>NC_064617.1:842581937-847581937 GCF_023898315.1 Schistocerca nitens
AACACAAGAATCATCAAAACTAAATGAAACTTCTGATTGATCAGTCATATCTAACTTAACCTTTTTAAACTCTACCACCTCTGATGACTGTTTCGTCTTTAACTCATCAGATAAAATATCATCCAATAAATTAACAATTTCTAATTTCTGCTTTACTACAGGGGTCTCTATTATTGAATCATTGCCCCTTTTCACACTACTGTCAGGAGACAATACTACATATTTCACTTTAACATTACTATTTTCATGGATATTTATACTTGAACCGTTGTCTGGATTTACAGTTTAACCTCAGTTTCTTCTGGCAGTTCCATCGCCGACAGTCTTTTAGTCCAGGTTAGTAAAATTTTTAAAAGCTTTTCATTTAACTTAGTTCCTTCTGCACGACATAGGGCGTTGCCGGCGCGGTGTATCAGCATTACTGATGCAACGCGGCGCGTTGAACTGCAGACGGCACTTCGACGGCTGCTGTCTGTTTGCATGGCCCACAACCGCAGACGCTGCTCCGGTGAGGCGAAACTGGCTTCTCGCGATGCCGGCAGCGCCGCTAGACTCAGTGCCAGCTCCGTCAATCCAGATGCGTTGTTACACCAATTGCATCCTCCACATGCACATGTAACACTATCACTGTTCTACTACTCAGTTGCGTGTCGCATTTCACTCCCGAATCCAAATATTTAAAAATCACTTTCACTTTTACTCAGTTTCTTTCCCGGCCAATACACCATATGTGGGGCGGCGGGTGTGGGGTGGTGGGTGGAAATAACTGTTACATTATGTTTTGTATTATTTATTTATTGCTGTTGTTTGCCGTTCTCAACACTGGCTCTCTAACTACAATATTGCCAACCAGAAAGTGATTAGCAAAATGTGGAGCCTGTAATTAGAATTCCTAGTGCCCACTTCATCTGAGAAATACATTTATAGCTACAGCTTACAGCTCTGAGGAATTAGGAGATTGTCTGGGATTCATAATCAAAAACCATTTTCTCTAAAATGTTCACTATATTCTGAAAGTCACAGACCAAAAAGAATCCACACAATCCAACTACCAAAGCAGTTCAGAGTCTAATGCGCTGATGCAACTATAGCTGTTCAAATTAAATGTTTAAGTGAATGCTCGCTGTAATTTGATGATAATGTTCATCAAACGCCACGCTAAGTAATGGTAGAATGTCTGTCCCGTGGCGGCACGTGAAAATACGACATACGCAAACTGAAGATAGATCATTAAAGTCATTCCAGAATTAACACTTCACTCGAAAACGTTTTCATGGTTAGGCGTATCCCTAGTAACTTATTACGGCATCCGAGGCTGTTTATAGCAATGATACCGATGCGACGCGGCTCCCGGCACAGGTGGTGCGCTAGTCGGCGTCTGGAGAGAACTGGGGCCTTTTTCTCGTGTGCAGCGTTCTTATATATATAGCCGCGGTGCGGACGGCTAAGGGAACGCCTGATCAAATCCGCTCCCCCGACTAGCCGCTGGGCTAGTAATGCACCACTTTAAGTTATCGAATAAATCATTGCTTCCTTTGCTGATGGCCGATGAAGCTCTCAATTATATGTGCAATCAGCACACAGGTAAGTAGTCATAATAAAAGTCTGATGTGGCTAAGTGAAATATTTTGGGCGAGAGAATTAATTTAATTACACTACACGTAGTAGACGAGCTCTGAACTTGCCCTTTGGAGATACGCTATCGCTATAGTTTTATAGTTATTCATTTGAAACTTCTCACATTTTTATGATTATAGCGGATCTCCCTTTTACTTAAATTTAAACATCTGAGCTTTATTTATTCGCCTACTTAATCTATCTTGCTACCTTAATTTCTAACACATAAACCAGAAAATCATGAATTTCAACTAAAATTGTAATTTGTGAGATCCAGAATACTGTTTCTACTAAATTTTTATGAAAAAGGAATCTAAATATAAATTTTTAAGTTTCCAGCTCTTCTCTGTTGCGCCAACTCTTGTTGGATCGTCTGATCAGTCGGAAGTTGCATTGCAGAGGAGAGTAAATGCCTATTCAAAATATAATTATTTTTGGATAGCTCAACATGAATTTCCTAAGGGACCGCAGTTTATCATGCATTTACCAGTAGAATATGGCCCGGAGAAAATATTTCGCCGCATGCAACTTCCGTCGGAACTCGACGAAAGAATTCGTGACTGCGAACTCTCTATTTGGCAGAAACATACAGAATATTAAATAACTTCATGAAAGAGTGAGACATAAATTCTCTAATAAATAAATAGTCCATACACCACTTCCATTTAACTCTGAATTTATGGCAATTAATAGATCAACTTACACTGCAATGAAGGTTTTAACATGGATGCCGTTTTGACTGGCACTCCTCTTCTCGTAATGAAAATAATTCCTTTGACGTTTTCACATACACGTCGCACAATAAATCTACTGCTATGCAGTATTGCACTTTCAGTATTGCACTTTTACTTTACACTAAAATAATATTATTTTTAACGATAATAATACGGCGGCAAGACATGCGCGTCCGACACAAGTTACACCACACAAGAGAAAAATGAGTAACTGTTCATCGAGAATAACTCGTACATAAAAAAAAAGTGTGAAAGTGTTCTTCTTCTCTCCGATTTTCGTGCCGCGGTTTTCAAAGTCAGTAACTCAGTGCATCTCTGACGGCGCTTCGACAATAAACACGTTACGTCACAGGTCGTTCACCTTTTACATTCTCAAAAAAAAAAAAAAATGGTTCAAATGGCTCTGAGCACTATGCAACTTAACTTCTGAGGTCATCAGTCGCCTAGAACTTAAAACTAATTAAACCTAACTAACCTAAGGACATCACACACATCCATGCCCGAGGCAGGATTCGAACCTGCGACCGTAGCGGTCGCTCGGCTCCAGACTGTAGCGCCTAGAACCGCACGGCCCCTGCGACCGTAGCGGTCGCTCGGCTCCAGACTGTAGCGCCTAGAACCGCACGGCCACTACGGCCGGCTTTTACATTCTCGCAACATTATTTACAAACTGTAGCTGTTGCCGAGCGATTGCTCGGTTAGTGAATGATTTAAAATGATAAGGCAATCACATAATGTTACACTGTCTATCGAGTCCGAGATCAATTAGCGCACGACTGAAATACACATTTACTGTTGTGACCGGAAGGTCCGTTTGTGACCTTCGGGCGTTGTGAGCGGTCAGTACCTACAAGCTGCTGAAAGGGTAACGCCTGAAAACTGAGGTGGCTAAGACGGGACATCGAAAAGTTTCGAGACTACTTCGGTTTACAAGAAATTTCTTTATTTACTTTTCGATGTTAACATACTGTTCTTGTTGTTGTGACCTTCAGTCCGAAGACTGGTCTGATGCAGCTCTCCATGCTACTCTATGGTGTGCGAGCTTCTTCATCTCACAATAACTACTGTAACGTACATCTTTTTGAATCGGCTTAATAAATTCATCTGTTGGTCTCCCTCTACAATTTTATTCCAAACGCTTTCTTCCAACACTAAAAGTTGTCCTTTGATGTCTGCCGCGCGGGATTATCCGAGCGGTCAGAGGCGCTGCAGTCATGGACTGTGCCGCTGGTCCCGGCGGAGGTTCCAGTCCTCCCTCGGGCATGGGTGTGTGTGTTTGTCCTTAGGATCATTTAGGTTAAGTAGTGTGTAAGCTTAGGGACTGATGACCTTAGCAGTTAAGTCCCATAAGTTTTCACACATATTTGAACATTTTTTTGATGCCTCAGAACGTGTCCTATCAACCGTTCCCTTCTTTTAGTCAGGATGGGCCACAATTTGTTTTCTGATTTCCACTATATCGAAACTTTAACCTGTCCATTTCTCTTCTTAAATTTTCTAGCCTACCTGCCCAATTAAGGGACGCAACATTCCACGCCCCGGCCCGTAGAACGCCAGTTTTTTTTTTTCTTTCTCGTGATGCACGTCATCCTGAGTAGTCCTACCTTTAGATCCGAATGAGGAACTATTTTACCTCAGAAATATTTCATCCAAGAAGATACCAAATGGTTCAAATGGCTCTGAGCACTATGGGACTTAACAGCTGAGGTCATCAGTCCCCTATAACTTAGAACTACTTAAACCTAACTAACCTAAGGACATCACACACATCCATGCCCGAGGCAGGATTCGAACCTGCGACCGTAGCGGTCGCGCGGTTCCAGACCGAAGCGCCTAGAACCGCTCGGCCACTCCGCCTGGCACGAAAATACCATCATCATTTATCCGTATCGCAGAACAGCATGCCCACTGGACAAACTACGGCTTTCAGCCGTTGGCAGAATCAATACAGGAAGACCATGTTCGCTGATGTTACAACTCGATCATCCACACCCGCAACTATTCAAAATACTGGTGCCTCTCTTCATGAACCACACGTTTCTCTGGCCTGTCAACAGATACCCTTGTATTTGCACCTACAGTAGGGTCATCTGTATCGTCGAGACTCGAATGATGATGATGATGATGTTTGGTTTGTGGGGCGCTCAATTGCGCGGTTATCAGCGCCCGTACAAATTCCCAACCGTTGCTGAGTCCAAACTCGCCACTTTCATGAATGATGATGAAATGATGAGTACAACACGAACACCCAGTCATATCGAGGCAGGTGAAAATCCCAGACCCCGACGGGAATCGAACCCGGGTCCCCGTGCTCGGGAAGCGAGAACGCCACCGCGAGACCACGAACTGCGGACTTGAGACTCGGAAGCCACCCCACCATGGCAGGGGCACTTTCAAATTATGCAGCAGTTCAGCGCTCCCAGTGTTTCTGCCACTGCTGAGATTTCTCCTGGAAACCGCCTTTTAAAAGAGTGTCAACCACCTTCTGCATTTCGCGATGGATCTCCGCAGTGGTGGCAAAAGGGCTTTAAGTTGCATATTCAGCTTCGAGAGATGGCGAAGTCCGCAGGAGCCAAATATGGTGAGTAGGTTGATGCTGAAGTGTGATAATCTTGTTTATGGTGAGCAATTCACGTGTGAAGACAGCGTGGTGACACGGTGAATCGTCGACGTGGAACAACCAATTTTTCGCGCGACACAGATCCAGTCGCTTTCACCGAATGTCCTCCTTCAGACGCCTTAAAGACTGATAGCAGAATTCGCTATTGACGGTCTTTTCCCTGGAGACGAATCTGATATGCGCCAAGAATGGCGAAAAAGATGATCAGTATGCACTTGGTCGCTCAGCGAACGAACCTGTGTCGTAGGGATAAAGGACTTTTCCACTGTGGAGATCGTTGCTTTGTCTCAGGACCGTACCTGCACACCCACATGTCAGTCACCCGTAGTGATTGGCTACATGAAGCACGGGCCATGCAGGGCAAGCTGACTGAGTTCTCACCAGACATAGACGCGGTGTTCCGCCTTCTCCTGGGTCAGCAACCTGTGGATGAACTTGGCAGCATCGTGCCACACTTTGAAATCACATATGAGAATAATTGCATACACTGCAATGGCAGAAATTTTATGGGCTGTTTTGCGACGATCCTCATGCAAAAGTTTCAAAACGCTTTCGGTATTCGGGTGCTTTGCTCATAGAAGATCGTCCTGATCTCTCCTTGTCTTTCTTGGTGTTCTTCCGCTCCTGGGGCGTGCGTGCCACTCGAAACACCTCTCACGATTCATTGCGCCATTTCCGTACACTTGCCGAATGATGTGAAGCGTCTCTGTGGTGGATTTCTCCTGTTTCACACAGAATTTCACGTTCACCCGTTGTTCTAACTTGATCTCCATACTGATATAGCAAACGTAGTAACAAACGTGATGAGAATAGCCTGAGCTGCACAGCTCCCGAACGTAAACAGTATGCTGTCTCTCGGCACACTTCCTTGCCCGTTTTGATATAAATTGTATTGACAACTAGCTTAGCGCCCGCTCCTTTCCTCGGATAGTCTGTATGGCCTGCTTATATTATTGTCGTTTGTTTTGGTTTTTATTTGATCGAATTTTTATTTGTTTACAAATTACAGCATCTTCTAAGCTTTTCACGCAAATAAAGGCCATATAAACATGGTCTTTTCCGAATGTATGTTTGGTCAAAAAGCAATTCTAGTAGCCGGAGTCGAATGTTTTTGTTTATCGTGCCTTTTGCGTTGTTGTGGAGATATTTCTATAGCAGCTTTCATTCCCGAACAAATAGGTCTTTATATCTAAACGAGCAGTAAAATGCCAGTTTCTATAAATTTATCTTTAAAAATGCTCTCGCTACGAAATATTTTCGTAAAACGTTTCATCCCTTATTTAACCCCTTTAGGAGATGAATTTTCAAAAACAGTGACATGCGTCTGTTTTATTTTTAACAGAGAAGCAAAGTACAAATTATCGTATATTAGCTTCAAAATTCTTGCGTAATGAAATATTTCCGTAAAAACGTTCATCCTCCGACTCATCTCCATAGAGATGAATTTCCAAACATTGTGAATCACGTATTTTTTATTTCTAACTGAGAAGTCAAATTTAAATCTTCATTGATTAGCAATAAAAATGATTTCGTAATAAAATATTTTCATACAAATTTCATCCCCTATTTCACACCTTAGGCGTTCAGTTCCTGAAAACATTGAAACATGTATTTTTTTTATTTTGTAACCAAGAAGTCAAATACCAGTTTTCATAGATGTAGCTTTAAAATATTTTAGTAGTTCTTTAATAATGATATATTTTCAAAAATCTATCACCCAGTATTTCACCCCCATACTGTTAAATTTCCAAAAATTTGCGGAAGAATATTTCTTTATTTCTGACGGAGAAATCAGATACCAATTTTCGTAGGTCTAGCTTCGAAATTGCCTTAATAGCGATCCCCTATTTCACCCGCTTAGGGTTGGAATTTCGAAAAATCAATTCTTAAACGACTCCTACAGCGTAAGATGCGCACCTTCTCCAAATTTAAAGTTTCTGTCCTTAGCCACTTGGGCTGTTCAATGATGAGTCAGTCAACCAGTCAGTCATTATATTGCCTCTTATACAGGGTGATAATTATTGAACTTTAAGAAAAAAAACGTAAATTAGTTACAAACTACGGCCAGCACACCCTTTATTGCCGGCCGAAGTGGCCGTGCGGTTAAAGGCGCTGCAGTCTGGAACCGCAAGACCGCTACGGTCGCAGGTTCGAATCCTGCCTCGGGCATGGATGTTTGTGATGTCCTTAGGTTAGGTAGGTTTAACTAGTTCTAAGTTCTAGGGGACTAATGACCTCAGCAGTTGAGCCCCATAGTGCTCAGAGCCATTTGAAGCCACACCCTTTATTCAACATGTAAACATCACCCCGACTACGAACGGGGACATTTATAACTGTATGTTTATGTATACACATTACGTAAACATGTCGTTATAACAGCTGGACACAGCCGACGACCAAACTGTGAAAATACGGCGAAAACTGAAAGTTAACTTAGGACCGTTGTGGAAAGCAGTCTCGCGGCAGCAGAGTTGAGCAACGCGGCGAGGCGAGATTCCCATACAAATCACCTCGCTCCGCGCAGCGCCGCACCGGCCGAGCTGCTGCTTCATTAAGGGGGTGTCGGACGCGACGCCTCCCGATCGCTTTAATTGCCTGTAATTGAATTGTCCGCCGGCAGGGGGCGCGAGGAGGCCGGCCTAAGTGATCGCCGGCGATAGGCGGCCGGCTACGTGACGCGATAACGCGCGCCCAGCTAATTAGGAGTGTTTACCAAATTTATTGCTGACCTTGCGTCGTCGGTGTTCATCTCCTTTCCGTGGGCGGACGCCCCACCCGCCGCCGCTACGTGACCGGACAGGAAGGCAGCCGTTTATCTCCCCGCTGAGCAACAATCCGGTCGCAGCGTCTCCAGACACCGGTCCAGCCAGCACGCGATACGGCTGCTGCGTACACTCACACCGGCCTGCTGCGGGAGCGCGACCGCCCTCTCCATTCACCCTCGGCCCCCACTGTGCCTCTAAATCTTACGTTCGTTATACTGTTAGTGCGGAAGACACGTCGGAGACTTCGCCTCCTTCACTACTCCCCAACTTGGCAGAAGCTATTCGATGCAGTTCCACACTGACGTTTAGTAGACCCAATACGAGACTTTCCCGAGTATAGAACAAGATTTATCACTTGATTCTTAGAAGCCAGAACTGAACAGCTCCTTATTAATGGAACGAATCTACAAATGTAACAGTGACTCCGATAGCACACCATAGGACTGTTATTGTGCCGTTACTACAGGGTGACACACGGGAGACGGACGGTTTTGAGCTGCAAAAAGGTCGGAATCTAAGGAGGTGGGACCTGGATAAACTGACTAAACCAGAGGTTGTACAGAGTTTCCGGGAGAGCATAAGGGAACAATTGACAGGAATGGGGGAAAGCAATACAGTAGAAGAAGAATGGGTAGCTTTGAGGTATGAAGTAGTAAAGGCAGCAGAGGATCAAGTAGGTGAAAAGACGAGGGCTAGTAGAAATCCGTGGGTAACGGAAGAAATATTGGATTCAATTGATGACAGGAGAAAATATAAAAATGCAGTTAATGAAGCAGGCAAAAAGGGATACAAACGTCTCAAAAATGAGATCGACGGGAAGTGCAAAATGGCTAAGCAGGGATGGCTAGAGGACAAATGTAAGGATGTAGAGTCTTATCTCACTAGGGGTAAGATAGATACTGCCTACAGGAAAATTAAAGAGACCTTTGGACAAAAGAGGACCACTTCTATGAATATCAAGAGCTCAGATGGAAACCCAGTTCTAAGCAAAGAAGGGAAAGCTGAAAGGTGGAAGGAGTATATAGAGGGTCTATACAAGGGCGATGTACTTGAGGACATTATTATGGAAATGGAAGAGGATGTAGATGAAGATGAAATGGGAGATACGATACTGCGTGAAGAGTTTGACAGAGCACTGAAAGAACTGAGTCGAAACAAGGCCCCGGGAGTAGACAACATTCCATTAGAACTACTGACGGACTTGGGAGAGCCAGTCCTGACAAAACTCTACCATCTGGTGAGCAAGATGTATGAGACAGGCGAAATACCCTCGGACTTCAAGAAGAATATAATAATTCCACTCCCAAAGAAAGCTGGTGTTGACAGATGCGAAAATTACCGAACTATCAGTTTAATAAGTCACAGCTGCAAAATACTAACACGAATTCTTTACAGACGAATGGAAAAACTGGTAGACGCCGACCTCGGGGAAGATCAGTTTGGATTCCGTAGAAATATTGGAACACGCCAGGCAATACTGATCTTATGACTTATCATAGAAGAAAGATTAAGGAAAGGCAAACCTACGTTTCTAGCATTTGTAGACTTAGAGAAAGCTTTTGACAATGTTGACTGGAATACTCTCTTTCAAATTCTAAAGGTGGCAGGGGTAAAACACAGGGAGCGAAAGGCTATTTACAATTTGTACAGAAACCAGATGGCAGTTATAAGAGTCGAGGGCATGAAAGGGAAGCAGTGGTTGGGAAGGGAGTGAGACAGGGTTGTAGCCTCTCCCCGATGTTATTCAATCTGTATATTGAGCAAGCAATAAAGGAACCAAAAGAAAAGTTCGGAGTTGGTATTAAAATCCATGGAGAAGAAATAAAAACTTTTAGGTTCACCGATGACATTGTAGTTCTGTCAGAGACAGCAAAGGACTTGGAAGAGCAGCTGAACGGAATGGACAGTGTCTTGAAAGGAGGGTATAAGATGAACGTCAACAAAAGCAAAACGAGGATAATGGAATGTAGTCGAATTAAGTTGGGTGATGCTGAGGGAATTAGATTAGGAAATGAGACACTTAAAGTAGTAAAGGAGTTTTCGCTATTCGGGGAGCAAAATAACTGATGATGGTCGAAGTAGAGAGGATATAAAATATAGACTGGCAATGGCAAGGAAAGCGTTTTTGAAGAAGAGAAATTTGTTAACATCGAGTATTGATTTAAGTGTCAGGAAGTCATTTCTGAAAGTATTTGCATGGAGTGTAGCCATGTATGGAAGTGAAACATGGACGATAAATAGTTTAGACAAGAAGAGAATAGAAGCTTTCGAAATGTGGTGCTACAGGAGAATGCTGAAGATTAGATGGGTAGATCACATAACTAATGATGAAGTATTGAATAGAATTGGTGAGAAGAGGAGTTTGTGGCACAACTTGACAAAAAGAGGAGACCGGTTAGTAGGACATGCTCTGAGGCATCAAGGGATCACAAATTTAGCGTTGGAGGGCAGCGTGGAGGGTAAAAATCGTAGAGGCAGACCAAGAGATGAACACACTAAGTAGATTCAGAAGGATGTAGGTTGCAGTAAGTACTGGGAGATGAAGAAGCTTGCACAGGATAGGGTAGCATGGAGAGTTGTATCAAACCAGTCTCAGGACTGAAGACCATAACACATGCAGCACTGGGACTTGTAAGGTCGAGTGTTTGTCTATGACAGTTTCGTGAAAAGTGGTGAGTCTGTTATTGCTACGCAGCGATTGTTTCGTGCGTGGTTTAATGTCGGTCGATACGGAGCTGTTCCGAGCCGTAACACAATCCTCCGATGGGTGGTAAACTTCAGATGAACTGGAAACATCCTGGATAAGAAGCATCCTGGGCCGAGACGCAGAGAACCGACACCAGAAAATGAAAAAAGGGTATGGCAAGCGGCAGCCAGAAGCCCAGGACGGGCAGCTGGACGTCATGCTAGTGAGTTAAGAATCAGTCGTGAATCGGTTAGACGAATTTTGCATAAAGAATTACAATTCCATCCCTACAAAATGTTGATTGTCCAACAACTTAAGGAAACTGATTTTGCTGTACGAGAAGACTTCGCTTACACATGCAAGTTATTTTTGGATCGAATGAAAATGAAATTTTATTGATGAGAGATGAAGCTCATTTTCATTTAAGCGGGACCGTGAATAAGAAAAACCTACGTTACTGGGCTCCAGAGCACCCACACCTTATCCACCAGCGTCCTCTACACTCAGAAAAAGTTACAGTCTGGTGTGCTCTTGGCTCTGTTGGCATTATTGGACCTTATTTGTTTGAAGAGAACGGGGCCACAGTTACTGTTAATTCGGTTCGTTATATTCGTATGCTTGAAACATTCTTGAAACCAGACCTAAGTAGACGACGAATCCCTTTAAAACGCGTTTGGTCCCAGCAGGATGGGGCAACATCGCACACCGCAAACACTTCAATTACAGTTCTTAGACGCATGTTTCCTAGCCTGATTATCTCATTTTGGCAATGTTTCTTGGCCTCCCAGGTCTCCCGACTTGTCAGTATGTGACTTTTATCTGTGGGGGTACCTTAAGAACTGTGTCTATAACCACAAACCACGAAATTTGGAGGAGTTGAAGAATGCAATCTTTGTGGCTGGTCCCGGCGGAAGTTCGAGTCCTTCCTCGGGCATTGGTGTGTGTGTTTGTATTTAGGATAATTTAGGTTAAGTAGAGTGTAAGCTTAGGGACTGATGACCTTAGCAGTTAAGTCCCACGAGATTTCACACACATTTGAACATTTGAAGAATGCAATTATTCAAGAAATTGCTGCCATCCGTGCAGAGATTTTAGTCCGTGTGATGGAGGATTTTGAGAAGAGATTTGAGTCCTGCATTCGAAACGATGGACATCACCTTGACGACATTATTTTTCACAAATAACTTTGTTAACTAACATGGCAAATAATGAGCTTTGATTTTGTGTAAATAAACATGCATTAATTTTAAAGTTGGCTGAGTATTATTTCATTAAAAACCGTCCGTCTCTCGTGTGTCACCCTGTACTTACAGTAGTATTGGAAGTCAATTGCTGTTCGTGTGGCCAGTTAACCCTAGACGTACGTTATGCTACACTGAAGAACCGAATATCATGTAGGGTCGCCGCGAGCACGCAGAAGTGCCGCAATACGACGTGGCATGGACTCGACTAATGTCTGAAGTGGTTCTGGAGGGAGCGGACACCATAAATCCTGCAGGGCATCAAATCAATCCGTAAGAGTACGAGGGCGTGGAGATCTCTTCTAAATAGCACGTTGCAAGGCATCCGAAATATGTTCAATAATGTTCCTGACTGGGGAGTTTGGTGGTCAGCGGGAGTATTTAAACTCAGAAGAGTGTTTCTAGAGCCACTCTTTAACAATTCAGAACGCGTGGGGTGTCGCATTGTCTTGCTGGAATTGCCCAAGTTATGCGGAATGCACAATGGACATGAATGCATGCAGGTGATCAGACAGAATGCTTACATACCTGTCAGCTGTCACAGTTGTATCTAGACGTATCAGAGCCCTCATATCACTCCAACTTCACACGTCCCACACCGTTACAGATCTTCCAGCAGCTTCAACAGTAACCCTGCTGACATGCAGGATCCATGGATTCATGAGGTTGTCCCCATACCCGGATGTGACCACCCGCTCGATACAATTTGAAATGAGACTCGTCCGACCGGCTACTTGTTTCCAGTCATCAACAGCCCAGTGTCAGTGTTGGCGGGCCCAGGAGACGCTCAAATGGTTCAAATGCACTATGGGACTTAATATCTGAGGTCATCAGTCCCCTAGAACCTAGAACTACTTAAACGTAACTAACCTAAGGACATCACACACATCCATGCCCGAGGCAGGATTCGAACCTGCGACCGTAGCGGTCGCGCGGTTCCAGACTGAAGCGCCTAGAACCGCTCGGCCACACCGGCCGGCTCCAGGTGAAGAGTCAAGCTTTGTGTCATGTAGACATTAAGGGTGGGCCTTCAGCTCCGAAAGCCCATGTCGATGATGTTTCGTTTAATGGTTCGCACGTTGACACTTTTTGATGGCCCATCATTGATATGTGCTACAATTTTCGGAAGTTTGTTAGGCAAATAGTCATGAAATAACAGACGACAAACTTACAATCCTTGGGGAAATCGATACAGCTTTCTCTAGTGTTTAAACAGACTTATAATCGAACAAGACGAGTGAATGCAACGCTCGTTACCTTCAGGGAATAGTAAGAGAATGATCGTTGAGTCTGGCCACTGTACCCAAGGATAACACTGTCACAGTGAGAACAACAAGCTTAGGTGCGCAACACGTGATATTATCATTAGTGGGTCACCTAAACATGGAAAAGTTGTAGGGAAAGCTGAAGGGCAGTTTAAAGAACATTGTACTTTATGCCAAGTCTAACAGCTATTTGTTTGCACTAATACTTGCTTGCGGCCTTCATCCCACTGCAACGCGGGGTCGGCCATGTAGCTATTGATTTGTCAGTGTTAGTTGCAGATGTGGCCGGATGCCCTTCCAGCCGCCACCCTGAACCCCCCACGACTGGATTAGTGTACCCCAGCTGGCTGCATCTAGTGTAAGCCACGGAATAGTGCAAACGTTTTCAAATGTCTGCGAGTCGTGTACCTGAGCCGGAACCGAGCGAGGTGGCGCAGTGGTAAGACACTGGACTCGCATTCGGGAGGACGACGGTTCAATCCCGCGTCCGGCCATCCTGATTTAGGTTTTCCGTGATTTCCCTAAATCACTCCAGGCAAATGCCGGGATGGTTCCTCTGAAAGGGCACGGCCGACTTCCTTCCCCATCCTTCCCTAATCCGATGAGACCGATGACCACGCTGTCTGGTCTCCTTCCCCAAAACCAACCAACCAACCAACCTGAGCCGGAACGTGGGGACCAGCCGAGTATTCACGTAGTTGGATGTGGAAAACCGCCTAAAAGCCACATCCAGTCTGGCCGGCATACCGGCCCTCGTCGGTAATCCGCCGGGCGGATTCGATCCGGGGCCGGCGCGCCTACCTGAGTCCAGGAAGCAGCGCGTTAGCGCTCTCGGCTACCCTGGCGGGTTGTTTTGTTTTCTCTAATCATTGGACACAATGCACAATTAGTTAATAGAGACCAAACCTTTATAGAAATCTAGACTGAATTCGTATTGAATTGGCGCTAACACTGTGGAGAGGTACAAAATTATATGGAAGACAGCATGGAGAAAACGTAACATGTTATCGTTACACTGGGAGCTCGCAAATTCAGCGTTAATGAGACAAAATTACAAATTATAATCAAATGGCCAACTCAAGTTGCGTGCCAGGACAAGTACGTAGCGAGTTGCTCCCAGTATGGATCTTGCTACCACTTTTTAAATGAAAATGGTCTCATACTCAAGGTAATACATTCCTTATCACTAAAGGCTCCACAGAAAAACTTAACACATCGTATGTTAAATTTAACAGCCTATACACCAAATTAGTTTCACAGCAGAACACAAAGAAAATAGAGCTATTAATTATCTGAGAAACAATATTTGTAGTTAACAACACACCTTCTCTTAAAGTCTACAGAAAAACCACCATGACAAGCAAAACCATTGACATGAACTCCTCACAACGAAACTCACATACAGGAGCAGCGTACAAAGTATTTTTTCTAAAAGTCTGTAAACTACAGTGCAATTAAATTCGGTAAATTACAGCCAATAACCACAGACTGTTAATAACAGTCATAAATAATGGACACACCCATGCAAACATTAACTCTTCACAAGAAAGTGAAAGAAAGTGCAAATAAAAACGAACAGGCACCACACAGCCTGTAGAAAATTAATGCAAATAAATATACAAGTGTATCATAATTGTGAAAATTTCCAACCGAATTTGAAAAAGTTTTCAAAAGGTGTGACATTTCAATAGTTTTAAGTACTAATAATCACCTTAGCAAAAGCACAGTAGAAAAAATCACAGACACAGAACTTGCTCCTAATACAAGTAACTTTCGACTGAATAAACAGCGAAAAAGTTCAAAAATTACTTCCAAGAAAGTGTTGAAAGCTTCTGACGTGATGTATATGTATAGTTCAAAAAGCGAAAATAATAAAAGAAATAGTCGGCTTCTTCATTAGTAATTTCACTGCTTGTACATACATCTTTGGAGCAAAACGTAAACAATATCGTCTGAAACAGTGATCACATGTGAAAACAGGAAATGTTTACTACATGTGAACTGTACTATGTAAGCCTACGAAAATAGTGGTAGTTGTTCATTAGAGGTTGTGTCGTGCTATGACAACACGCCACTATACGACAAACAATGCTTTGCGGTGATTCCTCATAAAATGTGGTGAGTGCACTTTCTCTGACGACATTTACCGACTTTACCATAAAATATGACTTCAGCATCGGTACATCGAATTTGCAGCGTCATTAGAATCTACCCAACTGCAGCTCTACGAACAATGGACAGCAGCAGGAAACAGACGGTCGTGCTGCAAACTGTTCCCAATGTAATCGATCAGGAAAACAGACTGCTACAATAGGTCAAGTTAGGTTAGGTTCTATTTTATTTTATGCCATATTGATCTTCCTTGTGTTATACTTCTAGAAATAAGGAATGTAGTTTTGGGACCACCAAATGCGTAGTACTGTGTCGAAATAAGCAACAAAAACATTCTTATGAGAAGGAAAGTTGCTACTCATCATATACCGGAGATGCTGAGTCGCAGATGGGCACAAAAATGTTTCAAATGGCTCTAAGCACCATGAGACTTAATATCTGACGTCATCAGTCCCCTAGACTTAGAACTACTTAAACCTAACTAATCTAAGGACATCATACACATCCATGTCCGAAGCAGGATTTGAACCTGTGACAGTAGCAGCAGCGCGGACTGAATCGCCTAGAACCGCTCGGCCAGATGGGCACAACAAAAAGACTTTCACAATTAAGACTTTCGGCCATTAAGGCCTTCTTCAACAATAGACCCACATACACACACACACACACACACACACACACACACACTCTCTCTCTCTCTCTATCTCTCTCTCTCTCTCTCTCTCTCTCTCACACACACACACACACACACACACATGCAAATGCAACTCACACATACTACTGCAGTCGTGTGTGTGAGTTGGGTTTGTATGAGTGTGTGTGTGCGTATGTAGGTCTATCGTTGACGAAGGCGTTAATGGCCGAAAGCTTTAATTGTGAGAGTCTTTTTGTTGTGCCTATTTGCGACTCAGCATCTCCGCTATTTGGTGAGCAGCAACTTTCCTTCTCATAATATAGCTACATTCCATAGCGGATTTACCATTGTTTGATTTTTGACAGTAAAAACATTCGATGTAATAACGTTCAGTGGCTGGCTGCGGCCATGAACACAGCGCCATGTTTTCGTCACAGTCACCGATAACCTTGAGTCGATACGGCTCACAGTGTTGTTTCTTATACAGTGTCTTTTCTAACGCCACCTGAATACAAAATGGTTCACATGACTCTGAGCACTACGGGACTTAACTTCTGAAGTCATCAGTCCCCTAGAACTTAGAACTACTTAAACCTAACTAAGCTAAGGACATCACACACATCCATGCCCGAAGCAGGATTCGACCCTGCGACCGTAGCGGTCGCGTGGTTCAAGACTGAAGCGCCTAGAACCGCTCGGCCACCCCGGCCGGCCCACCTGAATACCTCTCGCTTCCCACTACCAGCTCCTCACCAGGAAAAGCAGTGTGATGTTATTGAGTGAGGCATCAGGACCGTACCCTCCTAATAAATATTAGTAACTCCATGGTGTAAGGTCTGAAAGACTGTGTTGGTAAACATGGTGGCTGGCCCACTATTGCAAAGAAATCGAATATGTATGTTAGTGCAAAATACGGGGTGTTCAAACGAGTGTCGAATACTTTGACAGGTGGTAGTACTCATCGAAAAAAGAAAAGTAAGTCCAGTAAACATAGGTACGGAAACACATACTTTCAGAAAAGAAATGGTTCAAATGGCTCTAAGCACTATGAGACTTAATTAACATCTGAGGTCATCAGTCCCCTAGACTTAGAACTACTTAAACCTAACTAACCTAACGACATCACACACACATCCATGCCCGAGGCAGGATTTGAACCTGCGACAGTAGCTGCAGCGCGCTTCCGGACTGACGCGCCTAGAACCGCACGGCGCATACTTTCCGAGATAAATACGTTTTTATAGAAGGGCTGCCGACGCTTGGTTGCCGATATTAGCACAGTCGTTGCATTGACGCTCCGTCAAATGTGTCGGAGGTGTATTGTTTTGTGACTCACAATACTCTATCTGCCATTAGATGATCTGCAGTAAGTTGTGTAGTTCGAGTCGTGTTGTGGACTACATTCGTTTTTGTCGTATTTGAGTGTCTTATTGCACAGTGTCTTATTGCACCTTCTTCTAAACGCGGATTAACTTAGGTGTTTACTGTTATTGCGCTGTTTGCACGTAGAAATGCTGTTGCACATTTACATTTTCTCTCTTCCACCCCTTGTTAGCAGAAAAAATGATATAAAATCTCGTGTGGCTAGGGCCTCCCGTCGGGCAGACCGTTCTCCTGGTGCAAGTCCTTCGAGTTGACCCCACTTCGGCGAGTTGCGTGTCGATGAGGCTGGGATGATTATGATTAGGACAACACCCAGTCCCTATCCGACCCAGCCGGGAATCGAACCAGGGCCCCTTGGCATGACATTCCGTCGCGCTGACCACTCAGCTAGCGGGCAGGACCTTGTTAGCAGCTGTAGCCTATTACTCGACAAGAGAAACGCCGGATATGATATTCTGCTAAGGTTTAATAAATGGAGGTATCCTGCGAGTCCGTGCCCTCTTCCCTGCAAAATATCCACAGCGCAGAGTGCTCTTTTATAAGCTGTTCGGCAGATTTTACCTGGGTCTGAGGGACACATGCACCCTTGCACCTCGGAGGACTGACAGTGGAAGGCCCCCCAAAGTCCGCACGCCTGACATGGAGAAGAGTGAGTTAAGTTCGGTGGAGGAAACCCCTGGTACCAATGTGCGAAAACTAGCAGCAGCAGAAGGCGTTTCTCACTCTCTTATCTGGGCGATACTTCAAGAACAATTACTGTACCCATGTCACCTACAGCGCGTTCAGGCCCTAAGGCCACAGGATCATCATGTCAGATGGAGGTTCTGTCAATGGCTTTTGCAGAAGTGTGCCGCAGACCAACGGTTAATATCCAAGACTTTATTTACCGATGAGGCAGGGTTCACAAGAAACTGTGTTGCAAATTTCCATAACTAGCATGTATGGACAGATGTAAATCCCCCAGCAATACAGGAAGGAGGGCATCAACACGATTCTCAATCGACGTTCGGGCAGGCGTATGTGGCGATAGATTAATGCGGCCGTATGTACTAACACGAAGGGTACCTGGGATGCATAATCTGGAATTTCTCATTAACGTATTGCCTACCTTTCTGGAAACTGTGCCACTGCAATAACGAATACAAATGTGGTCCATGCATGATGAGGCACCTGCACACTTTCATCACAAAATGCACGAGCATCTAACGCAGACATTTCAGGACCGCTGGATTGGTCGCGGAGGGGGACTGCGTCCCCCATACCTCAGTCCCCTAGACTTTTGGCTGTTGAGACACTAGAACGTATTGGTCTACGTCACACCAATCAACGATCTGCGGGCACTACAGGGTCGCGTCTTCAATGAGTGGCAGCAGGTGCAACGACAACAGGCTGTACTTCAAAGGGTGCACCATTCCTTACACCGGAGGACAGAGGAATGGACCCCATGTTGAACACTTCCTGTAAACACGTACTTAACGCAAAAATGGTTCAAATGGCTCTGAGTACTATGGGACTTAACATCTGAGGTCATCAGTACCCTGTAACTTACAAGGGAACCTCCCCATCGTACCCCCCTCAGATTTAGTTGTAAGTTGGCACAGGGATAGGCCATGAAAAACTAAACACAGATCAATCGAGAAAACAGGAAGAAGTTGTATGGAACTATGAAAAAAATAAGCAAAATATACAAACTGAGTGGTCCGTGTGCAAGATAAGCCACATCAAGGTACGTGTACACTCAGGAGCGCCGTGGGCCGGTGGTTACCATGAGCAGCTACGGAACGGAAGGTCCCTGGTTCAATCCTACCTCGAGTGAAAAGTTTTAATTTTTTATTTTCAGACAATTCTCAAAGTTCATGCACTCAGACATGATCAACTTCGCTCTCCAAAATTCCAGGACATGTTCAGATTTGCATGGACACATGCAGGATTTGACGGTCTACACACGGAAAAACTTGAAAACGTTAAAAACATATGTTTTGACAGAGCACAGGGAAGACTGTGAAACTGTTGCATTAATTTGTTGCCGTTTATGTGACAATCTCTTATGTTTTCATCACTTTTTTGGGAGTGATTATCACATCCACAAGAAAACCTAAATCGGGAAAGGTAGAAGAATCTTTTTACCCATTCGCCAAGTGTGCAAGTTAGGTGGGTCGACAACATATTCCTGTAATGTGACGCACATGCCGTCACCAGTGTCGTATAGAATATTTCAGACGTGTTTTCCTGTGGAGGAATCGGTTGACCTATGAATTTGCGATCAAATGTTTTCGGTTCCTATTGGAGAGGCACGTCCTTTCGTCTACTAATCGCACGGTTTTGCGGTGCGGTCGCAAAACACAGACACTAAACTTATTACAGTGAAGAGAGACGTCAATGAATGAACGGTCAGATCGTAACTTTGCGTAAATAAAGTAAGTAATATTTTTACTCGAGGGAGGACTTGAACCAAACACCTCTCGTTCCACAGTTACTGACTCTAACCTCGCGACCACGGCGCTCCTCAGCTTACATAGTCCTTGATGTTGCATATCTTACACTTGGACTACTCAGTTTCTATATTTTGCTTATTTTTTCATAGTTCCTCACAACTTCTTCCTGTTTTCTCGATTGATCTGTGTTCAGTTTTTCAAGGCCCATCCACTGTGTCAATTTATAACTAAATCTGAGGGGGGTGCGATGGGGAGGTTCCCTTGTTAGAACTACGTAAACCTATCTAAACTAAGGATGTCACACACATCCATGCCCGAGGTAGGATTTGAACCTGAGACAGTAGCGGTCGCGCGGTTCCACACTGAAGCGCCTAGAACCGCTCAGCCACACCGGCCGGCGTGCTTATCGCAGAAAGTACGCATTTCCTGACCCGTGGTTATTGGACTTATCTCAGAAACTATGCATTTTCCGACCCATGTTTATTGGGCTTATTTTTCTTGTTTCGATGAGTACTACCACCTCTCAAAGTATTCGATACTATCCTTTGAAGACCCTGAATACATTCGTTTATTGCATTATTAAGGAACGTCAACTAGCATTTTAAAGCAGGTCGTGCATTTTACATTTTTCATCGCGTAATAACATAAATGGTTGCAACTGCAAGTAAATATTGCCTTAAGCAAGAACCATGAAGCCAAAACCGTAATTTCTCCCTTCTCCCGTTGTACGCTATAGTGGTCGTACGGTAGAAGATGTGGTTATTGAGAAATGGGTGAAGTGGTCGCCATTATATTATAATGGTCACCAGAACATCTTCTCTCTTTCGCATCAATGTATTTTTCGAGGGGAAAAAATTCGATGTCGCTCAATAAGTTTTTCGAGCTTTTATGAGTATTTTCGAATGTTAACGAATGTCTTCGAATGTTCTAGAATATTCTCGAGTGTTCTAGAACGCAACTTGGAAACGACACATATCGATATTGATCCGCACTTGGCAACACCGTTATAACGGTTGAGTTACGCAACTTAGTAATGTCAGAATAACAGCTCATCGAAACAGCGAATCCGCTTAACCTATGGAGAGAAATCCCGTCAGCGAAGAATGGTTGTGTGAGTGAGCAAACAACTTTAGCAAAAAAAATGACTTAGCAGAGTGACTTAGGATACCGATCCTACCACGGGAAGAAACAAATCTAAATACATTTATACAATGATGAACCAAGAAGAAACAATAAACTTCACAAAGAATTCCAGACGTCATTCAGTGTTCACGATATTTCTTCGGACTCAAGTTTTTAAATAACAACATAGGGGAGAAAATTTTAACCGAGAAGGAAAAAGATGAGTTATTATTCATTCCACGATTTCCACTCATTTCAACTAACTTACCATTCAGCTTTTAAAGGCTGCAATTTATGGTAATATTATTGGTTCAATGGTTCAAATGGCTCTGAGCACTATGGGACTCAACATCTTAGGTCAGAAGTCCCCTAGAACTTAGAACTACTTAAACCTAACTAACCTAAGGACATCACACACACCCATGCCCGAGGCAGGATTCGAACCTGCGACCGTAGCAGTCTCGCGGTTCCGGACTGCAGCGCCAGAACCGCTAGACCACCGCGGCCGGCAATATTATTGTTCAGTATGACTGTCTATGAAGCACAAGGACAAACGACTCAATGTTGTGGAGTGAATTTAAAATGATTGTGTCTCTTACGTGGCTATAGCAGCGCGTTGTCCTATTCGAACAACCACAAAACTTCTAACATTGTAATTTGAACAGTTTAGATGCTATACAAATGAAGTGATTAACTGCACAGTTTTCTCTATTTCAGAAAAGAAATGCGTTATAGGTCACGTTAAGCGGGTCCTTACCAGCTAATATTATTTGTAAGAACTTGTCTATAAATGTTTATTTGTGCTTAACGACATTTACCAAACTTCATGGATTTCCAGTGTTGACTTCGTTTTTGCGACTGCAAATACTTGTATAACGAATAAATGAAAAATGTCAGTTATCATAATAGTGACTGCGGTTATTATCCTCTCTTTCATTATACTGAGAAGCAACAATGAACCGCATTGAGTTACAATGAAGCGTAAAAGATGCATGTATTGGTCTTACATTCACGAAAAAGAGCATTGCCCAACAGCACTGTAGTAGTTTTTTAATTCATAAGGAGATACTTTACTCTTTTGTAGTCTTAGACGTGTATACGTTTGCTGTTCAAGTTAAAGATGACAGACAGCCTTCGCTCACTATACGTACATGATTTTAAAAATCTCCAGTAAGTTTCAAAGGTAAAACTCCATTTTACTAATTACACGCCGGTTTTGGCTCTTACGTCTCGATTTTATTACTATCAATTAATTTATTTTTCCAGAGTCGGATTCACATTATGCCGAAAGACAACTTTCAGATAATTTCTGTTGATGGTCTGTCAATATTTCTTGACTTTCAAGTACCATGGCTCCCTTTAAATGCCAAGTCTACTGAACATTTTCAAACGATATAATAAGACTTCTTATATCTGTTTCAGAAGTTCATTGGTAGTTGTTAGAGTAACTCATTAACTACATGACCATGATATCCGTGTTACTGGATTCTTAGTAACAACAGAAACGTCCAGACTTTCATATCAGTCACTGCCTCTTGGATCATCCATCTTAAGTTGCACGAAACTTATAGTGGTTATAAATGCTAGCGAACCGCAGCATTTCCTGATTTAAAGTCAGCTAAATGAGCTTTATATTCAGCCCAGGAAGTCGTTATACAACACTGTTTACAATTAGCACGCTCTGCGAATACGTGCATGCATAATTCCCAGATGTAATCCTATACGTGGGACTAATGTGTTGCGTGCGTATTCAGAATACTCACGCTGAGCGTTCATTTGCTGCGTAAATATCCAGTTACAACGATTGTTTTCTTTGATGCCACACCTCTAACGCTGGAGTTCCTGTAACGATGATGCAGTTCGGGAAACATATTAGACAAAAGTTTATACACAGATTCTGCCTGTGGACAAAAACATTGTACATAATTCAGAATGCTGTT
This sequence comes from Schistocerca nitens, assembly GCF_023898315.1. Taxonomy (NCBI): domain Eukaryota; kingdom Metazoa; phylum Arthropoda; class Insecta; order Orthoptera; family Acrididae; genus Schistocerca; species Schistocerca nitens. Next base: position 842,604,492 of record NC_064617.1, read on the forward strand.
TGAACTATGTGGATACATCTTCAGCCTTCTGGCGCTCTTCTTGCTACAGCGTCTACGTGCACCATCTCCTACGACTTCTTATCGCTTGTGGTGACATGGAATCTGTTATATGGAAGAGACCACAAAAGAAAATAAATGTTGACAACTGAAGAGTCAGTTACTGATGTGGAGACATAAGTCGGCTGTCCGCACAGGTGTGCATCCCACTTGCAGTACCGAGCCCACGAAAGGTAAGCCAAATAAATGGCGCTTTGAAGCCTTCAGAGTAACGACAGTGCAACCATTGACCTGTTTATTAGTTAATAGAAACACGCCATTTTTAAGCACCAAATATTTCTTGATTTTTGCTAATGTGTCCCACCTTATTTCATAATTATTAATTTCTTGAAAAAATTTATTGTTCTACCAGTACATTTAATTCTCCTCATTCATGATCGCAAAGGAATTGCCACTGGTAGGCTGCAGTAGAAATGCCCTATTTCTTCATAACTTTAGAATAAAATTAATAGCTTCCTTAATTCCTAATCCAAGTTCGGCGTTACTTGAATTCCGAATTGATGATCGTATTAATACTAGACAAAAAAACTTAAGAAAATGATGCAAGTATATGTTATAAAAATCAGAATACCTAAAAATGAATTCATAGGATCATTATGCATTATATAAGAAACAGTTATTTGTGATTGAAGACGTGTTTTTCCCATACGTCCACCTGAATTACGACAATTTACGGTATTTCTTATACAATGGGTAATAATTTTAAGCTGGAAAAGATGTGTGTGTTACAGAATCGGATGGGTCTGAAATTATGCGGCACAGCGAGGTTCAGATGCCCATCCAGCCATCCTTCCTTCCAGTTTCCATGATTCCCATCAGTCATTTAAAGCAAAATCAGATTCTTCCAACCACCACGTCACGGAATTCCCTCGTTTGGGTAGACATAAATTAGTAGTCCTCTATGATGAACTCCTTTACATAATAACCTGACTAATATGACTTTTAGCCCCACTTAATCAAACGGCTATGTGCTCACACAGCCCCAGATGAGTTGTACATCGATCCGAATACAGAACGTAAAGTCTGCTGATCATCGACAGTTGATAGCTTTTAACCATCTTTGACATGAATTTCAATTATGTTGGAGTACTCAAGGGACGTAAAGAGTGATTTAAGCGTTCCACGTTCCTAGCTCAATAACACATGCTTGACGCTGTGTAAGTTGAGCGGAAAATGTTTCAGGTGATTTTGCATTTATAATAATGTCTCCTCCGTGGATTCTCCTTTTAACTCTCTTATTTCTTTGTCCACTCTGCTTTCCCAAGCGTAGGCTTCCTGTTCAGGGACGATCGTCCATCGGGAAAAGCGGTGTTCGCATTCTTGTCCAATCCTGCACATTAGATTGAAGAAAATTGGCACTGTTTGTTCTATAGACTCGCATTGAGGAGACCATACAGGAAGTGGAACATGTCTGGGAAGCAAAAATACACAATAAATATTTATAAAAAAGTTGGTATGCTAATATGCCCTGGACATATCCTTTGTGACATACTCTACATGGACGTGGTAGAAATAAAAAATACATTACACATGATTTTCAATGACAGCTTAAAAAAACAGAACTGCAATAACTTAAATACGTATATAGTATATTATACACTCCTGGAAATTGAAATAAGAACACCGTGAATTCATTGTCCCAGGAAGGGGAAACTTTATTGACACATTCCTGGGGTCAGATACATCACATGATCACACTGACAGAACCACAGGCACATAGACACAGGCAACAGAGCATGCACAATGTCGGCACTAGTACAGTGTATATCCACCTTTCGCAGCAATGCAGGCTGCTATTCTCCCATGGAGACGATCGTAGAGATGCTGGATGTAGTCCTGTGGAACGGCTTGCCATGCCATTTCCACCTGGCGCCTCAGTTGGACCAGCGTTCGTGCTGGACGTGCAGACCGCGTGAGACGACGCTTCATCCAGTCCCAAACATGCTCAATGGGGGACAGATCCGGAGATCTTGCTGGCCAGGGTAGTTGACTTACACCTTCTAGAGCACGTTGGGTGGCACGGGATACATGCGGACGTGCATTGTCCTGTTGGAACAGCAAGTTCCCTTGCCGGTCTAGGAATGGTAGAACGATGGGTTCGATGACGGTTTGGATGTACCGTGCACTATTCAGTGTCCCCTCGACGATCACCAGTGGTGTACGGCCAGTGTAGGAGATCGCTCCCCACACCATGATGCCGGGTGTTGGCCCTGTGTGCCTCGGTCGTATGCAGTCCTGATTGTGGCGCTCACCTGCACGGCGCCAAACACGCATACGACCATCATTGGCACCAAGGCAGAAGCGACTCTCATCGCTGAAGACGACACGTCTCCATTCGTCCCTCCATTCACGCCTGTCGCGACACCACTGGAGGCGGGCTGCACGATGTTGGGGCGTGAGCGGAAGACGGCCTAACGGTGTGCGGGACCGTAGCCCAGCTTCATGGAGAAGGTTGCGAATGGTCCTCGCCGATACCCCAGGAGCAACAGTGTCCCTAATTTGCTGGGAAGTGGCGGTGCGGTCCCCTACGGCACTGCGTAGGATCCTACGGTCTTGGCGTGCATCCGTGCGTCGCTGCGGTCCGGTCCCAGGTCGACGGGCACGTGCACCTTCCGCCGACCACTGGCGACAACATCGATGTACTGTGGAGACCTCACGCCCCACGTGTTGAGCAATTCGGCGGTACGTCCACCCGGCCTCCCGCATGCCCACTATACGCCCTCGCTCAAAGTCCGTCAACTGCACATACGGTTCACGTCCACGCTGTCGCGGCATGCTACCAGTGTTAAAGACTGCGATGGAGCTCCGTATGCCACGGCAAACTGGCTGACACTGACGGCGGCGGTGCACAAATGCTGCGCAGCTAGCGCCATTCGACGGCCAACACCGCGGTTCCTGGTGTGTCCGCTGTGCCGTGCGTGTGATCATTGCTTGTACAGCCCTCTCGCAGTGTCCGGAGCAAGTATGGTGGGTCTGACACACCGGTGTCAATGTGTTCTTTTTTCCATTTCCAGGAGTGTATATTTCAATGAGGAATTTGGAGTTCTTGGGCTATGGCAGCAGACGACCGACGTGAGTGCCTTTGCTAATAGCACGTTATCACCTGCAGCACCTCTCCTGGGCTCTTGAACATATCAAATGGACGCTAGATGGCTGGAAAACCGTGCCTTGGTTAAATGAGTCCCGATGTTAGATGGTAAGATCTGGTGGCAGGGTTCGAGTGTGGCGCAGACTCCACAGATCTATGGACCTAATTTGTTGACCAGGCGCTGTGCGATCCGGTGGTGTTTCCATAATGGTGTGGGCTGTGTTTACATGAAACACACTGGAACAACGGAAGCGGTCATTGACTAGAAGTGGTTATGTTCGGCTATTTGGGGCCATTTACCGTCATTCATGGACAACATGTTCCCAAACAACGTCGGAATTTTTATGGATGGCAATGCACCAGGTCACCAAGTCACAGTTGTTTGCGAGTGGTACAGAGAACATTGTGGATAATCAGAGCCAATGATTTGGTCACCCAGATCGCCCGACTAGAATCCCACCGCGCAGTTATGGTACATAATCGAGAGGTCATTTCGTGGACAAAATCCTGCACCGGCAACACTTTCGCATTTGTGGGTGGCTATAGAGGCGGGGGCTTCCAACGACATGTTGAGTCAACAGCACGTTGAGTTGCCGCACGACGAAGGGCTAAAGAAAGTCCGACACGATATTAGGAAGTATTTCATGGCTTTTGTCTCTTCAGCGTATGCTAGATTTATGCTTTTACGTCACGTATGTCCGGCAATATTCGAAATGGAAACAAAAATTTGTTTAGTTATCTCTGTAATTTTGTCGTATGAATCTTATAATTGAACTTATTAACAAATCTTAATACCATGAATTTCATTGTCTGTCCTTGTATCATTCACATATGTTATGGGGAAATGTCTTGCAAGTTTTTAACTGCATGTAGTGAGTTTCTTCACGAGTTAATGACAGGGAATTTTATTATTATCAATGAAAGTTTCATTACCCACTCCTCAAAAAACCTCACGCTATATACTCCATATACCAATGTTTGCATTATCTGAGAAAAAAAGAAACGCTTTACATTTGGAAATGTTATCCCGAAAGAGTATTAATACATACAATAAAGAGCGAAGGGTCTGAATTACTGTAGATTCCAATAGGTGAAGACCGATAGCTCAGTACAGGATATTTTAGTGCTGAGTATCTTTGTTTTCTGTTAGATAGATTTCATTTGACTGTTTTTGATTTCCAATGATTGCCAATCATTTCAGTCACATCCTGTCGTTCGTTCGTTCGAATAAGACACAGTCGATTACCTTCCCTAGCGCTGGGACGATGCGCTCTAACCTTCCTTTCTTCCTTTGTCTTATTTGGCAACATGTTCTGCGAATATGCTATTGTGAATTGTGTGTTCGCACGCCTGTCATGATATCGAGAAATTTTACGGTGTTTTTCCATAACTCTCCGGGATACAAAGGTTGAAATTGACGAATAAGACTCGGCTTAAAGCCACACATACGACATTTTGGGTTTATGAAGTCATATAAGGAGAAATTCGTCAAGGTTGGAAGGTATAGGTCGTAAAGTTTCTATGCAATTACACTATATGTTGGAAATGAGTCCGCGGCGGTTACACAAATTTGAATCCGTTTTATTTAATTGGAAAATACTTTCTCGAGACCTGACTGTAATATGCATGTCACGTATGCAGTTATTTCCGTCCTTAAGTCACGAAGCGAGCTTGGACAACTGCGATACCCTACAGATTTTTCTGCTCCCCAAAGTAAAACATTCTGGTGGGGTAACTTCCGAAGAGAGGGGAATATAGGCTTTTTTTTAGATGACACGTTCGGCAAAAAACTCTTCCACGCTTAGTGTTGTTATCAGTGTGGGCAGTAGCACCATCTTGTTGAAACTATGAGTATTTGATTTCATCTATCTTTAGCTAGCATATGACATCGTGGATCAATAAACAATAACGTTCTCTGTTCCTGTTTCATACAAAAAATAAACATCCAATAATCCCCCGTCTGGATATTGCTGCCAATAATTCACTCTTCTGATAATGCAATGGCGTTTCAAGCAAAGCACGAGGGCTCTCCATTGACCATAATCGAGTGTTTTGTGTGTTAACATGAGAGGTGCCACCAGGCCTCGTTCATATAGAAGGTTACATAAAGAATATCAATAATATTCCTCCCAATAAAAGATATAAGTCATTCGCAGTAACAGAAAGGCTTCTCATTATCCGCATCTTTGAACTCTTGCAGTGCTGTTACTCTATAAGGGAACAATTTCAGTGCTTCCCTATTCAGAAATATCCAGCAGCATCTATTCGTTTAGTTTTTTTAGTATACCAGTTCTGAGCCTATCTTTTCAAATTTTTCAGTAAGTCGACGAACCACATTAAGACGAGGTACAGCTGTTAAAGGGAATTTTTCAGAAAATGCCTCCTGCAGTAAGTGCACGTATTTATCTGCTTATCTAAGCACATATTCAACACGAAAAATACCTTTCCTAGTTGAAAGCACCATCATTTCAAAACAAATAGAACATCTGAACACTACAGATCGCATTCAATAGCTTTCATGAACTGAACCAATCGGTTAAATGCTACGCAACAGTACAACAATTTAAAAAATAATCACGTATCTATTAACAGACTATGTTTCCAACTTGTAGTCTGCAAAGTGTTTTTCGAACCTCCGACATAATCTATATCCATAGTGCGTAATCCATAGCACAGCGAGTTTCCCAACTCACTGTAGAACAGAAGCACTGGCACACTGAACCTGTGAGGTTTGCAGGATGGCGTTTACACAGTCCTCGGTCTGCAAGAACATTGCCAGAGAGGGTCAAATTTCAAAGGAGCTCCTGTGCGAGTCATAACTCTCATTAGCAACAAGGTCTCTGCCAGTTTCACGTTGTATAGTAACCTGAGTTCATCTAATGCCTAGTAGTTGGATTTAAAATATATTTTAAATAAGTTTTACTGAGCATTAAGCAGTGATAACATGGGCGGTAAAAAGTGACTTTTATGCTACACACATTACGATTGCATTCATTAAACAATGTAATCTTTTGTGGAAACGAAATCTTCAAAGTGAAAGCCGAACGTCATCTTCGTCTTGAGAAGGAGTGAGTTCAAAGTCAAGCTATTTTTCGAGGTCCGGCTGGTTAGTTATACATGTCCCCTCAGCCAGGCCGCGTTGTGTCCTTAGCGGCAAACCTGCACGCTATGCGTCCTGCTTTCGAACAGTGTAGGATGAAAGCGTGATGAGCCACCGAAAACTGTGCGAAACAAACACAAGAATTCGGTTAATTCTTTTTTAAGTCAGCTGCCGTTTCCCTTCCTCGCATGTTTTACTTAGAGCGCGTCCGGTGAGACCTTTTCCTCGACCGTCAATACTTAATGGGCTGCCTACTGACGCACTTTGTCAACTCTTTCACTATAGTATCAGTGTCCGGAGGCACATCTGCCCCCTGATTTCTCGGGACTCAAAGGACAAAGCAGACTGTGCGGCAGCGTACGGCTTGTTAAAATTCCCACAGACATATTGAAGCAGCTTTCAAAGATCATGTAGGGTAGACTGGGTATGGCTGTGACAGTTTTCATTTGATTCCCTATATTGTTGTTACTATGAGAGTTAGATGGAGTAAAAATGTTTTTTATAGTACAGTGTACATTTGTCTAAATGAAAATATTAAAATCTTGTCGCTAGTTACAATGGTTATCTCATAGGAGCAAATTAGAAAAAGAAATGAAAAATGTCACAACCGACCAAACCCCAGGGGCGGTTGTGACAGTACCTGGGGTCGGTAGTGACACGTTAAATATTGCATCAAAATAATATAAAATCAGTTTTATTGCAACTAATATCTAACATAATAGTAACATAATCTTCTTCTGTAAAAATTTAACTTTTATGCAACAACAGAAATATAATCTTGGAACACTTTAATAGCTTGTAATTAAGAAGGAACTCTAGCATCTATAGCTGTTATTATAACAGTCATCACATTACAATCAGCAAAAGAATTTAACTAAAATATCAAACTATACAATATAATAAGTGTGTGAAATACAAAACATATAAATAAATAGGCATTATAAAAGCCAGTGAAACTAAAATCTTAAAATGTCTTATTAAAGGAAAATCTAAGCATTTGTGTAAATAAGATTACAAAAAAACAAAGAACAGTAGAAAGGTTGATTCTTAGTTCTAAAAGTGCAAATGTACGACACTGCGATCTAGTCTGACTCATCACAATTATGACAAATGTAAAACCGACTGCCACCTGCGCACTCCAAGTGGGACCAGAGCTCACATTTTCCTTGACATTCTATCCATTTTTCGCCAGCCTACTTTTTGAATATGGGCCTAAGCAAACCAGACAGAAATAATCTTCTTCATCCGATGACGATGGTGGTATCTTCCTTTGCTTTGCTTTGTTTTTTCCTTTTCCTTTATTTATTCCTCTTGATTCAGTAAGATGTTTCTTTACCTGCTGAGCCTTCAATCGTTTTTCTTTTTCGACATATTCTTGCCTAACTGCCTCGTCTTCAGGCGTGTCGGTATAAATGGTTGACTTTTTATTTCTGGAACCTCTTGTTTTTCTTTGCGGAGCCTTAGGAAAAGGCCGAACAATTTCAGGCGAGAAAACAGGTGGAGTGGCTGAAAATGACGTAGTTAGCTCAATACTACTTGAACTTGGGATTCAAGATTCGCAAAATAAAGAAGCTGAAAGTGGCTCCAATTGATCATTGCGTTCACGATTGTTCTCTCCAGAGTCAGGTCTTTCCATTTCAGACGATGGTGAAGAGCCAAATTCTTGTGTTAAAAACTGTGGTATTTCATTGTTAACTCCAGCATTGTTTTTCCCAGTCTCAGGGTTCGGTGTGTGCATTTCAAGAAATGGTGTTGCACAAGTGTTCTTTTCTGTGTCAGGGTTTGCTCTGTCCGTAACAAAGGAAGATGCAAAGTCAGTTTCTTGAAATACATTACGATTATAGGGGTGAATACCAGTTTTGCAAAAACCAGCCTGAATGTTGGACTGTGTGAAAGCCAGAGGCATAGCAGTTTTGATAATACCTGGTATATCGTAGATTTTCATTGTTTTTCCAGGGTGACTCCGCATCCAGCCATCACAAGCAGTATTTATAGCTTTCTTGAAGGGTCCGAACACAGATCTATCCAAGGGTTGAAGTTTGTGCGAACAGTGTGGAGGAAATGAAAGCAATGTGATTCCATTTTCTTTACAAAAATCCATTGTGTTGATGTGGATGTGTGAGGAATGGTTATCCAGCAATAGCAACACTTTATGCGTTTGAGAAGCATTAGATAATTTCTTAAAATGTTGGAGAAATACTAAGAACGATTCATCTTGCATCCATCCTGAAGGATTTGCAGTCCCAATTGATTCTACAGGCCCATCCCTAACAAAATGATCACGATAACGAACCCGTGGAAATATAAATAGAGGAGGCATAGTATTCCCCATGGCATTTACTGCAAAAGCAGCTGTGACGAATGTGCCTCGCTCAGCTGAAGTAAGAGCTCCCACTTGGCGTACCCCATGTCTTGCTACTACCTTGTCAGGTTTTTGGACGGTAGTGACTAGGGCCTCCCGTCGGGTAGACGGTTCGCCGGGTGCTCTTTCGATTTGACGGCACTTTGGCGACTTGCACGTCGATGGCGATGAAATGATGATGATAGGACAACACAACAGCCAGCCCCTGAGCGGAGAAAATCTCCGACCCAGCCGGGAATCGAACCCGGGCCTTTAGCATTGACATTCCGTCGCCCTTACCACTCAGCTTCTGGGGGCGGACGCCCCTTGTTTACTGTATCAGGTGACGTTACTGCCAAGTGTTATGCGATCATTATGGCTGGTCAGGTCGATCCCATGGTACAATTTTTGCTCCCCAGTGGGAACGCTCTGTTCCAAGACGACAGGGCACCTAAAACCCTAGCTCGCAACGCCCAAAACTCGTTCTGTGAGCAGGATGATAAACTATCGCATCCCCCCTGGCTGCCACAGCCGCCAGGTCTCAGTACTATTGAGCGTTTATATTATATTTTTCAGAGAAGGGTGTGTGATTGCCATCCACCTCCATCGTTGTTGTCTGAATTTGGCACTACTTTTCAGCAATAACCGTGCAGGATTCCCTTGAAAGTCGTACAAGACCGGTATTTATCCATTCCGAGACGACTGGAAGGTGAGTGCGAACAGGTTTCCTACGACGTATAAGGCATGATATTGTGTTGTGTTTCTGGTGCTTTCATATGTTCGTCCAACGCCTGTGCCTCGTAAGGGCCGTATAGTTGTCGCATAAGAATGAAACACTGTACTCACCTCTGAACTGAATTTCAAATTCTTCCAAACACTTGCCGTGTGGTGTAGCCGCTGGTCTCAGGCGGCTTGTAACGGTTCGTGCGGCTCCCCCCGTCGGAAGTTCGAGTCCTCCCTCGGGCATGGGTGTGTGTGTTGTCCTTAGGGTAAGTTAGTTTAAGTTACATTAAGTAGTGTGTAAGCCTAGGGAACGATGACCTTAGAAGTTTGGTCCCATAAGAACTTAGCACCATGTAACCATGTAACTTTCAGACACCCCCGGATCAGCTGGAAAGTGTTGACGATACTACAGAATTTGCTGTTTCGGTTCTTCAACCGTATCAATATACAAGTGAGATGACTGCAGACAGAATAACTCAGGAGATAGGGTCAGTTATTCCTGGAAGCCTTGGTACAGGTCCTGCTCCATCGATACATCTGGGACCATACTGGTGTGTTAGACGTCGTACAATATCAGCAAAATGTGCCGTTACCCAATTATGCAACTACAACACAACTCAAACGTCGGACATTGCTGAAATTTTAGCACAGTTACAATTCCTGACTAAGAAAGTAAGTACACAGAAGAGATGGTCGGATGTCAATGTGACTTAACACAAGCACACACCATCGAGTGGTATTAAATAATTAGAGTTTTAATGGAAGGTGGAACAACCACCAGAGCGCATTAGTGTTATTCGTGAAGTGTTGTTATGTTGTTACCAGACCTAGTAAAGTAAATAAGAGGCGTGAACAGCGTCAGATGTTGAGTTATCACTGTCAAGGATACGGAGATGCCGCATACTGGTTGAGACTGCGTTATCAGCACCTGGCAGAGTTTCAAAGAAGCCTCGCTGAGGGTCTGCATTAGACCGACTGGTCGAATCGTGTAATATTCACCACCGTGGAGCATTAGAATGTGACAGGGACCCGATAGTGGACTGCGCGGAAATGTGAGTGTAACCATACTCGTTGTCAAGGTTCCAGTTGACGTCATCTGACCACCGTAAGGGATGATCGATAAATTCTGCGTCAAGCACGTCGTAACGCCTTCACGTCTGCGCAGGGCACCCGAGAACTAGTCATGGAATTATTGCAAGATTAAGTGTTATGCGGCACCAGAGAATAACAGCAGCCGAACTAGGGAATTCGCGTCCATGCATGGACTGCCGATAACACCGCAACATAAGCGGCGGCGGCTGGACTGGTACCGTGACCGGAGAGCATCGACTACTGTTGAATGGCTTCACATTTTGTTCGACGATGAACCGCAGTTCTGCACTGACCATCTTCTGAGAGTATGGCGGCGACATGGGGAGAGGTATCATTCTTACCATGCTTCGGGTAGACACAGCGCGCTTCATAGTGTAGGGTAATCGTCGGGTATGACTTCAGGTCACCGCTGGTAGTGGTTGAAGAAATTCTGACGGCAAAACGCTACGTCACGGATATTCTGCGTTCTCATGTGTTTTAACATTACCGTGCTACCGTAAGTATCTCTGCCGTAAGTGTCTCTGTGACACGTCTGCGCGACGCTGAAGTACTCCCGCGGCCATCTTGATCCCCAGGTAGAACCTGTGTGGGATGACGTCGGACGTCAGCTCGGCCCACGTGCGAGTATCCAAGATATCAAAGACTAGTTACAACAGTTTTGGGCTAGCTTGTTTCAGAAGAAAATACAACTATATGGCACTATTTCCAGCAGAATCAGTGCTCGCATTCAAGCCAGAGCTGGTGCAACGTCATAGAGGTAAGTGTGCCCATAGTGCCTAAGGCTTTGTAAAATTTCACTCGATTCTGTAGTCGCTGAAATAACATCACATTCCCTCTTAACACTTCAAGTATCTTTTCGTTTCCCCCTCCCTTTCTACGTACTGAGGACTCAATCGAAATGTCTATATTTAAGATACATCTGTCGTAACGAGGATAATGTTTTTACGAAATTCATTAGCGCCTCGTGACAACGAAACGACAATTAGCTCGCAAAAGGGCCATTTTGTTGACCTATGTTTACTGGAATATTTTTGATTCTACGAGGGTGAGTCAAATGAAAACCTTAAATATTTTTTTAAAATATTATTTATTATGCAGAAGTGGTACAAAGCTGTATCACTTTTCAACATAATCTCCCCCACGCTCAATGCAAGTCCTCCAGCGCTTACAAAGTGGATAAATTCCTTTAGAAAAAAATTGTTTTGGTAGTCCGCGCAACCATTCATGCACCGCGTGGCGTACCTCTTCATCAGAACGTAACTTCTTTCCTCCCATTGCGTCTTTGAGTGATCCAAACATGTGTAAATCACTTGGGGCAAGGTCTGGTGAGTATGGTGGACGAGGAAGACACTCGTTTCCGGTTGGTGGAAGTGAACCCAGGTTTCGTCTCCAGTAACTATTCTTGCAAGGAAGCCATCACCTTCTCGTTCAAAGCACCGAAGAAGTTCTTAACAAGCATCAACACGTCGTTCTCTCATTTCAGGAGTCAGCTGCCGTGGCACCCATCTTGCAGACACTTTGTGAAACTGGAGCACATCGTGCACAATGTGGTGTGATGACACATGAGTAATCTGTGAACGTGTTGCAATGTCATTCAGTGTCACTCGGTGGTTCGGTGATTTTCCTTCACTATGGCTTCAACTGCTGCAATGTTCTGTGGAGTCACAACTCGTTGTGCCTGACCTGGAGGATGAGCATCTTCCACTGACGTCACACCATTTTCGAACTTCCTACTCCATTCATAGACTTGCTGCTGTGACAAACATGCATTATCGTACTGAACCTTCAATCATCGATGAATTTCAATAGGTTTCACACCTTTACTACGCAAAAACCGAATAATAGAACGCTGTTCTTCCCTGGTGCAAGTCGCAAGTGGGGCGGCCATCTTTTGAAAGGTGGCTACACTGAGTCACAGCGCCAGAGATTGTGCCAAAGATTATTATTCCGCCGTCTCCTCTGGGCAGTAGTAGTTCAGAGGATGTCGAGGGCAGTTGTTCTGTTGGGCGAGAGAGTAGACGCTGTTCGGTTGGTGTATTGTACAGATGGAAGATGTTGCAATTGTCAGAATATATTTGAGAAAGGAGATGGGCTTTTGATTTATGATGCTGGTATACTGGAATATTTTCGTCAATATATAATGAGGTAAACAGGTATTATAGTTTTCTTTAATGACAATCCCTATTGCTCACAGGTACAGTCAACAAAGCATCTAGCTCGTGTTCATTTATTAGACTTGTAATTCCGGTTTCTATGTGCAATTATAGTATTTCTGGTTTTTCAATTAGTTCATTGTAAATCGTGTTTAAAATATTTTTTCGTATTGAGAAAGAACCGAGCCAGATACATGTACGTTGAGTCACGCTACCACACACAGAACAGTTACACTTATGCTTTGTTGTTTCGTAGCTTTTATAGTTGCAGGGGACTTAATTAATCAATTGTGTTGCTGGAAATTCCTTATGCGGTCAGATTGCGTGCTAATAACAGTCAGGGCCAAGCGGTTACGAGACTTCGTAACTGGTCACACAGCAACTAAAATTATTGCATTTATTCATTAATATTAGACCTGTTTCTTTTTAATTAAGCCCCCATGCACTTTATACTGATACTGCGACAGTATGTGTAAATCTGCACTATGCTATCACCTACAGGCCATTCTGCACGCTGTTTGTTGCACGCTTACCAACTTACAGGATAACGGCGCGAAATTTCGATTTGTTATTACAAATTTAAGGTTTTCATTTGACTCAACCTTGTATTATCTTTTACTATTTATCTGTTGGCACATATTCACTGAAAATTTTTTTCATCTATTATCTTTTATTACCACCCAGTTTTCGCTGTTATAATACGCCCTGTATAATACTATTGTTCATATGAGAGCAGGCCAAAATCTGCACCTACATCTACATTTACGTGATTGCTCTGCAATTCACAATTAACTGTGTGGCAGAGGCTTAATCGAACCACATTCAAACTATTTCTCTATGGTTCCGCTCTCTAACACCGTTGGAGAAGCGAAGCACTTAAATCTTTCTGTGAGAACTCCGATTTGTCTTGTTTTATCATGATGGTCAGTTCTCGCTATGTAGGTTGGAGGCAAAAGAATATTTACGCATTCGGTAAAGAAAGTTGGTGATTGAAAATTCATGAGAAGATTCTACCGCAACTGAAAACGCCATTCTTTTAATGCCTGTCACCCTAATTCACGTATCACATCCACGACACTCTCTCTCCTATTTCGCGATAATACAAAACGATCTGTGCTTCTCTGAAGTTTTTCGATGTCCTCTGTCAGTCCCATCTGATGCGATTTCCACACCGCACAGCAATACTCCAGAAGAGAACGGACAAGCGTGATGTACGCAGTGTCTTTAGTCGATCTGTTGCATTTTCTAAGTGCTCCACCCACAAATCGCAGTCTTTTGTTTGCTTTCCCTACAACATTATCTATGTGATCGTTCCAATTGAAGTTATTCATAGTTGTAATCCCAAAGTATTTAGTTGAATTTACAGCCTTTAGATTTATGTGCTACAATCTGTAACCGAAATTTAGCGGGTTTCTTTTAGTAATCATGTGGATACCTTCACACTTTTCGTTATTTAGAGTCAAATATAATTTTTTGCAATATACAGATATCTGAACCATGGACCTTGCCGTTGGTGGGGAGGCTTGCGTGCCTCAGCGATACAGATGGCCGTACCGTAGGTGCAACCACAACGGAGGGGTATCTGTTGAGAGGCCAGACAAACATGTGGTTCCTGATGAGGGGCAGCAGCCTTTTCAGTAGTTGCAGGGGCAACAGTCTGGATGATTGACTGATCTGGCCTTGTAACATTAACCAAAACGGCCTTGCTGTGCTGGTACTGCGAACGGCTGAAAGCAAGGGGAAACTACAGCCGTAATTTTTGCCGAGGACATGCAGCTCTACTGTATGATTAAATGATGATGCCGTCCTCTTGGGTAAAATATTCCGGAGGTAAAATAGTCCCCCATTCGGATCTCCGGGCGGGGACTACTCAAGAGGACGTCGTTATCAGGAGAAAGATAACTGGCGTTCTACGGATCGGAGCGTGGAATGTCAGATCACTTAATCGGGCAGGTAGGTTAGAAAATTTGAAAAGGGAAATGGATAGGTTAAAGTTAGATATAGTGGGAATTAGTGAAGTTCGGTGGCAGGAGGAACAAGACTTTTGGTCAGGTGATTACAGGGTTATAAATACAAAATCAAATAGGGGTAATGCAGGAGTAGGTTTAATAATGAATAAAAAATAGGAGTGCGGGTTAGCTACTACAAACAGCATAGTGAACGCATTATTGTGGCCAAGATAGACACAAAGCCCATGCCTACTACAGTAGTACAAGTTTATATGCCAACTAGCTCTGCAGATGATGAAGAAATAGATGAAATGTATGACGAGATAAAAGAAATTATTCAGGTAGTGAAGGGAGACGAAAATTTAATAGTCATGGGTGACTGGAATTCGTCAGTAGGAAAAGGGAGAGAAGGAAACATAGTAGGTGAATATGGATTGGGGGGAAGGAATGAAAGAGGAAGCCGCCTTGTAGAATTTTGCACAGAGCATAACTTAATCATAGCTAACACTTGGTTCAAGAATCATGAAAGGAGGCTGTATACATGGAAGAAGCCAGGAGATACTGACAGGTTTCAGATAGATTATATAATGGTAAGACAGAGATTTAGGAACCAGGTTTTAAATTGTAAGACATTTCCTGGGGCAGATGTGGATTCTGACCACAATCTATTGGTTATGAACTGCAGATTGAAACTGAAGAAACTGCAAAAAGGTGGGAATTTAAGGAGATGGGACCTGGATAAACTGAAAGAACCAGAGGTTGCAGAGAGTTTCAGGGAGAGCATAAGGGAACAATTGACAGGAATGGGGGAAAGAAATACAGTAGAAGAAGAATGGGTAGCTCTGAGGGATGAAGTGGTGAAGGCAGCAGACGATCAAGTAGGTAAAAAGACGAGGGCTAATAGAAATCCTTGGTTAACAGAAGAAATATTGAATTTAATTGATGAAAGGAGAAAATATAAAAATGCAGTATATGAAGCAGGCAAAAAGGAATACAAACGTCTCAAAAATGAAATCGACAGGAAGTGCAAAATGGCTAAGCAGGGATGGCTAGAGGACAAATGTAAGGATGTAGAGGCTTGTCTCACTAGGGGTAAGATAGATACTGCCTACAGGAAAATTAAAGAGACCTTTGGAGAGAAGAGAACCACTTGTCTGAATATCAAGGGCTCAGATGGAAACCCAGTTCTAAGCAAAGAAGGGAAGGCAGAAAGGTGGAAGGAGTATATAGAGGGTTTATACAAGGGAGATGTACTTGAGGACAATATTATGGAAATGGAAGAGGATGTAGGTGAAGACGAAATGGGAGATAAGATACTGCGTGAAGAGTTTGACAGAGCAATGAAAGACCTGAGTCGAAACAAGGCCCCGGGAGTAGACAACATTCCACTAGAACTACTGATGGCCTCGGGAGAGCCTGTCATGACAAAACTCTACCATCTGGTGAGCACGATGTATGAGACAGGCGAAATACCCTCAGACTTCAAGAAGAATATAATAATTCCAATCCCAAAGAAAGCAGGTGTTGACAGATGTGAAAATTACCGAACTATCAGTTTAATAAGTCACAGCTGCAAAATACTAACGCGAATTCTTTACAGACGAATGGAAAAACTGGTAGAAGCCGACCTCGGGGAAGATCAGTTTGGATTCCGTAGAAATGTTGGAACACGTGAGGCAATACTGACCTTACGACTTATCTTGGAAGAAAGATTAAGAAAAGGCAAACCTACGTTTCTAGCATTTGTAGACTTAGAGAAAGCTTTTGACAATGTTGACTGGAATACTCTCTTTCAAATTCTGAAGGTGGCAGGGGTAAAATACAGGGAGCGAAAGGCTATTTACAATTTGTACAGAAACCAGATGGCAGTTATAAGAGTCGAGGGGCATGAAAGGGAAGCAGTGGTTGGGAAAGGAGTGAGACAGGGTTGTAGCCTCTCCCCGATGTTATTCAATCTGTACATTGAGCAAGCAGTAAAGGAAACAAAAGAAAAATTCGGAGTAGGTATTAAAATTCATGGAGAAGAAGTAAAAACTTTGAGGTTCGCCGATGACATTGTAATTCTGTCAGAGACAGCAAAGGACTTGGAAGAGCAGTTGAACGGAATGGACAGTGTCTTGAAAGGAGGATATAAGATGAACATCAACAAAAGCAAAACGAGGATAATGGAATGTAGTCAAATTAAGTCGGGTGATGCTGAGGGAATTAGATTAGGAAATGAGACACTTAAAGTAGTAAAGGAGTTTTGCTATTTAGGGAGTAAAATAACCGATGATGGTCGAAGTAGAGAGGATATAAAATGTAGACTGGCAATGGCAAGGAAAGCGTTTCTCAAGAAGAGAAATTTGTTAACATCGAGTATAGATTTAGGTGTCAGGAAGTCGTTTCTGAAAGTATTTGTATGGAGTGTAGCCATGTATGGAAGTGAGACATGGACGATAACTAGTTTGGACAAGAAGAGAATAGAAGCTTTCGAAATGTGGTGCTACAGAAGAATGCTGAAGATAAGGTGGGTAGATCACGTAACTAATGAGGAGGTATTGAATAGGATTGGGGAGAAGAGAAGTTTGTGGCACAACTTGACTAGAAGAAGGGATCGGTTCGTAGGACATGTTTTGAGGCATCAAGGGATCACAAATTTAGCATTGGAGGGCAGCGTGGAGGGTAAAAATCGTAGAGGGAGACCAAGAGATCAATACACTAAGCAGATTCAGAAGGATGTAGGTTGCAGTAGGTACTGGGAGATGAAGAAGCTTGCACAGGATAGAGTAGCATGGAGAGCTGCATCAAACCAGTCTCAGGACTGAAGACCACAACAACAACACAGATATCTTGTCTAAATCATTTTGCAGTTGATTTCGATCAGCTGATGACTTTACAAGGTGATAAGTGTCAGCATCATCTGCCAACAACTTAAGAGGGTGCTCAGATTGACTCCTATGTCGTTTATGTAGATCAGGAACAGCAGAGAGCGTGTAACACTTCTTTGTGGAACGTCACATAATACTTTTTTTTGTACACGATGGCTTTCCGTCAGTTACTACGAACTGTGAACTACCAGACAGGAACTCATGAATTCAGCCGCACAATTGAGACGATATTAAATGGGCACGAAATTTAATTAGAAGACTCTTGTCTGGAACGGTGTAGAAAGGGTTCTGGAAGTCTAAAAATATGAAATCAATTTGAGAACCAAAGTCAATAGCACTCATTACTTCGTGAAAATAGGGAGCTACTTGTGCTTCAGAAGAACGAGTTTTCCTAAATCCGTGCTCACTGTTAGTCAATAAATTGTTTTCTTCGAGGTTCAAATGGCTCTGAGCACTATGGGAATTAACATCTGAGGTCGTCAGTCCCCTAGACTTAGAACTACTTAAGCCTAACTAACATAAGGACATCACACACATCCATGCCCGAGTCAGGACTAGAACCTGCGACCGTAACAGTCGCGCTGTTCCGCACTGAAGCGCCTAGAACCGCTCGGCCTCCGGGGCCGGCTTCTTCGAGGTAATTCATTATGTTCGAACACAAAATATGTTCCAAAACACTACTGCAAATCTCCGTTAGTGATACGGGTCTGTAATTCAGAGGATTGCTTCTGTTTCCTTTCTTGGGTTTTGGTGTGACTTACGCAACTTTTTAGTGTTCAGGCACAGATCTTTCGATGACCGAGTGGTTGTATATCATTGTTAGATATTGTATTAAAAATAACACAACTACCGTTTCTAGACCACAAAAGAGATTATTTAACGGTTTTATGAGATGGAATCTTCATTTGTAGCATTTTCATATTTATTTAATAACAATATGGCAAATGGGAAAGGAATTCTTTACTTTTTATCAAGCAATTGTATGTTATTGTAGGCTTTGAATATGTTGCCAACTTTCTTTGGTATGTTTCGAGCAATTAGATAAAAATTGTGTGCGAAAGAAGTTGGCTGTCTGGCAAGCATAACGATTCTGCTGGCGCCTTAGTATAACTTCTGAAGGACACCTGCACTAAAAGCTTAAAAATGCTAGATAAAAAAACTCGTTATGGTGTAGGTAAAATATGAATTACCTTTCTAGGAACACATGACTAAGGTACCACTGAAATTGTGAAATACTTACAAATTAACGAATGCTATTTTCATCCTTTAATCACTGATATCTTCCCTAATAGCAGAGGTTAGTCGAAAAAACAGCGGCTAGAAGTAACACACAAAAACTGCGGTCGCTAAAGTGGTAATTTGACCGTGACGCACTTTCAGTCTTTTACGAGAGGCAAAGTACTCCTCACGTACCCTCAAATGAGACGCCGTTCACTGATCCGAGCTTATCCTCTCCAGAAAGAACGCTCACCGGAAAACAGGGCTTGTCGTGAACCTCTCACTGTGCAAAAATGGTTCACATGGCTATGAGCACTATGGGACTTAACACCTGAGGTCATCGGTCCCGTTGTGGCCGAGCAGTTCTAGGCGCTACAGTTTGGAACCGCGTGACCGCTACGGTCGCAGGTACGAATCCTGCCTCGGGCATGAATGTTTGTGATGTCCTTAGGTTAGTTAGGTTTAAGTAGTTCTAAGTTCTAGGCGACTGATGACCTCAGAAGTTAACTCCCATAGTGCTCAAAGCCACCCATCATCGGTCCCCTAGTTCAAATGGTTCTGAGCAGTATGGGACTTAACATCTGTGGTCATCAGTCCCCTAGAACTTAGAACTACTTAAACCTAACTAACCTAAGGACATCACACATATCCATGCCCGAGGCAGGATTCGAACCTGCGACCGTAGCAGTCGCGCGGTTCCGGACTGCGCGCCTAGAGCCGCTAGACCACCGCGGCCGGCTCGGTCCCGTAGTACTAAGAAGTACTTAAACTAACCTACGGACATCACACACATCCATGCTCGAGGCAGGATTCGAACCTGCGACCGCAGCGCTCGCGCGGTTCCAGACTGAAGCGCCTAGAACCACTCGGACACTACGGCCGGCTCTCACAGTGCACCATATTAAATTTGTTACATTTTAGCTCCAAGTGTTTTAGATGTTGATAAGAGGCAAATGGTGGGCCTACCAATGGATTTACATTTAATACGACGAAAGGCGATAACAGGACGAATTGTTCTGCGTGGCGTATCTGATCCCCTATGTGGTCAAGCAGAAATTTAACCTCTTCACGGTGCCTTATTCATCACATTAATTATGCCACTAACCAAAACAGTTTTGTCCCAGAACCTACAATGTGTGTGATCATATCGAAAATAGTTCGCAAACAATCACAGTATCTAGTCTACACTGATGAACCAAACCTTATGGCCACTGTCAATCGCAAGAGAGTTGTGGCTTCGCAACGCGGTAAAGAGAGCACACAAGCAGCGCGAAGCCGAATGGGATAACGTTCTATCAATGATACGGGCCTCAAATAGGAATGTTGACTACGTGAAGTAATTTGACAAAGGGCAGGCTGCAATGGCTCGGCGCCTGGGAACGAGCAGTTTGGAAACGGCGAAGCGGTTTGGCTGTTCGCGTACTGCTGTCTTGAGCAGCTATTGAAAGTGGTTGAAGGGCGGTGGTATTGGATGAGAATGATGATGTTTGCTTTTATGGGGTGCTCAACTGCGCAGTCATCAGCGCCCGCACAAAGTTCCAATCTTGACAGAGTCCAATCTAGCCACTTTGACGAATGGTAATGAAATGAGGAGGACAACACCAATACCCAGTCCCTCGGCAGCGGAAATGCCCAACGCGGCCGGGAATCGAACCCAGGCCCCCGTGATCCCGTGATGCAGAAGCAGCAACGCTAGCCACTAGACCACGAGTTGCGGACGGTGGTGTTGGAGCGCCCACGACTCATCACAGACCGTGCAGGTCAGAGGCTTTCCTACTCAGTAAAGCACGTAAGACTGCAATCTGTGGTAAACATGACGATAGAGTCAAATGCTGTCGCAGGCATAATTATTTCGGAGCACGCACATTGTTGTACGTTGATCTCCGCAGCACATGCCCCTACCTGTTCACACGTCGACCTAAAAATATCGTCAATTGGGACTCAGTGGGCACGGTATCTTCGAGATAGGACCGTGAATCAATTGAATCAAGCCACCCGGTCGAATGAATCGCGTTACTTGTTCCACCGGCTCTGTGGTCGTGTCCGGATATGCCGTCATGCTCGAAATCTAAACCTTACCAAGAACGTCCGCAGGTGGGGGCAGTGTGATGCTATGGTAGACACTCAGCTGTACTTCCATGAGATCAGTGGTAGTAACCGAAGACACCACGACAGTTGTATACTGCGCCTACTTTACTGCGGGCAAACTGCATCCCATCGTACTTGATGACCTTCCTTGAGGTGGTGGTCTCTTCTAGCAGGATAACTGCTCGTGTCGAAAGGCCAGTACCGTTCTGCAATGATTTCAGCAGCGTTATAGTGAACTCACGTTGATGTTCTGTCCACAAAATTCGGCAGGTCTGACCCAGATGGAACACATTTTGAACACCTGGGCCCCAGCTCCGCGTCCACAGTCCAAAGTCCAACTGCCCGTAATTTCCGGGAATTGCGTGAACTTTGCGTAGTCATCTGGTGCATCACAGCTCCCCAAACCTACCAAGGGCTTGCCGAATCAGTGCCACGCATAATCGCTCCTGAATAGCGTTCCAAAAATGGGCCAACATACTATTAAGGAGTTGGTCATAATTTTTTGGCTCCTCAGTGTATAGAATGAACTTCAATGGCACTCGCTCCACTATTTTTAGCATCGTGTGTTGATAACCTTGCTGCTTAGCGCCAAAAATAAAAATTTCAGTCAAGCCATATCCAAATCAATTAGCACCTGAACGATTCTATACTTATTTCCGGTGATCTTTGATGAATTCCATTTGAACCCTCATTCCCTCATTCTACACTACTGGCCATTAAAATTGCTACACCGCGACGATGACGTGCTACAGACGCCCAATTTAACCGACAGGATGAAGATGCTGTGATATCCAGATGATTAGCTTTTCGGAGCATTCACACAAGGTTGGCACCGGTGGCGACACCTACAACTTACTGACATGAGGAAAGTTTCCAACCGATTTCTTGTACACAAACAGCAGTTGACCGGCATTGCCCGATGAAACCTTGTTGTGATGCCTCGTGTAAGGAGGAGAAATGCGTACCATCACGTTTCCGACTTTGATATAGGTCGGATAGTAGCCTATCGCGATTGCGGTTTATCGTATCGCGACACTGCTGCTCGCGTTGGTCGAGATTCAGTGACTGTTAGCAGAATATGGAATCGGTGGGTTCAGGAGGGTAATACGGAACGCCGGATCCCAACGGCCTCGTATCTCTAGCAGTCGAGATGATAGGCATCTTATCCGCATGGCTGTAACGGATCGTGCACCCACGTCTCGATCCCTGAGTCAACAGATGGGGACGTTTGAAAGACAACAACCATCTGCTCGAACAGTTCGACGACGTTTGCAGCAGCATGGACTATCAGTTCGGAGACCATGGCCACGGTTACCCTTGACTGTGAATCAGAGGTAGGAGCGCCTGCGATGATGCACTAAACGACGAACCTGGGTGCACGAATGGCAAAAGGTCATTTTTTCCGATGAATCCAGGTTCTGTATACAGCAGCATTATGGTCGCATTCGTGTTTGGCTACATCGAGGTGAGCGCACATTGGGAGCGTGTATTCGTCGTCGTCATACTGGCACATCACCCAGCGTGATGGTATGGGGTGCCATTGGTTACACGTCTCGGTCACCTCTTATTCGCATTGAAGGCGCTTTGAACAATGGGCGTTACATTTCAGATGTGTTACGATCCGTGGTTGTACCCTTCATTCGATCCCTGCGAAACCCTACATTTCAGCAGGATATTGCACGATCGCATGTTGCAGGTCCTGTACGGGCCTTTCTGGATGCAGAAAATGTTCGACTGCTGCCCTGGCCAGTACATACTCCAGATCTCTCACCAACTGAAAACGTCTGGTCAATGGTGGCCGAGCAACTGGCTCGTCACAATACGCCAGTCACTACTCTTGATGAACTGTGGTATCGTGTTGAAGCTGCATGGGCAGCAGTGACTGTACACTCCATCCAAGCTCTGTTTGACTCAATGCCCAGGCGTATCAAGGCCGTTATTACGGCCAGAGGTGATTGTTCTGGGTACTAATTTCTCAGGATCTATGCACCCAAATAGCACCAGTTTATCATCTGCATTTCGTCTTCGTGTAGCAATTTTAATGGGCAGTAGTGTAAGATATTGGTGATACTGAACAGTTTTGTCATGTGACTAATGGTCAGATAACGCACATCTCGCAACCTCTCGTAGCTTACAAGAGTTGTGTGACCAGAGCGTGTCCCTCTGGTGCCAATTACGTGCTGCCACGTGCCGAGAACTTGGTGAGTCCATCCTACTGCACCGTTAGGTGCGTAGTCATAATGTCCTGGCTAACGAGCAGCATAAGGAAAATGTTTCCGGGCGTACGTCACGCACCAGAAGGTGTCTCGAGGTGTCTCTGTCAGAGAGCTCTTCTTAGAATTCTGGTCAAGCTAGTTTTCAAATGATCAACACCGTTATTTCTTAGAACGCCTCCTGTACATCAACGCCCTTGACCTGAAAGCCTTTGCTGATGTTTCACAGCCAATGTGACAGAAAGTTATGGTACAGGACACGCCTAAGACGTGTCGAGTAGTACTTGAGTGCTGTAGAAAATAATAATACACAAGTATAGCCCTTCCCGTTTAAGAGGCACTTGGCCAGTGCAAATTTTGGTTATTCAGTGAAACTGAAAATATATTATGTGAGACAATCGAGGTAAACATCTTAGTTCCATCTGAACAACTTTAATTGAACAAAAATTTGTCCTTCAGAGCCATGGAAGCCCCTCTATGTATAATCAGTCCAACACCGCTGATTTATATCTTTATGTGACAAATGGATGACAAAGTATGGTCCATTTAAACCTGTACCTTAGTCATCACTTCTTATAACCGATTTCGTCTGTCAGTTACCCTTCTTCACATAAATCCCCATTATAGCTACGAATCTAATCTTCTGTATCTGTTTACTAACACAGTCAGGCTATCATTTCGGACCGACTGCACTGACGCCAATTAATATTTTAACTGCAGCTAAGTCGGCATTTAACTCCAGTTAACCCAAAATTCGACTGCGTGAACATCCGTTAAAGATAAACGAGCGAGTTAGTCTCAGTTAAAGCTGGTGGAAGTCGGAAGCTCGTTTGCCCGGTACTGACGCGGTTTCAATGAAGTAATTATGTACTCTATTAAGATGGCGGTTTTATGCATCCCACAACGTATTCAAAAAAAAAGTGCAAGATTTTCAAATTCCCTGGCTTACTACGCACAAAATAGTAGTCGTATAAAAAAATGAGTAAGACTTTTTCTATAGGAAATTTAATATAGTTGCATTTTGCACTGAGATACGTTTACACTAGAGACCGTAGATTTCGAATTATTCAAGAAAAACGTAGAAAAACGATCTTTAAACACATTTTTCTTGTATAATATAAAACCATGCCCTCCAGCGAAAACGTAACCCAGTACAGAATGTCACTGCATTAAACTTCCGACAAGAAGGTCCTGTCCAATTTTCTGTAGGACAAACAGTTTGCGTGTAGTGAGCGAGAGAACGCGAAAATCTCGTGCATGGTTTTTGAAGGTGCTGTAGGTTGTAGTCCGCAGCACGAAGTCGTGCGGTAGCGTTCTCGCTTCCCGCGCCCCAGGTTCCCGGGCTCGATTCCCGGCGGGGTCAGGGATTTTCTCTGCCTCGTGATGACTGGATGTTGTGTGACGTCCTTAGGTTAGTTAGGTTTAAGTAGTTCTAAGTTCTAGGGGACTGATGACCGTAGATGTTAAGTCCCATGGTGCTCAGAGCCATTTGAACTTTTTTTTTTTTTTTTTTGTATAAAACGTATCGGTAAGGGCATCTGGCTCACCTTGTGTACACTGCAAGGCCTGCTAACACCATCAAACACGGACGAAACTAATACATTCTTGTGGGCATTCTACACGTTTCAGAGAACAGCAACTCTAATAAAAAAAAAAGTCGTGTGAAGAGTGCCTCCCGTCGTGTAGACCGCTCGCGTAGTGCAAGTATTTCGATTTGACGCCACTTCGGCGACTTGCGCGGCGATGGGGATGAAATGATGACGATTAGGACAACACAATACGCAGTCCCTGCGCGGAGAAAATCTCCGACCCAACTGAGAATCGAACCCGGGCCCGTAAGATTGATAGTCGGTCGCGCCGTAGGACTGACAGTCGGTCGCGCCGGCCACTCAGCTACCGTGGGCGGACAGCAACTCTAATAATTTACAATGGTCGCCGGTGGTACGTACGACTACGAAGTTAGAGTGTCATCCGACCATGTTTTCACGATGCTTTACATTTTTTGTCAGGAAATGTACACAGCACAAGTAAATTTTTGCCGTGTGGATGGCACTCGTGAAGAGAGTCTGGCGTCACACACGGCGTGGCTCACAAAGAGTGGTGTCTGGAGAGAGAGTGGCAGGTGCAGCTGGGGCCGTGACGGACAGCGGGCGCGGGACGGCGGCTGTGCGTTGGCCCCGCCTGCCGTGTGACGGATGCGGCGCCTCCCGCGCTGTTTGATGAGGTCCGCCTCGCCTTATAATACGCTCGTTATTCAGTTTGCGGCGCGCGGATGAATACAAATAGCCGGCCGCGGCCCACTCCGCCAAGAAGCGCGCCGTCCTTCCGTTGACACAGCAGCTCCTCGCTCTCTACTTCTTCACAAACACCTACCGGCGTTATCACGTCTTTCTTGGTCCATTCTGGATAAATGTAAGCTTCCTGTTATAATACAGATCTAATGAGAGACGATTGTAGCATATCCCCGATGTTATTCAGACTGTGCAGTAAGAGAAACCGACGAAAAATTTGGAGTAGAAATTAAAGTTTAGTGAGAAGAAATAAAAACTTTGGAGTTTGCAGATGACATTGTAGTTCTGTCAGAGACGGCAAGGGACTTGTAAGAGCAGTTGAAGGGAATGCACAGTGTCTTGAAAAGTGGATATAAAATGAACATCAACAAACGCGAAACAAGGATACTGGAATGTAGTCTAATTAAATGAGATGATGCTCACGGAATTAGATTAGGAAACGAGACACTTCAAGCAGTAGATGAATTAGGATATAAAGTGCAGACTGCCAACGGCAAAAAATGCCTTTCTGAAGAAGAGGAATTTCTTAACGCCGAATGTAGGTTTAAATGTTAGGAAGTCATTTCTGAAGACATTTGAATAGAGTGTAGCCGTACGGGAGTTGACACATGAATGATAAACAAAACAAAAAAAAATGGCTCTAAGCACTATGGGACTTAACATCTGAGGTCATCAGTCCCCTAGACTTAGAACTACTTAAACCTAACTAACCTAAGGACATCACACACATCCATGCCCGAGGCACGAGTCGAACCTGCGACCGTAGCAGCAGCGTGGTTCCGGACTGAAGCGCCTAGAACCGCTCGGCCACAGCAGCCGGCTGATGACAAACAGTTTAGATAATAAGGGAATAGAGGCTACAGAAGAATGCAGGAGATTACATGGGTAGATCACGTAACTAGTGAGGAGGTACTGAACAGAGTGAGGGAGAAAAGAAATTTGTGGCACAATCTGACTAGAAGAAGGGATTGGTTGATTGGGCACACTAAGACATCAAGGAATCGCCAACTCAGTATCGGAGGGAAGTGAGTGAGTGAGTGTATGTATGTGTGTGTGTGTGAGGGGGGGGGGGCATAGAAATTGCAGAGGAGACCAAAAGATGAATATGGTGAGCAGATTCAAAAGGATGTAAGTAGCAGCACTTACAGCAGTTATGTGGACATGAAGAGGCTTTCACGACTGCACCAAACTAGTCTTCGGATTGAAGAGCACAAGAACAGCAACGCAGCAACTACACCTTCATTCTCTACTATCATATTTTTTGCATAATCTAATCTATGTCCACCTCTACTATTTTGCCCATTTGCTGCTCCGTCCAGTATTAAGTTCATAATTTCTGGACGCCTTTTCAGATGTACCAACAGTCTGTTCCTACTTTTGGTTAGGAACTTGCATAAACTTCTTTCGTCACCTAATCTGTTTACTACTTCTTAATTTTGTTGCGGCACTGACCACCGCAAGCGCTCGTGGGATGTAACCAAAATGGTTCAAATGGCTCTGAGCACTATGGGACTTAACTTCTGAGGTCATCAGTTCCCTAGAACTTAGAACTACTTAAACCTAACTAACCTAAGGAAATCACACACATCCATGCCGGAGGCAGGATTCGAACCGACGACCGCAGCGGTCGCGCGGTTCCAGACTGTAGCGCCTAGAACCCGCTCGGCCACCCTGCATGTAATCACGCTGCTTGTTCTAATCAGCTAGCGCAGTATTTCACTATCATGTCCACTTCGGCAAACCGCCCCGGGGTAAGAAGTAGATGGTCACTTGCAAGTAAATCTTTCTTCACTGAAGAAATCCTACTGGTGTCAGTTATTAATATGGAAAAGAGGAATAAGTTCCTTGAAAAGGAGCGGGGTCAGGGATTTTCTCTGCCTCGTGATGACTGGGTGTTGTGTGATGTCCTTACGTTAGTTAGGTTTAAGTTCTAGGGAACTGATGACCATAGATGTTAAGTTCCATAGTGCTCAGAGCCATTTGAACCTTGAAGTGGACGTCTCGAGCGCAGCATTGGATATAAGTGAGACAGTGAGACTTGGACCGCTTGAAATCCAGAGAAGATAAACTGGAATCATTTGAGGAAGAATGTCCAAAATCAAATGGATAGATAAAGTATGAAATTGTAGAGATTCAGCGTTCTCTAGTAGTGAGACACGGGCAAATCCATTCGCGTTCAGTTTGTTATCAGTTGAATTATTTATTTTATCCCCATTACAACAGGGGTCTTGAGCCCAAGCCTTGCCAGCGGAGGATGGGGCGGGGGGGGGGGGGGGGGTGGCGTCGGAACTCCTGCCATGCTAAGTAGAATTGCGCTCTACCAACCCTACGGTTCGGTAGTTTTGATATACTACCTAAATGGTGTAGTAAATGGTACTGTTACCGATAGCGTTCGTAGGGAGAGAAACATAATTGAATGGGTAAGAGAGAAATTGTGATTGTTTTGTTCTCAATAGAACGTTGTTCATCATGATCAAAGGCAAGCGTTTCTTGTTACTATTGATAAGTGTGAACGTTGTTTATGAATAACAGGAACAGTTTTTATACAAATTCGACGAAGTATTGAAGCAACGTCTCATATATTTTTGTTTCGCGGTTTTTTTATATTTATGAAGAGGAAATTACGTTTTCTAGCGCTGTTGATAAACCTGTATTGCTTTATTTATTTTTACTACAACATCCCCCTGTTTAATGTTTCATATCAACAATTTTCGAACAAACCTTGAATTAAACATTGACAACATCAGTTTTGTAATAACTATCATTTAATCGTAAGTAACAGACAGGTGGACAATTATGTAGGACAAAAAAAAAGTTCAAATGTGTGTGAAATCTTATGGGACTCAACTGCTAAGGTCATCAGCCCATAAGCTTACACACTACTTAACCTAAATTATCCCAAGGACAAACTCACACACCCATGCCCAAGGGAGGACTCGAACCTCCGTCGGGACCTCTGTTTCACAGAGGAAGAGTGCACTGTAGTTCCTTCTCTACATTGTCGCACAGATGACAAAATGGTAGATATCGAAATAGACGACAGAGGGATAGAGAAACAATTAAAATCGCTTAAAAGAGGAACGGGCGCTGGACCTGATGGGATACCAGTTCGATTTTACACAGAGTACGCGAAGGAACTTGCCCCCCTTCTTGCAGCGGTGTACCGTAGGTCTCTAGAAGAGCGTAGCGTTCCAAAGGATTGGAAAAGGGCACAGGTCATCCCCGTTTTCAAGAATGGACGTCGAACGGATGTGCAGAACTATAGACCTATATCTCTAACGTCGATCAGTTGCAGAATTTTGGAACACGTATTATGTTCGAGTATAATGACTTTTCTGGAGACTAGAAATCTACTCTGTAGTAATCAGCATGGGTTTCGAAAAAGACGGTCGTGCGAAACCCAGCTCGCGCTATTCGTCCACGAGACTCAGAGGGCCATTGACACGGGTTCACAGGTAGAAGCTGTGTTTCTTGACTTCCGCAAGGCGTTCCATACAGTTCCCCACAGTCGTTTAATGAACAAAGTAAGAGCATATGCATATGGACTATCAGACCAATTGCGTGATTGGATTGAAGAGTTCCTAGATAACAGAACGCAGCATGTCATTCTCAATGGAGAGAAGTGTTCCGAAGTAAGAGTGATTTCAGGTGTGCCGCAGGGGAGTGTCATAGGACCGTTGCTATTCACAATATACATAAATGACCTTGTGGACGACATCGGAAGTTCACTTAAGCATTTTGCAGATGATGCTGTGGTGTATAGAGAGGTTGTAACAATGGAAAATTGTACTGAAATGCAGGAGGATCTGCGCTGAATGAATCATTTGTTGTAAATTCCTTTGTAGTTGTCAGTTTTGGACTATTTTGATGCTGTACTCGCCTTTCCCAACCTTGAGCTATCATTTCATCTCTACACAGCAAGTACACCCTTCACTGTCTACAACCATTGTTGCATAGTCTAGTCCATATTTGCGCCTACTACTTTTCCCAAATGGTTCAAATGGCTCTAAGCACTTTGGGACTTAACATCTGAGGTCATAAGTCCCCTAGACTTAGAAATACTTAAACCTAACTAACCTAAGGACATCACACTCATCCATGCCCGAGGCAGAATTCGAACCTGCGACCGTAACAGCAGCGCGGTTGTGGACTGAAGCGCCTACAACCGCTCGGCCACAGCGGCCGGCGCTACTTTTCCCATTTACTGCTCTTTCTAGCGAAAAGTTAATTATTTCTGGACGCTGTTTCAAATGTACCGCTACTCTGTTCCTTCTTTTGTTTGGTTGGTTGATAGGGGAGAAGTCACAAAACAGCGAGGTCATCGGTCCCATCGATATATGGAAGGATGGGGAAGGAAGTTGGTTGTGCCCTTTCAAAAGAACCGTCCTGGCATTTGCCTAAAGCGATTTAGGGAAATCACGGAAAACCCAAATCATGATGGCCGGACGCAGGTTTGAACCACCGTCCTCCCGAATGAGAGTCCAGAGTGCTAACCTCTGCGCCACTCCCTCGGTCCTTCCACGGACTACTTCACTCACCTAATCTGTTTAGATACCCTTCATTTTCTTGCGGCACTGACCGATGCCAGCTCGTTAATGTAATCACGCCGCTTGCAGTAATTAGCTAGCGCAGCATTTCACCTAATCACCTAGAGCAGAATTTCGTCATCCCGACCACTCACTCGATGAGAAACGGTATTACCGAAATTATGGCCACTTTGGTAACGCTGCGGCAAGGGGTTACGTGGCAGGTGGGAGGAGGTTGGGGGGGGGGTGGCATCCAGGTGGCAAGGGGGGTCGAATTGGGACCTCTATATAAAGGGCTATCGCCGTGACACCGAGAAGATACAGTCGTTCAAACGCCATCCACTGAGTCGGACATCTCCATCCGTCAACCTACAGCATCATCTGCCTAGGAGATCCAGGCTCCTCACCGACAGCCCACGGATCGAACTGAGACCTTTACAGCTGGCGATCCATTGGGCGTCCGCCGTCGCCAGGCACCGCCAGCAAGATTTGGAGGACGGGATTCAGTCCCCAGATGTCCACGCTCGCATTACTCGCGAAGGCTGGAGCTGGCCACCGTCCCTCCTTGCAAACAGCACAGCGGTGCCTGACAGAAGCACCAATACCAGACAGCGCCGCCGCTGGCCTGGATTGCCTACCACTAAAGTTGTAAAGCTACTGTAGGATACCATAGACTGCCATAAGTAAGCGTAGACTACGGTAATTTTCCTAGTTGCTGTGGTTAATTAAGTTCGTACCTGCGGTTACCTGTACGTTGGGTGTGTGTGGCTAAACTATCGAGCGGTACCTCGTAACGACCACTTTCTTTATGTACGCGATCGGATTCCCCTAGGAACAGGAAGCGGTGAACCGTCCAGAAACTGAGGGAGGATATACAGGGTGTCTCAGAAAAAAACCAACAAGCTTTAGGAACAGGTCTTTCACATCAAAACAAGAAAAGATATATGTAGTAAACATGGGCTATAAACTG
The DNA here is from genome assembly GCF_023898315.1 of Schistocerca nitens. Lineage (NCBI taxonomy): Eukaryota > Metazoa > Arthropoda > Insecta > Orthoptera > Acrididae > Schistocerca > Schistocerca nitens. The sequence continues at coordinate 842,635,171 of NC_064617.1, forward strand.
CATACCTCAAGATCTATGAGCACTTGTTCATCTATACTATGAAATACAGGGTGATTCAAAAAGAATACCACAACTTTAAAAATGTGTATTTAATGAAAGAAACATAATATAACCTTCTGTTATACATCATTACAAAGAGTATTTAAAAAGGTTTTTTTTTCACTCAAAAACAAGTTCAGAGATGTTCAATATGGCCCCCTCCAGACACTCGAGCAATATCAACCCGATACTCCAACTCGTTCCACACTCTCTGTAGCATATCAGGCGTAACACTTTGGATAGCTGCTGTTATTTCTCGTTTCAAATCATCAATGGTGGCTGGGAGAGGTGGCCGAAACACCATATCCTTAACATACCCCCATAAGAAAAAATCGCAGGGGGTAAGATCAGGGCTTCTTGGAGGCCAGTGATGAAGTGCTCTGTCACGGGCTGCCTGGCGGCCGATCCATCGCCTCGGGTAGTTGACGTTCAGGTAGTTACGGACAGATAAGTGCCAATGTGGTGGCGCTCCATCCTGCTGAAATATGAATTGTTGTCCTTCTTGTTCGAGCTGAGGGAACAGCCAATTCTCTAACATCTCCAGATACTGTAGTCCAGTTACAGTAGCACCTTCGAAGAAAAAGGGACCAAAAACTTTATTGGCTGAAATGGCACAGAAAACGTTCACCTTAGGCGAGTCACGTTCATACTGAGTTGTTTCCCGCGGATTCTCAGTGTCCCATATACAGACATTGTGACGGTTGACTTTCCCGTTAGTGTGGAAAGTTGCTTCATAACTAAACACAATCTTTGAAACGAAAGATTCATCTGTTTCCATTTGAGCAAGGATAAAATCACAGAAATCGATTCTTTTAATCTTATCAGCTGCCGACAGTGTTTGAACCAATTTCAGACGATAAGGTTTCATAACTAACCTTTTTCGTAGGACTCTCCATACAGTTGATTGTGGAATTTGCAGCTCTCTGCTAGCTCTGCGAGTCGATTTTCCTGGGCTGCGAACAAATGCTTGTTGGATGCGTGCTACATTTTCATCACTCGTTTTCGGCCGTCCAGAACTTTTCCCTTTGCACAAACACCCATTCTCTGTAAACTGTTTATACCAACGTTTAATACACCACCTATCAGGAGGTTTAACACCATACTTCGTTCGAAATGCACGCTGAACAACTGTCGTCGATTCACTTCTGCCTTACTCAATAACACAAAAAGCTTTCTGTTGAGCGGTCGCCATCTTAGCATCAACTGACGCTGACGCTTAGTCTACAGCGCCTCAAGCGAACAAATGTACAACTAAATGAAACTTTATAGCTCCCTTAATTCGCCGACAGATAGTGCTTAGCTCTGCCTTTTGTCGTTGCAGAGTTTTAAATTCCTAAAGTTGTGGTATTCTTTTTGAATCACCCTGTACATCTCTCCTACGGTAGTTCAAGCTCTTGTTTTCCATGTTTTGGGAAAAGGTAGCAGGGACCAAAACAAGAAAAGAAGTCTAGTAAACTTGGGCTCTAAAATGCGTAGCTTTTCAGTAGAAAATATGTGTCTCACACAAGCGAAGATTAATTAGTGCTCATGGCTCTTAAAGTATGCATTTTAGACTCCATGTTTACTGGACTTTTTTTTCTTGGTTTGGCACATACTACCTCCTCCCAAAAAATGGAAAGCAATGTTCATGAAAGAGAAGTGTTCTTTTTCATAGTATCGGAGATGAACAAGGACTCATAGCTCTTAAGATAGGCATTTTAGAGTCCTAGTTTACTAGACTTTTTTCCTTGTTTTCGTGTAAGAAACCTGCCCTTAAAGCTTGTCGATGTTTTCTAGTGTCACCGTGTATAAAGGGTCGGCTACCCTAGCGAACATTCGTGTCCTACGTAGCCACGCGGGATTAGCCGAGCGGTCTAAGGCGCTGCAGTCATGGAATGTGCGGCTGGTCCACATCTACATCTACATCCATACTCCGCAAGCCACCTGACGGTGTGTGGCGGAGGGTACCCTGAGTACCTCTATCGGTTCTCACTTCTATTCCAGTCTCGTATCGTTCGTGGAAAGAAGGATTGTCGGTACGCTTCTGTGTGGGCTCTAATCTCTCTGATTTTATCCTCATGGTCTCTTCGCCAGATATACGTAGGAGGGAGCAATATACTGCTTGACACTTCGGTGAAGGTATGTTCCCGAAACTTTAACAAAAGCCCGTACCGAGCTACTGAGCGTCTCTCCCGCAGAGTCTTCCACTGGACTTTATCTATCATCTCCGTAACGCTTTCGCGATTACTAAATGATCCTGTAACGAAGCGCGCTGCTCTCCGTTGGATCTTTATCTCTTCTATCAACCCTATCTGGTACGGATCCCACACTGCTGAGCAGTATTCAAGCAGTGGGCGAACAAGCGTACTGTAACCTACTTCCTTTGTTTTCGGATTGCATTTCCTTAGGATTCTTCCAATGAATCTCAGTCTGGCATCTGCTTTACCGACGATCAACTTTATATGATCATTCCATTTTAAATCACTCCTAATGCGTACTCCCAGATAATTTATGGAATTAACTGCTTCCAGTTGCTGACCTGCTATTTTGTAGCTAAATGATAAGGGATCTATCTTTCTATGTATTCGCAGCACATTACACTTGTCTACATTGAGATTGAATTGCCATTCCCTGCCCCATGCAGGAGAGCTTCTGTAAAGTTTGGAAGGTAGGAGACGAGATACTGGCAGAAGTGAAGCTGTGAGTACCGGGCGTGAGTCGTGCTTCGGTAGCTCAGTTGGTAGAGCACTTGCCCGCGAAAGGCAAAGGTCCCGAGTTCGAGTCTCGGTCGGGCACACAGTTTTAATCTGCCAGGAAGTTTCATATCAGCGCACACTCCGCTGCAGAGTGAAAATCTCATTCTGGTTGAGAGGTGGCATGAGCCCCCTCTCATATTTCTATCTTACGATTCTCCTCTCTAGTTGCATGCGGTGGAGGGTTGCTTTTCCTTAACACGCGTACTTCCCACGCAGCGTCTCTCGTCACCCGGGTGGGCCGGTGACAGGCGGGCTCTGTGGAACAGGAGAGAGTTAAGCCGACGTGTGTGAGGCAGTCGAGTGAATGCTTTTCAGACGCCGACATTGTCAAGAGACACGCCCGCTGGGGTGTGAAGTAGCGGCTGGGCTAGAGGTTCCGTTACTTCAGAGAAACTTTGCGAAAACACTTTCTGGCGAACTACCAGCGAGGCGTGGGAATGACTTGTGTACCCACGCAGTTGTGGCGGGAAAATTCCCGCACTTTCTGCAAAATCAGCACAGAAATTGGCGCCAAGAATCTCCATTGGTGGAATGGTAGTGCTCCGGCAATGGAGTGGAATTTCCGCCGGTTTTCGTGTTGCTGATTGGAACGTAACCACGACCACTGTCGTGGGGGCGGGAAGGTTGTGTGTTCGGCCTGTACGGGTGCTCTAGGTAGTCGGCAGTCGCCTTTCGGTCGGGGACGTCGGAGCAACCAGCCCTCGCCTGCGGTACGCCAGATCGTGTTCTGGGAGATAAGAAGACTGTTGGTAATGTACGTCCGCAGCACCGGCAGATAGGGATTTTCCTAGGTGATAATCAGAGCTCAGCAGAGCGCGCCTGTTCATCCTTTTCTAACTTTGTTCAGTTTCGAGTAGCAGCAATTACTATTGGGTTAGCTGTGTGTCTCTCTTGAGATTTGAGTGGAAAGGAATTGGCTCCACATACCACTTCGTCTTAAACCTCACAATCTAAGTTAGGGACAACTTCACCTTTACTGTGTTTGTATGAATCTCCAATTTTAGCCAATTTGATGTTTTATATTTCCTGTGTCTCTTTTACTATTCTGCGTTTAATCTTAATAAATCATATTGTTATTTTGGACAGAACTTTCTTTCTGTTAATCAATAGAGCAACCCTATCATTCCTCACTATGCTAATGAAACCTTTGTTTATTTAACTTATTTATCAAATTAAATTATTGCAGGTGCCAAACTCTCTTCTACTCCACTAGCAGGGCTGATTAGAGTCAGTTCGCGTATTTGTTTTATCCTTGTGCAACAGCAAAAGTCGGAGTTAGAATAGGGGGGGCTTAGAGCATGATTTACACATGTGGATTCTAGTAGAATTTAGTGATAAATACACGACTAGCCCCGGCACCTCGCATAATATGGCGACCCTGCCAGGATCTTTCCTGTGAATCTCTGATAAACAAACAGGATTCTTAGTAGGATCATTCAATTTTTTTTCTCTCTATTTTTTTTAATGATTAATACCCAAGTTTTTTTTTGTTTTGGTAGTTCCGCGTTTAGTTCTAAGTAGCGGCGCATGACTACAGTTTTTGTTTTCAGTATATATATTTTTTGTTCATTGTTTTTTTTGTGTTTCGCTGATGTGGTGTCTGTACCGCATCGCACTTTGTCGGATTTGTGTGTGGTTTCTGTACCACATCATATTGTGTTTGTGATTACAGCGTTGGAACAGCGTTGTTGAAATTTTATGTTTATGTGTAAAAAATATATGGAGTAGATTAATTTTATTGTGCATTTTAGATGAATTTGTTTTTATGAATGATAACGAGAAGTAAGGCACGACTATTATCGGGCGAAGCTAAAACAAAAGAGGATAGCATAATGGATAAGGGGCAGTTTACTGACGGGAATAGGTTCGGAGATGAGATGGGCACATTTTTAGCAGGACAGGACGCCAGGGGCATTGATGAGGAAGGTGATTTGGACGCGATCTCAGAGCAGCGTTGCGGCCGTGATTATGATAGTGAAGTAGAGGATGAAACAGAGACAGGCACACAGGTCGAGACGGTAGCAGAAGTTTATAGTCAAACGAACGAGTGCAGACAGAGGCCAGCTCGGTCACGTCAGAGCTCTAGCGCCCAGGTGTCCAGAGTTACATCGCCCATGTTTGAAGAGGATCAAGAAGATGACGTAAACCCAATACTGAGCTTCCTACGATCAATGAAAGAAGAAGCTGACGAACAGCGTAAGAGGGAGAAGGAAGAAGAGGAGAAACAACGTAAGAAGGAGAAGGAAGAAGCTGACGAACAGCGTAAGAGGGAGAAGGAAGAAGAGGAGAAACAACGTAAGAAGGAGAAGGAAGAAGCTGACGAACAGCGTAAGAGGGAGAAGGAAGAAGAGGAGAAACAACGTAAGAAGGAGAAGGAAGAAGCTGACGAACAGCGTAAGAGGGACACTGAGGCAATAATCTCGCATATAGGGGCAATTCGTGGGGAATTATTAACAATAAAGAAAGAATGTGGAGAAGCAAAACAAATGTCAATGGTAGCACAAAAAGTAGCAGGCCTAGCCAAAACTGCAGCAACAGGGGCAATGAAAATCGCAAGAGTAACTCTTAAACTCGCAGGGCGCTTGCGACGTGCGACACAAGTCCACTCGAAATCCCTAGCGGCCTTAAAGACTCAAGGTAATATTGCGGTTACGAACATCACGAAACGAATGAAAGAAGTAGAGAGTCGGATAGCAAAACTAGAGCGAAATGGGCACACGAGCACTGCGCGTTCGGATACCAATGATGGAGCACACAGGATTGTGTCTCCGAGGAAAAGCCCGCCGTGCTCTAGCCCAGTGACAGCGTGCGGAACAAACAATGCACACGCAGAAACAGCGAGTAATAGCCCCAATAATTGCAGCCCACTTAGAAGAGTGAATGCTGAATGCCACTTCCACTGTGATACAGACGTAGCACATCACAGTTATCAGCAAGATAGATCAGGACACTCCGCAGACGTGCAAGTATCGGAAACGTCTGACAACACCAGTGCGAGGATCGGACAGAATTTTGATCACAATCACTTCCTGTCGATACTCAAATTCCAGAAGTTCAAAGATAATGGAGGGTCGATGCATCCGAAGAGCTGGGTGATGCAATTTACTAATTCATTACCGTCGTCATGGCCAACCCAGGCCAAATTAGAATTCATGTGTGGACACATCGAAGGCCAAGCCGCGGAAAAGATGCGGGGCGTGGCAGCGACGTGTCGGACTTATCAGGAATTTGTTGGTGCATTCCTGCGGACCTACTGGTCAAAGGAAACGCAAGACAGGATTAAAGAGGAAATAATATTTTGTCCTGAACTGGAAGTGTCCGGGCATAAGAGCGCAACCAAATTTTTTGATGACTTACTCAAGAAGAATCAGTTTTTAGATAGTCCATACAGCAACGGAGAAATTATTAAATTTTGCTTTTCGAAATTGCCAGTTAGGTATCAACAGACACTTGTCGGGAAGTGTGGATCTGACATAGATGCATTCAAGAGTCTACTGCGTGAACTCGAAGTAGTCTTCGATAAACAAGACGCAAAGGACAGGAAGAAGGCGCAAAATAACAAATACCACGGGCCAGCAAGGGAAGACGACAACAGATCGCATAATCGCACTGGTCAGTTAGGAAACCAGGGTTACCGAGATCAAGGTTACGCTATTCAAGGTTATGGAAACCAGAGACACGGAAACCAGAACGTCAGGGAACAGGGTCAATCCAGACAAGCAATCTGGGACAGGAGGAATGACGAACGGCAAAGCGACCGTAATTGGAGGGAGCGAAATCAAGGACAACAGGAGAACCAGGAGATTGAAATTAGACCTCCAAATCCTAATGCACGTCAGAGGAGGGGGAGTCTAAGAAGGGATTGACGCTAGTCCATAGGACTCCACCACTTCTCTCACATAAAGGAGTTCGTAGAATAGTAGTAGTGTAAGAAATGTACATAGTAGAATAGGCAAATATATGAACCTTTGTTCGGGGAACAATAATCGTTACATTAATAGATTAAGATTGCTAAAGTATTAACACGCTGCGTTGTCTTGCATAAGAATTTACTGCTGCTATCCTCTTTTTGTTTATGTTTGCGATCTCCAATGTCGATGGAGTAGGAGACACTACCTTTTCATGAGCAATGTTTTTGTCCTTTCCTATCTGGTGTCCATGTTAAGGGATAAGGATGAGTGACGAGACGTCGCACAAACGGGCGCATACAAGAACGTGCTCTTAGAAGCGTTCTGAGAGGTCGTGATACGCTCCATAGCGGCCACAACCAGTTCGTGAGACGTTCATACCAATGCTTGCAGGCACGCGTCAGTGCACTGCACGATTGTAGTATATTGCGCGATTTCGAGGGTGAATATGGGCAGTATAGTTTTTGCAGAGCTGCGCCGGTATCGTTGTCTTGCAAGTCGGGGTGAACCTGTGAGCATTTGACTCTAATGGTGCCCTAGACGAGAGAAATGAGGGCATAAAAGCCTACCATGCTAATGTGCTGGTTGGGGATTTAGCGTGCTGCTCGTTTTTGTCACAGATGAATCACCAAGGAATTGTACTTGGATATTCGTGACATACTGTGTAGCTGGCGTGTGTTGGGTGTCTGAATCCTCAACAGGAACCAGTCCTGGCTTGGTCATATTACATTGCTTCTGGAAAGAGGTACTTCGATCGCGAAAACCGCTTCACATAGAGAAGGAAGTTGCAACTATAAATTTATTGTCGTGTATAGCCATGGCTAACCCAGTCTCTGGAGTTTCAGTGAGGCGTAATGAAAACTCGGAGGTCATGTCGTACGGCGCGCACATCACTGTCGTCAATAGCGGCGAGCAGCAAGACATCTCAGCGTAACAGGAACTATGTAAGGGTATTGTATAAGGTAAATAAAAAAAAAAAAATAAATAAATAAATAAAATAAAATAAATAAATAAATAAATAAAAGGGAAAGTACGATACTAGGATAAGTTAAACTGTAGGATTTAACAATAACTAGATTAATATTGTGGGGGTTTTCTACCACAAGTGTGGCGCGCGCCTGTTGAGTTGCTATTTTTCAGGTCACCAAACCACAGACCCGAGATGGAGGGACGACGGGCGAGCGAAAGTAGCGTAGTTGCATGTTCTTTATAGCACAGTAAAACTTAGACCTGCATAACAACATAATTTAATTAAAAGACGTAGAATGTAGATCGTTGGGATATGGTAGTTAATTCTTGAAGCATGTCTACTGTCGATCTATATAATTAATAGTAATATTAGTGCGGGCCCGCACATTTAGTTGTTCATCCATTACAAAGCATCAGTTATCACACACCATGTACATACTGAGATCGGTCTCTACACATATATCAAAATAAATTATTTCCATGTCTAGATTAGATGTTATAATGATTGCCATAGATTAATAACTATAAAAGTAAAATAAGAGTGTCTGAAATGACAGACCATCAATGTTTCATTATGTAAATTTATTATAACATAGAAGGTCATGGGAAAAAGTTAGGCATAAGACTTTTGTAAGAATTGTACAGATGACGAGGAACGTGGCAATGCAGAGGCCAGCCAGCGCAAAAACAAGAGGTCTTCGGCTACCTGCTAGAGGGCGAGCGTCCCGTCCTACACGCTGACAGCCACCCGGCTGCCTACCTGAGGGATTACACGGGACCCTTGCCCCGCCACAAGCGAAAGTGGGGCTGGCCGTTGACCCTGACACGCGACAGCCTGCTAGCTCTCCGGACGCGGCAGCCGCTTGGAGGGATTCCCTGCGGCAGACCAAGTTGTCGTGAGTACACGAAGAACATCACATATCGTGTCAGAACCTGCGCCTCATATGCCTCAGGACAGAAAGGGACGCTCTATACTCACCTGTTTGGGTTTTTACAACTCACTAGCATTGGCCGATCTGCATACACAAAGCAGTATCGTGCCACACTAACAAATGTATGGTCTCATGTCTTACTTCTCCTCTCTATTAGAGAGCAGTTTTTAACAATAGTCGCTCCTAGTTCGATCCTGTATGGATGACCTCACACACTTGTGGAGTCACTCCACGTGCCATCATCCCTCGTCGAACTGCAATATTGGGAAACATAAAGTTCTGTCCAGCGAGAGAAGAGACCTAGACTAGTGATGTATCCCAACGAGTAGACCTCAGAGACAATTAATCGACGTGAGGAGAGCCTATCACTGTGTCTTCCTACCATACGGCCGTGATCATATGCGTGGGTCTGACTACAATCTCAACAGCGTACTGCAGACACTCCAGAACTCCCGATTGCTGTTGCCACAACGTAGCAACTACAACCGACGTTTAGCCTTATGTGATGTCAGTACAGTGGAATCAGTGAAGTGCCACGGATATTTCTAACAATGTGATTTAGTGCCTCATTCTCAGCACAGTCGTGAACTTTGTGCAATGTGCACGCACAATTTGATGCCCCATGAACCTTGTTTTTTTTGTTTTTCTTAAATTTCTTTCTCTTATGTTGTTTCTGTAATGTATGTTATACCTTGTATGCGTTTGTGTTTTACACTGTAATTCTTATTACAGATTACTGTATTGTTCTCCACATCATGTTTTTTTTGTATTTTGTGTTTATTGTTGTGTGTATGCTAACAGTGTGCCTGAAGTCCCCATAAACTGAAGCAGATACCACCACTGTCATTGTGAATGGACCATCAGTTCAGGGAACATTTTGTAAAGGTTATTCTTGCTGCAGGGAGACAGAATGAATCGGAGGTTGTAACTAGATTCTGAAAACTCACAAAGAGATTGTTAACTTAAATATTATCATGTGTGAGTGAGGTCAGGTTAGTTTAATGATTAAAATTGTTGTAACATCTTGGGCATTTAATTGCGGAGCACTCCAACTCTGATTGTAAAGAATAAACTGCTCCATATTTGGCTCAGATGCCTGGGCCATGTTTAGAGCGTGAATGTCTGCGTGAATCGGTGTTCGGAAGGGGCTCCCTGGGTATGGATGTGTGATGTGAGTGTTAGTGTTCCATATTAAGAAGGTGAAGTTGGCTACATCATAAATAATCCTCCCTCTATGAGTTGCATTTTTCAGTTGCAATGATCTTTTTTATAGAGTGCGGTATGTGGAGTCACTTTGTAAGATTGTTCTTGGGCGATTGACTCACTACCTTGCTCCTAAGTGAGCCAACCGCTCACCAATTACAATCTAAAATGGCGTAGGGGCAATGAGAGGTGGCATGAGCCCCCTCTCATATTTCTATCTTACGATTCTCCTCTCTAGTTGCATGCGGTGGAGGGTTGCTTTTCCTTAACACGCGTACTTCCCACGCAGCGTCTCTCGTCACCCGGGTGGGCCGGTGACAGGCGGGCTCTGTGGAACAGGAGAGAGTTAAGCCGACGTGTGTGAGGCAGTCGAGTGAATGCTTTTCAGACGCCGACATTGTCAAGAGACACGCCCGCTGGGGTGTGAAGTAGCGGCTGGGCTAGAGGTTCCGTTACTTCAGAGAAACTTTGCGAAAACACTTTCTGGCGAACTACCAGCGAGGCGTGGGAATGACTTGTGTACCCACGCAGTTGTGGCGGGAAAATTCCCGCACTTTCTGCAAAATCAGCACAGAAATTGGCGCCAAGAATCTCCATTGGTGGAATGGTAGTGCTCCGGCAATGGAGTGGAATTTCCGCCGGTTTTCGTGTTGCTGATTGGAACGTAACCACGACCACTGTCGTGGGGGCGGGAAGGTTGTGTGTTCGGCCTGTACGGGTGCTCTAGGTAGTCGGCAGTCGCCTTTCGGTCGGGGACGTCGGAGCAACCAGCCCTCGCCTGCGGTACGCCAGATCGTGTTCTGGGAGATAAGAAGACTGTTGGTAATGTACGTCCGCAGCACCGGCAGATAGGGATTTTCCTAGGTGATAATCAGAGCTCAGCAGAGCGCGCCTGTTCATCCTTTTCTAACTTTGTTCAGTTTCGAGTAGCAGCAATTACTATTGGGTTAGCTGTGTGTCTCTCTTGAGATTTGAGTGGAAAGGAATTGGCTCCACATACCACTTCGTCTTAAACCTCACGATCTAAGTTAGGGACAACTTCACCTTTACTGTGTTTGTATGAATCTCCAATTTTAGCCAATTTGATGTTTTATATTTCCTGTGTCTCTTTTACTATTCTGCGTTTAATCTTAATAAATCATATTGTTATTTTGGACAGAACTTTCTTTCTGTTAATCAATAGAGCAACCCTATCATTCCTCACTATGCTAATGAAACCTTTGTTTATTTAACTTATTTATCAAATTAAATTATTGCAGGTGCCAAACTCTCTTCTACTCCACTAGCAGGGCTGATTAGAGTCAGTTCGCGTATTTGTTTTATCCTTGTGCAACAGCAAAAGTCGGAGTTAGAATAGGGGGGGCTTAGAGCATGATTTACACATGTGGATTCTAGTAGAATTTAGTGATAAATACACGACTAGCCCCGGCACCTCGCATGGTCTTCAATGATCTTATTTATCTCTTTCTTTCTATCGTTGTCGCGTGATTGTTGGTAAACGTAGGCTACTTGTTTCGATGCAAACTAGTGATAATGATTTGTTCCACTGTTAGGATTCATAGCTGATTGGAGCTGTGTGCCCTAAACGCCTCTGCTTGTGTTGTTTCGCGATCTGATCACACTGGTTACAAATAACTGAGAGGCAGAGACTTTTGATGTTTTTTCCGTTCCTTCAGGTTGCCGTTTCTGGAGAAGCAAAACCCTGCATTTTTCTCCAAACCGTTTTGGGAGTGCGGAATCAATGTTGACTTTAATGTCTACAAATGCATTGTGACCATGTTGAACGGTTGTGTTCTGTGTAGAACAGTTCAAGTTATTAGTTTTACTAATTCCGCTATTGTTATCTTCATTATTGATTTTTTTTGGTGTCTTGTATGTATGTATGTATGTACTGGATCGTGGACCTAGAAACGACGGAGAGGCTTCGCCCCGCCGTAGCCCTCAGTGGATCACAACTCCACGACAGGCCACAGCAATCCACCCACCCCACCGCCACCCCACGCCTAACCCAGGGTTATTGTGCGGTTAGGCCCCCAGTAGACACCCCCGGGAATGCCTCATACCAGACGAGTTTAACACCAAATGTTTGCTTTCTAGAATAATGATGTTGTACGCGTATGTGGAAACATTGTTTGCGCAGCAATCGCCGACACAGTCTGAGGCGAAATAAAGGGAACCAGCGCGCATTCGCCGAGGTACTTGGAAAACTCCCTTACAAACCATTTGTGGCGTTTTCGTGCCGGGGACCGGCACGGCTTCCCGCTCTGGAAGCTGCTCGTTAGATCGAGCGGCTAGCAGGGACGGCCTTTTTATGACTTTTCCATTCACCCTTGTACGATTATCTGCAAAAACGTATTACCTGAACAAAAAAATAACGATATCCACTTCAATGTTGAGAAAGACTGGCAACTACGCCCTGGTGCAGAGGAATGCTCAGTTGTGCTTCCCAAGTGACGTAAATCTGTAGCAGCATTTGTCTACCTGACTGACAACTGACAACTGGAGTGAACCAAATACCATTGGGCAGCAATAGTTGGGGATGTTAAGGAGAACGATCACATAAACACTGTTGTAAGTATAAGCTAATTTGTAAGGATCTTGGGCATAACTAAAAAAGAGATGGGACGAATATCAGGTATGAGCTATAATGACATACTGCTTAAGTATGCGAGATGTACTCCAGGTCGACCTAACAGAGGACACCCACACACATACAGCAAGGAATGTTACCAATTCTGTTTCGTAAAAGAAATTCGGAAAGAATGTCAAGTGCCACCAATTAGAAAAAAGCACCTAGTTTCTTCGCATAACAATAGTTGTGACATCGTCTTTAATATTTGTCGCACTGTGCTGAGTCTTAGCAGGCACATATTAAATAAATATCCATCAAAAAGGTGAAAGCTAACTTCTAAAAAGTAGTTTTCCGTAAACCTGAAATCTTTCTCGAAATGGGTTCTTTTATCAGTGTAGACGAAATTAAAATGAACCAACTTTTCCACATTCTATTATTAGCTAAAAAAAGTAGATAAAATGCACCTCTTAGGAAGTCTTATTGTTTCATTCTAACTGGATTTAAAGTTTGCGACTTAAAACGTTTATAGATATCGCTAATGGAATGTGTCAATAGGTACGCTTCGTTGAAGGAATTCGTTTTTTACGTTGTTATCTCTTTCTGGCAGAAGTGAGATAGTCGTATCTGATGCCTTATGCTATTTCTCAAGACGAACCGCATACGTCGTAGAGACTGTAATAGTATTGCTGTAAATTCACTTGTAGAGTCTTGTCCTTGTTTCTCATTCTGTTTTGAATCTGTTTTTATGTTGCTCGATTGATAAGTTGACAATGGTACCGTTACTGTTTTATCCATACAGGCCTGAAGATGGCGCATTGAAGCGCCGAAAGTGGTTGCAACAAAATAGATAAAGTCATAAGGACTGTTGTGGGCGTTTTTTTGTCACAATTTTAAAGTACCGTTGTACTACTCAGAAAGCATTCGCTTTGTGGTTTTGGTCGCAAGAAATCGGTACCCGAGCACAGAGTTTTATAGCGGGCGATTCGCTGCTGATTACAGTTCTTTCTCAAGATAGTAACATGAGCAATAAAAAAGTAGAGAAGAAATGACAGCTCCGTTTTACAGTACTCAGGATTTTAATTACTGTTAACTTCGATCCTCAACGCACCCGTCATGGCTTTTGGTAACAACATTATTTGGTGCTGCCTGGGATAGGAGGGATTTAGCGGGTTGTGCACAAAGGCATCTAGTGTCCTTTTACTGTTGTCATGTTCGTCCGCTTTTACCCCAGAGATGCGCACAAAGTTTAGTGTGGCACTCGAGTACACACATGCCCATAAGTTAAAGTATCTTCCAGATTCACAAAAAAATACACGTACGACAGCCTTACGTGAACTAAGAGGCGCGATGGAAATACTGTGCTACGTGGCACGAGGATATGACGCAACATGTATGGGAAAACCAGTCACTAAGTAGGTGGAATACAGACTCTCAGTACAGAGCGCAATACGGGTATAATGCTATACAATATGCTCAGTACCTTGTAGACTGTAACCGGCACAGTAACATTAGAAACATCATGCGCCAGTGTTTGTGATAGCAATTTGATACTACTCCAGTACAGACCACTGACTTCGCCATATCGGTCGATAGCGGCAACCATATTAAAATATTTAATACCGTTTTTTCTGTTTACCTCGTCAGAATAAAAATATTATCGATATATTAATAACGTGAATAACATATCATACAGATAATCTAAGTTTTCTGATTTATTTCTGTTAACTTCACCTCACCAGGCAGTTAAAGAGGGAAATTATTTTTGTGGTCCTTAAAGAAATTATACAAAGTGGTCCCGTGATGATGGAGAAGGTTAAATGTATCACTTGTAAGTAATTTGTTCTAGTCCGGAAACGAGAAAGGCGAAAGTCATGAGTGAAAATACCTGATGCCTCTCACAGTGGAATATATTTAATGGTACTGGTGTTTCTAACACAGTAGGCGGGGCAACTTTCAGAGGTGATAGTACACACCAAAACAAGAAAAATTGACCCTAAAATGCAAACATCTTCGATACCGTGAAATCCATCTCCTCCGAAAGTCCTTGGTTTCCGTATTTTTGGAGTAGGTACTATGGACTAAACCAAGAAAAATTTTTCGGTACATATGGGATTTTAAAAGCATATCTTTAGAGCTACGGGGACACTTGTTCAACAGGAGAGATTTATTTCACAGTAGCAAAGATGAACAAACGTTCGCAGCTCTTAAGGAATGCATGTTCACTAGGCATGTTTTTTATTGTTTTAGTGCATACTACCACGTCTGAAAGTTGCCTACCCTACAATCTTAGCAACAACAGTACTGGTACGTGTCTTCAACTGCCAGAGGTATCAGTACGATAACCTCCGACTTGGTCTTTACCAGACCAGGGTCCCTTACCTCAGCTTGATACATTTACCGTACTCAATCATCCCTGAAATTTTGTAACGGCATCACGGAACATAGGTATTGAATAATGCAGGGGGTGATCTGTTACGTGTTAAATCAGTACAGCAAATAAAGCATTCAGATGACTTTATGATCTCGACATAAAAGGCAGAGTAGCTTCAGTGATGATGCCTTAAAGGTATCATAAATATTTGTGAATTTAATTCCTAAATTTTACATTCAGTATCATAGCAAAAAATTGGGCATTATTCATCTGAAACAAGCACTGCATCACTTTAGGGTATAATTTATTTATTCCTTTATTCTCAATAACATTTCCCTTGAAAGGACCCTGCTACGGTCGCAGGTTCGAATCCTGCCTCGGGCATGGATGTGTGTGATGTCGTTAGGTTAGATAGGTTTAAGTAGTTCTAAGTTCTAGGGGACTGATGGCCACAGATGTTAAGTCCCATAGTGCTCAGAGCCATTTGAACCATTTTTGAAAGGACCAGTCAGTCGTGGGCCTCAGTGGTCCTTGACCGACCTTCTTTGGTGTCCTATAGTTGATGGTCCTCACGCTGATGAAGATACGAATTGTCTAATACTAGTCGTCATTTGCTGGAAGGCAGAGGGATGCCTTGTAGCTGTGGCCTAGTTGGAGACGTGAAATGACTATTTTGGTAACTTGAGATAATATGGGGGCCTATCGAAATTGATCGAATTTCGCGAAGAGATTACTGGTTTATTATTATTTTTTTTGTACCGCTTCTCTGATGGTAGACACTTGCATGGCTTCATGTAGGTCACGGACGCGTTCGCTGAGGATCCAACGGAGGGCCTTGTGCGGGACCACTTGCAACTTCTTGATACGGCAGTATTTAGCTGTGAGGTGAAGGTGCTGGGAGTTCCTACACTGTTGTGGTCCGTCTTTTGCTACTGTAGATTTCTATCTCTTGTGTACAGTAAGTAGCGCTAATTTTAAATGCCCTCCGGTGTCTTCCCTTCTAGGAGAGATATAGCAAAAACCGACACAGAGGCTAGTTTATTCGTTGTCTGGTGAGGTTTGCCGTATTGGTGGATACCGGTTATTTGGCAGTCTTTCGTTGGGAGCTGGGACGACTTCTGGTGATTGTACAACAACTACTTTCAAGCTTCTTTCACCAGGTGCTTACTGCGTGATACAATGCAAGTTGTTTTGTTCAAGAAATATATTTGCTATATAGTATCCCACCACTCTATCAAAATGATACCTAACGTGAGAGCCTATATATACTGCTCTCAGAGCTCCGTTGATAGAGCTTTTGAGGGCGTCATTGAATTGGATATAGTTGGTAGTATGATCTGCCAACATAGGCAGTAGTCTACTCCCATCTGAGGTCCCTGACTGACTCGTTGTGGTTTGCAGTGGCTTCTGCTGTGAAAAAGCGTTCCTCATAGGCACATTTATAAGCTGGTTGGTCTTCTTCACTCGTTTTACTTACTTCTTCAGTCGCCACAGTAGAGGTCGCTATTTCAGTGCTACATCTGTTATTTGTTTCCCCCGTTGCTTCCATGAAAGCGCTGTCTTCCACCGTTCCGGTCGCAAGTTTTTGGCTTGTTGTTTCTCACGCTGGGAGTGTGGCACCGAGTCGTCGTCTATGTTTTCTGAAGTCACCGATGGTGCACCTGAGTTCTCTCCCTTTTTTGTGGCGACTCTGCGACGTCTCTGTCTGCTTCGTTTGCAAGAAAATTTTTGCAGAGTAACTATCTTGAAAATACTGCCTATTTGTTGCTGTTCTTCTGGTATCAGTTCGCTGATTCAGGTGTGCTTGTTGATGTCACGGCCGGTGTGTCAGACATGATTGTCGACGGGGGGATGTGGGGTGTGGACGACAGAAGGGGGGCGGGGGCATACCCGCGTTGCCTTGCCTCTGACCTTCCATCATCCTCTTCTTTTATTTGGCTTTTGTTTATTGAACTATACAGCCAACAACTTGGTACTAGTACAGAATCTAATCAAAAGTATCGGGGCAGCTATTAGCGGACATTAATATGAGATGTGGACACTTTCAGTGAGGCGTCTGAATGTCTGTGGAGAAAAAAATGCCCATTCTTGATCAAAAGTCGAAATCAGAGAAGGTAGTATTGTTGAACGCTGTAGCCTGGAGCGACCTCGACGTCCTTACTCATCCCAAAGGTGGTGGAAGGTTTAGTTGAGGACTCTGGGCACGTCATTCAATTTCAGATTTGTTGTTGTACGCAAACCATTGCCTCACACATGTGTGCATTCTCATGCTAATGCTAACAATCATCGTCTCCGAAATGTTCCTCTACTGTAAACAATACACCCTCCTGTACATATCTTCACATCCCGCCGCATTTAACGTTTCCCTTAGCGCAATAAGTGGACCACAACAAAAGATACTCCCATACCACTACACAATCTCCTCTGGGCTGATGGCATTGCACATGATGGAAGGTAACTTTTTTCAAGCATTCAAAAAAATAAATGAATAAATAAAAATAAATTCTTCCATGGCACTGCCAAATGGCATAGCATGATTCATCAATCCAAATCACTCGTTTCCAGTCCTGTGGCATCGCTTTTGACACCACCTCAAGCGTCGATTAGCACTGACTGTGGAAATGTATCACATATCAGGAGCTGATCGACCATTGTACACAATTCTTTTAAGCTCTCTACGCATAGCAAATGTGCTAGCTGGATTTCTGGTAGCACTTCGGAACACTCCACTGATACCTCTCTCTTATTTCATGCGATATTTTACAACTACCCTCCGCAATGCTCGATGGTTCCTGACTATCGGTACATGAGGTTTGTCTGATCTTGATATATCTGTAGTTACTCCTTCGCGTTTTCACTTCACAGTCGCATCATGAACAGTCAGCCGGCCGAAGTGGCCGTGCGGTTAAAGGCGCTGCAGTCTGGAACCGCAAGACCGCTACGGTCGCAGGTTCGAATCCTGCCTCGGGCATGGCTGTTTGTGATGCCCTTAGGTTACTTAGGTTTAACTAGTTCTAAGTTCTAGGGGACTAATAACCTCAGCAGTTGAGTCCCATAGTGCTCAGAGCCATTTGAACCATGAACAGTCGGCACAGGTAGCTTCAGAAGGGTTGAAATGTCCCTAATGTATTTATTACTCGGGTGAAATCCAGTGGCTACTCTACGTTCGAAGTCACTGAGACCTCTTGAAGGGCCCATTGTACTGTTACTGCTACTCAGCTGACAACACAATACTTCCCGCTTCCTTTTGTACTCGCGGGTCAGCCTCTAGTGACACCTAGTAGTCAAGTCCGCTTTACACAGGGGTCTCCGAATACTTTTCATTAGTTACTGTAAACTCTAGTTATATGACTTGTTAAGTGCATGGCTAATGCTGGAGGTTGCTGGATGGGTCGATCTTCCAGGGTGCTGTATAAGCAAACTTATCTTAATAGAGTACCTGACACTGCAGTCCCTTTTTGATACTACAGGGTGAAGCGCATTCCGCATATGGTAAGTATTATAAGTTAATTCGTAGTTTGACGAGAGACACAGTCTGATCTTTGTGTAGGCAAGGTAAATGATTCTTGCTTATGTCGTATCTGTACAGCTGACACCTGCGTCTCACATGACTGATTTATAAATTAAAACAATTTCTTTTTTTTTCAGTGCACCTCACTTCAATCCTCATTCGTGGACATATTCTCCAACACAGAACAACACAGGTAAGAAGATTAGTTTGCTTCTCTTTTAGATAATTTAGCTTCTCTTTTACGTTGTTTCATAGTCTCATTAAAAGTTTCAAAAAGCCTGTTGGAAGAGTAGGTTCTGAATACCTTCAAAAGAAAATGTTTAGCATTGTTTCTTACTAGTGTTTAGGTTGCAAAATTTGCTAAGAAGTTTCACGTGAAACAGACATGTTTTACTCTATTACATGTAAAGTCTGAGCTATGTCATTGAAGCTGTATCTGCATTTTGAAAAAAGTAGTGCAGTGGTTAGGTAATAGACTCATAATTGTGTATTTTTGACCAATAGACTTCTATTCTAGAGGATGATTGTTCAACAGCCCAACTGGCATTTTGGACTTTTATTTTTTTCTGCATCCCTAAATAGTTTACGACGAATTCCGGAACGGTTTTCTTGAAAACGGCACTGTTGGTTCCTTTCCCTATCCTGCTCCAAGTAAAGGTCGTGCCTGGTCTATAACGTCTTTTTTAGGGGTTTAACTTCCCGTCTATGGCATTCTCTCTCTCTCTCTCTCTCTCTCTCTGGCACTATTTTTCTTTTGTTCCGACGTCTTAAGGATGTCTCGTCAGTTGTTAGTTGTATATACTAAGCTGCTGGATGGACTTTGTGTTTCTACGCTGCTGATGGAGTGTGGATATTCGAAAGTTACCTCCAGGACTGCTGATAGGCTGAGCAGCTACATAGTTTACGATAAACCTGTGTGTGCTGCTTAATGATTCTTTTTTTCTATCTCTATTCAGCAGTGGTAATGTGAATAAATGAATAATGAGCTTCACACCACACCAGGCCACAGAAGGTATCAGTCTAGTTATGGACGTCGTCACTAAATTGTGAAGGCACATCATCTTACATAAGTACGAGATCTGCAGTATTATCTCACTGAGCTATGATAGGCAGCACAAAACTATGTAGCATATTCACAAAGCCGTCACAATTCATCTATTACAGACACAAGGATCTACACCACTCATCTGTGTCATGCTGCACAAGGACAGATTTCACAATAACTACTTTCTTGCAACACAGGATAAAAGAAACAACTTCTCTTTCAGAAAATATTTCAAGATGTGTAATGTCGACGTTCTCGTATTGATTATAGGAAAAGATTTTATAGTGTCCAGAAACGTGACTAAGGAAAACTTCTACGTCTTCCTTGGCTAAAGAACATGGTATTACCAGACAGAAGACCAGTGCATAATGGAAAGTCGATATCTCCGTCTCTGTAAACCGGCTCTGTCACACTGTCACGCAGCAATGCTGAGGTGCCATAGGCCGGCCGCTGCGAGCGGTTCTAGGCGCTTCAGTCCGGAACTGAGCGACTGCTGCGGTCGCAGGTTCGAGTCCTGCCTCGGGCATGGATGTGTGTGATGTCCTTAGGTTAGTTGGGTTTAAGTAGTTCTAAGTTTTAGGGGACTGATGACCTAAGCTGTTAAGTCCCATAGTTTTCAGAGCCATTTGAACCATTTGAGGTACCATATCTACAGCCATTTCGTTTAAGCTTTGCTTATTGGTAGTCCTAAAATGGACGATTTGTTTGAGGGATTGATATTAAGCGTATATTTCAGCTGAGGCAGTATGATGGGTTGGTAGACTCTCTAATGTCATTTCCCGCTGTGAGCCACTAAATTTTAGAACACAAGAAGTTCCAGATCTGCATCTACGTATCTATATGTCACAGTGAATAGCATTACTATAATATGTGTTTTGGCTTTTTTTTAGCATTTATAGCAATGGAAGATGGTGATGCGAGGTCTTGCTTTAGGCGTTAGGTGTATTTTTGATAGTTCATTCTGCTTGCAAGGCGTACAAAATCGAATTTTCGTATCAATTTTGCTTATATTTACGATAAACATGTCTTTTAATGAGTTATACAGACAATTTAGAAGCAGCAATACTTCATTTGTGCTTGCAACCAGGCCACAAGTTTTGTGAAACCAAGTACTAGCCTTATCCAGGTGACAGAAAACTTAGGTCAGCTATGCAGGGACTTTGAGAAGGAAGATCAGGTAATTATAGTTGGGGGAGCAGGAAACAGCCTGGCTATGAATCCAAGATGCAGTATTAAGAGTGACCTGGATAAAATAGGAGCAGAAACTGAGCACACAAATGTGGGGTTTGTGGAGGTCTTTCAGTGCCATGATCAGCCCTGGGTAAACACTGCTGTAAGGCAATGATAACACTGAGCTGAACAGGATGCTCCAGATATCAGAAAAATCTCACATAAGTGTTGTTCCAGTAAATGCTATTGGTAGGTTGGGATACACTACACATTTCCTGCACCTGAATAGGATGGGAAAAAATAAGTTAGCTTCCCTATTAGCAGAAACTGTAAATGGGTCAACAGTCACACAAGGGGTGATCTCTGTTGTTAATGGGTCCAGGCAGACAGGATTTTTAGGTTAAAGCCGAAGTCCAGACTGATGACAATCAAGATAAAGAGAATGAAAGAAACTTCATGTACAGTAAATAGGGGTAAAGCTAAGGGCAGTATCAACTTACTTCATCAAAGTATCAGGGGAATAAAGAATAAAGTAGATGAGCTACTAGTGTGTTTAGATGATCTCAAAAACAAGAATGAGATTGATATACTCTTTCTGTCTGAACACCATGTAACTGTGGGCATGGATAGCGTCAGTTTAAGTGGGTATAATTTATCATCTTACACTTGTAGATCTATGATGGATAAAGGAGTTGCCATTTTCATAAAACAAGGGTATAAATGCGAAACTGTAGAAGTAAGCAAATTTTGTGTTGATAAGCACTTTGAGGTTTGTGCATATGACCTTCAGCTAGATAATGTAGTATTGATATTAGCAACAGTGTACAGGTCCCCATTAGGAGACTGGGAGCTGTTGATAAACATTTTGACTCCCTATTATGCTGTCTGTCAGACAAAAAGAGGAAGTTATTAATCTGTGGTGATTTCAATGTAAACTTTCTAAGTAATTCTGATAGGAAAAGTGAACTAGAAGTGTTATTAACAACATAGAACTTACAATCAGTGATCAATTTCCCTACACATATAGCTCAAGACAGTAGCACACTAATAGATAATGTATTTGTACAGAAAAGGAATGTAAAAAACACATTGTTTCCCTGTGGTAAATGGCTTGTCAGACCATGATACACAACTGATTAACTTACAAAACCTAACAGGGTGTACAGTTCGGAAACCATTAAGCAAAAGTGAGAGGTCGCTCAACCCGGTATCTATAGAGCACTTCAGAAAAAGCTTAAGAAATGTTAATTTGGGAGATGTATGTAATGATCCAAATGCTAATGATAATTGCAACATATTTCCTGGTAATTTATATCCCTTTTTGAACATTGTTTCCCAAAGAAAATCACTAAATGTAACAGCACACACTTTTCAAAGAAACCTCGGATTACTACAGGTATGAAAGTGTTTTCAGAAAAAAAAAGAAAGCTGTATGAGACAGCAAGAACTAGTAAAGATCCAGAAGTAGTTTTACACTATAAAAATTATTGTAACATACTGAGAAAAGTTGTAAGGAAATCAAGAAATATGCATGTTATAGAAGAAATTAACAACCCCAGCAATAAAATAAAATCAATACAGAATGTTGTTAGAAGGGAGACAGGAAAAGTACCCACTGGGGCAGGTAGTATTACTATTAAAGAGAACGAGACCATCCTAACCAACAGTACACAAGTAGCTAATGTATTTAACAATCATTTCTTAAATGTAGGAGAAAAAATGGTGAGAACAGTTCAAAAGAAAAAGCCAGGCAGTACATGGAGGAGTCTGTTTTGAAAAAATTTAGTCAGATTAAGTTTCACCTCCAGTAAAATTATTAAATCTTTGAAAATAAATGTTCTGTGGGACCTGATTACATCTCTAATAAGACATTGAAACAATGTGGAGCAATTACAGCTGATATCTGAGTCACATATGTAATGCATCACTAACTCAAGGCATTTTCCCAGAAAGGTTAAAATATACCACTGTCACGCCTCTCTACAAAAAGGGGGACACCACAGATGTCAATTACCAGCCAGTATCCTTGCTTACAGCATTTTCAAAAATCTTCAAGAAAGAAATGTACTCAAGTGTGGTTAGTCATCTCAACAATAATGGGATACTTAGTAAATCACATTTCGGATTTCAAAAATGCTGTTCCACTGAGACAGCAATATACAATTTCACTGTCCACATAATAGAGTCTTTAAGTAGTAAAATGTCACCAGTAGGAATTCTCTGTGATTTTTCCAAAGCATCTGATTGTGTGAACCATTACAGCATGTTACAGAAATTAAAATTCTGTGGTATAAATTGAATACCATAGGAGTGGTTTAAGTCATACCTACAGAACAGGAAGCAAAAAGTTTCCTTATTGGGTCAATTGATTTAAATAAGTTTGCCACTTCATCTAACTGGGGTGAAATTACATTATGTGTTCCACAGGGTTCAATCATAGGTCCCCTTCTGTTCTTGATATATGTGAACAACCTCCCTTCCTATCTGAAACAGAAAGCTGAACTGACACTGTTTGCTGATGATAGAAGCATCATTATTAATCCAGTAAAAGAAACTTCAACTGAAAATGATACAAATAAGGTCTTTGGAAAAGTCATTAATTGGTTTTCTGCAAATGGGCTTGTTCTAAACTTTGAAAAACCACAGTACATCCAATCTTCTGCTGCAAAAAGTACAGTTCCATCAATAAATATAACACATCACCAGAAGTCAGAGGACAGGGTACAGCATACTAAGTTTTTGGGTGTACATATAGATGAAAATCTTAAATGGAAAATTCATATTTTAGATCTTTTAAAGCGACTGATTCAGCAACTTTTGCAATCAGAATAGTTGCCAATTCTGAGGATATAGAAATTGGTTAGCTAACATACTTTGCATACTTTCACTCTCTGATGTCATAAGGAATAATAATTTGGGATTAACTCAACATTTACACAAAAAGTATTCACTGCTCAAAAGAAAGTGTTTAGAATAATGTGTGGGGTTCTTAGTCACACATCTTGTAGGCATCTTTTTAAAAGATTGGGAATTCTTACAACAGCCTCACAGTACATTTACTCACTAATGAAATTTTTTCTCAACAACATGGACCAGTTTAAAAACAACAGTGACATTCATGATTATAATACCATAAAAAAGATAGACTTACACAATCCTTTACTCAACCTATCTTTGGCACAGAAAGGGGTTAAATATGCTGCTATTAAAATTTTCGACAAATTGCCAGATGAAATAAAATGTTTGACAGACAGCAGTAATAGCTTCAAAAATAAATTGAAATCATATATCCTTGACAACTCCTTCTATACCATAGATGAATTCTTGAACAGGAATAAATAAATCTATAAATATAGTATATGGATTTTGTGCCATTTAAAGGAATGGGGTAAATAATAGAAATATTAATCTTTAACTCTGAACAGTAATATAAATTTATTTAAAAAATCTTGTTTCATGCGTGCATTTCGTGTGCACTTGACACGTTCCACATCTAAACAGCTACCGTACCGTGCGATTGATCAATGGAACACGCAACCAACTAAATAACTAACTAACCGCAAAGTGTGAGGCGTCACACAGTATATGATAAGTCGTTTTTCAAGATATCGATTCTGACATTGTCTTTGGCAATGTCACACCTCTTACTGTTATTGTCTTTGGTCATGTATTTAAACTGCAAGAAGTCCATAGCCCTCTGCAGTTTAAGTGAAAAATTTGGTAATAAAATCATCTTATTTCTGCCTTCCCTAATAAGATTACTGTGTTGTGCATGTGTTTGTGATAGTGTAGTTGGTTGCTGGTTTTTATTTTAGTGGTCCATAATTTACAGAAATGCAGCTCAACTGAATACACCCTTCACGTATTTTTAACTGCTGCATCATAAACATCGCACTTTTCACGTTTCTTACGTATTTTTTAGAATATTTTGAACAATAATACCGGACAGATGTAAATTATAAAGCTTTTGGTGATCCTTTTTGATTGTAAACTGCTGTGAGTTCTATAGCGCCCAGTATGCCTGTGTCATCTGTAATAATAGCAATAAATGGCAACGAATAGTATCGTTTACATTGTTTCTAGTGGATAACATGGTGCGTTATCTTTATGCTTCCTAAAATGGTGTCTGAGAACAATTTAAGTGAGGGAATGTATACTTTGTGTATGTGTTGTGACTCACATCAAATGTAGCCTAGTTATTTACGTACATTCAGTGTATCTATTTGCCTGCTCAGCTAAGGCATATGTTTATGCAGTTATAGGCCTGATTAATGTAGTTTTACGAAATCAAATTATTAGTTATAATTTTTAAACTTTCAAATGTTATTAGACAAGGAAACCGAGTAGTGAAGTACATACTTTAGAATTTTGGGCGCTAATTTCGTTTAAATGTGTATATGTGGAATTTAACTCACACTTTCTTTTACAGTGTAGACGTTCTGTTACTATATTGTGACAGCACATTAACTGATTTGAATTCTACGCCATTTTTCATGTATTAACTTCAACTAGCAATGTAAAATCATACTTATCGTGCTGACGACTTATGTTTCAGATATTTCAGAATTTTTCCAACATCTTAAATGTGGAACATAATTAAATTACGACTCTGATGCGTTTTTTACCCCTGCATCAATCATTTTTTGTATAAAGACTGCAGCGATCTCTTGATGTCACTAAGGACTCGTCTTCCACAGTGCAGCCATCTGCTGGTGACAGGAATACGCAGGACGTAGAAGAGAACTTGCTTTTTTTTGCGTTTTCAGGTTCTGTCGGATAGTGCTTAAGATAAAACTCCTTTTCAGCACGTACTAATTCTTAATTTGTTGTTTATATTTTGTAAGCAAATTTTTATTTTTAATCGAAATTCGCGCACTATGGCTTCGCAGCACGACACCTCACGTGCCAGCGATAAAAAAATGTCTCTCACAAAATTATCCTGATGAGTACATCCGGCAGAAAAAGGACGTTAAAGAGAGGCACTCTGGCAACACTGTAGCCACACGTGTGGTGACTACCTCTGTCAGCACACAATAGTTGTGCTGTACAGTTGTTGCAGTGGATAGAGCTTTGGGTTAGCATTTAGCTATTATTCTTGCCTCGTTCAGGTCCATTACATTTCGTTAGTGCCTTACGTTACCATCAGGACGAGCAACGTGCTTTGCGAATAATGTCCAAACTCGGTTACTATTTGTATGTCTTAGCACCATGGTCCCACTATTTATGCCTATCAACCTTGAGTCTGGTAACCGTATGCTGTTTTGTATGTATCTCAATGCATTATTATTATTATATCGATTTGATTGTGGAAACATCACGTCTAGTACCGTTAGGGGAACAGTGTAATTCGAAACTGAACATTTCACAATTAGTGGTGTTGGGATGAATCATGCAGAAAAATATCTGTCAGAGGTCGAACAGCACGCCGGACTAACGTCGTGTTTATACTGTATGCGATATCCACCAGACAGGGACTAGTTGCGAGTGGAGTAACACGCCTGTGACAGACTCCACTGTACAAGCGTACACGTATCGACTTTTCTCATTGTAAACCTCTAAACCAGTGAGACAGACGTATGGCATACTCAAACGATGAATTTGTGGATATGCTTCTTGTCCTTGGTGCATTTGATAACTCGGCTGGTGTTGTCGCTCGTGAATATGCTGCTAGATATGATCATCGACGTCATTCAGATAAAAATGTGTTTCGAAGTCTGGAGCTGCGCCTTCGGGAGTCAGGTTTTCCCCCTCCACCATAGCGTGAGAGAGATCGTCCACGGACTCGCCGTACTCCAGCAACTGAGGAGGCTATTCTGGAGGTCAAGAATCTCAGCGAAGTACACGTAGCGTAGCAAGGCAGCTGCGCGTGTCGGGACGCACAATCGTTAACGTGCTGCACGAGCATGGGCCGCTTCCCTATCATTATGCTTTCAAGCAACACCTGCATCCTGCAGATCGCCATCAACGGATGCAATTCAGCAAATGGTTCCAAAAACAACAGGAAGCCAACGATAACTTCGTGAACGCCGTAATATGGTCGGATGTCGCAGCATTCACTTGTGAGGGTATCTTCAATATGCTCAATTCCCACCATTGGTGTGAGGTTAACCCTCACATAACATGCAACTGTTGATATCAAGTTCGCTTTGTTATCAACGTCTGGGATGGAACATTGGGCGACATGTATTTGGGCCCCTACATGTTGCCTGACCGGTTGGCTGCACGAAGATATCATGCATTCCAGAATGAGATTTTCACTCTGCAGCGGAGTGTGCGCTGATATGAAACTTCCTGGCAGATTAGAACTGTGTGCCCGACCGAGACTCGATCTCGGGACCTTTGCCTTTCGCGGGCAAGTGCTCTACCAACTGAGCTACCGAAGCACGACTCACGCACGGTACTCACAGCTTCACTTCTGCCAGTATCTCGTCTCCTACCTTCCAAACTTTACAGAAGCTCTCCTGCGAACCATGCAGAACTAGTACTCCTGAAAGAAAGGATACAGCGGAGACATGGCTTAACCACAGCCTGGGGGATGTTTCCAGAATGAGATTTTCACTCTGCAGCGGAGTGCTAGTTCTGCAAGGTTCGCAGGAGAGCTTCTGTAAAGCTTGGAAGGTAGGAGACGAGATACTGGCAGAAGTAAAGCTGTGAGTACCGGGCGTGAGTCGTGCTTCGGTAGCTCAGTTGGTAGAGCACTTGCCCGCGAAAGGCAAAGGTCCCGAGTTCGAGTCTCGGTCGGGCACACAGTTTTAATCTGCCAGGAAGTTTCATATCATGCATTCCTCTCAAACTACGAGGGTTGGGACTTAAACAGTGGCAACTATTTATTCACAATCGGTACAAAAGAGTTACATGTTAGCACCTGTTACTGTCCTTCAAAGTAGTGCAAATGGTTCAAATGGCTCTGAGCACTATGGGACTCAACTGCTGTGGTCATAAGTCCCCTAGAACTTAGAACTACTTAAACCTAACTAACCTAAGGACAGCACACAACACCCAGCCATCACGAGGCAGAGAAAATCCCTGACCCCGCCGGGAATCGAACCCGGGAACCCGGGCGTGGGAAGCGAGAACGCTACCGCACGACCACGAGATGCGGGCTTCAAAGTAGTCACCAGCGTTGTTTATAACCAGTTGCCAGCGATGTGGAAGGCGTAGTATACCGTTAGCAGAGCATGTTCTGTTGATGGTGCGAATGGAGCGGTCTACTGCTTGTCGAATATCTGGAACAGTTCTGAAGCGAATGCCACAAAGTGGTTCCTACATCTTCGGAATCTAAGGAAAGTCACAAGGACTTAACTCTGGGGAGCATGGTGGATGGTAGAGTACTTCCCAGTCCCATCGACCGAACGGAGCAGCCACAGCCTGCGCTATCTGCGCCCGCGCATTGTCGTGATGCCCCAAAAACCAACTGTAGCACTGTGCACTGACGGTCTGCCGTGGAGGGACGTAGTGCATTAGGATAACACCGTCATAATCGTACACGAGAAGCACCATAACTTTAGACCACTCCATTCGCAACATCAACAGACCCGCGACGGGTCTTGCTTTATGTAGTCCTACAAACGGATAGCCCTATCAGTGCCGAATCCCAGAATACACAAAAATTCTTTGAATTGTCCACAATGTTTCAGAACATTCCAAAACATTCTAGATTGTTCTGAAATATTCCACAATGATCTGAGATGTTCCGGGATGTTCAGAAACGTTTTGGAATCTTCCTGAATGTTACAGACTATTTCCGAACATTCCAGAACATCTCGGATACTTGTGGAACATCCCGGAGCATTGTAAAATGTTGTGGAATACTCTCGAATACTTTCGAATGTTTCAGAAACTTCTAGAGGGTGAAACTTCCCAGGCCTTATATCTTCAAAAGCACGAACTTCAGGTACAAACGGGACCCTCCTTTATGGAAGGGGGATAGAGCGTTACCAAACCATACAACCCCCTTCATCGTAATGGGACTCGTTTTTGAATTTTAGCGGCACGCACATTATACACTTACTTTTATAATATACTGAAGAGCCAAAGAAACTGGTACACTTGCCTAGTATCGTGTAGGGCCCTCCGCCACAAACGAGATTCGTCCGACCAGTAGTGATAAAGGGTACACGAGTGGGCCTTCGGCTCCGAAAGCTCATATCGATAATGTTTCGCTGAATGACACTTGTTGATGGACCAGCACTCAAATCTGCAGAATTTTGTGGAAGGATTGCACTTCTGTCACGTTGTTTGATTCTTTTCAGTTGTCATTGGTCCGTTCTTGCAGGATCTTTTTCCGTCAGCAGCGATGTCTGATATTTGATGTTTTACCGGATTGCTAGACTTGTGAAATGGTCGTACCGGAAAATCCCCACTTCAGTGCTACCTCGGAGATGCTGTGTCCCATCACACGTGCGCCGACTGTAACACCACGTTCAAACTCACTTAAATCTTGACAACCTGCTATTGTAGCAGCCGTACCCGATCTGAAAACTGCGCCAGACACTTGTCGTCATAAACAGGCGTTGTCCACCGCAGCTGCGTATTCTGCCTTTTGATATCTCTCTGTATTTGAATACGCATGCCTATACCAGTTTTTTGGCGCATCAGTGTATGTATCGATTACGTAATGTCTGTCGTTGTCGGCCGCATCACTTCTTGACAATGCAAATTATCCTTCAACAACAATATTTATCGCTTTCGAATCATTTAAAATGACTGTATGTTATGCTCTTTCACTTAATTAATAAGCACTGAAATCAACTTCATTTCGAGGTATTGTGTAGCATGCCACTGGAGGAGAGAACTGGAGCGTTTATTACATGTCACAGTAAAATACTGTATTTATTTTAGCTGGTGGTCTCTGGTACCCATGTTACAGTCTCTGCAGGAGAGTCGAGTAGCGAGGTCAGATTAAAATGTACACGAAAGGAGTTTGAGCAGTTAGATCTCGATTCAAAAATGCGCTATGGTCACGGAAATATAATCTAACATTTTTGGACTTATTAACTTCTTTCTGGCCGTATGCAGATGCTTTAATTCATTTCTGTCCGTTTGAATACTGGCAGATGCGTTCTTCTTTATTATTATGAATTACGCAAATACAGGAGTAATACTGACATATTTTGGGTTTATCTATTTCACGTGTATCTTCTTGATGTTGAGTGGGTTGATGAAAAAGTATACCATAGTCGTCAGTTTTGTAATATCCTCTTGCATATTTAAAGCCGGCGATTACGTTACAGTTTAGCCTGTGACTTCATAACACACTGACTCTGGTTTTAATTTGACTAACTTTATTTTATTTGCTGTAGTTGCCCGGAATTTTCTCATAAGGCTACGGAATAATGACAGGGGAATTTGACATACGCGAAACGAAAAGAAATTGCAACTATAAACATTACAACTCATCTCATCTAGGTACCCTCTACCTGTATTATTGATCACTACTTATAGGAGAATTTGGGCCATGCACATGAACTTGATCACGGTGTCTACAACACCTATTAAATTGAAATGGTCTCGTATGGCACCTAACTATCGACGTATTCTTCACTGCAAACACGTACCTTGAAGCTCCCCTGTAGCTTGCACGTACCTTGTTAGCTGGAAATCTCATTTAAAAACAAGGAAGTGTCATCTCTCCTGAAGGCAGTTTATTCTGTCTCATCTTTAAATGCAATGAAACCGAACATGACTCTTACACGAACGATATTCTTAGGTAAGCACACGTGAGCATTAGAATAATGATCATAGGAGTGGAAAATAAATTCGTAAGAGTCGTAAAATATATGAATACTGAACAAGCATGTATACGTTATGAAGAAAAAGAATACAAAGTTGCATGTTTTACAGACAATTTTCCTTCAACGGATCACGCGACTTTACATCATCCATACATTTAGGAAAGGCGGAAATATGAAATCTACTGGTCAACACTCATAATATTATTCAATGAGTGGAAAAGCCATGAGATTAGCAAATATCAGGCCCAACTGACTGTATAGAAAATGAATATTGATTCTTATTTGTTCCATCCAAGCTGTGAAACCGAAAAAGAAGTAACTTTATTAACGTGAAACACAACTTCAGTAAATCTTGAGTAAATAAACCTGAAAGGCCACGTGTAGTTCTTGTTGTGGTCTTCAGTCCAGAGACTGCTTTGATACAGCTCTTCATGCTACACTATCCCGCGCAAGCCTCTTCATTTAGGAGTACCTACTGCAACCTACATCATTGTGAATCTGCTCAGTGTATTCATCTCTTGGCCTCCCGCTACGATTGTTACCTTCCACGATTCCCTCCAGTACTATATAGGTGATCCCTTCATGCCTCAGAAAGTGTCCTACCAACTGATCCCTTCTTTAAGTCAATTTGTGCTACAAATTCCTTTTCTCGCCAATTCTGTTCAATACCTCCTCATTAGTTACGTGATCTACACCTATAATCTTCAGCATTCTTCTGTGGCACATTTCGAAAGCTTCTATTCTCGTCTTGTCTAAACTATCTGTCGTCCACGTTTCACTTCTATGCATGGCTACACTCCATACAAATATATTGAGAAAAAACCTCCTGACACTTAAATCTGTACTCGATGTTAACAAATTTCTCTTCTTTAGAAACGCTTTCTGGCCATAGCCAATCTACATTTTATATCCTCTCTACTTCAACCATCGTCAGTCATTTTCCTTCTCAAATAGCAAAACTCATTTACTACTTTAAGTTTCTCATTTTCTCATCTAATTCCCTCAGCAAACCTGATTTAATTCGACTGCATTCAATATCCTCGTTCTGTTTATGTTGATGTTCATCTTCTACATCTACATCTACATCCATACTCCGCAAGCCACTTGACGGTGTGTGGCGGAGGGTACCCTGAGTACCTCTATCGGTTCTCACTTCTATTCCAGTCTCGTATTGTTCGTGGAAAGAAGGATTGTCGGTATGCTTCTGTGTGGGCTCTAATCTCTCTGATTTTATCCTCATGGTCTCTTCGTGAGATATACGTAGGAGGGAGCAATATACTGCTTGACTCTTCAGTGAAGGTAAGTTCTCGAAACTTTAACAAAAGACCGTACCGAGCTACTGAGCGTCTCTCCTGCAGAGTCTTTCACTGGAGTTTATCTATCATCTCCGTAACGCTTTCGCGATTACTAAATGTTCCTGTAACGAAGCGCGCTGCTCTCCGTTGGATCTTCTCTATCTCTTCTATCAACCCTATCTGGTACGGATCCCACACTGTTGAGCAATATCCAAGCAGTGGGCAAACAAGCCTACTGTAACCTACTTCCTTTGTTTTCGGATTGCATTTCCTTAGGATTCTTCCAACGAATCTCAGTCTGGCATCTGCTTTACCGACGATCAACTTTAAATGATCATTCCATTTTAAATCACTCCTAATGCGTACTCCCAGATAATTTATGGAATTAACTGCTTCCAGTTTCTGACCTGCTATTTTGTAGATAAATGATAAAGGATCTATCTTTCTATGTATTCGCAGCACATTACACTTGTCTACATTGAGATTCAATTGCCATTCCCTGCCCCATGCGTCAATTCGCTGCAGATCCTCCTGCATTTCAGTACAATTTTCCATTGTTACAACCTCTCGATACACCACATCATCATCATCTGCAAAAAGCCTCAGTGAACTTTCGATGTCATCCACAAGGTCATTTATGTATATTGTGAATAGCAACGGTCCTATGACACTCCCCTGCGGCACACCTGAAATCACTCTTACTTCGGAAGACTTCTCTCCATTGAGAATGACATGCTGCGTTCTGTTATCAAGGAACTCTTCAATCCAATCACACAATTGGTCTGATAGTCCATATGCTCTTACTTTGTTCATTAAACGGCTGTGGGGAACTGTATCGAACGCCTTGCGGAAGTCAAGAAACACGGCATCTACCTGGGAACCCGTGTCTATGGCCCTCTGAGTCTCGTGGACGAATAGCGCGAGCAGGGTTTCACACGATCGTCTTTTTCGAAACCCATGCTGATTACTACAGAGTAGATTTCTAGTCTCCAGAAAAGTCATTATACTCGAACATAATACGTGTTCCAATATTCTACAACTGATCGACGTTAGAGATATAGGTCTGTAGTTCTGCACATCTGTTCGACGTCCCTTCTTGAAAACGGGGATCACCTGTGCCCTTTTCCAATCCTTTGGAACGTTACGCTCTTCTAGAGACCTACGGTACACCGCTGCAAGAAGGGGGGCAAGTTCCTTCGCGTACTCTGTGTAAAATCGAACTGGTATCCCATCAGGTCCAGCGGCCTTTCCTCTTTTGAGCGATTTTAATTGTTTTTCTATCCGTCTTTCACCTGTTTCTATTGTACCATCTTGTCATCGGTGCGACAGTCTAGAGAAGGAACTACAGTGCAGTCTTCCTCTGTGAAACAGCTTTGGAAAAAGACATTTAGTATTTCGGCATTTAGTCTGTCATCCTCTGTTTCAATATCATTTTGGTCACAGAGTGTCTGGACATTTTGTTTTGATCCACCTACCGCTTTGAGATAAGACCAAAATTTCTTAGGATTTTCTGCCAAGTCAGTACATAGAACTCGGTTGTTGTACCACGGTGGCTCTTTTCCATCTCTTACGATGTTGCTTGGCACATACTCATCTAACGCATATTGTACGATGGTTTTGAACTTTGTCCACTGATCCTCAACACTATCTGTACTTGAGACAAAACTTTTGTGTTGAGCCGTCAGGTACTATTTAATCTGCTTTTTGTCACTTTTGCTAAACAGAAAAATCTTCCTACCTTTTTTTAATATTTCTATTTACGGCTGAAATCATCGATGCAGTAACCGCTTTATGATCGCTGATTTCCTGTTCTGCGTTAACTGTTTCAAATAGTTCGGGTCTGTTTGTCACCAGAAGGTCTAATATGTTATCGCCACGAGTTGGTTCTCTGTTTAACTGCTCAAGGTAGTTTTCAGATAAAGCACTTTAAAAAATTTCACTGGATTCTTTGTCCCTGCCACCCGTTATGAACGTTTGAGTCTCCCAGTCTATATCCGGCAAATTAAAATCCCCACCCATGGTGGGGTAATCTACTCGAAATATTTTCCAAATTATCCCTCAGGTGCTCAGCCACAACAGCTGCTGAGCCAGGGCGCCTACAGAGACATCCAATTACCATGACTGAGCCTGCTTTAACCGTGACCTTCACCCAAATTATTTCACATTTCGGATCTCCGTCAATTTCCTTCATTACTATTGCACTTCTTATCGCTATAAACACGCCTCCCCCTTCACTGTCCAGCCTGTCTCTGCGGTATACATTCCAATCTGAGTTTAGGATTTCATTACTGTTTACGTCTGGTTTCAGCCAACTTTCTGTCCCTAGTACTATATGGGCGTTGTGACCGTTTATTAATGAGAGCAGTTCTGGGACCTTTTCATAGACGCTCCTGCAGTTTACTATTAGCACATTAATATTGTTATTCCCTGTTGCATTTTGCCTACTCCTACATTGACGCGTCTCAGGAGGCGTCTTGTCGGGCCTAGGGAGGGATTTCTCTAACTTAAAAAACCCCCATGTGCACTCCACACGTACTCCGCAAGCCTTGTAGCCGCTTCCGGCGTGTAGTGCACGCCTGACCTATTCAGGGGGACCCTACATTTCTCCACCCGATAGCGGAGGTCGAGAAATTTGCACTCCAGATCTCCGCAGAATCGTCTGAGCCTCTGGTTTAAGCTTTCCACTCGGCTCCAAACCAGAGGACCGCGGTCGGTTCTGGGAACGATACTACAAATAGTTAGCTCAGATTCCACCCCGCTTTCCGCCTTCACCAATTCCGCCAACCGCCTGTACGAACTGAGGATGACCTCTGAACCCAGACGGCAGGAGTCATTGGTGCCGACATGAGCAACAATTTGCAGTCGGGTGCACCCAGTGCTCTCTATCGCCGCCGGCAGGGCCTCCTCCACATCTCGGATGAGACCCCCCGGCAAACAGACAGAGTGAACACTGGTCTTCTTCCCTAACCTTTCCGCTGTTTCCCTAAGGGGCTCCATCACCCGCCTAACGTTGGAGCTCCCAATAACTAATAAACCCCTACCCCCGTGTGCCTGCTCGGACATTGCTGAAGGAGCGGCCACATGTCCACTCACAGGCAGAGCGGGCGATGCCACACGGCCAGCCTCCACATTTACCCTCCGCCTCGTGCGCCGCGAACGCCGCTGAACCCGCCACTCCCCTTGGGGAGAGGGTGGCCCAACCGCGCCCGATACCCGCGAAGATGTCTCGACAGCAGGGACAGTGGGTGAAGCATGTAACACCTGTGGTGTGCCATGCGACGCACCAGACTCCCCACTGCCGCTACACTCCGAGGCAGCAGCCTGAAGACGGCTGACCGCGGCCATGAACACGCTCAGCTTATATCCTCCTTTGAAGACACTGCCTATTCCGTTCAACTGCTCTTCCAAGTCTTTTCCTGTCCCTGACAGAATCACAATGTCGTCGGGAAACCTCAAAATTTTTATTTCTTCTCCGAGGATTTTAATTCCTACTCCAAATTTTTCTTTTCTTTCCTTTATTGCTTGCTCAATATACAGATTTGTTAGTTACATGAAGACAGTACCATCACACCATAATCCTGACCGAAATCGCTTCAGTATGCGCATTTCAAAATCGCATGGCAAAGCGTGTATATTATATTAAATAGTTCGACTCGTCCATGTTTTAGCAAACAGGATAGCAGAGAGTGTTCACGGAAGCAAGTGAAAGCGAAGAGTGTCCCTTTGTCCACAATCTACGTGGGCCTTGCTAACTGGTTCTCTGCTCCAAGCAGTACGATTGGCTGGCTAATCTCAGACTTTTAAGTTACTTGCTTAAGACATGCCTTTGCGGTTTACTACCAACGGTAAACCTACTCTACCAGCCGCGCAAGTGCTTAGCGATACGCGTACGAATACATAGAATGGAAGTTGTCGACGGCAGGCGGCTTTCATATTAATGTTGAGAAAAGTGCAACTACAAATTCATTTCAGTTTCATGACTGGGCTAAATAGTGATTACGACCAACATACTACGGATTGGTCACCCCAACAGTTCCGAAAACAGCGTTACCTGCCGACGCAGACATGTCCCTAAATCGTCGAACAGTACCACAGAAAATCAGTAAACTTACAGTTTAGTCTCGCCTCTATCGACGCTGGAACAGTCCAACCGGCAAGCATCAGCCAACGCGGATATGATCGTGCATGGCAGTGGCCGTGAATGGGACTCGCGGCCGGCCCGTGTGACTGAATGGCCCTCAAATGAGAGCTGATAGATGAGTCGGCGCCGTGCAACTGCTCACTGTAAGGGGCGCACAGTGTTTGCCTAAGCGGCAGGCGCGAGCACGTCCACTGCCGGCACAGTGCAGGCCCGCCTGCACCGGCGTGATTTACTGGTCGCGCGCTGGCTCTGACGAGATCTCCAGGTGCGGGGGCGTGCTCGTGCGGCTCGATTGATTGCCCTGCCGTAATTCATGCCTTCGCTCATTCCCTATTCACATTACGCAGTCTCATTGGCCGTGTTGGTGTATGTGAGAGATGCCCGTCTCGGTAACGAAGAGGCGTCGGCATTAACCTCGAATTCGTCTTCTCCAGTGGCACAAGGCGTTCCGAGGTACCGTTTTGGATTGTGAAAAAAATCTCGACAAAGACTCTTGTTAACGCTGCTCCTTGCTCCGAGTGACCTTTCACTCGGCTTAAGAGCCTCAGCGTATTGGTGAATGACTTATTGTTAACAGTTTATCGTATAACTTCCCGTGCTCGTCTGCGTAAGAGGTGCAATACGTCTCTGTCGGTCCCACCTCATTTTTTCTTAAGTTTGTAAGTGTTTTCCGTGGTATCCACGCACACAAGCAGGTTCCCAAGAAACAATTACCTTTTCCATTACAGCGGTCACCGGTGCGGTGCATAATGTAGGAGTTATTACTGATCAGGTCAGATGTGGTTACGCACCTTTCACAAGATCATTCACCATTTAAGATGACTAACGAGGACTCTACCGCACCGTAAGCGTCTTAACTTCTAATCCTCCTCGGAGTAAAAATTGACAGAAAGAGACCCAATCTGGGTTCATGCCAGTTCCCAATAGGCGGTTACCTAAGTCCTCTAAACAAACACCGTAAATCCAAAAAAGACTTTTTATATACTTGTGTTGTTAAATCAAAATCTAAAACCTGAGTGAAAGTAATACTTACAAAAAAATTACCATAATGTCTTAAATTCCATTCTGATAACACACATGTCACCACTGACATTCTCGTGCCATCCTCAAAGTAAATGTTTTCACATTGAAGTATAGCAAGAGGACATCAGCATACATATGGTATTTACATTGGGACAGACTGGTGACACGTAACTGATGTAGAAAAAATGGTTCAAATGGCTCTGAGCACTATGGGACTCAACATCTTAGGTTATAAGTCCCCTAGAACTTAAAACTACTTAAACCTAACTAACCTAAGGACATCACACACACCCATGCCCGAGGCAGGATTCGAACCTGCGACCGTAGCAGTCCCGCGCTTCCGGACTGCAGCGCCAGAACCGCGCGGCTACCGCGGCCGGCAACTGATGTACAGTGGAAAGAATTTTGAACATCCAGGTATGGACAGGTAAAATGTATGGTTGTCTGATTGCGCTATATATCTTCTTCCGCCCCACATCTCCACACATCTCGGTTCGAGGATCGGACGTCCCATATTTTCCTGAAATAAGAACCGATGGTCTTCTTGCAAGATATGAAACAATGTGGTTTCAGCACGATACAGCATCAGCAAGTGATGTAATTCACTTTCGAGGCATCTCGACGTAACATTCAGTTAAATAGGTCGAGGTGGTCAATGTGCTTCTTACGCAAGATCCCCGTATATGACAGTATCCGACATTTTGCTCCCTCTCCTTTCCCGTTCTTTCAAATGTCTCGTGTTGCGGAGCAACCACATTCAGAGCTATAGTCACACTGATTTCACGCCATTTGACGTCCAGCTTTGTGTGCGAGTCTGGAATACATCTGGCAACATGTTCCCACATTTTCATATTCTATTCGTTTCCGTCACGTTCTTCATAGGCCCCACATTGCTCATGTTACTTTGTATATCTCGTCCTTAAGTTTGCTAAACAGTGTAGTGAGTGGCCAACTTAAGATGTCTTCAAAATGGGTATAACAATTTCACTAATATCAAACAAAACGATCACATATGCTATGTAGTAAGTTATGCAGCTGTCAGACTTAGGTTCATTGGTAGGATTCTAGGAAAAAGCTATCAGACTACAAAGGAGATTGGCTACAAAATACTCTTGCGCTTCATCTTATCAAATTTCTCAAGTGTGTGGCACCTGTAACACACAGGACTAACAGTGCACACTGAAAGTGTGGAAAGAAAGGCTACACAACAGTCACAAAAAATGGTTCAAATGGTTCTGAGCACTATGGGACTTAACATCTATGGTCATTAGTCTCCTAGAACTTAGAACTACTTAAACCTAACCAACCTAAGGACAGCACACAACACCCAGTCATCACGAGGCAGAGAAAATCCCTGACCCCGCTGGGAATCGAACCCGGGAACCCGCACGTGGGAAGCTAGAACGCTACCGCACGACCACGAGCTGCGGACGAATAGTCACAGGTTTCCATCATTTGGATTTGTAGGTTCTTGTGTTTGCCGTGTTTGCAGTTAAAACTGTTGGATGTAAGGTCCGCTAGTAATGCAAAAAAACGGTGTTTTGCATAACTGGTGTTCGCAGGTTCGTTTGACCCAAGAGAGAACATCACTGAAAAGCCGGAAAAAATGATCCGACAGACGCAAACTTCGACGTTAGTTTCTATTCATAACGTTTCACAAAGCACCTTTAAATAGGGAATCTGGGAATATACACACATCAAAGAAGTTTTGCATCACCTCGGTTTCGAGAGTTCCGAAACCTGTACAGAAAATTGGAATAGAGATCAACATAAACATAATTTCCGCCCTTTTTATTGCTCATGAAAACCACACATTGCATGTTGTAACACCATACAGCGAGACCTTCAGAGGTGGTGGTCCAGATTGCTGTACACACCAGTACCTGTAATACCCAGTAGCACGTCCTCTTCCATTGATGCATGCCTGTATTCGTCGTGGCATACTACCGACAAGTTCATCAAGGCATTGTTGGTCCAGATTGTCCCACTCCGCAACGGTGATTCGGCGTAGATCCCTCAGAGTAGTTGGTGGCTCACGTCGTCCAAAAACAGCCCGTTTCAATCTATCCCAGGTATGTTCGATAGGGTTCATGTCTGGAGAGCATGCTGGCCACTCTAGTCGAGCGATGTCGTTATCCTGAAGGAAGTCATTCACAAGATGCGCACGATGGTGGTGTGAATTGTCGTCGATGAAGACGAATGCCTCACCAATATGCTGCCGATATGGTTGCACTATCGGTCGGACGATGGCATTCTCGTATCGTACAGCCGTTACGGCGCCTTTCATGACCACCAGTGGCGTTTCTCGGCCTCACATAATGCCACCTCAAAACAGCAGGAAACCTCCACCTTCTGCACTCGTTGGACAGTGTGTCTAAGGCGTTCAGCCTGACCGGGTAGCGTCCAAACACGTCTCCGAGGATTATCTGGTTGAAGGCATATGCGACACTCATCGGTGAATAGAATGTGATTCCAATTCTGAGCGGTCCATTCGGCATGTTGTTGGGTTCAAAATGGTTCAAATGGCACTATGTACTATGGGACTTAACATCTGAGGTTATCAGCCCCCTAGACTTAAACCTAACTAACCTAAGGACATCACACACATCAATGCCCGAGGCAGGATTCCTCGCCATGGACATCGGGAGTGATGTTGCGCATCATGCAGCCTATTGGGCACAAATTGAGTCCTGTGGCTGCACGGAAAGCATTATTAAACTTGGGGGCGTTGCTGTCAGTATTCCTCCGAGCCATGATCAGTTGGTAGCGGTCATTCACTGCAGTAGTAGGCCTTGGGCGGCCTGAGCAAAGCAGGTTATCAACAGTTCCTGTCTCGCTGTATCTCCCCCATGTCCGAACAACATCACTTTGGTTCGTTCCGAGGCGCCTGGACACTTCCCTTGTTGAGAGCCCTTCCTGGCACAAAGTAACAATGTGGACGCGATCGAACCGCGGTATTGTCCGTCTGGGCATGGTTGAACTACAGACAACACGAGCCGTGTACCTCCTTCCTGATGGAATGACTGGAACTGATCGGCCGTCGGACCCCCTCCGTCTAACAGGCGCTGCTCCGCATGGTTGTTTACATCTTTGGTCGGGTTTACTGACATCTACAGGGTGTTTCAAAAATGACCGGTATATTTGAAACGGCAATACAAACTAAACGAGCAGCGATAGAAATACACCGTTTATTGCAATATGCTTGGGACAACAGTACATTTTCAGGCAGACAAACTTTCGAAATTACAGTAGTTACAATTGTCAACAACAGATGGCGCTGCGGTCTGGGAAACTCTATAGTACGATATTTTCCACATATCCACCATGCGTAGCAATAATATGGCGTAATCTCTGAATGAAATTACCCGAAACCTTTGACAACGTGTCTGGCGGAATGGCTTCACATGCAGATGAGATGTACTGCTTCAGCTGTTCAATTGTTTCTGGATTCTGGCGGTACACCTGGTCTTTCAAGTGTCCCCACAGAAAGAAGTCACAGGGGTTCATGTCTGGCGAATAGGGAGGCCAATCCACGC
Source organism: Schistocerca nitens (assembly GCF_023898315.1). NCBI lineage: Eukaryota > Metazoa > Arthropoda > Insecta > Orthoptera > Acrididae > Schistocerca > Schistocerca nitens. The sequence goes on from NC_064617.1 coordinate 842,675,355, forward strand.
CGCCTCCTGTATGTTTCGGATAGCCCAAAGCAATCACACGATCATCGAAACATTCATTCAGGAAATTAAAGACGTCGGCCGTGCGATGTGGCCGGGCACCATCTTGCATAAACCACGAGGTGTTCGCAGTGTCGTCTAAGGCAGTTTGTACTGCCACAAATTCACGAAGAATGTCCAGATAGCGTGATGCAGTAATCGTTTCGGATCTGAAAAATGGGCCAATGATTCCTTTGGAAGAAATGGCGGCCCAGACCAGTACTTTGTGAGGATGCAGGGACGATGGGACTGCAACATGGGGCTTTTCGGTTCCCCATATGCGGCAGTTCTGTTTATTGACGAAGCCGTCCAGGTAAAAATAAGCTTCGTCAGTAAACGGCATATCGCCGTCATCAATCCTGTGCACTATATCGTTAGCGAATGTCTCTCGTGCAGCAATGGTAGCGGCGCTGAGGGGTTGCCGCGTTTGAATTTTGTATGGATAGAGGTGTAAACTCTGGCGCATGAGACGATACGTGGACGTTGGCGTCATTTGGACCGCAGCTGCAACACGGCAAACGGAAACCCGAGGCCGCTGTTGGATCACCTGCTGCACTAGCTGCGCGTTGCCCTCTGTGGTTGCCGTACGTGGTCGCCCTACCTTTCCAGCACGTTCATCCGTCACGTTCCCAGTCCGTTGAAATGTTTCAAACAGATCCTTTATTGTATCGCTTTTCGGTCCTTTGGTTACATTAAACCTCCGTTGAAAACTTCGTCTTGTTGCAACAACACTGTGTTCTAGGCGGTGGAATTCCAACACCAGAAAAATCCTCTGTTCAAAGGAATAAACCATGTTGTCCACAGCACACTTGCACGTTGTGAACAGCACACGCTTACAGCAGAAAGACGACGTACAGAATGGCGCACCCACAGACTGCGTTGTCTTCTATATCTTTCACATCACTTGCAGCGCCATCTGTTGTTGAAAATTGTAACTACTGTAATTTCGAAAGTTTGTCCGCCTGAAAATGTACTGTTGTCCCAAGCATATTGCAACAAACGGTGTATTTCTATCGCTGCTCGTTTAGTTTTTATTGCCGTTACAAATATACCGGACATTTTTGAAACACCCTGTATGAACAGTCAAAGAGACTGTGTCCGTGTGTGTACTACAACTTCCTACACCTCGAAGACAAAATAAGTCTATTTATAACACTCGCAGACGTATTTAAACTTCCCTACATGAGTCAATTGGGAAGATGCCGTTATTTCTGGTACAATGGGAAGTACTTTCTGCGATTTCAGTCGTTTGTAGAGTGTAAAGGGAATCCATCCGGCGGATGAACGACCAGTCTGGTGAACCAGCCCCGATGTGGTTTTTTAGGTGGCTTCGCACATCCAACTTAGTTAGTACCAGACTGGTACCCACGTTACACGATTCGTAAACATTTAGAAAACTTTCGCAACCTTTCACATGGATTAACACAGGGCGCAGACAGGTGGGGTGTACGTATCACTTCTGGGGAGGGGAAACGTGAGGCGACAGGAAAGGCATTTGGCTGCCCTCTACCGCTCACACTACCAAATCTAGTAATCAACGTGATGAGCCCGTGAGTATGCGGGAAAAAGACCATGAAAAAGATCAGTATAATAATGAAACAGGACGGGTGAAGATAGTGACCGTTCTTCAAAATTCTTAGTGAAAACATTGGACGTAGGCGGTGACAAAGGTGAACACGTGGTAGTTCCTTCAACGATATCATAAAATTCAAATAAACCCCAAAGAAAGAAGATTCTATAGCACGACAATACTAAACTGTCTCTTCTTCAAGGTCCTTAGTCAAAATTGAAGGTCCCCCCATTTTGTCTTTTCTGCTTCGTATGGTGTAATGTACTTCATCTTGGACAGCCTCACAAGCAACATCTTCAACGTCTGTAGTCTTGTCGTCCTCTGTTGCGTTAATATTACGGTATGGTGATAATCTTTATTTTCGGGCCATCTTCTTTTGTGAACTGCTTCAACAGTTTCAGTAATTTTAGAAGGGATCTACTCTCTTTCATCAAACTTGCCGATTATCCTCTTCGAAACCGCAATAGAATTCCAGGAGAATAGGCGTGTGTACTTATACAGGCAGACTTTAAACATTGAAAGGTTAAGGGTACAGTTTAAAGCCTAGTTTACACGCCGAAATTGGGTTGCGCCACTCGTTTTGTGGAATGAGTTGCACGTAAATGGTCTCATATTTGAGTGTAGACGTGGCGAAACCAGTATACACTTCAGTTTCGTCGTTTTGTGGGTTCCTGAGTCGTATCTGAAATGAAAGTTTTGGCAGCTGCACAGCACGAGTTGTGATGGAGTTAAAGCTTGTTGCGTGGAATCGCCGCATAAGAAAAAAATAAACGTGTTTCGATTCGTGACTGAGTGAACGAAAGATGTCAGCTCAGTTGCTCAGCAACCTTGCTGCAATAATTTATAATGGAAGACCAAGAATTTCTTTTAATTACCTTTGAATGTCGCCAGAACTGTTCACGTTTCTTCTAAATAGAGTTAATAATGCGATAAGGAATAAAGATACTGTAATGAATGAAGCACTGTCGCCAGAACTGATATTACATATCATATTGCGTGCATTACAATCGAAAACACTCAGCACGCTATAAGATGCGGTTTTAGTTGGTGATGACGCTTTTTCATTAACACCAATAATTATTAACATTAACACTAATAATTATTAACAGCAGTAACTATTCGAAGCAGGCGGCATTAAGAAGACAATGGTTTGCAAACTATTCTCTTGAAATAAATCTGTACAGTGGCAATATTTCAAAATTCAAACATATGTGAATGGGGAGCACTGCTGCGACGTTTTAAACAGATAAATATTGAATAAAGATTGCAGCTTCTTTATTTGTGTAGCCTTCCCTCCTGTCAACAACATTCCTTAAAAAAAGAGTCGGCCAACTCGAAATATGGGATTGTAGTCTTGTAGACAAGAGCATTACCATAGCTAGAATTACATTCGCTTGTATTTTTCTTAATTCAATTGTATATGTGATCCTAATTCAATAAATTTTGCCCTGCTAAGCTCAGACATTGTCAAATTATCTATGTTCTGATCGCACGTGATAGTCTCAGGAGCAGCAATATGTTGCTTATTTTTGTAATCAGCATCTCTGAAATATCACAAACACCTATGCAAAGCATAGATAACCAAAAAGCGAACAGTATTCTCCGTTCCCCACTTCATACTTCAGTTTGTCTACACTCTACGAACACATGCAACTAGTGTCGCCAAAGTTGGAACATGCCGAAAATGTTTAGTTTCACCGACGAGTGGCGCACGGTAGCGCAGTTGCCTGAAACCTAGTGTCGTCGTGTAAACTAGGCTTAAGGAAACTGAAGTGCGTCCAGCTTACGCAACTACAGCCTGCGTTTTGTTAACCAAGTAAATTTTTAACCAAACATCTAAATGAAACAGTTAACCATAAAAATTGGCCTCAAACCTTACATGCTTGAAGGCTTAGCTGGTACTATCTACGAGAGATTACGAAAAGTGCAGCACAAAGTGAAAACTTCCTCCGTCGTCAGTACTTGTAACGGCGAACTAATAAGCAACTAGTTAAGAGGGGCAACTTGTGCACCCCTATACAGAGTGGCAGAACCCTGAATTGCTACACTGCCCACTCACATTCATGTGACCACCTGTCAAAAGCCTGAATTACTAGATTTTGAAGCGCGAGACATGCAGGAAGGCCGCGCGGAGTGGCCACGCGGTTTGAGGCGTCATGTCACGGACTGCGTGGCCCTTCCCGCCGGAGGTTCGAGTCCTCAATGGTTCAAATGGCTCTGAGCACTATGGGACTTAACATCTATGGTCATCAGTCCCCTAGAACTTAGAACTACTTAAACCTAACTAACCTAAGGACAGCACACAACACCCGGTCATCACAAGGCAGAGAAAATCCCTGACCCCGCCGGGAATCGAACCCGGGAACCCGGGCGCGGGAAGCGAGAACGCTACCGCACGACCGGTTCGAGTCCTCCCTCGGGCATGGGTGTGTGTGTTGTTCTTAACATAAGTTAGTTTAAGTAGTGTGTAAGTCTAGGGACCAATGACCTAAGCAGTTTGGTCCCTTAGGAATTAAAAGAAAAAAAATAACATGCAGGAAGAGAGCCAATCAGTTACTGGAAGGCATCGACAGGGATGTGCAGTCGTGCCGACTCCAGTGTCGTGGCCAGTTGCGCTACGTTTCTCGGTTGGTGCGAACAGCCCGATCAATTTTGTCCCACGGTTTCTCCACAGGGTATTAATTTGGTGGTCAGGGGAGTACGGTAAAATCGTCCTGGAGCTCTTCGGACCACATACGTACACTTATATCTGTATGACACGTTGCATTGTCCTGCTGGTAGATGCCATCGTGCCGAGAAAAAACAAACTGCATGTAAGGGCGGACAAGGTCCGCAAAGATAGTTGAATACTTGTGTTCATCCATTCTGCTTTACGGAATGACGAAATCACCGAAGGAATACCTTCCCTAAGACCATAGTGCTCTCTTCTGGTTGCATGGTGTTTGCTTACAGACTTTTCACGCCATACACGGAAACGACCATCTGTCCGATGAAGCATAAAGTGTATGTCATCTGGAAAGGGCACCTATCGACACTCAGTTGACGTCCAGGTGCGGTACTGGCGTGCAAACTGCAGCCTTCGTCGCCAATGAACAGCAGTCACCATATGTGCACCAACCAGGCGCCTCCTGCGGGGGTGTATAAGTAGCGACGTTCCCCGAACGATCATTTTGCAGACACTGTTGGTAGCCCCTAGGTTCATCTGGCCAGTCAGTTGCTCAACAGTTGCACGCCTATTCATCCGTACACACCCCCACAGCCGTCATTCACCCCTGTCATCTATGGCCTACACAATGTAAGTTGTGGATAGCGCCATTTTGCCATGCACTGTCGTATAATAACCACAGCAGCACGTGGAAGTCTTACAAACTTAGCCGTTTCAGAAATGCTTCCACCCTTGGTCCGAAGGCCAATGATTATGCCCTCAAGCACATGAGATACGACAACGAATATGCTGTTTTTCGCGTCACCCCGACACACTTTATACACTACTGGCCATTAAAATTGCTACACCAAGAAGAAATGCAGGTGATAAACGGGTATTCATTGGACAAATATATTATACAGGAACTCACGTTCAAATGGTTCGAGTGGGTCTGAGCACTATGAGACTTAACATCTGAGGTCATCAGTCCCTTAGAACATAGAACTAATTAAACCTAACTAACCTAAGGACATCACACACATCCATGCCCGAGGCAGGATTCGAACCTGCGATCGTAGCGGTCACGCGGTTCCAGACTGAAGCGCCTAGAACCGCACGGCCACAACGGCCGGCGGAACTCACGTGTGATTACATTTTCACGCAATTTGGCTGCATATATCCTGATAAATCAGTACCCAGAACAACCACCTCTGGCCGTAATAACGGCCATTATACGCCTGGGCATTGAGTCAAACAGAGCTTGGATGGCGTGTACTGGTACAGCTGCCCATGCAGATTCAACGCGATACCACAGTTCATCAAGAGTAGTGACTGGCGTATTGTGACGAGCCATTTGCTCGTCCACGAGTGACCAGACGATTTCAGTTGGTGAGATATCTGGCGAGTGTGCTGGCCAGGGCAGCAGTCGAACATTTTCTGTGTCCATAAAGGCCCGTACAGGATCTGCAACATGCGGTCGTGCATTATCCTGCTGAAATGTAGGGTTTCGCGGTGATCGAATGAAGGATAGAGCCACGGGTCGTAACACATCTGAAATGTAACGTCCACTGTTCAAAGTGCCGTAATGTGAACAAGAGGTGACCGAGACGTGTAGCCAATGGCACCCCATACCATCACGCCGGGTGATACGCCAGTATGGCGATGACGAATACACGCTTCCAATGTGCGTTCACCGCGATGTTGCCAAACACGGATGCGACCATCATGATGCTGTAAACAGAACCTGGGTTCATCCGAAAAAATGGCGTTTTGCCATTCGTGCACGCAGCTTCTTCGTCGAGTACACCATCACAGGCGCTCCTGTCTGTGATGCAGCGTCAAGGGTAACCGCAGCCATGGTGTCCGGGCTGATAGTCCATGCTGCTGCACACGTTGTCGAACTGTGCGTGCAGATGGTTGTTGTCTTGCAAACGTCCCCATCTGTTGACTCAGGGATCGAGACGTGGCTGCACAATCCGTTAGAGCCATGCGGATAAGATGCCTGTCATCTCGACTGCTAGTGATACGAGGCCGTTGGGATCCAGCACGGCGTTCCGAATTACCTTCTTGAACCCACACATTCCGTATTCTGCTAACAGTCATTGGATCTCGATCAACGCGAGCAGCAATGTCGCCATACGATAAACCGTAATCGCAATAGGCTACAATCCGACCTTTATCAAAGTCGGAAATGTAATGGTACGCATTTCTCATCCTTACACGGGGCATCACAACAACGTTTCACCAGGCAACGCCGGTCAGATGCTGTTTGTGTTTGAGAAATCGGTTGGAAACTTTCCTCATTTCAGCACGTTGTAGGTGTCGCCACCGGCGCCAACCTTGTGTGAACGCTCTGAAAAGCTAATCATTTGCATATCACAGCATCGTATTCGTGTCGGTTAAATTTCGCGTCTGTAGCACGTCATCTTCGTGGTGTAGCAATTTTAATGGCCAATAGTGTATAACCTCCACTGCCAGTGTTGTCATCTGCCGTCTGTGAGTGGTTGTTGCACGTTGACGTCGAAAATACGCTGTGGTCACCGTGTATTTACAGTTGGTTCCACTAATGTTCAGCAGAATGCAGAGCCAAGAATCAGACGGTCAGCTTTAGGGGAGAGAGCGAGCACATGGTGCACTTTACTCGTTTCTTCCACTTCGACATTAGACCGACGTGACCTCACATGTCTATAACCAAAGAACAGAACAAAAGGCAAGCTTTCCCCCTCTGGCGGAGAGCAAGAAGCGGCGCCTCAGGCCTTCTGCGTCCCGCAGGCAGCTGGAGGCTACGCGCCGCCGGTGAGCCGAGAGCCGCCTATCAGCGCAGCGAGTCGAGCGCTGGAGTCCAGCGCGGGCCGGCAAGTGTGCCACCGGGACGGAACAGGTGGCGCTGGCGCTCGTAAAGCGCTGAGCCGGTGGCGCCGGCCATTAGCTATCTGGATCGCGACTAATAACAGCTTTCCGCGATAGCGACGAGGGGAACCAGACCCTGCCGAAGAAAGATGAGGCGGAAAGGGAACGGCGCTAGATGAAAAAAGTGGCGCAAGAATACCTGCCACGCGGCTGTCATAAATATGCAATTGTTGCTGTCTCATTACCAGAGAGAGATCGTTACAGTAGATGTCCTCGTCCAATTAAAGAGTGAAAGTGAAAGTTATTTATTATTTGCAACACCGCTCGCGATCTCTGATAAGACGAGGGGATCTGTAGGAATTAGAATACTGAACACCTTGTCAAACGCGTTCCGCCGCATGAATATTTTATGGCAGGCGGGCTTTTGTTTGGCAGGAGCCGTAAAAACGGCTGTCCGATAAATAAGCGCTCGCGAGATGTTTTACGGATGAGGCGGGACCGCACGGGTATAAAGTAGCAACCAAGGTACCCCCTCCCGAGTCTACTCAGCTACTTGCTGATCTACATCATTTAATCCGTTCATTTCTCTTCAACGTCTTCACTATGTAGATTTAATAGTACAGATGATAATAAGTTAGGTTGTATGAGGGGACCTCAAAAATTTACACACGTCGTCCCACTGTAGGAGCATTACGCAACAAGAATGCCGCATTGTCAGAAGAGCGCTGCCGTTTTTGGACTCCCGCCGAGAAATTTCTGTTGTTATACCAATGACAGGTGCGTGGCAGCGTCAGAGTGAAATGGAGCGGCAACAGCAAAGTTTAAAAACGCGGGACTCAAAAATTCTTGCGGGCAAAACGTATGAATTGCACTCTGAATCTCTGGAAAGTAGCACAAGTCACACTAATATTCAAGGAAGGTAATGGGAGTAAGCCACTAAATTACAGACACATATCATTAACGTCGATATACAGTAGGATTTCGGAGCATATACTGTGTTCGAACATCATGAATTACCTCTACTGACCCTCAGTCAATACGGACTTACGAAACATCGTTCTTGTGAAACACATGTAGCTCTTTATACACACGAAGTGTTGAGTGCTATTGACAAGGGATTTCAAATTGATTCCGTATTTCTATATTTCCAGAGGGCTTTTGAAACTGTAGTGAAGCGGCTTGTATTGAAATTACGTACTCGTCGAATGTCGTCACAGTTACGCGAGTGGATTCGTGATATCCTGTCACAGAGGTCACAGTTCATAGTAACTGATGGAAAGTTATCGAGTAAAACGTACGTGATATCTGGCGTTCCATAAAATAATGTTATAGGCCGTCTGCCATTCCTTAGCTATATAAATGATTTAGGTGACAATCAGAGCACCCGTTTTAGGTTGTTTGCAGATGATGCTGTCGTTTATCGACTAATAAAGCCACCAAAAGATAAAAACAAATTGCAAAATGATTTAAAAAATATTGTTGCAGAAGAAATTGAGTAACACCGTGGTGTAGTGGTTATGATACTGAACCATTGCATGGAGGGTGAGTTCAAAACTAACCTAGGCTGTGCAATTTTAATTTCTATATTCGGTTCGATTACATTCTAGAAGTATCGACAAATGTCAAGAATCATTGTACTGGAATGTTCTGTAGCTGTATATATACTTATGTGTCCTGGCCGGAGGAAGTTCGCTCCGCGCTGTTGTATGTGCAAGTGCTGAATAAACCTTTGTTAAGTGAAGTTATTGTTCGTCATTCATCTAATTACGCCTTCTTCTAAGCGACATTGTTCTGGTGGAGGGTCCGGGTATTGGAACTTGTGATAGAGCACATTATCGACGACACAGTGGCTCCCATCAGGCCACAACAGAGCAGCTGTTTACGTGGCGAGAAACCAGAGTTCTAGCCATATTCAACAGATCGCAATCTACCGGAGACAGAAGAAGGAGAGGACGTTACGAAGATAGCAACTGTGTGCCACCACATGAGACATCCTTCCAGGTTCTCTGGTGACGACAGCCAAGATCCAGACAAGTGGCTGAAGGTATATGAGCGTATAGCCAAATTTGACAAATGGGATGATACTGTGTGTTTGACTAACGTATTTTTCTACTTGGAAGGCACTGCCAAGCAGTGGTATGAGAACATCGAGGAGAATTTCACAAGCTGGGAAGTATTCCAGGCGGAACTGCGCAAGTATTTCGGTGCCACACAACCACAGAAGCGCAAGGCTGATGATAAATTAAAGTGCAGAGCATAGCGTCCAGGAGAAACAACAGCATCCTACATTCAAGACGTCTTGGAGCTGTGTAAAATAGTGGATACTAGAATGAAGGAGGAAGATAATGTGGCACATCTCATGAAGGGTGTTGCTCAGGACATGTATCAAGCCCTACTCCTGAAGAAGGTTTCGACAGTAGACGACTTCATAAAATGGTGCCAGTATATCGAGACAATGCATCAAAAAAATTACACGCAAGAATTCTGAACGGCTTCCAAACGTCGTATTGATGTCTGTAATGAAGGAAGCAACTAATTTCACAAGTGTTCTTCGTCAGACAGTGCGAGAGGAAGTTCAAAAGCCACTTGGGTTGCTCGGCTGGAGGACCCAGGATAACCAATCAGTATGTTTCTACTGCGGACTTTCTAGGCACTACAGTCTGGAACCGCGCGACCGCTACGGTTGCAGGTTCGAATCCTGCCTCGGGCATGGATGTGTGTGATGTACTTAGGTTAGTTAGGTTTAAGTAGATCTAAGTTCTAGGGGACTGATGACCTCAGATGTTAAGTCCCATAGTGCTCAGAGCCATTTGAACCATTTGAACCACTGCGGACGACCGGGACATGTGGTGCGCTATTGTCGAGAAAGGCAGCGGATATTTGATGACGCCCGAGCCAGAAGACAGCAGACCGATCATAGATGACGCCAACTCCGGGACGACGAAGATGTACAAGAAGATGTGGGTGCAGGACGACGTAGCTCACCATCGCCGCAAGCTAGCCGCTGGAGAAGACGCTCCCCAACACGCTGATCAAGGCCTCATCGCCGTTTAGAAGCTCCAGCCGATCACCTAGCCTCCGCAACCTTCCTTGGAGGTGAGGCCGACGAAGAGAAAAATCTCTGCCGTCGATCACTGCAAAAATGTTAGGAAACTACGTCGATATCTTCATGGATGGCCGACCAGCCCTATCTCTTGTGGACTCTGGAGCATCATATTCAGTCATTTCGGAGAAGTACCGTCGCCAGTTGCAGAAAACCGTATTCTTCGACAGCAAAACATCTCTGCTGAAGGTGGCTCATGGGAAATATGTAAAACCTACAGGAAGATGTACCATTCGTGTGGGTGTAAGTGGCCATACACAGCCCTTAGAATTCGTCGTCTTACAAGAGTGTAGTCATGACGTCATTTTAGGATGGGGCTTTTTGAAAGCTTCTCAGGCAATTACAGATTGTGGTCGTCCGAAGATAATGCTAGACGAGATGAGATGCTGTGGAAAGGAAGATGCACATCCGAGTGAGTGGAGACTATGTGTGCTGGATGTAGTGATCATTCCTGCAGTCAGCGCTAGAAAGGAAACTGTCACGTGTCATGCCATGCGTCAACCCATTGATCTTGTAGTGGAATGTAAGAGAAGCATACCACTGAAGAATAACTTGATCATCTCAGCCTCTGTCGTCTCTTTTAAGAACGGATTCGGTGAACTGTGGATAGTTAACTGTCGCCGAGAACCGCAGATCCTTCCAAGACGCATGTGCGTAGCAAACGCTGAGCCGTTAATTGAAGAACAGCTGAGCGTCGTAGAAACCTCCCACGCCGAGTCTGTGGGCGAAATTAGCGGTACCACTACGAGACAAGATCTTTAGCTCGACTATCACCAGATCTCACTAAGGAACAACAGAAGAAACTACTAGCCATTCTTCAAGAGTTCTCTGCCTGCTTCAATCCACAGGTGAAGAGCAAATTAGACGAATCGACTGTGAAGCACCGGATTAGGACTGGAGACCAACCAATAAGGCAGAGAGCATACCGTGTGTCAGCAACGGAACGTCGAATAATTCGCGACGAGATAGAGAAAAGGATGAAGAATGACATCATTTATCCTTCGCAGAGCCCATGGTTCTCACCAGTGGTCCTCATTAGGAAGAAGGATGGCAGTTGGCGCTTTTGTGTTGATTACAGGAAGCTTAATAAGATAACTAAAAAGGACGCTTACCCTCTTCCACGGATTGACGATACACCGGATTGTCTGAAGGGGTTTAAGTTTCTCTCGACCATGGACATGTACTCAGGATACTGGCAAATCGAAGTACATGAGGCTGATAGTGAGAAAACTGCATTCACCAACCCTGAGGGCCTGTATGAGTTTAAGGTAATGCCGTTTCGTTTGTGTAATGCACCAACGACTTGTGAACGGATGATGGATAAGCTTCTACGTCACCTGAAGTGGGCGATGTGTCTTTGTTATTTAGATGGCATTATAGTGTTCTCAGAGACATCTGATGAACATATAAAAAGAAAACGTCTCTTTGGAGCAAAAGAAATCAAAATACCTTGACACCTTGTGTCAAACGAAGGTGTGCGGCCAGACCCAGAAGAGGTGAGATCTATAAGGGAATTTCCTATTCCTAGAAGTATTAGAGATGTTCTTACTACCGTCGTTTTATCAAAGACTTCTGTATCAAAGTCAGGCCACTCCAAGAATTGCTAAAAGCTGATGCTAAATTTATCTGGGATGGTGCTCAACAAGATTCTTTCGATGTGCTGCGAAACGCTCTGACGACTGACCCTGTACTTGGTCTGTATGATGAGAGAGCACATACAGAAATGCACATGGATGCCAGTGGGTATGGGATCGGTGCCGTTCTGGTGCCAATTTGGGATGGAAAAGAGAAGGTTATAGCCTATGCTTCTAGTACACTTACAAAAGCCGAGAGAAACTACTCAATTACCGAAAGACAGTGTCTTGCTGCGATCTGGGCCATGTGCAAATTTCGACAGTATCTCTATGGAAGGCCATTCACAGTTGTTACAGACCATCATTCACTTTGGTGGTTGGCAGGACGACTCGTCAGGTGGGCACTACGTCTTCAAGAGTATGACATTACCATAGTGTACAAAAGTGGGAGAAAACACCAAGATGCCGACTGTCTCTCAAGAAACCCTATGCTAGACCATCAAGACTTTGATGAAGATAGTGACTGTCTTGCTGTACTCCAAGATCTCTCTGCTGAGCAGAAGAAGGACGCCAAAATATCTTAAATTATGCTTACCTAAAATCGGTCAGAGGATGTGAAAGGACAATTTAAGGTAGTTAATGGATTACTTTGCAAGAAAAACTTTGATCCGTTTGGAAAGCGGTGGCTACTAGTGATTCCTAAACACATGCGCTTAGATGCTCTACAGATATTCCACGACACACCTGAGGCCGGACATTTAGGATTTATTAAGACATACGATAGGATCCGCAAGAAATTTTTCTGGCCAGGTTTATTTAGGAGTGTCCGTCACTATGTGTCACACTGTCGAGAGTGATGGAAGAGAAAGGTGGTTCCTCAGAAATCACCTGCCCGACTCACATCAGTTCCACCAGCCGAAACGCCGTTCCAGCGCGTTGGCAGTGACCTCCTCGGACGATTTCCAACGTCTGCTAGTGGCAATAGATGGATTATCGTTTGCACTGATTATCTGACACGCTATGCCATTACAAAAGCTGTGAAAAGAGCCCAATCATTCGAGGTAGCCAAATTCATCGTATAAGGCATTGTATTAAAACACGGTGCCCCAAGGTCATTAATTACGGATCGAGGGAAGTTTTTCAATCGAATCTTACGACAGAGATAAACCGTCGGTGTAACATTACTCATCACATGACGACTGCCTACCATCCGCAAACTAACGGGCTTACTGAACGCCTTAATAGGACCTTGGCCGAAATGCTGCCAATGTTCGTCAATGTTGAGCAGAGCACCTGGGATGAGGTGATACCTTTCGTGACGTTTGCCTACAACGCCGCCAAACAAGACACCACAGGATTTACGCCATTTTTCCTGGTGCATGGGTGTGAGGCGACTACGACGATGGACACTGTGTTTCCGTTAGATGCTGAGGACGTGGACGACGACTACATCGGCCAGGTGTTAACCAGAGCTGAGGAAGGTCGGCAGTTAGCCCGACTCCGCGCGCTGCAGGATCAAGAAAACGATCGCTGAAGGAATGACGCGAGCCACCGCCCTGTTGTCTACCAGCGTGGTGACCTCGTATGGAACTTCACTCCTATTCGGAAGGTTGGTCTCTCTGAGAAGCTCCTCAGGCACTACTTTGAACCTTATAATGTTGTAAGACAGTTGTCTGATTTTACTTATGAAGTTGAAGATTTTGACCCCGACGCAAGACGACGAAAGATCAGAGATACGGTCCACGTCCTTCGAATGAAGCCCTACAAGGATCCTGCCACCCAGGGTAAATTCGAAGCTCCAGCGACAGGCAACAAGTGGAAAGGTGACGAAGAGCGTAGCGGCAAAAGTAGTTCTAAAAAGATCACAGCCAGGGCGAGCATCAGTCATCAAGAGTCGGGGTATGCAGGACGATGACTCGTTTCTGCACTAGGACGGCATAACACCGAGACGCTGTTCTCTTAAGGAGGGAGCAACATCGCAGAAGAAGCTTAGTAGTACCGTGATGCTGAATCGTTTGTCAGTTGGGGACGTTAAGTGCGGAGGCCTCTTTCCTGCTATTCCAGAGGAGCGGGCTGAATACATCTCACAACACAAACTTGACACTATATTAAACATGGTCAAGTCACATTAACCGACTATGTTCAACGTCAACGTGCAATAACCACTCGTAAACGGCACGTAGTTGCACTAGCAATGGAGGGTATATGAAGCGTGTCGGGGGACGCAGAAAACAGTGCTGTTGTTGTCGTAATGCGGAGATGGAGTGATTTATATGACGTCCAGTAGTGCATGATCATTGGCTTTAGCGCCAAGGGTGGAAGCATTTCCGAAATAGCTAGTTTTGTAAACCGTTCACATGCATCCGTGATTAAAGTGTATCTTTCGTGGTGTGCTGCAACACAGGCCATAGGCGACTGGGGAGGACGACGGCTGCGGAAATGTGTACGGACGAAGCGAACAGACATGCGCCTGTTGAGAAACTGATTGCCCAGATGAACCAAGGAGCTACCAACAGTGTCTCCTCAACGACCGTTCAGCGAACGTTACTGTGTGTGGGCCTACGCACCAGGTACCTGGTTCATACACCCATGCTGACTGCTACTCATCGGCGAGAAGGGCTGAAATTTACACGTCAGCACCGTAACTGGACTCCACTGACTGGCTACAGGTAGCCCTTTCAGATGGCTCACTTTTTAAGCTCCATCGAACCTATGGGCGTTCACGTCTATGGCGTGAAGCGATCAGGCCAGAGAAGGGACCGCATGGCCCGGGAAATATTTGCGAGGCATTCGCTGGAAGATGCTGACTGACATTCTGGAAAGCGCATTGGATCAAAAAAGTTTACATCTATCCTTGGCGATCGTATCCACTTCTACATGCAGTTTGTTTTTCCCCGGCACGACGGAACATACCAGCATGACAATGCAACGTGTCTCACAGCTCCCAGTGTAGGTGCGTGCATCAGAGAGCACCGGGATGAGTTTACTGTCTCACCTGCCCACCAAGCTCCCCGGATTTAAACCAAATCTGTGGCACCACCTCGGTCGGTTGTTCGCACCATGGATCCTCCACCGCCAAACCTTATACGGACAGTGAGACGAAATTTGGCGTTAATGGGCTATGGCAGCAGACAACCGACGCGAGTGCCTTTTCTGGCAGCACGACATCGCCTGCAGCGCCTCTCCTTCGCTCGCGACCATATTGGTTGGGCTCCAGACGACTGAAAAATCGTAGCCTGGTCAGATGAGTCCCAATTTCAGATGGTAAAACCTGATGGTAGGTTCGAGTGTGGTGCAGACCTCACGAGACAATAAGCGGACGTTGTCCACACGACTCTGTGCAAGCTGGTAGTGCCTCCATAATGGTGTGGACTGTTTTTACATGGAATGGACTGGGCCCTCTGGTCCAACTGAACTGATCATTCACTGGGAAAGATTCTGTTCGGCTACTTGGAAAACATTCACAGCCATTCGTTGACTTCATGTTCATAAACGACGATGAAATTTTTTATGGATGAGAATGTGTCAAGTCATCGGGATACAACTGTTCGCGATTAGTTAGAAGTAAATTCTCGACAGTTCGAGCGAATGATTTGGAAACCCAGATCGCCCGACATGAAACACATCGAACATTTATGGGACACAATCGAGATGACGTGCAAAAAATCCTGCACCAGCACCACTTTCGCAATTGTGGATGGCTATAGAGGCAAAATGGCTCGATATTTTGCAGAGAACTTCCTAATACTTGTTAAGTCCGTGACATGTCGAGTTTCTGAACTAAGCCGAGCACAAGAAGGTCCGAGACGATATTGGGAGGTATCCCATGACTTTTGTCACCTCAGTATATTACGACGTTTTTGAAGAACGGAAACCTCCTCTATAATCATCAACATGGATTCTTCAGACCGAGATCTTCTAAAACTCAGCAACCTCTGTTCGTCCATAAGATCTAGAGCGCCGTTGACATTGACGTTCAGTTTGACCCTGCAGGAAAACAGGGGATCCGATAGTTGTACCTGAACTACCGTCCGTCACGCACCGTCAAGTGCCTTGCCGGGATGTATATCTAGTGCCTACCAGTTATGATTTTTAAACATGTCTGTTCTCCTCTTTCGCCATTCAATATACATTGAAAAGCCAAAGAAACTGGTACACGATGACTTGGTGTTGTGTGATGCCCTTAGGTTAGTTAGGTTTAAGTACACTCCTGGAAATTGAAATAAGAACACCGTGAATTCATTGTCCCAGGAAGGGGAAACTTTATTGACACATTCCTGGGGTCAGATACATCACATGATCACACTGACAGAACCACAGGCACATAGACACAGGCAACAGAGCATGCACAATGTCGGCACTAGTACAGTGTGTATCCAACTTTCGCAGCAATGCAGGCTGCTATTCTCCCATGGAGACGATCGTAGAGATGCTGGATGTAGTCCTGTGGAACGGCTTGCCATGCCATTTCCACCTGGCGCCTCAGTTGGACCAGCGTTCGTGCTGGACGTGCAGACCGCGTGAGACGACGCTTCATCCAGTCCCAAACATGCTCAATGGGGGACAGATCCGGAGATCTTGCTGGCCAGGGTAGTTGACTTACACCTTCTAGAGCACGTTGGGTGGCACGGGATACATGCGGACGTGCATTGTCCTGTTGGAACAGCAAGTTCCCTTGCCGGTCTAGGAATGGTAGAACGATGGGTTCGATGACGGTTTGGATGTACCGTGCACTATTCAGTGTCCCCTCGACGATCACCAGTGGTGTACGGCCAGTGTAGGAGATCGCTCCCCACACCATGATGCCGGGTGTTGGCCCTGTGTGCCTCGGTCGTATGCAGTCCTGATTGTGGCGCTCACCTGCACGGCGCCAAACACGCATACGACCATCATTGGCACCAAGGCAGAAGCGACTCTCATCGCTGAAGACGACACGTCTCCATTCGTCCCTCCATTCACGCCTGTCGCGACACCACTGGAGGCGGGCTGCACGATGTTGGGGCGTGAGCGGAAGACGGCCTAACGGTGAGCGGGACCGTAGCCCAGCTTCATGGAGACGGTTGCGAATGGTCCTCGCCGATACCCCAGGAGCAACAGTGTCCCTAATTTGCTGGGAAGTGGCGGTGCGGTCCCCTACGGCACTGCGTAGGATCCTACGGTCTTGGCGTGCATCCGTGCGTCGCTGCTGTCCGGTCCCAGGTCGACGGGCACGTGCACCTTCCGCCGACCACTGGCGACAACATCGATGTACTGTGGAGACCTCACGCCCCACGTGTTGAGCAATTCAGCGGTACGTCCACCCGGCCTTCCGCATGCACACTATACGCCCTCGCTCAGAGTCCGTCAACTGCACATACGGTTCACGTCCACGCTGTCGCGGCATGCTACCAGTGTTAAAGACTGCGATGGAGCTCCGTATGCCACGGCAAACTGGCTGACACTGACGGCGGCGGTGCACAAATGCTGCGCAGCTAGCGCCATTCGACGGCCAACACCGCGGTTCCTGGTGTGTCCGCTGTGCCGTGCGTGTGATCATTGCTTGTACAGCCCTCTCGCAGTGTCCGGAGCAAGTATGGTGGGTCTGACACACCGGTGTCAATGTGTTCTTTTTTCCATTTCCAGGAGTGTAGTTCTAAGTTCTAGGGGACTGATGACCATAGATGTTAAGTCCCATAGTGCTGAGAGCCATTTGACCCATTTTTTTTGAAACTGGTACACCTGCATAGTATCGTGGAAGGACCACGCGAGTATGCAGAAGTGCCGCAAAACGACGTGGCATGCAATCGACTAATGTATAAAGAAGTGCTAGATGGAAAACACAGCATGTATCCTGCAGGGCTGTCCATGAATACGTAAGAGTACGAGGGGCTGGAGAAGTCTTCTGAACAGCACGTTGCAAGGCACCCCAGATATGCTCACTAACGTTCAAGTCTGGAGGGTTTGGTGACCAGCGGAAGTGTTTCAAAGCAGAAGAGTGTTCCTGGAACCACTCTGTAGCAATTATGGACCTGTGGGGTGTCGCATTGTCCTGCTAGAATTGTCCACATCCATCGGAATGCAAATGGACATAGCAGATACATGTTATCATACACGTTGCTTAAGTACGTGTTACCTGTCAGGGTCGTATCTAGATGTATCAGCGGTCCCAATTCACTCCAACTGCACATGCCCCCACACCATTTCAAAGCCTCCACCAGCCTCAACAGTCAGCTGCTAACATGCAGGGTCCATGGATTCAAAAATGGTTCAAATGGCTCTGAGCACTATGGGACTTAACTTCTGAGGTCATCAGTCCCCTAGAACTTAGAACTACTTTAACCTAACTAGCCTAAGGACATCACACACATCCATGCCCGAGGCAGGATTCGAACCTGCGACCGTAGCGGCCTCGCGGTTCCACACTGTAGCGCCTAGAACCGCATGGCCACTTCGGCCGTCTCTATGGATTCATAAGGTTGTCTCCATACCCGTACACGTCCATGCGTTGGACACAATTTTAAACGAGACTCGTCCGAGCAGGCAACATATTTCCAATCATCAACAGTACAATGTCCGTTCTGACGGGCCCAAGCGAAGGGTTAAACATAGTGTCGTGCAGTCATCAAGGGTACGCGACAGGGCCTTCGGCTCCGAAAGCCCATATCGATGATGGTTCGTTGAAAGGTTCGCACGCTGACACTTGTTGATGGCCCAGCACTGAAATCTGCAGCAACTTGCGGAAGGATTGTACTTCTGTCACGTTGAACGATTCTCTTCAATCGTCATTGGTCCCGTTCTTGCAGCCCACCGTATTCTGCCTCTTTACATATGTCTGTATTTAAATACGAATGCCTATACCAGTTTCTGTAGCGGTTCAGTGTAGAAGCAATAAGACAATAGCATACGATGAGCAGTTTGTTCGATGTCGTTCAGCTGCCTACATCTACATCTACATCCATACTTCGCAAGCCAACTGACGGTGCGTGACGGAGGGTACTTTGGGTACCTCTATAAGTTCTCCCTTCTATTCCAGTCTCGTATTGGATAGAAAGATTGTTGGTATGCCTCTGTGTGGGCTCTGATCTCTCTGATTTTATCCTCATGGTCTCTTCGCGAGATATACGTAGGAGGGAGCAACATACTGCTTGACTCCTCGGTGAAGGTATGTTCTCGAAACTTCAACAAAAGCCCGAACCGAGCTACTGAGCGTCTCTTCTGCAAAGTCTTCCACTGGAGTTTATCTATCATCTCCGTAACGCTTTCGCGATTACTAAATGATCCTGTAACGAAGCGCGCTGCTCTCCGTTGGATCTTCTCTATCTCTTCTATCAACCCTATCTGGTACGGATCCCACACTGCTGAGCAGTATTCAAGCAGTGGGCGAACAAGCGTACTGTAACCTACTTCCTTTGTTTTCGGATTGCATTTCCTTAAGATTCTTCCAGTGAATCTTAGTCTCGCATCCACTTTACCAACGATCAACTTTATATGATCCATTCCATTTTAAATCACTACTAATGCGTGCTCCCAGATAATTTATGGAATTAACTGCTTCCTGTTGCTGACCTGCTATATTGTAACTAAATGATAAAGGATTTTTCCTTCTATGTATTCGCAGCACATTACACTTTCTACATTGAGATTCATTTGCCATTCCCTGCCCCATGCGTCAATACGTTGCAGATCCTCCTGCCTTTCAGTACAATTTTCTATTGTTACAACCTCTCGATATACTACAGCATCATCCGTAAAAAGCCTCAGTGAACTTCCGACGTCATCCACAAGGTCATTCATGTATATTGTGAATAGCAACGGTCCTACGACACTCCCCTGCGGCACACCTGAAAGCACTCTTACTTCGGAAGACTTCTCTCTACTGAGAATGACATGCTGCGTTCTGTTATCTAGGAACTCTTCAATCCAATCACACAATTGGTCTGATAGTCCATATGCTCTTACTTTGTTCATTGAACGACTGTGGGGAACTGTATCGAACGCCTTGAGGAAGTCAAGAAACACAGCATCTACTTGGGACGTATGTGTGAGTCGGCACGTCTTGTGTGTGGGGCCACAACTGAAACAACTGCCCAACACAAAAAAAGTTAAGCGTTGTGTGTGTGTGTGGTTACGAAGCTAACACGTGGCGTCCACTAGCGGCGAGAAAAGTTGTTTCTTCCTCTTCCCCGTGAATACATTTTAAAGTTTTGCGCCGTCACAGCGCCCTCATTTATCAAATTGTCTCGCCATCACAGCGGTATTTAATTGTCCGTAAAACACAACGCGGGGAGGAGGGAACGGGTCACTGCGGCGGGCCGGCACAGCTAATGACGCGGCTAATGGCCACTTTCCTGCGGCGCCGCGCGTGTGTGTGTCCCTGAGGAGGCGACACATGTTGCCGATCGGCCGATAGCGCCGCGCGTTCTGCCACACACTCGCCGCCGGATACGCCGCCTCATAAATAAATATTATGTATCAGTAACGACGGGGGCCGACCAGGGCGTCTTCCGGTGTCCGCCGAGGCCCACCTGGCCCCGGACTGCGCCTTACGGGTGGCCCCCAGCCGCACTCAGACGGGACGCGTGACGGGTTTTGTCATCTCCTGTGTGCTGTCCTGCCCACTCGTCTAATATAGGATGTCTAGGAAGCTGTTTTTTCGGATAGCTAGAATACATACAAGTAAATCATATTAATTGCGTTTACCACAATAAGTTAGGGTAACAGTACTTGCCCAGCCGCTGTGGCCGTGCGGTTCTAAGCGCTTCAGTCAGGAACCACGCGGCTGCTACGTCGCAGTTTCGAATCCTGCCTCGGGCGTGGATGTATGTGATGTCCTTAGGTTGTTGTTGTTGTGGTATTCAGTCCTGAGACTGGTTTGATGCAGCTCTCCATGCTACTCTATCCTGTGCAAGCTTCTTCATCTCCCAGTACCTACTGCAACCTACATCCTTCTGAATCTGTTTGGTGTATTCATCTCTTGGTCTCCCTCTACGATTTTTACCCTCCACGCTGCCCTCCAATACTAAATTGGTGATCCGATTGATGCCTCAGAACATGTCCTGCCAACCGATTCCTTCTGCTAGTCAAGTTGTGCCACAAACTCCCCTTCTCCCCAATCCTATTCAATACCTCCTCATTAGTTATGTGATCTTCCCATCTAATTTTCAGCATACTTCTGTAGCATTACATTTCGAAAGCTTCTATTCTCTTCTTGTCCAAACTATTTATCGTCCATGTTACACTCCATACAAATACTTTCAGAAACGACTTCCTGACACTTAAATCTATACTCGATGTTAACAAATTTCTCTTCTTCAAAAACGCTTTCCTTGCCATTACCAGTCTACATTTTATGTCCTCTCTACTTCGACCAACATCAGTAATTTTGCTCCCCAAATAGCAAAACTCCTTTACTACTTTAACCGTCTCATTTCCTAATCTAATTCCCTCAGCATCACCCGACTTAATTTGACTACATTCCATTATCCTCGTTTTGCTTTTGTTGATGTTCATCTTATATCCTCCCTTCAAGACACTGTCCATTCCGTTCAACTGCTCTTCCAAGTCCTTTGCTGTCTCTGACAGAATTACAATGTCATCGGAGAACCTTAAAGTTTTTATTTCTTCTACATGGATTTTAATACCTACTCCGAATTTTTCTTTTGTTTCCTTTGAAACGTACCTTAGAAAAATTATAAATGACAGTGCTTAAACTGACACACAATATTTTTAGCGCAACGCAATCTGGGTTTCAATAATTCCTACAAAATAATGGCCCTGACTAACATTAACCTATACCTTTCACAAATCACTTACCTCACAAAAATCTTCGTTACTCGAACTACTGCAATACAGCGAGCGCCACTACTGTCAGCTAGCCGGCCGCGGTGGCCGTGCGGTTCTGGTGCTGCAGTCCGGAACCGCGGGGCTGCTACGGTCGCAGGTTCGAATCCTGCCTCGGGCATGGGTGTGTGTCATGTCCTTAGGTTAGTTAGGTTTAAGTAGTTCTAAGTTCTAGGGGACTTATGACCTAAGTTGTTGAGTCCCATAGTGCTCAGAGCCATTTGAACCATTTTTGAACCACTACTGCCAGCTAAATAAAAGATTCAAACTACTGAAGGCAATAACTACTGATAGGCATAGTTAGCAAATGAAAGATTTTGATAGAGAACAAACAATGTATTTACCTTAATAGTGTTCACAAGTCATTATATAGCAGTTCATGACATCCATGTCTTACAAATTTACTGTCTCTGATGGACACACGTCCACATCATCCGCTTTCAAAACTCCGCCATTTCTCTCCCCACATCCACCACTGCTGGCGGCTCACGTGCAACTGCGCAACGCTACGCGCTGTAAACATCCAGCTGCCGAACACTACAATAGCCAATAACAATGCAAACAAGCCACAGACTGCACACAGCACAGCCAGTGATTTTCATACAGAGCGCTACGTGGCGTTACCGATAAAAAAACCTATACAGCCTACTTACACCTTTACTGCTTGCTCAATATACAGATTGAATAACATCGGGGAGAGGCTACAACCCTGTCTCACTCCCTCCCAACCACTGCTTTCCTTTCATGCCCCTCGACTCTTATAACTGCCATCTGGTTTCTGTACAAATTGTAAATAGCCTTTCGCTCCCTGTATTTCACCCCTGCCATCTTCAGAATTTGAAAGAGAGTATTCCAGTCAACATTGTCAAAAGCTTTCTCTAAGTCTACAAATGCTAGAAATGTAGGTTTGCCTTTTCTTAATCTATCTTCTAAGATGAGTCGTAGGGTCAGTATTGCCTCACGTGTTCCCATATTTCAACGGAATCCAAACTGATCTTCCCCGAGGTCGGCTTCTACCAGTTTTTCCATTCGTCTGTAAAGAATTCGCGTTAGTATTTTGCAGCCGTGGCTTATTAAACTGATAGTTCGGTAATGTTCACATCTGTCAACGCCTGCTTTCTTTGGGATTGGAATTATTACATTCTTCTTGAAGTCTGAGGGTATTTCGTCTGTCTCATACATTTTGCTTACCAGATGGTAGAGTTTTGTTAGGACTGGCTCTCCCAAGGCTGTCAGTAGTTCTAATGGAATGCTGTCTACTCCCGGTGCCTTGTTTCGACTTAGGTCTCTCAGTGATCTAAAAACTCTTCACGCAGTATGATATCTCCCATTTCATCTTTATCTACATCCTCTTCCCTTTCTATAACATTGCCCTCAAGTAAATTGCCCTTGTATAGTCCCTCTATATACTCCTTCCACCTTTCTGCTTTCCCTTCTTTGCTTAGAATTGGGTTTCCATCTGACCTCTCGATATTCATACAAGTGCCTCTCTTTTCGCCAAAGGTCTCTTTAATTTTCCTGTTGGCCGTATCTATCTTACCCCTAGTGAAATAAGCCTCTACATCCTTACATTTGTTCTCTAGCCATGCCTGCTTAGCCATTTTGCACTTCCTGTCGATCTCATTTTTGAGACGTTTGTATTCCTTTTTGCCTGCTTCATTTACTGCATTTTTATATTTAATCCTTTCATCAATTAAATTCAGTGTTTCTTCTGTTACCCAAGGATTTCTATTAGCCCTCGTCTTTTTACCTACTTGATTCTCTGCTGCCTTCACTACTTCATCCCTCAACGCTGCTCATTCTTCTTCTACTGTATTTCTTTCCCCAATTCTTGTCAGTTGTTCCCTTATGCTCTCCCTGAAACTCTGTACAACCTCTGGTTTATTCAGATTATCCAGGTCCCATCCCCTTAAATTTCCACCTTTTTGCAGTTTCTTCAGTTTTAATCTACAGTTCATAACCAATAGATTGTGGTCAGAGTCCACATCTGCCCCTGGAAATGTCTTACAATTTAGAACCAGGTTCCTAAATCTCTGTCTTACCATTATGTAATATATCAGAAACCTGTCAGTATCCCCAGGCTTCTTCCATGTATACAACCTTCTTTTATGATTCTTGAACCAAGTGTTAGCTATTATTAAGTTGTGCCCTGTGCAAAATTCTACCAGGTGGTTTCCTCTTTCATTCCTTACCTCCAATCCATATTCACCTACTATGTTTCCTTCTCTTCCTTTTCCTTTTATTGAATTCCAGTCACCCATGACTATTAAATTTTCGCCTCCCTTCACTACCTGAATAATTTCTTTTATCTCATCATACATTTCTTCAATTTCTTCATCATCTGCAGAGCTAGTTGGCATATAAACTTGTACCACTGTAGTAGGCGTGGGTTTCGTGTCTATCTTGACCACAATAATGCGATCACTATGCTGTTTGTAGTATCTTACCAGAATTCCTATTTTTTTTATTCATTATTAAACCTACTCCTGCATTACCCCTATTTGAATTTGTATTTATAACCCTCTATTCACCTGACCAAAAGTCTTGTTCCTTCTGCCACCGAAATTCACTAACTCCCAGTATATCTAACTTTAACCTATCCATTTCCCTTTTTAAATTTTCTAACCTACCTCCCCGATTAAGGGATCTGACATTCCACGCTCCGATCCGTAGAATGCCAGTTTTCTTTCTCCTGGTAACGACGTCCTCTTGAGTAGTTCCCGCCCGGAGATCCGAATGGGGGACTATTTTACCTCCCTAATATTTTACCCAAGACGACGCCATCATCATTTATCCATACAGTAAAGCTGCATGCCCTTGGGAAAAATTACGGCCGTAGTTTCCCCTTGCTTTCAGCCGTTCGCAGTACCAGCACAGCAAGCCCGTTTTGGCAAGTGTTACAAGGCCAGATCAGTCAATCATCCAGACTGTTGTCCCTGGAACTACTGAAAAGGCTGCTGCCCCTCTTCAGGAAACACACGTTTGTCTGGCCTCTCAACAGATACTCCTTCGTTGTGGTTGCACCTACGGTACGGCTATCTGTATCGCTGAGGCACGCAAGCCTCCCCCACCAACGGCAAGGTCTATGGTTCATGGGGGGGGGGGTCCTTAGGTTAGTTAGGTTCAAGTAGTTCTAAGTGTAGGATGATCTCAGATGTTAAGTCCCATAGTGCTTAGAGCCATTTTTACAATACTTGACTTTGCCTTTGCACAGACAGGGCTCGCAAGCAATTGGCGACATGCAGATAATCAGTGTCCTTCGATACATACAATTTACATGCAAGCAAAACATAAGTCACGACTAAACAGTTAGGATGACGGCTCGTCCTCTAGTGCGGCTCTTCTAGTGCTGCCGAGGCTAGCTGGAACGGCGGTTATATTCCCTTCGTATAGGTGCAGCCCCCGTCATGGTGTCGTCCTAGTCAGCGTTCTATTGGCTGACGTCGTCTCACAGCCTTCTCTGATGTTACGTTCCAGGCCGACGTGCCGCCTCTTGATGTTACGCCGTAACGACCTATACCTAGCCCATCTCTCACACGAGTGCCAACTACCCATATCCCCGTCCTTTCACGCCGAAAAAGCTAACAACGATGTACGTCAGCTTCCTGTTCGAACTCCACTGGCATGCTCTTCCAATTATAGACATCCACGTAACTACATTTCTTTGGACAGGTTAAACCCACTGATATTGGACGTCGGGTTGGATCTGTATCGTAACGATTTCGTGGAGTGTGACATCATACATGTGAAAACAGAAAGACACTAACAATATTGATTTTGTATATATACAGACTGAGGCGAGGAAAGAAAATTTGTACCAATGTTGGGATTCGAATCTTGGACTTTTGGTCACTAAACCGGTGCGCTAACCGTTACGCCACTCTCGCACAGTGGCTCTGTACCGCTGTACCGACTACCCTAACAAGCCTCCCTAAAAATTGTTCAAATGGCTCTGAGCACTATGGGACTTAACATCTGAGGTCATCAGTCCCCTAGAACTTAGGAATATTTAATCCTAACTAACCTAAGGACATCACACACATCCATGCCCGAGGTAGGATTCGAACCTGCGACCGTAGCAGGACTGAAGCGCCTAGAACCGCTCGGCCCCCGCGGCCGGCCAAGCGTCCCTCCTCCATCCAAATTCCCATTTACTGCTGAGCCCACCTGATTTCCCCCTAAACTCGAAAAGTATGGCACAGGCTCTCCAGCTGCCATACGTGCTTGAATCAAATTAAATTAAATTGTTCCTGAGATCTTTCCAAGCCTCAAACATAAGGTTCAGGGACCGTATAGTACCAACTTATTGAAGCATCTACACCTGGATTTCGGGCATGAGCACCCGTTTCATTCCATCTGAGGTATTGCAATACACACTATGTGATCGAAAGTATCCGGACACTTGGCTGAAAATGATTTACAAGTTCGTGGCAAACTCCATCGGTAATGCTGGAATTCAATATGGTGTTGGCCCACCCTTAGCCTTGATGACAGGTTCCACTCTCGCAGGCATACGTTCAATCAGGTACTAGAAGGTTTCTTGGGGAATGGCAGCCCATTCTTCACGGAGTGGTGCACTGAGGAGAGGTATCGATGTCGGTCGGTGAGGCCTGGCACGAAGTCGGCGTCCAAAACATCCCACAGGTGTTCTAGAGGATTCAGGTCAGGACTCTGTGCAGGTCAGTTCATTACAGAGATGTTATTGTCGTGCAAGCACTCCGCCACAGGCCGTGCATTATGAACAGGTGCTCGATCGTTCAAATGGCTCTGAGCACTATGGGACTTAACATCTGAGGCCATCAGTCCCCTAGAACTTAGAACTACTTAAACCTAATTAACCTAAGGACAACACACACATCCATGCCCGAGGCAGGATTCGAACCTGCGACCGTAGCGGTCGCGCGGTTCCAGACTGAAGCGCCTAGAACCGCGCTGCCACTCCGGCCGGCTGCTCGATCGTACTGAAAGATGCAATCGCCATCCTCGAATTGCTCTTCAACAGCAGGAAGCAAGAAGGTGCATAAAACATCAATGTGGACCTGTGCTGTGATAGTGCCACACAAAACAGCAATGGGTGGAAGCCCCCTCCATGAAAAATACTACCACACCATAACACCCCGCCTCGGAATTTCACTCTTGGCACTATACACGTTGGCCGAGTGATGTTCACCGGGCATTCGCCATACCTACACCCTGCCATCGGATCGCCACATTGTGTATCGTGATTCGTCACTCCACACAACGTTTTTCTAGTGTTCAATCGTCCAATGTTTACGCTCCTTACACTAAGCGAGGTGTCTTCTGGCATTTACCGGCGTGATGTCTGGCTTATGAGCAGCTGCTCGACCATGAATTCCAAGCTTTCTCATGTCCCGCCTAACTGTCATAGTACTTGCCGTGGATCCTGATGCAGCTGGATAGCTGTCTGCCTATTACGCATTACGACCCTCTTCAACTATCGGCGGTCTCTCACTCAACAGACGAGGTCGGCCTGTACGCTTTTGTGCTGTACGTGTCCCTTCACGTTTCCACTTCACTATTACATCGGAAACAGCGGACCTAGGGATACATGGGAGAGTGGAGATCTCGAGTACAGACGTATGACACAAGTGACACCCAATCACCTGACCACGTTCGAAGTCCGTGACTTCCGCGGAGCGTCACATTCTCCTATCTCACGATGTCTAATAACTACTGAGGTCACTGGTATGGAGTACCTGGCAGTAGGTGGCAGCTCAATGCACCTAATATGGAAAACATATGTTTTTGGGGTTGTCCGGATACTTTTGAGCACATAGCGCAGTTGCACAGCCTCTGCAATGCTGTTTGTGTTTAGCGGGAATACCAAGTGAGCTGAGGCGTGAATGGGAATTTGGACTGAGGAGGGAAGCGTGCTAGGGTAGTCTGTGCAGTGGTGTAAAGCCACTCTGCCAGGGTGGAGTAGCGGTTAGCACATCTATGTAGCGAGCTGGAGTCTCACGTTCGAATCCTAGCCTCAGCGCAAATTTCCATTCGTCACTTCAGTCTGCATATAAAGGGAGAACGACGAACTAAAGGGATGGAAGAGAACAAGTCCTCTGAACATGCCTCCGGAAAAGAACGGTGTGCGTCCAACGACAGCAAATCGTCTGGAAACACGGTACAGAGCTGCATCGCAGAGGGATAGCAACGGGTGTCGTGCAGGATACACAAAATCTTACTTCGGTTTACACTACGTTGACGGGCCACTTGTCTGGTGCTTGTACTGGGGTTCGTCTCAGTATCCTTTAGATATGGTCCTCCGAATCTGGTGTACGACAATCCTCCGCCTCCCTGCACGTTCGTCTGTCTGAAAGAGCCCATGATGACACATGCGTTCAAAAAGGGCTTGAAATGCTTTGTGATGCTGTTGGTGGCTCTGAGAATACTTGTTTCAGCATAGCCGTGCTGTCTCTCGACCGTTTCCATATGCATAGTCGTACGCAATAACCAACTCGTCTTGTCCCCAACATGACTGATGGATGATTCTGCTCCTTTCAGTATGCTGCATCAATCACACAGCCTGTAACGCACAAGGAACACACGGCACGTGGTCAGAGGAACTTTCATTCGTCAGCGCCATCTACCGTGGCAGCGATGCGTTTCCAGACAATTGTTCATATGACCTTTTTTCCTCCATTTCCATTCAGGAATCCGTCCCTGCATTTTGTCGATTTTATTAACATTCACCCTGTATACGTCATAGCTGTTTGAGACGTGAAATGGTCTCTGGAACCACATAGTTTCACTTAATATTTGTTTCACTAATTATCCCTTGCGTAGCCCGAGGTCATCGTTGGAATGAAAAGCGGCACTTCGGCTGTTTATTTTTGTTTAATTCAGTTCCTTTGTTATCACGTTCTGTGCGACCATGTGAGCCTATGTTACCTGACCATGAAAGAAGTCAGTAGTCAGTTTACAAAACGCCGATTAAACTAAAAAATGTGTAGACAAAAGACCTAAAGAGTTAGCATTCTGAGTTAGTATACTCAGTATCAAATTATAGACGAAAGTTCTCAATTTCTGTAGAAAATAGAATGTGTGCCAGAATGAAACATTTCAATTTAGATTTGAAGTCGTCGGGTTTATCACTTTTTTCAGTTGAAGCAGAGACCTATTAAAATGAAAACTCCTAAATAGTACACACCTGTTTCTACAATGAAGAGACGACGAACTGAAGCTGTGGGAACAAAATGAAATATAGCTTAGTTCTAGGTCTAGGTTAGGTTGATATTAGACAGTTGGTTTGCGAGTTAAAGAAGCCAACGAATGTCATTTCATGAAAAGAAATATCATTGTTCATATGATGAATATTTTATGCATATTTGATTTTCATTAATAATATGTGGGCATTTTCTGATTACATAACGAGTCAAAGCACACATGTGGTATCGGCTGGTAAAATGTTTCCCATTTTTCTAACGAAATGCTTATCACACGTTACAATAAACAACACCCACTTGAGCATTATTTAACGGTAAGGCCGCCTCAATATGGATTCCGCAAACAACGATCAATCTGTTCGTCGACGAAACCCGGAAGAAAATATGTACCGGCGCCCAGCTGATGTCGAGTACATTGACTTCAGAATGCATTTGGAGCAGTTCTGCCATACGGTCCAGTGAACAAAACAGTAGTTCAGAGGAATATCAGACAGCTGTATGACTGGATTGAAGAGCACCTAGCAAATAGAAAAAAAAAATGGTTCAAATGGCTCTGACCACTATGGGACTTAACATCTGAGGTCATTAGTCCCCTACAACTTAGAACTACTTAAACCTAATTAACCTAAGGACAACACACACATCCATGCCCGAGGCACGATTCGAACCTGCGACCATAGCGGTCTCGCGGTCCCAGACTGAAGCGTCTAGAACAGCTCGGCCACACCGGCCGGCAGCGAATAGAAGACAGCATGGCATTCGGAAGGGAGAGAAATCATCAGGCGCAAACGTACCCAAGGGATTGTTATAGGACCACTGCAGTTAGCAAGATATGTTTTCAACACACACCACTGTAACTTATTGAGCATAAACACGCAGACAAAACAATTATTGCACGATTGCATGATTGACCAGCAATCGCTGGAAGCAGTCATACCCATTAAGTATCTACTTGTTTGCATATGGAACGACTTACAGCGGAACGGCCTCATAAATCTAGTTGCAAGAAACGCAGATGACAGACTGAGATTCACTGGAAAAAAACTCTATGTGTAGCGTACCCTGGTTCCACCTATACTCTTTTATTGCTCCTTATTCTGAGACGCTTACTAGGAAGAATTCATCCAGTAAAGAGAGGAAATCCACAGAAGAGCAACGCATGCGTCACTGGTTCGTTTACTAAGTGAGTAAGTGTCACGAAGATGCTCAGCTAGCTCAAGTGGCAGACGGTACAAGAGAGGCATCGTCCATCACCATCATCATCATCATCATCATCATCATCTTCATACAGTCTTTCGTAATTAATAATCTATCTTCATTTTCCCAATCTTGTGCATCTCGGAGTAGCTAGCCTCATGTTTGGTTTATCTTCTCCTTTATCTCGTCTATCCATTGTCTCGGGGGTTTGCACTGCAGTCTTTTCCCTTCGGCATTGACTTGGATGATCATCTTTACCAGCTTATTCTCCTTTCGTCAAATTATGTGACCAAGGAACAGCAGGATTCGCTGGAAACATATACTGGACGCCATCTTTCCACCGTGAGTTCTTGAAGGATTGATTTGCTGGTCTGTTTCTCCATCCATGATATTCTTACCAACTTCCTTTACGTCCATATCTCAAAGGCATTGATTCTTTTAAGGTCCTTTTCACTTATTGTCCATGTTTCAGCGCCACAAAGGAAAACTGGGAACGCCAGAGGTTTCACACTCTCAATTCATTACGTCTGATTAGGTCTCGATCTTTCCAAATCACTGACAACTTCGATACAGCATCCCTACGCAGAACAATCCTACATCGTACTTCCTGTATATAGCCACCCTCTCTCTGAATCACTGAGCTCTGATAGACAAAGATATCAACTTCTTCGTATTCTTATAATACGTCATTAGTGACTCTCCTCTGTCAGTTATCACGGGGTTGGTCTTTTTCTTATTAACTAACAATCCAAGTTTCTCACTTTCTCTCTTTACTCTGTCGAGCAGTTTCTTCATTTCCACTAGTGATTCTGCGCACATTGTGGTGTCATCAGCAAATCTTAAATTACTGGTTCTTTGTCCTCTAATTCGGATCCGACCAGTCCAGCTACGAAGAAATTTTCTTATAGCATATTATCGATAGATGTTGAATAGAACCGGTGATATACTGCACCACTGTCTAACTCCTTTACACGTTTCAAATGATCTTGAAATAGTTCTATTTAGTATGATTATTGCCTTATAATCAGAGTACAGATTTGTGATAAGGGTAATAAGATGATCAGGAACGCCAGTTTCTGTTAGCATGCTTCACAATTCTTTCTATAACACAGTCGGAAGCCAAGAAACAAAGAACTAATGGAGGCTGAATTCTCTACGTTTTTCAGTTGGCTGTCTGACATTAAGGATCTGCTCTCGTGTTCGTTTATTTCGCACAAACCCAGGTACCTCTGGTGGTATTTCTTTACCTAAGTGCGTTCTCTGGCGTTCTTAACGATATTTAGTACAATCTTTCTGTCGTGTGAAATTAACGAAACGATTCTGTAGTCCTCAGAACGTTGTGCATTTTCTTTCTATGAAACGGAATCACTACCAACCTGCTCCAGTCTTCTATCCATGTTTCGTTTTCCATATGCTGTTCCATATTTCATGCATGATTTACAGACTAAAATCTCCAGATGCTTTGATCATTTCAACAGTAATAACGTCAGGTCCAGGCGCTCTGTAATTTTTCCATTTATCTATAGGTTTCCGGACTTCTTCCTACTGGAATGTTCGCAGCAGCTACTTATATGTAGGTTAGAGGTGGCCGGTCTTCGTCTTCTGTAGCCCATGTTTTTGGTTTGAAGGACCCTGTTAGTTTTTCAATTTCATGAAACATGCACCTGGTTTCATTGCAATCCAGAGTTTGTCACTTCTCTCGGCTGTTTCACTGATGTAATTATTTTTGTCTCTTCGGCAGCTTCTCTGTATTAGCGCCGGTCACTTGCGGTACTGCTGAGTTCCCCGTAATCCTCTTATCTTCAGTAATTTTCTGTTCTCAATCAAATGAAATGATTGTGTGGCATTGATGACCGGGAGGCCGCATCCGTAGAAGTTCGGCCGCCGGTTTGCACGTCTTATTTCAGGTGACGCCGGATTGGGCGACATGCGTGTCGGTGATGATGAGAACAACACAACACTCAGTCCACGAGGAGAGAAAATCCCCCACCCGGCCGGGAATCGAACCCGGGCCCGCTGCATGGTAGACAAACACGTTACCACTTAGCTAAGCAGGCGGACTCTGTCGTCAATGATTTGTATGGTTTCGTTAGTAAGTCAGTTATTTTTGTTCTTCATTTTTTTTTGCTATCCTTGACTACTTCCTCAGCTGTTTTAGCTAACGTCTCCTTTATTAAATTTCATTGCTCTGCAGATGTTATATTATCTGACTGATCTGTCGAAAGTGTTTCTTGGACTCGATTCCTAAAATTTTCATATTATCTGACTGATCTGTTGAAAGCAGTTTCAATATCAGGCTTTTGCTCTAATCTTCTTGCCTTTGGAATTGTGTCCTTACGTTTCAACAGTTTCGTTCTCAGTTCTATACACAGAAACTGATGGTCAGAACCACAGTCGGCACCGGAAAGATTATAATGTTTTTGACTGACGATCTCCATCTCAAGGGAGTGCGGGATTAGCCGAGCGATCTTAGGCGCTGCAGTCATGGACTGTGCGGCTGGTCCCGGCGGAGGTTCGAGTCCTCCCTCGGGCATGGGTGTGTGTGTTTGTCCTTAGGATAATTTAGGTTAAGTAGTGTCTAAGCTTAGGGACTGATGCCGTTAGCAGTTAAGTCCCGTAAGATTTTACACACATTTGCACATTTTTTTTTCCATCTCAAGGTAATCAATAATAGTCAGTCTGATTACGGCTGGCCATCACGGAGTGGTTAACCGTTAAAATTCCGAGAGCACACATTCGTAGAAGATTAATCAATATATTGATTCGTCTGACGTATGTATCGCCAAGAGAACATGAAGGAAAAATTAGAGTGATTCGGACTCACACGGAGATTTACAAACGATCGTTCTTCCTAAGCGGTACTCACTGCTGACATAAGAAACGGGAGAAGCGATGGTAGCAAACAGAGACTACCTCCGACCAACAACTAGAAGGTCGCTTTGGAGGTATAGATGGAGATGCATACTTTCAATTGGCAGTAAATATTCATAACATCTGTGTTGTTGGCGCGCCACGCGCAGCCAACAGCTGTCACTGAAGAGCATTGCGTTAAGTCTGGTTTACACGGAACGAGTGACATGATCAAGAAGGAAGTCCCTTCCAATGCAGCACTCCGCGCGATACACGGTCCAAATACGAAAAAACGTTTAAACGGCACATGTCTCCTCCCAGCTCTTCGTGTCTTTTACGTTTGTTGTCAAGCAAGTGAATCGACGGTTTTGTTGTTCCAACAAGTGAATCGACGGCTTCAATTCACTTTTCGAGACTATCAAGTACTGTATGTGCCTTTGTAGTATTTATTTTTATTTTACACGGTCGCCGTGACGCTGTATTTAATGTTTTCCATGCAATTCAAGTGAAACTAAGTCGCTTACATGTGTAAATTATCCTGTAACAAAGTAAGGAATCATGGACAGACCAACATAAATGTTGATTTTCCGTTGCCAGTATTACGTTACTCGATTAAGTCAAGTTCTTTATGTAATGAGAAGACACATTGTGGCTCAAATGGTTCAAATGCCTCTGAGCACTATGGGACTTAACATCTTAGGTCATCAGTCCCCTAGAACTTAGAACTACTTAAACCTAACTAACCTAAGGACATCACACACATCCATGCCCGAGGCAGGACTCGAAGCTGCGACCGTAGCAGTCCCACGGTTCCGGACTGCAGCGTCTAGAACCGCACGGCCACCGCGGCCGGCCATTGTGGCTCACCTCTAATTAAATCTTAAATGCATGTATAAGTGAACAACAACAGAATTACATTCATTTCTTCGCACGATCGTCTTATCATTTAAATTTCAGTGAGTGTTATAGCAGATGTTTCATCCGTTAGCTACATGTGAACAAACTACAAGGTTTCGCTGAACAGGAGAGACAATTCACAGAAAACTTCGCGCTGTTTGTCAGCTGCCCCCCCCCCCCCCCCCACTCGGCCGTCTGCGCATGAGCGAAGCATCTTCGTTCGCGTTAGAACAACAGCCATCGTATTCCGTCCAAACGCGATCGTACGCGTGAGTCTTGTACAAGTGGTCCCATCTACACGGAAGAGGCCGGCGGAACCGTTGCATCATGGGTAATCTTGCGAGCTCACACGTCCCTTTTAGAACGGGCTTTACCGTGTATGCGTGCGCAAATCTGCACGCCCGTCCGTCCGTGTGTGTGTGTGTGTGTGTGTGTGTGTTTGTGTGTGTGTGTGTGTGTGTGTGTGTGTGTGTCTGTGTGTGTGTGCGTGTGTGTGTGTGTGTGTGTGTCCTTGCGTGTCCACGTACTACAACAAAATCTCTAAAATTTAAGGAAAATCTGTTTCAAAATGAAAAGATGTCTCCAGCCCGAAGAGTGATTTGAGACAACACAGTGCTTTATTATGCATTGTCAAATTGGAAGTAATATTTCCTTGCCGGCCGGCGTGGTGCGGTTCTGGGCGCTACAGTCTGGAGCCGAGCGACCGCTACGGTCGCAGGTTCGAATCCTGCTACGGGCATGGATGTGTGTGATGTCCTTAGGTTAGTTAGGTTTAAGTAGTTCTAAATTCTAGGCGACTGATGACTTCAGAAGTTAAGTCGCATAGTGCTCAGCGCCATTTGAACCATTTAAAATTTCCTTACCTTCCTCTGACTTTTGAACTTGCTTACAGTAATAGAGAGACCTATAATTCATCATATACTCCGAACACTACTGCAACAAAGCGTTTTTCACATTAACAAATCATTACCAGGAAGAAACTTACTTGAAAAACTCAAAACATTCCTTCTCAAACTGGAATCTAGACCGCTTCCTGGCCTCCCTTCATACCATTCCACACATTAACTTGGAAGTGAGCCTAATATATAACGAACTCGACTGACCCAAAATGTTAAGCACCCAGTAGGGAAGGAGGAAACTAAATAAAATTTACATATGACTGCGTGGTGTCTGTTCTTTCAGACATGTCAGAAAGAACAGAAACCATGCAATCATACATAACTGATACACTTAGCTGGGCAATGGATCCACCTTCTTCAGTGCGGATGCACGAATACGTCCGACCTCTTGTGGAACCTCAGGGTAGCGAACATGGAGTCAATGGACAGGGACAGCGTTATAAATCCGTTATAGCCTCTACTGAGAGAAGATGGCTTGTAACTGTTGTCACTGGCCCTTGTTATCCCGGACGCGGCACTGAGTGGAGTTGACGTCGGAGCCGGTTTCACACATATTCTATCGGTTATATATCTAGGGAAGTTGCTGGCCACAGAAGCACCTCAGCACAGGTAGCTCATAGAGACAGGTGCGATCAGTGGACGAGGATTGCCGTTTTGAAAAACGGCGACGCGGGACAGTCGCGTGAGACATAGCACGTGAGGAGGCAGGTTGTCCGTGACGTACCGTCGTGACATCACAGTAGCCTTAATCACTGCCAGAGGTGACAAGAAGCTATACTCGATGGTTCCACATCATGAGGCTAGGAGTAACACCGCCGTCGGTCTGCAAAGCGTCGGAAAAATGGTGGCTCTCCGCAGGTCGCTGACGATGATGATTCGAGTTAATGCAGAACCACGATTCTCGCTCGACACAACGGAACGCCTTTCGTCAGCAAACCATGCTTTCCGGTCACAGCATTTTGACAAAAATATTGTGTCTACTGAGGTCAAAGTATAGTGTGATTGTGCAGTTATCTGGACACGTTTAACAGGGCTAGGAGAAATAAAGTTAATTGTTGGGTGTTATTACCGGGCATCAGGTTCCACCGTGACAGTTCTACAATCATTCAAAGGGAGTCTACAGTTTGTATTGCAGAAATACCCGGATCATGCTATATTAGTCGCAGGCGACTTCAACCTACCTAGTATAGACTGGGATGTCTATGGATTCATTACAGGTGGTACAGACAAACCGTCGTGTGAATTACTTTTGAACACATTATCCGAAAACTGTCTTCAGCAGCTAAATCGACAGCCAACGCGTAATGGAAATATTTTAGATCTGGTAGCCACGAACAGACCAGACCTCATCGACGGTGTCAGTGTTGAGACAGGGATTAGTGATCATGATGTTGTCATTACGACTATGGTTACAAAAGCTAAAAAGTCGGTCAAGAGGGCTAGGAGAGTATTCTTACTAGAAAGAGCAGATAAGCAGTTGTTAGCATCCCGCTTAGTAAATGAATCGACTTCATTTACTTCCGGTACGATGGACGTGGAAGAATTATGGGCAAATTTTAAACACATTGTAAATCACGCATTGGACAAGTATGTGCCGAAAAAGTGGGTTACGGACGGAAAAGACCCACCGTGGTTTAACAGCGCAATTCGGAGAATGCTCAGGAAGCAAAGACAGTTGCACTCGCGGTACAAGAAAGATCGGTAGAATGAGGACAGGCAAAAGTTAGTAGAGATTCGTGCTGCTGTAAAAGAGCGATGCGCGAAGCATACAACCACTACCACCGTCATACCTTATCAAAATTTCTTCTGAAAACCCAAGGAAATTCTGGTCTTACGTAAAATCGGTTCAAATGGCTCTGAGCACTATGGGACTTAACATCTATGGTCATCAGTCCCCTAGAGCTTAGAACTACTTAAACCTAACTAACCTAAGGACATCACACAACACCCAGTCATCACGAGGCAGAGAAAATCCCTGACCCCGCCGGGAATCGAACTCGGGAACCCGGACTTGGGAAGCGAGAACGCTACCGCACGACCACGAGCTGCGGACGTAAAATCGGTAAGTGGGTCGAAGGCTTCCATCCAGTCACTCACTGATCAGTCTGGCCTGGCAACGGAAGACAACAAAACGAAAGCTGAAATTTTAAATTTAGCATTTGAGAAACCTTTCACGCAGGAGGATCGTACAAACATACCGCCCTTTGAGTCTCGTACAGATTCCCGTATGGAGGACATAGTGATAGACATCCCTGGGGTTGTGAAGCAGCTGAATGGGTTGAAAATAAATAAATTGACAGGTTCTGATGGGATTCCAATTCGGTTTTACAGAGAGTACTCTACTGCAATGTCTCCTTACTTAGTTTGCATTTATCGCGAATCTCTTGCCCAACGTAAAGTCCCGAGCGACTGGAAAAAATCGCAGGTGACGCCTGTATATAAGAAAGGTAGAAGGACGGATCCTCAAAATTACAGACCAATATCCTTAACATCGGTTTGTTGCAGGATTCTCGAACATATTCTCAGTTCAAATATAATGAATTTCCTTGAGACAGAGAAGTTGCTGTCCATGCATCAGCGCGGCTTTAGAAAGCATCGCTCCTGCGAAATGCAACTCGCCCTTTTTTCATGATATCTTGCGAACCATAGATGAAGAGTATCAGATGCATACCATATTCCATGACTTCCGGAAAGCGTTTGACTCTGTGCCCCACTGCAGACTACTAACTAAGGTACGAGCAAATGGGATTGGTTCCCAAGTATGTGAGTGGCTCGAAGACTTCTTAAGTAATAGAACCCATTACGTTGTCCTAGATGGTGAGTGTTCATCGGAGGGGAGGGTATCATCTGGACTGCCCCACGGAATTGTGGTGGGTCCGCTGTTGTCGTCTTCGGTTCATTGGTAGAATTTTGGGAATATGTGGTTCATCTGTAAAGGAGACTGCTTATAAAACACTAATACGACCTACTCTTGAGTACTGCTTGAACGTTTGGGATCCCTATCAGGTCGGATTGAGGGAGAACATAGAAGCAATTCAGAGGCGGGCTGCTAGATTTGTTACTGGTAGGTTTGATAATCACGCGAGTGTTACGGAAATGCTTCAGGAACTCGGGTGGGAGTCTCTAGAGGAAAGGAGGCGTTCTTTTCGTGAATCGCTACTGAGGAAATTTAGGGAACCAGCATTTGAGGTTGACTGCAGTACAATTTTACTGCCGCCAACTTACATTTCGCGGAAAGACCACAAAGACAAGATAAGAGAGATTAGGGCTCGTACAGAGGCATATAGGCAGTTATTTTTCCCTCGTTCTGTCTGGGATTGGAACAGAAAGAGAAGATGCTAGTTGTGGTACGAGGTATCCTCCGCCACGCACCGTATGGTGGATTGCGGAGTATGTATGTAGGTGTAGATATAGATGCAGATCAGCACCGTTCCAAATACAAATGTGTTGTGGTTTTAACGGCAGCCTACTCATAGGATGGTAATTCTCTAGTCCGGCTGTGGCTGTTCTGTGACCAGTGCTGCAGATGACACAGAATGCAGTCGGGAGCGCATCACCTGGCTCGGATGGCAGGAACCGATGTGAAGGGATTACGTTGTATTTGGTGCATAATACGATGATCCCCCATTGTGGTGCTCACATGTGATCGACCGGAACATTGACGATGGGGAAGACTTCCTTCACGTTCCCATGCAGGCTAACATCGGGCCACTGTCATATCCGAATGCTCCACGAATCAGGATGTAGCACGATTCGACCAGCCGACCAAATGGAGGTCCACAGTATGGCCTCTTTCACATTCTGTCAGGTCCTGACAACACTGCCTCGCTCTAGTACGCGACAATTCCGTGTCCTTCATAGTGATGATTCAAAATTAGACGCTGTTCACGTTCTTCGCACACCCTATCACGCCTGGTAACAACGCTAAAAGCGAATAACACTAATGCACTTAGGTAGCCGTTTTACCTGTCACAGAGAATTCCAACTCTTACCATTTACATACCCACCATACCATCTGGGCGCTTCATTTTTTTGTCAAGCAGTGTAGGATAAAGGAGGGTTAAGTGCCCAGGTTAGGAGAAGTGGTCACTGTTTACTTCATGTCTTCACCATTGGTGTTTTCTACCGAGAAATGGCCAAACTGGCAGTAATCGACACCATTAGTGTTGTCAGTGACGCTGAAAAAGGTAGCTTTCTCTGTTATGTTTCTGTGAAAACATTCAGGTTTTTCGATCGTTTGATGTAAGGTATCTCACTGTTATTAATTTAGCTACTTCACTGTACAACAATAGGTTTTTGCGATATCACCGTTCACGCAATGCCTTTTAGCTTACAAATATGAGCCAATGCCATTTGCTTCGGTTGCACCGTTTTGCGTGTGAGCCACTAATATAGACATGGCGTCCGATCGGAAAAACTGGCCACGCTACACGTAGGAAAAAGCGACCAAGGTGGCCACTTTTCCCGCCAGATGGCCACTAGTCCAGACAATTCATTTTCAGTCTGTTTGTGCCAATGAGAAGTAGCTAATATATTTTATGCATAGTATAACAATTTAAATTGAAACACTTGTAATCGTTTTTACTCACAAAACTAATATCCATTATACTGCTCTCCTGCAAGCATTTACAAGAGCTTCAGGATGCCAAGAAAATACATCCACAAAACAGAGCAACAAACATGGGATCCTATTGCTATGCAAAAAGTAATGGAAGCATTAAACAATGATAACATGTCTTTTTCAGCAGCAGCAAAACAATCCAACAATCCAAGTAATACGCTAAAAGGAAGAGTTATGGGGAAAAATAATGTGCATTTGGCAGTAAAAAGACAAGAGCAGCTTAAGGGCCGTGTCTAGTGACGAAGAAGAGTAAAAGATCTTTAATTACATTTTTGATGAAAAGCAATTTTATGGAATTACAGTAAAGGACCTGCAGCGATTAGCATTCCAATTGGCAGAGCACAACCAAATACCACACCGTTTCAACAAACAGTGTGAAATGGCAGGCAAATGGATGAGATGACGGAGCTGTAAACTCTGGGTTCACGAACTGTGCGCTGGATGTGATAAGGACCATGATAATTTCACGAGCGAATTTTGTACATGACTTAATATTGCTTCTGAGCGGATGAGCTGCGTATGACATACACTGACATAGTAACCCATAATTAATGCTTAATTTCTCTATTTATATCATTACGAACAGATGACCTTTATGCCCCACTATTGTAATGAAACAAGTTTCTTTCTCATTTTTATTATTGTTCTCCTAATAATAATCAACAGTGAAATAAAAACTACAAGCCTACCCATTTTTGGGAACTAAACCGTCTATTTAGGAATGGTGGCAAAGGTTTGGCCACTTTACCCCGTTTGGTAGGGAAAAGTGACCACTATGTAAGCATTCAGAAAAAAGTTTATATATCGTATAAAATACACACATACTTAGCTGTAAATTGTAGGACGTAAGGTCCGACAGTTATGCAAAACACCGTTTTTTCCAAGTTCCCAAACATGTTTCAGTACCACTATGCCATCATCAATGGGCTTCCGTTTATTTAATCTTTACATTTGGTGTGCTGGGCACACAACGACGACAATTACGCTGTGTTTTGGTGAAGTGCAAAGTGCTTTTATGACCTTATTTGTGAAAAATATGTGTTATATTTACGTGTGCATCACGAAACCTCACCATGATGCATGATGCTGACAATAAAAGGGCTTACCAAACGATAACACAGTCCGCAGCTCGTGGTCGTGCGGTAGCGTTCTCGCTTCCCACGCCCGGGTTCCCGGGTTCGATTCCCGGCGGGGTCAGGGATTTTCTCTGCCTCGTGATGACTGGGTGTTGTGTGCTGTCCTTAGGTTAAGTTAGGTTTAAGTAGTTATAAGTTCTAGGGGACTGATGACCATAGATGTTAAGTCCCATAGTGCTCAGAGCCATTTGAACCATTTTTGAACGATAACATGAACAGCTACCTGCAATAAATAATACACAAGTGATCCTGATAAATCATGCATACCAGTTGTAAAGATTAAATGAACAGAAATCCGTTGATGAAGTCACAGTGGTTCTGAAACATGTTTGGGAACTTGGAAGAAACGGTGTTTTGCACACTGGCGGGCCTTACATCCTACAACTTTAACTGCAAACACGGTAAACACAAAGAGTTGCAAATCGAGATGATGAATATTAGCTATAAATATTTTGTGTAATACCCTACAGTAGGTACATTCGAGATTTACATGCCATAAGTTTCAGTTCAAAGCATTGTTTCATGAAAATTCAAATTCATTTAGAGTGGCCACTTTACCCCACCTCCCCCTAACAGTATCTTACACTCAGTACTAATAGCAGATTTTTCCAAGCACCATCAACGAAGGAATGGGCGAAAGAAAGAACAAACGATACTATCAAAACTGTTCCGTCTTTATCACGCTTTGCAGCTGAAGTTAGGGAACTTGAAGGTAGAACCACAGGATCTCAAACGTAATAGCTGGTCATTTACAACTGAGGTAATTGTGATAGAAATTTTCATTTAGGGCAGTTAATAGATTCACTCCTCTGACGGTCACTTAAGAAGTAATGGGCAAAAAATAGTACAAAGGATATGGTAATGGGCGAATTTGCATGTTTCGTATTTCATAAGTGATGCATGGTGTGGGGTACGCGTCCTATTTTAATATTTGCTGAAAGCAAACACTTCGTCAACGGAAACACGTACTAACGGACGGCTACCGCCGGCGCAGATAGGATCGGCAGGGGGGCGCATGCCGCCGCGACGTCCGCTTGCGGGCCATGTGCGCCACGTTGCGCCATCCACAGGTGTCCATTAAGGGGGCGGTCGGCGGGAGGGACCGAATCTGACAGACAGCCGGCGGAAAGCGGGAAGCGGGAAGCCGCCTGCGTCTGACGTCACGTCAAAACAATGACAGCGCATCGTGGTGTGGTGCGGGCTCCACTCGCTGTCGGTGACTCGGTCGCAGTGTGCAGAAATGTTGCAGTGTGGAGGAATCACACGCTACGAAGTCCATCGCTTGGTGCCGTTCGAAGATTTCGTGTAGTGATGTTGAATGTCAGGTAAGTATGGTGCTGGTGCTGGTTGTTGTAGCATATTCTGACTTGGCGCCCGTGTCGGGCTTCCACTCAGTTGCCCATTCCGCGGATTACCGACGAACCTCCAAGAAGCTGCATCGACCACAGTGCAACAAATTCCATTAAGAACGATACGAGATGTGCATAAGCCATTTGATATAGATTTACAGCTACCTATGACACAGAATATTAATCTTCACATGTTTTTTTTTCCCCTCATTTGTCGCGAGATTTTCAGTGTTAGCCGCATCCGGTGCATGTCACGGTAAACATGTTTGTTAATAGTAATGTTAGTCAGTCAGCTGTCTACTGTTTGTGACTGCTTGTTCCCATGATTCTGCGTTTCGGTCTTCCTTCCAGTTCCATTTTTTAATGGTCGCCATTTTTCTTCTACTTTGCACTTCTGTAGTCTCCTTCTTTCTGCCCTACTGATGATACAGTATGATTATTTCTATTTTGTGATAGTAGATGATGATGTACGCAACATGACATTCAACGACTTGTAACCAAATCAGCCTCCAGTTTCCTTAGTCTTCTTCTTTCGTTTTCCCCATCTTAGGACCACACTAATTCACTACAGCTCCATTTCTGCTTGTCTTTCTTCTTTCCCAGTATTCTTTCATTCTTATACTTTGCATTCTTCTTCGTCATTCTGTCCACGATAATTTTGTTCCCCGTCTCGTTATGTCCTAGAAAGCTTTGAAGGCTGAATTTTTTATTTAAAAATCACTCTGTTGTATATATCTGGTTCCTGTATTCATTTCTTCTAGATCTCTTTGTATCTCTTGGATCCATCGCACTTTGGTTTTCTTGTCCATCACAAACTGTGTGATTCGCCGTGTTAACCGCCCCTGGTCTATTCTGAGGATGTGTCCGAAGAACGTGCTCCTTTTCCTGATGATGTTAGTAATTTTTTATATCTTTGTATACAGTTCCTGGTTGGCTCGGTTTCTAAATTGACCATCTCTTGTTCTTCGAGGTCCTAATATTCTCATGAGAATCTTTCGTTCTATCAATTCTAGTCTCTTGATCACTCCGCCTCTTGCTAAATTGAGAGTTTCTGCTGCATATACAGATTTTGGGAGGATCACTGTTTGGTAATATTTCAGTTTTGCATTTATCGAAATATTTTCTTATTGATAGTTAGTTTATGTGCTAAGTTCGTTTTGTTATTCGTGCTCCTATTGCTTCTTTTTCTGTCAGTCCAGTGTCTAACCAATCTCCAAAGTATTTGAATCTCTCCACCCCTCCACCTTCTGAATTTTCCCTCCTCCTAT
Organism: Schistocerca nitens; assembly: GCF_023898315.1. Classification (NCBI taxonomy): domain Eukaryota; kingdom Metazoa; phylum Arthropoda; class Insecta; order Orthoptera; family Acrididae; genus Schistocerca; species Schistocerca nitens. Next base: position 842,718,349 of record NC_064617.1, read on the forward strand.
TGTCATCCATCTTGGAGCTGTCACCGGCCGGAGTGGCCGTGATGTTCTAGGCGCTACAGTCTGGAACCGAGCGACCGCTACAGTCACAGGTTCGAATCCTGCCTCGGGCATGGATGTGTGTGATGTCCTTAGGTTAGTTAGGTTTAATTAGTTCTAAGTTCTAGGCGACTGATGACCTCAGAAGTTAGGTCGCATAGTGCTCAGAGCCATTCGAACCAACCATTTAGGAGATGTCGTGATGTTCGTCATACATTGTGTCTTCTCGATACAGATCTGTAGGCCTGCTTTAGCTGCCTGTCTCTGCAGATCTGTGGTTTGGTTAACTGCCTATTCTAGTGATTCAGATAAGATCACAATGTCATCCGCGGATACTAGGGAATCTACCTACACTCCTTTATTCTTGCACCCCAGTTGTATTCCACCCAGTCCTTTCATTCCTTGTCGCCACTCTCTGATCACCTTATCGAGGACGCAATTAAAGAGCAAAGGGGAGAGTATGTCTCCTTGTCTCACCCCAGTTTTGATCTTAAAGGCCTCCGACAGCTTTCCTCTGAACTTGACCTTGAATATTGTGTTGCTTGGGATCTGTTTCACCAGTTCACTGGATTTTCTATCCAAAATCATCTCCTCTAAAATTTGGAACATTGTGTGTCTGTCTACAGAATCATAGGTTTTCTTGAAGTCTATAAATGTAAGCACGAACTTTTTGCTCCTCTGCTTTTGATAAGTGATAATCAGTTTTAGATACAGAATCTGTGCATGATCTCTCCTTTCCTAAGCCTCCTTGGTACTCATCAGTTTGTGGATTTAGCTGTTCTTCCACTCTACTTAGCAGTGCTTTTTAGAATACCTTATAGGTCACAGGTATTAAAGAAATTCCCCTGTAGTTCCCATTTTCCGTCTTATCGCCTTTCTTGTGTATAGGATGTATTAGTGCCGTTGTCCAACCTTCTGGAAGTTGCTCTTCCTCGCAGATTTTTAGTATAATTCTATGATCACATTCTCGTTAGCGTACTTTAAGAGTTCTGCGAAGATCCCGTCTTCCCCAGGGGCTTTGTATTTTTCAAGGTTCTTATAATGTTCTTAACCTCTTCTACAGTTGGTGTTTCCGAGTCGAGGTTTGGTTCTTTCTCATTGTAATTGAATGTCTCGGATGGCGCTTCACAATTCAGTAGGTCTTCAAAGTATTCCGCCAAGATCTGACTGTTTTCCATGTTTCCATACACTGTCTTTCCTCCTTTATTCTTGAAGCTGACGTTTGGAGGAACTTATCTACTTAAGTTGGTCTTCAATGTTCTATAGAAGTCTCGCGTGTTGTTTGAGTTAAACGTTCTTGTATTTCCTCTTGAGATTTGTGGTAGTTTTAGCAGTCACTTTCCTTACTGCTTGGAAGTTCTTCAGATTTGCTGGTGTTTTATGAGAGCACCAATCAACTCACCCTTTCCGACGCTTTTCGATTGCTTTATCTCCTTCTACCGACCACCATGCATGCTTCTTCCTCTTCTCTAGGCCAACTGTTTCCTTTGCTCTGTCAGTCATTGCATTTTCAACTGTTCCCAACCTCGATAGTTTTTCTGTTTCAAGCTTGCCTTAAAATCTTTGCTAGTTCTAAGTTTCTCTGTTTCATACTTCACAATACGGGTAGTGTTTTTGGTGTAATGAGCTCTTGGTAGAATTTTGATTAGTGTGTTATTAAGTTAACAATAAAAGCATGAGCTCTTGGTAGAATTTTGATTAGTGTGTTATTAAGTTAACAATAAGAGCTATCAACAAACCAGGCATATGCTGATCAAAGAAATCAGTGATCAAAGTCTGCCTTTACAACGGATTTTTAAATTGGAAACGTTGCTGATGTGTAACGGTACAGTGTTTCCAACACAGCAACAATCTGTTTCTTTTTCTAATTTTATCAGGTCACAACATGAATATCATACAGTCCGAATGTCTGTTCATGAAGTTTTAATGAAATGCAGAAAATGCTTTTTATTTATTTTTCGTGTGAGATATTTGCTATAATGGGAGAATCAGTAGTCGAAATACGCTTTAAAAAACAAATAGATAAAAAATAAAGTTGCTAATAGTAAAATGTGTGACTACTCCTGAAAAAGTATACTTGAGTTCGTTAATATTCTAGAATTAAGTATTACGTTCTCAACGAATTCAGAACATAACTTCCTGTCTGTGCGAATGCTTTTCAGTAAAAACGAGACAAACCGTGTTACCGGGAAATGTATTGATTAATACTAGATTAAAATTTCTATAGGCTATAGCAGCAACCTAAAGGATAAATTCAGTAAGCTAGTTGAAAGTAATAAAAACGAACAGAATCTTTTTTCAGCATTTCAAAATGTAGACCCATCTCGAAACGTGAAAGTCAGACGAACAATGTGCGATGCAAAGGTTCTTGATATTTGAAGGCGGAACCGCGCGACCGCTACGGTCGCAGGTTCGAATCCGGCCTCGGGCATGGATGTGTGTGATGTCCTTAGGTTAGTTAGGTTTAAGTAGTTCTAAGTTCTAGGGGATTGATGACCTCAGATGTTAAGTCCCATAGTGCTGAGAACCATTTGAACCATTTTGAACCATATTTGAAGGCGCTAAACCGAATTCTCTCTACAATGTTCAGATAGCACAGTGAAACGCTTTTAAGCCACGTGAAGTGTGTAAGTGTACTAAACAGTTTAAAGTGTTAGACTAAGTCTCACCGAAATCCATGGCACTGGACGATCTGTTGAAGTCTCGACCGACCCTCTCTGAAATCGCGCAAATGGTCTGATTCGTTCCGACAGACGTATAAAATTCATGGCAGTTACTGATTTGTGTAATTTTTGGGCTGGAACTGTGAATTAAATCATTCATATCAACTTCATTATCGCTAAACGTGTTCGAGGAGCGTTCCAGCATGTTGAATGAAGTCTATCGAGACACTCGTCTTCGCATTTCATCTGAACTCAAACAACAATTTTAAAAGGTTTTATCGACTTTACCTGTAAAGTTATAATCTGCGATGAAACGTGGTTTCACCTTCTTCAATTTCGATCCATGTAGTAAAGTCCTGAATGGAATCAATCGGATTCGCTCACAAAGAAAACATTTTCGCTGAAGCGATCTAAACGGGTTTAAGAAATACTCAGGGCCCATTTCTCTGCTTAGAAGGACAATGTACACAGTAAATACCGCTGTAACATACTTCAACGTGAAAGCGAAGCCCACGATGGTAAGAAAACGCCACGGTGTTCTGTTAAAAGGTGTGATAGCGCTCGTTGCCATAGTACCCAGGAAACACAGCAGTTGAAGTTCTGGAAGCACAAGTATTACCATATCCGTTTTAAGGCACCGATCTTGGAAAGCAGCACTAAATTCGGAGACAACAACGCTGTGAAGAAACCTGAATAGAACTGGACAGGCACCAGGGTTCATAATTATTTATTAATGGAATTAGGAACCTCTCAGAGCGATGGGATTAATTCCTAGATCTTGGCAATTGCCTATTGGAAATTCAAATTTTGCCTCATACCCGTAGTTAACGAATCCTTACCACAATCTGTGTTCTGTGTTTATTGTCCTTACAACTCGTATTCGAGTTTGTCCTCAAGCAACAATAACTACTACAATGTCAATGATTTAGCAAATATATTGTAATATTTCACATCTCACCTGGCTACGACATAACTGCTCCTGTTCACTTTCGTGGCTTTATGTAGCGTTGACGCCTTTATTTTCCTCGTCAAGTATCCTTTACCATCGGTTAGACTTGAGCGATGCTATCTCTGCTACCGTCTCATTTTCAGTTTCCTTAAACTAAACTAAACTGTAGAGACGGACGTACATTGTTCTAAAAGTGGGGGACACCCACAAGACATTGTCGGATTCCATTGTAACCTCACACACGTACACACCATCTCTGGGTATGTAAATTCTCTGTGAGAGGCAGAATGGTCAGTAGAGTGCATTAGTGTTTTTCGTGTTGTTACCAGGCCGGGTGGGATATGAAGGGTGTATCAAAATGAATCATCCGATTTAAAAAGAATCATAACTCTTGTGTTATTTGAGATACGTGCGTGAACAACGTACTTTTGGAAAGAGCAAACTCTCGAGTTTTACATGGTTCCCGCTAGGTAGCAGCAGTGTGCGCCTACTTCAGTTCTAGCAAAAATGGTATCGCGACAACGGAAAACGTTTTGTGTTCTACGTTTTGCCCAGTGCGGGTCAGTAATAACTGTTCAGCGTGAATTTCGTACTAGGTACGGTGTGGATCCTCTTACAGCACAGAGCATTAGACGATGGCATGAACAATTCCGAGAAACAGGCTGGAGGCAAATCGCTGGGCCGTCCCCGAGTCTCTGACACAGACGTCGAACGCATCCACCGTAGTTCCACAAGGAGACCGCAGAAATCCAGTAGCCGTGCAGCACTGCAGCTCAACATGCCCAAGATATCCGTCTGGCGTGTGTTGCGTCGACGTTTACATATTAAACCACACAAATTCTGCTACGGTAAGCTCTTCGTGAAGTTAACGAACAACAACATGTGGAATTCCGTAATTTCGATATTGGCAAGATGGGGAATGACAATTTTCTTCCAAGCTTAGTGTTTAGTGACGAGGCAACATTCCAATTAAATGGAAAAGTCGACCGTCACAGTGTGAGAATATGGAGTACGGAACAACCACATGAAGTTGTACAACATAAGAGGGACTCTCCAAAATTTAATGCGTTCTGTGCAGTTTCACTGGAGAAGGTGTATGGTCCATTTTTCTTAAGCGTGAACACTGTTACAGGAAGCACATATCTCAGTACGCTTGAGAACTTTCTTTTCCCACAGTTTGAGACTGATTCGAACGACTTCATTTACCAACAGGCTGGGGCACCGCCTCACTTCTATCAGGAAGTGCCAGAATTTTTAAATCAAAGGATTACTGAACGATGGTCGGTCGCACTGGCCTAAATGATGCAGCCTTATATTACTGGCCTCCAAGGTCACCGGACCTCGCTGTGTGTGATAATTTCTTGTAAGGGTTTATAAAAGACTGTTTATGCGTCTCCGTTACCAACAACAATGAATGATAGTTACTATTAAAATCAGTGAAATTCTTCCAAACCATCTGTGGCATGAATCAGCAAATTAGTGTTTAATAGTATTAGTTGAAAACACTCTTCGTTGCAATTTTAGTTTTTTTTTATTTATCAACTACGCGTTTCACCTTATTTAGGCATCTTCAGGCTGATCTTAATTTGGTATTTCTTAGGACGATCCTTTAGACAGTGTAGCAAAATGGCATCGTCGAGTACATCAGGCCAACATCGCCTTCGTTAACCGCAGTAAATAGTTTTTAGGTGGACGTGAGTGACTTCCAGACCTGCATAACGCATACACGTTCACAGGAGCAAATAATAGAATAAGATGGGGCTTAAGTAGTTAGTATAATGCACCACAGTGTCGTGTGCTAATACTGACGCGTGCTACAGAATCACCTCATTAGATGGCGCTGCTACGCAGCTGCTGGTAAGAATCCTATTAAAATCAGTCTTGATCACAAATTTATTTATTCTGATAACCTGTTTCGACCACTACCAGAAGGAGGCTCCTGCTCATACAGCATTTTGGTCTGAAGATGACCACAGGCGTGGTCGAAACTGGTTACCAGAATAAATAAATTTGTCAACAAGACTGATTTTAATAGTTACTATTAGTAATAACTTTGATCACTGTCTGCTCCCACGATGTATTCAAAAGTAAACAATGAATGCACTGAGACATCGCATAACAGCAGCTGTGGAAGCTGTAACTAAAGACATGCTCGCTGCAGCGTGGGAACAATTTGAATACCGCATTGACATATGCCGTGCATCTCAAGGGGGGCTTATTGAACACCTACGAAAAGGTACTAAAAACACTTTTTGACTCTCCCGTTCGTCAAAAAACGGAATTCATTGTATATGTTTATTAGTTTCGGAAACACAGACGTGCCAAATCGGATAATTCTTTTTGATACACCCATTATAAGGGGTGTAAACAGAGACAGATGTTGAGTGACCACTGTGAAGGACATGCAAATGCTGTGTACCCGTGTGAAACAGTGTTACCAGAACATGCAAAAGTTTGAAAGAGCCCTCATTCTGGGTCTCCATTTGGCCGGCTGGACGAATCGTGCAACATCCAGATCGGTGGGGCATTCATAAGCGACAGTTTCCCGATGTTTGACTTCATGGGAACACGAGAGCAGCCATAGTAGTCGTCAAGAATCTCGTCGGTCCCGTCTGAGCACCACAAGGCAGGGCCGAAGTATTGGGCACCAAGCAGATCGTAACCCCTTCGCAACTGCGCCTGCCATCGGAGAGCTAGTAATGGTCTCGCTGCAACATTTTGCGTCATTCCGCACCATCGATCGAAGATTAAAATCAATCGCACTAGGTAATTACCGTCCCATGCGGAGGCTGCCGTTAACGCTACACCACAATCGGCTGCGTTTGAAGCGATGCCGTGGCCGAGTAGCTTGAATTGCTGATGAATGATATCGCACTGTGTTCAATGACGCATCGTGGTCCTGCACTACCCCTGGTGACTATCGACGTCGAGTATTGCAGTCACCTTCGGAGAAGTCCCATTTCTGGAATGTTTTGGAGATACACAGCGCAGGTACTCCTGGGATCTTGGTGTGAGAAACCATCGGGTATCGCTTCAGATCGCAGATGGCAGTGACTGACTGCACAACGATATGTCATCATGCGTAATCATGTGTTACCTCTCATGTGACTGTATCGTGTGCTGATTCTTGAGAGGACAATGCTTATCCACACATGGCACGTGTCTCTTTGAATTCTCTACATGATGTTGAGGTAATTCCGTGGCCGGGAAGATTCCCAGATCTGTCCGTGATAAGAGCACGTGTGGGTACAGGACTGACGTCATCTCTGTCCCGTTGTCAGACCGCTGACATCAACTAACAGCTACAACAGTTGTGCGCCATCTTGCCTCAGAAGACGCTACAACGGCTTCATGACATCATTCTCAATAGAATCAGTGCATGCGTCCACGGCAACGGAGGTGTCACATGATATTAATTAGTAGACTCATATGGTCAAGTTCTTTTTAAATCTGATTCTATTCTCTAATCACTGAAATAACATCATATTCTCTCTCAATCCGTGAAGTTCCAATTGGTTTCCTCCTCCCCTTCTCGGTGCTTAATTTAGAAGTCGTAATCTGAATTTTGGTGTGGATTACGTTAACCAGCAACTTATTTGAAAGATTTTATCTTTAACTTGCTTGAGGGACGCATAAAGGCAATCATATAGAGAAAGGAACGAGGTGATTCCTTCAACCGGTTCCTAAAAGTTATATGAGGGCATCCAGTATCATTAATCAGCAAGGTATCTGTATATCACAGCGACGTACGCTCTGATAAAGATACGCTAATAAAATTGTAACGGTATTCCAGCCACCTGCCATCACAAGCGAAGATAACGTCTTAGGCGGACGGGCGGCGTTCTGCCATTAATATTCGGAAGTGCATTGTATTGCTCCTGACAACAGTGTAACGATGCCACGGCAGAACTTCCGCTGTGGCCCCGCTGTCTAACAAAACACTAAGGGAGAGGGATACATGTTCAGCGCGTCATTAATTTCAAGTCAACTGCGAACACCGCCGTTATGCATGCGTCTCATTTAGAACTGTCACTGTTATTCCGAGTCTGACACGTTTGTCCAAGGATTTCACGTAGCTGAAATTTATAGATTCCTTTATCATGTGAAAATCATGGTGTAGTAAAACCTAGTCTATGCATTCCGGCCGTGAAGCGGACAAACCCGATGAGTCATATATTACCCACTGATGTTTTCCCTACCCAGACACATCTTTGAATGTGACTTCAAGATTGTTATTTGTCTATGTCAATCGTCTTCGCGTAAAGAGGAGCAGCAAAGCGGTAATGCAGTGATACGCTTCAACTGTTGACCTATCGAAAGTGTTACTTTCTAACATTCTGCGTGGTGTCTGTTTGTTCTAAGTCGTGTCTCCCTACCACTTTCGCGCAACGACGCTCTGAGCGTGTTTTTTTAGGGAATTGACTAATTTGAACCTGGGACCTGTTGCTGGTAAGGAGACGCCAGACCACACATGACATGTAGAGTTAAGAAGAGTTTAGTGAGACTAGCGATGATATAACCAAATACTTAATGATTTCAGCGTCAGCTCCACTGCACTCCCTGTAAAAGAATCTTAATACTAACTAAATTTAGTGGAAGGGGTTCAAGGCTTTCCTATTTTTAGTTAGCTGGTAAAATAACGTCGAAAAAGCAGTTAAGTTTACCATCGGAAATTCTATTCTACTCACAAAACATTGTTTATAAATTGCACTATTGATAAAAGGAAATGTTTTAATACAGGATGGTAAAAACCAACTGCGTTCAACAAAAATGTGAACGAATATTCCCTGAATGGGTTCCCAAGTTCTACAATGGATCGAAGGATGACCTATGCCATATCACATCTATAATCTAGGTTTAAATTAAGTTTCACAAAAGAGAAAACTATCAAAATGGTCTGCAGTGACCCTCAATTATCTTTAATTACTTATCTAACTTGTCGTAAATTACAGTGGCTGATGTGGCTTCTCCATAACTATATAACAGAAAAATCATCGCGTTTCAGATTTTTACTTCAAGTGGCAAATGTGAACACCATGAGCTTTAATTGACGATCGACACTAGTATTACGCAAAAAGGGGGTGTAACAGATGAGACTTCTACAGTTCTGAGTGAAGCTCTATGCGCTGTTATGCGGCATCGCGTGCTTTCATTACCTTGTCGGTGTTCGTCAGGGGGTGGCGGGCAGCACAGCTCCGCTCACCTTGCAGTCTCGGAAGCAACTCTCGCTTAACTTCTCCTTACTACGATTTACCAAAGTTGGTTTAAAAAAACTATCTGGCTGTGTTTTCATCTGACCAATCAGGGTCTCAATGTTAACCTTAAGCTATGCTTACAAAACTTCTGTCTATCCAATGAGAAACGTTATACTTCTCGTGGTGGGGCAATGTTTTTAAAGTTTGCAACGTAACAGAGACGCAAAAAGTCTCACACTAAAACTTGCAGCTGATGTAGTCCTTTTAGTGTTATTGTAAGGTCTATACTGTTCTTCTGGAGGGCTCTATCTTTTAACATGGGCTGGGGGGTGGTCCTGACGTAACAGAGACGCGAAAAAGTCTCACGCTAAAACTTGCGGTGGGGTGTGGTCCTAGCAGTTAGCTGGCGACGTGGGTGTCTGTCCCTTATCGTAGTGCCTTCCAGCTTAATACGGTTCTGCTCTCGGCTTCTGTTCTCGTTTCCTTCCTCGGAACTGCATCTGTCTCACGGTGGGAAGGTATGACACGGATTTAGGCATTCTTGTGTTAGTCTGTGGTATTCCATTTGCTCACTCGTTTGTATTACTAATTTATATTTTTATATTCTTCCACATTATTCGCAAAAATGACAAGAGAAGAATATTTTTATGCTATTATTAATTTTTAATTATTTTCTTTCTTTATTTAAGTGTGAAGTTAGTTTTTTAAGAAGTTTGTTATCGAAAGTGAGGGGTCTTTCACATCGATTTTCTTAGAAATATATATTTTTTATTAATGTAGTTATTAAGTAAAATCTATTCCTAACACATTTTCTAAATATCATGTATAAGTAAAATGTTTTTGTTTCTAGACACTCATTTCAACATTGTTACACTAACAAATAAAAATTATTTCCAAGAACTGCTTTGACAAAGAAGTATACATACACAAGTATTGAGATATTATCCTAAGAAATGGTACAAATGTTAAAAAGAAAGGGAAAACATCCAACAAGATAATTTTTTATTCTTTGTTTTTATAAGGATAAAATAAGTAAAATATAGATATTCTTTTATTTTTATGGGGAGAAAATAAGTGGCATATAGTTTTAGTGTTTATTATGCCTTACTTTTGTTGTTTATATACTGTCCATTTCAGAACTAATGACTTATTTTCATCGATAGTTTATTTTTTACTTAAGTCCATAGTCAATGACTGTTATTTTGTAGTTAATTAGCTGTCTGGTGTGCTTAACTTATTTAGTTTTTCACACGTTTCTTTTGCACAATTCCTACATCACATAATTTGATTTCACACATTCACACAATCCTTTTTTTTTTTTTTTTTTTTTTTTTGCACGAAGGTGATGGACTTGAATGAGATGGATGTCGACAAGTATTTGATGTACAGCTTCGTTCGTCGTTCCTTGTTGGCTTTGTAAGTGTGTGTTGCTGTTATGGAGGTCCCATAATGGAATGGAGCTGTGCGTGCAGAATCTCGTGGTTTACTGGCTTTGTATGCGTGAAAGTCATTGTTATGTGTCGCTGAAAGCGGTCGTTTTTCGTTGTAATACTTCCCAGATGACTAGTTTACTATAGGATAGGGATTTGGGAAGGTATGTCGTCTACTCTTCACCCATCTTCTTTCTTGGTCTCAATCTTGCGAATCTTCAACTTCTGTTCAACACTGCTTTTTCTCTGCTTGTTACTTGCTTCTTGGTTCTTCTCTGGGCAGGATATGGAAATATTTATTGTTAACCAGTCGCTTTGAAGTTCTCCTCTTAGTAACAGTTTGATAAATTGTTTGGGCATGTCATTTTTACTTTGTGGAAGTTTTCTTCAGTTTTGTGCATCAACGTGCTGTTTAATAGCAGTAATGTGACTTTTACACATTTTTTTTTTGCCAGTCTTGGCATGCCCAAGCAGTCTTCCCGTCACGCCGTTTTTTGCTCGCTCCGCTGAGTCGGGCCTTCCGGCGTCCCGGGGTTTACGAGCGGTGTTTGCTTGTCAGTCCCTGCACCGGTCCCTTCTGGCGTTCGGTGTCCTGTCATGTCTCTGCACGGTTCCGTAACTGTGTGGTTCTGTGTTCTGTCCCAGCAGGGTTCTGCTTCACGGGCAGATTTATTGCCCACTTCCGATACAAGAGCCCTGTGTTGGTCTCGCTGTCCTTTCCCTTCTCTCAATGCTTCTGCCTTGTAGGAATTGTGTCTTGCTAATTACGTCCTTTTCTTTCTTGATACTCCTCGCATTGCAACTTGTGGGTCATTGCATCTGGTCTTAGCTGGAGTTTTTACAATTGTTCTTAAAAAACGTTTTACTTATATTCATCTAACATATGTCTAGTACCTACATTGTTTTATGCCTTCTTAAAAAGCTTTACAAATTTCGGTGCCCTTTCCATGTTACAATTCTAAGATATTTTGAGTCTTAACTTCTACAAAAATCCTCAAATTCGTTTTTTTATTTTAGTGTAGTGTCGTGGTGTATAGCATTTTAGTATTTCATGCTGTTAGACTATCTACGCTTTATCCCTTCACCTTAATCTATGGTACTATTGGTGTTATTTTTGTTTTTGTTTTTATTGAAACTACTTTCTTTTTCCCGCCTTCCTCTCTCTTCATTCTTCTTTCTCCTGACGATCTTGAAATATTGTGCTGATTATTTACCAGTAATAAAATTAATCTTCAAACTTGTACTGAAAGTGTTTAATACTGCCAGTCTTAGGTAAAAATACCTCTGCTTTATCTCGTAAAATACCCTCTAATTCTTTTTTACTGTGTTCTGAAATACCTTGAACTTCTTGCAATTTTTCGTCGATTTCTTTATGGACTTCTAACGTGAGTTGAGGCGATTCCCCCTTTTGTGCATACCATTCTAAATCTTCATCCTCTTTATCTCGCATCATTCTTAATTGTTTGCTTATGACTGGTATTTCTTCTAATTTTAGCTTTTGCTCAAAGAGAAGTGTGACATTCCTGAATGTTACGCTGCCTTTCCCCATATCTATTATCGCTTGTCTCTCATTTAAAAAATCTGCACCTATAATCAAATCTACAGTTAGTTTAGGTATAATCACGAAGTTGGCTTCGATCTCTTGACCTTGACACGAAAGAGTTAACCTTGTTTGTCTCGTAACTTCCGCAGCATTGTTTCTAATAAAACCTCTTACTTTAATCTTACGTGTTTTCAGAACTGGCAATTCGTCATTGGCATTACACTGCATGAATAAATTTTCTGAGATCGCACTCAGTTCGCTTCCGCTGTCAATTACGATATTGACTGGGATGTGCTTTATCATGGCCTTCACAATTGGTTGAATTTGAAAGGGTTGTTTCTGTTCTTCTTCTTCTTCTTGCATCAACGAATCATCCACTGAATCATACATGAGTCTTTTTAGGAATTTCCCTTGTGAATTTGAACTTTCTGTAAGATAAGCTTCGGCTGCTACTTCACTCTCTTTTATTTCCTCTCCTCTATTTCTTCCTTCATTTATGCTTTCTTCAACATCCTCTACTTTTTCCTCATCCTCGTCTATATTCTCCTTCTTCGTCGCTACTTCCACATAATCGCTTCTAAATGCTCTAATTATCAATCCATAACTTCCTTCATTATATACGTTGGGTTGTGTGCCCACTTGTAACTTATTTTCAACTTCTGTCGACTGCGCATTATCCTCATTGAATTCGCTTTCCCTGGTTTCCATCTCAAATAGCTCTGCAATACTCATTACTTCGTCCTTTCCTCCTACATTCGTTGTGCATGCCTCTGGTAATTCATCTTCCTTGTCAGTATTCTCCCAATTAATTTCGTCCCAACACGATATTGTTATTTTCTTGTCTTCGTTTTCATCTGGTTCCTGCGGATTTGTTTCTTCCTTCGTCTCTTCTCGTGATAAGATATTTACTTCTCTGTTCAAGGTGCTGCAATATTCCTGGGTCGGTGCGTCATTCTCTTGGGCATGGGCGCTTAGCTGTCAATTCTAACGTTTATCGGGGTTTGGTGGTCTTACCTCCACCTCTTCTATCTGTATTCTCTTTTCTTGTTCAACTTTTTGATAGTGGTTTCTTTGTTGATAATTTGTCGGTCTATTGGTTCTCCAGTACCCGTTCCGGTTGTCGTTATTCCCTCTGTAATAGTTGTTGCCTTTCCTGGGTGAATTATAGTTATTGCCATATTCTCTTCTAAATCCATAACCGGTTCTTTGTTGAAATCTATTGTCGTTTCTTGGAGCGAAGTTATCACATGGTTCGTAATTATTGTTTCTTCGTACTGTGTCTTGTGGATTCCACTGCTTTTTGCTTTCGTTTTCACGTGCGTTTCGTCTTTTTCTTGCGTCATCTTCTGAAAATATGAACTCTAGTTCCCTTAGAATACCTTTAAATGCTTCGACGTCATTGCCTCCGCGACCTACTAATGATTGCTGGTATTTCAATGGTAGCTTCATCGCGCATAATTTAATCAACTCTCCGTCACTGTATGGTACATCTACGCATTGATTTTTCTTTGCCATTAATTCGAAAAATTTCACGGGACTCTTCTCTCCTGAACTTTCAAAATATGGGTTCTGTAATAATTCGTACTTCACCCTGTTCTGTGCTTCGCTGGACCTATATCGTGAGAGAAACTTCTCTCTGAAATCTTCGTACGATCGGCATGTCGCTGCAACATTCTGCATGGTTTCTGCGACTGTTCCTGACATGTGTGCTCATATAAAGTCTAATTTGTGTGCTAGCGTCCAGTGTTCTGGTAATCCTATTCGGAATTGATCAATAAAAGTTAGTGGATGTAATGAGTTTCCTTCTCTAAAGTGTTGTCGTACTTCGTCATAGTTCCATATGAAATTCGCGATTCTTCGCCACTTTTGTTTCTGATCATTTCTCCCGTCGTTCTTTCCGGTTGTGGTAGATCCATTGGATATTGTCCACTGTAACTTTCGCGTACCCGCGGTGCAGGCTGTCTGATTTCACGTATGTTACTTTCCGCCTGTGACTGGAATCGCAAATGCGTAATATCTTCGTTAATTGCTTGTTTTTCCGGTGCTGTTACAGATACGGATGTGGTTGCAGCCTCAGTGCTTGTTCGATCCTGTTCACTACGCTCTTCAATGGTTTGCAACAACTCTGTTCGCAATTTCTGAAATTGTCGCTTCGTTTGCGCTTATATTTTGACTATGCGGTTATCATATCTTTTCAGCGCTGCTTTTGTGATACGTTGGTGTAACACACTGTTTTCAACAATTTCACTCGCTGTACCTGCTGCTTGTCTAGTAATTACGTTTATCTGTTTCTCTAGTTTCTTGACTTCTTCCTGGGTGTTGTTACGTAATGTTTTTATCTCGTCCTGAATGTCATTACGCAATGTTTGTACGTCCACTTGTACCTTGTCAATGCCTGTTCTCAATTGATTTTGACCTGTTATTAAGTTTCCTATCACTTCTCGAGATTCTTTTGCCTCGTCTTCAATATGACTTAGGTGTAACTTAATTTTTTTGTTTTGTTCTTTAATCTCACGCATTTGTCTCGTGGTTTCTGCATTCTGAATTTTAATTTGGTTCGCAATTTCTTTATTTTGCCTTGTCATGGTTTCCGTAATTTGTTGTAATAATTCTGACAGATTGGTGGGTCCTATTGCGTTTTCTTCCGACGTCCTACGCTCTGTGTTTTCGCCCAAGTGATGTTCGCAACCGATTGCATTGAACTGTGGTGTGACACGTTTCTGCTCGCATTCCTTGTCTCTGTGTTGAGGGAGCTCTGATTACTTGTACTATGGGTTCTACGTATTCAAGACGCAAGTTTGAATCCTCATCGACTGTCTCTCTACTTTCCTGCTCCTCTGCCGTATGCTGACTTATGTTTTCTATGCCTTGACGTACATTATCCTCGTTATGGTGCGTTATATGTCCTATTTCTCGCGATACTGCATCGTCTGTTGTACTTTCCTCTATTCTCTGTCCATTTACATGCTGGGTCTCTACCTCAATTCAGTGAAGGTCTCGATTTGCCATTGCTAATCTTTCCGAATCCCTTATTTTCTGTTTTAAAAGCAATTCACGCGCCCTACTTCGAGTCAACATGCGCTCATACGATCTCACGCGTTTCATAAACTTTTTGTTCACACGACTTGACAAACCATGCACTTACTTGTTGGGTCAGAACCAACTTGTCAACGATGTAACCGCCACCTGTGCGCTTGCATTGGAGAGAAAACTTAATTCTAACAATACTAAAATTCATAACTTAATTATGCTATAGTCTTTGCCAGAAGGTCTCACTTTTATTGAATACTTTCTTACTATCTATCGCTGCAGCTACTGTTTTCGACTATATATAACGTTCAAAAAAATTTTTTTTATTACTAAAATTTTTCAACAGGATATTTTTCTGACCTAGTTAGGCATGTGGTCGACCTTCAATCATGGTATTTTACCATCCTGGCAGGGTCGCCATTTTCTAACATTTTGCATGGTGTCTGTTCTAAGTCGTGTCTCCCTACCACTTTCGCGCAACGACGCTCTGAGCGTGTTTTTTTAGGGAATTGACTAGTTTGAACCTGGGACCTGTTGCTGGTAAGGAGACGTCAGACCACACATGACATGTAGAGTTCAGAGGAGTTTAGTGAGACTAGCGATGATATAACCAAATACTTAATGATTTCAGCGTCAGCTCCACTGCACTCCCTGTAAAAGAATCTTAATACTAACTAAATTTAGTGGAAGGCGTTCAAGGCTTTCCTATTTTTAGTTAGCTGGTAAAATAACGTCGAAAAAGCAGTTAAGTTTACCATTGGAAATTTTATTCTACTCACAAAACATTGCTTATAAATTGCACTATTGATAAAAGGAAATGTTTTAATACAGTATGGTAAAAACCAACTGCGTTCAACAAAAATGTGGACGAATATTCCCTGAATGGGTTCCCAAGTTCTACAATGGATCGAAGGATGACCTATGCCATATCACATCTATAATCTAGGTTTAAATTAAGTTTCACACAAGAGAAAACTATCAAAATGGTCTACAGTGATCCTCAATTATCTTTAATTACTTATCTAACTTGTCGTAAATTACAGTGGCTGATGTGGCTTCTCCATAACTATATAACAGAAAAATCATCGCGTTTCAGATTTTTACTTCAAGTGGCAAATGTGAACACCATGAGCTTTAATTGACGATCGACACTAGTATTACGCAAAAAGGGGGTGTAACAGATGAGACTTCTGCAGTTCTGAGTGAAGCTCTATGCGCTGTTATGCGGCATCGCGTGCTTTCATTACCTTGTCGGTGTTCGTCAGGGGGCGGCGGGCAGCACAGCTCCACTCACCTTGCAGTCTCGGAAGCAACTCTCGCTTAACTTCTCCTTACTACAATTTACCGAAGTTGGTTTAAAAAAACTATCTGGCTGTGTTTTCATCTGACCAATCAGGGTCTCGATGTTAACCTTAAGCTCCGCCTACAAAACTTCTGTCTATCCAATGAGAAACGTTATACTTCTCGTGGTGGGGCAATGTTTTTAAAGTTTACAACGTAACAGAGACGCGAAAAAGTCTCACGCTAAAACTTGCAGCTGGTGTGGTCCTTTTAGTGTTATCGTAAGATCTATACTGTTCTTCTGGAGGGCTCTATCTTTTAACATGGGCTGGGGGTGGTCCTGATGTAACAGAGACGCGAAAAAGTCTCACGCTAAAACTTGCGGCTGGGGTGTGGTCCTAGCGGTTAGCTGGCGACGTGGGTGTCCGTCCCTTATCGTAGGGCCTTTCAGCTTAACACGGTTCTGCTCTCGGCTTCTGTTCTCGTTTCTCCCCTCGGAACTGCGTCTGTCTCACGGTGGGAAGGTATGACATGGATTTAGGGAATCTTATGTTAGTCTGTGGTATTCCATTTGCTCACTCGTTACTCGTATTACTGTGGTTAATTTAATGTCACGATTTATTCGGAGCTATGTGACATACTACTGGATTTGCTTATCATGTCAGGGTTTTCATGGAAGGTGTTGGATTCGCCTGACACCTTATAACTTCGCTTTCCAAAATTCAACGATTGGTAATGTCTCGTGGATGCGCGGTAAGTATCCCAGATACTTTTACTTGTTATGCGCGTAGTTGCCAAGCTTTCAAATTTTTCCACTGTTCAGTATATAAAGTGCGGCAACATCAGTGTTCAGTAAACGTGAAGTCGTTTACATAATTAAATTTCAGATCAAAGGACCCAAGTCGGCTATTATTTAATTTATTACTAGATTCATGTTCTGAAAACACCTTGAACGACTATAGATAGGACGTACATATTCAAGGGACTTGTACATCAGTATGTTCTGCAGAAACGATTAGCATTTGAACCATGTCGGCCCGCGTGTTCAATGCCAACATCGAAATCCCGGCGCTTCCACCTACCGGCAAAATGTGGCTGCAGCTCTAGTTGTCGCTATAAGTCGAAGGTAATGGATCACAGTGACTAGAGCAGACGTGCAGGAGATCTCGCAGACGTATGCGCGAACCGTACCGTCAAAACAGTGGTATTGAAAGAAGGCACGTTATTGGCTTCAGAGAATGTGATGCAACCACCCGGGAAGTTCCTGCTGTTGAGAGACGAAGTGTTTACGCAGCGCATCGTGTGTGTGCAGAATGGTTCACGGAATGCCGTTGAACACGACTAGATGTGCTAGACGGCAATGGTGTATGCAACTATGTCACTGGAGACACGAATGGCATCAGACAGTGTTTACGGACGAATCAGGGTTGTATTTGTTTGAAAATGATGGCCGCATTTTGGTTCGCCGCGGACAGGGGGAGCGGCATCACTGTGACTGCATTCGCACAAGACATACAGCGCCAACTCAAGCCCTTATGGTGTGGGGTGCTGTTGGGTACAACAGCAAATAATAGTTGGTGCGTGTCCAGAGCACTGCGATCTGTATGACCTACGTGAATGAGACGCGGCGATCCGTAGCCATAAACTTTTTGCACAACACCCCAGACGCCAATTTTCAGCACGACAATGGACAACCACACGTACCTTCTAAGTGTCACAGGATGTCAGCTTTTTGCCTGGTCCTGCATGTCATCAGACCTTTTGCCAATCGAAAATGTGTGGGATACGGTGAAACGACGGGTGCAGCGCTGTGATCTAGTGCCAATCATCACAGATGAACTTTGGAACCAGGATAATGCAGCATAGATGGCTATATCGCAGGATGCCATTCGCACACTACACGCGTCGTTGCCATCTCGCGTGGAACAAGTTATCAGGGCTCATGGGAGGCCCCTGTGCCTACTAGGCAACATAACACATGCTGAACTGAGGTGACTGAAAGGCTAATCATTTCTGCAGAACATACTAATGTACATGTCCTGTGAATATGAACATTCTAGCTCTAGTTGTTCAAGGAGTTCTGTTTTTTCTGAACATAAGTGTAGTTGAGCTCATTAGACGCAATCTTTCAATGTTCATTACCTCGATAGCAACACCTTAAAGGTTTAAAGCTTCACTCGGCACCATTGTGAACACAAAGGGTGTGAAACTTCCTTAAATCAACCGCAACGTTTTTTACTACGTACGTTTTTACAGATCTTGTACATACTCTTGTCATACTTGTCGACGTAAAGTGAAATTTATTTCCAATGAGTTATACATCTGTCTTCCCATTGTATGCTTTGCATTTCAGTGTTAACGTTGTTTTACCTGTACAAATGTCTGGAGCCTTAACCACTGAACGTCAGCATGGAAAACAACTACACAGAATTCTTGCAACATTCACGAATGGTTGTTCATCTGGGTGGGATTTTATATCCTTCTACTTTTTCCTACGTGATAATTTAGCACATCTGTAGGCACAGCAGACACTGACTCAGAACAGATCTGTAATAAAACAAACTCATTATGAGCATATACCGACCGTCCAAAAAACTCCAAGGCTGGTTTTATAAGCGTCGTCAGCGCAGTAAATACAGTGGCAGCTTCAATTAGCGTCAGCAAAAAAGAGATGTGCGTTCGACCGGTCAGTTATGAGCAGGCAGTGTTAAGCAGTGGACGTGCGGCCGTAGAGCGCCAACATTGTTGTCACAAATCGCAACTGATTAACATGTGTAAATGAACTGTCCGAGAGATCCTCCAGAACGTTTTGAACAAGCCAAAAAGTGTACGAAGTTTGTTCCACATACTTTGTGACTCCGAAACAAAAAAAAAACGAAAGTGGATGCCTGCCGCGACTACACTGAAACGTAAAACGCGGTCAATTATTTTTTGCTGGAACAAATCATGAAGTGTGAAGAGTTTTGATGTTACCAATACGAATCTACCACGAAACGACGAAGTTGAGAAATTCACGTGAAGGGTCAACGTTAAGACGACAAAACATAAGTAAAGAGCGAGTAGAACCACATCCCAAAGAAGAACCAGGTTGTACTACACGTTCCGTGCGTAGTAAATAAGTGGTATGAAACTTCGTAGAATACTTGAAGTATTACGATCACCATCTGAACTGCTATATACTTTTGTATTGATCCAGTCTCGAAACTACACTACTGGCCATTAAAATTGCTACACAATGAAGATGTGCTACAAACGCGAAATTTAACCGACAGGAAGAAGACGATGTGATATGCGAATGATTAGCTTTTAAGAGCATTCACACAAGGTTGGCGCCGGTGGCGACACCTACAACGTGCTGACATGAGGAAAGTTTCAAACCGATTACTCACACACAAACAGCAGTTGACCGGCGTTACCTGGTGAAACGTTGTTGTGATGCCTCGTGTAAGGAGGAGAAACGCGTACCATCACTTTTCCGGCTTTGATAATGGTCGGAGTGTAGCCTATCGCGACTGCGGTTTATCGTATCGCGACATTGCTGCTCGCATTGGTCGAAATCCCATGTCTGTTAGCAGAATATGGAATCGGTGGGTACAGGAGGGTAATACGGAACGCCGTGCTGGATCCCAACGGCCTCGTATCACTAGCAGTTGAGATGACAGGCATCTTATCCTTATGGCTGTAACGGATCGTGCTGCCACGTCTCGATCCCTGAGTCAACAGATGGGGACGTTTGCAAGACCACAACAATCTGCACGAACAGTTCGACGACGTTTGCAGCAGCATGGACTATCAGCTCGGAGACCATGGCTGCGGTTACTCTTGATGCTGCAGCACAGGCATGAGCGCCTGCGATGGTGTACTCAAGGACGAACCAGTGAGCACGAATGGCAAAATGTCATTTTTTTCGGATGAATCCAGGTTCTGTTTACAGCATCATGATGGTCGCATCCGTGTTTGACGACATCGCGGTGAACGCACATGGGACGCGTGAATTCGTCATCGCCATACTGGCGTATCACCCGGCGTGATGGTATGTGGTGCCATTGGCAACACGTGTCGGTGACCTCTTGTTCGCAATGGCGGCACTTTGAACAGTGGACGTTACATTTCAGATGTGTTACGACTCGTGGCTCTGCCCTTCATTCGATCCCAGCGAAACCCTACATTTCAGCAGGATAATGCATGACCGCATGTTGCAGGTCCTGTACGGGCCTTTCTGGATGCAGAAAATGTTCGGCTGCTGCCCTGGCCAGCACATTCTTCAGATCTCTCACCAATTGAAAACGTCTGGTCAATGGTGGCCGAGCAACTGGCTTGTCACAATATGCCACTCACTACTCTTGATGAACTGTGGTATAGTGTTGAAGCTGCATAGACAGCTGTACCTGTACACGCCATCCAAGCTCTGTTTGACTCAATGCCCAGGCGTATCAAGGCCGTTTTTATGGCCAGAGGTGGTGGTTGTGGGTACTGATTTCTCAGGATCTATGCACCCAAATTGCGTGAAAATGTAACCACATGTCAGTTCTAGTATAATATATTTGTCCAAAGAGTACCCGTTTATCATCTGCATTTCTTCTTGGTGTAGCAATTTTAATGGCCAGTATTGTATTCGGACTTACAGCTTAGTTGCCACATGTGCATGAAGGAAACGGTTATTGACTACAAGCATTAGACACTGAGGACATCTGGTCAACCACCACTCAGTCAAGACCATTTACAAGCCTTATATGCTAGGCAAAATCAGTTACTCGTACTGCTAGCAACGGTCACTGTGGCCACAGAAAAAGAGCTAAGTGTTTGTGATTATTTACTGCCCAGAGATTAAGTCATCCTCATTGCAGGAAATTATAAAAATGTTAGACTTGTACAATATGTACAGTAGATGTGAACTAGAAATTACAGGGTATAAGTAATTAAAATGTAGTCCGCAGAAACCTAAATCACTGACATTTTTTGGAGCCATCGACTTGTGGTGAAGCCAAACAGGCAAACTCAGCAAAGAAATCATGGAGGCAGGTTTCGATTGGAGAGTGAATAAATAGTTCCGGCGGTAGCTTTTTAGAAGTTCAATGTTGGTCCTTCCAGTTTATATGTTCA
Source organism: Schistocerca nitens (assembly GCF_023898315.1). NCBI lineage: Eukaryota > Metazoa > Arthropoda > Insecta > Orthoptera > Acrididae > Schistocerca > Schistocerca nitens. Next base: position 842,739,579 of record NC_064617.1, read on the forward strand.
TCAAAGTCTGTAACTCTAGGGCATATTCAATAGCTTTTGCCCATATACTACATTAATTGCCGGTATTATTATATCGGTATACAAAACTAAAAACACAGTAGTTCATTTTTTGAAAAGAGAGGAGACTTCGTTTGCAGAGAATCCCGCAAGTGTCACGCTGGAACTACAATCACAAATTTTGAACATACTGCTTTTGACTTGCAAGAAAACGGCTCTTTACCAATCATGGCTTTAGTCCTCTCAGTTCTTTTGCCACACTTTTTCCTGTCGTTTTTAAAAATCTCAACTTAATAATCGGATATGGCATTTACAGGCTTATCGAAACTTGGTGAAATGCTTGTATGAGTATTGGGGAGACAAAATTAGGCAGTCGTCCACGACGGTGATCACTCATATTACTCCAGCGCTAACGGTAAAGTATAATTATATAAAATGAAGGGAGAGGGGGAAGAAAGGAAAGGAAACGGAAGGAACTAACGATAGATACCAGCTGCACGGAACTTTGTGTGGAATCAGTGGCGACGAGTGAAGATGTGTGCCGGACCGGGACTCAAACCCGGGATCTCCTGCTTGCTGGGCAGTTGCGTCAACTATTGCGCCACCCATAGTTTGCGTCTGTCACAAGTGCGAGGACTCTCTCGGCACGTTCTCCGGCCGACTCACATTCCCACATACCGCCACCTATCAGCAGTCCCACCTCCATATCCTCCATGCTAGCTAATTTTAGATTCCCGCTGGAGGTCGAACGTAAATGTGCATCCGCACTGAAGGTCGTGAGTTCATTGCCCATCGGGATGAATAAAATATATAAATGAGTGTTGTCTGTTATTTGGAGATGTTCGAAATAACAGACACCACGCGGAATCGGCTGCTGTGCTACCTACTATGTAAACTGAATGCGAAGAGGGAGAAAGGAAAAGGGAGGAAAAGGTGGGAATGTGCGTCAACCGAGAGCGTGTCGAGACAGACCGCGCACTTGCGATAAGCACAGCGTCCGGTTGGCACAGTGGTTAACGCAACTGCCTTGAAGGAGGAGATACTGCATTCGAGTCCTAGTCCGGCACATATTTTCACTCGTCGCCGCTGACTCCGCATAAATTCTTGTTGCAGCTGATATCATTAGTTCCTTTCCTTTCTTTCCCTCCTCCTTCAGTTGGTGTAGTATATATCATAACTGCGGATTCCGGATGGTGTCCGGAAGAACAAACACCATGCATTCATATAAATAAGTAGAATGTAGTCCGTCCCCGGTAGCTGAGTGGTCAGCGCGACGGAATGTTAATCCTAAGGGTCCGGGTTCGATTCGCGGCTGCGTCGGAGATTTACTCCCCTCAGGGACTGGGTATTGTGTTGTCCTAATCATAATTTCATCCCCATCAACGCGCAAGTCGCCGAAGTGGCGTCAAATCGAAAGACTTGCACACGGCGAACTGTCTAACCGACGGGAGGCCCTAGTCACATGACATTTATTTCGTAGAATGTAAGTGATTACACAGAATATATATATATATATATATATATATATATATATATATATATATATATATATATATATATAATGTAATAAAAGTCTTTTACACATAGACTCACCACGCTTTTTGAAAATGCTTCCGTCCCTCCAACAATGCAGGCCACATAAAAGTTCATGGGTTTGATTTACATTTTGCCGTTGCTTCTCGCGTTTATTTGCGGCCTCTGCCCGCCATCTCGGATTCGCCTGGTTCTGCGCATGCGCTGTTATGCAGTCTGTCTAGGATAGGGCCTGGTTATTATGTCCAGGTTGCACTAGTGTTGCTGGCCGCTTTGCCTGAGAACGAGTACTACGTGAATCCGGTAAGCTCTTATAAATTGGGGCTTCGTTTCCGCGTTTGGCAACGGACTTGCCGCAATGGATACACCGGTTCCCGTCCGTTCACCGAAGTTAAGCGCTGTCGGGCGTGGCTGGCACTTGGACGGGTGACCATCCGGGCCGCCATGAGCTGCTGCCACTTTTCGGGATGCACTCAGCCTCGTGATGCCAATTGAGAAGCTACTCGATCGAATAGTAGCGGCTCTGGTCACAGAAAACCATCATAACGACCGAGAGAGTGGTGAGCTGGCCACACACCCCTCCTACCCGCATCCTCAACTGAGGATGGCACGGCGGTCGGATGGTCCCGACGGGCCACTTGTGGCCTGAAGACGGCGTGCTTTTCTCCCGCGTTTAATGACGCCGATTCTTATTCAACCTGACTTGTTCCTAGGGTTAAATCTTTCTTTAGTCCCACTGGTTATTTTATTAATGACCGTTGCGTCGCATGTGACACCTGTACTGTGTTGTAAGATGGGATAAGATGGCCCTAACTTCTTTTTTACTGTCACTCATTCCGAGTTACTACTGTCGTTCGTTTAAGACTGCTTATGAAACGTTGCCGGGAGTGTCATTCAACTACTATGTTTTCTATAATTACGTGTGTCCGCATCTCGTGGTCGTGCGGTAGCGTTCTCACTTCCCACGCCCGGGTTCCCGGGTTCGCTTCCCGGCGGGGTCAGGGATTTTCTCTGCCTCGTGATGACTGGGTGTTGTGTGCTGTCCTTAGGTTAGTTAGGTTTAAGTAGTTCTAAGTTCTAGGGGACTGATGACCATAGATGTTAAGTCGCATAGTGCTCAGAGCCATTTGAACCATATAATTACGTGCACAGTGTCCTACGAGTAAATAAGCAGCTGATACCTTCCCCCAGCTTGACAATTAGCTTGTAACACTAGAAGTGCCTTACTGCCCATAGCACGTAAAGATTGTGTACGAAAACGATCACCAAAACACTTCATAAACTGTTGAGATTAAAGAACCATACACCTATCCACTTAATCGAATCCCTAAAGATACTGTTTCTATCTTGAACTAATGTGTGACTGATACAGACAGCATCAGTTTCTAAGAAAGATTGTCTAATACGGAACACAAGCATACTTCGATCATCTACATAATAAATATATCTAAATGAGTCATAAAAAAACATAAAATATTCACAAATATTTTGTAGCAAGAGGTGCTGTAACAATAAATAACTCTGGATTACTCTTTAGTATCGAATAATCGAACATGGTTATGCGGGCAGGCAGTGTAGGTAGTACAGCTTTGTTATACAAAAACGTTTTTCATCAGTCTAGTTAATTTGATGGTTATTCGCCTATTAGCTTATTATATTAGCAATATTAGTAACTTAGCTCTGTTAGTACTCAGAATGTCTTTGATGGAAGACTAAGCAGCGCAGTCAAAAAACAAGAAAATGATTCCTGACTGGAATAAAAATAATGTCAGCAAAAAAGAATGAGTGACGACCTGGCATTAAATTACGCAGCTGTGAATAATTTCGACTTTCAAGTCGTTGTTAACTGACTATAAATGCCTCTGCTGCTTGTCGAGCACTAGCTTTAAATAACGTGGAGGAAAACTTTTTCGGTCTTTATCCTCAGTGTCTTCAAAACATCGCAAGTTTAATTATGGCTTTAGCATTACCACAAATTAACGAAATAATGGAAGACTAGTGTCCTCAGCATGATAGCTATGTTAACACAAATTTTTATGTGAAAACTGCGTCAAGTTCTGACATTAAAATAATCGTAACAGCACAAATGCAATTTTAAACTGAGCTGTTACTGAAGAAGAACTGTTGAACGGTCGATCGAAAATTGCTTGAATCTAGGTAATAGAATTCAATAATATTTATCGATTGCAGCTCGTATTGACAACCTGCAGCAATGAAAATCAGTTGACAGTCAACAGTGTGATTGCAGAGATGAGCATGCTGCAGCTTCCTACCTGACACGAGTGGTTTAGGATCTCTGATGCCGACTCTCCGTTGTCTCGTTGTTTGCTGGTCTGCCTGAACACGCCGTAATTAAACTTTCACTGGTTTAAAAGCAAGACGGGATAGACCAACCGAGTTAATTCAGTATTAAGAACATAAGATGATTAAATAACAGCGGATGGCTGGCCGAATATCCACTCTGACGTGCAGTCCGCCCGTTTATTATTCACATTACCAAAATTAAAACTGTTCATGACTCCGGTCATCACACAGATTTCAATAAAGTTTTGAACATGCTAAACCAGACCATAGACAGTTCACTGCCCCAAATACTAACAACAGTCCGTTTCGATCGTAGTATTCGGCTTCACTCATAGTTGCAACGCAACATAGTTCACCATCACTCCTCAACTGTTTCGTCGTAGCATTATTCACAGATATTAATTGTCCTAATGGACTGAAGGTACTAAAATCACAACGATATGACATACATACTTGGAAATAACATTACACTATAAATAACGATACGGATTTTACATAATACGTTACACAGCGTCTGTAAACACGAAGACTTTATAATCTAAGATAAGCATCGTCAACAAAGAAAAGGAAAAAAGAGAAATAAAAAGAAAGAAATACATACTGACTTCACTAATGTTTTACAGTACTCTAAACAAATAGTAATAGTAGACGTACAATACAATAACGTAAGCCAGATAAGCCCGTTCCAGGGGAACAATTATTTGCCCTTACGGAGTTTTTGAGGACGCCACGCACTGAAAGGCCCTTATATCTCACATGCCACTTAAACTCGTATCAATTCGATAATTCCTGTTTTCAGATAATTTCAATTAAGGTTTTTGATTCTTCTTTTAGGTGATCGGTTTATTATCTGATGATTTCAGGTTTTCATAATTTGGAATGACATAATAGTCACGAGTCTATGAGACGTTAGTTACCTTCTGATGGTCATATCACGCATCTTGGTGGACAATTAAGATTACGTAAGTCTTAACTGATGATACATTTTATTATGTGTAGCGTGGCTTCCGTACAGCACAGAACCACAAACCATATACAGGGTGTTAGGTCGATATGTGCAGATACTGTGATCATTCTTACCCTAATATGCACCCACTTCAGTGTGTTTGTTGTTTTTTCTCTGCATCTAACAGTCTTACGGCAAACACTTCACATAGTTTACTATCAGATGTTTTCTGCACAGTCGTAACTGCACCAAGTGGACTACGCCCGTGAGTATAGACTAACCGTTTTGCGTCCACGGGTACATACTTCACACCTGACACATGTACTTGGAGTTACTAACCAACCTGAAAACATAGTGCTGCTAATACCAATAATTATTAGTTTTCAAATGAAGTAAATACTGATGTAATGTTCAGTATACAGTCCTCAGTCACCACTAAAAATATCTGTACCTATATTACTAACACTCTATATAAAAACTTTTGCATTTAAGCACACAGGAAAAAAAAACTTACTCCCCCCCAAGGAGACATTACGCGACACCGTGTAACAATGCCTCTAGCTATGGTAGTCGCTTCAATTCGGCGAGGCGGAGAGTCCACAAGTTTACACCTCTCACTAATTATTTCACCTCGAATTGCTATCAGATTGTGAGGATTGTTTCGATGTTTCAAATAGTCACAGACATTTCCTGTAGGCTTAAGAATGGGTGATTTAGGGGAGCACTGGAGGTGCAACAGGGTGCTCGAGTGTTCGTCAGACCGGGAGCGCTTGCGTGCAACCCTTCGAAACCGAAAGTTTCCACAACATACTCATTACTGTAAATGCAGAGGAACAAGAAACACTAGATCACTGAGAATGTCAAAATAGACATTCTGCTCTATGTTGACGGCAACCTCAAGATTAGGCCCAAGTCACACTACGTGAAACGTCAGACAACCACATCCGGTCATTGCAGTCGACGCCTTGCACCATTTCAAAAGAGGCAAAATCGCAACTCCGCGGACCACAGTACGCGGCCCGCAACCCCCCTCCCACCCCTCCTCCTCCCACCCCTCTCACCTACCGTCCAGATACTATGTTGTCTAGTCTGCTGAATACGTGGATTTTAATATACCGCAGTGAGCAGTGCCCTTTTTGTGAGGTACCCTACTCCAAATGTCAATTGCATGCAGTTCTCTTCGTAGTGTTCAGCCTAAAACATGTTGAATTGGACGTGCATTCAGGGCAGCAGCCATTTTCATTTTATTTATTTATTTATGCAGTCCGATCTGATTAGGGTCATCAGGCTATCACTTTCATCGGACAAGGGTTTCGCACATACAATACCCTTTATTACATCATAATTTCGTAAGAAATAACGCTTTTGGTATGACAAATAGTATTACAATGATTTTAGTGTCTAAAGTGGCAATGTGGGTAAATAATACTGTGAACTAATAAAGGAAATAGTAGCAGTACCTCTGCTACTGCAGCTGTCAATAATAGTGATAATACGTCGTATGAGGGGCGTTCATTAAGTGATGCAATACATTTTCTTCACTCGACCAATGTCGATTGAAAACAGCCGAATATTTTGTGGGACATCGCGGAGCATTCCGGTTTCAGCTCTTATAGTTTCATCAAGTTACGTAGCATTCAAAATGTTGTCTGTAACGGAGGTACGTTTCAAGCAGTGAGATGTCATTGAGCTTATTTTGGTCGAAAACCAGAGCTTACGCGCTTGCAGAATGTCAGCGGAGACATGGCAGTGAACAAAAGCACGGTGAATCGTTGGGTGAGGCGTCCATCACCATCAGAAGGAGGTCGCGCAAAACCTGTCCTATCTCCCGCGTGCCAACCTACCACATACACCTTCAGGTAACTGAAGAAACGACTTCAACGTGTTCGTCGCCACACAAAAGCAAACGAACTTCTCCTTCTCCAAGACAATGCAAGACCTCACAAAAGTCCACGCACCCAAGAGGATTTCACGATACTTCATTCGACTATTCTTTCTCATCTACCCTACAGCCCAGATCTCGCTTCTTCCGACTTCCATCTGTTCCGCCCAATGACAAACACACGCTGTGGGAAGCAGTACGTGGACGATGGGTAAGTTATTAATGCAGCAAGACGTTTGCTGCAACGTCGGCCAGTAGAGTGGTACCATGCAGGCATGCAAGCCCAAGCCTGAGGTGGACTAAGGTCGTCGCAACGAACGGAGATAATGTTGAAAACCCAGGGTTTCGTATCCAAAAGTGTGGGGAATAATAAAGTCTATTGGAACCCTGAATAATACCGACCTGCTTTCAGAAACAAATGTGTTGCTTTACTTATTGATCGCCCCATCGTAATACAATAATAATAATAATAATAATAATAATAATAATGACAATAATATCAACAATGATAGAGGCAGATATATAAAGGGAATTTATAAATGTACAAGAGCTATTTCCAGAGTGAGATTTTCACTCTGCAGCGGAGTGTGCGCTGATATGAAACTTCCTGGCAGATTAAAACTGTGTGCCGGACCGAGACTCGAACTCGGGACCTTTGCCTTTCGCGGACAAGTGCTCTACCAACTAGAGCACTTGCCCGCAAAAGGCAAAGGTCCCGAGTTCGAGTCTCGGTCCGGCACACAGTTTTAATCTGCCAGGAAGTTTCATATCAGCGCACACTCCGCTGCAGAGTGAAAATCTCATTCTAGAAACATCCCCCAGGCTGTGGCTAAGCCATGTCTCCGCAATATCCTTTCTTTCAGGAGTGCTAGTTCTGCAAGGTTCGCAGGAGAGCTTCTGTAATGTTTGGACGGTAGGAGACGGGATACTGGCAGAAGTAAAGCTGTGAGGATGGATCGTAAGTCGTGCTTGGATAGCTCAATAGAGCACTTGCGCGCGAAAGGCAAAGGTCCCGAGTTCGAGTCTCGGTCAGGCACACAGTTTTAATCTGCGAGGAAGTTTCGTACAAGAGGTATGTTTTCCGATATAGCGAGTTTTGGGAAAACGAAATTTAAGGACACTGCACCATCTGGGAATACTGAAAAATGATGAAAATGTTGCTGGAAAGAAGGATGTACAGGGGGAACGAGTGCATATAGTGACAATGGTAATCCTTATTGTTGTTTGAGGAGATATGTCATTAACTGTGTTCCAAAGCTGAAGATTTTGTTCAATTCGCTAATATAATGCGGGAGGTTATTCCAGAGTCGGTTACCTGCTACTGAGGACTTCAAGAAAGTTGCTGAACGAGAGAGTGCGACAGAAAGGATTTTGCTCTGATTGGAACGGGTATTTCTGCAACGTTGTTTAGATAAAACAGGTTAAGGTCGAGAAGAACTACGAGGGACAGCATACGCTGATAAGACAGTAGAGAAACAGAGGGCATGGAGATCTCTGCGCTTGTCTGCACGCAGCCAGCATACTGCGCTTATGATGGTGAAATGTGACCAAATAGTCGAACATGACAGATACAACAAACACATGCATTCATAACCAGCTCCAAACTCCATGAGCTTTCCCGGGATAGGCCTTGCAGAATAACATTGCTGCAATCAAAATTTGGAAGTATAAATGTTTACATAACGCTTTTTTTTATTTTGAGGTAAAAATAGAACAACTTTTTATAGTTTCGTACGGCATGGTGAGATACTGGTGCCCTCTTGCAGATCGCAGTTACGTGCACAGTCCAGTTTAGATTTTCATCTACACTCCTGGAAATTGAAATAAGAACACCGTGAATTCATTGTCCCAGGAAGGGGAAACTTTATTGACACATTCCTGGGGTCAGATACATCACATGATCACACTGACAGAACCACAGGCACATAGACACAGGCAACAGAGCATGCACAATGTCGGCACTAGTACAGTGTATATCCACCTTTCGCAGCAATGCAGGCTGCTATTCTCCCATGGAGACGATCGTAGAGATGCTGGATGTAGTCCTGTGGAACGGCTTGCCATGCCATTTCCACCTGGCGCCTCAGTTGGACCAGCGTTCGTGCTGGACGTGCAGACCGCGTGAGACGACGCTTCATCCAGTCCCAAACATGCTCAATGGGGGACAGATCCGGAGATCTTGCTGGCCAGTGTAGTTGACTTACACCTTCTAGAGCACGTTGGGTGGCACGGGATACGTGCGGACGTGCATTGTCCTGTTGGAACAGCAAGTTCCCTTGCCGGTCTAGGAATGGTAGAACGATGGGTTCGATGACGGTTTGGATGTACCGTGCACTAATCAGTGCCCCTCGACGATCACCAGTGGTGTACGGCCAGTATAGGAGATCGTTCCCCACACCATGATGCCGGGTGTTGGCCCTGTGTTCCTCGGTCGTATGCAGTCCTGATTGTGGCGCTCACCTGCACGGCGCCAAACACGCATACGACCATCATTGGCACCAAGGCAGAAGCGACTCTCATCGCTGAAGACGACACGTCTCCATTCGTCCCTCCATTCACGCCTGTCGCGACACCACTGGAGGCGGGCTGCACGATGTTGGGGCGTGAGCGGAAGACGGCCTAACGGTGTGCGGGACCGTAGCCCAGCTTCATGGAGACGGTTGCGAATGGTCCTCGCCGATACCCCAGGAGCAACAGTGTCCATAATTTGCTGGGAAGTGGCGGTGCGGTCCCCTACGGCACTGCGTAGGATCCTACGGTCTTGGCGTGCATCCGTGCGTCGCTGCGGTCCGGTCCCAGGTCGACGGGCACGTGCACCTTCCGCCGACCACTGGCGACAACATCGATGTACTGTGGAGACCTCACGCCCCACGTGTTGAGCAATTCGGCGGTACGTCCACCCGGCCTCCCGCATGCCCACTATACGCCCTCGCTCAAAGTCCGTCAATTGCACATACGGTTCACGTCCACGCTGTCGCGGCATGCTACCAGTGTTAAAGACTGCGATGGAGCTCCGTATGCCACGGCAAACTGGCTGACACTGACGGCGGCGGTGCACAAATGCTGCGCAGCTAGCGCCATTCGACGGCCAACACCGCGGTTCCTGGTGTGTCCGCTGTGCCGTGCGTGTGATCATTGCTTGTACAGCCCTCTCGCAGTGTCCGGAGCAAGTATGGTGGGTCTGACACACCGGTGTCAATGTGTTCTTTTTTCCATTTCCAGGAGTGTATTATTACTCCTACTAATGTCCGGTTTGCAACAGTTTCTCATTCACATGACGTGACACTTATCTTCCATACCTGTGAGTTACGTCGTTCTTCCGACCACTGTTCTTACGCTCTGTTTCACGGCTACGAGTTATACACCATATCTTGTAAACATGTTGGACTGACCGCGTTCTTAAATCAACAAATCGGATAAGTACATTCCCGGGGTGGTCATGAGAACGACCACACGTCATAATTCTTTCTGTCATAGTGTCATATCTCTTTATCGACTCATCTTACTGCACTGATGTCATACAACCAACTGGCACATACATACCACACCACCGCCATGTTTTCTGCTATGGTTCAAATGGCTCTGAGCTCTATGGGACTTAACTTCTCAGGTCATCAGTCCCCTAGAACTTAGAACTACTTAAACCTAACTAACCTAAGGACATCACACACATTGATGCCCGAGGCAGGATTCGAACCTGCGACCGTAGGGGTCGCGCGGTTCCAGACTGTAGCGCCTAGAACCGCTCGGCCACTCCGGCCGGCATGTACGCTATGGGATAGTCACGCAATATGTCCGCCTCCGTAGTGTAGCGGTAGCGTTACCGCCCACCGCGCAGGGGGCCCGGGTTCGATTCCCGGCAGGGGACTGGGTGTTATGTGTCCGTCGTCATCATTTTCATCATCATTGACCCGCAAGTCACCGAAGTGGCGTCAACTAAAAAGGATTTGCAATACGGCGGCCGAACATCCCCGAATGGGGACTCCCGACCAACAATGCCATACGATCATTTCCATTTTTGTCACGCAATATATGTAAATTAATATACGAGGGCTGTCCAGAAATTAACAGACGTTTTGAAAGAAAAAAATCAACATTATGGAAAAAATGTAGATTATTATATTCATCTTAAAGGTACTCCCTTAAGCTATCCTTCTAAATAACTGCCATTCACCCTCCCGCCCGGAGTAGGTCATTTTAACCAAGTTGCGTGTTGGGTACTGCCCTTTTAGCCATAGTCATTTGTTAAGTGGCGCTCCCCCACCACTTTGTACACATTACGCCCATTTTTAATCGTTTACGGACCCGCTTTGGTATGCCTTCTGAATTATTAGCCGTTTTAGCAAATGACACGCGGGCTGTGCCGACCGAGTTTTACATTTTATCTGTGGTAGCAGTATGGTGAAGGTCACTCAATTTTTAGTTCTGGACCTCCGTTTCTGTATGTTGTCTTTTGAAGCTCTTTCTCAACGTCAATGTTTTAAGCAGTCTTCTCCTACGCCAGTTGTGATTGACATATAATCGTATTTTTTTTAACTCCTCTCTGTCTTCGTATTGTATAGTTTTGACTTGGGTGCGTATGACCCCAGTTCTTTTTGCGCTCTAAAACAAAACAAACAAACAATAACTGCCATTCAAGTTGTGGCACTTACCATACCGTGATACAAATCTTCCAGTAACTTCTCTGTAGAAATATGCTGCTTGTGATTTGATTTTGGGAACCCACCTAGCATAAAATTTGTGATAACAAGAGTCTCCGTCACATTTCCAAGCACCAAACTCTGTGAAATTGGAAGAAAATGTAATCATGAAACGACGATTTTCACGAATTTTGTCGTTGATTTGCATGACCATTTCGTCAGTTAGTAGACTACACCTATCCCTGCAGTGCTTATAGTGAAGAGTGCTGCGGCCATTTTTAAAATCAATGCACCATTTCCTCGCTCGGTTTTTTCGTGCACATCAGAAAGGTTGCGATAAAGTTCAATTGGTGTGCAGTATTTGGCCAACAAAAACCTAATCACGGAATGCACCTCATTGGTGGGATTTTCTATCGCTGCGCACATTTTAACACATCACAGAAAGGAAAGTAGCACATACTCAGACCACACGCTACCACCACCAGATGCGATCTGAGTGTTGGAACGCTATGGCACCGAGATGGCGACTGTAGCCCCGCCCACCACCACGACAGAGCAAAACATCTGACACTTTCTGGATAGCCCTCATAACAGAAACCCTCCCTCGACCCAAATAGTGAGTTCCAGTTGGAGAAACGAACTGTATGTATGACTGTCAGTTTGCGTAGTAATCTAAAACAAATCTGGATTCTCATTGCAAATAAGGGAATGTTTCGGAAGCACACTGGCGACGCTGGTGGATACGGATCACTGGAATAGCCAGGGCCCTGCGAAGACCTTCTTAGACGGACAGCAAGGGGAGGCGGTCATTGCCATAGCTGGGGACAGCACACACCTTTGTGGCACACCACAACGTCACCAAGCAGATGAACAACACCTGGGACATCCTGTAGCGACCGCTTGTGCAAATGTTTTTATGAGGTGGCGTGAGCAAGATTTTTAGTGAAAGGCACTGCTGTCAGCCGAATTTAGAAATACTACTTCTTACAAGGGAACCTCCCCATCGCACACCCCTCAGATTTAGTTATAAGTTGGCACAGTGGATAGGCCTTGAAAAACTGAACACACATCAGTCGAGAAAACAGGAAGAAGTTGTGTGGAACTATGAAAAAGTAAACAAAATATACAAACTGAGTAGTCCATGTGTAAGATAGGCAACATCATGGGAATGGATGGTAAGGAGCGCCGTGGTCCGGTGGTTAGCGTGGGCAGCTGCAGAACGAGAGGTCCTTGGTTCAAGACTTGCGAAAACTGTAAATTTTTATTTTCAGTCTGTGACAAACTCTTACGTTTTCATCCCTTTTTGGGAGTGATTATCACATCCACAAGAAAACCCAAATCGGGAAAAGTAGAAGAATCTTTTTACCCATTCGCCAAGTGTGCAAGTTAGGTGGGTCGACAACATATTCCTGTAATGTGACGCACATGCCGTCACCAGTGTCTTATAGACTATATCAGACGTGTTTTCCTGTCGAGGAATCGGTTGACTTATGACCTAGCGATCAAATGTTTCCGGTTCCCATTGGAGAGGCACGTCCTTTCGTCTACTAATCGCACAGTTTTGCGGTGCGGTCGCAAAACACAGACACTAACTTTATTGCAATGAACAGAGACGTCAATCAACGAACGGACAGATCATAACTTTGCGAAAATAAAGAAATTAAAATTTTCACACGAGGGAGGACTTGAATCAAGGACCTCTTATTCCACAGCTGCTGCCGGCCGGTGTGGCCGTGCGGTTAAAGGCGCTTCAGTCTGGAACCGCGTGACCGCTACGGTCGCAGGTTCGAATCCTGCGTCGGGCATGGATGTGTGTGATGTCCTTAGGTTGGTTAGGTTTAATTAGTTCTAAGTTCTAGGCGACTGATGACCTCAGCAGTTGAGTCGCATAGTGCTTAGAGCCATTTGAACCACAAAAAAATGTTCAAATGTGTGTGAAATCTTATGGGACTTAACTGCTAAGGTCATCAGTCCCTAAGCTTACACACTACTTAACGTAAATTATTCTAAGGACAAACACACACACCCACGCCCGAGGGAGGACTCGAACCTCCGCCGGGACCAGCCGCACAGTCCATGACTGCAGCGCCTTAGACTGCTCGGCTAATCCTGCGCATTTGAACCACAGCTGCTCACACTAACCACGGGACCACGGCGCAGCTGAGCTCACGCTCTCCTTGATGTTGTATATCTTCCACATGGACAACTCAGTTTGTATATTTTGTTTATTTTTTCATACTTCCACACAACTTCTTCCTGTTTTCTCGACTGATCTGTGTTCAGTTTTTCAAGGCCTATCCACTGTGCCAACTTATAACTAAATCTGAGGGGGGTGCGATGGGGAGGTTCCCTTGTTAGACGGATGCTGGAGATCGCCATTTTTTAAGTGGAAAGAGGTTCCCAAACTACACCACGAAGATGACGTACTACAGACGCGAAATTTAACCGACAGGAAGAAGATGCTGTGATATGCAAATGATTAGGGTGACCAGATGTAGTTGTTTAAAAAGGAGGACAAACAGCGTCAAAAAGGAGGACAATGGAAGAAAAAAGAGGACACATCAAACGGGTCAACTACAGATGAGGACACCACCCGTCAGCTTTGAACCAGTCACGTGACTGCCGGTAATTACCGGTAAAACTAGTAGTTATTTGTTACTGATGGTCAGCTAGTGGTTAACTGAGCAATACAAAAAAATTAAAAACATCGATTATGGTGACAGTGTGGCGTCAATTGTTTTGTTATGTCAACAACACGAATTGTTTACAAAGCGAAAAACGTAAGACCATTCACCTCCTTTCATTCGACGCACCGCTACCAACATTTACAATTCAAGCAGCAGCTGACGACATGTAAACTGCACTTTAACCTTCCGAATACAAATTAATGTAACGACTGTGAAACAATGAAATAAAACCATGACAGTTAATCTGTCGAGTTATTTCTTACCTTTATTGGCCACTCACTAAGACGCACGTTCCAGCTCCACATATCTTACATTCCGCTTCAAATTCATTTCTCCCTTTCTTAAAAGCTGAATATTTGCAGAAAAGGACATCAGAAAATGTACACTTTCCTTTAGGCATAGCCAAATATTTTACGTAACTCACGCGGTTAACAATTACACTCACAACTCACAACTGCACTACAGGAAGCCAAGCCAATACAAAGCGAAGATACGAAACGAAAATTGTAAATATTCGATATTTGCATTCGCTTATAGGTCGACAAACGATAACATCGACGATCCTGGTGCCACCTACTAAGACCGCCTTCGTGTGTGTTTATCACGAAGGCTGTGCCAGTAGTTACAGTATTTAAGAAAAGAGCAATAGAACGGGACGAATTGTAAATTTTACTTTTTTACGCTCAACTTTGCGAAAATGCCGGACACTGTAAAATTACGCCCCGATCCCGGACAAAGAGCTAAAAAGGAGGACATGTGCAGATTAATCCGGACGTCTGGTCACCCTGCAAATGATTTGCTATTCAGAGCATACACACAAGGTTGGCGCCGGTGGCGACACCTACAAAGTGCTGACAGGAGGAAAGTTTCCAACCGATTTCTCATACACAAACAGCAGTTGACCGGTGTTGCCTGGTGAAACGTTGTTGTGATGCCTCGTGTAAGGAGGAGAAATGCGAACCATCACGTTTCCGACTTTGATAAAGGTCGGATTGTAGCCTATCGCGATTGCGGTTTATAGTATCGCGACATTGCTGCTCGCGTTGGTCGACATCCAATGACTGTTAGCAGAATATGGAATCGGTGGGTTCAGGAGGGTAAGACGGAACGCCGTGCTGGATCCCAACGGCCTCGTATCACTAGCAGTCGAGATGACAGTCGTCTTATCCCCATGGCTATAACAGATCGTGCAGCCACGTCTCGATTCCTGAGTCAACAAATGGGGACATTAGCAAGACAACAACCATCTGCACGAACAGTTCGACGACGTTTTTAGCAGCATGGACTATCAGCTCGGAGACTATGGCTGCGGTTACCCTTGACGCTGCATCACAGACAGGAGCGCCTGCAATGATGTACTCAACGACCAACCTGGGTGCACGAATGGCAAAACGTCATTTTTTCGGATGAATCCAGGTTCTGTTTACAGCATCATGATAGTCGCACCCGTGTTTGGCGACATCGCGGTGAACGCACATGGGACGCGTGTATTCGTCATCATGGTATGGTGTGCCATTGGTTACAACTCTCGGTCACCTCTTGTTCGCATTGACGGCACTTTGAACAGTGGACGTTACATTTCAGATATGTAACGATCCGTGGCTCTACCCTTCATTCGATCCCGGAGAAACCCTACATTTCAGCGGGATAATGCACGACCGCATGTAGCAGGTCCTGTATGGGCCTTTCTGGTAACAGACAATGTTCGACTGCTGCCCTAGCCAGCACATTCTCCAGATCTCTCACCAACTGAAAACGTCTGGTCAATGGTGGCCGAGCAACTGGCTTGTCACAATATGCCACTCACTACTCTTGATGAACTGTGGTATAGTGTTGAAGCTGCATAGACAGCTGTACCTGTACGCGCCATCCAAGCTCTGTTTGACTCAATGCCCAGGCGTATCAAGGCCGCTATTATGGCCAGAGGTGGTGGTTGTGGGTACTGATTTCTCAGGATCTATGCACCCAAATTGCGTGAAAATGTAGCCACATGTCAGTTCTAGTATAATATATTTGTCCAATGATTACCCGTTTATCACCTGCATTTCTTCTTGGTGAAGCAATTTTAATGGCCAGTAGTGTATTCGGACTTACAGCTTAGTTGCCACATGTGCATGAAGGAAACGGTTATTGACTACAAGCATTAGATACTGAGGATATTTGGTCAACCACCACTCAGTCAAGACCATTTACAAGCCTTATATGCTAGGTAGCAGTTTTAACGAGCAGTAGTATAGGCTTTTGATAACCATAAGATGCCACCGAACATGTACGTTTTACAAAAAACTTTAACTACGGATGACCTATGGACATTAATTCATCTAAACTTTTTCCAGAGGGGCAGAGAAGCACGACAGTGCAGGATAACAGCCGCCCCATTGTCTGAGGAAAGAGATAGCAATAGCGAAGGAGTGCTTTTTTCAGAGGTGAATGGTAGGCAGGGAATCATTGCTTAACCAAGCAAATCATAGCCCAGAGAAGGAGACCCGCACTCTGTGGGGACATTTTAATTGATAGGAGCTTGGAAGATTCATAACCGAGCCAATCGTATTGAAAATGTGGTAAAGCGAGGTTTCCTTGTCGGATGTCCTCGCACAGGAATCACTTCACTCCCTTTATTCTTCTTGTTTCTGAATCAGCTTCAGATGTCACCTCTAGTCACAGATACTGCTACCACTCCGCAATCTTTTCAGTTTCTGTGACCACCTGATTTGTTGCTTTTGGGGGACTTAGAAAATTTTCAGTCCATCCAGCCCTTAGCCGCAGGAGAGGGCCACAGGCGCTGCCACTGACTGAAGTCGCAGTACTTCAGTCATCGGCAACTATACGTGGTGAGACTGAACCACTACCATGTGAGATTTAGGGAATTTCGAGTTAATTTATAACTGGGCAATCTCAGAGCCTCATTCCGAAGATTTACACTGCAAAGTCATGAAGAGCTTGCTTCCACAATCCACGACACGTGTTACCTTCAATAACATATTACCTTCAGTAGTTGTATTCTATGCTAACTAGTTTTGTGACAGTCATTTAGTACTTGCGCTATGTATCCTCTGTTCTCCCCTGATCCTCATGTTAGACTCTTACGATTTCCGTTCGCACAGGTTGCCATAATTAAATATTATTAAGAAGTTGCCACCATTGTCTATGCAGAATTAATTATTAATGAGAGTATTTAAATATAATTTTGCCTTAATTGTTAAGGATCTAAATTTTGATATGTAAATAAACCTAGGTAATTAGAATGAGTGTAGCACTTAACCTTTCTACCCTTCCGTCAAGGACCCTGAACTTACGTCTGCGGTGCAGCGTCACGTGACCACCTGGTAGCGGTTTCACACGATCTACAGCGCTTCAGTGCCACCTGTCTGCCCTTTTAATGGGCAGACTAATATTCTCTCAATGGAGCTTGCATTTGTGTGTGTCGAACAAATCACGCCGCATCACAGTTCAGACTCCACGTTCCGACAACAACTGGCTGTGTGAGCCATTTTTCAGGTCAGATATACGCAAGAGCAGAGCACCTCCTAAATAGTCGTTCTCAGTAAACGCACTGCAGTGTTCATACTAACATTGACGAGTGTTTTCCTTTACCCAGGTGCATCCTCCCATGAACTTTACTGTATTGTATTCTATGTTAACGGGGTGTCTAGAAACGACGGAGAGGCTCCGTCCTCGCCGCAGCCGCAGTGGTCGATAACACCACGACGACTACCGTAGTCAACTTCATCCCACCGCCGCCCCACACCGAACCACTCTTTGAGGGTTATTCTGCGGTTCGGCCACCGGTGGATCCCCCCAGGGAACGTCTCACACCAGACGAGTGTCACTCCTATGTTTGAGTGGTGGAGTAATGGTGGTGTACGCGTACGTGGAGAACTTGTTTGCGCAGCAATCGCCGACGTAGTGTAGCTGAGGCGGAATAAGGGGAAGCAGCCCGCATTCGCCGAGGCAGATGGAAAACCGCCTAAAAGCCATCCCAGACTGGCCGGCTCACCGGACCTCGACACAAGTCCGCCTGGCGGATTCGTGCCGGGGACCAGGCGCTCCTTCCCAATCCGGAAAGCCGTGCGTTATACCGCACGGCTAACCGGGCGGGCAACTTTTCTGTAACTCTGGCATTGTTGAACACAACAGCTTTAACTTCACTATTGTGCCGATTACAGGCACATCTGCCGCTTTGTGCTTCTTTGACGCTCGGCGCTGGCGCCCTCGCTGGCCGAAACCGGAGGAGCATGGAGTGGGAGTCAGTTTGCGGCTCTCGGTGTGGCACGCAGTGCTGGCGGTTTCGAAGTCTTGTCTGGCGAACAGCGCTGAGTTCATTTTGGGATACGTCAGTGCTTACCCGGATTTGAAGGCGTAATTTGTGTGTGGAGATATCATAGCTGTGGCTTGGGGCGGATATTATTGGACTTCCTTGGGAAATACTGTGGTGACAGACCTACGTCCAGCATGGAACTGATGCAATACGTCAACTTGTGTGTTCCTAAGCGTTATACTTCTGCTGTATTCAACAGCGATCTGCATTTCCGGTTACTCAAGGCACGGTGTGTGCTGGTAGTGGACACATTATTCCACTTTTTAAGATACTTGCCTTCGAACAGTTGTGACTGTACCGCGGAATTCACTGTATTAGTAGCAGGTGTTATTCGTGTGCTAGCTCGGACAATTTCTCATTCCGCCATAGTCTTTCTGAGTGTTATGATCGTCACAGGCCGCGCCTTGGTGGATTGATACGGCGTGCGTAGTTTGTTTGTACCATAGCATCGCGAGTCTGAAAGCTCGGTTTACATTGGCAAACATACCATGCAGATGTAAACAGAAAACTGTTTTTTAGTTCACAAAATACGTATCTTCACCATTAAATTACGTATAAATTTACTGAAGTGATTGCTATTAGCATCTGATTCTTTTTGATTAAACTCTGCATGCTGATGCGTAGGACCTCACGTAAAACTCGTGATTTAATGTGACTGCCTACCTTACGATGTGACACTGCTGTGTTGTTACTATAGGAAATTAACTTAAGAAAGAGGTTATCCTTGTTAACGCCGTCACCTCGACTGTCTTGCGACTTTGGGAATTTCCGTGTTGCTTTCCAGTAACTAATTATGGTTTATTCCATACCACCTAAAAAATGTCTGATATATGACGTTATTGGATGGGCGTCGGATGTTCAAAAACTGTTGTCATTAGAATGAGCCCGACGCCCTTTGGCACTGTATGGTGAATGACGGCAGCTAAAGTTGCCAGCTATGCAGCTGACTGGGGCCTCTCGATTGTTTTGGAAGAGCTTCGGTCATAAAAACTACATTACCGATTGTTGGGCTTCTAGCATTTTATTGAAAACTTTTAATTGCCACCACTATTATTTGACTGTAGGATAACTTAAAAACATTTGCCTCCCTTTGAAACGTCCCCTTAGAAAAATTATAAATGACTGTGCTTAAACAGACACACAATATTTTTAGCACAACGCAATCCGACTTTCAAATATCCCTACAAAAGAATGGCCTTGACTAACAATAACCTATACCGTTCATGAATCAATTACCTCACAAAAATCTTCGTTTATTGAACTTCTGCAATACAGCGAGCGCCACTACTGCCATCTAAATAAAACATTCAAATTACTGAAGGCACTAACTAATGATAGGCATAGTTAGCAAATGAAAGATTTTGATAGAGAACAAACAATGTATTTACCTTAATAGTGTTCAAAAGTCATAATATATATATATCAGCTCATGATATCCAGTATTGCACATTTACTCTTTCTGATGGACACACGTCCAGATCATCCGCTCTCAAAACTCTGCCATCTCTCTCCCCACATCCACCACACCTGGCGGCTCACCTCCAACTGCGCAACGCTACGCGCTGTTAACAGCCAACTGCCCAACACTACAACAGCATATATTACAACAATGGCAACCAGCCACAGACTGCACACAGCACAGCCAGTGATTTTCATACAGAGCACTACGTGGCGTTACCAATATAAAAACCTAAACAGCCTACTTACACCTTGTGTGCAAACTGTGTAAATAGTGTTATTAATTTCTTGATTTTAATTAAGATCTCCATGTTTACAGAACTTCATGTCTGCCATACTGACCGAGTTGCTTAAAAGGTTATTATTGTTTTTAAATTCTCCTTACCAAGGAATTTCTAATAAGTTACAAAGATAAAAAGTCAGTCGTCAGCTGCACAAGAAAACCTTTATTTGGTTCACTTTCCAATTTCGACAGTTTATAGTGCCATCTTCAAAAGTGAAATAGGCTCAAATCATTGGTAAGCCAACGACAAAATAAGAATCGGACTTAGTGAGTTTTGCATCAACTGGCTGTTGACTTTTCCCCACACATACTATGTAGGATGTGAAATTTGACAGTTGTTTGCCACTCATCGCACGTATCATATATTTTTAGAGTTGTCACTCTGCTTGATTTTGTACCAAAAGACAGTACCGTCCAATTCTTATTTTGAAGTTGGCTTACCAATGATCTGATCCTATTTCAGTTCTGAAGTTCACAGTATAAACTGTTGAAACAGATAAGGTGATGCAAATAAAGGTTTCCTTGTGCAGCTGACAAGTGACTTTTTATCCTTGTGGAAATATTCTGCAGCTGTTGAACTGCAGCTATGAACAAACTCAGTTTTCAGAAACTTGAAAACTTAAAGGAATCAGCTATAGATCTGGCTTCAAGATCTTTGTGAACCGTTTTAATCTGACATTTCCTTAATTCGTCCACTGGGGTTTAAAACTACTTACTATTGATGATCGATAATTTAATACTCTGTGTTTAGCTTGTGATTGTTTGGTTTTAATAAGTACTTAAAGTGTCAGTTTGCCCAGTCCTCGCTCCACCTACCGATTTGGTATTATATAAAGGCATTTCTAGTATAAGAGGTATAAGACAGTCGTACTGGTGTCTGAAATGTGTAATAAAACCATTTATAGTCATTTATTTCACTCTTTCCCGACCTGAGTCAGTTAGTATTGATTACTTCAGATTGCATTCGTGAAGGAGAAACTCAGTCTATAATGTTAATTTATTTCAAATTTCAGTGGTGTCATTCGTAATTGTTTCAATAACGACGTACCCATGTTTCAGCACGATCAGATGAATAATTTGTTTAATCAACGTAACGCTTAATTAAAATGACAACGTGTTAAGACAAATTAGAACATCTATTTAATGATTCATTTGCGGACGGCATTATGACGCTAACGGAACGTGTCTTCCAACTGGTGCACCTGTGATTAGAAGTAAGAAAGGTTTTCTGCTGTAAGCTGTGCAGTTTATTTTTCTAACAAACGTAAGCCCTAGGGCACATCTGCTCTTTACATAACATAATAGAGTAAATGCACATACGTTAACAATCCAACCAGTTCCTTTTTTGATAAGCAAAATTAACACTTTCTCGAACGTACATGACAACAGTATTGCGAATTGTGATACCCTGATATTTTACCGACAGTCCCTCAAAATAAAAAGGAGCAAACAAATGAGAACACCGTCTAAATGCTTCGAAAACTTTCCCTCTAAAGTTTCCGCCGCTTAAGGCTTTCCAGCCCCTCTTCGTGAGCCAAGAATGTAGCGTGCCTGCCGGTAGCATGGGAAGTCCCGTTAATGACTAGCCTTTGCATGAAAGCCTGGGCTCTTTATCGTTCTTGGAGAGACTCCAGTGGCGATTCATAAAGCCGGTGCTACTCAGAAATGCGCTTTTATATGCCTATCGACTTTAATATTAATCAGCTACTTCAATCGATCAATTACATTTGATAGTCACTTCATACAACGAGCAACAAAGTGTGCCGCGCTGTTTTATTGCAGCGGACAAAAGCCTGTGACGATGCATCTCCAGGAAAGGATTATCACATCCTTTGATATGAAAATTTGATAAATTTCTGAATTTAGTGTCGGGTCTTTCTTGTCGTGTTATAAACACAATCAAAATTCTGCCTCTGTTGATTATAATTGGTTTTGAGGTGCAAGTATTTTACTCTTGCCAGAGTTGATTAAATGTGAAAAGCCACATAATTACTACTCGGAAAAGTACTCGACTGCGACATGCAATTTTTCAGGTAAAAGTTTTTTTTTTCTTTTCTTCAAAACAAAATTGAATTCTGGCACACTGGTCCGTCTCACATACTTCCTCGACAGCTTCATCCCGTCAGTATCTCATTACATCCTTAAATGTCTTTCCAAAGTGTTAGTGCCTTGGCCAACACAGTTCTTGCCAGCCACTTACCTACAGGTACCCAAGTCGCGCTTCGGGTACACGCTACGCACACATTGAGAAAACGTTCTCACCATTGCACCTGGTTTACTCTAGACACAGACAGATGGGGTAGGGTCTATAGCGATTCCGTTCCGGAGGTGAATGAGATTTTTAGTTCTTTGAACCCATAGTAATCGTCATCAATTTTCTGTGTTCGTATAAAAATTCCATGTCTCACACCACGAGTCACAGCTGATAATTCACACGTTTGAGGCACATCAGAAGCTAAGCATTGAAAACTGTTTAATTAAGGCCGTTTGTAGCCTTCTGATTGTTTTGCTTCCCTCTGAGTGACTGTTCTCGCCTGCCAGAAAAAAACAACCGTCTACTAATTTTGTTACACACTTGTTAATTTGCATAATTTCGTTTTAAATTTTTTGTAATACATCACTTTCTCCTTATTGTAGTTTATTAGAGAACTACTTACAAACTTCCTCTGCTAAATTTATTCTGTTCGATGTTGGTACAAATCTGCGCAAGTGATAAGTGCACGAGATACGTTCCACTAACAAGTATTCCTTCTTCAGTTTTCCAGCTCAAGGATATCAAAACTTCCTCTAGGAGTGCTGAGAATATTTTTGGTCTTAACGAATCTCAATATCAGAGTCATGCCGATGTAATTATCGAAGACATCTGTAAAGGCTGTCTACTAAAATATCGACGTCACTGCAAGACACTATGACGGAAAGGCTGCACTGTCTGTCAGAAACATTTGCAGTTTGTTTCCATAAAACTAAAGGAAGGAGGAATAGAATTTAACGGAAAATTTAACGGAGAGTGGACGACGAGTTTGTCGGATGCAGAGAGAGAGAGAGAGAGAGAGAGAGAGAGAGAGAGAGAGAGAGAGGAGGGGGGGAAAGGGGGGATGAGGGGGGGAGGTATTCTCCCGCAGTGAGTTAGGGAAACCATCAGCTGTTTTGATGGTTAGAGTCTCCCTCCATGCGTACTAGCCTCCAGTGTTTTACACTCAGCTCATCTCAGTCGGCCCAGATAGCTAACAAGGACTTCGGTACACATGGACAGTGTATAGGCTATCAGTTTCTGTACCCTCCATCCTGCAGAGATGAAATAGTGGAATAGATTTCCGTTTTATACTGCTCGCATATATCTTCCCAAGGTGTGCTTCATGGGGCAACATATTATTTGCTTAAAACGTGTGGCGGAGAGAAATAGTACGCATTACCATATCTTTGAAACAGAGTCATCTTTCATAATATCTACAACAGAACAATTTTAGTTTGGAGTCTATATCCAGTTGTAAAATTGTCCAACTTGACAGTGATATGTTGGATTAATCCGCAATTTTATACATTTTGTATATTCACCTTCAAATACCAATTGTCGAAAAGTTGTAATTTACATATATGGATGCATGTTACAGAAATTTATAAATATGATCTTAGAAGTAAGAAAAGACAGATAATGTAGACACCTTGACGTGTGTACCATATTTAAACTATACCAAAGTTATGTCAAACGTTACCAAGAAATCTCACTGACTAAGATTTTGACAGCAGTTAGATACATGACAACCTGTATACTGCCGGCCGCGGTGGTCTAGCGGTTCTAGGCGCCCAGTCCGGAACCGCGCGACTGCTACGGTCGCAGGTTCGAATCCTGCCTCGGGCATGGATGTGTGTGATGTCCTTAGGTTAGTTAGGTTTAAGTAGTTCTAAGTTCTGGGGGACTGATGACCTCAGCTGTGAAGTCCCATAGTGCTCAGAGCCATTTGAACCTGTATACTACGTGACACGACAGGTTTCAGATCCTATCGTATTAACTGACACTAATGTCACTGCTATAGAGGTAGATCATGGTGTATCAGAGATAAACATCTGACAGGTGTGGAACACTGAGCACTCAAATTGTTATGTTCATTGTACCTGATTGGTTGACTGAGACTGGAACTGTTCGGGCGACGGACAAGTGTAACAAGTTATTTCGTCACCACTTAACGATCGAATAGTTGCGAGACTGGAACTGCAAGCGAAGAAATCATTTTAGTATATAAGTAGAACACGTGAAATTACTTTATATATGTTCGACATTGTGTCAGTCGTTGGGGGCGATCTGAAAGGTATATGTTTCTTAAAGAATCAAGTTTGCCAGGATCACTAGCAATTCTTTTTATTATTAAGACCGGTTTCGAAAGATCTAAGCTGTCATCATCGGATCTTGTAACATTACTAGAGGTACATTCCTGTTACAACATGGAAAATCAGTTGGTGACGTTGTATCAAATTATAATAAAAGGTTGTAGGAAATATATGCTGTAACATCAGCACAACGTGTTGTATGATTTAATTGTGAGGTTTTTTTGTGACATGCTGATGTTCCCTGCTATATTTTATTACAATTTAACGCTACATCACTATGTGACTTTCAGTGTTGTAACAGGCATGTGTATCTAATAACGTTATAAGATCCGATTATGACAGCCTAGATCGGTCGAAATCGGTCACAGTAGTAAATAGAATTGCTAGCGATCTTGGCAAACTTGTTTCTCCATAAATAATACAAAATTATTTTATTGTTTAATTTTTACAAAATAAGAATGATACGTGTAGCACGAAGTATGGTCACACAGTTTTCATTACGACATCGTAATAAAGTAGCCTGATTAATTTCTTGTTTGTTTGCAGGAAAATGTGTGAAGTTATGGTACACACTGAAAGCCCCACACCTCAACACCGTAGCAGGCCGCTAGATGAGCCGAACAAAACGCCGCACCGCGTGTTTTTCTTCGTCAGCAGCTTGCGTGATTCTATTTTGGCTCAACCAGCGACACGTACTGTGCTGCGATGTGAGGCTTTTAACTTGTGGCACGATTGTACAGAGGAACTGATATGTTTGTAAAAGTGAAACACCAGCAGTTGCATTCGTATAAATCGGACTTCTTCCTAAAAGCGAACGAAGTACTGCATGCAATAAAAATGTGGGAAATTCAGTCACGAGTAGTCTCGACCAAAAGTGTTGAATCCGACAACCAAGGCGTGTTGGTGTTAATGAATCAATTATCATCGAAGTTACTATCAGTATTTCACGAGAAACACGCTTTGGTGTAATGTTGACGTCGTAACTTCGAGATTAACAAGCTGCGGCCCGAAGATGGTAAAGCAAAATGTACCAAAGTTTTAGAAAAGTTCTTTCATCGGCTGCGTCACACTCTAGGAAATAATTATTACCTTATACAGTGTGTGTCTCCTGAAAATCGTCAGGAGCATTATCACTGGTGTTTCGGCACTTGTTTACAATTTTAATTTTTGCAATATGTCGCTCGAGTCAACACAAACACATACTACTCAAATTAAAATTAAAACGAAGGAGCCCTCGGTCACAATTATTTTTAGTCTTATTTCAACACTTCTAAGAGTATCTTCGTCAGAATTAAAACAATTAAAATGGCCTATAACATAGTTACAAATTAATAAAAATGGTTCAAATGGCTCTGAGCACTATGGGACTTAACATCTTAGGTCATCAGTCCCCTAGAACGTAGAACTACTTAAACCTCACTAACCTAAGGACATCACACACATCCATGCCCGAGGCAGGATTCGAACCTGCGACCGTAGCAGTCCCGCGGTTTCGGACTGCAGCGCCTAGAACCGCACGGCCACCGCGGCCGGCTACAAATTCATAGGAAAAGACATTTTTATATAAAAAGTGTAAGTACTGACTAACAATAAAAGACAGAGGCATTACTTACATGTCACATATAAAATAATTATCAGGCCAGAAGGGCTTTAGTCACAAAATATATAAAAAGGAATGCGTGAAAGAGAGCCATTATGGGCTGCTCGTACTTGTACAGCCACAGATTGCAATAGACTGCAGCGCCCGCATTAACAAGTGCGGGCAGGTGAACATGACGTTGCATCTAGAGTGCCATCTAGTAGCCGCAGGTCCAACTTGGCTACTTAACATTCTAGTGTGGACAGACGAAAATTATAATGTGTATTGTTCAGTACATATGTAAAAAGTAATATTTCGTATAACAGCGACAGATAAAGTAACACTTTCTGTGCATCAGAGCTTAACAGTACAATTTGAAGCATAAAAACGTCATTACAGAAAATACAGGAAGGGCTGAATGACACAGCTTGTAGAAAGCGATATAACATGAAATACAGCCAGTAAACCTTCAATAAACGAAAAATTATGAGTTAACTTAGACGGAAAAAATAACATTTGGGTAAACTGAAAAAGGAGACCTGAAATTAAATATCAAGTAACGCTTTTAGACAGTTGAAGAAATTTTTATTACGCAACTGCAGCTGTTGATTGAGAATGAGACTATCACTTCGAGAAACATGTTTAAAAATCTCTAATTCTTCCAGAATATCTAATTTACGTCCTTTCTTCTCGATGTGCAAAATGTTGATATCGCAAATAGCTTTAGATGCGTGACCTGTATTTAGAAGATGGTCGGCAAAAGACAAATTTTGGGGGCTAGAGCCATTTTTTTCTTAGAAGGTGTTCTCTATATCCGGTTGTAAAGGCTCCTCCTGTTTATCCTATGTACACTACTGGCCGTTAAAATTGCTATACAATGAAGAAATGCAGATGATAAACTCGTATTCGTAGGAAAAATATAGTATACTAGAACTGACATGTGATTACATTTTCACGCAATTTGGGTGCATAGATTCTGCAAAATCAGGATCCAGAACAACCACCTCCGGCCGTAATTACGGCCTTGATACGCCTTGGAGTTGAGTCAAACAGAGCTTGGATTGGCGTATACATGCAACTTCAACACGATACCACAGTTCATCAAGAGTAGTGACTGGCGTATTGTGACGAGCCAGTTGCTCGGCCACCATTGACCAGATGTTTTCAATTGGTGAGAGATGAAGGGTAGAGCCACGGGTCGTAACACATCTGAAAGGTAACGTCCACTGTTCAAAGTGCCGTCAATGCGAACAAGAAGTGACCCAGGCGTGTAACCAATGGCACCCCATACCATCACGCCGGGTGATACGCCAGTATGGTGATGACGAATACACGCTTCCAATGTGCCCCGATGTCGCCAAACACGGATGCGACCATCATGATGCTGTATACAGAACCTGGATTCACCCAAAAAAATGACGTTTTGCCATTCGTGCACCCAGGTTCGTCGTTGAGTACACCATCGCAGGCGTTCCTGTCTGTGATGCAGCGCGAAAGGTAACAGCAGCCATGGTCTCCGAGCTGATAGCCCATGCTGCTACAAACGTCGTCGAACTGTTCGTGCAGATGGTTGTTGTCTTGCAAACGTCCCCATCTGTTGACTCAGTGATCGAGATGTGGCTGCACGATCCATTACAGCCATGCGGATAATTCGCCTGTCATCTCGACTGCTAGTGATACGAGGCCGTTGGGATCCTGCACGGCGTTCCGTTTTACCCTCCTGAACCCACCGATTCAATATTCTGCTAACAGTCATTGGATCTCGACCATCGCAGGCAGCAATGTCGCTACACGATAAACCGCAATAGCTATAGGCTACAATCCGACCCTTATCAAAGTCGGAATCGTGATGGTACGCATTTCTCCTCCTTAAACGAGGCATCACAACAACGTTTCACCAGGCAACGCCGGTCAACTGCTGTTTTTGTATGAGAAATCGGTTGAAAACTTTCCTCATGTCAGCACGTTGTAGGAGTCGCCATCGGCGCCAACCCTGTGTGAATGCTCTGAAAAGCTTATCATTTGCATATCACAGCATCTTCTTCCTGTCGGTTAAATTTCGCGTCTGTAGCACGTCATCTTCGTGGTGTAGCAATATTAATGGCCAGTAGTGTAGTAAGAAAAGCAGGTATCGCAGACAAGGGGAACGAATTGATTTTAAATTATGAATGATGACTTTTTTCAAATTATTACTGGTAGAAAATGCAACGTTGCAGTTGTATTTATTACGAAGAAGGCGTTTGATCTGCTAGGAGATGGGCCCCACGAAAGGAATAGAGATATATTTTTTTGGGTTAGATTCAAACTTTAATTAAAACTTTGACATACTACTAATCTTTCGTGCAACTTCTAGTTGTCGACGGAAAGTGTCGGTTTCATTCCCGTTACGAATAAAACGATTTTTTAAAGCGGAATTTTGCGTTACCATTGGACAGAGTGGTTCAAAATTAGTCTAGTGTAAATTTCGTTTCATCGATACGTACTAACAGGGGCAGTAAAACACGACGAATAGCCGGGACCCCAGCAGCGACTGAGCAGCGCTGCTGCATGGCGGTAGCAGTCAGTGCGGGCGAGAACGGCGCGCGACTCACTGTTGGAATATTGGACAGTCACGGTGTTTCACTGTCACTGCTAATACCTATCGATAAAGCGAATATCACACTAGGCTGATCCTGGAGCGTTCTATCGAATGGCCACGTAAAATTCCACTTTAAAGATCATTTGTATCATAACGGGAAAGAAAGTGACACTTTCCGTCGACACTGGAAGGCGCATGAAAGATGAGTATTTGTTTCTGTTGACTCCATGTAAACACTGCAAAAATGAAAATTGTAAACAAGTGCCGAAACACCAGTGAAAGTGTGTAAGTAGACTGTTTAGGTTTTTATGTTGGTAACGTTACGTAGCGCTCTGTATGAAAATCACTGACTGTGCTGTGTGCAGCCTGTGGCTGGTTTGCATTGTTGGAATATTCTAGTGTTGGGCAGTTGGATGTGAACAGCGCTTAGCGTTGCGCAGTCGGAGGTGAGCCACCAGTAGTGGTGGATGTGGGGAGAGAAACGGCGGAGTTTTGTGAACGGATGATCTGGACGTGTGTCCATCAGAGACAGTAAATTTGTAAGACTGGATGTCATGAACTGCTATATATATTATGACTTTTGAACATTATTAAGGTAAATAAATTGTCCTCTATCAAAATCTTTCATTTCCTAACTGTGCCTATCAGCAGTTAGTGCCTTCAGTAGTTTGAATGTTTTATTTAGCTGGCAGTAGTGGTGCTCGCTGTATTACAGTAGTTCGAGTAACGAAGATTTTTGTGAGGTAAGTGATTCATGAAAGGTATAGGTTATTGTTAGTCAGGGCCATTCTTTTGCAGGGATTATTGAATGTCAGATTGCGTTGCGCTAAAAATATTATGTGTCAGCTTAGTGTTGATCAGAATAAGTAAAGAGCGAAATGTCTGAGTACGTTCAGTTCTGCTCAGCTGTTTGAAAATCAAATAACGTAAGGGGCTTACCAGCACAGTAATTCAATCATTTTTCTAAGGGGACGTTTCAAATGCTCCTGACGAATCTCATGAGGGACACCCTGTGTACATGAACACTGCCACAATACGTAACACACATGAGCAGTCAGAGCTTATGAAATTTTTTATTTTTATTTTATTCATTTTAAGGCGTGAAGGTACATCGCATCCTGTAAAGAGAGTCGCAAACGACTCAATGTAAGTGGAGTATGGTGGCCCGATTTCGAATTAATTACTTCATTTACGGTAGCAGACTCAACAAATTATTTCTCTCTTGAAAGCTGTAAAATATCCAACAAAATACAATACCTGTCTCTCTTTACAGCATCAAACAATATTTTTTCAGTCCCATCGTTTTTTTAACATCTCGTCGTTCGCGGAACAATCTTTTCATTTTCCACCTGCTAATATCTCTCTTATCCCAGAAGCACAGAAAATATATAATAATATTCCCACTCATCTAAAACAAAGAACCTTGTATTTTTTGCTACTACACAGGTGCTGTATATTTAAAATGCTCTCTGACTTTTTCCAAGTTCTTTCACAGATGACATTCACGACGTCTGTCACTGATTTTCTAAATACATCTCATATTTCATTCCCACATGGTACTAGCCTCGTCACAGATTTTATTCCAGTTTTCCTTTAACAGCGAGATGCCACTTGCCTCGTCTTTCGCTGAGAATGTTTTGCTGCAGAGCCTGTAACAAACGATTGTTGTGACATGAGAAAGTAAAAGACTAACAATTGACTATAACGTCCTCGTTTTCAACATAGTTCAAAAGGCATTTAACGAAAATACTGAGAAACAACACATGTCCAAAAAACTAAACTCTTTGGGTTACATAAAAAATATTCCACGTCTTAGTTATGCTGAAGTTCCGGTTTTATTCTCAGTTTTCGTTAAAATCAATGTAGAGAGAATAATGCCAGTGTACTGTAGAAAATCGTGATGCGATTTCGCAACTCTCACTTAAAATTTATTTAGTGAACATCTGGGCTTTCTCAGTATTTTGTAATAAATAAGCATGAATTATTAATTAACTCATACTTTATCACCAGGGGCAAAAATCAAAAAAATTATGCTTTTTCCCATTCTCTTTGGAATTATACTCCACATGTACACTCCTGGAAATGGAAAAAAGAACACATTGACACCGGTGTGTCAGACCCACCATACTTGCTCCGGACACTGCGAGAGGGCTGTACAAGCAATGATCACACGCACGGCACAGCGGACACACCAGGAACCGCGGTGTTGGCCGTCGAATAGCGCTAGCTGCGCAGCATTTGTGCACCGCCGCCGTCAGTGTCAGCCAGTTTGCCGTGGCATACGGAGCTCCATCGCAGTCTTTAACACTGGTAGCATGCCGCGACAGCGTGGACGTGAACCGTATGTGCAGTTGACGGACTTTGAGCGAGGGCGTATAGTGGGCATGCGGGAGGCCGGGTGGACGTACCGCCGAATTGCTCAACACGTGGGGCGTGAGGTCTCCACAGTACATCGATGTTGTCGCCAGTGGTCGGCGGAAGGTGCACGTGCCCGTCGACCTGGGACCGGACCGCAGCGACGCACGGATGCACGCCAAGACCGTAGGATCCTACGCAGTGCCGTAGGGGACCGCACCGCCACTTCCCAGCAAATTAGGGACACTGTTGCTCCTGGGGTATCGGCGAGGACCATTCGCAACCGTCTCCATGAAGCTGGGCTACGGTCCCGCACACCGTTAGGCCGTCTTCCGCTCACGCCCCAACATCGTGCAGCCCGCCTCCAGTGGTGTCGCGACAGGCGTGAATGGAGGGACGAATGGAGACGTGTCGTCTTCAGCGATGAGAGTCGCTTCTGCCTTGGTGCCAATGATGGTCGTATGCGTGTTTGGCGCCGTGCAGGCGAGCGCCACAATCAGGACTGCATACGACCGAGGCACACAGGGCCAACACCCGGCATCATGGTGTGGGGAGCGATCTCCTACACTGGCCGTACACCACTGGTGATCGTCGAGGGGACACTGAATAGTGCACGGTACATCCAAACCGTCATCGAACCCATCGTTCTACCATTCCTAGACCGGCAAGGGAACTTGCTGTTCCAACAGGACAATGCACGTCCGCATGTATCCCGTGCCACCCAACGTGCTCTAGAAGGTGTAAGTCAACTACCCTGGCCAGCAAGATCTCCGGATCTGTCCCCCATTGAGCATGTTTGGGACTGGATGAAGCGTCGTCTCACGCGGTCTGCACGTCCAGCACGAACGCTGGTCCAACTGAGGCGCCAGGTGGAAATGGCATGGCAAGCCGTTCCACAGGACTACATCCAGCATCTCTACGATCGTCTCCATGGGAGAATAGCAGCCTGCATTGCTGCGAAAGGTGGATATACACTGTACTAGTGCCGACATTGTGCATGCTCTGTTGCCTGTGTCTATGTGCCTGTGGTTCTGTCAGTGTGATCATGTGATGTATCTGACCCCAGGAATGTGTCAATAAAGTTTCCCCTTCCTGGGACAATGAATTCACGGTGTTCTTATTTCAATTTCCAGGAGTGTAGTTCATTCTTTGACACATGGTGGCAAACTGTATACATCAGAGTAGATTGCAGGGTTTCGCATACTGTGCTCCGCACTACGCTGTTGATCCGCGGGAACTGAATAAGCGCTGCGCGAAAAACTATTAATAACATGGAGATTTTTCGATATTTTTCTTATTTTTTAAAATTTTTTTCGTGATTTCTGTCTTATTAGTTATGGTTTAAAATTGAAGTAATCACTGAATAAAACAAGTTTTCTAATTTTTAAAAATGTCTTTACTTTTATTAAGATTTATTTTAAAAGTTTATTATAAACAAGGTGTCAATCGAAGGATTCTCAGTGTTCCGTCACAGGAAAAGTTTGGAAAACTCTGGTGTAGAAATTGTAGATGATTTCTGCTTTTGGTAGGAATGGAAGTGATCGCCTTTGGTCATGGATTCTCTTGTCATTTATAGGCACGTAACGATTTTTCTCTCTGTTTAAAACAGTGCAAATAGATTTTTGAGAAAACCCATATCTTCTGAGCGTGTAGAGGTTTCTCTTTGATTTAGGTGATACAATGGGCACATAACAACACAGAAAATGTCAAAAATCTGAGGATCCTCTACATCACGATAGGCTTATTTTTAAAGCAGAAAATCATACGTATCTCAATTTTGTCCAAAATTAGACATTTGGGGTCCCTCGAAATTCCCACTCATTTAACTTAAAATATGATTTCGTTTGGCTGCTAAGAAAAGTATCAGTGTTTCTTATTGGTCAAACTGCACGTAGAATGCGAATGAAACTCGGTAATCATACCAGTTAAAATCACGTAATCGTATTTTTAAGAGGTGGTAATTAAAGCTTTACAATTACCCCTGATATGATGCGGGTTTTGTCCTATATGGCTCAAGGAAATCAAATGAGTACTAGTACAGATCAGGTATGTGCGTCAAGCATTACGCAATCTAGATCATGGCCTGAACAACAGTACCGCCTGCGACCAGTCTTACACACTTACTGACGTTATCTGCTACGTCGCTCATTTATAATGCAAACGGCTACGAACCTCTAGCACCTCTCCGAAACAAACCCGGCGTTAACGTTCGCTTCCGCCAACGAATTGCCGCTAGGCATCCTAGAGAACGGATTGTAACGTCCATTATTCACCGCACCCGACGTCGAGCGAGGCGAATCGCCAGAGCGCGTACACCGGAACAGACCGGACGTGGCTCGTTCTGAATCTCGAATTATTACAGATTAATCCGCGCGAAACCCGTCATTGGCCCCGCCTCGACAGCAGGCGCTCCGAGCGTGGACATTAACATTATATAGCTCAGCGGGAAGGCGGTAGCGCTTCAATGTTTCAGCGCCGTGGCGTATCTTTTGCGCAATCTGCCAAGCGGCGAGCGTGTGAATAGTTCATCGGGGGACACGTGTGCCCGGCGGGGGGGCGCCATGTATAATGGACGCCACTTCACGTGGACTGCGTAATGCCACCGCCTCCCACGCAACGCGCTGCGCAAGTTTAGCCACCGCCCCGGCGCCGCTCCCAGCATGCAACGCTCGATCGCCGGGCCGCTGCAGCGTCTTCCCCTACTACTCGGGGCTCCGAAAATTTCAATAATTTCCAGCCACGGACACGGGGAGCGAGCGCGGCAGGCCGGCCGGCTGGTGACTCGGCGAAAAGGAAATGGTATAGCAGTGGTGGTGGGGAGAACGGAGGGCCGCGGGTAAAAGAAAGAGCGAACGTTATTGATTATTGCTTACCTGAAGAACACAGGAGCAATCTCCATTTTGTGTAATGAATGTACTGTCGAAACTGCGTGGCGGCCTCGAGGGGTGTCATTAGGCGGCGTTGTCGCGGCGGCTTCCCATTGGTCGGTGAGAAGCGAGCGTCGGTGTGCCCGCGTGGGGTGGCAGGGGGAGGGGAGAAACGCAGTGGCCAAAGCGAAGGGGGTTGCGCCCAGCCCGGTTTATTTATGTATGGTCGCCGGAGCGTACAAAGGAAACTGGCCAATTGCGTGATGCGCCTTTTTGGCCACGTGAATAAGTAAGCAGCACGGGAGGTAGCCATTTTCGTCGTGAAATGCATGTTCACCGCCGGTGAAACCTTAGCGTTTTATCTTCTTCCGAGTGAAGCGGAGCTTTTTTTTTTTTTTTCTTCCTCCGAGCTGCAATTACGCGCTACGAAAAATTTACATACAATGTCGAAACCACCTCGGAGGTGATCAGCGGAGCGGAAGTTATAACTGCGGAGAAACGAGTGAACTTCGACTCCGAAATGCGAACTGGGCGACGAAGCGTCCGTTTAGGCGGTATAAAAAGGTTTTTATTTTCCCCCTTACAGAATAAAACTTCTTAAATGAACTTTAAAATGCTTTGACTAGGAAGTCTGTGATGCAAATAGAAGTGTTGCCTTGTGTTTTAAATATTATCGAAGTGCTTAAGATAAGTCGGATTGCCCAGAATAACTAATAAATTCTTAACTTTTCCGTGCTTTTAGAGCCGCACGCAGGAAAATTTGTAAGACACTTCAGCCCAAGTAGTGAGGACAGGCGTTTGTTCATCGACATGTACGGCCATCATCTTACCAACCTTGCAACACTTTAGCCGCATGCGAAGCATTCTATAGTAACGTGAACGATAAATTCTAAAAAGCATGAATTAAGAAGGAACTATCTGGGGGAGAATGTTGTATCGTGGGACACTTTTCAGACTTTCGCCTCTGTCCAGCCCTGTAACAGAAGTTCAACATATTTTCTTAATGTATTTTGAAATGATAGCGTTCGCTTTATATGTGCTGCAGTCTTTCTCTAAAATTACAAAAATATTATCTGGAAAAGTAAGAGTTTTCCACATGTAGAAAACTGTTCTAAGTCAGAAGATGGTCAGGTACCTAGCAAAAAATATTCTATTCAAATTTAAACGCGTTGCAATCGAGAAAATCTTGTCAATATTGTATTTAGTGGTATACGTGTTGCAATATTACTCTACTACAGACCAGTAATTAGTAAGTGAAGACAGATTAAGAAGATTATCAGATACCAGTTAAAAGTTAAAAACTGTTTGAAATAGAAGCTATCGGCAAGTAACATCGACATCTTCATCTACGTCTATATTCCGCAAACCACCATATGGTGCGTGGTGGAGTATACTTCATGTACCAGTATCACTTCCCCTTTCTCCTGTTGGAGTCACGTATGGTTCGCGGGAAAAGCGATTGCTGGTAAGCCTCTGTGTGGGTTCGAATATCTCTACTTTTATCTTCATGATCTGTTCGCTAGGTGTCTGTAGGAGGAAGCAGTATATTTCTTGACTCTAGGAACGTACGCTGTCGGAATTTTAACATTACACCATACCGTGATGCTGAACGCCTCTCTTGCAACGTCTGCCACTGCACTTGTCTGTGCATCTCCGTGACGCTTTCGTGCTTGCTAAATGAACCTGTAACGAAACGTGCTGCTCTTCTTTGCATCGTCTCTATTTCTTCTATCTACTAACACAAATTTCCACTTTCGAGACGGGGGAAACTGTTGAGACATTAAAGAAACTCATTTCATGTGCAGATATTACGTGTTACATAATAAAAGACCTTCAGTTTTAAGGTAAAGAAAGTACATGAATGACGAAATAAGGCTTCACCGTCCACACAAAGATTGGAAATTGTGGTACGTTCCTATGAGACCAAACTGCTGAGGTCATCGCTCCCTAGTCTTACACCCTACTTAATCTAACTTAAACTAACTTACGCTAAGGACAACACACACACACACACACACACACACACACACACACACACACACACACACACACACATATGCCCGAGGGAGGACTCGAACCTCGAACCGTGGCAAGGCGCTTTAGGCCGTCCACACACTTTTTAACTAGTTTCAGATGTATTCAGAGTTTTACTCGCCATAAAACACTGTAACCGAAGAATTAACACTATCCTCAAAACAGTTTTAATATATTATACAGCACTTAGATATGTAGAACTCGTAATATTTTCAAACGCTGCACAAAACACAAACTCAGGTCTGAAATCAACAAAAGCAGCAAGACATGCCGGAATCTGCTAATGAAGGCCTCTAGTGTGCTGTCGTACATGCCAGTAAAAGTCGGCCACTAGATTCAAACACCGAACATGGAACATCATGTGTTCCTAGGTACGTTGTCCTCGAGTTACAGCCTTCTCCCAACGATCACTTGTGACAAAACAACAAAACAACACACCTAACGAACGAACGGAGATATGGAACACGTTGTATATACAAAGTTTCGACAATGCTTTTACCAAAGAATTTAGTTTTGGAGGCTACGTGTTATTGCAAAACTGTCCAGTTTGACGTGATATGTTGGATTATTTTGCAATTT
Organism: Schistocerca nitens; assembly: GCF_023898315.1. Taxonomy (NCBI): domain Eukaryota; kingdom Metazoa; phylum Arthropoda; class Insecta; order Orthoptera; family Acrididae; genus Schistocerca; species Schistocerca nitens. The sequence goes on from NC_064617.1 coordinate 842,775,945, forward strand.
TATATCTTTTGTGTATTTCACCTTCGTATACCAGTTTTCGGAAACTTGTAACTTACATATACGAATACATGTCACAGATGTCAAACATAACAAAAGATATGTAATGTAGACTATTTGGCCTGTCAGTTCCATGTTTACACTGTCCCAAAGTAATGTCAAACATTATCAAGAATTGTCACTGCTAAAGATTTTGATGACGCGCGGGATAGCCTCGCGGTCTAAGGCGCCTTGCCACGGTTCGCGAGGCTCACCCCGTCGTACGTTAGAGTCCTTCCTCCGGCATGTGTGTGTGTGTGTGTGTGTGTGTGTGTGTGTGTGTGTGTGTGTGTGTGTGTGTGTGTGTGTGTGTGTTGTAAGTTAAAGTTAGATTAAGTAGTGTGTAAGTGTAGGAACGGATGACCTCACCAGTTTGGTCCCATAGAAGCTTTCACAAGTAATGAGTTTGAAACGCAGTCACATACATGACAACTTGTATACTAAGTGACAGGACACAGTTCATCCTACGATATTAACTGCTACCCACATCACCGTCATAGAGATACATAATGTAAATGAACTACTGCTACCATACAAACAGCTGTTATTTTCTACATATCGATGTACATACAGTTGCTTCCTCCGTATCAGATGCCGCTGATGTTGGGTTATAAACCCAAAAACCGGATTTGGCAAATAAGTATTTCTAGTGCTGTTCCTGGTGTGTAGAAAGTGTTATGTAATGAACGTGACATACGCTCTGCTCCATACACACATAATTAAATCCACTAGGGATTCATATTTTCTTTGTTTGTCCAGAATTAAATTAAAACTTAGATCCAGGTCTAGGCCTACTGACGGCAGTTTTCGGGAGATATCCCTTGGTTACAAGACAAATGTCTGAAATGGAACCGAGCGAGGTGGCGCAGTGGTTAGCACACTGTACACGCACTTGGGAGAACGATGGTTCAAACCCGCGTCCGACCATTCTATTTAGTTATCTGTGATTTCCCTAAATAGTTTCAGGCAAATGCCGGGATGGTTTCTTTGAAAGGGCACGGCCGACTTCCTTCCCCATTCTTCCCTAATCCCATGGGACCGATGACCTCACTGTTTGCTCCTGTCCCCCACTCCCCCCCCCTCCCCAAAAAAATCAACCAACCAACCTTGACATCGAAATCCTCTCCCACTGTACATCGAATCAGGACTCCCTTTGCCCCACTACCAGATCGCCTAGTATTTGTATGAAGTGATCCTAACTCTATAAGGTTCTGAAATCAAAGAACCCATCCTATCATTAAGGGTAGAAATGAAGTATTTCGTCAGTCCATAAAGTCCCGAGACTGGATTGATATAAAACAGAGAAACGTTAAGATAGTGCTTTAATGATTCAGGTGTTCTACAAAGTCTCTACCCCCTCCCCACTTGAGTACAACGCAAACAACGTTCACACAATCATGTGAAACGACCAGAAAATGCCTTCTTTTGGATGCTGTTGAAATCGGTTATGTCGTCAAAGCGTTGAACCTTCATGTTATTTCTGCCCTATATTGTTACATTAACATTGCCTGCATACAACTGACTGGTCGAATACATATCTGTTGTTTGCAACTGTTAGTTCAAGTTACCTATGTAATTACTGCACTGACGTAGTTTTTAGCCGTCCAGTTTCCGAAATGTTTATTTTGTTGTGATCTGAAAGGGGTGTATGCACAGAGATCTAGGCATGTACCTAAGTTATCCCGGTCAATTGCACCTATGCCTGTTTGCACAACTTCCCATGTAGCTACCTGTATGTTTCGATTTCCTTTTTGAGAGTTTACGTTTTGACAAGACCCAGCATATACAGTTAAGTACCTTACAAAGAATACCTGACCCGATAAGTATAATGTATTCAAACAATGATATTAAAGCTGTAGACAGTGTCAAATTTTTAGGGCTACAAATTGACCAAAACCTAAATTGGAGAACTCACATTCTAGACTTAATGAAACGCCTTAGTTCAGCTACATTTGCAGTACGCATGATAGCAGAAATAGGTAATTTAAAAATTCGCTAATGTGTTATGGAATCATCTTTTGGGGAAACTCCTCTCACAAAGTGAACATTTTCAAAATTCAGAAACGAGTCATCAAATTATATCTCGTGTCAGTCTTAGATCATCATGCAGAGACCTCTTTAAGAAACTTCGTATTGTAACTACTACTTCTCACAAGGGAACCTCCCCATCGCAACCCCCCTCAGATTTAGTTATAAGTTGGCACAGTGGATAGACCTTGAAAAACTGAACACAGATCAATTGAGAAAACAGGAAGAAGTTGTGTGGAACTATGAAAAAAATAAGTAAAATATACAAACTGAGTAGTCTATGTGCAAGATAGGCAACATCACGGATAATGTGAGCTCAGGAGCACCGTGGTCTCGTGGTTAGCGTGAGCAGCTGCGGAACGGAAGGTCCTTGGTTCAAGTCTTCCCTCGAGTGAAAAGTTTATTTTCGCAAAGTTATTGACGTCGCGAGCTATATTTGCTGGATTCATATTGCCCACGGAATACATCTCACTCTCGTCCAAAGAAGCGAACAGTCAACTGCCAACCAGGGAGCCTCGTTAGCAGGAATACTCTCTCTTCCGTGCACTGTAGTCGACTGACGTCGTGTGTTTCGATGTTTGTTTAGGTGTAGCGTCCCCATACTACGGCGCAGTTACCTCGCATCGGACGGACGGACGGACAGATAATAACTGTCTGAAACTAAAAAAATTAAACTTTTCACTCGAGGGAAGACTTGAACGAAGGACCTCTCGTTCTGCAGCTGCTCACGCTAACCACGGGACCACGGCGCTCCTGCGCTCACAATGTCCTTGATGTTGCTAATCTTACACATAGACTACTCAGTTTGTGTATTTTGCTTATTCTTTTCATAGTTCCACACAACTTCTTCCTGTTTTCTCGATTGATGTGTGTTCGGTTTTTCAATGCCTATCCACTGAGCCAACTTTTAACTAAATCTGAGGGTGGTGCGATGGGGAGGTTCCCTTGTCAGCACATATACTCATTGATGTCCTTTGTCATTTCCAACATGTCTCTTTTTACACAAAATAGTGCAAATCATGATTATAATACCAGAACCAAAAACGACCTGCATAAGGACTATAAAACATTAGTACAAAAAGGAGTCAAATACATGGGTACTCATACAGTCAATAACTTACTAGAGCGTATCAAAGGTCTTGTAAGTGATAAAGATCGGTTTTAGAGTGAATTAAAGAACTTCCTGTTGGCCAACTCTTTCTACTCCATCGATGAATATCTTTACCAGGATTATAGCTCATAACTCTGTCTGCATTACAATTGTACAATATCCATGTATCTGAGTAAAAGAAAAAAAAAACTTTGACTCTTTCCACATACCAGAGACTTCTCTCCAAGCGATCCATGGGAAACGATAAATGTAATGTAATGTACTGCATCATTTTCCTGCAGACTTTTTGATTCTTTCTTCGACTTTTTCTTGAATTTTGCAGTATTTGGGTTTTACATGGTTTTCCACATCATTCCTGTTGAATACCACGATTTTTTCTCTCAAATAGTCATGGACGTCCTGTACCCCACTCCTTGCTGTTATTAAGACTTGCAAAATGAAGTAAATCATTCTACTGTATATTTATTATACTTATAATTTTTTTACTGTGTATTTGTTAATATATAATTGCATACTGTTTTAGAATTATTTTAATTTTAGTGTATTCAGAATTTGCTCTTGTTACTTGCGTCGCAAGGACAGACGCCCAGTTAATACATAAATCAAGAAAACTGTACCACATATATCTTCAAACTACTGTTAATACACTACATTTTATTTCAATCGTAGATTATGTCAAGATACGTGCAGTTGCTCTACGACGTCTTTCCCATTGATTTGCTATTAAAATTTGTGGGTGAGGTTAAGTGCAAAACGAGTATGTTTTACAACAAAAGATTTGAAGATATGCAAATGTACATGTCCACTTCCGGTTTTTATAATACCAAACTAAAACTTTTATATCAAATGCTACATCTTAACTTATGAGACATAGGCCCTGTGTATGCACTTTCTTACAGACCTGAAGATCACAGCATAGTGTGTTGAAACAGTTTGTCTTAAATAAAGCAATATTTTATGCGATCTTGGCTGTTGAACGGTTTTTTACAATTAAAACAGATCGCCATTCAGTACTTTCAAAATGAGAGAATTCGGTAAGTTGTACGTAATTTCTTCTGACATTTTGTGCAAATAAAGCAGTGTATGTGAAATATTTACAATGTGCACATATGAGCAGCGAGGTGGGAACCACTCCTACGTCCCTCCCAATACGTTTTGAAAATTTGAAAATGCCTATCCACTCCAGGGAGTTATGTTATTGGTCTACCCTGTCAAAGTTAATTCTGAATAATTTTTCGAATGAAACGTTAAGCTGCTCATTTCTCCTAAAAATAACATTACACAATTCAGACTTATTAAAATAATAACGCAAGGTATGAGGGTAATTCGGTAATTACGCACACAAACATGCACATTGAATGCAACTCCTACTGCAGGCAATTCGATTTTTTGTTAATTGTTGAATTTCAACATTGCGAAAAGTGTTTGTCGTACATTCGATTATAATTTACATAAAAATAACATTAATATATTAGTTACGACTGCGTGTCCGCTTGAATAAAGTACATCTGAAGTAGGACTGTCGATACTTTTAAAAATATCGGGAATCCGATAGATCGATATTTAAATAAGTTTCATCATCGCCGATTACGTCAGGATTTCCCGTCATGCGTCTCCACCCACCGCAAGGACCAATCTTGTCACTTAGATATTTGTTCATGATTTTCTGAAACCTTTTTGAAGAATGCCAATGCTAAGAAATAGCACAATAGTTGCGTTGAAAACTGTCTTTTAACGCAGGTGTGCTGTTTCTTCACATCGGCTTCTTATTTCATTCACACAGCCAACCCCCTTCCCCCTCCCCCCCTCCCCTCGCACAGTCCAGTGTAATTGGCTTTGTGCCATCTGCACTTGCTTTGCAAAGTCAAAGAGAAAAACTGGACGTGATAACGCTCAAAAAGTGGTAAAACTCCTTCACACAATGAAAGTAAAGTATGTTCTACTATAATTTCAGAAGAACAGTTTCAAATATTGACCAAAAATTGCGAAACAAAAAAATAACATAAAAACATTTACACTCGATTTTGCGACTTCGATATCGATGTATCGAGTATAATAGATATGTCCTTACATTCAGGGAGGAATATATCGATATTCGTTCCGTGATACGACTTTTATTTTCTAAAAGTGTACAACCGCCAGATATATTCTCTGAGACGAACAAACTGTACATCAAATAAAGATGCACCAGCCTTGCGAGTTTTTACGCGTTGGTGGAAAAGTTAAAAAATGATCGCAACAGCGTAACCGACGAGCATCGCTTCCAGCGCGCAGTAGCAGCATCTACCTGGGCGTTGCTAGCTCGAATTGATTTCACCTATCCTAGAAAACCAGTAACTTCTAGCTAAACAAACTGATGAAACAGTCGCGTAAGTGGTGACACAACTCATTCCATCGTTCAAAACAAACTGAACTACTGCTAGATTACAAGAGTGCTTACCGTTCATCCCAAAGAACAGAGATTTCGTATTTGCGCCGAGCTCAATAGTCGTTTCAGTAGCTAACCTGAGGCATTTCTGGACAGCATTTTAACATTTGGTGAAACCTGAATACATCATTTTGAACTGGAGTCCAAGTGGCAGTGCATGGAGTGGAAAAACCCTGAATCGCGCGTGTGTAAAAATTACAAAACTCAACCATTAGCATGGAGCGTCATGTTAATCATCTTTTGAAGTGCTCATGGTCCTATTTTCCTTTCAAGACAGTGCTCGACTTCATACGGCACAGCTGACCCTGGCAACTATAGACACAGTTGTTCTGGGATCTCCTACCTGAATCTCCTTCTGATTTTTATCTATATCTTCCAATGAAAGAAGATTTGGGCGAAATTAAGCTCAATGCGAACAAAGAGGTAAAGAAAAAAAAAATACAAATTCGATCTCGAAATCAAGGCAAAGGACTGTTCACCAAGAAGATAATAAGACTTATGAGAAGAGGGAGGAGTGCGTAGAAGTTGGTGGGGATTACGTGCAAGAACAGACAAAAAATTGCATTTGTTTAATTTAAAAAAAATCCTGTAGTGTTATTTGACTGTTTTGTTACTGAATGAGCCTCGTACGTACATGAAAAAGTTGAGGTGGATGGTGGCATAAATGAAATAGAGATGAAAGGTATGCACGTATAGACAAACAAGAAACGGAACGAAGAACAAAATAACTTTGTTCACCTTCAAAGTGAATAATTCTCGACAGTATGTTAAAATCTATACGAAGCACTGATGCAGCATTTCCTTGCTGTGCCTACGGAATGTGGGGGGAACAGCTGTGCAGTGCAGTCACGTATGTTCCCTGCTCTACTGAAGGTGGACGTTCGCACAAAACACTGGTCTCAGTCACATGCATCAATGAAATCTCAGAACATTCCATTTATTTTTCCTCCGTCGATCAGTTTCTTGCAGCCAATAACTTCAACTTCAAGGCGGTTAAATCACAAGCATACTTAGTACACACTGTTACACCTGAGAAACAATTCTAAATAAAAAGTGAAACCGAAAACTCAAGTGCTTAAAAGTACGTACTAATAAATGAAAAGAGCTAGTTTTGTGTGGTTCTACAGCACTGCTTTTATTGTGTTAACCGGTTTTTGATTTACAAGGCCATCTTCAGACATTTACTGACTGTTGTCACCAAAGAAGTTACACTACTGGCCATTAAAATTGCTACCGGTAGAACCAGACATGAAGAGGAACAAATAGCATTAAGAGTAAATGATACATTGGTGACATGTGTATAGTGTTGCAGAACTTTTTAACAAACATTTTATAACTGTTACTGAAAAGATGGGGTTGTCAGGTTCGATAGATGCTGCTATGGATTACCTTAGACCAGAAATTTCAAGTAACTTCCATAATACGAATTTGACCCTCACTACCCCAACAGAAATAATGTCCATCATAAAATCTTTAAAGTCAAAAACATCTAGTGGGTATGATGAAATATCAACGAAGTTAATTAAAGAATGTGATTCTGAGCTAAGTAACATATTAAGCTATCTGTGTAACCAGTCGTTTATTAGTGGAATATTTCCTGAATGGCCTAAATATGCTGAAGTTAAGCCACTGTTTAAGAAGGGAGATAAAGAAATAGCATCAAATTTCCGTCCAATTTCACTGTTGCCAGCATTCGCAAAAATTTTCGAAAAAGTAATGTACAGTCGTCTTTATAACCATCTTATCTCAAATAACATACTGTCAAAGCCACAGTTTGGATTTCTAAAAGGTTCTGATATTGAGAAGACTATCTACACATACAGTGAAAATGTGCTTAATTCATTAGACAAAAAATTGCAAGCAACTGGTATATTTTGTGATCTGTCAAAGGCATTTGACTATGTAAATCACAATATCCTTTTAAGTAAACTAGAATATTATAGTATAACAGGAAATGCAGCAAAATGGTTCAAATCTTATATCTCTGGCAGGAAACAAAGGGTGTTATTAGGAAAGAGACATGTATCAAGCTATCGGGCATCATCCAACTGGGAACTAATTACATGTGGGGTCCCACAAGGTTCCATTTTGGGGCCCTTACTTTTTCTTGTGTATATCAATGACCTTTCATCAGTAACATTACCAGATGCCAAGTTTGTTTTGTTTGCCGATGATACAAACATTGCAATAAATAGCAAATCAAGTGTAGTCTTAGAAAGATCAGCCAATAAAATATTTGTGGACATTAATCACTGGTTCCTAGCCAATTCTTTGTCACTAAACTTTGAAAAAACACACTACATGCAGTTCAGAACTTGTAAGGGGTGTCCCAAGAGTATATGTCTAACATACGATGACAAGAAGATAGAAGAAGTGGACAGTGTTAAATTCTTGGGATTACAGCTTGATAATAAATTCAACTGGGAGGAGCACACCACAGAACTGCTGAAGCGTCTTAACAAATCTCTGTTTGCAATGCGAATTTTGTCAGACATGGGGGATATAAAAATGAAAAAGCTGGCATACTATGCTTACTTTCATTCCATAATGTCATATGGGATTATTTTTTGGGGTAATTCATCAAGCCAAGCTAAAGTTTTCCGGGCACAAAGGCGTGCAGGGAGAGTTATATGTGGTGTGAACTCAAGAAGATCCTGCAGAAGCCTGTTTAGGGAACTAGGGACACTAACTACTGCTTCCCAATATATTTATTCCTTAATGAAATTTGTCATTAAAAATATATCACTTTTTCAAACCAACAGCTCAATTCATGGAATCAATACTAGAAATAAGAATAATCTTCACAAGGATTTAAAGTCACTTAGTCTTGTACAAAAAGGTGTGCATTATTCAGGAACACACATTTTCAATAACTTGCCAGCAGCCATAAAAAGCTTAACAACCAATGAAATTCAGTTTAAAAGAAGCCTAAAGGATTTATTGGTGGCCAACTCCTTCTACTCCATTGATGAATTTCTTAGTAAAACCAACTGATTTGTATATAAGTACAACATAACTTCTGCACAATTTCAGTGCAGTAATGTGTTCATTGAAAATTTGTGTGTGTGTGTGTGTGTGTGTGTGTGTGTGTGTGTGTGTGTGTGTTAGTATAATCTAACTTCTGCACCATTTCAGTGCAGTAATGTGTTCACTGTAAATAAGTATTACAGTAGTTGTATTACCTTATAAATAAATAAAAAACTTTTTTATTTTAAATTTAGTGCATTATTATTTGTAAAATGACTCTTAGTGTTCATTAAAACATGACGATCATTCCACTTGGGACCTGTGGAATGGTACATTAGCTTATTTGTTTTAGTTGTAAATATTTGTCATGTATTGTTGTTTTTCTGACATGTTCCACATCCTGGAGGACCTCCTCACTACGGATCAATTGGAATCAAAGTAAATCTAATCTAATCTGCACCACGAAGATGACGTGCTACAGACGCGAAATTTAACCGACAGGAAGAAGATGCTTTGATATGCAAATGATTAGCTTTTCAGAGCATTCACACAGGGTTGGCGCCGGTGGCGACACCTACAACGTGCTGACATGAGGAAAGTTTCCAACCGATTTCTCGTAAGGACGAGAAATGCGTACCGTCACGTTTCCGACTTTGATAAAGGTCGGATTGTAGCCTATCGCGATTGCGGTTTACCGTATCGCCACATTGCTGCTCGCGTTGGTCGAGATCCAATCACTGTTAGCAGAATATGAAATCGATGGGTTCAGGAGGGTAATACGGAACGCCGTGCTGGATCCCAACGGCCTCGTATCACTAGCAGTCGAGATGACAGGCATCTTATCCGCATGGCTGTAACGGATCGTGCAGCCACGTCTAGATCCCTGAGTCAGCAGATGGGGACGTTTAAAAGACAACATCCATCTGCACTAACAGTTCGACGCTGCATCACAGACAGGAGCGCCTGCGATGGTGTACTCAATGACGAACATGGGTGCAAGAATGGCAAAACCTAATTTTTTCGGATGAATCCAGGTTCTGTTTACAACATCATGATGGTCGGGTCCATGTTTGGCGACATCGCGGTGAACGCACATTGGAAGCGTGTGTTCGTCATCTCCATACTGGCGTATCACCCGGCGTGATGGTATGGGGTGCCATTGGTTACACGTCTCGGTCACCTCTTGTTCGCATTGACGACACTTTGAACAGTAGACGTTACATTTCGGATGTGTTACGGCCCGTAGCTCTACCCTTCATTCGATCCTTGCCAAATCCTACGTTTCAGCAGGTTAATGCAAGACCGCATGTTGCACGTCCTGTACAAGCCTGACAGGATACAGAAAATGTTCGACTGCTGCCCTAGCCAGCACATTCTCCAGATCTCTCACCAAATGAAAACGTCTGGTCAATGGTGGCCGAGCAACTGTCTCGTCACAATACGCCAGTCACTACTCTTGATTAACTGTGGTATCGTGTTGAAGCTGCATGGGCAGCTGTACCTGTACACGCCATCCAAGATCTATTTGACCCAGTGCCCAGTCGTATCAAGGCCGTTATTACGGCCAGAGGTGGTGGTTCTGGGTACTGATTTCTCAGGATCTATGCACCCAAATTGCGTGAAAATGTAATCACGTATCAGTTCTAGTATAATATATTTGTCCAATCAATATCCGTTTATCATCTGCATTTCTTCTTGGTGTAGCAAGTTTAATGGCCAGTAGTGTACAATGTTTGTCAACGACATTGGAAAAGAAGTCACACGTTCCGATTGAAGCAGAAACGTACAGTAAATAAATATAAACGGAGTAAACAGGGAAAAACTTTTAACACAAAACTGGTACTACCTACATAACAGTTTATATCGATAAACAAAATCAATAAAATAAAATAAAATTAGTAGTTGACAACGTTACTTCAGGAGGTATAAAACATGGAGAGTGATACACAGACCAGTTAAAAGTAAGCATTATCACTGTAACTACAGAATATATGAAAAACTTAAGCAATATCAATAAGGTAAACAGAAATGAATAGATGCAGGAATATGGAGGAATGTTTGGGAACATACAGTAAATGCCATCCTTGAGGGTATGGTGGGAGTGCATTTTTGCAAAAATTTAAAAATATAAAGGATCAAACAGCAAAAACATTAACACTATAATCAAACCTGTGGCTCTGTAATAGTTTTCATTCAATAAATGGACCAAGTAAAAGAAAAATAAAAACAGTACATCATGGGACAATTTCAAGAGGTATTGAACATGGAAAGTAATACAAGCACCAATTAAAAGAAAGACTTAACAATTGTAACCACGGACTATATGGATCACATTGGTAATGTCAATAAAATAAATAAAAGAACTCAATGAATACAGGGAAACGGGTGAATGTGAAGGAACTTACAGTGTGGGAAGTAATGAAAAACAGATGGGATTATGTGAAGTTTAGGAGAGGAGAGGCAACGGCCTTGCCGTAGTGGATACACCGGTTCCCGTGAGATCACCGAAGTTAAGCGCTGTCGGGTGTGGTCGGCACTTGGATGAGTGACCATCCGTGCCGCCTTACGCTGTTGCCGTTTATCGGGGTGCACTCAGTCTCGTGATGCCAATTGAGGAGCTACTCGACTGAATAGTAGCGGCTTCGGTCAAGAATACCATCATAACGACCGGGAGAACAGTGTGCTGACCCCACGCCCCTCCTATCTGCATCCTCCTCTGAGGATGACTCGGCGGTCGGATGGTCCCGGAAGGCCTCTCGTGGCCTGAAGACGGAGTGCTTTTTTTTTAGGGGGATGGGAAATGATATTAAGCTGTGCCTGGTCATTTAAGCCTTTGTTTGCTAAGTGATGGGACTCTGCCTGGCAGCGGCGGCCCTCACTCAGTATTTGCTCAGCAAATCTGGAGTTCGAATTCTGCAGCCTCCTCTGTACATGTAAAATGTCAATCGGGCATTCAACAAATTGTAGTATTTCATGGATTAAATGCAGGATGTCACTGTTGAACGACAGAATGTCAGAGAAAAGACTGGAATTTCTATACATGAAACATATCCAAACGGTACCGTAGACTAAAATGCACTTTCCGAGAAGAACAGTTCATCGGAAGCTCTTAAACTTGTAGTTACGTGACACGAACTTTGTTTCCGTTTCGTAACACAAATATACCAGCACAAGACATGAATACGATAGAGCCGATTGAGGTTAAAAGTGAGATAAAATTCCGCCGAATTACTCGATAAAAACTGTAAGTTATGTCTAAAAAGAAAGAATGACTAGGATAGAATTTTTATAATTTGCCAGACCTGTGTCATTTCAGCATATCCTAAAATCACTCACCCATTAATGATACACTTTTGGCGAATTAAAAAGACGTGAAAGAAACGGAGGGGCAATGTGACACAAAAAGTACTATGTGTCTTTAATGGCAGGCCAGACCGTTTTCTCAATAAACACTGAGTCTCGTTCGAGCAGAACTATGCACGTCAGTTGTAACTGCAGTGAAAAAACGTCTCGTTCGCCGATGCGTGTGATTAACGAGCCGTGATCCACAATACAGCTCACCGACAGACTACTGATACACATCCGACGTAATGCCCCACAGTGTGTTGCATATTTCAACTCCGCACACGACGGCCTCAGTTGTGTCTTACGTAGATCAACAGGCCGGCTGGAGTGGCCGAGCGGTTCTAGGCGCTACAGTCTGGATGCGCGACCGCTACGGTCGCAGGTTCGAATCCTGCCTAGGGCATGGATGTGTGTGATGTCCTTAGGTTAGTTAGGTTTAAGTAGTTCTGAGTTCTAGGGGACTGATGACCTCAGCAATTAAGTCCCATAGTGCTCAGATCCACTACGTAGATCAACAGAACTCTTGTTACCAGCTCCGTTTAAAATCGCCAGGGCGGTAAAAAATTTCAATGGCCTTATTCTGAGCTTGGAGACAGACAGTAAACGTATGCGACAGACTGACCCTTCAGCAGTTCATGTAGTATTATCAGTGCACCATATTCCAAACATGCGTTACTACAAATCAACACGAAGCTGCATTTGACCAATTCGGCAATCAGCTTGAGTACGTCCTGTACAGCACAATATAACAAAGGGATGTCTAAAAAGTTGTTATGCACTTACGCCGAACAGATGTTTACAGAGGTCACATACACGCAGAAATAAACTTTTTATTATGTGATTGTCAGCAAGTCTACTCTTTGAACACTTGGCGTGCCACTATAAAACACACCGTGTGTGGCACAGAAATGCATCATGCTGATGGCAAATGGACGTGTGATCAGAATGACTTTTGGAGCATTATGGCAGGACACTCCGACCAGCTCGGGATTTTGACCATCTGACGCATCTGTTGGACAGAATTTGGCATGATATCCCCCAGGAAGACAACCAACAACTCTATCAATTAATGCCAATCAGAATAACTGCTTGCATAAGAGCCAGAGGTGGGCCAACATTTTACTGTCTTGGTCAATTTGTGAAGCTCTTTCTCTTGAATACGTCATCTAATTTCTCTGAAACTGTAATCATTTCTTTGTCTGAACATGTAAATCATGTCTGCCGATTTCCAAGGTTAACGAAACGAAAGCCCACACCGTTGTGGTTAATTTAGAAAGGATTCCTCTTATTGGCTTGTTGCCACAATGATTCAGTTAATTCCTTCAGAAGAAAGAATCCCAGCTTTGGCTTGAGTGCAACCACTTACATAGGCAATTCAGTGCTCTTGGACCAAACAAGACCGACTATTAGGCAATTACGGAAGCGGTGCTCGTTGCAGAAAACGAGTGCAAAAGCCATTACTTCGTCAGAGCTCGGGCTGTTTGCTATGTCCACCCTATCGCTGGCCTGGCTCGGCGATTAGCGGAGACTTTTGCCAGTTCTCAATCATGTTTTCAAAAATGGTTCAAATGGCTCTGAGCACTATAGGACTTAACTTCTGAGGTCATCAGTCCCCTAGAACTTAGGGCTACTTAAAACCTAACTAACCTAAGTACATCACACACATCCATGCCCGAGGCAGGATTCGAACCTGCGACCGTAGCGGTCGCGCAGTTCCAGACTGTAGCGCCTAGAACCGCTCGGCCACCCCGGCCGGCGGTTATGTTTTCATTTCTGTCTATCACGGTTAGGGTTACCTGGCCCTTTGTCATGATTTTATTCCCTTTCGTTTCATGCCCTCTAACTTTTAATATGTGCTACTAGTGGGGGTAGCTTTTTGCACCCATGCAATGTCGCTCTCCATGATGATCATACTGTACTAAGAAGATGGCTCTTTACAGGATGCAAGGTGGCTTCATCCTTTTGGAAGCTGAGATCAGGCAACGAAGACACAGTCGAAGCTTGGAGATTCAAGCATCGGACCGCAATTAAGCCCATGCGACATGGAGTGGAAACCAATATGTCACAAACTAACAATAGACATCAGAATTAACGCAGAGATGGAACTCAAACTCTGGAAAATGAATCGACAAAATAGGCTACCATACCTCCAGAAGGCAAAATTAGAATGCTTTGTGCGAAGTAGAATCCAAAAATCATTTCACCCTAGGCGTTGGGTCGTCCTTTCACTCACTAACTGACCACTGGCTATCTGGTTTCACAATGACTGTCTCATCTCTTACTTAGTGCTTGTTCTCCCGTCTTCTTTCCTCCCTCGCTTGCCAATACTCAACAGTTTCGTAAATTTTTTTCCCGCTCTAGTCTCCAGGGAGCTAAATTTGTCACCGTACCGTCTTTGTCATTGTCTGGTTCAATACAGAATCTCGCCCAACGAAAGGTGTAATCCCAACTCCTCGTCTATGTACAGGGTTAAAACAATTCAGATCTTCTACGAAGAAAAGTCGCTGGGAACTCTCCAATTGTTCTCACTCTGTTGCATCTTGCAGAATTGTGGGCTGTGGGTTCCGTATAATGCTTCCATATCGGCTTTTCTTGAATACCGCCAAGAATTACTTCAAGTGTTTGTCTGCATTACTGAGTTGTGAATAAGGCTGCTATGCAACGACAAACTCGTTTGCTAGCAGTGGGAATGTTCCTGTGTACGCACAAGTGTCCCTAGGCATTTGGGGCTCGTTAGTGCCCCTCCACTGTAAATACGTACATTCCAGTTGAACTTCGCACCTGTCTGGCTTTAGGGACGTTCTCACCAGTTTTGGTGCGGCTTAAGAGAGGCCCTATGGTCCTGAAAAACTTGGCGGTAGAATGTTATACTGTATATTTAATTTTTGTGGGATTGTTATGAGGTTGTTAAAATTAACTGTTCCAGCGGTGTCTTAATGAAACAGTATGTTAAATTACATGTAAGGTGATAGATGCCTTGCAGAAGGCTATTGTGAATCACTCTGTGTCATGGATAGATACAGATAGGCCACTAAATAAATGAGATAATGTGTTTTGCCATTATGATAAATTGTGGGCACTTCAACTGTAAATCGATATAATGTGGTATGTGCACACTGTGAAGCCGATGGAGTCGACATAAGTTTATCGTATTCAAGTAACTTGCGTGCCTGTAAGTTAGCGTTTCACTTCACGTATGATCAATATGCCGCCGTTTCCAGGTATATGTAAAGAAGTGTCGTTATAACGTCGTAGTAAAGTCATGAAATGTTTCATATTATGATGGCTTGCATGGAACTCAGGCGTTCTCCGTTCTCTTTTGCATCGCTTAGTTTCAGTGGCACTCGTTGCGTTATTGTTAAGGTGCAGCGTTTCACGGAAGTGTCCAGTACAAAGCGCAGCTGAAGAAATCACAGTTATTAATTAAGTATGATAAATTATTCATCAGCACGCCAGCCTCGTTTATCGACTTTTGCCCGGCCACTCTGATGAACTGACTTCCTTTAATAGCGTTTATGAGCATCGCCGACCGAAATCAACAATAACTGTGACGTAAATCACGCACGAGCTGCTCTGTTATCGAATGCGGAATGTGCCCCACGATGAACGTCTATGCCCGTTGTAATGGAAATTCTATTATCTTTATTCGACAGTACAATACGATGGCTTCCGAAATGAAGAATAACTTATAAACGTTCGCTTGGGATCGTCTACAAACTGTATGAATGTTGTTTTGTTCCCAGTATTCGTGTCACATCTAAGCAACATGGCCTATGAAATGTACGAGGGCAGTTCAATAAGTAATGCAACACATTTTTTTTCTCGGCCAATTTTGGTTGAAAAAACCGGAAATTTCTTGTGGAATATTTTCAAACATTCCCGCTTCGTCTCGTATAGTTTCATTGACATCCGACAGGTGGCAGCGCTGTACGGAGCTGTTAAAATGACGTCTGTAACGGATGTGCGTTGCAAACAACGGGCAGTGATCGAGTTTCTTTTGGCGGAAAACCAGGGCATCTCAGATATTCATAGGCGCTTGCAGAATGTCTACGGTGATCTGGCAGTGGACAAAAGCACGGTGAGTCGTTGGGCAAAGCGTGTGTCATCATCGCCGCAAGGTCAAGCGAGACTGTCTGATCTCCCGCGTGAGGGCCGGCCGTGCACAGCTGTGACTCCTGCAATGGCGGAGCGTGCGAACACACTCGTTCGAGATGATCGACGGATCACCATCAAATAGCTCAGTGCTCAACTTGACATCTCTGTTGGTAGTGCTGTCACAATTGTTCACCAGTTGGGATATTCAAAGGTTTGTTCCCGCTGGGTCCCTCGTTGTCTAACCGAACACCATAAAGAGCAAAGGAGAACCATCTGTGCGGAATTGCTTGCTCGTCATGTGGCTGAGGGTGAAAATTTCTTGTCAAAGATTGTTACAGGCGTTGAAACATGGGTTCATCACTTCGAACCTGAAACAAAACGGCAATCAATGGAGTGGCGCCACACCCACTCCCCTACCAAGAAAAAGTTTAAAGCCATACCCTCAGCCGGTAAAGTCATGGTTACGGTCTTCTGGGACACTGAAGGGGTTATTCTGTTCGATGTCCTTCCCCATGGTCAAACGATCAACTCTGAAGTGTATTGTGCTACTCTTCAGAAATTGAAGAAACGACTCCAGCGTGTTCATAGGCACAAAAATCTGAACGAACTTGTCCTTCTTCATGACAACGCAAGACCTCACACAGGTCTTCGCACCCGAGAGGAGCTCACAAAACTTCAGTGGACTGTTATTCCTCATGCACCCTACAGCCCCGATCTCGCACCGTCGGATTTCCATATGTTTGGCCCAATGAAGGACGCAATCCGTGGGAGGCACTACGCGGATGATGAAGAAGTTATTGATGCAGTACGACGTTGGCTCCGACATCGACCAGTGGAATGGTACCGTGCAGGCATACAGGCCCTCATTTCAAGGTGGCGTAAGGCCGTAGCATTGAATGGAGATTACGTTGAAAAATAGTGTTGTGGAGCTAAAAGATTGGGGAATAACCTGGTGTATTTCAATGCTCAATAAAACAACCCCTGTTTCAGAAAAAAAATGTGTTGCATTACTTATTGAACTGCCCTCGTAATTCAGATGGAGAATTAAAACTGAAACTAGCGCAACATGTTCGTAATGTGATATTGTTACATACACGTTGGAGAAACAATTTATCGTGAGGGTGGATTCATTATGTTAGCGCGCTTATGGAACTAGGTGTATTTGTTGGATATACATAAAGCACTTCAGAGTGGTAATTCCAATCAGACGGAATAATAGAGGTAGTACACTTAAGTACAGCATACATATTCAATACAGAATAACAAGAACAGGAGCACAAGTTGCAGAAATGTAATGATGTTACTTTTATTAACAAAACAATCGATTTTGAGCAAAGGTTAATTTCATGATAGTTACAGCTAAGAGAGACCCACATCACAGGGCCACAGTTGTAGTACATGTTGTTTTGCTTTACCTGCTGTGATGCTGTGTGGCTAGGGCCTCCCGTCGGGTAGACCGTTCGCCTGGATCAAGTCTTTCGAGTTGACGCCACTTCGGCGACTTGCGTGTCGGTGGGGATGAAATGATGATGATAAGGACAACACAACGCCCAGTCCCTGAACGGAGAAAATCTCCGATCCAGCCGGGAATCGAACCCGGGCCGTTAGGTATGGCATTCCGTCGCGCCGACCACTCAGCTACCAGGGGCGGACGCTTTACCTGCTACCTACCTCTTCTGGAGTGTCAAGTATGTATATGTGTGCAAGATTTTGATGGGAGCTGTGTTTGCGTTCTTATTGATGAATGGAAAGGAGGGTGTAAAACCTATTTTCCGCACACAGCCTACTCCTCTCGAATAGCATCAACGGTTCCGGCGTGCGTAACATCCCAATCAGACTGAAGTATCACCCTCAACAATGTCAATGCACTCACTCCATGAGAGCGTGCAGATATTTGTCACAAAGACCGGTAATCGAGAATTGTGCTCCATCCTCCTGTCTCTTCTCGACCAAACACTACCGACGAAAATTCCATCCATCACCAACACACGAACCGGTTACCTCCAAGTCCAACTTTGCTGCATTGTGGTGCGATAGTGAACGCAGCTACGGAAGCCGGGGATGATATTTATTCATTCTGAACTTAAGGAACATCTAACTTTCGAAGGTAAAATCAGAAAATACACTCCTGGAAATGGAAAAATGAACACATTGACACCGGTGTGTCAGACCCACCATACTTGCTCCGGACACTGCGAGAGGGCTGTACAAGCAATGATCACACGCACGGCACAGCGGACACACCAGGAACCGCGGTGTTGGCCGTCGAATGGCGCTAGCTGCGCAGCATTTGTGCACCGCCGCCGTCAGTGTCAGCCAGTTTGCCGTGGCATACGGAGCTCCATCGCAGTCTTTAACACTGGTAGCATGCCGCGACAGCGTGGACGTGAACCGTATGTGCAGTTGACGGACTTTGAGCGAGGGCGTATAGTGGGCATGCGGGAGGCCGGGTGGACGTACCGCCGAATTGCTCAACACGTGGGGCGTGAGGTCTCCACAGTACATCGATGTTGTCGCCAGTGGTCGGCGGAAGGTGCACGTGCCCGTCGACCTGGGACCGGACCGCAGCGACGCACGGATGCACGCCAAGACCGTAGGATCCTACGCAGTGCCGTAGGGGACCGCACCGCCACTTCCCAGCAAATTAGGGACACTGTTGCTCCTGGGGTATCGGCGAGAACCATTCGCAACCGTCTCCATGAAGCTGGGCTACGGTCCCGCACACCGTTAGGCCGTCTTCCGCTCACGCCCCAACATCGTGCAGCCCGCCTCCAGTGGTGTCGCGACAAGCGTGAATGGAGGGACGAATGGAGACGTGTCGTCTTCAGCGATGAGAGTCGCTTCTGCCTTGGTGCCAATGATGGTCGTATGCGTGTTTGGCGCCGTGCAGGTGAGCGCCACAATCAGGACTGCATACGACCGAGACACACAGGGCCAACACCCGGCATCATGGTGTGGGGAGCGATCTCCTACACTGGCCGTACACCACTGCTGATCGTCGAGGGGACACTGAATAGTGCACGGTACATCCAAACCGTCATCGAACCCATCGTTCTACCATTCCTAGACCGGCAAGGGAACTTGCTGTTCCAACAGGACAATGCACGTCCGCATGTATCCCGTGCCACCCAACGTGCTCTAGAAGGTGAAGTCAACTACCCTGGCCAGCAAGATCTCCGGATCTGTCCCCCATTGAGCATGTTTGGGACTGGATGAAGCGTCGTCTCACGCGGTCTGCACGTCCAGCACGAACGCTGGTCCAACTGAGGCGCCAGGTGGAAATGGCATGGCAAGCCGTTCCACAGGACTACATCCAGCATCTCTACGATCGTCTCCATGGGAGAATAGCAGCCTGCATTGCTGCGAAAGGTGGATATACACTGTACTAGTGCCGACATTGTGCATGCTCTGTTGCCTGTGTCTATGTGCCTGTGGTTCTGTCAGTGTGATCATGTGATGTATCTGACCCCAGGAATGTGTCAATAAAGTGTCCCCTTCCTGGGACAATGAATTCACGGTGTTCTTATTTCAATTTCCAGGAGTGTAAATTTCCCTCCATCTCAAATCTAGAAAATCTGTTAATAGTAATCTCAGTGTCACTTTCTTAATGTTCATTATCAACTACTTTGAGACAAATGAAACAATGAGACGAGAGTCTACTGAGATGCTTTAGCGAATGTTATTCCAAGAAGATGATATGTGCATTGACGGAATCTGGTGACTCGTCATTCATCTCGTGGACGTGAGAAGGCACAATATGCTCTAACAGCAACGACTGACTAACCTTCTATCACTAGCGCTCACGAGGCAATCTTTGACCGACCTTGCATAAGAAGTCGACGTGTGACACCAGGTGTAGAAGGAAAGTGTTCTCCTGCCAGAAGTACAAACAGGCCCGCTTTCTCCACTCGCGTTCTACTAAACTTCGTCCTCGGTTTGTCCTTACATTTATTGCCTTGCCTAGGAGCTTCCTCAAAAAATGGAACTTACTTGTTAGGATACTTCTTTGCTCTTGTGTAACGCTTTCTTTCTTCGCGCAAAAATAGACTCTTTCTCAAAAATGTTCCCTCAGGAAGCATTCTAGAGTACCGCTTTCTTTGCCAGTATTTCTCCCAGAATCTTGAAGATCTTGGTGTGTCACAGGATCGTGAACTTTATTGGTCCCTGGACAAAGCTCTAGGAATGTAACTGATGCTTCAAGAAACATCGAATACATCAGTTTCGACTGAAAATAAGTAATCAGGGAATGCAGGCTTTCACGATAAATTTCATTGATGAAATATTCTCTGGTTATCAGTCGAGACGTGGCATTGTGTTACGGCAACATTTCGACGAATTTACTACTCGTCATCCTCAGGCGAAAATCTTCTTCATTTTCGCTTGAACATAGGAAACTCGTCGAAACCTTGCGATCTTCTTCATCTTCAACTGAAGATGGAGTGCCCTGCTGCCTGGTCCAATGTGTCTAACGCGCAGGCAGGTTGGTTGCAAACCGTCAGCTGGCGACCATCTAACCAACATACGGCCATCACTGGCACCGAGGCGGAACCAGCTTTCGTCGGAAGCAACAGACCTCCACTTTGCCCTCCAGTAAGCTCTCACTTCACACCACTGAAGTCGCAAGCGGCGGTGGTTTGGGGTCAGTAGAAAGCACGTTACAGGGCGTCTGGCTCGCAGCTACCCTTGAAGTAACCGATTGGTAACAGTTTGTTGTGTCGCTGTGGCGCCAACTGCTGCTCAAACTGCTGCTACACATGTAGTATGATGCGCCAGAGCCATACGCCGAACACGATGGTCTTCCCTCTCCGTAGTGGCACTTGGTCGTACTGACAAGGGGAGGCCGCCAATTGTGAAATTCAGATTCGATTCATACTGCGCATAATAAAAGCTCATGGCCAGAGGTGTAATGTGGCAAAGCACCAAGATGCACTTCTCAGCCGTTGTCGAGAAAATCGACAGTTAAAAGAAACCGTTGCCGTGTAATACTCTCTACGATTAATAATGTCCTACAGCGTCGTGGCGCAGCGGTAAGCGCCCGGGTTATTAATCCGAAGGTCGCCGGATCAAATCTCGCGCCATGCAACTTTTTTTTATTAGTTTATTGTAATTCAAATATATATATATATATATATATATATATATATATATATATATATATACTATTAATGAATTGCTTATGCATGTTGGTGAAGGCGGATCGCTCTCCAATTGTACCGCCTCCATTTTTCCGTTTGTTTCAGGGTGTACCAAAGCTCTCCCGTCCGCACTGATTTTCGACGATGTCATAAGTTGCGCTAGGGACCGCATCTACCTTCTTTCGAAGTTAGCAGGCAACTACGCTGTTATGCGGCTGCTCGTTTCGGCCCATTCAACATCTGTCCTTCAAGTGTAACGAGCGAGTAACGGAGTTTATATTTCATACCTGCCACAGCAAATTTGTGTTCGTGGGGTCTCTGTTCTAATTCGAACGTTTGACTTACGCTATACGTATTCGTTTCTACGTCTTCCGTTAACTATACGTGGTTAACATTATGAAGACAATTAATAACATTTGTGAAATACAACTTTGTTTGCGGAAAACGTAATGATGTTCGAAGTCGCCAGTTTTTCCACGAGAAACGACTTTCAACAACTTATTATATGCATAATTGTTGCAACTGATTGCCGGGAATTATATATATATATATATATATATATATATATATATATATATACACGCGTGTGTGTGTGTGTGTATATATATATATACACATTTGAATTACAAAAAACAAATACCAAAAAAAAGTTGCAGGGTGCGAGATTCGATCCGGCGACCTTCGGATTACGAACCCCAGCGCCTACCGCTGCGCCACGACGCTGTAGAACATTATTAATCGTAGAGAGCATTTCACCGCAACGGTTTCTTTTAACTGTCGATTTTCTCGACAACGGCTGAGAAGTGCATCTTGGTGCTTTGCCACATTACACCTCTGGCCATGAGCTATTATTATGCGCAGTATGAATCGAATCTGAATTTCACAATTGGCGGCCTCCCCTTGTGAGCCTGGTCTTCTTGCGACCGTACGTTCTCGGGACACCGCTGCCAGCAATCATGTACAGTGACTAGCTTCCTGCCAAGTCTTTCCGCAATATCACGCAATAAACATACATCTTAACGTAGCCCTCTTACACCAACTCGTTCAAACCCAGTGAGGTGCCGATAATGGCGTCTTTGTAGCCTCACAAACATCCTGGACTATCATCAACTCGCCACTACCAATCTCAGAGGTAACTAACGGTCACAAACGTTACAGCGTGTATTTAAGACGGACCTGATTTGCATCCTCATAGTGGTGCTATCAGCGCCACTTTTATGCGACTGATGAGTAACTCGAATAGACAAATTCTTTCAGATGTAGAAACACGCCTGCCAATTTTCGTTTATGTCGCACAACACCTTCTTGGTGTTGCGACCTTTTTCCGTTAGTGTGTTTTCCTCTTATAAATCCATGCGACACATATAAATCAGCTGATAAGTTTTCAATGAATCACAATGACTCTGTTTATTCACCGTACTCTACAGATGCACTCGGCCTCAGCAGTAGAACACAATCAACTGTGAAATATTAAATGTCGGAAAGAGTACTCCAAAAAATAAACGTCTATGCAATACAAGAGTCAAAACGACCCAGACTACAGTTTTACAGCCATAAAATTTCTTGCAAAGCAAATCATTTGTCGCGTCTCGGCACAGTTTTCCTACACCAGTTTTCTTGTTATCTGCATGCCGCAGTTAGGACGTTAACGACAATATAGATTTACTTACCTTTGTTAGCCTTTATAGCAGAGACGAAAGGGGGAACTCTTATTGGTTGAAACGGGTTTTCGATTACAACAAGTTTGTAATTCCCGTGGTGTTGGCAGGATTGATTTGCTGAAGCAAAAAGTTATTTTCTTTAGTCAATTCGTTTATTGTCCTACAAAACCATTTGTTTATTGGGGAGTCAGACCAAAACCCCTGAACAGAAGATCAAGTGCTTTTAACCACTAAGAAAGGTCTTTATCAGAGAAGAGTGCTATCACTGCTATTCGGTCAACTAACTACTGGTCATTTGGCCTAGTTCGTAAATCATCAACACTTTGAAATATGTCACTATCAGTCAAGAGCCAGCTGCCATATAGTACAAGAGACAAGTAACATTCAATAGCTTGTTCCTAGTGTTCACTGAAACTCCTGTATCTTAATTCTTTGAGACGGAAATAGGCTGTATCTGTTCAATCCTAATCCAAGAAATACTGGAAATTACTACTTAGCTTGCAGTTGCCGTGTGTCCACCAGAGTCTATCACCGTCTTCTCGTAGCTGAAGTGCCTATTTCTCCATCAGGTGCTGCTTGTAACCTCCCCCTCACTTATCGACCTTAATGACAGTGAAAAATTAAACCGCGTGTACCTAATGGAAATTTGGGAAAAGCAATCGTCACCGAAGTTAATCTGTCGGTAAAGAGGGAGGAAAGGGTTACATCTAAATGAAAGGAAAAATGCAAATGCAACTGGTGGAAATTAATTTTGAAAAGGGGTAAAGTTAATAAAGAAAGTAAATGTGCGGTCGTCACGTTAACAATTAACTGGCGCTAATTAGATATTTGAGATTTGGGGGAAATTACGGTCGCCAGTCCTAAGGACAATTACTATAGTAACTGAAAAAGAAAGGTTATTACACATATAATTAGCACTAGAAGCGTGGCAACTGAAGGTTGACACGTGTAGTGTGAAAACTGAAAGTTTGTCAGAAGTAATAAATTTCGCTACACCCTGACATAATTTAGCAAAAGAATTAATAAAACTGGAAAATTGAAAGTTAATTTAGTGACTGAAGTTAATAGTGAACTTTGTTTCTGAAGCATATCGAAATTCAGTAAAATACAGTTAGTCTTGGGCTACCTCAACAATCATTTCAAAAGCTACTTGAATCTACGCAATTTAGAAATAAGAGATTTAACTTCGAACTTGATTAAATGATTCTGAACAATTAACAATAGTAAAATTTAGTACGTACCAAGCTGAGCTGCAGTCACAGGTAAGCTAAAATATGCTAACAAAACTCGCACTCTTAATTTGTGCTCGTGTAATCTAAATATTGTAGCCAGCTATGAATACTTTAACTGAACTTTGAAATTAAGGCAGTGAAATTGAATTATATTATTTTAATGCTGGCGTTTGAATTTCAACGACACTCGGGTTCATTTCGGAAAAGGAAGGGACCCTGCTTGGCAATGCAATTGGGACAATGAGCAACAAAGGTTCATGCTAAGTTGCTGTAACTTTGTGATGCAACAATTATAAAAGCTGAGGTCTGCCATACAGTTCTAAAACTTTAAGTGCTTTCAGTCTTCCTTGTTGGTTGACTGAAGGTTTGAAGCCGTCGATCGAGGAGGTGGCGACAGTCACTCATTGTCGGCCGTCGCTGTTGCAGAAGCTGGATGTTGGCGCGCCTTCTTCTCGACACGGTCACCAGACGAAACGGGCTCTTGATGCGCGGCAGCTAATGCTTCCCGTCCGCGACACCGTGTCAGAAACTAACATAGCAAGTCAAGCGCAATTACATGCTGCCCAACCCCGAAAGCGCGGCAACTCGCGGGAGCGTCACACAACACACCTGCTCCACCGCACTACTCCAGCCAGACTCTTCTGCTCAGCCCGCGCTCCACGCGGCAGAGTTAACACTACCAAAGATCCTAAACACTTTCGTTCTCCACACGACCTATCGATGTATTCGTTCGATAGCATAGTTTTCCCTAGACCCAGCGTATAAATACAAATAATATTCACAAAACAAACCAATTATACATCGACATAAATGCATATATATACAAATAGTAAAACAATTACAATATACAAAGACACATAAATGTTATATCTTCAGGTAGCAAAATAAGGAAGAAATTTTGCAGTGCAATACATGGAAATAGGAGGATATGCATTTCCGGCGTTACATGCTGAGGAGCATCATTGCACTTCAACCGCTCTGATTACTCGCCAAATTTCTCCTGTACTCTACTACAAATGTCACTGTCCCTCTTTGAGTTTTATTTCGCTCTTTATCGATTCTGTGTGCACAAGGGCCTCTGCAATACCTATTGCGAATATTCCATAGGAAGCTTTCCTCGACATATGATCGTCTTAATGTTTCGCCAACATTCTAAATCCCACTCGAATTTCTCCTACTGCTTGCTTCGGAAGGTTACATCTGTGACCTTGACCCTCGTTACCAAGGTGAACCGTAAAGACTAACATCCACGGGCGTTTATGACCAATCGCTGAGCTTTCTGTTGCTTCGGAACTTATCTCATCCTGTTTGTCACCCATCCCTTCCATCTGCTTGAAACCCTGTGCTCGCTTCTTGTTATGATCTAATATATTTTCTGACCTGACATGTAATTAAAATTATCAACATTCTCTACGGCCATGACCAATTTTCATATAGTTACACCACAATGGCCGCAGGAGATCTGGTGTAGCTTCAGCTTCTTCCTGTCGACTACCCATGATTTGTATTCAGTGACATCTGATGCTCAATCCGCGTAAGTTTAGCCGTCCTTTCTCTCGAGATGACTACCAGCACACATGAAACAAATACTTCGTAATACATATCAAAGAAATAACATAATGTACAATGTACCTTGAACACGGCTAAATTGTTGGTGGTACGCTTAATAGTGATATGTTTTCATTGACCGTAAAAATACCATCAGTGCTGTTGGGTGGCCACTTCTGGCCCCAGAACACCCTGTGCAGGAGGCTGTGGGAATGGGATGATATTCCAGTACCGCGGCGAGCGAGAAGTCAACAATGGTGGTTCAATAAAACATTCTTTAAAATTCGTCGTTTCTCATACAGTAGAATAAATTTAATAAAACAATGGCTGTAGGAGTAATATAATAAGAAATCAGTTAGCTGCTACATAGGTAACCAAGGTAAATATCTTAGAGCACTGAAGGAAGAAGGAATGAGGCATGTCATACATCTGAAAAAATAATATTCAGGATAACAGAAGAAATTACAGTGGACACAGTCCTGGAAATATTTCTGATTATATTGTAGTCTGGCTCACAGTGCTGAGACGGCGTAACCCCAATTGGCGGCGATGTGGCATTTCTGACGGCAAGACGAGTGGTCAGTTGCGCAGAACAGCGAGCTTACAGCTGGAATGGCGTAAAATGGGCACAGTCCCAGGCGGCTGGCAGGAGCGATCAGATGCACCGAGCCAACTCTGCGAATCTCGAAGACTGGCTGGAGTATCGGGTGATGGGGTTCAGTGGGCGGTGTCCCCTTGGAGGATCCAGTTGGAAGCACAGAACTGTTAGGGCTAACTGAAGACTCATACGAGGCATGTTGAGAAAGTAAGTTCCCTAGAATTTTATATATTTTTCAGAAAAAAATATATATGAAAAAAATTCATGATACTATAGATACATTGTTGATTACTTTTCCACATAATCGCCATCCTGTCCAACGCATCTGGTGAGCCGTGGCAATAGCTCTTTATGCCTTCCTCGAATAAGTCACCCGAAAGCTCCTTCTCCCATTTCAGAACCTCTTTCTGCACCTGCTCGTAAGTTTAAAATTTAATTCCACTCATATTTGTCTTCAGGGAAGTTAAAAGATGATCGTTTGATGCCTCCAGAGGTGGGGGATTCAAAACATCCCAACCAAATGAGTCCAAGCACGCCTTGGTGGCAAGGCTGTGTGAGGACAGGTGCTGTCGTCCAATAAGCACGCTCGTCTCGTCACCACTGCCCTACCTTTGTTTTGAATGCTCCTTTTGAGTTTTATAGGGTCTCACAGTATCTTTGTGTATTGTTAGTCTTCCTCTGGCGCATAAATACGACAAAAAGTATGGTTTTTCGATCCCAAAACATTAAGGCCATGATCCCTTTTGCCCGAGATTGTGATTTTGAATTTTTTAGCAGATGGAGGATTGGTGTCTCGCTTCAGCTAGGACTGTCTCAGGTGTCTAATGAGCCACCTACGTATCATTTCAAGTCACAACTGAGCTCAGAAAATCCTCACCTTCCAGTTCGAGTCCCTCGAGAAACTCGCGGGCGCTGTTCAGCCGATTTTTTCTTATGCTCGTCCGTCTGCTGTTTTGGAGCCCATCTAGCCCACAGTTTCCGGTGTCTTGTATGGGAGAGTTCTGGAGAGATGTTGAAATTTCGCAGAAATTTGGTCCACTGTCAGTTCGTGGTCTTCATAACAGTTTCCTCTATTTTTTGCAGCTTATCATCAGTCAAAATGGAAGTTCTTCTACTCCTCTGTTCATCACGAATATTTATTGTGACTCCACTATCCTCTCCCCTCCAGTTTAAACACAATCGTTCTGTTCATAACACCTTCACTGTAAACCGGTTTTATTCGCGGTAGGTATTATTCCTTCCGCTACCATGAAGCGTATCACAGCACGTGAGTCGAACTTGGCGAGATTTATTTTCTACATCTTTCACGCAAATTGACGCTACAACATGAGTTTACGTACTACCGAATTCCTGAAATGCTCGCTCTCATCAGGTGATCCGCTTCTAATTCCCTCAAAAAACCCTCAACCCTCAAAAAACAAAAACCACAGCCCGCTATAGTCACAAAAAAAAATGGTTCAAATGGCTCTGAGCACTATGGGACTCAACATCTTAGGTCATAAGTCCCCTAGAACTTAGAACTACTTAAACCTAACTAACCTAAGGACATCACACACACCCATGCCCGAGGCAGGATTCGAACCTGCGACCGTAGCAGTCCCGCGGTTCCGGACTGCAGCACCGGAACCGCTAGACCACCGCGGCCGGCCGCTATAGTCACAGTACACTTCCTTTCTTGGGATGTCTCGTAGGAAAGCGGCTTCTTCTGGGAAATGGTGTTGCTCGGTGAAACTGTAACTTCCTGGCTGCACATTTGACTGATAAGTGGCGATGAGTCTGCGCCGGACGGATGCATGGCGCCAACGGAAGACATGCTGCCAGCTTAGCGGGGAGTATTTATACTCGCTTTGGCTGTGTATGTTGTGACAGAAGCTCGGCTCTCGTGACGCAGATCGCTGTGAAATGTTGCTGTATGCTACAACATGGAGCAATCTAGTCCACCACTATGCATTGCTGCGTTTTAAGGTATGCTACAACTCTGAGCGCTATGGGACTTAATTTCTAAGGTCATCAGTCCCCTAGACTTAGAACTACTTCAGCCTAACTAACCTAAGGACATCACACACATCCATGCCCGAGGCAGGATTCGAACCTGCGATCATAGCAGCAGTGCGGTTCAGGACTGAAGCGCCTAGACCCGCTCGGCCACAACGACCGGCTTTTAAGGTATGGAGTAGAGCTTATTTGGTGTTTGAAAAGTAGGAAAGAGGTACTGGCAGCCGGCCGGGGTGGTCGAGCGGTTCTAGGCGCTGCAGTCTGGAACCGCGCGACCGCTACGGTCGCAGGGTCGAATCCTGCCTCGGGCATGGATGTGTGTGATGTCCTTAGGTTAGTTAGGTTTAAGTAGTTCTAAGTTCTAGCGGACTGATGACCTTAGAAATTAAGTCCCGTAGTGCTCAGAGCCATTTGAACCATTTTTTAGGTACTGGCAGAAGTCAGACTGCGAGGGTAATCTGTCATTCCTGCCTGGATATCTCAGCCGGCAAGACCACTGCCCAAACATGTGACAGTCCAAATTCAGATCCGTGTCCTGCATGCACTTCTAATCTGCCATAAATGTTTGACTTTCCTGTCTTCAAATTCAGTACATGATCGTGGATCCTTATTTAAGACGATGAAGCAGCAGAGGCTATTCCACCCTCGGTTCGAAAGGGAACGTACAAATGATGACTAGCGAAGGTTAGTAGCGATTCGTGCGTCTGCGAAAAGATGTAAGCGCGAAGCATACAACTACTGCCGTCACACCTTAGCGCAAGATCTGGCACAGAACCCGAGAAAATTCTGGTCTTACGTAAAATCGCTAAGCGAATCTAAGACTTCCACTCAGTCCCTTGTCGACCAGTCTGGTGTGGCAGTTGAACACAGCAAAACGAAAGCCGAAGTTTTAAATTTCACGTTCAAAAAACCGTTCACGCAGGAGAATAGTATAGACATACCGTTATTTGAACATCGGACGGGCTCCCGCATGGATGACATAGTAATAAGCATCCTGGTGTAGAGAAACATCTGAAAGATTCGAAATCCTATATATCACCAGGTCCGGGTGGAATCCCAATTCGATTTTACAAAGAGTGCTCTACAGCATTGTCCCCTAGCTTGTATTTATCGTGAATCTCTCGCCAAGCGCAAAGTCCCAAGCAACTGGAAAAAAGCTCTGGTCACTCCAGTACATAAGAAGGGTGAAGGAACGGATCAGCAAAATTACAGGCCAATTTCCCTGACTTCCTTTTGCTGCAGAATCCTTGTATATACACTCCTGGATATGGAAAAAAGAACACATTGACACCGGTGTGTCAGACCCACCATACTTGCTCCGGACACTGCGAGAGGGCTGTACAAGCAATGATCACACGCACGGCACAGCGGACACACCAGGAACCGCGGTGTTGGCCGTCGAATGGCGCTAGCTACGCAGCATTTGTGTACCGCCGCCGTCAGTGTCAGCCAGTTTGCCGTGGCATACGGAGCTCCATCGCAGTCTTTAACACTGGTAGCATGCCGCGACAGCGTGGACGTGAACCGTATGTGCAGTTGACGGACTTTGAGCGAGGGCGTATAGTGGGCATGCGGGAGGCCGGGTGGACGTACCGCCGAATTGCTCAACACGTGGGGCGTGAGGTCTCCACAGTACATCGATGTTGTCGCCAGTGGTCGGCGGAAGGTGCACGTGCCCGTCGACCTGGGACCGGACCGCAGCGACGCACGGATGCACGCCAAGACCGTAGGATCCTACGCAGTGCAGTAGGGGACCGCACCGCCACTTCCCAGCAAATTAGGGACACTGTTGCTCCTGGGGTATCGGCGAGGACCATTCGCAACCGTCTCCATGAAGCTGGGCTACGGTCCCGCACACCGTTAGGCCGTCTTCCGCTCTCGCCCCAACATCGTGCAGCCCGCCTCCAGTGGTGTCGCGACAGGCGTGAATGGAGGGACGAATGGAGACGTGTCGTCTTCAGCGATGAGAGTCGCTTCTGCCTTGGTGCCAATGATGGTCGTATGCGTGTTTGGCGCCGTGCAGGTGAGCGCCACAATCAGGACTGCATACGACCGAGGCACACAGGGCCAACACCCGGCATCATGGTGTGGGGAGCGATCTCCTACACTGGCCGTACACCACTGGTGATCGTCGAGGGGACACTGAATAGTGCACGGTACATCCAAACCGTCATCGAACCAATCGTTCTACCATTCCTAGACCGGCAAGGGAACTTGCTGTTCCAACAGGACAATGCACGTCCGCATGTATCCCGTGCCACCCAACGTGCTCTAGAAGGTGTAAGTCAACTACCCTGGCCAGCAAGATCTACGGATCTGTCCCCCATTGAGCATGTTTGGGACTGGATGAAGCGTCGTCTCACGCGGTCTGCACGTCCAGCACGAACGCTGGTCCAACTGAGGCGCCAGGTGGAAATGGCATGGCAAGCCGTTCCACAGGACTACATCCAGCATCTCTACGATCGTCTCCATGGGAGAATAGCAGCCTGCATTGCTTCGAAAGGTGGATATACACTGTACTAGTGCCGACATTGTGCATGCTCTGTTGCCTGTGTCTATGTGCCTGTGGTTCTGTCAGTGTGATCATGTGATGTATCTGACCCCAGGAATGTGTCAATCAAGTTTCCACTTCCTGGGACAATGAATTCACGGTGTTCTTATTTCAATTTCCAGGAGTGTATTACCAGTTCGAATATAATAAACCTTCTTGGGACTAAGAAGCTTATGTTCACGAAACATCATGGTTTTAGAAAGCATCACTTGTGCTAAACTCAGCTTGCCATTTCCTCACATGATACTCTGCGAACTACGGATGAAGGGCAACAGGCAGATTCCATATTTCTAGGTTTCCGGAAATCATTTAACACGGCTCCCCACTGCAGGCTGTTAACGAAGGTACGGGGATATGGAATAGGTTCACAGATACTTTGATTCCTCGAAGACTTCTTAAGTAATAGGACCCAGTACGTCGTCCTCAATGGCGAATTTTCGCCAGAGACAAGGGTATCGTAAGGAGTAACCCAGGTAAATGTGGTAGCACGGCTCTTATTTTCTGTATACATAAAGGATCTGGCCGACAGGGTGAGCAACAATCAGCGATTGTTTGCTGATGATGCTTTGGTGTATGGAAAGACGTCGTCGTTCAGTGACTGTAGAAGGATACAAGGTGACTTAGAAAGAATTCTACTTGGTGTGATGAATGGCAGCTAGTGCTAAATGTAGGAAAACGTATGTTAATGCCCATGAATAGGAAAATCAAACCCGTAATGATAGGATACAGTCACGTCGATTAAATACTTGGGCGTACCACAGCAAAGCGATATGAAATGGAACGAGCGTGTGACGATTGTTGTAGCAAATGCGAATGGTCGAGCTTTTTTTTTTCTTTTGGAAGAGGAGCAGGGAGGGGGGGGGGGAATTTTGGAGGTATGTGGTTCATCTGTAAAGTAGGTTGTGTATAGGACGCCGATGCGACCTATTCTTGAGTGCTGCTCGTGTGTTTGGGATCCCCACCAGTTCCGAGTAAAGGAAGACATAGAAGCAATTGAGAGGCGGGCTGCTTTATTTGTTACCGGTAGGTTCAACAACATCCAAGTGTTACGGAGACGCTTCGGGAATTCCAATGAGAAGCCCTGGAGGGAAGGCGACGTTCTGTACGAGGCACACTACTAAGACAAGTTAGAGAATCGGCATTTGTAGTTGACTGCAGAACGATTGTACTGACACTAACATACATTTCGCGTAAGGACCATTGTAGTGGACTGACAAGGCAGCCAGTCCACAGTGACGGGTAGCCGAAAGGGCACACGTACACACACGCCGACTGGCGCGAAGTCTGGAACAGGATTCGTAATGAATGTGAGAAAGAAAAGAACGGAGCTTCTCGTATACTTAACTTTTATTCACTTCTGCAGTACATCGCTCTTGATAATACAAGTGAGACTCTCTCCAGATATGGTTAATGGTCGTAGCCATGGACTTAGCTGAAGGCTATTCTAACTGTCTCTCGGCAAATGAGAGAAAGGCTTCGTACGTGTAGTCGCTAGCAATGTCGTCCGTACAACTGGGCGAGTGCTAGTCCGTCTCTCTCTAGACCTGCCGTGTGGTGGCGCTCGGTCTGCGATCACACAGTGGCGACACGCGGGTCCGAC
Source organism: Schistocerca nitens (assembly GCF_023898315.1). NCBI lineage: Eukaryota > Metazoa > Arthropoda > Insecta > Orthoptera > Acrididae > Schistocerca > Schistocerca nitens. Next base: position 842,808,275 of record NC_064617.1, read on the forward strand.
ATGTACTAATGGACCGCGGCCGATTTAAAGCTACCACCTAGCAAGTGTGGTGTCTAGCGGTGACACCACAACCATGAAGATACGATGTGAGAAATTAGGGCTTATACGGAGGCATACAGACAGTCGTTTTCCCTAGTTCTGTTTGTGAGTAGCGTCGGAAAGGGGATGACTAGTATTGGCACTGGAGTATGTATGCAGATGCAGATTTCGAGACCGCATCTTACGTTTTCCCCATGCAAAATTGGTATTTCTTTTTTCAGCTGCGGCGGGGAAGGGGGGGGGGGGGAGGGGGGCGGCAGGTAGTCATCAGTATCCCGACAGGCTTGATGTTATCCGCCACGACTCTACTGTGACAGTTCTCTTCATCTCTTAGCAGCACTTACACCCAGCGTCCCTAGGTTCTGTTGCATTATTCCAACTTTTGTCTCTCATTACATTCTGTATGTACCGTCTACTCTGTCTCCAAGACGGTTTTCACTCTCCACTCTCTGCTTCCCTGTTTCGTATCATTAGATGACACTCTTTTCCTATTTTCACCAGTGTTTCCGCAGCACAGGAACCGTAGAGTTGAAACTGCGTGTCCAAGTCTGCTGCCGCTCCGCCTTCCAACGACATCGCGGGACGCTGACCAACTTTCCCTCGAGTCGGTCAGCAGTGTCGGCAGCCGAGCTGGGAAACCGTTTAAGGCTCGGAACGCACCCCGGGCTTAGTTAGGCGGCGGGTGCGCGGCGCTGCTGCGTGTGACACGGCGGGCGAGCGGTAAACAAAGGGTTGCCCGGACACGGAGACGTAAATCAGTTGGCGCCGACCGTGTCCGCTGCTTTATTTACGCGCTAATGACAAGGCGGGCCACAAAACCGCGGAGCCAAAGTGTTGATTATTTTGGTTCGCGTGTACGTGCGCCCCGCTGCGGCCGCCCGCCATTTCCGGGAACACGAATCGATCACGCACTGCGTCACACGTCAGCGCACATGGGCGCCGGCTAGGACGGGCGGCTCCCCGCGGCGAGGGGCCGACTGCCGAGGACCGCGCGCGGTAGAGCGCTAGGTTGCCTGGTTCGTTATCAGCTAATCAGTCTTAGTTAAGTGAAGAGCGTAAAATCAGATCTCTGGCGCCAGTCGAGCTGTGCGCTGTATGCGACTCTCGAGACGGGGAACCTGATGACGTCTGATACCGAAATTTCCATTTCCCAGAGTCGAGTAGGAGGATGAGATTATTGTTTAACGTCCCGTCGACGACGAGGTCATTAGAGACTGAGCACAAGCTTACATTGGGGAAGGACGGAGAAGGAAAGCGGACGTGCCCTTTCGAAGGAACCTGCCAGGCATTTGCCTTAAACGCTGTAGGGAAATCGCGGTATACCAAAATCAGGATAGCCGGACGTGTTTTTGAACCCCGAATGCGAATCCAGTGTGCTAACCAAAGCGCTACCCGCTCGGCAGTCGAGTACGCTAATATTGCTACTGCTTCTTCAGAATTCTATTGTATTGTATTGTATGTTAACCGGAGGCGTAGAAACGACAGAGAGGCTCCGTCCCCTCTGCAGCCGCAGTGGTCCACAACCACACGACGACTACCGCAGTCCACTTCACCCCTCCACCGCCCCACACCGAACCACTCTTTCAGAGTTACTGTGAGGTTCGGCAGCCGGTGTAACCCCCCCCCCCCCCCCCAGGGAACGCCTCACACCAGACGACTGTAACCCCTATGCTTGCGTGGTAGAGTAATGGTGGTGTACGCGTACATGGAGAACTTGTTTACGCAGCAATCGCCAACATAGTGTAGCTGAGACGGAATGAGGGGAACCAGGCCGCATTCGCCGAGGAAGATGGAAAACCGCCTAGAAACCATCCACAGAGTGGCCGGCTCACCGGACCTCGGCACAATTCCGCCGGGCGGATTCGTGCCGGGGACCAGGCGCTCCTTCCCAATCCGGAAAGCCGTGCGTTAGACTGCAAGGCTAACCTGACGGGCTCTTCACAATTACTCCTCAAAGATTTGGTTTTACGCTCTTCACTCAACTAGCGCTGATTACCTGATAACGAACCAAGCAACCTAGCACTCTAGGACGTTGGTCTACCGAGAATCACCGCCTGAAGTAAAGCTGGACAGCGGTACTGAGTGGCACGTCCGTTAATGTCAGATTTTGAAACTACCACCACCATTCCTCGTTTCAGAAAAGCCTCAACTGACCTCACGTAACACAGTAGACGTACTTCTTGTTTCACCAACGAAAAATGTACGCAGACACCTTGAGACACACCCAGACGCACTGGTCGCATACAAAAAAACGTAACTTGGAGAAATGAATCATATACACTGTGCTGTCTTGCGATATGTTTATTCGCTACCGGTTTCGATCACGGACAATCTTCACAGTGAACAATATCTACTGTGATACCTTCAAATATCACACATTGTATTTAACCAGGAAAGTATACCCGAGAAATGGTGCTGGGCAATTACTGCTCTTACATGTTCTCATGATTTCAACGTGGTTTTTGCTTGGTTCAGCTGGTACTGTTGCGTTAAGGATTAATTTTTTTTCGTTTCCAGGTCAGCGATGGTGTGTACTTTTCTGGTCCAAAATGGTTCAAATGGCTCTGAGCACTATGGGACTTAACTTCTTAGGTCATCAGTCCCCTAGAACTTAGAACTACTTAAACCTAACTAACATAAGGACATCACACACATCCATGCCCGAGGCAGGATTCAAACCTGCGATCGTAGTGGACGCGCGGTTCCAGACTGTAGCGCCTATAACCGCATGGCCATTCCGGCCGGCACTTTTCTGGTTAAATATCATTTATGCCACGTGAAGTTGTCACAATAGATATTTTTCCACTGTAAAGATGGTCCATGATCGTAAACGGTAGTGAATAAATATATTGTAAAACAGTACCATGTGTATCAGGCATTTCTCCAAGTGTATTGATAAAGTTGACAGTTTCCTAGAACAAAAAATTTAAAAAACGAAAAGTACAATGTAAACTGTAAACGTAAACACCACTCACCGATTAGGCCTTAGGCTTGTTCCGACTGTTGCCTTCAAGGCATTTACAGACGAGTGATCTATGACTCTGGAACCCGTGACCAGTATGTTGCCAGTCCCTGTAGCCTTTACTGCCAGTAGATGCATCCTCGTGGTACCTCTGTTCCTGGATTCAAGCAGATCCTCACATGGCCTCACGGGCCTGTGTGGACCTCGTACCAGTTTTCCCTACCTCAAACAAAATCTGAGGAGGTACCAGGAGTGAACCCGGGTCCTTCTGCGACGAAGGTAACATTCGACTATGGGGGCACTCATAAACTAAAACGTATAGCAGCAAACATTCGACGGATCCTAATATGGTGTCAGAATTAAAGTAGAGATTACTATGTGCAGTAAAGTGATGGTTATCCTCAGATTCCTCGTTAACTGCCTAGGATTTTGTAACTTATTAATCTTATTATTAATAATGTTATTATTTCTATTATTATGCAGAGATATAAGTTTGCAATCAATCATAACATGTAATAACTTAAAATAATATTAAAACACTACCTGTTATACTCTGCTGGAAAAAAGAAATGCAATACCCCCACGGACCCTCTTCTGTGGTACCAGGGTATAATAGGTGCGTAGAGAGGCGTTATAAGATTAGTGACTCATTTGTCACGGTCATCGGCGATTAGACGGCGCTCTGTAGCCTGTCTGTGCACCCTCTATTTTCATTCTGCAGGCAGTAACTGGGCTGACTTTAGAGGTGACGAGGTCTGTTCCGAAAATTCCGGAACACTTGTAATTTCGCACTAATGATGTGTTGGAGCGAAATGCGGTTGGCATCCCCGCACATGCCTGTGTTTAATGTGTAACTGCCGGAAGTTTCATTGTTGTATAGCTGTTAGTTATTGTTCACTGCTGTGTTGAGCAGAACGCTTTGTCGCACAATTTGCAGATTTCGAGATGGCACACTTAGAGGAGCAACATGTGTGCATTAAGTTTTGCGTGAAACTCATGGAAACCTTTACAGAGAGACACCAAAAGGTGCAGGAAGTCTAGGGTCATGAGTACTTAAGCCGTAATCGGGGTTACGAATGGGTCACACGTTTACGTGGCTAGACGGAAGATGAAGGTGACCCTCGTTGAAGACGCCCTTCGACGTCTACCGACGACGCTCATGTCAGGAACGTCACCGAAATTGTGCGTGCCAGTCGATGACTCAGTGTCCGAGAGAGTGGAGAAGAATGTACCACTTCAGTTGGATCATGTCATGACATCATGACACAGCGTCTCGGGATGCATCGTGTCGACGCCTAGTTCGTCCCACTGCTCATGAGTCAGGACCAGAAAGACCTTGGCCCCGCAATATTTGAATGATAACGAGATATTCCTGGTGATGAGACGTGGGTCTATGGTTATGATGTTGAAACCAGGATTCAATCTTCACAATGAGTCGGAAAATGTTCTCCAAGAGCGAAAAAATCTCGTCAGGTCAGGTCAGGTCAAATGTCAAAGCCATGCTGATAGTTTTCTTTGACTCTGGAGGACTGAATCTTCATGAATTGCGCGACAGACACAAACTGTTAATCGATGGTACTATCGGGACGTGCTGCTACGTCTTCGAGAAAATGTGAGAAGGAAATGGCCTGAAATGTGGCGAGACAATTCATGGCTGTTGCATCATGATAACGCATCCGCACATGCATCCCTGTTGGTGCGTGACTATTGCACAAAATCACTGTACTGCCTCATCCTCCATACTCTCCAGGCCTGGAGCCAGCGGATTTGTTTTTATTTCCAAAGTTGAAAACCCCATTGAAAGGACGAAGATTTGCAACGATAGACGAGATAAAGAAAGTGGGCAGGCGGCGCTTCATGCGATCCAGCAGGAGGCGTACCAAGACTGATTCCGGAAGTGGAAACGGCGGCCGGCCGGGGTGGCCGAGCGGTTCTAGGCGCTACAGTCTGGAACCGAGCGACCGCTACGGTCGCAAGTTCGAATCCTGCCTCGGGCATGGGTGTGTGTGATGTCCTTAGGTTAGTTACGTTTAATTAGTTCTAAGTTCTAGGCGATTGATGACCTCAGATGTTAAGTCGCATAATGCTCAGAGCCATTTGGAAACGGCGTTGGGAGCAGTGTTTCAATTGTAGAAGAAAATATTTCGAAGGAGACCATGCACAGTATGCAAAAGATAAGCGTAGAAAAATTTTGTGGATAAAGTTGCGGAATTATTGGAACAGATCTCATATGTATAAAGAAGACATAATTAGTTACAATAAACACAAAACGAAGGTAAGTAATGAAGTAAAACAAAATAAATAAATGTATTTCTTTACTTTATACGTAAACGTCTCTAGCTGATCTTCGGTTTGCGGCTACCTCGATGCATCTTCGAGTTTTGCCTGCACTGAGTTGGTAAATTTGCTACATTTTATTCTCCGGCTGTTCAGTGACTTGGCAGAAACAACGCTTATTACAGGTCATACACTCTTATTAAGCAACGCAACACATAATTGCATTGCTCACACAATATTTTTACGCTGCTTGTGCCCTTCAGTAAATAATGCAACGCTTTTTTTCTGAAAGCTGGTTGGTTTTATTCAGGATTCCAATACACTGTATTATTTCCTAGTCTTTCTGCTGCAAAACCCTATTTTAAACACAATCTCCGTTCAGTGCGATGGCCTTGCACCACCTTACTTTGAGAACCTGAATGTGCACGCCCGCATCTCGTGGTCGTGCGGTAGCGTTCTCGCTTCCCACGCCCGGGTTCCCGGGTTCTATTCCCGGCGGGGTCAGGGATTTTCTCTGCCTCGTGATGGCTGGGTGTTGTGTGATGTCCTTAGGTTAGTTAGGTTTAAGTAGTTCTAAGTTGTAGGGAACTGATGACCATAGATGTTAAGTACCATAGTGCTCAGAGCCATTTGAACCATTTGAATGTGCACATGCCGCCACTCTACTAGTCGACATCAGAGCCAACGTCTTGCAGCATCAATAAACTTCCCATCATCCACATACTTCTTCCCGTGGAGTGCATCCTTCATTCGGCCAAACAGGTGGAAGTCGGCAGGTGCGGGATCCTTAATGAAGAGTGGATTAGGAAGAACGGTCCAGCAAAGTTTTGCGAACTCCTCTCGAATACGCACACTTGTGTGTGGCCTTGTGTTGTCATGGAGAAGGTCGCATTGTCAGGTACACGCTGAATTCGTTTCTTCAATTTCCTCAGGGTAGCACAATACGTTTCAGAGTTTATCGTTGCACCATGAGGGAGGGCGAGTGTATAAGCACTACCAATACAAACCTCCAGTTGGGCAGCGAGGTATTTGATTCTGATCTGTCGATCACCTCGAATGAGTGTGTCCGGACGTTCCAACACTGCAGGAGTTAACAGCTGTGTGCAGCCGACTGGCGCGCTGGACATCGGAGAGGTTTGTGCGACCGTGTTGCGATGACGACAGACGCCTCGCTCAACGACTCACCGCGTTTTTGTTCACTGCTAGATCTCCCTAAACATTCTAAAAGCACCTATGCATATTTGCGATGCCATCGTTTTACGCAGAAGAAACTCAATGACAGGTCTCTGCTTGACACGCACCTCCATTACACGCCATTTTGAAGGCTGTTACAGCAGCAGCACCACCTAACGGAACTTCACAAAACGAGAATATTCCACGATGGTCCACAACAAATTCCGCGTTTTTTCAACCGAACTGGTCTATAAAAAGATGTGTTGCTTTACCTATTCAGTGCCCTCGTAATTTCCTCACCACCGTCACTACCGCCGTCCCTTCTTACCTACTCATCATTTGCATATTCCTTCTCAGTCGCCCCCTATCTCCTGTCAATGTCTCTTATACGTGTATTCCTGTATCAAATACCTACTCTGAACTTGTTTAATTCATTCCGAAATATACTGTTTCTGACTATGTTCAGTAACTTGAATGTGTTAGCATTCCTATTTAGAAAAATCATTTCGTCCTAAGAGGGTTCATCTCTCTTAGCTTCGTCTTCCAGTGAGCATGTGAACACCAGATGCTCAATGAATCGTTAAATCACCAGTCATACAGTGATGACAGTCTCTTTCCCATTCCGCGTGTTTACTGGGACGAAGGGCCATGTGCAATATTTCTTCCCAGCAAAGGACGTTAACGTAAATAATGTGCACAAAAAAGGGCTTTTAAATTGTTTATGGCTGTGAGACATGACTGCATAGTCGACTTTCGATTATCAAAACATAGTCGGTCGTGACTATTAGTAATGCTTGTACGTACGTGCTTGAGCATTGTCCTGCAAAATGATTGTCATGTCCTGCAGGAAGTGTCATCACTTCTGTCTCTAAGCTGGTCGTAGGCTGTGTCCCAAAAATGAACAGCATAGAGACAGAACTGATGACTCTTTCTGCAGGACCTGACCATCATTTTGCAGGGCAATGCTCAAGAACGTACAGTGCAAGCTGTTACTGATTTGTCTGACTGATGGGGCTGCTAAGAGCTATACTAGCTATTGCACTCCCCTGACTTACGCCCTCGTGAGTTCAACTCGATTTGTAAACTGAAGGAAACACTTCCCGGCATTCGCTTCAGAACCGCGCCGCTCGAACTGCCAACACAACTGGCACTGCTAAGAGTATCCTACGACTTCCACATCGTTGGCAACGAGTTATACACTGTGCTGGTGACTACTTTGAAGGTCAGTAAAACTATGAAACGCGTATCTATTTTGTACGAGCTGTAAATAAATAGCTGCCACTACTGAAGTTCCAACCCTCCTACAAAAACTGTTTCTAACATCAGCACAACATTGATGATTCTTGCTGATTGTATGGATACCATGGCGTCCTTCAGATATTGTGTTTTAGCGTTAATGTAAGAAATCCATATTTCGAATATTGAAACCAGTTAAATTCTCCACCTCAGCGTCTACTGTGATGAACAGCGAATCTATAACGCCTAAAGATTAGAGTACCACAATAGGTTTCTTGGGGGACAAATTTGTTTGCCTAATTTCAAAATTATTTCAAATATCAACGAGAGAATTTAGGATACAACATTAAAATTCAATTAAACAGCTGTTTTCAAAATTATCGTTCATTCAACTAATGCTAGCGGATAAAAGACAGTATGTTACATACGCAGCTGTAACCCAAGTGCATCAGGTGAATTAACAGCAATAAAATATTAATCATAAATTTAAATTCCCCATAATTTCATAAATATTAGAGACTCGCAAAATCTAAGACCTTTTTTGGAATTAGCACAAAATTACCTTTATGATGATTCATTTTACACGTTATATCACTATCGTTTTAAATTTTGTAAAAATAACTTTTATCTCATTTTGAGGTGATGGCTCAACGATTTATGGAAGAAATAATTGACTCAAGTATTGTTACTATCACACTAATATACATTACGGTCAATTTAATATACAAAAGGCAAATTCTCTTATCTTGAAGTTCACATAAATTAAAATACTGTTACCCAACAAGCAGTTTAATTCTACTATGAAGCTACCTCACATCACTTAAATTGGTGGGAACAGACATCTCTATGTATACGTAGATTTTTAAGAGACGGCACACTCGTTTGGCGCTGGGGTAGGTCTTTACATCACCTATTCCTTATTTTGGTGATTTCCTACCATAGGACGGCGCCACTGAGGAAACATGGACGACGCTTGTTGTTATTGTGACTATCTTTGTGAACTTGGTTCAAATGGCTCTGAGCACTATGGGACTTAACTTCTAAGGTCATCAGTCCTCTAGAACGTAGAACTACTTAAACCTAACTAACCTAAGACTGTAGCACCCAGAACCGCTCGGCCACCCCGGCCGGCCTTTGTGAACTGTTCACCTTATTAATGCCGTTATATAGAGAAAGGTTTTGACTTACTGTTTTGTACAAGGAACACGGTGAACTCTGGGACCAACCTCCTGGAACGGACTACAGCCAATTTACTTGATTCTTCGTGGATTTTCTATGAAATTCATAATACAGATTTGTGACGTAGTAGTATAGGGACTCCGAATTGATATGTTTGTTGACCTCGAGTTAAAAAGACGCCGCAACTGGTACTGAAAGAACTTCGGCAGTTAATTAGCAGCAGTGTTTCAAAGTGGGTTTCAGCAGCCGAATATTCAGGCCACGTGTGAACCTGTCGTCAAGAGTGTGCCGTAAAGAACGGATTAAACTTATTCAGAAAATAATGTGAGCACCTGTACTTACTTGGAAATGGTTTATTGATAAAGAGGTGAACCCCCATTTGCTTGTAATACAGCTGCGATTCTCCTTGGAATACTGGCATATAATGATTATACAGTCTCCAGTGGAATGTTACGTCACCTCTTCTAATTCCTGTAGTGACGAGGGACGCGGAAATCTGCTCCGGAGTCTGCGCTCCAGTACCGCCCACAAGGGTTCGACAGTGTTCAAGTCTGGGGACTGTGCCGGCCAGGAAAGAAGCTGCAGTTCAGTTGCATGATCCTCACACCACGATTGTACTGTCCTGGTTGCGTGAATGGGTTAATTATCGTCCTGAAATATGGGATCATTGTTTGGGAACAACATTTGAATCATGGGGTGCACCTGATCACCTAAAATGTTCACATAATTGTTGGCTGAAACACGGCCTTTGAGAGTAATGGTGGGCCCAGGGGAATACCATAATATGGCAGTCCACACCATCCACACCATCACACTTCCATCTCCTTGCTTAACTGCTGGAACCAGCAATCAGGATTGTAGGCTTCTTATGGCCTTATCCTGGCGTAAACATAACCCGATGTTTGAAATAACGAAAACACTGACTCGTCATATGACTGATCAGCGGCCACGCTTTATGCTCCTGGCACCATGTTTTACGCTTCTTTGCGTTGGTTGTGATCACTAATGGTCTCGGTATAGCAGCTCGTTCATGAATATTCGCTTTATGGAGCTCTCGGCGGACCGTATCGATGGACACGGAGTTTCGAAGATGGCTCTGCAGTCACTTTAACCGCCGTAGTTTTGTGTTGTTTTGACACAATTCGTGTTAGCGTGCGACGGTCTCTGTCTTCTCATGTTTTGTGTACGCTGTAGTGACTGTTGAAACAGCTGCTCTTGAAACATTCAATAAGTTGGCTGTCTCCGTTAGTGATGCTCCAGCTAATCGGGCCCCCCCACAATCTGCCCTCTCTGGAGCTACATCTACATCTACATACATACTCCGCAATCCACCATACGGTGCGTGGCGGAGGGTACCTCGTACCACAACTATTATCTTCTCTCCTTGTCCCACTCCCAAACAGAACGAGGGAAAAATGACCGCCTATATGCCTCTGTACGAGCCCTAATCTCTCATATCTTATCTTTGTGGTCTTTCCGCGAAATGTAAGTTGCCGGCAGTAAAATTGTACTGCAGTCAGCCTCAAATGCTGGTTCTCTAAATTTCCTCAGTAGCGATCCACGACAAGAACGCCTCCTTTCCTCTAGAGCAGGGCTTAACAACTGGCCCGTTTTGAGCGCGAGTACTCGCGTCTGCTCAGGCGCGTGCTCGCGAGCAGGTGGATGGTCGCGGAGTACGGAGGGAGGCTAGGGAGGGGAAATGCGCGCGCACGTTTGAATAGGGCCGCTGCGTGCCTATTGAATTCGCGCCGACTGTGTAACGTTTAAAGTACTACGATCAGCTCTAACAGTCACTTCGCTGGTTAAGAATCATGTCAAGTGACCGTTGTGTAACCCCAACCATGCTTTCGCAGTTCAACCCCCATTGGGAGGAATTTTATCTGTTTACAGAAAAAGATGGTGTTGCAAAATGTTTAGTATGTCACAAAACGCTGAATTCTTTTACGAAATTTAATTTGCTGCGACATTATATGTCGTACCAAGCGAAAGACTACGGACGTGGAAAATGTGATGGACCAGATCGTGCACAGGAAGTTATTAAACTTAAAAGGAAGCTATCCGAAGAACATCTGGACGACGAAGAAAAATCAACTGAGGCAGCTCTCAGAGTGAGTTACAAAATTGCTTTGCTTTTAGCAAAATCCCTGCGCCCCTTCACTGATGGCGATTTAATAAAATAATGTTTGGAAGTTGCAGCGGAACATTTGTGTCCATCTCAAGTTGAACAGTTTCGGATTGTGCCATTATCTAACATGACCATTATGCGTCGCATACAGGACATGGCAGACGGCGTCCAGAGCCAGCTTGCAAATATCTGTAAAGATTTTATGGCGTATTCTCTAGCTCTGGACGAAAGTGTTGATATCACTGGAACAGCGCAGCTTGCCATATTTATTAGAGGTGTTAATACAAATCTTCAGGTGAGGGAGGAGCTCCTCGATGTAGTAGCCATGAAGAACACTACAACCGGAGGTGATATTTTAAGTAGTGTTGAAGAAAGTGTTGAAAATATAGGATTGTCGTGGAATTCTTTAGTTTCAGTGTCTACAGATGGTAGAGGCATACACTAAGCTAATAAAATTATGTGACACATATACATTCTCCTTTATTTGTTTCATTTGTCGCAGTAATAATTCGTTAGTGATATCCCTGCAGGTAGCCGTGGATTTACATTGACTGGCGGCAGCTGTTGTGTACCCCAAATGACTCTCCCCACTCTCCGCTCTGATCCGGTAGTGGGGGTAGCGTGCTCGCGCTGCTCCGTGCTCGCGCCTTGCTGCTCACAGCTTGCTCCGCGAGCACGTATGTTGTGAAGCCCTGCTCTAGAGACTCCCACCCGAGTTCCTGAAGCATTCCCGTAACACTCGCGTGATTATCAAACCTACCAGTAACAAATCTAGCAGCCCGCCTCTGAATTGCTTCCATGTCCTCCATTAATCCGACCTGATAGGGATCCCAAACGCTCGAGCAGTACTCAAGAATAGGTCACATTAGTGTTTTATAAGCGGTCTCCTTTACAGATGAACCACATCTTCCCAAAATTCTACAAATGAACCTAAGACGACTGTCCGCCTTCCCCACAACTGCCATTACATGCTTGCCCACTTCATATCGCTCTGCAATGTTACGCCCAAATATTTAATCGACGTGGACCGAGCGAGGTGGCACAGTGGTTAGACACTGGACTCGCATTCGGGAGGACGAAGGTTCAATCCCGCGTCCGGCCATCCTGATTTAGGTTTTCCGTGATTTCCCTAAATCGCTCCAGGCAAATGCCGGGATGGTTCCTTTCAAAGGGCACGGCCGACTTCCTTCCCTGTCCTTCCCTAATCCGATGAGACCGATGACCTCGCTGTCTGGTCTCCTTCCCCGAAACAACCAACCAACCAACCAACCATTTAATCGACGTGACTGTGTCAAGCGCTAGACTACTAATGGAGTATTCAAACATTACAGGATTCTTTTTCCTATTCATCTGCATTAATTTACATTTATCTATATTTAGAGTTAGCTGCCATTCTTTACACCAATCACAAATCCTGTCCAAGTCATCTTGTATCCTCCTACAGTCACTCAATGATGACACCTTCCCGTACACTACAGCATCATCAGCAAACAGCCACACATTGCTATCCACCCTATCCAAAATATCATTCATGTAGACAGAAAACAACAGCGGACCTACCACACTGCCCTGGGGCAGTCCAGATGATACACTCACCTCCGATGAACACTCACCATCGAGGACAACGTACTGGGTTCTATTACTTAAGAAGTCTTCGAGCCACTCACATACTTGGGAATCAATCCCATATGCTCGTACCTTAGTTAGGAGTCTGCAGTGGGGCACCGAGTCAAACGCTTTCCGGAAGTCAAGGAATATGACATCCGTCTGATACCCTTCATCCATGATTCACAAGATATCATGTGAAAAAAGGGCGAGTTGCGTTTCGCAGGAGCGATGCTTTCTAAAGCCGTGCTGATGCATGGACTCTGTTAGGTCTTTCATTGCACGTCGACCTCGGCCTCTGAATGCAAGTACGAAGTGTTCACTACTCGTAAACAACCTGCACTGATGCCTAGTCCGTACTGAACACGCACAGTCCAGCGCGACGTATGTCTTACCTGCCTTGACCGTCAGACACTGCCATCCCATTTCTACCACGGTTCACATTATTTTGCCTGTACCCTGTACCCTCAGATGCTGATGAATGACCGCGGATGCGAAAAAGGGACTTCAGCAAGCGGATAGCATTTCTCTCAGCCGCGTAGACCACTTGTGTCAGGAACATGTGTAACAGCAGAGCAATGTGTATTTCTTAGAGAGTGTCTGCAGCAGCAGTGATTGGCTGAGACGCGCACGCGATTTGGCGACGCGGCCTGCGTGCGTGCGTGCGCCCCGGCAGCTCCTGCGACTGCCGGCTGCTGTTCTTCGCCTCACCCCCTGCACCCCTCACCCCCCTTGCTGTCCGCACGCGGCGCCACCAATCATCGGCTTCCACCTCCTCCAGATGCCACAAAAACTCGCGCACCTGTATCTGCGATCGCTTATGAACACCTTATCTCACAAATATAATTAGCCCAAAAACACGTGTTTCTTTATGTCGGCGCCGAGATATCGCCGATACCGATCAGGAGGTGAAAACGTATAGTATAAATAAAACAATAAATAGCATTGACACAGGATCGGGCCGACAGGTCGCGTCTGGAGCAGGGCTGTAATTACGCTATTGTATTACCCTTTGTTCCCTGTAATAGCTATCTGGAGCGAATAACTCATTCCGTGCCGTGCTGGACGCGTGATTTACCCGCCTTTTACCTGGGTGTGGCTGACGATAAATTTCAAAGTGCCGTCGCTCGCGTGTGATGTGCACAAACCTTCGCATTTGCCAGAGTTTATACTGAACTTCTCGCAATACATTCGCATTTAAAATGCCTTACCGAAGTATTACCACCGCTGTCGGTTTATGAGGGACCAGATTGCTTAAAGTGTGCTACCCCTGTACAAGTATAAAATTAAGAAATGTGTCAGAGTAAACCCAATGTGTAGGTTATGTGGCTCAAAAGACGACCGCAAACAGAGGAAATATCGGTTCTTCTTCATTTACGTGTTCCCCATGTTGCTGCTACGTTTGCTAAAACTGAAATGAAGGAACACCAGCACTTTATTATTTTGATATTTTATTCGTTTACTTATTACGAAAAAGTATCCGTAGTTGGACAGCCAAGACTGGAGAGCAGCATCTCTCTAGGGAAACTGGCCTCTGTATTCCAAGCCGCAATTACTGCAATCAGGGCATGTGTGGAGGAGAATATGAGTAGGTGCTACAATGATCGTAGCATCTACATCTATTCAGGCAGCCAGGCAGCCCTGAAATCATTGGCAGCTCCTGCAACAAGATGTAAGATTGTTGCAGATTGCCACAGGGCGCTGGTGGAGCTAGGGGGAAGCAATAGGGTGTACCTGGTGTGGGTCCCTGGCCACTCAGGGATCTGTGGCACTGAACAAGCCGATAGATTGGCTAGGATGGGGGCAACAACTACATTTATTGGACCGGAACCTGTCCTGACAATCACCAAGGCTATGATCAAATTAGAACTACGGAACTGGCTGAGGAAACAGCACATAGGATATTGGACTAAGGTCCACAAACAAAAACATGGTAAGGTAATGATGCCCAAGCCATGTTTTAAAAGAAACTCTGTAATTCTGGGACTGAACAGGAAAGAGATCAAACTCATGACTGGACTGATGACCGGCCATGGGAACTTCAAAAAACACCTACACGCAATGGGTATAATGGAAGAGGACCCTAAATGTAGGATCTGTGATGAGGGTGAAGAAACTGCACCACTCCTAATGTTTGAATGCATGGCATTGGAGAGTAAAAGATACAGAATCCTCGGAACAACTAGACCCGAGGAAATTGTGTCTAACAAAAAACTGGTAGAGGGACTAGTTTCGGTGCGGGCAGTGGCGGGTTGGACCTAAGCTGTTTTAGCTCTCCTGTTAAAATCAAATCATATCAAATCCGTAGTTGGAACTGTGGCAAACAGCTATACAATAGAATATTAGATTGCGACAACAACAATTAGATTCCCAGCTTATCGATTTCAATTTTTTTTACCATAAGTTGTACACTGGTAGTGAAAAGTCACCTTCAACGCTTCTATTTATTTCGAGAACGTAACTGTTTACTTTGTTTACCGCGACCAAAGAGTGTCATCTCTCCTACTTAATCTGTCACAAAAATTGTAAGCTCACCAAACATAATATCAGTCACTCCTTTAAAAAAAAGTACACTGGCCACATTATCGGCTGTTAATGGTGTAGAACTGATACCAGGTAGCGACCAAGCACCGCTGACAAGTGTCAAGGCAGTGAGGTGGTGTTTACGGGGTGGACTAAAATATGGAAACACAAAACATTACCATGCCTAATAAGTTGTAGGAAAACAGTTGGCATTCAAAATAGCTCCAGTCGTCTCGGAATGAATACGTACATGTTCTGCGTGGTCTTCAAGGGAATCTTATTACTACCATTCTTCCTGCCACTTCAGGTAACCACGATGGAGCGATCACGCAATCTTCTCTTCAGCGTTGACCGCAAACTCTCAACCATATTGAATCTGGTCACTGTGGGGGCCAGGGGAGATGCGACAATTCATCCTCGTGCTCAGAAAACCACTGCTGCCTAATGAGAAAAGGGGCCCTTTCGTCTTGCAACACATCATCAAGAGAGCTTCACTGCAAGTTTAAACGCAGCCAAAACCTCTCAGACAAACAGAAACTAAACGATGTCAAAGTTAGCGTAAGGAGGGCTATGCGTGAGGCGTTCAGTAAATTCGAAAGTAAAATTCTATGTACCGGCTTGACAGAAAATCCTAGGAAGTTCTGGTCTTACGTTAAATCAGTAAGTGGATCGAAACAGCACATCCAGACACTCTGGGATGATGATGGCATTGAAACAGAGTATGACACGCGTAAAGCTGAAATACTAAACACCTTTTTCCAAAGCAGTTTCACAGAGGAAGACCGCACTGCAGTTCCTTCTCTAAATCCTCGCACGAACGAAAAAATGGCTGACATCGAAATAAGTGTCCAAGAAATACAGAAGCAACTGAAATCACTCAACAGAGGAAAGTCCACTGGACCTGACGGGATACCAATTCGATTCTACACAGAGTACGCGAAAGTACTTGCCCCCCTTCTAACAGCCGTGTACCGCAATTCTCTAGAGGAACGGAAGGTTCCAAATAATTGGAAAAGAGCACAGGTAGTCCCAGTTTTCAAGAAGGGTCGTCGAGCAGATGCGCAAAACTATAGGCCTATATCTCTGACGTCGATCTGTTGTAGAATTTTAGAACATGTTTTTAGCTCGCGTATCATTTCTGGAAACCCAGAATCTACTCTGTAGGAATCAACATACATTCCGGAAACAGCGATCGTGTGAGACCCAACTCGCTTTATATGTTCATGAGACCCAGAAAATATTAGATACAGGCTCCAAGGTAGATGCCATTTTCCTTGACTTCCGGAAGCGTTCGATACAGTTCCGAACTGTCGCCTGATAAACAAAGTAAGAGCCTGCGGAATATCAGACCAGCTGTGTGGCTGGATTGAAGAGTTTTTAGCAAACAGAACACATCATGTTGTTCTCAATGGAGAGACGTCTACAGACGTTAAAGTAACCTCTGGCGTGCCACAGGGAAGTGTTATGGGACCATTTCTTTTCACAATATATATACATGACCTAGTATATAGCGTCGGAAGTTCCATGCGGCTTTTCGCGGATGATGCTTTAGTATACAGAGAAGTTGCAGCATTAGAAAATTGCAGCGAAATGCAGGAATATCTGCAACGGATAGGCACTTGGTGCAGGGAGTGGCAACTGACCCTTAACATAGACAAATGTAACGTATTGCGAATATATAGAAAGGAATTGCAGCTAGCCCTGCATTTTCCTGCTTATGGGGCTCCCTTCGCGATGGTTTGTTGCTTACAGGGTTCGTGGGTGCAACATTTTGTCCTACGGTTAATTTTGCAGCTGTCACCTTATTTTTCGTGACAAATCTCGTCGATGATCGTCCATCACACTCACTTAACATATAGTTTGATCCGCGTGATGTTCTTCCGCTTTTCTTGTATGCGGTAAAAATCTTCGATTCGGTCCCTCTTGAAATACCGAACAGTTTGGCTCCCTCGGTTACGGAAGCACTTACCATACGAACACCAACAATTCGCTCACTATCGAATCTACTTAGCTTTAACAGTAATGTACTTCCAACCACACAGAACACTATTCTGACCACAACTGACACTTGCAAGGTGATGATGACATTTTATAGGTGCCGTTTGTAGTCAAAAAGAGCTCAACTCGCAGACTTGGGTAACATCAGCATTTACGTTCAAGCGTGAATTTCTCATGGTGTTTCCGTATTTGCGTCCATTTCTATGTGCCACTTGGTCGTCTGAAATCAACGTACTAAGATGGACCGTGGTGAAAACTTGACAGAATGGCAGATGTAGCCTGTTGTGTTTGGACGTGCCCTTGACCAAATTACGAATGTACTTGCCAGATTTGTTGGTGAATCTATGCGGACTATCCAACGTGTCTACAAGTAACGGTGTACCACTAGCAACTATGTAACAAGGCATAAGGACAGTGGTCGTAAAAAGTATCCTAACCTGCTGGGGAGAGGGGCGTCCCACCTTATTACTGACAGCTGGTTTGAGACACTACAGCAGTTGCTACAGTCGGCGGATACAGGACTATTTTAAGCAGTTTCCGGGAAAATATGCATTGAAAATTTGAAGTCTAGCTCCTCGCATAAGGCCTTTGCTTACAGCAGCACATAAAGTTGGATCACTGGCCCAAATGACATAGAAACTGGACGTAGCTGATTAGATGCGTGTAGTGTATTTTAACGAGTCGAGACTCCCCCTCTTGTCAAACGATGCAAGGCGTTGAGAGCACAGTGTCGCTTTTAACCTTGTAATGAATCTTGCCTCCTCATAACTTTTGTACTTCAAATTGAAATGTTCGATTCTGCATACATTTCGGCTTGGCTTGATCTTTATCCTTAAATTATATATTCCATACCTAAAGGATAATTTTGCATATATTTCATATCTAAAACACTATTTGTCTGTTAATATAATTTTATTTTTCAAGTCGATCCATTTAGCAACATCTATCTCGAACCATGAAAATTAGTAATCACGATGGTTAAGTTAAATGAGTCAAGAACCACATTACATTGCAACTAATATTATTATTCTTTAGTTTTCATATAAGCAAATTTTCTGTTTCATTTCTAATTTTTCTAATTTTATTACCGTTAATTCAATCGACAACTATACGTAGATAGGAAGTTTTTACATTGTCAAAATCTGTCACCGTCATTATTAATTATTACGAACGTAAATCTTTATCTCCAGAAAATATTATGTAAATTACACCTGAAAAGTAATTTCAATTCACATAGTCATAATAAAATTCTTTTCAACTACATCTGGATGCTATGTACGTAACAGTTTAGAAATTTTAGAAGACAAACGCGCCATAATAGTTTCGGTTTTTATTTATTTATTTATTTATTGTTCCGTGGGACCAAATTAAGGAGAAATCTCCGTGGTCATGGAACGAGTCAATACATGAAATTATAACACGATATTAGAAACATATAAAATGAAATATAGAAAAAAAAAACATATTCAGGTGACAAGTCATAAGTTTAAATGAAGACAATCAACAATGTAACACTGGAATTTGCTTAATTTTTTAGCTCTTCCAGGAGCTCCTCGACAGAATAGAAGGAGTGAGCCATGAGGAAACTCTTCAGTTTAGACTTAAAAGAGTTTGGGCTACTGCTAAGATTTTTGAGTTCTTGTGGTAGCTTATTGAAAATGGATGCAGCAGAATACTGCACTCCTTTCTGCACAAGAGTCAAGGAACTGCATTCTACATGCAGATTTGATTTCTGCCTAGTATTAACTGAGTGAAAGCTGCTAACTCTTGGGAATAGGCTAATATTGCTAACAACAAACGACATTAAAGAAAATATATACTGTGAGGGCAATGTCAGAATTCCCAGATTTTTGAATAGGGGTCGACAAGAGGTTCTCGAACTTACACCACATATAGCTCGAACAGCCCGTTTTTGAGCCAAAAATACCCTTTTTGAATCAGAAGAATTACCCCAAAAAATAATACCATACGACATAAGCGTATGAAAATATGCGAAGTAGACTACTTTTCGTGTTGAAGTGTCACTTATTTCAGATACTGTTCTAATGGTAAATAAAGCAGCATTTAGTTTCTGAACAAGATCCTGAACATGGGCTTTCCACAACAGCTTACTATCTATCCGTACGCCTAGGAACTTGAACTGTTCCGTCTCGCTTATAACATGCCCATTCTGTCTGATTAAAATGTCAGTTCTTGTTGAATTGTGAGTTAGAAACTGTAAAAACTGAGTCTTACTGTGATTTAGTATCAAATTATTTTCCACAAGCCACGAACTTATTTCATGAACTAAATTATTTGTTACTGTTTCAATATTACACACAAGATCCTTCACTATCAAGCTGGTGTCATCAGCAAACAGAAATATTTTTGAATCACCTGTAATACTAGAAGGCATATCATTTATATAAATAAGAAACAGCAGTGGCCCCAGCACCGATCCTTGGGGAACGCCCCACTTAACAGTGCCCCATTGGGACTGAACATCACTACCACTCTCAATATTGCGGAGAATTACCCTCTGCTTTCTGTTCTTAAAGTAAGAGGCGAACCAATTGTAAGCTACTCCCCTTACTCCATAATGGTCCAACTTCTGCAGTAATATTTTGTGGTCAACACAGTCAAAAGCCTTCGTTAAATCAAAGAAAACACCTAGCGTTCGCAACCTTTTATTTAATCCGTCGAAAACCTCACAGAGAAAAGAGAATATAGCATTTTCAGTTGTTAAACCATTCCTAAAACCAAACTGAACATTTGACAGCAAATTATGTGAATTTAAATGCTCCAGTAACCTTGTATATACAACCTTCTCGATAACTTTAGCAAACACCGATGGCATAGAAATAGGTCTAAAATTGTCAACATTATCAATGTCTCCCTTTTTATAAAGTGGCTTCACTACCGAGTATTTTAATCGATCAGGAAACCGACCACTCCTAAAGGAAAAGTTACAGATATGGCTAAGTACTGGGCTAACATACATAGAACAATACTTCAGTATTCTGCTAGATACCCCGTCATATCCATGAGAGTTCTTGGTCTTTAGTGATTTAATTATTAACTCAATCTCCCTCTTGTCAGTATCATGGAGGAGCATTTCAGGTAACAGTCTCGGAACACTTTTTTCTAAGAGCGCTATATGATTCCCTGTTGGAATTAGGTTTCTATTTAGTTCAGCTGCTATATTCAGAAAGTGATTATTAAATACTGTACATATATGCGACTTATCAGTAACACGGACATTCCCACTACGCACTGATTCTATATCCTCGACCTGTCTCTGCAGACCAGCAACTTCCTTTACGACTGACCATATGGTTTTAATTTTATCCTGAGACTTAGCTATTCTATCTGCATACCACATACTTTTTGCCTTCCTAATAACATTTTTAAGCACCTTACAATACTGTTTGTAATGGGCTGCTGCATTTAGATTTTGACTGTTTCTAACGTTTTGATATAATTGCCACTTTGTTCTACAAGATATTCTTATCCCTCTAGTCAGCCACCCAGGCTGCCTGTTTGTGCTAGTACCCTGTTTTAAACGTTGTAACGGAAAGCAACTTTCAAAGAGCATGAGAAAGGTCTTTAGAAAAGCATTATATTTATCGTTTACTGTCTCAGCGCTATAAACATCTTGCCACTCTTGTTCCTTTATAAGGTTTACAAAGGTCTCTACAGCAACCGGATCAGCTTTCCTGAACAGCTGATGACTATATTTAACACGAGTTGCAGCATAAAAATCTTTTAAAGTTAAAATTTGCGCATCATGATCTGAAAGGCCATTCACCTTTTTTCTAACAGAATGCCCTTCTAGTAATGAGGAATGAACAAAAATGTTGTCTATGGTTGTTCTACTGTTCCCTTGCACTCTCGTTGGAAAGAATACGGTTTGCATAAGATTATATGAATTAAAGAGGTCTACCAGCATCCTCTTCCTTGCACAATCACTTATACAATTAATATTGAAGTCACCACATATAACTAACTTTTTGTATTTCCTATAAAGTGAACCAAGAACCTCCTCTAGCTTTAGCAAAAATGCTGTGAAATCGGAGTCTGGGGATCTATAAATAACAACAGTTACAAGTTTAACTCCGTTAAATTTAACCACACCTGCACAACATTCAAACACCTTTTCAGTGCAGTACTTTGAAACATCAATTGACTCAAATGCGATGCCGTTTTTCACATACATGGCTACTCCCCCACACCGCAAAGAGCTCCTCGAAAAGCAGCCAGCCAACCTGTAACCTGGTAAAGGAAGCCTCTGAATTATCTCCTTATTTAAGAAGTGTTCAGATATACCAATAATTTCAGAGTCAACATCTATAAGCAGTTCACTAACTTTATCCCTAATACCTTGTATATTTTGATGAAATATACTAATTCCCTCATTACTCGGATACCTAAGCTTTGTCAAAAGTGATTCCCTTGTTAGAGAGACTTCCCTTAAGCAGGAATACCTATCAGCTGACTTCAATCTAAAAAAGGTGCAGCTCTAACACACACTACTGCAGGAATTTTCCCATGAGTGATCCCACCAACCCCACCTATGCTGTCACCTATAAGCTTTGCCAACCTCCCCTTCCCATACCTGTTGAGGTGCAGGCCGTGTCTAGTGAAACCCGTCCTGCTGATAGACTCCACCGACACCACTGAAATGTGACCCATGCTTTCTGTCATCAGCGCACCCCCAAGTCTCATGTTATTACGCCTGACGGCTGTATTAAGATGAGGCCGATCGTGACGCTGAAACAGTTCCACGAAATGCACATTCGTGTTGCCAGTCTGAGTGGCTATCTTTTCCAGGTCACCATCTATGTTATACTCCCCATCCCTACCAATACTATTACCAGCCCCACCCACAATCACTACCTGATCCTCTTTAGTAAAATCCCTACATAACCCCCCTATGTTAACAGTCACCTGAGCCAACCCTGCATTAGGCTTCACAATGCTGGTGACCTGGTACTCACTTCCCAGCACTTCCTGCAACTGCTGGCCTACACCTCTGCCATGTGAACTACCTAACAGCAGAACCTTCTTCTTCCTCTTCGACTTTGCAACTGTTCTAGGCACAGTAACTACTGAGGTCTGCTGCATACTTCCTACATCTACAGCTACTAGAGATTCCTCTCCACTAGACTCTGACAGTTGGTCATATCTATTGTAAACACCAATAGTAAAACTATCTGAAAATCTTCTTCTCCTAGCAGATCTCTTGCCAACAGCCAGCTCCCATTCCCCAACCCCCTTCTCCCTCCTCATCCTATCTAGCTCCTCCTGTGCGTTTTTCAACTGCACCTGAAGGGCACAGATCTTACGCTCCTGCTCCTCTATCAGTTTACTCTTGCTACATAACCTGCAGTTCCAGGAGAGGATCTCACCAGAATGCCCACTGGCTTCCCCACTGCATTCCCCCCAGTGAAAATACTTCGAACAAGTGTCACACCGCAATCCACTACTCACGAACCTACGGCAAAGCCCACACTTCTCACTCATGGTAAAATTTTACTTTTTCTAAGTTCCGCTACTACAATAAGAAGATGCTAAAAACCTGACTACAATAATCACAAACTTACTCTACAAGGGAAGTAACTACTATTATTAACAGTATTAATAAACAACAAATGTGAATATAACAAAAGACTAATACAGAAAGAGAATCAAACGTCTAATCACACAGTAACGAGCTGTAAACAGTTCCCAAAAGGTTCTTCTGAAATTATTTCACCAGAAAACACCACGAACACCGGTTGAAGACTACTAAAGTTCCTAAATAAATCACTATGCACAAACAATTAATTAGTACTTAGCTTTCGATGCGCCGCTACAGCTGCAACTGGTCAGCGCGGAATGTAAACACAGGCAAGAGGTTAAGTTGCTCGATACGAAACACTCACAAATATCACGTCACAACAGAAGAAAGGCAGAGCTGAATGAAGAAACCACTAATACGTCACTTATATAGTAAATATTATCACAAAAACCGTTAAAATATGTATCTGGAACCTAAAAATATATGAAAACTTAGAGAGCGATCTCACACGCAGTCACTCGCTTATGACGTCACACCAAAGATTATTGTTATCTAGAATGGTCAAAATGACTATCAAGTTCTTCGTGTTTTGTTGAAATGTTGCACAATGCATTTACTTAAGAAGTGGTGGCGTAGAAAGTGTCAAGAATTTATAAATAAATACTGATGATGTCAAAAAGCAGCGACTTTTACCGAAACAAGAAACCTTGGACCTATTAATTGGAAAGCATAAACAGGAACCTACACCCTAGACAATGAGACAGTCATACCGAGGTAAGTAACACTTATCTGCTAAAATAATGTTTCTGCCCTTATGAAATTACATAAACGTTGACAACATCAGAACACTTAGTTCATCGTAGGATATCTACTTTCTTTACATCTATGAACATTTATATAGTAAGGGATATGTAACATTACAACTTGCAGTGTATCGAACATGTAGTTCAGGTCGGAAGTGCTATTTTGAGGTTCCGCAGTTGTTTCTTGTATCATGAATTGGTCCCACTACTTTAGGTCACCGTGAACATGAACGAGAAGGTATACGTCAGTATTCCCGCTGATCAAGCGTTTCCTTTTCATGTTGCCCTTTCAGTGTTGAGTATGCTGCAAACATTTGCGTCTTCCAAGATGATAATGTACGTCTATGTTACTGGTTTGACGAAGACTCAGGCACCCCACTGCAGTTAGATTGGCCCACTAAATCAACTGTGCTTAATTCCATAGAAAATTTCTCTAGGAAAAATGCCTCCAACTAAGATAACCCCGAATTGCTGCACAAGCCGTCTGATAATTTCCGCTTTTCATCCCGCACGAACTGACGATATCACGAGATGTCACAATCAAGTTACGTGCCGTACATCGAATAAGCAGATGGATCTGTGGGGCTAGAGAGTGTGCAACACGAATGTTTATAAGAAATGTGATAAATTCTTCACTATCATTAAAGAGCCTTTCCTTATTTCAGTTAGTCCTACGTCATAAGCCGTAAGTAATACCATCAAATGTTCCCAAATTATGCTTGCTGGCCGCCCCACTTACCTCCAAAAACTTACGTTCTACGAACTCATATGCGTTTCATCCAAGATCCGTCAGAGGCCTTGCCTGTAAGAAATATTTCTCTTCCCAAGCGACTACCTACATTTCATGGGTGTAAGAGACATTATAATGGCGACGGCTCGCTGTTAAGGGAGCTATTCGATTGTCTGACAATGGCTGTCTCTGGGAACCATTTCGCATAATAAAAATGGATGTTTGGACGAGGTGTGTGAGAAATGTAATGAGACTGATTTTTTCATCCACCAAAGTTTTCATTTTTTCAAACAACAATATTGTCGAATAAAACTTCCTGGCAGATTAAAACTGTGTGCCGAACCGAGACTCGAACTCGGGACCTTTGCATTTCGGGGGCAACTGCTCTACCAACTTTTCTTTTAATTTTGTTCGGTATTGTTCGTTGTATTTTGTCACAGCGGACGTCATATGACATCCGTTGAAGTTTTTGTTGATCCTTTCACTCAGTTTTTTTATTTTTATTTTTTTATTACAGAGACCAGCCAGCTCTCTGACCGAACACGCTGAGATACTGTGCCAGCTACCAACTGAGCTACCCAAGCACGACTCACGACCCGTCCTCACAGCTTTACTCGCGCCAGTACCTCGTCTCCTACTTCCAAACTTCACACGAGCTCTCCTGCGAAACAATATTTTAACAATATTGTAGTCTGGCAATTAGTTCCCAACGGCAGTTATACACCGGCGCAGTCGTTGTTCCCAGTCCTGGTAGCTGTGTAAAAAGGCTTCAGCTGCTACAGCCTTTAGATATCCTTTTAAGAAATTTTTCAGTTTCTGGAAAAAAATAACAAGGGCCCAAATCAGGTGAATAGGAGGGCGGGGGGCTGTGGAACAACAGGAATCCCTTTGAGGTCAAAAATTACGCAATGGAAGTTGCCGTGCGACATGGGGCGTTCTCATTATGCAGCATCCACTTGTGTGTGCAATGACCGGTCTCACTCGATTCACCATTTTCCTGAAGCTTTCAAGGACATCTTTGTAAAAACAGTTTGCCCTGGAGGATCAAATTTCTAATGCACGATATCCAAAACGTCAAGAAAAGCAAATAAGTATTGTTTTGATCTTTGATCTGCTCATTCGATATTTTTTTCGGTCGAAGAGATGTCTCGCTGTGCCACTCCTCACTTAGCCCTTTCCTCTCAGGATCATAATCAAAAATCAAGGATGTGATAACGTGACTGAAACAGTCCTGGTCAGTGGCAGTCCTCTCAAAAAGATCAACGCACAGATTTCTGCGATACTCGTTCTGCTCAGTTGTGAGGATTTTCGGCACCAATTCGGCACAAACCTTTCCCACGTGCGAGTTTTCGGCTAAAATTTGATGTATGGTTAGAGCGCTTAAGAGGTCACCCATCATCCTTATTGTTAAACGTCGGTGTGATCACACAAGAGCACGCACATGTTCGATGATTTCGTGCGCTCCAGTAGTTGAAGGTGTCCCTGAGAGGGCGTGTGCCAGCGAAAAACTTGTGCTCTTGATAAGGAACGTTACCCATAGGCCGGTTTCGACTTGTCCAAGGTCTCACTCGTTGATTCCCAAAGTTAAACACAAAACTCGATTGCATAACGTTGCTCTAAATTCCCCTGTTCCATTTTCGTAACATGCTGCTGAGACACAACATGCTGCGCGCTCAGCGCGGCGGATTGCCCGGGTTCGATTCCTGACCGGGTAGAAGATTTTCTCCCCTAGGGGCCGGGTTGCTGTGTTGCCCTTACATTCGTATCGTCATAACTGACATTTCAATATTGAGATGGGGGATGAGTACGCGCCGAAAAAGTATTTAAACCACACACACAACTTCATGATGGCGCTCTCAAAAATCACGTGATGATTGGTTCAAATGGCTCTGAGCACTATGGGACTTATTTTATGAGGTCATCAGTCCCCTAGAACTTAGAACTATTTAAACCTAACTAACCTAAGGACATCACACACATCCATGCCCGAGGGAGGATTCGAACCTGCGACCGTAGCGGTCGCGCGGTTCCAGACTGTAGCGCCTAGAACCGCTCGGCCACCCTTGCCGGCACGTGATGATTGTAAGGAGCTGAAACTCGGGCGGTGGATCGGTGTATCTGGAAGGGATGAACATACCGGTCTACACTAGTAGAACAACACAGCGTTGCTGGATCGCTCGCAATGTTGTCAGCCTCGTTACTTTCCTATCACCACTCACACACACATACACACGCACACACACACACACACACACACACACACACACACACACACACACACACATAAGGTGTGGGGTTGCGGGTGATATAAAGCATAGCCTGCGGCTCGTGAATTCGCAGACTTTATTCACCGAGTATCTGAGAATGAGAGTACTTAGCAACTTGCAACAAATATACATAATTTCAAACCTTCGGGAATTTTTTTCTCGCCAAAAAGCCTCTGAAAAATGACGAGAGGAAAAATGTTTATCGCTCACTTCTTTTCCGCTGTTCATGCGGTAAAGGTAGCGAATGAGGCACGGCATACTTTAATATTTTTTTACTACATTCTATACTCGCGAAGTATGATACAGACAGTATGCACATATACCACTGAATGTAAGTGCAGTATGATATCACTGAACGATACATAGTTCACGAGATATGAAGTCATAAACATTGAGATGCGTGAAAAACTGCCGCATCGTTCATGACGTTTAAATTTATTACTTCGCTGCTACTAACTCCATTCGCAACACGTTCCGTAGGCGGTATCCACATATGCCACTGAATGTACCTACAAAATTATCATTTTACGACACATATTTCAGGATAGATGACGTCATAAACCTTAAGCACAAGGCGAGACGCTGGGTAGTACACGCGTGGACACACTGTTGTAAATGAATACCTGGACAAGGCCGAGTTTCTCCACTAGTATCCCATATAAAATGAAGATAAATTGATGGAAGCACACAGAGTTAAAGTATTCATATCGACTGAAATGTATAATTGACAAGGTGCAAAACAGTTTGGCGCTTTAACATAACACTTCTTTTTCGTATTAGTGAACACATATGATCTACTTTTATCTTCCACAGTAATCCACATCAACCAAATTAAATCAGAATAACAAGCCGTCTAGTGGATTAAGAATTCATTCACTCTTTTTACTTCTTTCAATCCAGTACGACCTATTCTTTCTGGCAAGTCGATGTCCTCGGACTTTGAATGTGCAGGGATAAAGGCAGAAACCAGAAAAGGATGTCTGGAGAAAGACAACACACACCGTAAAGAAAAAGCGCCACCACACAACGAATGACGATCAATGTCAGGCGTTACGCTAGTCGATAATGAATATCAGATGGTGAGCATGTAGAGCTAAGTCTGTCCAGATGTTGTTTGACCAGGGAGAGAGAGAGAGAGAGAGAGAGAGAGAGAGAGGGCAGGATTCCAAAAATTTAAGCAAAAACCTCCTTCTCTATTTATAAGGCCACTTCTCAGTTTACTCTCGACAGCTTCCTATACAAGAAAATTCAGATGTCCACCAGAATCTCTGAGTTGTTACAATCCAAAGCATGATCGGTACCACACCAATGTTTTACAGATGCAGATTTACTCAGCTGTTGTAAGCGTGTGTGACGCCAGTGCTCTATAAAGTCGTCCTCCATAGACCTGTGACGTGCAGCACCTGCGTGGGATACTGTAGACAGCCGCCGTACACACACAAACAGCTACACTTACAAACCATAAAAGTGCCCTAATCTTAGACAGTGGGTGAAAACCAGGACCCACACCATATTTCTTCAGAACAAGAACATTCTTACTGGTAACACTACCTGCGTGAGACACTAAAGCTGTAGATTTGGACAGCGTCTTACTGTTGTCATCACTCACCCTTTTCACGGTTAGTCGATAGCGCAATACGAGCGTATTTCGTCTCTCAGTACACCCATTCACGCGAAAAGTTACTTCAAGATGGGCGATCTCAACTGACAGACTTTCAGGGTCTGAGATGATTCGGACCTTACGACAATGTACAAATTATCACTTCATCTTGAGCAGCATGGTGACACCTATTAGCTGGACGACACTAATTAGTCTGTGTTGGCTTCCTAAAAATGGCAGGTACTAACGTATCATCATTCATCCTCCAGACCGAAACATGAAGGAAGAGAGGACATCCATTCTACTCTTTCTCCAAAGTGAAATAAACATTCAGGTAAACTGAACCGAAATGCAGCGAAAAGCTATGAAATCTCTGGCCAAAGAAATAAGAAACTTACAAATAAAGGCAGGTTTCACTGCCGCCGATGCCGTAAAATGTTCCCCCATCGTTGTCCAACATGGCGGTTCATCGTTAATGATGTTGATGTCGGCGACCAGTTAGTTCCTATCCTGCCCCCTTTTTTCTTTGTCTGTTGTCCTGGAGATACATTTTCAAGCACCATTCGCAAGCTTCTTACAAATCCTGTGGAGATCTCACTAAAACTGCTGCTGCCGCAAGCCCACACGTCTCTTGCTGTGCGCTATCGATCATACCGCCAGATGCCCTCTCCTCCTCTAAGCAAACATTCTTACTAAGTAAACATCACAATACGTATTCTAGAGGCTGTCGTAAAGTTTTAATAATCTCTTCGAAACATGAAGTTACGTATAGCTAATTTTTTTATTGTTTGCATGTAGGCCTATATCTGTTGTCTTGGTACAGTACCGTGGCGCACCATTAGAGGATCCACAACAAAATAGCGCAGGCCATCGATAATGTGGAATCTTTCTTTATTCGTGTCAGAGGTACACTAAAATGAACACATATACGATACATACAAAGAAAACTATACAGTATTCACCCAGAATTGGGCAACTTTGATAGCATTGGGTGCTGCAGACGTTAAGTTCTTCATGCTATAGCTGGTTGGGCATGAGTTACATTTGAAGAGATGCCGGGTTGTCTGCAATTCACCGCATTCGGCCAGTGTTGTGTTGGCATTTGGCAGCTCCATTTAAGAAGATTGTCCCTCGGTCTTGCGACTTCGGTCTGTAGTCTGTTCAAGGACTTCCAAATGACCCACTTCTCCATGTGTCCAGGCGGCAGGGATTCTAGTGGTGTCATCAGTTTGACGGTTGTTGGCATCTTTCTTTCCACTTGGTGAGTCGGGTAGCCACAGCTGATCCTTCTAGCCGGCCGCGGTGGCCGTGGGGTTCTAGGCGCTTCAGTCCGGAACCGCAAGACTGCTACGGTCGCAGATTCGAATCCTGCCTCGGGCATGGATGTGTGTGATGTCCTTAGGTTAGTTAGGTTTAAATAGTTCTAAGTTCTAGGGGACTGATGACCTCAGATGTTAAGTCCCATAGTGCTCAGAGCCATTTGAACCATTTTTTTTATCCTTCTAAAAGCTCTGAAGTTGTTAGGAAACTCTTCCCGAACTTCAGTCTTGGCTTGGCAAGTTGATGTCTAAAGACTGGACGTGAGGTTACTGTATTTGATTTATGACTCTTAATGTTAGCGGCGACCTCTCTTCTGATGTCATATGGAGCAATCCCAGCGAGACATTGAAGTTTGTCCATGGGGGCTGGCCTTAGGCAGCCTGTAACAATCCTACAGCTGTCATTTAAGGCTACATCAACCGCTTTGCATGTACTGAATTGTACCACACTGGGCTAGCATACTCTCCTGCAGAAAAGCATAAGGCAAGAGCTGTTGTTCTTAATGTTTGTGGAATATCGTACGGTACTTCGTTTTCTGCTTTTCAAGGAGAACAACCCTAGAACAATCCATGTCGAATTGGTTAAAGTGAATGACAAAGTTTACTGTCATGTGAAATAGTAGTTAGGTCACGCAGAAGCTTCCAGTATGGTCAAACAAGTCTGAATGACGGAGGAGGAAGTGGCAGTCAATCTCTCTGTGATGAACCGGAAACCGCAAGGAAAGCTAAAACAGTGGGGACCGAAGATCGGCATAGCTGATTTGTGCGATAGTGGAAAAAGTGAACATCAGTCTCGGATCAGTTTTCAGTACCTTGCACGACGTTCTGGAAACGATAAGGTCGTCGCCCGCTCACATTCATTCAAGAAGCCCGCCCAACCGTGACAGCAACGGAAATATTGTAAGTGTGTCACTTTTTTGGCAGCTTTATCACACTGGATGGATGCTGAATGTATCCAGTGGAATACATGTAACGTTACAGTTGTTGCTAAGATTGTACGCTTGACAGCTTTCAGAGGAGGTAGTATGGACCAAACCAAGAAAAAGGCCTATACATAGGTTTCAAAACGCATACCTTAAGAGTTATGAGCACTTCTTCAATAGAGAGATGTCTTTCAAAATAGCGAAGACGAACAAGTGCTCACAGCTCCTCAGCTATGTGTTTTAGAGTCCATGTTTACTGGACATTTTTCCTTGTTTCGTCCCAGACTGTCTCCTCTGAAAGATGCCGAGGCTAAAATGTTACCGACAGTAGTACCAGTACATGAATTCCACTGCTGGAAGTATCAGAAAGGTTTTCGCTTGCCGCGCTGTGTAGCCGCGCGGTCTTGGGCGTTCTTGCCGCGGTTCGCGCGGATCCCATCGTCGGAGGTTCGACTCCTCGCTCAGACACGGGTGTCTGTTATCCTCAGCGTCAGTTTATGTTAGGTTAAGTAGTGTCAAAACCTAGGGAGCGATGACCTCAACAGTTTGGTCCCATAAGACGTTACCACAAATTTCTAAAATTCCGTTTTCGCTTATAGCTTTCAACTCATTCGTTTCCGGTACAGGGATTCTTTCCTGAGATTCTCCATCATCATACAAAGTCTGTAACAACATCACGGAAGGACAGTGTATGTACACATACACTACTGGCCGTTAAAATTACTACACCAAGAAAAAATGCAGGTGATAAACGAGTATTCATTGGACACACATATTATACTAGAACTGACATGTGATTACACTTTCTAGCAGTTTGGGAGCATAGATCCTGAGAAATCAGTACCCAGAACAATCACCTCTGGCCGTAATAACAGCCTTGATACACCTGGGCATTGAGTCAAACAGAGCTAGGATGGCGTGTACAGGTACAGCTGCCCATGCAGCTCCAACACGATACCACAGTTCATCAAGAGTAGTGACTGGCGTATTGTGACGAGCCAGTTGCTCGGCCACCATTGACCAGACTTTTCAATTGGTGAGAGATATGGAGAATGTGCTGGCCAGGGCAGCAGTCGAACATTTTCTGTATCCAGAAAGGCCCGTTCAGGACCTGCAACATGCGGTCGTGCATTATCCTGCTACAATGTAGGGTTTCGCTGGGATCGAATGAACGATAGAGCCACGGGTCGTAACACATCTGAAATGTAACGTCCATTGTTCAAAGTGCCGTCAATGCGAACAACAGGAGACCGAGACGTGTAACCAATGGGACCGCATACCATCACGCCTGGTGATACGCCAGTATGGCGATGACGAATACACGCTTCCAATGTGCGTACACCGCGATGTCGCCAGACACGGAAGCGACCATCATGATGCTGTAAACAGAACCTGGATTCACCCGAAAAAATTACGTTTTGCTATTCGTGCACCCAGGTTCGTCGTTGCGTACTCCATCGCAGGCGCTCCTGTCTGTGATGCAGCGTCAAGGGTAACCGCAGCCATGGTCTCCGAGCTGATAGTCCATGATGCTGCAAACGTCATCGAACTGTTCGTGCAGATGGTTGTTGTCTGGCAAACGTCCCCATCTGTTGACTGAAGGATCGAGACGTGGCAGCACAATCCGTTACAGCCATGCGGATAAGATGCCTGTCATCTCGACTGCTAGTGGTACGATGCGTTCCTTATCACCCTCCTGAACCCACCGATTCCATATCCTGCTAACAGTCATTGGATCTCGACCAACGCGAGCACCAATGTCGCGATACGATAAACCGCAATCGCGATAGGCTGCAATCCGACCTTTATCTAAGTCGGAAACGTGATGGTACGCATTTCTCCTCCTTACACGAGGCATCACAACAACGTTTCACCAGGGAACGCCGGTGAACAGCTGTTTGTGTACGAGAAATCGGTTGGAAACGTTCCTCATGTTAGCACGTTGTAGGTGTCGCCACCGGCGCCAACCCTGTGTGAATGCTCTGGAAAGCTAATCATTTGAATATCACAGCATCTTCTTCCTGGCGGTTAAATTTCGCGTCTGTAGCACGTCATTTTCGTGGTGTAGCAATCTTAATCGCCAGTAGTGTATTGGTGGTGCTCTGTTTTTCTTCCAAAACAAACTCAATGATCGTCCTCCACTTGGAACGCACCACCATTACAGATGCTATTTTGAAGGCTAAGTATAGCGCCACAACCTGTCGGAATTTCATGAAACTACAGAAGCCGTTTAGGGTATATTCCGCGATGTCCCATAACAAATTTCGAATATTTTCAACAGAAAATTTGGCCGAGAAAAGAAGACGTTGCGTTACTTATTGAACACCCCTCATATTTTCATTTGTTTCAACTTTTCGTCCTATTTTCCTGCAGTAACGAATACACATGTAAAGTGTCAACGAGCTTGCCACGGTTCCCCGCATACCAGACGGGATGTCCAGCCACTGTCCACCATCTGTCGACAGGCGGCG
Organism: Schistocerca nitens; assembly: GCF_023898315.1. NCBI lineage: Eukaryota > Metazoa > Arthropoda > Insecta > Orthoptera > Acrididae > Schistocerca > Schistocerca nitens. The sequence goes on from NC_064617.1 coordinate 842,841,044, forward strand.
TCTGACGCGAGTTCGGCAGCGGCAGGTGAGGACGTCAGCGGCTTGGAGCGGCGCGGAAACTGTATTCGATAAGGCGGCCGCTCGATTTCCCGATACACGCGGCCATTTGTTACAGTATGTAAAGAAGCCGTGTCTACAAACCGTAAGCTATGCAGCTGGCGAATACATTACGGCCGCCTCGTGTGTGGCACGCTCGCCAGCCCCGGCCGTTTTTTGTACGCCGTCCGCCGCCGCACAAAAGAAGTCCTTTATTAAAACCCAATTTTCGCCGCACGTACAGCGGAAGAGGAGTCCGGAGGAAGAGGCGGCTCCGACGAAAAAATGGTAACCGCTTTCAAGTACTTGGCAAGCTGATACCGTCCTATAAGCAAATAAACTGTCGGTAAACGAGGTAAAACAGTAGAGTCGGCACAATGCGCTCATTACGTCGAGCTTAATCGTTGTCTGCACTAGTCACTAACGGAAAAATTAGAGACATTGACGATCCTTTTATGAGTGAGATTGAGACGGGGTAAACATTTTAATTTGTAAGGCGAAGATCGCAGCCACTAATAGCATGTTAATCGCCTTGATTATATTTTAACGAGCGGTGAGTGAGCATTCGGACCGACCACGACGCCTCTTCTCTGGGTGGTCCCAGCTATTGAGCTGTTATCAACACAGTTCATTACAGACACGTGTTCACTGCGGCACAGTGAATTTCCTTACTGCCACAGCTGTTCATTGCCCTCGTCCAGAGCCCGTCCCAATCTCAGCTGAAAATGACTGGCACTGTTATTGTTGTTCTTGTGGTCTTCAGTCCAAATACTGGTTTGATGCGTCTCTCCATGTTACTCTAAATTGTGCAAACGTCTTCGTCTCCGAATAACTACAGCAGCCTACATCCTTCGGAATTTGCTTATTGTATTCATCTCTTGGCCCCCCTCTACGATTTTTACGCTCCAGGCTTATCTCCAGCATATGTCGCTGTTCAATTGAATGTGTAGTGCCAACCGATCCCTTCTCTTAGTCAGGCTGTTCGACAAATTTCTCTTCTCCCCATTTCTGTTCAGTACCTCCTCATTTGTTACGTGATCTACCCATTCAATATTCAACATTTTTCTGTAGCACCACATTTCAAAAGCTTCTCTTCTCTTCTCTTCTTGACTAATGTTTCACTTCCAGACGTGCTACACTCCATGCAAATACTTTCAGAAAGTAATTCCTGACACTTAAATCTATACTCGATCTCAAAAAATTTCTCTTCTTCAGAAAAGCATTTCTTGCCATTGTCAGTCTGCATTTTATACCCTCCCTACTTCGACCATCATCAGTATTTTTGCTCCCCAAATGGAAAAACTCCTTTACTACTGTGTCTCATTGCCTGAACTGATTCGATCAGCATCACCTGATTTAACTCGACTGCATTCCATTATCCTCGTTTTGTTTTTGTTGATGTTCATCTTGTATCCTCCTTTCAAGACACTGTCCATCCCGTTCAATTGCTCATCGACCATAAAGTAGAGCAGCATGCCCTTTGGGAAAATCACGGTTGTAGTTTCTCCTTGCTTTCAGCCATTCGCAGTGGTAGCACAGCAAGCCCGTTTTGCTTAAGTTACATGGCCAGAACATTTAATCATCCCGACTGTTGTCCACTGCAACTACTGAAAAAGCTGCTGCCCCTCTTCAGGAACCACACATTTGTCTGGTCTCTCAACTGATACCCCTCTGTGGTTACACCTACGAGACGGATATCTGTATCTCTAAGGTACGTAAGCCTCCCCACCAACAGCAAGGTCCATGGTCCATTGTGGGGGGGGGGGGGGGAGGAGGGGAAGCGGAGGGGAGAGGGGGGCACATAGCCCGCTGTCAAATGCCAACTGTTTTAAACTGGACAGGTGCTGTAATCAGATTTAAAACAGCTGGCATTTGACAGAGAGTCATCTGGACTGCTCCCCCAATAACACGAGGGCTGTTCGGAAAGTAATAAACGATAGGTCGTGAAATGGAAACCACAATGAAAATCAAAACTGTTTTATTTGCAACAGTTAGCTACAACTTCCAGCTACTTATCTCCATAGTCGCCGATCCGACTTAGATATATGTCGTAGCGTTGTACCAGCTTTCCAATACCCTCGTTATAGAAGACAGTGCTTTCCGCCAATTCTCTATGCTGGCCTACAGTTAGTTGTCTGTGATAAAATGTTGTCTTCATAGCCAGCGGTTCATGTGATCAGAGATGAAACTCAGAGGGAGACAATTACGGGCGGTATTGTGGGTAATCAAACATTTCCAATTGAAAACGACGCAGGAGCACCTTCATTGCCCCTGCAGAATGCAGATGAGAGTTGTCTTGAAGAAGAAAACACACGACAATTATGTAGTGTTGGTTGCATAGCTTCAGGCGAAATTTCTCACCAGGCCCTCGTACTTGGCGGGAGACACTATTGTTCTAGGTATCTTTATGTGCTTCCTGTGTGCTCAGAACTAAAAAGAACGACGTAACGCGATCGACGGGCATACTAGAGACACTGCCCAACACACCTGTGCAAAACTTCAACGGATTTTCACTGTGGTTTCCGTTCCTTACTTCCCGAATAACCGACGTATGCCGTTGGGGACCTGGTATTATTGGCAGCCACACTGTAGTGATGGCGGTTATCGCTGAAACAACCGGTTTTCGGTTATATCGTTTTTTTTTTCAATATCAGTTCAATCGGACTGTTAAAGCCGCTCAAAGAAACCGGTTCCTGAAATCATCCATTTTCAGCGTTTTATTCCTGTTAGATCCTGTAATAAATGTAGAAATCGAGCAAAGACTGAAAAATTTTGACTCCTTCAGTTTCAAGACACATAGAATCAAAATATTAAATAATACAGGCAAATAAAAGAAACATAGGCCGTCCATCGTTGCATCTCCGCGTTCTTAGCTGAGTGATACTGTGCTTGCCTGTGGGCCCGGATAGCTCAGTTGGTAGAGTGGTAGGTTTTCAACCAATGGGTCCCGGGTTCATGTCCCTGTCCGGACGAAAATTAATACACAGTTCTGTTTCAGCCGCGCTAGTAAATCGACATTGTTTACTGCTGCGCTGCCCTTCCCTGTTTACATCGCTGTACTTGTGCTTCGCCAGTGCTGTCCATCCGTTAATATCCGTGTTCCGTCACATTCCTTGTGATCTGATCGCTTCTTCTGGTCGTGCTGCTGCTAATTGGAATTTAGATTGTTTAACCGAAATTTCGTCGCTGGATTAACCATGGCTACAAAACCTCAGGAAGAATACTCTGTTATTTGTTTTTGACAAGGAATCCCGCCCTGTTCAGCCGACATCCCTGGACATAGATGACTGGGTTACACAGGTAACTGGTCTCAATTCTGAAACCGTCCATGCCTCGCAGCTGGATCAGAAAAACTACTGCGTTTTTGTCAAGTTAATCAGTCCTGCGACTGCTGATAATGTGTTACGAAAGGGGCTATGAAGAAGATTTTGTGCATAGAAATGGTTATAAAAATAAGGTTTGCATCTATAGAGCTGACACTGATTACAAAATCGTTCGTGTCTTGAATCTTTCCTTTAAAATTGAAAATGATAAGATTAAGAAAGGTCTTTCACACTACGGAGACGTTAAATCAATTGCAAATGAAAGATGGTCGCCTAGTTTAAACTGCAATGCTTCAACGGGGTCCGCTGTGTAGAGATAGACGTTAAGACAAATATTCCGTCTCACATCACTGTTTGTGGGTATAAGGCACAAATTGTTTATACATGTCAGGAAACTACGTGTCATATATGTAACGAAACCGGCCACTTCAGTCAGGAATGTCCGCGGAGAACTGTTGTTCTTAAAAGTAATTTGATACAGTGTCAGAAACTTAACTTAAATGATCTGTTACCAAAGAATAGCCCGGATCACCTGGTTGAGGATGTTAACGCAGCGAGCCAAGCTGATGTCCCCCTTTACGATAACAGTCAGTTTCCCCCGTTAACAACAAAGGGAAACCCTGTTACCATTACTCGTGAAACTGAAATGCAGCTGAAAAAACGACGTCTGGAGACAACAGATGGTTGATCAGAGGACGAGCTGTCCTGTACAACTCCCTCAGTTCGCAAGCAAAAACAGTGCGATGAGGAAGCAGAGAAATCGGACGGCAGAATGCGAATGGAAACTGATGAACAGAAGGATAATAAACATACGGTACCAGAAAATGAAGGAGGTGTTGTCAGTATTGATTTGCAAGAAAAAACAGGTGAAGTAGCTGATTGCAAAGATCAGCAGCTATCTGTTAGTAAACAAACGCAGAGGAGAGGTTGCAAAACTGCCGCTTCCATTTGTTTCCCTCGATCAGGAAGTAAGTGATATTAATAAAGAACAAGGAAGTGGTGACCAAAATGAAACCACGGTCAACACCGCAGTGCATGCGCCAGCAACAGAAATTGAGAACGCGTCTGCTGCTGCTCCAGACTAGCCGCGAAGTAAAATAAAAACGCAACCAAATGGGAATGTAGCTCGTAAACAAGGGAAGGGAAAATCCGGAAAGGGCAACCCAAGTCCAAAGGATGTTCAGTATGAAACTGTCCTACACGAATCACTGGAGGAAAAATCAGAAAGTTTACAAGGAAATCAGTCTGCTAGTGCTACAAGAGGAAACCTCAGAAAAAAACGGGACACTAACTAATAATCTGATTGAAGTGTTATTCCATGTTCAGCCTTCCGAGAAAACTGTCAATAGTTTAACTGAACTCAGAGCCACAGGAAACTAAACTAGTAATCTGTAAATGAACTGTTAAGTTTGACGTTTTCTCCTTAGATTATGGCGCAAGTTTGTTTTTACTCCTCCCGGTTCCAATCCTTTAAAGCAAGTACAGCACTGAGCTTCAATTGACACCGCACTTCATAAAACACTTCCAGACTAGGTATGGTGCCATTCCGTCATAGAAGTTATGTATGGCGACGGCAGTGACAAACTGCCGTATAGACCAGATGGGGCGAGTCTGGCACCTACATGTACGCATCTACCATCTAATAGGCCGGACCACATGGTAACACATGCATTACCATCTCAGTAGTGCTGTACGAATTCTTATGCCACGCGTTTCCTACTCGTTTCTGTCACCATTTTTATTAAAACAATACTGATCGCTTTTCCAGTTTCCTGTAATAACGTAATGTTTCAAAGCAGTGCTAATTTTTCGGATAAAAATTATTCGCTGCTAATAAAAGGTTGATTTAAAGCGAAAAATTTTAGCACTGCTGCTGCGTCTAATGGATAGTTCGTTTTTCTCTACCCCGTTATTAGTAAAAAAATAAAATCAGTTGTTATAACCGAAAGCAAAGAAATACCGAAAAATACCGGTTATTCAGAACTAAAGTACCGGTATCGGTTCTAACCGGTTAATTTTTTCCATCCCTATCACACTGTTCCAAATTCCGCCGAGAAAAGCATTATGCCCGCCAGTTTTGATGTAGAAAACCATTCCAAACTTGAAAATTTCGTGTATTTATGAAAAAAGGTAGCTCTGGTTCTAATTAAAATTAAGGGCAGATTACTGAAGAACTAAGACACACTATAGAGATGTATACAATTAGTCAATTAGTCAGTTTCAAATTTTCAACGCGATTTTCGAAACATATGTCATGGTCTGCAGTCTGAAGACTGGTTTGATGCAGCTCTCTGTGCTTACAGTCCTGTTCAGCCCCTTCACCTCTGTATAATTACCACAACCTACATTCATTGCAACCTGCTTACTGCATTCGTGATTTCAAGTCTTACTGTCCCTCACAAATTTCATCGCCGATACTTACTTCCATAACGAAATAGAAATTTCCTTGACGCCTCACTCGGTGTTCCACCATCTGATCCATTGTTCCAGTCAAGTTGTACCGTAAAATTCTTTTTTCATTTTCCCAGTCCGGTTTAGTATCTCCTCATCTGTCATTCGATCTCCCAATCTAATCTTCAGAATTCGTCTGCGGCACTGTACTTCAAAAGTTTCTCTCTTCTTCTTGTCTGGGCTGCTTATCGTCCACGCTCCAGTCCCATATTTATACTACAGATAAACACCTTCAAAAAAGACTTTCTGTCCCTTACATTTATATTAGATGTTAACAAATTCCTTTTTTTAGATAGACTTTTCCTGCTATTTCCATTCGGCATTTTTATTTCTTCCCTACTTCGGCCACCATAAGGCTTTTTTTTTCTGCCCAAATAGTAAAACTCATTCGCTACTTGTTGTGTCTCATTTCCTAATCTAATTCCCTCTGCATCGACTGGTTTAATTCGACGACATTCCACTACCCTCCTTTTTCTTTCATTTTAGTTTTAGTGAAGTTCAACATATAACCTCTTTTCAAGACACTATCCATTTCGGACAACTGCTCTTCCGAGTTCTTTTTACTTCTACTCCCTGAACCTTTATTTACCTCATCAATTTTTCACTGGCGTCTTTTATTGATTCCTTTTGTACAAACTGAATAACACAAAGACCTACAACGATTTTTTTATCACTGCAGAGAGTGGACCGGTGTGGTGATTGCCAGTGGACACTATTTGTCAAGAGAAAGTCGCAACTTTTAGGCCTTAAACAGGAGAGTCGTCGACGAAGAGGCCATTACAAATCAAGCACAAATTATGATTGAGTAAGGTCCTGGAAGGAAATAGGCCAATCCGTTTCAGTCATCACGGCAAACGACTTAACTGATATAGCAAAAACACAGATAACGTTAATATGGATGGGTGGTAGCGAATTCGAACACCACTCCTCGAGGGTCCGCCACCTGCGTCATCTCGCTCGGTTGCGGGAAGAGTAAAAGAAATATTACAGGACTCTTTCCTTGCTTCTTTCAGTGAAATCGTACTTTAAAGTTCCTCTCAGTTGTCTCGTTATGTAACTTGTACCTGACTAGTGACTAGAGTAGTTCATCCACAATCTTATTTTAGTCTCAACTCCAGTTTCGTATCAGTGTCTCTTATGTTCCAGCTGCCTCTGTGAGAACACCATTAGATTCTGCAGGATATCCCAAAAAGAGTATTCTCTCATCGATACTACATAACGTATAAATATTTTTATTTTTCCTAGGCATGACACAACATGTAATGCGATTACTTCATTATTCAGGATGCTCTGGATGGGAAATGTTTCATATTGCTGCAATAAAATTTCTTCAGCGTCAAAATCTCTTCAACACGTGATCCAGATGGAGCTTGTAGGAAGTAAAGATATACTTCACCATTCACACCGTTTCCAAAAATGAATAGTCCTGCAGCGCCTCTTGTTACACCACACCACACTGTAGCTCCAGGTAAGTTCACATGATGTTCCACAGTAATATGTGTACTTTGAGGAACGCAATAGGTGCAGCTGCGTAAATTAGTTATTCCATTTAACGTAAAAGAGGCCCATCGCGCCAGACGTCGAGATTATTGTCCCAAGGCCATATTGTTGTACAGATTTCTTAGAGATCAAAGGTGGACTTCCGCGAGTTTTTCTGCTGTGAAAAGAACAAATGACCGTGGTCTTCCAGAAAGTTATTGGAGGCTGTATTGTACAGTTATGTAACACTGACGTCATGAATGATGCGTCCCGTTGACAGGATGCTTTGAAATGTCTTTCTGAACTGTCTTTGCCCGTCAGTAACAGCCTCACGTCTACAGTTGTGCTTCAGAACAAATTTTTTTCCTCAAAATTTAGTGGAGGTCATGCATTATTTCAGATAATTCATCTCAAAAATGATTCAATTGGTTACAAGCAGTGAACAAATGAGTCCATTTTTGGGATGTCTTGTAGTTTTTGAATGATTCCTCAACAATGCTCCTGCAGAACTAATGGATTACGTCTTGAGTCCTGCAGAGATCTTTCTCTAAATGCCACACAACAGGTACAGAGCTCGGTCCTTAATCCTCTGTGTATTGTGCTTAGTCTACAGCTTCGAACGGTACATCGCTCAGCGTACGGTGATTCCACAGACAGCTTCACACTCGTTTCAGTTATGATGGAAGGCTATAGTGCGTCTTTAGTTTTGCCGCGATTTCGATCATAGGAGTATACATTCGTGTAGATGGCGCTGAAATCGGTCCAGGTCACAGCAAAATTTTATATTACGTTGAGATAAGGCAGTCAGTTTGTGATTATTGAAAGGCTACGTCACCAAGCGGTCTGAAACAGCATGTGCAGTAATAAGTTCTCAATTTTGCGGTGCTCGGTAGACAATAACAAAAAGCACACTTGTACTGCAGTATACAATGCCGTCAGCCTACACAATAGCTCCGCCGGGTATTTTGCGTGACTTGTAATCCCTTAGTCTCCTTATAGGCCACTGAAAGTGAAAGCACAGTGTCACTTGATTTATAAGGAAGCAAATTATCTTTTGAAACCTCCAGCATGCGACTTGTAAGCGTATTTACACAGGCTCGCCCAGTGGAACATGAAGTAGGTCATTTAACGCACGCATGCAAAAGCAAGAAATACGCAAAGAATAACAAACATAGACGGTTAATCGCTTCACACCATTGTCCCCCACACATGGTGATTGTAGCAAGACTTAATTAAAAGTTCCAATTGAAAAGCTGCACATTGTCGTCGGGGGAGGAATGGTGAGGGGGGGGGGGGTGAGCAACGGCATTAATCGCGTAAAATTTTAAGCTTTTACTTCCGTGCTGATCGACAGATGATAAACAAAATATTCCAACATTCTTTATTATGGAACAGTGAGTCTTACGTTCTTTTTAACGCAGGCTTGCTAATGCCGACTACCTACACAATAGCCCTGTCACGTATTCAGAGTTACCTCCTTATTTTCCTTACAAAACACTGAGACACCTCTCTGTGTATAGCCTTACATATAAGCATATATACATTGATCGCTATTTGCACTTACCAGTCTAGACGCTCCCAAGCACACTAGATACAGAGGCTTGATTAGACGGCTTAGAATTTCAGAAACCCACTTACTATGGAACAACATCACTGCACCGAAAACTTCCAGACATTCCGCACACATTTTTTCATTATTTTATATTAGATATTACATTAGTTTCATATAGTTCCCGTAATGAGCTGCAGTTTTTCTGTATTTTTATCTTTGGCTTCATAACGAACTGGCTATAATACTCTAGCACCAGTTGTAAGCTTCAAAGAATCAAATTTCACCCACACGACAGTCGCCACTTGATTACGGCCGAGGAGCACTCGAACGGAAGCTCGTGGACATTTCACAGGTGTTACGAAAATATTGATGAATGTTAAACGATACGTGGTGAGTCTGAGTTGTATGCATAACGATTAACTATAAGATGTAAACACTAGAGGTACTGGAAAGAAGGATTATTAGAAAAATTATGGGTACAATGAAAACTGCAGATGGTTGTAAAATAAGAAGTAATGAGGAGATCTGCAAAAATATAGAGAAAATGTCTGAAGTAATGGCCAAACGAAGATTTACTTTTTTGGACATCTCTACCGAATGGATGGAAATAGACTAACAAAACAAATACTCCTATATTTCTGGAAGAAGAAATCGACAAGAGCATGGATTACAGAAGTAAGAAAAGATCTTGAAAGAAACAACACCAAAGAATCAGAAATAGCAGAAAGAAGCCGTTTTGAAAACAAAATACTAAATTTGGAAGGCTTTCAAAGCAGAAGAAATAAAAAATCTGGAACAACATGGACAGAAGAAAGGAAGAGAGTTCATGGGGAGAAAATGAGGGAATACTGGAATAATAGGAAACAACAAAGGAAGAAGAAGAACTGAAGTTGTTAACGTGATCCTAGTTGGTCAATAGGACTGTAAAAACAAAAAAAAGAGGGATCAACTGAAGCTGCTGTATTATCTGCTACTGCTTCCCTACATCAAGGCAAAAAATAGCTTACCTAAATATCTTCTGCGTCCTTAACTTTGGCATCATTGCAGATCGTACCTGCAGCACGTGTTTTTTCAGCATATACTGACCAATTAAAACACGATGATATGCGAGGTGCCCTTTGTAACAAGGAACGATGCCAGTCTGCAATTTCGGATTATCCGTTGTACTGCCAGTCCTCCACAGGAAATAGAAATTACAAAAGGAAGAGTGTCAAACAAGGAAGATATGTTCGTCTAGCCCATAGAGCGTACTGATTAGTAAAATGTGGGAAACCACCTTGAGGTGTATGGTCTGACATCTTGCAGACCACACGCATGTAACTACGGCAGCCACTACAGGCGCGTGCATTCTCTTTCACTGCGAGCAGATTCTTACGGTTGTGGTTCTGCGCTCAACTGACTCCTAAGCAGTGGAGACCAGCACATGTTAAGCAAACTTGTCGGCTACTTCTGCACGAATCATTTTTAGCGATTTAACAACAGGTCGACATTGTTGAGGACCTGATCAGAATTCTCCTCAGAGAGCTTGTCTCCGCACTTTTATTACATCGGCGAAGACACAGTGAAGTGTCTACACTAGTAAAAAGTAGGTTCTACAACTAGCTTTTCCAGGGAGGCTGCGTTGACCACTCTTGCAGCTTTTTAGGCGTAGTGGTGGTGGAGACCCCCTGGTGCTTGTGTTCACTATACTTTGGTGACGCCAGTCAAACACCCCCGCGAAATAAAAGTCAACTAAGCGGCCCTTTCATTAATGAGATACATCTTCTTGTGACTTTCTTAACAAAAAATGATAGTTAGATATTAAAATTACTTTGACATCACCATCCGATGGCCCTTTATCTCAACGACACATCACAAGTTCCAGAATATCGAAAAAAATATTGTTTTAGCAATATGCGTATTAAGTTTTCCGAGTTATCACCTCACAATTGCGATCATCAGATTTGTAATTTTTCCTCATCCATGAATCCGTGATTGGAATTGTTTAATGGAATTTTATCTACAAATTTTTTTGTAACGGCTAGACAAAGCAGTCGTTCAGGCCTGTCCTACTGTGTGTGAAACATCGTGGAAAGGACTCGGGTTTACAATTTCACCACTTCACGGGACTTGAAGCTCGAGAAAATTTTATATGGCCGTGAAACTATTCATTCGTACAAATTTCATCCACCTTTATGCAAACAAAATCACAATCAATAGCAAAAACGTACAACACTAAATGCATATATACATATAACTGGAGACTCAAACGATTGGAACTGAGACCAGGAAAGTGATCCCTTTGACACAGTTCTCAGCGTTTAATTTTTTTCAGAAAAACACTTCAATCAGATAACTGAATAATCATCTAATAACGAACTCCTAGTAACTAACAGACCAAAAATTTTCGAAACGTTTAATATAGAGAAGAGCATGAGTAACCAAAAGATAATTGTATCATCAATGAGTAACGGTGTTTCGAGAAATGTTGAGAAAGGCAGGAAAATATGTTTGCTTAGCATGAGTGGCAGAATATAAATTGCAGACTATCGGTATCGACCACAGTTGTGAGGCATGGGATGGATTTGGAGTGATTCAACAGCAGTGTTAGAAAGGTGCTACGAAAGTAAAGAGAGAATTATCACAGATTAAAGCGAAGTCCAAGCCTTTTGGGCAAACTAAACCTGAATGAAGCCAAAATGAGCGAAAGGAGAGAAATGCGAGATTCACTCAAACCAGTAAAATTTTAGCGAACGTTCTGACCAAAAATACTAGCAAATTTTGGTCTTAAATGAAACCACTAAGCAGTCGAAATCATCTATTCAAGTCGACGATCACTCTCCAACTGAAACGGAAAATAGCAGAGAAAAGGCCGAAATAATGGATTCGGTCTTCTGATATTGTTTCACTCCTCTCTCGAACGAACGCCGAAGAGGCAGATACTGAGAAAAGCTATGACGGTATGTACAATAACCCCAAATAGTTCAGCAGTGCAGAGACGTCGGGACCGGATGAAACATCCGAAAGATTAAGCGAAAGAAACTGCTCCCTTTCTATTGGGTCGCTGCAACAATGAAAGGTACCAACCGAATAGATAAAGGAACGGTCTTTGTCGTTCTCAAGAAGAGTCTTCGAATGATGTACAAAACTGCAACAACGAATGGTACCAATCAATTAGATAAAGGAACTGTCTTTACTGTTCTCAAGATGAGCCTACGGATGATGTACAAAATTATGAGCCTATATCTTTGATATCAATTTGTTGTCGAATTATGGAGCTTTTCTAAGCTCATGCACTATGACATTTTTGGAAAATGAAAATCGCCTGTGTAAAAATCAACATGAATTTCTCAAGCAAAGACCTTGCGTTATTGAGCTCTCTCTACTCGTCTGTGAGACAAAAGCGCCTGGTTTGATGTCGTATTCTTTGACTTTCGGAAGGCTTTCGATAACAGTTGCACACTGTTGTTCAGTAAACAAAACACGAGCGCACAGAATATCTGACCAGATTTGCAATTGGATTCATGACTTTCTTGCAAATAGAGCTCAACATGCCGTTCTTAACGGAACGTAATCGACGATTTTGTGGTACCACAAGGGAGTGTTTTAGGGCCATTGTTGTTTGCAGTATACGGCTGCTTTCTGATGGCGCTGTTGTCTATACGAAGACTGCAACGCCAGAAGACTATAGCGAAATGATTGATCGTAGTCGACACGGAACGTAAATAAATGAAATTATTATAAATTAAAGTCCTCTGTTGCGTATTTCCGTCTGTATATCATGGCTATTTTCAGGAATTGCTGCAGGGATTTTGATACGGTTTTCCCTAATCGATAGACTGATTCACGAGGAATTGCGATATACCCGTGCTCTTGTTCTGGAATGAACCTGTCACTCTGCAGTTGACTGTGTGCTGTTGCGTAACTCCCACGCAGGTTAAAACTGTGTGCTGGCCCAGGAGTCGATCCCGGAACCTTGCTTTTCGCGTGCAATCCTCTAGCCGCTGAGTTATGCAGACACCATTAAACAGCCAGTTAGCACAGCTTTAATCCTGCCACTATCTCTGTCCTCGTAATAGCTCTTTACATTTGCTAAATTGTTGATATAGGTTCCCCCCCCCCAATGAACCATGGACCTTGCCGTTGGTGGGGAGGCTTCCGTGCCTCAACGATACAGACAGCCGTACCGTAGGTGCAACCACAACGGAGGGGTATCTGTTGAGAGGCCGGACAAACGTGTGGTTCCTGAAGAGGAGCAGCAGCCTTTTCAGTAGTTGCAGGGGCAACAGTCTGGATGATTGACTGATTTGGCCTTGCAACACTAACCAAAATGGCCTTGCTGTTCTGGTACTGCGAACGGCTGAAAGCAAGGGGAAACTACAGCTGTAATTTTTCCCGAGGGCATGCAGCTTTACAGTATGATTAAATGATGATGGCGTCCTCTTGGGTAAAATATTCCGGAGGTAAAATAGTCCCCCATTCGGATCTCCGGGCGAGGACTACTCAGGAGGACGTCGTTATCAGGAAAAAAAATGGCTCTGAGCACTATGGGACTCAACTGCTGTGGTCATAAGTCCCCTAGAACTTAGAACTACTTAAACCTAACTAACCTAAGGACAGCACACAACACCCAGCCATCACGAGGCAGAGAAAATCCCTGACCCCGCCGGGAATCGAACCCGGGAACCCGGGCGTGGGAAGCCGTTATCAGGAGAAAGAAAACTGGCGTTCTACGGATCGGAGCGTGGAATGCCAGATAACTTAATCGGGCAGCTAGGTTAGAGAATTTGAAAAGGGAAATGGATAGGTTAAAGTTAGATATAGTGGGAATTAGTGAATTTCGCTGGCAGGAAGAACAAGACTTTTGGTAAGGTGAATACATGGTTATATAGGGTGTTACAAAAAGGTACGGCCAAACTTTCAGGAAACATTCCTCACACACAAATAAAGAAAAGATGTTAAACGCTTAATTTCCATGTTAGAGCTCATTTTAGTTTCGTCAGTATGTACTGTACTTCCTCGATTCACCGCCAGTTGGCCCAATTGAAGGAAGGCAATGTTGACTCCGGTGCTTGTGTTGACATGCGACTCATTGCTCTACAGTGCTAGCATCAAGCACGTCAGTACGTAGCATCAACAGGTTAGTGTTCATCATGAACGTGGTTTTGCAGTTCAGTGCAATGTTTACAAATGCGGAGTTGGCAGATGCCCATTTGATGTATGGATTAGCACGGGGCAATAGCCGTGGCGCGGTACGTTTTTATCGAGACAGATTTCCAGAACGAAAGTGTCCCGCCAGGAAGACGTTCGAAGTAATTGATCGGCGTCTTAGGAAGCACGGAACATTCCAGACTATGACTCGCGACTGGGGAAGACCTAGAACGACGAGGACACCTGCAATGGACGAGGCAATTCTTCGTGCAGTTGACGATAACCCTGATGTCAGCGTCAGAGAAGTTGCTGCTGTACAAGGTAACGTTGACCACGTCACTGTATGGAGAGTGCCACGGGAGAACAAGTTGTTTACGTACCATGTGCAGGCACTACCAGCAGCTGGGGCCTCCACGGGTACACTTCTGCGAATGGTTCACCCAACAATGTGTCAATCCTCATTTCAGTGCAAATGTTCTCTTTACGAACGAGGCTTCATTCCAACGTGATCAAATTGTAAATTTTCATAATCAACATATGTGGGCTGTCGAGAATCCGCACGCAATTGTGCAATCACGTCATCAACACAGATTTTCTGTGAACGTTTGGGCAGGCATTGTTGGTGATGTCTTAATTGGGCCCCATGTTCTTCCACCTACGCTTAATGGAGCACGTTATCATGATTTCATACGGGATACTCTACCTGTGCTGCTAGAACATATGCCTTTACAAGTACGACACAACATGTGGTTCATGCACGATGGAGCTCCTGCACATTTCAGTCGAAGTGTTCGTACGCTTCTCAACAACAGATTCGGTGACCGATGGATTGGAAGAGTCGGACCAATTCCATGGCCTCCACGCTCTCCTGACCTCAACCCTCTTGACTTTCATTTATGGGGGCATTTGAAAGCTCTTGTCTACGCAACCCCGGTACCAAATGTAGAGACTCTTCGTGCTCGTATTGTGGACGGCTGTGATACAATACGCCATTCTCCAGGGCTGCATCAGCGCATCAGGGATTCCATGCGACGGAGGGTGGATGCATATATCCTCGCTAACGGAGGACATTTTCAACATTTCCTGTAACAAAGTGTTTGAAGTCACGCTGGTACGTTCTGTTGCTGTGTGTTTCCATTCCATGATTAATGTGATTTGAAGAGAAGTAATAAAATGAGCTCTAACATGGAAATTAAGCGTTTCCGGACACAAGTCCACATAACATATTTTCTTCCTTTGAGTGTGAGGAATGTTTCCTGAAAGTTTGGCCGTACCTTTTTGTAACACCCTGTAAATACAAAAACAAATGGGGGTAATGCAGGAGTAGGTGTAATAATGAATAAGAAAATAGGAGTACGGGTAAGCTACTACAAACAGCATAGTGAACGCATTATTGTGGCCAAGATAGACACGAAGCCCACGTCTACTACAGTAGTACAAGTTTATATGCCAACTAGCTCTCCAGATGACGGAGAAATTTATGAAATGTATCATTAGATAAAAGAAATTATTCAGGTAATGAAGGGAGACGAAAATTTAATAGTCGTGGGTGACTGGAATTCGAGAGTAGGAAAAGGGAGAGAAGGAAACATAGTAGGTGAATATGGATTGCGGCTAAGAAATGAAAGAGGAAGCCGCCTGGTAGAATTTTGTGTACAGCATAACTTAATCATAGCTAACACTTGGTTCAAGAATCGTGAAAGAAGGTTGTATACATGGAAGAACCCTGGAGATACTGAAAGGTATCAGATAGATTATATAATGGTAAGACAGTTATTTAGGAACCAGGTTTTAAATTGTAAGACATTTCCAGGGCCAGATGTGGACTCTGACCACAATCTATTGGTTATGAACTGTAGATTAAAACTGAAGAAACTGCAAAAAGGTGGGAATTTAAGGAGTTGGGATCTGGATAAGTTTTACAGAGTTTCAGGGAGAGGATAAGGGAACAGTTTACAGGAATGGTGGAAGGAAACACAGTAGAAGAAGAATGGGTAGCTTTGAGGGATGAAATAGTGAAGGCAGCAGAGGATCAAATAGGTAAAAAGGCGAGGGATAGTAGAAACCCTTGGGTAACAGAAGAAATACTGAATTTCATTGATGAAAGGAGAAAATACAGAAATGCAGTAAATGAAGCAGGCAAAAAGGAATACAAACTGCTCAAAAATGAGATCGACAGGAAGTGAAAAATGACTAAGCAGGGATGGCTAGAGGACAAATGTAAGGATGTAGAGGCTTATCTCACTAGGGGTAAGATATATACTGCGTACACGATAATTAAAGAGACCCTTGGAGAAAGGAGAACGACTTGCAAGAATATCAAGATCTCTGATGGAAACCCAGTTCTAAGCAAAGAAGGGAAAGCAGAAACGTGGAAGGAGTATATAGAGGGTCTATACAAAGACGATGTACTTGAGGACAATATCATGGAAATGGAAGAGGATGTAGATGAAGATGAAATGGCAGATATGATACTGCGTGAAGAGTTGACAGAGCACTGAAAGACCTGAGTCGAAACGAGGCCCCCGGAGCAGACAACATTCCATTAGAGCTACTGACAGCCTTGGGAGAGCCAGTCATGACAAAACTCTGCCATCTGGTGAGCAAGATGTATGAGACAGGCGAAATACTTCCAGACTTCAAGAAGAATATAATAATTACAATCCCAAAGAAAGCAGGTGTTGACAGATGTGAAAATTACCGAACTATCACTTTAATAAGTCACAGCTGGAAAGTACTAACGCGAATTCTTTACAGACGAATGGAAAAACTGATAGAAGCCGATCTCGGGGAAGATCAGTATGGATTCCGTAGAAATGGAACACGTGAGGCAATACTGACGCTACGACCTATCTTAGAAGCTAGATTAAGAAAAGGCAAACCTACGTTTCTAGCATTTGTAGACTTAGAGAAAGCTTTTGACAATGTTGACTGGAATACTCTCTTTCAAATTCTGAATGTGGCAGGGGTAAAATACAGGGAGCGAAGGGTTATTTACAATTTGTACAGAAAGCAAATGGCAGTTATAAGAGTCGAAGGGGATGAAAGGGAAGCAGTGGTTGGGAGGGGAGTGAGACAGGGTTGTATCCTCTCCCCGATGTTATTCAATCTGTATATTGAGCATGCAGTAAAGGAAAGAAAAGAAAAATTTGGAGTAGGAATTAAAATCCATGGAGAAGAAATAAAAACTTTGAGGTTCGCCGATGATATTGCAATTCTGTCAGAGACCGCAAAGAACTTGGAAGAGCGGTTGAACGGAATGGACAGTGTCTTGAAAGGAGGATATAAGATGAACATCGACAAAAGCAAAACGAGGATAATGGAATGTAGTCGAATTAAGTCGGGTGATGCTGAGGGAATTAGATTAGGAAATGAGACACTTAAAGTAGTAAAGGAGTTTTGCTATTTGGGGAACAAAATAACTGATGATGGTCGAAGAAGAGAGGATATAAAATGTAGACTGTCAATGGCAAGGAAAGCGTTTTCGAAGAAGAAAAGTTTGTTAACATCGAGTATAGATTTAAATGTCAGGAAGTCGATTCTGAAAGCATTTGTATGGAGTGTAGCCATGTATGGAAGGGAAACGTGGACGATAAATAGTTTAGACAAGACGAGAATAGAAGTTTTCGAAATGTGGTGCTACAGAAGAATGCTGAATATTAGATGGGTAGATCACATAACTAATGAGGAGGTATTGAATAGAATTGGGGAGAAGAGGAGCTTGTGGCACAACTTGACGAGAAGAAGGGATCGGTTGGTAGGACATGTTCTGAGACATCGAGTGATCACCAATTTAGTATTGGAGGGCAGCCTGGAGGGTAAAAGTCGTAGAGGGAGTCCAAGAGATGAATTAACTAAGCCGATTCAGAAGGATGTAGGCTGCAGTAGGTACTTGAAGAAGCTTGCACAGGATAGAGTAGCATGGAGAGCTGCATCAAACCAGTCTCAGGACTGAAGACCACAAGAACAACAATATAGGTTGTAGTGAATATAAAAGACAAAAATGATGAGATATGTGAATGCAGATAAAATACCTTCTACACCATACAAAATTTTTCGCTGCTTAGTGTCCATTGGCAACTTGTAATATACTGCCAATTGTGAATCTGTAAGCTTTATTACAGAAACTGTATTTAATACATTATGGCTGTAATAGTGTATTTATTTGTGAATGTATTAACTGAGTGTAATTATAATGTAAACAATGTAAATTGCTGGGTAATCGCCAATGGAATTTTGTTTAAATATATCGATAGCAACGATGTAATGACAGTAGTTGTGGCGATGTTTATATTTGCGTATAGAAACTGTGTCGCGCTGCGAGCCGAGAGGAGACACAGCAGAAAGAGTGCGGATGTGACGGTTGGGCGCTCCTGCAGACGTGGTGCTCGGGTATGATACCACCAGTGTAGGTACACCTACTTTATTAACCCGCGAGTATTGAGAGCACGGTAGGAGCGGACAGGCGGAGGAAGCTGCAATTATATTCCTTGTCCCGTAATTATCCGTGGCACTGGAGACGAATCGTTGTTCTCATTCGCAACCGGCTGCAGCAGTAACAACAGCGGCAGCTCAGCATTGTCGTCGGCCACATTCTTCGTCGTCCGCACAGCTACAACATAATAAGACTGTTAACTGACGGAGTATAAACAATATAGTACAGGCAATACCCAGTGGCACTTCTTTCATAAACTTCCATGCCTAACTTTCTTGAACAATAATCTGCAATAGTTGAAACTTGTAGGGCAACTTGTGTTGCCATTTTCCTCCGACATTATTACGCTACTGGCCTTTAAAAAAGCTACACCACGAAGATGACGTGCTACAGACGCGAAATTTAACCGACAGGAGGAAGATGCTCTGTTGTGCTAATGATTAGCTTTTCAGAGCACTCACACGAGGTTGGCGTCGGTGGCGACACCTACCACGTGCTGACATGAGGAAAGTTTCCAACCGATTTCCCATACACAAACAGCAGTTGACCGGCGTTGCCTGGTGAAACGTTGTTGTGGTGCCTCGTGTAAGGAGGAGAAATGCGTACCATCACGTTTCCGACTTTGATAAAGGTCGAATTGTAGCCTATCCCGATTGCGGTTTATCGTATCGCTACATTGCTGCTCGCGTTGGTCGAGATCCAATGACTGTTAGCAGAATATGAAATCGGTGAGTTCAGGAGGAACGCCGTGCTGGATCCCAACGGCCTCGTATCACTAGCAGTCGAGATGACAGGCATCTTATCCGCGTGGCTGTAACGGATCGTGAACAATAATCTGCAATAGTTGATACTGTTTACAGTATCATGATGGTCGCATCCGTGTTTGGCGACATCGCGGTGAACGCACATTGGAAACGTGTATTCGTCATCGCCATACTGGCGTATCACCCGGCGTGATGGTGTGAGGTGCCATTGGTTACATGTCTCGGTCACCTTTTGTTCGCATTGACGGCATTTGGAACAGTGGACGTTACATTTCAGATGTGTTACGACCCGTGGCTCTACCCTTCATTCGATCCCTGCGAAACCCTACATTGCAGCAGGATAATGCACGACCGCATGTTGCAGGTTCTGTACGGGCCTTTCTGGATGCAGAAAATGTTCGGCTGCTGCCCTGGCTTGCACATTCTCCAGATCTCTCACCAATTGAAAACGTCTGGTCAATGGTGGCCGAGCAACTGGCTCGTCACAATACACCAGTCACCACTCTTGATGAACTGTGGTATCGTGTTGAAGCTGCATGGGCAGCTGTACCTGTACAAGCCATCCAAGCTCTGTTTGCATCAATGCCCAGGCGTATGAAGGCCGTTAATACGGCCAGAGGTGGTTTTTCTGGGTAATAAATTCTCAGGATCTATGCACCCAAATTGCGTGAAAATGTAATCACATGTCAGTTCTAGTATAATATATTTGTCCAATGAATACTCATTTATCATCTGCGTTTATTCTTGGTGTAGCAATTTAACTGCCATTAGTGTACCAGGCAGCGTCCCTTTCCATTCAAGGCAGTCACCGAGTCTCGTAAAAAAATTAAAATCGAATAAGTATTTACTGCAAGTTTTGTTTGTTTGCTATTACCCGTTTCAGTCTAAATTTTCTGCCTCAGTAACTGTTCATTCTTTTATTGGATAACAGAGGCTTAACTAATTTGCAATTTTGAGTGTTAGCGTAAAATTACACTTTCAAAACTAATAATTAAAGATACAGCACAAATTAAGAATTCGCAGTTTCATTTATTCTGAATTTCTCTTATCGAGTCACGGCCGCTGGATTGGTACGTATTTTATTGTTCTTATGTTAAAAGCAAGTCAGTTGCTCATCTGCTTAAAGTAAGTTCAGTTCAATCTTTCAATAATTGAAAGTGAATTATCTGCGTTTTTCCAGATTTTGCATTAAGTCACACTGAGGTTGCTGAAAATCATTATTTACGTAAGAAAGTTTCAGTTACAGTCGGTAATTTATTTAACCAGTAACTTCACTTAACTTGTCTTTCAAAATTTAGTATTTCAGATTAAGTAACTGCAAACTCAGTGCTTTCTGATTCATCTATTTTCTCGTGAACCGTTGTGTTGAGGAGAAGTGTGACAATCTTCTGTTGCCACGCTAGTAATTACCTGCTTAATTTTCATACCTTTGTTAAGATTCTGGAGAGTCACTGCCCTAGTGGGATGGCGACAGTTTAATTATCCATTTTTTTTGCTAATCAGTATTTTTTGTATTAAATATTACGTGGTACCCTCTACCCCTTGTGTAGTTCGTAAGCGTCTGTACTATATTGCACCCTATTTCAAAATTATCAGACTATTGTATGCTCTCCTCCTACTAACCGCTATTACTTTTCTTCGGTAACGACAGCCTTACTCACTGTAAAATTTCATTAGCCATACGCGATCACGGTCGCTTATATCGCAAAGCAGTAGGACAATTAGGAAGGGGTAGGCTATAGATGGACGACGAAAATGACGAAGCCTGTGTTGTAGGCTTGTCTTTAACGCGATGATGCGTGACCGTGGAAAGGTGATTAGCCACTTTTGTGCGTCAAAATTACTTTTGCAATGAAATAAAGCTCAAAAATCGTCATCGTACCTCGTTATCGTGCAGTTCAATGAAGGCAAGTTCGTTGCTGGAGTGTGCCGCGACAACGGCGGCCGATCCATTGCATCATCGTATATTTGCTGAGAAACGTCAAAAATTAGATGAGGACAAGGAGGAAATTAAAAGTTCAAATTAGTGTAATTCACCTTATTCAAATAACATCATAATACACAGTCTTTTATTTCATCCATTCACTAAGACTGCTACGATGGAAGAGAGCGCAAGATAATATTGAGAAACAAGTATTTGTCCTAGAAACAAATTCGAAAAGAAAAACATTGTTAAAAAAAGTGTGTGAAATCTTATGGGACTTAGCTTCTAACGTCATCAGTCCCTATGCTTACACACTACTTAACCTAATTTATCCTAGGGACAAACACACACACCCATGCCCGAGGGAGGACTCGAACCTCCGCCGGAACCAGCCGCACAGTCCATGACTGCAGCGCCTGAGACCGCTCGGCTAATACCGCGTGGCAGAAAAACATTCATATGATATATCTATGAGATCGGGAAGCTGTGATGATAGTAAATTTATGATTACATTCTACTTTCCGCACTACACAAAACCTCTCCTCGTCTCGCTGGAATAGCGCTCCTAGAAATAAATGGACTAGCCTCAGTCCAGGCTACTTTGCAGCGGGTTGTCTGTGGTTATAGAACTTCCACTGTACGATTAGAACTGTGCGGCGAAACGTGTACGAATACTGGTGCGGCACGTAGTACATGCTCTTTGAACTGACTATGAATTCGAAGCTGACAATCACGACGTATGAGGAGTGTTCAGACGAAAGCGTACGAAACGACACCATCGGTGTAATTGGAATCCTTATTCAGAAGTAAGAACCAGAGGCCTGAGAACAATTGTCCCACTGTGTCCCGAACCGAATAATTCCCCGTTGTCGTGATTCCAGTGGCTGTGACAGGAACAGTCCTCCATTATGTCCCTCACTTCGTCGTCCGAGTTGAATCACTTCCCGGACCAAACATGCGGAAGTGGCGGGATGACATGTCCGTGTTTTAGGGCGATGTTTAAGCTGATTCCACGTGAACGTGACCATTACACTTTGTGTGACCTTGGAAACGTGTGGAAGCGCGTTATCGTGAAGCAGAATCCCCCTCTCCGTGACCAGCCGCCCGTTTTCTCTTGATAGACTTGAATAGGCCACGGAGTGTCTCACAGTACGCGTCACTATCAATGGTTTCTTTATATTCGAGGATTTCGAAGAATGTCGGACCTCGGACGTCGAGAAAGACGGTGAGGATCACGCTGCCTGCCGAGCGCAAAGCTTTGAATTTTTTAACAGGAGGTGACGAAACTACATTCGCCTCTCTAAATGTATCACTGCGTTACCCCAAAGCAGCACACTCAAATTTCAACCGTTTTGGTACCGTTTCATTTGAATGCTACATACATATTTTTGAGAAATGAAAACAGGAATACAAAAAAAAAAAACGGGTTTCATTTCACGAATTGTTCGTGGCTCTAGCAACATACATAAAGAAAATTCTACGAGATTATACAAATTTTAAGCATGATGAAGCCATCATAGCATATTCCCTAAGTCACTTCAGGCAAATGCCGGGATGGTTCCTTTGACAGGGCACGGCCGACTTCTTTCCCCATCCTTCTCTAATCCAATGAGACCGATGACCTCGCTGTTTGGTCCCTTCCCCCAAATCAACCCAAATCCATGTTTCCAGAAATGCTTCGTCCCAGCGATAGATGGCGCTGGCGAATGAAAGTTCCTCCGACCACTTGCCGTGTGCTCCTTGTGTGTTGCAGGCTGTGTGACTGACGCAGCCTGCAGTAAGCAACAGACTCGTCCAGTATTCATGTCAGGAACGAGCCGAGATTGTGTTTGCGTACGGCCAAGCAGATGGAATCGGTCGAGAGACAGTACGACTATAACAAAACAAGTACTCTCACACACAACCACATCACACAACATTTCAAGCCTTTTTCGGGCGTTTGTGTGATCATGGATTCCTTCAGACACACGAATGTGCAGGGAGGCGGCAAACTGTGCTTCCACCAGATCTGGAGGAGCAGGTTCGACAGGATATTGAGACGAACCCTAGTATAAGCTCCACGCAAGTGACTTGCCAGCACAGTGTAAGCCGAAGTAAGATTATGGCATTGTGCATGACAACCGCTACTATCCCTATCCCCTGCAATTCGACGGAGGCAACATTTAACATTTGTTGTGACGTGGATGCGATGCAGCTCAGTACTGTGTTTTGAGATGATTTGTTGTCGTTGCATGCACACCGTCTGTTTCTGGACACATGTTCGTAGGGCCTTTTCTCCTCCATTTGTAGTCAGGTATCAGTCCCTGGAGTTTGTTGGTTTTATTAATGTTAATACTGTATAAAGCTTAATCATATGAGAAACAACAGTGACTAAATCATGAATATCCATGGACAATAACAGATGAACCTGTCCTCATTTGTTGTCTGCATTCTGTAGATCGCTAGTAATAGCACAGAGCTTGCAGTAGAGAATATGTGTTTCACAGTAGCGAAGATGAACAAGTTCTCATAGCTCTTTAGTTACGCATTCTAGAGCTGATGTTCACTTGACTATCTTTCTTGTTTTAGCTACTGGTAAGCCTTTCGGAATGTGAGGTTGTGGTCCAAGAAACTCTTCTGTTCCTCTTTTCTTATTGTGGTCCGTACTACGACCTCTTACGGGGTGGCATTCTTTTTTAAACACTGTGTGTACGTATTATGAAGTCTCCCGCCGCGTTTTCTTCCCTGTATCTGACGGTTTCATGTGAGGAAGCACTTTCAGGATTTTGATACCCTTTTCAGTAACAGACAGAATGATTCACGGTAATCATCATACACAATCTATGAATATTTTGTGAAAACTGGCCAACTATGATGACGTTTGTCCATTAAGTCGTGCCTTCTTAGAACTCTCCTGGTGCTTGCTGCTTAGATCGTTCTATCTACACTCATGCTCATAAATTAAGGATAACTGCGGAATGTGATGCCACACAAAGTAGCACTACACAAAACAGGTGCTAATAGCATAGGCACATAGGGAACACACACGACACAGACCTGTAATCACACGGTATTGGTGATAAGCCAGCGCATGTACACCGACATCAATATGGGATATGATCACCATGCACACGTATACAGGCCACACAACGGATTGGCATACTCTGGATAAGGTGGTCGAGCAGTTGCTGGGGTATAGCCTCTCATTCTTGCACCAGTGCCTGTCGGAGCTCCTGAAGTGCCCTAGGGGTTTGAAGACGAGCAGCGATATGTCGACCGAGAGCATCCCAGACGGGCTCGATGGGGTTTAGGTCTGGAGAACATGCAGGCCACTCCATTCGCCTGATATCTTCTGTTTCAAGGTACTCCTCCACGATGGCAGCTCGGTTGTGCCGTGCGTTATCATCTACCAGGCGGAAGGTGGGGCCCACTGCACCCCTGAAAAGGCGGACATACTGGTGCATGAAGTCATGCCGATACACCTGACCTGTTACAGTCCCTCTGTCAAAGACATGCAGGGGTGTACGTGCACCATTCATAATTCCATCCCACACCATCAAACCACGACCTCCATATGGGTCCCTATCAAGGACATTAAGGAGTTGTTATCTGGTTCCTGGTTCACGACAGATGAAAACCATGCGAGAATCACTGTTTAGACTATACCTGGTGTCGTCCGTGAACATAACCTGGGACCACTGTTCCAATGAACATGTACTGTGTTCTTGACACCAGGCTTTACGAGCTCTCCCGTGACCAGAGGTCATTGGAATGCACCTTTCAGGTCTCTGGGTTAATAAACCATGTCTGTTCAGTCGTCTGTAGGCTGTGTGTCTGGAGACAACTGTTCCAGTGGCTGCGGTAAGGTCCCGAGCAAGGCCACCTGCAGTACTCCGTGGCTGTCTGCGGGCACTGGTGCTAAGATATCGGTCTTCTTGTGGTGTTGTACACTGTGGACGTCCCGTTCTGTAGCGCCATAATCTTGCCATAATCTTGGGATCACACTTTGTGGTACACGGAGGTCCCGTGCTACGACCTGCTGTGTTTGACCAGCCTCCAGTCGTCCTTGTATTGTACCCCTCATAATGTCATCAATATGTGCTCTTTGAGCCATTTTCAATACACAGTCACTATTAGCAGGTCTGATAACGTCTGCACCCTTTCTCGCTGCACCGTACTCTGACATGGACCAACACACATTTGCGTATGTGGACTGCTGCCAGCGCCACCGTGCGACGACCGCAGGTCAAATGCACCGCATGGTCATACCTCGAGGTGATTTAAACCCACAAACCGTCCACCAGAGTTTTATTTCACCATGTATCAGCATTATCCTTAATTTGTAAGCATGAGTGTATGTGAAAGTAATGATATTCTGTTACTTGACATAATATGATACTTCGTTATCTGGAGTTTTTAGCATAAGTCTGCGCAGTGTTACGTAAAGAAAAGTACCTCAGACACGTCGTCCGTCTATAGGAGGTGGGTTTGGTCGACGGCCACGAATAATTTTATGCAACCAAATGATGGCCCAGAACACCTGGTTGGCTGCAGTCAACGTGAAAGGAAACAGATGTAGATCTCTCCCGTAAATAAGGCAGCATGCGCGCCCCACGCCTCGGACGAAAATGAATGGATACCTGTAACCCAGGCGACACCAGACGAGAGGGCACGTAAAAATTCGTGGGTCTGCCGCAGACAGCGACACGCGAGGGCGGAGTGACTGAGTGACTCAGCTTCCGGCGGCGTATCGACTGATCGTCACCTTGCTCCCACTTTTTTACACCCTCCCACAATTAAGGCGTAATTTCGCCCTCAAGGGTTGTTCTTTGCTTTAAATTCTTAAACAGCGGTTATTCCCGCGCAAGCCGAGAGCACCTGTGCCTTCGCGCCGCCAAGATTGATTCGGACGAGGTAAGTAGGAGAGCGGCTCGCGGTTCGCCGTAATTGCCGGATCTCGGCCGGTAATTACGCACTGTTTCCGAGGCACGGGGAAAAACGCGGCGCGCTGCGTGCCACGCCGTCTCTACCTGTTAATTAGCCGCATGCCCGGCTGCACGCGCGGGGATGCGGTGCGCTGGACGTGCGCCAGTCACAGCGCCGGGCTGCGTGAGGGTCGCACACGGCTATCAGTGGGGCCCCGGCGCGGCCGGCGCACATTCTGTACAGTGTGGCAGTTCATTCTGTACAGGCCGTTCCAGGAGTGACAATGGATAATATGAACCACCACCATACATAACGACTAGCGGTTGGAGGAGGGCCTCAGCAATGAATGGCCAACTCAGTAGACCAGGAGTGATAGGATCTTACGGTTTCATCGTTTGTCACACACTGTTTCATACACTGTCTGATCAAAAGTATCCTGACACCCTATGTAATGCGGAATTAGGGGGGGTAGGACGTCAAACGGGCCGACTTGGAGCAGGAGAGGCGCCACAGGATATTTTATTTTCTACTGTCTATACTTTTCAGTTTGGATTCCGCAGAAATGTTGGAACATGTGAGGCAATACTGACCCTACGACTTATCTTAGAAGCTAGATTAAGAAGAGGCGAACCTACGTTTCTAGCATTTGTGCACTTAGAGTTTTTGACAATGTTAACTGGAATACGCTCTTTCAAATTCTAAAGATGGAAGGGGTAAAATACAGGGAGCGAAAGGCTATTTACAATTTATACAGACACCGGATGGCAGTTATAAGAGTCTAGGGGCATGAAAGGGAAGCAGCGGTTGGGAAGGGAGTGAGACAGGGTTGTAATCTTTCCCCGATGTTATTCAGTCTCTATATTGAGCAAGCAGTAAAGGAAACAAAAGAAAAATTTGGAGTGGGTATTAAAATCCATGGAGAAGAAATAAAAATGTTGAGGTTCGCCGATGACATTGTAATTCTGTCAGGCACAGCAAAGGTCTTGGAAAAGCAGTTGAACGGAATGGACAGTGTCTTGAAAGGAGGATATAAGATGAACACCAACAAAAGCAAAACGAGGATAATGGAATGTAGTCGAAATAAGTCGGGTGATGCTGAGGGAATTAGATTAGGAAATGAGACACTTAAAGTAGTAAAGGAGTTTTGCTATTTGGGGAGCAAAATAACTGATGATGGTCGAAGTAGAGAGGATATAAAATGTAGACTGGCAATGGCAAGGAAAGCGTTTCTGAAGAAGAGAAATTTGTTAACATCGAGTATAGATTTAAGTGTAAGGAAGTCGTTACTGAAAGTATTTGTATGGAGTGTAGCCATGTATCGACGTGAAACATGGACGATAAATAGTTTGGACAAGAAGAGAATAGAAGCATTCGAAATGTGGTGCTACAGAAGAATGCTGAAGATTAGATGGGTAGATCAGATAACTAATGAGGAGGTATTGAATAGAATTGGGGAGAAGAGGGGTTTGTGGCACAACTTGACAAGAAGAAGGGACCGGTTGGTAGGACATGTTCTGAGGCATGAGGGGATCACAAATTTAGCATTGGAGGGAAGCGTGGAGGGTAAAAATCGTAGAGGGAGACCAAGAGATGAATACACTAAGCAGATTCTGAAGGATGTAGGTTGCAGTAAGTACTGGGAGATGAAGAAGCTTGCACAGAATAGAGTAGCATGGAGACCTGTATCAAACCAGTCTCAGGACTGAAGTCAACAACAACAACAACAATACTTTTACAAACAAATTCATAAAACTTTGTCAGAATGACTAGGAAGGATTCAGGATTCACACTCATAGCAGTGGAAGTGCAAAAACATAACAAAATAATTTTTTGGGGTATGAAATTTCATCATTTTTTCACTTACTGTTGGCCTCATTTGTTGCTATAGGTACATTTTTCTTCACAAGTAAGAGAGCTTCTTTGATGAATTTTGCACAGCATACAAACCATACTTACAGGTGTATAAAACTCTAGAATTCTCCAAATCTATTAAAATCTGTGTTAAAAATTGAGGTAATTAACTACAAAATTTTATTTTTTTTCTAAACATAATGTTTAAAACGTGACAGCTCATTCATTTTTCATAAATTAAATAGATTCCTGGGTTTCAGACACCTGTAAGTATGGTTTGTATGCTGTGCAAAATTCATCGAACAGTCTCTCTTACTGAAGAAAAGTGTATTTATAGCAACAAATGCAGCCAATAGTAAGTGAAAAAATGATGAAATTTCACATGTAAAAGAAATTATTTTTTTACGTTTTTCAGCTTCCGCTGCTACGAATGTGAATCCTGAATCCTTCCTGGTCATGAATTTACTTGTAAAAGTATAGACAGTGGAAATTAAAATGTCCTGTGGTGCCTCTCCTGCTCCAAGTCGGCCCGTTTGACGTCCTACCCTCCCTAAGCACTAGACGTCGCGACAAGTGCACCCTCCAGTATACACTGAGGTGTCAAAACGTGGGACATCTCCCAATACCGTGTCGGACCTCCTTTTGCTCGGCATAGTTCAGCAACTCGATGTAGCAGGAGATCAACAAGGCGTTGGTAGTCCCCTGTAGAAATATGAAGCCATGCGGCCTCTACAGCCTTCCATAAGGCGGAAGTGTTGCCGGTGCAGGATTTTGTGCAAGAACTGACCTCTCGATTATGAGCCATAAATGTTCGACGGGATCCATGTCGGGCGATCTGGGTGGACAAATCATTCGCTCGAATTACCCAGAATGTTCTTCAAAACAGTCGGGAACAACTGTTGCCCGGTGACATGGCGCGTTGTTGGCCATGGAAATTCCCTCGTTGTTTGAGATCAAGGCATCCACGAAAGGCTGCAGATGGTCTCCAAGTAGCCGAACGTAGCCATTTTCAATCAATGAACGGTTCACCGGGTACAGAGAACCCAGCCAATACCAGCCCACACCATCATGGAGCCACCAGCAGCTTGCACACTGCCTTGTTGACAACTTGGGTCCATGACTTCGTCGGCTCCGCACCATAGTCATACTCTACCATCAGCTCTTACCAACTTAAATCGGGATTCAGCACACCAGGGTTCTCCAGTCGTCGAGGGTCCAATCAATATGGTCACGAGACTAGGAGATGTGCTGCAGGTGACGTCACGCTGTTAGACACTCGCTGGAATGTCGATTTTTGAGATTATTTCACGCAATGTTGGTTGTCTGCTAGCGCTGACAGCTCTACGCAAACGCCGCTGTTCTCGGTCGTTAAGTGAAATCCGTCGGCCTCTGCGTTGTCCATGGTGAGAGGTAATGCCTGAAAAATTGATATTCATGGCACACTCTTGACACTGTGGATCTCGGAATGTAGATTTCCATAACGATTTCGAAAGTGGAATGTCCTGTGCGTGTAGGTCCAACTACCATTCCGCGTTCGAAGTCCGTTTATCACGCCGTGTGCCCGTAATCACGTAGTAAACCCTTTCACACGAATTACCAGAGTACAAATGACAGGTCCACCACATGACTGCCCTTTTGTACCTTGAGTACGCAATACTAGCGTCATCTATGTATGCGCATATTGCTATCCCATGACTTTGGTGAACTTAGCGGAAAAGCAGGAAGAGAGTACGGTAATGTCAGTAGAGAAGCAGAAACAGCAGAGTTAGTCGGTCAGGAGATCTCAGTCATTTAGAATGGGGTGTGGTAATTTGATGTCACCTACGTAACAAGTTCTCCAGAGACAGTTCACCCTTCTACGATTGTCCAAGTCGACTTCTGGTGACGTGACTGTGGTATGGAAACGCGAAGAAACAACCACAGTTAAAGAAAGATCTGGTAGACGTCAAGCCCTGACGGACAAGGACATCGAGCAGTGCGGAGGTTGGTTCTAGAAATCGAATGAAATCAGCGGAAGGAGTCATTACTGAGCTCCAAACTGCTGCCAGCAGTCCTGCCATCACAATGATTGTGCGTAGAGAGCTAAAAGTAATGAGGGACAACGGCTGAGCCCCTCCTGATAAGCCACACGTTCCTGTGATCAGTGTGTAACGTCCCCCTTCCCTTCTATCGACAATGTTAGAAATATATGACCATGTAAGCATGTGCCTAAGCAATTGGAATAAAATTATGAAAAGGCTGTCGTTCCGAAGATTCAATATAAAGTCGATAAATGAGGGAGAGGTTAACAACAAGATACCTTGTAGGACAACTTAATTACTGTAAAATTTAGTATGGTTGTTCGAAAGGTTTGTGCTGTCATTCACGTACTGTGCCAACGAGAAGGGGTACCACGTGGATCGGACCAGAATAATAAGAGTTACTGAAATAATTATAGCTGAAAGAAATACGGTCACCAGCCCAACTGGGCAGAATTTCTGTTCGGTAGGTGAATTAATGAGCCGAACAGTCAATGTTAAGAATTACTCGAACACGCGCGGCAACAGAGGGCTGCACGCATATTAGCAAAAAAAATTGAAACATTTACGTAATAAAGCGAGAAGGAAAATAGTTTGCACTCGAAATATCATTAACTAATAAAGCTGAAATTTTGAAAACATGCAAGATAGCTCCGAGATTAATGGTTACTTACTGTTGCAAGTGACAATGGCGCTACCTCACAATAACGCCTAAAATAATTAAAAGAAACTCTATTGACTTCTGAACAGGGAAGTAGAAATTGATAACTACTGTATCAAAAGGTATTTATTATACTTTAGCACGACTGCAAGTCAAAATGTGAACCAGAACTTTACTAACAACAAATTACAATAATCATTGATATTTGCACTCACTCATTAACTGTAGTTAGTGCTTTTGTTCATAGTGCCAGGAATCATTTTAATTTGATTAGTTGATTTACTATTTGCAACACTTAGATCACCTCATATTAAAGTTCAAATTTAAAGTTAGTGAGACTGAAATTACTGAATGCTTTAAGTTCAAATCTTTAATCTAACTGAATCATTTAGTTCATAAGTAAAATTAACTGGCACTGCAATTTTCATTTTTCATAAACAGTACTCGGATTATTGTAACAATAGGACAGGACACGAACCTACTTGGTGAATGATTTTAGGAGAATCACGGGTGAACAGTTTTGATTAAACTATCGTAATTATTCACTCGCAAAACACCACAAAGCTGAGTAACGCCGTTACAAAACTAGTTGACAACAAGCTGAGATGCAGAAATCTGTCCATTCTCGCCGTGACGAAGTTGCTGACGACGATACTGCTGCTGGCTCCTTTCCATGATAATTAGCGATCACAGTAGTTATTGGCAATGATATTGGCGTGGCGGGTTCTTGATGTTGATGCAGCCAATATTTCCACCGCCCACGCTCATCACTTGTCACGTGCCGCTAAACAATCACTCCTCCGGTACAGTGCCCGCCATCCATGCGTCCGCACTTCACCAAGTCTCACACCAGAGTTCTCTCTCTGTGTAGCTCGCGCTCTGACGTAACATCCTCCCGCGTCCAGAGACGCCGCTAATCCAACGATACTTATTCGTTGACATAAACCTAACGTTTCCCTAACATTCCCTCAGCGGTTACTCAGCAATATTTACATAATATTCATAATTGATTATACAGCAAAATAAACAAATTAATTCTACATCGTGTACATATAAATTTACATAAAGATAAAAGCAAGTATATATACAATAATAAATGATCAAAAAGCACATCGGCATGAAAGTGTTACAAGTGCTAGCGACGCTTGAGGTGATATATAGAACGACGTCACTGGACAGTGAATTGTGATTTGGGGTGATGAATCACGCTATGCCCTGTGGCAATCCGATGGAAGGTTTTGGGTTTGGCAAGTGCCTTGAGAACCTCGCCTGCCATCATGTGTAGTGGCAACATTGAAGTTCGGAGGAAGTGGTGTTACGGTAAGGTGTTTTCGTGGTTAGGGTGTCGTACCTTATTGCGCCTAATAAAGCGTTAAATGGGTAAGGATATCATTTCACAACATTGTGTACTAAGTACAGCAGAGCAACACTTCGGAGACGATGATTGTTTGCATCAGCATTACAATGCACCTGTCACAAAGAAGTAGCTGTGGGACAGTGGTTTGTGGACAATAACATACCTGGATTGGTCAGTTAGTCAGCTGTTCTAGAGTCCCGACGTGACCCCAATGGAACATCTCTGGGACGAGCCACAGCACTTGACTCCAGACCCCAGCTTCCAACCTCACTACCTTCTATGGTTTCTGTTGAATCCTGCCTTGACATCAAATACGTGGGGTCTAGGAAGCCTGCCTTCTCGGATCCCCAGACAACATTCAAACAAATCGGATTAATGAGTTTTATTACGAAACGGACAATAAGAATACTTAACGTTGACAATAACACAGAAGTGACGCAAGCAAAGGGCGACATGCAAATAAGAAATCTCTTCAAGATGTATAATTCCTAAGTCGCTGGTCTTGAAGTGCCTCATCTTTATGCTGCTGTGGAAGTAGGCAGCGACCAGTCGGCGCGGCGCTTATGTTCTCTTCGCTTAGAGGTCGCTGCCATAGCGTTGTCGTCCTGGAGAGGGGTCGGTCAGCGTGCAATTGGCTGACGTCTTCTTCACAGCCCTCCTTGCACTTTCGTTTCCGAGTGGCGTGCCGGCGCTTGACTGTACGCGGTAACCATTTCGGTTCTTGAGGAAGAATGCGCTCCCAGTCATCAACAGACAAGATGATATATCTCATCGAAAGTGTCCCCAGCTGAGTTTGAACTGTCATAAAGGTGTTGGGAAGACACTAATAGGTGTCCAGATAGTTTTGATAAGATAGTATCTCCCTACAGCAGATAGTATTGGTCAAACCTAGAAGAAAAGTTCCTATAATTATACATGGTTGCCAAAATACATCCAACACCAGCGCCTGCGTTGTAGTCTAGAGGAAATAATCATGCATTTTATTTTCTACAAGCGGGTAAGGGGTCAACATAATGCACTGTGTAAGCTTTTCACGTTTTAATGGAGGAAGAACTTGGTGACTATTCGCGAGGAAACAGGAGCTCTTTTGAATAATTACTTCAGCTCTCGGCGAGTAAGACCACGCAGTTCGTCCTTTGTGATCAGTTCAAATGGTTCAAATGGCTCTGAGCATTATGGGACTTAACATCTGAGGTCATCAGTCCCCTAGAACTTAGAACTACTTAAACCTAACTAACCTAAGGACATCACACACATCCATGCCCGAGGCAGGATTCGAATCGGTTCCAGACTGAAGCGCCTAGAACCGCTCGGCCACAACGGCCGGCTGTGATCAGTTCAAATAAGTGAAGATATTATACTTTCATATTGGCGCACCATACAATGTACCACGCTCTATCAAAATAAAAGAAAATGTAGAAGTGCATCGAATTCACGAGGCACGAAATGACGACACAAGGTGTTAGTCTCACGGTTCTAGGCGCTTCAGTCTGGAACCGCGTGACCGCTACGGTCGCAGGTTCGAATCCTGCCTCGGGCAAGGATGTGTGTGATGTCCTTAGGTTAGTTAGGTTCAAGTAGTTCTAAGTTCTAGGGGACTGATGACCACAGATGTTAAGTCTCATAGTGCTCAGAGCCATTTGAACCATTTTTTAGTCTCAAATCACAACATTCATGTTTTTGACGCCGAAACACCGACCCGCGACGTTGAAAACATTCATCATCGTGTAATTGATGGCCTATCCCAATCACCTCCCCTTGGTACCAGCATGTATAAAATGCTAACATTTAACTTCTCTTCTTTATTAAAATCTGCAATTGTTTGGTATTCCCTCCAGTAAACTGAAAGATATAAATGTTGGTATATTTCTGATTAGTTTAATGATGGTACTAATACTGGAAGGAAATGAAATTAGTAAAATATTTTCGTTTTCTTTCCATTTATGTACCTGGCCACTCGTTTCCTGCTGAGGTGCCTCACGGTACGAGGCGCCTTCCCACGGTTCGCGCGGCTCCTCCCGTCGGAGGTTCGAGTTGTCCCGCCCCCAGGGGCTCAGCATTCATTTGCTGAGTACGGGCTTGGCGATCCCGGGGTCCTGAGCTGGGAACTGGTCAGCGCCGCCAGTCTCCTGTCACCGTAACCCCCGGACACGCTTCAGCGACCATCGTATGGTGAGGCGGTGGAATGTTGTGTGCTGCGAGGAATGGTAATCTTGGCTTGACTGCCTGGATTGCGAGGAAGGCCAACCTCTATAAAAACCCCTCAATCTTTCGGTGTGCTCCGCGCCTATAAGATGCATGGCTGTTGGGGTGGAGCAGTCGCAAGCGAGCAACCTCTGGGGCACCTGCCGCACCCCAGTTGTATACGGCTTACTCAGGCACGCGGGCCTCTGAGCGGACCTTCAGTTCCCTAGCTGCTCGTGGGACCGCAATGGACCCTTCGACCTCTACATTTCCCCCTACCAGTGGATTGTGTGGGCCACTGGTAGGGAAACACACCCCATCGAAAAAGCGACTTCGTGCTGCGAGTCATCCAGCGCCTGGTGTTGCTAGAGAATTATCAGACTGTCGTAACAGAGCACATGCTGATAATCAGAATGTGTTTTTGATTATCAAATGGAAGGAGGGTAGCTTTGAGAGGGTTTCTCCCTTTTACATCCACAAGGGTCTTGAGGGAATTGCAGGAACACTGAAATCTGTGAAGCGACTGCGCAATGGGACTCTGTTAGTTGAGACATCTAGTTCCCATCAAGTCGCTTCTCTTCGGAAAGCAACCTGTCTCGGAGAGTACGCTATCGAAACCGAGCTCTACTCCACTTTGAACTATAGTAAGGGTGTTGTGGCATGGACTTGGTGGATATCCCCACAGACGAGTTAAAATCTGAGTGGGCTGACGAAGGTATTGTTGACGTGCAGCATATTATGAAACGAGTCGATGGGGACCTCGTCAAATCCGACTCGTTTATTCTCACGTTCAGTTGCCAGAGACTCCCAGAGCATGTTAAAGCGGGGTTCTTACTTTGCCGGTACGGCCATATTTCCCCAATCCAATCCGCTGTTTTAAATGTCAGCGCTTTGGGCATACTACGTTGGGGTGCAATGGGGTAGTCACTTGTCGTAAATGTGGTCAGCTTGCCCATGAACGAGCCGATTGTTCATCGCCTGTGAAGTGCGTGAATTGCTCTGGGAGTCACCCTGTCTGGAGCCGGGTCTGCCCCATCTATCTCGAAGAACGGAAGATACAGGAGATTAAAACATCGAAGCGCATCCCCTATGGTGAGGCCAAGAAGCTCTTTAAGGCCATGCAGCCTCCTGTGTTTACAACATCTTTCGCTTCCGCTCTGAAAAAACCGGTACAGTTGGCCACTGTTGCTACGCAAACGGAGGTTGCTAGTGTTAGCACTAATACCTGCGTTTGCCAGTGCACTTGTGCTGCTGCGGTTGTTTTGCAACCTGCAGCTCTCCCCACAACGTCGGAAAAGGCCGTGGTTGCTGACATTGGGGTACTTCCTGCCTCTCCCGATATGGCGCCTTCTGCCCAGGCGAGTAAAGCTTCAACTGTTGACAAGGCTCTGCATTCTAAGCCCCCCAAGACAAAGACGCCGAAGGTGAAGGTTTTGCCACCTGAGGAGACTAGTCAGGGTCTGTCCGATGACGAGGCCATCGTACTGTCTGACATCTCCCGTGGGTCGTCATCGGAGCTGATGGACATTGATGTCGACGGGGGCGATCGTCTCGCCCCAGGAATAAATAAATCTCCAGCCAGTACGGGCTCTCCTCCAAAGCACAGACGCAGGGTGAAAGTTCAGCCACCCTGATCACTGGCTCCCATATTACAGTGGAACCTGAATGGGTTCAGGACGCATGTGGCCGAATTACAACTCCTTGTACGAGAGTGCCATTTGTGCTTATGTCTCCAAGAAGCACATTTTCGGACCACTGATGTTCCTTCTATACGTGGCTATACCGTCTATCTAAAAGATGATCTGACGGGGAAAAGGGCAAAGGGTGGTGTTGCGGTTTTTGTCCGTGACATGCACCACTCATCTGAGGTCCCTCTCGTTACAGACTTGCAAGCAGTTGCAGTTGACCTTCTTGTGGGTCGGAGGCTCACAGTCTGTTCAGTTTCCTTACCGCCTCAAGATGCAATAGACTCTGAGGCTCTCACAGACCTTATTAGCCAACTCTCCCGCCCATTTCTTCTTCTGGGGGACTTCAATGCTCATAATGTCTTATGGGGCTCTCCGACTACTTGCCCCATGGGTCGCGTTCTGCAAAGCCTCATGATGTCTGAAGAACTGTGCATCCTCAACTCTGGTGCTCCCACTCATTTCTGTACTGCTTCTGGGTCGTCATCAGCTATTGACCTTTCCTTTTGCTCTCCAGCACTCACAGATTCTGCTCTGTGGGGGGTTGCTGCTGATCTCCATTCTAGTGACCACTTCCCCCTTTGGATTCGCCTCCTGGATGAGGCTGTGGAATTACCAGTGCCGCCCCAGTGGCACCTCTGCAGAGCTGACTGGACACTTTTCAGCCACCTGGCTGTTCTGGAACACCGTGCCAGCGTCCAAGAATGGGTCGACCATGTTACAGCCGTGATCTCCCATGCTGCTGAATTGTCAATCCCACGGTCATCCGGTCATCCCAAGAGGCGTCCTGTCCCTTGGTGGACCACTGAGTGCCGCTCAACCATCCGAGCCCGCCGTACAGCTCTGCGCCGCTTCAGGTGCCGTCCCTCAGCTGACAATCTTGCGGCCTTTCGGGTGGCAAGGGCCAACGCGCGGCGAGTGATTAAAGAGAGCAGACGACGGTCATGGCAATCGTTCTTGAACTACATCTCCCGCTCCACTAGTTCTACGAAAGTATGGGAAGCCATCAGGAGGATTTCCGGGAAACTCAGCCAACTACCTGTCACGGCATTGCTGCATCAGGGATGTCTCCTCACCGCGCCGAGAGACATTGCCCAGACACTGGCCATGCATTTTGCGGAATCTACCGGCGCTATTAACTGTGATCCAGATTTCTGCCGCTACCGCACTGCCATCGAGAGGGGTCACTTGGACTTCCGGTCTCCAAATTCTGAACCCTACAACTGCCCCTTCACAATGTGAGAACTGGATTCGGCGCTGTCTGTGGCTCATGATGCTGCGCCTGGTCATGATCAAATCCGGTACAGCATGCTGCAGCACTTGTTGCTGCCATCCAAGGAAGTTCTTCTGAACTGTTTTAATATGATATGGTTATCCGGCACGTTCCCTGACTCGTGGAGGGAGGCGATTTTGATTCCCCTCCTCAAACTGTGGAAGGACCGAACGCATCCCAGTAGTTATCGAAGTATTGCTTTGACGAGCTGTGTCGGAAAGACGTTGGAACGCATGGTCAACCGTCGCCTGGTTTGGCTGCTCGAGACCAGGCAGATCCTTAGCCCCTCTCAGTGTGGCTTTCGGAGATGTCGTTCAACTATACACAACTTGACCCTGCTTGAGGCGGTCATCCAGCAGGCCTTCCTACGTAACCAGCATTGTCTGGGTGTATTCTTTGACATTAATAAGGCGTATGACACTACTTGGTGCCGCCTTATCCTCAATCAACTCCATCAGTGGGGCTTTCGTGGCCGTCTCCCCATCTTCATTCGGTCCTTTCTTTCCCACCGCCTCTTTCGATATCGGGTTGGTAATGTGCTGATTTGTACGTGCAGGAGAATGGTGTTCCTCAGGGAAGCGTTTTAAGTGTCACCCTCTTTGCCGTCGCCATTAACAGTATCACGTCCACTACCCGGAGTCCTGCCCAGTGCTCCTTGTTTGTGGACGATTTTGCTGTTTTCTGTTCTTCCTCCAGTCTTGTCAGTGCTAGTCGGCAGTTGCAGCTTACGATAAAGCGATTAGAGGCATGGACTGCGAAGACTGGTTTTACCTTTTCTGCAGACAAATGTGTGTGTGTTCATTTTAATCGTTCTCGACGTCTTTTTACCTCTCCTGAATTGCGTCTGAGGGACACCATTCTTTTTTTTAGAGACACTGTGAGGTTCCTGGGCCTCACTTTTGATTCCAAGTTGTCGTGGTTGCCTCACCTAAAAGACCTCAAGGTGCGGGCCCTGAAGGCACTGAATATTTTGAAGTGTCTGAGCCATCGGTCCTGGGGAGCAGATCGGGCCTGTCTGCTGCAGTTTTATGGGGCTTTCGTCCGATCGCGTCTTGACTATGGTTGCACCGTGTATGGGTCAGCAAGGCCTTCGTATCTGAAGATTCTTGACGCAGCACACCATGAGGGTATCAGGCTGGCCACAGGTGCCTTCCGTACCAGTCCCATCCTCAGCCTGTGTGCTGAGGCAGGGGAACCGCCGCTCGCCATCCGGCGGAAACTCCTCATGGTGCGACGGGTGTGTCAGTTCCTTGCCTGTCCTACCTCCCCTGCGTACCCTTCCATTGCCCGACCGCCTATGGAACGTCTCTTTTCCAGTCGTCCCAGGGCAACGAGACCATTTGGGATTCGTGCCAAGCATTTGCTTGAGTCCCTTGGTGTGGAGCGTGTGGCCCCCCAACGCCAAGGTTTTACCCGCCTGCCTCCCTGGTTGCTCCAGAGGCCCAGCGTCCTTTTAGACTTGTCGGAGTACCGGAGGAGCTGCACTCCTGCGTTTGTTTTTACCTCCTTATTTTACGATATTTTACACCAGCATCCCGACCACGTACTAGTATTAACGGATGGCTCTAAACAGGGGGAATCTGTTGGTTG
Organism: Schistocerca nitens; assembly: GCF_023898315.1. NCBI lineage: Eukaryota > Metazoa > Arthropoda > Insecta > Orthoptera > Acrididae > Schistocerca > Schistocerca nitens. Next base: position 842,879,662 of record NC_064617.1, read on the forward strand.
TGCTGTTGTTTTCCCTGATCGAGTCGTCAAGTTACGGCTTCCTGCGGCGTTTACCATCTTTGATGCCGAATTGTTTGCGATCTTGCGGGCATTGGAGCAGATGAGATGTGTTCCCAGTCTTAAGTTTCTCATCTGTTCTGACTCCCTGAGTGCCCTTCAGACCATGCAACACTTGTACCCAGCGGATACGGTCGTCCAGAACATCCATGATGCCCTACTCCACCTGCAGCGGCAGGGGAAGGAGGTTTCTTTCTGCTGGGTGCCGGGGCACGTGGGTATTAGGAGAAACGAACTGGCGGATGGGGCTGCCAAAGATGCATGTTCCCTCCCTCACGTTGTCGACTGTGCCGTCCCCCTCCATGCTGTTATTTCCCTCCTGCTTTTTCGTGTTACGCGTCAATGGGAAGAGGAGTGGCTGGCAGTCGGTGCAAATAAGCTGCGTCTGGTCAAGGCCACCACGCGGCCATGGCGTACGTCCTACCAGTCATGCAGGCGGGATGAGGTTCTCCTCACTCGCCTCTGCATCGGGCACAGTCCCTTAACGCACGGTTTTTTACTCCGGCGGGAGGACCCCCCAATCTGCAGTGCTTGTGGCGTCCAGATTACTGTCCGCCACATTTTACTTGACTGTCTTTTATTCTCTGACCAGAGGGCGGTGGTTTCTTTGCCAGCGGATTTGCCCTCTATTTTGCAAGACGACGCAACGACTGTGGTTAAGGTCTTACGGTTTTGTGTCCTGTCCAATTTGTTGCCTCGGATTTTAGGGAGAGGGTTTTAATGTGCTGCTGGGTGACTGGCTCACCCACGTTTTAGGTAAGAGGTCCGCCAGTCACGATTACCTCCTTGTTTCCCTTCGGTTTCTGTTCTCTTTTCCTTGTGTTTCCTTTCCTTTTTTAGTGCGTTTCTTCTCCTCTTGTTTTGCTTCTGTATGTGAGGATTTGGAACTGCGTCAGGTCTGTGTCTTTTAGCCGTTCTCCTTGTTCGCTGTCCGTCTTAGTCCCTTCACTGCATGTGTACCTGTTTTTATGCGTTTGGGCGCTGATGACCACGCTGTTTAGCGCCCGTAAACCTCAAATACACACTCGAGTTGTCCCTCGGGCATGGGTGTGTGTGTTGTCCTTAGCGTAAGTTAGTTTAAGTTACATTAACTAGTGTGTAAGCCTAGGGACCGATGACCTCTGCAGTTTGCTCCCATAGGGACTTACCACGACCAGCCTGGGGTAAGATCCGTCAAGTCAATTTTAATTAAAATTAATCTTACTACGTTTTATGTTGTTTATGCATTCTCTTTGTGTATAGTACCAAAGATACTCTTCCGGAATGTAAAATTAGAAACTTATAAAGGATATCCTTTTTGAAGACAATCGTAATTTTTATCCTTAATTACGAGAAGATCAGTATGGTTTTCAAATCTTCCATCTCAAACCAGACAAGCAACGCTTTCGAACAAAAATCTGTTCAAATTGTGTCATCTGGAAGTTAGATAGTCCCATTTGATAAAATTGTCGAGGAACATCCCGTAACCTCTCTAAATTCAATGGATCCTTTCACTTTATGCAAATTCTATCAAGCTCAGAAAAATGGTTGGTTCTGAGCACTATGGGACTTAACTTCTGAGGTCATCAGTCCCCAAGAACTTAGAACTACTTAAACCTAACTAACCTAAGGACATCACACACATCCAGCCCGAGGCAAGATTCGAACCTGCGACCGTAGCGGTCGAGCGATTCCAGACTGTAGCGCCTAGAACCGCTCGGCTACTCCGGCCGGCTATCACGTTCAGAAAGAGCTTAGTATGTAAAGGAGCCAAGTTTCTAGCGACATTATACAGATGTACAAAAAAGCAGAGCAATGTGACCATGGCGGGAAAAGTGATCGTTGGGGACTCGGGAACTACGTATAAGGTACCGGCATCGTGCAGGAAGTGGCTCAACTTGTTCTCTCTTGAGGGACCAGGCACCCCGTGAAACCTAACCTGTATGCTGTGCCGCTCCTCAAAGTTATAATAAATTTTCTGTATTTTAGTTATCCCGGTCTAAGGTAAGTGGTCACTTATTTATTATTGAGAGGGAGTGCCACGTTTCTTTTTTCAGTATAATTGTGTTGAAAGTGGCACAGCTTGACTCCATAACCCTACTTTACTTCCTGAATGTCCGGTCATGCTATTGCAAGGTACACAGCTTTTGTATAAATGCGTCAATGCGGACAAAGTGAACACCTCGGCGATGGCATCTGGCCACTTTGTTTAGGGTTGTAGGGGGAGAACGAAACAGCTAAGGCCGAAAGAAGAGATCCTCGGCGATACGTACACCAAGTCCTTAGAAGAGTGATCAAGAAATGGCAAATAAGGAAAGAGAAGAAAAATGAAGTAAAAAGAGGAAAAAACGGAAAACAGCCGAAGAGAAGAAATGCAGTAAAAATAAGAGTGCAAAGAGCAGGAAACCCAGCCCTAGAAGAATTCTTTTTTTTTTTTTTACGACGACGTTGAGGACACAGAGTACATGTATTTCAAGGAAAAGTTTTGAAATTCAAGAGCAGAATAATCACTGGATTAAGTGGCAGTTGTGCTCCCTCTGAGTTCACGAATTCCGTCCAGGAATTAAGCAACAAAATTAGACTTTTATTTGTGAACAATATAATGCGAATCGTTTTTCACAATAAAATATGTTTAGTTCTTGTTTTGACACTTTCTGAAATCTGAAGACATTGTAGTACTTAATTTAATCTTAAAGTGATTAAACTATTGCATATTGTAGATTACAATCTCTGATTTCTATCCATTTTCATCAATTGCTACTCAACTTTAAAAAATAGGAATACCTTAGCCTGTCCACTTTGCTCGGCTCTCCTCTACGTAGTTCACTTACATTCCTGCTGCAATTGGTCTTTATAGGGGAAAGTGATCAGTGCAGACTTAACGGCCATTTAAATCTTTAAGTCCGTAGAATGCTGTAATCACGCGGGAACTGTGTCAAGAGGTACTGAAAGCCCGTTCAGTTACGCGATGTCATTTTAAGGAGCCAGGATGTCGCGTTATCTTACACTTAAGTCCTGTATGGTTTGGAGAACGTTGGAATTTTTTTTTAGCATAAATGAGTGGATAGCGTGGTTACTTAGTGACAAATTCCCATATCGACGAATGCTTATCGGAGGCCGTTACCAACTAACAACGACTTTTGTCCACAAGCGTCTACACATACACAATAGCCAACCGGTGGCCAATACACCCACACTGAACTAATTCTATCTCTTCTGTTTTTACTGTTCTTTATGTGAAACAAATAATGAAATTAATAAACGTTTCAGCGCAGAACAAAAGCTCATTGGAGGGTTTCATTTGGTTTTATCTCAATACAAGAAAAGAAAGCTTAGGACCATATTCTGTTGTTGGAGATGAAACTTTCGGCCTTACAATTAAAAAACTGCGATGCAAAACGTTTTTGCTGTTTTTAATAAAGAAACCAGAATGTCTGGAAAAGAATGGATCGCTGGTATCTGGAAAAGGTTTCTAACACTGACGTTGAGGTCAAGTGCCTAGGATGGGCAATGTGGACACATTAGCTGAACTAGTGACTCAGAAGAGCTCCTGTCTCCTGGTAAACAGTCACCAGGTCCTTCTTCCATTAAAACGGGAAAAGATACACAATTAATTATGCTGACTCTTTCCCTCCTGGTGAAAAACGAAAGTATGATTATTTCCTCCAGACTTAACGCAGACACTGGAGTTGTATGTATTTTGCCAACAATTGATATTTCTGCTTGCAAATAGTGCTTATATCAATAACCAATTCAAGTCATCTTAAATCAACAGGAGCTTAAAGTTTATCCTAAAACGGTACATATTACAGCTGCAGTGAACGTCCCTTATGAATCTTGTCACTCGGATGTAATATGTGTTATAGTTTGGTGATTGTTCATTATTTTTTGATTACATCACCATATTTTACTATGTTTTCAGCATTTTAAGAAAGCAGTTCTTAAGATTTAATAGCTATAAATAATAATGTTGCCAGTACAGATCTTTGTTAGTGTACGTGAGCAGTTCGTACACTATCCGGAATTAGTAGGTCAGTTGCAACTAGTACCCACTTTGGGCACATTATTTCGAAAATACTGTGTTGGTTGACTGTTAAACCGGCATCTGGTGTTCATATAAATATTTTACACACAAATAAGGTATGTGCAAAGTGAAATCGTTTTCATTCTGCATGACACTGCGTATGAACTATAGTGATGAGGACAAAGAAAATGTTTTTGTTTGTCTCTTGATTATAAACATAAATAGTAAGAGCTTTATGTTTATAATAAAGAGACAAACAAAAACATTTTCTTTGTCCTCTTCATTATAAACATAAATAGGAAGAGCCCCGCCCCCCCCCCCTCCCCCCATGAACCATGCACCTTGTCGTTGGTGGGGAGGCTTGTGTGCCTCAGCGATACAGATAGCCGTACCGTAGGTGCAACCACAACGGAGGGGTATCTGTTGAGAGGCCGGACAAACGTGTGGTTCCTGAAGAGGGGCAGCAGCCTTTTCAGTAGTTGCAGGGGCAACAGTCTGGATGATTGACTGATCTGGCCTTGTAACAATAACCAAAACGGCCTTGCTGTGCTGGTACTGCGAACGGCAGAAAACAAGGGGAAACTACGGCCGTAATTTTTCCCGAGGGCAAGCAGTTTTACTGTATGGTTAAACGATGATGGCGTCCTCTGGGTAAAATATTCCGGAGGTAAAATAGTCCTCCATTCGGATCTCCGGGCGGGGACTACTCAGGACGATGTCGTTATCAGGAGAAATAAAACTGGCGTTCTACGGATCGGAGCGTGGAACGTCATATCCCTTAATCGGGCAGGTAGGTTAGAAAATTTAAAAAGGGAAATGGTAGGTTAAAGTTAGATATAGTGGGAATTAGTGAAGTTCGGTGGAAGGGGGAACAAGACTTCTGGTCAGTTGAATACAGGGTTATAAACACAAAATCAAATAGGGGTAATGCAGGAGTAGGTTTAATAATGAATAGGAAAATAGGAAAGCGGGTAAGCTACTACAAACAGCATAGTGAACGCATTATTGTGGCCAAGATAGATACGAAGCCCACGCCTACTACAGTAGTACGAGTTTATATGCCAACTAGCTCTCCAGATGACGAAGAATTTCAAGAAATGTATGATGAAATAAAAGAAATTATTCAGATTGTGAAGGGAGACGAAAATTTAATAGTCATGGGTGACTGGAATTCGGCAATAGGAAAAGGGAGAGAAGGAAACGTAGTAGGTGAATATGGATTGGGGGTAAGAAATGAGAGGAAGCCGTCTAGTAGAATTTTGCACAGAGCACAACTTAATCATAGCTAACACTTGGTTTAAGAATCATGAAAGAAGGTTGTATACATGGAAGAAGCCTGGAGATACTGACAGGTTTCAGATAGATTATATAATGGTAAGACAGAGATTTAGGAACCAGGTTTTAAATTGTAAGACATTTCCAGGGGCAGATGTGGATTCGGACCACAATCTATTGGTTATGACCTGTAGATTAAAACTGAAGAAACTGAAAAAAGGTGAGAATTTAAGGAGATGGGACCTGGATAAACTGAAAGAACCAGAGGTTGTACAGAGTTTCAGGGAGAGGATAAGGGCACAGTTTACAGGAATGAGGGAAGGAAATACAGTAGAAGAAGAATGGGTAGCTTTGAGGGATGAAGTAGTGAAGGCAGCAGAGGATCAGGTATGTAAAAAGACGTGGGCTAGTAGAAATCCTTGGGTGACAGATGAAATACTGAATTTAATTGATGAAAGGAGAAAGTGTAAAAATTCAGTAAATAAAGCAGGCAAAAAGGAATACAAACCTCTCAAAAATGAGATCGACAGGAAGTGCAAAATGGCTAAGCAAGGATGGCAAGAAGACAAATGTAAGGATGTAGAGGCTTATCTCACTAGGGGTAAGATAGATACTGCCTACAGGAAAATTAAAGAGACATTCAGAGAAAAGAGAACCACTTGTATGAATATCAAAAGCTCAGATGGAGACCCAGTTCTAAGCAAAGAAGGGAAAGCAGAAAGGTGGAGGGAGTATATAGAGGGCCTATACAAGGGCGATGTACTTGAGGACAATTTTATGGAAATGGAAGAGGATGTAGATGAAGATGAAATGGGAGATACGATACTGCGTGAAGAGTTTGACAGAGCACTGAAAGAACTGAGTCGAAATAAGGCCCCCGAAGTGGACAACATTCCATTAGAACTACAGACAGCCTTGGGAGAGCCAGTCCTGACGAAACTCTACTATCTGGTGAGCAAGATGTATGAAACAGGCGAAATACCCTCAGACTTCAAGAAGAATATAATAATTACAATCCCAAAGAAAGCAGGTGTTGACAAAAGTGAAAATTAACGAACTATCAGTTTAATAAGTCACGGCTGCAAAATACTAAAGCGGATTCTTTACAGACGAATGGAAAAACTAGTAGAAGCCGACCTCGGGGAAGATCAGTTTGGATTCCGTAGAAATGTTGGGACACGTGAGGCAATACTGACCCTACGACTTATCTTAGAAGCTAGATTAAGGAAAGGTAAACCTACGTTTCTAGCATTTGTACACTTAGAGAAAGCTTTTCACAATGTTGACTGGAATACTCTCTTTCAAATTCTGAAGGTGGCAGGGGTAAAATACAGGGAGCGAAAGGCTATTTACAATTTTTACAGAAACCAGATGGCTGTCATAAGAGTCGAGGAGCATGAAAGGGAAGCAGCGGTTGGGATGGGAGTGAGACAGGGTTGTATCCTCTCCCCGATGTTATTCAATCTGTATATTGAGCATGCAGTAAAGGAAAGAAAAGAAAAATTCGGAGTAGGTATTAAAATCCATTGAGAAGAAATAAAAACTTTGAGGTTCGCCGATGACATTGTGATTCTGTCAGAGACAGCAAAAGACTTGGAAGAGCAGTTGAATGGAATGGATAGTGTCTTCAAAGGAGGGTATAAGATGAACATCAACAAAAGCAAAACGAGGATAATGGAATGTAGTCGAATTAAATCGGGTGATGCTGAGGGATTTAGATTAGGAAATGAGACACTTAAAGTAGTAAAGGAATTTTGCTATTTGGGGAGAAAAATAATTGATGATGGTCGAAGTCGAGAGGATATAAAATGTAGACTGGCAATGGCAAGGAAAGCGTTTCTGAAGAAGAGAAATTTGTTAACATCGAGTATAGATTTAAGTGTCAGGAAGTCATTTCTGAAAGTATTTGTATGGAGCGTAGCCATGTATGGAAGTGAAACATGGACGATAATTAGTTTGGACAAGAAGAGAATAGAAGCTTTTGAAATGTGGTGCTACAGAAGAATGCTGAAGATTAGATGGGTAGATCACATAACTAACCAGGAAGTATTGAATAGGATTGGGGAGAAGAGACGTTTGTGGCACAACTTGACTAGAAGAAGGGATCGGTTGATAGGGCATGTGTTGAGGCATCAAGGGATCACCAATTTACTGTAGTATTGGAGGGCAGCGTGGAGGGTAAAACTCGTAGAGGGAGACCAAGAGATGAATACACTAAGCAGATTCAGAAGGATGTAGGTTGCTGTAGGTACTGGGAGATGAAGAAGCTTGCACAGGAAAGAGTAGCATGGAGAGCTGCATAAAACCAGTCTCTGGACTGAAGACCGCAACAACAACAACAACAACAGGAAGAGCCAAAAACAGTACATGAGGTACATGTATAGTGAGTAAACAACCGCTGAACTCATTTTAGAGTTCCATTAACTGTATCTGCACCGCATATGAGTTTCGTCTTACTTTTAAAACTAAACATATACGCCTGTGGAACTGACATCTGTTGTTACTCTTTAATTTTTTTTACTGCTGAAAAAAGCACAGTGAAAGACGGTAGTTTCGTATTCCAGTGATGTGAAGTAATTATGTCTCGTTGCTACGTTTTTATTTATTTCCCCTGAATCGTAATGCTAAATAATTACCGTTTCCACGAATCGTGTGAGCACCGTGGTTACTTCTTTAGCTTTTATTATGTGGCGTTGGATTTTTCGTGGCGTGACCGGAAATATCGCCGACATTACAGAATGTGCCAGAGAAAGGAAATAAACAAACGTACAGCAAATGGTTTTGAAATAATTCTGCGAAACTAGTCAGTTACGTAACTGAATATATTTCAACGGTTTTTTTGGGAGTCAAAGGAAAGTAGTTTTTATGAAATGTGCTGTGGGGTAGAAACAGATATAAAAACATATTTTGGATGTGTCGCAGCCCGCGCTTTACTATAACTATACTGCTGCAACAAAAGCAGTCGACTATAAAAAAGGAAAAAAAAACAACAGTAGCAGACAAGCACGAAAACCACATATGTGTAATTGAAATATTTTCTTTGCTGTATCTTAACTCTTGATGTCTACACTCAGTCTTTCATTTACTTCATTCTTGAAAAATACCCGTTCCCAACATCACTCGTCAAAACAGTATTTCCTAAAATTTCAAACACTTACACAAAATTTTGTGGTGTACAGCATTCCCATATTTCTGCCTTAACTAACAATGAACGGCTGAAGGGCATTCAATCTGATTTCATTCTAATCCCAGTATCGTGTTTCCCACATCACTTTTTTGGAGAGCCTATTCCACTTGCATTTTATCGGACTATATAATTGATGACGTTCTTTTTCAGCATTTCCTCTACTTCTGCTCCCTCCTTCAGAAAAAGAATACTACGTAGCTGTAATCTTCATTGTCAATCGAAACATCTCTTTTTAAAAATATTTTTCACAGTATGCATGAATTTCCATGTTCATTAAAGCAAATAATAAAAAAATATTTTATATCTTTACTTCATTTAAATTACGAGGCGTATTCCGAAAGTAAGGTGCTATCGCTCGCGAAATGGAAACCACAGTGAAAATCCGATAAATCTTCGCATAGGTGTGTTGGACAGTGTCTCCAGTATGCCCGTTGATGACATCACGTCTGTCTTTTCAGTTCTGAGAGCACACTGAGCACGTAAAGGTGCCTAGAAAACAGTGTCTCCCTCCAAGTATGAGGGTCCATGACAGATTTTGCCTGATTTGATGCAGCCCACACAACATGACTGTCATGCGTCTCTTTCTTCAAGACAGTTCTCGGCCGCGCTCTGCAGGGGCAATGAGCACGCCCCTGCAGCGTTTTCGATGGGAAGTGTTTGATCGCCCTCCATACAGCCCGAACTTTCCTCCCTCTGATTTTCATATCTGCTGACATGAAACGCTGGCTATGAAGTCAACGTTTTGGCACAGACAACAAACAGCAGATCAGCGCAGAGAATTGGCGAAAAGTGCAGGCGGCTATCTTCTATGACGAGGGTACTGGAAAGTTGGTACAACGCTACGACAAATGTCTCAGACGGAGCGGCGACTATGTAGAGATATTGCTTGAAGGTGTAGCTAACTATTGCAAATAAAATACTTTTGATTTTCACTGTATTTTCCATTTCGCGATCGATCGGACGTTACTTTCGGAATACGCCTTGTAGCTCTGAGTTTGCAAGTGCATATCCGTTGACTGGAATATGCTGTGACGTCAGAACGTAAGTTACTCATTCATATGAATGCTTAAAACAGACACCATTCATTCACATAACTGATTCGCCTCGATGAGCAATGAATCCACCACCTTCCGTGCGGATGGCTATCCCACATAACATCGCTCCTGATCGTTGCACACTGGTATTTTATGGTCATTATTGTTTCCAGTACTCTAATGGCAGATCAAACCACTTTGTTTTCTGCGGTCGAATCTACCAACGTTCCATCACTCAGAGCAAGGATTGTGAGAAATTTTTAAACTTTGTACAAGAAATAAGGAGATGGTGGCACCCTGAGGATGAGAAGGTAAATAACAGGCATATGACTCGGAAACTATGGTCTGAACTCGCTATTTGGCTGAAAACTAGACGTTTCGAACAACTAAAAAATTTAATAATAATACTCGTATATTGAACGTTACCTCGTATTACATTATGCATGTTCCGTGGCTGTGTAGCCATTTTAGGCTCATGTCTATACTTCATGCAGCACGCCAACTGCAATACACAAAAAATGCGCGCTAGAAATTGTAGGAATATATGTAACCTCATAAATTGCGTACTCGAGACGGAACGGTGCCGTATGTCAATTTTGATGCTTAAAGTTACTGTAGCGGATCCTTTTGCGTTGTGGTCGGTGAGCATTAGCAGTTCTCGACTTATCTTTACTGCTTACTGGGTTTTATGTCAGTAGGGTGGTCATTATTTTGTACAAGACACAATCACATTAATGTGATCACCGCATACGCTCAACGCCAAAGTGCAACAAGCACAACCAGACGGCAAGTGGCAACACTAGCGGTGGAGGGTATGTGAAGTGTATCGGGCGAACGTTGACAACAGTGCAGTCGTCGCGTAATGCGGAAATGGAGCGATTTATCTGACGCCCAAAAGGACACGATCGTTGGCTTTCGGTCCAAGGGTCGAAGCAGTTCCGAAACGGTTGAGTTTGTAACCTGTTTGCGTGCTGCCGCGGTTAAAGTATGCTGCACATGGCAAAATGGCGCTCTCTAAAACCGGCGTTGATGCAACTTGGTGCACCACGGGCCGCAGATGGCAGGGGTAAACGACGTCTTGCGGAGATGTGACGTGAGAGTAAAAGTGCAACTTCGGAGCAACAGACTGCCCAGATGAACCAATGGCCTACCAACAGTGTCTCCTCAACGACAGTTCAGCGTCCGCAGCAGGCAACCGGTTCACGCTCCCATGCTGACTGCAGTTCCTCGGTGACAATGGCTGGAATTTGCACGCCAGTACCGTAACTGAGTGGCAACAGGTGACTTCTTCGGATAAATCACGTTTCGTGCTGCATCGGACAGTTGGCCCTTACCGTGCACGGCGTGAAACTTCTGAAAGCAAACAAACTGCAACAGTTATAGTCTCAGGAATATTGTCGTGGAATTTCCCTGGAGGATATCGTCATTCCGGAAGGCACCAGGGATCAACATCTATCGTTGGGGACCATGCCCACCCGTAAACGCCGTTGGTTTTTCGTCGGGACGACGGCATCTACCAGCAGGACAGTGAAAAGTGTCGCATAGCTAGCAGTGTACGTGCGCGGTTCGAAGAGCTTCAGGAGGAGTTTACCGTACTCTCCTGGCACCAAACTTGCCGGATTTAAACACAATCGAGAAACTGTGGGATCAACTCAATGAGGCTGCACGGGCTATAGATCCTCGGCCAAGAAGCCTAGCAGGGCTGGCCACGTCACTGGAGTGGGCATGGCCCCTCATCCCTGAACCTCATTGACTCTCTTCCTGCACGTTTCCCAGCAGCAGAAGATGGTTATTCAGGTTTTTAAAAAGTGGTCACTTTCACGTAACTGGACAGTGTATGAAACAGCTCGGTAGCGTGGTGCATATGTTTCCACTGTTCACTGCTTTAAGCGTTCAATGTATCTTAGGCTGAAATTTATATTTGTCTTTCACACTTATGCTGAATGACAGTCATTGAAGATTAATTGACTTATGCCAGTTTTCCTGAAAGAGTTTTCCGTGCAGAGTCTTTGCACTCTTGATTCTCAGTGTCACCACAATCACTTCGTGTAAGTAATAGAATGTTTTTTGCTCCATGACATACATTCGTAAAACTTTCTGTTTGTTCTAGTAACTAAGGAAAGAGGGCGTATTTTTAGTAGAAAAAGCTGCACTGCCGCATTCGTCTCGTAGCACAGAGGCGTCGTGACATCTATCCTACTTGTTGTTGTTAGAGCAGTTTCCAGTCCAGAGACTGGTTTGATGCAACTCTCCGTGCTACTCTATCCTGTGCGAGCATCTTCATCTCCAAGTAACTACTGCAACCTGCATCCTTGTGAATCTGCTCAGTGTATTCATCTCTTCGTCTCCCTCTAAGATTTTTACCCTCAACGCTGCCCTCCAATACTAAATTGGTGATCCCTTGATGCCTCAGAACATGTCCTACCAACCGATCCCTTCTCCAAGTCAAGTTGTCCCACAAATTCCTCTTTTCCACAATTCGATTCAGTACCTCCTCATTAGTTACGTGATCTACCCGTCTAATCTTCAGCATTCTTCTGTAGCACCACATTTCGAAGGCTTCTATTCTCTTCTTGTCCAAACTATTTATCGTCCATGTTTCACTTCCATACATGGCTACACTCCATACAAATACTTTCACAAAAGACTTCCTGACACTTAAATCTACACTCTATGTCAACAAATTTCTCTTCTTCAGAAACGCTTTCCTTACCATCGCCAGTCTACATTTCGACCATCATCAGTTATTTTGCCCCCCACCCCCTCCCCCCCAAATAGCATAACTCATCTACTATTTTAAGTGTCTCATTTCGTAACCTAATTCCAAAAGCATCGCCTGATTTATCTCCACTACATTCCATTATCCTCGTTTTGATTTTGTTGAGGTTCATCTTATATCCTCCTTTCAAGACACTGTCCATTCCGTTCAGCTGCTCTTCCAAGTCCTTTGCTGTCTCTGACAGAATTACAGTGTCATCGGCGAAGCCCAAAGTTTTTATTTCTTAACCATACAGTAAAGCTGCATGCCCTCGGGAAGAATTACGGCTCTAGTTTGCCCTTGCTTTCAGCAACCTCCTACTTAAGGAGGTAAAAATAGATTCTGGCGTCGAAAATAAAACAGATTCTAACCTAACCTCCTTGGTCCGCGAAAAACTGGCGCCGTGATTATGTTGTCGGTCGACGTAGTCAGGCGACCTCTGACGATAGCCTCTGGAGACCGCTGTCGGCGTCATTGTGAACACAGTATTACGGACAACAGCATCCTAAGAACAACGTCAAGAAGCTTGCTACGTTATCTTACTAAACATACACTCCGTTTACAGGTTATGGCGGGCCCATCAGTACCGTGAGACCTCCATCACTGAATTCAGTATGGGGAGGCGTGGGCTCAGCACTCCACTCTCCCGGCCGTCCTCAGTTTTCGGCACCTGGAGCCGGTCAAGTAGCTCCTCAACTGGCTACACGAGGCCGAGTTCACCCCGTTCCAGTTCTCCCACCAAGGGCAAAGCCCAAAGCCCTGGAAGTACCGGGAATCGAACCCGGGTTCTCAGCTTGGCGATTAGCCGCGTTGACCACTCACCTGCTCCCGACGTTAGCCAGTAGTTATTTTCTGTGCATCGTGAACAATAATGGTGCTATAAACACCCCCTTCCAGAACTTGATAAATTACCTGTACATCTGTGTTAAAATGGACGTTTCCGATCTATCTAAAGTTTACTTTGAGATCGGCTATTGATTTCATTAATGTAGTTACTGCGCCGTCGGGATTTCGGAAGCCTTTCTTCCTAAACATGAAGCATTTCTTGCTTTTATCTGTTCCATACAAAAAATAGTTTCCCAATTTGATGTACTATCCTTTCGGAAAACTACGCTGTTTTTCGTAGAAGTTCAAATTTTCACCGAATCCTTTACGGGAACCGTTGTCTACATCACGAATAACACCACACCACAAATATTTCTGAAACGTGTCCAGCTTTAATAACTGGTTCCAACAAGCCGGAATACCCCGTTTGGCTCGGGGAGCAACCTGCGACGGTGCGTGCGTTGCCCTGGGAGGGAGGACAATAGCGTAGTCGCGCTCTTTGGGGGAAGAAGCTCTCGCCAGAAGAAGGCGTGCTGCAAGTCCGCATCAACCGGTCACGGGTGGGCGGTGCAGGCCGGCCTGCAATTACCACGAGCCTCCGTGTTTAGCCCTCCGTAATGCCTACGTGCGTAACATTGTCCCCTGAACGCCAGCCGCCTCCGAACGCCAATCTTGCGGTGGATACATGGGCCGTCTTTGCGGCCCAAAACACACACCCCGTGACATCTCCGCCATATGTCCCTACAGTGTTGTAAGCATTTTCCTACTGTCGCGAATAATAGCCTGTCGCCGTTCGGCTATTCTCTGTCCCACTTTTGCCCTGCTAGCTGTATGTCGTCTAATAAGCACAGGCTATGCGTTCGGCCGCGTCCCACGACTGTCTTTTGCCATATTACAATTGCTTCCTACATAGCTCGCTTTACAGAACCAAGCAATGTCTCCACATCATAATGATAGTCTCCCGCTACCAAATTATAAACCTCGATATGTGCCCTGACCGGTAAATCTGCTGTTCCTACCTACACTCGTGTTTGATATCGACTGACTTTCACGTCGTGAACAAAGAAACACGACAGACGGTTGTTAGCTCCTCCAATGCGAAAACGCACACAAGCTTTCTGGAAACAATGGAATTCCATTTATTACCTGAATTATTATTCAAATGCACCTACTTTTCTCGGCTGAATGAAAGAGGAAATAAGAAAACTCTTTGTAACTCTTAGCTGGCTCCAAGACGTCAACGAGATGAAAACTGAAATGAGGGTTTTGGTTGAACTACTACAAAAATTCACTATTGGATTGCAAATGCAACATCATGCACGCAGCATTCCGCAAACGTCTAACTGGCATGAACTGGCGACATATTTTGATATGCAGATGATGGCACTTTCATTGGGGCTGCAGACTTCATGAAGGGGTAACGTCATTTACTTATTAGCGACCTACTTGTGTTCTTTCAGTAGTTTCCAAGCCCTTTGAATATTCGAGTATAGTCAACGACCAGCTAACGATCTACTTACTACAATCTAGGCGGAAACTCGTCAGATTTCCGCAAACCTAAATAAGAGACCACCTGAAGTTTGCCTAGGATAGACAAGAGGCGACTCGTATGTGCTCATTAGACTTAAGCAAAGCCTGCGCCATTGTCGACTGTGGCATTTGGCATGCGAAACATAGAGGCCTAACTTCCTCTCCAAGCACTGTGAAATTTTTTTGCTCATACGTGACGTCTCGCCGGCAATGCCTCATGTCCGGCACCGTCAAGTCACGGGGGAGACAGGCAGAATCAGACGTATCCCAGGTTCGTTCTTAGATCAATTACTCTTTTCATTCTATGTTAGTGACGTATCATCAGTTTTTTCCAGATGTATGTTGATGACCTCCAAACATCTAAGCTGAAAACCAATAAACATGACGACAGCTACTGAGAATTTCGATACTGACCTGTGAGCACTAACAAAATGGGCACAGAGTACAGGGTTAAAGCTCAACCCTTCCAAAACTCAAGGGGAGCTGATTGACCATTCTAGGCTCATTAGCCTGATATATGAGGAATCCCTACAATCTTTAATCTTAAACGGGACAACTTCTCTCCCTCAGCAAAGATTCTAGGAGTAATAATAGATAAAAAGCTTAGTAGGGCTGAGCAAAAAATGGTTCAAATGGGTCTGGGCACAATGGGACTTAACATGTGAGGTCATCAGTCCCCTAGAACTTAGAACTACTTAAACCTAACAAACCTAAGGACATCACACACATCCATGCCCGAGGCAGGATTCGAACCTGCAACCGTAGCAGTCGCGCGGTTCCGGACTGAAGCGCCTAGAACGTCACGGCCACCGCGGCCGTCTACAACCGCGGCCGGCGAGGGCTGAGCACACAGCTGCAATGTGCAAGAAGGCATCAGCATCTCTCCATGCTCTATAAAAATATAACAAACTCTTCCGTTTCGATCTCAAAAGAAACCTATACAGAAGCTCATACCTCCAATCAATGATTCGAGCGATGTTACCCTGCGAGGTCTTTCTCAGGAGCGCTCACTGCGCCCGGAACTGATGATGAAGGCTACTTTCAGTATGCCTATGACATTCGACTCTTTGATCATATTTCACCGTCCTATGCACAGCTGTCCTGGGTACGTACAGACAAACGCAGATATTAAGATACACCCTGTCTCCACTAGTATCTTGTCAACGTACACTGTGCCTCATAACGCTCCTAGACCTTTATGCCATTGTCTGAACAACATATCAGAAAAATCGGTTCCCATCAGAGCAAAATTATTTCTGTCCCACTCCATCCCTCAGTAACTTTCTGAAAATCCTTTTCAGTAGCAGGGGGCTGACTATGGAATGACCTAGCTCATTATATCAGAAAACTGAAAAGCATCGACAGCTTCAAAAGACTGTTAATGAATGTGCGCTGAAGTAACAATAACGTCTACGTCTGTCCCTGTACACGCTGGCTACTCCACTGCACATTTTTTATAAGCACGTCTTCTTCGTTTTCCAGTGCTCTTAGCTGGAACAGCCTGCTTGAATTTCTCTTACTCAGTACTCGCTATGTCACAAAACATCAGCAAACATCACCTTTGTACACCTATACATAAATTTTGTCTCTGGCACTATTGCTATTATTATTATTATTATTTCTTTCTTGTCTCAGACGTTATGTCTGGTTAAAAATGGAAGGTGACGCGGACCTTGATCAAGCGTGACTTCCTTTTAACTGTACGGTATATGTTACATTGCATTTAGGAACTTTCGGGTAATTGAACAAGTGTCAATAATTACAGATTTCTGTAGTTGTATATATAAGTTTGGATGTAGCTGTATTGCATTGATGTACTGGTGGATATTGTGTGGTATGACTCCTGTAGTTGATAGTATAATTGGTATAATGTCAACTTTATCCTGATGCCACATGTCCTTGACTTCCTCAGCCAGTTGGATGTATTTTTCAATTTTTTCTCCTGTTTTCTTTTGTATATTTGTTGTATTTGGTATGGATATTTCGATTAGTTGTGTTAATTTCTTCTTTTTATTGGTGAGTATGATGTCAGGTTTGTTATGTGGTGTTGTTTTATCTGTTATAATGGTTCTGTTCCAGTATAATTTGTATTCATCGTTCTCCAGTACATTTTGTGGTGCATACTTGTATGTGGGAACATGTTGTTTTATAAGTTTATGTTGTAAGGCAAGCTGTTGATGTATTATTTTTGCTACATTGTCATGTCTTCTGGGGTGTTCTGTATTTGCTAGTATTGTACATCCACTCGTGATGTGATCTACTGTTTCTATTTGTTGTTTGCAAAGTCTGCATTTATCTGTTGTGGTATTGGGATCTTTAATAATATGCTTGCTGTAATATCTAGTGTTTATTGTTTGATCCTGTATTGCAATCATGAATCCTTCCGTCTCACTGTATATATTGCCTTTTCTTAGCCATGTGTTGGATGCGTCTTGATCGATGTGTGGCTGTGTTAGATGATACGGGTGCTTGCCATGTAGTGTTTTCTTTTTCCAATTTACTTTCTTCGTATCTGTTGATGTTATGTGATCTAAAGGGTTGTAGAAGTGGTTATGAAATTGCAGTGGTGTAGCCGATGAATTTATATGAGTGATTGCTTTGTGTATTTTGCTAGTTTCTGCTCGTTCTATAAAGAATTTTCTTAAATTGTCTACCTGTCCATAATGTAGGTCTTTTATGTCGATAAATCCCCTTCCTCCTTCCTTTCTGTTTAATGTGAATCTTTCAGTTGCTGAATGTATGTGATGTATTCTATATTTGTGGCATTGTGATCGTGTAAGTGTATTGAGTGCTTCTAGGTCTGTGTTACTCCATTTCACTACTCCAAATGAGTAGGTCAATATTGGTATAGCATAAGTATTTATAGCTTTTGTCTTGTTTCTTGCTGTCAATTCTGTTTTCAGTATTTTTGTTAGTCTTTGTCTATATTTTTCTTTTAGTTCTTCTTTAATATTTGTATTATCTATTCCTATTTTTTGTCTGTATCCTAGATATTTATAGGCATCTGTTTTTTCCATCGCTTCTATGCAGTTGCTGTGGTTATCCAATATGTAATCTTCTTGTTTAGTGTGTTTTCCCTTGACTATGCTATTTTTCTTACATTTGTCTGTTACAAAAGCCATATTTATATCATTGCTGAATACTTCTGTTATCTTTAGTAATTGGTTGAGTTGTTGATTTGTTGCTGCCAGTAGTTTTAGATCATCCATGTATAGCAGATGTGTGATTTTGTGTGGGTATGTTCCAGTAATATTGTATCCATAATTTGTATTATTTAGCATGTTGGATAGTGGGTTCAGAGCAAGGCAGAACCAGAAAGGACTTAATGAGTCTCCTTGGTATATTCCACGCTTAATCTGTATTGGCTGTGATGTGATATTATTTGAATTTGTTTGGATATTAAGTGTGGTTTTCCAATTTTTCAGTACTATGTGTAGGAACTGTATCAATTTAGGATCTACTTTGTATATTTCCAATATTTGTAGTAACCATGAGTGGGGTACACTATCAAAAGCTTTTTGGTAATCAATGTATGCGTAGTGTAGCGACCTTTGTTTAGTTTTAGCTTGATATGTCACCTCTGCATCTATTATCAGTTGCTCTTTACATCCTCGTGCTCCTTTGCAATAGCCTTTTTGTTCTTCATTTATAATTTTGTTATGTGTCGTATATGTCATTAATTTCTGTGTAATGACTGAAGTTAATGTTTTGTATATTGTTGGTAGGCATGTTATGGGGCGATATTTAGCTGGGTTTGCTGTGTCTGCTTGATCTTTAGGTTTCAGATAAGTTATTCCTTGTGTAAGTGTATCAGGGAATGTGTATGGGTCTGCAATGTAGCTGTTAAATAATTTAGTTAGATGTGAATGTGTTGAGGTGAATTTCTTTAGCCAGAAATTTGCTATTTTATCTTTTCCTGGGGCTTTCCAATTGTGAGTAGAATTAATTGCTTGGGTGACTTCATGTTGCAAAATTATCACTTCAGGCATTTGTGGTATCATCTTGTACGTATCTGTTTCTGCTTGTATCCACCCTGCATGCCTGTTATGTTGTACCGGGTTTGACCATATGTTGCTCCAGAAGTGTTCCATGTCTGTTATGTTTGGTGGATTGTCTATTTTAATGTGTGTGTTATCTGTTGTCTGGTAAAATTTCTTTTGGTTTGTGTTGAATGTTTGGTTTTGTTTCCTTCTATTTTCACTTTTTTTGTATCTTCTAAGTCGTTTGGCCAATGCTTGTAATTTCTGCTTCTTTTCATCTAATTGCTCTATCACTTCTTGTTGTGAGATTTTACCTAACCTTTTTCGTTTTTTTCTGACATTTCATTTCTTATAAATTGTGTTAGCTGTCCGATGTATTTTCTCAGTTTTTCTATTCTGATCTGTAGGCTGTGTTGCCATGCTGGTTTTGTGGGTTTCTTCTGTGTGTTGGTTGGTTCTGATCTCTGCCTAGTGTGTATATTTAGTGTAGTGAGTGCTCCTATATAAACCAGTAGTTGTAACTCTTCCATAGTTGTGTTTTCATTTATTTTGTTGTGTATGATTGTGTTGATAGTTTTTATTGTTGTTTCGACTTGTGGGTTATTTGGCAGTCTATGCAAGAATGGTCTATTGTCTGTATTTGTGTCTTTGTATTCTATGTATGTCAGCTGAAATTTTTCTTCTATATCTAAAATGTGTGTCACTTCGTG
This sequence comes from Schistocerca nitens, assembly GCF_023898315.1. Lineage (NCBI taxonomy): Eukaryota > Metazoa > Arthropoda > Insecta > Orthoptera > Acrididae > Schistocerca > Schistocerca nitens. The sequence goes on from NC_064617.1 coordinate 842,899,021, forward strand.
TTCTATTTGTGCTTGTTCTGGTGGCTGTCTTAAGATTTCGTTTTCCTCTGACTGTTTAATTGATGCGTGTTGTTCTTTGTTTGTTTGCTCTGGGATGTTTGAGTCCATTACTGTATTTTCTTCTTCTTCTGATTGCACATTATTTTGTTCCAGTACTTGTTGAACTTGTTGTTTGATGTTTTCTAATTCTGATTGGGGTATCCTGTTATTTTTGATTATTACATGGATCTGATCAGCTAGTCGTTCTGTTAAAAATTTTAATTCTGGGTATCTGGTGATAAATGTTGTGTATACTTGTGATCTGTATCCAGTTGTGTTGGTTCCTAGATTTGTTGCTTGGTAATAACAGACCATTAGGTGTCGATTAACTTCATCTGACCATCTCATCATCTGTCTTTGTTTTCCTTCTAGGGTGGTTGCAGGAAGCATATCCTGCAAAACACCTCTATTTGGATTTGAATCATTTTCCAGTTGGCTAGCAGTGTCGTTACCATTGTGGGCGGGCATAGGGTTCAAGCGTCGTCCCCGACCATGACGGCGCTTGTCCGAGGCTTCTTTAGTTCTGTCCTGAACCAACTAATCACACTAAAAGGGGGGTTAGCCCTATTAGTGGTTTGTTCTTTTCGTCGCCTTTTACGACTGGCAGAACATACCGGAGGCCTATTCTTTTCCCGGGCCTCCACGGGAATTATTATTATTATTATTATTATTATTACTACTACTATTATTAGTGGAAGAGCAGCAGCAACAGTAATAGCAGTAGTGCTGGTATTAACTTCATTAGTTCTTAGTACTGTTTATTCACATAGTCTGTACATGAATTTTAGACAAGAAGAGAACAACAGATCTTTTGAAATGTGGTGCTATAGAAGATTGCTTAAGATTGGACTGATACATCACGTAACTAATGAGGAGGTACTCCATAGAACTGGCGAGAAATGAAATTTGTGGCACAACCTGTCTAGGAGGAGGAATCGGTTGAAAAGACACAATCTAAGACATCAAGGGATCACCAGTTTAGCACTGGAGGGAAGTTTGGGGGGTAAGAATTATAGAGGTGGACCAACCAATGAATACAGAAATCATATTCAGATGGATGTAGGTTGCAGGAGTTAGTTTGAGATGTAGAGGCGCTTGTACAGGACAGAGTGGCGTGGAGAGCTACAACAAACCAGTATTCTGATTTAAGTTCGCAGCAACAACGACAATCAAATCCTTTTTAATTATAGTAATACTATTTATAGTTATACATCACATTAAACATATTTTTATTTCTTAGGAAACAGTAAGGTAAAAAAGTACTGTGTGGCGAACCCCTTATATAATATAAGAAAAGGCCTGAAGACGGTAACCTCATCATGTTAAATAAATAACCAAACAAAAAATAAACAAAAGATGGCAAGGACGTTAAAATATAAGTGAAGGATTTGGTAGAACTATTATGAAAATTTATTAAATCTCAATATTTATTAAATCTCAATATATAATATAAATATAATGAACGAATCTGAAATGCTGTAATGATCTAGTCACTAAGAGGTATAATCTTATCTCGAAGATTTCACACAATAAGACAAGTATTTCAGTAACAAACTGCGTATATATTGTGAGGCAGCGTAATTTACGGCGCGCAAATTGCCCTGTCTATATTCGCCCAGTATTTGGGTGTATTTGAGAATGAGATCACTTCGCGGCTTCCAACAAACTTAACAGTTAATTTCGGACTTTTACGAAGCTTTTTCATGATAACATCCCCCACACACAACTATGAAAAGAAATAAGTTTATCGCGTACTACATTTCCGGCTGCTTAGGTATTAGTTTCCCTAAACTCGCATATTATAGGTAGACTGTTCCACACATTGAACGAAAGTGGGTCGCCTCGATCCTTTCTTTCAGGACGTTGCAATATTTCACAAAAGCTAGACGATAACAAGTAAGAATTCCTATCGGCATATAATCCCCAGTTTTCATCGAACTGTTGGCTTACAATCAGCTCCTAGCTATTCGTGTTGGAATCAGATGAAGCTAGAGCGCGGCGACTATATGACAAGTGATACGGCTACAGTGCTGAAAGATACCTTCGTCATTATGCTTGGTCTGCAAAGGGAAGGGAGATTGGGGTGCTGCCAAATTCCTAACCAACAATACGTGGGCCAATGTGCTCGTTTATATTCTTAACTTGTTCGGGTGCAGTGGTTTGAGCATAACACGAAAACCTATCCCCATTCCGCCCGACCACGAGTCCATTGCCTTAATGCCCGCGTGGGACCAGGGAAGGGTGTCGTGAGCCCCCTCCCCAAACATTTTACTGAAAGTGTTGATATTTTTAGAGATATAAATTTCAAGATTCTCGGCTAATATTGGGAAAATAATTTACCATGAGAACTGAAGCTCTCGAAAAAGGCTAACAATTATAGAAATTGCGAACTGTGTTTAACACAAAACACTTTCCAGCTGCTTGCTTGAGGAACAGCTGCTTGCATGGTCTGGTGGTCTGAGTGCCTGTAATGGTCATTCCATTAAGGAAAAACTCCCCAATTCATAGGCCGACCGCCGGCCGGTGTGGCCGAGCGGTTCGAGGCGCTACAGTCTGGAACCGCGAGACCGCTACGGTCGCAAGTTCGAATCTGCCTCGGGCATGGATGTTTGTGATGTCCTTAGGTTAGTTAGGTTTAAGTAGTTCTAAGTTTTAGGGGACTGATGACCTCTGATGTTAAGTCCCATAGTGCTCAGAGCCATTTGAACCAATCATAGGCCGACCATACCTGCAGCCAAAAACAAAGGTCCGTTAGTCAGTAGGTAGCAGTGCAAAACACATGAAGACGAGAAAATCAAGGCGGAAAGAGGAATGTAGTCCAGTAAGGAAAAAACAAATCCCAAAAAAAAAATTACTTTCTGGAGCGGAAGGAGAAGAAACAGCATTTTACACGTTCACATAGCCATAGCCTGCAGACGTGTGTTCAAAATTGCATTGCCAAGTGAAATATAATGTTGTGTGAACACTCGGATTATATACCTCATGACATTGCCAGGGTTGTGACGTTTGTTTTACTATCAAAAATCTTAAAGGAACCGCATGATACTTAACCTTCTCGAATTTTGTGATAACTTCTTTTGAAATGATATATCTTTCTGAATTGCAGTTTCTTGTAAGATAAGCCGAAACAACGTACAGAGCACTAATGTAAAAAATTTATTCTCATTATATTAAAACAATTTATACAGAGTGGTCAGAAACAGTACAAAAATCTTGTAAGACTGTAGCAGGGCAGGTTGTGCTGAGAAATAATCGTTACGAAAAATCTTCGTTCCGCTGCACTGTTTCCGAATTAAATGTCATTTAAGTCAGCCAACCAGGCCGCTGCGCACGCAAATTCGGGTGGCCCGCCGGATGCAATTAGTGTAAGTTGTTCTCTCGCAGCGTATGACAGCGCACGAGACTCCTTATCCATTGACTGGGGTTCGATCCTTAATTCCGTCCCATGTCCAATTTTTGTATTGCTCTCAATTTCGGTTTTAGGAAGTCAAACGAAGAACACCTGTCGCGACACCGTCTCTGGCGGGCAGCTTAAATATGCGCTCGCAACGGCCTGATTGGCTACCTTCAATGCTGATAAACTCGGAAACAGCGAAACGTATCGAATTTTTTCATAACAATTATTTCTCAGCACAGAGAACCCTGCAACACCCTCATTTCTTTTCCACACCGTTTCTGATCACCCTTTGCACATTGTCATTAAAATTCTGGACATAAACCAACCTTTGATCCACGCCTCCCTTTATCACTGCGCTGCTGCCCCAGGTCATGAATGGAGACAATAAAATAAGAAGGTTTATTTTACGAGAACAGTGAATGACATGTCATAGGGCAGCAGCTACAACATTAATTTGTGACTTACCTAGTCACCATCCTTGTCCACAGTTCCTTGCCACCTTGAGACAAGAGAACATATACATGTGCGGTAGAAGTCATGGTCTTCTTTCCTCAGCCACTGAATCACAGAATTTTTCAAGTCTCCACATCTTCCGAGTGAACTCCTTTGAGTGGTCTCAACCGATGGGAGTCTGACTGTGCTATCGATTGGATGCAGTAGTTTCCCTTGCCCCAATATTCTGGTTGGTCAGCATTCACGATAACAAGCGTTCACAGATCTTCTGATAGCCCAGCTTTTCAATAATCCTTTTCAATAGCCCTTTGCCGATGGATAAGCGGACACACAATTCACCTGTTGTTAGCCGGCGATCGCCACGGATGATTTGGTCGTCTCGCTGGATACTGTACGAAGTCGCTGGCAGGCCGTCTGCTTTCCATCAGCCACCTGTCTCTGTCCTTCAGCTTCTCTACAGAGACGAATCCATCGTCTAACGGAATTCACGTCCTCCATAACATCTCCATACCCCTTTTCCGCCTTTCACGAATGCGACTGGTCTTTCCACCTTATTCAGTAAGAAATTCCATCACAGAACAGTGTCTTGTGAAGGGACAAGTCACATTAATGTGACCACCGCCTATTTTCAACGTCAACGTCTAATAACCACTCAAGGACAGCATGCGGCAACACTAGCAGTGTAGGGTATACAGGATGGTCCATTGATCGTGACCGGGCCAAATATCTCACGAAATAAGCGTCAAACGAATAAACTACAAACAACGAAACTTGTCTAGCTTGAAGGGGGAAACCAGATGGCGCTATGGTTGGCCCGCTAGATGGCGCTGCCATAGGTCAAACGGATATCTGTTGCGTTTCTTTTTTTAATAGGAACCCCCATTTTTATTATATATTCGTGTAGTACGTAAAGAAATATGAATGTTTTAGTTGGACCACTTTTTTCGCATTGTGATAGATGGCGCTGTAATAGTCACAAACGTATAAGTACGTGGTATCACGTAAAATTCCGCCAATGCAGACGGTATTTTCTTCGTGATGCATTACCCGTATTAAAATGGACCGTTTACCAATTGCGGAAAAGGTCGATATCGTGTTGATGTATGGCTATTGTGATCAAAATGCCCAACGGGCGTGTTCTATGAATGCTGCTCGATATCCTGGACGACATCATCCAAGTGTCCGGACCGTTCGCCGGATAGTTACGTTATTTAAGGAAACAGGAAGTATTCAGCAACATGTGAACCGTCAACAACGACCAGCAACAAATGATGATGCCCCAGTAGGTGTTTTACCTGCTGTCGTGGCTAATCCGCACATCAGTAGCAGACAAATTGCGCGAGAATCGGGAATCTCAAAAACGTCGGTGTTGAGAATGCTACATCAACATCGATTGCACCCATACCGTATTTCTATGCACCAGGAATTACATGGCGACGACTTTGAACGTCGTGTACAGTGGGACGATGACCGATTTTTTGCACGCGTTCTATTTAGCGACGAAGCGTCATTCACCAACAGCTGTAACGTAAACCGGCATAATATGCACTATTGGGCAACGGAAAATCCACGATGGCTGCGACAAGTAGAATATCAGCGACCTTGGCGGGTTAATGTATGGTGCGGCATTATGGGGGGAAGGATAATTGGCCCCATTTCATCGATGGCAATCTGAACGGTGCAATGTATGCTGATTTCCTACGAGATGTTCTACCGATGTTACTACAAGATGTTTCACTGCATGACAGAATGGCAATGTACTTCCAACATGATCGATGTCCGGCACATAGCTCGCGTGCGGTTGAAGCGGCATTGAATAGCGTAATTCATGACAGTTGGATTGTTCGTCGAAGCACCATATCATGGTCCGCGCGTTCACCGGATCTGACGTTTCCGGATTTCTTTCTGTGGGGAAAGTTAAAGGATATTTGCTATCGTGATCCACCGACAACGCCTGACAACATGCGTCAGCGCATTGTCAGTGCATCTGCCAACATTAGGGAAGTCGCACTACTCGCTGTTGAGAGGAATGTAGTTACAAGTATTGCCAAATGCATTGAGGTTGACGGAGTTGATTTTGAGCATTTATTGCATTAATGTGGTATTTACAGGAAATCACGCTGTAAGATAAGTTCACAAAGGTATATGTATCACATTGGAACAACCGAAATAAAATGTTCTAACGTAGCTATGTTCTGTATTTTAATTTAAAAAACCTACCTGTTACCAACTGTTCATCTAAAATTGTGAGCCATATGTTTGTGACTATTACAGCGCCATCTATCGCAAAGCGAAAAAAGTGGTCCAACTAAAACATTCATATTTCTTTACGTACTACACGGATATGTAATAAAAAATGGGGGTTCCTATTTAAAAATACGCTGTTGATATCCGTTTGACCTATGGCAGCGCCATCTAGCGGGCCAACCATAGCGCCATCTGGTTTCCCCCTTCAAGCTAGACGAGTTTCATTCTCTGTAGTTTTTTCGTTTGATGCTTATTTCGTGAGATATTTGGTTCGGTCACTATCAATGGACCACCCTGTACAGAGCGTCTACGGGGGAAGGGGGTGGGGGGATGCGGAGTAAGTTACTCGTTGTCGTAATGCGAAAACAAAGCCATTAACCTGACGTCCAAAATGTCATGATCATTGGGTTTCGGACTAGGAGTTGAAACATTTCCAAAACGGATAAGTTCATTAACTGTTCGCGCGCCACCGTGGTCAAAGTATACCGTGCACTGCAAAATGTGGCTATTCAAAACCGGCGCCGAGGCATCTGAGGTGCAGCACGGGTCATAGATCACAGGGGTGATGCGACGGCTGCGGAAATGTGTACAGGAGAATGGACGCACAGCTGCTGAGCAGTTGACCGCCCAGATGAACCAAGGAGCTACCAACAGAGTGTCTTCTCAACGATCGTTGAGCGAACGTTGCTGCATATGGGACTCCGCAGCAGGCACCTGCTTCATGCACCCAGGCTGACTGCTGTTCATCAGCTACGAAGTCTGAAATTTGCACGCCAATTCCGCAACTGGATGTCTACTGAATGACGACAAGTGGCATTTGCAGATGAATAACGTTTAATGCTCTATCAGACAGAAAGAAAATACTCTGCAACAATTTTCGGAAGGGTTCGAGCCGGAGAAGGGAGTATTATGGTCTGTGGAATGTTTTCGTGGCATTCCCTGAGTTGTCCTGTCATTCTGGAAGGAACAATGAATCAACGCAAGTACGCGTCTACCCATGGGGTTAATGCTCACCACTACATACAGATGCTTTTCCTCGGCACGACAGGCCATCTACCTGTAGGACAATGTATCATGTCACACAGCTCGCAGTATCCTCTAGCGACCCCTTGTATCATATATGATACATCCGTTCAAATGATGTTCCTACACAATGTGTGCAATTTTTTGTAAAAGCGCCGTCTGCATCATATTCGATACACTCCGCAGAACAAGCAAGCAAGCTACTCATAGTTCTCAGAATGACCATTAGGTGTCAGGAGCAGTCAGTAAAAATTGTGTTTTGGACGAGTAGGAATGGCTTCAAGAAAGAAAGGTTAGTATTGTTAATTCATTGCTTATTTCCTTCTAAATCAGTACTAAAATATTGTTAACAGTTCCCTGACTACAGTTCTATTAAAGAAAGTGACTTGAAAGAGGATTTTACTTCTGAAAAGTCGTATTTCAGTAGATGTAACATATTTGATACATTGGGTCTCCGTGACTACATTTCATATACCTGTGAGCGGGTTCAAAGAGCACCAGAATGAGTTTACCGCACTTCCGCCGGCCACCAAGCTCCCTGGATATAAAACCAATCGAGAATATGTGGGACCACCTCATCGGGCTGCTCGCGCACAGGGATTCTCAACCGAGAAACCTAGGACAGCTGCCCACAGCACTGGAATCGGCATGGCTCCACATCCCCGTCGGTAAGTTCCAGAATCTCACTGAGTCTCATCCTGCACGTCTCGCGCTGCAAAAATTGGTTATTCAGGCTTTTCACAGGTTATCACATTAACCTGACTGAACAGTGTACGAATGACGATGGCAGCCATGTTCTAAACTTATACAGTGCTATCATCTGTCGATATAGGACAGTGTTACTGATGTGGACTAGAAGAAGTTTTACGAAGCGCGTCAAATGCATGACTACATTACCAACTTAATGAAGGGAGAGAAATGTAGGAGGCATTACTTTCTCACTGGCCCTCGTACTCTTAAAAGTGAGCCCGCATTAATCTCTACATTACCGTTGGTACGTCTGCTACTGCATTCGACAACACAAACATAACATTCGCACTCGTTCCAGTGGCCTCCACCCAACAAATACACCTCAGACACAATCACTCAGAGTGTCGTGAACGAGAAGTGCCAATACTGGGAGTGACTGTGAGTCTCTCCAGCCCGATGGCTCGACATACCGATCGAGTCTTCAGACAACAACGCCCTTCTCTCTCTCTCTCTCTCTCTCTCGTTCCGACCCTTTTTAGCCCTCTTTACGTACCTGTGAACTGCGGATGACAGCCACGGCAGCTTCTCATTTACAAGTACCCATTGTCGGATAATGCGGCGTAAAACTAGGCAAAGAAATTGCTTTCCAGACGACCGGAACGGCTTCCTCAGGCGAGGTGGTTAGCCGGTGCGGTTTTTACCCCCACGCCCTGCATTGTACAGCCCCTAGTTAAATACTACTTGACAGGAAACTTGACGAGGAAGGCGAAAAACGAACACCTCATGGCTAAGACCTTGCGCGCATCTGAACTAAGGCGGATTCCCGTGAATAACCAACAAGTAAAGGCGCCTGCCAAAACGATCATTCCCAGCACGGTGTTTCCGACGGCGACAGCTAAAAACTGGAGGCAATTTCATAGTGAATCTGTGAGAACCAAGCACATCATGCACACAGGGCAATGAGCCACTTCCACAGTTAATGGAGTGTGACAAGAGACGAAGTCCCCTTGTGATGAGAAAATAAACGTATCTGAGCGTTTCATGCAACTAAAACCAAAGACGTTTTACAATACTTTTTAGCTTAATGATCAACAAAATCTCTTCGTTTCGTTGGATGCTACTCTTTTATAAATTTTACTTAATCCTTCTTCTTCTTCTTCTTCTTCTTCTTCTTCTTCCTCATCTTCCCCTCTTTTTCCTAAGCCTGTTTCCTCCAGCATCCCTCAGTCTACCCTGAGGTTGTCGCTCCATCTTTTCTTTGGACGGCCAATATTTGTTTTACCCGCTGGTGATTTATTTCTTACGATTTCCACCACTTTTCTTTTCTCCATCCTGTCTACGTGTTCGTTCCATTCACGTTTTCTGTGATGAAACCACTCATTAATGAAGTTCACTTTACACTCTTTTCTAATGCTTTCACTTCCCTCTGCCTCTTAGTGTCTTCTCTGTAATCCTTCGCAGAGTTTTCATTCCCGTGGTTTCCAAAAGACTATTTGTTTTTGATGTTTCCGCTGTTGTCTCAGCTGTTTATGTCATAAATGGTCTGACTATTGTTTTGTATATTCTTGCATTTGTTTCTTTTTCTATGTTCATGTTTTTCCAAATAGAATGATTCAAACAACGTTCCACTTTGTTTGCTTTTGCTACTTGTTCTCTAACTTCCTTTTCGACATTTCGACTGCTGGGCAGTTTGATACCACGATATTTAAATGTCATTACCTGCTGAATAATTTTTCAATCCACTTCCAGTTTGGATCTAACTGGTTCCCCAGATGTCGTCATACATTTGGATTTTTGAGTGGATGTGACCATATTTAGGTTTTTGGCTGCCACGTTAAATATATGTAAAAGTTTCTATAGGTTATCTTGAGATATTTGCCTGCAGAACTGCATCGTTAGTATGACAAATGATGTTTATTTCTTCGTCACCTACTCTATTAACTACCAGCAAATAATATCTTCTTCATCACCTCGTCCAAGACTGTATTAAAAAGTAGCAGGGTCAAAGACTCACCTTGTCTAATACCACTATTAATTGCTATGCAGCTAGTTAACTTGGAACCAATTTTCGCCTGGGTGTAGTAGCTGGAATAAATGCCTTCAGTTGCCTTTATTAATTTGGAAGGAATCTCCCTTCTGTAGAACAGGTTTGAAACATCTGTTAACCGAAACCTATAGAAAGCGTTCCGTAAATCAGTGAAACAAAGATAACCTGGTCTGTTGTACACAATGGACTTCTCCACAACCTGTCTAAGAATTAATACTACATCTGTGCATGAACTATCGGATCTAAAACCATACTGCTGCTCTGCAAGGTTTGTAATGCTTTTTATTTTATTTGCCATTATTTTTGTTATGATTTTAAGAATTGAACTCATTAGATTTATCCCTCTGTAATCGAATGGGATGGGTCTTCCTTATCTTCTTTTTTGTACATGAGAATTGTAATACTAGTTCTCCATTCTTCTGGAATTTTATCACCAGTCATAACATTGTTAATCAACTTGGTAAATTGTTCAATTAGTGGATATCCTCCATACTTCAGTAATTCATGACGAATTCCACCTTCCCCTGCAGACTTACTACAGCTTCTTCTACTTCTGCATGTGAAACAGTTACATCATCGTTTACTTGTATACTCACCACGTATCTCTCTCCGTTTTCTGATGATTTTTTTGCTTTATACAACTCTTTTTAAATATTTAACTAATTATTCCTCATTTATGTCGTTCACTTTCAAATTTTCATTTTGTTCTTTCCTTTGCTGTCGAATCATCCTCCAACTTTTTCTTCTGCAACCCACAGAAATGTTCTGAATGTTTTGAGAAGATTTTCCAGTGTTCCTGTTAAAACGATTGACAAGTAACTTTGCCTCTTTAAGAGTTCTTTTCTATTCTTCATAAGGTTCTTGAGTTTTCAGGGTTTTCTATTTCTACACATTTCTTTAACCTCTTTCACAAACCATGGTGTTCTGTTTCTCTTCATCTGTTGCTTTACAACACGTGTAAAAGTCTCGAAGAAGCAGCTCAAGGAGCACTAGGTACACGGGTTACTTAATCCTAGCAGCAGTAATTTCGATCGAATCATCCTCGGAATGTAAAACAGGAGCTCACATGTCTAAATGAACTATTTATTGCCATATTCCTGAAGAATTTGTAAATTTTTTCGTCAGTGATAAACAGCTGCAGTGTGTTTATTACAGTGTGAAAAATTAGGTATATAACTCTAACCCTGTCACTAAGACTTACGCAAACTATAAAATTTTCGGTCGTAACGTTATACGGTTCGTTTTGTGTGTTATTTTGCGTTTTCAAATATTTTCTTACAAATATGTGTAATTAGTGACTACTACTGCCATTACTACTACTACGGTTGGTTCTTTTGCATTATATTTGGTCTACGGCGGACCTTAGGCGGCCTATAAAAGCTCCTAGTAGTGGTAGTAGCAGTAATACCAGTACTTCATTTATTTCACTTCAACTACGTGGAATTACACTTCAGTTTTCTGAGCACAATATGGTCTACCATATGACAGGTGGACAAAGGCAACTAAATCAGACAGCAGTGCTGTTTGATATATACCTCATATTTTCAGTGAACTGATGATACAAATTTAAGACTTTCACCCAAAGTGCTCGTAATTACAGTATTATATTTACTATCAAATAAAGATAGGTAACATTGATTTAAATGTGCAATAATCACCACCAGACTACTCATTAGCGCCTTTTCCTTATCTTCTTCTAAAGGTTATTCCTTCTCATTGCAGTTACAGTTCTCTATTTACAACTGCCTTCGTTTCTAGATAATTGTGACATTTAGTTATCGATAGAATATTTTTATCTTACGTCGTGGCCTCACTATTCTTTCTTCAATCAAGATTTTTCTTTCGAAAATATATGTTAATTAACTTTTATATTACGTAATCAATGAGAAGATTTCCGTTTTCTTTCCTGAGAAGGAGTCGCGGTTCTTCCTTTCTCATTTTTTTAAATTGTTTTGCTGGTTATCTAGTATGTCCACCTGCTGTTCTCCACAGCGCCACCTTCGTCGCACCGTCTATAAGCGAGTCTCATCTGATGTTAACTGTTCCCGGCTTTCTCAGCCATGACGTAGAACGATTCAGTTGAATGTCTTGAACAACTGCTTTAGCTTTCTGTTCTAAGTGATTTGTTTATTTATAATTGTCTTTAACCTGAAGGAAATTTCTTTTTATTGTTTCTGCGCAGCACCTGCTGCTGTTTGTAATTATACTGCCCTAGTATATTAGCTCATTCTACACACACTGTACTTCTTTGTGTCAGTTCAGTGCAATCTATTTACTCTTACTTCCTTCGATTTCCTGACGGTCATTGCATTTCGTGTGCGATATTTTCAAAGTTTTTGGAAACTTTATTAGCTTATGCTGCATTATGTTTTTCACTGGTGACCACTAGAGCAATGTCATTTTGTTGATTAAAAGTCCATCGCTAATCAATTTCGTGGGTTACCTCACATTTCTTGTGCGCTTTGCGTGGAAAATGAGAATTAACCTTTGAAAATGACAATCTTCGATTGAAATGTGCCTGTGTTTTCAGTCCTCTGACTGGTTCGATAAGGCACGCCACGACTCCCTCTCCTGTAGCAGGCACATCATCTCAGGGTATCACTTCATTCATCGTCCTCTATTATTTGTTGGATGTACTCAAATCTCTGTCTTCCCCTGTAATTTTCTCCTCTACGGCTCCCTTTCAAAATTTAATTTAATTCTTTCCTTTCCTGTCCTGTCGATCTCCAAATTTGTTTCTGCAACCCACAGAAGCCATGTTCTAATTTTTTAGAAAAGGTTTCCCAGTGTTCCTGTTTAAAACGATTCACTAGTATTTTGCCTCATTACGAGTTCTTATGTAATCTTCGTAAGATTCTTGTGTTTCGAGTGTATTATATTTCAAACAGGGACACCTCTTTCTTTTTACACATTCCTTTAACCTCTTTGCTCAATCATGGAAGTTATTCCCTGATTCTTCATTTGAGTGACCATATTGTATGTAGTCGCTTTATAATTATTGGAGGTATCTTAAATCCGTCTTTGCAACTACAAGGAAATTTGTATTTATGTCACTAAACGCGTTTCTTTTTATTGAATTGTATCATCATCTTGTACTTGCAAAGACGGGTTTAAAATAACTTCCATAATTATTCCCTGACATCTTATCATACGAGGCCTGTTCAGAAAGTAAGCTCCGATTGATTGCCAAATTGAAACCACAGTGAACATCAGAAATGTTTTACTTGTAACAATTAGCTACACCTTTCAGCTACTTCTCTACGTAGTCGCCGTTCTGACTCAGACTTTTGTCATAGCGTTGTACCAACTTTTCAATAGCCTCATCATAGAAGGCAGCCGCCAGTGCTTTCCGCCAATTCTCCACGCTGGCCTACACCTCGTTGTCTGTGTCAAAATGTTGTCTTCAAAGACAGCGGTTCATGTGACCAGAGATGAAACTCAGGGGGAGACAATTGCGGACTGTATTGTGGGTAATTTCACATTTCCATTTGAAAACGATGCAGGAGCATCTTCATTGCCCCTGCAGAATGCGGCTGAGAATTGTCTTGAAGAAGAAACAGCACGACAGTTATGTAATGTTAGGTGCATAGCTTCAGGCGAAATTTCTCACCAGGCCCTCGTACTTGGCGGCAGACACTCTTTACGCACTCACTGCGAGCTCAGAAATGAGAAGAGCGACGTGATGCTAACTGGGGTTATACTAGAGACACTACACAACACATTTGTGCAAAGCTTTATCGGATTTTCATAGTCGTTTCCATTTCGCGACCGATCGGAGCTTACTTTCTGAACGCCCCTCGTATATCCGGTCATCGTGCTCCTTCTTCGAACCAGAGTTTTCCACATACTTCTGTCCCGTCGATTCTCAGACTATCCCCACATTTCGTATCTTATCAGTCCACCTAATTTTCATAATTCCTCTGTAACACCCCATCTCAGACGCATAGGTTGTCTTTTTTTTTACTATTTTCCCACAGTCAGTGATTCACTTCCATACAATACGTGCTCCAGATGTACTTCCACATAAACAACTTCCTCAAACAGATCTATGTTTGATATTATTCGACTCGAAACATGCACCGCGCCTCGGATACAAGCTGCTGGGTGCAGTATTATGCTATGGTGGACGTTCACCTGGGCTTCCCTTAAACCACTGCAATCCAAGAAAGCATGGAGGGAGTGGACTGCGTGCATATTACTCCAGACCACCTGCATCCCTTCATTCTCGAAGTCTTCCTCGAGGGCAATGACATTCTCCTACTAGATAACTGTGCCACAAAGACATAATTGTACTCCAGTGGATTGCAGAGTGAAGATTTTAAATCGCATTGATTTTTTTGGCTGCCTAATCCTGATCTGAAGCCCACAGCGCATCTGCGACGCTATTAGCCGCCAGCTCGCGACCTCAAATCAGGAGTCTGTAATCTATGTGAATTATTTGTTCTGTGCTTAAACATCTACTGCACAAATTCCACAAACTACCAAGGAATTGTCGAATCAATACTACTCCATATCGCTGTTCTATTGGGTTCCAAAGGTGGAATAACAATTGACGATGTGTTTTGGCTGTTTGTATAAAGCGTTTATTTTGCATTTTGTTTACGACCTTCCACTAAGGAAGGGATTCTATTAGTGTTTATCTGCTCTGCATAGTAACTAACAGTTCTTGATAAAACTTTACGTAGTTTTCGTGTTAGATTTCTTAGTGTTTTCTTGATCGTTTAGAACAGAAAGCGCCCTAAAACCGTCTTTTGTTTGTTTCGCGGCCGTTAGCCACTAGTCACTTGAATCAGCAGTTGTCTTGTGACAGCCAGAGCGAGAGCACCAGCAGCAGCGAGTACTGTTTGTATAAAGCGTTTATTTTGCATTTTGTTTACGACTTTCCACTAAGGAAGGGATTCTATTAGTGTTTATCTGCTCTGCATAGTAACTAACAGTTCTTGATAAAACTTTACGTAGTTTTCGTGTTAGATTTCTTAGTGTTTTCTTGATCGTTTAGAACAGAAAGCGCCCTAAAACCGTCTTTTGTTTGTTTCGCGGCCGTTAGCCACTAGTCACTTGAATCAGCAGTTGTCTTGTGACAGCCATAGCGAGAGCACCAGCAGCAGCGAGTACTGTTTGTATAAAGCGTTTATTTTGCATTTTGTTTACGACCTTCCACTAAGGAAGGGATTCTATTTGTGTTTATCTGCTCTGCATAGAAACTAACAGTTCTTGATCGTTAGGAGAGAAATTTATTTTGTACTTATTTGCTGCGCTTAGCTTTTAAATAGTTTTTCTGGGAAAACCTAGCGTAGTTTTCGCGTCTCGTATTTCAGTGAGTGTTTCTTGATTATCAGAGTAGCTCATCAGAAGATTATCTTGGGAATTTGTCACCGTATAGAGTAGGGTAAACATAGTCATGTGTAGGGACTGTGGTTGTTGTGAGCGGACGCAAGGAGAATTGGCCACTCTTCGGGGGCAGGTGGAGGCTTTGTCTGTTAGGCTCATCGAGCTCGAGGCGCAGGCGTCGGCTCGTAGTGGCGTTGGGGCAACTGTGGTGAGACCTATGCCTACTTCGGTGGCCTTGGAATCACATGGAACCCCTGATGTCGCTGCGTCTTCCGGCAGTGATCATCTTACCGGTCAGCCATCACTCCAGGGTGAATGGCGGACAGTGGTGGGCTCGCGCGTGCCTGGCCGAAAGGCGAAGGTGGGATCTGGCCGCGTGGCAGCTGCCTTACCCCTTTCCAACAGGTACGGGGTGCTTCCTAGTGGAGATGACATCGTTTCCGAGCCACCACAGGATGCCTCGCCTGTTGGGCCAGTGGCCGATTCTCCGGCAAGGTCCCGACAGTCACAGAGGGCGGGCCTATTAGTTATAGGGAGCTCCAACGTTAGGCGGGTTATGGAGCCCCTCAGGAAAATAGCGGGTAGGTCGGGGAAGAATGCCAGTGTGCACTCGGTGTGCTTGCCGGGGGGTCTCGTCCGTAATGTGGAGGAGGCCCTTCCGGCAGCTATTGAACGCACTGGGTGTGACCGGCTGCAGATAGTAGCACATGTCGGAACGAATGACGCCTGCCGCTTGGGTTCTGAGGCCATCCTTGGTTCCTTCCGGCGGCTGGCTGATTTGGTGAAGACAACCAGCATCGCACGCGGAGTGCAAGCTGAGCTTAATATCTGCAGCATAGTGCCCAGAGTCGATCGCGGTCCTCTGGTTTGGAGCCGTGTGGAGGGTCTAAACCAGAGCCTCAGACGACTCTGCGACTATAATGGTTGCAAATTCATCGACCTGCGTTATTGGGTGGAGAACTGTAGGGCCCCCCTAGACAGGTCAGGCGTGCACTACACACCGGAAGCAGCTAACAGGGTAGCAGAGTACGTGTGGCGTGCACACGGGGGTTTTTTAGGTTAGAGGGACCCCCCTTGGGCGAAACGATAAAATACCTGACGGCTTACCAGAGAGAACATCAGCATCGTTGATAAAGAACGTCCGTCCTCAGAGACCAAAAACAGGAAAAGTTAACGTAATATTGGTAAACTGCAGGAGTATCCAGGGCAAGGTTCCTGAATTAGTATCGCTTATTGAAGGAAATAGTGCGCATATAGTATTAGGAACGGAAAGTTGGTTAAAACCGGAAGTGAACAGTAACGAAATCCTAGACACAGAATGGAATATATACCGCAAGGATAGGATAAACGCCAATGGTGGAGGAGTATTTATAGCAGTAAAGAATTCAATAATATCCAGTGAAGTTATTAGCGAATGCGAATGTGAAATAATCTGGGTTAAGTTAAGTATCAAAGGTGGGTCAGATATGATAGTCGGATGCTTCTATAGACCACCTGCATCAGCAACCGTAGTAGTTGAGCGCCTCAGAGAGAACCTGCAGAACGTCGTGAAGAAGTTTCGTGATCATACTATTGTAATAGGGGGAGACTTCAATCTACCAGGTATAGAATGGGATAGTCACACAATCAGAACTGGAGCCAGGGACAGAGACTCTTGTGACATTATCCTGACTGCCTTGTCCGAGAATTACTTCGAGCAGATAGTTAGAGAACCAACTCGTGAAGCTAACGTTTTAGACCTCATAGCAACAAATAGACCGGAACTTTTCGACTCCGTGAATGTAGAAGAGGGTATCAGTGATCATAAGTCAGTGGTTGCATCAATGACTACAAGTGTAATAAGAAATGCCAAGAAAGGAAGGAAAATATATTTGCTTAACAAGAGTGATAGGGCACAAATCGCAGAATATCTGAGTGACCACCATCAAACGTTCATTTCTGAGGAAGAGGATGTGGAACAAAAATGGAAAAAATTCAGAAACATCGTTCAGTACGCCTTAGATAAGTTCGTACCGACTAAGGTCCAAAGCGAGGGGAAAGATCCACCGTGGTATAACAATCATGTACGAAAGGTACTACGGAAACAAAGAAAGCTTCATCATAGGTTTAAGAGTAGTCGAATCATAGCCGATAAGGAAAAGCTGAACGAAGCGAAAAAGAGCGTAAAGAGAGCAATGAGAGAAGCATTCAACGAATTCGAACATAAAACATTGGCAAACAAGAACCCTAAAAAGTTTTGGTCATATGTAAAATCGGTAAGCGGATCTAAATCCCCTATTCAGTCACTCGTTGACCACGATGGCACCGAAACAGAGGACGACCGAAGAAAGGCAGAAATACTGCATTCAGTGTTCCGAAACTGTTTCACTGCGGAAAATCGTAACACGGTCCCTGACTTCAGCCGTCGCACGGACGCCAAAATGGAAAATATTGAAATAAACGATATCGGAATTGAAAAACAACTGCTATCACTTAGTAGCGGAAAAGCATCCGGACCAGACGAGATACCCGTAAGATTCTACAGTGATTATGCTAAAGAACTTGCCCCCTTTCTATCAGCAATTTATCGTAGATCTCTGGAAGAACGTAAAGTACCTAGCGACTGGAAGAAATCGCAGGTCGTTCCCATTTTCAAGAAGGGTCATAAATCAGATGCGAATAATTATAGGCCTATTTCGCTTACGTCAATCTGTTGTAGAATAATGGAACATGTTTTATGTTCTCGTATTATGACGTTCTTAGATAATACAAATCTCCTTCATCATAACCAACATGGATTCCGCAAACAGAGATCATGTGAAACTCAGCTCGCCCTATTTGTCCAAGAAATTCACAGTGCCGTAGACACTGGCGAGCAGATTGATGCCGTATTCCTGGACTTCAGGAAGGCATTTGATACGGTTCCGCACTTACGTTTAGTGAAAAAAATACGAGCTTACGGAATATCGGACCAGGTTTGTGATTGGATTCAGGATTTCCTAGAAGAAAGAACACAACATGTCATTCTTAACGGTTCAAAATCTCCAGATGTAGAGGTAATTTCGGGAGTACCGCAAGGAAGCGTGATAGGACCTTTATTGTTTACAATATACATAAATGACTTAGTTGACAACATCGGTAGCTCCGTGAGGCTATTTGCAGATGACACGGTTGTCTACAAGAAAGTAGCAACATCAGAAGACTCGTACGTACTCCAGGAAGACCTGCAGAGGATTAATGAATGGTGCGACAGCTGGCAGCTTTCCCTAAACGTAGATAAATGTAATATAATGCGCATACATAGGGGCAGAAATCCATTCCAGTACGATTATGCCATAGGTGGTAAATCATTGGAAGCGGTAACGACCGTAAAATACTTAGGAGTTACTATCCGGAGCGATCTGAAGTGGAATGATCACATAAAACAAATAGTGGGAAAAGCAGGCGCCAGGTTGAGATTCATAGGAAGAATTCTAAGAAAATGTGACTCATCGACGAAAGAAGTAGCTTACAAAACGCTTGTTCGTCCGATTCTTGAGTATTGCTCATCAGTATGGGACCCTTACCAGGTTGGATTAATAGAAGAGATAGACATGATCCAGCGAAAAGCAGCGCGATTCGTCATGGGGACATTTAGTCAGCGCGAGAGCGTTACGGAGATGCTGAACAAGCTCCAGTGGCGGACACTTCAAGAGAGGCGTTACGCAATACGGAGAGGTTTATTATCGAAATTACGAGAGAGCACATTCCGGGAAGAGATGGGCAACATATTACTACCGCCCACATATATCTCGCGTAATGATCACAACGAAAAGATCCGAGAAATTAGAGCAAATACGGAGACTTACAAGCAGTCGTTCTTCCCACGCACAATTCGTGAATGGAACAGGGAAGGGGGGATCAGATAGTGGTACAATAAGTACCCTCCGCCACACACCGTAAGGTGGCTCGCGGAGTATAGATGTAGATGTAGATGTAGATCAGTGTATTTTTAAACACCAAACACTAGTGAAGCTACTAGTGATTAAGGCAAAATATAATAGTCAACGACGACATATTCACTGTTGGGTAAAGGTCCGTCCAGACTTCTGCGTCCATTGAAGTCTTCCACATGGCATCTGCTCGTATTGTAATGTCGTCTACCCTCCTTTAATTTAGCTGTTTTGTTGGTATTTTCTTATCTCTTCGAAACCAGCGAAGTACAACAGTCACATATCAACCATCAATCCGCCTTTTTATATTTCCTACCTACCTCAATTTCATGCCGTTTACCGTCCTACTTATGTCATCAAATCCATTCTGTTCCGTCTTCTATTTGTTCGTTTTCCTGTCACCCGTTCTGTTTCAAAAATGTTCAAATGGCTCTGAGCACTATGGGACTTAACTTCTGAGGTCATCAGTATCCTAGAACTTAGAACTTCTTAAACCTAAATAACCTAAGGACATCACACGCATCCATGCCCGAGGCAGGATTCGAACCTGCGACCGTAGCGGTCGCGCGGTTCCAGACTGTAGCGCCTAGAACCGCTCGGCCACCCCCGCCGGCCGTTCTGTCTCCCGAAAGCTCTCCTGTCTTCTTTTTTCGTTTACTATTCTGTTTATATATTACCCTGTCAGTCTAGTCGCCGTCATCAACTGCGCTAAATACAGAAACTCGTCAGCTGCTTCAATGACCTCGTTGTTAATTTACACTACTGCTTTTAGCATGTGTTCAATGTTCATCGTTTTTGTCCTATTGTAGTTGATTTTCAAGTTCACTTGAAAATCTGATCTATTAAACCCTTTCGTTAGTTGTTGAGCTTTATCTCTACTAGAGGTAAACAGAATAATTTTTTCAATATAATGTAGGTGGTTCATTCATCTTCTATTAACACTCAATGTTTTTTCTTCTTTCCAATCCAGTGATACGAAAATTTTCTCCAGAGAGTCTGGAAATAATTTTCGTGATGTGCAACTTCCTTGTTTCAACTATGAATTTCTCATTATCCTGAAGACGTCTAGCGGAAGCTGTCGTACAGACTATACAGTGTGTTAAAGGGTGTGTGTTAAGGGTATATTTTAACCATTGGTACCTCAAGATGTACCCACTTCAGTGTGGTATTTATTTTTTCTCTGCATCTGTCTCCCCTGCAATCACAATATATAATTTACTGCCTGACGTTTTCTGCACCGCCGTAACTGCACCACGAAGTCGACTACACCTGTTAGTATAGACTACCTATTTTGCGGCCACGTGTTCCCACTTCAGTACCTGACCTGCCGCCCAAGGTAAAATAAACAATAATGGCTTGCTTGTGTCATGAGTACTTGGAGGGACTAACCAACCTAAAAACATACTACTCGTAACAGCTATAATTATTAGTTTACAAGTGAAATAAATTCCGATGTAATGTTGTTCACCACACTGTAGTCAGTCATCAGTAGAAAAATCTGCACCCTGCATATTCTTCAGTATACTAACATAGAATGTATTTGTGTCTTGTTTCTTAAAGGCTGTTAGTACAATATATATTATTCTAATGCAAAGGATATTAAAACAATCAATAAGGGGAGGTTTACTATCTTTTGGTTCAAAAAATTGATTTTTAATTGCATTTTTGGATCCATAAAAGTGTTTATAATCCACCCCTGAAACGATTTTTCCGAATACGGAACGGAAATGTTCGTTATTCGCGGTTGAACAAAAACCTACATGAAATAGGCCTTTTTCACGCACCAGTTTTTTTCTTTCGGTGGACGAGTTACTGTACCAGTGCTTGGGAGGAAACACACAAAATTCAAATGAAAGTTTGAAGGCGTGTGTTTGGAAGTTAGCCCCCAAGCATTTGCATTCTGGTGCAAAGACAGTGGAGACTACGACTTTCTTGGCAGTGTGCAGCTTCAACGAAGCGTATTCAGCAATTCTGAAGACCATGACAACGATGGACGTCACCCTGGGACTCTATTCAACGCAGTTCGCCAAGCATTCGGACGACCACCGGATTCATGCGGCCGAAATCGCTTGTCATCGGGCGTCCGAGCGGTTCTGGAGCAGCGCAGGATGGTCCACATCGAGCAGAACACCCTCTATGAAGAAGAGGAAGGACTAGTTTATGGACCCGCAATAACAGATTGAACGTAAGTTGCATAATATTGGATTTATATGTAGACAAATCTTCAAACGTGTTTTTTCTCGAAACTACCTTTTTTTATCGCGCGGTATGGCAACTCCAAATCTAGTGAACCGATTTTCATCATTCTTTGTTTCCGACGAAGCTAACTAAATTGTCAAGGAGCTGTACCACTTTTATTCCGATCCCTCTACTATAAGTATTTTTACTTGGCCGACGAAGTCGAAAAATCGATGAAAATACCCTTTTTTTCAAATGGCAGCCATTTTGTTTCCTATAGTCCATATAACTTAAGCGAGGTACAACTCCTAAAGAATCTTATATACTTTAATAACGTCAACTCAATTTTTATTTCAGACGAGCCGGCTGACCTGTGACATACCGCGTGTGGAGGTCTACATCGAAATTTTGTTTCGTTCCGACGACACTTCCGCCTTTGCTCTTCGACATTTCCGGTCGAAAAAATTCTAGTTTGTGGAAGAAATATCAATAAACATTTTGATCAAATTTGACATTGATATCTATAACACATCCAGAGAAAAAATTCTCAAAGAACATGCTTTTTTCGGGCCAGAGATAGTAAACCTCCCCTTAAATATCTCACGTGTATGGTTTCACATGATTCTCATATTAAACAATGTTCGGAAGTGAATGTGTGCGAACGCTACATGAGTTGTTTACTTAGTTACTTGTGTAGTACACATTTTTAAGCACGTATCTTCCCAAACAGGATTAAATACTTACTGAGACCTCTATGAACTAAAAAGAGTAAAGATGGTGATGATGATGATGACGATGATGGCGGCGGTGGTGGTGGTGGTGGTGGTGGTGGTGGTGGTGGTGATACAAGGAGGTCAATATGGTTGTCCTGTGGGTTGTCAAGAATGTGTGAGAAGCCATTATACGATAGATTAATGGCCAATTTCTCACAAAAATATTCATTGGAAGAGACGCAGTGTGATTTTAGAAATGGTTCTTCAGTTGGAAATTCTTTCTTTCACGAAACACGGAAAATGCTCATAAATACCTATATGGTTCGAATAGCTCTGAGCTCTATGGGAATTAACTGCTGAGGTCATCAGTCCCCTAGAACTTAGAACTACTTAAACTCAACTAACCTAAGGACATCACACATATCCATGTGCGAGGCAGGGTTCGAACCTGCGACCATAGCAGTCGCGCGGTTCCAGACTGTAGCGCCTTAATACCTATAGTCACTGAATATCTACTGTGACTTAACCAAGCCGTGGAATTGGGTAAGTAAGTTCTAACATCGTGGACTTACGGTATAGCATTCGTTTGATTTCAATCTTATCTAAATAACAAGAAATGAGCTACTACCCTACTGGAGTAATATGCCGTCCCGTCTGTAATGGCGACGTCGTCAACGTGACGTTCACCCAAACCTCTGCTTCCTACCGTGTAACAAGGCGTGTTTTTCAGGGGTCTATAGCATGGAAATTCCTTTTTGTAATGTTCATGAACGGCTTGCCTTCAAATGTGATACTCAACTTCAAAACTGTACTGCAGCAAATGATAAATGGCTCTGAGCACTATGGGACTTAACTTCTGAGGTCATTGCAGATTCATAGACTTCGTCCCCTCTCGTCTCTGTTACGATTACTAGTAAGATTTGATGAAAGTCTCCAGAGAGGAAAACGGTACAGCTGGGCCTAGGGGGCCGGCCGGAGTGACCGAGCGTTTAAAGGCGCTACAGTCTGGAACCGCACGACCGCTACGGTCGCAGGTGCGAATCCTGCCTCGGGCATGGATGTGTGTGATGTCCTTAGGTTAGTTAGGTTTAAGTAGTTCTAAGTTCTAGGGGACTAATGACCACAGCAGTTGAGTCCCATAGTGCTCAGGGCCATTTGAACCATTTGGGCCTAGGGTTATTGTTGTTACGTTAACGTCGAATTATTTTGTGGAATGCTTTAACGTATATTTGTGGTTTCAGTTATCTGAGACTGCAGACGTGTGTGCAAGTTGCGTTTGCGTGAGTGTGTGTATGTGCTTGTGTGTTTGTGTGTCTATTGCTGACAAAGGCCTTAATGGCCGAAAGCTATAATTGTGTGAATCTTTTTGTTGTGCCTATCGCGACTCGAGTATCAACTTTCCTTCTCTAATATTGTTACATTCCATCCTAGATTTTCCATTGTTTGATTAAAGTATATTTTATGGGATAGCGGAGCCTCATCTCAGACAACGTAAGTGCAAAAATGGTTCAAATGGCTCTGAGCACTATGGGACTTAACATCATAGGTCATCAGTCCCCTAGAACTTATAACTACTTAAACCTGACTAACCTAAGGAGATCACACACATCCATGCCCAAGGCAGGATTCGAACCTGCGACCGTAGCGGTCGCGCGTTTGCAGACTGTAGCGCCTAGAACCGCTCGGCCACCCCGGCCGGCAGCAAATGATAAAATTACAATTTTCTTAATTCAGATAGGCAACTGCATACTATGGCGACATTCTGGTCGCGATGGCATTCAGCTTTCGTCCATGGTGAAATGATTCGCAGCGGTGATGAGGTCTCATTTCGGGGAATAAGAGTACCTGGTAAACCACACATTGCTGACGTACGCAGTATCTAAATGCACTAACCTTTGCGATTAAAGTGTTGTCCTTAACCAGCACCAGTAATTTAGTGACGTGTTTTGACTTCAGGTACTTACATTTCTTGATTTAATTGTAGAGTAATGCGGTTCAAGCAAAAACAACGTTGTTAGTCCTAATAGTAACTACTCCTGAATACCGTAACAAATGTCCTACTAACTTTGTAAAGAAAGCTTTCTCGCCTATGCTGAGACATTTCTGATATCTTCGTTGCTCCGGCCGTTTAGTTCATTGCTTACTCCATGGGAAAATTCTTCCACTACCATGTTTTTGCAGTTCTGGCGTTAACCAAACCGTTGTTCTCGAACCAGATATTCCTTAATCTTTGCTTTGTTTATTTATAAGCCTTAGTCCGTGCTAACTAAGGTCTCCGTTCTTTTCAACAGGTCCAAGTGTTCCTTACTTCTGTTTGGACGTCCCTATCATATGTGAACCTTAGCACTGATTATTTCTCTTCCGCTCTCACTTTTATTACTCCTCCAAAACTTTCTTTCACTGCTTCATTGGTTCTTCGAAACTTCACCTCTAATCCGTCTTGTATTAAGTGGAAAATCAAAGTTATGGTGCACCCTTCGACCAAAGTTATGGTACACCCTTCGACAAGTTTTACAATTTTTCTGTATATTAAACAACGTAATATAATTTCTCTGTTTTACCCCTCTAGTAACTTGTAGACTGTACATAGCGAGTCGTAATCGACACCTTTTAATGTACAGCAACGCTCCTAGGGAAAGCGTAGTCTCGTTAATAGCATCTGAAGAAAGCGTGATAATAATTCACTTCAACGAGTTTCTTGACATCTACCGATGCACTACCTTACAGTAATTGTTTCGCTCCCCATACAGCACAACATTACGACAAGCAAAACTTACGATAAGAAACTGTCTATTTTTTCCTAGACTGAGGTTCAGTGAGAGCAACCGCAAGTCACTCGTGCACGCAACAGCTTGTCAACAGCAAGATTCCGAAGACAGAGAACGAAATGAAATGGCTGGCTGTTATTCAGGATTAACATTTTTAAAACTTTTTTTATTACTCATCCACAAAAACAGTTTAGCTTTCGGTAGCGAACTCTGCCGAAAGAAAATATTATCCATTGATATGCCCTCTTACTGTATATTCCCAACCATTCACAATGAGCCCTTGGTGGATATGTAAGGGTTGATATATCCGGTCCAAATCGGTCAAAACAGTACCGTATATTTCTAATAAAAATGTCGGCAGGAAACAACAGTGGCCTCCTATCATTCTCATGCAATGGTCTGCAAGCGAGCATCGTTCACTCGGAGAGTACCACGCCTGAGACTGCAAAGTCTAGCTGTAGTTTGTAGAATTAAACATATTGATTTACTACAGCAAAGATATTGTCCAGGATTCGAGTCTGAGGATACAAACCAGCAATGGGATGTTTTTAAAACAATTTATA
Source organism: Schistocerca nitens (assembly GCF_023898315.1). NCBI lineage: Eukaryota > Metazoa > Arthropoda > Insecta > Orthoptera > Acrididae > Schistocerca > Schistocerca nitens. Next base: position 842,924,381 of record NC_064617.1, read on the forward strand.
TGTCCTCTGCATTACTCATATATGCCTTGCAGTTATGTAATGCGAAATATCGCGTGGTAGCCCCAGTTCTGTGCGCGTAATCTGTTCTGGAATATCAATATCCTAACTGCGAACGCCTGTCTAATTCCCGACTGAAATCTGTAATTATCATTATTTCTTACAACTAGGACCACCTAGCAATTTGAAGTATTTTTCTTATCCTAAATTTATATTCTTCGATGTTTCTTTCTAGTCGTTTTCTTGTTTGCATAACCCATGCTATTGGTGACTTATTTTTCCTGAAATACAGCATTTTTGCTTTGTTTGTCTGTTCTCATTCATTCGATAGAAATATCCAAAAAAGAGTGACTTTTGCTTTGCCATTAATTCTAATATTTTCTGCATATTTTAGTTTATTGCATTACTTTTTACTTTCCAACTATATCTAGTAATCCGTTTCTCATGTATGTCTATTCTGTCCAGGTTATAGTTAATCGTTAGGCAATAACATGCATTCCAGTCGTATCATTGTGGTACAGTGTTTTGTTTTGTATTTCTAGAGATGTTAGACTTTTTTTTATTAAATCATACGGTCTTTCCATTTTACTAACTCTTACATCAGTTGCCTTCTTCTTTTTCTGCGCTTATTCCATATCTTCACGACGTCGGCATCTTAATCTGGATTTGGCAATGCTGGCGGTCAACGGTAGTGGCCGGGTGCCCTTCCATTTATAGGGCATATTTAAGACAACTATGGTTACTTTTTCGTCGTGATGTGACATTTAGGATATCACTAGAGCAAACGTATGGTCGAAGCATTTAACGGATTGCACCGAACTTACTCTGTGAATATATCATGAAGTCAGATATTTTAATGCACTTCTTCTTGTTGACCTAAGTTATGTCTTTAGGTTTTCAAAGTAGTCATTATTTTCAGAATCTTGTTCTCCTCCATATCAGGCTGACGTTTCGATTTGAACCTTTGAAGCTGGTTTGTACTTTGGAGGAGAACTGCTTGTAAAAGGTAAGGGATTTAACTAGAAACGCCTTTTTTTAATTCTTCAGCAATGTCCATTACAGCTCACATGTGACTGTGTGTGAAAATTCGTTCTGGATATATCTCTTAGGCTTGTCACATTTATTTCCTCCATTTTTTACACGAATGAGCAGCCACAGATCAGTGTGTCACCTGAATTAAGAGTTCTCGTCCGTATTCCTTGGCTTAAATAGTTCATAACCAGGCTCTCTTCCAACATATTCTAGACTTCAGACTACCCACTAGATCAATCTTTGACCATTAACTACAATCCAGAAATACACAAGCAAATTAAATATTTTTAGCATTCTGTTGTATTTCGAGTTTGCGTACGCGTAACGGAAAACCCCACAAAGTCATTATTTCTCGGAATAAAGGCGCCGCCTGGTGTCGGTAGGTTCAACAGACCCATACCGGCGGCTGGTAGCTAGAGAGTTGACGTGAAACGTGCCTGGGCAAGTGTAGACGAAGAATATTGCCCCCGAAAGTTTCAATTTAGAAACGACAAATAGTTTCAATCTCGCAGTTGGTGTAATTGCAAGCAAACAACACTCCTGATAGATAGATAGTTATATGTTCCGTAAATCATTTGAACGATTGTTTTATCGAAATGACGTGGAACGAATCCGTTTATGTGATATGCATACATGACTACTGTTAAATTAAGCAACACACTATTTTGTAATCCTACTCATGCAACTACACCTAGAAACTAACTTGTTTTCAGACTACCAGTTTTTAAATGGTAATTCGTTCATTGGAGAGAAGGAGTTGTCCAGAATAAATGATTTTAGGTTAGATTTAAAACCGTCTTTGCTCTCTGTTAGCACTTTCATATTATTGGGCAATGGATCAAAAATTGTTGTTGCTGCATACTGAACTACTTTCTGAGCCAATGACAGCTTTAATAATGACTAATACGTGTCATTATTTCCTGTACATGTAATTATTTCCTAGGTAATACGTGTCATTATTTCCTCTGTTATTGGTATGGACATCAGTATTCGTATCGAACTGTGATGGATTATTTATGACGAATGTAGTTGGCGAATATATGGATTGTGATGGTGCAGTTAAAATGCCTAACTCCTTGAAGAGGTACCTACATGACCAATGCACGTGAACGCCTCATATTATTCTTACTACTCTGTTTTGTGCAAATCAATACTCTCCTTCTCAGTGATGAAATACCCCAGGCCGGCCGCGGTGGTCTAGCGGTTCTGGCGCTGCAGTCTGGAACCGCGGGACTGCTACGGTCGCAGGTTCGAATCCTGCCTCGGGCATGGGTGTGTGTGATGTCCTTAGGTTAGTTAGGTATAAGTAGTTCTAAGTTCTAGGGGACTTATGACCTAAGATGTTGAGTCCCATAGTGCTCAGAGCCAAATACCCCAGGAAATCATTCGATAAGACATTATAGAATGTAAAGATGTAAAATATGTCAGGAGGCTGATTCTTTTGATTCCGAGATTATCAATTACAGAAGAAGCAAAAGTAGCTAAATTTAATTGTTTGAGAAGCTCAGTAAGAGTCTTCTTCCTATTCAAGATTTTAACAGTATGTACGCCCAAAAATGTTGTGCTTTTTATCCTGTTTACTGACTCCTGTTGATGTGCTACATCAATTGTCGTTAGACTATTTGTTGTACAGAATAGTGTTTTTTCAAAGTTTAGGGGTATACCATTTTTAGAGAACCACTTAACAAATATTTGAGGAAAATCATTGACAATCTCTTCTGTAATTTTTTCGTCTAATGGGATGTTCAAATGGTTCAAATGGCTCTGAGCACTACGGGACTTAACATCTGTGGTCATCAGTCCCCTAGACTTAGAACTACTTAAACCTAACTAACGTAAGGACATCACACAGATCCATGACCGAGACAGGATTCGAACCTGCGACCGTAGCAGCAGCGGGGTTCCGGCCTGGGGCGCCAAGAACCGATCGGCCACAACGGCCGGCTAATGGGATGTATTGTGAACTAGTATCGCCTGCACCTATGTACCAGTTCTGCTTGTTGAATGTTGAGTGCAAAATCATTCACACAACACACGCACACATACACACGCGAGGACTAGAAAACGCGAGTGCATACGCAGTGGCTAGCACATTGGACCCGCATTGGAGAGGACAACGGTTCAAAGCTGCCTCTGGGCATCTTGATTTCTCTGAGTGTGGTGTCACCGCCAGACACCACACTTGCTAGGTGGTAGCTTTAAATCGGCCGCGGTCCATTAGTACATGTCGGACCCGCGTGTCGCCAGTCAGTGATCGCAGACCGAGCGCCACCACACGGCAGGTCTCGAGAGACGGACTAGCACTCGCCCCAGTTGTACGGACGACTTAGCTAGCGATGCACACTGACGAAGCCTCGCTCATTTGCAGAGCAGATAGTTAGAATAGCCTTCAGCTAAGACAATGGCTACGACCTAGCAAGGCGCCATTAGCATTACATAGCTTGTATCTAAAGAGTCTCACTTGTATCGTCAAGAGCGATGTACCATAAGGATGGATTAAAGTTAAGTATTCCTGGAGCTACGTACTTTTCTTTATAGCATTCATTACGTATCCTGTTTCAGACCTATCTACTAGCCTGCGTGAGTTAACGCGTGCCTTTCGGCTACTTCCCAGTGGCGTGGCTGTCTTGTTACGCCACAACACTGAGTCCGTAATTTCCCTAAATCGCTTAAGGCAAATGCTGGGATGGTTCCTTCGAAAGGGCACGGCCACTTTCCTTCTCCATCCTTGCATAATCCGAGCTTGTCCTCCGTGAATAATGACCTCGTTACCGACGGGGCGTTAAACACTAATTCCTTCCCTCCTCCTTCTCCCGCTCACAAGGAATAGAAGTGGAGCCGAAATTGAACCCTGTGGGACTGCCTTTGTGATTACCTCCTCAGTCACAAAAAATTTTTCTACCCCTCCAACATTGTTTCAGTTATTCAGCACAACCTTTAGCATTCTGTTTGTTATGATTTGTAGATACTTCTCAGTTCCTTTCTGTCCATTCCATCGAGAGCGCCTCCCTGCTGAAAGGAATGAGTGTGCGTCTCCCGCTTTGTCCGCCAAGCACAGAGAGCTGGCTCATTTCCACAGCATAGATTAGCAGCAATTTCGACCCGTCGCGCCGCTGCGGAACTGGCGGCCTTGGCGGCGACACGCCATGCTCGCCGCATCGCCAGTGAACATTGCCCCCTACCTCTGGTCCCCTCCCCCCTCCCCTGTACTTCCCCTACTCGAGCTTTGCACGCTTTGGTAAATTTACTCCCCTCCACTCGGCAGCCCACCTTCTATGCTTACCACCTCTTCCTGCCAGCCTGCCTGCCTATCCACCCACTATACTCCCCCCTCCTCGGCAGGAGGGGGTTCCCCTATTGCGGGTGCGTCCGGCTGTTGTCGCCATAGGAGCACCCGAGCCGACCAATCCGCCGCTCCAGAGGGAAAAAAGGAGAACGGAGACGTGCGCACGCCATTCTGCCATTACTTGATTTGCATCCCAAGTGCGGCGTTAAAGCGTCCATTTACCAGGCGGTGCCGGCAATCGATACACGGGCCGCGTCGCGGCTCGCGTGTCGCTCGGCGGTCGCAGAGGCCGCGCCGTGGGGACGCGCTAGGCAGCTACCGCTGCTGCCGCTGCGGCTTCGGGCTACTGCCTCGATAGCCATCGCCGCGCCACGCAATGCGCCAGCCGCTATCTCAGCTCGCTCCCTCTGTTCGCACGCGGCAACCGTGCGCCCGCGCCCGCGTCATCCGACGCCCCTAATATGCAAATGAGACCAATTACGGTGCAACCTGCGTCATTAGCGCAGATGTAGGCACATAAATACTGCGGCGCCGCGGGTCAAGCAGCTTATCTCTCTAACTACGGAAACCTGTACACAAGAGACTCTAGCCTCGCTCGTAATCAAGGCGGCAGTGCGGTAAACTTGAAAATGGGATATGCTTAGACTATGTGCTACAGCTGAAGACTAAAACACCCAGTCCCAATTCATACGTTGCACATCTGACTTCCTTCTGGAGAAACAAAAATTTGTTTCTCAATAAAAATGGTCGTACTTACCGGGTGATCAAAAAGTCAGTATAAATTTGAAAACTTTATAAATCACGGAATAATGTAGATAGATAGGTAAAAATTGACACACATGCTTGGAATGACATGGGGTTTTATTAGAACCAAAAAAGAAACTAAGTATTGCTACACGCGTGAAAGATCTCTGCGCGCGTCGTTTGGTGATAATCGTGTGCTCAGCCGCCACTTTCGTCATGCTTGGCCGCCCAGGTCCCCAGACCTCAGTCCGTGCGATTATTGGCTATGGGGTTACCTGAAGTCGCAAGTGTACCGTGATCGACCGACATCTCAATGTCTCACCATAATTCCGGACATGCTTTACAGAGCTGTTCACAACATTATTCCTCGACTACAGCCATTGTTGAGGAATGATGGTGGACATATTGAGCATTTCCTAAAAAGAACATCGCTTTGCTTTGTCTTATTTTGTTATGCTAATTATTGCTATTGTGATCTGTCGGGCATTTTTTGAACTTTTGTAATTTTTGGTTCTAATAAAACCCCATGTCATTCCAAGCATGTGTGTCAATTTGTACCTCTCTATCTACATTATTCCGTGATTTATTCAGTTTCCAAATTTATACTGACTTTTTGATCACCCGGTATATATGTATTAATCGACCACAGTATTACAGCAGCTGGAGGGAGAGGGCGCTTCAGTCGGCTTGTCATCTGTTTTTGTAGGGATATTTCACGTCGACACGCTGAACAATTTAATAGTAAGCGGCAAAAGTCATGATATACCATCTAATATCGTGTCGGATCTCCTTTTGCCAGTGAAATACGACAAGTCGACGTGGCATGGACTCAACAATTCGATGGAAGTCCCCTGCAGAAATATTGAGCCACGGTTCCTCTACAGCCGTCTATAATTGCAAAAGAGTTGCTGGTGCAGGATTTTCTGGACGAACTGATGTATCGATTATTTCCCATAAATGTTCTATGGGATTCACATCGACGTATAAGTGTGGTCAAATGATTCGCTCGAATTGTCCAGAATATTCTTCAAAAATTGTTCAAATGGCTCTAAGCACTAAGGGACTTAACATCTGAGGTCATCAGTCCCCTAAACTTAGAACTACGTAAACCTCGACACGCTAACCTAAGGACATCACACACATCCATGCCCGAGGCAGGATTCCAACCTGCGACCGCAGCAGCAGCGCGGTTCTCGACTGAAGCGCCTAGAACCGCTCGGCTACAAAGGCCGGCCCAGAACGTTCTTCAAACCAGTCGCGAAGAATAGTGAGGCGGTCACTTGACATTGTTGTTTTGGAACATGAAGTCTATCAATGGCTGCAAATAGTCCACAAGTAACCGAACATAACAATCATCAGTTCAGCTGGACCGGAGGACGCAGCCCATTCCATGTAAACGCAGCCAGCACCATTGGGGAGGCACCACCATCTTGCTCACTGCTTCGTTGACAACTTGGGCCCATGGCTTGTTGTGGTCTGCGACACACTCGAACCCTACCATCACCTCTTACCAACTGAAATCGGGACTCATCTGACCAGGCCACGGTTATACAGTAGTCTAGGGTCCAACCGATATGGCCACAAGCCCACGACAGGCGCTGCAGGCGATGTCGTGCTGTTAACAATGGCATTCGCCTCCGTCGTCTGCTGGCAAAGGCCATTAACGAAAAATTTCGTCGCTCTGATCTAACGGATACGTTCGCCGTAAGTCCCACATTGATTTCTGCGGTTATTCCACACAGTTTTGGTTGTCTCTGGCTCTGAGCGCTATGGGACTTAACATATGTGGTCATCAGTCCCCTAGAACTTAGGACTACTTAAAGCTAGCTAACCTAAGGACGTCACACATATCCATGCCCGAGGCAGGATTCGAACCTGCGAACGTAGCGGTCACGCGGTTCCAGACTGAAGCGCCTAGAAACGCACGGCCACACTGGCGGGCTTTGGTTGTCTGTCAGCATTGAAAACTCAATGAAAAGGCCACTGTTCTCGGTCGTTAAGTGAACGCCTCCATCCACTGTGTTGTTCGTGGTGTGAGGTAATACCTGAAATCTGATATTCTCGGCACACTCTTGACACTGCGGATCTCGCAATATTGAATTCCCTGGCGATTTCCGAAATGGAGTGTTCCGTGCGTCTAGCTCCAATCACCATTCCGTGTTCAAAGTCTGCTAGTTCCAGTCGTGACTCCATAATCACGCCGGAAATTTTTCACATGAATCAACTGAGTGCAAATGCGAGTTTCCCAATGCACTGCCCTGTTATACATTGTGTACTCGATACTACCACCATTTGTGTGTGTACGTATCGCTATCCCATGACTTTAGTTACAGTGTACGAATATATGCACAGCTGTCTCCAAAAAATGGCTCCAAGCACTAGGGACTTGACTTCAGATGTTATCAGTGCCCTAGACTTAGAACTACTTAAACCTAACTAACCTAAGGACATCATACACATCCATGCCCGAGGCAGGATTCGAACCTGCGACCGTTGTAGTCGCGCGGTTCCAGACTGAAGCGCCTAGAACCGCTCAGCCACACCGGCCGGCCGCCCTTCAGATTTGACTGATTTATCGTGTAACCGAAGATTAGCGCGTACCTTTTGGCACTCATGTGGATGACTTCAAAGTCTTCATTATTTATTGTCTATTGCCAATTTACGCGCAATTCAGGCATCTTTTCTGAATCGTTTTGCAATTTGATTTGATCTTCTGATGAGTAAACGACAGCAACATCTGCAACCTAAGATGGCAGCTCAGAGTGTCCACTAATTCGTTTATATATACAACGAACAGCAAAGTGCTTGTAACACTACCTTGGTGAACGCCAGAAATCACTTTGTTTTACTCGATTACTTTCCCTCAGTTACTACGAACTGTGACCTCTCTGACAGGAAATCGGGAATCCAGTCACATAACTGAAACGATATTCCATAAGCACGCAATTTCACTACAAGCCGCTTGTGTGGCACAGTGTCAAAGGCCTTTTGGAAATCTAGAAATCTGGAAATAATACGAAATCCTTTGTCAATAGCCCTCAACAGTTAGTGTGTGCAAAGAGCTAATTATGTTTCACACACACTGTGTTTCACATATACTATTTACTATCTAGAAAGAAATACTATGTGGGTAAGAACCACCAGCCGCCTGTTAGCGTGAGCGTGATAATGTAGAGATAGAGAGAGAGAGAGAGAGGAGCAGGGGGAAGGGGAGATGAACAGACAGCTAGGGGAAGGAGGAGATGAACACAAACAGGAGGAAGAGAGATGGACAGACGGATGGGGATGGGGATATGGACACAGAAAGGGGAGACGAGGAGACGGACGGAGAAAGGAAAGAGGAGGAGATGGACAGGGACAGTGGAGGAAGAGATAGGCCGAGAGAGGCGGAAGGAGGGGATTAGAAGAGAGAGAGAGGGTGAGAAGAAAATAGACTGAGAGAGGGGGGAGGGGCAAAATGGACAAAGAGAGGGGGAAAAATGAGGGGATAGGCGCAGAAATGAGGAAGGAGGACATGGACTAGCAGAATATTGGAATAAACACATATCCCGGCAACGCAACGTACTCAGCTAGTTTCACATAATTATTGTCCGAATTTTAAAAATCTAAATAATGTCATAATCTATTTATTTCGCGGTAAAATCTCACGTTAACGGTTTAGCACAATAAGTCAGGTTTTAAAGTTACGAGCTGTGTATATCTCTTCAGGCAGTGTAACTCAAGTGGCGCACATAACTTCCGTTGAGCAAGCAGTAAAGCAAACAAAAGAAAAATTCGGATTAGGAATTAAAATCCCTGGAGAAGAAATAAAAACTTGAGGTTCACCGATGACATTGAAATTCTGTCAGAGACAGCAAAGGACCTAGAAGAGCGGCTGAACGGAATGGACAGTGTCTTGATAGGAGGATAGAAGATGAACATCAACAGAAGCAAAACGAGGATAATGGAATGTAGTCGAGTTAATTAGGGTGATGCAGCGGGAATTAGATTAGGAAATGAGAGGCTTAAAGTGGTAAATGAGTTTTGCTATTTGGGGAAGAAAATAACTGATGATGGTTGAAGTAGAGATGATATAAAATGTAAACACGAAATGCCAAGGAAAGCGTTTCTGAAGAGGAGAAATTTGTTAACATCGAGTATAGATTTAAGTGTCAGGAGGTCGTTTCTGAAAGTATTTGTATAAAGTGTAGCCATGTATGGAAGTGAAACGTGGATGATAAATAGTTTGAACAAGAAGAGAATAGAAGCTTTCGAAATATGGTGCTACAGAAGAATGCTGAAGATTAGATGGGTAGATCACATAACTAATGAGGAGGTACTGAATATAATTGGAGAGAAGAGAAATTTGTGGCACAACTTGACTATAAGAAGGGATCGATTGGTAAAGCATATTCTGAGGCATCTAGGGATCACCAGTTTAGTATTGGAGGGCAGCGTGGAGGGTAAAACTCGTAGAGGGAGACCAAGAGATGAATACACTAAACAGCTTCAGAAGGATGTAGGTTGCAGTAGGTACTAGGAAATGAAAAAGCTTGCACAGGAAAGAGTAGCATGGAGAGCTGCATCAAACCAGTCTCTGGACTGAAGACCTCAACAACAATATTTTCATCCAGTTACTGAGAATGAGAGCGCTCAGCGACTGCCAACAAATTTCACACATAATTTCAAACCTTTCCGGTACTTTTTGTCGCTGACAACCCTCCCCCCCCCACACACACACACAAAATAATGAAAGAAAAAAGCCCACCGCGTATTAAGTTTTCGCTGTTCATGTACACACATCAAAAAAAAGTTTTGCATCACCTCGTTTCCGAGCGTCCCCGAACCTGTACAGAAAACTGGAATAGAGGTCAACATAAACATCGTTTCCGCCCTTTTTATTGCTCATGAAAGCCACTCATTGCATGTTGTACCACCAAGCAGCTAGACCTTCAGAGGTGGTGGTCCAGATTGCTGTACACACCGATACCTCTAATATCCAGTAGGATGTCGTCTTGCATTGATGCATGCCTGTATTCGTCGTGGCATACTGTCCACAAGTTCATCAAGGCACTGTTGGTCCCGATTGCCCCACTCCTAAACGGCGATTCGGCGTAGGTCCCTCAGAGTGGTTGGAGGGTCACGTCGTACATAAACAGCCCTTTTCAATCTATCCCAGGCATGTTCGATAGGGTTCACGTGTGGAGAAGTGGAGAACATGCTGGGCCCTCTAGTCGAGCGGTGTTGTTATCCTGTAGGAAGTCATTTAGCGATGTTGTTATGCTGAAGGAGGTCATAGTAGGGCACTTACGTATCGTACAGCCGTTACGGCGCCTTCCGTGACCACCAGCGGCGTACGTCGGCCTACATAATGCCACCCTAAAACAGCAGGGAACCTACACCTTGCTGCATCTGCTGGACAGTGTGTCTAAGGCGTTCAGCCTGACAGGGTTGCCTCCAAACATGTCTCCGACGATTGTCTGGTTGAAGGCATACGCGACACTCATCGGTGAAGTGAACGTGGTGCCAGTCCTGAGCGGTCCATTCTGCATGTTGTTGGGCCCATCTATACCACGCTGCATGTTGTCGTGGTTGCAAAGATGGACCTCGCCATGGACGTCGAGAGTGAATTTGCGCATCTTTCAGGCTATTGAGCACAGTTTCAGTCGTAACACGACGTCCTGTGGCTGCATGAAAAGCATTATTCAACATGATGGCGCTGCTGTCAGGGTTTCTCCGAGCCATAATCCGTAGATAGCGGTCTTCCACTGCAGTAGTAGCCCTTGGGCGGCCTGAGCGAGACATGTCATCGACACCTCTTGTCTCTCTGAATCTCCTCCATGTTCGAACAACATCGCTTTGGTTCACTACGCGACGCCTGGACACTTCCCTTGTTGAGAGCCCTTCCTGGCACAGTGACAATGCGGACGCGATCGAACCGCAGTATTGACCGTCTAGGCAAGGTTTAAATACAGACAACACGAGCCGTGTACCTCCTTCCCGGTGGCATGAGTGGAACTGATCGGCTGTCGGACCCCCTCCGTCTAATAGGCGCTGCTCATGCATGGTTGTTTTCATCTTTGGGCGGGTTTAGTGACATCTCTGCACAGTCAAAGAGAATGTGTCTGTGATACAATACCCACAGTCAACATCTGTCTTCACGAGTTCTGGGAACCGGGGTGATGTAAGACTTTTTATGGTGTGTGCAATAAAACTTGAGTACGAGGTATGACATTTTAATTTATTGGTTTCTTACTGTAAAATGTATTCACAACATATTTTCAGACAGTATGCACATATATGCCTTTGAATGAACATGCATAATTACGAGTAGGCCTACATCATTGTACGACACATTATTCAGGAGATATGACGTTATAAATAGTGAAATTCGTGGAAAACTAGTATTTCTTAAAACGGACCGTCTTCAACCGTAAAGGTTTTGCATGCTTAACGTCAAATATTTGACACATTAACTTGGAGTTTCTTCGGTATTACTTCAGTAACTTCGTTCCACCAACACACAGGGACAGTAGTCTTGTTGCTTCCAATGGGGTGCACGAACAGAAAACGTCAGCTGTTAACTATTTTTATATCGGAGGATTAAACTATGTAGTCACCTATTATTACTATTTTATCTCTAATCAACTACATATCATAACGCAAGTATAGCGGATCATCTAAAGTCAGCTGCGAAATAATGCAGTTTTAAGTCAAAACTCTGAGTACGGCAATGATAGACTCGGTTGTACTGTTGACTTAATGCTTACTAATGACTTTTCTTGATGTTCCAGAGTTTTTACTTGTTTATTCCTCAGCTAAATTACGATAACCTTGCAAACTTGCGGATCTGTTCTACATCGAGTGCCGTGCTAAAATGACTGAAGAAAATATTTTTGAAATCGTTATCAAATATTTTGAAAAGTGTTTCAAGATAAAATAATAACAGAAGAAACAGTTTTATTCTTCCGAATGAGGAACGCGTAGCTAGCTAATTCCCACAGTTCGAAACTACCCACGCTAGTCAGCAGTTATTTGATTTGATTGTATTGGCATCTGTTGTACCTAATTTGCGCCCAGCATCATATTACGTTAGTGGCACATCTGATTATTGCAAAAGATTTATGTTAGTATAAAGATTGTGGGCCAACGGCCTTGCCGCAGTGGTAACACCGGTTCCCGTCAGATCGCCGAAGTTAAGCGCTGTCGGGCTGGGCTAGCTCTTGGATGGGTGACCATCCGGTCTTCCGGGTGCTGTTGGCAAGCAGGGTGCACTCAGCCCTTGTGAGGCAAACTGAGGAGCTACTTGACTGAGAAGTAGCAGTCCCGGTCTCGGAAACTTGACGTACGGCCGCGAGAGCGGTGTGCTGACCACATGTCCCTCCATATCCGCATCCAGTGACGCCTGTGGGCTGAGGATGACACGGCGACCTGTCGGTACCTTTGGGCCTTCATGGCCTGTTCGGGAGGAGTTTAGTTTAGTTTAATAAGAAGTGTTAAAATGAAAACGTCGTAACAACCAAACCGGTTAAAATTAGCATATGCCTCTTTGGGATAACTTAGTGAGACAACTAGGAATGCGAATGTAGCTTCATCACCACTGTGCCTTCGGCAGGCAAGGTGATGCTCAGCGTCTTTTTCGACGTCCAAGGTCCGATACCCATCGAAATCCTCAAACCATTGACACTGACGTGTACTGCGAGACACTTCGTAGTCTACACAAGTACATCAAGAGCAAACGTTTTGGGCTGCACACGGAGGGAGTGATTCTGCTATAGCGCGTATCCGCATCTATCCGAGGTCACGCTAAGTGTAACGGTCAAGTCCAAGTGGGGAGTGGGGGCAGGTTGAGCAACCGCCGTAAAAACCGCATGCGTATTCAGATACGGCACACATTGCCGCCTACGCTGCTTTACAGAGCCGGCAAGCCTCCGACATCCACGTTTCGTGACGAGGTGTGGGCGTCTAGTACCTTGTCGCATATTCACTGTATCAACATCTTTAAATCTCTTTCCGTAGATACTGTTGACAGCAGCATGTAAACAGCCGACCAGCTTTGTTGTTTCCGAGATACTCGACGCTGGGATGAAGTACTGCGCCCTTTGTCAAGGTATCTTGTCAGTGGATTTCCTTATATGGTTCGCTACGGCTGTGCACGTGTTGTTCTGAACTGAACTTTGCATCGTAATTTGTAATACCACAGACACTGGAGCATCGTATTTATCCACAGACACCAGGCAAGCGACTTCCACGTAACACGTCTTACCTTTACGGGAGTGTACACGATGGATGTACGACTACAGGTTGTAGATGCACGGTTCACGACATATGTAAATTTGGGTATGGCCTTGAATCGTGCACGGATACCCAAATAGTAAGGTGACCCCTCACGATAAGCGGGAAATCAGGGTTCGAGTCCCGCTCTGGCACAAATTTTCGTTGTCATCGTTCCATTGTACAGCTGTTGGTTATCCACATTCGTACTTGCGAATGCGTTAAATTTATTCCTCATATGGGGCCCGTATCGTTGCTATACACTTTCCGTGCTGTGTCACGTGCCCGCAACGCTTCCATCTCGAGATGGGCAGTAGTCATGAAGTGTGGCTCCTCTGTGATGCAGATTTACTTGTAAATCTCATCTGATCCCAATATGTGACACACATAAGTAGGAAACAGAGTATTGAATATCAAAGCACACCCCTAATATCTTAGTCAGAAAGATCACGCTATAAAAATCACCATTCTGACGTATCACACAGGTTGTAAAAGGGAGCCACCCCGCCGTTCTGCCACCATTGAATAATTGTAATACGCATTGGAGGATCTGACCTATCTATTTTTGCATCTCTGGAAAGAAAGTTTCGCGACATCGATAGTATTCTGACCTGCAAACTACGGAAAAATGCGGGGCGGAAGATACTGTCTACCAGCATTTACAATTTTTTCCTTTTCAATCTGGCATACGCTGAGGGAAAATTTACCATGGATGCCTTCTAACACCATACCGAGCGAGGTGGCGCAGTGGTTACCACAATGGACTCGCACTTTGAACTTAGGTTTTCCGTCATGTCGTATTTCACTTAAGGCAAATGTTTGGATGTTTCCTCTTAAAGAAGCCCCGACCTATTTCTTTCCACATCCTTTCCTAATCCATTCTAGGCTTTCTCATTATTGACCTAGTTGTTGCCGGAACGTTGAATTACCCCTTAGTACTTGCTTCCTGAGACACTCCCTAATCACTGTATCTTATTCTCAACTATATTACCAATCGGCTAAAACAATCGCCTGGCCCAAGTTGTCATTGTTGTTGTTGTTGTTGAGGTCTTCAGTCCAGAGACTGGTTTGATGCAGCTCTCCATGCTACTCTATCCTGTGCAAGCTTCTTCATCTCCCAGTACCTACAGCAACCTACATCCTTCTGAATCTGCTTAGTGTATTCATCTCTTGGTCTCCCTCTACGATTTTTACCCTCCACGCTGCCATACAATACTAAATTGGTGATCCCTTGATGCCCCAGAGCATGTCCACCCAACCGATCCCTTCTTCTGGTCAAGTTGTGCCACAAACTTCTCTTCTCCCCAATCCTATTCAATACTTCCTCATTAGTTATGTGATCTACCCATCTAATCTACAGCATTCTTCTGTAGCAACACATTTCGAAAGCTTCTATTCTCTTCTTGTCCAAACTATTTATCGTCCATGTTTCACTTCCATACATGGCTACACTCCATACAAATACTTTCAGAAATGACTTCCTGACACTTAAATCTATACTCGATGTTAACAAATGTCTCTTCTTCAGAAACGCTTTCCTTGCCATTGCCAGTCTACATTTTATATCCTCTCTACTTCGACCATCATCAGTTACTTTGCTCCCCTAATAGCAAAACTCCTTTACTACTTTAAGTGTCTCATTTCCTAATTTAATTCCCTCAGCACCACCCGGCTTCATTCGACTACATTCGATTATCCTCGTTTTGCTTTTGTTGATGTTCATCTTATATCCTCCTTTCAAGACGCTATACATTCCATTCAACTGCTCTTCCAAGTCCTTTGCTGTCTCTGACAGAATTACAATGTCATCGGCGAACCTCAAGGTTTTTATTTCTTCTACATGGATTTTAATACCTGCTCCGAATTTTTCTTTTGTTTCCTTTACTGCTTGCTCAATATACAGATTGAATAACATCAGGGAGAGGCTACAACCCTGTCTTACTCCCTTCCCAACAACTGCTTCCCTTTCGTGTCCCTCGACTCTTATAACTGCCATCTGGTTTCTGTACAGATTGTAAATAGTCTTTCGCTCCCTGTATTTTACCCCTGCCACCTTTAGAATTTGAAAGAGACTATTCCAGTCAACATTGTCAAAAGCTTTCTCTAAGTCTACAAATGTTAAAAACGTAGGTTTGCCTTTCCTTAATCATTCTTCTAAGATAAGTCGTAAGGTCAGTATTGCCTCACGTGTTCCAGTATTTCTACGGAATCCAAACTGATCTTCCCCGAGGTCGGCTTCTACTAGTTTTTCCATTCGTCTGTAAAGAATTCGTGTTAGTATTTTGCAGCTGTGGCTTATTAAACTGATTGTTCGGTAATTTTCACATCTGTCAACACCTGCTTTCTTTGGGATTGGAGTTATTATATTCTTCTTGAAGTCTGAGGGTATTTCGCCTGTTTCATACATCCTGCTCACCAGATGGTAGAGTTTTGTCAGGACTGGCTCTCCCAAGGCCGTCAGTAGTTCCAATGGAATGTTGTCTACTCCGGGGGCCTTGTTTCGACTCAGGTCTTTCAGTGCTCTTTGAAACTCTTCACGCAGTATCGTATCTCCCATTTCATCTTCATCTACATCCTCTTCCATTTCCATAATATTGTCCTCAAGTACATCACCCTTGTATAGACCCTCTATATACTCCTTCCATCTTTCTGCATTCCCTTCTTTGCTTAGAACTGGGTTTCCATCTGAGCTCTTGATGTTGATACAACTGGTTCTCTTATCTCCAAAGGTCTCTTCAATTTTCCTGTAGGCCGTATCTATCTTACCCCTAGTGAGATAAGCCTCTACATCCTTACATTTGTCCTCTAGCCATCCCTGCTTAGCCATTTTGCACTTCCTGTCGATCTCATTTTTGAGACGTTTGTATTCCTTTTTGCCTGCTTCATTTACTGCATTTTTATATTTTCTCCTTTCATCAATTGAATTCAATATTTCTTCTGTTACCCAAGGATTTCTACTAGCCGTCGTCATTTTACCTACTTGATCCTCTGCTGCCTTCACTACTTCATCCCTCAAAGCTACCGATTCTTCTTCTACTGTATTTCTTTCTCTCATTCCTGTCAATTGTTCCCTTATGCTCTCCCTGAAACTCTCTACAACCTCTGGTTCTTTCAATTTATCCAGGTCCCATCTCCTTAAGTTCCCACCTTTTTGTAGTTTCTTCAGTTTTAATCTACAGTTCACAACCAATAGATTGTGGTCAGAGTCCACATCTGCCCCTGGAAATGTCTTACAATTTAAAACCTGGTTCCTAAATCTCTGTCTTACCATTATATAATCTATCTGATACCTTTTAGTATCTCCAGGGTTCTTCCATGTATACAACCTTCTTTCATGATTTTTAAACCAAGTGTTAGCTATGATTAAGTTGTGCTCTGTGCAAAATTCTACCAGGCGGCTTCCTGTTTCATTTCTTAGCCCCAATCCATATTCACCTAATACGTTTCCTTCTGTCCCTTTTCCTACTACCGAATTCCAGTCACTCATGACTATTAAATTTTCGTCACCCTTCACTATCTGAATAATTTCTTTTATTTCATCATACATTTCTTCAATTTCTTCGTCATCTGCAGAGCTAGTTGGCATATAAACTTGTACTACTGTAGTAGGTGTGGGCTTCGTTTCTATCTTGGCCACAATAATGCGTTCACTTGCTGTTTGTAGTAGCTTACCAGCATTCCTATTTTCCTATTCATTATTAAACCTACTCCTGCATTACTCCTAATTGATTTTGTGTTTATAACCCTGTAGTCAGCTGACCAGAAGTCTTGTTCCTCCTGCCACCGAACTAACTTTAACCTATCCATTTCCCTTTTTAAATTTTCTAACCTACCTGCCCGATTAAGTGATCTGACATTGCACGCTCGGATCCGTAGAATGACAGTTTTCTTTCTCCTGATAACGACGTCCTCCTGAGTAGTCCCCGCCCGGAGATCCGAATGGGGGACTATTTTACCTCCGGAATATTTTACCCAAGAGGACGCCATCATCATTTAATCATACAGTAAAGCTGCATGCCCTCGGGAAAAATTACGGCCGTAGTTTCCCCTTGCTTTCAGCCGTTCGCAGTACCAGCACAGCAAGGCCGTTTTAGTTATTGTTACAAGGCCAGATCAGTCAATCAACCAGACTGTTGCCCTTGCAACTACTGAAAAGGCTGCTGCCCCTCTTCAGGAACCACACGTTTGTCTGGCCTCTCAACAGATACCCCTCCGTTGTGGTTGCACCTACGGTACGGCTATCTGTATCGCTGAGGCACGCAAGCCTCCCCACCAACGACAAGGTCCATTGTTCATGTAATTGCTTTGTTTTTCAGTGCTTCATTTCATTACTTACGGGCTGACTATTTAATGGCTTTCATTTTTAAGCACTTACCAATTTTAAAAATTGAAAATGCTGTCGTAATCTACTCAATAATAGATATAATCGTGCATTCAAGGTTTACGAAAATTAATCACATATTAATGTTAGAAACTGTGTGCACGTCTTGAGACAACATAACACATTTGATCACTTGTAAAGTAGTCAGACGTTTGATTTCCGGGCGGGAAGATTTGCCGCTCCTCGGCCCGAATCCGCCCGGCGGATTGCTGTCGAGGTCCGTTGTGCCGGCCCGTCTGTGGATGGTTTTTAAGGCGGTTTTCCATCTGCCTCGGCGGATGCCGGCTGGTTCCCCTTATTCCGTCTCCGTTACACTTTCCCCACGTACGCGTACACCATAATTACTCTACCACTCAAACATTAGGGTTACACTCGTCTGGTTCAGTGTGGGGCGGCGGTGGGGTGAGTAGACTGCTGTAGCCTGTTGTGGAGTTATGTACCACTGAGGGCTACGGCGGGGACGAAGCCTATCCGTCGTTTCTAGGTGTCAAGTTCCATACAATAGAATCAGATGTTTCCAGGTGTTTTATACATGGGAGTTAGATTCACTAAAGAATCGGAGACGGGGTTTTAGTGGTTAAAAGGGAATGGTCATTGGTTTTCCGGCCAAGAGTGTAAGCATTTCCGAAACGGCTAAATTTGTAAACTATTCGCGCACCGTCGTGGTTAAAGATACCGTGCATAGCAAAATGGCGCTATCCAAAACCGGCGCCGAAGTAACTGAAGTGCACCACGGGCCATAGATGACGAGGGTGAGCGACGGCCGCAGAGATATATACTGGCGAATGGACGTGCAACTGTTCAGCAACTGACCGATCATCCAGACCAGCCAAGGGGCTACCAACAGTGTTTCCTTAACGAACGTTTGGCGAACGTTGCTCCTTGTTGGCCTCGGCAGCAGGTGCGTGGTCCATGCACCCACGGTGACTGCTGTTCCTAGACAACGAACGCTGAAAATTTGCACGCCATGAGACTGAAAGCAACTACCCTATAACAATCGTCGTAAGAGTCCTGGCTGGAAGAGGGAACGTTATTGCCTGGGAAATGTTTCTGTATAACTGCCTGGGTGATCTCGGCATTCTGGAAGGTACAAGGATTCAACAGAAGTATGCATCTATCCTTGGGGACGATGTCCACCCCTACGTGCAGTTTGCTTTTCCTCGTCACGGTGGCATCTACCAGAAGGACACTGCAACGTATCATGCGGCTCGCAGTATAGTTCTGGCTCAAAGAGCACCATAATGAGTGTACCATACTCTCTTGACCACCAAACTCCCCGGATTTAAATCCAAATGAGAATCTTTTCGCCGGCCGGAGTGGCCGAGCGGTTAAAGGCGCTACAGTCTGGAACCGCACGACCACTACGGTCGCAGGTTCGAATCCTGCCTCGGGCATGGATGTCTGTGATGTCCTTAGGTTAGTTAGGTTTAAGTAGTTCTAAGTTCTAGGGGACTTATGACCACAGCAGTTGAGTCCCATAGTGCTCAGAGCCATTTGAACCATTTGAGAATCTGTTCGCGCCATGGATTGTCAACCTGGAAATGTAGCGCAGCTAGCCACTGCAGTGGAGTCGGCATGGCTCCACATCTCTGACGGTACCCTCCAGAACCTCGCCGAGTCTCTTCCTGCAAGTTTCGCAACGCTCCACGCTGCAAAACGTGGTTATTCAGGCTTTTGACAGCTAGTCACTTTAATGAGACTGGACAGTGTACATTATGGCGTCAGCACAATTGTCACTCAGTTTGCCTCCATGTTGAATTCTGGACAGTAAAGGATACGGGTTCATTAGTTAATGCAGTCTCCACGCCTGTCCACGCTCTGCCTCAGGTGTGGTAGATCTCTGTTAAGTTTTCGTTTTGAGAAGTAACGGACTTTGATTTGTGAACCATGTTGTAAGAATCGAGCAAAGTAATTTGAATTCCTATCAACTGTTTACCGTAATGCCGCCCAATGTAAAATTCCGTGGCAAATAGAATTATTTACTTGGGAAGAATTGATGTAGGTAATTACAGCAATTTCCTTAAATCTGTTTTTGGGTGAGTGATAATGAGTGATCAAATTATCAAGCGACAGTTTACCAGACAAATTTTTCGATTTACATCAGCCGTACAGCTAGCGATTTCTCAATGACAATTATTAGGAAGGAAATTTTAAAATGGTTCAGTTTCATAAACAATTACGATGACTGTAAAGGACTTGGTCGTCGTGAATATGAAAGAATGTTTCCAGCATATTATCAGTTTTTCCAAATAAGTGTAGAAAGTGTTTGTATCTTCCTTTAAAAAAGCTTTCCGAGCACAGCTGTGACGGAAAAGACGTGATATTCAGGCAAGACACCTGGGAAGGAGTGAACAGTAGTAAGTCGTACTACGAGGACATTGGTACTGCCAGTACTTTTCAGACGAAGTTTCCAACCGCATGTGTTGACACTGAAGTGTGAAAAGCATCAGCCATTTCGTAGCAGGATAAGCAGTGAGGTGACTTGATACAGACACAAGGAGGGCTGAAGACATCGTTAGGCTGGAGAACTGAACATCAACAATTAGACCAGTAAGCAATTACTCCGACAAAAGCCGCTCATTCCTCCAACCTTAGTCTTTCCATCTATCCATGCAATGTATAACTAAGTACGAGTCCAAACGCTGAAACAGTACTCTCGAAATCGCCTCCCTAGCGTTTTGTACACAACGTCCTTTA
The DNA here is from genome assembly GCF_023898315.1 of Schistocerca nitens. Classification (NCBI taxonomy): domain Eukaryota; kingdom Metazoa; phylum Arthropoda; class Insecta; order Orthoptera; family Acrididae; genus Schistocerca; species Schistocerca nitens. Next base: position 842,944,771 of record NC_064617.1, read on the forward strand.
CAGATACACAGCACTTTCCCAGGACACTTCCGACAAACACAAGCCTTCCACTCTCCTTCTCTGCTACCGAAATCGCTTTTTCGTCCCAAATCATATCACTTCGTAGTATTACCGCCAAATACCTAAACGTGTCCACATTTCAATATCCTTGCATTCATTCCAGCAAGTAGAAATTCCGTCATTGTCGTTCTTCATTTACTTAAGATCATTAGTGGCTCTATCAAACTTCTTGGGAGCAAACCCATTGTAGCTTTAGTTTCTGTCGAATATTCGATCTCCAGTATAGTCTAGTGGATTCTCTTAGTCAAACGTTCTTCCATCTCGTTGCGTACTTGTGAATACTAATAATACGATCGAGTCTTTGTAATTTCATTAGAATCAGCAACTACACGAAATCGTCATTTACTCAGAGCAATCTAAATTGATGGTAGGTACTTCATACCGGGTGGTTATAATTAAAATGCAGGTTTTCACAGAAGTCCAGTGTCGGCTGTCATCATCACACGGCAGTGGAACTTAGGAGATATTCTAATTCATTAATGCGAATTCATTTAAGCTGAAAAAAATTAGTCCCCAGGTGGAAATCCGGCGTCGTGAATTCAAGAAGGATGTACAGAAATGTTCCCATATGCAATGGATCAGAAATGGGACGTGGGCAGAAACGTCAAACAACCAAGAAAGGCATAATGCTGATTTTATTGTTAACCGCTGCTTACACAGTTTGTTCAATATGAGCACCAGAGACAGCGATGAGACGCTATACAGCGCCACATTTGCATCTGGTGGTCAAAAACAGAACTACTTTTTTCTAACGTAAATCGGCTCAGCATTAATGCATTAGCAAACCAAGTTTCGCTGCTATGCGATAGTAAATACAGCCCACATTGGATCACAGTGAGCAGCTGTACATTAATTATAACCACCCGGTATATCTCATTGTTACTCAAGAATTACAGCAATCTGCAGGGACTTCACCTTCTGCTGAATACTTGTCATCTTTCCTTGTTACTGTTGCTTCAGTCTCGAAGAATACACTCCCGATCATGTATGTGCTCAGTTGAGATAGATCTATCACATTTTCTATTCCTATTTACGCCGCCAGCTTCCTTCACACTTCCTTTTTCATGTGTTTTATCTAGTTCTCAGCTTCAGATGCTCGTTTCTCCTCTTGCTGCCTACGTTTCTCCATGTTTTCGATGCTAGGAGATCCTCCTCCCTCTAATACTTATATCTATATCAATTCTTTGTGCAGAATATCCCAGGTCTTGAAAGTAGATATGGAAAGCCTTTTTAAAATTCATCTCTTCTGAAAGCCTTTACCATCTGCCATCTAAGATACATGCATTTTTTTTACTCAGTCCCCTCATATTCTTCTTCTACCACACATTACCTCGGTGCGTCAAGTAGTGTCTCATTTTACACTTTCCACTTTTTTCACCCTTTATGACTTCGTTGATAGCGATCAGCGAAGCTGGACTCTTTGCTAATGCATGAAGGTATGAGGAGCCGGCACGATACTTGCTCCAGCGCGTTATAGAAAGCACACAACATTTAAGTCAGAACGTTTTGGTGAATGTAACAGTTCCTTGTTCCTTCGCAGAGTTGTGGTTTGCCGGCCGGGGTGGCCGAGCGGTTCTAGGCGCTACAGTTTGGAACCGCGCGACCGCTACGCTTGCAGGTTCGAATCCTGCCTCGGGCATGGATGTGTGTGATGTCCTTAGGTTAGTTAGGTTTATGTAGTTTTAAGTTCTAGGGGACTGGTGACCTCAGAAGTTAAGTCCCATAGTGCTCAGAGCCATTTGAAGTTGTGGTTATGATCTTTTCTGTCCCTTTCAGAAAAAGGGTTGTCCTCTTTTCATGTGAAGTTCACTTCGTATAATCTAACTGTACCTTCCAACCTACTAGAACTATCAAAATTGCTGATCCAGGAGAATACCGCTTTATTTCACCAAGATGCCTGAACACAGACGATTATAAGAACTTTTCGTGATTCGATCCACCGTTTTCTGTTTGGTATTTCGCATTGCTTTGAATTAATTGTATTCCAAGGGTTCATACGACAAAAAATGCATACATCAAATGAGGTAGAAACAAACTTCTCATCATTGTGAAGTATAGAGTCTATAATGCATTATTTTACTGGGCATGATGCCTACTGCAGAATGTATGTCCATCTACCTCTGCCTTTCTTCAGTGTGTGAATCAACTCATCAACTCACACTAGAGGACAGTTCAGAGAAGGCATCCGTTGATAAATTTGCACTGTGAGTAATGGTGCATCTTCTCGCTCTTCAAATAAGAAAAGTTCTTCTACAGCTGCAACTCACGTTAAGCCATATAAAGCCTAGGACAAAATTGAAATACTAGCTAGTAAAAATGTCGTGTGACTAGGGCCTCCCGTCGTGTAGAGCGTTCGCCGGGTGGCAAGTCTTCTGATTGCGAGTCGGTGGAGATGAAATGATGAGGATTAGGACAACACAACACCCAGTCCCTGAGCGGAGAAAATCCTCGACCGAGCTTGGAACCGGGCCTGGGGCCTTAGGATTGACATTCTATCGCGCTGACCACTCAGCTATCAGGGGCGGACCACAAGCTAGTAGTTCTTCGTTAGCACTTACAATTAAATTCTGTCGTTCCTTCCTCAGTAATTTCGTAGTGCAGTTTTCGCCTATCCCTAACCTTCATTTAGTCTGTGGCATTCTATTTCAGACTTCCTAGTATTGTTGTTACGCTAATACATGGTTCAGTCAAGTTAATGTGACCACATGACAGAAGCCTGAATAACCACCTCTTGAAGTTTGAACCGCTGTGAGACGTACAGGATGAGTGTCAGCGACGTTTCGGAAGGTACCAACGGGGATGTGGAGCCATGTCGATTCCAGAGCCGCCGCACTAGGTATCTCCGTTGAGGATCCGTGGTGCTAACAGCCCGATCGAGAAGGTCCCACATACTCTCGATTGGGTTTATATCCGGGGAGTTTGGTGGTCAGGGAACTACGGTAACCTTATTCTAGTGCTATTAGAGCCACGCACATACATTGCAAGCTGTGAGACCAGGTACGTTGTCATGCTGACAGATGGCATCGTGCCGAGGAAAAACGAACTACATGTAGAGATGAACATGGTCCCCAACGATAGATGCATACTTGTGTTCGTCCAACGTGCCTTCCAGAATATCTAGATCACCCAAGGAATGCCACAAAAATATTCCCAAGATTATAATTCTCCCTGCACGTTGCAAGGTGTTTGCTTTCAGGCGTTTACCGCCGTACACGCCAACGCCCATCCGTCCGATGGAGCACGAAACGTGATTTATCTAAAGAGGCCACCTCTCCCTACTCAGTGGACGTCCAGTTGAGGTATTGGTGTGAATATTGCAACCTTCGTTGCCAATAAACAGCAGTTAGCACGTGTGCGTCAACCAGGCGCCTGCTGCAGAGACCGATGCTCAGCACAGTTCGCTGGACGGTCGTTGAGAAGACACTGTGGGTAGCCTCGAGGTTCATTTTGGTTGTCAGTTGCTCAGCAGTTGCACGTCTACTCGCCCGCACACGTCTCTGCAGCTGTAGTTCGCCCCCGTCACCTATGGCCCGTGGTGGACTACTGTTGCCTCGGCGCCGGTTTTGGATAGCACCGCTTTTCCGTGCACGGTATACTTTAATCACGGCAGCAGGAGGAATAGGTCACCAACTCAGCCTGGACTCTTGCAGCGTTGTTGCACTTCAAATTCAGGAAAATAATTAATGCACCAAAATGAGGTGCAGCTTATTTTATTATAGTGTCATTGTTGACCAGGACCGCAGAGATGTACCTACATATAACAAAAAACTAATTACACTACTGGCCATTAAAATTTCTACACCAAGAAGAAATGCTGATGATACACGGGTATTCATTGGATAAATATATTATACTAGAACTGACATGTGATTACATTTTCACGCAATTTGGGTGCATAGATCCTGAGAAATCAGTACCCAGAACAACCACCTCTGGCCGTAATAACGGCCTTGATACGCCTGGGCATTGAGTCAAACAGAGCTTGGATGGCGTGTACAGGTACAGCTGCTAATGCAGCTTCAACACAATACCATAGTTCATCAAGAGTAGTGACTGGCGTATTGTGACGAGCCAGTTGCTCGGCCACCATTGACCACACGTTTTCAATTAGTGAGAGATCTGGAGAATGTGCTGGCCAGGGCAGCAGTCGAACATTTTCTGTATCCAGAAAGACCCGTACAGGACCTGCAACATGCGGTCTTGCATTATCCTGCTGAAATGTAGGGTTTCATAGGGATAGAATGAAGGGCAAAGCCAGGGGCGTAACACATCTGAAATGTAACGTCCACTGTTCAAAGTGCCGTCAGTGTGAACAAGAGGTGGCCGAGACGTGTAACCAATGGCACCCCATACCATCACGCCGGGTAATACGCCAGAATGGCGATGACGAATACACGCTTCCAATGTACTTTCACCGCGATGTCGCCAAATACGGATACGACGATCATGAAACTGTAAACAGAACCTGGATGCATCCGAAAAACTGACGTTTTGCCATTCGTGCACCCAGGTTCGTCGTTGAGTACACCATCGCAGGCGCTCCTGTCTGTGATGCAGCGTCAAGGGTAACAGCAGCCACGGTCTCCGAGCTGATAGCCCACGCTGCTACAAACGTCGTCGAACTGTTCGTGCAGATGGTTGTTGTCTTGCAAACGTCCCCATCTGTTGACTCAGGGATCGAGACGTGGCTGCACGATCCGTTGCAGCCATCCGGATAAGATGCCTGTCATCTCGACTGCTAGTGATACGAGGCCGTTGGGATCCAGCACGGCGTTCCGTATTACGCTGAACGCACCGATTCCATATTCTGCTAACAGTCATTGGATCTCGACCAACGCGAGCAGCAATGTCGCGATACGATAAACCGCAATCGTGATAGGCCACAATCCGACCTTTATCAAAGTCGGAAACGTGATGGTACGCATTTCTCCTCCTTACACGAGGCATCACAACAACGTTCCACCAGGCAACGCCGGTCAACTGCTGTTTGTGTATGAGAAATCGGTTGGAAACTTCCCTCATGTCAGCACGTTGTAGGTGTCACCACTGGCGCCAACCTTGTGTGAATGATCTGAGAAGCTAATCATTTGCATATCACAGCATCTTCTTCGTGTCGGTTAAAGTTCGCGTCTGTAGCACATCTTGGTGGTGTAGCAATTTTAATGGGCTGTACAGTATTTATCTTTATGCCTACCTCTCGTATAGAAATGGATTCGTTTCATGCGCGCGTAATTCCTCATTCATGACGTGGTGCAGACCTCGTTGGTCCTTTGCGATACGCTTTGTGAGGGGGCGTTGACCCGCGCGCGTCTTAACACGGCGCCAGATCTGCGGCCCGCCTCGCCTCATTCGGATGCCGCCTCCGGGCTGTCGCGGGCGGGGGCAGCACAGCCTCTTTCCCACCTCCGCTTTCTTCCTGCCGGCTTCCGCGTGGCAAACAGCGCCCGGCGGGTTCAACAGCCACATTTACATAGGCGTAACGGTGGCCGCGTACGCGCCCAGCCTCGCAGCTGTAATTGGCGCTGGCTCTCGCTCTAATTGTTGCGCCTTCCTGCCGGCGCTGGCTCCGCCACTGGCCGCTTATCGTGGGAGGCGCCCCAGGCTCGCACAGAGTTCAGCCCCCGAAACTCGGGCCGCCTCTGCCGGAGAGTGGAAACCCGCAACAGGCTACAGCCTTACTGTTTTCTTATGTATGTGTAATAGGGGTCGCCCACTGCCCTGCTACAAAACCTAGGACCTTTAGACGCAATAAAACAGTATTCCAGATTATTCCATTTATTATTCAGAATAGAAGAAATGGTTCAAATGGCTCTGAGCACTATGGGACTCAACTGCTGTGGTCATTAGTCCCCTAGAACTTAGAACTACCTAAACCTAACTAACCTAAGGACATCACACACATCCATGCCCGAGGCAGGATTCGAACCTGCGACCGTAGCAGTCGCGCGGTTCCGGACTGCGCGCCTAGAACCGCGAGACCACCGCGGCCGGCAGAATAGAAGATTTGCCGGTTGGTGGCTACATAATCAGAGAGGATTTCGCTGAATTCAACAGCTGACTCACGGTTGTCGACGACGCTGCATCAGCTCGGATTGGAAGTCGATGACACCCTGGTGCGGCGGTTTGCCACCCACTGGCGAGAGGCACGCCCCGTCGGCAGTTCTGCGTGCAGATGGCGGTGAAAAAGGTTCAAATGGCTCTGAGCGCTATGGGACTTAACATCTGAGATCATCAGTCCCCTAGAACTTAGAATTACGTAAACCTAACTAAACTAAGGACATCACACACATCCATGCCCGAGGCAGGATTCGAACCTGCGACCGCAGCAGTCGCGCGGCTCCGGACTGAAGCGCCTAGAACCGCTCGGCCAGTAGATGGCGGTGATCGCGACGTATCTGTGGATTGACACGCCGTTTCGGGGAGTACTGAATCGCCCCCCAGATCACTGCCCGCGTTATCCCACCAGGTGAACCGCGATGTCGGATGCCGTGGTGTGCTGAATACTGAACATAGCCCACCGATACAGTAGACCGTCAGACTCGCCCGAGGCTGGAGTTGTAGGGCAGCTTCTGCTCTGATCCCGAGCCGTATTGGTAGTCCTCTGGACTACCCATCAGTGCTGGCTTCTATGCTGTCATCGGCACTGGATGCTGGACTTTATCATCCGTGGCTAGAGATCGCCGATCTTCTCGTAAAGCATCAAGTGTGAGACCAAAGCTAGAACAATGTCATACAAAAGATATTACCATACCGTAAACAGATAATGGATTGCGAGTGACATGAACGCCGTTGGCCCTACTGACCGAGTGTTCTAGGCTGATGGCGGTGGGGAATTTATGTCGCCGAGGATAGGCACCCCTCTCCGACGTTATTCGTAATGACCGAATCGGTTTGCTCTTCTGGGGTCATCAATGGTTTTCAGTTCCATTACATTTGTTTAACTAATTTAGTACAGTGCCTTTACTGTTTATTCAAACCCCAGGTAGTCGTTGTTGCGTCATACTATCTTTTACGTGACTTACGAGAGTAACGAAGGCAGTTCGGTCTGCACACTTCTCACGATTTTCTGCTGAACTCCTTCGCAGTTTAGCACGAGAGTATCGAGGCATGAGGTCTTCGTGACCGAGTAACGGTGTTGAAATGTTTACTCTTCCCGGCTGGTGGCTGTTGATACTTCCGCGTGATTAACTAACGCCTACTGTTCAAACTTAGAAAATTATTATTCTCCAGTTTCCTTACTGATTTGTCGTGTAACAGTGCTGATCATGTATTCACTAGGTCGTCAGGGGATGGGAGGAGAGCCAACACGTCTAAGATGTGGAGTTACAGAAGGATGCAGAAAATTGGACTGATAATATGAGAAATGAAGAGGTTCTCCGCAAAACGTACGAGCGTAGGAGAATGTGACCAGGAGAAGGAGGGTAAGAGCACGTGACTAATAGAAGTGTCAGGGTGAAAGGAAGGCATGTTACGGCGTAAAGGAATGGTAGTAGAGGGAGCTGTAGGGGGCAAAAACTTTAGAAGGAGACAGGGGGTGGAATATATGAAACAAATAATTGAGGATGCTGGGTGGGTGCTCCTCTGAGGCGACAGACGAAGCTGTGGCAGGCTACATCAAACCAGTTACAAGACGGATTACACAAATTAAAAAGTTATGAAGCTGTGACCATGGCCGGATTTATCGTACTCGCCAACGAAGCAGACGACTACATCGTTGGAATTTGGGGGCGCCACAGTTTGGAAGGAAATCCAGAATTATTCAGCAAATCTGGTAATCTGTAGATAAAATTTCGTCTTGATACCTCTATAATAAGAAAGTATCGCTCTTGTGATCAACGAAGCACCAACTCCGTTTCGCCCCACTCTCTACTTGCACATTCTCAAAGACACAGTATCTCGATTCAATCTGGTAGTTAAAATTCCAGTGAAAACTTTGTACAGTATGAAAAAGGGTTCAAATGGCTCTGAGCACTATGGGAGTTCATCATTCCCCTAGAATTTAGAACTACTTAAACCCAACTAACCTAAGGACATTAGACACATCCATACCCGAGGCAGGATTCGAACCTGCGACCGTAGCAGTCGCGCTGTTCCGGACTGAAGTGCCTAGAACCGCTCGGCCACCACGGCCGGCCTTACAGTATGAACAGAAGGCTGATAGGGGAATAGTCCTTTATATCTTTAGAACTTGTTTTCTTATAAGATTATTTTGGCTCTATTCTAATCTCTGGTTAACGTTCCGCTGTGCAAACACAGTGCTCAGAGGAACAAACACTTCGTATAAATCTACACAAAAATCAATGGTACTGAGAGCCATGTAATGGTGCATAAATGAGATAGGATTTCCCCCTCCAACTCAACGACGGGTATCTCTTGTTCAAGTGCTCGTGAGCATCAACATTTAAGTGGGAAAGAGCACCATCGTGTTGTAACCATAAAGTCCTGCGAAACAGAGATTCTGCCCCGAACCACTGTTGTATCACATCTCGAAAGAACTACATGTAACAGGTGCTTTCAAGCAGAATGACAACAAATAACATCCTACTAGTCAGTCTTGTACAATTGCACGTTTCGTTACTGCTGTTCTAAGATGACTACACCTAGCACTGCTGTTGCCTGCAGTGAACAAACAGTCAGGAAGTTGGGATAATCCTTTGGCAGAAATAGACTTTGGGATCAGCATCATTTACAGCCATTGGATGTACACAGATATATGATAGAGGATTAAACTGCCGAGTTCGCCTGAAGATGATGGATACGCAATCCATTGAAACGTTGCGACTAGAAGACGATGCCATTCGGCTGATAACCCGTGAAGATTTCATTGTTGGCTGATGCTTATTGAGTAATCATTTATACGCAATCCACTACTATTTCCTATAGCATATTATTGTGGAAACACTAGGCCAGCTCTCGGTTGCCTTAACGACACATAAAATCGTGAATTTCTATCCACGGTGATTAGCTTTTCCCAATCAGGATGACGCAAGTTGTAACAGTTTTCCTTGCTCACTCATTATGTTTCCCAAGCGGTACTTCATCTTGTACCATTCATTTTATAAATTTCTGTAATTTCCTGTGGCGAGTAATGATCCATCTTTAACAGCCTTTGGACAATGCAGCCGACTGTAAACTCCGCGTTGAGCACATTAGAATGCTACTTACGTCGATATGGCCAGTTACTACTTATTTAAAAACATAATCAGTTTACACACAAGTGCCTCAGACGAATGTCTCATTCAGGGCCTCGTACCGTCTGAAATGTTCAGTAACTTGTATTAGTATTCTCAGTTTGGATTCCTCTACGGTCTGTATGAGTTAGGTCCCAGTATTTGAGACGCATTGTATGCAGCTTTCTGCTATAGTGAAAAAACGAGAGTGGAGTGCAGCGGCGCTGGCTGTAGTATCTATTGCGGTTTCTTCGAGTTCCGCTAATTCAAGAAGATCAGTATATAAGTAAAACACGCAACAGTAAAATGAAACACTGACTCATGAAGCAAGCAAGACATCTAATGATGAGGATATTAGATTTCCATATTAAGGCTACGTGAACTGAAATGAAATTAATTATTGGTCCTAGAAATAGGAACTAGTGGCTTTCAATTTGGTGCCTTAAATTTGATTTCAATCATTATGAAAGGTAATTTTAGAGTATAAGTTCCCGTTTCCTTTTCTGTCAGCCTCACGAGACAATACCAAGCACAATGGTTGATCTATAATATCATAAAAACACGAATTTTTGTAAAAACTCTCAAGATAGATTTTTGTTAACTGTAAAGCAACAGCATTTTCTTTGTGAACATTAGCTCTTAATGCCAAACAAAAGCAAGTATATTTTGAAGATGGTCGTAGGGTTACTAAAAGAGAAATCATAATGAAGATGGGAGCCAGTGTATAAATTATTGATTAGCATTCGCCCCACTGTCGAGAGTCTTCAAATGCTTCTCTGTTTCATTTCTGCCCGCACGATGACTTTATTTGTACTGCACTGTCGTGTGTAGCTGTGTTGAACAACGCTGTAAGTAGGCCACTTTGTGTGTTCAAGGACAAGCAGAAAGTAGCTGACTGTTGATAGAGGCCTTGCCACTAGTATTCCCTTTCTGGTGCGCTGTCCGTATTATTGACTGAATTCGCTATTGCCACTCGCCAGAAGACGGTCATAATCACGAATTAAATGCGCACCTGCGCCTGTAACAATGTATAATTCGTAGGTTACGATGTGTTTTCGGCTTATTAGGTCATCCGCGGCCAGCATTTGCTGTACTGCATTTCACGAGAATAGAGTAGAAGATAAACGATTCTCTCTGATCTATAGGCACATGTAAATGTAACAAAGCCCATACAGCCTTACCAGCCGTCGTGTATAATAAACAGAATGCCTCACGCTACGTGGACGAGCCTAACATCGCATGACGATTTCGAGGCATCTAAACACTGTCTGCGGCAAGCGGTAGTTTGCGGTTGTGTGAGCAATTTTCAGTGCGATTAATCCTCATATATGGCCTTTTAAAACCAGATGAACGCACTTTGTATGTCGTGGACCATGCACCAACATTCATTCTGAAACGTTATACGTAGCTGTGTGCTGCCAGTGAACGCAGATAAGTCGAATGGCCGGCCGCGGTGGTCTAGCGGTTCTGGCGCTGCAGTCCGGAACCGCGGGACTGCTACGGTCGCAGGTTCGAATCCTGCCTCGGGCATGGTTGTGTGTGATGTCCTTAGGTTAGTTGGGTTTAAGTAGTTCTAAGTTCTAGGGGACTTATGACCTAAGATGTTGAGTCCCATAGTGCTCAGAGCCATTTGAACCATTAAGTCGAATGAGGCATATCCTCAATTGAAATATAGAAGATGTATGGTCTGGAATATCCCGTTTTTATTCTAGGCATGACACACCAAAAATTAACAAAAAACGACATTCTCCTCAGAATTTGCTAGCCGCATTCCCAGGGCAGCTGGGATCAGAACTTACCAATATGAGTCAAATACGCCACACGTGCCCATCAGAAATCAGCTCCAGTAAGCCGTCATTCTAATAGAAATACCGTAGCAGTACTGTCAAAAACACTTTGATGGCATCACCTTCACAAACTTCATTTTTAGTTAGTGGAGACCCACAAAACAGTTACTTTCCTTCAGTAGTTTAGTTACTACCAACATAAAGAGTTACCCTACATGCGTTGAGATGAAGATTTCCTATTGAAGTGAAATTTTCAATGGGAGGAAGGAAGGGAATTGTGGTCCAACGTCTCGTTGACGACAACCAGACTTTCATTTTTCTTTGAAATGGCTCTGAGCACTATGGGACTTAACATCTATGGTCATCGGTCATCAGTCCCCTAGAACTTAGAACTACTTAAACCTAACTAACCTGAGGACATCACACTACACCCAGTCATCACGAGGCAGAGAAAATCTCTGACCCCGCCGGGAATCGAACCCGGGAACCCGGGCGTGGGAAGCGAGAACGCTACCGCACGACCACGAGCTGAGGACCCTTTTTCTTTACTTCGTGTCAAGTACGTTAGGAATGTACGTAGCGATAGTGTGATGGTTGGTACATTAATGTGTATCCACTTCAATATGTTAGTTTTTCTCTGCGTGTAACAGTCTTTCCAGAAAAACGTCACTTAATTTACTACCTAATGATTTGGCACAGTCGATACTGTATCTCGATGTGGACTACGCCTGCCAGTATACGCTATCCGTTTTGCATCCACATATCCACACTTCAGTATTTTACCAGCTTCCCAGGGGAAAATGAACATTAATGGTTTGATGGTGCCACGCATACTTCGAGCTACTAACCAACCGAAAAACATCCTTTTTGTGACAGCTATAATTAGTAGTCCGTAAATGAAGTAAGGTCCGCCCTTCGTGGACTCGCGGTAGCGTTCTCGCTTCCCGTGCACGGGGTCCCGGGTTCGATTCCCGGCGGGGTCAGGAATTTTTCCTGCCTCGAGATGACTGGGTGTTGTTGTGTCGTCTTCATCATCATCATTCATCCCCATTACGGTCGGAGGAAGGCAACGGCAAACCACCTCCAATAGGACCTTGCCTAGTAAGGCGGTGCGGGTCTCCCGCTGCGTTCCCCTACGCTCTGTACAGAAGCATGGGACTTCATTTTTTTTCCAAATGAAGTAAGTGCCGACTTATCGTTGTTCACTACATTTTTCTCAGTCATCAACAGAAATATCTGCACTTATACCACAAATACTCCATATATTACAGACATAAGATAACGTATGTTCCCCAATTCACAATAAGCTATTCACTGAAGTTCATGTTTCTACTATACTATTTTTCTTTTCTTTCCGTTTCTTTTATTTCAAGACTCCAGTACTGAATGTAAAACCATTTGCAAAAGACATATGATTCGGTATCGGTTTGAAAATTTCATACCGAAATAATCACCCTGGCCGTGGCTCCTCAATACCGTTTCTTCCTGGAGTGGTGATCGTAGTGAAAATTTCATTCTTTAACAGCCCCTCATGTTATGGATGAACCATGTCTCCGCAAGTGCTAATCCTGTAAGTTTCGCAAGAGAACTTCTATGCACGGAGATGAGATGCTGAAGGAACTAAAGCTGTGGGGATGGATCGTGCGTCGTGCTTCGTTAGCTGAGTTGGGCAGCACGTACATGCCTAAAGTTAAGGTTCCGGGTTAGAGGCCCGGTCCTTCACATTGTTTTGATCAGCCAAAATTTTTTTACAAAGGATTCACTTTCTATCTATTAATTCATGATTTTCCTGCTGAATTCATACGGTTATGTACACGGGCCTTCCCCCATGAACCATGGACCTTGCCGTTGGTGGGGAGGCTTGCGTGCTTCAGCTATACAGATGGCCGTACCGTAGGTGCAACCACAACGGAGGGGTATCTGTTGAGAGGCCAGACAAACATGTGGTTCCTGAAGAGGGGCAGCAGCCTTTTCAGTAGTTGCAGGGGCAACAGTCTGGATGATTGACTGATTTGGCCTTGTAACATTAACCAAAACGGTCTTGCTGTGCTGGTACTGCGAACGGCTGAAAGCAAGGGGAAACTACAGCCGTAATTTTTCCCGAGGACATGCAGCTTTACATGCAGCTTTACTGTATGATTAAATGATGATGGCGTCCTCTTGGGTAAAATATTCCGGAGGTAAAATAGTCCCCCATTCGGATCTCCGGGCGAGGACTACTCAAGAAGACGTCGTTATCAGGAGGAAGAAAACTGGCATTCTACGAATCGGAGCGTGGAATGTCAGATCCCTTAATCGGGCAGGTAGGTTAGAAAATTTAAAAAGGGAAATGGATACGTTAAAGTTAGATATAGTGGGAATTAGTGAAGTTCGGTGGCAGGAGGAACAAGACTTTTGGTCAGGTGATTACAGGGTTATAAATACAAAATCAAATAGGGGTAATGCAGGAGTAGGTTTAATAATGAATAAAAAAATAGGAGTGCGGGTTAGCTACTACAAACAGCATAGTGAACGCATTATTGTGGCCAAGATAGACACAAAGCCTATGCCTACTACAGTAGTACAAGTTTATATGCCCACTAGCTCTGCAGATGATGAAGAAATTGATGAAATGTATGACGAGATAAAAGAAATTATTCAGGTAGTGAAGGGAGACGAAAATTTAATAGTCATGGGTGACTGGAATTCGTCAATAGGAAAAGGGAGAGAAGGAAACATAGTAGGTGAATATGGATTGGGGGGAAGAAATGAAAGAGGAAGACGCCTTGTAGAATTTTGCACAGAGCATAACTTAATCATAGCTAACACTTGGTTCAAGAATCATAAAAGAAGGTTGTATACCTGGAAGAATCCTGGAGATACTAATAGGTATCAGATAGATTATATAATGGTAAGACAGAGATTTAGGAACCAGGTTTTAAATTGTAAGACATTTCCAGGGGCAGATGTGGATTCTGACCACAATCTATTGGTTATGAACTGCAGATTGAAACTGAAGAAACTGCAAAAAGGTGGGAATTTAAGGAGATGGGACCTGGATAAACTGAAAGAACCAGAGGTTGTAGAGAGTTTCAGGGAGAACATAAGGGAACGATTGACAGGAATGGGGGAAAGAAATACAGTAGAAGAAGAATGGGTAGCTCTGAGGGATGAAGTAGTGAAGGCAGCAGAGGATCAAGTAGTTAAGACGACGAGGGCTAATAGAAATCCTTGGGTAACAGAAGAAATATTGAAATTAATTTATGAAAGGAGAAAATATAAAAATGCAGTAAATGAAGCAGGCAAAAGGGAATACAAACGTCTCAAAAATGAGATCGACAGGAAGTGCAAAATGGCTAAGCAGGGATGGCTAGAGGACAAATGTAAGGATGTAGAGGCTTGTCTCACTAGGGGTAAGATAGATACTGCCTACAGGAAAATTAAAGAGACCTTTGGAGAAAAGAGAACCACTTGTATGAATATCAAGAGCTCAGATGGCAACCCAGTTCTAAGCAAAGAAGGGAAGGCAGAAAGGTGGAAGGAGTATATAGAGGGTTTATACAAGGGCGATGTACTTGAGGACAGTATTATGGAAATGGAAGAGGATGTAGATGAAGATGAAATGGGAGATAAGATACTGCGTGAAGAGTTTGACAGAGCACTGAAAGACCTGAGTCGAAACAAGGCCCCGGGAGTAGACAACATTCCATTAGAACTACTGATGGCCTTGGGAGAGCCAGTCATGACAAAACTGTACCATCTGGTGAGCAAGATGTATGAGACAGGCGAAATACCCACAGACTTCAAGAAGAATATAATAATTCCAATACCAAAGAAAGCAGGTGTTGACAGATGTGAAAATTACCGAACTATCAGTTTAATAAGTCACAGCTGCAAAATACTAACGCGAATTCTTTACAGACGAATGGAAAAACTGGTAGAAGCGGACCTCGGGGAAGATCAGTTTGGATTCCGTAGAAATGTTGGAACGCGTGAGGCAATACTAACCTTACGACTTATCTTAGAAGAAAGATTAAGAAAAGGCAAACCTACGTTTCTAGCATTTGTAGACTTAGAGAAAGCTTTTGACAACGTTAACTGGAATACTCTCTTTCAAATTCTGAAGGTGGCAGGGGTAAAATACAGGGAGCGAAAGGCTATTTACAATTTGTACAGAAACCAGATGGCAGTTATAAGAGTCGAGGGGCATGAAAGGGAAGCAGTGGTTGGGAAAGGAGTGAGACAGGGTTGTAGCCTCTCCCCGATGTTATTCAATCTGTATATTGAGCAAGCAGTAAAGGAAACAAAAGAAAAATTCGGAGTAGGTATTAAAATTCATGGAGAAGAAGTAAAAACTTTGAGGTTCGCCGATGACATTGTAATTCTGTCAGAGACAGCAAAGGACTTGGAAGAGCAGTTGAAAGGAATGGACAGTGTCTTGAAAGGAGGATATAAGATGAACATCAACAAAAGCAAAACGAGGATAATGGAATGTAGTCAAATTAAATCGGGTGATGCTGAGGGGATTAGATTAGGAAATGAGACACTGAAAGCAGTAAAGGAGTTTTGCTATTTAGGGAGTAAAATAACTGATGACGGTCGAAGTTGAGAGGATATAAAATGTAGACTGGCAATGGCAAGGAAAGCGTTTCTGAAGAAGAGAAATTTGTTAACATCGAGTATAGATTTAAGTGTCAGGAAGTCGTTTCTGAAAGTATTTGTATGGAGTGTAGCCATGTATGGAAGTGAAACATGGACGATAACCAGTTTGGACAAGAAGAGAATAGAAGCTTTCGAAATGTGATGCTACAGAAGAATGCTGAAGATAAGGTGGGTAGATCACGTAACTAATGAGGAGGTATTGAATAGGATTGGGGAGAAGAGAAGTTTGTGGCACAACTTGACTAGAAGAAGGGATCGGTTGGTAGGACATGTTTTGAGGCATCAAGGGATCACAAATTTAGCATTGGAGGGCAGCGTGGAGGGTAAAAATCGTAGATGGAGACCAAGAGATCAATACACTAAGCAGATTCAGAAGGATGTAGGTTGCAGTAGGTACTGGGAGATGAAGAAGCTTGCTCAGGATAGAGTAGCATGGAGAGCTGCATCAAACCAGTCTCAGGACTGAAGACCACAACAACAACATGTACACGGTAAGTTGTTCCCTTATGCCACTTACTTGGCTTTGTTTTTAATTCCTATACTGTCGGCCGTGGTGGCCGAGCGATTCTAGGCGCTTCAGTCTGGAACCGCGCGACCGCTACGGTCGCAGGTTCGAATCCTGCCTCGGGTATAGATGTGTGTGATGTCCTTAGGCTAGTTAGGTTTAAGTAGTTCTAAGTTCTAGGGGACTGATGAACTCAGCCGTTAAGTCCCATAGTGTTCAGAGCCATTTTTTTTTAATTCCCACATTTTGGGTCTATAGAAATACAGGGTATAAAAAACAGTGTCTTATACTCGTACAGGAGGTAGGATTGGTCCAAACTAGAAAGAAAGCTCTTATAATATTATCTGTAAACTAATACCTGCTGACATATGGGACAATCTGCCTCCCATTCCAATCTGTCTGTTACTTAGACGTAGGCACTTTGGGCAGTGCTGTATAGGGTTATCACGCATCTTGACACATCCTTGAGCACCTCTTCGCTGTGAATCACTAACTTTTCGAATACTCACTCTTTCAAGTCTGGCTCTATTCGAAGTGTGTCACAGGGACTGATTACACGCTCCTGTAACGTCTGCACATTATCCAAGTGTTGGGCATAAACCAATGCCTTTAAAGGTCCCCTCAACTAGAGTCTAACGGATTCCGGTCAATTGAATGGGGAGGCTATGCGCCGGATCTCATTGACCATTCCAACGCCCAAAGCTACGATAGGGTCCTGCAGGACAATCGGTAGAAAGTTCGGTGGTGCCTTCTCGTGCTTAAATCACAGTCGTTACCTTGCCAGTGACGCTGGTAATCATGCACACCGGTGATACACGGCACCTGTTAGTCTGTTTCGTAAAGTGTATGGCCCAAAGAGTTTGCCACCGACAACTCCTGTCCAAACAGTAATGCAGTAGCGATTCTGATGGCTCATGTCCATGATTGCTCAATTATGTGTATCTGCCCACAGAAGCGTATCGTGGCAATGTAGTATGCCCTATCTTGCAAAGGTGAAATGCATCGATTATTCCACATACCTCATTACAAGTAAAACTGACGATATCTCAACACGTATAGGTTTCCGGACATCTGATTACGGGAACTTTTCTTCTAGTTTTGAATAATGATACCTCCTGTACAGTAATATGTGACACTTTTTAGGTTCCCTATATCAATCGGTAGAAGTGGAACTCTTAAAGGACCACTTTGCTGTCCATCTTCTGTCTGTCCGACTGTTTACACCCATTTTCCTCAGGTATGAGTAGCGGCACCAAGTTGAAATTTTTCACACAGTAAGATCTGCGGCCCTCCTTAGTGTAAAAATATCTAAGCTTCTAAGTCAATGCAATCAAAACATATGGCCGTTTTTTTATACTAGCAAAATGACTCATCAAAACCTGTTGAGCTAAAATTAATAAATTTCGCAAGGAGCAAGGTTTCACAGTGAACGTAAAGGAAACAAACCAAATTGTTAATCTGTAATTGTGTCACATTAAAAAATATATTTTTGTAATCACAAATTTACATTGCTTTCATAACCCATCAAAAATCTCAGGAACTACAGTAAGGATTTGGATTTAGTTTTCAGTAATAGGTAGACTGATTCACGAGGAAGGTTTTTTTACGTAATTTACAAATATTTCATACTAACTGGCCTCAGTTGCCGATGAAGTGAAGTCCCCTAGCGCTGTGTAAACGATGCATTTGCCATCAAGCGGTGATATACAGCGTCTGTAATGTTCCAAACCAATACTGGCAACTGATGCTGGATTGCACATACGTTGCCGGCCGGTGTGGCCGAGCGGTTCTAGGCGCTTCAGCCTTGAACCGCGCGACCTCTACGGTCGCATGTTCGAATCCTGCCTGGGACATGGATTTGTGTGATGTCCTTAGGTTAGTTGGGTTTAAGTAGTTCTAAGTTCTAGGGGGCTGCTGACTTCAGATGTTAAGTCCCATAGTGCTCAGAGCCATTTGAACCATTTTTGCACTTACGTTGTCTGAGATGAGGCTCCGCTATCTCATAAAATATACTTTAATCAAACAATGGAAAATCCAGGATGGAATGTAACAATATTAGAGAAGGAAAGTTGCTACTCACCATATAGTGGAAATGCTGAGTTGCGATAGGCACAACAAAAAGATTCACACAATTATAGCTCTCGGCCATTAAGGCCTGTGTCAGCGATAGACACACAAACACACACGCACATACACACACTCACGCAAACGCAACTTGCACACACGTCTGCAGTCTCAGATAACTGAAACCACAAATATACGTTAAAGCATTCCACAAAATAATTCGGCGTTAACGTAACAACAATAACCCTAGGCCCAGCTGTACCGTTTTCCTCTCTGGACACTTTCATCAAATCTTACTAGTAATCGTAACAGAGACGAGAGGGGACGAAGTCTATGAATCTGCAATTGCCAGTTAGCGTAGAATATTGATATAATTCCAAAATTAATAATATAAATTGAGAAATTAAACCAGCAAAATCAAAACTGGAAAAAAACCTTAAAACTCGAAAGTATTGGAACTCTCACTACCGACAACTTGCCAGTATCGTTATCGATAACAGGCAGAAATCGTCTACATTCTCGATTCCTGGAATCGATGGAATATATACTGGCTGTCTCAGAAATGTCGCGACAAACTTCGAGGGGCTGTAGAAGATGTCTTGACGAAAAATTGAGCATAGGAACTTGCAGAACCATGGTAGAGAGCTCCGAAGTTATAGATGCAGGTGTCTCCAGCTAGGTCACCCCTTTGGCTGGAAACCTGACTTTTTATGCTGACGGACTGTAGGTGAAACGTCTCACAATGTCGTTTGTTATTCAGTGATCGCGACTGATTACCACGATCGCCAGTGGAGAAGAAGGAGAGAGGTGCCGTGTAGAAGGGCCTTACTTCCTGTGAATGCGATGCTTTGTTGCTTCAGTGGACGACGTTTCCGACAAGAGTTTCCATCTGCAGTTAATTTTCTCCTGGAACGCTCTAAAATCTGAGACGTGTCCCGCCGGCCTGTGTGGCCGTGCGGTTCTAGGCGCTGCAGTCTGGAGCCGAACGACCGCTACGGTTGCAGGTTCGAATCCTGCTTCGGGCATGGATGTGTGTTATGTCCTTAGGTTGGTTAGGTTTAATTAGTTCTAAGTTGTAGGCGACTGATGACCTCAGAAGTTAAGTCTCATAGTGCTCAGAGCCATTTGGACCAGACGTGTCTCGTTATTCAGGCGATACGTACATAAACTGAAGATGGAAAGCCGTGTCCAAAAACGTCATCTCCCAAGGCAACAGAGCATCATATTTCATAGTAGGCAAGGCCTGTTTCCACAGCAGCTGGTGACCGCGCAATCAGTCACGTCTGTTACGTAACTGATGTATCTGTTCGCAGGTGCCAGTCATTAGAGCTCATCGTGGTCAAGCAGTTACCGTTGAGCTTCGTAAGATGAACGTGTATCAGACAACGCTTCGACTCCCGCTCAAACTTTCATTTTTGTAATACAAAAAATTTGTTCCTGCAACATCAACTAACGTCTCAAGCTGAAGTTACCTCTCAAGGATAGTATTCACTAATGAAATTTCTATACAAAGATTGTTATTGACTTGGCAGAATGGCTGAGAGGCGCGCCTAATCAACTTCAATAATTATCCTTTAGAATGTTGCTAGGTAAGGTCGAGGCTGTCATGTGTGAAATGCAGTGAAGTGTACTGTTGTGGAGGAAATATGGGGCTCGCAATAGCTGTAGCGCACAATACTGTAAGCTGCGATGACAGCTGTCTGTGCCGCTCGCTGCTGACAAATAAGATAACTCTCGTTCTATCTGGATTGACCTTCGCCAATCAAGCTCTCCCTACGCCTTGATGAAGTTAAGGATTCCTATTCCTCCTAGTCTAACTATTGGCGTGGTACACCGGTCAGATAACCAGTCCACCGCGATGCCACTAAAAAATTCGCTCGCAGGCGTTTAACTATAACTCTGTCCATTCACACCGCACAATAAGTGTGTCGACCGACACAGTGAACAATGCTTAATCGCAAGGACTCAATATAGAGAGTCGCACTTCGATTTGCTCTCGACAGACGTGCTCTCCCAGTGAAGTACTGAGGAGAGGCTTGTTCCTCGCTCCAAGAGCAACAACGGAACGGCGCCTCTCCACGCCAGACATGAAGGGCTATATCTTTCGGTCTCTTCCATTACTCCTTCAGCTCAAGGCATCAGAAATATCGTCTGCCAATCAGCATTGCTCTTCTAAAACGGGAGAGTGACGTTTCGTTTAAGGCGACCAACCCGGCAACCTGTAGTATTGGCGTTTGCTGTCTCCCTGTGAAAATCTCTGAAACTGCGTGCAATGTGTAAAGAATGCGTAGGCTGGACGCTCCCACACAATGTAGCGGAATTTGAAGCCGAACACGGGGTGGTTCCCCCTTTTCACTCGGGCCCACACTGTCCGCTCCACGGGCGGTTACCCCGGCCAACATAGGCTGGGTCGTCCTCTGAAGGGATCGGGGTCCCATTGTGCGGTTTCTCTCCCGAACTAAAAGCTCCTGTGACCGTCGTGTCTGGAATGTATGTGTGTACGCCAGCCTCAAGTATTTCAACCACGGTGTGCTTACTTGTTATTTGCATATCGTTTACATGAATTCATACAACATTGACTTTACCTTATCGAGTATGGGTTGGAATGAAGCGTCTTGATGTGCGGAATATGATTGTGAGGGCGGAATATGTAAGCAATGAAGGTCAGGAGACCACGACGTCTTACAGTACTTGAATGGCTAAGTGAACTGAGTCGAAAACTGCTGAGCGGAGAAGGAGGAGGAGGTGAAGAAAGCGAGGAGGGACTGGGTAGGGACACGCTGCGACTTCGCTTTCGCTCTGCAGGATCCGGAGGACTGAGGCGAGATTTGGGAGAGCATTAAGCTGTTAGGGCGACGCGCGCAAAGGCCGCCAGTGGGAGCGGGCAGCGGCCGCCGCAGTGATCGACGCGGCACGTGCGCCCGCGCCAGCGCGGATTTACATACAACGGCGCCACACATCACCCATGCTAATGCGGTATTGACAGCGCGGCGCTACAAACACACACAAAGCAGCGCCGGAAGCAGATGGCTATCCACCACCTGCCCGCGCTGCCCGCTTGTCCGATCCCTATCTGCTGCCTGCTATCGCCCGCCTGGGCAAGGTGGCCGGACCCCGAGATCTGGCCCCAGGGCGACGAGCCCGCAGGAGGCCCGGATGTGGGGAGCTCTAATCACGGCCGCGTTTTACAAGCGTAGCGTACGCTGCCGATCCGACTCAGTCTCCGTTAATAAGCTTTAGATATTTTTCACTCTAGCGGCTTATTTACTAACGTGCTGCGTCCTTATCTGCATACTGATCAGCTTAGTTATAGGACGCCAGAGGACTACTGACGGGCCAATGACTAAGCGTCACGGGTCGTTCCTCACTCTCTGGATATCAGCGCACTCGTCACTCAGAAGACTTGAATTGAGCAACGCAGGCTTTGCGAGCCAGTTGGGGCGACTTCACTCACATGAAATGGACGGAGACAAAGAGGATTACATCCAGGTCGGGATCGAAAGTCGTGGAGGTTATGCCCTCGCCCATTCCAAAAAACACATTTTAATAGAAGCGTTTACATTTTTACATCAATCAACTTTGAGAAGACAAAATATATACGAAACTTGTTAAACATGTCCATGAAAATTTATGATGGGGCTTCTAAATTTTATAAAATTTTGCTGGAAAAATGGCCCTGTTCCAGAAAACTGGCAAAGTTTAGAAGCCGTATCTATATTTAAAAAAGGAGAAGATAATCACTGCAATGTATCTATATTTTAAAAAAGGAGAAGAGAATGACTGCCTTAACCATAGGAGGATCTGGATATACAGTATTTGCCAAGATACACTGCAAATGATTAAATGGTTCAACTGAGAGCCGCGCGGGATAGCCGCGCGCTCTTAGCCGCCTTGTCACGTTCTGCGCGACTCCCCCCGTCGGAGGTTCCAGTCCTCCCCCTGGCATGGATGTGTGTGTTGTCCCTAGCGTAAGTTAGTTTAAGTTAGATTAAGCAGTTCGTAGGCTTAGCGGAGAACCGATGACCTCAACAGTCTGCTCCCGTAAGACCTTACCACAAATTCCTTAATTTTGACAGAGACCTTCTCTTATAAAGAACAAAATTGTTTTACACTGTAAAGATCATGTACGTATTGTGTTTTCTCAATAAAACTAGATAATAGAAACCATAGATAATACAATCTCCAACGTACATACATTTTGTGAGTAATAAAAAGGTCTTCGATGGTGTGATCACATCTAAGTTCTGGGAAATTTTAGGAGAGTAATAAGATTATGTTACATGTCGGCTAAACCATTAGTACAGGAATGAGAAAAATCAAATAAGGAGTGAGAAAGGGTATCCTTCAACCGCCCACATTGTTTAATATATACATAAAAGGGGCAGTCAAATGAAAACGAGACAAGTGGAGAAAAAGTAAGTAACTGTTTATTATTTCAAAAGTAATTGCCGTAAATTAATTTACCCCACTGAGAAAAATACTGTCAATGCCAAAAGTAACTGTTTATTATTTCAAAAGTAATTGCCGTAAATTCATTTGCCCCACTGAGAAAAATACTGTCAATGCCTTTACGGAAAAATGTTTGCATTTGCCTACGGAATCATGATTGTATCTAGGCGATAATCTCTTCGACCGAAGCAAATACACGCTCACAAATGTCTTTCTTCGGGGCTCTAAAAATGGAAATCACATGGGGAGAGATCGGGACTGTATGGAAGATGCATAGGAGCTTCCCAGCGGAACTCCTGCCGCGTACTCAAAATAACCGTAGCACGTGGGCGTGCCCATATTTTTGGAGCCCTACAGAGAGACATTCGTGATCGTCAATTTGCTTTGGCCCAAGAGGTGCTCGCTTGGCTACAATAATGGTTCCGTAGCCAACTGCAAACAATTTTCTATGAAGGCACGGAGCATCTAGTCTCAGAGTAGAATACATGAATTAACAGTTATGGAGATTACTTTTCAAATAATGGTCAGTTTACTCACTTTTTTCCATCTGTCTCGTTTTCATTTTATTGGCCCTTATATAATTATACTGTCAGTAAATTGCAAACGAAAATGGAAGATTCCTACCTAGCGAGATTTACTATAGTTAACTCATTCCTTTTTACAAAAGCCCAGGTAAAAATGAACTGAAATAACCGTGTGGCAAGAAGGCCCATCCAGGGAAGTTCGGCCACCGGGTTTTAAGTCTTAGTTCATGTGGCGCCACATTGGGCGACTTGCGTGTCGGTGATGATGATGACGAGGAGGAGAACACAGCACCCAGTCCACGAACGGATTAAATCTTCGACCCGGCTAGGAATGGTAGGCAAACACGTTACCACTCAGCTAAGAAGGCTGACAAGGCCACGTTATATTGTGGGATACGGAAGTCAATATACAACGATCTGTATGGTCCTTAGACATAAAGGCAAAACAATTATTTATACGTGAGCACAAATAAAACTAGAGTTAAAGTTATAATCATGACTGAGAACAACATGCTGAAAAAAGTCTAAATAATCAATTACTTTGACTGTGACAGCTCTTATGCCTGTGATATCGATCCTGTAAAAATACTACAGAGGAAACCTGAACGTGTTAGCTAATATTAACAGAACGCTTCTGGATTAAACTAAGAAAGAGACAGTACTTCAGCTTTATTATACTAAGACTGTACCTTAACTGCTCTATGTATGGAAGTACCGACTTAATGGGCAAATAATTAAAGAGAATTGAAGCGGCAGAAATGAGATCTTTGGTTGGAAACAGATTGGAAGACAAAAAGGGGAACTCTGAGATAGTAGAGGATCTCCATGTTCTCGTAATAATAGAAGATATCCAACAGTATAAAAAGGAATAGGTTCAAATAGCTCTGAGGTCTATGGGACTTAACTTCCGAGGTTATCAGTCCTCTAGAACCTAGAACTACTTAAACCTAACTAACCTAAGGACATCACACACATATATGCCCGAGGCAGGATTCGAACCTGCGACCGCAGCGGTCGCGCGGTTCCAGACTGTAGCGCCTAGAACCGCTCGGCCACCATGGCCGGCTAAAAAGGAATAGCATGAGCGTCTAACATGTATCGATCAACGCCGAATACCAACGGGAACTATGATAAAAGACCCAAAAATAGAAGAGGGATAGGGAAATAACGATGTAGGTGATATGAACAGCTTTAAATTGCTCGCTTTCGGAACAGGTAAAGATATCTAACCCGGAAATGTACATGATATCGATAACATCTATAAACTACCGAAGTCACATCTAACTGTCGAAAGCTACAACAGCATAAAATTAAGAGACTCAAATACGGCAAATACTTCTAGAAATTATAAATTTCCCACAGGACATTTTCCTAGCGCGGGGCGTTAAGGTTTGCCCATGTGGATGGTCTTGCGGCCTGACCGGTAATATTCCGGCCAGATGAAGGGGAAGCATTCATGGTTTTATTGTACTTGCTGTCAACAAAATATCTGACACCGTTCATGAGTGCACAAGAAGAGCCGCCAAACCACAGGAAGTCGAGTAACGCAAGACACACAGGGAAGGACCCTCCACAAAGGGAGGGGAGGGGGTGGAGGTGGGGAACAGGAAGACTGGCTTCCCCCGAACTATGGCTGAGCAGACAGAGAGAAGCACCAGCACTCTCATAAACTACACGATCGCATAACCATAGACTACAGACGAGTGTAGCGCTGAGTGAAGTACTGTTAACGATAGTGCACTCTTCTATTTCATATTGTGTAAATTATGACTCTGACACAGTTATGACAGTTTTTCTTATTATAATTCTTTAAACAATTGCATGACATATGCACTCCTACGATTTCCGGATGTTTGCATTTAAAATCCCGCATTTATTTGAGCTCCAGTTTCATGAAAGATTATGCCAAAGCGATTTACAAAGCACTAAAGACTACTATTTATTATTATTACGTCAAAACATTTTACATATTTTAGCGCAATTAAACAATTTATCATTTTTATTTTAAAACAATTAATAAGAGGGAAATTCGGAAAGTGAGGAACGATCGGTCGCGAAATGGAAAGCACTGTGAAAATGAAAACTGTTTTACTTCCAGCAGCTGCCTACCTCTTCCAGCTATTTCTCTACATAGTGGCCGCTTCGACTTAAAACATCTGTCGTAGCAAATACCCTCGTCATAGAAGACAGCCTCCTGTGCGTTCCGACAATTTTCTACGCTGAAATTCAGCTCGTAGTCTGCGCCAAAACGTTTTCATAGGCAGCAGATAATGTGAGTAGGGATGAAAAGCAGAGGGACTCAATTCCGGTCTGCACTGTGTATGATCAAACACTTCCGATCTCAAACGTTGCAGGAGAGTTCTCGTTGCTCTTGCAGTGTGTGGCCGAGAACTGTCATGAAGAAGGAACTCCATGACAGCTAAGGTAAGTAGTGTTGCATGAAATCTGGTGAAATTCCTCGGCAGGCACCCACACTTGGAGGGAGACACTATTTTCTAGACATCTTCACGCGTTCACTGTGCGCTCAAAACTGAGAAGAGTGACGTGACACTATCCACTGGTATACTAACGACACTGCCCAACACATCTGAGCAAAGCTTCATCCGATTTTCACTGTGACTTCCATTTCGCGACCGATCGTTCCCTTCTTTACGACAGCCCTCGTATACACTGCCAAACAAACAAACAAAATGAAGCACCCAGAAAGGGAGGCAAAACCGAAATGAAACTTGACTGGGTGAAAATGTGTTTGGTTTCCTGGAGCGATTACAAAATTAAGTCAAATTTACGAGGCACTTGGTAGTATGAACCCACTTATCAGCAGGACATTCCACACACTCTGGGTTGGATGCACGCACTGATTCTTTTGGCAATAATGCCATTAAGCCATTGCACCCTCTGGTCCTTGATGTCCTGGATGCTGG
Organism: Schistocerca nitens; assembly: GCF_023898315.1. Lineage (NCBI taxonomy): Eukaryota > Metazoa > Arthropoda > Insecta > Orthoptera > Acrididae > Schistocerca > Schistocerca nitens. Next base: position 842,970,895 of record NC_064617.1, read on the forward strand.
CAATGGGCCGGAGTTGACGTCCATGCTGGTCCTAGAGATGTTCTATTCTGGACGGATTTGGGTATCTAGGTGGCCACGAGAGAACCTCAACGTCACGCAGACAGTTCACTGAGATACGTGCCATGAATGGACGAAAATTGTGCTCTTGAATTGTGGCACCAGGGTACTGTCGCACGAGAGGTGAGACATGAGGACGCTGGGTGTCCGTGACATAACGTTGTCTCATCAGTGTTCCTTCGATTGAGGGAACACTGAAGGGACAACACTATATCCCAGACATCCTGCGTCCTCAAGTTTCACCTCTCATGCCAGCCGTCGTGACCTGTCTGGTGCCGATATTGCTGTCAGACACGAGTACGCAGCAGTCCTTCGCAGTCATCACTCAAAATCTGACGTTGTTCAAGCCCCTTATATAGCATACCAGGCCTTCTAAATGACACTGAAAATGAAATGATCGTATGGCATTTATTGGCCGGGATATTCGCTTCGGTGTTCGATCGCCGCAATGCAAAGTCGTTTTAGCTGACGCCACTTCGGCGACTTGCGTGCCAATGATGATGAAAATGATGACGAAGGACACACAGCACCCAGTCCCCTGCCGGGGACCGAACCCGGCCCCCCTTGCGTGGTAGGCGATAATGCTACCGCTGCGCTACGGAGACAGACTGTAATTGACACTAAATACGAACAACACAAAAAACCGCTGGTGACTGTTCTATCTGCCAAAGAGAACTGCAACGTCTGATTATTTACGTACCAGCCGACGGTGTGTCCATGTACGAAATTACATCGACATCCGATCATATCTTCTGTGTGTTTCACTTTTTTGTCAGGCAGTGTATTTTTCCTGTTATTATTAGTACTAAGATCGTAGAAATTTGCCGTAATAAGTTGTATTAGGGAGGGGGGAGTCTGTACCAAACTGGCAACCTCATTCCCCCCTCAACATACACACAAAACTGATCCCACTACCTGCCCCTGTTTTCATCAATGAAATTCGATGACACTACAAAATATCAGTGAAGAAACGTCCAGGAATACTAATTTCCATAGTGGTGACTAGATCGTGCTTAACGAAACTTGTGCCGGACTGGGATTGGAATTCAAAATTCCTACCTTTCCCGAGCACTCACCTTAACCATTAGACACTACCTAAGCACGCAACATAGCACGACTCGAAGTTCCTTTGTCACTAGAGTTTCCTCAGGTAGCCTAATGTTTAATGTGACTGCTCGCGGAAAGCAGACAGTCCGAAATTCCAGTCCTGGTCTCATGCAAAATCTTTATTAGGAACGTTAATTTACTTGGAATGTTTCAGCTAATACACCACTGGCCATTAAAATTACTACACCACGAAGATGACGTCCTACAGACGCGAAATTTAACAGACAGGAAGAAGATGCTGTGATATGCAAATAATTAGCTTTTCAGAGCATTCACACAAGGTTGGCGCCGGTGGCAACACCTACAACGTGCTGACATGAGGAAAGTTTCCAACCGAATTCTCATACACAAACAGCAGCTGATCAGCGTTGCCTGGTGAATCGTTGTTGTGATGCCTCGTGTAAAAAGGAGAAAAAAGTACCGTCACGTTTCCGACTTTGATAAAAGTCTGATTGTAACCTGTCGCAACTGCGGTTTATCGTATCGCGACATTGCTGCTCGCGTTGGTCGAGATCCAATGACTGTTAGCAGAATATGGGATCGGTGGGTTCAGGAGGGTAATACGGGACGCCGTCCTGGATCCCAACGGCCTCGTATCACTAGCAGTCGAGATGACAGGCATCTTATCCGCATGGCTGTAACGGCAGCATGGACTATCAGCTCGGAGACCATGGCTGCGGTTACCCTTGACGCTGCATCACAGACAGGAGCGCCTGCGATAGTGTACCCAACGACGAACCTGGGTGCATGAATGGCAAACCGTCATTTTTTCGGATGAATCCAGGTTCTGTTTACAGCATCATGATGGTCGCATCCGTGTCTGGCGACATCGCGGTGAATGCACATTGGAAGCATGTATTCGTCATCGCCATACTGGCGTATCACCCGGCGTGATGGTATGGGGTGATATTGGTTAGACGTCCAGGTCTCCTCTTGTTCGCATTGACGGCACTTTGAACAGTGGACGTTACATTTCAGATGTGTTACGACCCGTGGCTCTACCCTTCATTCGATCCCTGCGAAACCCTACATTTCAGCAGGATAATGCACGACTGCATGTTGCAGGTCCTGTACGGTTCTTTCTGGATACAGAAAATGTTCGATTGCTGCCCTGGCCAGCACATTCTCCAGATCGCTCACCAATTCAAAACGTCTGGTCAATGGTGGCCGAGCAACTGGCTCGTCACAATACGCCAGTCACTACTCTTGACGAACTGTGGTATCGTGTTGAAGCTGCATGGGCAGCTGTACCTGTACACGCCATCCAAGCTCTGTTTGACTCAATGCTCAGGCGTATCAAGGCCATTATTACGGTTCGAGGTGATTGTTCTGGGTACTGATTCCTCAGGATCTATGCACCCAAATTGCGTGAAAATGTAATCACATGTCAGTTCTAGTATAATATATTTGTCCAATGAATACCCGTGTATCATCAGCATTTCTTCTTGGTGTAGCAATTTTAATGGCCAGTAGTGTCCGTTCCCCTTGACTTCCTACGACGTATGAGCCTGTGTACACCGTTATAGCGCAGTCTAATGTCGAGTGGCGAATTGGTGCCGCGACGAAATTTCATTTGTTTTTTATTCTGGTTAAAAGCGCTGTCAAACGAGAAAATCTCGTGGACTGCGAGACAAGAAGAGTAAGACTGAACCTGGATCAAACACTCGCCCTTCATATGTTATGGCTGACACATTGTTGTCCAGTGTCAGTTCGAAGTAACTTCACGTTCTCTTTCTGATACTAGCGTTTATCATTCCACGAAAGGCTTATGGCTCTCGCTGCCATTACGATTTACTTTGACGTCCGGAACTATTTTCATCGATGATTATAGTACTGCTTTCAATTTATTTATTTATTTTGTATTGTTTTTCTGTAATTCTATGGGTCTGATCTCATACCCTATTACTGCGTTCTGTACTAGACTTTTTGTGTAACAGAGAAAACACAAATTTCAATTTTCGTCGCCCGCTACAGCATTTTCCTGCGTTTGTCCCTTAGATGTTCTATTTGAAACCGCTCCAGTAATTTGTCGACTCCTCCCTTAATAGTTGCAATAGGTTTCTTGTCTTGTCTGTTCCACTCATACCTCTTCATTTAATTGTTTACATGCATAATTTGAGCATCCGACAGTTACTTTTTTCATGACTCACCATTGTTGACTCACTGAAGATAGTCACTGTATGAAACATTACAATATTTACCTTTGATCACCAATTTCTATCTATTATACGAAAAATGCATACAATCGGACTTCTTTATTGAAGGAATTGCTTATTGCACTATCAATTACGAATAGTAACTGGGCGTCACTGTGAAACCGATTATCAAAATAAATAATATGGTGAATCAGTTGATGATCTCCTTCCGTGCTATTCCGTCTCCCTTACTCCACCTCTCACTTTTTTACTACTGGAGTTAATTTTATTCGGCTTGTGGTTATGGAGTGGGAGAGGGAATAAACACTTTTATCATAAATGTGGCACACCGCGGATCAAATTATTGCTTTTCCACATCTGCTCTGAATAATCGTGTAGGAAACATTCACTTGCTATTGTAACGTAATCAGAAAAGAAAGAAAACTGTATCTGAACTCACTACCTTGCATCGTATTCAGAAAAGTCAGTAATGAAATTCAAATGATCGTCACAGCACTGAATGTTGGTTACGTTATGCAGTGGATTTTTGAATACTGTTAATTAGAATAGGCGCGCGGCTAGCCCGCGTTCTCTTAATCTCAGGGAAAAAAATGTAAAATATTGCTTTAGTTTCACAGATCAGACCTTGCCACAAAATGTGAAAATGATAAAGTCATAACACAGTTATTCGTTATATTTTTTGCGGCCGCATGGAACATGTCGCACCGCACCTTCCAAATCAAACTGAGAAATGCACTGAATAATATCATATAGTCTGCCGGCACTGCTGGAAGCTGTAAGAAAATGTTAAATATTATTACACTCCTGGAAATGGAAAAAAGAACACGTCGACACCGGTGTGTCAGACCCACCATACTTGCTCCGGACACTGCGAGAGGGCTGTACAAGCAATGATCACACGCACGGCACAGCGGACACACCAGGAACCGCGGTGTTGGCCGTCGAATGGCGCTAGCTGCGCAGCATTTGTGCACCGCCGCCGTCAGTGTCAGCCAGTTTGCCGTGGCATACGGAGCTCCATCGCAGTCTTTAACACTGGTAGCATGCCGCGACAGCGTGGACGTGAACCGTATATGCAGTTGACGGACGTTGAGCGAGGGCGTATAGTGGGCATGCGGGAGGCCGGGTGGACGTACCGCCGAATTGCTCAACACGTGGGGCGTGAGGTCTCCACAGTACATCGATGTTGTCGCCAGTGGTCGGCGGAAGGTGCACGTGCCCGTCGACCTGGGACCGGACCGCAGCGACGCACGGATGCACGCCAAGACCGTAGGATCCTACGCAGTGCCGTAGGGGACCGCACCGCCACTTCCCAGCAAATTAGGGACACTGTTGCTCCTGGGGTATCGGCGAGGACCATTCGCAACCGTCTCCATGAAGCTGGGCTACGGTCCCGCACACCGTTAGGCCGTCTTCCGCTCACGCCCCAACATCGTGCAGCCCGCCTCCAGTGGTGTCGCGACAGGCGTGAATGGAGGGACGAATGGAGACGTGTCGTCTTCAGCGATGAGAGTCGCTTCTGCCTTGGTGCCAATGATGGTCGTATGCGTGTTTGGCGCCGTGCAGGTGAGCGCCACAATCAGGACTGCATACGACCGAGGCACACAGGGCCAACACCCGGCATCATGGTGTGGGGAGCGATCTCCTACACTGGCCGTACACCACTGGTAATCGTCGAGGGGACACTGAATAGTGCACGGTACATCCAAACCGTCATCGAACCCATCGTTCTACCGTTCCTAGACCGGCAAGGGAACTTGCTGTTCCAACAGGACAATGCACGTCCGCATGTATCCCGTGCCACCCAACGTGCTCTAGAAGGTGTAAGTCAACTACCCTGGCCAGCAAGAACTCCGGATCTGTCCCCCATTGAGCATGTTTGGGACTGGATGAAGCGTCGTCTCACGCGGTCTGCACGTCCAGCACGAACGCTGGTCCAACTGAGGCGCCAGGTGGAAATGGCATGGCAAGCCGTTCCACAGGACTACATCCAGCATCTCTAAGATCGTCTCCATGGGAGAATAGCAGCCTGCATTGCTGCGAAAGGTGGATATACACTGTACTAGTGCCGACATTGTGCATGTTCTGTTGCCTGTGTCTATGTGCCTGTGGTTCTGTCAGTGTGATCATGTGATGTATCTGACCCCAGGAATGTGTCAATAAAGTTTCCCCTTCCTGGGACAATGAATTCACGGTGTTCTTATTTCAATTTCCAGGAGTGTATGTTACCTCGCTTTACCGGCGAGGTGACTGCGATGCTTGAAATAAATATTTTTTTAAATGTGCCGCGTCTGTGGCCGTTGCCCTCGCTGATTGGTACAGCGGCTTCCGCTAAATTAATTGCTGAAAATGTCTAAATTATTTACGGGACGATTGGCTGGCAACTTTACAAATTATTTTAGAAACGTATCTGTTCAAACTCTATATATTCAAACAAAAATGCATTAATTTTACACACCTTTTTACAACAACTCTCCTAATGGCGGATCTCAAGCTTTATAAACAAACGAATCACGGCTAGCATATACATTTGCTTAACACGCGAGTGTTACTCGTAACGAACCCCAAAGAGAACAAAGAGATTATTACAATGCTTTTTACTATCTATACATGTACTGAATTGTCCTTTTTATCTGAGGCACAGATCATAGTCACTAATTCGTTTAACAAGATTTTCAAAGATAATAATATATCGTGGATTCAAAGTTAAAAAATGGATAGAACGTCAAATAATTATGAATGTTCTACATACACACATAGTACATTCGTGAAATGTTTACACAGTCTTGCTTTATTGCTTCACTTGGCCGTGTTTATTCGAGTAATTTACTCTTTCGCCGTGTGCGTGGCACTATAACGATACACACGGAAAAAATTCTATCACACGCTTTTTATGACGACTGGCCAGGAGACGCTACAGTGCGTTCCTTCATTTCCAGATTTCCTATACCTGTCTTTCACTTTCAAATAACACCGTACTCAAATTTCTTCATCAAACAACGCTTCGTTGCCCCGTTTCTAGTTTCTCCTTTGTTCTGGCTGTCGTACGTTATCTTCCTACTTTCGTAGATTGACTCATTGACATTTTCTTTTGTCACACTACTAATCATTGCGATTAATTCGGAGCCGTTCTCGCTTCTGATATGTACCATTATGTCCGACCGAATAGGCCTCGGAAGGCCCAACGGTACCGTCCGACCGCCGTGTCATCCCCAGCAGTGTACGGATATGGAGAGGCACGTGGTCAGCACACCGCTCTCCCAGCCGTTGACAGTTTTCGTGACGGGAGCCGCTACCTCCAGTCAAGTAGCTTCTCAATTGGCCTTACAAGAGATGAGTGCACCACCAGGAAACGCTCAGCAGACCAAGACGGTCACCCATCCACGTGCTAACCAGTCCGGACAGCGCTTAATTTCAGTGATCTGATGGGAGCCCGCGTTATCACTGTACAAAGGTCGTAGGTACTACCCACTATTACTCTTACTTTATCAACAACAACCCTAATTGTGGTATCGATAGCCACGATGCCACGGCATAGTTTCAAAGGTTGGCACTACCACGAGACACCTACGACAGCGCCCTCTAGCTGGTGCTCTGCAGCTCTACGAGCTCCGATACAGGTTCGCCCATTTCATCAGGAAAGCCAGCCCCGGCCCCAGCAGGAACAGGAAAAATACGTCGCTACTGCAGCTATTGCACCCGCCGCCGCGCGCTCCCGCTGCTTCGCCTCGTTCTGGCTTGGCGCCGCATGATTTGGTATTGTATCGCATTTTCTGTGGCTGGCCTTGCTAAGGTCGGGGCTGGCTTTCCTGATGAAATGGGCGAACCTGTATCGGAGCTGTATCAGTCCCCTAGAACTTAGAACTAGTTGAATCTAACTAACGTAAGGCTATCACACACATCCATGCCCGAGGCAGGATTCGAATCTGCGACAGTAGGGGTCGCGCGGTTCCAGACTGAGGCGCCTATAACCGCTCGCCCACCCCGGCCGGCCCTAATCGTGTCCTGAGAACTAGGTCTACAGTTGCTTCTAAATATTTTATAGGTCTTCCGTTTTTCAGTCGGAAGAGCAATGTCATTTGAGTAGAGTAACAGTAACATTTTTGACCCCTGTAATTCATTTCTAGTCTGCTCTTTTATTTCTTTCAGCGGTCTTTTTAAACTGCACTGTTAATATACAACTGTGTTTTACAAGAAACTTACAACTATACGTTTTTTTAGAGTTTTCACCCGTATGATTCCCATTTCATTATTGTGAATATTGCAGTTCATCCTTATTCTTAATCCTCCTACCTCCAATCTTTCACAAAGGATCATAAACGTCTGCATAGATATACCGGCAGTCCACAAAGGTCCAAGTCAGCTTTTAGTCCTGACGTATAAGAGAAGTCAGTGCAGTTACTGCTATGGCACTCTGACCAACAAATACAAACAGCAGATGTGCGTTCGAAAAGTCAGTTACGAGCAGACAGTGTTAAGCAGTGGACGTGCAGAAGTTGTATGTCAACATTTATTTTGTCAGAAATCGCAGTGGAGAAACATCTCTAAATCAAGTAACCCAGACATTCACCAGAACACTTTGAAGAAGAGGAAAGTGAGTGCAAAGTGTGGCCCGCGCAACTTGGCTCCCGAAAAACGTGATTGAAATGCAAACTGCGGACAATTCTTTTCTACAAAAATCATCACAGGTGATGAGATTTGCTTTTATCAATACTAACATACCACAAAACGTCAAAGTGCAGAAATTCACGTGAAGTATCAACACTTCGACGAAGTAACTGACATTTAAGCAATATGACGAACGAGTTGAAGACCACTGCAAAGATAATTTCACACAGGCATATGAAAGTTCCGAACGTTGCAAAAAATGGCTCTGAGCACTATGGGACTTAACATCTGTGGTCATCAGTCCCCTAGAACTTAGAACTACTTAAACCTAACTAACCTAAGGACATCACACACATCCATGCCCGAGGCAGGATTCGAACCTGCGACCGGGGCGGTCACGCGGTTCCAGACTGAAGCGTCTTTAACCGCACGGCCACACCGGCCGGCCCGCACGTTGCACTCGAGTGAGTGGAGACTATAAAGAACTCCTGCATTTTAAAATCACCATCTTAATTTTTCTCTACTTTTTGTTAGTGCGGACTCGAAATATTTTGGACTTACGAAGTATGGCTGCTCTGACGCAAAACACACTAATCTGACATCAGTTATGCCGTGAGGCTTCATTTGAAATGGTCACTCTCGATTTAATTTTCCCAGCTATCTCCAAATCAAGTAACGTGATGCATCTCCAATGGTTTCGTCATCGGTAGCACTTTAAACTCAAACAATTATTTCTGCGATCTAGTCTAGCGGCAGAAATGTTATATTCATTCACATCGATGGTCATTTGTCGTCCACAAATGAACTGTACAGTGATTTGCATCACTGTGGTCCGGCTACACTTTGTTTCAATCCGAGATGGTCGACGATGACCAGTGCCACGTAAACACTGTTGACCACGGCAGCTGGTACCTGCAGCAGTTGTCCTAACAGAATCGAAATACTCACGCCTTTGAAAAGCCCACAGTCTGAAACATAAGGCGTACCTCACTGATGACCTGCCAGTGTTCAGGTGGACCTTGTATTGCGTGTCTGGTGCACCTTGCCCGTGAGTGTTCCTGGGTCTACTTCATTACATCGTGGTCACACAGAACTAGGAATCAATGAGCTGTGAGTGTTCTATGTTTATAATTTTTCCTACACGTACACTGGTGCGGAGAAACATGATCACTACCCGTCACGAGACTGAATGCTGCCTGGTGGCACTGTGTCCACGTGACACCTTAAAAAGAGTACAGAAGTGGAGCAGAGACGACTGGGGAATCAGTCCAGCAATGATAAGGACCGGAAATGTGTTATTCCGCAGACATAAGCCACTCCAACACAGGCCTGATTATTACGGTCCAGTTCTCGAAAACGGCGACGCTGGTCAGCTCTTCGGTTGCTACTGTAGTGAGTATTTTAACATCACCACCCATTCGTTGGGATATAATTATTTTACTTGCAATTAATATGAAAGGAAATTTCTGGTTGTGAACTAATTTTATGTTAAAATCAAAAGCAATGGCGGCAACGCTAAAAGAACCTGGGGCCTCTTTTCATTAAATGACTGACTTAACTCAGAACTTTCACGAAAGTTTATGCAATTTCTATTGATAGTAGCAACGGCCCACAGTTTTGGCTTGGACAGCAAATCTTTTGGTAAAATTTGTTACTGACCGCGAATTTAAATGTTTTCTTGCGAAAATTAGTATTAAACTGATTATCGGACTTCCTATTATTAAAATGGTTGCAGGTTCTATCGTATATCACAACCAACTGACTACGGCGCATGAAATGGCTCACTCAAACTGTAATAACCAAAAGAAATGCCTCCCGTATTGAAGAAAACACAAAAAATTATGAATCTCTAAAGGAAGGACAGGTTTATAAATGAAATATAGTTAAAATTCAACAGTATATTTTAAAGAAATAGAATTTAACTTACGCTATTTCACACGGCCTAATATTTAAAACAACAGAACTTCTACATGAAATGAGAATTATTCAAACGCACGCACTTGACAATCTGATTTATAATAACAGTTCCAATTGTAAATCATTAAGTAACAGTCCAAGAGAAATCTCCTATGACCACTTTATTGAACCCGCAGAATTAATTTCGTAACTATGCATCAAACTAACCGAGAGAGATAATCACAATGGCAAAAAATGGTTCAAATGGCTCTGAGCACTATGGGACTTAACATAAGAGATCATCAGTCCCCTAGAACTTAGAACTACTTAAACCTTACTAACCTAAGGACTTCACACACATCCATGCCCGAGGCAGGATTCGAACCAGCGACCGTAGCGGTCGCGCGGTTCCAGACTGAAGCGCCTAGAACCGCTCGGCCACTCCGGCCGGGTATGGTAAAAAGAAAAGAGCAAAGGGCAAAGGAGCAGAGCAAAAAAGAAAAGAGAGTAGTGCCCTTGTTTCACGACTATTTATATTAAATACACATTATGGTCTTTGTATAATGATCGATATATTATCCAGAGGTTCTGGCATAGTTACATTACTTTGGGTAAATTTCGTGCAAAAGTTGGGGACGTTGTAGTATCAGCAGAAAGTGGCTGACGGACGGTAAAATAACTAGTTGTCGACGAGGTGTTGACGTCCATGATGTATCCCAGGACTTCGAGGTCGGAGGCTTGCACCTCACTATAAAGCAGGATAAGCTGAAATTTGTGGAAGGTATGACGACAGATTACGGTGCTGATGCAGGCACTTAGTGTTTCAGAGCACACCGTTTAGCGTTCGTTGTTGAACATGGGGCATCACAGCAGGCGACACTTCAGGGGCTCCGGAAAGGCTCAAAATCATGAAAAGTTTAATTTTTACTTGTTTGCGTTTTCTGAATCTGCAGACTATTACCTTTTAATAGATATATAAGTTATTCAATTCCGAAGGCTACAACTATTTTTAAATTTTTTTTGAAATGTGTTCTACATGGGCGTGACCTACTGTGGCGCTGTTAAACTGCTGTCAAATGGTGTTATTATTAACGTCCGTGTTCATCAGGTACATTTTAGTGATGTGAGATAAAGTATGTGTTGTGGCTAACCTGTGATGGTTCAATATATATCGCTGGTGTGATTGTCGATTGTTTCATGTTTATTTACTCTGTCGTTATCTCGAAAATATTCGTAATTAATTCTGTTTCTTGAGTCTCTGTTTTGTTGAAGTATAATAATGAGTAAAAGTGAAGTTATTAGAAATCCTCTGAAGGCTTTTAAGAAAAGGAGAAATGTTGGAAAGCCAAAGGTATTTAGAAATATGGTAATGAAGATAGGTTCTAACATGGTACGAGCGATGCTTGCTTTAGACAAGGACTCGCATTCGGGAGGACGACGGTTCAATCCCGTCTCCGGCCATCCTGATTTAGGTTTTCCGTGATTTCCCTAAATCGTTTCAGGCAAATGCCGGGATGGTTCCTTTGAAAGGGCACGGCTGATTTCCTTCCACATCCTTCCGTAACCCGAGCTTGCGCTCCGTCTCTAATGACCTCGTTGTCGACGGGACGTTAAACACTAATCACCACCACCACCTTTAGACAAGGAACGCCTTCGGGCTGCAGACAGGGCTGTAAAGAGTCTAGAAATACAAGCAAGAGTAAACAGGAGGAGGAGGAACAAGAGCAAGCTGGAGGAGGAGTTTGCAGAGGATGAAGATAATCCATCCTATGGACCTGGAATGCACTAAAAAGTTAATCCAATCTTTGTCGCTCGATTCCCAAAACTTTTATTTTCTCATACTAATTACATGTTTTCTAAGGATCTTCCAAACATATTTGTTTCAAACATTCAGTAAATGTTACACAGTACCTTCTGCATAATTTAACACAGCCTTTTTCCAAAAAACTGTATATTTTTGAATATATAAATAAAAAATTGCAAAAAAATGCTGTGAATTTTCATTACAATTGAAAAAAAAACATCTTAAAGAACTGAACTAAAATTTTGTAAAATCCCTGTGTTAAGTTGTAGCCCATATTCCAATAAATAATCTGTAAAAAGTTCAACTTCCTACCTCAAATGCTTTGTGAGGAAAGATGTAATTTATAAGCGTTATTTTAACATTGCAAGTATAGGGCGTTCCGGAGCCCCTTAAGTGTTACCTTGTTGACCCAGCGATCTCGTCAGTGGCGATCGCAGTGGGAAGGCGATCGTCGAGACTCGACCGTAGACCGAGGTCGCCTGGTGGGTTCAATCATATTTCTTCTCACCCCAGGTCAATGTTCGTGTCCGGATAGTCGGACATGCAAGAGAACAACTGCTCGGGACATGAACGTCTTCAGGAACGCAGGCCAGCGGGGTCGGCATTGAGCTACGGGTCAAATTTACTAATCTTCCAGGGGATCTGTGGTGGTTACCGAAGGCACGATGGCAGCTGTGGACTACGTGGACACTGATGCGAACCACCTGCATCCGTTCATTATTGACGCCTTCCTCGACAACGACGGCATCTTCGAACAGGATTTCTGTAACTGTCACAAGGCCCTAACTGTGCTACGTTTATCTGAGGGAATTATAATGAACTCGTTTTTGACGTCTTGGCTACCACAGTCACCTAGTGTAAACCCGATAGGACACATCTGGAACGCTGCCGGGCGGAAACCTCTAACCCACAAACTATCAGCACGTAATTTACGGGAGTCGCGTGACGTGAACGTAGACGTCAAGTGCAACGTACTTCCTGAAACCTACCACGGACTTGCCAAATCCATGCCACGCGGTATCAGCACTGTATTGCGATCCAAAGGTGGACCAACATGTTACGGCGTAAAGTAAAGCGCCAACACGCCAGTCGGGGCGAGAGACGTTCAAAATGTTGAATTGTGTGTGAAATCTTATGGGACTTAACTGTTAAGGTCATCAGTCTCTAAGCTTACACACTACTTAACCTAAATTATCCTAAGGACAAACACACACACCCATGCCCGTGGGAGGACTCGAACCTCCGCTGGGACAAGCCGCACAGTCCATGACTGCAGCGCCCTAGACCGCTCGGCTTATCCCGCGCGGCTGGGAACGAGAGATCAGAGAGGGCTTGACGTCAGCCAATAGCACTCTGACCAACCCTCTCCAGGACGACAATGCGATAGCAGCGGCCTCTAAGCGAAGAAAACATAAGCGCCGCGCCCAACTGGGGCGCCCAGTTCAAGAGAAGTTTGAAGACTAAGAGTCCTAAATAGAAGCATCAAGACCCTTAATATTTTGCATGTCGTCCTTGCTTGCGACACATCTGTGTATTTCTCAAAGTTAGGAATTGTCATTTACCTTTCGTTATAAAACTCATTAATAAGATTTTCCGGCTGATACCAGCGGAGGTTCGAGTCCTCCCTCGGGCATGGGTGTATGTGTTTGTCCTTAGGATAATTTAGGTTAAGTAGTGTGAAGGATCAGGGACTGATGACCTTAGCAGTTAAGTCCCATAAGATATCACACACATCACCCGAAATAAGATTTGCTTGAATTATTGTCTAGCGATCCGGGAAAGCAGGTCTCCTAGACACTCCATATTCGACGAATAGGCAGGATTCAACACAATATTCTATTAATCAGGTGGTCATAATGTCTTATAATATCAATGCAAAGTGTATTAGAACCTTATAAGACTAGGTCATCATAATTTACAGGAAAATACGTAAATTCATAAATGCTTCTGCGGTTTGCTATGGATATTCAGAAAGCATATTTTGCAAACAAGAGCAGTGTCACCAAATACCTTTGAGTCAGTGTGTGGCAATCTAGGAAAAAAATTGTGATTTTCTTCACAAAGATGTCAGTGATAGAGTATTTCCTTTCTTTTTTCTGGTCGAAATTAAACCGTAGCCTTCAGTCTCCATAATCAGAGCATTTGTTTCAATGATTCAACGAATCTTAATTTTCGTAATTGCATTATAGAATTATTTTTAGACGAAAATACGTGCATTAAGTTCCTCTCGTGGCGTATTTAAATTCTGTGCTTTAGGAAAAATTACTAGAAGTTACTCTTGACAGTAGCTTGTACTCTTTGATAGTAAATGTCAGCTTGTTGATTCCTGATGAAGCAACTCTATTTTCCGATAGATCTGGAAACTGTACAAGGAAAACATTAACGGTCTCTTCAAAATGCCGTAATAAAAAAGTGCTTTGAGGGCGGAAGGCAGCAGCCAGTTTGTGACTTAGTGATTTCGCTTTGAAGAGGCATAATTTTATGATAGTGCTAATCTAAAAGCCTTATTACGCAGTTATACGAGTCCATCGCACAAACTGATGTTCCCACGACCACCAGTCTTCTAACTGTACCGCTTTATCCTGTTTCCTCGAGACAGAGAGAGAGAGAGAGAGAGAGTGAGAGAGAGACAGAAGTGAGAGGAAGAAACAGGCAGTTATTAACATCTGATTTGCAACACTCATCACGTAACTGAAAGTTCCTCCCACTTGCTATTCATTTAGGAGCAATTGTAACTTCAGGACGGCTTTTTTCTGCGCATCTAGAGTTCCTTGTTTCGAGATTAGCATACCAGTATCGCACCTGTTGCACTGTTGTTAAGATGGTGTTCTGTGCCCCCTTCTGCGTCCATATGTAGAAAACAAAAATCGAGCTACGAACATCCTGACTGAATAATGCGCTTTTCTTTTTTAGTCCTCTACTCGTGAGAGCAGGGCGGGCTGCTTCAGGACATCGTCCTTCAGAGCCCTGCATCCCAGCAGCCTGGGAACGGGGCGGATGGAATCCCAGTTGGGAGTCTTTGGAAGGATATATCCAGCTCCGTAATTCGCCGAATAATCAAGGGAAACACACCGTTTCCCATGGTACGGCCCAGACATTGGAACAATTTGCTTTGGTCAAATGTCTGAGAGTATCAAAAACAGATTACCTATAAAATACGCACTGGATTTTTGTCCGAATTTTCATAGCCAAACGAAGAGTCGGAAATGGACAAATGGTGTATCAAATTCACCATCGCGGAGTCTAGGTTTGCAAAAAAGGGTTTAATTGCTTGAAAGCTATCAGAGTAATTAATAAAAGGTTAATTAAAGATTTTAAGGCAAAATTTTTCTCAGAATCTTCCTAGCTAAACGAATAGTGGGTAATGGACAAATAGGGTATCTGTTGACCAGCATAATGTCTAGTTTTGCAAAAATAGATTTGACACTCCCTGGCAGATTAAAACTGTGTGCCAGACTGCGACTCGAAAATGGGACTTTCTCGTTTCTTGGGCAAGTCCTCTACCGACTCAGCTTCCCAAGCATAACTCGCGACTCATCCTCATACCTTACTTCCCCCAGTACCTCATCTTTTTACCTTCAGAAGTTCACAGATGTTCTCCTGCCAAACTTTCTGCACTGGCATTCCTGGAAGAAATGATATAAATTTGGAAAATACGAGATGAGGTACTGGTGGATGTAAAGCTGTGTGGGCGGATCGTGAGACATGCTTGGAGTGCTCAGTCGGTAGAGCGCTTGCCCACCAAAGGCGAAGGTCGTAGGTTCGAGTCCCTGTCTGGTACAAGCTTTTAATTTACCAGGAAGTTTCAGATCAGTGCACACTCCACTGCTGAGTGAAAATTCATTCTGGAGAAGGTTTAACGGCTTGAAAGTAATCAGGGTAAATAATAAAATTCCATCGGATAAATATCTTCTAGTGCTCTTTACAATTATAAGTCAATCATTTCTCTTTGAGTTCCCAATCGACAGCTCATTGCTTTCTCTTGATCTATATACTCTTAATAACAGCAGAAAATCAAAAGATATTGAAAATTATTATATGTCATTCTTTCAGAAAAAAAAACACAAGAAAATTTAAAAAAATAGATAACAGGCTGTCAATGCTTCTGGAGACGATTTGTCTAAAAGTAGGAAACAAAGTAGATTAGAGAAATACTTGAAGCGCCTTTGAATCATGCTTGAAATCATGTACAGTAAATGAGGAGCCGATTAAGATTTTAAAGTTCAATATATGCCTCGTGGATTACGCAGATCGTACAGCCGGCTGTAGTGTGGCCTTGACGTATTGCTACCACCTATGCCCGAAGGTGTAAAAAATTTCCAACAATTTTTCAGTCTCAAAAATTTTTCAGTAGGAAATCCTACAAATATAAGGAAAGCAAGAAATGACGTCTCCATTACGAGTGCTCTCGACATCATTGTTCTTTCTTTCTGACTTTTCTGCTGAAAAACTTAATATAAAAAATACAGTAAACTGGAACAGTAAATCAGGAATCCGTTCCGACCGAACAGCGGATTCTGCTAATTTCTCTCTCTCTCTGTAGCTAACGGAGGAGCTTTCCAGGTGTTATGGTTATTTGTTTATGCTTTTAAATATTAAAAGAAATATTGAATACCTGAGTTCAGAAACCAGTATCAACCACATTTTTGCTTGTGTTCGAATTGCTGTACACAATTTCGAGCATTATTCAAAAGCTCGTCGAATACTTAAGTTATTTTATATCTTACAATTAGACAATATCATTTCACAAAACATTTGATGTTTTTTTCTAATTTTTCAGTGTATTTGTGGGACCAATGTAGTTGACTGTCTCAGACCAATTTTAAAGTTTTGTGCATTTGTGCTTCTACTCGTATGTTGTCTGCGTAACTGTATTTGTACTTCTGTGTGTGTGTGTGTGTGTGTGTGTGTGTGTGTGTGTGTGTGTGGTGCATCCATGCGTGCGTGTGTGCGTGCGTTTGTATGTAGATTTCTGGATTCATACGACATCTATAACTGTAAATTTGTGATTAACTTGGAACAGCGGTAAATAGTTTAAGTATGAAAGTAAAGCTATATCGGCTGTCATAGATCGAAACTTTTATTGTGAAATTCTAAGTGACCGTTGTAACGAATGTAATCAATTACTGCCGGCCGGAGTGGCCGTGCGGATCTAGGCGCTACAGCCTGGAGCCGAGCGACCGCTCCGGTCGCAGGTTCGAATCCTGCCTCGGGCATGGACGTGTGTGATGTCCTTAGGTTCGTTAGGTTTAATTAGTTCTAAGTTCTAGGCGACTGATAACCTCAGAAGTTAAGTCGCATAGTGCTCAGAGACAAGCAATTACTGTGATATTTCGTGCGACATCTGGGAAGTAAAGAATGTTTTCTCACACCAAGGTAGTCGGAGGCAACCCAAAAAAACTGAAACGAACTCACCTGGCTGGAAACATACAAACTTTATAATAGTTAAACGCATTCGGAAAGATAACGAGATGATAGAATGCTCATAGTATGCCACATACACTACCGAAAAAAATGAACACCCTCAAGCAGTGTGTTCAGTAGCACCAAGGTATAATATGCGCATATTGATGTATTGTAGTGTTAGCGATTCATTTGTCACGGTCATCGGCGATCAGGAGGCTTGTCGGTGCACCCTCTGCAGGCAGCAACCGTGCTGAGTCTAGAGCTGAAAAGTGTTTGTGATACCAGTTCCAGGCTACAACCATGAGTCCCTGACGAGCACGTACTCCTGTTGAACAACGTCAGCCATTTGAACTGGGTTCCACTGTGGGTCTGCGGAAAACTGGATGGAGTATCGACAGACTGCTGCACATGCTGGGCACAATGTATCGCTGCTTTCAGGAGTGGTTGTGGAACATTCCTACATCCGCAGGTTTCTGGACGTCAGTGTACTACAGGCGCACGTCAAGATCATCGCATTGCAACGATGGACGACCGAACATCATTTGCGGAAGAAATCCGGACACATGTTGGATCTGCTAAGTCACCGAGGACCACTGGGAACCGTCTAAGTGCAGCAGGACTAAGATCACTTGTGCCTCTGTCCAGGCTACCGGTAACACCACGACATCACCATCACGGCTACTCTGGTGTCGTCAAAGCATCGGCTGGAGAGTGGAATAGGCTCTGTTGTCTTCAGTGTTGGGAGTAGGTTCTGCTTGCATGCGAGTGCTGGCCATACTCATGTACGACGTGGACCTGTTGAGTGTCGTATTCCAGAGTGTATTGGCCCACGAAACACAGATCCAATCACTGGCTTCGTGGAGGGGGGGGGAGGGAGGTCACCAGTTATAACTCGCCGTAACATTTGGTGTTCCTGCGCGGTAAAGTAACCAGTGCCAGTCATATTGCACAGGTTGTTGCTGCCATTTCTTCAACAGGAATATGTTGTGGCTTTTCAGCAGGAAAATGCACGTCCATACACGGCTGCTCCGACGCGACGTGTTCTTCGTCGTGTACAATAAATGTCTTGATTCGCAAGATTGCCAACACTTATGGGTCATGGTGAAGCGGGAACTTGCCGGTTCTCCAGAGCCTGCAAGAATCATTACCGAATTGCAACAAAAGGTGAAAGATGCTTAGCAGAATCTATCGCACGATGCCATTCGACCACTTTCATGTAAAAATCCACGCCTGAGTAGCCGCCAAAGGGGGATACACTGTGTATTGATGCGAATATTCGGGCACTCTTTACTCTGACCGTCCGCCTCCAGTGGCTGAGTGGTGAGCGTGACAGAATGTCAATCCTAAGGGCCCGGGTTCGATTCCCGGCGGGGTCGGAGATTTTCTCCGCTGATGGACTGGGTGTTGTGTTGTTCTAATCATCACCGTTTCGTGCCCATCGACGCGCAAGTCACCGAAGTGGCGTCAAATCAAAAGACTTGCACCCGGCGAACGATCTACCCGACGGGAGGCCATTGACACACAACATTTACATTTATTTTTTACTGTGACTATGGCGTTTCGTTGATCTGAGTTTGTTATAATATACTCCTACAATGATGAACTACCTGTCACATCTCTTGTGTATAAAATGACTTCATCGTTATGGGTATAGGTTCGTCATTGAGACATATTTTCCCCGCGCCATTCTATGTAGCATCACACCAATTTTATTAGTTTTTATTTATTACCTGCTGATAACCATAGATCATGTCCTCTATTTTTAACAAAAATCTGACCGCACATATTTGAAAATCTAGTAACTGAAAATCGAACTACGTGTAGGGAAATAGAGGTTTTTGCATTAAATTACTATTTATTAAACGTAACTACTTACTAACAAGTTTTCGATCTACAAACTACTTGTTTGTCTGCAGTGATAGTGGCTTTTTCAATTACTACTGTTATTGATCATCACCATTATCAGCATCATCGTTATCACAAACAGCAGCAGCCCCCATTCGAAATTCACTCTTCCATTACGACCTTCAGCTAAAAGCATAATGTTGCTCCTATGTGTTTCAATTATTTATTTTTCATTTAATGTATCTACCATTCATTAGGTCACTGTATCGCTCCAGTCTTACCTCTGAGAATCCAGCAAAGAACTTCCCTGATGCATCTGTCAACCATTTGGCTGACTCGGTGTCCTGCCCACACCCATCTCCCTTTCAGTGTGGTTGTAATTATCTCTCCCGCTTCAGTTTTTTTCTCCGATCCACTTCCTTATTTTCCTGTCTCTCCTAAGAATTAGCAACATGCATTAGTCCACAGCTCGTTGAGAAATCAGCAATTTTTGCATTACCAGTTTATTTTCCACTACCAAAACTAGTGTTGTACAGTGACCGTAAACTTCCTATTTCAGACACAAATGCCCAATTTTGAAAACTCTTGGCAGTTAACCAGGAACACTCGAGATCATTTTTACACTTTTTCTATCAATCTAGTCGTTGTTCACAAATGGTGTGAATACAAAAAAACCATCAACCTATTGTACGGCTTCGTTGTTAATTTGTACGATTTTCAATTCGATGGGTTCAATATACCCTATTTTAGTCTTCCATTAAACTGATAATCAGAAACACTGCTGCTCAAATTGTAACGTAAACACCATCTTAATAATTGCGAACTATAACTGTGATTAAAATAATAGGAGTAATTATCGGCATTTACGTAGTAGTACTGTTATGTTACTTACAGGTGCTGCCTGAATTTATTAGGACACTGAATTTGAGTAAAAATTAATCGGAAATTAAAGAACTATTGCACACAAGCTTCCAGAGTGCTGATTTTGAGGTCGCACTGCTCGTATCATTGTTTAGTCATAATGATATGACTAGGATCTCCAGTATTAGGACAGTGTTCCTTGAATATGGAATTCATTAGCTGGGTCAGGAAGCATAAATAAAATAATTCCTTAAATTTTATAGTCATTTTATAAATCACCAGGTGTTTTGCGTTTTCATATTTGCATTTTGTGCTGCCTATCTTTGTCACTCTACAAGGGACGTATGCTACACGTTACCGAGCGTCCCACCTCTTTAAAGTCTATCCTGGTCACTCACATAACAGACCATTGTGCTTTGATACATCGCGGAGGAGAGCCTCTGGGACCACAAAAGTTGTACGTCCTGGCTGTCCAAAACGCTTACTCCATGCCACATGCAGTTCTACAAGAGTGTTACATCGCCAATGTCTTACATTTCGCAAAGAGCCTTAAGTGGAACTTCTTGCTGTCATTCTGTTTGCTGTAACGTCTTATTTATTTCATTAATTTTCTATTATGTGAGTCTTTCTCCTTTGTTTTCCCTCGAGGTAAATTTCCAGATGTGTCCTGAAAATCTTCCAAAACAATCTTGTGCCACAGTGTTCCATCTGGCGCAATACTGTGCTTTTTCTGTTGCCCTTTCTGATCTGGTTACGTGCCTGATAATAATATATTGCTGATCAGTGACGTCTGAGAGTACATGTTCTCTACAATTACATTTCCTGTCCAATGTTGTTAGCGTCCATGTATCGTATGTCTCCTACGCCTCATAGGAGGAAAAAATGCTTAAACTGCTGTGCTTTCTTCACGCTGCAAAGCAACTTACAGACACTTCTTCCTCCTGTACCAACATGCCTCTCTTCCTGCTTGTACTTCCTCTTGCCAAGCTGCCCTGGCGCAATACATCTACAACAGTATTCTTGCGATTACGTAACGTTCCAGGAAATCGGCTGTGCTCTTCCATAACCGTAAAAAACAGGCTCAGTGTAACGATGCTCTCGACCTCTTGTGTTAGTATGTCAATATTAATGGAAGGTCAGCTCTCAAGTTTAGCGTCATCAACTTTAGTTGCCTATCCTAAAACGTGAACAGCTGTCTCATAATACAGAGATCAAAAAACCTTTTGCATCACTCCGGTTCCCAGAACTACTGAAGATAGCCGTTGACTGTGGATATTGTATCACAGACACAGTCCCTTTGACTGTTCAGAGATGTCACTAAATCCTCCCAAAGATGTAGACAGCCATGCATGAGCAGCGCCTATTAGATGGAGGGGGGCCGGCCGGAGTGGCCGTGCGGTCCTAGGCGCTGCAGTCTGGAACCGCGAGACCGCTACGGTCGCAGGTTCGAATCCTGCCTCGGGCATGGATGTGTGTGATGTCCTTAGGTTAGTTAGGTATAAGTAGTTCTAAGTTCTAGGGGACTGATGACCTCAGAAGTAGAGTCCCATAGTGCTCAGAGCCATTTCAACCATTTAGATGGAGGGGGTCCGACAGCCGAACAGTTCCAATCATTCCACCAGGAAGGAGGTAGACGGCTCGTGTTGTCTGTAGTTCAACCGTACCTAGACAGTCATTACCGCGGTTCGATTACATCCGCATTGTTACTTTGTGCCAGGAACGACTCTCAACAAGAAAAGTGTCCAAGCGTCTCGGAGTGAACCAAAGCGAAGGTGTTCGGAAATGGAGGAGATACAGAGAGACAAGACCTGTCAATGACATGCCTCGCGCAGGCCGCCCAAGGGCCACTACTGCAGTGGATGACCGCTACCTACGGATTACGGCTCGGAGGAACCCTGACAGCAACGCCATCATGTAGCTTAATGCTTTTCGTGCAGCCACAGGACGTCGGGTTACGACTCAAACTGTGCGCAGTTGGCTGCATGATGAGCAACTTCAGTCCCAACGTCCATGGCGATGTCCATCTTTGCAACCACGACACCTTTGCAGCGTGGTACAGATGGGCTCAACAACATGCCAAATGGACCGCTCAGGATTGGTATCACGTTCTCTTCACCGATGAGTGTCGCGTATGTCTTCAGCCAGACAATCGTCGGAGACGTGTTTGGAGGCAACACAGTCACCATGAACGCCTTAGACACACTGTCCAGCGAGTATAGCAGGGTGGAGGTCCTCTGCTGTTTTCGGGTGGCATTATGTGGGGCAGAAGTACGCCGCTGGCCGTCATGGAAGGCAGCGTAACAGCTGCACGATACTTGAATACCATCCTCCGACCGATAGTGCAACCATATCGGCAGCATACTGGCGAGGCATTCGTCTTCATGGACGACAATTGAGCGCCCCCATCGTGCACATCTTGTGAATGACTTCCTTCAGGATAACGACATCGCTCCACTAGAGCGGCCAGCATGTTCTCCAGACATGAACTGTATCGGACATGCCAGGGATAGACTGAAAAGGGCTGTTTATGGACGACGTGACCCACCAACCACTCTGAGAGATCTACGCCGAATTGCCGTGGAGGAGTGGAACGGTCTGGACCAACAGTGCCTTGATGAACTTGTGGATAGTGTGCCACGACGAATAGACGTATTAGAGGTACCGATATGTTCAGCAATATGGACCACCACCTCTGAAGGTCTCGCTGTATGGTGGTACAACATGCAATGAGTGGTTTTCAAGAGCAATAAAAAGGGTGGAAATGATGTTTATGTTGATCTCTATTCCAATTTTCTGTACAGGTTCCGGAACTCTCGGAAGTGAGGAGGTCCAAAACGTTTTTTGATGTGTTTACATTCGCGATAGACTCCAACTTCTCTGGACGAATATCGCAGGGGCTAAAATTCTTTGCATGCAAAATCATATTCACGGCTAAATTAGAACACTTAGCATTCATTGTCATGGCTCCATATACTCACAGTGTACATACTGCTGCCATTCGACACGATGTTCACAATAAAGACAGAATGTAAAATTTGGTCTGCATATTCAATCTGAATCAATAACACAAAGAAAAATCATTATGTTTGTATATATTTAGAGTTTTAGTTACGTATCAGATTAATTTACTGCCGTTCCTGTTTCCTTCTAACCCTGCAGTTTTACTGTTACCGTACATAATGTATCGTAATGTCAGCAAATAACAACATTTTATCCACAGAGAACGAGTAAAACATAGGGAAGGAAGAATTAAAATGCACAAAATAAAATAAAAGTTGTTATTTTACCATTCATTTATGTGGCCAGTAACACATGATTGGTAATGAACTCTCTCTGCTTGCTCTAATGCACAAAATAAAATAAAAGTTGTTATTTTACCATTCATTTATGTGGCCAGTAACACATTATTGGTAATGAACTCTCTCTGCTTGCTCTCAGTGCCGACAAGTCTACATACGTACCTGATGCAGGGCAAAAATATTGTACAGGCTAGTCAGTGCAAAGAACGTAGAATCGAGCAAAAATTGCCGACTCACCACAGGAGGGATGCAATATGGTTGAGCTATGACCATAAACTTGTCCCAGCTAATACCTGTGAAGCTACAAAGCTCAGTCACCAGTTACTTCTGCTCAAACGTATGGATAGTAGGAACTTGGTACCGTAAATTATTGTCCGTGGCTGGTTTCGTTAAAGTGATTTTTCTTAGGCTAAGGCTTAACTATTAAATCGGCACAAATCAATTAATTTGTTAACATAAGATGCACTATGCGATCAGCACTGTTGAAATGTAGTTAATATATGTTACAGAAAATTACAATACGTTAAAATAGCTTACGGGAATGCAGCTCTGTAACGTCATCTACAAACACCAATACTTCGACAGGCGAATATCTCGCCATATGTATGACCCAACTTGAAAATGACTTGGTGTTCACCACTGTCAATATCGGTGGTTTTTCGAGTGAGTCGCTCAATTACATTCCTTTACGATATTTCAACATTCGATACGCCGGGAGTATATCAAGTTTCAAGAGCTGCCATGTTCATAAAAATGAAATCTAAAGACAACGTGGTTTACTATTTGTTATTGTACGGAAAATACGAATGAAAGAAAACTGGTTACAAAACTCTGGTCCGATCCATGCTACAACATTGCTCTAATGTGTGGGACCAGTGTTAAATAGGAATTAGATGAATACTGAATGCATACAAAGGTCACTGGTCTTTGATCGATGAAAAAACTGTACTGGCAATGACTTGAAGACAGACGAAAACTGCTCCGTGAAGCACTGTTTTCAAAGTTTAAAGAACCAGCTTTAAGTAGGGAATTTAGGAATATGTTACAACCACCTACCTGTTTCCCTCATAGGGACATAAAAACGAGGTTAGACTATTTATAGCCTGCACAGAAGCGTTTATGCAATCATTCTACCTTCACTCCATACTGAATGGACCAGGAAGAAGCCCTAATAGCTTGTACAATGAGATTACCCTGTGCCATGCACCTCGCGGTCGTTTTCAGAGTAAATACGTAGATGCAGATTCGCAGTGTTGTGAACTGAGAGTCATGCTCTGCGAATGAGGATTACTGTACTTCTGATGCAGTAGGGCGACCTTGTGTCCTAAATTTCCTGGTGAAGTCTACATCCATCGCACACTTACCTGCAATCACAAAGACGTTAAGTTTCTACAGATGTCATTTGAAGCCTTAGACAACTGTTCACAGACGCACAACTTCTGAGATCAGTACAAAGTCGATAGAGAGTAATTATACGGGGAAAATACCTTGCCCCAAATGCTCAACGAAACACAACAGTATCTGCAACATAATTCTCCATGGAGTTTAGACCTGCTTGAGGAGGACTTTACAGATGTGTCGCCACTTCAGGCTATACACATAAAAATACGTATGAGACCAGTAAAGTCTCTGAAACTGTGTCATTTCACCTGCAACATGATTCTCTATAGAGCTAACAGTGCCTGAGGTGCTTCAGAGTACCAGAGCCTCAGGGCAATTGGTCTAACACACCAATATCTGCAACATAATTCTCTATGTAGCCTACAGCTGCCTGAGGAATATCTGTGTACTAGAAGCTCTGACAAGTTGACACTAACACAAAATACATGAAATGTATCCGCAGTTCAGAATATGGACCATTATCAGCTGTATAATGGATGACGACAGTGAAAATCTGTATCCGAAGGATACACAGGCACTGCAATACCGTAACACAATAAGAATTTCAACATAATGCTCTTAGAGGCTTTGAGCTCCCTGACTGATTTCTGTGTTCTGGCGGCTCGTAGTGGTATCTCTTAACACAACCATAATTGCTCCTTAATTTTCAGTTCACCTAGAACTGCCTGAGGGGTTTCTGTGCACCGAATGCCCAGTGCAATTAGTCTTAATACAATAACACCTGCAGCATAACTCTCTTTGGTTCTTACAGCTGCCTGAGGGGTTTCCGTGTACTCGAGACTCACAGCTGGTGATCGTAACGACAGTCTGCCGGGACCCTCGTGAAAATGCAAAGACAAGCCAGAATTGATGTGGAGTCAGCAACATCGGAATCAGATCGTAAGAGAGTAAAATAACGTAATCTTAGCAAGTTAACCCTGATTGTCGCACATTCACCTGGAAGAGATGTGGTAGCTGCTGAAATCTCAAGAACACCATGCTAAGTGGTCTGGTGGTGGTATGGTCTTTGAGTGGAAAAGCTACATGACTACATGTTGGATGTGAGTACAGAGCTTTATACTTTACTTGTAGGAGGTAGACTGTTAACGCAAAGGTATAGAGATAAAGTTCTGAACCAGCACGTGCTGTATTTTAAGAGACGTTCTTGGTCTAGTTATCTTCTCTTTTGGCGCTAAATCCTGCATGCACAGTGTGTCTGGTGCATAAATACCTTGTAGGTCTGAATGGAGGGACCAGCGAGTTCCCCGGATCTGAATATTACAAAACATGTCTCAGAAGCACTGGCAAGATGTACTGAAGTCCATCAGCCGCTACCTAGGACTCTCCACAGAACTCTTTCAGAGTAATCGAACATCTGCCAAAAGAGAGAATGCCACATCGTGGGCAAACTACGGTACCAATACTCACTATTAACTCTTTCTCTACTATTGTGGAAGAGGTTTTTATCGTTTTGTTACTTTTTCAATTCTGCTTCAGAACTTTCCTATATTTGTCTGATGATATCTTGCAATTATTCTTCAGCTTCTTATATAAAAATCCGACATTTTTCTCAGGAAATACGTTCTTATTTCTTCATTATACATAACTTTGGGAGTGTAGTATCTCTACGGCATACTGTTGGAAACAAACGCACCAACTCTCTAACCCTCTCCTCTGATATGTGACCTTTGTAAGCACATCTGTATCTACATCTACACTCCGCAAGTCGCATATTAGTGTGTGGTGGAGAGTACTTCCAATAGCATCATCATTTTCTCAATTTCCTGTACCACTGGCGAATAGTGCGTGAGAGGAACAAGTGTAGATAACTCTTCGTATAAGCCCACTCTATGGTGATTGTTTCGCAAGAAGCAAGTAGGAGCTTGTGACACGTCGCCTCACTCTTCTTGGCACCCACTCTCAGAATGTTAACAGGACTCTCCCTCATTCACAGCACCATTCTTGTCGCGTCAGTCATTGGAATCTGATAAGCGTTAATTGATAGCTCTGAGCACTATGGGACTCAACTGCTGTGGTCATAAGTCCCCTAGAACTTAGAACTACTTAAACCTAACTAACCTAAGGACAGCACACAACACCCAGCCATCACGAGGCAGAGAAAATCCCTGACCCCGCCGGGAATCGAACCCGGGAACCCGGGCGTGGGAAGCGAGAACGCTACCGCACGACCACGAGATGCGGGCAGCGTTAATTGAACAGCACTCTCACCCTCTATCTGGATCCTTCCATCTCCTCTATCAACCTTACCTGATAAGAATCCCAGGATGATGGAAAGCATTCAAGGCAGGTCAAATGGGTGTTTTGTAAGGCCCTCATTTCGTATATACCGCTGCAATTTCACGCATTGCAACTGAATCACCAGCAAACAGCCTCACTGACCAATCGACAGTAAGTACTATTATGAAAAGCAACAGCTTTCTACCACTAATTTGCGTTACTGCCGAATTTACTTTACATCTGACGACCTCTCTAAGTAGGGTCATTCACCTGAATCACCAGTACACCTCATTTTGACGTTACGAGTTAGTGGTACTTATCTTCGGCAAATTTGGCACTGAAACATGCAAACGTAATAACATCACGGTAACGATGAGTTAGATTCACTTTAGCTGGAATAAAACGCCTTACTCTATCTACATTTCCACGAAAAATTAAGTCTTTGGCTGGCTCTCTATCGTTTTACTGTTTTTCTCGAGCATCTTGAGTAAATTAGGAACTCAATCTTTCACGCAGGGCTGAATATTTACAAAGAGTTCCAATACATGACAGAATTAAAAATGAATTCTGCGTATGCTTCGCTTACATTTTGTTAATAATGATGAATATACACTGGGGACAACATAATTCCATACTTTCACCAGTCGTTTGTGGAGTGAACCTACGCTTTCGACAGTATCTTGCGTTTAGCAAGTGCTGACAAAATTGGCTCTGAACACTATGGGACTTAACTGCTGAGGTCATCAGTCCCCTAGAACTTAGAACTACTGAAACCTAACTAACCTAAGGACATCACACACATCCATGCCCGAGGCAGGATTCGAACCTGCCACCGTAGCGGTCGCGCGGGGCCAGACTGTAGCGCCTAGAACCGCTCGACCACTCTGGCCGGCAAGTGCTGACAAGAAAACTACGGAAATGAGTACGTTCTGTGCTGCCTTCAAGCCATATATTAATTCAAGCCAATCATCATTATTACAGCAGTAACCAAAGTCGCTCTCTCTCTCTCTCTCTCTCTCTCTCTCTCTCTCCTCCCCCTCTCCCCCCCCCCCCCAAGTGCTCACATATCAACATAGTAGGCGCCTGCTTTCGACACTGCGATGACCTACTACTTACAAAATGGAAAAAATGGGGAGAGAGGGGAATCTAGGAGCTTTTCTACGCTCATCACCGAAAGCTGACTTGCCAGTTATTCTTGTTACCTGAATGCTGAATATTCTAAGTTAATATTTTAGCCTTACAGATTTCGTGCATGACCGTCTCGCATAACCAGGCAGTAACTACCTTTTTATGGTGTTATTTACTTAATCGTATGGCTAGAGCCCCCCGTCAGGCAGGCCGTTCGCCGGGTGTCGGTCTTTCAATTTGACGCCACTTCGGCGACCTGCAGTCGATGAGGATGATAGGATGATGATGAGGACAGCACAACACACAGTCCCAGGGCGGAGAAAACGTTTTTATGGTGAATGATATTGATAGTTGGTGTAAAGAACAACAGCACCCCCGTAGCTATGGTCACGATCGTGTCCAGTGACCCATGACTCGTATGTAGTCTGCTACAATCCTGAATTTGAGAAGAACAAAGCATCGCTTAAGTCCTGAAACGTTCTGCAGTGTCTCATGAAGTGATATTAGGCGACACCGTTGTTTGGGGTTACCGCTGGATGGGGTCATTAAATCGATGGCCTCCGTGACATTACTCATGGAGACTATGCCAAGTGTTAGAACCAGGTTTCACTCCCTGCTTTTCTTGCATCTACGCAAACATAATCTTCATGTTATGTGCTCTGCCGAATTATACATCACAGTTTGTCCACCCACGCTACATAACAGTCGTATTTTGCCACCTCATATCCACCTCGATATTTCGATGTGGATCCCAACATTCTGACTGAAACTAAG
Source organism: Schistocerca nitens (assembly GCF_023898315.1). Classification (NCBI taxonomy): domain Eukaryota; kingdom Metazoa; phylum Arthropoda; class Insecta; order Orthoptera; family Acrididae; genus Schistocerca; species Schistocerca nitens. The sequence continues at coordinate 842,999,454 of NC_064617.1, forward strand.
CAGTGTTTTCACATAGGCCTAATACTCAACATATGACAGACTCTATAATGCCTCACGAGTTGTGGTAATTTTTTTCCAGACGGTGACGTCAACAACGAGTTCTGGTATACGGCTAGTTCATTACAGTTGCTGTTATGTTAAGCGCAAACACTTAACTAAACATCACTAGTTCAGCCCGTTGGAAGCAGATTAGATCTTAAAGTCTAGGCTGCACCTGTAAAGCGTCGTAGGTACAAGGAAAAATCGTGCAGTTACATTATTTCATTTGTTTGGCTATAGTATAGTTAAGAAATACGATTTACTGCAAACCAATATGAGGCTATTAGGCAAAGAAAATAGCAGAGCCATACGGGGGAACACCTCAAAACGTGCAGGCGGATAATGCTTAAAGACGCCGGCGAAAATAGAAGAGAAAATACCACCACGGGTGATGTCTTAACTTGTAAAACGAAAATACGCACTTTCTTGTAGCTTCACCTTTAAAATATTACCGATAAAAGTAATCGTGCAATTTTAAAATACACACGGTTTGTCTTTTGATATACCATTGCTATTTTTTTATTTTTGACGCTCTTCGTCTGTATTTTAGATTAGATCTGACAATAGTTCCATCGAGCTGAAAAGGGCTGCGACAAATTAAATATTTGTGACTTGAACAGCAAAAAATTTATCGAAAGAAAAAGTGATGCCAACTCTACTCCACAGAAATAACGTCAGGTTTTATATAACGTCATTTACTTGGGGTAACCTGTCAAAAGAGATCACTTGTGTCAAAGAGCAAAAAGAAAAGAGAAGACACCTTACTATTTATGTATCCAATTACAGTGAATAATGTCATTGCTCAATACTTTCATTGCAATTATGATGCAAAGCTTTTTTACGTAAGAAGGTGTTGAATAGCAACACTGCAGAAACAGAAAAGGTTGTTTCAAAAGACGCACAACAAGCGCAAAAAAAAAAAAAATGATGGATTTAAAATTCGTCTGTGGAAACACTCTCTTCGAGACATCTACCGTGTGGATTCGCAAAAGAACCACACAGTAACCTTAGTTGAACACTTTCTACGATGCTAACTAACGATGATTGGAGATGGCTAATTCTAACGGAAAAGAGTAAAAAATTAAAAGCAAAAGATACATTTGCCGGCAAACAGAAAAACTGTGGTGTAATAGTATTACAGCAACTTTCAAGATTTATTTTTTCGACTAAACAATGATCGCATACACTTACGCGCCTCGTTTATAAGTACCGGATGTTTATAATTAAAAAGCAGATACTCACGGAGTTCCAGGATGAACTATATTATCGTATAGCGGAGAAACTTGGTAAATATTGTAACGCGTTAATGCGGAACCGATTAGTGGCGGGAAAAAAAATTTAGTTGCCATTTTGGCCGCAAATCTTTGATTGCTAGGAAGACGTATAGAAAGGCTTCTATAAACTATGTAACGGATTATAAACGGGACGTAAGCATAAAAGGTCCCAAAAGTGAAAGGCAGAATGTTGCTTGTATTATTATCCGCCACTAACACAGTTTGTTCAATACGAGCATGGAAGATGTCGATGAGACGGTTTACAGCGCCATATATGTACCAGGTGGCCAAAATTAGAAATAATTTTTTCCGACATTAACATATTTACTAATTTTCGCTGCCATACGATTATTACGGCCAATACTTGACCTCCGTGAGTAGATGTACTTTCATTATAACCACCCTTCTCCAAATGACGACGGCAAAAATAGAATATTTAATCCCGAGAAGAAACAGACAGTAGCAGTTATCATAGTAAAATATTGCAAATGCGAGTAACAATTAAATGCAACGCCATAGCAAGGAGCCTCCGTAACATGTCCTAACGGTCACAGAAATCGAATCGGCTATAACAAGCAGGAAGGGGTGCTCTGCAAGATCGAATGAATAGGTTATACTATCTCGAAGTTGATTCATTTACTGAGATTAAAGTCGCTGCCATAAATCCAATTTATTGTCACCAGTCGTTCTGAGACGTGTTCTCCGTTACACACGCGGGCCACTTCGTTCTCGTCGAGCATCAGTCGCTCTGCGCCCAGCCCCCTGGCCAGACAGTATGCAGTACGCGGAACACAGACACACTGCCGTCGTACGTCACAGACATGGCCGCGCGCCGACTCCGCCCCCGGATTTCCATTGGCCCGTGCGCGAGCGCGCGCTGCCCATTGGGCGCTGAACGCGCCAATGGGCGCGCGGCGCCGGCCGGCCAGACTGTCGCTTTCATGCATAATTAGACGTGCAGAGGCGCCGAGCCGAAGCAGTGCACGCTCCTCGGCTCCCGCCTCAGATTGGTATCGCGGTGATTTCTCGGCGTCGGGGCACCCTTTGGCAGCCGCCGAACCTCCGTTCCGCGTCAGCACCTTGTTATTTTTTGCAGCCGGCTTAACACAGTCGTCTCGCCCTGCGATACCTGTCGTCGGGCGAGCCAGTATTTCACAGCAAGTGGCTGGTAATGAGACCGTTCCGTACTCGCCCCACGCACTTGCACTTACAGGATGCTCGACCGCTCTCCCGTGCGCCATAATCCCGCCGCACGATGAATTTTCCGTCTCGTTAGCAATGTCACCCCAAGTCCTCGGCAGCAATGGGGTTAGCGTCTCGATACTACTGCATGCTGGAAACAGCGCCACGAATCAGCAGAATCGTTGCACTGGATTTATATCGAATACGTCCTACTTCCAATCACAGCAAGCTTCTGCAGAAAGCAGCTGAATGCCATCTTATTGCCTTTTACCCTTTTTACCTATTTTTGGTAATATGTGAGTTCCTCTTTCAACTGTTCCTTTTTCAACTGTTGTGTGGTATTCTTGGAGTTCAATACGTTTCACAACGGTACGGTTTTGGGTAAATTTTACCTTTGTTTCAAATAAAATATTTTGCTTCCATAAAAACTATATTATTTCTTGCGAAAATAAATGTGCCCTTAAAATTTTTGGAGCTCTGAAATGAAAACAAATTTCTTGCAGCCTGTGCGAGAGTGCAACAATGCAGTGAACTCAAATCTGATTTTAGTAACAATATGCTATTATTTTTCGTGCAACCTTAGTATTGTCTTTCAACTACTATACTTTTAAGAAAAAATTCATGTGATGAGGAAACGAAGCCATCCATCAATTTTATGATAATCCCATAGCCTCATAAACTGTAGGCCTAACGCTTTCAGATTACGATAATATATTCTTTCCCTTTTCAGTTACACGGCTATTTGCTGTGTAAAAGGATTTGAATGGTGTAAGCCCGAAAACAATGGATTAATACATTACTAGGCTCTTTCTTTTAAAACAATCATATTCTGTATTCATTACACTAATTCTATTACATTACAATTAGGAAAAAAGTACCATACTACTTCGTACTATTTAAATGAAAATGACAATGTTTCCTTCTCTCTGCCACAGAAATCTTGACCGTATGAAATTGCTACTCCACTCAGCACTCAGTAAATCTGCGAGAAAAATGGTATATTGGGTTTCTGAGATTCCATTTTCATTAAAACCTCTTTTTTGACTTGCCTTATAGATGCTGACAACTACTTTTCTTTGAGTTATAAGATATTGGCAGTAATTTGAAGTAACTAATGTCAGTTACAATGGTTCTTTTGAATTCAGGCTTCCATATGCTTGATGTGACAACATCTCGTCAGTGAAAGCTTTGACATTCGTATGTGAATAAGGGACAGTTATTGAATATAGGCATTAAGAAAGCAGAAGCAACTTATAAGATTTTAAGAGCTGTCAATCCTAAAGCAAAGTGCTGAAGAAAGCAATATATTGATCGACATCACGCCGCCTAAAATCCAACATCGTGGACAACATTACTTCTCAGCTGCGTAGGGTAGAGTTGTGGTATCGCTCCGTAAAAGTAAAATATCATGAGCTACGTTTAATTTCCAGATATAAACGTACAACAGCACGCTGCCAGCACCGTAGTTCAGGCTGGTTCTAACCGCTCAGCATTTTAGTAATAAATTCATATTTACTGTTAACAGGCTCTTGACAAACTACTTAGCGTAATTCCACTACACAAATCTCGAAGAATTATTGTAGAATAAACAACATTGCGAACCATGCTCTCGATCACGCTTCCCACTCTTATTTTCGAATGCGTGCGGCATCATACATCCCATAAAAACGTTTCATGTTGATCACTGTTGCCAGCTGTGGTGCATGGTGGGTGACGTTCCTGTTGGCGCCAGCCGTGCATGCGGGTCGTCACTTCAAAGCCGAACACTAACAATTACTCGTACACGTTATTCAATATTCATCGTTTCTGGCTCATTCTCGAAAATGTTACGTTTGTTATCTTTGTATATTCTGAAATATTCGACGTTTGTGTAAATAGCAGCAGTCTCCTTCCAGGAGATAACTTCTGTTCTGTCTGTACGTTGGCGTTCGTAATAAATGAGCTTTTCAGTGCTATTGTTGTAGTTCATTGACGTCCCACCTTTCGGATTTTGATCTATGTGTGCTTATGACGTGACAGTGTTATAGTGTCGTCAGATGAGTCACTCCAAATCCAAGTGTGTATACGAGGTCTGTTCAAAAAATACCGGAGAATTCTTAATTTCGCGTCAGTGGTGTGTTGGAGCGAAATGCGGTCCGTATCCCTGCACACACCTGTGTTCAGTTTGTAAAAAAATTGGAAAAATGTGGTAAGGTCTTATGAGACCAACCTGCTGAGGTCATCGGTCCCTAAGCTTACACACTAATGAACCTGACTTAAACTAACTTACGCTAAGGACGACACACACATCCATGTCCTAGGGAGGACTCGAACCTCAGACGAGGGGAGCCGCACCAACCGTGACAAGACACCCAAGACCGCGCGGCTACCCCGCGCGGCTTGTTCAATTTGTAGCTGCCGGATGTACGTCTGTTAGATATTGTTCAGTGCTGTATTCAATAGAACGTTGTGTTGCACAGTTTGTTAACTTCGAGATGGCGGAGTTGGAGGAGCAACGTGTTTGCACCAAATTTTGCGTGAAACTCAAGAAAACCTTTACAGAGACACGCCAAATGATACAGGAAACCTACAGTGACGAGTGCTTAAGCCGTACTCGGCGTTACGAATGGTTCACACGGTTTAAAAATGTCCGGACGGGAGTTAAAGATGGCCCTCGTTGAGGACGCCTTCGACGTCTACCGACGACGCTCATATCACGAGCGCCAACGAAATTTGACGTACCAATCGAAGACTGATTGATCGAGGGATTGCAGAAGATTGTAACATTTCACCCGGATCATGTCATGAAATTCTGTGAGACGGAAACGGCCTGAATTGTAGCGAGACAATTCATGGCTCTTGCATCATGATAGCGCACCCGCACATTGATATCTGTTGGTGCATGATTTGCAACGACAGACAAGATAAAACTAAATTCGCAGACGGCTCTTTCCGCTGTCCTGCAAGAGACGTACGAAGGCAGCTTCCGGAAGTGGAAACTGCATCGGGAATGGTGTATTAGTTGTGGAGGAGAGTATTTCGAAGGGGACCATGCACAACAAGTAAATGGTAAGCTTACAAAAAATTTGTGGGTGAAGTTCCGGAATTTTTTGAACGGATCTTGTGTAAATTATGAGTATTATTTCGACAGCTGCCTCAACAAACCAAGCGGAGAACCACGGCTGTTGATTAAGGGCCGCCACATACAGTTTTTCAGGATGAAGCGGAGAATCGCCGAGGGAGGGAAAAATGTAAATATGCTTCACTCTAGACCGTTTCCGGCTTATGGGTACTTGGAACTGTCAGGAGAAGAAACCGTACAGTTTGTCGCTCGTTGAATTTCGTTCTCATTGACAGCTCTTATTCACCCCACTGTCAGTGTCAATGCATTCTAAAGCTCATAAGGACTACTACTGTCTTCCGAATGGAAGTTGGAGTCTACAAATATTCTCGAACCTTCGAATTACCCGGGACCACACAATTTTTTCATTATTTGCACATTTTTGTCTACAAGCAGGTTTTGAACCAATTCCACAAACAATAACCTGTTTAGAAAAAGTAGGCTGACTACTGCAACAACTTCAGCTCGTATGGGTAGAGTCTGTTCAACGTTAACGACACTTGGTCGGAATGCATTCATTACAACATAACTCACTGACAGAAATCAGCTCTTGATTCAAAATTATTTGGCCTCGCTGTTCGCTCACGATGATTATTACGGAAGAGTAATTGATGTTTTGCCAGTACTCTACCGTAATCTTCAAATTTGCAGTTTACGAGCAAGTTGACGGCTGCTTATTGACAAACATTCTCCGACACATCCAACACCATCTCCAGTTATACTGCTCGAAATATTCATTACCGAGAACCTTGTCCAGGTCTTTGTGACTTGAACGAACCACTTTTTATCTAGTCTCTGTGCACGGGAATCTTCCAATCAGAATGATACCTGGTGCGAAACTTTTCTCTTTACATTCTTTCTATTTCTCCGGTACTGTTGCAACTTTGGTGATACGTGTGTCTGCTAGTTCTCTTAATCGTCCAACGTCAACTGGTCATCAGCAGTGTGCAGAGGTCAGCTCCACTCATCATAGACGACTGTGTAATTTTTTTAAGGTAGCGCTATCAATGTCGATTGGACAGGTTGTTGTTGTTATGAAACATAAGCAGTTTACTAGTACGTAACTCACACCTTTTCTCATTCAAGATCTTGTACTGCCTGAAATATTCCAGAACTGAGTACTGGTTTCTGATCTCAAACTAATCAGTCTATGATCTTCTGTCATCTTACGACATGGGTCCTAAAGTCTTGGGAAATCTTTTAGGCTATATCCTTCTCCTCAGAGAAGTACACCTACAGTGTGAGAAGATACCATATTCTACTTACATTTGTCTTAAATTGGATATCTCTGACAACCAGTGTTACTCACGACGGTAGCCTTCTTCTTCCTCCTCCTCCTCTTCTTCTTCTTCTTCTTCTTCTTCTTCTTCTCCTCCTCTTCCTCCTTACCCTTTTCTCGATTCGCTGCTGGGTCGACGTTGCTGTATGGGTTGAGGTTATGTCAGTGACAGTTGGTGACCGGATGCCCATGCTGACTTGACGGAATCTGTATACCCAAGCTATCTACGACTTGGGTAAATCTCATGTTCAAGTATGAGAACATTTCCTAAATGTTTGAGTATAGAGTATCTCGGTTGGGATGTGGGAACCAGCCCAGCATTTACCTAGCTGAATGTGGAAAACCGCCTAAAAACCACATTCGGGCTGGCCACCTCACCAGTCCTCGTCGTTAATCCACGAGACGGACTCGATCCGAGGCAGGCTGGCCTCCCCGTACCCCAGAGGTGAAGCTTTGACGCACACGGTTCTCCGGGTGGGTTTTTCTCTCGACGAAGGTGATCCTCAGAATTTAAATAACAAAGGGTAATTAGGCTTAATCTTCTTCAACGTCAAGATTACTACACGTGGGCTATTCAGGAGGGTTTGCCTTGGAAATGTCGGGTGTGGTCTAGTTAAGGTAAGTATTCTGACATTCCCGTATAAATGAAGGAAAACCGAAACAAATGGTCCTTCCGAATACGACTGCAATAACTCATCCATTACGACAGCCCACTGACGAAGTTTGAGACTCTACCCAGGTTCCCTACTTGCCATTACAGAAGGCTGTACTATATTACTGTAGCATACTTTGTATCTCATTTTTCACGAACTTTTTAATGCGAATTGCTACATCAAATAATACAGCTGACAAAAATGGTTCAAATGGCTCTGAGCACTATGGGACTTAACATCTGAGGTCATCAGTCCCCTAGAACTTAGAACTACTTAAACCTAACTAACCTAAGGACATCACACACATCCATGCCCAAGGCAGGATTCGAACCTGCGGCCGTAGCGGTCGCGCGGTTCCAGACTGAAGCGCCTAGAACCGCTCGGCCACACCGGCCTGCAATACAGCTGACAAAAATTGATACAAATCACTTTAGAATCACTATCATTATGGGAATAGCTACCCGACATATGTTAACTAGATACTTCGTAGTACAAAATGTAGTCTTATGCCCCGTCAGGAACATACCTGACAACTATTGATTAAAAGATATTTAACCTGCACAAAACCAGCACTAACTTCTCAAAGTTTCAGATGTCTACTAGCATTTTGTTGACCAGTTTTATTATGATTCTCTTTGTTTCTTTGAACAGCATGAGTAAAAATATGAGTAAAGAAGTTAGTTTTAACAGTTTAACGTTGAATTCAGGTAAGGGCGCAAAATTCGTATTGCACAAAGTCCTAGAACCATCTGAGGATGTAACCACGAATCTATGGACTCATATTATCATTAAACTGTCGTAGTCACCAAGCCATACAGGGGAAACGTGGGACAGCATGTCTGCCAGGAGAAGAACAGGTTAACTGTTTGTGCCTGTCTAGAACTAATAATCGATAATTCAGTGTATTAACACTGCAGCAAGAAGTTGTTATTGCCATTGTGACGTTAGTAACAGCTCGCATCACTGCAAAATCACGATAGAAAATGCGTGATATATGTTGATTACTGTGCAGAAAAAGTAAAAAGCAGTTTTCTTTTTTGATTGCCTGTCCCTAATGTACGTAAAAGATACGTACCTGCTAGATAGTTAATTTCATTCCTAAGCATATGCGCTACTGACTGAATCGTTATTAGTGTTAAACTGTACCATAGCAAATGATGGGGACTGAGTAACAAAGAGGAGAAAACAACTTTGCTTGTAAAACTACATATGATGCTGTTCAGCCAATGTTGATGTATGAAATTAAAATTGTGATATTTAAACAATGGAAAATCCAGGATGGAATGTAGCAATATTATGATAAGGATAGTTGCTACTCATCATATAACGGAGACGCTGAGTCACAGATAGGAACAACAAAAATACTGTCGCAAAGTGAGCTTTCGGCCACCAAAGCCTTTGTCGAAAATAGAAAACATACATACACACAGACATACTCACGGAAACCAACTTATACACACAGTGTGTGTGTGTGTGTGTGTGTGTGTGTGTGTGTGTGTGTGTGTGTGTGTGTGTGCTGTCCATTTTCGACAAAGGCATTGTTGGCTGAAAGCTCGCTTTCCGACAGTTTTCCTGTATTCCAATCTGCAACTCAGCATCTCCGCTATATGGTGAGTAGCAACTATCCTTTTCATAAATTGTAATATTTGTATTTTAAGTAAATGTGTTTGCAAGATTTAGCTTATTTAAGTTTTCTGCAACACGATGCAGTAAGGATCGTCAAGCCAGTCCAGGAGACGATTGGTGAATTATCCATGGCATTCTGAACAGCTTTGGATAACGTTCTGGAAGAAGAGACGAAACATAACTTTAGTTTGAATGAAACCTTCAATTGTAGCCCACTTAAGTGTATGCAATTTCTCGTTCGGTATATGCAATGACACGATAGTTCCATCTAAACTGCATTTTCGAAGTGATTCTTTGCCCACCCAGACATTCACTTGTTCATTTCAAACAACACAGAGAATTAACTCAAATTCGAGTAAGCTGTATTTTAGACATGACGATACTGTTGCAAAATGATGGCACAGAGATAACTACGCCCTTTCACGTTACGTGGCTCAGTTACCAGTAGATAAAAACACACTTTGTGCACAGAGTTCCAAGAATAACAACTGAGATTGAAGTAATCCAAAGCGATTTCTTGTAGTCCATCTCTCCACTGCGTCGCGCTGTTACATCACTCATCACTGAGGCGTTTAGCCGATCTCTCCACAATTAACTTACAACGGAACCTACCTTGCAGTTTATACAGTGTTCTAAACGATTTGTATAGCGGGTTGAACTTTTGTTCAATTGCCAAATGGAAAGTGGCTTCTAATATTGAAGCAACAGCCAACGATCTGTCAGCCTATACACTGTCTTACAAGATGTATCCAGTTATTATTGTCAACGGAAGCCAATCTCAGCAACTATCTTTGAACTCAGAAATAAATACCAGCAACCCTTAAGGGGTTGGGAAATGGCTTTCAGTACTATTAGAAGGGAAACAGTCACCCCGTAATGTAAGCAAGCGCCGTTCTTGTCCCTGACGAAGTTATTCGTGTCTCCTAATTACGCTCTCGGTCCGGTATCTTACAGCAGTTGGCACACAGAGGCAACGACTTTTGTGAAACACTACGGGCTCGGTATCTATATGCGGATCAAAGGGAGCTAAAACTGCGCGATAGCTCTTTGGAATCTACTGGTTAATACACGAAAGAAGGAAGGCTGCATTTTACGTCCCGTTAACATCGAAGTCATTAGAGACGAATCAATAGCTCAACTTAGCAACGTTGTACGAGTAAATCTCGCCGCAGTCAAGTTTCAAAGACGTATGCTGGCACTCATCACAGAAACATACCTCTGGCCTGATCAATTATCACTTACATCTCATTTAGAGCTAACTCTAGGCATTACATTCAAGCTGTAAGCCTAGGAATGAGTATTTGAAAGTCTTGAAAATTAAGTTAAAAATGACAGTTTATTCGCGATAGTAAATAAGTTTAGTATGACTGGCCTCGAAGTGTTCGGTTTCTTGTTTCTTGTCCTCTAACATTAGCAGCATAAGGTCGACCATTACTATCGGAAGCGACTGTAAATATAAGTATACGGCACCGGTATATTTCCTCTCAGCTGTAAACATTTAAAGAGGTGCTGTCTTTCATCTGAGTTGGAAACCCTCATAACTGAGAGCCTTCGATGTAAGGCAAATAACAGACCAGCCAGTTACCACCTAATCTAAAGCATGACGAGAACCCACGTTAAATATGGAAATGTGCCGTTGATTTCTGTGATTTTTCAACTTTTCATTAGCTTTACACAGTATTTATGTTCCATAAAACATGGTGTACGTGAGTGACTTCCTCAATACCAGGATTTATATGTTCCGTAGTAAAAACTACACATCCGCAGGGCGCTATGCTTTTGTGATCTGTGTCACAGAGTATTTATCAGTGTACAATAAAAACTATACTTTATCACACACACACAAACACACACACACACACACAAACACACACACACACACACACACACACACAAACACACACACACAAGCGCGCGCGCGCGTAAATGCATGCATACAGGGGTTGTACGAAAGTATGGTACACCGAGAGATACGTATGGTTGAACATAAATGCAAATGCGAGCCAAGCTTACATGTTGCTTTCTTATACAGGGTGGCAGAAAAACGGGAATATTTCCACAGTCCAATAAAACTAGAAGTGATGAAGGAAAGAAATTGCAATTATAGTAACTGAAACCTTACAATTTTGCCGTTTACGGAACACTGATGGCATTTATCATCTTTTTAAAATTACGTCTTTTAGATGGCGTCCTCCTGTACGAATACATTCGTGAAATCTTCAGTTGAGATTCCTCATTGACCGCTGCAACATCTCAGCTGGGATACTGTGAATTGCATCCCGAATTCTCTGTTTTAACTCATCCAGGGTTCTTGGTTAAGTCGTGTAGACTTTGGTCTTTTAGGAAGCCCCACAAGAAAAAATCACAAATGGATAAACCTGGCGATCTAGGGGGCCAGGGAATGTTACCGAATCGTGAGGTCACACGGTTGCCAAACGATTCTCGCACATAGGCCATAGATTGCCGTGCAGTATGTGATGTCGCTCCGTCCTGTTGAAACCAGGCCTCTTGAAGGTTTGGAAAGTTGTTCAATGCAGGTGTAATGAAAGTTCCTAACATCTCGAAGTAACGATCGGCATTGACAGTTATTGTCTTTCACTGTTCATTTGCGAAAAAATACGGTCCGATGATCCCATGTGATTTAACACCACACATTTTATCACTTACGTAGCGTGTAAAGGGCGCTCATGAACGTCATTAGGATTTGTGTTTGCCCAGCAACGGTAGTTCTGTTTATTCACATAACCTGTGAGATGAAATGTACCTCATCTCACATCCACAACTTGTATTGAAATTCTTCGTCATTGTTTATTTTTGTTATCATTTGTTGACAGTATCCTAATCGTAACCGGCAATAGTTGTCCTTCAATTGTTTGTACGGATGAAATTTTAAATCAAGATGAAGAATTATGCGAACACTTTCCCGGGACATTCCTACCACTGCTGGTTGCTTAAGAATTGAACGCCGTGGGCTCCGTAAGACAGACTCTCGTACGACATCAATGTTCGCTGGAGAGCGCACACTTCTTGGTCGTCCTGTTAGTTTATTCTTGAAGGCAGATCCAGTCTCTTCAAAGTTACTAATCCAACATTTTATCATGTGAACCGCATCAAATTATAAAAAATTCGAAACTCGCTCGGCGCCGCTACCAAACTATCATTCTCTTTATAAAACATTTTTATGGCTAGCGCACGCTGTTGTCCTTTCCACTGATCTATGAGTACTAAAATGGCGGACTGTTTAGTCCCTCACTGCCACGAACCCGCAGTGCTGCCACCTGCTCATGGCTGCCACTACTCATTTCAAACATTCCCGTTATTCTGTTGCACCCTGTATTTGGCCACGAACGGCACCTGTGAAATATCCTCAAAACTTTGCAAGAGTCAGTCGGCGTCAGAAAATTGTTCTGTGTGGTTGTGAGTGCATTATGTCGGAGCTAAATGAATTTGAACGCGGGCAAATTATTGCTACTTCTAAGTGGGTGCTTCCGAGCGTTCATTGAAGAGGACTGTGACGAAAAATAAAAGGACAACAGGTGCAAAAGTCACTGCAGAACTGAACGCCGCACTCCCGAACCCTCTAAGCACCAAAACCACACGAAGGGTTATTGTAAGCAGGAACTGCAGATTTAACTAGAAGTACAACACCATTCCTCAGTGAAATGCCCGTAACAGGAAAACGTGGTGCCTAAGACATAAAACCTGGTCTATCGAGCAATGGAAGAAACTGATTTCGTCGCATGAGTCTTGTTTCACACTGTTCTCAGCTTCTGGCTAAGTTTACGTCCCAAGAGTAAAAGATGGCGGCGGGCTGGTAATGATCTGAGCAGCAGCCATATCGTGCTATTCCATGATCCTCATGGCTCCTCTGCAAGATCGCGTTACTGCCAATGATTTAACGACCATTTTGGCAGATTAGGTCCATCCCAAGGTAGAATACAGGGTGTATCAATAGGAATCATTCGATTTGGCAGGTCTATATTTTTAAAACTAATAAACGTTATATTATTGTTATTGTGGTCTTCAGTCCTGAGACTGGTTTGATGCAGCTCTCCATGCTACTCTATCCTGTGCAAGCTTCTTCATCTCCCAGTACTTACTGTAACCTACATCCTTCTGAATCTGCTTAGTGTATTCATCTCTTGGTGTCCCTCTACGATTTTTACCCTCCACGCTGCCCTCCAATGCTAAATTTGTGATCCCTTGATGCCTCAAAACATGTCCTACCAACCGGTCCCTTCTTTTTGTCAAGTTGTGCCACAAACTCGTCTTCTCCCCAATTCTATTCAATACCTCCTCATTAGTTATGTGATCTACCCATCTAATCTTCAGCATTCTTCTGTAGCACCACATTTCGAAAGCTTCTATTCTCTTCTTGTCCAAACTATTTATCGTCCACGTTTCACTTCCATACATGGCTACACTCCATACAAATACCTTCAGAAACGACTTCCTTACACTTAAATCTATACTCGATGTTAACAAATTTCTCTTCTTCAGAAACGCTTTCCTTGCCATTGCCAGTCTACATTTTATATCCTCTCTACTTCGACCATCATCAGTTATTTTGCTCCCGAAATAGCAAAACTCCTTTACTACTTTAAGTGTCTCATTTCCTAATCTAATTCCCTCAGCATCACCCGACTTAATTCGACTACATTCCATTATCCTCGTTTTGCTTTTGTTGATGTTCATCTTATATCCTCCTTTCAAGACACTGTCCATTCCGTTCAACTGCTCTTCCAAGTCCTTTGCTGTCTCTGACAGAATTACAATGTCATCGGCGAACCTCAAAGTTTTTATTTCTTCACCATGAATTTTAATACCTACTCCGAATTTTTCTTTTTTTTCCTTTACTGCTTGCTCAATATACAGATTGAATAACATCGGGGAGAGGCTACAACCCTGTCTCACTCCCTTCCCAACCACTGCTTTCCTTTCATGCCCCTCGACTCTTATAACTGCCATCTGGTTTCTCTACAAATTGTAAACAGCATTACGCTCCCTGTATTTTACCCCTGCCACCTTTAGAATTTGAAAGAGAGTATTCCAGTTAACATTGTCAAAAGCTTTCTCTAAGTCTACAAATGCTAGAGACGTAGGTTTGCCTTTTCTTAATCTTAAAGATAAGTCTTAAGGTTAGTATTGCCTCACGTATTCCAACATTTCTACGGAATCCAAACTGATCTTCCCCGAGGTCCGCTTCTACGAGTTTTTCCATTCGTCTGTAAAGAATTCGCGTTAGTATTTTGCAGCTGTGACTTATTAAACTGATAGTTCGGTAATTTTCACATCTGTCAACACCTGCTTTCATTGGGATTGGAATTGTTATATTCTTCCTGAAGTCTGAGGGTATTTCGCCTGTCTCATACATCTTGCTCATCAGATAGTAGAGTTTTGTCATGACTGGCTCTCCCAGGGCCGTCAGTAGTTCTAATGGAACGTTGTCTACTCCCGGGGCCTTGTTTCGACTAAGGTCTTTCAGTGCTCTGTCAAACTCTTCACGCAGTATCTTATCTCCCTTTTCGTCTTCATCTACATCCTCTTCCATTTCCGTAATATTGTCCTCAAGTACATCGCCCTTGTATAAACCCTCTATATACTCCTTCCACCTTTCCGCCTTCCCTTCTTTGCTTAGAACTGGGTTTCCATCTGAGCTCTTGATATTCATACAAGTGTTTCTCTTCTCTCCAAAGGTCTCTTTAATTTTTCTGTAGGCAGTATCTATCTTACCCCTAGTGAGATAAGCCTCTACATCCTTACATTTGTCCTCTAGCCATTCCTGCTTAACCATTTTGCACTTCCTGTCGATCTCATTTTTGATACGCTTGTATTCCTTTTTGCCTGCTTCATTTACTGCATTTTTATATTTTCTCCTTTCATCAATTAAATTCAATATTTCTTCTGTTACCCAAGGATTTCTATTAGCCCTCGTCTTTTTACCTACTTGATCGTCTGCTGCCTTCACTACTTCATCCCTCAGAGCTACCCATTCTTCTTCTACTGTATTTCTCTCCCCCATTCCTGTCAATTGTTCCCTTATGCTCTCCCTCAAACTCTCTACAACCTCTGGTTTAGTCAGTTTATCCAGGTCCCATCTCCTTAAATTAGCACCTTTTTGTACTTTCTTCACTTTTAATCTACATTTCATAACCAATATATTGTGGTCAGAGTCCACATCTGCCCCTGGAAATGTCTTACAATTTAAAACCTGGTTCCTAAATCTCTGTCTTACCATTATATAATCTATCTGATACCTTATAGTATC
Organism: Schistocerca nitens; assembly: GCF_023898315.1. Classification (NCBI taxonomy): domain Eukaryota; kingdom Metazoa; phylum Arthropoda; class Insecta; order Orthoptera; family Acrididae; genus Schistocerca; species Schistocerca nitens. The sequence continues at coordinate 843,014,875 of NC_064617.1, forward strand.
TCCAGGATTCTTCCATGTATACAACCTTCTTTCATGATTCTTGAACCAAGTGTTAGCTATGATTAAGTTATGCTCTGTGCAAAATTCTACCAGACGGCTTCCTCTTTCATTTCTTCCCCCTCTATCCATATTCACCTACTATGTTTCCTTCTCTCCCTTTTCCTACTGACGAATTCCAGTCACCCATGACTATTAAATTTTCGTCTCCCTTCACTACCTGAATAATTTCTTTTAACTCATCATACATTTCATCAATTTCTTCATCATCTGCAGAGCTAGTTGGCATATATACTTGTACTACTGTAGTAGGTGTGGGCTTTGTGTCTATTTTGGCCACAATAATGCGTTCACTATGCTGTTTGTAGTAGCTTACCCGCACTCCTATTTTCCTATTCATTATTAAACCTACTCCTGCATTACCCCTATTTGATTTTGTATTTATAACCCTGTATTCACCTGACCAAAAGTCTTGTTCCTTCTGCCACCGAACTTCACTAATTCCCACTATATCCAACTTTAACCTATCCATTTCCCTTTTTAAATTTTCTAACCTACCTGCCCGATTAAGGGATCTGACATTCCACGCTCCGATCCGTAGAACGCCAGTTTTCTTTCTCCTGACAACGACGTCCTCCTGAGTAGTCCCCGCCCGGAGATCCGAATGGGGGACTATTTTACCTCCGGAATATTTTACCCAAGAGGACGCCATCATCATTTAATCATACAGTAAAGCTGCATGCCCTCGGGAAAAATTACGGCTGTAGTTTCCCCTTGCTTTCAGCCGTTCGCAGTACCAGCACAGCAAGGCCGTTTTGTTTAATGTTACAAGGCCAGATCAGTCAATCATCCAGACTGTTGCCCCTGCAACTACTGAAGAGGCTGCTGCCCCTCTTCAGGAACCACACGTTTATCTGGCCTTTCAACAGTTACCCCTCCGTTGTGGTTGCACCTACAGTACGGCCATCTGTATCGCTGAGGCACGCAAGCCTCCCCGCCAACGGCAAGGTCCATGGTTCATGGGGGAGGGGGGAGGGGGGGGGGGTAATAAACGTATACAATTAATTTTGATTTTTGATGTACGGGAAACTAAAATTGTTTTTTTTCGTTCCTTTTCATAGGTGTTCCATATGCACCCCTTGAGATGCACGGCATATGGCAATGCGGTATTCAAATTGTTCCCATACTGCAGCGAGCATCTCCTGAGTTACAGCTTCCACAACTGCTGTTATGCGATGTCTCAGTTTATTCACTGTTGTAGGTAACGAAGTCACATAAAGAGAGTCTTTTATACAACACAGTATTTCATACAGTCAGGTCCGGTGACCTTGGAGGCCAGTAATGTAAGGCTGAATCATCTGGTCCAGTGCAACAGATCCATCGTTCAGTAATCCATTGATATAAAAATTCTCGCATTTTCAGACGCCGGTGTGGCGGTGCCCCATCCCGGTGGTAAATGAAGTCATCCGAATCAGTCTCCATCTGCGGGAAAAGAAAGTTCTCAAGCATTTCGAGATACGTGCTTCCTGTAACAGTGTTCTCGGCAAAGAAAAATGGACCATACTCCTTTTCTCGTAAAACTGCACAAAACACATTAAATTTTCGAAAGTCGCTGTCATGTTGTACAACTATTTGTGGTTGTTCCGTACCCCATATTCTCACATTATGACGGTTCACCTTTCCCTTTTAAATGGAATGGTGCCTCGACACCATACAACAGCGTGGAAGAAAGCTGTCATTCTCCATCTTTCCAAGAACGAAATTTGCAGAACTCCAAATGTTGCTCTTTGTCGCCTTTACGGAGAGCTTGCAGTAGCTGAATTTTGTGTAGTTTCATGGCCGGCCGGGGTGGCCGAGCGGTTCTGGGCGCTGCAGTCTGGAACCGCGAGACCGCTACGGTCGCAGGCTCGAATCCTGCCTCGGGCATGGATGTGTGTGATGTCCTTAGGTTAGTTAGGTTTAAGTAGTTCTAAGTTCTAGGGGACTGATGACCTTAGAAGTTAAGTCCCATAGTGCTCAGAGGCATTTGAACCTTTGGTAGTTTCATGAGTAAACGTCAACACAACACACATCAGACGAACATCGGGGTCATGTTGAACTGTCGAGCTACGCGGCGAACGGATATCTGCAGACTCCTTGTGAAACCTTGGCGGACTCGTTCGATGTCTGTGTCAGAGACTCGGGGACGGCCCGGCGATTTGCCTTTACACAAACAACCTGTTTCTCGGAATTGTTCGTGCCATCGTCTAATGCTCTGTGCTGTAGGAGGATCCACACCATAGCTAGTACGCTGAACAGTTATTACTGACCCGCACTGCGCAAAACGTAGAACACAAAACGCTTTCTAATGTCCCGCACCATATTTACTAGAACTGAAGTGGGCGCACACTGCTGCTACCTAGCGGGAACCATGTAAAACTCGAGAGTTAGCTCTTTCCAACAGTACGTTGCTCACGCACATATCTCAAATAATGTCACAGTTAAGACTTTTTTTTAAATCGGATGATGCTGTTTGATACACCCTGTATATGTTCCTCAATGGTGATGCAGTGTTCCACGAGGACAGCGCCCCTGTTCACAAATGTCTCATCGTCCAGGACTGGCTTTTTGAGCAGGAGGATGAATTGTCGCGTCTCTCTCGGCCACTACAGTCACCACATCTCAATATTATTAAGCCTTTGCGGTCTACTTTGGAAAGACGTGTGTATAATATCCATCCACATCCATCACCGTTACCTAACTTGTAACTCTGCTGCAGGAGGAATTGTATAAGATTCGCTTGAAAACCATACAGGACCTGTACTTATTAATTCCGAGAATAATGGAAGATATCCTGAACGCCAACAATTCTCCTACACCGTATTAGGCATAATTTTGGTGTTTCCGTATTTTCATCTACCCCATGAACATCCTTTTTCCGAGTGGATTGAAGCCAGTCTAAAACTCCGAAGAGCTGTTTTTCCATGTATTTTGGTCCTTGATTCTGCCAGTTCACGTGAAATTCATCTTTGCATTAATTCACAGGAACCAGACGAAACAAGGACCAACGAGGCATCGAACGAGCAACTTCCGCCTTTGCCTTGCCATTAGGCCCAACAGATGCGAGGCTAAAAAATAAAAAATTACTCCTGCCCCCATTCCTTCTGAATCTTTTCGACACAGCGCACATCGGCGCAATTTGATTTAATATTACTGCCTGTAACCCGATAATCAGTAAGCTGTCGACAGTGAAGTCTAATCTATGAAAGCCTCGTACTTGGGATAATCAACAAACATAAAAAACTGACTTGTAGTAGAGATTTCCTTTTTTCTCAAGGATACAAATGCAAATGACCGAACAATCACTTTACGACGCATAAAATGGAGCGCACATGAGATGCAGCACACACAACTTGTTTTATATATGCCGGTCAAGCTGTAAACCTGACAAAGCGTGGACTTCGAGCAATAAAGATGTATAAGAAAACTAAAGGTAGCAAAGGAGGAAGTTCACACCAAAATCAAACTCTGGAGTAGACTTTCGAGTAACTATTTTACTATGATAGATTAATATGGGATGTCTCTAGAGACTTCATGTAATTGCTAAACATGATTTATACGGCTTACTGCTGTAAATAATCTAATTAATTACCATTGGAAAACTTTTATGAAGGATTCTGCACAGATATACCCAGTAGCTGGAAGAAAAGTACACGAGTGATGTGAAACCCAACTCGTGCTTTTCGACAGCGACATCCTGAAACCCACCTGTCAAGGCAATCAGGTAACAGAAGAATTCCTTGAATTTAGAAAAGCATTTGATTTAGCTCCATCCACTCGTTGTCAATTAAAGACTGATCGTATGGGCTATCGAACGAAGTTGGCGACTGGACTGGGGATATCCTAGCAGGGAGGACCCAGCATGTTGTCTCGGATAGTCGGATGGACAGTCATGTAATGTAGAAATAACATCAAGCGTGTTGCAGGGAAGTATGTTGGGAACTTTGTTGTTCATGTTGGATTTTTTGCGTATGGCGAAGATATCCATAATGGACTATCATCTGAAATAAGCTCCGCAAATATTCACACAAATCATGATAAGATATGAAACTGGAGCAAAGATTGGAAACCTACTTTAAACGTTCAAAATTGTAAAATTTATCCCTTCACAAATAGCCATAACGTCGCACTGTATGCCTGCACCATCAATGAGTCACAGCTAGAATCAATCAATTCACAGGAACAATTTGTAGGATCCATCACATAGGCTCGATTGTAAAGCGCTTGACATATTTCGCATCAGTGATAGGATATTGGGAAAATGCGAAAGGTATTGTTTACAAAAAAAGCTAGTGTGATCAGTAGTATAATATTATTGGAGTGTCTGGAACCCGTGTCAAGTAGGGCTGTTGAAAATATATGGATATATCGATGCATTGACCAAGAAATATCGATATATATATGATCGATATGTTCCTCATCGACATACCGATATATCGTTATCGAAATGCAATATCGAGTGCCGATATTTTTGTTTTATGTTATATTTTTTCCAATTTTCGGTATATATTTGAAATTGTTCTTTGAAATTGCAGAAGAACATAATTTTACTTTCACTGAGTGAAAGTAAAACACCTAATTTTCTACATTTTGAGCGTTCACCACGACTAGTCTATCTCTTTGATTATGTGAAGCAAGTACAGATGGCACCAAGACGAAGTCTGATTGCATTGGGGGTGGCGGTGTGAATGGAATAACAAGATATCCTACGTGAAGAAATAGCACACCAGTTGGATTAAAAAACAAAATGCTGAAACTGATGAACAAAAACCTAAATGAGAAGATTGGTCTTTGCGGTGGACGGAACCGTATGAGAGGAAATGCTGACGTAATCGACATTACCGACAGGAACTGCAGCGTTTAACTTCACCACACAATTTCGACACTACGACTATAGTTCTCTAGCATTTACAGATATGAAAAAAGGGAAGTCGACACTCCAGAGAAATCCGATATGTGACGTAACCGGACGACAGACCCATCGAGCACCTTTTACTGTGCCACGTACATGTAGTTACCATTGTGGTTATCGCCAGGCATGAACGTGCATGTTTTCCTTTCAACTATTGCTCTAAAGGGGGTAAGCGGGCTGCTAGTTTGTTGATGTACAGAATATCTATTACTAAATCGATTCGCACATATGAAGATCTGAAGCTGGCAGTATATTTACAAAGTGCAGCCTTTTTTTCGGTACGTCTAATTTTTTCCGGCGATATATTGATAATATTTTCGACATATCGAGGGCCCATTATGATACTTTTTTAAACACAATGTATCGGACTCTCGATATTTTTAAAAATATCAACAGTCCTAGTACCAAGTAGGACCAACAATAAAAAGTAAAAGCGTGTCAAGAATGGCACCAAGAATTGTCACAAGATTGTCTGCCCCACGGTAAAGTATCACTGTGGCGCTGAAAAAATGAACCGATGATGCCTGAAGATAAGCGTCAACTATCTTGTGAAAACCTGCTTACTAAGTTTCAATAAACAGTAGACTACTAAGTGAGGAATCTAGCAATCAACTGCAACCTTCCCTCCTGTGTGTCGTTCCCTAGGGCGCACGAAGACGAATTTAGACTAATTTCTGTGTGCTCAGTGACATTTAAGCACTTATTCCTGTGTTCCATACAAGACTAGAAGGAGAAGAAACCTTATTACCTGGTATAATGGGTAGCATTCAGGGCCACGCATTTCACAGTTGGCTAGGGCCCCCCGCCGGGCAGATCGTTCGCCGGTTGCCGGTCTTTCAATTTGACGCTACTTCGGCGACCTGTAGTCGCTGAGGATGATAGGATGATGCGAACCCGGGCCCAGAGGATTGACAATCCGTCACGCTGACCATTCAGCTATCGGGCGTGGACATTTCACAGTGGTTTGAAGAGTATATGTGTAGAGGTAGATTGGCAGCTTCGATATGAACTCCTTAAGTTCGTCGTCGCTTAGGCGTGCTGGCTGGCTTCAGGTTGAGTGCACTTGTGTTTCTCTCACACACGACACGTGTGGGAGGTGCGACTTGACAAGTGCAGCTTCCGCACCGGAAGAACGAACCTGGCGCCACCTGTACACGCAACTGCGGCTTCCGCGAACCGCCGTACGTGTGTGTGTGTGTGTGTGTGTGTGTGTGTGTGTGTGTGTGTGTGTGTCTGTGTCGCCGACCAGCTGTTGCCACCGACACCAGCAGCGCTGCGGGAAAGAAGTCGTTACTACTCTAGTGCATCAACTGCCTGAATGCAACGACGCTTCCTGATGTGGCTCACGGGAGCATTCGATATGAGCAGTCTCCTTTATTTTTCCATGCCTTTTCTTACGTTTTTCGACAGAAGGTGCTGTAACTTTTTCTTCGAGTCGTCTCAGTAATACCATTCTAAGACTTAGTGAATTACGTAATCCAAAATCGTCTTTGCTTGACTAGTTTACGGATCTCTCATCCTCCCAAGCAAGTACTAACAACAGCTTCCAAGCTCTTTACAGCTGTGCTAACACCAGTTTGTTCTTAATGAATAGCAGACCCAGACCAGTAACTGTCAATTTTTTGCACGTACAGTTTTGGTATGGCAGTATATACTTGTAATATTTGAAATCCATTGTACCTCCCTTACAATCCAGATCAACGCTCGTTACAGTAACCGGGGATAGATGACTTTCTTTCGGCTGTAGAAGTTAATACGCTTCACATGTTACCAGTTAGTTGTCATTTCACCCTAATATGTTGCAGTAAATTAGAAATTTGTGGTTGTAGTAGTTTTAACAATGTCATTTACAGAAGGGAGGCAATTTCTACCAAACAATAAAACATCTGATTTCGAATAATGAAGTTTCAGAAAGAGCAAAACTCCTGATGTATAAGAATTATTACTTCCCTATTGTCACCTATGGTGGAGAAACATGGACAATGAAAGAAAGGGACTGGAGCAGACTGTAAGCAGGGGAAATGAAATTTCTCAGAGCAGTTAAGGGAAAAACAAGAATGGACAGAGTAAGGAATGTAGACAGAAAGGACCTCAAACAAGAAAGTATGAGAGAAGAAATTGAAAGAAAGAGATTAAGATGGTATGGGCATGTTAAGAGGATGCATGGGCAGAGACTCCCCAAAATTATGGAAGAACTAAAGATGGATGGGAAAAGACCTAGAGGGCGCCCAAGAACACGGTGGAAAATGGGAATGAGAATATCTGTTGAAAGGAGAGGTGTGGCCTGGCAGCAAGTGGAGGAAGAAAAGTGGTGGGAGGACCGAGCCAAATGGAGAGGACTCGTCAGCATCCAGACCCGGCAGTAGCTGGAGCGGGATTCGGGTATAGGTAGATAGATAGATAGATTTTCTGTAAGTGTTACCTTCCTTGTATTCAGTTATCAATAAGCAGATTAAAAATAGCACCCTTATGCAAACGCAGACATACACAACCATCTTTCCGTTATTTTTACGTTGGTTGTTTATGAGAAAATTCAAGTTCTAATAGAGGCACAAAATCTATTATTATTATTATATTCCAGTTAATTTGTCTCTCTCTCTCTCTCCCTCCTGGGATTATGACAATAAACGATATTGTGTAGCTGTATTAACACTCGAGACAATACGAAAATAACGGAGATACGCGTTCTTTTCGTAGGAATCGAAACAAAATTGAAATCCCTGAGTTTTTTTAGATAAAGGATAAATATAAAAAGGCGTTGATAAAGAAGAAAATTACATTAGATAAACGTTGACGTAATGTGATATCATTTGTAGTGTGACCATGATTAGTGGACTCAACGGTCACGATAGCTGCATTATTTCGCCTTGTTCAGAAATTTCACAATTTCGGTAATGTGAAACGAGAGCACAAAATTCATTATTAAGCGTCAGACAAAAGTTTTCAGAAATACACTGTTCAGCCGTTATCTCACAGTAGGACTGTTTTTGAAATTTGAAAGTCGAGGGGAGATAAATTTTTCAGGACTCCTGTGCACAAAAGGCTACTTTTAAGCTAAAGAACTGACGCACTGAACATTCTTATTCTCAGAATATACTGATTTGAAAAAAAAAAAAGATTATGTCCTTCAAATGGAACAAGACGCTGTGGAGAGCCCCCACTGACCTATGATATGCTAATGTAGACAGCTTCATCTTCAGTTTTATATGAACTATTCTCGACCCTGCGAATCATACAGAAATTAATGGACCATTTCGCTAAATCAAAGGTAGTCAAATAAAACAAAGGAAAAGAAACAGAAATAAAATAAACCGGAAGCGCGGCAGTTATTAGTTTACTTCAGCAAATATAACGTTCTCAATAGTTTATTGAAATATAGTGCCTTAGTCTTCTCGCCAACTAGTCCATAATGAGACAGCAAACGAGATTTGAACTGTCAAAACTGGGACACAACAAACGCGGAAACCTATCCCATAAACACGTCCCTACTCTGAATATATCTGAAGAATTCTTCTTCGCTTTAGCAGTTTACCCTTCATTCAGAAACGGAAGATATATTTCTTATGAAATTTTTTCTGTTTCCATTTTCAAGCCTCATTCCTGAATTTATCCATCTTCAAATCACACTTTGTACTTTCATATTTTTCCTAGTATTATGCCCACCTATTGCGGAGAGTGACACTTCACATGATTACAATTTATAGATGGTTTCTATTTTTCATCAAAGTTGAAGTAATTACGAAATGAAATTGTATTCTTAGCAAATATATTACTTTGGAAAACATGTCCCTCAGCAGTATTTACGAGTACATAGGAAGTAGCAAAGGTGTAGCTTTGATCATTCCGTAGGTAAGTGATAATTCAGAGAAGATGGAAGTGCATTTATTTATCAAGTCCTGGAAAATCGTTCAGTGCATCAAAATTATAAAGTATATGTTCACGAAATGAACTAGAAATTTGATTCGGCATCATATAAGTTTAGAACTCTGATGTGCGAAAGTCACTTTTGAGCGGAAATGTGTGTTTCCCATTAATCCTGATTGGCTTATCTGATGATAACGGAAAGAATGACATTACACAAGCAACAAAAATCTTATTTCGTGAGGAACTGGTTCTACGCTCATTCTTCACCGTCTAACTTCATTTGAGAGTTAGCGTATTTACTAGGCGATCTGCCCACATCACTTCATATCCTGTATTATGTCTAAACATGAACCTAGTGGTCGGACCACAAGTACTGTGGAAACGGGTTCGCTGATCAGAGAACAGGGAGAACTAGCAGCAGCGTAATGCGTGACGCGATATCCGAAGAAAGTTTCGTCATCAATGACCCCCGCTCAAATATTAACACTGGCCCATGAAATACCAAAAGCCTTCCGGCACGACAAGCTAATAATGACCGTACTTCGCTGCGCATTACTAAGCGCTGTTGTTACACAAGCGACTTGAATGAGCTCTTTTTTCCTCTAATTGCTTACAAATTAAAAGAGGAGACAGAGAAACGAAATTTTAGGCAAGCCAATGAATGGCAGTAAGGTACCAATTTTAATTCATTGCGTCCGAGGAAATACTAGCCTTGAGGCAATCTACAGTTGGTGTCGTAGGCAGAGGGGATCGAGTCCCGTCCCGATAAATGGATTACCTGCTCGGTCATCTAAGTTATGCTCAACTTTACTTAGATTGGTGGAACGTTCGGAGTGCACAGTTACATTTATTATTTTCCGTCGGTTGTTCCGTTTTTCACGGTACTGTTCGGACTTCGATAAAGTTAAAATCAGCAAATGCATAACTGTTAATCATATACAAAGGACTCATCCATAGTAGATAGTATTCAACATTAAAGTGCGGTAATAAAGAAATTACTGCTTGAATAAAATATCTGAAACTCCAAAAAAAATGTAAACCTAGTGAAAATTATAAATTCTTTCTGTTGTTTTTCTTTTGATGGGAAGAGAAAAAAATCTGTCTGAGTCAACTACAGATTCCGTTACTAGGGGGCTACATTACCAACACACAGAAAAGAAGCCCTAAAGGAATAATCGAATAGACAGTGATATATGAAAATAATAGAAAATCATTAAATAGACTGTAAGGAGTCATAAAGAAAAATGAAACAGAGAAACTAGAACAAGAAACTGTTATCGATAGGATGCAGTGGCTTTCAGAGATTATGATAAACCGAACCCATTTTAAAAATCACGCTGGAGAAATTTTAACAAACACTTAGAGGTCGATCGAATTAGTTTACGTGCAATGAGAAAGAACCGCTAACGGATAACGCGGAACGAATGAAACGAAAATCGAGCTGTTATGCATAATAATTTATTCAGGAAAAAGTCATTTGTTAATGAGATGTTGTTGGACAGAGTGTCCACAGACTAAAAAAATAAATTCTTATCTCTCATGATTAATAACATGTCAACAACCACTAGCGGAGAAGAAATAAATGTAATGAATGCTTAAAATGTTGCGAACATACATAGCAATAAGCAGGTGGGACACTTGCTACTTCCAAATGCGTCTAGAAAAGATTAACAGTTGTTCACAACGTTTAACTTCACCACTGCAGCTCTTACGAACTGATTGTAAATTTATTCCCCTACATCTGTAATGGAGTTCCGAAAACAGGCATATTTTGTAGAGCGGTAGTAGTGCCCTACATGGCAGAGAAATATTTCTTTGACATGAAATCTGGTGGTGATTAACATCTTTTTGGTATTTAACAGGCCACTACGTCGAAAATAATTTTAAATCCCTACGCCATAGTTGGCCAACATGAAAGAAACACGCACCGCAAAGCTAACAGTACGTGGCGGCCTGCCAGCCTCAACTGTTAATATTCAGAAAAATTAATGTTAGGATGCCTCACTCCAACGATTAAGATGCACCTGAAAATTTTCTCGAAAATCATCAGATCAGGAAAGAAAATGAAAATGAGAGTGTAACTGTTATAATGACTCAAAGATCATAACGGCAATTTTTTACCTTACCTACGGTGGCTCGAAAACAAATATTCACTCATTAATAATTATTTCGATATTTTCTAACTTCCGTAGAGTGAAACTGGAAATTCTATTTTTCCTAAGCATCGAACACAATATAATTCTTCGAAAATAATCATGTGAAACAACTGTCGCATAGGCTTCTCGTCATTACGTGAAAATAATCACATCCACAATGGTACAGGCGAGAAAGAAGAGATATAAATTTTTCTCCGTCTCCCTCTCTCCTCCCTCCACTGTATCAATGCCTCGGCACTAACTTTACAGAGACAGCGAACATACACAGTATCCAATTTTGGCAGTAAAGCGCTACGACTCTTACGGAATGTGTGGAAACGAAATACAATAAGTAGCAAAAGTAATAACACAAAAGTATAAGGAAACAGAAGAGTACCACTGAAGTAGTCGTGCAGATGTTAACAGCAGCCCCCAAAAATATTTTATAGACAGTAAAGCGCATTCCCATGAATAAGGTAAATCCATTGTCGTATGTCTATCTTATAAATTATACCAGAGTTGTAAATAATACGAAATGAATCTCTCTACAAAGTTTGTTCATAGCTGAAGAAATATGTACAGGTCACTGATATCGTTTTGCACGGAAGTAAACGACTACTGCTTGGTCCAAACCGACTGCTCGTTTCAATCACGTGTCATGTCATACGGATTAATTTCTTCAATTTTACCAAAATAAATCTCCATAGAAATTCGCTGTGAAGATAAGACAGTCACTGGATGGAAAACAGAGTTCAAGTCCATATTTTCATTTAATTTTGCGCCCGGTAAGCAACAATATACCATAATTCGATAGTGTTGCGCCTGCTCTCGACTTTTAACTCTCTCGTGATCAATAAACAAATCAGCAACGGTTTGCGGATCTCTTCAGCAATCTTTTCTCCTCTCTATAAAATAAGATTAGTGTGGATTACGGAAGAGTGAACAGCATTTCTTTTCACTAAAACCACTGTAAACAAATATTTTGTCGTATATTTAATATATTAACATTATTCTGTACATGTCATAATTTTCAAAACTATTATCTCGAAAACTAGTAGACATTATATACCAATAACAAAAATAAAAAAGTGAATACTCGAGAACTTGACTGAATGGCAAGTAGAACATTGGTCTTAGTCGTTAACCATGTGGTTAACTGAATAACGGTGATATTTACTTAAAAGCTAGGCTTTTTGTCACTTTCTTTGACTTTTTCAAACTACAGTTTCTCTTATAACGTTTTTCGTCAAGTTGGCCAGTCCTCAGACGCTGCACGTTTTATAGCGACGAAATGAGTAATTTCGGAAAAATGTGTATAAATTCATTTTCGCGGCGTAACTTTTCTACAGGAGGATTTAGTCAAACAGCAAAGCTATGGTACTTAATTGATGCAGAATTTAATGCTCTGCATTTATGGTAACCTTGGCCTTTTCGATTAAACATTTAGTTCCGGAGGAATCTGAAGAAAACCAGAAAAAGTTTGAAATTTTGGGGGTTCGAAGTTAACTCGTTCCTAACTTCCTTCCCTAATGAAGATAATCTATTAAATTTTACTCGACACGGAATACAGTGTAATATCGACAGAAATTTATGTATCTCATGAATGGTGAAGAGCCAAAACCACTAACATGAAGTCATCAGACCACCACGACCGAACCTAACACACCCAATTAAGAGTAAGCAACGGACTGACATCGACAATATAGTTGCCGACTCGTTATCTACGATATTTTTTCGATCCGGTGTTGAAACAGCACAAGCGCTGAGAATTGTACGTGGTAGCTTAAGGGGCCGTAAATAGTGCCCCGAAGTATATACCTTCAGCGTCTTTCCCCAGCTGAGGCAAATTCAATAAGTTTTATTCGGTACGAAACACAGAGAAATATCGAGAGTAATTTATTTATGTCATCAGTAGTAGAGAAAGTAAGATGTGCGTAAGACTGTGGCATATTTGGCCGTAAGACTGCTTCTGAGAAGTGTAGCAGCCTGGGACAATTTCATTTTTTCTTTTCTTTTCTTTTTTTTTTTAATTTGACACCATTTCGGCGACTTGCTTGACACCACATCGCGACTTGCTTGACACCACTTTGGCGACTTGCTTGACACCACTTTGGCGACTTGCACGTCGATGATGATGAAATGATGATAACAAACACATCCCAGTCCCGAGCGGAGAAAATCACGAACCGGCCGGGAATGGAATCCGGGGCCCGGTGTCGAGAGCCAGTAACTCTAGCCACAAGATGTCGGTAGCAATGCATGAAAAACACTGTCCTTAAGTAACCATCCCCCTATGACCACCTCTGCCTACCTCTCCCCACTGAGATCGCGCTATGCAAGGAAATCCACTGTACACTTTCTGACTCATTATCTCGCTCGCACGTCCTAAGACCACATACGGTGCGCGATTTTGTTATCAAGGGGTCGTACATGGTGCCTTGAGATTAAATCCGGTCCTAAGTTCGCTTCTGCCGTCCTTTACCACCGAGACCAGGCTACCGTGAGTCATATTGAGAAAGAGCTGTGCAAGGAAATCCACAATACACCTGCTGACTCTTCATCTATCCCCCACGTTCACAAGTGCTGGAGGATGTCATTATTAAGGGGCCATAAACAGTGCCGTGAGGTAAAATCCGGTCCCGAAGCTCGTTTCTGCCGTCCTTTCCCGTCGAGGACACTCGACCGAGGTTGGTCCCGTGCGAAACACGGAACGCAGTGGTGCGGTAGTGCGGCAGCGGCGGCCCGGCAGAGGCCCGCCCCTCGCAGTCATCGGCGCGGAAATCATCGCGGCGGTAATTGATTTCCCGCGGCGGGCGGTGGCAGGGCGCGCTCCCCCCACCGCGGCGCGCTGCCCCGCCCCTCCGCTCCCCCTCCGCCCCTCCAGGGCGGCGCTAGCTGCGCGCCACTGGTCTTCGGCGCCCCTCGCCGCCCGCGCGCCAGCGGTAAGCGAAGCGCGCCGTGCTCACTCACGACCGCGCAGTCGCCGCTTCCTCGAGGCCCGTGACTCAGCGCCACCTCCCAGCCACCGTGGTCGCGCCGCGCACCCACGGACACAACACAGACGCTCTCTGCAGTACCGCGCGGTGGATGGAGGCGGCCCGGGGCGGAGTAAGCAGACTGCGGACGCGGACGCAGACGGGCGCCTAGCCAGTGAACATGCTGATCACGACGAACGCGCTCGCGCCGCCGGCCAACTGCAGCGACCTGAGTAGCCTGTGCTGCCTGCCGAGCCGCGCCGCGCCCTCCTGGGGCAAGATGGACCTGCCAGGGGTGCCACCGCCGCTCACCAGCTCCGCCGCTGTCGCCATGTTGCCCAGCCTGCCTTGCTCGCCCGCAGGTCAGTCGCCCGTCGCACTGTGTTTAGCTGTAGTAACACCGACCCTCTGCCGAAAGTACCCTTTAGCCCCAGACAAGTGCTTCTACGTGCCACCCTACTACTGACAACTGCTCGCTCGTCGACGATATAAAACTGTCACTGAATGCTGATTCACTACAACGCGCCTTTTTCGAAAAAAATTACACTCTATCTCGTACATAAGTTGTTGACATTTCTTCGTCCACTTTGTGTATTTTTTGGCAAATCACGTCACCACTGCACAATGCCGTAACAGTTTGCGACCGGCCTGTAATCACGTCACACTAAAGTCACATTGCGTTCGAGTGTTGTTGACAAGGCAACGGATCCCGCTTGCGCCATATGCCGTGAACTGACGACAATACTGGCTGGCAGCAACCTATTACTACATTGAAAAAAAAGATTCTCATCTAATAGTGTCGTAAGAAATATAAATTTTTTAAAGGATCCTGTCAACCACGAAGTTCATCCTCACACCTTGTCAGTATTACTACGAGAGGAAAAAAAGAAAAAAACAGGAAATATGTGCCTGTTGTGGGCAGCGTACACGTGGCTATGAATTGGTGAGGTAGAGTTGGCCTTAGGATGACAGCTCTTCGAGAGCTGCAAAGAGTACGCCTAACATCGTTCAGAAAACCATGGTCCATAAGTGGAGAAGAATCAAAAACGTGTCCACCCTCGCTTTGCTTGAAGCCACAATTGCGAAAACTAAAACACGTCACTCAATGAGGATTGCTGTGGGGAAATCTAATTCAATTTCTCAAAACAGGGAATCCATCATTTTGGAGCTACATAAAAGACCGCCAGTGGAAGCTAGAAATCGGTGAGAAATTTCCTGTCTGACTATACTTCCGTTATTAATACTAATGGATTTTTTTTCAACTGGTAAGTTTATAGTCATCATTTTGTCTTTTACCTGTAATCAGAGAGTTCATATATTTTACATTGCATTCATTACGGAAAAGGGTTGTAAGTTACATCAATATATAATTCAAAATTGGAAATTACAATGAAATAACCAGTGCCGAAACAAAAGACAAGTTAGGCCTATATCCGGTCGCAGGTTCGAATCCTGCCTCGGGCATGGATGTGTGTGATGTCCTTAGGTTAGTTAGGTTTAATTAGTTCTAAGTTCTGGGCGATTGATGACCTCAGATCTTAAGTCGCATAGTGCTCAGAGCCAAGTTAGGCCTATATTCGATCTTGAGAACTACAACAATAAAGACAAACTAAAGACGGATTAAATATGAGCGCGTGCATCAGTGGGCATGAGGGCATGTAAGAAGGGGTAGAACATGGAGAGAAAGAAGAATGTAGTAAAAATACTCAAAAATTAAGAACATTGTGTAGCTGGGGGAACAGAATGTGGTGTGACTGATGAAAAAATTAAATGAGGATGGAGTGGAACTCGGAGAAGATAGCAGCATTTGCTTTACTGTTTTACTGAAGGGAAACTTAACATACACGCTAAGTTTTTCGGCAAATGTTCCGAGGACGATAAAGGATGTGGATGTGCTTCAACTTCCTTTTGGCACTGAACTGTGCGCAGAGTACAGGACAGCGGACATCAGAAATAGAGCGAGACTTTGCGAATCTTTCTGTTTTATGGATGGCACAGCTACGATATTAGGTAAGTGAGGTCTTATGATGCGAATGTGATGTGATGCGAGGAAGCTCGGGGCATGCCCCATGAAGAGCCGAAGAAGTAGACGTAGCGTACGGTAGTCACGTAACGTGTCTGGCCGGTAGAGTGACTGTTATTTTCCACCTGGTGTTAGTCAATACCACATCTCATTGTGACTAAATATTAAGCTTGACATGTACTATCACTCTGTCAAATTTGTCTATATTCATAACACGGTAAGGGGTGTAGATGAAGAAAGTAATGAACATTTCAGTCGTAAAATCGACAATGATGAAATAAATAGTGTGGTCGACTACTGTTCTTGTTATTGTCACAGATCAGTTTCAGCACCAGTAAGTGTTCTATGCGCGTGATTACTTTGTAGTATCTAATACGCTGACTACATCGCTTCTCCTCGGTTGTAAGCTGTTGATAAAAAGTAATCAGAAACATTCAGTACCAATATGTGTCCTGTTCGTGTGTCTTTGTACACGTTTACGGTATCTACAGCAAATACTAGATCTATTATTTCTCGTTAGAAGTTGCTGATAACTTCGTAATCATATTTGTGGTTGATTATCTTGGCTACCACGATTATTATTATATTTCGTTTAGGCCTGCACCACGCATTTCTTAATTCTGACCCAGCACTCTCTCACCCTGGCGCTATGTGTGTTTTTTCGCCCCTGACTTAATTTCGCTCCAATTCTCAGACGAATGTTTAATGCTTCTGTGTATGGAGAGGAGCTGATGCTCTGATAAGAATCTTGTACTGGTCTCTGTCGTCAATATCGTTACGATAAATCTAACTAGTCTTGTCCGCTTGTAGCTCCAGAGACAGCAATACAGATACTGGAAGTGATTTTCCAGTTGTCAGTCCTGACTACATAACCTCCAAGGACCAGTTGCCTCTTTTTCATTGATTCTGTATATGCCACTTCCTTTGGGAGGTTTGTATTCAATTCTTTCAATGTATGGTCATTTTTCTTATTCCCAATTAAAATCCACACCTTTCTCAATAATATGTACTGTGACATCGACCTCTAGGATTGCAACGTAAATTAGTCTGTATGAAAATTACAGCCGATGTCATGTGGAGCATACCTTAAGAAGTGTCACATGCCTCGCGAAATTCTTTAAGAGTCCACCATGCCAGCTAAAAACGTCATCGCACGCTCTCCGCTAGTTTTGAGGACTCTCGTCGGTACATCCCCTTTCCTGCTCAGAAATACACGTATTAGTGTGTGAAATAGATGTGGTAGTACACATGCTCGTTCGTAGACTGTTAATCGCTGGGCGGAAAGCTGTCAACTGTGAAGTTCGTCCTACGCTAGGTCCTTATTATTAATGCTAGATAAGAGCCTGTTGTGTGCAGCATACACATAGTCATAAGTTCAGCATTTCTTCACAAAACTCCGTTACCTGTCACATTTCACACATGGTAAGCATCTTTTACGAAACCGCGAGAAATAAGAATAACAGTTTCTGTATGCCTAGAAGTTTGCCCTCGACGTATTCGTCTCCGAGAAATATTATCTCATTTTATTTTTTTCTACACAGAGGTCGTCACCAGGTTAGACTCCTCTACAAGATTTACATCCCCGTAGCAAAGTAATGAACTGCCAATTTGGGAATCTGTGTTTTGTAATTTCCTCATAAATTCTTTTGAAGTATAATGATACCATTAACATCTCTACCTCTCTCAAACACACACACACACACACACACACACACACACACACATATATATATATATATATATATATATATATATATATATATATATATATATTGCGTTAATGTATTTTGGGCTTGCATAATGACTGGGGAAAATACAACAGAATTTATAAATTATAGGCATAATTTTTACCAGTACTGTAGTTTACGGTAATTTACAGAATTGATTTCTAATCGCTTCTGATGTGAAACTGCAGGCGTTTCGAATGTTTGCAGATCTCAGATAGCAAGGGGGTAACTAGTTAGAAATCTTCTCTCTTTCAACCAGCTGCCATTTATAAACTCTGTGTAATCGATGAGACATGTATATGAATTATCTCGTAGGTCTTAATCATCTGAGTGACATCTTAAATGTGTTTTATAACCATCACATATTATGGCTGTACTAATTTTAAAATTGCACAAAAAATGAATAAAAATGTACTGCTAATATTTTCTCAAGTCCCAAATTAGAATTTAGGAGTAATTACAACAAATACGCACTTTCTTGACGTTGCAGAACACGAAGAAAAGTTGCTGTTTGTGATTAATATTATGTTCTTATAAACTCCACCGGGAAACTGGACTAGTGAGTAACTGTGCGCATGACGTTAAGTTTCGCCCATACATGAATTTTGTAGTTCTAAAGAGTTCATATAATAACAACCGCTAGTTAAACCAATAAACTCAAAATTGTATGGGCAGACATTTATGGGAAAATAATGAGCATCAACTCACATTTACGAAATGTTGTTCAAAGCACCATTTCCTAAGTATTTTCAATAAAGCTCTCTTTGTTACTGCCTCGAGAAACATACAACCAATGAAAGCAGAAAAACCTGCAAATACATTGGATTGCCTTTGCGGAACTGGGTAAAGGTTCTACAAAAATACAAAAATCCTCAATTCAGTACTTCCCAGAGCCATTTCAAGAAAGTTATCTCCATTAATATCGATCGTGTTGAACAATCGAAGAATTTTAGCAAGTTCTCGTGATTACAGATTTACTATCGGAGCCTTTATGTAAGAACTGGTCTTTCTGTAGTGTCAAAATGAATTAATGTAATCAATGATGAAACCGCAGTAACTTTCAGTTTTCGAACAGTGTAAATATCGTATGAGATTTTAGTGATATTTTCATGAGATTATTGCTAAACGGAAATATCATGAACGGTTGACAATATTCGTAAGTGTTAGCCAGTTATTTTAAACGCTACTGATACTTTTATGCTACATAAACTGCCTTATGTTTATGTATAGCGGGCTGTGTATTAATTTGATACATACATGTTTCAACAGTTTGAATACTTCGTTCGCTATTTACTTAATACTCTAAGGCGTTTACTCAATTGAAAAGGTGTAGAAAAGAAATAACTAGTAGAAATACTACAGAAATAAGAAGTATCAAATTAATTAAGTTACCAAAACCTTCAAATTACATTTAAAAAATCCTCTAAAACTAAGCATTACTCTCCCCCGTCAATCTACATGTAACATGAGAACTAATAAAACATTTATGACTCTCCGACTACTTAGACCATCTTTGATTGTTCAAACTCCATAACATGGTAACCCGACATAGGATATTCATTAAATCACATGTACATATTGATTGTTTTTCTTTAAGATGTAGTCCTATCATGTTTGTTTTAAAACGTCATCTGACATCTAACACTCTGTGTAAATAAAAAGAAACAAAGAATTTCTTTCAGGAGTTGTCAGATGCATGGTGATAAATGAATATTATAATTTAGGAAACAGTAGCAACTGACACCAAGAAATCACGCAGAAGTACCTCCTACGTAATTAAGGTACGAGTGCACCTTTTCCAAAAGCAAAAACTGCAAACAGAACTGAATTTATGCCATTTGAGGCGCTACTGAAACAGTTTGGTACGATAATGCCAACAGCGTTATAGTGCAAGCCTCTCTGTCATGTGCTTGTTTCCAGAGATTGTACTTTAACGTTGCTGATCATTTGATGTCGAAAAGACAGCCTCTCTTTCTAACATTCCATTTTTGTAGCTAAAGAATTCACTGATTACCTGACAGTTCCATGTGCAGGGTACATGCTCAAAATCTACAACGCTTCTACCTGTTGTGCTGTTAAAAATTTTCTTGGTTCTGGATCGTGTCACGACATTCGTCGTCTGGATATCAATTTTAAGAAGAAACTGAAATGCTGACAGCAAAACCTGAGGGCAAAAATTGTCACCACCAATTTATAAGTTCATACTGATAGACGCTATGTTACTGAAAGGCTGTCGTAGCAATTATTCACAAATACTGTAAATCTTATTCTCACCATTCCGAGGCTATATACGATAGTGGCAACGCAACTATTGCACTCTTTCTTCGTAAGTTGGATTTTGTGAGAACAGTGTATCTGTTCTTCCAAAGATAACCATTTAAAGTCGGCGAGAATTCTGTCACGCCTTTTGTAAGGGTATACTGATCTCTTACAGTATGATCGGTGGTCTCTGAATTCCTTCGATGTATGCTGTTGTATCTACCTGAGAGGAACTCAAAACTACTGCGGTACTCTAAAATTCGCCATGCAGGCGTCGTGTAAGCGATTTCCATTACAGACCCACCACACTATCTCAATACTCTTCCAACAAATCTGAGTCTCCATTCACCTCCCCTACTACTGATTTCACGTGTACGCCATATTTCACCATTACTGTAAGGTATTATCCTTAATTATTTAAATGATTTGATGGGCCTCAGACGTTCACTATTAACCTTGTATTTATACTACAAATGCAGAAATTCCTCCAGCTGTATTTAAGGTGTCGATTTTATTTCATCGCTGTAACAGCCGCACGCAGTTGACGCCAACAAGTGTATGAGCCTGAAGATGACGTTGTTACAACGTTGAAACTAGTTACCAAAATAAAATCGACACCTTAAATACAGCTGGAGGAATTTCTGCATTTTTAATATAGTGTTATACCAGCTGACGTCCCACTGTCCTTTATTTCAGCTATGGATGTACGAAGATTAGCCTTGTAGTCTGAGAGTATCGTATTCATTTTCTTGTGATGGGTATTATTTTGTATTTATCCGTATTTAAAGAGCGCTGCCATTCGCTACACTACAGGAAAATTTCTGCAAGTCTTCCTGCATTTCCACACGTTAATTTGCTGTTGATAACTTAGTCGTAGCACAGTTTGATGGTCCTATTTGTCCTATCTGATCATTTTATGTATTCATCGATCCACTCGGATTTTTGTGAATAGATGTTGTATGATGCTATTGCAGTTATTACCAAACTATGTGGTAGAGTGTCGAAGGGTTTACCGAAACCAAAGAAGAACTCGTTCATCTGCAGTTGCTGTTTGCAAGACAAAGCCTGTGAATTAAGTAACATAATCTTTCAAACAGAAAAACAGCATGGAAAATGCGAAAATAACAAGAAATTGCAAAAAGCATAGAGAAAAAGGGAGCTCGAATACTTCAGCCTTGTGACGAGGCGTTTTGAAGGGAATACATGAACTTGGAATAAGAAGAAACGCATTGTTCAGAAATTAGTGAAGTTGATTTGTAAATTTTGCAGCGTATTCTACAATTATGTGACCTTCTTGTTTACTTTTTTGTCACTTTCATGACAGGTACAAATAACCTCTACACAATAATCTTAAATAAAGCAAAACAGTAGACGATGAGAATGATGTAATAAGCACTTCAGGACGTCACTAGGCACGCTGTTATGCAAGGTTGCGTTCTCTTGACCTTTCCCATTTAGGAACAAGTGCACACAACCTCATCCTAGCACAAACATAAAAAAGCCTGTCAAGAGTCACATTGTGACTAAAAGAATAATTGGATCAGTCTGGAACCTACATGGAAATCTGATTACTTATCTGAGTACAAATCAAATATTCCGAGCGTTAGCCAGTTGAGTTGCAAAGCTAATACCGTCCTTGGGTCTGTCAACGAATTTCTCCGTAATTTTTGTCAGCTATTCCGCTTTCACGAACTCCCTGAAGAGGTCTTCAAAGCACGGAGCCTGCTTCGATCGTAAAGCTTGCCCGCTGTGAGATGGACTTGCGACGAACATCTGCCGTGTTGACCACACAAAGACGGCCCCACCACTTTTCCTTAATGACCGGAAAAGCACTGTTACGCTCTGATTTAAACCGCCTATCCCAATGTTTCGCCCATATACCTGTCTTCCGTGTGCGGCCGTAACCTCTTTAACCTCTGGAGCAGTGAGAAATGCGAGCACAAACATCAGTGTCACGGGCGCTGCGCCAAAACGAGGCGCATCTCTAGCGCTGAATAAGTATGGCGCAGAACGAATCTGTCTCCCAAGGTTCTCAGCATCGAGGCACGTAATGCACGCAGAGGTGCCCACGCACCCATGCACGCGCATTCGGCTCTCTGTTGCCTGCTGCGTGACGAATTACGCCTTGTTTTCCAGCGGCCGGAAAATAAATTACCGGTGACATCTGTCACAGTCAACAATTCTCGTTACACAGCCAATTCTTTTCATTGCTCCGAGCAGTAATAACATCGGAATGCACCACAATTTTTGGCGCAAAATGGCAGGAGTTAGTAACGTCACTGGTTTGACATTGTGGTATGTTACGCAAGTACGCGTGTGTAAAATCTTTCTGGTTCCTGAGAATATATCCACGCTTCTCCCTTTTGCTGATGGTGCGGCATCTTCCGTTGATATTCCTATACAAACATATCGCAAATTTCTCAGAAAAAGATTTATTAATAGTATGAAACTACCTTTATGCAGTTCTTGCTACCATTTTGCTTTGTCAGGAGTTCCAGTGGACCAGATTGGTTTTCAGACCATGATTATCGCACGTTTAGCTTACGCAGTGATTGTTTCACCATGTTAATTTAAGGAAAAATTTAATTTCCTTTACCTGTATTTTGAGGTAGAATTTTCGTACAAAAACTCTAAAGAAGTGGTACGAAAAAAAAAAAAACACATGTTGGGGAAGAAGCGATACGACGAGGAAATAATGTCCACGACGAACGATTATTGTACATATATGCACTTCCAATTCTTTCTCTCAAAATTTAGACATTTGTCAAGAAAAGAGGTTATCTACGTCATTATTGGCAGTTTCTGACTTGGCACTTGCCTTCACTTGCGTAATACCAGCGTATTTCACAATACTTCTTCCAATATACGAGCTGCCGCAATACTACAAATACCATTCGAAATTCAAAGGGTGTGCCTACAGAAGGCACAGTTTGGAACGAAATTGGCTTTTTCTCCTTTATTTCACTTGATAAGTGTTTTAACAACGATTTTACTCTAATTAACACGTCAAAAATATTCTTGTTTCTCTATTTTAGACAGATGACCCATAGCAGCAAAACTTAACCAATCTTCGTGATGTGGGTCCTGAGTTTCTTCCTCCTCATTATGCATTATTTTTTTTTGTCGTGCCTGTACAATCCAACTTTCATTTTCAGTCATACTTTTTGGAAATCATATCTCGTCGTATTTGTTCTACAAGAATTAATGCTTCAGCGACGTTTCATGTTGCTTCAGTTGCACAGACGATGATCGATGCAAATGAAAGGCAGTGAAACTCCGTTAATGACGAATCATTAATACTACAACTGTCGAATGGGGACAAAGGTGATGAAGAAAACATATGTATTACATGACGTTAACATTAGAAGTGCTGTTATGAATGGAAAAAATAGTGAGTGTAACAACAGAGAAGATTTCCATACGGGTACACGGGGTGCGTTTAGCACCTGGTTCGGGAGCTGCGTGATATTGTTGTTGTTGTCGGTTATTAAGTTCAGCACCTGTCTTTTGTTGTCTCTGGGCTGATATAAAATGACATCTGCACGTCCTTCGGAGCAAAAACTCCATTTGTTTCCGTCCGGAATTTATTACAGTGAATACTTCATAGAGACCACGATAATGTCTGTCTCATGATCACGACGAAGAAAGACATACTGACATCCAGAGAGTTACTTTATCTGACTGTAATGTAAATCGGTCATATCACAAAAAGGAGTGGTCTGCTATGGCCAAGCCGCTCCAGTCCGGAACTGCGCTGCTGCTACGGTCGCAGGTTGGAACCCTGCCTAGGGCATGGACGTGTGTGTTGTCCTTAGGTTAGTTAGGTTTAAGTTGTTCTACGTCTAGAAGACTGATGACTTCAGATGTTAAGTCCCATAGTGCTTAGAGCCATTTGAACTATTTTGAACAAAAAGGGGGAGGGACAGCTTGGTTTTTGAATACCTCATATATTACTATCATTTG
The DNA here is from genome assembly GCF_023898315.1 of Schistocerca nitens. Classification (NCBI taxonomy): domain Eukaryota; kingdom Metazoa; phylum Arthropoda; class Insecta; order Orthoptera; family Acrididae; genus Schistocerca; species Schistocerca nitens. Next base: position 843,038,769 of record NC_064617.1, read on the forward strand.
AATTCAAGTGGACAGTGAGCAGTCAGTTACACTCAGGGAAATGCAATTAGATGATTTTAACTTGCTTTATCTTTGACAGAATTCTCTCTGAATTGTAGATACTGCGCTGGCTCATCTCTGTACTTCAAGGCGCTATTCTCATTCCGCGATAAATATACATGCTACAATCGATTGTGTAAGCAGATTACAAGACTGAGAAAGAACGATTTGCTATTGCAATTCTAAATCCAAATACACTCGAGGACGTTTCCGAAATTTGTCTCTCTTCAAAGTCTTATGCATTACGACTTTTCAAGCTGTATTAATGTTGCTCTGCACGCCCTCCTAGAGCAGTTCATGTTCCGTGCGGGCCATCATCTCTAGCAGTCAGTATGGAGTAACGGTCTCACTATGATCAAACACTGATCGAAACCCGTCAGATCTTTAAAAATAAAATTATTGTGTGCGGTATAAACCACTTTTTTATCATATAAAAATTTTAATAGCATTTACATTCGCTGTTATTTCCAAGAGCAATGTTTCAAAAACATCTTAACGTATTTGTAATCGTAAACTTTCCTTTGCCTTTCCTTTTCATGCTTTTTATGAAGATATTAGTAAATGTAATATAATGAGCATTATTTCGGTTTATTTTCCGTGTAAGTAAAGTGAAAATTTAAAATCAATAAAAGGAAAATGTTTCCGCATACGGGTCCTATACCACGATCTTCGGTTTGCAATCTTGCACTCTCTCCGCTGCGCCGGTGCCTGGTATAACATAAACGGCTCGTGCCTCGCCCGACAGTGCCAAACATGCCATTTTTTCTGAAGAGTTCGCCATCTGGAGCTCTCACTTCTGTCACTTTCATTTCCAGCAAAGCTCCCCGTATACGTCAAATTTGGACGTAATCCCCTTGTAAGATGACCGCGAAGCCTAACATTTCCACACTACTCAGCTATCATCAGCTACAGCAGCACACCGCTTTTCGTCTTATATAGGAGAATGTGTCACACAGCAAGCGTTTTATTATACTCTGCCTTCATATCCTATCGAGGTACGTAAAACAGATTATGCTTCTCATGCCCTCCAATTCTGCAATATTTCCCGACATTATACAGGGTGATTACGTGATGATATTACATACTTTCAGGGTTATGGAGAAGGGTAAATGTATCAATTTGAGTTAAGGTCCAAGGTCCGGGAAAGACCTAGTTAAAAGTTGCAAGTGAAAATCTTTCTGATACCTCTGACGGTGGAATACATGTACCAGTGCTGTCGTTGCTAAGATTATAAGGTACACAGCTTCCATAATTGATAGTATGGACCAAAACAAGAAAAAATGTCTAGTAAATAGAGGCTCTAAAGTGCATACCTTAAGAGCCATGAGTACCTGTTGATCTTCTCTATTGTGGAACACATCTACATCTGTATCTACATGGATACTCTGCAAATCACATTTAAGTACCTGACAGAGGGTTTATCGAACAACCTTCACAATAATTCTCTGTTATTCCGATCTCGTACAGAGCGATGAAAAAAAGAACACCTTCATCTTTCGGTGGGAGCACTGATTTCCCTTATTTTACTATGGCGATCGTTTCTCCCTACGTAGATCGGCGTAGACAAAATATTTTCGCATTCGGAGGAGAAAGTTGGTGATTGGAATCTCGTAAGAAGATTCCGCCGCTACGAAAAACATCTTTGTTTTAATGATGTCCACCCCAAATCCTGCATCATTTCAGTGACACTCTCTCCCCTATTTCGCGATAATACAAAACGTGCTGCCCTTTTTTGAACTGTCTCGACGTACTCCGTCAATTCTGTCTGGTAAGGATCCCACACCATGCAGCAGTACTTCAAGAGAGGACCGACAAGCGTAGAGTAGGCACTCTCTTTAGCAGATCTGTTACATTTTCTAAGTGTCCTGCCAATAAAACGGAGTCCTTGGTTAGCCTACCGCACAACATTTTCTACGTGTTCCTTCCACTTTAAGTTGTCCGTAATTGCAATTCCTTCATATTTATTTGAATTTACGGTCCTTAGATTTCACTGATTTATGGTGTAACCTAAGTTTAATGGATTTCTTTTAGCGCTCATGTGGATGACCACACACTTTCCGTTATTCAAGGTCAATTGCCACTTTTCGCACCATACAGATATCTGTTCTAAATCGTTTTGCAATTCGTTTTGATCTTCTGCTTACTTTACTAGTCGATAAACGACAGCGTCATCTGCAAACAACGAAAGACGGCTTCTCATATTGTCTCCTAAATCGTGTATATAGAGGACGAACAGCAAATCACCTAGGGCCTATAAAACTACCTTGGGGAACGCCAGAAATCACTTCTGCTTTACTCAATGACTTTCCGTCAGTTACTGAAAACTATGACCTCTCTGACAGAAAATCACGAATCCAGTCACCTAACTGAGACGATATTCCATAAGCACGCAATTCGCTACAAGCCGCTTGTGTGATACAGTGTCAAAAGCCTTCTGGAAATCTAGAAATATGGAATCAATTTGAAATCCCTTGTCAGTAGCATTCAACACTTCTACTGAACATGTCCCCACAGCTCTTAAGGTATGCATTTTAGAGCGCATGTTTACTAGACATCGTTATTTAGTTTTGGTCCACACTACCAGCTCTGGACGATGCCTACCATGCTATCTTAGCAAAAGCAGTACTGGTACATGTATCCTACTGTCAGAAGTATCAGTACGATTTTCGCTTTTAATTTTCGACTAGGTTTTCTCCAGACCAGGATGCCTTAGATTGATACATTTACCCTTCTCCGCCATTCCAAAAGCTTCTGATGTCGTCACGGAGACACCTTGTAGAAAGAAGCCGTTACCTACAACGATAGATTACCATTTCGATTTGAGTTCTGTTAGAGATCAGAATTAGTATCAGTGAATGTTGCGCACGCATAACACAATGACAGTGTGTACACTACTCACAAGCAGCTGTTGTATTATCACCTTTTCCATTCTATGAATATTTGTCGACTAAATTGATTTCGGAGAGAAATTGCTCGGGCTATTGTCACCTACACTTACGTAACCATATTGTTTTAACAGCTGTTACCATGCGCCCAAGTCCTCACTATAGTCGTTCTATTGTAAACTGAAACTTTATCAGAATTATTATTATGAAATTGCATTTCTAAGAGTCCAGTGTTTGTTACTCATGTACATGTCATATAATTTCAGAATTCCAACGTCTCATCTCTTCTGCATACCTTCCTGACCCGAAATAATTTTTCTTTTAGCAGATATGTACCAAGACTTTGCTACTGTGTTTGAAAAATATTAACTGATATAGTACATGACACATATATTTCACGAAGCAAAGACGATAATACATTTCCCGTAGTCTTTCTTACATAACTTCAAACAGATCCTGGAGTAGTAGATTCATTAAGTCCAATGTCGATCTTCCTCCTAGTTCAACTGTGACAGTGTTGCTTCCCCATTAACCCCATCGTTGGAGAAACATAGAGAAAAAATAAACTCTTCTATAAATTCCCTAGGATGTGTTAACGCTGGTCCCTGTCCCGCAAATTTACTTCCAATTAGAGAAACTGGGTTTCTAGCTTGTTACTTTCTCAGTGATGGACTGAGAACTTCGGCAAATGACTGCAGAAGAAAGTTGTGAGTTTAACGATTCCACCATCGATGAATTTGTTGAAGATGATTTACTATCACAATTGGACGAGGAAGGAACTCGACTGCCGACTCGGCAATTGAGGGTTTCCTGTGTCTCTCTGAAACTATTTAAAGAAAACCACGAAAATGTGTATCAGGACAGTCTAAGTGAGATTTCAAAATAAACCTTCCCGAAGACGATTCCAGAGCCCTAACAATTGCACCACATCAAAAGGTTGACTGGCTGAAAGCGGCATCTAGCTCAGCGTCGTGTATAGTGGACTCCCTGTCAATAAAGCCGTATTGTTTCTTTTGGTATTTCCTGTGTTTGTCATTATATAGTTGCTCTTGTCTCATAGTTCATAGTGCTTAGAGTCAAACTGCAAAAAAGCAACATATTTGTCGAATTCTTGCTTGCTAGTGGGTAGATGTATGAGATGTCGGATCGAGATCTCGCCAAGGAAGACAGAACACGGCAAAGATACGAATTAATACATCGATGCAACTGATACCGAGATTTTTTTTCTAAATCTCGATTTCTAGACACGAAATTAACTTATTACTACGCTAACCGACAGAGAGAATAAAACTTTTCATTGTTTATTGATGCAACAAAAGGCTAAAGATCAGCCTGGAAGTTGAAAAAGTTTCGCCATAAGAAGGTATTTATTAACACTGCAAAAACAAAAATAACGAACAGTTTTATACGAAGTTCCTTAACATCCACACAGTCGTCACAAACTGGAGTGTTTCGTATCTCAATACCAATTTAAACTGTCCCTCTTCATACCATGCTGTCTTTTAGTGATTAAATCATGTCGTGACTAAGTGCTGTAGATTTTCGTCATTAAAAAAGCTTTTTCTGGTAATATAGCCCATTACCTCCTGTGCTCTGCATTGTCAGTCTTAAACAATATCTCTATTTCCGGACACTGAAACCGTTAACAACACCTTCTCAGTAGGCTACAACAAACTGTGATGATTGTCACAATATCTCTAACCTTCCACCTGTTGTTGTTGTTGTTGTTGTTGTTCTTGTGCTCTTCAGTTCAAAGACTGGTTTGATGCAGCTCTCCATGCTACTCTATCCTGTGCAAGCTTCTTCATACCCTAATAACTACTGCAACCTGCATCCTTCTGAATCTGCTATCAGCCGATCCGTTCTTGTAGTCAAGTTGTGCCACAAATTCCTCTTCTCCCCAATTCTATTCACTATCTTCTCGTTAGTTACGTGATCTACACATCTAATCTTCAGCATTCTTCTGTAGTACCACATTTCAAAAGTTTCTATTCTCTTCCTGTCTAAACTGTTTATCGTCTGTGTTTCATGACTAAAGCAGAAGAAATGAATTAAAATTTGTGCTGCGGCCGGGGATCGAACTCGGGTCTTCTTAATTGCTAAGCAGAAATGCTAAACATCAAGAAGACAGAGTTCGAGTCCCGGCCGCAGCACAAATTTTAATTCATTTCTTCCGCTTTAATCATTATCGTAGATAAAGAAGAGACTAAAATGGCTCAGGGAAAAATATAAGTTCCATGTTTCACTTTCAAACATGGCTAGACTCCACAAAAAACTTTCAGAGAAGATTTCCTGTCACTTAAATATATATTCAATGTTAACAAATTTCTCTTCTTCAGAAACGCTTTCCTTGCCATCGCCAGTCCACATTTTATATCTTCTCTACTTCGACTATCATAAAATATTTTTCTGCCCAAATAGCAAAACTCGCCTACTACTTTAAATGTGCCATTTCCTAATCTAATCCCGTCAGAATCACCTGATCTAATCTGACTACATTCCATTATCCTAGTTTTGCCTTTGTTTCTGTTCATCTCATATCCTCCTTTCAGGATACTGTCCATTTTGTTCAACTGCTCTTCCAAGTTCTTTGTTGTCTCTGACAAAATTACAATGTCATCGGCGAATCTCAAAGTTTTTATTTCTTCTTCCTGGATTTTAATTCCTTCTCCAAATTTTTCTTTTTTTTTTTCTTTTACTGCTTGCTCAATATACAAACTGAGTAACATGGGGGATAGGCTACAATCCTGTCTCACTCCCCTCTCGACCACTGCTTCCCTTTCGTGCCCCTCGACTCGTATAACTGCCATCTAGTTTCTGTACAAATTATAAATAGCCTTCAGTTCCCTGTATTTTACCCTTGCCATCTTCAGAATTTGAGAGTATTCAGAGTCGACCTTGTCAAAAGCTTTCTCTAAATCTAGAAGTGCCATAAACATAGGTTTACCTTTCCTTCACCGATCTTCTAAGATAAGTCGTAGAGGCAGTAGTGCCTCGCGTGTTCCTACATTTCTACGAAATCCATACTCATCTTCCAGAGGTCGGCTTCTACCATTTTTTCCACCTATAAGTATCGAATCGCCGTTTTAACTCGTAACCGCCAGATAGAGATACGATTTAAAAACTGCACTCCTAAGACTACAAATTCACCAATACAGCTGCACGATCATAGGCGAAATGTTTGGTTAATTTTTCAGCTGTAATTAACATACCCTGCATTTATTGCTAGTTTTAATTTTAGGTTCTTATTGACCATTTCTGCGTTTTAAGTACACACATACCACCAAAACATGTTAGCCCGATAAACATCACACGCATTTACGCAATCAGTGGGGTTTCTGTCAGGTCCTTTTTTCCTAGTGTGTTTTTAAACGACAATTACAGGGCTGTGTAATAATGTTATATTAGGCATCGGAATAACATTCCGAACGTTTATATGTTTGTATGTACTTATTGTTATTACTGAAACTGTGTTATTTCTCAGCAAATGTGTATCTGTGTCCTGAAGACGTAATCACGTATGAGGAATCCTCTACAGTTTTGTTTATATAACGTCTCTGTAAACAAATACACGTTTTGCCTAAATATCTGGTGTGATTTACAATTTTCCTTTCGCTGCTGTGAATGAAGGGTCGTTTGAAAAGTTTCAAATTTCCTGTGATCTTTCTTGCAGTAACTAGAATTAAAGACACCAATCATGACTGTATTGCCGGCAACAATGCTGAAGTTGGTTAATATAGCTGGTTAATTGTTTTTAGCGCGTAGTTTTTAGTTTCCTTTGGCTTGCATACACGGCGCTATGAATATTAAACCTGATATGTTCAGAAACACACTACAGATAGAAAAACATATGTTCCCCGTTTAGCAAATGATTTTGTATTACATAAATCAATTTGTAGCACACTGTTCTCCTGACTTATGTCAGTTATGGTATGCTAACGTTGCCAAGTGCCTTTCAAATCAATAAACAGAATTGGCTGCGATTGTCGCTGGAAGATGGAAAGGTAATTAAGAATGCCACTGGGAAATTGAGAATGTTTTCACGACAGAAAATATTGAGGGGCTGATCAATCAACTATTTCGTCTATTCGTGTTAAATATGTTAGATACGGATATTGTGATTCCGTGTGTGTTGCATTCGAAAAGAGTAATGGGACAACTAGTACTGAAACAACGTTTGTGTGCTCTTCGGTTCTGTAGTGCACATAAAACTGCGGTTAGCAGAAAAGGCATGTGTGTCATTCAGGGAACAGTAGGGATGTACATCTGTAAGAGTTGGACATGCATTACATGAAGAGCGCTCTGATCAGTGAACACAGTACTGTGTGTGATATGGGACCATAGGGCCAGACAATGATAGGCTTCCTATTGCTTAATTTCAGATCAACTGAACAGTAAAGTGCTAGAAGTGCTTTACGGTTGAGGGCAATCCACATTTCTTAACGCAGAAGTGAGAAAAACTAATTGAAAAATATGCCGGAGCATGGTGCTTAAATCTACCGATACTATACCGCTGGACTTCCACTAACGGAGAATCATTTACGATTCTACGCTCGGCAGTTAAAGCGACTATCGTGGTAGAACTGTAGTAAAAAAATGTAATCTGTAGCGCGAACTGTGACAAATATTTCTTCAACAGTGTGTAGCCGGATTTTTGTATGGAGAGATGGTCTAATATGAAATTAGCGTCCAGTATACACCACAAAAGTGTGATACGACCACAAGTGTTTGAGATATATACTGTCTGATAAAAAATATACAGACACTTATTAGTTGACAGTAATTGTCTGCAACGAAGTCGACGTTTAACTCATCCCAAAAGTGTTCTACTGGGCTCATGTCGGGACTCTGCACAGGCCAATCCATTTCAGGAATGGTACTGACCATAAACCGTTACTTCACAAATGTTGCTTTATTAGAGGGTGCACTGTCATGCTGACACAAACAGCCATCGTCTCCGAACAGCTCTTCTACTGTATAGAGTACACAGGTGTAAAATGTATTCATATCCTTCCGCATTCAGCGTTTTCTTAAACACAGTAAGAGGACCACACCCTAACCACGAAAAACACCCCCATAACGTAAGACCACTTCCTCCGTACTTCGCTGTTGGCACTACGCATGATGGCACTAAGTTCCCCAGGTATTCGCCAAACCCAGATCCTGTCATTAGAGTACCACAGTGTATAGAGTGACTCATCAATCCACATCATCCGCTTCCAGTCATCCACTGTCCAGTGGAGTTGCTCTTCAAGCCATCACAGGTCTCGCTTAGCATGTGCGACTTATGAGGAACTGTTCGAGCGTTGTACCCATTTCCTTTTAACTCCCTGTGCATAGTAATTGTACTTGCTAGACTGCTAGTTGCACTTTGGAATGAACTGTACTGATTTATAATCACTCTGCGCAATTCTCGCCGATCCCTCACGGACAGCACATGCGGTCTACCTAGTCTTGGTCTAGCTGTGGTTGACCGTTCACCTTTCCACTTCCCTAAAACATCACCAACAGCAGACTTGGGCATCTTTAGAAGGGTTGAAATGTTTCTGATGGACTTGTTACTCAGGTGACATCCAGTAACTACCCTCCCCCCCCCCCCCCCACCTCAAACGAAGTCACTGAGATCTCTTGACCAGTCCATTCTGCTGATGCTGCTTGTTTACTGACGACACAATACTCTCCTCCTTCATTTATACTGACGGGTCATATCTTGCAATTTCGTGGTCAGTTCAGCTTTACATAAAGGTGTCTTGCTACTTCTGATAAGAAAGCGTATGTATAACCTTGCAGGCAACGTTTATATTCTCTGGGGATATTCGCAAAATCAAAGTTGGGTACAGCACATCACTCCGTCATAAAAAAGTGTTGTGAAACGCAGGACGACCTGCAAGCGAACAGCGATTTCTACAGTTATTGTAACTGGCGTTTATAGACAGATCAGTCACTGGATTCAGACATAACTGACAAATATCTTGGAGTATCTGTCCCGAGCGGTCTGAGGTAAAACGACCACATAAATCTTACCTTATCGAAGGATTCCCAGTCATTCTACCTTAATCCCGCGAATTACAGTCCTTATGAAACATTTGGTCGAATGATTCTCGCGTACTGTTCGTTAGTTGGAGACCCTTATCAACCGCGTCATTGGAGAGGATTGAAAAGATCCAAAGAAGAGTTGCACGATTTGTCATCGATCTGCTTAAGGAATGCTCAACAAATTAAAGATGCATCACGTTGAGACTTACAAAGTTACAAGGACCTACATTTCAAAATCTGGCGAGAAACACACTGCTTCCTCCAATATGCACATCCCCTTCTGATCACAATATTGAAATTAGAGTAATTCTGATCCATGCAGAGAGGTACTGACAGTAGCCATAGACGAGTACCGCCAGAGACTGGAATAGCAGCGACAGAAAATAATACTAAGATACAGGGTGACCACACGAAACCTCCCTGACTTCCAGATGCAGATAAAAAACTATGAGGTAGTATGAGAAATATATTTAAGGTTTGTTCAGTGACGGATGTTTAGCTCTCGTGATCCTCGGCGAACTGTCTTTGATGGACTCCTTTGGAAGGTCTCTCTGGCCTCCTCTACAGTTTCATCAGATGCCCGTTTTCTGCCATAACCTGATTGTTCGTTTACACCTTCAGTGGCTAGGAACTTATTATACCAAGCCTTAATCGGCTTAATGTTTGGTCACTATATCATAAATTCACGTTGGAAGTTTCTTTAGATATTGTTGGGTTGTTTCCGCATACCACACCATGCGTTGGTTGCTCTCTTGAGGTGTCGTCAGTTCTGGTAATTATTTAGCTCCTGAAACAGTACAAAAGGAATTCTTTTCAAAAAATCCACATAAAGCTTTTTGAGTTGCTTTACATGATGCTGCAAATTGCAAGTCTCTATCTCTGATAGTTATCCTTTAATTGCATTTGTAAATCAGAGAAATTTTGTATGGGCACCTGGTACCATGAACCCTTCACCACACACCGTACCCAAGCTTGGTGAGAAAAAATATAAATATAGACGTAAATATATATGTTTCTCGTCGTAAGTAGTCGTCGTTTCGAGGAAGCCGCAGTGACTGCGAAACCATCCCGTTATCCACCATCCTTACTTTTTACTGAGATGTCTATAGTCTGTTGCCATCCTCCACATTAATTACCACTCGTTTCCTTTGTTCAGACTTATTCCCAAAACCGCTCAGCTTCTTAGTTTCGAAACGGTGATACACCATGCGTACTTGACGCCAGGCTGGCTTATGTGCGGTGGAACATCTATTCTGAGCGCTACTTATTCAAATTCTGCTCTACAGCAGGTCGTTTGTGCAGACTGTTATCCTTACAGAAGAGCGAGGCAGCAGACGTAGCGGCATTCGAAGCACAGCTATGTCGCGAAAGTCTTTGCTGTCAGGTGCTGCAGGTTCTCATTACGGTGAAACGCGAGTTATAAAGACGAGAGAGAACGGAAGGCGCAATGGCCTCACATAAAGTTGACAGGTACTTGCAGAAGTTATGTCCATCTGCCGCCCTGCGAGACTGGCACCGAGCTAATCTCTCCGCCTGTGCTTAACACCGGTAGCTGCCACCGCACGTTTACTGCAATTCACGAGACGCCACCGCCCGACAGCCGCCAGAAGTCGGCGCCAGCACATCTTTATGCGGCGGATCCGCAGCCGCTGTTGAGACCTGCGGCCGCTGATAAAACCTCGCACGCCTCCGTCGGCGCGGTGGGATGTGCAGCAAGGTGTATACGTAACTAGGCACGTGGCGCTACTTGTCAGCGCTGTATTTTCGCACCAGTCTTCGTGCTGATACCGTCTTCTGTAGTTAAACAGCCGCATACCTCCACTCAAGTGCTTCTCTCTGCCGATAACTCGAGGTAGCCATCAAGTTTTAATTAACACACTGAGGAAATGAAGATGCGGCCAGCAAAAATGGTGACAATGTTAGTTCTTCTCTACATATTAACCTTTCAATGCCACACATTTTCCCAATGAGGGAGGACTTGGCGGAAACTTTGGTTGTAGAAGGCCGCATTTCGAGTGTTTCGGAAACAGAAGACTGGACCAAGGTGAAAACGGAGAGATGGTGACAAGACAGAAGACGATGGAGAGGGCTATGTTCCAAACAGACCCGGTTAGAGTCTGGAAACTGTCCAAGATGATGATGATGAGGAAACGCTCCTCCACGAAAATCTCCTGATCATCATTCTGATAATGGTTCCTCCTCCGAGAAAGCAGAAAAAAGTAACTGGTTACCATGTCAGCAAAATACGGGGCATTCGGCAAAATTTGATAGCACAAGGAAACAACATGTGTGACCTCGTCGACTTTAAAATGTCGTGCAATAAACTGAAAACAGATCTGTGACTCATTTTCATCGTTTCTCCTACGGCTTTGATTGTAATACACCGGTCTTGAAGTACCTGTACCTCCATTTCTCTTGTGAATCTCGTTTCTTAACTGAGATACGGTCTGCCATTCCATTCTTCCTTGAGTTATAAACACACTGTAGGCTTACAATGAAGGCTTTCATGACCGGATGGTACTGTTGTTGATAATTCTTCCGGGTTATATGGCCGTGGTCCATGAAAGTTTTGCTAAGGAGTGAAGCTAAGTGTCCCAGACTTTATAGTTTACCTAAAGTTCACAACATAAATCTCCCTCTGAGACCCATTGTTAGTGCGATTGATTCCCTTACTTATCAGATATCTAGGTGTCTAGCTACTCTTCTACAACCATACATTGGTAAGACTGATCCTTATTGAGGGATGCACGTCATTTTATTGAGAAAATTGAAGGTCTAACCTTGGCTCCTGCAGACATTTTGGTCAGTTTTGATATTGTATCTCTGTTTACTACGATACCGGTCAATGAAGTTATGGTTTACATAAGGGAAGTTTTCCCTGAAGATTTGACCGCTCCGTTTAGACACTGTCTCACATCTAGTCAGTTTCAGTGGGATGAGGAGTTTTATGAGCAAGTGGATGGTGTTGCCATGGGTAACCCGTTGAGCCCTGCGATTTCCAATTTTTACATGGAGAAATTAGAACAATTAGCGTTGAATAGGAATAGAAGTATTCCATGGACCACGGCCATATAACCCGGAAGAATTATCAACAACACTGTAGGCTACCGTAAATAAGCGTGGACTACAGTAGTTTTCCTAGTAGCTTTGATCAGCTAAGATCGTAACCGCATTACCAGTATGTTACTTGTGTTGCATACCTACTGGGGATTACCTCATTTCGGTTGCTGTCTTTCTAGATTCCTCTAGAAACTAACTGTGGATATATAAAAGGACGTGTAACTTATGGAACATTTTTGTTCTGCATGGATGTCCTCCTAACTATTATTTAAAAGTAAATCACATTCACCTCTACTCACATGAACCGTTGGCTACGAAAACAACATTTTAGCACAAACAACGAAAGACAGACTAACGTAGAGAATTGGCGGAAAGCACAGGCGGCTGCTTTCTGTAACAAGGGTACTGGAAAGTTTGAACAACCCAATGACAAATGTCTAAGTCGTAGCGGCGACTATTTAGAGAGGTGTGGCTAGCTGTTGCGAATAAGAATTTTTTTATTTTCTCTTTGGTTTTCATTTCGCGACCGATCGGAGCTTACTTTCCGAACAAACCTCCATCATTGATTACATAAAAGCGCAAAAGTTTCGCAAGCAGCTGTTGTTTCCTTTTTTTCTTTTTTTGCTTATAAAATGCAGTTTGTATTTTGTATGGATATAAAATAGACAGTGGACTAACACTGAACGATGTGTGGTTCGAATTATGTGCAAAACAAACAAAACACAGTTCCTCTCCCTCATGTTCATTCATGTTTCTCTCCCTATCAGTACTGCCAGTAATCTTACCATTTACTGTGTCACTTACGTTCAGCACCAAAACTTTCGAACAGTAGTTTTGATAGAATACAACTTTAGTTCTTCTTTATTCAGTCTTCTTTCACCAAAGCCGAAGAGCTTGCGCCACCCAGCCGCTGTTATATGTCACGGTCTGTTTTTGCCGTATTCGTCCACCAAATCTTCATGTGTTATTGCAGCGTTTTTCACCTAAAAACGAAGAAAATAAATTGCAGCACGGTTCTCCACTGTATGAATTTTGTTTTTGCTTCTCTTGAGCGTGGTACGGTACTGTGACGTTGAAATTTAAATATGTACCTAGACTGCAGACATTACCTTCTAACAAAGCAAACACGCAATAACGTGACTTTATTTTATTTTACAAATTTATGACAACCCCTCGTATATTGTATAACAAAAGTGATACCAGAGTGGTGGTATTACTAATATCAGTCTGAGACTGTTTTTGGATGTTGACCTCTATCCACACTGTGGCAAACTGCATGAGAATCGTTCATTTCAGCGGCGTAGTACAGCCAAGATGCCCTCCGCTGTAAATCTAGAGTTCCAACGCAACATAATGGGAAACGACATGAATGATCTGAGCAGTGGAAGAAACGAAAGCCGACTTTTATGGACTCAGGTGGTGGCTATTTTGAAAGCTGCTACCAGTCAATGAACATATTTCGGTGCTGTCATTGTTGTTGTCGTGATCTGCAGCCTGAAGGCTGGTTTCATGCAGCTGTCCACATCAGTCTACTCTGTGTAAGTTGCTTCATCTCATCATAACTATAGCCATGCACATCCATCAACCTTCTTACTGTGGACCAGTCTACATTTTTTACCCCCAAGTCTCCTCTCGCCTCCCCGTTGACAAAATAACCATTCCTCGATGCCCAAGACTGTGTCCTACTAGCCGATCCCTTCCTTTAGTGAAATTATGCCATAGATTTCCTATCTAACCGATTTTATACAGTTTCTCTTCATTATTTATCCGATTTGCGCAAGCACAGTATTATTCTGTAGCATCACATTTCAGTAACTTCTATTCTCGTCTTGCCTGTACTGATTATAGTCCACGTTTCACTTCCGTATGAGGCTACACTACAGACAAATACTTCCAGTAAAGACATCCTTCAATCTTAATTTACATTACACATTAAATTATTTCTCCTTTTGAGAAACTTCTGTTTATTGTTGTTACCAGACTGCCTTTAATACCTTCTCTATTTCTCCCATCGTCAGTTTTTTGCTTCCCAGATATCAAAATTCATCTACAAATTTCAGTGTCTCATTTTGTAACCTATTTCCCTCGTCATCGCCTGATATAGTTTTATTACCGTTGTTTTACTTTTGTTAGCGTTCATCTCATAACATTTTTCGACGGTACTATTCCTTCTTGTCCATTGAACCTCAAAGTCCATTCTTTCTCCGACAGAATTAAAATGTCAGTGGCAAACCTTAAAGTTTATATTTCTTCTCTCTGAACTTCAATACCCGTTCCATATTTCTCCTTGGTTTCCTTTACTGTTAGCTCACTGTATAGATAGTATAACATAGAGGGAAGGCTACAATCTTGTCTCACTTACTTTTCAATTACTGCCTCCTTCGATTCTCATAACTTCAGTCTGGTTTCTGTAAAAGTTGTAGATAAAAATGGTTCAAATGGCTCTGAGCACTATGGGACTTAACTTCTGAGGTCATCAGTCCCCTAGAACTTAGAACTACTTAAACCTAACTAACCTAAGGACATCACACACACCCATGCCTGAGGCAGGATTCGAACCTGCGACCGTAGCGGTCGCGCGGTTCCAGACTGTAGCGCCTAGAGCCGCTCGGCCACCCTGGCCGGCAGTTGTACATAACTTACCGCTCCCTATACAGAGTGTCCGAGAAGGAATTGTCAATATTCAGGGATATGACAGGAACAACCACACTAAGCAAAAATTGTAGTAAACATGGGCTCTAAAATGCATGCCTGTAGAGCTACGAGCACATATTAATCTTCGATTCTATGAAACAAATTTCTGTTACTACAAGCTCTTTGCTTTCCATATCTTGGGAGGAGATGGTATGGACCAAAACAAGCAAAAGTTGTCATATAAACATGGGCTATAAAGAGCAGATCTTTAACAGCTATGATCACTTATTCAGCAGCAGAGATGTGTTCCACAACAGCAAAGATGAAAAAGTGCGCTTATAGCTCCGCACTTTAGAGCCGATGTTCACTGGGGCATTTTTTCCCTACTTTAGCCCATGCTGCCACCTCTCAAAACATGGAAAGGAAAGTACTTGCGGTAGCTGGGACTGTTTCACACTATCAGACGTGAAAAAATGCTCATTGTTCTATACCGTTTCTTAGACTTTTTGCTTCGAATCCCTGAATATCGTCCTTCCCTCCTAGAACAACCAGTATTTTATGGTTTCTTCCTTCAGAATTTCAAATAAAGTAATCCAGTCTACAGTTTCAAAAGTTTTCTCTAAATCTACAACTGCTATAGATGTCTTTAGTCTGTCTTCTGTGATAAACCATAGGGTCAGCATTGCCTCGAGTATTCCTACATTACTCGGGAATCTAAGTAGATCTCCCCTTTGTTCGACTTCTGCTTTTCTTTCCATTCTTATGCAAAGAACTCTTGATAGCTTTTTGCAATCATAACTTATTAAAACGATGGTAGGTAATATTCACACCTGCCAACCCCTGTCTTCTTCGCAATTGTCACACTTCGTGTGTGAACCAATTTGCATCATTTATGTCCTGCCTCAGTCACAACGTATTAAGTTTGAGCCCATAAATTGTCTGTAGTAACCTTCTCGTCAACTGACATACAACAGAGTGATTTTTATTAATCTTGGTATAGCACAGGAGCACAGTTCAAAGTTTATGAGCGGTCGCACATTAATGCATGCCGATAAATGCGAGAAGCCGCCTTTTTTATTTTTCCTTCTTTTATCTCTTGAGCGTACTGTATTACTGCAATACGGAAGGGCTGCCCTTCGATTCCAAGTTTCCGGTTGGGGATACCCTAGTTCTTAAAGTAACTTCGTTGTCTGCTGGCGCAATGCGCAATTTTAAAGACGGCTAATACGCTGTTGTTTTTTTTCTGCCTAGAAGGGCAAGTCCTCCCATAACCGAGTAGATTAATGTCTCAGAGATCAAAGGAGGGTAAGGGATGTCGCCACCATAGGTCTTCGTCTGTAAAGCACTAAAGCCGGTGTTGCAGCCCAAACGCATCATTAATAGTGATCATTAAAGTGTTTTAAAGCGGAATCACCCAAGATATCTGAAGCGAGGCAAGCAGGAGAAGGAAATTGGTGCAGGTGAAGAAAAACAACAGTAATAGCGTCCAGAAGTAAATCATTGCTGCTATGTCCAGCCCTGATAAACGTAGGTCTCTCTTTCCTTTCGACGATACGGCGACTTATTCCGTAATTTGACCTACAGTTCAATAGTGTCTTGTCATTCGCTCTCGCTCCATTCTTGCCTATGTTCCTTCCACTTCTTCCTTTTTTTGTTGTATCCTCATTCAGATTAAAATTTTTTCGTCTTTGGCTAGCATCTTAAACCATCAACTGAACGCTGGAGTACTAACTGGTCGATCTTTGTTCTTGACACCTGTCATTTGGTTAACATTCAGGATTCCAACTATAATGGTATCTTACATTGCCACGATTTTAGAAAACTTAAGCATTACATCCTGTCTGCATAGTCCAAACCTTCCATCGACGCTTCATAAGTTTGCTTTATTACTGTATATTCGTTTGATTTGTTTAAACACGTACTGGCTTGGTAGGTAATTTTGCTGTTGTTGAGCTTTGGGTGACTTTGCGCATTTGTGAGTGAAACCAGACATAGCTGCCTGCGAGAATAGAACATGAATTTGGCCGTGTCTTATAATCTTTCTTAAAAAATGTGCAAATTAATTAAATCCTGAACCTTACTATTAATCTGTTTAGTTAAACATAGTGGTCCCTGTGCGTGAATGATCTGCCTAATAATGCTGTTCATGAAATTGTCCCTGTGCGTTGGTAATTTTCGTAGCAAGCTAACCATGAAATGAAAATATCTTACCCTGTAATGGAACTGCTTGGAAACGCTGTGCTTGCTGCACACTGCGAGCCAGCTGTAAATTACCAATTACAGTTGCTGAGAGCTTAGTGCAATGCTCCAGACAACAAGTAAACTATTTTATACACGTCATTCAGTGAGACACACCTTTAAATAAAAAATCACTTGGATCGAGGATGTTGAAAATGCTCTTAGATGAAATATTCCTTTCGCAAACTGTTTTTTAAACTACTTGATATATTATTACTTATAAGCAATTCATGTTACAACATTCATTAACAATGGCAAAGGGCAACATTGATACCGACTTCTTACTCTCACAAATGTTAGCCAAATCATTAATAAACATGAAAAATACATTACATTGAAAACTACTCAGTCTTTCATGAAAAATCTAAACGTCCCTAATACGAATGTCTCATGCGGCGATGATAAAACAGACCCGTCTACCAGCGAAAGAGCTACTCTGATCAAAGACTGCGCGCGAATGATAAGCGATTCAAAATTGTCGCTTAGCGTTTGAGATATCCAAAGTATGTACAAATACCAGAAATGCAAATAAACTCCGAATTGACGTGTTTCAACTTGTATGGAAGTACATACGTTATAGTAGTTTTTATCGCCTATCGCTCTCATTGAAAGTGTACACATTTTCGAAGCCCAGAAGACCGGTAACTAGTGATATTGTTACTGACTGTTTTAGGTCATTCTAGAAGTGTTTATTTACAACCCTAAGCACTATCGTTGCTAGCAATCATCCAGTGCTGAAACTATAGTGAACTTAGTTCTGTGTTAAGATCGCAAATGACACATTACTCGTTCATTTTATTAAATGGTTGTATGTGTGGCAATATACCAGGCAACCTATTCTCTTCAATTACAGAATTTTGTAACACTGCTAATGAAAATTTTCTTTATTTACTGCAGTATACTAATTTTCTACTTGAACGAATTAACTCGAAACATAAGGAAGTAATAAATGAGATGTTAAAATTATACGCTTTGTTCAAAGTTTAAATTAGCTGTCTTTTGTATCATGTAAAGATATATAAGGAATCTTCACACAGTTTTCTGTAGGTTATAGAGAGTCCATAACTTTAATTTTAGCAAGCCGCTTTGTACCTTCGTCCCTCTTTACGTCACGTTTGAATTAGTTCCTCTTCATTTTTAAACCAATTTCATTACTAAAGTATATTAGCGGGCTCGTTAAAGAATTCTTCTCCCAAGTCAAGCTAACTTTCAGCAATAAGTATTTGATCATTTACTCTCTTTCCGAAATTTGTTTCCAGTTCTTTCAGTAATTCAGTGATAAACAACAGTCGGCCGGAGTGCCCAATCGGTTCTAGGCGCTACAGTCTGGAACCGCGCGACCGCTACGGTCGCAGGTTCGAATCCTGCCTCGGGCATGGGTGTGTGTGATGTCAGGTTAGTTAGGTTTAAGTAATTCTAAGTTCTAGGGGACTGATGACCACAGCAGTTAAGTCCCATAGTGCTCAGAGGTACGCTGCAATCTTGCCTCAGGTTTCTCGTAATACGAACCTACCTTTCTTGATCCACCACTTTTATTGCTCTTTCCTGATTATTGTAAATATTTTATGTTAGTTGTATCCCGCTATGGGACTAGTCACAGAATTTCGAGCATATTACACCACTTCATACTGACGAAGAATTATTCAATGATCCCGGAATCGCAACCACACAAGAACTGATTCGGTGCGTACCTCGCTCCATGCAAATGCACCGCGGTAGTGGATTTCTCCCACGTGATTGCGAGGCGTCTACCTGAAGATGGCGCTTCTGCATTAGTAGAAACAGTCGCTCACCTGACGTACACGGGAATGGAAACACGCCTCTTCCTGAAAGAAAGCTCCATTGTGGCTCATATTATTCATGAGGCGGAATCATTATCGTCCTTTTGTTTGCAAATGCTAACTGACTTCCCAGTCGGCCGGTGTGATGGAAGATCCCGCTGGGAGATGCCCGATAAGCGAGTATCAGCCGGATTTCATCACGATGCGCCCTGGCTCCGTATCTCGCGACTCGCTATTCATACGCCTACGCCGCCTCGACTCGGATTGGCGCTCTGAAGATGCCTTTTGTTCGACCGCTTAATGGCGCGCACCGCTCGCCGTTCTTCCTGCGTATTCTGCACAATGGCTGCCGGCTATCATCGTTGCAAAACCGAGTTATAGCCTTTATTCTGCTACAGGGTAATCCCGTAGCAAGAACTCCACAACAGGCAACGTTAATTCGACGTAAAAGTGGGCGCGTATTCTTCGCAGTACGTACCTCCGTCACGGTGTGTCATAAAGCTGTCGTCATTACTAATAAAGCTGAAGTATCGCGAACGCATAATAATTTCGATTTACTAATAAATCTTTCATTTACAACTGAGTATACAGCACTTAAACGACGTACTTTGTACTCGAACAGCGCAACAGCCACAGTTATCACTCTGCGCATTTTTGTTGACATTTACAACTCTCTTCTCCCTGTCAAAATCTATGCCTTATACGAAGAGAAATCCTTATACTATGGACCTTAATTTTTTGTTAGATCCTTCTCGTACAGCGCAGGTAAGTTACAACGCAGTAAGATAAGCTAGGAGAGGATCGAATTCGCGCATCGGATAACGACCATGGCTCATAATGACAGACATAGCCTAGTATCCATTTACTTCTACATCTACAAAGATAATCCGCAAGCCACAGTATGGTGCGTGGCGGAGGGTACCTGTATCACTACCTGTCATTTCCTTTCCTGTTCCACTCCCAAACAGAGCGAGGGATAACGACTGCCTCCGTATGTGTCCTAATCTCTCGTACCTTATCTTCCTGGTCGTTACAGCGCAATGTATGTAGGCGGCAGTAGAATCGTTCGGAAGTCATCTTCAAATGCCTGTGCTCTAAATTTTCTGAATGGTGTTTCTCGGAAAGAACGTACCTTCCTTCCAGGGATTCCCAACCGAATTCCGGAAGTATCTCAGTAACACTTACGTGTTGTTTGAAACTACTGTTAACAAATCTAGCAGCCCGCTTCTGGATTGCTTCGATGTCTTCCTTCAATCCGACCTGCTGCGGATTCCAAACACTCGAGCAGTACTCAAGAACAGATCGCACCAGCGTCTGATATGCCGTCTCCTTTACACACGAACCACTCTTTCTTAAAATTCTCCCCGTAAACCGAAATCGACCATTTGCCTTCCCTACCACAGTTCTTACAGGCTCGTTCCACTTCACATGGCTTTGGACCGTTACGCCAAGATATTTAAACGACTCGACTGTGTCAAGCAGGACACTAGTAATACTGTACCCGAACATGACAGATTTGATATTCCTATTTATCCGCATTAATTTACATTTTACCACATTTAGGGGTAGCTGCCATTCATCACACCAAATGGAATTTTTGTCTTAGCCGTCTTGCATCTTCTTTCAAATAGTTTCAGACACCCGTTCAAACAGATGCTAGGCTGGTTCGCATTTCCTTGTTGCGTAACATACACGCAAGTGGTATGTGGCATTCATAGCGGAGATTACGTGACCCACTTAGAAATGATATTCATTACTCTTCCGCTATTTGGTTCCGTTTTAGCTGGCATTGCCATTATGGCGACGGAAACAAACATGAAGGTGACAATGTCTGTATCTTTCGGATCCTACGACAACAGTAAATGACTATGTGCTCTTATACGCTAATCTGAAATATCTCATTAATTTTTTTTCCTTGTCGGGATAATACTTTAAGTAATATTGCCAACACAACGTTATAGTTAGCAATCGGATATCTAATATCAGTTACGAAATCAAATACTTCGAAGTCCTAACAAGATAAATGGCACTGTTTAGAATTTACGAGCGTAAATGCTATTAACCGTATTTATGTAACAGATGGAATCGAATGTCTATAATACATTGTTACGAGATCCTGTTCTATGATTTATGTATAACTGAAACAAATTTTAAGATGTCATATTTAATGAGGGAAATATTCTAAAATCCAAACTTGGCCACAAATTTTCCAGTTTTTTAGGACTTCTATCTGAATTATTTTCAGAGCGTTGTTCTCAATCTCCTTGTCCATCATCTTAACACTCACGTCTTAACCTCTACAGTGTTACTTGGGCTTCTGTAAGTACCACATTTCCACTAGTCGAAGATACTGAGAGCAAAATATCTTTTTGAAATATGTACCTTCACGCAGTGTGAGGTCTTCGTCCTTCTCTGGTCCCAATATTCGCCAATGAAATCCCATCTTTCCTTTCTTCCTGTAAATACCATCTGTTTGTTGATAACGTTTACCTATAACTGAATGACTATGATTAATCCCGGTCACACATTTGAGACTTGACCTACTCTGTTGAAATAGGTCCTAGATCACGGATGTTAAAAATAATTCTGAAGAACTGCTAGAGAATTGCAGTGAGTCACTTAAAGTTGTCCCATGAAGGAAAACTTCCTATCGATTTATGGTACTCTGTTTTCGTAAAATGTACAGGCGTAACTGGTTGTGAAAATCTCATCTGACAAAAACACTACTGGAGTATGAATATAAACTTTCTCATCTCTTTTGAGTTATCAGCCTTTTGATTGGTTCTAATGCTGTACTACATATGTTCCTATCTTGCGTGAAGCATTTCATCTCCATATAACCAGTGCACCCAACATCTTCTATTAGGGGCGACGAAAAAGTTTTCGTTCGAAGGCCCTACAATCCAGAATCTGTATGCCAATCAGACAAAATCGCCGTGAACATTGAGGCAAACATTCCACCGACGCACCAGGTGGAAGATAACCGTTTGCTATTAACACCGATTTTCGCTGCATGAAGAAGTCCGTAGTGCCTGCTGGACATCCTAGTACAACAGGAATCATCGACCCTTCAAAAAGGTTTTAAGGGATCGAAGGCGTAAAAAATAGATGGGGAGTGTGCTCGAATGCGTCCCCATGCCGTATGGGGACATACGTTATCATGGAGCAGCAGCACCCCTTGCAGCAGTTTTCTTCTACGGTGGGTTTGGACAGACATGCTGCCCTATACGCATTTTTCATTCTCCGATGGATGTCTATCGATGTTTATCCTTCGGCAGCCAACAAAAGAAGAACAGCACATTGGTCTTGTTTGGACGTATTTGGTAATAGTGTCACCAAAGTTACATTTCCACATTTAACACACCCGCATCGGAAAGGCAGGTATGCCACACCAATTCCCTGACTATATGTCGATGCTTATGTACCCGCATGGGTGTGATGCTACTTTGCAGACACGCTGCAACAACGCCCTCAAACGGAAACTTTATATAAACATTTTTGCATATATTAGACTTTGTCTCGCCTGTTAGTTTTCCTATCTATCCTTCTTAAAGTGCCAGGATAACTATTATTTTAGTTCACAGTGACAGGAATGACATGCGCATTATGTAATTCTGTGAATTGTTCTACCTGTAGCCACAGATCTTAGGCTGGCGCTACGGGAACCTTGCAGAGTGGCTAGCTTATTGATTTTTGTCTAGTGATAAACCAGGCACAGCATCTGCTGCAATATTTTTATAAATTCTTCTTTGTGCCTTGTCTGTACTTTTAAGCGATCTTTTAAAAATTGACATCTATCAAGTTCTTTGTGTGTGTGTGTGTGTGTGTGTGTGTGTGTGTGTGTGTGTGTGTGTGTGTGTGTGTTCATTTAAGACGATATTGTTCTTATTTTTGTACAAATTTTAACTCTTTTAGTCACTTCAAGTCACGCTCGTTTGATAGATTGTAGTGCGGCCAGACTTCCACGTCGCGCGCAAACAGTTCTGTCATCGTCGTCATCATCATCATCATCACCATCAAGTTAACTGCTCTTGGGTGCCTTAGCTGATGTCCTATTAACCAGTACCTGCTTCTGATCACGGTTTTCGATAGACGTCTTTTCTCACCCGGTCTGTTCAAGCACACTTCATTTCGTTCCTCACATGTCCGCACGATGTTGACTTTTTCAATATCATTACAATCCAGATACTTCCACTCTCTAATTCTCCAAATATCCTCGTGCTCACACTATCAGGTACTTTTCCCTCAGTTTTATCTCAATATTTAGTACCAGTAAAGCTTTATTATCGAAAAGAGTACTCTTCAAATGTATCTGTCAACTTCAGCGATCTTCTTCAGACAACGTTGCCAATCGTTTACCTTCCCTGTTACAGTGTTGTTCATATTTTTGAAATTACGGGTCTCGCTATCTTTTTTCTACTATTTTTCATCAATTTCGTCTTATTCTCCTTTATCCTTAACGAATACTTTTTTCCTAGAATGCAGACCACTCTATTCTGCAACCTACTGTCAGAAGGGCTAAGTTGCTTGTGAACCTCAGTATTTGAATTTCTTTCTCTTGGACCTTTATTCCCTCTCCAACACTTCATTTCTCTCTGTTTATTGCTTCATGAAGTTTAACAACATTTATGGTAGGCTGTAACCCAGCCTTATATCCGTTTAACACGATCTTGTGTTTTTTTCCCCTTACATAATAATCAGCCCCTTTTGGTTTTCACATTTACCCACTCTCACCCAATGTTGTGAAAATCTAATGTTAAGCCCGCCACTTCACAGATTTCTCTCATCAGTTCACACATATTTCTAGTGCTTATAACTCCCACAGATTCAAACTACATAAAACAAGACCTCATTCACTTTACTAGATCACTTATTCCTTACCACATCTATTATCTCCTCATTTTCTATCACTCCATGACCACACTACAGTCCATGTCTGAACTACAGTCTACACTTTGCAAAGCTTTGCCATTTCCATCACGTAAGATTAACAGAATCTCCAGTTAACAGTCCGCAGCTCGTGGCCGTGCGGTAGCGTTCTCGCTTCCCGCGCCCGGGTTCCCGGGTTCGATTGCCGGCGGGGTCAGGGATTTTCTCTGCCTCGTACTGACTGGGTGTTGTGTGATGTCCTTAGGTTAGTTAGGTTTAAGTAGTTCTAAGTTATAGGGGACTGGTGACCATAGATGTTAAGTCCCATAGTGCTCAGAGCCATTTGAACTATTTTTTTTTCCTGTTAACACTCCCAAAGTAAGTAAGGTTCACTTTCCCTAAACGCCACCTCATTTTTTCCCTACAATAACGTCTTTCTCAATTTCTTTACACTTCTCTCTCATCCATTCTGATGCAGCCTGATTACTTTTCCTCTTAATTTAATTTCTAAGCAACCTATACTGATGCCTTTCTATCTCATTATTTGACTTCCTTTATGTTCTTTAATCTTCCGTGGGACTCCATGAAAAATTGTCTTGTTCTACATATAAAACAGAAGGGTGGAAGGAAGGACAGTCTTTGACGATCCGTTGACAAAGAGAGGTAGATCATTAATTCATTTTTACAACACAGAGAACGTTTTGTCCCCGACCATGTGGGAAGATGGTTGCGTTCAACCAATAACTACGTTACCATCAAAAGTAACACAGTCCACATCAACGTTATTTTTAACCTGTTTCTACGACCTAACATAACATCAAGTCTTATGCTTGAGAATGGCACAAATGGCGAATTTACGTTACTAGAATCAAAACAGTAGCAGCTAAAAGCGAATATGACGTCAATGAGGAGCAATGACACATGATTCAAGAAACTTCTTAGTTAGTTACATATAATAAAGCAACAAATTATTTGTGTGAACATAAGCGCTCATAATCCAGCGTACCTCCTTTTTTATTTCACGAGACATCAACATTCCTAGTTACGTTTGTATGATACTTTTTAACGTATGTGATCGTTACAATAATTAGCGTGACATTAAAGAATTGAGCTGGGCGACAGTTATCTGAAATGTATGTGTTAAAACGCAGTGGAAGCTATTCCAAATGAGACTCGTCAATTAATACAGTGGTCAAGGAACATTTTAAATGGCTAACGGTTGAAAAACTGTATTTCACAAAAAGAAAAAGATGTGCTATATAGTGATTAATAATGATATTTTGGTGCATAATACAGCATGAGTAATAGAATGAAAGTTATTCTCTCAACGAGAATTTAGCATTTTCCTTCTTATTTTCCTTAGCCTCATCACATATCCTCACAGTGTCGGCGAGTTAGTTTTGGAATTTGGCAAAGTTAGTCCTATGGGGTTCATGGATGCTGCTCCTGTCGCCACCCCTTACTAGCTGGTACGGAATTTACGTATGCCATATGTCCTCATTTAGTGTTATTCCATGTGAAAGCGTGAGAAAGGCTGCTACATGCTTGCATATCTAGTAACTGATGAGGATCGTGGGAAACAGCCCAGTATTCGCCTAGTCGAAAGTGGGAAACCACCTGAAAGCCATGCCTGGACTGACGGACACGCCGGCCCTTGTCGTTAACCCACTGGGTAGATTCGATCCCGAAACCCGGAAGCGATGTGCTAATGCACGTGAGTATCTGGACGGGTCAACGAGAATCTAGTACAAAAGCAGAGCGGTAAATAAAATTATTGACATCTGAACTTGTTATAAACCCTCTGTCCATGTGAATATGAAGAATCTACAAACGATTTCGTCTGCTGAATTTCTTTTTAAGTAAGTCCGTGTTTCTTTTACTTTTCAACTTTTGTAGACAGAGAGAGAGAACAAGAGAGGCATAGATAGATAGGTATACAGACAGACAGAGAGAGGGAGAGAGATGAGGAGGTGCTACGATGGGGGGGGGGGGGGAGGCGGGTGATAGCGTACCTCCTTTTTCATTGCACGAGACATCAACATTCCTAGCAACAGAATCAGTAAGAAAAAGAAGTACCCGCCACAGATTAGATTTCTGAGACAGAGCAAAAGCTCTGACTGAATGATGCAGTGAATAGACCGTTTCACTTTAAGAGGAAACATCCCAGTCACGTCTTGGATATGAGTATGGATATTTTGTGGGTGCACGACAATTTTTGACAATAAAGTTTATTTCAATCAAAAACTCGCATAAGTTCTGTAGCTGGTAAATCGCTATCGATTAGCTATTCATTTTCAGTAGCCCCTAAATACTTTTTTGCCAAGGACTGTGTAAAAGAGATGCGGGGAGTCAACATTTCCAAGAGACTACTGCAAGAGGACGTTACTATTTGCATTATATCGTGCATGAATCAAGCAAGCTGTATTTCTTACGAGTGGTTTTTCTGGAACTTGGGCCTAGTCTCTGAGACGTCTTTTCGTCCAGGAACCTCATAATACTGGAATTTAAAATGGTCTCCAGGACCCTTTCTCAGACGGATGTTTGCGATATCACTTGGCGATTATGTGAACGTCTGTTCTTTTACCGTTTCTATCAAAGAGGGTGACATACAACGTTTTCCAACGAAGTGGAACTGCTTTCTGTGTAAGAGATGCTACATTGAAGAATAATATTTAAAAAAGCAGCTCTATGGTCATAGGAGAGGGTGGTATGACGTAAAAACCGAAAACGGGATATTATAAAAACAAAAAAGTACTTGTTGGACACACAGCCCTCGGACTGATGTGATGATTAAGAAAAATGTAGTAAAATAAGAACAGAATAGGTCATAATTGAGTAGCTACATCAGAATCATGGAATGACGGTTGCATTGTCATGATGATACAGTCATCGTCTCCGAACTGCTCTTCTGCTGTAGAGCAATAAGGGGACGACATCTCCGTACTACATGTGATGGCAGGTAACGTGTTCTAGATATGCAGCAAGCCCACCCTTCCCTCGGATTGCCACAGCGTATAGCGCGATTCGTCACTCCAGATCACTCATTTTCAGTCAACCTGTGTCCAGTGTCCAGCGCGTCGATTAGCACTGGCTCCAGAAATGTGTGGCTTACGAGGATCTACTCGAACATTGTACCCCATTCTGTTTAACTCCACACGCAGTCATCGCGCCAGGTGGACCGCTGGTAGTACTTTGGAGCTCACAAGTGATTCCTTCTGCTGTTTTCACGCGATTTTTTTACAACCACCAGCCACAATGCTCGACGGTCCTTCTACGACATCCCATGACTCGGTTTCACTGTCGTTGTTCCTTCGCGTTTCCATCTCACAATAACATCAACAGTCGGCTTGGACAGCTCCAGAAGGGTTATAATGTCCCTCATGGATTTGACTATGTAGGCTTCCCCGGCGTATTAGTACGAGGGCTGTCCGGAAAGTAAGTTCCGATTGATCGCGAAATGGAAACCACAGTGAAAATCAGAAATGTTTTATTTGTAACAGTTAGCTACACCTTCCAGCTACTTCTCTACGTAGTCGCCTTTCTGACTTAGACATTTGTTGCAGCTATGTACCAACTTTCCAATACCCTGATCATAGAAGGCAGCCGCCAGTGCTTTCCGTCAATTCTCTACGCTGGCCTACAGCTCGTTGTCTGTGCTAAAATGTTGTATTCACAGCCAGCGATTCATGTGAACAGAGATGAAACTCAGAGGGAGACAATTATGGGCTGTATTGTGGGTAATCAGACATTTCCAATTGAAAACGTTGCGGGAGAATCTTCATTGCCCCTGCAGAATGCGGCAGAGAATTGTTTTGAATAAGAAACCGCACGACAGTTATACAAAGTTGGCTGCATAGCTTCAAGAGAAATTTCTTACCAGTCCCTCGTACTTGGCGGGAGACAGTATTTTCAAGACATCCTTACGCGCTCACTGTGAGCTCAGAAATCAGGAGAGCGATGTGATGTTATCTAGGGTCATACTAGAGACACTGCCCAACACATCTGTGCAAAGTTTTATCGGATTTTCATAGTCGTTACCATTTCATAAGCTATCGGAACTTACTTTCTGGACACCCCTCGTATGTCATATTCTTGTCGAGTTTCGAGCCGGATCAAATGGTCATCTGAACACAATATTTCAGCTGTCCACCTAAGTGAGAAAAGCTACGCTGCTCTCGTCGATAACTGATTCCACTCGCAAATGACTGTACCTTAAAGTACATCGGAAGTACAACAGCGCATGCGCAAAATACAGTGCTCAAGCGCTCAATCATTCCGCTGCCCTCTGGGGCAAAAAGAGCTGCACCGCTTCTGGTGGTGAATACTGTTGAAAACGATATATCGTTACAAATGATTTTTCATAACCGGCCGATTTAGATGCCGTTGTTTCTTCATATATGATAAAACAGGATTCCACGTTTTACTTAGCGGGTATCCATTATCACGATTAATGATATTATCTGCTAGTCTGATTTCAACAGATTCTTTTCAATTTCCATGATGAATTTGATGTTCATATGAGTGTACTTCAAACAAACCGCGAACAGTTGTGACAGGGGGACATGTCTGGGCACACGAAGTCAATTATCGGGTGCAAATGGTCTTCCAGTAGCAAAACATAACCCTTTCCAGTCAGTGATAGCTTCAGTTGAACTAGAGGACCCAGTCCATTCCATGTACAGCCAACACCATTATGGAGCCGTCACCAATTTGCACAGTGCATTGATGACAAGTTGTGTCCATGGCTTCGTGGGGTCTGCGCCACATTCGAACCCTACCATCAGCTCTTTGCAACTGAAATCGGGACTCATCTGAACAGCCTACGGTCTTTCAGTCGTCTAGGGTTCAACCGATATGGTCACGAGCCCAGGAGAGACGCTGCAGGCGATGTCGAGCTGTTGGTAAAGGTACTCGTGTGGGTAGTCTGCTGTCACAGCAAATTAACGCCTCATTTTCTATCACTCCATGACCATACTACAGTCCATGTCTGAACTACAGTCTACACTTTGCAAAGCTTTGCCATTTCCATCACGTAAGATTAACAGAATCTCCAGTTAACAGTCCGCAGCTCGTGGCCGTGCGGTATCGTTCTCGCTTCCCGCGCTCGGGGTCCCGGGTTCGATTCCCGGCGGGATCAGGGATTTTCTCTGCCTCGAGATGACTGGTTGTTGTGTGTCTTTCATCATCATTTCATCATCATTGACTCGCAAGTCGCCGAAGTGGCGTCAGCTAAAAAAAGGACTTGCAACTTCGGCGGCCGAATACCCGCATGGGGTCTCCCGGCCAATGATGCCGTACGATCATTTCATTTCAACGCCAGATTTCGCCGCACTGTCCTAATGGATACGTTCATCGTACGTCCCACATTGGTTTCTGCGATTATTTCACGCAGCGCGGCTTGTCTGTTAGCACTGACAACCATACGGAAACACCGCTGCTCTCGGTCGTTAAGTGAAGCCCGTCGGCCACTGCGTTGTCCACGGTGAGAGGTAATGCTCGAAATTTGGTATTCTCGGCACACTGTTGACACTGTGGATCACAGACTATTGAATCCCCTAACGATTTCCGAAATGTTGTGAACCATGCGTCTACCTCGAACAACCATTCCGCGTTCAAAGTCTGTCAATTCCCGTCGTGTGACCGTAATCACGTGTGCAATCTTTTCACATGATGACCTGAGTACAAATGATAGCTCCTGCAATGAACAGTCCTTTCGTACATTGTGTGCCAGGTACTATCACCATCTGTATATGAGCATGTACATATCGCTATCTCATGATTTCTGTCACCAGGAAAGGGATCTAGTATGTTCAGCAATCGACAGTCCGTGTACGGAACGTCTTTTCAACAGTTTAGCGACTCATAACTCACGTAAAATGAATAATTTGAAAAGCGACCGTTTAATGAAGGGCTTTCAAACACTCCGAAAGGACCAGCGTGCTGCTACATTAACGGGGCGACTAGTATATTGCCCGGCGGATTTATCTCTCACCTGTAGAACCTATCCCACCCTCGCAGCCGGTTCCCACGTGGCGCAGCATCCCCGGCGCCGGGGAGCGGCAGCCTCCCACCTCCCAGCTCGCGCCGCCGCGACGTTATCGCGCGCTCCCCGGGCGGCCTTATCGGCAGGCGCCCCTAATTGCCTCGGAGTGACTGTCAGAAGGCGGCCGGCAGCTGCGAATTATCCACAGAGGCCCGACTAATTTGCCTGACGCGGCAAAACACGGCCTGTCGAAAGCGCGAGCACGCGCGCCCCGGGCGGATACACGCCTTGGTAATGTGCGCACCGCCGGCCGAGTGCCAGAATGTTCCCGTCTCTCTCGCTCTCTCTCTCTCTCTCTCTCTCTCTCTCTCACACACACACACACACACACACACACACACACGTACACAGGGGCGGTCACGGCCAGTCAGGCAGCCGATGGAGCGGAGAGGGGACCTTCCGTGAGCCACAAGCGCCAGTCTCTCTCAATCTCTCTCTCTCTCTCTCTCTCTTGGCAGTTAATGAGCTCGCATCGCCCACGAAATGAGCGGACCTGTTACAGACTGCTCTTCATTTTCCGCTCCAATGTCCGCCACGGCCGAAGAATGGTGAGGCTGGATTACTCTCCTTTTGGCTCCAACCTTGCGCATAGCTGGCGCCGAGGACACGTTGTCATCAGATAACTACCGGACACCGTCGTTTTTAATCGGTATAGGGATCCACGAAAAATGAACGAGTCACTGCAGTTCTTGGTAGAATTCCTCTCAACAGGCATTCTCAGCGATGTTGTCGGCGTCTGCAGTGCGTTTCACTCCGAGCGGATCAGCAAAGGTTGGATGGATACTGGTCTGATGCTACCTACACAAACAAACAAGCAAAGAAGGGAGATTAGGGTTCAACGGCCCGTCGACGGTCAGGTCATTCGAAATGGAGCACAAGGTCGAACTGGAGAAGAGTGCGGAAGAAAATCAGCCGTGTTCGTGTCAAGCGAACACTCCAGGAATTTGCCATAAGCAATCTGGGTACAGCACAGTTACCTGAAATCTCGATGATCGAAGGGGGATCTCAAACGCTGTCATCCCGAATGCGACACCCGAATTTTAGCACTGCACCACCACGCTCTTTACGTCCACAGGGAGAGGTTCGGGACAGCGGGGTGTAAGTAGGAAAAAACAAGGTGACAGTTACTGAACTATACGAAATAACATCGTCGTAACTTCTGAATGGTTTGCGTTAGGACGTTCGAACTGCGCGGTTGCCCGCGGGGCATGATGAGAATTGATATGCGCGTGCGTGACGAAGCCCACTCTCATTTGGGTGGGTTCGTCAGTATGCAAAACTGGCGCATTAGGGTGACTGAGAATCCGCATTTCGCGATCGAGAAGTCTCTTCACCCACAACAAGTGACTGTGTGGTGTGCAATGTCCAGTCACGGAATAATCGGTGCGATATTCCTTGATGGAACGGTGACTACCGAGCGGCACGTGAAGGCTTTGAAAGCTGATTTCACTCCCATTATCCAAAGAACTCGACCCTATTGAAGTACGAAAGTGTTTGACGTCCTGGAGGAGCACTTTGGGGACCGCATTCTAGCCGTGGGGTACCCAGAGCCCACTGGCATGGGCCCCGATAGGCCGCCATATTCTCCGGATGTGAACACATGCGACTCCGATGTTCCGACACTTCAGCGGGTCATGCAGAATTTCGCTATTCGTCTGGGCCACATCATCGCCAATGATGGCAGGCATATCGAACCTATCATAACCTGAATGCGAATACCTGTAGTGACATTTACATGTTGAATAAGTGTGTGCACGCAGTAGTTTGTAACCAATTCACCTTTTTTTCCGTATAGTTCAATAATTGTCACCCCATACATGGAATTGGAAAGTGGGAACGTAAAGAAGGGAGATGTGGGAATGGAGTGGGGGGCGCTGAGTGAACGAGAAGCCGAGAAAAAGTAGAAGTTCCAGAATAGTGGGCAGAGATATAAATAAATGGTTCCAGGAAAATGAAATGAAACAATGAGCAACAAACAGTTTGGAAGAGATATGCAGACTGAGCTAGTGACAGACAAATGAACAAATTTCACCCTGCAGCAGTAAATTGTAGCCAGTTGGCTCCAATCACGTATACCTTTAAGACTTTTTTTTATTAGACACATACATTTTTAATTGGGAGTTTTTCCATGACCCTTTTTCTGAGGTAAGATACCTGTAATTCCTCGGCTGTAAAATCACTGATAAAAGCTCGTTAAACAGCTCTTAAATGGGAAGAATAAGACAATTCTTAAATTAGGCGGACGAGTTTTATAAAACTACGAAAAATGCTTTGGCGTATAGAGAATTAAAATACGTTAGACCCGAAACAGTTCGATGTAACATGGGGACGTCATATGTAGCTAGTTATAATGAATAGAAACGATGAGATCAAATGAGAAATAAAGATTCCGTGAGATTATTTTGCTTCCGCATACTTTTACTGTGACAGTTCTCCTTTGAATCGATAATAGATTTCTCCTGGTTCCTACGCGTCTCACAGGAGACAAACTTACAACGCTCTTTTACAAAGTAGTCCAGAGGAGACGCATTATCAGTACACTGTTATTTCCAGTGATCCGACAGAGTTACTGCAGCTCCAGTTAGCAGTGTTACGCTGTTCGGGGGAAGTATAGAGGTGATGACACTGGCCTTGCGTGGATTGAGGTGGGGGCAACAGAAGTTGCCAGTATGGGCCACCTTATCGTAGTGACAGGGTCTGTCGCAGACCACTCCATACAGGTACCAAGATCGTTCTCACACATATCTAATTAACTGGTTTATTCATGGATGGCCAGCATGCAGATTCTCCAAGCAGTTTCAAAGAAGTATACATATTAATTATGTTTTTTCTCTCTTTATCATCTTAATTTGACTCTTAATAACTGCGTCGGTCTTCTCGGCAGAATTAACTTGGAAAACAGACTGAAGGGGACATTTAGTACTTATTGAGGTACTGTTTTTGCCTATATGGAATCCAGATTACGAGGAAAATATCGATGGAACAATTTCGACACTAAAATATATTTTAATCTCCAACAAATACTGGTTGATTAACTTCTCTTGGAGGTAAAGAAAAGTGTCGAAGATTTAGAGAAACAGGAAGAGCCACAAGTGTTAACGATCCTATCACGCTAATTATTCATTTTTTGCGATGGCCGATGGAAATTTTTAAAAGACCTAACCAAACACCGCGTTCGTTCCACGGCTCGAAAGCCGGAAACGACTACGACCCCGTTACAACGAGCAAAAACTCCACCGACAGCGCCAAGTGGACGTAAACATCCGAACAGCAGAATAATTAACCTACCACCCGAAATTGCCGGTATCCGGTCTCTTGCAACATGTAAGTAAAGCAGAATACTTGTTCGCATGTTGAGCCTCACGGCAACGTCATTAATGCTAACAATGGTTCGGATGTCATACATATTGTAATGAACGGCTGATACACGCGCAATCCATCAAGACCTACCATCTCATCTGACACTTTATTTGTTTACATTCCTTCGTTCCTTTATCGCTGGCCGCGTCCATTGATTTTACTACGACGGCTCTGTTCATCGTAACCATACGATTTCTACTTTCACATTTAATTCCTTTGGGACTAGGTCACGCTGTACTCCTTGAACCAAGGCAAATAGAAGTGAATGTCATTACCTCCATCCACTTATTATTGGATTTAAAGTTTTACGAAAGTACCAACGCAATAAATACTTCAAGTAATACCTGAATTTAAGATTAAAATGTTGAGTGAGGGATTCGTGCAGCGTTATGTAAAAAACTCCAAAGGCACTGGAGGATGCGCTGTGTTTAGTATCTGATCATGCCCCACCTTCTCAGTTGACTGTGTGTGTACCCTTTAGTACCAAAAGTCATGGGATACCTACCCGAGACGGTAATTCACTGAAGCGCCAAAAACACTGGTACAGGCATGCGTATTCAGAGAAACAAGTAAACAGGCAGAATACGGCCTGCGTTCGGCATCGCCTATATAAGAAAACAAATGTCTGGCACAGTTGTAGATCGGTTGCTGCTGCAACAATGGCAGGTTATCAAGATTTAAGTCAGTTTGAACGTGGTCTTATAGTCGGCGCACGAGCGATGAGACATAGCATCTCCGAGGCAGCGATGTAGTGGGGATTTTCCCGTAGGACCATTTTACGAGTGCACCGTGAATATCAGGAATCCGGTAAAACATAAAATCTGCGACATCGCTGCGGGCGGAAAAACATCCTGTAAGAACGGGACCAAAGACGATTGAAGAGAATCGTTCAACGTGACAGAAGTGCAACACTTCCGCAAATTGCTGCAGATTTCAATGTTGGGCCATCAACATGTGTGAGCGTGCGAACCATTCAACGAAACATATGGGCTTTCGGAGCCGAAGACCCACTCGTGTACCCTTGCTGACTGCACGACACAAGGCTTTACGCATCACCTGGGCCCGTCAACACCGACATTGGACTGTTGGCGAATGGAAACATGTTGCCTGGTTGGACGAGTCTCGTTACAAATGATATCGAGCAGGTGGATGTTTACAGGTATTGAGACAACCTCATAAATCCATGGACCTTGCATGTAAGCATGTAACAGTTGAAGCTTATGGATTCTGTGTAATGGTGTGGGGGGTGTGCATTTGGAGTGATATGCGACCCGTGATATGTCTAGATATGACTCTGATAGGTGACACGTATGTAAACATCTTGTCTGATCACCTGCGTCCACTCATGTCCATTGTGCTTTCCGACAGACTTTGGCAATTCCATCAGGAAAATGCGAGCCCCCACATGTCTTGCAATATTCTGTTCAGCAGAGACCTCCAATCCCCTCGTTCTCTTACGGATTGATGAACAGCCCTGCAGGATTCATAGTGTCAATTCCCTCCGGCAGTACTTCAGACATCAGTCGACTTCATGCCTCGTCGTGTTGCGGCACTTCCGTGTGCTCGCCGGTGCTCTACACGATATTATGCATGTGTTACGGATATTTGGTTCTTCGTACAAGCGTTCAGACATTCCATCTAAATTACTACTCATAAATACACGGTACACATGAACAAGCAACTCAGTTATGTCAGAAGTTGATTCTATGGGGTTTTTGTGTTTTGGACTGCACATACGTGGCTAAGACGTGCGTCGAAATTTTTCATATTTCAGAATGCTCTTTAAAGCATGGTGAACAACACACATCAGATTATCACTGCGAAAATAACTAAGACATATTTAATCAAAAAGGAAAGGAGATTTAGGTTTAACGTCCCGTCGATTACGAGGTCATTAGGGACGGAGAACAAATTTGAATTAGAAGAGGATAGAATGTGAAACCGTCGTTGACCATTTCAGAAAAAGCATTCCGGGTTTCATTTGGAGTCAATCGGAGAAACCAAAATAGAAATCATAACTATGGTACCGTCTTGAGATCGCAGTGCTATACGAAAGTTGACAGTTCAAAAAATGGTTCAAATGGCTCTTAGCACAATGGGACTTAACTTCTGAGGTTATCAGTCCACTAGAGCTTAGAACTACTTAAACCTAACTAACCTAAGGACATCACACACATCCATGCCCGACGCAGGATTCGAACCTGCGACCGTAGTGGTCGCGCGGTTCCAGGCGGTAGCGCCTAGAACCGCTCAGCCACTTCGGCCGGCTTGACAGTTCACACCGATACCACAGACAGTAGGAAAGTAACTTATAACTAGTGTAGATATTCATTATGTGTGAGATGTTCAAGAGACGCTATTTATCCCAGTATTTGAATCTCAGGAGTTACGCAAGTGTTTCACTGTTCACAAATACATTTATTTACCAATCGGGAACGGCACGCAAGAAGAATGAGTATTAGCTAGCTTTAGTATGTACTTGAAACTCTTGGAGATTATCTTCATGGACTTCTCGCGATTACACAAGTATCTAGAAGAAGCAATATATTGATTGAACCTGCTAGGAACGTAAAGTCAAGGAATTTCAACAGGGATGCGGAACGCCTCTTCTGTAACGTCATACCTGGAGTTGGATGATCATCTGTGACGCTTTCGCAATTTCTAAACGAACACGCGACGAAACATGTTGCTCTTCCTCGCATCTCCCTGCTTCCTGTATCAGTCCTTCCTAATAACGGGTGCAGATTGGTTTGGATACGTTCATCCTACGAGATAATACTACACCTGGTAGGCGTACACTTTCAAACGCAGGTGCTTACACTTCGCTGTAAACAGCGCGATCGTGGTAACTAGCTACTGATTACAACTCAAGCGCAGTATGACGACCCTACAGTTTGAAACCTAACACCCGGAACATGGTAATTATACAATATGCAACATTTCCTCTGAAGCTGTCTGAGTCTTCACAGAGGCTTGCTGATCACACCTTGTACTGCCTAATGGCAGTATTTCACGAAAAGCAGAATCAAAATGTAATAGTAGCAGCTTACACTCCATACCAGGCGTCGCTGACAATACCCTTCATCCAGACTTAACGTTATCAGGAGTTGTTCAGTCGCACGTGCTAGCATGGTGGAATGGCACATCGATGCTTGGATCTCCACGCACAAGATTATCGATGTTTGCTGAACGCCGGATGCTCGTCACCCCGCAGACAGAAATGGTCTCGTGACGGAAATTGCATGCCGTGCCGAGACGCGCCCGGTTAATATTCCCACAATTCAGCTTTCCCAGCTGCCGGCGATGGCATGCACGGCCACATTTTTTTCTCGTCACCACTGAAGGCTAACCACAAAACATTTGCGGTTAAACGTTTGTCTGTCTCGTCCACGACGAACAAATATACTGACCTTAAAAACAAGTTCAACGGCCACCGCGTCACTTGGAAAATAAGAAAAAAAGCTTGATTCGTACTTGCGCATCAGTTCTTTGGAAGAGCCTGCTCACAAAAGGCATCCCCCCCATGGGAACGGATTTCGCTTGACACATGTCTGAAAGAAAACGTCAGCGATAGCACCTGAGATTATCGCTTCTACTTTGACTAGACTCATTTGTGATTCAGTTCAGAAAAACTGGCCTAATTATCGATGCACCATACCACGTTACAGTGACGTGAATCAAAACTACTACAGCATAGAACTGAAACAGTTTCCTTACACATACGAACCAGTCGTTGCTGGCAGCAGGTGTTGCGGAGGCCTAAGTATTGCGTTATTATCTGATACAGAGAACAAGTTCTTCTCTGGAATCGCCACTTCTGCGAATAAACAGAATAGACGTCAACACACTACTTCAAACAGATCTCGATACATAAGCTAATCCTGCGGAATTCGTTGTCTACCTGTATTATTTTATTCTTTAGACGTTAACCTCAATGCCAGCAACGAATTCGGGGACGTTCCTGATAGAAATTACCGAGACCACATGCCTACGCATATTGTGTTATACTTCATCATAAATGTTAAAAGATGGATCTAGGTGAAATGCCGTAGTGATTTAAGTTCGATCCAAACTGAACTACACTGCTCTGCTGCAAATTCATATTTTAGTAAATACAAAGCAGATATCGTTATAACCTTTTCACAACACTTATGAAGCAAGTTCCGACACGATCATCGCAAAAATTATTAGTTCACAAAGAACTGTATTGTAATGACAGAAATCCCCAAAAATAATTTTCCAGCATGTACTATGTGCCTGTCTGTTACACAGTATGAAATGTCGACTGGCTCTAATGCAGTGGTTCCCAGCCTGGGGGTAATTACCCCCTGAGGGGTAAAATGAGATTTTATAAGGGATAAAATAACAAAAGTTTGTGATTGTGTTTCACTCATGAAACAAACTTACATTTATAACAGCAATACTATTAACACAATTTTGCGCCACTTTAATGCTGGTTACATAAGTTATCAATAATTACTTTTTCCTCAATTACCGCATGACGCGCCATGCAGCTCACATAGACCATCGATTACACACATACTTTGTACTTTGAACTGCATATCTATGAAATCAAGCGAAAGACATCCGTAACAAACGCTAATTATCTCATGAAAATATCTTGTGCAAGTTGTAGATAGTTCCTGCAATAGACTAGGAATTGCTTCATTACTTACTTTCAAACAGTGCAATGAACTAATTAGCAGCACAACACTGTAGTGCTGTACACAGAATTATTATCATTAATGATGTTATTAGAGCGGTCAGACACAAGGGGTTAACAGCCTGAAGTCTGGCGATGTCTGCCACTTGAGAAGTGAGAAGTCCAGCAGTCAAGTGATTCACAAACAGTAATTACACTCGACATATTTTATCTCGGTGGATGCATGGTGTGGATGAAGGAAATGCCGCTGGTGAAACGACGAATAGCGCAGAGAAGGCACGTTTTGTAAAAGGTGTCTACTCTCATTGTGGCCAGTTAGCTTTCGTGACTGAGTGGTAGGTACCACTCGCTATTCACCGGGAATTAATTCATCATTCATTATAACACACGCACACACACACACACACACACACACACACACACACACACTCAAACACTAAATATCATTTATCAAATGGCTCTGAGCACTATGGGACTTAACATCTGTGGTCATCAGTCCCCTAGAACTTAGAACTACTTTAAACCTAACTAACCTAAGGACATCGCACACATCCATGCCCGAGGCAGGATTCGAACCTGCGACCGTAGCGGTCACGCGGTTCCAGACTGAAGCGCCTAGAACCGCACGGCCACACCGGCCGGCTTATCATTTATCTTTCTTTTATAAACTAATGTTTTCTCAGAAAATTCTTTTTCATTCTGAAGTTTAGTTAGGTGTCAAAGTTGATGATGTCGGGCGGGGAAGCGGCTGAGGTGTGGAAGTGGTCTAGGGGGAGGGTGCTAGATAATATCTAATTGCTCTCAACGCTAGTGGTCTAAGAAAGGTTGGGAATCACTGCTATAATGTTTACACGACCCTACGTGAAAATCGCAAAAGCAAAATCGTCACCTCACATGAATAAACGTGGTTCTGTAGGAATTGTCATATTCAACAAATCCCGAATAAACTTCGGAAAACTGGCCTAATTGTCGATGCACCATACCACGTTACAGTGACGTGAATCCTAACTGCGACAGTACAAAACTGAAACGGTTTCCTTATAC
Organism: Schistocerca nitens; assembly: GCF_023898315.1. Lineage (NCBI taxonomy): Eukaryota > Metazoa > Arthropoda > Insecta > Orthoptera > Acrididae > Schistocerca > Schistocerca nitens. Next base: position 843,077,421 of record NC_064617.1, read on the forward strand.
ACATCAGTCCGTCCGTTTCGATTTCCATAGTTGCAAATTTCACACAAATATTCCTGTGACATAATGTAGTACAATCACTGAACTAGACACCGTTATTGAATTCTGTACATTAGCCTATTATGACGCAGTTATTTAAACTAGATGCATATGCGCTAAAGGGATGTGAAATAAATTTACAGCTAGTGGGAGCTGATGTGCCTCCAGCTAAATGCATGAAAAGTGCGAAGGCTATTTTCTTTTTCAAGGTCCAATCGGTCGCGAAATTAAAATCGCAGTGAATATCTGATGAAGTTTTGCTCAGAGGCGCTGCGCAGTGTCTCTGGTGTGTCCGTCGTTCGCTTCACGTCAAAGTTTTCGTTTCTGAGCGTGCAGCGAGAACGTAAAGATGCTTAGAACAATAGAGTGTCCCGAGAAGTGTGAATTACTTGCTGTCATCCTGTTTCTTCATGTTGAGGGGTCGCGCCTGATTTCATGCAACCCACAAAATATAACTCTCATGCATGATAGCGAAGTCTGTAGCTGTCGCAGGAACTCTGAAGCAGGAGCTACCGAAGTTCAAGACGCAGGAGGTCAGGGAAGGAAGCAAGTGTCAACTGATGATGCTTTGCACCGAGTGGATCAAGTTATTCGAGAAAATCGTCTAGCGGAACAAGCGAACAATAATGTTGCCATCAGTCACTGTCCTTCTTCACAACAATGCTCAGCCGGACAATACAGCTGCAGTAAAAAATAATGCAGCTGCAGCATTTTCGATGGGAAGTGTGTGATCACCCTCCACACAGCCATGAATCGCTGACTATCAGGACAGCATTTTGGTACGGACAACGAGCTCCAGACCAGCGTAGAGAATTGGCGGAAAGAAGAGATGGCTGCCTTCTATGACAAGGGTATTGGAAATTGGTACAACGCTACAACAGATACTTCAGTCGGAGCGGCGAATATGTAGAGAAGTAGCCGGGAGGTGTAGCTAAATGTTGCAAATAAAACGTTTTTGATTTTGACTGTGGTTTCCATTTCGCGACCGATCGGACCATGAAGAAAAAATAGCTCTCACACGTTGGCTGAAAATGTATCCATCGTCAAAGGCTTTCTTCATCGGTTCCTTGAACATGCTGTAAGAGTAAACACGAGTAAATTGTCGAATTCGGAACAGTAAATTACAAATAGGCACGAACATCTGCATGAGCCGCAGTGCTATGCACCAAGAGATGTTTTAACTACGGACAATGTGACAGTAACTAGACGATTCTGAAGCAAATGAACATAGGAATGAGGAAGTTCTCCGCAGAATCGGCTAAGAAAGGAACACACAGAAATCACTGACCATAAGAAGGGACAAGATGGCAGGACGTGTGTTACGATGTCAAGGAATAACTTTCATTGTACTAGAGGGAGCTTAGAGAGTAAAAACTGTAGGGTCGGGCACAAATTGGAACACATCAAACAAATAATTCAGGACGTTCGTTGCAAGAGCTACTCTGAGGTGAAGAGGTTGGCACAAGAGAGGAATTCGTGATGGGTTGCATTAAACCAGTCGGGAGACTGGTGACTCCAAAAACAATAAAATAGAAGAAATGTGATACCCTATAGGTTGGAGAAAACGAACTCGGTAACTAGATGAGAGCAGGACAGGGGCGTCGGCTCGACAAAATTTTTCCAGATGACTACAGGACGGAAAAGTGTTGTTGTGATATGAGAACCAATTTTCGATGAGCGTGCAGAAGCTACTCTGATATGCGAAAGTGTTAGGGTGTATCTAGCACAGCGGTTTTGTCCGACTAATTCGCAGCTGAAGTTGTTGGAATAGAAGTCCGTTTGTGTTCTCTATACAGTAGAAAAAATTAAAACGTGAAGTTTTAAAATTCAATATTAATAACATTAGATCTTACAGAATTACACGCCAACAGTCTTATGCTGTGCTGTTTCTGCAACGCAGCTTATTATCTCAAATAATTAACTTGATTACGGTACTTTCAGCATATTTTAATACGGTAGTCAAGCCTTACCCAATAAAAATCACAGGAAATTTGCATCTACCGCAATCAGCCTTGGACAGAATTTAAAGTTTTCAGTTGAAACCATTATCGTCAGCTAATTTAAATAGCGACTGCGCTCACTTACATAAGAAGTATTAGCTGGGGCAAGTGTGAATGCACACCTACCGCGCCTCGTCACTGGCTGCCGTTTTATGGACCTAGCTTCACAATGGTCCATTACCGACCTGTGACTACTTGAAAAATTGTCCTCGATTGGACGTCACCTATCCTGCTCTGTCTATTTTCAATTTGCTGTCGGAAGTTTTTCTATAAAAACCGCTACTTCTGTAGCGAACCGAAAAAAGAACTGCAGTCCTTTCGGACAAGAGAGACCTCCCTTTTTTTAAAATTATATCCTTTTTATGCTATTAAAAAGGTAGCTGTATGAATACCAAGACCTAAGATGGAAAGTCAGTAGTAAGCAAACAAGGGAAAGCCGAAATATGTAGAGGGGCTATACAAGGGAAATTAAAACTTGCAGGAAAATCATAGAAAGGGAAGAAGATGAAGATGAGATTGGAGATAAGATGTTGTGAAAAGAGTCTGACAGAGCGCTGAAAGCACCGGAGAAGAGAACACTACCCAGAACGGCTGATATTCTTGGGAGAATCAGCCATGGGGTGCAAGATATATGAGACAGGGCAAATGCCCTCAGACTCCAAGGACAATGTAATAATTCCAATTAGAAAGAAAGCAGGTGCTGGCAGTTGTGAATATTATCGAAGTACCAGTTAAAGAAGACATGTTTGCAAAAATACTGACACGAGTTAATTACAGAAGAGCAAAAAAGTGGCAGAAACCGATCTCGGGGAAGATCAGTTTGGGTTCCTAGGAAATTTTGGAACATTTGAGGTCGTACTGATCCTGTGACTTATCTTAAAAGATAGGTTAACGGAAGGCAAACGTACGCTTCTAGCTTTCGTAAATTTAGAGAATGCTTTTGGTCATGTTGACTGGGAATACACTCTTGGAAAGTCTGAACGTAGCAGGCATACTCTACAGGGAGCAAAAGGTTATATATAACTTAACACAGAAAGCAGACAGCAGTTAAGAGAGTCGAAGGGTATGAAGGGGAAGTATTGGTTGAGAATGGAGTGAGACAGATTTGTAGCCTATCTCTGATGTTACTTAATGTCCACTCTGAGTAAGCAGTGAAGTAAGTCAAAGAACAATTCGGAATAGCAATTTAAGTTGAGGGAGAAGAAATAAAAACTCTTATGTTTGCTGATGACATTGTAATGCTATCAGAGACAGCGAAGAATTTGCAAGTGCAGCTGAACGGAATATACAGTATCTTCAAAGGAGAATATAAAAGCAAAACAAGGGTAATGGAATGTAGTCAATAGAGAGGATATCAAATGTAGACTGGCAATGGCAAGAAAAACATTTATTTTGTTAATATCGAATACACATTTAAGTGTATTTTATGAAGGTATTTTTCTGCAGTGCAGCGTTGTAAAGAAGTGGAATGTGGACGCTACGCAGTTCAAACAGATGAGTACAGAGGCGTTTGAAATGTGGCGCTCAAAAGTAATTCTGATAATTAGATGGGTAGATCGCGTAACAACCGAGGACTTATTGAACATAACGAGGGAAAAAAGAAATTTTTGGCATAACTTGACTAGAAGAAGGGGTTACTTGGTACGACACATCCTAAGACAAGGAGGAATATTCAGTTTAGTATTAGAGGGAAGTGTGTATAGGGGGGGGGGGGGGGGCATTGTAGGGGGAGAGACGACTACAGTAAGCAAGTACAAATGGATGTGGGTTTCGGTGGTTATTCGGAGATAGAGAGGCTTTCACGCAGGATAGACAGCATGGATATCTGCATCAGACTAGTTTTTGGACTGAATACCACAACAACAACAACAACAACAACAACAGGTGGAAGGTTAGAGATGTTGTGACAATCATCACAGTTTGTTGTAGTCTACGGAGAAGGTGTTGTAAATACTGTCGGCGTCCGGAAATGTAGATTTTGTTTAAGACTGAGAGATGATGATGATGTTTGGTTTGTGGGGCGCTCAACTGCGTGGTTATCAGCGCCCGTACAATTTCCCAACCTTTGCTCAGTCCAATTTCGCCACTTTCTTGGATGATGATGAAATGATGAGGACAACACAAACACCCAGTCATCTCGAGGCAGGTGAAAATCCCTGACCCCGCCGGGAATCGAACCCGGAACCCCGTGCTCGGGAAGCGAGAACGCTACCGCGAGACCACGAGCGGCGGACTAAGACTGAGAGGGCAGAGCTCATGAGATAATGGGCTATGTCACCAGTAAAGGCTTTTTGGATGACGATGGTCTACAGGACGTCGTCATGACATGAGTGAGTCACTAAAAGACAGCATGGTACGAAGAGGGACAACTTAAACTGGTATCGAGCTACGACAGACGCCATTTCACGGTGACTGTGTGGTAGATAGGGAACTGAATATGAAATAGTTCGTTATGTTTGACCTGGCCTCTCGATCTTTTTTTGGTCTTAGAGAACCATTCTCGGCATATTGTGGAGATTGAACCTTGGTCTCAATATTCTGACCGTTGACGCAAGTATTGTCACCAGTTACCATCATTCTCTCAAGGAACATCTCATTCTCATTTGCGCAATCCAAAAGCTCTTCACAGATTGCGAGGCGAAGGTCTGTCTGGTCTTGACTCATGAGTCGTGGGACGAACTTGGCGGCAACATGATGCATTCCAAGATGCTTTGTCAGGATATCATGACAATGTTCAAATGAAATGTTACTTTCTTCTGCAGTCTCTCAGATAGTCAGACTTTGACTGGCATGCACAATATAGTAGACGTTCCTGATATGAGCGTCGCCGGTGGACGTGGAAGGGCGTCCTGAACGAGGGTCATCTTTAACTTCCGTCCGGCCATTTTTAAACAGTGTGGACCATTAGTAATAACGAGTACGGTTTAAGCACTCACCACCGTATGCTTCCTGCATCGTTTCGTGTGTCTCTGTAAAGGTTTTCTTGAGTTTCACGCAAAATTTAATGCAGACGCGTTGCTACTCTGACTGTGCCATCTCGAAATTCGAAAAAACCGTGCGACACAACGTTCTACTCAGTACTTCGTCTTTCTTCTTTTAGTGTTCAACCCTGAGCTTGGTTTGCAGCAGAGCGCCATTGCTCTCTTCTGTCTGCCTTCCTCTTCATTTCCACGTACATCCAACGTCATTCACGATCTGTTGCATGTATGATATCCTTGGTCGCCCCCGCCGATTCCTTCTCTCAATAGCTCCTTCTGCTATTGTTCCAGTGATGTTGTTGTATCGCAGGACTTGTCCTACAAGTTTGTCTCGTCTTGTTTGGATGTGCCTCCACAGATATCTGGTTTCCTGTACTCTTCTAAGCACCTCTTCATTTGTTACTTTGTCTCTCCAGTTGATCTTCATCATCTATCCATAGCACCACATCTCCAGGGCCTCTAGCCGTTTTCTCTTCCAATTGTCCAGGTTTCTCATCCGTATAGGGCCACACTCCAAACGAAACCTTTCATGATAGCCCGCATCTCGTGGTCGTGCGGTAGCGTTCTTGCTTCCCACGCCCGGGTTCCCGGGTTCGATTCCCGGCGGGGTCAGGGATTTTCTCTGCCTCGTGATGGCTGGGTGTTGTGTGATGTCCTTAGGTTAGTTAGGTTTAAGTAGTTCTAAGTTCTAGGGGACTGATGACCATAGATGTTAAGTCCCATAGTGCTCAGAGCCATTTTTTGAACCTTTCATGATACGTTTCCTTATTTTCAGACTGATGTTGTTGCTGGTGCGTAAGTTCCTTCTCCGATGAAATGCAATTTTGACCTTTTGTATTCTGGTCGCAATTTCTTTCCACCTTCTACCATCTCTTGTGATTTTGCTTACCAGGTAACTAAATTCCTCTATCACTTCCAGCTCCTCTCTTCCAATTCTCATTCTCAGAGGTTCATATTCTGCTCCTGTACTGCATACCATCACTTTAGTGTTTTTCTGGTTTATTCTCATTCCATACTGATTGCATAGATTTTTTTCCATTGCTCTGAGGCTTCCTCTAGATCTTCTTTTGTCTCCGTAACTATAGCAATATCATGTGCATAGCGTAGCATGTCTATCTTCTGCCCATTAATTTTGATCCCCACCTCAGTAGTTTCTTGAACTTGGTCTATAGCTTCCTGGATGTAAGCACTGAATATAATAGGAGAGAGAGCACATCCTTGCTTTAACCCTTTTCTAATATTTGCTTTTTGTTCCTGGTGACAGTTCCTAATCACTGCCACCTCATTCTTATAGAAACTGAGTATCACATGGATGTCTTTGCACTTTATTCCACTTTTCCTCAGAACTCTGAACATCTCTTGCCAGATAAAGTTATCAAATGCCTTTTCCATGTCTACAAAGACAAAGTAAGTTGGTTTATTTTTCTGTAATTGCTATTCGATAACGAGTCTCAGTGCCAGAATCGCCTATCTTGTTCCCAATCCCCTGATCTTCACTCAGCATATCCTCCACCTTCTCTTCAATTCTCTTCAGAACAATTTAATGAGAATTTTTTATGCATGTGATATTAAGAATAGAGTTCGGTACTGTTCGCATTTTGAAGCTGCTGCCTTCTTTGGTATAGGAACAATGATACATTTCTGGAAGTCTGTCGGTATCTCTCCTGTGTTATAGATGGACCAAATAAGTTTAAGCAGCATCATTTTCATGCTGTCACCAGCATTCTTTATTAGTTCTGCAGGAATGTCATCAATACCCGTTGCGTTGTTGTCCCGTAGTTCTTTTAGAGCTCTGTCAAATTCTTCTTGCAGAATGTCATCTCCTTTGTCATCTTCATCTACTTGCTCTTCTCTTCCTATTACTTCCTCCGAAAGAGGTGTTCCGGCATACATGTCCTCAATGTATTCTTTCCATCTCTTCACTATGTCTTCACCAAACAGCATTGTCCCCTCTTTATTTTCTATTGGGCCTGAGAGTGTTGTTTTATGTTTGTTAAAAATTGATTTGCTGTTCTGTAGGCTAAATCAGTTCTTCCGTTTTGCATATTTTCTTCCACTTCTCTGCACATTTCTTCAAGAAAATTTTCATTTACTTTCCTAGTTTCACTGTTAACTAAATTCCTTAGTCTTCTGTATTCAGCTTTTCCTTGTTCATCAGTTGCATTTTTGTATAATTTCCTGTTTTCTATAAGCTCAATATCTGCTGTAATCCATTTCCTCTTGTTTTTGGGTTCAGTTCTTCCAGCTACTCAGTACAGCACTGATCAATAGCTAACAGTCATACAACAATGAAACTTCCGGCAGGTACACGTTAAACACAGGCGTGTGCAGGGGTGCCAACCGCATTTCGCTCCAACGCACCGCACCATTAGCGCGAAATTACGAATGTTTCGGAAGTTTTTAAATATACCTCGTATATACGTTACTCGGCACACCACGTTGTTACAGTGTACTCGTATAAGGGTACTGAACGAGCTTCGTGATATTCTGAGTCGTGAGAGAGGTCGCGGTTTCAGAGAGCGACGCGGTATCGACCAGAAGCGGTGGACGCCACGCGCATCTCCCTCCAGTGTACCGTTTCCCGCAGGCTGTGAAAACCGTTTACTTCCTGCCCGAAGAAGAAAACAAAGAGAGCGCGATAATTGCCGCGCCCGTTACCCGATAATTTGCGGTGCCTGTCGAGCTTTCTTAATATCTCTAATTGAACCGCCCCCGCATTGTGTGCAGGGGGCATTCCCAGCTAATGTTCTGATTCACGTCGCGGCCGGCCCGCCCGCCTTTCGTTTCTGGGCGATCCGCGTGGCCGCGGGAACAAGCCATTGTCAATATGCTAATGGCCGCGAAGGGAGAGAGAGCCCGCCGGCCTACGTAGCTCCCAGCGGCGCGGCGGCTATCGATTCGCGACGACACCCGCACGGAGCCCATTGTCCGGGCCGTCCTAATCCAATTGGGGCACTCGCTTCGTGTCGCGCGTTCGTGTCCGACTGTTCTGCCACGGGAATGTTGTTGCTCTAGGTAGCCGCGGCCGACTGAGGCGGTAGCAAGTAAGATATGAACCTCTGCAGTTTCGTTGGCATCTTAGGTATGAGCATAGATTTCCACAATGTTTTTAAAATTCTGCAGTTACGTAAAAACTATATTTGTCAATGAAACTTCCTGGCAATTTAAACGGCGTGCCGGACCGAGACTCGAACTCGGGACGTTTGTCTTCCTTCCAGGAGTGCTAGTTCTGCAAGGTTCGCAGGAGAGCTTCTGTGAAGTTTGGAAGGTAGGAGACGAGGTACTGGCGGAATTAAAGCTGTGAGGACGGGGCGTGAGTCGTGCTTGGGTAGCTCAGTTGGTAGAGCACTTGTCCGCGAAAGGCAAAGGTCCCGAGTTCAAGTCTCGGTCAGGCACACCGTTTTAATCGGCCAGGAAGTTTCATATCAGCGCACACTCCACTGTAGAGTGAAAATTTCATTCTAGAAACATCCCCCAGGCTGTGGCTAAGACATGTCTCCACCATATCCTTTCTTCCAGGAGTGCTAGTTTTGCAAGGTTCGCAGGAGAGCTTCTGTGAAGTTCGGAAGGTAGGAGACGAGGTACTGGCGTAATTAAAGCTGTGAGGACGGGGCGTGAGTCATGCTTGGGTAGCTCAGATGGTGGAGCACTTGCCCGCGAAAGGCAAAGGTCCCGAGTTCGAGTCTCGGTTCGGCACACCGTCTTAATCTGCCAGGAAGTGTCATATCTTCTTGATTAATGTTTAAATGCCTCATTATTATCCAAACCCTCTGATGCCAATAGGTAACAGTATATGATAATTCAGACTTTATGCCCTTGTGACTGCCTCACATCCGATATTCCAGTTTATGCCTCCTTTTGAGCTATTCCCAACTAATTACAAATCATCGTGTGTAGAAAACTGAAGTCACGTTTCAGCTTTTCGGTGCTGTATAATGACATTGCTATCCTCAGTGAAAGTGGAGAAGAAATGCAGGTTCTGTTGAATGGATGAACAGTCTAATGAGTACAGAATGTGGATTTAGAGTATATCGAAGAAAGAAGAAAGTAATGAGAAGCAGCAGAAATGAGAAAAAAGAGAAACTTAACAGCATAATTGGTGATCACGAAGTAGACGAAGTTAAGGAATTCTGTTACCTGGGCAGCAATATAAACCATGGCGGACGGAGCAAGGAGGACACCAAAAGCAGACTAGCACTGTCGAAAAGAGCATTGCTGGCCAAGAGAAGTCGACTAGTCTCAAACATGCGCCTAAATTTCAGGAAGAAATTTCTGAGAAGGTACGTCTGGAGCACAGCATTCAATGGTAGTGAAACGCGGATGGTGGGAAAACCGGAACAGAAGAGAACCGAAGCATTTGAGATGTGGTGCTACAGACGAATGTTGAAAATTCAGTGGACTGATAAGTTAAGGAGTGAGAAAGCTCTCCGCCGGATCAGCGAGGAAAGGGATATATGGAAAACACTGACAGGAACAAGGACAGGATGGAAGGACATCCGTTACGACATAAGGAAATAGCTTCCATGGTACTAAAAGTGCCTGTGGAGTGTAAAAACTGTAGAAGAAGACAGAGACTGGAATGCAACCAGCTAATAACTGAGGTGAATAGGGAAAAAAAATCAAAGTCCGAACGTGGAATCTACTTGAACATTTCAAACAGACTTTACGGACATTTTGGGACGTATAGGATTGCAGGTCCAATATCCGAAAACTTCAACCATTGCTTCATCTGTGGATGAAGGGCGCCAATCGTATTCCAGTGCATGTTTCATACAGGAAACGTTAAATAGATATGCATGCTTTTAATTTAGTCGTACCTGTGACGTCTCTGGTACGATGTGCTGCAAGACGATCCCACAACTGATGTTTTGTTAAGCGCATTTTATCCAGATTCAGAAGAAAGATGAATTACCTGTTCGAGACCATCTTGGATATCAATTTAGAAAAGTCGTAATACCTACTTTTTTGTATGTGCAATCAAACAAAAAATATAATGAAATAGCACCCAGAGGTCTTTGTGAGTATTCATCATGATTCCAGTGACCCAGTCATGACCCAGCCATCATCTACGTTCCACAAGAGCTCCAGCGTTCTACACTCCTGCTGTCAACAAAATTCCTTCCAGTCTAAGTAAAACCTTATTTTTCAGAAAGTCTGTGAATAGCAACCTTATAATCAGCTGGATAGAACAATGAGTTCAGTTCATCATTTGGGTCTATGCTGTAACAGACATATTTTCGGAGAAACAATATTGAAAATGCTTCTCAAGAAAGGACTGTGACTTCCCGTCCGACCACCGAAATGAGCTCCTGAAAGCATCAGACAATATTTTCTTCGCAGTTACAAATCAGCCAAATATTTATTAGTACTCGGTTCTGTAATTGCTACGATAGATTATGTTCCTCCTGAAAGAAACAGCCACTACTTGAAAATGTGTATCAGATAAATTTCAGGAAGCATCTCGACACAAGCTGTCCAGATCCTATTTCAAACAGGCCAAAACATATGTTCTTCACGTTCGTTTTCGCTGAAGCAGGATCCGAATTCTAGCAGCTGTGGTGACAGGAAGGGCCCCACTGGAAGTAGCGGAGCCTTCGATTTTCCGAGTCCAAAACTTGTGGCGAAAGCGTTGCGTGTCCGCTCGACTGCTCCGAAGCAGAATGTCACTGGAGTGCACGCCACCTGAGCCGCCGCGACATCTGCTTCGACCGTAGGCTTGCCTTCCACGTCTGCTTTCAAGCATGTCGTGGGCACTGTGCTTCACCCGCTCCTACACAGGATATTTTCACGCTTGTCCCTGCTGGTAGGAAAACTGAGTGGTAGGTGACAGTTCTTTAAACAGTGGGGGAAGTCTACGAATATTAACCTTCAGCTGAGAAATACTTATAATGAAATTAAACTTATTGGAATGAAGCGTCGTATTAAATGAAACTTCGTCGTGTGACTATTATTTATTTACCAGGGGAAAATTGCTCCTATCGGAGCACAAAAAAGGCAGATATTCTATCGCTTGAGCCTTGTCCCGCAGTTACGCAGAGTCTGCCATCGTTAATTGGATTTGGCATTTTAATGGTGAAGGGGTGGCCGGATGCCCTTCCTGCCGCCAACCCGTACCCTCGGGACAGAATTAGTGTACCCCAACTGTTTGCGTCTAGTGTAATCCATGGAATAGTGCGAAAGTGTTCAGATGTCTGCGAGCCGTGTAACTGTGGCGGGACATGAGGACCAGCCCGGTATTCACCTAGCAGGATGTGGAAAACCGCCTAAAAACCACATCCAGGCTGGCCGGCTTATCGGCCCTCGTCGTTAATCCGCCGGGCGGATTCGATCCGGGGCCGGCGCGCCTACCCGAGTTCAGGAAGCAGCGTGTTAGCGCTCTCGGCTACCCTGGCGGGTACAAAAAAAGGCAGGTATGCTACTCTTTATTAAAAGACTCTGATCGAAAAGGTGGGTACTAACTGAATCATTCCACCGTCCTCAGCGCTTTTAAAATTTTTCGCAAAAATATTGGCATGTGACACATTCGCGCTGTTTTTAACAAGCAACTCACCTCTCACTCCCACAAGCTGCCCTATTTATAACGCTCTCACACCCACTAGCCCATCGCTGTAAGTCTCTCATAACCATCCACTCCTAATTGCTCATTCTCATCCACTCATTCAGCCCTCTTAATTGTCATTATGTCTTTGTCGCTCTTCGCCTGTCTCACAGCCACGGACGCCTTCGTTCTGTCCTCCTACTGCTATCTCATCTCGCTGTCATTGTCTTCCTCTCGTTCTCTCTTATTGTCACTATTCCATTCATTCCTTCCCACTGCTCCTGTCTCTTCTCACACTCTACCTCTTTGTCATTGCCATATACTCTGTCTCTCTTCATCACTAGCTCTCACCCACGTCCACTTTCTCTTTCTCTGTAGTCCTCACCCACTGACACAGTCTCCTTTAGTCTTTTCCTAGCACTGTTCTGCCACTGTCTGCTACATTCCACTGTCACGGTTCCTCTTGTTTCCCTCGCACCGCCTTTGTCTCCTTCACTCTTTCTGCCTCACAACCACTGTTTACTATCTGCCAACATTTATTACAACTCCTCCTTTTTTCCGCTGGCACTGTCTCTTTTCTCTGCACAAAAAAGTTCGGATATATTCGCATGCCAGTATTTTCGAAATTTTTTAAAGGTGCTGTGGCAGGCAGAATGAGACCGCTGGTATCCCACTTTTCAGTCAGAGTCTTTTAAGAAAGAGCAGCATGTTCGCCTATTTTGTGCTCCAACAGGAGTCTTTTTACCCTGGTTCCCTTCCTTTCTCTGTCACAGAAAATTATCAAGTTTGTTCGAGACCGGAATCTTACGAGTATATCGCAAAAACTACAGCCATTTACTATAATAGCAGTCTTGGAATCCGCAGCTGGAGTTTGGTCCGCTGCTGATGGCGAGAGAAGTTCGAAGGCTTTTTTGGATTTCCTCAGGAACTGCCCATGAATTTACGCAACTGCATCATTCATTCATTCACACATTCGGAGGTATACCTGTCAGTTTAATTAAATCATGAGTTTGTCAAGGGTGTACTCGTCGTCAATCAATTTATTTAATTTTGACGTGCATATTTTGCGTGTAAGAGTAAGGTAACTTTGAACCTCTGTATCTTGGAAAGGGATAAAGATATTAAAAAATTTTCAAGGTAGTTCGAGATCGGGCTGATAGCAATATATCGTAAAAACTGCAGCCATCGGTTGGTTTCTGGACCGTTGATGACGGCGAAAATATCGTAAAAAAATCCTTTTTTGGGGTTTTCCGAGGAACCTCCCAGTGGACAACATCAAATGCAAAACCACCCAACCGATTTTCTCCACTTGCCTAAGCAGTCTGTTGGGTATACAAATAGTCCATAGCCCAAGTGTTATCAGAAACACTCGAACCCACCTTTTTACAACCAATAGAAACCGAGGTATGAGAATCAGAAAATCCGGGGTTTTATGTGCGGAGTTTTGTAATATATGAGTAAGAATGCTTTCGTATGCACAATGACTCATTATACATGTTTGAAAGTTAACTTATAATGTTATACGTATAATTTTAGATCAAAAAATATAATATCGCTCACGTGGTTACAGAAGGTACCTTACTGTCCAAATACAAAATTAGAATGCGTTAAAACGTAACAATTAACCTAAATATCACATTTATATCTGTATGTACAGGTCTGAATCTTTAATATACTTACAAAATGGTTCAAATGGCTCTGAGCACTATGGGACTGAACTGCTGTGGTTATCAGTCCCCTAGAACTTAGAACTACTTAAACCTAACTAACCTAAGGACATCACACACATCCATGCCCGAGGCAGGATTCGAACCTGCGACCGTAGCAGTCCCACGGTTCCGGACTGCGCGCCTAGATAATATACTTACAGTTTAAATAAGGAATGAAATATGAATTCGTGCACTTTGTTTTGTTAAGCAATCTAATAACTGTGTCAATTATCGAGTTATGAGTAAAAATCTGTTAGCCTTCTAGCACACATGCAGGTTTTGCAGGGTGTGCATGCAGCTATAGTAGATTTCCGTGAACTGCCATACAACTGTGAGTAGTACCGAACTAATGGGCCATAGTTCTTCCTGTTTAGTTATTTGCTTCCTGGATGTGTCCATCTCTTCATCGTATGCTCAAAAATGCGAATGTTAGTGAAGTGTTCCCTGATAGAGGCCTCGAGTGCCCTGCTTTGTCGATAGCTTAATCGGATCCATTCGTGCGGCCAAACTGCAATCTATAGCCACGGGAATGTTTCCAGCGTTCTGTTTTAGTACAAAGAAAGCAATGATAATTATAGATTTTAACGTTCCGTCGGTGCTGGGATCAGATGTGGAGCCGATTATCTTATTGACGAGGGTGGTTCAGAAAATGGGCAGAGAACCGTTTCCACACTGACCAGACCGGAGTAAACGCTGTTACTGGAACCATACATCAGTATGCTTGCATATGGATCTGAAAGACGCTCAGCCCGAATGCGAAGACAGTGTCTTGAGCACTGCGCCATCTCGATCATCTTATTGGGGTAATTAGTTGTGATAACAGATACAGTCTGATTACTGTAGACCGCTTGAAACATTACACATGCGGTATTTAAATCATGGACGGTAATCGACGCCCAGTATTAATTTCCTGATACTGATTACTTTAGCTTGTTGTAACCTCGATTGCACTGGGGGTGAGAGCTAAAGCTTCAAAAACGTTTTTATCGTCTACGTACCGATAGGCACAAAATTTTTTAAACAATGTTTCTTCCAAATGAATAACCTAACTTTTTATTTTCCTCTAACGTTTTTTGGTCATACAGCATGAGGCAGTTTACACACGTATAATCCGGTATCTACGATGACGCTTCTGTTTAAATGATGATTTTAAATTATTGACTACCTTCCATAGTCCTACTGGACTCGACTATAAGGATCCAGAGACCAATATTAGATTCATCATCCTCGGTTTTCTGGTATGTCAGCTGGTTCTTTGTGCCTCCATTTCTGACGGTCTGCTGCTTCGTTCACAATGTTATGGTACGTGCTGCCGCCCAGCACATCATACACGATCTGTAATCTCTTCCTCCCTCTCCATCTGCTTCTTTCCACATACTCTTCTATGATTGTATGTATAAACCACTCATTTTTTCTTCATATGTCCTATCCGGTTTGTTTTCTTGTTATTAACTCTCATTTTTCACCCTAACCATGTAACTGTTTTTTCCATTTTCCGACACGGGCACATCTTATGAGCGTCCAGCCTTGTCTACCTTTCTTCCTCATTGTCCACATTTAAGATCATACGGGAGGAATCTCCACGAAAAACACTTTATCTAAATCTTTCTCCACACTGACAGAGAAAACTCTCCTTTTCTCCAAAAGCTTCTATCACCACTGTCACTCTCATTTTATTTTATGTAATGCTCTTCGAATCGCTTTGTATTCGGATTACTACGTATTTAAAGTTCTTCACGTGCTCCGTTGCTCCATTCAGTACTATCTTTATTATTTTATTTCCTCTTAATGCCATAATTTATGTTTTCCTCGTACCGATTTTTAGTCAACAACTCGTTCCTTTGGCTTCAATGTTCTCCAGTATTTCCAGCAAGTCTTTTCATTCTTTACGAAAGAAGAGTCATGTCATCTTCTTCAACACTATACTCTGCTTGTTCCAATTTTTACCCCCGGTCATGGAAAGCGCAATGTTCGATCATATTCTCTAAACACAAATTGAAAATAGTAGGAGATTTATCTTATTCCTTTTTTCCAATTCGATCTGGTTGGTATTGAGTGGAACACCAGGATGTTTATTTTGGAGTTCAGTTACAGTCCCAGCTTGTGGTCTACTTCATGTGGCCACATCATAGATGAAATCTTTCGTTCTACATCACTTACTTGTCAATGAAACTTCCAGCTAATTTCAGTATTCCTCCAATGTGAATACTTATCTAACTGCCATTAACAACAGAATAGTCACTTACTACTTAGATACTGACTTGTTAACTTACCTTTCTGTTTTACAGCCTACGAAGAGGATCGAGTTTCAGTGCATGTTCCTCAATTTTTCTCTTTCCTGAGCTACTATCTCCATCTTCGGATCCTCATTCGTTTTCAGTCTTATGCATCTTTCCCCGCCGTTTCCTATAATAATACAAACAATATTAACAAGTATGTAGCAAAACTGCGCATACGAGGTAGGTAAAGATAAATGATATCTACTTGTACGATTAGGAAACAGTAAAGAAACGAATAAAACAACATAAGCGCTCGGATGAAAAAGAGGGTAAGCCAGGGGTACAGTCTTGCTCATCTACTGTTTAACAAGTATAACGAGGAAACAATAAAAGAAATAAAACTGATGGCTCAGAAGCGGTATTAAAGTTCAGGGAGTAAGGATACCAATGATAGAATTTGCTGATGACATGGCTGTCAAATGAGGATGAGTACCAGGGTCAGGTGAATGGACTGAAAATTGTGCTGGGCGTAACTATAGATACATATTTTTAAAGAAAAAGGAAAGTATTGAGACAGTAATGAGGTCAGCTACAAAGTTAATATCAAAACTAGAGATGGAAAGAACGAATTACTTTACCTAAGCAGCAAAGACGAAGCAAGAATATAAAAATTTGAATACCGTAGCAAAGAGAACATTCCTCTTCCAAAATAAGTCTACTAGTAGCAGACATAGGCCTTCAAGTAAGGAATAAATTTCTTAGAACGTCCGTTTGCAGCACAGTAAGTACGGAACTAAATCATGGGTTGTTGTGAAAACTGGTTGGTTGGTTGATTTGGGGGAGGGGACCAAACAGCGATGTCATCGGTCCCATCGGATTACGGAAAGATGGGTAAGGAAACCGGCTGTGCCCTTTCGAAGGAACCATCCCGGCATTTGCCTCAATCGATTTACGGAAATCACGGAAACCTAAATCAGGAAGGCCGGACGCGGGTTTCGTCGTCCTCCCGAATGCGAGTGAAAACGGGAATGAAGACAAACTAAGGGTTTGAACTCGGGATTTAAATATGGATGATGATAATTACATGGAGTAATAATATAATAAATGAAGAGATTGTCTACAGAATAAGCGATGAAATGATTATATGGAAAACAGAGACTAGAATATACACTGTGTGATGAAAAGAATACGGACTCCTACGGACTGCCACAGAACACAGCTTGATTCATCACTCGAAATCACTCGTTTCCAGTCATTCAGTGTCCAGTGACGGCGTTTTTACACCACGTCCACATCGCTTAACAATAACTACACTGATGTGTGGCTTATGAAGAGCAGCTCAACGATTGTATCCCATTCTTTTTAACTCCCTAAGTAACTGTGCTAGCGGCACTGATGATAGCACTTTGGAACTCACAAGTGAACCCTTCCTCTGATTTTATGCGGTTATTTGGTTTTTTACAACCACTCTCTGCAATGCTCGACGGTCCCTATCCGTCACTACAAAAGGTCTGCCTGCTCTTGGTGCAGCTGTGATTGTTCTTTTGCGTCTCTACTTCACAATCAGATTACCATCAGTCGGTCTGGGCAGCTTTAGAAGGGTTGAAGTGTTCCGGATAGATTTGTAACTCAGGTGACATACAATGTCTAGCGCACGTTCGAAGTCAATAAGCTTTCCTGACCAACCCATTCTGCTGTTACTGTCCTCTGCTGACACCACAATATTTCCCGTATCCTGTTATACTGGCGGGTCCGACTCTCATGACGTCTAGTAGTCAATTCCGCATTACATAGTGGTGTCTGTATACTTCTGAGAAACAGTGTATACAACAAGTAACTGATGACATCGGCTGTAAGTCCTATTGTCAGACGGACGTGATTAGCGCAGGAGAGAAAAAGAAGAAAGCAGCGCAGAAACAGGCAGGAGAAAAGCGAGATGTTGACAGAGAGTAACGCCGCATACCCTGTCGGGAAAAAAATCGCAACATCGGGAACGAGTTCTACGACATAAACGGAAGTTGGCGGGGGTGTTTCTATATCAAAAAGATGATGTCTATTCAGACTTCGCACCAGTCGCCTGAAAGCGGCGCTAGTGGAGCCACTATGAGGCCGCAAATCAGGTTTGCTTTCAATGCACGGTGTCGGTTACCTTTCAGATTGGACGTGGTGAGTTGATCTTAGTCACGAATACCTTTAAGATGATAAAGACGCCATTACCAACACCTCACAGAGTTTGAATGAGGTCGTGAAACAGGGATACGAGAAGCCTGATGTTCCTTCTGCGATACTGCAGAAAGAGTTGGCTGGAATTCAGCCACGGCACACGACTGCTGGAAGCGGTGGTCATGAGACTGTACGCTCGCAAGTTGACTGGGCTTCTGACGGACACATTGCATTACCGAGAGGGAAGACTACTGTGTTCGGCGTATGGCTGTGCCGCATCGTACAGCATCTGCAGCAGTAGTTCGAGCAGCAGTCGGCACCACGGTCATAACACAGACTGTTCCAAATCGGTTACTTCAAGGGCAGCTCGGGGCCAAACGCTCAGTAGCGTGCATGCCACTGACCCAAAACCACGAGTTCAGTGGTGTCAAGCGAGAGCTCATTGGAGAACAGCGTGGAAGTCTCTTGTGTTTCGCGATGAAAGCTGGCTCTGCCTCGGTGCCTGTGATGGCCGTGTATTGGTTAGAAGGAAGTCAGTTATGGACGTGCTACGAACCTGTCTTTGTGCTAGACACATGGACCTACACATGGAATTATGGTCTGAGGTTCGAATTGGTAAGAGAGCAGGGGCAGTCTAGTGCTCATCCCACGCTCTCTGACTACCGATATGTACGTCAGTCTTGTGATTCTAATTGCTCTGAGCACTATGGGATTTAATATCTCAGGTCATCAGTCCCCTAGAATTTAGAACTACTTAAACCTAACTAACCTAAGAACATCACACACATCCATGCCCGAGGCAGGATTCGAGCCTGCGACCGTAGCGGTCACACGGTTCCAGACTGAAGCGCCTAGAACCGCTCGTCCACTGCGGCCGGCTGTGATTCTGACTGTTATGTTGCCATTCATGAGTTGCATTCCAGGGGAGTTCTCCAACAGGATACCTCTCACTCACATACCGATACTGTAATCTAAAATGCTCTACGGAGTGTCAACATATTGCGTTGGCCTGCTGGATTACTACTTCTGTCTAAAATGGGGTACATACAGGACATCATCGGACGACAACTCTAGTGTCATCCACAAATTACATTAACCCCAATTCCGCCTCCCCCCCCCCCCCCCCCACTGTTTTGGCGTATCAAGCTGTAAGTAGGCTGTTTAGGTTCTTATATTGGTAACGCCACCGCCACGTAGCGCTCTGAATGAAAATCACTGGCTGTGCTGTGTGCAGTCTGTGGATAGTTTGCATTGTTGTTTGCTATTGTAGTGTTGGGCAGCTGGATGTGAACAGCGCGTAGCGCTGCACAGTTGGAGGTGAGCCGCCAGCAGTGGTGGATGTGGGGAGAGAAATGGCGGAGTTTTGAGAGCGGATGACCTGGACGTGTGTCCATCAGAGACAGTAAATTTGTAAGACTGGGTGCCATGAACTGCTATATATATTATGACTTTTGAACACTATTAAGGTAAATACATTGTTTGTTCTCTATCAAAATATTTCATTTGCTAACTATGCCTATCAGTAGTTAGTGCCTTCAGTAGTTTGAATCCTTTATTTAGTTGGCAGTAGTGGCGCTCGCTGTATTGCAGTAGTTCGAGTAACGCAGGTTTTTATGATGTAAGTGATTTGTGAAAGGTATAGGTTAATCTTAGTCAGGGCCATTCTTTTGTAGGGATTATGGAAAGTCAGATTGTGTTGCGCAAAAAATATTGTGTGTCAGTTTAGTGTTGATCAGAATAGGTAAAGAGCGAAATGTCTGAGTACGTTCAGTTCTGCTCAGCTGTTTGAAAATCAAATAATGTAAGAGGTTTACCAGCACAGTAATTCATAAATTTTTCTAAGGGGACGTTTCAAAGCGCAACAGGCTCTTACACCGGTTATTGATGCACCAGAACTTCATACTTGCAATGAATTATCTTCCGCTTATATTAACCTGTGATCTTGCAATGTTGATCACATAAATATGTTACCTCGACAAATGTATTGCCGAAATTTCATAACTTGACAATATTTTTTAAGTGCGATTTTTGTGCCATCAGTGTATTTTTGCACTATAGTGTTAAATACTGGTATATCCGTATGAAATATAGAAATTGGAGGAAAGCTCAGCAATCGATCCACTAACGGTGTAGATATATCCAGATTATTTTGTTTCTTAAAGAGCCCACTGCCGTCGGAAGCCTGGGACATTTGACAGCGATCCTGTCTTGGAATTATCACCACTGTACCAATAATGCAACATGGTTACACTGCAAGAGCGTGAACTCGATGCAACCAGACACATGGAGAAACAAATCTTCATTGTGGCAGTTATCGTCACCGATTTCACATGCCACATGGAAAGAAATAAATTAACAAATTGCAAAAAGAATTACAGTCTCTTCTTCACTGCTTTGGTTTCTTACGTCTTCTTCCATCTTCCATCACGAATGGGTCGCTTAGGACCTTGCGAAAGCAACCGTCGTTGGTCTTCCTTGCAGGCTAGAATTCATTCATGAACAGCGAGTCTCTGCCGTTCTCCCTTCTTTCTAAAAGCTCCCTATTTGCGCGACTTTCCCGATTTCATCTCGGTCCTGTACATTTGCCATCCTAATTCGTCAAGATCTTTTGCTACCTATTTTTGTCAATTGTGCCTGATAATCTTATTTTTGAACGGTGTGTGAATCCGTTGGGTTAGTCAGATTTGGTCCTTTATTTCTATACGTCCTAGGGTTTACATTCTTCATATACGCGATTTTCGGATTTACCTACATATTTCTGCAAAAATTTTAGGTGACATATTCCATTTGATATTCTTGACCCTAAGATTTTTCTCTTAATATTACTTTGTATTGCTTCTAATTGGGCTTTTAATGTTTTGCACAGAGAGTTTGTGTCTATGATATGTACAGCACTTCTGTTTCGATCAGTGTTATATAATGTCTGAATCTACGGTTGTAGGAAAGCCATTTATGGTTATAAATATTTTGCGTTTACTTGGTTCAAATGGCTCTGAGCACTACGGGACTCAACTGCTGAGGTTATTAGTCCCCTAGAACTTAGAACTAGTTAAACCTAACTAACCTAAGGACATCACAAACATCCATGCCCGAGGCAGGATTCGAACCTGCGACCGTAGCGGTCTTGCGGTTCCAGACTGCAGCGCCTTTAACCGCACGGCCACTTCGGCCGGCTTGCGTTTACTGACGTGCGGTTTATTTATCGGAAGCTTGTATATTCTACGTCCATCTTTTCATTGCAAGTGATACAGTCATGTAAGTATTTCAGTTCTTTAAAACGGAAAACGTCTCAGGCTGAAGCTCACTCATTGCTGTTTTGCTAAAAGTTTTGCTTCTGCTCTTGTAAGTTAGGTAATTTATGAATTCGCACCCAAGCGTCCAAATGCACCAGTAGTCCGCTATAAACGTTTCTAGTGATGAGGCTGAGCAAGCGTACCCAGCCGTTGCCTCGGAACGTCATGATCGTTAGGTTTTAGTGCGAGCAACTCGTCGGCGGAGGCGACATCGCGTGAGTGCGACTGCTCCCGCCTGCCCGGGTTTCCTTTGAAGCGCTCCCAGGCAGCTACAAAAACCTCCGCGTCTGGGGCTTACGATAGTCTCCATAAAACCCTTTACGAGTGGCACCACTGAACATGGAGGTATGCGCGCAGCCGAGTCAAAACAAAAACAGCAGAAGCTTATGCGAATCCTCTGCCACCCCAGGTGGCTGCATATTTATGCAGTTCTCTCAGTGAAATCCCCCGTCTTCCTAGTGTTTCGTTTACTGACAGACTATACAAAATCAGGAAGAGGAGCAACATTCGTTAATGGATTTTGCAACAGGTTTCCCATACGTGTCTTCCTTCTGTTGTTCTCTTGTTGTGTGCAGGTTACTTGTTTCTTTCTTTTATTTTGTCCTTCCTTAGAAAATTATTAAAACGTGAACCAGAGTCTGCCACTTCCTTCGCCAAAACCAGAATTTACACGTTCCTTCCATTTCATATCGTCGTCCTTTGTAGCTTTTAACATATTCGGCTCATGCAGTTACTTAATCCTTCAATCAAGAGTTAATATCTTATTGTGTTAGACAACTGCACAATACATATGTGACTGGAAAGCAGATGAACAGATTAAACATATACAGGAACCACAATACGAGGATAGAGATTAATGGAGAGTGACGGAAATTAAAATTAGAAAAGGAGTAAGACAAAATTCTTCGTAATCACCAAATCTAGTTAACATTTTCATGGAAAAAAATTATGAGTATCTACTAAGTAAAGACATCAAGCGTTAACGTGAACGAATGGTCACTCAGTATACGAGGTTTTTGGGTGATATTCTTCTAAACGATGCACTCAAAATCATATGCGGAAGATACATTCTAGATTTACGACAATTCAAAAAAAGTATTAACTTAAAATTAACAGTAAAAAAAGAAAATAATGACATTATTCAAATCAAAGATAAAGACACTTGCCATCCACATTGGAAGAAATGTAGATAAAAATACAAATTTTGTTATTTAGAAACGTTAATTACAAAAGGTAGGAATGTACCATGGAAATCAGAAAAAGACTTGGAGTAGGAAAACGTGCTCTCACTGGAAGTCGTCTAGTATAGAAAAGGAAATAAATGTCAACCCGTTGATCTTGAGTATGCTCCTATATAGCTGTGGAACCTGGACACTGTTTATGACAGACACAAAGCGCTTAAAAGCTAAAGAAATGTGGCTTTGCAGAAGACAAAGGAGCACGAACTGCACAGAAATCAAATCCAACAAATATGCTTTCGAAGAAGTCATTTAACGAAAGAATGCCGTAGCAGCTATTTAAAAAAGTAAACGAAACCTTATGAACATTTATTTAGGCACAGCAAGTTTTTTACGCTGACGTAAATGCGGGGGGCGATGACGTTCTTGGAATGAGCACATCAACAAACGGAGAATCGCAGGATGGTTTGAACAGAGATACTTAGCAGAAGATAACAGGAATACAACAAAATGTTGTTATTAATTCATTCTTGTATTAATTACCACTGCAATAATAATAATAATAATAATAATATTTCTTACAATGCAGGTATTATTACTAGTAATAAGTTTTTAACAAATACAATTACAAGTATTTTGGGAAAGAATATCAATGGTCAAGACAAAAAAAATAAATTAGTAAAATATGTATTGGCAGTAATAAAAAGTCAAATTTACGAAGAAATGATGAAACCATTGCAAAATAGAGAAGTGTGTTTGCACCGACAAGGTACAAGGTTCAAATTTCAACTAAAGGTGAAGTACATTTTGCATATTTTTAGAACTTCTTCCTGAAGAGCGGTTTCTTCTTAAAGCCAGAATGAAATTTTTTTTAGTTTATTGTATATTTGTGGTCATAGAATCTATATTACAACTAACAGTAACCCGTTCGCTTTTACCTGAGGCAGAGAGAGAGAGAGAGAGACAGACAGACACACGAGCGGCTCCATGTATTGAGATTCTCGTTTAGCCCAACGTGTTGGTTTCTGCAGGTTAAGTAACCTTAAAAGCTTTAGTAAAAGTTGGAATGCATGGAGATAGATGTAGAAGACCTTCAACCAAAAGTGAATGTCCAAAATATTGATGATGAGAACGGAGATATGTCGATTTAGGATATTGTATGTTGGTATTTCGTTCGTTGTTGCCTTACCACTAAACTTTTGAAGTGAATACCTAGAAATAAAACACGAAATGAAACATTCCTGTATTACAGAGTTAAACATTTCGCTTCAGTGACGGTCAAGAAACTGATTTCAGTGAGCAAGCCGTATGAGTTGAGAAAACTGATAGAATTCTTCATTGTACATAGTTTCCCCAAGAAACAATACGTAATATTTCCCTATCGACATGTTACACTGGCAAGTCTTGTTAATCTTTGGTACAGATCAGACAGAAGAAGTCCAGATGCCAAATCCAGATGTTCAACTCGTGCATAGTATAACTATTCAGATGCGTCGAACGTTTCCGTACAAAATAGCCTGCTCAGTACAAGGTAATCTGCCACAAAGTCATGCTCCTACCACCGCATGGACACAGCGTTAGTGAAAACACACGTAAAAATGGAGAACAGTTTTATATCTCTGTTTTTAAGACAAAAGGCTTATTCGCCTCAAAGCTTTCAGACAATGGCAGTTGTCTTAAGAAACGTTAAGTGTTTGAGGAGGTGAAAAATATTGGTAGACTCCATTCTACCTGTAAGTGATCTGAGTTATTTGTTTGTCCCTTGCAGACTTACGATAGGGTGTTCATTCGTCCCGTTTTCGCTGGGACATCCCGTTTTCTCCAAAATGTCATGCTGCCACGAAAGTTATTTGGGGACGCTCAAATGTCCCGCCTTCTTGTCATACCACTTGGCTAAAGTGTTCTGCGCTATTATTACATACGCTAGGAAACGCCATTTGTACAACTCGCTCTACGATTTTTGTTTATTTACCGTTAATGTTATGCATTGTTAGTAGTATCGATTCATGTTAAGTTGTATTTTCGATTTGTTTACATAGTAAGCATTTCCGTTTCCACTGTACTAACGAAATCTCAAGGCGTTAAATTGGATACACGACATCCTTAAATCCATTGAATCACTGTTTCATCAAACGAAAAAGAATGTACATTTTTTAACAGCAATATAAAAATTGTGTTTCCTATTGTCACTGGAAGTGGAGAAACTGCAGAATCTATGTGTCTTTTCCTTAATGATCTTTTAGCGGTCAGTGGAAAAAAGAGAATGAAGACTGAAAAAGTGAAGCCCTTGCTCATAGTCAAAACCCATTTTAATGAGGTATCATGTGTTCTATTTTGTGACAAAATGTCAAAGAAATGAGTGTTTCGTGATAAAATACGTAAAGTGAAAATTACTGTGACAGTGCAGCATAATAACTGTAAAAAGTCATAAGAGGGCATGATGCAAAAGTAAACTTAAACGTACATTAAATTTTCTCAATACTGTTTGTATCCCTTTTTTCCGCTAATTGTCCACGTTTGTTCCTTAACTTTTTAGTAGTCCCATTTTTAATAAAAATGGAATGAACACCCTGACTTACAATCGATTACTAACTAACCATACAGAACACATTTGCTATTTTTACCATGTTCAAGAAAGTGCACAGCATTATCCCAACAGCTGACGAAGATCTCTCGTTTACCATTCCATCCCCTTATTTTATTTATTGTTGCTCAGAATGTATCACAGTTTCCAATTTTTCTCACTGTCGTGAGTGATTTTTTGCATGGACAACTACCGTCGTACGGCCCGCATCGAACAATTTGGGGTTAAAAATGATTTTCGGCTGGACTTAAATTAGAATAAATGAAAAATAGTGAGAAAAAGTAATACTAACATCTAGTAAGATTTAAGTACTGAACTTACCTCTCATTTAGGAAATAATCAGGCGTAGTGAAATGAATAGGGGAGAACTCACGAAAGCGGTCGTAGCGAGAACGACCAAAATACGTACTAGTGGATGAATTGTAGGGACGTGTAGTGTATCTCCAAAAGAGAACAGAGAGAGAGTTACACGAGGTTTTCTCCCGCAGTCATTTTAGTGGCACGATTTCAAGGAGATATGCATTACAATTGTATATTCACTATACATAAAATACAGTCCCCAATGAAATTCGTCATATATACTACATCTCAGTTCGAGAAAAAAAAAATGTACTGCAAGCAGCTACAATATTAGAATATCAAATGACAAACTTTAGCTTTTTCTACAGCCGTCAGTGGCTGTGAAAGGAGTTGGATATGCTGCAACAAAATTCTTTGACCGTTTCCCCAACAACATAAAGTGAATTTTAAATTATTTCTTCTCGATAACACTTTCGATTCAATACGCGAATATTTAACTAAAATCAGATGTACTACGTTGTACATTGGAAAAAAAATGTTTACTTTGTTCACAAATCTGTTGCATTTCTAACAAGAGCAGCGACAATAACTAAAATGTTCGTTTTTATGAAATTAAAGTCACTGTGCTATTTAACAATTTGTAAGAAATAAGCTTGTAGCCAAACTCACAAATAAACAAATGTTTATAAATAGCCTACAAACTGACTTGTTCCACTTAATGTCAGTCCAAATAGTGCAACTGATCAATTCAACGTATAATTAAATAATTATACGAGAATAGTTGGAAGAAGCAGAACGTACGTTTTGTGAAACAATGAAAAATACTTCAAACAACTAATGTTTGAGACAAAGTGAAGAACGGTATTAATGCCATCTGCGTATATTCTGCTTAAGAAATTTCGAAATTAGATGAGAGAAATGCGAGGCCGTAAGTATGTAAACACTGAGTCGTTTTTCTCACGGTTCACTCGCGAACAGAACAGAAACGTGAAAGCTAAATAATCGTAAACACTCGCTGCCATACACCTGTAATTTATACATTTCGCTTTCTGGATGAGGCACGTACTCGTTAGTATATCGGGTATTTACAGAAGACGCCTGCGCATGACGATGTAACAAAAACTAAAGCTAAATGTTGTTCCCACTGTTCAGAAACAAAGACGCGTGTTGCTCAGGTAAATAAGGCCGCCTGTGAAGCAAACTAGAGCGCCTTTCTTTCTCGGTACTCCACAAGAGACGTGGCCAGGCGCAACCGCAGACAGCACAGAACGAGTCCACGGCGCCTGCGCACAGAGAAGGGGTCGCGACGTTTGCACGCTCCTATTGTCTACTGGCTTCAAGCCGTCACACCGGCGCCAATACCAGACGCTCGCACGCAACCAATACAGCACGCACATGTTCTTTCTCACAGAATGTCGGTGAACCAGCAGGCATCGCACTAATCCCTGATTGTCCACACTGTACGATGTTGCTTAAGGTTCAATATAGCGACAGTGAATCACTACACCGCAAATTAGGTGCTGTTTCTTAAACAGTTTTGCAAAAACCAAATGTACAGTTGACGCTATGTCATTATTGGCAGCAAATCTTGAGAAGAAGTAATTCCTTGCTGTTTACCCAGGCACTGAAATGCTTCCGATAACGCGCCGTAGTTATCCTTGGGCAGATACACATCCCTTTCATCTATAGCCAAATCAATGAATAGATCTCGGGCGAAAACGTATTTGAATGGAACCTCGTTAGGTAGATATACAGTGTGATTTTTTCCGCTGCGTACGAACTCTATGGATTGATTGATGAGAGGATACGGAACAACACAAGTCTAATGAACTTATGTCTGGAATGCTTGCTTTCCGTGCTAGAGACCATTTGTTCAATCATACACTACTGGCCATTAAAATTGCTACAACAAGAAGAAATGCAGATGATAAACAGGTATTCATTGGACAAATATATTATACTAGAACTGACATGTGATTACGTTTTCACGCAATTTGGGTGCGTAGATCCTGAGAAATCAGTACCCACAACAACCAACTCTGGCCGTAATAACGGCCTTGATACGCCTGGGCATTGAGTCAGAGCTTGGATGGCGTGTACAGGTACAGCTGCCCATGCAGCTTCAACACGATACCACAGTTCATCAAGAGTAGTGACTGGCGTATTGTGACGCGCCAGTTGCTCGGCCACCATTGACCAGACATTTTCAATTAGTGAGAGACCTGGAGAATGTGCTGGCCAGGGCAGCAGTCGAACATTTTCTGTATCCAGAAAGGCCCGTACAAGACCTGCAACATGCGGACGTGCATTCTCCTACTGAAATGTAGGGTTTCGCAGGGATCGAATGAAGGGTAGAGTCACGGGTCGTAACACATCTGAAATGTAACGTCCACTGTTCAAAGTGCCATCAATGCGAACAAGAGGTGACTGAGACGTGTAACCGATGGCACCCCATACCATCACGCCGGGTGATACGCCAGTATGGCGATGACGAATATACGCTTCCAATGTGCGTTCACCGCGATGTCGCCAAACAGATGCGAACATCATGATGCTGTAAACACAACCTGGATACATCCGAAAAAATGACGTTTCGCCTTTCGTGCACCCAGGTTCGTCGTTGAGTACACCATCTCAGGCGCTCCTGTCTGTGATGCAGTGTCAAGGGTAACCGCAGCCATGGTCTCCGAGCTGATAGTTCATGCTACTGCAAACGTCGTCGAACTGTTCGTGCAGATGGTTGTTGTCTTTCAAACGTCCCCATCTGTTGACTCAGGGATCGAGACGTGGCTGCACGATCCGTTACAGCAATGCGAATAAGATGCCTGGCATCTCGACTGCTAGTGATACGAGGCCGTTGGGATCCAGCACGGCGTTCCGTATTACCCTCCAGAACCCACCGATTCCAGATTCTGCTAACAGTCATTAGATCTCGACCAACGCGAGCAGCAGTGTCGCGATACAATAAACCGCAATCGCGATAGGCTAAAACCAGACCTTTATCAAAGTCGGAAACGTGATGGTACGCATTTCTCCTCCTTACACGAGGCATCACAACAACGTTTCACCAGGCAACGCCGGTCAATTGCTGTTTGTGTATGAGAAATCGGTTTGAAACTTTCCTCATGTCAGCACGTTGTAGGTGTCGCCACCGGTGCCAACCTTGTGTGAATGCTCTGAAAAGCTAATCATTTGCATATAACAGCATCTTCTTCCTGTCGGTTAAATAGCGCATCTGTAGCACGTCATCTTCGTGGTGTAGCAATTTTAATGGCCAGTAGTGTACTTTGTTACAGAGACTGCGTTCTAATAGGCGCTGTACCGTACAGGCACAGTTATGGTATGCATGGTCTCCTGCTAGAGGATAGTACTGTTCCTCGTACGTCATGCCCTAACGCCCTCCCCTGCCATAGTATTTGTTAATGTTGTGTCCAGTTCACTTCACGTGCTGGTGGATGTGATACAGCGTTGTACACAGTGGTTCCTTACTCGAATCGAGAGCTTGCCGACATGGTGTTTACGTACGGAAAGACAAATGGCAACGAGCGGCGGGGAGCAGGGTTGCATCAGGAGACCTATCCCCGCTAACAACAGCCACAGCATTCAGTGTCTGCAACAGTGTTTCGCCGTTTGTCTGAGACAGGATCGTTTCAGGAAGCAGGAAATGGTGAAGGACGTACCCGAAATGAACGGTCACCAGACTTGGAGGAAAATGTGATTAACTCTGTGGAAGGCGACAGCCATGTTAGTAGCAGGCAGCTGACCCGGCAGTACTGGGTAAGTCGACGACCGTGTGGAACATTCTCCATGAGAGTTGTTAATTGGTTAGTTAGTTACGTGTCCCATTGATCAATAGCACAGAAAACCGTTATGATATGGAATGTGTCAAATGCACAAGAAATGCATACAGGAAACAAGTTTTTTTTATATTGTAGTGCTATACTTGAATATATCTGTTAGCTATCCAATTCCCTTAAGTGGCACAAAATGCAAATATTATATCTCCAGATTTATTTACTCTTATTCAAGGATTCATCTATGGTATAGAAGGAGTTGTCAAGGAGGTATGATTTCAATTTGTTTCTGAGACTATTACTGCTGTGTGTCAGACATTTTATTTCATCTGGTAATTTATCAAGAAGTTTTATAGCAGCATATTGTACCTCTTCCTGTGCCAAAGATAGGTTAAGTAAAGAATAGTGTAGGTCTTTCTTTTCTCTGGTATCGTAATCATGAATGTCGCTGTTGATTTTAAATTGGTCCATGTTGTTGAGAAAAAATTTCATTACTGAGTAAATGGACTGTGAAGCAGTTGTAAGAATTCCTAACCTTTTAAACAGATGCCTACAAGACGTGCGACTGTGAATCCCACAATTTATTCTAACTACTTTCTTTTGAGCAGTGAATACCTTTTGCCTAAGTGTTGAGTTGCCCCAGAATATTATTCTGTATGACATCAGAGAGTGGAAGTATGCAAAGTATGTTAGCTTACTAATTTCTACAAATTGGCAATTATTCTGACTGCAAAAGTTGCTGAACCTAGTCGCTTTAGGAGATCCAAAATATGAATTTTCCAATTAAGATTCTCGTCTATATGTACACCCAAAAACTTAGTATGCTCTACCCTGGCTACTGACTTCTTGTGATGTGTTATGTTTATTGAAGGAATTATACTTTTTGCAGCGGAAAATTGGATGTGCTGTGTTTTTTCAAAGTTCAGAGCAAGCGCATTCGCAGAAAAACAATTAATAACTTTTCCAAAGAACTTATTTGTATCATTTTCTATTGGACTTTCTTTTACTGGATTAATAAATATGGTTGTATCATCAGCAAACAGTGTCAGTTCAGCATCTTGTTTCACATAAGAAGGGAGGTCATTCACATATATCAAGAACAGGAGAGGATCCATAATCGAACCTTGGGGAACACCTAATGTAATTTCACCACAGTTAGATGCAGTTGCAAACTCCTTTGAATCACTTGAAGCATATAAAGAGACTTTTTGCTTCCTGTTCTGTAGATATGACTTAAACCACTCATATGCTGTGCCATTTATACCATAGAATTGTTATTACCCTTATCACTTACAGCGTATTCAGGCCTTACTAGCGACAGACATTCCACATTGGGATCAGTTTTGTCACTGGTTTCTTCACCAGGCAACCACGATTCCTGGATTTGTGTCATCAATCCTATTCACAGACGAGGCCACCTTTACGAGGAGTGGTATCTTCAACTTTCATAACAGCCATCTTCAACTTTCATAACAGCATGCAGAAACCCCATGGTATGGTGACAGCGAATCATCAGCATCGGTGCAGCCGGGATGTGTGGGCCGGAATAATTGGCGACCGTATTCTGGGACCAGTCTTCCTTCCACGTCACCTAACAAGCCGGAACTATCGGCGTTTCTTGTGCGTGACTTTTCCCCCTTGCTGGAAAAAGTCCCATCGATGTTTCGAAGGGTTGTGTGGCTGCTACAAGATGGTGCTCCAGCCCACTTTGCCGTTAACGTCTGGGAGCATCTCAATCTGTCTTCCCTGGTCGATGGATTGGACGAGAGGGCCCAGTTGTATGGCCTGCTCATTCACAGGATCTCAACTCTGGCACTGTTCAGATGTTGTCTGGCCGATGCGAACGCATGGGACAGGATATGCTAAGGCGCGTACACTCATGCGTTGAGGCACGTAGAACCCATTTTCAATACTTACTATAATCGTGGGTACATGGTGCAGCGCTTGTTAGACAGCAGTCTCTGTAATAATGTATGAGTGAATAAATGGTCACTAGCATCGAAATCATCGTCGATCAGTCGCTAGAGTTTGTACTCGGTGGAAAAAGTCACGCTGCATACAAATTGTTCGGAGAACTCGAATAGTGTAGTTGGTCCATACTTTAAAAGCGTGACGCGACGGGGAGACAGAAAAGAACAGTGACAGTCTTCTAGGGATCAATTTTGCAAAACGACTGTCAGAGAGTAGGATTAGAATACGATCGGACTCACAATCGACGCTGATGATATTAAAGCACTATAGTTACAATACAAGCGGTGTCCTTCCGTACGCAGCTTAGAAGAAGCTAGGGATCTTTCAAGAGAGAATAAAATCGTCATGTTCGGATCGGAGTCTCAGCGGAATTAAGGCACTGATGAAATGAACGCTTGGGCTAAGGCAGTAGTGTTCTGCGGAGCAATGAAACACAACCTACTTTTGCTGTGTGGTTTCTTCTGTAACACCAGGACCCAAAATATGAATTAATGGACTGACAAGTTGCAACTGTCATACGACAGTAAAGGATGACATTATGGACACTGCTTCCTAATCTGACAAATCAAACTTGTCACAAGAAAACGTAATCGCACAAGGGACTTCCTACTGACAAAATCGCGCCTTAGGTACAATCACGGGAGATTCTGCCAAAAACACATATTTATTCAATAAGTGACTGAGGTTCAGAAGAAGATCTAGATCTTATTTTCTTCAGCTGCCCCCAAAGACTGCATAACACCACGAAATTCCTACAGGAGATGGTGCACGATGTAGGAAACGAACGTCAAAACATTAGTATCGATTATCGATCTAGCCGTACACAGAACGTCCGCAGCTCGTGGTCGTGCGGTAGCGTTCTCGCTTCCCACGCACGGGGTCCCGGGTTCGATTCCCGGCGGGGTCAGGGATTTTCTCTGCCTCGTGATGACTGGGTGTTGTGTGCTGTCCTTAGGTTAGTTAGGTTTAAGTAGTTCTAAGTTCTAGGGGACTGATGACCATAGATGTTAAGTCCCATAGTGCTCAGAGCCATTTGAACCATTTCGTACACAGAAATCGTTACAATTTTTCGTAGAGAGTCGGCCGAAGGTATAGACAATGTTTCAAGTATATAAATCAGCAGTTGGTTATCATATATCAAAATAATCACACGAAATTATGATGTTTTATGTAATAATTGTTGTATGTGTAAATATGGCAGGTTGCGTTGTTCTGGGTATTATGTCCCTCCAGAGGTATGTTTCATTTATATTTGGATAAAACACGTGATGAGTGGCAGTATGGGTTACGTTCGGTTCACAAAAAATTAATGAAAAACAACTTCGTAGCATCTCAGAACACTTTTGCAGCATGCTGTTGAATTTAGTTAGTCGCTGGTTGTCAATCACAAATATGTAGTTCTTGGTCAAACACAAATATATAGTTTTTGGACCAAAAGCTCCTAATGGGACCTGCCTCGAGGATGTGCAGGGTGATTATAACAGCTGTAGACATAACACCACTAGTCAGAATGACATCAAGTTGCAACTGAATATTATCGGAAAAGCGGGAAAACGCATGGCAGAAGAAAAATAAATAGTTACAAAATGTTAGAAATAGATGGTACTGAAAGCACCATAATTTAATAGTGGTCGTCTACAAACGACAAATGAATCGTGCAACAATGCCTAAGGCGTACGTTTGACGGTAAACAAACTGTATTATTCAGTATGCATGGGTGTGCAGGTGTGATACTGTTAGTTAAGTAAGCCCATCCGCCACGGCAAGGTCATATAACATCGGATGGGAAAAATCGGTTTTTAAATGTCCCGAGGCCATAAACGGCAAAAAACGCATCAGTCAAAATCAAATCGGATTATAAATTTCCGTGTGACTGGCGGAAAACATGACAATATGCTGTCCATCGTTTCTGTAGCAAGTTGAAATCGAGAAACAGCATGTTCTACAACTGAGCAAAGTGTTTCTTGGGTCACGTTCAGAATGTGTGCCTTCAATGCAGCTAAGGTTGCAATCGGAACATGAACACATCATCTTTCAGATAGCCACAAGTCACGCCGATTAACATCAGGTGAGCGGGCAGCCAGTCTGTAGGGAAATGGCGGCTGATAATTCTAGCATTTCCGAAATGGCTCTTCAGCAGACGCTCAACTGGGTTTGCAATGTGTGGAGGTGCGCCATCTTGCATAAAAATGATCCCTTCCACACATCCACGCTGTTGGAGAGCTGGAATGACGTGGTTGCGCAAAGACACTCATAGCGCTTACCAGTGACGGAGCCGGCCGGAGTGGCCGAGCGGTTCTAGGCGCTACAGTCTGGAGCTGCTCGTCCGCTAGGTCGCAGGTTCGAATCCTGCCTCGGGCATGGATGTGTGTGAAATCCTTAGGTTAGTTAGGTTTAAGTAGTTCTAAGTTCTAGGGGACTGATGATCTCAGCAGTTAAGTCCATAGTGCTCAGAGCCATTTGAACCATTCGAACCAGTGACGGTACAGCTAACAGGACCGGAAGCACCTGTCTCTTCGAAAAAATATGGCCCTTATGATAAATGATGCCATGAACTCGCACCAAACAGTCACCTTTTCAGGATGAAGTGGTACTGGTTGATTTACGTGTGGTTTTTCCGTTGCCCATATTCGACAATTGTGTGTATTGAGTCATTCTGTCAGATGGAAGTGGATTTCGTCTGTCCACAGAATCTTCCACTACACGGCCAATCATTGCCTACTTCCATGTGAGCAAGAAATTCTAAATCAAAGGTCTCTCTTGCTGGCAGATCAACAGAAAGCAATTCGTGCACATGGGTAATTTTGAATTGACAGCAAAGAAGGATGTTTCGTAGGATTTTACGCACCGTGCTCACGGGTATGTCCAATGTTCGAGCAATTCCCCGTGCACTACACGTTCGCGCATCAGCACTCGTTTTCTTCTGCATTGCTGTGGCCACTGCTTCCAGTAACGTCGAATCAATTTGTTTCCTCCCTCTACCAGGTTACACTCCAAAAGAATCCGCTTTTCGAATTTCCTTATCATTTTCTTCAGACCCACGGCAGTCATAGGACCAACACCTTTTTTCAAACCCTTCAGTGTCCGGAACTTCTGCAGTTATCATTCTTGTAATACAACTTTACAAGCAGAGCGCGATCCAGCATTGAGGCAATCATGGCGAACGTTGCAGACGCGAAAGGAGGAAAAATCGTGTACCAGACGTGTTCTTACCAGCAGCAATGTGTCATGCGTGTAACAGGTGTTGTCATTTACGTATTCTGACACATACAGCGTCATCTATTGATCAATTTTCACACTTTTTTTCCTTCTGCGATACCTTTTCCCTCTTCTCCGATAATATTCCGGCGCAATTTGATGTCATTCTGACCAGTGGTGTTATTTCTACACCGTTTTGAAACTCTAACTATAATCACCCTGTCTATTAACTCTGTTACACTTCAAAGCTTAATGGTATTCTTGGCGAAACTGTTAACATAATACAGCTATGCTGTACATACATACAGCAAATGAATTATTAAAGAACTGCATCCGAAAGATAAAAACACACAGGATCCCAACAAAAATAAGCGAGTGCAACCGGATAGAATTTCGTAATGATGTGAAGGGTGGCGACTGCAAATGCTGTCGATTTAATGATTTAAGTTAGATCATTAAAACAGAGAAGATAACGTGATATCTGTTTCATCAGTTTCAAGAGCGTGAAAGCATTTATAGCAACTACAACAAAATCAAAAGACGACAGAAAAGGTGCATCGCGGCAGTTGGCAACATTAAAGGTAAAAATTGCTTGTTTAAAAAAAGTATTTTAAATATGCGTGGTGAAACGTGCACGCATACACTCAGACGTTCATAATAGGACGGTACAGGGCTGCACAAGGAAGGAAATAAAAAGAATCATTCCACCGAGATATAGATGTGAAATAGGTACCAAACAGAACGGTGAGTGGAACCAATAAGTCTTATAGCTTCGTGTACCATGTGCGCCAACAGTTGTTTTTAACATAACAGTAAATGAAAAAACACCAGCGATTGCGACAGATATCTGCTTAAGAGTGACAGTGTCCTGCCATACTTGGACTTTTTTGAAAAATGCTAGATATGCCGAAAATGCACAGAACATTTTCACTATCTCAAAGAAAGGAGAGAAATGATGAGTATGATATGTGGCTAACGCGAAAAAAGGAAGGTACGTAGCTTAGAGTTTAACATCGCATCGACCACAACGTCGTTACTGACGAAGCACGTGCTCACTTGCATAGGAAAGGAATAGTATTCAATGGGACACAACCCAGCATTTGGATTAATAGATCTAGAGATTTCACAGACAGGTATCTGAAACGCACACTTTCCAAATACGAGCCTAGAGGCTCAACTACTGCACCGCATGGCCTGGTGACTCACGTGGACTGCAAAAGGTCTACGCCAGTGGTCGTTGCTGCTAACTGAGTGTTTTATTCATTACCGCGCAACGGCGTTAATAAAGTCACAGTTGTTACTGGCGGGAATGCAAATACAGGCTGGTCACAGCGCCGCAATGATTAGCAGCATGTGCCGACTGCAAGTGGCATAACGCTGGTCAGGCGTGCTAACTAGACATGCACTTATCTCCGCAATCGCCTCTCTTTTTTCGGCCCTGTTGTCGGGTTGTAGCTACCACGCTAAACTCCGATTAACCGAGGCATAATTTCCTAATCGTTTCGCATCTCTTCGCGGGTTTAAAGCCTAAATGACCCGCTGACACAGAAAGCGGGGCAAATAACCCCTTCCCCTGCCCCTGCTGTTTGTAATGAATTCTGCCCTAATCAACTGTTACGGCGAAGCATATCTGCGCCGAGGCGCGCCAATTAGCATAGTTAATTAAAACGCAAATGGCGCCACAAGTGGAGCGGCCTGCTCAAACAGCCGCCTGGCTCCGACCGCGGCGCGCTAGCCGGAATTATTCATCGCAACACGTCACAGCCGCCAACTCTGGCCGCGTTAGATATACGCCTTTCGGCCATTAAGGCACTCGTGTAACCGAGTTAAACACACATAGCGAACGCAAGGATAAGCAGAACGAGACCTGATCGAGTCTAGGAATATCAGCGGTTGAAGTAATAAGTACGTACGAGGGACACTCGTAAAGCTTTATCACCTCGGAGAAAATCAAGCTGCGATCGTGAGATTGGTGACGGTCCTAGGTATTCTCTGCATATTCGCTGTTCCATGTGACTATTTTTTTTTCCAAATGGCGGATTATCTGGTGGAGAGCTTGGTTGTAAAAGCCTGCTTTGTTGGTCTTAAGGAAACATTCCACCTCGAAAATCAGCTCGTGTCGTTATGGGAATGCCTGCCACGAAACGGCTTCTTCGTCTGAGGAGATAGAGAGAAGTAACTGGAGAATATGGGAGTGAAACAAAATCTAATTGCCCAGATCAGTAGCATTTGTGACTTATTTATTTGCTATTTTCGTTTAGTCTGTTATCTACAAAAAGGAGCAGACTGGATGTTGCACATGGACTATCGTGAATATAGCACACAATCTGTAGTATTCTATTTAGCCACTTGTATGTCGTCTCGTTATCTCTGTAGAGTTGTACCATGGATAGCAAGTAGAGGATATTGGTTGGTGGCCAGAATCCTCGTTCTAGAACGCAAACTGCACGCAATTAATAACTTGGTTGAAACTTCCTGGGAAATTGAAACTGTGTGCCGGACCGAGACGCGAACTCGGGACCTTTGCCTTTCGCGGGAAAGTGCTCTGCCAACTGAGCTACCCAAGCACGACTCACGCCCCGTCATCACAGCTTTACTTCTTCTGCCAGTACCTCGCCTCCACAGTTTTAATATGCCAGGAAGTTTCATATCAGCGCACGCTCCGCAAAAGAGTGAAAATCTCATTCTGAATAACTTGGATCTTCATTTATAAACAAAGATCTACTTAATTAAGTTTACATGTACTGTGGTACAAGCCCTCTTTTGTATAGTCCACGTAGCCTCAATACTGTTCACTATAAGGTTGCTACGTGCTTACTGTCTCTGTGCTACAGGTTAAGTCTGCAGCTACGTCTCGGTGACAAGCTGGATCTCACACGGCGTACAGGCTCGAATTAACTGGACTACCTAACCGACTAACTAGCTAAATGGCTAACTAGTCCTCCGGTCCGCGGCAGCAATCCTAAATACTGGCGGCTGAGAGGGCGTTGGCGGTGCGTTTCTAGCGAGTCTTGTTGGCCTCTATCGATACTCTCGTAACCCCTATGCCGCATGGTGTGCCGGCGCCAGCACACAATATATTGACGTAATTTCAAATTTGTTAGTAGCTACTAAGAATTAATATGTTTAAGGAGAAAAATCTACATAGAATATCTACATAAAAAGAAAAATAATAATAATAATAACTAAAAAAGTTCTACGTACTACCATTAGGCAATCTGCTTACCGATATTGTTCATCCGGAATCAAGATGCCCGCATCTCGTGGTCGTGCGGTAGCGTTCTCGCTTCCCACGCCCGGGTTCCCGGGTTCGATTCCCGGCGGGGTCAGGGATTTTCTCTGCCTCGTGATGACTGGGTGTTGTGTGATGTCCTTAGGTTAGTTAGGTTTAAGTAGTTCTAAGTTCTAGGGGACTGATGACCATAGATGTTAAGTCCCATAGTGCTCAGAGCCATTTGAACCATTTTTTGAACCGGAATCAAGAAGGCACTCGGTTTTTTGGTCTCTTACACTATGCAACATTACACTACACAACACTACACTGCGTTATTGTACTTGGTGTCGGAACCAAGCTGGATTCCTCACTTGTTTGGATGGTTAGGCCCCGGCGCGCTGAGGTGCGACTCAGAATTCACAAGGGCTACGCTGCTGTGCCACCAAAGGTCTAGAGATAGGGATATGGCTGTCAAGCTCTGAGCACTATGGGACTTAACATCTATGGTCATCAGTCCCCTAGAACTTAGAACTACTTAAACCTAACTCACCTAAGGACAGCACACAACACCCAGTCATCACGAGGCAGAGAAAATCCCTGACCTCGCCGGGAATCGAACGCGGGAACCCGGGCACGGGAAGTGAGAACGCTACCGCACGACCACGAGCTGCGGACATGGCTGTCAGGATGTGAGAAAATCCTTCATACTGATCATTCCTGCCTACGTCTCCCTCTAGAATTTTCACCTCTCAGACTGCCCTCAGTTACCAAACTGACTATTACTTTATGCCTCAAGATGCGTCCTATCAGTCGATTCCTTATTTTAGTTAAATGATACCATAAATTTCATTTTACCCCAGTTCAATTCAGTACAAACTCATTCGTTATTCGGCTTAACCTTCTAATCTTCAGCAGTCTTCTGCAGTACCACATACGAAAAGCTTATAATCTCTTCTTGTCTGAATTGCTTACAGTCCGAGTTTCACTACGATACGAGGCTACACCCCAGACAAATACATTCAGAAACAGGTTACTAACGTATTTACATTAGACGTTGCAAAATTCTTATTCTTCGGAAATGCTTTTCTTACTATTACTAGTCTGCATTCTGTATCTAGTCTACTACTGCCACCATCTGTTATTTTGCTACCCAAATTACAAAAAATGGTTCAAATGGCTCTGAGCACTATGGGACTTAACATCTGTGGTCATCAGTCCCCTAGAATTTAGAACTACTTAAACCTAACTAACCTAAGGACATCACACTCATCCATGCCCGAGGCAGGATTCGAACCTGCGACCGTAGCAGTCGCGCGGCTCCGGACTGAGCGCCTATAACCGCAAGACCACCGCGGCCGGCTCCCAAATTACAAAACTCATCTACTACTCTTAGTGTTTCGTTACCTAATATAGTTTCTTCACCACCGCCCTGTGTTACCTTTGTTGATTTACATCTTATAATCTACTTTCGATACATTATCTATTCAGACCAACTGCCCTTTCAAGTACAAATTGAATAACTTGGGGATGGGCTACAACGCTGTCTGACTCACCTGTCAACCACTGTTTTCCTTTCATTCCTTTCGGCCGGCCGAAGTGGCCGTGCGGTTAAAGGCGCTGCAGTCTGGAACCGCAAGACCGCTACGGTCGCAGGTTCGAATCCTGCCTCTGGCATGGATGTTTGTGATGTCCTTAGGTTAGTTAGGTTTAACTAGTTCTAAGTTCTAGGGGACTAATGACCTCAGCAGTTGAGTCCCATAGTGCTCAGAGCCATTTGAACCATTTTTTTCCTTTCGGCTCTTACAACTGCTATATTCGTAGGTTTTCCTTTCTGTAACCTATCTTCTAAGATAATGATGATGATTGGTTTGTGGGGCGCTCAACTGCGCAGCCATCAGCGCCCGATCTTCTAACATAAGTCGTACTGTCAGTACTGCCTCGCGTGTTCCTACATTTCTTAGGAACGGAAACTCATCTTACCCTAGGTCGACTTATACATGTTTTTCCATTCTTCTGCAAATAATTCCTGTCAGTTACTTTGGAAGCATGACTCACTGAATTGATGGTCCTGTAGTATTCCCATCTGTCAGCAACTGCCTTCTTTGGAACTGGGATTATTACATTCTTCTTGAATGTAAAGGGCTATTTCTACTGTCTCACGTATCTTGACTACCAAGTGCGATAATTTCGTCTTGGTCTGGCTGAGCCAGGGATCCCAATAATTTATGGGAATTTTATCTACTCCAGAGACCTTGTTTCCATTTGGTCCTTGAATCTTTATCAAATTCATCTAGCAGTGTCATACATCCCGTCTCCATTTTACAAATGTACCCTTTCTATATTATTGACTTCTATTTGTTTCCTTTGTATAGTTCTTCTACAGAGCGATCCATATAAACCTGCCGGCCGCGGTGGTCTCGCGGTTCCAGGCGCGCAGTCCGGAACCGTGCGACTGCTACGGTCGCAGGTTCGAATCCTGCCTCGGGCATGGATGTGTGTGATGTCCTTAGGTTAGTTAGGTTTAAGTAGTTCTAAGTTCTAGGGGACTGATAACCACAGCAGTTGAGTCCCATAGTGCTCAGAGCCATTTGAACCATATAAACCTGAACTAGTTCAATGAATCGTAATTTTCCTCCGAAAACTCATATAAACGGGAAAGTTGTTTTAACGATATCAGCAGCTCTTGTGGAATGATAAGTACCGTCCGCTGTTCGCAACTCTACTGTTGTTTCTGCGCATGAGGTCCTTTGTCCGGTATAATTCCGCGCTATGTGGAGCAGCTGGTTGACGTCGTACTTAGAGGTGATTTACAACAATATGGAGCAACAAGCACACTTCTAACGCTTCCATGCGCCCTGTTACCAGTTTCTTCGGCCGGCCGAAGTGGCCGTGCGGTTAAAGGCGCTGCAGTCTGGAACCGCAAGACCGCTACGGTCGCAGGTTCGAATCCTGCCTCGGGCATGGATGTTTGTGATGTCCTTAGGTTAGTTAGGTTTAACTAGTTCTAAGTTCTAGGGGACTAATAACCTCAGCAGTTGAGTCCCATAGTGCTCAGAGCCATTTTGAACCAGTTTCTTCGGTGACCGGATAATCTCAAAAAATTTGTGGCTGCCTCCCACCCCTCTCCCCGATCACCTGTCCAACAAACAGCTCCGATCTTTTTCTTGCGAGGGTATCTTAAAACCTGAGTGTACAAGAATAGAGACTGGATAACTGCAAAACTCCGTGAGACCATTACACACGAAATGAGCAACATTGTGAAGGACACAGTTCACAGAATGTCGAGGAATACGGTGAAATGCGAACAATTGCGCATCGATGCTGGAGGAGCGCACTTCCGACATTTACTGTGAGTACAGGGTGACTATTACTGAACTATATGAAATAAAATCGTCGTAACTTCTGAACGGTTTGCGTTAAGGACATTCAAACTGCTCGGTTGGCCGCGGGGCATGAAGGGAATTAGTATGCGCACGCAAGGTTTGTCCTAGTGACGAAGCCCAATTTCATTTGGATGTCTTCGTCAATAAGGAAAATGACGCATTTGGGGGACTGAGAATCCGCATTTGCGATCGAGTAGTCTCTTCACCCTCAACGGGTAACTCTGTGGTGTGCAATGTCCAGTCACGGAATAATCGGTGCGATATTCCTTAGTAGTACAATGATCATCAAATGGTACGTGAAGGTTTTGGAAGGTGATTTCATCCCCATTGTCCAAAGCGATGCTGATTTCGACAAGATGCGGTTCATGCAAGACGAAGCTCCACCCCATCGAAGTAGGTGAGTGTTTGATGCTCTGGAGGAACACTTTGGCGACCACATTCTGGCTCTGAGGTACCCTTAGGCCACTGGCATGGGGATCGATTGGCCGCCATATTCTCCGGGTCTGAACACAAGCGATTCCTTTTTGTGGAGCTATATTAAAGAGAAGATGTACTACAATTACTTCAAAACCATTGCTGAGCTGAAAACAACAATTTAGGAGATCATTGCCAGAATCGGTGTTCCGACACTTCAGCGAGTCATGCAAAGTTTCTCTAGTCTTCTGCGCCACATTATCGCCAATGATGGCAGGCATGTCGAACACGTTATAGCCTGAATCCGAATATCTGCAGTGACGTTTTCATGTTGAATAAAGTGTGTGCACGCATTAGTTTGTAACAAATTTACGTTGTTTTTTCACATAGTTCAATAACTGTCACCCTGTATGTGCATCTGTAATCATCCTATTGTGATTTATCATATCCCACAATTGCAAATGTGTCCCACAATTGATCCAGATGTTATGACTCATTAAAGTAGTTAAGGGGTATGTGGTTTACACAGTATATATTGCTTCCAGTTTTCAGCTCTCCCTTCTTTGGACATACATCGTTGCTGTTGTGATCTTCAGTCCGGAGACTGGTTTGACGCAGCTCTCCGTGCTACTCCGTCCTGTGCAAGCCTCCTCATCTCTGAGTAACTACTGCAACTTACATTCTTCTGTATGTGCTTAGGGTATTCATCTCTTGGTCTCTCTCTACGATTTTTGCCCCCAACGCTTCCCTCCAATACTAAATTAATGATCCCTTGGTGTCTCATAACGTGTCCGAGGAACCGATCCCTTCTTCTAGTCAAGTTGTGCCACAAATTCCTCTTCTCCCCAGTTTTAGTCAGTACCACCACACTAGTTACGTTATCTGCCCATCTAATCTTCAGCATTCTTCTGTAGCACCACATTTCAAAAGTTTCTATTCTTTTATTGTCTAAACAGTTTATCGTCCATGTTTCACTTTTATACATGGCTACACTCCATGAAAATACTTTAAGAAAATACTTCCTGACAATTAAATCTGTATTCGATGTCAAGAAATTTCTCTTCTTCAGAAACGCTTTCCTTGATACAACAAGTCTACATTTTACGTCCTCTCTACTTCGACCATCATTAGTTATTTTGCTTCCCAAATAGCAAAACTCGTCTACTACTTTAAGTGTCTCATTTCCTTATCTAATTCACTCAGCATTGCCTGATTTAATTCGACTACTTTCCATTATCCTTGTTAGGCTTTTGTTGATGTTCATCTTATATCCTCCTTTCAAGACACTGTCCATTCCGTTCAACTGCTCTTACAGGCCCTTTGCTGCCTCTGACAGAATTAAAATGTCGTGGACAAACCTAGAAGTCTTTATTTCTTCTCCATGGATTCTAATTCCTACTCCAAATTTTTCTTTTGTTTCTCTTATTTCTTGCTCAGTATACAGATTGAATAACATCGGGATGGACTACAATCCTGTCTCACTCCCTTCTCAACCACTGCTTCCCTTTCATGCCCCACAACTCTTATAACTGCCATCCGTTTTCTATACAAATTGTAAATAGCCTTTCGCTCCCTGCATTTTACCCATGCCACCTTTGGAATTTGAATGTGAGTATTCCAGTAAACATCGTCAAAAGTCTACAAATGCTATAAACTTAGGTTTACCTTTCCTGAACCTATGTTCTTCGATAAGTCGTAGAGTCAGTACTGCCTCGCGTTTTCCAACATTTCTAGGGAATGCAAATTGATTTTCCCCGAGGTCGGCTTCTACCAGTTTTCATTCGTCTGTAAAGAACTCGTATTAGTATTTTACAACCGTGACCTATTAAACTTATAGTTCGGTAGTTTGTACGCCTGTCAACACCTACGTTCTTTGGGAATGGAATTATTATATTCTTCTTGAAGTCTGAGGGTATTTCGCCTGTCTCATATATCTTGCTCACCAGATGGAAGAGTTTTGTCACGGCTGGCTATCCCAAGGCTATCAGTTGTTTTAATGGAATGTTGTCTACTCCCGGGGCCTTGTTTCGACTTAGGTCTTTCAGTGCTCTGTCAAATTCTTCGCGCAGTATCATATCTTTCATTTCATCTTTATCTACGTGGTCTTCCATTTCCGTCATACTGCCCTCAAGTACATCGCCCCTATATAGACACTCTATATACTCCTTCCACCTTTCTGTTTTCCCTTCTTTGCTTATGACTGGTTTTTCATCTGAGCTCTTTATATTCATACAGGTGGTTCTCTTTTCTCCAACGGTCTCTTTAATTTTCCTGTAGGCAGTATCTATCTTAGCCCTAGTGATATATGCCTCTACATCCTTACATTTGTCCTCTACCCATCCCTGCTTAGCCATTTTGCACTTCCTGCCGATCTCATTTTTGAGAGGTTTGTATTCCTTTTCGCCTGCTTCGTTTGCTGCATTTTTATATTTTCTCCTTTCATCAATTAAATTCAGTATCTCTTCTGTTACGCAAGGATTTCTACTAGCCCTCGTCTCCTCACCTACTTGATAATCTTCTGCTTTCTCTACTTCATCTCTCAAAGCTACCCATTCTTCTTCTTCTTCTGTATTTCA
The DNA here is from genome assembly GCF_023898315.1 of Schistocerca nitens. Lineage (NCBI taxonomy): Eukaryota > Metazoa > Arthropoda > Insecta > Orthoptera > Acrididae > Schistocerca > Schistocerca nitens. Next base: position 843,120,969 of record NC_064617.1, read on the forward strand.
ATCCCCTGTTCTTGTCAACCGTTCCCTAAAGCTCTCTCTGAAACTGTATGCAACCTCTGGGTCTTTCAGCCTATCCAAGTGCCATCTCTTTAAATTCCTGCCTTTTTGCAGATTTTTCAATTTTAATCTACAGTTCATAACCAATAAATTGTGGTCAGAGTCCACATCTGGCCTGGAAATGTCTTAAAATTTAAAACCGGGTTCCTAAATCTCTGTCTTACCATTATATAATGTATCTGAAACCTTCCAGTGTATCCAGACCTCTTCCACGTATACATTGGACATACATAACATTTAATACATTTTGGCACATAGCGAGGCACGTATAAAGTCAGGCAATCCCTCGCTCTATACCGAACGGGATAGGTCAGAAAGCAGCTAATAAAATACAAAATACTGTCAGTCTTGCACTTCCCGGTGACTAGTAACACACGGGAAGTACACAGAGGGATTTGTTACGAGACAGTGGAGGCCTTCAAGTAACAGCGCTCTCAGTTGAGAACTCTGGTTGTGTGACTGAAACTGCAACGCGACATAGCAGTAAGCGTGATCAGTGCCCTAGGCTGTTTAGTTGGGCGAGGTGGCGACCGCGCGTCCTCTAACGCTCTCCCGCCCTCCGGTCAACGGACTCAGCTGCTCGAGCTGCGATCGGCGCTGCGGCAGGCAACGTGCTGTCGCCACCCGCTCAGTTCAGGCCTTGCCTGAGCTACGCTGCCTCCTGACCAGACTTGTGGAACGCGCCGACAGCCGCCTATTGCCACGCGCAATCGCCGCCGCTGTTACCTTCTCCTTCCTCTTTTTCGCCCAGTTTCTATTTAGTTGTTCGACGACTTTATGGTCCATCCAGCGGACAGAGAATTTCATCTTCAATTTTTCTGAGTATACAAGTCTTACTACTGCAGACACTGTGAGATGATCTGAGGCTATGTTGCTATTTAGGATGGCAATCTGTTGGGACAGAAATAGCCTGAAAGAGCTTATTTATGTAATTCCAGCGGTACTCAACGTTGTAACGTACGCTGAGGTGACAAAAGTCTAGGTTAGTCATATAAATGGCGGTAATATCACCTACACGAGGTAAAATAAAAGGTAAATGTTGTGTGACTAAGGCCTCCCGTCGGGTAGACCGTTCACCGGGAGCAAGTCTTTCGATTTGACGCCACTTCGGCGACTTGCGCGTCGATTGGGATGACATGATGATGATTAGGACAACACAACACCCAGTCTCTTGACGGAGAAAATCTCCGACCCAGCCGGGAATCGAACCCGGGCCCTTAGGATTAACATTCTGTCGCGCTGACCACTCAGGTAGTGAGGGCAGACACGTACACGAGGTAAGATTAGTGCATTGGCGGGGCTGTCATTTGTACTCAGGTGATTCATGTGAAAAGGTTTCCGACGTGATTATGGCCGCTCGACAGGAATTAACAGACGCGAAATGGTAGTTGGAGCTACACGCACGGGACATTCCATTTCGAAAATCGTTAGGGAATTCAATATTCTGAGATTCACAGTGACAAGAGTGTGGCGAGACTACCAAATTTCGGAGATTACCTCTCACCACGGACAACGTAGTGGCCGACGGCCTTCACTTAAAGACCGAGAGCAGCGGCATTTGCGTAGAATTGTCAGTGCTAACTCTGCGTCAAATAAACGCATAAGTCAATACGGGACGTACGACGAACGTATCCGTTATGACAGTGCGGCGAAATTTGGCTCTGATAGGCTACGGCAGCAGACGACCGGTACCTCTAATACCCAGTACCACATCCTCTTGCACTGATGCACGCCTGTATTCGTCGTGGCATACTGTCCACAAGTTCATCAAGGCACTGTTGGACCAGATTGTCCCACTCCTCAACGGCGATTCGGTGTAGATCCCTCAAAGTGGTTGGTGGGTCACGTCGTCCATAAACAGCCCTTTCCAGTCTATCCCAGACGATAGGGTTCATGCCTGGAGAACACGTTGGCCACTCTCGTCGAGCGATGTCGTTACCCTGAAGGAAGCCATTCACAAGAGGCGCACGATAGGGGCGCGAATTGTCGTCCATGAAGACGAATGCATCGCCAGTACGCCACCGATATGGTTGCACTATAGGTCGGAGGATGGCATTCACGTATTGTACAGCTGTTGCGGCGCCTTGAATGACCACCAGCGGCGTACGTCGGCCCCACATAATGCCATCCCAAAACAGCAGGGAACCTTTCGCTGGAAAGCGTGTCTAACGCGTCCTGCATGACCGGGTTACCTGCAAATAAGTCTCCGACGATTGCCTAGTTGAAGGCATATGCGACACTCATCGGTAAAGAGAACGTGATGCTAATCCTGAGCGGTCCATTCGGCATTTTGTTGGGCCCATCTGTACCGCGCTGCATGGTGCCGTGGTTCCAAATATGGACCTCGCCATGGACGTCGGCAGTGGATTTGCGTGTCATGCAGCTTATTGTGCACAGTTTGAGTCGTAACTAGACGTCCTGTGGCTGCACGAAAACCATTATTCATCATGGTGGCATTGCTTTCAGGGTTCGCTCGAGCCATAATCCGTAGGTAGCGGTCATCCACTGCAGTAGTAGCCCTTGGGCGGCCTGAGCGAGGAATGTAATCGACAGTTCCTGTCTCTCTCTATCTCCTCCATGTCCGAACGACATCGTTCTTTTCACTCAGAGACGCCTGGACACTTCCCTTGTTGAGAGCCCTTCTTGGCACAAAGTAACAATGCGGACGCGATCGAACCGCGGTATTGATCGTCTAGGCATGGTTGAACTACAGACAACACCAGCCATGTACCTCCTTCCTGGTGGAATGACTGGAACTGATCGGCTGTCGGACCCCCTCCGTCTAATAGGCGCTGTTCATGCATGGTTGTTTACATCTGTGGGCGGGTTTAGTGAAATCTCTGAACAGGCAAACGGACTGTGTCTGTGATACAATATCCACAGTCAACGTCTGTCTTCAGGAGTTCTGGGAACCGGGGTGATACAAAACTTTTTTTGATGTGTGTAAAACATTTTTATTTTCGCTCAGGTTTCCATTTCGTGACCGAACGGCGGTTAGAAAAAATAGCCCTCGTAGCTTTTATTCGGTTGGATAGAATGTGTGTTAATTATTTTCTTTCGTTGTCTTGTAAGGTTGCTGCTCACATTATGAAACGCAGTCGTTCTCGTAACTCTGTTCTATGAAAAGAAGGTAAAGACACATAACCTCTAGGCGCTAGAGTCTGGAACCGCGCAACCGCTACGGCCGCAGGTTAAAATCCTGCCTCGGTCATGGATGTGTGTGGTGTCCTTAAGTTAGTTAGGTTTAAGTAGTTCTAAGTTCTAGGGTACTGATGGGCACAGCAGTTAAGTCCGATAGTGCTCAGAGCAATTTTTTGAACATAACCTCTCCAAATCGCCAGTTAGTTCTAATTTCAAGAAAACTGTCACGCTGACGGTCCTCTCAGACAATTACGTGCATTAATATACAATTAGATACCCACTGAATGTATGTGTAATTCTGTAACTTTAGATATCCCTTGACAACAGGCACTGGAGATGACGTGAGGCCATCGTTGGTTGCAGCAGTCTCTTCGCCGACGCCGACCGTGGGCGTGGTGTCGTCGCCGCCCATGTCGTCACCCGGGGGCGGCGGAGGCGGCGCCGGGGGCGGCGCGGCTTCGGCGGGCCCGCAGCAGCTGCGCGAGCTGTACGCCGCGGCCGCTGCCGCCGCAGCCGCCGCCTCGGCCGCTGCCTCCGCCTCCGCCTCGTCGGCGCCGGGCGCGGGAGCGGCGCCGCCCCCCGGCTCAGCGGCGCACCACCCGCTGGCGTCACTCGTGTCGCAGCAGCGCCTGCTCGAGCTGTCGCGCCTCGGTCTGCGCCACTACGACCTCGCCTCGCACGTCCTCTCCCAGCAGGGCGCCGTCTCCAAGCTGCTCGGTGCGTACCCTTCACACTTTACTCAAACAAGGGAGGTGCTGGCACGGCAGGCGGTTCAGAAAAATGCCTGCGAGTGGTGAGGCGGGGAACGGGGAAAAATAGCTTCTTTCTGCCCCAGTGCTACCTGTGGTCTGCCTTACGGCCGTCCGAAAAATAACCTTACTAGTACGGTTCATATAATATTATACTTGCTGGCGCACAGCATCAGTGAGCTCACTAAAATCGACGGCAGAAATTATCGGTGAATGCTCACACATGCTGTTTATAGGCTAAATCGGTTTTGACACTTAATTTATTTTTTAGTCGCCCATATTACTCGTACTTCTTAGCCGATGGCTGCGTCACAACCTCAGGGTTCCTTATAGACGATTTCTTGAGGACATGCCCACTCCTACTACAGTCTGGCGCGTCCACTGTCTAAGAATGAGGTGCGAGCATTAACTAATACCTTCTGTAGTCTAACTAGTAGACTTCATGGTCAGTCTTCTTGGGTTTCCTTGTCCGCCGTTTATAGTCTCCCGTTTTCTTGTCAAAAAGGAAAAATGTGCAAGCATCATCCATCTTCGCTGTAAGCAAGAAATGGTCATTACCAATGGCTAAGTTTTAATTGAATAAAACTACACATTCATCGTGGTGAAAAAGGCAATACAGTAGTTGCATATAATAGTAAAAATATTAACTAACTATAGATGCAGTAGCTTCTGGAGCGACGTGCAGAGAAGTAGAGAATCTGAACGATATTATTCCTGAAGCACCATTGTACTGAGTGTAAATCAAGGAAATGATTTCACTTCGTGCAGAAGCGCAGAAAGCATCGTACTACATCCTATTTCCAGTGAAGCCTTACATTGATTAACAAGTATTAATCATGTGGATGTGGGAGAACAGGAAAAACCTCACCACCGGCATGACATTGTGAGGAGCCCACAACTGAATCGACAGTCGAAATACACTAAGCATCAAAGATTTATGGTTACTCAAGCTAACAAATATTGTGTATTGAAATTATAGGCAAAGAGTGCGCTAGAATTGCTCGTCATGTTATATCGATCTACAAAAGATTACGAAATGAATATGTTATCGATCTACATCTACATCTACATCTATACTCCGCGAGCCACCTTACGGTGTGTGGCGGAGGGTACTTATTGTACCACTATCTGATCCCCCCTTCCCTGTTCCATTCACGAATTGTGCGTGGGAAGAACGACTGCTTGTAAGTCTCCGTATTTGCTCTAATTTCTCGGATCTTTTCGTTGTGATCATTACGCGAGATATATGTGGGCGGTAGTAATATGTTGCCCATCTCTTCCCGGAATGTGCTCTCTCGTAATTTCGATAATAAACCTCTCCGTATTGCGTAACGCCTTTCTTGAAGTGTCTGCCACTGGAGCTTGTTCAGCATCTCCGTAACGCTCTCGCGCTGACTAAATGTCCCCATGACGAATCGCGCTGCTTTTCGCTGGATCATGTCTATCTCTTCTATTAATCCAAGCTGGTAAGGGTCCCATACTGATGAGCAATACTCAAGAATCGGACGAACAAGCGTTTTGTAAGCTACTTCTTTCGTCGATGAGTCACATTTTCTTAGAATTCTTCCTATGAATCTCAACCTGGCGCCTGCTTTTCCCACTATTTGTTTTATGTGATCATTCCACTTCAGATCGCTCCGGATAGTAACTCCTAAGTATTTTACGGTCGTTACCGCTTCCAATGATTTACCACCTATGGCATAATCGTACTGGAATGGATTTCTGCCCCTATGTATGCGCATTATATTACATTTATCTACATTTAGGGAAAGCTGCCAGCTGTCGCACCATTCATTAATCCTCTGCAGGTCTTCCTGGAGTACGTACGAGTCTTCTGATGTTGCTACTTTCTTGTAGACAACCGTGTCATCTGCAAATAGCCTCACGGAGCTACCGATGTTGTCAACTAAGTCATTTATGTATATTGTAAACAATAAAGGTCCTATCACGCTTCCTTGCGGTACTCCCGAAATTACCTCTACATCTGCAGATTTTGAACCGTTAAGAATGACATGTTGTGTTCTTTCTTCTAGGAAATCCTGAATCCAATCACAAACCTGGTCCGATATTCCGTAAGCACGTATTTTTTTCACTAAACGTAAGTGCGGAACCGTATCAAATGCCTTCCTGAAGTCCAGGAATACGGCATCAATCTGCTCGCCAGTGTCTACGGCACTGTGAATTTCTTGGGCAAATAGGGCGAGCTGGGTTTCACATGATCTCTGTTTGCGGAATCCATGTTGGTTATGATGAAGGAGATTTGTATTATCTAAGAACGTCATAATACGAGAACACAAAACATGTTCCATTATTCTACAACAGATTGACGTAAGTGAAATAGGCCTATAATTATTCGCATCTGATTTATGACCCTTCTTGAAAATGGGAACGACCTGTGCTTTCTTCCAGTCGCTAGGTACTTTACGTTCTTCCAGAGATCTACGATAAATTGCTGATAGAAAGGGGGCAAGTTCTTTAGCATAATCACTGTAGAATCTTAAGGGTATCTCGTCTGGTCCGGATGCTTTTCCGCTACTAAGTGATAGCAGTTGTTTTTCAATTCCGATATCGTTTATTTCAATATTTTCCATTTTGGCGTCCGTGCGACGGCTGAAGTCAGGGACCGTGTTACGATTTTCCGCAGTGAAACAGTTTCGGAACACTGAATTCAGTATTTCTGCCTTTCTTCGGTCGTCCTCTGTTTCGGTGCCATCGTGGTCAACGAGTGACTGAATAGGGGATTTAGATCCGCTTACCGATTTTACATATGACCAAAACTTTTTAGGGTTCTTGTTTAGATTGTTTGCCAATGTTTTATGTTCGAATTCGTTGAATGCTTCTCTCATTGCTCTCTTTACGCTCTTTTTCGCTTCGTTCAGCTTTTCCTTATCAGCTATGATTCGACTACTCTTAAACCTATGGTGAAGCTTTCTTTGTTTCCGTAGTACCTTTCGTACATGATTGTTATACCACGGTGGATCTTTCCCCTCGCTTTGGACCTTAGTCGGTACGAACTTATCTAAGGCGTACTGGACGATGTTTCTGAATTTTTTCCATTTTTGTTCCACATCCTCTTCCTCAGAAATGAACGTTTGATGGTGGTCACTCAGATATTCTGCGATTTGTGCCCTATCACTCTTGTTAAGCAAATAGATTTTCCTTCCTTTCTTGGCATTTCTTATTACACTTGTAGTCATTGATGCAACCACTGACTTATGATCACTGATACCCTCTTCTACATTCACGGAGTCGAAAAGTTCCGGTCTATTTGTTGCTATGAGGTCTAAAACGTTAGCTTCACGAGTTGGTTCTCTAACTATCTGCTCGAAGTAATTCTCGGACAAGGCAGTCAGGATAATGTCACAAGAGTCTCTGTCCCTGGCTCCAGTTCTGATTGTGTGACTATCCCATTCTATACCTGGTAGATTGAAGTCTCCCCCTATTACAATAGTATGATCACGAAACTTCTTCACGACGTTCTGCAGGTTCTCTCTGAGGCGCTCAACTACTACGGTTGCTGATGCAGGTGGCCTATAGAAGCATCCGACTATCATATCTGACCCACCTTTGATACTTAACTTAACCCAGATTATTTCACATTCGCATTCGCTAATAACTTCACTGGATATTATTGAATTCTTTACTGCTATAAATACTCCTCCACCATTGGCGTTTATCCTATCCTTGCGGTATATATTCCATTCTGTGTCTAGGATTTCGTTACTGTTCACTTCCGGTTTTAACCAACTTTCCGTTCCTAATACTATATGCGCACTATTTCCTTCAATAAGAGATACTAATTCAGGAACCTTGCCCTGGATACTCCTGCAGTTTACCAATATTACGTTAACTTTTCCTGTTTTTGGTCTCTGAGGACGGACGTTCTTTATCAACGATGATAATGTTCTCTCTGGTAAGCCGTCAGGTATTTTATCGTTTCGCCCAAGGGGGGGTCCCTCTAACCTAAAAAACCCCCGTGTGCACGCCACACGTACTCTGCTACCCTAGTAGCTGCTTCCGGTGTGTAGTGCACGCCTGACCTGTCTAGGGGGGCCCTACAGTTCTCCACCCAATAACGGAGGTCGATGAATTTGCAACCATTATAGTCGCAGAGTCGTCTGAGCCTCTGGTTTAGACCCTCCACACGGCTCCAAACCAGAGGACCGCGATCGACTCTGGGCACTATGCTGCAGATATTAAGCTCAGCTTGCACTCCGCGTGCGATGCTGGTTGTCTTCACCAAATCAGCCAGCCGCCGGAAGGAACCAAGGATGGCCTCAGAACCCAAGCGGCAGGCGTCATTCGTTCCGACATGTGCTACTATCTGCAGCCGGTCACACCCAGTGCGTTCAATAGCTGCCGGAAGGGCCTCCTCCACATTACGGACGAGACCCCCCGGCAAGCACACCGAGTGCACACTGGCATTCTTCCCCGACCTACCCGCTATTTTCCTGAGGGGCTCCATAACCCGCCTAACGTTGGAGCTCCCTATAACTAATAGGCCCGCCCTCTGTGACTGTCGGGACCTTGCCGGAGAATCGGCCACTGGCCCAACAGGCGAGGCATCCTGTGGTGGCTCGGAAACGATGTCATCACCACTAGGAAGCACCCCGTACCTGTTGGAAAGGGGTAAGGCAGCCGCCACGCGGCCAGATCCCACCTTCGCCTTTCGGCCAGGCACGCGCGAGCCCACCACTGTCCGCCATTCACCCTGGAGTGATGGCTGACCGGTAAGATGCTCACTGCCGGAAGACGCAGCGACATCAGGGGTTCCATGTGATTCCAAGGCCACCGAAGTAGGCATAGGTCTCACCACAGTTGCCCCAACGCCACTACGAGCCGACGCCTGCGCCTCGAGCTCGATGAGCCTAACAGACAAAGCCTCCACCTGCCCCCGAAGAGTGGCCAATTCTCCTTGCGTCCGCTCACAACAACCACAGTCCCTACACATGACTATGTTTACCCTACTCTATACGGTGACAAATTCCCAAGATAATCTTCTGATGAGCTACTCTGATAATCAAACACTCACTGAAATACGAGACGCGAAAACTACGCTAGGTTTTCCCAGAAAAACTATTTAAAAGCTAAGCGCAGCAAATAAGTACAAAAACACTGTTATTGAAATAAAAGGTTCTACCTAGTAAGCACTCGAACACGCAAGAAATTACAAAAATAAACTAGTAATTACACAGATAACTGAAAATAAGTCGCTGCTGTTTGTAAAATATGTAAGAAGCAAACGGTGTACTCGCCTTAGTAGTAGCAGGAGCTAGCGATGCGCTCTCGCTGACGGTCTAACTGACACTGATATGTAGGAAGCCACTACAAGGTTGAGATGAGGAGAAAAAGAGAGAGGGGGGAAGAAGGGGGAGGGAGGGAGGGAGGGACAGAGAGACAGAGAGAGAGAGAGAGAGAAATGTAAGTGGTGTGGAACGACAGTGAAAGATGACAACGTGACATCTAGCAAAAGCCTGATGGTATCTAAACATGAACGTTAATACTATCGATCTATATTAGAGGCAGATAATACACATCGAATTCTCTGAACTCTCAGAACAAGATTTTCGCCAACATGGCGCCCAGCACGGGGACTCTTGTGGTGGACACTGAACAGCCGATGCAGTCAGTATTGGCTGCTCCAAGAAAAGGAACCTGCTAGGTCCCATTTAAAGGCAGTTCCAGCAATGAGATAGAATAGTATTGGTGTTTCCACTCTTTTCTATTGTCAACCGAAGATGACCAGTAATTCCTGTCACATTATCTTCACATCATACTAATTTTTTCACATCACAAAAATGTTTTCACTTGTTCTTCATGTACGGAAAAATGGGGTAAGACAGAACAGTGGGTTGAAAGGGGGTACTGTGTTTCTGACGGCACTATTTCCGCACTTTGGTCGAGAGCTACAGAATAACACTCCACCAGTCAAGAAGAAAGAGCGACCACATTGGCGTCTTGCTGCTATTCAGTTCACAGCATCAGTGAAGGAGGATTTGTTTTACTATCAATTGACTAATGTTAGTTTGGTTTTAAACTCTTTATCATTTCATAGTCATTACATTTGTAAAACTCTATTTAGTCAGGGATATTAGCTAAATAGTAAATACACTCCTGGAAATTGAAATAAGAACACCGTGAATTCATTGTCCCAGGAAGGGCAAACTTTATTGACACATTCCTGGGGTCAGATACATCACATGATCACAATGACAGAACCACAGGCACATAGACACAGGCAACAGAGCATGCACAATGTCGGCACTAGTACAGTGTATATCCACCTTTCGCAGCAATGCAGGCTGCTATTCTCCCATGGAGACGATCGTAGAGATGCTGGATGTAGTCCTGTGGAACGGCTTGCCATGCCATTTCCACCTGGCGCCTCAGTTGGACCAGCGTTCGTGCTGGACGTGCAGACCGCGTGAGACGACGCTTCATCCAGTCCCAAACATGCTCAATGGGGGACAGATCCGCAGATCTTGCTGGCCAGGGTAGTTGACTTACACCTTCTAGAGCACGTTGGGTGGCACGGGATACATGCGGACGTGCATTGTCCTGTTGGAACAGCAAGTTCCCTTGCCGGTCTAGGAATGGTAGAACGATGGGTTCGATGACGGTTTGGAATACCGTGCACTATTCAGTGTCCCCTCGACGATCACCAGTGGTGTACGGCCAGTGTAGGAGATCGCTCCCCACACCATGATGCCGGGTGTTGGCCCTGTGTGCCTCGGTCGTATGCAGTCCTGATTGTGGCGCTCACCTGCACGGCGCCAAACACGCATACGACCATCATTGGCACCAAGGCAGAAGCGACTCTCATCGCTGAAGACGACACGTCTCCATTCGTCCCTCCATTCACGCCTGTCGCGACACCACTGGAGGCGGGCTGCACGATGTTGGGGCGTGAGCGGAAGACGGCCTAACGGTGTGCGGGACCGTAGCCCAGCTTCATGGAGACGGTTGCGAATGGTCCTCGCCGATACCCCAGGAGCAACAGTGTCCCTAATTTGCTGGGAAGTGGCGGTGCGGTCCCCTACGGCACTGCGTAGGATCCTACGGTCTTGGCGTGCATCCGTGCGTCGCTGCGGTCCGGTCCCAGGTCGACGGGCACGTGCACCTTCCGCCGACCACTGGCGACAACATCGATGTACTGTGGAGACCTCACGCCCCACGTGTTGAGCAATTCGGCGGTACGTCCACCCGGCCTCCCGCATGCCCACTATACGCCCTCGCTCAAAGTCCGTCAACTGCACATACGGTTCACGTCCACGCTGTCGCGGCATGTATATATACACTAGCTTTCAACAGGGATTTTGTTCAGCAACAGCGTGCTTTTGTTCCGTTTTTATAACCTCTACATTCAAGGTAAGACTGGGTACGTGGAGCGTGAGAAAGACCGGGCGGTACCATACCCGAGTAATATTGCGCTAGAAATCCTGTCTTTCTTTCTTTTTCTTTTTGGCAGTGTTAACTACGCCGAGAATTTACTACAAGAAGACAAACAGACGATCATGGAGCCAAGAGACCATGGAAGAGGCAATAGACGAAGTGTTGTCGGGTGGGTGGGTTATTTCAAAGCTACAAGCATCTTCAAAGTTCCACAAAGCACCGTAGGAGATGTATTAAAACAGACTACGGCAAATCAACTAACTTCTAAGGAAACAACAGTTGAAGGACGATTGGGGCCATACCATTTTATATTCTCAGAACAGCAAGAAAAAGAATTATTCGATTATGTATTAACGCTGGGGAGTAGCCTTTTTGATTTAACTGAGAAATATCTCCTAAGATTAGCATACCATCTTGCAATCAAAAATAATTTGAAGCGTAAATACAACGATGAAACGAATATAGCTGGGACGGACTGGTTATATGGTTTCCAAAACGAATACAAGGACAAAGTTACTTTACGATTTCCAGAAAACACTTCGATATCAAGAGCCATGGATTTCAATAAACAGACTGTTGACAACTTTTTTGATTGTTAGAATATGTGTATGAGAAGCATATACTTTCTCCTTGTAATATGTACAATATCAGTGAAACAGAAATAACCACTGTTCCTAACAAGCCATCGAAAGTTCTTGCTTGCGAGGGAAATAATAGATTGAATCATAGGCACCAGTTGAGCGTGGTGCTTTAGTTACCGCTGAAATGTTTATCAACGCAGTCGGCAACTTTATGTCAACAGTATTTATTTTTTTCTCGAAAGAAGGAAAACTTCCTCATTGATGGGGTGCACCAGGTACCTATGCTCAGTGCCATCCTTCTGGATGGATGCAAATTGAAAATTTTGTGTACTGGTTTGGGAAGTTTATTCAGCTTTTTTAACCATCTGCAAATAAACCAGTTCTATTGATTTTGAACGGACACACCAGACGTACAAAGAGCCTCAATCTGATGAACTTGGCCCCAGAAAACAATGTTATTTTCTTGTGCTTGCCTCCACATAGCTCCCACACCATGCAGCCCCTGGACGTGACCTTCATGGTTCCTTTGAGCACGTATTACCAACAAAAAGTTCGTAAGCGGCTTGCAATACCTCCTGGAGGGGCTATGACCTAGCATCAGCCAGTTTGCATGGTGCTGCGTTCGTCCAAGTAACAGGAACGCAAACCACAATAAAAGGGTTCAAAGAAAGAGGAATTTATCCACTAAAACGAAATATTTCTATAGACCACTTGTTTGCCCTTAAATGATCACAGGTAGGACCGGTTCTCCAGGGTTACTACCATTCCAGAAGAGAGCATATTTCTAGAAGAAAACCCTGCTCTAGAACAGAAACTACCTCCACTGCAAAATCTCATTCCAGAAGTGGACCCTGTTGCAACAGACAATCTGCACCACAAACATAGAATAAACCCTAAATCTCTATTTAATCTTCGATATCTTTTAGAAAACAAGAACGTTGAATCGTTTACGAATGAGACCTGCTGCTCTAAAAGTCTGCCAACCTCACCGGTGTTTGCTGTGTTATCTGAAGATATAATGCCACCACATCCAGCTGCAAAGAAGAAAACAAAAAATGGTAAAAGAAGGGGAAAACTGTCATTTTAACATGCACCATGTAAAACTGAATTGTAATATCAATTTAAAAAACATGAGAAAATGGTATCAAGAAAGATAAAGCAGAAAAGGACATCATCAACGAAAATCAACCAAAAGGAGACGCATGTGAAGAACGGACATAGAAAAGCGAGGTCATCAAAATATTCTCACTCCTTTGAGAATTCTGAGATTCTGTGGATTAAGACGACAAAAACTAATCACATGCCAACTGCTCGTATGGTAACGATGTATTTTCAGACTCAGAAGAAGGTGAAGGTCGGAGACAATGCGGCCAATGTCTTTTCTGGGCTCACGAAAACTGCAATGGCGCAGATGATGAGGACTCTTACTTTCTTTGTGAATTTTATGAATAATATTGTTAGTTAAATTACAGTTCAATAAACATTTCTGCCGCTTTTCCACTGAAAATTTTGTTTTTCTATATTACCATGAAGTTAGTAGATGTACCCGCTCATTCTCCAGTAGTGATGTAAGACTGATGAGTTGACTTTCCCTAGAAAAGAACCTTTCTTTAAAAGTTACCGAAGCTATGATTTCCAGGAATAATACATTGTACCCAATTAAACAATGATTATTGTTACTAAATGTGATAATCTATAAGTTAAGGCCGGCCGCGGTGGTCTCGCGGTTCTAGGCGCGCTGTCAGGAACCGTGCGACTGCTACGGTCGCAGGTTCGAATCCTGCCTCGGGCATGGATGTGTGTGATGTCCTTAGGTTAGTTAGGTTTAAGTAGTTCTAAGTTCTAGGGGACTAATCACCACAGTAGTTGAGTCCCATAGTGCTCAGAGCCATTTGAACCAATCTATAAGTTAAATAGTTTAGCTCCAAAGGATCATGGAGTGTTAGTTACCCGATCTTAACCCAGTTTCGGTTCTAGGCGCTACAGTCTGGAGCCGCGCGACCGATACGGTCGCAGGTTCGAATCCTGCCTCGGACATGGATGTGTGTGTTGTCCTTAGGTTAGTTAGGTTTAAGTAGTTCTAAGTTCTAGGGGGCTTATGACCTCAGCAGTTAAGTCCCATAGTGCTCAGAGCCATTTGAACGATTTTTTTAACCCAGTTTCCTTACGAGGAACTTGACAACTCGTGAGTCGATTGGTTTGAACTCGCGAACCCCGACAGATGCAGCTATACTTCATCAGAATATAGAGCATTTCACGATCAAACCCTCCACCACTAAAAGATTACAACAGTCATCTGTAGTACTGTCGTTAAGCAGCAGCATATGACTTTGTCAGTTGAACCATTACCTTTACTGTACAAGGTGTCTGTGCACCGCCCTGTCAGCAGATGTTGTGACACTATTCTGCTACAAGACGAAACGTTTGGGCATCCTTCGGAGGCAGATACCCCCCCCCCCCCCACCCCAACCCTGGGCCGATACACCACCTTCCAGAGTCCGAGGAACGGCCCACAGCGTATGCGGTGATGAGAGCTCTGCTGCCTCCGCGGTACTGTTTTCCGTGCAACACCAGACAGCTCTTGCGTCGTACGTGAAACATCTAGTAATAAAAATTGAACAACTTAGTCCTTCATGTAGGCCTAGCACTGGACAATAACCACGTTGAAAATTGCCATCATGGGGTTAACGTCAACATTCGATTCTGAAGCAGTTACTTCTGCCTCGAGCCAGTTGTTCTCATGGATAGTAACAACATGGATAATAACAACACTTCCTCTACCGACGATCGAGTCTAGTCCTCTATAGTGGACGAAAGATGCGATAAAAAAACGAACACCGATTTTAAGTTTTTGTAAAGGTAAATATGTCCAAACAGATGTTTCTGTGTTCACGCTGCAGTTACGCCCATTTATCAGGGCCCTTCCCAGTATCTAAGTGAAGGTCAAATAAAATGATATTATTGGGCGCAAGATCCACCTGGAGTATGATAATGCGCTACTGGCCATTAAAATTGCTACACCAAGAAGAAATGCAGCTGATAAACGGGTATTCATTGGACAAATATATTATACTAGAACTGACATGTGATTACATTTTCACGCAGTTTGGGTGCACAGATCCTGAGAAATTAGTACCCAGAAAAACCACCTCTGGCCGTAATAATGGTCTTGATACGCCTGGGCATTGAGTCAAACAGAGCTTGGATGGCGTGTACAGGTACAGCTGTCCATGCAGCTTCAACACGATACCACAGTTCATCAAGAGTAGTGACTGGCGTATTGTGACGAGCCAGTTGCTCGGCCACCATCGACCAGACGTTTTCAATTGGTGAGAGATCTGGAGAATGTGCTGGCCAGGGCAGCAGGCGAACATTTTCTGTATCCAGAAAGACCCATACAGGACCTGCAACATGCGGTCATGCATTATCCTGCTGAAATGTAGGCTTTCGCAGGGATCGAATGAAGGGTAGAGCCACGGGTCGTAACACATCTGAAATGTAACGTCCACTGTTCAGAGTGCCGTCAATGTGAACAAGAGGTGGCCGAGACGTGTAACCAATGGCACCCAACTCATCACACCGGGTGATACGCTAGTATGGCGATGACGAATACACGCTTCCAATGTGCGTTCATCGCAATGTCGCCAAACACGGATGCGACCATCATTATGCTGTAAACAGAAACTGGATTCATCCGAAAAAAAGACGTTTTGCCATTCGTGCACCCAGGTTCGTCGTCGAGTACACCATCGCAGGCGCTCCTTTCTGTGATGCAGCGTCAAGGGTAGCCGCAGCCACGGTCTCCGAGCTGATAGTCTATGCTGCTGCAAACGTCGTCGAACTGTTGGTGCAGATGGTTGTTGTCTTGCTAATGTCCCCATTTGTTAACTCAGGGATCGAGACGTGGCTGCACGATCCGTTATAGCCATGCGGATAAGACGCTTGTCATCTCGTTTGCTAGTGATACGAGGCCGTTGTGATCCAGCAAGGCGTTCCGTATTACTCTCCTGAACCCACCGATTCCATATTCTGCTAACAGTCATTGGATCTCGACCAACGCGAGCAGCAATGTCGCGACACGGTAAACCGCAATCGCCATAGGCTACAATCCGATCTTTATCAAAGTCGGAAACGTGATGATACGCGTTTCTCCTCCTTACACGAGGCATCACAACAACGTTTCACCAGACAACGCCTGTCAACTACAGTTGGTGTATGAGAAATCGGTTCGAAACTTCCCTCATGTCAGCACGATGTAGGTGTCGCCACCGGCGCCAACTTGTGTAAATGCTCTGAACAGCTAATCATTTGCATATCACAGCATCTTCTTCCTGTCGGTTAAATTTCGCGTCTATAGCACGTCATCTTCGTTGTGTAGCAATTGTAATGGCCAGTAGTGTAGTTGAAAGCCAAGCAAACTATGCATCGTTCGTGGGGTCTCGCAAGCAGGAACAGCGGTTCCACACAGACAAATCAGGTGGCGGTTCTGTCCTCGGAATGACAGGTGTCTTCCGCGTAGCACGTCTAAACAGCGGCCGGACAAAACGGCGATAAGCCGGCGGCCGCGCCGCACACTGTGCGAGAGATGCGAGATAAGCGGGCGCGTTAATTGAATGAGCCGCGCGGCCACACCAGGTGGGCGCAGCTCTGCCGGCAGGCTACGCGCGCGCGCACCACTGCGGCTACGGTTTCCCGTTACGTAATTGCCCACCCCAGCTGCCACCTGCTCGCCCGCTACGATGTTCACAATGGCCTAACGCAGCTGCACGGCTTTCAGTGAAACTCTTACTCCTATCCCAGCCTTAAATGCCCAAAGGACGTCTTCATTATTCCTGCTGTGAACGATTTTTAGTAAATCTCTCTCCTTCTCATTACGCCCACTTTGTCGTCGTCCTCCAATTGGTTCCTCCCACAGTCCGTCAGTCCCCAAACATCTTTCTTCTCTATACACTATGACTGAACAACATTTTCTTGTGCTTCCAAACGCGTCAGTGTGTGCGTGTGTTGTACTTAGCGTAAGTTGGATTAAGTAGTGTGTAAGCTTAGGGACCGATTACCTCAGCCGTTTGGTCCCATAAGACCTTACCAAAAATTTCCAAACGCGACAACTTCGTCTACATCTACGACCTTTCGTGCGAGCGCTGTTCGTCCACAGCGAGCAGTAACTGTCTACTGTGTGGTGTAGTCATTTAGCACTTGACAACGGCCGAGGAGCGCTCGGAGAAAAGCTTACAAATTTATAACCACCTGCATCGGCGGGAAGCCCAAGAAAATCTTATTAACCTTCCTTCTTTGTTTCAAATACCCACAGCAAATAAGTCGTATGGTTCTGCGTCGAGCTACCAAGCTACTGTTATTTAGAAGCAGTGGGGTTCGAATCTCCGTCCAGTCACTGGACCGCACCCGCAGCGTCCTACTAGGCAAGGTCCTAGCGGAGGTGGTTTGCCATTGCCTTCCCCCCACCATAATGGGGATGAATGATGATGATGAAGAAGACACAACAACACCCAGTCATCACGAGGCAGCGAAAATGCCTGACCCCGCCGGGAATCGAACCCGGGACGCCGTGCGCGAGAAGCGAGATTGCTACCGCAAGACCGCGAGACTCTTGATAGTAATAAGAAAAACAGACGCATCACCTGTGCATAACCAACAAGGGAGGAAATACAGAACCACCGATGCAACGACGCCGGCCGAAGTGGCCGAGCGGTTCTAAGCGCTACAGTTTGGAACCGCGTGACCGCTACGGTCGCAGGTTCGAATCCTGCCTCGGGCATGGATGTGTGTGATTTCCTTAGGTTAGTTACGTTTAAGTAGTTCTAAGTTCTAGGGGACTGATGACCTCAGAAGTTAAGTCCCATAGTGCTCAGAGCCATTCGAACCATTTGATGCAACGACTTACCCACTTCTGTACTTCATTATGAATTATATACTGCAGAATAATGTATTTTGTAGTGCAGTGCTGTAGCGAGAAACTGGCCCCTGTGTTTTTAACGACACAATTAAGTCGTGTGAGAGACAATAATTGAGAGATGGTATAGATAACACTTCTCGGCCTGGTAGTGAAAAAATAACGCAGTCCACTTCTTAATGTGCGTGTTTTTCGTGCGATCTACACAAGTTGTCCAGTGACTTTGTAGTGAGTGGATCGCAACCGTGAAACGCGATTCAGGATAATCTGCAAAACACCTGTTTCCCACTACCATAAATTCTTCGGCAGAGCAAAAGCGTTTTCAGTCGTAAATTTCTTCAGACGCCAGTTTACGTATATATTTCCATCGAGTTGGTCCAGAAGACATACTTTGCATTCGTTAGTTACTGTTTGATCTTTACCAAATTGATGGATCATAAGGCTTAGAAACCTTTTTGTATTCTTTAAGAGCAATCAAATGAAGATGAGACAGAGGGAAAAAAATAAGTTAACTGTTAGTTATTTCAAAATTAGTCGCCGCACCTGTCAATTGTCCGCAGCTCGTGGTCGTGCGGTAGCGTTCTCGCTTCCCACGCCCGGGTTCCCGTGTTCGATTCCCGGCGGTGTCAGGGATTTTCTCTGCCTCGTGATGACTGGGTGTTGTGTGATGTCGTTAGGTTTAAGTAGTTCTAAGTTCTAGGGGACTGATGACCATAGATGTTAAGTCCCATAGTGCTCAGAACCATTTTAGCCAACCTGTCAATACATTTATCCCACTGTGAGACAAGGCGGTATGGAAAAATGTTTGCGGCTCCCTACGAAACTATGATAGTATCCAGGCGAGGAAACGGACTGGGGCAAGGTTGGCCGTGTCCTGCAAGTAGCCATCCCAGTATTTATCTTTAAGAACTTACAGAAACGTTGGATTAACCTATCGGTTTCCCCGCTACTCAGGTAAATGACTGCAAGAAATATGTTTACATTAATTATGGACCCCGTCGTGGAAGAACAATAGGCCATCACCTACCCGCATATAATTCATTTTTTATTGATTACAGAAACAGGGAATACTATCTTTAATTTCTCAATAAAAGAAAGAAAGTAAGTAACTGAACATTTATTGGAATTACTGACGTATACTCTGATGTCAGTAATTGGGTTACAGTTTCTACACTCTACATTCGTTGAGCAAGAAAACTTCACATTCATTACAATGCTTCCAGTGCTCAGTGACGTGTCGTGTCGGATAAGGGATCACAGATTATGAAAGGATACTTCCATTACTCAATTCCCTAACGTGTTTATGAAGAAATGGCTGTTCTGATTATACCGTATTGATAATAGTAACGTGCAGCAGAAATCATGATACTAACAGCAACGGTTCAGCTAGCAACCTGTGCACATGTCTCATATGACTGGCCACACAAATGAGACACAAGGAGAATCACGTCGATTTCAATCGCAACTGGTCGTCATCGACCTTGCTGCAGTATCGAAGTAAGCGGAGAAATCAATGGAACACAATATAACCCTATCCCAAAGCCATGCGACATTCTACCTCGTACCACGTGGGTCGTATAAAGAAAGGGAAGGATTCAGATATAAATCACGAAAAAAGCGGGAAACGATTTACATTGGTGTTCAAATCAATTTAACTAAGAGGAGAACACTTTGGAGAATCTAAGTGACACTATGAGCGACCTGAAGGACTCTTTAATGTCACGTGTAATCAGACACAAAGTAAGCTCACTATATCATAAAAAATTAAGTGCACGAGTCATTGAAAAACTTGAGGAAACGCTATTGAAATAATGAACCTGCGTTGCTTTAATATCGTCATTTGCATGAAACTATGACTAGTAATACGTGGTATCGGCGAACAAAAGAAAAGCTGGTTTAAATGTGAAAACCAAGTTCCCACACTATCAGAAAAGTTGTACGAGTATAAACATTATTCGAACGAATATCTCGTAAGAGAAGCACTATACGAGCCTGGATGAAACCACAGAATATCACAAAGCCCAATTTGTCACACAACGACTCACCGTCGGATTCAAAGAATTAAAAATCGCGAAATGACAAAAATTACCGCGAAAGAAGACTGTCTGAACAAATTTAACGTGGAAAAAGCTAAAAAATCATTAACTACGCTTATCTACCCTCACATCCTGACACCCTGAATACTAGTGGACACACAGTACTGCAGGAGATAACCCGAGTCTGCATGCACCTGATCGAACCTCAAAAAGAGGGTGTTCTTGTTTTCTCTTAACGGCCGTGTTCCCCGAGCACTCATATACTCAACAGTCACCGTAAATAACGTGATACCTGCTCTCGGTTCTTCAATTACACTCCTGGAAATGGAAAAAAGAACACATTGACACCGGTGTGTCAGACCCACCATACTTGCTCCGGACACTGCGAGAGGGCTGTACAAGCAATGATCACACGCACGGCACAGCGGACACACCAGGAACCGCGGTGTTGGCCGTCGAATGGCGCTAGCTGCGCAGCATTTGTGCACCGCCGCCGTCAGTGTCAGCCAGTTTGCCGTGGCATACGGAGCTCCATCGCAGTCTTTAACACTGGTAGCATGCCACGACAGCGTGGACGTGAACCGTATGTGCAGTTGACGGACTTTGAGCGAGGGCGTATAGTGGGCATGCGGGAGGCCGGGTGGACGTACCGCCGAATTGCTCAACACGTGGGGCGTGAGGTCTCCACAGTACATCGATGTGGTCGCCAGTGGTCGGCGGAAGGTGCACGTGCCCGTCGACCTGGGACCGGACCGCAGCGACGCACGGATGCACGCCAAGACCGTAGGATCCTACGCATTGCCGTAGGGGACCGCACCGCCACTTCCCAGCAAATTAGGGACACTGTTGCTCCCGGGGTATCAGCGAGGACCATTCGCAACCGTCTCCATGAAGCTGGGCTACGGTCCCGCACACCGTTAGGCCGTCTTCCGCTCACGCCCCAACATCGTGCAGCCCGCCTCCAGTGGTGTCGCGACAGGCGTGAATGGAGGGACGAATGGAGACGTGTCGTCTTCAGCGATGAGAGTCGCTTCTGCCTTGGTGCCAATGATGGTCGTATGCGTGTTTGGCGCCGTGCAGGTGAGCGCCACAATCAGGACTGCATACGACCGAGGCACACAGGGCCAACACCCGGCATCATGGTGTGGGGAGCGATCTCCTACACTGGCCGTACACCACTGGTGATCGTCGAGAGGACACTGAATAGTGCACGGTACATCCAAACCTTCATCGAACCCATCGTTCTACCATTCCTAGACCGGCAAGGGAACTTGCTGTTCCAACAGGACAATGCACGTCCGCATGTATCCCGTGCCACCCAACGTGCTCTAGAAGGTGTAAGTCAACTACCCTGGCCAGCAAGATCTCCGGATCTGTCCCCCATTGAGCATGTTTGGGACTGGATGAAGCGTCGTCTCACGCGGTCTGCACGTCCAGCACGAACGCTGGTCCAACTGAGGCGCCAGGTGGAAATGGCATGGCAAGCCGTTCCACAGGACTACATCCAGCATCTCTACGATCGTCTCCATGGGAGAATAGCAGCCTGCATTGCTGCGAAAGGTGGATATACACTGTACTAGTGCCGACATTGTGCATGCTCTGTTGCCTGTGTCTATGTGCCTGTGGTTCTGTCAGTGTGATCATGTGATGTATCTGACCCCAGGAATGTGTCAATAAAGTTTGCCCTTCCTGGGACAATGAATTCACGGTGTTCTTATTTCAATTTCCAGGAGTGTAAATAGCATTTGACGTCACTAGCCAGCAGTCTCCCTGTCTACACACAGAACCAAAGATCTCCCTTTTTATGCCCAGTTACAAATGGCGGGATTGTGAAGGCCGGTCACTGATTGCGATAACTAATTCCACCTCTTAGCTCTTAGGGATAGAAAAGTGTGGGGGGGGGGGCTAAGCAGAAGTCGTTTATTTTATTAATTCGGTCATATTTTCGCTCTGCCTTATACAACTGGACGTTTAAACTTTCGTTTTATGAAACGAGTCGGTCAAAATCGAGCAGATGCGTTTGACATTATGTCAGCAATGCTAAAACTTGGATCCCATCCTGATGAGGCATCTTCCTTGCGTACCATTATATTCTTTACGGGATAATCAACTCGTACGGGTTAGCTTAGACCTGATGAGTTTAGTAAAATCCTTGATCTGGGGGATATGCTAATAATTACTCGCTAATTAAAACATGCAACAGTGTTTATACGGTCGTGAAAGAAAAGATGTTCAGAAGATGAAACTTGCTTATTTACATGTGTGAGTCTGTACTTAATTTGCTGAATCACTGAGACCCACAATAACCTAGTGCAACGCAATCTGACTGCTCAAAAAGAGATAACCTGACTTCAAATAATTAATTCAAAAGAATGCTCCTGACAAAAAAGAAATCCTATCTATAACCTATACATTTCATTAAGCACTTACCCTACAGAAATCTTCATTAGGTGAACTACTGCAATACAGCGAGTGGCAATACGGCCAGCTAAATAAAAGATTCTAACTACTAAAGCCACTAACTACTAACAGGCATGTGGTTAGCAAAGGAACGATTTTGTTGTCAACCAAATAATGTATTTTTTCCCCTTAATAATGTGACATCCAGTTGAGACACGAATGTAAATCGTCATTGACATCTAGTACAAAGGTATATAATCGTGAATAATATTCAATCTCCAAGTCGAACACGTACAGATCGTTAGCCTACGCTAACACTTCAGACCTGTACCCTCCATCAATGCTAACTTCTCACATGTAACATCCATCACTGCTTGCTGTTCACCTCCAACGGCCCAACAGTACTTCCATCACTGCTGGCGACTAACTTCCAACTGTCAAACACTACAGGCGATTAATTTCCAACGAGTCCAACCAGCCACAGAGTCTCTTACAAAGAATGCGCAGTCAGAGATCCCATGCAAAGCGCTACACAGCGCTGCCAACACAGAAGCAGCCCACTTACAAAGGTCATGATAAATTTGGGATATTAGGCAATGATTCGTTAAAGTTTGCAAGTACATGAGTTGTTCAAATGGCTCTGAGCACTATGGGACTTAACATCTATGGTCATCAGTCCCCTAGAACTTAGAACTACTTAAACCTAACTAACCTAAGGACATCACACAACACCCAGCCATCACGAGGCAGAGAAAATCCCTGACCCCGCCGGGAATCGAACCCGGGAACCCGGGCGTGGGAACATGAGTTGTACCTTTGCAATTAACGAAAAACAGGAGTCTCAAATCTTCGCAATGAGGGAATGATTGAGAAAAACACCAGAATTAAGTGGCTGTCCAGAGAGCAAAATTTTCTCAGGGCATTTTATCACGGCAACGGTAGAGAAAAATTTTCTCAGGGCATTTTATCACGGCAAAAGTAGAGACACAAGCTACATGAATTTACAGTTTTTTGCCTACAATATGGAAAGGCGTGAGAAAAGTAGAGAATTAATATTTTCCGTCTGCTGAGCAGAGCAGGTAGTGCTCAGATGTGGGAGCGCCGCATCAGCCACACCGACAAGGGCAGCCTGTGTCCTGCACGACCTGGCTAAATGTGGCGAATTTCGAACCACTAGTATGGGAATACCGCGACGTTGTCGACAGCAGATTCTGTACATGGCAGTTCTGACACGCATGGGTGTGGCTGCCATCTCGAAGCTCCGATGGTTAGTAAGGCATCTCCTAGAGTGCAACAGAACAGCTGTTTCTGGCCAAGACCTATCCTCCAATGCTCCCACTGAAAGAAATCTTCCCTGTGTGTCCTCATGACCTCTTCCTCTTTGTTTCATGCTTTACGTTTATTCATTCGTAGGTTGGTTGGGTGATTTTGGGGGAGGGGACCAAACAGCGAGGTCATCGGTCCCGTCGGATTAGGGAAGGATGGGGGAAGGAAATCGGCCGTGCCCTTTCAAAGGAACCATCTCGGCATTTGCTAAAGCGATTTAGCGAAATCACGGTAAACCTAAATCAGGTTGCCCAGACGCGGGTTTGAGCCGTCGTCCTCCCGAATGCGAGTCCAGTGTGCTAACCACTGCGCCACCTCGTTCGGTATTCAGTCTTGCAACTTTCTGCCTCCAATAGGGTTTGGTGTTACAGACTTGTTGCCTGTACGCCTACTAGATTATCCACCAAACGAATTCCTCCAGAAACGAGAATTTCCATGTGTGGCTGTCCCTCGATGCTCTCCACGCTGAAGTTCATTTTAGAACGGTCTTCGATTCGCTATTTTCCGTCGTTGTCTTTGATATATTTGTTCAGCCCTGCCACCGTCGCTCACCAGAGCCCAATGTTCCTCTTTTCGAAGTGGATGGCTAGTATGCAAATACGTATGACAAGACATCTGTGAGAAACAAATCATGGGTCGTTTTCCAGAAAGTCCAAATCTTGTCATAATCATTGGGAAAAATCTTCTATCAAGTGGCTCTGTCTTTTTCTAGGTGATTTGATCTGAAGTTCAATAATGGCCTCCATGAATCTAGGTGTTCTAAGTTCTCGTCATCGATCCAAATCAGATACCACACAGTAGGAGCCTAAATTACATCCCCGGTAACCGCTAAATGCTGTATCTGCAAGCCATGAAATATTCTAATTATCTGACTTCAAAATAGGACGGAGAGAGAAATCACGACTACAGCGATTGCTAAAAATTGCAACTTCCACAGACTCTATAGCTTCCTCTAAGATCCTCCACTTCGACAACACCATGAGTGCCACCTAGCAAACTATGCTGAGCACCTTAAAAACGTACCCATACAGAGCCAACCCTTAACCGATTCCAAGGCGCCTGCAGGCAGGGAACCACTTCGATTACACTCATATAAGAAATGCCCACAAAGAGCTAGAGCAGCAGCGCACTACCAACAACTCAAGGGTGTCGACGAGTTGGCTGCCCACAGGTACCTAGCAATCGGTCAGGAGTTGTCTCTGTACAGGTATATTTTTAGTGCTCAACAAATGTGTGCAGGTAGCACCACTGGTGTTGCTAAACTAGGGGATCTTAGAGGACCCTTTGCTGTTTTATTCATACAGGTGTCGATTCCACCACCTCGATCCCCCCTCCACACATACACACACACACACACACACACACACACACACACACACACACACACACACACACACACACATGC
Organism: Schistocerca nitens; assembly: GCF_023898315.1. Taxonomy (NCBI): domain Eukaryota; kingdom Metazoa; phylum Arthropoda; class Insecta; order Orthoptera; family Acrididae; genus Schistocerca; species Schistocerca nitens. The sequence continues at coordinate 843,145,967 of NC_064617.1, forward strand.
GCGCTCGCGCGCACGCGATTGGTGTTACCCGCAAACCAGAGCCAAATTTGAGGTTATGCAACAATCCAAAGCACTCTGAACATGTTTAATGGGCTTGCAGCCACATGATATCCTTAGAGAAGGGTTGAATCGTCTGGGGGGTGGGGTGGCGAAGCGGAGGAGGTGGGGGAGTCAGCAATGGTAAGGTTAATTGAGACAGTGATTCTGTTACACATCACAACACAGCAAACCGTATCTTTGTGTAAATGAATGCTCCCAGGGAAGGGGTGTTACCGCTGACGCACTTTATGCCACTTCGTGAGATCTTTCCATGTTGGTTCTGAGCGGCATCGTGCCTGTAAAGTTTTCCTTGGCCAGCCACAGGAAAACCTCTTGATTTCAACACTGGGCTTCGCGGTTCTCACCTCCATGGCACAGGCGACGAGAGAAGAAATGAGATATGGCTAAGGGAGAGGTGTGACGACCTTTCCATCGTGTGAAACGTCAATGGTGGCCTTGGGCAAACTGTGGTGACATTCAGTGGCGTCCTGACATCATGTACCCACTTTACACCTCACATGAACTTCTGGGCTCTGGTCTTTTTATCCATGTGTACACGCCTTGTCCGAAGTTTCAAAATGGCTCTGAGCACTATGGGACTTAACATCTGAGGTCATCAGTCCCCTAGAACTTAGAACGACTTAAACCTAACTAACCTAAGGACATCACACACATCCATGCCCGAGGCAGGATTCGAACCTGCGAACGTAGCAGTCGCGCGGTTCCGGACTGTAGCGCCTAGAACCGCTCGGCCACCGCGGCCGGCTGTCCGAAGGTGACGTCATGCTTTTTCACAATTACAGAGGGCGGTTGTGGACATCCTTGAGCCAAATTTCACACTTTTGCATCGCAATGGGGCGAAATGGTTTCTAGAACGTGACACTTGAATTCCTTTGCGCAATGTATAATCACTCGCATAACAGATCTCTTCACTCCTTCGTTTACCAGTTCATACAGACATTTCTGTCATCGAAGCATAGCATTGCTGTAAGTGTTATATGATGATGAGAGAAGGCAGAGGTTGAATGGTCAGTAGGTTACTCCTTTGTAATGCTCCCAACAAGACCGCTGCGATTGATGTGCCAATCCACAGGACGAATCTCCAACAACAGCGTGAACGCAGTTAGCGAGACTGACGGTGAGGTCTGGAATTAAATAAAGGACGTGGGCGCAAAGTGCGTTGATCAGGGACTTCATGCCACTGGCTCTCCTCCCGTGAAAATTTATTCCATCACCAGGATTCCAACTGAATGTAAAATCAAACACCTTTCAGCCGTCTGACTTCCAAACTGTTAGTTTACTTCGTTGCCAGTTTTGGGCGATTTACTACGCCCCTGACCGACGTATACGAAGATTTCAGCCTCGGGTCCGGTCAAAATAGGGGCCAGCATTAAAAAGACTGGTATCTGTAAGTGATCACTGTATGAAGCAGAAATCTACAGATACCAATCTTCAAATGCTGGCCCCTATTTTGACCGTAACCGAGGTTGGAATCTTCCTATACGTCGGTCAGGGGGCCTGAAGATGGCGTAGTAAATCGCCGAAACCGGCAGCCAAATAAAATAACAGTTTGGATATTAGACGGCTGAAAGTTGTTTGATTTGACATTCTGAACTGAGCAGCCGAGTCCCGCAACAATCTCTGAAAAGATGGACATACAGAGGATCCCAACTGACAACAACCACCAGGATTCAGACCAACTCAGTATCGAGAGCCATCGCACTGGCGTGCCGTATTGACCTCGTCTACGGACACGAGTAGAATGAATGTAGATGAGGTTGTGATTTGGGTGTAGCCTCTTACAAGCACTCCACTGTGCATTTCGGGCCAGCCGTTGAGGCAGGAGCGGGCTCCGTTTGATGGTGGAGAGCAGCTCCGGCGACTGACGCGCCGACTCCTGCCCCGGCAGCTGAGGGTTCGTGCCGGAGCGCGGGCAGGTGCACGTTACGGTGGCCCACAGTGGCAGCCCAGAGCTCGCCGCACGCTGATCGTTCCGCAGTCGGCACACCTGTAATCTCCCCTGCTCCGAGGCCGCAGCCTGTAATTCTATACGGCCCAACAGGTGCGCGTAGCAATTAACCGCCACGGATCACCTTAGAAACGATTAGGCGGTGATAATGACTATGTTTCCAAGGCGCCGCGTAAGCGCTGCGCCGCCGAGAAGCGTATCTGCCGAGCGCCGAGCGTAACTCACGCCGGGATTGCGCCTCTCCCAGTGTTGACAGACAATATTTTTAAACATAATTTCTCCTAAACAACAGCCCGCTGACGTAAAGTAATTGCTCCAATATTAACGCGTGCTAAAAACCGTTCTTAATTAGCTCTCATATAGGAAATAGAGGGAGACAGCAGCTAATTTCAGAGGGTTATGATGAAGTGTAAGTAGATACTTCTGTCCTACCTGCGCAACCTCCACATGGAGCTGGTTAAACGTTGGCCATGAAGATTAACTGCAGCGCTATACACCCAACATGTCTGCCACTTACAGAGAAATTACATCCATTGAAATCTTAACCTCTCAACATCATATTGTCCGTAATATTCGAAATGTTGTATCACCAACCGTATGCAATGGAGCATCAATGCATTATGGCACGGGGAAGACGGATAACTAATATTTCTGTGAAATGAAAAAAAAACTAAAATTAAAAAAAAAACTGAATTAATCTTTCACTGTGAAGCGGAGAGTGCGCTGAATTGAAACTTCGTGGAAAATTAAAATTTCGTGCAGAACCGAGGTTCGAATCCGGATCCTTGGTTTCATATCAGCGCACTTTCTGTTGCAGAGTGAAAGACTCATTCTGGAAACAATCCCCTACTCTGTAGCTAGCCATTTCTTCATAGCTTCATAGCTTCTTAGGCGCCTTGTCACGCTCCGTGCGGCTCCCCCCGTCGGAGGTTCGAGTCCTCCCTCAGGCATGGATGTATGTATATGAAGACAGTAACTGTTCTCGAAAGAACCGATACTGTTGATAACCGTGCAGCTTTTCCCTGGAATAAATGATGACTAACTGAAACCTTCAACTGCCGACAGGTGTTGTTGATATACCTCGATGTGGACAGCTGAAAATGTGTGCCCCGACCGGGAGTCATCATTTATTCGAGGGAAAAGCTGCACGGTTGTCAACAGTATGTGTTCTTTCGAGATCAGTTACTGTCTTCATATATATATAGTTAAAGGCTACCCAGCCATTGACCTTCGTCTGTGCGAATGCGCACAGGTTGCCCAAGCTCTTTCGGGAATCGCCAAAGCGTGCGCGAGTAATGAGTGGATGGGCAAATGTCTATAAGGTACTTTACATATGTAGAATTGTGGACAGTTTGGAATGTGAGTCTCACGGGAAGCGTGCAAGGGATAAGTCCCTGCAGTCGCGCTATGCTGTGTCCTCGGTGGTTCAGCTGGATACAGCGTCTGCCATGTAAGCAGGAGATCCCAGGTTCGAGTCCCGGTCGGGACACACATTTTCAGCTGTCCACATCGAGGTTAGTCAACAACACCTGTCGGCAGCTGAAGGTTTCAGTTTGTCATCATGGATGTATGTGTTGTACATAGCGTAAGTCAGACTAAGTAGTGTGTAGGGTTAGGGAACGATGACCTCAGCAGTTTGGTCCCATAACATCTTACCACAAATTTTCAATTTTTTCTTCATATCTTCCATCCAGGGGTGCTAGCTCCGGAAGGTATGCAGAAGAACTTTTGTGAAGTTTTGTAAGTAGGAGAGAGGGAACTGGTGGAAGTAAATCTGTGACTTCAGGTAGTGCTTCGCGTCTGGATAGCTAAGCTGGTAACAACGTTTGCCACGAAAGGGAAGTTTTCAGGTTTGTGTTTCAAAAAGCATTTACATTGCACAAAAAACCGGGTTTCAGTGTCTTAGATTCTAAACTCAATAAAATGCCTAAAAGTTTTATTTTTAGTACATCTTATTGGAAAAAAGCAGCGGTGGTAGAGATGCCAACCATTACATAAACATACATCTTCGCACGCTGGCGTACAGTCTGTAACCGAACTTGCTGCCCGTATGGTTAAATAAACCATACCCAAATGTTAAAAGATAAATAAATAAATACATTGCATAACTATCTTTGAGAGATTTTCCAAACTTAAATAGCGTCTACAACATCACAAACATTTACTGCTTTCTCAAAACTGACCGTTTTCGTACCGGCCGGAGTGGCCTAGCGGTTCTAGGCGCTACAGTCTGGAACCGCGCGACCGTTGCGGTCGCAGGTTCGAATCCTGCCTCGGGCATGGACGTGTGTGATGTCCTTAGGTCAGTTAGGTTTAATTAGTTCTAAGTTCTAGGGGACTGATGACCTCAGAAGTTAAGTCCCATAGTGCTCAGAGCCATTTGAACCATTTTTGACGGTTTTCGTGCTGTAGACTATTGTCTACCTGTCTTCAGCGTAGTAAACGAAAATGTGTACTTTTGAAGTCATTCCTGTGCTACAGTGATTCGTCTACAGCAAAATTAAATAAATACATAAAAGCTTTAGAATTCGGAGAGGAAGCGAGAGGTACGTGACAAGAGAACTGTCACTGACAAATATCCACAAATATGTCTACTGTACCTAAAGTCTTAACACGTGTATAGTTCGTGTCGGAGACAACAGTAAAATCTTTCCTAGTCCATTCCCAAATAAAGTATATGCAGCGTTTGAAAGTGAACTGTTGTCTCCCGCATCGTAACAACTCAAACAAAAGTTGAACTATTTGCAATTATTTAACAGACGTTTATCCGGCAAGCCCATGTAAAGACGCATGTGACTGTTATTTATTTCGCAACAAAATTGAACCTTCGCAAGGGCAACGACAAAAAAACTCCTGTTAACCTATCCCTTAAATTTCACAAATAAATACCTGAACGTGATAAGGTTACTTAGTTCTATGAAAAAAAGTGAACTAGGAAGAGCACAGATTAATGTAATGGTGATCCTCTTACAGGAAATTGTTTGTGCCAGCACATATTTGTACAATCTGTAACAGATCTACTAAGAAGACTGCCTACACTACGCTTGTCCGTCCTGTTTTAGAATACTGTGGGATCCTAACCAGGTAGGATTGACGCAGTACATCGAAAAAGTTTGTAGAAATGCAGCACGTTTTATATTATCGCCAAATAGGGGAGAGAGTGTCACTGAAATGATACAGGATTTGGGCTGGATATCATTAAAAGGAAGGAGTTTTTCGTTGCGGCGGAGTGTTCTCACGAAATTCCAATCGCCAACTTTCTCCTCCAAATGCGAAAATATTTTTTTGTAACCGACATACATAGGGAGAAACGATCACCATGATAAAATACGGGAAATCAGAAATCGTATGGAAAGATATAGGTGTTCGTTATTTCCGCGTGCTATACGAGATTGGAATAATAGAGAATTGTGAAGGTGGTTCGATGAACCCTCTGCCAGGCACTTAAATTTGATTTGCAAAGTATCCATGTAGATGAAGACGAACAACTCTGAACATTACTTAAGTGCAACTACTATGCCCCAATCTCTGCGTACAAAACGAACTGAGCATGTGGTGATAGTTGATCTGTAGCGCATGCTGGCTGCGTTGCTGTATTTGTCATCAGTCTCTTGTATGACTGCTTACCTAATAATGCCGAAAATCACGTAATATATACTAATGCTAGTAAAGCTTGGAAATGTGTGAAATATTTGTGATTGGCGGTACAGTTAAACAGCCCACAGGATCACAGTATGGTCTGGTGCAGTATCTGATCTTACATAAGCACGCGAGTGCGGGGGGAAAAATAGAGAAAACAGACATATTGACACTAGCATACATGAAACAAAGGTGTCAGAGTATCATGCTGACGTGTTACTGGGTTGGGTTTAGTATCTTATATGAACATGTATGTCAATAGACGGCATGGATATCCCAGTTGACGTGGACACGTGACTCAAACCCAACCACAAAGAAACAAGTTCCATTTTCTATCAGAATACCTACGAAGAGTGGAATATTTTATGTTTGTAACAGCGACATCGGAAAAAAACTTCGCCCTACATGAATGCAGCGAGTAATATTTGCAACGCGTTGCTTAACCAAAAGCACGTAGCGTGTCATCAGATCTTCAGCAACATGAAATGAGATAGGCAATCGACGATCACGTTGCCGGCCGGAATCAAGACAGACACTGGGGCTATACCACGCCCACATTCAGCCTCCAGTAAAAGCAAATTCTCGCAGCAAGAATCTGACTGGATTCCGCAACCAAAGAGCCTCCCGTGGGACATGTCACACATCCGGTTACCTGCGAGTCCACAGAGCTACGCAGTACACTGTAGCATCGATACCAGCGGTTATGTGCACTTGCCTCTTTAAGATAAGAGAGCGCCACGTTGAAGTATGAGTGAAATGAGTCGAAGCGAGAAGCAGAAGCGTCTCACGTCAAATTACTGTTATTACTGCTGTTAAATTGATATACAACGCAGGGACAGTAGGCTCGTTCTACAGTCAGTCAAGAGAACTCACTGGACTCGCATTCGGGAGGACGACGGTTCAAACCCGCGTCGGGCCATCCTGATTTAGGTTATACGTGATTTCCCTAAATCGCTTCAGGCAAACGCTGGGATGGTTCCTTTGAAAGGGCACAGCCGACTTCCTTCCGCATCCTTCCCTAATCCAATGGTACCGATGACCTCTCTGTTTGGTCCCCTTCTCCCAAATCAACCAGCCAACAATTTTGAGAACTACTTCTTTAAATTTATTCATCACTTTCTATAGACAAATTTGTTTCATATTTTGCAGTGTTTCTTCTATTAAGTATGAAGAACTGAACTGATTCTCAGTCCCACTGCTATCGTTGCTTAATTCCCTACATTTAAATTTTATGCACTCGGTTAGAAATTAACGTTGCCACCTCTTTTACAGTGCTATTAAAATTGCAGTGCAATAATAAGAGGTCTACAGTATTTATGATTAATCTGTCGTGTGGTTCTTCTAAGGATTTCTCAGTTTTATGCTAACATAACCAATTTGTGACTTCGTGGTAACCAATAAGAGTTGTGAAGAGATTCAAACGATGTGATACAAGCTATAGAATGGAACGTCGTCTAGGTTATTGGAGAACAAACTCGTATTGCGGGAAGATTAACAGGGGAATTGGATGTGAACTTATCAAAGGAATCGTCCCTTTATTTACCTTGTGCAACTTAGAGAAACCTCGGAAAACCTTACCATGGATGGCCAGACCAGATCTGAAACAGCAAATTACGTCTTAGCCACTGCGCGTTCGTGTTACATTTGGGTATCCGGCGTACTGCAGTCGTTATTCTTAGATCGGACTTCACTCTCGTTTCGATAATATCCTTCGATGCCAAAATACCACAACTTTCGGATGATAATACGAAAGAAAACAAACGTTAATGCCTTTAACTATGTTTATCGTGCCTTAGTATTAAAACGTTAAATGCTAAATGGTCACTCTTGCGGATACTTATTCACTGGGACAGTATAACATGCAAGAATCATGACGCTGAACGACAAATCGTCACACCGTTTATGGGTTTGGAGAGGTAAAGTGAAAATAATATGCGAAAATATTATATGAAAGTAACTACATAAATTTACATGTATGTAGGCGCGTCGCATGCTACAGATCAGGCCAGAGTAACTGGGAAAGTGGAAAAGCATCACATGAGGACAGCAGTCTACACCAAAATAAACTGTGCGGTTAAGTCGTGGAAAAGCACTTTCGTATGAGTCGATCGTTGGCTGTTTAAACCTATGTCGTTCACCTTTCTCCGTATAGTCCTGACATAACTAGAGTCCTGACGCCCCGCCTCCGAATCGACGGTGGTCTGACACACATCACAGCGTCGGCTGCACCACCCTACTCTGCGCAGGAGACGTACCACACGTCTGCCGAACACTTGCATTTATCCTGGGCGGCTGTTTAGCGTGTAGAAGCACTGCCTCAGCGATACCGAAGACCCACCTTAGACACAGTTCTCAGAAAACTCAAATTTCACATAATCTCCGATACGCTACGATCCTTGCGTCTCGCACTGATTATTAGCTCACGTTCAAGGTCGGTAACTCAGCGAACGTGCTTCTTTCTTCATTACATACCTGTCTGTAACATTCTCAGATACGTTTCTAAACTAACGCCATACCCAAGATCTAGCCGCAAGAAACGGGCATCCTACACGGCACAAATACTTAGTTACTTGATCCACAGATCAAATTCACGTTAAACTTTATCACCTGAAGAATGTAAACGTAACAAACAAAAAACACGTAAATTCAACCGAAGAGAAAAATAAAAAATAATATTTATGTATCTACATGTTGACCAATTACAGTTTTTTTTTTTTTAGTAACCAACTATCTCTACTCAGTAATTCCTCTAAGGTATAGAATGAATTATTGAGAAGAAAGCTCTTTAATTTACGTTTGAAAACACTTCTGCACATGTTCAAATTGGATTACATTCACCGTGAGTTTTTGGCCACTCATTTTATTATCTTTTACAACAAAGAAACGAACTAGCAAACTATCTCCGCCTCTCTATCATACATAATTCAAATTAATTGCTATTTCCCTAAATCTTTTCCATTTTGAGGAACGTGACTGAGAGCATTAATTTTGTATGATGACAAATAGCTATTTCATATTTAAATCTACATATCTGTACTCCGCACGTCGCCTTGCCATATGTGGTAAAGGGTTCTTACAGTACAATCATAATTTCTCTCTTTCCTGTTACATTCTGAACAGTGCGGGGACAGTGCAACTGCCAGTAAGCCTGTTTATCTGCACAAATCAACAAAAGTTTTGCATCACTACTTCATTTAGAAATTCGTGGCACAGAAAACAAAAGCTGACTCTCACGCATACGTAAATATTCATTTGTAATATGTCCAGGCCGTCAAATGAAAAAAAACTGTAACGACATATTCATCTCCTTCTCGTTGAGGAGCCGGCCGGTGTGGCCGAGCGGTTCTAGGCGCTTCAGTCTGGAACCGCGCGACCGGTACGGTCGCAGGTTCGAATCCTGCCTCGGGCATGGATGTGTGTGATGTCCTTAGGTTAGTTAGGTTTAAGTAGTTCTAAGTTCTAGGGGACTGATGACCTCAGCTGTTAAGTCCCATAGTGCTCAGAGCCATTTTGAACCCGTTGAGGATTTTTCACAGCCGTCCTGAGTAGCAACAATACGTGGTGGAACGTCACCTTTGGTCGAATGCAGGTTCCAATCTGTCATGCCATACCGTCGATGAGACCACACTTGTCCAAATTGTCCCATTCTTCAATGGCGATGCAGCGTAAGCAGCCCAGAGGGCTTGATCGACGTCAGCGTCTAAGAACAGCTTGTTCCAATCGATCCCACACATTTTTGACTCGGTTCGTGTCCGGGAAACACGCAGGCCACTCCATTCTGGTGACCCTAGCATGCTGAAGGAACGTCTGCACGAAAGTAGCACTATGGGCGCTTGAGTTGTCATCCATAAAGATGAACTTGTCACCAAAATGTTGCCGATGCGCTTACAATACTGGTTGCAGAATCTCGTCCCTGCACCACGGAGCAGTGACACAGTCGTCAACAACAGCTAGAGGCGTTCAGTGGCCCCATGTAACGCTACTAAAAAAAATCACTCCACGGCTACTCTGTCGCACATGTGTGTGACACAGCGATGGAGACGTTAGATATTACTTGGCTGTATCCAGACACATTGCCTGCGATTATCAGGGTACAAACAAAGCCAGTTTCGTCCGTACACAACACCCGACGCCAATCCTGGGGCGTCAGTTCTGCATGATTTCTTTTCAGTACGTAATGGAGCCCACGGTGTTTTGGTGCTCGCCACGGTCGTCTGGAATGGACATTCGCATCATGCAGACGTCAGTATGATGCAGCACATGACGTCCAGCAGTCTCTTCGAACGTCAAAATTCGTTCTGCAGCACTCAGCCCACGGTTCTTTTGACTCAATAGTCGTAGATACCGTTCATCCTGTACTCCTGTGGAACGTGGACGGCCTGTGCAGTGTAAATCCTCAACACTACCTTTCAGTTGCAACCGATTCCGGATCCACACTACATCACTTTGACTCCAATGGAGACATGGAGAAACTTCCCTGGGTGATATGTTCTCTGGGCGTAACGCGATGATGCAGACCCGGTAATTTGTCGCCGTTTTCCTCCGTGGCATGATGGATGTTTACCTGTTCCACAGACGTCTCCAGTTCGTCCCTACTGTTGCTTTACTTTCAGCTGAATTGTTACAATCCAATCGATGCGTCATCCTACCCGTAGGTAGCACTCACAGTTAGAGAGTCTATGTTTACAAACAAAGTCAGGAGTGATCTTTCGATTAATAGAGGAAAAGTCACAGCAGCAACACACCTGATCGACATATCGGAGTTTTGCAACACTTTTTTTATGTATGTGTATTGCTAAACGGCTAACCCAGTGGACGGTGCACGGTTCCAGTTGCAGGTTTCATGTCTAACGGCTAATTTTCAAGATTTCATATAATTAGTGACCGGATTTGAGAACTTAAAATGCTGTCATAATCTACACGTCAAGGGGCGTGATTTAATGTTAGCGGTTTAACACCGTCAGACAAGTATTACAGTTACAAATTTTGTATGGAGCTGCGGAACTCACGGCGCACAAATTACCCGGACTATATTCATTCAGTATTTTAGAATGAGAGCACTTACCTATTTCCAACAAACTTTTCGCATTATATTGTACCTTCACGAAATTTTTCTCGCTGAAACCTCCCACAAAATGATGGAAGGAAAAAGTTTATGGCTTACAAAATTTTTGTTGTTCTTGCAGTAAAACTTCAACATAAGACATGACGTTTTAATTTGTTTCTTCTTTGTTGCCAACTCTATTAGCAACGCATTTTGCAGACAGCATCGATATAAACCACTGAATGTACCTGCAAAATTATATCATCACACGAGATGTAGTTCCGGAGATATGGCGTCATAAACTTTGAGGTGTGTGATAAAAAAGCTTTTGGTTAAAACGTAACGAATACTACCTAGAATATACTCATCCACTCTCTGATTATCAGAGCACTCAGCGGCTTCCTATTAACTTTAAACATTATTTCAGATATTTTCTAAGCTTCCTGTCGCTTACATTCTTAATGTTAAATATTTAACGCACTCACTCAGCTATAAATTAATCACAAGTCTGAAGCTGATTTGCACAAGAATGTGATTTTTCAAAGAATCGGATGGTAGTTGATTTACAGGTAATCTCTGCCGGCCGGTGTGGCCGTGCGGTTCTAGGCGCTTCAGTCTGGAACCGCGTGACCGCTACGGCCGCAGGTTCGAATACTGCCTCGGGCATGGATGTGTGTGATGTCCTTAGGTTAGTTCGGTTTAAATAGTTCTAAGTTCTAGGGGACTGATGACCATAGATGTTAAGTCCCATAGTGCTCAGAGCCATTTGAACCATTTGAACAGGTAATCTCTAATTTACCCGATTTTCGCATCGTGGTATTTCAAGTGATTGATGAACTATGCAGGGGGGAAATAATACACCGTGACACCCTTTTCGGAATGTATGCTCTCGGAATACTGGCAGTGAAACTATTCAGGGCGCTTAACGTCTGCCTTGTAACGACTGCCACTAGAATTTGTTGAGCACTCTCTCTGTTACTATACAATTTTATGACCAAACGTAGCGCTCCACCCCATATTCCAAACCTACCTGCGAAAGGTCATCGGCTGACGAGCACTGCTCAGTAACCGGTCCAATGAAGCTTTATCAGGCTTCTTGTTTCTTCGATGAATTATGTCTCTTTAGGTCCCTTGAAATAAATTCCAACCTAGTATCTATTTTTGGAGCAACTAGTTTTATCTCGTCGATTCGTTTTACATCATTTTATGCGGTTAATCGTAAATATATTTCGGTTATTACTCTTTCCAAATCATGATCGATTTCGGATAACTATTTCCATCTTCAGACAACTACATTCACGCGTAACTGAGTTTACACTACACAGAATGTAGAGTGAGCGATACGTCTTCTACCGCTGTGAACAACTTTTGCCGGCCACGGAGGCCGAGCGGTTCTAGGCACTTCAGTCCGGAACCACGCGCCTGCTACGACCGTGGGTTCGAATCCTGCCTCAGGCATGGATGTGTGTGATGTCCTTAGGTGCGTTACGTATAAGTAGTTCTAAGTTTAGAGGATTGGTGACCTCAGCTGTTAAGTCCCATAGTACTTAGAGCCATTTGAACTATTTTTGATCTGAACAACTTTTAATATTAAGAATGGATGAACTGATTGAAGAACCATTCATATCCTGTACAGAGCGAAACAGAGCTTCAGTGACAAAATTTCAGGCGCTGTTCGGGGATATTTTCTCAGCATTTTGGGTGCAAGATGTCCTTCAATCCAGTGACACGCTACGGAATGATCATGTAATTATGATTTATTCGGTTTGTTACCCCATCTACCATTTCTTCTGTGAAACAACCCCACAACAATGAAAAAGCCTATGACATGCAACAAAGAGTAACCCACAACTCTCGGACGCAGAAGTACTGTGATGTTGCCGTCGCTATGGGAAATGCTCAGCATAGCTTTGTTTTTCCGCTCTTCCAATACTCTGAGGACTCATTCATGAGGCGCATGTCCGTCAACGCTTCATTAGTAAACTTATCTTTTTTTTCAGGATAAATTTCAGTCATCAGTTGCAAATACATTTTTATTATCTTTACCGGTTTAGACAAGTTAATTTGTCATCTTCCAGAAGCTTAGTTTAGCAGACAGTCAATATCGTCTCCATAGAAGGATAATGCCACGGTCAGAAGCTTAGTTTAGCAGACAGTCAATATCGTCTCCATAGAAGGATAATGCCACGGAATGTTCAGAAATTTACACATTGTATATGATTATTTTAAACAATGTTTCACAGTTTACAATAACTGTATCACAGCTATGTATCTGCCCTGCTAGCAGAAAGAAAAATATGTATAAATTCCTTGCTGCTAGCCCAACAGATACGTAGATGAGATTCAGTTATTGTAAATTGTTAAACAGTGTTTAAAATAATCACATACGACACGCAAATTTCTGAACATGCCACGGCATTATCGTTCTATGAACAAGATACTGACTGTCTGCTAAACAAAGCTCCTGAAGATGACAAATTAACATGTAAAAACGGGAAAAAATAAAAATATATTTGCAACTGATGACTGAAATTTAGCCTGAAAAAATAATACTACAGTTGCTGAAAATTACAACCATGAATAAAATAATAAACTTACTAATATTACTGTTAACGTACGACTAACACTGCCAGAAAAACAAAATGGAAATGTACGTAACTGTTATTGTTAGCAAGTGAATGAACGAAGTAAATTAGTTTCTAAACAGGACACGCGGCACATGTCGTCGACATTTGCACTGTTGCGCAGGTGTTTTCATGCAACACAGACCCAAAGGTAAATGAGGATAAGAAATCATACTCTACAACGACACTAAGGGTCCGTTATACCAAAATACTCCCAAATTATCCATGAACCATCTCCGTAATTTTGTCGTCGGAGATTGTGTCCTCCCTGCATACGCGTGGTACCTCTCCACCCCCGCCCACGCCATGTCCACAGAAAGGACCATCACCACGACGCCAGCAGCGGCGAAACAGGTGATGGTAGTCGGTCCGCCCTGCAGCCCAAACCATCTACCGTACAGGAGTACAGGCTGCGGCATGCCCCTGTCGCTACCTCATGACCCTAGCAGTGAAAATCCGCACTTAACTTACTTTGTGTACGTGACCACATAGCGAATCACGGTCTCCACGGAAACCTTGAGTACCTTGCACGTCAACACGCATATGAGTTCCCGGACGCAGATTCCCTCTGCTTATTTGTGGCAACCTGGATGTTGTCCAGAAACCTCCAACGGCCGTGCTTCGTGTCTCCTTTAATCATCCCCCTGCCCGACTGACAATTGTTTTCTTCCTTTATGTGTGGATTCGGCAAAAACTACGCTCCCTTCGCAAGGCTCTGGCTGTTAGTAACAGCACATGTCCAACATACGATTTTCTTTTCCACTCTTTTCTTTTAATCTTAGTCTTCGTCAAATTGGTCAGCTTCTTGATCTCAGAGAACCACATATACGAGACGTCCTCATTTATTTGCTGGATATACGCTAAAGAGTGTCTCCCAAAACCGGATTTGACCCTACGGAGCTCTCGGTAATGGTGTGGATCTAACAAGTCAGGTGGTGGGGCGATGGGCAACAGGAAGAGGCAGAATAATACGCGATGCTGCAGCCAATACCGTTAGTCTGCCGCATCTGGCTGGTACCGTACGCTCCGAAGTGAGCGTAGAATATTTGGCACCAAATTTTCACGTTACATTAGGTATAGTGAAGGTACTTAGCCACTGCAGAGTTTATTACGAGTAGTAGCATCCATATACAGAAATTTTTTTTGGTAAAAAGCGACAGCGATAGTTAACCGAGCATGTAAATTGTGCTTGGGGGACTCAGAAGCAAAATACGAGGGCAGTTCAATAAGTAATGCAACACATTTTTTTTCTCGGCCAATTTTGGTTGAAAAAACCGGAAATTTCTTGTGGAATATTTTCAAACATTCCCGCTTCGTCTCGTGTAGTTTCATTGACTTCTGACAGGTGGCAGCGCTGTACGGAGCTGTTAAAATGGCGTCTGTAACGGATGTGCGTTGCAAACAACGGGCAGTGATCGAGTTTCTTTTGACGGAAAACCAGGGCATCTCAGATATTCATAGGCGCTTGCAGAATGTCTACGGTGATCAGGCAGTGGACAAAAGCACGGTGAGTCGTTGGGCAAAGCGTGTGTCATCATCGCCGCAAGGTCAAGCAAGACTGTCTGATCTCCCGCGTGCGGGCCGGCCGTGCACAGCTGTGACTCCTGCAATGGCGGAGCGTGCGAACACACTCGTTCGAGATGATCGACGGATCACCATCAAACAACTCAGTGCTCAACTTGACATCTCTGTTGGTAGTGCTGTCACAATTGTTCACCAGTTGGGATATTCAAAGGTTTGTTCCCGCTGGGTCCCTCGTTGTCTAACCGAACACCATAAAGAGCAAAGGAGAATCATCTGTGCGGAATTGCTTGCTCGTCATGTGGCTGAGGGTGACAATTTCTTGTCAAAGATTGTTACAGGCGATGAAACATGGGTTCATCACTTCGAACCTGAAACAAAACGGCAATCAATGGAGTGGCGCCACACCCACTCCCCTACCAAGAAAAAGTTTAAAGCCATACCCTCAGCCAGTAAAGTCATGGTTACAGTCTTCTGGGACGCTGAAGGGGCTATTCTGTTCGATGTCCTTCCCCACGGTCAAACGATCAACTCTGAAGTGTATTGTGCTACTCTTCAGAAACTGAAGAAACGACTTCAGCGTGTTCGTAGGCACAAAAATCTGAACGAACTTCTCCTTCTTCATGACAACGCAAGACCTCACACAAGTCTTCGCACACGAGAGGAGCTCACAAAACTTCAGTGGACTGTTCTTCCTCAAGCACCCTACAGCCCCGATCTCACACCGTCGGATTTCCATATGTTTGGCCCAATGAAGGACGCAATCCGTGGGACGCACTACGCGGATGATGAAGAAGTTATTGATGCAGTACGACGTTGGCTCCGACATCGACTAGTGGAATGGTACCGTGCAGGCATACAGGCCCTCATTTCAAGGTGGCGTAAGGCCATAGCATTGAATGGAGATTACGCTGAAAAATAGTGTTGTGTAGCTAAAAGATTGGGGAATAACCTGGTGTATTTCAATGCTGAATAAAACAACCCCTGTTTCAGAAAAAAATGTGTTGCATTACTTATTGAACTGCCCTCGTACCGATTCACTGTGCCGGTTACCCAGCGTTGCCAGTTACCATACTAGGTAATGGTTCGAAGTAGCCAAGTCACTGGCAACGCAGCAAGACATTCTCCATCCCTCTCTACGCAGAACACAAGAGGGCTGCCGTCTTTCGTGCACACCAGTATAGTAGCATGGACGTAATTCTCTGATGCCATATACACACGATGTAACAACAATGTGCAGCACAAATCGCGGGAAACTTTCCCCACACATAGACGAAGAAATTACGAGTATGTTATAGGAACATGGATATGTAAACGCTTTGTTTCCGTGTTACAACCTATTTTCCCCAAATCATTAATCGTGGGAAACACACACGAACAGAACGCACCAGCAAACCACACGCAACTCTTTCTCACAGGAGGTGTTCAATACGCCCTCCGTGGGCACTGATACACGCACCAACCCGTCGTCGTAATGAATTTCGGATGCGCTGATGCATCCGTGGAGTATTGCGTATGGTTTCGCAACCTTCCGTAATACGGGCATGGAGCCTCTGGACATCATGTACATACAAGTCCTTTCAAATGCCCCTACAAATAAAAGTCAAGTGGGCTGAAGATCTTCCTGTCCATCTGTTACCGAATCTATTGTTTAGAAGCCGACGAACATTAACTCTAAACTCAGGAGGTGTTCCATCGTGAATGAAGTACATATTTGACGCACAGCTAAAGGCACATCTGCTAACAGATCAGGTAGAACATTCTCTACCAAATTGTGATAACTTTCTCCGTTGAGCCTGGGTGGAAGAAAGTGAGACCCTATCAGTCACCAACAATGCCGGATCGAACATTGACGGGAAGTTTTTGTTGCTGATTTACTTCAACAGCTGTGTGAGGCTTGCCTCTGCAAAAATTTACAATCTGATCTCGTTGAAAGGGCACCTCATCTGTAATCAGCACCATTGCACTCAAAACAGGGTTGACACTTTGTTGAATAAAGAATTCGCGGAAGAGTACCCGTGCGGGGAAATCACCTTGTTATAGTGTCTGCACACGTTGTAAATGGTGTGGATACAGCTGGTCCTCGTGTAACACTCGCCAGACAGTCATGTTGTAAACATTCAGTGTTGCAGCTACACGTCTTCTACTGACATTAGGCTCGTCGTCAGCTGCCTGAAGAATTGCCGCCTCCCGCTGCGGTATCCTCGTTCTTCTAGGCCTGCCCCGGTTACGAGTATCAGGCTTAAATGCCCCGTGTCCCGTAAGTCCACGATCAATGGCTACAAACGTTTTCCTGTCGGTGCAAATTCGTACTGGAAATCTCTTCCGTGCACACGTTGAGCGCGAGCGCCATTGCTGTCAGCCAATCCGTACATCAAAAGAGCATCTGCCACCTCTGCATTTGTGTACATTGCCACTTCACGTGCCAACTCTGTAATTAACCCTACGTACTAACCCGTGTCCTTGCAATAGTCGTACTGATCGCTGGAATAGTTGATGCTACCTGTAAACAAACGATGACGTACGTCGCATGGCAACAAGTACATGTAAAACCAAACACTGGCGGTGCACAACGTAATTAGACGTCACAAAGAATGCATGTTCCCCATGATTCTGACTTTCCGTTCCTCTGTGTTTCCCGTGATTAAAATGGTTCTAATGGCTCTGAGCACGATGGGACTCAACATCTGAGGTCATCAGTCCCCTAGAACTTAGAACTACTTAAACCTAACTAACCTAAGGACATCACACACATCCATGCCCGAGGCAGGATTCGAACCTGCGACCGTAGCAGTCGCGTGGTTCCGGACTGAAGCTCCTAGAACAGCTCGGCCACCGCGGCCGGCTTCCCGTGATTAATGAGTTGGAGAAAATGAGCTGTAACATGGAAACAAAGTGTTTCCAGACCCATGTCCATGTAACTTAATTTCTTCGCCTACATGTGAGGAATGTGTCCAGTAATTTGTGCCGTATAGTTTTGTTATATATAAAGTAGATCTTCGCCATTGAGCAGTACCCACATCATCCGATGCAACCCCCTTGAACTTTTCAAGCCATCTTTACGTTGGGAAAGCTTCACACAGCTCCTCCAGCATTTATTCTAACACCTGGTTCTCTCCTTTCATTATGTCGTCGTCGTGAACGTTGACAAACTCTTGGAATGCAGTAAAACGCTTCTCTGTTCCATCTGTTATCCATTTGCATGGCAACATGTCCCGCTCACCTCCATTTCATTTTTATTACGATCAGGTTAAACCTTCTATTCTAGTTTGTTCGCTGTGTGTCCTGTTAGTCCCCCTTTCCATTGTTCACTCGGCGCTCCTCACGTTTTGATTGATTTTCGCATTAAAAATTCATGCCTCTCTGTCAAAACCGGTGATAAACTCTCTACATTTCCCTTCCTTGCACACTCAAGCACTGCTGGTAATAATTGTTCTTCCGTTAATTTCTCCGGTTTTTCATCCACTCTCGTCTTCAACTGGAGCAAATACAAAACCACACAAATTGTTCTACAACTTCATAATGAAATACGAAAAAAATAATTTCCATTTATTTTGTTTACTTATGTCTGAAGCATTTATAAATAAGTGAAATTTCGAGTTCTGTTCGAAATTCTTGTGCCTGTGTCTACGTAAATCCAGATACAAGAAAATCAGCTTCCCATGGAGTGGGAATATACTTCTTGATTCCTCTATATATTGCTCCCAGAGGAGCTGTGTAATTAAAATAAGACTAATTACTGTCATTATTTTATTTACCAGTCACATACATTCCCCTTGGTAGTGGACAAGTAGCCACTCTTCTGAGGTTGCATTATAAAATTTTACATTTTTATATACAAAATTTCAGGATGTTTTTATGAATTTGATGTAATGGAGGCTCCTGGTAACTTTAGGACCTATTGGAGGAAGGAAGGAACGAAGGAAGGAAGGAAGGGAGGGAGGTAGATAGGAAAATTATTGTTTAATGTCCCGTCGACACCGAGGTCATCAGGGACGTAGCCCAAGCGCAGATTACGGTAGGATGAGGAGGAAAACAGTTGTGCCCTTTCAAAACAATCATCGCGCCATTTTCCTTACCTGATTTAGGGAAATCACGAAAACCCAAATCTGGGTGGCCGGAAAGGAATTTCAACCGTCGTCCTCCCGAATATGAGGCCAATGTGCTCACCACTACGACACCTTTCTCGGTACGTATTGGAGGGGATATTACACAGTGTATCCGCAAAAAAAAGTTCGAATATTTACAAGGGATGTAGTATGCAGCAAGGGAAGAAATAAAGTTCCTATAAACAGAGTTCGTGAACCTCACATCTTTGGAGTTATTGTCTACCACTACTGTCAATTATTATCATGTCTCTGTATTAATCTACACAACATGGGCTCGACATGTACTAAACATCTTCACAGATGGCGTACAGCGTCGTGGATATTTGGGAAGATACAAGTTACATGGCTGTAAGATGCTTCCCTCCCCTTAGCAGGACACCGCATCTGGCAACTCCTGTATCGAATAGTAGGCCTCCATTTGGAGCTCTACATCGAGTGACGGACACGGAAACAAATTATAGCTATGTGCTGATGTGTCACAATACACAATGCAGTATATGAACGATACGGGTAAACCAGATGAATATAACATGCCTGACGAGTACACGATACACTGTAGTACGCTGTGGAATACTGAAAGTGTTCTTGTGATGGTTGTGCGCTTGATACCAATGCAGACAAGTTGTGCTGCATAAATGTCTGGTATGTACGCTGTTTTCTTATCTGTTTTGTGCCAAGGTGCTTGGTGTACAAGATATGCTCCTCGTAGGCCGTAACTCTGAAGACATGAGGTTTACAGACAATGTTCTCTTCCCTCGATGCCGACTGTATCATCTGTAAATATCGCGACACTTTTTTTCAGAAATCCACTGCACAAAAGGATGCGCAACATTGAAACATTCCCTTAGAAAAATTAATGAATTACTGTGCTGATAAACCTCTTACGTTATTTGATTTTCAAACAGCTGACCGGAACTGAACGTACTCAGACATTTCTCTCTTTACTTATTCTGATCAACACTAATCTGACACATAATATTTTTAGCGCAACGCAATCTGACTTTCACTAATCCCTACAAAAGAATGGCCCTGACTAGCAATAACCTATACCTTTCATGAATCTCTTACCTCACAAAAATCTTCGTTACTCGAACTACTGCAATACAGCGAGCGCCAATTCTGCCAGCTAAATAAAAGATCCTAACTACTGAAGGCACTAACTACTGACAGGCATAGTTAGCCAATTAAAGATTTTGATCGAGAACAAACAATGTATTTACCTTAATAATATTCAAAAGTCATCATATATATATATATATATATATATATATATATATATATATATATATATATATATCAGTTCATGATATACAGTAGTACAAATTTACTCTTTCTGATGGACACACGTCCAGATCGTCCGCTCTCAAAATTCTGCCATCTCTCTCCCCACATCCACCACTGCTGGCGGCTCACCTCCAACTGCGCAACGCTACGCGCTGTTCACATCCAACTGCCCAACACTACAAAAGCAAATATTCCAACAATTCAAACCAGCCACAGACTGCACACAGCACAGTCAGTGATTTTCATACAGAGCGCTACGTGGCGTTACTAACATAAAAACCTAAACAGCCTACTTACAACATGTATGTTGGAAGTGACAGGTGGTTAGTGTGCGGTAGAAGATGAGAGGGATGCCACATGGGTAGTGGACTGGTGCTTTGGAGGGTTCGTTTTGTACGGGCTGCCGGCCAAAGTGGCCGTGCGGTTAAAGGCGCTGCAGTCTGGAACCGCAAGACCGCTACGGTCGCAGGTTCGAATCCTGCCTCGGGCATGGATGTTTGTGATGTCCTTAGGTTAGTTAGGTTTAACTAGTTCTAAGTTCTAGGGGACTAATGACCTCAGCAGTTGAGTCCCTTAGTGCTCAGAGCCATTTGAACCATTTTTTTGTACGGGCTGTGATGATTAGCGTAGGTTATTGTTGGAAGGAAGGGTACAATTCAAAGATGAGTTCACGATATGCGAGGGGAAGGTGACTGATAGATATTACGTCGGGAAACGACGTGGAGAATTTGGAGATGAAGGGAAGGAGGGACGTGTTGGTAGGAATAGGTCAGATTTATTAAGGATGAGAGAATTCAGGGCATTGCGGAGACGTGGAACTGGCGTAGGTGCTCTAGGTGCTCGAGGAGAAGAGGTAGGTATAAGAGATGGTGCAGAGTACGAGTGGGTGAAGGTAATCAGATACGAAATGAGAGGCGGAATGCATGACGTTCCAGGGTTTGGAGGAAGCCCTGAAACTTGGCAGGAGCGGCACTAACTACAGCGCCCATACTGGCTTTTAAGCAGTCGGTCTTTTCCGCACTCCATATTCGAATGGGTCTCGAAGGAACTCAACGTGTGCTACATTGGGAAGCGACCTTTACCATGCAGTTCACGTTGTTGGCAGATAGTACACTACTGTCCATTAAAATTGCTACACCATGAAGATGACGTGCTTCAGACGCGAAATTGAACCGACAGGCAGAAGATGCTGTGATATGCAAATGATTAGGTGTTCAGAGCATTCACACAAGGTTGGCGCCGTTGGCGACACCTACAACGTGCTGACATGAGGAAAGTTTCCAACCGATTTCTCATACACAAACAGCAATTGACCGGTGTTGCCTGGTGAAACGTTGTTGTGATGCCTCGTGTAAGGAGGAGAAACGCGTACCTTCACGTTTCCGACTTTGATAAAGGTCGGATTTTAGCCTATCGCGATTGCGGTTTATCGTATCGCGACACTGCTGCTCGCGTTGGTCGAGATCCAATGGCTGTTAGCAGAATATGGAATCGGTGGGTTCAGGAGGGTAAAACGGAACGCCGTGCTGGATCCCAACGGCCTCGTATCACTAACAGTCGAGATGCCAGGCATCTTATTCGCATTGCTGTAACGGATCGTGCAGCCACGTCTCGATCCCTGAGTCAACAGATGGGGACGTTTGCAAGACAACAACCATCTGCACGAACAGTTCGACGAAGTTTGCAGCAGCATGGACTATCAGCTCGGAGACCATGGCTGCGGTTACCCTTGACGCTGCATCACAGCCAGGAGTGCCTGTGATGGTGTACTCAACGACGTACCTGGGCGCACGAATGGCAAACCGTCATTTTTTCGGATGAATCCAAGTTCTGTTTACAGCATCATGATGTTCGCATCCGTGTTTGGCGACATCGCGGTGAGCGCACATAGGAAGCGTGTATTTGTTATCGCGCCATTGGCTACACGTCTCGGTCACCTCTTGTTCGCATTGACGGCACTTTGAACAGTGGACGTTACAATTCAGATGTGTTACGACCCGTGGCTCTACCCTTCATTCGATCCCTGCGAAACCCTACATGTCAGCAGGATAATGCACGACCGCAAGTTGCAGGTCCTGTACGGGCCTTTCTGGATACAGAAAATGTTCGACTGCTGCCTTGGCCAGCGCATTATCCAGATCTCTCACCAATTGAACACGTCTGGTCAATGGTGGCCGAGCAACTGGGTCGTCACAATACGCCAGTCACTACTCTGGATGAACTGTGGTATCGTGTTGAAGCTGCATGGGCAGCTGTATCTGTACACGCCATCCAAGCTCTGTTTGACTCAATGCCCAGGCGTATCAAGGCCGTTATTACGGCCAGAGTTGGTTGTTCTGGGTACTGATTTCTCAGGACCTATGCACCCAAATTGCGTGAAAATGTAATCACATGTCAGTTCCAGTATAATATATTTGTCCAACGAATACCCGTTTGTCATCTGCATTTCTTCTTGGTGTAGCAATTTTCATGGCCAGTAGTGTGTCTGTAGATGGAGGTGTCCAGCTCCGTGCAGTAGCAGCTTGATGGTATCCTCACAACTCGCCACGAAGCAGAGGCAGAGTGAGCGGCCTGCTGGTGACCGCGCTGCAGGTGACACGGCGCGTTGACCCGGCCGCCGGCGTCCGCGGGCATCAGATAAGCGGCGGCGCGGTCCGGCCGGCCGCTCCCCATATCTCACGGCGTAATTACACGGCAGCCGGGCTCGCGGGGGCCGCGCTCCCGTTCTGACAGCTCGTGCGCCAGAAAAAACACCGCAGGCCGGGGAAAGGCGCCCCCCGCCCAACCCGGCCTTCTGTCCCTAGTCTCGTCTCGTCTCGTCTTGTCTTGCCGCGGCGATCCGAGCCCGCCGGGCTGCCCGGATCGACCCATCTTCACGGTCCCTCCGGGAGTCCCGACCGAACACCGGCTTATCTGCTCACTTTACGAGAGTAATGAGAATAATGTTCACAGGTGGTTAACGCCTCGATGATAACCGAGCAGAAGAGACGAAAAAGTTGAACGTACTTATGATCGGTGTTTCCGAATAACAAAATTAGAGGGAATCTGGTATCAAACCTAAACCTGATTCTACGCTAAACATAACACTACTCTATGTAAAAATACGATAGTTGCGTAAACATTAAGGCACCGAAGAAGTTTTATAAACGTTTCTCGATACCTTACAGATTACTTAATTCACTGAAAATATCCGAATTTCGCACGCTAAGGTGACTAATTTCCTGATGAAGAAGCGCTCCATCAAATCTCCATGGTGAAAAATCTTCAACACGTCACGTGGTGTAAGTATTAAATGGTTCTACTGCGAAGCTACACGAAATTAGACGAAAAATCAGCATTAGGTAAGATATAGATTCTCGGAAGGGTTCCGGCAGATAGTAAGTAGTGTTTCTGTAAAGGAAATCGCATGTAAGACGTTATGCGGCCATTTCTTTAGAGCCCTTAGCAAGTACGCATGACAACGGACATATACCGAGTTCACAGATACGCTGCTAGACTGGAAATAGTGGAAGAGAAATTTTCGGGGATGTTGAGTGGAAATTCGTGGAATCAAGACAATGTAGCTTACGCGAAACCCTGTGAATAAATTAAGAGACTGTGTGTCAATTCTGCTGCCGATCTCGTACACGGGGTCCCGGGTTCGATTCCCGGCGGGATTAGGGATTTTCACCTGCCTCGAGATGAGTGGGTATTTGTGTTGTCCTTATCATTTCATCATCATTAATGAAAGTGGCGAGATTGAATTGAGTAAAGGTTGGGAATTTGTACGGGCGCTGATAACCACGCAGTTCAGCGCCCCACAAACCAAACATGATCATCTTCTGTCGTACACCTAGTGTAGTGCTGAAGATATCAAGACGCTTACAGAGGAATATAAATATTGACCTTTCCCTCCATCAGTGTGCAAACTGACCAGGACTGAAGGTAGTCAGTGTTCGTACGAAGGGTCCTCCACCTTGTCAAAATGGCTCTGAGCACTATGGGACTTAACATCTATGGTCATCAGTCCGCTAGAACTTAGAACTACTTAAACCTATCTAACCTAAGGACATCACAACCATCCATGCCCGAGGCAGGATTCGCACCTGCGACCGTAGCGGTCACGCGGTTCCAGACTGAAGCGCCTAGAACCGCTCAGTCACACCGACCGGCTGTCCTGTACAACCGCTAGTGGAGTATATACACTGAAGCGCCAAAGAAACAGGTATAGGCACGCGTATTCAAATACATAGATATGTAAACAGGCAGGATACAGCGCTGCGGTCGGTAACAACTGTCTGTCGCGGTTGTTAGATCGGTTACTGCTGCTGCAATGGCAGATTACCAAGATTTAAGTGAGTCTGAACGTGGAGCTATAGTCGGCGAACGAGCGATGGGACACAGCATCTCCGAGGTAGCAATGAAGTGGGAATTTTCCCGTACGACCATTTCACGAGTGTACCGTGAATATCAGGAATCCGGAAAAGCATCAAATCTCCAACATCTCTGCTACCGGAAAAAGATCCCGCAAGAACGGGACCAACGACGACTGAAGGGAATCGTTTAACGTGACAGAAGTCCCACCCTCTGCAAATTGCTGCAGATTTCAATGCTGGGCCGTCAATAAGTGTCAGAGTGCGAACTATTCAATGAAACATCAACGATATGGGCTTTCGGAGCAGAAGGCCCACTCGCGTACCCTTGATGACTGCACGACACAAAGCTTTATCCCTCGCCTGGGCCAGTCAGCACCGACTGTGGACTGTTGATGACTGTAAATATGTTGCCTGGTCGGACGAGTATCGTTTAAAATTGTATCGAGCGGATGGACGTGTACACGTATGGAGACAACCTCATGAATCCATGGACCCTGCATGTCAACAGGAGACTATTAGAGCTGGTGGAGGCTCTGTAATGGTATGGGGCATGTGCAGCTGGAGTGATATGGGACCGCTGATAGCTCTAGATATGACTCTGGCAGGTGACACGTACATACGCATCCTGTCTAATCACCTGCATCCATTCATGTGCATTGTGCATTCCTACGGACTTTGGCAATTCCAGCAGGACTGTGCGACACCCCACACGTCCAGAATTGCCACAGAGTGGCTCCAGGAAGAGTCTTCTGAGATTAAACACTTCCGCTGGCCACCAAACTCCCTAGACGTGAACTCATTGAGCATATCTGGGATACCTTGCAACGTGCTGTTAAGAAGAGATCTTTACCCCCTCGTACTTTTGCGGGTTTACGAAGAGCACTTCAAGATTCATGGTGTCATTTCCCTCCAACACTACTTCCGACATTCGTCGAGTCCATGCCACGTCGTGTTGCCGCACTTCTGCGTGCTTGAGGGGCCCCTAACGACATTAGGTAGGTGTACCAGTTTCTTTGGCTCCTCAGTGTATGATATATAGGTGTAGAAGTGAGTAGGCTAATACTACTATGCGCGTCGCTGTTGGCACCATGTGAAGCTTATAACCCCTATCTTTAGATGTGGCGACGGCAATGGTTTTCCTTTATTTTTATTTTTTAATGGACCTCAGCCATCCGTTTTGCGAACTACCGTACGTTGTGTGACAGAGGTACACACACTAGCTGATAAAAAGTATCCAGAATCATATTAGTGGACATTAATGTAGGCTGTGTCCACTCTTCGTCTTTACGACGGCTTGAACTCTGTTAGGAACACTTTCAATGAGGCGTCTGAATGAAACTTCTTGGTTGATTAAAACTTTATGCCGGTCCGGGACTCGATTATGGGACCTCTGCCTTTCGCCGGCAAGTGCTCTGTCGACTAAGCTATTGAAGTATGACTCACGACCCCTCCTCACAGCCCTAAGACGTCCTCAGAATGGACACCTCTCTCGTCACGAAGCTCGCCAGAGGTGGTGTCCGTCGTGGTTGCTGTGCATTCTGAAGTGACCTACTATGTCTCAAGGATCATCACATGCTTCTCATCGCGATTAGCTACTACAGTGTTCTCCAGCGGCAGTTCTGGCGCCCAAATGATACAGTTCTCTTACAGAAATGGACGCTCCCAAAATAGCTCCGTTAACACCGTTAATGAGTGTCGAAGAAGAGCGGAGAAATTCGCGAAGAAGGTTCTGGACTCGTGGATGGCTTGAACAGCGAACTGCTGGTAGAGGAACAATCCATAATGCAGTACACCTATATGAGACACATACTAAACGAATTTATTCGTTATTTCAGTTGAATCAACACTAATTTTCGTTTTTAAATGGATCATAGTTAAAGCACGGTATCTAACGTGCGTGCGAATCCATATTCTCCCTGCTGTATTGATTGCTATGACTCTGACGTACCCATACTTTCTATACTAGTAGATTTCAAGATCGGGACTGGTTTCGTAATTTCATTCGAATCGAGGTGGGGATTTTTTCGAATCCGCTACTGTCACTGAGAAAGATGTTTACCAGCAATATACGAACATGAGGCAGTCTATGAAACCATGATATATATACGAAGTTTGGTAATAGCAAAACTTTCCAGTGTGTAACTTGTGTTTACTTTTTGACACAGACCGGCAGTCATGTTAATATTTCTGCCCAATTAGAAAACATTCTAGTCGTTGGGTCATACAAGATTTGCAGAAGATATATTAATTACAATAAACAACATCGACTATTGCAGATAATAATTCTATTCAGTTACTAAGAAACACGCAGACTCTTACAAAAAAAAAAACGTTGAAAAAAATTGGAAGTACCTAGTCGCGAATCTGATACCTCTCATTTTTAAGTTCGCGAAATTATCAACCACACTACGACTCAAACATGAGTGTAACGCATCAGTTATATGGTACACATAGTATAACCGCAGTGTCTACAAATGTCACCGAGGAAGGTGGCGTAGTGGCCAGCACACTGTACTCACATTCGCGAGGACGAGGGTTCAAACCCCCGTCCGGCCATCCTAATAAGGTTTGCCTTGATTTCCCTAAATCGCTTCAGGCAAACGCCGGGATAGTTCCTTTGAAAGGGCACGGCCGATTTCCTTCCCCATACTTCCCTAATCCTAGCTTGTACTCCTTCTCTAATGACCTCGTTGTCGACGGGATGTTAAACATTATCTTCTTCTCCTCCTCCTCTGCAAATGTCATTATTTGATATTAAACTATGAGCAGTTACACTCAAAACATCGCACTTTTGACTGATCGTGACTATCATTGTATCGTAGCATTGAAACGGTATACGCTCACAAAAATGGTTCAAATGGCTCTGAGCACTATGGGACTGAACATCTATGGTCATCAGTCCCCTAGAACTTAGAACTACTTAAACCTAACTAACCTAAGGACAGCACACAACACCCAGCCATCACGAGGCAGAGAAAATCCCTGAACCCGCATACTCTCACAGTACACAAGTTTTAACACTAAATGCGTCAAATACAGGTGGCTTTTAGCTACCGTTATGTAACTCGCAGTCATGTTGTTATAACAAATCGTCCCTAAAAATGACGCGTTTTCGAGGCATCATCCATGTGCTGATGCTTTGAAACTGGTTGTATTCACACCACGTACTTTACAGTATAGAATACACGAAATACGGAGTTCTCTTGATCTCCATACGGTATAGCGGCTGCTATGTTCTGCTTGTGACGTAAAACCGATGCCGCATTTCACTGGCCACATTCCTCTCCACGAGGCAAAAATCTGACGTGGCAGATTCTTCATTTCACGCTTTGAACGTGGAATTCCACTCTGTGACGCCACCAGCTCCTCACCTCCTGTGTTTGCACGTCCCATGAAAGGACGGCTCTCCTTTCAAATTTAACAGAAGTACTACCGCACACCTAGCGGAACTAGCAATCCTGACAGAAAGGGTAAGCCTACTGCAGAGAGACTGATTAGCCAACGCCTTGAGCAGAATCCAGCACGTTGTTGCCCACGGCAGTTTTTTCTGGTGAAGGCGTTACCTGCTATTCGAGTTACCAAAGGTGCACCCTTGAGACGATGGCACGCAGCAACTACAGCGACTGCATGAAATAGTAGAAGGCATGACTTACGAGCCAGGCGCTCGTGATCGTCCTACGCATCTGAGGCCGGCGACCAGTACAAGTTCTGACGACCTTGCGGTCACGTAACATGCGAGCTATTCCAAGCGCCGTGGCGACAGTAACACTACAATATCTGTAATTCATTAGTTCATCACTGTAATTCTGCTTTGTTTACAGAACTTCGGCGCCAGTTAATTGGCCCTAAAGAGGATCGGACTCACCGATGTTTCCAACGATGGAGTTTCCTTTTGTAGGAGCCACTTCTTCGCGCCTGTTAACTCTGTTTCAGATTTCCGTTATTCTGTCCACTCGTGTTATTAAATTGACTACTGACTTAACTGCTGCTTGCTACAGTGACAAGCCAAGCCAGTATAGCCACGGCTCACCAAGGACTAACTACAGCTTGACGCCGCTGCGGGGACATGGTGCTGTAAGGAAAGTATATAGGCTGAAGAGCAATTCGCTCACTCGGACTTTGCAGCGCGATTCCTCACATACTGGCAATACAAAAATGTCTGACAGAAAATTTCGTCCTGTGCATATTTCGAGCAGTAAATGCACGTTAAAAATTGGCAATCCAGTAACACTGTAATGACATGTACGGTAACTACCTCTGTCAGTACAGAGAGCGGAGCTGTGCAGTTGGTGTGGTTGATAGCGTTTTGGGTTAGCCCGCAGAAGATGGAGGATTCAATTCTAAATCGAGGCTTATTTGTTTCTATTTGCTAAAAGTGATCTGCGTGGTACAGTGTCTGGCATCTTAATCGTCATATAGCAATTACAGTGGGTTTGCTACAAAACATTTGTAATTACTTACTATGAACACAGAAATCTAAATACAATAATTCTCACTGGTCGGCTTTTAAAGAAGCCTTTTGCACATCGTGGGCGCGATTTGTTTCGCATCACTGCAGCTGGTAGTTTCCAAACCTGTTTCCTGTGCACCCTACTCCAATGGTCCCATCGAAACTATCTGCAAAGTACATTGCTAGCCCTATTGGTGACGTAAGGCCCTAACAAAATGTAATGGACCTGAAGCGGTATAATGTGTGGCACTATTGGGGGAGGGTACACGCAAAACAAATTTGGAATCAAGTAGATGCAGTGGTATGAAACAACTGGCGTCCGCGAATGCAAAAGGTTTCTTTAAAAGCGCCAGCGAATTGCTGGTTGAGGAACGTTACGTAATGCTGTTCGACCATCTGACATACACACTAGTAGAAGTTATTCGTCATTTGAATCTACATCTTATTTTCTTTTTTAAGCTGAATGTAGTTAAAGTACAGTGTTTAAAGTGCATGTATAATACCCATCTTCTCCATGTTGTACTGAGTACAATCACTCTGACGTAAAGTGCTTCATATATTCGTATATGTCAAGAACGGGATTCTTTTAGTAATTTCATTCCAATGAAAGAGGAGATCTTTACGATATCTGTTCAGAGTAATTGAACAAATCGTCCCTAAAAATGACGCGTTTTCGAGAGATCGTCAATGTCCTAATGCTGTTAATCAGCTTATATTCATATCGCGTACTACATAGTAAAAGAACCCACCAAATACGAAGTTTATCTCCAAACAATATGGTGGTCCTACGTTCTGGTTTTGATGCAAAATCGATGCCACATCTCACTGGTCACGTTATTCTCCTCGAGGCAAAAATCTGATATGCTAGATTCTTCATTTCAGGTTTCGAAATGTGATGGAACGTGGAATTCCACGCTGTGAAGTAAGTAGCTCCTCGTCCACGCCTCGCTACTGTGAAACACTTCTCTTCTACTGGAAAACTACCCATAGCTCTTAAGGTATGCACTTTAGAGCCCGTGTTTACTGGACATTCCTTTCTTGTTTCGGTAAAATATCATCAACTCTAAAGTTTGCCTATCCTATAATCTTGTAAATAACAGTACTGGTACATGTATTCTACAGTCAGAGGTTATAACTTTCTAACAGGTCGTTTCCGGACCAGGATTCCTTATCTCAAATTGATAAAATGGTTCAAATGGCTCTGAGCACTATGGGACTTAACTGCTGAGGTCATGAGTCCCCTAGAACTTAGAACTACTTAAACCTAACTAACCTAAGGACATCACACACATCCATGCCCGAGGCAGGATTCGAACCTGCGACCGTAGCGGTCACGCGGTTCCAGACTGAAGCGCCTAGAACCGCACGGCCACAACGGCCGGCTTCAAATTGATACATTTACCCTTCTCCATCATCTCTGAAACTTTGTAACATCATACTGTAGGACACAGCCATGAAATGCAGTTCCATAAAAATAATTCATTATTTTCTACTTGATCACTCTGTGTGCTGATCTGTTTGCTGTTTACAATATTTGCCCATGGGGCGGATGCTGTGTGATGGCATTGCAGCCATTTGGGTTAAAATCATCACTCACTTGATCAGAATAAATATATTCATAAACACGAGGAAAGTAGACTAGCAAAGGCACAGTTTCGTTTTATTCGAATATTTATGAGGACACCTGAAGATGTTATCAACCCACAAGTCCTACCACATACGTTCGTTATGTCATGTTAGGAACTATCTCAAGGTATTCATAAAGAAAAAGGCACTTCCATTTCATCTACAGCAAGCAAACGCTCTGTCAAGCAAACTGAATCCGTTTCCTTGTGTGATGGTACGTGCTGGTACAATCGTGGCTATGTACAAATGAAGTTTGCTGTACACAAAACTCGGTGGTATTCCCAGATGGCTGCAGTAAGCACAGAGTGCAACTCGAATGTAGCTGCGGTCCTAATGTTTCAAGAGCACATCAGCCAGAAGATGTCATCGCCTTTGCCACCCTTGTCCGAAACCTTTGGATGTCGAACTTGTTGCCGTAAAATACTGCTCAGTATACTAAGAACAACAGGATGAAGATTTAACAACCTGGTCCCCTTATTCTGAGTTGGACCTTTCGTCCAATCTGACGGTGACATTATAGTTTACCTAGTAAACAATGTATCGAACAAGGAGGCAATCTGATTTCTCGTCATCCAAATGACTGTCTTCGTAACATCAAGAACTGATTTGCCTTCTCAGTATGAACGCGACAGCGGTACAAACGCTGGTAACAACAAATTCAAACTTCGTGTCAGGCGCTTTATGTTTGTTCAA
Source organism: Schistocerca nitens (assembly GCF_023898315.1). NCBI lineage: Eukaryota > Metazoa > Arthropoda > Insecta > Orthoptera > Acrididae > Schistocerca > Schistocerca nitens. The sequence goes on from NC_064617.1 coordinate 843,177,320, forward strand.
GCTATTCCTTTTCCCTCGTGTAAGGAAAGCAAAGTTCTTCTTTCGAGACGATTTAGAAAAGTCGCAGACCCTCCATGATAGGAGTGGAAAGGAAACATGATATGTGGTACAACACAGTGACATGACAGTTTTTAAGAGACCACGGCGCTGATATAGACCTGAGACGGAACAACTCACAGTCAAAGAGAGTAGAAGCGTTCAGTTCATAGTTATGATATTTTTTAAATGTAACTCAGGCGGCGAAGAAATTGGTTCCGAAATCCTTACCTTTCTACAGTGGGATACTGCACGGGCGTGCAGTCATAACAGGTTACAGTACAAGATGCCTAATGTGGCCAGATACAGAATTTTACCCAAATGTCAAAAATCTGGATAGGTAAACGCTACTAGTAGAATTTCACTGTGTAGCAAAAGCTGTCTTAGCGGAATTTTAAGAATCGGCGACTACCGAAGGCTCTAGAATATGCAACTGACCCCTATTGCAACTCTTCCGCAGTCATCATGAAGAGCAGACTGCTTTAATGACCCCACTTAAATAAGGTTAATTACAAGTCCTACAGAGACGTTTAAATAGTCATTCCCTCATGCTCTATCGTTAAATGACATAGGAAAAGCGTCCAGCAGCATCCTCTGAAGTGCACTTAACAGCAATTAACAGCGTGTAGATACGGCTGTAGATGACAGTATCTCAGTGGAAGCAATATTTCGCTGCAGGCCGCTTTAGGTGGGTAATCTTTACTCCTGAGAACTAAAGAACCACCTGCTTCTCAAGCCATTAGCGGAAAATAGCTATAGTAAAATTAGAATAGATTATGTCTCAAGCAACTGTTGTTGCAGGCTGCGAATTCTGCGACGAACATCTATCAAGTTTACGGCCAAGTGCCCTTGTTTAGTGAAACTTAAAGACAGTGATTCTAAAAGCTTGCACATTTCAGCGTCGCGTATTAGCATAATATTCCTGTTGTAAAATATTTACAAATATCTATAACACAGCTTACAGCGGAGTTGTCTGCATTTTATACTTTCTCGTTGTTCCAGGCTGTCGTACCGAAGAAGCTAAAGCAGTCCAGCTAATTCAGTTTTCTTGTAGGACGCGGTCTTCAACACCTTTACTGCCCACTTTTGCTTCCTGTGCGCAAAAATTGGCTTCTACCGCGAGGGAAATTCTGTACGTGTGTCGACTGGCAGCAACGCTCTTGAATACGACGCAGGATTCGGAGGCGATAGAAAGCCTGCATAAAAATCACAATAGAGGTTAGAGTCATTTTCGATTACCAGATAGTCATATATAGGCACATTCCTTACGGCTGTCTCGTTGTCCTCAGACAACAGTCGAATGCTTTCAACGGCTCGCCGCTCCCCTGCAGTCTCAGGATGAGGCCCGGCTCCAGGATGCTTGCAGTGCACGCACCCAGAACAGGAGTGAATCCGAAGTGTAATTAACAACTATTAATGAGGCTGTCATAAATGCGGCTGCGCGGCAGACGAGTGTGCGGAGGCGAAGCGTGTCGGGAGATAAGCGAGGGGACCTGTTTCGCCTGTGGCGTCGTCCTGAGGATTACGGGAACGCGGCCGCGTCCGGTCGCGCGATAAATAATCTCCCAGCCCAACCGCGCGATATTGGGCGGCGATAAGTTGTGTAAGAAATGTTTTACAAGATGTCCATAAATAAACATCTCGAATCCCGGGCAGCTGGGAAATGGGCTGTAATTTCGCGTTCCGCTGCCATCTGTTCAGAGGCGAGACAGGCCGTCCAGCCATTACGTCCTCTCAACGCCGCCCGAGTCATTCATAATATTCGGGCGTAGTAATCGCCGTAATGAAAACGTACGGGAGCGACATAGCATGTGACCAACACCTTTATTTTCAGTTTACGGGATATAAATGCAAAGATTAAACGTTTTGCATCTTCCTTAAACAAAACTGTTTTTTCTCCTAAAACGAACTGTATCAGCGAGGCCGTAGGCACTCCTCATAAACTCGATAAATTCAGTTTCAAATATTATTGTTACAACCAAACGAAATTACAGTCGTCCGGCCATAACTGTGGGTCCTTTAAGTATTCTGGGAAATGGGTCATCGGAACTACAACGTGTGACATGTTAGTTCACTTTATTACATGAATGAAAAAAATATTTACTTAACTTTATACAATTTTTTTCCACGGGCGTGCGTAGAATATTTACAGCTCAGCTGACTATTAAAGAATTCACTTGATGCACGAATTAACAATCTCTTCTCTTGAAGTACAATGTTCAACGTTTGCAAAAATACATTTCTGTCTGAGGCTTGACTATCCCTTTAGTCCGATGTTGACCGATTCAGCTGAGGTCATGTACTGGGGCAGAGCGTTTCCATTCTCGATTTTATATTGACTTCTTTTTGAGGCGCTGTTGTGCTGAGAGAGAGGGCGTGCCATCTTCAGCATCACCCATTCGTCGATGTGCATTGCAGCGAGACATCGATAATGTCTGTGTTATCGATGTGCATTGCCGATTTTGGTGTGGCGCTGCGATCTTTGGACGAAACCACAATTTTTGGTACCTACTGATGTAATACAAAATAACGAAAAGTAAAACTTCATAAATGATCAAGTTTCAAAACTAAGTGTTACATCACGTCACCATCGATGTTCATAGCGATGGAGCACTTGCTCAGCCGGACAAGGGTGGAGAAAAGTGTCAGTAATGCACTGGATGAAGATGAGAACGGTGCTACTCCTGAATAAGAATTTAGTCTTGGTCATTACATCATATCCTCCAGTACCTCTAGAAATATAACGGAAGCACATCCCCTCTCAGTTACCTGAATGGTTTCATGACTTGGTTGAAGATGCCTGCGGTGACAAGACGACGCGTCAACAAAAAAGTTAAGGCATACTTCATATTAAATACGCCTTCGAATATTCCGATAATTGTGCTGTTGATGTGAGTTTGAGGACCCCTCACATTTAGTGAACTGTCTGTGACACCCGACACAAACTCATGCTAAACCTCGTGCAGATAAACGATACCCCACCTATTCACTGAAGTCTTCATCAAATCTTGATGCAATTGGTTCAAATGGCTCTGAGCAATATGGGACTTAACATCTGAGGTCATCAGTCCCCTAGACTTAGAACTACTTGAACCTAACTAACTAACCTAAGGACATCGTATACATACATGCCCGAGGCAGGATTCGAACCTGCGACCGTAGCAACCACGTGGTTCCGGACTGAAGCGCCTAGAACCGCTAGGCCACCGCGGCCGGCGATGCAATTGGGGTAAAAGACGAATAGACAGCCATACTTGGAGAAGACCAGCGGATGTGGTTCACCAACTACCTGCTTCACAGCGCTGCAATTCAGTTGATAGTGAATCTTTGTCAAGAGTGACAAGTTGGTACTTCCCTTGACTCTTTAATTCAACAAAAAGTAACTGTTTTTCACAATTTTAGTTTTTAGTACACTTCAGTATTATACATCATGTCAATACTTTTTCATTTTTCCGTAAGTTAGACTTTGGGTAGTTACGGAAACTAACATTTCAGATCTAGCTGCATGCCATCACGTTGTTTCTCTTAGCGTTCTCGTCCACTGCGTTTGATTACGCGCTATGCTCATCTCTCCCCACCGATTGGTCGATGGCCATACCAGGTTTTGAATAGTCTATTTTTTAGTTCTGACGATACTTAATTTTTTTGTGATGCCGACTAAGTACGTTTCCAAGGTTGGTTCTACTGTAGGCCGATGAAGAGAAGAAGACTTCAAATAGCTATTAATAAAGTAAAAGATGATAGTTATTCAGTCAGAAAAGGTTCTATACTGTCTAACATCCCAAGGAAAACCCTAGAGCAAAATATAAAAATTGGTTGTGATTCAAAAACTGCAATGGGTCGAGGTTCCTGTTTTGGTTCAGCCAATGAGGAACGAATTTTGTGATTTCCTATAATTTTCTCTTCTTAACTTATCTGAAACAAGCAGGTCAACGAAAAATCTATAACCTGCGTGTCTTCCCGAGTTTTACACGATTTAAAGAAATCGTAGTTCGTTTGAAATTTGATATAACTTACTTTTATATATATATATATATATATATATATATATATATATATATATATATATATATATATATATATATATATATATATATAAATTTCTCAGTTGTGTTGGAGTCTGATATTGGCACCTGAAAAAATCGTGGCCATCGATCCTCGTTTTATCCTAAACTGCAGCCTCCGATACCCATTCAAACTAGACTGCAGGAAAAATTTTCAACAAGTAACTGGAGGCAGGAATTTCGCAAGACGGCGATATAAGGTCGGCGTGGGTGACCGGCATAGAACACATACATCCGCGACAACAGCAGTCAACGTAACGCTTAACAGTGCCGAGGAATTAAACCCAGTAAGTGTCACCACGCCTAGCTAACACATTAGCCGTCAGAAGAACTTAGAACTTAAAAAAACACGTCGTCTGGTCGCAGACACAGTCGGCTATGATACCCGGAGTTTTTGCTTTTATTGCTGCTAACGCTGGCAGTAAATCTGTAGAAAAGAAAGAGTAAAAATACGAGGGGGAAGCCAACTCACATGCTTTAAGCATGTATAATTGGTGCCAAAGCAATATAACAACACAAGACAGAAGTAACCAATGAATGGGCACTCCAGGGACCAATACGATTTGAAAGAGCTCACTGTTTTATTTGTAAGATCCTGCTGACTGTATAATGGTTGGCTGTTCCGAATACTGCAGCTGTTCCATGTCGTCAGTGATGGGAAAGTTTCCATCCTCGACCACTGAAGGATTTCGCAGCAAGCTCAACGTCGCAAAGGCCAAATACCAGCACAACGTATATCACGTCTGATATGCAACATGCACGTATAAAGTCCAAAATCCACCTATGACGTATATTCAGATTCAGGCCATACTAGTCAGGCAACATGAGATTGCCTACAGCCAGAGATACAAATAGAAAATTATAGTAACTTCCATGTTAATGTTTCACTTGTGCTGTTCTCAATTAATACCAACGACGCGTTGTATCTGAGATGAGTCTTTTTATCCTGCCTTATATTGTTTTAACACTACAGCTAGCAACCTAGCGAGACGATTAATAAAAATTGCCAAATACGCAAATACTTCGCCTGAATGCCTCATTAATTTGGGTATCCTCCCCTCAAAAGTACGAGTCCTTAGTACTTTTTAAGTTTCGGTTTATTAGCTGTGAATAAGGAATCGTGATAAACAAGTTGAGCTCCCTCAATAGAATTTATTTGGATGTGAACTCAAAAGTGAGGGAAACTGTGGAAGACTACATGTAAAACAATGAAATCTGGCAGTGCTGAAGGGTTGAGGTTGTGTTGATTTGGTGGAAGAGACCAAACAGCGAGGTCATCGGTCTCATCTGGTTAGAGAAGGATGGGGAGGGAAGTCGGCCGTGCCTTTTCAAAGGAACCATCCCGGCATTTGCCTGAAGCGATTTAGGGAAGTCACAGAAAACCTAAATCAGGATTGCCGGGCGCGGGATTGAATCGTCATCCTCCCGAACGCGAGTCCAGTGTGCTAACCACTCCGCCACCTCGCTCGGTAGTGCTGAAGAGCAAAGAAGAATGACTGACCAGATAAATAAAAAGGAAGAAGATTTATTAGAAAGAATAGTGGAGGAAAGAAGTTATTCAGTGAATCCACGGCAGAAGGAGTGACAGGTCAATTTGAAATCATAAGGCATATAGGAAAATTCAATCCAGTGCTACAAAAAACTCTAGGAGAGCTAATTGTGGGTCTAGACGCTGATTAGAATCTCTGAGAAAACTATCGTGAAATGTGGTTGCAGCCAACACGCGGAAAAGGGAAGATTAGCGCTAGGCAGGAAACTGTGGAGAGCAGCATCAAACTCGTCAAATGATTGATGACTATAAGAGAAAATTGAAATAAAAGTACTTTAGACTATTGTTATGTGCTGTCATTGGCCATATGTGTCTGGACTTCGCATCTTGACTAATCTCTCCATTCAAGAGCTGATCGCCACCGATGTACTAGCAGCGTACTGGACAAGTTTGACCTGTAAAGACGTTTGTCATTCGTTGTAGTGTGTACTCTGGCGGTGTCTATGAATCACAGACACGTTTCAGAATCTCACAAGACATAATTTTACCTTTGCATGCATGAAACGTATTCCATGGCTCCCGCGGTGTGAGAAGAAGACAAAAATTTACGTTTAATTTAACATAAATGTAATGACAAGGCTTGTTATTACGGGTGGTTATAGCATTAAAATGCTAATTTTCACTTGGCGACCCTGCCAGTGTAGCCTCCCCACAAAATAAAATAATATAATATGAATAATATTCTAATTTAGTGTAACCTCCCAACAGAAAAATTCCTAAACCTCTCAACAGTAAAAAATATAATTATGTCGTTCACATTCAGTGTAACGTCCCAACAAAATAATTTCCGTAACCTGGTAATAATACAATGTGACTAACCTCTCAATTAAATTGTCGATCACTTATAACCTTTCAATAACTGACTGTGAATTTAAACTGGTATATTTTGGACGTCAGCAGTGCTGCGTCATGGCCCTGAAAGATCATTCTGAAAAAATTGAAAATTCTTACCTCAATTAGGTCGCCGGATAACGCATATATATCTGCTCTTACTATAAATTTTTCTGGCACAGCCTTGTGCAATGCTGGGCGATAGATTTGTCATTTATAAAAGGAAACAACTGATTTTTCTTTTCAATAATCGGGATGACCAAGGATTAGAGAAATTAGTAAATTCTTCAAATTGAAATGAATGATCGTCAAAAGTTACTTTTTATGAGAAAAATTATTATTAAGAGATTTTTTTAAACATTTACTTGGGACTTGATTTAACAATACTACACATGCGCGAGGCTGCTTTTACCTTATACAATAATGCTCAGGCTCCGCCATCGCTGCACCACGACTGGCGCAGCCAACACGATACACCAGACTGCTCGCTAGCAACTACTTACTGCTACTGATACACAGTTCGTACTGCATACAACACTGCTCTTTGGTCTGAGATTCTCTTATAGCTTACATATCGCAAGCAGCGCGTGAGCAATCCATCGAAATTACATCTGCTCGAGTGAGCTAGCAACAAATTCCTTAATCATGTACCTCTTACAACCCAACAGAAAATTCTTTCACTCAGACTTAAGCTCCACTACACCATGAGCTATAAGTTAAATTTAATATTCTGGACCGGGATATTGAATGGATTACGGCTTTATCTTATGTCCATCTGTGTTATTGCTAAACCCTACAAGTCTTCGTAGAGTTTTTTTCTAGTTCCAGCATTGTATTACATTTTCTTTTTACAAAAAATTGATAACATGAAAGCATATAAATGAATACATATTGCGAATCAGTTAGCAAAATATCAAGTTATTGGAGAATTTCGAAAACAATATTTTGTTAAGTTGTGTTTCTGCAAAAAAGTGATTCTCAAATCATTAATGAGTGAAAATACCAAAAATTCAAAATTCATCATCTATAAATCATCTTCATCTATAGTCATACAATATTGAGGTTTATCTGAATATGAATTCCTATTTTACCACGCACGCTTGATTTCATTCCCACCCAGTGTTAGCCAATCAACATTAAAACTGCATTAAGAGAGCTACAATTTTGCTTCTAGAGCTCGAAAAAAATTGAAACAAGGAGTCTGAAGCAAAGCGAATTAATTTACTTAGAGATAAAAATTCAAATGTGTAATGAGGGTCGACTCAAAATATTTAGAACAATTAGAAAAAGTTTTCCTACCAACAAGCATTCGTCCTAGAATTGCAGTAGCTCTTGGAGTATCTGACTGGATTTGGAATGTGCAATAGCAAGCTGTACTCTAAATTCTAAACATTTCCCAGTGACACATTTTCATATTCATCAAGCGAAATGATATAAGGATTTAAAATTTGTTTCTTAAACTTTTCTTGTTACGTTTTGGGCAGTGTCCATAGGCTGGGGACAAACTCAGAGAAGGATGTAAATATTATTAGTGAAATGTTCTAGAAACCTTCTAAGCGTATCCGTTAAGAATAATCTGTAAGTTGTTAGAACTGCATTCATTTGCACGAATGCATTTTCTCATACATATTCTCACAGCAGTTCTCACGCCTCGTCATTAAAATGCTCTGCGAAACAGTAAATATTTGCTACGCGTAAAAAGTATACAACGAGAAGAACGGGCGCAGTCACGCCTCCGGAACATGAATTTATACATGCTGCAATCACAGCTATCGTCTTTTTTGTGACGTCGCCTTTTACAAGTCGAAAGCTGAGCAGCTGTAGGCAAGTCTTGTTTATTCTAATGAGTTGGAATGATACAATTTTTTTTTCACCTAGGTCCTGCTGACCGGTGGCTGCGTTTTATTTCTCCGCGATATTTTATTGAGGCAAAGTGGCGGGCAAGAAAATTAAGGACTGGGAAGGATATCAATTATAGTAATTATTGCGAGCCGAGTCGGGGATCACGCACGCTTTACCCGCCGCGGGCGAGGATTCCTGGAAAGATACGCGCCCGCCGACGCCGCGATAAATATCTCCGATTGCTACTCGTGAAAGGGGGCCGGGGGAGAAGCTAGATTTCAGCTCTATGATTATAATTCCCCACACGATTAATTCCGAATGGTAGGCTCTTTTTATGTTTCCAGTGCTCCGACGGCGACCTAGGTGGATACTGCAGTGGCCCCATATCTTTCCCTCCTCCGCTCCGGGGCTAGAGGCAGATAGTACAACAGCTGAAATCTGGGCAGTGCGCTTAATGGAGATGTGTTTACGGCCTCTTTTCTCGTTTTCTTCCAGAATACGAGAAACCTTTTAGTGAATTCAATTTTTTTTGTTTCCCTTTCTTTTCGCAGTAAGCTACGATGGAGTCGCCACCTTCCCACTACGCGAGGAATGTGTGTACTAGCTACAAAACGCCAGATCGCGAAGCGTGATCTTACTTCTTCGAAAGCGAATGCAGCTGTCTGGTATAATTGATCAGACCGTAAATGCTTTTATTAAGACTAACACCTAAAGGGTGAATTTTGTACCGCTCTTGTTAATTTTTATACGATTAATTGCGACCTCTGTCCACTTGCACTGCTATGTGAGTAAGAAAATATTCTTGATTCATTTATCAAATCAAGTTTTTTAATAGACACGTGGTTTCGATATATTTATCCCATGTGAGTGCCAAGTAACTCATGGTCGCCTTGAGAAAGTCACGATTGTAATTCACCCTGATTGTTTACAAGTGCGTGGAAATCAAACGAAGATATGAAAAGTAGTTCGTGAGAAGTCATCTTGAGGAAATAAGACTTCAAACATTCAAGATTGACACTAAAGCTTTCATCTGCTTTTTTACTGGTTTGACTGATATCCATATTTTCAGTTATGTACAAGTATGGAGAATTAACATTACATGACATATGTATTTATTACTAAATGAAGTTGAGTTTTGTGACACTATCAGCCGGACACGGCGGAAGAGTAGTATACGGCATCTTCTTGTAAAAGTCACGAGTAATACGGAATTGACTCCTTATTGTGTGCATGCACACATCAGCAATTGAACAAGGGAGATCGACGATATATCTTGTACTTAGTAACGTGTAATACGTTGCGCTTTGATTACGGCGATGTTGTTTGTTAGTACACTTGTCATTCAGTTTTATGGCACTAAAGTCTTCCTGTGCTCTTGGTTGCCCTGTTTCCCTTTCAATGATATTCCAAATTGCTTTAATTTTATTATCAGAGTTACTGATCTCAGACATGATACACATGCTTCTGAACTTTTTAATATCTTTTCTTAGTACCGCACAATAGTTTTTATAATACTGAACAATTTCGGGGTCAGTACTCCCTCTTGCTATTAGGTACATTTATCTTTTACGGTTGCAATATATTCTTATTTCTTTAGTTAGCCAAGGTTTTTTTATATGTTTTCTTGGAACTATGTTTAACTATTTTCTTCGGAAAACAATTTTCAAATACCCTTAAAAGGTATCGTGAAATAAGTTATATTTCAAGTTTGCATCGGGTTCCTTATACACTTCATCCCAGTATAGCTGCTTAGGCTTTCCCTAAAGTTTGAAATATTTATATTGTTAATTGAACGCACTGCTTTGAAAGTCTGATTTGATATACTGCATGGAGCTATGTCATGTACTGTAACTAGCTGTGCACCATGATCTGAAAGACCATTCTCAACAGGATAAGCATTCATGTCCTTAAACTTATCTTGGTCTATAAAAAAGTTATCTATCAATGTACTGCTGTTCTTTGTTATCCGAGTAGGAAAATCAATGACGGAGCTCAAATTGAAAGAACTGAGCAATACTACAAGGTCATTCTTCCTATTACACTCTTTCAGGGAATCAACATTGAAATCCCCACGAATGATAATTTGCTTCCCCCTGTCTGACAGATAGCACAACAAAGCATCCAAGTTTTCTAGAAATAGCTGGAAATTCCCTGAGGGGGACCTATACACTGTTACAATTATTAAAGTGCCATCATTTAGTTTAAGTTCAGTGGCACAAGCTTCCATATGTTGCTCTACACAAAATCTTTTAGTTTCTAAGTTTTTTACACTGTGGAAGCTTTTGACATATATGGCAACTCCTCCTCTCATCATATTATCTCTACTTACATGTGCAGCTAATTTGTACCCATTGTTGCTAACCTTTTGCATGTCAGTGACAATGTGATGCTCAGACAGGCATAGTACATCTATTACATTCTCAGTTTCTATATCTTCTAAACAAAGCAGAAGCTCATCAATTTTATTCTTCAATCCCCCAATATTTTGATGAAATATACCAACATTATTTTTCACTTTACTTTTGTGAGCATCTTGAACTTTTTAAACATCTTTAGTACTTGCCTGGCTGAGTTTCCCCCTGGAAACTTTCATTCACTGCTTTCGTATGGCATCATATTCTGGGGTAATTCATCGTTGAGTAGAAAAGTATTCATTGCTCAAAAACGTGTGATCAGAACAATTGCTGGAGCCCACCCACGGTCATCCTGCAGACATCTATTTAAGGATCTAGGGATCCTCACATTAACCTCACAGTATATATATTTCCTTATGAAATTTGTTGTTAATAATCTAACCCAGTTCAAAAGTAATAGCAGTCTGCATAGCTATAACACCAGGAGAAAGGATGATCTTCACTATGCAGGGTTAAATCTGACTTTGGCACAGAAAGGGGTAAATTATGCTGCCACAAAAGTCTTTTGTCACCTACCAAACGGCATCAAAAGCCTGACAGATAGCCAACTAACATTTAAAAATAAATTAAAAGGATTTCTAGATGACAACTACTCCTACTCATTGGCTGAATTTTTAGACATAAATTAAGGGAAAAAAACAACAACAACAACTTAAACATTAGTGTCATGCAATATTTTGTGTAATGTAATATCTTGTACAGACATCTTTTATTAACCTGACACGTTCCACATCATAACGAAGTGTCGTATTCATGATCTATGGAACAAGTATTAATCTAATCTAATCTAATCTTAGTGAGTTCTCACCAATAGCCGTTCAACTACCGCCCACAGCTGAAGCACACACTCGACAGACCACACAATCTCTTTTCATTCGTCGTGCTTTCAATGGCGGTTTTTCTGTGGTCACGTTGACATCTTTGCTCTGTGAAACGCGTTCGTGCCTTTCTGCCCCACAACAGGAAGGTGATTCACAACGTTAAAGGCTCATCAGCACTCAACTGGCAAATCATCGGCTGCCCTTTGCCCCATATACATACTGCTATAATCTTTGACCCACGTCATCAACGAGTTGTTGCTCACTGACTCCGGCTGCGGCAATTTCCGTAGAATCGAGTTATTCACTGTATAACATTAAATACGATGGCAAGTGGAAAGCTTTCGCGTTCTCAGAGACACTGGTGAGCCAAAACACTATGACTACTATCCACCGAGAGATGAATGCAGCAGCTTGGTGGCGCAGCGGTTATATAAACTGAGCAGAGACGACTGGGGAGTCATTCTAGAGACGATACGCGCTGCAAATGGGGAAATTCACTGGTGTAACCGACGTTGACCAAGATTGTTTTGGCCCGGTGAATGCGGACGGACATCTCGGAAACGGCGAAGCTGGTCGGCCGTTCGAGTCCCACTGTCGTCAGCATGTATGGAAAGTGGTAGAACGAAGGCGAAGGTGAAACCATGAATAGGTGACAACCTGTAGGACGTACAGAACGTGGAGGTAGCAGAATTGCCCACTTCTATAACAGGACAGGCGGCCATCTGTGGCAGATCTGAGGACAGAGTACAACGCCGGTGGAGGAACAAGTGTTGAAGAACGCACCACAGACCGTGCATTGTTGAACAGTAGACGGACCTTGGGTGTTCCGATGTTGATCCAACGAAGTCTTCAGTTATTTTTGCAATGGGCACGAGATCGTCGCGATAGAACCTTGGATCAAAGGAAAAATGTCGCCTGGCCAGATGGATCACGTTTCCTCTTATCCTCTTACAAGGAGAGGTCCCCAGAAGTGGGATCGATTTTTTGCAACCACTTATGCAGTGATATAGGTTAAGGTTCCAGGTGCCACACCCTGCATCAGTCCACCCTGGTACACCCTCATTTGCGAGTAATCGACGAAAAAATAATTTGGAATTTCGCGTGATGCTAGCAATATAAAAAAAATATAGAGCTTGGATGCATAGTATAATGGGTATAGTACAGGCTTCATATACAAGAGGTTTCAGGTTCTAATCTCTTGGAGTGTTTTGTAATTTTTTATTTTTATTCTTTTTCGAAATGACTTTGATCATTATTTTTATCCAGTTAAATGGTTTAAATGTATTTTTTATTTCTAGTCCTTTGATACATCATTTTAATCACGATACTATTTTTTTTCATTTGCTCTCGTTTATTCTTCCTATAACTCCTCCATTTGGAATCTCCGTACACGTGATTTTAATTACTTCTATGTATTAACATCGATTTACTTTTTTCTGTTTCGTTATACTTTATTTTCATCTATGTTACTGCGATCATTATTTCTGTTTTTCATTTTCCTTGAATTTCGTTTTACTTACCATCCCTTCTTGCTTTTAAAACTTCATCAGCGTTATTTTGTCGATAGTGCAATAAGAATTTATGTTTTAAATTACATCTTTCAATGAAATTTACATTTTTGACGCCACTGCACAGTCAATATTCGGAGATTGTTTTGTCTTTTATTTATTAATAGATAGATCGTCATTTTCAAAATGTTTAGATATTGGGATAGGTAAATAAAAATGAGTAAATTCACATGCACAATGGCAGTAAAAAACGAGAGCAGTTGCAAAAGTCAGTGATTAAAATGATGTGACAAAGGATTATACGTACAAAATACTTTTAAATAAATTAATTGAATAAAAATAAAGAACAAAATCGTCTCGATGAAGATTTAAAAATAAAAGATTTCAAAGAACTTGATGAAATTCGAACACACAACCTCTTGCATATGAAGCTTGTACCACCACCATTACATTACTCAGCCACTTCGTATAAAATTTCTTTCTTAAAGCTATAGCGTATCATGAGAAATCCCGAATTTTTTCATCGATTACTTGCAAATGAGGTCCCATTAGGGCGAATGGCAGCAGGGTGTAACATCTCGGAACTTAACCTTTAATACCAAAGATGTAATCAAAAAGTCGATCCCACCGCTGGGAACTTCTCCTCGTTAGACCACATCGACATTCGTGCCAAGATACGCCTTCATCCAGGTGAACATCGTCTCGAAATATAAACCGCACGATGGGTAGGCATCTGACGCCAAACACCCACGTAAACTTACCACGGACTTGCACAATCCAAGCCACGCAGAACTGTATTGTGTTTCAAAGGTGCATAACACACTATTAAAGGGTGGGAATAATGTTTTGGCTCCTTTTATGTGGCGTCCCAAGTCGCAATGAAATGCGCGTGTTGCTTTCGACTGTCACACCGACGTTCTGTGTACTCATCCCATTTACACAATACGCCGTACTGTTCCTTTCGCGTGATAATAGCAAAGATTTCTCTCCAACACAGCAGTTACCTCGAATGTAGTTTCTCATCAGAGTAAATATGTATTCCTCTTTCGTGTCTCGAAAAACTGTTTACTTTCTTGGGAGAAGCTAAATCTACGTTCTATTATGTCTGTTATTTGCACAGCATATTTGTTCATTCCCACGATTCTCATTTAGTCGTGCGCAATTGGAGGAGGAGGAGAGTAGTGTTTAACGTCCCGTCGACAACTAGGTCATTAGAGACAAAGTGAAAGCTCGGGTTAGGGAAGGATACCGACCGTGCTCTTTCAAAGGAACCATCCCGGCATTTGCTTGAAACGATTTAGGGAAAATTACGGCAAATCTAAATCAGAATGGCCGGAGACGGTTTGGAACCGTCGTCCTCCCGAATGGGAGCCCAGTGTGCTAACCACTTTACCACCTCGCTCGGTCTTGCACAAGTGTGTCGGATGAACCGTAGCATTCATTTTTTATGTGCTGTCTGTAAGGGTTAACGATATCAGAGTCGAAAAATGAATCATTGGGAAATAATATCAAAAATTACGATTTCTCTGTATTCTCCATGCTCCTTACTCATCTCTCGACGTACTGACGCGCCTAAAGCATTTTGATGCTGTACGACGAACCCGCTGTGAAGAAGGGAGCTGTTATGATTTATTTTGAAGCTTTTCTTTAAAAATATGAAGCTCAAGGCAAACAGCACAGCACAGATTCACGCGCTTCTATAAGTAACCAATGATTTTCGAGCGACATCTAGATCTGAATTCGGTAGGAGCGTGGCTAAAATCAGGGTCCGGCCTTCAAATTTAGTTTTTCTCAAACTGATTAAGGTGAATGCCGACATGGTTCCAGTGAAAAGCACACTGCCGATTTTCTTCCTCATCCTAGTGTAATCTGCGCTTTTGGTACCTCTCCACTGACACACTAATCACCGTTGAACACTAATCTTCCTTTGCTTCTTCTTTAGTATCAGCGTTATTTGCGACTGTGTTTTCATATTTAGAACTTTCTTTCGCAGTTTTTTCAGTTTTTTTGAAGGTGATAATTTCGAATCAAGCGTTAGGCACTAACTGACATATCACCATTCTCCTCTTTTCGGCCGGCCGCTGTGACAGAGCGGTTCTAGGCGCTTCAGTGCGGAACCGCGCAGCTGCTACGTTCGCAGGTTCGAATCCTGCCTCGGGCATGGATGTGTGTGATGTCCTTAGGTTAGATAGGTTTAAGTAGTGCTAAGTCTAGGGGACTGATGACCTCAGATGTTAAGTCCCATAGTGCTTAGAGCCATTTGAACCATCCTCTTTTCGAGAGTTGTCGACTGCCGCAAGGAAAGGTGAGTCATTCCCTTCGATAGGAAATAATTCAGTTGCTTTAATATATCTGTTAGCAGAAAAGTAGCATTAAGCGCAATGAAGAATCGTCAACTCTTTGCCTGCTATTATTGTCAAAATCTGTTTCCATTATCTTGAATTGTTTATATAACATGACCATGAGTCACCTTGCACGGATGGTGATGCGTATACCAGTAAATATTCAATGATGTAAGGATGGGAGCTTTCATTCACAACAGACAGCAACTGCGACAACCTCTTACTACTTAATCAGTCGAATCTATAACAATTTACACTTCTTCCCTCGCGACTTCATCAGACGTTCCATGAGGCGTTTCGTGCATCATGCTGTTGTCCACTGAGAAGTCGCAAAGCTAAAAAATTGTAACGAAATGCAGCAATATACCCATAAAATCGCTGCTTGGTGCGGGGATTGGCACTTCACTCTCAACATAAACAATTTTGACTTATTGCCAATGCACAGACAAAAAGACCCACTTCTGTATGATTACACGATTGCGGAACAATCACTAGAAACAGTCATATCCTTAAAATATACAGGAGTTTGTGTACGGAGTGACTTAAAGTGATACTACCATATAAAGCTAATCGAAGGTAAGTTTGATGCCACACAGATTCGTTGCAAGAATCCTCAGGAACTGTGACCGACCCACAGAGGAAGTAGCTTACGAATCTCGTCGACCAGTACTTGAATATTGTTCGTCAATGTGACATACAGGAAAATAGGGAAATGACAGTGGTAGAGCAAGTATCCGCCGCCACACAGCGTAACATGGCTTGCGAAGTACAGATGTAGATGTAGATGCAGGATAATCGGAAGATACGGTCAATCGGTAAGAGAGACTGTTTGCAATTTACGAGGGGCGTTCAATATATATTTTTTTCCAGTACACCATATTATTCTCCTTTCTTTTTTAAAAATCTCTATATTTCAAAATAATGTCCTGTCAACGCGACGTCACGTTACTCGGAGGGCCTATATGCCCGCGTGGTACCACTCTGCTGGCTGACGTCAGAGCAACGTCTTTGCTGCATCAATAACCTTCCCATTATCCACGTACTGCTTCCGCGCAGTGCGGTCCTTCACTGCTCTTATCGTCGTCTGTTGAGCGACGACGTACCCAGCGGCTACCCCAACTGGTGGACGAGTGTGTCAGCACTACCAACAGAGACGTCCAGTTGAACAGCGAGGTGTTTGTTTGTGATCCGCCGATCACCTCGAATAAGAGTGTCCGCACGTTCTAACACTGCAAGAGTCACAGCTGTGTGCGGGCTGCCGGCGCGCGGGAGATCGGACAGGTTTGCGCGACTTCGTTGTGACGATAACAGACGCCTCGCTCATCGACTCACCGTGCTTTTGTTCACTGTCAGGTCTCCGCAGAAATTCTGCAAACACCTACGAATATCTGCGATGCTATGTATTTCCCCCAAAAGATAATGACAGCTCTCTGTTTAGAACGCAGCTCCGTTACAGACGCCATTTTCAAGGCTACGTATAGCGCCGCCACCTTTCAAAACTTCACAAATTTAATGAATATCCTACAGTGTCTCACTACAAATTCCCCATTTTTTCAACCAAAATTGCCAGATAATAAAATGTGTCACATTACGTACTCAACGTCCCTCGTTCTTGTGCGTCTCATTTGTGAATACTGCTCGTGTGTGGCGGCACCCATGCCAAATAGGGCGAACTGGGAATATCGGACAGATGCAAAGAAAGGCAGCACGAGTAATGGTAGCAAGTTTGTTTGACACGCGAGGCACCGTCACAGAATTGGTGACTGCCTCAATTGGCAGTCTGTTGAAGAGAGACGCAAATTATACCGCGAAAGCCTACTTACAAAGTGTGTACGACGAACCAGTATTAAGTGAAGAATCTAAAGATATAATCAGCGCTCAACGTGCCACTTCCGAGGGGGCCACGAAGATGAGATTACACTAATTGCAGCAAGCACAGACGCATCTACGTAGTCAGTATTCCAGTTTTCGTGACAATTAGGTTGTAAACATATTTATCGTTGCAGCGCTTACTATAACGGTAATACTGTGAACTGTTTAGATTCTTATGTCAGAAGTCAGGTTTTTACACCGATAATAGATTGCATATCGTCCTCCGAACAGCGGTGCACAGCTTCGTCGGAGGATGGCTACGTGCCGAAACCGTTAACTTCGGTCTAATGACCTAAAACAGATTTTTACCTCTCAAGGGCCAATACCGACATTTTGGGGCCCATCTTATTATTAATTGGTAGCCTACATAAATTAGTATGATATGAGCCCCGGGTGGACTAACTATAGTAATGGCGCGATAAACTGGTCCCCGGCCCCAAATACAGATCGTTAAAAGTCGGCACGATTCGGAACACTCCATGTCGACTGTCCTCTGTTTCAGACTGCTGAAAACTTCAGCGACCCCACAGCTGTGACACTGCAATTGCCTGACAACGTGCTGTTGTGTTGTCTGTGTTTATTAACACTTTGACTGCCGGCCAAGTAAACCTTGCAGTTTCTTAGAACGTCAGCCATTTTTACGGTTTTCCAGTATTTTTTTATCAATAACATTAGCCAACATTTAAGTGTGATACTAACATTTTAAGAAACCCTGGAACTACTTCCTTTGGATTACACGGATAAATTGTTGCATAATATTCTGTGTGATGCATTTCAAAAAGGTTTTTGCCCCTGGTTACTCGTATTTTGCACTCGCTGCATTGGTACGTAGTGTCTTTTCTTACAGCCTTTCCTGATCGTCTATAATAAATAAAAAAAGTGTTTCAAGGTTCAGAAAATGACGGAACGTCAGAAAAGAACGCAACTCTTTAACGAGTGTTTTATGAGGTCAAAAAGCCAAGTACTCAATTAACGTTTGACACAGTTCTTGCACAAAGTGATGATTAACGTCCGAATCCTCGATATCATCATCCTCACTGTTACTGTCAACAAAATCATGCTCCAATTCACGCAAAATATCGTCGTTCGTGAGACAACATGAAGCTATGTCTTTCTTTTCTGTACGTACTGAGCGAACTCCTGTCGCCCTCCAACAGCTTGACTTCATACAACAAATAGCTGTTTTAGAAGGTACATCCCCCTCGCAAACAATGAAGACCGATCGCTCCCTTCAATAAACGTGGTTTTGTATAAAATAGCGCGAGAAATTTTATCCTATTATACATCAGAAATTTATGGTAAGGACTATGGGACCAGACTGCTGAGGTCATCGGTCCCTAGGCTTACGCACTACCTAACCTAACTTAAACTCACTTACGCTAAGGACAACACAGACACCCATGCCCGAAGGAGGACTCCAACCTCCGACGGGATGAGCCGCGCGAACCGTGTCAGGACGTCTAAGACCGCACGGCTACCCCGCGCAGCCTATTATACACGTCTGGAACGGCAGTGTCCGAAAATTTGCGTCCCGTCAATTGCCAGAATCGGTAATAACAGTAATTGTACTTATAACGAAGTGAATTGTACAATATGAGACACGATCACAAATGTTTACTAGACTTCTGAATGTGATTTTCGTTTTACTGATGGCATTATATTGAAACAGCCTTAGTTTGATTTCATATTTCTTGCTGCGAATATGTACCGCATTTGTTGTTGTTGTGGTCTTCAGCCCAGAGACTGGTTTGATGCAGCTCTCAATGCTACTCCATCCTGTGCAAGCTTCATCACATCCAAGTAACTACTGCAACCTACACCCTTCTCAATCTGTTTAGTGTATTCATGCCTTGGCCTCACTCTACGATTTTTACCTTCTGCGCTTCTCTACAATACTAAATTGATGATCCCTTGATGTTTCAGAATGTGTCCTACCAACCGATCCCTTCTTCTAGTAAAGTTGTACCACAAATTCCTATTCTCCCCAGTTCTATTCAGCACCTCCTCATTAGTTACGTGATCTACTCAGCTAATCTTCAGCATTCTTCTGAAGCACCACATTTAGAAAGCTGCTATTCTCTTCTTGTCTAAACTTGCCATTTCTCTAATGCGCATTCAGGAATTCGTGTCACTTGTGTTTGAAATTTTGAAATTTATACCGTAACAACTGATCGGTAGGCCGCACACACACCCTTGGGCTGTCAGTGCTGGAAGGCAAACGATAAACTTGTATAACTTTAATTTAAAAAGCCTATATACTGCTAAATGGCCTCAACTTCTTAGCATACATTTCCACACGCTTGTCAGTCACTAGGTCTTTGTCCTCTTTCAAAGCACTTTTGGAGTGAGGAAAGTGCTGGTCAAATTTACAGACATCTCGTAACATAACATACTGGAGGGTCCCGAATGAGTGTTTAGAAACGTTTTACACAATTTGCGTTGGGAGACACGTATCTATTTATACGGAGCTTCCTAATAAACACATTACAACTTTTCCCCTGCTGACTTGGACCCAGTTTCGTGAGTAG
Source organism: Schistocerca nitens (assembly GCF_023898315.1). Lineage (NCBI taxonomy): Eukaryota > Metazoa > Arthropoda > Insecta > Orthoptera > Acrididae > Schistocerca > Schistocerca nitens. The sequence continues at coordinate 843,197,127 of NC_064617.1, forward strand.
TATATAATCCAGAATTCTCAATTCCTCCTCAATATCTTTTAAGTTGGTTCGTTCATTTTGCCGCTCCCACCATTATGATAAACTAGCGAACCCGGCAAAACTTCGCAATTGCTAAATTTGTATGGGAACTGGCAATACGCTCTAATCTCCTTCTTCCCCTTCTCCCTCTCTCTCTCCCTCCCTATCTCTCTCCTCTTACCACCTCCCTTCGTGCATCTCCTCCTACCCCCATCTCTGTGCATCACCTTCCCTGCCCCCCCCCTCCCCCACGCCCACTACACTCACCGTACATCTGTTAATCCACACTCTTACCATCTCCTCCTGCCTCGTGTCTCTCTCCATATTCTCCTTCCCCTCCTTTATATCCATTTCCCCCCCTCTTCTCCATCAACCTCTTCCTCCCCGTCTATTTGACCTTATTTATTGTGACTGCAGTCTGAACCTCGATTGTATGAAGTCAAAATCAATGGGTAAACCAGCTGGACTCATTAGTACACGGGGGATAAGAGCTGCTGGATATGTGATGATAGTTGCTTTAATGACAGTATTTCGCATAGTTATGCTTCCGAAAGGTAGGACAAAATTAGCCATAAACACAACTTTCCTGTAAAAATGGGTGTGAAAAGAAAAACAAAATTGCGCAACTTCATGGCACAGCTTTCTCGCAGCCGATTTGACAGGAAGTTTGTTGTATAGTTCTTACTCTATTTGCTTGCAATCGCTGTCTTAGCTCTTCATTTGTCTGAGTGACTCAATGTAATTTAGTGGCCGGCCACTATGGCGCTTCAGTCTGGAACCACGCTGCTGCTACGGACGCAGGTTCGTATCCTGCCTCGGACATGGATGTGTGTGATGTCCTTAGGTTAGTTAGGTTTAAGTAGTTCTAAGTCGAGGGCACTGATGACCTCAGATGTTAAGTGCCATAGTGCTTACAGCCATTTGAACCATTTGATCATGTAGCCCACTTGCGTTGCGTGTACGTCGACTGACATTTCCACACCACACTAAAAATATTTTTTCCCAAGAAATAAACCACTAACTGTAATCAACTGATTGTTGGCAACAGACCAAATTACCAGGAACTGACACCAATTCTATCCTTGCAACTCACTAGAGAAACTACCATATAACTTTTAATTGTATTCTTTTTCGCAAAATATCAAACTCAAAGAAAAATTTGTTGTTGTTATGAAAACATGCGACAGCAGAGATGTCAAACTGAGCGTCACACATTTTTTTAACGAAAATAGTTATGTGGTCACAGAACTGTCAAAGCGACTATCACATTTCTTTCAATGAGATTTTCATACAAAAGTTCCATCCAAATTTCCGCCTCTTCCGGTGTATTTTCCAAAGATTTTCTTTCATACAAGTCCTGAAATTTACGAACGCACACACACACACATACACACACACACACACACACAATTTAAAAAAAAAACAGTCAAGTCGATCGAGCCGTGCCGCGCGGGATTAGCCGAGCGGTCTTGGGCACTGTAGTCATGAACTGAGCTGCTGATCCCGGCGGAGGTTCGAGTCCTCCCTCGGGCATAGGTGTGTGTGTTTGTCCTTACGATAATTTGGGTTAAGTAGCGTGTAAGCTTAGGGACTGATGACCTTAGCAGTTAAGTCCCATAAGATTTCACACACATTTGAACATTTTTTGGTCGAGCCGTTCTCAAGTGATGATTATTCATACACGCGGCAATTGATTTTTATTTATGTATAGGTGGATAGTCTAGTTACGTCAGATTGGTAGGGACCGATGACCTCTGCAGTTTGGTCCCTTTCATCCCTAAACCAACCAACCAACCATCAGATTGGTAGCGCAAGCTGTTGTCAGATGCAGCAGGCTGAACGGGTCCCGTGAAGCTCGCCAGGTGTGCAGAAACGCAAGTTGTCTGGTTTGAACCACTGTGCTTCGGTGCAGATGCGCTCTTATGTCCCCGTTGCGGCGGAAACGGGGGCAGCGAGGCTAGGAGGAGAATTTGTACACCTCCGGAGCAGCGAGGCGGGGGCTACGGTCGAGGCTGCCGCGGTGAAGGCAGCGCCGCGGTGGGCGGGGCGCGCAACGCAGCCAGCGGCGGCGGCGACTTTTTGTTCGGCGGCCGCGCGCCGCTACTGTGCTGCCTGCCGACCCTCCGCTAGTATAATTACTTTCGCATGTCGGGCTGAGCCTGGTCAACCTTTTCCGAGTAGCGAACAGCCCGGGGAGCTCACGCACGCCCGCGACGGCAAAAACATTCTCACGTTCGGCCGCTGCCGTGACCGCTCGCGGACAGCCCACGGCCGCTCTCGCTCGCGAGTGGGCGGGCCCGCCCGGCCGCGGTGGCGCGGGTTCGACTGCGGCGCTGCGCGCGTCTTCCCGCGGTTTCTCTGAACCGCCTCTAGCGCATTCCGTCCAATACGCTTAACTCGCGCTGCAAAAGTCAAGTGCTTTTCCATACTACGATTAACCGTGCTACAAGTACCAGGGTCATTCAATAATTAAAGAGACAGATTAAAACTGTGTGCCGAACCGAGACTCGAACTCGTGACCTTTGCCTTTCACGGGCAAGTGCTCTACCTTGCACTTGCCCGCGAAAGTCAAAGGTCCCGAGTTCGAGTCTCGGTCCGGCACACAGTTTTAATCTGCCAGGAAGTTTCATATCAGCGCACACTCCGCTGCAGAGTGAAAATCTAAAATGTGTTTCACAAGCAGCGTCATCGTCTCGATATAACACAGTGACCCGTATATGTAATAATTTTCCTTTAATTAACGTCTATGGTCACAATCTCTTCTGTTTAACAGATTACCGGTTTCGGTCTTTAATGACCATCATCAGATCTGCAGCAAAAATGGGAAAAATATAAATGCACTCGCAAACTGTATACAGCTTAATAACAATACATATAACATATTCAAAAGTAGTACTGACAAAATTTACATTTCTGCGCTTTGGATATGAAGAGGCATACCTGTCTCATGAAAACAAAGTCCTAATGCCACTATGGCTGCAGTACATTAGGACTTTGTTTTTATGAGACAGGTATGCCTCTTCATATTTAAAGCGCACAAATGTAAATTTTGTCAGTACTACTTTTGAATATGCTCTATGTATTGTTCTTAATCTGTATACAGTTTGCGAGTGTATTTATATTTTTCCCATTTTTGCTGCAGATCTGAAGATAGTCATTAAAGACCGAAACCGGTAATCTGTTAAACAGAAGAGATTGTGACCATAGACGTAAATTAAAGGAAACTTATTAAAAAGTGTTCGTTTTTACGAAACAATATTTTTGCTACTTTTTAACATAGTCCCCTTGAACATTTATCCACTTGTACCAACGGGCTACAAGCTTTTTTATTCCAGCTGCAAAGAACTCTTTATCTTGATGTTTGAACCAATTTCCCACAAACTTTTTCACGTCCTCGTTGTCCTGGAACCTCTTCCCACATAATGCCTCGTTCAGTGCACCAAAGAAATGGAAACTATTAGGTGCTAAATCAGGACTGTAAGTGGTATGAGGCAGTAGTTCGCAGTACATTTTGTCGATGATTTCACGGCTTAGTTGAGCAATATGAGGACGTGCGCCGTCTTGCTGGAGAATCGCACCTCTCCTCTGAGATCCACGACCTCTCTCTCTCACGGCTGGCTTCACCTTGTTTAAAAGCAAATAGTAGTACTATTGGCTGTTCATTGTACGCTGCTCTTCGAGATAATCACAAAAAACTGGACCTTCAGCATCCCAAAACACCATCAACATGACTTTTCCTGCTCATGCTTGGGTTTTGAATTTTTTTCTTGACAAGTGAGTTGGAGTGCTTTCACTCCAAGCTTTGACTTTTTGATTCTGGCTCATAATAGTGATCCCAAGATTCATCAAAAGTTAGAATTTTGTTGAGGAAGTGCTCACCCTCTCTTTCATAACGTTCCTTTACCTCTGTGCACACTCTCAACCTGGTTTCCTTGTGTAGCCGCGTCAATTCCCTTGGGACCCATCTTGCAAATGTTTTGCGGTACTTCAGCTTGTTACACACAATGTTATGAACTGTACCAGTACTAACTTGAACCTTATCAACTATCATTTCCACAGTCACAAGGCGGTCGACAAGAATAACGTCATCAATTCAACTTTCAAGTGAGGGAGTTGAAACTGCAACTGGTCGGCCAGAACGGTGTTCGTCAGTCACTGAGTCACGACCATTTTTTAACTGCTCTACCCACTTCTAAAAATTTCCATGATTCATATAACCTTCACAATAAACTTTAGACATTCTACTGTGTATATTCACTGGTTTCTCGCCTTCATCAAGTAAAAAACGAACAACAGAACGTTGTTCATCTAATGTGGATGTTTCAAGCAGACTAGACATCTTGAAACGTATTTTTGAGGTTAGAAACAGAACACTGTTGATACATCCGCTGATCAGGGCTCATCCCAGTGATGCCAACTTAAAGCCATAAAAGTACGAAACATGCCTTATTGAGTTTTTTTTTTATTTTTTTTTATTTTTTTTTTAATGGTTCAAATGGCTCTGAGCACTATGGGAATCTACATCTGAGGTCATCAGTCCCCTAGAACTGAGAACTACTTAAACCTAACTAACCTAAGGACACCACACACATCCATGTCCGAGGCAGGATTCGAACCTGCGACTGTAGCAGTCACGCGGTTCCGGACTGAAGTGCCTAGAACCGCACGGCCCTCGCGGCCGGCGTTTGGTAACACAAATAGTTTCCGTTTACACAGGTTTCTTAAGGCAATCGGCGCGAAAGCAGTCCTGTTTCCTGTGTTTCTTATTTTGTCATTACTGTGTAGTGTAACATATACACTGTTCTGATTAGTGAACTGAAGAAGTTTCTCTCATACCTTGCATTACATAATGGAAACATCAGTAGGTAAAACGTCCACATCAAGGTTAAGAAAGAAAACGAAACAAAAATATTTTTTTTAAATAATGGTACTGGGAAGGACCGAAGTCTGTGTAAAAGAGGAAAATCGCTGGCTCTAATGAGAGTGATCAAAGGCATTAATCTTCCTGTCCCTAAAAGAAAAGGCATAAAATATCTCCTGCAGATACACATGGGAAGATCTTAAGTCACCGCAGTTTTAGAAAACAATAAAAGTAGCTAAAGAAATGGCTTGCACTGGTAATGAGAGTCCCATCACTTTCTCAGAAGTGTGCATCAACGGTTCATGTATAATGTCTGACGTAATACTCTAAATCAGAGCGAACTGAATATTTAAAACAACAATATTACTCAGTATGTGTGAAAATGTTCTGTCATAATAATGATTCTGTTAACATATTTGATCATTTGCTGATCATTTTCGTTTTACTTCGCCCAAGATCTAAGTTGGTTCAGATGGTTCAAATGGCTCTGAGCACTATGGGACTTAACATCTATGGTCATCAGTCCCCTAGAACTTAGAACTACTTAAACCTAACTAACCTAAGGACATCACACAACACCCAGTCAACACGAGGCAGAGAAAATCCCTGTCCCCGCCGGGAATCGAACCCGGGAACCCGGGCGCGGGAAGCGAGAACGCTACCGCACGACCACGAGCTGTGGACCAAGATCTCAGTGAGCTAAAGCTTTTAAGGAGAGAAATCATAATATTATGTATTCTCCTCTGTTTTCTCACGTTCTTGGACCACGAGTTGTGGACCAAGATATCAGTGAGCTAAAGCTTTTAAGGAGAGAAATTATAATATTATGTATTCTCCTCTGTTTTCTCAAGTTCTTGCTAACAAATTAGTGTCTAGTTTACGTTGAAATGCTTTTCTTGGTCGTATTTGATATTACATGTCTCATCTAAGAGACAAAACTTTATTTTTTCCTGACAATAATAAACTGCTTTTGACACTGATCGACTCTTAAAATTTGTTTGTTTTATTTTACCTAATGGCTGATCCGGTGATTATTCATTGATGATTGTATAAGACTCCCATAGTGATGGCAATTTCACATTAATCCTCTTCTCCTACTCCAACCCTATTTTATACTTTTCCAAAATTTGAGTAAAAAACAGCTGTTTTGCTGGCTATAGTTATAATAATTTCAATAGTGCCGTCGAAATTTGGCATAGGATCGGACGATGATGAAGACTGGGAGGGAGAGAAGGCAACTGCCGGGCAACAAAATAAGTGTTAATCTCCTTTGTTACTCGAAGATAAAATGAGCGACGGACTAAATTTAAATATCTTGGAGAAGTCATACAGAAGAATCGACTAGAAAAATTAGCAACAGATGTGATAGGTAACAAAATGACAAAAGCACATAATTTAATTGAAAATACCTATAACAAAATAGTAATGAGGAGACCTACCAAAACACACAGAAGATATCAAAAATAATGACAAACTGATACTGGGCTGGCTAAATTGGAGCGCAATCGAATGCCAATTAAGGAAAATAAAGTCTCACTGACGCTTCGCTGAGTTATTTTCTTAGTTTTTATTTTGTTTCATTTGTGTCACCACAAAACAAGTTACTTATGTTACGGTCTCCGCACAATGGTGGTACTAATAATGATATGGTAGAGCTAGTTTCTTTAATCATCAAATGGTTGAGCACAAGCTATTGCAATGCACATCTGCCATTGCCCTCCTATCCTACCATCCTAAGGGGAAAGGTTATATCCTATAACGAAGGACAAAATTCCCTCCTCCGCATAAGATGTGCGTTACTGCCTGTCCAATTTATTTTTATGGATTATTTCGAAATAAGTGTAAAAATATTCTTAAAGTTATTAGTTTAATTAGATCGGTGATCAGGTGTACTGACGAAAAATGCAGTTTCCGTTTATGTGGATGCACTTTGCTCGACTTTTCCAGTGGCTGGACTCTGTATCTTAAGTTGTGATGACGAAAGTCACACAACATACAAAATATCCATCTGCAGGAACCATAACCTATTCACTGAACTCAGACTTTTCCAGTTACGGGTTTCCTTACGTGCTGGAATAGACTGAAATAAGGTGCTGAGAGTATGGTTATTTCAAATCCCTCGATTTCTCTACCGCCAAATCTGAACTACGTGAAAAAGTATTGTTAAAGTGAAATATTCGTCGTCTGCAATCAGGGATCAGGGGCTCTTCTCACGTTTTTTTCATTGCAACACATAAAAATGAAAAACATAATGTGCCAGTTATTGCTCTACCACCCGTAAGTTGATGGATCAGAAGCATCGCTTTTGCAGCCCAAAGAACAATGTCCATTCTCTCTCCGGCAAAAGAAAGTGGCCGGCCCTTGTGCGTTTCAGTGATTGCTACTTTGTGTCTACCGTCAAGTACTGCACCTACATCACATTCACGATGAAAACTCCGCACAAAAATTTGTTGCATCCTATTTAAAATATCAACAAGAAACTCATATCAGAGTTTCCTACTGTCAGTATTCAACATATGCGTTTGTCTAGTACATCGCTTGTAGGAGCAAAATAAATTTAAGAAAATATAAATTGTTTATCTAGAGTTTTGGGTGTTGTAGCTATGTAAAGACGACGAGATTGTCACTATTTAGAAAAAGCGATGAACCGTATCAAACCAGGCGAGACTTAAAACTGAAAGAAGGTTTTTCGTTCCAGCTGTAACTTTCTGCATTGTGTTACGTATAGGCTTAACCCACGACCAAACATTAAGCATTTCAGAAAGAGAGAGCAAGAACTGAGATAACTATTAGTTGCATAACACATCGAGTAACACTACATATGAATAAGTATTGCTTTCAGAAAAAAATATAGGTAGTTAACAGACTTCCTTATCATAATTTTATGTTTACGAGACGAGATGATCACGCTTACTTGTGCCTTTAGAAATACAAACATTGCAAGGGCTAGACGTTAAGGATGCGTGACATTAATGGCAATGTAATGAAATTTTTGAATTTGTCACCCTTTTTAAATGAGACACAGGAACTCTATACATCCGATCAATATTTAGTGAGGGAAATTGCGTTTTATACCGGTGTGTTGCATTATTTCCCGTAGTGCTACGTATAAGAAGTCGGCAGAGTAAACGTTACGTTCTGTGAGAGGAAGTGTCTTTAATATCATTGTGCTGTATTATTTCGTGTACTGCAGTATTCAAGAAATTATCGGAGTAAAACGTCAGTAATTACCTCCCTCTGAATGTTTTTTATGAATAATACGTGGGGCTACCTTAGGTTGGAATATGGTGGGGAAAGAACACATATATAAATTAAGAGGCTATATTCATAAATTTACAAGCAAGAAATGCATTCAGGTTTGAAATGCGCAATATAACTAAATAATGAGCGTAGTCTTAAACGGATGGTGGTTGTGAAATCTTAAATATGCTCTGCTCAGCGCGGACGCGATGCAATAATTAATTGCCGTAAAAAGGAATTTCTTGCCTAATCACATTTTTTAAACAAAAATTTCTCTGAATGTTGAAACTGTAATAGTCTATTTGAGTATTGTTGATGAAGTATATTCGTTTGTGGATAAATCAATAATCGAAATGTTATTTCACAAAGCTTTCATTTATGGAAGCTTGAAATTGCCAGAGCTGTTTTGTTAAATGTATGATAATTGTTTCTGTCCAGTAAACATCGACATTCAATATTCCATGAGCAATTTTGTCAACAAGTCTGTCGCGACACAACTACATCAAGCAGGCATGAGATGCTAAACGTTAACAGTAGATAATTTCAGTCGCTTCCTATTCGGCCCCTGTTGCGAACTGGCAACATTGTATGAATCAGAAGGGTTGTTTTTTGCTTGAAAGGCTTTCTTTCACTGGACCAAGCATTGTAATTGCTGTCTGATGTGGGACTTTTGATTTACACGTGGTTAGCCTGACAATAATGAACAATTCAGTTCATGCTTGTTGAGTCAGAATGCGGAAAGTTCATTTCATAATAGCTGAAAGCATACACTGATGAGCTGCAAGAAAGAGCTTCTAATATTTTCTGCCTTTTTTTTAAAAAAAAAAGGCTACAGAATGAGGGAGAGATAGAAAATGTTTATGTTGTGAATTAAATGAATTATGTACAAAAAGACCTGGTAAGAGTATGCGGTATACAAAGAGCAGTAAAATAACCGATGGTGATCGGAATGATGAGGATAATAAACGAAGGCTTTAAATGGCAAGAAAGGTGTTTCTGAAGGAGAAAGTGTTAGCAAGTATTTTCTGGAGGCAATTTGTCTGGAGTGTTGCCTTGTATGCAGGTGAAACGTGGATGAGAAGCAGTTCAGATGAGAATAGATGCTGTCGAAACATGGTGCTATTGAAGAACGCTGAAGATTAGGTGAACACACCGCATAACTAATGAGACAGTACAGAATAGAATTGAGGAAAACAGAAATTTGTGGCACAATTTGACTCAAAGAATGGACTGGTTAACAGGACACACTCTGGGACCTCAAGGAAACGTGAATTTAGTATTGGAGGGAAATGTGGGAGCAAAAGCTTTGGAAGGAGACAAAGAGACGCATATTGTAAGCAGATACCAATAGATGTAGGTTGCGGTAGTTATTCAGAGATGAAGAATCTTGCACAGGATAGAGTAGCGCGGAGAGCTGCATCAAACCAGCCTCTGCACTGAAGGTTACAACAACAGAGAAGAGTGTTCTCGAAAATTGTAATAAAGGCCTTCCGATATGGGATATTCTACCCACTACTTTTCATTATATTTTGATATTTCACTGTTCACTCTGGAAACACACTAAATTAACGGCCTACGACATGGATGCTCAGTAGGGCATCTATTTACCCGCGTTACATGAGGAATAAGTGCATGTATTGTACAGCTCTGCAGAGCTTGATTTCCTTTCAGTCATCATTCACAGCGAGAAATATAATGTTTTACTTTTAATATTTATCTTATGGACAACATTTTTAACAGACAACATTCTGAAGCTGTTAAGTTGTTGGACACACTGCTTCTGTAGAGATAATAAGCTATGCTGTCCCTGGTTTCTCTTTCTCTCGCACACATACATTTTAAACATTTAGTTATATCCACAGGAAGATTAAAAGGTTCGGATTTTCCTTGTGGTCAGATATAAGTCCTTTCGACAGAGACTCGTTTCTAATCTTCGAAAATATTCGCAAAGAAATTATTTTCTAGTTGCCTTTAGGAGAGAAAAAGAATAGCTTTGTTTTCAGGACATGCACCACAGAGAGCAGGAGTGCTGTAGTATTTTGTACACAGTGCTACAAAGATAGAGAAGGCGTGACGCTCAAAGCTAATCTTTGACTCCCTTCGCTTGCAGGAACTCTTAGGCCGCCAGGCCTTATTGGAGGCAGCAAACCTAAGGTGGCCACCCCAGCAGTCGTCTCCAAGATAGAGCAATACAAAAGGGAGAACCCCACCATCTTCGCCTGGGAGATTCGCGAAAGGCTCATATCTGAAGGTAAGTAACACATCTTATCAACTGTTTCACAGAATTTATACACTTACAGGATAGTCTGTTTAATTATTCTTAAAAAGTAGTCTTACGCTGTTTTGTAAATGAGCAATGGGGGCAAATAAACGAATTGGATCCACCGCGAGGTGTCACAGCCGTATTGCTGATACATGAAATACGTAAATGTTTCCACTTCAGTCTACTCTGTTGGCTGTGTGTTCCTATATGACTAATATTTCTGTGTCTGTTAGCTTTTCATAGAGGCAAAGGTGGAAAAATGGGCCCCTGCTGGTATTGTGGGTCCCCTACATATTTGGAAGTACAGGCCACGAATTCTAGCGGAGAGCACATGAACTACTAAAACTAGTTGCCAAACTTCACTGTACAGTGCGCAGACGTAGTAGCTGTCATGGTTTGTGAGTAGTTGTGCTGTGAATTTGTTCGCTGTCATCAAAAGTTTGAAAGGATAGTGTTTACTTGAATAAAACTCAAATTTCTAACATGTTATTAGTAGAACTAAAGTAAGGTACGTATTTGGCTTGCTGTTGGGATACCGTTTTACGTTAATTAACGACGGTTGCGAACCAAACCAACCGTAGGCAAGATCGTTTTTCCGAAGATGGCGAGGGTGGATATATGGGCCCCTTTTGCTGCTGGTATTATGGGCCCCGTAAAATCAATCAGATATTGCTACTCTTTATGTTTCAGATGCCTCGAACACATCTTGTACCCCCCCAAAAAATCGAAACGGCAATCGTGGGACAAATCAAATATGGCAAATGCTATTGTAGCTATTAAAGAGAAAAAAATGGGGTTGAAAAAAGTGGTTAAAGTGTACTCTGTCCCTCGTTCTACGCTCCAAAGGCTTTCCACCGGTTTTACCACAGGGACTTGAGGACGAACTGGTTAAATATCTTCTGATTATGGAATCCAAATTCTACGGCCTTACCAGAAATGACGTCAGGCGCATGGCCTACCAGCTTTGCACAAGAAATAAAAAGTTGGTGTTTCTATCCCTGATGTTGATGACGCTGTATGTCTATTTTGTGAAGCGATTTTTTCAAAGGACACAAAAGGTGAACTTTGGGTCCAGTGTATAGCCTGTGAGATGTGGGCTCAAAACGAATGCGCTGGATGCGAAAAAGATGCTTATGTGTGTGACTATTGTAAATAGGCTAGGCGTAGGCTGTGAAAATCATGACACCAGTAGACTAATTAACAATGTTCAGAGTGAATCTTTCTTTCATTATACAGAAAAATTAAATAAAATTATATTTTTCAAATTTTTGTTTCTTTTTATTTCAAACTACCTTGGGGCCCATATTACCAGCACAAATTCTTGACGCAACAAAATGCAGAGTATCAGGAAAAAAATTAAATTTTGTTTTAAATATTAAAAAGTTGGACCAAAACATGTCGTAACTATTGCAGGACATACTAGAGAAATGTTTTATGTTAATTTTAGGTGATTATACTAAAAATAAAAGGTGTTATATAAAAAAAACAGAGTGGGGGCCCATTTATCCACCTTTACCTCTATAGTGCAGCAAAATTATTCGCACCTGCCAGACAGTATACTTAAATACACTGTTTCCTTCTTCCCACTTTTATTAGTTGTATTTGGTAGTCCTTTAATTTCCAATTCCCGTTTTTTTTCTCCTACCCAATTGTAGGTGACTGGAGCCAAGCCGCTACATTGCTTCCGTCTGCATTTAGAGATTCCGCCCATTAATTATGCTTTTGAGACTGCGTCGGTAAACATTTCATGGATTACTTTTGGTAATTAAGATTTGACCAATTCGTTTCCACGGTCCACACAAGTGAACCTTTATTCATTTTTTTTTTTTTTTTTTTTTTTGTAAATAGGTATATTTTCCCGCGAGTGCGGGCCTTCCAGTTTCTTTTAAATCTCAACACTGAAGAGGTTAAGATGAAACACCTCGTTATTATTGTTATTATCGAACAGGCAGTGTTCACTAAGATATCGGCTACGTAATAAAATGACAATCATTGTATAAAGTCAGGTGGAAAATGGAATTACCTTCCTATATTATACGAGCTACGTATATATAACAGAAATATACATCGAAACGTGATTCCATTTGTAGCAGCAAGGTAATCGAGTCACTGAACTCCAGCGTTCACAGTCACGGCGGCACATGTGGTAGGAACTGTTAGATGCCTTGTCTGATCTACAGTACTTGGTCAGTCGCAGACTGCCAGTACTTGTAAGTACGGCACGACGCCTTGCGACTGGACGACAACCACACGTGGCGAAGAGACGGCCAGCGCAGTCCTGGGGGCGCACCGAGGCCGCCGTATAGGCCATCTTTTGTTCATCACGCGTGATGAGCATCAATTATTCCGAGCAGCTCATATTTAAGTTTCTTTGTGTCCCTCTAAGTACACGTTGCGCACATAAGCAATTGCGTCGCACACACAATGGCCTGCCACATTGTGCGTGTAAAATTGCTGCAGACGCAGGTAACAACTGGCGTAGGCAGCGAGACAAAGAATTAGCTTCTTTAAGTAGCCGCTCATTTATCTTGGATTAGCACCAAATAATACGTCTCAGGCAGTCGTTTCGACGTTATCCTCGTCTCTCCCCCTCCCCCCTCCCCTCCCGCATCCCAACCGCATCTCCCCTTCCCTCCGGTAACGTTCTAAAAGGTAGAGGTTGGCTTCACTTTTACTTAATTAGATGAGTTGTACATATCACGCTAGGGCAGCATTCAGAGTGACAGACACGAAGAATAATACTATCCTTCCGACAGTACAGTAGCGTTTAAAAACTTCGTTGGAGAGACCCTCTCCACTTTACAACGCGATGGAAAATTTTATAAGGGTCGATTGTCTTCAAATTATCTTTACTGCGCGCGACGGTTCAGAGGGTTTCCGTTTAGTGCCACTTAATAGTTATAGGCCTACGCATTGACGCGGTAGTGGATCGCTTACGTATATCTTTCCATGTTAAGATTTTATTGTTCTGTGTCTTCATTACTTTGATTCATTTTTTGAACAAGGGTGTCCTTAGTAAACTTAGTGGAGAAATGGCAGAAAGACGAACCGGTCAGTTTTGATTATACCCCAACATCAAAAAGGTAGGCTACAGCATCGAGTAATCCTTGATGAATAGCCAGATTAAATTAAGCTACTGTCAGCTGCAGCAGAAATGTGGGAAAAACTATGTGTCAAGCACTTGGCTCTTTACGGAGACATTTGAGAAATGGCAAAATTTGAAGGCTGTATACATATGCATATGATAACGGTACTGCTGCGGGGAATATTCACAAGATTACATAGTACGTGCAGTTCACCTACGTGCTTGAACATCATTTTTCAAATAACTTTATGTGCCTTATGAGCGGAAAAAGAGATACCATTAGAAAACTCAGCACTAAATCTCAGTAGTGATTTATCTGGGTATAAATATGCAACAAGTTCCTTTTTTGTATTTCAGATATAATTTATTGTACCATTAACTAGTTTCCGAGCCTCTCCAGGCTCGTCATCAGATGCAGATGTAACAGGAACATTATCTCGCCGACCAAGGGCAGCTAGACACTGTAGTGATGGGGCTTGCGAAAATAACGGAAATTTAGGAATCAGTAATGGAACCTTAATGAAACAGAAATTTTGTTACGTTTTGGGTACTTACAGCGCGTTTCCATAGCAGTTCCTTTCTCATACGGTACATTGTCAGGTGTACACAAAAATATACACAGTGTTCCGCTGCACTTTCACAGTTAGTCACAGAATGTAAGCACTGTATGTAAATACAACGAGTATGTATGAAACAGATATAACACTTTCCTACGTCATGCTCTTTGGCCTGAGATGTATTGTATTACAAAATAAATATTTGAAAATACAGATAATATATTTAAGTGAATCTTGCTAGCTCCAAGTGTGTTCTTATAATGACGATATACTGTAACCTCCCCACAACAAATTCTGAAAAATACAACTATATTTATTAGTAATGGAGCCACAGCTAAGTGTGACCTTCCCACAGAATATTAATGGCAAAGACAATTAAATGAAAGCTCGCTATCTGACTCAAGTACAAGTTCCCATTAAATAATGAACGCTAATCCCATGATAATGAAACTGTAATGATAACCTAAACTCAATTCAACCGAAAAGTCGGTGTTTGCCCTGTGCGAAACGAGAATAAATTTCTTACCTTAGTGAAACTGCATGTCAAAATTCTGCTCTTATTGTTCTCTGGTGCTTGCATGAAAAGCATTGGAAGTACCTTTTAAAATCTTTGTTAAAAGGAAATGGAAGGAAATTTGAATGATTGTGTCTAAAATTGCTTTTTAAATCAAAATTATTATTGGGGGCGATTTTGAAAGTTAAATTACAATGAGTGTTCGTTACATTATCTGATGAGCGCAAAGCTGCATGATTATTTATTTAAGTAAATTATACCTCGTCCTGAATCTCGACCATTGCGATGCCGGCGCCCGCCGACTGCTCTCCGCTACTGCTAGCAACCGACTCCAAGCACTACTGAGGACTGACTACTGCAGACTGACTACCATTCGCAACTGCTCGCGACCGACTGCGAGTCGAGCGCAACTGCTCTGGTCAGAGATTCTACAATGTCTCAGCATCGCTGCCGCACAACATACGTGTTTCATAACCCTCCACTGGGGGGGCAAAAATTTGGCAGCGATGGTGAGTCATTTGGACTTGCCATCGTAACAAATTTTTCTTTTAATTAATTAACATTTACAAAATATTTAGATGTATCACATGAATTAAATGTTGTGCGCATGCACCGATTAAAAAACATTACAGACAAGACAAAATATAAGTACAAAACAAATCAGGAAAAATGTATATACAAATTATTTGACAGATAACAAAGTGTACACACACTGAAAAATTCTTTAGCAGTTTCATAACAGGCAAAAAAAAAAAAATCATGTTGACAAGTGTCATGAGTGCACATGCACTGCAGTGGAGAACATATCAGTAAAAGACGAAATGTATATACAAGAGTAACAAATGATATAAATCATAAAAGGTATACAGAATGAACACAAATCATATCGAAAATTGAGAAGAGTGCACAGGCACTGTAGTTCAGTTGAAAACATATTCACATAAGTGCACATGCACTGAAAACTTTTGAACATTTTTATAACAAATAAACGCAAGAGTAGAAAAAATCATCAAATCACAAAAAGTATATACAATATAGATGACAAGAGTGCACACATACTGCACTTCAAAACAAATCGAAAATGTCTTTAGTATTTTGACAACAAATGGCAAAAATCATGTCGACAAGTGACACAAGTGTACTCGCACTAGAGTTCAACAAATCGAGAAAAAATGTATAGGTGTTAGTAAAAAAATGATTTTCACTATTAGGATAGGAAAGGAAGGATTGCATCATGGTTGTAGCACTTTAGTTTGCACATAGCTGCACTGAAAGTCCATATCTTTCCACAGAATCACAACTAAGTGATACAATCTGCAGTTCCGTTCCCAGAAGTATTTATCAGCGTATCAAGACAGTGAAACGTCGTAGTAGTATTCCATACTATCATTTGGCAGTATACCAGGTACACCAAACAGTGGGACCAGAATAACGTCTTCATCGCTTACGGTGGTGGACAGCATGTCGTGTCAACACCACGCTCTTAAGAGGCGGCACACAGTGCTCCATAACAAAGTCTTGATTAGTGATTACATAAGTAGTTTCTTCGCCTACAGTGGTGGACAGCATGTCGTGTCAACACCACGCTTTTAAGAGGCGCACCAACGTAGAATTAGTGCAAAACCAAATATAGTGCTCCATGATTAGGAGGATGTATATGACAAATGGATATTACAGTAATTCAGGTAGTTAGGTCAGAAGGTGAAGGACATTAACTAACACACAAGTCTTGATTAGTGATTACATAAGTAGTTTGCGGTATCCATACTCTAGTCATTGAACATTTCTGTACCATGTATTTTAATATTACAGAACATGTTCATAAAAAGTCTTAATTATAGGCACTCAGTGGCCAGCAAGTATTGAATAGTATAAAACATTAGTCATCATTCAGTATTATTCATATCATTAAGAAATCATCATTAGAAAAATGTTAATTACAATCATAGCATTAATAAGCATGGGCATTATAAGTAATTACATTAATTATGGGCACTCAGTGGCCAGCAAGTATTGAATAGTATAAAACATTATTCATCATTCAGTATTATTCATATCATTAAGAAATCATTATTAGAAAAATCAGTTAATTACAGTCATAGCATTAATAAGCATGGGCATTATAAGTTACATTAATTATGGGCACTCAGTGGCCAGCAAGTATTGAATAGTATAAAACATTAGTAGCATTAATAAGCATGGGCATAATAAGTACTCTCATTACAATAGATAGTGGCAATTATGTTTAGGTATCATTAAGAAGTCATTATTCAAGTGACATACTATTCAGAGCTGATCAGTGTTATTCAGAATTATCATAAACTAGTGACATTATCTGGGACTGTTAATACATTTTGTTTTTTCTGCTAGCAATGCATTGCTTTGGGTAATTATAAGGGAAAGCAAGAAGAAATAAGAGAAAAAATTGCTTCTAGGTTGTTGCTATAAATGAAAAGATTGTGTAACGTTATTCGTCATGAGTCAGCTGTAGCAAGGTTATCACATTTATAAATGATAGACACAAGTGGGTAAAAAAAATGCAAGTACTAGAACAGGTATAATAGGTAACAAGTTTAGTAAGTATCATAAAAAGCTTCTCCTGAAAGAAAAATACAAAATGGATTATTGAGCTGAAAGAAGAAACGCAGACTATGCTGAAAAGTAGTGAACTTCGAATTAACAGGTAGTGAAATGTGTATAAAAAAATGTGTTCCATAGCTGTCCTTTCCAAAACCTTCAGTCATCCTACTACGCAATATAACACCTGCTGTCAAAGTAAACTGCAACAAATACTTAAATAACTACATAGCATAAATACATAACTTCAACATTATCCTCATCTGTAAAGAAAAACTTCATTATTCATATCATCATAACTCCATCATTATCATCACCTGTAAACAAAAACTTCATTATTCATAGTACCATATTCTTCATCATTGTTCATTATCAGCATTCATTATCATCTGCAAAAATCATTTCATTATTCATCACACAACTATTCCTAATCCCTAGCATATTTCATCACTTAAAACTAAAATGTGTAGTTCTGTCTGACAGCTTGCATCAATCGCTTTGTATTCTGAAAGAAAAAATTAGTTAAGACTGCTATTCTGCGATGTGTATAATATATTGTGGTTAATACTTGTTAATTCTGATCCATTTACTCGTCCTCATTAGCTTATTGCATCTTCTTTCGTTTATTCCGTAGGTGAAATTCCCATTTCTGTTTAATTCATTTCCTTTACGCATCATTTATTTCTGAAATTGATGAACAAAGATTAATGTCTTGCATTTAAATCATATACCCATTAAATAGTGACTGGTTAATGGTGACTCAATTAAGCATACAACATAACATGACAGAAAACGTAATATCTCAAAACACAGACAGTGTTTAAAGGCAAAAAGTGTACAGAGAATATCGTAATGCAGCAGCAAAAAGGAAAATGTAAAACAGTCATGATGTTGAGATATCACAAGGCAAAATGTCAAAGTCAAATGGTGTGTGTTATACCTTAACTAGTTCACAGTGCATACAAACAAAACATGAAAACAATCGTACATACATAAGAAAGACAAAATGTGACATTCGTTGTGTTCAGCTTATATGTAGTGTAGTTAATAGATGCGATAATTAAAGACTTCAATGGAGAGAGAATTTGATAAAATTAATGCGTCATTATAGAGAATTGCATAATTATTCATAAAATGCGTAAGTTCATTTGGAAAATATGCACGGTCTAGTGTGTAACGACAAGAAGAGCGACCTGCTAACCTTACCTTGCCGGGCACTTGCCAAGAAAAAATACGATAATCATCAGTAATTAGTAATGTCAATATAATTGCATAAGTGGTCATAAAATGTGTAAGTTCATCTGGAAAAAATGTGCACGGTCTGATGTGTAACGACAAGAAAAGCGACCTGCTAACCTTACCTTGCCGGGCACTTGCCAAGAAAAAATACGATAATCATCAGTAATTAGTCATGTGAATGTAATTGCATAAGTAGTCATAAAATGTGTAAACGGCCTCATAGCATGTTACATCGTAAAGTGGTTTCATTCGATAAAGGGTTTAATGTTTGACACATGATGGTTGCCTTTCGATTTTCTGGTTCTCAGAGTTTCGACGTGTACAACATTGGGGTGAGGAATGCTGCGAATCCGATATGGACCTGCGTATAGAAGTTCAAATTTACTGCACTTACCTTTTAATTTGCTGGATAAATAGTGTGTACGTACTAATATCTTCTGTCCAACGTGAAAGTCTCGGCGTCTACAAACCTGTTTTTGCTGTCTTCTCCGGCGCTCTGCGGCACGTTTGATGTTGTTCAGCGCAATGTCAATTATTTCGTGGTGTCGTAATCGACGAGATGTAGGAAATGTTACTAATTCTTTGATTTTGTTTGGTGGTTCAACGTTTTTCAGTATAACAGACGGAGGTAGCATAGTGGATTCATTTGGAATGGAATTAATTACATCTTGAAATGAGTGTACGTGTGTGTCCCAATTAACATGTCTTTTGTGGCAGTATATTCTACACAGTTTACCAATTTCTTTCATTAGTCGTTCACAAGGGTTCGAAGAGGCGTGGTACTTGGATATATAAATCGGAGAAATGTTTCTAGCTCGTAACATGCGTGTCCATATAGCAGAACGAAATTGTGATCCATTGTCAGAAATTACTTTCATCACATGCCCTACATGAAATAGAAAATGCTTTACAAATGCTTTCGAAACAGTTTTAGCAGTAGCTTTGCGTAACGGAGTGAAGGTAACAAATTTTGAAGTGAGTTCAACAGCGACAAAGATGTAGCAAAAACCTCTATTAGTTCTCGGAATTGGACCAAAAATGTCTACTGCGGCCATATGTCTTAATTTAACAGGTATAATGGGATATAATGGAGGAATGTGTGAAGTGGTGTCTGACTTAGCTTTCTGGCAAATTTTACATGACGCTAAAACTCGTCGTATACGTTTTTCCATGTTTGTAAAATAACAGTTCTGTCTCAATATAAGAAAACATTTTCTTGCTCCGTAATGTGCGTAACTTAAATGAGTGTACCAGATTAATTTGTTAACCAGTTCGTCAGGAATGCATAATAACCAATTGTTGCTGTCTGGATGAGAACGGCGAAACAGAATGTCATTGCGTACAGTGTAGTGGTTTCTAATCGTAACATTATTCTTATCTTGCCAAAGGTGTTTAATTTCTTTCCACACATTGTCTTTGCTTTGCTCTCGTGCTATGTCCTGTAATGACGATGAAATAAAATTTTCAAATGCAACTTGTTGAATGTACATGACGCTGAAATTTGCTTTGCAGAAGTTGGTTGCTACGTCTTGCTGATTGTTGCTGAGAGAACGAGAAAGTGCGTCTGCTATAACATTTTGTGTGCCGGGAATGTGAACAATCGTAAAATCAAATTCCTGCAAATAAAGTTTCCATCTACTTAGTCTGTCGTGAGTAAATTTAGCTGAAAGTAAAAATTGTATAGCTCTGTGATCTGTGTAAACGGTCGTGTGTCTTCCATAAAGAAAGTGCCGAAATCTCGTAAAAGCCCATACAACACATAATGTTTCCAATTCTGTGACGGAATAATTTCGCTCAGCAGGTGACAGAATGCGGCTTGCAAATGCGATGTTCTTAATTACTTTAGAACCATCTTCCTCAATTTCCTGAAAAATGTGTACGCCTAAAGCGGTGTTGGAACTGTCGGTGGCAATGGAAAAATTTCTAGTAAGATCTGGGTGCGATAAAAGTGGAGCATTCAACAAAGCATGTTTCAGGTTCATAAATTCAGAATGTGCTTGCTTATCCCATGACCAAATAGTGTTTTTACCTGTTAATTGGCATAATCTAGGCGTGTCTAAAGCAGAGTGATGAATAAATTTACGAAAAAAGTTAATTAAGCCCAAAAAACTGCGTAATTGTTTCTTTGTCGTAGGAACAGTAATGTCACGTAGAGCTTGAAGTTTTTCTGGATCAGGCGCAATGCCTTCTGCTGAAATTACGTGTCCAAGAAATTTTATAGAAGTTTTACCAAAATGCGATTTACTGAGGTTAACTGTAAGTCCTTGTGCATGAAAGGTTTGCAACAGTTGTTCTAAAATCAGATTATGTTCAGACCAGTTAGCTTCTGCAATAAGAATGTCGTCTACATACGTCGTAATTCTGTCTTTAAGTTCTGTCGGAAGTATTGTGTTCAAACCGCGAATAAAAGCTGCAGAGGAAATAGTTAAGCCGAACGGTAATTTGCAAAATTGATAACAGTCGCCAAAACAGAGAAAAGCTGTATATTTTCTGCAATTTGGATGAAGTTGAATTTGCCAAAATCCCGATTTTAAATCTAGTGTAGAATAAATAGCTGTACCGTGAAATTTCTGTAGAAGTTCCTCTAATGTCTGTGGTCGATCTGTTTCATTAATAATAATGTCATTAATGTGACGTGAATCAAGTACAAGGCGAAGTGAGCCATCTTTTTTCTTAACAATATGTAGCGGGTTTATGTACGGACTAACTGCCGGTTCTATAATTCCTTGGTCGAGCATATCCTGCAATTCTTTTTTAACTTGTTCTCTGTGGATATATGGAATGGGATAATGCTTTGCTTTAAATGTATCGTGCTGTTTGACTTGAAATTCGTACATAAAGCCGGACATAGTACCAGGAATGTTGTCGAAAACTGGAGCTTGCTGTAAAAGAATTTTATGTAATTGCGTTCGTTCGTCATCTGTATTTGCACTGCTTTGTTTAACTTTATCTGAAATCATCTGCATTACGTCGTAATCAGCTTCGTCTGGAGTATGATAGTTGTGTACGTACGTGTCTGTGAACAATGCGGAATTACAGTCTATGTTACGTGTTGCGGAAATGACCTCTGTGCGGTTAATTGTTTGTTCTTCTGCAGATAATGAATGCTGAAACTCTAAAGCCAATTGCACATTTTCGTCCTTCAACATTAAATAAGAATTTTGAAAATCGACCACTGCGTCGTGTTGTACCAGAAAGTTCATGCCTAAAATAACGTCTGTTGTCAACAAGGGAACAATCCAAAAATTTGAATGAAAAGTATGACCTCCAATGCAAAATGATAAATGCGTCTGTAATTTAACGTCTACTCCTTTACCTGATACTGCTCCTTTCACTTTGGTTTTGCCTAAAGGTAATGTGGGATAGGTATTCTCTTTGTTACACTCGTTAAAAGTTTCCTCATTAATAACTGACATAGGTGATCCGGAATCTATTACCGCTGAAAATTTCGATGAACCAATTTTAATTTCGATGACAGGATGTGAAATAGTTTTCTGAACAACTGGTTTTTCCTGCAAAAGAGTGTCTCTGATGTCGTCAAACGTAATTACATTCTCGTGAACAACATTTTGCGTGTCAAGACTAGTGCTTGTGTTATTGGAAGATGCGTCCTGTACGGTATCTAGTCAGATTCTATCTGATGTGTTATTATTATCAGGGGAATGTTGTGGCATTTCTACAATTTGAACAGTTCTATTACTTCTTCCAGACGTGTTACGCTCCGGATGATACCTACTGTCGGGTTCATTTACTAGAATATGTTGTTGCTGATGATTTTGTTGCTGGTAGGACCGGCTGTTATTATATGTACGCTGATAATTGTGCTCATCGTTTTTACGTCTGTCGTGATAGTCACTTCTATACGGCGCATTGCGATAGGAATTGAAGTACTGTCTTCTCTGTACGTAGTTATTTCCTTGCTGCCGTGCGTTACTATTTGTTGTATCAGGGACTATACGTGCACGCGGCGAAACATTGTAGTTGGGTTGACCTTGTGTACTACATTGTTGGTTATGTATTCCAACCGGCTGACTTTCATGCTGTTGTGGTGGAAAACGTCTATTGTTACTAAAAGGTGGTTCCTGTTGCTGAAAATTTTGACGATATTGATAATCAGTATTTTGTCTGTGATTTAAGTTCTGGTAGTTGTCATTCCTAAAGCGTCTGTTACTTTTCCTATTGAAATTACGTCCCTGATCATAATTACTGTAAGTTTGTTGACCTTGGTTGTTATATGAAAAATTTTTGTTTACAAAAGAATAATCCGATTGCTGCACTTCTAAAAGCTGCAACAGATCCCTGAATGCCGAAATGTTTTCTTTTTGCTGACCCGTCAGAAGTGACACTCTTAATGACCGCGGTAATTTAGAGATACATAATTGTATGAGGGCGGATTCACTGTACGGTTCACTTAGGTACTGGTTTTGTTGCACCATGTGCTCAAAAAATTGCGTCACACTGGGAAAATTGGAGTTCTCATAATTCGGTAAACTGATTAACTGATCTTTAATTCCGCGCTGTGTCGTCTTCGACCAATACGCTGATAGAAAAGCATTCTGAAATTCTTCCACTGAGTAACATTGCCTCGCGATCGGCCTCATACGAGTTGCCGGTTCGCCTTCCAAAAAGCTGCAAATGAATTCCAGTTTGTGCGTTACAGGCCAAGTCGGTGGAAAAGCAAAGCTAAACTGTTGTATCCAATCTAGCGGGTGAATCTGTGTTCTGTCGTTTTTAAATATTTTAAACTTTCTCACTGACAGAAAATGTTTGTAATCGAAATTATCATCTCTGTGAGATGGAACAGGTTCAGGATTGTAAGAGAATCTGTTGAACTGTGGTTGTTCGGAATCTAAGTCCCTTACTCTCTGTAGATTACCCAAATTACACGCGCTGCGTGAGTCTGGCAAATGTTCGAAAAGTGGTATCTGCTGTGATGTGTTATTAACTGAAATATTTTTCATCTCTGTTACTTCCTGTTGTAAACTTGACAGTTTTCTACGCAACGTGTTATTAGACGAATCGATTTCATTAATTGTCTGCTGTAAATTTTGAAATTCAGATGTTTGATTAAATGCAACCGGTGAAGTATCGTCTGATTTATTGTCATTATTAGTTTCAATAGCATCAATACGACTGGCCAATTCATCATATTTTTCAGTCAGTATTTTTGCCTGATCATCGTTTTTAGAATCGGACGCGTTAATCTGTTTTTCCAACTTACGTGTAATTTCGTTCAGTTTTGTAACATCGGAATCCTGTGTTAGTTCTAATTGTTTGAGTCTATCGGTCACTGACTGAATATCTACTGCGTGTGTATCTGTTTTTGATTTAAGATCCGAAATCTCATCACCTAATTCCGCGTTCAACTGTTTGACGGAATTAATTTCGTCGGACACTGTAGCAATATTGTTGTCTATATACGTTTTTGCCTTCGCAAACATTTTACGTTTGTCTTCCTGTCTCTGAGCAGTGATTGTTTCCATTACTTGACGTTTTACTTTATTTTGATCATCAATAAATTTGCGGAAACGCGTGTCACTGTTTTCTATGTGTAGACTAAGACGGTCGTTAATCTGAGTGTTCTGTTGTTCGAATTTTGCGTCTATTTTTTCATCCATTGTGCGCGAAAGTTCTACCGTCATTGCTTTAAACTCGTCGCGTAATTGTGTAGCTTTTTCTGAGCATTGTTTAGCGACTCCGCTAATTTCCGCTCTAAGTGTTTCGGTTGTAGCTGTTTGCAATTCCCTTAATTCCTGAGCAACAGACTTAATTTCTTCACTACTTTTTTTTGAACACGCCTCAATTTCCTCGCGTAACTGTTCCTTAGTGTCATGACACTGCGCGGCAACGGCTCTAATTTGTTCACTAAGCTGCCTGGAATTGTTGTCTAATTTTTCACTCTGTTGTCTGACCTGTTCACTAAGTTTGTCTTGTTTTTCACTCTGTTGTCTGACCTGTTCACTAAGTTTGTCTTGTTTTTCACTCTGTTGTCTGACCTGTTCATTAAGTTGTTTGAGATTTACATCATTATTGTCTAATTTTTCACTCTGTTGTCTGACCTGTTCATTAAGTTGTTTGAAATTTTCACTCTGTTGTTGTAGCAATCTTGCCAAAAGTTGTTCCAACCCATTATTACCTACTCTATTCTCCGTGCTGTTCAATGGTGGATCTGGAATTGTCTCATTTTCCGTAACCATTTGGTTATTCTGAGATTTACAAAAAGATTTATCAGTCGAACGTACACTGTCAGTCACTATTTCGGAGTTAAATGGATCCATCGTACTTTCAGTACACTGGCCATTTTCATTAGAGAAATTTGTCTGTGGGTCATTCCATGCCAAGTGGTCTAAACCTTCCCACCATCATGTCTCCAATTTTCTTCAAATTTTATCTGTAGCACTAGTCAAGTGCTAAATTAAGTTTCTCAAGATTTCAAGCCTCTAGCTGCAATACTTGCTGATCTAGACCCCCTTGTCTGAAGGGTAGTAAGTTCGCATGCGCGCGACATCAGACAAAATGCCATTTTTGGGGTCTCATAAAATTGAAACCAATTCATAAGAATGGTTAGTAAGATGAGACCCTGTACAGTTTTTTGTGCTGATTCAAACGAAATTAATTATAAGATTACTGATGCAAAATCCGGTCAAACAAGTCGACTCAAAGTGTACCCCTAATTCTGTCGTGACTTAATGCGACAAATTTTGACCAATATTCAGACTGCAATAATTTCCTTGCAGATAAAGATATGGACTTGAACTTTTTACCAAGTCTTATCTTTGTGCTGGACATAATACAGCTGGATTTCCAACTACCCAGGCTTTATAGTCGCCTTGCAAAATCTCTTCAAATTTGGCAGTGTCAGCGCAAATGGCTTTATTTACCAAAGTTCAAAGCCCATTACTACAAAATAGTCAGCCTGGATTTAATTGTGAATAGTATCATCTGAAAGAGAAAATTTTGCTCTACAAGATGGATATATTTTTCTTTTGCAACGCTTCCATTAAGTGCTTATTTACTCAGGTCAAAGTATCTTATATTTTGTGTGCGCAGTGCCCTGCGTTGGTCCATGATGGCTGAGCCATTACTGGTTATCACAATAAAACCAGCATCCCCATCGCCATAGGGGCCACGCCCGATAGCCATGCAGTAACAGCCACGGGTGGGTATCTTTACTGCAGGTTCCCAAGCCTGATTACAGGGTGTCTTTACCACAGGATCCCAAGCCTGATTGTGGGTTTCTTTATGCAGGTTCCCAAGCCTGTCTTCCTCAGTTACTTCATCATTCTGAAAGCATCGTTGATTTGCAAGAGAATGCTTTCAGGAAAACTGTATTGCCGACCAGATGATGTCACTGATGGAGCTGGAATAACACCAATGATAAGTTGTTCTGGAATCCAGCAAGTATCACGTCTTAAGGGCCAATAAAATGAACTTGCAGGACCATGAGGATGCATAAAGCTTATGAAAGCATCTTTCTGTTCGACTGAGATTTCAACGATGTTTCCAATCCACCATTTCTTTTCATAAATGCAAGCAACATACTGCCCAGGCTGAAGATCCATGACTTGAACTACTAGTTCAGCAGCACTAATTTTGGCCAAAAAAGATGTCGCATCATTTGAAACTCTACTGACCTGAATTGTCGTCATATCAATGGGCAAAAAATGGTGGTTTTCTCTTGTGCCAGCTAGAGTGTGCCCTTGCAGGAATCTTTCTTCTTGAGAAGCTTTTTCTTCTTCAACTTCCTCTTTGCTGATGAAAAAGAATTTGATTCCATTGATATTATCATTGCAGAAGTTGAAAAGATCTTTGGGTGTTAGAATCTGGTTTTCATATGGACGTTGCAAACTTGCTCTTGCTGCCAACCGTTTTGTTGTGCCTCCAATGCCATCACAAGGCGACTTTCCATGGCTTGTTCCAAAGAAATTCCATTCTGCTGTTATTTCAAAATCTTTTTTGTGATAGCATAAGTTGAGAAAATTCTTGAAATTCTTATATTGTGCAGCTGAACCATCACTGAAGTAGTGGATGTGGCTTATTTTGGAAAATTGCATCTTCAGGTAATTGATTACTTTTCCAATGTAAACATGGACAGTAATCGTATCGTGTCGAAGGCAGTCACTAATAACACAAAGATTCACACATTGCACCTCTTCGTTTTCACAGTAGTAGACTACAAATGGATGAACTGTTGCTTGACTGTTTTCCCAGTGAAAGCCTTGCACTGCATCTTGAACAATAAATGAATAGTTTTCAGCAAAATCCATTAGTATTATGAATTCGCCTTCTTTCAAATCAGTTTTGAGAGCTTTCAGGTGCTGGCTTTGATGCTTGGCAATGTAGTGATGACAAGACAGGTTCCAAATTTTTGCTGCAATATCTTCAACATACTCTTCTGTTGAAAGCTGCTTTGTTTCTAAAGTATCCCTGTCGGTATGAATCCATTGTTTGTACTCAATCGGTTCTTCAGGGTCATTATCTTCAAAATATGTTGCAATAACTGCTTCTACACCTTCTGGACCAGGGCAGTTTTCACAACGATGAAGCATACAATCCTTGTTTTCCAAGCTGCAAACAGCTTTGCTAAGAATTTCCTTGTAGTCTTCATTGATTGATGCACCAGTGAGCATAAGCTTGACATTTTGGTGTATTGTACAGACACAAACTGAGTGCATTCCAGCAGAGCCAACTGTAACACACCATTTTGGTCTAAGCTCGCAAAACTTTGAGAAGCCAATTTCTGGTCCATTTTGCTTCTGATAAGACACGTACATTTCCTTCAAATTGCAAAGCAACAACCGCTTTTGCTTGTACACCTTTGTTCCTGAAATTCTCACAGGCACACAGTCTTTCTTCCCTGGACAAAGTCTGCTGAATTCGTCATCTTGAAAAAAGTCATGTACTTTCTGGACAACTTCATCTGAAAGCTTCCTTCCTTGCCGATTTGCTGGAAAAGCTAGAACACCTTGCTCATTCTTCAGTTTTCTCGCTTGCTTTACCATTCTTTCTGATACATTAAATGCTGTTGTCGTATCTTTAATTGTCCAGCTTCTTGGAACCAAGGTCAATATTTGAACTTTTGTCCTACGATTTGACACTTTACATTTTTCTTTCAACTCTTCTATAAGATTATCAAGATCTGCACAATTACTGCATGGGCGACTTTTACTTGAACTTGGCTGTTCATCGTAATTGATTCCTACAGCAGCAGCAATTTGATTCCCAATTAAACTTTGTGCATCCAAGATCTTTCTTTTTGCATAGCTTGGCTTATCTCTTTTACTTAGTTGTCTTCTTTTCAATGGTGAAGCACCAATAAATGATAAACTTTTGTTGATGGCTGGTTCAGTTTCATCCGTTGTGAAATCTTGTTCAGATTGGGTTGATAGTGATGATGAATAATCTTCTAGCTTTTGGTTCAGTGCCGACATGCAGCGAGGGCAAAGCTTCTGACCAGGTTTTATATCAATCACTTCTTTTTTCTTTAACAGGCAAAGTTTGGCAGCTGTTTCATTATCAAGCAGTCTAAGTCCAGCTTTTACATTGTGATTCCTCTTCTTGAATGGATTGCAACATTTCTTTTGCATCGCTTGATATTCATGTAGGAAGAGGGCTTCATGGTGGAAGCAAATGATGGAATTTTCGTCAAGTTTGGCTTCTGAACGCGAAACAAGCAATTTCTGGTCACATTCTGTGAAATCACTAAACGCTTTGAATCCAGTCTTCTTAGCATAGAAGATAACATGGCACTTTGATGCAGCAGCATCTTTTCCAATTGAACAGGGGGCCAACGATTCTTCTTCTTCATTAACTTCTGACATCTCTCACTGGCCAATCACTGAATAAAACACGAATGAAATATCCAATTATATCAGTAATTCTAAGCGACTATTAAGATTCAAATTCCTAGAAATGAAGAAAAATTAGTGCATCGCGCATACAAAATATAACAACTTTGATGTGAGTTAATGAGTACTTAATGGTCGCGTTGCAAAAAAAACAAATGTCAGTCTTGTAGAGCAAGATTTTCTCTTTTAGGTGATACTATTCACAAGCAGATTCAGGCCAACTATTTTTTAGTAATTGGCTTGAAACTTTGGTAAATTTTACCGTTTGTGCTGACACTGCCTAATTTGAAGAGATACTGCAGGGCGACCATATGGCCTGGATCATTGCAAATCCGGCTGCATTATGTCTAGCACAAGCATGAAGCTTGGCCAAAAGTTCAAGTCCATATCTTCAACTGCAAGGAAATCATTGCAGTCTTAATATTGGTCAAAATTTGTCGCGTTGTGTCACGACAAATTTTGAAGTATACTTTGAGTCGAGTTATTTGACCGGGGTTTGCATGAGTAATGTTATAAATAATTTCGTTGGAATCAGCAAAAAAAACTGTACAGGGTCGCATCTTACTAACCATTCTTATGAATTAGTTTCGATTTTATTAGACTCCAAATATGACATTTTTTTTATGTTGCATGCACACGGACTAAGTACACTTCAGACAAGGGGGTCTAGATCAGCAGCTATTGCAGCTAGAGGCCTGAAATCTTGGGAAACTTACTTCAACACTTGACTAAAGCTACAGTTAAAATTTGACGAAAATTGGAGACCATGATGGTGGGAACTTTTTTCAGTTTTAGACCACTTGGTGTGGAATGACCCCTGTACGTTATTTGAATTTTCCAAACCGGGTGTGTTACGCTGAGCAGCGCTCATTACAATAGAGCGTCCCGCGTCATTGATTGTCGTCAAATCAACATAGGACATAACCGAGTTCGTTTGTTCATCATTAAGACAAAAGTCATCATTAGTGATTGGAACGCACTGATTGTCAGTGAACGCAGGATTGTCACAATTACTATCAGTCACAGTGTTTAAGTCGGTAAATTCATTCATAATACCTCGCGATACACTATTCACTGTCTTTCGCGGCATTTTCACAATAGACACAAATATTCACAAAAGAAATAAACACAATGCAAAAAGCAACACTCAAATACAACAGAGCAACGAATTGCCGATGATCTGAGGAAAGAAAGTCACAAATTAGTAAAAGCGTTGCGCCAAATTATAATTATATTTAAGCAAATAAGAGCAGATATCTGACTGTTTTTCAAAAGATTCTCACGAAATACGATCCTGGACCGGGTGTCGCCAAGTGTAACCTCCCCACAACAAATTCTGAAAAATACAACTATATTTATTAGTAATGGAGCCACAGCTAAGTGTGACCTTCCCACAGAATATTAATGGCAAAGACAATTAAATGAAAGCTCGCTATCTGACTCAAGTACAAGTTCCCATTAAATAATGAACGCTAATCCCATGATAATGAAACTGTAATGATAACCTAAACTCAATTCAACCGAAAAGTCGGTGTTTGCCCTGTGCGAAACGAGAATAAATTTCTTACCTTAGTGAAACTGCATGTCAAAATTCTGCTCTTATTGTTCTCTGGTGCTTGCATGAAAAGCATTGGAAGTACCTTTTAAAATCTTTGTTAAAAGGAAATGGAAGGAAATTTGAATGATTGTGTCTAAAATTGCTTTTTAAATCAAAATTATTATTGGGGGCGATTTTGAAAGTTAAATTACAATGAGTGTTCGTTACATTATCTGATGAGCGCAAAGCTGCATGATTATTTATTTAAGTAAATTATACCTCGTCCTGAATCTCGACCATTGCGATGCCGGCGCCCGCCGACTGCTCTCCGCTACTGCTAGCAACCGACTCCAAGCACTACTGAGGACTGACTACTGCAGACTGACTACCATTCGCAACTGCTCGCGACCGACTGCGAGTCGAGCGCAACTGCTCTGGTCAGAGATTCTACAATGTCTCAGCATCGCTGCCGCACAACATACGTGTTTCAATACAAGGAATATGGATTAAAAGGTACACAAAAGATAAACCTTTTTAAGCTATATTCCTCGTATATTATCAACAAAAGAACACGCCTGCAGCTAGCAAGATTCACTTAAACATATTATCTTTTGTTGTAAATATTTATTATGTAATACAATGCATCTCAGGCCGAAGATTTGATGTAGCAAATTATTATACCTATTTTATTACCGCCATCTGATGATGAGCTTGCAGTGACTCGAAAACTAGTTAACAGTACAATAAATCGTACCTAAATTCCAAAAAAGCGACTGGTTGCACACTTATACCCAGATAAATCGCCAGTTTAAATCAAAGCAGCAGTTAATTATCCATAATGGATACACAGAAAGCATCAAGGAATTGTGCTAACGACGTTATTAATTAAATATATAACAGTAAGTAGTAGTTACCAAAGTAACTGGAGTTTCTAGTGTTCATAAGATTGTGGTGCACCTCACATGTAAGTCCTGCGAATATTGCAGTGTTCATCTGCAGCGGAGCGAAAAATTTGAAGCACAGCTAACGTTGCAATTACTTTCTTTTGCGTAGGTTCATTACCTAGTATATGGTCTATTTCTCAGCATTTGGAATATTTTATTTTTGTTATTTAACTTTGTGCCCTTCCTGATCCCATATTCGTCAATGTAAACTGAGGGAGAGGCGTCGTGTGTCCCATTTGTATGAGAAACTTCGTTCTGTGTGAACGATCGCATTTTTCCTGTTTGTGTATCGTGTTCTCTGATGCTGATTTTGGGGGCCAGCGCAGCATTTGCCTAAACGAGCGGGGAAATTGCCTAAAAACCACTCACAAGCAGGCCGGTATACCAACTGACGGTTGTTAACCTGCTGCGCAAATTCAATCCAGATTTTGTTCGTCTCCCCATCTCGTACGGTAGCAAGCTGTCTATGGTGCAGTTACACTGAGCATATTTCTAACGGAGCGCGGAACCAAATCAAGAGTGACTGTCATTTCAACCATTAGATTTACTGGCTTATTTGTCATGTGGAGTATGTTGGCTGTTGTAGTGTAAGTCATAATATGAGAAATATAGTTGGACCCGAGAGAGATAGGCCATTTTTCAAGCCATTGACGTCGAATTTGGTAGAAACTAGATTCCAGTCCTTGATTAAGAGCCGGCCGCTGGTGGCCGAGCGGTTCTGGCGATACAGTCTGGAACCGCGCGACCGCTACGGTCGCAGGTTCGAATCCTGCCTCGGGCATGGATGTTTGTGTTGTCCTTAGGTTTGTTAGGTTTAAGTAGTTCTATGTTCTAAGGGACTTATGACCTCAGCAGTTGAGTCCCATGGTGCTCAGAACCATTTGGACCATTTGAACCTTGATTAAGCGTCTTGATTAGGAGCCCCTAAATCATCTGAGGGTAGGGCTGTCATAGGTCCTTCAATAAAGTATCTCCAATGGAGCTAGTTCACACTCTCAAACGAGGCCGCTGAAGGGACTTTGCTCGTGTTCAGATAGGTGGGTCTCATCCTCCGCGAGACATGGATCACTATTACCAGTTCTTTGAAACACACACACACACACACACACACACACACACATACATACATATATATATATATATATATATATATATATATATATATATATATATATATATATATATATATATATCCTGAAAAACGCGTTGATAGAATATTCCAGCTAATGGACTTTCTTTTCTAAGCAGTCAACTGCATTCTCGAATTGTAGATAACAGCAGTGATGCTAAAACGTGTGTTTCGTTACATCGTCTCATGAGAGTATACGTGAATGTCATAAGGTCCACACGTCTCTCATATAAGACGTTTTCTGTGCCTAGCCACGTGTCCAGTTGAAGATCTCCTTATAGTAAAACAAGACGCTGAATGGAAATTAAGTTAAATCTATAGTTTACTGATATTGTTAATTTCTGCGGAATTCACTATGCAATAGTAAACAGTTTCTGTTTATTCAAATATCGTAAAATGCCAATACATTCTTTCGAGTCGTAGCTTCAGAAAAAGTGAACAGGTCACTACCGCAAACCACGTTGCGTGTGGAAACCAAGATCGACGTTAAGTCGATCGCTGAAAATGTCGCAGAGGGCGAAAGTAAAGACTGCAAAAATCAGTGCCAATGACCACAGCCAGAATCTCCTCAGACAGCTACAAACATATCTGAGGCTTCAAAAGCAATGTCCAGGTCCAGAAATCTAGGTAAGATTTATATTCAAGACTTGAAGTACGGAGAAGTCCGTAGCGTGACGCGAACTGCCGGTCCGGATATTTGCATAGCGTAACAACAAAAGTGGTGCACCTAGAAGACGCGGTCGGATGACGATGTAGCTCCGTAGATGTATACATCGTACACGGTAATGCAGATGTTTAGAGCTGCAATTCTCTGTGACAGATAGAACGCCCACCGGAGTGCATTACGGTTATTCGCGTTTTGTTTTGTTATCATGCCCGGTAGAGTACATACTGAGCGTGAACAACGACAGATATTGAGTGATCATCGTGAAGGACACGGTGATGCCTCTTACTCGTATGAGAGAGCGTTCATCACCTGACAGAGTCCACGTTATGGGTCTCCATTTCGCCGGCTCGTCGAATCGCGTAATATCCAGATTTGTGGAGCATTCGGGTGTGGTAGTGACCCGATGTTGAACTGCTTGGTCCGTAAGGGCAGGCACGCTCATTGTCGAGGGAGGATCGCTGTATTTTGCGCCAAGCACATCGTAACCCATTCACATCTGCGCCTGCCATCCGAGACAAGTAACGAACTTCCTGCAACATTCTATGTTACCCCACTCCATTGGCCAGTAACTAGCAGCAGCCGGAGATTGGAATTACCATCCCGTACGTAGGCTGCCGTAAACTTTGGAGTGGTGCCTGATCGGGGAGCATGGATTGCTAATGAATGGCGTCGCGTTGTTTTTCACTTCATTTTATATTATGTGTCATGTTCCGCACGCTAAAACTGAGGAGCACGCCCACATGGTCATGAAACGGGTCAATACATGAAATTATAACAAGAGAAATAATAGATAAAATGAAACACATATCAGTCTTATGCAGACGTCAAGCCATAAGTTTAAACAAATATAATAAATAACGTAACGCAGGAATTGGCTTAATTATTTAATTTTTCAAAGAGTTCCTCGACAGAGAAGAAGGAGAGAGTCACAAGTAAATTCTTCAGTTTAGACTCGAAAGTGCGTGTATTACTGCTGAAATTTTAAATTATTGTGGCAGCGTATGCAGCAGAATACTGCACGCCTTTGTGCTCAAGAGTTAAGGGAGTGCATTCCAAATGCAGATTTCTACCTAGTATTAACTGTGTAAAAGCTGTTAACTCTTGGGATTAAGCTGATACTGATAAAATCAAACTACATTAAAGAAAATATGTATTGACAGGCCAAAGTCAGAATTCCCAGACTGCTGATCAGAATCGACAAGAGATTCGCGAACTCACACCACTTACTGCCCGAACCCCCCATCTCTGAGACAAAACTACAAAACTACAAAAGAGATATCCCAAACAATAAGACCATACGTTATAAGAGAATGAAAGTAAGCACAGTAGACAACTTTTCGTATTGAACTATCACTGTTATAATGGTAAATAAAGCCGCATTTAGTTTTTGAACAAGATCCTGAATATGGGTTTTCCACGACAGCTTACTACCTATCCGAACGCCTAGGAATTTGAACTGTTAGTGTCACTAATTATATGCCAATTCTGCGTAATCAAAATATCAGTGTTGTTGAACGGTATGTTAGAAACTGTAAAATCTGAGTATTACTGTGACTTGGCATCAAACTATTTTCTACGAGCCTTGACCTTATGTCCTGAAATGCATTATTTGATACTGTGGCAATATTTCACATAACATCCTTTACTACCAACCTCGTGTCATCAGCCAAACAGAAATATGTTAAAATCACCTGTAATACTAGAAGGCGTATCATTTCTATAAATACGAAACAGTAGCAGCCCCAGCATCGACCCCTGCGGCACCCCCACTTAACTTTGCCCCCCTGGGACTGCAAGTCGCAGCCATTCTGAGTACTGCTGTCTGTTCTTGAAGTAAGAGATGAACCAATTGTAAGCTCTTATTCCATAATGGCCTAATTTCTGCAGTAACATTTTGTGATCAACACAATTAAATGCCTTAATTAAATCAAATAAGACACCTAGCGTTCGCAACCTTTTGTTTAATCCAATACAGAGCCTCACAGACAAAAGAGAATATAGCATTTTCATTTTCGGTTCTTAAACCATTTCTAAAACCAAACTGTACATTTCACAGCAAATTATGTGAACTGAAATAATCAATTATTGGGACGAATTGCAGCTCTGCACTACCCAGAATGACCATCGTCCTCGGATGTGGCGGCGACCTGGCCACAAGTCCCATTCTTCCAATGTTTTACAGAGACACAGCGGCACTGCTTCTGGCGGCATGGTATGGGGACCCCTCGAGTAGGACTTCAGGTCACGAGTGGTAGTGCTCCTGACATCACAATGGTACGTCACGGACATCATGCGTCCTCAGTGTTACCCATCATACGACAGTACCGTGGTGCAATTTTCCAACAGGACAACGCTCGTCCACACATGGCACGTTTCTCTATGAGCTCTCTGCGCGACGATGAGGTACACCCATAGTCAGCAAGAGCCACACATCTGTCCCCGAGATAACGTGTCTGGTGTCAACTCGGACGTCACTCTCACAAGGCGCAGTATCCAAGGCATCAAGGACCAGTTACAGCTGTCGGACCCTTCAGATCTCGGGATGATTGATTTAAGTCCAGAATATGTGCAAGCCCATAATAACAGAAGTCATAGCTGGAGTTAGTCACACCATATTTGGAAGTAACAGTGTGTCAGGACATGAAGTGGAACGATCACTTAGATTTTTATTGTTAAGGGGGTTAGGACGTCAAACGGGCCGACTTGGAGCAGAAGAGGCACCACAGGACATTTTAATTTCCACTGTCTACATCTTTTACAAATAAATTCATAAAACTTTGTCAGCATGACTAGGAAGGATTGAGAATTCACACTCATAGGAGTGGAAATTCGAAAACATAACGAAATGATTTTTTTACATGTGAAATTTCATCATTTTTTTCACGTACTAATGGCAGTAATTGTTGCTATAGGTACACCTTTCTTCATAAGTAAGAGAGATTCTTCGATGAATTTTACACAGCATACAAACCATAATGTATTACTTGAGTGTGGGTGGTGGTGATGGAGGGTATGTGTGGGTGACAGGTTCGTCTGATTCATGGGTATGTGTACCAGAAAATGTAAAAATCTTATCTGGAACCACAAAAAAGTAATACATCTCGAAGCAAGAGTTAAAAAATTCGTAATCATCCTTCTCACACACTATTCATACTACAGTTAGTCAAAAGCAACGATAATATGCAGAACAGTAAATTTGACCCTATGCTGAATGCTCACGACTAATCTGTAGATTGCAAATGTACGTGTCATTAATTTCTTATAAAATAAGTATAAAAAATGTATCACTAACAGAATAATGGCTTATCTTTGAAAAAGGTTCAGTCACTGATTTTCCCGTGCGATTTACAGCATCCGAAATTATCGAGGGTGTCACGCAAAGAGGCGCCCGTTCTGTTTCTGATCGATCTAGCGTTACGGGACTATTTTGCGATAACGGCTATTTTGCGATAACTATTTGATTACGCAGATGTCTGGTCAAAAGTAATGTACCGATGCTTAGTCCAGCTGATATTGATATATACCATGTTAGCACAGAAAAGCTACTGTTTCTCGCGCAAGACAAATGACTTCAGCCTACACTACAGTCTCAAGTAATTTATACTGAGCGTCAGTGTGCATAAATTAGATCAATACAATGCTGAGGTAATGCGTAACATTTATCACACGATGAAAGATTTGTAGATTATTGTTACGAAGGGAGAGCAACTGTAATAGCCGCTTCCTCTGCGAGATTACTCGCAGCAGAAAGCATCACTCGTGACGCTAATTGCACACGGGTCATAAGTAAATATTACTTAAAATATGCTAATGAACAGTGTAATAAGAGTGATGTAAATACTATCTGAATCATCTAAAGCTATCTCTCCATCTGTTTCCTACCCAAAGCCCAGCGGCAGCCGGCCTTTGCGTATCAATTTATAGAATCACGTATTGTTAATGTATCACAGGATCACGCTTTAAGGCATTTCAGTTCTCAAATCGCAACGCCCGATCAGATAAATATTTTAGTGCGTTGACAGAAGCAGCTCGGATTTGGACGCCAGATACGTATCTGTGTTTAAGATGTATGTTTTTGTGGAAGCCTCGGCGACGCTATAATTAACACTACCAGCAGGACTAATGATAAGACATGGGAGCGGTCAGAATAATTTACTCTGGATGCTGAGTCTAACTGTGGGAGGATGGCGGCCAGAGGAGAGATTCGAGGGGAATGCGAGGGTGGGGGAAGGGGGAAGGGGGAAGGGATGCTGGATCTGCCCCTCACGCCCTCTACCTGCAGTGGCAGACTAATTCAACGAAACGAACTTCTCGAAACGCTAACTTTATATCCATAACAGGAGAGCCAGGGATATTCTCATATGAGCACAAATACACACACAGCGCGACATTCGATCAGAGGGTGTTATAATTTTTATGCTTCTTGTGGCAGCATATATTAAAGGCGGCCGGACTCATTTACTAGCATTCATACCGTTAATTACTTGTACTATCTACTACATCTATACTCCGCGAGCCACCTTACGGTGTGTGGCGGAGGGTACTTATTGTACCACTATCTGATCCCCCCTTCCCTGTTCCATTCACGAATTGTGCGTGGGAAGAACGACTGCTTGTAAGTCTCCGTATTTGCTCTAATTTCTCGGATCTTTTCGTTGTGATCATTACGCGAGATATATGTGGGCGGTAGTAATATGTTGCCCATCTCTTCCCGGAATGTGCTCTCTCGTAATTTCGATAATAAACCTCTCCGTATTGTGTAACGCCTTTCTTGAAGTGTCCGCCACTGGAGCTTGTTCAGCATCTCCGTAACGCTCTCGCGCTGACTAAATGTCCCCATGACGAATCGCGCTGCTTTTCGCTGGATCATGTCTATCTCTTCTATTAATCCAACCTGGTAAGGGTCCCATACTGATGAGCAATACTCAAGAATCGGACGAACAAGCGTTTTGTAAGCTACTTCTTTCGTCGATGAGTCACATTTTCTTAGAATTCTTCCTATGAATCTCAACCTGGCGCCCGCTTTTCCCACTATTTGTTTTATGTGATCATTCCACTTCAGATCGCTCCGGATAGTAACTCCTAAGTATTTTACGGTCGTTACCGCTTCCAATGATTTACCACCTATGGCATAATCGTACTGGAATGGATTTCTGCCCCTATGTATGCGCATTATATTACATTTATCTACGTTTAGGGAAAGCTGCCAGCTGTCGCACCATTCATTAATCCTCTGCAGGTCTTCCTGGAGTACGTACGAGTCTTCTGATGTTGCTACTTTCTTGTAGACAACCGTGTCATCTGCAAATAGCCTCACGGAGCTACCGATGTTGTCAACTAAGTCATTTATGTATATCGTAAACAATAAAGGTCCTATCACGCTTCCTTGCGGTACTCCCGAAATTACCTCTACATCTGCAGATTTTGAACCGTTAAGAATGACATGTTGTGTTCTTTCTTCTAGGAAATCCTGAATCCAATCACAAACCTGGTCCGATATTCCGTAAGCTCGTATTTTTTTCACTAAACGTAAGTGCGGAACCGTATCAAATGCCTTCCTGAAGTCCAGGAATACGGCATCAATCTGCTCGCCAGTGTCTACGGCACTGTGAATTTCTTGGACAAATAGGGCGAGCTGGGTTTCACATGATCTCTGTTTGCGGAATCCATGTTGGTTATGATGAAGGAGATTTGTATTATCTAAGAACGTCATAATACGAGAACACAAAACATGTTCCATTATTCTACAACAGATTGACGTAAGTGAAATAGGCCTATAATTATTCGCATCTGATTTATGACCCTTCTTGAAAATGGGAACGACCTGTGCTTTCTTCCAGTCGCTAGGTACTTTACGTTCTTCCAGAGATCTACGATAAATTGCTGATAGAAAGGGGGCAAGTTCTTTAGCATAATCACTGTAGAATCTTAAGGGTATCTCGTCTGGTCCGGATGCTTTTCCGCTACTAAGTGATAGCAGTTGTTTTTCAATTCCGATATCGTTTATTTCAATATTTTCCATTTTGGCGTCCGTGCGACGGCTGAAGTCAGGGACCGTGTTACGATTTTCCGCAGTGAAACAGTTTCGGAACACTGAATTCAGTATTTCTGCCTTTCTTCGGTCGTCCTCTGTTTCGGTGCCATCGTGGTCAACGAGTGACTGAATAGGGGATTTAGATCCGCTTACCGATTTTACATATGACCAAAACTTTTTAGGGTTCTTGTTTAGATTGTTTGCCAATGTTTTATGTTCGAATTCGTTGAATGCTTCTCTCATTGCTCTCTTTACGCTCTTTTTCGCTTCGTTCAGCTTTTCCTTATCAGCTATGATTCGACTACTCTTAAACCTATGGTGAAGCTTTCTTTGTTTCCGTAGTACCTTTCGTACATGATTGTTATACCACGGTGGATCTTTCCCCTCGCTTTGGACCTTAGTCGGTACGAACTTATCTAAGGCGTACTGGACGATGTTTCTGAATTTTTTCCATTTTTGTTCCACATCCTCTTCCTCAGAAATGAACGTTTGATGGTGGTCACTCAGATATTCTGCGATTTGTGCCCTATCACTCTTGTTAAGCAAATAGATTTTCCTTCCTTTCTTGGCATTTCTTATTACACTTGTAGTCATTGATGCAACCACTGACTTATGATCACTGATACCCTCTTCTACATTCACGGAGTCGAAAAGTTCCGGTCTATTTGTTGCTATGAGGTCTAAAACGTTAGCTTCACGAGTTGGTTCTCTAACTATCTGCTCGAAGTAATTCTCGGACAAGGCAGTCAGGATAATGTCACAAGAGTCTCTGTCCCTGGCTCCAGTTCTGATTGTGTGACTATCCCATTCTATACCTGGTAGATTGAAGTCTCCCCCTATTACAATAGTATGATCACGAAACTTCTTCACGACGTTCTGCAGGTTCTCTCTGAGGCGCTCAACTACTACGGTTGCTGATGCAGGTGGCCTATAGAAGCATCCGACTATCATATCTGACCCACCTTTGATACTTAACTTAACCCAGATTATTTCACATTCGCATTCGCTAATAACTTCACTGGATATTATTGAATTCTTTACTGCTATAAATACTCCTCCACCATTGGCGTTTATCCTATCCTTGCGGTATATATTCCATTCTGTGTCTAGGATTTCGTTACTGTTCACTTCCGGTTTTAACCAACTTTCCGTTCCTAATACTATATGCGCACTATTTCCTTCAATAAGAGATACTAATTCAGGAACCTTGCCCTGGATACTCCTGCAGTTTACCAATATTACGTTAACTTTTCCTGTTTTTGGTCTCTGAGGACGGACGTTCTTTATCAACGATGATAATGTTCTCTCTGGTAAGCCGTCAGGTATTTTATCGTTTCGCCCAAGGGGGGGTCCCTCTAACCTAAAAAACCCCCGTGTGCACGCCACACGTACTCTGCTACCCTAGTAGCTGCTTCCGGTGTGTAGTGCACTATCTCCCTTTTAGTTATTCTTCATTCTATACCGTCAGGTGTTTCCCTCCATTAACGCACCTTTTATACGTAGGTAACTCTCGCTTTTTAATTTTAGGAAATTACTGTTGTGCACACTATCTCTGCCATTAATTTAGCGAAGAGGCACACAACTTTTCTTTTGCGCCTACTTCCTTTATCCTGCCTTAAGCCGTCCCTATTTTAAGACTTTTTTTATTTTCTTTCTTTTCCTCAGTAATTTTCTCTGCATTTTTACTCGATAGGGCATACTTACACGACAGTATTTTTTCCGCTTTTATTTTCGTTGCAAGCATTACGTGCGAGATACCAGCTTGATCTCACAAATAATTTCGCATTCAATTCTGTAACCAAATCATCCGGTTCCTTTTATTTCTATATCCACCTTTATTCTTCCTACCCCCCCCCCCCCCAACCCCCCAAACCAAATTCCGCTACCCACCGAACGTCAAATAGAACTACAAGTTACAACGCTAGCCATACACTGTGCCTATTTGACGCATGTAATATATTTTATTATGCTGACGACTCGGAATGATTGAGAGTCTTTTAATTCTTTGTTTCTCCCGCGGATTTTGACGATACTGCGTGTGGGGATTTCGTTTAATAGTGCTTATTAAATGTATCTATCATTATAGGTGCTGAGTTATCATTTACTGCAGTTCTGGAAGACTAAATGGAATCGCAAATGTGATAGAGAGATTGCAGTGACTATTGCAAGATCTAATGATTATGCCATATTAGATTATGAAAACAACATTTCGTCTCAGACACTATTTGATGGAAAGATACTACGGCTCTAGTACACTGAAACTGCAATGCAACTTGAAGTGACAGATGGGCGAATGACCTCCCAGGTTACTATGACTAAGTGCCCTGTCACTCGCAGAACGAATGTACGTGGAAGTCGTCGCTGACTGATTATGAATGATGAGCTCTGTTTGAGACTTCTGGTCCGTGATTCAAGGATATCCCCCCTTCCAACACCAGAGAGTCGACCACAACATATTGGATTGCTGAGTGACGCTGTCTTCTTTGTTTAGTACATTTCTCCACTATCGATCGTAACTAGCAAGTTTTAGTCTAGATTAGTCGCACGCTCTACCTCCGTTCATCTGAATGCAGCCGTTAGTTTCCTGACAAAGGAACAATTTTAATGAGATAGTATTAGACCAGAAAAGAAGACAGAACTGTTGGCATGAACATCTCCCCATCACAAACCTCTGTTTCAACATATTCAGTTAAATTCCAAGAGTCTTGAAGAGACCGCATGCAACTTTGTGACGGCGATCCGTCCGCCGGCAACAGACTTTGTGTTCGACGGCCATTCGGCACTATTACGGAGGACGTAGGGTGCAAGGGCTACTCTGAAATGATGAGTTTGGCACATGACTGGAATTCGTGGTTAGCCGCATTAAAACCAGTCAGAATATTGATGACTCATAAAGCGAGAGAGAGAAGAAAATAGGCATCAGGTTGCTTCTCGTTTCTCCCTTTATTCCACACCAATCCACAGCTACATGAACACAGTACTTCATTGAATAAAGCCCTCATCATCCACAAGTTACTGTGACACCTTTGAAATTTTATCACAATACGAAATCGCCCTTACCAGGGCCCGGCACGTAAAAGCAATTCCGGACTTCCTTAGCATTCTCAGTGTCACTGACGAGTACGCAACTGATTCGCGTAGTTAATTTTTTAGAATTATTCGCTGCAGTTCTCTTGTTAAACACACCGAAAAATATCTGTGAATTTACTTATGGCGAACTTTCTCTCTGAGTATACATCTACAAGAAATTCAACCCCTCACGCAAACAGAGGGCATGTGCCTTACCGTAATGAAACAAGTATACATTTATTTGACGCCTATTGAGACATTCTGAAATTATTTGCTGGCCGAAGAGACTCTTAATTTCTCAGAGTTTTCTTGATAGAGATTATCAGTTTTTATAAATTTCTGCGTGTAAATGTTGCTTCATGACCGTTTTACTCGTACAATTACAATGAAGAGAAAATACACATTTTCTCCGTCCATACTTTAGTTGAACGAGTGCTGAAATTCTTTGAGGGTGTCTGTGTTGTCTGTGCTGTTATGGCATAGTCTTCCATTCATATTCACAGTCTGATTCGGCACCCATCTTAATGTAAAGAAGTCCTCAACCCAGTGGTTGGCCAGCAAACTGCAGCGGCCACCAGGTATGTTGGTTTGTATATTGCTCACACAACCACTTAGACCACTGAACGACACACTTGCTCCGTTAAGTTTACTTGCTGTGCGTGTACTCACGTTTGCAGCGCCCGAGATCGATCAGTTAAACTTTTATTATACAAACTGTAATTATTCTCTAGTCTGGAAGCTAATTTATGTAGTTAAGCTACAGTGCCAGAGTGCACTGGATTACCGGCTTCGAGAAGGATTAAAATATAAGTACGTCGATCTACTAATACGGAGTGAACCAGTCCATCATCCTTTCGTTTCTTACAGTGTCCCTTTTATGCAGATAATTATACAACTTCAACAGTAGAATAAATGTTATAAACTTATTCTGAGTAATATACCAAGAATTTGTATTGCTTTCTACCCTTCATAGAAGGTTAACAAAACGACTGCCAAGTGCTGCTGTGTGATAGATCTCCAACATTGTACAGTTAAATTCATGGTTGATGTCAGTTGTCGAATCAAGGTATCTAGGAATTTGCCAATCTATTCGTTATTTTGATGGACAAATTCTTCCAGAAAGTATTGACATTACAATATGACACTAAAATACCAAAATAATGTGTCGAACTACGGGTCCGCAATCACTTCATTTAATAAGTGATTTAGATCACAATTCAATACATCATTTACCACGATTACGCAGAAATTTAATTTCCTGGTTACGTTTTACTGACTCTCTTTACCAAGGGAAGCTGCACAGTAGACACGCATTCGGTAGGAGCGTGGTACAGAACACGTTCCGACCACCCACGTTTAGCTCTGATCAGGTAGAAAATGTTGCTTACTACCTGCAAGGTAATGTTATCTTGGACACATAGTTACGTGGTTTAGTCGCCTGAGGCTGACATTTACATTAACACATTTTCACTAGCAGTTAGTGCTACATACTTGTTTTTACATACTTGAATCTTCTTAGAGAATGGAAAAGACACTAAAAGGCGAGACAGAAAACATAATGTAAGAAAAAGAAAAACCACTTTCTGAGACGTCCGATTACTTAAATCCGACTTTCGTAAATTCTTTTCTACGGATTCGGAGCTTATTTCTCATTTTCGCCTCGAAGAACTTAAAAGTATAAAAACAAAATATGAATCTGGTGTCTTAAGAAAAAGAAATGACTTCGACTTTTATGTTACGAATATTTTGCTACAGCAGTATGCAATGCAAAGCTGGTTATACCTCATAATCTTTTCTAGCGCTTGCATGAATGCGCGTCTTAACATAGCACTATTCCGTTTTTAATAGTAACTGCTAGATAGGAGATAGCTCATACAGCACTGTGTGAAATCAAACGTCACTCCAGAACCCTTTCCCCCCCCCCCCCCCCCCCCCGCTAATAAAGAAATGAAATAACCAAATCAATGATGCCTGCCCGAATTCGAACATTATTTTTTACGAGGTGTCCGTCATTGTTCCTGTTCAGTGTGGACCGAGCTATATTGACAAACAAACTCCTGTGGTCGCTAGTCCCATCACTATAACAGCAAGCAGTTGTGGCGCCGAAACATTCATTACCGAAGGCGACATGCTGCCAAGTTTTCCGCACCTGGTGATGGTTATTCTCCCTTGGCAGATGGAATGGGAAGAGAGAGCCAATTACATTACGATGAGAAATGACTTATCGAATAACTACTGAAGGAGAGAGCTCGCGTTAATGAAAGCATTGTGTTGCCTTCAGCGGCTCGTTCGACCACAACGTATTTCGGGTGCAATTAGCACAGCGTCTTGCATACTCATATATCATGGAGATAATGACTGATCCACAGTTGGGTGGACCAGAATATCTGTAGCTCACAACTGCCACAGAGCGCTTCCTTGGATTATGTTTCATTAGCGACAAGGAAGTCAGCAATTAATTACTCTTGCATAAGAGTTAATTACTTAAATCAGTTGCAATGATCCTACCGTCCTACCCGCGTAGGCAGGCGACTAGCCAATTGCGTAGGTAAAACAAGGAAGCAAATAAAATACGTTTACAAACACAACGAGAAGTACTGTAACAGAGAGTGCCCTAAGGCGATCCCAAAACGTCTCTCCGTGTAAGAACTTGCAACGCAGGACCGTCGTTAACAAGCAGGAAACCTGTTGCATACGCTCTGCTCAAAATACAAGCAACTAAAGTTTCATATTACAACTAATATCGTTAAACACTCACTTCTTATGAAGAGAGGGACGTAATACTGGCAATATTCCAATTCAAATACGGTTTAATTTACTATCGATGATCTCTCAGTTGGTCCTAAGCTTCTTTCAATCGTTGTGATTTTCTTTTCTTGCTATGCTTTCTGC
Organism: Schistocerca nitens; assembly: GCF_023898315.1. Lineage (NCBI taxonomy): Eukaryota > Metazoa > Arthropoda > Insecta > Orthoptera > Acrididae > Schistocerca > Schistocerca nitens. The sequence goes on from NC_064617.1 coordinate 843,241,601, forward strand.
ATATGCTAAATACTTAGTAGGACCGTCGTACGCATCACACATTAAATTGCGATTGAGCCAATTATCAGATCAAAGAAGGGGAAATGTGTAACTGAACAGTGCAAAGTCAAGAAAAGCTCTGGTATGAGAAAAACCAGCCTTAGAACTGGTGACAGCTTCGCATGTGAAACTCCAAACAGAGGTAAAATTGATATTTGTTGTACTGCATAATCTGTTGTCTCCCGAAAATTTATAGGTAGTTCCTGTAGAAAAAGCAGAATACTTTCCACGCCTGTGACCTTGTTTGTTCCCCTCAAAGTTCCACCTAGGATCCTCTTACTCTGTGCTGAAATTTTTTTATTGTTATGTATTGCAGCAAGACCTGATCTAGCAAACGCTGCCGTTTATAGCCGGTCACATGAATCGTTTCCCGGGAGTAGATAGACTAAACTTTACATCATTTACAAAACTAAAGTTTGCTAGATACTGTATATGACTGTATGTAAAAGGTGATGGAAGACGTTTTCTTTCAGTGGCAACTACAGATTGTAAACGAAAATGCACAACTGTGAACTGCACTGAATAATTCTTATTTGTCCAATCCATATATTGGGTGAACCGGAAAGTAACGTCCCTTTTTTACATTACAATCGAACAAACAAATTGTGAGAAAGATTTAATTTTTAATCAGTGATGTAATAACCGTCGTTATCAACAACCTTTTGCCACCTAGTATGCAAATTTTCAATGTCGGATCGATAAAAATCAACTGGTTCTTGGGCAACAATTCTGGAGATGGAATGTTGGACGTCATCCACATATTCACATCTTTTGCAGCTTATAAAATGTTGTAGCGGTGGAATAAATGGAAATACGATGGCGCAACTTCGGGCGAGTATGGTAGGAGAGACAATAAATCCAAACCCAATTCATTAATTTTTTCCAGGGGTCGACTTGCGAAGTGCGGTCATGTAGTACTGTGTTGGAGAATAATGCCTTTCGTGCTGACAATCGTTGGGCACTTTTCAATTTAAAATTGATTTATTCGATCCAATTCTTCACAGTTAAGGTCTGCACTCACAGTTTGTGGAGGTTTCAACACTTCAGAATGAACATCCCCCCAAATACTCCACTAAACACAAAATCTCCTTTTCGAGGCGTAAACCTGGCGTGGCTGTACATCGTGGCGATCCATTCGGAGAGCGCCTTACTGTCTTTTGCGTTTCAGATTATCATAGAGGACCCATTTTTCATCTCCGATGATCAATCGACCCATAAACGCTTCTGCATTGTGTCACTGAAGCAATAAATTGCACGTGGTTGACCAGTTAGCTTTGTTTGTCTTTATCAGTCTGCTGTAAATGTTCTTGGATTTTCGATCAAGGTTGCCAAAAAATGGTTCAAATGGCTCTGAGCACTATGGGACTCAACATCTGTGGTCATCAGTCCCCTAGAACTTAGAACTACTTAAACCTAACTAACCTAAGGACATCACACACATCCATGCCCGAGGCAGGATTCGAACGTGCGACCGTAGCGGTCACGCGGTTCCCGACTGACGCGCCTAGAACCGCAAGGCCACACCGGCCGGCCAAGGTTGCCTATGAGCGTTTGATAGTTCCTCGATTGTCTGATATGGATTTGCTTCTGCCCTTAACATGTCACTGTCTAAAGCTGTTGGTTTGCCTGATCGACACGATTCGAGAAGATGAAAATTACCGGTTTTGAACTTCAAAAAACTATCTTTGGTATTTACGAACGTCTATTGCGCTTGGATAAACATTGCAAATGTTTTTGGTAGCAAATTCTGCGTTACTAACCTTGTGACACAAAAAGTATATGATGCTGGATATGTTCCAATTCTGGTATTTTGTTGTCCGTTTCACCATAAATTGGAAAAGATTTATGATTTAATGATTAATGAGTAAACAAATCACTCCAACCAGAAAATGTCTTTGACATGACTTCGAACTAGGCAATGAGCTGATAAATGAAAACAAATGATAATACTTTCCGGTCTCAGTAATACAGGATGTTTATTAATAAATGGTACAGTTTTAAAAGTTAACAATAAGTCGATTTATTACTTTATATTGGCAAACATTACAACATAAGCAGCGGCAAACGTCCAAGACACTGATGCGTTAATCACAATCATTCAATATGTGCATCCTTGGTTACACGACACACATTTACATGGTAACCAAATTCTTCCCACACTCGGTATAGCATGTCCTCCATGATGATTTGCAGTGACCGCTTTATCCCATCACACATTTCGTCAAGACCTTAGGCATTGGCAGTAACAAACTTAGTCTTTCACAAACTCCCATAGAAAGAAACCACAGGGTGTTAAATACGGCGAACGGTTTGGAAAGGGGGGGGGGGGGGAGGGGGAGGTTGTTGTCTGTTGTTGCAGCACGTCCAGCCCAGTCCAGTGAAATCACGACTAAACAGCTCACGTACATTCCTATCGAAATACGGTGGAGTACCGTTCAATTGTAAAAGGTAAGCATCATAATAACTGGTGTTCAGCTGGGGTACCAATCAAGTTTCTAACATATCAAGAAATGAGTAGACCGTCACCGACTGTCGCTCGAAGAAAAATGGAACGTGCACTTTCTCTCGTGACACCGCACTGAAACGTTTACTTTTGGAGAGTCACGCTGATGCTCTTATCAGCGTGTGTGGGTTCTCGCTTCCCTAGATACATTGTGTGCGCTCACTTTGCCGTTTACATGGAAAGAGGCTTCATCGCTGAAGATGAGTCTTTCTACAAAACCCGCGTCCTCCATTTTTAACTGCAGCTCTTCACCAAAGTCACGCCTTTTCATTCTGTCTGCCAGTGTAAGGGCCTGTACTAATCCCACTTTTTACGGTTAAAAACCTAGCCACTTGCGCAACACCTTCCGCCCCGTAATCTTTGGCATGAATAATTCCCTACTTATTCTACTAAGTGATTTGCGAGAACTGCGGTTAAACGCCTAGGGCACTCTTTCGATGAGGACTCTTCTTCATACAAAGGCATGTGCAACCACAAATCTGGAAACCTCAAAGCGAGTACACGGAAAATCTTTTCCTTTTGCAACGGTGTTCTGGAAACAGACACTACGCATGCGCAGTAAGCATGATAAACGAACAGAGAGTAGCGCATCAAAAATTTGGACAATTGCTGCTGCTTATGCTGTAAGGTTTGCCATATAAAGTAATAAATTGCCCGCGAAAGGCAAAGGTCCCGAGTTAGAGTCTCGGTCCGGCATACAGTTTTAATCTGCCAGGAAGTTTCAATTAATTTACTATTAATTTTTAAACACCGCACCATTTATTTACTATCATAACAGCTTTACGTATTTTTCATCTGCTATAGTGACGAAAAATTTGGATTATGAGACACGATTTTGTGGTCACACACCCAGAAAAAGTTTGAAGAACTTGATTAAGGACAGGGAAAGCTACAAACTTGCATTTTAGTTACTGTGGCTTCCGAGTGTCGATTTTGGGTTAATAACTGTAGCAAACTGTCCACTATTTATGTTTCGTGTGGCATTCCTTAGGTGGACATGACCCAAATCCTGAAATTAATTAAGGAGAAAAAAATTATAAATTATGACATAGCACATCCTAGGTGCAAAGTTATTTTGATTGCTTTGCCGAAAATTTTCACTTTGCCCTCCTCATTCATGTATGGCAGTAAATATGAGGGTACAATGTAGATGGTCTAGAGATTTTAATCATCTGAATGAACATGAAGACTTTTCTGTTTTTATGGTCTTCAGACCGACGGCTGGTTGCATGATGTTCTCACGCTATCCTGTTCATCTCGGCACAATTACTGAAACCTACATCCATTTGAGGCTGCTTACTATAGTCGGCCGTTGGTCTCCCGCTACAGTTTTTGCTCCTACACTTCTCACCGCTACTAAATTGACGATTCTTTCATGCGTCAGCGTGTGTCCTACCGATCGATCCCTTCTTTTAATCATGTTCTGTCATTAGCTTATCTAATTCGCTTTTCAACTGAGTATCTCTTCAGTAGTTATCGGATCTATTTATCTAAACTTCAGCATTCTTCTATATCACCACATTTCAAAAGCTTCTGTTCTCTACTTGCGTGAAATGTTCATCTTCCACGTTTCACTTCCTTAAAAGGCATCACTCCAGTCAAGTATCTATAAAAAATTTTGCCTGGCATTTAACTTTAAATATGATATTAACATAACTCTCTTTCTCAGGTGCGCTTTTCTTGCTACTGTCATTCTAAGTTTTATATCATCTCAACTTCCTATCACTACTCCGCAATTCCCACTTAACTGTCTGGCAGAGAGTCCTTCGAACCACCTTCAGACCATTTCTCCACTGTGTGTGAACACTTCAATCTTTCTGTACGAGCTCTAATTTCTCTTATTTTCCTATGATAATCGTATCTCAAAATGGTTCAAATGGCTCTGAGTACTATGGGACTTAACTTCTGAGGCCATCAGTCCCCTAGAACTTAGAACTACTTAAACGTAACTAACCTAAGGACATCACACACATTCATGCCCGAGGCAGGATTCGAACCTGCGACCGTAGCGGTCGCGCGGTTCCAGACTGTAGCGCCTAGAACAGCTCGGCCACCCCGGCCGGCAATCGTATCTCCCTATGTAGGGTGACGACAGTAAAATATTTCACGTTCATAGGAGAAAGTTGGTGATTAAAATTTCGTGAAAAGATCTCGACGCAACGAAAAAGTCTGTGTTTTAATGACTGCATTCCAACTCGCTTATCATATCTGTGGCACTCTCTCGCCTGTTTCGCGATGATATAAAGCGAGTTGCACTTCTTAGAACTTATTCGACGTTCTCCGTTAGTTGTGTCTAGTAAGGATCCTACACAGCATAGCAGAGGACGAACAAGCGTAGTGTAGGCAGTCGCTTTAGTACACCTGTTGCATCTTCTAAGTGTTCTGACACTAAAATTCTGTCTTTGGTTTGCTCTCCCAACAACATTATCTATATGATGTTTCCAATTTAAGTTGCTCATAGTTGTAATTCCTAGGTATTTAGTTTAATTTACAGTGTTTAAATTTGTCTGGTTCATCGAGAAACCGAAATTTGACGGATTTCTTTTTGTATGCATGTGGATGATCTCACACTTTTCCTTATTGGGAGGCAGTTGCCAGGTTTCGCACTATGCAGATATCGTGTCTAAGTCATTTTGCAATTGGGATCTTCGGATGACTTCACTGCACGGTAAATGATAGCATCGTCTGCAGAACGGTCTAAGAGGGCTGCCCGGATTATCTACTAAATCGTGTATGCAGATTAGGGACAGCAGATGGCTATAATACTTCCTTGTGGAACGCCAGTCATCTCTTCTGTTTTACTCGATGATTTTCGTTAATTACTACAAACTGTGCTCTTTCTGGCAGGAAATTACGAACCCAGACACACAACAGAAACGGTACTCCATAGGCACGCAATTTGATTAGAAAAACTCGGGCACCGTTTGTTAGTTTACCGCACAGAAAGCAAATCTCTTAACTACTTTTACTGCCTCACTTTCTAATCTGATTTTATCAGCATCGCCTGATTTGATTCGGCTGCATTCCGTTACCTTTGTATTAATTTCGTGGATATCGACCTTATAAATTCTTTCCTAGACACTATCCACTTAGTCAAACTGCTCTTATGCCAATATTACATTGTCATCGGCAAATCTCAAAGTTTTTATTCTTTCCCTTGAACTCTAATTCCCTCTCTAAATTTCTCCTTGCTTTCCTTCACTCCTGCTCAGTGTACAGATTGAATGACATCGCTGATAGCCTACAATACTGCCTCCCTCTCTCCTCTACTACTATTCGTCTTGTAGTACTCACGGAAAAGGACCAAACCTAGTTGGCTCCAAACATAACAAAGGGAAAGCTATGGCACAAGAGATACTGGTAAGCTGCGCGTGACAAGAGCCAGACACTGGAGGGAGGTTACATAAAATGTCAGAGGCTCCTAAACAAGTTGGAGAAAGATTCTGATCAGAGGCGACAGGGTAGCGACGGTCGCGTATAGCGATAACACTATAAGTGAAAAAAAAAAAAGAAACAAGAATGATGTAACTGCAGACAAGGACTAAGGATAATAGTGAGATGAAAGGGGCAAGTCTCTGAAAGGGGCACCTGTACGTAAGGAAGAGCGTGTAGCAGGCCTTAGACACTATTTAACAACAGACGCCTACCTCTCTCCGCCCAGTCTCCGAAGAACAGTGCACAATTAGAGCCAATGAGATGGTTAGAGCCCTTCGACAACACACCGCGTCAGGAGGGCGAAGTGGAAAACTGAATAACAATCAGAAGCGGGACGCTCCGAGTGTTCTACTGCATTCAGATTAGGAAGTTGGAAGATGTATCGGCACAGGCAGCCAAAGAGAGCAGCCAGGCAGGGCTAAGCAGAGTTATTGGCAACAGTTATAGCGCAGCTGATAGAATCCTGTTCGATTAGCTAGGGAATTCTACGTATCGTGTCTTGGGTGTGAGCTGTGTTAGCACTGACAGTTCCATTTTAAGTAGGCGGAACGGCGCTAGCTCGTCACCGTCTCCGTGTAAGGAATTGGTTTCCTCCTGGCTGCATTTCCTTTTCGATAAGTACGTAAGGAGTTGATACTGTCTTCTGAATAAAGCCAGAAGCTGTAAAACACTCATTGTGTATGTCATTACAACATTTATTCAAGCCTTACCTCATGTAATAAGGACATTTTAACAACATAGTCAGGTCAACACTCCCTCTCACTTAGACCAACCGACTACTTCTCTTGTTCGCGAACTTTGTCGCCCAATCCCAAGCAACACTTACGATCGTTATGCGACACCCTTTTCTGTCCTTCGACTCTTCTAACCGTAGTAGATTTTAGTACAAGTTGTGGATAACCTTTCGATACATACCTTCAGAATTTCAAAGGGCATATTCCAGTTAGACTCTTCATAAAACACACAATACAGTGAGGTGACAAAAGTCATGGGCTACGCCCTAATATCGTGTTGGACCTCCTATTGCGCGGCATAGTGAAGCAATTCCACGTGGCAAGGTTTCAACAAGTCGTTGAGAGTCTCATGAAGAATTATTGGGCCATACTGCCTTTTAGCCGTCGTAATCGCAAAAAAAGTGTTGTCGGTGCAGGATTTTGTGCACGAACTGTCTTCTCGATTGTGTCTCATAACTGTTCGATGGCATTCAGGTTGGGCGATCTGCGACGACAAATTATTCGCTCCGTCCAGAATGTTCTTCGAACCACTCGCGAAAAACTGTGACTCGGTGACATGGCGCACTGTCATCCATAAAAATTACATCGTCGTTTGGGAACATGAAGTCCATGAATGGCTGTCAACGGCCTATGATCGGTTCATTTGGACTAGAGGACCCAGCCTATTCTATGTAAACAAAGTCCACATTAATATGGAGCCAGCAGCAGCTTGCACAGTGCCTTATTGACAACCAGGGTCCACAGCTTCGTGGGGTTTGCACCACACTAGAACCCTACCAACTGAACTCGAGATTCATCTGACCAGACCGCGGCTTCCGAGTAGTCTAGAGACCAACTGATATGATCTCGAGTTCAGGAGTGGCGCTGCAGGCATTGTCGTACTGTTGGCAAAGGCATTCACGTTGGCGGTCTGCTGCCATAGCGCATTAACACCAAATTTCGCTGCACTGTCATAACAGTATAGTTCGTAGTACGTCCCACATTGATTTCTAAGGAATATCACGCAGTGTTGCTTGTCTGTAAGCACTGACAACCAAGTGAATGCCGCTGTTCTCGGTCATTAAGGGAAGGCTGTCGGTACTGCGTTGTCTGTAGTGAGAGAGAATCTGGTATTCTCGGCACACTCTTGACATTGTGGATCTCGCAAGTTGAATTCGCTAACGATTTCCGAAATCGATTGCCAATGCACTGCCCTTTTCTACCTTGCGTACCCGATACTACCGCCATCTGTACGCGTGCATATCGCTTTCCCAGGACATTTGTCTCCTCAGTGAATAATTGAGACGGTAAGTTTGTACGTGGGACAGCGTGTTGGAACTCCCGTGATTAAATGCAGTCGGAAAGACCTAAATCGTCTACAGAACTCCCGGATCGATTAGTCGGGCGTTGACGGCTGCGCAGAAAAGGGCAGACAACGGCGCGCAGACAGTCGTGCGCGACCGCTGCAGCCAAGTGCGATGGCCCCAGCGGCTGCATTGAGCGCGGGGGCGGCGGCTTCTGACGCCCGCCACAAAGCGAGTGCGGCGAGCATTTACCGGGAAGCGACCGGCGCCTTAGCCCGCGCCGCTTAATCGGCGGAAGCGCCGCCGCTAAACAAACACCGATCCGGCAAGAAGTGGCGCCAAGGCCTTGTATCCGGTGCCTACACAAAATACCGGCTGGGAATTCTGGCAGCGTTCCGCACGCGTGGCCTCTTTCACTTGCGCTATTCGCGAGTGGCTCCGCTTTCCGAGAAAGCTATAAGCAATGAGCGACGACCCGTCTTTGTTCCCGCTCACAACCATAAAACCCTTTTACCGCATTACCACTGACAATATCTGAAGCCGAGAGATGCACTGCAGAGCAACATTGTTATGGCCACATCCAAGAAGGTTCAGATAGTCACCCAGCCATTCTAAATTAGATTTCTCCGAGCAACTTGAGACAAAAGAGGAAATGGCTTGCTATTGTTTCTCTCCTCCGAGTGCTCCGTCTTTGAAAATCTTAACATTGATGGGGTATTTAGTTATTATTCATCACCTTTTCTTTCATTTTATCTGAAGTCAGCGCCTAGCTAACATTGTGTGTCTCGTGATGTTCCGAGATATACAGGATGATTCCGTGATGATGTCACGGACATTCAGGGACGATGCAGAAGGGTAGATGTATCAAACTGAGGTAAGGACCCAGGTCCGTAAACGAGAGAATCCAAAATTATAAACGAAAGTCGTCCTGATACCTCCGACGGTGGAAATACGTGTACCGGCACTGTTGTTGCTAAGATAGTAGGGTAGGCAACTTTCAAAGATGGTTGTATTGACCACAACATGAAAAAATTTCTAATAAGTATGAGCTCTAAAATGCACACGTTAACAGCTGTGAGCATTTTTCATCTTCGATACTATGAAACGTTCTCTCTCCTAATCCAAGCTCTTTGGTTTCCTATTTTCTGGAGCAGGTAGTATGGACCAAAACAAGAAAAAGTGTTCAGTAAATATCTGCTCTAAAATGTCTATCTTACGAGCTACGAGCAGTTGTTCACCTTTGCTACTGTGAAACACACCTCTTCTATTGAACAAGAGCCAATAGCTCTTAAGGTATACATTTTAGAGCCCATATTTAATGGACATTTTTTTCTTGTTTTGGTCCGTATAACCTCCTCCAAAAATATTTAAACCAAAGAGATTGTATTACAAGAGACGTGTTTCACACTATCGAAGATGAACAAGTGCTCACAACTCTTATGGTACGTATTTTAGAGCCCATATTTAATGGACTTTTTTTGTCTTGTTTTGGTCCACACTACCGCTTTGGAAGTTGCCGCGGCTTCAGTCTTAGCAACAACAGTATCGGTACATCTAATCCACTGTCAGAAGTATCAGAACCATTTTCGTTTACAACGTACGATTCTGTCGTTACTGGAACAGGTTCCCTTGCCTCAAATCGATACATTTACACTTTTCCATTATCTCTGAAAGTTTTGTAATATCATCGCGGAATCATACTGTATGTGTGGACTAAGAGCGTGTCTGTACGCCTCTAAAATTAGTGCCTGTCATTGATTGACTTCACACTCGCTGGGAAAACTCCTTAGGTATTAATCTAAACACAGTAACAACGTTGCCCTCCGCCAAAACTACCGCCTCATTTACCTCAATATGTTCCGGGAGAAAAGATAGCGCTTTAGTCATTCCTGAGTCGTTAGACTACTCTACAGAACAAAGTACAGCCGAGCTGCTTGCCGAAGACTTTCCGGGGGAGGGATACGAAACACAGCACTGTAGAAGACTTCCGCATGGGAAAAAATTTTACCGGAATTCGCAGTAATGCCTTGATAAATAACTAACCTCTCACGCAGCGCAGGACACTTCGCCCACATGACGAACTGGTTTCTGACGGGGAGGTAATTTTTTGACTGTTTTCGATTCAGTTTTAAATTTACATATTTCGAAAAAATGATATGATCCATAAAGTGGGACAATGGGAGGCGCAAGGGGGGGGGATAACATATTCAACAATATTTCATTACTGTCTGGGTAAAATAAATAGAAAATTATTACATTTATATAGCGAGCGTATTATGTAAGATAAAACATTTTAGCACCTAGGACAAATTATGATATGGTGTACCTAACCATTAATTTCCTTTTGATACTGATTTGCAATTGTAGCGTTCCACATCAAAGACTGCAAATAACAACAGGCATTTAAAGACTTTTATGTAAACAATGCTCTCTAATTAACATAATCAACGAAGTAATAACTTACCCAACTAATTCAATGAATTTTCAAGATACTGAATCGCCTTCAGCAACCATACATTCACATTCTGTCTCTATATGGCTACTTCTCCAAGTTTTCGAAGAACGAAGAAGCTAATTATTATGTTTTGCTACAGCTACTTTGTTTACAATGCCTATTGTTTACGCTTACCATATTTTTTGGATCCAATCCAGTACAAAATTTTTAAATTACTTAAAAGTGTTATCCGTTTACTCAAATATTAACATTTATTTACTCAGTTCTATTTTTTCACACATTTGGAAGTATACTGAGTCAAAATGGGAGTAGTTTCGCCTGACGCTTTATCAAAATTTAAAAGTTTAACTCGAAATTCTTCATCCAAACTGAAATATCTTACTACAAATGACATTATCGCTTGCTCCAAGGTCGGCCAACAGAGGCAAAACCGGAAGAGTATGTTTAAAAACGCGATGTTGAAGAAGTAGATGTAAAATTAAAACAAAAATCTTCGCCAATCATAAAATTCTCAAACCTCAGGCAGTTTCTCAACTCCGGACATTACCATGGACAGCACTAAACACCCTGTACTGTCTGGGCTTACCCCGGATGTATGGTAAGTTGAATTTCTGCCTAAGATTCCCCCATAGCTCCGTGGAACATTAAAATTTTGTGTAGCATACTCACCCACTAAAATGCCTCGTCGTGCGGACACGAATGATGACAATGATAATAGATATGTCATCGTATAATTCAACGTGTAGAACTTTATCAACGGGAATGGTATAGCACAGAACTTTAACAGAACGTTAAGTAACAATACACTGCTACCAAAAATCCCATCTCTAACATATATATTCCGACATATTAATTTAATTTGAACAAGTATTTTGTTTCTAAGGGCGTGTTATCATAAATTTCTCTTCCTGAACACGTGTTACTTTCTTTTCACCCCTATTTAGAAATCTGAATACCTTCTCTGTGGTTGCTGGGGATAGTTTTAGTTATTTGGAATTTCTTTTTCAACTTTTGAGAAGGTGTAACTACTATCCAATATTTTGTTTCCAAACGGCTCTTAGCACGTTATACTATTAACTTCTAATGCAGGTAATCCTGAACAGTGAATGGAAGATCATCCACACGTTACAAGGAGTTTGACAGTAACATTAAAATTAATCGAATAATAAAGTGCACTAACGTATCATTAACTCAACGGATTTTTTTACAAATAAATGATTTACTCACAGAAACAGAGTTATTGTATTTTGGACAGTTAAGAACCATGACGACATAGACAACAAATAAATTAAGCAAAAAAGTAAAAGTAGTCTGGATTTTTTTTATATACTAAATTTCGTTTGCAAAACTAAGTATCTGATGATTCCAGGATGAGAGTTTCACTCTGCAGCGGTGTGTGCACTGATATGAAACTTCCTGGCGGATTAAAACTAAGTGCACGGCCGAGGCTCGAACCCGGGACCTTTCCTTTTCGTAGGGCAAGTGCTCTACCATCTGAGTATCCCTACCATCTAAGTATTGATGCAACTGAAACGGGAAGTTTATAATCAACTAACGTATATTATCTTTTTGAATTACGGGAGAGAACAATGGGGAGATACATTTACAAATTTCTAGGAACTATAGGCAAACTAACAAAAGAATCGGGAAACTGTAGAGTAATTTTAGGTGTACACTCTATGTAGCCAGATAAGTGAAAGGAAATTCATTCTTTGCTGGATTCCAACATACACTATTGGGAGGTCGATGTACGTGGATCTGAATAAAAAAAGTAGCTAACAGTCGAGCATGCAATGTGGCGATGCTTGTGTTCCGCGCGTGAAGTCTTGCTGCGTTTGTAGTTTCGCAATGTTTGAAAAGAACACATTCTCACCTTTCCTGCTAGCGTGGAGCAATGAACTCATTTTGCAGGATTTTACTAGTCTTACCACTTTTCTGGGTACTGTCAGATATTTTCTTGCTGAACATAAACACGTCGAATAGAGAAACAACGCACATGCCGAAATGGAATCTCAACAATCAGTTTTACGGTCTGAACTGTTGTCCGCAACTGACTATAGTAAATGGCACCAGTGATAGGGCAGGGGTGAATAGAGTGGAAGGCATCACCTAGCTCATTCTCTGTCTGGTTATGCTATCGTAGCTGTCATGTAATTTAGCGTACTAGCTGTCACTTACTTTTTTTCTGATCCAGCTGCAGATGACACTGCAGGAACAATATGGATGCGCTTGGCTAAAAATTGTAATGCCTGGAGAACTCTGGAAGGGACCTCTATCAACAGATGTCATATGCTTGAGGTACTGGTACAGGAATTCTAATTGTTGCTCAAGACAATAGGACCATGGAATAAGCAAAGTAAACATCTAAATGTGTTTCTGAAAACGCCGGAAAATTCGGGGTGTTAAATCAGTTTGCTACGTCATCATCACAGCAGTGTGCCCTTTGGTGTACATTGGTAAGCATATGCGAGTTTTCGCGTCAGAATGCATCAGACGTTCTAATGTTCAAGCAGACTCACTCTTGTTGTCCAGACGAGAGGAAACGCAGCTTTTGGCAGGAATGACAAGCAGGACAAAAAAATGCCTGAAGACGGATTTTAGTGTAAAAGACTTTTGCATCTGGAAAGTAAAATCCTACAGCACGCCAAAGGAACATGAATCTATACAGCAAATATTTATATACTTGCTGCGGAAAATTGCCACATCAACAAATTTGGGTAAGACAGGGGGTAGCATATTTCTAACCGAAAATAATGTTTCAACTTGTTTTCGAATTGTTTTCTTCCGTTTTCCTTTGGATTTAAACTGTAATAATCTTAAAAACTGCTGCATGACAAGTTAATTTGAATTATCACCCGAAATAACCTGAAAATTTGATTACATGCTCATCACAACATACGACAAATAAATTTTATATTGCAACTATCAAAATACATCCCATTTCATTGTATAAAAGCTGTAAAGAAAATGTAACAGCTTACCGAGCAAACTTACTAACCGGACACACATTATTTGCATAATGTTTACGAAATTAAAAAGGTAACGACAATGATGCGCTAGAAATTTAATAACTTAGAGATCGGCCCACCAGTGTGAAGCCGTATACGCTGATATTCCTCGTTACGAAATGAGTTTCATCACTTTTAATGATGAAAATTTTAAACCGTTTTCGGGCTAAATGTAGAATGCACGGCAGTATATTATATCCAGCAGTCAATAAAATATCCTAACGCCTAGCGAGGGATTTAGTTGTAACGTAAACATTCTAATACACTGTTGTTATCTATGCTGGACAAAGGAAATTAAAACGCCGAAATATTTGTAGGTTATGATTATTTTCAAACGCAAATAGATGCCAAGCGTTTAAAGAATGGCTCGTCAAGGCTTAGAAAACGAAAACTAAAACCTGAAATGCAGAAGGAGAAGATAATTTTTCTGTTTCGTTACTTCAGCTTGACAGTGTACAAAGCTAACGGAAAAAAACAAAAAAAAACGCTCTTCTCTCAGCGAGCGCAATTCAATTCCTATGTACACTTTTTCCATGACAGTACGAACATGGTAAAGCGTTGCTGTGCCCACTTCATTTTACTGCCCCTACAGGTATTAAAGGTGTAAACTAAATAGCAGCATATTTCTATACTGACGTCATTAAACTGTAAGCACGCCAAGTGTGGTAGATATCACTGCTCAGGTGATTTTAATGACGATCGTTGAGATGTAAACACAACAAAACTAAATAAATAAAAGGCTCGTCCGCCGGAGTACAGATATTTAATAGAAGAGCAGCACGTAATGACCTAAGACTTTACTGCTCCTGGTGTTTTCGCGAGGATAATTACTAAACGAAATGTTTACCGGAAACCAAAGTTTTTTAATAGCGCCGTTACCTGAGAGCTAACTTGGGAAAGCTGAGCATGCAAACGGGCCTACCATTAAATTCTTTCAGTACAACCATGGCTGCAAAATGCGAACAGCAATCCGCGTTATTGCTAACCTTTTAAATTGAAAATAAAAAATTTCGCAGGCAATTAAAAGATAAGCGCGCTACAAAAAGTACGATTAATATTTCAGTAAACCAGCTGAAATCACAAATAAGAGTTATAACTTACGTGAACAACATTACGTTTTAGTGATGCATTCTCTCTTGCTGGAGTAACTACAATCTGACGTTCCTTTCTTAGTGCGTTTAGTGTCTTCACCTTTCGAAATTCATTGTTACTACTTCTAAGATGTAAGCACACCCTAAAAGTATAAATTATATCGAATTCTTTTAAGGAACTGCTAGAAAGATTGCAGTGCATATTGCACTGTTAGTATAAATATCAGGGTTAACATCTCTGCATTTAGATTAATTGTTATAGTATTATCTCTGAAACTGTTCTTCGCAGTTTCTAGTGCGAGTCGTCTAATTTGTTCGTTCACATATTTTACGAATCGGAATATAGCGTTCATAACAGATAAATTATAAACAGATTTTTCCGTTCTTCGAAACATAATGTCACGTCCTAAGAAGTCGGCAAACACAGCAATATTTTCTCGTTCATTATTGCAGTTTGCAATATGGATGAATTTTTAATATAATGCCAGTCACAGACGACGAGAAAAAACGATGTTTTGACAGTAAAAAAATTTTCTATGTAGTTTAATTAGCAGCGTAGAAATTCTTCCTGAAAAATTCCACCCCATTCAGTATGATGCTAAGTATGTCACTGCAATGCCAAGCTCTGTATGTGCGTTACCGCACACAATCAGGTCCACTAATAGTTATGACCCTAAACTTTCAGCACATATGCCTCTCAAACTGGAAGACTTTGAAACATGACGATACGATATTGCAGCGCCTACGTTGTCAAGAAGTACAATTCATGTTGCTTCGGACGTTCATACACGTCCGAAGAAACACTGTATCGTTCTTAATAACACGGGCACTGCAATATAGTATTCATCCGTCGATAGGAGGCAGCGACTTTCAATTAAAATTTGCACCCCTGTACGGAGATTACATAATATGTGTACGAGTATAGGTTGTTAGGCAGGGATGACGACATACTGAAGACTCTGGTCTGGCCCTGCGTAATGCACGGATAGCCAAACAGCTGCCCTCACGGTAGCTCAGCATTTTCGTTCAGAGGGTTAGCTGTCCTCTGTAATAATAATAAAAAAAGACTTGAGTGAACGGGGAACTTGAACAAACGAGCAATAACGATCAAAATGACATCAGCTAAAACAAAAAAGAGGTTAAGGCGACCGCTCACGCAAAGCGAGAAACCCGGGTTCGAGTCTCTGTCCGGCCCAAATTTTCACTGTCGTCATTCCTTCATGCAGCTGATGGTTGTTCGTATTCACAACCACGAATACATTTCATGTGTTTGATATATGATGTCCTTGCTCCTTAGTAATGAATGATACTATACGGATATTTTTATTAGTTGGCAATCTCTAGTTTGTGTCAGAGTTTTTACGAAAGAAAAACTATCTACGGAATGCGTTTCAACATCTGATGATATCAGGCACCCAAGAACTTAACTCAAACAAGGAAACCCGATCAGTCGGATACTGTTCAGCATCATAACATCCCGAAGATCATTATGGATAGCTCAGCAACACTCATACTTTACGCATGTTATATGGTAATACGTTCAGAAGGCCGGCCGGAGTGGCCGTGCGGTTCTAGGCGCTACAGCCTGGAGCCGCGTGACCGCTACGGTCGCAGGTTCGAATCCTGCCTCGGGCATGGATGTGTGTGATGTCCTTAGGTTAGTTAGGTTTAAGTAGTTCTAAGTTCTAGGGGAGTGATGACCACAGTAGTTAAGTCCCATAGTGCTCAGAGCCATTTGAACCATTTGAACCGTTCAGAAGGCAAAGAAGATCTCCAAAATGTGTTAAACAGACTCACATCACGGGCTGTGAAAAATTACCTACAAATAAACCACTGCAAAAGCACATGATTTTCAGAAGAGGTGGTGAACTCCCACCAAATGACACGCTGGCCCTTCAAGACAAACTACTGGAAGTAGTTAGTACCTAAGTACAAATATCTCGGAGTCACCCTGCAAGCAACACTGAACTTCAGCTCGCATGTGAAAGAAAGAGCAACAGCAGCAATAACAGCAATTTACAACATCCAAGCCGGCCGCGGTGGTCGTGCGGTTCTAGGCGCTCCAGTCCGGAGCCGCGCTGCTGCTACGGTCGCAGGTTCGAATCCTGCCTCGGGCATGGATGTGTGTGATGTCCTTAGGTTAGTTAGGTTTAAGTAGTTCTAAGTTCTAGGGGACTGATGACCACAGCAGTTGAGTCCCATAGTGCTCAGAGCCATTTGATTTGAACAACATCCAACAGCCTCAAAAACTCTCAACAAAAACGGCGATAACACTATTTAAAATGGTCATAGCACCAGTAACAACTTACGGGATCCACATAATATGGAAAAAACTAAAAGTCAAATCTCACGATATGAAACGAATCCTGGGCATCGGGAAAACAGCGCCTTCAAGACTGGCTTCCGTCTTAACCAAAGAAACCTTGTTGATAGGAGATATCAGAATGCAGATGCTCCTGCCCAACACCGAAGCTTATGAAAGTACACCTAAATACTCATAGAAAAACACAGCTCTATCTGGAACGACTTCTACTCAACCGACGCCATAGATGACAGAAGAGTGAAAACATAATAAACTATGAACTCCGGCACGTCGTAACACGATAGGTAACACAAGGATTCCACCACAGATGAAGACTGCGTGGGTGAACCGTGCAATGAACACTGTGAAAAATGTCATGCAAAAAAGTGCAGAAAAAAGGGTCAATAATAAAATTAAGACTAGAGTAATGTAAATTGGTATTTGCATTTATATTTGTTTGTCGAATTTGTTTGAAACAAACCAAACATTATGACATACATAGTGAACTCACAAAGTAGTTATGTCTGTATTAGTAATATGTCTATATCAGTGACAGAAGAAATAAAAAGTGGGAAGAATCATGCACATGTAGTGCGACCTCCATGTGACCAGATGAGAAGAAACACCTATGCCAACTAAAAACTCTAAGAATGTGAAGTAATCACTTATTTACATAAAAAGCGAATTGTGTACTATTTTATAATCTACGAAGATCAGAACAAAAGTGTATCATTATAGATCCCACTCATGATTTCTCGAAGTGAAAAAAGGCGAAACGCGTCTGGGACAATAAAATACAGTGCAGAAAGAGAAGGCGTTTTTTATGAGCAAAACAAATATGATTGTTTGTATTAGCACACTGTGCGAATTTTCATTAATGAATGAAGTAATAATTAATAATTATCTATATCTAAACTGAGTCGATCCAGCTGGTTGGTGTAGTAGTACACAGGAGTAGCTGATTTTAAATACCTGTCCAGCAATCCTCGTTTTACATATTACCCAGTTTTTCTAAATATTTTCCGTTAATGATCGGAATGGTTTCTTAAATAATATAATCGAATATTGTTTCCCATTTTGTCCAGGCTGAGCTTACGCTCCATCATTAACAGCCGCGACGTCAAACAAATTTCATAGAAACTTACGGTTCTCAATTGCTGAATCACACTTGAAAATGCAAATGATACCAGCGCCACTAACTTACATATGTCGCTCTTAGGTATTACTACTTTGGCAAAACCATTTTTACATGTTGATTTGTTTATATTTTCCTGATTTTAGTGTGTTTGTGTAATTACTAATTAGTCTCTTTAAATTTAACCTCAGAGTAATAAATATCGCTGATTCTCTCGGGCCGGCCGCTGTGGCCGAGAGGTTCTAGGCGCTTCAGTCTGGAACCGTGAGACAGCTACGGTCGCAGGTTCGAATCCTGCCTCGAGCATGGATGTGTGTGATGTCCTTAGTTTGGTTAAGTTTAAGTAGTTCTAAGTTCTAGAGGACAGATGACCTCAGATGTTAAGTCCCATAGTGCTCAGAGCTATTTGAATCTTTTTTTTAGGCTCTCGGAAGTTGGATTGATTGAGCACCTGATCTTCAAGTAATGCTGTTAACTTCTGGAAGATAGTCACAGCAGCCGTGTTACACGCTTCTCTTTCTAGCCATTTTGTTTGTGTTGAGCTTTGATCATCGACGCCTCCAAACGGTGAACAAGAGCCCATACAACCAATAAAGACGAGTTCGCATGAACGAAGCTACAGAGGTGCAGCCTGTAGCAAAGCGGGTATCAGGCAAGGTGACTGTAAAATTCCATTCTTCTTCAACGTACTGGATTTAATTCACATTAGCAGGGCAAATTTCTTTGGATCGGTTGCGGCTTACAGTCGGAGACCAACGATTCTCCTATCTGCGTTAATGACGTATTGCCATCTGTGGCATCTATGGGGTAGCCGGCCAGAGGCTAGCAGATTTTGTACAGTTTTGCAAAGAATACGAGGTGCTGCTCTCAATACTTTCATTGCAGCGAAGATACTGATCCAGTGTCAATAATCATCTGTTGGTCAAGGTGGCTGGACTAATGAAGTATACACAGTACGGTTGCGCCACGAGATGTCCGCTGTCAGAGGGTTGATGGGCGGGAGAAGTAACTTCTACCCGAATCTTACTGTGGAAGTGATAGCAAAATGACGTAGAACAATACGTAGTTAACAAATGGCTCTGAGCACTATGGGACTTAACATCTATGGTCATCAGTCCCCTAGAACTTAGAACTACTTAAACCTAACTAACCTAAGGACATCACATAACACCCAGTCATCACGAGGCAGAGAAAATCCCTGACCCCGCCGGGAATCGAACCCGGGAACCCGGGCGCGGGAAGCGAGAAAGCTACCGCACGACCACGAGCTGCGGACTCTGTTGTTAACAGCTACCGAGTGTTCGTTCCATTCACAGCTATTCAAGCTCTGCTCTTTTGTTCCTGTCTAACCATACTTTCGTAAATTGTGACATAATCAGAAAAAAAGCAATCTAGTATTTGTGACAAGTAAGGATACAAACGCCATTGGTGCTTATTTCACTG
Organism: Schistocerca nitens; assembly: GCF_023898315.1. Lineage (NCBI taxonomy): Eukaryota > Metazoa > Arthropoda > Insecta > Orthoptera > Acrididae > Schistocerca > Schistocerca nitens. The sequence goes on from NC_064617.1 coordinate 843,261,029, forward strand.
GGAGCAATGTGACATTTTGTTTTTTAATGAGACTGAAATCACTAAATCGACAAAACTCAAACATACTTCTATTACATTAATAATAAAGCCTCAGTGCCTTTTACAAACGCATAAAGGCATAATATCTTTCTGTTTGTGTGAAATCTTATAGGAGTTAACTGCTAAGGTCATCACTCCCTAAGCTTACATACTACTTAACCTAAACTATCCTAAGGACAAACACACACAACCATGCCCGAGGGAGGAATCGAACCTCCACCGGGACCAGCCGCACAGTCCATGACTTCAGCGCCTAAGACCGCTCGGATAATTCCGCGCGGCTAACAATATCTTTGAACATCACAGAACCGGAACCTACTTCTTGCGACTTCGTAACTTCGTGTCTCTAATTTCAACGTCACAATGAACACACACATTTACCGACAACAGTGTCTTTTATTTTAGAATGTCTTGAAGGTGACGTGTTTGCGATAAATCTTCAATGAGCCTCTGTCTTGAAACAGTATATTGTCATAACACGTAAGATATAATAGTAAAACAACGAAAAAGGCGAAATATGATGTGGCGTCTCCAAAATTCCTCAGCTGTCTGGTACCATCGAGTTGCGCGCGCGTATTGAATGCCAAGACGGACACGTCATTTAGACGTTACTTCGCAATATGAATCGGGTAAAAGCAGCCTCTCCCACTGAGGCGCACATGGAAAGTGCCCTGTGCGCATGCGCCACGCGAGTAGCCAGGTCTAGCTCCCGGGGGGGTCTGGGATTTTCTCTGCCTCGTGATGGCTGGGTGTTGTGTGCTGTCCTTAGGTTAGTTAGGTTTAAGTAGTTCTAAGTTCTAGGGGACTTATGACCACAGCAGTTGAGTCCCATAGTGCTCAGAGCCATTTTTGAACCAGGTCTAGCGGCAAACAACACCCGTCTCACTGTAGTGTACTTGTAAGTGGGCCAATGTCGGCAGTTTAGATTGTAGCGTCGGCGCAAGCTGGCATGTCTAAGCGCCGCTGTGTCTAATCCTAGCGGGCGTTCAGTAGACACGTGGAAGAATGGTACCACACGCAATAGAAGGACCAATCCTCACACACTGTAAATACGGTACATTCATTGCACGAACTTCAAAACGCCAACATGCTGCTTAGTTAATCGTCTTCTTTAGACTGTGTTAATTAATCTGTTCAGATACACACAAGTGATGATTTAATCTATACAGACACAGGATACGACACCAACAAGGCGTGAAATCCGCAACTGATCATACTAAAATCACATCGATTACAGGAGCCAAAACAGCAGTGGCAGCAGCAACCTTCACGAACACAAAAGGTACTCCTCCTGGAACGGGTAACGAGACAAAAATGATTTAAAAATATTATGTCGGTTCTTCCAGCGACTAGGGCCATTTATCTTTCAAACTTTGAGTCTGTCTTCAATTGATATGTGAAGCTTAATGAATCTACAGACTACAGAAACACAATTCGCTGAAGAGGTAATGTCGTGTAATGGGAACTGTAACCAACAGATTCACAGGAGTCTTAAATGAGGTATTATTTAAAAACTGAAATGCGCGGTACCGGTGTTCCACAATAATATTTATTTTATAGTTCGTTGTTAACCGTCTTTCGGTTTTCTAGGCCATCCACTGACAACGAAAAACTGAACAGATAGTCCACATAACATTAGGGAGAGTTCATAGATGTACAAAGATTGTTTTTCCAAAGGTATTTGACCTTTTACGTCTTTACTAAAAATCCAACCACATTGCAATACACAGAGAAGTTAAGAACGGACAAACCTTATATCGCATTAGACTCAAAGATTAAAAGTATAAAACTGCAAAAGACAAAACAGTAGAAAAGTGAGTACTGCCATTGACTACTATGTTATCTGGATAAAATAACTGGTGAATGTTAAGGACAGGAAAAAAGAAAGGGAAGGGCAGAGGGGAGGAAATACAATGGAATGTGTGTGGAGAACAGCTATACTATTGACAACTTGCGTATTGTCTTACGGTGAGAAAAGTATTAACTGGCTTCTGTTCCTTCAGCAATCGTGAAAAATGGAACTGTATTTGATCATGAAGGATTAACTCAGGATACTGTGATTAGTGATTATATGTAGCCAGAATTTCAAGTGATATCAGTTTATTTATTCTACGTATAACACATTTCATATCATAAGAATGACACTCATTCAAAGCATGTTCAGCAAAGATGGAATCTTTTTTTTTTTTCAGTGTCCAATTCCTCCTCCTCGTAATTTGCCACACAAATTGCAAGAATACCTATAATTTCCGCTTTGTTCTAAGCACGGAATTTTTTGACAAAAAACTGAACCTTATCTTGAAAAATGTGTTAACACATGCAGTGTTACAGTCACATTTCCCAAGTTTCTGTGTCTGAGTACGTTCTTCCCTTATTCGTCATCGAAGTGCGAATATGAATTTTCAGTGGATGATTCTAAGACAGCGAAATGGAAAAGCCTGTGGCGAAGACATGGGTAATGTTGTCAGTTTTGATAGTGCAGTCTGGAACCGCGAGACCGCTACGGTCGCAGGTTCGAATCCTGCCTCGGGCATGGATGTGTGTGATGTCCTTAGGTTAGTTAGGTTTAACTAGTTCTAAGTTCTAGGGGACTAATGACCTCAGCAGTTGAGTCCCATAGTGCTCAGAGCCATTTGAACCATTTTGATAGTGCAGGACTACTTGCAGTGCGAATACAACGAGCAGTACGCGCACTTGAAAAAGGCAACGTGCGGACATGGTAAATCATTTTCATTACAGTAAACCAACATCAAGAACTTTTAAATCATGCTGCCTTCACTATACGACAGGCCAGCATCTATCCTTTTCAAACTAAGTACAGAGTCACATAGTCCAACAGACACTGATTCTGGTAACCTCTCTGATCAACATTTGTGGTCTCAAGCAGAGTCATACAAAGAATATGATTATATCGACACTACAAAGGTTGAGTACATTTATTAAATTCCCAGATTCATTCACATTTATAGTGAAAAACTTCCTGAAAATCCTCATGGCAAATGTGACAGCCTCCTTTGAGTGTCCATGGTTTCGTGGAGTCTGCGCCCCACTTGAACCACACCATCAGCTCTTACCAACTGAAATCTTGACTCATCTGACTAGGCTGCAGTTTTCCAGTCCTCTAGGGTCCAACCGATATGGTAACGAGTGCAAGAGAGCCGTTGCAGGCGATGTCGTGTTGTTACCAAAGACAATCGCATCGGTCGTTTAGTGCCATAGTTCATTAAAGCCAAATTTCGCCGCAGTGTCCTGATGGATATGTCCTAAATTGATTTCTGCGGTTACTTCACGCAGTGCTTCTTGTCTGTCATCATCGACAACTCTACGCATAACACCGGCGCTTTCGGCCATTAAGTGAAGGCTGTCGGCCGCTGCGTTGTCCGTGATGAGAGGTAATGCCTGAAATTTGGTATTCTCGGCGCACTCTAGAAACTGTGGATCCCGGAATACAGAAATCCCTAACGATTGCCGAAATGGACTGTTAATGCACTGCCATTTTATACCTTGCGTACGCGATACTACCGTCACCTGTATATATGCATTCGCCTTCGTTTTAATAGCAAAGCATCTAATACTGATCTACTACCCCAAAAGATCCACTACTGTAACAATAAGCATAAGATTCACCACTTATTTCCGTTTAAGATTTTGGCTGATGGCGATTTCCGCCGGCCGCGCTGCAGTCTGGAACCGCGAGACCGCTACGGTCGCAGGTTCGAATCCTGCCTCGGGCATGGATGTGTGTGATGTCCTTAGGTTAGTTAGGTTTAAGTAGTTCTAATATCTAGGGGACTAATGACCTCCGAAGGTGAGTCCCATAGTGCTCAGAGCAATTTGAACCATTCTTTGATGGCGATTTTCAATAAAGCTGCGATTACGCTCAGGAGATTCCGAGCTATATCCCGATTAGCAAATTTCTATCCACAGCATGCCGCAAACTGATTTCTTGGAATAAGATTTTCAATGGCTCACAGTCCATTTTTCGTGTGTGAGAGCGCCGGTCGATTCAACTGAAGAAAACAAACCGATTTTAATTCCGGCTGTCGTCCGAAGTCTGTACGTTCGGACGATGAGATCGGCTGCATTATGACCGCTCGTGCGCTAGTGTACTGAGTTGAAAATTTCGGCCAGTTTCAGTGGTTGGAAGAATCTGCTGATGTCGGTGACACACTGTGATCGCATACTAGGCGACATCATCCGATGCAGCGCTCGATAGCGCCGCAGCCAGCAACGACGATTTATTTGCGACATTGGTGAGCTCAGAGGCTATCCATCGGAAGCGAAATAAAATTGTAGCCTGTTTGCAAACGTTCCGTCATCTTTACCGTCGTTATCGGGAGGCAGCAAATCTATAATCAGCGGGAGCACAGGAAGCCCACTCGCGCCCGCCCTGGCCCCGTTGCTTTGATTGTCGTCGACGGAGGGCCCGGCCGACTGCCGGCTGCGCTCACGTCTGCGCACGGCCACAAAAACGACGCGGCCTAACTAAGCTTCACGGAGCGAGCGGCCGTAAACACAGGGCGAGCCGCGGCACGTAGCGGCCGGCGATTGTTACGAGCGGGCCCACAGTAGTTGTGTTGATTCAATCGCGCTGCGCTCAGCGGACAATCTCAATTAGGGCGTCGCGGCCGTGGTTATTAGCGCGCCGCTGAACCCGTGGTTAGGCCCGCCGGGGCGCGCACTTGTCGCCCTCGTTAAGCCCGCCCCCGAGTAAGACGTCCGCCACGTCCGCTGAACCTCGGCGCTGCGCCGGTGCGCCGCGCGCAATGCTCGCAGGGCGACGGTCATCGCCCGGGTCGGACGAGACGCGTATTCCAGCAGCCGAGCTCTGCGTCTTCCGTTGTGTCGGCGAGCCGCGAAATCTGCAATACCAGACCAGAAGGCTTCTTCTGCCCGGAAAAAAGAACCCATCGGTGGATGACAGAAAGTAAAAATACGTATCAAGTAAGCATTCGGATGTGCCGAATGGGAATTCTGTTCGCAACATTTCCTGCAGCTCAAGTCACGTGCTTTTGGGACTCCGCATTTTAGCCCCTATAGCGCTTAGAATAGTTGTTCCCAACGTTTCTCGAACCATGATCTCTGAGTGCAAGAGTGCAATTAGACATTAGCTAGTAGCCCGCCCCACCTCCCCGCTCACTCTAAGCACTATGGGACTTAACATCTGAGGTCATCAGTCCCCTATACTTGAACTACTTAACCCTAATGTGATTCTTGAGTTTCTCCCGGCGTATTTGATAATCAAAATATCCACGGGTATACTGCCGGTCTACAGTGTCCAACGGGCACAATATTTCGGCGATCATACATGTCGCCATCATCAGGTGAACTGACGGACTGAGCTCCTGTGAACGTGCCGGCACGGAGATCCGTACACTATGGCTGCTCAGGGGAAACTGGGTTCGGTCGCGGCTGCGGCCGATTTAAATACCCTCCGCCCGCGGAGGGTAAACTACCTTTCCTTGACGTCTTGGCCATGGGGTGTATCGGAAGGCACCGCACACTGATCTGTATTTGCACGCAGACAGCTGCCACCACCCTTCACAGAGGAATGGGGTGCTTAAAACTCTAGTACATAGGGCGCGCACTATCTCTGACGCAGAGAGTATACCCCAGGAATTGGAACACCTGAGAACTGTATTTCGAAAAAAATGGGTACTCAGAGTGGCAGATTCAACGTGCTCTCCGCCCACCCACTACAGCACAACCTGTGGAGATGGATGAAATCACGAGGGAGGAGGTAGGCACTGCGTTTATCCCATATACAGGCGCACTCTCGGGGAAAATCGCCCGCATTTTGAAGAAACACCGGGTCGGAACTGTGTTTTGTCCTCCGAATAAAACTCGTGCACTGGTGGGGAGCGCCAAAGATGACCTCGGTTTGAGGAAGGCCGGCGTGTACCAGATTCCGTGTCAATGTGGCAAGTCGTATATTGGTCAGACGATGCGTACCGTCGAGGATCGATGCCGTGAACACCAGAGGCACACTCGACTGATGTATCCGAGCAAGTCGGCGGTCGCTGAACATTGTTTGTCGGAAAATCACGCTATGGAGTATGAACGCACGAGGATTCTGGTACAGACGTCGAGATACTGGGACAGCGTTGTTAGAGAGGCCATCGAAATTCGCACCAATGACGACCTCATAAACCGTGACTGTGGCTATAATCTTAGCAAGGCTTGGGAACCAGCGATTGGGTTAATCAAGAGTAAATCGAGCAAATGTATATTTGTGACGACCACGGCGGACAGAGCCAACACACCGACGTCATCTCAGACGCCGTCACAATCTGTTCCACCGCGCGACCGTGGCGCGGGGCGCGGACGGCGGAGTGAGCGCGCCGCGGGCGGAGGGTATTTACATCGGCCGCAGCCGCGACCGAACCCAGTTCCCCCTGAGCAGCCATAGTGTACGGATCTCCGTGCCGGCACGTTCACAGGAGCTCAGTCCGTCAGTTCACCTGATGATGGCGACATGTATGATCGCCGAAATATTGTGCCCGTTGGACACTGTAGACCGGCAGTACACCCGCGGATATTTTGATTACTTAAACCTAACTAACCTAAGGATATCACACACATCCATGCCCGAGGCAGGATTCGAACCTGTGACCGTAGCAGCAGCGCGGTTCCGGACTGAAGCGCCTAGAACCGTTCGGCAAAGCATAGATTATTCTCCGTTACGATATATCGTATTGATTTACTATTTGCAGCTTCAAGGTAGGCGGTTTATTACATTTCATTCCTTGAAACTGATCAGCGCAAATCTTATTTTTGGCCAAATGAGACTATATTTAAGATGGTCTTACGTATAAAAATAATTCACAGGTAGTCTAAATTGTAGCTATGGTAAATCGGAAGAATAGTGACTACTTTGTGCTCAAACGGCTATTAACACCGTTATTTGTACCGGTAAGCGCTAGGAAATTTTATTTCTATGATTCTGATCGTTGACTTCCCTCTCTATAGTGACAAAAATACTTGATCTAACAACATATATAACAAACTGGGAAACAAAGACGATCAAATATCTGACAGTAGATCAACTATAGCTTGCGACAGAAAAAAAAGAAAAAAAGCAGTAGTTGGCCTGGGTCCTGTGCTCAAACGTGAAATCCAAAATATCATTGGAATATATTACAGAATCTGTAGCAAAACGGTGTCCGTGCAGCCTGTGGATAGGAAATAAGTGATAAATTTTGTTGCCGGCCGAAGTGGCTGAACGGTTCTAGGCGCTATAGTCTGGAACCGCGCGACTGCTACGGTCGAAGGTTCGAATCATGCCTCGGGCATGGATGTGTGTGATGTCCTTAGGTTAGTTAGGTTTAAGTAGTTCTACGTTCTAGGGGACTGATGACCTCAGAAGTTAAATCCCATAGTGCTCAGAGCCATTTGAACCATTTTTATAAATTTTGTTCACACAGTATCGCTCTACAACTGTACGAGGTACGTATTGCGTTGTATCATATGCAACTGGGGACCTAGAAACGACGGACGGAGAGGCTTCGTCCCCGCCATAACCCTCAGTGGTTCACAACCCCACAACAGGCTACAGCAGTCCACTCACCCCACCACCGCCCCACACCGAACACAGGGACGACATATTTAACCAAATATTAAATTAGATTATCATCGTAAATACATCTACTATACATTTTAACTCAAATTTCAGGGGAAGTGAAACTACAGGGGCACAGTTCAAATCGTAATACAGCCATCCATCTTTATACTTTTCGTACTTTCACCAAGTCGTCGAATGCAAATCGCAGAAAGGTTCAATTGAAAAGGACACTGCCCATTCGCATATTTTCTTGCCTCATCTCCACCTGTAGTGACGTCGTCGTCGACATCATAAGCGTCAATAATCCTCTATTTTTCAGAGTAAAATTCCGGTTATACAGGGTGTTCAAAAGAAAGTGTCGAATACTTTGAGAGGCGGTAGTACTCGTCGAAAAAAGAACAGTAAGTCCAATAAACATGGATTCGGAAAATGAAATTTTCCGTGATTAACACATATTTAGAGGAAGGGCTCGCGACGCCTGGTTACGGATATTAGCACAGCCGTTGCATTAATAAGAGACTGATGACCATAGATGTTTAATCATCTTGTGGTGTTGCAGCACAGAATCACCTCCCAACAAATATTAGAAACTAACTTAAAGATACTTAAAATTAGTAACAGCCTATACCAAAAATTAACATTAGAAGAAAAATATCACGTCCAAAAATCAGTAGACCGAGGAAAGAAATTACTAACCCAATACACATCACTGTGCTTTAAAACCCATTTTGCGCAATTAAAGAAGTATATAAACAACATCCAAACCAATGCCCGCCTGGCAACCCGCGCGCTCCAACGCGCTACTTCCCTAGCGGGAATTCGTGCCGCTTCCCGGTACGGAGGAGGAGGAGATTACTGTTTAACGTCCTGTCGACAACGAGGTCATTAGTGACGGAGCACAAGCTCGGATTAGGGAAGGATGGGAAGGAAATCGGCCGTGCCCTTTCTAAGGAACCATCCCGGCATTGGCCTGAAGCGATTTAGGGAAATCACGGAAAACCTAAATCAGGACGGCCGGACGCGGGATTGAACCGTCGTCCTCCCGAATGCGAGTCCAGTGTGCTAACTACTGCGCCACCTCGCTCGGTTCCCGGTACGAATCTGCCCGGCGGATTACTGTCTAGGTCCGGTGTGCCGGCCAGCCTGTGGATGGTTTTTAAGGCGGTTTTCCATCTGCCTCGGCGAATGCGTGCTGGTTCCACTTATTTCGCCTCAGTTACACTATGCCGGCGATAGCTGCGCAAACACTGTCTCTACGTACGCGTACACCATAATTACTCTCCCGCTTTAATTGAATTTTGTTAAGAAATCTGCTTTCTTGTAATTGAAACTACATGAAGTTACCACTTGGTACCTCTTCCTAAAAACAAAAAACAAAAATTGAAAAAATAAAGGAAAGATAATCTGCTAGTTATGGTTTTTTATTCTTAGATGACATTGAAATTCAGACTGCACCGCTAGATTAATTGTACCCGCATCAAATTTGTTTCCTCCATTTCATGTGTTGCCTTTATGCTGTGGCCAGTGCAACCAGACCAGGACGGTATATTTGGTCATGCCTCCGTGACTAACATGCTTAAAGAAAAAACAGTGGGATAGACTACGTGCAGCCTGTGATCACACGACAGCATAATTGCAGGCGGATGAAAACAGAAACCCAGGTAACTGGAGGAATCAAGCACGTACTCTTGCCGGAGCGCGTGGCCAATCACACCTGGTGATCTGGGGATCGTAATAGTCGTGACCCGCTGTTCGTCCTGCCTGTGAGACTAATGTGATTAATAACTTGCTTACATCTGTGGACGCTTCCATGTGCACTTTAGCCTGGTTACGATTGGACGTTTCCGTGAGTGCTGTTCATAGTCTTCATGTAGTTTATATGAGAGTAATTCTTTTGTTACTGAGACAGTCGCCCTAGAATCTTCAAAACATCCGACTCGTGTGCTGTGAAACACCCTGAGTTAATTGCAGGGAACAGAAATAATGAAGTAAGGCTGAACGTGATATATTACACAGACAACGTACAGCACGCAGTATAACGCGTTTTACTTTCAGGCGTACACCAAAATCAAGGAAATATTTTAACAGAAAACAGAGCGCAGTATCGGACGAGCCACATGTCCTACCATCACCAGTGCTATTGTTTATGCCCTATTTTGCTGAGAATGACTCAACTTTTTTTTGAGAAAAGTAGTAAGATCAGCGGAATAGAGATACTGTTTACCAGAGATTGGGGCTGATGGCAGAAAGCTTAACTTCACGCCAGTATAATAACCCTGACAAAACTGAAGCTATTGCGGGTTACAAAGAAAGACACTAGCTTAAATATAATGACCAAAAATTTACGTTAATGATGACGGGTTTAAAGAGACTAAACATCTATGGATTGGATGAGGAATTCCGCTTCATGCAAGACATTTGGAGTTTTGTTTTATCCAGACATGTTTCAGCACTTTTTGTGCTACCTTCAGCGGATTACTTCATTTCCTTTCTGTAAAATTGTAGTTACATATTAACGTGTAGAGAAAACATCTGGTACATAATATTTACATTTGTGAATGAACTGATATTTGTCAGGTGTTGTATATGGTTTGTTTACAGTTCACAACTGAGATATGTATTACTGGGCTGATGCACTGAATGTTTTTTGTTACAATATGTCTAAACTTCGGGTTTTATAGCTTACTTGTACAATAGGTGGATGTATGCAATAGTTTACATACCTTACATGAAGCTATTGGATGTTTATGTTGGTAGCTGTGAGTCTTCTACGTAATCTACAACTTGTCACCTGAAAACAAAAAAAAAAAAACGTATTTTTTAAATTTTTTGTTTATTATGCATTTCCGAAAGAAACTGAGTATGTACCGCTTTATTTAGTATGTTACGGCTTTGATGTTGTGGTGTTTGTCTGCTTTGTTTTTTGTGTGGTGACACGCTGATTTCTGCCATTTATGTCGTTTCACAGACATTTTCTTCGGTTTTTCAAGTGTTGTTGGTGTTTATGGTGTTTGGTATGTGTATGTGTGTTTTTACAGGGCTGGGAGGGAGAGGGAGAGGGAGAGGAAGAGGGAAGGAGGGAGGGAGGGACGGAGGGAGGGAGGGAGAGAGAGAGAGAGAGAGAGAGAGGAGTTGTTGTGAAAAGGCATCTAGAGTAAGTGTTGTGCAGTATAGGGGAGCAGGAAATTTAGTTCTGGGGGCTGATCAGGCGAAGTTTTGGTTTGGATGTTATGTATTGGTATTGAACCAGGGACCTAGACACGACGGAGAGGCTTTGTCCCGCCGTAGTCCTCAGTGGTCCACAACCCCACAACAGGCCACAGCAGTCCACCCACCTGACCACCGCCCGAGACATCTCATGTCTCATACCAGACGAGTGTAGCCCCAATGTTTGCGTGGTAACTAATTATGGTGTACGTGTTCGTGGAGACAGTGTTTGCGCAGCTATCGCCGACATAGGGTAACTGAGGCGGAATAAGGGGAACTAGCCCGCATTCGCCGAGGCAGATGGAAACCGCCTTAAAAACCATCCACAGGCTGGCCGGCACACCGGACTTAGACACTAATCCGCCGGACGGATTCGAACCGGGGACCGGCACGCCTTCCCACTCGGGAAACAGCGCGTTGGAGCGCGTGGCTAGCCAGGCAGGTATTGCTTTGGATGTTATTCATATACTTCTTCAATTGCGCAAAGTGGGTTTTATTGTACAGTGATGTGTATTCGGTTATCAGTTTCTTTCATTGGGCTATTGATTTTTCGATGAGATAGTTTTCTTCTAATGTTAAATTTTGGTATAGGCTGTTACTAGTTTTAAGAATATTTCAGTCAGTTTCAAATATCTGTTGGGTGGTGATTCTTTTCTGTAACACCACAAGATGATTAAACATCTATGGTCATCAGTCTCTTATTCAATGCAACGACTGTGCTAATATTCGCAACCAGGCATCGCGAGACCTTCCTATAAACACATGTTTATCTCAGAAAGTTTGCGTTTCCGAACCCATGTTTATTGGACTTACTTTTCTTTTTTCGACGAGTACTACCGCTTTTCAAAGTATTCAACACTTTCTTTTGAACACCTTGTATAACCGGAATTTTACTCTGAGAAATAGAGGCTTATTGAGGCTTAAGTTGTCGACGACAACGTCACTAGAGGTGGAGGTGAGGCAGTGTCCTTTTTAATTGAACCACTCCGCGAGTTGCATTCAACGGCTTGGTGAAAGTACGAAAAGTATGAAGCTGGATGGCTGTACTACGATTTGAACTGTGCTCCTGTAATTTCTCTTCCCCTGAAATTTGAGTTAAAATATTATGACTGAATAGTTTGCAGTTACTTGAATGGAAGCTTTTGGGAGAGAAGTCACTTCCCCAATATTTATACGCAATTATCTGCCGCTCTTACAGGTATAAAATTGATAAATGCACCTGAAAAAAAAAATCTCTTTGGCTCTGCCGAGTTCGGTCTGTCGTCGACTCTGAAATTTCTTAAAATAAATAGCGGCACAATCGTACGCCGTGGGGAAGCCGTCTTGGGTGCTAAGACGTACTCACTCTGCAACATGGGAATCAGTGTCCAAATGACTTTCGATAAAGTCCGGATTATTATGTCTTAAAACAGAGCATAAACGACAGTGGTGGAGGCTCTACTGATTTTCCAAGATACAAAGTTCCCTACGAGTTACGACACACCAAGTAATGTTCCGAGCCACAAACAGGGCAGAAGTTAAAATAACCAAAGAACCTATTTCATTGATGAAATTATAATTTCCCGTAAAGAATTTTCCTAGCTACATTTCAGTATACATCATTGTCCTGTATGAGATGATATGTTATCAAAATTCATCAAATTACATTCGGTATTCAAAATGGCAGCTTACAACAATGCAGGTAGTTACAATTCCATTGCGATCCTGCTCTCCACATTTCTCTCTCAGAAGTAGTCAGTCCATTGTACACGTAATGTTCCACATTATATCCCAGTGTCTCTATATGACGAGTCAGACATAATCCATCTCTCGCAATCATAAGAACTTTGAGCCACGAAAATCACTTGCTCGATTACCAGAAACGCATGTGTGCTATGTGATGAAAATTGAAAGATAAGGTTCAAAATGGTTCAAATGGCTCTGAGCACTATGGGACTTAACAGCTGTGGTCATTAGTCCCCTAGAACTTAGAACTACTTAAACCTAACTAACCTAAGAACATCACACACATCCATGCCCGAGGCAGGATTCGAACCTGCGACCGTAGTGGTCGCGCGGTTCCGGACTGAGCGCCTAGAGAAAGATAAGGGGTGATACTAAATTCCTCACCGATGCGGCGTCGAAATTAATGTGACATCTAGCTCGATGACATCATACAAGTATCCTGCCTCGCCCAGTAAAAAAGCACCCGACTAATATCCTCCTTTCGAAATTAATGACTTGGCAGAGGAAAGTCGTCAGATTCCGTTCCGTTGTGAAATTAAACCGAACTAACTGATTAGAAAATCAGCTCTCGAAATGTCCAAAGGCGAAACCTGAGGAGCGATTACTTGCAGTCACAGATACGACCCACCCAGAACACAGAGTTTACAGATAGAATCAAACTATTACAAAGGCCGTCCAGTATTAATTGGGCCGTCCGCTCGCATGTGGCGACCCCATGCGTTTCAGTCCCCGATTATAGCTGGACCCGGCTTCTTCCAGTCGGACTCGGTAACGACATGACGTAGTTTTCGGTCGGGAACGGGATTTGTACATAAGCATCGATGTCAATTATACAAGAGGGCCGGCCTCCGGGACGCGGCGCAATAATTGCTCGAAATGCTAGCCCGGCTAGTCGATCGTTAGCGGCACAATTAACGTGGACCCGCACAGGCGGACTCGGTAATTGCCCAATAATTCGTGCCGCTCTTTTGGCGAGTTCCATTTCCTGTCAGCGCGAGACTAATGCAGCGGGCAAGTCCGAATGCCGTCGCACGCCACCTCCAGCCCACCGCCGCGGCGGCACGCAGAAAAACGCAGGAGTTGCGACGCGGCCGAGTCGCGACCGATCTTCCTCCCGCTTCACGGAAAAACAAATTTCCCGAAGTTTCTCACCACTTACGCGCGTCGTAGCAAAACGGGCAGCAAATATATACAATTACAGAAACGGTTTGCCTCGCGTGTCGTGAGCAACTGTGATACATTTTGTTGGACTCCTTCACGAGGGAAGCGGGTTCAGTTGAAGCTGTACATGGACAAGGAGAAGAGCTTCGGGCTAGGCAAAGAAATGACCGTGACATTTAAGAAGTTACTTGCAGTTCCTCTCTGGGAACAAGCCGCACAGTGACGCAGATCCTTGGGGCTGTGCTGCTATGCGGCGAAATATTTATTTTATTTTACATATTTAGACTGACCAGATTAGGGCCTTATGGTCGTCTCTTGCATCCGAACAGGAAGAACACCACCTAACCAGACAAAAGTTTTCCACATTTGCAGAGCACGTAAAACACTACAACCTCCAAACTGTTAACATGGAACAGGATTTCAAAATAATCAGAATAAACAATTATGATAAATACCATACACAAATGAAGGAAAACTACCACATCCAGAAAGGCACTGATGAGAACAAACATGTGACAAATGAACAAACATACATCACTTCAGACTATCCATTAAACTTAATAAAAGAAATGATAAGGTAAAAATCGTTCCACTTGTACATTCAGCTACATCACAACAAAAACATATCCCCTCTCTCTATCTCTCCCTTTTCTTCTCTTCTCTCTCTCTCTCTCTCTCAATCACACACACATATATACGAATTTTACCTTAGTATTTCTTCTCACATGTTTGTTCTCAGCAATACATATATAAGAATTGCTTTTCTGCAGTGTGTGTGTGTGTGTTTGTGTGTGTGTGTGTGTGAGAGAGAGAGAGAGAGAGAGGGGGGGGGGGAGGGAAAGAGGATATATTCTGATGTGGCTGCATGTACAATTTCAATTTATATATAGCATCGTCTAATCATACCAAAACGCAACACTTCACACACACACACACACACACACACACACACCCATGCAAACACAAACGAATCACAGATATCACAAAAACACATTCAATCACTTGGCAGTAACACTCGATCGCTGGAAATAATGTTCGACTCTGGGCACTACCAACCGAAACGTAACACCAAAACATGTGTTCAGTTCCTTGTGCACTGAAGTTTGTACACAAAATTTCAAATGACTGTTATAAGAAGAAGAACAGTGCTAACAAAGGAATGAAAACAGAAAGTGCAGAACAACATCCGCGAAATTTATAAGTAGAAATTTACAGCATCACAGAAAAGCAAACTGGCAGAAATGTTAACAACCTTTATATACCAAGTCCTGAATTTAAACCAAACAATATAAACAAAAGTATGCACATATTTTATGGCGCTGAAGAATTGTCAGCATACCGTAATGACACACCCTAGATATTACAAAACATTCCCAATAATAAAACTGATTGCAATAATAATAATAACAATAATGACAATAGTAAAAAATATTAATAATATTTAAAGAGATTTAGAATGATACAGATTAGCTTAACACATTAAAAACCATGTTTAATATTATCTGATACGAATGGAATAAAGAAATAGGAGAAGATTAGAATGATAGTGACAATGGCTGTTAGGAAAGAGCAGAATGCAATTAACAGAGAACTCTGGCGACAGTGGGCACAGAAAAGTTGTTGGGGAGAGGGACTGACGAGAGTGAACTTCGCAGAATGTGGAAGATATGGCTATTGTGACAGAAAGTGGACTATAGCCGTCGTTTGAAGTTTGGAAGCAATTTAAATTTCACTGATATTCTGAGGAAAATTATTCTAAAAGGTCGGGTTCCGACACAGAAAATGATTTGGGGAATATGGGAGTGTTATGTAATGGTACATAGAGAATTTTACTTTGTTGAGAACGAATATTTATGCTGTGCTGTTCAGCTAGTGTAGTAAGAGTTGAAGACCAATAGAGAGGGTGTGCAGACAGAACGGACATACAATATGATAGCCTCCTGGCTCATCGCAATGATAGTTGTTCGTAGGCTGGAGCGATGTAGACGGAATAGCGTACGTCACAAACGTATCCTACACAAGCATTCATCGTCAGTTCCAGCCTGTGGAGCATTCGTATAAAATTTCTTGGAGAATATCATCGCCATTGTTAAGTATGGGGAATATTAGTCTCACTACGAGCTTCTTTTTAAATTAGGAAGGAAATACACCTGCCTGCAGATTGCAGTTATGTGTTCGGTGCTGTCCAAGCGATGGTCCAGAACTATCCCCAAGTTCTTTGCAGAAGAAGAAATTGTTATTTCTGTGCTGTTTAGAATTAATTGTGGGAGAGATTCTCTGAACTGAAGTGTAATAAGTCCCCAGTGTGCGACTAGGATTGCTTGCGTTTCAGATGGATTATGTTTCAAACATCAATGTTCTGCGCTCACTCTGACAGAGGAAGTAAATCGGCGTTTATGTGCTGAATGGCTGAGCATAGGTTTGTAGGACTTTCATTTACGTATAACTGACGATCACCAGTAATGGGCCCAGTACAGATCCCTGTGGGCCCCTGACTACATATTAATGCATTATAATTTTTTGTTCTAGTGATTACACCCTGTTGGCGGGATATAAAATATGAGTGGAACCAATGTACAATACTAGAGATGTTCTTGCCGCGTGCGAATTCGAAGAGTTCATATGGAGGAATCTGACTAAAGTTGCACCAAAAACATGCGTGATTCAGTCTAGCTGCTGCAAAGCAAACAAATTTGTAAAAATTTGCTTCGCAACGGGAACTGCTCTACTAAACACCACAAGATATGTAGTACTTGCTAATTGCCTGAGAGACGGTAAGCATCTCTTGCTTTGATACATTAATGCATGTCACTACTTCAGCCAAGGGGAAGCTTTGTGAAGAATACCTAAGACATCGCACAATGTTCGTATGAACTAATGGCATATAACTACGAGGTAAAAGTTTTTTATTAATTATGTACCATATTTTACGGACTATAAGAAGCACTTTTTTCTTCGAAAAATTACCTCCAAAATTCAGGTGTGTCATATTCGAAATTAATATAAAAATATCCAGCGTTTAATTTAAAATTGCCGCCAGCCTTAAAAATGCCCATATATTCGCTGCAGCGAGAAACCTGTCTCTTGTCTGCCAACACTGGCTTCAATGACAGCAGCAGTTCATCGATGCTGCAAACATGAGTTGCGGGGATTCACAAGCTTGTTAACACAGCCTCCCTCCAGCACGGCCATCACAAACCCAGATCACTATCTAGCCTATGATGTGACATTGGAGTCAATGGTGCCAGTGAACTTCAACTGAAAATGATTTGTGTTACCGATAACAGTACAATATTTTTGTCAGTAATGGAAAAAAAGGTAGTCATATGATGCGGGCTATAAACTGAAAGTAACAGTATATGCAGAAGACTCTGGAAACAGAGCATCTGATCGGCATTTCGGCCCTCCGCTAACAGAAAAAAAAAACATTCGTGATTGGCGGGCTAGTAAAGAAGAACTGAGAAAAAGAGGAAGACTGAACATAGAAATAGAGAACTCAATGCAAAATGGCCAAAACTAGAAGATTTTCAGGGATTTTAAAGATCAGTTCGGTTTTATAAACTTAGAATTTTTTTAGTCGGGTTTTGCAATCAAATAATAAAAATGTTAAAAATGTTATTTAAAAAATTGTTTGAAAATTAAGATGCGTCTTATAGTTCATAAAATACGTTAATTGTTACGAATTTTAGCAGCGACTGCCGGCTGCGCTACTAAACTCAGAATTAACATTATCGAGCGCCACGGGAAATACTGTGACTTCAGAAGTCGTTAAATATCTTCCAGGAAGTTCCCAAATTCTTTCCCGGGCGACACAGAGTTTTAATCAGCCAGGAACTTTCAAATCACTATATACCTTGGAATGTTTTGGTTGTCAAGCTGTACACTGCAAATTATGGTGACTACTTGATATGTTGGTGGTTTTGAATGTGTTATGTAACCAGAATGGATGCAAACATTCGTAGTACAAAGTGTCACCCGTCGTTTCTCTGTCATTTCCTCGTATCGCCCTTATCGAGCTGCAACAAAGGACTCGAGCGTAGTGGTACACGGATTCCGAGGCCAGCTTCCAGTACAACCTAAACATTGTTGCAGCATATGTGTTCACCTCTTGCCACCAATCTGCCGTTTGTCTGTGAACGAAGAAGACTTGTGATGGCTTGCGTATTATTCACGGCGGAACTATTCTAGTGAGCTCTAAGAATACAGCCATGCTACACGGTAGCTGTGTATATCGGTGCTTGATATGAACATCCAAATACATCAGTCGTAAAAGTTAAATACTATATTTTGCTCTAGAAGAAAGGAGAAAAGTGTGATTTTTAAGCCGAAAATATGCCTTATACAGGAACTAGGACCGTCTGAACGCTACGCTGCAATCTCTAATACAACTAAACATTCTGCAGTTCAGTTGGCACGATTGCACAATACCGTGACAAAATGAAGAGACGAACACTGCCTTGCTTCAGTCCAAGGCTTTTAAAAATCCATTCCATCTGCGAATTTGATGATGGTTTTGGAAGATTTACCCCGTTACTCTAGTTACGTGTCGGCCCTGGGTCGCATCTCATCTACCCAGCTACAAAAATATAACCCCCTTCTTCAACTTTAGTTATGCCAGTCAACATTAAAAAATTGATAGCATGGAAATAATGCAATAGTAACGTGATCAGATGTGAAAGTTTGAAAGCAAAATACGTACATCAAAACTGAATAAGAGCCTTTAAAATTTACTTCCTGTGTCTCCACTTCCGAGTAACTGTAATGTAATTTTTTGGCTGGTTATTTTTGTTTATACCCAACAGAATTTTCTAGATCGTTCTTCATTTACTAAATTGGTGATCTCTTGATGCCTCAGAACATGTCCTAGTCAAGTTGTGCCACAAATTTCTTTTCTCCCCAATTCTATTCAGTACCTCCTCATTAGTTATGTGATCTACCCATATCATCGTCAGCATTCATCTGTAGCACCACATTTCGAAAGCTTCTCTTCTCTTCTTGTCTAAACTGTTTATCGTCCTTGTTTCACTTGCATACATGGCTACACTCCATACAAATACACTCCTGGAAATGGAAAAAAGAACACATTGACACCGGTGTGTCAGACCCACCATACTTGCTCCGGACACTGCGAGAGGGCTGTACAAGCAATGATCACACGCACGGCACAGCGGACACACCAGGAACCGCGGTGTTGGCCATCGAATGGCGCTTGCTGCGCAGCATTTGTGCACCGCCGCCGTCAGTGTCAGCCAGTTTGCCGTGGCATACGGAGCTCCATCGCAGTCTTTAACACTGGTAGCATGCCGCGACAGCGTGGACGTGACCCGTATGTGCAGTTGACGGACTTTGAGCGAGGGCGTATAGTGGGCATGCGGGAGGCCGGGTGGACGTACCGCCGAATTGCTCAACACGTGGGGCGTGAGGTCTCCACAGTACATCGATGTTGTCGCCAGTGGTCGGCGGAAGGTGCACGTGCCCGTCGACCTGGGACCGGACCGCAGCGACGCACGGATGCACGCCAAGACCGTAGGATCCTACGCAGTGCCGTAGGGGACCGCACCGCCACTTCCCAGCAAATTAGGGACACTGTTGCTCCTGGGGTATCGGCGAGGACCATTCGCAACCGTCTCCATGAAGCTGGGCTACGGTCCCGCACACCGTTAGGCCGTCTTTCGCTCACGCCCCAACATCGTGCAGCCCGCCTCCAGTGGTGTCGCGACAGGCGTGAATGGAGGGACGAATGGAGACGTGTCGTCTTCAGCGATGAGAGTCGCTTCTGCCTTGGTGCCAATGATGGTCGTATGCGTGTTTGGCGCCGTGCAGGTGAGCGCCACAATCAGGACTGCATACGACCGAGACACACAGGGCCAACACCCGGCATCATGGTGTGGGGAGCGATCTCCTACACTGGCCGTACACCACTGGTGATCGTCGAGGGGACACTGAATAGTGCACGGTACATCCAAACCGCCATCGAACCCATCGTTCTACCATTCCTAGACCGGCAAGGGAACTTGCTGTTCCAACAGGACAATGCACGTCCGCATGTATCCAGTGCCACCCAACGTGCTCTAGAAGGTGTAAGTCAACTACCCTGGCCAGCAAGATCTCCGGATCTGTCCCCCATTGAGCATGTTTGGGACTGGATGAAGCGTCGTCTCACGCGGTCTGCACGTCCAGCACGAACGCTGGTCCATCTGAGGCGCCAGGTGGAAATGGCATGGCAAGCCGTTCCACAGGACTACATCCAGCATCTCTACGATCGTCTCCATGGGAGAATAGCAGCCTGCATTGCTGCGAAAGGTGGATATACACTGTACTAGTGCCGACATTGTGCATGCTCTGTTGCCTGTGTCTATGTGCCTGTGGTTCTGTAAGTGTGATCATGTGATGTATCTGACCCCAGGAATGTGTTAATAAAGTTTCCCCTTCCTGGGACAATGAATTCACGGTGTTCTTATTTCAATTTCCAGGAGTGTACTTTCAGAAACGACTTCCTGACACTTAAATCTATACTCGATGTTAACAAATTTCTTTTCTTCAGAAACGCTTCCCTTGCCATTGCCAGTCTACATTTTATATCCTCTCTACTTCGACCAGCATCAGTTATTTTCCTCCCCAAATAGCAAAACTCATTTACTACTTTAAGTGTCTTATTTCCTAATCTAATTCCCTCAGCATCATCCGATTTAATTCGACTGTATTCCATTATCCTCGTTTTCCTTTTGTTGATGATCATCTTATATCCTCCTTTCAAGACACTGTCCATTCCGTTCAACTGCTCTTCCAGGTCCTTTGCTGTCTGTGACAGAATTACAAAGTCAGTACTTCACATATAATATGCCTTCCGTTTATGTACCTAGGTAATCCCACTTAAATGTACTGAGTGGATAATTATTTGAGATACAATAGATTTTATATCCCTCGAGTCAAATTTAGTTCTTATCCGCACGACATGTTTGCACACTCAACAAACTATTTACATCAAAGATGATGCAACTTTAGAACATTATTCTTCCTTGGATAAATACCTGCTGACGCCTTTGATATGTGTGGATAAGTCTTAAAAGATTGAGGTCTGAAGTGGGCTGATCCGGAGACAATTTAATTAAATAGAATGTCCTAGAAGACATCACATTTCTACCTGTTTCCAAATTTCAATGCAATGGAACGTAATGAGCCAACTGTTATCGACGTACAAGGCTGTAACCCAGCAAAGGTGATGTTTTGTCAAATTAAGTACTACTGTTTCTTGACTTGTGTAGAGTGTACTGTTTCTGACACAAAATAAATAAAATCGAAGGAGTCTACTTATTATCTCGGGGCAGTTTGTCCAAAAAAATACGTCTAGAGTCAGTTGGACATACAGATAAGTTTTCGCCTATATGGCTTTTCAAATCAGTTTTGTGTTATTCGTTCGAATGGAATACTCTGCGGTCACATTTTTTTTGTTTTTTTTTTTGTTTTCGACTTTTTATCTCCAACGGAAATTAATCCATAGTTGGTTAAGATATATAACTCGTCTTCTTCTTCATTTCATACAATAAATAAATGGGCTATTGGATCCAAGCGTGGCTATGCTTCGTTTGAATATTGTGAGCACTCTATGCTATGGGGTTTCCTTAGAGTATACAACAGTTATTAATACAACTAGTTCATGTTTAGTTAGTGTGTGTACTTAGTGCTATTAGTTCATGTACCCACAGCCTGTCAGTACCTTAAAGATAACCAGTGTTAGCAGCAATAATTAAAGCCGAAACGATATTTACTATTGCTGACAACGCCATATCTTTAGTGCGTCTTGAGGGGACTAGTCGCTTTTTGTTGTGCTCAGCAGTGGGCAGTTATTGCCGTTGGCGGACTCGTGTTACCCCGGAACAGCTGTTTGAATTAACTCGTACTGCAACTTTTTGATGAGTGCAATCAGAATCAAGTATCTTACTGATACTCAGCACTGTAATACAGCTGTGTTTCTTACGTACTTGATCATGAAGTGAGTTATGGCAGATACAGTGAGTGATTACTCGATTTTAGAATGAGCACACCTTAGTTATTCGCATCTGTGTCTACATCCTCATCCTCAAGAAATGCAGCGCTGTTAAGCTGCAACACGCAGGAAGGAATAGCGGTGGGAGGGGGTGGCGGGAGGGAGGGGTGCAGGTTACTAGGAGATCCACATGAAGAACGTTCCGAACTGCGGACGATATCAAATGCAACAGACGTATTTCAATAAATACAATGATTTGACAGTTGAAACTTCACAAAGATTGAACGTTACATTATATGCATTTAACATTCTATGAGCATTAATGTTGACATTATTTGTAATTAGTTTGCAATTAATGTTCAGTGAATGTTAAATATATATAATATAACGTTCTCTCCTTGTAATTTTTCTACTGTTAAACCAATCTTTATATATTACAACATCTCTGACAGAGAATTTCTTTGGCACTGTTCTATTACATGTCGCCATCATTGTGTACATTCCCCATGCGGCAAATACTTTTTGGTGTTGGTACATCACGCATTGAGTTTATATACAAATCACATAAGAGCTAAATATACTCTACAGTATTTCGTGAAAACAAGCAAACAACATTGCAAGAAGTCTTAAAAATAGGCCGTTTCTAACGTTTTCACCGTAAGACGCAACCATCCCAGAATATTTCGTTACAAGGGGAAATAAAGAGCCAAAAACTTGTGAAAAACATCATCGTGATGTGAACAGCCGTTCTGGTGATGAACCTGTCGATTCGAACCCGGGTACGGTGCTATTTACATAAACGAATAGCAATATCAATGCCGCTTGGTAGTTGCCTTCTTCTTTAAAAGAATAAACATATATTTAGTTCAAAATTTCTAAGTAAATAGCTGTCAGAGCACAAGAGAGTATAGAAGAATGAGATGCAAAATTACTGGAAAAATTCGCTACGTATAGATGAAAAATTCTAGGTGAATAATGGAGTAATTGAATGTGTTTCAGCAGCTGTCTTCGTGTGAATTAAATACCATGCGAGAGCAAAAAATATTTTTTATAGTTTAGGTTCTAGTACAATGAATATAATATTTCGCAGAATTAATTACAACTTTAACGAATTCTACTGTTTCTTTTGGGATCCCATACGGGAAATAGATGTAAAACTTATTAACAGTTAACGTGTACGAAATACAAACACTGAGGTGATCAAAATGAAGTTCGTCAAAAAGACATGAAATGTAAAACACAGGAAGCCGTGATACTTTATTAATGCGGTACTGTATTGCATACTAAACCATACTGCGTCTTCAGTCAACAACTGTAAAAATAAATAAAGAAAGAAAGAAATTTCGAGTAGATAACCTCATACGAAGAATTCATGCTCTATTAATAGAATATGGACAACTAAAACGCTTCGAAAGGAATGGAAGGAAGCCGTTATCCATCCGTTGCATAAAAAATGCGACAGAGGAAATCCCAACAACTACAGAGGCCTAGCTCTTCTCTAGTTATACATACGGTTCTATACAAAGCTCTCTTAAACAGAGTTCAACAACAAACAGATTTTCTGATTGGTGAATATCAAGCAGGCTTTAGGGAATGCCGAGTGTGCTAAGCAAATCTGGTGTTTGAAGACGATAACGTCAAAGTACCATCACACATGTCTCCTTTGTGGGCTTTAAGAAAGGGTGTGGCTCTGTTGACAGACAAACCGTTTTGCGCACTTTAGAAGACCTCATGACAGGAAGATTAGAGAACTAATCTGCCAGACTCTCACAGTCACAATATCATAAGTGAAGTTTCTTGGTAAAAATCTGATCCTTCTGAGGTACATAGAGGATTTTGACAAGGAGTTGCTCTTTCCCCATTTTCGTTTAACATTGTGTTAGATGAAGGTAGTGTCAGACAAAGCCGTCAGAAAATGGTGAAAACACATTGTGTTACACAAAGGTAGTGTCAGACAAAGCCATCAGAAAATGGGGAAAAGAAAGCGGAGGTATGAACATCAGGACGTTGGAACAGAGAATCAGTCTGAAATGTCTATCTTTTGCCGACGATCAATAAATTATCACTAAAACTAGCCAGGAAATCAAATACTGAATAGAGAAGTTACACGAAATCGCATCAAAGACAGGCTTCCAAACACCATTTTATGGAAAATGTACGTAAAAATACTCGTACCAAAAGATGCCAGTTTTAAATATCTTGGATGAATCATAGTACCATCTGGACTAGACAGTAAAGCCAATTTTTAAAGAGCCACCAAACTCCAGAAAGCGTACACAATAAAATGGAGTCACTAGAAGAAACGAGTATTATACCGGAATGCGAAACTTCGGCATTACAAGACAGTTGTCTTGCATGAAGCGTTATATGGCTGAGAAACTACATCTCTAGGAGGCCATTCAAAAACTGATGAAACTGCAAAGGTAGACCGAAAAATTCCAATAACAACTTATAGTCCCCCTAATATAAGTGGCACATGGGTTAAAAGAAAAACTACAGACCTTTACACAGCAATAGACAAGTTCACTGATGCAATACGTAGAAGACGCTAGAAGTTCTATGGTCGCATCAACGAAATGGACAACACTAAGTTAACAAAAAAATAAAGTGAAAAAAGGTAAAAATCACTTGGTTAGAAGAAATTAAGCAGGGCTTACGAGAAATGAATGCCATAGAAGACACCATTCGGGGAGCGCAAAGCCTTTGGATTTCTGGTTGCAAATAATACATTCGCAGAAAAAGCTAAAAGAACCACAGGAAAACAGTTGAAAGAGGAACGCAAGAAACAACACAGCGAATGAATGAAGATATTATGGGAAGCGAAGAAGAACTAGAAGCTGACGGACGAAGATAATAAAGTTCAAAAGCGCTCTTTACTCGGATATAACGAAGAAAGAAGGAGTTGCGATCTAGAATGCCTGTTTTTGCTGTGGATCATGTAAACGAAGGGCTACTTGTTTATTGTCAGTTTGACTTAAAAGGTGTCTAATCAGACGTCTCGACAACAGACACAAGAAAAGTTAAGCTTCCTGGCTGCCCAAAAGTTAACCTATGACAATCTAAGGAGTGAGAATTTTTATCAACAATCAGAGTAAGATTGATAATCGATAGATATGCGGCCGTGGGCTAAGTCTTCACTATGTCGTGTAGAGTGAGAACAGCCACTGCAGATGATGATAGTGTCATCGCCTGAAGACAGTAAGCACAACATGCTGCTTCGGCGGTAATGTAAGTAGGCAAGATACGTGCACATAATTCACTACACTCGCCCATTTCAGTGTATTTACATCTTTGTAAGTAAAAGCAAAAAGAACAGCTTACAATAAACGTCGTTCTGCACCATTCAGTAATGTTTACACACACTTCAGGCATTTGTGAATACATTACTACCCGTATGAGCGGACTTCAGAATTTTTAGAACAGTGCACGAACGATCTTGCGTGACAGGCTTTAATCTGTGAGTTCTGTTTAGGCATGCAATTCGTCGTGACTGAAGTGTCCTTCTAACTTGACGGTACGCTTCAGTCAAGCTCCAATCACTTCCTAAGGTGTGTTAAAAACTTTGACATTTAATTATAGGTTCGTCAGACTGGTTTATGTGGGGCAATAGTGCGGCTGTTATGTGGACAGAATTGCTTTCCTGAAACACAACATTTTAACAAACACTCTGTTACTGACACTTTTATTCTCACCATTGGATAGTTACTTGTAAGAGTGGGACATAAAAAGTAATAAACTGAATACAGGATATGAGAAACACAAACTGCTAGACAGATAATTCACATGAAAAGTAAAATTAAAATGAGTTCCTGTCCTTCAGCAGGTTCAGAATTCCAAATAAAATTGAAGTGCATGTCGACAGTTATAGGTCAACTGGTTTTCTAAAATGTTTTTGCAATTTTTCACCGAACGGGGTCGACCGTTTGTAAAACAATCGACATGTATTCAGGAGGACCGAGATTCGTACAGCTGTCCGGCCAACTAGGTTTGCGTTTTCGGTGTCGCTTAAGGCAAATACCCGACTCGTTCCTCGACTTACTTTGTCATTCTTCCCCAGTATCAGATTGTGCTGTACGTCTAATGATATTGTTGCTGAAGGCCAGTTCAGCCCTAATGTACCATCTTTCCTTCTAAGGGTAATTATTTTCCGTTTTGTTGAAGCAAGTATCAAGATTGGTCTTATGGGGTATTTACGTGTGAAAAAGGACAACAAAGCTTTTTGTTTGCATGATAATTGAAAACTAGAGGTTTTTTAAATAAAATATATAGCAGAATTTTTTCCAGACACCAGCGGACATCGATTTACCGTGATGTCGAAGTACATGTATTTTAACCCGTATCGCGTTAGCATCAGTGAGGCCAGACTGGGTCCTCTTGATACCTTCTCACTGTTTCTCTCTAGGATTCCAAATTATTTTGTTGTTACGTTGAGTGCCCATAATTTAAAAATCATCCGGAGATAGAAATCCAACTGCACCACATAACACGTGTCAATATTGGGTAAATGCTTAGCTGCCGGACAAGTGCAATTCTTGGAGTTAATGCCTTCTTTCAGCATCTATTTAGAAATAGGATGCAGTTGGCTCGACGATCTTTCCCATGTTGCATAATCACTGTAGCAGGCGCAGTCGGCATACAGGTGTATCTTTTAACTTCACACAAATAAATATCTCGAAAACGGCCCATCGTATGAAAAAAGTGTTCTAGGTAAAAAATTAATGTTAGCAAAGGGAACATACGTCTGTCCCGCATCTGGTCTCCTCCCAACCAACTTTCCTGCGTGGTCTGGGCAAAATTCTGTTTTAAGATGGGAACCTCAGCTTTTATTGCATGTCCTGATACCAAGCCAAAAAATACGTCCGGTTTGCTCAAATCGTTGTTTTCCATTCGTGGTAGATGGCTATGTAATCGACAAACATCAAGTGTACCTGGTTTTGCAATTAAGAGCCGACGCATTTCATTTTACATTTCATTTACGATGCAAATGTAAACCTTTGTGGTCTAGCGGTTGATATTTATATTCGAAATTTACTTTAGTGCTGCAAATTTGATTGTGCAGAACAATGTGGTTAGCCGTTTCAATGCCTGTTAAGAAACTCCTCTTCCCTAAACTACACTGCGCAACACAATTGAAGGAGCACTTTTTCGAAACACCGTAATTGTAGCCAACTGCGACGTATGAGTTTGAAATTTGGCTCAAAGTTGGCTACAAATTACGTCTGTAATGGTGCAAAAGCTTGGTGCCCTGCGACATAGTCTTCGGGCTCGACAGCGATTCAGACAGCAAGGTGTCGACACCTGCGAGCAAAGGACCGGAGCTTAGAAGTTCATGTGAGGTGTAAAGTAGGTTACTGGAGTCATATTGCACCAAATTTCACTAGAGTTGTGCCCAAACCCACTGTGGACGTGTCACACGATGGAAAGGTCGTCACGGACCCTCTTATCCATATTTTACCTCTTCTTTCGACGCCTCTGCAATGGAAGTCAGAACCGGCCAGTATTTAAATTACGTGGCTTGCGGCTTGCTTATGAGTGGCCAAGGAAGATATTTCAGACACAATGGCGCTCAGAGTCGAAACGAACAGACCTCAGGGAGTGCGTAACGGGCGTGAGGGAAACCACCCCTTTCCTTGGGACATTGATTCCCACACATTTTGCAGTCGAAAACAAAAGTTCGCAGTGCGAAGAGCAATGGGAAGATCTTGACGATCTTTTGAACTGATGACACTTACTGGGCGGTTAAATCCTTCTCGATCGACATCGCGGGGCTGAAACCAAATTGAACGTGTTCTCAGCCCTTTGGAGTGCAGTGCGCCTGCAGTTTTTGCTCTGGCGTACAGGGCAGAACCACTAGGCACAGTTCGAAACCATTAGACGAAATCTGAAGGTGGTCGAAGCAGCAAAGGATCGTTTTGCTTTCTCAGTGCTCCTGTTCAACGTTCCTCTGTGCGTGATTACTGAAAGATGCGAAACTGACACATGCATGAATAAAATAGCAAAGAGTCCCTCTAAGACCCCCCAGTTCAGCAAAGCCCTCGGTGGTATCCACCCACATTTATGGAGCATTTTAAAAATGTGCCTTTACAGAGAAAACCTGCGATGTAGACCAAGTCACCTCCAAGTAGGCAACCACTTGACGAACCTCCGGGTCGAGAGACCACAATCAATCCTGTAAGGAACAGAAAACTACGTTACCATCAAGGTAGCTTATTTGCCAGAACTGTCAATGTCTAGCCATTTTACTTGTTCTATACAATCACATTTGTAACCCTCAAGTAAAGTTTAAACATAATATTCACTGCTAGAAAACAATGGTTTACATTTAGTTTGTAAATGAATTGTACTATGAAATGCATCTGTTCTTAATTACAAAAACAAACACTCTCGATATTTGCCGATTACAGCACCATCTTCCACAAATGGGAAACAATGGTTTAAGTAAACTGTAGTTATTTTGTGCTTATAATGCAATAAAAAAACATACAAAGTTGACCCCACCCACACAAGAAGCGTTGTTATGAGGTGACCAGTTGTTGCACTGACAGATTTCCCCTTTACTGATATTAACTTTTCACCTACTACATTTTTTTTTCACACGCTACTTCGTTTCAGAGATTTTTAGTTGTCTCAAGTTAAAACAAACGCGTAAAACTAAAAGGCGAAAGTAACTTTCACGTGATGCGTCCTGCCAAGTAACATAGCTCGATGAAACTTGGACATACAAAAAAAGAACTGCTACAGAATACCACAGAAGGAATCTGAAAGGAAGACGGAAAGAGACGAACAGAAGCGACACCTTTATTCAAAGACAATTAATTACACTGAAGTCACCGCTATTCATGAGAAAAGGCGGGACGTGGTTCTTAATAGAGCGTAGGATCACCACGGATGGCAGTTCATGCTCTGCGACATGTTCCTAAGCTGTCCATAAAATTCGTAAGGCGTTCTTGTAGCAGGGTCTTTCATTCCGCAGATTTAAGTCGGAGGAACAGATAGGCAAGTGCCGAATATCGTTCCGTTCCAAGAGCTCGACAACCTGCTCTATTAAATAAGGTCGTGCACTGTCATCCACAAAAACGAAATCAGGGCTCAATGTACCCCTGACCAGACGCACATGGAGAGGAGAGCACCGTCACTACAGCAACATTATGTCTCTACACACGCTAACACCTGGACCACCAAGTCATCCATATCCGACAATGCTGGGCGTACCCTCATTTATGGCGAGAGTTGGGGACACGTAATACAGCCAGGAACACTGTCGAACATGATCGTTTTGGTAGGCCAAGTATTATGGTGTAGGGAGGCAAAATCCTGTGAGGGGGTAGTGGCCTCCAAATCTTTGAATACAGTACATCTACCCGTCAACGCTATTGTGACACTGTACTCCTTACTCACGTGTCTTTTCAGGGGTTCAGTGGGCCCTGAATTTATTTTCATGGATGACAATGCGCGACTGGATCGAACAGCGCAGGTGGAAGAGCTATTGGAGTAGGCTAGTTGGCTTGGGGTATCAAGGGACCGAACTACGGGGTAATACTCTTGGAATAAGAGGATATTCCGCGAATGGACTGATCCGCACGTTCCTGTGGTTTCAGCCCTGTCACCCAGCAGTTATCAGTAGGGTTGGTGGAGTAGTGGAGAGCCCTGCCACAAGAACTCCTTACGAATCTTGTGGCCAGCAGGGAATCACGTTACAGAGCATGCACTGTGGTCCGTGGTAATAACACACCCTATTAAGAAATGTGGCCTGCCTTTTGTTATGTCCTAGCGTCCATCATACATCGCGGTGACTTTACTGCAACGCATCGTAGCTGAAAATGTTAACTACTTAGGTTACAAGGCGAGTTCTGATTAGTGTACCACAAACCTGAAAGTATAGTGGCACATATTCTGGAAATCCTTCGAAGAAAATAAACAACTGAACCTTACATCTGATAGCTGTTTATCGTACGTGTGTGGCCAGTACTAATTCCTGATTGTTCATTGCGGTAAGTTTAGAATAATTTTACAATCTAGTGCTATGATTAAGTTGTAAGTCCTGGCATCATACGGTTGGCAAACCCGCTATATTCATTCACACTGAAGAGCCAACGAAACTGGCACATTTGCCTAATATCGTGTAGGGCCACCGCGAGCATGCAGAAGTGCCGCAGCACGACGTGGCATGGACTCGACAGATGTCTGCAGTAGTGCTCGAGGGAACTGACACCATCAATCCTGCAATGCTGTCCACAAATCGGTAAGAGTACGAGGTGGTTGAGATCTCTTGAACAGCACGTTGCAAGGCATCCCAGATATGCTCCATAACACTCATTTCTGGGGAGTTTGGTGGGCAGCGGAAGTGTTTAAATTAAGAAGGATGTTCCTGGAGCCACTCTTTAGCAATT
Organism: Schistocerca nitens; assembly: GCF_023898315.1. Lineage (NCBI taxonomy): Eukaryota > Metazoa > Arthropoda > Insecta > Orthoptera > Acrididae > Schistocerca > Schistocerca nitens. The sequence continues at coordinate 843,291,099 of NC_064617.1, forward strand.
TTGAACGTGTGGTGTGTCACATTACTGCTGCTGGAATTGCCTATGTTCATCGGAATGCACAATGCACGTGAACGGATGCAGGAGATCAGACAGTATGCTTACGTACATGTCACCAATCAGAGTTGTATCTAAACGTATCAGGGGCCTCATATCACTCCATCTGTACACGCCCCACACAATTACAGTGCCCCCACCAGCTTGAACAGTCCTCTGTTGACATGCAAGAATCCATGAATTCATGACGTTGCCTCCATACGTCCATCCTCTCGATACAATCTGAAACGAGATTCGTCCGACCAGACAACATGTTCCCAGTCATCTACAGTCCAATGTCGGTGCTGACGGGCCCAGGTGAGGTGTAAGCCTTTGTGTCGCATAGTCACCAATAGTACATGAGTGGACCTTCGGCTCCGAAAGCCCATATCAATGATGTTTCGTTGAATAGTTCGCACGCTGACACTTGTTGATGTCCCAGCACTGAAGTCAACAGCAATTTGCGGAAGAGTTGCACTTTTGTCACTTAGAACGATTCACTTCAGTCGTCGTTGGTCCCGCCATTCCATGATCTTTTTCCGCCCGGAGCGATGTCGGAGATTTGATACTTTACCGGATTCCCGATATTCACGGTACACTCGTGAAATGGCCGTATGGGATATCCTCAGTTCATGTCGACCTTGGAAATGCTGTGTCCCATCGCTCGTGCGCCGACTGTAACACCACGTTCAAACTCACTTAAATATTGATAACCTGCCATTGTAGCAGCAGTAACTGATGTAACAACTGCGCCAGATACTTGTTGTGCTATAATAGAGGCGTTGCCGACCGCAACGCCGTATTCTGCCTGTTTACATATTCCTGTATTTGAATACGCACGCCTAGACAAGATTCTTCGGTGCTACAGTGTGTATGAAGTAGGGCTCAGTTTAAAAATGTTTATGAAACAGTGTTAATTATAATAATAATTCACGTACGTGTGTACATAAATGCTACAAATAACAGCAGTTTTCTGTTTTTACGAATACTGAGCGTGGTTTGATAAGTCTGGTAGATTTCCATGAAAGAATGGAACGCTTTTGTTGCACCTTCATGGTTCGTATGCTCGACTTTTCCAGGGGTTGTATATAGAATTTCAACAATATACAGCATACAGTTGACTGTCAACAGGCGTCTGAATTAGTCACTGTGTCGACTGCGATTGAAAATGGAGAAAACTAAGTTTAGTGCTGTTACTAAACATTTTCATTTGTAGGGTTATGCTGACGCACAAATCAAAATAGAACTGGATGAAGTTTACGTGGTCTCTGTGTCGTAATTGAAGACCATTGACTTTCGGATTAATGAATTTAAACGTGGTCGGACAGGCACCGAAGGCGAAGCTCGCTCGTTCCGTCCAACTGAGGCCACCACAAAGGAAACCACTGACAAAATCCATGATATGGTAATGCAAGACATGTTTCTGAGTGATCTCGCGCCATTTCGCCCTTCTGCTCAGTAAAAAAAAGCGGCGCCCTCCAGAAGCCTCCACGGCGCCGGACTGACAGCGCCATCCTACCCACCGCCGCTGAGGCGTCCAGGGCCTCCATTGTGGCGCGCGGCGCCGGCCTTCCAGGAAGGTTCCAGCTCCAGTCGGTCGCTGGCGCCGCGACACGCTCCAGCGAGGCCGCCTGCTCTCCAGCGTCACGCGTCGCGCTCCATTTCTCTGCAGCGTCAGTCACCGCTAATCTGCATGGTCGGGCGCCAGTCTTATTACGTTACACCGCCAGAGAGCGATGGGAAAACTGCGTGACTTTCATTGAGCAGCCAGAGGCGGCGGCTCACAGAGACCACTCCTGAAATCACCTACGTCGGTGAATGAGGTCACTAAACCACTGTCACGGAGTATTTCCATATGGCACTGTGGATTGCTGACAGTGATAGCATTATATCTCCGGAATCCGACCAACATCGAGAAATAAGTTGCCGTCTCTAACTTTAGTCCACAATATTTTGTAGTATTCCATCCCAATCAGTATATAATAAAGTTAAACATCAGACAAAATACATTATAGGTGTAAGTATTCACCACTGTAACATTACGTATCATTGGGAAGAAGTAATTACTAACAATATGAGATTTATATCTACTTATGTTCATTACGACAAATCAGGACTTCAGCCGGCTACAGGCATTGAAATAAATCAGTGGCGACGGTCGCAAATTTGTAACTGACCGGAAACTCGAACCCAGATGTTCTGCTGCTCTAGAACTCTTTCCCTAAACGCCTCGCTACGGTCGCAGGTTCGAATCCTGCCTCGGGCATGGATGTGTGTGATGTCCTTAGGTTAGTTAGGTTTAATTAGTTCTAAGTTCTAGGCAACTGATGACCTCAGAAGTTTAAGTCGCATAGTGCTCAGAGCCATTTGAACGATTTGAACCTAAACGCCTCGCCCATCCGGTCAAGCTTCCCTCCCAACTCAAATTCTCAACCTGTTACACGCAACTAGCACTCCCTTAAAAAAAAGGTATTATTCTTCGTCAAGTATTGGAGATAAAAGCAAAATAAAAAAAGAAAACTACAAAAAAGATGACAAACATAAACTGTAAGATGTACGACCTGATTCAAAACATTACATAACAAGTCTTCATTTTTGCTATAAATAAATAGCGCCCCCTCCCGTTAGCCCCACTGCTAGTAGCATTCGCGAAGTCCCGCAGTGGTTCAGAAGATACGATGCGTCCGCACTTGAAGTATCTACAGCCGTGTATATATATTGTTAGTAGGCTGTTTAGGTTTTTTTATTGGTAACGCCACCTCTGTATAGAAAATCACTGGCTGTGCGGTGTGCAGTCTGTGGCTGCTTTGCATTGTTGTAATACTCGCCATTGTAGTGTTAGGCATCTGGCTGTGAACAGCGCGTAGCGTTGCGCAGTTGGAGGTGAGCCGTCAGCAGTGGTGGATGTGGGGAGAGAGATGGCGGAGTTTTGTAATTTGTCATGAACTGCTATATATATATGATGATATCAAGGTAAATACATTGTTTGTTCTCTATTAATATCTTTCATTTGCTAACTATCCCTATCAGTAGTTAGTGCCTTCCATAGTTTGAATCTTTTATTTAGCTGGCAGTAGTGGCGCTTGCTGTATTGCAGTAGTGGGAGTAACCAAGATTTTTGTGAGGTAAGTGATTTGTGAAAAGTACAGGTTAATGTTAGTCAGGGCCATTCTCTGGTAGAGATTATTGAAAGTCAGATAGCGTTGCGCTAAAAATATTGTGTGTCAGGTTAAGCACAGTCGAGTATAAATTGTTCAAAGGGGACGTTTCAATATATAAAAATAAACACATATTCTTAGAACTGCCGTGCAGCGCGCATGTTTATGATCTCTCGTTTACAGAATTTTTTCAAGGCAGAAACATTTTAATTACAATTATTTTATAATTAGCACATTTAATTTTCATAAATGTATACATTTATCTAAAATCTTTGAGTTAGGGTTGCATGAACATAATGTCGATTTTTCCAGTCTTATTCATTTTTTACAAAAGAATCTTTTAGAATGCGAAAGTTTTTATCATATAGTGTCTGTTCTGTAGCACATTGTTTCCTGCTCTTTGTCTAAGGTTGGGTTGTTAAGTGATGAGGGAACATTCCTTCGCCTTTTTTGTCTTTTATTAACATCAGACAAGTGCGACAAATGACAAACTACTTCATACAAGTCCCGTAGTATCCTTCAAGCAGTAAGTTTAGCACACACCGAACGGCACAGTATCTTTACAGGTCAAAATTAAACACACATTTCTAGAATTAGCGCACAACGCCCATTTTTATACTCTCTCGTTTACAGTGAGAATTTTTGTGAGACGGAAACATTTTATTTACAATAATTTTATAATTAGCACAATTAATTTTGGCAAGAAGAGGGAACAGGAAGATAAGACATTTGTTAAAACAACAGGGAATGAATTCCATGGGCCTAGAGGGAGATGTAGAGATAACAACAGTAGTGGTAGAGAGAGATTGAAATACATACAGAAATTGACAAGACACAGTTTGCAACAATTACTCTGACATGAAAATGTTGGCACAGTAGAGGAGTTGACGGCGGGCTGCATCAAACCAATCAGAAGACAGAGGACTCAAAAAAAAAAAAAAAAAAGCGATCAAACAACACTAGTGCATACTTTCGCCTATTTATACGCAGTGCGTTGTATGTATTAACGTTCAGGGACAACAAGCAGTCCCCCTGTATATTCTCTGTAATCTCTCCATTTCGCTACAGCCTATGTGCTTTGAAACCTTCTCGTTTAATCATTCGCAAATAGCTTCAAGAAGTGTCCAACGTTATCGTCTAGACAATTAATAAAAACTGTAAATATTAGCGGCCCCATGATGCTCCATAGGGGTACCCCCCAAAATTGCCTTTGCATTTGCCGATTTTGATCCTGCCTGACATGTTCATCTGCATCTAGGTATATATATATATATAATGTCCCAGAAATGTTGCGACAAACTTCTAGGGGCTGTAGAGGGTGCCTTCAAGGACAAATCGAGGATAGGAACCCGTGTCTTCGAACAATACTGCAGACCGTCCAAGTAATTGGCGCTGCCACCAGCCACTCCGCCAACCCTTCGTCAGCAAAAGCGTCTTTGTACGCTGACGGACTGTAAGCGGAACGTCTCGCAATGTTGTTGGTTAGTCAGCGATCACGACTGATTGCCACGACTGCCAGTGGAGATCTATTTACGAAATTTGAATCACCAACTTTCTCTTCCGAATGCGAAAATATTTTGTTGACACCCACCTACGTAGGGAAAATTGATCATCATAATAAAGTAAGAGAAATCAGAGCTCGAACGGAAAGATTTAGGTGATGCTATTTCCCACGTGCCACGTGGAATGGTAGAGAAGTAGTATGAAAATGGCTCGATGAACCCTCTGCCAGGCACTTAAGTGTGAATTGCAGAGTAACCATGTAGATGTAGATGTAGATGCTGCATAGACATGCCTTGTCCCCCCATGAACATGATGCTCCGATACCTTGGTGGATAGCTGGCCGGGGTGGGCGAGCGGTTCTAGGCGCTACAGTCTGGAACCGCGGGACCGCAACGGTCACAGGTTCGAATCCTGCCTCGGGCATGGATGCGTGTGATGTCCTTAGGTTAGTTAGGTTTAAGTATTCCTAAGTTCTAGGGGACTGATCACCTGTGGTGTTAAATCCCATAGTGCTCAGAGCCATTTGAACCTTGGTGGATAACGGTATCGGACACACGTTTCCATCTGCAGTTTATTTTTGTCCTGTATACTGAATAACAATGGAGATTTTAGAGGGTTTCAGAAGAAAAATGAACTGCGAATGGGAACGCTTGTCCGAAACTGTCGTGCTCTGAGGGAACAGAGCATCGCATTCACAGGAGGCAAGGCCTTTCTATGTAGCAGGCGATAGCGGCAATCAGTCGCGATCATTGAAAAACAAAAAACATTGCGAGACGTTCCGCCTACGATCCGTCAGCGTATAAAGTAATGTTTGCTGCCGAAGGGATGTCTTTGCGGCAGACGCCGGCGCCTATAGCTTCGACGCTCTGTAGAAGTGGTCTCCAACATAGGGGTGATTACCGCCTGAAGGGGTTAAATGAAACCCACTTTATGTGTTTGTTTCATTTTACATGTCTTTACAACGTTACGCCTAGATACTTAATTGACGTAATTGTATCATCTGTAACACCACTAATACTGTTTTTGAACACTGTAGAATTGTTTCACCAACTCATCTGTATTAATTTACTTTCACACACATTCAGAGAGCCGGCCGAAGTGGCCGCGCGGTTCTGGCGCTGCAGTCTGGAACCGCGAGACCGCTACGGTCGCAGGTTCGAATCCTGCCTCGGGCATGGATGTGTGTGATGTCCTTAGGTTAGTTAGGTTTAACTAGTTCTAAGTTCTAGGGGACTAATGACCTCAGCAGTTGAGTCCCATAGTGCTCAGAGCCATTTGAACCACATTCAGAGAAAGCTGCCATTCATTGCACAAAACTGAAATTCTGTCTAAGTTATTCTGTATCGTCCAGCACTCCTCAGCAGTGACGTCCACTACAGAGTTATTAGTAAAAAAGTCGCAGATCGCTGCTCACGCTATCAATCAGATCGTCTTTGTGTTATTAGAAATTTCCTTACTTTTTAGAATATCGTGTTTCTTCACGCGCACCTCCTACTTTTTTTCCTTTTATCCTTAAGACTTATTGTGTTGAAGTTGAACACGAGGAACCCGTGACGCAATGGCCGAGAAGTTGCGTCATGTCGCTACGTGTTGTTTATTACTGCTTACGCTTAGCTTCTTTAACACGTCCAAATTCTTGACTGATATGAACTCATTACTCCGCTACAATGTGAAAATTTCACGCTGGAAACAAAGCCGAGGCTGTAGCTATGCCACGTCTCCGGAATACTATGCCACGTCTCCGGAATATCCTTTCTTCCAGGAGAGCTAGTCCTGCAAGTTTCTCAGGAGAACTTCCGTGAAGTTTGGAAAGCAGGAGCGAGGTACTGGAGGAAGTAATGTTGAGACGAGAGTTCCTGAGTCATACTTGGGTATCTCAGCCCGTAGAGCACTTGCCCGCGAAAGGTATAGATCACGAGTTCGAGTCTTGGTCCGGCACACACTTTTAACCTGCCAGGAAGTTTCACATCAGCGCACCCTCTGCTGCACAGCGTTTCACTTTGGAATGATAGCAGGCACCGTCCGGGGTGGCCGAGCGGTTCTAGGCGCTACAGTCTGGAACCGCGCGACCGCTACGGTCACAGGTTCGAATCCTGCCTCGGGCGTGGATGTATGTGATGTCCTTAGGTTAGTTAGGTTTAAGTAGTTCTAAGTTCTAGGGGACTGATGACCACACCAGTTGAGTCCCATAGTGCTCAGAGCCATTTGAACCATTTTGAACTTAAATCAATACTCGATGTTAACAAATTTCTCTTCTTCGGAAACGCTTTCCTTGCCATTGCCAGTCTACATTTTATATCCACTCTACTTCTACCATCATCAGTTATTTTCCTCCCCAAATAGCAAAACTCCTTTACTACTTTAAGTGTCTCATTACTTAATCTAATTCCCGCAGCATCACCCGACTTAATTCGACTACATTCATCGATAGTTCGAAGAATATCGTGCGAGAGAAGGGCAAGCCGAATTACTCGCGAGCGAGGCTTTCAAAATCCGCACACATTCATGAACTGACAGCCTGTTCGATACGATATTTTACGTCTGCATCCTTCCACGCTACAACGAATTCAAAATGTGTATACCCGCCTGAGGGAGTCACACTTTGTACTGGTGTTGACGATGAACATCAGTTCCGGGAGGAATGAGAGGTTAATCATCTGATACCCGTTATGTGATGAACATCTGCACACAGCTCGATGTATATCGGACCGGTGCTTCACGGTGTAACACTTTCCATTTCAGCCAGTATAAATGACCGAGGTGCGGACGCTAGGTGTCGAAGCCAGCGTGCGACTGAGGCACTCGCCCGGCCGGCGTGTGAGATGAGTCCCGCTGTTCAGACGCGCCTCGCTCTCTGCGGGGGCCGGACCCCTGCCGCGAATCACCGGACCTTATTACGCCGGCGCACAGTGGCGAGCCGAATGTCTAATGCCGCCTGTGTTTCACACGTTGTTCTGCGGCGCCACCGCACTGCGCCGCTTTTTACCGCTGCCGCCGCCGTTCCCAGCATCCTCAGCGCGCCCGCACGGCCGGACGAAACAAATTCCACGAAGTGATCCCCCCGGGGATTTAAATATGTGGCTTATAACGTTTTTGAGAGGGGCGCCCGGACGCGACGGCGGGACAAACCGGCGGTGGCGCGGTGTCTGCGCAGCGGGAGTCCCGACAAATGAGAAGCGTGACTCGTATTGTTGCCGTCCCGGTTTCCATTAGCAACTCGACAAAGGGGCGCCAATCAGACCGGGCCAGAGTTTTCAACAACCAATTACCGAACAAAACACTGGAGCATCAACACTATTTAGAGATGGCCACGAGGGCGAGAGGGGACATTCCTCTTCGGCGCGTCGTTTTGTGCTCTGCCGGGATGGATTCTTTAGGCCGACCGCGAACGGTTGTGCTCCCTCCTTCCCCCCGGCGACAATCGTCAACCTGGTCGCTCTCTCTCTCTCTCTCTCTCTCTCTCTCTCTCACACACACACACACACACACGTGCCGCTCCGACTCGCGCGCCATTCGTAAGGGAGATGGGTTCGGCTGATTCTCGGAAAATCGTTCCCGTTTTTTGGGCTTGTGTACATTTGACGGACTGCGGGCCCAGAAAGGTTTTTGTCGGGCGATATTGTTTGGATTGAGAGGGGCCGGATGGGGTTCCCATTGAGGGCCAGAAGGACCCCTGCAGTTTCGCTGATGGCTCCGATCGTGTTGATCACCGGCGACTGCGGATGTCCGGATGATGCGAGGTCTCTAACCACGGCCACTAGGTGTGACTGACGGTAAATGCTGCACCCTCCTCCTCTGCATAATTACGCTACCACTGAGGGCTATTTGCAGAGGGAACACTGCAAGTATTTCGGTGACGATGCGATACGACTGTCTTTCTTTCGTGCTGTTCTCTCTACTTGTAGATTTTCTACGTAGTTTATCTACATATGTATAAAATACTTAATATTGTTTTTCAAAAACTGTATCCTCATATAATATGTCCTTAACATATGTATTCAGCTACTGAGCAATAGGCCTAATGACTTTTCATTGGCTCTCTATTGCGTTTGTGAACTCTGTCGTGAAACAAAACTTTAATCTTAGTGACATGTTGAATCTGAAATAACGAAAATGAATCTAGTTAAATCCTGAAAGAAGCTAATTGTGCATTTAATGAAAACTATACAGCAGACACTCAATACTGAAGTATGTTGTGGAAGTTAAGTAATATGAAGAGCAATGTCTGACTCAAAATGGCCGCAAAATAAAATACTGCTCAACTCGGACGAAAACAACTGTTTAAGATTCACTGAAAATTACTCTGCTTACTTGGCACAACACCTGAAAATTCTGACTGCTTGCTCACAAGAATGCAAAGTGAGATCTGCTCTGAAAGAAAAGTAACTTACCTCTTGCTGAGCATTCTGTTTCGTGTCAGTTGTACTGGCGTTCTCGAGAGCAAATTGAAATCAGCAAATGCAGCAGCGAAAGAAAAATAATCTACTGACTACTACATTTTCCTTTGCTTGCCAGAAAGAGTCTGTGGTTGCGTGTGGCGTAAGGCGCAATCCACACGCGACAAAATGTTTAAAAATGTACTAAGAATTATGGAGGAGAGTTTTTCTTTAAAGAAAAGTGCTTCTGAAAAATTAAACTCGGATTATTGTCAAAAAAGACAGCAAAGCGTAAGAAGACGCTAACGGATACAAAATTTACTCATTACAAAAATTGCAGACATTTAAAGAAGTTGCGTAGTTTGTAACATACTGAAAACCAGATCAAATTAACATTAATTATGAACATTAACTTGTTAGTTATCTAAGGCACAAAGATTTCCTTCAGTTAATAGTTCTGACAAACAAACATTTCATTCTTACACGTGCATTGCTTACCTTCAAGTATTCCTCCAAAAATCTTCTCCGTCCGTACAATCAAGAAAATATCTTTACAAAGAAGTTTTCATCATTGTAACTAAGTATTCCAGATAACATTCATAAACATCAGATCTCCTTCTCTAAGGCTCTCCTGCTCACAATTGCCTCTAGTAAGAATCCCCAACTCTGCACAACTGACTGGCGGCCAGGCACACCACAGACTACATTTAACACAGAGTCAAGGATCTTATCCACTACTCGTGCAGTGCGCTCGTACACCTTTATCCCAGCACAGCAAACGTGAATATAATGGCAAAAAACATATGAAAACCTTACGTACTGAACCTTCGGAGACCTTGAGCGCTCGATCACCCTTGACAATACAAGGATCGCTCCAAAAGAAATGCGCAAAGCTTTGTAAATATGCAATTTATTTTGCAAACGTCTGATATTTTTTTAGTACGTTGATGCAATCTTGTGAGATTAAATATCATGTGCCCACATAATATCCACCCCTTTCAACTGACTTTTACGCCACCGTGGAACTAAGGCCTGTGTACCTATATGTTAGAAGTCAAAACCAGCACATTTGAACCATTGTTTAGGAGCCTTCACAAGGGAATCGTAATCTAGAAAACTCGTTCCACAAAGGGCCTGCTTAGATGTATCAGATAGGTGATAATTACACAGAACTTCATCTGGGCTATAGAGTGATTATTTCAATGTTGTCCACCAAAATTTTGTGGTCTCGATCGTGGTTTGCTCACCCGTGCGTTATCATGCAGCGTCAAAGAATCGAGCTTTTCTCCCCGTGCTGTCGAGCGCGTTCAAGTTTTTTAACTGTTGCCACTTACGCGCCAGAACTTATAGTATTTTTGAGTAGCATTATGTCCACAAGCGACAGACCTTCGCAATCAGCAATCGCAATAGCCGTTACCTTTTTTGCTGAAGGCACAGTTTTGAATTTCCTCTTTTCCGGCAAGTTTGCATGAGGGCGATCCATAATTTGCCGTTTTACCACCTCAAAGTGATGCAGCTACGTTACATCCCCCATCACGACTCTTGCAAAGAAGTCATCTCCAGAATTCTTGTACTGTACCAGAAGCTATCTACGCACTTTCTTCCGTATTTCAGTGTTGTTCGTAAACTGTAATACTGTTACATGTCCTTCCAAAGGAAGTTAAACGTGATTTCACGTCCTATAAGAAACTCTTTAATTTCGCGTAAATTTTCAGACTCATTCCATTTTACCCGAAAGTATATGCAGTTTCACATAACCATACCTCTGGGCGCAATTTGACATTCACTCGCACGCTCTATGCCACCTGTCAACTTTCCACATTTGTTTCTGAAGCACGCAGATGTGACACTCACAGTACTTGGTAGTTCAATAGCGATTTATGGTAAAGTGGTTTCTCCTGTGTTAAACGTTTACAGTGCATGATCAAAAAGAAATAAGAACACGAAAAATCAGTAATCTCAAAGGTGTCGTCAAATTTTTTAAAATAATTGTAGTCGGATTTTTATGCGAGAAGCACTACAGTACTTAAAAAGTCGCGTATCAAAGAGACTGATACAGTCAATGCGATTTCTCATGGATCTATCTGGCACTCTTGAGGAGTCGTTTTTGCGCTATCACTCGATTACACACCATGTGATCAAAAGTATCCGGACACCTATTACTGGGTATTAATGTGGGGTGTGTCCACCATTCGCTTTTAGGACGGTTTCAACTGTGCTTGGGACACATTAAGTGAGGGGCATGGAAGTCTGTGGAGGAACGGCAGTCCAATCTTCCTCAAGAGACGAAACCTGAGGTGTTAGCGATGTTGTACGCTACCATCTGGCGGGAAGTCGACGTTCCATATCGTCTCAAAGGTGCTCCATTGGTTTCAAGTTGGGACTCTGGCCAGACCATTCGATTCCAGGAGTGTTGTTGTCTACAAACCATTACTTCAGATTATTTCATGACATCGTTTATAAGAATCCTCGATAATGCTCGCTGGTTCGCGTCCGCCAGTACATGAGGTCCTTCTGGTCTTGATTCAGTCGTGGTTGCCACTTCGCGCTTCCGTTTTACCATCACACCACCAACAGTGGACTACGGCAACTTTGGAAGGATTGAAATGTTAGTCACGTGACATCCAATGAACAGTCCACGTTCAAAGGCACTGATCTGTCCCTACTGACCAATTCTGCTGTTACTTCTCTGTACAGGGTTTACTGACAAGGAATTTACAACTTTTAACATTAGTACAAACTTATTCATACGACTTACAGACTTTGTCTTCGTGCCATTTTGAAGAAAAATAGATAAAATTGTGACTGTTTGGTAAGAGACTGGGATTTCCTAAATGTCCGGTTTCCACTTGAGTGAATAGGCCGAGGTGAGCCAGTTGCATGGCCTGCACGTTCACTGGCCATGACACCTGTTGAATTCTCCTTTTGGGAAATCATCAAACGCACCGTGTTCTTCCACCGTTACCAGCTTCTTTACCAGAGCTCAGAGCTAGAATCTATATCGCAACTGAACGAGCCATGCATGATTATACGAGTTTGGCAACAAACCGACCTCATATCGGATGTGCGACAAATAACCACTGGAAGTCTCTTTTAACCTGTTTAGAAATATGGTGCAAAAATTGATGTATTTTGGTGTAAAACGGCACCAAAGTCATGTCTGCAGGTTAAATGGATAAATCGATATGAGTTTTCAAAGTCCTTTGTCATACACCCTATATACAACCAATACGTCAACGGCCTTGAGGCACTGGTTACACCGGTCCCCGTCAGAACACCGAAATTAAGCGCTGTCGGCCTTGGCTAGCACTTGGATGGGTACTGTCTAGTGCTGCAGAGCGCTGTTGGCGAGCTACGGTAAGTGTACTCAGCCCTTGTGAGGCCAGTTGAGAACTACCTGACCGAGAAGTAACGGCTCCGGTCAGGAAAACTGACAACGACCGGCAGAGCGGTCTGCTGACCACATGCCCCTCCATATCCGCATCCAGTGACGCCTGTCGGTGAGGATGACGTGGCGGCCGGTCGGTCCCGGTGAGCCGTCCGAAGCCTGCTCGGACGGAGTTCAGCTAAGTTTAATATAGAGACGATATACTACTCCCTGCTTCCTTTTATATTGGCGATCTCACCTCTCGTGACGTGTGATTGGTTAGTTCCGCATTACATTGGAGTGTTCGGATGTTTTCATCAGACGATGTATATTAACGCTCACACTATGAACACAATGATAAGCACGTTTTTCTTTCTTTCAACATACTTGTACCTCATATCGCTCCTGTGAGATTTTTTTTAGTTTCAATGACATGATTAACAACTTCTCATATAACATACTGTTGGATAATATTCTTTCTTGCTCCTCACAAAATGGTTCACTATGGTACAATTTTCCTCTGCACATTTGCAGTGTTCGGGACGTTTTCGTCAGTTATGTAATAATAAAGATCTGTGTATTTGTTTGGTTAAGTAAGTGTTTACCGTGTACATTAATTTGCTTTCGAATCTCTCTTACTTCGTGTGTGTAATTTAGTTACCTAAAGAGCAGCGTACCGTAATTTCTTCCACAATTTCTCCAATAATCAGATTTTTCATTGGTTTATTTTTCCCATTGTACTTTGTAATCTGTCCCCTCGTTCCTCCTTCCATCTATTGTCCACATTAAACATTGCCCAGTCCAAGTAACTGATAAGTGAAGCCTTTTACGGAGATTTGAGAAGAGCAAAGATTACAATAAACTTACAAGTTTACTTAGCTTGTCATACTGAGGTTGCTCCAGTTCTTCTTTGGTATATCATACAGTATTTTGATTTTTTCACATGAACAAAGCAGAAATTACATTGTTCGCACATATTATACAGAATACATTCGATCACATCATAGGCAAGCTTACGACTCTCACACTACTGAAATAACAATATTTCAATTTTTCTTAACAAATGAATTCCGACTAGTTTTCGTTAGATTATTAATTTCGATTATTATTTCACAAATGAATCCAGAAATAAACATAGTAAAGAGTACAGGGTTGCGTAATTGACAATACAAATTTTATCTGTGTAAATAATTCGTAATTTCAAATGTTTCCAAAAAAAGAACTTTAACTGTACATGGAACCATTACTTATCGATTATAACACCGAAACAAAAATATTTTGTATTTATACACATTATGTTATATTTCAAGCTAAAATTTATGAAAAGGAATAACTTTACAAATTAATTTATTCTCATAAATTTTAGCTTGAAATATGACATACTGTGAAGAAAATTATATGAAAGTTTTCGGAAAAGCTACTGACAAAATACTGTCCTGTCCAAAATTCTAAAATAATACTGGTATCGACAACAGCTGCTGAGGAAAAGTAATGTTAGAGGAGGACGTCCCATTACAACATTTGTTTCCAAAATTTCTTAACTGAATTGTGTTTTTAGGAGCCTGTGAACTCTACTGAAACCATTACCTCCACTTTCAACATATAAATCAGACGCACTGCTTTGCCTTTAACACTGTCACAAATTCTTATGGTACATTCTTCAATACAGGCAAGCACACATTAAATATCCACGCATGTCCGTTTAGCGACAGCATTCACTGTTATTTATACGGGGTGTCCCAAAAAAACACCGACGAGGTTTACGGAAAGCTTTCTTACACCAAAACAAGAAAAACATGTCATTAAACATGGTGCATAAAATGCATACTTTACGGGCAATGAGCAGTTGTTCATCATAAGTAGTGTGGATGACATTTCTACTGAGCAGGTGATCTTAGGTCTTAAGGTATGCACTTTAGAGCCCATGTTTAGTGGACTTATTTTGCTGTTTTGGTGAAGGAAGCTGTCCTTAAAGCTTGTCTTTGTTTCTTTCGGACGCCATGTATGTCTTCAATTCGCAATGTTGTATAAACACGCCGGCCGGGGTGGTTCAAATGGTTCAAATGGCTCTGAGCACTATGGGACTGAGGTCGTCAGTCCCCTAGAACTTAGAACAACTTAAACCTAACTAACTTAAGGACATCACACACATCCATGCCCGAGGCAGGATTCGAACCTGCGACCGTAGCGGTCACGCGCTTCCAGACTGTAGCGCCTAGAATCGCACGGCCACTCCGGCCGGCCTAAGAGAATTTAAATTGCTTTACAGTTCAACTAGGGATACAAATTAATTTCCATGACTGTAATATATAGAATCGTAGCAGTCTAAAACAGTACTGTCTTGGGAGTTCTAGACCAGACCGTGCATAGGGAATACATTTCATCATTACGGACTGTGATTTGTGATTTGAGGTGACGCACCTATGAGGCGCGGCACGATGAGGTCGGCGGCGTCTGGAACCGCGTGACCGCTACGGTCGCAGGTTCGAATCCTGCCTGCAGCATAGATGTGTGTGATGTCCTTTGGTTAGTTAGGTTAAAGTTGTTCTACGTTCTAGGGGACTGATGACCTCAGATGTTAAGTCCTATAGTGCTCAGAGCCATTTGAACCATTTTTTGTATAAACACACAACGTCGCAAGCGAGCACGTAAGAAGCGCTCCATATGATGTCAGTCGCTACACCGTCCTCTGCATGTGTTAGCAGCGCTACAGCCTCCGAGCGAATATCGGCGCTGAGGCGTTCGCCTTGTTGCAGGCGTGTGCACGAACGCGACGGCGCCCAGCGTGAGCAGCATCAACCGCATCCTGCGCAACCGCGCGGCCGAGCGCGCCGCCGCCGAGTTCGCGCGCGCCGCGGGCTACGGGCTGTACCCGGGGGCGGCGGCGGCGGCTGCGGCCAGCGGCCACTCGCCCGCGGGCTACGCCTTCCCCTGGGGGCCGCAGCTGTGGGCCGCCGCGCCGCTGGGGCTGGGCCTGTCGGCCGCCGCCGCCGCCGCTGCCGCCGCCGCGCAGGCGCACCACGGGCAGCCGCCCGGCGCCCAGCCGCAGGCGCCGGGGCAGGCCGCCGCCCCCCACGACGCCGCCGACCTCATCGTGCCGCGACTCATAGGTGCGTCGCCGCTTGCTCTGCACATCACAGATCACAGCCCTCTCTCCCCAATTCCCCTCTACCATCCCATACTATACGCCGCTACCGTGTCACTTGTTTACCTCAGTGGATGCACTGTGTGTGGTGCTCGTAGTATACCAGATAGCTATCACGATCAAATACAGAGCTGCAAGGTACTAGATAAGGTACACGCAGTAACCAATGCACCAATACAGTCGACATGTCCCCGCAAAAGTTGGCCTTTGCATACATGGCAAGAGGAGTGGGATGTAAAAATTTGATTTCATTTCATATAATTTGATTTCATTTCAGAGCCCAACTTTTTTCATTAGAGATAACAACGGCAACTTGATAAATGACGAGGAAAGAACTGTAGAAAGATGGAAGAACTGTTGAATCGTCCAGACCAAGATGAGATATTACCTGCAAACACTACGGAGGAAAGGAAAGATGAAGAAGAATCGGAAGTTAGTGAAGAAGACCTGAAAATTGCAATCAAAGGACTCAGAAACGACGAAGCCCCAGGGGAGGACGGAATAACATCAGAATTGATCAAAGTGGGAGGTGAGAGCTTACACTTAGAGATATATAAACTGATCCAGTTGATATGGAAGAAAGAGACACTGCCAGAAGAATGGAAATTGGCTGTAATATGCCCAATATACAAGAAGGGACGCAAAATGGAATGCGGTAACTACAGAGGAATCAGCTTGTTGAATGTAACGTATAAGGTGCTGTCCATTATTATCCTCAGAAAACTGCAACCATTCATAGGCAACAACATACAGGAGTACCAAGCTGGCTTTCGACCAAACCGATCGAAAATAGATCACATTTTCACACTAAGACAATTGTTTGAAAAACATTGGGAATATGATAAAGATAGCTACAGCCTGTTCGTCAATTTTCAACGTGCATATGACAACATCCACAGGAATAAGCCCATACAATGCAATGCGGGACTTCAGAATCCCTGAGAAGCTAGTTAGAACGGTGCAAGCTTGTATGGAAGGGTCAAAGGCAGCAGTACGTTTCCGAGGAGTCACATCAGAAACATTCGAGATTGAGACACGCCTCAGACAAGGGGATGCTCTCTCATGTGTTCTGTTCAATGTCATTTTAGAGAAAGTAATAAAAGAGGAGTGGACTGGAGTAGAGATGGACGGTAACTTCAATTGTCTCGTATATGCAGATGCCATAGTACTATTAAGTGAATCAAAGCACGAATTGAAAGAAATGACCGGAAAATGGGCAATTATGCACAGAAGGTAGGGCTCAAAGTGAATCGAGACAAAACAGACTTTATGCAATTGGGAAGAAGACAAGAGCAGATGGAATTTCTTCAGATAGATGGCAAGAGGTTCAAGAGAGTAGACCAGTTCAAATACTTGGATCGTGGTTTACCACGGACAACAACATTAAAATGGACATCAAGGAAAGAATAGCAGTGGGAACGAAATGCATGCATAACCTCAGAGAGAGACGCTAGGCTCTAAATCGATCTCAGTGAACACGAAGATGGAAATCTACAACACAGTGATATGCCCAGCAGTAATGTACGGTTCGGAAACATGGAGCATGACCAAGCGAGAAAGGGAAAAACTATTAATATTTGAAAGAAGAGTAATGAAGAAGATATGTGTACAGGTTTTAGATAATGGAGAATGGAGGAGGAGGAAACACGAGGAAATCTACCTTCTAATGCGACAACCAACTATCCTGCAGAAGATAAAGAGCAAAAGAATACAATGGGTGGGCCATGTAGTCCGTATGCCAGATGGAAGACAGGCGAAGATGGCACTAGCGGGGAAACCAAAAACCAAACGCCCCATTGGACGACCAAGGCAGCGCTGGATGGACGACCTGGCGGAGGACCTGGCAGCCCTGGGAACTGAGGACACCTGGTGGAACCCACCACAAAACAGGAAGGAATGGAGGCAGTTTGTGGAAGCAGCGCGTGGTCTGCAGGGCCTGTGATCGCCGAATATCTCTCTATCTTCATATAATAACTGACCAAATGTAAAAAATTAAAATGCTACGATAATCTACTCATTAAGAAGTATAATCTTAAGTCACAGGTTTAACACAATAAGACAAGTGTTACAGTTAGAAACTGTATATACAGGGTGTTTCCGTAAGAGCGTGCAAA
This sequence comes from Schistocerca nitens, assembly GCF_023898315.1. NCBI lineage: Eukaryota > Metazoa > Arthropoda > Insecta > Orthoptera > Acrididae > Schistocerca > Schistocerca nitens. The sequence goes on from NC_064617.1 coordinate 843,308,795, forward strand.
AATGTAACATAGAGAATGCTCCAGTGAACAATTTGGGGTAGGGAACCTGGCGTTGGAGAAGCCGACTTAAGGAGATATGGAAGTACAATTGTCTACCGCTCTGTCTAGGATTACTGTTTTCCAGCTTACTAACAACTAACATGTATACAAGTTTACACGTACTGTGCTTTTTATTTACATGTACATTCTTTATTTCCTGCAACGAAACAAGGAGGAGGCCGGCCTCGGTGGTCATGCGGTTCTAGGCGCTCAGTCCGGAACCGCGCGACTGCTACGGTCGCAGGTTCGAATCCTGCCTCGGGCATGGATGTGTGTGATGTCCTTAGGTTAGTTAGGTTTAAGTAGTTCTAAGTTCTAGGGGACTGATGACCACAGATGTTAAGTCCCATAGTGCTCAGAGCCATTTGAACAAGGAGGACGAGCCTGATTATTAGGAAGTTTGGAAATTTGTGGTACTTGTTATGGAACCAAACTGCTGAGGTCATCGGTCCCTAAGCTTACACACTACCTAATTGAACTTACACTAAGGACAACACACACACCCGTGTCCGAGGGAGGGCTCGAACCTCCGACGGGGGAAGCCGCGCGAACCGTGACAAAACGCCGTACACCGCGAGGCTGCCCCTTGCGGCGCTATTAGGAAGTCATGATGCGGGTTTTGTTCGCTTTACTTGTCCATAAGGTGACTGTTGTATCGTATTTATAGGTAGTCTGTCCCATGACAGAACATGCCGTGAATCAACGACAGACCCATTCATTAGTCAGTGATATGTAAGGACGTACAATACAATATGATGGAGTAGTACCGGTACAGTATCGCAGAAATCGCTAACATGCACCTGATGCATGGGGAAGTACGTTGCAATGATCTCGCTATTGAAAGGCTGTACAGGGAGCGATTTCATAACAGGCTTCATCTGTCACGACGAATGTTTATTTCTCTCGGTCGACAAATGCGCGAGACTGGTTGATTGCAAAGAAGACGCGAGGGACCTGCCAACATGGGGACCACACACACACCCGATTTTGAAGAGGAGGTGTTGGAATGTGTTGCAGCGGACCCCACTGCAAGTGCTCGTCGTATTGCACGTGAAATGTGCGCTGCACATACTGTGTGGCGAGTACTCCACGAACAACAATTACACCCGTATCATCCATAACGAGTCGATGCAATGCTTGCGACTGACTTTCCACCAAGGGTCACATTGTGTCAGTGATTGATCCAGTAATGGATTGATCGACCAGATTTCCTGCAAATCGTGCTGTTTACTGCCGATGCCTCATTTGATCGTGATGTATTTCGACCAACAGGAACAGCCACGTGTGGGATGAAAAAACCCTCACGGTGTAGCAGAGTCACACCATCAAGTACGTTTTGCTGTGAATATCTAGGCAGGGATTGTAGACGATAATCTTACTGGGCCATATCTTCTACCTGGCTGTTTGAATGGACACCTGTGCACGAGGTTCGTGCAAAGAATTCTACCTGAGTTGTTGGAGAACGTACCCTTGGCTGTTTGGCCGGTGTGGCCGTGCGGTTCTAGGCGCTTCAGTCTGGAACCGCGTGACCGCTGCGGTCGCAGGTTCGAATCATGCCTCGGGCATGGATGTGTGTGATGTCCTTAGGTTAGTTAGGTTTAAGTAGTTCTAAGTTCTATTACAGGGTTATAAATACAAAATCCAATAGGGGTAATGCAGGAGTAGGTTTAATAATGAATAAAAAAAATAGGAGTGCGGGTTAGCTACTACAAACAGCATAGTGAACGCATTATTGTGGCCAAGATAGACACAAAGCCCATGCCTACTACAGTAGTACAAGTTTATATGCCAACTAGCTCTGCAGATGATGAAGAAAATGATGAAATGTATGACGAGATAAAAGAAATTATTCAGGTAGTGAAGGGAGAAAGAAAATTTAATAGTCATGGGTGACTGGAATTCGTCAGTAGGAAAAGGGAGAGAAGGAAACATAGTAGGTGAATATGGATTGGGGGGAAGAAATGAAAGAGGAAGCCGCCTTGTAGAATTTTGCACAGAGCATGACTTAATCATAGCTAACACTTGGTTCAAGAATCATAAAAGAAGGTTGTATACCTGGAAGAATCCTGGAGATACTAATAGGTATCAGATAGATTATATAATGGTAAGACAGAGATTTAGGAACCAGGTTTTAAATTGTAAGACATTTCCAGGGGCAGATGTGGATTCTGACCACAATCTATTGGTTATGAACTGCAGATTTAAACTGAAGAAACTGCAAAAAGGTGGAAATTTAAGGAGATGGGACCTGGATAAACTGAAAGAACCAGAGGTTGTAGAGAGTTTCAGGGAGAGCATAAGGGAACAATTGACAGGAATGGGGGAAAGAAATACAGTAGAAGAAGAATGGGTAGCTCTGAGGGATGAAGTAGTGAAGGCAGCAGAGGATCAAGTAGGTAAAAAGACGAGGGCTACTAGAAATCCTTGGGTAACAGAAGAAATATTGAATTTAATTAATGAAAGGAGAAAATATAAAAATGCAGTAAATGAAGCAGGCAAAAGGGAATACAAACGTCTCAAAAATGAGATCGACAGAAAGTGCAAAATGGCTAAGCAGGGATGGCTAGAGGACAAATGTAAGGATGTAGAGGCTTGTCTCACTAGGGGTAAGATAGATACTGCATACAGGAAAATTAAAGAGACCTTTGGAGAGAAGAGAACCACTTGTATGAACATCAAGAGCTCAGACGGAAACCCAGTTCTAAGCAAAGAAGGGAAGGCAGAAAGGTGGAAGGAGTATATAGAGGGTTTATACAAGGGCGATGTACTTGAGGACTGTATTATGGAAATGGAAGAGGATGTAGATGAAGATGAAATGGGAGATAAGATACTGCGTGAACAGTTTGACAGAGCACTGAAAGACCTGAGTCGAAACAAGGCCCCGGGAGTAGACAACATTCCATTAGAACTACTGATGGCCTTGGGAGAGCCAGTCATGACAAAACTCTACCATCTGGTGAGCAAGATGTATGAGACAGGCGAAATATGCACAGACTTCAAGAAGAATATAATAATTCCAATACCAAAGAAAGCAGGTGTTGACAGATGTGAAAGTTATCAGTTTAATAAGTCACAGCTGCAAAATACCAATGCGAATTCTTTACAGACGAATGGAAAAACTGGTAGAAGCGGACCTCGGGGAAGATCAGTTTGGATTCCGTAGAAATGTTGGAACACGTGAGGCAATACTAACCTTAAGACTTATCTTTAAGATTAAGAAAAGGCAAACCTACGTTTCTAGCATTCGTAGACTTAGAGAAAGCTTTTGACAACGTTAACTGGAATACTCTCTTTCAAATTCTGAAGGTGGCAGGGGTAAAATACAGGGAGCGAAAGGCTATTTACAATTTGTACAGAAACCAGATGGCAGTTATAAGAGTCGAGGGGCATGAAAGGGAAGCAGTGGTTGGGAAAGGAGTGAGACAGGGTTGTAGCCTCTCCCCGATGTTATTCAATCTGTATATTGAGCAAGCAGTAAAGGAAACAAAAGAAAAATTCGGAGTAGGTATTAAAATTCATGGAGAAGAAGTAAAAACTTTGAGGTTCGCCGATGACATTGTAATTCTGTCAGAGACAGCAAAGGACTTGGAAGAGCAGTTGAATGGAATGGACAGTGTCTTGAAAGGAGGATATAAGATGAACATCAACAAAAGCAAAACGAGGATAATGGAATGTAGTCAAATTAAATCGGGTGATGCTGAGGGGATTAGATTAGGAAATGAGACACTTAAAGTACTAAAGGAGTTTTGCTATTTAGGGAGTAAAATAACTGATGATGGTCGAAGTAGAGAGGATATAAAATGTAGACTGGCAATGGCAAGGAAATCGTTTCTGAAGAAGAGAAATTTGTTAACATCGAGTATAGATTTAAGTGTCAGGAAGTCGTTTCTGAAAGTATTTGTATGGAGTGTAGCCATGTATGGAAGTGAAACATGGACAATAAGTAGTTTGGACAAGAAGAGAATAGAAGCTTTTGAAATGTGGTGCTACAGGAGAATGCTGAAGATAAGGTGGGTAGATCACGTAACTAATGAGGAGGTATTGAATAGGATTGGGGAGAAGAGAAGTTTGTGGCACAACTTGACTAGAAGAAGGGATCGGTTGGTAGGACATGTTTTGAGGCATCAAGGGATCACAAATTTAGCATTGGAGGGCAGTGTGGAGGGTAAAAATCGTAGAGGGAGACCAAGAGATCAATACACTAAGCAGATTCAGAAGGATGTAGGTTGCAGTAGGTACTGGGAGATGAAGAAGCTTGCACACGATAGAGTAGCATGGAGAGCTGCATCAAACCAGTGTCAGGACTGAAGACCACAACAACAACAACAAGTTCTACTGGACTGATGACCTCAGATGTTAAGTCCCATAGTGCTCAGAGCCATTTGAACCATTTGAACCTTGGCTGTTTGTGAGAGTATGTGGACACAACATGACGGTGCACCGCCTCACTTCAGTGTGGATGTCCGCAACCATCTCAGTGCTGTATTTTCTGGTCGCTGGATTGGAAGGCAAGGTCCTACTCCATGGCCTGTAAGGGCACCCGACCTGAATCCCCTTGATTACTTCCTATGGGGATGCCTAAAGTCACTTGTGTATGAGACCCCAGTGGATACGGAGATGGAATTGGCTGCCAGAATTGTAGCTGCCTGTGGCGTGATTCGAAACACATCGGGGAGATTTGTCAGGGTGCGTCAGAATCTTGTTCCTGATGTCATGCTTACATTGAGGTTGATGGCCGTCAGTTTCAGCACATTTTGGTAGGTACGGTACAAATGGTACGTTCATTGCGTCAATGGTGGTATTTGCAGTTAACTGTAACTAATGTAAATAAAAAACTGCACAATAATGTGATTTTACTCCAATTATCTCCTTAAGGTGACTCAAATTTTTCAGTGGAGCATCCTCTATGCCCTGCGAAATTTTTGCACGCTCTTACAGAAACACCCTCTATGTAGATGTAGATGTCTTGAGTCAGCACAAGTCACGGCACACAAATTACCAGGCTATATTCATGCAGTATTTGAGAATGAGAACATGTAACGACTTCCAATTTAAACCTTCAAGAAACTTTTTCTCTTTCACATGCACAACATCAAATATGTAACACATTACATACGTAAAGTAATTAGAAACTTGAAGCTGTTTTGTATGTTGAAGTTAAATTCTATGGGAATCAGGGATCTACCGCTTAGTACCGAGACACTAAATTTTATTTGTTATAATAAAAGTATAGAGATAAAGCACTCATGCTTCAATTAACAGAGCTGCATATAACAAAACCCATTTGTCATATCGTTTAAGTGTTCTACAGGCGAATAACAAAATTAAATTCAAGAAAAAATCTTACAGTATTGACTTCTGGTTCCTTCACAACTCCATTCTTGGGATCAAATGTTCGATGGTTTACTGAAGAATTCCCTACCATTGTTGGGAAATAAATGGTTTTTCATACCATTTTCCAGACACACGTTGTTTTATCTGCTCACGTCTCCATTTATTTACTATTTCTGAAATCCAAATTACTTCCTTCCACTACAAAGACGGTTTATTTAGACAAACAACTTAGGCCCACATGCGCTTTACGTACCACACTGAACGTGCATCAACTAAATGGAGGAGACCTTCATGCATGACACTTTGAACTCCAGAGGGAAGAAGTGCTTCGCATAAAGACCATGCACAAACCGGTAATTGTTGTGTGCCACTTCGAATACAACGGTAAGGAGAGGTGAGTTACAGATTTACACAGTAAACAGAAGATTTACTTAAATGATATTTCTCCAAGCGTATGAGGATTCATTAAAAATAATGCAGCAAGAAGCAGGGTCCAGTTCTCAATGTCAACAAGGATGAGCCTCTCTGAACTAAGGAGAAACGATGGTGATGGAACTACGACTACACGGTGTATTTGTAGCGCCACGTAGCGAAGAGGCTCCAAGTGCGAGGGGGCCAGATGGCTGCCAATGACCGTCCTATAGCACGCCGGCAGAGGGCACTCGTGCTACGGAAAAGCGGATGGCGTGGCTCAACGAGTATGTACCATTGGGTCGCCAGTTCACAGACGTCTGCCTACGGCGTCTGACAGAAACTTGCATTTCTGATGCCAACTTTGATGCATATGAGATGGTACCGATACGTGACCGCACAGTTGTGAATGTTTGAAACATATTCTCCATGATTTAGCACTTGGAACAAGTCTAGCGACTTGCAGCAAGTTACCGGAAACACAATAGCAGAGAACGCACATTTTGTGAAAAAAAATGGTTGGAATTTTAGTTGTCCTTCGAAGCTGTTAAGTAGCCAACTTGCAAATGGCGCCAGTTGACAATTTTAACTATACTAACATACTGTACTAATATAGGTACCAACATACACTGCTGGCCATTAAAATCGCTACTCCAAGAAGAAATGAGAGATGATAAACAGGTATTCATTGGACAAATATATTATACTAGAACTGACATGTGATTACATTTTCACGCAATTTGGATCCATAGATCCTGAGAAATCAGTACACAGAACAACCACCTCTGACCGTAATAACGGCCTTGATACGCCTAGGCATTGAGTCAAACAGAGCTTCGATGGCGTGTACAGGTAGAGCTGCCATGTAGCTTCAACACGATACCACAGTTCATCAAGGATAGTGACTGGCGTATTGTGACGAGCCAGTGGCTCGGCCACCATTGACCAGACGTTTTAAATTGGTGAGAGATCTGGAGAATATGCTGGCCAGTGCAGCAGTCGAACATTTTCTCTATCGAGAAAGGACCGTACAGGACATGCAACATGCGGTCGTACATTATCCTGCTGAAATGTAGGGTTTCTCAGCGATCGAATGTAGGGTAGAGTCACATCTGAAATGTAACGCCCACTGTTCGAAGCGCCGTCAGTGCGAACAAGAGGTGACCGAGACGTCTAACCAATGGCACCCCATATCATTGCAATGTAGCGCCTAGAACCGCTCGGCCACTCCGGCCGGCTGCCTTCAGTACTCTACGTAACACATTAAATGTTAATTAAGCACCCATAATTAAATAAGTTGGGTTTATTGGCTGTTTTTAATGTTTTTAATGCATTTTTTTTTCAGGTTAAATGACGACAACACTAGTCTCCTCTTCAACCCCTAGAAGACTGTAATAACAATTGACAATTTTGAACTCAGTAATCGCCTACCGCTGCTACTCCTATTTTTGCGCAAGTCTTGTAAATGCCTAACAGCCACGTACCGGCAGTACAAACTTTTTCAGCCGTTCTAGTAGCTATTCAGCGTCCGTTACGTAAAGAGCCGAGCAGTTCGTGACGCGGGTAATCTGCGCCGCATTCATCGGCTGACTACGCATGCGACGTGGCGGGCCAGCGATTGTGTAAACACGTCGTTTCCATTTCGAATTTCCTGTGGCCAGCTCTCGCCTCGAGGGCGCGGGACAAAGAAGCCTCGCGGACCGAAGTGAGCGGCGGGCTAAGTGCGCAATTAGTGACGCCATTGTGGTGGACGGAAGGCACCACGCGCATGCGCCGACTGTGGGCCACGAGCGTCATATCGCGGCTTCCGCACAACAGTGGGTGGCGCGTGTGTGCATTGCCCGCCGCATGGCTACGGGCCGGCCCTAATTGCGAATCACGGTCCAGCTCTACATGTAGTGTTGTTCATTGAGGTCACACAATAAAGTAAATGCATCCCCGGATGATACGCCAGTAAGGCGATGACGAATACACGCTTCCTATGTGCGTTCACAGCATGTCGCCAAACACGGATGCGACCATCATGATGCAGTAAACACAACCTGGATTCATCCGAAAAAATGACGTTTTTCCATTCGTGCACCCAGGTTCGCCGTTGAGTGCACCATCGCAGGCGCTCCTGTCTGTGATGCAGCGTCGAGGGTAAGCTCTGCCATGGTCTCCGAGCTGATAGTCCGCGCTGCTGCAAACGTCGTCGAACTGTTCGTGCAGATGGTTGCTGTCTTGCAAACGTCCCCATCTGTTGACTCAGGGATCGAGACGTGGCTGCACGATCCGTTACAGCCATGCGGATAAGATGCCTGTCATCTCGAGTGCTAGTGATACGAGGCCGTTGGAATCCAGAACGGAGTTCCGTATACCCTCCTGAACCCACCGGTTCCATATTATGCTAACAGTCATTGGAGCTCGACCAACGCGAGCAGCAATGTCGCGATACGATAAACCTTTATCAAAGTCGGAAACGTGATGGTAGGCATTTCTCCTCCTTACACGAGGCATCACAACAACGTTTGACCAGGCAACGCCGGTCAACTGCTGTTTGTGTATGAGAAATCGGTTGGAAACTTTCCTCGTGTCAGCACGTTGTCGGTGTCGCCACCGGCGCCAACCTCGTGTGAATGCTCTGAAAACCTAATCATTTTCATATCACAGCAGCTTCTTCTTGTCGGTTAAATTTCGCGTGTGTAGCACGTCATTTTCGTGGTGTAGCAATTTTAATGGCCAGTAGTGTACTTGTCTTGTAAACCAAATATCGAGATTGGAGACTCATTTCGGCTGTGGTTGGGATTTTTCATCTACGAAAACTGTCTTGACCTGACAATGACAATCCCCAAAACCCTGTGGAGTAATGTTAGAAACACGAGTGTCCATCCATGAACCAGTCACCTCATAGAGCTGGACCGTGATTCGCAATTAGGGCCGGCCCGTAGCCATGCGGCGGGCAATGCACACACGCGCCACCCACTGTTGTGCCGAAGCCGCGATATGACGCTCGTGGCCCACAGTCGGCGCATGCGCGTGGTGCCTTCCGTCCACCACAATGGCGTCACTAATTGCGCACTTAGCCCGCCGCTCACTTCGGTCCGCGAGGCTTCTTTGTCCCGCGCCCTCGAGGCGAGAGCTGGCCACAGGAAATTCGAAATGGAAACGACGTGTTTACACAATCGCTGGCCCGCCACGTCGCATGCGTAGTCAGCCGATGAATGCGGCGCAGATTACCCGCGTCACGAACTGCTCGGCTCTTTACGTAACGGACGCTGAATAGCTACTAGAACGGCTGAAAAAGTTTGTACTGCCGGTACGTGGCTGTTAGGCATTTACAAGACTTGCGCAAAAATAGGAGTAGCAGCGGTAGGCGATTACTGAGTTCAAAATTGTCAATTGTTATTACAGTCTTCTAGGGGTTGAAGAGGAGACTAGTGTTGTCGTCATTTAACCTGAAAAAAAAATGCATTAAAAACATTAAAAACAGCCAATAAACCCAACTTATTTAATTATGGGTGCTTAATTAACATTTAATGTGTTACGTAGAGTACTGAAGGCAGCCGGCCGGAGTGGCCGAGCGGTTCTAGGCGCTACAGTCTGGAACCGCACGACCGCTACGGTCGCAGGTTCGAATCCTGCCTCGGGCATGGCTGTGTGTGATGTCCTTAGGTTAGTTAGGTTTAAGTAGTTCTAAGTTCTAGGGGACTCATGACCTCAGCAGTTAAGTCCCATAGTGCTCAGAGCCATTTGAACCATTTTTGAACTGAAGGCAAATCTTTACTGCCACAAGACTTTAAATAATAATATTGTGTTTTAATTTTTCTTGGAATATAAAAACACAATCAAATAACATTCATACTTACAGGAAAATGCAGAAATTTTAGCTCTTCACTAATTTCTTGGGTCTTTTCTCTCCTAAATTATTACTTAATTTTGAGCAAACAAACCCATATATGCTGCAAGGGGAAAAAAATGGGGGACTATTAAAGTAGTAGTAAGGATGGGTTGGTGCTTTGAACGAATAAATCTTAGGAATTAAAACTGAACTATTTAATCGCAAGTACAAAAAAAAAAAAATCTCAATAACCGAATGAATCCATAACATCCCAATTTCAGCCACCTTTCTTTAATACCTGGGTATTTCTCAGCCCTGCTTAGCAGATAAAGTTTTAATAAGGTACTGATGTCCGGAATTGTACCGTTTTGATATTAAATCTGATTACCATAACAGGGCTACAACCAGATACTTAAGTATTATCTTATGATAAATGCCTACAGACGTAATTTTAAGTGGCGTTAAGTTAATAGTGAGCGCTCTGACTTCAGTAGCTTGGGTATGGCTTAGAGAGCGGCCCGTACTGTCTGATAATGTGTAGTCAATTTTAGTACCATCTACGTAGACTGAAGTGTTCTGGTGAAACGCACGTGGAAGTGTCTGTCATGTATCTATTTTCTTACGAGTTAGACACTCATAACAATATGAATTTATGAAATTTCAGCGTGTCATGATGAGTATCGTATACTGCACCATAGGAAATGTTTAACTGCTGCGATAACATTCGCAGCTGCACACGCCGGTAATTCAGAATTGCTGCCTCAATGGCTCCGACATTCTTCAGGGTCGCAGCTGTTACCGACCGCTTGGAGCGTGGCGAATCACTGAGATAAACACGGCCCAATTGGAAGAATGCACACCACCTGAAGACACTGGTACGGTCCTTACAGTCGTCCTCATATACGCCACGCATGTCCCTGTGAATTTCACTCGGCTTACTGGCATGCCTATCGGCAAACAAATATCGAACTACACTTCGGTGCTGCTCTTCACAAGTTGACAACATTTCATGCGGGCCATGTTTGTTTCGTGGCTCTGGATTTACTCGCTGCAGATGTACATGAAAACAAAATACTCTCTGTAGTGCAGACTTCAAACTATATTGTCGTGAAATTTCAACATTCCAGCTGTAATATTAGGGAAGAGAAAAAATACTGTGCTTTACTTTCCGATCCTCCCTCGTACAAGGGGATATCAGAAAATCCGTTATAAATTATTAAGGAAAGCCAAGTAACTTTCCTTGAATGCTGCACTACGAGTTAAAATGACAAAGATTCGACGGTGTTTGTAACATAGTCATCGAATTTCTGTAAAGAATGATCGTAACGTTCTACCTGTTGTTCAGTTTCTCGACAACAATCCTCACCTTGGTCGCAGAACCAATCGAGAACCGCAATGAGACCTTCCTCACCGTGGAAAATCTCTTTCATCCGTAAGTAATTTCAGCTTTACGAAAAGATGGAATTCACTTGATGGAAGTTCTGGACTTCCCGATCGGTATCACCCAGTTCAATACTGCTTTTGTCAAATTGTTGACACCATTTCACCAGGGCTAGACGCGACACTGCATCTGGTCCACATATCGCCAGAGTTTCATGATGAACCTGTGTGCAATTTATATGTTTTGCCCTAAAGAACCGTATTGTCCCACATACTTCAACTTTTGAGTACGTTTCCAGTCCCTGCGCCACTTGAATCGCACACTGTGATACACCTGTTATCCGAACTGCAGCGAAAACTGTGACTCGACAAAGCCCGGATCACGTATTCTCTTCTGACAATGCGCCGCTCTTGCTTAATGGTCTTCGTGTGGGACGGCAGGCGTAACAAGCTTTATGACGCCCCTGCCCATATATGTGCTTACGAGGCGTTATTAACTTTAATATTAAATATTATCTTAGCTAGCAGGAATGTATCTGAACTGTAAAAAACTAAACTCCTCCCGAACAAGCCACGAAGGCCCAACGGTACTGACCGGCCGCCGTGTTATCCTCAGCTCAGAGGCGTCACTGGATGCGGATATGGAGGGGCATGTGGTCAGCACACCGCTCTCCCGGCCGTATGTCAGTTTCCGAGACCGGAGCCTCTACGTCTCAATCAAGTAGCTCCTCAGTTTGCCTCACAATGGCTGGATGCATTCCGCTTGACAACAGCGCTCGGCAGACCGGATGGTCTGCCACCCAAGCGGTAGCCCAGCCCGACAGCGCTTAACTTAGGTGATTTGACTGGAACCGGTGTTGCCACTGCAGCAAGGCCGTTGGCATCTGAACTGCAAACTTTTCGACTAAGCTTCCATTAAATTGGGTTGTAACTTCACCCATGGGGGTGATCTAAACCTAAGTGTTAATACTCTTGGCAACAGTTCATATAAACATTTTCTTAAAATATGGCATTACGATATAATCAGTTAATTTTTGCGCGCGGGCGCGTGAGTGTGAGTGTGTGTGTGTGTGTGTGTGTGTGTGTGTGTGTGTTTTAAGGAACAATTTGCAGTCGAGCACAGACGATATTTAATTTACTGAACTTAGATGATATGTATCGATTTTTTAAGGCAAGAGAAAGCAAAACAAAGGAATTAACACCGCTCTCTTGTCGCAGCCAGTAGGCATCTACACTCTTATGTCATTCGTTGTCCTAGAAGGACGTAATATTTTGTGTCGCTCCACAACCATATTGATACTTATTTGCAGAAAAGAGGCGCAGAATTAATAAGTCGCTCTCATTTGTGAATTATCTGCAATTATTTACCTAGAATTTTACGTAAGTGTCATTCATATCGTAATGTATATGTTGAAATGAATACGTTTTATTTAATCGTATGCTTTTCTCTGTTTTAGTAGTTTTATTCACCCCATTGTCATGATTGAAGCTGAGGTCAGATATCAGACTTCGTCTACAAAAAATATATAATGAGCCTTAGCTACGGTCCGTACATCTTCGGACGTGTGAAGCTCGATAAATTCACGGCGTAAATTGCATTTACTTTATTGTGTGACCTCAATGAACAACGCTACGTAAGATTTTATGAAACGTTAAGAAATTCATTTCCAATCTTAAAGGCGAAACAAACTTTGATCTCTCAATTACTTATCCAAACAACAACAACAATTATTATTATTATTACAAATTATTATTATTATATGTTAGTATTTTATTATATTTTTATTTGTTAAGGTATGTGTGTGTTTGTGTGTGTGTGCGTGTGCATCTGTTTATCTGTTTGTCTTGTGAGGTTTGCTTGATTACAAACTAATTTGTTAACCTAAAACGTAGAGTGTCTTTGACCACTGTACTTATTTAAGTGTGTTTCAAATTACTTAACAATTTGTTAAAAGCAACTCTGTAAGTTTGATTAGTAAGCGATTATTGTACCCAGTGGTCATCAACATAAATTAAGACAAATAATAATTATTATTGTATCATGTGAGACTGGATTAGGTATTCCAGTCTCTCTCCTATGGGTCGTCAGGCATATTTTCTCTGCTTTTTCGGCAGATATCTGTAATTTCGTTTTTGCAACGTGCAGCTGGAGACAGCTCAAACAAACCCCGCTAATCATGTCCTTCGTGCGGTGCCTAGCGTTGAAGGAAAGAGTCGATTTGTTTCCCATTCCAAACAAAATGATCTCTAAATCGAAATTTATGTCTCCATTACACGGAGCGGTCCCAAATTAGTCTAGTACGCCATTCTTTTTATCGACATGTATTGAAAGAGACAACAGAACACTGTGAATAACCAGTACTGGAGCAATTATTTCGTGGCGGTAGCAATCTGCTCGGGCCAGGGCAGAGCTGTCACTGCAGGAATATCGGTCATTCTTCCTTTTATACTGTTCCTCTTAAAACATACTGATAAAACAAATATCGCACTAGACTGTTTTGGAGTGTTCTGTCGAATGGGCACGTAAAGTTCTACTGTAAAAATAATTTTGTTTGTATTGGGAAACAAGCCGACGCTTTCTACAAACGCTTGGCGTCGCATGGAAGATGTGACGGGCAGCATTTGTTTGGATTGACTCCAGTTACACGTTGCAAAAACGAAATTGCAAATATCTGCAGAAACAGCAGGGAAAATGTGCTTGACAATTCTTTGACTCTTAGGAGAGATACCATGTACAACTAAAAAAAATACCAGAAGCCCTACTAACAATACAAAAAAGAAGACCAAAAGCACTACTAACAATGCCAAAGACGACCAAAACCCCTACTAACAATGAAAAAAAGACCTAAAGCCCTACCCACAAAGCAAAAAGATGTTCTGTCTGCTGCGAATTATTTGAGGGCTTCGTACATGATGCTAGGTAATGTGAGTCACCGTGAGGATGAAGTGCAATACAGCCAATCATGTAGCAGACCCCTTGATCTAGGTTTCAACGCCTTTAAAAACCTCTTCTTCAGAAGGATCGATGGCTACCCTGGTTGCATAATGTTGTGAGGTATGTTAAAACTGTAGCCATATCCAGTGGCGATCAGCATGACTTGTACGGTTTTACTGTTATGAAGGGGAATTTTATCTTATATTGGTGGCTTATGGCAACAATTTTATCTTAGCTCCACAATATAGTCCTACCCACTGATCCTTCTAAAGAAGACGTTTTTAAAGACATCAAACCTTGGTCAAAGGGTTTGAATAAGCCTTTCAGTTCTACAACTGATTGGCTGTATTTCACTTTATCATCACGGAGATGCCATTCTACAGTTGCTGCATCCAGCCCGTTCAAGATTTCAATGCGTATCAGCTGCTCTAGACAGAAGGATGACGACGTTGTTGTTGTTGGCAGATGTCGACGGCAGCGCCAGCGGAGGAGTCTGCAAGGACGACTCGAGCAGCCTGGATGGTTCCGACCAGCCCAAGTTCCGGCGCAACAGGACCACGTTCAGCCCCGACCAGCTGGAGGAGCTGGAGAAAGAGTTCGAGAAGAGCCACTACCCCTGCGTCAGCACGCGGGAGCGCCTCGCCTCCAAGACCAGCCTGTCGGAAGCCAGAGTGCAGGTGAGGCCTCCGTCTGACATTTCCTTCCCAACTAACCAGAATCCCAGAAACAAGAAATCCATTCACATATGCACCCTCACAAAGAAAAAACACACACACGCATACATCCACTCCGCCCCCACTCCTTCCACACACACACACACACACACACTCCATAGACAGTCATGTTCCCCGCTTGTGAGCGAGAGTTGTACACGAAGCCTATAAAATACCTAGCGAGGTGGCGCAGGTAAACACTGGAGTCGCATGCGGGAGGACGACGGTTCAAACCTGCATCAGGGTATTCTGATTTGGTTTTTCCGTGACCGTCCTTAAATCGCTTCACGCAAATGCCAGAATGGTTCTTTTGAAGGGTCACGACAAGCTTCCTTCCGCGCCCTTCTCCAATAGGACCGATGACCTCGCTGTTTGGTCCACTCCCTCCATCAACCAACCAACCTACGAAATCCATTAATGTATGTAACAAAGTCATTATATAAGGTAAAACCATAATTATCGGAAAAGAAACAAACTACATGAAAATACCTACAGACTGTTTCAGCAATGCACCGACAAAAGTGGATGAACCGAAGGTCGCACACTTGCATGGTTTCTTGTTATGGAATGTACGCTTGCTATTCAACAGTTTATGGATTTCGAATGAGTCTTCAATAGGTTTCTGAGAATAAATAAAAAGAATTACAATCGGTCTGCATCTTATTAAGGGCATATTCAAATAAATATGGAACAGGTTTTCAACTGTTTGCGCTTAAGCGCTTCACACGCTGTATATTTTCATAGCAGAGTCGAGAACAGCAGCATTCCGTTTCAAGTCATAAAATATATTATTCATTTGGCAACTAGCTCTGGTGGCAATTCGAGTAATGTACACCACACTTTTGGCATCCCTCCATGGAAAAAACGTGAGGCGTTATATTTGGCTATGGAACTGGTTCTGTACGGCTTATAAGGTGTTCCTTAAAGCCGACACTTACAACTGGTCGGCCCGCCCGGTTAGCCGTTCGGTCTAACGCACGGATTTCCGGATTCGGAAAGAGCACCTGGTCCCCGGCACGAATCCGCCCGGCGGACTTGTGTCGATGTCCGGTGAGCCGGCCAGTCTGTGGATGGTTTTTAGGCGGTTTTCCATCTGCCTAGGCGAATGCTGGCTGGTTCCCCTTATTCCGCCTCAGCTACACTATATTCCGCCTCAGCTACACTATGTCGGCGTATGCTACGCAAACACGTTCTCCACGTACGCGTATACCACCATTACTCTTACCACGCAAACATAGGGGCTACACTCGTCTGGTGTGAGACGTTCCCTGCGGGGGGATCCACCGGGGGCCGAACCGCACATTAACCCTGAAAGTGTGGTTCGGTGTGGGACGGCGGAGGGGTGAAGTGGACTGCGGTAGTCGTCGTGGGGTTGTGGACCACTGCGGCTGCGGCGTGAACGAAGCCTCTCCGTCGTTTCTAGGCCCCCGGTTAACATACAATACAATACATACCATACCATACCACTGTTCGCGAACGAGGCCGAGATGTGCGGGTGCTGCGTTTATTCTGGAACCAGAGGTGCTGTATTTAGCGGTTTCTTATGTGCGGTATGCAGAAATTGATGCCAAGTAACTCCAGTGAAACGTGCTGGTACAAATACACGTCCTAGAATGTGGCCGCCATCCATTCCAGTCCAAAAGTTCACGGATACTGTGAAGAAAACGGTTCCAAGAGATCTTCTCTGCGTAATTTTGACGGTGAATTTCCATTATTTAAACTAAAAAAAAGTTTTACTTCCAAACTTAACGAAAGCAATCATGTCAGAATTTGATAACGAACTCAAAAAAAGGTCCCATAAATGTTAACGGAACAGTTACAAATGAGAAGATGAACAAATTAGCACATGGTCTCGAGTATTCGGTAATGTCACGTTTAACCGAAAGTAAAAAAAAAAAGTTCACGGAAGTGGATAGCAGTCAAACTCAAAGTTATCACCTGTCGCGTGCCTTCACCAGTAGCGAACGAGTACCCTTGTTGTGATTGGTCAGCGCTCTGAATATAATGGCGGACTCCATAATATACGTGAATTACCACATACAACAAAACACATGAATGTGTTTGACAGAAACACTGCTGACACATCTAAAACCACACCGCTCCAAAACGAACGTAAAGCACATGCTGTAACAGCTACAAGACAGTAGAGGAAAAAGACAGAGAAGGTAAATGGTAATGACTACCGTTAATGAGGGAATCAACAATGTCAACAAGTGCGAACATACTTCCTGAAATTACATGCATTTTTAAGAAAATCAGATATTAATAAAAGTTTATCACTAAACACAAAGACTGTATGAAATATGTCTAATGTATATAAGGGACAGCAAAGTTGCAGCTTGCCTGTTCGTTATCGATGTGTTGTGACGTCAGCAGCAGCTCGTTGGTGCTGGCGACGTAATTAAAGTAGCTCCCCAGTTCTGTAATTACAATAGATACCTCCTCTTGTTTAGTATATCATTCTGCGGGTGGTGGTATTGTTCTCCATCGCATTCCTCTATTCACAGTCCGGTCGGACGTAATCGTTGCTGTATAGATCCAGATTCGTATGTGCACGACAATCGCACCTCTTACACACACAACACCGATACCAATGTCCTGTACACAGTATAAAATTTACTTTAAATCACCGATCGCAAACCTACAGTCCATCTGTGTTTAGCATGAGCCTCAGAATTGCGAATTCGCATTTCTGGCGAAAACAGAACACACGTAGTAAACAGTTTGAATATTTCCACGGTGGAGGCAGTTCATTAAGTTGCAAAACAGATAAGATTTTTAAAGCACATTCGTTTATTCAACTCAGTTATAAGTACAACAGTTCGGGTCTAATAACATTCAGTGTCCCTTCGCGTGTACATTGTCACTGCTGTTTTTAATAATCCACAGTCTAACATTTTGTTTCAAAACGTCCAGGTCGAAATTTGATTCTAATAGTGATCGACACATAAGAACGCTGTCATAAATTCTCGTTTAGGACGATTACACAACATAAACGCGCAAACGCCACGTATTGCATACTGACTGTCAATGTTCGACTTCAACTATTGACATCACTCTCGCATCACGGTCTATTCAAAAGTACTGCACATTGCATTTGAGATCTCTACACAAGCATCAATTTATCAGCTGACTGATTGACCTACCAATCTCGTAGCAGCCTACACATGTCCCGACCGGCTGCCTTCAGCGATTACAGCGCCGCCCTGTTGTGATTTGTATAAGTTAACTGAGTTTATGTTCTACGAGATCCCGCTTGGTCTTACACAGAAACGAAAATAGGGGTTTGCCTTCGCTCTTTTAGAGTTAACAAGGCCAAAAGAAGCAGAGAGGAAGCTATGAGCAAAGAGGTGGCTAATGAAAGGAAAGAAATTTCCCAGATTCTGTTACTTAAGCAGCTCGGAGCCGATGATTTTCGGTATTATCTAAGAATGGATAAATTATGCATTTTGGAGATGCTGAACATCATCAAATCTAGCGAAAAAGTATACGATCGTGAGGTAGGTTGTAATCTTTGAGGAGAGGTTGTTAGCTACATTACGGTTTCTAGCCATTGGCAGATGTTGAGAGAATCTCAAGTGCAGTTGTATGTCCACTATTATGAACTAAAATTATTCCTGGAACCTCGAACGTTATTTATAGTTGTCTGAGGAAAACCATAACAGAACAAAATAAATAAAACTAAAGACGTTCACGTAAACGTTAGTAATTTATTTATGTATGTCGCTTAATAGACGAACTGTAATTTTAAGAAACTCATTTCAAATTCGAAGAAGAACGACTGCACATGGCAGTGGCGCACATCGTCCAACAAATAAAGCAACAGATATACAAGAAATGAAACATTTAGCAACGGTTAGAACTGTACAAACAATGAAATGCGACACTTTTCTCATCACAGAAGAGAGCTTGGATGTAGCCTTGACGTTTTTAACGCTTGTAACAATGAAGCAAGAATATTTTACGAATTAACGTGCATTCAAAGCCGATATTTTGGTTTTTAGATTACATTTCCAATAAATATCGGAAATAAATAATAAAAACAGAAGTACACCAAGGTCGACGACATTTATTGTACGTGCCGCACGAAACCATTACGGATTCGTTAAAACAATGAAAAAAAATTCTTCAATTCTTGCATCTATATTCCTATACTCGTGTTCCACGAACATCTGCAGTCTTTAAATTTCACCAGGAACTCTGCACTTGAAACTTGAAAGTTCCGTTCGCCTCGCACAGCCTCTCATGTATATTAGAACAGCATTTAATAACACACGGCACAATTTGTTGCGCGGTGGAATGGGGGGGGGGGGGGGCAGTCGGATATCTGGTAGTGTTACCCGCCCGACATCCCGACAAGAAAAGTTTGTCGGTCGATCTGTCTGTCAAAACGCCTACATACGTCTAATTTGTCGCTCGGTCGGTCGGTTGGTGCGTGTGTAGGGCCCTTTAATTTTGCATGACGCATTTAACGAAAGTGCGGTGAAACTTTCGCATTTTCAGTTAATAAGAGAGTCGTGTTGCAATATAAACGAAGCAAACTGTATTTATATTTCGTACTACAGAGCAAAACAAAACAAAAAAAAAATTATTGCCCAACAAAAATATCTGTACAAAGTAAATGAAGCAAAAGGAGAGACAGCACAAGAAATTTATCTTTCTCAATTAGCAATAACTTCACAATACGTACGTCGAATTTCACAAGAACTGCTTTTTGATTCTCGTAGTCGCGGTGCGAACAATCCGACTTTTAAATTAATCGGCAGGGCCTAATCGGTGAATAACACGCGTTAGTGGAAGTCGACATAATTAATATTTTGAAGAAATTAGTTGCTGTATAAAGCACATGGTCTGTCTGAGATCTACTCCTGCAAAAGGTTAGGTGATTTGTGACAGTATTACTTGCCACCTCACACATACTGGTTAAAGATGCCTTACAAAATTCACCACTTTGATATCCTCCGAATCTGATATTATCTGACATTTCATCACTAATGAGTTCGTGATGGAGGCTGGCTGCTTTTCGAAAGTATCGCTGGTGAGCAGTAAAGATACTGTAGCGTTGTTGTTGTTTAGGGAGACTGCTCCTATGCTACGGTCGCAGGTTCGAACCCTGCCTCGGGCATGGGTGTGTGATGTCATGAGGTTAGTTAGGTTTAAGTAGCTCTAAGTTCTAGGGGACTGATGACCTCAGATGGTAAGTCCCATAGTGTTCAGAGCCATTTGAACCATTTTTAGACTGCTCCTAGCGTCTTTTCCATCGCCCAGCGGCCGACCCTAACACATAATCATGAGAGATCAGACAGTTCGCAGCCCAGTTGGATTCATAACCTAAAATGTATGCAGCTGGTAAGGTGCACTGCAGGCTTGGACACAGAGCAACATCTCATTAACATTTGGCTGCGGTGTATTGGCTTTTCGGGTGACTTCACCTCGCTCACGCACTCGTTAAAGATCCAACCACAGCAAACATACTCTCTGTGTTATCTGTAGTCCTTCAGCATTTGTTGGTAACATGCTGCGGCACCACGTGTAAAGCTCGATTTTAGCCGTATAGTCAGCAACATCTCGAGCTACAAATAAGTACAGAATATCCATAATACCCAGAATACTTAAAGCATACTTCAACTCGTTAGTGGTGCTGGCTTCGCGCCATAGCTAAATCGAAGTAGTGTCTCGTAACAACAATAAGAAATTTGGAGTTACAGTTCTCAATGTGTCGTCAAACATTAGTTTCCTCAAATGCCAATGGAGTATCAGCCACGGCGCCACGTAGGCTGGTGTGTCGACATGAATTAATCCATTACAGATGCGATCGTTTCTGTGTAGTTTTCAGATTTAAATCACCTCCTCTCTGAGGTGCTCATTGCCATAAAACTCTTTTGGATAAATTGACAAAATACAAGAAATTTCGCGTCTCTATTTCAGACGAGACATATAACGAAACTTAAGCCGAGTTACAATGAGCTTCTCTGCAATAGAACAGAAATAATTGTGTTGAACGGTAACTAACGAATTTTGCCGAGTTCCTGGTCAAACCCGTAAAAGTATCTTGTAGCACATGCACCAAAAAAGCGAATGATTCTGACGTACTGCCTTCGGAATCGAGAGTATAAATTCGTAAAGGATGATCTAATCTTTCCGTGTGAGCCTGCTTTCCGGGCTACACTGTTTCTCATCACGTCACACGTACATGACTGTCCCAGATGTATGACTTACTCAGTCACACGCTACATAACATCAAAGGAAATTGGAAATTTGTGGTAATGTCTTATGGGTCATCGGTCCCTAAGCTTACGTACTACGTAATCTAACATACACTAACTTAGGACAACACACACACCCATGCAAGAGGGAGGACTCGAACCGCCGACGGGAGAAGCCACGCGATCCGTGACAAGGCACCTTAGACAGCGCTGCTAAGAAAAACACAGTTGCGAAGTCGTTGTAACCGTGGAGCCAGTTCGTAGTTCGATAATATAAAATATGCGTTTCCCTGTGATTCGTATCGGATAACTCACCACTTACCAAAAAAGACCTCTTCAGAAATATCGACATTTTCTAAATAATATTCACTGTAGCCACATGATAATGGGTACATTGTGAGTTAATCTAAAGGCAAATAAGTGTTTAAGGACCCCATGTGAGTAGAAGGGAGTAATAATGAGATTTGGTTCTCTTTTCCTTCTACTTACGGCATAGTCTTCTCGATCGGTTCTCGCCTGCTTCTGAACGTCATTAAATAAGCGACGCACCATATATACAGGGTGGTACAAAAAGGTACGGCCAAACTTTGAGGAAACATTCCTCACACACAAAGAAAGAAAATATGTTATGTGGACATGTGTTCGGAAACGCTTACTTTCCATGTTAGAGCTCATTTTATTACTTCTCTTCAAATCACATTAATCATGGAATGGAAACACACAGCAACAGAACGTACCAGCGTGACTTCAAACACTTTGTTACAAGAAATGTTCAAAATGTCCTCCGTTAGCGAGGATACATGCATCCACCCTCCGTCGCATGGAATCCCTGATGCGCTGAAGCAGCCCTGGAGAATGGCGTATTGTATCACAGCCGTCCACAATACGAGCACGAAGAGTCTCTACATCTGGTACCGTGGTTGCGTAGACAAGAGCTTTGAAATGCCCCCATAAATGAAAGTCAAGAGGGTGAGGTCAGGAGAGCGTGGAGGCCATGGAATTGGTCCGCCTCTACCAATCCATCGGTCACCGAATCTGTTGTTGAGAAGCGTACGAACACTTCGACTGAAATGTGCAGGAGCTCCATCGTGCATGAACCACATGTTGTGTCGTACTTGTAAAGGCACATGTTCTAACAGCACAGGCAGTATCCCGTATGAAATCATGATAACGTGCTCCATTGAGCGTAGGTGGAAGAACAAACTAAAATGAGCACTAACATGGAAATTAAGCGTTTCCGGACACATGTCCACAAGACATCTTTTCTTTATTTGTGTGTGAGGAACGTTTCCTGAATGTTTGGCCGTGCCTTTTTGTAATACCCTGTATAGTGATTTCATTCCCTGTTCTTCCTTCAGCAAAACGCAAATACAACACAAAGACATTCAGTTACACTTCAGTAACGAACGTCAAGAAAACTAAGAAAACAGCTCCTTAGTGCTATTAGTTCTAACTATTGCCCAGAATTGCTTTCAAGTTACGTTGCAGCACCTGGCACGGCATACATTTTCGTCTGTCAAACACACAAATTACTTTTATTTTATTTTAAAATTTAATATTTAATCAGAGTTAACTTCATTCTTGGTCTATTAACTTCATTATACTAACTATTTAATTTTAGTTGTTCTGTTAGTATTTATGATAGGTTATGTAGATGAGTCTATGGAATGTTTTGATCACTTTTACTAGACAAATATGCTTATCTCACTTATTTCAGACCTAACGTGAAATCAGTTATTTAATATGGCTGTTAGTTCAGTTTGACTACAATATAATTTTGTGTGTAGCTATCTCTTGTAAGGACGTATCAGTCTAACACAAATCAAGTCCTTAAAATGAGTTCTTGTAATTATTTAAATTGTGCAAGTGCTGAAATTTGTAAGCTACTGCTTGGGACAGATATAACATATGAAGTGCTTTCTATGTGTGTTTTTATTGATTACAAAGCTTCATCGAAATGAAATATTATTCTAGTAAATAAGGAAGGAATTATCACGCTATCCTTTTGACGATTTACTAATAAGGACAACCTTCTGAAATGTCTTGGCTCACGTAAATTAAAAACTCTCTGTACAAATGATGGTTTTATAAATTTATTGTCTTTGTAGCTAGACATGTAAACTGGTCTTTCCACACTGGACGCTCGACGAAGGCTAAATGTCGAGAGCCGGTGAACCCAGTGCGATAAAATCCAAGCAATGAATTTTCTGACAAAAGGCACCAAGCCTCGCTTCAAGTACCTGGATTACGACCTCAACAGTTGATTACATCCATACGTCTGAAGGAAGGCGCGTCTACTTTGTTAAGTCCGCAACGCAGGAATCTAATGAGGCTTAAGCTGCACGGATTCTGCGGGAGCAAACCAATATTTCTAAAATTCTTTTCGTTCGTATGACCACCAATGCCCTAGCAACTACGTGTTAATTATGTGTCTGGGAATAAATCGACTATAATTTAACTAGTAATACGTTGATTTCTTAACGGACAGTTCTATCAAGATCGCTCTATCATATGACGACCTCCGTAACTTGCTTCGGTTTTCTTTTTCTGTTTTTTCATTTCATTTTACACCGTCCTTCCAAAAAGCTCTGAGACTGATTTTATTCCTGCCTTATAAGCGGCATTAGCACATTAACTACGGAGGCACCTTGAACCAGCAGCTGTAAAAAAACAGATCTGCGCTACTTAGAGGCTACAATTACGAATAACTTACACTGGACCGATCACATTGATAATGTTGTTGGGAGAGCAAACCAAAGACTGGTATTTATTAGCAGAAATCTTGTAAAATGTAACAGGTCTACTCAAGAGACAGCTTGCTATAAATTTGTCCGCCCTGTTCTGGAGCATTGCTGTCGGTGTGGTATGCGCATTACATAGGATTGATGGAGAACATCGAATAAGTGAAGAGAAGGGCAGCACGTTTTGTACGATCTCGAAATAGGGGAGAGAGTGTCACGGATATGATAAGCGAATTTGGATGGCAATCATTAAAACAAAGGTGTTTTTCGTTGCGGCAGGATGTTATGAAATTTCAGTCAGCAACTTTCTCCTTAGAATGTGCAAATATTTTGTTGGCGACCACCCACGTATGGAGAAATAAGGGAAATCAGAGCTCGCTCGGAAAAATTTAAGTGTTCGTTTTTCCCGCGCGGTTTTCGAGAGTGGAACGGCGGAGAAACAGCTTGAATATGGTTCGATGAACCCACTGACGGACACTTAATTGTGAATTGCGGAGTAATCATGTAGATGTAGATGCATTCGATCAGAAAGCTGCGAGCAGTGAGTGTTAAATGCTGTACTTGCGACCGCAGCGTGTCAAAATTGTGTCACAAATCGCAACATCTCTAAACCAGATGTGTAAGACATTCTCCAGAATGTTTTGAAGAAGGGAAAACTGTGTGCAAAGTTTGTCCCACATACCTTGACTCCAGCACAAAAACAACAACGTATGGACAGCTGGCACGACTTTATAGAAATACGAAATTCGAAGAATTCTCTTCTGGGAGAAATCGTAACCGCTGTCGATACTTTGTGTTGTCAGTACAGATCTACCACAAAACCGCAGAAAACAGAAACTCACATCCCAATTCTCTGACGACATAATCGACGTTGAAACCAATATGATGCACGAGTTGAACTACACCGTAAGGAAGGAGTTTTCTGACAATGTGAAAATGTTGCTTGAACGTTCTGTGCGGTGTACTCAGGTCGGGGAAGATTATGGAGAACACCTGAACCATTAAAACCGCCATCTTCACGGTTTTCTGTTTTACTAGGGCGATTCAATAAGTAACGTAACACACTTTTTTCTGGTTCAGTTTCGGTTGAAATATGCGGAATTTGTTTCGGGACGTCGTGGGATATTCTCGCTACAGCTCCTGTATTCTGGCATAGTTCCAATAGGTGGCGGCGCTATACTTAACCTTCAAAATGGGATCTGTAAAGGAAATGCGATTCAAGCAGAGAGGTATCATTAAGTTTATTTTGGTGAAAAAACAGAGCGTCGGAGATATTCATAGGCGCTTGCAGAATGTCTTCGGAGGCTTGGCAGTGAACAAAAGCACGATGAGTCGTTGGGCGAGGCATCTGTCATCATCGCGACAAGGTCACTCAAAGCTGTCCCACCTCTCGCATGGCTGCCAGCCACACACAGTAGTGACTCGTGCAGTGTTGGAACGTGCGGGCACCCTCATTCGAGGTCACAATCAAACATTTCGCTGCTCAACTGGATATATCTGTTGGTAATACTGACACACCCGTCCACCAGTTGGGGTCCTCAAAGTTGTGTGACAGTCGGGCCCTTCATCCACCCTACAGCCCGGATCTTGCACCTTCCGAGCTCCATCTATCTGACACAATGAAGGATGCACTCCATGGGAAGCAATTCGTGGATGATGGGGAGCTTAATTATCCAGCAAGACGTTGTCTCCGACGTCGACACGTAGAGTGGTACCATGAGGGCATACAGGCTCTCCCTCCCTGTAAGGTGGCGTAAGGCCGTCGCACTGAACGAAGACTGTGTTGAAAAACAGGGTTTTATAGTCAAAAGAGTAGACAATAATATGGTGTATTTTGCTTTCAGAAAAAATGTGTTGAATTACTTACTGAAAGCCCCTCGCATATGTTGTATCCAGTCTCAAAATTTTTTGGATTGAAGGGATAAGTTAGTAATACCAGCAATAGGACCATGCTTCAAAAGCACTGTGGGTTTGATGATAGCTTTACCTAAATGTAGTAACTCTTCATTGGAACAGGTCCGGAGTATCATTCACAATGCCTTGTCCCAATGAGATACTCCGTCCAAACTGGCCTTGAAGGCCCAACAGTACTAACCAACCGCCGTGTCATCTGGAGCCCTTAGATGTCGCTGGATGTGGATATTGGAGAGCATGTGCTCATCACACAGCCCTTCTGGCCGCTGTCAGTTAAAGAGACCAGAGCCGCTACCTCTCAGTCAAACAGACCTTTAATTTGCTTCACAAGCACTGAGTGTTAAAAATGTTCAAATGTGTGTGAAATCTTATGGGACTTAACTGCTAAGGTCATCAGTCCCCAAGCTTACGCACTACTTAACCTAAATTATCCTAAGGACAAACACACACACACATGCTCGAGGGAGGACTCGAACCTCCGCCGGGACCAGCCGCACAGACTGAGTGTTACCCGCTGGTCAATAGCGCTAAGCAGACCTCGATGGTTATCCACGCAAGCCGCCTTGACACGGTTCGCGCGGCTCCCACCGCCGGAGGTTCAAGTCCTCCGTCGCGCATGGGTGTGTGTATTGTCCTTAGCGTAAGTTAGATTAAGTAGTGTGTAAGCCTAGGGACCGATGACCTCAGCAGCTTGGACCCATAGGAATTTACCACAAATTTCCGAAATTTCCATCCAAGCCCGCCAGAGCTTAACTTCAGTGATTTTACATGTATTTTTAATTTATAGAATCAATTCATTCAGACTACGGCAACGGTCTTGCCGGAATCTGAATGAAGTGAGTCTATAAATTAAAAATACGGAATTAAAAATTAAATATCTGTTACATGGGGTTTAGTCACGCAGAGACATGAAAGAGCTTACAGATTTCAAGCAGTTACTGTAATTATAAGCTAATATATATATATACATATTGCTTAGTTATTTGGTAAACCTGAGATGTTCACGTAGTTTTTCATTGACTCCCAGGTTTGGTTTTCCAACAGACGAGCCAAGTGGAGGCGCCACCAGCGCATGAGCCTCCTAAAGCGGGCGTCGCCGGGGGGCCCGACGCCGGCGCCGGCGCCGCCCCCGCCGCCCCCACAGGCCCCGGCGACGCGGCCCCCCGGGCACACGTCCGCCCCCCAGCCCCCGCACCCGCGAGCCCCCTCCCGACAGTCCCCCTCTGCCTTCGGCGACCCTGGCTCGCCGGCCACAGCGCCCGCTTCCAGCCCTGCTGGCCGCTCCACGCCTTCGGCTCAACGCAGCTCCTACTGCAGCACGCACCAGCTGCAGATGGGCGGCGAAAACAGCGCTTTTAGGGCGCTGCCGGCCAGGGGCTGCGGTCTTGCCGCGCCTCCACCGCAGCCGCAGCCGCCCCTGCAGCGGACGCCGTCGCCTCGCGACTGCCACTACGCCTCGTCCGACTCCGAGGAGATCAACGTCAACGACGACTCGGACGACGAGGACTTCCGAAGGGAGCGGCTGCGCCCGGAGGGAGCGGCGTTGGTCAACGGCCGCGGGGAGGCGGCGACGGTCGCGGGGGCGGAGGTGGAGGCGGCGAGGGACGCGTGGGAGGCGGCGGGGCAGCAGCCCCTGCAGCTCACCAAGCACGACCGCGATCGCATCTAGGGGGAACCCCAACGTGTCACCCTCCACCTGCTCTACTGTCACGGTCAGACAAGCTGCAGAAAGTTCCTTGCAAGACCTACATTCTGCGCTGTGTCGAACCCGCTTAGCCCGCCAGATACGTGAGATGTACGGACATTAACTACCAGTGCAACGGAGAGGAGAGTGCGGTACTTTATGGTGGACCTCACCTGCTACATGTGTAAAGGAGGACCTCTAGAGCAACTGCGGACCACCAAGTGAAAGCAGAAACTATTATACCGCCGAAAGAGAGTGAAGTGTGTTTCCAAATAACAACTATTGGACCATCGTTGCCGTTGGAAGGAATGTGGATACATCGGAATTTTTTTCTCCTGTAAGCAGTCATAATGCAGATAACAGGAAGCTATTAATGATCCATCATACCCTATGATGGATCATTTAGCCATGTATGCGTTTCTGCTCAAAGAAACACGAGAGCTAATTCAGCAATACAAGCGATTTCCTGCATTCAATAATTCATCGGGAACCATGGTAGAACTGTAACTGCTACTGTGTTTAGAACTGTTTAACAGGTTTTTGTGACTAGATACTTGCACGAACCAGTACATTCATCGAAAAGAAAAGGTTTTTCAGAAGCCACAATTCAGTTCAGTTGAAGAAGTAAGAGAGATGTCGCAAAGTTTTTAATATCGACGTTTATTTTTCTTCGGATGGTTAAGTACGTTGCATTTGTTCAACAACAGCGTTAAGCTTTACATGAGACATTCACAGGCATTAAAATGTTGATATTATAGCTTAAACCATAAGTAATCACAATACATTTTAAATGACTCGTATTCCGGTGTACAAAGAAAATTTTCTTTCCGTAACGGAATATTGAGTGACGCAGTGTAGTAATAACCCTACAGAAATTACATGCGAAATCGTAAACATAAACAGAGGACAGAATGGAAGTCGCGTAGTGGAGTCTGAATAGCTTACAACAGATATATGTCAGTATGCAAGTACAGTAAATCTGTGACGCTGAATTATGGATACATCGCTCATTCGATACTCATAAACATGATGGAAATAACTACAACCTTGATTTTGTTTGACAGTTGAATAAAATCAGAATTTGCCTACAGTCACAAACACTTCTGTATTATCTACTAGTAGAAAACAATATTTTGGGCCTGAAGGCGCTTTCCATTTGCAACTAAAGAGACAGTCATCGAATTCTAAGGCATTATGGGAGAAGTTATTCTGGAATCTGGCAATGACGTACCTAGGCATGAAGCAACAAAAGCTGCAGTCCTGGAATGGGAGAAATAAAAATGACAGAAATATAATTCTGTGACTTGCCGTTCCTGAAAATTACTTGTTATTTAGCGAAATAACAGAACTCATATAGTCTGAATAAGTTTTTGTACGGGGTCTGCAAATCATAAATTTTTGCAAGTAAACTCAAATATGAATGGGGAACCGTTTCTAAATTATTTTTATTTGCTGTCAAACACATCGTTTATTACACAATAATTTGTTATATAAGTGTCTGTCACAATTTTGTGCTGTGAAAGTATCACGTTAGCGGTATATGATTATGTTCTCTGGCGTCTTAGGAGAAGCTTATATTCCAGCATGTGATCAGGATAAGCTTATTTTGTTATTTCAGGTGTTAACAAATACTGCTTGATTATAGGAAATTTCTTTTATATCAGCTGCATATATAAGAAACTTATCCAAAACTTGTCCTCATATTACGACGAAAATAATGATACGTCCCCACAGTGAACATTATGCGTTTGATGGTAGATCTTTCTGAGGAAAGAGTGACAGATTCGCATGTTTACATACAAGGGTGGTTCTGACAATATGTCCCATTCCAGTCAGGGTATCTGTTTGTTATGAGCCCGATATCAACGGCTAAACTGAAGAACATACTAATTGGTCAGCGCTCTAGCGATAGGCATACTAGTAATGAAATGTTTGTTCTATATGAACTTCAATCTTAGATATGGAATATAGCAGATTGTGAGTTGTGTTTGCACGGCGAGTGTTTTAAAATTCCAAGCTACTTGCTGGTCCTCACAAAGACTATTTGAAATGTTCTTTCCTTCTTCACATTGTAAATAATAAGTATTGTAAATGGTTTGTTTAATTATATGGCTTAAATTTGTTGTTTGTATTTCTCTTGTGTACGTTAAATGGAACAGAACTGTTACTATTAAATAGATGACTTGAAGATACTCTTGATGTTATCCTTTTCCTCAAAGGTATTATCCAACTGTGTGTTCTCTGTAATTATCTGCTGTATACTGAGTTCATAAAATCTTCTCGGTTATGAGATCATCTGTGCATGGCGATACACATCCACAAATTTGGAAAGGTGTGTCTGTAGTGTGTAGCTGGAAATATATGATTACATGTGTTCGTTTTAACAATGTTTCATGGTTCATAGCTCGCTACTTCAAAATTTCCATTACACTCTAGATGTCATTACAAAAGTACACAGTTCTTTAATACTGACATTGTAACAGGCACAGATCAATTACAGCGCTTAATCCCACTGTAACACCAAATCTGAAATTGTATTTGCTTAATTAATTTCTCGAAAAATCTAGAAGTATTTACTCACATCGTTACTTCCAGTGTTATTTAGTGAAGGTAAGAGAATTCCTTCAACGAAGCTTTGGACTAACCAGTTTGCGTCAGCATCAAAGAATTTTCTTGTTGATAGCGTTCATCGTGGATACTAAATAATCTTAATAATCTCTGTCGCAGAGATTCGATATTTATACGACTTCTAATATTTTTCCTTTTGTCACTGAAAAAATATAGCTTTATTCCGCCTAAATTAATGTTGTTTACCAGACGATGTCTGTATATAATTCACTGATGTCGCAGAAAAACAAGCTGCGCTCAGATTTAACTCGCTTGGGTAGAATTTAAATATTTTAAAACACTATAGCACACACTACAACTAAATACAAGTGACTTCCGTTACATAAGAAGGGCTTATTTCAATAGTGGTACAAGTCCATTACCTCAACTTTTCTGCTTATAATGCTTCTGAAATTAATGATCCAAACAATCAGAAAGAAAGGTTCGTCTCTAGCAAGAAGCCATATGCTTGAATATTTCTGGTACCTGAACTGCAGATTTTTCAGCGCTCATTTAACTTTAGGATTCTGTACCTCACAATGAACAAAAATGGACTTGTACGACTATTGAAATAAGCCCTTCATATGATATCAGTATATCAATTGTATGTTATAC
Source organism: Schistocerca nitens (assembly GCF_023898315.1). Classification (NCBI taxonomy): domain Eukaryota; kingdom Metazoa; phylum Arthropoda; class Insecta; order Orthoptera; family Acrididae; genus Schistocerca; species Schistocerca nitens. The sequence continues at coordinate 843,339,194 of NC_064617.1, forward strand.
ACACAACTGCATGTTACTTCTCTTTTTGTTTTTAAGCAAAGGGAAATTGTTCTTGAGTGTCGATGACTTAATTTTTACGACGATTGGTCTTTAAAAACGTAAAAAACGTGAAACCTTTGCACTAAACATTCTCCGTCCGACGGTTTTACTATTTTGGACATTTTTAAGAAATTAACCGTACTTAAATATTCTTGTGTATTTTACCTGAAGGTGAGAGGCTACTGTCGAAACGCCTCGTGTAAACTGTGGTAGAATTTTACGTGATTGCACCATATTTTAATATTTAGCTAATTTTTCATAATCACGAGCTCACAACCACTTTAAATTTAAAAATAGAAAAGAAAATCGGCGTATGACGGGTGCTCATGGCGTCGCTGTTATTGGACAGTCGGATGTCGTTGGCTGGAGGAGACGTTCAGTTAGCAGCGGGTACACCGACTGCAAGAAATCAACGGCCGCAGCGTAACAAACAAACACAATTACAAATTTTGCCATCACCATTGCGCAAACATATTCAGTACAATTAATGTCACATTAACTGCAAGTCGCCCCTTTTGGCATCTATTAAACGTCCTACTTGGGTGAACCAGTATTACCGCCCAACAAATATGGAAACACATCTACACGTTTTGAACCAGATAATAGCAGACAAAAATTTACTTTAGAGGTACATATTATATAGAAAAGGCTTTTCCTGGATCCATTAACGTAACAAATGAGCTTACAACACTCTATAACAGCACACTATTTGCCGTTGTCAAAGAACAGACAAATGACACATAAAAGGCTTAAAATGCACACATAGACACTGAAAGAGAGAAAAAGTAAGACATATCCCCCTCGTTTTGTGACACTGGCCTCCACAAAAAAAAAAACTCCGACCAATGTCCAATAAATTGATTTGCCAGAAGCCTGGCAAACCGATCAAATATTCACTGAATACGTGACGGAAACAATGTGATGTTACTGTCGATAATTTGTCAAAAACTTCTATGGATGTCAACGAAACAGAGCTTAACAACGGCGTTCTCTGGAATAAAAATGCAACGTAGAAAGGTGACTGCACCAATTAAATACTCTCCAGCCCAGTTTTCTTGTATAGTGTTACCAACCTACAAACAGGGGATCACCAACTAAGCAGATACGGTAAAAGAGAACTGTTGAAACATCCCTAAACGCACAAAAGATATTTCAAAAGTAGTGAATTGAGGGTAATATATGAGTATGCTCTTAAGAGTCACGGATTATTCACATTACAGCCGTAGTTTCATAATTTAGGTACGTAGACGTAACTTAACCAAACTCAAATTTCATTAACAACTGGACCACATGATACAGTTAGCATGTTATATGAGACAAGCACAGCAGGTCACTACACTACCGGCATGTGAGAAATATAAAGAGTTAGAAGTATTCTATAAAACATTGTAACGATTAATTCAAATCAACATTTACAAAAAACATGTTTTGCTAAGTAGCAATTCTATATTGCACGTGCTGTAGAATAAAAGAAAACCGACTGGTGATGGCTTATTGTCACTAAAACTAGTTTGGGAAGAAAAGCGAACAGTTTACATCAAGGCTGACCAAAAATCTCACATTATTTATGAAAAACGTGTCACAATAATTGCAAGCAAGGTCTTCCGTGCGTTGAAGAGTTCAGCTGTGTATTCTGAAACCTAGAAAATTTCCAACAGAGCCAGATACTTCTTGGTTATACGTACATGTCCCGAGTGACAAATACATAGAAAAATCAGATATTTGCATTTTATTTCATTGTTTCATGTTTGTTCACTTATTTAAAATTAAGAGAATTTAAATTGCTTTACTGTTCAATTAGAGATACAAATTAATTTCCATGACAATAATGTACAGAATCGTAGCAGTCTAAAACAGTACTGTCTTGGCAATTCTAGACCAGACCGTGCACGGGGAATACATTTCATCAGAAAGTAATCAGTGGAGAAGGACATTTTGCAACAGAAGAGCCCATTTCGTTCTCGAATTACGCGACAGCAATCAACGGGGGTACAGAAAAAAATTTTTGTGGAGGTACGAGACAATAGGGTTACAAAATATTTAATCTAAAGACCTAAACGCACATACGAAAAGAGGTAATCTTTCCTTGACGGAAACGAATCTGCTAAGCAAAGAACAAGTTATTTCTCCGGCGATGAGCTGTTGGTCTGCGATACTATATTTGACATCTACAGTGTTGAAACGTCACGATAGGTTCATCAGAATTTTTACAGTCAACCAGGAAAGACATAATTATTTCATGGCATCTCCTTTTGCTTAGACGTAATCTTATATTGCTGATAATTAAATGACCCACTGAACATTTGTTTGGAATTTAAACTTAACTACGAATGCAACAATCTTATAACCTAGACTTAAGAAAATGCAACCTGATTGTTGCAAAGAAGAAAATTGCATCTAGCGACTGCTAATAATGCTATTTATTTGCACAAATTAGTGCCGTCAAGATTTCGAACCGACAGGTTCATCATCAGACGGTCCTTCACGTTTAGATTCCATTTGTTGTTTACGTTAGAGGCGAAAGGTACGTGGGGTGGCAATACCCTTCAGCAAAAAACAATTTGAGAAATGGGCTATGTGTCTGTAACTGAACCTAATAACGAATAAAAACAACGTAAACGAATCTCCGAGGCAAAAGTGAATTAGTTTTAGGCTGCTTACGTCGAAATTCCAGCGTCATAATTTTGTGCTGTTGGCTACTTCTGTTCACGAAATTGTAAGAACGCCACAATATTTGCATATTAAACAGTTTTATAACAATCTGTTATCTCTTAATTGTAACCATTGCTCATTTAATGTAAACTGCATAAACTGCAGTCATGAAAAGTTCATGGCTTGCAAATTTTCTGCTGCCGCATCAATGTACATATCGTAATATCTCTGAGCGAGACAGAAATTCTTTGGCACCGTTTTATCCCTGATATCACCATCTTTGTATGCAGTGTATCATGTGGAAAAAAGAATTTTGTTTGTGTGAGCGGTGCTTTGTGGAAAAAGTGTTTACGTATTTTGTACCATTTTGTGATCACAAGCAGTCAAGAATGCAACATAATGATGCAGGAATTTTAACTTAAGTAACATACGACTATCCTAGTTCTACCTCAGAGAATATTTTACCTTGTTTATATTCGTTATTAGATACCGGTAGGCCAATATAGGCAGTTTCTCACTCTGGTTTCTTTTTTTTATTTTTATTTTCATTTTTTTTATGGCGTCATCACCTCAAGAAACTCTCGTGACAAGGGAGAAAATACAGTCGACCGCAAATGTAAACAACAACAGATATGATCTAAACTTGAACAACTATCTAACGATGAATCTGTCGGTTCGAAACCTTAACGGCGCTATTTGTGTAAATAAATACCATGTTGACAGCGACTGCCTTTTTTTTTTTTTTTTTTACAAGAATCAACTTGTATTTGGTACAGACCCATGGTCTTAAAATGAAATTTTTGTACTAAATGACATTAAAAATTGTATTGTTTGGTTTTAAAGGAAGCCAACTACATAGAGAAAAATAACAATTTAACAATTACAAAGAACTTCTAAGTACATGCTGCTCTCTTTGAAAACGAAACGAGCATCAAGGGAAATAGAAACATTCAGTTATGTCATTCGGAGTATAGTACCTAGATACGAAGTAAATGAAAATGCCGTTTGTGGCTTACAGTAAGAATCTGCTGGTAGTAAACAACTCGTCCACATCCTCGAAGCTGCCCGTGTTACAGCGTAAGAATACAGTTCAAGGGTGGCAAACAGTCACACGCTATTACGTCACAACGCATAGTTCTTAGTAACGCAAGCAGCCTCGTTTCTTCTGTTTGAGTTAAATATACAGAACTCTGTATGACAGACTGTGAAAGGGAACTTTAACAAGGCTTTAAATGACAACGGAAGTGCTGTTGCTCATATGTTAACAAGGTCTGATCGTTACAACAAGGAGTAATCACTCGACACCAGCCACGAAGTATATGTCTTTCATAAAAACAGATGAACTGTTGAATGAAGAACATCAAACAAATAAATTTACAGGAATTGGACAGTTAGGCATAATAGGTGTGAACGGACGTACTAAGAGACCAAATAATTGAAGCGTACACCGGAAGTATGAAAGACGACGAAAACCCAAACGATCTCATTATTTACTTATTTAACATGGCAAGATTAGGGCCATAAAGAAAAGCATTCTGCATATTTCGGATTCAAAAAGGTTCAAATGGCTCTCAGCACTATGGGACTTAACATCTGAGGTCATCAGTCCCCTAGAACTTAGAACTACTTAAACCTAACTAACCTAAGGACATCGCACACAGGATGCCCGGGGCAGGATTCGAGCCTGCGACCGTAGCAGTCGCGCTTTTCCAGACTGAAGCGCCTAGAATCGCTCGGCCACACCGACCGGCGGGTTACATTCATTAGAATAAACATGTTATGGTTACATGTTATATAAACATAATACAGTATTTAGAAATTAGTATAGTGCAGAAAGGAGAGAAAAATACGGTTTACTTTCGTTCATGAGAAGTACAGCAATAAATATAAAATACAAGGTGGTAGATTTAAACTATGAGTGCAAGAAGTAATGAACGTGAACGGAAAAGGTACGCGATAAAACACAGTTAATGAAGGTAGGGAGATAGTGACGTAACTGATGTAGAAATGAAAAGAAAATGAAGCCTAACTGCGGAAAGATGGGAGCTGTTGCTTTGCTGTTTGACACAGGAAATACGGCCATATACGTTAAGTTTTGAAGAAACGTTATGAGGTCAGTCCAGTTGTGCGCAGGTTGGTGACTGGCTAGTTCCAGAAGCACCATCAGCAGCAGAGAAGAAGTTTGCGAAAGTGTTTGTTTTATATGTGCTCACAGCTAGGGTACTAGTGTAAGTGATAATTTATGTTCGATTATGATGAGATGAGAAGTACGTAATCTCTGATGCGACGTACTAGGATACATGTGCATTACTGCATTTGCGTGTGCATTACTCCACCAGCAAAGGATTATTGGATAAACTTAAGAACAAGTGAAGATACTTTAGAAGCAAATTTTCGTACAAGGAAAAGAGGCGTATAAAAGAGGACATAATAGGCAAAAACCTAGCACTTGACGACAGAAGAAGATGACTAACGTATTTACTTTTTCGACGCTACGGCAAACCGTAATTCTTAAAAACTGATTCTTATGACAGCGGAGTACCTATGGCACCTGAACAACAGGCTACAATTAAAATCATGAAGGCAAATACACATTTATCATTTATCCATCTCGTTTACAGTAAGACTGTGTCTATTTAGATATTGCCTTATTTACATTAACCCAATCATCTCCTTGAGTATCTGAAAGTGCTTATGCACAGACTCCCAATACACTCTCGGATCAAAACGCTCCTCCACAAGAGCCGAAACCAGAGAAGGTAGTAATGTTTGATGCTGAGGTTTGGAGTGAAGTCGACATTCTATGTCATCTAAAAAGCGTTTATTCCGGCTCAGGTCGGAACTCTGTACAGACCAGACCATTTCAGGAATAATACTGTTTATAAACCATTCCCTCATAGCTGCCTCTTTATGACTGGGTGCATTGTTATGCGGACACCAGGAACCATCGTCTCTGAACTATTTCTCTACCGTACGCAATACACAGTTGTCTAAAATGTGTTCGTAACCATCCACGTTTAGTGTTTTCTCAGGCACAACACACATCAAGAAAAAATCCCCTAAACCTTACCACCACTTCCTCCATACTTCATTGTTGGCACTACACGTGATGGCCGATAACATTCTGCAGACATTCACCAAGACGAAAGCCTTCCATCGGGTTGCCACAGGATACAGAGTGACTCATTACTCTAAGTCATTCGTTTCCAGTCATCCACTGTCTACTGTCTACTGGCACCGCTTAATATTTATTGCCGAAATGAGTGGTTTATGAGGAACTGCTTGATCATTGTACTCCATTCCTTTTAGCACTCTACACACAGCGATTTTGCTTGCTAGATTGCTAGTAGCACTTTGGATCTTATGCCCGCACACCCATCGTCGTCGCGACTGCACGGATATCGCTTCGCAGTCCCCCCCCCCCCCCCCCCCTCCCTCCCTCCGGCAGCGGAGCTGATCTCAAAAATTTGTGTATATACTGTCCCGGCTAGTTAAGAACCATTCCCTGCCTGTGGGTTGGGCATAAAACATCTCTAAATCACGTTCATAATCTAGTCGTGTGAACTAGCAGTGCAAAGATACTAGTTTGATAAGGTCCAAGCTATTTACGGTCCCAATACTCTTTAATAATTCGCATATAGCAAATAAAGTTCTAATTCAACATAAAAGTTTCCTTATTGTCAATACATCTCTTCACAATTGTAAGTATACGATCGTAGCGTTTCGTTTAACATGTATAATCACCATTCACTTGAATATCAATGTTCGTACACCCAATCACCTGTAATTGACTCCATCTCTGAATTTATCCCCGAATACTTTATTCTCCACCACTCCAATGTCTAATCCAGTTCTAAGAATGCAATTTAATTAGGCTTCTAATCCCAAAATTGCGACTACCACGGAAGAACTGCGAGCCCACTCGCTACCGCTGAGAACAAAAACCCAAGAGACCTAACAAAGCTGGACATTGGTTTATATATTACATTCAAAACAAGACGCAGCTCTGTTATGTATTCTTTGTACTACTTTGCGTTACTCTATTTCGAATATCTACCCTTAGCCGGCAGGAGTGGTCGAACGGTTCTAGGCGCTTCAGTCCGGAACCGAGCGACTGCTACGGTCGCAGGTTCGAACCCTGCCTCGGGCATGGATGTGTGTGATGTCCTTAGGTTGGTTAGGTTTAAGTAGTTTTAAGTTCTAGGGGACTCATGACCTCAGCTATTAAGTCCCATAGTACTCAGAGCCATTTGAGCCATTTATCTACACTTTGTAAAATTTTAACCAACTATTATTTCGAAATTCTACTACTGGTTTTTGGTTCTTAGGTCATTTCCTATTACAGAATTTAATCTAATATTCGTTTCTATATAACCACTCTCTAACGAGCAATTACAAGCTCACGAGTCATTCCTTCCGCTGATTTCATGCGACTTTTTACAACCACTTGAGGGTCCCTGTCCATCAGTAAATGAGCTCCGCAATGATTTTGGTTTAGCTGCGACTGTCCCTTAGTATTTTCACTTCACACTCTCATAACCAAAAGTCGTCTTGGGCAGCTTTCCAAGGGCTGAAATACCCTGATGCATTTGTTATTCAAGTGACATGCAGGGACTAGTCCACCTTCGAAGTCACTGAATTGTCCTAAACGATCCATTCTGCTGATACTGCTACTCTACCGACTATTATCCCCTCTTCTCTTTATCTACATCCACGTCATACTCTGCAAACTACCTAATGGTCTGTGGCGTAGGATTCTTTTCGTAACACTAACTGAGCCCTCCAACCCTGTTCTACCCGCGAATAGCGCATGGGAAGAATGATTGTCGGTAAGCCTTTGTATTGGCTCTAATTTCTCGAGCTTTCTCCTGATGGTCATTACGCGAGACGTATGTAGGGGGGAATTAATACGCTGTCCGACTCTTCCCAGAAATTGCTGTCTCGAAATTTCAATAGTAAATCTCTCAGTGATGCACAACGCCTCTCTCGTAACGTCTGCCAGTGGATTTATAAATGATAGAGAACAGCAATCAGTCGTCCTTTTTTTTCAGGTTTTATTAGACAAATACAGATTTCGGCTAGTGCCTATCCATTATCAATGCACTAATTTTTAAACTCGATGCATGTTAGTTCCCTGTTGTTCGAGCGTCAGTCACAGTTCTTTGAATACTATAGTTTAAAATAGTTTAAAAATAGCGCATTGAAAATGGCTAGGCACTAGCTGAAATCTGGGTTTGCGTAATAAAACCTGCAAAAAAAAAAAAGGACGACTGATTGCTCTGCTCTATCATTTATAAATTACATAACAGTTACTGAGTACACCGCCCGCATCTCGTGGTCGTGCGGTAGCGTTCTCGCTTCCTACGCCCGGGTTCCCGGGTTCGATTCCCGGCGGGGTCAGGGATTTTCTCTGCCTCGTGAGGGCTGGGTGTTGTGTGATGTCCTTAGGTTAGTTAGGTTTAAGTAGTTCTAAGTTCTAGGGGACTGATGACCATAGCTGTTAAGTCCCATAGTGCTCAGAGCCATTTTGAACTGAGTGCACCCACTTTCCTAATGGAAGGTAACCAGGTCTGTCAATGGAGTTTGCTGAGCATCTTCGTAACGCTCTCGTGCCGACCAAACGATCAGGTGACGAAATGATCTGCTCTTCGGTGGATCTTCTTTATCTCTTCTATTAGTCCTACCAGGTGGGGATCCCAGAGAGATGGACAATACTCAAGAACCGGTCAAACAAGCGCCTTATAAGCCACTGCCTTCGTGGATAAGTTATATTTCCTCAAGACTCTTCCTATGAACCTGAGTCTGGCATCTGTTTTCCCCACTATTTGTTTCGAATGGTCATTCCACTTAAGGTCGATCCGGATAGTTATTGCTAGAATATTACGGAAATGTGACTTAACCAAGAAGGCAGTGGCTTATAAGGTGTATGTATGGGCAATATGTTACATTTATTTACGTTCAGGATCAAGAGCCAGAGACTGCACCGTTCATCAATTCTCTGGAGGTCGTTCTGCAAATCAGTATTATCTTCTGGCGTTGCTGCTTTGTTATAGACAAACGCATCAGCTGCAAACAGCATTAGAGAGCATCCGACGCTTTCTACTAGATCATTTCTATGGACTGTAAACAGCAACGGTCCTATCACACTTCCTTGGAGTACACCGGATATTACCTTTACGTCTACAGATTTTGTTCCGTTAAGAGCGACGCCAGCTATTTTGGCGGATCCATATCTCCTCATGTCCAGCGGTTGCTTCTGCAATACATAAGGGTGTCAGAAGATTTTCGGACAGTTAGTGTACATGTATGGACTATTTTCTTAAATCAAAGCCGTAGTTAATGAGACATTAGTAGATATCATATACCAACATCGCTATCCTCATTGTGAAAGGCTTCCACTTGTTTATCTAGCCATGCCATCATTGTGTCGTGCAATTATCCACTTGAAAAGCCGCAGGAGTTGATGAGGCCAGGGACAACAATAATTGTGGCTGCTTATTAATTGCTCACTCAAGAAAGCCCGGTAGCTGTTTCGACAGACGTCGGAATACAGTGTATGACTGCGGACCAGCAGTCAGTGTTTCGGGTCCCATCCAACGTTAGCTTTCAATACTGTGTGCTGGTGCACTGACATTGTTGTAGGCAGACTGCTTCCGCGTTAACGTCACCCTGTGATTATGATCATGCACAGAGGACGTCGTTGTCCTTGTTTTTGAAACTAATAATATACTGTAGTTGCGTGTAAGAATATGCAGACGCACTGAGTACAGCATCGTCTGCTAGCAAAGGTTGACTTGGCTGGCTGCGCCGAGAAGACTGTGGGTATCGAGCGATACCATCCAACTTCGATCGAAACAGCTACCACCGTCAGCCACCACCACGAGATCATTCTAACTGTGAACAATTAACACTGAGAGGCACTACGAACGTTACGTAGCTCCATGCCGCTGCTGTGCCGCTTCTTCAATCCAAAAATTCCCTCAACAATTCAAATGACAGAGATGATTCCGTTTTCTGGAGACGAGGACTTTCATTAGGAGGAACTGAAGGGCACAGTGAAGACTGGCTCACGAAAACAGGTAGCTATAGGGAAGCGGTAGGAAAGATGGTTCAACGTGTGCCGTGCTAGTCACGGCGCAATTCTGTTGGAGCACGCGTAGCGTTTGAATTTGTTGGCGGCTGCTTCGAACGGCACCGCCAAGCATTACTTAGTGCATGGTTGTGCCAGCACGATCGAAAGCAGGAGGACACGGGAGAAGCTAGCTTCACATTAGGGCTGTAGATAAAAGATCGATATATAGATATTTTTAAGATAAAGATCGATATTCATAGGCGACATGTTTCCCCCGGTAATAGATGAACAGGGTGTATCAAAAAGACTCATCCGATTTAAAAAAAATCGTAACTATTATGTTATTTAAGATATGCGTGTGAACAACGTATGTTGAAAAGAGCGAACTCTCGAGTTTTGCATGGCTCCCGCTAGGTAGCAGCAGTGTGCGCCCACTCGAGTTTCAGCAAAAATGGTGTTCGGACAACAGAAGGCATTTTGTGTTCTACGATTTGCGCAGCGCGGGTCAGTAATAACTGTTCAGCTTCACTTTCGTACTAGGTATGGTGTGGATCCTCGTGCAACACCGGGCATTAGACAATGGCATGAAGAATTCCGGGAAACTGGTTGTTTGTGTAAAGGCAAATCGCCGGTCCGTCCCGAGTATCTGACACAGACGTCGAACGCATCCTCCATAGTTCCCTAAGGAGTCCGCAGAAATCCGTTCGCCGTGCAGCTCGACAGCTCAACATGGTAGATATCGAAATAGACGACAGAGGGATAGAGAAACAATTAAAATCGCTGAAAAGAGGAAAGGCCGCTGGACCTGATTGGATACCAGTTCGATTTTACACACATTACGTGAAGGAACTTGCCCCCCCCCCCCCCCCCCTTCTTGCAGCGGTGTACCGTGGGTCTCTAGAAGAGCGTAGCGTTCCAAAAGATTGGAAAAGGGCACAGGTCATCCCCGTTTTCAAGAAGGGACGTCGAACAGATGTGCAGAACTGTAGACCTATATCTCTAACGTCGATCAGTTGTAGAGTTTTGGAACACGTATTATGTTCGAGTATAATGGCTAGGAATCTACTCTGTAGGAATCAGCATGGGTTTCGAAAAAGACGGTCGTGTGAAACCCAGCTCGCGCTATTCGTCCACGACACTGAAAGGGCCACAGACATGGGTTCACAGGTAGCCGGCGTGTTTCTTGACTTCGCAAGGCGTTCAATACAGTTCCCCACAGTCGTTTAATGAACAAAGTAAGAGCATATGGACTATCAGACCAATTGTGTGATTGGATTGAAGAGTTCCTAGATAACAGAACGCAGCATGTCATTCTCAATGGAGAGAAGTCTTCCGAAGTAAGAGTGATTTCAGATGTGCCGCAGGGGAGTGTCGTAGGACCGTTGCTATTCACAATATACATAAATGACCTTGTGGATGACATCGGAAGTTCACTGAGGCTTTTTGCGGATAATGCTGTGGTATATCGAGAGGTTGTAACATTGGAAAATTGTACTGAAATGCAGGAGGATCTGCAGCGAATTGACGCATGGTGCAGGGAATGGCAATTGAATCTCAATGTAGACAAGTGTAATGTGCTGCGAATACATAGAAAGATAGATCCCTTATCATTTAGCTACAATATAGCATTAGGAGTGATTTAAAATGGAATGATCATATAAAGTTGATCGTTGGTAAAGCAGATGCCAGACTGAGATTCATTAGAAGAATTCTAAGGAAATGCAATCCGAAAACAAAGGAAGTAGGTTACAGTACGCTTGTTCGTCCACTGCTTGAATACTGCTCAGCAGTGTGGGATCCGTACCAGATAGGGTTGATAGAAGAGATAGAGAAGATCCAACGGAGAGCAGCGCGCTTCGTTACAGGATCATTTAGTAATCGCGAAAGCGTTCCAGTGGAAGACTCTGCAGGAGAGACGCTCAGTAGCTCGGTACGGGCTTTTGTTAAAGATTCGAGAACATACCTTCACCGAAGAGTCAAGCAGTATATTGCTCCCTCCTACGTATATCTCGCGAAGAGACCATGAGGATAAAATCAGAGAGATTAGAGCCCACACAGAAGCATACCGACAATCCGTCTTTCCACGAACAATACGAGACTGGAATAGAAGGGAGAACCGACAGAGGTACTGAAGGTACCCTCCGCCACACACCGTCAGGTGGCTTGCGGAGTATGGATACAGATGTAAATAGATGTAGATGCCCCTCTGTCTTGTGTTGCGTCGACGTTTACACATGAAACCATACAAAATATAACTACTGCAAGCTCTTCATGAAGGTGACTAACAACAATGTGTGGAGTTCTATAATTTCGTTCTTGCCAAGATGGAGGATGACAGATTTCTTCCAAGCTCAGTGTTTCGTGACGAGGCAACATTCCATTCAAACGGAAAGGTGAACCGTCATAATGTGGGAATACATTTCAGCACGAGTATATTACCTGATCAAAAACGAATCTGCAAAATATATGTCACATCAAACGGCCTTACGGGGTATTTCTACAAAATGTGGTACAACGATTCGAATACACGTCTGAATTGTAGTGTACAGCGAATCAAAGTTGTACTTAAACAAGTGACTCAATGTTCCATACTTGCAGGTACCAGCCAACATAATGTTTGTATACAATATAACACAACAGCGATTCCCATCTCTGCTTTGTCGTATAATCACATCAATACAGCACTTGATAATAATAATAATAACAATAACAGCAAGGAGTAAAATCAATTTTATTTAGTTCGGTTTCTTAAGAAACTATAAATGTCATTAAAGATGAGGAATCATGGATGAGAGATAAGGTGATGGGAGTTAGGGAAAACGTAGCAGACTGTCAGCAGAGAGTTTCGAGAATAAAGAGAAAGGCAGTATCTTCAGATACTTCTACGAAAGAATAGCTCCATGACAGGAAGTGAAGGAACTGTGTAATTTTTCCGATGTATTAGAGTATATCTTTCCAGAACATGATTCTTGAATCTCTGAAAAATGAAAAAAAATTACAGTAATTGACTAAGCTACGAGCGAGACTGCCTCAGTTTCTTCATCGTCATGTATCAATTAAGGGTTAGCAATCTGCTATATCTGTAAATTTGTTTCACACATCCTGTTTTGAAACAAGGGATTCGAATGAAGTCTGATCTGTTGGATTGTTGACTGGTCCAATATTTCTGAAAATCGGTGCATTTCATGTGTATACGAGCACCACACACCACACATGTACTTTATGAAACTCTATAATTGCAATAAAAGAGAAAATAACGTAGTACATACCCCACATTTGCACCACACACACACACACACATACATATAGACACGCACGCGCAGAAACACAGACGCAACCCCTCACTCTATCTCTCTCTCTCTGTCTATGTGTGTGTGTGTGTGTGTTTGTGTGTGTGTGTGCGTGTGTATTGTATCACTGTAATCAGCTCATTGTGTGGCTACATAAAATTGTGACACATTCTGTTAAATTGTTGGTTGAAACATGGTATTGGAAATCCTCCCGTAATTTCACTTTAAAATATTTCGAATTGTCAACATATATTCAATTATGGTTAAAAAGAATTTAAAAAAAGCCTTTTTCCCGAAGGTCGAAAATACAAAAACGTTATCTAATTAAACACAGAAATTTGAGGACTCAACTGGCACAATATATTATTTAGTGAGTTGTACAAAATACAGACTGAAATACTCTCCACTTTGAATTAGAATAAGTCCCATTGCGTTACTGTCGTGAAATTCGTTAGCAAAATAAATTTCATTGTACTGACCACACGGGAACTGAGAGGCGAAAGCACTCCACGGTCGTTGTTAATAGAGCACTGTGTTACGGAGGTGGAGACGCTGCCAACTCTTCTCACATTAATATGTATTACACGTCCGTAACCATGACACCAGGTAGCTTTCCCGCTAACATACGAGTAGAGAAACTTAATACCCATTCGTTTCTTACGGCCAGTGCGATAATTGCCTCTGACGCAAGTTCACGTCCATTAACACGTGAGCTAGGCATGATTTACACAAAGGAGGCATCGATTGGTAAGCTCTGCCATAACTACGAGGAGAATCTTACACGCACGTTATAACTATGCCACCTCGAGAACTTCCGGTATATTCAACGAACCGTACCGATGCCTTGAAACATAAATATTATCTAGGAGGAGGATACTGTATCCCATAAATAATTCTCATATAACGTTTATTTTGACTTGCGAATATTATGTTGCAAAATATTCTGGCACGACTAAGACATTTTTTTCGCGAAAGTACAGTTTCGAGGACCAGCACCAGACATTCAGTATTCTGGATGGATCAACCAGGATTACTCAGCCGCTAGCATACATGATAATAAGTACTTTACGGAAAATATTGTTTTGGCGATTCTGCATAGCTCTGGCAGCTCCCAAATGAAATACGGATGTCTCAGAAAAGGCTATTAAGATTTGTCTTCAGTTGGGAGGAGCACACCACAGAACTGCAGAAACGCCTTAACAAATCTGTATTTGCAATTCGAGTGTTAGCAGACATAGGCGACATAAAAATGAAAAAGCTTGCATACTTTGCCTACTTTCATTCCGTAATGTCATATGGTATAATATTTTTGGGTAACTCTTCAAGTCAAACAAAAGTTTTCCGAGTCCAAAAGCGTGTAATATGCATTATTTGTGGAGTAAATTCACGGACGTCCTGTAGAAACTTATTCAAAGAACTGGGTATACTAACTACTGCCTCTCAGTATATTTACTCCTTAATGAAATTTGTCCTAAATAATATATCTCTTTTTCCAACAAACATCTCAGTTCATACATACAATACCAGGAGCAAAAATGATCTGCACAAGGACTTAAAAGCACTTACTTTAGTTCAAAACGGGGTCCACAACTCAGGAACACTCATCTTCAATAATTTGCCAGCAAACATAAAAAAATTAGTTACAAATAAAGATCAGTTTAAAAGGAGCCTGGAAGACTTACTAGTGGCCAACTCCTTCTATTCCACTGACGAATTTTTTAACATATGATGTATTGTATATATTCATACGATTGGTATTGTTATTTCAGCTTAAAAAAATTTACATGTTCCACATCCACGAGGATCTCCTCAACACGGATCTATGGAAAGAAAAACTAATCTAATCTAATGATTCAAGAATGAGTACCTGCACTTTATCCTACCTCATTATTGCTGGATGCAAGCTCTGGTGGGCTTGGTCGATATTATTTTCAAACTATATATAACTTTTTCATTATTTCTTAATCTTGTAACTAACCACTGGTAAATTTACGCAATTTTCTACAACTTTAAAAAATTACAGGGTGCAATACTTGCAATTCTCCCGGCGTGAAGAGAATTTCGTGAAGTTTTTGGGATTACAAACGGATTACGTCGACTTCTTGCTACGATATTTCGGATGACAACCATTCAGTCATCTTCAGGTGAGTGTTTTGTCCTGGAGATTGCTTCTCCACATCGCAAACTTCGTATCGAGAATTTGCACGGCGGCGCATGTGCAAAGGAAGTTACAACATGAGCGACCTCGGTCGAGTTTCGTGCCCTCTTCGGTCACTGCTCCATCTATGTGACGCACGCGCATGCGTAATGATAGTACATGCCAGCTCTCTGTCGGAATGTGCACTCGGGGAGATAAAATTCAGATGTTAAAATTGATAAAATTGACCTGTCATCAGTCATAAACATTTTTCTCTCTGAAGAGCTTAAAGAAATCACAGCGTCTCACGCTTTACCCAGCTGAAACCTCCATTGTGATTAATAAGATCTTCTTTCAAACGTATTTCCACCGATTCCGTGATAACTGAATCTCAGAAGGATCTCGTCGAGGTCAACTAGGAAACTCCACACCAAAACATACACCTGAAGATTACTGAATGGTTGTCAGCCGAAATATCGTGGCAAGAAAACGACGTAAACCGTCTGCAGTTCTGAAAATTCGTGGAATATATAGTGACCATAAAGTCTCACTAGCATTTCAAAAAATCATAATTTGTAAAGTATTAGAAAAAGTGCATCGTGGTCTGTTGTAAAACGATTAGTAACTCTAAAAGTTTATTTCTTTAATCCCACAATGTCAATGTATGCCCTACTGTCGCTCCTGGAACATAAAGGCAATATTCGAATTCTGCCCATGTACGAGTGAGCATTGCAACATCATCAGTTCTGATTGCCTCATTGCAATAAAATTGACTGCTGTTGTGACACGCGATCCTTGACGTAACGTCACAAAAAGAAGTCTAATGGCGTGACAGCGGGATAGTGCGGGGCCATGCGATGAAACCATCACGATCCATTTACCCCTCAGGAAACGTGCCACTGGGCACGCCGCGCACGTTCGAATTTCGATGCTCGGGAACACGATCATACTGGAAGACGATGGACGGCTATAGTATTTTTTTTTAATTTGTGGAAGCGGGAAGTGTTCCAGTATGTGCAGGAAAACGTTTCGTGTTGTAGTTTTTCTGCGAAGAAACACAGATTCATTACCATATCGTCCATTGACCCACACCAAACATTAAGCTTTGGGCTATCACAAATGTAGCCTTCATCTGATTTTGAATTAATTACATGTGGTGTTCCTCAAGGTTCTATCTTCGGGTCCATTGCTTTATCTTGTATTCATTAATGACCCGTCGTCTGTTAGATTTCCAGATGCTAAGTTTGTTTTGTTTGCAGGTGATACGGACATTGCAATAAGTAGCAAGTCAAGTACAGATTTAGAAATAGCCACTAATCAAATTTTCACTGACATTAATAAATGATTTAAAGCTAATTCACTGTCATCAAACTTTTAGAAGACCCACTATGTGCAGTTCAGAACCTGTAAGAGATTTCCTTCCAGCGTGTCTATAACATATGAAGACATGCAGATCGAAGAGGTTGACTGTGTTAAATTTCTGGGACTACAACTCGATAATAAATTCAGTTGGGAAGGGCATACCACAGAATTGCTTAAGCGCCTAAACAAGTCTCTGTTTGCGGTGAGAATGATGTCAGATGTAGGAGATATAAATGTAAAAATAGGCCTACTTGCATACTTTGCTTAGTTTCATTCTATTATGTCGTGCAGGACCATATTCTGGGGTAACTCATCAAAACGAGCAAAAGATTTTAGGGTGTAAAAGCGTGTGAAAAGATTCATTTGTGGTATAAATTCAAGAACATCATGTACAAACCTGTTCAAGGAACTTTGTATCCCAACCACTGCTTCTCAGTATATTTATTCCTTAACTACATTTGTTCCAAATAATATGTCTCTATTTCCAACCAATAGCTCAATACTTAGTATCAACACTAGGAAAAAGAACAGTCTACACGAAGACATAAAATCACTTACCTTGGTCCAAAAAGGGGTCCAATATTCAGGAACACACATTTGCAATAAATTGCCAGCAACCATTAAAAACTTGGTTTCAGATAAAGTACGGTGTAACAGTTTGAAAGACTTTTTGATAGGCAACTCCTTCTACTCTATAGCTGACTATTTTAACAGAGACTGTTCAGCCAGCTTAATTAAAAATGTCTGTTAGATTTCAGATTTGACAACATTTGGTCACAACAGACAAGATTAGGTATTTTGTGTACGATAAATTTATTAATGTGCATAACAATATTTCATTCTGACAGCGCGTTAATTCTGTATCTACATCTACATCATACTCCGCAAGCCACCTAATTTTGCATGGCGGAGGGCACCTTCGGTACCACTATCTGATCCCGCCAACCCTGTTCCACTCGTGAATAGTGCGTGGGAAGAATGATTGTCGGTAACCCTCTGTACTGGCTGTAATTTCTCAAATTGTCTCCTGTTGTTAATACGCAAGATGTTTGTCTGGGGGAAGTAATGTGCTGTTTGAGTCCTCCTGAAATGTGCTGCCGGCCTCTGTGGCCGAGAGATTCTAGGCGCTTCAGTCCGGAACCGCGCTGCTGCTACGGTCGCAGGTTCGAATCCTGCCTCGGGTATGGATGCGTGTGATATCCTTAGGTTAGTTAGGTTTAAGTAGTTTTAAGTCTAGGGGACTGATGACCTCCGATGTGAAGTCCCAGAGTGCTTAGAGCCATTTGAACCATTTGAAAAGTGCTGTCCCGAAATTTCAATAGTAAATATTAACTGCTCCAGTTTACCGCACTGTATTCACATATTCCGACAGTCTCGTGACAAATGATCAGTGTGATAAGTATTATATTCAAATATTTTGTATTTTTATGTTATACTTTCTGACATGTTCCACACCCGCGAAAGTCGTCTCATTTTTGGGGTCTATGGAATGAAATCTGAATGTAATCGAATCTATTCAAGCGTATTGTGTGAGTCTTCAGGGGCCCAAATCATAATTTTGTGGCGACTCACATGTGCATAAGAGTGAATCGTTGCTATACCTGGAAACAAGCACTTTTTCAGGTAGACGTTGTCAGCACATATGGAGGCCAGCAAAGAATGGGCGAATATATAGAAAAGAGCCCGGTCGTTTGTCTGGAATGTTTGGAACATTTACACTATTAAAGTAAAATAGCGTAACCACTTCTGTAGCACTTTATGTATAGTTGATCTTGTTTCGTCCAATTGGTGTAATGTACGACGAATTGACTTCTGGGGGCTGCATTGAAACGGAGCTTGCAGTCTGTAAACACGTACTTGAGACGCTGGGGGATATTCACTTCAAGCAAGGTCTTTGACGCAGCATTTTTTCTTTTGTCTGTGGCGCCCTGCCATCGTGGAGTCGATAATTCGGCAGTACCGTTATCACAGATTTGGATTTTGCACACCAGATGACATATCGCGTCTTCTCCTGGTCCGCCGTCATTTTGATGCTCTCAAGATAATACCTGAGACATAGGACAAAGGAAAAAAAATACTTGAGAGCTGCTAAATGTTTTAGAATAAACCGGTTTTCTCTCTATCTAACAGTTTCGAAGTTATGGTTTTTTGGAATGATAACGGGACTTTGTGGACATCCTGGAGAGCAATACTGTACTTGAAAATTTGTTCACTCGTAGTCATAATTATTTTCATTCAGCTCAGACATTGTTTGTGTTACTGCTTCAAAATATGGCTCTGAGCACTATGGGACTTAACTTCTAAGGTCATCAGTCCCCTAGAACTTAGAACTACTTAAACCTAACTAGCCTAAGCACATCACACACATCCATGCCCGAGGCAGGATTCGAAACTGCGACCGTAGCAATCACGCGGTTCCGGACTGACGCGCCTAGAACCGCACGGCCACCGGGGCCGGCAGCAGACGACACCCTTCGGTTGCAACTGCCGCGTGAAATGTTCTTGAGCAGAGAGGTAGTTGTGTTCGCAAATTATTCAAGGTATTTGAATGTTATTGGTACACCTTTTTCTTTTCCTATCCGCGATCAAGGAAGTCACAGATGTTACGAGACCGAGAAACGATAATGCAAACTCTTCCGAGAGATCGAACATGGCGGCTCTGCGGCAAAACACTGAACATGAGTTCGGAAAGGCAACCTTGCAAAGCGCCATCTGGGCATCCAGGTATAGTTTTCCAGTGGTTTCCCTAAATCACATAAGAGAAATGCCGGGATGGTTCCTTTGAAAACTCTACCTAATTCGAGCTTGTGTTTTGCCGCTAATTACCGTATTCTTGAAACTTCGTTCGGTTTAGAACACTGTGGGAATGCAGCATTGTGGAGGCGTAATTTTAACATTCCCAAAAACACACAAATGATGAATAATGAATTCGTTAGCTACGAAATTACACACAATTAATTCAGATTATTGCATTAAAGTGTGCATTAAACCATCCTTGACAGTATCAAACTATTACCTTGGCAAATCTGGGTAGAACGTGTGCGATCTGAATCTGATAATTGCGTCTCTGTATAAAAGAACAATATTCGGGAAGTCGAAAAGTGACTGCCTAAATGTTAGTATTAGAAGGCAGACAGCGATATAGAAGGGTATGCGTTTCCATCTGTGGCCGATGTTGTAAGCGTATTGATATAAATTCTGCAAGCAAGTCATCAGAGTGAAACATGGGAAATACTGTAACTCAGTCGAAATCGTTTGACTGACCATGCTGTTGATCTCGCTGTCTCGGCTATGTCTCACCATGTTTATTTCCAGGTGGAGGCTGAAGTGGCCGCAGAATCAGTCATTGGTTTCACACCAACAACTTGCGTCAGCTGTTAAAAGAAGTACTACTCAAGCCGAAATACACTACCGGGAATAAACGTAGTACACGTGGGAAGACGACGTCTATTTTGATCCAATGACGGCATACGGAAATTAGGAGATAGTAGATGCTGTGATAATGGTTTCATCGTCGTCCCCCAACAGTTTGCGTAGTGGCATAGGTACCAGAGCGCCATCTGCGTCTACCCTTTAACAGAGAATGCTCACAGCCAGAAGACAGCGTGGCGCACTGGTGTGAAGTAAGCAGGCAACCAAGCCATGGAGACGCACACGTGCTTCCTACAGCCAAATGAACCAGTCTGAAAGCAAATTGTGGCTTTCCGACTGGCGGGGATGGTCCTTTTCGAGAACTGCTATGCAAGGTGGACGTGCTGCGTCAATTGTGCAACGGTTCTGGTATCAGTGGTCACGTGGGCATTCTCAATCCTGCAAACGTGGTTCTGGACGTCCATGCAGCACAGACGCCAGTCACGTTCTTGTAAGGGCAGCAGTGGAAGGTCGTACAGCTACCACAGCACAGGTAGAGGGATTGTGAGCCCAGGCATGTCAACACGTATTGTTGCGAACTATGGGCATGCTCAAATCTAGCCCGTTTTCTACTCACGCCACGGCATGGACGGGCATGGCTCGACTGCTGCCGGCAGAGGATCACTTGGAAGACGGAATGGCACGCCGTGATCTTTAGCGATGAAAGCAGATTCTCACTGCACGCAAGTGGTGGTCAGTTGTGTGTGCGACGTAGACCTGGTGAATGCTGTCTTGTAGAGTGTACTCATCCAAGACACACTTGGCCACATTCCAGACCTTATGATCTGGAGTGGCATAAGCTACAACTCACATTGGTATGATAACCAGCTCTAGGTGGTTGCACGACTTTGTTAGACGCATTCTTTTGCTGTTCTTGTAACAGGAAGGTGATGTGTTTTTCCAACAGGTTAATGCTTGCCCACCCACTGGCTGTGAAACTCAACGTGCTCTGCAAGACGTGGTGCAACTTCCGTGGCCAGCACGATCTCCGGACTTGTCTACAATCGAGCACATGTGGGATGTGATGGGACAAAAAGTGAGTCGTGCGACTCGTCAACCAACAACTCTTACAGCGCTACGTCGAGAGGTCGTGCAGGCATGGCATAACGCATCCCAGGACAGTATTCGTCATATGTGCGATCGATTGGATTTCAGAGTCATCTCTTGCGTTGCCACCCGTGGAGGTTGCGCCACATACTGCTATAGGCGTCTCAGCTTATGGCGATACCTAGTACTCAGGTAAATGTAATCATTTCATATATTCCACATCCACTGTTGCAACAATAAATTTTGAGTGAACTGAAAACATCCAAAGGGGTGTACTAACTTTTTCCCAGTAGTGTATTTCTAAATCCCTCAGTTCCTCTGTTCGAAGAGTTGCATGCCTGGAGAGATAGGATCCTGTCGGTGAAGTATTGCGCTGAAGAAGTTTGGCTGAGAAGAGCCCTGCCAGAGAAATGATTTTGTCCAGTCTGCTTCCGAACAGGCGTCTGCGCTCTTTATGTGATTTTGATTGGCTGAGCTTTGAATATTCCGAGCGCTGACCAGTAAGTGATGCCTCGAAAGAAGCTTGTCCCCTCCCTGACTCTGATTTCAGGTGGTTAACCACTGAAACGTTCCTTAATACTTGGTATTGAAAAACTGCGTCCCACTCTCGCTCTGTATTTTTCTATGGCCAAAGAGGTGTTTCCTCGACACCACATCCGTGTTTCTCTTTCTCACTCCTAATTCTTTACGTTAGTCAGTCCAGGTGGCTCTTACAACATGTTAATTCGGGGCTCGGTGGCGTCCTACGACCTCAAAGGTGGTTCGACTTTGAGTTGCCGGCCGGGGTGGCCAAGCGGTTAAAGGCGCTACGATCTGGAACCGCGTGACCGCTACGGTCGCAGGTTCGAATCCTGCCTCGGGCATGGATGTGTGTGGTGTCCTTAGGTTAGTTAGGTTTAAGTATTTCTAAGTTCTAGGGGACTGATGACCTTAGAAGTTAAGTCCCATAGTGCTCAGAGCCATTTGAACCATTTGAACCATCGACTTTGAATTGTCACTCCATATTTTGATCTAACCTCCTGCTGGCAGTGTACTTCGAAGACATACATGTTTGCTATGATTTGTTGATAAAAGTGTTCTTCCAGACGTCGCTAAAAACTGCATTTCTCCTCTTTCTGCCTTCGAGCTGTAAAACAGACTCTGCTGGTGGCTCTACGCTTTGTGATATCGTACCTGTATTGTGACTTCAATCCCCGGCGTCGTGCGGTGTCCCCTCAATGAAGGGCCAGATGGTGAAGTGGCGTTGACCTAGGCGGCTCCTAGTTAGTGCTTTCTGAGAACTCTCGCGGGGTGGTCAACCACTGCCTGTAGGCCTGCGTGACTTGATGCTCGTTCACATGCTTGTAACCCAGCTTAGTATGCTTCCAGAGCCCCTTACTATAAATGTAGCCTCTTATATGGGTGAACCATGCAAGTCTGTTCAAAAATGGTAACTACACTCATTGGGTATAGTCAGTCAGTGGTAAAGGTTTTATGTTAGTTGTAGGACACATTTGGGAAAATCTGTCACATAACAACACACACACACACACACACACACACACACACACACACACATGGAACATTTTCCTACAATTAATTTATAATGATAAGAGAATTCTGATAATGAGAGTGCTCATATACAGATGTAATTATATATCTAATAGACAGCTGAGGTAATACTTGCAAATGACATAAAAAGATTATGTACACATAATATGACAAGGGGTACTATCTGTTAGAGTGTGACTGGATCTGTTGTGTTTATTTAGAAGCCACCATGGAAACAGAGAAATAATTATCGTGCGCAGAAGGCAGCTCCTTCTCGCCCGTCTTCACTGCGCTGAAGCTTTAACGTTCTTTTAGGTGTGTTGGTAAATACCTTCAGAGACCGCACCTCTAACAGTTTGATAGGGTTTAACGAAGGCTGATCGTGCGGAGCATCTGTGACAGGTATCTGGAAGAGAGGCCATACGAGCCTGAAATCGATTACATTTTAAACTAACCTACGTAAAAAAGGCTATAGCTGAAAGGAAAATTTTTCCCCTGCAGTAAAGCCGCCAGCAACTGACATCTACATCTACATCTACACTCACACCGCAAGCCACCAAATGGTGTGTGGTGCAGGGTACTTTTTGTAACACTAACTGGGCCCTCAAGCCCTGTTCCACTTGCGAACTGAGCGTGGAAAAAAAATTATTGGCAGTAAGCCTCTGCATTGGCTCTTACTTTCTCGAATTCTCTCCTCGTGGTGATTACCCAAGACGTTTGTGGGAGGAAGTAATATGTTGTCCGATTCTTCTCGGAAAGTGCTCTCTCGAAATTTCAATAATAAATCTCTCCATGATGCACAACGTCTCTCTTGTAACGTCTTCCAATTGAATTTGTTGAGCAACTGCGTAACGCTCTTGTGCCGACTAAACTATCCCGTGACGAAATGCGCCGCTCTTCTTTGGATCTTCTCTATCTTTTCCATCAGTCCTATCTGGTAGGGATATCAGATAGATGAACAATACTCAAGAATCGGTCGAAAAAGCGCCTTATAAGCCACGTCCTTCGTGGATGAATTACGTTTCCTTAAGATTATTCCTCTGAATCTGAGTCTGACGTCGGATTTTGACACTATTTGTTTTATGTGGTCATTGCACTTAAGGTCGCTTTGGATAGTTACTCCTGATATTTTCGGCAGGTACTGTTTCCAGCGGTTTGTCATCAATAGAGTAGCTACACCGAAAAACAGACATATTAGGTCTTAGATTTCGCGTCTGATGCGAAAAGCAAACCCAAAAGCCGAAATATATGGAGTCAATGGACGCTTCTTCACAAAATATATTACTTCATTGTTGCAAGTGATAAAACAAGTCCAGCCTATGCTGTGAAGAGCAAAGTGTGAGAATTTTCTTACAGTTCCAATAGTTTCTAAACGCTTTACTTCTTACGTACCGATATCTGTTTTTATGTTTATTAGATGATGTGAGCCATCACCATTTTTACTCCGTCTTCTTCTAATTTGAAATTTCTTTCTTGTACTTACGAAGGCATATTTTATGCTGCATGGAGAAATAAATTAAGGAAGCTTACATGAACACATTTTGTTCTACTTATTTTGTCTTATTTCCTCAAGCATCTATAAATCATTTAGTAGATTCCAGGAATCATTTAAGATAACTTAATAGGTGTGGGGATACTGCAACATTGAATCTGAGGTCCTCTTAACTTCTGCCATTGGCTAGAAATAGTAATGTAGACAATATTCTCTACTCTGAACTTAAGGCCTCTGCCCCTCTAACGATCGTATTCTTTTTCATTAAGAATGGTTTTTATGATGTGCAGCAGCACCAAAGAGCATGTTTCGTGCATTCTTATATTATTATGAAAATCATTGGCTTCCGCTCCTTAAGGTAACATAGCGTGGGTGAATTTTATTCCTTTCTTTGCATTGTCCATTTCTGCCTCTAAATTGGTCGGTCGGTCGGCCGATAAATTGATATGTGTATGTGTGTGTGTGTGTGTGTGTGTGTGTGTGTGTGTAGGGGCCTTTATTCTTAGTTTGGTACACTGTTAACACATCGCAGAATTTTCACGGATATACTGACTGTGGCTATAAAGCAGTTAGAATCTCAGCTCATGTAGACCTCAGGCCATCTGAAATTCTAAACTCAGATTGGAATGTATACCGCAGAGACAGGCTGGACAGTGAAGGGGGAGGCCTGTTTATAGCTATAAAAAGTGCAATAGTATCGAAGGAAATTGACGGAGATCCGAAATGCGAAATAATTTGGGTGAAGGTCACGGTTAAAGCAAGCTCAAATATGGTAATTGGATGTCTCTATAGACCCCATGGCTCAGCAGCTGTTGTAGCAGAACACCCGAAGGAAAATTTGGAAAATATTTCGAGTAGGATTCCCGACCATGTTATTGCTTTGGGTGGAGATTTTAATTTACCAGATGTAGACTGGGAGACTCAAACGTTTATAACGGGTGGCAGGGACAAAGAGTCCAGTGAAATTATTTTAAGTGCATTATCTGAAAACTACCTTGAACAACTATTTGAAACACTTAACGCAGAACAAGCGGTTACAGCATCGGTGATTTCAGCCGTGTAAAAGGTAGCGAAGTTTTTCTGTTTACCAGAAGTAACAAACAGCAGATTTCAGAGTACCTGACGGCTCAACACAAAAGTTTTATCTCAAGTACAGATAGTGTTGAGGGTCAGTGGACAAAGTTCTAAACTATCGTACAATATGCATTAGATAAGTATGTGCCAAGCAAGATCGAAAGAGATGGAAAAGAGCCACCGTGGTACAACAGCCGAGTTGGAAAACCGCTACGGAAGCAAAGGGAACTTCACAGCAAATTACACGAAGCGAAATGTAGTGTGGAGAGGGCTATGCGAGAGACGTTCAACGAATTCGAAAGTAAAGTTCTGTGTACTGACTTGGCAGAAAATCCTAAGAAACTTCGGTCTTACGTCAAAGCGGTAGGTGGATCAAAACAAAATGTCCAGACACTTTGTGATCGAAATGGTACAGAAACAGAGGATGACAGAGTAAAGGCCGGAACACTAAATGTCTTTTTCCAAAGCTGTTCCACAGAAGAAGACTGCACTGTAATTCCATCTCTAGATTTTCGCACAGATGACAAAATGGTAGGTATCGAAATAGATGACAGAGGGACAGAAAAACAATAAAAATCGCTCAAAAGAGGAAAGGCCGCTGGACCTGATGGGACACCAGTTAGATTTTACAGAGAGTACGTGAAGGAACTTGCCCCCCTTCTTGCAACGGTATACCGTAGGTCTCTAGAAGAGCGTAGCGTTCCAAAGGATTGGAAAAGGGCACAGGTCATCCCCGTTTTCAAGAAGGGACGTCGAACAGATGTGCAGAACTATAGACCTATATCTCTAACGTCGATCAGTTCTAGAATTTTGGAACACGTATTATGTTCGAGTATAATGGCTAGGAATCTACTCTGTAGGAATCAGCATGGGTTTCGAAAAAGACGGTCGTGCGAAACCCAGCTCGCGCTATTCGTCCACGAGACTCAGAGGGCCATAGACACGGGTTCCCAGGTAGATGCCGTGTTTCTTGACTTCCGCAAGGCGTTCGATACAGTTCCCCACAGTCGTTTAATGAACAAAGTAAGAGCATATGGGCTATCAGACCAATTGTGTGATTGGATTGAAGAGTTCCTAGATAACAGAACGCAGCATGTCATTCTCAATGGAGATAAGTCTTCCGAAGTAAGAGTGATTTCAAGTGTGCCGCAGGGGAGTGTCGGAGGACCGTTGCTATTCACAATATATATAAATGACGTTGTGGATAACATCGGAAGTTCACTGAGGTTTTTTGCGGATGATGCTGCAGTATATCGAGAAGTTGTAACAATGGAAAATTGTACTGAAATGCAGGAGGATCTGCAACGAATTAACGTATGGTGTAGGGAATGACAACTGAATCTCAATGTAGACAAGTGTAATGTGCTGCGAATACATAGAAAGAAAGATCCTTTATCTTTTAGCTACAATATAGCAGGTCAGCAACTGGAAGCAGTTAATTCCATAAATTAGCTGGGAGTAGGCATTAGGAATGAAATGATAATTAAATAGACACCCTAGCTGCAAACTGGCGTTGATGTACTTCTTTGGGGACATGTTGAAAATGTGTGCCCCGACCGGGACTCGAACCCGGGATCTCCTGCTTACATGGCAGACGCTCTATCCATCTGAGCCACCGCGGGCACAGAGGATAGTGCGTCTGCAGGGACTTATCCCTTGCACGCTCCCCGTGAGGTCCACATTCCCAACATGTCCACACCACTACATTCGTAGTGCGCCTAATAGATGTACGAATGTAGTGGTGTGGACATGTTGGGAATGTGGACCTCACGGGGTGCGTGCAAGGGATAAGTCCCTGCAGACGCACTATCCTCTGTGCCCGCGGTGGCTCGATGGATAGAGCGTCTGCCATGTAAGCAGGAGATCCCGGGTTCCAGTCCCGGTCGGGGCACACATTTTCAACATGTCCCCAAAGAAGTACATCAACGCCTGTTTGCAGCTAGGGTGTCTATTTAATTATCATTTCATTTCTAGCAAAGCTGCATGGTCATCCACGGTAACTGTTCTTTCGGGAACAGATACTACCGTCATATATATATTAGGAGTGATTTAAAATGGAATGACCATATAAAATTAATCGTCGGTAAAGCAGATGCCTGACTGAGATTCATTGGAAGAAACCTAAGGAAACGCAGTCGGAAAACAAAAGAAGTAGGTTACAGTACACTTGTTCGCCCACTGCTTGAATACTGCACAGCAGTGTGGGATCCGTACCACATAGGGTTGATAGAAGAGATAGAGAAGATCCAACGGAGAGCAGCGCGCTTCGTTACAGGATCATTTAGTAATCGCGAAAGCGTTACGGAGATGATAGATAAACTCCAGTGGAAGACTCTGCAAGAGAGGCGCGCAGTAGCTCGGTACGGGCTGTTGTTGAAGTTTTGAGAACATACCTTCACCGAGGAGTCAAACAGTATATTGCTCCCTCCTACGTATATCTCGCGAAGAGACCATGAGGATAAAATCAGAGAGATTAGAGCCCACACAGAGGCATACCGACAATCTTTCTTTCCACGAAAAATACGAGACTGGAATAGAAGGGAGAACCGATAGAGGTACTCAGGGTACGCTCCACCACACACCGTCCGATGTCTTGCGGAGTATGGATGAAGATGTAGATGTAGATATAGATCTGATTAGGTGTGGTTGGTGGCGGGACATTCTGTGTTTGTTTTTGAGTGTTTACTGTGATATTCCGGTCTAAATTGATTTCCCCATTTCACGTTTTTGCATGACAGCCTATAAGGACTTTCAATCACATAATGATACACCAAATGAACACGTTCTTCAATAATTCGAACTCCACTATTTGCGGGCCAAACGAATGAAAAACGACTCCACGTCATGTATCAGTTATCAACAGAATACTTGCACTTACTCTCCACAATCTGAAGAGAAAGCAATGATAACAAGAACCATATCCCGACTCTTTCCAGAACAAAAGAAGGAGAGGATTTTCAGTTTCAAATGAAAGTGAAACCCGAAATATTGGAGCTCTTAGCCAGATTTTATTGCCTAGTTGTGGGAGATGTGAAAATTGTGTTATTCACAATATAGGATCGACATCTCATTCAAAGTGTTGCCATTGTAAGAAGGTTTTAAGTGTCAATGAGAGAAAAAAACTGTTTTCATCAATGCCACTTGGATGTTGCCCGTTATATTTGCCAACTTTCATATATTTTGTTACGTGTCTACTACTCGAGGCACCTGATCGACTGCAGTACATTCACTATTGCATTTGCGACTCTACTTTCTGTACCTAAAATCTTTGGGTGAGAGGGGCTTCGGCTATTGAAAAGCGAGAGCTCCAAGGCGCTCCACATGGCTTGCGGCATTTGAACAGGAACAAAGGGTTATTCATGACTGTTCTCGAGTGAAAGTGTACTTTTGTCTGTGCATGATATGGTGTGTTAATGAACTTGACTGCAATGAATTGTACCGAGAAGGAAAGAGAACTACATTTGAAAGCAGCTATGGGTTAGTATTGCTGAAGCTATAATCAGAAACATATTTCTTAAGCACTGATGTTGAATGTGTAGCGGAATGGTGTTGCTGGTTACGATAAATGAGGTGGGGCGGGGGAGGACAGATTCCGTTCTGTTTACGTATAATATTTTATTCTTGACCACCGGCCGAGGTGGCCGAGCGGTTTTAGGCGCTACAGTCCGGAACCGTCCGCCCCCGGTAGCTGAGTGGTCAGCGCGAAGGACTGTCAATCCTAAGGGCCCGGGTTCGATTCCCGGCTGGGCTGGAGATTTTCTCCACTCAGGGACTGGGTGTTGTGTTGTCGTCATCATCATCATTTCATCCCCATCGACGCGCAAGTCGCCAAAGTGGCGTCAAATCGAAAGAATTGCACCAGGCGAGCGGTCTACCCGACGGGAGGCCCTCGTCGCACGCCATTATTATTATTATTAGTCCGGAACCGCGCGACCGTTCGGTCGGAGGTTCGAATCCTGCCTCGGGCATGGATGTGTGTGATGCCCTTAGGTTAGTTAGGTTTAAGTAGTTCTAAGTTCTAGGGGCTGATGACCTTAGAAGTTAAGTAAAAAAATGTTCAAATGTGTGTGAAATCTTATTGGACTTAGCTGCTAAGGTCACCAGTCCCTAAGCTTACACACTACTTAACCTAAATTAACCTAAGGACAAGCACACACACCCATGCCCGAGGGACGACTCGAACCTCGGCCAGGACCAGCCGCACAGTTCATGACTGCAGCGCCATAGACCGCTCGGCTGATCCCGCGCGGCAGAAGTTAAGTCTCATAGTGCTCAGAGCGAGAGCCATTTATTCTTGACTGGCCTCAGAAAGCTGGTATATCAGTCACTAAAATTCGCACCTCACGTTATTCAATCCTCCGTTAAGGAGCTGGTATATCAATCACTAAATTTCGCACCTCACGTTAGTCAATTCTACGTTAAGGAGCAGTTCTTTGTGTGAACCACGATGACCATGTAACACTAACCTCAGTGTTTTGTGCAGAACCTTTGTATTCCCGGAATGCAATAATAACTGCGAGGTTAAACAGAAACTCATATATTTACTTCGTTTCATTCCGCCATCAGTTTAATTAAATGAGATATATTTATTTATGCGAGGGCAGCACCGAGCAACCATCAGGCCTTGCTCCTCATGTAGAAGTAAGGAAAGAAACGATTTTTGTAACTTTAATTCATTCAGTAGTTATATATCAGAACCACTTCTACGCTCATGTGACTTATTCAGACGGCTGAATGGTCTTACGCTCTAGTAAATTATTTTCAGCTCACGAAATCTAAGTTTGCGTCGAGAACATCTGGGCAGCAAGTGCTTCGTCGTCCTCTACATCTACATCTACATCTACATCTACGTGATTACTCTGAGATGCACAGTTAAGTGCCTCGCAAAGGGTTCCTACAACCCCCTTTAAGCTACTTTCCTACGATTGCACGCTCGATCAGTGCATGGGAAAACAAATACTTAAATCGTTTCGTACGAGCTCTGAGTTCTGTTTTATTACGATAATCATTTCTCCCATGTACATGGGCGCTAACAAAATATTTTCATACTCTGATAAAAGAAGCTGGCGATTGAAATTTCATGAGGAGGTCCTGTCGCAGCGAAAATCTCCTTTGTTTTAATGTTTGCCACCCCAGTTCGTGTATCATATGAGCGGCTCTCTCTTCTCCCCTATTGCGCGAGAATACACAACGAGCTGCTCTTCTGTGAACTTAATCGATATCCTCCGTCAATCCTACATGATGTGGATCCTACACTGAACAGAAATATTCCCGAAGAGGGCGGACAACCGTGCTGTAAGCAGTCTCTGTAGCAGACCTGTTACACTTTCCAAGTGTTCTACCAGTAGATCACAGTCTTTAGTTTCCTTTCCCCACAACATTATCTATGTGGTCGTTTCATTTTAAGTTATTCGAAACTGTAATCCCTAAGTATTTAGTTGAATTCCCAGCCTTTAAATTTGTGTGATATATCATGCAACCAAAATTTAGCGAATTACTTTCAGTAAAAGTGTGGAAGACTTCACGCTTTTGATTATTTAGAGTAAATTGTCACTTTGTACACTATACAGATGTCTTGCTCAAATCATTTTGCAATTCGCTTTGATCATCTGATGACTTTACACGACGGTAAATGACAGCACCATCTGTAAACAACCTAAGAGGGTTGTTCAGATTGTCTCGTAATTCACTTATGTAGATCAGGAACTACAGAGAGACTGTAGCACTTCCAAGGGAACATCAGACATTACTACTGTTTTAGTTGATGACTTTTCGTCAGTTATTACGAACTGTGAGCTTTCTGACAGGAAATCACGAATCTAATCACACAGATGAGGCGATACTCCACAGCCACGCAGTTTCATTAGAAGTCTCTTGTATTGAGTGGTGTCAGAAGCCTTCTGGAAACCTAAAAATATGGATTTAATTTGACGTCCCCCGTCGACAGCACTCATTACGTCGTGAGAATAAAGATGTAGTTGTGTTTCACAAGACCGATTTTTCTCTATCCGTGTGAGCTATTTGCAAATAGACCGTTTTGTTCTAGGTGATTCATGTTCGAGCACAGTATTTGTTGGAAAATCCTACAGCAAATAGATATTGGTCCGTAATACAGTGGACTACCCTTATTTCCTTTCTTAGTTATTGGTGTGACTTGCGCAACTTTCCAGTCTTTGGGTGAGGATCTTTCTACGAGCGAGCGGTTGTATATGGTTGCTAAGTATGGGGCTATTGTATCAGCATATTCTGAAACGGACCTGACTGGTATCCAACTGGCTTGCCTTTCTTAAGTATTTTAAGCTGCTTCGCTACTCTAGTGCCTACTTCTAAGCTACTCATGTTGGCAGTTGTTCTTCATTCAAGTTCCGGGATATTTACTTCTTCTTCTGTGAAGGAATTTGGAAAAACCTTTTTAGTAACTCTGATTTAGTGGCACTGTCATCAATAACATCACCATCCTCATAAAGTGCTTTGTGATAACCTTACATTATCAGCTCAAAACGACCAAGTGTTACAGAATTATAACAGAATTCGCGATTTTGGCGTATACCCTACTGATTAAGTGACGTATTGATGTAGCTTATGGGATCCAGATTTAAGTTCCATAACGAGAAACTTAATCAATGGTCAACAGTAAATCATTTCAGCCTTAAAAATATCTGTTGTGCTAAATATGTGTGCTTGCATATATATATATATATATATATATATATATATATATATATATATATATATATATATATATATATATTGCATGGGGGCTTAATTATATAGAATGCAAATAATTTTAATTTTAGTCGCTGTATGTCCGATTACCAGGTCTCGTAAACGGTTGGCCCTGACTGGTATTAGTACGCAATCTGACTGCATAGAATAACAACAAGAAATGAAAGAAAACTTCCGTTAACACAATTAATTAATTAAGTCCCCAGCAACTATAAAACCTACGAAACAACAAAGCACAAGTGTAACTGTTCTGTGTGTGGAAGTGTGATTCAACGTACACATCTGGCACGGTTTTTCCTCAAAAAGACAAGATATTTTAAATACCATTTACACTGAATTAGTTAAATAAAACTGAAATACTATACTTGCACATAGAAACCAGAATTACACTCTAATACATGAACACAAGCCAGATGCTTTGTTGACTGAACCTGTGACCAAGACGCATTATTGTTTAAGACATTTGAAATAAAAAAAAAAAAAATTTATTACCTTCATATATATTGACGAAACATACACTCTGATCATTACAACATCTCCATTCGAACAACATCTGCTGTCTAGCCCATCAAAACAACAAGCACTCTCCACGATGACTTCTCCACAAGCACTCTCCACTACCACATCTCAACAAGCACTCTCCACCACGACTTCTCGATAAGAACTGCCCACTACGACTTCTCGACAAGAACTCTCCAATACCACATCTCAACAAACACTCTCCACCACCACATCTCAACAAGCACTGCCAGTGGAGGCGGCTGAATAATACTCTTTGGCGCAATCTCTGGCGCTGTGACTCAGTCTAGCCACCTTTCAATATATATATTGTGGCTTTGTTCATTTTATACAGAGGGGATCTTAAATCACGAAAATTTCCGGTATTATACGTAATGGCTGTTGCATATTCATTTTCGTTTTATATTTTTTCAGCCACTCCTTATGAAGTAACGTTTGTCGGTGACTTTACCATTATCACCTGATGGCCTCTCAAGTCGCTTTTTGAAAAAAGTAAAATAAAAAGTAAAAAATATTTTTTTTCTACTAAAGCAATTTCCTGCCTACTGTTGTTGTTGTTGTGGTCTTTAGTCCAGAGACTGGTTTGATACAGCTCTCCATGCTACTCTATTCTGTGCAAGCTTCTTCATCTCCTAGTAAGTACTGCAACCTACCTCCTTCTGAATCTGCTTAGTGTATTCATCTCTTGGTTTCCCTCTATGATTTTTACCCTCCACGCTGCCCTCCAATGCTAAATTGGTGATCCATTGATGCCTTAGAACACGTCCTACCAGCCGATACCTCCTTCTAGTCAAGTTGTGCCACAACTTCCTCTTCTCCCCAATTCTATTCAGTGCCTTGTCATTAGTTACTTTATCTACCCATCTAATCTTCAGCATTCTTCTGTAGCACCACATTTCGATACCTTCTATTCTCTTCTTGTGTTAACTATTTATCGTCCATGACTCACATCCAAACATGGCTACACTCCATACAAATACTTCCAGAAAAGACTTCCTGACACTTAAATCTATACTCAATATTAACAAATTTCTCTTCTTCAGGAACGCTTTTCTTGCCACTGCCAGTCTACATTGCACATCATCTCCACTTCGACAATCATCCGTTATTTTGCTCGATAAATAGCAAAACTCATCTACTACTTCAAGTGTCTCATTTCCTAATCTAATTCCTTCAGTATCATCTGACTTAATTAGACTACATTCCATTATCCCCGTATTGCTTTTGTTGATGTTCATCTTATATCCTCCTTTGAAGACACTGTCTATTCCTTTCAATTGCTCTTCCAGGTCCGTTGCTGTCTCTGACAGAATTACGATGTCATCGGCAAACCTCAGAGTTTTTATTTCTTCTCCATGGATTTTGATTCCTGCTGCTTACTCAATATATAGATTGAATAACATCGAGGATAGGCTACAAGCCTCTCTCACTCCCCGCTCAACCACTGCTTCCCTTTCATGCCCTTCGATTCTTATAACTGCCATCTGGTTTCTGTACAAATTGTACATAGCCTTTCGTTCCCTGTATTTGACCCCTGCCACCTTCAGAATTTGAAAGAGAGTATTCCAGTCAACGTTGTCAAAAGCTCTCTCTAAGTCTACAAATGCTAGAAACGTAGGTTTGCCTTTCTTAACCTGTCTTCTATGGTAAGTCGTAGGGTCAGTGTTGCCTCACGTGTTGCAACATTCCTACGAAATCCAAACTGATCATCCCAAAGGTCGGCTACTACCAGGTTTTCCATTCGCCTGTAAAGAATTGGTGTCAGTATTTTGCAGCTGTGACTTATTAAACTGATAGTTCGACGATTTTCACACCTGTAAACACCTGCTTTCTTTGGGATTGGAATTATTATATTCTTCTTGAAGTCTGAGGATATTTCGCCTGTCTCATACATCTTGCTCACCAGATACTAGAGTTTAGTTAGGGACTACCTACTAGACGGACATAAATTGAGCACTGTCATAGCTAATGAACATAATTTTAGGCCATAAAGAGTGGACCCTCGTGGAGAAGTTCTAAGGTAAGTATTTACTGCTTTGATAACTATGACGGCCAACGGCCTTGCCGTAGTGGTAACACCTGTTCCCGTCAGATGACCGAAGTTAAGGTGTTGTCGGGGTGGGGTATCACTTGGATGGGTGACCATCCGGTCTACCGAGCGCTGTAGGCAAATGGGATGCACTCAGCCTTTGTGAGGCAAACCGAGGAGCTACTTGATTGAGAAGTAGCGGTTCCGGTCTCGTAAACTGAGATACGGTCGGGAGTGTGGTGTGCTGACCTCTCCACATCCGCATTCAGTGACGCCAGTGGGCTGAGGATGATACGGCTGCCGGTCGATACCCTTTGGCCTTCATGGCGTGTTCGGTCGGAGTTTAGTTTAGTTTTTGATTGTTATGACGTGCTAAGTGTGTAGATAATTGAAAGATTCGGATCCTATAGTGTACGTTATGCGAGAAACGCACTGCATGCGCTGTGAGTAAAACGCATCACGCAAGGTGATTGTAGGTTGGTTTTGATGACCGTCGAAATAAGCTCTAATATAAAGAAAAGAGAACGACGTGCCACGAAGGAGTCATGCAAATGGGCCACAAATTGATTTTTATACAGTTATCAATGGAAAATACAATATCGTAGACTTTGGCGGGAGATGGATGAATGTAAATTACAAGATGGAGCGCAAATTTGAATTAGTTAAGGTTGGAGATGGGAATTGATTGCTTCCTTTTGAAGGGATCAGTCTACATAGACACTCCGCATGCCACCGTAAGGTGCGTGGCGGAGGGTACCCTGTATCACTACTCGTCATCTCCCCTCCTGTTCCACTCGCAAATAGAGCGGAAAAAACGACTGTCCTAATTTTTCGTGTCTATCTTCGTGGTCCTGTCGAGCGACGTACGAGTATGTTGGCGGGAGCAGAATCGTTCGGCAGTCAGCTTCAAATGCCGGTTTTCTAAATTTTCTCAATAGCGTTTCCCGAAAAGAACGCCGTCTTCCCTGCAAGGATTCCATTTGAGTTCCTGAAGTACCTCCGTAAGACTTTAGTTTTGTTCAAACCTATCGGTAACAAATCTAACAGCCCTGCTCTGAACTGGTGCGATGTATTCCTTCAGTCCGACCGAGTACGGGTCCCAAATACTCGAGCAGTACTCAAGAACAAATCGCACCAGCGTCCTATCTGCGGCCTATTTTGCAAGTGACCCACTCTTCCCTAAAATTCTCCCAATGAACCGAAGTCGACCATTTGCCTTCCATACACAGTTCTCAAATGCTAGTTCCCGCTCATATCGTTTTGCAACATTGCTCCCAGATATTTAAACGATTTGGCTGTGTCAAGCAGAACACTAGTAATACTGTATCCGAACATTACACGTTTGTTCTTCCTACTCATCCTCATTAACTTACACTTTTTCACATTCAGGGCTAGCTGCCATTCGCCACAACAACTGCAAATTTTGTCTCAGTCCTCTTGTATTTTTCTACAGTCATTCAACTTCGACACCTTACCGTACACCACGGCTTCATCAGCAAACAACCGCAGACTGCTGCCCACGCTGTCCGCCAAATCATAGAGAACAACAGCAGTCCTATCACACTTCCCTCGGGCACTCCTGAAGATGTCCTTGTCTCTGATGAACACTCGCCGTCGAGGTATTCGAGCCACTCACATATCTGTGAACTTATTCCATATGCTAATACTTTCGTTAGCAGTCTGCCGTGGGGAACCGTGTCAAATGCTTTCCGGAAATCCAGAAATATGGAATCAGCCTGTTGCCCTTCATCCACAGTTATCAGTGCAACGTCCCTTAGAAAAATTTGTGAATTACTGTGCTGGTAAACCCCTTACGTTATTTGTTTTTCAAACAGCTGAGCAAAACTCAACGTACTCAGACAGTTCTCTCTTTACGCATTATGATCATCACTAAACTGACACACAATATTTTTAGCGCAATGCAATCTGACTTTTAATAATCCCTACAAAAGAATGGTCCTGACTAACATTAACCTATACCTTTCACAAATCACTTACCTCACAAAAATCTTCGTTACTCGTTCTACTGCAATACAGCGAGCGCCACTAGTGCCAGCTAAATAAAAGAATCAAACTACTGAAGGCACTAACTACTGATAGGCATAGTTAGCAAATGAAAGATTTTGGCAAAGAACAAACAATGTATTTACCTTAATAGTGTTCAAAAATCGTAATATATATAGCAGTTCATGACATCCAGTCTTACAAATTTACTGTCTCTAATGGACACACGTCCAGATCATCTGCTCTCAAAACTCCGCCATCTCTCTCCCCACATCCACCACTGCTGGCGGCTCACCTCCAACTGCGCAACGCTAAGTGCTGTTAACAGCCAACTGCCCAACAATACAATAACAAATTCCAACAATGCAGATCAGCCACAGACTGCACACAGCACAGTCAGTGATTTTCATATAGAGCGCTACATGGCGTTACCAACATAAAAACCTAAACAGTCTACTTACATCAGTATATCATGTAATAAAAGGGAAATCTGAGTTTCGCACGAGCGATGCTTTCTTAAACCATGCCGATTCGTGGACATAAGCTGCTTAGCCTCAAGAAAGTTTGTTATATTCGAAGTGAGAATGTGATCAAGGATTCTGCGGCCTACAGAAGTTAGTGATACTGGTCTGTAATTTTGCGGGTCCGTTCTTTTACCTTTCTTACATAATTGAGTCACCTCCGCTTTCTTCCAGTTGTTTGGAACTTTGTGCTGGTTGAGAGATTCACAATAAACGCAAGCAAGGTAAGGGTCCAGTGCTGTAGAGTACTCTTGGTAAAATCGAATTGGGATACCATTCGGTCCTGGTGATTTATTTGTTTTAGAAACAGCATTAGCCTTAAGCGGTTTACGGGAAACTGCACGAAATCTAAGTTTGGAGGCTGCTGAGGTTTCAACGAATGTGCAGCCGAATGCGAGACCAGTGACTTAACCACTGCCTCAGCTCTCCCGGTCTCGCCTCGTTACAAGGAGGTGTAATGGAACGACCGGAAACGAGCCTACTGCAGTTAGGAAATCACTGAGAGTACAAGAGCAGAAAAGGCGGCGAGACGTAAAGATGCTTGTTTAGGAGGAGAGTGGACGGACGGCGTGGCCAGGGGCAGCGGGTAACGGCCGCGGCAGGAAGCGAGCGCCATACGTTATGCGGCGGCAATCTCTGGGCGAGTGATTCCAATCATTAGGGACTCATCTCCATTTTAAGAGGCCCCCGGGGGCAGCCTCCAGATCGTTGAAAACCCACACGCCGCTCGCCCGGCTGCGCCGGCGCGGCCACACCCCACGGGCTGTTTTACGCCACCTGTCGCGGGAAACCAGATACATCGTTCCCATTCAGCGCGGTAATCAAGAAGCGGTCTTTCGGCCTGCCGTTCATTCGTTTTCCCAGCGACGGTATCGAGGCGCAGGTGATAATTACTGCCCTCGGCTTTTGCAGGCCGGAGCGGGAACCTACGTCTGTCCGAAGAAGTCGCTGCGGCTGCAAATAATAGAGGTGGGCTAATGAACATCAGCGGCGATCTGCGTTTCTTTGCCATCTGCTGAGCCTCTTCCTCCGAGGCTGCACCATGAGCGTTTATCTAATGGCGCTTCCTGTTATTAAACCTGGGAAAGCAGTGCCCTGCGTTAACTTGTCTGAACGTTGATCGCCATTCACAGATTCGGTTTGTAACAACACAGTTAAGTCAAGACAGTAACACACATTTAAAAACACTCAGTTTCGAATCATAAAGGCACGGCATAATTTTCATTCATGTATTTGTTAATTTCAACTGGTAATCCAAATAGAGGTATTTTGAAGTACGAGCCAATTTTCTGTAAATGTGACACGTAGCGCCATCTGTAGTAGCGTAAAGAGCTATTTGCGTAAACGTTGAGAGTTGATTCTGCTGTGCGCATACACAAACTCTGAGTCTGACGTATTATAGCTTGCAGTAGCCAGCGAACAGTTGTCGATGGTAGTCGGACGCAGCGCGCGGTGGGAAGAAGCCACGCGACGTGAGAAGTCGCAGACTGCCGTGATCGTGTTAGTAGCGCCGGAGGAGACTTTCATACCTGTTGAGGCTTTTCGGTGATTTGCCTTTTCGCTGCACGTAGTTGTTGACTGCGAGCGCACTGGAGGGGTTTTCTCAGATTTGTGTTTGCATACACTGAGTGTAATATTCGTATCTTTCTTGTGAACAGAAACTTGTTTATCGGGTATAGATATTGTGGAATAATTAAAAGTCTGTGTAAAGTTTGTCATTGTTTAAATAACATATTGCAAATATAATGGACTATAGACTTCATTGGTCTCTTTCATTTTTTACACTGTTTAAGACTAGCTGACCAAACCCTTCATGATCATTCAGTTTCTGTGTATAAAAATATGGCATTAACTGTTGCAGTTAGTCCATACATTGCACTCTGCATGGATCGTAGTATTGCTTTTGAAATATTTTAGTATGTCGCTGATCACGCAGTTGCAGGAGCAACTTTGTTGTCTGTTGCGGACAGGAGCATTGAAGAACAGTTGTTAGGAGACGTTAGAGAATTTTTTTTATTAAAACTCGCAGTTATCTGATAACTGAAAATTGTAGGAAACGTGATTAATTTTCTGTTCCTATTCCTTATTCTCCTTTGGTTTTCAATGAGAAATCTATTATTGTCACAGAAGGAACATTACACATGTTTCCGTACGTCTTAAAAATAATCACAAAAGAGTTTCAACGTTGTCGTATTCCTGCCTGAGAAAACTAGTGTTGCTGATAATCCGAGAGTCCTTCGGAAGGTGGATAACGTCCTTCTACAACCACTGCCGACCGACCTCTTGGTACTCAAACCACTTGAATTTGGAGGCAGCTATGATCCAGTGCGGTTGCTTACTGCTTAGCTGTGCGACATTAAAATGTGACAGAACTGTCGATCCCGCAAAGTGTTTGGTACACAGTGTTATTCGCTTTTTAAACGCGCAAAAAGTTCTACCCATAGAAATATATAGCAAAATAACTCAAGTTTACAGTAATGTGATGAACGAAATGTTGGTGCGGAAGTGGTGTATCATTTTTACTAGCGGACGGAAGAATGTTCATGGCGAAGATCGCTCACGCCGGCCCTCGGTGGCGACTGACGGATTTGAAACAGAAATACAAGAATACGGGAGTTTCACAATTAGTGGTCTTCAACGCATTCTTCCCAGACATTTCAAGGACTGTGTTGTAAGAAACTGCTATTGCTGATCTACGCTATAAAAAGTGTGTGCCAGGTGCGTTCCTCGAAATTTGCCAGACGAACACAAAACCAAAAGAATGGCAGCTGCACTGACATTTCTGAGTCCTGCGAAAAGGATGGTGATGAATTTTTGAATCACATTGTCACTGATGACGAGACCTGGTGTCACATTTCACTCCAGCAATAAAGCGCCAATCAATGGAACGCCACCATTCGCAGTCCCCAACGAAACCGAAAAGAGCAAAACAAATTTTGAGCTTCTGAAGCATAAGCCTACGGTGTTTTGGGATCGACTACATGCCTAGAGGTGATATCGTAAATGCGGACGCTTCAACGAGTTTGCCGTGCCAAAAGAAGTGGCGTGGAATGCTAACCATGAAGTCATCCCTCTTCACGATAATGGACGTTCGCATGCAGCAAGAATGATATAGGACTGGCTTTAACGGTTTCAATGGGAATTTTTTCAACATCCGCCCTACAGTCCTGACTTGGCGCGAAGTGACTTCACTTATTCCCCGAAGCGAAAGAGTTTTTGAGTTGACAACGCAACGGCAGTGATGTAGAACTTAGAGAAGCCGTCAATAAGAGGTTCAACATCCTGGCGGCAACTGGGTATGCAAAAAGCATAGAAAAACTGGTAAAACGGTACGACAAGTGCGTAAATATGAACGGCAGCTTGGGTATAAAATGTATTAAAATACAGTTTTTGATGTCATACAATAATTTTTAAATGAATGCACGACCATTTGACTGTATTGTTGTTTCTTTAATTACCACCCAGGTTTCGGCCTTTTATGTCATATTCAAGTGATTGAGTTTATGTCATTACGTCGATATACACTGAAGCGCCAAGGAAACTGGTACAGGCATGCGTATTCAAGTACAGAGATATGTAAACAGGCAGAATACACTCTGGCCTAGGCAGCGCCTATATAAGACAACAGGTGATGGGCGCAGTTGTTAGATCGATTACTGCTACAATGGCAGGTTATCAACATTTAAGTGAGTTTGAACGTGGCGTTATAGTCGGCGCTGGAACACAGCTTCTCCGGAGTAGTGATGAAGTGAGGCTTTTCATTACGACCATTTTACGAGTGTACTGTGAATATCAGGGATCCCGTAAAACATCAAATCTCCGACACCGCTGCGGCCGGAAAAAGATCCTGCAAGAACGGGACCAACAACGACTGAAGAGAAACTTTCGACGTGACAGAAATGCAGCCCTTCCGCAAATTGCTGTAGATTTCAATGCTCGGCCATCAACAAGTGTCAGCGTGCGAACCATTCAACGAACATCACCGATATGTGCTTTCGGACCCAAAAGCCCAGTCGTGTACGCTTAATGACTGCACAACACAAAGCCTTACGCCTCGCATGGGCCCGTAAAAATCGAGATTGGACTGTTGATGACTCAAGACATGTTTCCTGGTCGGTCGAGTCTGGTTTCAAATTGTATCAAGCGAAAGGACGTGTACGAGTATGGAGACGACCTTATGAATCCATGGACCCTGAATGTCAGCAGGGGACGTGCCGTTTAGAAGAGGTCTTCCCCCCCCCCCCCTCGTATTCTTTCGGACATATGGACAGCCCTGCAGGATTCACGGTGTCACTTCCCTCCAGCACTACTTCAGACGTTAATCGAGTGCTTGTCAAGTCTAGTTGCAGCACTTCTGCTTGCTCACGGGGCCCTACACGATTTTCGGCATATTTATCAGTTTTTTTTTTACTCTTATGTATGTTAATGACGTATGTATGTTAACGACGCAAACTCAGTCACCTGAAAATGGCATAAAAGGCAGAAACTTGGGTCGTAATTAAATAAACAACAATACAGTCAAATGGCGGACTGTTCATTTAAAAAATATTAAAATGCGGTTTCGTTAAATTGTATCAAATAAAAATTAATTGTATCAAATAAACGTTCTTTGCTTTCCGAATGACCCTCGACTATTTGTGATACTACATCATTCGCTAACTAGCTTCAACCTTCCAATGTCGTAAATGCTTTACTTCTTTCTGATTACAAATTATGGGTATGTGCACGTAAAAGTCAAATATTGTTACGGCGCGTTTTAAAATTTTGTTATACCACTACGCTGGATTGTCCGACGCTCACGCTCATAATTTTAATAACTCAGAATAATTAGTTAGTACACCCCTACGCCCACGTTATAAGTTGTTACGTTTAATAGCGGCGTAGCACGACAACGTTTTATTCTACGTCCACGTTTTTACGCAACGTAGTTGCTTTTTACAATAAACGCTGTTATGTTTAATATGAGCTTGAAAGTGGTCTGTCAAAAACGTCTTTCAAGCGAGTCACTTCCTCAGTGCAAGACTACATTATCCTTGCTTGCCGGCCGGAGTGACCGAGCGGTTCTAGGCACTACAGTCTGGAACCGCGCGACCGCTCCGGTCGCAGGTTCGAATCCTGCCTCGGGCATGGATGTGTGTGATGTCCTTAGGTTAGTTAGGTTTAAATAGTTCTAAATTCTAGGGGACTGATGACCTCAGAAGTTATGGAGAGCCAAATCGCACTTAGCCGGCCGCGGTGGACGAGCGGTTCTAGGCGCTTCAGTCTGGAACCGCGCGACTGCTACGGTCGCAGGTTCGAATCCTGCCTCCGGCATGGATGTGTGTGATGTCCTTAGGTTAGTTAGGTTTAAGTAGTTCTAAGTCTAGGGGACTGATGACCTCAGATGTTAAGTCCCATAGTGCTCAGAGCCATTTGAACCATTTGAACCAAATCGCACTTGAGGCACTTAGTGGTGGTCTTCTTCTTGCACATTCTGCATTGCAGTTGTATTTTCTTTTTTGTTTTGCCATCTACTGGTACGTACGCAGAAGCTCCTGCAAGGGGGTCACTGTGTGACATGGTGCATTGTCATGAAGGATGACGGGGTACAGTGCTAGAAGGAAACACTGTTGTGCTCTCCGATCACGTGCTATTTCTATTTGGATCCAAGCATGTTGTTCGTGTTTCCTAAACATATTTTAGGGCGCTAGAACTGGTCTTTCGCACTTTCAGACGCAGCATTACTTCAATTGACCTTCTGCTATCAGACACAGGCAGCGAGAATGTCATGCGACACACATCCTTCATGTTACGGCGGTGTTGCCGCTACTTTGTATCTAATCCATGTATGTTCATTAAGTGGTGCGCTTGCAGAGTATGCCGAAAAAATTATAGTTCCACTTTCTGCCACCAGGTGAAAATATGGCACTGTAAGCAGTCAGAATGTGAGCTGTTTCCGTTTTGATGTTAGTATCCTGTTTGTCGTTTGGCGACACGTGTTGATCTCTTGTGAAGTGACTGTTGGTGTAAAGGGTTAAGAAAGTTGAAGTTTACCTACGAAACTCAATGGCTGTTGAGAAGGAAGACTGTGCACTGCTCGTAAAGGTGTTTTATTAGAACGGCAGTAGTAACTGCGTAGAGGCCCCATCTCAATAAATGGACTAAAGAATATGATCAAGAAATTTGAAGAAACAGGTGAATGAGATGGTGCAGCAGGGAGGGGGAAGCGTCCTATTCCCATCGAAATTGTTGATGAAGTTTTTTAGGTTAGAGGGCCTCATGGAACCACAGAAAGGGCATCCGTCTAAAAGGGGCCAGGTAAAACACAGCAAGTTAATTGTAGAAACGATCAGTATTGTAGTTGTAAATTGTCGTAGCTGTGCTGGAAAAGAACCAGAGCTCCAAGCCCTAATAGAAAGCACTGAAGCTCCATAGTTATAGGTACAGAAAGCTGTCTAAAGCCGGAAATAAGTTCAGCAGAAATTTTTCTAACGATCTAACAGTGTTCAGAAAGGATAGATTCAATACAATTGGTGTTGGAGTATTTATTGCTATCAGAAGTAGTTTGCCTTGTAGTGAAATTGAAGTAGATAGCTCCTGCAAAATAGTATGGGTAGAGGTTATACTTGACAATCGGCCTGAACTATTAATTGGGTCGTTTCACCGAGCCCCCGTTTCGGAAGATACAGTTGCTGAACAGTTCAAAGAAAACGTGTGTCTCGTTTTAAATAGGTATCCCACTCATACAATTATAATCGTGGTGACTTTAATCTTCACTCGATATGCTGGAAAAATTATACGTTTAAAGCCGGCGGCAGGCATAAAACGTCATCCGAAATTTTACTGAACGCTTTCTCAGAAAATTATTTTGAACAATTAGTTCATGAGCCCATTTAAAGCGTAAACGGTTGCGAAAGCATACTTAATCTCTTAGCAACAAATAATCCTGGACAAATAGTGGTTATCGTGACGAATACAGGGATTAGCGACCACAAAGCAGTAGCTGCTATGCTGAATGCCGTAACTCCTACAATCATAAAAAAGAAACAAAACATATATCTATTTAAAAAGCTGATAAAATGCTCTTAACGCGTTTTTAAGAGACAGTATGTACTCCTTCCGATCTGATAATGTAGGCGTAGAAAAGTTGTGGAATTATTTCAGAGATAGTATCGACAACAACTGAGAGATATATACCACATAAATTAATAAGCGATGGTACTGATCCTCCATGGTACACAAAACGTGTCAGATCGCTGTTGCAGATGCAGCGTAAAAAGCATGCCAAATTTAAAAGAACACAAAATCTCCAAGACTGGCAAAGTTTTGCAGAAGTTCGAAATATAGCGCGTATTTCAGTGCGAGATGCTTTCAATAATTTCCGTAACTAAACTATGTCTCGAAATCTGGCAGAAAACCCAAGGAGATTCTGGTCATACATAAAGCACACCTGTAGCAAGACGCAATCAATACCTT
The DNA here is from genome assembly GCF_023898315.1 of Schistocerca nitens. NCBI lineage: Eukaryota > Metazoa > Arthropoda > Insecta > Orthoptera > Acrididae > Schistocerca > Schistocerca nitens. The sequence continues at coordinate 843,383,554 of NC_064617.1, forward strand.
CATTGCGCGATAACAATGGTGAAGTCATTGATGATAGTACGACTAAAGCGGAATTATTGAACACGATTTTCCGAAACTCCTTCACCAAAGAAGACGAAGTAAATATTCTTGGATTCCAATCAAGAACAACTGCCAAGATCAGAAACATAGAAACAGATATCCTCGGTGTCGCAAAACAGCTTAAGTCACTTAATAAAAGCAAGGCTTCCCGTCCAGATTGTATACCAGTCAGGTTCCTCTCAGAGTATGCTGATACAATAGCTCTAAATATTGCAATTATATAAACCGCTCGCTCACAGAAAGACCTAAAGACTGGAAAATTGCTCAAGTCACACCAATACCCAATAAGAGAAGTAGGAGAAATCCGTTGAATTACAGGCCCATATCACTAACGCCGATTTGCAGTAGGGTTTTGGAACATGTACTGTATTCGAACATTATGAAGTACCTGGAAGAAAACGATTTATTGACACAGAGTCACCACGATTTCAGAAAACATCGTTCTTGTGAAACACATCTAGCTCTTTATACTCATGAAGTAATAAGTAATGTCGACAGGGGATGTCAAATTTATTCCATATTTTTAGATTTCCAGAAGGCTTTCGACACCGTTCCTCACAAGCGTCTTCTAACAAAACTGCGTGCCTACGGAGTATCGCCTCAGTTGCGCGACTGGATTCCTGATTTCCTGTCAGAAAGGTCACAGTTCGTAGTAATAGACGGGAAGTCATCGAGTAAAACAGAAGTAACATCCGGCGTTCCACAAGCAAGTGTTATAGGCCCTCTATTGTCCCTGATGTAAATTAACGACATAGGAGACAATCTGAGTAGCCGTCTTGGATTGTTTGCAGATGATGCTGTCATTTACCGTCTTGTAAAGTCATCAGATGATCAAAACGACTTGCAAAATGATTTAGATAAGATATCTGTATGGTGCGAAAAGTGGCAATTGACCCTGAATAAGGAAAAGTGTGAAGTTATTCACACGAGTACTAAAAGAAATCAGCTCAATTTCGATTACGCGATAAGTCACACAAATCTGAAGGCTGTAAATTCAACTAAATACTTAGGGATTACAATTACAAATAACGTTAAGTTGGAACCGTCACATAGATAATGTTGTGGGTAGAGCAAGCCAAAGACTGCGATTCACTGGCAGAACACTTAGAAGGTGCAACTGGTCTACTAAAGAGACTGCTTACACCATGCTTGTCCGCCCTATTCTGGAGTACTGCTGTGCGGTGTGGGATCCGCACCAGGTGGGACTGACAGATGACATCGAAAAAGTACAAAGAAGGGCAGCTCGTTTTGTATTATCGCGAAATAGGGGAGATAGTGCCACAGACATGATACGTGAAGTGGAGTGGCAATCATTAAAACAAAGACGTTTTTCGTTGCGGCGGGATCTTCTCATGAAATTTCAGTCACCAGTTTTCTCCTCCGATTGCGAAAACATTCTGTTGACACCGAGCTACATAGGGAGAAATGATCATCACGATAAAATAAGAGAAATCAGGGCTCGCACATAAACATTTAAGTGCTCGTTTTTCCCGCGCGCCGTTCGAGAGTGGAACGATAGAGAGACAGTTTGGAGGTGGTTCATTGAACCCTCTGCCAGGCACTTTATTGTGAATAGCATAGTAATCACTTAGATGTATATGTGAACTATAGCTGACCGTGCAACACATGTCTCAAACTCTACAGCCAGTATTCGAGCTGTGTCACTGGAATTATGTCTCCCCCAGTCAACAGTTCGAAAGCTTTTGCGGCGCGTTTTACACTGATGCTCCTGCCAGATTCAGAATATGCACCAGTTGAATACCCAAGGTAGTCTACAACATCGTGACTTGGACATTCGTTCGTTGGTGCGCCTGGAGAGGGATGACGTGCGGCCGGTGATTATTCTTTGGATGGACCAGGCACATGTTACTGTGTACGGTGCCGTGAGTGCACAGAATTGTCTCATATGGTGTTCTGCTCCGTCACATGTTGTGCACGAACATCCACTGCAGTCAAGCTTATGTGACTGGTGAAGTTTCACAAGCTCCTTAATTCTTGGTTCGTACTCTTTAGAGGAGAAGACAACTCGTGGCCCTGTTAGGTGTACAGGACATCTGTATGTTTCAAGGCCCTCCTTATGCAACACATTACTCCAGCTTTGCGCAGCACTATTTTCATTGCAGCTCACTGTTTTCATGCAAGATGGGGCGACACCACATGTCGCTTGCCAGATGAAAGACTGAATCATCTTTACGCAATTTCAAGATGTGTGGCATTCCAGACCCCTGGCATAAATCCAAGTGACTTCTTGGTGTGGGGATATCTAAAAAACTGTGTATATCCGAGAAGTATCCCTTCCCGATCTAAAGGATAGGATACAATGACATATCGCCCTGATTACACTGGATATACTGCGAGCAACTGTCAACCATACCATACAACGGATGCAGAAAGCGGTTGAATCAGGAGACCGTAATGAACACATGTTGTAAGTTGTGACCATATACTCATAAACGTGCAAGAACCAGCATTATCGTGAGGCTGATCGTTCGTTTTCTTTAACCCACATGACATCCTGACTGTTTCTAGCTCCATATTTTCACCCGGTAGCAGAAAGTGGAACTATTATTTTTTCAGCGTACTCTTTGAGCACACCGATTAATGAAAATAGCTACAGCGTTCGGCCTCCTGCGTTGTATACAGTCCACATCGCGGCACTTAGAATGCCGTCATTTCACTCATAACCATGCGATGTATTCACTTCTGAGCAGCTAAAATCAGGTAGTAGAGAAGGCCTTCAAGCTGCATCCGCTACATCTGTAAAGTGAGTGTAAAAAGTTGAGGTACTGTATTCAGTCCTTTAAATACATGGTATAGACAGTAACAATCGGTAAACTGAACAAGGAACTAATATATGCCTCTTGGAAAACGAAAAAGATACAGAAGTAAATAATACTTAAGAAGTAAACATTTAGCTAGCATTACGCAAAGTATTATTTGTTTTATCACGAAATTGTCTGTCGCCTTGTTAGACCACCGTCAGTTCACAACTGAAAGTCTCAATCATGGTTAAAATGACGTAATATTCAAGAGGTATTACTGATACAGGTACAGAAGATATATGAAGTCAAAGGAAAGATAACTGTCACCACATGAATGTGCACACTTATCATTTGGGGCTATGCTGGTTGTGTGTAAATGGTACCAGATCATTGTATGACCCTCCATCACAGGACTGATTTGTGATAATGAAGTGGTGTGATTGTGTGTGTGTGTGTGTCTGTGTTTGTGTATCTGTGTGTGTGTGTGTGTGTGTGTGTGTGTGTGTGTGTGTGTATGTGAGTGTGTGCTTGTGCCAATCGGTTTCAGGAATCAGCACAGTAAGAAGACTTGATGTGGAGACTTGACAGAACGGCAAAAATGTGCTACCGTGGATACACCTATAAACACACTGAACTTAGTATATTTATTGGTATATCAAAGTGGACGGTCCAACCTGTCCACAAGGAACGGTGTACCACTTGCAGCCGTGTAATATGGTGTAAGACCGGTGGTCGTAAGAAGGTTCTAACAGATGAGGACCAGAAATGACTCTTACGCCTTGTCAACGACCATCGGTTAGAAACCAAACAGGAATTGCTGCTATCAGTGAATGCAGGTGCGTCTCAACGACTTCGCGAGTGAACACAGAAAAGGGAACTGCCATTAATGGACTTCTGGTAGCGGATACCTTGCAAAGATCCATTTCTCGTAGTGGCACAGAAAGTTGAACCACACAACACAGAATTGGGGCGTGTTGTGATGTGACGAGTCACTATTTTATCTCTTTTCGAATGTCACACGCATAGAGTGTGCCAATGGTCCAATAAAGAGTTTAACCCCTCAGTGTGCGTAGGGAATAGTTCAGACTGGATGTTGCCCTGTAATGTCCTGGGACTGTTTTGCTTACCATGACTTGAGACCATTCAGTCCAGATACCGTGACCATAAATTAGTGTATTTATTCATGGTGACCAAGTGTTGCTCTTTCCTCTACATTCTTTAGATGAGTATGCTATGGAGATTCCTTCGCTGTTCAGTGGGCAAGACGAATACTGCCAACTTGAAGATGTGCTAAAAATGTTGTGTACAACTTCGTACACAGCAGTAAAGAGAAGTGGGTTACAGAGTGATGTGGCAAATCTCATTGTAGGATAACTGGATAGGAGCAGAAACCATTACTGAAGTAGATAACACAGCAAACAGAAAATCTTCTTAACTTGTGTTTCTTCAAACGTATGGAGATTCATTACAAATAATACAGCAAGAATTAGAGTCCAGCTATCACAATGTGTATAACGATGAGGCTCGCTGTAGTAGGCATCAACGATGGTGTCACATCGATGACGTTCGAAGTGCAAGTGAGCATGTTGCTGCCGCTGGCAGTCCTACATAGAGTCGACAGAGGGCGCTGGTGGTACGGAGCCCCTGTATGCGTGGCTCTGCGGGCACGCGCCATTGAGTCCCCCAGACTCCTTGTGGCTGCTATCAACACCCAACAGAAACTTGGAAACCCATGGGTGGTACTGATGTGTAATATCACGAGGAGCAACCGTAGAACAGTACATCAATAGATGTGTTTGTTGCTATTGGTCGTGTGGCTCCATCGATGGGACACCTCAATTCCACTGTGAATACTGACAGTAGGAGGATGCTAGCTGTTATTAAGTGTAGCGAGTATTGCCGAAGGTCTGTCATCTTAGTGGTTAATTGTTCCACCAAAACACAACGCAACAGAGAAAAAATGTTATTGTAACTCACTAGTATTAATGACTGAAACACTGTGCTGATGAGGTAATAATCATTCAGTTTGTGCACCCATCGTTGGAAACTACAAGCTATTCAAACCATTTTCTGATATTCATGATACAAAATTATGTGCTGTAGTTGGAGATTAGTTGTTATCAACCGATGCAGTGTGATTTGCTTGAAATGAGCCACCTCGACTTTTGTCTAATCTTAGGCCTAACTAGGCCAGTACGAACAAATGTAAGTATTAAATAAGATTATATGATTTCTACTAGTTGTTAAGTGATTTGATATCGAGCCATAGGGTTTTTTTTAACATTCGAGGGCAACATTTGTACGCTTAACCTCTTGGTTTTGGATGCCAACAAAAACTCCTAAAAATAAAAAGAAAGAAATGTAGTGACACTTATTTAGATGTTTCTAATATTAACAACTATTGCATTCACGGAAAGTTCCTGGCCTAATGAAGGAAACCAGTCCCATTGAATGGGTCATTGATATATGACCCTATTTTTCAAATATTTCATTAACGGTGAATATTTATGACTTCTGTGTCTAGTGTAGTGCAAAAGATAATGTTCAAGTTACACTTAAAAAATGTTTATTACAATATCTGAGGTTTCATTACACATTTCTTAAGGTGGCCCATCGATAGCAACGTTCGCCTAATTACATAGCACAGGTGGTTTTAATTAATCATTAAAATTCTTTACATCGTAAATGTAGCTCATTACCCTCGTAATGAGGCGAATAAAGTACGATGTTCATCTCAATATTTCTCAAGCTCTCAGGTAGTACTGTAAAATGTGTAAATACATTAAGCATCAACCACTGGAGCACAACACTCAAATCTGTGGGACTAGCTGATAGTTTAGTCAGTAATAACCAGTGCTGTTTTTCTGGGGGAACGCTGGGGGATGCGTAGCCCTAAGCTTTCTCATCGACAAAGTAGTTTTTTTACGGTGTTGAGAACTTGGAAGAGTGCCAAAGATTTATTTCACTGACGTAAATTTTTTATTTCATGTTTTCGTTTTGGTAATTGCAATACGAACGATATCAGTGCAGTTTTTGGTGGGAAAAGCGATGTCATTGACTGTTTCAAGCATTTAGAAGCAGTGGCAACTGTTCTCGACAACTGAATCTCTGGAAGCCAGTTCGACTAACATGTAGCGCCCTCGCCCGCTAATAGTGGGCGATGGCAGTGCTAAACGGATATGCGTACGCTCAAACGCCGGGCTACCGACAGATGTCTCTACGGTCCCGCTACCATTATCCTTCGCGATTCATTGCCATCCTTGTTTTGTTGTGCTTTATTCGTTTGTGTTTGTTGTTCCGTTCTTGTCGGTTGTGCGAAGTTTTACAGTGTGTCCTGTCTTTCGTTGCAACTTGTAAGTTAAGTTGGAGGTGGGAGATGAGCAGAAAACTAACGAACTATTTTACTTGTTCTCCTGCTATAGTAAAGTCAACTGAAGAGTCCGATAGCATATTTTTTTTGTAGTTCGACATGTTGATAACGTCATGGCTAAAAGCAGACGGGTGGCATCCCATGCTTCAGTTATAAGTAAATTTCACTGCATTATACCCTATGTCGGAGTACACTCAAACATTTTTTTAGAAAAAAAGCACTGGTCGATGATGGTATGTTAAGCCGTAATGTCCCTAGCTGTCTATTTTTTTTTATATTGGTGTCCAAAAATATCACGATAACACGAAGTGAATAATGAGCTTCTATCAAAACACAAATTTCTAACGAATATGGTTCGAATGGCTCTGAGCACTATGGGACTCAACATCTGTGGTCATAGTCCCCTAGAACTTAGAACTACTTAAACCTAACTAACCTAAGGACATCACACACATCCATGCCCGAGGCAGGATTCGAACCTGCGACCGTAGCAGTCGCGCGGTTCCTGACTGAGCGCGTAGAACCGCTAGACCACCGCGGCCGGCTTCTAACGAATATTTATGTGGTATTGTTGGGTCGGATATCCGATATCTCCTACGTCAAATCTGTTCTCATCTCATGTCAAACAAGTAAGTATTGTGGAAAAACGACAATTTACATTTCTTTCTGTAAATACGCTGACGGGAATCGTGACACCAAAAATTAATTAATGAAGAGTAATGAAAGTTCGAGAATATATTTGTCTAGGAAACATATTTAAGTTGTTAACATTGCAAGATCACCGGTTAACACAGGTGCAAGATATGCTACTGGAAATGTGAAATGCTGGTAGAATAATACCGGAACTGACATACGGCCGGGAAAGCGGTGTGCTGACCACATGCCCCTCCGTATCCGCATCCAGTGACGACTATGAGCTGAGGATGACACGATGGCTGGTCAGTACTGTTCGGGAGGAGTTTAATTTTAGTTTGGTAGAATAATAAACGGTGTAATCGGCAGAATGATGAATGAAAGCACGCAAACGTGCATGCATTATGCTATACAGGTGACGGATGTCAGTTTGTGTGATGGAGTTCTATGACTGTTGCTTATAGTCAGATAATGTAGGGACGGTTAATGCTGTTTGTGAATGACGCTGGAGTTGTCAGCCGATGATGTCGCATATGTGCTCGATTGGAAACAGATATGGTGATCGAGCAGACCAAGACAATTTGTCGACCCTCTGTAGCGAATGTAGTGTTACAACAGTGGTATGTGGGCGAGCGTTATCCTGTTGGAAAACACCCACTGGAATGCTGTTCAAGAATTCCAGCACAACAGTCCGTATCACCAGACTGACATACAAATTTGCAGTCATGGTGTGTAGGAAAGCATGAGAGTGGTCCTATTGTCATATGAAATCGCACCCCAGATCATAAATCGAGGTGTGGGTCCACCGTGTCTATTACGCAGACAGGTTGGTTACAGGCCTATCCACCTCACGGCCACCATTGGCACGGAGGCAAAACCAGCTTTCAGCAGAAAACGCAACAGACTTCCACCCTGCCCTCCAATGAGCCCTCGCATGACACCACTAAAGTCGCAAATAACGGTGGTTTGGGGTCAGTAGAACGCACGCTACAGGCCTTAAGACTCGGAGCTGTCCTCGAAATAATTGATTTGTAACCGTTCGTTGTGTGATAGTGGTGGCAACTGCTGCTCATTCTGCTGCTGGTGCCGGCCGAAGTGGCCGTGCGGTTAAAGGCGCTGCAGTCTGGAACCGCAAGACCGCTACGGTCGCAGGTTCGAATCCTGCCTCGGGCATTGATGTTTGTGATGTCCTTAGGTTAGTTAGGTTTAACTAGTTCTAAGTTCTAGGCGACTAATGACCTCAGCAGTTGAGTCCCATAGTGCTCAGAGCCATTTGAACCATTTTGAACCATTCTGCTGCTGGAGGTGCAGTAAGATGCATCAGAGCCACACACCGAACAGGAGGGTCTTCTTTGTGGGTTGTGCCACGTGGCCATCGGGAACCCAGTCTTCTTGCGATCGTACATTCTCGTGACTACCGCTGCCAGCAATCACGTACAGTGGCTAAAACCTTGCCAAGTCTTTCTGCAATTCGCGGAAGAAACATTCAGCTTCTCGTAGCCCTATTAGACGACCTCATTCAAACTCAGTGAGGTGTTGATAATGGCATCTTTATCGCCTTAAAGGCTTTCTCGACTAGCATCAACTCACCACGTCCAGTCTCAAGGCTAACTAACACTCACGACCGTTACTGTATGTATTTAAAGGAAACCTGATTTGAATTGTCATGTGACGCTACTATCAACACTCTTATGCGACTGGCGATAAATTTGAACGTGCCTCATCTTTTGTATGTAGAAACACGATTACCTACTTTAGTTTATGTTGCACAACTCCTACTTCGCGTTACAACTTTTTTCGTCAGTGTATATCAACATTTGTAGGATCTTCTCATGGAATTACGTAAGTGGCAAACGATGAACTACTTTATAGATGTAGGCATACAGATCGCTCTTGAAACTTGTCAAACTTTTATAAACATTAAGAACGTGTTGTATGAACTTTCTAGGTCTCATTGAAATGAACTAGCTAAAAATTCCTGAATCGTTTCTGATTTTAACGACAGACCGTAAAGTTCCATTTTCGAGCTTTACTTTACTTCAAAGAACGGAACTCGGCTAGCTTGAAGGGGGAAACCAGATGGCGCTATGATTGGTCCGCTAGATCGCACTGCCATAGGTCAAACGGATATCGACTGCGTTTTTTTAAAAATAGGAATCCCCATTTTTTTATTACCTATTCGTGTAATACGTAAAGAAATATGAATGTTTTGGTTGGACCACTTTTTTCGCTTTGTGATAGATGGCCCTGTAATAGTCACAAACTTATAAGTACGTGGTATCACGTAACATTCCGCCAGTGCGGACGGTACTTCCTTCGTGATACATTACCTGTGTTAAAAAGGACCATTTAACAATTGCGGATAAGGTCGATATCGTGTTGATGTATGGCTATTGTGATCAAAATGCCCAACGGGCGTGTGCTATGAATGCTGCTCGGTATCCTGGACGACATCATCCAAGTGTCCGGACCGTTCATTGGATAGTTACGTTACTTAGGAAACAGGAAGTGTTCAGCCACATGTGAAACGTCAATCACGACCTGCAACAAATGATGACGCTCAAGTAGGTGTTTTAGCGGCTGTCGTGGCTAATCCGCACATCAGTAGCAGACAAGAAGCACGAGAATCGGGAATCTCAAAAATGTCGATGTTGAGAATGCTACATCGACATCTATTGCACCCGTATCATATTTCTATGCACCAGGAATTGCATGGCAACGACTTTGAACGTCGTGTACAGTTCTGCCACTGGGCACAAGAGATTTTTTGCACGCGTTCTATTTGGCGACGAAGCGTCATTCACCAACAGCGGTAACGTATACCGGCATAATATGCACTATTGGGCAACGGAAAATCCACGATGGCTGTGACAAGTGGAATATCAGCGAGCTTGGTGGGTTAACGTATGGTGCGGCATTATGGGAGGAAGGATAATTGGCCCCCATTTTATCGATGGTAATGTAAATGGTGCAATGTATGCTGATTTCCTACGTAATGTTCTATCAGTGTTACTACAAGATGTTTCACTGCATGACAGAATGGCGATGTACTTCCAACCTGATGGATGTCCGGTACGTAGCTCGAGTGCGGTTGAAGCGGTATTGAACAGCATATTTCATGACAGGTGGATCGGTCGTCGAAGCACCATACCATGGCCCGCACGTTCACCGGATCTGACGTCCCCGAATTTCTTTCTGTGGGGAAGTTGAAGGATATTTGCTATCGTGATCCACCGACAACGTCTGACAACGTGTGTCAGCGCATTGTCAATGCATGTGCGAACATTATGGAAGGCGAACTACTCGCTGTTGAGAGGAATGTCGTTAGCCATATTGCCAACTGCATTGAGGTTGACGGACATCATTTTGAGCATTGCATTAATGTAGTATTTACAGTTAATCACGCTGTAACAACATGCGTTCTCAGAAATGATAAGTTCACAAAGATATATGTATGACACTGGAATAACCGAAATAAAATGATCAAACGTACCTACGTTCTGTATTTTAATTTAAAAAACCTACCTGTTACCAACTGTTCGTCTAAAATTGTGAGCCATATGTTTGTGACTATTACAGCGCTATCTCTCACAAAGCGAAAAAAGTGATCCAACTAAAACATTCATATTTCTTTACGTACTACACGGATATGTAATAAAAATGGGGGTTCCTATTTAAAAAAACGCAGTTGATATCCGTTTGACCTATGGCAGCGCCATATAGCGGGCCAACAATAGCGCCATCTGGTTTCCCCCTTCAAGCTAGACAAGTTTCGTTCATTGTAATCTTTTCGTTCGACGCTTATTTCATGAGATATTTGGCCCAGTCACGATCAGTGGACCACCCTGCGCATTTGTGACATACGAACAGCAAAAGAAAACCCGCTGCTAGCGAATCGTATGAAAATATGTATGAGTTGCCTTCGTGTGAACATCGTCGGATAAGTACGATAGCCAGTCTAAAAGCCAACTTACATCGGCTTGAAAAGACACGCTGCTCCCGTAGTCGATAATCTTACTGCTCATAACAACCACTAATGTATGAACTCGGGAAATGTCAGCCACGACGCTAATTAGTAGTGTCATATAGCAGAAGTCAGCGCGTAAACATGAGTACGTTAAAGGCCTCACAGTCAGCTTAAGGTGTGACGTGAGACCGGTTCTCTGCCGATGAAAGGTCGCAGCGGCAACGGTATGCATTTGTAATTGTGGCAGGTGTCAACTGCTAACATTGGTTCCATATGGTGAATGAAACAGGACACTGAAGCATGCAATAGAGGTAGCTGACAGATGCTAGAACTATGAGTAAAGTTGTCGAAGCAGACAGCGAACCAAAAGAAGAGAGAAAACTGATGAATACGAGATTCATTACTGACAAATAATATAGAATACTGACCGATATGCAACATCCTAGGACTAGGGAGCTGTCTGATATGTAAACCTCGATAATCTGAAAATCGATTCTTTGGAACCATTGCTCTGGGAACGACTGGTGCACGATTAAATTCGCGGCTAAGTAGGTTCAAATACCTCTGAGCAGGTTGGGACTTAACATCTGAGGTCATCAGTCCTCTAGAACTCAGAACTACTTACACCTAACTAACCTAAGGACATGATACACATCCATGCCCGAGGCAGGATTCGAACCTGCGACCGTAGTGGTCGCGCGGTTCCACATTGAAGCGCCTAGAACCGCTCGGCCACTGCGGCCGGCGGCTAAGTAGAGATGAAACGAGTTCCCTGCAAGGTTTTCGGGAGGTTCCCCTCGGTTGCAAGGCAAATGACGAAACTGGCAATGTCTTCCCTTTTGTTCCCAGTTGCGAATCCCACTTAGCCCCACAAACAGCTGCACTATAAACAACTCAAACGAGTCGGCGGCAGGACATAGCGGAAGCAGGAATACCTCTGAAGATGTCCAATGCAGTTCCTGAACGAAACGTTACGAATGGGAAAGTTTCATGGACCATCACCAAACAACCCGGAAGACTCACCAGCAGCCTTCAGTGTATGATCGGGTTAAATTTTGGCTGTAAACTTTCTCCATCCATCATACTGGAACTAAATAAGTTTCATTCACTGCCGAAGTACGGTTCTAACGTCTTATCCTCTCTTACCAGCATAAACCCTCTCATTGGTGGATTTATTGACTGTAGTAACCATCGCCACACTGATGATATCGTTACCACTAATTTCTGACTCACTACCGACAGTGTCGATAGGGCTGACCTTGTACCGAAGAGATCTAAAATATTTCCATTAAGTATGGGTTGTCGCGTTAGTTGCTCAAGACAGTTTTCGGAAAAAGCGTTCAGGACTTCTGCGCATGAGTGTTTGTCCGTACTACCTGCAACGAATCGATAGACGTCCCAGTCTATACTCGCTTGGTTAGTCTTCATCAACTAATATTGTATGATTGGGGTATTGTACGTTGTATTGTATGTTAACCGGGGGCCTAGAAACGACGGAGAGGCTCCGTCCCCGCCGCAGCCGCAGTGGTCCATAACCCCACGATGACTACCGCAGTCCACTTCACCCCTCCGCCGTCCCACACGGAACCACTCTTTCAGGATTATTGGGATTATTGTGCGGTTCGGCCCCCGGTGGACCCCCCCCCTCCCCCTTCCTCGGGGACGTCTCACACCAGACGAGTTTAACACCTATGTTTGCGTGGTAGAGTAATGGTGGTGTACGCGTACGTGGAGAACTTGTTTGCACAGCAATCGCCGACATAGTGTAGCCGAGGCGGAATAAGGGGAACCAGCCCGCATTCGCCGAGGCAGATGGAAAACCGCCTAAAAACCATCCACAGACTGGCCAGCTCACAGCTCACCGGACCTCGACCCAAGTCCGCCGGGCGTATTCGTGCTGGGGACCAGGCGTTCCTTCCCAGTCCGGAAAGCCGTGCGGTAGACCGAACGGCTAACCGGGCGGGCTTATGATTAGTGTAGTTCAGCTCTACTGAAGGAAGACTTTCTTTGGCTGATTCCACAACTATTACATCGGAATCGCCATCAGACGATTAATTTTTCACCTACAGTTTGTTTCCCTCGTCTCGATAATTTCGAAGTCAGACACAATTTCGACCACGCGAGACGTAATACTTTCGTCGCTTGCAATGAAACCTCCCACTCCATTGATGCCTAAATTGTCTTTTCGATATTCGTTCTACGTCTTGTTCAATACAGTGGTGCGCTAAACTTATGGACGAAACTAATTTTCTCATGATGCGTCGCTACTAAGTAACATAGTGAATGGCTCCGAACTTCAACCATTACCGAGTCCATCAATATGAGGTAGCAAACATGAGGTAGCCAAGGAGGTGGAAACGTGGGTTCTACTATGCCCAGACTGCTTGGTAGCTACAACAGGAAACCACAATTAAGTAGCAGGAATACAAAATAAGAAAGTATTTATTACTTAACTTTGTTGTAGTCCATGATCTGTTGGTTGACAATTATAGAAGACGCGACTAGACTAAGCGTCTGTACAATGACATAATTTACAAGTCACAAATCTTGCAGTGAGGAATTAATCTCTCGTAATCTTGAATGTTGAATCCGGTGAATTTGAAGACGAACTTGGCACTGGGCTACAAAGACTTGATGGCAGCAATGACTGGGCTGCAGACGATGACTGACTAACATCGGCGCTGGCTGACGACTGAGCGCGGCTACTCCTGTTACACATGAAGTGGCCTAGCGGCGCCTCGCGGCGAACGCAAGTACTGCGACGCGCTGTGCACTCTTTGGTTAGCACAGCCGTTCTTCTGTTCCGTTTATCGAGAGAATCGCATCCGGCGGATCGATCTCTCGCGGTGGCGGTGTGGTCGCATGACTGACGACAGCACACATAGCTCTATGGAACTTGGACCATATATAGAAAGAATTGCTACAGTGCGTGGGGTCCTGTCCACTCGTCTCTTGTAGTGTGCCTAAAGGATGCTGCTTTCTCGGATAGCTATACAACAATTCAAGCAAATCACATTAACGGTTTTTATTACAATAATGTAGATTGACAATACTAAACTTTGGTTTTCTCTCCTGTCGTAGTGCGGTCCTCGTCAGCGCACTATTGGCTGGCGTCGTCTCACAGTCTTCTCTGCTGTTGCGTTCTTTATCTTCGTGCCGGCGCTTGTTGTTACTCTGAACACAGTGTATTGCAGAAGCTAACTGAAAGAAATACGTAATGAGACGAAATAACATTTTTATTCAAAGACAATAATTACATTGAAACACCGAGATCCATCATGGCCCCTGACATTACAAAAGGCAGTAGATCGTCTTATGGAGTGTGTGGTTACCAAGGATGGGAATGCGTGCTCCTCAATGCGTTCCAAAGGTGGCCAAGAGGTTGGTAAGCAGCTCTCGTGGTCGGCCGTTACATTTCTTCACCAGCGTGGTTGAGAACTGCTGGACAGTCTTTGGCGCATGTGGACGTGCCGCAGTGTGTCTCCCCAACGCATCCCACACGGGGTCGACAGAATATACGTTGAGGGAGGGTATGTGGGAACGTGCAGGTCAGCTCATTCGCCGAATATCCTCTCGTTACACAAGCTCGTCCGCCTGAGTTGTTCGACGCGGTAGTGCAGCCATAAAAATGAAGTCTGGTCCTAATACACGCACGTAGACGCGCATGAGGAAGGAGTACAGTGTCACAATAACTTTTAGGGTGAGTGTTCCGTGTTAAAAGGATTTGATGACTGAATGCCCATGCTACATTACGCCTCCCCAATCACCTGGACCAACAAAACAGTCATGTTCGACACTGATGGGCGTACCTTATATGGCGAGAGGTGGGAGCATGTAATGTATCCAGGAATATCAGAGGACCTTAAACTACCACCACGCCTATCTGGTTACGATACAGCAAACTATACAAGAACACTATGTGTAGAATTTCCCATAATCCTCCAAACTAATTGTGGGAATATGAAGATAGTAACTGTTCCGAAAGAACGGATACCAATTATGGCAATGCAGCTTCTCTAGAAAGAAATGATAATTAATCGAAACCCTCAGCTGCCAAGAGATATTGTTGATATACCTCAATGGGGACAGCTGAAAATGTGTGCCCCGAGCGAGACTCGAACCCGGGATATCCTCCTTACTTGGCAGACGCTCTATCAATCTGAGCCACCGAGGGCACAGAAGATTGTGCGACTGCAGGGACTTATCCCTTGCACACTTACCGTTAGACCCACATTCCAAACTGTCCACAACCTACATTCGTAATGTTCCTACCGGATATTTGCCCATTCACTCATTGCTCGCGCCAACTAAGGTGACAATTCCCGTAAGAGTTCGGGCAAAGTGTGCGCATTCACACAGAAGAAGGTCAGTGGCCGTGAAGTTTGCAAGGGATAAGTCCCTGCAGTCCCGCTATCCTTTGTGCCCTCCGTGGCTGAGATGGATAGAGCGTCTGCCATGTAAGCAAGAAATCCCGGGTTCGAGTCCCGGTTGGGGCACACTTTATCAGCTGTCCCCATTGAGCCGGCCGCGGTGGTCTAGCGGTTCTAGGCGCTCAGTCCGGAACCGCGCGACTGCTACGGTCGCAGGTTCGAATCCTGCCTCGGGCATGGATGTGTGTGATGTCCTTAGGTTAGTTAGGTTTAAGTAGTTCTAAGTTCTAGGGGACTGATGACCACAGATGTTAAGTCCCATAGTGCTCAGAGCCATTTGAACCATTTGTCCCCATTGATGTATATCAACAACACCTGTTGGCAGCTGAGAGTCTCGATTAATTATGATTTCTTTCTAGAGAAGCTGCATGGCAATCATTGGAATCTGTTCTTTCGGAACAGTTACTATCTTCATATAGTGAAGGGCTACCCGTTAGACCCACATTCCTAACTGTCCACAACCTACATTAGTAATGTTCCTAAGGGCTATTTGCCCATTCAATCATTATTCATGCCAACTAAGGTGACGATTCCCGTAAGAGTTCGGGCAAAGTGTGCGCATTCGCACAGAAGGAGGTCAGTGGCCGGAGAGCGTGCAAGGGATAAGTCGCTGCAGTCCCGCTTTCCTTTGTGCCCGCGGTGGCTCAGGTGGATAGAGCGTCTGCTATGTAAGCAAGAGATCCCGCGTTCGAGTCCCTGTCGGGGCAAACATTTTCAGCTGTCCCCATTGATGTATATCAACAACACCTGTTGGCAGCTGAGGGTTACGATTAATTATCATTTCCTTCTAGAGAATCTGCACGGTCATCATTGTTATCTGTTCTTTCGGAACAGTTACTATCTTGATATAGTTAAAGGCTACCCGGCCATTGACCTTCTTCTGTGCGAATGCGCACACTTTGCCCGAACTCTTACGGGAATCGTCACCTTAGTTGGCGCGAGTAATGAGTGAACGGGCAAATATCCTTTACGAACATTACAGATGTAGGTTGTGGACAGTTGGGAATTAGCGTCTCACGGGAAGCGTGCAAGGGATAAGTCCCTGCAGTCCCGCTATCCTCTGTGCCCTCGGTGGCTCAGGTGGACAGAGCGTCTGCCACGTAAGCAGGAGATCCCGGGTTCGAGTCCCGGTCGTGGCACACATTTTCAGCTGTCCCCATTGAGTTATATCAACAACACTTGTTGGCAGCTTGGAGGTTTCGATTAATTATCATTTCTAATTGTGGGTGAATGTACATCTATAGGTTGTTCAAGCTGACACCGTAATGACTGTGGTAATGTCACTTATTCGCCAGGAATAAAACTAGTCTGAGAACTTTCTTGGTGGACAGAGTGTATATGTGATGACCTTAAATTAAAATTGTGTGTAACCTATGACATTTTGGTTCCTTAGACGTGGAAGCTAGGACTGTGGAAACCACAGAAAAGGAACTCGCTCTGAATACCTCAACATTGAGGGAAATCGTTGTCATCCTTCCTTCTATAGAAACAAAAGCAAAAATGGTGTAACTAGAGCAACAGGCAACATTGACAATACATTTCAGACATAAAAAACGTAATGAGCCTCCTCTTGATGTTCGTGATTGAAGAGACGAAATGAGAAGGATGTATTCAAGAAAGAAAAGTTGGAGATCTTTCGACGACTAAGTCACTGATGACCTATCACAAACTCCTCTTCAAATGAACTATCCCGGCCTTCACGTCACTCAGTTTTACAGAACTCAATGAAAACCTAAATCAGGAAGGATGGACGGAGATTGTTATCTACCCCTCCAGAGTGCAAGTGGCGGCGGTAAATTACTACGGGAGCAAACTGCTGAGGTCATCGGTCCCTAGGCTTACACACTACTTGATCTAACTGAAACTAACTTACGCTAAGGACAACACACATACCATTGCCCGAGGGAGTATTCGAACCTTCGACGTGGGGAGCCGCGCGAACCGTGGTTAGGCGCCCCAGACCCCGTAGCTAACCCGCGCGGCCAGAGTGCAAGCCTAGAATAAAATGTAGCGATATTGGGAAACATCTGCACTAAACCCCTGAAGGCTTCAGATGCACACTGAGCTGCAGTGTACTTCTACTAACTGAAGTGTAATGGGAAACAATTTCCAAGAGGTCAAGACGCCTTCCTAATCCGTTCAGTTGTGGTTAGACGAATTACTACGTATCAGTCATCTGAAAATGGGTTGCTAAAAAATCGAAAGCATCGTGTAACAATAAAAGAATTTCGATTACACAACGATCACTATACACACCTAGGACAGTATGCCTAACTTGTGTAAATTATTTCAATTGTTTTCAATAGACTGAGTGTAATAGAAAACTGTCATGTGTAGAGTGAAATGAAACAGCATAATTAAGAGTAATATCAGATGGTTGTTTTAGTTCACTGTGAGGTGTTTGCAGAGGTTTTTTTTTTTTCGCTGTGCTATGGTTCATCATATTTTGTACCTGATTCAGAAAAGAATCCTAGATATTAGAAAAAAGTATTTTAACACCACTGAAGATTCTGATTAGAGTGCCCTACATTCTTCACAAGACTGTGAAATCATTATTTAACCTTCATTTGAGGTACAAATAAGCCAGCGAAAACAGGTTCCGCACAGCGTGGAGGACCGAAACAGAGCTATAGGTCCCAATATTCGCGACATTTCCCAGTAGTTACCGAAATGAGGTTCTGTGACGTTCATAGCTGTCGGGCATATTTTGCATAAAAATTGAAGTACTACAACGCAGTTACGTCTTTGATATTCCCGTATACTTGGAGCATCTTCACATACATTGGCTTGATGGTGGTAAGCAGGCAGCAGTGTTTTCACTTTTACTATTTGCGCGTGGAAGAACAGCATCATTTGTCTAAACCGACACGGAGAATCAGCAGTATGCCATCTTACAACTTTGGACGCCTGTGGGTATTTTTCACAGTACACACTGCATGAAGTTTCACCACGTCGCATATCCAACACAAGTTTTCATTCGAAACGACCCAAGCAGGAATGTCATTGATGTTAAAGCATATAAACTCTGAATGATACGTACACTTACCCCGTGGTGTGGTGGCACATGTAGATTGAAAGCCTCTGTCTTTAATCTCGGGCTAAACTGAACGCATAAGATATCTGGCTCTAGCAAAATTCCTTGACAATATTCTTCTTTTACACGAATTTCTTTTACGTTAAAATAATTACCAACTCTGTAGGACCACTGTTTGGTATTCACAAGTAGGAGGTGCTTTCACTGCGCAATGCAAAAAAAGGAGAGGTTGTACAAATGCTTAAAGAATTCCAGATGACGATTGCATTTTGTACGTAAGTTCCTAGCGCGATTCACAGGTGTGTTACCTCCATTACAGGCAGATCATGCGCAATCAAAAGAACATGAAACTTAACACTGAGATCGAACATAGTCTGAAGCATCTCGGTATCTCGCCAACACTGGCTTCCGTTATGGGCTGTAAAAACTTCCAATGAATTCAATATATTTCTGCTGTTGGCGGTTCTGTTTTTGACTGACAATAGCGCTGAAGACAGAATATTCCGTCTCGAGTATAAACCTAATTTGAGATAGCTAGGCAGCTCTGAAATCTCCGTCAGCCCCTGCAGCGAGGTCAAAGATCGTTACAGAGTGTCATGAAGCCCGTGGGAGACAAGTGGAAGGCAACAGTTTAAACCTGCTGTGGGTCTCTGGTCACTCAGGAATTAGTATCAATGAACAATCTGAAACACTGGCCGCGACAGGTGTGGCGACTTCATTTATTGGATCGAAACCTGTCCGAAAGAAATGAAAAGTAAGTAGCTGGATCAGAAGGTAGCATGTCGAATATTGGACAGTAATCCAAAACCGAAACATGGCAAGCTATTCATGCCGCAGTTGCGTTTCAAGAGAAGTTCTATAACGCAGGGCTTGAATAGCAGATAAATTAATCTCAGGGTAGGAATTATGACTGGCGCTGGCAACTTTAAGAAGACGAAGAGGCCTCTAAAGTGTAGACTAAGTAGTGAGGAGGATGAAAAGGCACCACGCGTAATTTTCCAATACGAAACTTTGGAGGGCAATAGGCACAGAATATTTGCTTCATTAAATCGTGAAGAAATCGTGTCTAACAAGGAACTACGTTGGCATGCTGAAAAGAAATGCTCCGAACTTTTTATGTGTGTAAATTAAACTAACTTTATTAATATTCTACATATTTATTCTTCAAGTATACAAATTTATTTCTCACCATAGTTACCCTGGTGACGAAAGCATTTCTTCCAACGAGTGACCAGTTTGTTGATACCTTCACTACAGAATATTAGCCATTGTTAATGCAGTCACAACCTCGCCTCTGCTTGCACCAAATCACTATCAAAGTAAAGTCCTCGGAGGTATTCTTTACATTTTGGAAACATATGAAAGTCGGATTGGGCCAAGTCATGACTGCATGGAGGATGATCGATGACGGTGAACCCAAAGCGTCGGACTGTTGCAGATGTCGCAGCGCTAGTGCGTGGTCTACCATTGTTATGCTGCAGGAGACGAACTGTTCGAATTCGTGCTTCCAGTTTTCTGAGCTATTACAGCATGCTGTTCCTCACGCAACGAAATAGTTACTTTACACACCGCCATGTTACAAGCTGTAATTCGGAGTCCTCCAGCGGCAGAGGGTTTCAACTTGCGTCAGAGAAGCGGAAAAGTCGGCGGAGTGGTATTCGTGACATGTAATATGCCAAACGATGTTGAGAACAGAGTAAAAAATTCGAAGGCATTTCCTTTCATCAAGCCCTCGTAGTAAAGCGTCTCCTACTACTCCTTAAGGTGACCGTTTGGCTTTACTACACTACTGGTCATTAAAATTACTACATCACGAAGATGACGTGCTGCAGACGCGAAATTTAACCGACAGGAAGAAGATGGTGTGATATGCAAATGTTTATCTTTCCAGAGCATACACACAAGGTTGGCGCCGGTGGCGACACCTACAACGTGCTGACATTGGGAAATTGTCCAACCGATTTCTCATACACAAACAACAGTTGACCGGCGTTGCCTGGTGAAACGTTGTTGTGATGCCTCGTGTAAGGAGGAGGAATGCGTACCATCACGTCTCCGACTTTGATAAAGGTCGGATTGTAGCCTATCGCAATTGCGGTTTATCGTATCGCGACATTGCTACTCGCGTTGGTCGAGATCCAATGACTGTTAGCAGCATATGGAATCGGTGGGTTCAGGAGGATAATGCCGAACTCCGTGCTGGATCCCAACGGCCTCATATCAATAGCAGTCGAGATGACAGCCATCTTATCCGCATGGCTGTAACGGATCGTGCTGCCACGTCTCGATCCCTGAGTCAACAGATAGGGACGTTTGCAAGACAACAACCATCTGCACGAACAGTTCGACGACGTTTGCTGCAGCATGGACTATCAGCTCGGACACCACGGCTGCGGTTACCCTTGACGCTGCATCATAGACAGGAGCGCCTGCGATGGTGTACTCAACGACGAACCTGGGTACACGAATGGCAAAACTTCATTTTTTCAGATGAATCCAGGTTCCGTTTACAGCATCATGACGGTCGCATCCGTGTTTAGCGACATCGCGGTGAACGCATATTGGAAGCGTGTATTCGTCATCGCCATACTGGCGTATCACCCGGCGTGATGGTATGGGGTGCCATTGGTTACAGGTCTCGGTCACCTCTTCTTCGCATTGACGGTACTTTGAACAGTGGACGTTACATTTCAGATGTGTTACGAGCCGTGGCTCTACCCTTCATTCGATCCCTGCGAAACCCTACATTTCTGCAGGATAATGCACGACCGCATGTTGCAGATCCTGTACGGGCCTTTCTGGATACAGAAAATGTTCGCCTGCTGCCCTGGCCAGCACATTATCCAGATGTCTCACCAAATGAAAACGTCTGGTCAATGGTCGGCAAGCAACTGGCTCGTCACAATACGCCAGTCACTACTCTTCATGAACTGTGGTATCGTGTTGAAGGTGCATGGGCAGCTTTACCTATACACGCCATCCAAGCTCTGTTTGACTCAATGCCCAGGCGTATGAAGACCGTTATTACGGCCAGAGGTGGTTGTTCTGGGTACGGATTTCTCAGGATCTATGCACCCAAATTGCGTGAAAATGTAATCACATGTCAGTTCTAGTATATTTGCCCAATGAATACCCGTTTATCATCTGCATTTCTTCTTCGTGTAGCAATTTTAATGGCCAGTAGTGTAGAATCACAGGGAGCGAAACCGCACAATAAACTCAGTATCCGTGCGGGCAACAGTGGGCTAAGACCACTGTTGGTTTTTATGCGCCCTGCGCTAAACAAATCGCATCAAATCACTGAGCATAAGAGCACGTGTAAACAGTTCAGAAATCGTGCTTGCTTCATAAATGACTGGGGGATGACAATAACACGAAAATACTTTATTGAAATTCCTGATTATTAATAAGGAACTCAATAAGCAGTGACAAATAATAAATGTATACTTGTTCTGTGATGGACCACCTGGTGTACGGTTCCAAGGTATATGAAAATCAACATTTCATACGGTCGAGAACACTCTGAACAATATGAAAACAATGGGAATATCAGGAATGCCGTACACTAACCTCACAGATGGAGAACTGAAATGCCGACGATGTAGCACGATCATGTCTCTCTATTAACGACGAAAATTGAGTCTAGACACGACTAGAAGTCCAGAAAGCGTTTCAAACCAAATATTACGCCGAGATGCGCAAGCATTGCCACAACACCACAGTCCTTGTAGTCTGCAGCTTGGGGCTGGGCATCAGAATTAAACCTCCACTTAATACATAGCGTCCACAAGCCAACTCCGACAAGCGACGAAAAGCAGGAACAGCAAATCGTCAGCAGTGTCTCTTCTGTTGGAGGTGTCCGACACCACACACACACACACACACACACACACACACACACACACACACACACACACACACACACAAAATCTGAAGTTTCGGATGAGATTATCTCGAAAACTGTACATCGGGTAAAAATAGTGGCTAAGACAAGTTCGTAAGCTCAAAGGGGGACATAAAATGTTACTACACGTAACCTCCACCCCCGCCCCCTTGAGGGGGGGAGGCAACTTTTAAATCTGAAACGGAAACACCTATTATTATTGCAGATTCGGATTTTCCATAAAAAAGTAATCAAGTTTTGTCTGAAACATTTTTTAAACCATTGACACATGACGCTGAAATCGAGAAAAAAGTAAAATTGGGGAAGAACTCTAATTTATTTAGAATTATCCGAGAAGGACGCATCAAATCGGTAAAAAATGTGCACCAATTCTTTCGTTACGCCAAATTAAGCTATTTTTGTACAAAATGTACTGTCTCCTACTTTTAGCGTTACCCAGGAACAACAACATGGACATAGTAGACTCATGTTCCCATTGGGTGCTTCATTAGCGAGAGTGCCCTTGCCTTTCACATGTTGGGGTGCTTCATTAGTGTGAGTCCCCTTGCCTCTCACAATTTGGGGTGTTTAATTAATGAAATTAACCACGAAGAAATTGTTCAAAATTATCCCCCTTTTCTTAAATGCATGAAGTCAATCGTCTGCGAAAGTTAACCACAGTTTTGAGCAGCACATCCCGTGGTATGGCTGCACACGCTCTTCGAATGCGTTGCTCCATATCGTTTCTGGTTGTGGGCTGTCTTTCATAACCAATATTTTTTAAATAACCCCACAAGAAGAAATCAGGAGATGTTAGGTCTGGTGAACGTGGAGGCTACTGAATTGGCCCGCCACGTCCTATCCACCAACCAGGGTACCGTAAATTTAAAACGTTCCTCACATTTTTAGTATAATGGGGAGCTGCTCCTTACTGTTGGAACCACATTCGTTGCCTGATTTCTAAATCAACTTCTTCCATTAGCTCCAAAAAATCATCGCGGGGAAGCTGTAAATAAGATTCTCCAGGAAGGTTTCGGTCAAAAAAATGCGGTCCTATCAAGTAACCGTTTAAAATCCCACACCAGACTATTAACGACCATTTGTGTTGATTGTCGACGGGTCTGTGCCAGTGTGGACTGACAGGGAACCAATAATGACAATCGTGACGATTTAATTCGCCATTGTTTTTGAATGTGGCTTCATCGGTGCACATAAAGTATCTAAAAAATCATTGTCACCTCTTATCATTTCCAAGGCCCATTGGCATAAATACACGTGTTTTTGAATATCTTTCGGCGTTAATGCCTGTGTCTGTGTGATATGATACGCATGATATTTATGTGCCTTCAAAATCCTCAAAACAGTTGATTTCGGTATTCCAGTTTATCTCTGAATCGCACGACTACTAATTTCGGGATCCAATTGAACACAGGGGAGAGGGGTAAGGGTACGAGAGTCATTTTCATTGTATTCGCGATGACGAGGTGGACGGAGCATGTATCCATTTTGAGCTCGTTAGTGCAATTTCGAATAATGTTTTCGCTTGGATGTCGTCTGCTTGGGAAACGATCCGCATACAATTGCGCTGCTGCAGCGTAATTGTTATGGTATTCACCTAAAATTAACATCATATCAACAATCTCTGTAGGAGGATAGTGAGTCAAGTTTCTCTAAAGAATAATTTACTTTCGTCAGTTGATGTTTACGGTTCACAATCTGAAAGTGAAGTGACGTCTCATCACATTGTACCGACCTTTATACTGAGCCATAGTTCGCAGTTTGGCCACGGTAGCGCCACAGTCGGATGAGTAATGCAATTGTGAAGAGTTCCCTAACGAGATTTTAATACCATTCCGCCTCCCTCCATCAAAAACTGTGGTGGGTAGGATACACTTTGTAAAAAAAATAGCTTAATTTGGCGTAATGAAAGAATTGGTGAACGTTTTGTATCGATTTTATGCGTCCTTCTCGGATCATTCTAAATAAATCGGAGTTCTTCCCCAATTTTAATTTTTCTCGATTTCAGCGCCATCTGTCAATGGTTTAAAAAATGTTTAAGACTAAACTTGATTACTTTTTATGGAGAATCCGAATCTGCAATAAAAATGGATGCTTCCGTTTAAGATTTGAAAGTTCCCCCCACCCCCCCGCCCCACCCAAGGGGGTGGTGGCTGAAGGTCATGCACAGTATCATTTGATATCCCCCTTTGAGATTACGAACTTGTCTTACCCACTAATTTTACCCGATGTATAGTTTGCGAGATAATCTCATCCGAAACTTCAGATGGACCACCCTGTATATATACGAGCGAGGACGGCTCTAGGTACTTTCAGTGCGATTGCACCACATCTTCCGAACCCCTGCGGTATTTAGCGAATGCTGCGAGCACTGGGGCTAATGGATGAGGGCACTATTTGCACGTGACGGGTTTAGAATTTGTGTTGGACGAGAAGCGCGTCCGGATAGCTGAGGCGGTTGAGTCAACCTTCTAGCGACATGGAGCATTCCGGTTCAAGTTCCGGTCCGACACAAATTTTCAACTTTCACCACTGATTTATTTCAGTGTCTGTAGGGGCTGAAGTAAGATTTCCGGTAATTCAACGTCAGTGGAATGCCTGAAACAGAAGTGCCCTGTCCACGGGGGAACTCTTCGACTCATTTCTGCCACAGGGGCATCTCATTGATGAGCCAGCCATTAAGTCCTAAGTCCCTACCACAGACAAATCTTTACGATACCAACCAAAGTGTGCTCAGCATCTCAGAACCCAAGTGCAGAGCCTGTTTGCAGTACTTTAGCGACTCACAACTCGCCTAAAATGAATACTTTGAAAGACGACTAAATGAACGGCTTTCAAGATGCAGGAATTGAATCCTAGTGATGCAAATAGTAGTACAATTTACAACAGGCGATCAAAAACTTCGGCCGCGCGGTCTAGGGCATCTTGTCACGGTCCGCGCGGCTACCCCGTCGGAGGTTCGAGTCCTCCCTCGGGCGTGGTTCAAATGGTTCAAATGGCTCTGAGCACTATGGGACTCAACTGCTGTGGTCATCAGTCCCATAGAACTTAGAACTACTTAAACCTAGCTAACCTAAGGACAGCACACACATCCATGCCCGAGGCAGGATTCGAACCTGCGACCGTAGCAGTCGGACGGTTCCGGACTGCGCGCCTAGAACCGCGAGACCACCGCGGCCGGCTCCCTCGGGCGTGGGCGAATGTGTTGTCCATAGCGTAAGTTAGATTGAGTAGTGTGTAAGCTTCGGGACCAATGACCTAAGCAGTTTGGTCCCCTAAGATCTCACCACAAATTTACAGAATTTCAGAAAGTTCCCGTTCGAAGACCACCCTAACCCCTTGCCTACATCTCGTTGCTTATATTGGGTGGTCAGAAACAGTCTGACAAAGCTTGTAAGGGTGTTGCAGTGGAGGCTGTGCTGAGAAATAACGGTCAAGAAAAAAGTTCTATGCGTTGCGAGGCTTCACAGTTCCTTAGCATTGCTTAATATAATGCTATTCGGTAGATAAATCTGACACTCCATTCAAGTATATTCTACGTATTAACATACATTCAACTTAATGTTGATAGTTATGAAATTAAACAATATTTTCAAATTAAGTGGAATGGCCATCAAGAATTAGTGCATCTACACTCCTGGAAATTGAAATAAGAACACCGTGAATTCATTGTCCCAGGAAGGGAAACTTTATTGACACATTCCTGGGGTCAGATACATCACATGATCACACTGACAGAACCACAGGCACATAGACACAGGCAACAGAGCATGCACAATGTCGGCACTAGTACAGTGTACATCCACCTTTCGCAGCAATGCAGGCTGCTATTCTCCCATGGAGACGATCGTAGAGATGCTGGATGTAGTCCTGTGGAACGGCTTGCCATGCCATTTCCACCTGGCGCCTCAGTTGGACCAGCGTTCGTGCTGGACGTGCAGACCGCGTGAGACGACGCTTCATCCAGTCCCAAACATGCTCAATGGGGGACAGATCCGGAGATCTTGCTGGCCAGGGTAGTTGACTTACACCTTCTAGAGCACGTTGGGTGGCACGGGATACATGCGGACGTGCATTGTCCTGTTGGAACAGCAAGTTCCCTTGCCGGTCTAGGAATGGTAGAACGATGGGTTCGATGACGGTTTGGATGTACCGTGCACTATTCAGTGTCCCCTCGACGATCACCAGTGGTGTACGGCCAGTGTAGGAGATCGCTCCCCACACCATGATGCCAGGTGTTGGCCCTGTGTGCCTCGGTCGTATGCAGTCCTGATTGTGGCGCTCACCTGCACGGCGCCAAACACGCATACGACCATCATTGGCACCAAGGCAGAAGCGACTCTCATCGCTGAAGACGACACGTCTCCATTCGTCCCTCCATTCACGCCTGTCGCGACACCACTGGAGGCGGGCTGCACGATGTTGGGGCGTGAGCGGAAGACGGCCTAACGGTGTGCGGGACCGTAGCCCAGCTTCATGGAGACGGTTGCGAATGGTCCTCGCCGATACCCCAGGAGCAACAGTGTCCCTAATTTGCTGGGAAGTGGCGGTGCGGTCCCCTACGGCACTGCGTAGGATCCTACGGTCTTGGCGTGCATCCGTGCGTCGCTGCGGTCCGGTCCCAGGTCGACGGGCACGTGCACCTTCCGCCGACCACTGGCGACAACATCGATGTACTGTGGAGACCTCACGCCCCACGTGTTGAGCAATTCGGCGGTACGTCCACCCGGCCTCCCGCATGCCCACTATACGCCCTCGCTCGAAGTCCGTCAACTGCACATACGGTTCACGTCCACGCTGTCGCGGCATGCTACGCGATGGAGCTCCGTATGCCACGGCAAACTGGCTGACACTGACGGCGGCGGTGCACAAATGCTGCGCAGCTAGCGCCATTCGACGGCCAACACCGCGGTTCCTGGTGTGTCCGCTGTGCCGTGCGTGTGATCATTGCTTGTACAGCCCTCTCGCAGTGTCCGGAGCAAGTATGGTGGGTCTGACACACCGGTGTCAATGTGTTCTTTTTTCCATTTCCAGGAGTGTAGATTAAAGCGGCAACTTCACCCGCATGTACTATATAAACATTTCGACTGATCCATACATAAACTGAAAGCAGTATGTTTTGCACTTTATACAATATGCGCTGAGGCTTAGTGAAATTCTAGGGAACGCATTTGATCATTACATTCCTCCTTGGATGCTTACGTAACGAACTCATTAGATACATTTCACGGCAGCGTCGATAGTTTATGGTGGTTTCATGCCTCTGAGAAAATATACAGGATCTGGCAGTATGACGAACGTGGCTACCTAATAATTCATAGCAACATCTGAATAAAACAGAATCGTCTAGTAAAATACTGGTCGTGACGCCTGTGTTGTGCAAGCAGCCTGACGCGACACGCTGGGACTTATCCTTCAGGGTCGTTAACGACTGCGCTCATTATTTCTAGTTAACAGCAACAAAGACTCTGAGGCAAAAGCAGAGGCTCTAGGGTAATAACTAAGTACTGCCGGCAAACAGCAAAAAATCTTAGACGCTCATTGTCGCTACAAGGCAACAGAAGTACTACAAGAAATGGTAAATAACAACATGGGAGAAAAGCAGAGAACCGAATACACGAAAATGACTAGATATGACAATATTTTTAATATACAAACTCTTCATCAGACAATATTCTATTTAAATTATTGCACTAAATTTGAAAGTAATTCACCGTCTATATTTGAAGACATTTAGAGTGCAATAATGACGCAGTATTAGTGTAGGTTGTTGTTCTGTGCTAAACTGAACTGTGTACTTGTCTTTGCTATATTTGCCTTATCCTGCGTGCAGACGAGTTGTGGTACTGCAATATTCTACAATAAATACATACATATCGGGGGTTGACGGTTTATAGCAGAGGCAAGGAAAGTAGTTGCAAACTGTACTGGTAAATACCCTACATACATGGCGGCCTGGATGGTCACCCATCCAAGTGCCGACAGCGCTTAACTTCGGTGATGTCACGGGAACCGGTGTAGCCACTGCGGCAAGGCCGTTGCAGCATTAAAACAGGCGAACACGATATAACAGACGTTAATTTTCCAAAGAAAATTGGTGAGTGAGATAAGCCCAGTTCGGACCCTGTATTTGTTATTGTTGTTGCTGTTCGTTTAGGGAGCTCAATAACGTGCTTATCAGCACCCTTACAAGTACTGCATGATGGAATGAATAGGATTAAAACATATAAAATACGGACATGCCAGAAAGCTACATCAACTCACATTAGCTCCCTCACACTCTTTCTCACATTAGAGCTCTGAACGATACAAATGGGGAAACTGACTCAAGACAGAGTACTTAACCTATTGTCACCAGACCATAAAAGACACTTCCATATAAAATCTCCGTGGATAGAAGAAGAGAGAAAACACAAAATTCTACAATGCTTGCAACATTCATCTCATAATCACGTAAGATTGAGGGAATTCAGGGTAAATCTGCTAATACACTCTTAGAAAAAAAGGAAACACTTCGAAGGACTTATGTGAATGGGAGGAAAATCAATAGGTGTGACGTACATGTACAGACAAACAAAAGATTACAACTTCAGAAAAGTTGGATTACTTATTGAAGAGAAAGAGCTTCATAAATTGAGGAAGCCAATAATGTGTTAGTTCACCTCTGGCACTTATGGAAGCAGTTATTCGGCTTGGCATTGATTGAAAGGGTAATTGGTTGTCCTCCTGAGGATATGGTACCAAATTCTGTTCGTTAGATCTGCTTGGTTAGGAGGATCTTCCATAATGCTCCAAAAGTTAGCAGTTTGGAAGAGATCCGATGACATTGCTGGCCAAGATAGGTTTTGGCAAGGACGAAGACAAGTAGTGGAAACTCTAGCCGTGTGTGGATGGGCACTATCTTTCTGAAAAGTACGGCTTGTGTGGCTTTCCATAAATGGCAACAAAACAGGCCGTAGAATGTCGTCGACGTACTGTGTATGTGCCGTGGATACCGCGAATGACAACCAAAGGGTTCCTGGTATGAAAAGAAATTGCACACAAGACCATCAGTACTTTTTGTTGCGCTTAATGGCGAATGATAGTTGGGTTGTTATCACACCATTGTCTGAGGCATCTCCAGGCCTGGGAGATGACTGACTGGAGTAGAACTGTCTTCAGTGATGAGTCCCGCTTCAAAGTGAGCGCCGATGGCTAACTTTTAAGGTTTAGGGATTCCACTATTCAAGTCGTATCAACCGTACTGAAGCAAAATAGACGCTTCACTACATTTTTGAAAAGCTTGTATCTTTTGGAAAAAAAATACTTTTTTCGGACGAGATGGAGAAGCACATTGCTGGTTGATTTGAAAATCTTTTATTCTACCCGCGTTATGCAGAAAACAGAGCAAGAGGGAAAATAAGTCAAGTGGATGCTCTGAAAGCCGAACTGGAAACTGTATCGCCTGCTGGCCGTGGTGGAGCATCGGGACAGCCTCCAAGACTGGCTGGATCACATTACCACTGTGAACCACTCAGCCGCTGATGAATCTATGCTTAAACCATCAGACCATCATAGGAGGTAACCTGTTCCTTGGTGGAACGACCAGTGTCTTTGTGCAGTGTGGTATAAGCGGAGAGCTTTGAGAAGATTCAAACGCAGTCCATCTGCGGAGTATCTTCAAGCCCTAGCTGCCATACTGGATAATGGAGTCCTGAATGTCACACCCGTCAATCCAAAGACCAGGGCGTGCTACTATGACGATATAACGTCACCATGAGTCCAGTGATAGGCTTTCTAGCCTACCCAAAAGTTAACAAGAGGGTACGAACTCACTGCAGCTCCAATGACAAAGAGGCTTGTAACCTCCGCTGCAATTGATGAGACCACCCCAGGGCCGAGCATAATACATTATGGCGTGCTACAGTAGCCTAACCCTGAATCTGAAGAAATCCTCCTTGCGTTTTTTCATATAATATAGAGTGATTACCAATATATTGACTCTTGGAAGTGACCAATGACTATTCCCGTACTCGAACCAGGAAAGGATCGCGCACATCCTACCAGGTGTTGGAGAGACTTCCGCCTTGTATGAATTTTAGGATCTAGAAATCTTGTAAGTCGCTTCCACTGTGGGTTCAGAAGATATTGTTCCACAGTGATCACCTAACCTTACTGGAGGCAGCTATAAAGGAGGCATTCCTACGAAACATTTAACATCAATTTTATTCGACACTGAAAAGGCCTTAGGCACTATGTGGAGATACAATATCATCTATCCGTTACATGAATGGGGATTGCATGGCCGTTTCTCCATTTACCTGCGCTCTTTCATTGCCGAACGTCATTTCAGATACAGAGCCAGAAGTGCTCGTCGTAACAGGTACGCCTATCGCTCAGGGGAGAGTTTATAGCATGACATTTTTCGGTACTGCGATCAGTAGCATATCGTCTGCAGTGAGGAGTCCTATGAACTGCTCATTGTTTGTGCATGACTTCCCCATTTTCTGCTCCACTTCTAGTCATACTTTTTCCTCTCGTCAATCAAAACGGACACTTGAGAGACAGGAAGAACGGTCTACTAGAACAATTTTTAATTTTTTTTCCCTCAGAATGCCTTGTGTATTGATTTTCACTGTGATTGTTCTCTGTTTTCTTCCCCTGAACTAAGACTGTTGAATATTGTTTTTCATTTTAAGGACAAGGTGAAGTTTCTGGGTCTCTCATTCTGTAAACTGAAAAGTAAATATGTAGAATATTAATAAGGTTTGTTTTATTTAAAAAGCGTTAAAAGTTTTCACATGGAACATTCGGAGCATTACTTTTGAGCACGCGCTCGTAGATTTGAGAGGAAGAGCGAAGGACTCCGTTCCTTTCTTATGCACTTTATCATCAGAACACTTCGTTCTTGGTCTTCCAATATTATTGTTTCCTCTTGTTTCTTATAAATATTGTACATTACCAGTCTTTCCTATATCTTACTCCTATTTTCCAGAATTTCGAAGATCTTGCACCGGTTTACATTTTCGAACGCTCTTTCTAGGCAAACATATCCTACGAGCGTGTTTTGATTTTTCTTCAGTCTTGCTTCGCCGGCCGAGGTGGCCGAGCGGTTCTAGGCGCTACAGTCTGGAATCGCGCGACCGCTACGGCCGCAGGTTCTAATCCTGCCTCGGGCATAGATGTGTGCGATGTCCTTAGGTTAGTAAGGTTTAAGTAATTCTAAGTTCTGGGGGACTGATGACCTCAGAAGTTAAGTCCCATAGTGCTCAGAACCATTTGAATCATTTTTTTAGTCTTGCTTCCATTATCAAGTGCGTCACAGCTGCCTCTCTGGTGCATTTACCTTTACTAAAGCCAGACTGATCATCATCTAACAGAGCTTCAGATTTCTTTTCCATTTTTTTTGTATATTGTTCTTGTGAGCAACTTAGTTGCATGAGCTCTTAAGCTGATTGTGCAGTAGGTATCGCACGTATCAGCCCTTGCTATCTTCGGTATTGTGTGTATGATATGTTTTCAAAAGTCTGATGGTACGTCTGCATAGATTCTACATATCAACTTGAATAGTAGTTTGCTGGCAACTTCCCTCAGTTATTTTAGAAATCCATATGGAATATCACCTACCAATTCTCTCCTAGTTGAATGCGTGTCTTCCAGAGCTCTTCAAAATTTTGACTCTCATACTGTATCCCCTGCGTCTTCTATATCGACTCCAATTTTCTTCTATCTCTTTATCGGTCAAGTCCTCCCCCTCGCAGACGCCTTCAATGTACTCTTTCTACCTATCAGCTCTCTCCTCTACGTTTAACAGTGGAACTCCGATTGCAATCTTAATTTTACCACTCTTGCCTTTAAGTTCACCGAATTTCTGTACCATGAGTCAGTCCTCAGGTCGATCATTTCTTTTATTTTTCGACTTCTTCGCATCTTTCCTGTAGTTATTTCGCCTTCCATGCACTACCGATTTATTTCGTTCCGAAGGGATTTATATTACCATCTTTCCCGGAACATATTTGGACTTCTATCTTTCGTCGATCAGCTGAGGTATTTCTTGTCTTATCATAGCTTACTTTGCAGTTACCTCCCTTGTACCTATGTTCGTCTCCCCAAATTCGGCTGTTAAGAGAAGACAGGTAGAAAGAGTACTCTGAAGGCTTCTTCGACGGGGAGGATTTGTGTGATGTCACGACTGAGGGAAAAATGGGAGCCGATATGGAAGACAAAGGGCATCCATTATTAGAGTCAGAGTTTTATAGACCTCTGAAAGACTTAATATCAAATAAGGCAGCACGGGTAGGAAACATTCCTTCGCAACTTTTGAAATCATTGGGGGATGTGGCAATCGTGCGACCATTGAAGCATGGGTGTAAGATCTATGAGTCAGGAGACATACTGTCCGATTTTCGGAAAAACAGCGTCCGCATAACCCCGAAGATAGCAAGGACCTATAATTGCGAAAAGTATCACACAATCATCTCAACGGAGAATAAAAAATGGAAGAGAAAACTGAAGATATGTTAGATGTCGGACACTGTGGCTTTCAGAAAGGTAAAGGCAATAGAGAGGAAGACCTCACGTCGCCATTAATAACGGAAG
Source organism: Schistocerca nitens (assembly GCF_023898315.1). Taxonomy (NCBI): domain Eukaryota; kingdom Metazoa; phylum Arthropoda; class Insecta; order Orthoptera; family Acrididae; genus Schistocerca; species Schistocerca nitens. The sequence goes on from NC_064617.1 coordinate 843,416,289, forward strand.
CAAGACCTTAGAAAAATTACGTGTTCATAGAATCGACCGACTTGGAAACAGCGATTGACATGTAAAATGGTGCAAGATATCCGAAACTCTTAAAAAGAAAAAAAATGGGCTTAAGCTGTAGGTAAAGACGGATAATATATAACAACCAAGAGCGAACAATAACACTTTCACTCAACACTACATAAAACGGAATGCTGAGTAGTATAGCTGACCAGCTGTTCCATCATGTGCGTATTACGTTGCTATATAAAGCAAACCTACATGTCAAAATATTTGTAGTATATCAATGACAAACTACTACAAAGTTGGTTGCACGTACTGTTAATCCCACTTTACATTGTTCTCATTATGTTGTTTTATGTTTTTAAAGGCTTGAAACTGGCATAGTGCCAAAATTGCAATCCTAAAATAAACTTGTAACGGCTGAAAGTAAGATGACATCATTTAAAAATATATAGTTGATGATACTAACAAACTGAAAGTTACATCTAGCAGGTATACCATCTGTGTAAAAATAATATCAGCAAGAGATTCTCTTATTTTTCCCCTGTAACGCTTGTAGACGTACGTTACTACATTAAAATGATAAGTCCTCTCTTAATAAATTCTTCATTTGTGTGGCCATATTGTCCGTAGTTGCTTTGTAGTTCATGAGGGTATTTTTGATCCGTCGTTGTAACTACAAATGCGTGATTCTTTCGCCAGACGCGTTTTGCTTTACTGAGGTAAAGCATCATCAGTAGTCTGTAATTAAGTTTATTTACATTTTGATTTGCTTTTTAGATCCTAAAACAGTTCGTTAAGAATAGGTTGGTTTGTACTTACAGTGATTTTTCGGCTGCTTTCTCGCTTACATCGGAACGTACCGTCTGCTAGCACATTGTTGATTTTCTGTGTTAGACACTGATAATTTTCGTCTACTTTTTAAATGTTCTGCAGCACTATGCATTTCTCACAACGCACTTTTAAGCACACCACTCTATTCTGTTTCTTCTTGTACTTCAAGTATGTATTGTAGTGTTGCCAACATAACATTTCCACTACTTTTGTCTTTGACCTACAAATAGTCTTTTTTTAATTAGATTTTTGTATGTGTGTAATATTATTTAAGTATGTTTCTGTGTATTTATATACTGTATAAGAATAGGGAAGGAATAGCGATGGAGATTTTTTTAATTTTTTGGTGGGGAGGAGAAACCATGATGAGTGGACGTAAGTATATAGCAGTGTGATGGAATGTGGGTTAGAGGAGAGGTGAGGAGCGACAGGTGAAATGAAACTGTAAGTGAGGTAGCGGGTTGTGGGAGAGTGGAAGGGGGTGAAGGATGGAAAAGACTCTTTTCTTTTTTATGTGATTTCATCAATTATTCTATATAGAGTCTAGTTTCCAATATTTATCTGGTCATTGAGAACCTTTTTATTTTGCGTTAATGCTTTTTGTGTGCGAAAATTTTCTTGGAAAGGAAGGAGGTGTCTATCTTTACAGATTTTTTATGATATTAATATCGTTTTCAATATTGCTTGGTCTAGGTGTTCTTCTTTTAGATGATTCACAAATGTTGAATGACTTGCACCGTATTTGAATGCTCTGATGTGCTCTTTATATCTTGCGTCAAATGTCCTGCCAGTCATTCCAATGTAGATCTTCTCACAATCTCTGCAACTGGGCTGATAGATACCACATTGTTGGTATCTGTCTGGTTTTGATTTTAGTTTTGGGATGTGCGTTTGTATGGAATTGTTTATTTTGTAAGCAATGTTTATGCCTTATTTTTTTGAATATGTTTCCTGTTTTATGAATGAATTTGTTGTGGTACGTCATTGTATGCCATTTTTCTGTTGTAGTGCAAGTTGTACAATTCAGTGTGGTTTGGTTAGTTTTCTTCCTTATTTCGTTTTTATTTTTTTGTTTAGTTTGTGTACCATTGTTTCTTTGTGTCCATTTTTGATGCTGTTTGTTTTATAATGGCTAACTATTTTTGGTAATTAGAAGAGCTTTGGGGGATACTGTCCAGCCTGTTTCACATGTATCTGACTGCTGCTTGTTTGTTGTTCTGTGGGTGATTTGAAGCTTAATTTAAGATAATGTCACTTGTGGGTTTTCTGTATATGTCGAATGTGTGTTTATTGTTGTCTTTTCTTATGGCACCACTGTGTCATCTAATCTACGTCCATGCTGATTCTCATAGAAAAGAGTAACCAGTGTATCACACAAGAGATTTCCGCTTTATTGGCAAAACGATGGCAAGGGAGAAGGTTGTAGCGTATAGGCAATAAATGTGGCTATATTCGTCTGTGAAAACTGACTCGATAAGGAACCTGAGAGATCAGTAAGCGGAATCTAACCTGCATAACAATGTGTGCGTGTTGTATGAGTGTGAGTTTCACTGTCATTTAAGCCCTGAACAGATCGTTACAAGAAAAACTTAAAACTACGTATTTGAATAAGAATTTACAAGTGATACAAAATGTGACTTGTGCAACGAAATTTACTGGATTAGCGTACATGACATGTTTTGGTGTGTCAGTGTCTCTGTTTTGGCCCTAAATGTCGCACTCACCTCTTTCTGTGACTGTCTTTTTCCTTGTGGTTTACAGCAATTCGCAGCAGCAGTGGCTAAAGCTTATTGGTACTAAGAATGAATTTAATAAGAAGGAGTTTGCTTGGGTCTTGTTAACTCCTAAATAACTTGTGAGAAGGGATTTCATAAATTAAGTCTATTTCAGATTTCAGAAATCGTCATGACCAATAATAGACGACAGTTACATAAGTATCAATAATGACTGAGTGCCAGATTAACAAATTATTTCAATTTCAAAGTTACACTAACATTTAATAAGCGCAGCATATTTATTAATTAGATGTGGAGAATAATTACTGTTATTTGGAGAATAAGGAGGCTTATTTAATTGGCAAGCAAAACATGGGGTTATAGTAAACTCACACTAACAGTCACGATTCTAAGCCTGCAGTTGTGCTTTACGCTATGCTTGCGAATTCTACCTTTAATTTCATCTTCAAGCGTAGTTAAGTCATCCTCCTGGCTATATAAATGAAATCAGGCCTTGAGTGCGGTACGACCTGTCATCACCGACGTCACAGCAATGCTTAGAATCGCGCTCCCATGTTTTTCCCTCATATTGTTACTATCGATATCTCAGTGCTTAGTTATTTCCAAACTTACACAATGCAAAGAATAGCGTTAATTTAGCTATAATGTAATGGAGAGTTCCGACACACTCCTTACAAGCTCACATAAATAAATTTGAAACCGCTTTAGGATGTAAGAAAAAACTCTGAATATTTACAGATATTTCATCTTTACGAGGCAAAATTAGAAATTCAATATTAGAAATGTAATATCGTCTATCTTTTCAAGACTAGGAATATCGATTTAAAAATGAGTCTGCCTATGATGATTGCGGCGAGCCTGATTTTCAGACAGCACTGAAGAGTTGTCCGGATCCGCGAAGTTTCCCTTTCTTGGAGACAAAGCGGGTACTGAGAAATAACGTTAAAACTAACGACAGTAAACCCGCCCTAGGGGGTGTTAAACTATTGTTATGAGAAGAGCAAGGAAATATTTAAAAGCGAGGTGCGTAAACCTTGAGTAATGGGCGACGAGAGACGACCCATAATTTGAGAGCGAACTCATGTAACTACCGCTAAGAAAATAAAAGTTCTTTTTTATTGTGGGAATGGCTTTTAAAATAATTAAAAGGCCGTTACTAATAATGTTGTTGACACCGAGGAGTTAATGGCACCTCAGGCTGTGTGTGGATAACTACCAGAGCAGATAAGATAAAACCTTCGTTGCTGTTCTCGTGTAAACCAAAGGGAAAACATGAGCAAACGGTCACAAATATATTTCACAATGGAATGTACTTCAAACCACTTACCTGATTTAAAAGAGAAATAGAAGAGGAGGGGGGAGGAGGGTTGGAGGCGAGAGAATCCAGAACAGAACATTCACAACATTCACAGGAAGAAAGAGCCTGATTCAGTGATAAGACTGCAAAAAAGAACGTACGGCAGTATGCATCTATGGGACAGCACAGTGTAATTCGACAAGCGTTAAAGGAAGGCAGTATGTATAAATTTTTTGAATGAATCAGTATTAGCTAGGATACACAGACTTTTACGTCTTGAGTTCTGGGCTGTTCCAAAGAGCACACGAGAGTTCACGTAGTTTTCTTTTATGGTGCAGTGTAGTTTTCATGTGATTATGTAATTTATTTTAATTTTCCACTCACCATTTGTAGTCGCGTGCCTAGTCGGGATCGGTAACACTCACATGCTCAGTGATGCTCGACTGTGGAACGTGGTCGGTTCTAATTCTGCTGGTGGAAAGTATTTTCATTGGTAGAATTTTGCTGCCAATAGAGGGAGATGGCGCAGTGCAGTTCCTGTCACCAGACTCTGTGCCAGCCTTGTAGGTTAAATTCTAAACCTCTCCGCACAGTCTCTTGAAGTGAGATCGTGCGACGTGGTTAATGGTGGTCCGGTTGGTTGATTTGGAGGACGGGACCAACAGTGAGGTCATCGGTCCCATCGGGTTAGGGAGGGATGAGGAAGGAAGTCGGACTTGCCCTTTCAAAGGAACCATCCCGGCATTCGCACGAAGCGATTTTAGGGAAATCACGGAAAACCTAAATCTGGATGACCGGACGTGGGTTTGAACCGTCGTCCTCCCGAATGCGAGTCCAGTGTGCTGACCACTACGCCACCTCGCGCAGTGATGGTGATCCGTTCGTGAGGTGGGGACGTTAAGTTTGGCGGTCCGCATGGCACTTTTCGAGATGCTACAATTTCCTGTTCAACTGTCAAGTTCAGCCTTTCATCGTTTTCTTAAATTTCTTAAATCAGTGGTCGGCGAACACATCAGTCAAAAGAGCCAAATATCAACAGTACAAAGACTGAAATTTCTTTTGAGAGTCAGCTTTTTTTATGTCTAAAACTATATAGGTAGTTACATAATTTTTTTTACATAATTAGGGTACTCCTAAGCTGGCAGTCCACAGACTGAATGAGGTTCTTTTGCTGAGGTTGACCACTTCCAACTCTCCCATCAAAACTGGTATGCTTGTTACGTCTATCTCCTTTCGTTCATCCTCTCTATGTGTCAAAATCGTTTCAGCATGCCTTTCTGAATACTCGATTTTATCTTAAGTTGTAAGTCTTAGTTAAACTTTAGATACGCTGACTAAAAGTTGATATGATACACAACAGTGATATAAAATTAAACTGTATGGTATTCATAACGTTAAAACATGACAATGACTGACAGAAAGTTATGTGAACAGTGGCGTTGCATCTTCTTGGATTTAGCATGTTGTTTTTAATTTTAGGCACGATTGCAGGCAGTCACCAATCGGACGACTTCTCAGTTTACTATGATAACATTCCTACAGGGTGGCGCACGAAATGTGTTACCAATTGTTTTTTTCACAATTTACGACGCAAATTAGATATCCCGCTGGGATCTCTACAGCAGTACCAGCAGAGCTTGGAAAAACAAATGAGTTACGAAATGACGTGTATTTCACGATACTGCCGCTAGGAGACTAGTAAGCAGCAATGACTGACGACACAGCAACGATCGGCAATTGTGTTACTTTTCATGAAACTAAAAGCCTTGTTGTGACTCAGAGGCGTTTTCGACAACAGTTTAACACACGATGGCTCCCTTGCAAGAAGACCATCCACAGGTTGTACGATAAATTTGTTCAGAAAGGAACAGTATTGGAAGCGAAGCGACCTCGGCCTAAGCCTGTTTGTTCGCGGGACAATATTGAAGCGGTACGAGTTGCTGTACAGAGAAGTCCAGGGAAGTCGCGTAGAAAGGTAGGAGTGCAACTGGGAATATCCAGACGCTCCGTTCAACGCATTCTTAAAAGTGATCTGCACATGTACCCATACAAGATGACCTGTGCTCAGAAGCTCACTGAAGAACACAAGCAGCAGAGACTTCTGTTTGCTCAGTGGGCGGAGGATAGGGAAGAAACTCTCAACAACGTTTGGTTTTCAGACGAGGCGCATTTTTACTTAGACGGTGTGGTTAACAAACAAAATGTACGGTTATGGGCCACTGAAAACCCACAAGTGCTTCATGAACGACAACATTATGCTCTGAGAATTACAGCGTGGGCAGCAATTTCCAGTCACGGACTTATTGCCCCTTTTTCTTTGAAGAAACTGTGAACAGCGAGCGTTATTTGAGTATGCTTCGCAATAGCTTCATTCCACAGCTTCTTGCTACTGCCTTGCCCTTCAACACGCAGTGGTTCATGAAAGATGGAGCAACGCCACATACTGCAAACACTGTGTTGGAGTTTTTATACGAGCATTTCGACATGCGGGTCATTTTACTCAGGTTTCCAGGTCGCTTCAATGACGGACAAAATCGGCCCCCCAATAGTCCAGACCTCAATCCATGTGACTTTTTTCTTAAAGGAAAAAATTTTTCCCGAAACGTCCACGTGATTTAATGGAGCTCAGAAGACTTATTCTTCAAGCTTGCAGTGGAATTACGGAAGACATGTGCCGTAGGGCAATCACTAACTTCAGTGTTTGTTTGAAGGAAGTTAGGAAACGAAATGGTGGACATAATGAGCATGTGCTGAGTTAGAACAAATCTCCATGTACGGCTCTTCATTGTAGTATATGTTCCTTTCAGATTGTATTGACAATAAAGTTTATATTCAAAAACAAAATGGTAACACGTTTCGTGTGCCACCCTGTACTTGAAAATAATCGTTCACATGAGTATGTAGGCCTGAATAAGGAAATGACAGCAAACGCTAATTGTTCAACTGATTGTATGGCAGGAATATTATTTCTGGTGTTAAAAACTAAAAATGTTGGCTTCAGAGCACTCGCCTAAAGATAAAAGACACCCCAACTCTGTTTCACTTATTTCTGACTACGAATTATTATTTAATCGCTTACTAAACGATCCCTTATTACTTCATTGTTAACATAATTCTTCTTCTTTTTTTCACACTTCACGAGAAACAATTCCACAATCTTCAGCGGGACAGATATACCTTCCACTGATTCATTTTGCATGAACTTTAGGACGTTGAAAATTGTCTCACGCGCCGTACTTCCAAACATTATCCACCCCTCACTTTCGAAGCCACTGTCACATAACGAAAAAGCAATACGTGTGGCTACGAGTGCACATGGCCTGAGCCTCGTACGCCCCAGCGTAACGCCACTTCTTCAAAAAAGATTGGCGCAGGAAGAAAACCAACTTTGTAACGTCCCCTTAGAAAAATTAATGAATTACTGTGCTGATAAACCTCTTACATTATTTGATTTTCAAACAGCTGAGCAAAACTGAACGTACTCAGACATTTTGCTCTTTACCTATTCTGATCAACACTAAACTGAAACACAATATTTTTTTGGCGCAACGCAATGTGACTTTCAATAATCCCTACAAAAGAATGGCCCTGACTAACATTAACCTATACCTTTCACAAATCACTTACCTCACAAAAATCTTCGTTACTCGAACTACAGCAATACAGCGAGCGCCACTACTGCCAGCTAAATAAAAGCATCAAACTACTGAAGGCACTAACTACTGATAGGCATAGTTAGCAAATGAAAGATTTTGATAGAGAACAAACAATGTATTTACCTTAATAGTGTTCAAAAGTCATAATATATATAGCAGTTCATGACATCCATTCTTACAAATGTACTTTTTCTGATGGACACACCTCCAGATCATCCGCTCTCAAAATTCCGCCATTTCTCTCCACACATCCACCACTGCTGGCGGCTCACCTCCAACTGTGCAACGCTACGCGCTGTTAACATCCAGCTGCCCAACACTACAACGGCCGACAACAATGCAAACTAGCCACAGACTGCACACAGCACAGCCAGTGATTTTCATACAGAGCGCTACGTGGCGTTACCAATAAGAAAACCTAAACAGCCTACTTACAACTTCTGTCATGCTCCACGAAGTTTCATTGGCACTTTATGTGGGTGCCAAAACGTGTATTTTCTGAAAGAATTTCACTCAAAGGGCCAAAGAGCCGCATGTATCTCGCGAATCACTCATCACTGACCATTGACTTAAAGCAATGACAGAATAACCTGTTTCAAAAAGACACGGCCGATTCACAACGCCATTCTTCCACAATCCGAACTTGTATTCCTTTTCTATGACCTGGTGGTCAACGGAATGTTAAACAAAACATTGCTTCCTTCTTTGTGTCTACGCACGTGTCTCGTTGACTGGCCTTCCAAACGCATGCTAGGGTGGCAGGACTCGACACGGGGATAGTCATTTCATATCAAGATCGTGGAAGCAATTTTAATTGCAGTTATTTGTGCAGCAGGTAGATGACTGACGTTTACGTACAGCTCCCGATCAACAGGCTTTGTACCATTGTCCATTAATAAATATTAAACTCTTTGAAGAATATGCTGGTAGTAAAAATGTAAATTCCGTCTGGCTAGGGCCTCCCTTCGGGTAGGCCGTTCGCCTGGTGCAAGTCTTTCGAGTTGACGCCACTTCAGCGACTTGCGTGTCGATGCGGATGGAATGATGATGATAAGGACAACACAACACCCAGTCCCTGAGTGGAGAAAATATGCGAACCCCGACTGTTAGGTATGACATTCCGTCGCACTGACCACTCAGCTACCAGGGGCGGATTATGCTGGTAGTTAAGAGATGCACCACTATCGGTGAAGTTCCGTCTGGCGGATGAGACTACAAATTCATCGACAAATGATTGTTTGAGAAGTGTGAGTGGCAGCACAGAATTTCTTACAGAATCACGGTACCAGTTTCTCTCTTGTAACACTTTTCAACCGTGCGCAATTTTTTATTAACCAGTAAATCCAGATTTTTTATGGAAAAAAATTCTCACTCATAAAACAGCTTCAAGCATCTCATAAATAAATTAATTTATTAAATATTTAACTATTTAAGCGAGTAGGGTTAGATACTGCTTAAAAGATACTCGTGAAGTTCGTTGCTAAGTGCTCTCATTATCAAACATAGTACGAGTAAAGTCTGGCTAATTTGCGCTCCTTTCCAAGCAGAAGGTAGTTTCTTACCCATTTCAATGTTTATGACGGCATATCACCTGAAATACACATTGTACATCAATGTTATTTTGCAGGCGCATTCAGGGGTATACACTGATCATCCTGGACGTTATGACCCCCGACCTGCTATCGATATAAACCCGCCCAAGCGGTAGCATCGTCACCTGACGAGGAGTGACTGCTCCTCAGGCACGCACATGATACATGTAGTACCAGTGAGCATGTTGTCCCTGTTTAGAATGAGGATGGTGCGCGATCTGTCTGAGTTTGACCAAGGGCAGACTATGGCGGCCCAGAGGCTCCCTACTTTGTTGTTGTTGTGGTCTTCAGTCCTGAGACTGGTTTGATGCAGCTCTCCATGCTACTCTATCCTGTGCAAGCTTCTTCATCTCCCAGTACCTACTGCAACCTACATCCTTCTGAATCTGTTTAATGTATTCATCTCTTGGTCTCCCTCTACGATTTTTACCCTCCACGCTGCCCTCCAATACTAAATTGGTGATCCCTTGATGCCTCAGAACATGTCCTACCAACCGATCTCTTCTTCTAGTTAAGTTGTGCCACAAACTTCTCTTCTCCCCAATCCTATTCAATACCTCCTCATTATGAAACTTCCTGGCAGATTAAAACTGTGTGCCCGACCGAGACTCGAACTCGGGACCTTTGCAAAGGTCCCGAGTTCGAGTCTCGGTCGGGCACACAGTTTTAATCTGCCAGGAAGTTTGATATCAGCGCACACTCCGCTGCAGAGTGAAAATCTCATTCTGGACCTCCTCATTAGTTATATGATCTACCCATCTAATCTTCAGCATTCTTCTGTAGCATCACATTTCGCAAGCTTCTATTCTCTTCTTGTCCAAACTAGTTATCGTCCACGTTTCACTTCCATACATGGCTACGCTCCATACAAATACTTTCAGAAACGACTTCCTGGCACTTAAATCAATACTCGATGGTAACAAATTTCTCTTCTTGAGAAACGCTTTCCTTGCCATTGCCAGTCTCCATTTGATATCCTCTCTACTTCGACCATCATCAGTTATTTTGCACCCCAAATAGCAAAACTCCTTTAATACTTTAAGTGTCTGATTTCCTAATTTAATTCCCTCAGCATTACCCGATTTAATTCGACTACATTCCATTATCCTCGTTTTGCTTTTGTTGATGTTCATCTTATACCCTCCTTTCATGACACTGTCCATTCCGTTCAACTGCTCTTCCAAGTCCTTTGCTGTCTCTAACAGAATTACAATGTCATCGGCGAACCTCAAAGTTTTTATTTTTCTCCATGGATTTTAATACCTTCTCCGAATTTTTCTTTTGTTTCCTTCACTGCTTGCTCAATATACAGATTGAATAACATCTACATCTACATCTACATTTATACTCCGCAAGCCACCCAACGGTGTGTGGCGGAGGGCACTTTACGTGCCACTGTCATTATCTCCCTTTCCTGTTCCAGTCGCGTATGGTTCGCGGGAAGAACGACTGCCGGAAAGCCTCCGTGCGCGCTCTAATCTCTCTAATTTTACATTCGTGATCTCCTCGGGAGATATAAGTAGGGGGAAGCAATATATTCGATACCTCATCCAGAAACGCACCCTCTCGAAACATGGCGAGCAAGCTACACCGCGATGCAGAGCGCCTCTCTTGCAGAGTCTGCCACTTGAGTTTGTTAAACATCTCCGTAACGCTATCACGGTTATCAAATAACCCTGTGACGAAACGCGCCGCTCTTCTTTGGATCTTCTCTATCTCCTCCGTCAACCCGATCTGGTACGGATCCCACACTGATGAGCAATACTCAAGTATAGGTCGAACGAGTGTTTTGTAAGCCACCTCCTTTGTTGATGGACTACATTTTCTAAGGACTCTCCAAATGAATCTCAACCTGGCACGCGCCTTACCAACAATTAATTTTATATGATCATTCCACTTCAAATCGTTCCGTACGCATTACGCGTACTCCCAGATATTTTACAGAAGTAACTGCTACCAGTGTTTGTTCCGCAATCATATAATCATACAATAAAGGATCCTTCTTTCTGTGTATTCGCAACACATTACATTTGTCTATGTTAAGGGTCAGTTGCCACTCCCTGCACCAAGAGCCTATCCTCTGCAGATCTTCCTGCATTTCGCTATAATTTTCTAATGCTGCAACTTCTCTGTATACTACAGCATCATCCGCGAAAAGCCGCAGGTCATTTATATATATTGTGAAAAGCAATGGTCCCATAACACTCCTCTGTGACACGCCAGAGGTTACTTTAACGTCTGTAGACGTCTCTCCATTGAGAACAACATACTGTGTTCTGTTTGCTAAAAACTCTTCAATTGCTGGTCTGATATTTCGTAGGCTCTTACTTTGTTTATCAGGCGACAGTGCGGAACTGTATCGAACGCCTTCGGGAAGTCAAGGAAAATAGCATCTACCTGGGAGCTTGTATCTAATATTTTCTGGGTCTCAAAAAAAAATAAAGCGAGTTGGGTCTCACACGATCGTTGTTTCCGGAATCCATGTTGATTCCTACAGAGTAGATTCTGGGTTTCCAGAAATGACATGATACGTGAGCAAAAAAACATGTTCTAAAACTCTACAACAGATCGACGTCAGAGATATAGGTCTATAGTTTTGCGCATCTGCTCGGCAACCCTTCTTGAAGACTAGAACTACCTGTGCTCTTTTCCAATCATTTGGAACCTTCCGTTCCTCTAGAGACTTGCTGTACACGGCTGTTAGAAGGGGGGCAAGTTCTTTCGCGTACTCTGTGTAGAATCGAACTGGTATCCTGTCAGGTCCAGTGGACTTTCCTCTGTTGAGTGATTCCAGTTGCTTTTCTATTCCTTGGACACTTATTTCGACGTCAGCCATTTTTTCGTTCGTGCGAGGATTTAGAGAAGGAACTGCAGTGCGGTCTTCCTCTGTGAAACGGCTTTGGAAAAAGGTGTTTAGTATTTCAGCTTTACGCGTGTCATCCTCTGTTTCAATGCCATCATCATCCCGGAGTGTCTGGATATGCTGTTTCGAGCCACTTACTGATTTAACGTAAGACCAGAACTTCCTAGGATTTTCTGTCATGTCGGTACATAGAATTTTACTTTCGAATTCAGTGAACGCTTCACGCATAGCCCTCCTTACGCTAACTTTGACATCGTTTAGCTTCTGTTTGTCTGAGAGGTTTTGGCTGCGTTTAAACTTGGAGTGAAGCTCTCTTTGCTTTCGCAGTAGTTTCCTAACTTTGTTGTTGTACCACGGTGGGTTTTTCCCGTCCCTCACAGTTTCACTCGTCACGTACCTGTCTAAAACGCATTTTACGATTGCCTTGAACTTTTTCCATAAACAGTTCAAGGCAATCGTAAAATGCGTTTTAGATCGGGGATAGGCTACAACCCTGTCTCACTCCCTTCCCAACCACTGCTTCCCTTTCGTGCCCCTCGACTCTTATAACTGCCATCCGGTTTCTGTACAAATTGTAAATAGTATTTCGCTCCCTGTATTTTACCCCTGCCACCTTCAGAATTTGAAAGAGAGTATTCCAGTCAACATTGTCAAAAGCTTTCTCTAAGTCTACAAATGCTAGAAACGTAGGTTTGCCTTTCCTTAATCTAGCTTCTAAGATAAGTCGTAGGGTCAGTATTGCCTCACGTGTTCCAATATTTCTACGGAATCCAAACTGGTCTTCCCTGAGGTCAGCTTCTACCAGTTTTTCCATTCGTCTGTAGAGATACGCGTTAGTATTTTGCATCCGTGACTTATTAAACTGATTGTTCGGTAATTTTCACATCTGTCAGCACCTGCTTTCTTTGGGATCGGAATTATTATATTCTTCTTGAAGTCTGTGAGTATTTCGCCTGTCTCATACATCTTCCTCACCAGATGGTAGCGTTTTGTCAGGACTGGCGACTGGCTCTCCCAAGGCCGTCTTTAGTTCTAATGGAATGTTGTCTACTCCCGGGGTCTTGTTTCGACTCAGGTCTTTCAGTGCTCTGTCAAACTCTTCACGCAGAATCGTATCTCCCATTTCATCTTCATCTACATCCTCTTCCATTACCATAATATTGTCATCAAGTACATTGCCCTTGTATAGGCCCTCTATATACTCCCTCCACCTTTCTGCTTTCCCTCCTTTTCTTAGAACTGGGTTTCCATCTGAGCTCTTGATATTCATACAAGTGGTTCTCTTTTCTCCAAAGGTCTCTTTAATTTTCCTGTAGGCAGTATCTATCTTACCCCTAGTGAGATAAGCCTCTACATCCTTACATTTGTCCTCTAGCCATCCCTGATTAGCCATTTTGCACTTCCTGTCGATCTCGTTTTTGAGACGTTTGTATTCCTTTTTGCCTGCTTCATTCACTGCATTTTGATATTTTCTCCTTTCATCAATTAAATTCAATATTTCTTCTGTTACCCAAGGATTTCTACTAGCCCTCGTCTTTTTTACCTACTAGATCCTCTGTTGCCTTCACTACTCCATCTCTCAAAGCTACCCATTCTTCTTCTACTGTATTTCTTTCCCCCATTCCTGTCAATTGTTCCCTTATGCTCTCCCTGAAACTCTGTACAATCTCTGGTTCTTTCAGTTTATTCAGGTCCCATCCCCCCATTTCTTAGCCCCAATCCATATTCACCTACTACGTTTCCTTCTCTCCCTTTTCCTACTGCCGAATTCCACTCACCCATGACCATTAAATTTTCGTCTCCCTTCACTATCTGAATAATTTCTTTTATTTCATCATATATTTCTTCAATTTCTTCGTCATCTGCAGAGCTAGTTGGCATATAGACTTTTACTATTGTTGTAGGCGTGGGCTTCGTGTCTATCTTGGCCACAATAATGCGTTCACTATGCTGTTTGTAGTAGCTTACCCGCACTCCTATTTTTTATTCATTATTAAACCGACTCCTGCATTACCCCTATTTGATTTTGTATTTATAACCCTGTATTCACCTAACCAGAAGTCTTGTTCCTCCTGCCACCGAACTTCGCTAATTCCCACTATATCCAACTTTAACTTATCCATTTCTCTTTTTAAATTTTCTAACCTACCTGCCCGATTAAGGGATCTGACATTCCACAGTCCGATTCGTAGAACGCCAGTTTTCTTTCTGCTGGTAACGACGTCCTCTTGAGTAGTCCCCGCCCGGAGATCCGAATGGGGGACTATTTTACCTCCGGAATATTTTACCCAAGAGGACGCCATCATCATTTAATCATACAGTAAAGCTGCTTGCACTCGGGAAAAATTACAGCTGTAGTTTCCCCTTGCTTTCAGCCGTTCGCAGTACCAGCACAGCAAGGCTGTTTTGGTTAGTGTTACAAGGCCAGATCAGGCAATCATCCAGACTGTTGCCCCTGCAACTACTGAAAAGGCTGCTGCCCCTCTTCAGGAACCACACGTTTGTCTGGCCTCTCAACAGATACCCCTCCGTTGTGGTTGCACCTACGGTACGGCCATCTGTATCGCTGAGGCACGCAAGCCTCCCCACCATCGGCAAGGTCTATGGTTCTTGGAGGGGGAGGCTCCCTACAAGCATTTCCTAAACTGCACGACTTGTCGGGTTTTCGAGAAGTGCCGTGGTGAGTGCCTTCAATACGTGGCGAAAACAAGGTAAAACCACGTGTAACACTTCTGTCACTAAATGTAACTGGGTTTTCTGTTTTGATGCTAGTCAATTGTCAGGATGAGCATTACTGCAAAGGGCTTTCAATTCGATAGCATTATGTCAGGGTGAAAAACACTAAATAAATTACTTTTTCTTTCTTAACAACATGTGGGCAGGGTGGGTTCTTCCTTGGCTCGGGTACGAGGTAGAATGAAACAGCATTTTTACATAACTTTTATTGAAAGTTTTGTACAACTGTTTCCTTACTCGATTGTTCTTGCTGGGACAGCGGCAGCTGTGTCGTTTGTGAAGCCTCTGCTGCGGCAGCGGCGGCGTCTGATTACGCCTGGCGGTGTGTATCTCGTGTCGCCGTCTCGCCCAGTTGACTGGAGACGCGCCTCGTGCGGTGGTCCGTTTAATTATTGAGAACGAAGTCGTGAATCGGATGGTGATACCTTGGATGTGGCGTCCCAGTGTTTCTCTTCTCTAAGCGGCCGCGTATGTCAGTGTTGTGCGTCGGCCAGCGGAGCGGCGCGGCGGGGAAAGGCCAGTGTCCCGAACTCGAACAACGGAGTCCAGCTTGCCGGTCTCCAGCTGTCAGATCTTCATCCCAGCTCACAGGTGACTGCTGATGTGAGGCCGTCTGCTTCCCGTCCTCACGAGTCACCCGGTACGTAAAAATCAGTCTTCAAATACCTTTTACTTCTGTCTTCTGGCGGCGAGGCTGCGGCTTGCTATTCCATCACAGCGGCGGACTTGGTGCTTCTGTGTACGACGTAGTCTCTTCCTGCATGACGGTCTTCAGCTCCAAAACTGAACTGAAAACTACTCCTCTTCTGTCGGGCCCACTGCGTCTCGCGTATTTATTCACTTCAGTTCTCTGGAGGTGAACGACTTCACGGTCATTGCCTCTTCTGTCACGTTGAAAAGTTTCTCGAAGAATCTTCTTAACGTCGGTCATTGGAATGTCTTGGAATGTAGGCGAGGGTCTTTGATCACACGTGACAATTGAGAAACACGTGAGCCAATCGGGCGATGCCCTGACGGCTGAATCGACAGCGTCCGCTTCTCTCCTGAACGTGCTGACTTCAAGCGCCGGCCGTTGCCACTGCTGCTTTGCCCGCTGTTTTCCAGTTTGTAATTCTTCTACACTAAGTTTTTCATTTATTTTCTAATTCCTACATCACTTCACATTGATTTCACTTAATTATTGACCTGTCTTAAGTACCACTAAACACACGGCCAGATATTATGGAGTTGAGCGGCCACCCCTCTTTACAGGTGTCGGACGTCGTAGGATGGACAGATTGGTGGAATTTTGATGTGGTCTGTCTTGAGAGACACTTGGTTTCCAAATAGATGAGAATTCCTGGCATGCTTACTGTACACGTCTACTTCCAACTCTAGTCACATCAGAACAGGCTCAGACTTTAACCATCTGGAGCTTATGCTGGAAACCCCTGGAAATCACAGCATGTACGTTTAAAGCAGGAATCGAGAGAAAGCCTCCCGAAATGCCACAGAAGCAAAGCATATGTGATTTACCCACACACGCAGGTGTTGCGTCAGAAATGACGTGAGTCGAAATCTCCTCCCACCCCCTTCTTAAAAGTGCTATCCGGAAGTTATAATTAAAATTCACAGAATGGGGATAGAGACCTAGTTTTTGAGGATGACCGTCTTACCAGCCTCATCAGTCAGGAGTAGCATATCCAATACTCTGCTAGTACACCGTCAGTTGCTTCGGATTTGGTGATCTACTAGAGACTACGCCAGTACAAAGTTCCAGAAAGTTCAATAGTGAGGCTTGTAATCTTACCCTCCCGTACAACACCAGTAAATTTTCAGTCTCTTCATTAGTTTCGAAAGCTTCGAGAGGCGTAAGATAAACAAAAAAACTTTTTTACTTGTCTTCATTTTCTCGTTGTTGGCTGCAGTCACGTCTAGGGGTAGATTCTTGAGGCTGAAATTTCTTTAACTTTGCAGGTTCCAGTTGACATAATGTTTGAAGATTTGCCTGTCTTACTCATGAATATTATTTTTTGCCACATTCTTTCAATATCACACCGTCTTTACAATTTCCACTTTTATAACACCACAAACTACATTGTTATTGCCAGATTTAAAAACTCGTCCGTTTCCATCAGAGGCGTGCCCACTACTCTTAACTCATTCTGCGGTGCTAAAAGTATTGCAAAGAGTTTACAAAACAAAAGAGTTTACAAACTTTCTTGACAAAAGAAGAATCTTCACTAAGTTACCGGAAACAAATTTAATAATTAGCATTAGATTCTGCAAATATTAATAAGAATTTGAAGTAAGCCAGATATTTCGTAATATCAAATATTTCTAAAGGAAGACTGGCCGGTCGAAGTGGCCGTGCGGTTAAAGGCGCTGCAGTCTGGAACCGCAAGACCGCTACGGTCGCAGGTTCGAATCCTGCCTCGGGCATGGATGTTTGTGATGTCCTTAGGTTAGTTAGGTTTAACTAGTTCTAAGTTCTAGGGGACTAATGACCTCAGCAGTTGAGTCCCATAGTGCTCAGAGCCATTTCTAAAGGAAGACTAATTTTAGCTGTACATACATATCGATTGTAACTAATTAATTTCTTTTTATACATTTTAGCCTGAAATATAATGCATCGTATACAAGATCATGTGGAATTCTTTTAGTTAAACGGCGGAGATAATTTTCAGCTATAAATGATTCGAAATTATTCCTAGTATCGGCTACTTCTATTTTTAAAAAAGGCAATGCTAGAGGAGGGAGTCCCATTAAAGGCTACAGCGGAGTGTGATTTCTGTAAGTCGTAGTTGTCGCCCTGGTAATGGCCTTAAACGTACTTCCGTTCAGAAGAGACCATTGTGTAATTATTTGCTAAATGTCTTTCCCATTTTTATTTATTCAAGCAGGCGCATCTGCTACCCAACATAAATAAAGACTTTGCCCCTTCATGAACGAATATTCATTGCAACAATGAAAGTATTTAGAATTACGTGTGGGGCTCACACACGTCCATCTTGTAGGCATCCTTCTGAGTTTGAGAGTGGCAGAGATGTTCACAAGTACAACATCAGAAGGAAACATGAATTCCATTACCTGTTAACTTATCTAGCTTTGGCACAGACAGGAAAGAAATATGCGGCTATAAAACTCTTTGGCAATACTCACATGGAAATAATATGTCTGACAGATAGCAGAAGTGAATTCAAATGTAGATTAAATATATTTCTCCTTAACAACTCCGTTCATACCACGGATGAATAATTGAACACAAACAGTCATTTATACTGAAAAACAACAGTAAATGGTCATAAACACATTTCGTTTTAGTTAACTGTCTGTTCTATGGCTGTTCAGTTGGCACATTGAACACATGTATAGTGAATGTGATCAGTGGAATACGTAAATAACTAACAAATCAGTTGATGTGATGTATCGTCCCCACTGAGGTAAAGAAAGTCATGGAATGGCTCCTAATATTGTGTCGGACCTCCTTTTGTCCGGCGTATTCCAGCAACTCGACATGGCATGGACCCAACAAGTTGTAGGAAGTTCCCTGCAGAAATACTGAACCAAGCTGCCTCTATAGCCGACCACAATTACGAAAGTGTTGCCGGTACATGAATTTGTGTTCAGCAACGAATTGCAGTTCTGCACGACCCTGGATGACTATCTTCGGCTAGTATGATGACAACAAGGGAATAAGTCTAGTTTTTCCAACGATTTCCAGGTACACCTCAGTGTTACTCGATGCATCATTGTATGGTGAAACATCAGGTATGGCACCTGATCGAGGATGGTGGCGACTGAGGAAAATCCGACAGCAGAACAGTATGTCACGAACATCCTATGACAGTACGATGGTGCCATTTTCAACAGGATAATGCCCGTGTACACACGGAACGTAGGTCTATTTCTATAAATTGTCTGAGTGATACTGAGGTACTCTTGTGGTCAGTGAGATCCTAGCATCTGCCGCCGCCAGAACATGTGTGGAATCAGTTCGGATGTCACCTACAACTGAGCGACAGTATCCAGGATATAAAGGACCATTTGCAACAGCTGTGGGGCAGACTGCTCCAGGAGAGGTTACAACGATTTGATGGCACACTTCCAAATCGATTCAGTGCGTGAATCTATACCAGTGAAGGTGCAACATCGTGCTCAGAAGGAGGTTCATACTGCCAAGTTCCATGTCATATTTAGCTCGCTATTGTAATCACGGCAATAACAATACATACCCACTCAAACTGTGAAATTTCCTTTCGTTTCCTCCTGCCGTTCTGGTTTTGTAAGGCAGCGTGTATTTTACGAACTAACACGAGCAAACACGACGGGCGCTCTATGTGTAATGCAACATATTTCTTCTTTCTGAAAGCAGATTAGTTTTATTCAGAATTCCAATACATCATATTATTCCCCACGCTTTGGGCTACAAAACCCTATTTATCAGCATAATCTACATTTAATGCGACGGCCTTACGCCACCTTACCGGGAGCGGCCGTACTCCACTGTACGACGTCGGAGCCAATGTCTTGCTGCATCAATAACCTCTGCATCATCCACATACTCTACATCAACATCTAAATGGTTACTCTGCAATTCACACTTAAGTGCCTGGCAGAGGGTTCATCGAACCATTTTATTCTACTTCTCTACCATTCCACTCTCGAATGTCGCGTGGGAAAAATGAACACATAAATCTTTCCTTTCGAGCTCTGATTTCTCTTATTTTATTATGATGATAATGTCTCCCTACGTAGGTGGGTGTCAACAAAATATTTTCGCAATTCGGAAGAGAAAATTGATGACTGAAATTTCGTAAATAGATCTCGCCGCAAAGAAAACCGCCTTCGTTCAGTGACTGCCACCCCAACTCGTGTATCATATCAGTGACACTCTCACACCTAATTCGCGATAACACGAAACTGGCTGCCCTTCTTTGCACTTTTTCGATGTCCTCCGTCAATCCTACGTGGTGAGGATCCCACACCGCGCAGCAATATTCCAGCAGAGGACGGACAAGTGTAACGTAGGCTGTCTCTTTAGTGGGTTTGTCGCATCTTCCAAGTGTTCTGCCAATAAAGCGCAGTCTTTGTTTCACCTTCCCCACAATATTATTTATGTGGTCCCTCCAATTAAATTTGCTCGTAATTGTAATTCCTAGGTATTTAGTCGAATTGACAGCTCTTACATATGTGCGATTTATCGTATACCCTAAACCTATCGGACTTCTTTTAGTACCCATGTGGATGAGCTCGCACTTTTCTTTGTTTAGGGCCAATTGCCACTTTTCGCACCATACAGACATCCACTCTAGATCATTTTGTAATTAGAATTGAACGTCTGATGATTTTTAATAGACGGTAAATTACAGCATCATCTGCAAACAATCCAAGGGTGCTGCTCATATTATCACCTAGATCATTTATGTAAATCAGGAACAGCAGAGAGCCTATGACACTACCTTGCGGAACGCCAGATATCACTTCTGTTCTGCTCGATGATTTACCGTCTATCACTACGAACTGTGACCTCTCCGAGAGGAAATCACGAATCCAGTCACACAACTTAGACGATACTCAATTTGCACCCAATTTGATTAATAGTCGCTTGTGAGGAACGGTATCAAAAGCCTTCTGGAAATGTAGGAATATGGAATCGATTTGAGATCCCTCGTCGACAGCACTCATTACTTCATGGGAATAAAGAGCACTACTTTCCGCGGAGTGCATTCCTCATTGGGCTCAACAGATGTATGTCAGAAGGTGCGAGATCCGGGCTGCAGGATGGATGAGGAAGAACAGTCCAATGGAATTTTGTGAGCTCCTCTCGGGTGCGCAGGCTTGTCTGAGGCCTTTCGTTGTCATGAAGAAGGAAAAGTTGTTTAGCATTTTGACAGTGACGAATACGCTAAAGCCGTTTTTTTCAATTTCCTGAGAGTAGTGCAATACACTTCAGAGGTTATCATTGTGCCATAAGGGAGGACATAATAATGCCTTCAGAGTACTAGAAGTGCATCACCATGGCTTTACGGGTAGAGGCTGCGGCTTTGAACTTTTTTTTCGGACGACAGGTGGTGCGGCGCCATTCCACGGATTTCCGTTTTGTTTCCGGTTCGAGATGATGAACCTATGTTTCATCGCCTGTGACGAATTTCGAGAAACAATTGTCATAATGACCCTTGTAGCGCGCAAGCAATTCCACGCATATGGTCCTTCGTTGCTGTTTATGGTCTTCTGTCAGGTGGCGAGTAACCCAACGGACCTTTGAGTAGCCAAACTGATGGCCGAGAGTGACAGCACAACCAACAGAGACATCGAGCTGTGCAACACGGTATTTGATTGTGATCCGTCAATCACCTCGAATTAGTGTCCGCACGTTCCAACATTGCGGATGCCACAGCTGTGTGCGGCCGACGGGAAAGCAGGAGGTGAGTTTTGGGCAACCTTGCACCGATGATGACAGACGCGTCGCCCAACGACTCACCGTGCTTTTGTTCACTGACAGTTCTCCGTAGACATTCTGCCTCTGAATATCTACGATGCTCTGGTTTTGCACGAAATGAAACTCAATGACAGCTCTCAGTTTGGATGGACTTCCATTACAGATTTTGAAAGCTACGTATAGCGCTACCACGTGTCGGAAGTTTATGAAACTGCAGGAGCCGAAGCGGGAGTATTCCACGATGTCCCACAACAATTTCCGCATTTTATCAACTGAAATTGGGCGAGACAAAAAAAAATGTCTTGCGTTACTTCTTGAATGCCCCTCACAGCTCTCTCACCATATTACTCTATTTTTACTTTCGTTCACCTTACCCTTGTGTAACAGCAGTGGGCAAGAACGTGCGATGTGTCGGGTACTGCGGTGCGAGACGGAGCCGCCTCGCCGTACGCAGTTTACCTGGCGTCGCCCCCTGTACGGGGGCAGGGGCGGAAGGCGGCCCCCTGACCTTGTGCCTGGCGGGCGCTGCGCCGTATATCTGCCGGTTATTGGGGAGCTGCCTGCCGCCGGCTTTAATTGGTGACACTTTTATTGGCTCCACGTTTAATGTGCCCATGAGGTGTGGATGGCTGCGTACGTCTTCGCTTCCCGCACCACTTCGGACCGCTCTACTGCGCGATCACAAAACATCGTCCCTGCTCTCAACCTCTCTACCACCGCTGCGCCATACAGACGCCACAAGCCACACGCACGCACGGCTGTCAGAACTGTTTCATCTCCTCCAGTCCCCGACATAAGCGCCCGCAATGAACAAACTTCCTGTTGTAGGTGAAGCCTGAGCTTCCATCCGAAAGGTCACACTGCGTTCTCGGGTGAATCAGCCCGAAAAGGAATCTCAACACCGAAGAATATTCTAAAGATAGTTGCTGTCATACTGTCTGCATATTACTGTGTTGAACTGGGAAAATGTCTTAATATGTCATTATCCAAAATTCTTTAAAAAGTCATGTATTCAAGAGTAGCATCATATATTTGTGAAAACGATGTACCAACAAAATGCCAGTTTGGTTTTCAGAATGTTTTTTCAGCAGAAAATGCTGTTCATGCTTCCTCTGATCAAATAATAAATGCTCTGAATAACTGAACATCACCCACTGGTATATTTTGTGATCTCCAAAAGGCTTTTGACTGTATGAATCATGAAATTCTTCTAGATAATCTTAAGTATTGTGGTATGAGTGAGCAGTGCTCAAATGATTTAATTCATATTTAACTGGAAGAATACAGAAAGTTGTAATTAACAGTAGAGATAGTCTGCGAAGATCAGCAGAAACGTCTGTCTGGCGAGGTATCAAATATGGTGTCATACAGGGTTCAATCTTGGGTCACCTATTGTTCTTAATATATATTAATGATTTGCCAGTCTGTATTCATGAAGATGCAAGGCTTGTTCTTTTTTGCTGATGATACAAGTATAGTAATCATACCCAATAAACAAGAATTAGCTGAGGAAATTGTAAATAATGTCTTTCAGATTATTATTAAGTAGTTCTCTGCGAATAGACTCTCACAAAATTTTCAGGGAACACAGTACTTACAGTTCTGTACAGTCAATGGCATAAAACCATTGATAAACATAGACTTTGAACAGAAGTCTGTTGCTAAGGCAGAAGATTCAAAATTTCTGGGTCTGTACGTTCATGAGAAATTAAATTGGAAGTAACGCATTGATGATTTGCTGAAGTGGTTAGGTTCAGCTACTTATGCTACTAGGGTTATTGCAAATTTTGGTGATAAACATACCAGTAAATTAGTGTACTATACCTATTTTCATTCACTGTTTTCATGTGGCATCGTATTCTGGGATAATTCATCGTTAAGAGAAAAAGTATTCATTGCAGGAAAGCGTGTAATCAGAATAACAGCTGGGGCCCATCCAAGATCATTATTTAAAGAACTCGAGATATTCACATACCTTCGCAATACATGCATTTACTTATGGAATTTGTTACTAATAACCGATCCCAGTTAAAAATAATAACGAGGTGCTTAGCTACAGTACCAGAAGAAAGGATAATCTTCACTATTCTGGTTTAAATCTGACTTTGGCGCAGAAAGGGGAGAAGTATGCTGCACAGAAACCTTTCGTCATTTGGCAAATACCATTAAAAGCCTGACAGCCAGCCAAGATTTAAAAAAAAAATTATAAGAATTTCTGAATGACAACTCCTTCTACTCAACAGATGAATCGTTAGATATGAAGTAGTAACTGTAAAAAGTTAATTATATTGTGTGAAGAAACTTAACGTTAAACTGACACGTTCCACATCATTATGTAATGTCGTATTCACGAACTATGGAACAAGTAATAACGTAATGTAACGTTGGTCATATGTATCCAGCATCAGGACATAAGTTGAAGTTTCAGAAGCGATTCCAATACTTTAAAGTGAGCGTGTCCAAAAAAGCCCGGTTACTTTTTTTCCTCATGTCACAGTAAAACAGGAGATCCGCACTCACTTCTATTACGTCGCTTTCGTCTATTCCCGGGAAATGACCCCTGTAAACACCTTTGACCCGGAAATATATTGTCGGGGGAGAGTGGGCGGCAGTATTGCCGACGAGTGGCTGCAGTGGCTACATTGCTGGGTAAGACTGTTGACAATACGCGTATTCTGTAGCCCACTATAAATGTACCTTCAAAGTTAGTGAGCATCATTTTAAACTAACTAGGAGTTTATATTATGGATCATTCAAGAAACGTCTATATAGAATTGTTATTATTTTTCCTATCAGTATAGTAACGCAAGACGAAAGACCTAAAAAAATGCTTACCCCGCTGTCAGCACAGAAGTCGCCCAAGCTCCAATCCACGTCTTGCATATCACAAATCATCACACTCAAAACGCATTTGCCTGGAGCAACTTTAGTTACTCTTCATTATCCTATGCCTAAACGTTCGAAACGATACACAATTTGTATTCAGTTACCAAATTAAAAGAGTTTGATAGATATTGTGTAAGATTTCGATTAATTTCGTACATGGCTGACTCAAGAGGGCCTGAAAGAATAGGTATTATTTGCTTTAGATTAACTTTATGCATTACGGATATTTGGAACCCGTGACTGTTAATTGACTGTAAATTCATAAAATTTCAGTCAGTCACTTTTTTGAATAATTATTTATTATTCCATGGACCGGTTTTCGAATCTTTTCAGCTGCATCTTCAGATGGTTTCTGGAAGTTACATCATTATTTCTAGCATAATGCTGGGTGGTGGCTCTGTGACAAGAAGATGGAACACGCTTCAGTGTATCGCCATAACTATTGTTTATCTGTCGATATGGATGAAAATTTAGTTTTTTACTTATTGCGACCGTATGGGCGGCTTTTTGTGTGTGTGTGTCTGTGTGTGTGTGTGTGTGTGTATGTGTGTGTGTGTGTGTTAGTCTCCATCTGTCTGCTCTCATTTTGATGGCCAGTAGGTATATCATTTCACACACTTTCACACAATCTGTATTCATTTACACTGTGACAGCGAAACTTTGCCAGCATCCAGCATGTACTGTACAACTATCGCTTGTAACAATGATCTCGACAAATTCCTGGGCATTCATGTTAATGCCAGTCTTGATTAAAATATTTGCTCATAAATTGACTGTAGAAATAAGACATCACATCACTTGAAGTTTGTTCTTGTAGTAATTTATTTATTTATTTAATTTATTTTGTGTTCTCATGTTATCGCCCGTCTGATTAAAATATTTCCCCTTATATCGACTTTAATACATGTACACAAGAACAAATTACATCTCTGTGTAAATTAGGTCCATGCCATATCTTTTTTCTCAAGATTTTTGTTACTAGCAATAGTTGTTTAGCACGTGCTGGATGCTGGCAAAGTTTCGCTGTCACAGTGTAAATGAATACAGACTGTGTAAAGGTGTATGAAAAGGAATACGAATTGGCCATCAAAATGGAGTCAGAGACATGGACACTACAGAAATAAGCCGCACATGCTGTCGCAGTAAGTAAGAATCTAAATTTGCATCCCTATCGACAAATAAACAATAGTTATGGCGATACATTAAAGCGTGTTCAATCTTCTTGTCACAGAACCAGCACCCAGCACTATAGTACAGTAGAAACAGTGATGTAACTTCAAGAAACCATCTGAAGATGAACCTGAAAGGTTAGAAAACCAGTTCATGGAATAATAAATAATTATTCAAAAAGTGACGGGTTTCAGTTTTAAGAATTTACATGGTATTTCCTTTATTTGCGAAATATTAATGAGTATCGTGGTTCTAAACTTAATAACAGAGTTTAAAAATAGTTTTTAATTTACTTTTCCTCTAAGTCACCACGAACAGGCCACAAACATAATAACTTATCCACTGCAGTTTAAAATACAAAAAATTATGAAATACCGTTGTTTATAATTCATACTTTTGGTAAGTAAAAGCTAGATGTTAAACAGTAACAGTTACACGTCCCAATTGAAGATAGACCTTGTAAAACTGTGCTTTACGACCAGTCGCTAGAATTCAGAGCTAATATGAATGCATATTTCCTCGTCGATAGAATAGTGTCATTGGGATATAGTCGCGTTACATGCACTAGACACTGGTATTACCAGTACACGTTAACAATTTACAAGGCCACTTGTGCGTCGAATCTTAGCATCGAATACTGGCATTTGGAGGAGTTGTAACATCATCAAGTTCCACACTCCGTCCTCAACGATGACATTGCTGTCCTCCATTGCGTTACGTTTATCTCTCTCTTTGGTATGTTTGAAGGAGGCAGAATTAACTGTCGATGTTGTAGCGAAGTACCTTCCTCGTACTCGACAAACGTCACTCCACCACATTTTATTTGTAACTCTGATAAACAACGCACTCGACTTTATAATCACTACAAACACAATTTCCCCCTCTCTCAGTAATTTCATTGTATCAAGTAATCTACGAGATTGTGTTTTTTACACTTAGCCTTTCCCTTACAGACCTATGACTTTCAAAATAACAGGATAGTATTAGAACAATCTCATCAAGAGTTCCCACTCTGCCACCCTACCTCGTTTCATTTATTCCATATGCCTTAATATCTTCCTTATAAGAAATAGGACATGGTGGTGGAAGCAAAAATTCTATTTAGATTTAATACTCAGACTCACTTAAAATTTTATGTTTTAATTTGAAAAGCAAGTTTGCACTTTAAAAATCTGAGAAAATCTCTGCCTGCAAGGACCTTCAATGTTTATCATAAAAATTATTCTGTATTAAATGTTTAAGCGGCAGTGAGGGAAAAAATGAATGAAGCAGGACAGCATCGATTTCGCTTATGTATCACACCGAAGTTAAACTGATACTCTGGCACATGCCACATTTTCTGATTTTTAAATACATCTGCTAATTACTATGTCAATCGACAGCAACACACATCGAATGTGTGCGTTTTCTGTAGATGCAATAAACATCTCCTGTCATACATTATTTTTCTTGTATCGCATCGCTTAGTGCAAACCAGATGTATTAGAGTGTTCCTCTGTTAGGCAAATAAGAAATAAAGAGTCCGAAGATAACGACATAGGTTCCAGCCTGAAACTGCTTTGAACTGATAAAGAAAAAGTATGTAATAACGTTTCTCGTAAAAATGTTGTTTCCTTCAGTGTTGCCGCCAACATAAGGAACGATATTTTTCTTTATTTTTCTTTTGTGTGTGTCAGTAACTTTTAATGACACTATGAACGTCACATCTTTAAGCGGTAGGTATATTATCTGCTAAACTGCGACTGTTCAGTTAACCATGGAGTAATACAATGCGTCCGCAATATAAGTCGAGGTGTTAAAAGAGAGACGACGATAACATACAACACAAACATTGAAAGATTTCATCATATTGCAGAATATAGGTACATTGCCCTTGGAAATGATGCTGCATGCTTTTCGATGACTGGACCAGTAGCTCAATGCGGCCTTCAGGAATAATGTTTGTGAAGAGTCATGAGCGTATTTTCGAGATAAGTGCCTAAACTGTTATGAACATCATTTCCGTCCGAGGCTTTATTAAACATAACTTCGTTGTGCAATTCCAAACTGCTTCATATACGTCTCGTATTATGATATCATCTGGTTCACCGGACTAAAATGTCTTGTGCTCATCTTTATTTTAACGGAGTATGTGCCACATTACTCGAATGTTTACTTTAAGGTTACGTTTTGGATATAAGACAATTATTTCCTGATACGATAACATCTTACATCAGGTAAATCGAACCTTATATATCCTTGCATTTTATCACCGATGTTTCCAGGAAGTCTGGATTGGTACAGCCGAAATGCACTGGTTTTGATCGTCTGGATGCTGGGATGTCTAGAAGTTTCTGTTTTGAGCATACCATTAATAAATGAGTCGTCAGATAGTACGGCTATGGATGGTGGACTGAGGTGTTCCATTTCGATTCGGTTTATGGCTACCTTTTGTGACAAAAGATCCACCAGGCTATACCTCTAAGACTTCTGACTTGGTTGTAACTTACAGGAGAAATTATGCGATTGTAAGTCAGAATAATATGACTAACAGCAAGTGTATAGCGTTTCGCTGTGAGTTTTATTCTAAACTGAGTGATGCAACTTGTGAGGGTTGTAACGAGTTCATGAGAAGATCTAAAAAAGATTGTGATGAACTCGGCTTGGCATTTCTTTAATACCAATGCAACGGAAGAAGCGGTCCATTCCAGGTGCTCGAATATAATACAGTCGCCGAGGCTGAAGAGTAATCTACAATTTTACTAAGTTCGTGTGGGACTAGCGACATTTAATACAAAAAAAAAGTTCGTATTAAGAAGGATGTAGTCCGACGCCACTAATGTTTAATTTAAATCTCAAGAAAGTCACGGAATAAAACAAAAGTGCAAGAAGAATTAACACATAGATTAAGGTCTGGAGAAAAGTGTCCTTCCCGCTGAAAGTAAAGATTATAAAAAACGACTCGAGCGGACCACCAAATTGGTATAGTGTTTCGATTAACGACGACAAAAGTAAAGATAAAAGTTGCGGAAGCAGCGTGAATTTGAACATTGACATTTTCGGAGACATAGTAAATAAAAGAGAAGCAGGATGGTAAAGGAAATCGTAGTATCCCAAGGAAAATGAAAGAAAGAGAGAGAGAAAATCTGTTACTAGCGCTAGTGAGACCGTGCTGAATCAGTGGCTTCTTCAGCATGAATTGTAATAAAACCGAACAGCCCTCTCCTAAATTCGTTGGTACTTGTAAAATCTTGATTACAAGCTCCAAGTTTCCTCTGCAGTACCTAGGTGGTGTGGTCGTAATCATTCTCCACTGATCACAGACACCCCTACAATGCACATGCGCTGTATTCTGCTTTACTCTTTCGTTCCCACGGTCACTCCGCCAACTTCAGCAGTACCAAAGTCCACCGTTATTTGTGTCAGCTTCATGCACTACGTTTTCCCCCAGTTACTAGTTCGTCTTATGCCATTAGCTAGCCGTTGCGAGGTCTGAACGCTCACTACTGTTCACTCCTCAGACTGTTAATCTCCAAGCTGAGAATTATGGTCACAGTTCAAAGTGAACTAAACTAGTCACCAGTACACAAAGATTACGTCGCCACCATGTGGAATTACTGCCTCGTCTGCTGGTGACAGTTCCATTGATGGGTGGTCTGAATGGCCACTTGCTGTTAACTTGAAGGAAGCTTTAGTGATACTTTTCGTATGCAAACGGGAGTTTTAGTGATACTTTCGGTATGCAAACCGAGCATAAAGAATATTGCTAAGCGAGTTTGGAAACGGACCACAGACAGTTCTTTACAGCTGTACACAAAAGAGTGTGGAGTATGTAGGACAGTTATGTGTATTCACACGAAAAGGTTACCATAGGCAGCGAACATACGCGTCATGTCCTAACTAAAATTGTTCTCAGCCCAAATCTTTGTTTAAATACCTTAGATTTTCTCTGGCCTTACAACTGACTTAATCCATCCAGTTATAAAGAGACTAACAGTCCAATGTAGACTAATAATCAGATGTGGAAGTTTTTCTGTAGTCCGACTCTTACCGACGTTGTCACCAGTTCAAGACATCATATCCTACTGACAAGTCACAATGGTATTATTATTCTTTAACAAAAAAATAGAACATTACTTCAGAATCGAGTTTTCTCTTTTTTACCAATGTGAGTTAGTGACTTTCTGTTAATTTTCCTTCTGTGTAGTACTTCTACATTGATTCATCCAATTTTTTATCAACCCACAAAACGTTTTATTTCTAATTGACAATATACGACGTTCTATGAGACATACTGAAACTTCTTGCATTGTGTCGTTACATAGTGATCGTTTTATACCTGCCATCAGCCAGATCTGTTCGCAAGTTATTTCATAATTCCTCCTCCATTTTAGTATGAATTTATAATAAAACTAGCTGACAAACCCGGCATTTCTCGGGTATTCATTTTGCCAATTTTCTATTAGAAACGAAACCAAAAAATGAACTCTGTTAGCAGCGTAATATCCCGGACGGCTTATCTACGCTGGGCGCTGCTGCTTCGCGAGTGTATAACGCGATTTTGTAAACATGTCTATCGAAATGCCTCTTCATAGCTCTGTAGACGGCGAATGTTTTCGCCTAGAGTCATTTGTGCTTCGCTCTTGTAGGTCGTCAAAGGCGCTGCCAGATGTTAGGGATTTCATTAATTTGACTCGACTGTAGTAGTGTGTTAGCAGTAAGGATTAACGTATTAAACCTTCATTCATGGTGCTGTGTTTTTGTAGGCATCTCAGTGTTTATAACGTCATATCTGTTGAACGATGTGTCCTACAATGATATATTTGTGGAGATACAGTCAACGGCATACCATCCGCAACATGTGTTGCGAATGTAGTAAGGTAGTACTAAATTTAAGTCATGCACAATGCACCAGTTTTCACGCAGCTCAGTGTTTATGACGTCATATCTTCTGAACCATATATGGTACAATGTTATTAGTTTTTAGGTGTATTTAGCGTCATATCTCCTGAACTACAGTAAGTAAGTGATTCTTACCCCCACAGTGACTGTTGCGTGCCAATGAGGGATATGTGTATCAAGTGTGGATTGAAACTCGCCCAGTGGTGTTAGGAGGAAATGTGGAAACACACACACACACACACACACACACATATATATATATATATATATATATATATATATATATATATATATATATATATATATGGGACCTGGATAAACTGTCTAAACCAGAGGTTGTACAGAGCTTCAGGGAGAGCATAAGGGAACAATTGACGGGAATGGGGGAAAGTAATACAGTAGAAGAAGAATGGGTAGCTCTGAGGGATGCAGTAGTGAAGGCAGCAGACGATCAAGTAGGTAAAAAGACGATGGCTAATAGAAATCCTTGGGTAACAGCAGAAATATTGAATTTAATTGATGAAAGGAGAAAATATAAAAATGCAGTGAATGAAGCAGGCAAAATGGAATACAAACCTCTCAAAAATGAGATCGACAGGAAGTGCAAAATGGCTAAGTAGGGATGGCTAGAGGACAAATGTAAGGATGTAGAGGCTTGTCTCACTAGGGGTAAGATAGATACTGCCTACAGGAAAATTAAAGAGACCTTTGCAGAGAAGAGAACCACTTGTATGAATATCAAGAGCTCAAATGGCAACCCAGTTCTAAGCAAAGAAGGGAAGGCAGAAAGGTGGAAGGAGTATATAGAGGGTTTATACAAGGGCGATGTACTTGAGGACAATATTATGGAAATGGAAGAGGATGTAGACGAAGACGAAATGGGAGATAAGATACTGCGTGAAGAGTTTGACAGAGGACTCAAAGACCTGAGTCGAAACAAGGCCCCGGGAGTAGACAACATTCCGTTAGAACTACTGATGGTCTTGGGAGAGCCAGTCATGACAAAACTCTAGCATCTGGTGAGCAAGATGTACGAGACAGGCGAAATACCCTCAGACTTCAAGAAGAATATAATAATTCCAATCCCAAAGAAAGCAGGTGTTGACAGATGTGAAAATTACCGAACAATCAGTTTAATAAGTCACAGCTGCAAAATACTAACGCGAATTCTTTACAGACGAATGGAAAAACTGGTAGAAGCCGACCTCGGGGAAGATCATTTTGGATTCCGTAGAAATGTTGGAACACGTGAGGCAATACTAACCTTACGACTTATCTTAGAAGAAAGATTAAGAAAAGGTAAACCTACGTTTCTAGCATTTGTAGACTTAGAGAAAGCTTTTGACAATGTTAACTGGAATACTCTCTTTCAAATTCTGAAGGTGGTAGGGGTGAAATACAGGGAGCGAAAGGCTATTTACAATTTGTACATAAACCAGATGGCAGTTATAAGAGTCGAGGGGCATGAAAGGGAAGCAGTGGTTGGGAAAGGAGTGAGACAGGGTTGTAGCCTCTCCCCGATGTTATTCAATCTGTATATTGAGCAAGCAGTGAAGGAAACAAAAGAGAAATTCGGAGTAGGTATTAAAATTCATGGAGAAGAAGTAAAAACTTTGAGGTTTGCCGATGACATTGTAATTCTGTCAGAGACAGCAAAGGACTTGGAAGAGCAGTTGAACGGAATGGAGAGTGTCTTGAAAGGAGGATATAAGATGAACATCAACAAAAGCAAAACGAGGATAATGGAATGTAGTCAAATTAAATCGGGTGATGCTGAGGGAATTAGATTAGGAAATGAGACACTTAAAGTAGTAAAGAAGTTTTGCTATTTAGGGAGTAAAATAACTGATGATGGTCGAAGTAGAGAGGATATAAAATGTAGACTGGCAATGGCAAGGAAATCGTTTCTGAAGAAGAGAAATTTGTTAACATCGAGTATAGATTTAAGTGTCAGGAAGTCGTTTCTGAAAGTATTTGTATGGAGTGTAGCCACGTATGGAAGTGAAACATGGACGATAACTAGTCCGGACAGGAAGTGAATAGAAGCTTTCGAAATGTGGTGCTACAGAAGAATGCTGAAGATAAGGTGGGTAGATCACGTAACTAATGAGGAGGTATTGAATAGGATTGGGGAGAAGAGAAGTTTGTGGCGCAACTTGACTAGAAGAAGGGATCGGCTGGCAGGACATGTTTTGAGGCATCAAGGGATCACAAATTTAGCATTGGAGGGCAGCGTGGAGGGTAAAAATTGTAGAGGGAGACCAAGAGATGATTACACTAAGCAGATTCAGAAGGATGTAGATTGCAGTAGGTACTGGGAGATGAAGAAGCTTGCACAGGATAGAGTAGCATGGAGAGCTGCATCAAACCAGTCTCAGGACTGAAGACCACAACAACATATATATATATATATATATATATATATATATATATATATATATATATATATATATATATATATATGTGTGTGTGTGTGTGTGTGTGTGTGTGTGTATGTGTGTGTATGATTCTGAAACCTCACAAAAATGAAGAGACTTATTCCCGTCATCAGTGAAGTGAAAATATATTTAAATAAAAATTTTACATTGGGTGATCTGCACATCGAAAAATGAAACCGTTGCTCATCTATTTGATCTGAATGAGAATCAGTATCACATTCGCTTTACCTGAGCTTGAAATAAATTGCTCTTACTCACACAGAACCACCGTTAGGGCGATCTGGCTCATCTCAATTCACTATCGGGAAACTATCGGGAGGAACTGGGATTGAGTCAGATGTGGATTGAATCTTGGCACCAGGTTAACGAACTTTGGCTTAATACTCCTGCCAGTTTAAGTGGTGATTCGAAAATTGTCTAGGCGGTTTCTGAGTGGTTACCCCAACCGCATCTCAGAAAAACACGTGAAAAAATGGCTCTGAGCTCTATGGGACTTAACTTCTTAGGTCATCAGTCCCCTAGAACTTAGAACTACTTAGACTTAACTAACCTAAGGACATCACACACATCCATGCCCGAGGCAGGATTCGAACCTGCGACCGTAGCGGTTGCGCGGTTCCAGACTGTAGCGCCTAGAAACGCTCGGCCAACGATAGACCAATTCGCTGCAAAATTTCATTAGGCATACGCGATCACGATCAGTTGAATCGCAATCCAGTAGGTCGATTAGAAAGGGGGAGGTTACAACCCCCAAGTTCAACGCACTTCAGAGTTCTTTTATTACATGTTACGCTTCTGAGTTGTCTTGGCCTTCTTCTTTGAGGGCACCACTATTCTTAATCCGAACGATTAATTCGTGTATTGCGATCACTTTTCCTTTGTAGACATCGCCTTTCAACCATCTCCACAGCCAAATACCAACAGAGATAAAGTCCGAGGCCCCTGGCGGCTAAGGAATGTGATCGCCTCTGCCGATCAACCTGCCGGAGAATGTTAGGTTTAGATGATGTGTCACCTGACGTAAAGAATGTGCAAGGGCTCATCATGCTGGAAGAACATACCCTTTCTTCTAGGCAAAGGAATTTCTTCCAATGCTGCTGCAAACTCATTTTCAACAATGCGTGTAGGATGATGTGGTA
Source organism: Schistocerca nitens (assembly GCF_023898315.1). Lineage (NCBI taxonomy): Eukaryota > Metazoa > Arthropoda > Insecta > Orthoptera > Acrididae > Schistocerca > Schistocerca nitens. Next base: position 843,449,941 of record NC_064617.1, read on the forward strand.
ATAGAAAAGGCACAACCTGCTGAATGTCTATCATACCACACTACACAGCCCGATAAGGCTGAACGCCAAATCTTTAAAATTTCAATTTTATTTGATATATAAAACATGTGTAGAACAAGATTAATAATTTTTAAGCATGTATGAAAAACACAAGCATGCCAGAATTCGTAACGACAGTGTAAGGGCAGAAAAGGACGGCTGCCAGTTTGGCCCGAGGTCATTAGCTTCTCAGAGCTGGAGCAGAAAGGAAGTGTTTATGAGCGGCGATGGCGACGGCTTTTTGTAGTGTCCGGAACTTTTATAAGGAGGAGTCATGGGCTCATGATATGCGGGTCGCCGGTGAATACTTAGAAAGTCCAGTCACATAGTCGTAGGGATTTAGGAAAATTTCGGCGGTTTGGTGAGAGTGTGGACTTAGAATAAGCCGCACGAGGTGTACAGGACTGCACTCTGATAAATTTTCCAGAGTTTGTGAGCGCTTTGGGTCAATTATTTTCACTGGTTATCCGGTGTCGAACTCGAAATTTGTAGGGCCAGGTAGTTCCAGACACCCCGCAGCGTTCTGTGTTAGGTCCCGTACTCTTTTTCATTGTACGTAAATGATATATCGTCAGTTTTGTCGTACTGCAAATACCACATGTACGCTGATGACCACTGCTTACATTTAAGTGCTAAACAAATAAATATGAAAACTGCTGTCGAGAATCTCAGTAACGATCTGTGTGCACTCTCAAAATGGGCGCAGAATATAGTGTTAGAACTCTACTTACCCAAAACCCAAGCGGACTGGTTCGTTATTGTAGGCTCATTAGCCTGAAATATCGGGATTCCCTACCATCTTTAACCCTAAATGGGACAAATATCAACTTTCCTCCTTCAGCAAAAATTCTAGTATAAATAATACACTCCTGGAAATGGAAAAAAGAACACATTGACACCGGTGTGTCAGACCCACCATACTTGCTCCGGACACTGCGAGTGGGCTGTACAAGCGATGATCACACGCACGGCACAGCGGACACACCAAGAACCGCGGTGTTGGCCGTCGAATGGTGCCAGCTGCGCAGCATTTGTGCACCGCCGCCGTCAGTGTCAGCCAGTTTGCCGTGGAATACGGAGCTCCATCGCAGTCTTTAACACTGGTAGCATGCCGCGACAGCGTGGACGTGAACCGTATGTGCAGTTGACGGACTTTGAGCGAGGGCGTATAGTGGGCATGCGGGAGGCCAGGTGGACGTACCGCAGAATTGCTCAACACGTGGGGCGTGAGGTCTCCACAGTACATCGATGTTGTCGCCAGTGGTCGGCGGAAGGTGCACGTGCCCGTCGACCCGGGACCGGACCGCAGCGACGCACGGATGCACGCCAAGACCGTAGGATCCTACGCAGTGCCGTAGGGGACCGCACCGCCACTTCCCAGCAAATTAGGGACACTGTTGCTCCTGGGGTATCGGCGAGGACCATTCGCAACCGTCTCCATGAAGCTGGGCTACGGTCCCACACACCGTTAGGCCGTCTTCCGCTCACGCCCCAACATCGTGTAGCCCGCCTCCAGTGGTGTCGCGACAGGCGTGAATGGAGGGACGAATGGAGACGTGTCGTCTTCAGCGATGAGAGTCGCTTCTGCCTTGGTGCCAATGATGGTCGTATGCGTGTTTGGCGCCGTGCAGGTGAGCGCCACAATCAGGACTGCATACGACCGAGGCACACAAGGCCAACACCCGGCATCATGGTGTGGGGAGCAATCTCCTACACTGGCCGTACACCACTGGTGATCGTCGAGGGGACACTGAATAGTGCACGGTACATCCAAACCGTCATCGAACCCATCGTTCTACCATTCCTAGACCGGCAAGGGAACTTGCTGTTCCAACAGGACAATGCACGTCCGCATGTATGCCGTGCCACCCAACGTGCTCTAGAAGGTGTAAGTCAACTACCCTGGCCAGCAAGATCTCCGGATCTGTCCCCCATTGAGCATGTTTGGGACTGGATGAAGCGTCGTCTCACGCGGTCTGCACGTCCGGCACGAACGCTGGTCCAACTGAGGCGCCAGGTGGAAATGGCATGGCAAGCCGTTCCACAGGACTACATCCAGCATCTCTACGATCGTCTCCATGGGAGAACAGCAGCCTGCATTGCTGCGAAAGGTGGATATACACTGTACTAGTGCCGACATTGTGCATGCTCTGTTGCCTGTGTCTATGTGCCTGTGGTTCTGTCAGTGTGATCATGTGATGTATCTGACCCCAGGAATGTGTCATTAAAGTTTCCCCTTCCTGGGACAATGAATTCACGGTGTTCTTATTTCAATTTCCAGGAGTGTAGATGAAAATTTAATTTGAAGTAAGCATACAACCGCAGTGTGCAAGAAAGCATCAGCATCTCTCCATGCTCTACAAAAATGCAAAAAGCTCTTCCCTCTTGATCTGAAAAAGAAACTTGTACAAACACATTTTCAGTTACTGATTAAAGTGATGTTATGCTGAAAGGCCTTTCTCAGGAAAGCTCACTGCGCCTGGAACTGCCTGTGTTCGTTATATCTGTGTTGTTCGACTGTCTGATTATATTTCACAATCATATGTACACCCTGGCTGTGTGCAGGAAAGCGCAGAGATCTCTATACCCTATGTCTTTTGTACTATGTTATCAACGAACACTGTTCCTCAGATCTTTCCTCGAACTTAACGCTCTTATCTGACCAACATGGCAGAAACATCTGTTCCCATCAGTCTACCACCCCCATAGTTCAGTCACTTTCTCGAAGTTTTTGTCGATAGCAGGAAACCTACTGTAGCGTACCCTGCCGCATTATATTTCAGAACTAACTTCTCCAGATTAAGGAGATAGTTGATGACATGTCTACTAAAGCGACGATATGGATTACCGTTGTCCCTGTACGCACTCGGTATTCTTGTACATCCTTCTTTCCAAACAGATCTTCCTCTTTTCCCCAGTATTCTTGGCTGGTGCAGTCTCCTTAAATTTTTGCATCTATAAATTCTTTTTATATCTATCACTATCTTATTATTATTATTATTATTACTATCACTAGTACTGGCAGCAGCTGCAATAATACAAGTACTGCCAGTATTATCTTAATTAGTTCACAATTTTATTTACTCACAGCACAACTTCAGACACTCAAGTCATTTTAATACTATCTGTGATATTAAGACTGTTATTTCTTAGGAAACGACGCTCTACTGTAAATTTGAAACCCTGCTCCGATGTAAGAGAGATCCTAATGGCCCTAATCAGATCAGGTCAAATAAATAAATAAGTTTAAACGCATGCGACTGAGCTTAGCATCATTATCGGTAGTTTAGAGGAAATACGCAGTACTGAACGTGGCATGCTGCTCTGGTCCTTTACCTTAAAGGCCTTAGTGCAGTCGTTACTTTGGCTCTACCTGAACTCAAAACTTTAGAGAGTTGTGAACATAATTTAGTTTTCATTGCGTGAAAAAGTCCTGCTTGCATATTTTTCAATCATTGAACTACTGTGTGAGTTATTAGCAGGGTTTTGTGACTAACGCGTTGAGTGGCCCCTAGGCGTTAAACGTAGCCAATAATTAAAACAAAACACTCATTCCGAAGCTCAGCATTCTTCAATTACTTTGTTATTATTTCAAAGAAATGTATAAAAATAAACCATTAAGCAGCATACGGTTGGTGTGGTACGAATAATTTTAGATGGTCTAAATTACAGTAAAATCGTTGTCTTAAAAAAAAAGCGTTCTTAAAAATACGCCGCGACAAAGACATGTGGGTTTTCGACCGACCACCGATGTCAGTTACGATTGTCATCGCTACCCCCACTAATGGAAGTGCCTTCGTCAGGAAACAGTGGGATTACAGAGCGACTTTGAATTAGCCGACGAGAAAATTCCCATCGTCTCCTCTCGTCTCTTTCTCGAAGGTGTTGAATCCGCTCTAAATGATAATACAGAGGCCGTGCATGCATAATATTCGGCATGTTCTTTCCTGTAGAGCAGAGATACATGTAGAAACTTTGCTTGTTCTTGTTGAAGGACTACGTTTGATCAGCTGAATATCATCTTCTTCTTCATCCACACTCCACTCAAGCACGACCTTACTTCAGAGGAAACGACAGTCGATAAATAAACCCATAGTAACTCGAGTACCAACAAGCGAAATGCAGGCTAATTTCGGCAACCAGATGTTGAAGCAGGTCTATTGCAAATTTTTATTTGCATTTCTGAAATTTGTACGTACTTTGGATGTCTCAGCCGCTAAGCGACAATTTCTAATCACTTTTTATTCACGCGCAATCTTTGGTCAGGGAAACTCTGTCGTTGGTGCTTGTTTTTGTCACCGCTGCTCGGCAGCGAGGAACGCGGAAGTTCTATCGTTAGAGGTAGTAATGAGACAGGCGCCGTGCAGAGGACTCGTGGCCATGTAGACCTAAAATTAAGTGCAACTGTACTTAAGTAAAATGATTTGTGTTTGAATATTGTGAAACATAGGAGAAAGATTCGATTAGTGATTTAGAACGAAATGAGATGTAATGAGATTAGAAATGCATATGAAGAGGAATGAAGGTAATATTTGTTATTTAGCTGCACTGCAGTGGCACAGAGTTGGAATCATTGTTGAATGAGACATCCATATAAGGGAACTTTAGATGTTTCATGAACGATTGAGTAATTTTCACTGTAAGATTTTTTTATGCTTATCAATTCTTTGTCTGATTCTTCTGAGAGTAAGAATTTGATATTAATGTTGCCCTTTGTCAGTGCTAATGAATGTTTTAACATGAATATCATACATTTAATAACATATAAGGTAGCTTACAAACAGTTTGTTATCGGAATATGTCACCTAAGAGCATTGTCCACTTCCTCAGTACAGTCATTTTTATTTGAAGGAGTGTCTCACCCAGTGATGTGTTTAAAACAGTTTACTTGTTGTCTGGAGCTTTGCACTAAGCCCTCAGCTGCTGTAGTTAGAAATTTGCAGCTGGCGCACAGAGAGCAGCAAGCACAGCGTTTCCAATTACATTAGGAGGTAAGATATTTTCAGTTCAAGATCAGTTTGCTATGAAAATTATCAACGCACCGAGACCTTTTCATGAATACCATTATTAGGCAGGGACTATCAGGGACCACTTTGTTTAATTAAAGAGATAAATAGTAAAGCTCAGGATTTAACCAATTTGCACATTTTTTTAGAAAGACTCTCATGTTGTATTCCCGCAGGCAGATGTATTTGGTTTCTCTCGCAGTCGGAAATGCACAAAGACAGCTAGAGGGAAACAACCGCGAAGTTACAACCGTCCAACGAAGCCAGTACGAGGTCTCAAATCAAAATAATAAGGGGAACTTTCACTGTAGCCAATGAAAAGGGGACACACACTGTATTATACAGGTAATGAATATATTATTCGAATTAGTCTGTACAATCAGGTCGTATAATATTTACGTTTTCTCTGGAAATAGCCTGTTTATCCAACAGACTTTTCTTGCACCAGGGGACACACACTGTATTATACACGTAAGGAATATACAGGGTGTCCACAATGAGACTCCAACATTTTAATATCCGATATCTTTCTCATTTCAGATGGTGTATCTGTGAATCCTGAAGGGGCAGACAGAGCAACTCAACAAGTTTGTGGTGTGCAAATTTGATACGCCAAGTGGCCGTAGTGGAGCTGCAATCAATTGTTTTAGCAGAATGGAGGATATGAAGGAGCGTGCACAAGTGGTCTGGTGGTATGCAGAAACAAAATCGGCGACCAAAGTGCAAAGAAACTTTCGTCGAGTTTACAACAAAGCGCCCTCGTCTTTCAAGACTATAAAGAAGTGGTGTGATCAGTTTTTGGCTACTGGGAGTGTTGCGAAAGGGCATGGTGGTGGTAAGCCTGGGAGCAGCGAACATCATGTGGAACAAGTGCGGCGGTCATTCGAACAAAGTCCACTGAAGTCAGTGCGACAGGCAGCACGAGAACTTCGTATGAAAAGTTCAACAGTCCACCAAGTGCTTCATCAGCGATTACGTTTGTCCGCATATAAAGTGCAGGTCGTGCAAGAAATCGAGCCTGATGATCGACCAAAGCGAGAACAATTTGCATGTGTCATGTTAGATCGCATTGCCGCGGACGAGACATTTTTATCACGCGTGATGTTTACTGACGAGGAAACCTTTCACGTGTCAGGGGCTGTCAATCGTCACAATGTGCGCATCTGGGGGTCCGAAAATCCACATGCACCTAAGGAAAAGATGCCCGACAGTCCGAAAGTTGATGTGTGGTGTGGTTTGATGATAAATCGCATTGTTGGGCCGTTTTTTTTTTTCAGGGGCCGACTGTAGATGGAGCCATCTACCTGGACATGTTGTAACAATTTGCCGTGCCACAGATAACAGACCTGCAGCTAAATGTGATGTTTTAACAGGACGGTGCACCACCCTACTGGAGCCTTGATGTCCGAAAATTTTTAAATGACACATTCCCGCAACGATGGATTGGCCGTGGGGGTCCAATTCCTTGGCCGACACATTCGCCCGACGTAGCCCCCCTCGATTTTTTCTTGTGGGGTTATGTGAAAGACCGAGTATACGCTACACCAGTAAAGGGCGCTACAGTCTGGCACCGAGCGGCCGCTACGGTCGCAGGTTCGAATCCTGCCTCGGGCATGGATGTGTGTGATGTCCTTAGGTTAGTTAGGTTTAAGTAGTTCTACGTTCTAGGGGACTGTTGACCACAGCAGTTGAGTCCCATAGTGCTCAGAACCATTTGAACCATTTTACACCAGTAAAGGACCTGCAAGACTTGAAACAGCGCATAAGAATTGTCACCAACTCTGTCACAGAACAGATGCTCCGCAACACATGGCACGAAATCGATTATAGACTTGATATTCTTTGCGCTACCATTGGCGCCCATGTTCAAGTGTACTGAACCGTCCAACTGTGTATGAAAACTTGATGAGCTGCTGTATGATTTACCTGTATTCGTTCGACAATGAATTGTGTTTCCTCTCAGATTTTATGAGTTCAAATGTTGGAGTCTCATTGTGGACACATTGTATTATTCGAATTAGTCTGTACAGTCAGGTCGTATAATATTTATTTTTACTCCGGAAACAGGCTGTATATCCAGCAGACTATTGTTGCACCATCCTGTACATACCTGTACCACTCATCTCTAGGGTTCGTTGTAAGTCAAACGTGTTTGCTAGTATCAACTTATAGACGTTCTACTGTGTGTAAAGGCCTTAGTGAGTGTTGGTACGCGTGAAAGAATGCGGTTCCGAGTGACGCGTTAACGCGTCTCACCAAGCTGCGGTGGCAGTATGGGTGCACGTCACATGCCACAGCGCTGCGTCCGTCTGAGGACAAGCCGAGGATACCGGCCGAGCGAGCAATCAGGAGGGACGGATGTTTTCTCAGCGGCCCGTAGCACGCCTAAAACGAGACTGTTAAGCCACTAAGTTTCAGTTTAAGGGGATTGGTTTCTTATTGGGCGGCTATCGCGATGGGCGCACGACGAGGACGGAGAAAAAGAGAGAGAGAGATTGAGTGAGGGGTGGGGGAGGGGGAGGTGGAGGAGGGGGGATGGAGTAGCCACTCTCAAGCGGCACCCGCCCTAGCTCCTACTTTACGAGTCTAGCGCCGCTCGGTCCGACGCCTACAACACCTTATAAATTACCGCGTTTTAAAAAACTCCCTTGCCGCGACAAAATATAACTCGGCCGCGCGTATTACAAACACCCAGCCCCAATACAAATACCTGCGCTACACACACACACACACACGCACAGAGGCGCGCACGGCTACGCGCCGGTCTGGGTGAACACGCCTGGCTTGGAAACACCGACGAGATTGCGGCGGTCATTAAGACGTTTCTTCCGTACGAAAATATTTAACCCGAGTTGCGGGGGGAAGCGATAAATCACCGCCCGGCGTTTCTTCCTCCCATTCCGCCTCCGCCCGCTGCTCTGCGCGCCGGGGCAGCTTTTAGTGTTGTCTGGAAAGCCTGCAAATCGGCGGCAAACTCTCAGATGCAAGATGGAAATATTAATGAAGTGCGAAGATATTGCTCGCCCTGTGGGAGCGCTTTAGGACAAAAAACACAAAAGCTTTCTGCTGCCTTCCGCGAAATGTTTATGTGCGCCGCTAACTTTCACACCTCCACGTGCCATTAAACAGCGCTCAGGCGATGGAGAACGCTAGAAATCGCCAAAAAAGTCGCGCCCATTCTCCACTTAACTTTACGCCAATTTCGCAAAGAAGTCTATCTCAACATTAACGCTTATTCAACACCTTGATGTGTCAGAGAAATTTCGAGATAACAACAGAATTCTTGTTTTTCGTATCCAAAAACCAATTTGTTTAAAGCAATTTTTTTTCCAGTTTCAACAGACTGTGTACTATCAGTAATAAGAGTTAGTAGTTGGGTACCCTCTGAGCCCCTTATTAGCAGAAATATTTATGGATAATTTTCAACACAATGTTTTTTGATAAAGAGCCCGTAAGTTCTGAGATAAAATTCTGCATCAGCTATGTGGATGACTTACTGTGCATGTGGAAAGATACCACCAGGCAATTAAACAAATTTTTCCAACATTTAAATTTACACCACAGCAAAGTTAAGTTTAGAATGGAGTTGAGAAGAGACTCAATCACCGACTTACGACTTTACCTTGGGAATTAGCAAGCAAAATCATTTATTTAAGACGTGGAAATAACTTTTATATGCACAGTAATACCTACAAAATCTCCGGCATCTTGTAACACCTACACATGCCACCTTCCACTCCATGGTGGGCTGGCAGATATCTATACCAAAAACCAAACCAAATTTAGAAAATACACTCCTGGAAATTGAAATAAGAACACCGTGAATTCATTGTCCCAGGAAGGGGAAACTTTATTGACACATTCCTGGGGTCAGATACATCACATGATCACACTGACAGAACCACAGGACATAGACACAGGCAACAGAGCATGCACAATGTCGGCACTAGTACAGTGTATATCCACCTTTCGCAGCAATACAGGCTGCTATTCTCCCATGGAGACGATCGTAGAGATGCTGGATGTAGTCCTGTGGAACGGCTTGCCATGCCATTTCCACCTGGCGCCTCAGTTGGACCAGCGTTCGTGCTGGACGTGCAGACCGCGTGAGACGACGCTTCATCCAGTCCCAAACATGCTCAATGGGGGACAGATCCGGAGATCTTGCTGGCCAAGGTAGTTGACTTACACCTTCTAGAGCACGTTGGGTGGCACGGGATACATGCGGACGTGCATTGTCCTGTTGGAACAGCAAGTTCCTGTGGTGTCACCGCTAGACACCACACTTGCTAGGTGGTAACTTAAATCAGCCGCGGTCCTGTAGTACATGTCGGACCCGCGTGTCGCCACTGTGTAATCGCAAACCTAGCGCCACCACATGGCAGGTCACAAGACACGGACTAGACCTCGCCCCAGTTGTACGGACTACATAGCTTGCGACCAGACGTATGAAGCTTTCCTCTCATTTGCCGAGAGACAGACTGAATAGCCTTCAGCTTAGTCCATAGCTACTACCTAGCAAGGCGCCATTTGTATCAGTGCTTATAGCGTACTAATATTCAAGAGAGATGTATTCCAACAAGAGAATAAAGTTAAGTATTATAAAACTACGTACTTTTCTTTAGTGCATTAATAAGTCTCCTGTTCCAGTACTTCAAGCCCGTCTGCGTTAGTTTAGCGTGCACCTAGCTACCTCATTGTGTCTATGCTGTGTGAACTAGACACAACAGTTCCCTTGCCGGTCTAGGAATGGTAGAACGATGGGTTCGATGACGGTTTGGATGTACCGTGCACTATTCAGTGTCCCCTCGACGATCACCAGTGGTGCACGGCCAGTGTAGGAGATCGCTCCCCACACCATGATGCCGGGTGTTGGCCCTGTGTGCCTCGGTCGTATGCAGTCCTGATTGTGGCGCTCACCTGCACGGCGCCAAACACGCATACGACCATCATTGGCGCCAAGGCAGAAGCGACTCTCATCGCTGAAGACGACACGTCTCCATTCGTCCCTCCATTCACGCCTGTCGCGACACCACTGGAGGCGGGCTGCACGATGTTGGGGCGTGAGCGGAAGACGGCCTAACGGTGTGCGGGACCGTAGCCCAGCTTCATGGAGACGGTTGCGAATGGTCCTCGCCGATACCCCAGGAGCAACAGTGTCCCTAATTTGCTGGGAAGTGGCGGTGCGGTCCCCTACGGCACTGCGTAGGATCCTACGGTCTTGGCGTGCATCCGTGCGTCGCTGCGGTCCGGTCCCAGGTCGACGGGCACGTGCACCTTCCGCCGACCACTGGCGACAACATCGATGTACTGTGGAGACCTCACGCCCCACGTGTTGAGCAATTCGGCGGTACGTCCACCCGGCCTCCCGCATGCCCACTATACGCCCTCGCTCAAAGTCCGTCAACTGCACATACGGTTCACGTCCACGCTGTCGCGGCACGCTACCAGTGTTAAAGACTGCGATGGAGCTCCGTATGCCACGGCAAACTGGCTGACACTGACGGTGGCGGTGCACAAATGCTGCGCAGCTAGCGCCATTCGACGGCCAACACCGCGGTTCCTGGTGTGTCCGCTGTGCCGTGCGTGTGATCATTGCTTGTACAGCCCTCTCGCAGTGTCCGGAGCAAGTATGGTGGGTCTGACACACCGGTGTCAATGTGTTCTTTTTTCCATTTCCAGGAGTGTAAATTAAACTAAGCCTGTTGCATACAGTAGTGTTTCTAGTCCTGCTCTAGTTGATGACATACGTAGTAGAAAGAACGGACAGAAGACAACTGCACTTCTACACCCTCCTCAGAAGGCACTTAATCATACTGACGCAAAGGTAGGCCCTATACCTACAGTAGGTCACATTGTAACCTCCCCACAACAAATTTAAAAAAGACTATATTTGTTAGTAATGGAGCCACAGCTAAGTGTAACCTCCCCACAAGAAATTTCGAATGACAATACTTAATAGAAATGGAGCCACAGCTAAATGTAAGCTCCCACAAAAATATTAATGGCAAAGACAATTAAATGAAAGCTCTATCTGACTCAAGTACAAGTTCCCATTAAATAATGAAAGATAATCTCATGACAATGAAACTACAGTGATAACCAAAACTCAATTAAACCGAAATGTCGGTGTTTGCCCTGTGCGAATTCAGAATAAATTTCTTACCTTATTAAAACTGCATGTCAAAATTCTGCTCTTATTCTGCGGCACAGCTTGCAATAGATGTATCGCCATAACTAAATTTTTTGAAGTTAACTGAAATTTTTTGTTTAAGGAAATGCAAGGGAATCAAATGATACTTTTGTTAAAAAATTGCTTTCAAAAAATCAAAATTATTATTGGGGGCGATTTTTACAGAAAATTACACTTAATTAACATTGCTAGTTGAGCGCGAGGCTGATTAACAATATACCTTATCCTGTATCTCGACCATTGCGGTGCCGACGCCCGCCGACTGCTCTCCGCTACTGCTACTCACAGACTACCATTCGCAACTGAGGACTGACTACTGCAAACTGACTGACTGCTCGCTACTGCGAGTCGAGCGCAACTGCTCTGGTCAGAGATTCTACAATGTCTCAGCATCGCTGCCGCACAACATACGTGTTTCATAACCCTCCACTGGGGGGGCAAAAATTTGGCAGCGATGGTGAGTCATTTGGACTTGCCATCGTAACAAATTTTTCTTTTAATTAATTAACATTTACAAAATATTTAGATGTATCACATGAATTAAATGTTGTGCGCATGCACCGATTACAAAACATTATAGACAAGACAAAATATAAGTACAAAACAAATCAGGAAAAATGTATATACAAATTATTTGACAGATAACAAAGTGTACACACACTGAAAAATTCTTTAGCAGTTTCATAACAGGCAAAAAAAAAAAAAAAATCATGTTGACAAGTGTCATGAGTGCACATGCACTGCAGTGGAGAACATATCAGTAAAAGACGAAATGTATATACAAGAGTAACAAATGACATAAATCATAAAAGGTATACAGAATGAACACAAATCATATCGAAAATTGAGAAGAGTGCACAGGCACTGTAGTTCAGTTGAAAACATATTCACATAAGTGCACATGCACTGAAAACTTTTGAACATTTTTATAACAAATAAACGCAAGAGTAGAAAAAATCATCAAATCACAAAAAGTATATACAATATAGATGACAAGAGTGCACACATACTGCACTTCAAAACAAATCGAAAAATGTCTTTAGTATTTTCACAATAAATAAACATAATGGCAAAAAATCATGTCGATAAGTGACACAAGTGTACTCGCACTGGAGTTCAATAAATCGAAAAAATGTATAGGCCATGAACATAAATGATGCTAGCTAAAATGATTTTCATTATTAGGATAGGAAAGGAAGGATTGCATCATGGTTGTAGCACTTTAGTTTGCACATAGCTGCATTGAAAGTCCATATCTTTCCACAGAATCACAACTAAGTGATACAATCTGCAGTTCCGTTCCCAGAAGTATTTATCAGCGTATCAAGACAGTGAAACGTCGTAGTAGTATTCCATACTATCATTTGGCAGTATACCAGGTACACCAAACAGTGGGACCAGAATAACGTCTTCATCGCTTACGGTGGTGGACAGCATGTCGTGTCAACACCACGCTCGTAAGAGGCGGCACACAGTGCTCCATAACAAAGTCTTGATTAGTGATTACATAAGTAGTTTCTTCGCCTACAGTGGTGGACAGCATGTCGTGTCAACACCACGCTTTTAAGAGGCGGCACACCAACGTAGAATTAGTGCAAAAACCAAATATAGTGCTCCATGATAATGAGGATGGACAAGACAAATGGATGTTACAATAATTTCAGGTAGTTAGGTCAGAAGGTGAAGGACATTAACTAACATACAAGTCTTGATTAGTGATTACATAAGTAGTTTGCGGTATCCATACTCTAGTCATTGAACATTTCTGTACCATGAATGTAGTATTACAGAAAAATGTTCATTAATTAATTTAAAGACAAGAGTGGTAATCAATCGCCATCAAGTATTGAGTATTACAAAACATTTTTCCTCATTCAAATGACATATTTACAAGTGACTATTAACACTCAGTGGCCTAGCAACTTTCGATTAGTACAAAATATTTATCATCATTCAGTATTAATATGGGAAGTCATCATGGAAAACACTAACAAAACGTTAAGTTACATTAATTATTGACACTCAGTGGCCAGCAAGTATTGAATAGTATAAAACATTATTCATCATTCAGTATTATTCATATCATTAAGAAATCATTATTAGAAAAATCAGTTAATTACAGTCATAGCATTAATAAGCATGGGCATTATAAGTTACATTAATTATGGGCACTCAGTGGCCAGCAAGTATTGAATAGTACAAAACATTAGTAGCATTAATAAGCATGGGCATAATAAGTACTCTCATTACAATAGATAGTGGCAATTATGTTTTGGTATCATTAAGAAGTCATTATTCAAGTGACATACTATTCAGAGCTGATCAGTGTTATTCAGAATTATCATAAACTAGTGACATTATCTGGGACTGTTAATACATTTTGTTTTTTCTGCTAGCAATGCATTGCTTTGGGTAATTATAAAGGAAAGCAAGAAGAAATAAGAGAAAAAATTGCTTCTAGGTTGTTCCTATAAATGAAAAGATTGTGTAACGTCATTCGTCATGAGTCAGCTGTAGCAAGGTTATCACATTTATAAACGATAGACACAAGTGGGTAAAAAAAAAAAATGCAAGTACTAGAACAGGTATAATAAGTAACAAGTTTAGTAAGTATCATAAAAAGCTTCTCCTGAAAGAAAAAATACAAAATGGATTATTGAGCTGAAAGAAGAAACGCAGACTATGCTGAAAAGTAGTGAACTTCGAATTAACAGGTAGTGAAATGTGTATAAAAAATGTGTTCCATAGCTGTCCTTTCCAAAACCTTCAGTCATCCTACTACGCAATATAACACCTGCTGTCAAAGTAAACTGCAACAAATACTTAAATAACTACATAGCATAAATACATAACTTCAACATTATCCTCATCTGTAAAGAAAAACTTCATTATTCATATCATCATAACTCCATCATTATCATCACCTGTAAACAAAAACTTCATTATTCATAGTACCATATTCTTCATCATTGTTCATTATCAGCATTCATTATCATCTGCAAAAATCATTTCATTATTCATCACACAACTATTCCTAATCCCTAGCATATTTCATCACTTAAAACTAAAATGTGTAGTTCTGTCTGACAGCTTGCATCAATCGCTTTGTATTCTGAAAGAAAAAATTAGTTAAGACTGCTATTCTGCGATGTGTATAATATATTCTGGTTAATGCTTGTTAATTCTGATCCATTTACTCGTCCTCATTAGCTTATTGCATCTTCTTTCGTTTACTCCATAGGTGAAATTCCCACTTCTGTTTAATTCATTTCCTGTACGCATCATTTATTTCTGAAATTGATGAACAAAGATTAATGTCTTGCATTTAAATCATATACCCATTAAATAGTGACTGGTTAATGGTGACTCAATTAAGCATACAACATAACATGACAGAAAACGTAATATCTCAAAGCACAGACAGTGTTTAAAGGCAAAAGGTGTACAGAGAATATCGTAATGCAGCAGCAAAAAAGGAAAATGTAAAACAGTCACGATGTTGAGATATCACAAGGCAATATGTCAAAGTCAAATGGTGTGTGTTATACCTTAACTAGTTCACAGTGCATACAAACAAAACATGAAAACAATCGTACATACATAAGAAAGACAAAATGTGACATTCGTTGTGTTCAGCTTATATGTAGTGTAGTTAATAGAAGCGATAATTAAAGACTTCAATGGAGAGAGAATTTGATAAAATTAATGCGTCATTATAGAGAATTGCATAATTATTCATAAAATGCGTAAGTTCATCTGAAAAAATGCACGGTCTAGTGTGTAACGACAAGAAGAGCGACCTGCTAACCTTACCTTGCCGGGCACTTGCCAAGAAAAAATACGATAATCATCAGTAATTAGTCATGTGAATATAATTGCATAAGTGGTCATAAAATGTGTAAGTTCATCTGGAAAATATGCACGGTCTGATGTGTAACGACAAGAAGAGCGACCTGCTAACCTTACCTTGCCGGGCACTTGCCAAGAAAAAAATACGATAATCATCAATAGGTAGTCACATAAATGTAATTGCATAAGTGGTCACAAAATGTGTAAGTTCATCTGGAAAATGTGCACGGTCTGATGTGTAACGACAAGAAAAGCGACCTGCTAACCTTACCTTGCCGGGCACTTGCCAAAAAAAAATACGATAATCATCAGTAATTAGTCATGTGAATATAATTGCATAAGTGGTCATAAAATGTGTAAACGGCCTCATAGCATGTTACATCGTAAAGTGGTTTCATTCGATAAAGGGTTTAATGTTTGACACATGATGGTTGCCTTTCGATTTTCTAGTTCTCAGAGTTTCGACGTGTACAACATTGGGGTGAGGAATGCTGCGAATCCGATATGGACCTGCGTATAGAAGTTCAAATTTACTGCACTTACCTTTTAATTTGCTGGATAAATAGTGTGTACGTACTAATATCTTCTGTCCAACGTGAAAATCTCGGTGTCTACAAACCTGTTTTTGCTGTCTTCTCCGGCGCTCTGCGGCACGTTTGATGTTGTTCAGCGCAATGTCAATTATTTCGTGGTGTCGTAATCGACGAGATGTAGGAAATGTTACTAATTCTTTGATTTTGTTTGGTGGTTCAACGTTTTTCAGTATAACAGACGGAGATAGCATAGTGGATTCATTTGGAATGGAATTAATTACATCTTGGAATGAGTGTATGTGTGTGTCCCAATTAACATGTCTTTTGTGGCAGTATATCCTACACAGTTTACCAATTTCTTTCATTAATCGTTCACAAGGGTTCGAAGAGGCGTGGTACTTGGATATATAAATCGGAGAAATGTTTCTAGCTCGTAACATGCGTGTCCATATAGCAGAACGAAATTGTGATCCATTGTCAGAAATTACTTTCATCACATGTCCTACATGAAATAAGAAATGCTTTACAAATGCTTTCGAAACAGTTTTGGCAGTAGCTTTACGTAACGGAGTGAAAGTAACAAATTTTGAAGTGAGTTCAACAGCGACAAAGATGTAGCAAAATCCTCTGTTAGTTCTCGGAATTGGACCAAAAATGTCTACTGCGGCCATATGTCTTAATTTAACTGGTATAATGGGATATAATGGAGGAATATGTGAAGTTGTGTCAGACTTAGCTTTCTGGCAAATTTTACATGACGCTAAAACTCGTCGTATACGTTTTTCCATATTTGTAAAATAACAGTTCTGTCTCAGTATAAGAAAACATTTTCTGGCTCCGTAATGTGCGTAGCTTAAATGAGTATACCAGATTAATTTGTTAATCAGTTCGTCAGGAATGCATAATAACCAATTGTTGCTGTCTGGATGAGAGCGGCGAAACAGAATGTCATTGCGTACAGTGTAGTGGTTCCTAATCGTAACATTATTCTTATCTTCCCAAAGGTGTTTAATTTCTTTCCACACATTGTCTTTGCTTTGCTCTCGTGCTATGTCCTGTAATGACGAGGAAATAAAATTTTCAAATGCTACTTGCTGAATGTACATGACACTGAAATTTGCTTTGCAGAAGTTGCTTGCTACGTCTTGCTGATTGTTGCTGAGAGAACGAGAAAGTGCGTCTGCTATAACATTTTGTGTGCCGGGAATGTGAACTATTGTAAAATTAAATTCCTGTAAATACAGTTTCCATCTGCTTAATCTGTCGTGACTGAATTTAGCTGAAAGTAAAAATTGAATCGCTCTGTGGTCTGTGTAAACGGTAGTATGTCTGCCATAAAGAAAATGCCGAAATCTCGTAAAGGCCCATACAACACATAACGTTTCCAATTCTGTAACGGAATAATTTCGTTCAGTAGGTGACAAAATGCGGCTTGCAAAAGCGATGTTTTTGATTACTGTAGACCCATCTTCTTCAATTTCCTGAAAAATGTGTACGCCTAAAGCTGTGTTGGAACTGTCGGTGGCAATGGAAAAATTTCGAGTAAGATCTGGGTGCGATAAAAGTGGAGCATTCAACAAAGCATGTTTCAGGTTCACGAATTCAGAATGTGCTTGCTTGTCCCATGACCAAATAGTGTTTTTACCTGTTAATTGGCATAATCTAGGTGTGTCTAAAGCAGAGTGATGAATAAATTTACGAAAAAAGTTAATTAAGCCCAAAAAACTGCGTAATTGTTTCTTTGTCGTAGGAACAGTAATGTCACGTAGAGCTTGAAGTTTTTCCGGATCAGGCGCAATGCCTTCTGCTGAAATTACGTGTCCAAGAAATTTTATAGAAGTTTTGCCAAAATGCGATTTACTGAGGTTAACTGTAAGTCCTTGTGCATGAAAAGTTTGCAACAGTTGTTCTAAAATCAGATTGTGTTCAGTCCAGTTAGCTTCTGCAATAAGAATGTCATCTACGTACGTCGTAATTCTGTCTTTAAGTTCTGTCGGAAGTATTGTGTTCAAACCGCGAATAAAAGCAGCAGAAGAAATAGTTAAGCCGAACGGTAATTTACAAAATTGATAACAGTCACCGAAACAGAGAAAAGCTGTATATTTTCTGCAATTTGGATGAAGTTGTATTTGCCAAAATCCCGATTTCAAATCTAATGTGGAATAAATAGCTGTACCGTGAAATTTCTGTAGAAGTTCTTCTAAAGTCTGTGGTCGATCTGTTTCATTAATAATAATGTCATTGATGTGACGTGAATCAAGTACAAGCCGAAGTGAGCCATCTTTTTTCTTAACAATATGCAGCGGGTTTATGTACGGACTAACTGCCGGTTCTATAATTCCTTGGTCGAGCATATCCTGCAATTCTTTTTTAACTTGTTCTCTGTGGATATATGGAATGGGATAATGCTTTGCTTTAAATGTATCGTGCTGTTTGACTTGAAATTCGTACATAAAGCCGGACATAGTACCAGGAATATTGTCGAAAACTGGAGCTTGCTGCAAAAGAATTTTGTGTAATTGCTTTCGTTCGTCGTCTGTATTTGCACTGCTCTGTTTAACTTTGTCAATAATCATCTGCATTACGTCGTAGTCAGTTTCGTCTGGAGTATTATAGTTGTGTACGTACGTATCCGTGAACAATGTGGGATTACAGTCTATGTTACGCAATACTGAAATGACCTCTGTACAATTAATTGTTTCCTCTTCTGATGATAATGAGTGCTGAAATTCTAAAGCCAATTGCACATTTTCGTCCTTCAACATTAAATAAGAATTTTGAAAGTCAATCACTGCGTCGTGTTGTACGAGAAAATTAGTACCTAAAATTACGTCTGTTGTCAACAAGGGAACAATCCAAAAATTTGAGTGAAAAATATGACCTCCAATACAAAATGATAAATGTGTCTGTAATTTAACGTCTACTCCTTTACTCGATACTGCTCCTTTCACTTTTGTTTTGCCTAATGGTAATGTGGGATACGTATTCTCTTTGTTACACTCGTTAAAAGTCTCTTCATTTATCACTGACATAGGTGATCCGGAATCGATTACTGCCGAAAATTTCGATGAACCAATTTTAATTTCGATAACAGGATGTGAAATAGTTTTCTGAACAACTGGTTTTTCCTGCAAAAGAGTGTCTCTGATGTCGTCAAACGTAATTACATTCTCGTGAACAACATTTTGCGTGTCAAAACTAGTGCTTGTGTTATTGGAAGATGCGTCCTGTACAGTATCTAGTCAGATTCTATCTGACGTGTTATTATTTTCAGGAGGATGTTGTGGCATTTCTACAATTTGAACAGTTCTATTACTTCTTCCGGACGTGTTACGCTCTGGATGATACCTACTGTCGGGTTCATTCATGAGAATAGGTTCTTGTGGATAATTTTGCTGTTGGTATGACCGACTGTTGTTAGATGTACGCTGAAAATTGTGCTCATCGTTTTTACGTCTATCGTAATAGTCATTCCTATACGGTGCATTGCGATAGGAATTGAAATACTGTCTTCTTTGTACATAGTTGTTTCCTTGCTGCCGTGCGTTACTATTTGTTGGATCTGGGACTATACGTTCACGCGGCGAAACATTAAAGTTGGGTTGACCTTGTGCATTCCATTGTTGGTTAGGTATGTTAACCGGTTGACTTTCACGCTGTTGTGGTGGAAAACGTTTATTGTTACTAAAAGGTGGTTCCTGTTGCTGAAAATTTTGATTATGTTGATAATGAGAATTTTGCCTGTTATTAAAGTTCGGTCGGTTGTCATTCCTAAAACGTCTATTACGTCTACTATTGAAATTACGTGACTGACCGTAATTGCTGTACGTTTGTTGGCCTTGGTTGTTATATGAAAAATTTTTGTTTACAAAAGAATAATCAGATTGCTGCACTTCTAAAAGCTGCAGCAGATCTCTGAATGCCGAAATGTTTTCTTTTTGCTGACCCGTTAGGAGTGACACTCTTAATGACCTTGGTAGTTTAGAAATGCATAATTGTATCAGTGCAGATTCACTGTATGGTTCACTTAGGTACTGATTTTGTTGCACCATGTGCTCAAAAAATTGCGTCACACTGGGAAAATTGGAGTTTTCATAATTTGGTAAACTAATTAACTGATCTTTAATTCCGCGCTGTGTCGTCTTCGACCAGTACGCTGACAGAAAAGCATTCTGAAATTCCTCTACTGAATAACATTGTCTCGCGATCGGCCTCATACGAGTTGCCGGTTCGCCTTCCAGGAAGCTGCAAATAAATTCCAGTTTGTGCGTTACAGGCCAAGTCGGTGGAAAAGCAAAGCTAAATTGTTGGATCCAATCTAGCGGGTGAATCTGTGTTCTGTCGTTTTTAAATATTTTAAACTTTCTCACTGACAGAAAATGTTTGTAATCGAAATTATCGTCTCTGTGTGATGGAACAGGTTCATGGTTGTAAGAGAATCTGTTGAACTGTGATTGTTCGGAATCAAAGTCGGGTGCTCTTTGTAGATTACCCAAATTGCACGCGTTGCGCGAATCTGACAAATGTTCGCAAAGCGGCGTCTGCTGTGATGCGTTATTAACCGAAATATTTTTCATCTGTGTTACTTCCTGCTGTAAACTTGACAGTTTTCTACGCAACGTGTTATTAGACGAATCGATTTCATTAATTGTTTGCTGTAAATTTTGAAATTCAGTTGTTTGACTAAATGAAACCGGTGAAATGTCGTCTGATTTGCTGTCATTAGTACTTTCAATAGCATCAATACGACTGGCCAATTCATCATATTTTTCAGTCAGTATTTTTGCCTGATCATCATTTTTAGAGTCGGACGCATTAATCTGTTTTTGCAAATTACGTGTAGTTTCGTTCAGTTTTTTAACGTCAGCTTTGACGACATCGGAATCCTGTGTTAATTCTAATTGTTCGAGTCTATCGGTCACTGATTGAATATCTGCTGTGTGTGTATCTGTTTTTGATTTAAGATCCGAAATTTCGTCACGTAATTCTGTGTTCGACTGTTTGAATGTATTAATTTCGTCGGACACTGTGGCAATATTATTGTCTACATATGTTTTTGCCTTCGCAAACATTTTGCGTTTGTCTTCCTGTCTCTGAGCAGTGATTGTTTCCATTACTTGACGTTTTACTTTATTTTGATCATCAATAAATTTGCGGAAACGCGTATCACTGTTTTCTATGTGAAGACTAAGACGTTCGTTAATTTGAGTGTTCTGTTGTTCGAACTTCGCGTCAATCTTTTCATCCATTGTGCGCGAAAGTTCTACTGTCATTGCTTTAAACTCGTCGCGTAATTGTGTAGCTTTTTCAGAGCATTGTTTAGCGACTGTACTGATTTCCGCTCTAAGTGTTTCTGTTGTGGCTGTTTGCATTTCCCTTAATTCATGAGCAACAGACCTAATTTCTTCGCTACTTTTTCTTGAACAAGCCTCAATTTCCTCGCGTAACTGTTCCTTAGTGTCATGACATTGCGCGGCAACGGCTCTAATTTGTTCACTAAGCTGCCTGGAATTGTTGTCTAATTTTTCACTCTGTTGTCTGACCTGTTCACTAAGTTTGTCTTGTTTTTCACTCTGTTGTCTGACCTGTTCACTAAGTTGTTTGTTGTCTTCTTTAAAGTGTTGTATAAGATTTTCACTCTGTTGTTGTAGCAGTCTTGCCATAAGTTGTTCCAACCCATTATTACCTACTCTATTCTCCGTGCTGTTTAATGGTGGATCTGGAATTGTTTCGCTTTCTGTAACCATTTGGTTATTTTGCGATTTACAAGAAGGTTTGTCAGTCAGATGTGTACTGTCAGACATTATTTCGGAATTAAATAAATCCGGCGTACTTTGGGTACACTGCCCATTTTCATTCGAAAACTTTGTCTGTACATTATTTGAATTTTCCAAACTGGGTGTGTTAAGTTGGGCAGCGCTCATTACAATAGAGCTCCCCGCGTCATCGATTGTCGTCAAACCAACAGAGGACATAACCGAGTTCGTTTGTTCATCATTAAGACAAAAGTCATCATTAGTGGTTGGAACGCATTGATTGTCAGTGAACGCAGGACTGTCATCATTACACTGCGTGTCACTAGTACTATTGGTCACGTTGTTTAAGTCGGTGATTTCGTTCATAATGCCTCGCGATACACTATTCACTGTCTTTCGCGGCATTTTCACAATAGTCACAATTAATCACAAAACAAATAAACACAATGCAAAAAGCAACACTCAAATACAACAGAGCAACGAATTGCCGTTGACCTGTAGAAAGAAAGTCACAGATTAGTAAAAGCGTTGCGCCAAATTATAATTATATTTAAGCAAATAAGAGCAGATATCTGACTGTTTTTCAAAAGATTCACACGAAATACGATCCTGGACTGGGTGTCGCCAAGTGTAACCTCCCCACAACAAATTTAAAAAAGACTATATTTGTTAGTAATGGAGCCACAGCTAAGTGTAACCTCCCCACAAGAAATTTCGAATGACAATACTTAATAGAAATGGAGCCACAGCTAAATGTAAGCTCCCACAAAAATATTAATGGCAAAGACAATTAAATGAAAGCTCTATCTGACTCAAGTACAAGTTCCCATTAAATAATGAAAGATAATCTCATGACAATGAAACTACAGTGATAACCAAAACTCAATTAAACCGAAATGTCGGTGTTTGCCCTGTGCGAATTCAGAATAAATTTCTTACCTTATTAAAACTGCATGTCAAAATTCTGCTCTTATTCTGCGGCACAGCTTGCAATAGATGTATCGCCATAACTAAATTTTTTGAAGTTAACTGAAATTTTTTGTTTAAGGAAATGCAAGGGAATCAAATGATACTTTTGTTAAAAAATTGCTTTCAAAAAATCAAAATTATTATTGGGGGCGATTTTTACAGAAAATTACACTTAATTAACATTGCTAGTTGAGCGCGAGGCTGATTAACAATATACCTTATCCTGTATCTCGACCATTGCGGTGCCGACGCCCGCCGACTGCTCTCCGCTACTGCTACTCACAGACTACCATTCGCAACTGAGGACTGACTACTGCAAACTGACTGACTGCTCGCTACTGCGAGTCGAGCGCAACTGCTCTGGTCAGAGATTCTACAATGTCTCAGCATCGCTGCCGCACAACATACGTGTTTCAACATATGTTTGGAAAACAACCTCACTATTGAGCTATAAACTCTCGCTGATAATATGGGGACTATCGGTTTAGTGTTATGTTGTTTGATGATGGGATAAAAAGCCGAAAGCAGGTTCACAACTAACTGTCAAAAAACTATTATTGTGGTGTATTTCAGTTTTCAATATGTCTATTTCCTCCAAGTACCGATGGAATATTTTACATATATTAAATAAATTTTAAATCATACAGTATAAGTTGGATATCAAAATTTATATGCAGATGGAGTTAGGAGGCTTTAAGTTTTATAATGACAGGTTATACATGTTCAATGCGTCCTTATCCTGCGCAGGAAACATGTAAGTGGTAGCAGAATTTGTACCATGCTTGGAGAATCATTTCTAGTGTGGTCGAACGCACCGCAGCCGCAATACGGCTCCGCGAGTCGGCCTGAATTGTTCACAGAAGAAGAGACTATACTGCCCCTTTTACAAAGCTCCAAAAGAAAGTCATTCATCGTGAGATTTTGTCGATCAGCAAGAAACTTATTTTTCCATGCGACTCATCCATCTTTCAGGATTCGTTCAAAAACATTGGACGTGAAGGTGCCGATAGGGAGGAGCCCTATCTGTTCAAAAATAGTCTTGTGAGCCGTCACTAAGTTGAGGAAGAGTCCATTGTTGTAACACAATGAGGTATTATACTCCACTGGCAGGTATGCAGGAATGGTATGGTGATGCCAGCACATACTTCTTCCCTGAGTTCGGATCTATAGGTCCTGGCTTCAGAACCTGGTGAGAGCATCTTTGCCAGTATTTGCAGTTTGGCTAGATGCAGGGGCAATGACGTCAGAAACAAAAATGTATCGATGGAAGATGTCGCTTGCAGGAAATTTACAAAATACGAGATGGTGATGATGTGTAATGTAAAACCTTTAAAATGGCTCTGAGCACTATGGGACTAAACATCTATGGTCTTCAGTCCCCTGGAACTTAGAACTACTTAAACCTAACTAACCTAAGGACATCACACACATCCATGCCCGAGGCAGGATTCGAACCTGCGACCGTAGCAGTCGCACGGCTCCGGACTGAGCGCCTAGAACCGCTAGACCACCGCGCCCGGCTGTAAAACCTTTATCTGAAATTAAATGAAACAGCTAATCACAGTGCAGTATATTACCAATCATGCAAACGAAACAGCCAATCAGTATGTTACCACTATGTTCAAAAGTATGCAAACGACATTTATTACTCACTAAAATATGTAAAGATACTTACAGTACTACAGTATTTCCATGTCAAAAATAACGTAGCCCTCACCTCAGTTGCATATGTTGCTGGTATGTTCAAAAGAACCTGAAAAATCTGAATTATTTATCAAAAATATGTAAGCACGACCCTCCCCCTCTCCCCAAAACACATACACACACACACATACACACACACACACACACACACACACACACACACACACATGCATGTGATTAACGATAGCTGTGACAGGTGGATGCAAGGACTGCAGCATGGTACTTTGTCAGCAGCTTTGTGAAGTTGGGACCAGTGCACCCTCTTTCACCAGCAACAGTTCTACCTCATCAGTAAATTTCATGTCTCTCACTCTCTCTCTCTCTCTCTCTCTCTCTCTCTCTCACACACACACACACACACATGTACATTTAGATCTCCCGGTCCCAGCCAAGTATTTTACCAAACATTAAAATTAAACCCCCAGTTACAGTGTATCCCTGTAATAGCCATCTTGGGCACTTGCATAAGAATCCAAAGTATCTGTATTTGGCGTCATGTTCAAATGTTTTAGTCTTATCTGTATTATTTGTCAGATAAGATACTGAGATATGGTATTTACACATCAAAAATTGTTAAGCTTCCCTAACTTACAAATAATGCAGCACTTGCCAATGACATATTACGTTGGTGCAAACGTTTGTAGATTTTACACTACTGGCCATTAAAATTGCTACACCAAGAAGAATTGCAGATGATAAACGGGTATTCATTGGACAAATATATTATACTAGAAGTGACATGTGATTACATTTTCACGCAATTTGGGTGCATAGATCCTGAGAAATCAGTACTCACAAAAACCACCTCTAGCCGTAATAAAGGCCTGGATACGGTTGGGAATTGAGTCAAACAGAGGTTGGATGGCGTGTACAGGTACAGCTGCCCATACAGCTTCTCAACACGATACCACAGTTCATCAAGAGTAGTGACTGGCGTATTGTGACGAGCTAGTTGCTCGGCTACCATGATAGTCCATGCTGCTGCATTCGTCGTCGAACTGTTCGAGTAGATGGTTGTTGTCTTACAAAGGCCCCCATGTGTAGACTCAGGAATCTAGACGTGGCTGCACGATCCGTTACAGCCATGCGGATAAGATGCCTATTATCTCGACTGCAGATGATACGAGGTCGTTGGGATTCAGCACGGCGTTCCGTATTACCCTCCTGAACCCACCGATTCCACATTCTGCTAACAGTCATTGGATCTCGACCAACGCGAGCAGCAATGTGGCGATACGATAAACCGCAACTGCGATAGGCTACAATCCGACCTTTATCAAAGTCGGAAACGTGATGGTACGCATTTCTCCTCCTTACACGAGCCATCACAACAACGTTTCACCAGGCAACGCCGGTCAACTGTTGTTTGTGTATGAGAAATCGGTTGGAAAATTTCCTCATGTCAGCACCGGCGCCAAACTTGTGTGAATGCTCTGAAAAGCTAATGATTTGCATATCACAGCATCTTCTTTTTGTCGTTTAAATTTCGCGTCCGTAGCACGTCATGTTCGTGGTGTAGAAATTTTAATGGCAAGTAGTGTATATTTTGCATGTTGGTATTCCAGTTGCTATGGGTTTATTTATCGACTATCTTTTTTATATTTGTAATTCACTATTGCTGCTTGAGTTTCTATATCGTAACTCTGTTAGTTGGAGACAGTGAGTGGAGCTGTGGATTCTAGAAAATGGTGTGCCAAGTGAGGAAATCGGAGCGTTTCCGACATATTCTTCTATTTGGGCTCCGTAATGGGATGACGGTAGCGGAGGCAGCCAGAAACATTTTCGCTGTGGAAGTGGATAATGCCATTGGACAGAGCATGGTAAGAAAATGGTTTTCTCGTTTTAAGCAGTATCCTCTTGACATTGGAGACTCTCCACGTTTAGGAACTCTCCACGTTCAAAAAGACCATCTGATGGACTGTGATCATTCAACCCTCGTGCGACAATGCATGTGATGGGAAGGTTAAAAAATCAGACGTATAGGTACCACATGCTCTAAGCCAAAATCAGAAAATACAGTAGATGGCCACATGTGCATCTCTGGTTGTTCGTCATCCATTGGCTCATGAACAACACCAACCGATCATACCCTGTATCTTCGCTGGTGATGAAAAATAGTGTCTTCTTGCTAACACAAAGAAAATAAAGGAAGGGTTGAGCCCAAACAAAGCAGCAACTCTCCATACAAAGATCTGTGCACATTCACAAAAGATCATGTTATGTATCTAATGGAACAGCAACGGTATCGTGTACCACAGATTGATCAAATTTCTTCCCTGAGGTGCAACCATCACTGCTGGCACTGACTGTTAACAACTGATACGTCTTGCAGACGCAATCCTAGAACAGTGACCAGGAAGACTACGTGGAGTGGTGCTACTCCACGACAACGGCCGCCCACATTCTGTTACACTGACAGAAAATACTATACGGTAGCTGGGTTTCGAAGTCACTTCGAACCCGCCTTATTTGCGTGATCTTGCACCCTCAGATTTTCATCTTTATTGCTCTCTATGGAACGACCTTCAAGGAACAGGAAACTTACTTTCGGATGAAAATGCACTCTGAACGTGGCTCGACGAGCTCTACACATCAAAACCATGTCATTTCTACAGCTGTGGAATTGAAAAGTTACCCTAGCGTTACCGGATTGTTGTAAACATGAAGGAGAATACCATTAATGACTAAAACCTCTGTTTTATGTACCTATATCGTTTACTAAACATATGGAAAAATGCTACGACCGTATGTACAATCTAAATCTGATTATTGCACCACACTAGGTGCAAAGTACAATGGAACATTCAAACTAAATACTTCATACACTTGTTTTGTAAATAAAACTGCCTTTTCCTGCTGCTAGTTACTTTATTTATCCCATAAGCGTTTCGCCTTCTCCTGTTGTAAGCCATCATCAGTGGCATCTATAACGATACAGTTTTGTTAGTTTAGTATCGTTATAGACCCCACTGATGATGCCTTAGAACAGGAGAAGGCGAACTGCGTACGGGATACATAAAGTAACTAGCAGCAGGAAAAGGCAGTTTTATTTACAAAACATATTTATATGCTTGCTGCGGAGGACGGCCACCCAAACAAACTTGTTAAATACTTCATGTCTAAAATATTTATCAGAATACACGTGACCTTACTGATGATCTAACTAACAGGTTTAGCTCCACTTGTCAACGAGCATTTGATGTAACGTACAATTAAATATTTTTAGATCTATTTGTGTATCAAAATACATAGACATATACAATTACACAATGTTTATGTCAAGTGTCACAACATCATGTCCACACTACAATATCTGTAAAAACTGATGCCTAAAAATGTCTACGGACTATCAAATTTATTGCTCCAATTCTATCGGTAGAAAACATGCTAAGCCAGTGTTGACACTTCACTTTTAGGCTAAATGAGGTTATATACAAAAATGAGCCTGCCCAAGCCTGTAATTGTATGAAATGCACTTGGCTAAAATGTTGATATGCTACATAGAGCACAATGATAGCTGGCACAAACAAATAGGCAGTCTGATACACTTTTCAATAACTCTCAGCCACTGGAAGATAGAAGTGTCACAATTTTACTACTACGTCTTACCCAAAGCCTAAAACATTACTGTGAACACTCACAACGCTAATTCCTTGTCTAAATAAATGAGGATATCTGCATTTCGATGTTAAGCCTACTTAAGCTGGATATTAGCGGTACATACATAAAATTTCCAGTACCTGACCTTTTCAGAGGTTTTTCAGTAATGCTTCACCTACCTGAGCACCATTTGGAGAGGGGGGGGAGGGGAGGGGGAGAAGATAATACTTCATGTTCTACACCAGGAAAAGGTAACTGATATTATTGTCCAGATAAATTTCCTGGTTACTTTTTAATCTAGTACATACCTGCAGTTATGTTCCACTGGTGTCGTACACACTGATGTCTCATCTTCTGTCACTTTAGAACAATAAACTACTTTAGGAATAAAATACAAGTCTAACATGCCTGATGAGAAGGAGACAAACACCAAGACTGTGTGGTCACTGGAAGTGTTAGATTCAAATCACTGAATATTCTCTAACATAGATAAAAATGCTTACAGTTGAGTTTCAGAAATATTGGCACATCTCTGAAATTGGCAAAAGCCTTAGAAGTTAATAAAATTATTTCCATTTTTGCACAAGTCTTGTTTAGAAGTTATTAAAGTTTAAATATTTGTTTATTTATAACAAAATAATAACAGTTTGTGAACATGTTATCAATAAATAGAATGCTCTGCTGGACATGGCTTCAGGTATATGATGAGCAAGATATGTACAAAACTAAATTGATTACAAATGGTTTATAATATTTTATTCAGATGTGATAAAACAAAGAACTCTGCACATGCACACTAACAGCTAGCTTCAACATGTTGACTTTGATGTAGGGATTAAAATGTAATGATCTAAAAAAACAGAGTTTTTAATGCTTATAGGAATAAGGTATGTGCTTTGAGGCACTCAGTACTGTTAGGGCAAGTAGGATACCAACATGCACGTGGCTCAGTTTTGTGATGTTCTCTCAGAACCATTGCAAAATAATACGTTATAAGGATATATCATGGATATTTAGATATGGAACAAGATGTAGATACATGTAGAGTTATGAAAATTTTATTTTACAGACAAATCACTGTAAAGTGTATTATTTCGATAATGTGTCCCAGAAAAACTGCAATCTTGACTTGCGTCATTGGTCATGTGACCATGCTCTGGAGTAAACAGGCAGAGGGGTCTCATGTCTGTTTGATTTCGGTTGGTAAGCTTTGTAAGACTGGGGAGTCATCAAGCCACATGTGTTAAAATTGCTACGAAGTTGTTCTATTGACTTAGTGCTATTCTATGTGGGTGCACTGTCATGTTGTAGTGTTTCACAAATGAGTAATAGAGCTTATAGAAATGTCTAAGTTACATATTTAAGATAATTCTCATTTATTGTTCCATCTAAGTTGCGCACTGTACGGTTCTAGGCGCTTCAGTCCAGAACTGCACTGCTACTATGGTCGCAGGTTCGAATCCTACCTCGGGCATGGATGTGTGTGATGGCCTTAGGTTCATTAGGTTTAAGTACTAAGTCTAGGGTACTGATGACCTCATATGTTAAGTCCCATAGTGCTTAGAACCATTTGAACCATTTTTCGCAGTTTATTAATTCTGTTACATGTTTCGATCACTCTAGATCGTCTTTGGATCCAGAACAAAGTAAAACTAAATATGTACCATCTAATGTCTTACAATAGTATAAAGCAAAATAATTATACACAAACGCAGAATCTACCTAAGTAACTGCATCTGCAGCCCATCTTGTTTTCTCAGAACAATAATGGGAATTACCTTAAATATCTAATTGCGTACAACTGCTGAATTCTCTTGAAACGATTATGTGTACTATAGTGAAAATGTTAATCTGATCTTTAATGAGCTGTAGTGGACATTTTGCAAACATAGCATATTATTGAAACTGTGCTATGAACTGTAAGCTTAGTAAGTGACTGAAGCTCTTGTTTCACATTCTGCTTGATTTGCTCTAATATTTCATTTGGTTTATTTAAATAATTGTGCCAAATATATTTCGAACTGTATGGCCACCTTTACACAAATGTTTCTTATTCTTTTGCTTCTAATAAGTGTACAATTCGAGTTCCAACCAATGCATTGGGTTACTTCATTTTCCTTCAGGTTTCAGTAACTAACTTCTTTTTGTTAATCAGTCTGATTTTATGGGGTCTAGTACGTGATATGTGTAAAAATGGTTTTTAAATTCCTTTCTTAATTTTGTGTTGTTTTCCGAACAATAAAGAGATTAGCTTAAGGAAATTTTACCAAGTGAAGCCCCCAAAATTCGAGGAATTTAAAAGTCGCTGCACACTTGACAACACCCCCATGTTATGCAGATGCTCTGTTAAAAACAGAATTAGGTGCTCACTTTACCCTTTTTTATGACTTTTTAGTCTCTAATTTTGGCAAAACTATGAAAGGATCATGGTGGCTTCACTTTTGTTTATATAGGGAGTTATGTCATTATATTGCCACTAACATTTGTGTTTACAATGGAGTAATGGAATTACGTGCAGTAGCTCTGTACGGCCCTTAAGTAAAACTTTAGGAAACCTTGTATGTATTTTAGGGATAGTAGAAATGTTTCAAAATTATGAACTTCTGTCCTTTACGAAAGGCAGAATGGGCTACCTTGTTTCATAAAACATCTGCAGATGACAACCCATGTCATGTACTCTGCCCATCTGACTATGGGTCATGGTGTAGTTACCTGATGTAAGACCTACATCCTTAAGCGTTTTTTCACACTTGCGATGACGGTAGTTGCAAACCTATACATAGGGATCTTAGTAATGCAGGATTATTAGAGAAGGATTTACATAATAGGACTAAAAGACCAAATGAGAGTTTTGCGCAACTTTATAAGACAACAGATATGGAAAACTGTTCTGGTAGAACTAAATACTTTCAAAACAAGTGGGTTGGATACTCTGCTGTGTTTCATCGCTGCTGCAATGTCAAGGTGTAATGTTCTGGGATGGTAAGGTTGCCTGTTGATGTAATTATGCAAAGAGCTTTAATGGTAGGAGGCTATTTGAAGTAGAGAAGTCAATGCTAGAAGCGACCAAAGAGGCAAGAAGAGAAAGATCTCTGAAAAAGAAAAAGGAGGAAGAACAACAACAGAAAGACGATCAATACGAACCTGAGATATATTACTGTTTGGCAGATTAGAAAGAGAAACAAGTTTTACCTTTAAACTGAAGTTCCCAAAGGTTAACTTTTTTATGTTTTGGTACAGATTAGTTATTAACTATTAAGGATAGAGTGTTGAAGTTTTTCACACCATCTTAAAAAATACTTAACTAAGTATTAAACAATTCTTATGACTTAAATATGAAAACTAAAGGTTTTTTAAAGAGATCTATGAGATATTTACTGAACTTTTTGATAAACATAATTAAATTTTTTTGAATATAATTTATGGCATCAACTTTCTAAAGGTCTACTTTGAATGTAATAGCGTTAACTTCCAAGGAAAAAATCAAGATTCTGTTTCAGTTTTATTTCGAGATATGTGCACCTATGTTGTACAAAAATGAAGCACATGCTTTACTTCATGTTCAACACAAAAACAATTTAGGCAACAGTGTGTGACCAAAAACCATCGTTCCCAAAATGTCTGTTAACCGACAGTAACACTACTTAGACTTAACAAAATGTTTCTTTTTGAGCTACAGTGTTTGGAAAACTGAAACATTTTTCAAGTTTTCCCCTTTTGTTCATGTGCTGGTGCCAAAAGGCAGCAGTACATGGCCCATCCTTAGATATAGTCGAGCCTGAATTGTTGTACATTCTGTGCATGTCCAGTCACTGCATTTTACTCTTGATAGGATCTCTGTTGGTTTCCTCATCCAAATAATTGTCCAAAGAAGGTCACAGCTGAACTCATTTTCAGGAGTCCAGTTCTCCATCTGGCCATCCAGATTTAGGTTTTCCAAGACCTACCTAAACACTTTAGGAGAATGCCAGGATGGCTCCTCTGAAAGGGCATGGCTGATTTCCTTTCCGCATACTGCTCTACATCAAGCTTGAGTGACCTCTTTGTCGATAAAAAGTTAAACACTGACCTTCCTTTTCCATAATGTATGAAAATTTGTAATGTAAACATGGCCAAATACAATGATAGTTCAAGCTTCCACACAGATTCAGTATCACACAAAATTATTTATCAAAAGAGATACAGTTTTATTATCATAATATGTACAGTTCTGTGGTTATGAACGAAAATAAGATTGGTGATGAAAATTTAAACACTAATCTTCCTATTTCGTAATTTATGAAATACGTAATGTAAAAATCGCCAAAGACAATGATGCTTCCCACACAGGTGAAAGTTCAGAATCAAAGAAACATATACAGTTTGTTTATGATAATACATACAGATCTCTGATCATGAACAAAAGTAAGATCTTGCACCAAAATAAAATTATTTATCAAAATATGTAAGGTTTTGAGAATAAAAGACATGTGGCTTTACTGTCATAACCTAACTGTTCTCCATCGTTTAAAGAAATACATATTGTTTTTATAATAGCACTATTGATAAAACTTACAGTTTAAGCTGTACTTATCAGAGAGCTTAGCTTGATCATTGAACCATTCATTAAAGAAACTAAAATTTGTCTGCATTATTTATCAGAATATGTAAAGACTAGTACACCTATGTAAATAATTTACACTCTATACTGATCAGTTATGGACAGGTAATATAGTAATGGATAAATAAGTAAATGCAAGTATTTGTTAATAAAAGCTATTATATTTGAATAATAGTAACAAATTACAGTCTCTTTCAAAAATGGACATCATTGTGTGCAATAGGATTAATTGTCAAATGTATAAAAACTGGTGTTGTCTTTGTAAGATTAATTTGATTTTTTGAACTTCTTTACTTTGCAAAGCTTCTTTCACAAGAATATTAGCAGTTATAATGTGATCATCGTTTACTTTATGGTGTGCGTGCCTCCAGCGCAAAAATAAATATTTCTGAATGTACAAAGTCATGAAAAGCCATGAATAGCTTAAATTTGAGAAAACAGGTTATGGTAAATACAATCCTGTGCTCTGAAGTTTCTGAAACTTATGCTTTATTAATGGGCATAGCGAACGCTACTGTTGTTGGGGATTGTTGTCTTATTATTTGGAAAGGCATGGTTGGATCAGAAGGTGCGAGATTAATGTGGAATGTTAGCATAGTTTTATCTGCGACAATGATGTGCTAGCCTACTGAGTTACCACTGATGTTGCAACAAAATTAATAAAAGAGTTCAAAATTCTATGGGTTGCAAATGCCGTTGTTTATTTCTTCGAGCTGTACAGAGTCAAGAAAACCATTACCTCTCAAGGTAACAAATCGGTAATGACATATTCATTGAGAGTTGTACAATAATTATTTCTTGGATACAGAATGGCCATCGAATATAATTGCGAAACATTTTCTTCATTGATTTCTGTGTCACTAAATATGAAGGTAATAAAACTATCGTAATTATAATAACAGTGTTTAGGATAAATGGTGCTGAAATTAGGAGAAGAGTAACTTTGCAACTGCTGTAAAGTAATGATGAGTTCAGTTACAAAAATAAATGGTACTGAGATTATGAGGAGTGTAATGTAACATCTCAAAAGCTGTAAAGCAACGATGAATTAAAAGTTAAATAAATAAAGTTATAAATTACATTATAAAAGTAAACAGTAGTTACTGTAATGTAATTCAGTTTGTGCAGTACGCTTCCTTAAGGAAAGAAACTCCAAACTCCGTTGTGTATAACATTAATTAACTGTCAATATACTGTTCATCATTGGTGGTGAACAAAATGTTGAAAATGATGTCTCAGTAATTAATTTTGACTAAGAAATAGGGGAGATATGGCGTACTGACAAAATTCACTGTGTGTGTGTGTGTGATTTGTACTAAAATATTACAAAATACATATGAGTACTACTGCTGATCTAACATACAGATTAAAGTGTACTTGTCGATGAGAATAGTTTGATCTTTGTAGAAGAGTAAAGAATGTTATTCCAATGGCTGAACTGCCGGTATTAATTGTCAAAAATACTCATCTTAGTTTGGCTAAAACCGACATCAAAGTCAGCAAACATTACAGTGATCCGTGTGGTAGGATATTAACTTCAGCTTGCAGTACAAAATGTTTGTCATATTCTGCTGACACTGTCAACATGAATTGTCAAACAGTGGAAACTACATAACAACATTTTGATGAAATAGCATACTGAGTAGTAACAATAGTCATTTGTATAGGTAAGAAATGAGGATTGCTATACTTTCAATTACTTTTCAGAGCCAGTCAAATATAACAGTGATCCTACACTAGGTTATTAACTTCATCTTGAAGCACAAACCATTGGTCATATCTGCTGATAATAAAAATTTACACTGGCACTCTCCCCTCCCCTCCTCAAGTGTTACAACAAAATTGTAACAATTTCTGCATACATTGTCATTTTTGCACACATGGGTTTCATACATTGGGATGAAAGTAAATTGTAAACCTTGTTCATTATTTTTGCAGTGAGGAGGTGGAAAGTGAATGCAGAATCGAGCATCACTGTAAAAATGGTTTACTTGTTTATGTATAACATTTACTGAAATAAAAGTACATCAAGCACTTTTTACCAGTTTTTGTGCATTCTACCTTTTTTTAAGAACCACGCCAGTGGTACAACAGCCTTCTTTTCATGATACTACCTCTTGATGTCATAACATATAGTATGTGCTCCCTCCTTCACCTTTCACTAGTACACTCCATCTAGATGGAATCGTTGTCTTTGGAATTCTGGAATTCTTTGCGTATTATCTGGGTGTCCTTGCGAAACTATTCTATCCACTTCTTGTGGGATTTGCCTTGTCGGAATGAAGTAGCCCACCTCAACTCTGCAACTCATATGTTGACACTTTTTATTAGCCGACATCTACTAACAGGAAATTCATTCTTACCACTCCAAGATCCACTTTACTGAAACACCTAAAAATTATAAAATACGTAGTCATTAGATTGCT
Organism: Schistocerca nitens; assembly: GCF_023898315.1. NCBI lineage: Eukaryota > Metazoa > Arthropoda > Insecta > Orthoptera > Acrididae > Schistocerca > Schistocerca nitens. The sequence continues at coordinate 843,484,616 of NC_064617.1, forward strand.
TACTTGACTGTAGAAGCAGGTCAAGTGACAGAAACCATATACAGACACGTAGAGCATGGTTCGTGTTGTTTTGATGCTCGTGTTTGAGTGTGTAAGGTCGCTGGTTACAATCTAAGACAAACAAAAAAACGCACGACGAAGGAATTATTCGAATGGAATGGAAATCGGCAGATATTATGTACGTGTGCAGACAAACGAATGAGTGGAATTACAGAAAATTTGATGATTTTTTCAAGATGAAGAGTTTCAGAAATTCAGCAAGTTTATAACATGCTAGTCCACCTGTGGGCCTTATGCGAGCAGTTTTTCGGTTTCGCATTGATTTTGGGTGTCCTCATGAGGGATATCGTCCAATTGGTGCGTTAGATCGTCAGAATCCAGGTTTGGTTGGACGGCCCTGTCCATAATGCTCCAAACGTTGTCGGTCGGAGAGAGATCTGGTGCCTGCCAGGATAGGGATTGGCAAACACGAAGACAAGCAGTAAAAACTGTCTGTCTGTGCGGACAGGCATTATCTTACTGAAGTGTAAGCCGAGGATGGCTTGTCATAGAAGGCAACAAAACGGGGCGTAGAATATCGTTGACACCTCGAAGTGGCTGCCATGCCTCACCTGCAGTTTGCTAAAATTATTTTGGCTTGGAGTCCTTTGATTTAATTGTGGAGTATTAATGCATGTTACACTTTGGCGGCTTCCAAAGAACATATAGGGTCCCGTGGGCTACCTAACCTGGCTTGAAAATGGATCAAATATAATCTAAGGACTGTCAGGGAACAACTGTTGTGCTCCAACGGAGTAAGATTATCGTACACCTTTTTTAACACTCTAGACTGATTTCAGCGGTTAGGGGCCATCTATAGATTTAAACACACTATATTCGTTGTCGTTAATGGTTGCGTCAACAAATGCGTAATTTCGCGCCCGTACACGTGCGTAATGCACATACGCAGAATCTCATTGACAGATACCACGTGACTCCCCACTGCTCAACTACCTCTCATTGTCTGCGTGATACTTTCAGAACAAAAAAGCTATGTCAAGTATGACACCGTTTGGCAAAGAGTACAGGAGTGTAAGTTATGATAGTCGTAGAATGCAATAAAATGCATCCCTGCAACTTACTTTTCTAATATCAGCACATGATTCTAATCTCATTTAATACTGTCGTTTGTTACTTTATGTGTGATTGTCCTCTGAGCTTTAATATCATTTTGTTTACCTTTTATTTTAAATTCATAGTTTTAAACTCCGATACCTGTCCGCATTGAGAGAGATGTTAGAAACGAAGAATCGTAGGTTCCTGGTTTTAAATGACTTCTCTGAAACTGTATAGAGGAATAGTTTAAAAGTTCCTTGTGTAAGAACACTTTTGATATGTTGCCTAACACTTCTCGAATTTGCGCCTGCGTTATACCTCAAACAGCCACATGATTTGTAACTTTTCCAGTGCGCTCGGCTTCATTAGTTACAGCCTGATTACGTGTACCTAACAGACAGGAGTAGACATCGATTCCATAGTATTTCAACTAAATCGATGTGCATCTAATCACCAGAATGGTCATTTATTCTCTTACCTTAGGCAACACTGAATTAAAGAAACATTAAAGACTGGTATAGTGCAATTACATTGAAATTGAACTGCTGAAAATATATCTGAAAGTGGCCAACATGCATATGACCAGGTTGGTTATGGTTAAAATTGGATTCACGTAACAATATTTTATAATCGCACCAATGACGTCAGTCTCCATACATGAGCAACAAATGTAGTGCTTATAGATCGTAAATTTTGGTTTCGATAGCCTTCAGAAGTATTAATTTAGAATAACATAACATAATAATAACAGACTATTAAATAATTCGGCAATTTCAGTATGCATCGCTTTGGTAAACATGTTTTGTGACCTCGAAACATGGCTGACTCCCTCTCGATATTGAAAGCAATATGGTTTAGCACTTTGAAGTTAATTAGAATAACTGCTATGCACAAACCTTCCCTGATAATTTATTCCAGCAGTTTAAGTATACCAGTCTTCACCAAGAGGAAGAACGGACAAAAACTCAGTTCTGCAACGTAATATCGAACGAACTCCCTGGGGTAGGGGGCAGTAAGCGGTGATCTGCAAGATGTGCGTAAATTAGCTGTAAAACAGACTTGTCTTCCGATTCTGCCAAGCCACATATTCTCTACTTGTTAAACCTGTCCTTACATGTGATGCAGTTGTGCTTATGCTGCGCTCCCATATGTGGGAGCAAACTATATGCAAACTAAGTTGACACTCCACGCAGTGGCTGATGGGAGCGACTTTAAATGGGAAATGCCTTTACCGTCACTCCAATCAGCAACCACGCCGAGTGTCAACTTAGTTTGCACGTATAGTACTTGAACTTTTCATGACTGTGATAACACTCGGAAAGATGGCGGTACTTCATTAAAGACAAGACAAACTAACCTGGCAAAATCGAATATATTATTAAGATCCATTGTCCACCAATTAAGATGGTGTATGTACATTACAGTATTAATGCAAAGTTGACAACAACTCTCATCAGAGCTCAGGGAGCCTGCGGGAGACAAACTAATTGACAATGAAAGCTCTGCCCTACAGAATGAGCTACTCGCATTTAACATTACAGTTACGTTGTTGCTCTGCCACACGGCACATACACGCTAACCGCCAGAATAGTTTTGCAAAGTGCCAAGAGTAAGAGGCCATTTCTATGAGGCAAAAACTACGGTAACTCCACAGTCACGACCAGATGCCCATAATCGACACTCTACAACACTGAATGATTAGCTTCGTCCAGCTTCCTGACATTTCGTTGAGTGATGATATATGAAGTGCCATAAGATTTGTTCGGTTAAACGTAGCTCCATATTGTCACCAGCAAAAAATTTACTTTGAAACACCCAATTACGAGTGTTGAATGTAAAGTAATGCCACCACCTTAGAATGTTATCTTTAATTATCAATATTCACTTTTCCACATAATCACCAGCCAATTTGATACATTTCTGCCAAGTCAGAAAAAGTTTTCTGAATCCTCACAGTTGTAACAACATCTTCATCAGAAGCATAATGATGTCCCCGCAGATCGTCTTCCATTATCGGGAACAGACGGAAGTCAGACGGGGATAAATCAAGACTGTGTGGAGGATGCCGTACGGTGGTGAGATTGAGCCTCTGAAGTTCTGCTGTGGTGTCACGTGAAATGTGTGGTTTGGCATTGTCATGCTGCAGGAAAACATTTCCCTTTTCCTTTCGGACCTTTATTAGCCGTCGTTTCAGAATTCGCAGCGTTGTGATGCAACGCTCTGAATTTATTGTTGTTCCAGGATCAAGGAAATCAACATGGATAACATCATCTGCGCCCCAGAACACTGTGGCCATGATTTTTTCAGCTGAAGGTTGCTTCTTGAATTTCTTTTTCTGGCGCGAATCTTTGTGTCGATATTACATAGACTGACATTTCGTCTCCGGGTCGTAATGGTGTACCCACGTTTCGTCTCCTATCACAATTGAATGGAGAAAGGCATCACCTTCATTCTCGTAACGCGAGAGAAGTTCCTGAAAAATTTCAAGCCTGTGCGCTTTCATTTCAGTAGTCAGAATTCGGGGCACAGATCTTCCGATAGCCAAGCAAAGCAATAATCTGAGCCACACGTTCTTGTGAAATGTCAATTTTGCTTGAATTTTCTCTGTGAGTGATACGACGATCGTTCTGAATCAATCTGTCAACATTTTGCTTGGGAAACCTGGTGGTTGCTGTTACAGGACGTCCAACTCTTTGCTTGTCACGCAGGTCAGATGTTCCCGCCTCTACATCTGTAAACTTATTCGCCCAATGACACACAGTACTCACATCAACACAATCACCATAAACTGTTTTCTGGGGTGACACCTTCTGCTGTCAAGAATTCAATGACTGCACGTTGCGATAGCATTGACCGACTTTCTGCGCAGGGTTGCATACTTTACACTGTAACAACACAACTGTTCAGTGCTAAGGCTTTCCGCCAACTGGAGAACAGACTATGGAAGAAGGCTGTGCCTGCTCCATACCAATGCTGCCAACTGTTGAAGAGTAACGAAGGTGTAGGTATTACTTTTGAGTCAACCATCGTAAAATCACAGTCTACGTGACTGTACGCATTCAAACTTACTTAACATGAAGTGAACAAACAGAAAGCTAATGCTGTAACTAGGATAAAATTGCCATCTGACACAGGTGTCACCTCAGTCAAGTCCCATCATGGTCTCCTTCACACAATGATCTATGACTCCTACTTATAACTTATGAGTCTGCTGTGACGTCGGACAACCCACTTTACCAAATATTTTCCTATAAAAATTGTACTGTTCTTCATCTGCTCCCGCAATGAAAACTCTGTCGAATACTCTGTGCTATAATTATCGCTTCATTCTTATTCTTATGAAAGGTATTTTCCTGATGAACTACTTTTCTTTCCTCGATCATTGGACAGTTTCACACGCTTGTTGCCAAGGGCTGTCTGCCATGAGAAATTGTGTCTTACTTTTAGTCTGTGCCTCTCATATGCTTTCTGTACATGTTCTCTGAAGCCCACCATGCAGGTGTGGTGTCGTTGTGAGCTCTGTCCTCCCACCAAGGCGGCAATGGCCGCTTCCTGTCTTTGTGCGGTAGCCTGGATTCAAATTTTAGAGCTTAATTAAAATCGAAATATCACGTCTCAGTCTCACTGTAGCCCTTACTGTCGCAAATTCTTTTACATACACCCTTTCAGTTATCAAAGCCTTGATTTTGCTGTTCATTCAGTTAAAAACTTGTTGTCTCAGATAACCAACACAACGATATAAGAATGGTGGAATGCAACAGCCAATACATCTACATTAATCAGTATCATCAAACTCAAAAGAGATTAATGAAATTTTGTAGGTTTACCGTTTTGAATAGTAAGTGTAAACCCTAATTTCGAAACCTGAGTTATTATTATTATTAACCTATTGGTAAATGAGTTATTTGTTGCGAAATAATCTAAATTTTAACACTGAAAAAACTTACTTTCACTTTATGCCAGCATAAATGAACGCCAGACATCATTTAAAAAATCATTCGTACTTGTGTTACAGAACAATTTGATTAGGTCAGTATTCCAGATAATATTCTGTAAGACGTGTTCGTATACTTTTGATCAAACAGTGAATGTGGTGACCACGAAGTGACACTAGAATGCAAAAGAAAATATCTTTCGATCCAGGTCTCACACGAGCGTATTACACAGCATACTGCGGATTTATGAAGAAGAACAGAAGGCAGTGTTTCAAAACTTGTGAAAAAGGCCTGTTGTTATTCTGCTGTCTCATAAAAAATTCTTATGTTATCTGGACGATGACAGTATTATTAGAAAACTGATTCTGCGTTATTCGACTTATGTGTAACTTACACGTTCCATTGTCACGCAAAAGATCGCCTTGAGATGCAGCAGAAATCAATAAATGAGGTACTATACCAGCAAAACCTTTACATCCGTGTAATTCGCATAATCATGCCGGCCGCTGTGGCCGAGTCATTCTAGACGCTTCAGTCCGGAACCGCGCTGCTGCTACGGTCGCGGGTTCGAATCCTGCCTCGGGCATGGATTTGTGTGATGTCCTTAGGTTAGTTAGGTTTAAATATTTCTAAGTCTAGGAGACTGATGACCTCAGATGTTAAGTCCCATAGTGCTTAGAGGCGTATAATCATGACTTGTAAACAGTGCAGACGCCTCTTGAACAATGATGACGTTGTTTCCTTAGAAACGTCGCTGCTAAGAAATATTACAAAACGCAAAACATGCACTATTTAAATATAAACTATATTAACATGTGATTCTGCACCTACATCTCAATCTGAAGCGAAATCTTTCGTTTTTTTGCGTGCATTGCTTTCTGGCATTTATGCACTGAAGTAACGTCACACATATATTATCAGGCAAAATGAAGGATGAATACAGTAACATATTAAATAAAAGGATAAGTAATATTTCAGTAGTAATAACTATGTCGCGGCGTCATAGCCTGATGTCTTAAATGCAAGAGGGTCAAAGCCAAACTTCCCTGAATATGGAGCAAATACTGTTGCAGCTTTATCTTCTAGGTCGATCTACGTAATTGTGAATGTTAAACGAATGTTGCACTAAAATGTAAACCATTGTCTTGTCCTTAGAAGCAGTTAAAAAAAGACACATTTTGAGGGATGTGTTTGTGACTAAACAAGGTGCTATAGTGCTCAAAGTGACAGGTCACCATCCCTAAGATAAAAGAATCTAAACCAGCTTCGCGTTCAGGCCATGAGACCGCAGGACACCAACAGGCCGCCGTATCGTCCTCCGCCAAATGACGTCATTTCGATGTAGCATGGAGGGACATGCGCTCAGCACATCGCTCTACCATTTGTCGTCACATTTCCAGACCTTGAAGGCGCTACTTTCATTCTAGTAGTTCTCCAGTTGGTTGGAATTAAACCTGTGTCCTCCGCAGGGCACGCAGACCCGGTGATAAGTCACCTCGAATAACGTCAGCGAATTCTCTCAGTAATAAATGTAATACTGTTGAGAACTTGTGAGAAAAGAAGAAGAGATGGTCATCTTTCGTGCTAGCAATGAATTTATTGGCATTGCTGAAACAGATGAAAGAACTAATTCGGTGTTCTTCACCCAAGCGAAGCGCCAGTAGTAATATGCATAGTTCATTCTTCTTCTTCTTCTTCTTCTTCTTGAAACAGATCCTGTATACTCGCTACGACCCGAATAGTGGTATGTATCTTCAAGCTCGGCAGTAACTGCAGTGACGTTAAATGAGTTTGGTACGGAGTGGGTAATTGTATGTAATACACAAAAATCATCACTAGACAGATTACACACAGATTATAAAAACCAGCGATTTATTAGAGCTGTTGTAGAACGTATCACAGCGATTTGTGAAAGTAATGTACTTGGTAACTGTTGCTAGATTACAGCGATTGAGATCAGTCGAAATGAAATGCCAAGTCTAAGAATTACAAATGTGACAGCAGAGAGTCGCAAAAAGTAGCTACGAGTGGTATTAAGGTCAGTTAATTATGCTCCTACAGACAAAGCGCAGTTTGCGTCAGGCGCGATGGGAAAGGTTAGCCGCTGGACGGCTTCACGGCCGCCCCATTTCGTAATGCCGTATAAAGGACGCACATGCGACACGCCTATTACAGTTGTGTCTACGTGTTGTACCCAGTATTATTGTACACTTTCTGTCCAGCGCAGACAACCACCTCAAAATACTGCACGACGTGCGGATGAAAATACTCGTGAGTGCAAAACTGACACAACTTGTTGACTACGGCTTGGTGACAGCTGTTTCAGACCGAAGGTCGCAGCAAAATCCTCTAGGTTCACAATAATGAGCCACAAGATATCGTATCAGAGTATACGTCGTGTCTTTGTCAGAAAAGACATTGTAAGAACTATTTTATATACAGCTGTTATGTTGATCTTCTGTCCGGAGACGGGTTTTAAGCAGATCTCCTCGGTAGTCTATCCTGTGCCAACCTCTTCGTCTCCACATGAATATTGCAACCCGCATCCACTTCTACCACCTACCTACAATCCTGCTTCGATCTCGCTCTACACTATTTTCTCCATTACAAAAATCAATAATCCTCCTTGCGATAGGATATGTCCTATAACCAGTTCTCTCTTTTATTGGAAGTAAAGATAGGTAAAGATCCGCATTCTGACCCTAGAGGGACGAATTGGGCTCGACTGACCGCCACGTCATCCTCCGTCAATGGGGTCGCACCCCTCTCCTGGCTGTAGTCGGGTTTCTTGACCTTGAAACCACTACTAATCGGTCGAGCAGCTCCTCAGTTGGCCTCACTAGGCTGGGCGCATCCAGTATTAGTATTCCCACCAAGGAAAAAATATCCGTATTAACACAGGGAATCGAACCCGTGTCCTTCTTAAGGCAGTCTGCTGCGCAGACCACCTTTTTATTTAATTTTTTATTTTTCCAGAGGAATACAGGAAGAAAAGGACAAACTAAATGCCATCCAGGAGCACGATCGTTTCGTGATATGTCAGGGGGGGGGGAGGGGGGGGGGGAGGGAGGGGAGGAGGCACAATGGGCAGTGGTCGTCTCTTATGGCCTGGCGACGGCGTTTCCTTCACACCAAGGTAAAGATGGAGAAGAAGGAAAATTTGGGATGAAAAGAACAAACGGAAAGCTATACAGAAGCAGGATTTTATTTTAATTTTATTTATTTTTTTATTAATTTTTTTTATTTTTGTATTCCTTTTTATTTTTTTGTAGAGAAGAAATGGGAGGTTCAGCCTCCGATTGAAAGAAAAACAAACATTCGCTCCACTAGTAGCTGCAACTAGAGTTCTCACGTTGCCTGATCATCGTAGCATGTCTTCTGTTATCTGTTACTGGGTCATCGTTGGTCATTCTGAAGCCATCTGCATTAAAAAATGTTCGTCTTTCGCCATAGATGATCCACCTGCACGGCGGATTGTGTTGTGCACTCCAGAGCTAGTTCTAAAAATATTTCTATTTTTCGGGTTGATAACTATCGCACAATGCCTTTCCTGCATGTATTTACAGAAATCAAGAACATACTTTGGAATTTTTAGCATATTGGGCTGTAATGGACGACATAGCCTTCGATCCACGTGATGGCGTGGGTGCTGGTACTCGTGTAGTACGTTTCGTCTGGATCAAGAAGTGTTCGAGCGGTGACGTTTCCTAGTCTTACCCACAGTAGAGAAGCCAGTGTTTGTTTGACGAAGTACTAGACCACCGCGGCCTCTCCGCAGCTAAGACGGTGTTCGTCCTTGTCAGTCACATTACATTCCACGAGTTGGAGGATTCCACCATGTGGATTTTATTATTTTATGTATGCGTTCCTGTGTGATCAGTTTCATATTAATTGTCACAAACCAAGTGGACTGGACGTCAGAGTAGAGCATGGATGCGTGGACTGTCCGCCACACGACACGTCATCGCGGTCTGGTTGTTGCCTCCGTTGCAGGTTGCAGTAGAATTCCTTCGCCGTCGCCAAGGCGTGGTTGTTGTGGTTTTCAGTCCTGAGACTGGTTTGATGCAGCTCTCCACGCTACTCTGACCTGTGCAAGCTTTTTCATCTCCCAGTACCTACTGCAACCTACATCCTTCTGAAGCTGTTTAGTGTATTCATCTCTTGGTCTCCCTCTACGATTTTTACCCTCTACGCTTCCCTCCAATACTAAATTGGTGATCCCTTGATGCCTCAGAACATGTCCTACTAACCGGTCCCTTCTTCTAGTCAAGTTGTACCACAAACTTCTTTTCTCCCCAATCCTATTCAATACCTCCTCATTAGTTGTATGATCTACCCATCTAATTTTCAGCATTCTTCTATAGCACCACATTTCTAAAGCTTCTATTCTCTTCTTGTCCAAACTATTTATCGCCCATGTTTCACTTCCATACATGGCTACGCTCCATACAAATACTTTCAGAAACGATTTCCTGACACTTACATCTATACGCGATGTCAACAAATTTCTCTTCTTCAGAAACGCTTTCCTTGCCATTGCCAGTCTACATTTTATATCATCTCTACTTCGACCATCATCAGTTATTTGGCTCCCCAAATAGCAAAACTCCTTTACTACTTTAAGTGTCTCATTTCCTAATCTAATTCCCGCAGCATCACCCGACTGAATTCGACTACATTCCATTATCCTCGTTTTGGTTTTGTTGATGTTCATCTTATACCCTCCTTTCAAGACACTGTCAATTCCATTCAACTGCTCTTCCAAGTCATGTGCTGTCTTTGACAGAATTACAATGTCATCGGCGAACCTCAAAGTTTTTATTTCTTCTCCATGGATTTTAATACCTACTCTGAATTTTTCTTTTGTTTCCTTTACTGCTTGCTCAATATACAGATTGAATAACATCGGGGAGAGGCTACAACCCTGTCTCACTCCCTTGCCAACCACTGATTCCCTTTCATGTCCCTCGACTCTTATAACTGCCATCTGGTTTCTGTACAAATTGTAAATAGCCTTTCGCTCCCTATATTTTACCCCTGCCACCTTCAGAATTTGAAAGAGAGTATTCCGGTCAACTTTGTCGAAAGCTTTCTCGAAGTCTACAAATACTAGAAACGTAGGTTTGCCTTTCCTGAATCTTTCTTCTAAGATAAGTCGTAGGGTCAGTATTGCCTCACGTGTCCAATATTTCTACGGAATCCAAACTGATCTTCCCCGAGGTCGGCTCCTACCAGTTTTTCCATTCATCTGTAAAGAATTCGCGTTAGTATTTTGAGCTGTTGCTTATTAAACAGATTGTTTGGTAATTTTCACATCTGTCAACAGCTGCTTTCTTTGGGACTGGAATTATTATATTCTTCTTGAAGTCTGAGGGTATTTAGCCTGTCTCATACATCTTACTCACCAGATGGTAGAGTTTAGTCAGGAGTGGCTCTCCCAAGGCCATCAGTAGTTCTAATGGAATGTTGTCTACTCCCGGGGCCTTGTTAGGTCTTTCAGTGCTCTGTAAAACTCTTCACGCAGTATCATATCTCCCATTTCATCTTCATCTACATCCTTTTCCATTTCCATAATATTGTCCTCAAGTACGTCGCCCTTGTATAGACCCTCTATATACTCCTTCCACCTTCCTGCTTTCCCTTCTTTGCTTAGAACTGGGTTTCCATCTGAGCTCTTAATATTCATACAAGTGGTTCTCTTTTCTCCAAAGGTCTCGAAAGGTTTCCCGGAAAGGATGGAGCCAGAAAAGCGCCGCGTGTGTAACTGAGTTCCAAATAAACACATCCAAGGTAGAATATCGGTACTGGGATGTTTTGCAACGACACCGAGGACACGGGAGAGGCTGGCGCTAAATCTAGTAGCAAACTCGTGAGGCCACGAGCTTGCTACAGCGGTGCCATAACCGTAAATGTCAACTAACGAACAGGGCCACACCTTTGTCGTAAACGTTTACTAGCCCTAGTCCTCCCCTGTCCTTGGGCAGGGTAAGGGATTCATGTCGACCTCTGAGCAACATTTCTGTGCTGACAAGTACCGAGAGTCGCCATAAATCTGCAGGGCACTGGGTCCGTAATCGGAAGTACCTGTGCGACGTGCGGAATTCGCGACGCTAGGTGGACATTGGAATACTGTGTCCTCTGGAGGATATTCAAAGTGATCTGCTATCCCTACTCTAATTCGGTGCCGGAGATGCCTATAATTACGGGTCGTCGTAGGGCGTACATCTTTCGTGAAGTCGAAGCATCTCATCTGGTTGCCATAACGCGGTGACACTGTGAGGTGCTAATGCCATCCCGATTCGCATGGCTACTGACTTCTCAACATTAAGGCTGCACCGTATGTCGTGATCCTGTCCATGGTGATTACCAAAACAGCACCGCAACGGAGTACCAGCTTCAAGTTGTCCACACATGCGTTGCATCAGAAGGTGGCTGCATCGAGCATTATCCCAGTCAGTCTATGGCGTAGGCCGCATAACAATGGTTATAAGGCCAACGCCTCTAATATTATTAATAATGGGCAGCCCTGGTGCTACTAGCAGCGAATCATCATGGGCGCTGTTAAACGACCATTAACGAGCATCCTCAATGACACGTCGTGAGGTAGATATACAACCGTTCGCTCGACGAAAGATCCGTACCCAAAGACTGGAAAGTTGCACAGGCCACACCAATATTCAAGAAAGGTAGTAGGAGAAATCCAGTAAAATAACAGACCCATATCGTTAATGTCGATATGCAGCAGGATTTTTGAACATATATTGTGTTAGAACATTATGAATTACCTAGAAGGAAACGGTCTATTTACACACAGTCAACATGGGTTTAGAAAACATCGTTCCTGTGAAACACAACTAGCTCTTTATTCACATGAAGTGCTGAGTGCTATTACCAAGGGATTTCAGATCGATTCCGTATTTCTGGATTTCCGGAAGGCTTCTGACACTGTACCACACAAGCGGCTCGTAGTGAAATTGCGTGCTTATGGAATATCGTCTCAGTTATGTGACTGGATTTGCTATTTCCTGTCAGGGAGGTCACAGTTCGTACTAATTGACGGAAAGTCATCGAGTAAAACAGTAGTGATTTCTGGCGTTCCCCAAGGTAGTGGTATAGGCCCTTTGCTGTTCCTTATCTATATAAACGATTTTGGAGACAATCTGAGCAGCCGTCTTCGGTTGTTTGCAGATGACGCTGTCGTTTATCGACTAATAAAGTCACCAGAAGATCAAAACAAACTGCAAAACGATTTAGAAAAGATATCTGAATGGTGCGAAAATTGGCAGTTGACCCTAAACAACGAAAAGTGTGAGGTCATCCACATGAGTGTTAAAAGGAACTCGTTTTACTTCGGTTACACGATAAATCAGTCTAATCTAAAAGCCGTAAATTCAACTAAATACCTAGGTATTACAATTACTAACAACTTAAACGGGAAGGAACACATAGAAAATGTTGTGGGGAAGGCTAACCAAAGACTGCGTTTTATTTGCAGGACACTTGGAAAATGTAACAGACCTACTAAGAGTGTCACAGAAATGGTACAGTATTTGCGCTTGGAATCATGAAAAGAAAAGCGTTTTTCGTTGCGACGGAAGCTTCTCACGAAATTCCAATCACCAACTTTCTCCTCCAAATGCGAAAATATTTTGTCGACACCAACCTACATAGTGAGGAACGAACACCACGAGAAAATAAGGGAAATCAGAGCTCGCACGGAAAGATATAGGTGTTCATTCTTTCCGCGCGTTGTACGAGATTGGAATAATAGAGAATTGTTAAGGTGGTTCGATGAACCCTCTGCCAGGCACTTAAATGTGGTTTGCAGAGTATCCATGTAGATGTAGATGCATCACCACTTCGATAAAGCGGTCTGGGTATAGTATGCATTGGAGAGCTATAGTCAAGAATGAGTGGTCGTCTCTGTAAAATGCTTGACTAAAGTCGATGGATGCCAGCGCTGCTGGTATGTGCCTCACCTTCGCCAATGTTATCAAGTCCCTTCTGCGCATATGTTGTGGGGGCCCGCCAATGATGCTTGATCCTGCAAAATTACGTACTGTATGGTACTCCTGAAATGCTTAGCCATTAACCTGGTGAAAATTTTCATATCACTATTCAGCAGATTCAAGGTAATCATGGATATGGGCCCTAGCATTCCGTTTATGAATAACCACTATCAGTCCCTCTAAGAAGTTTACTGAAAGTGGTACATCTGGAGACATCAGTCTTGGCATATATCTGTCTAACACGACACGAGCATCTGCTTGAAAGTCCGCCTCTGCCGATGGCGTCAGACACTTAGTCTCCTGACACGTCCCCTACCAATTCCGCTTCCAGTGCTGTAGTATGGGTGCATGGATCAACCCTGAAACTTCTGTAACGACCGCCGGACCAGTTTGCGGCGCCGAATACAGTCGACCATAACGGTCATGAAGAGCCTTGTCTATATCATGTTGTTCGCTGAGACCTCAACCAACCTCGATGTCGATAACGTGGACCAGCGCCTGTGGCCGTCATTTGCACTCCGTATGTGCTACATTGAAGGTCGTTCTAAGGACAATTGGTTTGTACAGAGAAGCGTACTATGGTTTCTTCCAAATGGAGGCGTATGAAAGAAACGAATTTCACTGTTGCGCCATTGAACGATGCCTGTCTGTCCGGCGAGGGTGGGTGTTCTGAATATTCCCTGAGGGTGATAAAGTAAAAGTCCATTGTGTGTCTGTGCCATATAGCTAATTCTCTAAAGTACGTCATGAAGGTTCGCCTGAGGGCCAGTTTTGGACAGCCAGTCCACCGTATTAGGGTCGAGGGGTAAAGACCCTGATAGCGGGCACACTTATTCCATGTATCTTCCACAGCTACACGTCACACTAGGGAGATCAAGTGGGTGGTGTTGAGCTTCCATGGGCTCCTGCTTCGCCATACCTTGAGAGGAGTGCGGCCCATAGGACAGATGTAGGCTGAGTGATCCGAAAACAGCTACTGGCGATAGTTCCACATCGCATATCGCTATATGTAGTGAGTTAGTGACATAAGTCCGGTGGAATGAGCTGGACGAGTGACTGGTGAAGTGAGTTTAGCCCCATCTAACAGCGTGGACGCCATGTGTCCACCAGCTGAAGATTGTGGATAAGTCAACCCCAGTGTTCAGGGAATGTCGCGGGAGCTGTTCTGAAGGTGTTTCTCCGCAATTGAAGTCCCCGCCCAGCACCAGACCGTCTAGCCCACCCTGGCAGAGCAGCACAATGTCCTCCGCAGAAAAGCTGGGGCGTACTCGCCGTCGATCCGTGACGGGAGCGGCATAGATGTTGAAGAGTCGGACGTTGTTCCCTGTGACGACCATGGCCTGTTAATTGGGGAGATATAGAACGTCATCGGCTACCAAGCCGTCTCTACGTAGGACGACGACGCCACTGGCTGTAGGCGAAACGTGGGAGACATTATTGTGTAACTGAAGAGGTCAGGAAAGACGGCTACGTGGACCTCTTGCAGGAGAGCGATATCGATGTCCGCAGCTTTAAGTATGTCCTGCAACACGGAGAACTTATGGCGAGTTGTGATAATGTTGCGAGTGGTTATTGCCAGTCGAAAATCTTGTTGCCTTGTGTCTGCTTCTGGTTGTGTCGTCACGGAAGACTACCACTGACCTGATCGCCAGAACGGTAAGGGCAAACTGGGTATCGCCTTGTCTTCCTCCCTCTGTTCTTTCGCCACGTGACATTCAGCGTCCTCTGTCTATGGGCCGTAAGTTGGCAGCTGCTGCAGTGTAGAAAGTCCAAAGGCCGGATCCCTATCTCCTTCCCACAGTGTGTCAGCTTCTCCTGACGTCATCGCCAGCAGGTTGACAAGAGATCCCCATCTCTTGTCAACCTGCTGGCGATGACGTCAGGAGAAGCTTCTTGAGCGTGGTAGGTATCAGGTCGGCCCACCCCAATGGCGGACGTGTCCTCTATGCCCACCGGAACGCTGCCACTTTCCTCTTCCGTCGTGCGGAAGACGCAATCGTCGGAAGGTGCGCGCTGTAGCTTTTTATGTTCGTGAGGTGTTCGTTGCTTACGGGCCCGAATTTCCATGTCGGAGTACGGGTTCTGTTCGTCCGCCATTGCTTCCTAGGTAAGGAGAGTTGAGGTCGGCGCAACCCTCTTGTCGACTTCCATCTTTTCCTGAAATTCGCCCGTGGACGGCCGTAGTGGGTGTTGCTGTTTGGGGTGGCATTGTGACCTGGATCGTATCCTCATTGGAGTGGCAGGACGTCATCACCCGCAGATGATCGATGGTTTCTTCGTTCTTGGAGAAAGCTCTTGCCGTTTTGGCGTAGTTCAGGGGCAGGATTGTCGCCTCCGTCGGTGGCGCCGATTGTCCAATCGGTGTATGGGTCAGCTGGCATCAAATACACAGCGACCTGACATGGCCTTCCTGGCCGCAGACATAACAGGTGCGTGGCTGACCATTGCTTATTACTATCGCATGGAACCGCCAATGCTGAAGTAGTACGGGTTTGATTTGGCGGACACCATTATACACCTTATAAGTCTCAATCGTCTGCAGTTTCTCACCCACATGGCAGCTATTCCTTTTCCGTACGGTAGGAGAGTCGTCGTCGCGACGTCGGCTGGCACCTCAAAGACTCTAAGTGTGCGCAAACCCAAGCCTGCATGGTCCACTGTAATCTTCCCTATGTGACCGTCAGAATGTTTGAACTTAAGGGAGTTTGCGAATTTGTTCAGCACAGTTGTGCACACATCAGCATTTATCATTTTGACATAAACGACGCTGGCCGTAATTGAGATGTGGATGCCCACGACGTCCAGGGGATTAAGCACATGTTCTAAATATGGCACACTCCTATAAACAGGCAACGATTAAAATCACTTTTCAACAGGATCGCGCTGTATCACGAGCTTACGAGCCTGACTGATTCCTACGAGGTGATCTACGTCTGGATTGTAGATCGCCTCGTGGGAATCATTCAGGCTCGTATGCTCGTTATATCTTTCTGGGACTGTGTTGTACGGCGGACAATCTTATCAACAGGGATGCAGGTTTTCAACTAAGAGCTGCCTGGAATCCAGCACTGGCTACCATTAAATCAAAACAGAGAAAACCAGAACTTCCAAATCATCAAGTGACGCAACATGCAACTGAGATTTAGTTCAGGCTTCAACCGCAGGAGCGTCCGGCAGCACAGTCATAGCCCATAGCGCACGCGCGGATGTCCTTCCTGCGGCTCCCAGCAGGGGGCCAGGAGCTCCGCTTTCCTCCAAGTACGAGCGTCTCTCGCGCACGCGTATTGCCTTCTCTTGGCATGATAAATTTCGACGCCGCTGCGCGATTATCATCAGTCGCGCCTTGCAGCAGTGATAGCAGTAGCTGCATCGATGAAATATTGTGCTAGTTACACAATACGATCCGGCGGCAAACCCGAGAATGTTATGTGCAAGAAGTGTTACATTTACATGTACATAGAAAAAAAAAGAGAGAGAGAGAAAGAAATTCATCTGTTTGAGGCAAACTCGCAGGCGAAATCAACTGGTTGTGCTGGAGCACCGATCTTATACAGTAACAATTACAATACGTAAGATACACGATTCCTTATAGCCAGCAGATCGTTTACAGATAAAATACATAGGACCCAAAATTAAACTAACACGAAAAATCTTATCCAGTTACAGAGCAAACGGAAGGCGTCATAATAGTGAACTTTACACACATGTTGAAAACATTAGACTGTATCCCTACAGATGGACAAAAAGACACATCACTTATTTCGGTAAATAAAAAATAGATACCACATGGTGCAAAGAAATTGGAAGGGACGAAGAGAAATTCCGAATTACTCCGCAAGGAAATGAGAAAAGACTGCCGCTGAGATAGAAGTTGCAAGATTGAAAGTTTTCCACGAAAAACACAAGAAGAAGACTGGAGCCATTTGTACAGAAGATAGATGAAAGAACCGTTGAGAAATGATGAGAGAAATTTGGAACAAAAGAATAGAGAAACAATGGAAATACACTGAGGTGACGAAAGGCATATACAGATGGCGGTAATATCGCGTACACAAGATACAAAAGGGCAGTACGTTTGCGGAGCTGTTATTTGTACTCAGGTGATTCATGTGAAAGAGATTCATTTGTGATTATGGACGCACGGCAGGAATTAACAGACTTTGAATGCGGGCTGGTAGTTGGAACTAGACACATGGAACATTCCATTTCTGAAATCGTTACGGAATTCAAAATTCCGAGATCCACAGTGCCAATAGTGTGCCGAGAATAGAAAATTTCAAGCATTACCTCTCACCATGGCCAACCCAGTGGCCGACGGCCTTCACTTAACGACCGAGAGTAGCGACATTTGCGTACAGTTGTCAGTGCTAACAGACAAGTAAATCTGCTTGAACTAACCGAGGAAATCAATGTGGGACATACGACGAACATGTCGGTTACGACAGTGCGGCGAAAGTTAGCGTTAATGGGCTATGGCAGCTGACAACCGACGTCAATGCCTTTGCTAACAGCACATCGCCTGCAGCGCCTCTCTTGCACTTGTGACCGTCTCATTTTTACCCTAGACAACTGGAAAGCCTTCGCCTGGTCAGGTAAGTTCCGATTTCTGTTGGTAAGAGCTGATGGTAGGGTACGAATGTGGCTCACACGTCACCAAGCCATGGGACCGTCAACAATGCACTGTGGAAGCTGGTGGTGGCTCCTTAATGGTGTGGGCTGTCTTTACATGGTACGTACTGGGTGCTCTGGTCCAACTGATCCGATCATTCTCTAGAAATAATTATTTTCGGCTACTTGGAGACCATTTGCCGCCGTTCACGGGCTTGATGTTTACAAACAACGGTGTCATATCACCGGGCCAAACTTGTTAGCGATTGGTTTGGAGAACATTTGGGACAATTAAAGCTAAGGATTTGGCCACCCAGATCGTCCGACATGAATTCTCGGCTACAGAGTCAGCAAGGCTCAATATTTTTGGAGGGAACTTCCGACGATTTGTTGAGTCTATGCCACGTTGAGTTGCTGCACAAAGCCGAGCAAAAGGAGGTCCGACACTATATTACGAGGTATCCCATGAGTTTTGTTACCTGAGATTAAATGTAGTCCACAGTGGCAACGAACAAATTCCATATTCCTAGATTTTCAGAAAGCGTTTTTCACGGTGCTCCAGTGCAGGTTGTTAACGAACGCTCGAGTAAACGGATTAAGTTCCCAGATATGTGAATGGTTCGAAGACTTCTTAATTAATAGAACACGGTACGTTGTCCTCGACGGCTAGGGTTCATCAGAGTATGGATATCGTTCGGAGTGCCCCACACAAGTGTGATAGGACCGCTCTTGTTCTCTATATCCATCAGTGATCTGATGGATGGGATAAGCAGAAATCTGCCGTGTTGCTGATCACGCTATGGTGTATGGGAAGGTGACAGTAAGAAGATACAAGAAGACTACACAAAACTTCTAGTCGATTTCGTGAGTCGGAGCTTGATGTAAATTTAGAACTATTGAGTTAATGCAGGTGAGTAGAAAAAATACTGTAATGTTCGAATACAGCAATAGAACTGTGCATCTTCACACAGTCACGTAGATTAAATATCGAGGCGTAACGTTGCAAAGAGGTGTGAATTGGAACGAGCACGTGAGGACGATAGTAGGGAAGGCGAATGGCCGACTTCGGTTTATTGGAAGAATTTTGGGCAAGTATAACTCATCTATGCCAACGGCCTTGCCGCAATGGTAACATCGGTTCCCATCAGATGACCGAAGTTAAGTGCTGTCAGGCTGGGCTAGCACTTGGATGGGTGACCATCAGGTCTGCCGAGCGCTGTTAGCAACCGGGAAGCACTCAGCCCTTGTGAGGCAAACTGAGAAGCTACTTGATTGAGAAGTAGAGGCTGCGGTCTCGTACACTGACATTCGGCCGGGAGAGCGGTGTGCTGACCACATGCCCCTCCATATCCGCAACCAGTGACGCCTGTGGGCTGAGGATGACACGGCGTCCGGTCGGTTCCTTTGGGCCTTAATGGCCTGTTTGGGAGGAGTTTATTTTTATATAACTAATTTATAAAGGAGATTGCCGGAGAATATGCAGATGGTGGACAAAAATATGAAAAAACTGCTAGAAAAGAATGTTTGAACATTCTAACCTCCCCACAAAATTTTTAAAAGTCAATAATAGTGAAATTGTAACCTCCCAGCAAGAATATGAAAGTCAATGTTAAGTGAAATGTTGTCTTCCCACAAAACTGAATAATAAAAATGAGTCAAGCGTAACCTCCTTGCAAAATTAAAGAATAACAATTGATCATATGTGAATTCCCCACAAACATAAACTAATGAAGATTACTCATTAAACCCACATTAATATTAATTAAATAATGAACCATGAACTGAATGTAACATCTCCACACAAATAATTAAACCTGATAAATTTTCTAAGGGCAGCTGCGCTGACCTTCGGCCCTGTGAAATAATTAAACCTGATAAATTCTTACCTCAGTAAAACTGCATCTATATCTGCTCTTATTTTTCGGCACAGCTCCGTGCAATGCTGGCCTACATTTAATTTTGATTCTTGGAGGAAATGCATAGGAAATATTCTTTAAATTGAAATGAATCTTTTTCTTTAAATGAGTTACTTTATAAAAGGTTATTATTGGGGCATCATTTTTTTTGAACAAATTAATTACAATTAACATACGTTATTAGCTGCGCAATGCTGCTTCATTACCTTCAACAATAATACACATCGTCCACCACAATCCTGACCAGATTCGGACGAACAGCACGCCGTCGACGCATGCCGACGCCCGCTCAGTACAACCGTCCACTCGCTACATGCAACTGCTCCAGACTGCTACTACTCTCCAACTGACTACTCTCTCTGCCCACTCGCCACACACTACTGCCGACTGACTACTACTGCAGACAGAGTGCAACTCGCAACTGAACACTCGCGCGGTCAAGCGCAGACTAGCGACGATAAATAACTCTCTGGTCAGAGATTCTGTCATGCCTCGCCCTCGCTGGTAATGAATACATACGTGTTTAAACATAAATGCAAATGCATTTGTATTTGTATTTCTTTATTGGTCTTGTAAATCGTGTTTAGGTACATATTTTGCACAAACGATGAAGGACAAGTCAGGTTGGTACAGTATATACAACATCATACACATTGTTATTTTGAAAAGATAAATAATTAAAAATGATTCAATACATGTTGAATATTGATGACAAATTTAATATAACGAAATAAAATGATAGACTTATTAAGAATATTTGAGTAGTTACACTACTCTTTTCTGATACTCTAAAAACTCGGAAACAGAATAGAAGCAGTAGTCAAGCAAGTACTCTTTCAGTATCACTTTAAACTTTTGTAAATTTTGCATTTGTTTCAAATAGGATGGCATGTGATTGTACAGCATTATGCCAGTATGATACACTCCTCTCTTACAAATGTTTGTATTTACTGTACTGACATGCAAGTAATGCTTCTGCCTAGTATCATGTGGGTGGTAATCACAGTTATACTTGAAGATATTTCCATCTTTTAAAATACTTCCTTTTGTGAAAATTAATATTTCATACATATATAAGCAAGGAAGAGGCAGTATACTGAGATTTTTAAATATTGGTCTACAGGAGTCTCTGTACTTAGCATGATTTATTATTCTAACAATCTTTTCTGTAGCCTAAACGTTTTGTTTGTACCTACAGATTTCCCCCAAAAGATAATGCCGTACATCAGTAGTGACTGAATACTGCCATGGTACATTGTGATCACAGACGCACGGCTTGTATTTTGTGCGAGGATTCTTACTGCGTACGTAAGTGTGTTTAGCTTTTTATTTACATGGTTAAGATGTGTCTCCCATTTTAGGTTTTGCTGAATATGTATACCTAAAAATTTTGTGTCGCTCACAGATGAGACAGTTTGTCCATCAATTTTAAAAATTGGTCTTGCAGGATGTAGTTTCTGTGAATTGTGGAAATTGACTGTCACTGATTTTTCATTATTTATTATTAGCTTGTTTGTTTTGAATCGTTGTGTCAAATTTTGTATTATATCTGTAGCTGTTTTTTGTAGGCTATCTTCATCACGTGATTTGATTAGGATATTTGTGTCATCTGCAAAAAGTACTGTTGTCCCTTTAGTTATTTTTATCGAAGCTTGCAGATTATTCTGTCGCATTTCACCATGAGCGGCACCTGCGAAATGTCCTCAGCCCGTTCGAAGTGTTACTCGTAGTCAGAAAATATGTTTTGTGTAGCTGTGGATGCATTATGACGTAGCTAAGTGAATTCGAACCTGAAAAAGAAGAGAACTGAAGTGTATGGTGTTTCAAGAGACACCGGACGGAAGATCGATACCGCACACAAGGAAAGCGGAAAAACATCACCCGCTAAGTCACAACATGGACGAAAGTCTGTGCTGAGTGACAGTGATAGACAGTAATTCAAAGGAACTGTGACGAAAAATAAGGGAACGACAGCTGCAAACTGAATGTCGCACTCGCGAACCCTGTTAGCACACAAACAACTCGAAGGGAGCTCCAGCAGCGAATTGCATGAGAGCTGGAATTTCAAAACCACTCATGAATAATGGAAATGATGTTAACAAGAAAACTTTGTACCGAAGCCATAAAACCTGGACTATGGAGCAATAGAAGAATGTCATTTTGTCGGAAGAAAGTTGTTTCACACTGTTTCCAGGTTGTGGCCGAATTTACGTTCCAAGAGTGAAGTATGGCGGGGGTTCATTAATGATTTCGGCACCCATATAGTGGTATTCCATGGGCACCATGGTTACCCTGCGAGGTCGCATTACTGACAAGGATTACGTGACCATTTTGGCTGATTAGGCCCATCCCATGGTACAATATATGTTCCAAATGAGGTTTCGTACTCCAAGACGACAGGGCCACTGTTCAGACACCTTGCATCGTACAGGACTGGTTTTGTGAGAACGAGGATTTCCCGCCACCAGTCACCAGATTCCACTATTATTAAGCCTTTGTGATCTACTTTTGAGAGAAGTGCGTGTGATCTCCCTCCACCTCCATCGTCATTATCTAAACTTGCACTATTTTGCAGGAATGCTTTTGCTTTTGCTTGTGCCGTTATTCCCGCGGATATGCAGGGTCGGCGTGGTTAATCGGATGTGCCAATGTTAGTTGAAGGGGAGGCCGGATGCCCTTCCTGCCGCCACCCCGTACCCCCCTCCCCCTTAATAGTTCGAAAGTGTTCAGATGTCTCGAGCCGTGTAACTGAGGCGGGACGTGGGGACCAGCCCGGTATTCACCTAGGAGGATGTGGAAAACCGCCTAAAAACCACATCCAGGCTGGCCGGCACACCGGCCATCGTCGTTAATCCGCTGGGCGAATTCGACCCGAAGCCGGCGCGCCTACTCGAGTCCAGGAAGCAGTGCGTTAGCGCGCTCGGCTAACGTGGCGGGTACTATTTTGCAGGAATAAAGGTATAATATTCCCTTGATAACCATTCCTACACCTTATTGGGCATGGTAATGTATTACTTTTCTTGGTGTTCCCACATTCTTCTTCAACCGCTGTATGTAGACATAGACGTAGGTTCGTAAAAGAAGAACATAACAAGTAGAATGTAGTATTAGAATTGTAGTTGGCAGCAACTACCATAATTTGTGTCATTTATAGGTGTCCAGTGTTGTGTACATGCTCTAAGACGTACGCTGTCTTCGTATCTCTATCATTGACTCCAGGATCAGCTTGTGTAAATTGGTATGAATTTAGGTTTCTTCCTGTTTTCAATTCTGTAGAGTAATACCGATGCCAAGAGGAAGTGACCATGTAAACCAGTGCTATATTTTAACTTCTAAGTGCCCATTCTGATCGGTAAATTTCAACTCTGTGCCATTTCTCTGTAGTGCGTGAGAATGAAGTTTAGAAAATTGTTAGGACGGATTTCTGCTCTACCTTGGCGAGGAAGGACAGGAAGCGTACGTTTTCTTTCGTGACATGATAACGCGGTGGACACGAGTCCTGTGCAGTCTACGCGACTAGTAGGACGTATGCCGATGGAGACATCGATATTTGCATAAATTTTTTAGGAGAGGCTTTTCATTGGCTTGTCAGATTCCTCGGGAGAGACTTCTAGAAGATTTTGGTAGCTTTCTCTAGGCAAAAGGTCGCCAAGTAAGGTGGATTCCTACTTGGTATTCTCGGAGTCAGAATGGCCTGTACCGTCTCGCAGAACAGCATGACAGAGGACTGGTCAGCTGGTCAGTGAGGTGTGCGGAAAAACGCGTGCAAAGTCCCGTCTTGGTCGCTGGAATGTAGGCAGATATTTTTATGAGCGCGAGGAGGACAGTCTTGATAGCTTGGAAGGGGCACTGAGAGGGTGATCAAATACTTGTGTAACTGTACGAAGTTCAGTCAGATTGGGTTGGGAAGTTACAGAGTTATAAAGAATAACTTCGTTGCTGGATTTGGTCATGTAAAAGCTTGTAGCAACCAAGAATAACTTCAATGTTGAGGTTCTGAAACAAACTATGGACGATCCACGAATCAGATTCTTGTCGAATGCAGTAGATGAGTGTTGGAAGACCGCAAATGGTGCTGCCATATGGAGCTGCTCCAGTCTACGCGCTAAGGTGAAGAACATATAAATGTAAACTTGGTTGGCGATGAGCTGTGGATCCCAGAGTAGCTTCATCAGTATTTAATCTTTCATCTTTTTCAAAACAGTTGAGTTGTGAGACTACTTAGAATCACTGTTTCTTTTTGCCTGAGTGTCCGTTTTGTTTTTTCAGAGATACTTGGTTCCGAAATTGTGGTACCGATAGCTACGATGCCACGGCGTAGGTGCAAGTTCGTAGGTTGGCACTACAACACCGACGACAGCGACCTTTAGCCGGAGCTGTGCAGCTCTACGAGCGCCGCTCCGGATTCAGCCTATTTGATGCCGAGCAGACGACCAAGCAACATTCTTTCTATTTCATAGTCGGCAAGCCTCTACAGATTTTGCCTCTGTAACTTCTGTGAGCTTTGAGGCATCCGGCTTCGCGCCTACGTGGTCCTCAGTGCAAAGTTATGTATTCATCTTCTTGCTAATGTAAAGGTGATTTAAATTAACACTACAGTACCGAGAGTTCTACCTCACCTGCTCCTCCTAGCTTCCAACATTCTGCCTATCCTTCAGTTTACAGGAGCAGACCCACGCGCCGCCTACCAGGCGGGATACAAAAGATATGTTCCATCCTGTTATTAACTACCGAAGCTTTGATTAGCGGAGTTCTAACTTTCCTCCCTCCATTTGTCTTGTACTTGCTCTTGCTAGAGTATCAGTGATAGTTTTCGTTTCACATAGATTCGTTTAAAGGAGCATGATTAACATTCCCTCCAACGTTGTATCCGTTTCCTCATTGCATAGCTTACTCTCCACGCTGATCTTCCTCCCACTTACTTTACACTCTGTTGCGTACGGGTAGGGAACGATTATATGAATTAAGTTTATATTCAGTTTTTATCAAATCCCATGTCAGTTGGTCAAGAAATATAAATGAATGTTGTAGTTTGCAGTGAAGGACAGGTAATATACAATATCTATAACGACCAATGGGGAACAATAAGAGAGCAAGAACCAGAAGGAAGTGCTCGGATTAAGAAGGATATAACACAGGGATGCAGTCTATACATCAAATAAGGAGTGGCAGGCAAGAAAGCAAGGTTCAAGAACAGGATTAAACTTATAGGTGAAAGGATATCAATGATAATATTCGCTGATGACATTGTTATTCTCAGTAAAAGTGAAGAAGAATTACAGGGTGTGCCGAATGGAATGAACAGTCTAATGAGTACAGAATATAGGATGAGAGTATATCGAAGAAAGACGAAAGTAATTAGAAGTAACAAAAATGAGGACACGGAGAAACTTCACATCAGGACTGACAGACACGAAGTGGATGAAGTTAAGGAAGTCTGCTACCCAGGCAGAAAAGTAACCCATGACAGGCGGAGCAAGGAGAACATAAAGAACATTGTTGACCAAGAGAAGTCTGCTAGTATGAAACAACCCTTAATTTGAAGAAGAAGTTTCTGAGAATGGATGTTTGGAGTACAGAATTATATGGCAGTAAAACGTGAACAGTCAGAAAACTTACAAAGAAGAGAGTCGCTGCATTTGAGAGGTGGTGTTGTAGAGGAATGTTGAAAATTAGGTGGACTGATAAGATATGGAATGAGAAGATTCTCTGGAGAATCGGCGAGGAAAGGAATATGTGAAAAACACTGACAAGAAGAAGTGTCATGATGTTAGGACATCTGTTGAGAGATCACGGAATTACTTCCATGATACTAGACTCTAGAGGGAGATATGAAGGATAAATACTATAAAGGAAGAGAAAGATTGGAATACATTAAGCAGATAATTGAGGACGTAAGTTGTTAGTGCTACCCTGAGATGAAGAGGTTGGTACAGGAGACAAATCCGTGGCGGGCCACATCAAAGCAATCAGAAGACCGATGTTAAAAAAAAGTTTGGAATGTTTGTATAAAATTATGAGTTTCCTCATTCCAGGTAGCTGTAGTCGGTGGAACAAATCAGATGGATATCAATTGCATGCAGATATCTGGTAGTCGTCATCCTAAGGCTGTACCATGTTAGCGTTACCTTGCGTAGGATTACATTAAGGTCTCTCTCTTAAATTCAGGACTTAAATGATTTTTTCTGTGTGTAGAATCCGGTACGGCCATTGAACATATGATTGACGGACGACAGAAAATTATAACGAAAAATATTGGGGTGTCTGATGACGGAAGGCGCTAATATACTCATATAGGCAAGGAACGATAAGCTACTAACTATCCACAAGTTTCGTCAGTTAAACACCTCTCCACAGGTGCAACGATTTGTACTATTATTAATCATAATAGAGCAATAAGTACCGTTTTAATGCCAACGGCCTTGTCGCAGTGGTAACACCGGTTCCCGTCAAATCACCGAAGTTAAGCGCTGTCGGGCTGGGCTAGCACTGGGATGGGTGACCGTCCGGTATGCCGGGCGCTGTTGGTAAGCGGGATGCACTCAACCCTTGTGAGGCAAACTGAAGAGCTACTTCATTGAGAAATAGCGGCTCCGGTCTCGGAAACTGACATACGGCCGGGAGAACTGTGTGCTGGCCACATGCCCTCCATATACGCATCGGATGACGCCTGTGGGCTGAGGATGACGCCTGTGGGCTGAGGATGACACGGCGACCGGTCGGTACCGCTGGGTCCGCCAGGGCCTGTGGACGGAGTTTACGTTTTAGCATTACCTATTAATGTATTAATCTTATGTGTATGTCTTGAAGGCATTTTGCCACAAAAGTAAGGATACTTAATGGGAGCACATTAGTAACAAAGTAAAATAAAGTAAATTAAATAATAGGGACGGAGTTATAGATTGAAATTTTAACATGCACAATAAATAATTGAAGATGTTGTTTGTAAAACGTGGAAGAGATTCTCACGCTGGAGGATATAGTGGGTCTCCCATTGCTACAGCACATACGGGTATATTGTAACTGTCAAAAATATATTACACATCTTTACTGGAAATTAGTTCACGACGACAGTGATAAGAAAATGACTAACAAGTACAGCGTCACATGCGAAGTTCATTTATTGAGCAAGGAATCGGAGCGAAATGAAGTTGGGCTGCGCAGAAGATGCGGATTTGAGACACGCAAGAGGAGCGCAGTAAAATAAACGCTCGCTAATAGAGGCGAACAGGCCGGCGGGGAGCGCCTAATCGGCCGGCATTTGCGATGCAGATGACCCGTGTGGAGCTGGGCAGGCAGGTCTGGGCGTCGCCGCCTGCCCCCGGCGGCTGCCCGCCTTCTGCCGCTGCTGGCGGGCCCGTCCGTGCTGACACGGCCCACGCTCCTTCCTGCGCTGCACTGCAACGACTACAACCTACAGGGAAACGGCTGCATCTGGCTTAAAAAGAGCGGTCTACTGCCTGGCGAAGGTAAGAACCTCGAAACACAACACATACACTCGTCACTTCGTCTCCGATCACACTCCACGCTTCCAGGCAAGAAGGAACTAAAGACGAAGGCGACTATAGGCCAATCAGCATATAATCTGCTGTATCTAAAGCCTGATGCATTACCTTGTAACATCAACGAATAACATCAACGATAAATACCAGTCAAGCTCCCGAAAGCATAATAGAGCACTGACCAAAGTCTAGGTTGGCTCTTACACAGAAGATTACAGCAATCACTCTCTTTTTACAATGCTATTTATTTATTTAAACTGCGCCGTTACCTGTTTCGAATTGATAGTTTGATATTCAGTCGGCTAGTTCACTTTCTACATTACATTTCGTGTTTTGTTTCCCCACCCGACGTAACTTCCTTGGGGTGGTGATGTCCTACAACCTTAACAGGGTGTGAGACAACGTCCTTTTCATTGTAATTGTGCCTCACGACGATTTTAAGTTATGTAAACAAATTATTATCATTAAATGGAAGATGTTTTGGTTACTTAACAATGAAAAATCCGCGCCATTACGTTACAGTGCATGTTGCTTATCATCTTGCAGCCTCGAAAACTGTATAATGCACTTTTTTGTGTATATATCTGCACATAATGTAAAGCGCCACTCACACTCTTAGACGTTTCATCACATGGAGGTATGTATACAAAAAGGCGATATTACAACCACACAGATGTAATATCGCATTGTAATAATGCATCTATACAAATATGGTGATGTTACAACCATATCGCATTGTAATAATGGTTGTAATATTGCCATCTTTGTAGACATAACCCCATGTGATGAAAATTCTAAGAGTGTGAGTGGTGCTTTACATTATGTGCATATATATACACAAAAAAGTGCATTATACAGTTTTCGATTCTGCAAGATGAAAAGCAACCTGCACTGGAACGTAATGGCGCGGATTCTTCATTGTCAGTAACCAAAACCTCTTCCATTTAATAATAATAATTTGTCTACATCACTTAAGCTCGTCGTGAGGCACAATTATAATTAAAAAGACGTTGCCCCACATCTTGTTTTGGTTGTAGGGCATCAACACCCCACGGAAATTTCGTCAGGTGGGGAAACAAAACACGAAATGTAATGTAAAATGTGAACTATCTGCCCGAAGATGAACCTAGCGATTCGAAACGTAACGATGCTGTTTAAATAAATAAATAGCATTGTAAAAAGTGGCCAGTTGCTGTAATCTTTTGTGTAAGAATCAACTTATATACTGTACACAGCCACGGGCTCAAAACGTCAGTTTTTGACAAAATAACACTGACCAAAGTGACTAACGCCTTAAAGGTACACTATCAGATCGAATATATCTGGGCACATTTTAGTTGTTGTAGCTGTTGTTACTGTTGTTGTTGCTACTCTATGTGGAGGGTGCTCAACATCGCGGTCATCAGCGCCCGTACGCTGACTATGTGAGGCGAATGGGGCTATACGCTCCCTTATACTCCTTTGTACATCAACACACGAGACTCCTCTAAACGGTACAATGGACCAAGCGAGTCAAGGCACAATGATATCTGATCTGGACAGACACTGAGAGCCAAGTCCAGAAAAGAAGATTGGCGGATCATAAAAATTGTAACTGGGTGACCCACTTGTTTTCTAATATACTAAAAGTGTCGACCTAAGACCTTAGGTACCAGTGAAGACAAAAACACAAAATCGTAAGACACGTGCCACATTCAACTCCTTATCACCTAAAATTGAGGGCAGGTCTGTCGGTAAACCAGCTTGAACCTGCTCGTCATTATGTGAAATACAGTCGGTTAAAATGTGGCGAATCGTAATTAACACACCACATGCATCACAAACAGACGGTTATTCACACATATTAGTGGACGTTGATAACAGTTGCGGCCAGCCTTCGCCTTTATGACGGCTCGAACACTGCTGAGGTTAAGCTCAGTGAGGTCGCGGAATGTCTTTGGAGGAACGTCAGCCCATTCTTCTCACAGCCGAAATCAGAGAAGGCAATGATTCGCTGGTGTTAGGAACGTCGTCGACGTTTAACTCATCCCAAAGGTGCCCCATTGGGTTCAGGTATGGACTCTGGGCAGGCCAGACCATTTAATCGTCCACAAACCATTGCGTCACAGATGCCGCTTTGTGACACGGTGCATTGTCATGTTGATACCGGCAATGATCGTCTCCGAACTGTTCCTGTGCTGCACGCAGTATACAGTGCTGCAAGATGGGTTCACATCCTTCCGCATTTACAGTTAACTTAAGCTCAGTAAGTGGACCACAGCCTAACCGTAAAAGACACCTCCATACCGTAACACCGTTTTCTCCGTATTCCACTGTTGGCAGAAAACGTGATTCCAGGTAACATTTTCCAGGCTGTAACCTACCCACAAAATATATTTAAATAATATGAATATGATTCTAATTTAGTGTAACCTCAAAACAGAAAATATTAACATAAATAATATTCACGTTTAGTGTAAGCTCAAAACAGAAAAATTCCTAAACCTCTCAACAATAAAATTATAATTACGTCGTTCACATTCAGTGAAACGTCCCAATAAAAAAAATATTCAGTAATTTGGTAATAAAACAATGTAACTAACCTCTCAATTAAATTGTCGCTCACTTATGACTATTCAATAATTGACTGTGAATTTAACCTGGTAAATTTTGGACGACAGCAGTGCAGCGACATGGCCTTGAAAGATCATTCTGAATAAAAAAAGGAAAAATTCTTACCTGAATGAAGTCGCCGGATGTATCTGCTCTTACAATAAATTTTTCCGGCACAGCTCTGTGCAATGCTGGCCGACCTATCTGTCATTTATGAAAGGAAGCAACTGATTTTTCTATTGCAATAATCGGGATGATCATGGCTGGGAGAAATTAGTAAATTCTTTAAATTGAAATGAATGGTTGTTAAAAGTTACTTTTTATGAGGAAGATTATTATTACGAGAGTTTTAAAACATTTACATGCGACTTGAGGCTGCTTTTTACCTTATACAATAATACTCAGGCTCCGACATCGCTGCACTGCGACCGGGCCAGCCAACACGATACACCATACCAGACCAGAGCAGGCTCCAGACTAGCAACAACTTACTGCTACAGCTACACAGTTCCTACTGCAGTCAACACTGCTCTCTGGTAAGAGATTTTCTTATACCTTGCATATCGCAGGCAGCACATGAGCAATACATCGAAATTACATCTGCTCGGACCTCTTACACAACCCTCCACTGGGGGGGGGGGGGGGGGGCAAAATTTGGCAGCGATGGTGAGTCAATTAGACTTGCCATGAGCAACAAATTTTTCTAAAATCTACTTAATTAACTAAGTTTACACACAGAGTATATACATATATACATATATATATATATATATATATATATATATATATATATGTACAGAACATGAAATGAAATAGAGTGCACATGCACTGAGTACAGAACATATCAAGCAATGACAAAATGTATACGCAATGAGTACAAAACACATTAACAAATTACATAAAGTGCACACGCACTGTATATATTTCTTTTACCATTTTACAAGAACTAGGATACGCTATGAGTACAAAACATATTAATAAATGACATAAAGTGTACATGCACTATATATATATATATATATATATATATATATATATATACACCATTTTATAAGAACTGGGAAAGGAAAGGGAAGGATTGCATCATGGTGGTAGCACAGTAGGTTGCACGTAGCTGTACTGAAAGTCCATAACTTTCTACAGAAGCACAAACCCAAGTGAGACAATCTGAAGTTCTCTTCCCTGAAGTATTAATCAGTGTAGACAAGACACTGAAATGTCGTATTAATATTCAATGTTATCATTTTGGTAGTACATTAGGTACACCAAACAGTGGGACCATAATAACATCTCCATCGTTCAAGGTGGTGGACAGCATGATGCGTCAGCACCACATTCTTGTAAGGTACACCAACGTATAATTAGTGTAAAAACCTAATATAGTGCTCCATGATCATGAGGATAGACAGGACAAATGGATATTGCAGTAATTTCTGGTAATTAGGTCAGAAGGTGAAGGACATTAAGTCACATAGTAGTCATCATAGAGAATTACACTAGTCTATCAACCGATTTGAGTAATTGTTGGTACTCATTGCCTAGTTACTAAACATTTCTGTACTATGTATGGAGTATTACAGAACATTATTCATAAGTCATCTGATTACACTAAATATTGGCACTCATTGGCCAGTTACAAACCATATTTATGCATTATTCAGAAGTGATCATTCAAAGCAAGAGTTAATTAATGGCATACTATTTACATAATTCATCTAGTTATAGTAATCATTGGCACTCATTGGCCAGTTACAAACCATTTTTATGCATTATTCAGAAGTCATCATTCAAAACAGGAGATAATGAGTGTAGCATCAAGCTACTGGTATTCATATATAATAGCGCGTAAGTGACATAAGACAAATTTAAAATATAAGAAAGAGTGGCATTCATTCGCCAGTTACAAAGTATTCATATAGTTTTATAAAACATTATTCAGTATTATTCAGAAGTCATCATTAAAAATGAGAGTTAATTATTGGCATAGCATTTATAGAGTATAACAAAAATATTATTTACAGAAATTATTGGCAAGGCATTTATGCATTATTACAAAACATCATTCAGTATTACTCAGGACTCATCATTCAAGTGACATAGGACATATTTAAAATGTAACACACTGTAACTATTACTCAAGGTCTGTGGTCCAATAATACATAGATATAATGGATTCAATACATCTGAGAAATTTGCATTATATTTAGAACTAGAAATATCTCTTAAACTGGTAGCATTATTTGGGACTGGTAATACATTTTTTTTGTGCTAGCAATGCATTGCGTTGAGATCGATAGTTAACTGCTGGGGCATGAAAATATTTGCTTTTGACTTTTTGCTGGAAATAAGGATTAATAACGTCATTCGTCATGAGTCAGCTTTAGCAAGGTTATGAACAAGTAGAGTATATTTGATCACATTCATGAATGACACACACAAATGGGTAAAAAAAATGCAAGTACTAGAACAAGTATAATGACTAACTGCTTATAGCACATTAATTTCATGAATAGTTTCTCCTGGAAAAAATACAAAATGGATTATTGAGCTGAAAGAAGAGTTGCATATTATGCTGAAAAGTAGTGAACTTCGAATTAACAGGTAATGAAACGTGTACTCAATATGTATGTACTCTAGCTGTCCTTTCCAAAACATTCAGTCATTATACCATGCGACATAAGACATACTGCCAAAACGAACTGCAACAAATACTTAAATAACTACATAGCATTTCTTAACTAACAGTAAATATATAAACTTCATCATTATCCTCATCTACAAAGAAAAACTTCATTATTCATATTACCATAACTTCATTACTATCATCACCTGCAAAGAAAAACCTCATTATTCATATTAGCATATTCTTCATATAACTATACATCATCATTCATTATCATCTGCAAAAAAGACACTTCATTATTCATTATTCATATTACCATTTACTTCATACAACTATTCATAGTATAGAGTTTCTTATTTCTAGCATATTTCATCACTAAAACTAAGATGTGTAGTTCTGTCTGACAGCCTGCATCAATCCCCTCGTATTCTGAAAGAAAAAAAATGTGTTAAGACTGCTATCATACGATGTGTATAGTATATTCTTCTTAATGGTTGTTAATTCTGATCCATTTACTCTTCATCACAAGGTATTCCATTTTCTTTTGTTCATTCCGAAGGTGAAATACCCATTTCATAGTAATCCACTGTGGTTTGTTTAATTTATTTCTTTTACAGGTTATTTCTTTCTGAAAATGATGAATAAGGATTAATATCTTGCATTTAAATCATATATCTATTAAATAAAAACTTGTTTCTAGTGATATAATTAAGCATACACCATAGCATGACAGAAAAGGTATTATGTCAAAAACACAGAGAGTGTTCAGGTGCAAAAATGTACACACAGTCTCATAATGCATTAGCCAAAAGTGTAGAATAGTCAAGATATTGAGATATCATAAGGAAAAATGTGAAAGTCAACTGGTGTTTGTTATATCTTAAAGATTTCGTAGTGCATACAAACAAAACAGGAAAACAATCATACATACACGAAAAATGGAAAATGTGCACGGTCTGATATATAACGACAAGAAAAACTACCTGCTAACCTTATCTTGCCGGGCACTTGCCAAGATAAAATACGATAATCATCAGTAAGTAGTCACATAGATAGAATTGCATAAGTGGTCATAAAATATGTAAGTTTATCTGGAAAAATGTGCACGGTCTGATGTGTAACGACAAGAAAAGCGACCTGCTAACCTTACCTTGTCGGGCACTTGCCAAGAAAAAATACGACAATCGTCAGTAAGTGTTCATATAAATATTTGCAAATGGCATTGCAGTGCGACAAATCATACAGTATGTTCATTCAATGATGGGTTTAATATTGGAGACATGGTGATTGCCTTTACTTTTTCTGGTTCTCAGAGTTTCGACGTGTACTACATTGGGGTGAGGAATGCTGCGAATTCGATACGGACCTGCGTATAAAAGCTCAAATTTACTGCATGTACTCTTTCCTCTGTTGGATAAATAATGTGTGCGTACTAATATCTTCTGTCCAATGTGAAAGTCACGGCGAGTACAAACCTGTTTTTGCTGTCTTCTCCGGCGCTCTGCGGCACGTTTGATGTTGTTCAGCGCAATGTCAATTATTTCATGGTGTCGTAGTCGACGAGATGTAGGAAAGGATACTAATTCTTTAATTTTGTTAGGTGCTTCAACATTTGTCAATATAACAGTCGGAGATAGCATAGTAGATTCATTTGGTATGGAGTTAATTACATCCTGGAATGACAGTATGTGTGTATCCCAATCAATATGTTTTTTATAGCAGTATATTCTACATAGTTTACCAATTTCTTTCATTAGTCGTTCACAAGGGTTCGAAGAAGCGTGATACTTGGATATATAGATCGGAGAAATGTTTCTTGTTCGTAACGTACGTGTCCATATAGCAGATCGAAACTGTGGTCCATTGTCGGAAATTACTTTCAATACATGCCCTCATGAAATAGAAAATGTTTTACAAATGCTTTCGAAACAGATTTAGCAGTAGCTTTGTGTAACGGAGTGAAGGTAACAAATTTTGAAGTGAGTTCAACAGCGACGAAGATGTAGCAAAAACCTCTATTAGATCTGGGAATCGGACCAAAAATGTCTACAGCGGCCATGTGTCTCAATTTAACAGGTACAATGGGATGTAACGGAGGAATATGTGAGGTCGTGTCTGACTTAGCTTTCTGGCAGATTTTACATGACGCTAAAACTCGTCGTATACGTTTCTCCATGTTGGCAAAATAACAGTTCTGTCTCAGTATAAGAAAACATTTTCTGGCTCCATAATGTGCGTAACTTAAATGAGTATACCAAATTAATTTGTTAACAAGCTCGTCAGGAATGCATAGTAACCAATTGTTGCTGTCAGGGTGAGAGCGGGGAAACAGAATATTATTGCGTACAGTGTAATGGTTTCTAATGGTAACATTATTCCTATCTTGCCAAAGCTGTTTAATTTCTTTCCACACGTTGTCTTTGCTCTGCTCTTGTGCTATATCTCGTAATGACGACGAAATGAAATTTTCAAATGCAACTTGTTGAATATACTTGACGCTAAAATTTGCTTGGCAGAAGTTGGTTGCGATGTCTTGCTGATTGTTGCTGAGAGAACGGAATAGTGCGTCTGCTACAATATTTTGAGTACCGGGAATATGAACAATTGTAAAATTAAATTCCTGTAAATAGAGTTTCCATCTGCTTAATCTGTCATGTGTAAATTTTGCGGAAAGTAAAAACTGTATAGCTCTATGATCTGTGTAAACGGTAGTGTGTCTTCCATGAAGAAAATGCCCAAATCTCGCAAATGCCCGTACAACACATAATGTTTCAAGTTCTGTGACAGAATAATTGCGTTCAGCAGGTGACAGAATGCGACTCGTAAGGGCGATGTTTTTAATTGCTATAGAACCATCTTCTTCAATTTCCTGAAAAATGTGTACGCCTAAAGCGGTGTTAGAACTGTCGGTGGCAATGGAAAAATTTCTAGTAAGATCTGGATGTGATAAAAGTGGTGCATTCAACAAAGCTTGTTTCAGATTGACAAATTCAGAATGTGCTTGGCTATCCCAGGACCAAATAGTGTTTTTACCCGTCAATTGACATAATCTAGGGGTGTCTAAAGCAGAGTAATGAATAAATTTACGAAAAAAGTTAATTAAACTCAAAAAGCTGCGTAGTTGTTTCTTCATCGTAGGTACAGTAATGTCACGTAAAGCTTGAAGTTTTTCCGGGTCAGGCGCAATGCCTTCTGCTGAAATTACATGTCCAAGAAATTTTATAGAAGTTTTGCCAAAGTGCGATTTGCTAAGATTAACTGTGAGTCCTTGTGCACGAAAAGTTTGCAACAGCTGTTCAAGAATCAGATTGTGTTCAGACCAGTTAGCTTCTGCAATAAGAATGTCGTCTAAATACGTTGTGATTCTGTCTTTTAGTTCTGTCGGAATTATAGTATTCAAACCGCGAATAAATGCTGCTGAAGAAAAAGTTAAGCCGAACGGTAATTTACAAAATTGATAACTGTCACCAAAACAGATAAAAGCCGTGTACTTTCCGCAGTTCGGATGGAGCTGAAATTGCCAAAATCCCGATTTCAAATCTACTGTGGAATAAATAGCAGTACCATGAAATTTCTGTAGAAGTTCTTCTAGTGTCTGTGGGCGATCTGTTTCAGTAATAATAATGTCATTGATGTGTCGCGAATCAAGTACGAGGCGAAGTGAACCATCCTTTTTCTTAACAATATGGAGCGGGTTTATGTACGGACTAACTGACGGTTCAATAATACCTTGTCAAGCATAGCTTTCAATTCTTTCTTAACTTGTTCTGTGTGAATATAAATAATGGGATAATGTTTGGCTTTAAATGTGTCGTGCTGTTTAACTTGAAATTCATACATAAAACCGGACATAGTACCAGGGACGTTGTCAAAAACTGGAGCTTGCTGTAAAAGAATTTTGCGTAGCTCTGAACGTTCGTCGTCTGTATTTGCACTGCTCTGTTTAATTTTAACAGTAATCATCTGTATAACGTCATAGTCGGATTCGTCTGGAGTATTATAGTTGTGTACGTACGTATCTGTGAACAATGTGGAATGACAGTCTATGTTACGTGATGCAGAAATGACCTCTGTACGATTAATTGTTTGTTCTTCTGCAGATAAAGAGTGCTGAAATTCTAAAGCCAGTTGTACATTTTCATCCTTTAACATTAAATAGGAATTTTGAAAGTCAATAATTGCGTCGTGTTGTACCAGAAAATTCGTACCTAAAATAACGTCTGTTGTCAATAAGGGAACAATCCAAAAATTTGTGTGAAACGTATGACCTGCAATACAAAACGACAAGTGTGTCTGTAATTTTACATCTACTCCTTTATCAGATACTGCTCCTTTTACTTTAGTTTTGCCTAGTGGTAACGTAGGATAGGTATTCTTCTTGTTACATTCGTTGAAAGTTTCCTCATTTATAACTGACATAGGTGATCCAGAATCGATTACTGATGAAAATTTCGATGAACCAATTTTAATTTCGATGACAGGATGTGAAATGGTTTTCTGAACAATTGGACTTTCCTGCAAAAGAGTGTCTCTGATGTCGTCAAAAGTAATAACATTTTCGTGAACAAGATTCTGTGTGTCAAAAGTATTGCTTGCGTTGCTGGGAGATGCAACCTGTACTGTATCTAGTCAAATTCTTTCTGACGTGCTATTATTTGCGGGAGAATGCTGTGGCATTTCAACTATTTGAACTGTTCTGTTATTTCTTCCTGACGTATTACGTTCGGGATGATATCTACTGTCTGGTTCATTCACGATAATCTGTTGTTGCGGATGATTCTGCTGCTGGTAAGACCGACTATTACGCTGAAAATTGTACTCATTACTTTTACGTCTGTCATGATAGTCATTTATATACAGCGCGTTCCGATATGAGTTGAAACGGTGTGTTTTCTGTACGTACTGATATCCTTGTTGCTGTGCGTTACTACACTCCTGGAAATGGAAAAAAGAACACATTGACACCGGTGTGTCAGACCCACCATACTTGCTCTGGACACTGCGAGAGGGCTGTACAAGCAATGATCACACGCACGGCACAGCGGACACACCAGGAACCGCGGTGTTGGCCGTCGAATGGCGCTAGCTGCGCAGCATTTGTGCACCGCCGCCGTCAGTGTCAGCCAGTTTGCCGTGGCATACGGAGCTCCATCGCAGTCTTTAACACTGGTAGCATGCCGCGACAGCGTGGACGTGAACCGTATGTGCAGTTGACGGACTTTGAGCGAGGGCGTATAGTGGGCATGCGGGCGGCCGGGTGGACGTACCGCCGAATTGCTCAACACGTGGGGCGTGAGGTCTCCACAGTACATCGACGTTGTCGCCAGTGGTCGGCGGAAGGTGCACGTGCCCGTCGACCTGGGACCGGACCGCAGCGACGCACGGATGCACGCCAAGACCGTAGGATCCTACGCAGTGCCGTAGGGGACCGCACCGCCACTTCCCAGCAAATTAGGGACACTGTTGCTCCTGGGGTATCGGCGAGGACCATTCGCAACCGTCTCCATGAAGCTGGGCTACGGTCCCGCACACCGTTAGGCCGTCTTCCGCTCACGCCCCAACATCGTGCAGCCCGCCTCCAGTGGTGTCGCGACAGGCGTGAATGGAGGGACGAATGGAGACGTGTCGTCTTCAGCGATGAGAGTCGCTTCTGCCTTGGTGCCAATGACGGTCGTATGCGTGTTTGGCGCCGTGCAGGTGAGCGCCACAATCAGGACTGCATACGACCGAGGCACACAGGGCCAACACCCGGCATCATGGTGTGGGGAGCGATCTCCTACACTGGCCGTACACCACTGGTGATCGTCGAGGGGACACTGAATAGTGCACGGTACATCCAAACCGTCATCGAACCCATCGTTCTACCATTCCTAGACCGGCAAGGGAACTTGCTGTTCCAACAGGACAATGCACGTCCGCATGCATCCCGTGCCACCCAACGTGCTCTAGAAGGTGTAAGTCAACTACCCTGGCCAGCAAGATCTCCGGATCTGTCCCCCATTGAGCATGTTTGGGACTGGATGAAGCGTCGTCTCACGCGGTCTGCACGTCCAGCATGAACGCTGGTCCAACTGAGGCGCCAGGTGGAAATGGCATGGCAAGCCGTTCCACAGGACTACATCCAGCATCTCTACGATCGTCTCCATGGGAGAATAGCAGCCTGCATTGCTGCGAAAGGTGGATATACACTGTACTAGTGCCGACATTGTGCAAGCTCTTTTGCCTGTGTCTATGTGCCTGTGGTTCTGTCAGTGTGATCATGTGATGTATCTGACCCCAGGAATGTGTCAATAAAGTTTCCCCTTCCTGGGACAATGAATTCACGGTGTTCTTATTTCAATTTCCAGGAGTGTATTTGGCGGAGCCGACGCTATACGTGTAGGTGGCGAAACATTAAAGCTTGGTTGACCTTGCACATTACATTGCTGGTTAGGTATGTTAACCGGCTGGTTTTGATGCTGTTGCGGAGAAAAACCTCTAGTATTACCAAAATGTGGTTCCTGTTGCTGATAATTTTGTACATACTGATGATTAAAATTTTGCCTGTTATTAAAATTACGCTGGTAGTTCTTGTCACTTCGGGAGTGCTTAAAGAAAACTGTCAATTTCGGTAAAATTTGTCATATCAGGCTTTCTTTACTCATTCATAATTCTAGATAGATCGATAGTTGAAGAGTTGTTTTGATAGATATGAAGGATAGTAAAAGAGAAGGCAGCAGTGCAGAAAACTAAAGATGAAATAGCACTACTACGGCTCGGGGCCCTGTGCACGCTACGGCACATATTCATCGAAGTGTAATGAATCCCCTGAGGTCAAGAACGCACTGCAAATAAATTTTAGTTTCTGCACTAGAGGCAATGCCGGTGAAAATTCGAAAACAAATTGTCGTATCCAATCCAATTCTAGTTTCTGCATTACAGGCCAAGCTGGTGAAAATACGAAAGCAAATTGTCGTATCCAGTCAAAAGCGTGATTCTGTGTTCTGTCATTATTAAGTACCTTAAATTTTTTCACGGTTAGAAAGTGCTTATAATCAAAATTATCGTCTCTGTATGTCTGAACAGGTTCGGGATTGTATGATAATCTGTTTGTCTGTGACTGTTCGGGATCTAACTCACGTACTCTCTGTAAATTACCTAAATTATACTGGCTGTGTGAGTCTGACAAATGTTCGGAAAGTGGCGTATGCTGTGATGTGTTAAAGGCTGAAATATTTTTCATCTCCGTCACTTCTTGCTGTAAAGACGACAATTTTCTACGTAATGTATTATTAGACGAACCTATCTCACTGATCGTCTGCTGTAAATTTTGCAATTCAGGTGTTTGATTAAACGAAACTGGTGACGTATCGTCTGATTTGGTGTCATTATTACTTTCGATAACGTCAATACGACGGGCAAATTCATCATATTTTTCAGTCAGTGTTTTTACCTGATCATCGTTTTTAGTATCACAAGCATTAATTTGTTTTTGTATTTTACGTGTGGTTTTGTTCAATTTTTTAACGTCTGCTTTAATGGCATCGGGATCTTGTATTAATTCCAACTTTTCAAGTCTGTTGGTCATTGTCTGAAAGTCTAATGTGTGTGTGTGTCTGTTTTTGTTTGAAGATCGGAGATTTCATCATTGAATTCGGTGATCAACTGTTTGATTTCGTCCGATACTGTAGCAATATTGTCGTCTACGAATGTTTTTGCTT
This sequence comes from Schistocerca nitens, assembly GCF_023898315.1. NCBI lineage: Eukaryota > Metazoa > Arthropoda > Insecta > Orthoptera > Acrididae > Schistocerca > Schistocerca nitens. The sequence continues at coordinate 843,524,596 of NC_064617.1, forward strand.
TCGTAAACAATTTACGCTTATCTTACTGTCTCTGTGCAGTAATTGTTTCCATGACTTGTTGCTTTACTTGATTCTGTGCCTGTATAAATTTACTGTGACGCGTTTCACTTTTTTGTAGGTTGTGATTAAAACGTTCGTCAATTTGACTGTTTTGTTGTTCAAATTTCGCGTCTACTTTCGTATCCAGTGTGCGTGAAAGTTCTGCTGACATTAATTTAAACTCGTCGCGTAATTGTGTTGCGTTTTCAGAGCATTGTTTAGCGATTGCACTAATTTCATCTCTAAGTAATTTAGTTGTGGCTGCATGTGTATTACTTAATTCTTATGCCACAGATCTAATTTCTTCACTACTGTTCTTAGCACAAGCCTTAATTTCCTCACGTAATTGTTCTTTAGTATCATGACATTGCGCGGCAGCCTGTAATCTGTTCACTAAGTTGTTTGAAATTGTTATATTGCTTATCATTCGACTGTTTGAGTTTTTCATTAAGGTTGTCTCATTTTTCATTAAGTTGTTTGAAGTTGTTGTCTTGTCTTTCATTCTGTTGTACCAAAGTGCCATAATTTGATCCAAGCCAAAATTAGCGACTCTATTTTCTATGCTGTGTAATGGTGTATGTGCATTTGTCACGTTTTGTGTAATCATTTGGTCATTTTCTGATTCTTGAAAAGATTCGCCAATTGCATGTGCACTGTTAGTCACTACCTCAGAATCAAATAAATCTGACGTACTTTGAGTACATTGTTCGCCTTCGTTAAAAACAATTATCTGTTCGCTACGTAAATTTTGCAAATTAGGTGTGTCAAACTGGACAGCGTTCATTGTAACGGAACGTGTGGCGTCATCAATTGTTACATTTACTGTGGACATAATTGCATTTGTTTGCTCATCATTAGGATCAAAATCATTATTAGTGATCGGCACGCATTGATTATCTATAATTAGGGGATTATCACTATTAGACTGAGTGTCCATGAACCATGGACCTTGCCGTTGGTGGGGAGGTTTGCGTGCCTCAGCGATACAGATGGCCGTACCGTAGGTGCAACCACAACGGAGGGGTATCTGTTGAGAGGCCAGACAAACATGTGGTTCCTGAAGAGGGGCAGCAGCCTTTTCAGTAGTTGCAGGGGCAACAGTCTGGATGATTGACTGATCTGGCCTTGTAACATTAACCAAAACGGCGTTGCTGTGCTGGTACTGCGAACGGCTGAAAGCAAGGGGAAACTACAGCCGTAATTTTTCCCGAGGATATGCAGCTTTACTGTATGATTAAATGATGATGGCGTCCTCTTGGGTAAAATATTCCGGAGGTAAAATAGTCCCCCATTCGGATCTCCGGGCGGGGACTACTCTAGAGGACGTCGTTATCAGGAGAAAGAAAACTGGCATTCTACGGATCGGAGCGTGGAATGTCAGATAACTTAATTGGGCACGTAGGTTAGAAAATTTAAAAAGGGAAATGGACAGGTTAAAGTTAGATATAGTGGGAATTAGTGAAGTTCGGTGGCAGGAGGAACAAGACTTTTGGTCAGGTGAATACAGGGTTATAAATACAAAATCAAATAGGGGTAATGAAGGAGTAGGTTTAATAATGAATAAAAAAAACAGGAGTGCGGGTTAGCTACTACAAACAGCATAGTGAACGCATTATTGTGGCCAAGATAGACACAAAGCCCACGACTACTACAGTAGTACAAGTTTATATGCCAACTAGCTCTACAGATGATGAAGAAATTGATGAAATGTATGACGAGATAAAAGAAATTATTCAGGTAGTGAAGGGAGACGAAAATTTAATAGTCATGGGTGACTGGACTTCGTCAGTAGGAAAAGGGAGAGAAGGAAACATAGTAGGTGAATATGGATTGGGGGGAAGAAATGAAAGAGGAAGCCGCCTTGTAGAAATTTGCACAGAGCATAACTTAATCATAGCTAACACTTGGTTAAAGAATCATAAAAAAGGTTGTATACCTGGAAGAATCCTGGAGATACTAAAAGGTATCAGATAGATTATATAATGGTAAGACAGAGATTTAGGAACCAGGTTTTAAATTGTAAGACATTTCCAGGGGCAGATGTGGATTCTGACCGCAATCTATTGGTTATGAACTGCAGATTGAAACTGAAGAAACTGCAAAAAGGTGGGAATTTAAGGAGATTGGACCTGAATAAACTGAAAGAACCAGAGGTTGTAGAGAGTTTCAGGGAGAGCATAAGGGAACAATTGACAGGAATGGGGGAAAGAAATACAGTAGAAGAAGAATGGGTAGCTCTGAGGGATGAAGTAGTGAAGGCAGCAGACGATCAAGTAGGTAAAAAGACGAGGGCTAATAGAAATCCTTGCGTAACAGAAGAAATATTGAATTTCATTGATGAAAGGAGAAAATATAAAAATGCAGTAAATGAAGCAGGCAAAAAGGAATACAAACGTCTCAAAAATGAGATCGACAGGAAGTGCAAAATGGCTAAACAGGGATGGCTAGAGGACAAATGTAAGGATGTAGAGGCTTGTCTCACTAGGGGTATGATAGATACTGCCTACAGGAAAATTAAAGAGACCTTTGGAGAGAAGAGAACCACTTGTATGAATATCAAGAGCTCAGATGGCAACCCAGTTCTAAGCAAAGAAGGGAAGGCAGAAAGGTGGAAGGAGTATATAAAGGGTTTATACAAGGGCGATGTACTTGAGGACAATAGTATGGAAATGGAAGAGGATGTAGCTGAAGATGAAATGGGAGATAAGATACTGCGTGAAGAGTTTTACAGAGCACTGAAAGACCTGCGTCGAAACAAGGCCCCGGGAGTAGACAACATTCCATTAGAACTACTGATGGCCTTGGGAGAGCCAGTCATGACAAAACTCTACCATCTGGTGAGCAAGATGTATGAGACAGGCGAAATACCCACAGACTTCAAGAAGAATATAATAATTCCAATCCCAAAGAAAGCAGGTGTTGACAGATGTGAAAATTACCGAACTATCAGTTTAATAAGTCACAGCTGCAAAATACAAACGCGAATTCTTTACAGACGAATGGAAAAACTGGTAGAAGCGGACCTCGGGGAAGATCAGTTTGGATTCCGTAGAAATGTTGGAACACGTGAGGCAATACTAACCTTACGACTTATCTTAGAAGAAAGATTAAGAAAAGGGAAACCTACGTTTCTAGCATTTGTAGACTTAGAGAAAGCTTTTGACAACGTTAACCGGAATACTCTCTTTCAAATTCTGAAGGTGGCAGGGGTAAAATACAGGGAGCGAAAGGCTATTTACAATTTGTACAGAAACCAGATGGCAGTTATAAGAGTCGAGGGGCATGAAAGGGAAGCAGCGATTGGGAAAGGAGTGAGACAGGGTTGTAGCCTCTCCCCGATGTTATTCAATCTGTATATTGAGCAAGTAGTAAAGGAAACAAAAGAAAAATTCGGAGTAGGTATTAAAATTCATGGAGAAGAAGTAAAAACTTTGAGGTTCGCCGATCACATTGTAATTCTGTCAGAGACAGCAAAGGACTTGGAAGAGCAGTTGAATGGAATGGACAGTGTCTTGAAAGGAGGATATAAGATGAACATCAACAAAAGCAAAACGAGGATAATGGAATGTAGTCAAATTAAATCGGTTGATGCTGAGGGGATTAGATTAGGAAATGAGACACTTAAAGTAGTAAAGGAGTTTTGCTATTTTGGGAGCAAAATAACTGATGACGCTCGAAGTAGAGAGGATATAAAATGTAGACTGGCAATATCAAGGAAATCGTTTCTGAAGAAGAGAAATTTGTTAACATCGAGTATAGATTTAAGTGTCAGGAAGTCGTTTCTGAAAGTATTTGTATGGAGTGTAGCCATGTATGGAAGTGAAACATGAACGAAAACTAGTTTGGACAAGAAGAGAATAGAAGCTTTCGAATTGTGGTGCTACAGAAGAATGCTGAAGATAAGGTGGGTAGATCACGTAACTAATGAGGAGGTATTGAATAGGATTGGGGAGAAGAGAAGTTTGTGGCACAACTTGACTAGAAGAAGGGATCGGTTGGTAGGACATGTTTCGAGGCATCAAGGGATTACAAATTTAGCATTGGAGGGCAGCGTGGAGGGTAAAAATCGTAGAGGGAGACCAAGAGATCAATACACTAAGCAGATTCGGAAGGATGTAGGTTGCAGTAGGTACTGGGAGATGAAGAAGCTTGCACAGGATAGAGTAGCATGGAGAGCTGCATCGAACCAGTCTCAGGTCTGAAGACCACAACAACAACAACAAACAACAAACTGAGTGTCGCTAGTATTATCTGTCAAATTATTCGATTCGGCTATTTCACTCATTGCACATCGCGATTTACTGTTAACAGTTTTTCGCGGCATTTTTCACAAATAAAAATTAAACACAAAATGAAACAAAGACGAAGCAAAAATGGAACAAACACAATTACAACAAAGAGCAATAAATTGCCGATGATCTGTGAAAGAAAGAGTGACAAATTAGTAAATTCGTTGCGCCAGATGCAAACTACATTTAAGTAAATAAGAGCAGATAGATGACTACTTCCTAGAGATTCATAATGAAATACGATCCTGGCCGGTTGTCGCCAAGTGTAACCTCCCCACAAAATATATTTAAATACGAGGTGCGGCTAGAAAAAAACCGGACTGATGCTGGAAAAAACATTTATTTGCAATTATTTACAATTTCATGTTATCACCTTCAATGTATTCTCCTCCTCGGTCTCTACACCGCTCCATACGAATTTTCCACTGTTCATAGCAATGCTGCAGATAATTTTCGGTAAGTCCATACATTACTTCCGTCGCTTTTTCTTTTACTGCTTCAACAGTCTCAAATCTAGTTCCTTTCAAAGCTGACTTGACTTTAGGGAAAAGAAAAAAGTCACAGGGGGCCAAATCAGGTGAGTAGGGTGGATGATCTAAGATGGGAATGTTGTGTTTTGCCAAAAACGTCTTCACTGACAACGCACTGTAAGCTGGGGCATTGTCTTGGTGAAGGATCCATGACTTTTTTCTCCACAAATCGTTCCGTTTTCTCCGTACTCGCTCAAGTAGGGTAGCCAGGACGCTAATGTAGTAATGCTGATTCACTGTTTGTCCCTCTGGTACCCAATCAATGTGCACAATCCCTTTGATGTCAAAAAAAAAAAACAATCATCATTGCCTTGAATTTCGATTTTGACATTCGTGCTTTTTTTTGTCGTGAAGAACCAGGAGTTTTCCAATGCATCGATTGGCGTTTAGTTTCGGGATCGTAAGTAAAAAATCACGATTCATCGCAAGTAATAACATTTTGTAAGAAGGTGGGATCACTTTCAATGTTTTCCAGGATGTCAGAACAAATCATTCTTCGGCGTTCCTTCTGTTCAATTGTGAGACACTTTGGAACCATTTTTGAACACACTTTGTTCATGTTGAAACTTTCATGAAGAATCTGCCTAACACTTTCCTTGTCAACTCCTGTTAACTCAGACACTGCTCTGATTGTTAAACGGCGATCTTGTCGAACAAGTTTACCGATTTTTTCAATGTTTGCATCAGTTTTTGCTGACAATGGTCTGCCAGTGCGAGTGTCATCACTGGTGTCTTCGCGGCCATCTTTAAATCGTTTAAACCACTCAAACACTTGTGTTCGCGATAAACAATCATCGCCGTACACTTGTAACATAACAAACGTTTCACTTGCAGATTTTCCTAGTTTGAAACAAAATTTGATGTTAACACGCTGTTCTTTCTGTACACTCAACATTTTCCGACGCACAGACAAAACGTCAACTACTTAAAACAGACGCCACGGGCAGACTGAGTGCAGGAGGCAGATGAAACTCGAGCAGTAGGCGGAGCTAGAGTCATGTGACAGGCCACGCGACTTTCAGCCTTATTGCATTCGTTTTATTGTTTCACCAGTACTAGTCCGGTTTTTTTCTAGCCACACCTCGTAATATGAATATGATTCTAATTTAGTGTAACCTCAAAACAGAAAATATTAATATAAATAATATTCACGTTTAGTGTAAGCTCAAAACAGAAAAATTCCTAAACCTCTCAACAATAAAATTATAATTACGTCGTTCACATTCAGTGAAACGTCCCAATAAAAAAAAATTCAGTTACCTGGTAATAAAACAATGTAACTAACCTCTCAATTAAATTGTCGCTCACTTATAATTTTTCAATAATTGACTGTGAATTTAACCTGGTAAATTTTGGACGACAGCAGTGCTGCGTCATGGCCCTGAAAGATCATTCTGAATAAAAAAAAAGGAAAATTTCTTACCTGAATGAAGTCGCCGGATATATCTGCTCTTACAATAAATTTTTCCGGCACAGCTCTGTGCAATGCTGGCCGACCTATCTGTCATTTATGAAAGGAAGCAACTGATTTTTCTATTGCAATAATCGGGATGATCATGGCTGGGAGAAATTAGTAAATTCTTTAAATTGAAATGAATGGATGAATGGTTGTTAAAAGTTACTTTTTATGAGGAAGATTATTATTACGAGAGTTTTAAAACATTTACATGCGACTTGAGGCTGCTTTTTACCTTATACAATAATACTCAGGCTCCGACATCGCTGCACCGCGACCGGGCCAGCCAACACGATACACCATACCAGACCAGAGCAGACTCCAGACTAGCAACAGCTTACTGCTACAGCTACACAGTTCCTACTGCTGTCAACTCTGCTCTCTGGTCAGAGATTTTCTTATACCTTGCATATCGCAGGCAGCGCATAAGCAATACATCGAAATTACATCTGCTCGAACCTCTTACAAGGCTTTCGACAAACCAAACACTTCCATTGTACTGCCACAGGACACGTCATGACTTGTCAGTCCAAATCACTTGTTTCCAGTCATCCACTGTCCACTGGCGACGTTCTTTACTCCATCTCAAGCGTAGTTTAGCACTACCTACAGGAGTACGTGGCTTATGAGGAGATAATCGACCACTGTGCCCAATTCTTTTTAACGCACGAAGCCCAGCCGCTGTTATAGCTGGACTGCTCGTAGCACTTGGAAGACAAGTGATTCATTCCGCTGATTTCATGCGATTTTTTACATCCGTACTTCACAGGGCTCTGCTGTTCGTTTTCGTATGTACATGAATGTTTGCCTGGTCTTCGTGGTTGTTCCTTCGCGTTTCTACTTTGCAACAGGATCATCAGTAGTCGACTTGGACCGCCTTAGAAGCGTTGCAATGTGCCCGATAACAAGACTATGTTAGAATTCGCTGAGTTCTCCTTATAACTCTACCTCTACTATTGTAATTTAGTGTGCTTTTACCTAAATAAGAGAAAGACCTTTCTATATGTTGTCACGTATACTATACCCCAACTGAACAAATAGTCCTGTTATGGGAAAAGCCACGTATAACGCTCTTACTAAAATTTAGTTTAGTTTTCAAATAAAGTACGCTATGGGAGGATAGTCCTGTTAGTAGGAAAAGCTAATCGATAGAGTTACCCTTTTTACAGGATTTGTGATATGTCTAATGGATAAGTAAATCAGACTATTCTATTCTTTACCTAAGATTTTACCCAGCGGTTAAATTGAAACGCAGTATGAATAATATTAGACTGAAGCTAGACAACTCAGTTCCAAGTTCATTTACTGGTTAAAACATGTACTAGTGGTCTCCAGCCTATCGAGGCAATGAAACAATGAAGTACTGGAAAAGCAAAAGTATGAGTTTTTGCCTAATTTCTTCCTAATATTACTCCACGTAAGCAATGTTAGTGCAGAAAGAGGGCCGGCTGGAGTGGCCGAGCGGTTCTAGGCGCTTCATTCTGGAACCGCGCGACCGCTACGGTCGCAGGTTCGAATCCTGCCTCAGGCATTGATGTGTTTGATATCCTTAGGTTAGTTAGGTTTAAGTAGTTTTAAGTTCTAGGGGACTGATGACCTCAGCTGCTTAGTCCCATAGTGCTCAGAGCCACTTGAACCATGCTTTGAAGAAACAGGAATTTCTTTTTGACTATTACACCATTATATATCATGTTATAAAAAGAGAAAGAGCCCTACAGATAACTTCAGGGAAGCTAAAAAAAATGGCCAGGGGAGGATATACAGAAAATCATTTTCTATAATAAATAAACTTAAATGGTTCAAATGACTCTGAGCACTATGGGACTTAGCGTCTGAGGTCATCAGTCCCTTGGACTTAGAACTACTTAAACCTAACCAACCTAAGCACATCACACACACCCATGCCAGAGGCAGGATTCGAACCTGCGACCGTAGCGGTCACGCGGTTCCAGACTGTAGAGCCTAGAACCGCTCGATCACCCCGGCCGGCCAAACTTAAATACTAAAATGCTTAGATACTAAAGCACACACTCTTTATACTGATCATTTCACTTCAAAAAAACCTCTCTCTTACTGGAGTTTACTCTCAAAAGCTGTTATTCTTTGAACTAACTCTGCATAGTCACTTATCAGATTCTAGTAACTTGGCACACACTGATTGAATTTTACATAAGCAAACTTTTGCTTTAACACTTTGCAATTGTGTAAGTAGGCTGTTTATGTTTTCTTATTGGCAACATTACGTAGCGCTCTGTATGAAAATCACTGGCTGTGCTGTGTGCAGTCTGTGGCTAGTTTGCATTGTTGTCTGCCATTGTAGTGTTGGGCAGCGGCAGCTGGATGTGAACAGCGCGTAGCGTTGCGCAGTTGGAGGTGAGCCGCCAGCAGTGGTGGATGTGGGGAGAGAAATGGCGGAGATTTGAAATTTGTAAGACTGGATGGCATGAACTGCTACATATATTATGATTATTAAGGTAAATACATTGTTTGTTCTCTATTAAAATCTTTCATTTGCTAACTATGCCTATCAGTAGTTAGTGCCTTCAGTAGTTTGAATCTTTTATTTAGCTGGCAGTAGTGGCGCTCGGTGTATTGCAGTAGTTCGAGTAACGAAGATTTTTGGTGAGGTAAGTGATTTGTGAAAGGTATAGGTTAATGTTAGTCAGGGCCATTCTTTTGTAGGGATTTTTGAAAGTCGGATTGCGTTGCGCTAAAAATATCGTGTGTCAGTTTAAGCATAGTCTTGTATAATTGTTCAAAGGGGACGTTTCATATTGAACTGCTATATATATTATGATTATTAAGGTAAATACATTGTTTGTACTCTATTAAAATCTTTCATTTGCTAACTATGCATATCAGTAGTTAATGCCTTAAGTAGTTTGAATCTTTTATTTAGCTGGCAGTAGTGGCACTCGCTGTATTGCAGTAGTTCGAGTAACGAAGATTTTTGGTGAGGTAAGTGATTTGTGAAAGGCATAGGTTAATGTTAGTCAGGGCCATTCTTTTGTAGGGATTTTTGAAAGTCAGATTGCGTTGCGCTAAAAATATCATGTGTCAGTTTAAGCACAGTCTTGTATAATTGTTCAAAGGGGACGTTTCATATGGCGACCCTGCCAGGATTCGAACCTGGAAAGATGACACAGTGGTTAGTTTATGTGACAGCAACACGATTTTATCACGACGCTACTAATGAGTGACAATTTACAATGTTGCTTTTGCGGTGTATCTGTTTTATATCTGCACAGTTTTTCTGAATTCTTCTGTAAAGTAAAACATGTTTTAGTAGTAACTTTTGTGCTATAGCTACAAGGAGACAGCCTTTTCCGTAGGACAACAATACGTTACAGCACAGTACTTTCCTCATCACAGCAATAAGCGTAATAACTAAGATATCTATACGCAAAGCATTTCACTTTTGTGTATCATGAGGTATGTACATTGACTTCTGCAGAACTTAGCTTTCGGAGGATGATACCTATGACAGTTCCACAGAGATTATCTTACAACAAGACGCACAGTTTAGCGCTACAGTACACGTATTTGAGTGATTAATTTTGTACTTAAAACATTTATTTTTAAAGATATTTGAAGTACAAAGATACAAAGTTTTTCCGTGATACATTTCATTCCATTGCAATAATCTGTAACACCTGAGGGTATAATTACATTAATCCTCACGGGGGTACACGCTTACTTTGTGTACCATGTGTTTGGCAAGCACAAGGAGCCCTAGCTAATATGGTATTTGCTTATACAACTTTACACATCCATACCATATTTCTCTAACACATAAATTACACAGCTATCTGATCATTTAACTGAGAGACAAACTTTTTAACTACATCAGTGACAGATGTTTACGTAATTACACAGTTGGATAACTTCACACTTATGAAACTGTATTTAGTCTGTAGTTTGTGAACTGTTCATATTTTTTCAGAACCATTGTGATACTATGAGAGCTTTGAATGATGTGTTTGGTATGGGATCACGATTTTTAAAGTACGTTTGAGGCAGATGACACTTTTGACATGAGCAGAGAATTTTTTTTATTATTGGAGGAAGCTACGACGATTTTGAGAGTTTACTGAGGTGTTATGATGTTATTATTACGATGACTATGTGTATTATGCTGTTGCGGTATGTTTATGACCAATGAGCTGATCCTACATGAGTTATTTGATTATGCTACGTATCTGTTATGATGAAATATTGAAGAAATGTCGACGAATAAGGTAAGGAATAATGAGTAGTGTTTAGGGACTCTGGTTTGTGAAAAAGGTTGTTGGAAACCAAGAATCGTACTTTAAGAGTTATGAAATGTATGTAAATGCGTGAATGTATTACAATGCCGACGAAAATTTTTTGGACACTGTTATATCAATAGCTTTTTGTTTCTACAGATTTGTAACGCAAATTCTTGACCTGTGAAATATTTTTATATGGGACTGTCACTGTAGCGGAAACTGCTGTCGTAAATATTTCGGTAAGAAAGTTAAGTGACCCCCTTCACGTAATGCGTCGTGGGCACCCAGCTGTGCGACAGACGCCCGGAAAAAAAAGCCATTAGTGTGTGCCTTTCAGAGGCACAGGTGGAGAAAAAAAAAGAGGCCATTACCCTCGTTATTGACATTCCTTTGTAGAAAGCATCATAAATACGACACCCTCAAACCTGAAAACATGATTACACTGTAGAGTTCTTAATTTATTGTATTCACTGAAATGAAATGATGAGAAAAATTTCATGTCTATTGCCTTGCTAGTTGAAAGATTGTTTACTGCATTATGAAATGTCATATGGCTAGTGAATGACGTTTCACACTTTGCTTTGCCTATTTTGTTTAATATCTATTTCCTAGCTGCACTGCAGCATTGGTTAAAATAAAATTTTATAGATGTACTAATATAAATATTTTATGCCTACAGATCCAGTAAATAACCATTTTAAAATCTACTTCAAAAAAACGAGGGAATACAAAAAGACATTTCCCTTCACAGGAATTGCATACATAATCTTTGTCAATGACTGGGTAACTTATTTAGTAGTGTAAGTTAAGATGATGCATCACCCTAGTGTTAAGATGTGACATAGGTATTAAACATGGCCATTTTTACTGTAATATTTTTTCTGCTTGAGCTTTGTCATGTTTAGATTGAAAGGGTACAGTACCGCCCAACATTGAAAATAGGTACGAAATACTTCATTATTCTTGTCAGAACAACACATTTTTTGTGTAAAAATAACTCAATTTCAATTAATGCAGCGAAGCCGGATACCAGTGTGGGAAAGAATGACAATTTGTTTATTTAATTGATCGCATGTGCACTCCCACAAAGTAAATCCCTACATCCAGTTTGGTGAGATCTGTGAAATGAATGAATGTATGGTCGTTTGCTAACCACAGATAGTGAATGTGAATATATGATCATCTTTGAGTCGATCCTTTGGCCACCTTTGGTGGGACCAAAGACATGAAATTTACCAGAGCTTTGAGCGCCTGAAATGTGGTTGACCAATACTGTGGCAAGGTGCTTCCCCCACCTCGAAAGAGGTGCGAGATGACCTACAGAACGGCCATGTTTCAGCACTCTGCCGCTGGATCTTCTGCTGTTTAAGACCTGTTTTAGTTGTGCTCAGTAATGACGAAAGACTGGAGGCATGGTATGCATGTGGAATATTTAAGAGTAGTTTGAATTAATAATTTCTCTTTCTCAGGAACTTTTGTGGGGAGAATTAAATGTCAGGCAGGTAATATTAAGGGGATTGTAGTAATCTTCGGAAGTGACCAATGGTCACAATGAAACCACGTGTAGTTATAAGTTGAGATACTTCCGTATGCTTAAGTTAAGCTGAATTACTAGCGTGTGTACAATAAATTGAAATATTTAAGAAATAGCGTGTGTATCATAAGTTGAAATATTTAAGAAATTACGTGTGCAGGACTTGAAATTAGAGACGAGTACTTCCACTTGGTGAGTACTGTGTGAGTCTCAATCTGTGTATGAGACAAAGGATAAAGAGAAGTACTCGTCCATGGTATCAGTTGAGGACTCGCGTGTGTGCTTAATATTAAACTGCATGATATGATTCCGTGTGACGCTAGATTTAAACTCTGAGAGAGAATCAAGGTGAGTCGGCCGTCTATCCAGCAACGCCACTTGGCTTGCATTGCACAGGAAGACGTGCATTTATCTCCAGAGTTCACAATAGGAAAGTAGAATTACAAAGTGGGGCAGTGTCGTGTGAAACTGGGATAAATATTGATTGAAGTGGGAAAGCTGAAAGTGATAATGTTGTGACTATTTAGTGTTTAGTATTTCATATTGTTGTGTGGTATATGTCATGTAATTTGGGTATGTGTGGTTTGCATGGGGGAGTAGCAAGGTAGTTTCAAAAGATTTGTGGGTTATGCTTGTTCCTTCAGTATCGCTCGGTCTGGAGGAAAGTTTCGTGATGATGATTGTGAGAGTCGAAGTGTGAGGTATAGTAAAAGATCCACCATCCTATCCAGAAAGTGCACTGTAGCGTTAAATAAATTACGAGACCATAATATAGAGATTCACTAATGTAAAGCCAGGCCCTCTGGGCGGAATTTCTCACGTGATATTGTGTAGGTTATAGAATTTGTGTGTTTCGGAATAAATAAGATAGTGAAAAGAAAAAGATTGGCGGCCTTTTCCTTCGAATTGTATGTTATCATAATGTCCCAAATTTATAATGTGTGCGCCACTCATATTCAGTGCGATGGCCACGTGTTAATAAAAGCCGTTAAATAAAAGACAAAAAAAGAGAATGTGGTATTGCCAATGCGTAGTGTACAGTCAGAGTTCTGTAATTCACTGATAGTCAGATATGCGTTTCCGTTGCGTATTATTCATACAGGAAGATAATTTGTAACTAAATAGTGAGATACGAGAGTTCATGTTACTCGATAAATTAAGAAAGAATCCACTCGCTTGGTGGACCACTCATCTTGCAGGCCTGACTGCTTGATGCCACAGTATGAGTAAGGCAAGTGGGTGCCTCTCAAGATATAAGTTATTGCATTTGCTGCTGCTGTTTGCCAGGCATAATGTTACTGAATTTGACTTTGTATTACGCTGTTAAGCCAGTTTTACTACGGATTTATTTTTCTTGTTTGCTGTACAGTGCCTTATATTAGTTGTAATATTGCAATTTCTTTGCCAATTCCCATTTTTTTTGTCATTGCTGTTTGTGTTAACTGTCTTGTGCTGCTGCATTGCCTCATCCCTTAGTTTAGCATCTGAGCTCAGTAGATTTAAGTTAGCTTAAGATGGGGTAGCCCATATAAGAGAACAAGTTATGATGAATTGGAAGAAATACATTGAGGAGCTATAAGAAAATGGTTTGGCCAAAACAGTATTTTGAAAGAGGATATGAACCAAAAAAGTAGGGTTTAGGGACAACAGGTTTAGGTAGGATTTTCTTGGAAATAAATGATGAAGTAAGATAATGGAAAATAAATAATGAGGTAAGAAAAATGTGAACATATAAATACAGAAAGCATGCTTGAATAGGATTTTTTTTGGTGGAAACAAATGTTGAAATAAGACGAAAGATCTATGGAATGAAGTTTTGGGTTGGACTGCAGTACCAAATGTTACACTGAAAACAAACCCTGTCCTTTCCTTTTGTGTTATCCCACTATGTGTTTGTGTACCGTTGTGTATTTGTTTTCTTCCTGTCTCTGTGTAGTTACATAGAATTTTTTCTTCTTCTAATACTAAGCTACATTCACTATGATGAGGAATACTGTTATCCTCAAATATAATTGGCATTAATAATATGTTATTTACCTTGTAATTATGCTTAGACATTATTTATTCTGTTCTGTTTTAATGCACATATGTGAAGTTGATGTTTCGAAAGTTATTCTGATCTTTTATGTATGTATTCATGTCATAATTCCTGTAACACTGATGTATATGTTACTTCGATTCTTTTGTAAAGCCTGTACTACAAATGTTATCTGTATTGTTATGTTCTTTAATGATGTATTTTGTACCTTTGTAATTGTATTCTTATGTTATAAAATTGTAATTTACACCAGTTCATCATATTATTAACTTGTAAGTTCCATTTCGCTGCACACGTTTCTGTTGGTCATAGTATATGGACAATATGTGAGAAGTAGGGACTGTTAGTGTTTGCACGTGTGTTAATAATTCAGCAATGGACTGGATAACAGCATTGCTGGTTCTAAGGACAATTACAAAAACTTTGTGAGTGCACAAGTGGTGGTTATGGACTTGCTATATTATCTGCAAGACTCTTCAATGGTGATTGTGCACCTGCACAGTCACAACAGATGGCTGCTGGCCATCTCTACAAGGACTACAGTGGGTCTGCATCTTTGATGACCCACCAATACCATTATTTCTACAAGGACTACAGTGGGTCTATACCTTTGATGACTCACCAATACCATTATTTCTACAAGGACTACAGTGGGTCTGCACCTCTGGTGGCCCACCAATACCATACTCTCTACCAGGACTACAGTGGGTCTACTCTGTGATGACCTACCTACCAATATTCTTCAAAACGTCGAATGACTCTGCTGTGGGTTTGCTCTGTTGTGGCCCATTACCTGTCAGTATGTCAAGAGTCAGCATTGCCTTTCTGTTGGAAGGACAACACTACTTCTTCAAGACTGCATGGAAATCCACTACTTCCGTGTGCATTTTCTTTTACTGCTCAGACTTTGAGAAAAACATTGCAATTTTACTGTGATGAACAATCTGGGCTGTCTTTATGGACTGTGAGAAAATTTTAGCTTTTGACCAACATTGTATCAATAAGTGTGTGCACTTGATATCTTTGTTATTGTATTTATGAAAAATTTTATCAAATCATTATTGGACACTGCCCAAAACAATTTGTAAAATTTTTTGTGGGGAGCATGGGGGCTATGTAAGTAGGCTGTTTATGTTTTCTTATTGGCAACGTTACGTAGCGCTCTGTATGAAAATCACTGGCTGTGCTGTGTGCTGTCTGTGGCTAGTTTGCATTGTTGTCTGCCATTGTAGTGTTGGGCAGCGGCAGCTGGATGTGAACAGCGCGTAGCGTTGCGCAGTTGGAGGTGAGCCGCCAGCAGTGGTGGATATGGGGAGAGAAATGGCGGAGATTTGAAATTTGTAAGACTGGATGGCATGAACTGCTATATATATTATGATTATTAAGGTAAATACATTGTTTGTTCTCTATTAAAATCTTTCATTTGCTAACTAAGCCTATCAGTATATAGTGCCTTCAGTAGTTTGAATCTTTTATTTAGCTGGCAGTAGTGGCGCTCGGTGTATTGCAGTAGTTCGAGTAACGAAGATTTTTGGTGAGGTAAGTGATTTGTGAAAGGTATAGGTTAATGTTAGTCAGGGCCATTCTTTTGCAGGGATTTTTGAAAGTCAGATTGCGTTGCGCTAAAAATATCGTGTGTCAGTTTAAGCATAGTCTTGTATAACTGTTCAAAGGGGACGTTTCAATTGTTAATAAAACTCAAAAACAATTTAAATCGTGTTTCTTTATATTAACGTGGCACTTCATAAGTCTGTAAAATAGGATACTCGGATTTATCAAACACCAGGAAAGAACCCTATATAGGTGTACGATTAGGATGAAATAACAGGGTGAACCACTGTCTTTAAAGTTCAAGAATGATTATTAAACCAATGTTTAAATTAATTGTTGAAGCTGTACGAAAGTAAACTTACTCTACTTGTGGCTGTAGGCTTGGGTGTGGCGAACGATTATGGGCGCTACACTACCCACAGTACAGCCTGAAAGTCTCTTGCTGTAAGGGCTTCATTTCTCTTCTTGGCGTCGTTCAGTTCCACATACAGTAGTCCAACAACCCGCAGCTATTCCGTAAGCCGTTTGCAGTCTCCATGCGAGGCATTTTGTGCGAATTTGCTGGCGAAGCTTCACCTGCTCCACAAAGGTATATTTTTAATACGAAAGGTCATCAGAAAATTATTTAACCTAATAAACAATTTACATAGTATTTTACTTACATTACTCACGTACTATACAAAGAACTTTTACATATACAGAAAAGTTAGTACCAATCTGTGAAAACCTTTAAAGCAAAAATAATTATAAAACTTTTAAATGAACCATAAACAAATATTGTTATATCCTGGCCGACTCATTCTGCTGTTACTGCCTCTTTACTGACAACACTATACTCCCCCTCACCATTTGCACGCGTTATATCTAGTGATCAATTTCCGATTACGTATTGGTTGTCGTATACTTTTGATCAGATACTAGGAATCACAGGCAGGCGTGAATCTATCGTTATAACACTGCTTGATTTCAGCCAGGCTTTTGATCCTGCTGACTGGCATATTTCTGACAAAAATCGAACGGCTGCATTTCTGAAAGAGTGTAATAATGCCGTTCGATAGCTACCTCAAAGACAGATGCCAACAAGTCGTCTGTGGGTCGGGGAACTCGGCATAGAAAAATGTGTTCCCTGGAGTCCTCCAAGGTTTAGTCCTTGGTCCATTGTATTTCTCGCTATACGTCAACGATGTTTCATCTTTGCATTATCCTTATATCTACCACCATATATTGATGGCATCCAGTTCAATCTAAGCGCTAACTGAAGTACCATTATTGATGCCATGTCAGGTAGGGAAAAAAAACTTTCTTCCAGTATCACCATGGGCACAATAAAATTCTACGAAGTCATAGGTCATCCTCATAACACACCGAAAGTTGAACAATGCGCATTTTAGAAAAGCAGTAGCTCCAAATCTTCCTGCTGTTATCTGATTACGCTATCAGAATACAAAAAGGTCTCGACATAATCTTGCGTGAGCGTCTGAATTAGGAATAACAAACTGTCACGGTATCCAGGAAACCTCCCCCTTGAAGTGGGAAAGCTGAAAGTGATAATGTTGTGACTATTTAGTGTGTAGTATTTCATATTGTTGTGTGGTGTATGTCATGTAATTTGGGTATGTGTGGTTTGCATGGCGGAGTAGCAAGGTAGTTTCAAAAGATTTGTGGGTTATGCTTGTTCCTTCTGTATCGCTCGGTCTGGAGGAAAGTTTCGTGATGATGATTGTGAGAGTCGAAGTGTGAGGTATAATAAAAGATCCACCATCCTATCCAGAAAGTGCACTGTAGCGTTAAATAAATTACGAGACCATAATATAGAGATTCACTAATGTAAAGCCAGGCCCACTGGGCGGAATTTCTCACGTGATATTGTGTAGGTTATAGAATTTGTGTGTTTCGGAATAAATAAGATAGTGAAAAGAAAAAGATTGGCGGCCTTTTCCTTCGAATTGTATGTTATCATAATGTCCCAAATTTATAGTGTGTGCGCCACTCATATTCAGTGCGATGGCCACGTGTTAATAAAAGCCGTTAAATAAAAGACAAAAAAAGAGAATGTGGTATTGCCAATGCGTAGTGTACAGTCAGAGTTCTGTAATTCACTGATAGTCAGATATGCGTTTCCGTTGCGTATTATTCATACAGGAAGATAATTTGTAACTAAATAGTGAGATACGAGAGTTCATGTTACTCGATAAATTAAGAAAGAATCCACTCGCTTGGTGGACCACTCATCTTGCAGGCCTGACTGCTTGATGCCACAGTATGAGTAAGGCAAGTGGGTGCCTCTCAAGATATAAGTTATTGCATTTGCTGCTGCTGTTTGCCAGGCATAATGTTACTGAATTTGACTTTGTATTACGCTGTTAAGCCAGTTTTACTACGGATTTATTTTTCTTGTTTGCTGTACAGTGCCTTATATTAGTTGTAATATTGCAATTTCTTTGCCAATTCCCATTTTTTTTGTCATTGCAGTTTGTGTTAACTGTCTTGTGCTGCTGCATTGCCTCATCCCTTAGTTTAGCATCTGAGCTCAGTAGATTTAAGTTAGCTTAAGATGGGGTAGCCCATATAAGAGAACAAGTTATGATGAATTGGAAGAAATACATTGAGGAGCTATAAGAAAATGGTTTGGCCAAACAGTATTTTGAAAGAGGATATGAATCAAAAAACTAGGGTTTAGGTACAACAGGTTTAGGTAGAATTTTCTTGGAAATAAATGATGAAGTAAGATAATGGAAAATAAATAATGAGGTAAGAAAAATGTGAACATATAAATACAGAAAGCATGCTTGAATAGGATTTTTTTTGGTGGAAACAAATGTTGAAATAAGACGAAAGATCTATGGAATGAAGTTTTGGGTTGGACTGCAGTACCAAATGTTACACTGAAAACAAACCCTGTCCTTTCCTTTTGTGTTATCCCACTATGTGTTTGTGTACCGTTGTGTATTTGTTTTCTTCCTGTCTCTGTGTAGTTACATAGAATTTTTTCTTCTTCTAATACTAAGCTACATTCACTATGATGAGGAATACTGTTATCCTCAAATATAATTGGCATTAATAATATGTTATTTACCTTGTAATTATGCTTAGACATTATTTATTCTGTTCTGTTTTAATGCACATATGTGAAGTTGATGTTTCGAAAGTTATTCTGATCTTTTATGTATGTATTCATGTCATAATTCCTGTAACACTGATGTATATGTTATTTCGATTCTTTTGTAAAGCCTGTACTACAAATGTTATCTGTATTGTTATGTTCTTTAATGATGTATTTTGTACCTTTGTAATTGTATTCTTATGTTATAAAATTGTAATTTACACCAGTTCATCATATTATTAACTTGTAAGTTCCATTTCGCTGCACACGTTTCTGTTGGTCATAGTATATGGACAATATGTGAGAAGTAGGGACTGTTAGTGTTTGCACGTGTGTTAATAATTCAGCAATGGACTGGATAACAGCATTGCTGGTTCTAAGGACAATTACAAAAACTTTGTGAGTGCACAAGTGGTGGTTATGGACTTGCTATATTATCTGCAAGACTCTTCAATGGTGATTGTGCACCTGCACAGTCACAACAGATGGCTGCTGGCCATCTCTACAAGGACTACAGTGGGTCTGCATCTTTGATGACCCACCAATACCATTATTTCTACAAGGACTACAGTGGGTCTATACCTTTGATGACTCACCAATACCATTATTTCTACAAGGACTACAGTGGGTCTGCACCTCTGGTGGCCCACCAATACCATACTCTCTACCAGGACTACAGTGGGTCTACTCTGTGATGACCTACCTACCAATATTCTTCAAAACGTCGAATGACTCTGCTGTGGGTTTGCTCTGTTGTGGCCCATTACCTGTCAGTATGTCAAGAGTCAGCATTGCCTTTCTGTTGGAAGGACAACACTACTTCTTCAAGACTGCATGGAAATCCACTACTTCCGTGTGCATTTTCTTTTACTGCTCAGACTTTGAGAAAAACACTGCAATTTTACTGTGATGAACAATCTGGGCTGTCTTTATGGACTGTGAGAAAATTTTAGCTTTTGACCAACATTGTATCAATAAGTGTGTGCATTTGATATCTTTGTTATTGTATTTATGAAAAATTTTATCAAATCATTATTGGACACTGCCCAAAACAATTTGTAAAATTTTTTGTGGGGAGCATGGGGGCTATGTAAGTAGGCTGTTTATGTTTTCTTATTGGCAACGTTACGTAGCGCTCTGTATGAAAATCACTGGCTGTGCTGTGTGCTGTCTGTGGCTAGTTTGCATTGTTGTCTGCCATTGTAGTGTTGGGCAGCGGCAGCTGGATGTGAACAGCGCGTAGCGTTGCGCAGTTGGAGGTGAGCCGTCAGCAGTGGTGGATATGTGGAGAGAAATGGCGGAGATTTGAAATTTGTAAGACTGGATGGCATGAACTGCTATATATATTATGATTATTAAGGTAAATACATTGTTTGTTCTCTATTAAAATCTTTCATTTGCTAACTAAGCCTATCAGTATATAGTGCCTTCAGTAGTTTGAATCTTTTATTTAGCTGGCAGTAGTGGCGCTCGGTGTATTGCAGTAGTTCGAGTAACGAAGATTTTTGGTGAGGTAAGTGATTTGTGAAAGGTATAGGTTAATGTTAGTCAGGGCCATTCTTTTGCAGGGATTTTTGAAAGTCAGATTGCGTTGCGCTAAAAATATCGTGTGTCATTTTAAGCATAGTCTTGTATAACTGTTCAAAGGGGACGTTTCAATTGTTAATAAAACTCAAAAACAATTTAAATCGTGTTTCTTTATATTAACGTGGCACTTCATAAGTCTGTAAAATAGGATACTCGGATTTATCAAACACCAGGAAAGAACCCTATATAGGTGTACGATTAGGATGAAATAACAGGGTGAACCACTGTCTTTAAAGTTCAAGAATGATTATTAAACCAATGTTTAAATTAATTGTTGAAGCTGTACGAAAGTAAATTTACTCTACTTGTGGCTGTAGGCTTGGGTGTGGCGAACGATTATGGGCGCTACACTACCCACAGTACAGCCTGAAAGTCTCTTGCTGTAAGGGCTTCATTTCTCTTCTTGGCGTCGTTCAGTTCCACATACAGTAGTCCAACAACCCGCAGCTATTCCGTAAGCCGTTTGCAGTCTCCATGCGAGGCATTTTGTGCGAATTTGCTGGCGAAGCTTCACCTGCTCCACAAAGGTATATTTTTAATACGAAAGGTCATCAGAAAATTATTTAACCTAATAAACAATTTACATAGTATTTTACTTACATTACTCACGTACTATACAAAGAACTTTTACATATACAGAAAAGTTAGTACCAATCTGTGAAAACCTTTAAAGCAAAAATAATTATAAAACTTTTAAATGAACCATAAACAAATATTGTTATATCCTGGCCGACTCATTCTGCTGTTACTGCCTCTTTACTGACAACACTATACTCCCCCTCACCATTTGCACGCGTTATATCTAGTGATCAATTTCCGATTACGTATTGGTTGTCGTATACTTTTGATCAGATACTAGGAATCACAGGCAGGCGTGAATCTATCGTTATAACACTGCTTGATTTCAGCCAGGCTTTTGATCCTGCTGACTGGCATATTTCTGACAAAAATCGAACGGCTGCATTTCTGAAAGAGTGTAATAATGCCGTTCGATAGCTACCTCAAAGACAGATGCCAACAAGTCGTCTGTGGGTCGGGGAACTCGGCATAGAAAAATGTGTTCCCTGGAGTCCTCCAAGGTTTAGTCCTTGGTCCATTGTATTTCTCGCTATACGTCAACGATGTTTCATCTTTGCATTATCCTTATATCTACCACCATATATTGATGGCATCCAGTTCAATCTAAGCGCTAACTGAAGTACCATTATTGATGCCATGTCAGGTAGGGAAAAAAAACTTTCTTCCAGTATCACCATGGGCACAATAAAATTCTACGAAGTCATAGGTCATCCTCATAACACACCGAAAGTTGAACAATGCGCATTTTAGAAAAGCAGTAGCTCCAAATCTTCCTGCTGTTATCTGATTACGCTATCAGAATACAAAAAGGTCTCGACATAATCTTGCGTGAGCGTCTGAATTAGGAATAACAAACTGTCACGGTATCCAGGAAACCTCCCCCTTGAAGTGGGAAAGCTGAAAGTGATAATGTTGTGACTATTTAGTGTGTAGTATTTCATATTGTTGTGTGGTGTATGTCATGTAATTTGGGTATGTGTGGTTTGCATGGCGGAGTAGCAAGGTAGTTTCAAAAGATTTGTGGGTTATGCTTGTTCCTTCTGTATCGCTCGGTCTGGAGGAAAGTTTCGTGATGATGATTGTGAGAGTCGAAGTGTGAGGTATAATAAAAGATCCACCATCCTATCCAGAAAGTGCACTGTAGCGTTAAATAAATTACGAGACCATAATATAGAGATTCACTAATGTAAAGCCAGGCCCACTGGGCGGAATTTCTCACGTGATATTGTGTAGGTTATAGAATTTGTGTGTTTCGGAATAAATAAGATAGTGAAAAGAAAAAGATTGGCGGCCTTTTCCTTCGAATTGTATGTTATCATAATGTCCCAAATTTATAATGTGTGCGCCACTCATATTCAGTGCGATGGCCACATGTTAATAAAAGCCGTTAAATAAAAGACAAAAAAAGAGAATGTGGTATTGCCAATGCGTAGTGTACAGTCAGAGTTCTGTAATTCACTGATAGTCAGATATGCGTTTCCGTTGCGTATTATTCATACAGGAAGATAATTTGTAACTAAATAGTGAGATACGAGAGTTCATGTTACTCGATAAATTAAGAAAGAATCCACTCGCTTGGCGGACCACTCATCTTGCAGGCCTGACTGCTTGATGCCACAGTATGAGTAAGGCAAGTGGGTCCCTCTCATAATTTCGACCCTGCCAGGATATTTTGCTGTTAAGATTTTTTTTATGGAATGTATTGTGATAGCGCTAAGAAGTAAAATTTTTTCTGTTTGCAATTTCTTTCTGGGTTGGTGAAGATCTTTTATTTTTTTTATGTAATTAATTGCTATATCGTCCAAGGCTGCAAGATCGTGGTATATTTTTTTTTGCGTAATGTCCGTAGTAACTAGGTCGCAGTCGAAAAGTGTAGTCACCACGGAGAATAGTGATTCTAGGGCGAACGTAGCAGTGCAGCAGGAAGTAGCTGTTGACCATGGGTTAACGAGCGAGAAAGACAAACACTCGAAAGGGGTTGAATTGTTCGGTGGACCGCTGCGAGGGGATCCTTTATGCGGCGGGCTTTGTCCAGAAACGCGGGCTTTTCCCGACGACGCGGGCTCGGGACTCGGTCAGGTATTCAGTGAAAGTGAAGCTACCCTTAGCGAAGCTACCGTTTCTCAGGCGAACGAGGTGAGTGCGTCGACGGTAGCAAATGACAGTGTGCTACTGCAGTTTTTACAGAGGATGGATGAAAGATTAGAAGCCATGGATAGAGATAGTAAGGAGAGAGATAGGGAGAATAAGGAAAGATTTGATAGAGATAATAAGGAGAGAGATAGGGAGAATAAGGAAAGAGATAGGGAGAGAGATAGGGAGAATAAGGAAAGATTTGAAGCAACTAAGGAAAAATTGGAGGCAATGGATAAGGGAAATAAAGAGGCAATGAGGAAGCTATACACAGTTATCGATGAGCGTCTGTCCGCAGTTAATAATCGGATAGATGAGGGGGAGAAGAATCTGGGTGCGGTGAAGCAGGTTTGTGATGCCGTGAAAGAAAAAACCAATAATTTGGAGGTACGAATAAGTGCAATAGAGAGCGATATTACAGAACAGAGGGGCGTGTGGCCGGATGAGCGAATCAAAGAGATAGTGGAGGACTTACTTGCAGATAAAACAGGGGCATTAGACAGCGTGGAAGCTCAAGTCACACGGCAGGAAATGGCGCTAAATAAACACAGGGACGAAGTTGCAGAGGTAGTGGTCAGAATGAATACGATTAGTGCAGATGCAGAAAAGATCAGTACAAGAGGCAAGACAGGTTCTGACAGTACGCAGCGAGAGGTTTATGCCGATCAGGAGGAGATACAACCACCATTACAGTTTAAAGAGGCACAATTAGAAATAAGTAGGAAACATAGTGAAGAACTACCGCAGTTGCAATTAGCGTGCAGTAGCGAAGGTGACACACCACCAGATAGATTGCAGAGGGAGAGTGAGATAAACTCAAAAGGCGAAAATAGGCAGAAAGAGCAAGACGAATTCAGAGAGTCAGAAGAACGGTTGTGTCGGATAAAACAGGTGACAAACCCAACTGGGTATAGGTCAAGGCTGTCTCAATTTCAAGATTCATTACCTTCATCGTGGGGACTGCTCCTCAAAACGAAGTTTGTGTATAACCATTTGAGGGACGAGGCTAGAGCGAAAATGCAGGAAGACATTAAAGACTGTAGTAGCTATTTAAATGAATTCTGGCCGAAAAGTAAGCAGGACCAGCTTAAGCAAAGCATATTGATGATGCCAAATCGTAAAGAAGGTGGTATAAGAGATTCAGTGTCGTGCTATCAGGAAATGTTCAGACGAAACAGGTATTTGGATGTGACATACGAACCTGGGGAGTGCATTAGGATCTGTATAACGAAGTTTCCAGTGAAATTGTGCAGAGATATTGCGATAGCAGGCAGAGGCTTAGACGATTCTGCGTCATTTCAGCACTTCTTACAGGAACCGGGTAATGAAAGCAATATTGTGAACGGAAACGCGACTCACAGGTCAGTTAGTGTCGAGGATAGGAACGGCAGAAACTATGAGAATGGCAGGAGAGCATGGAATCCTGGCATTTCATTCTTGTCATAATGGACTGAAGGATAGGAGAAACTAATCCAACATATCAGCCCTTAATATCTTGCTTTAAAACACATGCAGCTGGCACTGGAAATTGTCTATGTAGCAGACAAACTCTACTAATATGTAGGAATGCGAATACCATACTTTTGAACAGAGAATAAAACACCAGTAATGGCATCTGTTAGGCTGGTCTCTCAGAGCAAAATTTGCAAAGTTTTATTTGGAACACTAAAGTAAAAGGACTGTTTCCTCAAAGAAACCAGTTGCTAAAATGTTATGTAATAATGCCAATGAGTCCAGTTTAATTAGTGTGATTTGACTATTGCAGGTACTTAACACGTAATGTAAAAAGTAAACATTGTGATCTGTATGGAATAGGGTACGTTTATACTGCTGTTACAGGTAACATCAGTAATGTGATCGAAGTTTTTAAATTAGATGCCATCTGATGTCATTGTCGTGGTGACAGTTATAATAAAGTGCTGTGTATGGTTGTTCGGAATCTGGTGTTAGTGAAAGAGGCCACTAGCACCTAAGTTTCTAACACTTGGGCTGCCCATTTCTCCCAGCTTGTATATTCTCTGCGCACATTTAATTTTCATGTAAGCTCAGATTCCTAACTAGCAAATTCTTTACTGTGTATAGTGGACCATTCAGAGTGAGGCGGATTGTCCATGAAAATGCTGTACTGATTGAGACGATCAAGGGAAAACAGTCTCGTGGGCTTCATCACATTTCTAACATCAAATTATGGAAAAGTTAATGATAGATCTAAAGTAGGCAATTTATGGTAGATAGTCAGTGTATTTATTTGTGGTGTGTAACGTTGTGCAGGGTCAAATCGAACATAAGAATTTTCAGGCGGGATGTCAGGAAGTATGACGGAATAGACTGGTCAAATGAGTCATGAACAGGAGTCGACAGAGTGGTGTATGTACGTATTTTTTGTCATATGAATGAGGATCAAGCTGAAACGACGTGATGATTAATGAGTGGATAAAGATGGTAGATAGAGAAGCGACGTGATAAATAGTAGTGGATAAAGGTGATATTTAAGGAAAGAAGCGACGTGAAGCAATATGATTAATAAAGAAAGATTCGACGTGATGAAACAGTGGTAAATAAAGGTGAGTAGAATTAATAATGTGGAGATGTCTTAGATGTATGTTACAGAGAGGCCTGTGTATGCTGCAATAGAGATTGATGCCAATGGCGAAGGAAGACCAGGAAATGATGGAGTAATGGACGGATGGAGAGCCGAAATACGAATGAAGAGATGAGGACAACTGCACAATGTGAAAGGACATAAAGGGAGTATGAGATCCGGATGGTGAACGTTGTGGAATACTGACGTAAGATGTAATATAAGTGTAGATCTAATTCTTAGCACAACATTTGCGATTTGGCAAAAATAATATTTTTTGTTGTTGTTGGAGCCTGGTACCAGTATAACTAATCAAAACGGTACCAATAATGTGTACAGTTATTTTGCAGGTTGAATAATTTGTGTATTTTTTGTTCTTAGATGAAATGTCGCAATTCTAAGTTGGTGTTAAGCAGAATGATTAATGGGTAAAGCGAATGCGGAGGTAAGCCGATGGAGAGAGGTGCCAAAGTGAAAGGACGAATTCGGAGACTGGAATGCTATCTCTGAAACAGCTTCATGTGTTATGTGGTTGAGTATAAGGGAGCAAAGGTATGGTATGTTGTCGTGAGTGTGGTGGTGGTAAGGTTAGCTGACTTCTAGACCTATTCTGTTAGTGTATTAATGGATTGAATGAGAAGGAAAATGTGATGTCTGGTGAGTGAGAGTCGTAGAGTAATGTGATCAATGCGCACACTCCTGTAAAGGGGATGCTACCGATCTGTAAACTAAAACATTATTATGTATTGTTTCATTGGGATGAACCTCGATGGCAGGTCAGGATCTGACATCATGTGGATGGTTCATACATGTCCTAGAAATGTTGTTATATATAATAAAATGAAAAATATGTAAAGAGATACTGATTTCAGTCTGTCACAAGCACAAAGGTGCATTGTATGTTGTAGATTTAGAGTCACGAGTTTCTAAAATGTTTATTGTGTTAGGATGTTAAAGTAGTTTACTATTTAACAACATGTGGTAGGTAATTGTGAGCTGTGTAGATTATTTCTTATTTTTTGTTAGAACACGTTAAAGCGGTATTAATTTCAGTCTGTCACAAGCACAAAGGTTCACTGTATATTGTAGTTTTAGAATAAACAGTTTCTAATATTTTCACTGTGATAGGATGTTAGAGTAGCCTTCTATTTGATATTGTAATTATGAGCTGTATAGATTGTTTATGATTCCTTTTGTTTTTTTTATTTTGCACTTTCATGTTTTGTATGAGGGACGACAGGTACAATCAATAGCACAAGTGTGGGCTGTATGTTGTATGTGTAGAAAACTAGGGTGTATAATTTTATGTTTTTTAGAACAAAGATTCTTTTATTACCAATGTATCTAATAGATCATACATGTAATCAATGAGTATTTAAATAATGTAAGAATATCCTTTTGTCTGTAATGTTGCGAGATGCACGGAAGGCTCTGACTGATTGGGTGTCGTAACGCCCATACCGCTAGCCGAGCTGACGTTGCCATGGCGACGGGTGACAGAGCCGCGGCACTCCCCACTCCACTGCCGGTCGAGGTACACTCCACGCGCCCGCTACAGCAGGTCAACGGCCTGGGGCGACACGCACGTACCACTGGCCATTCATAAGTTCCGCCACCCTTACGACTGGGGAAAGTATCCCGCGGAGGCAACAGTGGGTGGTTTCTTCTGCTCAACGGCGCGCACAGCGGCGCCACGGCAGAATGGACGACGCGCGGCAGAGCCCGGCGGGCATTTGTTACCGGCAACTATTAACTAGTACTGGACTGTGGAGCTGTGAAACAAGATGACTGCTCATACGTCTCCATAAGGTGGAAAGTGAAGGACTGGTGTTTCCACGTTGTGAATGGTGGAAAAGATTTTGTCTTTAGCAGACAGGACGATCGTTTTGTTTTGTCTTGACCACTGAACGGTGGGATCCATAAACTTTTGGCAGTGACTTGTTAAGTGTGCTTTGTGAATTGCATGTGGGATGCTTGGTATTCTTGAAGAGAACAGTTGTCGTTTGGTGACTAATTATTGTAATTACGCAAGAAACTAGAGTGGCACATTGACATTTGCGTCTGTAGTAGGAGACATTTCTTGAATTGGCGCGGGAATAAGTGCTGTTTGTTGGAACTTACGACTTTTAATTACACCATGAACTGAAAGGACAGAACCGTGGGTAATAGTAGTTGTAGGGCCATTTCTGGACAACCAGATTCGTGTGGATGGTGCGCTGAGAGTGACTATGACATTTGTGTTTAATGTGAGATACAGTTTACTGTTCAGTGCGTGTTCAAAATGCCGATTTGAGTGACTTAAAGACTTTCGTCCGGGTAACCATGGGAGAGCTTTGACACCGAGACAGTGTTTCTAGGAAAACTATCAGCAACTTTTTGACGCCAAGAAAATCACAGAATGAAATGTTTCCGTGTGACTCGCAAGATAGGGGATAATGTATTTGTAACTGTGTAAATGTTTTCTTTTTTTATATGTTTCATTCCTGAAGGGACAGCAAGTGTAATTGTATTTCATTAACATTTGTGTTTAGAATAGTTAGTGTTTGTTTTTTGGTTTGTTCTGGGTTGTCAAGTTCATGTAGCATGTTTATTAGAATATTTGGTACAATGATGCTTTAATTATTAGCCAGTGGCGTAATACTAACGTAGTGGCTGGCTCTTGTAGCTTTGATCAGTAAGGTTGTCACAGGGGACAAGAGTTTGCACTGCACAACAAATATCGGAATTAATTGATGTATTTTGATGTCGTGGACAGTAATGATCTTGTTGGTGTGTTGACTGAAGCCACTTATTTTATTATCACAGTGGTGATATTTCACATTAAAGTGTAACGAAGGCTAGTCGAAATGCAAGTTCTTGTCGTCTAAATGTATGACAACAGAGAAATAAGCAGTAGAGTAAGATAAGAGAGCTACTGGTGGATTCAAGCACTTATTGCTAAACTATTTACTGCGTGTATTGATCAAAGTTGATTTGTACTGGTGGATAAGGATAAGGTTAAACTCACTGTCGAGTAGTTGTGGCAATTGCTTAGGTGATGACAGTTAATGAGGTATGACATGATGTCTTAGACGAACTATATTACGTAACCAGTATGTAACTTGTATATTTCATTGTTTTTCTTCTCAGTTTTATTTCTCTGTAGGTTTGAGGTATATTTTAGAGTAATGGTATGGAGCCTGACATTCTACGTGTAACTAGTGTACGAAATTTTTTCTTTTGCTGATTTTGTTTTGTATTTAGACATTGCCGTGTAAAGATTATTACAACGCAATTTATGAATGTCAGATTACTTGTTCTGTGTTTGGTCGGTGAGCTATTTAAATTTTCATGAGTACAATTAGTATTTTTCATTTGTTTTAGAATTATTGAAGTTTGGATTACTCCTAAAAATAACAGAGATCCCGGTAACTAAGCCAATTTTTATCTCACCATTATTTTTTATTTGTATGATATAATGTTTTGTTTGTCATGTGGATTGTTGTAAATTTGTATGTGTACGTTACTCCGGATTGTGGAGAGTACAATAATGCAACAACTGTCATAATTTGGTAAAGTAACAACATTTGGTCGTCAATTTGAGGTCACCAGGGGCTAAGGTCTCCTCCTGGGTATTTTGATAACTTGCTACGTTTGTTCTAATACAGTTTTCTTAAAAAAATGTTCGGAACTACCCTCGCATTGCAAGGATAGTACCGTGCCATTTTTTACTACGGATTTATTTTTCTTGTTCGCTGTACAGTGCCTTATATTAGTTGTAATATTGCAATTTCTTTGCCAATTTCCATTTTTTTTGTCATTGCTGTTTGTGTTAACTGTCTTGTGCTGCTGCATTGCCTCATCCCTTAGTTTAGCATCTGAGCTCAGTAGATTTAAGTTAGCTTAAGATGGGGTAGCCCATATAAGAGAACAAGTTGTGATGAATTGTAAGAAATACATTGAGGAGCTATAAGAAAATGGTTTGGCCAAAACAGTATTTTGAAAGAGGATATGAACCAAAAAAGTAGGGTTTAGGGACAACAGGTTTAGGTAGGATTTTCTTGGAAATAAATGATGAAGTAAGATAATGGAAAATAAATAATGAGGTAAGAAAAATGTGAACATATAAATACAGAAAGCATGCTTGAATAGGATTTTTTTTTTGGTGGAAACAAATGTTGAAATAAGACGAAAGATCTATGGAATGAAGTTTTGGGTTGGACTGCAGTACCAAATGTTACACTGAAAACAAACCCTGTCCTTTCCTTTTGTGTTATCCCACTATATGTTTGTGTACCCTTGTGTATTTGTTTTCTTCCTGTCTCTGTGTAGTTACATAGAATTTTTTCTTCTTCTAATACTAAGCTACATTCACTATGATGAGGAATACTGTTATCCTCAAATATAATTGGCATTAATAATATGTTATTTACCTTGTAATTATGCTTAGACATTATTTATTCTGTTCTGTTTTAATGCACATATGTGAAGTTGATGTTTCGAAAGTTATTCTGATCTTTTATGTATGTATTCATGTCATAATTCCTGTAACACTGATGTATATGTTATTTCGATTCTTTTGTAAAGCCTGTACTACAAATGTTATCTGTATTGTTATGTTCTTTAATGATGTATTTTGTACCTTTGTAATTGTATTCTTATGTTATAAAATTGTAATTTACACCAGTTCATCATATTATTAACTTGTAAGTTCCATTTCGCTGCACACGTTTCTGTTGGTCATAGTATATGGACAATATGTGAGAAGTAGGGACTGTTAGTGTTTGCACGTGTGTTAATAATTCAGCAATGGACTGGATAACAGCATTGCTGGTTCTAAGGACAATTACAAAAACTTTGTGAGTGCACAAGTGGTGGTTATGGACTTGCTATATTATCTGCAAGACTCTTCAATGGTGATTGTGCACCTGCACAGTCACAACAGATGGCTGCTGGCCATCTCTACAAGGACTACAGTGGGTCTGCATGCTTGATGACCCACCAATACCATTATTTCTACAAGGACTACAGTGGGTCTACACCTTTGATGACTCACCAATACCATTATTTCTACAAGGACTACAGTGGGTCTGCACCTCTGGTGGCCCACCAATACCATACTCTCTACCAGGACTACAGTGGGTCTACTCTGTGATGACCTACCTACCAATATTCTTCAAAACGTCGAATGACTCTGCTGTGGGTTTGCTCTGTTGTGGCCCATTACCTGTCAGTATGTCAAGAGTCAGCATTGCCTTTCTGTTGGAAGGACAACACTACTTCTTCAAGACTGCATGGAAATCCACTACTTCCGTGTGCATTTTCTTTTACTGCTCAGACTTTGAGAAAAACACTGCAATTTTACTGTGATGAACAATCTGGGCTGTCTTTATGGACTGTGAGAAAATTTTAGCTTTTGACCAACATTGTATCAATAAGTGTGTGCATTTGATATCTTTGTTATTGTATTTATGAAAAATTTTATCAAATCATTATTGTACACTGCCCAAAACAATTTGTAAAATTTTTTGTGGGGAGCATGGGGGCTATGTAAGTAGGCTGTTTATGTTTTCTTATTGGCAACGTTACGTAGCGCTCTGTATGAAAATCTCTGGCTGTGCTGTGTGCTGTCTGTGGCTAGTTTGCATTGTTGTCTGCCATTGTAGTGTTGGGCAGCGGCAGCTGGATGTGAACAGCGCGTAGCGTTGCGCAGTTGGAGGTGAGCCGCCAGCAGTGGTGGATATGGGGAGAGAAATGGCGGAGATTTGAAATTTGTAAGACTGGATGGCATGAACTGCTATATATATTATGATTATTAAGGTAAATACATTGTTTGTTCTCTATTAAAATCTTTCATTTGCTAACTATGCCTATCAGTATATAGTGGCTTCAGTAGTTTGAATCTTTTATTTAGCTGGCAGTAGGGGCGCTCGGTGTATTGCAGTAGTTCGAGTAACGAAGATTTTTGGTGAGGTAAGTGATTTGTGAAAGGTATAGGTTAATGTTAGTCAGGGCCATTCTTTTGCAGGGATTTTTGAAAGTCAGATTGCGTTGCGCTAAAAATATCGTGTGTCAGTT
The DNA here is from genome assembly GCF_023898315.1 of Schistocerca nitens. NCBI lineage: Eukaryota > Metazoa > Arthropoda > Insecta > Orthoptera > Acrididae > Schistocerca > Schistocerca nitens. The sequence goes on from NC_064617.1 coordinate 843,556,323, forward strand.
TAAGCATAGTCTTGTATAACTGTTCAAAGGGGACGTTTCAATTGTTAATAAAACTCAAAAACAATTTAAATCGTGTTTCTTTATATTAACTTGGCACTTCATAAGTCTGTAAAATAGGATACTCGGATTTATCAAACACCAGGAAAGAACCCTATATAGGTGTACGATTAGGATGAAATAACAGGGTGAACCACTGTCTTTAAAGTTCAAGAATGATTATTAAACCAATGTTTAAATTAATTGTTGAAGCTGTACGAAAGTAAATTTACTCTACTTGTGGCTGTAGGCTTGGGTGTGGCGAACGATTATGGGCGCTACACTACCCACAGTACAGCCTGAAAGTCTCTTGCTGTAAGGGCTTCATTTCTCTTCTTGGCGTCGTTCAGTTCCACATACAGTAGTCCAACAACCCGCAGCTATTCCGTAAGCCGTTTGCAGTCTCCATGCGAGGCATTTTGTGCGAATTTGCTGGCGAAGCTTCACCTGCTCCACAAAGGTATATTTTTAATACGAAAGGTCATCAGAAAATTATTTAACCTAATAAACAATTTACATAGTATTTTACTTACATTACTCACGTACTATACAAAGAACTTTTACATATACAGAAAAGTTAGTACCAATCTGTGAAAACCTTTAAAGCAAAAATAATTATAAAACTTTTAAATGAACCATAAACAAATATTGTTATATCCTGGCCGACTCATTCTGCTGTTACTGCCTCTTTACTGACAACACTATACTCCCCCTCACCATTTGCACGCGTTATATCTAGTGATCAATTTCCGATTACGTATTGGTTGTCGTATACTTTTGATCAGATACTAGGAATCACAGGCAGGCGTGAATCTATCGTTATAACACTGCTTGATTTCAGCCAGGCTTTTGATCCTGCTGACTGGCATATTTCTGACAAAAATCGAACGGCTGCATTTCTGAAAGAGTGTAATAATGCCGTTCGATAGCTACCTCAAAGACAGATGCCAACAAGTCGTCTGTGGGTCGGGGAACTCGGCATAGAAAAATGTGTTCCCTGGAGTCCTCCAAGGTTTAGTCCTTGGTCCATTGTATTTCTCGCTATACGTCAACGATGTTTCATCTTTGCATTATCCTTATATCTACCACCATATATTGATGGCATCCAGTTCAATCTAAGCGCTAACTGAAGTACCATTATTGATGCCATGTCAGGTAGGGAAAAAAAACTTTCTTCCAGTATCACCATGGGCACAATAAAATTCTACGAAGTCATAGGTCATCCTCATAACACACCGAAAGTTGAACAATGCGCATTTTAGAAAAGCAGTAGCTCCAAATCTTCCTGCTGTTATCTGATTACGCTATCAGAATACAAAAAGGTCTCGACATAATCTTGCGTGAGCGTCTGAATTAGGAATAACAAACTGTCACGGTATCCAGGAAACCTCCCCGTTCCTTCTATCCAAAACAAATATTTAAAAACGTACTTTGATCTATCATTAAACAAGAAATTAGCCCATTCTTTATTTTTCCCAAATCGTTGTTACTGTGATATTATTGAACGTGGAAGAAACAGTCAAAACTCTAGACGATTCGAGTGAGCTGGTCTTTAATGCGTATGTAACAATCATCTTCTGGTGTTGTAGTTCTTCTTGTTATGTCCATGCTTGCTACGAAAATGTGGAACGAGGAATTCCGCCATATGCAAGACACCTTTTTTTCTGTTTTGTTTCACCCAGACATGTTTCAGCACTTTTTGTGCTATCTTCAGTGGGTTATTTATTAGTTTCTAACTGTAAAATTGCTGTTACATATTAACATTTAGCGAATCTTTTGGTACATAATATTTACAATTATGAATGAATAGTTGTTGTAAAATATTATACATCATTTGTTCATAGCTAACAGCTGAGATACGTGTTAACGACGTGATGCGCTATGTATTGCTTATCATATTATGTCAAAGTTCTATTTATAGCTTAATTGGCGAGAAGAGTGGATGTAGGCATTAGTTTACGTATCTTACATGAGGCTATTGGACATTTATTTTGGTAGCTATTCTGCTACACAGTCTACAGCTTCTCATCTGCAAACAGCAAAACGAAATTTTTATTTTTCTGTTCATTATGCACTTACACATGGAAATGAGTATATATCACGTTTTTTGTGTGTAACTTACCGTTTTGATATTGTGGTACTTTCTAATATGTTGTTGGCGAAGTGAATAGTTTGATTTCGTGACCTAATGTCGCTTGACACTGCACTTTCTCCGATTTTTCAAAACACAGACAGAGTTTTCGCCGCCATTACGTGTTGTTGTGGCTGTGTGGTATTCATTTGTTTCGTAGCGTGTTTGGCTGGGTGAGGCGAGATGCAAGGGAGGTAAAGCAGTCTGCCGGAGCGGCTGAATCTTGGAACATCTTACTGAAGACATAACGATGTCAGCAGTCGGAATGTGCGGCATGGCACCAGCTGTTAGCACTGGATGTGGAGGGCTGTGGCGCTGGCCGAAGTTGTCGGCCCCGGCAGTTCCTGGAGGCAGGCAGCGAGGTGAAGTCTGGGTCTGGACAGCATACGAGCAGCAAAGAGTGGTGGCGAAGTCAATTGCTTAAGGGACAAGTCTTGGCAGAGCCAATAGCGAGGACCTCAAGAAGCTGGTGTGTGCAGGTCGGTTACCGGATGAGGCGACGATCAGCACGTATGTGGCTTCTGTGTGGACAACAACCTGGGGAAGCGGTTGGTGCCTTTACCTGGCTGGACGCATTGAGGTAAAGGATCTACTTCTGCTGGTCATACGGTGCACTATATAGGTGCTTTCACAACTAATGGAGTCAGCCTGCTGGTTTTGTGATTGTGGCGTTGCACTGAGTTACGAGCGAAAGTGCAATGAGTGTAGCCACTTTTAGACAACTTCCTGCACCGAAGTCTGTGTGCAATGAGTACCAGGTTGTTTCTATTAGACTGGTGGATAAGTTCGTAACGTTTTTTCCATAAGTTTAATATACGCAACTGATTCACACAGTAGAGATTTTAGTCATCAATAATATATTCTACTTCTCTGTTAACAACAGTCTGGCAACGCTCAGGTAACTTTTCGATCCTACCACTGCAGAAATTACGTGGTTTTGAGGTGAGGAAATAACGTGGTTTTGAGGTGACCAACTCTTTGAGCCATGCACAGAGTGCATTTTAAAAAATGGATCACATGGCTCTAAGCACTATGGGACTTAACATCTGAACTCATCAGTCCCCTAGACTTAGAATTACTTAAACCTAACTAACCTAAGGACATCACACACATCCATGCTCGAGGCAGGATTCGAACCTGCGACCGTAGCAGCAGCGCGGTTCGAGACTGAAGCGCCTAGAACGGCTCGGCCACAGCGGCCAGCAGTGTATTTTCATTGGGAGGGAAAATTCCTTAATGGTTGTTCGATACAGAGCGGGAGAGGTGAAAATCTAGGGGCACAAGATTAGATGAATAACGTGAGTGCGGAATGACTTCTCAACCCAACTCCAGTACAGTGTTTTCTGTCATTCTAACATAATGCGGATGGGTGTTGTCATGGCATAGCCCACTTCACACAGTCTTCCTGCTCGTTATTCTCGGACTGCGTCTGCAAGACATCTCAGTTGTTGACAACAAATGTCAGCAGTGACGGTTACACCTCAAGGAAGTAATTCTTAGTACACCACAACGTCACTGTTCCATTATCTGCATAATATTGTCTGTTGTGGATACATGCTGGTGTTTGTATAGAGGGTTGCCACTTTGTTTGGGCTCACCCATTCCTTTCTTTTCCTCATGTTAACATCAAGATACCACTTCTCGTCACCAGAAACGATAAAGGATACGAATGGTCAGCGTTGTTCACGAGCCAATTGATAACAAGCAAGCACAGATATACATGTGGCCACTAGCTGATTTCTGTGAATTTAGATTAAAGCATGTGGTACTCATGGATTTAATTGTCACATACTTCATCACATTTGCAGTTCTCGAGCACAATGACGTGGATTATCGGGGGTTAATGCGTTTAAACGATCTTCATCAATCCCAGAAGGCCTCCTTCAATATGGAAAGTCACTAATGTCAAAACTATCCTTTCGAAAACGAGAAAATCATTTTCTTGCCATGCATTTCACAATGTTTGTGGCATCCTCCACTGCTGTACAACGCCATACCCCCCTCCCCTTCCCAACCTATTCAACTTAAGTAGAAGAATATTCGGGATTATTCCGATTTATCCACTTGGCACTCCATTTTCTAGCGTCCACAGCTCCACTCCCTACCTCCAAATGGCAATACGTAACCCAAATAGCAACAGTGAACTAGAAATAAAAAATGAAAACAAATAAATAAACCCACAGCAAGCGGAAAACCAACATGCAAAAGAAAATCGCTATGAACTGCTGCACCAGCCTAATACTTAGGGCATGTGGAGCATGCGATAGTATGTGTTCTGAGAGAGAGAGAGCAGCGATAATTGTGTCAGTACACACTGTGGCCGTGATTAAACAGGAGTTGGCTGTTTTTCACTATGAGCATGGATAGCAGCTTCTCCATTGGTTTGAAGAGTTGATTATATCATTGATTTGATGTGACTGAATCAGTGGTTTACTCCTGTGCATTAGGATATCTTTTGTTGCTGCTTTATTTGGGTGAGGTGACGTGTATGTTGTTGTGTAACAGAATATTCTGACGTAAGCATTGGTAGCTGGCAAGAGCTGTGGGTCATTGGAGTCATAGTTGTTTGGTAATGGCAGTAATAGTTCATCAAGCTGTATCTAGAGGTTAAGTTAGAGACTGAAGAGAAGGTAAGTGTTCCATGGCATCGTAAATTTACCAGTTGTTATGTCTGATTTGATAAATTTCCACAAATTGTAAATTGTTATATTGTTGCCCAGTTTCCCGCTGTAGGGCAAGGCTGAATGTGTATATTTTTGACCTTGTTCTGTTAGTCTTAAAAAAAAAATAATTTTACTATTGGTTATTTCATTCCCACTTAACGAGTTTTTTTTATTAAATTCGAACTCGTTTCATATTCTGTTAATTGAAATTGTGTTACGTCTACATCTACATCTACATGACTACTCTGCAGTTCACATTTAAGTGCTTGGCAGAGGGTTCGTCGAATCACAATCATACTATCTCTCTACCATTCAACTCCCGAACAGCGCGCGGGAAGAACGAACACCTAAACCTTTCTGTTCGAGCTCTGATTTCTCTTATTTTATTTTGATGATCATTCCTACCTATGTAGGTTGGGCTCAACAAAATATTTTCGCATTCGGAAGAGAAAGTTGGTGACTGAAATTTCGTAAATAGATCTCGCCGCGATGAAAAACGTCTTTGCTGTAATGACTTCCATCCCAATTCGCGTATAATATCTGCCACACTCTCTCCCCTACTACGTGATAATACAAAACGAGCTGCCCTTTTTTGCACCCTTTCGATGTCCTCCGTCAATCCCACCTGGTGTTAGAAAATAAAATAATTGTTAATCTGAGCCCTATGCCTGCTCTAAGCCTCAACCCCACCATACCTATACCCCATGCTACATTAGTATGGACGTACTACGATACGAAACTAAGTTTTAAAGCCGCATTACTAGCCAACATGCATGCACAGACTACAGATGGGAAAGATTTTTGCAACACTACCAGCTGAGTGAAACCTTGGCGAGTGCGGACCCTCTAGTTCTGAATTTTAACACCAGGGCACAGCACTTTGGAATGCACGGTTCGGGTGTAAGTTTACAACTTGTCGTACATAGAAAATGGTTACTTAGATAGATCGAAAAGGTATGTAAATAGTTATTCTACCTAAATGTTAGTCTGAGAGTCTGTGGTTTCTTCCTAACGTTCGCTAACTGCTCTAGATGTTGAGGATTAGTTCAGACTTGTAAAAATTATGTTCATTACTATGAGGCAACCCATTTCCTGAAGGCCATAATACATATCTGCGAATTTCAATTTAGTGTTAGGTAATGGAATACTGATGTAACTGTTATTTCTCCAATGTACAGCATAGCATGAAATATTAACTGATAGGCAATTAGAAGCTCTTTTTAATGACGGTAATGTGGAATTATCTCATTGGGAAGATGAATTCTGGTTTCTGACTGAAGATTGTCTAGCTGATGTTGATGAAACTGACGGGTAAACAATAAGTGCATTAAGATGTCGCGCCAGTAGCTACGAGAAGAGGACTTCCTTGTATAGTAAATTCCTCTGACAGTGTAGATGTAGATGATGTACAAAATGTGACGAAAAAGCAAAACGATCTGTGTTGAAACCAATTCATGAGGTACGTTTCTGTGTGTAGAACCACTAAATAATTTTTTTTCAGGAAAGGAATACCTCAAAATGCAGGAAACTTGGCTGCATATCAAGATAAGAGGCATTAGTGGCAAATGTAGATTGTGTTTATGTACTGTGAAAAATACTTGTTTTGAAGTTTATCGTGAAACAAACAGTAAAGATTTATTTACTGGCAGTAGTAAACTATTACTTGCCAAAAATTATTGTATAATTATCGTTTTCTTGCATTTATGAAGTTGCCTTATAGCATGAACAAAAACCAGTATTGGATATTGTAAATTTCAAAAATATTAACATCAAATATCCTATTTTCTGTGTACATTCGCATATGTTTCAAATAAGAAGTATATACTGCTGAATAAAACGTTATTTTGAAGAAAGGGGAAAGAGAATACAAAGTAGAAGTTTGTATGTTTTTGTGATAAGCGCTTCTCCATATATAGCTTAGTGAATGATCAAAAAATATTTCGTTTGCCTTAGTTAATTGTGTCACGCTTGTTTATTAGTTTGCTGGAAAATGCGAAAAGAAAAATTTCCTGCATTTTTTTCTCAGGAATGGAGAAGATACATGGCCTTTGAGATCTGTTGTGGACATTCCTCTATGACAGACGACACAAATGACGGTTTGCTTCTTTCCTGAGTCTTTTCTGAAAATAAAAAATGCCCACTGTTCGCTTCTTTTTCACTACATTATAGCCGGCCGCGGTGGTCTCGCGGTTCTAGGCGCGCAGTCCGGAACCGTGGGACTGCTACGGTCGCAGGTTCGAATCCTGCCTCGGGCATGGATGTGTGTGATGTCCTTAGGTTAGTTAGGTTTAAGTAGTTCTAAGTTCTAGGGGACTGATAACCACAGAAGTTGAGTCCCATAGTGCTCAGAGCCATTTTTTGAACCACTACTTTATAACTCTACTACTCGATGAGAAAATGAACTAAATTATCGTTACTGTGTACTCGTACGAGTTGTATAGTCGTTGTTGTTGTTGTTGTGGTCTTCAGTCCTGAGACTGGTTTGATGCAACTCTCCATGCTACCCTATCCTGTGCAAGCTTCTTCATCTCCCAGTACTTCCTGCAACATACATCCTTCTGAATCTGCTTAGTGTATTCATCTCTTGGTCTCCCTCTACGATTTTTACCCTCCACGCTGCCCTCCAATGCTAAATTTGTGATCCCTTGATGCCTCAGAACATGTCCTACTAACCGGTCCCTTCTTTTTGTCAAGATGTACCACAAACTCCTCTTCTCCCCAATTCTATTCAATACTTCATCATTAGTTATGTGATCTACCCATCTAATCTTCAGCATTCTTCTGTAGCACCACATTTCGAAAGCTTTTATTCTCTTCTTATCTAAACTATTTATCGTCCACGTTTCACTTCCATACATGCTACACTCAATACAAATACTTTCAGAAACGACTTCCTGACACTTAAATCTATACTCGAAGTTAACAAATTCCTCTTCTTCAGAAACGCTTTCCTTGCCATTGCCAGTCTACAATTTATATCCTCTCTACTTCGACCAACATCAGTTATTTTGCTCCCCAAATAGCAAAAGTCCTTTACTACTTTAAGTGACTCATTTCCTAATATAATTTCCTCAGCATCACCCGACTTAATTCGACTACATTCCATTATCCTCGTTTTCCTTTTTTGATGTTCATCTTATATCCTCCTTTCAAGACACTGTCCATTCCGTTCCACTGCTCTTCCAAGTCCTTTGCTGTCTCTGACAGAATTACAATGTCATCGGCGAACCTCAAAGATTTTATATCTTCTCCATGGATTTTAATACCTACTCTGAATTTTTCTTTTGTTTCCTTTACTGCTTGCTCAATATACAGATTGAATAACATCGGGGAGAGGCTACAACCCTGTCACAATCCCTTCCCAACCACTGCTTCCCTTTCATGTCCCTCGACACTTATAACTGCCATCTGGTTTCTGCACAAATTGTAAATAGCCATTCGCTTCCTGTATTTTACCCCTGATACCTTTAGAATTTGAAAGAGAGTATTCCAGTCAACATTGTCAAAAGCTTTCTCTAAGTCTACAAATGCTAGAGACGTAAGTTTCCCTTTCCTTAATCTTTCTTCTAAGATAAGTCGTAAGGTCAGTATTGCCTCACGTGTTCCAATATTTCTACGGAATCCAAACTGATCTTCCCCGAGGTCGGCTTCTACCAGTATTTCCATTCGTCTGTAAAGAATTCGTGTCAGCATTTTGCAGCTGTGACTTATTAAACTGATAGTTCGGTAATTTTCACATCTGTCAACACCTGCTTTCTTTGGGATTGGAATTATTATATTCTTCTTGAAGTCTGAGGGTATTTCGCCTGTCTCATACATTTTGCTCACCAGATGGTAGAGTTTTGTCAGGACTGGCTCTCCCAAGGCTGTCAGTAGTTCTAATGGAATGTTGTCTACTCCCGGGGCCTTGTTTCGACTCAGGTCTTTGAGTCCTCTGTCAAACTCTTCACGCAGTATCATATCTCCCATTTCATCTTCAGCTACATCCTCTTCCATTTCCATAATATTGTCCTCAAGTATATCGCCCTTGTATAGACCCTCTATATACTCTTTCCACCTTTCTGCTTTCCCTTATTTGTTTAGAACTGGGTTTCCATCTGAGCTCTTGATATTCATACAAGTGGTTCTATTTTCTTCAAAGGTCTCTTTAATTTTCCTGTAGGCAGTATCTATCATACCCCTAGTGAGATAAGCCTCTACATCATTACATTTGTCCTCTAGCCATCCCTGTTTAGCCATTTTGCACTTCCTGTCGATCTCATTTTTGAGACGTTTGTATTCCTTTTTGAGTAATTCATTTATTGCATTTTTATATTTTCTCCTTTCATCAGTTAAATTCAATATTTCTTCTGTTACCCAAGGATTTCTACTAGCCCTCGTCTTTTTACCTACTTGATCCTCTGCTGCCTTCACTAATTCATCCCTCAGAGCTACCCATTCTTCTTCTACTGTATTTCTTTCCCCCATTCCTGTCAATTGTTCCCTTATGCTCTCCCTGAAACTCTCTACAACCTCTGGTTCTTTCAGTTTATCCAGGTCCCATCTTCTTAAATTCCCACCTTTTTGCAGTTTCTTCAGTTTTAATCTACAGTTCATAACCAATAGATTGTGGTCAGAGTCCACTTCTGCCTCTGGAAATGTCTTACAATTTAAAACCTGGTTCCTAAATCTCTATCTTACCATTATATAATCTATCTGATACCTTCTAGTATCTCCAGGATTCTTCCCTGTATACAACCTTCTTTCATGATTCTTGAACCAAGTGTTAGCTATGATTAAGTTATGCTCTGTGAAAAACTCTACCACACGGTTTCCTCTGTCATTTCTTAGCCACAATCGATATTCACCTACTATGTTTCCTTCTCTCCCTTTCCCTACTCTCGAATTCCAGTCACCCATGACTATTAAATTTTCGTGTCCCTTCACTACCTGAATAATTTCTTTTATCTCATCATACATTTCATCAATTTCTTCATCATCTGCACAGCTAGTTGGCATATAAACTTGTACTACTGTAGTAGGCGTGGGTTTCGTGCCTATCTTGGCCACAATAATGCGTTCACTATGCTGTTTGTAGTAGCTTACCCACACTCCTATTTTTTTTATTCATTATTAATCCTACTCCTGCATTACCCCGATTTGATTTTATATTTATAATCCTGTATTCACCTGACCAAAAGTCTTGTTCCTCCTGCCACCGAACTTCACTAATTCCCACTATATCTAACTTTAACCTATCCATTTCCCTTTTTAAATTTTCTAACCTACCTGCCCGATTAAGGGATCTGACATTCCACGCTCCGATCCATAGAACGCCAGTTTTCTTTTTCCTGATAATGAGGTCATCTTGAGTAGTCCCCGTCCGGAGATCCGAATGGGGGACTATTTTACCTCCGGAATATTTTACCCAAGAGGACGCCATCATCATTTAACCATACAGTAAAGCTGCATGCCCTCGGGAAAAACTACGGCTGTAGTTTCCCCTTGCTTTCAGCCGTTCGCAGTACCACAACAGCAAGGCCGTTTTGGTTAATGTTTCAAGGCCAGATCAGTCAATCATCCAGACTGTTGCCCCTGCAACTACTGAAAAGGCTGCTGCCCCTCTTCAGGAACCACACGTTTGTCTGGCCTCTCAACAGATACCCCTTCGTTGTGGTTGCACCTACGGTACGGCCATCTGTGTCGCTGAGGAACGCAAGCCGCCCCACCAACGGCAAGGTCCATGGTTCATGGTGGTCGGGGGGGGGGGGGGGGGCGTTGTATAGTCAGTGGTTCTAAACTAAACCTAATCTCTCCGTTGAGCACAGACCACAATTTAATTTTACAATCGACATGAAAACTTAGTAAGGAACATGTAGACTTACAGTTCCCGCACAACTCAGTCATACCATCTATTACTCGCGTATGGAGCTTAAATTCACAGGAGCAGCGAAACGTGTGTGGAAGCAAATCACTGTAGGTTTACGAACTTGGCCGAGTCAGCTCTGGCCGGACACAAACTGAATGTGGGAAAGAAAACATGGCGAGCCACTAAATGTTTTTTGTGTTTCGCGTCACCACCTACTTGTCTCGATATTCTTACTCAGTACGAAAAACATATTGAACAAATTTGGTTATTTTTGTTCTGGAACTGGACGACGAATGCGAGGCACCACACCATAACATGCAATTTTATCTGTAGTTTCATTTCTGGCGATAATTCTTAGCGCATTACAGTAACTTAACTCCTTATTTCATCGTGAACTCTATTAATAAGAAACGGGAACTGTCTAATTATTCTACTTTAAATCTGTAGGAACTGAAACTAGAGTAAACTGAGCCGCTGTTTTTTACTCTCGTGTAACTGTTCTTTAGTGCTGAACAATATAAATAATGTAGCTACGAAAACGATATCTGATAGAAAAATAAGGTACCAAAACTGTCTGAAACGGTATAACTGTATATTTAATTAACTCTACCAAAGTGATTAGAAAACGTAACTGTATGTTGACAATGAACTCCCTTCATACGCCGCTATTGCTCCAAGATGACCGGTTTCAACAGTCTAACGAAAATGGCTCTGAGCACTATGGGACTTAACAGCTATGGTCATCAGTCCCCTAGAACTTAGAACTACTTAAACCTAACTAACCTAAGGACAGTACACAACACCCAGCCATCACGAGGCAGAGAAAATCCCTGACCCCGCCGGGAATCGAACCCGGGAACCCGGGCGTGAGAAGCGAGAACGCTACCGCACGGCCACGAGATGCGGGCAACAGTCTTAACGCTGTCATCATCTGATCTTCTGAAACTGCCATGTTACATTACATGAAATCCCCCACGTATACGTGTCGTGATAAAATCCAGTCGATAAACTACAGGCAGTTGGTAAAATGCACACAAATGATAAACAGCACACGCTTAATATCTTCGTATTGTCCATGCTAGCTGACGCCGAACATGATTCATTTTGCCCACTGTGTGTAAGTTACCGACTGGATCTTTATCAAGACATGTACGCGTGGGGAATGATATTTATGCTTTGACTTCGTGTAATGTATCGTGGCAATTTTACAGCAAGTTCCAGAACATCGGATGATGACAGCATAACAATGTTGAAAGCGGTCGTCTAGTAGCAATAAACGTGTTTACACTGCGATCGCGGCATATGAAGTGTGTTCATTGTCAAACATACCAATCGCCCCACAGCGCAGCATGTGTACCTTACACAACTGTATGTTAAACAAGCTATTCTTTGAAAATCGATTGTACAGTACAGTGAAGTGCTGCAGTGCACGACGGCACATTGCGTGACTAGCAATTTCAAAACACAAAGCTAACCAAATATAAACGCTCTATAAAATTACCAAACAATTTTTGAAACAACAAATAACCAGAATGTTTCCCTAAAAATCCCTTGTAATTCCTTCGCAAAATGACTAAATAAATTTCCAAATGCTGAGTGATACACACGCAAATGTAACACCGCACTGTGAGAATAAGACTGCATTTGAAATTAAATGTCGGCAGGGGTGGCCGAGCGGTTCTAGGCGCTACAATATGGAACCGCGCGACCGCTACGGTCGCAGGTTCGAATCCTGCCTCGGGCATGGGTGTCTGTGGTGTCCTTAGGATAGTTAGGTTTCAGTAATTCTAAGTTCTAGGGGACTGATGACGTCAGAAGTTAAGTCTCATAGTGCTCAGAGCCATTTGAACCATTTTTGAAATTAAATCTAAACTGAATTTTTCCTAAACTGATCTGGTAATGAATTTTGGGAATGAAAAATACGCAGCGCAGCAACAAGAAAGTTAAATGGGAAAGAAGAAGCCTTGCAGAGAAATGAAAGGTCGTAAAACTATTCTAAACAGATCGTTCTTCACTTTTTATGAAACTACTTCCACTCCGTGCAATATGGCGACAGATATAACCAGAAAATGTGAAAATTATTTCGTGAGGAGACGGTGATGGAATTTAATTTTGTTAAATGATTGAAAGTAACTGACCTTTAAAAACTGTACTGCAGAAGCTGAAACTCATTGCCTGACTTACAATCATCATTAAAAAGATTTATCCTTTGTAACAAGTTTTACTACACCAAGTGATTACTTTCTAAAAACAGTAAAAGAATGGTAAAACCTATAACCTCTGAGTGCAAGCTATGTGAACTGATAACTTTACTTACGTCTGAACAATAAAACTGACTAACCCAAAGAAATAAAGAGAAATTCCCCTAAAAGCTTCCGTTCCTCAAACCTCTCATAATTACGTGCAAGCAAGCAGTGTAGCTTCAAAATTACCACATATTCTTCACTTTTCCAATTAATCTTTAATAATTATAATTCACAATTCACCCTTTTGTGTGTCTTTATCCCTGTGCTCTTCAAGCCATTTCCATCCGCTCAGTAGCATAGCCAACAACCGACTCTCGTACTAACTACTCTTAGAATGCTTGCTGCAACAGCAATACTACTAGCAACCGAAGATAATAGTGGTCGCCGTCAAAACTCTGTGGCGTAACGTATCTACTATAGAAAACAACTGTTTGAAAAAAGTTTAGCGTACAAATGTAAAATATGACACATCCAGTAAGAATGTAAAGCTCACGTAACTTTCCTTGAATACCAAAAATAAACTAGAAATCTCACAACTACTCTGGTGATTTTGTAGGATGGCTGTAATAACTTCTCGCGTCTTTCACAACAGTTTTTTATTTTTTATTTTTTTTAGCAATGTTGAAGTCTTTAGCAATTTTGACGTCTTTTCCTATTTTATTCAATTTCGAATCTAAACATGTCTCTTATTTAATTTTTTCAGCAGTCATTTCATACAGACAAAGCATTAATTTCACCGGTACTAGTCTAGCCGTCCAAGCTTCAATTTTAGAAACGACTCCACACACAAAATGACTGTCGCTGTGTTCGCTATGATTCATGAAACGAATATACAGAGTATGAATATGTACGAATATCAAGAGCTCAGATGGAAAACGAGTCCTAAGCAAAAAAGGGTTAGCAGAAAGGTGGAAGGAGTATGTAGAGGGTCTACTCAATGGAGATATACTTGAGGGCAATATTATGGAAATGGATGAGGACATAGATGAGGATGGGAAGGGATATATGATACTGCGCAAAGAATTTGACAAAGCGCTGAAAGACTTAAGTCAAAAAACGCCCAGGGAATAGACAACATTCCGTTAGAGCTGTTGATAGCTTTGGGAGTGCCAGCCCTGACAAAACTCTTGCATCTGGTGAGAAAGATGTATGAGACAGGCGAAAAACCTTCGGATTTCAGGAAGAATATAATAATTCCAATTAGAAAGAAAGTAGGTGTTGACAGGTGTGAAAATTACCAAACTATCGGTTTCGTAAGTCACGGTTGCAAAATACCAACACGAATCGCTTACAGAAGAATGGAAAAACTGGTAGAATCCGACCTTGGGGAAGATCAGTTTGGATTCAAGAGAAATGTAAAAGCATTTGTAGACTTAGAGAAAGCTTTTGACAATGTTTACTGGAGTACTCTCTTTCAAATTCTAAAGGTGGCAGGAGTAAAATACAGGGAGCAAAACGCTATTTACAATTTATGGCAGCTGTAAGAGTCGAGGGGCATGAAAGGGAACCAGTGGTTGAAAAGGAATGGGAGCTAACATCCCAAAGATGTTCGGGCTCACATGCGGTTCCTCTTCGTCGAAATGTCTTGGCTCGAACTGGCCTAGGAGTTGAACTGCACGTGTCGCAGTACACACCCTAAATTAGACATTTGTGATCCTTTGGTTAAATTGTCTGGCTGATGGCAAGTTTGTGAAATTGTATGAAACAAACAACGTTGATATAACATATAGCAACAGTAATAATAATATCGGGAGCTAAATCAACAACCCATAAATGATGTAGGCCACCCAGATGCGATTTGGTTAGAATAATGTTTATTCAGAAAGGAAAATAATCGCGAGAGTGGTCGTATTTAGAATTACTGTTACACTCAAGCGCATATCCATTTGACACAGTTCGATCATTCACAATCTCATTGTGAATTACAGTTATTGCAGTACTACACCTCGTTAACTACGCGAAAAGTTACAGGGGCGCGGCTGGTCGCCACTAGAGACTAAATCCCGCGATACCACACAACGCTTCATTTTCTAAGTCGTTTCACTTCCTAGCTACCTAAAGACTGACCGTCCGCTTTGGCGTCTCCACCAGCACAGTCCCTCTGCCCGTCCGCGGCCGCGTTCCCCGCGCGCCGAACATCCTCGCTCAACTGACTAGTGCACTTCCCTTCTCTGAAGCCGTCCATCTTATTGGCTACAGCTTATTCTTCATTATTTTACATTTCACCATATTTAAATAATCAAAGCTTGACCACTTGCAAGTTCTACATAAAGTAACAATAATATCCATTACATAATGAACGTTAAATTCTTTTACATAAAACCAATACAATTTCCTTCTTAACTTTAAATTTCACGGCCAGTAGCCTTGCGCCAATGTGCTTTCTCATAAATAAATAAAGAACAAAAGCAACTATTATGCACTAAACTGTACAAAATAAATTCTATTACCTAATGATTCAATACGGTTTCGAGCTGTGTTCGTTCAATGTGTTTTGTGTGGAGGAAATGATGATCCGATGCTTAACTGAGCGTACAGATAATTTAAATTTACTCTGATATACCAATTTGAAGAAATGCGGAATAGTGAGATGCCCTTGTCAAAAATAACATGGCTCTTATTTCATTTGTTGTAGCAAGATCTGGCCTATTTCCACTCTCATGTTGAACTGTAATTACCAAACAATTCTAAAGTTACAGAGTTGATATTTATAACATCTGTCATTTTACATATATACGCTTCTATACGAAATGTCGATCGTTAAGATCGACTAAAGCGTTCAGATTTTAGCATTCAGGTCTTTGTTACAAAACTTATTAATTTCACTTTAACAGTAATTCTAAACTACACTCCTGGAAATTGAAATAAGAACACCGTGAATTCATTGTCCCAGGAAGGGGAAACTTTATTGACACATTCCTGGGGTCAGATACATCACATGATCACACTGACAGAACCACAGGCACATAGACACAGGCAACAGAGCATGCACAATGTCGGCACTAGTACAGTGTATATCCACCTTTCGCAGCAATGCAGGCTGCTATTCTCCCATGGAGACGATCGTAGAGATGCTGGATGTAGTCCTGTGGAACGGCTTGCCATGCCATTTCCACCTGGCGCCTCAGTTGGACCAGCGTTCGTGCTGGACGTGCAGACCGCGTGAGACGACGCTTCATCCAGTCCCAAACATGCTCAATGGGGGACAGATCCGGAGATCTTGCCGGACAGGGTAGTTGACTTACACCTTCTAGAGCACGTTGGGTGGCACGGGATACATGCGGACGTGCATTGTCCTGTTGGAACAGCAAGTTCCCTTGCCGGTCTAGGAATGGTAGAACGATGGGTTCGATGACGGTTTGGATGTACCGTGCACTATTCAGTGTCCCCTCGACGATCACCAGTGGTGTACGGCCAGTGTAGGAGATCGCTCCCCACACCATGATGCCGGGTGTTGGCCCTGTGTGCCTCGGTCGTATGCAGTCCTGATTGTGGCGCTCACCTGCACGGCGCCAAACACGCATACGACCATCATTGGCACCAAGGCAGAAGCGACTCTCATCGCTGAAGACGACACGTCTCCATTCGTCCCTCCATTCACGCCTGTCGCGACACCACTGGAGGCGGGCTGCACGATGTTGGGGCGTGAGCGGAAGACGGCCTAACGGTGTGCGGGACCGTAGCCCAGCTTCATGGAGACGGTTGCGAATGGTCCTCGCCGATACCCCAGGAGCAACAGTGTCCCTAATTTGCTGGGAAGTGGCGGTGCGGTCCCCTACGGCACTGCGTAGGATCCTACGGTCTTGGCGTGCATCCGTGCGTCGCTGCGGTCCGGTCCCAGGTCGACGGGCACGTGCACCTTCCGCCGACCACTGGCGACAACATCGATGTACTGTGGAGACCTCACGCCCCACGTGTTGAGCAATTCGGCGGTACGTCCACCCGGCCTCCCGCATGCCCACTATACGCCCTCGCTCAAAGTCCGTCAACTGCACATACGGTTCACGTCCACGCTGTCGCGGCATGCTACCAGTGTTAAAGACTGCGATGGAGCTCCGTATGCCACGGCAAACTGGCTGACACTGACGGCGGCGGTGCACAAATGCTGCGCAGCTAGCGCCATTCGACGGCCAACACCGCGGTTCCTGGTGTGTCCGCTGTGCCGTGCGTGTGATCATTGCTTGTACAGCCCTCTCGCAGTGTCCGGAGCAAGTATGGTGGGTCTGACACACCGGTGTCAATGTGTTCTTTTTTCCATTTCCCGGAGTGTATTATAGATATGATCAACATTCAAGTTTTATTGGGATCAACATCAAAATTACACCCAAAACTATAGGCCTAGATCTCTGGCATCAGATTGTTGTAGAATTCTGGAACATGTATTACACTCGCGTATTATGACATTTATACAGACCGAAAATCTACTGTGTAGGAACCTACAATGGGGGCCGTAAAGAACGATCGTATGAAACCCAGCTCGCTAAATTCGTCCACGAGACAGGAAAAGCGGTAGATACAGGCGCCCAGGTGGACGCCGTATGCCTTAACTTCCCCATCTGATACTGTTCCGCATAGCCGTCTAGTGAACAAAATACGAGTCTACGAAGTATCAGACCAACTGTATGACTGGAATGAAGAAATTCCAGCAAACATAACACAGCGATCCTTTCTAAACGGACTGAATTCTTTAGGCTTGAAAGTGACGTTGGGAACATACCGAGTGAGCGCTATGGGACTGTTACTTTTCATGATTTATATATGAGTGACGTAATAGATAACGCCATAAGTTCCATGAGGCTTTTTGCTGATGACTCTGATATACACAGAGAAGTAGCAACACGAGAAAATTGTAGCGAAATGCAGGAAGACATGCACAGGATCGACTCTCGGTGGAGGGAGTGGTAACTGACAGTCACCATAAACAAATGTAAGGTCCTGCGTATAATTCGATACAACAAGCCTTCATTTTATAACCACACGATTCCAGGAGAATAACTGGAAGCAGCTACATCTCTAAAATACCTAGAAATACGCGCACGGAGCGACGTAAATTGTAACGAACGCATATTCAAATTGAGATTTATTGGCAGAACCCTCATGAAATGTAGCCCATGAACAAAGCAGGTAGCTTATAAACCCATCTTTCGATTAGTTTGTGGATAACGCTCGTCTGTCTGGGATCCGCATCAGATAGTACTAATAGAGGAAACTTAGAAAGTCCAAAGAAGTGCTGCGTCTTTCGTTACAGGTCCGTTCAGTAAGCACGAGTCCGCCTGGTTAGCTGAGTGGTAACGTACTTACCTAGCATGCAGCGGGCCCAGTTTCGAATCCCAGCCGCGTTGGAAATTTTCTTCGCTCGTGGACTGAGTGTTGTGTTGTCCTCATCATCATTTTATCCTCATCACCGGCACGCAAGTCAACCAATGTGGCGTCGACACAAGTAAGACTTACACTCGGCGGCCGAACTTATCCGGATGGGGCCTCCCGGCCAACAATGCCACACGATCATTTCATTTCAGCTAGCACGATGCGTCACGGAAATAACCCAACTTCAGTTGCCGACGACGAAGAAAGGCGTTCTGTGGACTACTGTTAAATTTCCGAGAGCGCACGTTCCTGGAACAGTCAACCGATGCAGTGCGTCGCAATAGGTATATTTCGCGAAAAATTTTGAAGGCAAAATTAGAGAGATTCAAGATCGCGCAGAGAATACCAGTAATAGTTCTTCTCTCGAACCATTGGCGAGTGGAACAGGAAAAGGGGGAAGCGGCAGTGGTGTACAAAGTACACTCCGCCAGACACCGTAAGGTGGCTTGCGGAGTAGAGTTGTAGATGCAGATGTAGTGAGGCAACGCAACATAAAAACTATGTGCTGGACTCAGATCCAGGACCTTACATTTTATGAGCAAAGGCTCTTACTTAGTGGGCTATCCAAGTACGACGAAGGTTTGAGAGAAGCTCTCAGAGCAGGTGCCTGGATGGCTCAGTCGGCAGAACTTGGGACGCGAAGCACATCGATTCCGGGTTCGAGTCCCGGGCTGGCAGACACATTACATCTGCTATTTGCATTAGTGACGAAACGTTGAGACGCTCTGCACCAGGGGCCGGCAGGATCCTGTATGTGTGCGGTTAACAGGTGTTCTGCATGCACACAGGGGCAAGGTGGCGACCCGCTTCTCTCCACTACCCACCATATCGTCTCTCCGCCCTTTCCTCTGTAATACGTTTTGTTTCCTAGCTTGCTTTATTGAATGAAGGAATAAGGTTAGTAGGAGTGCTTGAAGGAAATCATGATTTGAAGGAGTACCTATTACCTACGATACGTTTTGTTTAATTATCACAGGTAGAGTCTACAATGTAATGTCTGGAACAAAATTTCTACATACAGACAAAAGCAAACAGTTACGTAAATTTGATGTTTGCTCTTAACCGATACTATTCAATTTTCATAACAGAAAAAAATCTCTCACAAACGTATGTCGAGGCAAACATTGACATTATCTTCGCGGCTACACGATGGAAACGAGGAAACTCTTACTGTGGAAAGTCGTGATAAAAGTCTATTACACGTCTTGCCAAAAGGAACTTGTCTCTCAGACGAGAATTACACTGTAGATCTATTAATTTCATTTGCAAATTGGGATGAATGTCATCTACAGAAACAGCAAATGGTCTCGACAACCATTCAAAAGCTTGGAATAAATATGATATATCCCCAAATCGCTTGAGAAATTCCTCTTTTATTGCACCAAGTACGGAAACATATTCTTTGCAATTCTGTTCTCGCACAGTAGGCAGAGTAGGGGAATGCTCTGCGTTCCCTGACGAGAGCTGTCGTTCCCACAGCTCAAGCTTGCTAATGAAAGCTTACACCTTTCAGTCATTTCACAAGTTAGCTATTTTAGTCTTGCAAACTTGTGTTCAATGCATTCATGTGTCTGGTAATTTCCACTAAAAATATAAGGTCGGCAACCCACTCTGGATCTTCTAACTTGGGGTCGTTCCTTCCTTTGTCCTTTAAAAACTAATTTATTGGTATTCTCAGCTCAAAAAATGTTTTGAGTACATTACCGCGGCTAAGCCAGCGGACTTCACTGTGGTATGCAATGTCACCGTACTCTTCCCCAATTTCAGCTAAATATGTGTGAAACTGTCTATGTGTAATCCCATGGGATCTCAAATAATTAACTGCCGAATAACCGCTTGGATGACGTCCCCAGTTTTCCTAATTTTGCACAGAGTACTTCTTCGTGCAAAACGCATTGGATGCTTTACAATGATTCTTCTGTGCGCTGTAGTTTTTGTCTTAGTAATCTAACAAATCCCATTTGTTCTCCTTTCATTGCAGGTGCTCCGTCTGTTGTCACTGACAGCAAACGTTCCCATTTCAAGCCAGCTGAATCAACAGCTTCTTCAACGTCTTTTAGGATGTACTCGCCGGTGGTCGTTCTTTTTAAAGATATCACATATAAAAAATCCTCTGTTATGTGCAGAGCAGTGTCCACGCCGCGGACATAAATCACTAATTGCCCGGTGTCTGAAATATCTGTGGACTCATCAAGTGCGATGAAAAATGCAATAAACTCCTGCACTGCACTCCTTCATTGACGGTAAACGTCACCTGTCATGGCACTTATGCTCCGCCGAGAAAGAGTGATAGCTCGAAACTGATTTGCATTCAGTGGGCAAAGTAAATCAGCAGCGCCAATGATGCACTCATTTATAAATTCACCTTCACCAAATGGTTTTCCAGCTCTCGCTACATTAAGTGCAATCTTATAACTTGCACGTATCGCTGGGCTATCATTGTTGTCGTCCTGTAAAATTGAAAACAGTGATTCATAAAACGCTAAATCAGTCAGATGAGAGACATGACGAAAGAAGATCTCCTGTGACAACAGCAACTTACGTCAGATTCATCTAGTATCGTCAGATCGCTGTTCTTAAGCTCAGTCAGTTTCCCCATCCGCTCAGAATCCGACAATAAACTGTACTCCTCCTTTTGGAATTTATTATAATGACGTGAAATACCAAACTTCCCCTGGCCAGCGAGAACACTGCCACATATCAAACATAACGAATTTTCACGCCGGCCGCGGTGGTCTCGCGGTTCTAGGCGCGCAGTCCGGAACCGTGGGACTGCTACGGTCGCAGGTTCGAATCCTGCCTCGGGCATGGATGTGTGTGATGTCCTTAGGTTAGTTAGGTTTAAGTAGTTCTAAGTTCTAGGGGACTGATAACCGCAGCAGTTGAGTCCCATAGTGCTCAGAGCCATTTTTGCATTTTCACGTTTTTGCACAAGCAAAAAAAAAAAAAAATTGATTCTCCCATTTCTTTTTAAAAGATAGCAAATCTCCACTTCTTCGTTCCCTTGATTCACTCTGCATTTTTGCGGCTCTTGAAATACAACGTTCACTACGTAGTGGTCGCCTTGCATCAACGTCCGCGGCTTAGCCTGGCACTACACTCCGGAACCTGCCGGCTGTCGCCACTGCCCCGGTCGACGATTGCACGCGAGCGGCACACGTGCAGCGCTGTGCGCTCATGAGCCGCGTGCAACTTTGGCCCGCCCCTGCTCTACACGTTGCCGCAGTCACACTTCCCGATAATCTTCTTCAAATTAATCAGTTACGCCGCCAGGTCAGGTGAAAAATTCAGCCAGGGTGCCACGGCGAGCGAGCCCACTGAGGCGAAACAAGCGCTCTATCATTGTAACAGGTACAGAGGTGAGTGAGCATGCCGGCGTTTACCCCAGTTCACTGCTACCAGCGCCACGTCATCATAACGAGCCTGTGCTTAACATGCAGAGGACTGCAGCGTTGTATAAGAGTGAAAATGAAAATTAAAATAACTTTCCGAACTTCGTCAGTGTATGCTTCAGTATATTAATGTTAACATAGTGAGGTCTCAGAATGATCAGATGAGCATGCTAGGCAAAATATACTTTCTTAAGAAAAAAATAAGTGGTGCTGAAAAATGAGACTATAAACCTAAAAAGTGAAAAATGTTGAGAATATGCAAATGTATGTCAAGTCTCAACTTGATCAGAGCAATATTCTGGTCAAAATCCCAATTTTACGAAACATTAAAGGCGCTAAATATTAGATTCAGAAAGATGAGAATTTGTATGTAGCCTCAGTTTGATGTAAACACATTAAATATGTGACAGCAATAAGCTACCTCTGTTAGTTATCAAGTTATTTACTAAAAACCAAATTTGGATTTAAAATGTCCTTATTCATGACAGATTAAGTATCATTTGTATTTGTACTAGAAAGTTTTAATTACAGCACTCGATTATATTTATGCAGTAATACAGCGGTATTAAGAATATTTTAAAATTTTAGAGAACAGAGCTGTTAATTAATATATGTCTGAGGAAGGCGCCATTTAGATACTGCTACCTGTACTTAGGTGATTGATAGCAGATGTTCCTTTTTGGCTATGCACTGCGCCCCTACATAAATACTGCCAGAGAGGCAGTGGCAAGAGACACTTCACACTGTTATATCAATCTGTTCACTTCAGTCAAACGTCTGCGTGCGTTATGGCTCGGATAACGTCAGAGCTGCCTCTCTTACAGGTCGCCTCTGAACTGTTAGTATTGTTGTTTCGGATAGGGATATAATTATTATTGTTAGGGATGTTATATTTTGTGGGGGGTGAACTTTTATAAATTATACCAAACAGTTAAAATACAAAAGTTTTGTTTATAATCGTAGTTCCTGATTCCGCTGAGTAAATAGGGGGTAGGAACATCTTATTTCAGTGAGCACGAAAAGTAATTTGGAGTTTCAGACTGGAAATTGTGGTCAGTATGTTCTCCATCGCTTTCTGTCTCACCGCAAAAATAGTTTTGAAGCTGTTGTAAACGCCGAAGGTAGCTGTAAACCACGCACGGACATTTTAAGTGTCCTATCACAACGACATAACGTAGTAAAGACCATTTTGATCATTGTCCGCCGCCCCACATACGGTGCATTGGCCGGATACTGAAATGTGAAAGTGATTGGTACAAAACAGGGAAACCGGTAGGCACTAACAGGATATCGAAGTGAAGTACGCTGACATCAGTCAAGAACAGTGGTAAGATTTGCTCGCGAGTGTGGACACTTAATTGTGAATGTTAGTTACAGCGTCCTTGAACGTGACGAAAGGAGGTAAGAAGGCAACGCTGCATCGCGGCTACCATCGTAGCTGAGGTTAGAACAAGACGGTGTATCATGAGCAGCTGCGTGGACCTGCAAGCTGGTGTGCGCGCTCACAGGTGTCGAGGCACTCCTTGGAGTTACTGTAACACGCGATTCACAGCACCATTCTCACTGCCACAACTGCGGCTCCTGCCTACACCACATCGCGACGCGTTGAGTCAAGAATATTTAAAGTATTTATTAATTGCTTCTAACATGCTACTAAAAAGGAACCTAATTATAAGGATGGTGCGAAACTTAAGATAGTATTTTTAGAACCGAAATTGCAGAGGTTTGTAAAGATTTCAAAGACGCAAATTATCCTATGGAGGTTGTCAGAAAGGATATACAATGAATCCAAACAGTGCTCTAATCGGTTACAGGGAGTAACTAATAAAGTAAATGCTAGTCAGAATGATATTAAGAATGTAATATCTGACTATGCTAAATTGTGTAGGAGTGTTGATAAAAAATTTTCTGTCAGAGTGGAGGCAGTAGAGCTACAAGTAGAACAACTAAATACTATTATTAACGAGACAGAAAATAGAGCACCCTGTGGTAGCTTTTGTAATGCAACTGTACAACATGTTGCTTTAGATGACGCAGCTTTTATCGGACGTCGTGACTTTTTACCTTTTGATCCAGACAAACAAATTCACCCGTTAGAGTTCTGGAGTGATTTTGAGGACGTTTTACTAAATGCCTGGTCAGAATGAGAGAAAATTTCATTCGTTGGTTGGTTGGTTGCTTTGGGGCAGGGGACCAAAGAACAATTTCTTTCCTAAGAAAGGAGATGCTTTGGGATGGTCAGCTGACGTAATGATTAGATGCAGAAGTCTTTCTGAATTTAAAACTGCGTTTCTTAATGAGTACTGGTCACACAACAAACAAAACAATGACAGAACCGGAAACGATGATCATGGGACTAGAAGATAAACTACCTTGGTACTGGCAGAAAGTATTATGATGTGAGCAGGTTCATTGAGTATCTGGAGCGAAAAGAAAGAGTAGCTGCTGCTAAGGAGCAGGTGCAAAATAATAATAGGTCTTCTAACAATCATGTGAACAACCGAAGTAATGGCAGTGGGAACGTGAATGTTAGAAATATGGACATTAAGAATACACCATCTAATAATCATGGTGAAGGCCGTGGTAGGGGAAAAGGAGGTAGACAGCCACCGCACTTACGCAATAATTTTTATGATGGAAATTTGTGGTAAGGTCTTATGGGACCAAACGGCTGAGGCCATCGGTCCCTAAGCTTACGCACTACTTAATTTACCTTTAACTAACTTACACCTAGGACAAAACATACACCCAAGCCCGAGGAAGGAGTCGAACCTCCGACGGGGGGAGCCGCGGGTGCAGTGACAAGGCGCCTCAGACCGCACGGCTACCCTGCGCAGCATTGTTATGATGAAGGGAGAAATATAGATAATATACTGTTGAAAAAAGAAGGAGGGCAGAATGCCACCCGACCTGATTCAGAACCGAATGAACAAATAGGCCGCGTGTGGGAAACCAAGTCCCGTCCAGGAGGAAACTGGCGCTCACCTGTTGGATACATTATCACAGACAGTAACAAAAGCACAGACCATAGTCAGCATAAGCGAATCGATAATAGGGATGATAAAATTGGAGCAGACAGTAACAGTAATGTGCTAAACCACTCTCATTAGCTAGCTGACAGTAGTTTGAACACATTAGAAAAATGGGGCAAGAAAGAAAAAGAGGACGCTACAGATAATAGGGAAGAACAAATCAACTGGTCTAAATCAGGTGAGAACGAGGATGAAGTCTTACATCTTCGACAATAGTGGCAATCTGAAGGCTAAAGTTTCGGTAGAGGAAATAGAGTCAGTTTTGCAAAGTTTTGAGGAGGAGTTGTTAGATGAAGGGGATAGCAATAATAATAAGTTCAGGGAACGTATTAGCTGTATTAACTTGCCACAAACTGTAAAAGCAGACGACAATGTTACAGATACTAGTGTTACGCAGGAACGCAGTTGCTCATAGGTAGAGAGGTAGTTTAGCTAAGGTTCAGCAAACAAAAGTAGAGGAGATCTCCAAGTGCTTTGATTTATAATTGGTAGACTGGTTGGAAAAGGCAGCTGCAGATGTTGAGTTTGATGACCCCTTGAATCTAAGCATAAATGTACTTGCAACTGAACAAAATTATTTTAGCTGGTGACAGATGGAAAAAGATATAATAGAAGACTTTCAGGAGGAACCTGTTCAGACTAAAATAACTCACCTTGTTATAAAAACTAATATCTCAGGAATAACAGTGCGTTGTTTTCTTGATAGTGGCAGCGAAGGAAGTGCTTCGTCCAAACCATTCTTTGATTCTATTCCTAATAAGAATGAGTTAACTGTCATGAAAATAAGAGGTTTAAGAAAAATAGGTGTTACTGGAAAAGTTTCTAGATCAGTACAGCACGAAGCTTTGATACCAACAGGTATAGGTAACATAATAATAAGTCATCCTTGATTAATCGTGTCTGGGTTAAGTGTCGAAATGCTGATTGGTAAAATCCTTTTAACTAAACATCAAGGGAGAATTGACTGTTATCAGAGCCACTCAGTGTTAACTTTACCAAATTCTCGAGCTATTACGGAGCCAATGATTGGGAATTATGAGGGCTGTGATAATAAAGCATGTGAACTGCCTGTTAGAGTAATGAGGAATAAGGGATACTTGCAGGAAAACTCTGGATTCAGGAATGACATGCAAGATGCTGATATGGAAGTTAATTATATCCTGGAAGAAATAGAGGATAAGGTACAGTCAACATATCAAATTTCTGATAAACGAAGGGTAGAATCAAGGGAAGTATTGACCCTCATCGCAACGTATTCTCAAATACGCCCGGTGAAGTTAAAGGGTATGAATCCCGTGTGAATGTAAAACCTGGACAGGTATTTTTCAAGAAACCTCGTCAGATACATGTTTCGAGAAAGGAAGTTGCTAAGAAAGAAACTCTAAGTATGTTGACACGGGGTGTCATTTAGCAAGCCATCAGTGAATATAACAACCCTCTTGTTGTTGTGCCTAAGCGTGAACGAAGCGTCAGATTAGTAGTGGATGCACGCCGGCTAAATGAAACTGTGATAAGAGAGAGTGACAGTGCACAAAATATGGACAAACCGATACAAAAGTTCCGAGGAATTATGTATCTTACATCAATGGATATAACATGTGTGTACTGCAATTTGTCCCTGGCGAAAGAATCAGCTAAATATACAGTCTTTTTGTATGAAGGAGTGTGCTGCCAATACAAAGAATTTCCATTTGGATTAAATATTTCTCTGTGTACCTTTGTGAGAGTGGTGTCTCAAGTATTGGCGGAGGAATTGTTAGATAAGGTGACTATTTATGTAGACGACGTACTGATGGCAACTCCCACATGGGAAGAACGTATCGGTCTACTAGACAGAGTGCTACCAATTATAGAAAAAGGAGGTATGAAATTAAAGTTAGAGAAGACTGAGTGTGCCAGAGACAAAATAAAATTCTTGGACCATAAAATTAGCAGGGAAAGTACATTACCTGATCGTTTCAAATTTTATCGTTGGAAATTTTGAAGTCCCAGGAGCAAAAAGCAGCCAGGTCAATGTTCGGTTTATTCGTATCCTCCCCGGTTTTGTAAAAGATCACTTGTTTATTGCACCTTATCTACTCCAATTGTTGAAGAGAAATATCCCATGGGTTTGGACTGAAGACTGCCAGTCCACACTGAAGAATTAAAAATATGTTTGATGAGTAGACCGCTTTTACACAAACCAGATTGTTCAAAACAGTTCTGCATATCAATTGATGCAAGAGATTGTGGGATTGTAGTAGAGGTGTTCCAGATGGGAACAGAAGGCGATCAAGAGGTACAAAAGCAACCACGTTTGCGGGTCGTTCACTGCAACGTCTTGAGCGAAAGTGTGAAATTTTGGAATTAGAGACACTGGCAATCGTGTTTGCAAAAGTTTGAAAATTGTTTGTTAGGGCACGGGGTGACAATATATACTGATCACAAAGCACTAGAATTTTTAGAAACTAGCAAACTGAGTCATCTAAGACTAACAAGATGGACTATGTACCTTCAGCAGTTCGACCTTGATATTAAATACGTACAAGGGAAGACTATCTGGTAGGAGATGGGATATCAAGAAGTGTTGAGTTATGTAGGGGATCGGAAATTTCGTTAGCAGATAAGAATGAGGCGTTAATGTTGGCCATACATGTGGTCAATGAGGAAAGTGCCTTGGAGAAAGTATGTAAAAACTTGTGAAGGAAGCAAAATGACTACGATCAGTTGAGGCTAGTCAAAAGCCATTTAGGAGTCCCTAATTATCCAAAAGTAGCGTAGAGTTATTGCCTCCACAAAGAAATTTTATTTCGTAGAAATAAGTCCGATTCAGCAGAATGGAATATATGTTTTCCATGCCAACATGTTGATCTGCTCATAGATTAAGTGCATCTACGATATGGCGAGTATGGACTCAAGACATACATTTCGAAATCAAGTGGGAAGGTGATTTTCGGCAACATGCATCGTACAGTAGCAAGATGTGTTGTATATCATAAGGTACGTGTAGTAAATAGTATATTGCAGGGAGATATGTGCAATGTAGAACGAAGTGAATCCATGCAATTATGTGCAGCCTGACATCTAAAGGAGGATGTACCCATGTTTTTGTTGTGACTGACGGTTTTAGCAAGTGTGTGAAACTATGTTCAATAAAGCGAGCTTATGCCATAACGCTGGTAGACAAGGACTACTTGGTAAAGATTGGCAAGCCGAAGACTCTGGATAACGGTCCGCAATGTTTATCTGAAAAATTAAATGCATTTCTAGAAAACGTCGAAATTTGTTATAAAAGGATCTCGGCGTATTTTCCACAGGGGAATACGAGCGAGAGCGTTATACTCGTGTTAAACAGGTTGTGTGGGACATATGGTGCCAGGAAGTATTCAGCTTGGGTCCATCATATCGAGAAATTTGAAGAAATCAACAGCAGACTTAAACGTGATGCAAGAGGCTTTGCTGCTTGTGAACTAATGTTTAATCAAGAGCCACATAACATCCTTTTAAAAATCGTTGATTCTGTAGCCATATTTCAGAGCTCTATAGATGCAAAGAAAGCACGGGATAGGGCAAACATATGTAAAAGAGTCTCGGACAGAAAAATTTAAACATTGGAGAACTAGTGTTAGTAAAAACAAGAAAAAAAAATTTCAACGGGAACGAACAATTTTATCCATATTTATCAAGGATCATAATATGTAAGCATCAAGCAAATTCATACCGATTGGAATAACCGAAAAGTAAGAGAGAACTAGGTCTACGACACATTGTAGAGCTGAAGCTTTAGAAAACTAACAGTAGTTGGAACCGTAGGGAGTTTGTCACCCTTTGGTGGATATACAGCTGTCCCAGCTGGATGAAAATATATTTCCCTTTCAGGTTTCATGCTCTTCTTTTGTTCTGTATTTAGTAAGTACGGAATATATGCCTTCATGTTGCACATATGCTTTTAGTTTGTGATATCTTTCTAGTAAGTAAGAATGTTTGCCAAAATGACTACCAGAACGATGACTACTTAGAGAATATGATGGGTAGTTTGCAATAGTAGATTCCAAATGCTAAAATAACAATGGGTGACTTATTAACACCAATGATAGAAAAATAATTGCTAAAGTAAACAGATAATAAATAAGATCCATAAAAAGGTTTAGTAACGCCAAATACAGATACTTTTCGTTAAGAGAAGTAATTGAAGTTGATAATTCCTAAAATCTGAAAGAATAAATTTCATGTTGGAAGTACGATTGTTTGAAGGTGAGAGACAGTAATAACATGGAGCCATTAGAGGCAAGCCAAAGCGTTTCGATATTAATTTAAGGAAATATATGAAAATGGTGTGAGGAGCACACGAAAAATATATGTAAATAATGAGGTCAATGGGCTGACGAAGATAAAAAGAAGAAAAAAGTGTCGAAATATGTAGGAAAGTGACATATATAGGTAAATTAAAATAGGAAGAAATGAGAGTAATGAAGTCATTAGACTGACATGTAAGGTAAATTGCCGGCCTGTGTGGCCGCGCGGTTCTAGGCGCTTCAGTCTGGAACCGCGCTACCGCTACGGTCGCAGGTTCGAATCCTGCCTCGGGCATGGATGTGTGTGATGTCCTTAGGTTAGTTAGGTTTAAGTAGTTCTAAGTTCTAGGGGACTGATGACCACAGATGTTAAGTCCCATAGTGCTCAGAGCCATTTGAACCATAAGGTAAATTAATGGTGGGAAACTGATGTGTAATTCCCTCACGTCTCCTAAAGATGGTTGAAAAATACTTAATCTTGCTTAAGGCAGATGCTCAATTAACAAATAAATATTGACACATACAGACAAGAATACAGATAAATGAATGCGTTAAGAAATGCAGATTGCAGAGTACTGGTATGTTATAATAATAGTACTAGCTTTTCAATTATGTATGTGACAAAGCAAAGTAGCTGCATCGTAATTCAAAATAAGACAGCGACTGCTGTACCGTATTTATCCGCCGGATCTGGGGAAGCCACTTTCAAGTAAAATGTCTCGCTTGTACGGGAATATACCTAAACGGCGTACGAGTACGGCTTATAGACGCGTGGTTGACGACATACGGAAGTTTGGGTCTGGTCGTGACTCGTCTATGGATAGCCAAACTGTAAGGCTACCGCTAGCGATAAACGGGAAATCCGGGTTCGAGTCCCGGTAATGCACAAGTTTTCTTTGTCTTTCCGTTCTACATCAGATGGCGCCCATATTCGCAATTGCGAATACGTTCAAAGTAGCTGCTGTCGAACAAATATCTTCTTTAGCATACTAATCCGTACAATAACTGAGACAGATCAAGATAGAGCTTACAAAGATTACTCAATATTTCGAAGTAAAGCAACATATAAGGGAATGAAGTAAATAGCAAACTAGTCCAAAATAGGTCTATTTTAAAAACACACGTTGACTTTCAGGGAATAATTATTATGATTTATGAATAGAAAGAAAATTGCAAATTTCATGGTTCAAATGGTTCAAATGGCTCTGAGCACTATGGGACTCAACTGCTGTGGTCATTAGTCCCCTAGAACTTAGAACTACTTAAACCTAACTAACCTAAGGACATCACACATATCCATGCCCGAGGCGGGATTCGAACCTGCGACCGTAGCAGTTGCGCGGTTCCGGACTGAGCGCCTCAACCGCGAGACCACCGCAGCCGGCGCAAATTTCATGATTGAAGCTTAATAATGAATTCACTAGTAAAAATCAGCTAGAGTGACGTCATTATTTCCTGAAGCGGCTTATGGCCAATAATCATTTTGAAAACGTTATTAATAACTATCAAAATAATTTCCTTTTAAAAAAGGGAAATTCTTTCTGACAATTCCTCAATTAATCACTTAAATTATAGAAGGAAATTAGAGTATAGGTTGTATTTTGTCCTCTCTTAGATATAAGTTGAGATCAGACCTTAGTCTATGTTAGCTGTTTCTCAGAGATATGGAGGCTTCATGAAAGACAACCTACAAGCCTTATTGCAGAAGGAAGCGAGAAAGACACCAATCACAGTGATTCTTTCTCTTTCCATTTTGTAATAGTATATCAGGAAGAACACTCACTAACTACCTTAAGTGTTTTAGTGAAAGTGGTTCGTAAGAATGCACCCAACAGTGTCTACGGTTGCTATTTAATAAGTGATTGCTGAAAAGGTACAAAAGAGCGAAACGTTCTTGTGTTTTTCTCTTTCAGGCAAAGACTGAAATTCTAAATCATAAAATTCATTTTGTAACAATCAAATATTTTATTTCATGTTTCTATGTTATTTTCTGTACTTGATTTGTAAAAAAACACTATTTATTTTTCAACCAAATTAAATGTTGTAAGCAAATGATGTTACTATAGCTGGCCCCTTTTAAATGAAATTGATTTTAAATAAATATACCTTCATAAGAGTGAAATAAAAAATTAAAAACAACTTTTCCAAACTTTCTCTGTGTATGCTTCAGTATTCTAATGCTATCACTGTAAGGTCTCAGAATTATCAAATGAATATGTTAGGCGAAATAAACGATCGTAAGAAAAAAATAAATGTCTCTGAATAATAGGACTACAAGTCTAACAACTGTTTAGAATATGAAAATGTACGTCACAATCAATATTTACAAGTCCCAAATTAATCACAGCAATATTATGGTCAAAACAGGCGTTTTTACGAAAAATTTAAGGGGCTAAATATTAGAGTCAGAAAGATGAAAATTAGTATGTAGCCTCAGTTTGATATAAAAACATTACATATGTGACACCAATAAGATACCTCTATTAGTTTTCAAGTTATTTACCAAAAACCAAATTTGGAACAAAATCGTCCTTATTCATGGCGGATTAAGTATCATTTGTATTTGTAATAGAAATTTCTAAATACAGCATTCTATTACATGCATGTAAAAATACAGCTCTACCAAGTTTCAAGACTATATAGTAGATAACAATGATTACAAGGTATCTTAAAAAGGCAGTTCAGAGATCATTTCCTGCTGTCGGTACCGTTGTAAAAATTCTAGTCAGCAACGTTTAAATTCAATCGAGCTAAAACTTTTTCTTTGACTAAAACAAACATAACCCTATTTCTATAAAAATTAAGAATATTTTAAATTATGAAGGACAGAGCTAATAATTAATTCGTGTCAGAGAAAGGGGCCATTTAGATACTACTGTCTGGGCCTAGGCGATTGACAGCAGGTATTCCGGTTGGCGGTCCACTACGCCCCTATATAAATACAGCCAGAGAGGAAGTGGCAAGAGACAGTTAGAACCGAAATATCAATCTGTTCGCGTCAGTCAAACATCGCGCGCAGTGGCTCGGATGTTTAAGTGGTTCTAAGTTCTAGTGGACTGATGACCTCAGAAGTTAAGTCCCATAGTGCTCAGAGCCATTTGAACCATTTTTTAACTTTTGGTGATGAGAAGTCTGGGAAATGGACAATTTCACTTGGAACTTCGCGAAGAGGTCGCCGCTGCACTGCTAATTTATTCGGATATTATTATTATTTTTATTATTATGATTATTATTAGGAATATTATTACGTCTTGTGCGTGTGAATATTTATACGAGTAAATTGTATCAAACAGTTATTGCTCCAAACTTTTATTTATAGTAATAATTCCTGATCCCGCTAAGCAAAGAGGAAGTAGGAACTTTTTTTTCAGTGAGCACGAAGAGTAACGTGGAGTTACAGACTGGAAATTATGGTGAGTATGTTCTCCATCGCTTTCTGGCTGACCGCAAAAATAGTTTTTAGTCTATTATAAACGCCAAAGGTACCTGTAAACCACGCACAGATGATTTAAGTGTCTTTTCATAACGACATAACGAAGTAACGACCATATTGATTACTACCCGCCGCCCCACAGCTTCTAGACAGTGCAGTTGGCTGCCATATAATGCACTCCGAGAGTGGTAGGTAGCTTGCCGCTTGTCTTACCCGGCCAGCGAAACGGGCTCCTACAGTCCGTGACAGTACGACAGATCAGCTCTCTGTCGTGGACACAAGAGGGCAGCAACTGCTCGTTTACCACGGCTATCTACTGGTGATAAGCGACCTCAGCGGCTGCTCTGACCAGTAGATGGTGCGAATTAAAGAGCGACTCTGCGGGACGCTCTATCGCCAGAATGATAGTGGAGTAGCACAACAAAACAAACGGCTTCATGTGATATCTTTAAGCAGCAGTCGTGCCGGCTGTAGGAGTATATCAATTTTTGTGTGTGTGTGAATGTCAGCAGATGGCATGCTATCCCTTGTGGGTGTTTCTATGTAAGCCTGTAATATTCTGTCTTTCAGCAGCAGTGGTGCCGACTCTAGGTATTTATGAATTTGTGTTTTGGTGTCAGCAGATGGCGTGATAACATTTGCGGGTGGTTCTGTCCGAAGACATTTAACCCTATTTCTGTTAATTTTGGCCGGCCAGTGTGGCCGAGCGGTTCTAGACGCTTAAGTCTGGAAACGCGCTACCGCTACGGTCACAGGTTCGAATCCTGCCTCGGGCATGGATGTGTGTGATGCCCTTAGGTTAGTTAGGTTTAAGCAGTTCTAAGTTCTAGGTGACTGATGACCTCAGATGTTAAGTCCCATAGTGCTCAGAGCCATTTGAACCATTTTTTGTTAATTTTGTTTACAGCGTGGCACAATGAGTTTCCAGCCACTGTACTAAGAATATGATGAAATATCAGTATCATGATTGTGCATGAGCAGGAAGTAAAACAAACCAAGCAGAAATTTTGAAATGAAACTAAAGCTCACGCAGAAGCAATAAAATTCAGGTTGACAATTATTGAAATATGTAAAAAAAACCTTAAATTAGTTACAACCTATTTAACATGTTTATTGATGTAAACCTCACAACAGATATTCGGTTTAGGTTATGAAATGTTCAGTATGACTGCCATCCGTGCGGTAGCGTTCTCGCTTCCCGCGCCCGGGTTTCCGGGTCCGATTCCCGGCGGGGTCAGGGATTTTCTCTGCCTCGTGATGACTGGGTGTTGTGTGATGTCCTTAGGTTAGTTAGGTTTAAGTAGTTTTATGTTCTAGGGGACTGATGACCATAGCTGTTGAGTCCCATAGTGCTCAGAGCCATTTGAACCATTTTTTGACTGCCATCATTGGCGATGACGTGGCGCAAACAAATAGCGAAATTCTGCGTGACCCGCTAAAGTGTCGGAACATCGATGCAGTCGATGACCTCCTGAATGCCCGTTTTCAGCTCAGCAGTGCAATGGTTTTGGGATTATTGCGGTACACCTTGTCTTTAATAAAGCGCCACAAAAAGGAGTCGGTTGTGTTCAGATCCGGAGAATATGGCGGCCAATCGAAGCTCATGCCAGTGGCCTCTGGGTACCCCAGAGACAAAATGCGGTTTCCAAAGTTCTCCTCCAGGACGTCAAACACTCTCCTGCTTCGATGGGGTCGAGGTCTGTCTTGCATCAACCACATCTTGTCGAAAATAGGGTCACTTTCGAATGAGGGTGAATTCATCTTGCAAAACCTTCACGTACCGTTCGGTAGTCACGCTGTAATCAAGGAATATCGCACCGAGTATTCTGTGACTGGACATTGCACACCACACAGTCACCCGTCGAGGATGGCGAGACTTCTCGATCGCGAAATGCGGATTCTCAGACCACCAAATGCGCCAATTTAGCTTATTGACGAACCCATCGAAATGAAAGTGGGCCTCGTAACTGAACTAATTCCCTTAATTGCCCCGCGGCCAACCGTGCTACTTGAACGTCCTAACGCAAACCATTCAGAAGTTATGACGATTTTATTTCCAATAGTTCAGTAATTGTCATCCTGCACTTATAGATTGTAATTCTATCGGAGATAGCAAAAGACTTGGAAGAGCAGTTCAATAGAATGGTTCTGCCCTCAAAAAGAGTTAATAAAATGAAAATAAAAAAGTAAAATGGGGATTATGGAATGCAGACTGACAGAGACAAGGAAGCGTTTTTGAGACAAGGATATTTGTTAAGATCGAATTTTAATGTTAGGAATTGTTTTTTGAAGGTATTTGTCTTGAACGACGCCTTGTACAGAATCGAAACGTGGATGATAAACAGTGCAAACAAGAGGAAAAGAAAATCATTTCGAATGCCGGCATCGAGAAGAATTCTGAGGATTAAATGTGTAGAGATCAAGTTCGGAAGAAACAATTGTATGGTACTACTTGGCTAAAAGAAGTGATCAACTTGTAGGACAAACCCTGAAACATCAAGGAACTATCAGCTTGTAAATGAGACAAGTATGTGGAGCAAAAACTATGGCTTGGATAGGACTAGCAGTAATTATAAAGAGACTAAGAGGCCTGCACAGGATATGCTAGTGTAGAGAGCTGCATCAAACCAGTCTTTGGACTGAAGGTCGCAACAACTACAAGATCATGTGCTACTGAATAACTAACAAATTAAAAATTACAAATTTTAATTTTGCCCGTGGCGTACAGCAATGCTAACGACGACTCTGAGTGAAATGTTAACTTAATATGAAGACACTCGTTCCGTTAACGTCAAGATTTGTCTCTTCTATGTTATACGTTACGGAACCATCGTACATTCAGCAGACGAAATGCAAAATTCGATAGGAACGTTTGGACAACACTTATACTATGAATTTCACAGTTCACTTACGATCCCGAAGCAACTCGATGAAACAGAAAAAAAAGAAGAGTAGAAACCAAGCAAAATTTAACTAAGTTGTGTGCACAGAAAATCAGAACACAACAACTGTTAGTAGACGTCAGACAGCGAAATGAGATGTTCTGATTCCTGCCGAT
The DNA here is from genome assembly GCF_023898315.1 of Schistocerca nitens. Lineage (NCBI taxonomy): Eukaryota > Metazoa > Arthropoda > Insecta > Orthoptera > Acrididae > Schistocerca > Schistocerca nitens. The sequence continues at coordinate 843,591,803 of NC_064617.1, forward strand.
TCAGAACAAGGTTGGTCCAATATTACGGACTTACAGCATGCTGGAATATCTGTTGGTCAGCAAATTCTGCTAATCAGTACAACGAAAAACCAGTCGGAATTTTTTTTTTTTATTCATTCGGTGACTTGTCTCGAGCCGAGACCAATTTTCAGATTTTCAAAAATGGTATTTCCGAGGATATGAAAACCATGTCAGAACTGTGCAACGAACAGTTACAGCACGTAAAGATAACTGGTTACCTCTATGCGCTGTAGCTGTTCGTTGCACATTTTTTGCATGGTTTTCACATTTTCGGAAATACCATTTTTGACATGTTACGATGATTTGAAAATGGGTCTCGGCCTGAAACTAGTCATCGAGTGAATTAGAAATATAAATTTTGCAACTTTGGACTGGTGTTTCGTTGTGCTGAGAAAAATTACCAACTATATTTACTTCGTCTTACGTGACGGTATAGGGAAAAATGTATGACGCTTGGAGATTGACTTTCATCGACAAGGAAGTGGACACGGTACAAAAAATTAATTTTGAGAATGTAATAAGTCTCTCCTCTAAAGAGGAAATCATTGAGTATAGCGAAAACAATCATTTCTGTCCACTCGGCTGGGTAGGTCGTAGCAGAGCACCCTGAAGTTGGGTGTTATGTGTATCGCCGCTCAGTGATTCGCTGTCGCAGTCCAGCCTTCTCCTAAATCATAAAAACGGCCCGCTGCCAGGGGTCGCCCTTACCAAAGAAAGGCGCACAGTCCACTCAGTTATTCATGCCTAACGCGGAGAGGCTCTGTCGAATACTCGTTATCGGACTCGTGCATAGATCATATCGATACCGTATTATACTGCCCTCGGAGATGACAAATAGCGACTCGTCGTAAGCAACTCCATTAGGCCTCCTCTGCATTTACTGACTGCACTAACTCCTCCTTTAGCTGGAACGAGATTTCTCACCACGCCTCTGTCTCCCTCCACCTACGGCCTTCTACCGTGCGTCTCCCAGAATCTGTTGATTTATGGTGAACATACGTACCACGCCTGTGGTCTAATTTTTTTCACAACTTACAGTCATGTTCTCCTACCAAACGCAGCCTTCTCTACATCTGATGTACACTCTGAGGCAGAATAAAAAACCGACACACCACGAAGGAGTCATCCAAATGGGACAGAAATTAGTAGATGTGCAACACACGTTCCTAATGCTTTCTCGTACACTTTTCCTTTGTGCATCAGTTCCTCGGTATATTTAAAAATTCACTAGATGTTTGTGTTTAGGTACATTTGTACCCAAATGCATTGGGTTTATCTTTCAGAAATTGTTGGCATCCATGCCTGCCAAAATTATCACGCTCACATCATAATCCAAATCTTGCGCACACAGAAAGTGGAGACAAAACACTTTTCTTGGCATTTCTATTGGTGGACGATGTTTCCACGTTTAACCTTCTACATTGGTTTGTGTGTTATCACATGAGTCAGTTGTTGTTGTTGTTGTGGTCTTCAGTCCTGAGACTGGTTTGATGCAGCTCTCCATGCTACTCTATCCTGTGCAAGCTTCTTCATCTCCCAGTACCTACTGCAACCTACATCCTTCTGAATCTGCTTAGTGTATTCATCTCTTGGTCTCCCTCTACGATTTTTACCCTCCACGCTGCCCTCCAATGCTAAATTTGTGATCCCTTGATGCCTCAAAACATGTCCTACCAACCGATCCCTTCTTCTAGTCAAGTTGTGCCACAAACTTCTCTTCTCCCCAATCCTATTCAATACCTCCTCATTATTTACGTGATCTACCCACCTTATCTTCAGCATTCTTCTGTAGCACCACATTTCGAAAGCTTCTATTCTCTTCTTGTCCAAACTAGTTATCGTCCATGTTTCACTTCCATACATGGCTACACTCCATACAAATACTTTCGGAAACAACTTCCTGACACTTAAATCTATACTCGACGTTAACAAATTTCTCTTCTTCGGAAACGATTTCCTTGCCATTGCCAGTCTACATTTTATATCCTCTCTACTTCGACCATCATCAGTTATTTTACTCCCTAAATAGCAAAACTCCTTTACTACTTTAAGTGTCTCATTTCCCAATTTAATTCCCTCAGCATCACCCGATTTAATTTGACTAATTAATATAATTAATGTTTCAAATATACCTCTCCTCATCATGTTGTGTACCTTTCTATTTCGAGTGTCCAACCTTGAATCCCAGTAACATCAGTTCTTGAACAAAGCATATTCTTCTGATTCAGTGATAAGAAATCTCAGTATTTCATCATTTCAAAATAGTTTAAAGCACTCAAGGGGACATAAGCTTCAGTATTTAATTTGATCAATCTCAGGAAATGTAGAGTTTTCACTTCCCAGATCCTTCTTTCTCCAATCTCTAATTACGGTTTTTAGGTCTGTAGCTTTTCTGTTTCACCTGAATTGACATCTTCCGGTTTATCATCGTGAGAACAATCAGTCTCAGGTTCACCACCTAACCTGCTTCCGTTGGTCATTACTGCTCCTGCACCAGATTGATATTGTCTTGGTCCAAGATTATCTATCTTTCCATCATCATCTTCTTCACCAGAATCTTTGGCAGACGCCACATTAGCTTCAAGAGACTCAATAAATATACATGCTGCATCTTTTTCCTCATCCTCAAGAACATGCAGGATGTCCTGCAGAAACTATCTCTGATACAAAATCATTGTATTGACTGCCTAGCGTAACGTATGTGCAACACACAATTAAAAATTGGATTAGAGGCTATAATAGAGAGTTACATTTTGTCACTGATCTACATAATGATTTGCTTCACCAGTAACATTATAATCAACAAAAAGTTTTAAAAATTGTATGATAGATTGCGGCAGAAAATAATACTTACTTCTTATTCCACCAAATAAATCTTATTCAGGAAAATTCTTCCGACAGAATCCCTCCTAAATATCAACAATAGAGTATTCTTATCTGAAAGACATTCAACAATAGTCATTCGAAACTCATGTATAGTTAAGAGCGAGAGACAACAGTGGCAGATAATTACGTGACCTGTATGCTACGCTGTGCAGAAACAGATTAAGGAAGGCTTTAATTACAAAGTACAACATGAAATGTTATTACATCTCACCCATAAAGGAAGGAAGATCAACTGTCTTGAGATAATGACAATTAGTGAACAAATGTCCGTCCACCCAAGCTTAGTACCGAATGACCAGACACAGTTACACTTCTAATTACGTATAGCACTCTAATCCCATCCAGGCCATAATAAAAATTACCTTTCTTGCTCAAATGCTCCATTTTTTCCTTTATTTCACTTCCTTAGATTTTCTTGTCCTGTTAAAAAATTTTACTTCGTATAATCACAGATGCTTCACTTACCTGCTTAATCTCACTAGTATGTCTTATCTGCTTGTAATTTAGGATCTGTTAAAGACCAGATTATTTTATTCAGCCGCACCGTTGGAATATATTACCAAAATATATTGTTCAATTTACTTTCTTCAAAGAACAATTGTTGTAATTTATTACAGAGGTCATTAGTTAATAAGTCACATATTTTATCGTACTTAAATAATCTTAAGTCGCATTTTCACTGAAATAATTCCTCTAGTTTTATTCCTACATTTAACGTTAACATTTTTATCACCTCTGGAAAAGGAGATTATCTTTAGCTGCACTAGTTTAAAATGTTTGATCCTACAAAAATTTCACTGCACCACTATTTATCTGTCGAGAGTGTTTTCGTTCATAAAGAATGTAATATTCTCAACTCCAAAGATGGGAGGAGCTGTGAGATACGAATGTTGCCGAACTATCAGTTTAATATGTTATAGTTGGAAAATAAAGACACGAATTACTTACAGAAGAATGGAAAGGTTGTACAAGCCGATCTTAGGGCAGACCATTTTGAGTTCCGGGCGAGTGTAAGAACACGTGAAGCAATACTGACTGTACGATTTATTTTAGAAGGTAGATTGAAGGTCAGTAACCTACGTTTACAGCACTTTTTGATGCAGAAAACGTTCGATAAGGTTCACCGACATGCAATCTTTAAAATTTTGAAGGCATCAGGGATAAAATATAGACAGCGAAAGATTATTTATAGCTTGTATAGAAACCAGAGTGCTGTTATAAGAATCGAAGGACATGGAGTCGAGAAGAGAGTGAGAAGACAGGTTGTAATCTATCGCCGATGTTAGTATTCAGTCTATACATCGAGTAAGCTTTGAAGCTTACCATGGAGAAATTTAGAAGAGGAATCAAAAGTCATGGAGAAAAAATTAAACTTCGAGGTTTGCCAATGACATTGTAATTCTGTCAGATATGACAAAGGCCTTAGAGGAGAAGTTGAATGGAGCTGGTAGTGTCTTGAGGAGAGGTTACACGATGAACATAAACAGAGGTAAAACAACAGTGACGTATTGTAATCGAATTAATTGAGACAATGCTGAGGGCATTAGATTAGGAAACGAGACACTAAAAGTTTTGTTATTTGGGCAGCATGGTAACAAAAAAAAAAAAAAAAAAGGTTCAGATGGCTCTAAGCACTATGGGACTTAACAGCTGAAGTCATCAGTCTCCTAAACTTAGAACTACTTAAACCTAACTAACCTAAGGACATCACACACATCCACGCCCGAGGCAGGATTCGAACCTGCGACCGTGGCAGCCGCGTGGTTCCGGACTGAAGCGCCTAGAACCGCTCGGCCACCACGTCTGGCAGCATGGTAACAGATAATGGCTGAAGTAGAGACGATATAAATTGCACACTGGCAACAGGCAGGAAAGCAGTTCTCAGTAAGAGAAATTTGTTAATATCTGATACAAATTTAAGTTATATGATGTCATTACCAGAGTTATTTGCCAGGAGTACAGCTTTGTATGGATGTGAAGTGTGGGCGTTAACCTCTTTGGATAAAAACATAAAAGCTAACCTTGGCAGCGTGTGGGCCGGTCTGTTGTTTAGACTGTGTGGCAGAAGTTTCGCTGGGAAGCCCTTACACATCTTTCATACAGTCCCGATCTTTCCCGACGCAATATCCAATTTTGGAGCCATGAAGCAAGACGTTGGAGGTCGTCGATTTGCTTCGGACGAAGAGGTGCACGTCTGGATACAATCATGGTTTCGTAAGTAACTGCAAATAGTTTTTAGTGAAGGCACTGACTGTCTTGTCTCAAAATGGGATCAACGTATTAACAGTTATAATGATTTCTTTCAAATAATAAACAGTTTACTTAATTTTTTCCATCTGTCTCTTTTTCATTAGATTGCCCATCATATTAGCTGTAATGCTTGATATTCCAAGGTTACTTCTTATCAAGAAAGGGACAATATGTCTTCAGCGTTAACTAATTAACGAGCTGCTTTCGAAACTTCAGATTTCTAGAACGCAAAAGATAAAAAATAAACTCTGCCTATCGCAGGTTTATATGGACACAAATTTTATCTCACTGTTGCTCTGACTCTCTCGCACTGAGAGCATACTCCGCCCAACAGAGACATATATAGAGGTGGAAGGATAAAAGTTTCACGATTTGCAGCTACAAATATAACAGATCTTATTTATGAATGAGTACAGGTGAGGAACGGTCATGACGGTTTCAATTTGACTGATACTTCAGTTAGTATTAGTGCAACGTAACGTAAAGAATGGAGAAATATCTCGTAATATAATATCTCTGCAGAGGTCAAAATGCACTGTATTTCATTCAAATTACAGTGGTATGACAGTCTAGTGTCATATTTATAAAAGCTCTTCAGTGAAACCGAAAAACTCACATAACAATTGTATGCGTAGCATCCTAGTATGTTAATGCATGCATACTCGTGTTGCTGTACTCAGGTTGCTGTTTTTTTATATATGTATGTGCGTAGAGGATATAAGTGAACATTTTCACATACGTAGAAACGAGGTGAACGAAAGTTTATTTACAATAACATTCAATGACACAGAGATGAACAGATGAAATTAGATGTCAGAGGAGCTATAGTAAAGATACAGTCGGATATAACACGCCCAAAATTCTATGGAAGAAAACCTGTGCCCTCTACATAACATTCCCTAATTATATACATTTTTATCAAATTGGATAGAATAGTACTGTATTTACGTGTTAGGGATGTCATAATGCTAATTTAATAAATTGAAAGTTAGACGCTAATATTTTTTGCAAAGTTGACCAATGATTCTGCTGGTGTGCATAAACGAACTTTGAGTCTGAGATACATAAACAATCTCTGAGTCTGAGATATTATTATGGCGAGTAGCAGCGAGTTGTTGAGAGGAGTCGGAAGTGATCGGACGCAAAATGCGGTGGAGAGAAACCGCGCGACGTGAGAGGTCGAAGCCTGCCGTGATAGTGTTAGGAGCGTCGGAGGAGACTTTGGTATTAATTGGCGATTTTTGGTAATTTGCCTTTTTTTTGCACATAGTTGTTTCTTGCTTGCACATTGAAGGGATTTTGTCAGATATGTGTATGCATACATTGAGAGTAATAATCGTATGTTTGTTGTGGCCACAGATGTGATTATTGAGTATAGACGTTGTGGAATAATTAAAGCTGTATAGAGTTTGTCAGCATATTTGTATCTTTGTTGTGGGCACAGACGTGTTTATTGAGTATAGACATTGTGGGATGATGAAGGTCCTTGTAAAGTTCGTCAGTGTTTAAATAATCTATTTAGCGAACATAGTAAATTAAAACCTTTATTAGGTTCTTTCATTTTTGTACACCGTTTAAGGCTAGTTGACAAATCCCCTCCTGATCATTCAATTTATGTATAAAAAATATGGCAATAGTTGTTACAATTACTATGACCATGCATTGCACTCAGCATGGATTGCAGTACTGCTTTTGAAACGTTTTTAGCCTGTTAGTGATCACGCAGTTGCAGAGACAAGATGAGGTAAGTTGTCTGTTGCGTACAGGAGCATTGCAGAACAGTTGTTAGGAGTTGTTAGAGAGTATTTTAAAACTCGAAGTCAGATACTTGAGAATTAATTTCTTTATGATCTGTAGGAATACGAATTTGTTTTTCGTTGTTCTCAGTCAGATAGAATACAGTTACGAACTAGTTTCACCTGTCGACCTGTCTTTCAGGATTTCGTTACGTTGGACAGTTTCGCAGTTAGAAATGCTTCATCTCTCAGCTGCATTTGAAGCATTTTGTACAGCAGTACTGGGTCTGTAGTATAGCGTAGTATTTTTGTTGCTTGTGGACTGTTTTGCATTAATTCAAAACTTTTTATCTCAGCAGTTTTCTAGCTCAGAATTTGTTTTGTAATAGTAAAGTTTTCTGTTTTGTGTTAAGATAGTTGTTTTGCTTTTCGTGTCGTATTCTTTATTGCTGCAACGACAATGGAAATTAGAGCACAGGCAGGAATGGAGAAGACTGTAACGGTAGCTTCAAATGAAGTGTCGAAAAATTTGAGACATGGTGCAGAAAATTATTCCCAGCATATTGGAGTCATGGAACTTTCGAAACAATACTATGAATAATGAAAGTGTAAACTATTATTTGCCAGTCATGCGAGCTACTCGCAATTCAGGCGATCAAAATACCGCAACACAATCCGATTTTTTAAAGAGAGATTCATGTATTGCTTCTACAATGAAATGAGAAAATCTAATGATGAACTTTATGGAAATCGTAAATTCAAGGAAATGTCAGAACGGTTGAAAATTCAGTTACGTGATAAACTCTAATCTGATATTAATAATCTTGAGTCCAGACTTGACCATGTACAGTCTGTAGATGTTGTTGACTTGACACAACAGACGTCACAACAAGAATTGCAAATAGAGAAATTAGCACAAAAGTTCGAGTCATTACAGTTACAGACTAACACTAAAGTTTCAAAGACGCAAAATCAGTTGATGACTGTTGCAAAACGAGTCGAAGAATTATCTGAGAGAGTGACGGTAACGAACAATGATTCAGATAAAAGGTCAGAAGATACTCAGCCGGTTCCGTTTGATGATACCGAAGGATTTCAATCCCTGCAACGTTTTAAAGAACGGCGGATGACGATTAATCAGCAAACTAAACGTGACATAAGAAAGATACAGGAACAGCTTCCCACTATCGAAGAAAAGATCGATCGTGATAACGATACCAGTAGGTTCAATAATTATCACGTTGGAAATCACAGTGAACGCACTAATTTTGCTAATGCTAATTACTTCTCTCGTGAACGTGATATGTTTGCAGGACACAATGACTGGAATACTAGTTACAGTGTGGAAGAAAACTCATAATTTCAGAAAAACGATGGTTTTTATCACAAACATTTTATAGCAGTTAAATTACGGAATACATGTTACTCCAACAATATGGAAAAGCAAATTCGTACTGTCTTGGCAAAATGCAAACTGTGTCAAAATGCAAAATCGCCTACCGTTACGCACAGAAGACGACAACTTCCGATCATTCGTGTGTAACGTAGAGAATTAGCTACTGTTGACATTTTCGGTCATGTTACGAGATCTAAATATGGTAATTCATTGGGTTTTGTAGCTGTTAACCTTACCTCTAAATACGTGTCATTCACACCTTTACGGAGAGCTACTGCAAAACCTGTTTCTATAGCATTCGTAAAGAATAGTTTTCGGAAAGAAGTAGGGCATGTTGACAAAGTAATTTCTGATAATGGTCCACAATTTCGTTGTAATACATGGCTAAATACCATAACACGAAGAAGAATTAAAGCAATATTAATATCACGTTTTATGTCATCTTTTAACCAAACCAGTTGTAAACAATTGTGTCCCCATAAAAAGTCATCGTTGTTAGGGAACTTGAAGTTCACGAATGGCTGGAAATGGTCTCGAAGTAGCCGAATATAACTATTTCCAGTCAATGATCGGTACAGTTGGTCCAGATGGCCCAGTCTATTCTATGTAAACACAGCCGACACTATTATGGAGCCACCACCAGCTTGCACAGTGCGTTGTTGACAACCTGGGTGCACGGCATCGTGGGCTCTGCGGCACATTTGAATCCTACCTTTAGCTCTTACCAACTGAAATCGGGACTCCACGCATTCTCAGTCTAAGGTGTCGACAATGCCGCGCTGTTATCAAAAGCACACGCGTCGATCGTCTCCTGCCATAGCCTATTAATGCCAGATTTCTAACGTGTACGTTCGTCGTACTTTCCACATTGATTTCTGTGATTATTTCAGGGTGTGTTGCTTGTCAGTTAGCACTGGCGCACGCAAACGCGACTGCACTCGGTCGTTAAGTGAAGCCCGTCGGCCACTGCGTTGTCCTTAGTGGGAGGTAATTCCTGAAATGTGCTATTCTTGGCACTGTGGATGTCGTAACATTGAATTACCTAAGGATTTACGAAACAGAATGTCCCATGCGTCTAGCTCCAAGTACAATTCCGCGTTCAAAATTTGTTAATTCCCGTCGTGCAGCCATAATCACGTAGGAAACCTTTTCACATGAAACACTTGAGTGAAAATGACATCTCCGCCAATGCATTGCCCTTTTGTCTCTTGTAAACGTGATACTACTGCCGTCTGTATACGTTCATATCCCTAAAAATGGTGCAAATGCCTCTGAGCACTATGGGACTGAACTTCTTTGGTCATCAGTCCCCTAGAACTTAGAACAACTTAAACCTAACTAACCTAAGGACATCACACATATCCATGCCCAATAATATTATTTACTATACGTTATACTTTCGCCAATGTGATTTCCCTTATTTTAATCCTCGCATTCGGGAGGACGACGGTTCAATCCCGCGTCCGGCCATCCTGATTTAGGTTTTCCGTGATTTCCCTAAATCGCTCCAGGCAAGGGCACGGCCGACTTCCTTCCCTATCGTTCCCTAATCCGATGAGACCGATGACCTTGCTGTTGGGTCTCTTCCCCCTAACAACCCAACCCTTACTTTTAATTATTCCCCCTCTACTTTTAGTAGACCTGAAGATAGCATTTCAACAACTGGAACTAGTTACCTATCTGCCTTTTTTCAGTGCCACGAAGACAAATTTCTAGTAAAGTACTATGGATCGCGTGTCTCCTTAATTTGACCAAACCACTGTCCTGTGATATTATTTAAATGGGCGCGTACTGCGCACTAGACTGTACCAGCGCTCAGTAAAGACGTGAGGCAACATTTCTGCCCGCGCAAGAGACACTAACGCCGTCCCGTCCGGCCGTGGACCTCATTTACATAACCAGTGAACCAGTCGCCGGCAATAAAGTAATGCGCCCGCTGAAACTAATGCCCACGGAGAGAGAGACTTCTCGGAGCGGGATCACGCCTCGTGCCTCTCCTTCCCCCCCTGGACACTGGGCTCATTTGCCTCCAACCGAACTCGTAAAATTCTCCTCTCCCTCCCGGACAACCCGACTGATCAATTAGAAGCGGGCGTTCTTCGCACAAAGGGCACAGCTTGTCGGCTGCCGGGCGTGGGACGGCCGCGTGAAATAAAAGCTTCCGATTCGGGCCCGCCATTAAGATAAGCGCGCATTCCGAACCCCGACCTCAGGTCCACCACACATTAGCCGGCTGCGCCCGGCAGCACGCGTCGCCGACCCGACAACACACGTGGGGACAGCGCCGGTCGGTTACACGCTGAGCCGCGCTTCCAAGCAGTGCACCGGCTGCAGTGGGACCGGGTAATTCGCTACTCTCGCGTTTTGGAAGAACTGGATTCGAACCTCGTCCGTTATCCTCATTTACATTTTATGTGCTTCTCTCGACTCATTTTAAGTGAAAATTATTCCTCTCTCATATGTAGTGAAAGCTCCGTATTTAGAAAATCATTAGAAAGTTATGGTAGAAAGTCCGTGCTTATTGTCCCATCATAACTACATCCAAAGTAATTCTTTTCTTTATTCCCTCCAGCGCCGGCCGCGGTGGTTCTAGGAGCTTCAGTCCGAAACCGTGAGACTCCTACGGTCGCAGGTTCGAATCCTGCCTCGGGCACGGATGTGTGTTATGTCCCTATGTTGGTTAGGTTTAAGTAGTTCTCAGTTCTAGGGGACTGTTGACCTCAGATGTTAAGTCTCATAGTGGTCAGAGCCATTTGAACCATTCCCTCGAGCACATTTCATGACGTAGCGGGAATCAGTTACGAATGAATATACTAAACATTATAAAATTCTGAAATTACTTTTCATCTCACACATAACTGTGATGAATTTGGATTGTCATAAGGTGCTTGGATCACACGAGGGTGCGACGCCCTATTAACAGTCTGATGACAGAGCGCCTACGAGGAGTTAGCAATTATTTCCAGCAGAAATCAGCAACAGAATTAGAGAAAATTAATCGTGAAAGCCTGATTTAACGCAGAACAATAATGGAATAAGGGAATTTTTAAAGGAATGCTGAAACACGTATGTATTCAGTAGCAGCGATGGCGAGGCATGACAGAATCTCTGACCAGAGAGTTGTTTATCGTTGCTAGTCTGCGCTTGAGCGCGCGAGTGTTCAGTTCCGAGTTGGACGCAGTAGCGAGTAAGAAGTTGCGAGTTAGCAGTTGCGAGTTGTACTCAGTCGGAAATTGTGTGTGAGGAGTCGGCGGGCGACGACATGGGTCTCTGGTCAAGGTTAGGGACGAGGTATATTGTTAAATAAGGTAATGAAGCAGCATTGCGCTCAGCCAATAACATCTGTTAATTGTAATTAATTTGTTCAAGAAATGCCCTAATAATAATTTTGTTTTCAAAGCAATCGTTTTTTTAAGAAAATAATCATTCCAATTGAAACAATATTTCCTATGCTTTTCCTCCCAGAATCAATTTATCAGATTAATTATTGCACAGGGCCTAAGGTCAGCGCAGCTGCCCTTATAAAATTTATCGTGTTCACCTTAACGTTAATTTTGTGGGGACTTAACATTTTTGCACATTTTTATTATCATTGAGTTTTATTACTGTGGGAAGCTAACATTTAGCACTATTTGCAATTCTATTCAATTCTTTTCATTTTGTATATTTTTACGGGGAGGTTACACTTGGCGACATCCGGTCCAGGATCGTATTTCTTTGAGAATCTTCTGAAAAGTAGCCAGATATCTGCTCTTATTTACTAAAATATAATTATCATTTGGCGCAACGCTTTTACTAATTTTGTGACTTTCTTTCCACAGATCATCGGCAATTCGTTGCTCTTTGTTGTATTTGTATTTGTTGGATTTTGCATTGTGCTTATTTCATTTGTGAATAATTGTGACTATTGTAAAAATGCCGCGAAAGACTGTGAATAGTGCATCGCGAAGTATAATGAGTGAAATAACCGAATTAAACAACTTGACCGATAGTAATTGTGACACGCAATGTAATGATGACAATCCTCCGTTTATTGACAATCAATATGTACCGACCACCAATGTTGATTTTTATCTTAATGATGAACAAACGAACTCAATTGTCTCCTCTGTTAATTTGACGACAATTGATGACGCGGGGCGCCCTATTGTAATGAGCGCTGCCCAGCTTAACACACCCGGCTTGGAAAGTTCAAGTAACGTACAGACAAATTTTTCTAATGAAAATGGACAGTGTACTGAAAGTACGACGGATTTATTTAATTCGGAAATAGTGACTGACAGTGTACATCCGACTGGCAAACCTTTTTGTAAATTACAGAATGACCACATGGTTACACAAAACGTGACAATTGCAGGTACACCACTAAACAGCACAGAGAATAGAGTAGGTAATTTTGGAACGGAACGGGTTGAGGCATTATTGGTAAATTAAAAACAAGATAACTTTAATGAATCGGATAAACCAGTTAATGAAAAACTTGATAACTTTTCCGAAAAGATGAATGAAATAATAGACAACTATTTCTCACAACTTAAAGAAATACTCATACAGTGTTATGAAAGTTTCAAACTATCGAACGAAAGGCACGGCAGCCTTAATGAACAGAATGAACAACTTAGTGAACAGATTACAGCTGTTACCGTGCAATGTCAGGACACTAAAGAACAATTACGTGTGGATACTAAGGCTTGTGCTAATAACAGTAATGAAGAAGTTGGCACTGTTGCACAAGAATTAAGTAGTACACGTGTAGGCACAACAGAATCAGTTAAAGATGAAATTAATGCAGTCACTGAACAATGTTCAGCAAACGCAGCACAGATACACGAAATTAATGCAGTCACTGAACAATGTTCAGCAAACGCAACACAGATACGCGACGAGTTTAATTTAGAGTTACCAGAAATTTCACACACTGTGAATGCGGAAGTCGATAGTAAAAGTGAACGACAGAACACCCAAATTGACGAAAGTATTAAAGAGATAAAAAATATTTCAGTTAATAACACATCACAGCAGACGCCACGTTGCGAGCATTTGTCACTCACGCAGCGCGTATAATTTGAGCAATTTACAAAGACTACGCTACTTAAAATCCGAAAAGCCACGCGACTTAAAATCTGAAAAGCCACGCAACTTGAAATCCGAAATGACACAGACAAACAGATTCTCACACAAACCTGTACGTGTTCTCAAATTCAGTGACGAGAACGTAGATTACGAGCAATTTTTATCTATAAGAAAATCTAAGGAATCTAATAATGACAGAGCACAGATACACGATTTGAACTGGATACGTCGATTTATTTTTGTAATTTCAATAGCATTGCCTGTAATGAAGAAACAACAATTAGCATGGATACAGCAATTTGTTTCTGAATTTTTACCGCCATTGCCTGTAACGCAAAAGCTAAAATTTATTTGCAGTGCGTAACTGACCTCAGGGGATTCATTACGCTTTAATGAATATGTGCCGTAGCGTGCATAGGGCCCCGAGCTGTAGTAGTGCTGTTTCATTTTAGTTTTCTGCACTGCTGCCTTCTCTTCTACTATCCTTTATATCTATCAAAACACCTCTTTAACTATTGCTCTATCTAGTGTTAAGAATGAGTCAAGAAAACCCGATAAGACAAGTTATACCGAAAGTGACACTTTTTCATTAGACGCTCCAGAAATGACAACCACAAGAACTTTAACATCAGAGAAAATTTTAATCATCAGTATGTGCAAAATTTTCAGCAACAGCTAACGCATTTTAGTATCAATAGACGTTTTTCACCGCAACAGCATGAAAGTCAGCCGGTTAGCATACCTAACCAACAATGCAGTCTACAAGGTCAACCAAACTTTAATGTTACGCCGCGTGCACCTATAGTCTCAACTCCAACAAATGGTAGCACACAGCAACAAGGAAATAACTACGTACATAAAACACACTTTTTCAATTCCTATCGCAATGCACCGTATAGGAATGACTATCACGACAAACGTAAAAATAATGAGCACAATTTTCAGCGTACATTTAATAACAGCCTTATCAGCAGCAAGAACATCCGCCACAACAAATAATCATGAATGAACCAGACAATAGGTATCATCCAGAACGTAATACGTAAGGAAGAAATAACAGAACAGTACAAATAGTGGAAATGCCGCAACATTCTCTTGAAAATAATAACACGTCAGATAGAATTTGAACAGATACAGTACAGGTTGTATATTCCAGTAACGTAAGCAATACTTTTGACGCGCAGAATCTTGTTCACGAAAACGTTATTTGAAACATGCTTTGTTGAATGCACCACTTTTATCGCACCCAGATCTTACTAAAAAAATTTTCCATTGCCACCGACAGTTCCAACACCGCTTTAGGCGTACATATTTTTCAGGAAATTGAAGAAGATGGTTCTACAATAATTAAAAACATCGCATTTGCAAGTCGCATTCTGTCACCTGCTGAACGAAATTATTCTGTTACAGAACTGGAAACGTTATGTGTTGTTTGGGCTTTTACAAGATTTCGGCATTTTCTTTATGGAAGACATACCACCGTTTACAAAGACCACAGAGCGATACAGTTTTTACTTTCGGCTAAATTCACACACGACAGATTAAGCAGATGGAAACTTTATTTACAGGAATTTAATTTCACAATTGTTCATATTCCCGGCACACAAAATATTGTAGCAGACGCACTATCTCGTTCTCTCAGCAACAATCAGCAAGACATCGCAACCAACTTCTGCAAAGCAAATTTCAGCGTCATGTACATTCAGCAAGTTGCATTTGAAAATTTTATTTCGTCGTCATTACAGGACATAGCAAAAGAGCAAAATAAAGACAACGTGTGGAAATAAATTAAACACCTTTGGCAAGATAGGAATAATGTTACGATTAGAAACCATTACACTGTATGCAATGATATTCTATTTCGCCGCTCTGATCCTGACAGCAACAACTGGTTATTATGCATTCCTGACGAGCTTGTTAACAAATTAATCTGATATACTCATTTAAGTTACGCACATTACGGAGCTAGAAAATGTTTTCATATACTGAGACGAGAAACGTATACGAAGAGTTTTAGCGTCATGTAAAATCTGCCAGAAAGCTAAGTCAGACACAACTTCACATATTCCTCCATTATATCCCATTGTACCTGTTAAATTAAGACATATGGCCGCTGTAGACATTTTTGGTCCAATTCCGAGAACTAATAGAGGTTTTTGCTACATCTTTGTCGCTGTTGAACTCACTTCAAAATTTGCTACCTTCACTCCGTTACGCAAAGCTACTGCTAAAACCGTTTCGAAAGCATTTGTAAAGCATTTTTTATTTCATGTAGGGCATGTGATGAAAGTAATTTCCGACAATGGATCACAATTTCGTTCTGCTGTATGGGCACGTATGCTACGAACTAGAAACATTTCTCCGATCTATATATCCAAGTACCATGCTTCTTCGAACCCTTGTGAACGATTAATGAAAGAAATTGGTAAACTGTGTAGAATATACTGCCACAAAAGACATATTGATTGGGACACACACATATTCTCATTCCAAGATGTAATTAATTCCATTCCAAATGAATCCACTATGCTACTTCCGTCTGTTATACTGAAAAATGTTGAACCACCTAACAAAATTACAGAATTAGTAAACTTTCCTACATCTCGTCGATTACGACACCACGAAATAATCGACATTGCGCTGACCAACATCAAACGTGCCGCAGAGCGCCGGAGAAGACTGCAAAAACAGGTTTGTACACGCCGTGACTTTCACATTGGACAGAAAATATTAGTACGTACACACTATTTATCCAACAAAGGAAAAGGTAGGTGCAGTAAATTTGAACTTCTATACGCAGGTCCATATCGGATTCGCAGCATTCCTCACCCCAATGTTTTACACGTCGAAACTTTGAGAACCAGAAAATCCAAAGGCAACCACCATTGGTCAAACATCAAACCTTTTATTGAATGAAGACACTTTATGATTTAACATGCTATAATGCCATTTTGCTAATTTTATGATGACTTATGCAATTATATTCACATGACTAATTACCAATGATTATCGTTTTTTTTTTCCTTGGCAAGTGCCCGGCAAGGTAAGGTTAGCAGGTCGCTCTTCTTGTCGTTACACATCAGACCGTGCATATTTTTCCAGATGAATTTACACGTTTTATGACCACTTATGCAATTATATTTATGTGACTACTTATTGATGATTATCGTATTTTTTCTTGGCAAGTGCCCGGCAAGGTAAGGTTAACAGGTCGCTCTTCTTGTCGTTACATATCAGACTGTGCACATTTTTTCCAGAGAAACTGACGTATCTTATGAATAATTATGCAATGTTATCTAGTGACATATTAATTTTATTAAATTTTCTCTCCATTAAAGTCTTTAATTCTCGCCTCTATTAACTACACAACATACAAGCTGAACACAACGAACGTCACATTTTTTGTCTTTCTTAGGTATACACGATTGTTTCATGTTTTGTTTGTATGCACTATGAAATAAGATATAGCGAACACCAGTTGACTTTGGCATTTTGCCTTATGATATCTCAACATCGTGACTACTTTACTGTTACATTGTGATACACTGAGTACATTTTTGCCTCTGAACACTATATAAGTTTTTCACATATCACGTTTTCTGTCATGTTATGCTGTATGCTTAATTATGTTACCATAATCCAGTCATTATTTACTGAGTATATGATTTAAATGCAAGACATTAATCTCTGTTCATCAATTTCAGAAAGAAATGATGCGTGAAAGAAATAAATTAAACAGAAATGGGAATTTCACCTTCGGAATGATCGAAAGAAGATGCAAACCTCGTGAGGAAGAGTAAATTGATCAGTATTAACAAGCATTAACAAGAATATACTATACACATCGTTGAATAGCAGTCTTAACTAATTTTTTCTTTCAGAATACAAGGCGATTGATGCAGGCTGTCAGACAGAACTACACATCTTAGTTTTAGTGATGGAATATGCTAGAGATAAGGAATAGTTATGTAATGGGTAATGAACTGATTTTTTTTTGCAGATGATAATGAATGCTGATGAATAATGATGAAGTATATGCTACTATGGATAATGAAGTTTTTGTTTACAGGTGATGATAATGATGGAGTTATGATAATATAGATAATGAAGCGATGGATAATGAAGTTTTTTTCTTTAGAGATGAGGATAATGTGGAAGTTATGTATTCATGCTATGTAGTTATTTAAGTATTTGTTGCAGTTGGCTTTGACAGCAGGTGTTATATTGCATAGTATAATGACTGAAGGTTTTGGAAAGGACAGCTATGGAACACATTTTTATACACATTTCACTACCTGTTAATTCGAAGTTCACTAATTTTCAGCATAAAATGCGTTTCTTCTTTCAGCTTAATAATCCATTTTTTTATATATTTTTGCAGGAGAAATTATGTATGAAATTAATGTGCTATAAGCAGTTGTTCATTAAATCTATGTCATTTATGAATGTGATTACATATACTCTACTTGTTTCATAACCTTGCTACAGCTGACTCATGACGAATGACGTTACACATTTTCATTTACAGGAACAACCCGGAAGCAAATTTTTTCTTTTTCTCTTCTTGCTTTCCCTTATAAATACCCAAAGCAATGCATTGCTAACAAAAAAATGTATTACCAGTCCCAAATAATGATACCAGTTTAAGAGAGTTCTGAGTAATACTGATTAGCTCTGAATAGTATGTCACTTGAATAATGAATGCATAAATACTATGCGCATAATTTCATTACTGTATTGAGATGACCAATGATACATTAATAATGCTTTGTAACTGAGAAATGAATGCTACTGATTACTGTATTGAGATGACCATTGATTAATTAATAATGTTTTGTAACTGAGAAATGAATGCTAATGCTACTGATTACTGTATTGAGATGAACAATGATTAATTAATTATGCTTTGTAACTAGGAAATGAATGCTACTGATTATGCTTTGTAACTAGGAAATGAATGCTACTGATTATGCTTTGTAACTGGGAAATGAATGCTACTGATTACTGTATTGAGATGAACAATGATTAACTAATAATGGTTTGTAACTAGGAAATGAATGCTACTGATTATGCTTTGTAACTGGGAAAAGAATGCTACTGATTACTGTATTGAGATGATTACTGTATTTAAACGACCAATGATTAATTAATAATGGTTTGTAACTAGGAAATGAATGCTACTGATTATGCTTTGTAACTGGGAAAATAATGCTACTGATTACTGCATTGAGATGATTACTGTATTTAAACGACCAATGATTAATTAATAATGGTTTGTAACTAGGAAATGAATGCTACTGATTATGCTTTGTAACTAGGAAATGAATGCTACTGATTATGCTTTGTAACTGGGAATTGAATGCTACTGATCACTGTATTGAGATGAACAATGATTAACTAATAATGCTTTGTAACTAGGAAATGAATGCTACTGATTATGCTTTGTAACTGGGAAAAGAATGCTACTGATTACTGTATTGAGATGATTACTGCATTGGGTTGACCAATGATTAATTTTCAACACTATTCTGTAATATTGACTACCTCCTGTTTTTAAGTAATGACTTCTGATGATTTGTAATGAGTGCCAAAGTTGTCTGTAAAACAATTAATGAACATTTTTCTGTAATACTACATACATGGTACAGAAATGTTCAATAACTGGGCTATGAATGCCGCAGACTGCTAATGTAATTCCCAATGAAGACTAGTATGTGACTTAATGTCATTCACCTTCTGACCTAACTACCCTGAATTACTGCAATATCCATTTATCCTGTATATCCTCTTGATCATGGAGCACTATATTTGGTTTTTGCACTAATTCTACGTTGGTGTGCCTTGTAAGAGCGTGGTGGTGACACGACATGCTGTCCAACACCGTGAGCGATGGAGACGTTATTATGGTCCCACTGTTTGGTGTACCTGATGTACTGCCAAAATGATAACATGGAATATTACTACGACATTTAAGTGTCTTGGCTACGCTGATAAACACTTCTGGGAAAAGAACTTCAGATTGTCTCACTTGGTGTTGTACTTCTGTGGAAAGATATGGACTTTCAGTGCAGATGCGTGCAACCTAAAGTGCTACAACCATGATGCAATCCTTCCCTTTCCTATCCTAATTCTTGTAACATAGTGAAAATCATTTTTTTTGCTAACATCATTTGTATTCATGGCCTATACATTTTTTTTTCGATATATGCTGAACTACAGTGCGTGTGCACTTTTGTCATTTTTCTAACATGATTTCTACTTATTGTATATACATTTTGTGATTTGCTGATATATTCTGAACTATAGTACATGTGTACTTATGTCACTTGTCAACATGATTTTTTTGCCATTACGTTTATTTGTTCTGAAAATGCTAAAGAGTTTTTCAGTGCGTGTGCACTTTTGTCATTTTTCTAACATGATTACTACTCATTGTATGCACATTTTGTTTTGCTGATATGTTCTGAACTGCAGTGCAGGTGCACTTATGTCACTCGTCAACATGATTTTTGCCATTATGTTTATTTGTTGTGAAAATGCTAAAGAGTTTTTCAGTGCATGTGCACTTATGTCATTTATTAATATGTTTTGTATATACATTTTGTTATTGCCTAATATGTTTTGTACTCAGTGCATGTGCACCACATTTACTTCATGTTCTATATGCTGTAATTGTAAAGTTAATTAATTATGAAAAAATTTGTTGCTCATGGCAAGTCCAAATGACTCACCATCGCTGCCAAATTTTTGCCCCCCCCCCCCCCAGTGGAGGGTTATGAAACACGTATGTATTCAGTAGCAGCGATGGCGAGGCATGACAGAATCTCTGACCAGAGAGTTGTTTATCGTTGCTAGTCTGCGCTTGACCGCGCGAGTGTTCAGTTCCGAGTTGGACGCAGTAGCGAGTAGGAAGTTGCGAGTTAGCAGTTGCGAGTTGTACTGAGTCGGAAATTGTGTGTGAGGAGTCGGCGGGCGTCGACATGGGTCTCTGGTCAAGGTTCGGGACGAGGTATATTGTTAAATAAGGTAATGAAGCAGCATTGCGCTCAGCCAATAACATCTGTTAATTGTAATTAATTTGTTCAAGAAATGCCCCAATAATAATTTTGTTTTCAAAGCAATCGTTTTTTTAAGAAAATAATCGTTCCAATTGAAACAATATTTCCTATGCTTTTCCTCCCAGAATCAATTTATCAGATTAATTATTGCACAGGGCCTAAAGTCAGCGCAGCTGCCCTTATAAAATTTATCGTGTTCACCTTAACGTTAATTTTGTGGGGACTTAACATTTTTGCACATTTTTATTATCATTGAGTTTTATTACTGTTGGAAGCTAACATTTGGCACTATTTGCAATTCTATTCAATTCTTTTCATTTTGTATATTTTTACGGGGAGGTTACAATGCCCGCCGAGCGGGATTAGCCGAGCGGTCTGGGGCGCTATAGTCATTGACTGTGCGGCTGGTCCCAGCGGAGGTTCGAGTCCTCCCACGGGCATGGGTGTCTGTGTTTGTCCTTAGGATAATTTAGGTTAAGAAGTGTGTAAGCTTAGGGACTGATGACCTTAGCAGTTAAGTCCCATAAGATTTCACACACATTTGAACATTTTGAAAGGAATGCCATTGGTTAGTTTTTTAACCCTCTATTGCCCAAATTATTATTTCCTGTAGAAAAAAATATTTATATGCACAGAATGTTAGAGAATAATGTATTTAACACATATCAGGTGAATTTTTGTTTTTGAAAAAAATTATTTTTTAAAAATAGTTCTGTGACTCTGAGGTCACAGTGGGCAGTTACATTGTTTGTGTATAAAGCAGCCATATTGTAACACTCAAGTCTCACTGGTCAAGAAAGAAATAACGATCCTAATGCGAAATATAACGATAAAATTTGACGTGACTTCAGAGTCACGGTGGGCAGTAGAGGGTTAAAAATGCACTTTAAAAATATAAATGGAATGTCGAAAAGAAGAAAAGATAACTGGCATGGAGATTATTTTATTTGGCTACATATGAACATTTTAAAAATTGTTATGTTTTTTGTTAATAATAAATTTTAAATGCCATGCATGCAATTTTCCTTTCATATAGGTCCTTCCAGTAAACAATGTAACAAATAATCTGATGTTTTATAACATTTTTTTCTTACGTCTGGAAACTCTGAAACAATTTTAATACCAATACTCTCTGTGTCTGATGAATCATCGTTAGAATGCTCTAAGGAGAGTCCCTTGGAATGCGATGTATCTTTGGTGTAGTGCAGGTAGCATCTGAGTAAAGCGGGTTCAGAGAAACTCAGCATGAGCGTCACCATGTTTTTTTGCTACTGTTTTCGCTAGCTGTGATGGACGGGTGCAGTACATAACAGCCAGAACTCTTACGAATTTATCATGGGAATACTTTTTACTTTAGAGGGTATCTGCAAAAGATTCATGTCACAAGACTACATATTCTAAATGTCTTATGTGTAAGGTAAATTTTCCCCGGGTTTCTGTTTTCAATACAATCTGTCTTAACACTGGGATACTAGATGTAAAATCTCACTAGATGTAACAACGGTCTCTGTCAAACAATGATTACTCGGAAATCAAAGTCTGAGGCTGAAACGATCATTGTCCAATAGATCGTACATTGTTTTGCATGAATTAACTCGCAATTACTCTCTTGTCTATGAGTAATTATCCTTCCAAGATAACATGCTGTGTTCTATTTATTAAGATGTCATCAGCGCAGGCAAAACCCACGTTGGATGTAATGAACATACGCAAAATTGTGGTGACAAGAGATCCACATATATTGGGAAAAAAACACCATTATCTGCAAAAGGAACAGAGGCCTGTTTCCTGTCTCGTAGCAATTTATTCACACTGTGTTTTCCTTTTGTTAAACCTCATTTCTAAGACAGAAAGCGTACTAAACTTAGGAAGGCGTGCTGCAAAATAACGTTTCTGAATTTTTATGTAAAAACTCTTAAGGCTTTTTCAACTACAAAAAAAATCAACTAACTGTTTACATATTCATCCTTCATGTCCACGTACACTGCCGGAAAAAAAAATTAGTACACCATTTAGAGGTTTACAATTCACTCAGGATTTATTGTTACAAAAGGCATATTGAGAATATGAAATTATTACGTTTATAGATCAATAGCACAACGTATTCTGACGTACCAGGAATCCACCCATGCTGAAACACCCATATAAGTACGTGTTGGAGTCACCACAGGCGGCAGCGCAGGCGCTAATATTGGCAACCCGTCGATCGTACAGATGGCGAATACTGTCCTATGATACGTTATGCCACGCCTTCTCGATCTGTTCACGTAGCTCTCTAAGAGTTCTTGGCCGACGAGTCGCTCGAGTCACTTCTCGTCCCATCATGTCCCACACATGCTCGATTGAGGACAAATCCGGAGATCGTGCTGACTGGGAAGTGGCTACAAGTCTTGCAGAGAGGGTCGAGTTTCGCGGGCAGTGTGTGGGGGAGTACTTTTTTCCTTTTGAGTCATCAGTCTTAGGGTAGGAGGGGAAAGGAAGTAGGCCGTGCCCTTTCATAGGAACCATCCCGGCATTTGCCTGAAGCGATTTATGGAAATCACGAAAAACCTAAATCAGCATTGTAAGTAGGCTGTTTAGGTTTTTATGTCGGTAACGCCACGTAGCGCTCTGTATGAAAATCACTGGCTGTGATGTGTGCAGTCTGTGGCTGGTTGGCATTGTTGGAATATTCTCTATTGTAGTGTTGGGTAGCTGGATGTGAACAGCGTGTAGCGTTGCGCAGTTGGACGTGAGCCGCCAGCAGTGGTGGATGTGGGGAGAGAAATGACAGAATTTTGAGAGCGGACGATCTGGACGGTGTCAATCAGAAAGAGTAAATTTGCAATATTGGATATCATGAACTGATATATATATATATATATATATATATATATATATATATATATATATATATATATAGGGCTATTACAAATGATTGAAGCGATTTCATAAATTCACTGTAGCTCCATTCATTGACATATGGTCACGACACACTACACATACGTAGAAAAACTCATAAAGTTTTGTTCGGCTGAAGCCGCACTTCAGGTTTCTGCCGCCAGAACGCTCGAGAGCGCAGTGAGACAAAATGGCGACAGGAGCCGAGAAAGCGTATGTCGTGCTTGAAATGCACTCACATCAGTCAGTCATAACAGTGCAACGACACTTCAGGACGAAGTTCAACAAAGATCCACCAACTGCTAACTCCATTCGGCGATGGTATGCGCAGTTTAAAGCTTCTGGATGCCTCTGTAAGGGGAAATCAACGGGTCGGCCTGCAGTGAGCGAAGAAACGGTTGAACGCGTGCGGGCAAGTTTCACGCGTAGCCCGCGGAAGTCGACGAATAAAGCAAGCAGGGAGCTAAACGTACCACAGCCAACGGTTTGGATAATCTTATGGAAAAGGCTGAAGCAGAAGCCTTACCGTTTACAATTGCTACAAGCCCTGACACCCGATGACAAAGTCAAACGCTTTGAATTTTCGGCGCGGTTGCAACAGCTCATGGAAGAGGATGCGTTCAGTGCGAAACTTATTTTCAGTGATGAAGCAAAATTTTTTCTTAATGGTGAAGTGAACAGACACAATGTGCGAATCTGGGCGGTAGAGAATCCTCACGCATTCGTGCAGCAAATTCGCAATTCACCAAAAGCTAACGTGTTTTGCGAAATCTCACGGTTTAAAGTTTACGGCCCCTTTTTCTTCTGCGAAAAAAACGTTACAGGACACATGCTGGAAAATTGGCTCATGCCACAACTGGAGACCGACAGCGCCGACTTCATCTTTCAACAGGATGGTGCTCCACCGCACTTCCATCATGATGTTCGGCACTTCTTAAACAGGAGATTGGAAAACCGATGGATCGGTCGTGGTGGAGATCATGATCAGCAATTCATGTCATGACCTCCACGCTCTCCCGACTTAACCCCATGCGATTTCTTTCTGTGGGGTTACGTGAAAGATTCAGTGTTTAAACCTCCTCTACCAAGAAACGTGCCAGAACTGCGAGCTCGCATCATCGATGCTTTCGAACTCATTGATGGGGACATGCTGCGCTGAGTGAGGGAGGAACTTGATTATCGGCTTGATGTCTGCCGAATCACTAAAGGGGCACATATCGAACATTTGTGAATGCCTCTAAAAACTTTTTGAGTTTTTGTATGTGTGTGCAAAGCATTGTGAAAATATCTCAAATAATAAAGTTATTGTAGAGCTGTGAAATCGCTTCAATCATTTGTAATAACCCTATATATATATATATATATATATATATATATATATATATATATATATATATATATATATATATATATATATTAAGGTAAATACATTGTTTGTTCTCTATCAAAATCTTTCATTTGCTTACTATGCCTATCAGTAGTTAGTGCCTTCAGAAGTTAGAATCTTTTATTTAGCTGGCAGTATTGGCGCTCGCTGTATTGCAGTAGTTCGAGTAACGAAGATTTTTGTGAGGTAAGTGATTCATGAAAGGTATGGGTTATTATTAGTCAGGGCCATTCTTTTGTAGGGATTTTTAAAAGTCAGATTGCGTTGTGCTAAAAATATTGTTTGTCAGTTTAGTGTTGATCAGAATAAGTAAAGAGAGAAATGTCTGAGTACGTTCAGTTTTGCTCAGCTGTTTGAAAATCAAATAATGTAAGAGGTTTATCAGCACAGTAATTCATTAATTTTTCTAAGGGGACGTTTCAGCATGATCGAACGCGGGTTTGAACCGTGGTCCTCCAGAATGCGAGTGCAGTGTAGTTTCCTGTGGACTGCACAATACAATACAGAGTTGGTCGTTGCATCATGAGGGAGCACAGCAAACAGAACAATACATTCAGAGTTCCAGACGACCATCGCCATGACTTTGCTGGCTAAGGGTGCCGCTTTGAACTACTTCTCCTGTGGAAAGATGATGTTATGCCACTCCATGGATTGCCGTTTCGTTTCTTGTTCGAAATGATGATGCCATGTTTCGTCTCCTGTGACGATGTTTCACAAAGAATTGTCACGATCATCCTCGTAACACGCAAGCAATTCCACACAGACGGTCATTCATTGCTCTTTATAGTCTTCTCTTAGGCGGCGAGTAACCTAGCGGACACTGACCGTGAAAAGAAGTGTCTTGCATATCTTATTGTACGTTCTCGTAATCAAATGACAGTAGAAACCCAAAAATATTCGTTTTGAGTTGTAAATTACTATTTTTCACTTTTTTCTATTGGCACTAAATGTTGGTAAATGAGACTAGTGCTGCCTGCTTCACTCTGGTTAATCATATGCGACATGAGACAGGCTGGCAGATTAATACTGTGTACTGGGTTCTGACCCAAACTAGGACCAGTCCATTTCGTGGGCAAGTGCTTTATCTACTGAGCTACCCAAGAACAGCCCAGCCAGGAATAGCTCAGTCGATAGACCATTTGCCCGTACAAGACCAGTCTGTCACACAATTTCAGTCACTCAAGAAGTTTGAAATCAGCGCAAATTCCGCTGCAGAGTGAAAATTCATTCTGGCGTGTTATAAGCTTCATCGTATATGATTGTTTCATTATTTAACTTTGAATACTTACGACCTTCTCGCACCCTCGATATTCTATCCCAAACGCCATTTTTATCAATAGTTTTAGGTACACTGGCGCTTTATTACATCCACATCTACATCTACATTTATAACCCGCGAGGTACCCAACGGTGTGTGGCGGAGGGCACTTTACCCGCCACTGTCATTACCTCCCTTTCCTGTTCCAGTCGCGTATGGTTCGCAGGAAGAACGACCGCCGGAAAGTCTCCCTGCGCGCTCGAACCTCTCTAATTTTACATTCGTGATTTCCTCGGGAGGTATAAGTAGGGCGAAGCAATATATTCGATACCTCATCTCGAAACCTGGACAGCAAGCTACACCGTGATGCAGATCGCCTCTCTTGCAGAGTCTGCCACTTGAGTTAGCTAAACATCTCCGTAACGCTATCACGTTTACCAAATAGCCCTGTGACGAAACGCGCCGCTCTTCTTTGGACCTTCTCTATCTCCTCTGTCAACCCGACCCGGTACGGATCCCACACTGATGAGCAATACTCAAGTATAGGTCGAACGAGTGTTTTGTAAGCTACCTCCTTTGTTCATGGACTGCATTTTCTAAGGACTCTCCCAATGAATCTCAACCTGGCACGCGGCTTACCAACAGTTAATTTTACATGATCATTCCACTTCAAATCGTTACGTACGCATACTCGCAGATATTTTACAGAAGTAACTGCTACCAGTGTTTGTTCCGCTATCGTATAATCATACAATGAAGGATCCTTCTTTCTGTGTATTCGCAACACATTACATTTGTCTATGTTAAGGGTCAGTTGCCACTCCCTGCACCAAGTGCCTATCCGCTGCAGATCTTCCTGCATTTCGCTGCAATTTTCTAATGCTGCAACTTCTCTGTATACTACAGCATCATCCGCGAAAAGCCGCATGGAACTTCCGACACTATCTACTAGGTCATTTATATATATTGTGAAAAGCAATGGTCCCATAACATTCCCCTGTGGCACGTCAGAGGTTACTTTGACGTCAGTAGACGTCTCCCCATTGAGAACAACATGCTGTGTTCTGTTTGGTAAAAGCTCTTCAATCCAGCCACACAGCTGGTCTGATATTCCGTAGGCTCTTACTTTGTTTATCAGGTGACAGTGCGGAACTGTGTCGAACGCCTTCCGGAAGTCAAGGAAAATGGCATCTACCTGGGAGCCTGTATCTAATATTTTCTGGGTCTCATGAACAAATAAAGCGAGTTGGGCCTCACACGATCGCTGTTTCGGGAATCCATGTTGATTCCTACAGAGTAGATTCTGGATTTCCAGAAATGACATGATACGCGAGCAAAAAACATGTTCTAAAATTCTACAACAGATCGATGTCAGGTATGTAGGCCTATAGTTTTGCTTATCTGCTCGACGACCCATCTTGAAAACTGGGACTACCTGTGCTCTTTTCCAATCATTTGCAACCTTCCGTTCCTCTAGAGAGTTGCGGTACATGGCTGTTAGAAGGGGGGAGGCAAGTTCTTTTGCGTACTCTGTGTAGAATCGAATTGGTATCCCGTCAGGTCCAGTGGACTTTCCTGTGTTGAGTGGTTTCAGTTGCTTTTCTATTCCTTGGACACTTATTTCGATGTCAGCCATTTTTTCGTTCGTGCGAGGATTTAGAGAAGGAACTGCAGTGCGGTCTTCCTCTGTGAAACAGCTTTGGTCGAACGTGTTTAGTATTTCAGTTTTACGCGTGTCATCCTCTGTTTCAATACCATCATCATCCCAGAGTGTCTGAATTTGGTGTTTCGATCCATTTGCTGATTTAACGTAAGACCAGAACTTCCTACGATTTTCTGTCAAGTCGGTACATAGAATTTTACTTTAATTAGTGTTCGGTCCCTTCATTACTACTGTCCGACCCACAATGAATCGGCGTCCTTCCTTCGGGTTCGTCAACCTGCGTCGAACGCCGTATTCACGTGAACAGTATGTTTTTTTATTTTTGCAGATAATTGTTTGTCTTTTAGAAAAGAACAGTAGTTACAAAAAAATATTCCTCGTAAAATTATATACAGAAAAGGTCTTGTCCACATTTTAAGTTGGACGTATAGTTTCAGAAATAGAAGAGATGGATTACAATTATGTTAATGCATAAATGTTGCAGCTTCTTTGTATAGTCAGTTATGTAAGTGAAAAGAGTAATTAAGTGCACGGAAATATTTCGTATGAAATTTCTTGTATGTTCAGAATTGTTGAAATCAGGAATAGGAGCCCAACAATGGAAACGACAAGTCCCACGTCCAATCGCTCACCGCTGACCTGCCACCGTCGCTGTCGTTTCTCCCTACACGTTTCCAGTTGACTTGAGTTTATTTCGTGAACTTGTTAAAGCTATATCAACTAATGAGTCTATGGTGTTTATTCCTTTCTTTCCTGTGGACTGAGGCAAGAACAATGCTGGACCCTAACATATGTTTTGTTTACGGTAACTCTACTTCGGAAAGAAGGACATCAAAAGTGGCCAAGGGACTGGAAATTTTGAAACACGTCAGCAAGGCACGGAGGGATGAGGCTCTTACTCTTCTACAAAACGTTAGAATTACTTAAGTGCATAAGGTAAGCCAAAGTGAATAAACTGAATTTGGACAAGTTGGTAATCGCGATATGATGACCATCTGTTCGTGTTATTTCACTTTGTCAGCAGAGCACAGCAAAGTGTTCCATTTCTTCCAGCCGGCCGCTGTGGCCGAGTTGTTCTAGACGCTTCAGTACCGAACCGCGCTGCTGCTTCGGACGCAGGTTGGAATCCTGCCTCGGGCATGGATGTGTGTGATGTCCCTAGGTTAGTTAGGTTTAAGTAGTTCTAAGTCTAGGGAACTGATGACCTCAGATGTTAAGTCCCATAGTGCTCAGAGTCATTTGAACCACTTCTTCCATGATTCTAAGTCTCGAGTGGCAAACGGTAGGTGCAGTTCTGAAGGCTATTTTTCGTATTTGGGAGAAAAGAAACTGCGGTATTTATTAAAATTACCACTGTAAAACAATCACACATGTACTTAAGAACAATAATAGTGATTTCTACATATTTTTACCAGTTGCAGCCGTGTGTTGATCATGCACTCTTGAAGAACGTGTGTTTTCAATTACATCCAGTTTGCTGCCATATTGGAACACGTATTTTAACTTGCATCTCACCCCGATACCTAGGAAAGACGCTGTATTTTCTTTGGGCTAAGAGGGACATTCGTAATAACTTTTTTAGATTTATTTGTTTGTAGACGTTTAAGTAACAACCAGAGAGGCCAGTGGAGAGAAAAAGCCCTCCAGTTATCAACAGAGCAACTAAAACTCGTGGCATTAACTATTTTCAAGTTTCACACGAGAACGGCATTCCATAACCGACGTGTGCAACAACTGTCCGGTAAAACAGTAAATATCAACCATGGAATGGTCAGTAAATGCAACACATACTTTTATTTTGAAGTAATTGGCAATGAAATGGCGTTAGTGATGGTATCAAATTTATTTTGCCATCTTATCCCGATCTTTGGGGTGAGATTCATAGCAGTTCAACTTGCAAACCTTTAGTTTGAAGAAAGCTCACGGAACATGTGTGATTAACATCGTTTCGAAAATCTGAGAATTTCTCGTCACTGTTTTATGTGGAAGCAAAACGTATGGCATCTTCCCCCGAAAGCACTATATATTAAAGAAACTAATTAACCAGAAAGCTGCACAAGTATATGATAGAAGTCTTTCTCTTATCCACTCAGTTTCGAAACAGACTTTCCTGTCAGCTGAAATATGTGACTCAGAGGATAAAAGATAGAAAAAACACTTGAAAAATGTCGTGGAATGTTGGAAGTTCGTTCTTTAGCTCTGAAACACTCAATGCTTGAGAATACAGAGGAATGCTGCAAAAGCCCGTTACTTAGTGTCTGCCGGCAGGGGTGACCGAGCGGTTCTAGGCGCTACAGTCTGGAACCGCGCTACCACTACGGTCGCAGGTTCGAATCCTGCCTCGGGCATGGATGTGTGTGATGTCATATTAATTAGGTTTAAGTAGTTCTAAGTTCTAGGGGACTGATGGCCTCAGAAGTTAAGCCCCACAGTGCTCAGAGCCATTTGAACCAATTAGTGTCTAGCCCCTCCTCTTTTCGAAAGATACCAACTTTGATGCTGTTTTCAAAGAAGAGTCCAATTTTGTAGGCTCTTCAGAGTAAATGTCAATTTTCACTGCTCGATTTATTGCAGAAAGTCACGGAATATCTTACAAAAGGAGATAAAATGGGTCCTCCCTCCCCCCCTCCCCTACCCCGACTGCTGTTTGTTTTCGTGGCTACAAACTGCCTGTTCTCATTTTAATTGCTGTGTTTTACTTTGCATTGTAAAGACAGTAACTGTTGATTAATTTTACAATAATTTGTAATTCTCTCGACAACAAAGTTTGATTTCTATATAAATATTAAGGTGCATAATACTGAAAAAAACGTATAGAATAATTGTTTCCAATTAATAAATGTCAGTTTTAAAAGAAATTTCTCTCTGTCTCTCTCTCTTTCTCTTTACCTTCATATTTTAGTGCTAACGTTTATCTACCACATTTACACATCAAAAAAAAAAAAAAACGTTTGCTTCATCCCAGTACTCTGAACTCCTGAAGACAGACGTTGACTGTGGATAATGTATTACAGACACAGCCCCTTTGACTGTTGAAAGATATCACTGAACCCTCCATGCATGAGCAGTGCCTATTTGACGGAGGGGGTCCGACAGCCGATCAGTTTCAGTCATTCCGCCAGGAAGGAGGTACGCGGCTTGTGTTGTCTGTAGTTCAACCACGCCTAGACGGTCAATACCGCGGTTTGATCGCGTCCGAATTGTCACTTTATGCCATAAGGGGCTCTCAACAAGGGAAGTGTCCAGGCATTTCGAAGTGAACCAAGGCGACATTGTTCGGACGTGGAGGAGATGACATGCCTCGCTCAGGCCGCCCCAGGGCTACTACTGCGGTGGATGACCACAACTTACGGATTATGGCTACCCTTACAGCAATGTCACCATGTTGAATAATGCTTTTCGTGCAGCCACAGGACGTCGAGTTCCGACTCAAACTGTGCTGCATGTTGCGCAACTTCACTCCCGACGTCCAGGGCGAGGTCCACCTTTGCAACCACGACACCATGTAGCGCGGTACAGATGGGCCCAACAACATGCGAATGTACCACTCAGGATTGGCATCACATTCTCTTCACCGATGAGGGTCGCATATGCCTTCAACCACACAATTCTCGTAGAGGTATTTGGAGGCAACCCGGGCAGACTGAACGCCTTAGACATACTTTCCAGCGAGTGCAGCAAGGTGGAAGTTCCTGACGTTTTGGAGTGTAATTATGTGGGGCCGACGTACGTCGCTGGCGGTCATGGAAGGCGCCGAAACGGCTGTACGATACGCGAATGCCGTCCTCCCACCGATAGTGCAGTCATATCGGCAGCATATTGGCGAGGCATTCGTCTTCATGGACGACAATTCGCGCTCCCATCGTGCACGTCTTGTGAATGATTTCCTTAAGGATAACGACATCGCTCGACTATAGTGGCCAGCATGTTCTCCAGACATGAACACTATCGAATATTCCGGGGATAGATTGAAAAGGGGTGTTAATGGAGGACGTGACCCACCAACCACTCTGAGGGATCTACGCCGAATCGTCGTTGAGGAGTGGGACAATCTGGACCTAGAGTGCCTTCATGAACTTGTGGATAGTATTGCATGATGAATACAGGCATGCATTTATGCAAAAGGATATGGTACTGGATATTAGAGGTAGCGGTGTGTATGGTGGTACAACATGCAATGTGTGGTTTTCATGAGCAATAAAAAGGGCGGAAATGAAGTTTATGTTGATCTCTATTCCAATTTTCTGTACAGGTTCCAGAGCTTTCGGAACCGAGGTGATGTAAAGCTTTTTTTGATGTGTATATATTTCTGTACAGGTAAAAGCAAGCAGCTATGAAGAAACAGAAGATAGATTTAACTGAATTAAAATCGAAGTTGAAAATTATGTCACATTTGCAGGCTAAATGATTTTTAATCTTGCAGATACATTGTGTCGAAATCTGGTTACCTTGCTTAAAACATGAATGTGACCTTCTCTGAGCAGAATTTCATTAAAAATACTTTTTTGTAATGGAAGTCTTCGAAAAATGATACGGTTTTCGTAAAAATTTAAAAATAGTAAAAAATTGAAGTAAGTGATTAGGGACGGTATGCTCGCCTGCTATGGGATGGAACCATTCTATTTCTTACTACTAGATCCCCTATGACTGTTTTCCTAAAGATTCAATACGTAATAAAGTCCCCCCCACCCCCGTATTTTTTCTAATTTATGTGGGGTGCCGCATTCTGTCGTTGGATCTTGTCCGCATCGCGTGGTCGTGTGGTAGCGTTCTCGCTTCCCACGCCCGGGTTCCCAGGTTCGATTCCCGGCGGGGTCAGGGATTTTCTCTACCTCGTGATGACTGGGTGTTGTGTGCTGTCCTTAGGTTAGTTAGGTTTAAGTAGTTCTAAGTTCTAGGGGACTGATGACCATAGATGTTAAGTCCCATAGTGCTCAGAGCCATTTTTTTGTCGTTGGATCAAAAGGCCACCTCATTACACGGTATTTGATTTGTGTTTTGCGAGAGGTCGTATGTATGCCTCGCATTTCGACAACTTTTTATGGGCTGCGACGCCACAAAGCGATGGCAGTGAATAAAGTGACTGCAGACAAGAACGGGACGAGTTTGACTCTGGTCTGGATGTTTGTCATGTATCTGCTAGAGAGAACACTGAACATTTTTGGAAGGTAAACGACAAGTTTAATCCTAAACGTGACCGTAGAAAGTACCCAGAGACTGTATGTGAATGCAATAATAAGAATATATCCATATGTATCATATAAATGGATGTACATATTAGTATTGGGACAAGGGCCGTGCCACCCAAAAGTACCACTATCCAAGATGGCGGCAATGATGTCATCTGATGACATCATCCAAGATGGTAGCTGTGACGTCATTCATGATGGCGGCATTTTCCATGAAGTTTCAATTTTTGTGGAAAGATAGGTCAATTGGGTTACCTCCACTAACCTAACACCCCCCCCCTCCCCTCCCTCCTCCAGAAAATGGCGGCAAGTACAAATTCCATCAGGCTAATGCAATACACGACAGATATCTCTACCAACCTAAGAAAATGGAGGGAAGATGGGTCGCTTGGACTACCTCCACTAACCTAAATCATCTGACCGTCACCTCATCCTAGGCACTGGAGCCAAGTTTAAATTTTGGCGGCAAAGAAAGGTCACTTGCGCTGTCTCTACTAACCTAAGAAAATGGTGGGAAAGAAAGGGCATTTGGACTACCTCCACTAACTTAAGTCATCCAACCACCACCTATTCCTACAGTTTGGTGGGAAAAGGTCCCAGCCTGTATCACAGTGATACAGAACACATGCTCTGCCATGCTTGGGGTCACGCCACACAGCCCACTGACCTGTAAACTATTCCTACATAACGCTCTGCAGACACGCAAAGAACTCGTAAATTACCGAAATAATTTCAGTACAGACACGCAAACGTCTCCTAAATAATGCAGTACAGTGATGTGCAGACCCAAAATCAACTAGTAAACCATCCAAATAACTCATAGCACAGCCTACAGACCTGTTCGCAAACAATGCACACAGGCTCTGCCCGCCACCCCCTATCCACTGGGTCACAAGCAGCCTACCACACATGCTCTCAGGAGTCGAGGTGCACCGGCACTCCATGAGAAGTGACGCACAGGTGCTTGGAAGCATGAGGCGGCGGCACCCCTTTCATACTTGACACCTGAGAAATTACTCTCGAAATACGTGCTCACAAAGGCACTGTTGCTGATGCGACCAAATGGGAGTGAAGATCTATTCGTAGAACGCATTGATGCCATGAGCCATCGCCAGATTCAAGCTAGTGTGAGGCAGTGCAGAGGCGCTGCTGACGGCATATCAATGTTCTCCGACCATTATACTGACGTCACATGTCTGTCTAAACAAGCACCAAGTCATCCTCTTGGCTGCACA
This sequence comes from Schistocerca nitens, assembly GCF_023898315.1. Classification (NCBI taxonomy): domain Eukaryota; kingdom Metazoa; phylum Arthropoda; class Insecta; order Orthoptera; family Acrididae; genus Schistocerca; species Schistocerca nitens. Next base: position 843,625,835 of record NC_064617.1, read on the forward strand.
CATGTGTGTTTGCTGTTGTTGGTGTGTGAACCCACTCTGTACCTGTGGACCAGTGAAGATCTATTTGCCTATCGACTCACCCTCACAGACACTGCAGAAATCGTTTCCAGAATATCACAGGGTCCATTGTTCCGCGTGTTCCCGATGGGACATGTAGCTCTGTCTAGCCGTGCGTACTCAGGGTGGCTCATGCTACACGGTGGAATGTTTAGCCAGCTGTCAATATACCTCTCAGAAACTTTAAGCATTCACACAGCTAACAGTCTGTGCACACTTGCGAAAACAGCCTTAATCATAAAAGTATTCTCCTTGTTTGGAAACAGATCAGTGTCTAAGTACAGATGGGGGGCGATTCAGAACAATTACACAAACAGAATTCGAAGCACTGTCATACAGAAGAGAAAAAAGTCCGGAATTTTCGGTATCCTACAGATACAGGTGAGGAGATGTCCTAATGGTACAGTGGTGGATGAGTGACGGCATCCCTGCCAGAGATGGATGGTCAGCTTCATCCTGTCTTTGAACAGATGCTTTCTCAGAACTTTCCATACATACATTGCATCCATCTTGTTTGAATTAGTTTGTAGACACTCCTACATCCCAGCACAGAGGATGTCTCGTGAATTAATGGGGCATTATGACTGTATTTTGTACAAATCACAATATTGCACCGATAATTAACCCCTGCAAAGTGCCCCTACATATCGTCAAATACGAAAAGACACTTACTCAATTACACTGCTCCCCCACTGAGCACAGGAGCTTGAATATTAGAGTGCGAAACCTATCTCCAACTGTGTGGATGTAGTAAACATACAATTCGTATCCTGCATCATACAAAATCATTCCTTTTACATCATTTGTACATATACCACGAAGACAGACAGCACTGTATAAACTCCTTGCAGCATTAGATATTTCCCTGCGAGGTTCGGCGGTCATCCAATCCTGACAGGTGACTAGAGCGCCCTCAGCAGATTGAAGTCACTCTCAAAACTGTTCTACAATATATACAATACTAGAGGCATTCAATCCCACAGTTCTAACCCTTCAACCTTTTACAATCGGTGTGTGTCAACCACCAGCAACAGTTCAAATTTAAACGATGGGCAAACAGATTTAATTATGTCCACAGTAAATGAACAGTTGATTACGCGATGCGTTCCACCACAACTAATGCTGCCCAGTTTCTCACATCAGATGTACGGAATTTACACAGTAAGCAACTAAATGTTACTAGTGAACGTGCAATTTACTCAAAATACTTCAGATTTATTTGGTTCTGATGTAGTGACCAACAGTGCACAACCAATCAGAAGACCTTTTCACGAATCAGACAATGACCAAATGCTTACAGAACATGTATCAAATGTAGATACACTATCACACAGCACAAGAAACAGAGTCGCTAATTTTCACATTAATCAAGTTATGTCAATATTGCTACAACTTAATGAATCGAACAAAACATCTTAACAAAAATTTCAAACAGTCGGATGAAAAACACGACAGGTCAATCAAACACACCAATGAAAATTTCAAACAGATTAACGAAAAACTAGACATCTCTATTGAACAGCTTACTGAACAGATTACAGCCATTGCCGAGCAATGCAATGAAATTAAAACACAATTACGTGAGGAAAATAAGGCCTGTGCCAGGAATAGTAATGAAGAAATCAGATCCGTTGCACAAGAGATACGCAACGCACATGAAGCTACAACAAAAATACTTAGTGATGAAATCAACGCAGTCGCCAGACAATGTTCAGAAAGCACAACACAGTTACACGATGGGACTAAAGCAGTGTCAGTGGAACTTTCGCACGCTTTGTGTGTGAAAACTGACGAGAAATTTTAAGAACAGAACACCCAAATTGATGAACGTTTTAATTACCACCTACAAAACAGCGAAACGCGTTATCGCAAATTCATACAAGAACAGAACAAAGTAAGGAAGCAATTCATGCAAACAATTACTACACAGAGACAGGAAGATAAGCGTAAGTTGTTCAAGAAAGCAAAAACATACTTTGACACCAACATTGCTGCAGTATCGAATGAAATTAACACAGTCAAACAATCGAACACAGAACTACAGTATGACCTTACCGATCTGAAAAAAAACCAGACACTAGTGTTCAGACTATAGAGAACAAATACACAGAAGACTTTCAGATAGTTACTAGCAGACTTTAAGAAATTAAACAAAACCACGCGTAAAATGCAAAAACAAATTGATGCTTGTGACGCCAAAAATGACAATCAAGTAAAAGCACTAATCAAAATATTCGGTGAATTAGCCAGCAGAGGACATTATCGAGAACAATAATGACACTAAATCAGACGATACGTCACCAGTTTCCTTCATTCAGACACCCGAATTTCAAAATATGCAGTAATCAGTCAGTTAGGTACATCCAATAATATGTTACGTCGCCAAATGTCATCTTTACAGCATGAAGGCACAGAAATGAAAAACCTTTCAGCCTCTAACATTTCACAGCATACGCCACATTCTGAACATTTGTCACACTCCCACAGCCAACACAACTTAGGTAGATTACAGAGAGTGCGTGACTTAGATTCCGAACAGACGCAGACAAACACATTCTTATACAACCCTGATCTTGCTCAAACTTTTAGAGACGATAAATTTGACTACAAGCACTTTTTATCCGTTAGGAAATTTAAGATATTTAAGAATGACAGAACACAAATTCACCCCTTGGACTGGATACAACAATTTACTTTTGCATTCCCACCAACCTGGTCTGTAACGCACAAGCTAGAATTTATTTGCAGCTTTTTAGAAGGTGAACTGGCAACTCGAAGGAGATCGATCTCAAGACAATGTTACGCAGTCGAAGAATTTCAAAATGATTTTCTGTCAGCGTATTGGCCGAAAACGACACAACGCGATATGAAGAATCAGTTAATCAGCCTACCAAATTTTGAAAACTCAAATTACGCAATTCTTTGAACATATGTTACAGCAAAACCAATATTTATGTGAACCATACAGCGAGTCAGCACTAATCCATCTATGTATTTCGAAATCACCACGATCGTTAAGATTAACTGGACAACAGAATGAAAACATTTCGGCATTTAGAGATTTATTACAGCATTTGGAAATCCAGCAGCCAGATTATTCATTCATAAATAAAAATTTTCCACAACATAACGAAGGCCAACAGGTATACGGCAACTACGACCAGTCACACTTTTTTAGTAGTAAAGGAGATGGACGTTCCCGAAATGACAAGAACTACCAGCACGACTTCAATAACAGACAGAATTTTAATCATTAGTACGCACAAAATTATCAGCAACAGCAGACATATTTCGGCAACAGTCGAGGCTTTTTCCCACAACAGAACCAACAGGTTAGCATACCTAACAAATATTGTAATTTCCAAGATCAGCCAACATTGAATGTTACGCCGCCTGCACGTCTAGTATCGGCTCCGCCGAGCAGTAACGGTCAGCAACAAGGAAACCAATACGTACATAAAAACCATTTTTTCAACTCGCATCGCAACATGCCGTATAATAGTAACTATCACGACAAATGCAAAAGCAATGAGCACAGTTTTCAGTGCACATTTAATGACAGTCGGTTTTGTCAGCAGCAGAATCATCCACAACTACAGATTGTCATGAATGAACGAGACAACCGATATCATCCTCAACTTAGTCCGTCATAACGAAGTAACAGAACACTACAGATAGCTGAAATGCCACAGCATCCTCCCACAAATAACAGAACTCCAGAAAGAATTTGACTAGATGCAGCACCAGTTACATCTCCCAGCAACGTGAGCAATACTTTTGATACACAAGATTTCGTTCACGAAAATGTAATTACTTTTGACGATATCCGAGATACGCTTTTACATGAAAAACCAGTTATACAAAAAACTATTTCCCACCACGTTATTGAAGTAAAAATTGGAACATTCACATTTTTAGCAGTAATCGATTCTGGATCACCTATTTCGGTAATAAATGAAGAGACTTTCAACAAATGTAACAACGAAAATAATTATCCTTCGTTAGCACTAGCCAAAACTAAAAGTAAGAAGTGCAGCATCCTGTAAAGGAGTAGATGTAAAGTTACAAACACACTTATCATTTTTTATTGTAGGCCATACGTTTCACACAAACTTTTGGATTCTTCCTTTATTGACAACACACGCTATTTTAGGCACGAATTTCTTGGTACAACACGACGCAATCATTGATTTCAAAAAGCTTTATTTGATCTTAAAGAATGGAAAAGAACAGCTTGCATTGAAACGTCAGCCCACAGTATCAGCAGAAGAACAGGCAATTAATCGAATAGAAGTTATTTCTACATTCCATAACATAGACTAGCATTCCACCTTTTTCACAGGTACGTATGTACACAACTACGACAAAGCAGACGAATTTTATTACGACGTGATATAAACGATTTCTGAGAAAGTAAAACAGAGCAGTGCAAATACAGATGACGAATGTAGTCAACTACGCAATATTCTGTTACAGCAAGCCCCAGTTTTAACAACATCCCTGGTACTATGTCCGGTTTTATGTGCTAATTTCAGGTTAAACAGCACGAAACATTTAAAGCCAAACATTATCCAATTCCGTATATCCATAGAGAACAAGTCAAGAAAGAACAGACTACAAGCTATGCTAGACCAAGGAATTATCGAACTGGCAGTTAGCCCGTATACAAACCCACTTCACATTGTTAAGACGAAAGACGGATCACTTCGCCTTATACTTGATTCTCGTCACGTTAATGACATTATCATTACCGAAACCGATCGCCCACAGATACTAGAAGAACTTCTTCAGAAATTTCATGGTACTTCTGTCTATTCCACCTTAGACTTAAAATCCGAGTTTTGGCAGATTCAACTCCGTCCGAAATGCAAAGCACACAGTTTTTCTCCGTTTTGGTGATTGCTATCAATTTTGCAAATTACCATTTGGTTTAACAATTTTCTCAGCAGCATTTATTCGTGGTATGAACGCAATACTTCCAAAAGAACTTAAAGACAGAATTACAGCGTACATAGACGACACCCTTATAGCAGAAGCTATCTGGTCTCAACATAATTTCATTCTTGAAAAACTGTTACAAACTTTTCGTACACAAGAACTCTCAGTTAACCTTAACAAATCGCACTTTGGTAAAACCTCCAGAAAATTTCTTGCACATGTAATCTCAGCAGAAGGCATTGCGCCTGACCCTGAAAAACTTCAAGCTTTACGTGACATTACTGTTCCAGTGACTAAGAAACAACTCCGTAGTTTTCTAGGATTAATTATTTTTTTTTCGTAAATTTATTCATTACTCTGCTTTGGACACCACTACATTGTGCCAGTTGACAGGAAAAAACACTATTTGGTCCTGGGATAACCAATCACAATCTGAATTAATTAATCTGAAATATGCCTTGTTGAACGCACCACTTTTATCACACCCAGATCCCACCAAAATTTTTCCATTGCTACAGACAGTTCAAAAACCGCTCTAGGCGTACACATTTTTCAGGAAATCGAAAAAGATGGTACTACAGTAATCAAAAACATTGCATTTGCAAGTCGCATTCTATCACCTGCTGAACGGAATTATTCAGTTACAGAGCTTGAAACATTATGTGTTCTATGGCCATTTACCAGATTTAGGCATTTTCTTTATGGAAGACATAGTACCGTTTACATAGACCATAGAGCTATACAGTTTTTCCTTTCCGCCAAATTCACACATGACAGATTAGGTAGATGGAAACTTTATTTACCGGAATTTGATTTTACAATTGTTCACATTTCCGGTGCGAAAAATATTGTAGCAGACGCACTATCCCGTGCTCTCAACAACAATCAGCAAGATGGTGCGACCAACTCCTGCCAAACAAATTTCAGCCTCATGTCTATTCAACAAGTTGTATTTGAAAATTTCATTTCGTCCTCATTACGAGACTTTGCGAAAGAACAGAGCAAAGGCAATATATGGAAAGAAATTAAATACCTTAGGCAAGACAGGAACAACGTTACCACTAGGAACAATTATACTGCATGCAACAACATTCTGTTTCGCCGTTCTCACCCTGACAGCAACAACTGGTTACTCTGCATACCTGAAGAGCTTGTTAACAAATTAATCTGGTATACTCATTTAAGCTACGCCCATTATGGAGCCAGAAAATGTTTTCTCATCCTAAGACAGAATTGTTATTTTGCCAACATGGAAAAACGTATTTGACGAGTTTTAGCCTAATGTAAAATCTGCCAGAAAGCTAAATCATCCACAACTTCACATATTCCGCCGTTATATCCTATTGTAGCCAATAAATTAAGGCATATGGCCGCTGTAGACATCTTCGGACCGATTCCTAGATCTAATAGAGGTTTTTGTTACATGGTTGTCACTGTTGAACGCACTTCGAAATTTGTTACCTTTACTCCGCTACACGAAGCTACTGCTAAATCTGTTTCAAATGCATTCGTAAAACATTTTCTACCTCATGTAGGTTATGTACTGAAAGTAATTTCCGACAATGGACCATAATTTTGATCTGCAACATGGACACGTATGTTACAAGCTAGAAACATTTCTCCGATTTATATATCCAGATATCATGCTTCCTCCAACCCTTCTGATGTTGGATGAAGGGAATTGGTAAATTACAATGAATATACTGCCATAAGAAACTTATTGATTTTGACAAACAAATTTTTTCATTCCAAAATGTAATTAATTCTATACCAAATGAATCCACTATGTTATCTCTTACTGTTATTTTGAACAATGTTGAACCACCCAATAAAATTAATGAATGATATCTTTTCCTACATCATGTCGACTACGTCACCGTCACATAACTGACATTGCCCTCAACAATCTCAAGGGTGCCGCACAGCGTCGCAAAAGACAGGTTTGTAAACTCCGTGAATTTCGCATAGGGCAGAGTATATTGGTACGCACACTTTATTTATCCAACAGTTGAAAGAGCAGATGCAGTAAATTTGAACTTCTATACGTTGGTCCGTATAGAATCCGCAGCTTTCCTCATCCCAATGTAGTACACATCGAAACTTTCCGAACCAGAAAGTCAAAAGGTAGCCATCACATTTCAAACGTCAAACCCTTTATAGAATGGACTTGTTTTATGATTTATCACACTGTACTGCCATTTCCAGTTACATTTACATATATGTCGCCACATACTGATTATGATTGTAGTTTTCTTGGCAAATTCCCAGTAACTTGAACTTAGCAGTTGAGTTCACTTACTGATCACAGACCTAGCACATTTTCCACTTTATAATGTATGTGTGATGGTTTTCCTACGGCAAATAGAATATTCTCTGCATATACTATGTAGTTTTTAAGATACCGGCATAGCAAACACCAGTCCACTTTGACATTTTGCCTTATGATAGCCCACTATCTTGTTTATTTCATATTTCTTTATGCCATTACAGTGTCATATTGAGTACGCATTCCTGCACTTTAATATATTCTTATCTGTACCTACCACATTTTTCTATTATGCTATGCTATATGCACATACCTTGACATATGTAATAAAACAAAAATTTAGTTATGTTTTATTTGATCATATCTTTAGAAATAAGTTTCCATCTAAGGTGCATATAATGTAAATGCTAGACATTGATCCATATTCATCATTTTCAGAAAGCAATAATCTGTAAAAGAAATAAGTTAAATAACCACACTGTTTATTGAAAATTGACATGGATATTTTACCATCAGAACGAAAGAGAGAAAATGCCATGAAAAGTAAATGGATCGAAATTAAGAAGCATTAACATGAATACACTATACACACTGTATGATAGCAGTCTTGACTAATTATCTTTCGTTCAGAGTATGACGCGAATATGGCAGACTATCAAGTAAAACTATATACATAAATTTTAGTGATGATGTATGTTAGATGTAAGAAACTCTATAATATGTGAAATGATGATGAGAATGAAGTGATATGAAAGAGAATGATGCAGTATATGAAGTAATATGAAAGAGACTGATAATGGTAATAATGTTATATGAAAGACAATGATATTAGAGAAGTCATGCCTTGAGCTGACACAAACAAATGATGATGATGAATACTAAAGTCTTTATTTTTTGCATGTGATGATAATGATGAAGCTTTCCCTGTAGTTATAAGATGCTATGTAGTTTAAGTATTTGTTGTAGTTTATCTGACAGTGTGTCATACATCGCATTGTATAATGAATGAATATTTTTGGGAGGGACAGCTAGAATACATTCATATTAGACACAATTTTTCATTACCTGTTAATTTAGAGTTTATTACTTGTTCTGCATAATATGCATACATTTCTTCTTTCAGCTTAATAACCCACTTTATTTTTTCCAGATATAACATTTTATATCATCAGAATCATTTGTTAAATATGTTTTTTATATTATATGCTACAGACACTTCGTTATTAAGCTTGCTCCACTACTTGTATTTTATCTACTTCTTTCTATCATTCATGAATGAGATCACATATACTTTACGTATTTGATAACCCTGCTGCAGCTGACGCATGACGAGTGACAAATGATGTTAATCATTTTATTTGCAGCAGTAAATTAAAAGCAAATATTCTGTTGTGCCAGCAATTAACCATTAATCCCAAAGCAATGCATTGCTAGTCCATAAAACAAAAACATACATACCATATATTCCAAAATTCCATTCTTGTCTCATGTATAGATTCCATTACCTGTATGTATCATTAGGGTAGGCACCTTGATCACTAGATTAAATGTCACATATTTGAGGTATCTCTCATGTCACTTACACAATATTATATGTGCTTACTAGCAGCTAAATGCTACATGTAATAACACCTATTTCTGGATTATAATTTGTATATCATTTGTACCAGTTAACGAAATTTTGAAAGGCTACTTATTGCCAACACTTCTCCATCTAAGAATATATGAGATTACTACTGATGATTTCTATGTTACCTTATTAATGTTTTAATTTTACTCTTTGGCCTTTGAACACCACAACATTTTGTAAAAGCCACATAAATGAGTAACATAAAAAAATTTTCTTGATCTACTAATTATGTCAAATCAAATATATATCCATGCAAAACCGCTAATGAAACGCTCATGTGAGCTTAACTTACATATCTTATGGGACAGAAACTCAACTTATGCTTTATAATTATGGACTGATGTCAATAACATAATTTCCACAAAATATTATAACGCTAAATGTATCCTTCAACCTCTGACCCATTATCACCAATTAATGAGACTTTCCTATATTCAGCCTATCCTGTGGTCATACTATGGTCATGAAGCACTCTATTTGGATTTTTTGCACTAATTCTGCGTTGATGCACAAATAATGGATTCTACAAGAAGCTGGTGTTGACCTATCAAGCTGTCCACTACAATGATCAACAGAGATCTTATTATTATGGACCTACTACTTGGTGCACCTAATGTACTACCAAAAGGGCAATGTACAATATTAATACTACATTTCCGTGACTTGGCTACACTGATTAATACTTTGGAAAAGAGAACTTCAGATAGTCACAGCTGGTGTTGTGCTTCTGTGAAAAGATATGGATATTTCAGTGCAGCTATGTGCAACCCACTGTGCTACAACCATGATGCTATCCTTTCCATTCCTCACCTTCTTCTTATAAAAGATACTAAAGACTTATGCAAAACAATAATTTGAACTGACAGTGCATGTGCAATTTATCTGATTCTTAAAATTCATAACTACTTTTGTATGTACAGTACTTATATAATTTGTCAATTATTTCATATATACTCTGTAACTATGTAAAATATATGTATATTAATTACCAAAACTCATTTTGTAGACTTGGTAAACTAAATATTTCATATCTGTTGGCAATAAAAAAATTTGTAGCTCATGGCAAGTCCAGTTGACTCAGCATCGCTGCCAAATTTTTACCCCCCAGTGGAGGGTTCTGTAAGGCATTCGCCAACCTGTTGGAGCATATGTAATCTCGATGTATTGCTCACTTGCTAGAACGACTATTCACAGCAACTGCCTGAGAGATAAAATATCTTTCCCCTGTCAAAAGAGAGCTGCAATAGAGTTGCAGGTCAGAGCAGTCTCTGCCACAGTTGCAGTCACTGCTACAGAGTAGTTGTAGTCTGTCACTGGTACAGCGCAGTTTATAGTTAGTAGTTGTTAAAGTCACAGTGCACAACAAATTGTAAAATTTTTTTATATGGAACTGAACAATAATTGTGATCAGCTGCAGAGGTAAATGATACCATGGATTGAGATGATTATGAACAAATGAATAATAGTTAATATAGTGAAAAATCAAGAGTGTAATTAAGTCAACCACCTCTTGTATGGTAGATTTTATTATTTTTATTAGCATGCGAGTAGTTAAGTCACTTGTGTGAGATGTTAATATGAATTTGTTTCAGTTATCCTTTTGTGATTCGTCAGCACCAGTTGACCCAGATTTGTAATATATTCAATTTCCCCATGTAATGGAATGTAGATCTTTATCAGTAATGTAAAAAGTTTTCAGAATTCACCAACTGCGACATAATCCCGTATACAAAGAGTGATCCAATACTGTAAAATACTTTTTTATTCCAGTGTCTGATCACAAATGAATTCTTTAGACGATGACCAGTTTCAGTCTGTAATGACCATCCTCAGATCTTTTTTACACCATGTCCTAAAGTGATACGTTGCCATTATGGCCGTATCACTTTAGGAAATGGTTTAAAAAAGATCTAAGGATGGTCATTACGGTCTGAAACCGGTCATCGTCTAAAGAATTAATTTGTGATCAGAGACTGGAATAAAAAAACAATTTTCAGAATGTAAGTGTTTTCACCAGTCAACTATAAAAGTATAATTTCCCCTTAAGTCATTGCCAGTCCCGATCCAGTTATTTATCCAAATTAAAATATTCCAGAATTTTTGTCAGTCAGGATGTCAGACGACAAGCTGTGCAGCTGTGTCACTAAGTAAAGTCGGTTTTTCTCGTAATTCAGATCTCAGACAAATGTTATCCAGTATTAGCATATAGGCTAGCATTGCACTAAGCTGTGCCATTTACGAGCAAATACATAGACACCATTATCAGGCTACACCATCACGAGGAGAGAATTTTTCACTTTATTTCTTATGGACAGATTCAGATTGATTTCACAGGACCATAGCATAGCACTGCTAACATCAAAATTTATAAGTTTTTCATGAGTTAAGTTTTATCAGTTTTCGTATTCCAGAATTTAATTTTCCAAATGTAATAATTTTTGTTTTTATTTTCTGTTTGGGAAGGTAACACATTATCATTTTATATTTTTTTATTTATATGGGAAGGTCAGAAAGTCATTTAATGAATCATATTTCTGGCACTCTCATATCTCGAAATGATTCACCTTTCTCGAACCTTTCTAATACAGTAAAATTCCAACGTGGTTTCAGTATATCCCTACATATCCTCCATCTATTGCCATTTCCGCAGCTTTGGGCATGTGATCGTTGCAGTTTAAGTAGGAACTGTGTAGAAGTCAGAGAAATCCATATCCACCATCTCATGCAACCCGTGTAGAAACAGAGCGACCTGAGTTGGTGCGACAGGACTGTGTTTCGACCATTCGGTGGAAATGGGCGCATTGTGGCACGACCCCAAACTAGATACAGATACTACAGATCCACATCCATTCACGTCTATCTGCCCAACATGCTATCTTCGTTATTCTGCACCATCCGTCAGAGAAAAATTATGAATTATAAAAGCTCAACTAACTTCATCCGATAGAGATGTGACGATCCTGTTAAATATACAGGTATTGATCAACTGCACAGACCAGTTTAAAGTTCCATCACCTGTACTCTAGGATGATGACCGTATCCCGTGGGCTATACTGTAAGTGGCAAGAGACGCCCCCTGTGGCCCTGTCTCGTCGTTTGAAACATTTTTTTTCTAATATGCTTTGTACCCTGCCAAATATTTTATTTTTATTCCACTGTGTCAGGTCCTAAACTGACATTAGGACGTTCTGATCCATGGCCTCTTGCAGACAACAAGGACATCACCCCAAAGTACAATTATCCAAGATGTTGCAGTGTGATCCGACTGACATCATCCAAGATGGCTGCCATTACGTCAGATGATGATGTGAGTACCGTTACCCAGGTAGGTGGGAAAGCGTCACACCCCCCTACCAAGCCCCTTGGTGGGAAGTTTGAATTTTGGAGGGATGGTAGGTCAGTTGGACTACCTCTCCATTTAAACTCATGTCACAATGACTGATTCCTCATATTTCACTCATGTACACGATCATCGTTTCGGTGCTAGCATCCCACAGAAGGTGTCACCCATCCACAAAACTCTTTTACCAACTCAAGGAAGCGTTGTCAGTCAATTATTGTGTGGTAACCAACAGCCTGTCAGTGGATGGATGGGAGAGAGAAGACACCGCCGATATACTGTAATAATAAGCATCACAGTTGATAGCGCGAACAATTTTAGCTATTTTACAGTAATTTAAACACCTGCCAATGATGTGACAGCATATTTCCCCAATTTCAGTATCATAGCTAAACCGCTCCTGCTCTACTTTGCGAGTATCATTACGAATGTAGATAGATGACTGTGCAGTACTTCGAACCATTGTTAATTCTCGAACTCATGAACCTTCAAGTATACCTGACTGCACTTTACATATTTCTAACACCTCGAGCATAGTTCATAATTTACGGTCTATCTCTATGTGGATGCGAGTCATAGAGCATTTACGCAGCCTTAGGATAAAATGCGTTATATCCGAAGCGATGATGCAAAGCGGATCCACAATATGCCGTGTGCGGTATAGGATTTGAAGGTGGAACCGTCACGCGCAATGTGGACAGTGGACGGTATAAATCTCTGGAAAGCTATATTGTCTATGTATTACACAGACACAGTGTCTTACAGTTTGTTACCATAGTTTATCTTAGAGAAACCTGCAAAAAGGTTGTATGTCATGCGCTAGAAATATATTTCTTACATTGGAATATTAAGAGCGCTGCATTCCACATGACTCACAGGTCGGAAACTCAAGCGATCAAACATTATAGCCTGTCTTAAGTGTGGAACGTTGTAGCCTTAGGAGTGCAGGTGTTTATGTTCTCTCTTACCAGTACCTTCCAGGTACTGATCCTAGACTCAAGAACAATACTTTAGAGTTGATAGCGTAGTTGATTTACGTAAAATGCTTTGAGTCCCATCTGTCTGGAGCTCCATAATGCATAAAAATCACCCATATCTTGATCTTCTTAACCCTGTGCTACTTCATCACAACACTTTCAAATGAGAGACTATACACCGATAAGGGGTGCTAACCTCCTCGACATGGGTGCATCCGGGGAAATCTTGTGCACATAGAAGGGTCAAATTCCATTCATTCACGAGACGCGGAATGTAGCGGTCTATTTCTGATCAGCTGCAGATTAAATCGGTAAAGGTGCTGCAGTGCGGGCTGGTCAAAGACAGTGCACGGAGGCCTTTCAGTCTCTAATTTTATCCTAATACTGTGAGAATGCTCTATGACTCCCATCCTTATAGAAATAGATCATAAATTACACACAATGCTCGAGGTAATAAAAATATGTAGAGTGCTGTCTGGTATACTTTGATGATTTATGAGTTCGAGAATTAACAATGATTCGATGTACTGCACAGTAATCTATCTACATTTGTTATGATACTCGCAACATAGAGAAGGGGCGATTTAGCTATGATACTGAATTTGGGGAAATATGCTGTCACATCATTGGCAGGTGTTGAAATTACTGTCAAATTGCTAAAATTGTTCGCACTATCAACTGTGATGCTTATTATTACGGTACATCAGCGGTGTCTTTTCCTTCCCGTCCATCCACTGACAGGCTGTTGGTTACCACACAATAATTGACTGACAACGCTTCCTTGAGTTGGTAAAAGAGTTTTGTGGATGGGTGACACCTTCTGGGGGTTGCTAGCACCGAAACAGTGATTGTGTACATGAATGAAATATGAGGAATCAGTCGAAATGGAACGCAGAGCCATCAGCTATTCCATCACTGTGACACATCAGTTTAAATGTAGAGGTAGCCCAGCTGACCTATCTTCCCTCCAAAATTCAAACTTCCCACCAAGGGGCTTGGCAGGGGGGTGTGGAGTTTTCCCGCCTTCTTGGGTAACGATACTCGCATCATCAGCCGACGTCACAGCACTCATCTTAAATGATGTCAATCGCATAACAGTGCAACATCTTGGATAATTGTACTTTGGGGTGATGTGCTTATTGTCTGCGAGAGGCCGTGGATCAGAACGTCTTAATGTCAGTTTAGAAACTGACACAGACCTTGAAGCCGTGGCATATAAATAAAATGTTTGGCAGTGTACAAAGCATGCTAGAAAATAATGGTTCAGACAATGAGTCAGGGCCACAGGAGGGGTGTCTCTTGTCCATGGAATACATTCATCCTCCTAGAGTACAGGTGATGGAAATTTAAACTGTTCTTTGCAGTTGATCAATACCTGTATATTTAATAGGATCGTCACATGTGCTCGATGCCTGCATGCATGTGGTATTTGTTTTAGATGCATGGGAGGAGAGAGATACATTAAAAATGTTATCTAGATCTCTATTGAATGAAGTTAGTTGAGCTTTTATAGTTCATTTTTTTTTCTCTGATGGTTGATGCAGAATAAAGAAAATAGCATGTTGGGGAGATAGATGTGAATGGACGTGGATCTGTAGTATCTGTATCTAGTTTGCGGTCGTTCCACAATGCTCCCATTTCCACAGCCCTGTCGCACCAACTCAGGTCGCTCTGTTTCCACATGGGTTTCATGAGGTGGTGGATATGGCTTTCTCGGACTTCTACTCAGTTCCAACTTAAATTGGAACGATCTTATGCGCAAAGCCACGGAAATGGCAGCAGACACAGGATGCATAGGGACTGACTAAAACCACATTGGAATTTTACTGTAGCAGACAAGTTCGAGAAAGGTGAATCGTTTCGAGATATGAGAGTGCCAGAAATATGATTCACTTGTGACTGTAATCATTAAATGACTTCTCCATAGGATCTAATGCAGGTATGTGGTTGAATGGAAAGACTTGATTCCAAATCCCAGACAGCATTCCTAGCGAATAGCATAGTATTAGAGATCTGAAAAGTTAGTCTGCATTTCCTACGACCTCGATCAGCACACCATCTATTGTTTTTGATTCTTCTCGATCAACCACCGCCTATATATCACCGACCCTCTGACACTGCATCGAGACAGAATGCATTAAAAATACTGGAGTAATATCTAGTGAGGGTCCGGTGACTGGGTTGCAAATACCGGGTTCGTAAGACGCCCCTTAGCCAAACCACTTTCAAAATTCCGTAATTTTATTACGAGGGTGCACCGTTGGCGACGTGTAACGACACACCGCCGATCACCATCTCGGTATTTAACTGGAAAAACTACGTGATTCTTAGGTAATGCCATACGCGGATTTATAAAGCCGGTATAGCTTTTAACATGGATACTTGTGTGCACATGTAGAACCAAGACTGCTTCTGACTGTAACATAGAGTAGTTGTTGGGATCGAGTTTTTAACATCTGGCGGTTTGTAGGAATATTACGCCTCTCTTTCTATGACATGGTGTTATGACTTGCAAGAATATGTTTGTGTGCAAGGGAAATGACTATGTCCAGTCGTAAGGAAGATCTGGAATTGAGGTGGAATACTGTGGCAGCAAAGGGAATACTATGTCAGTTCATACAAATGGCAGATATTTATATCTCCAGAGCCACAGCCGC
Source organism: Schistocerca nitens (assembly GCF_023898315.1). Lineage (NCBI taxonomy): Eukaryota > Metazoa > Arthropoda > Insecta > Orthoptera > Acrididae > Schistocerca > Schistocerca nitens. Next base: position 843,641,700 of record NC_064617.1, read on the forward strand.
CAGCAGGGTGTATTTCCGATACTTCAGTCATTGTCTAAAGTTGTTCCACTAAGACAGCCATCGTAACAATGTGTTGTAAGTACAGGGATAAAATATATATGAGACTGGTGCTTTTCCTAGGACGATTCTGTCTATGCTTGCTTGGCATGCAGTGCCGGTGACTTGTGACAGGAATATTCACGTTTCCTGTTAGCTGTTGGAGCCGTCTAAATGCAGAGGCCTATTGGACTGCAGGAGTTGCTGACTTAACTAATACTTAGTATGTGTTTGATAGCTTTCGTTATCGAGTGGAAATATGAGGAGACTCAATATGGAAATGTGTTTACACTGGACCATTGCTCCCTCCCATATAAACTGTTCGGTTGACTGCTTCTGCAAATTTCGCGCCTTTATTTAGTTGAGGGAACATCGCTTGTGGTTTGTGCATATGGCAGATAAATGACACGTTTGCTGGTTCTCTATACATGGGAAACACCATAGTTGACTTTGTAAATTATAGGAACGATTTCGAATCTTTTATAGCACTGACATCAGTATTCGCGTTTGGAAATATCAGTCTCCTCTATTTGTTTCGAGTTCTCACATAATGGCCTTTGCAGACGAGATACGTTTCTAGTTACTCAGTGGTCTACTGCATGCTCCACCTCGCTAAAGTTTCCAGTTTGTAGAGAAATAATTTCCAGTCTACATCTTCGGAATTATGTTACACGAGCTATCAGTAGGCTGCTGATGTGTGCTAGATATCGAGAAGTATGGCGAAAATGGTATAATATCACAACAAACCATGCAAAAATACATGCGTTCTTGTAATCCCAGAATCTGGAGATGGGTGTAGAAAAGCAAGCAAGCAAGCAGATCCAGACCAGAAAGACTATCGCATTAGTGGCGAGGGGGAACGAGTCCAAATTTGCAGAACAGTTCTGAGAGAGACTTCGGTCCTCTGAGGGCACCCTAGTCACCTGTTAGGAGTGTATGACCACCAAACCTCGCAGGGAAATATCTAGTGCTGTGAGGAGTATATACAGTGCTGCCTGTCTTCATGGTATGTGTATGAATGATGTAAATGGAATGATTTTGTATGACGTACGATATGGATTGTATGTTTACTACATCCACACAGTTGGAGATCGGTTTCACGCTCTAATATTCAAGATCCTGTCCTCAGTGAGAGAGTAGTGTAATTGAGTGAGAGTCTTTCCGTATTTGACGATATGTAGGGCACTCTGCAGGGTTTAATTGTCAGTGCAATATGGTGATCTGTACAAAATACAATCATGTTTGTTGTTATTGCGGTCTTCAGTCCTGAGACAGGTTTGATGCAGCTCTACATGCTACTCTATCCTGTGCAAGCTTATTCATCTCCCAGTGCCTACTGGAACGTACATCCTTCTGAATCTGTTTAGTGCATTCATTTCTTGGTCTCCCTTTACGATTTATACCCTCCACACTACCCTCCAATACTAAATTGGTGATCCCTTGATGCCTCAGAATATGTCCTACCAACTGATCCCTTCTTATAGTCAAGTTGTGCCACAAATTTCTCTTCTCTTCAATTCTGTTCAATACCTCCGCATTGGTTATGTGATCTAATCTCCAGCATTCTTCTGTAGCACCACATTTCGAATGCTTGTATTCTCTTCTTGTCTAAACTATTTATTTTCCACGTTTCACTTCCATACATGGCTACACTCCATGCAAATACTTTCAGAAACGACTTCCTGACACTTAAATCTATACTCGATGTTAACAAATTTCTCTTCTTCAGAAACAATTTCCTTGCCATTGCCAGTCTACATTTTATATCCTCTCTACTTCGACCATCATGAGTTATTTTGCTCCACAAATAGCAAAACTCATTTAATACTTTAAGTGTCTCATTCCCTAATTTAATTCCCGCAGCACCACCCGATTTAATTCGACTACATTCCATTATCCAAAATTATAGTCATAATGCTCTATTAATTCACAAGACATCTTTTGTGACAGAAAATAGGAGTGTCTACAAACGGATTAGAACAAGATGGGTGCAATGTATGTACGGAAAGTTCTGAGAAATCACCTGTTCAAAGACAGGATGAAGCAGACCATCCATCACTGTCGGGGATGCTGTCGCTCCCCTGCCACTGTACCATTTGGACATCTCCGCACCTGTATCTGTAGGATATCGTCAATTCAGCTCATTTTTTTCTCTTGTATATGTCAGCACTTTGGATTCTGTTTGCTTAACTGTTCTGAATTGCCCCTCCCCCATTTGTGCTTAGATAGTGATCTATTTCCAAACAAGGAGAACGCTTTTATGATTAAGGCTGTTTTCGCAAGCATGTACAGGCTTTTAGCTGTGTGAACGTTTACCGTTTCTGAGAGGTATATTGACAGCAGGCCGAACATTCCACCATGAAACATGAGCCACGCTGGGTACACAAGCAAGGCTAGACACAGCTCGCATGTCCATTAGGAACATTTGGAACAATGGACCATGTTTCCAGAACGAGATTTTCACTCTGCAGCGGAGTGTGCGCTGATATGAAACTTCCTGGCAGCGCACACTCCGCTGCAGAGTGAAAATCTCATTCTGGAAACATCCCCCAGGCTGTGGCTAAGCCATGTCTCCGCAATATCCTTTCTTTCAGGAGTGCTAGTCCTGCAAGGTTCGCAGGAGAGCTTCTGTAAAGTTTGGAAGGTAGGAGACGAGATACTGGCAGAAGTAAAGCTGTGAGACCGGGCGTGAGTCGTGCTTCGGTAGCTCAGATGGTAGAGCACTTGCCCGCAAAAGGCAAAGGTCCCGAGTTCGAGTCTCGGTCGGGCACACAGTTTTAATCTGCCAGGAAGTTTCAATGGACCATGTGATATTCTGGAAACGATTTCTGCAGTCCAGAATGAGATTTTCACTCTGCAGCGGAGTGTGCGCTGATATGAAACTTCCTGGCAGATTAAAACTGTGTGCCCGACCGAGACTCGAACTCGGGACCTTTGCCTTTCGCGGGCAAGTGCTCTACCAACTGAGCTACCGAAGCACGACTCACGCCCGGTACTCACAGCTTTACTTCTGCCAGTACCTCGTCTCCTACCTTCCAAACTTTACAGAAGCTCTCCTCTCGCAGGAGAGCTTCTGTAAAGTTTGGAAGGTAGGAGACGAGGTACTGGCAGAAGTAAAGCTGTGAGTACCGGGCGTGAGTCGTGCTTCGGTAGCTCAGTTGGTAGAGCACTTGCTCGCGAAAGGCAAAGGTCCCGAGTTCGAGTCTCGGTCGGGCACACAGTTTTAATCTGCCAGGAAGTTTCGATTTCTGCAGTGTCTGCGATGGCGAGTCTTCACCGGACCGCAGGTAGAGAGAGGATTCACACACCAACAGCGTGTTAAACACATGCGTGTGCAGCCCAGAGGATGACTTAGTGCTTATTTAGACAGACATGTGATGTCAGTATAACAGTATGAGAACTTTCATATTCTGTCGGCAGCGCCTCTGTGCAGTTTTGCCTCCAGCTGTGGCTGACAGCATCGATGAGCTCTGTAAATAGGTCTTTGCTCCCATCCAATCATGTCAGCAATGGTGCCTTGGTGTACACATATTTCTATAGGAATTTCTCAGGTATCAAGTATGAGAGGGGTGTTGCCACCTCATGCTTCCAGGCACCTGTGCATCACTTCGCAGGGAGTGCCAGTGCATTTCGACTTCTGGGAGCATGTGCAGTAGCCCCCTGTGCGACCCGGTGGAAGGGGAGGGGGGAGGCGAGCAGGTCTGTAGGCTGTGCTATGCATTATTTGGATGGTTTACGAGTTGATTTCGTGTCTGCACATCACTGTATAGCATTATTTAGGAGTAGTTTGAGTGTTTGTACTGAAATTATTTCGGTAATTTACGAGTTGTTAGCCTGTCTGCAGAGTGTTATGTAGGAGTAGTTTACAGGTCTGTGGGCCGTGTGGCGTGACGACAAGCATATCAGAGCGTGTGTTATGTATCAGTGTGATAAATATACTATCTTTCAAAATCCATCCCAAAATAAATTATTCCAAAATAAATAAAGTACACTCTTCGCCTCTCCAGCAGCCCAGTGCAGGCTGAGTCATTTTCCCCTCCAGACAGTCATCTTGGGTTAAGTCATGGAATGGACGACAGCAGCAGCATGTTTCCCGCCATAATCCGCCATCTTGGATAACAGTACTTACGTCATCAGCTGGTGTCATGGCCACCATTTTGGATTAATGGCGACAGCGCCCTCTAAATGGTTCAAATGGCTCTGAGCACTATGGGACTCAACTGCTGAGGTCATTAGTCCCCTAGAACTTAGAACTAGTTAAACCTAACTAACCTAAGGACATCACAAACATCCATGCCGGAGGCAGGATTCGAACCTGCGACCGTAGCGGTCTTGCGGTTCCAGACTGCAGCGCCTTTAACCGCACGGCCACTTCGGCCCGTGAGCGCCCTCTGATAGTGGTACTGTGTACTAGGTTAGTTGGTCTCTAGATCTCGTGGTGAACACACTGGATGGTGGTAGTGCCTCAAATACTCGTAGTTTAAATAAAGACTGGTGCATGATTTCGACAGTTGATGATTAGCAAGCATGTTTACAGAGTCTTTTAGATGGATTATTATTTTGGCAATTTACGAGTTGTTTGTGGCTCTGGACATAAATGTATTGCATTATTTATGACTGGTTTGCATGTCTGTAGACTGTGTGACGTGACCCCAAGCATGTCGGAGCCTGTGTTCTGTATCACTGTGATAAATATACTACCTTACAAAATCCATACCTAAATAAATTGTCCCAAAACAAATAAAGTACACTCCTTTCTCTCTCCAGCACCCCAGTGTAGGCTGGGTCCTTTCCCCACTAATCCCTAGGAATGGGTGGTGGTTGGATGACTTAGGTTAGTGGAAGTAGTCCAAATGCACTTTCTTTCCCGCCATTTTCTTAGTTTAGTAGAGATAGCCCAAAAATCAAATTTCACGCCGATCCCTAGGACGAGGTGGCTGTTGGGTGACTTAGGTTAATGGAGGTAGTCCAAGTGCCCTTTCTTTCCCTCCCTTTTCTTAGATTAGTAGAGATAGCCCAATTGACATATCTTCCTTCCAAAATTCAAACTTGGCGCCAGTTCCTAGGATGTGGTGGCAGTTGGACGATTTAGGCTAGTGGAGGTAGTCCAAGTGACCAATCTTGCCGCCATTTTCTTATGTTGCTAGAGATAAACGTCGTGTATTCCATTATCCTGATGTAATTTTAACTTGCTGCTATTTTCGGGGGAGGGGTGGGGAGGGGGGGTTAGGTTAGTGGAGGTAACCCAATTGACCATACTTCTCACCAAAATTCAAACTTCACACCAAATGCCGCCATATTGAATGACTGCACAGCCGCCATCTTGGATGATGTCATCAGTGGAAGTCATCGCCGTCGTCTTTGATAACGGTACTTTGTCCCAAAACTCATATGTATGTATGTTACACATCTTCTCCTAAAGCACTGGACCGATTTCCACCAAACTTGGTACATGTATCATTTACTGTCTGGGAAGATTGACTGTGTGGTTAAGAACCACTCACCTGTGACACAGGTGATGGTGGGCGTGAAAATGCAGAGATGGCCACAAGTTGAGAAAATCTGTACCTTAGTTATCCAGTATTTGAGACTTAGAGCACTTTGAGAGTTGCAGCAAAACCATACACATACTTTCTAACCTTTACGAAACATTTTCTATCTGACGACCCCAACAGAACGGTGACAGGAAAAAAAAATTGTTGCTACTAAATGTTCGTTGTTCATGCAGTAAAACTGCCAAATGAAACATGACTTTCTACTTTTATTATTTCTTTGGTAGTAACTCTACTCACAACAAATTTAACAGACAGCATCTACGTATGCTGCTGAATGTACCTTGAAAATATGTCATTGTACGACACATAGTTCATGAGATATAACTGCCGCATCGTGCATGACGTTTTAATCTATTACTTCTTTGCTACTAATTCTGTTCGCATGACACTCCGCAGACATTAGGCACACGCAGCACTGGATGTATTTACAAAGGTATATCATTGCACAGCGTGTATTTCAGGAGATACGATGTCATGACCATTATGAATATGAAATTGAAGGGTGAAATTTGTTAGACATGCAGGTGAAATATGACTACAAATTCTCGTGAAATATGCTAAATATGTGTGAAATATATTTGACATGTGCGTTTATGAGAAAAACTATGGGTAAAGATCTCATCCTAATCCCATGGAACAATTCCAATCAAATTTGGTACACATATTAGTTACAATCTGGAAATAAATACTGTAGGTGTTAGCACTACCAACCTCCTATTGTGGTGAGTGTATTAATGTGAAGAGAGAAGTGAGGGTGAGGAGATGGACAGACAGTGAGGGGGACTGAAGAGATAGGTACAAATAAGAGGAGGAGGAGGAGATGGACAGGTATGAGGAGGGGGAAATGGACAGAGAGAGGGGAGAGGGGGAGAGGAGATGGGCACAGAAAGGAAAGGGGAGGGAGAGGTAGAGGAGGAGATGGACAGACAGACTGTATGGAGGAGGTAGAGAAAGAGAGGGGAAGGAGGATGCATTTAGAAGGAGGAGATGGACAGAGGGGAAAAGAGGAGATTGAGAGACGGGGAAGTAGTAGATTGATGGAGAGGGGGAGAAGGGGCAGCTTGACAGAGAGAGAGAGAGAGGTATGGGGAGATGGACAGAGGTTGAAGGAATAGGGGTTCTAGGAGGTGGATAGAAAGAGAGGATGGTGGAGATGGACAGAGATAGTAAGGGTTGGAGGGGATGGACAGGGACAGGAGGGACAGATAGAGAGATGATGAAGAAGAGACGCATAAAAAGCGAGGGAATGGATATGGAGAGGTGGGAGGAGGAGGTAGGTACAGAAATAGATGAGATGGACAGAGAGAAGGAGAAGGAGGAGATGGAAGATGACAGAGAGATGAGGGAGGAGGACACGTACTAATAGAAGGTTACAATAAATACCAGGCCTATGCCAATTTTCTCAGCTAGTACTCTTTTAAAATCGCACGCTTTTTCTAACAACTCTGTAGTCCTATGTGTAAGTGGAAATTTACCTCAATTTTCTGTCTGCGTTAATGTAGAAAGCATAGCTTTGTGGAATTGTATTAATCTGTTTGAATGACACTCTATTTCAAAGCCTTTGTGAGACAAATCTCACTAGCGACCAAGACACGCGATTAAATTTTGCAGATAAATATTTTTCGTATGATTATGTAAGGATGTAGAAGCGTATATCACTAGAGGTAAGATAGATACTGCCTACAGGAATGTTAAAGAGCCCTTTGGGGAAAAGAAAACCACCTGTATGAATATCAAGAGCTCTGATTGAAAACCAGTCATAAACAAAGAAGGGAAAGCAGAAAGGTAGAAGCAGTATATAGAGGGTCTATACAAGGGAGATGTACTTGAGGACAATATTATCGAAATGAAAGATGACGTAGAGGAAGATGAGAAGGGAGATATGACACTGCGTGAAGAATTTTACAAAGCACTGAAAGACTTAAGCCAAAACAAGGCCCCAGGAGTAGACAACATTCCATTAGAGCTACTGATAGCCTTGAGAGAGCCAGCCATGCAAAACTCTTCCATCTGGTGAGCAAGATGTATCAGACAGGCGAAATACCCTCAGATTTCAAGAAGAATATAATAATTCCAATTCCGAGGAGAGGAGGTGCTGAAAGGTGTGAAAATTACTGAAATATCAGTTTAATAAGCCACGGCTGCAAAATACTTGCACGTATAATTTACAGAAGAATGGAAAAACTGATGGAAGCCGACCTTGGGGAGGATCAGTTTCTTTTCCGGAGAAATGGAAGCATCGGCAAGGCAATACTGCCTTTACGACTTCTCACAGAAGGCAGGTTATGGGAAGGTAAATCTACGTTCATGGCATTTGCAGAGTTAGAGAAGATTTTCGACAATGTTGACTGGAGCACTCTCTTTCAAATTCTAAAGATGGCAGGGGTAAAAAGTAGGGAGCGGACGGCTACTTACGATTCGTACAAAAACGAGACTGCAATTATAAGAGTCGAAGGACACAAAAGGGAGGCATTGGTTGAAAAGCGAGTGAGACAGGATCATAGCCTTTCCGCGATGTTATTCAATCTGTACATTGAGTAAGCAGTAAAGGAAACAAGAGAAAAATTTGGAGTAGGAATTGAAGTCGAGGGAGCAGACATAAAAACTTTGAGGTTTGCCGATGACATTGTATTTCTGTTAGACTGCAAAGGACTTGGAAGTGCAGTTGAACGGAATGGACAGTATCTTGAAAGGCAAGTATAAGATGAACATGAACAAAAGCAAAACGAGGATAATGGAATGTAGTCGAACTAAATCAGGTGATGTAGAGGGGATTAGATTAGGAAATGAGACACTTAAAGCAGTAGATGAGTTTTGCTATCTGGGAAGCAAAATAATTAATGATGGTCGAGGTAGGGAGGATATAAAATGAAGACTGAGAATGGCAAGAAAAGTATTTCTGAAGAAGAGAAATTTGTTAACATCGAATATAGATTTAAATGTCAGGAAGTCCTTTCTGCAAGTATTTGTATGGAATGTAGAAGTGAAACATGGACCACAAATAGTTTAGACAAGGAGAGAATAGAAGCTTCTGAAATGTGCTGCTACAGAAGAATGCTTAAGATTAGATGGGTCGACCATGTAAATAATGAGAAGGCACTGATAGAACTGGGGAGAAGAGAAGTTTGTGGTAAAACCTGACTAAAAAAAGGGATCGGTTGCGAGGACACTTTCTGAGGCATCCAGGAGTCACCAATATAGTACTGGAGGGAAGCGTGAGGAGCAAAAATCGTAGATGGAGACCAAGCGATGAATACACGAAGCATATTGAGGAGGATGTTGGTAGTAGTAGTTACTCTGACATGGAGAGGCTTGCTCTGGATAGCACGGAGAGCTGCATCAAACCAGTCTTTGGCCTGAAGACCACAAAAATAAAAACATGATTATGTACGTGCAGTTATTTGTACTTATTCGTTGCCGTGTGCTCCAGGAGCGAGACTGTAGCAACGTGTACACGAATACCTGAAATTTCTTACCGAACGAAAATATTTCAGGTATTACACATCTAGTATTTAGTATGTCTGTGGAATCTCAGATTTCCGCAGTTCTGCTGGGGAATGAAGAATCTGCTGACAGTTTGATGCTTCCCTTGCGCTGGGTGGATGCGGGCAATCCTCGTTTTAATTACAGAACAAAAAGCGCCCGCCCACCGGCTAAACAGTGAAAATAAGAACAGACTAAGTCGAAGTCTGTCAACTAGGGAAGAAATGATTGTCCAATAAACTTAAATCGATTAATGTGGAATGCTGTTTATATGCAGGCAATAAAAATTTTATTTCATTTCTCCAGTTTACCAGACTGTCGTAGTGAGCGGCAATCGAGAACTGGAATTACTGGCTTTCGGAGCCCTTGAATTGCTGTTTTATCGACAAGTGGTAGGATGATTAGAAAATTATGGGCGCGACATCTGTGTGTACCTCAGTGGCGCGCCTGATCCCCTAAGCCGTAGCCGTCCAGATCGTAATCGTACAGCGGCGTCGCGGCTCGTAAGTCGGCGAATTTTATGGCTCACTTGCGAGGGCAGACACTTTCGCTTTAATTACGAATCACAGCTCAGTTGAACGCCTCGCACTCGTAAGAGTCTGTTTGCGGGCGGAATCCATGCCTCAATCGGTGTTTCGTAATTTGTCTTCGAAATATTGGCAAGGATTTTCTTTTTCAAAATAAATTATAATTCTAAGATGTTGTGCACAGTATTCCTATCATTTCTTACCATTCAGTACTGAGAAATAAAAGAAAGTTACAGAGTGTCGTTTATCATGTTAACTATATCCTGCCTACGAATATTATTTTTCTGCTTTTTAGCATGAAACGTCTATACGCTCATCGATCGAATTTCCTTGCGTGACAAAATATCACCAAATATGAATCGCTGATTACTACGGGGCGAATAAAAAAAAGACGAGCCTACGGAGTATCGGAGCAGACTTGCGATTGCACTCAAGGCTTTCTTGCAGATAGAACTCAACACGTCGCTCTTAACGGAACAAAATGGACAGACGTAAAGGTAATATCCGGAGTACCGCTGGGAAGCGTGATAGTACAGTGCTGTGTACAACATATATCAAAGATCTAGTAGAAAGCGTCGGATGCTCTTTAAGGCTATTCGCAGATGATGCAGTTGTCTATACCAAAGTAGCAACGCCAGGAGATAGTAATAATTTGCAGAACGGCCTGCGGAGAATTGATGAATGGTGCAGGCTCTGGCAGTTGACCATGAACGTAACTAAATGTAGCATATTGCGCATACGTAGGAAAAGAAATCTACTATTGTACAGCTGCACAATTGATGACAAACAGCTGGAGACAGCATATGCCATAAAACAGCTAGGTCTAACTATGCAGAGCGATCTTAAGTGGAATGACCATGTAAAACAGATAGTGGGAAAAGCAGACTCCAGACACAGATTCATCCGAAGAATCTTAGGGAAATATAACTCATTCACGAAAGAAATGGCTTAAAAGATGCTTGTTCGTCCGATTCTTGAGTATTGTTCATCTATCTGGGATTCCTATCAGGTAGGACTGATAGAGGAGACAGAGAAGATCCAACGAAGAACGGCGCGTTTCGTCACTGGATCGTTTAGCTGGCGAGAGAGCGTTACTGAGATTCAAAACAAACTCCACTGGTAGACGTTACAACAGAGGCGCTGTGCATCACGGAGAGATTTACTACTGAAATTTCGCGGCAGCACTTTTCAGGAGGAGTCGGACAACGTATTACTTCCCCCCACATATACGAGGGCTATTCCGAAAGTAAGGTCCGATAGGTCGCGAAATGAAAACCACGGTAAAAATCAAAAATGTTTATTTGCAACAGTTAGATACACCTTGCAGCTACTTATCTCCATAGTCGCCGACCCGACTTAGACGTGTATCGTAGCGTTGTACCAACTTTCCCATACCCTCGCTATAGAAGGCAGCCGCCAGTGCTCTCCGCCAATTCTCTACGCTGGCCTACGGCTCGTTGTCTTGTGCCGAAATGTTGTCTTCATAACCAGCGGTTCATGTGACCTGAGCTGAAGCTCAGAGGAAGACAATTACGGGCTGTATTGTGGGTAATCTCACATTTCCATTTGAAAACGATGCAGGAGCATCTTCATTGCCCCTGCAGAATGCGGCTGAGAATTGTCTTGAAGACGAAACAGCACGACAGTTATGTAATGTTAGCTGCATAGCTTCAGGGGAAATTTCTCACCAGGCCCCCGTACTTGGCGGCAGACACTATTTTCTAGACATCTTTACGCACTCACTGCGAGCTCAGAAATGAGAAGAGCGACGTGATGCTAACTGGGGTTATACTAGAGACACTACCCAACACATCTGTGCAAAGCTTTATCGGATTTTCATAGTCGTTTCCATTTCGTGACCGATCGGACCTTACTTTCGGAATAGCCCTCGTATTTCGCGTATTGACGACAAGGAGACAGTTCGATAATTTAGAGCCAATAACGAGGCTTACTGACAATCATTCTTCCACGCACTAGTTGTGAGTGGAACAGTGTTGGAGGGATCAGATAGCGGTACCGAAAGTACCCTCCACCACACACCATTAGGTGGCTTGCGGAGTATGATGTAGATGTAGAATAATGTGTAAACAATGATTGAATCCACAATGGAGAGATCAGGTCTGTACGTTTCTGTCACCCAGTATTTGTTTCGCCTGTGACTTCGTCGTACAACTGTGGGCGCATGCCCGTGACTTTTACGTGTTCGCTCTGTGTAAACTTATAAAGTGCTTTAATGTGGTAGTGTGCTTACTTACCACGTTGATTCGGGTGTCATTGTGAAGAGCTCGCGAAGCAATCCTAGGACCCGACTGAGACAATAAAAATATCCGCCGGAATAAGTGTACGAGGTCTGTTTAAAAAATTCCGGAAATTCGTCCACAAAATTTTTATTCTATATCTACATCTGCATGGTTAATCTCCAATTCACACTTAAGTGCCTGGCAGAGGGTTCATCGAACCATTTTCATACTACTTCTCTACCATTCCACTCTTGAATGGCGCGTGGGAAAAATGAACACCTAAATCTTTCCGTTCGAGCTCTGATTTCTCTTATTTTATTGTCATGATCATTTCTCCCTATGTGGGTGGGTGACAACAAAATATTTTCGCATTCGGAAGAGAAAGTTGGTGACTGAAATTTCGCAAATAGATCTCGCCGAAAAGAAAACTGCCTTTGTTTCAGTGACTGCCACCCCAACAAGCGTATCAGTGACACTTTCACCCCTATTGCGCGATAACACGAAACGAGCTGCCCTTTTTTGCACTCTTTCGATGTCCTCCGTCAGTCCTACCTGGTAAGGATCCCACACAGCTCAGCAATATTCCAGCAGAGGACGGACAAGTGTAATGTAGGCTGTCTCTTCAGTGGGTTTGTCTCATCTTCTAAGTGTTCCGCCAACAAAGCGTATTCTTTGTTTCGCCTTCCCCACTATATTAACGATGTGGTCTTTCCAATTTAAGTTGCTCGTAATTGTAATCCCTAGGTATTCAGTCGAATTGACAGCCATTAGATTTGTGCGATTTATCGTATACCCAAAACTTTTCGGATTTCTTTTAGTACCCATGTGGATGACCTCGCACTTTTCTGTGATTAGTGCCAGTTGCCTCTTTTCGCCCCATACAGAAATTCTCTCTAGATCATTTTGTAATTGGAATTGATCGTCTGATGAGTTTACTAGATAGTAAATTACAGCGTCATCTGCAAACAATCGAAGGGGGCTGCTCAGATTATCACCTAGATCATTTATGTAAATCAGGAACAGCAGAGGCCTATGACACTACCTTGCGGAACGTCAGATATTACTTCTCTTCTACTCGATGATTTACCGTCTATCACTACGAACTGTGACTTCTCTAAGAGGAAATCACGAATCCAGTCACACAACAGAGACGATACTCCACATGCACGCAATTTGATTAATAGTCGCTTGTGAGGAACGGTATCAAAAGCCTTCTGGAAATCCAGGAATATGGAATCGATTGAGATCCCTAGTCGACAGCACTCATTACTTCATGGGAGTAAAGAGCTAGCTGTGTTGCACAAGAACGATATTTTCTGAATGCGTGTTGGTTATCTATCAGTAAGTCATTTTCTTCAAGATGATTCATAATGTTCGAGTGCAGTATATGCTCCAAACTCCTACTGAAAATTGAGGTCAGTGATATGAGTCTGTAATTCAATGGGTTACTCCTATTTTCTTGAATATTGGTGTGACCCATGCTACTTTCCAGTCTTTGGAACAGACCTTTCGTCAATTGAGCGGTTGTACATGATTGCTAAGAAAGGCGCTATTGTGTCTGCATACTCTGAAAGGAACCTGATTGGTATACCATCTGGACCGGAAGACTTGCCTTTCTTAAGTGATTTGAGTTGTTTCGTAACACCTAAGGTATCTACTTTTATGTCACTCATGCTAACAGCTGTTCTGGTTTCGAATTCTGGAATATTTACTTCGTCTTCTTTCGTGAAGGAATTACGGAAAACTGTATTTAGTAACTCCGCCTTAGTGGCACCATCATCGGTAACATTTCCATCGATATCGATCAGGGACGGTATTGACTGTTTCTTGCCACTGGTGTACTTTACATATGACCAGAATCTCTGTGAGTTTTCTACCATCTTTTGAGACAATGTTTCATTGTGGAAACTATTAAAAGCATCTCGCATTGACGTTCGCACTAAATTTTGAGCTTCCGTGAAACTTAGCCAGTCTTGGGGATTTTGCGTTCTTCTGAATTTGGCATGCTTTTTTCGTTGCTTCTGCAACAGTGTTCTGACGTGTTTTGTGTACCATGGTGGATAAGTCTCTTATTAACTTATGCGGTATGAATCTATCTATTGCTGTCGATACTGTATCTTTGAATTTGAGCCATATCTGGTCTACACTTACATAATTAGCTTGGAAGGAATGGAGACTCTCTCTTAGGAAGCCATTAAACGAATTTTTATCTGCTGTTTTAGGTAGATACATTTTGCGTTTACTTTTAGTGGTTTTGGTTGATACGGTTTTGAGACTTGCTACAATGACCTTGTGTTCACTAATCCCTGTATCCGTCATGAGGCTCTCTGTTAGATCAGGATTATTTGTGGCTAAGAGGTCAAGTGTGTTTTGGCAACCATTTACAATTCGTGTGGGCTCATGAACTAATTGTTCAAATTAATTCTCAGAGAAAGCATTTAGTACAATTTCCGAAGATGTTTTCAGTCTTCCACCGGCTTTGAACATGTCTTTTTCACCAACAAATCGAGGGTAGATTGAAGTCTCCACCAATTATAACTGTATGAGTGGGGTACTTATTTGTAATGAGGTTCAAGTTTTCTTTGAACCGTTCAGCTATTATATCATCTGAGTCGGGGGGATCGGTAGAAGGAGCCAATTATTATTTTCGTATGGCTGTTGAGTATAACCTCTGTCCATAGTAATTCGCTGGGACTATCTATTTCAACTTCACTACAAGATAAACTACTACCAATAGACACAAACACATCACCACCTACTTTATTTAATCTATCCTTTCTGAACACGGTTGGCGCCTCTGTAAAAATTTCGGCAGAATTTATCCCCGGCTTTAGCCAGCTTTCTGTTCCTATAACGATTTCAGCTTCAGTTCTTTCTATCAGCGCTTGAAGTCTGGTAATTTTCCAACACATCTACGACAATTTACAACTACAATACCGACTGTTGCTTGGTCGATTCTCGTCGTTTCTTTGCCCTGTACCCTTTGAGACTGGAGCCCTTTTTGATCTTTCCCGATACTGTCTAACCTAAAATACCGCCGAGTTCACGCCACACAGCCCCTGCTACCCGTGTAGCCACCTCCTGTGTGTAGTGGACACCTGACCTATGTAGCGGAACCGAAAACCCACCAACCTATGACGCAAGTTGAGGAATGTGCAGCCTGCACGGCCACAGAACCGTCTGAGCCTTTGATTCAGACCCTCGGCTCTTCGGCTCTGTACCGAAGGTCCAGAATTGGTCCTTCATCTTGCTAGCAAGATTGGCAGTCACCACCAACTCAGATAGCCACCGGAAACCTTAGATAATCTCTTCCGATCCATAGCGACACACGTCATTAGTGCAGACATAAGCCACCACCTGCAGTTGGCTGCGCCCTCCACCGTTCATGGCATCCAGATCCTTTCCACATCTTGGATGACTCCCACCGGTATGCACACGGCGTGCACATTGGATTTCTTCCCGTATTTAGCAGCCATATCCCTAAGGGGCTCTATCACCCCCCTAACATTGGAGCTCCCAGTGACAAGCAAACCCACCCTCTGCGCTTGTCCGGAGCTCTCAGAAAGACCGGCCACTGCCGCAACAGGCGAGGCCGCCCTTGCTGGCTCAGAAGTACTTTCAGCAGTGGGCAGTACCTCAAACCTGTTACGGAGGCGTAAGGGTACAGCGTTGCCGCTTCGCCCAGGGATTTGCGACCCCATCACGGTTCGCCAATCACCGTCAGGCAAGTGTCGACCGGCAGGGCCGTCCGAATCCGAGGGCGTAGTGGCATCAGATATCCCAGGCGGTGCTACAGACTCCAGAGGCGCCAAAGCGCTCGCCTCGGGTGTCCCAATGTCACCGCGGCCCAGGGCAACATCCTGGAGCCTGTAGACCACGGCCAACACAGCTTCCAGCTGTTTACGGACGGCGGCCAATTCCCCCTGAATCCGTACACGGTAGCCGCAGTTCCTATCCATCCATAACAAGTTTTGTCCTCTCTTTTATGCCCGCATCTCGTGGTCGTGCGGTAGCGTTCTCGCTTCCCACGCCCGGGTTCCCGGGTTCGATTCCCGGCGGGGTCAGGGATTTTCTCTGCCTCGTGATGGCTGGGTGTTGTGTGCTGTCCTTAGGTTAGTTAGGTTTAAGTAGTTCTAAGTTCTAGGGGACTTATGACCACAGCAGTTGAGTCCCATAGTGCTCAGAGCCATTTGAACCATTTGACCCTCTCTTTTATCTCACAAGCCGTTCGCTTATCTTTTAATTATTGTGCATGGTCTCCTTCGAAATAGTCTCCTCCACAATTGATAGAGCTCCCCCAACAACGTTTCCAGTTCAGAAAGCAGCCCTGGTACGCCTCTTGCTGGAACGCAAGATGCGCCGTCTGCGAATTTCCTTTTATTTCGTCAATTGTTGCAAATCTTCGTCCTTTCAACGGAGTTTGCAACTTTAGAAATACAAAAAAGTCTGCAGGGGTCAGGTCTGGAGAGCACGGAGGTTGAAACAGCACAGTGATTTCGTTTTTTGTACAACAGTCACGCACCAGCAGGGATGAATGTGCTTGTGCGTTATCGTGATGCAACAGCCATGAATTGTCTCGCCACATTTCAGGCAGTTTCCTGCTAACATTTTCTCTCAGGCGTCGCAACACGTCGCGATAGTACCATCGATTAACCGTTTGTCTCTGTGCCACGAATTCATGATTCCTTCTAAGTCAAAGAAAACTATCAGTATGGCTTTGACATTTGACCTGACCGGATGAGCTTTTATTTGGTCTTGGAGAACCTTTCCAGACCCATTGTGAAGATTGAACCTTGGTCTCAACATCATAACCGCACACCCATATGTAGTAACCAGTTATGATGCTCTTAAGCAACGTCTTCTTTTCACAAGCGCGATCCACAAGCTCCTCACGGGTTGCGAGGAGAAGGTCTTTCTGGTCTTGACTGATGAGCCGTAGGAAGAACCTGTGGCCAGCATGATGCATTCGAAGATGCTGTGTCAGGATTCCATAACATGATACAACTGAAATGTTACATTCTTCTGCAATCTCTCGGACAGTCAGTCTTCGACTAGCATGCACAATTTCGTTGACTTTCCTGACATGAATGTCGTCGGTAGACGCCGAAGGGCATCTGAATGAGGGTCATCTTAACTTCGGTCCGGCCATTTTTAATGTGAGACATTCGTAACACCACGTACAGTTTAAGCACTCATCACCGGAAGCTTCCTGCATCATTTGGTGTGTCTCTGTAAAGGTTTTCTTGAGATTCACGCAAATGCAGACGCGTTGCTCCTCCAACTCTGCCAGCTCAAAATTTGAAAACTGCGAGACACAACGTTCTACTCAATATATCACTGAACAAGAACTAACAAACATACGACGATGAAACTTGCAGCAGTTACACATTAAATACAGGCGCGTGCAGGGATGCCAACCACATTTCTCTCCAACACACTACTGGTGTGAAATTAGGAATTTTCCAGTATTTTTTGAACAGACCATGTATGGCGTCCTAGCAGCGATCGAGTGTTCCAACGACAAAATTTTTTGGACACCACTTCAGGTCCACTGTAGCAGCAGCCTCCGCCTGTTTCGCCTGTAGACTTGGATTGGGTACGCGTGTGTATTGTGATGTGTCTCCATGAGTTAATAAAGCGTAGATATTTGGTATTTACGCTATCCTTCATTCCATGTGGAGTATCTCTGTCTAGAAGTGAAAATCGGTACTAAACGAAAAATTACAAAATAATGAACGATAAACATGCTCCGAATTCAAGAAAACGCAAAACGCAAACCAGAGGTAAGTTCGCGTCGAAAGGAATCCAAGAAGCCTAAAACTCCCGTGCCGAGCCAATGTAGGAGTTACGGCAGCGTGAAAAGGAAATAAAAAAACGGCACAAAACGATTACTTAGGTGTCCTATCGGGCAGACGGCCTCTAGCAACTGTTCAAGCTTGTGGTTTGTTTATCTCTTCTGTAACCATTATACTACTCTGGGCAACCAATATATTCAAAATACGAAACACTTGTTATGATTTCTCATTTTATTAAAGAGATTGATGAATAAAATACGACACTTGTTATGATTTTACCGTTGTACTAAAGATGATTAAAATACGAAAAACTTGTTATGATTTTATCATGACTATTTCACGAAAAATCTACGGCGCGAACGCGAAAGACACACACATATTTTATTTAATGAATTGGTCTTGCAAAGTGGACTACACTCTTTAAAATTCTGAAGACGACAGGGATATATAATGAATTAAGATACTGACAGCCTGTAGGTAAACCTGATATCAGTTTTATGAGGACCTGAAAGTGAAACAGTAATTCAGAAGGAAGGGAGACGCTCTTATAGACTATTCCCAATACTACTCAGTCTGGAATTTGAGCAAGCAGTGAAGAAAACCAAGGAGAAATATTGAAGGGAATTAAACTTCACAGAGAAGAAATAAAAAATTCGAAGTTTGCTGTTGACATTGTTGTTTTATCTGAAACGACAAGGAACCAGAAAAAGCAATTCAACGGAATGGATAATGTCTTAAACCAGGGTATAAGACGAATATCAACAAAATTAAAACAAGGATAAGAGAATGCATTCCAATTAATCAGGTGATGCTGAGGGAATTAGATTATGAAGTGAGAAAAGAAGTGAGAAGCATTTTGCTGTTTGGCCAGCAAAATGACTAAAGATGGGCGAAGTAGAGGATATAAAACACAGGTTGGCAGTAGCAAGAAAAGCATTTCCGAAAAAAGAAATTTAAATGTTAGGAAGCCTTTTCTGAAGGCATTTGTCTGTAGCGTAGCAAACGTGGACAGTGAAAACACTTCATGGAAGACACATCAAAGCTCTAACTACACGAAGAGATAAAGAAGAACAAACGAAGAGTTGCACGTGATCGATCAGTGAGTGCGAGAACTCAACAAATCAAGCTCCAGAGGCAGATGCTAAAACAGAAGCGTAAGCCAATGGAAAGGTCTACTATTGAAATTCCTAGAGTCTATCTTCCAAGGAGAGTGGGGAACACATTACTTACTCTCACATGCGTCTTGCAAACCGGTACGGTGAGAAAATCAGGGAAATTCGAACTATTATGGAGATTGACCGACAGTTGTCCCTTCCTTGAACCAGTCGCGAGTGGGAAGGGGAGGAAGAAATAATAGTGATACGAGGTGTACTCTCCGCCACACGTCGTAAGGTGTCTTGCGGAGTATAGACGTAGATGTAGAACACTTAATGCAATAGAAGATTTCCCGCTAACCTCTCTCTCCTTCTACTAAGGTTTAGACTTCCTTCCTCGATAATTCTTTCTGGTATTTATTTAGCACCACACCAGTATTTTTTTATTTTTAACATTATCCGAAGGCACCAAATTAATTTTCGTGCGTAACTCTACTACGGACATCTTTCTAGTTTCCTAGACAGGACAATTTCTTTACTTTTTCTACTGTGAGGCATTCGCATTTTTAAGGCCAAACAAAATGTTTCGCTCCTCTCTACTCTTCGACACCTTCGTCTTCGCTTTGTTTATGCTTAAGTCATATTGTTTCCGAAGTATGCTGTTCACTTCTTTCAACAAGGCGATCTTCTTCACCTTCGGTCGAAGAACTATTGATTCAGCAAATATTCTATAATGAAAATTAATACCTGTCATTTGTTTTTTTTTAGAGACGGTTAGTAATGAACGTTTAAATTGGTTGACGAGGGTTCATTCCATTATTATTTCTGATTTTTTCATGTTTTCACAGCCGGTCCATTCTGCAGGAATATAGAAGTATGGCCATAGCTCTATTCCCGTTAGCTTTCCAACAGTTCACTTCTCTGCTTTAGCCAACACAGTCGACTGGCTTGAAAATAAAGCCCTACGTGCAGGAGGAAAAATTTCTTTTGTTAGTCGACCCATGCGTGGGACAGACAAATCCACAACATTTCGAGATGAAAAAGAATCACCATCGGACTAATTAGTTATTCCCCACAACTGTACTTCGGTTGTGCATCCCAGCAATGTTTAATTTTGTCGTAAAGAGAAAAATTTGGTCAAAAAGCTTCACTCCTACTGCATTGACTGCGAGAAAGAAATCACATCCACAGAAGACCGCATCAAAATACGTTCCATAGAACATCACCAGCTATCCCCGCCAATATTAGGCAAAATGATAGTTCCGCGTGGTTTACTGCCAAATTACGCGACAAGAAAGAACCGTTTATAAATGTAAACGAAGTTTGTTTTCTTACAGATACTTTAAAACAACTATGTAATTGTACAAATTCGGCGTTTATAACTGTTCTAAATACAGAGATAACTCCTGCTTACCCTGTTTTTACAATAAATGTCATCGCAGCATGTGTAAATCATCAAATGTAAAGTATTACAAGAGTATAATTTTATATACGATGTTCTTGTGTACGCCTTACAGTCCCATCATGGAAATTTATTTGCAACTCAAAATATCTTTGCCTACGTATTTCATGTCTTTTAAGAAAATATTAATAAATACAATATTGTTGTTGTGGTCTTCAGTCCTGAGGCTGATTTGATGCAGCTCTCCACGCTAATCTATCCTGAGCAAGCTCCTTCATCTCCCAGTACCTACTGCAACCTACATCCTTCTGAATCTGCATAGTGTATTCATCTCTTGGTCTCCCTCTACGATTTTTACCCTCCACGCTGCCCTCCAATGCTAAATTTGTGATCCCTTGATGCCTCAGGACATTACCTAACAACCGATCCCATCTTCTAGACGAGTTGTGCCACAAACTTCTTTTCTCCCCAATCCTATTCAATACCTCCTCATTAGTTACGTGATCTACCCACCTAATCTTCAACATTCCTCTGCAGTACCACATTTCGAAAGCTTCTATTCTCTTCTTGTCCAAACTATTTATTGTCCATGTTTCACTTCCATACATGGCTACACTCCATACAAATACTTTCAGAAACGACTTCCTGACACTTAAATCTATTCTCGATGTTAACAAATTCCTCTTCTTCAGAAACGCTTTCCTTGCCATTACCAGTCTACATTTTATATCCTCTCTACTTCGACCATCATCAGTTATTTTGCTCCCCAAATAGCAAACTTCCTTTACTACTTTAAGTGTCTCATTTCCTAATCTAATTCCCTCAGCATCACCCGACTTAATTCGACTACATTCCATTATCGTCGTTTTGGTTTTTTTGATGTTCATCTTATGTCCTCCTTTCAAGACTCCTTTGTTGTCTCAGACAGAATTACAATGTCATCAGCGAACCTCAAAGTTTTTATTTCTTCTCCCTGGATTTTAATACCTACTCCGAATTTTTCTTTTGTTTCCTTTACTGCTAGCTCAATATACAGTTCGAATAACATAGGAGAGAGACTACAACCCTGTCTCACTCCCTTCCCAACCACTGCTTCCATTTCATGCCCCTCGACTCTTATAACTGCCATCTGGATTCTGTACAAATTGCAAATAGCCTTACGCTCCCTGTATTTTACCCATGCCACATTTAGAATTTGAAAGAGAGTATTCCAGTCAACATTATCAAAAGCTTTCTCTAAGTCTACAAATGCTATAAACGTAGGTTTGCCTTTCCTTAATCTTTCTTCTAAGATAAGTCGTAAGGTCAGTACTGCCTCACGTGGTCCAACATTTCTACGGAATCCAAACTGATCTTCCCCGAGGTCGGCTTCTACCAGTTTTTCCATTCGTCTGTAAATAATTCGTGTTAGTATTTTGCAGCTGTGACTTATTAAACTGATAGTTCAGTAATTTTCACATCTGTCAACACCTGCTTTCTTTGGGATTGGAATTATTATATTCTTCTTGAAGTCTGAGGGTATTTAGCCTGTGTCGTACATCTTGCTCACCAGATGGTAGAGTTTTGTCAGGACTGGTTCTCCCAAGACCGTCAGTAGTTCTAATGGGATGTTGTCTACTCCCGGGGCCTTGTTTCGACTCAGGTCTTTCAGCGCTCTGTCAAACTCTTCACGCAGTATCGTATCTCCCATTTCATCTTCATATACATCCTCTTCCATTTCCATAATATTGTCCTCAAGTACATCGCCCTTGTATAGACCCTCTATATACTCCTTCCACCTTTATGCTTTCCCCTCTTTGCTTAGAACTGGGTTTCCACCTGAGCTCTTGATATTCATACAAGTGGCTCTCTTTTCTCCAAAGGTCTCTCTAATTTTTCTGTAGGCTGTATCTATCTTACCCCTAGTGAGATAAGCCTCCACATCCTTACATTTGTCCTCTAGCCATGCCTGCTTAGCCATTTTGCACTTCCTGTCGATCTCATTTTTGAGACGTTTGTATTCCTTTTTGCCTGCTTCATTTACTGCATTTTTTATATTTTCTCTTTTCATCAACTAAATTCAATATTTCTTCTGTTACCCAAGGATTTCTATTAACCCTCGTCGTTTTACCTACTCGATCCTCTGCTGCCTTCACTACTTCATCCCTAAGAGCTACCCATTCGTCTTCTACTGTATTTCTTTCCACCATTCCTGTCAATTGTTCCCTTATACTCTCCCTGAAACTCTGTACAACCTCTGGTTCTTTCAGTTTATCTAGGTCCCATCTCCTTAAATTCCCACCTTTTTGCAATTTCTTCAGTTTTAATCTACAGTTCATAACCAATAGATTGTGGTCAGAATCCACATCTGCCCCTGGAAATGTCCTACAATTTAAAACCTGGTTCCTAAATCTCTGTCTTACCATTATATAATCTATCTGATAGCTTTTAGTATCTCCAGGATTCTTCCATGTATACAACCTTCTTTTATGATTCTTGAACCAAGTGTTAGCTATGATTAAGTTATGCTCTGTGCAAAATTCTAACAAACGGCTTCATCTTTCATTTCTTATCCCCAATCCATATTCACCTACTATGTTTCCTTCTGTCCCTTTTCCTACTGTCGAATTCCAGTCACCCATGGCTATTAAATTTTCGTCTCCCTTCACTACCTGAATAATTTCTTTTATCTCATCATAAATTTCTTCAATTTCTTCGTCATCTGCAGAGCTAGTTGGCATATAAACTTGTACTACTGTAGTAGGCATGAGCTTCGTGTCTATCTTGGCCACTATAATACGTTCACTATGCTGTTTGTAATAGCTTACCTGCATTCCTATTTTCCTATTCATTATTAAACCTACTCCTGCATTACCCCTATTTGATTTTGTATTTATAACCCTGTATTCACCTGACCAGAAGTCTTGTTCCTCCTGCCACCGAACTTCACTAATTCCCACTATATCTAACTTTAACCTATCCATTTCCCTTTTTAAATTTTCTAACCTACCTGCCCGATTAAGGGATCTGACATTACACGCTCCGATCCGTAGAATGCCAGTTTTCTTTCTCGTGATACCGACGTCCTCTTGAGTAGTCCCCGCCCAGAGATCCGAATGGGGGACTATTTTACCTCTGGAATATTTTGCCAAGAGGATGCCATCATCATTTAATCATACAGTAAAGCTGCATGCCTTCGGGAAAAATTACGGCTGTATTTTCCTCTTCCTTTCAGCCGTTCGCAGTACCACAACAGCAAGGCCGTTTTGGTTAATGTTACAATGCCAGATCAGTCAATCATCCAGACTGATGCCCCTGCAACTACTGAAAAGGCTGCTGCCCCTCTTCAGGAACCACACGTTTGTCTGGCCTCTCAACAGATACCCCTCCGTTGTGGTTGTACCTACGGTACGGCTATCTGTATCGTTGAGGCACGCAAGCCTCCCCACCAACGGCAAGGTCCATGGTTCATGGGGGGGAAATACAATATACTGCGCATTATTTCGGTTTACTGGCAGTGTAAGTAACTAACAACTGAAAGTGACAAAAAATTCCGTGCAGGGAATATACTTCACGACGTTTGGATTACCATTCTGTACACTCTGCGCAGCGCCGATCGCTACCTGACTTGCTCTAACAAAAGCGGCTTATTCTGCGCTAGACCCGCGCCAAAAATGCTATTATTGCTAAACGTTTGGCCATCTGTAGCTCCCATTTCTGTTACTTTAATTTGTGGCCGAGCCCTGCATATACTATAAACATGAGCGAAATCGATGATGACAAACAGGTGCTGTCCCCTTTTCAGACGACTACAGCAGCGCATTTGTCGTTATGTACCCGTGGTCCAGGGGCAGCCAGTCCGCTTTCGACCGTGGTCGCGTGCGGACCTGTTCCGCACGCCGGGCAGCGCTCCGATAACGGAGTTGTTTACTTTCGTGTCGGGGTAGTTGCGTTGTACAGTGCCCATCAATATTGTACCCCACGGCGCAATTTTACCGCCGAGCGACACTTAAAGTTACATTCCGAACCGAACATGCACGACCACGAGCTTATGAAATCGAGCAATTCATTCGCGAAGACCTACGCTTGGACCCACGAGAAATGATAGATATTCGCTTCTCTATCAGCAGCAGCATCGTCTACATTAAAATGACAACGGAAGAAACATTCGCTGACATAGTTCGACAACACTCACACGGACTATAATTCAAACATTCTGACCGACATATTGCGGATGTAACGGGAGACCACGCTGGTTTCGGTCTTCGAACAATTTGCGTGTTTTGAGTTCCCTTTAGAGGTGCCCCAAGATGCGGTCGTTGAAGCCTACCGACCATATGGGAACGCTGTGGGCCACAACGAGGAAAAATGGGAGCCGTTCGCGACATACCACGTTGTCCGACGGATTAAGATCGAACTGTCAAAACATGTGCCATCTTATCTGCTGATAAGTGGCGTGCGAGCCATCGTCATGCATGATGGCCAACGGCGGACATGTGCAGGAAGTGTACAGGAGGGCCGTGTTAGATCCGACTCCCTCAAAATGCGGCGTTACCTCATGAGGGAAGAGGGTTTGTCGTTCGCAACATCGGCTGGAGCCAGAAGGTGCATATATATTTAGGTTCAAATGGTTCAAATTGCTCTGAGCACTATGGGCCTTAACTTCTGAGTTCATTAGTCCCCTAGAACTTAGCCGGCCGGAGTGGCCGAGTGGTTAAAGGCGCTACAGTCTGGAACCGCACGACCGCTACGGTCGCAGGTTCGAATCCTGCCTCGGGCATGGATGTGTGTGATGTCCTTAGGTTAGTTAGATTTAAGTAGTTCTAAGTTCTAGGGGACTTATGACCACAGCAGTTGAGTCCCATAGTGCTCAGAGCCATTTGAACCATCCCCTAGAACTTAGAACTACTTAAACCTAGCTAACCTAAGGACATCACACACATCCATGCCCGGGGATGGATTCGAACCTGCGACCGTAGCGGTCGCGCGGTTCCAGACTGTAGCCCCTAGCACCGCTCGGCCACCCCGGCCGGCATATACTTAGGATGCGGATGCCATACCCCTACTCCAGGGACTCCGCCAAAGTCTGGTGGGCCTGTCATTGCATGGACACCGCTTTTGCTGAATGGCCTACGCTGACAATCTCGTCCTCTACCTATGCTGAGAAGATAAAATCCTTGCAGCTCTGACGTGGGTGGTGACATATTGTGAGGCATTCGGCAGTTCTCGTAACATTTCCAAATTTCCTAATCGCAGGTTCTGCTCATTGATGAGACCCTACCTGAGAGATGTGTACGTCCTCTAAGTGTGACTACTACCGTTCGCTGCTTGGGCATGGATTTTTCGAATGATCTTCGTCGTTCGGCGGCAGACATCTCCTCCAAACGACCAGGGCCTGATCATCGGTTTAGATCACTCGACATTGTACAGCGTGTCCAATACGTGAATGTCTACCATGCTTCTCGCATTCTTCATGTGGCACAAGTGTTCCCAGTCCTGGTTACACTCTTTTGCCGTATATTGATGCGGTTGGTCTCCTTTGTGCACATTGGGATGGTATTCGTAGTTGATTATGCCTCCCCTGCCCTGCCACTGGAGCTTGTTGGGGCTGGCTTATTGCACATGCCAGACAGACTTAAGGAACTTTTCGTTAGCTTCCAACTGAAGGTTCGACGCCATTGCCCGATGAGCCTCACCAGACAGCTTTTACATGAATATAGACCGGTCTCCATGTCAGCTCCAGTCATGTTATCAGACATTCCACTTCCCTTTTATCATTTCTGGTATATCTTTCTGGAATTAAGTTACATCCTCCACTCCTTACCACCTCCAGAGATGCTCTGAACAAAGACTGTACATGACGCATTACAAATGCATCGGCACTCCAGTCCCATCAAGCACAAGTTTCGCCAGATTGTATGCCATCTTGTATGGAAAGAAGTGCCTGCAGGCCTTCACGACACCAGTGTCCAGTCCACATGGTATATCATCGTCAATTGGAAACAGGTCAACCAGTCTCGTTTGCACCACATTTGCCTCGCTGACACAGCACTACGTGTTCACTCTGTTGCGGATGACACAGACGCCCACCAATTCTCATGTGATACGTCGTCTGACGCCTGAAGGCTCGCGCATCGTATCTTGGCTTGCCTTACCCGACGAACACCTGCTCGGATTGCTTTCCACACACTTTTAATTCCTAGACATGATTCATTACCCCGCAAAGAAAGCTAACGCTGTGAACTGAACACGCGAACATACAGTCTGCTACCTGGTTGGTAGTAGCTTACTGGGCGTAACTTAATGATAGATACTGCGCACTTGTTCGCAACCCCAGATACGAGCAGTTCTTTTCAAATTTTCTATGGAGGGCCTTCCAGCTGAAACGCCCAAGCATGTTTATTTTGTCGACATGATGCTCTGAACGACTACAAACGGAATCTTCATAAAAGTTTCGAGAAGACTGTTTTGATGTTTCACCATCCGAAGGCGCGGCAACTCCTGGAATTCTGGTAAATAAAAAAAGCCCGTGCACAACTCGTTTCATTTTCATCGCTCCAGTGTGTTATCTTCCTTTACTTTCGTCGTTTCCTAGTAATTCTTTCCTGTCCAGAGGAGATAAAAAAGTGGACAGAACATCTGCCTAATTAAAAAAAGGAGGAATTGAGTCTTTGATTAGTAATCAAAACGTCCTCGGTCGCGGATTTGACACTCGCCACTGCTTCAATTTTGAATAATAATCATCAGTAATAGCGACCTAAGACTTTCAGAATAAGAAGTCACCCTCATTCAGCCAACATCTTTATCAGAGAGGGAGGAGGAGCGGACCGAGGTTCAGAGCATTCTCTTCTTAAGTGGGAAACTGCCCCTAAAGGCGGAAGAAACAGCCATGATCAACAGCATGAGGATGCAGAAGGCAACGGAATCCATTGCATTAAAGACACATAATGTGTATCCAAAGGACATGTGGCTTGTAGTTGAGAAAGTGTCATAATGATCTCTCCATTGGCAAAAGATTCTGGATTAGTCCCTCATTCGGATCTTTGGGCGAGAGTTGCCAAGGGGGAGGTAACCATGAGAAAATGATTGAATAATCAACGAAAGGATAACGTTCTACGAATCGGGGCGTGGGATGCCAGAAGCTTGGATGTGGTAGGAAAGCTAGAAAATCTGAAAAGGGAAATGCAAAGGCTCAGTCTATATATAGAAGGGGTCAGTGAAGTGAAATGGAAAGAAGACAAGAATTTCTGATCAGATGAGTTTAAGGTCATATCAACAGCTACAGAAAATGGTATAACGGGAGTAGAAAAGGTAATGAATAAGTAGGTAGGACAGAGAGTGAGTTACTGTCAACAGTTCAGTGATGGGGCTGTTCTGATCAGAATAGACGCAAACCAACACCGAAAACGATAGTACAGGCATACATACCGACGTCGCAAGCTGAAGATGAAGAGATAGAGAAAGTCTATGAGGATATTGAAAAGGTAATAAAGGACGTAAAAGAGGCCCTGGAATGCATTTGTAGGGGAAGGAATAGAAGAAAACGTTACAGGAGAATATAGGCTTTGGACAGGGACTGAGCGATGAAAAAGACTGATTGACTTCTGTAACAAATTTCTGATAGTAACAGCGATTACTCTGTTCAAGAATGACAAGAGGATAAGATATACTTTATAAAGACCGGAGATTTCAGGTAAGTCAGGCACAAATTCTGAAGTCAGATACTGGACTGTAAGGCTTACAGAGGATCAGATACAGACACAGAGCACAGATTAGTAGTGATGAAGAGTAGGCTAAAGTTTAAGAGGGCAGTCAAAAGAATCAATGAGCTAGGAAGTGGGATACAGAAGTACTAAGGAATTAAAAGACACGTCGAAGGTCTCTAAGGCTATAGATGTTGCGATAATGAATAGCTCAATAGGCAGTTCAGTTGAAGAGGAATAGCATCTCTAAAACGGCAATCATTGAAGTTGGAGAGAAAAAAGTAGATACAAGGAAGATAACTGCGAAGAAACCATAACCAACAGAAGAAGCACTCCAACTGATCGACAATGGACGGAAGTACAAAAATGTTTTGGGATATTCAGGAATACATAAATACAAATCTCTTAGGAATGAACTGAACAAAAACTGCAGGGAAACTAAGGCGAAAAGGCTACAGGAAGACTGTGAAGACATCGAAAAGGAAATGATTGTCGAAAGGACTGCCTCAGCATACAGACAATCCAAAACAATCACTGGTGAAATCAAAAGCAAGAGTGGTAACATTAAGAGCGCAATGGTAATTCCATTGTCAAATGAAAGGAGAGAGCGGATATATGGAAAGAGTACAGTGAGGGTATCTGTGAAGGAAAGGCCTTATCTGATACCATGGTAGAAGAAGAAACAGCAGTCGATAGCTAAGAGATAGGGGATCTAGAATTAGAATCAAAATTTAGACGAGCTTTGGAAAACTTAAAATCAAATTCGGCAGAAAGGATGGATAACATTTCATCGAAATTTCTAAAATCATTGGGAAAAGTGGCAACAAAACTATTATTCACGCTGACGTGTAGAATAAATGAGACTGGCCATATGCTATCAGACTTTTTGAAAAGTATCGTCCCACACTCATCTTAATAGCTCATGCATCCAAGTTACTGACAAGAATAATATGTGGAAGAATAGAAAAGAAAATTGAAGGTGTGTTAGATGAAGATCATTTTGGGTTAAGGAAAGGAAAAGGCACGTAGAGGCAGTTCTGACGTTGCGGTTGATAGTGAAAGAAAGACTAAAGAAAAATCAAGGACGCGGTCATAAGATTTGTCGACCTGGAAGAAGCGTTCGACAATGTAAAATGCTGCAAGATATTTGAAATTCTGTGAAATACAGGGCTAAACCATATGGAGAGACGGGTAATATACAGTGTCTACAAAATCCAAGAGTGAACAATAAGAGTGAACGCCCAGGCACGAAGCGCTCGAATTAAAAAGGGGGTAAGACAGGGATTTAGTCTTTTCCCTCTACTGGTCCATCTGTACATCGAAGAAGCAATGATGGAAATAAAAAATGGTTCAGCAGTGGAATTAAAATTTAAGGTGAAAGGATGTCAATGATACGATTCACTGATGACATTGCTATCCTGAGTGAAAGTGAAGATGGGTTCCTTGATATACTGAATAGAATAAAGAATCTAATGAATACAGAATATGGATTGAGAGTAAATCGAAGAAAGACGAAAATTATGAGAAGTAGCAGAAATGAGAATAGCGATAAATATCATATTTAGGGTCACGAAGAAGTAAAGTTAAACAATACTGCTACCAAGGCAGAATCACAACCCATGACGGACGGAGCAAGGAGAAGACAAAATGAAGACTAGCACTAGCAATAAGGGCATTCCTGGTCAAGATAAGTCTACTAGTGCCAAACATAGGTCTTAATTTGAGGAAGCATTCGAGATGTGATGCTACAGGTGAATGTTGAAAATTAGGTGGACTGATAATATAAGGAACGAGGAGATTCTCCGCAGAATCGGCGAAGAAAGGAATATGTGGAAGAGGTTGACAAGAAGAAGGGACAGGTAATAACTTCCATGGTACTATAGGGAGCTGTAGAGGTTAAAAACTGTAGAGGAAGACAGAGATTCGGATCGATTATGCAAATAACTGAGGACGTAATTTGCAAGTGCTGCTCTGAGATGAAGAAGGCATAGGAGAGGAATTCGTGACGGCCTGCATCAAACCAGTCAGAAGACTGATGACTCGAAAAAAACAAAACAAAAAAAAAACTGAGATTTGCCTGTCACTAGAGGCCGTATTTCTTACATGCCGACACCAAAACTGCGTCTCTTCCGAGTGCTGTCTGCTGCGAAAGTGAGGTTTCGAGGGACCGTTTTCTTACAAAATTCTGGAAAATGGTAACAGCATTAAGGTACTGGTAGTGATAGTAGAGTTTATTAATGACAAAAGTTAAATTCCTAATAATATTCTTGACAAACGTCGCTTCGTCAATTCTCCACGCTACCGATAACTTAAAGAATAGGAGAACTACCATCCAAAAATTTCAGATCTCTAACTTTTGCTATATAAACTATATACACATTGAATCGTATGTAGATGACAGTATACAGCACCTTCTCTTTATCCTTTGCGTCATATTTTCTTTCTTAGTGCCATTAATATCCAAAACTAGCTTTCTTCATCAACGAAGCCGACTTTTTTTCACTGTTTTGTATTATACTGTATATCTTGAAATACTTTTCATTAAAAACCTTTTTCCATATATTTACGTTCTTAATTATTCATACAGTATGTTTTTTCTTCGTCCAAGTACTGTAAAACTAAGTACCTTTTGCTTTCGGCTGTGTGGTCTGTCTTTCGGGAGAACACTCGCAGCAAATGTAAAATCTCGCGCAAACTTTGCAACGTGTCACGACAGCAAAGGTAACAATTAAAATAAACATTAAGGTAGACACAGCAGCACAAAACTTAGCTGCAGCATGAGTGAGAACGCCTGGATTTGCTTATAACTTCTGATTTTAACAGACAACGCCACCGTCCCCATACTGTGGGCATACGCAGTCTCTGGAATATTCGGAATTTTAGATCACTGCCCTCGCCGCACTCAGGCAATTATTTTCGCCACCGAACTCTCTCTTGACGTGGCTGGCGGTTGATTTACGCTCTGGCCTGTGACGCGCACCCACCATGAGCACCCGATTTTTACCGGAAAGTCGCTCCTTTAATGAGACCTTAAGTGCGTGCTGTCGTATAAGTATGTTCGTGCCACGTCCGTGCATTCTGGATCTTTTCAAAGCTTGTGATCACGCTATGCAGTGTAATTACAATTGTGCACATTGCAAAAGCAGGAAAAATGCACTATTGATCAAATGTATCCAGAGAGTTTCCTACACCTCGTCAAAGAACAAGAGTGGCAGGGTGTTTATAGTTTAGATGACAAATGTAATGCTTTCCTTAACATATTTCTCATGCTCTTTGAGTGTTACTTTCCATCAGAACGTTCTAAACGAGATACTAGCAGTAATAAGCAGCCCGCGTGGCTGACTACTGGGATCAGGATATCTTGTAGAACAAAGCGGGAATTATATCAACATATTAGAAGTAGTCACAATCAAGCTGCAATAGCACATTACAAACAATATTGTAAGGTGCTTAAAATGTTATTAGGAAGGCAAAGAGTATGTAGTATGCAAATAGAGTAGCTAAATCACAGGACAAAATTAAAACCATATGGTCAGTTATGAAGAACGTGTCTGTTCAGCATCACAAGGTCGACGACATAAAGTCAGTTCGCAGTAAAAATATTTCTATTACTGATAAATCTGATATATGTACAGTATTTAACAACAAATTTCTGAGCATTGCTGGTGAGTTGAATAAAAATTTAGTTTATACAGGGAATCATATGACTTTCTTGGCAAATGCCTATCCGAGATTGATGTCTGAAACACTCCTCACTGCTACAGGCAAGAGGGAGATTGAATCAATAATTAAATCACTAAGGACACTCGTGGTTATGATGGAGTGCCTAGCAGTAGATTAAGGTTCTGTGCTGCACATGTTAACCCCGTATTTAGCAATATTTGTAATTTTTCCTTTAGAAATGGTCAGTTTCCTGAACGATTAAAGAACTCAGTAGTAAAGCCGCTCTATAAAAAGGGGGTAAGTGATAATTTAGACAATTTTAGACCTATTTCTATGCCATTAGTGTTTGCAAAAGTTTTTGAAAAGGCTGTGTATGTATAGTAATAACTCAAAGAACAATTTGTTGGCTGAAGTCCTGAACAGAAAATTCTTAAGACCCAGTTAATCTTCCAAGAGATGCTACAATATTTTAAAAAAGAACATCCAAGAGATGCTACAATATTTTAAAAAAGAACAGTCATCAAAATTTCACTATTAAGAGACAATATCTAATTAAAAATTCTTAAGACCAACTGCGTTCACGGCTGAAGGCCTTATTGACAAGAAATTCAAATTATTTGTCAGCTGAAGGTCCCAATAGTAATAACTCAAAAACACAGTTGGACGGCTGAAGGCCTGGGTAGCAAATTTTTGAGAAGCAATTAAACTTCTTCAAGAGATATTTAAAGAACAATCATCAACATTTCAGTGTTCAGATATTTTGTCTAATTAAAATTTCTTAACGCAAGTTTTACTCACAGCTGAAGGCCTTATTAACAAGAAATTCAAACCCTTTGTTGGCTAAAAAGCCCAAACAGTACTAAATCAAAATTAATTTTTCTTTAAATCATCACATCATGACGAAATCAAGAGAGCAGTGGTCCAAGGATCGACCTGGGAAAGTCGCTCAACTTCGTAAACTATGAGAGAGGCAGCGAAGAGTTGAGTTCACTTAACCGGACGGCAACTCAAACTAGTGACAGTTTAAACGCAGACCAACACTGTTGCAAAATCTACGTAACATCTGATAACCAATACAATGATGTAATAACCCAGGGAAGGCAGAACCGGCGAACAGCACTGCGTCTTCAAAATCCGGTGTTTAGAACACCCAGAAGCCGAAGGAACTACAATGACCAAACTAGTCCAAAAGAAACAAAATATCCGAACCACCATCAAGGAGGCTGTCGAACTACACGCCTTACTGGACAGCAGCGGCAAGGCGAGGAAAGGTACACTGCCGCGAAAATACGCTAACCTTCAGGGCAGGTAACTGGGGCGTTAGTGGCCACTAAGCAGAAAAATACCGCTGGTTGAACTTCACCAATAATAACACAAGAAATTCAATGATTAATAATAAGAAGTGGAGGACGGCTAATTAATTTCGCCAACTCCAAACACTCCAATTGTTGCTCTTCGTCTCAGCGACCCTGCGAGCAGCAACGCGCGAACAAACGGCGTGATCTCAAAATAGTGGAGGTTTCACTACTGGGTTAGTGTTCACTTAACTCAAATGGACAACGAGGTTGTGGGCCTTGATCCAGAAGTGCCTGCGTGCCGCCAGGAGTCCCGGCATGTCCTTGTGCTGCCGGACCTCACTGCTGCTTTGTCCCAACTGAACTCCCCGACAGACTCTGACCCGGAAAACACTTGACGTCCCTCTAAAGATAGTACCACCGTGCTATATATCGATAACCGCTGCTGCTGCCACTCGCAGACAGACAACGCTTGCAAATGTAGTGGCGCCAGTAAACACAAGAAGAAAACGAGATGCCACTATCCCTATTACATGATACCAACCTACCAACGGCACCAACGTGAGTCGCAACACGGCTCGGACATGTTCCTTGACCTTGGAGATTTGCTCCTCAATTTGGTCCTACTTAACTTAACGT
The DNA here is from genome assembly GCF_023898315.1 of Schistocerca nitens. NCBI lineage: Eukaryota > Metazoa > Arthropoda > Insecta > Orthoptera > Acrididae > Schistocerca > Schistocerca nitens. The sequence continues at coordinate 843,675,111 of NC_064617.1, forward strand.
GTAAATGAAATAAATAATACCCCTATGTAACGAGGAACTGACCAACAGATGCCATGAGAGGAGGGGAATAATATTGCGCAGTCGTCGGAAAGCTGTAACAGCAGAGAGGGCCGGTCAAGAGAGCTCGAACTTGGACTATTCATTGGATGTTACCTGAGCAATAAACTCATCAGGAACACTTCAGCCTTTCTAAAGCTACCCAAGTCGACTCTTGGTAATGTCATTGTGTAGTGGAAACGTAAAGGAACGACTACGAGACCAGCAGATCTTATGTACTGACGGACAGTGGACAGTCAAGCACTGCAGAGGGTGGTTGTAAGAAATCGTATGAAATCAGCAGATGGAAACAGTCGTGTGTTTCAAAGTAAAGAGTTAAACAGTATGGAATGCAATGGTCAGTAGCTACAAATTTCTGTGGTCAACTCTAAGCAACGCTTGAGGTAGTGTGATGAACAAAGCCACTGGACACCAGATGACTGGAGGAAAGTGATTTGGAATGATGAAGAGCGTGGTTCGTTACTGGGCTTAAGAAAACGCTAAATGCGAAAGGATATGAACGCATTTTGCAGTTGTGTACTGCGTACAGGAGTGGAACATTTCGGAAATATTGACTGTATCAGCATGACAATGCACCACGTCATAAAGTAGCATCTGTGAGGCTACGGTTTGTGGGCAATAATATTCCTGAAATGAATTGACCTACCCAGAGCTTCGACCTGAACGCAATGGAACACCTATGTGATGAGTTAAAAAGTCGACTTCACTGCAAACCCCAGCGTTCGACATCACTGCCTTCTTTACTTTCAGCTCGTGAGGAAGAATTGGCTGCCATTCCTTCACAATCAGTATCCATTATAGTTCCACTCAATCTCCTTCTGGAGCAAACCAAAGAACCCACCGTTGTACCGGTGACTGTATTTTCGCCCAACACAATAGTGTGGCCTTGGCGTAACGCAAACATAACGCCGGTGTAATGCTGTGACGACGTCGATGTGAAGCCATGGTGACACTATCAGATCGTTCGGATACTTTTGGGCGCAGGTTTTCTCACTGCATTTGGTACCACTCGACTAATATTTTTCGGAGCATACTATGAAGCCACTCACGTACTGCGATGTCAGAGCATCACGAAATTTTTATATTCTTCTTCTCACTACAGCCGATGACGAATCCCAATTAGTAATAAAAATTGTTATAGCAAGCCGGGCGGGGTGGCCGAGCGGTTCTAGGCGCTACAGTCTGGAACCGTGCGACCGCTGCGGTCGCAGGTTCGAATCCTGCCTCGGGCATGGATGTGTGTGCTGTCCTTACGTTAGTTAGGTTTAAGTAGTTCTAAGTTCTATGGGACTGATGACCTCAGAAGTTAAGTCCCATAGTGCTCAGAGCCATTTGAACCATTTTTTGTTATAGCAAATACCTGATCAGTGAGTCGGAATGTAGAGCATATTACCCAAAGGCGGTTGGGCCCATTCAACCTTGAAGTGCGCAAAGCGAATTACGGCACTCACTATATCGAATTTTAAAAACTTAAATTTCTCAAGTGGTGGGGAGCTGAACTAGCACGTAACTGGCTAAAATGTTGGTGCTCTGGGAATCCAACGCAAATGACTGGGGGAATGATGATAACGATGCACATAGGTAGGGCTATTTGCCAGAGGGCGGGGCATTCCAGGAAACGGGCGAGGAAGAGGCAATTCTGAAAATGCTGATGCTGATGTGAACGTTACTCTCGATATCGTGCTGTGGAGAATCATCGGGTATGACCTCAGGTCATATCTTGTACTGACTGAGGAATCTCTGATGGCACAACGCAATGTCATGAATATAATACGTGCTGTATTCTTACATCTCACCGAACGGGGTAGCCGCGAGGTTTAGGTGCCTTGACACGGTTCACGCGGCTCCCGCCCTCCCTCCTCCCCCCCCCCCTCCGTCAGAAGTTCGAGTCCTCCCTCTGGCGTCGGTGTGTGTATTGTCGTTAGCGCAAGTTAGTTTAAATTAAATTAGAGGTGTGTGTGTGTGTGTGTTGTCGTTAGCGCAAGTTAGTTTAAATTAGATTAAGTAGTGTGTAAGCTCAAATGGTTCAAATGGCTCTGAGCACTATGGGACTCAACTGCTGTGGTCATTAGTCCCCTAGAACTTAGAACTACTTAAACCTAACTAACCTAAGGACATCACAAACAGCCATGCCCGAGGCAGGATTCGAACCTGCGACCGTAGCAGTCGCACGGTTCCGGACTGCGTGCCTAGAACCGCGAGACCACCGCGGCCGGCAGCGTGTAAGCCTAGGGACTAATGATCTCAGAAGTTTGGTCCCATAGGAACTTAACACAAATTTCCAAATTTTTCTTATCTCCCATGCGGATGCATGCTGGTGCCATTTTTCAACAGTACAATGCTCTTTCACAGTAAACACATGTCTCTATAAACTGTCTGCGTGATGCTGAGGTACCCCCGAAACCAGCAAGATCCCCACATCTGTCCTCGACACAACATTTGTGGGACCAGCCTGGACGTCAAATTCGTTTACAGCGACAGTATCCAGGATATCAAGGACCAACTGGCGTTAGCACACTGGACTCGCATTCGGGAGGACGACGGTCCAATCCCGCGTCCGGCCATCCTGATTTAGCTTTTCCGTGATTTCCCTAAATCGCTTCAGGCAAATGCCGGGATGGTTCCTTCGAAACGGCACGGCCGATTTCCTTCGCCATCCTTCCCTAATCCGAGCTTGTGCTCGTTGTCGACGGGGCGTTAAACAGTAATCTCCTCCTCTCCTCCCTCCACCAACTGGCTGATTTGTGGGCCTGCTTGCGTCAGCTTCATGACACCCTTCCCAATCGAATCAGTGCAAACATCCAGACCACAGGGATTGCAACGTCAGACTGGGAAGCAGGTTCATATTGCCAAGCGCCTTTTAAATTTGACTCTCTATCGTTATCAGTAAAATTACGTCACATATCCTCTCAAATCTTGAAGTTTTATTACGTTTCCTCCTCCCTTTCTAGGTACTTTTTTTTTGGAAGTGTATTAGTATTCACCACTGTCAAAAAAATTTATCTCTTCCTTCAATTTTATTAAACTATCATAGCAACCTCAGGACTTCAGTTTTCTTCTGAAAGATCTTCAACGTATCAGCCAAGTGTGTAGTTTCTAAACAATTAAAGTGATCGAGTGAAAGATATGTGTTGTGGACTTCAGTCCTGAGACTGGTTTGATGCAGCTCTTCATGCTACTCTGTCCTGTGCAAGCTTCTTCATCTCCCAGTACCTACTGCAACCTACATCCTTCTGAATCTGCTTAGTGTATTCATCTCTTGGTCTCCCCCTACGATTTTTACCCTCCACGATGCCCTCCAATACTAAGTTGGTGATCCCTTGATGCCTCAGAACATGTCCTACCAACCGATCCCTTCTTCTGGTCAAGTTGTGCCACAAACTCCTCTTCTCCCCAATCCTATTCAGTACCTCCTCATTAGTTATGTGATCTACCCATCTAATCTTCAGCATTCTCCTGTAGCACCACATTTCGAAAGCTTCTATTCTCTTCTTGTCCAAACCATTTACCGTCCATGTTTCACTTCCATACATGGCTACACTCCATACAAATACTTTCAGAAATGACTTCCTGACACTTAAATCTATACTCGATGTTAACAAATTTCTCTTCTTCAGAAACGCTTTCCTTGCCATTGCCAATCTACATTTTATATCCTCTCTACTTCGACCATCATCAGTTATTTTGCTCCCCAAATAGCAAAACTCCTTTACTACTTTAAGTGTCTCATTTCCTAATCTAATACCCTCAACATCACCCGACTTAATTCGACTACATTCCATTATCCTCGTTTTGCTTTTGTTGATGTTCATCTTATATCCTCCCTTCAAGACACCATCCATTCCGTTCAACTGCTCTTCCAAGTCCTTTGCTGTCTCTGACAGAATTACAATGTCATCGGCGAACCTCAAAGTTTTTATTTCTTCTCCATGGATTTTAATACCTACTCCGAATTTTTCTTTTGTTTCCTTTACTGCTTGCTCAATATACAGATTGAATAACATCGGGGAGAGGCTACAACCCTGTCTTACTCCCTTCCCAACCGCTGCTTCCCTTTCATGTCCCTCGACTCTTATAACTGCCATCTGGTTTCTGTAAAAATTGTAAATAGCCTTTCGCTCCCTGTATTTTACCCCTGCCACCTTTAGAATTTGAAAGAGAGTATTCCAGTCAACATTGTCAAAAGCTTTCTCTAAGTCTACAAATGCTAGAAACGTAGGTTTGCCTTTCCGTAAAAGATATACGATAACAGAAATCCAGAACTTATATTTTATTTTTCGGATTAACGATACTTGTTGTCTATTTCCTTTGCAATGAAGTTGACATTTAGACTATTTAAACAGCGTACTTTGTAGGTAAATTCTTCATTAGTGCACCCATAGTGTCCATAGTTGCTTTATAATTCATGATGGCATTTTCGATCCGTCGTTGTAACTACAAACATGTGAGATTTTTTCATCAGACGCGTTTCGCTTTGAGGTAAAGCATCATCATTTGTGGTGATTTTTAGGCTGCTTTCTCGCTTACATCAGGAAATGCCGTCTGCTAGCACATTGTTGTATTTCTCTGTTAGACACTGATATTTTCGTTTACTTTTTAGATGTTCTGCAGCACTAAGCATTTCTCACAACACACTTTATGTTGTGAGAAATGCATAGTGCTGCAGAACATCTAAATAGTAAACGAAAATTATCAGTGTCTAATACAGAAAAACAACAATGTGCTAGCAGACGGCATTTCCCTATGTAAGCGAGAAAGCAGCCGGAAAAACATTACCAATGATGATGCTTTACCGCAATAAAGCAAAAACGCGTCAGGTGAAAAAAATCACGCAGTTTTGTAGTTGCAACGACGGATCAAAAATACCCTCATGTAGGTAAATTGTCTGTATACACTGGCACCAAGGACACTAAGTTTCAGAAAAAACAGCGTAAAAAACATTGAAGTGCGACTATTTACATTTAATGTCGAAGTACTGTAGTGAGATTCCTGCCCCAAAGAAACGCCGACAGCACTGCTCCATTCCCACGTCAGACAAATGATCATATTCAGATATTTATCAAGGAAGAACATAAAGATTTCTAAAGAAAAGTGCTTTTTGAGCACAACAATGCTTGCAAGTAAGTCCATTATTGAATTAAACACGTGAAAATTTCGTTTGAGTGGCACACATGTTCCCGCCCTCGCATGACGTCTGCAATTTCCAAAACACTAGATACTTTACACGATAAATGAGAGATTCGAACTTATCCACCAGGAAAGAAAATGCAGCTGTCGTAATTTAAGTTATAAAATAATAGTATCAATTACATTTTTTTGGTTCGGGAATCAGATACTCGATTGTTTAAGACTGATCATTGTTATCATTATGATATACAATAGAGATGCATAACACTCTGCCAGTCTTTGTGTCCAGAAGCAGTGGATGATACTGTGTCACTGATACTCGACCCAGTGGGACCGTAATTGTTCCGATAGTGATTTGCAATTTGAAGAGAAGATTTAGAGACTGTCGACGTCTCAGGTACTCGGTTCTTGTACTAGGGTTCGTTGAAGGGAGTCTGCCACATCAATAAAGAAATAGGCTATACTCACGCTAATGAGTATAGCAGAACTTTGATACCACAGTGACAATGAGAATCTAGTCAATCAGATCTATTTTCCTGTCTTTCTGGGGTCAGACAACAAACAACAAAATCAAAATTAGAAAACAGGTCTGAAGACTACAGTTGAATGTACAACATATAACGACAAATTGCCTAACAATCCCTAAAAAGAGCTTCTCCCTCTGCTTCTGTAGTCCGTACTCCACTTACATGTATTTAGTGCAGAGTACTTCTTCTATCACTGCAATTTTCATCCTTCCCTGCGGCCATCGCGAATGATGGATGGTAAGAACGATTGTCGAGCGGTCTCCGAATAACGGATGTAAAACGAAAAGAATCGTAACGTTGTAGATAGAGAGAAGTCAAATGAAACGCACTTAGCTGCCAAGAGGGAACCTACTACCGTAGCAGATTCTTATCGAAAGAAATTCTGGTAAGAAGCAGAGGTTATCAGTGGCATCAATGTTAGTGCCGAGACACCTGTGGACGACACCGTGTGAAGATAATACCACAGTGCTATATCATTTCTTTTCTTTTTCTTTCTCCTGTTCTTCTTTTCTCTTTTGCTTTCTGTAATTGGCAAATAGTGAAGTTCTATTTGTCAGTTTCTCTTGTTACATATTTAAAACGTTTCTATATAGATAAGGATGTACATAAATATAAAATTACTGTCCCGCTTCAAAATGTATACTGACGAGCCAAAACATTATCATCACCTGCTTAATAACTTGTTGGGCCACCTTCTTAATGCAATATACAACCGATTCTGCGTATCATCGATTCTACAGTTGGTTAATAGATTTGCGAAGCAATACGGCACCAGGTGTCCACACAAAAGTCATGTAATTCCCGTAAATATCTGTCTGCTGCTACTCAGATGCGAACCGTCGAATTCGCATCAGCGGAATTTGGTGGCCAAGACATTAACATTATTTCACTGTCATGCCCCTCGAATCACTGTGGCACGATTCTTTCTTCGACACAGGGACAATTACAGTGCTGAAAGATGACAGCGGTGTCGGCAAAGACATCAAGCATGAAGGGATCCAGCTGTCCTGGTGTCTTCGATTACTACCACAGGTCCCATGCAAGCGCAGCAGAAAGTCCATGCTGCTCCCACAAGCCTGCTTCCGCCGCACGCTGCATGTTTCGAGCAGCCGTCTGCCTGGATGACGGAGTTTGTGGAGACGACCATCGACCTGGTTGAGCAAAAATGTGTTCATTCGACGGGCCGACAAGTCTTCAGTGATACACGATCACATTTTGATGACCTTGAGCCACTATAATCGTAATTGACGATGTCGTTGAGCCGCCGTGTTAGCTCGCAGGGGTCGTCTGCTGCTGAGGACCTTGTCCAGCAATGTACCCCGAATGGTGGGCTCCGAAACAAATGTGCCTCACTCGCATTGTGATCTTTCACCAGGGGTGCCACAGATCGCCATCTATCCTACTTTACACATCAAACAATCCTCCAAATCCTATGTTCTGTGAAGAGCCCTGGACGTCCAACAACTTAGCGCCTAGTGGTAGTTTCACTGCCTTTGTACCACTTTCCATAGATGCCCACGACAGTAGCAAGTGATCAACCAACCAGCTTCGCCGTTTCCGAGACACTTGTTCACAGGCTCTGCGTAATAATAATCAGCCCTTTGGCAAAGTCGCTCATAACAGTGGATTTATCGATTTCCAGCGTATATCTTCTCTAGGGTAATCCTCCCACCCGTCTCTGCTCTGCTTACATACTTTTCTTATTGCGTCACGTGCCTGCAACGCCACCAGGAGGCATTAAAGCTTGCAGTGGGCAGTGGTCATACTGTTTTCGTTTATCAGTTCAAAGCACTGTAATTTCTGAAATTTTCTGTGAGAGATTTCGGGCTTCAATATAGAAAGGCAACTAAGGTGTCTGGTGATCCGTAATAGACAGTCGTGTCGTGCGCGAGCGCGGAAATATTTTTTTGTTTTTTCGTGGCCACAGTTTTGAGTCGTTATTTTTCGCGCAACGCCTATGGTTCTGATACATACCAAGGATGACGAAATTATAAACACATTACAGTATTTCATATTCAGGAATAAAACCACGATTGGCACCTGTAACCTCCCCACAAAATTTGTTTAAATAATAATAATAATGATAATATGATTCTAATTTTAGTGTAACCTCCCCACAAAAATTATTTAAATAATAATAATAATAATAATGAATGTGATTCTAATTTAGTGTAACCTCTCTACAGAAACTCATTCACATTTAACCTCCACACAAAATTTGTTTCCCATTTAATGTACCCACAAAAATTCTTTTCTCATTTAATGTAAGCTCGAAACAGAAAAATTCCTAAACCTCGTAATAAAAAATAAATTCAGTAACCTGGTAAATTTTGGACGACAGCAGTGCTGCGTCAAGGCCCTGTAAGATCATTCTGAATAAAAAGCAAAAATTCTTACCTCAATAAAAACGGCGAATATATCTGCTCTTACAACAGCTTTTTCCGGCACAGCTCTGTGCAATGCTGGCCCATACATTTGTCATTTATGAAAGGTATCAACTGATTTTTCTTTTGCAACAATCGGAATGATCATGGATTGGAGAAATCAGTAAATTCTTTAAATTGAAATGAATGCTTGTTAGAAATTACTTTATATGACAAAGATTATTATTAGGACATTTTTAAAAGATTTACATGGGGGTTCACATAACATTACTAGATATGCGCGAGGCTGCTTTTACCTTATACTATAACGCTCAGGCTCCGGCATCGCTGCACCACGACCGGCCCAGCCAACACGATACACGAGACTGCTCGCTAGCAACAACTTACTGCTACACAGTTCCTACTACATACAACACTGCTCTTCGGTCTCAGATTCCCTTATAGCTTACATATCGCAGGCAGCGCATACATCTTACACACCTCGAAACTAACCTTTAAAATACGATGCGTAGTCAGCGACATTGTCCCGCGAGTGGATGATTTTTCGGTGCGCACAACACTTTTTCTATGCGAGTTGTGGACTGAAAATTTAGAATATGAACATACCGTAGTGCAGGGTGATTATAACTAAAAATCCAGTTTCAAAACACTGCAAAAAGAGACCCGCTGCTCAGAATGACGTTTAATTTGCCCGGAATGTTATCGAAGAGTAAGGGAGCGTTATGGAACTATAATTTTTAATTAATATTTGTATTTATACTGGTTGCTGGTGAGGAGGAAATTTAGTTATTATTATTTTATTCATGATCTCATTCATATGCAACCATATCACAGTCATCACAGTCGCTAAAGAAAGCTATAATTAAGCTTTAGTTGTTTAATCAGAACCGGACGATTACTCTCTTTGTCCGCAGTCTCGATGATTCGAAGCGATCTACAATACTGTGTAAATAAAATGTCTTGGTTTTCTTGTGTTGCGTAGTCAGTCGGGAAACCTCAGATCAAGCGGAAAGTTTGCTTTGATAGAGTTTAATTATCCGATGAAATATTGGAGCTCTTGGATCTAATAATTGCAGGTTCGTTTCCAATTCATCGGGAAGTTCTCTTCTGATTACCAACGAAACGACACCTCCGTGCAAATTTCCAATTAGAGAATACATATATAATACACACCTTTGATGTAAATACTCAGTATATATTTTCTTGTGTAGCATACAATATATTTTCAATCTCTTTCTTCCAGTAATCTGGATAGCAAAATTACAGTTATTCAGTGCGGCTATTCGGCACGGAGAAAATGCTAGAAGTCCTCTCAACACACACCCGAGAGAATATTACAAAGAGTAATTATGCGCTCATGGAATAGTAATAGTACTGTACTACTTTTCGCATCGATTCAGCGCGTATATAGATGGTCAAGTAGGACACGTAATTCACTCATAGAATTGTGCAGGGATAATTAGTAGAATGAAAAGAGATATTGTTGTTGTTGTTGTTGTGGTCTTCAGTCCTGAGACTGGTTTGATGCAGCTCTCCATGCTACTCTATTCTGTGCAAGCTTCTTCATCTCCCAGTACCTACTGCAACCTACATCCTTCTGAATCTGCTTAGTGTATTCATCTCTTGGTCTCCCTCTACGATTTTTACCCTCCACGCTGCCCTCCAATGCTAAATTTGTGATCCCTTGATGCCTCAAAACATGTCCTACCAACCGATCCCTTCTTCTAGTCAAGTTGTGCCACAAACTTCTCTTCTCCCCAATCCTATTCAATACCTCCTCATTACTTACGTGATCTACCCACCTTATCTTCAGCAATCTTCTGTAGCACCACATTTCGAAAGCTTCTATTCTCTTCTTGTCCAAACTGGTTATATTTTACCCAAGAGGACGCCATTATCATTTAATCATACAGTAAAGCTGCATGTCCTCGGGAAAAATTACGGCTGTAGTTTCCCCTCGCTTTGAACCAAATTAACTAACGAAAATTTTACCACGAGATGGCGCTGTCATCGTTATAATATGCAAAATAAAAGCCGTGTTGGAGACTCTCATCTTGACTGCCTGATTGCAGAGTCGGGCGCTGCTGATGAAGTTTCTTTACAGGAACTACGACCGTGCGAAGTAGTAGTAGTAGTAGTAGTAGTAGTAGTAGTTTTGCAGCAGTTCTGGACACTCAAAGATATGAAAAGGGCTCTGATCTGACGTCTGCCAAGGGTCTGCAGAAAATATTTACGAAAGTCGTAAAGGTAGGTTCATTTGAAGTGTAATGTGGTAAGGTAGAAGAGCAGTCGGTCCGACGCCAGTAGAAGATGTGGCCACAGCATTGCCGTAGTGATCGAGCAGTGTTCTCCGAAAAATCCTCCATCGCTGCCCATACAAAACTACCCACGTTGAGGAGCTGCTTCATGCTGACCTGCCAGTAAACCAAACGTTGCCTCTGGAATGTCTTTCTCGCATACAAGTGGACAATGAACGGTCATGGAACATTCTGTGGCAACGGAAAACCCACTCGCACATCAGGAGGTATTGCTTCGTTGTGCAAAAATAACTGTGTAGTGCGGATTGACTGTGTCGTTTATCGTAGGGTCATATTTTTCCAAGGAGATGGGTTCTGCTGATCTTGTTACCTGTACCGTCACTGGTAGACGCCATGAGAGTCATTCACTCTCCAATCTCATTCCAACCCTTCAACAGCATCGGAGTTTGGATAGAATCATTTGTATGCGAAATGGCGCTCTGCCGCACATTGCACAGCCAGTGTGGCAGCTGCTCCAGAGGCATTTTGAAACTATTAGAACCATCATCCATCATTTCGATACAGCCTGGCCATCCAAATCACTCCATCTTAATCTGTGTAACTTCTGGCTGTGAGGTTTCTGAAAGAAGGTGTGTTCATTGTCCCGATTACACGCGAAGCTGAATGCAAGGCGCACATTGCGCAGCGTACTCTGAACGTGGCCTCTGAGTTACTTTGATCTCTTTTGGAACATGCTTTTCCTCGATTTCACCTTGTGGAAGTAAACAGTTGAACATAATATTGAACGGATCTTACCCCAGTCTCACGACAGTTAAAACCTGATTTCATCGTTGCTTTTTATGCGGTTTCTGGCCTCAGAATAATTAAAAACCAATTTTTCTCATGCCGTATGGTACGACTTTCGGCTTGCGTAACTAACAGTGCCACAACTGTTGAATGCCAAACTTCTGCAGCGATCACATTGCAGAATACGATTGGTTTACTATGCAACTCACACAATTGCCGTGGTATTGCGATTCATTTATCATTTGTAATCGAACCCATTTACGTTGTGACGCTTACACCATTATCTAATGGTAAAATTTTCGTTAATTTTTTTTATATTGCGTTTCCCCATTCTTCAGTAATATTCCGTCAAAATTTGATATCACTCTGAGCAGCGGTTCCTTCTTTCTTTTACGGCGTGAACTTTAATTACAATCAACCTGCCCTGTCGTACCCCGGACTGTCGTCTCACAAAGTGAACTTGAAAATTACAATTTAGGGACAGTGCAGTAGGCTGTTCGCAGAGTGAAATATTTTTTTCAGTTTAAACTCAATGAACATGCAGATTAGAATAGATTCATTATTATGTGTGGCAACCTAGTAAGGTGAAAGCTATCTATTCGAAAGCAAAGACACAATTATACCAAACAGATACTTCTTTGAACTGTCCACACTGTGACTTCTTGCCATGGACTAACATTTCAGGAAGTAATAATCGAAACACTATAATGCTGGGACCCTGAAGCAAAGTGTTTAACAAGTAAACGGTTGCTGAGGCGCGTCGCGGACTGTGATATATCAAGTACTTTTCTCTGTAATTTGATATAGAACTATAAGATTCGAATTTCTGTGAGAAACGATTAACAAGCGCTGTGACGTCGGTAAACAACACCTGTCTGAAACTTCCTGGCAGATTAAAACTGAGATCTGGACTCGAACCTGTGACTGTTTTTTTGTTTCCTCCTCTTGGCTTTGTTAGTTATTGTTTTCGGCATTTCGTCTGGGCGGGCGTCACATGACTCCCCCTCTCCCCCCCCCTCCTCCTCTTCAAATTCGTTATTGAATAGTTCACTCGGCTTTTTAAAAAAATTTGTATTTGTTATTATTATTATTATTATTATTATTACAAAGGGTAGCCAGCCCTCTGACCGAACACGGTGAGCTACCGTGCCTGCCCGACTGAGCTATCCTAGCACGACTCACGACCCGCCCTCACGGCATTCTGGATCACATTTTTGCTTAGATGAGTACGTCCGATCCACATCGCCGACTGCAGAGAATTCTATCAATGAGGTTATTGTAAATATTGTACTTTTCTGCAGCATTTATTACACGAATGGTCATTATGGCAGCAATTATTAATGAGAAAATTTACGGGTCGCCGCGTGAAACGACGGCACGTCGATTTCTTCAGATAAGTGATGATAATGATAGGAAGTTCTTTCCTCGTCAACGAATGTCAGAAATAATTGTACACTGAAAATCTACAGAAACTGGTACACCTGCGTAATATCATATACGGCCCACGCAAACACGCGGAAGTGCCGCAACACGACGTGGCATGGACTCAACTAACGTCTGACGTAGTGCTGGAGGGAAATGGCACCATGAGTCATGCAGGCAGTCCACAAATCCGTAAGAGTACGAAGGATGGAGATCTCTTCTGAACAGCACGTTGTAAGGCATCCCAGATGTTTGGTAGCCAGCGGAAGTGTTTAAACCAGAAGAGTGTTCCTGAAGCCACTGTGTAGCAATTCTGGACGTGTCCGGTGTCGAAATGTTCTGCTGGAATTGCCCAAGTCCGTTGGAATGCACAATGGACACGAATGGATGCAGATGATGAGACAGGATGCTTACGAATGCGTCAGCTATCAGAATCGTATCTAGACATATCAGAGGTTCCATATGATTCCAACTGCAGACCTCCCACACCAATACAGAGCATCTATCAGCTTGAACAGTCCCCTACTGACATGCAGGGTCCATAGATTCATGAGGTTGTCTCCATATACGGACACTTCCATCCGCTCGATACAATTTGAAACGAGACTCGTCCGACCAGGCAACATGTTTACATTCATCGAGGAGTTGACGGGCCCAAGAGAGCCGTAAATCTTTGTGTCGTGCTTTCATCAAGGGTACACGAGTGAGCCTTCGGCTCTGAAGCTCATATTGATGATGTTTCGTTGAATGGTTCGCACGCTGACACTTGTTGATGGCTAGTATTGAAATGTGCGGCAATATGCAAAAGGGTTGCATCCATTCATGTCCTTTTTGCATTCCGACGGACTTGGACAATTCCAGCAGGAAACTGCAACACCGGACACGTCCAGGATTGCTACAAAATGGCTCCAGAAACACTCTTTTGAGTTTAAATACTTCCGCTGCCTACGAAACTCCCCAGACATGAACATTATTGAGCATATCTGGGATGACTTGCAATGTGCTGTTCAGAAGTGATCTCCTCCTCATCGTACTCTTACGGATTTGTGGACAGACCTGCAGAATTCTTTGTATGAGTTCCTTCCAGCACTACTTCAAATATTAGTGAAGTCCATGCCATGTCATGTTGCAGCATTTCTGCATGCTGGCGGGAGCCCTACACGATATTAGGCAGGCGTAACAGTTTCTTGGCTTTACAGTGTATATATATAATATGAAAAGTTATATAACTTTTTGAGATATTTTGTAACAATATTTGCCTATTATTAAATTCTTTAAAAAATTATGTAATATATGTTTTTAAAAAAATTGGGATAGAAAAACACACGCATATTCCAATTCAACGTTGTGTCAAAATTTCAAAGCATTCCGTAAAAAAAATTCGGTAATTTGCAGTTAGGAACATTTACTGTTTCTATATAAGGGCAAACGTAGATGTTCGTCTCTTCAAAATCTCAAATCTCCGCAAGTTCTTCATAGACAACTTTGAAAGTTTGCAAAACATTTCACTCGAATACACACGTGTTTGTAAATACCTACTAGAGCGCCATGTCCGTAGTTATAAGGTTCAAAAATGGCTCTGAGCACTATGGGACTCAACATCTTAGGTCATAAGTCCCCTAGAACTTAGAACTACTTAAACCTAACTAAACTAAGGACATCACACACACCCATGCCCGAGGCAGGATTCGAACCTGCGACTGTAGCAGTTCCGCGGTTCCGGACTGCAGCGCCAGAACCGCTACGTAATTATAAGGGAAAACTTATAAAACTGTAAATGTTAGTTTGTTCAGAATCGTCAATCTCTTCAAGTTCTTGACAATTGCTTCGAAACTACGGCACGAAGTTGAATTCTGATACGCGCATGTATTTAGGTACCTAATTATTTAATAAAAAATATACAATAGTGAAACGTTGTTAGCAAACAGAAAAGTTGTACTTATGGCTTATTCGTTTATGATCGGAACACTACTACAGAATCTGAATTTGCGAACACAGTAAACAAGGCTCAAGTGAGAGAGAAAGAAGAGATGGACAGAGGGCTGGGGGGAAATGGATACAGAAAACGAGAAGGAGGAGTTGGACAAAGAGAAAGAGCAGGAGGAGTTGAAGAGAGAGGAAGGAGGAGAAAATGGAAAGATGAGTATGGAGAAGATGATGAACTCAGAGAGGGGGGAGAGAGAGAGGGAGGAGAAGATGGGGAAAGAGAAGTGGAAGCTGGAGGAGATGGACAAGAAAAAGGGTAGGGGAAGATTGATAAGTACAGGGGAGAGCAGGAGATTAAGACGTATATCTAATTCCCATACATATTAGAAACGTCTGCTTTATCTTTTTTTCTTTTCTATTTAGGAAGACTGAGCTACAGCAGAGCTTGGCAGAGTAGCGCTAGTTGTGTAATAAACGAGTTGGTGAGCGAGATATAGGCACACGGACGGCCCTACCGGCAACCACATGAACGGAAAACTTTCGACTGTCTCAAGATAAACATTCAGTTACGACGTCTAAGCCAAAATTCAACTCTAGCTTCTATCGACATTCGTGTAGAAAATATAGTCTTGTAAAGTGGAATGAAGCATTTTTAAACAAACTCTTTGCTTTATCATCAGCTCTCACCTTCACATTTAAAATTAACTGAGCCTAATGCGAAACTTTCGTCTACAGCCCATCATCATTATCATCATCGTCATCAACATCATCTTCTACTTCCATCTGGTTTTGGATCGTACTGTTGGTTTGTATTTGCATTGCACAGGATTCTACATGAAATCTGAAACCTCCCTGATTTTAAACTACAATTAAAAAATAAAGACGATACATACATAACTGAGTTTTGTGGCATAACGTACAACAGCTCAAAAACTTTTTTGTCGATTTTTAACGGTTCCTCTTGTCTTGTTCCAGATGCTAAATATTTGTCATAAATGACTACACTACAAGAGAGAGCCCAACGCGTGGTGTGGTACTCGGAAACGAAATAACACATTGCTGTTCAAAAAAATTTCCAACGTAAATCTTAAAGAAAACCACCTGACATTAAGAAGATTAAGGCTTGGTATGAGAAGTTCCTAGTCACGGGAGTGTAAACAGACAGTCACGTTTTGGGAGAAAACGCATATCTAATGAAATGGTAGAGATCAAAGAAACCTTCCAAAGAATCCCATCAAAGTCAGTTCGCCGAGCATCACGAGAGCTAAACAACCCCCACTCAATTGTTTACAAGGTGCTGTAAAAAATAATTTGCTTGCACACTTACAAAGTTCAAACTGTGCAAGCATTGAAGCGAAACGGCTTACAGCTTTACCACGAATTGGCTATTGAGATGTTGAACCGAATCAGTCAAAACCCCATCCATCTAGGCAATGTCGTTTTCTCTCTTACAACCTTCTAGACATGTGGGAAGGTCAATCGGCACAACATTCGCATCTGGGGTTGGGAAAATACACCTATGTTACTGGAACATGCCACACGCAGCGAAAAGTGAATGTTTGGTGTGCACTGATGAACGACAGCATAGTTGGGCAATTTTTCTTCATCTAACAAACAGTAACAGCAACCGCTTAATTGAGAATGCTCGAGCAACTTACTGTCCCACAACTTCTTTGCCTTCAGCCATATACGATCTTGCAGCAGCTGGTGCATCACCGCGCTGCATTTTACATGTTCGTTACTTCCAAGACCGAACATTTCCATAACTTCTCGGTACTTTTTATAGTTGCGTTTTGAATCAGAGTTTCATTTTACCTTCCACGAAGCTTCAGCGCGTGACTCCATCGGATGCACGACAAACCAAGACAAGAGTCAAATATTGCCTTCGATTTTTTTCACCTGGAGATGTTGATCCAAATTTTGCTCGCACTTTCAGTTTCGATTTTCTCTTGTTTAGCCTGCTACATGTCTTACAAATTTCATTTCCGGACTCTGGATACATAGCCTACCCCTTTTTGTTGTTGTTCAGATTTCGCTTCCATACGTTGCAAGTGAAAGTGATAGTGTTTTTAAAATTTCGTAAATGTCTCTTTCTTACTTTCCTTTGTAAGATTTGCCTAATAGTAATATTTATTAAGTTAAATTTCTGTCTCTTACTTTGAAAACCAGTTTCGTCTTCGTCTGTATATTGCATCCGTAGTATTTAACATTTGTTACGCGCTTTATTTATTATAGTTTTGATCAAACTTCTTTCCCAAGAACTGCATCAGCTTTCTTTTGTTATCATATGTCTGAAAGCCCTCTAAGGCCGAGATTCTTTGAAGTTTACTTGCTGCTTTGTAGATTATTCTCGCGATTAGCAACTGTAAATAACATCGTCAACATACAGTCCGGATTATTTGGATTAACAAAGTACAATGATATTTCATTTATGCATTCCAAAATGATTTCTTTTATGTAGATATTAAAAGTCATGGGTGATAAACTACACATTCGTCTTAAACCTAAAGCTCTCTTTATTTTGAATACTTTTACCTGCAATATATAAGACTTTTCATATATACTTTTTATCACTTCTTTTCATTTTTTATGGGAACCATTGTGGCAAATAAAATGGAGTTGACCTTTTTTAACGCGATCGAAAGCTTTCATCAAATCAGTGAAGATTATCTGTATTTCCTCATAGTATTACCTACACTTTTCAATAAGTTGCATCAAGCTAGTTATATTATCAGCGCAGCTCCTTTGTCTCCTGAGTCGTGATTACTCTTCTTTCAAGAGGATTTCAGCTGATTCTCCTTGTAATGATTTTGACGTTTGCCTTGCAGATTGTTTGCAGTAAGCCTATTTTTCGATGGTGATTTCGTTATCTGACATTAAACAGCCGTTAAGTAATTGGTAAAACGCAGTTCAACCAGCAAGTGTTTTTATTTGAACTTTAATTTCTACCGGTATCTGTCGTGGACCACCTTCCCAAGATAACTACCAAAAGCACGAAACGGAACAAGTAATGTACACGACAAAAATAAAATACAAAATCCGTAATAGGTACATGAGCATATGCTATTCATGAATATTTATGAGGCAAAAACATAACAGGCGAATACATAAATTATTTTATTTTCTGGCTGATAGAAGATCTTAGAGTCGTAACAGGTATATGGAAAGAAGACAAAATTTCCGCAGAAGTCTAATAGAGATGTGCTCAGCGTAACAACAGCCAACGTAATGAGGTACAAAAAGATGAGAAACTAAAGCTGTAAGAGGTAAGAGCTGTACTGTGTAGCCTCTGCAGTATAGGTCAAGACCAGATCAAAACACAGCCTGTCGATATATATCGAAGTTCATATGTAGAACGAGCTGACAGTGGATAAGAGCCAGATAGAATATCTGTGGAAGACATCTGAATCAAACATAAAATGTAACTAAGGTGAAAGTGAGGATCAGTGTAGAGACTGGTAATAGTCATATATAATGAAAGAGTTACAGCAATGAAAACGCTAATATTGGACTAGTAGGATGTTCGCCTGTCTCATACATCTTTCCCACCAGATGATAGTGTTTTGTGAGGCCTGGTTCTCCCAAGGCTGTCAGTAGTTCCAATGGAATGTTGTCTACTCCCGGGGCCTTGTTTTAACTCAGATCTTTCAGTGCCCTGTCAAACTGTTCACGCAGTGTCATATCTCCCATTTCATATTCATCTACATCCTCTTCCATTTCCATAATATTGTTCTCAAGTACATCGCCCTTGTATAGACTCTCTATATACTCGTTCCACCTTTCTGCTTTCCCTTCTTTGCTTAAAACTGTGTTTCATTTCAGCTGTTGATATTCATACAAGTGGTTCTCTTTTCTCCAAAGGTCTCTTTAATTTTCCTATAGGCAATATCTATCTTACCCTTCGTGAGATAAGCCTCTACATCCTTACATTTGTCCTCTAGCCATCCCTGCTTAGCCATTTAGCACTTCTTGTCGATCTCATTTTTTAGACCTTTGTATTCCTTTTTGCCTGCTTCATTTACCGTATTTTTATATTTTCTCCTTTCATCAATTAAATCCAATATTTCTTCTGTTACCCAAGGATTTCTACTAGCCCTTGTCTTTTTACACACTTGATCCACTGCTGCCTTCTCTACTTTATCCCTCAGAGCTACCCATTCTTCTTCTACTGTATTTCTTTCCCCCATTCCTGTCAATTGTTCCCTTATGCTCTCCCTGAAACTCTGTACAACCTCTGGTTTAGTCAGTTTATCCAGGTACCATCTCCTTAAATTCCCACCTTTTTGCAGTTTCTTCAGTTTTAATCTACAGTTCATAACCAATAGATTGTGGTCAGAGTACACATCTGCCCCCGGAAATATCTTACAATTTAAAACCTGGTGGCTAAATCTCTGTCTTACCATTATATAATCTATCTGAAACCTGTCAGTATCTCCAGGTTTCTTCCATGTATACAACCTTCTTTTATGATCCTTGAACCAAGTGTTAGCTACGATTAGGTTGTGCTCTGTACAAAATTCTACCAGGTGGCTTCCTCTTTCATTTCTTACCCCAAATCCATGTTCACCTACTACGTTTCCTTCTCTCCCTCTTCCTACTGCTGAATCCCAGTCACCCATGACTATTAACTATGAATAATTTCTTTTATTTCATCATACATTTCTTCAATTTCTTCGTCATCGTCAGAGCTAATTGGCATTTAAACTTGTACTAATGTAGTAGGCGTGGGCTTCGTATCTATCTTGGCCGCAATAGTGCGTTCACTATGCTGTTTGTAGTAGCTTACCCACACTCCTATTTTTTATTCATTATTAAACCAACTCCTGCATTACCCTTAGTTGATTTTGTATTTATAACCCTGTATTCGCCTGACCAAAAGTTTTGTTCCTCCTGCCGCCGAACTTCACTAATTCCCACTATATCTAACTTTAACCTGTCCATTTCCCTTTTTAAATTTTATAAGCTACCTGCCAATTAAGGGATCCCATCCGTAGAACGTCAGTTTTCTTTCTTCTGATAACGACATCCTCTCGAGTAGTCACCACCCGGAGATCCGAATGGGTGACTATTTTACCTCCGTAATATTTTACCCAAGAGGACGCCATTATCATTTAACCATACAGTCAAGCTGTATGCCCTCGGGAAAAATTACGGCTGTAGTTTCCCCTTGCTTTCAGCCGTTCGCAGTACCAGCACAGCAAGGCCGTTTTGGTTAGTGTTACAAGGCCAGATCAGTCAATCATCCAGACTGTTGCCCCTGCAACTACTGAAAAGGCTGCTGCCACTCTTCAGGAACCACACGTCTGTCTGGACTCTCCACAGATACCCCTCCGTTGTGGTTGCACCTACGGTACGGCTGTCTGTATCGCTGAGACATGCAAGCCTCCCCACCAACGGCAAGGTCCATGGTTCATGGGAGGTGAAGAAGATAGATTAAGGGAAGGTAAACCTACTTTTCTAGCATTCGTAGACTTAGAGATAGTTAGTCCTATTCCCCTTCCAGATTCCAGTCGTTCCACCTGACTTACTGGAATCCCTTCCATATAAAAACAACTGTTCCAACAATTGTTTCGTGAGAGACATTTATGTAACTGACATAACCGGCAATTACTAAATAAGACATTAGAACTTCTTGTAACAGGGAAATATCCGTCGCGGATTCGTACAAAAATTCCTTAGGTGGCGATAATTTCAAATCGAACGTAATTTTATGTTTTAAGTGGTGACAGAATAAGATTGCATCATTGCGCTTTCACTATGTAGTTGTTTTGGTGAACTAATTTAGTTCCTGTGGTTTAGGGATCAGTTTTCCCGGAAGGCTGAACATGAAATAACACTTCAATCAATTTATTAGTTACTGTACCGTTTTCTTTTTTCTACTTCTGAGGTTTTCTCTTGAAGCACTAGCAGAATGATTTCCTTGTAAACTTTCTGATTTTTTTCTCCAGTGATTCGTGTAGGACCGCTTCGTACCGAACATTCTTTGGGCTTGGGTCGCCTTTTCCGAATTTGCTCTTCCCTTTGGTACGAGCTACATTCACATTAGATTGCGCTTTTATTTTACTTCGCGGCTCATCTGGAGCAGCAGCAGAGGCTTTCGCAATTTCTATTGCTGTCGCCTGCCCTACGGTGTTGGCCGTGATTTCATTTTGGCCACCACTTCCTTGTTCTTTATTTATATCACTTACTGCCTGATCAAGGGAAACAAATGGAGACGGCACCTTTTCAACCTCTCCATGAATTTGTTTACTAACAGATAGCTGCTGATCTTTGGAATCAGCTACTTCACATGTTGTTTCTTGCAAATTAATGCTGACTACACCTCCTTATTGTCAGGTGCCGTATGTTTATTATCTTTCTGTTCATCAGTTTCCATTCGCATTCTGCCTTCCGCTTCCTCTGCCTCTCCATCACACTGTTTTTGATTGCGAACTGAGGGAGTTCTACAGGACAGCTCGTCCTCTGAACAGCTATCAGTTGTCTCCAGAGGTCGGTTTTTCGGTTGCAGTTCAGTTTCACAAGTAGTGGTAACAGGGATTCCCTTTGTTGTTAACGGGGGATATCGACTGTTATCGTGAAGGGGGACACAGCTTGGCCCGCTGCGTTAACATTACCAACTAGTTGATCCGGGCTATTCTTTGGTAACAGATCATTTAAGGTAAGTTTCTGACGCTGTATCAAATTACTTTTAACAACAAACGTTCGCTGCGGCCATTACTGTTTGAAGTGGCCGGTTTCGTTTCATATATGACATGCAGATTCCTGACCTGTATAAACAATTTGTGCCTTATACTCACAAACAGCTATGTGAGACAGAGTATTTGTCTTGGGGTCCATCTCTGCACAGTTGCAGTTTAAAGCGAGGCGACCATCTTTCATTTGCAATTGATTTAACGTCCCCGTAATTTGAAAGAGCTTCCTTAATCTTATCATTTTCATTTTCAATGGGAAGAATCAAACGGTTTTGTAATCTGTGTCAGCTCTATAGATGGAAACCTTAATTTTATAACCATTTCTATGCACAAAATTTGCTTCGTAGCCCAACTTTCGTAACACTTTATGAACAGTCGCAGCACTGAATAACTTGACAAAAAAGCAGTATTTTTTATGATCCAGATGTTAGGTATGGACGGTTTCAGAATTGAGACCAATCACCTGTGTAATCCAGTGATCTATTTCCAAGGATGTCGGCTGAACAGGACGGGATTACTTGTGAAAAGCAAATACCAGAGTATTTTTCCTCAGGTTTATAGCCATGGTTAACCCAGCGACGAAATTTCGGTGAAACAACCGAAATTTCAATTAGCAGCAGCACGGCCATATGGAGCCATCAGATCACAAGGAATAGGAACGAACACGGAGATTAACGGACGGACAGCACTCGTCGAAGCACAAGTACAGCGATGTAAACACGGAAGTGCAGCGCCGCAGTAAACAACGTCCACTCACTAGCGCGTCTGAAACGGAACTACCATCTGAGCTACCCAAGCACGTCACACGCCCCCCTCCCCCTCTCCCCCCAACACACACTCACTCCGCTGCAGAGTGAAAATTTCATCCAGGAAACATTCCCCGGGTTGTGGCTAAGTTATGTCTCTGCAATATCACTTCTTTCAGGAGTGCCAGTATCGCAACGTCTGCAGGAGAGCTTCTGTGAAGCTTGGAAGGTAGGAGACCTGACACTGGCGGAATAGAAGCTGTGGGGACGGGTTGTGGGTCGTGCTTGCGTAGCTCAGATGGTACAGCACTGGCCCGCGAAAGGCAAAATTCTCGATTTCGAGTCTAGCCACAGCAAACAATATTAAAGCAAAGTTTGAAAAAAATTGTAGTTTTTTCAGTATCAAAAGTACAAAAAAGTTAAATCATACAGCAGATGCTCGTCCCTTTGAATACCCTGCAATGCTTCATGAAATATTAGTGGTATCGCCGGCCGGTATGGCCGTGCGGTTCTAGGCGCTTCGGTCTCGAATCGCGTGACCGCTACGGTCGCAGGTTCGAATCCTGCCTCGGGCATGGATGTGTGTGCTGTCCTTAGGTTAGTTAGGTTAAAGTATTTCTAAGTTCTAGGGGACTGATGACCACAGATGTTAAGTCCCATAGTGCTCAGAGCCATTTGAACCATAGTGGTATCGGTGTTTCGTGAGTGATAATGTGTATCCTCTTAGTTCCAATAGTTCTCTCTAAAGTAATTTACACATTCATCCCCGTACGATACAATCGAGAATGTTTTGCAAGCGACTGCACGAAGAGCTTCAGTTGAGAACACTATTTCGCTGCCGACCAGATACCGGCGAGCGCAGTAATTTTGCTGACGGTCGTGCGTGAATGAGTCTTAAATACGCAAGAGGCGAAGCTCGGTAATTGCGACGTCGCGATAAATTCACCGCGAGAGCTTTTTACTCCGAGCGATTTTCGTAACAGTGGTAGCGAAAACGCGGCCACAAACATCGGAGAGCTCCAGGGGGAGGTGTTCCATTTCATAATTCTCGGGTCCGGAACGGGCATAAACAAGGATGTTTATTCTCTGCCCCCGGAATACTCCGGGTGTCAGCCGCGCCGCGCCGTTTGTCGATTCCGTAACTCGCGCGCGGCTCCCAGGGCGCGCCCCGTCTGCGCCCCACGAGTTCATTACGGCGCGGCGGTGCGACCGGACCGGCAGACCGGCCCCACAAATCTGAGGCGCAGCCGCAGGTGACCGCCACTCTCGCGCCCTTTTATTTATAAATAGCTGTTTAATTCCACGGGCGCGCCGTAACTTTAAATTAGACTGGCCCCGGCGACGTTTATGCCCGTGACGGCTCTAGTTAGCCGCTACCTTGTAGTGAGCTCTTCCCCTTCGCGATCTAATTTTGATTTATGCCGAGTGACCGGGCCAGCCGAGAGCAGCGTTGCTCCGATGACAGGTACGGAATCTTCAGGGGCCAGGAATTACCCTTTCGTCAATTATGAGAGAATACGCTTACATCGCGTTGTTTTTTTAGAGCCGAATATCGAGATATTGACCACAATATCGCTCTGAACAGTATTACGCACGTATCGTGTACCTTAATAGCAGATTGCAGCACAGATCGCAACCATTGTCTGACTTCGAATATAATAAACTGCCTTGAGCAGAGAAGCTTCTGTTCACAGATCTGCTCGGATTTAGAAAGCAGCGCACTGGCGAAGCTCATCCTGCCCTGTTGTCAGAGTATGCTGATAAAATTGCTCCATATTTAGCAATTATATACAACCACTGGCTCACAGAAAAATCTGTACCTAACTGCTGCAAAATTGCTCAAGTCACACCAATACCAAAAAGGGAAGTTGGAGTAATCCGCTGAATTACAGGCCTATATCGCTAACGTCGATTTGCAGTAGGGTTTTAGAACATATACTGTATTCGAACATCATGAAGCACCTCGAAGAAAACGATTTATTGACATATAGTCAGCACGGATTCAGAAAATATCGTTCTTGTGAAACACAACTAGCTCTTTATACTCATGAAATAATAAGTGCTATCGACAGGGGATGTCAAATTGATTCCATATTTATAGATTTCCAGAAGGCTTTAGACACCGTTCCTCACAAGCGTCCTCTAACCAAACTGCGTGCCTATGGAGTATCGCCTCAGTTGTGCGACTGGATTCGTGATTTCCTGTCAGAAAGGTCACAGTTCGTAGTAACAGACGGAAAGTCAGCGAGTAAAACAGAAGTAATATCCGGCGTCCCCCAAGGAAGTGTTATAGGCCCTTTATTGTTCCTGATCCATATTAACGACATAGGAGACAATCTGAGTAGCCGTCTTAGATTGTTTGCAGATGATACTGTCATTTACCGTCTTGTAAAGTCATCAGATGATCAAAACGACTTGCAAAATGATTCACATAAGATATCTGTATGGTGCGAAAAGTGGCAATTGACCCTGAATAAGGAAAAGTGTGAAATTATTCATATGAGTACTAAAAGAAATCAGCTAATTTCGATTACGCGGTAAGTCACACAAATCTGAAGGCTGTAAATTCAACTAAATACTTAGGGATTACAATTACAAATAACCTATTTTGGAACGATCTCATAGATAATGTCGTGGGTAGAGCAAACCAAAGACTGTGATTCATTGGCAGAACACTTAGAAGGTTCAACAGGTCTACCAAAGAGACTGCTTACACAACGCTTGTCCGCCCTTTTCTGGAGAATTGCTGTGCGGTGTGGGATCCGCATCAGGTGGGACTGACGGATGACATCGAAAAAGTACAAGGAGGCCAGCTCGTTTTGCATTATTGCGAAATAGGGAAGATAGTGTCACAGACATGATACGTGAATTGGAGTGGCGATCATTAAAACAAAGGCGTTTTTCGTTGAGACGGTATCTTCTCCTGAAATTTCAATCATCAGTTTTCTCCTCCGATTGCGAAAACATTCTGTTGGCACCCACCTACATAGGGAGAACTGATCATCACGATAAAATAAGAGAAATCAGGGCTCGCACATAAAAATTTTAATGCTCTTTTTTCCCGCGTGCCGTTCGAGAGTGGAACGGTAGAGAAACAGTATGAAGGTGGTTCATTGAACCCTTTGCCAGGCACTTTATTGTGAATAGCAGAGTAATCACGTCGATGGAGATGGAGACGTCCTGCGAACAATGGATGAAGGATAACAGGCATATTTCATATGCTTAGGTTTTCGGAAAGAGTTCGGCACAATGCCACATTGCAGGGTGTTAACGAAGCCATCCCGCATCTTTCTACTGCCCCTCCTACCCCTCCCCCCCCCCCAAACTAGACTTTCGCATATACCGCAGGCTCATCAGCAAACAGTTGCAGATTGCTGTCCACCCAACTCGTGATATCTATCGACACCACAACTTGCTCTCAATGTAGAAAAATCTAAACTAATGCAGATGAACAGGAAAAACAATGCTTTAATGTTCGAATAGAGTATCGATGGCCTGTTGCTTGACACAGTCATAACGATTAAATATCTACGTGTATCGTGGGAAGCGATACGAAATGAAAGGAGAACTTACTCAGCTAGCGATGAAAGGATCATATGGCATTCCTGGCCAGGAGGTCCCATTATGGTTGTCATGGAATCGAATCCGGGACTTCGCCCTTTAGCGGAAGCAATGTTAATCTATTTTTTTTTTAATTCGCTCATCTTCTTTGGTCGAAAAAAAAACTATATTCTCCTTTGTGTTGAGATCTAAGAAATACTACGGAAGGAAGAGAGGAAAAATTAAATAAAGAAATAGTTTGGTAGCACACAATCTTAGAATTGATTTTCCTTCATTGCTGTATACTTGCATCTTGTGGATCTCTAATCAAATTGTACATTAAAATGAGTGGATGTTTATACGAAAATTAAATATTGGTAACTTTTGCATTCAGCATCAAACATATTCGTCTCTTCAGCTTTGACGTTTATGTGATTGAATGGAACTGACACATAAATTGCTTCCTCATAACTTGCGAAACATAAAATAAGAAAGGAAAATATTAAAATGTGTGCAGACGCACAAGCTTGCATCGTTCTCCACTACGGCGATGAGTCTTCCAGAAGTCTATATTCTGAAAATGGTTGAAAACAGCATGTTGTTGTTGTTGTTGTTGTGGTCTTCAGACCTGAGACTGGTTTGATGCAGCTCTCCATGCTACTCTATCCTGTGCAAGCTTCTTCATCTCCCAGTACCTACTGCAGCCTACATCCTTCTGAATCTGCTTAGTGTATTCATCTCTTGGTCTCCCTCTACGATTTTTACCCTCCACGCTGCCCTCCAGTACCAAATTGGTGATCCCTTGATGCCTCAGAACATGTCCTACCAACCGATCCTTTCTTCTAGTCAATTTGTACCACAAACTCCTCTTCTCCCCAATTCTATTCAATACCTCCTCATTAGTTATGTGATCTACCCATCTAATCGTCAGCATTCTTCTGTAGCACCACATTTCGAAAGCTTCTATTCTCTTCTTGTCTAAACTATTTATCGTCCATGTTTCACTTCCATACATGGCTACACTCCATACAAATACTTTCAGAAACGACTTCCTGACACTTAAATCTATACTCGATGTTAACAAATTTCTCTTCTTCAGAAACGCTTTCCTTGCCATTACCAGTCTACATTTTGTATCCTCTCTACTTCGACCATCATCAGTTATTTTGCTCCCCAAATAGCAAAACTCCTTTACTACTTTAAGTGTCTCATTTCCTAATCTAATTCCCTCAGCATCACCCGACTTAATTCGACTACATTCCATTATCCTCGTTTTGCTTTTGTTGATGTTCATCTTAGACCCTCCTTTCAAGACACTGTCCATTCCGTTCAACTGCTCTTCCAAGTCCTTTGCTGTCTCTGACAGAATTACAATGCCATCGGCGAACCGTAAAGTTTTTATTTCTTCTCCATGGGTTTTAATACTTACTCCGAGCTTTTCTTTTGTTTCCTTTACCACTTACTCAATATACAGATTGAATAGCTTCGGGGAGAGGCTACAACCCTGTCTCACTCCCTTCCCAACCACTGCTTCCCTTGCATGTCCCTCGACTCTTATAACTGCCATCTGCTTTCTGTAAAAATTATAAATTGCCTTTCGCTGCCTGTATGTTACCCCTGCCACCTTCAGAATTTGAAAGAGAGTATTCCAGTCAACATTGTCAAAAGTTTTCTCTAAGTCTATAAATGCTAGAAACGTAGGTTTGCCTTTCCTTAATCTTTCTTCTAAGATAAGTCGTAGGGTCAATATCGCCTCATGTGGTCCAACATTTCTACGAAATCCAAACTGATCTTCCTCGAGGTCGGCTTCTACCAGTTTTTCCATTCGTCTGTAAAGAATTCGTGTTAGTATTTTGCAGCTGTGACTTATTAAACTGATAGTTCGGTAATTTTCACATCTGTCAACACCTGCTTTTTTTGGGGTTGGAATTATTATATTCTTCTTGAAGTCTGAGGGAATTTCGCCTGTGTCATACATATTGCTCAACAGATGGTAGAGTTTTGTCAGGACTGGCTCTCCCAAGGCTGTTAGTAGTTCTAATGGAATGTTGTCTACTCCCGGGGCCTTGTTTCGACTTAGGTCTTTCAGTGCTCTGTCAAACTCTTCACGCAGTATCATATCTCCCATGTTATCTTCATCTACCTCCTCTTCATTTCCATAATATTGTCCTCAAAGACATCGCACCTGTATAGCATAAAACAATAATTGAATAAAACTAAGCATGGTGCATCATCCTGTAAGTAAACTCCTTTCTCGATGTCGACAATTCCCGCTTGATTTAAAATTTTTCTTGTACTTTATTTTCTTTTCGATAATGTGGTGCTGTGTAGTGACGTAAATCACAAAATCGTCCTTTCTCTTCTCGCCTGGACTCTGGATATAGTAAACAATGTGTCCTAGCATTTCGATCAAAACAAAAATCAGTATTTTTCTTTGGTTTGAGATCTAAGAAATACTGCGGAAGGAAGAAAAGAAAAATTAGATAAAGATATAGTTTGATTGCACACTATCTTATTCCTGAGTTTCCTTCTATTCTGTATACTTGCTTCTTCCGGATCTCTAAGAAAATTGTATATCAACATGAGTAGAAGTTTATACAAAAATTAAATAATGGTAACATTCTGCATTCAACATGTTTCGTTTTGTTTCTGGAAATGGGATTGCATCAGGACTACGAAAATGCGCTGGTGTTAATGCATTTGGTGAAATCCTCTTGAAGCTTGCCAGTTTTTGTCTTACATAATCCCACATATCTTTCGTGATATTGCGAATGACTCTTTGTTCATCCGTGTCAATTAAGTTATTCATTGTGCAAAAGAGACGAATCTGTTAAGTGGAGTGTATGGATGCTTGACTTCATCGGGATCTTTCTGTTTATGGTAGTTCGCCACAACGCTTTCACATGTGAAGGGAGGTTCGGATTATGAATGTTCTCCCACGTCGCCTGCCAATTGTTGTTGGGAAATTTTTGTTCTATGGCATTCCTTGATTTACTCTCCATTATACTCTTGTAGACTGCTTTGACCTTCGTCATTTTCTTTTTGGGGACTCTCGTTTGTACATAACTGAACCCTATGAGAAAATATATTAAATGATGAAATGCATTCGATATGTGAGTGAACTCAGCAAGTGGCATGGTACCAACTCTGTCAGTTTCGTCCTTGAGAGGACTGTTTAGAAAATTCGTTAACGTTCTCCGCAGCTTTTGAGTTTTGCACACTTAAAAAACTTGTGCCTTTTTATGCACATCGATGAGATTTAGTCCTCCAATTCGTGTCGGGAGTGTCAATCTGTCATATTTTAGATTAAAGATTTGTTCGTGGCATATGGACTGTCCTAGAACTGACAGCGTACTTTTCGCCATAACGTGAGGTACTGGCAGGACTTGAGTCACATAATTTATTTTGGTAGAGATGTATGTGTTGCCATATTTGAATTTCTGCAACTCATATAATTTCCTCACACTGTGTCACTGTGCACAACTCGAAATAGGCGAGTAAGTGCTTATACGAAGGAGTGCTGAAAAATAACGTCTCCGAATTTCTCATGTGAAAATTGATAAAGCTATTTAAATAAAACAACGTTATTAAAATTCTACATCTCCGTGTCTTGATATTTGGAGCCCTTTGCAGCTAGAGGGCTCCCGTTTTCTAGCGTGTAACAGGGCGCTGTTTAAAGGAACTACACTATGTGATTAAAAGTATCTGGACACCTGGTTGAAAATGACTTACAAGTTAGTAGGGCCCTCCATCGGTAATGCTGAAATTGAGTATGGTGTTGGCCTACCCTTAGCCTTGATGACAACTCCCACTCCCGCATGCATAAGTTCAATCAGGTTCTGGAAGGTTTCTTGGGGAATCCTTCACGGAGTGCTGCACTGAGGACAGGTATCGATGTCGGTCGGTGAGGCCTGGCTCGGAGTCGGCGTTCCAAAACATCCCAGAGGTGTTCTATAGGATTCAGGTCAGGAATTTGTGCAGGCCAGTCCGTTACAGGGATGTTGTTGTCGTGTAACCACTCCGTCACAGGCCGTGCATTATGAACTGGTGCTCAGTCATGTTGAAAGATGCAATCGCCATCCCCGAATTGCTCTTCGACAGTGGGATGCAGGAAAGAGCTTAAAACATCAATGTAGGACTGTGTTGTAATAGTGCCACGCAAAACAACAAGGGGTGCAAGTCACCTCAATGAAAAACACGACCACACTCTAACATCACCGGCTCTGAATTTTACTGTTGGCACTACAGACGCTGGCAGTTCAGGTTCACCGGGCATTCGCCATACCCACAACCTGCCATCGGATCGCCACATTGTGTACCGTGATTCGTCACTCCATACAATGTTTTTCCACTGTTCAGTCGTCCAATGTTCACGCTCCTTACACCAAGCGAGGCGTCGTTTGGCATTTACCGGCGAGATGTGTGGCTTATGAACAGCCGCTCGACCATGAAATCCATGTTTACTCACCTCCCGCCTAACTGCCGTAGTACTTGCAGTGGATCCTGATGCAGTTTGGAATTCCTGTGTGATGGTCTGGATAGATGTCTGCCTTTACGCATTACGACCCTCTTCAACTGTCGGCGGTCTCTGTCAGTCAACAGGCAAGCGCTACTATATCTGCAAAAATTCGACGCCTTGGGTTGATTGTCTTCGATCACCCTCCATAAATCTACGTCTTGGCCCCATCCGATTTTCATATGTTTCCAAAACTTAAACAACATCTTCGAGGATTTCATTATGATAATGATGAAGCGGTGGAAACTGTCAACACTGTCAACAATGATGCAATAGCTCCATACTTAACAATCACATACAACCGCTCTCTGGACGAAAGATCCGTACCCAAAGACTGTAAAATTGCACAGGTCACACAAATATTTCAAGAAAGGTAGTAGGAGTAATCAACTAAATTACAGACCCATATCATTAACGTCGATGTGCAGCAGGATTTTGGAACATACATTGTGTTCTAACATTATGAATTACCCCTAAGAGTCGACATCGATTTAGAAAACATCGTTCTTGTGAAACATAACTAGCTCTTTACAAACACGAAATGTTGAATGATATTGCCAAGGTATTTCATATTGATTTCGTATTTCTAGTTTTCCATAAGGCTCTTGACACTGTACCACACAAGCAGCTTGTGCTTATAAAATATCGTTTCAGTTACGTGACTGGATTCGTGATTTCCTATCAGAGAGACAAAAGTTTGATGTAACTGGCGGAAAGTCATCTAGTAAAACAGAATTGGTTTCTGGCGTTCCCCGAGGTAGTGTTAAGGGCCTTGTGCTGCTCATTATCTACACGAACGATTTAGGAGACAATATGACTATATAAACGATTTAGGAGACAATCTGAGCAGACGTCTTAGGTTGTTTGCAGATGATGCTGTCGTTTATCGTCTAGTAAAGTTATATGAAGATCAAAACAAATTACAAAACGATTTAGAAATATGTCTGAAACATTCGTGAACTGCAGTTGATCCTAAATAATGAAAAATGTGAGGCCGTCCACATGAATGCTAAAAGGAATCAGTTCACAATAAATCAGTCAATTCTGAAGGCCGTAAATTCAATAAATACCTATGAATTACAATCACGAACAGTTTAAATTGAAAAGAACACACAGAAAATGTTGTGTGGAAGGCACACCAAAGACTGCGTTTTATTGGCAGAACACTTAGAAAATGTAGATCTACTAAAGAGACTGCCTACACTGCGCTTGTCCGTTCTCTCCTGCAGTACTGCTGCGCGGTCCGGGATCCTTGTCAAAAAGGATCAACAGGGTTCGTCGAGAAAGTTCAAAGAAGAGCAGCACGTATCGTGTTATCACGAAACAGGGGAGAGAGTGTCACTGACATTACGCAGGATCGGGGGTGGACACCACTAAAAGAAGGGCTTTTCACGTCGCGTGAAAATATTTTGTTGGTGCCGATCTGCATAGTGAGAAATGATCATCATAATAAAATAAGGGGAATCAGAGCTCGCACGGAAAGATATTAGTTTTCGTTTCTTCCATGCGCTGTTCGAGAATTGAATAACAGAGAATTATTGTTAAAGTGATTTGATGAACCTCTGCCAGGCACTTAAGTGGGATTTGCAGAGTATCTATACATTCTACAGTGACAGTGCGAACAACTAGTCCGTCATTGGGAGAAATGTGTTCGCCACCAGGGTGCTTGTGCTGAGAATTAAGTATGTAGACTTGAAGAAGAAAGATGTAGAATGCTGATAACATTTGTTTTGTTTAAAAGCCTCCAAAGGATTTTAGTTAGAAATTTCGGGGACATTACTTTTCAACACGTCCTCGTTATTGACGGCGACATTGTGTCGTATTGTGCTTCTGAAATCGACACCGAGACCTTTCATGTTAAGAATCTCTTTACATTGTCAGTGATCTACTGTACCTACTCTTTGCCCAGTGTTCATTATTGCTGATTTATTGCAATTTAATATTGCACCAGACAGTCTCTCACTGGCTTATAATCGTTAGAAGTCCGCAGCTCGTGGTTTTGTGGTGGCGTTCTCGCTTCCCGCGCACGGGGTCCCGCGTTCGATTCCCGGCGGGGCAAGGGATTTTCTCTACCTGGTGATGACTGAGTGTTGTGTGTCTATCATCATCATTCACTCGCAAGTCGCCGAAGTGGCGTTAACTAACTTCCCCACATGGGGCCTCCCGGCCAACAATGCCATACGATCATTTCATTTTTTTTTTTTTCAATCATCTGAAGAGCCTCCTCAGTCATGTTCACGTTCAGGGCCAGTAGGCCAATGTCGTCAGAGTAAGCCGTACACACTTTCTTCCGACTGTATATTTGAAGTCTTTTTAAACCATTCGTCAAGGTGGCAAGCAGTGGTTCTATCACTGTGGCAAAGAGTACCATCGACATAAGGCACTGTTTATTGGAATTGCAATGCCTCGCTGACAGTTCACTATGACTCTTGTGATATTTTGGAACAGATCCTGTTGTATGCCGACGAAGTGCTGAGAAAACCAAATGCTTGCATTATTTTGAAAAGTTAAAGAAGGTTCACCCCGTCGAAAGCTTTTCCACAATACAAGATGACGATAGCACATTTTACCTTGCGGGAGTCCCCGACGTACTCTATCTCTCTGTGCTCTGCTAGTGTTTCATGGATCTATCTTTTCCGACACTCGTGTGATGTGAACCAGTGACGTTTGTGACGATAATACTACAAACCGATATAGATTTTTTTCCTTTTTTCTTTGCTGTCTTTTACTTATTTCCTGCTTTATCTTCATTATACATTGAAAAGGTTGCATCTGCATAGTGTCACGTAGCGAAGCGGCTCCAACTGCTGGATCCCACACTACCACTGTTTCCGTATGAAGCCGATTTGCAATTCCGTTGCCAACTTTAACATTGCCATGGGGTGGTACCAACACGTGATACCACAGAATTTCCAGGAATACAGATCTTTAATTGCTGACTGATAAGCCAAATCCAAATTTCCATATACATACCTCTAAAATGCTTTCACAATGAAATATTTTCATAAAACACCACATCCCCTATTTCATCCCCTTAGGAGTTGAATTTCCAAAAACACTGAAACAAATTTTTAAAGTTATAACCGAGAGGTCAAATACCAATGTCCATAGATGTAGCTTCAAAAATACTTTAGTAGTTTTTCGATAATGAATTATTTAAAAAAAAAACTTTCAGCTGCCATTTTATAAATGCTGAAACCCCAATTTCTTTATTTCTGGAAGAGAAACCAAGTACCCTTTTCCTTAGGTCTAGCTTGAAAATTGCCTTATTAGCGATATATTAAAAAAAAACCTTCATCCCCTATCTCGCCACCTGAGGGATGGAATATCGAAAAATCCGTTCTTAAACGACATCTACAGTATACGATTAGCACTTTGTCCAAATTTCATGTTTTTGTTCTTAGTGGTTTGGACTGGGCGATGATGGGTCGGTCAGTCAGTAGGGTACGGACTTTTATATACAGGATGGTTATAATTAAAGTTAAACTTTCAAACCGCTGCAGAAATAACACCACTGGTCAGAATGACGTCAGATTACACTGGAATATTATCGGAAAAGGGGGAAACGTATGACAGGAGAAAAATAGATAGTTGCAAAATGTGGCAATAGATGGTGCTGTAAGCATCATAATTTAACAGAAGTCGACTACAAATGACAAATGAATCATACAACAATGCCTAAGGTGTACGTCTGACTTTAAACAAACTATACTACTCAGTGGGCATGGGCGTTCAGGTGTGCTACTGTTAGTTACGTAAGGTCATATCACATCGGATGGGAAAAATCAGTTTTTAATTGTTCTGAGTCCAAAAACCCCAAATAAGCATAAATCACATCGGTTTTTAATTGTCCTGAGGCCAGAAGCAGCATAAAAAGCATCAATCACATCGGTTTTTAACTGAGCTGAGACCAAAAACCGCATTAAACCATCAATCACATCGGTTTTTAATTGTCCTGAGGCCAAAAACCGCATAAAAAGCATTATTCAAAATCAAATCGGACTATTAATTTCCGTGTGACTGGCCCAAAATATGTTCAATATGCTGTCCACCGTTTTCTGAAACAAGTTGAAATCGAGAAGCAGTATGTTCCACAACTCATCCAAGTGTTTCCGGCGTCACGTTCCGAATCTGTTGAGCAATGCGTGCCTTCAATGCAAGTAAGTTTGCAATCGGAACACTTTCAGATAGCCCCACAGCCAGAAGTCACACGGATTAAGATCAGGTGATCGGGACGACCAGGCTGTAGGGAGATGGCGGCTGATAATTCTAGAATTTCCGAAATGGTGCTTCAGCAGCTGCTTAACTGGACTTGCAATGTGGGAAGTGCGCCATCTTGCATAAAAATGATCCCCTCCACACATTCCTGTTGCGCTAATAATCACTGGAAATTGCAGCTTCCAGCAAGGGCTTTGCAGGGGATTATTTCCGAAAGATGCTGGGGCAACCAGTCATCCCGAGAAAATTACTCGCCATTGAGCCAGCTTCTCAGATCCACTCCACAGGCCATTTAGGAGAATTAGGGCAAGACCGACCTATCTTCTTCAGGCTGGACAAAATCCTTCCGACAGATAATGCGTCCTGTGTATACAAGGGCCATAGGTAGAGTACACAGCCAGGACATGTTTCAAGGGATCAAGGTTTCACAAGAAGAAGGAGGCATTAGTTATGCAGAAATGAAGCACCATCCACAGCAACAATTACTGTGGACATATGCATCAAATCTGTTTTCGGACCAAAGACCAGAACAACGACATGTCTAACATCGTGTGACATACTGGCCGGCTCAGGTTGGTATAATATGTTATTACAATCCTATTATTTAGTTGTTGACAGCTAATGGACTGACCTGTTCCCACCGCCAATACCTAAATCGTAGTTGTACTGATATTGTCGGCTTTGATTTGAGAGTTGGTAGTCGTGGCGGACAGTCGCGCTGACCAAATACTCTGATATCAACACCCCCAGTTACGTAGAAATGATTGTTGTTTTGGATGCACTGCAATGCTTTTCAGAATTTCCAGATATTGTCTGTTTAATATTGTTGTTAAAATATCGTGCTTTCTTTTCTATTCGTTTCGCATCCTCTGTGAGTTTAAACTAACATTAAGTAAATGTGTGTGGGTTGCTGAGATTCTAATGTTAATGTCCGCACGTTGCATACTGCTTACGCATTGTGCGAATATATTACAGTGATTTTCATGATTTCGTGGTAGTGTCTGTTTAAATTCCTTATTATAAATGTCGTTTTTTTAGTTTCCGTACATTTCATGCCTTCTGCTAGCTAAAACTTACGTTCAGCGAATATCTGTGTGGTGTTTACATTCTCGTGTTTTACGTCCATCTGCCTTCTAGAATGAAGCTGCGAGCTCATCGAAAGATAAGTTTCCACTAATTCTTACTTTATTACAGTTTAATTGTAGGTTTTAGCGATTTTTAGTTTTTCAAAGATTTCTTGAAGCTTTCAGCTGCCATTCTCTTTTTCTGCTGTACGATTGTACAATTTCGACCTTAGGCCATTTTCAAGTATCTAAAATGGAAGTATCATACATTGGATACATTAGTGACACTTGTGATTTTGATGTAGCAACAAGTCATATCTGTAGACATACTAGGCGCGTTATAACTTACTTTTTTATTTTTTATTAGCAGATTATGTCATACACGTCGTTGCTCCTATGACATGCTACGCTCATAAAATAAAGCCGTTGTGTTCACGCATTTTTGGAGCACGTTACTTTTGAGCAGTTATTGCAAAGCTCTTATATATAACGTACTTAACGCTAGGAAGTTTATAATTACTTTATAGAAATTTGCTACTTAAGCATCATATACTTTTTTCTCGGTTATATTTCATTATCGTTCATCTTTGGTGTAAATATGACTTTATGTCATTTCTTTGAAATAACTTCTAAATATTTGTTCTGTTATTGTAGGAGCACGTCATTTTTGAATAATTGGTACAAAGATCTTACATATCATATCCATCACAGTACTCTAATGAAACAGTACTGAGAACTACAAGAGTCGAGTAGAAACTGCTTTATGGTTGCATGATGTTTAGCATTACAGACATAGTTATTAATTAATGTAGCAATAATTTTACATTCTATGCTTCTGTAATGCTTCACGGTAGAAATGGTAGAAAGTTATCTAGGAATTTCCCATCTCGCAGGTCTATTTTCTCATTTAAAACTCTACCTGACTGATCTGTTAGATGGATGTAAATTTCAATTTCTTCCATTACATCCATGATTTTTTCCTTTCTGTAACATTTAATATTTGAAGTGATCCATCTATATTAGTTATTTTGTCGTTGGTGTGTTTTAAGTGTGCTGCAAATGTGGATGGGTTACTGTCGCTTATTGTCGCGTGTTCTTTAACTCGTGTACTAACTTTCCTTCCAATTTGTCCAATATAAAATTTGGGCATTCCTCACAGCTAATTTTGTAGATTCATGATTGCAAAAATGGTTCTGATGTACGCGGTGTGTGTCTCAACAATCGTTGTAGATTGTTAGTGGTTCTGTAACTGGTGTCTGAATTTGTATCCTTGAAACATCTACTTCATTTTTCTGTGGTTCGTTTTTGTTTCTAGTTAAAGTTGTTTCATCTGTGGGACTGGCATGTGTTTGATTAGTTTTCTTCTTGAATAGTGTGTGTACTAACTCTTTAGGATAACCATTGGTTACAGCTACATTTCGGAGAAGATCTAGTTCTTTCTCAATATTTTCTTTTTCCAGTGGTAACTTGTGTAGTCTACGTAACATAGAATGAAATTATGCGAGCTTGTGTGATCTCCGGTGGCATGACTGGTTGTGGATAACTATGTCTGTTTTCGTTGGGTTACGAAAAATATCGAATACGTGTTCAGATTTTTCGTTGAAATTTTTAAATCCGGAAAGTTTATGCTCTTATTTTTTTCTCTTTCCATAGTAAAAGTAATTTTTGGATGCAAATTGTTGAATTGTAAATGCATGACGTTGCACTCATCTGTTGAGCCATCGAATACGATTTAGATATCATCGACGTATCTATAGTAATAAACGACTTTTTTACTGTTTGGGTGAACCTGTTGAAAATTTTTCTTCTAAAGTTTTAACGAAAATATCAGCTAATGCACCAGCTAGACCAGCTACCTCATCTTTCTGGATATAACTTTTGTTCTGAAATTTTTAGTTTATTGTAAAAGTTGCACCACGTGTGACGCATGTGGATTTTTGCGTAGGTTAGTTAGTATGGAAGAAACAAATCAGAACTGTGGGTTGGTGTTTCGTTGCGCTGACGGTAGCGGAGAAGCAAGTGAGTAATCGAGACAAGAGGACCCAGGAAAAGCAAAGAAAGATTTGTGCCCTTCAGGCAGAATTAAGAATGATTTAAACAAGAGAGATACAGTTAATGATAGTTTACAAAAAGAAATTTGCAGTTACAGAGTAACTTGTCAGTGCAGAACTATCGGTTCGCTGTCATAACTAAAGTAAATTTTAATCTGTTAAAACCTTATATCGCAGTTTTGGGGAAACATGATTGGTAACAGTAAAAATTGCCCTCTATCTATAAGAATTGTGCATATGTTATTTTTTCACCGTACATATTAATGGCGAATATACTTTTTAATAAAACAATTTTTAAAGTAATAACATATGAATAATCTTTTTTGAATGGACAATGAACTGAAAAAATTTACAATAATTTAAAAAAAATTATAACGAATCTTAAAAATATAATTAAACATATAGATATTCTTTCGAAAATATGTGTTTCCTCTTCTTTGTTTTGATTAGTGGTGTAGAGGATTTCCCTACGTCAGAACGTATGCAACGCCACGCCAAGTCCTCTCCCGCCGCGCCCAATTCACCTCGCCGCCAGTACGCTGAGGGCCGTTCCGCTGCAGCTTGTTCTTACTGGAACGTGCTGCTGCATTTAAGAGTAAGCCTAAAACAGGTCTTTAAAAATCTCATAATAACTCCTGTGCATAAAGTCACCTTGCTCATTAAGTAGTAGGTATGAGTTTTTCATTTGATGAGCGTATATTTCAATCTCTTCGAGTACGTTGAGATAGAGACTTTCTGGAGCTATTATAATGGGATTCTAGTGTAAATGATGAAAGTATGTGAATGCAGCTTGCCGCTAACTTGGTGTAATGTCTCTCACACATAAACCTATACA
The DNA here is from genome assembly GCF_023898315.1 of Schistocerca nitens. Taxonomy (NCBI): domain Eukaryota; kingdom Metazoa; phylum Arthropoda; class Insecta; order Orthoptera; family Acrididae; genus Schistocerca; species Schistocerca nitens. The sequence continues at coordinate 843,713,260 of NC_064617.1, forward strand.
GTAAAGTAAGGGCCTCCTGTTTTATCTTTGGGCTGATCCGTGATAAGACAGACAAACAATTATACTAATGGAGGATTCTGCGTATTTTCTCTAATTTCATTCGCTCTCTCTCTCTCTGTCCTTTATCTATATACAGTTTTAAATATATTATTTAATTACGTGAACTCAGCCCAATAGAATCTCTGGTGGAGCCCTTCGTCTTAATATTCAGCGGCTGGCTTGCTGTAAAAGATCTTTATATCTATTATTTTTGTTAAGCGCTGCATTCAGTTGGGAAAATCGATCGTTTGAACAATTCGTTCATTTTACGACAGATTTAGAATTTCAGATGTGTCCGAAGCCTTTTTGGACGATTTTATAAAATAGCGGTGATTGCAGGCTCTCTTCGTCACAACTGAAACTTCCCCACTAATTACAGGGCCAAGACAATCATCAATGATTCAGACAGAGAACTCATTCGTCATTCACTCTAGAATAAAAAGGTCACAAACCTTATTTCTGAGGAAAAATTGTATATTCAATCCATCTCCAGTACATGTTCCGTTTTCTGTTGATTCCAAGTCTTACTTAATTTGCGTTTACAGTTTTTCTCTCTCTCCAAATAACCCGCTAGTGGCACAAACGTTAATGGCTCACTTTAGCGAGAAGAAGAGCAAATATGTCTCTTTTAGCAGCCCGATAATCTTCCAACAGATGCTTCCGAAGCTGTTCCCCTTATTCCTCCCTAACAACCATGGAGAATACATATATGTATCTCTATTCTCCCAAAGAATAAACGTACTAGAAAAATACCTTGGCGTCGACGAGCTGTCGGCGCTTATATTACTAGAAAATCCGATCAGATACTTTCCAAAAGTGAATAAATGTGGATGATTTGATTGATAATTATTAATTATAGCGTGGTAGAGGGTAATTTTCCGTGGGGAGATTACAACGCCCCTCGCAGCGAGCGAAGTTTGTGAGCTCAATTTTTATTTGCCGAACACACTTCGCGAGCTATCTATTAGTGTGGATAACCCGGAAGTGATAATTGTCAGTCCTCCGACTGAAAAAGAATATTATGTTTAAGACAGACGAAGAAAAGAAATATTGAAAACAGAAGAAATGAAGAGACAGGTACCGCGGTTGTATTGCTTTTACGTGCATCAAGGTGTTATGTCTGCTGTGCACAACCAAGGAAGATGATCTTTCATGAAACTGTTGTCAGGGTCTACCCATTCGGGAACTTTCTTAAGCAGGGAAACCTTGGAAAACCTCTTAAGCCTAGACCCCCAGCTTACGGTACATAGGAGATAGGAAAGCCTATAGAAGGAAAAAAAATAATTTTGGATATAGATCTCTAAAGGAAAGATAGGGATCGATTTATATAACGCTTTGGAGAACGGTGATTTGTGCCTCTAGCAAAAAAAAAAAAATTTACAATAAATAACATAAGTTTTCGTTTTACAATCTTGTTCCTAGGACAATCTCTTGCGGTGCTAAAACTCCCCCGGGTCTTGCATGTCCCCGACGTCCACATTTGTAGTCGGTCTTCTACGCGGCCCACTTTGTAGTCGGTCTTCTACGCGGCCCACTTTGTAGTCGGTCTTCTACGTGGCCCCCAATGGGAAGAGTAGAAGGAACAGGGATACCTGATTTCACATGCAACATTCATTCCGAAAGAATTAGCAATGACCAAAGGGGAAACTCTTCCTGTAAGAGAACTGGTTAGGTTGCACCGTCCAAGATTCTCCTTTTTGAAAGCAAAATCCTTATGGCTTCATGCATCCTTTTTCTTACGACGTACTTCAAGGAATTTCACCATTAACTAATTCTGTTGCCAAAACATCCTCAGATTTATTCTAGTTTGAATACTCTTTCGGACTTTGCATCCCCACTTGTGCTTATAAGTCCGAAAGTTCTGACACATTTCTGTCAGTGATTTGTTCTTCGTAATTTAAAGGATTCATGCAACTTACAGTAGATTTTGGATTCAAATCATCGAATAATGGAAAGTGTGGTTCATTTTATACAAAGACATAATCCCTCATTTCCTTGAAAGTCATATAATTTATCTATACTCAAAAACCTTTTATCCTAAATACACATATTTCTCCAATTGATTGTTGAAATGTAAAAGTTATTAGCATTGAGGAATGCGGATTCACTTCTTTCATTTATTCTCTGATTCATACGGCGTTCACACATGCACATATATGGAAATGGATTTTTCTCTTTCAAACAAAAATTCCAAACGAACACGATCCATTAAATAACTACTAATTTTATGAATATTACTTTCTTTAAACATTCAATAATAAATTAAAAACTCTTAACTTCTAATTATAACAACCTTTCCTTTTAAAGTTCAGCATGTATCAGTTTACCCTCGCGTTTGGTGCGAGTCTCTTACAAAGCATATCTGTGTCGTCTATATCGATTCTAACTCTCGCGCCGACGTCAACTGTTTTGCGCGGGAAATCATCTTAACGGCGTTAACCGTCACTCATGATTCACTGCTTTAACACATTCCTTCACACGTTTACACATCTAAGTGTGCACTTGAAATTATATATGAACCTTCACTCGGAACCTCTTTTGATTATTCAGCGTCATTTACGGGAAACATTTCATTGTTCTTGAAGGTCAGTTAGATCCTTTATAAATCTTGATGACATTAGCAATGCTAAAGTTCCATGTTCACCCAAACACAGGTGAAGCCTATCTTCACTATCTTCTTTGCAACACTCGATAGTAATAGTTAGTCACTATTTCTATAGTCTATGTCACTGATTAATTATTTCAATTTAAAGTTTTCTAACACTACACACACAGTTTATTGTTATGTTTTTTGGCACGACCAACAATGGGGAGCAGTATGGGCTTGTAGAGGGTTCGATCAAACCCCATTTCAACATGCGATCTATTTCTTTCTGAACTTGAGCCTTTAACCTCCAGGGAACAGGATAGAAAGTTCTACAATACGTTTCGTGCGGCTTAACGTAGAGATGGCATATGTATCCCTTAATAACTCCTGGTCTTTCATCAAACACGTTTTTATACGCTAATAATAATTCTTTTAGCTGCTTCTTCTGATCTTCAGTAATGCAGTCGGATTCATTTAACTTCTCGTACACTAATTGACCGAAATCTCCTTTGACTTGGAACTCACTAATTACATGCTTTTTAGAATTTTGTGCCGTCCTGATTACTTGCACACTGATCCCACAATTATATTTTCTCGTAAGGCTTTCTTTTTTCAACAACTCCAATTCAATTTCTTGTTTATTAACATTCAACCAAATTTTTCCTGTTTTAAAATCTATTCTGCATCCGTATTGACGTAGGCTGTCGACTCCGATAATGCAATCTACCACCAAATTTTTCACAACAAGGAATGTGCTTAATATTGCTACATTTCCGACTTCTACACTAAGTAGTGACTGCACTTTTACATTAGCCGATCTAGCCCCAACGGTGCCTATTATTCTGCAATTTTGAACTGGAAAAATTGGTATCCGTCTTATATTTCTGATCTTGTTGAATAGTGCCTCCGAAATAACATTTGTGGTTGCTGCTGTGTCTAAAATCGCCACTATAGGTACAGTCTCCAAAATGACTTGCACTTCGGCTACTGCCACCTGTTCCTTATCCTCATCCTGTGGTTCTAAGTCCTCGGTAAGTTCATCCGCCAGTAATCGTCCATCATTATACGTTAGCATGGGTACACATATCCTGTTGCCCCTCAACCAATTGTTGACCGCTCCTCCGGGGCACGAGTGGGTCCTTACAAGTTTGTTGGATTTTGATTTGCTTGCTGGTTGACGTCATCCGTCACTTCGGTAATTACCGGTTGATTCGTAGATGTCCGTCCCCACTGATGTTGGTTATTTGAGTTCATTCCCCCCGGTTGATTCCACTTTCTATTACTGTTATTATTCCAGGCTTGTGGTCTAAAATTCCTTTCGTTCCCCCACACAGGATTGTATCTTTTCCCATTCATGTTGTTCCTTGGATAGTCCCTCGCAAGACTATTGCCGGTATTACTATTGAGATTTTGAGGGGTTTCTCCACTATTTAACGATCTCTGTCCATTCCCTTGCCTACCGTTTGGCGGAGGTTCTATCTCCCTATATTGGAATCTGTTATTACGGGCTTTCTGGCTGTTCTCTTCAATAATATCTATATGGTCTAACGTCGTGAGGAACGACTCCAAGTCTTTATCATTGCCGTAAATCAATTGATTCCGGATGCTAATTGGTAGTCTTGCCTTAAGTATGTTTATTATGTCTGGCAATGGCATAGGTCTGTCCCAGTATCTAGTTTTATTTATATATTTTTCAAAATACTTCCTAAGGCTTCCCTTTGAAAAGGAGAAAGGCTCTGGGTAGAGCACCTCCTGCCTTAGGCGTTCCTGTACCCCTTCTGACCAGAACTTTGCTAAAAACGCTTTCTCAAAATCGTCATATGTCGAGCAAACAGAAGTCATGTCCGAGGCCCAAATCGCCCCCGAACCTTGTATATATCCTGTAACGAAACTGATCTTCTGCCACTCCGACCAATTTCTGGGTAGCACTCCTCTGAAACTTCGAATAAAAACAATTGGATGGACCCCCCTTTTGTTAGTGTTAAAAATCTGGAATTGCCGATGCTTTATCATTTTTTCTTCGGCATGGCAAAGGCTTTCGTAATCTCCGTTAGATAAGACTTCACGCGAACAACTAGCTCGAGGCAATTTCATGTTTGAGTTACTTGCACAAGTCGGTATCGTGTGCGAATGTGCAGTAACTGGCTCTATAGTCGCTGGCAACTTCTGCTGCTGGCCTGTATTCATTTGTTCTGAGCCTTGTTGTGAAACGCGTATCGACTCTTCTATCGTTTGTTTCCAATGCTCGAAATCAGCCCCTAACTGCTGTCGCACTTCCTCAAGTCCTTTCGCAAACAAATTCTCTTCCTGTTTGCCAGATAGACTCTGGAATGCTGCCTTAACATTTTGCTCAACGTTTTCACACATTAGCCTTTTGTTTTCTAATGTGATTTCGGATAATTTACCCGTTAATACATTAATTTGGTGGTCTATAACATCTTGACGCTCTGTCAGATGTTCAACACTTTCCTTTAAGTTAGTCTGCGTACGTGCCAATTCAGGAAGTTGCGGAATTGCACATGACATGGCGTCTTGCTTTTGTACTAATTGCGGAACCATTTCCACCTGTTGCCGTACGGTATCTATCTTAATAGCCACATACTCCTTCATTTCTACACGTACGCGGTGAGTAGATTCCTCACATTGAGCTTTCACCAATTCTATTTGTGCAGTTAATTTTCTTTCCGTCTCTTCGGCCTGATCTTTAAGTTCCTTTGTCTTCGCCTCTATCCGCTGCTCTAATTCGGAAAAACTGTCTTGTAACTGTTGCTTAATCTCAGTTCTCAAATTTTCCTGCCCTTCCGTAACTGAGGCTAATTTTGTATTCAAATCATTTTGCCCTTCAGTAACTGAGGCTAATTTCGCATTAATGTCGGTTTTCAGATTTTCCTGCCCTTCAGTAAATGAGGCTAATTTTGTATTCAAATCATTTTGCCCTTCAGTAACTGAGGCTAATTTCGCATTAATATCGGTTTTCAGATTTTCTTGCCCTTCAGTAACTGAGGCTAATTTCGTATTAATATCGGTTTTCATATTATTCATGCTCTCGGTTATCATCTGCATCTGTCTCATGATAATTACCAATGGATCTAATCCATGTTGCGTACTTGCTGTTACATCTCCAGCCGTGTCTACCGGGCATTCTATTGCACGATCGGTTCTACAATACTTCTTACTACATCATTATTATCAGTGCTAACAGCTGGCGGCTGTTGCGTGCTGCTCTGCTCTGCTTGACTCATCTTAAACATTATCTCCCTTCTACTGTCACTATATGTAATTCCGTTCACACAAGAGTACTTCTGTGGCTAGTTTCTTACTGTACTTATACAGATAAATGCAACTGGAGCAGGTCAATCAAACTACATCTAGCATGAACACACTTAATCAATGTTCAAATATCCAATAATACTAAATAGAAAAACGTATACTTCATCTATACTAGCAAGCTTTAATAACAAAATTATAGATCTCGCCTTTATACTGCGCCCAGGGTGTTTTTTTATATTCTTATTTGTAGATCCACTTAATGTGACTGCGAGTATTTCACCTTTTTTTCAAGTGTCAGTTAAGTTGGTTCGTCGTAGTTCACATGAAACAGAGAACAAAATTATTTTAACAACGTCCAAAAACGTGTCCTGTCACGGATTGGCCATTATAATGGGATTGTACTGTAAATGATGAAAGTATGTGAATGCAGCTTGCCGCTAACTTGGTGTAATGTCTCTCACACATAAACCTGTACAGTAAAGTAAGGGCCTCCTGTTTTATCTTTGGGCTGATCCGTGATAAGACAGACAAACAATTATACTAATGGAGGATTCTGCGTATTTTCTCTAATTTCATTCGCTCTCTCTCTCTCTGTCCTTCATCTATATACAGTTTTAAATATATTATTTAATTACGTGAACTCAGCCCAATAGAATCTCTGGTGGAGCCCTTCGTCTTAATATTCAGCGGCTGGCTTGCTGTAAAAGATCTTTATATCTATTATTTTTGTTAAGCGCTGCATTCAGTTGGGAAAATCGATCGTTTGAACAATTCGTTCATTTTACGACAGATTTAGAATTTCAGATGTGTCCGAAGCCTTTTTGGACGATTTTATAAAATAGCGGTGATTGCAGGCTCTCTTCGTCACAACTGAAACTTCCCCACTAATTACAGGGCCAAGACAATCATCAATGATTCAGACAGAGAACTCATTCGTCATTCACTCTAGAATAAAAAGGTCACAAACCTTATTTCTGAGGAAAAATTGTATATTCAATCCATCTCCAGTACATGTTCCGTTTTCTGTTGATTCCAAGTCTTACTTAATTTGCGTTTACAGTTTTTCTCTCTCTCCAAATAACCCGCTAGTGGCACAAACGTTAATGGCTCACTTTAGCGAGAAGAAGAGCAAATATGTCTCTTTTAGCAGCCCGATAATCTTCCAACAGATGCTTCCGAAGCTGTTCCCCTTATTCCTCCCTAACAACCATGGAGAATACATATATGTATCTCTATTCTCCCAAAGAATAAACGTACTAGAAAAATACCTTGGCGTCGACGAGCTGTCGGCGCTTATATTACTAGAAAATCCGATCAGATACTTTCCAAAAGTGAATAAATGTGGATGATTTGATTGATAATTATTAATTATTGCGTGGTAGAGGGTAATTTTCCGTGGGGAGATTACACTATGTAGCATCGCCATTTGTTCATTTATACTGCTCACTTCATGTTTACTATCTTTTACATGTGCTCCAAATGCTGTCCGATTGCTTATGACTGCAATGTTCCCTGTATCGTATTTCAAAATTCCACTCTGTCTGTTCTATACATAATAACTGTCACATTCAGCACATTTGATCTTGTATACTTCGGAATTGTTGTATTTCTTTTGTTTTGTCGTTACTGGTTTATGTCTTAGTCTATGTGTCATTTGTCCTTCATTCTGGAATGCCACAGCGATGTTTTTTGAAAAGCATTTAGCAATTCTTTCCGACACGCGCCCTTTGTATGTCAGGGTGACAAACTTCTTCTTAACTTTAATTTTCCTAGTATCGTTACTGATACCCACGGATTTGTTTTTGATTTTGTTAAACATACGTGTAACATCTTGTGTATTGTACCCATTAGCTGCTGCTACTTGCTTAATAATGCCTAGTTCTTTCTGCAACTCATCTTCCTTTAGTGGCAATCTCAGAGCTCTGTTGCACATTGCATGAAAGTACGCTCTTTTATGCCGTGCCGGGTGGTGCGATGTCGCTTCTGTCATGTTGTCGGAACAAGTGTCTTTTCTATAGACGCCGAAAACGTGCCTACCTGCCTCCTTTCTGACGGTCAAATCTAAATAGTTAATCGCCCCATTGTTCTCCATTTCTAGCTTAAATTGAATTTTTGGATGCTGCTTGTTTAAAATTTCAGTTATTTCCTCTACTTCTCCTTTTTTCTCTTTGAATAATAAAATAGTGTCGTCAACATACCGTCTGTAATAAATTAACTTCTCCTTAATTCCTGGAAAAGAGCTGAAAACTTTGTTCTCAAAGTCATTCATAAAAATTTCAGCTAAAATGCCTGATACACAGTTTCCCATAGCTAAACATTCATCTTGAATAAAAACCTTATCGTTAAAGACGAAACTATTAAAACTCAATGTGAACTCTAGCATATCCACGAGTTTAGGCGTTTGAACCTCTACAATAATATAACAATTACGGAAACTTTGCAAATTATAATGAAAAACCTGATAAAAAATAGGTCAATGAGCATGGGTGAAATCGTCTAACATCGCTGTGGCATTCCAGAATGAAGGGCAAATGGCACATAGACTGAGACATAAACCAGCAACGACAAAACAAATGAAATACAACAATTCCGGAGTATACAAGATGTGCTGATGTGGCAGTTATTATATAGGACAGACAGGGCGGAATTTTGAAATTCGATACAGGGAACATTGCAGTCATACCAGTCGGACAGCATTTGGAGCGCATGTAAAAGTTAGTAAAGATGAAGTGAGCAATATAAATGAACAAATGGAGGTACTACATAGCTCCATAAAGTCTCTATGTCAACTACATATGAAGTGAGCAACATAAATGAATAAATGGAGGTGCAACATAGCTCTAAAAAGTCTCTATCTCAACTTGTTGGAAGAGATTGAAATATACGCTCGTCAAAGGAAAAACCCAGAACTACTACTTAATGAGCAATTTGATTTTATGCACAGGAGTTATTATGAGATTTTTAAAGACCTGTTTTAGGCTTACTCTTGAATGCAACAGCACGCTCCAGTAAGAACAAGCTGCAGCGGAACGGCCCTCAGCGTACTGGCGGCGAGGTGAATTGGGAGCGGTGGAAGAGGACTTGGCGTGGCGTTGTATTCGTTCTGACGTAGGGAAATCCTCTACACCACTAATCAATACATAGAAGAGAAAACGCACATTTTCGAAAGAATATCTAGATGTTTTAATTATATTGTATAAAAAATTAAAATTAGTGTAAATTATTTCAGTTCATGGTCCACTCAAAAAAGATTATTCATATGTTATTACTTTAAAAATTGTTTTATTAAAAGTATATTCGCCATTAATCTGTACAGTGAAAAAATAACATTTGCACAATTCTTATAGGTAGAGGGCACTTTTTACTGTTACCAATCAGGTTTCTCCAAACCTGCGATATAAGTTTTAGCAGATGAAAATTTACGTTAGTTATGACAGCGAACCGATAGTTCTGTACTGACAAGTTACACTGTAACTGCAATATTTGGTATGTTGGCATTTAATACATTCCAAAATTTCTTTTTGTAAACTAAGATATTTCTATCAGTAAGTGTATCTCTCTTCTTAATCATATTTTTAACTTAGTCTAACAGATCTGAAGATGGGCAGATAGCCTGAAACCGGTCACTGAAAATAAAAAATAGCGATCAAAGACTGAAATGTCATATTTTTATTTACAGAACGATCGCGGCAATCCCATTAAGACAATCATGTCTAGTTTTGATAGAATTAAGAATAATTTGTTTTGAATTACAGAGGCCGAAGGGTGAAAGAGAAAATAGGAGCTGGAAAATGGTAACAATTAATAAGCAAAAGGAGGAAACTTCAGAATTCACGTTTAAAATTCCACTTAGTAAACAGTAGTAAGAGAAGAGTCTCTAACAGTTTTTGAGCAAACTACGAGTGCAGCTGCCTTTTAGGAATAACTTTAAGGGTAGGTTCGTAGCAAAGTCAAGTAGAAAGAAAGGAATCCTGCTGCTAAGTAGCAATCATGGGAGGTCTGCAGGCCAAGTGCTATACGAAAAACTAAGTGTAGAATACCAGGTCACAAGTATCGTGAGACCTAGTGCCAGGTGACAGAGAAAATAGAGGCTTTGTGCAACGATATTGATGGAGATGATCAGGGTACTTATAATAGGAGAACAGCCTGGCTATAATCTAAGAGTATTTTATTAAACATGCCTTAGAGAAAATAGGTACAACAACTGAACACATTCGTTGTGGTTTTGTGGATGCTTTACAGCGACATGATCAGCCGTGGGTTAACACAGCTGTCACCTTCGTAAACAAAGATCTGAGTGGATTTCTTTTCACTGAAACAAAGTCTCATATTTGTGCTGTATCTGTTCCTGCAGGTGGGAAGTGGGGATACACAAATCATGGTCTATCCCCAAACAGAAGGGTGAAGGACAGATTAGCTGCGCATCTTGGAGTAAGTGTAACGTAGCAAAGTCAAGTAGAAAGAAAGGAATCCTGCTGCTAAGTAGCAATCATGGGAGGTCTGCAGGCCAAGTGCTATACGAAAAGCTAAGTGTAGAATACCAGGTCACAAGTATCGTGAGACCTAGTGCCAGGTGACAGAGAAAATAGAGGCTTTGTGCAACGATATTGATGGAGATGATCAGGGTACTTATAATAGGAGAACAGCCTGGCTATAATCTAAGAGTATTTTATTAAACATGCCTTAGAGAAAATAGGTACAACAACTGAACACATTCGTTGTGGTTTTGTGGATGCTTTACAGCGACATGATCAGCCGTGGGTTAACACAGCTGTCACCTTCGTAAACAAAGATCTGAGTGGATTTCTTTTCACTGAAACAAAGTCTCATATTTGTGCTGTATCTGTTCCTGCAGGTGGGAAGTGGGGATACACAAATCATGGTCCATCCCCAAACAGAAGGGTGAAGGACAGATTAGCTGCGCATCTTGGAGTAAGTGTAACGTAGCAAAGTCAAGTAGAAAGAAAGGAATCCTGCTGCTAAGTAGCAATCATGGGAGGTCTGCAGGCCAAGTGCTATACGAAAAGCTAAGTGTAGAATACCAGGTCACAAGTATCGTGAGACCTAGTGCCAGGTGACAGAGAAAATAGACGCTTTGTGCAACGATATTGATGGAGATGATCAGGGTACTTATAATAGGAGAACAGCCTGGCTATAATCTAAGAGTATTTTATTAAACATGCCTTAGAGAAAATAGGTACAACAACTGAACACATTCGTTGTGGTTTTGTGGATGCTTTACAGCGACATGATCAGCCGTGGGTTAACACAGCTGTCACCTTCGTAAACAAAGATCTGAGTGGATTTCTTTTCACTGAAACAAAGTCTCATATTTGTGCTGTATCTGTTCCTGCAGGTGGGAAGTGGGGATACACAAATCATGGTCTATCCCCAAACAGAAGGGTGAAGGACAGATTAGCTGCGCATCTTGGAGTAAGTGTAACGTAGCAAAGTCAAGTAGAAAGAAAGGAATCCTGCTGCTAAGTAGCAATCATGGGAGGTCTGCAGGCCAAGTGCTATACGAAAAGCTAAGTGTAGAATACCAGGTCACAAGTATCGTGAGACCTAGTGCCAGGTGACAGAGAAAATAGAGGCTTTGTGCAACGATATTGATGGAGATGATCAGGGTACTTATAATAGGAGAACAGCCTGGCTATAATCTAAGAGTATTTTATTAAACATGCCTTAGAGAAAATAGGTACAACAACTGAACACATTCGTTGTGGTTTTGTGGATGCTTTACAGCGACATGATCAGCCGTGGGTTAACACAGCTGTCACCTTCGTAAACAAAGATCTGAGTGGATTTCTTTTCACTGAAACAAAGTCTCATATTTGTGCTGTATCTGTTCCTGCAGGTGGGAAGTGGGGATACACAAATCATGGTCTATCCCCAAACAGAAGGGTGAAGGACAGATTAGCTGCGCATCTTGGAGTAAGTGTAACGTAGCAAAGTCAAGTAGAAAGAAAGGAATCCTGCTGCTAAGTAGCAATCATGGGAGGTCTGCAGGCCAAGTGCTATACGAAAAGCTAAGTGTAGAATACCAGGTCACAAGTATCGTGAGACCTAGTGCCAGGTGACAGAGAAAATAGAGGCTTTGTGCAACGATATTGATGGAGATGATCAGGGTACTTATAATAGGAGAACAGCCTGGCTATAATCTAAGAGTATTTTATTAAACATGCCTTAGAGAAAATAGGTACAACAACTGAACACATTCGTTGTGGTTTTGTGGATGCTTTACAGCGACATGATCAGCCGTGGGTTAACACAGCTGTCACCTTCGTAAACAAAGATCTGAGTGGATTTCTTTTCACTGAAACAAAGTCTCATATTTGTGCTGTATCTGTTCCTGCAGGTGGGAAGTGGGGATACACAAATCATGGTCCATCCCCAAACAGAAGGGTGAAGGACAGATTAGCTGCGCATCTTGGAGTAAGTGTAACGTAGCAAAGTCAAGTAGAAAGAAAGGAATCCTGCTGCTAAGTAGCAATCATGGGAGGTCTGCAGGCCAAGTGCTATACGAAAAGCTAAGTGTAGAATACCAGGTCACAAGTATCGTGAGACCTAGTGCCAGGTGACAGAGAAAATAGACGCTTTGTGCAACGATATTGATGGAGATGATCAGGGTACTTATAATAGGAGAACAGCCTGGCTATAATCTAAGAGTATTTTATTAAACATGCCTTAGAGAAAATAGGTACAACAACTGAACACATTCGTTGTGGTTTTGTGGATGCTTTACAGCGACATGATCAGCCGTGGGTTAACACAGCTGTCACCTTCGTAAACAAAGATCTGAGTGGATTTCTTTTCACTGAAACAAAGTCTCATATTTGTGCTGTATCTGTTCCTGCAGGTGGGAAGTGGGGATACACAAATCATGGTCTATCCCCAAACAGAAGGGTGAAGGACAGATTAGCTGCGCATCTTGGAGTAAGTGTAACGTGATCACAAGCACACAAGACAAAATCCCTGTGATTACTGGAGTTAGAGAAACATAGTTTGTAGGTTAGAGTCAGGTCATAGACACACAGTCTTGGAAGAAATTAGAACAGAAAAGAACCATAATGCATGTTATAGTTTCCAGAAAAGTAAAATGAATTTGTTTCGATAGGGGGCTGAAGTACAAGATAGATGAGCCTTTTATACAGTTAGTTGTGAAAAATTATGAAGTGACAGATCATCTGTGCCTCTCTGAACACCATGTGACCACAAAGATGGAGATGTTAAATGTCACAGATTAAAGACCAGCTTCATTTTCGTGTAGAATTAAAATGGAAAAATGAAGTATTGCAATGTATGTAAAAACTGGACAAAAAGACAAAAACAAATACCTTTTATGTAGGTCAGAACTGAGACGCATATGCTTGTGCATTGTTAATGCAGAGCACTTCTCTTGTAATTGTAACAATCTACAGATCCCCGTCTAGGAGACTTTTAGCTGTTTTTGGTAAATGTAGATGCATTAATAAGCTACATGTCATACGAGAGAAACAGTTAGTAGTTTGTGGAAATGTCGATGAAGTTTACTCAAGAGATACGAACAGAAAAAAGGAACGTGAATCATATTTGGGTGTTTCAATCTAAGTTCAACAGTTATTTCCCAACTCATGTGCAACAAGGTAGTAGGACCCGGACTCACAACATTTTTGTAGACAATGCTAAGGCTGAAACAATTCATGTGCACCAAATTGTTAATGGACTATCTAATCATGATGCACAATTAACGAAAATAAACAATATAGTACCTCGCAGCCTTGAGACAGGTTCATATGAGAGTAAGGTTTATTAACGAAATCAGGATGCAGTGTTTGAAAAGTAAGTTGAAAGGTGTGGTATTGGATGAGGTATTATAGAAAGAGATTTCAAAATCAAATTCAAGTTATTCAATTGTAAATATGTGTCAATATTTGAAATGTAGTGCTGCAACTATTTTTTAGTTGCGACAGTGACAGTAGGAGTTAAAACCCTAACATGGCAGTTGCAGCAACTGGGTGGTCAGATACAGCAAACGGCAAAATTGAGATTAATAGGAGAAGCAAAAGCTTTTGTGAGATGTACGGAATGTTTAAAAAAGGCGCAGATGTTTAGGAGTTTAAGCAGACCCTTCAACAACGTTGTAAAAAAACCAGAATAAAGCATGATTTCTTCTCAACCAGTTAAATGGAGTAGTGGAGAAACTGGATAGTCTTCAGAAATGACTGAGGGATCCAAATAGTTGAAGAGAAATTTAGAGGAACTTATTATTATTATTATTATTATTATTATTATTATTATTATTATTTATTATTTCAAGACACAAGAGATAAATTGCTGTAGCAAGGTTACATTGGTTCTCTCAATCACACCCCGTTCTGGAACATACATTATTTTACTCTCGCCCACTTCCATATTTTTCTTTCCTTTTCCATCACTTCGTATATTTGGCACAAAAACGGCCAACAATACCTATTGACTTCTGTCTAATTGTTGAAACCATAAATTACAACACTAATAATAATTAGAGTCTACCCTTCGAGCACATAAGAGTTAACTTTAAAAAAAATCATAATTTTATATTATTCAAAGGTGAAGAAAATTAATAGCTACAACTAATTCATAATTAATCACTGCTGGGTGTGCGTTATTACAACTGAGCAAATATGTATGTATATATTTCTCTACATATGTTTTTACAAATTAGTTCACAAATTAGTTATTTAGTTAAAATTTAAATCCTTTTTTACATTTCTTTTAATTAATTTGGAAAGTTTTAATGTTATTTTGAAAGGCCACGACGTACAAATCGTGATATAAATGTCAATTTAAAAACTGTTATGTCCAAACTGCCGTTCTAAAAGCGAAATAAGCAAGAGTAAAAATGCACACTGTTCAAAATTCTGAAATTTTCTGCGATTTACACGTTTAGTGTGATGCGTGTGCTTGAATTTGTGAAGAAAGCAGACCCAGTCTTCGTTTAATTTTCGAACATCAAATCGAAGATCCCCTTCCAGCTGCAGTGGAGATCGATGTTTCGTCTTGATTAATGGCACTGCGGAAAATTTTGACTCATACAAGTAAGTTTATGCGAAGGATAATAACTCGTCCACTGCTGTTCTTGCTAAGTCCGGATATCCATTCGGAATACACACTCAAAAATTTTCAAGAAACTTCGATTTAAATCCATTTCTTAGTGTTCTATCAGTTGAGAATTCTGTTATTTCCTGCTGTTCTACTGAGTAGTTCGTTGTAATCGCATCGATCGGATTGAAGATCCAGTCATACTCTGATGAAGGTTGTGGATACTGTATTTATCCTCGAACTGCTAAAGATCGTTTTCTAGATGTACTAGGCCAGTTCTACTATTTTTACCTACATCCAACTCATCACAAAGTTATTCAGACAAGGAAACACCTCAAAGTTACCCTTCTCAATCTTAGTTTTCCAAAGATAAGTTTACTCGTAGATGCAAGTACTTCCTCTTTTAGAATGATGATACTACTATTTCGGCGATGAAATGAACCGCTAAGACCATCCACTTTCTCAGAAACGTCAGTCATGTAGCACAATATTAGAAGCCATTTTCCATCCAGATGCAGAGGCGCAACTGCAGGACTACTGTTGAACAGGAAAGGATGAAGATTTCTTTCAGCTCTACAATGCAGCGAAGACCTTTACCACGACACAACTCTAAGCACTTTCATGTACTATAGAAGTGGATCATAAGCAGAGCCCATCTTATCGCAAAGAATAGAAAATGCCCTGCTGTCTGAAGCTCATGTCGTCGCAAAATTTACAACATTCTTGCATTGTTCAGAAGTTTTCTGACTTCCGATTGTACCATTTCAGAAGCCAATACTTCCCTGTATATCATGTATTCATTCTACAGAGAACGCACAGTACACACTCTTGCCATGTACGCAGATGCCGACGCCCCGTCTGTATATGTACCAACACAATTTGCTCCTGAGACACTGTTGTCCAGAAAAAATTGAATTCAGAAGAAAGAAAATATGTCGGGCAGTAGTCTTCCATTCAAGAGCTTTACAAAACAATCGTCGAGCATTTCATTTTCATAACAGCAACATAAAAATCAAGGGGCTATGAAAGATTTCTGGGATCAGCGTTGTCATCAAGTCTCAGGGCGAATTTGCGCTATCACCAAGACGTGGTTGCATCTGAATTTTCATGTCAATGGCTATTGCATCAATACGACAAGCCACGGTATCATATGAGAGCTGTATCGGCTTTAGACTCTCACCAAATCTTCGCCATTCATGACATGGCACATTTTGACGACTGCGGGAAGATTTAATTTCTTACAACTAATATGTGGTGACTCGGACTCTGCTATTAAGTAGAATACCTCTAGGGACGCCCTTAAAGATTTGTTAGGAACTGATACCTGGACGTTCAGGAAACTAACATTTCCTTTTAGTCGTTGCACATGAGGCTTAGAAAACTCGATGAGTTTACTTACATGGTCTGGATATTTTGTCTGCAGCTGTCTCTTTAGTTTTGCAGGCTCCAGGCTATCGTGTACTAAAATCTCCGGACGAAGAACATATTGTGGTCGTTCCTCATTATTCAGATGAATGGCGGCAAAGTCTAAAGTCAGATAATAAAGTTGATATTTAAGCACTTTGGTTCTGCATTTAGAACTAACGTTGCTGATAGAAACAGAGAAAGATGAGAAAGAAGAATGTACTGTGATTAAGTTTGAACTGAATACTGCATACTTTCGAATGAAAGCAGATACTTGTTGGATTAGCCGGCCGCGGTGGCTGAGCGGTTCTAGGCGCTTCAGTCTGGAACCGCGCGGCTGCTACGGTCACAGGTTCGAATCCTGCCTCAGGCGTGGATGTGTGTGATGTCCTTAGGTTAGTTAGGTTTAAGTAGTTGTAAGTTCTAGGGGACTGATGACCTCAGATGTTAAGTCCCATAGTGCTTAGAGTCATTTGAACTTGGTGCATTACTTCCACGGGATCTCTTGTTAGCACTGCGAATCAGCCACTTAACCATGGAATGGCGGCACTTGTAGCATATTACACTAACCGAGAAGTTAGTTGGTAGACATTTTTCTACATCTGAAAGGTGATGTCTGTTCAAATTTCGTGCCAGTCGCATAACGGTGGTGCTAGTAGTGCCACTATAAGGATGCAGATCAAGTTTGCTATAAATACACGCTGTGACGGTCGTAAGAATTATTTACCTTTAAAACTGGTCGTGGTGTGTTGAGGTTAGTCAAGATTGCCTACAAGGAGACAAAGACGCCATTATCAACGCCTCACTGAGTTTGAATTTGAACGAAGTCGAGTAATAGAGCTACGAAAGCTGGTGTTCCTTCTGCGATACTGCAGAGAACTGTCAGGAATGTAGCCATTGTACATTACTGCTAGCAGCGATTCTCTCTACGATGTACGGTCGCAAGAAGACCGGGTTCCGGACGGCCACGTGGCACCGCAGAGAGGGAATACCATCGTGTTCGGCGTCTGGCTCTGACTCATCGTTCAGCACCTGCAGCAGCAATTTGAGCAGCAGTTGGCATTACAATGACACAGTGCACTGTTACAAATCAGTTACTACAAGGACAGCTTCGAGTCACAGTCCATTTTATTTATTTATTTGCCCGTCTAGTTCCGTAGGACAAAATTGAGGAGCAGATCTCCAAGGTCATGGAACGAGTCGCGATACGAAATTAGAACATAAAACTGACAACAGATAAAAATAAAATATTTATGAGCCTGAAAAAAGTCAATCCATAAGTTTAAGTAAACGCAATCAACAATACACCAAGTATCAGCTTAATTTTTCAAGGAACTCAGCGACAGAATAGAAGGAGTGACCCATACACCAAGTATCAGCTTAATTTTTCAAGGAACTCAGCGACAGAATAGAAGGGGTGACCCATGCAGAAGCTCTTCAGTTTAGATTTGAAAGCGCATGGATTACTGCTAAGAGTTTTGAATTCGAGTGGTAGCTTATTGCAAATGGATGCAGCAGTATACTGCACACCTTTCTACACAAGAGTTAAGGAAGTCCGATCCAAATGCAGGGTTGATATCTGCCGAGTATTAACTGAGTGAAAGTTGCTTATTCATGGGAATAAGCTAATATTGTTAATAATAAATAAGGCATATATAAATTGAGACGCCAATGTCAAAATATCCAGACTCGTGATCAGAGGCTGACAAGAGTTTCGTGAACTTACATCACTTATTGTTCAAACCGCCTGTTACTGAGCCAAAAATATCCTTTTAGAATGGGAAGGGTTACCCCAAAATAAAATGCCATATGACATAAGCGAATGAAAATAAGGAAAGTAGACTAATTTTCGTGTCGAACGATCACTTTATTCAGAAACCGTTCGAATAGTGAAAAATGGCAGCATTAAGTCTTTGAACAAGATCCTGAACTTGGGCTTTCCACGACAGTTTAGTACCTATCTGAACACCTAGAAATTTGAACTGTTCAGTTTCACTAATCATATGCCCATTCCGTGAAATTAAAACGTCAGGTTTTGTTGAATTGTGTGTTAGAAACTGTAAAAACTAATTACTGTGATTTAGCGTTAGTTTATTTTCAACAAGCCATGAACTTACGTCATGAACTGTTCTATTTGAACCGAGCCAGTGTTGCACACAACATCCTTTACTACCAAGTTATTTTCATCAGCAAACAGAAATATTTTAGAGTTACCCATAATACTAGAGGGCATATCATTTATATAAGTAAGGAACACCAGTGGCCCCAACATTGATCCCTGGGGCATTCCCCCCCCCCCCCCCCCCCCCACTTGACTGTCACCCAATCAGTCCCCATATTACAGCCATTCTCAACACTGTGAATAATGACCTTTTGCTGTCTGTTGCTGAAGTATGTGGTGAACCAATTGTGAACTCCCTATATTCCGCAATGGTCCAACTTCTGGAGAAATATTTTGTGATCAACACAATCAAACGCCTCAGTAAAATCAAAAGATATGCCTAGTGTTCGAAATCTCTTGTTTAACCCATACAGTACCTCACAGAGAAAAGAGAATATAACATTTTCAGTTGTTAAACGACTTCTAAGGCCGAACTGCACATTTGATACCAAACCGTGTGATATAAAATTATCAATTATCCTTATATACACAGCCTTTTCAATAACTTTTGCAAACACTAATGGCATAGAAGAAGGTCTAAAATTACCTACATTATGTCTTTCCCCCTTTTTAAAGAGCGGCTTTTTCAAAGTACTTTATGACCTCAGTGGTGACAAGTGGGAGCTCATTGGAGGGCAGGATGGAGATCCGTCGTGTTGAAAGCTGATTATGCCTCTGTGACAGTGACGGCCGTGTGCTGGTTAGAAGAAGGCCAGTTGAGAGCCTGTAACAAACCTGACTGCGTGCTAGATACACTAGACCTACACCTGGACTTATGGTGTGGGGTGCGATTTGGTATGACAACAGGAGCACTCCTCGTGGTAATCCCTCGCACGCCGTCTGCAAAATTGTACGTCAATGTCATAATTCGACCTGCTGTGCTGCCATGCATGAAGAGCATTCCAGGAGTTGTTTTCCAACAGGATACCCCTCGCCCACATGCCGCTGTCGTAACCCGACATGCTCTACACAGTGTCGGCATGTTGCGTTGGCTTGTTCGGTTACCAGATCTGCTGTGTCGGCTACTGTGGGGGTCAGCACCGACACAAACAAGGGAAGTCATTCGAAGATTAATTGAACCCTTTATTTCTAAAAAGAAAATAATGTTAACTTCTCTTGATTCCTGGGCTTTCTTTGCCTTCTACGTTCAAGTATTTTAGCTACAATTGTTATTCGCAGAACGCAGGCTAAGTAACTTCTTCCTATTAGTCAGTAGCTGACCGCTGTGGCCGAGCGGTTCTAGGCGCTTCAGTCCGGAACTGCTACGGTCACAGGCTCGATTCCTGTCTCGGGCATGGATGTGTGTGATGTCCTTAGGTTAGCTAGGTTTAAGTAGTTCTAAGTGCTAGGTGACTGATGACCTCAGATGTTAAGTCCCATAGTGATTAGAGCCATTTGAACCATTTTTTATTAGACAGTAGTGATACTCTTGAAGGCTGCGACCGAACTGGCCCGACCAGCGATGGCCGGCTGGTTAAATCAGCGTTGACAGGGGTCCATGAACTCTGTATTCTTGGAGGTGTGGCGCTGCCGCTTTTTCCACAAACTGATGGTGCTGTTTCGCGACGTTGCGCTGGTTGGTGTGCTGTCGATGCTTTAGGACGGCACAAGATCTGTGGATCTGTCTTCAATCGAGCAGTTATTAATGTATCAGCATGTCACATTTGCAATGTGAATTTACATTAATCTGTGATGCTTCAATGTTAATCACTTATATATGTTACCTAGACAGATGTATTCCTGAAGTTTCATTCCTCTGTCCACATGTCAGTGCTGACTCTGGCTGAACACGCAACTTGCCTGACTGTTGCAGTAATATCCAGAAGAACGGTCATTCTTGCAATTTCCGCAGTGTTGGTAAGTGCTCAGTAACTGTCGTAGGGTAAGGTTTACCATTGCGACAACTGCTTCCACTGTGAGAGCCTCTTGGGTGAGTTTAATGAAGCCTAGCTCCACAACAGCTTGGAATGAATGCACGTCTAATGCTGAATATTGTACACTGGCTTTGTTGAAACGATCGCACGCACCCAGTGGCACAGATACAAAACTGCGAAAAGAGTGAAGCGTTGAGAATTATTGCCGTTAATATACGTAGACAGATGTGCGTCTGTAATGATATGTAACAAAATTAAGGAAAAAGAAAAAAATCAGATGAGATGTAAGAGAGCATTTCTAGATATCACTCACGTCTGTTGTACCTGTTTTAACGTGCTCGTCTTCTGCTTCCACACGCTTGTCTCCGCAGAATTTCGAGTCAACGTGCCTAATCAAATTCCTATCTCCTGATGATCACTTGTATGCTGCCACGTGCCTGCATTCCATGCAGTGAAAAGACATCCAGCAATAGTAGTGTTGTCTCGATCTACCAGTACATACAATTTCTCCCAAACTTCGCATTTTTTGCTCCCGCATTCGGGTTCTTCAGAGCTATTCACTCCGTCTGCTTAATCTACTTTATTACATCCCCTACTTGCAAACTGGATAGCTCAGCCATTACTTCTTAATAGTATACAAAGATAAAAAGAACTATCTCATACGAAATAATCGAGGAAATTCTTCGAGTGCTAGCAAATGGGACTTTCGATATTCTTAAAAATGTTGTGAAGCACATATATCGATATTAAGAAAATCATTATCGGCCATCGATACAGAGAGTAAAGTTATCGATGTATCGCCAGAAAAGATATCGAAGAAGAGACCAAAAACGGGTACTGGCCGCACGTTGTTAATATACTGCCAGTTTTAGAGCTGTATATTTAAGCATTCATTTATTGTTAGATATTCTGTACATCAACAAAGTAACAGCTGTCCCCCTTAGAGCAAGAAGTGAAAGGAAAACGATGCCTCTTTATGAATGGCGATAAACAGTAGGCTAACAACAGTAACTGCATGTAAGTGGTACGTACAATGAAAGGTGTCCGATGGGCCCGGCGTTCGGTTTCTCACATATCGGATTTGTTCGGAGCACTTCATGTCGACTTCCCCGTTTTTTCGTTTCTGTAAACGCTGGCGTGTTAGCAGTCGTAGTGTCAAAATTGCGTGGCGAAGTTAACCGTTGCAGTTTCTGTTGGTAGCGTCGAGCGCCTGTTGCGTCAGCGTTTCCCTCACATGTCTCCGCCCACCGCAAAGACCAATCTTCTCATTTAGATTTTTGTACATCACTTTCATAAACTGTTTTTGAAGAATGACGATGTGAAAAAATAGCTCACTAGTTGCGTTAAAAACTGTTTTTTAACGTAACTGGTATGCTATTTCTGCTCATCAGATATCTTGTTATTCGACTCACACCATCACCCCCAGGTGCAGTCGGACTTCTTGTTTGTGTCATCTGCACTTGCTTGACAAAGTGAAAGAGAAAGACTGCACGTGATGAAAACTCCAAAAGTAGTAACACTCCTTCACAGAGTGAAAGTAATATTATGTTCTACTACAGTTTCAAAAGAACAGTTTCAAATATTTACCGACAATAGCGTAAGAAATGTAATATAAATTAAACATATCAACTTTCGATATTGCAATTTCGATATTGATATATTGATATATCGATGGAAGAAATATCACCGATATGTGTAGATATATCTCGGAAAAAATATCGATATTTTATCTACTGCCCTAGTGGCAAACGACGTAAGAACTGTCAATTGATAAATCCCTCCCGCAAAGCGTCATAAAAACACACTTTCCGGCCGGAGTGGCCGAGCGGTTCTAGGCGCTTCAGTCTGGAACCAGGCGACCGCTACGGTCGCAGGTTCGAATCCTGCCTCGGGCATGGATGTGTCTGATGTCCTTAGGTTAGTTAGGTTTAAGTAGTTCTAAGTTCTAGGGGATTGATGACCTCAGCAGTTAAGTCCCATAGTGCTCAGAGCCATTTGAACCAAACACTCTTGTAGCTAGTGGACAGGAGCCTTCGACCGTTACAGAGTCGCTCAGACCCCCAAATACCCGAGATATTCCTACGGCCGAGCAGCGCGCACACTTCTTGGCACTGAGTACTATGGGACTCAACTGCTGTGGTCATAAGTCCCCTAGAACTTAGAACTACTACTTAAACCTAACTAACCTAAGGACAGCACACAACACCCAGCCATCACGAGGCAGAGAAAATTCCTGACCCCGCCGGGAATCGAACCCGGGAACCCGTGCGTGGGAAGCGAGAACGCTACCGCACGACCACGAGATGCGGGCACGCACACTTCTTGTTCAACATATGGCCGACGTAAAAGCCGCTATTTTGAGGGCCACTCGTAGCCGATTGTATTCCCCTTAGACCCGGAATACCCGAGAGCTCCGCTTACATTACATAAACGACTGCAAGCAGGGCACACCACTGTGTCACAACATAAGCCGGACGTGGCGGGCTGCATAACTAGTGGCGTACTCGACCGTACCCGCCTTAAGCCCATTTTACGCGACGAAAGACAGTGTTCAAGAAAGACTATAGTGTACTGAAGCGCTCCAAGCGTACTAGGCTCGAACTATAAACTATTTCAAGATCCTGTCGCAGCGTGTTCAAACGATAAACGTAAACACAGCTTTCCGCTATGAGCAAATTTGGCGTGAGTCTTGTTTGTCGTTGTTCTGTGGGAACGTATAGTAGTAGTACATTTACTGGAAATGAATACTGTCCCGAAAAATTTAGCTGTAGCGATGGCTGGATTTGCACTGGTGTGCATCGCTATGAGGAGAACACAATGTCGAAGAAAAAGTGGGTGCCGTATGCGACCGTGGCTTAAAAGACGAGAAGAAGAAAATCGCAGTGCTTGCATTAAGACAATGAAAGAATTAAAGCAAGCCCGCATCTCGTGGTCGTGCGGTAGCGTTCTCGCTTCCCACGCCCGGGTTCCCGGGTTCGATTCCCGGCGGGGTCAGGGATTTTCTCTGCCTCGTGATGGCTGGGTGTTGTGTGCTGTCCTTAGGTTAGTTAGGTTTAAGTAGTTCTAAGTTCTAGGGGACTTATGACCACAGCAGTTGAGTCCCATAGTGCTCAGAGCCATTTGAACCATTTTTGAATTAAAGCAGGAGGATCCAAGTGAATTTCGGAATTATTTGTGGATGTATGCTCAGTGCTTCAACAAATTACTAGCAAACGTGTAATAGCCACTTTGTTGGATTTCATGTCTACAACACTGACAAAATCCTGATTTCACATTAGCGTATCATTAATTATTTATGAAATTTACAACGGTTTAAAAACCTATATGAAAATATTTACGAAAAGTGCACTATACTCACTTGCTCTGAAAGTTGCTTGTGGTAACGAAGCGAACATAAACAGAAACAAAACTCAACATACGGCACGTGCATCAGAAATCAATATTGCAGACTCAGCACCCATCAGAGGCGTGACCACAGCAGACAGCTACAAGTTCGCGCAGGCGCAGCGAGGCCACTAGTACCGAATTTAGAACTGGCCACACTCCTTTATCCCTAGAATTATAGCGCTGCCCTATTAACGCGATCATAATAGTGAACCCGTTTACACGATAGACAGTTACCATTCACGCAGCTGGTCATCAGTTGATTACAAGTTCGTTCATCGTATAAAACGGGCATTATGCAGACCCCTGGCGGAGCGGGCGAGAAATTGCCTGCCCATCCAACAGTGGCGTTTTCTAGGAAACCAGCTCTGGAATGCGCTGGCCTGGTGTCGGCCGGATATTGTTCCTGCTGGACTGACGGCACTGTAACTTTTATGTTTTCTACTGGGCGTAACTTTTCAGCTTTATAAAATTACTACTGTAGCTTTTCAAAAGAGAGTTTCTGCTTTTGCATCTCAGAGAAACCTTTACACTAAACATTGTGTACGCGATGTAACATCAGGCTATATAGCGGCTGTATATAACCATTACTGAGTACTGCATAGTGAAGCTTCTTTGTTTAAACTACCTATATGCGTGTTAACATACAGTACATGCAATCCTTATGAGCAATACAATATGACCTACCACATAATAATATTGCCTTGCTGCAAAAACTTCATACGTGATCTCAATATTTAGATTTTCGGTGCAGAACACTTACACTACCACTGAACAAAATATCAGGATGTATGTGAAACAATTATTGTTTCAAGGAATGTAGTCATAATAGAAAATCACTGTTTCAGAAGTACACAAAACAAGGTTTCATTCTGGCCCTAACAATCACTTGACTCGCTTGTGCGACAGCGGATAAACAGGCTTTTGTTAAGCAATTGCATTCCTCTGAAATACGCCCAAATAAATCACGATGCTTTTGCCATTATTGAATTTCAGCTTCCGTAGCGCAATACAAGTAATAATTGAATCGAGCGAGCTTCAATGCTAGTTCGAATCGCCAAGCTCTAAAGCTTTTAAATTGTCAGTGGCGTGTGAGTGCTCAATGTACAATAATGTGAAAACTAACAGCACTTCAATTTTGTATTCATTAGCAGAAATTAAAATATATGGCATATCTACATCGTTGGACATTGTTACTAGCAAATTGTTATCATTTACAAGTAAACAGTAAGTTTACAAACTTAGCTGTTCAGAGACAACTTCACCGAGCGAGGTGGCGCAGTGGTCTGCATACTGGACTCGCATTCGGGAGGACCACGATTCGATACCGCGTCCAACCATCCTGATTAGGTTTTTCGTGATTTCCGTAAACCGCTTCAGGCAAATGCCGGGATGGTTCCTTTGTAAGGACACTACCGACTTCCTTCCTCATCCTTCACCGAGCGAGGTGGCGCAGTGGTTAGACACTGGACTCGCATTCGGGAGGACGACGGTTCAATCCCGCGTCCGGCCATCCTGATTTAGGTTTTCCGTGATTTCCCTAAATCGCTCCAGGCCAATTCCGGGATGGTTCCTTTCAAAGGGCACGGCCGACTTCCTTCCCCGTCCTTCCCTAATCCGAAAAGACCGATGACCTCGATGTCTGGTCTCCTTCCCCAAAACAACCAACCAACCAACCTCATCCTTCCCTAATCCGTGGGACCGATGAACTCGCTTTCTGGTCCCCTCCCCTAAATCAGCCACCCATCCAACCTTAGACACAACTTCCATGAAATTAGTTCTTTGAACAAAATGTGCATTTTGAACAGTATTTAAAAATGAAAAGGAGTAATGTGTGACCTCTAAGGCGCTGCAGTCATGGACTGTGCGGCTGGTCCCGGCGGAGGTTCGCGTCCTCCCTCGGGCATGGGTGTGTGTGTTTGCCCTAACGATAATTTAGGTTAAGTAGTGTGTAAGCTTAGGGACTGATGACCTTAGCAGTTAAGTCCCATAAGATTTAACACACGTGTGAACATTTTTTTTTTATTTCTGACCCGCTGCAATCCACAATGATGCATGGGAGGAGCTCCTAAAGACCATGACTCTCCCACAGTACTGCAGCACCCTCACACACTGAGGTCAATACAGTGTTTGGCATGCAAGAACTCGCTCCAGTTCGTGACCTCATCTGAAAGAGTGAACATAGCAGTATAGGACCAACGGGATATTGAAGTTCCTGGTAGATTTGTTAACTTAATGGTGAACATTGTTCCGCAAGAGATCATTTTGTTAATATGTGCATTAAATGATGCTGTAATAGTCAATACCAATTGTAGCTTATCAAGTGACCTGAGGTATAGATCTGTGGCAAATTTAAGTAAATCTTTTTTTCATTCATGTAATGAAGTGAACCAATGTTTCATGTATTCTAGTTCAATGTGCCACGCAATGAGCAATCAAAAAACCCATACTTACGGCTGAACGATTCCAGTTTCGTCTAGTAATAACATTAAGAGTGATGTGATTCTTTCCTGAGTATATGCATTTACGAGGTACTGAATCAATACAACGTTAATAGTAAAAAAATGGAAGTTACGAAATTTTGTTACCCAAATCTGAAATGGTTCTCTAAACACGACATCCCACTTTCTACAGTGCTAGTGCACGCGTCCAATTACATGGCGACAGTTATTGAACTATATGAAAAAAAATCGTCATAACTTCGGAGCCGCTCGCCTTAGGACGTTCAAACTGCACGGTAGGCCTCGGGGCACGATGTGAATTAGTAAGCGCACGTGAAAATGTCACGGTACAGCGTGCCTGAGCGTATAGCGCTTGTGAAGGCCTACTATACGAGAAACAACAGCCCAACTGCTGTTGAAACGAAGTTTACGAGCGAGTCCATGCTTACCACAACCGGTCCATGTGTGCTAACAATCAAGAATTTGATTCGAGAGTTTGAGAGAACAAGTAGAGTCAGTGATGACAGTGTTGGCCAATGTCGGTCGTCCAGAAAAGTTGAAAACGCCTAAAAACATCGAGAAGACACGCGCTGTGTTTCAAACCGGCCCCAGGAAATCGATCAGATGAGCTGCACAACAGGTGGGAATCAACCGGGAGACACAACGACAAATTGTTGTTGAAGACTTGCATCTCTTCCCGTGCAAAATTATAAAGGCCCCAGGACGATGGAACAGCGATTGTGTATCGCCATCACTACTCTCCACAGAATTCACGAACAGGATTTTGATGTGAATAAGCGTTGGTTTAGCGACGAAGTCCACTTTAATTTGGATGGGTTCGTCAATAAGCAAAATTGGCGCACATGGGGGACTGAGATCCGCAATTCGCGATCGAGAACTCTCTTCACTCTCATCGGTTGGCTGTGTGGTGTGCAGTGTCCGGTCACGCAGTAATCGTTGCGATATTCCTTGATAGCATGGTGACTACCGAACGGTACGTGAAGGTTTTGGAAGATGTTTTTATCCCCGTTATCCAAAGTGATACTGATTTCGACAAGATGTGGTTCATGCAAGACTGACCTCGACCCAATCGAAGCAGGAGAGTGTTTGATGTCCTGGAGGAGCACTTCTGGCTCTGGGGTACCCATAGACCACTGGCATGGGCCTCCATTGGCCGTACTCTCCGTATCTGAACACATGTGATTCTTTTTTATGGGCCAATATTAAAGACAAGGTGTACAGCAATAACCCCAAAACCATTTCTGAGCTGAAAACAGCCATTCAGTAGGTCATCGACAGCATCGATGTTCCGACACTTCAGAGGGTCATGCCGAATTTCGCTATTCGTCTGCGCCACATCGTCGCCAATGGTGGCAGGCATATCGGACATGTCATAACCTAAATCTTAATATCTTCAGTAACGTTTAGATGTTGAATGAAGCATGTTCATGCCGTACGTTGAACCAATTTAAGTTTTTTTTTTTTCATACAGTTCAATAATTGTCACCCTGTACCTTCTTTAACACACACGAAGCTGCAGGAAAAGCATTCCGAAATGAGGCCTCCAGGCCAGTACACACGTCTATTTCGGACAACTCTTGTCACTGAAGTCTCACTCACGCTGACTGGGCCGGCCGCGGTGGTCTCGCGGTTCTAGGCGCTCAGTCCGGAGCTGCGAGACTGCTACGGTCGCAGGTTCGACTCCTGCCTCGGGCATGGATGTGTGTGATGTCATTAGGTTAGTTAGGTTTAAGTAGTTCTAAGTTCTAGGGGACTGATGACCACTGATGTTAAGTCCCATAGTGCTCAGAGCCATTTGAGCCACGCTGACCGGCTTCTTTAAAACAATATAAACTTTGGAATCCAGAGAGTCTCTTTTATGTACGCACTCGGAAAAACTGTTTACCGCAGCGAATGTCACAAAAAACTACCACTTCTCATACTGTAACAACCTTTCAGCACAGCTCGTTATGCGTGCATCAAGCACACACCTTGATCTCATTAGTTTACAATGACCACCCCAACTTCGGTCTCCGTGTGGTTATTCCCACTTGGTCTCAGATTCTGCAGCCTAGGATCCACTCCAGTTACCCAATTCCACAGCTGCTGTTACTTACCGAATAAAGTGATTAATAATGCAAAGGACGAAAGGTTCCAATAAACGTGGTTCGTCGCTTATGCTGCAGACAGGGTGTTCCATCCAAATTGAACTTTACAGTGGACGCTGCACCACTGGCGCGAACTGTCGTCCAGGAGGGGCCCAGTAAATCCCGTGGCGCGGGGGCAGATAGGCGTCAGGTAGCGGCGCCGACATGCGCACCGCCTGCCCGCATAAATCCCGACGCGGGCAAAAAGTGCGCCCGGCCCGTACCGGTAGCCATTAAGGGCGTAAATCCCGGACCGTTTGGCGCGCCTACACTTTGCGCAAATGGTACTCGCCGGCCAGAAAGCGCTGGCCTCGCCGTCCGGGCCGACATAAATAAAGATAACATCTGGCTGCGCCGCGCCGCTCCGCGCTGGGCTGCGAGGTGTCGGCGCGGACGCCTCCCGTTCCCCCACGCAACCACCCGCATCCCCGCCGCTGCTCCTAATCTTTACATATATCACCCGCGAGTCAATTAAGTCGCAGATGGCACGGAAATGGGACTCGCCGGACAAACTCGGATACCTCCAACACTCTCGCGCTCGCTCGCTCACACACACACACACACACACACACACACACAAACACACACACACGTTCAGACATACAGACGACAAAGCACACAGTATGAATACGAAATCTTCCCCGCACGTGGTCGCAGCTACTCGGTGCGCCTCTCTCTCCTCCCGGGACGGCGGCTGAAAAGCTACCGTTGTTCTTCGCGCTGGCCTTATCGGGGCGCTCCCTATAACTAAAGCGGTGGCGACAACGCGGCAGCCAGCCTGCTCGTGCTTCACTGTCCGGCGCTTCGCTCCATCCTCGCTTTACTACTAAGCGCCACGCCCACCTGCGTGCGAGCGCAGTGAACGCCAGTCCAGTCCCACCTACGCGCTACTGTGCCTCATTCTCAGTTCGATTTCGTAGACTCTTACGAACACTCACAGCTCACATATCATTGTACAGGACCTATCTGTGAAGAGCCAACGGCCTTGCCGCAGTGGCAGCACCGGTTCCCGTCAGATCACCGAAATTAAGCGCTGTCGGGTTTGGTTAGTTCTTGGATGGGTTACCGTACGGATCTGCTGAGCACTGTTGACAAGTAGGGTTCACTCAGCCCTTGTGATAACAATTGAGGAGCTACCTGATTGAAAAGTAGTAGCTTCAGTCACGAAAAGTGAAAAGGCCAGAGACAGGTGTGCTGATCACATGCCCCTCCATATCCATATCCAGTGACACCTCTAGGTTAAGGACGACATGACGGTCGGTCGCTAACGTTCGGGCTTCCGAAGCCCGTTCCGACGGAGTGACTGTGAACGCGTTCGTTAGCGTGATAGCCTTATCGGACGCGGTACTTGTCACCTCTGTGTTTGTGTTGGTGTATTAACGTAGACTCTTCAACGTGTCTACAAGGAATAATGTAACACTCGAAAATGGTTCAAATGGCTCTGAGCACTATGGGACTTAACAACTGAGGTCATCAGACCCCTAGACCTTAGAACTACTTAAACGTAACTAATCTAAGGACATCACACACATCCATGCCCGAGGCAGGATTCGAACCTGCGACCGTAGCAGTCGCGCGGTTCCAGACTGAAGCGCCTAGAACCGCTCGGCCACTCCGGCCGGCTAACACTCGCAACCACGCATCATGAGTAAGGACAGAGACGGGGAAGGGAGACGAATGCTACATCTTCTCAAAGACAGACTACACTCTAGGACAAAACAAAGATGCACCACGAAGGAATTATCCGAATGGGACCCAAAACAGTAGATGTGATGTCCATTATAGACAAACAACTGATTACAATTTCAGAATTGTAGGATGATTTATTTAAGACAAAGAGCTTCACAAACTGTGCAAGTCAACTGAAAGTAGGTCCACCTCTGGCCCTCATCAAACAGTTGTTCGGCTTGTTATTGAGTCATACAGTCGCTAGATGTTCTCTTGACGGATATCGTGCCAAATTCTGACCAACTGACGCAATAGATCGTCAAAATCCCGAGCTGCTTGGAAGGGCGCTGCTCATAATGCTCCAAGCGTTTTCAAGCAGGGAGAGATCCGGCGACCTTGTTGGGTTTATATTTCAGCAAGATAACGCCCGTCCGACAACGGCGAGAGTTTCTACTGCCTGTCTTGGTGCTTACCAAACCCCAATTTGGTACGTAAGACCGCCGGACCTACCCCAGTTGACAACATTTGGAGCATTGCGGGCAGACCCCTCCAATCTTCTTGGCATTTTGAAGAACCAAAGCGAAAGTTTGACAGAATTTGGCATCCTATCCCTGTCAACCACTTTCCAGCTGAATAAATTGCCTGTAAAAGGGCCATAGGTGGACTAACGCGATAACTTGTTTACTTTCTCTTGAATAAATCATACAATTTTTGTAAAATTGTAATCATTTATTTGTCTGTACATGTATATCACATCTACTGATTTCCGTTTAACTGGCATATTTCCTTCGTGAAGTGTCGTCTTTTGTGTTTGTCTTTGAGTGTATTTCAAATGCGACGAGAATTAGCTAACTCAATAATTACAGGCCCGTCTGGATTAGTTTCCGAGTGAAAATCATGGGGTGAACTGTATGTAAAACGGTGAAATGTATTGCCTGCACGGTTTAATATCAATCATAGTATGACTAAATACCAGTGTAAATAACATCGGAACTGGTGCTGCTTTGGTACGATTGAATACCTCCGAAATACCATCGAAATAGTTTTGTCAGTGTCAACGACAATCACTCGAAATACCAGTTCTCCTGCTACTGTTCCTCCCGACATAATTCAATAGTAGACTAATGCTTCAGTTGAACCTGAACGTTGAAGTACCACACTTGCTTTTGCCTATGACAGCTAACAATGACCTTAATATAAATATTTAGATGACAATTTGTTTCTCTGGGTTCGACTTAATTACCGCCAGAGGTGGTACAGTAGTTAGCCCACTGGACTCGCATTTGGGAGGATGACAGTTCAGATCCATGCCAGCTATCTATGTTCAGATTTTCCTTAATTTCTCATTTCGCTCCAGGAAAAGATACTGGGATGTTTTGTATGAAAACGCACACCTGATTCCCTTCCCCATCCTTACAGCATTCTGGTATTGTACTCCAGCTCTAATAACCCGGTTGTCGGCGAGACGCTAAACCCTAATAATGTTCTTATTTTTGACTGAACTGCTGTGTGTCAATACAGACAGCGCGGCTCGGTTTTATAGAGCCAAGGATGTATAAACTACTGTCAACTGTTAACAGCTATTAAGCGCTCTGTATGTAATATGTCAATTGGAAAATGGTTTCCTGCATGAACTATCTATCAACCGAATGGCTGTGCATAAAAGTGCATGGATTTTCTTACGTTGAATTGTTGTGAATTTCTGAGCAGTTTTTGTGTAACATTAAAGATCAGAAGGCAATGGACTTGAAGATTCTATCGTAAGATTTCTATTTTTCTGTACGGAATATCAATCAAGTTCTGATTTAGTTAATGCATGTAGAAGTGAACTGGCATAAATTCATGTCTTTTACAAAACTGTTCTGAATTGCAACGTTATCACCTACAACTGAGCAACACACTAAAACTTCATTTGACACTGTGTTACCTATTAAGAACGGTTTCACAGTCAGGTTTAAACAGTGGGGTAATACAATGGCTGCAGGAGAATTCTGCACCTACATGTGAAGTTTAATATTTTTGGATTTATCACGATCATTATTCTGAATAATTTTCTATCTTCAATATATTTTACGTTTGTCTGCCTCTATTTAATGTGTTTCAAGTAAATACTTACTAATACGTCAAACGAAATGTTCCAGACTAGAGATGTATCACAACGATCTCCCTTTGGCTCACCTGATATACTGCTGCTGTAGAACTTGACAGACGTTGGAACTGTAGAGTACGAGATATACGGCTACCCAAGAGAGGAGGACAATCTGTCAGGGAGCTATCACATGAAGGAATGAATTAGTTTAGAAAATGCACGCTATTCCCGTCCCCGCTCTGATGCGCCGTCTTGACATTCAGCTCTCATTGTTAGGCCTTTTAGGATTATTTTACACAAGATACGGGACTGGGATGTGCTGGAATAGTATACAAGTGCAGTTTTCGTTTTGTGTACAACAATGAACACTCAATGTAATGATGTATTTTATTGGCATGGCGTCTATTTTATTAATATTTCACTGTTCTGTATGACTTGGTTGCCACGCTAAATAAATTAACGATAGTTAATTTGGTTCACTGGCCACCTACTCAGATACTAAAGCAATGAAGTCACTTTCTACAGCACAGTCTGTATTACCACTGCAGTTCGCAGTCTCACTAAATCTCTTATGATAATGTCTTTATCCATCTGATTCACTGTCTCGGTTGGCGCCGCATATATTTACATTCACTTATGATGGCTTGTTGATTTCCTGGTTCGTCTGTGTCCGTATCCTACTGAATTTTACAATGTTGACTCTTGTTTCTTGCAATCTTCTTTCTTGCAGTCTCCCCCTCTTGTGTCTCCTCTTCTTTCCTGAAAATGATAAATTCGTGTGTCGCCTCAGAATTTAGTATTTTACTGCAAAAATGCTCCTACAATAATTTTCTGGGAATTCCTGTGTTCCGCTCGACTCTGTATGATCAGACCATTTCCGCCATCTCACTGCTACACTTCTCCATATTTCGCGTTCTGACTGTTTCCACAAAAGTCAGCTGTGTCCTTTGTGGAAAACTATGACTTCTTTCCACTAATTAAAACGACATTTATCTCAAGTCCTCTTTACGCATCAACGTCCCAGCAACCACTGACTCACTTTCATTTGTTGCCTCCTTCTTCACAAAAATCTACATAGATTAAATTTTTACTACTTAACCAAAGCGTTTCCTTTTATATGTAAAGTACATACAAAGTTACAAAGAACATGACAACATTTTTAAATAATACAATGAATTCATTT
Organism: Schistocerca nitens; assembly: GCF_023898315.1. Classification (NCBI taxonomy): domain Eukaryota; kingdom Metazoa; phylum Arthropoda; class Insecta; order Orthoptera; family Acrididae; genus Schistocerca; species Schistocerca nitens. The sequence continues at coordinate 843,746,570 of NC_064617.1, forward strand.
ACACTAAAATTCAAATAAAATGTTAATGACGTACAAATCATACACTGTTGTCACTGAAGTACGTCGATCGTGTTTTGTTAATAGTGGAAAAAATTTCGATTATACTTTGAGTGTACATTTAGAGTCGAGAACCTAACGAAAGGTCACCGAGCGAGGTGGCGCAGTGGTTAGACACTGGACTCGCATTCGGGAGGACGACGGCTCAATCCCGCGTCCGGCCATCCTGATTTAGGTTTTCCGTGATTTCCCTAAATCGCTCCAGGAAAATGCCGGGACGGTTCCTTTCAAAGGGCACGGACGACTTCCTTCCTCGTCCTTCCCTAATTCGATGAGACCGCTGACCTCGCTGTCTGGTCTCCTTCCCCAAACCAACCAACCAACCAACCTAACGAAAGACCATTGCCAACAGCAATACATAAGATGCACCGATATAACACAGAAGGTGACTGTGTATGTGCAGTGTGAACCAACATATGTAAATTTTGTATATGTACAGTGCGATCCAACAAGTCTACATTTTGTCCCGTTTCAAACGAAACAAGACACAGTACGCCGACGGTGCGATGACGTTTTTAGCTCGTAATGTGTAGTGGGTGCTGTTAAGGCCAGAGGTGGTTCTGCCATGTACTGCGTGCATTTTTTGTGCTGTAGTGCGTTGGAGGCGCAACGGCCACAACAAGGGACGTTTTGAATGGTTTAACAAGGATTACGGAAGCCGGTGTAAAGATAAGGTCTCTGCAGGACGACAGACGGTGTGCATGTTAACTCTTTATTACCGCAACAAGCTACGGCTGTTACAAATGCACTCTCTCGACCACTGGTACAGCCTGGTGCCGTCACATACTGCCGTGGCTCACGCAGTATGGTCAGGTGCCGATCTCACGGCCTATGGTATTGGCAAGTGGTCTATGAGGACGGCATTAGCTGTGGCTCCAGAGGTGTGCGAGCCTTGCATGGTCAGCATACCTTGGCAGTTGTGTGCCAAATGCACTGGACTCACGTTATTGCGCTGCTGGCGAGGTGGATGCGACCTGCCCAGCTGAGCCGAGTGTCCGGCGCTGGCAGGCACTGAGCGCTCTGGTTTCGAGGAGAGTGCTGGTTCGTTCCTTGTTCCACACAGTGGCCGCAGGACATCCAGTAGGCCGCCTCATACGATGGCGAAGCAACATTGGCAATCTCGCAGAAGGTACCAACGTACAGCGGAAGCTGATTCGAAGACCAGCTGTCAAAATATATCTAGCTTGGTAGGACGGCCATCTTTCACACATGTCAAGGCAGGTCTTTTGGCGGATGAGGCTGCATATGTGGCTTGCCAAGCGGCACCAAAAGGTTTCCAAAAGAGCGTGTGGTGGCAAGCGCCTGACTCAGTGTCACTCAGCTACTCCAACATGAACAATGCCCACTGATTCAGGTCACTGTAAATACGAACCAGGATGTTAGTTTAAACATCTCAATGACCAAGTGTTTCTCTTTCTTTTATGTCGTCGTAATTGCCGTCTGCTTCACATCTGCTGTGCAGCGAGCTACGTTAATTTAAGTATTAACTCTATTTTTCTTACTTGTCACTTCTTCTTCCGTGTTTTTGCTTTTAGGAAGCTGTAATTTTCGAGTAATAGTAATAGTATTCCATAGATTTCGTGTTTGTATTGAATACAGTCAGAGAGTCCCTTTAGTCAGCTGTAGTGCCAGTACTGCTAGCGTTTGTTTTAAATACAGGCCAGAGATAGTTAGTGTTTATTTTCGTTGTTTTCAACAAGAAGTGTCTAGTAACCACAGTTTAGTCAGCTATCAGCTGCCTTTAGTGATTTAGCAGTCTAGTTAAAAGTTGATTAACTCTCTATAGTGAATTGATTTCTTAGGATGGATAGGATGTGTGACTGCTGTGTACGGACGCAGGAGGAGCTGGGCACTGTTCGCGAACAGCTGAACATGTTAATGGCCGCGGTCAGCCGTCTTCAGGCTGCTGCCTCGGAGTGTAGTGGCAGTGGGGAGTCTGGTGCGTCGCATGGTACACCCCAGGTGTTACATGCTTCGCCCACGGTCCCTGCTGTCGAGACATCTTCGCGGGTACCGGGCGCGGTTGGGCCACCCTCTCCCCATGGGGAATGGCGGGTTCAGCGGCGTTCGCGGCGCACGAGGCGGAGGGTCAATGTGGAGGCTGGCCGTGTGGCATCGCCCTCTCTGCCTGTGACTGGACATGTGGCCACTCCTTCAGCAAGGTCCGAGCAGGCACACGGGGGGGAGGGGTTTATTAGTTATTGGGAGCTCCTACGTTAGGCGGGTGATGGAGCCCCTTAGTGAGATAGCGGAAAGGTCGGGGAAGAAGGCCAGTGTTCACTCTGCTTGCCGGGGGGTCTCATCCGAGATGTGGAGGAGGCCCTGCCGGCGCAAATTGTTGCTCATGTCGGCACCAATGACTCCTGCCGTCTGGGTTCAGAGGTCATCCTCAGTTCATACAGGTGGTTGGCGGAGTTGGTGAAGGCGGAATGCCTCGCTTGCGGGGTGGACTCTGAGCTAACTATTTGCAGTATCGTTCACAAAAAAAGGTTCAAATGGCTCTGAGCACTATGGGACTTAACATCGCACATCATCAGTCCCCTAGAACATAGAACTACTTAAGCCTAACTAACCTAAGGACATTACACACATCCATGCCCGAGGCAGGATTCGAACCTGGGACCGTAGCGGTCGCGCGGTTCCCGACTGAAGCGCCTAGAACCGCTCGGCCACCAGCGGCCGGCTATCGTTCAGAGAACCGATTGCGGGCCTCTGGTTTGGAGCCGAGTCGAAGGCTTAAACCAGAGGCTCAGGCGATTCTGCGGAGATCTGGGGTGCAAATTTCTCGACCTCCGCTATCGGGTGTAGAAATGTAGGGTCCCCCTGAATAGATCAGGCGTGCACTACTCGCAGGAAGCCGCTACAAGGGTAGCGGAGTACGTATGGAGTGCACATGTGGGTTTTTTAGGTTAGAGAATTCCTTCCCTAGGCCCAGCAAGACCCCTCCTGAGACGCGACAAGGTAGTAGTAGACAAAACGCAACGGGGAATAACAATATTAATGTGCTAACAGTAAACTGCAGGAGCGTCTATAGAAAGGTCCCAGAACTGCTCTCATTAATAAATGGCCACAACGCCCACATAGTACTAGGGACAGAAATTTGGCTGAAACCAGATGTAAACAGTAATGACATTTTAAACTCAGATTGGAATGTATACCGCAGAGACAGGCTGGACAGTGAAGGGGGAGGCGTGTTTATAGCGATAAAAAGTACAATAGTATCGCAGAAAATTGACGGAGATCCGAAATGTGAAATAATTTGGGTGAAGGTCACGGTTAAAACAGGCTCAAACATGGTAATTAGATGTCTCTATAGGCCGCCTGGCTCAGCAGCTGTTGTGACAGAGCACATGAAGGAAAATTTGGAAAATATTTTGAATCGATTTCCCGACCATGTTATAGTTCTGGGTGGAGATTTTAATTTGCCGGATATAGACTGGGAGACTCAAACGTTTATAACGGGTGGCAGGGACAAAGAATCCAATGAAATTTTTTTAAGTGCATTGTCTGAAACCTACCTTGAGCAGTTAAACAGAGAACCGACTCGTGGCAATAGCATATTAGACCTTCTGGTGACAAACAGACCCGAACTATTTGAAACTGTTAACGCAGAACAGGGAATCAGCGATCATAAAGCGGTTACTGCATCGATGATTTCAGCCGTAAATAGAAATATTAAAAAAGGTAGGAAGATTTTTCTGTTTAGCAAAAGTGACAAAAAGCAGATTTCAGAGTACTTGACGACTCAACACAAAAGTTTTGTCTGAAGTACAGATAGTGTTGAGGATCAGTGGACAAATTTCAAAACCATCGTACAGCATGCATTAGATGAGTATGTGCCAAGCAAGATCGTAAGAGATCGAAAAGAGCCACCGTGGTACAACAACCGAGTTAGAAAACTGCTGCAGAAGCAAAGGGAACTTCACAGCAAACATAAACATAGCCAAAGCCTTGCAGGCAAACAAAAAATACGCGAAGCGAAATGTATTGTGAGAAGGACTATGCGAGAGGCGTTCAATGAATTCGAAAGTAAAGTTCTATGTACTGACTTGACAAAAAATCCTAAGAAATTTTGGTCTTATGTCAAAGCGGTAGGTGGATCAAAACAAAATGTCCAGACACTCTATGACCAAATTGGTACTCAAACAGAGGATGACAGACTAAAGGCTGAAATACTGAATGTCTTTTCCCAAAGCTGTTTCACAGAGGAAGACTGCACTGTAGTTCCTTCTCTAGATTGTCGCACAGATGACAAAATGGTAGATATCGAAATAGACGACAGAGGGATAGAGAAACAATAAAAATCGCTCAAAAGAGGAAAGGCCGCTGGACCTGATGGGATACCAGTTCGAATTGACACAGAGTACGCGAAGGAACTTTGCCCTCTTCTTGCAGCGGTGTACCGTAGGTCTCCAGAAGAGCGTAGCGTTCCAAAGGATTGCAAAAGGGCACAGGTCATCCCTGTTTTCAAGAAGGGACGTCGAACAGATCTGCAGAACTATAGACCTATATCTCTAACGTCGATCAGTTGTAGGATTTTGGAACACATATTATGTTCGAGTATAATGACTTTTCTGGAGACTAGAAATTTACTCTGTAGGAATCAGCATGGGTTTCTAAATGACGATCGTGTGAAACCCAGCTCACGCTATTCGTCCACGAGACTCAGAGGGCCATAGACACGGGTTCGCATGTAGAAGCCGTGTTTCTTGACTTCCGCAAGGCGTTCGATACAGTTCCCCACAGTCGTTTAATGAACAAAGTAAGAGCATGTGAACTATCAGACCAATTGTGTGATTCGGTTGAAGAGTTCCTAGATAGCAGAATGCAGCTTTCCGAAGTAAGAGTGTAAGTAGACTGTTTCTGTTTTCTTATTGGTAACGCCACGTAGCGCTCTGTATGAAAATCACTGGCTGTGCTGTGTGCAGTCTGTGGCTAGTTTGCATTGTTGTCTGCCATTGTGGTGTTGGGCAGCTGGATGTGAACAGCTGCGCTTGCAATTAACTACATATTATTTTCAGTGCTATGTTAATGTGTTCTCTTATTTTTGCTCTTCAAATTGTGCTTTTCTGTGTTATCGTGTGAAATATTGTGACAATAATGGCGTGTGAAAAACGTAACACTAGGCTCCAAAGTAAACTGAGAAATAATAGTGACGACGAGCGTAGCTTACCAGCACCACTGTGTAATAGATTAACAGACATTCAAAGTAGTATTTTGATAATTGTGCATAGGGAAATGGAGCGGGCGGCAAATAATGGCCTGGACAGTGAAACAATTAGTGAACAGGGAAGCATTATCGATCGATCGGTCGGCAACAGCTCGCCTCAGGAATCCGAAATGACAGGACATAGTCTTGCAAATACTGTAGATTCAGGTGTTGGGGCCTCACCGTTTTCTCAAATAAGTCAAAACACATTTTCTGCTTGTCAAAATGTGAATGGTGCCGGTGCAAATGCACTGCCGAAATGCATAGAGGAAAAGATTCCAGACACTGATAGATTATTACTGCAATTAATGCAGCAAATGAAACAAAATCAGAGACAAACACAGCAACAGTTAGACACAATGGAACAAAATCTTCAAAAGTTAGACACGATGGAAGAAAATCTTCAAAAGTTAGACACAATGGAACAACATCAGAGGCAAACAAAGCAACAGTTAGACGCAATGGAACAAAAGCTTCAAAAGTTAGACTCAGTGGAACATAAGGTTGAACAAACAAGTGAAGATTTAACTACTGAGTTACATAACATTGAATCGAAAAGTCAAAAAGTCTGTAATGACGTAAAAACACAAATTTGTGAGCATTTTCAACCTATTTTTTCGCGGCATGAAAATGCATTACAGAATCACGAAGCAGCCATAAAAGAACTGCAAACTATTGTTCCTGAAAATCATGAGACCTTGCAAGCTAAAATTGACTCAGTTGCATCTACCGATTCGGTTACGCAACTTGCAAAAACTCAGGAAAACTTAAAGAACACAGTAGATACTCTGAAAATTGGTTCAGAAAGACACATGGAGGAAATTAGTTCATTATCAGAGAAAGTAGTTGAACTTTCGGATCAGCTAAATAATTTATCTACGAAGGTAGATGATAATCTGAATGACACAAAACCGGTAGTCTTTAATGACACAGAAGAGTGCGAACAAATTAGGAAATTCAAACAAAATCAGAATCAAATTAATACGCAACACCAAAGAGAAATCCGGGAAGTACAAGATCAGCTGACATAGGTAATACAAGAATTACGTATTTCAGAGGACACTCGCGCCCCAATACGGAAAGAGGGACATAGAAATACGGAAAAGCCACAAAATAATAACACAGCGCATTTCGGAAATTATGAAAGAAATTGGCAATGTGCACCGAATTTTGAAATGGAACCGCCGAAACGACGTAACAATGACCGATATGCGACTCACCGACATCATGATTTTGACTATAAGCTGTTCATTACTGCAAGTAAATTCAAAACATTTAAGAATTCCGGCAACGACATTCATCCACAAGCGTGGCTCCATCGATTCTCTCATTGTTTTCCTCCCAACTGGTCATTAGAGCACAGATTAGAATTTATGTGTGGCTACTTAGAGAATGAACCAACTGTAAGAATGCGATCGGTCATTCACGATTGCCACAGTGAAGGAGAATTTTACCATGGCTTCGTCTCAGCATATTGGTCTCAAGCTACACAAGACAGAGTAAAACATAGCATCATAATGATGAAACAGTTCGAACAATCTGAATTTTCCAGTCTTGTGAAATATTTTGAAGACATGTTGCACAAGAATCAGTACCTGTCAAACCCATACAGCCCTTCAGAACTCATCCGCATTTGCTTAATCAAATTACCTGAACATTTACGACATATTATTTTGGCAGGACGTTGCAACGACGACATTGAAGCTTTTCAGGGACTGTTACAAGAACTGGAAATTGACACTGACAATCGGGGAACGAGAAAACAGGAGCATAACAATTACAGATCACATCCGTCACAATTCCGCGATGACAGAGATAATATACGACAAGGCTATTCTTTCAACGTAAATCGTGACCGAAACAGACACCACCCGTATGACAACCGTTGGCAGAGTAGTAATAATTACAGGGAAAGATCACCTCTCCGCGGTAATGACTATCACAGAGACAATCAGAGAAACAGGCAATATGGGAACCAAAATAATTATTATCAAGGGAGACAGAATAACTTCAGATGCAACGGTCCAGCGCGCAGTTACGATTCAGGGAGAAATTCTCCGCCACTTAACCGACAAGAAAGAAACTACAGGAACTACCGACATGACGACAGACGATATAATCATAACGACAGACCTGAATTCCATCAGAACTGGCGAGCTTCAAACAGAGCAGGGCACTCTCGACAAGGTGAATTTGAAGCAGTTAGGTCTCCTAATCCCAATAACGACGCGCGCCAGCAAAGAGACAGACAATGACTTTCACCGCAGGCAGCCGCTTGCACCGGCTGGCTCAGAGAAAAATGACATAGACGCTAACCTTGAGAAAAATTCCAGTATTGTTTAACGACATATACTGCATGATAATTGCATTTAAGATTAAACTCTGAGTACTATGAAGAGTAAAGGATTCCATCACATTTCACATGTAAAACCGTTTATTGAGAGATAATCTGCTTAGATTAGTCTTTGCTATAAAATTTATCACTTCACGCTACTAGTATGCTTTGTCACACTGAGAAACTGTTAACATGCAACAATGTCTGAAGTTAAATATCCAGTCAAGAACCAAGAGAAATTATTTAAACAGAAATTATGAATGCATTGTTATAGTGAACAGACGACACAATGTTGTTATTTGTACATTCTTGCTTGTTAGTTGCACGATTACGTAACGACTATTAGGCTCACATACTTAGAACATTTACCGGTACTGCTAATGAGATTTTAATGCAACATTTTGGTTTACTTGAAATTTGGTGTATCATGAGGTAAGTACATTGGCTTCTGCAGAACTTAGCTTTCGGAGGACGATAACTACGACACTTCCACATAGATTATCTTACAGCAAGACGCACATTTAGCTCTACAGGAGACGCATTTGAGTGATTAATTTTGTACTTAAACCATTTATTTTTCAAGATTTTTGAATTACAATGAAAGTTTTCCGTGATACATTTCATTCCATTTCTGTAATCTGTAACACCTGAGGGTATAATTACATTAATCCTCAGGGGGGTACACACTTACTTTGTGTACCATGTGTTTGGCAAGCACAAGGAGCCCTAGCTAATATGGCATTTGCTTATACAACTTTACACATCGGTACCATATTCCTCTAAAACAGAATTACAGAGCTATCTGATCATTTAACTGAGAGAGACAAACATTTTTTTACTACATCAGTGACACATGTTTACAAAATTACACAGTTGGATAACTTCACACTTATGAAATTGTATTTTGTCTGTACTTTAGTAACTCTTCATTTTTTTTCAGATCCATTGTGATACTATGTGAGCTTTGAGTGATGTGTTTGGTATGGGGTCATGATTTTTAAAGTACGTTTGAGATAGATGACACTATTTAAATGAGCAGAGAATTTTTTTTTAGGTTTTGACATTATTGCAGAAAGCTACGACGTTTTTGAGATTTGACTGAGGTTTTATGTTGTTATTAATACGACGACGATATGTATTATGTTGTTGATGTATGTTTATTATGAATGAGATGATGCTATATGAGGAATCTGATTATGCTATGTATTTATTATGATGAAATATTGAAGACATGTTGATGAATATGTATATGTGTAATAAGGTAAGGAATAATGAGTAGTGGTTAGGGACTCTGACTTGTGAAAAGGATGTTGGAAACCAAGAATTGTACTTTAAGAGTTATGAAATGTGCGTAAATGCGTGAATGTATCACAATGCCGGCGAAAATTTTTTGGACACTGTTTTATTTATAGGATTTTGTTTCTACAGATTTCGAACGCCCTATTTCGACCTGTGAAATCTTATTTCTATCAAACTGTCACTATAGCGCAAACTGATGTCGTAAATATTTCGGTAAGGAAGGTAGGTCACTGTAAGCACCCAGCCGCGCGACAGTTGCCTGGAAAAAAGCTATTAGTGAGTGCCTTTCAGAGGCACAAGTGAAAAAAAAAGAGGCCATTATCCTCGCTATTGACATTCCTTTGTAGAAAGCATCGCAAAAACGACAAGGTCGAAATTGAAAACATATGATTACACTGTGGAGCTCTTAATTTATGATATTTACTAAACTGCCTAATGAAATGACGAGAAACATTTCACGGCTATTGTCTTGCTAGTTGAGAGAAATGTCATATGGCTTGCTTTATGTATTTATTTACTCAATTTGTTTAATATTTAGTTTCTAGCTGCACTACAGCATTGGTTAAAATAAAATTTATAGATGTACTAATGTAAATATTTTCTGCCTACAGGTCGAGTAAATAATAATTTTTTTCAAAAAAATGAGGGAGCACAAAAAGACATTTACCTTCACAGGAACTGCATTCATAATTTTCTTTTCAAGTACTTGGTAATTTATTTTGTAGAATAAGTTGTGGTGCACCACTTTAATGACATAGATATTAAGATGTGAATAGACATTTCCCTTATCTGCACTGTTGTCTTTACTGTAATATTTTTCTGCTTGAGCTCTGTCATGTTTAGATATAATTTATTGCATTTGCTTCTGCTGTTTGCCAGGCATAGTTCTACTAAATTTCACTTTACATTACTCTGTTAAGCCAGTTTTACTACTGATTTATTTTTCTTGTTTGCTGCTCATTGCGTAATATTAGTTGTAATATTGCTGCTTGCTTGGCCAATTTGAATATTTTGTCATTGCTGTTTGTGTTAATTGTTTTGTACTGCTGCATTGCCTCGTCCCTTAGTTTAGCATCTGAGCTCAGTAGATTTAAGTTAGCTTAAGATGGGGTAAGCTATATGAGAGAACGAGTTGTGATGAATTGGAAGAAATGCATTGAGAAGCTGTAAGAAAATGGTTTGTCCAAAAAATTGTATTTTGAAAGAGAATATGAACCAAAAAAGTATGGTTTAGGGACAACAGGTTTAGGTAGGATTTTCTTGGAAATAAATAATGAGGTAAGAAATATGTGAACATATAAATACAGAAAGCATGCTTGGATAGGATTTTTTTGGTAGAAACAAATGTTGAAATAAAACGATAGATCTATGGAATGAAGTTTTGGGTTGGACTGCAGTACAAAATGTTACACTGAAAACAAACCCTGTCCTTTCCTCCTGTGTTATTCTGGTATGTGTTTGTGCACTCTTGTGTATTTGTGTTTTCCTGTCTTTATGTGTTTATCTGATAAGAGATATGTTGTAGAATTTTTCAAATACTATGTTATTTTCTTTGTAAATATGTTTAGACATTATTTATTCTGTTTTGTTTTAATAGTCATGTGTGAAGTTGATGTTTCGAAAGTTATTCTGATCTTTTATGTATGTACTCATGTCATAATTCCTGTAACACTGACGTATATGTTATTTCGATTCTTTTGTAAAGCCTGTACTACAAGTGTTCTCTGTATTCTTATGTTCTTTAATGATGTATTTTGTACCTTTGTAATTGTATTCTTATGTTATAAAATTGTAATTGACACCAGGTCATCAAATTAAGTAACTTGTAAGTTCCATTTCACTGCACACGTTTCTGTTCGTCTTACTATATGGACAATATGTGAGACGTAGGGACAGTTAGTGTTTGCACATGTGTTAATAATTCAGCAAGGGACTGGATAACAGCATTGCTGGTTCTCAGGACAATTCCAAAAACTTTGTGAGTGCACAAGTGGTGGTTATGGACTTGCTATATTATCTGCAAGACTCTTCAAAGGTGATTGTGCACCTGCACAGTCACAACAGATGGCTGCTGGCCATCTCTACAAGGACTACAGTGGGTCTGCATCTTTGATGACCCACCAATACCATTATTTCTACAAAGACTACAGTGGGTCTACACCTTTGATGACTCTCCAATACCATTATTTCTACAAGGACTACAGTGGGTCTGCACCTCTGGTGGCCCACCAATACCATACTCTCTACCAGGACTACAGTGGGTCTACTCTGTGATGACCTACCTACCAATATTCTTCAAAACTTCGACTGACTCTGCTGTGGGTTTGCTCTGTTGTGGCCCATTACCTGTCAGCATGTCAAGAGTCAGCATTGTCTTTCTGTTGGAAGGACAACACTACTTCTTCAAGGCTGCATGGAAATCCACTACTTCCGTGTGCATTTTCTTTTACTGCTCAGACTTTGAGAAAAACACTGCAAATTTACTGTGATGAACAATCTGGACTGTCTTTATGGACTGTGAGAAAATTTTAGCATTTGACCAACATTGTATCAATGAGTGTGTGCATTTGATTTCTCTGTTACTGTAATTGTGAAAAAATTTTTAACAAATATTTATTGGCCAGTGCCCAAAACAATTTGTAAAATTTTTTGTGGGAAGCATGGGGGCTATGTAAGTAGGCTGTTTCTGTTTTCTTATTGGTAACGCCACGTAGCGCTCTGTATGAAAATCACTGGCTGTGCTGTGTGCAGTCTGTGGCTAGTTTGCATTGTTGTCTGCCATTATAGTGTTGGGCAGATGGATGTGAACAGCGCGTAGCGTTGCGCAGTTGAAGGTGAGCCGCCAGCAGTGGTGGATGTTGGGAGAGAGATGGCAGAGTTTGGAAATTTGTAAGACTGGATGTCATGATCTGTTATGTATATTATGATTTTTCAACACTATTAAGGTAAATACATTGTTTGTTCTCTACTAAAATCTTTCATTTCCTAACTATGCCTATCAGTAGTTAGTGTCTTCCATAGTTTGAATCTTTTATTTAGCCGGCAGTAGTGGCGCTCGCTGTTTTGCAGTAGTTCGAGTAACGAAGATTTTTGGTGAGGTAAGTGATTTGTGAAAGGTATAGGTTAATGTTAGTCACGGCCATTCTTTTGTAGGGATTTTTGAAAGTCAGATTGCGTTGCGCTAAAAATATTGTGTCAGGTTAAGCACAGTCTTATGTATAATTGTACAAAGGGGACGTTTCAAGAGTGATTTCAGGTGTGCCGCAGGGGAGTGTCGTAGGACCGTTGCTATTGACAATATACATAAATGACCTTGTGGATAACACCGGAAGTTCACTGAGGCTTTTTGCGGATGATGCTGTAGTGTATCGAGAGGTTGTAACAATGGAAAACTGTACTGAAATGCAGGAGGAACTGCAACGAATTGACGCATGGTGCAGGGAATGGCAATTGAATCTCAATGTAGACAAGTGTAATGTGCTGCGAATACATAGAAAGAAACATCCTTTATCATTTAGCTACAATATAGCAGATCAGCAACTGGAAGCAGTTAATTCCATAAATTATCTGGAAGTAGGCATTAGGAGTGATTTAAAATGGAATGATCGTCGGTAAAGCAGATGCCAGACTGAGATCCATTGGAAGAATCCTAAGTAAATGCAATCCGAAAACATAGGAAGTAGGTTACAGTACACTTGTTCGCCAAGTACTTGAATATTGCTCAACAGTGTGGGATCCGTATCAAACAGGGTTTATAGAAGAGATAGAGAAGATCCAACGGAGAGCAGCGCGCTTCGTTACAGGATCATTTAGTAATCGCGAAAGCGTTACGGAGATGATAGATAAACTTCAATGGAAGACTTTGAAGGAGAGACGCTCAGTAGCTCGGTACGGGGTTTTGTTGAAGTTTCGAGAACATACCTTCACCGAGGAGTCAAGCAGTATATTGCTCCTTCCTACGTATATCACGCGAAGAGACCATGATAAAATCAGAGAGATTAGAGCCCACACGGAGGCATACCGACAATCTTTCTTTCCACGAAAATTATGAGACTGGAATAGAAGGGAGAACCGATAGAGGTACTCAAAGTACCCTCCGCCACGCACCGTCGAGTGGCTTTCGGAGTATGGATGTAGGTGTAGATGTAGATGATGAGTATATTGCGCACACTCTCATCTTCCAAGACGACGACAGACATGATCATAGCCCTTCATGTACACTTTCTGACAGAAATTTACTGGACATGCCTATGTAATGCGGAACTGATCACAAGATGTGGACCCTTTCTGGAGGATCAAAGCAAACAAGTTTTTGAACTGGTTAATCACCTAAAACCCGAGTAAAGGAGAGAGAGAGACCAGCATCTTGAAAGACAGCATATTGATGGTTAGCACTCACAAGAATTAGTATTCAGCCAATTATTCAGCCAATCAAAATTACACGATGCCAAGAAACACAGAGCACAAAGGTTTCTTTGTCGGAAGCACTCTGCAGATAGTTACTTCTGAGACAGGTTTCTTGATGGGTAGGCTCAGGCTTCGCCAGGGGCAGACTTCACTTTTAGACGACATCTGCACATCCAAGCTCGTCTGGGACGAGAAGCTCACATCTGAATCAGTTGAATTTAGACACAGAAAGAGAGAGCCTTGGGGTACAGAGCCAATGACTGATTTCGCATCTACTTCAGCCACCGTTTGCAGATTATAAGTATGGTGACATCCAGCCACAACAGTGAAGCGAAATGCAGGGCAAGTTGAATCATTTTTAACGACCTTCAATCTGAAGGCCTGTTTGGCGTTGGAGGTACAATACTCTTTTTAACTCCAACAATAGGTGCAGACGCATGCCCTCTATCCTCTAATCTTTGGCAGTCTTGGTATGTCTACTGCGAATGTAAATGTTTTGTCCACATACGCGAGCACTTGACCCACATTTCACACCCCCTTGAAACACCAATATCTATTTAAGTAGTTTATACAGTGTAATTATCTGTATGTGACTATGAGGTGGTTGTTCTTTAGTAGTTAAGATCTTTGAATTGTCAGAGGGAAGTTGAAGTTTGTAATGTACTTATTGCAAAAAACTTAATAATGTTTCAAAGTGATGAAACTTTATAAAATATGAATGTCAAGAAAGAGAAATGTGTATGTAAAAAACTGGTTCATGCTTAGTGATCTTGTACTGTGTAGTTAAAAAGGTGTAGGGAACCCCCTCCGCTACAGAAGTGGCGTGACGCGCGCTAAAAGGTGGATTTGGCGGTCGATCTGGGTGGCTACTGGGGGAGCACGCTACATAGACAGCCTTTGTACGGTTAACATCGAGGGCGCCAAGTGAAGCATTTGAAAGGCAATTTATATTGAAATTGCCTCGAATGTGGTTTCGGCTGTCGTACGGTGCTCTTGTTATTATGGAATGGCTCTAAAACTAGGATAATGCGTCTCCAAGAAGAATCTATCAAGAGCATTAAACAGCAAGAGTGTGAGACCAGATAGCCGCCACGTGCTTGCCACCACTATTGCGCCACTGCTCCGCCTGCTTCAGGAACTCAGATATGTATCGTAGTATGGACCAGTATGTTTGTGTCAGTGGTTTTCAATGATAATTCCAGTGATATAAATATGTGTGTGGACCTTAAAATTGTCCTGATCATGAAACCAATTTAGGGTCCCATCCTAAACGTGCAGAAGACCGAGTATCATATTTCTGAATAACGATTGATTTGCGTCTGCATTAAATGTGCCAAAGTTCAATGCCAAAGTGTATAGATGTTGCTAGTTAAATTACCTGCTTCACAGGTAGTGAGAAAGGCACACAAATTGAACTTATACAAAAGTAATTTTGCTTTGATTATTACTAAGAACTGTTTTCTGACGTTAATTGACCTTAATATTTGAATTACTTGCCTTGAAGTATGAACATATAAATCGTTTCAAGTGGGGTTAGAAATCAATATTGCCAAATTGCAAATTTGTTTCTGAAATAGTCACATAATTTGCTTATAAAGACAGTTTCATTTCATGGGTCCCCACTATATTCTTTTCTATTATAAAAAAGATAAACGGAATATTGCACTTGCTAAAGAAATCTGACGCCTTTCCATAATAGTGAGAGTATAAAACGTGTTTATGTAGTGTTATTTAACTTCATTTGTGGTGTTTGTGTGTTACTTAAACCAGGGCTCTTGTCATGCCCAATTTTAGTCTCGTGATGTCTTGGGTAACATCTTAGTGCTGAATTGGTTAATGATTGAAATAGTAATTATTAGTGTTATGTGTGAAATATCATTTAACTTCCTATGATTACTGAATTGTGTTAATGGTAACTACTGCTACCCGCTACTCAGTTAGTCCGGTAGTCGTGTGTATTCATTGCACTATTTAAAAGGAGTATTAACGAAAGTCACTTTAACAAATCAGTTTCATTTTTCTTTAAACTTAATGTTTCAAATTATTATGCCTAATTAGGCTTGCGACCGTTTGTTTCATTCACGTGATCTTCACTACTTTCATTACTTCCAAGCATTTCAGTTTTCTATTAATTGCCACAGATATGAAGTTACTGTTCGATACCCTCTACCCATTAGGTAAATACACGGTCAGAACATTTCTAAATTCCTCCAGAGGGTTACGCTAGCTCGCAGGCGAGTGTCATACTTGGCACTAACTTGCAGCCCAAGTGTTATACCGTATTCAAGTTTGCGAAAGCATTAATTTAGTCATTTCAATGACTGCTCAATTTGTTTATTGTTGAAGTTTCGAGAACATACGTTCACCGAAGAGTCAAGCAGTATATTGCTCCTTCCTACGTATATCTCGCGAAGAGACCATGAGGATAAAATCATAGGGATTAGAGCCCACACAGAGGCATACCGACAATCTTTCTTTCCACGAACAATACGAGACTGGAATAGAAGGGAGAACCGATAGAGGTACTCAAGGTACCCTCCGTCACACGCCGTCAGGTGGCTTGCGGAGTATGGATTTAGATGTAGATGTAGATGAATTTGATTATGTACATGTCAAAACCTGAGTTTTTTGAGATCATTGTTTAATATCGTGGTCAGATGACTTCCTTTATCATTTATTTGATGGGTGATGATTTAATCGTTTCACTTATTACAGGGCCAAATTAATATATTTAATTAAAGATTCCAATTAAAGAACTCCACCTACACAATTGGCAAGTGCTGAAAATCCCATAAACTTATAATAACAATCCAATGCGTGATCAACTCTTCCACTAAACTTCAGCCATACTTGCTCTGCGTGGCCCCGTCCAGAGCTAAATACCTGAAGTTTCTTGTTGGTATATGACACTCCTACCTCATTACCTAATTTGTTGAAAATATAAATCCTTCTACTTGTTTTATTTGCCCTTTGAATCATTGTTGCTACGTCTGCGTCATTATCAGTGATAACACTTTTTGTGTGGACATTCTCAAAAAGATCAGGTAAGTTTTTTGCCATTACATTCAATCTATTCCCACCATGAGTGGTTTCTGTTCTAGGTAGTTTTCAGAAAACACATTTAGCAATGTTCTGTAAGATGTCTTATCATGCTACCACTAACAAAACTGAACTTATCCCATTTGAATGTTGGAAGACGGAAGTCTCCTCCAATGACAACTGTATCACTAGTGAACTGAAGTTTTCTCTAAAGCTTTCACTTCTATAACGGGATGAGTCTGGTCGTCGAAGCCCATGCCTACTACAGTAGTACAAGTTTATATGCCACATAGCTCTACAGATGATGAAGAAATTGAAGAAATGTATGATGAGATAAAAGAAATTATTCAGGTAGTGAGGGGAGACGAAAATTTAATAGTCATGGGTGACTGGAATTCAAGAGTAGAAAAAGGGAGAGAGGGAAACATAGTGGGTGAATATGGATTGGGGGAGAGAAACGAAAGAGGAAGCCGTCTGATAGAATTTTGCACAGAGCATAACTTAATCACTTGGTTCAAGAATCATGAAAGTAGGTTGTATACATGGAAGAATCCTGGAGATTCTAGAAGGTATCAGATAGATTATATAATGGTAAGACAGAGATTTAGGAACCAGGTTTTAAACTGTAAGACATTTCGAGGGGCAGATGTGGACTCTGACCACAATCCATTGGTTATGAACTTTAGATTGAAACTGAAGAAACTGCAAGAAGGTGAGAATTTAAGGAGATTGGACCTGGATAAACTGCAAGAACCAGAGGTTGTACAGAGTTTCTGGGAGAGCATAAGGGAACAATTGACAGGAATGGCGGAAAGAAATGCAATAGAAGAAGAATGGGTAGCTTTGAGGAATGAAATAGTGAAGTCAGCAGAGGATCAAGTACGTAAAAAGACGAGGGCTAGTAGAAATTCTTGGGTAACAGAAGAGATCCTGAATTTAATTGATGAAAGGAGAAAATACAAAAATGCAGTAAATGAAGCAGGCAAAAAGGAATACAAACGTCTCAAAAATGAGATCGACAGGAAGTGCAAAATGGCTAAGCAGGGATGACTAGAGGACAAATGTAAAGTTGTAGAGGCTTATCTCACTAGGGGTAAGATAGATACTGCCTACAGGAAAATTAAAGAGACCTTTGGAGAAAAGAGAACCACTTGCATGAATATCAAGAGTTCAGATGGAAACCCAGTTCTAAGCAAAGAAGGGAAAGCAGAAAGGTGGAAGGAGTATATGGAGGGTCTATACAAGGGCGACGTACTTGAGGACAATATTATGGAAATGGAAGAGGATGTAGATGAAGATGAAGTGGGAGATACGATACTGCGTGAAGAGTTTGACAGAGCACTGAAAGACCTGAGTCGAAACAAGGCCCCGGGAGTAGACAACATTCCATTGGAACTACTGACGGCCTTGGGAGAGCCAGTCCTGACAAAACTCTACCATCTGGTGAGCAAGATGTATGAGACGGGTGAAATACCCTCAGACATCAAGAAGAATATAATAATTCCAATCCCACAGAAAGCAGGTGTTGACAGATGTGAAAATTACCGAACTATCAGTTTAATAAGTCACAGCTGCAAAATACTAACGCGAATAATGTACAGACGAATGGAAAAACTGGTAGAAGCCGACCTCGCGGAAGATCAGTTTGGATTCCGTAGAAATGTTGGAGCACGTGAGGCAGTACTGACCTTCGACTTATCTTAGAAGAAAGTTTAAGGAAAGGCAAACCTACGTTTCTAGCATTTTTACACACGATCGAACAGCGGAGGAGTGGTACTCAAGCGTCAACTTTAGGTTACAATTTCTCCGGTCGTAATTAACATTTTACAATGCAACAAACTGCACTGATTACGTATTTGTTTATATGTTTAGATGTGCTAACAAAACTAACGTGGTTCCATTTTAAAAAACGTAGGTTTGTATTTAAAAACATACTTCCGTGCATTTTTGTATGGTTTGTATTAAACAATTACACTAGCCCCTCTCCTCACGTTCGGTCTGTGGAATCGGTTCGTCAGTATTTGATGTGGTTTACGAAATATATCCAGCGATAACGTTAGGTGACTCACCCTGTATAAGTGAATAGACGTAGGTTTGCATTTCTTTAACCCATATTCTAAGATAAATCGTAGAGTTGCGTGTTCCAACATTTCTCCAGAACCGAAACCGATCTTCTCATAGTTCGAGAGGACAGCAGTTATAGTCTTTCGCACCCATTGTGCAAAAGAAGTGCTTCAACATCAAAGACGATTGTGTATCGTTTTTCTAAGGTTGCGCCATCAGCATCCATGTTTGTAATGAAACATCAGCAACTGACATTCATGTGACTTACAATCTTTCACTACCTCGTAACGCTTAAATATTATGTTACCGCCATTGTATCTTTATCCGGAAATTCTCCGTAACGGTGTATAGGTCATTCTGAAAGATTATGAGAAATCACCAGTTTATGGCAGTGATTTGAATTTACTTGCTGCGCGGGATTAGCCGAGCGGTCTGAGGCGCTGCAGTCATGGACTGTGCGGCTGGTTCCGACGGAGGTTCGAGTCCTCCCTCGGGCATGGGTGTGTGTGTGTTTGTCCTTAGGATAATTTAGGTTAAGTAGTGTGTAAGCTTAGCGACTGATGACCTTAACAGTTAAGTCCCATAAGATTTCACACACATTTGAAATTTTTTTTTTAATTTACTTCCGGGTGGAACACACATTTCCAGTCAGATAGGAAGTTTCACAATGGCATATAACAAAATTTACCTCTTTCTTTCCATATCTGCTCTCCAATACGCTCATCACAGTTCCTAAACTCTGGTTAGTAATCCGAACTCAAACTATCCTTTTCAGTGTCACACGTATACCTTCACATGGAACCTCTGATGGCACACCAATTACCAATTATTTAACTTCGCCTTCTCTTCTTCCAAGCTCGCGAAGCTAACTATAAAATCAGAATTCTTGTGGATACAGGATGCAAGGATTTCGAAGGTTCTCTTTAATTTTGTGAGCTTACACAAACACGTATTTTTGATAAACGACAGGAGTGACCCGGCAGTATGGCGAAAGTGGTCTGAGGGGCTGACAGTTATTCAAAAGGATTGAATGACATGGACATAGAAAAAGCTCCTTCTGTGGAGATTGTGAGTGTATTTTTATTGTGTGGTGTTGCAATGGAAGAGCGGTTTGGGCACTGCTGCGGTGCCATGGCTGCAGTGATTCACTTCCGGTATTAAAATCTCCAAAGAAGTGGAAGGACTCAGCTCACTGAAGGGACTTCAGCTCACTCGTAAAAATATAGTTTCAACTGAAAAGTTACGTAAGTGGGTTTCCATATGATGTCAATATAGCTTTTCCGTCGTTCGCGCTACAGTACTTTAAAGTGTAGCCGTCAAGATGTGGAGATCATTAAATATGGCGTACACTGCTTTTCAGTAGGAAGGTCTATATCCAACCGACTGGTACACTATGTGAATAAAAGTATCCGGCCACCCCCAAAAACACACGTTTTTCATATTAGGTGCATTGTGCTGCCTCCTACTGCCAGGTACTCCCTTCCAGCGATCTCATTAGTCATTAGACATTATGAGAGAGCAGAATGGGGCGCTCCGCAGAACTTACGGACTTCGAACGTGGTCAAGTGACTGGATGTCACTTGTGTCATGAGTCTATACGCGAGATTTCCACACTCCTAAACAGCCTTAGGTCCACTGTTTCCGATGTGATAGTGAAGTGGAAACGTGAAGGAACACGTACAGCACATAAGCGTACAGGCCGACCTCGTCTGTTGACTGACATTGACCGCCACCAATTGAAGAGGGGCGTAATGTGTAACAGGCGACATCTACCAGACCATGACACAGGAATTCCAAACTGCACCAGGATCCACTGCAAGTTCGGCGGGAGGTGAGAAAACTTGGATTTCATGGTCGAGCGGCTGCTCGTAAGCCACAAATCACTCCGGTAAATTCCCAAAGACGCCTCACTTGGTGTAAGGAGCGTAAACGATGGAAGATTGAACAGTGGCAAAACATTGTGTGCAGTGACGAATCACGATGCACAATGTGGCGATCCGATGGCAGGGTGTGAGTATGGCGAATGCCCAGTGAACGTCATCTGTAGCATGTGTAGTGCCAACAGTAAAATTCGGAGGTGGTGGTGTTATGGTGTGGTCGTGTTTTTCATGGAGGAGGCTTGCACTCGTTGTTTTGCGCGGCACTATTACAGCACAGGCCTACACTGATGTTTTCAGCACCTTTTACTACCCACTGACGAAGACCAATTCGCGGATGGCGATTATATCTTTCAACACGATCGAGCACCTGTTCATAGTGCACGGCCGGTGGCGAAGTGGTTACACGTCAATAACATTCGTGTAAAGGACAGGCCTGCACAGAGCCCAGACCTGAATCCTATAGAACACCTTTTGGATGTTTTGGAACGCCGACTTAGTGTCAGGCCTCATCGACTGACAACGATACCTCTCCTCAGTGCAGCACTCCGTGAGAGTCGGCTGCCATTCCCCAAGAAACCTTCCAGCACCTAGAATGAGATTTTTACTCTGCAGCGGAGTATGCGCTGATATGAAACTTCTTGGCAGATTAAAACAGTGTACCGGACCGAGACTTGAACTCGGGACCTTTGCCTTTCGCGGGCAAGTTCTCCATCATCTCCGATGACACCATCGGACGTCCGCCCCGAACAAATTCAACGAATGATATAGAACAAAATGAGATCAACTAAAAAAAAAAAAATGGTAGAGCGCTTGGCCGCGAAAGGTCCCGGGTTCGAGTCTCGATCGGGCACACAGTTTTAATCTGCCAGGAAACTTTCAGCAACTGATTGAACGCGTGCCTGCGAGAGTGGAAGCTGTCATCAAGTCTAAGGGTGGCCCAACACCATATGGAATTCCAGCATTGCCGATGGAGGGCGCGACGAACTTGTAAGTCGTTTTCTGCCAGGTGTCCGTACACTTTTGATCATATAGTGTATCAATAGTAGCCGGCCGAAGTGGCCGTGCGGTTAAAGGCGCTGTAGTCTGGAACCGCAAGACCACTACGGTCGCAGGTTCGAATCCTGCCTCGGGCATGGATGTTTGTGATGTCCTTAGGTTAGTTAGGTTTAACTAGTTCTAAGTTCTAGGGGACTAATGACCTCAGCAGTTGAGTCCCATAGTGCTCAGAGCCATTTGAACCATTTTTTTGTATCAATAGTCTATACAATTGGGGAGAAGTGGAGCTTGTGGCACAACTTGACTAGAAGAAGGGATCGGTTGGTAGGACATGTTCTGAGACATCGAGGGATCACCAGTTTAGTATTGGAGGGCAGCGTAGAGGGTAAAAATCGTAGAGGGAGGCGAAGAGATGAATACACTAACAAGGGAACCTCCCCATCGCACCCCCTCAGATTTAGTTATAAGTTGGCACAGTGGATAGACCTTGAAAAACTGAACACAGATCAATCGAGAAAACAGGATGAAGTTGTGTGGAACTATGAAAAAAATTAGTAAAATATACAAACTGAGTAGTCCATGCGAAGATAGGCAACATCATGGACACTGGAAGGCAAGCTGCTCCGTGGTCACGTGGTTAGCGAGAGCAACTACGGAACGAGAGGTCCTAGGTTCAAGTCTTCCTTCGAGCGAAAATTTTAATTTTTTATTTTCAGTTTATGTGACAAACACTTACGTTTTCACACTATTTTGGGAGTGATTATCACATCTACAAGAAAACCTAAATCGGGCAAGGTAGAAGAATCTTTTTACCCATTCGCTAAGTGTACAAGTTAGGTGGGTCGACAACATATTCCTGTCATGTGACGCACACGCCGTCACCAGTGTCGTGTAGCATGTATCAGACGTGTTTTCCTGTGGAGGAATCGGTTGACCTATGACCTTGAGATCAAATGTTTTCGGTTCCCATTGGAGAGGCACGTCCTTTCGTCTACTAATCGCACGGTTTTGCGGTGCGGTCGCAAAACACAGACACTAAACTTATTGCAGTGAACAGAAACGTCAGCGAACGAACGGACAGATCATAACTTAGCGAAAATAAAGCAAGTAAAATTTTCAGTCGAGGGACGACTTGAACCAAGGAGCTCTCGTTTTGCAGCTACTCACGCTAACCACGGGACCACGGCGCTGCTGAGCTCGCACTCTCCTTGATGTTGCCTATCTTGCGTATGGACTACTCAGTTTGTATATTTTACTAATTTTTTTCACGGTTCCACATAACTTCTTCCTGTTTTCTCGATTGATCTGTGTTCAGTTTTTCAAGGCATATCCACTGTGCCAACTTATACCTAAGTCTGAGGGGGGTGCGATGGGGAGGTTCCCTTGTAAGCAGATTCAGAAGGATGTAGGCTGCAGTAGGTACTAGGAGATGAAGCTTGCACAGTATAGAGTAGCATGGAGAGCTGCATCAAACCAATATCAGGACTGAAGACCATAACAACAACAACAACATCAATAGTCTGTAGCCTTATTACCAGCTATATTCTTTTCTTTAATTGTTTTTCGGAACGAGCACATAGAGCCAACTAAACACTGGAAATGTTATACTACACTTTGTTTTGACAGTTAAGCGTATAGGCTACTTTAAATCGAAGTCGTATAGGCTTAACAAAGGACAGATTTCGACATAAAACCGATTTGACATCCTCCACTTCCCCCCGCACTTAGTAACGTTTGTGGTCAAAACGCTCAAAATGTGATGAGTTAGTGGCTGGTGGAAAGGAATTACGTAAATTTTATGGATTGGCGTCCAGAAAGAGTTGTGGTTATTTTGAGTTTCAATGAGTACCTTGAAGTAATCTTTCAGTTATAAAATTGTGAAAACATATTTTGTGGCTCTATAATGACGACCTGGAGAAACTCTGTCAACTGCACACGAATTCGGAAACTCGCGTGTCCCTCACCTACCGCTGCAATCCTACTGGGGAAAAAAGGAGGACCTAAGCATTACCTCCAAGAGAACGATCTACTGACAGCTGTTTCTTTAATTACACGAACTGCTGAGTGTTATTCGCAAGTGATTTCAAGGTGATTCCGTATTTCTAGATTTCCAGAAGGCTTTTGATACTGTACCTCACAAACGGCTTGTAGTCAGACAGCGAGCTTATTGAACATCGTCTCCGTTATGTGATTAGATTCTTGATTTCCTCTCAGAGAGGCCACAGGTCGTAGTAAATGACGGAAAGTCATCGATTAAAACAGAAGTGATTTCTGGCGTTCCCCAAGATAGTGTTATAGGCTCTCTGTTGTATCTTATCATTTTAACGATTTAGGAGAAATCTGAGCAGCCGTTTTAGGTTGTTTGCAGATGACGCCGTCGTTCGCCGTCTAGTAAAATCACCAAAAGATGATTTAGAAAAGGTATCTGCATGGTGTGAAAACTAGCAGTTGACCTTAAATAATGAAAATTGTGGGGTCATCCACACGAGTGCTAAAAGGAATCCGTTAAACTTCGTTTACATGATAAATCAGTCAAATCTAAAGGCCGTAAATTCAACTAAATAGGTAGAAATTACAATTACAAACAACTTAAATCCGAAAGAACACATATGAAATGTTGTGGGGAATACGAGCCAAAGACTGCGTTTTATTGACAAAACCCTTAGAAGATACAACGGATCTACTTAAGAGAGTGCCTACGCTGGTTGTTCATCCTCCTTTGGAGTACTGCTTCGCGGTATGGGATGATTACCATCTAGGTTTAGCGGACTACATCGAGAAAGTTCAAAGAAGGGCAGTACGCTTTGTATTATCGAGAAATAGGGGAGAGAGTGTCACGGACATGATACAGGATCTGGTGTGGACATCGTTCAAACAAAGGCCTTTCTCTTTGCAGCGGGATCTTCTCACAAAATTTCAAACACCAACTTTCTCCTCTGAATGCGAAATATTTTATTGACGGCGACGTACATAGGGAGAAACGATATCACAGTAAACTAAAGGAAATCAGAGCTCGCACGGAAAGATATAAGCGTTCATTTTTCTCGCGCGCTTTTCGAGAGTGGAATAATAGAGAATTATTGTGAAGCTGATTCGATGAACCCTGTGCCAGGCAGACACTCAAAGTGTGATTTACAAAGCATCCGTGTAGATAATGGAATGCGATTCACGTGACGTTCGTTTAGAATCCCCGCACCACTGAGAAGTGAAGACCGGATTAAATGCAGAATCGAATGTTCTACGAACTTTCCGTTTTCAGGCACTTTACCACTTGACCACCACGACTCTGTGGTACCATGAAACTGTGACTGTACTTTACCATAACCACAGTTAGTAACTCATTATAGTATTTAATATCACAGGTAGGTCATTATTAAGAATTATGCGACATGCTGAATCTAGGGATAGTTAATGTAAAGAAATGAAAATGGTGAACGTTCCCATGAAGAAAGGAAAATGCGGATGTGATAAACAGACTGCTCATGATCCTCGTAAATCGCACAGCGCTGGCAACCCATCGGAAAGAAATGAGCGTTCGTTAATCGCCTTAATTTTATTGTAGTACTTAAAAAGAAGGATGATAAAATGATTCTAGTTACCTGGAGAACACTAAGATTTCGTAAATGGGTCAAGATATCTCAACAATGATTTGCACAACTGTTAGGACGCATATAGGCAACTATTTTGGAGTGTGGAAACTGCTTTGAAGTAAACTGGGTTAGAGTTTCAGATTGTAGCTTTACCGCCTTCCATTAACAGATAATCTTCGAGATTCCTTGTTTTTATTAACAGATTCCTGTTTTTATTTCACAGGGTGTCTCGGTAAATATTTCATACATCTTAAGATAGGCAACCCTACTTTCATCATTCATACTGGGGCAGTTGAAGTAAGCTGGTTCGTCTGCTTTGAGGTACATGGAATATTTACCGGATCAGCTATATTTTACCAACCCACCTCCTGTACATGTAAATTACTCCGTAACTATTAATGTAACAACAATTGTACAATAGATTACTTTATATACCCGGCCGGCGTGGCCGAGCGGTTCTAGGCGCTTCAGTCTGGTACCACGCGACCGCTACGGTCGCAGGTTCGAATCCTGCCTCGGGCATGGATGTGTGTGATATCCTTAGGTTAGATAGGTTTGAGTAGTTCTAAGTTCTATGGGACTGATGATCTCAGATGTTAAGTCCCATAGTGCTCAGAGTCATTTGAACCATTACTTTATATAAGTTGCTGTAATATTTATGAGCGTCAGACAGGTGTTAAAATGGTCATAGTGAACATCGCTCGCTCAGAGCCGAGTAGAATCTGTGGAGGGAAGTTTTCTGTCAATATTCAAACGAATGAATCTATTGATCTGCGTTAATTAATTTTCTACATCTATGAAGAGTTGAATTACTTTTCTTTTAAGTTTCTTAATGGAAAGTGGAAGAGCAAATCATAATGCACTGCAGTAACCTTAAGAAAGGATGTTGATTACCGTTCCTAATGAAAGAACAGTATATATTTTAACTGTATTGCGTGGTGATTTGTTCTTATTTTTGTTTGAAGAGTGATGAAATCTTTATTCGCGATGCTGTGTCAGTGATACCCATGATTTAGTATTCCACGTATCAAAATTATTTTTAAACGTTGTTCTTAATTTATAGTTTTTTGTTTCTTTTCTTTTTGGATGAGTCGTTACCTTATTATTCAGGCAGAGGGTGCAGATGCATCGGCGTTGTTACGACGGAGTTAGACTTTCGAAATGTACGATCGTCATATTGATTTGAATAAATTCATGGGGCCATTTGAAGTTATAGATTCAACAGTTGCTTTTGATCTGTCACAAAAGTTTCTTAATAGAGTATACAGTGGTCAGATCCTCGTGGAAACAATCGTTAACCAGTGTCGAAGATATTCGTCCCCATATATTTTCTTCTACGTGTGCTAGCACAGCTGGAAATGACTAACGTTTTGAGCCATGCCTGGATATCTTTTTCGCTAACTTTATGGGAAGTTGCGACAACGCCTCTCAGTTTACAAACTTCTGTTGTACACGCCTCCGAAGAAAGAAACTTAGCTCAGTGAATGTATCGAATGTCGTCATTTCATGGAAATAGGCCAAAGATAACCTGGTAGTCATTACATGAATACCATGTTAACGCGGACTTATACTTCACCATACTAACAGTGATTGGCGTAGGGTCTCCTGACTCACGCCGGCGTACGAGAGTGCCTGGAGCGGTAACGGCACCAAGAGGACTGTCCCGTCGGAAGGCGATGACTCGCTGCTGCAACCGATGTGACGTCGTTCATGACCTCGTCATCGACGAAACCTGAAACCGGAATCTTCGTTTTTGAATGAAATGGGACTACCTCCCCATCCCCATCTGGAATTCCTTCCTCATACTAACACCATCTGAAGAGGTTATTTTAAACCGAATTTTTAACTTTCTGGACTTTATACTGTTATGTCTATACCCAGTTATAGTAGTAAACTGCAATTGAGAAATTAGTACAAAGAAGTTTATTATCTCTGATTAAATTTCATATTAATAAACTACCCGATTTGTATTAGCAACTAAGGAGAATAAACCGTTTCTTAATAATCCAACTTCAAAATTTTGTGATATGAATTCTGCAGTCATGTTACACCACATATTCTTGAAAATTTACCACTCCCTCATTTCTGAAAAACTAAGATCTTTAACCATTATCTACTTGAGAGTAAACCGAAATACTGTTAGTAATATTTTATTCAAAGTAATTTGTTCATACTTATCTAAAATTTAACTTAAATTGTTGTACTGTAAATTCATTGAAATGATATATGAAATTAAATAAATTTTTCCAAACTGAATATCAGAACACGTAGGGCAATATGAGGCCCATTTTTTGATTAAAGTAACAAAAATCATCTCGTGACTTTTAATTGTTATTTTGTAAATCTTATATTCAATATGTATTCGACTGTTCTGTTTTATGTAGAAGGAAGTGCCGCATGAGCCACGAGGTCAGTCTGCATTATTGTCTTTCGGCAGCTGTTTGTGGGAGTCTTTCGGAGGCTGTGTGACGGACAGTGTATATTCCACGTATTTACTTGGTAATCAGTCACAGTATATGAAAAGAAAAATATTATACTCTGTGTTTTATTACAAAATTAGTACTACGGCTACGCAAGGATCGAGGACTTAAGTAGTATTAGTAGTACTAGTAGTAGTAGCTTTATTCACCTGTAGATCTCTTTTTACAAGGATATAGGACATGTCAAAGTATTTACAAGTTCAGACCAATTTAAAATAAACTAATTCGTATACATATACACTTACAGACTTCTGGTTATTAGATTTACTCCTGGTATACAATACCTTTTTTTTACAAACAACTTATTAAATAATGTAATGCCATACTGTTCACTCGTATCTCACTGTCAGTCACACATTGTTTCATAACACTTCACTATCAGTATTAATAATCAAACTGAAACTTTATCTGAAAATTCACAATAACTTAACATCCGATTAAGTGGTGTTGAAATAAATGTCACATCCGCAAATCGTCGGAAAAGCTATACCATTTTGTAACAATTTATCTCTTAAACACTTCCCCAGGGATTTTAAAATACATCTAGTGGATTACCTATGGCAATGTAAAGAGAGTTTTCCTCCGAATTTGACTCATTTTGCGAAAATTAAACTAGCCAAATGTTTCCTTGACGGTGAAGTGCTGTCATGGCCTAATCAAAAGCAAAGCCAAACAACCTTTAATGATTCCAGAATGAGATTTTCACTCTGCAGCGGAGTGGGCGCTGATATGAAACTTCCTGGCAGATTAAAACTGTGTGCCGGATCGAGATTCGAACTTTTTTTTTGTAACCATATATATTTATTTAAATATTTTATCAACGATACATTTAAAAAAAGACATTTTATTCTATTAATCTATTATCCTAGTGATGGTTAATATTATTGTCATTTTATATGTTTTCGTTTTTATATTTTCCTTTTTCGTTTTTCTCTTATTGTTTGTTCCTTAAACCCTTTTACATGGCCATTTGTCGTCTTTTTTTTTTTTTGAGGGGGGTAGACATTGCAGGACAGGCATAACAGTTTATATTTGGCATCGTTGCATTGATTTGAGTTTATGTTTCCGTATGTGATGCACTTGTGATGCCACAGGCACATTGTGTATTCTGGTTTGATCTCTTCCTCTAGTTACACTGTTTAGTGGGACAGTATGAAGGAAACGTCACCATGATAGGTGGAGCAGAAGTGGAAGAAACTTTTTTTTTTTACATATACTACAGAATATACCTAATTGAAGAAGAGAGAAAATTTTGTCATATTACATAAGAGAAGCAGAAAGGATAGTGTGAGTAATCAATAGAATTTTATAGGCACAAAGTAAAGGAAATCAAAATATCTAATAATAATGAGTAGTTGGCACTTTCCACTAAGGAGCACTTTGTGTCACTGATTCCACTAGGAAGAAACACTTTATACTACTATACTTCACTATTTGATGCGAGAAGAGAAAGCACTTTATCTTTTTTGTTGCACTTGTTCACTATCACTGCACACGTTATCCTTGTGGTGAGTGTGGTGAGGTGGCTGGTGGCGGTGCTGAGGGTCACAGGCTGGGAAGGACTCTGGCGATTGCTGTCTGCAGTGGAATCTGCAGGAATCTTTCGAAGTTCTCGTGGTATCGCCTGTGCTGCTGGGCCGTCTTGTTCTCCTCCCAGAGGTCCATCAGGAAGGCCAGCCGGTCGGTCTGCCTCCGCGCTACGATGGCGTGTGCCGTCATGGCGAGGATCCAGAGAGTCGCCAGTCGCTTGGGTCGTGGAAATGGGTTGCAGTCTGGGGCGGTGATTGCTTCCACTGTGATGCTTACCGGCGCCGTTCTGTTGATGTGGGCCACCATCTGCTGGCACGCTTCCCAGATGTTGATGGCATTCCCGCACGTGAATCGGTGCTCGAGGGTGTCGGTCATGCCACATACGTCACACTTGTCACTTGCGACGAGTTTTATCTCCGCCAATCTTTGGTTGGTGGGTACCGTTCTGTTAATTATTTTGTACCATGTCTCCTTCGCATGTTTAGGCAACACGTTTTCCGAGACGTTCCTCCATATTTGTTTCCAATTGTATTGCGGGAGTTTTTGTTCAATTTTGTTTTTTGCCGGCTTCCACCTGAGGGTCCAGTATATTCTCTTGGCTGTTCTGTGGCTGGGGTTCGCCACGGTGTCCAGAACGTAACTTTTGTTGGCGTAGTGCAGCCTGACGTGTCGCATTCTGCAGGGAATGTGTCTCGTGTCGACCGGCGCTTCTTGTGATGCGGGCTTGTATCTTCCAAATTATCTTGGCTGTGACACTGTCAGGGTTTTTGTCCTGGATAGCGAGCGTTCGTTTCAGTAGAAGGGCTGCACATTTGGTCTTTATATCAACTAGACCTAGTCCCCCTTCTTTTGTTGGCAGCGAGCACGTTGCTTGCGCCACTTTGAATATATTTCGACGCCACAACAGATAGTACACTGCGCTCGTTAGTGCTCGCGCAATTTCTGTCGGGATGTTTAAGATTTGCGCCAGGTACCAAGCTTTCGACAGGATCGTCGTGTTTATCAGTTCTGTTTTCTGGTGGATTGTTAGCTTCCGCTTCGCGTGCTGTCTGGGGAGACCTCTTATGGTGTGTAGCACGTCCCTCCAGTTGTATGCGGTCATTCTAAGTGGACAAGACTGTATATATATTCCAAGAACTTTATGGCTTTCTGCTATTTTATACCATTGGCTGTCTGGTTTGAGTCGTTGATTCCCTATCGGCAGTAGCACTGTTTTTCTGGGGTTGGTTTGGGTGCCTGACGCTTTTTGGAATGTATTCATGATGGTTTCTACTCTCCCAATATCTTCCTGGTCTTCAATAAAGATGCCTAGGTCGTCAGCGTAGGCTATACATGCTACTGCTTTGCCTCCTACGGAGAAGCCTCTGATGTCGTTTGTGAGTTTCCGCAGCAGCGGGTCCAGTGCTATAGCGAATAGAGCCATTGACAATGGACAGCCTTGCCTCACGGATCTGTCCAGTTTTATCAGTCCTCACAGGACGGGGCGTGAGTCGTGCTTGGGTAGCTCAGTTGGTAGAGCACTTGCCCGGGAAAGGCAAAGGTCCCGAGTTCGAATCTCGGTCCGGCACACAGTTTTAATCTGCCAGGAACTTTCAACCTTTAATGAATTTGAACAAATGATCTTGAATGAAGTGTGATCCGAAAGTAAACAGGCACGCATCAAAACAGCATTTTTGAATGGTAGTAGGTACACACCAGGTAATTTCTCGATGTGAGAAATTTTTGAGAAACAGTTTCGTTATAGGATTTTTAAACGTGTTGATAAACTTGACAAAACTTTTGAGGAAGAGGACAGGGTTAATAACTCACATAACGACAGAAACAACAATTATAATGGGGGCATCTGAACATAACCAGCAAAATAGACAGAATGATAATAGACAGAACGATAATACTTATAATAGCTGAAACAAAAATAATAGGAATGGTAAAGGTAATAGTCAGAACATTTCCCTAAATCGCTCCAGGCAAATGCCGGGATGGTTCCTTTCAAAGGGCACCGCCGACTTCCTTCCCCGTCCTTCCCTAATCCGATGAGACCGATGACCTCACTGTCTGGTCTCCTTCCCCAAACCAACCAACCAACCAACCAGAAACCATAGTACCCAGAACCAGGAAATCTATTAATACCTTTACTTGGTATCTGTCGGGTGGAGAAAGTAAATAATTTTCATGAGCAGACAATAACAAATTCACATCAAGAGGAGTGTGACGATGAGAGTGTCTGTGACTATCCTGTTAAAGGAACTAATTTTTAAAGTAAGATTTGGGACGTTAAAATTTAACGGATGTATAGTGATTAGAGAGGTACTGTAGCTCCTTATGAACTTGAAAAGGGGGTTTTAGTAAAACTGTTCTGAATGTTCTGTGAACAACGTAGATGTTGATAGTGATTACTTTGGTATTGGTAATTTAACGTAGCATGAGCAGGAGACTTTTATAGATAACTGCGATGAGGGGGGGGGGGGGGGAGAAAGCTTATCCTGAGTAAATATTGGTCGCAGTGAATGACATCCAGGTGAGTGGTGTCAGAGCTAACGATTTAGTGGTTGAAGGTGAAGCTGTACACTTAATTTAGATGAGCTGGATGGTATAGTTTATGCTAAAGTAACTGATCATGACTGGGTCAGTTGTGAGGCTCAGGAGGGTCAACTTTCTCCAGTCAACATTACTGATATTTTGTGTGAACGGCAGGACATTAGAACACAGCATTGTGAAGTAAATAAGAGGATTATTGAAGATTTCAGAGATATTGGTAAGGATGAATCAGATTTCAGTTCGGATGATCAGTTTATTGATAACTCTGAACCATATTTTACTTGCAACACTAATGAGCACATTTATTCAAATCCAACTCGTCAATCCAATCAAACATTAGAAGTTATTCATGAAACATGCACAAAGGTACCAATTTTCCTTATACAGGTATCTAAAGATAATGAGAAACATTTGAAGAAAGATTTATATTTTGAAGATACAGAGGATGATTTGCTTAGAAAAACTAATATTAACAAACAGCAGGATTTATGTGGTAGTCCATACATCAAAATCACAGTTGGCGATTGGCATGGTTATTGTTTGATTCACACAGATAGCGCAGTTCCTATTATTTCTGAGAAGTTCAGGGATAGAGTTAACCAGAGTTCTGAGTACATCAAATTTCCTATAATGGGAGTTAGGATTAAAGGTGCTACACGTACGTTTAGTAAAGTTGTACACAGTCAAGTTTTAATCACATTTCGTGTTGACAATGCAGTTTTTAAGCAATGATGCTCGGTGGTCAGCAATCTGAATGAGGAGATATTGATAGGTTTGGACTGGATATTGTAAACAATGTAACATTTGACTGGGTGAAGTTCAGAGTAAATTCTTCTAACGCAAAAAGAAATATTTCTAGTTATACTATGTTACACTTAAGAGCTAGTGACACTTCTGATAATAAAATATATGGTTTTGACATTGAGGTAGAAAAAGGCTATACTGATGATGAATTGTCTAGTGATGATTGAAAGGGATTTTGATCAACTTGTTACTGACAAGGTAACAGAAGCAGACTACTTTACTGGAGGTGAGAAGTCAGAACTGGAAGAAGATTCGAGATCCTATAAAGATATGTTTACTGAGAAACCAGGTAGAATTGAGAAGTATACATGCAAGTTAAGGCTTAAAGAGTACCAGCCTTTCCTTATGAAACAGTATTCAGTTCCTATTTGTAACAGACAGGTTGTGGAAAAAGAGTAGCAGAACATGCAAAAGTGCTGGATTATTGAAAGTACTAGCTAATACAACAATTGTTTGGTTGTTGTAACCAAAAAGGCTGGTACAGACAGGCTCATGCTTGATAAATGTGTGGGTGGAGAAGATGATCACCCTGAGTTAATAGCAGAATTATTCATTAAATTTTCTGGTGCCAAGTATTTTTCATGCATAGATTTGACCTCAGGTTTCCACCAGATAACATTAGAATCAGAATCTAGGAAATATACTGCTTTCTTAATCTCTGATATAAGCTATCAGTATTGTGTAGTAATTGTTAGTTTGAATATATTTGTAGTAGAGTTTATTAGAGCCTTAGATCTTGTGTTGGGTAGTGAAATGCGTTCAACACCAGTAATTTAAGTTGATGACATGCTCGTAACAAGATGAGATGAGCATGTCAACACAATCAAAGGGATAGTTAGTAAGTTCAAGCAGGTATGACACTTAAGTTAGCTAAGTGTAAGTCTTTGAGCTTTTTAGGACAAACTATTTGTGAAGAAGGAATATTACCTGATCCAGACAAAATTAAAGCTATTGATAAATTTCCTAAACCTATAAATAAGGAGTAAGGTCTTTTTTGTCTGTGCAATCTCTATCACAAATACATTAAGACTCAAGATTTAAAAGCACATAGCTTACACTTTAAAGAAAAACACAATACGGGAATGGTCAACTGATTGCCAGTTTGCTTCTGCTCAGATTAAGAAACAACTCTGTAACAGCCAAATTCTACGTACACTTGATTTTACTTTACCATTTTGCCTTATGACTGACAGTAGGAACTATGGTTTAGGTGCTTATTTATTCCAGCAAGAAGAGGTAGATGGACAGATGGAGCAGTGTGCTATCAACTTTGCAAGCTGTAGTTTGCAAAGATATACAGAACAGAAAAAGAACTACTTGCCATTGTGTGGGGATTCAAAAAGTTTAGAAATTATTTAACAGGACATATCATTGTTTTTACTGATCATAAAGCTTTATGCTATTTTCAAGAATGTAAACTTTATTACAACAGGATTATACCTAGGGCCTTATCCTTGCACAAGTTTGATTACACTATTTTACATATTAAGGGTAAGCAGAACTGTGTCTTAGACGATCTACCTAAATTGCCAATAGGAATTCAGCAGGAAAATGTTGGATTACAGAATGATAAGAACTTAAAAATCATGTTTATCAAAGGTGTAGAAGAAGAAAAAGTGATAGTTAAGACATATGAACATTTGAGGAGACATCAAAATCAGGATGAAGACCTTAAGTTAGTAATGAGCTAACTTGAGAAAAAGGGGTATGAGAAAGTTGCACAATACTACCAGGAACACACAGGAATTCTGTTTAAGAGACACAGACCTGATTCTGATCAGTGTAAATTATGCTGGTTTAAACAACACACTGATTTACTTATTAAGTTTATACATGAAAGTTTTGGACATTGTGGCTGTATCCAATGCAACCAAATGTTTATTTTAGTAATATCTCTAGAAGAGTGAAGACTTATGTTGCATCTTGTGAGGGATTTCAGAGGATAAAAGTGATAAATCAAAGTCATAAAAGATTTCTACATAGTACTATTCCTAAAGATAAGTCTGAGCTCATTGGAGTCGAATTCTATGGTCAACTTCCTCATTCAGGAGATGGGTACTCTTATGTCTTTGTAGTTGTTGATTTGTTCACTAAATTAGCTAAGCAGTATCAATTGTAGAAAGCCACTAGCCACAAGATAATTCAAATTTTTGTCAATTATTACTTCACCAATGTGGGCAAACCAAAAACAGCCGTATCTGACAATGGCAGTCAAGTTATATCCAATGTTTGGAAGCAGTTTGTTAGAGATAAGAACATCAAAGATAATTGCATGTCAGACTATTCGACTTCTTGCAATCCAACAGAGAGATACATGAGAAAGATTTGACGGCTTCGTTGGGCTTATTGTGCTAAGGACCACAGTTACTGATATTCTTACATAAAACAGTTTGAGAACATCCCCAACCATTTACAAGACACCAATACTGGGTTTTCTCCATATGAAATTCGGTATAATAAGAAGCCTGCAACCCTTTTGTGTGAATTAGTTAATTCTCCTGTATGCTCTGAAGTTTCACCTGATAAGAGAGAGGATATTGTGTGAAAAAATATGAGAGCCTATTATAATAAGAAAAAGATAAGCCGTGATAAAAGTTTCAAAGTAACACAGTGCAAAGCTGGTGACCCAGTATTAACCAAAATCTACGAAAAGTCTAAAATAGGAAACAAAGAGAATACGAAATTTTTTGACATATGCACTGGACCTTTTGAAATTTCTGAGATGCCACATCCTACTTATTTACCCGAAATCAAGAAACGTACGACGGTTGAAACATAAATAGCGGCAACTATTTATTCACAACCGATACAAAAGAGTTACATGTTGCGCCTGTTACTGTCTCTCAAAGTAGTCACCAGCGTTGAGTAGAACCCGTTGCCAGCGCCATGGAAGGCGTAGTATACCGTTAGCAGAGCCTGTTCTGTTGATGGTGCGAAAGGAGCGGTCTACTGCCTGTCGAATCTCTGAAACAGTTCTGAAGCGAATGCCACGATGTGGTTCCTTCATCTTCTGAATCAAATGAAAGTCACAAGGACTTATGTCTGGGGAGTATGGTGGATGGTACAGTACTTCCCAGTCTCATCGACCGAACAAAGCAGCCACAGCTTGCATTGTCGTGCAAAATAATGGATGGGTTGCACAGAAAGTGTCGCCTCTTCTTTCGCAAAACTGGTCGCAGGCGATGCTCCAGAAAATAACAGTAGTACTGTGCATCGACGGTCTGCCGTGGAGGATCATAATGCGTTAGCATAACATCATCACAGTCCTACACGAGAATCACCATAGCTTTAGACCACGTTATGCTTTTCACACACATGAATATGAAGCTTTTAAATGACTATTGTGATGCTTGTATTGACATTCATTACACACCTGATACACTTTCATAAACAATGTCTTATGCCTTATACTTATTGGCTGATGCTTT
Organism: Schistocerca nitens; assembly: GCF_023898315.1. Classification (NCBI taxonomy): domain Eukaryota; kingdom Metazoa; phylum Arthropoda; class Insecta; order Orthoptera; family Acrididae; genus Schistocerca; species Schistocerca nitens. The sequence goes on from NC_064617.1 coordinate 843,782,226, forward strand.
GAGAAGTGGGTAATGCACCATATTTATTATTCTATAGATTTTGATGCAATTGTGCTTTGTGGTCTGACTCTGTTAAGTATTTATGTGATTCTGTCATTCTATTGACGTCTTATAATGAAGATATGAAGTTAATGGTTTTGTTTCTATGACTGACTCCATCACTCTGCTGAGTGTTAGGGAGTGTGGTCTCTGATTTGCGCTTTATGCTTTGCATCCTTCAGTTTTGCCCTAGAGTGACAACAGATTATTTACCTATATTGCATCCTTCTGCATTGTTCTAGCGTGACAACAGAGAAATTTGCTTAATTACCTTTTGCATTGTTCTATCGTCACAGCAGAAAAATTTACTTAATTGCATTCTGCATTGTCCTACCATCACAACAGAAAAATTTACTTAATTACCTTCTGCGTTGTCATAACATCCCAACAAAAAAATTTACTTAATTGCCTTCTCCATTGTCCTAATGTGGCAACAGAAAATTTACCTAATTATTCTCTGACTTCACCTTTAAGCTTTGCAGCTTTCTGTCTTGATCTAGTGTGACAACAGATGATAAACTTAATTGCCTTCCATTTTGTCCTAGAGCGACAACAGATAATTCACCTAACTGCATTACATTTTTTCTTTACTGAGATACTTTATTAGTATTTACCCATGAGCCTATGAACGTGTTCAATTATTCATGTTTAAATCTATTGGATTGGACACTTATATATACTTGGTTCTTTCTTGTTTTCTTTTATTTGATGGTACTCTTGTCTTGGTTGAAATTCTCCTTGCTTCTGGCTTTGCTGTGGGAAGTTCTTGAATTTTCGAACATGTTGTGTGTGTTTGATGAACCTTGGATGTTTGTTCACCAGTCCTGCTCTGTATAGCAGAAATGTGATTTACTGCATCCTTCTGTTATGTCCTAGTGTGACAACAGATAATTTACCTGAATTGCATCTGGATTTTGTATTGATGTTTGATGTGTCATTTTTCAAATGAACCGATGATGATATCTAGAACTCATATTCCATTTTTTATGTATATGTTTCTGTCCTACTTGACTCCTGGTACCTTGTTTTGTAATTTTGACTTTCATGTTTGTATCCTATGCAGTGTATTATGATTGTGATACTTGTCTGGAACTGGATGTTCCTCCTTGCTATGTTAATGTCTAAAATTTTGGTTTTTTCCTTGAGTCAACACACAGGCTATTTAAATTTCTTTTGTATTTCAGTAGCATATTAGGGTTAGCATGTTTAATCTTCATATTGTATTACCTTATCTGTCTTATTTTGTACAGCCTGTTAGCTAGTTTGTTTTCATTCCATTGTTTATTGCTGTATGAAACACCTACATCTGAAGTAACACCTCCATTGATGTGAAGGGTGCTATTCAGGGAAATATATGGGGAATTTGTCTTCTGTTTTTCCTTATTCCCAACATCGTGTAAGTTTTCTTTTATCTTTTATACTATGACATCTATGTGCTGATCACCCAATCAGTTTACCCCTTTTCCATCTGTGTCATATGTTGACTTCAAATTGAGGTTTCAGGAATGGTCTGGGAAGCAAATCTTCAACTCAGTTACCTTTGAATCGTACATGTTACCTGATTTTTCATGACCCATTTAGGCTAAGAGCTAGTACTTCAAGTTTCATTTTTTTGTGAATACCCACTGTAGTGATTACTTCTTATTTGACTAAGTAACTGATTAATTACATGCTGATTTAATGACACACTTGGCCAAAATCAGGTCAAGCTACTCATACCTTTTACACCCTAATGTATATGAACTTACTGTATTCTAAGTATTATACAGAAAATTTGGAATTTAAATTTGAGTTTACTGCTATGACATACAACTTTTCTTCTAATAATATATATATTTTCCGAGAACTTCAAGATGACACTGTGATATGTGTATCCTGAGATGCAGATTAAAGATGATTATACATATGTTGAGATTGTACTCATATAACACAAAGATGACAATTGTGATCCAAATACTTTATACACAGTCATTACATACGATTTTTGATCTTACACTACACATATTGTTGGCTTAGAATCACGCTTCAAATGTTACATAGGTTTCAGGCTGAACAAGCATTTTGTCTCATGGGAATTTCCTGTTTGGACCATTGTGAGGTCGATGCTGGCCTACCTGTTTGCTTTCGTAATAGACATGTCTGTTGCCCTTTAAATTCTGTATAGACAGGAGGAAGAAACATATCCAGTGTTAGGATAGTAATGTGACTTGTAATATGATGATTTTGCTTATCTAAATCAATATCTTGATACTATTACATATTTTGTCTAGTTTTGTGATGAAATGACCAATTTAAAGAACTACGTTCTGAAGGGAAAATGAGTTAAATAGAAAATCTTTGTCATGAATGTACATAAATGACATAAACTTTTATTTATTGTATGTGATGTCATCCATTAGGATGGAAACATATAGAGCGTGTGGTTTCAGGTACTGAGAAGACAGTGTTACCCAAAATGACATGTTGGACTGTAGAGGGTGGGGATCCCACCAGAAGAAATAACTCGTATAGGAAAATGACATTTCAAAACGATTGTACAAATGTATCTTGTATTACTTAGATAGGAATCACAAAGTACATGATTTTGAACTTTGTTTTTATTCTCACCTTTGGAGTAGCTCATGTCTATTTTTAGGATGTTTAGTTGTAATTGATGCTTTGTCTCATATAAAGTTTTAGGACTTTTGTTGTAATTGAACATATCACTGTAAGTTTTTATAATTCACATTGTTTGTTTCTAAAGCGTTACAGAACATTAATGCTATACATTTATCATTTCGTATGTTTTGGGCGTTACACATATTACCCATGATTTAATGTTTTTGGTGTTTCAGACCGCCTGTATCTCACTATTTTTGGTATGAACACCTTTATTTGACAGTATGTCTCTGGGTACTCGGTTGTAATTCTGTTCCTAACTGTCTGCATTTCACCTTCACGATTGTAGAAGAGCATTTCACTAACCTTGGCGGGGGGGGGGGAGGGGTAATTGAAATAGGGCTACTTCCCAACCCATATCTCAAATTCCCTCCTCATGTCAACATTCTCTGAAGAAGTCATTTTAGCTCGAATATTTATCTTTCTGGACTTTATACTGTTATATGAGTTTATTATCTCAGATTAAATTTCACATTAATAAACTAGCAACTAATGGGAATAAAGAGTCTAGTCTTTCGGCAGCTGTTTGTGTGAGCGTCTTTCGGAGGCTGTCAGACGACTAATGCATATTCCACCAATGTCCTTCATAATCAGTCACAATGATGATGATGATAAGGTCCCATACTCCGAGGAGCATAAGGGATAATGCGGGAGACCCGCACCGCCGACTAGGAAAGGTCCTAACGAGGGTGGTTTGCCATTGCCTTCCTCCGACAGTAATGATGATGATGAAGAAGACACAACAACACCCAATCATCTCGAGGCAGGGATTCATTTACACTATATGACGAGAAAAGAGTTACACTCTGCGATTTATTTCAAAATTAGCGCTACAGCGACGCAAGGAACCAGGAGTTTCTGAAGCAACAACCCCCTAGGACATCAAAGCTGAGTATCTCATCAAATGGAGCAGCTAAGTTATTAGGTCAACTTTCATTAAGTGTGATTGAGACGTTCTAGTTCCATGCATCTTCATGCTTGTGAATGGCGGAGGCCCAAACTATTAAGTTGCTCCGATGCTATGACTGAGAATTCATTATTACCACTGTCGAACTATAGTTAGAGCTCGAAATGTGTATAGCTTTTTCTCTTTCACAGACAGTGTTTTAATTAATGTGCTTTGCTCCTCTCACTATTAAGGGTGGCAACTTACGAGGTAGTGCGAGATTCCCTGTGGCGGCTGTTCTTTCTATCCTGTTACCCTGACCGAAAACACCAGAGAAGGATAAGCTGGAGGTAATGTTTAGGGCTATCCGTCGAAGGCGATGAGCAAGGAAGTATGCAGTAGGCTTGGATTAATATCAATAAATTGTAACATACGTTTGAGCACCCTTCTGGCAGACGCATATAAATTTCAAAACGACAATTTGGAGCTCAACCGGCCGGAGTGGCCGAGCGGTTCTAGGCGCTTCAGTCTGGAACCGCGCGACCGCTACAGTCGCAGGTTCGAATCCTGCCTCGGGCATGGATGTGTGTGATGTCCTTAGGTTATTTAGGTTTAAGTAGTTCCAAGTTCTAGGGGACTGATGACCTCAGATGTGAAGTCCCATAGTGCTCAGAGCCATTTGAACCATTTAGTTTAGACCTCATTGGTGATGGAGTATGGACCTCATTGGTGATGGAGTATGGATTCAGGATAGAATAAGATGGGGAAGGAAATCCGCCGTGCCCCTACAAAGGAACGATCACAGCATTCACCTTAAGCGATTTACGGAAAACACGGGGCACCCAAATCTACGTTGCCGGGTGGGGATTTGAACCGCCACAGCACTATCTCGCTCAGTTTTGTATTACTGAGGTCTCACAACTTATCCTCCTTTTCGGCACCTACAGAACAATATTAAACTGGCATATGGTTGCCAATGTTTCGAACAGTCGTTCGCCGTATTCATGGAACTTTACTGATATCAGAGTAAGTTTTTACTCCTACTGTTGTAGTTACACCCTTCAGTTTTCGTCCGCTTCATATTATTTACGCACAGTATCCTAAATTCATCGATGCTCTGAACATCCAGCACGTTAGTGAAAATGGAGCAATCTACCGTGCAATTTACCTCCTCCGCACTGTGTGTGCAATACTCTTTTCGGGAACCAGTGAGAAAGAACACTAATGTCCATGGTTTCAGGAAAGTTGTTTTTTGTCCGTCATATCATACATTGGCCAGAATGTAGGAGGAAAAGAAATGAACCTCCACGGAACAAAATATAGTGAGTTACGATTTTATCAGAAGGATCTAAATATAAAGACTTAAAGAAAAAAATTGTTAAATACCAGCATGTGCATCTGTTTTAATAAGCAAGTGAACGGAGTGAGTCCCCACTTATTTAAAGGCTTTTATTAACTTCAGTAATTGTAAAAAACCATCCTTTGATCTTTAGGCCTATTGTAAAAAAATTAATTTCTGATAACAAAAAATCGCATTATGCGGAAAAAAAAGCTCTTAATGCAGAAGCTTACGATCTGTATCTTGAAATTACAAAATTGTGCCATGTTGTATGGTCACAAATTAATGACTATTTAGAGAATTATAAACAAGGTGTTATGTACAGGCATGAAAAGAAAATCAGTAAGCTTTTCTGCCTTTTTCCAATTGAGAGATCTTCCGAAAAATTATAAACAAGTGGCCATGTCTTTTATCACAGAGTTTTAAATAAGACTAATATTAATTTTACAGAAGGAGAAACTAGTCTGTTAGAAAAAGGGCATAAGTATAACGTTAAAACAGATTTGACTAACAAGCAGGTCGTGCAGAATGTCCTCGTAGATCTGAAAACTGGTTTAGATTGCATAAAAATGGATAGTGCTGTGCAAACTAGGATTGCTTGTGATGTAACAAATATTTTTAGTAAATGTCAGGCTGCTTCCCCTAATGCCTCATGTAATGACAAGGCCTTGATTATAAATATTAATAAGAAACTTAAAGATAATGATGCCCTTATAACGAAAGCTGATAAGGGCACTTCACTAGTAATTGCATATAATGAAGAATATATTTCGAAAATCATGTCTTTTTTCTGAACTGCAAGTCGATCCTACTCCCTCCCTCCAGAAAGAAATCAAATCAGCTGTTAACAACGCCAATTTCTTGCTTAAGCCACTTCACAAAGAGTCACTTATTAATATGAATCCACAACGCAACTTAAGATACATAAACTTGGCCACCCCATTCGTCCGATTTCGAACAGTCAGAACAGTGCTTATCGTGAACTTGCTAGATTTTTACAAGATCGGCTGAAAAAATCTTTTGTCTTCACTCATTGTTATTCTGTCTTAAATAGTGTTGCTGTAGTTCGCAAAGTAGAGGATGTAGACTGTGACCAGGCTACTAGATTGTTTTCATTAGACATAAAAAACCTTTACACGTATGTTCCCGTGCAAGAAACCCTTAAGATTGTGGAGGAAGATATCTTGCAAGGTGCCGGGGCAAGCAGTGTATTTAACACTAAATTCTTCTAGAATCTACATATGTAAATGATGCTCTAAGCCCCCCCTTTTTAACTCCGACTTTTGCTGTTGCACATGGATTAAAAAATATATGCGAACTGACTGTAATTAACCCTGCAAGTGGAGTAGAAAAGAGTTTGGTACCTGCAATAATTTAATTTGATAAATAAGTTAAATAAAAGAAGGTTTCATTAATGTAGTGAGAAAATGATGGGTTGCTCTACCGATTAACAGAATGAAGCCGGGCGCGGTGGCTGTGCGGTTCTGGCGCTGCAGTCCGGAACCGCGCGACTGCTATGGTCGCAGGTTCGAATCCTGCCTCGGGCATGGGTGTGTGTGATGTCCTTACATTAGTTAGGTTTAAGTAGTTCTAAGTTCTAGGGGACTTATTACCTAAGATGTTGAGTCCCATAGTGCTCAGAGCCATTTTTGAACAGAATGAAAGGTCTGTCCAAAATACCAATATGATTTATTAAGACTAAACATAAAATTATAAACAAAACCACATGAAACATTTATAATACATCAAATTGGCTCAAATTGGATACTCAAACAAACGCTGTGAAGGTGAAGTTGTCCCTAAACTAGATTGTGAGGTTTAAGACGAAGTGGTATGTGGAGCCAATTCCTTGCCACTCAAATCTTAAGAGGGACACACAGCTAACTCAACATTAATTGCTGCTACTCAAGACAGAACAAAGTTAGAAAAAGACGAACAGGTGCGCTCTGCTGAGCTCTGATTATCACCTAGGAAAATCCCTATCTGCCGGTGCTGCGGACATACATTACCAAACTGTCTTCTTAACTGCCAGAACACGAACTGGCGTACCGGAGGCGATGGCTGGTTGCTTCGACGTCCTCGACCGACAGGCGAGAGCCGACTACCCTAGAGCACCCGTACATGCCGAACACCGAACATTCCCGCCCCCACGACAGTGGCTGTGGTTAAACGTTCCAATCAGCAACTCGAAAACCGGCGGAAAATTCCACTCCATTGCCGGAGCACTACCATTCCACCAATGGAGATTCTTGGCGCCAATTTCTGCGCTGATTTTGCTACATCACGGAGCTATGCCCTGAGCAAGCCAATCACAGTTACTATTTTGCAGAAAGCGTGGGAATTTTCCCGCCACAACTGCCTGGGTACACAAGTCATTCCCACGCCTCGCTGGTAGCCCGCCAGAAAGTGTTTTCGCTAAGTTTCTGCGAAGTAACGGAACCTCTTGCCCAGTCGCTACTTCAGGTCCCTCCGGGCGTGTCTTTTGACAATGTCGGCGTCTGGAAAGCATTCACTCGACTCCCTCACACTCGTCGGCTTAACCCTCTCGAGATCCGCAGAGCCCGCCTGTCACCGGACCACCTGGATGACGAGAGACGCTGCGTGGGAAGTCCGCGTGTGAAGGAATAGCAACTTTTCACCGCATGCAATTAGAGACGAAAATCGTAAGATAGAAATATGAGAGGGGGCTCATGCCACCTCTCATAGCCCCTACGCCATTTTAGATTGTAATTGGTGAGCGGTTGGCTCACTTAGGAGCACGGTAGTGAGTCAATCGCCCAAGAACAATCTTACAAACTGACTCCACATGCCGCAATCTATAAAAAAAACCACTGCAACCGAAAAGTGCAGCTCATAGAGGGAGGATTATTTATGATGTAGCCAACTTCACCTTCTTAATATGGAACGCTAACACTCACATCACACATCCATACCCAGGGATCCCCTTCCAAACACCGATTCACACAGACATTCACGCTCTAAATATGGCCTGGGCATGTGAGCCAAATATGGAGCAGTTTATTCTTTACAATCAGAGTTGGAGTGCTCCGCAATTAAATTCCCAAGATTTTACAACAATTTGAATCATGAAACTAACCTAAACTCACTCACACATGATACTATTTAACAATCTCTTTGTGAGCTTTCAGAATCTAGTTACATCCTCCGATTCATTCTGTCTCCCTGCAGCAAGAATAACCTTTACAAAATGTTCCCTGAACTGATGGTCCATTCACAATGACAGTGGTGGTATCTGCTTCAGTTTATGGGGACTTCAGGCACACTGTTTGCATACACACAACAATAAATACAAAATACAAAAAAAAAAACATGGTGTGGAGAACAATACAGTAATTTGTAATAAGAATTACAGTGTAAAACACAAACACATACAAGGTATAACATACATTACAAAAACAACAAAAGAGAAAGAAATTTAAGAAAAAAAACAAGGTTCATGGGGCATCAAGTTGTGCGTGCACATTGCACAAAGTTCTCGACTGTGCTGAGAATGAGGCCATAAATCACATTGTTAGAAATATTCGAAGCACTTCACAAATTCCACAGTACTGACATCACATAGGGCTAACCGTCGGGTGTTGTTGCTACGTTGTTGCAACAGCAATAGGGTGTGCTGGAGCATCTGCAGTACTCTGTTGAGATTGCACCAAGACCCACGCATATGATCACGGCAGTACGGTAGGAAGACACAGTGATAGGCTCTCCTCACGTCGATTAATTGTCTCTGAGGTCTACTTGTTGGGATACATCACTAGTCTAGGTCTCTTCTCGTGCTGGACAGTACTTTACGTTTCCCAATATTGCAGTTCGACGAGGGATGATGGCACGTGGAGTGACTCCACAAGTGTGTGAGGTCATCCATACAGGATCGAACTAGGAGCGACGATTGCTAAAACTGCTCTCTAATAGAGAGGAGAAGTTAGAAATGAGACCATTCATTTGTTAGTGTGGCACAATACTGCTTTGTGTATGCAGATCGGCCAATGGTAGTGAGTTGTAAAAACCCAAACATGTGAGTATATAGCGTCCCTTTCTATCCTGAGGCACATGAGGTGCAGGTTCTGACACGATATGTGATCTTCTTCGTGTACTCACGACAACGTGGTCTGCCACAGGGAATCCCTCCAAACGGCTGCCGCGTCCGGAGAGCTAGCAGGCTGTCGCGTGTGGGTCGCATGGCAGTGTCAACAGCCAGCCTCACTTTCGCTTGTGGCCTGGCGAGGGCTGTCTGCCGCCTAATCCCTCATGTATACGGCCCGGTGACTGTCAGCTTGTAGGACCGGATGCTCTTGCGCCCTTCACGTCAGGTGGCGCGCTGACGCTCTCTTCTTGCAGGTAGCCGATGACCTCTTGTTTTTGCTCCGGCTGGCCTCTGCATTACCACGATCCCCGTCATCTGCACAATTCTTACAAAAATCTTATGCCTAACTTTTCCCCATGACCTTCTATGTTATAATAAATTTACATAATGACACATTGATGGTCTGTCATTTCAGACACTCTTATTTTACTTTTATAGTTATTAATCTATGGCTATCATTATAACAAAATCGTGGTGTATGTAATCTAGACATGGATATAATTTATCTTGATATTTGTGTAGAGACCGGTCTCTCTACTATACATGGTGTGTGACGCTACATTGGATGAACAGCTAAATTTGCGGGTCCGCACTAATATTACTATTAATTATATAGATCGATAGTAGACGTGCTCAAGAATTAACTACCATATGCCAACGATCTACATTCTATGTCTTCTGAATAAATTATGTTAATATGCAGGCTGAAGTTTTACTGAGCTATAAAGACCATGCAACTATTCTACGTTCGCTCGCCGGTCGTCCCCCCATCTCGGGTCTGTGATTTGATGACCTGAAAAATAACATCCCAATAGGCACGCGCCAAACACTTGTGGTAGAAAACCCCCACAATATTAATTTAGTTATTGTTAGATCCTACAGTTTAACTTATCCTAGTATATCGTACCCTTTTTATTTATTTATTTATTATTATTTTTTTTGTTTACCTTATACAATACTCTTACATAATTCCTGTTACGTTGAGATGTCTCGCTGCTCGCCGCTATTGACGACAGTGATGTGCACGCCGTACGACATGACCTCCGAGTTTTCATTACGCCTCACTGGAACTCCAGCGACTGGGTTAGCCATTGCTATACACTACAATAAATTTATAGTTGATTTTAATTTTGTATGTAATGCAGTTTTAACAATGAAAGCGCACCTTTCCAGAGGCAATGTAATATGACCAAGCCAAGACTGGTTCCTGTTGAGGATTCAGTCGCCCACCACACGCCAGCTACACAGTATGTCACGAATATCCAAGTATAAGTCCCTGGTTATTCATCTGTGACAGTCGCAAGCAGCATGCTAAATCCCCAACCAGCACATTGGCATGGTAGGCTTTATGCCCGCATTCCTATCGTCTAGGGCACCATTGGAGTCAAACGATCACAGGTTCACCCCGACTTGCAAGACAACGATGCTAGCGCAGCTCTGCAAAAACTATACTGCCCATATTCATCCTTGAAATCACGCAATATACCGCAATCTTGCAGTGCACTGACGCGTGCCTGCAAGCATTGGTATGAACGCCTCACGAACTGGTTGTGGCCGCAATGGAGCGTATCACGACTTCTCAGAACGCTTCTAAGAGCACGTTCTTGTATGCGCCCGTTTGTGCGACATCTCGTCACTCATCTTTATCCCTTAACATGGACACCAGATAGGAAAGGACAAAAACGTTGCTCATGGAAAGGTAGTGCCTCTTATCGCAACGACAGAGGAGATCGCGAACATAGACAAAAAAAGTTAACAGCAGTAAATTCTTATGCGAGAAAACGCAGCGTGTTAATACTTTAACAATCTTAATCTATTAATGCAACGATTATTGTTCCCCGAAGAAAGGTTCATATATTTGCCTATTCTACTATGTACACCACTTAAACTACTATTATTCTACGAACTTCTTTGTGTGAGAGAAGTGGTGGAGTCCTATGGACTAGCGTCAATCCCTCCTCTGACGTGCATTAGGATTTGGAGGTCTAATTTCAATCTCCTGGTTCTCCTGTTGTCCTTGATTTCGCTCTCTCCAATTACGGTCGCTTTGCCGTTCGTCATTCCTCCTGTCCCAGATTGCTTGTCTAGATTGACCCTGTTCCCTGACGTTCTGGTTTCCGTGTCTCTGGTTTCCATAACCTTGAATAGCGTAACCTTGATTTCCGTAGCCCTGGTTTCCTAACTGACCAGTGCGATTATGCGATCTTTTGTCGTCTTCCCTTGCTGGCCCGTGGTATTTGTTATTTTGCGCCTTCTTCCTGTCCTTTGCGTCTTGTTTATCGAAGACTACTTCGAGTTCGCGCAGTAGACTCTTAAATGCATCTATGTCAGATCCACACTTCCCGACAAGTGTCTGTTGATACCTAACTGGCAATTTGGAAAAGCAAAATTTAATGATTTCTCCGTTGCTATATGGACTATCTAAAAACTGATTCTTCTTGAGTAAATCATCAAAAAATTTGGTTGCGCTCCTATGCCCGGACACTTCCAGTTCAGGACAAAATATTATTTCCTCTTTAATCCTGTCTTGCGTTTCCTCTGACCAGTAGGTCCGCAGGAATGCACCAACAAATTCCTGATAAGTCCGACACGTTGCTGCCACGCCCCGCATCTTTTCCGCGGCTTGGCCTTCGATGTGTCCACACATGAATTCTAATTTGGCCTGGGTTGGCCATGACGACGGTAATGAATTTGTAAATTGCATCACCCAGCTTTCGGATGCATCGACCCTCCATTATCTTTGAATTTCTGGAGTTTTAGTATCGACAGGAAGTGATTGTGATCAAAATTCTGTCCGATCCTCGCACTGGTGTTGTCACTCGTTTCCGATACTTGCACGTCTACTGAGTGTCCTGATCTATCTTGCTGATAACTGTGATGTGCTACGTCCGTATCACAGTGGAAGTGGCATTCAGCATTCACTCTTCTAAGTGGGCTGCAATTATTGGAACTATTACTCGCTGTTTCTGCGTGTGCATTGTTCGTTCCGCACGCTGTCACTGGGCTAGAGCACGGCGGGCTTTTCCTCGGAGACACAATCCTGTGTACTCCATCATTGGTATCCGAACGCGCAGTGCTCGTGTGCCCGTTTCGCTCTAGTTTTGCTATCCGACTCTCTACTTCTTTCATTCGTTTCGTGATGTTCGTAACCGCAATATTACCTTGAGTCTTTAAGGCCGCTAAGGATTTTGAGTGGACTTGGGTCGCACGTCGCAAGCGCCCTGCGAGTTGAGAAGTTACTCTTGCGATTTTCATTGCCCCTATTGCTGCAGTTTTGGCTAGGGCTGCTACTTTTTGTGCTACCATTGACATTTGTTTTGCTTCTCCACATTCTTTCTTCATTGTTAATAATTCCCCACGAATTTCCCCTATATGCGAAATTATTGTCTCCGTGTCCTTCTTACGCTGTTCGTCAGCTTCTTCTTTCTCCTTCTTGCGTTGTTCGTCAGCTTCTTCTTTCATTGAACGTAGGAAGCTCGGTATTGGGTTTATGTCATCTCTTTGATCTCGCCACCTATGGGCGATGTAACTCTGGACACGTGGGCGCTAGAGCTCTGACGTGACCGAGCTGGCCCCTGTCTGCTCTCGTTCGTTTGATTATAAACTTCTGCTACCGTCTCGACCTGTGTGCCTGTCTCTGTTTCATCCTCCACCTCACTATCATAATCAAGGCGGCGACGTTGCTCTAAGATCGCGTCCAAATCACCTTCCTCATCAATGACCCTGTCGTCCTGTCCTGCTAAAAATGTGCCCATCTCATCTCCGAACCTATCCCCGTCAGTAAACTGCCCCTTATCCATTATGCAATCCTCTTTTGTTTTAACTTCGCTCGATAATAGTCGTGCCTTACTTCTCGTGATCATTCATCAAAAACAATTTTATCTAAAATGCACAATAAAAATAATCTACTCCATATATTCTTCGACATAGACACAAAATTTCAACAACGCCGTTCCAACGCTGTAATTACATGCACAGAAACTGCACACAAACCCCACAAAGTGTGAAGTGGTACGGACACCACATCAAAGAAACATATAAAACAATGAACAAACAAACAAATATATACGCTGAAAACAAAAACAGTAAACATGCGCCGCTACTTAAAACTAATCACGGAACTACAAGAAAAACAAGTTGGGTATTACTCACTAAAAAAAATGTTGTTGTTGTTGTGGTCTTTAGTCCTGAGACTGGTTTGATGCAGCTCTCCATGCTACTCTATCCTGTGTAAGCTTCTTCATCACCCCGTACCTACTGCAACCTACATCCTTCTGAATCTGCTTGGTGTATGCATCTCTTGGTCTCCCCCTACGATTTTTACCCTCCACGCTGCCCTCCAATACTAAATTGGTGATCCCTTGATGCCTCAGAACATGTCCTACCAACCGATCCCTTCTTCTGGTCAAGTTGTGCCACAAACTCCTCTTCTCCCCAATCCTATTCAGTACCTCCTCATTAGTTACGTGATCTACCCATCTAATCTTCAGCATTCTTCTGTAGCACCACATTTCGAAAACTTCTATTCTCTTCTTGTCCAAACTATTTATCGTCCATGTTTCACTTCCATACATGGCTACACTCCATACAAATACTTTAAGAAAAGACTTCCTGACACTTAAATCTATACTCGATGTTAACATATTTCTCTTCTTCAGAAACGATTTCCTTGCCATTGCCAGTCTACATTTTATATCCTCTCTACTGCGACCATCATCAGTTATTTTGCTCCCCAAATGGCAAAACTCCTTTACTACTTTAAGTGTCTCATTTCCTAATCTAATACCCTCAACATCATCCGACTTAATTCGACTACATTCCATTATCCTCGTTTTGCTTTTGTTGATGTTCATCTTATATCCTCCTTTCAAGACACCATCCATTCCGTTCAACTGCTCTTCCAAGTCCTTTGCTGTCTCTGACAGAATTACAATGTCATCGGCGAACCTCAAAGTTTTTATTTCTTCTCCGTGGATTTTAATACCTACTCCGAATTTTTCTTTTGTTTCCTTTACTGCTTGCTCAATATACAGATTGAATAACATCGGGGAGAGGCTACAACCCTGTCTTACTCCCTTCCCAACCACTGCTTCCCTTTCATGTGCCTCGACTCTTATAACTGCCATCTGGTTTCTGTACAAATTGTAAATAGCCTTTCGCTCCCTGTATTTTACCCCTGCCACCTTTAGAATTTGAAAGAGAGTATTCCAGTCAACATTGTCAAAAGCTTTCTCTAAGTCTACAAATACAACGTAGGTTTGCCTTTCCTTAATCTTTCTTCTAAGATAAGTCGTAAGGTCAGTATTGCCTCACGTGTTCCAGTATTTCTACGGAATCCAAACTGATCTTCCCCGAGGTCGGCTTCTACCAGTTTTTCCATTCGTCTGTAAAGAATTCGTGTTAGTATTTTGCAGCTGTGGCTTATTAAACTGAATGTTCGGTAATTCTCACATCTGTCAACACCTGCTTTCTTTGGGATTGGAATTATTATATTCTTCTTGAAGTCTGTGGGTATTTCGCCTGTTTCATACATCTTGCTCACCAGATGGTAGAGTTTTGTCAGGACTGGCTCTCCCAAGGCCGTCAGTAGTTCCAATGGAATGTTGTCAACTCCAGGGGCCTTGTTTCGACTCAGGTCTTTCAGTGCTCTGTCAAACTCTTCACGCAGTATCGTATCTTCCATTTCATCTTCATCTACATCCTCTTCCATTTCCATAATATTGTCCTCAAGTACATCGCCCTTGTATAGACCCTCTATATACTCCTTCCACCTTTCTGCTTTCCCTTATTTGCTTAGAACTGGGTTTCCATCTGAGCTCTTGATGTTCATACAAGTGGTTCTCTTATCTCCAAAGGTCTCTTTAATTTCCTGTAGGCAGTATCTATCTTACCCCTAGTGAGATAAGCCTCTACATCCTTACATTTGTCCTCTAGCCATCCCTGCTTAGCCATTTTGCACTTCCTGTCGATCTCATTTTTGAGACGTTTGTATTCCTTTTTGCCTGCTTTATTTACTGCATTTTTATATTTTCTCCTTTCATCAATTAAATTCAATATTTCTTCTGTTACCCAAGGATTTCTACTAGCCCTCGTCTTTTTACCTACTTGATCCTCTGCTGCCTTCACTACTTCATCCCTCAAAGCTACCCATTCTTCTTCTACTGTATTTCTTTCCCCCATTACTGTCAATTGTTACCTTGTGCTCTCCCTGAAACTCTGTACAACCTTTGGTTCTTTCAATTTATCCAGGTCCCATCTCCCAAAATTCCCACCTTTTTGCAGTTTCTTCAGTTTTAATCTACAGGTCATAACCAATAGATTGTGGTCAGAGTCCACATCTGCCCCTGGAAATGTCTTACAATTTAAAACCTGGTTCCTAAATTTCTGTCTTACCATTATATAATCTATCTGATACCTTTTAGTATCTCCAGGGTTCTTCCATGTATACAACCTTCTATCATGATTCTTACACCAAGTGTTAGCTATGATTAAGTTGTGCTCTGTGCAAAATTCTACCAGGCAGCTTCCTCTTTCATTTCTTAGCCCCAATCCATATTCACCTACTACGTTTCCTTCTCTCCCTTTTCCTACACTCGAATTCCAGTCACCCATGACTATTAAATTTTCGTCTCCCTTCACTACCTGAATAATTTCTTTTATTTCATCATACATTTCTTCAATTTCTTCGTCATCTGCAGAGCTAGTTGCCATATAAACTTGTACTACTGTAGTAGGTGTGGGCTTCGTATCTATCTTGGCCACAATAATGTGTTCACTAAGCTGTTTGTAGTAGCTTACCCGCGTTCCTATTTTCCTATTCATTATTAAACCTACTCCTGCATTACCCCTATTTGACTTTGTGTTTATAGCCCTGTAGTCACCTGACCAGAAGTCTTGTTCCTCCTGCCACCGAACTTCACTAATTCCCACTACATCTAACTTTAACCTATCCATTTCCCTTTTCAAATTTTCTAACCTACCTGCCCGATTAAGGGATCTGACATTACACGCTCCGATCCGTAGAATGCCAGTTTTCTTTCTCGTGATACCGACGTCCTCTTGAGTAGTCCCCGCCCAGAGATCCGAATGGGGGACTATTTTACCTCCGGAATATTTTCCCAAGAGGATGCCATCATCATTTAATCATACAGTAAAGCTGCATGCCCTCGGGAAAAATTACGGCCGTAGTTTCCCCTTGCTTTCAGCCATTCGCAGTAGCAGCACAGCAAGGCCGTTTTGGTTATTGTTACAAGGCCAGATCAGTCAATCATCCAGACTGTTGCCCTTGCAACTACTGAAAAGACTGTTGCCCCTCTTCAGGAACCAATGTTTGTCTGGCCTCTCAACAGTTACCCCTCCGTTGTGGTTGTACCTACGGTACGGCTATCTGTATCGCTGAGGCACGCAAGCCTCCCCACCAACGGCAAGGTCCATGGTTCATGGGGGGGCTGAAAAAAAATAAAATAAAATAAAAAATAAATAGAGAAAAAAAATTGAATGTTCCTACTAAGAATCCTGTTGGCTTATCAGTGATTCACAGGAAAGATCCGAGGCTAAGGGTCGCCATTTTATGCGAGGTGCCGGGGCAAGCTGTGTATTTAACACTAAATTCTTCTAGAATCTACATATGTAAATGATGCTCTAAGCCCCCCCTTTTCTAACTCCGACTTTTGCTGTTGCACATGGATTAAAAAATATACGTGAACTGACTGTAATCAACCCTGCAAGTGGAGTAGAAAAGAGTTTGGTACCTGCAATAATTTAATTTGATAAATAAGTTAAATAAAGGAAGGTTTCATTAACGTAGTGAGAAAATGATGGGTTGCTCTACTGATTAACAGAATGAAAGTTCTGTCCAAAATAACAATATGATTTATTAAGACTAAACACAAAATTATAAACAAAACCACATGAAACATTTATAATACATCAAATTGGCTCAAATTGGATACTCAAACAAACGCTGTGAAGGTGAAGTTGTCCCTAAACTAGATTGTGAGGTTTAAGACGAAGTGGTATGTGGAGCCAATTCCTTGCCACTCAAATCTTAAGAGGGACACACAGCTAACCCAACATTAATTGCTGCTACTCAAGACAGAACAAAGTTAGAAAAAGACGAACAGGCGCGCTCTGCTGAGCTCTGATTATCACCTAGGAAAGTCCCTATCTGCCGGTGCTGCGGACATACATTACCAAACTGTCTTCTTAACTGCCAGAACAAGAACTGGCGTACCGGAGGCGATGGCTGGTTGCTTCGACGTCCTCGACCGACAGGCGAGAGCCGACTACCCTAGAGTACCCGTACATGCTGAACACCGAACATTCCCGCCCCCACGACAGTGGCCGTGATTAAACGTTCCAATCAGCAACTCGAAAACCGGCGGAAAATTCCACTCCATTGCCGGAGCACTACCATTCCACCAATGGAGATTCTTGGCGCCAATTTCTGCGCTGATTTTGCTACGTCACGGAGCTATGCCCTGAGCAAGCCAATCACAGTTACTATTTTGCAGAAAGCGCGGGAATTTTCCCGCCACAACTGTCTGGGTACACAAGTCATTCCCACGCCTCGCTGGTAGCCCACCAGAAAGTGTTTTCGCTAAGTTTCTGCGAAGTAACGGAACCTCTAGCCCAGCCGCTACTTCAGGCCCCTCCGGGCGTGTCTTTTGACAATGTCGGCGTCTGGAAAGCATTCACTCGACTCCCTCACACTCGTCGGCTTAACCCTCTCGAGAGCCGCAGAGCCCGCCTGTCACCGGACCACCTGGGTGACGAGAGACGCTGCGTGGGAAGTCCGCATGTGAAGGAATAGCAACTTTTCACCGCATGCAATTAGAGACGAAAATCGTAAGATAGAAATATGAGAGGGGGCTCATGCCACCTCTCAATCTGTGATGAAAAAATTACAGATTTCATGAATTTGATCACCGTTGTAGTTAAGTATAATTACTTTCAGTTCAATGGGCAACTGTTCCAACAAAATGACGGCCTAGCCATGGGGAACTCGCTTGCCGGAATTCTTGCCGATATTTTTATCATTTCGTTAGAGGTGAAATTCTTTACGGTGTTTTCAGCTACAGATCTGGGCATTTTGTCCTACTGTAGATACGTTGACGATATATTAGTAGTCTACAAATGTCCTCCTGATGGAATCAACCACATTTTCAATATGTTTAATGATCTTCATAATAATATTAAGTTCACTTGTGAACTAGAAAATGAAAATCGTCAATTAAATTTCCTCGATCTTACTTTGTCATTAATTGAAAACAGAATTTCCTTCAACATTTTGCGTAAAGAGACTCAAACTGATCAAATCGTTCCAGCTTCTTCCACGCATCCAGCCCCTCACAAAAATGCTTTCTTTTTCTCGGCTATTCACAGATCACTTTCCATTCCCCTCTCGAAAGAAAACTTTAATAATGAGATTAATCTCATTGAAACTGTGGCGGTCAATAATGGTTGCTAAGCTCGGTTGGTAGATGACATCCTCAGAAAGAAGATTGGCAAGAAGGGAGCTACACTTGGTTCTTTTATCAGCGTCCCAGAAGAATCGTACAAAAAATTCTTCTCAATTCCATTTTTAGGTCCAGTGTCATACCAGATTCAAAGGTTGCTTCGGATTAAATACAAATGTAATATTGCCATTTCTACAAATAACAACTTGAGAAAAAATGTCATCCATAATTTTAAGTCAACCACTAACCCTCTGCAGAATTCTGGTGTCTACAAGATTTCATGTGTAACTTGTGGCGCCTATTATATTGGTCAAACAGGACGTGCCTTTACAATTTACTGTAAAGAACATTTTCTGAGGAAAAACGGTCCGTGTGCCCCTAATTCTTCCTTTGCAGATCACCTGTTAATCACAGGGCACTCTCCTAAAGGGGTTGACAAGTTGGAAATTTTTCATATTGAAAAAAAGTGCGTAAACTTGATATTTTGGAGGAGCTGGAAATTTGCAAGCATTTATTTTCGAATGACGGACTTTTTCTCAAGAAGCACGTGCAGTTGCGCAGAAGAAGTTGTTTCAATGATATAAAGCCGTTGCTTGACGATCACACTTTGGTGTACCAACTACTTCTTGCAGATTCAGAGATACCTTTTCTTTCTACTTTTTACGGCTCATATACGTAAATTAAAAAAAAACTTTTTTGGTTTTAATAACGTATCTATTGTAGCAAGCAGTAATGTCATTTAATGGATTATTTCGTACATGTCTTCTTTATGCATTTATTCTGGAATTTTTTTACTACAGCCAGTCGTTCATTATTTGTATTTTATATGATGCAGTATCCCCCTATTGTAATTACTTCATGTACACCGTTCAGATGTTTGTTTAGTTCCCTTTCTGCAGTTACGAGAGATGTATACAAAATAGCTTGTTTTTACCAATTAGCCACCAGATGGCGGTATTGTCTTGAAGTTGTCGTGGCGCACAAGTCACATGACGTTTCAGTTTTGTGTTGACTGTAGCAGAGGACACATGGCAGCTCCTAGTGCCTTGCACCTCTGTTGCGCTTTATTTTAGTTCTGACTATCTGACGCTGTCAAGTATGACCGCAGCTTTCGTATTTTTTTGGTACGTTATGCTGTAACATTTATTTTTAATTTTGTCCGAAGAAGGTGTCCCTTGTGACACCGAAACCTAGGTCACAAATTAATTGTGTTCGCTACTCAGGGCTGCGTTTTTCAAAATTTTATATTTCTGTGTCTTTTATTAATTCGCAGTTCTAGCCAATTCATAGACTACTGGACTGCAGGACCACAGCTACAGTTTATTGTTTGCAGCAAGTTAGCTGCTGAGCATGAAAGCTGATGTGCCCAATCTATATCCCAGTTGTTGAGGTATGAGTAACCACAGGCAAAGTTACAATTTGTTTGCTAATATAGGATGCTGATTAAGAGAAACTACTCAGCAGAATATCCACTAGTTAACGTCTCAGGTATTCCCTCTACTCACTCAGTTAGTTCATGTAATATATCAAAAGGGGGCAGAATCGAACGGGTTAGCAACCGACACATCTGAAAGAAAAACAGAAAACTGCTTACAGGGTTCCCTTTCTAGCGGTTGTGGTCCAACCAAATCACATTTTAGGCCTTCCGATACCGATGGGACTGGATATTTTCATTTGTATGTGAAAAAGTTAATGTAATTCTATATTAACCAAAATTCATTATTTCATGCAGAATTGTTTATATTTTATGTGACTAGGAAAAATTTGAAGTTTGAACAGGAAAATATACAAATTTATTTTCACGAAGTTTCGTTAAATAGATGAGTTGATCTATACAATATCTTTATCAGAGGTGTAAATGATTATGTACTTTGCATTTTAAGTTAGCTTTTGGCTTCTTTGTCACAGCTGATGAGAAGAGTGGTAGAAATCATTCACGTCCGGGTTTTTCTGAGAGGCAACTGCGAAAGGGAGACTTGTGGAATCTTTTGTGAGAAATAGGGGAGGGTTGCCTGAATTGTATCGTTTATGACATTTTATTTATTACAACCTGGATGGTAAGCTAGAAAATTATTTAAACAATGCCATCCTCATCTGCAGGAATTTGCTCTTGACATGTGATTTAAAGAATGGAAATTAAAGAAAAATACACGCACTATACTTAGATTCCCAAACATCTTCAGGCGGTAAAAATCAGAAATCTGGTTTCCTAATTCATAACAGCGGGATCGTAAGTTGTGCCTCCCTTATAAACTATATCACTTAACTCAAAGGTATTTAGCTTACCGTTTCACATACGCACATTTTGTTAATTGAAAATTATAAGTAACTCATTATTAAGATACCAAATCATTGCAGTAATTATATCTAAATAAATGCTTAAAACATAATGTTGTCTTACGCCGCGCACATAAAATGGGCGAAACTTCTTCACACAGTGTACACGAAAGAGATCACAATAAAAAATATAATTGAGAAGGATTTAAAATTATCGCAGGCGATCTTATGTGTTATGGGACCATTGCTTTTCACAATATATATAAATGGCCTAGTAGATAGTGTCGGAAGTTCCATGCGGCTTTTCGCTGTAGTATACAGAGAAGTTGCAGCATTAGAAAATTGCAGCGAAATGCAGGAAGATCTGCAGTGGATAGGCACTTGGTGCAGGCAACAGCAGGCAACTGACCCTTAACGTAGACAAATGTAGTGTATTGCGAATTCATAGAAAGAAGGATCCTTTATTGTATGATTATATGATAGCGGAACAAATACTGGTAGCAGCTACTTCTGTAAAATATCTGGGAGTATGCGTGCGGAACGATTTGAAGTGGAATGATCATATAAAATTAATTGTTGGTAAGGAGGGTGCCAGGCTGAGATTCATTGGGAGGGTCCTTAGAAAATGGAGTCCATCAACGAAGGAGGTGGCTTACAAAACACTCCGTTCGACCTATACTTGAGTATTGCTCATCAGTGTGGGATCCGTACCAGATCGGGTTGACGGAGGAAATAGAGAAGATCCAAAGAAGAGCGGCGCGTTTCGTCACAGGGTTATTTGGTAAGCGTGATAGCGTTACGGAGATGTTTAGCAAACTCAAGTGGCAGACTCTGCAAGAGAGGCGCTCTGCATCGCGGTGTAGCTTGCTGTGCAGGTTTCGAGAGGGTGCGTTTCTGGATGAGGTATCGAATATATTGCTTCCCCTTACTTATACCTCCCGAGGAGATCACGAATGTAAAATTAGAGAGATTCGAGCGCGCACGGAGGCTTTCCGGCAGTCGTTCTTCCCGCGAACCACACGCGACTGGAACAGGAAACGGAGGTAATGACAGTGGCACGTAAAGTGCCCTCCGCCACACACCGTTGGGTGGCTTGCGGAGTATAAATGTAGATGTAGATGTCGATGTATAAATTTCCTGATTTGTATCAGGCATATGTCTGTACTGGTTCTTTTGGTACGCCTTGGCGAAGAGAACTGATTGTATACTAATGACTGCAGCTTGACTATATTGTTTCTCAAGTGGAGATTTACATCATAATCATTCAACAGAACTGTATCTGAAAATATTCTCACGGTGTTCTTCCAACATCGAAATTCCTTGTCCTTAGGTACGATGTTCTTTACAGTTACCGGTCGTTGTTGCCGAGCGTTTCTAGGCGCTTCAGTCCTGAACCGCGATACTGCTACGGTCGCAGGTTCGAATCCTGCCTCGGGCATGGATGTGTGTGATGTTCTTAGGTTAGTTAGGTTTAAGTAGTTCTAAGTTCTAGGGAACTGATGACCTCAGATGTTAAGTCCCATAGTGCTCAGAGCCATTTGAACCATTTTGATTTGAATCTTTACAGTTCTTTCACAATTACAGCTCCAAGAATCATATAGTAACACAGATTTATGCCCTTACTGGGAAAGAAAACGCCTTTCACATATATTTTCACCTAAAAAGACGTTTGGTTACCAGATTTCGATGCTGTCACAAGGACTTTTAGGGCTCCTGAAAGAAATTATTGAATTCTCGGTCAAAATTCAAGGAACTTGTTCATCTGGTGATCCCAAAGGTCTCGACCGCACAAGTAAAGTCGCCAGATGTATACTGCTTTCGATGTTGCGAGAAATGTGTGAGAAGATATTCAGATCTTGATCTGTTGAAAAATCATGGAGTCAGTCTCTTATCGAGAAACAATATAATCAAGCTTCAGCCAATAGTACATAATCAATTCTCTTCGCCAAGGCTTACCAGTGTACTGAACTATGTCTGACACAAATAAGGATATTTAGAGGATCACTTGCGATAATTTGGAATCCTGCTGAATTTTATTTTATGTTGTGTTCTCTGTCGTACATATCACGTGAAGAAGCTTCGTTCATTTTATGCACGTGGTGTAAGACCACGATATGTTTTAAACTTTTACTTACAGATTATGGTTATTGCAATGATTTTGTTTCATAATGAGGAGTTACTTATTTTCACTTAACAAAATGCACTTATGCGAAACTGAAAACTGAAAAAGTGAATGTAAAACATAAAATAAAGATTTCAAATATAAAAAAATGTAAGTAAAATAAATAACTAGACTAATAATGAATGTTTAGATATTTTGATTAGATATGTTGTAAGTACTCTGGGAACACATTGTGTGAAGCTTATTTCCGAAATTGGTATTACACAAACCAGCTTTATTACACATGGATGGATGTAGCTTGGAAGCTACTTTAATTTATGTTGTAACAAATGTTTTCATTTTTCAAAATTAATTAATGGTGGCAGGGTATTTTGCAAAACTTTAAAATTCTTTCATAATTCGCTTATACAGTTTTGAAGAACGTTAACTGCGTATTAGCGTTTATACGAGAAACATTTATTATATATCATCATTTCGAAGATGCCAAATTACCTTTCGGGATGTGCTCCACCTGTTTAAAAGTGAAATTGAGCACAGACAACAAAATACCTAGTGTATTATTTTGCCCCCTCTACACACCAACTAAATATCAGGAAACTCGTTTATTGACACTTGGGAATATTCCCTTGTCAGCCATGTACAAATCTAATAATATTGTGCTGTGTTTTGTGTCGTCTCACTGTCACTGTAGGTTTGTACCATAGATAGCAAGGAGAGGATGTTGTTTGGTGGCCCAACTGCATGCATGTATTAATTGGATTCTTTATTAAGCAGAACAAGAAGTTATTTACCTTTAAGCTAGTTGTTGTGGTACAAGCTGTTCCTTCATAGTCCACGTTAGCCTCATTGCTAGCGTTGTACAAGTCCCGCTATGTACAGTCGTGGACAAGACGAGCGAGACCCCTCGCCTTTTCGTTACGCTGATCCGCACAGTTTTAAAGTCTGTTACACAGCATAATAGGCAAGGCGACGAAGTGCTACCAACATACTATGCGCAGGCTTGAAATTGAAAAACTATCCGAACTTTGTCAGACTATTCTCAGTCATGTATAAGACTATATTAATGCTGATTAGTATGTTAAACACAACACGCAAATATAAGATATAAATTAAAGAAGAAACGCTAATTAGTATGAACTGTACTAATAAAAATGAATTAGCAAAATATTATGAGCATTCGGCCGCGAAACGGCCTGTGTCATCGTTCAGATCAGACATACTGGATTACCGTTGCTGACCTACCATGAAAGTGTGTGAATTTAGCAATGCGTGAAGATTCATAACGGAATTCAGTTAAAAGTCATTCAGTGCCACACTTAAGTCAATTCAGTTATTGACAGAAGCGGAGAAAGTAGGCAGTAACAAGTATGAAATTCTAGAAGAGTTTCATACTGACATCCACAGGGCGCCGATACAGAATAAAAGTAGCAATAAAACGTATTGGGGGCGCGAGAATTTCTTAAAATTGCTTTACTGATAGTCTATTTGCCTCCATCGAGATTAGAACCGAAAATAAACCAGACCTCCCTTGCAGTAGCAAACACCTTTCACTACACTAGCAGACAACCCAGGCAAACAGCCCTCTATTATTACCCTTTATGTCACCGCTTATGTCACAATCAATCGGGATGTTTATCGAAATAACAAAATACTGTTATTAGCGAGTAAATTTAGTAGGATAATTCTGCACCACCCCAGGAAATAAATGGCGACATAACTGTCAAACGTATTCTACAATGTTTCGAATTCTCCATTAGACTCGCCACAGCCAGAAAATGTTCATTAACCGTTTCTTAAGATAGCTAGCAATGGGAATGTTCGCACTTATAGAACACGGCGGCATTAATACTGGGATCTGTATTACCACGTGTATAGACAAATGGATTTTATTTGCATTCCTGTAAACGTTATTTGGATCGAAAGCGTAGTTACGATTTATATGCTGATGTATCGACTGCAACTAGAACATTTCGAATAACGAGTAAGGGGAATTATTTATGCGCCCTCATCTTCAGTAACTGTCCTAGCTGTTTTCGGTGTTAGGATTTCGTCATCTAAATCGGTAAAAATAAAACCCTACTAGTCTCACTTTCTTGACCGTCTATCTGTCTACCCAACCCTTAAAACCCGTTTACCTCGAGTACGGATAGACATAATAAGCGGAAATGTATCGCACTTCCTGCGGTATACGGCCCGTTGGTGGTGTAAAAAAAGTGAGCTTGTATGTCAACGCAATCTAAAGAAAAGGCCGTTTATGTAAAGAAAATTTACGAGAAAGGTCAAAAAATGGCTCTAAGAACTATGCGACCAAACTGCTTAGGTCATCAGTCCCCTAGATCTAGAACTACTTAACCCTACCTAACCTAACAGCAACACACACATCCATGCCCGAGGTAGGATTCCAACCTGCTACTGAAGCAGCCACACGGTTCGTGGCTGAAGCGCCTAGAACCTCTCGGCCATTGCACCCAGTGAAACCCTTTTCACCTCACGTGTAATGATAATACATACTGTCTAGTGAGGATAAACTGTATTCGCCAAGAACTCAGAGCGTTTGATCATGGAACTTTTACGAAGCTACATTCAAATTTTGTTCGAAGTCGCCTGCAATATCCACTTATAAACACCCTAGGAACGTCGTATGCGATATCCACTTCTGATGACGCTGGCAGATACTGCAGTACCATAACAAGTAGTTAAGAATTTATTGTTATTGGTCCATGCATGATACTTTATTTCAGTATCAATTTAATGCACCTAGGTGTTTGTCTATGGCTGAAACTAATGTACAAAAAATAAATAAACAGCAAACATATTCGATGTTCAAATCAAATGTAACTCACATGTCGCAATTACAACATAATTTCGTTGTTATATCTACATGACTACATCTACAGGATTTCTTTGCAATCCAGACTTACGTGCTTGGAAGTTTGTCAATTTCACGCCTGTGCATAGTTTGTTGGTAGCACTTCGTCGCCTTGCCTGTTATACTGTGTAGCACACTTCAAAGCTGTGTGGATCAGCATAACGAAAATGCGAGGGGTCTCGCTCGTTTTGTCCACGACTGTACACTACTCTGGCTGCTAGGTACTGACTGATTCTGAGCTAGAGGCTGAGCTAATTGCGACTGCAACTTCCAATGGACTGTGACTGATGACTCGACTCGGTGATTCACTGGATGACAGCCTGGGCCATCCAGTCCGCCAAGAGGGCGTTGGCCGCTCGTTTCTTGCGAGTCGGTCTTTGGCCTCTTTCCTGATAGGCTCGCTTGTTCTGGTGTTTATTATAGATCTTCTCGCAACCTATTTGCCGCCAAGAGTCCTGGCGCCAGCTTACGCCAGCACACTGTGAGCACATTTATCAGTGTCACTGAAAATAACTTAACATCCGCACTGGATATGTTACTGCAAGAACAGACTGAAAAAGGCACGTTACACGGTGCAACCACACTGTCTGCTACTGCGTCCCAAACCTCGTTATTTAACGTACGGTAAGGCTACGCGCGCCGCGTCGTCGCTCACCTTGTGTCACTCCGCTGCGCAGGAATCTCCGCCAGCAACCCAGGTCGTCGGCAGGTGATGTCGGCGGGCGGCGGTCGCGCAGGCCGTGTTTACGCGCTCCGGGGAAGGCGTGCGGCTGCGGCCACTTTACGACGCAGTAAGCGGGGAGTTACGGCCCGCGCTTCCTCTGCAGTTAAGTCGTCATCGCGACACAGCCGCGCCGAACCGCTGCCGGTCGCTTTCAATTACGGTCGCGAAGCCAAACAGCGACCCTTCCGAAAGGCGTAAACCCTCTGCGCTCGTGATCTCTCTCAGCTCCGTTCCCCTCAGATCTCGAAGAGCGTGCAACCAGGTGCGCGGAACCCCGGGACGGAATATGAGTCTTTTTTTAAGCTTGATATCAAAATGTGTCGAAAAGTTCTTGAACGATTTATTTCAAATTTCTCAGTTTTTTACAAGATTTACTTCAAATTCCTCAATTTTTACATGATATATTGTGCGCGCGCGCGCGCGCGCGCGCACACACACACACAAACAAACAAACAGTGTATTTTAGAAGATACGGTCAATGTTTAGTGATATGACAGGAATGATTATTCGAGACAAAAAAGTTACGTAAACATCGCATCTAAAACGCACACCTTAAGGGCTGTGAGCAGTTCTTCATGTGAAACCAATCTTTTCTACTGCAATCTCTTTGATTTTCAAATTTTGGGAAGTGGTAGTATGGACCAAAAGAATTTAAAAAATTCCAATTAACATGTGCTCTAAAACACACACATTAAAAGTTATGAGCAACTTGTTCATTAGAACAATTCTGTTTCAAAGTAACGAAGACGAACAAGCGCTCATAGCTCTTAAAGTATGCATTTTAGGGCACATGTTTGCTGGACATTTTTTTTCTTTCCAGAATGAAATCTTCCCTCTGCAGCGGAGTGTGCGCTGATACGAAACTCATCTTTCCAGGAGTGCTAGTTCTGCAAGGTATGCAGGAGAGCTTCTGCGAAGTTTGGAAGGTAGGAGACGAGGTACTGGCGGAATTAAAGCTGTGAGGAGGGCGTGTGAGTCGTGCTTGGGTAGCTCAGTTGGTAGAGCACTTGCCCGCGAAAGACGAAGGTCCCGAGTTCGAGTCTCGGTCTGGCATACTGTTTTAATCTTCCAGGGAGTTTCATTTCTTTCCTTTTTTTGGTCGATACTACCACTTCCCAAAATATGAAAAGCAGGCAGCTTTCAGTGGAAGAGATTTGTTTCACAGCATCGAAGATCAAGAATTGCTCATAGCTCTTAAGGTATGCGTTTTATAGCCCATGTTTACTTGATTTTATTGATTCGAATTTTCGTTCCTGTCATATACCCTGAAATTGACAATCATATATATATATATATATATATATATATATATATATATATATATATATATATATATATATATATTGCACCGCAAATGTTGCGGAAATGGAAAGTGTTAGTGATGAGCGGTTTTCACAGAATAGATTGGTAGACAGGAGCTCGTATTGTTAGCCAATAAACAGATTGTAATAATACCTGAGAAGTTCAGAATGGCTCTGAGCACTATGGGACTTAACGTCTGAGGTCATCAGTCCCCTAGAACTTAGAACTACTTAAAGCTAACTAACCTAAGGAAATCACACACATCCATGCCCGAGGCAGGATTCGAACCTGCGACCGTAGCGGTCACGCGGTTCCAGACTGTAGCACCTGGAACCGCTCGGCCATTGCGGCCTGCACCTGGGAAGTATATTTTTTGTGCAAATATACACTTTTCTTAAACGGAACATGTGATGACCTCAACCCACAGGAAAAATAAGTATCAAAGTCTGAACTGTGAAGGCATCCAAAATTCTAGTTGGAAAACCACACTCTTTGTTATACTTCTCAATTGGTCACGATCCCACTTTGTTTATGAACTGAAAACTCTAATATTCACGAGAAACTGCTCTGAAATTGACCTGAACCGACAAAATTGTATATATATTCTCTGAAACTTCAAAGGAATTAGAAAAAGTGACAAAATTTCGTGAATCACACACAATACTGTTAACAATCGCATCAACACTGGGGGGTTTCACCATACATCTACCCACTTTTGAGTATAACCAATGTCTCTTATTACTACGACAAGTAGCAATACAATATCAAAAACTTTTATTACTGGGTAAACAGTCACTATGCGATTTGACAGCTGACATTTATAATTCCCGCTCACGTCAGGAAAAGCACCAATACGGGAATAGCAGCTTTTACGTTATTGGTCAGAACGCAAGCAATTATGGCAGTCGCCGTAATTTTCGCGCGAAGCCATATTTCGCGACAAAATACTCTTATTAGTTACTGTCATATATCTAGTCTCATAACAATACATAAAACTACATAAAATAACTACAATAATTTTGACATGCAAGGAGAATTAGTCCTAATGAGAGGAAGAAGTTTATATTTACTGGTGTTTCAAAAATGACTACCAGGCAACTTTTAATTCACTGATTGTAATTTTATTTTCGTTAGCAGAAAGCAAACAAACTAAACAAAGAATTTAGTTAAACAGAGTCTGTAATTCTTATACTTTTAATACAGAAAGAAAGTTTCTAGGTCAGGGGATAGCGTTCAGCGAAATCCCTTAAGGGGCTCCGGAAAGGGTCAAAATCATGAAAAGTTCAATTTTTACTTTTTTGCGTTTTCTGAATCTGCAGACTATTACCTTTTAATAGATATATAATTTATTCAATTCCGAAGACTACAACTATTTTTAAATTTTTTTTGAAATTGTTCTACATGGGCGTGACCTAGTGTGGCGCTGTTAAACTGCTGTCAAATGGTGTTATTATTAACGTCCGTGTTCATCAGGTACATTTTAGTGATGTGAGATAAAGTATGTGTTGTGGCTAACCTGTGATGGTTCAATATATATCGCTGGTGTGATTGTCGATTGTTTCATGTTTATTTACTCTGTCGTTATCTCGAAATTATTCGTAATTAATTCTGTTTGTTGAGTCTCTGTTTTGTTGAAGTATAATAATGAGTAAAAGTAAAGTTATTAGAAATCCTCTGAAGGCTTTTAAGAAAAGGAGAAATGTTGGAAAGCCAAAGGTATGTGTTATTACTGTAAACAATAAAGACGATGAAAATCCCCAACATAGCTTGTGTCCCAAAGAAGAAGACAGTTGGTGTAAATATAACAAAGGATTGCTAACTGGTGAAGTGTACACTCATAAGCATAGTCTGCCTCATACAATAATGGAGGTGATAAAACCTATTTTCAGAGACTTAGCAGCACCTGAACTGTTGAAAAAGTGTATTCACGGAAAAACTCAAAACCCCAATGAAAGTGTAAATAGTGTTATATGGTCGAGAATCCCCAAGACTGTATTTGTTGGAATAGAAACACTTCACTTTGGTGTGTATGATGCTGTTGCGACTTTCAATGATGGCAACATTGTAAGGTGCAAGGTATTTAGAAATATGGGAATGAAGATAGGTTCTAACATGGTACGAGCGATGCTTGCTTTAGACAAGGAACGCCTTCGGGCTGCAGACAGGGCTGTAAAGAGTCTAGAAATACAAGCAAGAGTAAACAGGAGGAGGAACAAGAGGAAGCTGGAGGAGGAGTTTGCAGAGGATGAAGATAATCCATCCTATGGACCTGGAATGCACTAAAAAGTTAATCCAATCTTTGTCGCTCGATTCCTAAAACTTTTATTTTCTCATACTAATTACATGTTTTCTAAGGATCTTCCAAACATATTTGTTTCAAACTTTCAGTAAATGTTACACAGTACCTTCTGCATAATTTAACACAGCCTTTTTCCAAAAAACTGTATATTTTTGAATATATAAATAAAAAATTGCAAAAAATGTTGTGAATTTTCATTACAATTGAAAAAAAATCATCTTTCATAACTGAACTAAAATTTTGTAAAATCCCTGTGTTAAGTTGTAGCCCATATTCCAATAAATAATCTGTAAAAAGTTCAACTTCTTACCTCAAATACTTTGTGAGGAAAGATGTAATTTATAAGCGTTATTTTAACATTGCAAGTATAGGGCGTTCCGGAGCCCTTTAACATTTTGTTGCATACGAAGCGCTGCGTTAGGCAGCACGATGTCGGCGGGTTACGATGATGAGAGCAGGATACAGACAGTTCCGCTGGTTAATCTTCTCCAGCGAAACGCAAATAAAGTTCCGGCACAGCTGTATCATTAACCCCGTGGTGATTAACAAACCACAAGACGCTAGTATACGACCGATGTTGACATGTCCTCTCTTTCAAAGTACATTACGTAGACATCGGTCGTTTTTACACTTTATGCACTGTCCGTGACGCTATCGTCCATAATTGCACGGTTCGTCACATTCATATAGTCTTAGTCACAAATACACAGTTCATACAATTGTTCATGTATGTGAAGCACACCGTAAACAATGTCCACTCTGTTCTCGCATTTCAAACTTCGACAACGTCACTGAAAGCCATTTATATTGCACAGTTAATTAGTCTTCACTTTCATGGCTTGATAGAATGTGATATACAACAGTTCCACCACCCAAAACCAATAACAGCAAAATTCATTCGAATAAAGGCACAGTTCGTGTCGGCCACAACAAAGTAATGTTAGCGGCACTTTCACAGTCCGGTTTATTTGCTCTTAAAGTTCGCTGGCGATGGCATTACATACCGCTGTGGTAAAGAGAATTAACAATCTGATAGTTCGGTATCACTGTCCATACAATTACGTATGCTTTTCATGGAACACAGTACTATTTTTCCCGTGCACGCTTCACAGACACGCCATCCACCATCCCCTCTACTACGCAACAACCTTTCAACTCTCGATATCACTATCGCTGTCCCCTGTCTATAGATGTTATATCGTTATCGTAAATTACATAAACCTTTATAAATGTTATTGACTGCATTTTTCACAATTAATAATATTCCAAAAGAGAACTTTAGAAACTTTACCTCAGGTACAAAGCAAGTAACATATTTATCCATTGGCAAACGAAATAATCACAATTACATCTTTACATTTAAAAACCACAGTAGAATGTTACATAATCACAATTAGAAACGCCCATATGAACAAAAGAAAAAGAATAGAAATCCAAAGAAAATCACGAAAAAAATTTTATATGCATAATTAGCAATGCCTTCACAAACAGTGCTTACTGACTTTAACAAACAAAAAGTAGGGGAAAGCAGAATGTCAGTGATGTTTGTTGCAGGAGTTTTTTGCGAGCTGTTGACAAGATATCGTATTTTGAAAAGTTTCCACATCGAATCTTGGTTGCGCCATTCGACTTGCGTAGCTGTCAGTGCGTGAAGGCCGATCGGATTTACCAGTGCAGAGAAAGCCGACTTGTTCATGTTGTACAGGGAGTACAGGAAGAATGCAGTTCGTTCTTCTACGGTTTATGCGGCAACATATCCCAATAGACGTCAACCGTCTCGGCAATTATTCATCAAACTCTTCAACCAATTTGATTGTTTGCATTTCACCCATGTATTGCAACACCGTTGTAAATTCCAAGTTAAGTATTGTCAATCAGCTTCATTGAAATAAAAACTATTAATGTGATTTTCTTGAACTGTTCCATAGCTATCTGAGAACGCAGCATCCTTAGGCACCAATATGCCTCTTGCTTACTTATGCAGAATTATCACCACCACAATCAGCGGTGATAACTCGCAACAAATGGAATCGAAATTCACTAAACAACTCACTACGATCACGTTTAATGCACACATTAGTTACAGCATTCATAGCAGAGGGCTCAGAACGTACTGAACGCTCATTGGCTGTCAGAGCAAACGTGACGTAGGTGCGCAGAACAAGCCTAAAGTCCACCAGTATCGTTCGTGACTCCAACTATAGTCGCATTAGCTGCTAGTGAATCTTCCGTGGTGTGTGGTCTTGGTCCAAGAAACTTTTTCGTTCCTGGCGTTTCCTCCAGAGCTGTGGTGGAAAACTTCAGAGGTGCTCCAGGTTCCGATGAGTCTTGCCTACAGAGAATTCGGACGTCGAAGAGCGGAATATATACGTGATTAGCAGAGATGTTTCTTGTCAGAGATAAAACTTAACTTTCACACTGTTGCATCTCCAAGATAAAACTTGCCTATCGATTCTGTTGAGCTATTGTTTATACACCACTAAGTTTCATGAGTATTTCCATGTTAAAAATGTAACATTATATCGGGAACATTTTACAGAAACGTAACATCAGACAGGTTAGTAAACCAAAGCGAAAATATACAGGCCCATAGATCTGTATAGTCTGAACACCTTCCACCGGCGGCATGTAGATTATATAAAATTCTTTTACGTGTGGTAAGGTCTGCATTGGATGAACGAAGAGATATGTGAATTCACGACTGAAGGTAGACAAAAGTTTTTGCCGACTAAGGGAAGTGGAAAATTTAACTGTAGCGCAGCATGCTCTTCAGTAGGGAAACCATGAAGTGAAGTTTTCCGAAACCAATATTTAAGTACACAGACGAACTACTATCCACCGCTATATACAGTAGCCACCGAAATATACAAATATAGCGACAATTTTAACAGAAAAGGAGAAACCATGAGGCATAGTTCAAATGGTTCAAATGGCTCTAAGCACTATGCGACTTAACTTCTGAGGTCATCACTCGCCTAGAACTTAGAACTAATTAAACCTAATTAACCTAAGTACATCACACACATCCATGCCCTAGGCAGGATTCGAACCTGCGACCGTAGCGGTCGCTCGGTTCCAGACTGTAGCGCCTAGAACCGCACGGACACTCCGGCCGGCCATGAGGCATAGTAATAGATGGACAGAGCTGTACAGAATCGACAGATAAACTCTACCTTTGACCGTCGAAAGTCCCGTAGTTTAAGTTTTACCTTTGCCTAGGACTATCTCTACGGATTGCATGTAAGCTTCTGGCACGTCCCTTGTTCACAATATTAATGTCGCCCTCCGATGTCTGATTCGTCAGTCGGCAAGACTTAGAAAAAGAAGAAAGGGACGTAGATTAGGGGCTTACATTCCGTCGATAAAGAGGTCATTACAGATGGAGCATAAGCTTGGTTGTTTAAAAGGATGGGGAAGGAAGTTGGCAGCGCCCTTTCAAAGGAACCATCCCAGCATTTGCGTGGAGCGATTTAGGGAAATCACGGGAAACCTAAATCTAGATGCCCGAACGCGGATCTGAATCCCACCTGGCACGGTGGCAACGCTCAACGGATCCAGGAGCACCTTTTAAGATGCCCAAAGCAGTTCTGGACGAAACGTCATGAAACAAAATGTTTCACTGACAATGACCGTAGAACCCGGAAGATTCATCAGCAGCTAAAATAGTAGTCACTCCTTTAGAAGGGCAGACAGGTCACCGTGTTTGATTTGGAGTGCTGTAGCTGGTGCAAACACGTTACTTGGCGGCTTATGTGATCCTGCGCTGCTGACACAAGACCTGGAAGTAGAATGGTGTGTATTTACTTCACTGCTGCGCGGAATCGGCACAGCAAGATAGATCGACGTAGAGACGTCACAAAATGGCAGAAAGCAGCTGTCGTGTTTGGAAGTGTCAGTCACCACACTGTGAATCAAGATGGCCGATTTGTTGGGGTATACCCACGGACTGTCCAACGTGTCGCCAATGAATGGTGTATTCGTTTGCACCCACATAACGAGGTGTAAGAACTGTAGTCGTAAAACGTCCTACTGAGTGGTTACTGGAGACAAGCGTGAAGCCTTGTCAGTGACTGTTGGTTTCAAGCTTGACAGGAATTGCTGCTGTCAGTGAATGCAGGTTCATCTCAAGAACCTTCACACTGAACACTAGAAGCGGAACAGCATGCGGTGGACATCTGGAGTCGGGTACCTTTCAAAGGTCCATTGTTCATAATGACTCGTTTCCAGTGGAATTAACAACACAGAAACTGCACAGTAGCTAATAAGAGGTGTGAGTAGTATAGCTGGCCGGTTACTAGCCCTAGGGCAACGGGTAGAGACAACCCACACATCTGATGATATTATAATGTTGTAACTGATAAGTAGTAGGTTATTCGTGTAGGTACAAGCTGAGATAACACTTTTATCACAACATCATTGATATACTGTCAGACTACACACATCAGCTACTTATATTCAATGTCACTCCCTCTCCCTCCCCCCCCCCCCCACCCAATCCCCCACCCCCCTGTCCGAGGGAACCGCCAGTAAGTGATCAAGGTCATCTAGAGGAACCCCTACCCTTTCCCCTCTGTCTGTTCTCCTCTCCCTCTGGACCAAAGAGATTCAAGCACCCCCTCCTCATCTTCACCTATTATAGCAAGGCAAATGAGTGGCTGGTTTCACTCTGGAGCTGTGTGGCATGGAAGCAGGATCAGGCTGATTAATATTATAGTAATTATATCAAGTCACATCAGTCTAGGTTGAAAGGTATGTGCTAAGGTCTGATCAGGGTAGCTCCAGAAAATAAAGTCGGTAGTTGCCAACTGCAAGGTGGAACGAGTATAATATCTTTGAGTAGGAGGTTCTTTGATGGTTAAGAGAGCCTGGCGCGTGCAGTAAAAGTAACAAATTAGATTAATGTGACATTATTTTCGTCATTCGAGGCATTATCAGAGGCCATACCCAGGCAGATATGTAAGCGCCGTACCCTCATTGATCAGCAATTTTACGAATTTCTCAACATTTTTCGTATTTTTCACAATTTTACGTATGTTTCCTCATTATTTCGTATTTTGCCACAATTTTATCCAATTGAGTGAGTGGCATTCCACTGCTCTCGGTGTTTTGTCAATGTACCGTCGTGTCACTTCACATAGACGTATGATGCTGCTGCAGTCAATAAAATTCTTCTGGGTTTGAGGCCACATTGTCCTACATAAATGACCGACGTTTCGCCGAATGTTGCAAGGCGCCTTCCTCAGGGTATATTGCTAACTGCTGAATGAGCACTAGTTTGGTTACTTATATGCTATGGAGGAGTGCTGTCATTGGATGTGAGGGTGAGGAGGAAGGGTATTAAGAGTTCATTTTATTGGTCTTTGCACTGCATGTTGTTACTGGCGGAAATACGCGTATGATGCTGCTAGTCAATCAAAAAGCAGCATGTGCCCAAAAGTAGCTGAATTATTTGTCATTGCTAAGCCACCACTACATTACTACTGTGTGAGTGTGTGTGTGTGTGTGTGTGTGTGTGTGTGACATCAAAATGCACGTGTTAGATTAGAAATGAACACAATGAAAAAGATGACATCACAAGATATTACTGATGACATAGCAAATTTGTAAGCAATATAGTTTACCGGCTTCCAACCGAAGATACTGCGTGTAAAAGAAATATCACAGCGTATTAGATAAAATCCTGACAATCCGCTACTAAATTACGAAATTATGTGATGTCTTAGATTCTGTTTGAAGACAAGTATTTTGTTGGAAATAATGACATAATAGCAAAATTCTGATGTTTCCAACCAAAGATACTGTTCGTATAAGAATCAGCACAGCACTACAAAAAAACGCACCTAGAAGGAGAGCTGATCTGTATCTCCAGCGAAAAGTAAGTCGCCTGCAGCGTAGCCCACACCTCTAACACTAACGTGTGGAGTATAGCCATGATCCCTGGACCTGGCTGCTGGAGGCAAATTCATTGTTATAAAAGCAGGCACCCCAGGCATTCATTCCGCCCACGCCAAACATGTCCTCATACGTCGGCTGAAAAATGTGTGTAATGTATTGCATATAATCGTCGAGCACCACCCTCCCCCTTTCTCTCCCTCCCTGACGCTTTCGAAACCAGCCCTTATGTGCGGGTGACCCCATTTTCAGCCAGCACAGACAGGTAACCTGACGGCATATAATTACAATTATGTTATCTTAACAAATAAACCCAGAGGTATAAATAGTATGTGCTACATTGTATTGTGTATTGAACCGGGGACCAAGAGGTATAAATAGTATGTGCTACATTGTATTGTGTATTGAACCGGGGACCAAGAAACGAAGGAGAGGCTTTGTCCCGCCTTAGCCCTCAACCCCACAACAGGCTACAGCAGTCCACCCACCCCGCGTCTGCCCCACACCAAACCCAGGGTTATGGTGCGGTTCGCCACCACCCCCCCTTCCCTCCCCCCCCCCCATCCTCCCCGGGAACGTCTCATACCAGACTAGTGTAACCCCAAATGTTTGCATGGTAGAGTAATTATGGCGTACGCGTACGTGGAGTCAGTGTTTGCGCAGTAATCGCCGACATAGTGTAGCTGAGGCGAAATAAAGAGAACCAAGCCACATTCGCCGAAGCAGATGGAAACCGCATTAAAAACCATCCACAGGCTGGCTGGGATACCGGACCTCGACACTAACCCGCATGGCGGATTCGTGTATGGGACCAGCATGCCTTCCCGCTCGGGAAGCAGTGCGTTAGACGGCGCGGCTAGATGGGCGGGTATATGCTTCATTACTCTAAGTCTCATATATTAACTATACAAAATAAGCGGAGTATGTCCATTGCTATTAACAACACACACGGACTAATACCTTCACCAACTGTCGAATCATCACTCGAGCCAGAAGGGGGGCGTGATTAATACACTCGTAATGTGGACAAGATGAAAACGTGAGCTGCAGCACCTGGAAAGCGTTCTGAAGAGAAATGGATACTCCAAAAGTTATATAAGCAATGTGACAGAGTGTAAGACATGGATGTAGTCTTTCGCACCTACTGTTCAATACGTTCATCGAAGAAGCAATGGTGGAAATAAAAGAGAGGTTCAGGAATGGAATTAAAATTCAAGGTGAAAGGATGTCAATGATACGATTTGCTGATGACATTGCAGTCCTGAGTGAAAGTGAGGAAGAATTACGGGAACTGCTGAATGGAATGTACAGTCTAATGGGCACAGAATATGCATTGAGAGTAAACCGAAGAAACAGTTATGAGAAGCAGCAGAAATAAGAACACCGAGAAACTTAACATCAAGATTGATGGTCTCGAAGTAGACGAAATTAAGGAATTCTACTATCTAAGCAGCAAATTCAGCAACGTCGAACGGACCAAGGAGGACTTCAAAAGCAGAGTAGTACTGGCAAAAAGGGAATTCCTGGCTAAGAGCAGTCTACTGGTATCAAACATAAGCCTTAATTTTAGGAAGCAATTTCTGAGAATGTACATTTGGAGCACAGCATTTGTAAGTAGGCTGTTTACGTTGGTAATGCCACGTAGTGCTCTGTATGAAAATCGCTGACTGCGCTGTGTGCAGTCTGTGGCTAGTTGGACTCATTGTTGGAATATTCGATTGTGTAGTGTTGGGCAGTTGGATGCGAACAGAGCGTAGCGTTGTGCAGTTGGAGGTGAGCCGCCAGCAGTGGTTGATGTGAAGAGAGAGATGCCAGAGTTTTGAGAAGTTACCATAAGCGGACGATCTGGACGTGTGTCCGCCAGTAAAAGGAAATTTGTAAAGATGGATGTCATAAACTGATATATATATATATATATATATATATATATATATATATATATATATATATATATATATATATATATATGATGACTTTTCAACACTATTACGGTAAATACACTGTTGTTCTCTATAGAAGTCTTTCACTTGCTAACTATGTCTATCAGTAGTTAATGCCTTCAGTAGTTAGAATCTTTTATTTAGCTGGCAGTATTGGCGCTCGCTGTATTGCAGTAGTTCGAGTAACGAAGATTTTTGTGAGGTAAGTGATTCATGAAAGGTATAGGTTATTGTTAATAAGGGCCATTCTTTTGTAGAGATTATTGAAAGTCAGATTGCGTTGCACCAAAAACACCGTGTGTCAATTTTGTGATGATCAGAATAAGTAAAGAGAAAACTATTTGAGTACGTTGAGGCTTGCTCAGCTGTTTGAAATCAAATAACGTAGAAGTTCACAAAAAAAAGTACGAGAATCAAAAACTCGGCGAAGTGACACACTGCAAAAAGAAGTGTGTGATACTTCCGTTCTGCCATACATTCCCAGAGTGACGAAGAGAATCGGCAGTACATTGCGCAGAAACGGCGTTTAGAGTATTTATAAACCGACAAAGAAGGTCAGAGAGTGTCTCAGATCGGAAAAGGAGACAAGGGACCTACTTGTAATGTCCATAATATTCAGCATACCATGCAGATGCGGAAAAGATTATGGACGATCAATTAACACCAGGATCACGGAACATAAGGAGCATTGCAGGTTGGGGCAGGTGGAGAAATCGGCCGCTGCAGAGCACGCGCTGAGTGATACCGAGCACACAGTAAAATTCGCAGGCACTGAAGGTCTGGCTGTAGAAAAGAGTTTTCACACCCGGTTGTTCAAACAAGCTATAGAAATACACAAACATGAGAACAGCTTCAACAACAAAGAAGAAAGCCTCAAGGTGGACGGATCCTGGATTCCCGTACTGCAGTGAAGGACCGTTGCAGGTAGTAAGAGAAGAACCGCACCAGAAATGACCACTTAAAAGCCCTTGGAAGTTGGCGCGCCAAGTACACACAGTCTGCGGCCGCGAGCTCGACTCCACTCCACCACCAGCAACGGAGGGTGAAGCTTTGACAATACGTCACTCGTGCTGGCGAAACGTCAAAAAACTCATCAAACAAACGTCGGCCGAAGAACCCGGCTCAGAGGCCACCAGGCAGTTTGTCAATAAGGGGTGACGAAAGCCTTAACAACAATAAAATATAATATGTTCTACATCTTTACCAGCAATACAGTTAGGACCTCTAGACAAATATAGCTGTTCTTTACATTCTCAAATTTACTGTCGCCATAATTTTTCCATGTTATTAACACTAGCTTAAAAACCTCTGTGAAGACATTGTACCCCGTACTGATTTCGAAACTAACCTGCTTGCGACTAACAGTCATCCAGATGTACAACACAAAATACCACTAAGATATAATCTATAGCAGATCTGCCAGCATTGCTGTTTGGTAGCTAGCGCAGTCGATTTCCAAGATAAATAATTAAAATTATACAAGTAAAGAGCGATGTTTTATAACTAATAATCAGTCCTGATTAAGTGGAATGTATGTACCTCGACACAAGTCTACAGCATTTACTTTAATTGTCTGGAAAATGCTACCTTAGATTCTACTTCAGCCTGTCTTTGCATTAACCGAGTGAGGTGGCGCAGTGGTTAGCACACTGGAGTGGCATACGGGAGGACGACAGTTCAAACCCGCCTACTGTCCTCGTGGTTTAAGCTTTCTCTTATTTCCCTAAGTCGCTTCAGGATAATGGCAGGATGGTTCTTTTGAAAGGGCACGGCCGATTTCCCTCCCCTTCCTTCCCTAATCGGAGCTTGTGCTTCGTCCCTAATGACCTCGTTGTCGACAGAACTTTTAACACAAATCTCCTCCTCCTCCGCTATGTTCGTGTTCGTAAATGTGTAAGACAAACAGTGGAATGCATCGTAGCATAGCAATATCATGAGAATGACCACCAACAGCAAATGTTTCTTATTGACGATATATATTTGTACTTGTGGCAGAATCTTCCAGATAAAGGTTAAAAATGGTTCAAATGGCTCTGAGCACTATGGGACTCAACTGCTGAGGTCATTAGTCCCCTAGAACTTAGAACTAGTTAAACCTAACTAACCTAAGGACATCACAAACATCCATGCCCGAGGCAGGATTCGAACCTGCGACCGTAGCGGTCTTGCGGTTCCAGACTGCAGCGCCTTTAACCGCACGGCCACTTCGGTCGGCGATAAAGGTTATGATGACAATACTTCCATACTTCCAGTTAAGTGCCCTCCTGGTCATATCTTCTAAATGTGATTGGACTTGCATCCCAATATAATATTTTGTGTGTGTGGTGCAATGTGACTAGCCCAGGGCCATGGGTTTGGACGTGGGTTCAGCAACGTCAATGGTTTTTTTTGTGAGTGCGTCTAGTGCTAATCAGTACATTAAAAAGCATACTTATCAATGTATATGTACTACTGAAGTATCAGTCACGATGTCTATAAAAATGTGACGTAGCACTCTTAACCCTAATAACCATATGGAGCGACGTAATAATGTTATCTTAGCATGGAGGGTCGTACTAACGTATGGACGACTTTGATATCATTTTAAGTAGAACTAAGACATGTATTTTGATGAAATAATGCATTCATTCTAGACTTAGGCCCTCGATCCAGTGTTTGTGCACCCTCTGCAGTAGCAAATCTCTCAGAATACATTACCTTATATGAGCACAATCCAACTGCATTAGTCTGCGTAATTGATATACACGTTACCTAAGTATAGTTTTAGACTGATAGATAATATTTTGCATTAGACTCCGCCACATGTCAGACACAGTTTTGTCAATGATTCTTTTCGGTAGCTAAAACACATGTGGGTGAAGTCTCAACACGACACCACTTTCGGCCATACGTTCTAAGTATATAACTTGTATTACACATTATTTCGAGGTGTGTGCAATGATGTGGATAGCCCAACGTCAAGGGTAGGGCGGATATGTTTCATTTTTTTCCTCTGTGCATGATGTTACTCGTAATGCATTCTAACGGAAGAAATTCACTTTAAAATCACCCGAACCACTTATAGCAAGAGTGTAACTGCAATATTTTTCAAAAATAATAATATATGACGGTAAAATATCAAAGAATAAAAGTATAGGATGGCGGCAGGAACTCGCAGGTTGGCAGATGGAGCTAAGAATACCCCTGACTAGTCAGCGGTGCTGGGCATTACTCTCCACATCATGATGATGAGATGGAACAATATCTGCGCTGACTGCATCTGCGACTGTCTCTCTAAGTCACTGCAGTGCATTTCGTTGAAAGCAGTAAATGTCCCACAACTGATACTACTGGAAAGAACAGTCGAAAAATGGATAAATGTAGGATAAATTGTTTTAAAAATTAGACAGACTGTGGCAAATATATCAGGTTTTAATCTAAGTCATGTAGATAAAATGTATGCCATCGATTTGTCCATAGAGCGCCTTTTGAGCGCTATCAGCAAACTACTCGTGATTTCATGTATAGTAACGTTAGTATCCGTTTCGCTTTTCGGTTCTACAGTCTTACCGCTTTACATTGCATCCAAATATTTTTACAATTCCAAATAAATAAGACTTGCAACTCGTGTGTTTTGGGAAAGAATACCACAAAATTCAGAATAAAATAATATTACCGATTCCAAACGGACACAGAACTAGTCGGACAATTTCCTTTCGTAAGAATGTCTCTCTGGAATGCAGTGTCTTTCCACTATTGAAGCATTTGTCGTGTCATTCTCTCTCTTTATGTCTAATCGCTACATCCCCTCTCTACCGATTACTACATCTGTATGCTTTTTTATTTATTACTGTATTTTGACGTCATGTCTCTGCCTGCCTTCATGCCTCTATATAAATGAGAATCCTAATATAATTTTTTTTCCCTAGGGACATTCACGCTTTCTCTCTCAACAGTTAGGGCTCTTAGTTAGTTTGGGAGCATTCGGTGCTGTGATTCTAATAGTTATCTTCCTTGGAACAAACTTGTAGCTTGCAAGTAAAGTATCCAGGAGATTTCAGGATACTTCGAACCGGTGCTTACATCACAAAAAGTTTCGACTACTTCGTATGCGTAAATACGTACACTATGCGGTCAAAAGTACCCGGAAACCTGACTGAAAATGACTTACAACATCGTGGCGCCCTCCATCGTTAATTCTGGAATTCAATTTGGTGTTGCCTCACCCTTAGCCTTGATGACAGCTTCCACTCTCGCAGGCATCCATTCAATCAGGTGCTGGAAGGTTTCTTGGGGAATGGTAGCCCATTCTTCACTGAGTGGTGCATGGATGAGAGGTATCGATCTCGGTCGGTGATGTCTGGCACGAAGTTGGCGTTCCAAAACATCTCAAATGTGTCCTATAGGATTCACGACAGGACTCTTTGCGGGCCAGGCCAATACAGGGATGTTATTGTCGCGTAATCACTCTGCCACAGGCTGTGCATTATGAACAGTGCTCGATAGTAGTGAAAGATGGAATAGCCATCCCCGTATTGCTCTTTAACAGTGGGAAACAAGGTGCTTAAATGACGTTCACCGGCCATTCGCCAGACCCACATCCTGCCATCAGATCGACACATTTTGTACCGTGATTCGTCACTCCACACAACGTTTTTCCACTGTTCAATGGTCCAATGTTTACGCTCTTTACACCAAGTGAGGCGACATTTCGCATTTACCAGAGTGACGTGTGGCTTATGAGCAGCGGTTCGACCATGAAATCCAAGTTTTCTCATGTACGACATAACTGTCATAGTACTTGCAGTGGATGGTGATGCCGTTTGGAATTCCTGTGGGATGGTTTGGATAGATGTCTGCCTCTTACAGATTACGACCCTCTTTAACTCTTGGCGGTCTCTGTCAGTCAACAGACGAGATCGGCATGCACGCGTTTGTGCTGTACGTGTCCGTTCACGTTTCCACATCACTATCACATTGGAAACAGTGGACCTAGGGATGTTTAAGAGTGTGGAAATCTCGCGTGCAGACGTATGACACAAGTGACACCCAATCACGTGACCACGTTCGAAGTCCGTGTTCCGTGGAGAGCCCCATTCTGCTCTCTCACGATGTCTAATGACTACTGAGGTCGCTGATATGGAGTACCTGGCAGTAGGTGGCAGCACAGTGCACCTAATATGAAAAACGTATGTTTTTGGGGGTGTCCGGATACTTTCGATCACATAATGTATAACCTGTATATATTTTACCGTTTTTTTTAAATTTTTAGTGCTTTTAAGCAATTTTTCCATTTCATTTTTTCATTGTTTTTCTATATTTTTCAATAGTATGTCTGTAAATGTACAAGTGTATATACAGGGTGTCCCAGCTATCTTGTCCACCCAAAATATCTCTGGAACAATAACAGCTATTGGAAAACGACTTTCACCGGTATC
The DNA here is from genome assembly GCF_023898315.1 of Schistocerca nitens. Lineage (NCBI taxonomy): Eukaryota > Metazoa > Arthropoda > Insecta > Orthoptera > Acrididae > Schistocerca > Schistocerca nitens. Next base: position 843,825,550 of record NC_064617.1, read on the forward strand.
AACGTAGGGCTGGGGCCCATGAATGTACATATTTGGAAACATTCTACAACGAAAGTATATGTGTTATTTAACACAAACTTATATTTTTTTAAATGGACCTCCTCTTCAGCAATCCATAGCATGACAAAGCACATACACAATGGCGTTGATTGAATCGCAATATTCCCATTACATCCCGAGACATTAAGACGCGAAGTTGACGCTTGAAACACCCGACATGCGCCGCTAGCGCACGTCCTGAGGCTCAGGCGTGAACCCCATGCTGCCCGTAATCGCGATGTGATTGACATGCGTAATCACACTTCCATACTTATCAAGAGGTCCGAAACGAATAATACGGTCTGCTGCCATCCTGCATTAACGTCGCACATTCCAGCAGGTATTTATCCCATAGGCTAGGGGTGATGCGGTTCTGTAACATATCTGTGTACCGCAACGTTAGTCACAAAGTTAACTTGGCTTATCTTTAATCCGTTACTAAAAAGGTAATGCCATTCAACGTTAAAACTTTACTTTACTGTAGATCTAGCGCAAGTGACAGTTAATCATTCACTCGTAATAGTAAAATTCATGTTGATGGTTTTAGTGAAACGAGCAAGTGGACTAAAAGTTTTACCGTTGTTTAGGTAAAAATGTTTCGATTTGGGAAGTTCAGGTAGGACGTAGAAGATGAATGTAAACATGTTTAACCAATTAGTTTTATTATCACATAATTATCAATGTTATGTTTATCTAATGCGTTAAATGACAAATTGTTGCAAACAAATGTTTCTTAACATCACTGGGTAAAATGGCCCTTTGTAGAAACTTCCACTGTGATACCAGCACTACATACTAAACATAGCGTTCACATCTCATGCTCAAAGTTATGCCCATTGGCTTGCATACATAGGGTCACTCTGTGGATGAAGGATGCCCTACTTCGTGCTACTGTTTCCTCTTTGATGGCTGTACAAGCATCAATAATGTGTTGCTTCATGTCCTCTGGTGTTGTTGGTTCATGTTGGTAAACAGCATCCTTCATTGCTCCCCATAGAAAATAATCCAGCGGTGTAAGGTCCGGAGATCGGGCAGGCCACCTAACTAGGCCACCTCGTCCAATCCACCTACCAGGGAACTTACAGTTCAGAAGTCGTCGTGCTCGTAAGGCGTTATGTGCAGGGCATCCGTCATGCTGATACCACATGACCATTCTGCGGTTCAGAGGGACGGTGTCCAAGAGAACAGGAAGATTGTGTCGTATAAATCTGGAGTACTGTCTGCCATTTTGGATGCCATTTATAAAGAAAGGTTCGATAATGGTGTCTCCAATAATCCCACACCAAACATTGACTTTCCACGGATGTTGATGCTCTACCATTTTGGATTGTCTGCGGACCAATAATGCATATTCCTCATATTGACAATTCCTTTTTTGGAGTATGATGCCTCGTCAGTAATGAGAACATCTGCAAAAAAATTTGGATTAGTCAGAAGTTTTTGCTGAATCCCACTCACAAAATGTTACTCTATTGCGGAAGTCATTTCCATGAAGATCCTGGTGTATATGAACATGGTAAGGATGAAATTTATGACGTTTAAGAATACGCTGTGCACTTGATTTCGACACACCAACTTCACGTTCAATTTGACGAGTGCTGATTTGAGGATTCCCAGCTATGGTAGCGAGCACAGCAACTTCAGCACGTTCATCTTGAAAGGGTACAGTACCACCCGACATTGAAAATAGGTACAACATACTTCATTATTTTTGTCAGAACAACACATTTTTTTTTGTAAAATAACTCAATTCCAATTAATACAGCGAAGCTGGATACCAGTGTAGGAAAGAATGACAATTTATTTATTTAATTGATCACATGTGCACTCCCACAAAATAAATCCCTACATCCAGTTTGGTGAGATCTGTGAAATGAATGAATTTATGGTCGTCTACTAACCGCAGATAGTGAATGTGAATATATGATCACCTTTGAGACGATCCTTTGGCCACCTTTGGTGGGACCAAAGAGATGAAATTTACCTGAGCTTTGAGCGCCTGAAATGTGGCTGACCAATACGGTAGCAAGGTGCTCCCCCACTTCGGCAGAGGTGCGAGAGGACCTGAAGAACGGCCATGTTTCAGCACTCTGCCGCTAGATCTTGTGCTGTTAAGACCTGTCGTAGGTGTGCTCCGTAATGACAAAAGAGTGGAGACATGGTATGCATGTGGAATATTTAAGAGTAGTTTGAAATAATAATTTCTCTATTTCAGGAACTTTTGTGGGGAGAATTAAATGTCAGGCAGGTAATATTAATGGGATCATAGTAATCTTGAGAAGTGACCAACGGTCACAATGAAACCACGTGTAGCAATAAGTTGAAATACTTCCGTGTGCTTAAGTTAAGCTGAATTACTAGCGTGTGTACTATAAGATGAAATATTTAAGGAATGGCGTGTGCAGGACTTGAAATTAGAGACGAGTACTTCCACGTGGTGAGTACTGTGTGGGTCTCAATCTGGGTATGAGACAAAGGATAAAGAGAAGTACTCGTCCATGGTATCAGTTGAGGACTCGTGTGTGTGATGAATATGTTCTTAATATTACTTTGCGTGATATGTTTCCGTATGATGCTTGATTCAAACTATAATACTCTGAGAGAGAAGCAAGGTGAGTCAGCCGTCTATCCAGCAACGCCACTTGGCTTGCATTGCACAGGAAGACGTGCATATATCTCCAGAGTTCATAGTAGGAAAGTAGAACTACGAAGTGGGGCAGTGTCATGTGAAACTGGGATAGATATTAATTGAAGTGGGAAAGCGGAAAGTGATAATGTTGTGACTATTCCCTGTGTTGTATTTCATGTTGTAGTGTGGTGTATGTCATGTAATTTAAGTATGTGTGGTTTGCATGGGAGAGTAGCAAGGTAGTTTCAGAGGTAGTGGGTTATGCATGTTCCTTTTGTACCGCTCGGTCTTGAGGAAAGTTTCGTGATGATGGTTGCGGGAGTCGAAGTGTGAGATATAGCAAAAGATCCACCATCCTATCCAGAAAGTGCACGGTAGCGTTAAATAATTACGAGACCATAAGATAGAGAATCACCAATGTAAAGCCATGCCCACTGGGCGGAATTTCTCATGTGTTATTGTTGTAGGTTATAGAATTTGTGTGTTTAGGTTATAGAATTTATCGGAATAAATAAGATAGTGAAAAGAAAAAGATTGGTGGCCTTTTCCTTCGAATTGTATGTTGTCATGATATCCAGAAATTATAATGTGTGCGCCATTCAGATTCAGTGTGATGGCCACGTGTTGATAAAAGCCGTTAAATAAAAAAAGAAAATGTGGTATTGCCAGTGCGTAGTGAACAGTCAGAGTTCTGTAAATTACTGATAGTCAGATGTGTGTTTCCGTTGCGTATTATTCATATAGGAGGATAACTTGTAACTTAATTGTGAGTACGAGAGTTCATGTTACTCGATAAATATGAATCCACTCGCTTGGCAGACCACTCATCTTGCAGGCCTGACTGCTTGTTGCCACAGTATGAGCAAGGCATATGGGTGCCTCTCATAATTTCGACCCTGCCAGGATTTTGCTGTTAGGGTTTGCTGTTAAGATTTTTTTTATTTTTTTTATGGAATATATTGTGATAGCGCTAAGAAGTAAAATTTTTTTTGTTTGCAATTTCTTTCTGGATTGGTGAGGATCTTTTATTTTTTTATGTAATTAATTGCTATATCGTCCAAGGCTGGAAGATCGTTGCATAATTTTTTTGCGTAATGTCCATAGTAACTAAGTCGCAGTCAAAAAGTGTAGTCACCATGGAGAATAGTGATTCTGGGGTGAACGTAGCAGTGCAGCAGGAAGTAGGTGTCGACCTTGGGTTAATGAGCGAGAACGGCAAACATTCGGAAGCGGCTGAATTGTTCACCAGACCGCGGCTAGGTGATCCTTTATGTGGCGGGCTTTGTCCACAAATGGGGGCTTTTCCCGACGACGCGGGCGAGCCGGGACTAGGTCAGGTATGCAGTGAAAGTGAAGCTACTCTTAGCAAAGCTACGGTTTCTCAGGCGAACGAGGTGAGTGCACCGAAAGTAGCAAATGACTATGTGCTACTCCAGTTTTTACAGAGGATGGATAGAGATAATAAGGAAAGATTGGAAGCGATGGATAGCCAGCCTCGGTGGTCTAACAGTTCTAGGCGCTCAGTCCGGAACCGCGCGACTGCTACGGTCACAGGTTCGAATCCTGCCTTGGGCATGGATGTGTGTGCTGTAGTTAGGTTTAAGTAGTTCTAAGTTCTAGGGGACTGATGACCACAGATGTTAAGTCCCATAGTGCTCAGAGCCATTTGAACCATTTTTTTGAAGCTATCGATAAAGATAATAAGGAGAGAGATAGAGATAATAAGGAAAGATTAGAGGCAAATAAGAAAAGATTGGAAGCGACGGATAAAGATTATAAGGAGATAGATAGGGAGACTAAGGAAAGATTGGAAGCAAATAAGGAAAGATTGGAGGCAATGGATAAGGGAAATAAAGAGGCAATGAGGAAGCTACACACAGTTATCGATGAGCGTCTGCCCGCAGTTAATAATCGGTTAGATGAGGGGGAGAAGAATCTGGATGCGTTGAAGCAAGTATGTGATGCCGTGAAAGAAAAAGCCAATAATTTGGAGGGACGAATAAGTGCAATAGAGAGTGATACTACAGAACGTAGGGACGTGTTGCCGGATGAGCGAATCAAAGAGGTAGTGGTCAGAATGAATACGATTAGTGCAGATGTAGAAAAGATCACTATAAGAGGCGAGACAGGCTCTGACAGTACGCAGCGAGAGGTTTATGCCAACCAAGGGGAGATACAATCACTATTACAGCTTAAAGAGGCGCAATTAGAAATAAGTAGGAAACATGTGGAAGATCTAGCACAGTTGTAATTAGCGTGCAGTAGTGAGATGAATTCAAAAAAAGAAAATAGGCAGAAAGAGGAAGATGAACTCAGAGAGTTAGAAGAACGGCTGTGTCCTATAAAACAGGTGGCAAACCCAACTGGGTATAGTCCAAGGTCGGAAAACATAAATGCGGAAGAAGAATGTAGGAGGCACTTCGTGTAGGTACAAACGTACACTTGTTTTCCAGATCCTGATAATTACCAACATCCATGCCTGTGGCTGTCTCAATTTCAAGATTCATTACCTTCATCGTGGGGACCGCTCCTCAAAATGAAGTTTGTGTGTAACCATTTGAGGGACGAGGCTAGAGCGAAAATGCAGGAAGTTATTAAAGACTGTAGTAGCTACAAGATATTTTGTGACAAGTTTTTAAATGAATTCTGGTCGAAAAGTAAGCAGGACCAGGTTAAGCAGAGCATATTGATGATGCCAAATTGTAACGAAGGTGGTATAAGAGATGAGGAAATCCTGAGACGAAATAGGTATTTGGATGTGACATACGAACCTGGGGAGCTCATTAGGATCTGTATAACGAAGTTGCCAGTGAAATTGTGCAGAGATATAGCGATAGCAGGCAGAGGCATAGACGATTCTGCGTCATTTCAGCACTTGTTACAAGAATTGGGTAATGAGAGCAATATCGTGAACGGATACTTGACTCATAAGTCAGACAGTGTCGAGGATAGGAACGGCAGAAACTATCAGAATGACAGGAGAGCATGGAATCCTGGCATTTCATTCTTGTCATAATGGATTGATGGATAGGAGAAACTAATCCAACGTATCAGCCCTTAGCATCTTGCCTTAAAACACATGCCGCTAGCACTGAAAATTGTCTATGTAGGAGACATACTCTACTGATATGTAGGAATGTAAATACCATACTTCTGATCAGAGAAGAAAACACCAGTAATGGCATCTGTTAGGCTGGTCTCTCAGAGCAAAATTTGCAAATTTTTATTTCGAACACTAAAGTAAAAGGACTGCTTCCTCGAAAAAAAAACAGTTGCTAAAAATGTTATGTAATAATGCCAATGAGTCCAGTTTAATTAGTTCGATTTGACTATTGCAGGTACTTAACACGTAATATAAAAACTCAACATTGTGATCAGTATGGAATAGGGTACGTTTATACTGCTGTTACAGGTAACATCAGTAATGTGATCGAAGTTTTTAAATTAGATGCCATCTGATCAATAGTATATCATTGTCGTGGTGACAGTTATAATGAAGTGCTGTGTATGGTTGTTCGGAATCTGGTGTTAGGGAAAGAGGCCACTAGCACCTAAGTTTCTAACACTTGGGCTGCCCATTTCGCCCAGCTTGTATATTCTCTGCACACATTTAATTTTCATGTAAGCTCAGATTCCTAATGCAAATTCTTTACTGTGTATAGTGGACCATTCAGAGTGAGGCAGATTGTCCAGGAAAATGCTGTACTGATTGAGACGATCAAGGGAAAACAATCTCGTGGGCTTCATCACATTTCTAACATCAAATTATGGAAAAGTTAAGGATAGATCGAAAGTAGGCAATTTATGGTAGATAGTCAGTGTATTTATTTGTGATGTGTAACGTTGTGCAGGGTCAAATCGAACATAAGAATTATCAGGCGGGATGTCAGGAAGTATGGCGGAATAGACTGGTCGAATGAGTCATGAACAGAAGTCGACAGAGTGGTGTATGTACGTATTTTTTGTCATATGAATAAGGATCAAGCAGAAACGACGTGTTGAGTAATGAGAGGATAAAGATGGTAGATAGTGAGAGAAGCGACGTGATAAATAGTAGTTGATAAAGGTGATATTTAAGGAGAGAAGCGACGTGAAGCAGTGTGATTAATAAAGAGAGATTCGACGTGATGAAACAGTGGTAAATAAAGGTGAGTAGAATTAATAATGTGGAGATGTCTTATGTGTATGTTACAGAGAGGCCTGTGTATGCTGCAATAGAGATTGATGCCAATGGCGAAGGAAGACCAGGAAATGATGAAGTAGTGGACGGACAGAGAGCCGAAATACGAATGAAGAGATGAGGACAACTGGACAGCGTGAAAGGACATAAAGGGAGTATAAGATCCAGATGGTGAACGTTGTGGAATACTGACGTAAGATGTAATATAAGTGTAAATCTCATTCTTACCATAAAATTTGCAATTTGGCAAAAATAATATTTTTTGTTGTTGTTGAAGCCTGGTACCAGTATAACTATTCAAAACGGTACCAAGAATGTGTACAGTTATTCTGCAGGATGAATAATTTATGTATTTTTTGTTCTTAGATGAAATGTCGCAATTCTAAGTTGATATTTAGCAGGATGAATAATCGGTAAAGCGAATGCAGAGGTAAGCCGATGGAGAAAGGTGCCAGAGTGAAAGGATGAATTCGGAGACTGGAATGTTATCTTCGAAACAACTTCATGTGTTATGTGGTTGAGTATAAGGGAGCAAAGGTATGGTATGTTGTCGTGAGTGTGGTGGTGTTAAGGTTAGCTGACTTCTAGACCTATTCTGTTAGTGTATTAATGGAATGAATGAGAAGGAAAATGTGATGTCTGGTGAGTGAGAGTCGTAGAGCAGTGTGATCAATGCGCGCACTCCTGTAAAGGAGATGCTATTGTGCTTTATTGTTTGATTTGGATGAACCTCGATAGCAGGTCAGGATCTGACATCTTGTGGATGGTACATACATGTCCCAGAAATGTTGTTATATATAATAAAAAGGTAAAATATATAAAGAGATACTAATTTCAGTCTGTCACAAGCACAAAGGTGCATTGTATGTTGTAGATTTAGAGTCATCAGTTTCTAAAATGTTTATTGTGTTAGGATGTTAAAGTAGTTTACTATTTAATAACATGTGGGAGGTAATTTTTAGCTGTGTAGATTATTTCTTATTTTTTTGTTAGAACACTTTCAAGGGGTATTAATTTCAGTCTGTCACAAGCACAAAGGTTCAATGTATATTGTAGTTTTAGAATCAACAGTTTCTAATATTTTCACTGAGATAGGATGTTAGAGTAGTCTACTATTTGATATTGTAATTATGAGCTGTATAGATTGTTTCTTATTCCTTTTGTTTTTTTTTTACACTTTCATGTTTTGTAAGAGGGACGACAGGTACAATCAATAGCACAAGTGTGGGCCGTATATACAAAAGGGATAAATGTTGATGTTGTATGTGTAGAAAACTAGGGTGTATGATTTTACGTTTTTTGGAACAAAGATTCTTTTATTACCAATGCATCTAATAGATCATACATGTAATCAATGAGTATTTAAATACTGTAAGAATATCCTTTTGTCTGTAATGTTGCGAGATGCATGGAAGGGTCTGACTGATTGGGTGTCGTAGTGCTGAGGGGCTACACAGAAAGTGCCCGTACCACGTAAGCCAAGCTGACGTCGGCATGGGAGAGGCGACAGAGCCACGGCACTCCCCACTCCACTGCCGGTCGAGGTACACTCCACGCGCCAACTACAGCAGGTCAACGGCCTGGGGCGACATGCACGTATCACTGGCCATTCATAAGTTCCGCCACCATTACGACTGGGGAAAGTATCCCACGGAGGCAGCAGTGGGTGGTTTCTTCTGCTCAACGGCTCGCGCGGCGGCGCCACGGCAGAATGAACGACACACAGCAGAGTCCGGTGGGCATTTTTTACCAGCAACTATTAACTAGTACTGGACTGTGGAGCCGTGAAACAAGATGACTGCTCGTATGTCTCCATAAGGTAGAAAGTGAAGGACTGGTGTTCCCATGTTGTGAGTGGTGGAAAAGATTTTGTCTTCAGCAGACAGGACGATTGTTTTGTTTTGTCTTGACCACTGAACGGTGGGATCCATAAGCTTTTGGCAGTGACTTGTTAAGTGTGCTTTGTGAATTGCATGTGGGACGCTTGGTATACTTAAAGAGGACAGTTGTCGTTTGGTGACTAATTACTGTATGAACGCAAGAAACTTAAGTGGGACATTGACATTTGCATTTGTAGTAGGAGACATTTCTTTAATTGGTGTGGGAATAAGTGCTGTTTGTTGGAACTTACGACCTTTAATTACACCATGAACTGAAAGGACAGAACCGTGGGTAATAGTAGTTGTAGGGCCATTTCTGGACGACCAGATTCGTGTGGATGGTACTCTGAGAGCGACTAGGACATTTGTGTTTAATGTGAGATACAGTTTACTGTTCAACACGTGATCAAAATGCCGATTTGAGTGACCTAAAGACTTTCGTCCAGGTAACCATGGGAGAGCTTTGACACCGAGACAGTGTTTCTAGGGAACCTGTCAGCAACTTTTTTGACCCCAAGAAAATCACAGAGTGAAATGATTCCGTGTGACTTGCAAGATAGGAAATAATGTTTGTACTTGTAATTGTGTAAATTTTTTTATATGTTTGATTCCTGAAGGGACAGCAAGTGTAATTGTATTTCATTAACATTTGTGTTTAGAATAGTTAGTGTGTTTTTTTGTTTGTTCTGGGTTATCAAGTACACATAACATGTTTATTAGAATATTTGGTACAATGATACTTTAATTATTAGCCAGTGGCGTAATACTAACGTAGCGGCTCTTGTTGCATTGGTCAGTAAGGTTGTTACAGGGGACAAAAGTTTGCATTGCACAACAAATATCGGAATTAACTATTGCATTTTAATGTCGTGGACAGTAATGATCTTGTTGGTGTGTTGACTGTAGCCGCTTATTTGCATTATCACAGTGGTGAAATTTCACATTAAAGTGTAACGAAGGCTAGTCAAAATGCAAGTTCTTGTCGTCTAAATGTGTAACAACAGAGAAATGAGCAGTAGAGTAAGATACGAGAGCTACTGGCGGATTCAAGCACTTATTGCTAACTATTTATTGCGTATATTGATCAAAGTTGATGGACTGACTAGCTCAGCAGCAGGTATTTGTACTCGTGGACAAGGATAAGGTTAAACTCACAGTCGAGTAGTGGTGGCAATTGCTTAAGTGATGATAGTTAATGAGGTATGGCATGATGTCTTAGATGAACTATATCACGTAACCAGTATGTAACTTGTGGTATATATCATTGTTTTTCTTCTCAGTTTTATTTCTCTGTACGTTTCATGTATATTTTGGAGTAATGGTATGGAGCCTGACATTGTACATGGAACTAGTGTACGCAATTTTTCCTTTTGTTGATTTTGTTTTGTATTTAGACATTGCCATGTAAAAGATTATTACAACGCAATTTATGAATGTCGGATTACTTGTTCTGTGTTTGGACGGTGAGCTATTTAAATTTAGTACAATTAGTATTTTTTTTTATTTTTCATAGAATTAGTGAAGTTTGGATTACTCATAAAAATAACGAAGATCCCAGTAACTAAGAAAATTTTTATCTCAACATTATTTTTTATTTGTATGCTGTGATGTTTTATTTGTCATGTGGATTGTTGTAAATTTGTATGTGTACGTTACTCCGGATTGTGGAGAGTACAATAATGCAACAACTGTGTCAATAATTTGGTAAAGTAACAGCAATTGGTCGTCTATTTGAGGTCACCAGGGTCTAAGGTCTCCTCCCGGTTATTTTGATGACTTGCTACATTTGTTCTAATACAGCTTTCTTAAAAAAATGTTCGGAACTACCCTCGCATTGCAAGGATAGTACCGTGCCACTTTTTTTCTGCATGGGTAGCTGGTGGTGAAAGGGTACAGTACCGCCCGACATTGAAAATAGGTACAACATACTTCATTATTTTTGTCAGAACAACACATTTTTTTTGTAAAATAACTCAATTTCAATTAATACAGTGAAGCCGGATACCAGTGTAGGAAAGAATGACAATTTCTTTATTTAATTGATCACATGTGCACTCCCACAAAATAAATCCCTACATCCAGTTTGGTGAGATCTGTGAAATGAATGAATGTATGGTCGTCTGCTAACTGCAGATAGTGAATGTGAATATATAATCATCTTTGAGACGATCCTTTGGCCACCTTTGGTGGGACCAAAGAGATGAAATTTACCTGAGCTTTGAGGGCCTGAAATGTGGCTGACCAATACGGTAGCAAGGTGCTCCCCAACTTCGGCAGAGGTGCGAGAGGACCTGAAGAATGGCCATGTTTCAGCACTCTGCCGCTGGATCTTGTGCTGTTAAGACCTGTCTTAGGTGTGCTCTGTAATGACAAAAGAGTGGAGACATGGTATGCATGTGGAATATTTAAGAGTAGTTTGAAATAATAATTTCTCTATTTCAGGAACTTTTGTGGGGAGAATTAAATGTCAGGTAGGTAATATTAATGGGATCATAGTAATCTTGAGAAGTGACCAATGGTCACAATGAAACCACGTGTAGCAATAAGTTGAAATACTTCCGTGTGCTTAAGTTAAGCTGAATTACTAGCGTGTGTACTATAAGTTGAAATATTTAAGGAATGGCGTGTGCAGGACTTGAAATTAGAGACGAGTACTTCCACGTGGTGAGTACTGTGTGAGTCTCAATCTGTGTATGAGACAAAGGATAAAGAGAAGTACTCGTCCATGGTATCAGTTGAGGACTCGTGTGTGTGATGAATATGTTCTTAATATTACTTTGCGTGATATGTTTCCGTGTGACGCTTGATTCAAACTATAATACTCTGAGAGAGAAGCAAGGTGAGTCAGCCGTCTATCCAGCAACGCCACTTGGCTTGCATTGCACAGGAAGACGTGCATATATCTCCAGAGTTCATAGTAGGAAAGTAGAACTACGAAGTGGGGCAGTGTCATGTGAAACTGGGATAGATATTAATTGAAGTGGGAAAGCGGAAAGTGATAATGTTGTGACTATTCCCTGTGTTGTATTTCATGTTGTAGTGTGGTGTATGTCATGTAATTTAAGTATGTGTGGTTTGCATGGGAGAGTAGCAAGGTAGTTTCAGAGGTAGTGGGTTATGCATGTTCCTTTTGTACCACTCGGTCTTGAGGAAAGTTTCGTGATGATGGTTGCGGGAGTCGAAGTGTGAGATATAGCAAAAGATCCACCATCCTATCCAGAAAGTGCACGGTAGCGTTAAATAATTACGAGACCATAAGATAGAGAATCACCAATGTAAAGCCATGGCCACTGGGCGGAATTTCTCATGTGTTATTGTTGTAGGTTATAGAATTTGTGTGTTTAGGTTATAGAATTTATCGGAATAAATAAGATAGTGAAAAGAAAAAGATTGGTGGCCTTTTCCTTCGAATTGTATGTTGTCATGATATCCAGAAATTATAATGTGTGCGCCACTCAGATTCAGTGCGATGGCCACGTGTTGATAAAAGCCGTTAAATAAAAAAAGAAAATGTGTTATTGCCAGTGCGTAGTGAACAGTCAGAGTTCTGTAAATTACTGATAGTCAGATGTGTGTTTCCGTTGCGTATTATTCATATAGAAGGATAACTTGTAACTTAATTGTGAGTACGAGAGTTCATGTTACTCGATAAATAAGAATGAATCCACTCGCTTGGCAGACCACTCATCTTGCAGGCCTGACTGCTTGATGCCACAGTATGAGCAAGGCATGTGGGTGCCTCTCAATGTGTGCGTGTTCTAGGACGTTGTCGAGGTCTTGGATTTAAGCTTCCCGTTTCACGTAGACGAGACGTGAGACGACCAAACATCCTGCGCGAAGGCGATGGCTTGTCAGGGAATCGTCTTCTGTACAGTCGTTCTGCCTGAACAGCATTTCGTCCACCTACAACAGGGTACAGTACAGGTATGTAGAGTAGTGTATAAAACAGACATATTAACTTAATAATCATAATGTTCGCTAACATTACTATCAACAAGCAAGCAATCTCATAACGTGTTTCCCGTCAACGTACATTCTCCATAGATCAGCAGCATTTCTACCATATCTTCATGTGTGTACATTATACTGTACAGTATAAGTTCCACAACACAACGTTTATTCACAATGTGTACTACCTCCGTGCCGTCACTAGATTACTCTGATGCACGACTACACTGGCAAGCGGTGTACTGCACGCCAAAGCAACAACAAATGGGATGCTCGGAGGGTGGTGGAGTACAGGAGTTTGCATGGGTCGCAAATCATAAACAAGGCGAAGTGGTAACTGTGGCAGTAGTGAGAACTACGTTGGACACTTGACTAGGTAGAGCCAGGCCCTGCGCGACAGGCAGAATGGTTCATATGACGCATTAGATAAACCTTATTTTGGGTGTGCAGGATAAATATGACAACCTGACGGATGTACACCGATCGGTACTGGTTCATATTGTGTACGTAGATATGTAAAACGTGCAAGAGGGAAACCATTATGTGCTTATGAGGGTTGATGGCAGCAGACCGTATTATTCGCTTCGGACCTCTTGATAAGTATGGAGGTGTGATTACACATGTCAATCACATCGCGATTACGGGCAGCTTGGGGTTCACACCTGAGCCTCAGGACGTGCGCTAGCAGCACATGTCGGGTGTTTCAAGCGTCTACTTCACGTCTCAATATCTCGGGATGTAATGGTAATATTGCGATGCAATCAACGCCATTGTGTATGTGCTTTGTCATGCTATGGATTGCTGAAGAAAAAATATAGGAGGTCCATTCAAAAAAACATAAGTTTGTGGTAAAAACACATATACTTTCGTTTTAGAATGTTTCCAAATATGTACATTCATGGGCCCCAGCCCTACATTGATACCGGTGAAAGTCGTTTTCCAATAGCTGTTATTGTTCCAGAGATATTTTGGGTGGACAAGATAGCTGGGACACCCTGTATATATATATATATATATATATATATATATATATATATATATATATATATATATATACGTTGTTATTGCTTACATTACAAGGAGTGGGTTGCTATTTTTGTTGGCTGCGTTGGGTATCTAGAAACTCTACTTCTTCAAAATGTCAACACACATAACACTGATTACCAAACCCATCTCTAAAAGATGTGAACGTAAATGGATTGATGTGATGGTAGAGTGTTGACCCACATTTTGTATACATCTGTCGTGTAGTCTTATTTCAATAAAATCTTTTGTGTTGCTAGTGTTTATCCATCTTTTGTAGTAGGGTAAAGGGCATTAGAATTCACAGACAATAAACAATACGGACATTGCGAACTGGAATTTCGTGCCACAGCCAGGCAAGGTGACGAGAATAACAGTGACTACCATATACAGGAATCACAGGAACATATGCGAGCATGGTGTGTAGACCCTGCCACAGTCAACTTTGGGTCAGTCGGCTTGGCGTGCATGGGTAGCCAAAGTGGTTAAGGTGACCGCTTGCATTAAGATGGGAGTCTAAGTTCGAATTCCAGTACTGCACAAATTTTCATCTGTTACTAATGACTTGTATGGCATGTTTATAAATGCGCTCACAAATTGCGCATACATTTCGTCAACAGCAAAAATAAATACGAGGGTCACTCCAAAAGAAATGCACACTATTTTTTAAATCTATCTTTTATTCTACATATTTGAAAGTTTTACAGTGTGTAGATACATCCTTTAGGAACAGTATTTTCATTTCTCCACATAATTTCCATCCCTCTCAACTGCCTTACAACATCTTGGAACCAGCACCTGTACACCCGCACAGTAAAATTCTGGATGAACCTGTTGGAGCCACTGTTTGGTAGCGTGCACAAGGGAGTCATCATCTTCAAACCTTGTTCCATGAAGAGAGTTTTTCAGTTTCCCAAAGAGATGATAGTCACATGGAGCCAGGTCAGGACTGTAAGGCAAGTATTTCGGTGTTGTCCATCCGAATTTTGTGATCGCTTTCATGATTTTTTTGACTGACATGTGGCCGTGTGTTGTCGTGCAACAGCAAAACATTCTGCTTTTGCCGATGTGGTCGAACACGACTCAGTCGAGCTTGAAGTTTCTTCAGTGTCGCCACATACGCATCGGAATTTATGGTGGTTACACTTGGCATGATGTCCACAAGCAAGAGTCCTTCGGAATCGAAAAACACCGTACCCATAACTTTTCCAGTAGAAGGTGTGGTTTTTAATTTTTTTTTTCCTTGGGTGAATTTGCATGATGCCACTCCATTGATTGCCTCTTCGTCTCTGGTGTAAAATGATGGAGCCATGTTTCATCACCTGTCACAATTCTTCCAAGAAATTCATCTCCACCATTCTCGTATTGTTCCAAAAGTTCGCTGCATACCGTTTTTCTTGTTTGTTTGTGAACCACTGTCAACATCCTGGGAACCCGCCTGACACACACCTATTTTAACGCCAACACTTTCAGGATTCTGCAAACACTTCCTTCCCCTATCCCAACGTAGCGTGACATTTCGTTCACTGTGATGCATCTGTCAGCAGTCACCAATTCGTTAACTCTCTGCACATTGTCTGGAGTGTGTGCAGTTCGAGGTCTGCCGCTGCGAGGACAATCCTCAATATTACCTTGCCCGCTTTCGTCACGTAACCTGCTTGCCCACCGACTAACTGTACTGCGATCGACAGCAGCATCTCTGTACATCCTCTTCAACCTCTTGTGGATGTTTCCCTCTGTCTCGTTTTCACAGCACAGGAATTCTCTGACAGCACGTTGCTTCTGACGAACGTCCAGTGTAGCAGCCATATTGAAGACATGCTGTGACGGCGCCACTCACGGGAACAGGTTGAACTAAGTTTGAAAACAAGCGGGAAGGATGAATCTACTCACTGTAAAACTTTCACACATGCAGAACGAAAACTGTATTTTTACAAAAATAGTTTGCATTTCTTTTGGAGTGACCCTCGTAATCCTCGTAATCCTAGCTATCCCTATAACGTAACAGTACTGACACCAACTTACCTCAAGTTTAGCTGGCCTCCTTTCTTTCCCCTGATGGAGTAGCTGGACTTGTTGCAATGCCTACAGAACCTTTTCTACATAGCAATAAACAGGCAGGCAAAGCTGCAGATTGAGATGACTAGTGTGTGCGAAAACATGATGGTGGTAAAACTTTATTGACTGATGGAAAATATCTTGTGTAAATTTCAAAGATCAGAGGAACTGTCAGAATTTGATTTTGATCTGCGATTTTTCATACGACAAAATGACGAGTATTTGTCGGCGTGTGAACATGACCACATAACATGGTCACGTAACTAATGAGGAGGTACTGAACAGAATTGTAGAGAAGAGAGATTTGTTGCACAACCTGCTTAGAAGAAGGGATCGGTTCTTAGGACACCTTCTGAGGCGTCATGGGGTAACCTGTTGAGTACTGGAGGAAAGCGTGGGGGGCGGCGTAAAAATCGTAGAGGGAGACCAGAAGATGAATACAGTAATCAGATTCAGAAGGATGTAGGTTGCGTTAGTTACTCGGATATGAAGAAGCTGCCACAAGATTGAGTAGCATGGAGAGCTGCATCAAACCGGTTTGGACTGAGGACAACAACAGCAAAATGAACATTATTCGAAAAACTTAGAGATGAAACAAAAATGAAAAGCAGGAATGTCGACGTTTGAATGAACTTATCTATGGAAAATTATGTGATGCCTTAGTCGCTGGAACAAGACTCATTTAAAAGAGTAATTGGTAAAGCTCTGAGTCAATTACTGAAAGGTGTGCATTAAACACTCACGTGACTGACTTGAAGGCACACATGCCTGACTTCACTTAAATTACGAATACTGTTACTTTCGTGATCAATAATCCTTTCAACAGTGAGCTACTAAACGCTGAATGGATTCGTTGTTTCTCATGTGTGTTGCTCGATCAACATTAAGGTAAAAAGGAAATTAACTTCCATGTTTAGCACATTTCAATTTGCTCTGAATCAGAAAGTAATAACAACCCGCACAGAAATCTTTCACTACTTTGAACTGTTCATTATTATTTCGTATGCCATGTAGAACTACTTATTAAAAGGAAGAGAGATTAGGAGAACACATGCTAGTGACATGAAATTCTTGAGAAATAAGATTGGCGTGACAGAGAAGGATGGGTTAAGGAATAAGAGGATCAGGAGAGTAGAGAAGGAAAACAATTAAAGAGTAGGATAGAGGAACCAACGATTGGATGACCGCAGCGTGCCAAACAACACGCGTGCAGCGCGTGCGGGCCAAGACCCGACCTGTCACTCGACTTTGCTCGGTCTCTCTCGGAAGTACCCGGAGCAGCGCGACATTTGATTTAGCATTGTGATGCAGCATTTCGCGGTAGGCATAACCCTCTGAGTGCGGCAGATTTGTGGTATCAGCACTGGTTACACTTCGCTATTTGTTCGTGGTATGAAGGACGTTCACAAGCCAAGTGGCATGTCTAGCGATCTATCGTCACAATCACTGCCCGCCACTGGTAACTGAGTGGTCAGCGCGGAGGAATGTCGTACCTAACAGTCCGGGTTCGACTCCTGGATGGGTCGGAGATTTTCTCCGCTTAGGGACTGCGTGTTGTGTTGTCCTTATCATCGTCATTTCATCCCCATCGACACGCAAGTCGCCGAAGTGGCGTCAACTCAAAAGACTGGCACCAGACGAACGGTCTACCCGACGGGAGGCCCTATCCACACGGCATTTCCATTTCCATTTGTCACAATTCCTTAAAATGAATGGGAATGACATAACAGAATGATGAAAATTCTCACTTCGCATAAGCAACGGGTACTGCTTATTTGCTTCGAAACGACACTGTCAAACGTCCCCTTTGAAAAATTTTGAATGACTGTGCTGGTAAACTTCTACGTTATATGATTTTCAGACTGCTGAACAAAACTCAACGTACTCAAACAATTTCCTCTTTACTTATCCTGATCATCGCTAAACTGACACACAATATTTTTAGCGCAACGCTATCTGACTTTCAATAATCCCTACAAAAGAATGGCCCCGACCAACAATAACCTATACCTTTCATGAATCACTTACCTCACAAAAATCTTCGTTACTCGAACTACTGCAATACAGCGAGAGCCAATACTGCCAGCTAAATAAAAGATTCTAACTGCTGAAGGCACTAACTACTGATAGGCATAGTTAGCAAATGAAAGATTTTGACAGAGAAAAAACAATGTATTTACCTTAATAATGTTCAAAAGTCACCATATATCTATCAATTCATGACAACCATCTTCACAAATTTCCTTTTTCTGTCGGACACACGTCCAGATCGTCCGCTTATAGCAACCTCTCAAAACTCTGGCATCTCTCTCTCCGCATCCACCACTGCTGGCGGCTCAACTCCAACTGGCCAACACTACGCCCTGTTCACATCCAACTGCCCAACACTACAATAGCGAATATTCCAACAATGCCAACCAGCCACAGACTGCACACGGCGCAGTCAATGATTTTCATACAGAGCACTTCGTGGCATTACCAACATAAAAACCTAAACAGCCTACTTACCACTGTAGTACCGTGCAGAATGAATTTCAAATTTTAGATGACATTGAAAGAGCGAAAGATTATTCATGCTTCTGTACATCAAGAAGCACTTTGTGCTAAACGCAGGCATGGAGCAGTTGAAGAAACTGATGATATGAACATTAAAATTTCTGTAGTCGGATCCATCATTCCATTTTCAGTTGCAACAGTTTTCAGAGGAAATGAATCTAGAGTATAGAGATTTCATATATTACTGTAAAGTGCGTTGGTTATTCAAGAGACATGCCTAGAGCATTTTTCTGTTTAAATCTCGCTATTGTTGAATTTGTGAAGGAAAAAGGAGTGCAGGAACGAAATTTAGAGTATCTAGAATGCATTGTAGACTTCACATTTTAAGTGGACTTCACAGCACACTGCCCACAGTGAAACACTGCAAGGTATCTTCTTTCTGATTTGATGGGAATGTATTAGAAACGAATATCGCATTGTAGAAGGGACACATTTCACAAAAACAATCCAGATTCCTGAGCGCACTGGCGTTAAAGATAGCGCTAGGTTTGAAGAATACATTGTAGCTTTGCGAGAATTACAACATTTTTATAGAGGTTTTTAGGATCCCGTCAATCTTACCTCTGTTTTCGGGCTGTTTTCGAAACCGTTTGCTGTTTCAGTTGAAAGCGTCCCGTGCATTAAAAGATGTAAATAACTGACCTGCAAGGTAACCCCGGTTTAATTACAAACCTTTTTACACTGAAGCGCCAAAGAAACTGATATAAGCATGCGTATTAAAATACAGTGATATGTAAACAGGCAATGCCTATATAAGACAAGTGTCTGGCGCAATTGTTAGATTGGTCACTGCGGCTACAATAGCAGTTTTGTCAAAATTACGTGAGTTTGCACGTAGTGTTACGGTCGGCGTATCTCCGAGGTCGCGATCAAGTGGGGATTTTCCCATACGACCATTTCACGAGTATACCGTCAATATAAGGAATCCTGTACAACATCAGATCTTCAACATCGCTGCGCGCTAGAAAGATCCGGCAAGACCGAGACCAACAACGACTGAAGAGAATTGTTCAGCGTGACGGAAGTGCAACCCTTCCGCAAATTGCTGCAGATTTCAATGCTGGGCCATCAACAAGTGTCAGCATGGGGAACCGTTCAACGAAACATCATCAATATGGGATTTCGGAGCCAAAGGCCCACTCGTGTATCTTTGATGATGACTGCGCGGCACAATGCTTTACGCCTCGCCTCGGCCAGTCAACACCGACATTGGACCGTTGATGACTGGAAACAATTGCCTTGTCGGATGAGTCTAGTTTCAAATTGTATCGAGCGGGTGGACGTGTATGGATATGGACACAACCTCATGAATCCATGGACCCTGCATGTCAGGAGGGGACTATTCAAGCTGGTGGAGGCTCTATAATGATGTGGGACGTGTACAGTTGGAGTGATATGGGACACCTGATACATCTAGATACGACTCTGACAGGTGACAAGTACGTGAGCATCCTGTCTGATCACCTGCATCCATTCATGTTCACTGTGCATTCCGACGGACTTGAGCAATTCAAACAGGACCCACACGTCCAGAATTGCTACAGACTGACTCCAGGAAACTCTTCTCAGTTGAACCACTTCCGCTGGCCACCAAACTACCCATACATGAACATTATTGAGCATATCTGGGATGCCTTGTAACGTGCTGTTAAGAGATCTCCACCCCCTCTTACTCTTACGGATTTATGGACAGGCCTACAGGATTCATGGTGTCAGTTCCCCCCAGGACTAATTCAGACATTAATGAAGTCAATGCCGCATTGTGTTGCGGCACTTCTGCGTGCTCGCGGTGGCCCTACTCCATATAAGGCAGGTGTACCAGTTTCTTTCGCTCTTCAGTGTATGTTCAAAATGTCCAGGAGTCTACATCGCTTTTCTTAGGTAAATTTTCCAAGTCTCTGTAATGAGGTCGCAGAAGTACTAAAATATTTCTGTGTACATACTTGTGTGGAAGAACGTTTTTCGATTATGAAACTAAATAAGCCACGATTACGTGGCAACTTGTGCGTGAAACCCAGTGAAATTGTCTGTGTCTGTCCATATGTTGACAGTTTGTACCAAATACCACTTATGTGTTTTCAGCGCACCAAAAGTAATTAATTAATACTGAAAACTTGTTTTGTTTGTAATCTATTTTGTTGAGAAATGTGAAACATAAAACCAGGTCTTTTGCAATAAGACTACACTTCCATTTAAATGCAGTGCGTGCACTGTTTTCTCCTACTTTCCCTTCCTGCGCTCAGACAGCGTGCTGTGGCCGTGGGTGAAACGTGAAGGAAGGTTAAGCACATTGGCACTCAGGTCTGGGCGTGGCTCACGTGCTGACGTCTTGGCCAACCTTGTGTTAAGTGAATGGAGAAGAAGAGGATGCCCAGAAAGATACTCAAGATGAAAGGGAAGGGAAAGAGACAAACATGGAGATCAAGAGGCAGCGTGATGATGGAGGGATTTGTGATCAAGATGGACCCAGCCAGCAGCTCGACTCTGTACAAGATACTTACTATTATTATTATCGTTACAATTATTATTTCATAATTGTTAATGTTGTTTAACTAACAATAGACTGACTGAAATGGAAAGTGTTGTACCATGAACATTTACAGTAAACGCTAGAAAAGTGATGCTCAAGCATTTCTGTGGCTGTGAGATGTGTTGATTTTAATTTCTTCCTCATGTCAGCGTATTTGCAAAACCGAAAAATTCCATTCCTACAGATGATGAATGGTGTGAGCTTGATGGATACTGGGTATGTGTAACGTCGCTGTAACTTCTCAGGTGGAGATTGTAACACAGTTCACCTACAGAATGTACACATCTAACTCATCATCGTCTTCCAGACTTTGAGAAACATAGAATCATTGCCTTGTGGCACATAAGAGCATCATACTGGCAGATCACAGGGGACATTGGCTGACAAGATGGACTCAGGAGACTAGTGTAGCAAGGAGGATATATACAGGTTCTTGTGGAAGAAATGCGACCTGGGAAGATCGTAGGACTGTTCGTCTGCCTCTGGAAAATAGACAGGTGACATCAGTTAAAATCTGGGCAGAGGTTGAAAGCAGGGTGTCACCACGAACCGTTGAGAATAGATTACTCCGCAAACTGACATGCGTTTCAAGCATGACAATAAATTCCTCAGTATGACATACAGAGGCCCTTTGTTTCCTTACAAATACAAAAGAGATTACTGCTCTGTTCCTGTATGTGTGTGGAATTTTTTCTGTATTTGTTGAGTGGTGGTTCTCATTCATTAAATGTTCTGTAAATGTGTTACCCTTTAGAGCTCTTCTATGTCATGTGTACCTGGTTCTCACATTCTGGCAGGTTTGTGCTTTATAGTTAGATTGTTAAGTATTGCAGGCTAGTAGATATATTCTAGCGTTCGAATATGTCTGGTGCTCTGATGTTTGAGTTTAGTTTTTTTCTGTGTTGTGTTGTGTACTGCATCTATGAGGATTCCTTTTTCCTTCATTATGTTTCGAACTACACCCGCTATTTTATTGCTTCATGTTTGTGGGTACCACTTGCATCTTATTTCTGACATCATGTAATCATCTAAGTTGCTATGTGCTCCTTCTCTATGTTTCCAGACCCTGTACTTGGAGGATTGTGTGTATCGCCCCTTTGATTATCATCCATTTTTATTTTGTTATTGACTTAATTTAAGGTATCTGAACAATGTTCATTCTCAATATCATGTTAATTATCTGAAGCTGATGTTTGTATAATTTTTAGCTTGAGAAGTGTTATGGTTATCCTATTATCCAGTGAAACTGGTATACTTACACGTTATTGTGTGGTTGTAAGTACTGTGAATGACTGTGCTGGTGGTTGCTGGTTTCCTGTTATTGCAAAGTTCATATTAATTGTTGTTGCAAGAAATTCAATTTCTTGTTGTCTGCTGTTTCTGTTATGTACCTCTGGGTGAATTGTTTTAATGTTGTTGAATAGCTCTTCTATCGAGCTTTCTGTTTCATCTCTAACACAAATTATGCATACAAATAATTCCAGTCCATTATTTGTATCATGATCTTGATAAATATTATATTGTGTACATGGTTTAGGAAAATGTTGGCCAAATTCCCTCTGATAGGAGATCATATGTGTAGTCCATATTATTGTAAATATAATTTATTGCTGAAATAAAAGTAGCTTCTTTTTTTTAAGCTGAATATTTCTTTTGTTGGTGGATCTGGAAGATACTTGTGTTGTTTCAGCCTCTGTTCTATGATGTTTGCAGCTTCTCCTATCCATTTTTGAATGTCAAAAAGGTACAAGTGTTGCTGTTTTCTATAGAAGTATGGGCATATGCCTCCCTTGTAGAATCATAGGACTTTTCTGAGTCCACTTCTGGTCCAGCTAGAATATTTGGCTACTGGATTTAAGCAAGGCTTAGTTGGGAGTTTTTGGATTCTTTTGCGTAATTCTTTTTGTCTGATTTGGTCTTAATGTGTGTGTGTGTGTGTGTGTGTGTGTGTGTGTGTGTGTGTGTGTGTGTGTGTGTGTGTCATTCAAGAGCATTTTTAGATTCCTTTGTTATCTCGGGTTTGAGTCACTGATTAGTGTCGTAGAGGTGGAGTTGTACTCTGGTGGAGATATATTGGTGCAAGCTATGTTTCAGGCAGTTGAAGGATGATTAAAATCTTTATTTCTCAATAGTTAACCTCAGTAAACTCGTGTCCACCTCAGGCAGGTGGATGGTGAGAGCCCTAACCAGTGAACTGCATTGCCCAATGCATAATCATGAAGACACCTGCAAATTCTACACCCATCATGTCTCAGGAGTAGAGCGACCTCGTATTATAAGCATTCCAGGCCGTCGGTGGTGTGGATTGCGTCATATGGTGACGTGGCAGTTTGGCACTCCTAGGCTGATAGCAAGATGAATGGGGAACCTGCCCAGCTCTAGCAAGTAACGAAAATTAGGATATCTGGGGCGCGAACCCTGGCCTTGACACCTGCTGGTGGTGTCTGGCATTAGTGGATGCTCCAGGGGCTGGTGGTTGAGAGGGCCTCAGTTCGACTCTGAACCCAGGAAGGCAGTCCTGTCAACCTGACAGTTGTGTGATGGTGATCACACTGTGGAAGTGCATTATATAGTGGACGCTGAACGGTGTCTCCGCCAATTCTGTGATCACTCAGCCTCCTGAGGGGCCAATATTTATATGCAAGACGGAATTGTTGTTAAGTGGTCGCCATAGATGTCACGTGGTATAGCACTTGCTGCAGTACAACTGAAGCGCCTCATGCTACGGTCATTGACGAGTCACAGTGTAGCTCCTAAGCGGGTGGTGTGGCCAATGCTGTGCCAGCAGCTAATGGCAGATACTACGATTAGAGAAACGAGCACTTGCCTTGACTCATGCCGCTACAGCATGGTTATGCAATTTCCGACGACATGTTTGACCGTTTTTTATTATAGTCCGTCTGATGCTGTGAACATTATGTTCTGCTTTAGTACGAGTGCCGTATGTTATCGTTTTTCTATATAATTATTATGGATTTCTCATGTGATATCTTTTAGTCTCCAGTTCTTGAAGCTTCTGTTGTTCCTGATTATCTGTTTCATTCTCTTTGCCACGAGGTCTTTTGTTAAACCGTGGTTGAAATCAGTTGTTTACTTTTGCGTGTTTGTCTGTGACGTTTATATCCGCATTTTGTAACTTTTCTTCTGTCCTGTTTATTATTTTTGTGTTCACATTGTATTTGTTGGCTTTTTCAGGTGTCTGTTGTTCTTGTTCTTTGAGTATTATATCGGCTACGTTGGCCAGAGGCTCATGGGATGTGTGTTGTATTTTCGGTGTGTATGTTTTGTTCGTGTTACCCCATTTCTTTGTCATTATTATTTCTGTGCGATACTTTTTTTGGTCTGCTTATTATGAGTGTATTTTGTACAAATTGATATGGATTTGTTACTTTTTGGGATTTCATTTTTGAGCTGTGCCGTTTCTGATATTTACCCCAATGTACTGTAGTTCACATATTGTTATATTGAGCTTAGTATACTTAAGGGCTATGTTATCAGGAAAACACAATTTGTTGCAATTTTCATGGTAATTTGATGTAGATACAGTTGTTGTTTTTCCATATTTATTGAAAATTTCGCAGGGAATGCCTGTCAGCACTTAGAGACGATCATTATGTATTGCAGACTGAAAACGGACTAGCATAATTCAATAGTTCTCTACGTGGATGTTACGGATGGAGGTCATTATGTAACTTCTTTTACTAAGAATTTAAACCTTACATTGAATTTTATCGACGTGAAAAACACTTCTGAACAGAAATTCGTAAATGCGTACTCCTTTAGGGATGCAAAACCTTTGTCAAGGAAGATATCACAATTATTACACAACTGGCATTTGTGAAAAAGATCTTGTGTTCATGACGACAAAAAGTAGTGAATGTACTGTCTTTATTGTCGAAACAGGTGGACAAAGTTTCTGTATTACACGTGTTATTTTACTACGGTATTAAATTTTTATACCGCTTTGTGCGGTTTGTACGAGAAAACAAAGCATTTCCCATGTTGTTACGTTGCTGTCGTACTGCTGGGTGAAGACCGCTATTTTCCTTCGTTTACAATACTTCCTCGTCGGAACAACGGTCACTTTTACGAGTTAATGTCACTATCCGTGTTGGCAGAAACTGCGTTAAATGAATGACCGTTAGGTAAGGTTAATTACAGCGATGCTCCACAGTTAGACCTACTTATTGGAGGTAGACATTCCAACACGGGTAATCTGCGAAACAGGTGTACACGAGTAGTGTGGCTGACAGATGCCATAGTTTAACGTTTGAGTTAGTACTTAGTAAGTTCTGTGATTTGCATGGCAAAACAGCCAGTTGTCCTAAAGCTTTTGAAAGCCGGTCACTAGTGATGTTGAACGCCTGGTCTGTTAAAGTGATTGTGACTAAACTTTTAAGTTCGTTATTTCTTTCACTGCTTTACATGGGGGAAACTTACTTACTGTTAATCATCATTGTTCGCCTTATACATCCTAGTACTCTTACATTTTAACAATCGTTTTTTAACTTGCAGGCTCTTGACAAAATCTAAAAGAAATTATTTGTCTTTCATAATTATTTTCGAACGTTCTATGAAAAAATTCTGGAGAGTTATGGAAAAACGTCAGAGGAAACTGAAAAGAAAATGTATGTGTAGTAAGAAATGTACATTATACGCAGCTTTTTATAGATATTAGCGAACTCAGAAATTCTTCTTAATTGCTAAATATGTATGGGAGTCAGATGCACGTCTTAATCTCCTTCCTCTTTTTGTCTATCTCTTCCGCCTTCCTATCTCTCTACATCTCCTCCTGTGGTTATCTCTCTCCACTTCCTTCTCCCCCTCTTTCTCTTTCTGTCCATCTCCTCCTTCCCTCACTCTAACTCTACTCTGCCCCCCACCCTCCCCTCTATCCATCTCTTCTTCCCTTTTCTCTCCAACCTCGAGCCAAGTTTATTGTTTTTGCCAACGAAACCTTGGTTAGAAATTACAGTCGCTTAAGATGAATGGGTAAACCGTTTGGGATCATTGGCATACAGAATGTGAGAGACCTCTTCTGCTGCTGGATTCGTGAGGATATTAGCTTCAATGACATGAATTATATAGCTGCCTGAATGTTTATTATACCATCGAGGAATAACCTGCACTTAGACGGTCAAAAAATTTCGTGTTTTTTGCTGGCAACTTCTCTCTATTATATATTACATAGAATATGTAGTAAAAATATATTACATACAATATGTACTAAAAGTATGTTGCCTATATGTGTCCAAATGTTTACTAGAGTATTGTATAAAAATATGAAGTAAATCACTGAAGAATTTTTCGAGATTTTTGCTAACGATGTTACAACAAACGTTATTCATAGATATATACACTCCTGGAAATTGAAATAAGAACACCGTGAATTCATTGTCCCAGGAAGGGGAAACTTTATTGACACATTCCTGGGGTCAGATACATCACATGATCACACTGACAGAACCACAGCCACATAGACACAGGCAACAGAGCATGCACAGTGTCGGCACTAGTACAGTGTATATCCACCTTTCGCAGCAATGCAGGCTGCTATTCTCCCATGGAGACGATCGTAGAGATGCTGGATGTAGTCCTGTGGAACGGCTTGCCATGCCATTTCCACCTGGCGCCTCAGTTGGACCAGCGTTCGTGCTGGACGTGCAGACCGCGTGAGACGACGCTTCATCCAGTCCCAAACATGCTCAATGGGGGACAGATGCGGAGATCTTGCTGGCCAGGGTAGTTGACTTACACCTTCTAGAGCACGTTGGGTGGCACGGGATACATGCGGACGTGCATTGTCCTGTTGGAACAGCAAGTTCCCTTGCCGGTCTAGGAATGGTAGAACGATGGGTTCGATGACGGTTTGGATGTACCGTGTACTATTCAGTGTCCCCTCGACGATCACCAGTGGTGTACGGCCAGTGTAGGAGATCGCTCCCCACACCATGATGCCAGGTGTTGGCCCTGTGTGCCTCGGTCGTATGCAGTCCTGATTGTGGCGCTCACCTGCACGGTGCCAAACACGCATACGACCATCATTGGCACCAAGGCAGAAGCGACTCTCATCGCTGAAGACGACACGTCTCCATTCGTCCCTCCATTCACGCCTGTCGCGACACCACTGGAGGCGGGCTGCACGATGTTGGGGCGTGAGCGGAAGACGGCCTAACGGTGTGCGGGACCGTAGCCCAGCTTCATGGAGGCGGTTGCGAATGGTCCTCGCCGATACCCCAGGAGCAACAGTGTCCCTAATTTGCTGGGAAGTGGCGGTGCGGTCCTCTACGGCACTGCGTAGGATCCTACGGTCTTGGCGTGCATCCGTGCGTCGCTGCGGTCCGGTCCCAGGTCGACGGGCACGTGCACCTTCCGCCCACCACTGGCGACAACATCGATGTACTGTGGAGATCTCACGCCCCACGTGTTGAGCAATTCGGCGGTACGTCCACCCGGCCTCCCGCATGCCCACTATACGCCCTCGCTCAAAGTCCGACAACTGCACACACGGTTCACGTCCACGCTGTCGCGGCATGCTACCAGTGTTAAAGACTGCGATGGAGCTCCGTATGCCACGGCAAACTGGCTGACACTGACGGCGGCGGTGCACAAATGCTGCGCAGCTAGCGCCATTCGACGGCCAACACCGCGGTTCCTGGTGTGTCCGCTGTGCCGTGCGTGTGATCATTGCTTGTACAGCCCTCTCGCAGTGTCCGGAGCAAGTATGGTGGGTCTGACACACCGGTGTCAATGTGTTCTTTTTTCCATTTCCAGGAGTGTATTAAAAATATGGAGCTTGTGACAATCCAAACACACACACACACACACACACACACACACACACACACACACACACACACACATATATATATATATATATATATATATATATATATATATATATATGAAGAATTGGGTTTGTAGCCTATGTCTGTCTGAATGTTTATTAGCGTATTGTGTAAATTAGTAAATTTTTTTAGTTTTTGTTATACCAACGATAAATAAACACTTGTCTTTGATATAGCAGTTTACATTGTCAGGTTACTGACACTGACACGTTATGTGTGTTGGCAGCTTGCAGCCGCATCTGTACACAGAGAGTGAGTGAATGGCTGGATTTTAGGAACTGTTTCTGGATACTTTACCCATTACTAAACAGCAAGGTGACTGAATTCATACTGGGGAGGAATATTATCGCTGATTCGAGTCTTTGTCCATTTCAGATGATCTAAAAGTCGATGGAAACTTGAACCTCTATCAGACTTAGATACGCACATTGCCGCGATTTGCTCGACAGTTAAATATAAAAAAATTTCACAAGTTGGAGGAAAGGAAACAACAGCCTAATCTTCAGGGATGTAATTGAAAATTTCTATAACAACTTTATTTTAATCTTTCTGGGTTGCTACTGTTTTCTGTACTTACTTTCAGTTTTGAAACCCATAATATTGTTTCTGTAAATGGGGCATTGCGCAGAATTCTCTGCAGCGTTTAGACTGAGGCGATAGATGCAGATGGCTATTCAGGGTGTATGTGAACAGAGAAGTGTCATTCACCAAGGTGTGTCTCGTTGTCCCACTTCCCCTCAGATCACCAAAGTTACGCGCTGTCAGGCTGGGCCTTGGCCCACTTGGATGGGTGGGCATCTGATCTGCCTAGTGCTTTTGGTAAGAGGCCTGCACTCAGCCCTTGTGGGACAAGATGAGAAGTAGTGGCTCCGGTCTCGTATACTGACATATGGCCGGGTAAACAGTGTAGCGACCACACGCCCCTCCATAGCCGCATCCAGTGACACCTGTGGGCTGAGGATGACTCGGTGTCCGCTCGGTACCGTTGGGTCCTCATAGCCTGATTGGGCAGAGTTTAGTTTTTAATTTTAGTAGTTTGTTGTTGTCAAATACTACGAGCCTGGTGTATTTTGTGTCAGTGTGAACATTATCTACGATTACAAATGAAAATAAAGGGATAATGTATTCTTTCATTCCATTGATGTTTATCCCACATAATACAGCATCCACTTTTACAGGATTTAGCAAATTTTATTTTTTCGCTCTTGGCCAGGTGCATGATGCCAGAGACGTTTTGGAAACCTAAGGGAGGTGTTGTGAATATAGTAACTTAATGCTGTTATTAATCCAGCTCAAACATCCACAGCAGCAGAAAAGGGTCTCCCTGCTATAGTTTCTTAAAGGTGGTCTGTTGCACAATAGCTAATTCAACACTCGTTTGAGAGGGCACACTATAACATAAAGATAGCAATACAATAAGAAATAACAAATAAGTTTATTAAGTGTATGTTACTATAAAAATTAACTTTGATACAGTTTGAGGTGTGGCACTTGATGTCCTAAACCATGGGTTTCAAGGATTCAGCCCATGCCATGAGTGCCATTTCACAAAGGCTGGCTGGCACATTTCCCCCACCACCATTCACACTGTCTGAGTGCAAAGAAGGGGAAGAAGGGAAACTGCAGACATGCCGCATTAAAATGACAATGCAGTCTCAGTGCATACAGCTCGGTTTTATATTTCACATTTCTCAACATGAAAAAAAAATTCAGTGTTTTTTAATTATTTTTGGCCTCTCTCAACACGTAAAATAATTTTTTCTTGGCACAAACTATCACTATACAGGTGGACACAGATAATTTCACAGATTTTGGATATCAAGTACCGCCGGCCGAAGTGGCCGTGCGGTTAAAGGCGCTGCAGTCTGGAACCGCAAGACCGCTACGGTCGCAGGTTCGAATCCTGCCTCGGGCATGGATGTTTGTGATGTCCTTAGGTTAGTTAGGTTTAACTAGTTCTAAGTTCTAGGGGACTAATGACCTCAGCAGTTGAGTCCCATAGTGCTCAGAGCCATTTGAACCATTATCAAGTACCCACGTAATTGTGTCTTATTTAGTTTCATGAAAAACAAACGTCTTTCACACCAGTATGCTGGTCGAAATACTGCAGCACTTTTGCAACCTCATTTTGAAGACAGGACAACAATGTAGACATCTGGAACAGTTTTACCGTTAAAGGGATTTGTCTTTAAAACAGGCATATCTTTGCAGATCAACCAGTTTCATATGAACATGCACAGGGGCGCTTTCGACTGAAATGTTAAACTATATCGAAAACAGATTCGTACAACAACATTGACTATAGTGGTGCGGTGGTGTATGCTAAACGAGCAGACACGGGTTTGTTCAAATGTTCAAATGTGTGTGAAATCTTATGGGACTTAACTGCTAAGATCATCAGTCCCTAAGCTTACACACTACTTAGCCTAAATTGTCCTAAGGACAAACACACACACCCATGCCCGAGGGAGGACTCGAACCTCCGCCGGGACCAGCCGCACAGTCCATGACTGCAGCACCTGAGACCTCTCGGCTAATCCCGCGCGGCCAGACACGGGTTTCATTCCCGAGTGTACCACAAATTTTAATTCATTTCTTCTTTAAGATTCATTGGCAGTGTCTTCAAAATTGTTAGGAATCTATCTTCATAATTCTTTCAAGTCCGCAATGAATTCTCCTAACCTCAAATCTTCTTTAGCACCACTAAGCTTAGAAATTTGTGGTAAGATCTTATGGGACCAAACTACTGAGGTCATCGGTCCCTAAGCTAACAGACTACTTAATCTAACTTAAAACTAACTTACGCTCTAGACAATACAAACATCCATATCCGACGGAAGACTCGAACCTCCGACGGGGGGAGCCACCCGGACCGTGACAAGACGCCCAAGACCACGCGGCTACCCCGCGCGGCCACTGAGCTTAGAGCTTAGAGAATCGGATTGTGTTTGTCAGAGCGTTTCCCTTTTGCTATGCAATTTCCTTTTAAATGCATACACATCAAATCAGAGAGAAGTTATTTCTCACCTTACGATGTTTTACTGTGGCCGTTTGCAATGAAGCTCACTTAAAATTCGAGGTCTGCAATCCATTCCAGATGTTCTAATTTTCGTTCCTGCACTACTTTTTCCTTCACAAATTCAATACCAAGTTTTAAATCGAAGAATCGTTCCAGGTATGCCCCTTAACAAAAGTACATTGCAGTAACACATAATGTATCCACATTCTTCGTTCAGTTTCATCGAAAACTGTTGCAACTGACAGTGGACGAATGCTTGACACTTCAGAAATTTTACTCTTCGTATCAGCAATTCCTTTCCGTGCTCGATGCCTTTAAATTTAGCACAAAACGCTTCTTCATGTACAAAACTATGAATCCCGCTTCTCGATCATTGTAAGTGTTTGCTCTTTCATTGTCAAAAAATCTTTAAATCCTCTCTACATGGTAATGTAATGTCGTTCCATAGCAAATTTGGAGTACCCGTCGATTATGCAACTTTGTAATGTACACTGAATTCTCATCCTTCGCTTCTGATATTCCCTTTCATTTCTGAAACTTGTGACGATAGATCACTAGACTGCCTCATGCTGTGCAAATAGCCACTGAAGCTATGAATGTCCTCCATACTACGAACAAATATCGAAGAGTAAACAGCGCTGACACCACGGTTCTGTTGAAAATAAGAGAGTTGTGCCGACCAAAAAATTCCTCTCCGTGACACTAAATAACAGTCGCGCTGTTGCAGCTTTCGAGATGCACCGAAAGCCGAGACAGACGAGGCCTTGGCCCGCACGCGGCCCACACATCTTTCGCGAGTGAAATACAGCTCGCCGTGGCTGGTCCTATCCTAAACCTAATACAATAAAATATAAATAACTTTGCTGTCTCTTGGCAGTATATGAATGTAACTAAGCCAACCACCTGTTAATAGTCATAGTCCTCCATAAATTAGGAGTGCTAAGTCGGAATATAGTCTTCAGAGTACTGTACCGAATGGGCTGGAGGCACTGAACTGAACTGTCCAATTTATGGGTTGTAACTGCCAGAGTGAGTATCCGTGACACGCCCTGTTTTGGTACCTGTCAGTGGAAGGACTTCGTGGGGCACAGGTATGGGTTGTAAGCACTGCAGCCTTCAATGCCTGCGAAGTGTAAGCACTGTAGTCTTCAGTTAACAGCGGTCCCAATGGCAGCTATCCATACTACAGGCGGACGTATACGATGCGCTGGAGTAAGTGACGTGGAAGTAGGAAGAGGTCCGGGTTTATGAGCGCCATCTGGGACTGAGAGGCTCCAGGCGAGGTTGTGCCAGTGTGGTGACGGTCCCTCACGGTATCAGTTGTGTACATCTCGCTGGCTACGCAACTGGAGGGAAGCTATGCGCGCCATATGTCTGTGAGTCATGTAAACCTTGATCTGTGTGTTATCGTATATTTTAATTTTTCCTTATCATTTTGTCTGAGGAATTCTGGGACAAGCTCAACATTTGCAATGAGAATGGGGAACCATTTAAACACCACACTCAGGCTGGCTAGTGTACCATCCCACATTTGTTGCTGTACCACGTGCATTCGATTCAGGTCTCGCTGACCTCCATCCCTCCCCCCCCCCCCCCCAAACTAGCGCCCTGCGTGGTACGCTATATGAGCACTTAGAAGGAATAATGTATTCACAGTCAAGATTTAGCTTCATACGGCATCTTCGATTAGTAATTTGACTT
Source organism: Schistocerca nitens (assembly GCF_023898315.1). NCBI lineage: Eukaryota > Metazoa > Arthropoda > Insecta > Orthoptera > Acrididae > Schistocerca > Schistocerca nitens. The sequence goes on from NC_064617.1 coordinate 843,857,961, forward strand.
ACAGATCCAGCAGCATCCCAAGCTCTAAGTCCACCACCATTGTCCACATACTCCATCTAGTCACATTAATGTGATCACCTCTCAAAAGCCTGAATAACAACCTTTTGCAGGGCAGACCACTGCAAGACGTACAGGAAGAGAGTCAGTGAGATTCTGGAAGTTACCAGCAGGGAAGTGGAGCTATGCCAACTCCAGTTCCGTGACCAGTTCCGGCAGATTTCTCAGTTGAGGATCCATGCGCGAACAGCCTGATCAAGGTAGTCCCACAGATTCTCGATTGGGTTTCAGTTCATGCAGTCTGGTGGCCAGGGGGTGCGGTGTTCTTACAAGGGAACCTCCCCATCGCACCCCCCTCAGATTTAGTTATAAGTTGGCACAGTGGATAGGCCTTGAAAAACTGAACACAGATCAATCGAGAAAACAGGCAGAAGTTGTGTGGAACTATGAAAAAATAAGCAAAATATACAAAAATGAGTAATCCATGCCAAGATATGCAACATCAAGGATAATCTATGCTCAGGAGCGCCGTGGTCCCGTGGTTAGCGTGAGCAACTGCGGAAAGGGAGGTCCTTAGTTCAAGTCTTCCTTCGAGCGTAAAATTTTATTTTTTATTTTCAGACAATTATCAAAGTTCAGACTCTCACACATAATCAAGTTCGCTCTCCAAAATTCCAGGACATGTTCAGATTTGCTTGGACATATGCAGAATTTGACGGTCTACACACGGAAAAATTTGAAAACGTTAGAAACATATGTTCTGACAGAGCACAGGGAAAACTGTGGGACTGTGAAACTGTTGCAATCATTTGTTGCAGTTTATGTGACAAACTCTTATGTTTTCATCACTTTTTTGGGAGTGATTATCACATCCACAAGAAAACCTAAATCGGGCAATGTAGAATCTTTTTACCCATTCGCCAAGTGTACAAGTTAGGTGGGTCGACAACATATTCCTGTCATGTGACGCACATGCCCTCACCAGTGTCGTATAGAATATATCAGACGTGTTTTCCTGTGGAGGAATCGGTTGATTGCGATCAAATGTTTCCGATTCCCATTGGAGAGGCACGTCCTTTCGTCTACTAATCGCACGGTTTTGCGGTGCGGTCGCAAAACACAGACACTAAACTTATTACAGTGAACAAAGACGTCAATGAACGAACGGACAGATCATAACTTCGCGAAAATAAAGAAAAATTTTTCAAGTGAGGGGAGACTTGAACCAAGGACCTCTCGTTCCGCAGCTGCTCACGCTAACCACGGGACCACGGCGCTCCTCAGTTCAGATCATCGTTGATGTTGCCTATCTTCGCAGGGACTACTCAGTATATTTTGCTTACTTTTTGATAGTTCCACACAACTTCTTCCTGTTTTCTCGATTGATCTGTGTTCAGTTTTTCAAGGCCTATCCACTGTGCCAACTTATAACTAAATCTGAGGGGGGAGCGATGGGGAGGTTCCCTTGTTAGCACGGCACACATACATGGCGAGCTATGTGACAGATTGTATTTTTCCGATGTTAGATGTCATCGTCCCGTTGAGGAACAAACTGAATTTTAGGGTGGACATGGTCCCCAACGACAGAAGCATACTTGCATTGATTCACTGTGCTTTCCAGAATGATGAGATCAGCTAGGGAAAGCAAGGAAAACGTTCCCCACCCAAACGCTCCCTTCTGCAGCCTGGACCCTTCCGACGATTGCTGCAGGGTACTTGGTTTCAGTTCGACCAACCACAAAACGTTACTCATCACGTTAGCTGTTGCCTCTCAGTAGACATCCCGTTTGCGGTAGCAGCGTGCAGATTCCAGCCTTCGTCGTCGATGAACATCAGTCTGCAGGGGTGCATGAACCAGGTACCTGCCGCGGAGGTCCATACACAGCAGTGCTCACTCTACGGTCGTTGAGGAGACACTGGTGGTAACCCTCTGCGTCATCTGCGCTGTCAGTTGCTTAATAATCGCACTTATGTTCGCTCTACACATCTCCACAGCCGTCATTCAGCCCCATCACCTATGGCCTGTGGTGCACCACAGTTGCCTCGGCACTGGTTTTGGTTAGTGCCATTTTGCCATGCACGGTATGCCTTAACCATGCCAGTACGCAGACAGTTTACAAACTTAGCCGTTTCTGAAGGGCTTTCACCCTTGGCCCAAAAACCGATGATTATTCCCTATTGGACGGCAAGTAAACCTCTCCGTATCCATAACACAACGGCTGCCCTGTTTTCCGCGCCCTTCCGAAACGCTTTTTACACCCCCCCCCCCCCCCCCTACTGCTAGTGCTGCCACCTGTCATATGTGAGTTGTCATCGCACGTCGACATTGGAACATGGGCAATCCTCACATTAAAATGATTGCACACCGTAAAAAAATGTGTTATACCTCAGTAACTGCGAGGCCATTATATACGAGGGTTAGTCATGAAGTTTTGAGTAACACCTAGACAAAAACAAGGTTACATAATTAATTCTTTGTCAGTTTGCAGACACATGTCAGCAGTCCTGGTGCACACTGAAACCTTTGCGCCACAGTACCGTAGCACGCTGCTAGAGATACTGAAACAAAGTGCCGAAGCCCATTGATAATGGAGTCACTAATCCTCTGACTGGTTCGACACAATCCCCCTCTTCCCCCCTCACCACCCCCCCTCCCCAAACGAATACCTCTCTTGTGAAGTAATGTGCGCTAATTCGTTTTCGGCTGCAGCGAAAATGTTGCAGCTGCTTCAGGTCAGTCCATACATCCAAGAAGTCCACCCGACTGATCAACCATAGCTGGTAAAGCTGGGATTTGTAGAGCAATACAGTGATCGGATGCCATCTAGCCAGCTAGCTGAAATGTGCCCTCAAATAAGTTATGGAATGCAATGGCATAATATCATGATGGTTAATCTGATTATCGACGAAAGCACGTCGAGGGCCTACACCTGTTATTACTGTAAGAAGAAGATTCAATTCACTGTGGATATGAGGGGGGAAATGATCAATTGCAGAGACGACATCACTGCGAACTTTACGTTTACCTTTGGCGTGTAACGTTCACATTTCTGCAGCTTGCGTGGATTCTTGACACAACCGGAGAAGTTTCATCAGCTTGCATGAAACGTAGCTTCGTCGCTAAAAGTGCTGGCTTGGTTGATATATCTGCTGATAGATTAAAATGTTTAACTTGTGTGCACTATCTGATCAGAAACATCCGGACACAGCTATGTAATGTGGAAAAGACCATGAGATGCCACGTGACGCGGTGAGTAGAGAATCAGTAACAGCAGAGTGGTAGAATGAATTTGTTTTTCTTCCGTCAGTGATCAAATGATTCAAATGGCTCTGCGCACTATGGGACTTAACTTCTGAGCTCATAAGTACCCTAGAACTTAGAACTACTTAAACCTAACTAACCTAAGGATATCACACACGTCCATTCCCGAGGCAGGATTCGAATCTGCGACCGTAGCGGTCGCACGGTTCCAGACTTTAGCGCCTAGAACCGCTCGGCCACCCCGGCCGGCGTCAGTAATCACAAAACTTTGGTCTTTACCTGTTTCGGTCAGCAACGACCAACACCTGATTTGCAGCAAAACATGGGAAATTATAAACAACTAGTGAACAGATTACGTCTTAGAACAATAAAATAGGCTATAGCAAAAAATTATTACTTTCATGGATATGAAAACATGAGCTTAAAATAATTTTCTTGTGGCGGCGTGTCGCAGGATAAATGAGGTCCTCTGGCGATTAAGTTCCTCCGACTTCTTGTTTGTATTCTGGCGACTACGCCAACAGATGTAGCTGATTACTTACTTTAGTCTTTTGTTTTCACCCTTTTCACTTCTTTCCTTAGTTATTCTATCAACTGCATCTTATTTAATTAGCTTTGTAAGACTGTTCTTGTGTATGTTACTCTTTTTGTCTAAAATGAACACAAGACTGTCTCAGAATCATATATTGTAACTTTCCCTTTTCCTTTTCGAAATTTTAAATATAACTTTTTTCGTGTTTTTAATTATCACTGTAATAACATACATTTGACAAGCCTGCTATAGACTTTACCTATTGTAAACTTCCTTCATTGCATACTGTACAATTTTTATAATTCACGAATATGTGTAGACTTGTAGTAGCGACAGTTAATGAGGTCACGGCACAAACATATGTTGTGGCTATTGTACTGCAGTTTGTTGTGAACAGTATGGATAGAGACATTGTAACCCTGCCAGAACTGTGGGCTAGTTTATATCATATTTTACATACGTGCGATGATGCTATGCTGATTTTATGTATATTTTGTGACGATGGTATTGTGGCTTTATTATATTAGGATATGTCATAAAACAGGTAGACCTTGTTATATTTTAAGCGCATGTTTTCATATTCATGAATGTAATAATTTTTCATTACGAAATATTTTATCGTTCTGAGACGTAATCTGTTCACTTGTATTTTATTTCCCACGTTTTGCTGCAGATCATAAAGTGGTCGTTGTTGACCGTAACGGACAGTCTAAGGACCAAAAGTTTTGTGATCACTGGCGGAAATGAAAGGTCTTTTGACACAGCTCTTTCGTCGTGAGTCATTCGCCTGCGGTCGTTCAGAGTGGTAGCCTTATGAGCTGGATTCTGCTGCCATACTACCATGTAGCTTAAGTTAGCATTCACTGAACTTTGAAAACTTCTTGAGGTCCCAAAATGAATACATGGAAGTTTCATTGAACTAAAAATAATTCCTTGAGTTTGGCTCTGGATTTTAAATTCTGATGGGACTTAGAGATATTTCCTGGTTTTCGGTGAATCTTTTGTGCGACCATACAGACTTTAACAATGTTTGAGCAGTTTATTATTTGTAATAGTGTGACGAACTTGTTAGCTGTTTTGTCGCGATAGTGAATGAGATTTACCAACTTTAGTTTACTTAACCACTATGAGTTTTTCACGCTCTCGAACTTTATGCATTTTGTGCTGGTTTTCTGGGGTGATTGTGCTGTTGTATGAGCTTTATTAACACATGCCAAGGTGTATAAGTGCTCTGTTCGTACTATATGACTACTTTTTGCTCTGCGTAGTTAATTATTTCATAAAATAAAGCCGGCTGGTGTGGCCGAGCGGTTCTAGGCGCTTCAGTCTGGAACGGCGCGACCGTTACGATCGCAGGTTCGAACCCTGCCTCGGACATGGATTTGTGTGATGTCCTTAGGTTAGTTAGGTTTACGTAGTTCTAAGTTCTAAGGGACTGATGACCTCAGATGTTAAGTCCCATAGTGCTCAGTGCCATTTGAACCATTTTGAACCATAAAAGAAAACATTGTACATTGTAGGCTGTAAATTGATCTTTTATTTATTATGTTATTAGCCAATTTCTGCTAAGTTGTCACTATCAGCCATCTGAAACCATCTATAGAAGTGAGAAACATATAAATTGTATAACAGTCTACAGATCTTGAAAATATAATACATGAGAGAGTCCTAAATTTGGTATAAGCTGCTGTCCACTACTTACATATGCAGTAACATTACGCACAATGTTGCGTGAGATGTGACGTGCAGATCAATGTTTCAGTCCACATGCGGAGCCACACATCAATATTAACATGCTCTGTATCCAATATAATCGAGAAGATAGTAAAATATGTGGAATATCCACGTATAGTACTTCCTGAGGTCAAAGATAACAGCCATTCGCTCCAGAACCAAATTATATAATGTACGAACTTCAAATAAGACATTGGTTACGTCAAAATGCAGATTGAAGTCGTAATTAGATGTTTTGACTTAACGTAGAATACATATTCTAAGATGGTATACAAGTGTATCGATACTGGAATGTCCATGGACGTTACTGGCTCTATTCCATCCTATCTGCTATGTAAGTTAAGTATCTGAGAAAGATGTAGCCACGATGTTACAGCATTCAGTTCGATTTGATCGTATTCATAAATTTAATTAAGGAACAAATTAGGATAAGTGTTAAACATCTTTTACACTGAAATACATAATTCACCAGGGTTGTCTTCGTTTCAGTCCTCAACACTATATATCCTTGAAATGTCTAAAAAATGTCTATTTTTTGAAATTATATTTTTTTGCAATTGCGCCAATGTTCACTAGGTGATGATTTATTATTTCCATCAGTATTTGGGAGTCTCTTAATCTCGTGCTCAAGCTACTAAGCGCCTTTCCTATATATAATTTGTCACATGCACCGCATTTAATCTTGGAAACACCTGCCTGTTTAAGATATATTTAAAGCAGACATATTTAAAGCCTAGGACGGACAATGTTTTCCTTTATGAAATACATCGAGCTGTGGACCCACATAAAAACAAGACAGTTACTGCTGAAGTGATAATTCTTTTCAATCCCCAAATCTAAGTGGGAACACCCTTCTCATACGTGTGCATATTTCTTTAATAAATATTCTCTGAAGCTGAACTTTCTATCATTCGGTTCAGCCTACTTTATTATCCTGCGGCATTTTATTCAGTCATTCCTCGTATTTCACTTACATTCTTTTTTATAATTTTTACACTAACTATTACTTAATAGTTCGCTGAGTATTTATTTGTTAAAGATTCGGACTTACAAGCGCCGGTGTACTGCCGCCCCGTTTGGGTTGTAGCGAGCCATGATAATAAAGTTTTAGGAGGTGCAGTTGTTCATAAAACAAGTGGTTGTGTTTAAACCGCGTACAGTGTAATTTGGTGTTTCTCTTCAGCGTTTAAAAGGCCAGTTCAGGCATAATTCGGCTGTAAAAATTGACTCATCGTTTAATTAAAGGTTCGGAGACAAGAGCTGTGTGAACAAGAGTTCGAATGGCAAACAAGTACTAAGCAAAGAAAAGGAAGTTGGATGGTGAAACGAATAACTAAGAAAAGGAAACTTGCAGACGGTATCGTAGAACGGAAAGAGCAAGGGAATGAAAATTAGATGTAGGATGCGATACTGCGGGAAGAATTAGACAGATTACGCCAGACCTATGTCGAAACATGGTTCCTGGAGCAGTCGATATTCTCTCCTTGGCGGGATCTTCCATGACGAAACTGTTCCACCTGGCATATAGAGGATATGACATTGAAAGGGTACAGTACCGCCCGACATTGAAAATAGGTACAACATACTTCATTATTTTTGTCAGAACAACACATTTTTTTTGTAAAATAACTCAATTTCAATTAATACATCGAAGCCGGATACCAGTGTGGGAAGGAATGACAATTTATTTATTTAATTGATCACATGTGCACTCCCACAAAGTAAATCCCTACATCCAGTTTGGTGAGATCTGTGAAATGAATGAATGTATGGTCGTCTGCTAACCGCAGATAGTGAATGTGAATATATCATCATCTTTGAGACGATCCTTTGGCCACCTTTGGTGGGACCAAAGAGATGAAATTTACCTGAGCTTTGTGCGCCTGAAATGTGACTGACCAATACGGTAGCAAGGTGCTCCCCCAATTCGACAGAGGTGTGAGAGGACCTGGAGAACGGCCATGTTTCAGCACTCTGCCGCTGGATCTTGTGCTGTTAAGACCTGTTTTAGTTGTGCTCCGTAATGACAAAAGAGTGGAGACATGGTATGCATGTGGAATATTTAAGAGTAGTTTGAAATAATAATTTCTCTATTTCAGGAACTTTTGTGGGGAGAATTAAATGTCAGGCAGGTAATATTAATGGGATTGTAGTAACCTTCGGAAGTGACCAACGGTCACAATGAAACCACATGTAGTAATAAGTTGAAATACTTCCGTGTGCTTAAGTTGAGCTGAATTACTAGTGTGTGTACAATAAGTTGAAATATTTAAGAAATAGCGTGTGTACCATAAGTTGAAATATTTAAGAAATGACGTGTGCAGGACTTGAAATTAGAGACGAGTACTTCCACGTGGTGAGTACTGTGTGAGTCTCAAACTGTGTATGAGACAAAAGATAAAGAGAAGTACTCGTCCATGGTATCAGTTGAGGACTCACGTGTGTGATGAATACGTTCTTAATATTGGTGGACTTTTCCTTCGAATTGTATGTTGTCATAATGTCCCGAATTTATAATGTGTGCGCCATTCATATTCAGTGCGGTGGCCACGTGTTGACAAAAGCCGTTAAATAAAAAAAAAAAAGAAAATGTGGTATTGCCAGTGCGTTGTGTACAGTCAGAGTTCTGTAAATTACTGATAGCTAGATGCGTGTTTCCGTTGCGTATTAATCATATAGGAGGATAACTTGTAACTTAATTGTGAGTACGAGAGTTCATGTTACTCGATAAATAAGAATGAATCCACTCGCTTGGCAGACCACTCATCTTGCAGGCCTGACTGTTTGATGCCACAGTATGAGCAAGGCATGTGGGTGCCTCTCAACATAGGTAAAATATCCTCAGACTTCAATGTAGTATCGACTGTGTAGTAGCATCGCTGCTTAAGAGCGATCGTTGGTTCAAGGTATTATGGGTAATGTGTTAGAGTAACTTTAGATAAGGAGATGTATGGAGGACTCTCAAGTGTAAGAATGTGTTGTATATTATGTGTGCTGCATATATAATTACTCGCTACAGGCAGTAATGATTTTTTATTTCCAAGAAATAATGAAGGTACGGAATGTTGTTTTGTTACTAATGCAATGAGCGTATTCCTAAGTGATGATTGAGACAATGTATAGCACCTACATCCAATGATTTTGTAACGCTAATTGTTAATCTATAATCAGTTTATTGTGTTTTAATTGTGAGCGTTATTAATTTTCAAAGAGTCAAAATACAAGTTTTTAAAGTTAACACAGTATTGTTACTTACCACTAGTGGCGGATTTACATATAGGCCCACTAGGCATGGGCCTAGGGGCGGCACCTTAAGAGGGGCGGAATTTTTTGCTCTGTACTCATTTTAACCAGTTTAATTTTAATTTTGAACGCATCTCTGCAGAAGTACATATTAATTTCTAATGTATGACAAGTTCGCTTCAATTTTGACATCGTAACACAACGTTTTTATTTTCATTTTCAACGGTTTAGTGCAAAAGAACATATAAAAAGTGAATGGATAACAAAAATCCGTTGTCTCCTACACACTCTGCTGAATTTTTAGGCCATAAAAGAATAGTTATTTTCGCTGTGATCGTTTCTGTTATCTTTCGAAATAAGAATGTGTTAACACAATGCAATTTTAAGTATGTTTTATCCGCTGCCGTACACCAAGTACAGTTCAGGAACCATATTACATTTTAATTGAGCGCGACTAGACTGCTGACACGTCCTTCACAACTAATAGCAGAGTACGGAAACAGCTCACAGCGCTCCCACCAAAAACGGCAATTGCGAAGTGATCGGGTAATAGTTATTATTTAAAACATATTTTTTGCGGGGGGGGGGGGGGGGGCGCATATAATATGGTGTGCCTAGGGGCGCAAAATATTTAAATCTGCCACTGAAGTGTGTATTAAGTGATCGTGACCGACGCTCATTGACGAGGACTGTGCCGAAAAATGAGAGGACGACAGCTGCAAATGTCACTGCAGAACTGAATGTCGTATTCACGAACGCTGTCAGCATCAAAATAACACGAAGGTAGATCCGTATGCAGGGAACTGCAAGGCGAGCCGAAATTCTGACACCGCTCACCAGTAAGATAAATGATCGTAACAGGAAAACGTGGTTCCCGAAGCCATAACACCTTGTCTACCGAGCAATGGAAGAAAATCTTTGTTTCGCACTGTTTCCAAGTTTTGGGCCACTTTAAGTCCCAAGAATGAAACATGGCGACCCGTGATGATTTGATCAGTCATATGGTGGTATTCCATAAGCCACATGGCCATTCTGCATGGTCGCATTACTGCCAAGGATAATATGACTATCATTGCTGATCAGGTCCATGCTACGGTACCATGTTTGTTCCCCGATGGTGCTGCTGTGTTCCAACACTCGCAACACTCGCATCGGTCAGTAGAAATATCGCATCTGCCCCGCCCGCCACAGTCACCAGATCTCAGTTACATGGAGCCTTTGTTATCTATTTTGGAGAGAAGGATGCATGGAGGCTATCCACCTCCTACGTCGTTACCTGAAACTGCCACTATTTTGCGGGAAGAATGGTACAAGTTTCCCTAGAAACCCGTAAAGGACGTGTACATTTATTCCAAGACAACTAGAATTTTTTGAATGCCAATGGTTTTTCTACACCGTACCATTACATCTTTCTTTCCTTCTTTTCTTTTGCTTGTGCCGTTTTTCTCGCGGATACGCAGGGTCGGCATGGTTAATCAGATGTGGCAATGTTAGTGGAAGGGGTGGCCGGATGCTCTTCCTGCCGCCACCCTGTCCCCCCGGGAAGGAATTAGTGTACCCCAACTGTCTGTGACTAACGTAATCCATGGAATAGTGCGAAAGTTTTCAGATGTCTGCGAGCAGTGGAACTGAGGCGGGACGTGGGGGCCAGCCCGGTATTCACCTCAGGGGATGTGGGAAACCGCCTAAAAACCGCATCCAGGCTGGCCGGCACACTGGCCCTCGTCGTTAGTCTGCCGGGCGGATTCGATCCGGAGCCCGCGCACCTACCCGAGTCCAGTAAGCAGCGCGTTAGCGCGCTCGGCTAACCTGGCGGGTCACACCGTACTGTTACATAACACTGACATATTCTCTAAATCAACTTTTGTGTCAGGAACCCTAATCTGGAACAACCTTCTCCAAACTATCAGAGAAATTTAATCCACTGCAAACTCCAAATGACTCCTAATTATCCACCTTCTGTAACAAAACCTATCTCTCCCATAAACTAGCCTGCAGTTCACTATCGTAAATCCCCTCTCCTCCACAATTTTTCCCTTCCCCCTGCCGGCCGATTTCTCTATTTTAATTCTGTTCTTTGCTGGAAGTGACTGTCACTATCGGTTCAACCTTCTCCTCTCTCACCATCCCTCCCGCTTCTGATAATATAAAACATGGCTTCAAATTTGCTAAGTTAATCTACAGGTTGATTCCGTGATGAAGTAACAAACTTTCAGCGCTGAGTTGAAACTCATAAGCGAAAATCGTTCTGATACATCTGACAGGGAACATCTTCTACTGCAAGCTCTTTGCTTTCAATATTGTGGGAGGAGATAGTACGCACCAAATTAAGAAAAAAATATCCAGTAAATACGGGCTCTGAATATCTTAAGAGATATGAGGCCTCGTTCATCTTTACTACTATGAAACACAGCCTTCCTACTGAATTTTGCTACTGGGCTCTGGAGATATACATTTTAGAGCCAACATTTACCAGACATTTTTTTCTTATTTTGGTCCATTCTAGCTCCGCCTAAAATATGGAAAGCAATGAGTTTGCGGTGAAGACATCCACTGTCAGATGTATCAAATCGATTTCAGCTTGTAAGTTCCGGCTCGCTCTTTTCGGACCAGGGTATCATATCTCAAATTGATGTATTTACCTTTCTCCGTCGTCTGTGAAAGTTTGTGACATCATCATGGAATAACCCTCTATATCATTCTTAATGTTTTTCATTACTATTATTATTATTTTTATTATTATCGTTATTATTACTATGGTTTGTAGCATCTTTGGGATGTGTCCTCCTGGTCTAATGTAAGGGAGGCCGTTAAGGTCCTAATCAGGTTGCGGCGTGATTTGAAAGTTCTAATCAACTGGTGGTGAATTACTTCTTATTCACGCACACCTCCTAAAAGATACTGTCGGGAATTTCTCGGACGGAAAAAACTATAGAAAAAGCAGTTGTTCACACCATAGTCTCAAGTAGCATTAAAATTGTTTTGACGGGGGAAGAAAATAGTTCAATGGAAGTATTTGTGTGCGTAATAAAGTCAGTATAAATTAAAAATTATTAAACTTAATAAACCACGGAATAACGTAGATAGAGAGGTAAAAATTGACACATATGCTTGGAATGACATGGGGTTTTATTAGAACAAAAAAAAAAAAAACACCTCATATTTCTAGACGCGTGAAAGATCTCTTGCGCGCGTTGTTTGGTGATGGTCGTGTGCTCGGCCACCACTTTCGTCATCCTTGGCCTCCCTGGTCCCCAGACCTCTGTCCGTGCAATTATTGGCTTTGCGGTTACCTGAAGTCGCAAGTGTATCGTGATCGACCGACATCTCTAGGGATGCTGAAAGACAACATCCGACACCAATGCCTCACCATAACTCCGGACATGTTTTACAGTGCTGTTCACAACATTATTCCTCGACTACAGCTATTGTTGAGAAATGGTGGTGGACATATTGAGCATTTCCTGTAAAGAACTTCATATTTGCTTTGTCTTACTTTGTTATGCTAATTATTGCTATTCTTATCAGATGAAGCGCCATCTGTCGAACATGTTTTGAACGTTTGAATTTTTTTGGTTCTAATAAAACCCCATATCATTCCAAGCATGTGTGTCAATTTGTACCTCTCCATCTACATTATTCCGTGATTTATTCAGTTTTCAAATTTATACTGACTTTTTGACCACCCGGTATTTCACTCCATTGCAACAAGCTTGCATACATCAATCACTACCAAGCCTTACTCTGAACTGTACATACTCTGAAAAGTTCACACGCACGCATCATTCATAACCGTAGTCAGTTTATGGTAATTCTTCACCGAAAGTTTACAAACGAATTTCTCGCTCAAATGTTGCTAATATCTTTCTCACGGAACAAAATGTTCTAGTTCGCGAGTAAGCAACACGAGACGCTGTATTTACATATTAAAATGTCACTAAAAGTTCTGAATTTCACACTGGATTTAAACCTAATTCTCTTACACACTTTACGGCACTTCTAATACGTTTTAGTGCCGAAATATCACAATATTAATAATTTTCACAGGAGCCACTATCAATGCGTCCGATCACTAAGATATCCAAATCACGACTCTCCTCTCCTCTCTACACAACGGAAGTTTTTCTAGTTGTCAAAATACGCTCGAATACGCTAATTTCTGAAACTTTCCTGTCAGATTAAAGCTGTGCGCCAGACCGAGACTCGAACTCGGGACGTACGCCTCCAGCGGGCAAGTCCTCTACCAGCTGAGCTACCCACGCACGGCTGGCTGCCGCTCCTCACAGCTTTACGTCTGCCAATACCTCGCTCCTACCTTCCAAACATTTCTACCTTCGCAGGAGAGCTTCTGTGAAGTTTGGAGGAGAAAAATCTGCCTGGACTGATGAGTCGCTTTACAAGTTAGTACACACGGATGTCATAGGATGTGCACATCAAAAATAACGTCAGGCGAGCTTTGCCAAGAGACCACTGTTCAGACAGACTGTGGACGTATTTCGAGTATCCGTTGAAGATAGCACCTGCACAGACTCCGAGCGAGAAACGATGGAAGTTCACAGGATTTCCAGCAGGAGGCACTACCCAGATGTAATCACTGCAACGGAACGATTATCAGTTTTTTTCTTTTTTTTTTTTTCATTAGTCCTCTCACTGGTTTCATGCGGCCCACCCCAATTCCTCTCAAGTGCCAACCTTTTCATCTCAGAATACCACTTACAACTTGCGTCCTCAATTATTTGCTGGATATATTCCAGTCTCCGTCTCCCTTTATACCTCTAAAGTTCCCCTTTAGTACACTGGAAGTTGTTCCCTGATATCTTAACAGATGTCCTATCATCCTGTCTCTTCTTCTTGTCAGTGTTTTCCTTATGTTTCTTTCCTCATAGATTCCACTGGGAACCTCGGCATGCCTTGCCTTACCAGTCCTCCTAATTTCAACATTCATCAGTAGCACCACTTCTCAAAAACTTGAGTTCTCTTATGTTCCGGTTTTCCCATAGTCCATGTCTCATTACCATACGATGCTGTGCTCTAAACGTATATTCTCAAAATTTCTTTCCTCAGTAAGATCTTCTATGTTTGATACTAGCAGACTTCTCTTGTCCAGGAATGCCTTATTTGCCAGTGCTAGTCTGGTTTTTATGCCATACTTGCTCCGTCCATCATGGGTCATTTTGCTGCCTAGGTATCAGATTCCTTAACTTCGTCTACTTTGTGATCCCCAGTTCTGTTGTTAAGCTTCTCGCTGTTCTCATTCCTACTACTTCTCGTTACTTCTGTGTTTCTTCGATTTATCCTCAATCCATATTCTGTACTCACTAGACTGTTCATTCCATTCAACGCATCCTGTAATTCTTCTTCACTTTCACTGAGGATAGCAATGTGTGCCGTCCGGTGTGGCCGAGCGGTTCTAGGCGCTTTAGTCAGGTTCCAATCCTGCCTCTGGCATGGATGTGTGTGATGTCCTTAGGTTAGTTAGGTTTAAGTAGTTCTAAGTTCTAGGGGACTGATGACCTCAGACGTTGAGTCCCATAGTGCTCAGAGCCATTTGAACCATTTGATAGCAATGTCATCAGTGAATCCCATCATTGATATCCACTCTTGAACCTTTCTTTTATTTCCTTCACTGCTTCTTTTATGTACGCTTCGTTCTTTTTCTTCGATTCTTAAAGTTCTCTCTTGCTTCTTGTACATTTTGCATGTTATCCATCTTTCCCTGTTCCTTCCCCCTATTTTTCTCCGAATTTCGAACATCTTCCGCCATTTTAAACTGTCAAACACTTTCTCCAGGTCGACAAATACAATGAACGTGTCCTCATTTCTCTTCAGTCTTGCTTCCATTATCAACCGCGACGTCAGAACTACTGCTCTGTACCCTAACCTTTCCTAAAGCAAAACTGATTGTCATCTAACAGATCCTCAATTTTGTTTTCCATTCTTCTGTATATTTTTCTTGTTGGAAACTTTGATGCATGAGCTCTTAAGCTGATAGTGCGATAACTTTCTCACTTGTCGGCTCATATTAATACTCCGCCGAAACTAGTTCTCGATGGCACCACCGGACTAAGCAACACTTGTATCTCGTGGACTGATGTCGTGGTAGAAGACAGATCGGTATAAACGGAACTGCCTGACGGAACTGGAAGTTCGTGGCTGAATCAGAAGCTTCCGTAACTTCAGCCAGAGGGCTGCTGAGATCCTGGAATGTTCTGGCGGATCTTAGATTGAATATATCTGACTACTTTCCTTTGTACTGTGGCCTAACATGGCTTCTGATGTCGGGCTTGAGTCGAACCATGTGCAACCTTTACTTCCTACCGGAGAAATCTAAACTGCAAGAACGCGGGAATGCTCTTAGTCGTGTCCGAAGCGGTCAGGTAGGCGATTTCGCGTTTCCTCCAGAGGTGAGTCGGGTTGCATGAGCACCAAGCGTAAGGCAAAGCCTCGCGTGACGGAAGGGATTCAGCCAAGCGCAGCGGCTTGCGATCTCAGGCTGTAGTTGGAAGCGTTCACACCTCCACCATTAACCGCCAGCCCGCCTAACTGCAGCTGGTTACGCGGAAGCGAGCCTCGTCTTGCTCTGCAGTATCGTAACTAGCTAGTTAATTCTCTCTTTCATCACAAGTCTAGGTCACCTCGAACACATATCTGTACTTGTGACAGTCAAAGTCCATAAACACATATTAAGCTCATTTCCGTTTAGTTGTGCTGTGTAGAATACTATTTTACTGAGCCAAAGAACGTAATGGCATTTGTGAGCCGAGTTCACGCACGTTTCTCAGTCTTGCCTAGATGCGTAGCTAGATTAATTGGGGTCGAGGGCAGACTTCTACTATGCACCCCCCTAACCCCTTCCATGCCGATATCTCAACTACGACCTGTAAATCCCCATCGCTGCTTAGCCTCTTTATCCATTTATTGACATGAAATAAAATATACACATGTCAATAATTACCCTCAAAACATGAAAAAACAGTAAAAGGTCGCATTGATTGCAACAATAACGCGATTTCTTTATCACTGTTTAACTTTTGCTCTGCGCATAGGTGGAACAAAGAAAACAAAATAGCAAAATATACTCCACATTTTTCTTGCGTTGTTCGCTTGACGACAGTGGCTTCATCCAATAACCGAAAAAAAGAGTCAAGCATCTCCGTACTCCGTGAGGAGGGTGAGCCGCGTCTGATGGACTTACTGTTCAACACAGCAAGCCCGAACGTCCGTGCCTTCCCATTTTAGCCGGCCGCTGTGGCCGAGCGGTTCTAGGCACTTCAGTCCGGAACCGCGCTGCTGCTACGGTCGCAGGTTCGAATCCTGCCTCGTGCATGGATGTGTGTGGTGTCCTTAGGTTAGTTAGGTTTAAGTCTAGGGGGCTGATGACCTGAGATGTTAAGTCCCATAGTGCTCAGAGCCATTTGAGCCTTCCAATTTTAGCGGCTTGCAATCCTTTCAATTCTTCTTATTCTTCTCCATCTTCTGAGAGTGCTGCCTCTTCTTACTCCTCCTACATCGGTCGCCCTCCTTCCCTTTTCGTTGGCCTTTCTCTTTTTCCGTCGCAAAAATACGTCCGCAGATAAGCGGCTCTCAGGGCACGCGCATCTCATGCCGTATTCCAGTAACGTCTCTGTCTCTGAAGCATGGAATACTGACTAGAGGACGTGCCGTGGTAAGCCCGTCTGATGGATTTTGATGAATAAAGTCTGTCCCAGTTGCTTAATAATAACCCTATTCAAAAATTATGCAACGGGTTGGAAAAGAAATTATACTAAACTCTAGTGTATTTTAGCACAGTAGGAATGAAATACACAGATAGAGTTGTACTGGAAAATGTATCAAAGGAATAAAATACACTGACGGAAAAAATCGCAACACCAAGAAGGAGTTGTGCGATATAAACAAAAGTTGTTAGGCATGTTGCCACATCCAAGAGATGACTTTATTGAAATTTGGTGCCAGTCGGATAAGAGGGGCGCTAGTGGAGCCACTGTGAGGATGCTAATCAATTTGGCTTTAAATACGCGCTGTAACGGTCGTGATAGTTTGTTACCTTTGAGACTGGACGAAGTGGGTTGATGTCTTTAAGATGACGCCATTAACAACGGCTCACTGAGTTTGAATCAGGTTGTGTAATTGGGAAACGAGGAGCTTGAGGTTCCTTCCGCGATATTGCAGGCAGAAATGTAGCCATTGTACGTGACCGCTGGCAGCGAAGTTCACGGGAGGGTACGGTCGCAAGACGGCAGGGTCCCGGACGCCACGTGGCACTGCCGAGACGGAAGACCTTCGTGTTCGACGTATGGCTGTGGCGCATCCTACTGCGTCTGCAGCAACAACTGGAACAGCATAGCTGGCCGCGGTGGCCGATTGGTCCTTGGCGCTCAGTCCGGAACCGCGAAACCGCTACGGTCGCAGGTTCGAATCCTGCCTCGGGCATGGATGTGTGTGATGTCCTTAGGTTGGTTAGGTTTAGGTATTTCTAAGTTCTAGGGGACTGATGACCACAGATGTTAAGTCCCATAGTTCTCAGAGCCATTTGAACCATTTTGAACAGCATTACACATCATAGTGACACAATGAACTGTTACAAATCGGTTACATCAAGGACAGCTCCGAGCCAGACGCCATGTAGCGTGCATTCCACTAACCACTGCCGTTTGCGACTACAGAAGGCCTGTTTTACAACCTGGACCTTCACCTGGAGTTATGGTCTGGGTTGCGATTTTGCCTGTCAACAGGACCACACTCGTCTTTATCTGACGCACACTGACTGCAAAGTTGTACGTCAGTCTGGTGGTTAGACTTGTTGTGCTGCCATTCATGAACAGCATTCCGGGGGTTATTTTCCTACTGGTAAACGCACACCCACATATCTCTGTTGTAACCCAACTTGCTCTACAGAGTGTCGTCATGTTGCCTTGACTTGTTCGATGACCAGGTCTGTCTCCAATCGAGCACATGTGGAGCATCATCGGACGACAATTCCTGCGTTATCCACGACTCTCTTTGTATTGACCGACACAGCCATGGAACTTCATACCACAAATTGACACCCGGCACCTGTACGACATAACGCATACACGTTTGCTCGCTTGCATTTTACATTTTGGCAATTACACCGGTTATTGATGTACTAGCACATTTGCAATGTCTTATCTCGTACTTGCACTGACCTGTTATCTTGCAACGTTAATTATTTTAATATGTTACCCAGACCAACGTATTTCCGAAATTTCATTACTCGACATGTTTCTTCGTGTTGCGATTTTTTCCCGTCAGTTTATTAGTCTGCTGGAATGAAATGTCTGACGACCAGCAGTTCGTATGTATATAAGAATAATATTGTTCACAACTCCTTTTTTACCGCTGAGGAGTACTTCAATGTATGTAAGTTGTCAATTAGACGCTTATAAATGACCACAGTGTCACCATTAGTACGTGTTGTTTCAGTGGCAGGAACTGTTCTCATAGTCACATGTCCCGCATTGTACTGTGAGTATTATCTTGGATATAATGTCATTAAATAACTTATCAGATGTGTGTTGGATGCTTTAGTAACATGAAGGTAAATCTTGTAGACTAAATGGTGATAAGACACCCAAAACGAACACTCCTAGACGTAGGAACGGAAACTCATATGACGTTTTAAATTTATTCTGACCGCTGCATATAGTCCCTATGCTGTCTCACACGTTTGTGTTAAACCAAGACCTGTTTACCTTCTCATATTGCCGCAAGATGGGGAGCATGCGACGTGGGGTAGCGGCGAGCGGCGCTGACTGGCGTATTGCGGGTTGCCCGTTCAAAGCAGGTTGTGGTTACGACGTGCCAAGATATTTGAAAACGAGAGCACTCGAGTAATACGTTACTTGAAAAAGATGAATTAAAAAGTATTATCCTGAGTTTATTCATACACTCCGTAAGGACTACGTTAGACGTGGTACTTTGTTCAAATGGCTCTAAGCACCGTGGGACTTGACATCTGAGGTCATCAGTTCCCTAGACTTAGAACAACTTAAACCTAACTAACACACATCCATGCCCGACACAGAATTCGAACCTGCGACCGTAGCAGCAGCACGGTCCCGGACTGAAGCGCCTAGAACCTCTCGGCCACAGCGGCTGGCTGGTACTTTTGTCTGACAAAAGATTTAAGCATCTAGAATGGGATGGGAAAACAAAATAAAACGTTACATGTAGAGATTTTACGTCATTTAAATCAATAATTATATAATTATGTGAAGTGTACAATGAATTGACAGTACGAGCAAATTACCGCTCCGTTGTAAGTACAATGTTGCGCCCCATCGGCCCTGGGTGCACCAGTTCGATTGTAGTAGGTGCCATACAGCTCTTGTATCAAGGCAAATTGATTCCCTGCTATCCTGGATATTTGCACTGGGGTAAAGTTGGTATATAAGCTGTCCCACGTATGTTCTGTCAGCGACGTGTCAGACAATAAAGTAGGCCAAAGACTTAACGCAATATCAAACCGCCATAAGTCGACTACTGTCGCATAGAACGTTTGTACCTGGAGACAGTCACATGTTAACAAAGCAGTGTGACACAGAATGTGCGTAACGTCCAATTGTGTTGACCCAGTATCACTGCTGTCTCTCTCAAATACATCTACAGAATATGTCCTCTCCCCTTGTCTAGACCATACTCACAAATGGTAGTCATTCGAGGTAGTTCAGAACCGAAGTTAATGGCTGAAAATGATGAGATGCCACTCGCCGAAACAGCTTTTCTCGGATACAACGTAACTCCAGCTGCAGCCGTTTGTGTTGCGGTGTTATCGACCACCTACACAGGGAAAGGGGTCCAGCAGTCTGATTGTTGCTAGTCTTTGATGAACGATGTGGGAAGAACCCGGTGTTGTTGTAATTCCGTTACCTGTGCCCAACTGTCAGGCGAGAAGAGAAGCGGTTGCATTGTGCTTGGTGCACAGAATTTTGTGAAACAACGGCGATCCTCCCTTAGTGTCACTAGACTTTGATGTCCGAAAAGTAGATGACGCGTATTGTTTCCCTCACATTCCAGACAAGTTCTAACTCAAGGCACTATCATAACCGAATGTTCTGTAAGCTCGAGGACTACATGATTCGACTAGCCAACCACATGGGGACACCTTCGAGATATTGGATATCTTACATGGGACGCAAGCGCTGTGTACGGTCAAGTGCAGGAGCCATTGCCGCGGAGATAAGCCCCGGCTTATTTCTCGCAGACACGTTTCAGCTGAACTGCGCGAGTTATGAGCGGCAATGGAGACGTGCTAGGTAGTCTATGCGCCCATTAGCAGTTCGAGAATTGTGTGTCAGTAGCACCAGCTTACAGTGTTGTCCACAAATTCAGACAGAAACATAGAAAGTCCCGGCAGGCCATGGACTGAACAACTCAGACACCGTTGGTAGACGTCAGTACTACAAGTCGCTGTAGCATTCTACGCACTATGATCCTGGAATGTTGTTCTTCTGAGAGACATGGTTGCATTATCCGCGGTAAGTGAATTCTCAGGAGGATCGATGTTGGAGTTCTGCAGACCTTCTCCAGTTACAACAGCAGCATCTGCATAATTTGAAAATAGAAATATGATTGTACAGGTACTGCAACACGAACTATTTCACCCATCTTTTTCCACCAACCCATAACTTCTGGTATGTATGTAAAAAAATATGGAGTGAAGCGTTGATAAACTTTTCAGATGTTCGCCTCTAGCCAGTCCTATAATAGTTCTTTAACATACATTCTTGTTCAATTTTTAAATGATAGCATTCACTTTTTTATGTTCTGTAGTCTTTTTCCGAAATTACTAAAAATAATCGAGAAAATTAATATTTTTCCATAAGTGAAAACATTTTCCAAGGTACAGCTTGCTCAGCTACCTACAAACAAACGCTACACTGAAATCTGAAAGCGTTAGAATCGAGTAAATCTTATCAACACTGCATTTAATCGTCTATTTGTTACATAATTACTCTAATGCACACAAGTAGTAGGCGAAATGAGCGTAAGCAGAAGCATTAAGAAAAACCAGCTACAACTTAAAATCATTTTGAAGTAGAAGCTACAGGAAACTAAGACAAATTTCCATTGTCAAGCAGGGCAAAAGTGTTAAGACATCAAAGAAATTCCTTCCATTTGCAACAATCACATGATCTCCTTCTGCTTCCAAGGTATAAAATGGTGCCCAACCAGCGGAGTGTGCCTCAACTGTTCACGTGTCATGGAGGTAGGTCTAAAAGTATATAACGTTCTACTCACCATAAAATTCCACAACAAGAATTAACAATGTATTCCAAGTATCTTCAATATATTACACAGCATTAAAATATGAATAACATGATTCTCTACATATACTGCTTAAAACATACCCTCTTGTGAAACAACAACAAAAACTGAAGGAAGTGGTGGAAACAGTTTATGGTAATCTGTAGTGTGCATTCCCACAAAAAAATGGCTCTGAGCACTATGGGACTTAACAGCTGAGGTCATCAGTCCCCTAGAACTTAGAACTACTTAAACCTAACTAACCTAAGGACATCAGACACATCCATGCCCGAGGCAGGATTCGAACCTGCGACCGTAGCGGTCTCGCGGTTCCAGACTGAAGCGCCTAGAACCGCTTGGCCACAACGGCCGGCCATTCCAACAAAGACTGTAGTAGGTACTAAAGAGTTACAATAAATAATTTTGGTACCAGTAGAAATAACAGTAGATATGTTACGATTGATATTGTTTTGTCACATTTTGCTATCTTTTTTAGCTTTGAGTAGAATTTGGAGTGATGGGAGTATGTCCGTTCATCATTTAATAATAAACATTCACGTGAAGAAATCGGTGTACTAAATTATTATAGTGTTGTGGCACCTTTTACTGTAAGCAAAGCGAAGGAGTTTCGCGGTTCTTCGAGGCTATAAAAGGAGGTAAGTGGAAACGGATTAATTCCTGGCTGGCTTGGACTGTGTCAAAATGGCCGTTTGCGCGGTACGTAAGAATAAGGCGAATATAATTCTCACCCTTTTCAAGAGCTTGCAGCCTTTAACGTTCCGATTTCGCTGTCAAAATATAAAAGGAAAAATAGTTTTCTCCAGGTCAGCGCATCAGAGAAGCCCTCTGCCTCCCGCATACCGATCTAAAACGAGACAAGTTCAAAAAATGGTTCAAATGGCTCTGAGCACTATGGGACTTAACTTCTGAGGTCATCAGTCCCCTAGAACTTAGCACTACTTAAACCTAACTAACCTAAGGACAACACACACATTAATGCCCGAGGCAGAATGCGAACCTGCGACCGTAGCGGTCGCGCGGTTCCAGAATGTAGCGCCTAGAACCGCTCGGCCACTCCGGCTGGCCCGAGACAAGTATTTCTTTCCTAGATCGTAAAACTAACCATAATCATGTAATATGGCATTAGGAAATAACCCGTATGTACCTCTCTCGCTAATGTAAATCCCTTTTGTGTGCTGCGTCAAACGATTCCATAGAGAATCATCCTCAAATCGTGGGCGTATATGATTTTCAAAATTATTAAATTGTTTTTCTCTCACTAAGCAGTAAAATTTTTTTCTATCCCCTTCAGTAAACGCAAGTCACACGGAAGGAGATTTTACAGTACCAACCAAAAAACATTACGTGTTACTAGGTACTCTATTCTCTAGGTACAACACTCTCCCTTATTGAAACTCTTTTTGAGAGACTTAAGAATTAACCAGAAGATCTATGGTTATTTCACGCACGGCAGTACAAGAGCACACACTGCCAAATAGTCTAAGACGAGATGTTTCTAACGACAGGAACAACCAGGAAGGAGCGGCGTTGCGTATAGGTATCGTGTAGAAAGAGGCAACATTGTCAATTCAAGCAGATGTTCGTCGTTCATTGGTATCCATCTCTACAAGGCAAACTAACACTGGAGAATGGAGTCAGAACCCCAGGTCGTATGCTGCTACCGTAGGCAACGTCCAAGGTTCTCGACTACGCAGGTACAACCGGTTCTCTCCCAATTCGATAGCTGTGCAGAAGACAGACATCTGTAGAACGGATGGTGATATGTTTCTGTTGTGGATGCCCTGGACGTCTCGTGCGCTCCTGCAAAGAGAGGAGGAAAGAATGTTTGACTGCTATTACACCCTAACAGCAGGGCAATTAAGTGCACGCTAGGCAACCGCAGATGACTGGGCTAACCTGGGAGACGGCAGCCCATCGCTGTACACTCGTAAGAGTTCGCTCTCCAACAAACTCAGTCGTTTCCCGTCGACATACCAAGATTTCAGCCGCTCGAGAAAGAGCCGAAACAAAAG
This sequence comes from Schistocerca nitens, assembly GCF_023898315.1. Classification (NCBI taxonomy): domain Eukaryota; kingdom Metazoa; phylum Arthropoda; class Insecta; order Orthoptera; family Acrididae; genus Schistocerca; species Schistocerca nitens. The sequence goes on from NC_064617.1 coordinate 843,881,032, forward strand.
GAAACCAAGCGCCGCATTCATCTATGGACGGGAGGCCGCCTCAGACAAAAATTCTCCGTAGGCGACAGTTAGCAAACTGTCATGTAAGAATATGAAGCATGCTATTTTAAATGTCATCATCGATGGCCTACTTGTTAGGCGTCATTTTACGTTATGTACGAAGCATATCGTTGCCACCTGAAGAAGACTACGTTCCGATATTCAGGGTCAAAATGGTTCAAATAGCTCTGAGCACTATGGGACATAACTTCTGTGGTCATCAGTCCCATAGAACTTAGGACTACGTAAACCTAATTAACCTAAGGACATCACACACACCCATTCCCGAGGCAGGATTCGACCTACGACCTTAGTGGTGGCGCGGTTCCAGACTGTAGCGCCTAGAACCGCTCGGCCACCCCGGCCGGCTATTAAGGGTCCACTGAGCTGGAAACTGCAAATGGAAACCCACTGCATAAAAAAAGACGTGAAGACATGGTCAGATGTCGTCAACGTAACTTTATACACGTACACACCATCGGCGGGTATGTAAATGATTAGCGTTTCAGTTCTCTGTGACAGGTAGAACAGCCAACAGCGCATTATAGCTGTTCGTGTTTAATGTTGTTACCAGCCCTGTTAGTGTATATAAGTGGCGTAAACAGCATCAGATGTTGAGTGATCACTATGAAGGAAATGGAGGTGCCACGTACTCGTGTGTCATCAGCACCTGAATGAGTTTAAAAGGGTTCTCATTGTTTGTCTGATCGAATTGTGTAATATCCCGATTTTTTAGGGTGTCGTCTGTGACACTAACAAGATGTTGGACTGCATGGGGAGATGAGAGCAGATATACTTATATTTCAAGTTCCTATATTGTGCACCAACCGCATCGTAACGGTTGCACAGTTACATATACCATCGGGGAACAAGTAATGGCGCTACAGTCTGGAACCGCGCGACCACTACGGTCGCAGGTTCGAATCCTGCCTCGGGCATGGATGTGTGTGATGTCCTTAGGTTAGTTAGGTTTAAGTAGTTCTAAGTTCTAGGGGACTGATGACCTTAGAAGTTATGTCCCATAGTGCTCAGAGCCATTTGAACCATTTGAACAAGTAATGAACTCCCTGCAACATTCTGTGTCGGCTGACGTCATGGAGTCAATCTTTTTGAGAGCCACAGCAGTGTCACCCCTAGTGTCATCCTGTGGAAGGTCATCGAGTATGACTTCAGGTTGTGACTGGTAGTGATTGAGGGAACTGAGACGGCACAACGTGGACATACTGCGTCCTCATGTGTTACCTCTCATACAACAGTATAGTGATGTTATTTTTCAACAAAATGTTCCTTTGCACATAGGACTTGTTCCTGTGAACCGTCTGCGTGATGTTGAGCTACTCCCGTGCTCAGCATGATCGCAGATCTGTTCCAGACAGAACAGTTGTGAGACCAGACTGGATGTCAGTTTCATCCCAGTATCCAGGATATCAGAGACCTGCTACAAGAGTGGTGGGCCAGCTTGTTCAGGAGCGGGTACAACGGTTTTGTGAACCTTTCCAGAGCATGCAAGGCCAGAGGTGGTGCAACGTCGTGGTGGTAAGTAGGCTCATGCTGCCCAGTTCTTTCTAAATTTGACTGGATATTGTTATCACTATAATAAAATCAGATACCACCTTACAGCATGAAGTTTCATTTCGTTTCCTCCTCCCCTTCTGGATGCCGCACGTATTTTATCAGGCAGTGTACGTCGAGCCAGCACGAATCTGTGTCCAGGAACAACTATCAAAAACAAAACGCATCACTCTGAATTTATCCTTCACCAAAGTATTGTCAAACTATTATTTTTGTATGAAATGTCTTATAGGCATTGCAAGCAGTCCTAGATTGTGGGAGAACAGAGCTCCAGATTGACCTATACCGAGCGAGGTGGCGCAGTGTTTAGCGCACTGGACTCGCATTCTGGAGGGTGACGGTTCAAACCCGCGTCCGGCCATCATGATTTAGGCTTTCCGTGATTTCCCCAAATCTCTTTAGACGAATGCTGGGACGGTTCCTTTGAAGGGGCGCGGCCGACTTCCTCCCCATCCTTCCCTAATCCGATGGGCCCGATGACCTCGCAGTTTGGTCCCCTCCACCAATTCAACAGACTGACCACTGACGGAGCTACTTCAACACGTTTACAAAACATTCATATCCTGTCTTAAGCAAGACAACTTGTAGTAAACAGCCCGAACACTCTGTAACTATGAAGCTCCACTGCCAGAGTACCCATGTTTACAAAAGGAGCCTATAGAGCGGCGAATATCATTAGAAGTGGACCCAAGCATCTGTGTCACTAGTAACCAATAACAGCCATAAAACATTCCTAGAGTAAGTGCATAGGATTAGGCGAATTAGTCTAGGTGGATCATCTCTATTCCATTAATGGATATCATGCTACGCTACCATTACTGAGTATCTGCAGGATCGTCTTGACTGAGGAACAAGGTCGACTCACTTAGGTCCAGAATGGAGATAAGGCAAATTATATGACCCTAGGTGAAACACCACATTAACACGGTGGATCATACTCTCATCATTCATTGCTTATATTGGGCGTCTCCAGATAAACGATGGGTAATTGAGTAGGAAATAGGGAAGATACTGGGAAAAGGTATCAGTTAAAAGTTACGCCACTTGATCTGTGCAATGGTCCATCCATTCTGAACGCGTGTTGGGCAACCTCCTACGACAGATTTCGAAAACGTATCTTTGTTGCTTGTATAAACAGGGCACTGTTGTTTTCACGATGGCGTAAGAAAAACATCAAAGCCGCCTAACAACTGTGCTGAAGTTTTGTTTGATGTATGTCTTAGTCTGGATGCGAGAAAGTGGATCCATCTATCAAAAGGAATAAAAATCTTGGAAGTCTAGTTAATGGAAACAGGTTCCGTCCAGATCCAGAAAAAGTAATAGTTCTAACAGATAATCAGCTCCTCAGCTCATTCCTGATGTGACAAGTTTCATCAGAATGTATTCCTACTACAAACGATTCATAAAGAGTTCATATGAAAGGCATGACCACTGCAAGAACTACTGTAAGGAGGCACCAAATTTTCGTGGAACGAGCAGTTAGAAAGATCTTTTTCTACTCTTAAGGGGGTGCTCATCAGTACCGGCGCTTGTTGATGTCAGTGGCGAAACGTGGTGAAACGACATCACTCAATAAAGCTGGTGGTTGCGGGATCGGCGCAGTTCTAGCGTAAATCAAGTATGATACTAAAACAGTGTTTTCTAATGCATCCAAAGTACGCTCCAAATCTGAAAAGACTTCCTCTACAACTGCAAAAATTTGCCCTGCATTTTTCTGGGCAATCGGTATGTTCCATCACTTTTTGTGTGAAAGACGATTAGCCATTGTGACTGACCGTAAGTCTTTATGCTAGATTAGACGTCTGAAGAATGAATCAGGACGACTGGCAAACCGACATTGAAGTTTCAGGAAAACGACGTTAGAGTAATACACAAAATGGACGCAAATGCAAGAGTACCGACTGCCTTTGTCCGCCCCGATAGCTATATGGTCAGCGTGACGGACTGCCATCCTAAGGGGCCCGGGTTCGATTCCTGGCTGGGTCGGGGGTTTTCTCCACACACGGACTAGGTGCTGTGTTGTCTTCATCATCATTTCATCCCCATCCGGCGCTCATGTCGCCCAAGGTGGCGTCGAATGTAATGAGACGTGCACCAAGGCGGTCGGACCTGCCCCCCAAAGGGCCTCCCGGCCAATGACGCGAAACGCTCATTTCATTTCCATACCGACTGCCTTTCATGGAATCTGCCGGAGAATACTACAGCACTTGCGATACCCCAGTCATGTCTGCACTAATGAACACTGCAGCAGAACGAAGACCATATTGGCCTTGAAGTAGGAAGAAACTGTCAAATAAGAATTCAGATCAATAAACGGAGCATCAAATGGGTCGGAAGTGGGTCGACATTTCAACGCGTTTAATGCCTACCATACAGAAGTATTTTTGTGGTGTTCCGACAGCAGGTATCTGGGATTTGCGAATATCCTTAATAGGATCAGAATTCGCTATTATAGGCTTGGTATAAGGACTGCTGGTAGCAGTTCGTCGTGCAGGTGTTCCATTTTACCATTATATCAGATTGGAATTGACCCCTTGGGCAGACAAGAAATGAGAATAAATGGATAAAAGTGTGAACTGACTACCTCACCGTTCCGGCTGTAACTAAGGCAGTAGTAAGAACTGAAGCTCCAGAAATGTCCAGGTTTCCTGCAGAAAACATTTTTAAGTCGGAACACAACGCAGCAATGATCTCTGATCTTGAAAGCGTTCTGGGCAGAATCGGTGTCAGAAATAATTTACAATGCGAAATCACACGTAGGTGACATGACCTGTGCTTGCTACACGAATGGTCTCACGGAAATATCTAATAAGACGTTGGCAGAAATGTTTTCATGCAGTTCTCTGTTTGTCTGTCTCTCTCTTTCCCTCTCCCTCCCTCCCTCCCTCCCTCTCTCTCGCTCTCTCTCTCAGGCACATGCAAAAACACCACACACACACACACACGCACACAACACAGCAAGGCGAGAAACAGGTTTGTGGCCTGTTTTTCCATAGACGTGTTGGAGTCTGTAACAGTAGCTTGTTTTACATCACTCTTCCCTAACAACCTAACCTCAAGCGCTGTCACGGGAAAAGCCACGTATAACACTAACCTGCTGTGTCACAAGCTAATGTTACCCTCTGAGAGGATTTGAGAATTTTGACCGTGCGTTTATCTAACGGGCAAAGGTATCTGACTATATTTTGATTATATTGCAATTAATAGAAAACTAAACAGACTTAACTCTGGGGTTAATGAAAGTAGTAAAATTCATATAAGAATGAAAAAATGAACGGTTGCCAGCCCAATTAGGGACAATAATTTGGAAATGTATGTGTAAGAAAATTGAACATCAGTTGCTGAAGTTACTTTTATTAGTATTGTCTTTGAATAGCACACAGGATACAAAAGGACACAGGGCACTCTGAGCTGTGGGTAGCAGTAGTTACCAATAATGCACAAACTAGTAATCACAGAAAGCAAAAATGAGCCAAACTCATCCTAACAACAGCTACAATCAAGATTATTACTTGACTCGGTACTGAGATGTTACTGCAGGGAGTACAAAACTAAAGTTGGACATGGAGGGCTTCTAACTTAACTGACATGTAACAATCACTAATAAAAAAAATTGTATCACAATTACGCCGTTTATATTCCCGTTTAAAGAAATATATCAGATTTCCTTAGTAGCAATAATATTCCAAGTATCTTTCTAAAGTTGTGTGACAAGCTAGGCTGCAATTTCCCGAACTCGCGCCATAGATGAGAACTGTAGTGTTCTCCTAAATCAGTCAGGTTCAATCAGGTGTGCCCTATACGTTGGAGGCTGCTACCCAGGTAGCTGACAGCATGTGAGCTGCACACAAGATTTCTTTAGATAAGACGACTCTCTATCAATTCCAATTAGGCTAACGAAGAGAACACGGCAAGTGCAATAACCCCATTTCGCAGTAACTTCATTCAGTGGAAGAGGTGTCCAAATAATAAAACACGTGTCTCATCTTATCAGTAGATACTAGATCGTTCATGAAAAGACGAAAAATACGACGGTAAAAGTTTTCGACGTATTTTCCATGTACTGTATGTGCCTTTTACAGCGTGGTATCCTCAGACGAAATGGTAGCATAGTCGCTAGCGCCGCGACTTTTTTTTTTTAATTTATGTCCCGAGTTCGAAATCCGATTGTACTTTTATTTTTGTTTTTCATTTATATACTCATTGAATGGGAACCTTGTTTCTCTTTCACATTTCTTTTGCAAAATTCAGACATCAAGCCATCGCACATCCTGTACCAATCCTCGTGTGCCCTCATACCATTTTTTGTATTTGCTTTGTATGTTGGATAATTTTCTGGTGTTTGAGTGCGGTAATCTGTGTGTCTGTCTCCATGTGTGTGTCATGTGCTACGTGTGGGAACAGATGTCATGGATTCTGCCACTGTAATTCTAAGCCGTTACCAACTTATGGCCACCACTCTTCGGTGTAGAAACCAAATATGCGAACGGAATTGCAGACGCAGTGTGCCATGGTTGGTTACTCTTAGGAAGTCCAGTTGTCCCCATCATAAGGACCGGAAGGAAAGTAGGTCTTCGAGGGCGCCATGTTAGGCACTTATGCGCTGACTGTGAAGGAGTGAAGTTAAATTTTGTACGTGCTCCGAATAATCTCAAGAATGTTGGTATTGTATGTGACATCTGTAAAATAAATTAACTAATAATCCGCTTCTTTCACAGGAAATGCTTGCAGAAAGCATAAGGAAAGTTTTGTTTTGGTATTTCACGTTAGGATATTAGCTAGGAAAGATTTTGTTAGTTTGGTCTTTGCCCTGATAACGGAGGTGAAATCATTTGTGTGCGTTGCGAAAAATTTGAATTATTTATTACGTGTGGTAGAATAAGTCTTAGATTATTCTACATGTCAAATATTTTGCTCTGGCAAGCTTGCTTTCATGTTGAGTAATCAAGTACTTTGACTCCAGGAGACTTCGTCGTCGAGGTCTTGCTCCGTATTAGTTGAAGTTAGGTTACATAGTATTAAGTTGAAATAATTGCGTGTGGAGTAATTGCTGGACCGAAAAGACCGACTTTGTAGTAGCTGAGCCATTGCTTCTGATGGGCCACGTGGCCATCAGCCGCATGGGCAATGAAAACGAAGCTTCCTTACACCGCATTCCGTGAGTTTCTTTTCGTGCGTAGTTATAAGTTTTACAGTATGCGAGTGATTTCTTCCTAATTCCCTGGAACGGACACATGGTGAGTGAATGACATTGCTCTCACAGCCCGTAGACAGGCATGGCACGAGGCAATGTGAAACGCAGTACCTGAGTGATGCAAAGAATGGTAGTAGGCAGTGTGCGAGTGTGGTATACGAGAAAAATCGTATGGTGGCTATTCGGCCATGGTGGCTACAAGGTGAGCGAGATTGAGCAGAATATTGCTGCTGGTCGACGCTCTGTAGAATGTGCGAGAGCCCACCATTGACTGTTCAGTTTTAATATTTATAGCATGTGAATGGATTGGTTTAATTTGAGAAAAAAGTTTTGCTGAATCTCTAAAGTTGACCATTGGAGGTAGATTACTGTTCTGTGGGAATACATGGTTTGCCAGTTCTTTGGTTATACAGGGTGAAAAGTATTTAAAGCGACAAACTCTGGGATGTTGTAGGGGACATCAAAACAAATATTTTTCCCTAATGTCATTTTTTCCTATGAGGAGTATTTAAACCGGTAGAGGAAGATTTCTCTGGTGGTAAATTAATTAAACCAACAAACACTTTTCCATTTTTTGTGTCCAAGAGACAACACATTAACACAACCTAGTTTCAATTACAGCATATTTTCAAAAATGCCTCCAGTGACACGTAAACAAAGGTTACAACGTCGGATCATGTTCTGTCTGACACGGGCAAAAACACCAGGAATATCCTGAATTGTTCCTGCTGCTGGTACTATCCGGGCAACTAGATCCTCTTCTGATGCAACAGGAGTTGCGTAAACAAGATTGCGCACCTCTCCCCACACAAAACTCCAGAGGGGACATATCTGGGGATCGAGCAGGCCATGGTACAGGACCACCTCTGCCAATCCACGTTTCTGGGTACCGCCGATCCAGGAATCGACTCACACGACGACTGAAATGTGCCGGCGCCCCGTAATGCTGGAATCACATGCGTTGTCTTGTATGGAGCTGGACGTCTTCCAGCAATTATGGCAATACTCTGGCGAGAAAATTGTAATAATACCTGCCATTTAATGGCCTGGGTATCAGATACGGCCCAATTAAACAGTCCCCAACAACACCGACCCACACATTAACGAAGAACCGCACTTTATGAGCGCTAGTAACTGTGGCATGTGGGTTATCGTCACTCCAAACATGCGAATTGTGCATGTTGAAGACTCCATCACGCCCGAACGTTGCTTCATCGGTAAACAACACAGAGGATGGAAATGTAGGATGCATTTCACACTGTTCCAGGTACCACTGCGAAAACTGTGCTCTTGGTGGATAATCAACTGGTTCTATGTTGTGGACACGCTGTAAGTGAAATGGAAGTAACAATTGCTCTTGAAGGACTGTTCTTACATTCGTCTGATTCGTCCCCACGTTATGTGCAATTGCACGGGTGCTGATTGAAGAATCCCGCTCCACATGCTACAAGACAGCTTCCTCAAATTGCAGCGTTCTTACCGTGCGACAGCGTCCCTGTCCAGGTAATCTGCTAAATGACCCGGTCTCACGCAGACGTTGGTACACGGCAGCAAAGGTCGTGTGATGCGGGATACGGCGATTGGGATATTGTTGTTGATAAACCCGCTGTGCGCTCGTCCGTTGTGGTACGCTACGTAGCACGCACCAACCATATCAGTGTACTCACTCCAGGTGTATCGCCCGATTAGTAAACAGAGACAATGCACTACTACACTGATGGACAGCAGTTGCCTACCTACAACTGAAGAGCGTAATACGCCCTCTAACAACTGTAGATCGTAATACGGCCTCTCACAACTGAAGATTGTAATACGGCCTCTCACAACTGAAGAGCGTAATACGGCCTCCACCGGTTTAAATAATCCTCACAGGAAAAAATGACATTAGGGAAAAATATTTGTTTTGTTGTCCCCTACAACCTCACGTAGTTTGTCAGTTTAAATACTTTTCACCCTGTATATATGCAGTGGTACTTACTATGTTTTATTTATATTCTTGGGAGAAAAGAAGTTTCAATGCATGATACAGTATGAGTATGTGAGAATGGGTGAGAGCGTGTAGAAGAGAGTCAACAATCCCAATCATCTGAAATGAGGGCACGTCCTGTACAACATTTCCTAGTGTATGTGTGTGTGCATGTTTGTGTGTGTGTGGCCATGTATAAACCGTTGCGCCAAACTAACTGGTACAGGCACGCGAATTCAAATACTGAGGAATGTAAACAGGCAGGATGAGGCGCTGCGCAGTTGTTAGATCGCTTGGATGCGTAGCCGCAGCTGAACACGGTAATGCTTGGAAAACTCTGCAAGAGGACTGAGGATCGAAGTCTACTACCACAACACACCTGTCGTACAGTGCGGCTACCCATCAGGGGCTTGAAAATCATTTACTTGTACTGCTGCTGCAATGGAAAGTTATCAAGATTTAAGTCAGTTTGAACATGGCGTTATAGTCGGCGTACGAACATTGGGACACCGCATCTCCAAGGCACCGATGAAGTGGGGATTTTCTCATCCAACCATTCCACGTGTGTACCGTGAATATCAGGAATCCGGTAAAACATCAAATAAATCTCCGCCATCGCCGCGGCCCCAAAAAGATCATGCAAGAACGTGACCAAGGACGACTGAAGAGAATCGTTCAACGCGACAGACGTGCAACCCTTCCGCAAATTGCTGTAGATGTCACACGCTGCGGAGGACAAACCGCTGAGGTAGTAAGGGAAGGAGGCACACTCAACAGCAAGCCTTCGGAGATCGATGCGTCATCCGACGCCTGTTAGCCATCCCGTGCAGCCACCCTGAGAAGTCAGTCGTCAGATGACCAACGACTACGTTTTTTTGCTCTTCGTCAGTGACTTCTGTTCCCGAATGTGTTATTCCATGTCGGAATGTGATCTGGCGTCATCTGACGTAGCCGCAACCAGAAGGAAAACAGAGTTTGGTACGATCTTTGAAGCGACGTCCATCGCTACTGTAACATCGCTTCTCGGTTCCTGCCGAAGGTGATGGAGAGGGAGTCTGAATATTCGTCACGCCGTCAGTGTCCGGCAACGATGGCAGATCAGAAGGAATCTGGGCCGATGCATCCGGCATTTTCAAGTTGACAGTGCGTGTGTGTGTATGTCTCTGTGTGTGTATGTGTGCATGTGTGTGTGTGCGTGTGTTTGAATGTGTAGTATAGTACAGTGTAGTGTCGGCTCATATACTGAATCTCAATCTGAAGTTATCGGTGAGCTCCGTACCAGCCATTTTTTGGTTGAAGGGGGAAGGTAGGCGGGAAACCTGCTATGTTCGGCGCAAGGAGAATATTTCCTTGGATACTGGTCTCCAGCAAAATAGTGGGAACGACGCGTATTGGGTCGCGTCCCTGGAAAGGTGGCAGGCAGGCGGGCTTGCCTACATCATCAGGTATGTGTGCCCAGGGTACGCCGGACACAGGAACCTGAAGCTGTTCACGGCAACGTTTTTTGCAAAGCCCTTGCAAACATCTGGAGTTGTTATTGAACCGTAGCGGCTCCAGGAACTCCGAGACTATCTGCAAACACCTGACGGATTTGGGTGGCAACTGCAAAGTGTTACTGTCCTGTTAACGGTAATACTTGTCCCTTGCAGACGACAGCTATACAGCGAAATTCACATTGGAGGAGCAAACGTTGCGGCGGGGTAGAAGGGCGTCGGGAGACCATTGTGAGCATGTCTCTATGGATGTTGATGAGACAACGCATGAAAAGATGGAAGAGGCCAAGAATAAGTGTCGGAGTACGGGAGCTCGAAGGGAGCGGAGTGAGTCGGTGATAGGCTGATGTTGGCCGTCCACAGCTGCACTGGAGAATGTGAGGTGTAACGAGTGTATCAGAGTAGCAGAGCGCACGATTCACGAAGGAAGAGGCCAGAGTTTAACGTGGAATTATGGAAATTGGAGACATGCCGTCTATATAACACAAGATACAGTACCAAAGGGACGTTGTAGTCACTTCACGCATGGGAGACAGCAAATCTTTCTGGTAAACTACTGGAAGAACGTAGTCTCTGTTAGTTTGACTTGTTCTCAGCTGAACTTGTGAGTTACTAAGAGTGTTACTGAGGCTCAGTAAAGATTTAGCAGCTACTCGAGTTAAAGATATGATGTCAGGAATTGCTGGGCATTACTCTGTTAGTGTATCTTTGATTTTAAATTTAATAATATATTTTCACTCTCAGTTTATATTGAAGTGTCGTTGACAGTAGTTTGTCTTTATTTTCTTTAAAGTTTTTTTCGGGTAATTTGTGTTGTTCTGCATTCCAGCGTACTCTGTAATATTTGTGTGTGGTAGACGTGGATGGACAGAAGACTTGTTGATTTTATTCGATTTCCTGTCGTGCACTTTCGGCGTTGATATTCTTACAGTTCACAAATCCTTTGCACGGATACTGGATCTCCGGGAAATTAGCAGTCAAAGGGCTCAATGAGTGTGCCTCACTGGTTCAACATATGAGGAGACAAGGGAATTGTTGGAAAACCCACCTCGTGAATATGAATCTTCCAGTCATAATGATAACGAGGTAAATGTCGCTGAAAACTCGGAACTACACGAAGATGATGATCGTGGAGAATCCCTTTATGAAGGTAGAGAAGAACAGTTTAGTGCAAATTCTGGTCAGTGTGACCTATTGTTTTCTCGTAATGGGAATGAAATACGGGCGACAGATGCCAAGCAGCAATTTCTGGCAGACGGACCAAAAAAGATGTATTGAAAGAAGATCAGGGACCTAAAAGTCATTCGATAAGCAACTGTTAAATTGAAGAATCTTGTTTTATGTTGTTCTTTCGTATGTCCCTCATGGACAAAGTGTGTATGTGGACCAACAAGGAAGGTCGAAATGTTTACGAGGGCTGAGTCGATACGCAGGAAATGAAATAGTGTCGTGGTCTTCTGATCCTGAATGGGTTTACAAATCAAGAAATGAAAAAAAGTCAACTTTGGAGTGCTGAGAACGGTCGACTACCGTTCAATGAAATAATCTCACAACCGTTTCCATGCTATCCTGAGGGTGTTGCCCTTTGACAATACAACAGTCTGACTTGAACATAGGTCAAGTCATGCATTGGGAACAATCAGAGAAGTTTTTGGGTTGAGGAAAATTACCCTTAGAGATGTCTACTTTGCACGATGGTGCACGACCGTGGATGAAATGTCGGTCGCTGTCCATTTCCAACAATACATCCCATAAAAACCTGATAAATACGGAATAAAGTTCTGGGCAGTTTGTGGATGTGAAACAAGCTACTTGTAGAAGATGAAAGTGTATTTGGGGAAGGAGGAAGAAACCAAACCATACGACCTGGAGAGAATGTTGTGAAAACGCTGGTGAATGAGGTAAAATCTGAAGGTAAAATCACCTGTAGTGATTTTTTAACATCTCTCGATTTAGCTCATCATTTCTTGTCAGAAGATCTGACACTAGTCGGTACTATCCAAAAAATAAAGGTGAACTGCCTGCCGATTTTGTTACACCTAAAGGACGTGAAGTATACTCTACACTACTTAGTTTTCAACCAAATGTGATGACAGCCTCTTATGTTCCTAAGAAAAACAAAGTCGATACATTATTCTCAAGTTCCAACGCGCCAATAAATGGACGGAATTTGGTACGATATCAACAACTCTATCAATAAATGGCGAACCCAATAGCTACTTGTATACGGGCCAGAGGTAAACCAACACGTTTATGACTTGCTCAATTTGTGAAGCTCTTTCTCTTGAATTAATCGTCCAGTTTTCTGAAACTGTAATTATTTGCTTGTCTGTAGATGTATCTCACATCTACCGATTTCTGTCCCACTCGGATAATTCCTTTGTGGCGTGTCGCTTTTTGTCTTAGAGTGTATATTAAGAATGTAAGAGACTGATTACAATAGGAGGAACAGTGCCGTATTTCAAGTTCCCCTTTCATTGTAGAAAGTTTCATTGCAGACACATTTGAAACTGACTTGTCTAGACACGTGGTGAGAGGCAAAACGAAGGATGACGAGAACGTATACGAAGTAGTTAGGCAACAAAATACAGAAGAGACTCCGGCATCATATTAGAAAACAGTGTGTTTTGGGACCTTTAATGATGAGCACGCTGAGGCTGGCAGCTGGTAATCGTGAAAATCGTAACTATACTAGTAAATCACTGAGAATGACTGGAACGGATCTTCTTCAGATTAAACCTCATTATGTGAGCCGGCACTCCACTGCACTAGACCCCCCCCCCCTCTCTCTCTCTCTCACTCTCTCTCTCTCTCTCTCTCTCTCTCTCACACACACACACACACACACACACAAGCGCGCGCGCTTTTGACTTAGCGATACTTTCGCCGTTTTATCGGATGCGTCGTGTTGTCCGATTGCTCCGTCTGAAGAAACTGAGGCACCAGTTCACCACAACGCATGAGAAGCTAAGCTCAAGAAAACGGAAAGAGTATTCCGCCTCAGAAAGTTGGCACCGCATTTTACAGTAAGAATCATTAAACACTGACAATTTATTGCTGTATAATTGTTGTTTACTATTAAATTGTGTTAATTTTTACCATTACCTGTGCATGGGGGCTTAATTAAATGAAAATGCAAATAATTTTAATTTTTGCTTTAGTAGCTGTCTGTCCGTTTACGCAGCCTCGTAAACGGTTGGCCCTGACTAGTATTATTACGCTATCTGACTGCATAGAACAATAACAAAGAATGAAATGGAAATTTTCATTAACACAATTAATTAATTAAGTCCCCAGCAACTATAAAACCTACGAAACCAAAGCACAAGTATAACTGTTCTGTGTGTGGAAGTATGACTCAACGTACGCATCTGGCACGGTTCTTCTTCAACAACACAAGAAATTTTAAATATCATTTATACTGAATTAATTAAAGGAAATAGAAATACCATAATTACTCAAGAAAACCAGAATTACACTCTAATCCAAGAACACATGCCAGATGCTTTGTTGACTGAACCTGTAATGACGCATTATTCAGGACATTGAAATAATGAGAAAGAAAAGAAAAGTAGTTTGTTACCTTAATTTATATTGATGAAAAGCACTCTAGACATTACAATCTCTCCACACCGCCTCGCTACTATCACATCTCAACAAGAACTTTTCAGTATCACATCTCAGCAAGCACTGCCTACTAGCTCATCTCAACAAACACTCCTCACCACGACATCTCCGCACTGACTACCACGAGTTCTCCCAAAGCACTGCCCACTTTGAGTTCACAATAATCACTGCCAGTGGAGGCGGCGGAACAATGCTCTCTAGCGCGATCTCTGGCGCTGTGGCTCAGTGTAGCCACCTTTCATATGCCTTTCCTCCAAGGGCTAGAATTTGATGGTATTTTTGCCAGCATTGGTGGTGAAAATACCACCAAATTCGTCAAAAAAATACAGACAAAAATAAAAGATAATGTTAATGCGTAAATATCATATAACTAGATAAAATTTTGGCTTTGCACTGACCTTTCAATAACCTAATATATAAAATACAGTAAGCAATACAAATTCCTCCATACATGTGACTTTACATAACGGTTTACACAAGTATTATGTGGTTAAACAGTTCAATCAATAGCGTCAGCAATGACGAATATGTGCAGGTAAGAGTCTCATAACTTTTCACAAACAGTAATACACAAAAAATCAGTTTATACAAATATTCACATAAACGCTTTCCATAGCCCAAGAAACAAGTAGTTGACAGTTCCAGCAGTAGCACCCAGCAATGATCAACAGGTGCAAATACCAACAAGTGACATTATTTCAATAGAAGCAGTCCATCAGTGGCTCCCAGCAATGTTGAACAGGTGCAGACACCCACAAGTAACATCTTTTCAGTAGAAACAGTCCATCAGTGGCACCCAGTAATGTTGAACAGGTGCAGACACCAACAAGTAACAGCATTTCAGTGCAAGCTGTTCCATTAGTGGCACCAGCAATGTTGAACAGGTGCAGACACCCACAAGTAACATCTTTTCAGTAGAAACAGTCCATCAGTGGCACCCAGCAATGTTGTGCAGGTGCAGACACCAACAAGTAACACCATTTCAGTATAAGCAGTTCCATTAGTGGCACCAGCAATGTTGAACAGGTGCAAACACCAACAAGTAACATCTTTTCAGTAGAAACAGTCCATCAGTGGCACCCAGTAATGTTGAAGAGGTGCAGACACCAACAAGTAACACCATCTCAGTATAAGCAGTTCCATTAGTGGCACCAGCAATGTTGAGCAGGTGCACACAGCAACAGGTGACATCTTTTCAGTAGAAGCAGTCCATCAGTGGCACCCAGCAATGTTGAGCAGGTGCAGGCACCAACAAGTGACATCATTTCGGTAGAAGCAGTCCATCAGTGGCACCCAGCAATGTTAAGCAGGTGCTGACACCAACAAGTAACACCATTTCAGTATAAGCAGTTCCATTAGTGGCACCAGCAATGTTGAATAGGTGCAGACCGCAGTCCATAATATTCACTTTCACTAATCACACTGTTCATCAGCAGAAATTAAATATGTTCTAGTGGCACCAATCATGTAGAAAAAGTGCAAATAACAGTCCATAATATTCCCTATCACTAATCACACAGTTCATCAGCAGAAATTAAACATGACTAAATGTCACACATCATGTTGAAAAGTGCAGCACCATCACTAATCAGACAGTTCAGGCATGAACAATAGTTTGAATACACATACAATGCTTTTACACTAAACATACAAATCATAATAAACACACAAATGATATCAGATAATTGTCATATTAAATATTACAAATACACAAATATCAGTAAACCTATAATTTTTATGGTGTCAGTGCAAGCCACAACAACAAGTAAAATAATATTTAGGAGATAGGTTGGTACCAATTTGGGATAGGGAAAGGAAAACACACAAAAAACACTCACTCATCTTTCATCCACATTAGTGCTACTGTGTAATTGAATAGTGTTAACTGTGTAAATGCAATTCTGTCAAAATTTTATGTTCATCATGTGTATCAAGTAGTAGTGGCAGCAATGTATAACAGTCAATAATAGTTAGTCAGCGTCATAGTCATCATGTCAAGACCAATGTTTGCCAAGCCAGATCAAATTGTACGGTTGCTGAACAACTGTCAGTGAGCCAAGATATGCAATTACTTCCTCTCTCCAAAAAAAAAAAAAAGTATATACTGCTTAGTGATTTAACAAAGTGTGTGTGTAGACAATCTTCCTGCTACTTTAGTGTTCTAGTCTGCCATCTTTATCCTCCTTGTTCCATATAGACCAAAAAAAAAAAATATGCTCCTCACTTACTTCACCTCTTATCCACCAAAACTCCAATAATCATCAGCATCACATAATCTCAATACTTCAATAATACCTCTTCAATACGTCGATCATCAATATCATTTACCTTACCTCTTGTCCACGAAAACTCCAATAATCATCAACTTCACATAATCTCAATACCTCAATCATACCTCTTCAATACGTCGATATATATAAACCTCAGCACCAATATCATTTCACTTCCATAACAACTCTTTCCTCTAGTCAGTCTCCTCGAACAAGTACAGACAAAATCCTAGTGCAAACTTCAATTCAGCATCCCATACAATCCGAAGACACAGTGTCCACACACAACCTCTGTGTAATCCATCTGACCCAAATTTTCAACGAATTATAAATTATAAGATACATTTTGGTTCCTTGTCCATCATTAAATAAAAGAAATGCATACATGACCTCTAACAGCCTTTAGTTTGAATAACTTTCAGTAAGTAAGTACGATTACGAAGTGTTAATGATCATAATATTTCACAGTGTGTACACCACTTCAAGAATGATGGCAAACAGAAGCAAACATGTGGAGTATTTCTTGTGTCAAGTGTCACTTCCTATTTCAATTGCTCACGAAGAATGCAGTGTAATAACTGTCAATGGTCTAAACCTAGTGTTGGTATGTCATGTCGTTAGCTTCCTTCCTATTAGCATAAATTTATACAGCTTCCATAAAACCTCCAGCTCATGTGACTTCTATGCAGTTTCTTGTACCAATGTCGTTCGTAGAATTATAGCAGTTCATTTTCTTATCTTAAAAATATCAGGCACTGAGCGTAAGCAAAACATGCAATAGCGAGTAAATATACCAGTGGAGAACAGAATGTCAACAAATGGATACAGCACAATTCCTACAACGAGGCTCTGCCAAGCGAACAATCTATAATTAATACCACAGTGTAACCTAAACTCTATGTGCGTACACAGTATATCAGCATTGCTATATTCTAAATTGAAGAGTAGTTGTGACAACAAACAGAAATGTGTATGCAATCCATACGCAAAGCAGCAAATATGTATCTTACATAATAAACAGGTCATTATCATCATATCAGCATAAGCAAATAAATTTTCATATGTAACCTTAATAAGTAAACATGAAGGCGCAAGCAGATAAATCACAAAGTATAACTTACATACGTAACCATATCAGCACAATTAATCAGGTGACAATTAAAATGTAAATAAATAAGCACAACAGGCACATAATAAAAAAAATATGACGTCAGTGAAAAAGCATAGCAGCCAAGCGATGCATATTATATACAAGTAACAAGCCTGTTCATTAATCACTCATTGTCAAAATCAGTTAATGTGCGCAAGCACGTCGCTTCACAAGTAAATTCATAGAACATGAAATTAGCACAAAGTATGAATCACGTAATCGCGAGCAGCAAATTACGTCTAAAGTACGTACCTAAGTGGAAATATGTTACCTGAAAAATAAACTCAATTAACAGTTACCTTTTTTTTAGTTTATTACTTTTTTCTTCGAAATTACATTCTTCCTGAAATTTTCTCGATAGCAAGTCGTCTTAACGTCGGACACGCACAGAATTTACCTGAAGGTCTTAAATATTTTACACAACCGTATCCTGAAAAATACTGAACGTTAGTAACATAATTTATAAAGTCACCATAGCTTTATACAGAATTTAGTCGGAGAAATTAGACTGTGTATTTGTTTACGTCTGTCAGTGCATTCGCACTGAGCACTCGATCAGCTGTAGGCGCGTGACGTAGAAAGTGATTGTTTGCGGTCAACGACTGCCTTGTGCGGCGCGCAGACTTCACTGTTGCTTTGAGTACGCGCCGCCGCCAGAACACGGCGCGGTATCCTTGTATTCTCTGGATGTTTACATGTAGCTGTTAGTTTCTCTAAAGTATGTTATTCCACAAAAATTTTAACGTTTGATATATGATGTATTCCTTTAGAGCGCCGAGATTTAAGAGTTTCTACTTCAACAGTGTTATCATGAATAATTTTGCGAATTCTATATGGACCGTTATAAAGCAGAAAAAATTTGCGACATAAGCCTTTTCCTTTATGAGACAAACGATGGGACTTAATTAACACCTTTTGACCAACTGACAAAATTTTTAAACGACCAGGACGTTTCGCTGATTTCTCTCTTCTAGCAGCCGCAGATGCAATATTTTGTAGAGCCAGGTTGACAACTTCAGAATGCCGCAGTTTCCGTGAAGGCGGAAAAGGAACGATTTCAGAAATGCGATTTGTTGGTACTTTATTTTTTAATATCAATAGAGGTGGTAAAGAAGTTGAGTCATTAGGAAGTTCATTCAGAATGTTTTGAAAAATATGAAGATACTGATCCCAAGTTCTGTGATTCTGATGACAATAAAGACGGCACAATTTATTGATTTCCTTCATCCATCTCTCTGAAGCATTAGATTGAGGGTGAAAAAGTAAAATAAAAATTGGTTTAATCTTACGACGCCGTAGAGTACGAAGCCAAATTTTAGAGCGAAACTGTGATCCATTATCTGATATAACCTTATCAACATGTCCAACTTCTTTAAGAAAATGTTTGATGAAAGCATTAGATACTGAACGAGCTGTTGCTTTGCGTAAAGGTGTAAAACACACATATTTTGATGTCAATTCCACTGCTACGAAAATGTACGCAAAACCATTAGTAGAACGAACCACTGGACCGAACAAATCGACTGCAGCCATGTCCTTTAATTTCGCTGGAATGATAGGAAACAACGGTGCTCTGTGAGAAACAGTTGGCGGCTTAGCCTTTTGACATAACTTGCATTTGGAAGAACAGATCGATTGCGTTTTTCCATATTATTGAACTAGCAATTTTCCCGTAATTTATGAAAGCATTTTCTGGGACCAAAGTGTGCATAACTGAAATGCGTATACCAAATCAGCTTATTAACCCACTCATCAGGAATACAAACTAACCAAACACAGTTGTCGACCGATTTTCGTTTAAAAAGAATGTCGTTGCGAACTAAATAATGCTGTCTAATCGCTACGCTTTCCTTTCTCCTCCACTTCTCCTTAATGTCCTTCCAGATTGGATCCTTATTTTGCTCCTTAGCGATGTCCTGGAGCGAAGACGAAATAAAGTTCTCAAACGCAACACCTTGAATGTACATCAAACAATAATGGTTTTCTTTGCAGTCCTCTTCAGCACTTTGTTTCAAACCCATAGGTGCACGTGATAAAGCATCAGCAACAATATTTGAAGATCCCTGTATGTAAACAATACTAAAATCAAATTCCTGTAGGTACAGCGCCCATCGTGACAATCTTCCATGAGTTAATTTTGTCGACATAAGAAATTCCAGAGCTCGATGATCGGTGTAAACCTTAGTATGTCTGCCATACAAAAATGTGCGAAATTTTGTGAAAGCCCAAACAACAGCCAAAGCTTCAAGTTCCGTAATCGAATAATTCTTTTCGGATTTAGAGAGAACACGACTTCCAAAGGCAATAGTTTTCTGTACTACAACGCCGTCTTCTTCTATCTCTTGAAATAAGTGTGCACCTAGGCCTTTGTATGATGAGTCCGTCGCCAAACAAAAATCTTTAGATAAATCCGGATGTGAAAGAAGTGGAGCAGCAACTAAAGCATCACGAAGTTGTTCAAATTCTGACTGAGCTTCCTCATCCCAACACCAGTTAGATTTCTTTCCAGATAGTTCACATAAACGAGGTGTGGCCAAATTGTCCAATCTAACAAAGCGTCTAAGAAAATTACAGACACCAAGGAAACTACGAACATCACGTTTTGTGGTAGGAACAGCATAATTACTAATAGCGTCTAGTTTCTCTGGATCAGGAAGAATACCTTCTGTAGAAATAATGTGACCGAGAAATTTCACCTGAGAACGACCAAATTCAGATTTTTCCAAGTTCACTGTGATGCCAACTCGTGCAAAAATACGTAATAATGAATCCAAAATTTTGTTATGCTCACTCCAAGAACGTTTAGCAATAAGAATGTCGTCAACATATGAAGTAATATTGTCACGAAGATAAACAGGTAAAATTTCATTTAAACTACGAATGCTGCAGAAAATATAGTAAGTCCAAACGGTAATTTCCAAAGTCACTTTTGGGTAAAACAGTCAAATCCGGTTATTCGTTACCTACTGTCTAGATAGATAGATAGTAGAAGAATTGTTTTTGTAGATGCAAAGAATAGTGAAAGAGTAGGTAGCGGTGCAGAAAACTAAAAGGGAAATAGCACCACTACAGCTCGGGGCCCTGTGAACGCTACGACACATATTCACTTAGTGTAGTGAATCCCCTGAGGACCTTAATAGCTGCACATAATTTTCAGTTTGTGACTTAGTGGCACATCTGGCGGAAGTGCGTACGTAAATTGATCTAACCATGCACATGGATGTATGTCATTCTTAGAATTACGAAAGATCTTAAATTTCCGAACAGTCAAAAAGTGTTTATAGTCAAAGTTTTCGCCTCGTGGCGTCAAAGACCTACCGCGTCTGTCCCAGTCCCAATGTTGATTATTGTCAAGTTCGCGCGCCTGGCGCTCTCCTGTTGCTTCTCGTAAATGAAACTAATTATTTTCTTCAAACCCCTCTGGCATCTGTGATTCTAAATTTCTTTTCCTGTCTTTTCCTACGATTTCGCCTTCAATTTGTTTGACTTGCTTTCGTAATGCCTCAAATTCCTTTTTAACGCGTTCATTAGATTTTGCCGGATTTTCAACATGATTATTTATGTTCTGGTACTCTTCAGTTTCCGCAAATGGCAATGGTGCTGTATCATCTGAATCTCTGTCCCCATTTAAACTAAGACTTGTCAGTTTATCTGAAATCTCCTCAACTCTTTCCGATGAGTCACCTAATTGTTCTTTCTGATTATTTATGTCTTCCGTAAGTGTCGCGACTCGGTTTTCGGTATTGTCACATTTAGTAGTTAACTGTTCACACTGTTGCGTTAAGTTATTTATTCTATCATTTGGTACGGATTCCGCGATTTTCTCAAATATTGGTTGGTTGGTTGGTTTGTTGGGGGAAGGAGACCAGACAGCGAGGTCATCGGTCTCATCAGATTAGGGAAGGATGAGGAAGGAAGTTGGCCGTGCCCTTTGAAAGGAACCATCCCGGCATTTGCCTGGAGCGATTTAGGGAAATCACGGAAAACCTAAATCAGGATGGCCGGACGCGGGATTGAACCGTCGTCCTCCCGAATGCGAGTCCAGTGTCTAACCACTGCGCCACCTCGCTCGGTCTCTCAAATATTTCTTCCTTATCGTGTGCGCGTTGTAAATTTAACTCTGGAAATTTTTGTACTATCACGCGATCTTTTTCTTCCCGTTCTCTGTCCTGTTCCTCTTGTCTGATTTCTGTTGAAATTAAACTATTATTGTGAGCATTCAAAATCGGTTGTACTTCTTCTCTAATTTCTTTCTTTGATTCATCATTCGTATTTTTGAAACATGTCCCTATTCGTGAGTCTAATCGTGTTATCATTGCTTTCATCTCAGTTTTTAATTCAGATCCTAACCGTGTTTCCATTGTTCCCATCCGTGTTTCCATTTGTGAGTCTAACCGTGTTGCCAAAGTTCCCATCTCTGTTTTAAATTCAGATCGTTGTGAGTCTAACCGTGTTTCCATTCGTGCTCCCAAATTTAATATAGCACTCATCAACTGCTCCATAATAGCCGGTTCGAAATTCTTTTCGCCCCTAACATTTCCTGCGAAACCAACTTTTGTCATAGCTGTAAAGCTATCTGTGTTCGATACTATTTCAGAATCTTCTATCGTTAATCTCGTATTCTGTAAATTTTCTGATCGAGAAAAATTTTGAAATGGTTCCGGACTATTTTCCCGACTTATTACATTGTTTTCCACTTCATTATTCATCACACTGTTTTCCTCTGTTGGCGAGTTCGCCATGTTAACAATTTCGTCATTCTCACTATCCATCATTTTTGCCTTTTTCATTGACCGCGTAATCATTTACAAAACATACAAAACTCGTCACTATATGAAAATTACACACAATGACACTTTATCTCCAACAATACCATTCACACGAAATGTTTCCCTCAAACACGATTAATCGAACAATTGAAATAATTGCACTAATTGTCAAACCCGTAGACAAAACAACAGAAATGAAATTTTGCAAAATAAATACCATTAGAAGAATGACAATTACCAAATCTACACATGCAAAATAGACTACAATTACTAAACTACAAATTACTACAACAATACTACTGTCTACTATTTTTACAATTAGAAGAATTCCAAGGGACGATCCGAAGCAGCGGTCGCCACGTGCATGGGGGCTTAATTAAATGAAAATGCAAATAATTTTAATTTTTGCTTTAGTAGCTGTCTGTCCGTTTACGCAGTCTCGTAAACGGTTGGCCCTGACTAGTATTATTACGCTATCTGACTGCATAGAACAATAACAAAGAATGAAATGGAAAATTTCATTAACACAATTAATTAATTAAGTCCCCAGCAACTATAAAACCTACGAAACCAAAGCACAAGTATAACTGTTCTGTGTGTGGAAGTATGACTCAACGTACGCATCTGGCACGGTTCTTCTTCAACAACACAAGAAATTTTAAATATCATTTATACTGAATTAATTAAAGGAAATAGAAATACCATAATTACTCAAGAAAACCAGAATTACACTCTAATCCAAGAACACATGCCAGATGCTTTGTTGACTGAACCTGTAATGACGCATTATTCAGGACATTGAAATAATGAGAAAGAAAAGAAAAGTAGTTTGTTACCTTAATTTATATTGATGAAAAGCACTCTAGACATTACAATCTCTCCACACCGACTCGCTACTATCACATCTCAACAAGAACTTTTCAGTATCACATCTCAGCAAGCACTGCCTACTAGCTCATCTCAACAAACACTCCTCACTACGACATCTCAGCACTGACTACCACGAGTTCTCCCAAAGCACTGCCCACTTTGAGTTCTCAATAATCACTGCCAGTGGAGGCGGCGGAACAATGCTCTCTAGCGCGATCTCTGGCGCTGTGGCTCAGTGTAGCCACCTTTCACCTGTTCTGTTATCTAAATAATCCTGGACTTTGTAGTATGAATTATCTGAGTGGTATGCTTCAAATGACTTTTCAAACATTATGATTTAGTTGTCTTTTTAATTTGCTCAATTTTACTTCTCTGTTGAATATGCTGCTTATTCCGGACCTTGTTCCATGACCATAAATGTTGCTGAGGTTTAAA
The DNA here is from genome assembly GCF_023898315.1 of Schistocerca nitens. NCBI lineage: Eukaryota > Metazoa > Arthropoda > Insecta > Orthoptera > Acrididae > Schistocerca > Schistocerca nitens. The sequence goes on from NC_064617.1 coordinate 843,904,417, forward strand.
ACTTTCTCGACGTATATATTGTTCCACCAAATTTCGGGCGAACTGCCGGATGTTTGCAACTTTCTGCCACAATATTTCAGCGCAGAGTCTTCTGGCCATCTTCAGCTGATACTGGCGAAAACTCCCTGAGCTCTGGTATTTAACGCCCCTCCGGCACATGCGTGGTGGATTCACTTGGTTTGCGCGTGTGCTACTTGAGCGCGTTCGATTCTGCTACGCGGCGCGCCCTCCGTGGTGAAAACTCGCCGCATCGATATCAATCCGATTGTCATCCCGCGTTTCCATCACTGAATACGCCGGCTACGGAGGACACGAAGTTTCTTGACGATTGGATTCCACGCTGAATTCAAATACGGTTGTCTGACAATGAGCCTCTTATTAATCGTGACGGCGGTTACCAATTTTGTGGAACATGAATGATGCTGTTTGTGATATGGTTGCTGATGTTCTTGATTTGGATAAGAGATCGGTAAGTGTGCTCAGATGGTTCACTCTTTAGGCAGAAATTCATACTGTTCGTTTCATATATGTTCCTCGTAAGTTCACTGCATGATGGATGACCAGTTATAAACATCCTGTGGGATTCTTTTTGCCTCCTGTACTACCAACTGTGGTATTTTAACTGTGATTACAGTGTTGGTGCCATTATGATCAGCAGATAAAAACCGAATAAACTGCATTGGGTAGGAAATTAAGGTGATGCTATCTGGATAACTTGACACAGTCGGAGGTAAATGAGAGTTTCAGAGATATCATTAAGTAACGATTCACACGAAAAGAGGAAAGGAACTTAACAGAAGATGGGTGGATGGCTTTGAGATATGGAATATTGAATGCAGCAGAGGATCAAATGATCAAAGCAATAGGTCCACTAGAAATCCTTGGAAAACAAACGATTTAAATAATACGTATAGGAAAGTCAAAGAGCTTTGGAGAAATGTTAAGATCTTAGATGGCAATCCAGTACTAAGAAAAGATAGGGAAGTTGAAATGTAGAAAGAATGTATAGAAGGGCTAAAGAAGGGAAGCGAAAACAATATTTTAGAAAGGGAAGTGGGTTAAGATGTGTTTGTGGTACAATGCTAGGAGCTGAAACTGACGGAACATTCAGACTTAAGTCGAACTATGGACCCTAGAATATACTGCATCAAAAAAATCCCAACAACAAGAAGTTTAGCGATATAAACGAAAGTTATTAGTCGTGTTTCTACATCTGAAAGATGACATCTGTTGAGATCTGTCGCCATTCGCCTTGCAGTGACACTAGCGGCGCCACAATGAAAGTACAAATCAGGTTTGTTTTCAATACGCCCCGTAACGGTCGTGAACGTTTGTTATCTTCGAGACTGAACCTAGTGAGATGCTATTAGTCAAGAATGTCTTTAAGACAACGACGACGCCGTTATTACCAACAGCTCACTAAGTTTGAACGAGGTCGTGTAATAGGGCTGCTAGACGCTCGAGGTTCCTTCTGCGAAACTGGCGGGAATACAGCCATTGTACATGATTGCTGGCAGCAATGGGCACGAAAATGTATTGTGCAGGAAATCGGGCTCCGGACGGCCACGTGGCACTGCCGAAAGAGAAGACAACCGTCGTGTTTTCTGACGAAAGCCGGTTCTGCCTCTGTGGCAGTGATGGCCGTGTGTCAGTTAGGAGGAGGCCAGGTAAGCTGCTGCAACCACTCTGTCTGCGTGCTGGCACACTGGAAATACACCTGGAGTTATTGTCTGGGAAGCGATTTCGTATGACAGCAGGAACAATCTCGTGGTTATCCCAAGGACCCTGACTGCAATTCTGTACGTCAGTCTGGTGATTCTACCGCTTTTGCTGCCATTAATGAACTGCATATCAGGGGTGTTTTCCAACAGGATAACGCTCGTCCACATACTGCTGTTGTAACCCAGTGTCGACATGTTGCCTTGGCCTGCTGGATCACCATATCAATCGACCACGTATTGGACATCATCGGACGACAAATCCAGCGTCATCCACAACCAGCCTTAACTGACAGTGGGTTGATCGACTAAGTGCAACACTCATGGAACTCCATCCTACAAACTGACATCTGTCACTTGTACAACAGAAAGCATGCACTTTTGCATGCTCGCTTTCAACATTTTTGCAGCTACATTGGTTACCAATGTACGAACTGTTAGCATCTGCAATGGCTTTTCTCGCGCTTGCATTAAATAACTTGTGATCTTGCAACATTAATCTCTGAAATATGTTACCTAGACAAATGTATTTCCGAAGTTTGATTACTACGCATTATTTGTTTCTTGATGTTGGGATTTTCTTCTCGTCAATGAATTACCCAGCTTTATAAGTGAAGTATGGGATACACTAGAACGAATCACTTGCGGAAGAATGAAAAAAAAAAAAATCGTAGAAGTCAACGTCGAAGAATTTGTTTGGGTTCTATAGAAATACAAAGACGCGCGAGACCATTCTGACCGTATGACCTATCTTTGGAGATCGGTTGCACAAATGCTAACCTACTTTTACGACATTTGTAGACGTTGTGAAGCATTTTGACAACGTTGACTGGAATACAGGGTAGACAAAGAAAAGATAAAATTTTAACAACTTGCACAAAAATCAAACTGCTGTTCTGTGCGTCGAAGGTAATCAAAGGAAGCAGTAGTTGAGAAGGGAGTGAGACAATCTTATAGCCTCTTTCCGGCATTATTCAATCTGAATACTCAATAAGTAGTAAAGGAAACCAAGGAGAAAATTGGAAAAACAATTAAAATTCAGCAAAGAGAAATAAAACTTTGAGGTTTTGCTAGTGACATCAGTCAGAGAGGGCAAAAGACTTGGCAGAGCAGTTGAACAGAATGGATAGTACCTTGAGACAATGTGACGGACAAGAAAAGTAAAACAGAGTTAATGGAGTGTAATCGAATTTAATCAATGCATATTAAGGAATCATGTTAATAATTGAGACCCCAAAAGAAGCAGATCGATTTTGTTCTTTGAATAATAACTGATGTTGACCGAAATGGAGAGGAAATAACATGTAGATTTCCTGCAGCAAGAAACGAATTACTGAAAAAGGGGGATTTGTTAAAATCGAATATGAATTTAAATGTCTGGAAATCTTTCCTGAATATATTTATCTTTTTTGTAGCCTTATACGGAAGTGAAACGACGCAGACAATAGAATAGAAGCATTTGAAATGTAGTATTATATAAGATGCTGAAGGTTAGATGTGTAGATCGGATAGCTTATGAGGTGGTACTGAACGGAAATTGAGAGGAAACAAAATTATGGCACAACTTTAATAAAAGAAGTGTTCGGTTGCAGTTTGGTTTTGGAGCGAAGTGTGGGGGAGTAAAAATTGTAGAGGGAGGGAGACCTATGTTTCACGCACTAAGCAGGTTGAAATAGACGCAGGTTGCAATATTTTTGCAGAGATCAGGAGGCTTGCGTAGGAAAAGCTAGTATCGAGACTAGCATCAAATAGGTCTTCAGACTGAAGACACCTAACAACAACAGTTGCTGATCCTGAAGTACTTGAGTACCACCTAGCTTTTACCGTCACAAGTTGACACATTGTTCGACTGGGATGTGGAAGACATATATTGATACTATTTTGTCTTCGACGCCTAGACATCTTATTCTCCCATTTTCATGATCGAGTATCCTTGCTCAAGACACCGACTGCTTTTGAAATCGGCCATATCTGGTGGTCCACAGTATTTAGTCATCGATGCTTTAGATAATGGTGAATGCGAGCCCTCCACAGACATTCGTGTCACACATCTAGTTAGTAATAAAATTTGGGCGCAGTTGCCTGTTGCTATGCTAGCTAGTGTTCGGAGCCATTCGGGCTTCACTGAGAACTGCTATTCACTGCACCGTTCCTATATTGTCCGCCCAGGCATTAGCAAAATTTTTAAAATTAAGAGGCCCGGAGGGCAAAGGTTACCGACCGGCCACCGTCTTATTTTATATATGAAGAAGATATTTTATTAGTGAATGTATTCTGGTACTTTAAATGGCACTATTTGCCACAGAAATTGTTATTATTGGAATATATGCACCGACGAACGATAGAAATGATGAGGAGAAAGATGCTTTTAGGACAACTCTACGAAAGATTATATGTGAGTAAATGGAATGCGAACACGAGCTGATTATTATAGGAGACATGAATGCAAGAGTAGGGGTCGGGAAATCATGTAGGGCAGTTGGAGAACCGGTACATAATGACAATGAAGTACGGCTGACTGAAATTTTTGAGGTACTTGATCTAAAAATTACCAATATCTTTTAGAAACACAAAGACGTTCACAAATATACTTGGTAGAAAAATACCAGAGAGCTTCGATCTATAACAGATTATACTGCAATCAGACAAATAAGTACTTTCACTGCGCCTGATGCAAGAGCTTATAAAGAGCCCAGTGTGGATCTGACCACTACTTACTAAAAATTACATGTTTCTAGCTATTAAAAACAGTAAGGATAAATAATATCAGTGCTATGAAAATGAACCTGATTAAGAAGGATGAAAATAGCAGTTGTAACAGCAACAACTTGCAGGATGAAGTATAAGGTCAGTATTTGCTACCAGAATGGGAAGGATACTTGGTGAATTGTGTGAAGGAAGTAAAAAAGAAATGTATGAGTACATAAAAGCCAGTGTTAAAAACATTCCAGTAGGGGTCCTGGGCATACAGGAAAACAGCCACAATAAGAAAGCAAAACAGTGGTAAAAGGAAATAGAGATAACGATAAAAAAAGAAAAGGAATGAGTGTAATCAGTGGGTGAATGGTAAATCGGAAGAAACAAATAGTAAAATGTAAGAAAATAAGGGTAGCAAAGAAGAAACATGGTAATTATGCCTACATCAACAGTAATCTCGGATATGGGAGAGCGAAAGAAGCGTGGTCAGTACTAAAAGGACTCGTATAAGAAATGAAAGCTAAATCCAGTCTATATCTTTGATAACCCAAAAGGAATGGAAAGAATATTTCAAAAAAATTTAAGTGACAGTAGACAAGAATATACGGAGGACGGAATAGTGGAATAAAGCGATCCACATTTGTGAAAGTGAATACTTGATGTATTAAGAACGGGGAAGAAAGACAGACGACCTGGAACATGTGGTATCAATCTGGAGCTTTGGAAATGTGATGGTATAGCAAAGTTATCAAACTAATAACGCACTGGACAGAAAACTACAGGGAAACGTAATACCTAAAGAAATGAAGTTTAGTTTTATTACTGCCATATTTACGAAATGAGATCGCAAAATTTGCTCGAACTATCGAGGAATTTGTCTTACAAAATCATTAATGAGAAGTTTAGGGAAAATAATAAAAATAGAGTGAAAACTGATTTTAGAACCCAAGAACAACGACGTCTTTTCACAGATTGATAGATCATTTCACAATGATAGATCACATATAGACTATGTTTTCGCATTACGGTAGATTTTGAAGACAAATAGAAAAAAATCGAAAAGCATTCCATTTACATGTGGTGCTTATTCGCATATATATATATATATATATATATATATATATATATATATATATATATATATAAGGCGAGAAAGGTGAATGATTTCTTCAGTGCGGATGACGCCATGGTCGAACATTTATGGGAGGATAATGGACAAGGGGCACTACATTCACAGTGTGTGGATAATTTGAGAACTTGGGTCTGTCAGAGGATCTGTATAGTAGGAAAGAGACCCGTGTTTGAATGGCTTTCCGGAACACATTTTCAACTTTCCCCCTTGATTTAAATCAACGCCCTTGCTCGCTCGCAGCCAATGTCTGTGATTCCTTTGGGTACAAAAAGCATTCCATTAATTTTCATAGATAAATAAAAGGCATTCTGTACGAATCACTCCACGGAAAGGCACTAAATAAGGCAATCACACTTCACTGAAATAATATAAGAAACGTTGGAGTGTAATACCAAACAAAAGCTGACTTTAAGCCACATTTAGAACAAGCAGAGGTCAGTTACAAGACTGCTCTAGGTCACCAGTGATGTTAAAATATATATAAATATGAGTCTCAGGAAAAGGGTCTGGTAAATGTGAGAGGATGGGGTTGGAGATTGCAGATGGAACATATTTGCACCATTTACTATTTGTTGATGACCTAGTCATCACAGCACAAGACGAGGAGGGTGCACATTATACCTGGACGACAGTGTATCTACGAGCCTATAATGTTTCCTGGTCTGTATATGAATGTAGTGACTGATCTTAGAATAACAAGACTGTGCTTAAACTGACACACAATATTTTTAGCGCAACGCAATCTGACTTTCAAAAATCCCTACAAAAGAATGGCCCTGACTAACATTAACCTATACCTTTCACAAATCACTTACCTCACCAAAAATCTTCGTTACTCGATCTACTGCAATACAGCGAGCGCCACTACTGCCAGCTAAATAAAAGATTCAAACTACTGAAGGCACTAACTACTGATAGGCATAGTTAGCAAATGAAAGATATTGATAGAGAACAAACAATGTATTTACCTTAATAGTGTTGAAAAATCATAATATACATAGCAGTTCATGACATCCAGTCTTACAAATTTCAAACCTCCGCCATTTCTCTCCCCACATCCACCACTGGTGGCGGCTCACCTACAACTGCGCAACGCTACGCGCTGTTCACATCCATCTGCCGCTGCCCAACACCACAATGGCAGACAACAATGCAAACTAGCCACAGACTGCACACAGCACAGCCAGCGATTTTCATACAGAGCGCTACGTAACGTTGCCAATAAGGAAACAAACAGCCTACTTACATAGCCCCCATGCTCCCCACAAAAAATTTTACAAATTGTTTTGGGCAGTGGCCAATACAAATTTGAAAAAATTTTTCATAATTACAGTAAGAAAGATATCAAATGCACACACTTATTAATACAATGTTGGTCAAAAGCTAAAATTTTCTCACGGTCCATAAAGACAGTCCTGATCGTTCATCACAGAAAAATAGCAGGGTTTTTCTCAAAGCCTGAGCAGTAGAAGAAAATGCACACGGAAGTAGTGGATTTCCATGCAGTCTTGAAGAAGTAGTGTTGTCCTTCCAACGAAAAGACAGTGCTGACTCTTGACATGCTGACAGGTATTGGTCCACAACAGAGCAAACCCACAGCAGAGTCAGTCGAAATTTTGAAGAGTATTGGTAGATAGGACATCACAGAGCAGACCCACTGTAGTCCTGGTAGAGATTGCTGTATTGGTGGGCCACCAGAGGTGGAGACCCACTGCAGTCCTTGTAGAAATAATGGTACTGGTGAGTGAGCAAAGGTGTAGACCCACTGTAGTCCTTGTAGAAATGGCCAGCAACCATCTGTTGTTACTGTGCAGGTGCACAATCACCATTGAAGAGTCTTGCGGATAATATAGCAAGTCCATAACCACCACTTGTGCACTCACAAAGTTTTTGGAATTGTCTTTAGAACCAGCAATGCTGTTATCCAGTCCCTTGCTGAATTATTAACACAAATGCAAACACTAACAGTCCCTACTTCTCACATATTGTCCATATACTATGACCAACAGAAACGTGTGCAGTGAAATGTAACATACAAGTTAATAATATGATGAACTGGTATCAATTACAATTTTATAACATAAGAATACAATAAGAAAGGTACAAAATACATAATTAAAGAACATAACAGTACAGATAACATTTGTAGTAACACAGACTTTACAAAAGAATAGAAATAAACATATACATCAGTGTTACAGGAATTATGACATAAGTAAATACATAAAAGATCAGAATAACTTTTGAAATATCAACTTCACACATGAGCACTAAAACAAAACAGAATAAATAATGTCTAACATCTTTACAAAGTAAATAACATATTATTAATGCAAATTATATTAGAGGATAACAGTATTCCTCATCATAGTTCATGTAGCTGAGTATTAGAAAAATTCTACAACATAAGTCTTATCAGATAAACATATAAAGACAGGAAGAACATAAATACACAAGGGTACAGAAACACATAGTGGGATAACACAAGGAAAGGACAGGGTTTGTTTTACTGCAGTATTTTGCAAACAAAACTTTCTTTACTTCTCGGAGATCTCCCATCGTACTTCATTATTTCCAAAAGTCCTATCTATACCTTCTTTCTGTACTTTTCTCGTATAGCCTCTCAGTGCATTTCTTCAAATTCATCGCAACTCATTCTCTTATAGGCTACCCCCTCTTAAGCTAACTTAAATCTACTGAGATCAGATGCTAAACTAAGGGACGAGGCAATGCAGCAGCACAAAACAATTAACACAAACAGCAATGACAAAAAAATGGAAAATTGCAAAGCAAGCTACAGTAAATCTAAATTACCAAGCAATGCAACATTACAACTAATATGAGCCAATGTGCAGCAACAAGAAAAATAAATCAGTAGTAAAACTAGCTTAACAGAGTAATACAAACCGAAATTTAGTAGCACTATGCCTGGCAAACAGCAGCAGCAAATGCAATAAATTATATCTAAACATGACAAAGCTCAAGCAGAAAAATATTACAGTAAAGACAACAATGCAGATAAGGGAAATGTCTATTCACATCTTAATATCTATGTCATTAAAGTTGTGCACCACAACTTATTCTACAAAATAAATTACCAAGTACTTGAAAACAAAATTATGAATGCAGTTCCTGTGAAGGTAAATGTCTTTTTGTGCTCCCTCATTTTTTTGAAAAAAATTATTATTTACTCGATCTGTAGACAGAAAATATTTATATTAGTACATCTATAAATTTTATTTTAACCAATGCTGCAGTGCAGCTAGAAACTAGATATTAAACAAATTGAGTAAATAAATACATAAAGCAAGCCATATGGCATATCTCTCAACTAGCAAGACAATAGCCGTGAAACGTTTCTCGTCGTTTCATTAGGCATTTTAGTAAATATCATAAATTAAGAGCTCCACAGTATAATCATATGTTTTCAAGTTCGACCGTGTCGTTTTTTGCGATGCTTTCTACAAAGGAATGTCAATAGCGAGGATAATGGCCTCCCTTTTTTTCCACCTGTGCCTCTGAAAGGCACACACTAATGGCTTTTTTCCAGGCGATTGTCGCGCAGCTGCCTACATAATGCGTCGTGCCCATGACGCATTACGTGAAGGTCACTTAACTTTCTTACTGAAATATTTATGACAGCAGTTTCCGCTACAGTGGCAGTCTCATATAAAAAATTCCACAGGTTGAGAATTTGCATTACAAATGTGTAGAAACCAAATCCTATTGATATAACAGTGTCCAAAAAATTTTCGCCATCATTGTGATACATTCACGCATATACACACATTTCATAACTCTTAAAGTACGATTCTTGGTTTCCAACATTCTTTTCATAAATCAGAGTCCCTAACCACTAGTCCTTATTCCTTACCTTACTACACATGTGCATATTCGTCGACACGTCAATCTTGCAGCGACACTTCAATATTTCATCATAATAAATACATAGCATAATCAAATTCCTCATATAGCATCAGCTTATTTATCATAAACATACCTCAACAGCATAATACACATCGTCATCGTAAAAATAACATAAAACACCTCAGTCAACTCTCAAAAACGTCGTAGATTTCTGCAATAATGTCAAAACCTAAAAAAAATTCTCTGCTCATTTCAATAGTGTCATCTACCGCAAACGTACTTTAAAATCATGCTCCCTTACCAAATACATCATTCAAAGCTCTCATAGTATCACAATGGTTCCAAAAAAATATGAACAGTTCACAAAGTACAGACAAAATACAATTTCATAAGTGTGAAGTTATCCAACTGTGTAATTGTGTAAATATGTGTCATTGATGTAGTAAAAAAAATGTTTATCTCTCAGTTAAATGATCAGATAGCTGTGTAGATTGTGTGTTAGAGAAATATGGTACCGAAGTGTAAAGTTGTATAAGCAAATACCATATTAGCTAGGGCTCCTTGTGCTTGCCACACACATGGTACACAAAGTAAGCGTGTACCCTCCTGAGAATTAATGTAATTATACCCTCAGGTGTTACAGATTACAGAAGTGGAATGAAATGTATCATGGAAAACTTTCATAGTAATTCAAAAATCTTGAAAAATAAATGGTTTAAGTACAAAATTAATCACTCAAATGCGTCTCCTGTAGCGCTGAATGTGCGTCTTGCTGTAAGATAATTCTGTGGAACTGTCGTAGTTATCGTCCTCTGTAAGCAAAGTTCTGCTGAAGTCAATGTACTTACCTCATGATAAACGAAAGTGAAATGCTTAGCGTATAGATATCGTAGTTATTACGTATCTTACCGTGATGAAGAAAGTACTGTACTGTAATGTATTGTTGTGCTACGGAAAAGGCTGTCTCATTGTAGCTATACCACAAATGTTACTACTAAAACATGTTTTACTTTCCAGAATAATTCAGAAAAACTGTGCAGATATAAAACAGATACACCGCAAAAGCAACAATGTAAATTGTGTCACACATTAGTAGCGTCGTGATATAATTGTGTAGCTGTCAAAGAAACCAAATGCTAAGTCATATTTAATCCCACAGAAATTACTTCAAATAAAGAATGTCATTTGAAGTAAACCAAAATGTTGCATGAAAACCTCATTAGCAGTGCCGGTATATGTTCTAAGTATGTGAGCCTTATAGTCGTTACGTGATCGTGCAACTAACAAGCAAGAATGTACACACACAGCAACACTGTATCGTCTGTTCACTATAACAATGCACTCGTAACTACTGTCTAAATATGTATCCTAGGTTCTAGATTGGATAGTTAACTTCAAACACTGTTGCATGTTAACAGTTTCTAAGTCTAACAAAGCATACTAGTAATTTAAAGTGAAAACTTTTATGGCAAAGACAAAGTTAAAAAGCAGATTATCTTTCAATAAACGGTTTTATATGTGAAATGTGGTGTAAACCTTTACTCTTCCTAGTACGCAGAGTTTCAACTTCAACGCAATTATCATGTGGTATACGTCGGTAAAGAATGCTAAAATTTTTCTCAAGGTTAGTGTGTATGCTATTTTTCCCTGAGCCAGCTGGCACAGGTGGCTGCCTGCGGTGCGAGTCATTGTCTGCTATCTCTTTGTTGGCGCGCGTCGTTATTGGGATTAGGAGACCTAACTTCCACAAATTCACGTTGTCGAGAGTGGCCTGCTCTGTTTGAATCCCGCCAGTTCTGATGCAATTCAGGTCTGTCGTTATGATTATATCGTCTGTCGTCATGTCGGTAGTTCCTGTAGTTTCTTTCTTGTCGGTTAAGTGGTGGAGAATTTCTCCCTGAATTATCACTGCACGGTGGACCGTTGCGTCTGAAGTTATTCTGTCTCCCGTGATAATAATAGTTCTGGTTGCCATATTGTCTGTTTCTCTGATAGTCTCTGTGATAGTCACTACTGCGGAGAGGTGATCTTTCCCTATAATCATTACTACTCTGCCAACGGTTATCATACGGGTGGTGTCTGTTTTGGTCACGATTTGTGTTGTGAGAATAGCCTTGTCGTGTCCAGTTATTATTTCTTTCATTGCGAAATTGCGACGGATGTGACCTGTAATTGTTGTGTTCCTGTTTTCGCGTTCCGCGATTGTCAGTGTCAATTTCTAATTCTCGTAAGAGTCCCTGAACAGCTTCAATGCCGTCTTTGCAACGTCCTGCCAAAATAATATGTCGTAAATGCTCAGGTAATTTGATTAAGCAAATACGGATGAGTTCTGAGGGGCTGTATGGGTTTGACAGGTACTGATTCTTGTGCAACATGTCTTCAAAATATTTCACAAGACTGGAAAATTCAGATTGTTCGAAATGTTTCATCATTATGATGCAATGTTTTACTCGGTCTTGTGTGGCTTGAGACCAATATGCTGAGAGGAAGGCATAGTAAAATTCTCCTTCACTGTGGCAATCGTGAATGACCGATCGCATTCTTACGGCTGGTTCATTCTCTAAGTAGCCACACATAAATTCTAATCTGTGTTCTAATGACCAGTTGGGCGGAAAACAATGAGAGAATTGATGAAGCCACGCTTGTAGATGAATGTCGTTGCCAGAATTCTTAAATGTTTTAAATTTACGTGTAGTAATGAACAGCTTATAGTCAAAGTCATCATGTCGGCGAGTCGCATATCGGTCATTGTTACGTCGTTTCGGCGGTTCCATTTCAAAATTCGGTGCACCTTGCCAATTTCTTTCATAATTTCCGAAATGCGCTGTGTTATTATTTTGTGGCTGCTCCGTATTTCTATGTCCCTCTTTCCGTATTGGGGCGCGAGTGTCTTCAGAAATACGTAATTCTTGTATTACCCCTGTCAGCTGATCTTGTACTTCCCGAATTTCTCTTTGGTGTTGCGTATTAATTTGATTCTGATTTTGTTTGAATTTCCTAATTTGTTCGCAATCTTCTGTGTCATTAAAGACTACCGGTTTTGTGTCATTCAGATTATCATCTACCTCCATGTGTCTTTCTGAACCAATTTTCAGAGTATCTACTGTGTCCTTTAAGTTTTCCTGAGTTTTTGCAAGTTGCGTAACCAAATCGGTAGATGCAACTGAGTCAATTTTAGCTTGCAAGGTCTCATGATTTTCATGAACAATAGTTTGCAGTTCTTTTATGGCTGCTTCGTGATTCTGTAATGCATTTTCATGCCGTGAAAAAATGGGTTGAAAATGCTCACAAATTTGTGTTTTTACGTCATTACAGACTTTTTGACATTTAGATTCAATGTTATGTAACTCAGTAGTTAAATCTTCACGTGTTTGTTCAAGCGTGGTGTCTAACTTCCGAAGATTTTGTTCCATTGTGTCTAACGTTTGAAGATTTTGTTCCATTGTGTCTAACTTTTGAAGATTTTGCTCCATTGTGTCTAACGTTTGAAGCTTTTGCTGTGTTTGTCCCATTTGTTGTATTAATTGTAATAACAACGCACTGGTGTCTGAAACATGTTCCTCAGTGCTTTTCGGCAGTGAATTTGCACCGGCAACATTCACATTTTGACAAGCTGAAAATGTGTCTTGACTTATTTGAGAAAATGGTGAGGACCCAAAACCTGAATCTACAGTATTTGCGAGATTGTGTCCTGTCATTTCGGATTCCTGAGGCGAGCTGTTGCCGACCGATCGATCGATAATGCTTCCCTGTTCACTAATTGTTTCACTGTCTTCGCCATTATTTGCCGCCCGCTCTATTTCCCTATGCACAATTACCAAATTACTACTTTGAATGTCTGTTAATTCATTACACAGTGGTGTTGATAAGCTACACTCGTCGTCTCTATTATTTCTCAGTTTACTTTGGAGCCTAGTGTTACGTTTTTCAGACGCCATTATTGACACAATATTTCACACGATAACACAGAAAAGCACAATTTGAAGAGCAAAAATAAGAGAACACATTAACATAGCACTGAAAATAATATCTACTTAATTGCAAGCGCAGCTGCAAAATACTTGGTGCAAATCTACATGCATGCCACAACTGTTTTACTGTACAACAATGAGAGACTGCAACTACAAAGGAGATTCTCTCTACAATTACGCGCTAGCAATAAACTAAAGCTACACTAATTACACAAACTACAAGAAAAAAATCAAAAGATTCCAGTGAGGTATCCTCGGCTAAGGGTCGACATATGAAACGTCCCCTTTAAACAATTATACAGGACTGAGCTTAAACTGACACACAATATTTTTAGCGCAACGCAATCTGACTTTCAAAAATCCCTACAAAAGACTGGCCCTGATTAACATTAACCTATACCTTTCACAAATCACTTACCTCACCAAAAATCTTCGTTACTCGAACTACTGCAATACAGCGAGCGCCACTACTGCCAGCTAAATAAAAGATTCAAACTACTGAAGGCACTAACTACTGACAGGCATAGTTAGCAAATGAAAGATTTTGATAGAGAACAAACAGTGTAATTACGTTAATAGTGTTGAAAAATCATAATATACATAGCAGTTCATGACATCCAGTCTTACAAATTTCAAACCTCCGCCATTTCTCTCCCCACATCCACCACTGGTGGCGGCTCACCTCCAACTGCGCAACGCTACGCGCTGTTCACATCCAGCTGCCGCTGCCCAACACTACAATGGCAGACAACAATGCAAACTAGCCACAGACTGCACACAGCACAGCCAGTGATTTTCATACAGAGCGCTACGTAACGTTGCCAATAAGAAAACAAACAGCCTACTTACACATGAGACACATAAAGAGTTTTCAGCATTTTTTCTGTTGTTGTTGTTGAAGATGAGGTAGGAAGTGAGGTTATGTTATGTGCAGCATTTGCTGATATTACAAGTTCTACATATGTGAGTGCTGTATTATTTATTAAAGCTATGTGGTAAACAACGTTAATTCTTCAGTTACAGAATTATATGGTAAATAACATTCTACATACTTTTAAAACCAATGCATAGCGCGTGGACAGTTAAACCATACTTCTTCAGTCCTGCACCTCTACATCTACATCTACATCCATACTCCGCAAGACACCTGACGGTGTGTGGCGGAGGGTACCTTGAGTACCTCCATCGGTTCTCCCTTCTATTCCAGTCTCGTATTGTTCGTGGAAAGAAGGATTGTCGGTATGCCACTGTGGGGGCTCTAATCTCTCTGATTTTATCCTCATGGTCTCTTCGCCAGATATACGTAGGAGGGAGCAATATACCGCTTGACTCCTCGGGGAAGGTATGTTCGCGAAACTTCAACAAAAGCCCGTACCGAGCTACTGAGCGTCTCTCCAGCAGAGTCTTCCACTGGAGTTTATCTATCATCTCCGTAACGCTTTCGCGATTACTAAATGATCCTGTAACAAAGCGCGCTGCTCTCCGTTGGATCTTCTCTATCTCTTTTATCAACCCTATGTGGTACGGATCCCACAATGCTGAGCAGTATTCAAGCAGTGGACGAACAAGCGTACTGTAACCTACTTCCTTTGTTTTCGGATTGCATTTCCATAGGATTCTTCCAATGAATCTCAGTCTGGCATCTGCTTTACTGACGATCAAATTTATATGATCATTTCATTTTAAATCACTCCTAATGCGTACTGGTTCAAATGGCTCTGAGCACTATGGGACTCAACTGCTGAGGTCATTAGTCCCCTAGAACTTGGAACTAGTTAAACCTAACTAACCTAAGGACATCACAAACATCCATGCCCGAGGCAGGATTCGAACCTGCGACCGTAGCGGTCTTGCGGTTCCAGACTGCAGCGCCTTTAACCGCACGGCCACTTCGGCCGGCCTAATGCGTACTCCCAGATAATTTATGGATTAACTGCTTCCAGTTGCTGACCTGCTATATTGTAGCTAAATGATAAGGGCTCTTTCTTTCTGTGTATTCGCAGCACATTACACTTGTCTACATTGAGATTCAGTTGCCATTCCCTGCACCATGCATCAATTCGCTGCAGATGCTCCTGCATTTCAGTACAATTTTCCATTGTTAAAACCTCTCGATATACCACAGCATCATCCGCAAAAAGCCTCAGTGGACTGCCGATGTCATCCACAAGGTCATTTTTGTATATTGTGAATAGCAACGGTCCTACGACACTCCCCTGCGGCACACCTGAAATCACTCTTACTTCGGAAGACTTCTCTCCATTGAGAATCACATGCTGCGTTCTGTTATCTAGGAACTCTTCAATCCAATCACACAATTGGTCTGATAGTCCATATGTTCTTACTTTGTTCATTAAACAATTGTGGGGAACTGTATCGAGCGCCTTGCGGAAGTCAAGAAACACGGCATCTACCTGGGAACCCGTGTCTATGGCCCTCTGAGTCTCGTGGACGAATAGCGCGAGTTGGGTTTCACACGATCGTCTTTTTCGAAATCCATGCTGATTCCTACAGAGTAGATCGACGTTAGAGATATAGGTCTATAGTTCTGCACATCTGTTCGACGTCCCTTCTTGCAAACGGGGATGACCTGTGCCATTTTCCAATCCTTTGGAACGCTACGCTCTTCTACAGACCTACGGTACACCGCTGCAAGAAGGGAGGCAAGTTCCATCGCGTACTCTGTGTCAAATTGAAGTGGTATCCCATCAGGTCCAGCGGCCTTTCCTCTTTTGAGCGATTTTCATTGTTTCTCTATCCCTCTGTCTTCTATTTGGATATCTACCATTTCATCATCTGTGCGAAAATCTAGAGAAGGAACTACAGTGCAGTCTTCCTCTGTGAAACAGCTTTGGAGAAAGACATTTAGTATTTCGGCCTTTAGTCTGTCATCCTCTGTTTCAGTACCATTTTGGTCACAGAGTTCCTGGACATTTTGTTTTGATCCACCTACCGCATTGACATAAGACCAAAATTTCTTAGGATTTTCTGCCAAGTCAGTACATAGAACTTTACTTTCGAATTCATTGTACGCCTCTCGCGTAGCCCTCCTCACACTACATTTTGCTTCGCGTAATTTTTGTTTGTCTGCAAGGCTTTGGCTATGTTGATGTTTGCTGTGAAGTTCCCTTTGCTTCCGCAGCAGTTTTCTAACTCGGTTGTTGTACCATGGTGGCTCTGTTCCATCTCTTACGATCTTGCTTGGCACATACTCATCTAACGCATATTGTACGATGGTTTTGAACTTTGTCCACTGATCCTCACCACTGTCTGTACTTGAGACAAAACTTTTGTGTTGAGCCGTCAAGTACTCTGAAATCTGCTTTTTGTCACTTTTGCTAAACATAAAAATCTTCCTACCTTTTTTAATATTTCTATTTACGGCTGAAATCATCGATGCAGTAACCGCTTTATGATCGCTGATTCCCTGTTCTGTGTTAACTGTTTCAAATAGTTCGGGTCTGTTTGTCACCAGAAGGTCTAACATGTTATCACCACGAGTCGGTTCACTGTTTAACTGCTCAAGGTAGTTTTCAGATAAAGCACTTTAAAAAATTTCACTGGATACTTTGTCGCTGCCACCCGTTACGAACGTTTGAGTCTCCCAGTTTATATCCGGCAAATAAAAATCTCCACCCAGAACTATAGCATGGTGGGGAAATCTACTCGAAATACACTCCTGGAAATTGAAATAAGAACACCGTGAATTCATTGTCCCAGGAAGGGGAAACTTTATTGACATTGACACATTCCTGGGGTCAGATACATCACATGATCACACTGACAGAACCACAGGCACATAGACACAGGCAACAGAGCATGCACAATGTCGGCACTAGTACAGTGTATATCCACCTTTCGCAGCAATGCAGGCTGCTATTCTCCCATGGAGACGATCGTAGAGATGCTGGATGTAGTCCTGTGGAACGGCTGCCATGCCATTTCCACCTGGCGCCTCAGTTGGACCAGCGTTCGTGCTGGACGTGCAGACCGCGTGAGACGACGCTTCATCCAGTCCCAAACATGCTCAATGAGGGACAGATCCGGAGATCTTGCTGGCCAGGGTAGTTGACTTACACCTTCTAGAGCACGTTGGGTGGCACGGGATACATGCGGACGTGCATTGTCCTGTTGGAACAGCAAGTTCCCTTGCCGGTCTAGGAATGGTAGAACGATGGGTTCGATGACGGTTTGGATGTACCGTGCACTATTCAGTGTCCCCTCGACGATCACCAGTGGTGTACGGCCAGTGTAGGAGATCGCTCCCCACACCATGATGCCGGGTGTTGGCCCTGTGTGCCTCGGTCGTATGCAGTCCTGATTGTGGCGCTCACCTGCACGGCGCCAAACACGCATACGACCATCATTGGCACCAAGGCAGAAGCGACTCTCATCGCTGAAGACGACACGTCTCCATTCGTCCCTCCATTCACGCCTGTCGCGACACCACTGGAGGCGGGCTGCACGATGTTGGGGCGTGAGCGGAAGACGGACTAACGGTGTGCGGGGGCGTAGCCCAGCTTCATGGAGACGGTTGCGAATGGTCCTCGCCGATACCCCAGGAGCAACAGTGTCCCTAATTTGCTGGGAAGTGGCGGTGCGGTCCCCTACGGCACTGCGTAGGATCCTACGGTCTTGGCGTGCATCCGTGCGTCGCTGCGGTCCGGTCCCAGGTCGACGGGCACGTGCACCTTCCGCCGACCACTGGCGACAACATCGATGTACTGTGGAGACCTCACGCCCCACGTGTTGAGCAATTCGGCGGTACGTCCACCCGACCTCCCGCATGCCCACTATAAGCCCTCGCTCAAAGTCCGTCAACTGCACATACGGTTCACGTCCACGCTGTAGCGGCATGCTACCAGTGTTAAAGACTGCGATGGAGCTCCGTATGCCACGGCAAACTGGCTGACACTGACGGCGGCGGTGCACAAATACTGCGCAGCTAGCGCCATTCGACGGCCAACACCGCGGTTCCTGGTGTGTCCGCTGTGCCGTGCGTGTGATCATTGCTTGTACAGCCCTCTCGCAGTGTCCGGAGCAAGTATGGTTGGTCTGACACATCGGTGTCAATGTGTTCTTTTTTCCATTTCCAGGAGTGTATTTTCCAAATTATCCTTCAGGTGCTCAGCCACAACAGCTGCTGAGCCAGGAGGCCTATAGAGACATCCAATTACCATGTCTGAACCTGCTTTAACCGTGACCTTCACCCAAATTATTTCACATTTCGGATCTCCGTCAATTTCCTTCGATACTATTGCACTTCTTATAGCTATAAACACGCCTCCCCCTTCACTGTCCAGCCTGTCTCTGCGGTATACATTCCAATCTGAGTTTAGAATTTCATTACTGTTTACATCTGGTTTCAGCCAACTTTCTGTCCCTAGTACTATGTGGACATTGTGACCGTTTATTAATGAGAGCAGTTCTGGGACCTTTCCATAGACGCTCCTGCAGTGTACTATTAGCACATTAATATTGTTATTACCTGTTGCATTTTGCCTACTCCTACCTTGCCGCGTCTCAGGAGGCGTCTTGACGGGCCAAGGGAGGGAATTCTCTAACCTAAAAAACCCACACGTGCACTCCACACGTACTCCGCTACCCTTTTAGCCGTTTCCTGCGTGTAGTGCACGCCTGACCCATTCAGGGGGACCCTACATTTCTCCACACGATAGCGGAGGTCGAGAAATTTGCACCCCAGATCTCCGCAGAATCGTCTGAGCCTCTGGTTTAAGCCTACCACTCGGCTCCAAACCAGAGGACCGCGATCTGTTCTGGGAGCGATACAACAAAGAGTTAGCTCAGATTCCACCCCGCGAGCGAGGCTTTCCGCCTTCACCAACTCCACCAACCGCCTGTATGAACTGAGGATGACCTCTGAACCCAGACGGCAGGAGTCATTGGTGCCGACATGAGCAACAATTTGCAGTCACGTGTACCCAGTGCTTTCTGTCGCCGCCGGCAGGGCCTCCTCCACATCTCGGATGAGACCCCCCAGCAAGAAGACAGAGTGAACACTGGCCTTCTTCCCCGACCTTTCCGCTATTTCCCTAAGGGACTCCATCACCCGCATAACGTTGGAGCTCCCAATCACTAATAAACCCTTCCCCCGTGTGCCTGCTCGGACCTTGCTGAAGGAGCGGCCACATGTCCACCCACAGGCAGAGCGGGCGATGCCACACGGCCAGCCTCCACATTGACCCTCCGCCTCGTGCGCCGTGAACGCCGCTGAACCCGCCACTCCCCTTGGGGAGAGGATAGCCCAACCGCGCCCCATACCCGCGAAGATGTCTCGACAGCAGGGACAGTGGGTGAAGCATGTAACACCTGGGGTGTACCATGCGACGCACCAGACTCCCCACTGCCGCTACACTCCGAGGCAGTAGCCTGAAGACGGCTGACCGCGTTCATCAACACGTTCAGCTGTTCGCGAGCAGTGGCCAGCTCCTCCTGTATCCGTACACAGCAGTCACACATCCTATCCATCCTAAGAAATCAATTTACTGTAGAGAGTTAATCAACTTTTAGCTAGACTGCTAATCACTAAAGGCGGCTAATAGTTGACTAAACTGTGGTTACTAGACACTTCTTGTAGAAAACAATGAAAATAGCACTACCTGTCTCTGGACTGTATTCAGAACAAACACCAGCACTACTGGCACTATGGCTGAATGGCTGACTAAAGAGACTATCTCTGAATGTATTCAAAACAAACACGAAATCTATGGAACACTATTAGTAGCACTCGACAATTAAAGCTTCTTAAAAGCAAAAACACACGGAAGAAGACGTGTCAAGTAAGAAAAATACAGTTAATACTTAAATTAACGTAGCTCGCTGTACAGCAGACGTGATGCAGACGGCAGTTACGACGACCATCTTATACCTTGAAACGGAAGAAGATTTTCTACCATGGAAAACATATTTACAAATGGAATTTTTTTAATGTTGTAACAATTTTCCATGCCTTGAATATGGAAATCTATGTTAGTTGCGAGAAGTTTCTATTTCAAAACGAAAGTAACTTGTAACTGGCTTCTGATACTATTTCTTCCTGATTTGATTTCACTTACTTGATTTACAGTTTATAGTAGATTAATAACGTAACACATATGCTATGAGATACAGAATTGAAAACAATTCCTCGGTTTAAATTTCAATAGAATATTTGTTTCTACGTATGTGATCATGTTGTAGCTTGGAACAGTTTTTCACATTCGGAAAAGCCTTACTTTTCCACCGTAATTTTTGTAATTTCAGAAAAAGACTGCAGCACATCTAAAGCGAGTCTTCTCATTTCAAAACTGAATAGGAAATTATATTAAAATTCAATTACAGGGCTGACTAGAAGCGAAAGTCTAAAAAGTCTTCCGATACAGCACTTTCATCTATATGCAAGCAGCTAGCAATAGAATACCGGGATAAAAATACGGGATTAATTATCAAAAAACAGCATACGCTACTAATGATTTGGCTAAACCATACTAAAAGGGGAAAAATTGTAAAAGTCAACAATTTTTGCTACCTGTGGACCATTTTAGCAAAAGAGAAAACTTCAAATTTAGAAATAAACAAAGGACTTAGTTATGGGAGCAAGCTCATTGGGATTCTCAATACAATCCTATGGAGTAGAAATATAATGTACTGAACGAAAAGACTCGTATTTGAGCCGATATTAGAGAGTATAGTCCTGTATGAATCAGAGATCTGAATTAATGAAACAATGACATATAAACAAACTGAATCAGAGGTGGATATCTGAAAGACCAGCAAGAAGCTCAGAGAAAAACCACTTAAGGAACACCGAGGTGATACTAGTAAGAAGAATGGAAGTTGGAAGAAGGAATAAGTGATCTGATGGATCGAAGAGAATTACAATGGTTTGGCCATGTGAGAAGAATGGAGAAACATGGATATTCAAAACTTATACTGGGTTAGGAAATTGAGGAAAGAAGAAGGAGGAGGAGAAGGAGGAGGAGGAGCAGAAGAAGAGGAAGAAAAGAACGAACGATGATTACCTGACTCCAGATTGTACGGATGACGAGATTTGGCGCAGAAGAAGAGGATGTACAACGTCGAACTAACTGGAGAAACATCATGAGGAGATAGTTTGAGAACTTGTGTAATGCTCATCGTAATAAGTTCCCCGAGAGTTGTAATGTTTCAAGGAATCCTATTATTGAGAAGAGTCGCAATAATAATAAATAAATGTTTTAATCATTCCTTTTCTACCACTAAAGCAACAATGATCTGTTCCACATGAGATCGCAGTGGGTCTGTGGGAGTCCTGATTGGAACTATTTGGGAAGGGATACTAATTTCGGAGTTTGCCATATACTTGAGTAATCCCTTGAAAACATTCGACAGAACAGGGTGATGAGACCTAGTTTTCTTTTAACAATGACCCAGACCAAAAATATGAAATCCTTGTGCATGCATACGTGTATCTATCTGTGCGTATGCAGAGTGCAGTCGATGACTTGCTTGACATGTGCAATGTGACTACGTCGCTGCCAGCTGCAGGCAATGCAACTGGTTGGTTGGTTGACATAGTGGGAGGGGACCAAACAGTGAGGTCATCGGTCCCACCGGATTAGGGAAGGATGAGGAAGGAAGTCGGCGGTGCCCTTTCAAAGGAACCATTCCGGCATTTAGCTGAAGTGATTTAGGGAAATCACGAAAAACCTAAATCAGGGTGGTCGGACGCGACGCGGGTTTGATCCGTCGTCCCCCCGAACGCGAGTCCAGTGTGTTACCCCTGAGCCACCTCGCTCGGTGGGCGATGCGATCGGTGATGAATGAAGAAGGTAATGTAAGAAAATAATGCATACATTTATTCTTAATAATTGCTTCCTATCACAGTAACTGGCACGCAGATCAGTGCCCGGAGATGTCACTCACGAAATTCTACTTTTGAGCGAAGAACAGTGATTGGAGGAAAAAGTGAATAAATCTGGACTCCTGCCCAGAGAACTCTACAAAGCCCGCTCCACTGGAGGGACGGGCAGTTTCATTTCCAATTCAAGTCCTAAAATCAAAACGAAGCCCGCTCGCGGCGGCCGCTGTAATGAAGCAACGTGCCGGCAGGCCGTAAAGTTGTCGGCCGGGGATCCCCGGCGGGTGTCGTAACGAGTAGCGGGTCTAGGCTTGCCAACCCGCCCCCGGCTACGCTGCCACCGCTACCGGAGTTCAGGCGGGTGGGATGCGCACGCGATCGGCTACCGGACCATCTCCCCAACAGTTGCCTTCACTAAGCCGCCGCCGCTGCGTAGTGGAAAAAGTTCTTTACTTTACAAGGCAGCTTGCCGACAAGCTATCAGTGGTACTACTTACTCTGTCGACTCAAAATGTCACGAAGCCCCGCTAGTACTGACAACACACGACCTGGAAGGGACCCAAGTGCTTATAATCCTAGTCTCAAACGACTGAAGAATTGCAATCTGAAGTGATCTTGACAGTAGCAGAAAAGTGAATGTCAGAGGGTTTGAGTTAAAATCCCAGTGATTTGTTAGCAGGGAAATAGTCTGAGTCTTTATTGTGGTACTTTGACGTTTGTGAAGACTTCCACTCATACATCAATGGGATTATCTTCTCTGAAACGCTGCATCTTGTCCACAATAGGCAGGTATTGCATAAAGATGAATATAAGAACCTAGGATGAGTTCGTTAGCAAATCGGTCACGAGTTCTTTCAGCAACAATTTTTGTGCCCAGATATTGCCTCGAAATCATTCAGTACATCGTAACGCTACACACATCCACTTGTGCTCTTCCTCTAATGGATGCAGAAAGTTTGTAAGCAGTAGTTCCCGGTGAACACGTTACGGCCCAACTTTCTATGAAGGACAGAACTTGTCTAATCGGAGAAGGCCCTCTATTGACAGTTAAACACAGCCCAGTTTATAAAGTGAAAATTGAAAGCTGTTCTGTTCTATTCAGTAATCTCCATCGGTCAGTGTACTGCTCTGTAGAACGACTCCTTGTCTCTCGTATAACAACGCATGACAATTATGTACAGCACAGTGATCTCAAAACAGCCGTTTCATACAATCGAAATAAGTGCTCTAAAGGCATAAACGAAATTGTGACGCCAGTAAAAAACATCTTAACACACACACATTGGGGCTTCAGAAAGTAAGTTAAACATGTCGTACCACTCTAAGACCATCCCGCAAGAAGACTGGAGCTTTGTCAGGAGGGAGCACATGTTTCAGGTTTCCTGCATATACAGTTCTGCTAAAAGTATCGACATCAAGCACATCACATCGTGGGTGCGAAATGGTGTGACAATTATAAACGTGCTCCAAAGCTGAAGCACGAGGGACGCCACATTTCTCGTGGGCAAAACATCTACATTGCACAAAGATTCACCTTGAAATTTTGGCGGTATGCGGACTAAACGCAATGCATTGCCGGAGTGAAATGGTGTCAATAATTTGACCAAGGCTGCACATATGTGAATGATGTTGATCGGGAAGGAAGGCCATGGACAACGATCACTGTAGACAATGTCCAGACAATCAAGGGAGAACGTCTGGACAGGCAGAGATTTTCCAATGATGACGTCGTCCACACAGCGGCTTTCGGATGTATCGGCAACCAAGTAGCGAATTAGGAACTGAACTATTGGCAGACTGTCCCGAGCGTTACATTCAGAGACTTGATGACTGTGATGCAAAATATTGTCACGTGTCTGTGTCACTTTGAAGAGTAGTGCAACATTCTATGAAAGTTACTTGGCCGCTCGGAGGGGCCACGCGATTAGAGGCGCCATGTCATTGACTGCGCGGCCTCTCCCGCCGGAGGTCCGAGTCCTCCCTCGAGCATGGGTGTGCGTGTTGTTCTTACAAGGGAACCTCCCCATCGCACCCACCTCAGATTTAGTTATAAATTGACGCAGTGGATAGGCCTTGAAAAACTGAACACAGATCAATCGAGAAAACAGGAAGAAGTTGTGTGAAACTATGAAAAAATAAGCAAAATATACAAACTGAGTAGTCCATGTGCAAGATAGGCAACATCAAGGACAATGTGAGCTGAGGAGCGCCGTGGTCCAGTGGTTAGAGTGAGCAAATGCGGAACGAGAGATTCTTGGTTCGACTCCTCCCTCGGGTGAAAATTTTACTTTCTTTATTTTCTCAAAGTTACGATCTGTCCGTTCATTCATTGACGTCTCTGTTCACTGTAATAAGTTTAGTATCTGTGTTTTGCGATCGCACCGCAAAACCCTGCGATTAGTAGACGAAAGGAACCGAAAACATTTGATCGCAAGGTAATAGGCCAAGCGATTCCTCCACAGGAAAACACGTCTGATATATTCTATACGACACTGGTGACGGCATGTGCGTCACATGACAGGAATATGTTGTCGACCCACCTAACTTGCACACTTGGCGAATGGGTAAAAAGATTCTTCTACCTTGCGCGATTTAGGTTTTCTTGTGGATGTGATAATCACTCCCAAAAAAGTGATGAAAACATAAGAGTTTGTCACATAAACTGCAACAAATGAATGCAACAGTTTCACAGTCGCACTGTTTTCCCTGTGCTCTGTCGAAACATATGTTTTTTTACGTTTTCAAATGTTTCCGTGTGTAGACCGTCAAATCCTGCAGATGTCCAAGCAAATCTAAACATGTCCTGGAATTTTGGAGAGCGAAGTTGATTATGTGTGAGTGCCTGAACCTTAATAATTGTCTGAAAATAAAAAATTAAACTTTTCAATCGAGAGAAGATTTGAACCAAAGACCTATCGTTCCGCAGTTGCTCACGCTAACAACGGGACCATGGCGCTCGCAAGCCGACACTCTCCTAGATGTTGCCTACCTTGCGCATGGCCTACTCAGTTTGTATATTTTGCTTTTTTTTTTTTTCATAGTTCCACACAACTTGTTCCTGTTTTCTCCATTGATCTGTGTTCAGTTTTTCAAGGCCTATCCCTGTGCCAACTTATAACTAAATCTGAGGGGAGTGCGATGGGGAGGTTCCCTTGTTAGTGTAAGTTAGTTCAAGTAGTGTGTAAGTCTATGGACCGATGACCTAAGCAGTATGGTCCGTTAGAAATTCACACACATTTGAACAACATTTTGAAAGTTACTTGGCCTGCCTTAATGATGAGTAAATTACTTTTCGAAAACCCCTTAGTTGCTGTGCAGATAGGACAACCGTAGCTTAAATAGTCCACTGAAGTGACAGAAGTCATGCGATAGCAATATGCACATATATAGCTGGCGGTAGTGTCGCGTACACAAGGTACAAAACAACAATACATTGACGGAGCTGTCATTTGTACTCAGCTGATACATGTCAAAGGCTTTCCGGCGTCATTATGGCAATACGGCGGGAATCAGCAGACTTTGAACGCGGGACGGTAGTTGGAGCTAGACGTACTGGACACTGCATTTCGGAAATAGAGAATTCAATGTTGCGAGATCCACAGTGTCAAGAATGTCCGATGACACCATATTTCAGGCATTTCCTCTCACTACGGACAACGCAGTAGCCGAGAGCCTTCACTTAAAGACCGGGACTAACAGACAAGAAACACTGCATGAAACCACCGCAGAAATCAATGCGGGACATACGACGAGCGTATCCGTTAAGACAGTGCGGCGATATTTGGCCCTAATGGACTACGGCAGCAGACGACCGACACGAGTGCCTTTGCTAACAGCTCGACGTCACCTGCAGCGTCTTTCCTGGGCTCGTGACCATGTCGGTTGGACCCCAGACGAGTGGAAAACCGTGGCGCGGTCACATGAATCCAGATGTCAGTTGGTAAGAGCTGATGGTAGGGTTTTAGTGTGGCGCATATCCTACGACACCATGGACCCAAGTTGTTAACAAGGCACTGTACAAGCGGTGGTGGCTCCATAATGGTGTGAGCTGTGTTTATATCGAATTGACTGAGTCTTCTGCCGACTACTTGGAGAACATCTACATCTACATCTACATTCATACTCCGCAAGCCACCCAACGGTGTGTGGCGTAGGGCACTTTACGTGCCACTGTCATTACCTCCCTTTCCTGTTCCAGTCGCGTATGGTTCGCGGGAAGAACGACTGTCTGAAAGCCTCCGTGCGCGCTCTAATCTCTCTAATTTTACATTCGTGATCTCCTCGGGAGGTATAAGTAGGGGGAAGCAATATACTCGATACCTCATCCAGAAACGCACCCTCTCGAAACCTGGCGAGCAAGCTACACCGCGATGCAGAGCGCCTCTCTTGCAGAGTCTGCCACTTGAGTTTGCTAAACATCTCCGTAACGCTATCACGGTTACCAAATAACCCTGTGACGAAACGCGCCGCTCTTCTTTGGATCTTCTCTATCTCCTCCGTCAACCCGATCTGGTACGGATCCCACACTGATGAGCAATACTCAAGTATAGGTCGAACGAGTGTTTTGTAAGCCACCTCCTTTGTTGATGGACTACATTTTCTAAGCACTCTCCCAATGAATCTCAACCTGGCACCCGCCTTACCAACAATTAATTTTATATGATCATTCCACTTCAAATCGTTCCGCACGCATACTCCCAGATATTTTACAGAAGTAACTGCTACCAGTGTTTGTTCCGCTATCATATAATCATACAATAAAGGATCCTTCTTTCTATGTATTCGCAATACATTACATTTGTCTATGTTAAGGGACAGTTGCCACTCCCTGCACCAAGTGCCTATCCGCTGCAGATCTTCCTGCATTTCGCTACAATTTTCTAATGCTGCAACTTCTCTGTATACTACAGCATCATCCGCGAAAAGCCGCATGGAACTTCCGACACTATCTACTAGGTCATTTATATATATTGTGAAAAGCAATGGTCCCATAACACTCCCCTGTGGCACGCCAGAGGTTATTTTAACGTCTGTAGATGTCTCTCCATTGATAACAACATGCTGTGTTCTGTTTGCTACAAACTCTTCAATCCAGCCACACAGCTGGTCTGATATTCCGTAGGCTCTTACTTTGTTTATCAGGCGACAGTGTGGAACTGTATCGAACGCCTTCCGGAAGTCAAGAAAAATAGCATCTACCTGGGAGCCTGTATCTAATATTTTCTGGGTCTCATGAACAAATAACGCGAGTTGGGTCTCACACGATCGCTGTTTCCGGAATCCATGTTGATTCCTACATAGTAGATTCTGGGTTTCCAAAAACACCATGATACTCGAGCAAAAAACATGTTCTAAAATTCTACAACAGATCGACGTCAGAGATATAGGTCTATAGTTTTGCGCATCTGCTCGACGACCCTTCTTGAAGACTGGGACTACCTGTTCTCTTTTCCAATCATTTGGAACCCTCCGTTCCTCTAGAGACTTGCGGTACACGGCTGTTAGAAGGGGGGCAAGTTCTTTCGCGTACTCTGTGTAGAATCGAATTGGTATCCCGTCAGGTCCAGTGGACTTTCCTCTGTTGAGTGATTTCAGTTGCTTTTCCATTCCTTGGACACTTATTTCGATGTCAGCCATTTTTTCATTTGTGCGAGGATTTAGAGAAGGAACTGCAGTGCGGTCTTCCTCTGTGAAACAGCTTTGGAAAAAGGTGTTTAGTATTTCAGCTTTACGCGTGTCGTCCTCTGTTTCAATGCCATCATCATCCCGGAGTGTCTGGATATGCTGTTTCGAGCCACTTACTGATTTAACGTAAGACCAGAACTTCCTAGGATTTTCTGTCAAGTCTGTACATAGAATTTTACTTTCGAATTCACTGAACGCTTCTCGCATAGCCCTCCTTACGCTAACTTTGACATCGCTTAGCTTCTGTTTGTCTGAGAGGTTTTGGCTGCGTTTAAACTTGGACTGAAGCTCTCTTTGCTTTCGCAGTAGTTTCCTAACTTTGTTGTTGTACCACGGTGGGTTTTTCCCGTCCCTCACAGTTTTACTCGGCACGTACCTGTCTAAAACGCATTTGCATCCATGCATGGACGTCACGTTCACGAACAACGAGGGAACTTCTATAGATGACAATGCGCCATGTCGCTGGGTCACAGTTGTTTGCCATTGGTTTGGAGAACATTCTAGATAATCCGAGTGAATGGCATGGTCACCCAGGTCGTTCAAACGAATCCCGCCGAACATTTATGGGACATAATCGAGAGAATAGTCTGTGCACAAAATCCTGCACCGGCGACACTTTCGCAATTATGAACGGCTGTAAAGGCAGCATGGCTCAATATTTCTCCAGGGGACTTCCAACGAAATGTTGAGTCCATGCCATGTGGAGTTGCTGCTCTACCCAGAGCAAAACAAGGTCCGACACAATATTAGGAGGTATCCCATTAGATGGGTAACCTCAATGTACATGATTGGAGCTTCCACACCACAATACTATGCAAGGTGTTATTCACAAATTAGAATAGAAATTAAGAATCCATACAGTATGACCATATGATCCGGCTGGGGACGATCATTATCATAATTATTTTTTACATGCATTATTATTCATCTAACTGTGTGCGTTTCTGAACTAATTCTAGTGAGAACTCCGCCAGCTCATTGCTGAGTAACATTTTGATTCGTATCCTATACCTACCGACCCCACAACTGCGGTTCATCCAACTAATTATTTTAATTCTTTTATAAATGATTCCTGGTTTTTCACTGGCCACATTCTTTCGTGTGAAGCAGAGATCAATGCCAGAATACAAGCAGGAAACCGATCTTACCACAGCCTAGCACAACTGCTTCGGTCCAGATATCTCTCCAGACAGTTCAAGATTCGACTGTACAAACCCCTGATCCAGCCTGTTGTTCTATATGGCTGTGAGACATGGAGTATCCGGGAACAGGACTTCCATAAGCTCCTTGTTTTTGAGAGAAAAGTGCTTCGGAAGGTCTTCGGTCCGGTTCTGGATGCAGATACAGGGGAATGGAGGACCGGATACAACCAAGCGCTTGAGGAACTATACCAGCAGCCCAACATAGCAGGAACTGTCAAAGTCAAACGAATGCAGTGGGCCGGCCATGTGGCCCGGATGGAGGATCACAGATGGCCTCGGAAGCTCCTGGATTTCACACCTACTGGAAAGAGCCCGCCAGGGAGACCCAAGAACCGTTGGAGGGATGGACTGGCTCTGAGCACTATGGGACTCAACTGCTGAGGTCATAAGTCCCCTAGAACATAGAACTACTTAAACCTAACTAACCTAAGGACAACACACACATCCATGCCCGAGGCAGGATTCGAACCTGCGACCGTAGCGGTCACGCGGTTCCAGACTGTAGCGCCAGAACCGCTCGGCCACCAGCGGCCGGAGGAGGGATGGACTCCATGAAGATTTAAACCAAGTTTCAATAGATGTGGATGAATGGCGGATAGCAGCAATGGACAGAATACAATGGAGGAGGAAACTTGTAGATGCCTGCGGTCCACTGGGCCTGATCACGTAGTAGTAGTAGTAGTAGTAGTAGTACATTCTTTCGTTATAGGACCTTCCACTAACATTTTCTCAGCTTACGGATTTTGTTTAGGACTCCAGCCAACGGTGTTTAAGTGGCTTTTAGTTCGATGACAACTGTGCAGGAATCAGATACACTCCTGGAAATGGAAAAAAGAACACATTGACACCGGTGTGTCAGACCCACCATACTTGCTCCGGACACTGCGAAAGGACTGTACAAGCAATGATCACACGCAAGGCACAGCGGACACACCAGGCCGTCGAATGGCGCTAGCTGCGCAGCATTTGTGCACCGCCGCCGTCAGTGTCAGCCAGTTTGCCGTGGCATACGGAGCTCCATCGCAGTCTTTAACACTGGTAGCATGCCGCTACAGCGTGGACGTGAACCGTATGTGCAGTTGACGGACTTTGAGCGAGGGCGTATAGTGGGCATGCGGGGGGCCGGGTGGACGTACCGCCGAATTGCTCAACACGTGGGGCGCGAGGTCTCCACAGTACATCGATGTTGTCGCCAGTGGTCGGCGGAAGGTGCACGTGCCCGTCGACCTGGGACCGGACCGCAGCGACGCACGGATGCACGCCAAGACCGTAGGATCCTACGCAGTGCCGTAGGGGACCGCACCGCCACTTCCCAGCAAATTAGGGACACTGTTGCTCGTGGGGTATCGGCGAGGACCATTCGCAACCGTCTCCATGAAGCTGGGCTACGGTCCCGCACACCGTTAGGCCGTCTTCCGCTCACGCCCCAACATCGTGCAGCCCGCCTCCAGTGGTGTCGCGACAGGCGTGAATGGAGGGACGAATGGAGACGTGTCGTCTTCAGCGATGAGAGTCGCTTCTGCCTTGGTGCCAATGATGGTCGTATGCGTGTTTGGCGCCGTGCAGGTGAGCGCCACAATCAGGACTGCATACGACCGAGGCACACAGGGCCAACACCCGGCATCATGGTGTGGGGAGCGATCTCCTACACTGGCCGTACACCACTGGTGATCGTCGAGGGGACACTGAATAGTGCACGGTACATCCAAACCGTCATCGAACCCATCGTTCTACCATTCCTAGACCGGCAAGGGAACTTGCTGTTCCAACAGGACAATGCACGTCCGCATGTATCCCGTGCCACCCAACGTGCTCTAGAAGGTGAAGTCAACTACCCTGGCCAGCAAGATCTCCGGATCTGTCCCCCATTGAGCATGTTTGGGACTGGATGAAGCGTCGTCTCACGCGGTCTGCACGTCCAGCACGAACGCTGGTCCAACTGAGGCGCCAGGTGGAAATGGCATGGCAAGCCGTTCCACAGGACTACATCCAGCATCTCTACGATCGTCTCCATGGGAGAATAGCAGCCTGCATTGCTGCGAAAGGTGGATATACACTGTACTAGTGCCGACATTGTGCATGCTCTGTTGCCTGTGTCTATGTGCCTGTGGTTCTGTCAGTGTGATTATGTGATGTATCTGACCCCAGGAATGTGTCAATAAAGTTTCCCCTTCCTGGGACAATGAATTCACGGTGTTCTTATTTCAATTTCCAGGCCCGCATCTCGTGGTCGTGCGGTAGCGTTCTCGCTTCCCACGCCCGGGTTCCCGGGTTCGATTCCCGGCGGGGTCAGGGATTTTCTCTGCCTCGTGATGGCTGGGTGTTGTGTTCTGTCCTTAGGTTAGTTCGGTTTAAGTAGTTCTAAGTTCTAGGGGACTTATGACCACAGCAGTTGAGTCCCATAGTGCTCAGAGCCAACCAATTTCCAGGAGTGTATTTTCGTTCATAGCTCCACCTTGGAGCATCGGAATTCTCAAGAAGTATGAGGTGATTATTTGTGTGTTATGAATATGAAAATTGACGATCAACAGCACCATTGATATCGCAGTACTACAAAAGTTTCTTCAAGATTATTTAACACAACGGCGTTTAACAATACTTGCACAGAACAGTATTTGCGTTGGAGGTTTTTTAGGGTTTTTTAGATTCATTTATGATTTTTACATTTATATAGCAGAAGATGCACCTTTAAGCTCCGAAACCGGTCCCAGGTCTTCCAAAGGGCTACAAAAAACAGTTAATGCGGTCATACAGAATTCCACTTATTTTATTTCTAATTTGACAGTAACAGTTTGCGTATTACACAGACCAAAAAAAATCGCAGCACCAAGACGGACTTTCTGTGTCTGAAAGATGATGTCTATTCAAGTTTCGCGCCAGTCGCGTAAGAGTGGAGCTAGTTGCGCCACTACGAAAATGGAAATCAGGTTTCCTTTAAATACACGAAGGATGTTCCTTCCGCGATATTGTAGAAAGACTTGGCAGGAATGCAGCTGCTGTACATGATTTCTGGCAGCGGTGGTTTCTAGAAGACGGTCACACGGTACTTACGAGAGGGAAGACCATCACATTCGGCATATGGATCTGGCGCATCGTACTTCATCACCCGCAGCAATTTGAGCAGCAGTTGGCACCACAGTGACACAACGAACTGTTGCAAATCGGTTACTCCAAGGACAGCTCCGAGCCAGACGCCCTGTAGCGTGCAATCCATTGATCGCAAACCACATCCATTTGCGAATTCAGTTGTGTCAACCGAGAGCCCATTGGTGGGCAGGGTGGATGTCTGTTCTGTTTTCTGATGAAAGCTGGTTCTGGCTCCGTGCCAGTGATGGCCGAGTGTTGGTTAGAAGGAGGCCACCTCACTGCCAGCAGCCAACGTATCTGCGTGCTAGACACACTGGACCTACACCTGGAGTTATGGTCTGGGGTGCGATTTCGTATGACAACAGCAGCACTTTCGTGCTTATCCCACGCAACCTGACTACAAACTTGTACGTCAGTCCACACACCGCTGTTGTAACCCAACATGCTGTTCAGATTGTCGACATGTTGCCTTAGACTGCCCGATCATCTGATGTGTCTCTAATCGAGCTCATAGGGACATCATTGGACGTCAACTCCAGCGTCGTCAGAAAACAGCATTAATCGACCCTGTATTGACCCACCAAGTGCAGCAGGTATGGAATTACATCCCAAAAACCGACCTTGGCGCTCTTGTGCAACAAAATGCATGAACGTTTGCATACTTGCAGTCAACATTCTGGCGGCTGCACAGGTTGTTAATGTACCGGCACTTGACATTTGCAACGGGTCATCTCGCGCTTACATTCACCTGCGGTCTTACAATGTTAATCACTGAAATATGTTACCTCGGCAAACGTATTCTCGAAATTTCATTACTCTTCATTAATTATTTTTTATGTTACGATTTTTCTCCGTCAGTATATTATGCTACGAAAGTTCCAGTACACTTGTAATAATAGCTATAAAAACGACGCTCATCTTACGATTTACAACCCTTGCTCGTTGACTGACATTTATGCAACATCACCATTGCAGCATTCCGATGTTTCCTGTCTTTGCAGTGGCTCAAATGGTTCAAATGGCTCTAAGCACTATGGGACCTAACATCTGAGGTCATCAGTCGCCTAGACTTAGAACTACTTAAAGCTAACCAAACTAAGGGCATCATACACATCCAAGCCCCAGGCAGGATTTGAACCTGCCACCATATCAGCCGCGTGGTTCCGGACTAAAACGCCTAGAACCGCTCGACGTCAGCGGCCGCCTGCAGTGGTTATGCTCAGTGATGCCACTAACCCCTCAATCACGCTCTTTTATCGCAGAGGCAAGAAAACTATCCAGAAATTTCAGTGATTCATGAATAACATGTCTAAACCACTTTATCTCAAACGGGAAACAAAGAATTTTGGATCAGGCTCCCATCCTGGATGTGTGGGATTGAGATCCCTGCCCAATCATTCAGATTCAGTACGTGATTAAGGCGAACGTGTGGATAGTTCCTTAAAAAATAAAAAAAATTAAAAAACTCATCCAGTTTCCATCTGATGTACTACCAGAGCATGCCATCCTTCTCTTGTGATCTCGTTGTGTACTTGATGTCAAAAACTAACCGTATTCTTATGACAGAGCCGTCCGACTAATAATCCATGACAGAGACATGTTTTCAGGAATGCCCTGACTTCATTTATATCCGTACATACTTCATCTGGTCTTATGCTCCGTCTCTAGTGACTTCGTCATCCAAGTGGCGTGAAACCCTGATCTTCCTTTGTATTAGGTGCGCAGTTACTCTGAATGGTGGCTATTTCCTTCTCAGGTGGCCAGAATAGGTCGTAGAACATTCGTAGAAGTTTCAATCGCTTTCTATCTTACCAAAGATATCAGCACATGCCTATGTAATGCGGAATTAACCACTAGATATCATGAGAGGCAGACCCGTCAGTTTTGGAGGAGGCAGGAAGTATTGTGTTGTCAGCAGAGATGATGATGATGGGCGCTCAACTACGCGGTTGTCAGTGCGCGTACAAATTCCCAATCTTTACATAGTCCTGAATCGCTCCTTTCACTAATGATAATGAAATGACGTGGACAACACAAACACCCATTCCCCGAGTGGAGAAAATCCCCGACCCGGCCAGGAATCGAAACCGGGAGCCCGTGATCCAGAGGCAGCAACGCTAGCCGCTAGACTACGAGCTGCGGACTTCAGCAGAGAAGCAGTAACAACAATATGGGTCGGTTAGGAGAGCTCAGTGACTTCGAATGTGAACTAGCTATCGGATGTCACCTGAGTAGCAATCCGTGAAGCACATTTTAACACTTCTAAAGCTGTCCAAGTCGACCGGGGCGATCGCGGATACGCGGAGGAACAACCACAGCCTAACCAATACACACCAGACATTACATAATGGCGCACAGTGGCCTCCGGGAACTGCAGAAGGTGACTATAAGATACCGCATGAGATCAGAGGAAGGAATCACTTGTGAGATCCAAGGTAAAGAGTGTCCATAAATGTCTGCCCTAATTTCAAGATTAAATATTACGAGTAATTACATACTGTATTTTTGATGGTAAGGTTTGTTTCTTATTACAGGTCTGTAGGAAGCCCATGAAGTTTTTGTACGACCGTGTTTCATTGAACACTTTCGCCACAAGGAGCTCTGTGTGCGCTATATCGCAAAAAATGGTTTCCTTCTTTAAAAAAAATGGTTCAAATGGCTCTGAGCACTAAGGGACTTAACTACTGTGGTCATCAGTCCCCTAGAACTTAGAACTACTTAAACCTAACTAACCTAAGGACAGCACACACATCCATAACCGAGGCAGGATTCGAACCTGCGACCGTAGCAGTTGCGCGGTTCCGGACTGCGCGCCTAGAACCGCTAGACCACCGCGGCCGGCTCCTTCTTTCAGGAGAAAGCTCAATGTGTTGTGTGGCTAGCAGAAACCAAATCACGGTTTACTGTGAACCCAAAGTTTGTGTCCCATTATGGAAAGAAAGCATATGATGTAAGGTTAATGAGAACATGGATGGGAACTTTTTTAGCGACTGGGTAGGTTCAAAAACGGACAAGCAGTGGCATACCATTTGTTTCGGAGGCTGTGCAGGCAGTTCAAACCGCATTCACAAGTTCGCCACAGAGAATGATTAGACAAGCTTCGCGGGAGCTTTAAGTGCCAAAGAGTGCAGTGCATCAAGTGTGTCGCAAACGTCTTAAATTGTATGTGTACAAGGACCAAATTGTTCAGGCATTACAATCAGATGATCGCCCAAAACGTGAACAATTTGCAATGGACATGCTGAACCGTTTGGATGAGGACAATGATTTCTTGAGGTGTGTGTTTTACCAATGAGGCGACATATCATGTCCGCATCTTGAGGTCAGAAAATCTTCATGTTGTACGAGAAAACAATCGGGGCAGGCCAAAGGTTAATGTGTGGTGTGGTTTAATGTGTAATCGTGTTACTGGCCCTTTACCTTCCTTGGTTCAAATGGCTCTAAGCACTATGGGACTTTAAAAAAAATGTTCAAATGTGTGTGAAACCTTGTGGGAGTTAACTGCTAAGGTCATCAGTCCCGAAGCTTACGCACTACTTAACCTAAATTATCCTAAGGACAAACACACACACCGATGCCCGAGGGAGGACTCGAACCTCCGTCGGGACCAGCCGCACAGTCCATGACTGCAGCGCATCAGACCGCTCGGTTAATCCCGCGCGGCGGATTTAAAATCTGAGGTCAACAGTACCCTAGACTTAGAACTACGTAAACCTAACTAACCTAAGGATATCACACACATACATGCCCGAGGCAGGATTCGAACCTGCCACCGCAGCAGCAGCGCGGTCCCGGACTGAACGGCCTAGAACCGCTCGGCCCTAGCAGCCGGATTACCTTCCTTGACAGCGGTGTATGTGGATACGTTTACCAAGACATGCTGGTGAATTCTGCCGTTCCCCAGCTACAGGACATGCAAGGCCTATCATGTTTCAGCAACATAGCGTTCGCGCTCATTGGGCCCTAAAAGTCCGCGATTTTCTGAATGAAGCCTTTTCCAGCCGATGGATTGGCAGGGGCGGCCCAATTCCATGGCTCCCGAGGTCACCTATCATTACGGCCTTACATTTCTGCCTTTGAGGGTTCCTGAAAGTTATTGTGTGACAAAACAGCAGTTCCGCGTGATATTTTGTGTGTTATCAGGAGTGCACATGTTGAAGCGATTTAATTGTTGAAGTGTATTATCCGTATTAAATGATCATGTGAAGTCCAAAAGTTAATGGGAAAAGTCATATGTGGTATAAAGCATTTAATGTATCCAGTAAAGAGTTGCATGATGTTATTATCAGGGTAAACATTTATGTACACCCTGAACTACCAACGGTCCAGCTAGCACAAGTACTGTGCGCAGGGCGTTAAAAAGAATGGACTACAATTTCCGAGCAGCTGCTCATAGGCCACGCATGTTGGCAGTCGGCGGTAAGCAGTGCTAGAAGTGGTGTAAAGAGCAACCGCACTGGACAATGGATGACTCGAAATCAATGATTTCGAGTGATGAATCACGCTATAAACTGTGACAGTCCGGAAGAAGAGAGCGGGTTTGGCCTATGCCTGGAAAACACTACCTGCCATGAGGTGCAGTGCCTACAGCGAAGTACAGAGGAGGTGGTTTTACAGTACTGGGGCTGCTTTCCTTGGTTAGGGTGCGGTCCTCTAATTATCCTTTACAATCGCTAAATGCTAAAGTAAATAAAGTAAAGATCCAAAGAAACTGGTACACCAGCCCAATATTGTGTAGGGCCCCTGACAGCACGCAGAAGTGCCGCAACACGACGTGGCATGTACTCGATTAATGTCTAAAGTAGTGCTGTAGGGAACGGACACCATGAATCCTACAGGAATGTCCACAAATCCGTAGGATTACGAGGGGGTGGAGATCTCTTCTGAACAGCACGTTGCAAGGGATCCCGGAAATGGTCAATAATGTTCATGTCTGGGGAGTTTGTTGGCCATCGAAAGTGTTTAACCTCAGAAGAGTGTTCCTGGAGCCACTATGTAGCAATTATGGACGTGCGGGGTGTCGCATTGTCCTGCTGCAATCGCCCAGGTCCGTCGGAATGCTCAATGGACATGAATGGATTGAGGTAATCAGACAGGATGCTTACATATGCGTCACCTATCAGAGTCGTATCTAGACGTATCAAGGGTCCAATATCACTCCGACTGCACATGTCCCATACCACCATACCATTGCAGTGCCTCCACCAGCTTGAACAGTCCCCCGCTGACATGCAGAGTCCATGGATTCATGAGCTTGTCTCCATTCCCGTACACGTCCATCCACTCGATATAATTTGAAACGTGACTCGTCCGACTAGGCAAGGCAACATGTTCCCAGTCATCAACAGTCCAATGTCGGTGTTTAAGGGGCCAGGTGACGCCTAAAGCTCTGTGGCGTTCAACCATCAAGGGTACACGAGTGGTCCTTCGGCTTCGGAAGCCCATATCGGTGATGTTTCGTTGAAAAGTTTGCACGCTGACACTTGTTGATGGCTCAGCATTGAAATCTGCAGCAATCTCCTGAAGGGTTGAACTTCAGTCACTTTTAACGATTCTCTTCATTCGTCGTTGATCCCATTCTTGCAGGATCTTTCTGCGGCGGCAGCGATGTCGGAGATCTGATGTTTTATCGGATTCCTGATATTCACGGTGCACTCGTGAAAAGATCGTATGTGAAAATGCTACTTCATCACTACCTCGGAGATTCTGTGTCCCATTGCTCGTGCGCCCACTGTAACACCACCTTCAGACTCTCTTAAATCTTGATAACTTGACATTGCAGCAGTAACCGATCTAACAACTGTGAGAGACACCTGTTTTCTTATATAGACGTTGCCGATCGCAGCGCCATATCCTGCCTATTTACATATCTCTGTATTTGAATACGCATGCCTATACCAGTTTCTTCCGCGCTTCAGTGTAATACAAATCACAGCGCTGTGTACTGCCTACCAGCGGAGACGATGATTGGTTTATATCTTCATGACAAAGCAGCTAGTTATAAAGCAGCATCTGTGAGGCAACGATTTGTGGACAATAACATTCGTGAAATGGACTAGCCTCTGCAGAGTCCCGATCTAAACCCAATGGAACACCTTTGGAGTGAGGCAGAACGTCGATTTCTTTCCAGACCATGGTGTCGAACATCATCACTACTTTCTATGGTTTCGGCTGTTGAGAAAGTGTGCGCTGCCATTCCTCACTGAAAGTCGTCGAAATGTGAAGGGTGTAATTACTCCACATTAATGTCTGCTAGTAGGTGTCCTGATATATTTGGTCAGATAGTGTATATGCCTCCTGAATATCAGTCGTTATTTATTCGACAGCAAGATGAAACAAGCCTGTTCATACCTGTATCGACATTTATTTCTATGAATGTAAGTGACTGAAAAATCAAGACTAGGATAATGTTTTGAATGTATGTCAACACCGCGGTCACTCACAATAGTGCGTGATTTGTTTTCAGCAAGAGTCGCATGTACACTGACGGAAAAAGAATCGAGTTGTCTGACATAAACGAAAGTTGATAGACGCGTTTCTTCATCTGAAAGACGATGTCGAATCAAATTTCGCGCCATTCGCATAAGAGTGAGCTAGTAGCGCCACTTTGCGGATGTAAATCTGGTTTGCCTTCAACATACGTTGTGACGGTCGTGAGCGATAGTTACCTTTGAGACCGGACGCTGTGAGTTGATGTTAGTCAAGAATGCCTTTAACGCAACAAAGACGACGTTATCGACACCTCACTGAGCTTGAACGAGGTCATGTAATACGACTACGAGAAGCAGGCTGTTCCTTCTGCGGTACAGCAGTAAGAGTTGGCGGGAATGTGGCCACTGAACATGACTGCTAGCAGAGGTAGATCACAAGAATGTATCTTCGGAAGAAGACGGAGCTCCGGGTAGTCACGTGGCACTACCGGAAGACTATCGTGTTCGGCGTA
The DNA here is from genome assembly GCF_023898315.1 of Schistocerca nitens. Taxonomy (NCBI): domain Eukaryota; kingdom Metazoa; phylum Arthropoda; class Insecta; order Orthoptera; family Acrididae; genus Schistocerca; species Schistocerca nitens. The sequence goes on from NC_064617.1 coordinate 843,943,558, forward strand.
CGACTCTGTCGCATCGCACTGCAACTGCAGCAGCAATCTGAGCAGCAGTTAGCATCGCAGTGACACAACGAAATGTCACATATCGGTTACTTCAAGAACTGCTCTGAGCCAAAGTTTTGTAGCGTGTATTCTGCTCACCCCAAGCCATCGCCATTTGTTACTTCAGTGGTGTTGAGCGAGAGCTCATTGGTAAGTAGGGTGGAGGTCTGTTGTGTTTTTAGGTGGAAGCTAATTCTGCCTCGGTGCCAGTGAAGGCACTGTGTTGGTTAGCAGGAGGCCAGCCAACTGGGGGTCTGAAAGCGACCAGTCTGCGAGCTAGACGCACTGGACCTACACCTGGAGTTATGGTCTGGAGTGCGATTTCGTATGACACCAGGAGCACTCTCGTGGCTATCCCACGCATCCTGACTGCAAATTTGTACGCCAATCAGGTGATTCGATCTGTTGTACTGCCATTCATGAACGCCATGCCAAGGGGTGTATTTCCAACAGGATAACGCTCGCCCACATACCACTGTTGTAACGCAACATGCTCTCCAGAGTGTCAACATGTTTCCTTGGCCTTGTCTATCATGAGGTCTGTCTCCCATCGAGCACATATGGGACATCGTTGGACGAGACCTCCGCGTCATTCACAAGCGGCATTACCCGTCCATGTATTGACCGACCAAGAGAAACAGACATGGAAGTCCGCCCCACAAACTGACATGCGGCACCTGTACAATGGAATAAATGCACATTTGCGTGCTTGCTTCAAAATTCTGGCGGTTCACCCATTATTAACGTAGCAGAGATTCACATTTACAGTACCTTGTCCCGCGCTTACATTAACCTGTGATCTTACAATATTAATCACTTAAATAAGTTACCTGGACAAACGTATTCCGGAAATTACATAGTTGTTGTTGTTGTTGTTGTTGTGGTATTCAGTCTTGAGATTGGTTTGATGCAGCTCTCCATGCTACTCTATCCTGTGCAAGCTTCTTCATGTCGCAGTACTTACTGCAACCTACATCCTTTTGAATTTGCTTAGTGTATTCATCTCTTGGTCTCCCTCTACGATTTTTACCTTCCACGCTGCCCTCCAATGCTAAATTTGTGATCCCTTGGTGCCTCAGAATATGTCCTACCAACCGGTCCCTTCTTCTTGTCAAGTTGTGCCACAAACTCCTCTTCTCCCCAATTCTATTCAATACCTCCTCAATAGTTATATGATCTACCCATCTAATCTTCAGCATTCTTCTGCAGCACCACATTTCGAAAGTTTCTATTCTCTTCTTGTCCAAACTATTTATCGTCCATGTTCCACTACCATACATGGCTACACTCCATACAAATACTTTCAGAAACGACTTCCTGACACTTATATCTATACTCGATGTTAACAAATTTGTCTTCTTCAGAAACGCTTTCCTTGCCATTGTCAGTCTACATTTTATATCCTCTCTACTTCGACCTGCTCCCCAAATAGCAAAACTCCTTTACTACTTTAAGTGTCTCATTTCCTAATCTAATTCCCTCAGCATCACCCGACTTAATTCGACTACATTCCATTATCCACGTTTTGCTTTTGTTGATGTTCATCTTATACCCTCCTTTCAAGACACTGTCCATTCCGTTCAACTGCTCCTGCAAGTCCTATGCTGTCTCTGACAGAATTACAATGTCATCGGCGAACCTCAAGGTTTTTATTTCTTCTCCGTGGATTTTAATACCTACTCCGAATTTTTCTTTTGTTTCCTTTACTGCTTGCTGAATATATAGATTGAATAACATCGGGGATAGGCTAAACCCTGTCTCACTCCTTTCAGTGTATTTTATCGTATGTTATGAGCGGAGCAGTGGATGGAAGTCAGTGCAGGCGGTGAAAACGCGAGTATCGGCTAATCCCTACCCTGGAGCAGCCGGCAGCGGCAGCTGCTGGTAAGGAATAATTACCGGTGGCGGCACCACAGCGCGCCGTCATGGCGAGCGGTCGGTCGGACGTGCACGATTACCGGGAAGAGCGGGCAGCCGCGCCAGCAACCAGCAGCCAGCAGCCAGCAGGCAGCGCCCGGCAGCTAGCGGGCGCCGGCCGGCCGGGTCACGCGATGCTTCTGCCTGCTCTACGCTGACGCCGCCGCTCCGTGGCCGGCTTCAGGGTCGGGGCCCTGCTCTGAAATTCACATCTACAGAGAATTCCCGGAATACGGGTGCCTAAGGTCAGAATAGAGCCAGAAATGCTGCGAATCGTGTCTCAGAAACACGAGAACAGAGCGACGCACTGCTTGAACCTTGCGTTACTGAGGACGCCATTAAATATCAGTCTGCTTCTGATTAAAGTTGGTAGAATCAGTACATGTTCACAGCGAGAATGTGCCTCCAGGAATCATCAGAAAGAACATATAGACTGCGATAACGAAAAACATGGAATAGCGATATGCAAGTATAGAGATGGCGATAATATGTGTATTGGCGAAACTGTCATTTGCACTCAGGTGGTTGATGCGGAAATAGTGTCCGGAGTTCAAATAACTTACAGGTTTGCTGCCGGGTGACGTCGTCGAACACCGCCGATATTTCGACAGGAGCACACTCTGCCATTCTCAAGGCACAAATGCAAGGAAGAAGAAATGTGCGAGCAAATTTAATACCTCGGTTCACAGAGGAGAAACAAGGAAGACACCACACACATAACAAGTGTCCACACAAACAATGACAACTAACATCAGAAATATTGATAGTTACTATTAATAAACAGGTGAGGTAGCACTAATTTTGTCCCTCTGTTTTCTGATGAGAGACCACCTTCTAAGATTAAGGCCCTGTTGGCGTCCGTAGAAGATGATCTTGGTTTGCGCAAGGCTGGGGTCTATCGATTCCTTGCAGCTGTGGCAGGTCATATATTGGTCAGACAATCAAGGCCGGTGTATTGAACATAAGCGTCACACACGCTTGCAACAGCCGAGCAAATCCGCTATTGCAGAACATTGCCTTGACACCGGTCATCCTATGGAATACAACAACACGGACATTCTGGTTTGCACATCCAGCTAGTGGGATAGTGTTATTAAGGAAGCTGTTGAAATCAGACTATCAAGCAACCTTATTAACATAGATGGCGGATTTTGTTTAAATGCTGCTTGGAATCCAGCTCTGTCTCTCATCAAAAACCAGAGGGACAGAATTAGTGCTACCTCACCTGTTTATTAATAGTAACTATCGATATTTCTGATGTTAGTTATCTTTGTTTGTGTTGGCACTTGTTCTGTGTGTGGTGTCTTCCTTGTTCCTCCTCTGTGAACCGAGATATGAAATTTGCTCGCACATTTCTTCTTCCTTGCATTTGTGCCTTGAGAATGGCAGGGTGTGCTCCTGTCGAAGTATCGGCGGTGTTCGACGACGTCACCCGGCAGCAAACCCGTAAGTTATTTGAACAGTCAATTCGCCGGGAAAAGTTAAGGTCTCACAGTGTCCGAAGTGATTATCGCCACACGACGGGAGTTAACAGACCTTGAACGCGGAATGATAGTTGGTGCTAAAGCATGGGACATTCATTTTCGGAAATCGTTTAGGGAATTCAGAATTCCGAGATCCACAATGTCAAGAGTCTGCCGAGAATACCAGATTTCAAGCATTACCTCTCAGCACGGACAACGCAGTGGCAACAGTCTTCAATTAATAACCGAGAGCAATGATGTTCGCGTAGAGTTTTCGGTGCTAATAGACAAGCCACTCTCGGTGAAATAACCGCAGAAATCAGTGTGGGCGTGTAACGCCGGAAATGCATATCCTCCTATTTCCATCTATTGTACCATAATTTTTTCCTTATTTTGTTACCTGAAGATATAACATTTCTGTGTCTTTATATATTGTAATTGTTTTAATATTTGTATATATATATATATATATATATATATATATATATATATATATATATATATATATATATATATATATATATATCGATGTATAATTGGTTTGTTTTGTAAATATTATTTGTCTTTTACGCTGGGTCTTGCCTAGGGAAAACTATGCTATCGAACGAATACATCGATAGGTCGTGTGAAGAACGAAAGTGTGTAGGATCTTTGGTATTGTTAACTCTGCGCGTGGAGCGCGGGCAGCGAAGGGAGTCTGGTTGGAGTAGTGCGATTGAGCAGGTGTGTTGTGTGACGCTCCCGCAAGTTGCCGGGCTTTCGGGGTTTGGCAGCATGTAATTGCGATCGACTGGCTATGGTAGTTTCTAGCACGGTGTCGCGGACGGGAAGCATTAGCTGGCACACATCAAGAGCCCGTTTCGCCTGGTGACCGTGTCGAGAAGAAGGCGCGCCAGCATCCAGCTTCTGCAACAGCGATGGCCGACAATGAGTGACTGTCGCCACCTCCTCGATCGGCGACTTCAAACCTTAAATCAGCCAACAAGGAAGAATGGAAGCACATAAAGTTTTAGAACTGTATGGCAGACCTCAGCTTTTCAAACTTTTAAAATTGTTGCATCACAAAATTACAGCAACTTAGCATGAACCTTTGTTACTCACTGTCCCAATTTCATTGCCAAGCAGGGTCCTTTCCTTTTCCGAAATGAACCCGAGTGTCGTTGAAATTCAAACGCCAGCATTAAAATAATATAATTCAATTTCACTGCCTTAATTTCAAAGTTCAGTTAAAGTATTCATAGCTGGCTACAATATTTAGATTACACGAGCACAAATTAAGAGTACGAGTTTTGTTAGCGTATTTTAGCTTACCTGTGACTGCAGCTCAGCTTGGTACGTACTAAATTTTACTATTGTTAATTGTTCAGAATCATTTAATTCAAGTTCGAAGTTAAATCTCTTATTTCTAAATTGCGTAGATTCAAGTAGCTTTTGAAATGATTGTTGAGGTAGCCCAAGACTAACTGTATTTTACTGAATTTCGAAATGCTTCAGAAACAAAGTTCACTATTAATTTCAGTCACTAAATTAACTTTCAATTTTCAGGTTTAATTAATTCTTTTGCTGAATTAAGTCAGAGTGTAGCGAAATTTATTACTTCTGACAAACTTTCAGTTTTCACACTACACGTGTCAACCTTCAGTTGCCACGCTTCTAGTGCTAATTATATGTGTAATAACCTTTCTTTTTCAGTTACTATAGTAATTGTCCTTAGGACTGGCGACCGTAATTTCCCCCAAATCTCAAATATCTAATTACCGCTAGTTAATTGTTAACGTAACGGCCGCACATTTACTTTCTTTATTAACTTTACCCCTTTTCAAAATTAATTTCCACCAGTTTCATTTGCATTTTTCCTTTCATTTAGATGTAACCCTTTCCTCCCTCTTTACCGACAGATTAACTTCGGTGACGATTGCTTTCCCAAATTTCCATTAGGTACACGCGGTTTAATTTTTCACTGTCATTAAGGTCGATAAGTGAGGGGGAGGTTACAGGCGTATGACGAACGTATCCTTTAGAATAGTGCCGCGACATTTGACGTTAACGGGCTATGGCAGTAGACGACCTATGTGAGTACCTTTGCTAACAGCGCGACATCGCCTGCATCGCCTCTCCTGTCATCATATCGGTTGGACACTAGTCAACTGGAAAATCATGGCCTGGACAGATGAGTCCCGATTTCAGTTGGTAAGAACTGATGGTACGGTTCGAGTATGGCGCAGACCCTACGAAGTCATAGGTCCAGCTTGTCAACAAGGCACTACGCGAGGTGGTGGTGGCTCCATAATGGTGTGGACTGCGTCCTCTGATCCAATTGATCCGATGACTGACTGGACGTGATTATATTCGGCTACTTGCAGTCCACTTGCTGCCGTTCATGGGCATCATGTTCCTATAACAACTCACCACGTCACAGAGCTACAATTGTTCGCGATTGCTTTGAAGAACATTCTGGACAGTTCGAGCTAATGATTTGGCCACCCGCACCGTCCGACATGAATCCCATCGAACATTTAGCTATCATGATAGAGAGGTCAGATTGTGCACAAAATCCTGTACCGGCAACACTTCCGCAATTATCGACGTCTGGAGAGGCAATACGGCTCATTACTTTTGTAGGGAACTTACAACGACTTGTCGAGTCCAAGCCCCTCGAGTTGATGCACTACGCTGGCCTAAACGAGGGCCGACACCATATTAGGAAGTATCCATGACTTGTCACCTCAGCGTACACTGTCTGACAGGAAAACGGAAGCACCCAGAACGGCACTAGGAAACGAAACTTCGTGGGTTGACAGAGAGTGTGATTATAAAATCATGTCAAATTTACGAAGAACTTGACAATATGAGCTCACGTATAGTATGACGTTGCACCTCCTCTGGCCGGAACACCTGTTTTGATCTGACTGAGTATGTTGTCATAAAACTGTTTTCTCCTCTTCTCAAGCTATCTGGCCGACAACTGTTGTAACTAATTCTTTATATCCTGGATACTAGCACGGACTTGACAGCTGAGCCAGCCCCGCACATGTTCTATCGGGCACAGAACTGGTGATCTTGGTGGCTGCAGGAGAGCCTCAGCGTCACGCAGACGCTTCATACCTATCCGTGCCAAATGTGAACGAGCATTGTCCTGTTGAATAATGGCACCACGATAAGATCAAACCTGAGAACGCAGGATTTCCTTGATGAACCGTTGTTCCGCCAGAGTTCCCTCAATCACTAACAACCTCAACCTGAAGTCATGCCCTTTGGCTCCCTAAATTATAACGTCAGTAGTAACGCTGCCATGCCTCTCCAAAAAATTGGGATAATGGGTCCAGTGGAAAAAAAGTGTGGAGCATAACTTCATCTCCTACCTTCCAAGTTTCACAGAAGCTCTCCTGCGAAACTTGCAAGACTAGCATTCCAGGAAGAAAGGATACTACGGAAACAAGACTTAGCCACATCGTAGGGGATATTTCCAGAATGATATTTTCATTCTGCAGCGGAGTGTGCGCTGGTATGAAACTACATGGCAGATCAAAACTGTGTGCTGGAGCGGGACTAGAACTCTGGACCTGCGACAGTTTTAATCTGCCACGGAGTTTCTTATCAGCGCACTCTCCGCAACAGAGTGAAAACCTCATTCTGAAACTCGCCCCTACACTCTGGCTAAGCCATATCTCCGCACAATTCTTCCTTCCTGGAATGCTAGTCCTGCAAGTTTCGCAGGGGAGCCTTTCTGGAAGGTAAGAGATGAGGTACTGACAGAAGTAAAGCTGTGAAGAGGGGTCGGGAGTCGTGCTTGGATACCTCAGTCGGTAGAGCGCTTGCCCGCGAAAGTAAACTATGGTTATTCAGTACGTTCAGCTCATGTTAAGAGTTCCTAATTCGCCTAGATTGTGGAGAATTCTTCATATTCGATAAGGCCAACAGCGTATGTAAAAAATTTACTGTTTGAATACTGACTCGTCTTTGACTTTTCCTTGACCTTAATAAAGACCTTATCTCCCATAGAAACTCTCTCCTTCACAACGCGGATCGTTCGCAGTTTTCTTTCTTCACCTTCATTACACAATTTTTTTCTGGCATGACCGCGCTGTGCTCTTCCCTTTCCTAAAGTTCCCAACGCAAGTTTTCTACTTAGTTTCTCTCTGTCCGTACAGGTCACCCTGTGGACTATCTCCGCAGTCGTTGTTGTGTACAACACCGTTGACATTTTCACATGAACACTTCTCTACCCTGACCATGAGCACGTCTGAACATTACCTAACATCTGAAGTCTCTTCATCTTCGCTTGTGTCTTCGTCCTCTTTCTGTACATTCAACAGCGTCGACAAAGCTTCTTAAGTCAAACACCGGAAAATACCTGTCTACTAAGATGCAGTCTACATCTTCCGCCTCTTCTATGAGCCCCTCCATCATCATTGTCTTGATCTTGTTTTGTTATTTTACTTTATAAATGAATGGCAGTTGGGGGCCTGAACAAAAACTTTCGATAATGAATTTGTAGAGGAAGGTCTAGATTGTCCATGTTGTGTGCGACAACACTCTCTATTCCAGTTTGGCTCTTGCATCCTCGGATTCAATGTCCCGAAGTTTTGCCTCTATTTCTTCACAAATTGCTTCGATTTCGCTCTTGTGAGTTCATACCAATCTCAATGCCACAAATCCTTTACGTCCATCGTTCCTTGTGTAGCTATCGAAGTGCAGAAACATAATTTTATCTGATACCTTCAGAGTAATGAAATTATTCTGTAAGTGCAGAACCGTCTTGCACCCTTTTAAGAAATCGAGTCCGAATATTGCCTCTACTATCAAACCCTGTATCACTATAAATTATGCATAAGTGACTGAAGTTTAAAATCTACACGCACTGCTCCTTTACATCAGCAGTCTTGCAATCCATAGCTCCTCTAATCGTCTCAATAGGTGACTTGAACACTGGCCATCTCTTTTCCCCATCACAGATACTCTTGTCTAACACAGTAACTTGGCTAGCTGTATCAAGCACATACTGCACTAATCTACCAGTAAAAGCTACATTGACAACAGCATACTCACAGATTTCAGCCTTGTCTCCTTCTCTTAATACTATGTTCCTTAGCTAATCAAAAACTATATATGATGCTCTGGCGGTTCTAGCATACTGAACTCTCCATTCTGGAGTGGACATTTCTAGTCAGTTTCGGGAATCGTTTCTCTGCTCTTCATTTCTTTGGTTTTGTTGGGGTTCAGGTCCTCCAGTTTCAGTAATCTCCACTCTCCACGCTTGTCTATGAACTCGCCTCTCATTTCCTGGTTGATCGTTGCATCTCCATTTGTTTCTTCCGTCATCTGTCAATGAAACCCAACCTCGGTTATAGTTTCTCCTTTTCCATCCATTTACATTCCTTTTTGGTGGGTGTCTGATTCCACAGTCCTGGTTGTTTACTTGTTGGTTTACTGGCGGAAAGTTAGTCTGATCTAAATGCTTCGTACTCTAGTTTCTGTGCTTCTGATGTAGCCTAATTCCCGCAGTAGCTGCTGGAATCCGTATGTTTCTGCCAGGGATCCTAATCTCTTTCTGAATTTGATGTGGGAGCTTCGTGAAGCAAAAGTGCATGAGTTCCGTTGGCCCATGCGTTGCGTCTAAAAATTCGTTCTCCAGTAACATATCTTTGAAAAAGGGATCTCTCCACCTTTACTCTACATAATTTTCTGTCATCGTTAGCCCCATTTTAATCTGTTCTTGCGTTTCTTTCGAGCAGTACTCTTCGAGGAAGGCGCAAGAAAATGCATCATGTCTTGCATTGTTCCGCAATTACTCGCATCTTCGTCGCTGCCTCCTCTCTGAAGTGAGCACATACGAGCTTCATTTTTAAAATGTATGGACAGGATTTCGGTAACATTTCATGGAATCCTTTACACGATAGGTTCGGCTGTAGGCGTCCGGAAATAATGAACACTTTTGTACCGACACGAACTGCCTCTTGCTTTTCTCCCATTCCTTGTCGCAGTTTCTGAGGTAGCTGTGGTAATTACGGCTATAGTTGAATATGACGGCGCTTCCCTGATGCGATATAATCTTTCGGTAGGCACTCAAATCTGCAGTACTTCTCTGTTGCGTTCTTCCTCACTTTGAATCGTTGAACTCTTACTTCCATTATTATTCGTCGAAAATCTGCTACTCCCCTTTTCTTTCATGAGCGCATCTAACGTCTCTCTGTTCCTCGAATTAAGGTCCATCCTGTGGTTTCTTAAATTACACTAAAAATCCTCTCTCGATATGTTCGCTTATGTTTATTGGCACTGTTCCATTTGATTTCCTCCATTGATTCGATAGCTGCTCAGTGGCGATGGTTAGAACCTTGACTTTCTCCATTGCATTCTTCAGTGAGTTTGCGTGTTCCTCCCTCAAAGACTCCTTCAGTATCTTTAGTAATGGCGCCAATATTTTTAGCGTGGATCTCAATGTTCTTGATATTAGTGTTGACGTTTCTACTCAGTTTGTCTGTCGTCCCTTCATTGTCCTGCGTTAGTGTATCAATTCTCGTACCCAGTTCTTGTGTCTTACAATCTATTTTCTTGTCCAAAGACTTCTCCTTTATGTGGTCTGTCAACTGCTGCTTCACCATTCCTACTTGCTCATCTATCTTTTCATTTCACTTTTTGAATGTCTGCTTATTATTGCCTAATTGGGCGTCCCCTTTTTGCTCGCTGTTGTTAAATGCCACTTCGCACTTCTTGAATCTCGCTTCATTTTTTTTTTCTCGTGTTGCTTCAGTAAAATTTCACTTTTCTTAAAGTGTTCGGTTAGAAAGCTGTGCACCCTCGATTGCTGCAGGTGACGGTGGCGTGGTTTCGCGATTAGTATCATCCTGTGCTGCACTTTCATGGTCTGTAGTTCCTGAACTTTCCGCTGTATGTAAGGCGTTGCGTCTAAAAATTGATTCTCCAGTAACATATCTTTGAAAACGGGATCTCTCCACCTTTACTCTAAATCTGCACTCCTAGCTCTATTTCAGATACATCACCAATAAATTGATCCCAACATTGCTCGTTATTCATATTGCTTTCGTTCTGGGATGCTGTTTCACCCTCTTCGCTAATATCTAATTCAGGAATATTTTCTTGTGGCACCTCCATCTCTGAACCACTGTCTAATGTTTCTAAGTTCTCTAAAACTTCCCTCTCTACCTCAGCCATTCATGTTAAACTTCTCGCCCTCACTCTTATGAACTTCGGCATTCTCTAACACAATTGATAAACTCCAAACACATCTGACGTTCAAGAAAACTAATCAGTCTAGCATAAAATATCTTAATCTCACGCAAGCACTAAAATTCGAGCCCCTTTTAACATACATCATATAACATACACAAAACAGACAAAATCCCCTACAGAATTTCAACGATGATTCTCCATCTAAAGAATTATGACCATAGACGAATCTCATCGCACTAAACAAATACACAAATGGTTACGCATCAGCAAGTTGAAGATATTTTTACGGTTAGTGAATTTACTTATTTTTGTGAAAGCAACGCAAGTCTTTCTCCCAAATTTAAATTTCACGGATCTAATTGAGGCATCAGGAAATCGGAAAATCAGCTAATGCTGAGCTGGAGTTGCCAAAAATGCTTGGGGACATCGGGCTGTTTAGCCTGAATGTATTCTAACTAGCCCCGTTATCTGACATTAGTTACTTAGACACCCTCCAAAATAATGGTTCAAATGGCTCTGAGCACTGTGGGACTTAACTTATAAGCTCATCAGTCCCCTAGAACTTAGAACTACTTAAACCTAATTAACCTAAGGACATCACACACATCCATGCACGAGGCAGGATTCGAACCTGCGACCGTAGCGGTCGCGCAGTTCCAGACTGTAGCGCCTAGAACCGCTCGGCCGCCACGGCCGGCCAAAAATAACGTATTAGGAATTCAATGACTACCAAATGAAACAAACATCACAATTATTCGATTTATTGCGTTAATGTGACTCCTAAATCATCTTACAAGTAATGGTAATTGTAAGGTAAAACCTTGGCCCATCTAGCTGTGGGGTCTGGGGTGAGACTGTATGTAATACCAGCGTATAAGAATGAAACAACTGTGGTCGCGAAGCTGTACCGTAGTTGTCGTGATGCGAGGATTGTGTATCGAAGCCGGGGACCTGGAAAGGACGGAAAGGCTTCATTTCACCGTAGCCCTCAGTGGTTCACAACTCCACAACAGGTCACAGCCGTCCACCCACCCCAGCGCCGTCCCACACCGAACCAGGGTTATTGTGCTGTTCGGCCCCCAGTGGATTCCCCGATTCTCCCCCCCCCCCCCCACCCTCACCACCACCCCCTAGTAATGTGTCATACCAGCCACAAGTGTAGCCCAAATGTTTGCATGGTAGAGTAATTATGGTGTACGCGTACGTGGAGACAGTGTGTGTACAGCAATCGCCGACATAGTGTCACTGAGGCAGAATAAGGGGAACCAGCCCGCATTCGCCGACGCAGTCCGACACAGCGGACCTCGACACTAATCGGCCGGGAGGATTGGTGCTGGGGACCGGCACTCCTTCCCGCTCGGTAAGCAGCGCAGCTAGGCTGTTAAAGGACAGACAATACCAGAGAAAGGAATGTGTTGCATCCGTGCACCTGTGGCTGGAGTTGCGAGCAAATTGTTCATTTGAATCTCAAAGCAAGTGGAGCTTCAGGTTATTGGGAAAAAATGGCCTTACTGTTCCTAGGGTTCATCTTACTGCCACAATTCGATCTCACCGATCTCACCATATCGATCTGCAGGTCGACGATGAAGACCTTCTGCGGGATCAGTCATCGGCTGTGCACTGACGAGCCTCGCTTGTGGCTAAGTTAGAGTCGGCACCGAAATATTTGTAAGTCCTCCACCTCACCTGCTCCGAGATAGACGCTGGCAGTGTCGCAGACCAGTGGAGGAGAAGTATGATGTTGGAGGCTCCAAGAGGTGCATTAGTCCAATGCCGAAAATCGAATGAATTTGTACCGACTGATTATTAAAAGGAAAACCCTTATTTCTGCGTTTTTTATTCTTTACTCTGTTCGCTTTGGCTGGACTATGAATATTCTGAGCTCCGAACAGTAAAAAGATCCCTGAATAGATGCTGGTCCCCTTCGGAGTTTTGCTTCAGGCAGTTAACCAGTGACGTGCTTCCCAACGACTAGGCATTTCACGCTCTCTTTCTGTGATCAGTGATGTGGGACCTCGGCGGTAGAGTCGAATTTCTCTCTCCAGTTTATTTACATTAGCCGATACTGGCGGTTCTTATATTCCACAAACATTTCGTTTTTATGGAACCATCTTTCGGCGGTGTGTACGCTTACAAAGAAGTCCCAAACCGTGGGCTCTCACTCCATTTTGTAGATGTTATCTGTGGCGTCTGGTGTGTCGCAAAGGAACACAGCTTTCTGTATTTTGCTCATAATAGCGCGTTTCCTGGACCTCGCTAAAAAACGTATTTTGCCTCGTCCTCGTTTCAGTCATAGAACAGTCACTGCTGGAGATCTTACGCCACGGGAGATCGAATCTATGTTGCGTGTGCGGTGCCCAGCTTCTAGTTGTGGCAACTCAAGCGAGTGGCTCTGACCTGCGATCCATCTGCGGTGTCCTTCTGAGTATTCATACAGGCTGGCCTGGCAACTAGCTACGGAGCCTCGCTGCTCACCCGAGTGCTGGCCGCTCGTCTCACTGTGCTTCCAAACGACTGGACACGTACATACACCATGCAAATCCGAATAAAAATGTAAAATAAGATAATTAACTACCGACTATCACCGGTATTAACACTCTATGCATGTCACTTCTAAGTGTAGATTTATTATTCTGGCCTCATCGATTTTTATATTCTGATTTTTTTTCCAGGTTTTAATACTAGCTCACGTACAACACTTTAGTAACCCCTTGAAAGAGATAACATGCCGCAATGGAGCGATGTGGGTGGTATAGCAATTGTACCAGGCGATCATTTGACAATCCGGTACTGAAGTAAATCATATGAGTAAAGTGCAGTGGATGTACGAAGTCAGCACATTAAGACGTTTGAGAGTATTTTTTTTACCATGAATGGGGCACACTTATTCAAGTTAAGGGAAAATGAACCAGGAGGTTCATTTCAGCATTCTCTATTGTCACGTTTTCTCCAGGCTTCTACGCCCAGAGGATGAGTGTGTTGAGGACACCCCCGTCTTCCATGGTGATGACACTCGTGTTCACAATGCCTGTACGCATACGTTCGTGGCTTGACGAACACTCTGGTATCATTATCACACGTCGACTGGCCGCCTTAATCTCTCGATCTTAAGTCCATGTAAAAAGGTCAGGGACTATTTATAACAGCAGATGAGACGTAGCAAACAACATCCATGTAACCTGGCGTCTCTACGACAGGTGGAGCTGTGGATAGTAGCATGTACTGTGGTGGGCTACCGATAAATTTTTAATTGTTGTCTGTTATTCTCTAATGGTAAGGTCTAAAAATGTTTACTGTCGCCTGGTTGGTGTTCAACTGTGAAGTTCACATTTAAACTCACTGATTAAAAAGGTTGTATCAGCAAGCTGGGCAGCCCCCAGCCAGTAAGGTACCAGTCCGTCCCCCACCTTGCGCTTCTATGGGTGTATGGAGCAGCAAGCATCTCGCAGTGCTTGATACAAGGTGGGTTACTGAGGCACCTGGAAAAAACAACAATAAAGTAGCTCATATGAGCAAAACCAACTATTCAATAACACAATTTGTCACATGGAATGTCAGAGCTATATTACCCGGATATGACGCTCCTACAGATGCTGTCCCTATAGTCAGAAAAACAGCCATAATTGACAGAGAACTCCTGCGTCTTCGCGTTATTGTGGCTGCATTACAGGAAACTCGTCTCTCTGGGGAAGGCAGCCTGAGTGAAGATAATTACACCTTTTTCTGGAAAGGGAGAGAAATTGGAGAAAGACGTGAACACGGAGTTGGCTTTGCAGTGCGAAACAGTCTTCTCAGCTGCTAAGAACAACCAAAATCTATGTCTGAACGATTAACAGCTTTGAGATAAAAGAGAACATCAGGCCCCGTCACATTAATCTCTGCATATGCTCCCACTATGAAAGCGCCACCTGTAGTCAAAGACATGTTCTATGAAGACCTGCGGGTATGCCTGGAGAATGTTCGTGGATCAGATAAGGTCATGTTACTGGTAGACTTTAATGCCAGGGTTGGGAATAAACGGAACAACTGGACCGACTGCATTGGCCCATACGGCATTGGAAATATGAATGAGAACGGTCAGCGACTGCTGGAACTTTGCACCCCTCTCTCTCTCTGCATCACTAACACTTACTTCCAGAACAAAGACGTGCACAAAGTAACATGGAAACACCGACGTTCAGGCCATTGGCATCAGCTCGACTTCATCATAACCAGAAGAAGTGACCTACGTCATGTCCTTAATTCCCGCACAAATCACACTGCTGACTGTAATACTGATCACTCTTAGTTATGACAAAATCACGGTTCACACCAAAGACGATTCACTCAGCTGAGAGCGTTTGTCGAAGAGTGAAGATCAACACCAAAGCCATTCAAGATGATGCGCTATACAAAAAGTTCAGTGAAGAAATTGAGATGAAACTGAATCCTGAGCAATTTATAACTGCACAGAGCGCCGAAAATATGTGGCATCTAGCTAAAGAAAATATTATGCAGACAGCTATCGGAACATTTGGGAAGCAGGGTAGGACTCAAAGTGACTGGTTTACTGAAGGTGAAAGTGGGTTGCGTCCACATATAGACAAGAAACGTAATGCTCATATACAGGTTATGAATAATCCTAAAGACCAAGGAGCAATAGCTGAATACAAGGCCTGCAAAGCAGATCTGCAACGAGTTTCTCGCCATTGCAAAAATAGATATTGGACCAACCTTTGCAAAACTATTCAGATCTGCTGAGACAAAGGAGATTATAGTGGCATATATCAAGGCATAAAAAAGGCCACTGGACCAACAAGCAGGAAGTTCGCTGCAATAAAAGATCTAAATGGAGACCCAATCAACAATAAAAATCAGCAGCTAGATAGATGGGTGCAGCACTATGCTAAACTATACTCAGAAGAGGACAACATTTCTTCAGAATCTTTGGGTACTTTACCAACTTACCCTGTTATGTCTGAGCTTGATGATCCTCCCACTGTTGACGAATTAAAACTCACACTTAAAAGTCTAAAGCTAGGCAAGACTACAGGCAGAAATCATCAAACTTGACTGCGTTTTGCCGATATTGTATCAAATCCTACTGCAGTTCTGGGAAGAAGGCACAGTACCTCCAGACATGCGAGATGCAAATATAGAAACAATCTATAAGGGAGGTACTTGTAACAACTATAGAGGAATATCTCTCTTGAGCATTGCTGGAAAGGCGTATGCGAGGATAATCCTGAAGAGACTGGAAACCTTGGCTGCTCGGATCTACCCTGAGTCACAGTGTGGATTTCGAACTGGCAGATCCACAAGTGACATGATATTCACCGTGCGCCAACTACAAGAGAAGTGCCGCAAACACAGAGTGCCATTATATGTGGCTTTTGTTGACCTCAATCAAGACTTTGACACCGTCAGTAGGGAGGGACTCTACAGCATATTGGAAAATATTGGATGTCACCCAACTTTGCTCTCTTTAATAACATATTTTCACAACAATATGCGTGGTTCTGTAATCTTCGATGACAGTACATCTAAACCATTCAGTATGGACTGTGGCGTAAGACAAGGCTGTGTGTTGGCACCTACACTTTTTGCAATTTTCCTCTCGGGTCTGCTCCAACTGGTTTTAGAGAATTGCAATGGTGGAGTACATCTGCATACTAGGAAAGATGGAAGGCTTTTCAATGTCAGACTTCTGAAGAGTAAGACAAAGCGCTAGGAGATAGTCACTCGTGAACTCCTGTATGCCGATGATGCTGCAATTGTTGCAGAAGAGCTAGTATCAAGATTCAGTCACGCATGCCACCTATTCTCGATGAGTGTAAGCAGCAACAAGTCAGTAATTATGGTTCAGGGTGCTAACACAAAGCCGAATATCACACTAGATGGCACTACTCTGCAAGTCGTAGACAACTTCTGCTATCTTGGATCTACTATAGAATCAAACATGTCTGTTGACAAGGAAATTGATGCTCGCATTGGAAGAGCTACGACAACTTTTGGCAAACTCTCTACACGTGTTTGGAAAAACAACAAACTCTCTTTGACCACCACAATTCTTGTATATCAAACTTGCGTCCTCAGCATCCTTTTGTGTGCATCGGAAACATGGACTACCTATGCCAAACAAGAACGTCGCCTTAATGCTTTCCACATGCGGTGCCTGAGATCCATCCTCGGAGTAACGTGGAAGGACCGAGTGACCATCGAAGAAGTGCTATCTAAAACTAGCTGCAACACTATTTCAGCTATCTTGAAGCAGAGACGACTCCGCTGGCTGGGACACGTCCACCGTATGGATCCTCACAGATTACCACGTGAGATGATGCTTGGAGAGATCTCTATAGCCAAAAGACCTGTAGGACGTCCTGTATTGAGGTTCAAGGACTCCTTTCAACGAGATATGGAGAGCTTTGGAATCGACAAAGACAGATGGGAGGCACGGGTTAGCATGAGACCAGAGTGGCGTGTGATATATCATCTGGAATGCCGAAGCATGATGAAGGCTTGTTAGACAGATTAAGGCAGAAAAATCTTCGCAATGCTACCACTGCTCCTGCTTCAGCAGCCAGATACACTGGTGACAATTGCGGCAAGAGATGCCGTGCTGCCATTGGCTTGACAAGTCATATGAAAAAATGCAACCCATAAACACACAGACACTGCAACAATCATCTACCAAGATGTCGTGGCCAATATATATATATATATATATATATATATATATATATATATATATATATATATATATATATATATATATATATATATATTAGACGATGTTTTCGAGGAGGTGGTGATTGGAATTCAGAACTTTTTCTTCTCAATTGCTTTTAAATATCTGAATTAACAGTACACAAAAATTAGAGCTAATTGCTAGGTCATCTATTTGTTTGCAGAGTTCATTGTTGGATCCGTAATAGTTGTGTCCGTTAGATCAGTAACGTGGGTGCAAGGAACTTTCTTGGGAGTTTGTAGTTAGGCATTAATTATCTGTATTGTGGAATCTACTTCTACACAGGAATAAGGGTATTGCATGTCAAATGAAGCAAGTGTGGCTTCATCTGTAAAATTTGATGTTTTTGATATGTTGTGTAAATTCTGAAGTGGTTTTTAAGTGTTCTATTAGTATTGGACCTTTACGTTTCTTTGAGAATTTTGAAGAGCTTTTTGTTGAGTTTGAATGTTGGACTGTTACCGCAGCTAACTATAGGACTGATAACAGTACCACTTTTTTGTATCTTTGGTTATGATCTAAGGCAAAGTGCTTGTGGACTCATTGCTACGATGTTTTCGAACTTCTTCAATGGTGAGTAGGAAGTTTATGTTGTTTGAGACTTGTTTAATCTCCTTTTTCTATTCTGTCTGTTGGATATTTAGGCATTTCTGTAATGGTGTTAGCTTGGAAGAAGTATAAAGTTTCTTCTATGAATGTTTCTCTGTTCATTACAACAGATGTGTTGCTCTTGTTCGAATCCCGCCTCGGGCATGGATGTGTGTTATATCCTTAGGTTAGTTAGGTTTAAATAGTTCCAAGTCTAGGGGACTGATGACGTCAGATGTTAAAAGTCCCATAGCGCTTAGAGTCATTTGAGCCATTTTGTCCTTGTTGGCTCTTACTATTATTGCTTTTTTGCATTTAATTTTGTCTTTATGGTACGTCATATTCTAGTCTATGAAGCAAAAAATGTTCGGATTTAAAGCATCCCAATGTTATTATTATATTGTTAGACCGCAATTTTTGTAACTGGTCTTCTATATTTCTTTTCTGATACACTGTTCGTAATCGTGGTAAATAATAAGCTATTCACATGCTTCAACCAATTTTCCTCAAGAATTCGTAAAGCACGATGTAGGATGCGTATGTTAGTGAATTAATTCTCGACAGGCTGAAACTTTTTATGTGGGCCCTTCTGCATACCTCTCGGAATTTTTTCGACTGCAGTTTCACGTGAAGCAGGTTGTGGCTTTCATGTGGCGTAGCGGACAAAGAACGCCAAACGCTCGCCCGTTTACTCGCGTCTTCTGGAAATCCATTACCGCTCGCGTGACAAAAAGGAGCAGTGCGCCGCATTTAAAGCGCCGTAATCGATTCTCACCGACGTCGGCCCCACCGGGCGACTTCTTCGTGCGGCCGCCGCCATCTTGTTTTTTGCCGTCATTACTCAGAGGTCAATGAGCATCCCCCGCGGCGCCGCCGCCAAATGATGGCCCGTAAAAGCGAATCTGCAGCAGCAGCAGCCCTGGAGACGGAACGGCGGCGAGGCACGGCGGCGTCTGGCGGCGACCACCCAGCTCGCCACGTAATGGCCCGTGAAGCGCGCATCACCTCGCTGTGTGCTGCTGTCTTCGCCCTCAATATGCATGGCGAGCTGGCGGCGGGGCGGCGGGGGCTGTGACAGGCCTCCCGTATCGCACAAAAGGCCGCCGGACAGACGGTGGAAGCCGGCAGTTCTCTCCCCACCTCGTCACCACGGTTTGACCCTTACGAGACCCCTGGTCTCAGATTACGGTAATACACTACTGGCCATTAAAATTGCTACACCATGAAGGTGACGTGCTACAGACCCCAAATTCAACCGATGGGAAGAAGATGATGTGATATGCAAATGATTAGCTTTTCAGAGCATTCACACAAGGTTGGCGCCTGTGGCGACACCTACAACGTGCTGACATGAGGAACGTTTCAACCGATTTCTCATACACAAACAGCAGTTGATCGGCGTTGCCTGGTGAAACGTTGTTGTGATGCCTCGTGTAACGAGGAGAAATGCGTACCATCACGTTTCCGACTTTGATTAAGGTCGGATTGTAGCCTATCGCGATTGCGGTTTATCGTATCACGACATTGCTGCTCGCGTTGGACGAGATCCAATCACTGTTAGCAGAATATGGAATCGGTGGGTTCAGGAGGGTAATACGGAACGCCGTGCTGGATCCCAACGGCCTCGTATCACTAACACTCGAAATGACAGGCATCTTATCCGCATGTCTGTAACG
This sequence comes from Schistocerca nitens, assembly GCF_023898315.1. Lineage (NCBI taxonomy): Eukaryota > Metazoa > Arthropoda > Insecta > Orthoptera > Acrididae > Schistocerca > Schistocerca nitens. The sequence continues at coordinate 843,963,159 of NC_064617.1, forward strand.
GATCGTGCAGTCACGTCTCGATCCCTGAGTCAACAGATGGGGACGTTTGCAAGACAACAACCATCTGCACGAAAGGTTCGACGACGTTTGCAGCAGCATGGACTATCAGCTCGGAGACCGTGGCTGCGGTTCCCCTTGACGCTGCATCACAGACAGGAGCGCCTGAGATGGTGTACTCAACGACGAACCTGGGTGCACGAATGGCAAAACGTCATTGTTTCGGATGAATCCAGGTTTTGTTTACAGCATCATGATGGTCGCATCCGTGTTTGGCAACATCGCGGTGAACACACATTGGAAGCGTGTATTCGTCATCGCCATACTGGCGTATCACCCCGCGTGATGGTATCGGGTGCTATTGGTTGCACGTCTCGGTCAACTCTTGTTCGCATTGACGGCACTTTGAACAGTGGACGTTACACTTCAGATGTGTTACGACCCGTGGCTCTACCCTTCATTCGATCCCTGTGAAGCCCTACATTTCAGCAGGATAATGCACGACCACATGTTGCAGGTCCTGTACGGGCGTTTCTGGATACAGAAAATGTTCGACTGCTGCCTTGGCCAGAACATTCTCCAGATCTCTCACCAATTGAAAACGTCTGGTCAATGGTGACCGAGCAACTGGCTCGTCACAATACGCCAGTCACTACTCTTGATGAACTGTGGTATAGTGTTGAAGGTGCATGGGCAGTTGTACCTGTACACGCTATCCAAGCTAAAGAGTGAATAACTAAAGAGTGCTAGAAAGGGTTGGTAAGAGGAGATGTCTGCCAGAGGTGGTTGTTCTGGGTACTGATTTCTCAGCATCTGTGCACCCAGATTGCGTGAAAATGTAATCACATACGAGTTCTAGTATAATATATTTGTCCAATGAATACCCATTTATCATCTGCATTTCTTTTTGGTGTAGCAATTTTAATGGCCAGTAGTGTATACACTAGTGCCCATAAAAGCTGTAACACCAGTAACAGTAGAAAATAACGGAAGTTTACTTACTGCGTCGACTGCGGCGAGATAAGTCGTGCATTTGACACTATAATACTGATTTAGGTCGGGTATCAGCTACTACAGTATTGAAAAATGTGTGAATTCTTAAGGGACCAAACTGCTGAGGTCATCGGTCCCTCGACTTACACACTACTTTAAACTATCATATCAGCGCACACTCCGCTGCAGAGTGGAAATCTCATTCCGGATAATTTAAACTAACTTAAAGTAACTTACGCTAAGGACAACACATACGCATGCTCGAGAGAGGACTCGAACCTCCGGCGGGAGAAGCCGCACAATTCGTGACATGGCGCCTCTAACCGCTCAGCCACTCGGCGCTCTTTCTACAATATTTGTTTCCCATGTATGGGGTACTACAATACCGTTTTGCACGGTCAAAGTCAGGTAAAACCATTAAATGAAGAAATACACTTCCGATTACTGTTCTTGATAATTATACTTATAGAATTTATGATTTTCGGCTCACGTGGTCACTCATTGATAAAGGACAGAGAAGTTTCTGACGAACAGTAATTACAGTCATGCTTGGGACTATCAACATATCCAAAGATAATACCTTGAGAAGCTGCTTAGCCGGCCTGAGTGGCCGTGCGGTTCTAGGCGCTACAGTCTGGAGCCGAACGACCGCTACGTTCGAAGGTTCGAATCCTGCCTCGGGCATGGATGTGTGTGATGTCCTTAGGTTAGTTAGGTTTTTACTAGTTCTAAGTTCTAGGGGACTAATGACCTCAGATGTTAAGTCCCATAGTGCTCAGAGCGATTTGATTTTCTACATCATGCCAGTTGGAATAATAGTCAAGTATTAAATAAGTTAACTGCGTCTCAAGCTAAAATTCTAAAGCACGCTTAATTCAGACAAATGTTAGTACTATCGTTATGTTTGGATTTTTGTAACAATGAAACTTGAGAGGTCGTGTTCAGAAAGAAGGAAACATCAAATCGTAATTTTACCTTTATAGTATCAGCAACAACCACTTTGATAAAGAGACGATAATTAAATCAAGACCCTAAGCTGTCGACAGGCGTTGATATACATCAACAGGGACAGTTGAAAATGTGTGCCCCGAATGTGGCTCCAACCCGGGATCTCCTGCTTACATGGCAGACATTCTATCCATCTGAGCCACCGAGGGCACACAGGTTAGTGCGACTGCAGGGATTTATCCCTTGCACGCTCTCCGTGAGACCCACAGTCCCAACTTAATGTCCACACGCTACATTCGTAGTGCCCCTGCCCATTACGCTCATTAGTCGCGGCAGACAATCTTACCGAGTCCCGTAAGAGTTTGGGCAATGCATGTGCATACAGCACAGAAGAAGAAGATCAATCGCCGGTTAGCCCTAACTATGTGGAGATGGTATCTGTTCTTTCGGACATGTCCGAAAGAACATATACCATCTTCATATTCGGATAATGTTCCTTGAACTACTGAAAACTGTATCGCAAAATCATATTGTTAAGGAATATAATAATTATATAGACGTGAAGATGTTACATTAAAGTACTAACATCTTTTTAATTTTAAACTAAATTTGAGCAGTTAGTAATGGATGAGATATAGACATCAGTAGGTAAGAACTGTGACGGCTTTGTAGAAGTGCGACACGTAGATAGAGATTGCGTATCAGTTGTGTTAGAAGTGTTTCGTAAGTTCTGCATGTTACAATGTTGCTGATGTTAGCTCTTACGTTGTAATTGTAACTGTTTTGATATATGAGTTGGACAAAAAGCACCGATAAACCATAATGATTACTAAAATTAAAGACGTGTTATAATTTATTACAGTTAAAAAATCTATTATGTAGATTACATCAGATCTGTGAAGACTAACCTGGAGGTACTAAATACACAGTTTAGACTTCTAGATCATTAAGAGCGAAGATAAGTATATTGTGCTTAATCGTTTTTAGGGCAGAAGCGGAGGAGCCATCGGTCCCATTGGATTTGGGAAGGATGGGGAAAGACTTCGGCCGTGCCCTTGCAAGGGAACCACCTCGGCATTTGCCTGAAACGTTTTAGGGAAATCACCAGAAACGAAAATTGCAGTGCTGAACTGACATCACGTATGGTCACACGGGTACGTCATTCAGTGTTGCTTCAACTCTGCGCTAACTGGACAGCTATTGGTGGCGTGCCAGGCTCTCGACAGCTCACCACAACATGATTTCAGTGGGTGACAGATCTGGAGAACTCTATAGCCATGCCAAAAGTCGACCACCTTCCGTATCGATGTAGGTCAGGATGGCAAGGGCAACATAAGGGGTAGCATTGTGCAGGGCATAGAACTAATAGCAAAATTGTAAAACTGCTCATGCAGGTGAAGTATTGCTGAGCGGGTTGAACAGATAGCTCTGTGGCAAATTGGATAAATGGTGGAGGGAGGGGGGGGGGGAGGAACAATTAGGATTTAAAGGAGGAAAAGGAAGAAGAGATGCTATTGGCCTGTAAAAAATCACGAAAGGTACGAGGGAAGATCGGAATGTAATGCACAATAATGTTTTTCTCCTCTGGCATTGCAGCCTGAAAGCCTAGTGAGAGAAACCTGAACTACGAAAGAAGCAAGGCCCGAGTGTTACTGTCGTCAGCTTATGAAGAGCAGCGAAATGTAAGTCGATATTTGTGGGCCAAAGGGCGTAAACCGAATGAAATTCACAGGAAAATGCGTGGCGTGTATGGGGACTACTGTGTGGACCGTAGCAAAGTCTCCAAGCGGTGTGCACTCTTCCAAGAGGGCCGTGTGAACCTTAGTGATTCGTCACGCTCCGGGCAGCCGGTAACAGCTGCAACCCCCTGTAATATCGCAGCCATTGAAGCAGCAATTTTGAACGATTGTTACGTGCAACGGTGAACTTTATCGCAGCAGTTCAACATTTCCTATGGTGCGGTGTACGATATTCTTCATGACACATTGAAAGTATGTAAAGATAGACATCGCTAGGTGTCTGAGAAAATGACAGGCAACCGCAAGAGCCAGCGAATGATGACAAGCTCGGATCACTTAACGTGTTACAGTGCAGAAGGGCATGACTTTCTGAAAGGAATCGTCACTGGTGATGAGCGTCCCACTACACGCGCGAAGCCAAGAAGATCTCTACGGAGTAAAACATGCTGGTTCCCCAGCACGAAATAAATTCAGAGTGACGCAGTCTGCTACGAAAATGCTTGTGACAGTGTTCTGTGATATTTATGGCGTGTTATTGGCGGACTTTTTTCAACACCAGACCACTGTGAATGCTGAAGCCTATATTAAGACTTTGGTTAAGTAGCGACGTGCTCTTCGTGACGAATGTCACACCATTAATGTTGACGACGCCAGAATTCTGCATGACAATGCTCACTCCCATGTTGCTGCTCCTGTTGGTGAGAACATGGCCGAATTTGGGTGGGGGGTGCTCCAGTATCCATCACACAGTCCGGACCTTGCACCGCCGGACTTTCATCTGTTTCGTCCTATGAAGGAACTTCTGACCGGCCAACGCTGTACGGCAGATGTGGAAACGAAATCAGCAGATGACTATAGTCCAACCAAACGGACTTCTGCAAACGTTGCGTATTGAAACTGGTACCATTTTTGGAGAAATCTGATGAGGACGTTGGTGATTGTGTAGAAAAGTAGGTAGAAGATGCAAGTTCATTTGTATTTGTTTTGCTTTGTTACCTATTATACTTTCTGGTAATAAAATTATTGTGCGTTACTTTCCGATGTTCCATCGTAAAGGTACGGAAATTTACGTTCTTTTTATTGATTTGAAGAAAAGCTTTTGACGGAGTACAGTGGAACGAGCTGATGGATATTTTGGAGAGGAAAGGAGTAGACTGAAAGGAGAGATGACTGGTACAGAATCTACATTTACATAAGAAATTAAGAATAAGGATTGCAAATGAGAAGTTGGAAGCAAGCAGCATTGGAAGGGGCGCTAGAGAAGATTGTTGCCTCTCCCCTTTATTGATCAAGTTATACTGAAAGAGATTATTGCGAAAGGCTTGCATGGAAACAGAGGAGTGTATATTGGTGAGAAGAGAATACAATGCATTAGATTTGCTGTAGACATGGTATTATTGGCGGAAAGTGAACTAATTGTAAATTAAACGCTAAGAGATCTGAATGAAACTTGTGTGGAATATGGGATGCGGCCGGGATGGCCAAGCGGTTCTAGGCGCTACAGTGTGACACCGCGCGACCGCTACGGTCGCAGGTTCGAATCCTGCCTCGGGCATGTTTGTGTGTGATGTCCTTAGGTTAGTTAGGTTTGAGTAGTTCTAAGTTCTAGGGGACTGATGACCTCAGAAGTTAAGTCCCGTAGTTCTCAGAGCCATTTTGAAAATGGGATGAGAATCAACACAGTAAAAACAGATATTATTGTGATAGGCAAAGGAAGGAGACTGACAAACGTTAAGCTAGGACAAGTTATTACTAGCCAAGTAAGAGCACTTGAATATCTTGGAGGTAAGACCGCTGAAGACTTGACATGCCATCAGGAGTGAAAACTCGCATTGCTATAGCGAAAGAGACATTCAATTGAAATGTGGGACTATTGTGTGGCAAATTAGATAAAGATCTGAGGAAAAGACGTGGCAAGTGTTTTTTCTGGAGTGTGACACCATATGAGGCAGAAACATGTACACTGAAACGAGAGAACGAAAAGAAGCTAGAAGCATTTGAGATGCGAATGTGGACGAGATTTGAGAGGATAAACTGGAGTGAGTAACTAGAGAGTGCTAAAAAGGGGTGGGGAGAGAAGAGACGAGATACAAGGTGACAGAAGGGAAATTACGCATGCGGGATGGCAGGAGACAGAAGAGAATGGAGAGTTACCTTGTGAAAACCTGCCTTCCGGCAGAACACTGATGATGATGATGTTGAAAGATGTCACAGAGACCTCCAGGACAGGGCAAAGCCACCGATCATCACACGTCAGAAATACTGAATAATTGTTGCTGTCCAAATAATCAGCTATGCGATTCAGAGGTGATCTTGTTGTGCAGTCACGCTTCTATCTGGGCCCCTTACGACTATGACAACTGCGATGTGGGAACGGGGCTGCTCCTCTGTGTCTCCACAGACTGATACGTCCATCACGATGCCGCACGCAGAACGTAGTCTAGTCTGAGAAGATGACATGGCGCCACTCCTGCGTCCACGTTCTCAGCTGCCTCATCAATGATGGAAGCTGCAAACAATGGGCGCCGTGCTTTCATTTCGTGGTGCTACAGACGTCGCCGCACTGTCGCAGCAGATACTTGTGTTGTTGCACAGAACCTCGTTCCATGTCTCAAGGTACGTAATACACACACACATACACTCATGTTCTGAAAAAACAGCACACCTTAAACAACTAGAGATAAGACGTTTATACTCACAGGAAATGAATAGCATTTCAGTCACCTCGGTTCAGCATGTGTCCTGTTGCACAGTAGGCAAAGGGTCCGCCATGGGCGCTGATAACTTGTTCCACACGTTATGGTTTCAACAAGTATAAGGCGCGAACGGCGTCCTGTGGTACAGCCATCCATGCTACAATCACCTGGTTCCAAAGTTCATCTGCGGTGGTCGGTATTGGGTCACAGCGCTGCACCCCTCGTTTCATCGTATTCAACACATTTTCGATTGGCGACAAGCCTGCTGATCTGGAGGGCCAGAGCAAGAGGTTGTCATCCTGTGACACCAACACATGTTGTCGTGCATTGTCTTGTTGAAAAATGGCGAGTAGGTTGTTGTGCAGAAATGATATGGCTACAGGTTGCAGAATGTTATTCGGGTAGGTCTCACCGGTCACAGTGCCTTGGACACGCAACAGCTGTTATTTATGATTGTACTCAATAACGCCACATGCCTTAGTGCCTCGAGTTGGCACTGTACGTCTTGTGCGAATGCAGTCACTGTGATGCTGCTCCTCCTCTCTGCGGCGAACCAAAATGTGGCTATCATTTTCGAATAAACAGAACCTTGATTCGTCCGAAAACACTAGCTGACGCCATTCCGGTTCCCAGTGACATCGTTGTATACGCCACTGCCGTCTAGCACGTTTCTGCAGTTTCATCGAAGGCAGGCGAGAAGTGAGCTATGTGCACGTAACCTATCGCGTAATAAACGGCGACGAACTGTCACCCCTGATAGTGTACGATGTGTTCAACTGTTGTGCCAGAGCCGAGGAGGACGCAGTTCTGCCCTGTAACGCCATTCAGATGAGGTGTCGATCTTCTCGTGGAGGGGGGGGGGGAATTGGGTGGAGGAGGTGGGGGGGGGGGGGGAGCGGTCTGACCTGACGCATCTCGTCGTGTTGTACGCCCTACTGTGAACCATTCCCCTCACACACACACCAGTTGCACTGCCGAACCACTTCGTCACACACGAAAAGCAATTTTCCTGATGGATACGTCACATTCTCTCATGCCAATAATGCTCCCTCTTTCAAATACGCTGATTTGACGGTACGGTGCGCGCATTCATCTGCGAGACATCCTGCAAGTCTGCTCAAGTCACATTGATCCATTACCTTCGGTTTACAGCGACAATGAAATCCGCAGGCACATCTTACCGGTAGGGGGTGTTGCGCCGCATTATCGATGTTGACTTTGAACATGCGTGCCGACATGATTGAAATGCTCATGATTACTGCAGAACATACTAATGTACATTTCCGGTGAATATGAACTTCTTATCCGTAGCCGTTCAGGGTATACTGTTTTTTTCTGAACATGAGTTTATTATAACTTACAGTCCTCCACCGCGTTTTTCTGTCTGTATGCGAAGGCCAATCTCAGAAAATGCTGTAGAGATTTTGGTAAGGTTTTCACTAAGAGATTGGTTGATTCATAAGAAACGTTTGTGGATATAATTCATAAATAGTTCGTACAAATTTGCTGAACTCTATGACTTAACGTCCATCACCATGCGTTTCTGTCTGTACGTGGAGGTTAATTTCAGGAACTACTGTAGGGATTTAAATACCATATTCGCTATTAGTCTGACTGGTAAGGAAGGTTTTTGTACATAATTTACATATATTTCATGTAAATGGCTGAACTACGATTACGTTTGTCGAATTCGTGCCTCCCGAGAATTTTCTGGTTGACTCTGTTTAAATCATTATACGAGAGTCCATCTCCGTAGCGTAGCGGTAGTGTTACCGCCTACCACGTAGGGGGCCAGGGTTCGATTCCCGGCAGGGGACTGGGCGTTGTGTGTCCTCCACCATCATTTTCATCATCATTGACTCTCAAGTCGCTGAAGTGGCGTCACCTAAAAAGAACTTGCAATACAGCGGCCAAACTCCCCCGAATGGGGCCTCCCGGCCAACAATGCCATACGATCATTTCCATTATACAAGAGTTTGTAGTAAATATTCAGTTATCTAACGCTGTTCTCCGAATTTTAATCAAAACTCTATGCCATGGAACGAATGCGAAATTGCTGTTATGCTAAACAGGAGCCTGGCTGTAGATTACACAACTTATCAATAGCTTTCAACCTGGCGAGAAATCTGGCTCAGATAAGCGAAAACTTCATAGTATAGTTATTAAGTTAAAGTTCTGAAGAGAATACGTCTAAACCAAAAATTGACTTAAACGTTAGTGAAACACATATCACAGATACAGTTAAGACTGTTCGGACCTTTCTGGGCACAATTTTCATAAACCAACCATCACTAATACAGCTCTGAATCCTTAGAATGTTTCATTGATCGTACAGTGTTGTTTCCCGCTCATCACTGTTGTTTCCTAAAAACGACTTCCTCGAAAAGACTCAACTCTATCACTTCATGGGACTGAATATTTCTCAGTCGCTTCCGTGATTGTCGTTTCAAGAACTCTTGCCTTTTCTACGAATTTCTTCAAGTTTTCTTATCTTTTTTACTCATGACTTTTCTATATTTGCCTGTTAAAGAAAATACCGTAAAAATTTAAGTTTTTATGTCACATGTTTCGTCCGGTACAATTCGAAACGTGCTTTGTATGACAGAGCCCGAAAGTATTGCTGTGGTATTGTAGCATTCCCATTGTATAATTTCATCTAGAGGTTGTCGTAGCCTACGATATAAGACAGGCTACTCTAAAAATGTAATACGATTAACTTGAAAACAAAAAACAACTGTCCAAAGTTAAGTTTGTGCAGCGGAAAAGTAACTATGAATAAAAAGCCGACTACGCTTCTGAAACGGGCTGTTATCTTGATTCAAAATGGCATTAGTGGTTTGTTTCTTCATAGTTCGCACTGCAGTGATGTGGCAAGTCTCGATCCTTGCGCTAGATTTCAGAAGCAGCTCTTGTCCGATACAGTCCGCTATCCGATCCTACCGCGCCGTACTGTAGATCTTTCTATTCATTTATCTTTGCTCTACTAACACACTCAATATTTCACAATCGATATCTAGTTCAGCACTGACTGCAAAAGCACACAACTAGCACTCACAGTAGCTGAGAGCCAGCTGACGAGTGCTAGAGAGTTCTCACACTCTCTCTGAGAACACCGTGAAAAACGTTCTCGTGAAACAATACATCAGTACGACTGGCACACAGCGAAAAGGATTGCGTCACTGGTTTTGCATAACATCTATCTCTACGTCCGTGCTCCGCATACTATGGGAGGTGCGCGGCAGAATCTGCTTCTCATTGCTTCACATATCGCAAGTTCATTCCCGTTCCATTCAGGTATAAGGCGTGGGAAAAATTCTTAAATGTCTCTGTGGCGTGCTGCAATTAGTCGCATCATATTTACACGGTCCCTGGGGAAGTGATTCTTGTGGGTCTGTGGTATATTCCTAGATTCTTCAGTTAACACTGGTTGACACGATGTATGGTCTCGCAAGATAGCTGGCGCCTATCTCGAATCGTCTTCAGCTTTAGGTTTCCGCGCATTTGCATTATGCTCACCCGTTTTCGACACTTGTGATTGTTCGTGCTACCGTAACGTACACGTCCATTATCTCCTGTTAGTCGTATTTGTTATGACTGTAACAAACGTTATCAGTGTTTTATAATAGATCGTACGAATGTTCTATAGGCCATCTCCTTAGCATCCCAAGTGCATTTTCTCAGTTTCCTAACAATGAACTGAAGTCTGCCACAAACTTTACCTACGACTGAGTCCATGTGATCATTTCATTTCATATTAGTACAGACTGAAACAAGCAGGCATTTGGATGAGTTAACCGATTACCGTTGATATTGTAATAATGCGATACTGATTTTTTGCTTTTTGTGAAGTGTACAGCTTTACATTTCTGGATATTCAAAGGAAGACGACCATCTTTTTTTTGCTTTGAAATCTTACCTAGATCTAAATGGACGCAATGGAGTCTTAGTCTTAGATAGTGATTAACAACGAAATACAAGAACTAATCTTAACACATTTGTGAAAGTGGATTTCTAGAGGTTGTCTTATTTTTATGCCGTTTTGTCGTTTGAAAGCATGCCATCAACAAAGTAGTCGTAATGAATTTATTTATTCTGAAAATACTTTCTCGTGAGCAGTGCTTGTGTAAGTCCCCTACTTATGTATTTTGTCGAGCTGCGCACTTTCAGTGTGTTTCCTTTTCTATTGTACTAATTATGTACACTGTTTTATATACTTTTTATACTTCACTCTCACCTGTTTTCACACGATATTTACACAATATCGAGATTTGAGAGAACACTTATGTCGCCATTTTCAAAGAGATGCACTCAGTTATTGTCGCTGCAAACTTGTTCGTTTTTTTTTCGGTTCATTGAGGCGCTAATTTTGAACTCCTTGTAATGTATCTGATGCGGCAGAGTTTATTTGATGTATGTATGTGTGTGTGTGTGTGTGAAGGGGTGTGAGGCGAAATGCGCGCCAGCGTGTGAAAGACAGAGAGAGGGGGCTAGAAAAGGGAGGAGAGGAGATCGGGAATCAGATGGGTTTGGATACGCGAAAACACAAAATTGTTAAGGCTTCCGTGGCCACTTGTTGAGAAATTGCCTGTTGGCTTCCGTCTCGTCTCTTCGGTTGACGTTCGTCTGATGATTTTTCTGATGTTTCGCCAGCACGAGTGGCTGGTACTGCCAAAGTTTCACCCTCCAAACCACCAGCAATGGAGGGTGAAACTTTGACAATGCCAGTCACTCGTGCTGGCGAAACGTCAGAAAAATCAACAGACGAACGTCAACCGAAGAACCCGAGACAGAAGCTAACAGGCAGTTTGTCACACTCGAAAATCTTTAAATACTGTGTTTTATTTGGGGAAGTGTTTTTGCATAACTCACCAAGCGTTGCAAACAGTGTCTTGTTGCACTGTGTTGCATTTTTACCCCAAAATTGATCTTCTGTCATCGCTTTTCATATGCGATAGTTCTCCTCTATTGAACGTCCTTCATAGGGACAGTAACTTCTCTGAGGATCTTGAGATCAGTTTCAATGTTATCTGCGAGGTTGTTTTCGTCTGTAAGAGAATCTGAAAAAATTAGGTGTGTGCTGTCACTCTATAGGCTCTGAAGTCATAAGGAAAACTATTTTTAAAATATTTGCATGTTTGGTCTGTGTAGACAGACTAGCGTGAACTACAAGTTAACTGACAGATTCCTATTTATACCTATACATATACATACATACATATCCAGAGGCCACAGACACTGCAGACGACCCGCTGCTTCCACAAACTGCCTCCATTGCTCTGTGTTTTGTGCTCGGTTCCTCCAGGTTTCTTCATTCCACAGGGCTGTCAGGTCCTTCGCCATGCTGTCCACTCAACACTGCCTTGCTCGTCCTATAGGGCGTCTGTTTCCCCTCAAGTGTTCCCTTTGCCTGTCTTTCTTCTGTCACACGGACAACATGGCCTGTCCACTCGATTCTTTTGCTCTTCAACTTCTGTTGATGTTGGTTGTTATATCTGGAGGTAGATTTCTTCATTCTTCCTCCTCCACTCTCATTTATCTAAGATCGGTCCGCATATATCTTTCTCCTTACTCTTCTCTCAAATACTTACAATTTTTCCTCTTCGTCTTTGGTCATGCTCTAGCCTTCTGAACCATATATGACTGCTGGGCATATCAACTGTGCTACATATTCTCATTTTCAATGGCTCAAATGGCTCTGAGCACTATGCGACTTAACGTCTGAGGTCATCAGTCGCCTAGAACTTAGAACTAACTAACCTAAGGACACCACACACACCCATGCCCGAGGCAGGATTCGAACCTGCGACCGTAGTGGTCGCTCGGCTCCAGACTTTAGCGCCCAGAACCGGACGGCCACTCCGACCGGCTCTCATTTTCGTACTGGCTGATATTGAGCTGAGCGTCTCCATGAGGGAATACACGCATTTCGTTCCCACTACTATTCTTTCCTTAATGTCCATTTCTGTGCTGTTTTTGCTGCTAAACCATGATCCCAGGTACTTGAACTGGTGAACTCTCTTGAACGTAAAGCCTCATTCCAGCTTCGGAAAAACAGTGGAGGTGTTTTTAGTGTTTAGATTTTTCTGTACTGTGTTTATTGTGGGGAATGATATTTTCAGTCCTTATTTCTTCAGAATGTTCCTCATCTTGTGGATGATTTTGTTGCTGTATGTTGGTATGTACCAGAGCTAGCAAATTGTGGGGATAAACAGAACACCAGGCCATCTTTAAATTCATATTCGTCGCGGTAGTTGAATTTAAACAAGACCTCAGCCAGCACTCCAGCGAAGCACATCAGTTGTTTCCGGCGGTGCTTCCTGTGCGTACTCGTCTGATCAGTGAGTGCACACACAGCACGTGCGCCAGGGCCCCCCCACGTCGTATTAAACACGACTGTGACGAGGATAACAGAGTGTACGCGAGGGTCACCAGAGGATGTCTCCGGCGTCCGTTGAGCTACCGCGCGCCTGCCGCAGCCGACACTTGACAGATACACAGCGGTCCGCCCCCACAGGGAGGAACCCCCTTGCGGCTGAGGCCTCTCGGCCGCCCCTAAACACCTGTCGCCTTCCGCTACAAAGTGGCCCAGCCACCACACACACCGGCCCCTCTCCCCCCCGGTGGCGCGTCAAAATTTATTTCCCGTCCGCCAGTTAACACCGCGGCCTCCCTGCCTCGGTTACAAATGAGCAGCCGCGTATTGTTCGCTAATACAACCCATTCTGCCGCGTGTCTCGCCGCGAGCGAGGCGCGTTAGTCACGAAGTGCATCACCAGGTCTTTTCCAGCCCCCCTCCCCCACCACTGCTCCTCCCCTTCTTCAACGCGTCACAGAACTCGTCCCTCATTGACGCCTTCCTCTTCCTCCTGGGCGAACGGCCGACTGGCCCGGAAGCAAATTACCGACATGGGCTTTGTTTACAGAAGTACCTTATTATTGTGATTCTACTCCTCCTCGAAAACCAATAAACGGAAGGGACGGCGTCAGAATCGGGGCTATAAATCATCGAAATGGCCCGCAGAACAAACGAAGGCGTGATCAGCGGTCTCTGAGAAGCGCGCCGCCCGAGGCAGGTGTTTCGACCCGGCCGGCGAGGCCTCTTCCTCGCGTTTTGTCTGCCGGCAAATTGATAAAGGAATTACGTCACAGCCGTGACGATTCATTAGTGTGCGTGGGGGCAGCTCATAAATCAGTCATAACAGGCTCGCGGCCTTCAGAAGCTGACACGATCGATGAAACCTTCTCAGCGGGAAGGGAAACAACTGTCCCCCTTGTCCTATACACTACTGAAACTGCCACTCTAGCTGAAGACTGCTACCGTCACTAATGACCTCGATGTCGATGAGACGATAAACCCTAATCTTCCCTCCTTCATTTTTGAAAACTGCTGCGAAATTTCTAATCTCTATTCTGGCCATTTATGGAGGATATGTCCAGCATTATCAGGGCAACGCTGCGCGTAATACAAAGGCTCAGGCGTCCAAGTTGCCTGCAAGGTACACATAAGACTGGAAAAGAAAACTGAGGAACAGTTAGCTGACGATCTGTTTTACTTTAGTAAAATGTAAAGAAACCGAAGAGGCATTTCTGACGTTGCTGTTGATATGGAAGCATGAGTAAAGAAAAATCAAGATACGTTTATGAGATATATTGACCTGCAGAAAGAAATCGACAGTGTAAAATAGTGCAACATGTTCGAAATACTGAGAAAAATAGGGGTAAGCTATAAGGAAAGACATGTAGTATACACTACGTAAGAGCGGTGGCCGTGAGGTTCTAGGCGCTTCAGTCCGGAACCGCGGGACTGCTACGGTCGCAGGTTCGAATCCTGCCTCGGGCATGGATGTGTGTGATGTCCTTAGGTTAGTTAGGTTTAAGTAGTTCTAAGTTCTAGGGGACTGATGACCTAAGATGTTAAGTCCCATAGTGCTCAGAGCCATTTGAACCATTTGAACTACGTAAGAGAACCAAGTGGGAAAAATAAGAGTGGAAGACCATTAACTATGTGGAAAGATTAAAAAGGTTGTAAGGTAGGGATGCAGTATTTTGCCCATGTTGCTCAATCTGTACGTCGAAGAAGCAATGACGGAAACAGAAGAAAGTTTCAAGAGTGGAATCAGTATTCAAACTGAAAGGACATCAATGGTAAGATCCGCTGATGATATTGCTGTACTCTGTGAAAGTGAAGAAGAGTTACAGGATCTGTTGAATGGAATGAATGCTATAATGAGAACAGAATATGAATTTAGGGTAAATCTAAGAAAGACGAAAGTAACGAGAAGCATCATAAATGAGAAGAGTAACAAACTTAATATCTTAACTGGTGATCACGAAGCAGACGCAGTTAAGGAATTCTGCTACCTAACCAACATGATAACCGATGACGGACGTAGCAAAGGGGACATAAAAAGTGGACTAGCACTAGCAAAAAAGGTATTCTTGGCCAAGAGAAGTCTAATAGTATCCAACATAGGTCTTAATTTGAGCAAGAAATTTCTGCGAATGTACGTTTGGAGCACAGCATTGTATGACAGACATGGATTGAAGTAAAACCGTAACAGAAGAGAATAGAAACACTGTAGACGTGGTGCTAACGGTGAATGTGGACTGATAAGGTAAGGATTGAAGAGGCTCTGCGCAGAATCGACGAGGAAAGGAGTATGTGGAAAACACGGACAAGAAGGAGGGACAGGATGATAACGCGTCTGTTAAGACATCAGGGAATAACTTCCGCGGTACTAGAGACAAGTATAGAGGGTAAAAATAGTAGAGGGAGACAGAGATTGGAATACGTTCAGCGAAAAAAAAAAAAAAACAAATAAAATAAAAATGAAAATAAAATAAAGCGAAACGAAGGAAGATTTGGGTTTAACATCCCGTTGACAATGACGTCACTAGAGATGGAGCGTAAGTTCGGAAAGGAACCTCCGCGGAATGTGCCTCGTGCGACTAGAGTTATGGCTATTTAAATTAGTCAGTCGATGCAATACCATTACTTTGCAAAATTAAAACACGTTGGCAGTCCGCGGCGACTTTTTTCATAAGCTCGCGAACGCTCCCCTCGTCAGTATGCTGTTCTCTTTCAAAGTACAGCATTTATGATAGTCTGCACTGCCTGGGACGCGTTCCTACAACTCGCAGCTTACAGGCAAGTGATGTCAAACTGACGTGTCACTCGCTACCACCACAAAAATTAATAGCAGTCGACCCAATAAGCCGGGACTGACACCAGCTTCTGCCATGTGTGAGGCGGCC
This sequence comes from Schistocerca nitens, assembly GCF_023898315.1. Classification (NCBI taxonomy): domain Eukaryota; kingdom Metazoa; phylum Arthropoda; class Insecta; order Orthoptera; family Acrididae; genus Schistocerca; species Schistocerca nitens. The sequence goes on from NC_064617.1 coordinate 843,978,787, forward strand.
CTCGGATATCGCAACATATTCGCAGTAGAAAACAGCCAAATATTTGTAACAAGGAAGAATGTAAATGGCATTGTTGTTCGTCTTACTGACAGGAGTTATAGTTGTACTATTAAGTTTCTGTCTAACCACACCCTCGGAAATCACGACATACTTGGAAAAAAACGACCAAATATTTCTGACAATCAAGAATACGATCAAAGAACAACCGCTTTCAGTCACAATCGTTCTTTTATTTCATTACGCTATGCATTTCGAGCCCTGGGGCTCATCTTCAACTGTTTCGACAGTCTACATAAATTTTTTGCACATTTAGGTTAATGCCGGCGCTGGTAAAATTACAATGTTATATTATAATACGGCACATTGTGGATATAAATTTACAAAGCTAAGACAAATCGAAAATAACTTACTATTTCCAATAGTGGATACATGATTTTGATGCACAATATAAATAAATATGTTTATGTTTTTATACACAGTTTCCATTCTACAGTGCGGCTTTAAACACAAGGTCGGCCGTTGTGGCCGTGCGGTTCTAGGCGCTTCAGTCGGGAACCGCGTGACCGCTACGGTCGCAGGCTCGAATCCTGCCTCGAGCATGGATGTGTGAATGTCCTTAGGTTAGTTAGGTTTAAGTAGTTCTAAGTTCTAGGGGACTGATGACCACAGATGTTAAGTCCCATAGTGCTCAGAGCCATTTGAACCATTTTTTGTAAACACAAGTTAAAACAAGTCAAAGAATTTCAAATGTAAAGATGCTGCAATTCTACAATTACAGAGGTATTATTATTTCTGAGAAGATACGAAGCTATTAAATTATTAATTATACAGAGATATTTCTTATAAAACAAATATTTATGAATACGTCAAATGTGGATGCATGTTATCAGACGGTTCCACTATTAAGTATTAAGATTCTTCAGGAAAAAATAAACTTTTAAAATTACTGAGAGAACTGTGGCTGCTAAACTCCGTTTGTTCATTCAACGTGTTTTCGATTTATCTTAGCTTTGTAAATTTATATTCACAATACGCCCCTGTTTAATATACCATTGTAAGCTTTCCAGTGCCACAATTAACCTAAATCTGCAAAGAAATTCGTGTAGGCTGTCAAATCAATTGAAGATGAGCGCCCATGGCTCGAAATACATCGTGTATTGAAATAATATCACGATTGTGACTGAAAGCGGTTGTTCTTTATTTTACGAAAGTAACAAAATCTCGTAAGAAACACTGAACAAAGGATAACATCAAGAATACAAATGTCACTGCTGGTAGTTGCACCTGCAGCAGTGTCATCTTTCGTTTTTTTAATCAGACTGAAATCACAAATTAGAAGGAAGTTATTTCTGAGGAAGCTCGCTGTTAAATGTAATTAACATCGGATACTGCTGAAATTACATGTATTAACAATGATAACCAAGTCCCAGAATTTGTTAGAAATGCGTGAATAAAATAATAATAACAATAAGAAAAGCGTATAACTCCGCCACGGGGCTTTTTCTCACAAGTGATGAGGAAGGTGGGAGGGGGATCAGTAACACCTCGTAAAAAAATCTGGGTCCATCTGGCTCCGGATGGCAGCATCCTGTGAGGGCCCCTGCCTAGGGTTACAGGTGAAGCAAGTCAATGGTCTCAAAGGCGGAAGAGAAATCCTAACTTCCAACGGAAGAGACAGCGGAAGAACCTGAAAGAGAAAACCATGAAAAATACTCATTTCGGACTAACAATCCGCTCTTACCTTGGAATTTATTTCCTACCATGTACAATGAACAATTTCAATTGCAGAATGGAAAGTCCGCTAGAAGAAAGCACTACCCCAGGTGGTAACTCGAGAGAGTTTATGCAATGCATTGGGACCTAGGGTTCTGGGGAGTCCCAACATCTGGATTAAGGATGAGTCAGAGCATCTTTGGTATCCTTCAAAGCTAAAGTTCAAAAGTAAATTCTTTGCAAGCACCTTGAACGTACACTCATTACTAAAAATTTGTAAACAAAAAAACTTGAAATTCTCTTAGATAAGCATGAAATACAAATTTTAGCAATTCAAGAAACAAGATTTTTGGATGAAAATGTTACAGAAACCAAAAACCATAGAGTTTTTAAAGGTAAACCAGTAATAAAAATCATGAAAGGCATGCGAATACTTGGTTCCGCTTTCTATGTTCATAAAAATTTAGCAGGTAACATTAAGAATTCAAATCCAGTTCAACACGACTATCTCTTCTGACAGTTAAATGCAAAAATAAGTAGTATACCTTTGTTAATTGTCATGCTTCAATCAATGATGACAATAAGAAAAATCCGAGTAAAGTAGAAGCATTCTGGGAACTTCGAAAAGAATAAATATCAAAAACTTCAAAATCAAATGTTATACTAATGGGGGATTTTAATGCACAAATAGGGAGGGAAAAATCGTTTCGAAAAATAGTATGATATTATCCAGCCTATGAAAGAACAAACAAAAATGGTACAAGACCAATCAGTCTTTGTAGAACATTTTAGTTGAAGGTAATGTCAACCTTCTTCAAAAAATTATCGAGAAAGGCAAAAACATGGAGCTTTCTGATGTGTCGGCAGCTGGGCCAACACCTTGTAGATCGAAGTGGCTGAAAGTGCACGCTAAACTAACGCAGACGGGCGTGAAGTACTGGAACATGAGACTTATTAATGAATAAGAAGAAAAGTACGTAGCTGGAATAATATACTTAACTTTATTCTCTTGTTGGAATACATCTCTTGAATAGTAGTAAGCTATAAGCACTGATACAAATGGCGCCTTGCTAGGTAGTAGCTATGGAATAAGCTGAAGGCTATTCTATCAGTCTCTCGGCAAATGAGAGGAAGACTTGGTAGGTCTGGTCGCAAGCTATGTCGTCCGTACAACTGGGGCGAGGTCTAGTCCGTGTCTTGTGACCTGCCATGTGGTGGCGCTAGGATTGCGATTACACAGTGGCGACACGCGGGTCCGACATGTACTACAGGACCGCGGCCGATTTAAGTTACCACCTAGCAAGTGTGGTGTCTAGCGGTGACACCACACTTTCCCAATCCAGTGATAGGGAACTTCCAGCTAGATCACATGGCTGTTCCTAAATGCAATTTTAAAAAAATCGTGAATGTAAAAGTAGCAAGAAACAGTGAATTTGATTCTGATCATTACCTGACTAAAATTAAAATTAAACTTCTCTCCAATAAAAACCAAAAGAGACATGAAAAATTTATTAAATATACCACAGACAGGCTCAACATCACCAAAGAGGTAATAAAAAAATTTCAGGAAGAAATTAAAGTAACTAAATCAGGGAAATGGGGAGAAATCTCGAAAGAAATCAACAGGGCAGCGAAAAATGTATTTGGAACAACAAATATGAAGAATAATGTTCGGTGGAATGAAATCTTTGAAGAAGCAGTTACAGAAAGAACAAAATAGTGCAAAAAAAGGCAAATGTTCTGGGAAGCCTGAACACCTCGATGAATTTAGAATGCAAAGGAAGGAAGCAGCAAGAATAATAAAAAGTGCTAAAAGACCTTTCGAGAAATCACAACCTCTTGACATACAAAACAACTTTGTAAAAAATAACTCCCGGATTTTCTATCTAAAGGGCTACAAATCTCCAAGTATTTGCTTCACAGATGAAAATGGTAAAGCAGGCCTGGGAAACAGCCAGAATTGTGAAATACTAGGAAAGTACTTTGAAAAATTATTGAACTGTGAAGAACCAAACTGTAAGCTAGAATTTCCCGATCACCATAAAAATACAGAAGCAGATCCACCACCTACAGCTGAAGAAATTAAAAAAGCTATAAGTACCCTGAAAAACAATAAAGCCAGTGGAGAAGACTCTATTAAAGCTGAACTTATTAAATGTTCTCAACCAAAAATTATAACTAACCTTCAGCTCATGTTTGAAGAAATATGGGAAACTGGAAAGATACCAGAAGACTGGAAAGTGGCTCTCATCCATCCCTTGCACAAAAAAGGTGAAAAGCAAAATGTAAATCAGTATATAGGTATATCTTTGTTGACAGTGGGCCAAAAAATATTTTGAACAACAAGGTAGAAGCCACACTTGATAGACATTTTGGGTAATATCAGAGTGGATTTAGAAAGGGCAGATCTTGCTCAGAATAGATTTTCAACCTAAAGTCCACAATTCGTCACAGACTTACTAAGTCCAAAAATATAAATGTAACATTTACAAATTTTAAAATATCATTTGAGTCGGTTGACACGGAAACACTAGAGAAAGTGATCGGAGAATTCGGCATCAAATCTAAATTAGCAAACCCTATTCGTGAAATGCTCACAGACACCAATTCAAAGGTTAAGTTTTGGGGTGAAATATTGAAGGCATTCAACACAAAAACAGGTGCAAGGCCTGTCTCCACTCCTCTTTAACAGTGTACTAGAGAAAATAGTAAGAGAATGGAAACAAAAACTAAAAGAACAGAAGCTATCATCAATCAGACTGGGAACTAAAAACAAAGGAACTGAAATTCAGCGTTTAGCATTTGCGGATGATTTTTCCATTATTTCTGAAAACCTAACAAATGCTGGTATACAAATCAATCTCTTAGAAGAAGTATCCAACAAAGCAGGTTTAAGAATATCTGTAGAAAAAACAAAATTTATGAAAAATATAAAAAAATTCCTAGCAACAGATATTGGACAGATAAAAAGGGTAAATAAATTTAAATATCTGGGAGAGATTATCCAAGAAAATGGCTTAGAAAAATTTGCTGTAGAAGAAACAGTACATTAAATGGAGAGAGCTTATGGAATAACTAGGAATGTCTACAACAAAAGGTGTCTGTCTAAAAATTTGAAGATACAGCACTACGACACAGTAGAAAAACCATAATGTCTTTATGCAACTCAATGTTTAGTACTGAACTACAAATTACACAAACTTGAAGTCCTAGAAAGAAAAATCATTCGAAAAATACTTCGGCAACCAAAAAATACAGAGGAATGGAAATTAAGAAGCAATGAAGAAGTTTATCGCAACATAGAAAACACAAATGATACGGTAAGGAATGAGGAGGTTTTGTGCAGAACTGGAGAGGAATGGAATATGTGGAAAACACTGATAAGGAAAAGGGGCAGGATGATCGGACATCTGTTAAGACATGGTACTAGAGGGAGCTGTAGAGGGCACAAACTGTAGAGGAAGACAGAGATTGGCATACATCCTGCAAATAATTGAGGACATAGGTTGCAACTGCTACTCTGGCATAGGTTGGCATAAAAGAGGAATTCGTGGCGGGCAGCATCAAACAATTCAGAAGACTGATGACTCGCCCCCTTCTTCCCCCCCCCTCCCACCACCACCAGGTGTGGCGGCCATGTGAGACGAAAAAAGTGAATGCTTATCAACAACTGCAGAGATGGAAACCTTTACAACCTCTTTTAATAATATCATGGATCTTATGAGCTTCTGAAGGCTTTTGCTACCGGTATGGCATTAACTGACATTTAATTACATTTAATTATAACAAATCATACCAAGAGGACAAGTTCATGATGTGCCAGACAACTTATAAAATAATCACAATGAAGCACGAGAAATCGAATATGGCGTTGTAAAGTTGATGCACTAAGTTGTTCTGAAAGCGGTGCTGATATTCAAGATAATAAAAGCGGGTTAAAAGCTGTGAGCTATCTGGGGAAGTTATCCTGCATTCATTACTGAGCAACTGTTTCACCAGGTATCCAGTCTAGTTTACCAAATTGCCAACCAGACTAACATTAATTATAATCTTTCAATAGTCATCTTACGACAACAAGCGATATATATATATATATATATATATATATATATATATATATATATATATATATATATATATTAAATAAAAAGAAATACATCAGTTTATACACTCCTGGAAATGGAAAAAAGAACACATTGACACCGGTGTGTCAGACCCACCATACTTGCTCCGGACACTGCGAGAGGGCTGTACAAGCAATGATCACACGCACGGCACAGCGGACACACCAGGAACCGCGGTGTTGGCCGTCGAATGGCGCTAGCTGCGCAGCATTTGTGCACCGCCGCCGTCAGTGTCAGCCAGTTTGCCGTGGCATACGGAGCTCCATCGCAGTCTTTAACACTGGTAGCATGCCGCGACAGCGTGGACGTGAACCGTATGTGCAGTTGACGGACTTTGAGCGAGGGCGTATAGTGGGCATGCGGGAGGCCGGGTGGACGTACCGCCGAATTGCTCAACACGTGGGGCGTGAGGTCTCCACAGTACATCGATGTTGTCGCCAGTGGTCGGCGGAAGGTGCACGTGCCCGTCGACCTGGGACCGGACCGCAGCGACGCACGGATGCACGCCAAGACCGTAGGATCCTACGCAGTGCCGTAGGGGACCGCACCGCCACTTCCCAGCAAATTAGGGACACTGTTGCTCCTGGGGTATCGGTGAGGACCATTCGCAACCGTCTCCATGAAGCTGGGCTACGGTCCCGCACACCGTTAGGCCGTCTTCCGCTCACGCCCCAACATCGAGCAGCCCGCCTCCAGTGGTGTCGCGACAGGCGTGAATGGAGGGACGAATGGAGACGTGTCGTCTTCAGCGATGAGAGTTGCTTCTGCCTTGGTGCCAATGATGGTCGTATGCGTGTTTGGCGCCGTGCAGGTGAGCGCCACAATCAGGACTGCATACGACCGAGGCACACAGGGCCAACACCCGGCATCATGGTGTGGGGAGCGATCTCCTACACTGGCCGTACACCACTGGTGATCGTCGAGGGGACACTGAATAGTGCACGGTACATCCAAACCGTCATCGAACCCATCGTTTTACCATTCCTAGACCGGCAAGGGAACTTTCTGTTCCAACAGGACAATGCACGTCCGCATGTATCCCGTGCCACCCAACGTGCTCTAGAAGGTGTAAGTCAACTACCCCGAAACAGCAAGATCTCCGGATCTGTCCCCCATTGAGCATGTTTGGGACTGGATGAAGCGTCGTCTCACGCGGTCTGCACGTCCAGCACGAACGCTGGTCCAACTGAGGCGCCAGGTGGAAATGGCATGGCAAGCCGTTCCACAGGACTACATCCAGCATCTCTACGATCGTCTCCATGGGAGAATAGCAGCCTGCATTGCTGCGAAAGGTGGATATACACTGTACTAGTGCCGACATTGTGCATGCTCTGTTGCCTGTGTCTATGTGCCTGTGGTTCTGTCAGTGTGATCATGTGATGTATCTGACCCCAGGAATGTGTCAATAAAGTTTCCCCTTCCTGGGACAATGAATTCACGGTGTTCTTATTTCAATTTCCAGGAGTGTATTTAGACACTTATTTTAACATTGTTCATTGTACCGTTAAAATTTCAGCATATTAAACTTGATTCATAACTAAACTGGTGCTTTATTTGGCATTGTGAAAATGTGAGTTTGTAATCTTATGGAAGACACCAAATACGGAGCCAAGATTGGGAGACTGCATACAGCACTGCATTCATAAAATAACACACTAAGAACGCTGAAACATATGCAAGAGGAAATTAACCACAACCAACCGATTCAATTTTCACCCAAAGAAGTTACGGTCATAGTGCAATCCTGTCCGTCATGAAATTACCACACACTGGTATACTAAATTCATACCAATTGTCTGTGAAACCTTATCGAAAAGAATAGCTGAGGGCTACTTTGATGATTACACCACATGCTTCACGTGGTCAACTTGGTTTATACAAAGAGTGTAACTCCACAATAATTTTGAGAATTAAAATAAATTACATCGAAAAGAAAAACCTCGAACTGGTTACTATCGTCATACTGTTAACCTGATGGGTCAAACAATTATATAAGCACGTGGTACTAGTCTCACAAAGTACACTCCACGTGGGTTGAACACAAAGAGAAGCTGCTATATTGAAAAATATTGTCAAGACGAGACGTTATAATCTCACGCATATTCGCATTTAAGATTGATGATCTTAGTTAGAGGTACGGATCATCAACACGTGGTTCCACTTTGCTTACAAAGTAGTGACTAAGCAACTACTGGAAGAAATTCTGAACTTCACACTCGAATTACACTGCGTTACAATTTAAGATAACACAAGATATTTTAGATCTAAACCTGAAACAGAGGTGATTAAATTTCCAATTAGGCTGAACTTAAGAAATCGATTGTCCTACGGACTTAGCGGAGACGCGCTTAGCCGGAGATCTTACCACTTCAGACGCTCGCCGTGGACCGACTGGCGTGGGGCCCTACCAAGTGTAACTCACAGATACAAACGGAAGTGACCAGAGAGGCAGCTTCCTATACCAACATGACAAGGGACGGACAGGACCATACCAAGAATAGAAACCTCTTTACTTTTAGAAAGCTTAGCTACCTGTTCCGTCGTTGGTCCTACTGTTCTCTAGCAGACAGGTTTGTCTGCTACCATGAAGCATGTAACTATAAATACATTTGCTCATTCATCCTTTCACACAGTATATAAAATAAATCAGATGTAGGTTCCGTATGAGACTGTGTGACATGAATTACATATAAACTGTGTTTTAAAGTGTAGTAGTGTGACAGATCGTTCTTGATTATGCGTGAAAGTAACACGTTCCACTGCTCAGTCTCCTCCCAGATAGTCAGAAACACCACAGTAAATTTAGAAGTGGGATATATGGGATAAATGACAACAGATTTAAGAAATTAACATGAAAGGATTCCAACAGAGACCTTTCAGCGTCTCCAAACTTCTTCAATCGTCGACTGCTATCGAGTTTCGTGAGCGCATCGTGTTGTGCGTCATTCTGACGTCATTCTCTGGCAATCCGGGACACGAACCTATCCCGCACAGCCTGACATGCCATCGCATTTTAGCTCTGTGTAGTTTTATGTGGCGTGTCATGTTAGGTTCAAGGATACTGACTTGTGAGACTTTGCCAGAGGCTTACCATGAATTTTAGTTAAGCCGTCGGTGCAAGGGACTGATTACCTAACTTTGACGTGGCGCTCTACGAGTTTTGTGACACACTTCCTGCTATTTCACGTTGAGGAGCCGTTTCATCACGTGAAACAAGGAATAATTTCTGCGATATTTCGGCAACGTGTCACATAAAACAGAACCAGTTGGGAGCAAGAACGCTCCCTGTGCCACAAGTAGAAAGCACTAGGCCTGCAGAAAGCAAGACACCATATTATATTTGTCTTGTTCAGTAGAAATTCAAATGGCTCTGAGCACTATGGGACATAACGTCTGAGGTCATCAGTCCCCTAGAACCTAACCTAAGGACATCACTCACATCCATGCCCGAGGCAGGATTCGAACCCGCGACCGTAGCGGTCGCGCGATTCCAGACTGAAGCGCCTAGAACCGCTCGGCCACACCGGACGGCGTTCAGTAGAAGCGTGGGTTTTATGTTATACTTGCACACTTTGAATATACACTGTCCCTAAACACCATCACATTGAATGTCTTCAGAACAAATCGTTACTGGTACGATTTGCTGTAATAAAATGACGGGAAAAGTCGTATTGGTGGTTAAAGAATTTTCGTATTTAGTTATTTTCGCGTAATAGCACGCGAATTACGAAAGTAAGCCGTTTTAAGTCAATGGCACATACAGTGAAGCGTCAAAGCAACTGCGTATTCAAATATAGAGACATGTAAACAGGCAGAATACGGCGATATGATCGGTTACTGGTGCTACAATGTCAGGTTATCAAGATTTAAGTGAGTTTGAACCTAGTGCTGTGGTCGGCACCCGAGAGATGGGATGTAGCATCTCCGAGGTAGCGATGATCGGTGACTTTCCGCGTACGACCATTTCACGAGTGTATCGTGAATATCAGGAATCGGGTAAAATACAAAATCTCCGACATCGCTGCTACCGGAAAACTATCGTGCAACAACGGGACCAATAACGACTGAAGAGAGTCGTTTGCAAGCTTCTGGTCTTTAATAAAAATGGCAAAGGAAAGACACAAGAAAGTCAACACGCCTCTCGCGTGGACAATATACAACCATCCTGCAAAATACCTCGATAGGTCTTGCAAACTAATCTCACTCAACGTCGCCCCTCTCACACACTATGCTACGAATTGTATACCGGATCATACAAGGGCGTTTACTGCAATTCACACAATAAATAGAAGAAATTTGATTCTAACTGAACTCCAAGATGTTAAGAGAAGAATTCAGTCCCCAATACTCGTGCACTAGTTTCGGACTCGAACACATAAAATTATATCGTTGTTGTGACACCAGATTCTGTCGTTCCGTGTAAACTGCAAAACTGCTATGAGAACATAGTAACTCAGGCGAAATAGGACTCAAATAAACAACGAAATTTCCGTCGTGAGATCGGCACATATGTACTCTCAACAATTGTAATTAGTCTGCACTGGAATGAGCATCTATACATCTATAAACTTGATACATGTTACGAAGAAATACTTGTACTGTGAAATTCTAACAAAGCCTAACTCTTACTACTAGCAATAATGGGAGAAGTTCCTATGCTAATTACCATAGTGAATTACAAAAAGAAAAAATCTAAAGAAATTATTGCTGTCTTAACACTCTTATAACTAAACAAAACTTATGCTGGTATGCTTATGTTCGGCCGTCATCGACCATCAAACTATCTGTGGCTTGTTCAGAATAAGAACCTTCCAGCAACGTTCCTTCAGGATCGTCGTGTTTAATAACAATGATGAGGCTATGTCCGAGTTCAGTTGCAGATGCGTTTTATGCCTCTTACGCATTTTCAACTAGTTACTGACGTTGGTTGTCATTTCCTCGCTCCCCTTGTCCTGGGTTCGGTCCCCGAATCTAAATTTCCTCGGCCTGACCTCTATTTCCGTTTACTCTGTTGTTCATTCGCGCACATCTTCTACTGTCATTGAAACCGGATCCATGGTTTGTGGTCCATAGCCTTCAATCCTCCTTCAATTACAGCCTCTGTTGCGTAGTACATAACTATTGCAGTTCCCATTCCAATCTCTTCGTTGTTCAGTTTCATTACTCCCGAAACTTCTCGACCATGAATGGTTTCCGTAAGGCGTTCCATTTAGTACATTTCCGTTCCTATTATTATAGGCGTAATTGTTATGTTGTGGACGCGACATAGGGCCTGCAACGTATCTGTCAGAGTTTCTTCTGTGTTCTCTGATATTCTCTGCTTGGAATGCATACTCTAATTCGTAAATAGTGTTACGGCAAGTACTGAGCTCCACATTACACCTGCCAGCTGATACTTGTTGATATGCTGACGGAAGTTTGGTGTAAGAGTGACGTACGAAAATAAATGCTCAAATATGTGTGAAAACTTCTGGGACTTAACTGCTGAGGTCATCAGTCCCTAAGCTTACACCTACTTAACCTAAATTATCGTAAGGACAAACACACACACCCATGCCCGAGGGAGGACTCGAACCTCCGCCGGGACCAGCCGCACAGTCCCTGATTGCAGCGCCTTAGATCGCTTTTTTTTTTTTTTTAATCTCATGTTGTTCGTCTTCGTTCTTTGTATCTGCTCGGGGCGGACGTCGCAATACACCCGTTTCAGTTCGTCGTTGATCCATTAACTCAGTTTTTTTTATTACAGAGGGCAGCTAACCCTCTGACCGAACACGCTGAATTACCGTGCCGGCAGACCGCTCGGCTAATACCGTGCGGCAGTGACGTACGAGATTTCACCGGTAGAGCATGGTACGTCAAGACACTGATTCATCTCACTCACTGCATCAAGGATTTCACTGGGCTTTTGTAACCTGAACTCTCGAAATCTTTGACAACAATCATCTCGTACTTTATGCGCTCTTGCGTCTCCTTCGACCAGTAGATATTTAGGAAGCTGTCCTTGAACTTCTGGTAACCTCCACACGTCGCTGATATTCCGCGCATTTTCTCCGCAATTGACCCTTGCAAATGTCCACAAATAAAGTCAAATTTGTATTTTAAAGGCCAATTTGGAGGTAAAGGGAGGCCAAATTGCGATATCCAAGCACGTGGGTGCGTGCAGTTACCCCCATTTCGGAAAATTGCGAACTTTCGGACTTGTGAGAAGTGTTGAAAATCAAATGGCGTTTCGTTGACAACTTCTGTCCTAAGGAATATATCAGTCCTTGGGATGTCCTCGCTCGACGTCCCCTCATCTGTGCTGCCAGCACGGTTTCGAGAAAATACAACGTTCATCTCACTATGTCCTCTGTTCGCTGCTAAGAGGGTGTGCAGTTATCGGTGTCATCCGAATTGAAACAAATTGGTTCTGTTGCGTTCACGCTTGGCCGCATTTGAAATTGTTTACTTAGCGCCTCATCCAATTTCTTCTCCATACGCTTGTTGATAGCTTCCTGATGAGATTTGAACGGAAAGCTTCCTGTTGAGATTTGAACGAAAGAAGAGTCCGGACCTCTTCAGTCTCGCTTACTAGAGTTGTAGTTGTCACATCTGAACCAGTCCCCAATTTGTGCAGCTCAGACTCCAATTTCTGCATCGCCGCTGTCGCATGAAGATCCGTGGCTTTAAGTATTTTCGTATCGATGCGCTGGTCCGCGCCATTTTGTCGCTTTTCCACGCTTCTTGTTCAAATTGATCACCGCCTCTCGTTCCTGCTGTTTTGCGCTTTTACTCGTTTTCGATGCTTCAGCTGCTACTAGTCTTGAGAAACTTTCTACCGTCCTCGTCTCATTAATCTTCTCCTCCATTCCTTCTATTCCATAAATTTTCTTCTCCAGTCCCATTAAAAATGCTATCAGATTGAAGTCCGTTCCCTAAGTATAGGGATCGATCGAACTCATACTTGATTTGTGCGATGTTGTTTCCTCATCATTGCGTTCTGATGCCTTCCTGTCTTCTCTGTCCGGATTTTTAATAATCATCTCTGCTTCAATAGAAAATTTGACTGATAACGAGACGCAGGGCACGGAGACAAGTAGAATGGGAACGTGAAAATATAGCGTACGTGATGGAGGAACAACGCAATGAAACGATGGAGGCTCAGTTCGAACGTAGGGAGGCATTACTGTTGAACGGTGTTAGCAACAACGCCGGCCGGAGTGGCCGAGCGGTTCTAGGCGCTACAGTCTGGAACCGCGCGACCGCTACGGTCGCCGGTTCGAATCCTGCCTCGGGCATGGATGTGTGTGATGTCCTTAGGTTAGTTACGTTTAAGTAGTTCTAAGTTCTAGGGGACTGATGACCTCAGAAGTTAAGTCCCATAGTGCTCAGAGCCATTTGAACCAACCGTTTTTTTGTTAGCAACAACGATGTCGTACAACAAGGAAATCAGGGAGACGAAAGCGATATGGCTTTTCTTGAGAAGACAGACAGTGTCAGATCGTGTGTGATAGAAGATGTGAGGGTACCACAATACAATACAATAGTCGAATTAAGTCGGGTGATGCTGAGGGAATTAGATTAGGAAATGAGACGCTTAAAGTAGTAAATGAGTTTTGCTATTTGGGGAGCAGGTCGAAGTAGAGAGGATATAAAATGTAGACTGACAATGGCAATGAAAGCGTTTCTGAAGAAGACAAATTTGTTAACATCGAGTATAGATATAAGTGTCAGGAAGTCGTTTCTGAAAGTATTTGTATGGAGTGTAGCCATCTGTGGAAGTGAAACGTGGACGATAAATAGTTTAGACAAGAAGAGAATAAAAGTTTTAGAAATGTGATGCTACAGAATAATGCTGAAGATTAGATGGGTAGATCACATAACTAATGAGGAGGTATTGAATAGAAGTAGGGAGAAGAGAAATTTGTGTCACAATTTGACTAGAAGAAGGGATCGCTTGGTAGGACATATTCTGAGGCATCAAGGGTTCACCAATTTAGTATTGGAGGGCAGCGTGGAGGGTAAACATCGTAGAGGGAGACCAAGAGATGAATACACTAAGCAGATTCAGAAGGATGTAGGTTGCAGTAGGTACTGGGAGATGAAGAAGTTTGCACAGGATAGAGTAGCATGGAGAGCTGCATCAAACCAGTCTCTGGACTGAAGACCACAACAACAACAAGAATTCTTAATATCTATCATGCCATATATAGTCATATGATCGATGGGTGCGGCAAATTTGCTATGGAACGTGTGATGACCTCATTCCATAGGAAAAATAATCATCAAAATCTGAACTGTGAAGTTACCCAACATTCTAGTTGGGAAACCTAACTACTTATTCTACTTATCAGTTGGTCACAGTCCCAGTTTATTTATGAACTGAAAAGCAAAATGTTTACGAGAAACTGCTCTGAAAGTAACCTGAGTCAACAAAATTGTGTATATACACTCCGAAACTTCAAAAAATTCAAAGGCAATAAATGAGTGAATTTAGAAAAGGTGGAAAAATTACGTGAATCACATACAACACTGTTAATAATTACATGAACACTATTCACCATTGTATGGTATTGTATTGCGTGGAACTGGGGGCTTTGTTCCCGCCGTAGCCCTCAGTGGTTCACAAACCCACAACAGGTTACCGCAGTCCACTCACCCCACCGCTGCCCCACACCGAACCCAGGGTTATTGTGCGGTTCGGCCCCCACACTGGACCCGCGTTCGGGAGGACGACAGTTCAAACCTGCGTCCGGCCATCCTGATATAGGTTTTCCGTGATTTCCCTAAATAGAACAAGGCAAAAATTGGGATGGTTCCTTTGAAAGTTCGCGGCCCATTTCCTTCCCCATCCTTGACATATTCAGAGGTTATGCTACGTCTCTAATGCCCTCGATGTCGATGGAAGGTTAAACTCCAGCTTACTTCCTTCATTTTTTTGAAAGGCTTCTTTCGAATTTGAAACCAAATAAGCCGTGATTACCTGGCAACCTGAGCGCAAAAATATGTGAAATTGTCTGCGACTGTCATTATGCCGACAGTTTGCAACAGATAAAAATTATATTGTGCTTTCAGTGAGCCATAGATAATTATACTGTTAAATAGCACTGAAAATTTGTTTTGTTTGTGGTCTAGTCACTGAGAAATAAGAAAACCAAATTGTTAATGGTGCGGCTACACTGCCATTTAGATAGAAGAGCCAAAGAAATTGGTACAAGTCCTAATACCGTGTAGGCCCCCGTGAGCACGCAGAAGTGCCGCAACGCGACGTGGCATGCACTCGACTAATGTCTGAAGTAGTGCTGGAGGGAACTGACACCATGAATTCTGCAGGGCTGTCCATAAATCCGTAAGAGCACGAGGGGCTGGAGACCTCTTCCGAACAGCACATTGCAAGGCAGCCCAGATATGCTCAATAATGTTCATGCCTGGGGAGTTTCTTGGCCAGCGGAAGTCTTTAAACTCAGGAGAGTGTTCTTGGAGCCACTCCGTAGCAATTCTGGACGTATGGGGTGTCGCATTGTCCTGCTGGAATTGCCCAAGTCCGGCGGACTGCTGAATGGACATGAATCGATGCTGGTGATTGGACATGATGCTTACGTACGTGTCATCTGACTCGTATCTAGGCGTATCAGGGGTCCGATATCACTTCAACTGCACACACTGCAGATCATTACAGAGCCTCCACCAGCTTGAACAGTCTCCTGCTGACATGCAGGTCCATGGATTCATGAGGTTGTCTCAATACCCGTATTCGTCCACCCGCTGGATACAATTTGAAACCAGACCAACGAGGCAACGTGTTTTCAGTCATCAACAATCCAATGTCGGGGTTGAAGGGCCCAGGCGAGGCGTAAAGCTTTGTGTCGTGCAGTCATTAAGAGTACATGAGTGGGCGTTCGGCTCCGAAAGCTCATATCGATGAAGTTTCGTTGGATGATGATGACCTTGATATTTGGTTTGTGGGGCGCTCAAATGCGTGGTGATCAGCGCCCGTACACACAGCCCAAGTTTTTACATTTAACAGCGAGCTTCCTCAGAAACAACTTCCTTCTACTTGGTGATTTCTGTCCGATTAAAAAACGAAAGATGACACTGCTGAAGGTGCAACTACCAGCAGTGACATTTGTATTCTTACTTTTGTCCTTTGTTGTCAGTGTTTCTTGCGTGATTTTGTTACTTTCGTAAAATAAAGAACAAACGGATTCAGTCACAACCGTGATTTTATTTCAATACACGATGTATCTAGCCACTGTCACGAATGATGATGAGGAGGAGGAGAATGAAATGACGAGGACAACACCAACACCCAGTCCCCTGACAGAGAAATTCTCCAACTCGGCCTGGAATCGACCCCGGGACGCTAGCCACTAGACCACGAGCTGCGGACATTTCGTTGGACGACTGGCACGCTGACACTTGTCGATGGCCCTGCACTGAAGTCTACAGCAATGTGCGGAAGGTTTATATTTCTATCACGTTGAACTATTCAGTCATCGTTAGTCCCGTCTTGTGGGATCTTTATCCGAACGTAGCGATGTCGGGCATTTGCTGTTTCACCGGATTCTTGATATTCACGGTACACTCGTGAAATGGCCGTACGGGGAAATCCCCACTTGATCGCTGCGTCGGAGATGATGTGTCCGATCGCTTGTGCGCCAACTATAACACCACGTTCAGACTCACTTAATTCTTAATAACCTACCATCGTAGCAGCAGTAACCGATCTAACAACTGCGCCAGACACTTTTTGTCTTATATAGGAATTACCGACCGTAGCCTGTATTCTGGCTGTTTACATATATATGTATTTCAAGACGCATGCCTATACCAGTTTCTCTGGCGCTTCAGTGTAAATGTAGCACTTTTGCCGTTTACCCCTCTTCGCCCTACTCACGTTCAGACAGCGTTGCGTGGCAATGGGAGGGTGTGCAGTCAGGCGAGATAGCTGTGGCAGGCGAGCAAGAGCTCTGCTCGTGTGCCGAATTCTTGGTCATACCTAGAAGAGAAACCAATCTGGACTACGTTCTGTTATACTACAGATGTTGGTCATTACTTCATCATCTTGCT
The DNA here is from genome assembly GCF_023898315.1 of Schistocerca nitens. Classification (NCBI taxonomy): domain Eukaryota; kingdom Metazoa; phylum Arthropoda; class Insecta; order Orthoptera; family Acrididae; genus Schistocerca; species Schistocerca nitens. Next base: position 843,995,673 of record NC_064617.1, read on the forward strand.
GCAGGTACTTGAGTGAGATCACTGCAGGCCGTTGGCTTAAACAACGTTTCCACATTTGATTCACGTATCTTTCTTGCAGATTTTTAAAATTATGTTCCTTGTGGAGTAATTTCTCTTGTTGCATTTTTATTTAAATTGCAATGCAAATCCCGTATTCCTTGTTTGAAGTTTCGAAAAACGGGTTCCCGTGGATAAAGCTATCCGTTTGTGCTTTAACATCTCTAAGTCCTTGTGCAAATCAGTCACTCTCTCTTTCTCTCTCAACTACTAGTAAGCAGACTATACTGATCATAGTATTCCTTTGTTTGTGTAGTTAAATTAGGGATCCGATGGCCTTTGTGTAACATATGAGACGGTTTCCAGTCATTTACTTACGTCAGCATATCACGAAACCACAGTATGTGAGTATTATAAGATGCGATCAGAAAGTTTCCGTTTCAGTATCGTACAGTCAAAAATTTATATGCTAATAAGACGAATACTCTGTAAACACTGAGACAATGATCCCTCCGACACACCGAGTTGAAGATACTCGCTTGGGAAAACACCGTGCGTGAAGAATCCCGTTACTGCTCGCGGCACATCTTCGCCCGACAGGAACCATCGACACTTCAAGGTCTTTTTAAGCGACTGAAGGCGTCACAGTTGCCTGGTGGGAGGTCAGGACTATCCGATGGACATCTAGCGACGTTTTTCCTTCGGCATACAAGAAAAGAATAACAGCACGTCGGTCCTGTTTGAACATATTTGGTAATAACCTCGCCATAGTTCACGTTTTCACATTTACCAGTCGCACGTCAGAAAGACGTGAGAGAGAGGTACGAATGCCATACTAAGTCCTGTCGTACATGTCGCAGTCCTTTTTTGTTAAAAAAAATCCTGACGAACACAAGATGGAGGCCCAACGGTACCGACCGGCCGCCGTGTCATCCTCAAACCATAGGCGTCACTGGATGCGGTATGGAGGCGAACGTGGTCAGCACATCGCACTCATGGCCGTATGTCAGTTTACGAGACCGTCGCTGTTGAGACTGGGTGACAGTTATTGAACTAATGAAACAAAAACGTAAATTGGAAGGAGACACAGCATTGGTCGTATTTTTTTTGTTTTATTATCCGCAAAATCGATTTTCGGTCACTTAGTGACCATCCTCAGTGCTGTAATATACAATTAAAATTGGTAGGCACTGGTATCAACAAGCTTAGAGCGTTTATGTGATCACTCTAAGCTTGTTGATACCAGTGCCTACCAATTTTAATTGTATATTACAGCACTGAGGATGGTCACTAAGTGACCGAAAATCGATTTTGCGGATAATAAAACAAAAAAATACGACCAATGCTGTGTCTCCTTCCAATTGTATCCATTATCTGGTCGTGGTGCACAGAACACTCCATGGAGTCACCAATCAATAAAACGTAAATTTCTTACAAACTAAGGCGCGCACACACTTTATTCAACATAGGAACGTCATTACAGATATTGGAATTTAGGTTCTGACATGTTCGATGTGCCTGCAGTCATTGATGATCATGTAGACGAACAGCGAAATTCTGTGTGACCCGCTGAAGAGTCGGAACATCGATGCTGTCTATGACCTCCTGAATGGCTGTTTTCAGCTCAGCAGTCGTTCTCAGGTTATTGATGTACACCATGTCTTTGATATAGCCCTCCAAAAAGTAGTCGCATGTGTTCAGATCCGGAGAATATTACTGCCAATCGAGTCCCATGCCTCTGGCCTCTGGGTACCACAGAACCAGAATGCGGTCCCCAAAGTGTTCCTCCAGAAACACTATCCTGCTTCGATGCAGTCGAGCTCCCATCTTGCATGATTCACATCTTGTCGATATCAGGGTCACTTTGGATCTTTTTTATGTCTTGCAGCCTTTGTCCCGCTGCAACACGGGCTCGGCCGGGTTGCTATTGATTTGGCAGTGTAAGTTGCAGAGGGTGGCTAGATGCCCTTCCTGCCGCCACCCCGAACCCCCCGGGACGGTATTAGTGTATCTCAGGTGTCTGCATTTAGTGTAAGCCGTGGAATAATGCGAAAGTTTTCAAACGTCCGCGAGTCGTGTAACTGAGGTGGAACGTGGGGACCAGCCTCTATTCACCTAGGGGGATGTGGAAAACCGCCTAAAAACCATATCCAAAGCTGGGCGAATTCGATCCGGGGCCAGCGCGCCTACTCGAGTCCAGGAAGCAGCGCATTGGCGCTCTCGGCTACCCTGGCGGGTGAAATCAGGCAGTACTGTTCGGCAGTCACCTTGCCATCAAGGAATATCGCACTAATTATTCCGTGACTGGACATTCACAGCAGGTTCGAATCCTGCCTCAGGCATGGATGTGTGTGACGTCCTTAGGTTAGTTAGGTTTAAGTAGTTCTAAGTTCTAGGGGACTGATCACCTCAGATGTTAAGTCCCATAGTGCTCAGAGCCATTTGAACCAATTTGCAAAAAACATTGCCGTCAACAGCTTCAGGTTGCTGTGTCCGGCGTACCCTGGGCACACATACTTGATGGTGTAAATAACCCCGCCTACCTGTCACCTTTCAGGGACGCGACCCAATACGCGTCGTTCCCATTCTTTTTCCGGAGACCAGCATCCTAGGAAATATTCTCCTTGCGCCGAAGATAGTAGGTTTTCCACCTACCTTCCCCCTTCAACGTAAAAAGGGCTGGTACAGAGCTTACCGATAACTTCAGATTAAGCTTAAGCATATGAGCCGACACTACACTGTACTACACTACACAAGCAAACACACACATGCATCGGATGCATCGGCCCAGAATCCTTCTGATCTGCCATCGTTGCCGGACATTGACGGCGTGACGAATCTTCAGACTCCCTCTCCATCACCTTCGGCAGGAACGGCGTCCTCGGACATTCACAGCACACACTTACTCGTTGGCGGTGAAGAGACTTCTCGATCGCGAAATGCGGATTCTCATTGCCCCAAATGCACCAGTTTTGCTTATTGACGCATCCATCCAAATGGAAGTCGCCGACAACAACAAGTCGCGTACGCATGAGCATACTAATTTCCCTCGGCTAATCGTGCAGTTCGAACGTCCTAGCGCAAACCGTTAAGAAGTTATGACGATTTCGTTTCACATAGATCAATAATGGTCACCCTGTATACCCGCATTGGAGTCGCGCTACGTTGCATATACGCTGCAGAAAGTCCTCAAACAGAAACTTTCTGATCGCCTGTTATTCACTGCACCTACAAAATGTATCAGGATTCACCTTTTCACTATATTAAAATTTCCTTCTCTGTAGGCGTGAACCTACGTGGCTTTTGTTATTCCCGAACCGCACTGGTTTTCGCATGACGCCTTGTCCCATTGAACTGCTCTTGTGCTGGAAATAATGCATGTATTTCGTACCACCACGCTTTATGGCTTACATTTCGTAATGTTTTCAGCTCCATGATAAGTACTGCCGTTGCAGTTTGTCACTGAATGTAGCTCCGCCAGCAGTCACAAGTGACATTTCTGTACGTAATGTCATTGTAAGTTATTAGTGTTTAAAAATTCATTCCCTTGTATACTTCTTGTTACATTCAGCACGTGAAAATTCCAGAGACATAAGCACTGCACAAGTCGTCGTCTACAAGACGGGACTAATTACGCGAAGGATTAATTAGCCTTGCATAATTCCATACTAAGAATGAGCAATCAATTCCCTTCAGGAACACAGCTATGCAAACTACCTCGTGTTTGCGAAAGTTTTACCGTCTGTCGCTAAATCATTTGTGTGAGATAGCGTTGTCACATGATTCGGCTCAAAACATAGCCATGAACTAGTTTACAAATTTTTGATGTTGCTGATCAACAGTCGTACAATAAGTTTTAAATGAATACACCGCCATTTGACTCTGACATAAATTAAGAAAAATATTTGCTCCCCACGAAATGCCAGATTAAAATCATCATCTTGTAAAAAGATCAGTAAATAATAATAGGACTACGTCACATTTAATAAAAACGGGTTTACTTTGATATATGAAAGATGAAGAAGTGTCCTTCAGTCGTAATGATAGTGAAATCACTGTCATTACTCCTTGACTCACTATCATTACTCCTTGAGTGATGATGATAGTGAAATCACTGTCATTACTCCTTGACTCACTATCATTACTTCGTGAGTCATGATGATAGTGAAATCACTGTCATTACTGAAACTTCCTGGCAGATTAAAAATGTGTGCCGGACCAAGACTCGAAATCGGTACCTTTGCCTTACGCGGGTAAGTGCTCTACCGACTATCATAACTGAAACTTCCTGGCAGATGAAAACTGTGTGCCGGACCGAGATTCGAACTCGGATCCTTTGCCTTTTGCGAGAACGTTCTCTACCAACTGTCATTACTCCTTGACTCACTATCATTACTCGAGTCACGATTATAGTGAAATCAAAGTCAGTACTCCTTGACTCACTATCATTACTCCTTGAGTCATGATGATAGTGAAATACTCATTACTCCTTGACTCACTATCATTACTCCTTGAGTCATGATGATAGTGAAATCACAGTCATTACTCCTTGACTCACTATCATTACTCCTTGAATCATGATGATAGTGAAATCACAGTCATTACTCCTTGACTCACTATCATTACTCCTTGAATCATGATGATAGTGAAATCACAGTCATTACTCCTTGACTCACTATCATTACTCCTTGAATCATGATGATAGTGAAATCACAGTCATTACTCCTTGACTCACTATCATTACTCCTTGAATCATGATGATAGTGAAATCACAGTCATTACTCCTTGACTCACTACATTACTCCTTGAGTCATGATGATAGTGAAATCACTGTCATTACTCCTTGACTCACTATCATTACTCCTTGAGTCATGATGATAGTGAAATCACTGTCATTTCTCCTTGACTCACTATCATTACTCCTTGAGTCATGATGATAGTGAAATCACTGTCATTACTCCTTGACTCACTATCATTACTCCTTGAATCATGATGATAGTGAAATCACAGTCATTACTCCTTGACTCACTATCATTACTCCTTGAGTCATGATGATAGTGAAATCACTGTCATTACTCCTTGACTCACTATCATTACTCCTTGAGTCATGATGATAGTGAAATCACTGTCATTACTCCTTGACTCACTATCATTACTCCTTGAGTCATGATGATAGTGAAATCACAGTCATTACTCCTTGACTCACTATCATTACTCCTTGAGTCATGATGATAGTGAAATCACTGTCATTACTCCTTGACTCACTATCATTACTCCTTGAATCATGATGATAGTGAAATCACAGTCATTACTCCTTGACTCACTATCATTACTCCTTGAGTCATGATGATAGTGAAATCACTGTCATTACTCCTTGACTCACTATCATTACTCCTTGAGTCATGATGATAGTGAAATCACAGTCATTACTCCTTGACTCATGATGATAGTGAAATCACTGTCATTACGACTCAAGGACATATGTTCACCTTCTATACACCAAAGCAAACCTGTTTTTTTTTTTTTTTAAATTAAATATGAGGTGCTCCCACTATTATTTACTGATCTTTTTACAAGATGACGATTTTACATCTGGCATTTCGTGGAGAGTGAATATTTTTCTTAATTTATAGACAATTATCAGCTTGATGTCCTGCAATATATGCTAATGACATGAACTCAGTTGCTTGATCACTGGCATAAAAGGTCGAAATCTGGATCGTGATTAAATAAACAATAATACAGTCAAATGGCGTTGTGCTCATTTTAAAAAAGTTTAAAAATTATTTCAGGATTTCTGAGGGGAATTTCAGTACAGTTGAAAGATAACAGTCAGCTTCAAAGTTTCAGTTTGAGTTCTTGTAGACCTCTGTGATAAGATGAACTGACACACCAGTATGAAATGCTAAATGCCGCAACGATTATCTCGAGCGTCTTATCAAAGTCGGTCCTAATTTGTCTAGTTTGGCTGAAATCGATAGCCACCTACGAAAGTCCGAGGAACGGGCCGCACCCTATGCGACGATCTGAGCTTGCCACTTGGTTATTGGTACCTGTACATCGCCGGGCACAGTGCTTCTTGTGTCGTACGTAGAACGCCTTTTAATTTGCATTATCTGTTCTGACGATAAACGAAACCCCCCTCCACCCACCCCCTCTACATCAATTTTAAAGTGCCTAAAACCGAGAAATTTTAACTGTTCACAGAATTAATTAAATATTATACATGGACTGATCAATAATATTCATTAAATAAGACTTACGATGGCTTAAATAAGTAAGCAAGACTTACGATGGCTTAGAGTACTATAACATGGCGAATACTGATACGTAAACAACTGGAATGCAACATGCATCTGGCAGTTTCAAAGTTTTCACGTGGTCCGAATACTTGATTAGTGGTAGCACACTCACTCTTTAATCTTTCGTGAATTTCTGTAAGCTGCTGACCTAATGGCGGACAGTCCACAAAGCGCATATTTTGTCACCACATGGCAATAAACATTATAAATTTGAACATCAAAACTAAGGAACGTGCAAAATGCATGAACAACACTCACATCTACTGCAATCACACATTTATATTTAGTGAAAAGAAGGAAGAAAAATAAGCACTGAAAACTTTAGTATCGCTGCCAATAAACGGTGCTCATGCTATGAAAATGGGTGATGTGTCGAAAGACAAAGTTTACCCAACAGCCATGATGATTCAATGAAATTGGAAAACTGTGAGCATTTCACTGGAATTTGTTTTCATTTAAATGTTAATTTAGTCCATTATCAATCCCTTCACATGGTGTTACGGTAGGACTTACGTAGACAACTTGATATTGAAATAAATCCAAAATTTAAATTAAAACGAACTTCTTTGCGTATCTGACAGTTCTATAACTTATTTGAAAATCAACGTATCTACAGAAAAAATAATATTGGTTACGGATAGTTATTTAACGAACAAAACAAACTCTGTGTTAAGGCTTTAAGATTTACGTAAAGCGTTATTTAAAAATGTATTCGATTTCAGTTACACGAAGAAAAAGCAGTAACAATGAGAATAGAGGAAAGCTCAAGTACAAATGTTAATTTTATAAGACTATCTTTCTCTCATTGGTTCGCGAGAGACTGTTGTCTTACAAGTTGCCGCGTTGCAGGCTCGTAAACTACACATGCAATGCATGTAAAAACTGCTGTTGTGATTGTCTTCTTGATAACAGCGGCTTGTTCGTTGACGCAGCAGGAAAATATAATATTACAGTACCCTGGAATAAAGCATCTCCAGTCGCCTGTGTAGACTATATGTGCACCATTAATCAAACACGTGGTACACTCCGACATGACAGCTTTTGTTAATTGTTTCTATTCATAGTCTATTTTTGTGTAATTTCATGTCATATTACGTCTATAAGCACTTAATATACCACAGTACGCGACGTATCTCATAAACCGATCACTTTTTAAACACGTTGCTTCAAAGTCCCTACGTTGTAGAGTTCCGATTATTATTGCACAAAACACCACTCCTTGGCAAGAAGTTAATTCTATTACGACATGGGCACAGTCTGCACTATTCATAGAAAGCATTCACGAAGGTATAGCTGACTTTTCATTTCCCCAAGTGACAGCTTTCGCCTTGTAAGTTTACGACACAATGAGTCGCAATGGAAACACTACAATCTGCATGTTCATTCAAGTTTACAGATAACAATGGTCAGAAAAAACCGTCCACTCGGTAAACATTTGGCTGCACTGTCTACACGCACTACTGTTCAGTTTACCTTTACGAGGCGAAAGTTCACGAAGTGGCAGCACATTAATATCTTTGTATTTTAGATTTGCGGTCTGCTACGCGCACCAAACACTTCGTGCAGTTCGAACCGGATGTCTTACACACTCAACTGCATGCACACCGAATTTTTAAGATTAATGGTCAGTATTTTCTCAGTACCCAATATGAAGTACTGTGGTATGTTTAGTTTTTAGCTTCACCGTCCATTGTGTGTATCGAAACCGTGTGTGTAACTCCGATAGAAACACAATCACGAAACGGCGGCCACGAACACATCGTTCGCAACCATCGATCTCTTATTCACCGTTCAGACACCCTTGTTCGCGCTTCATCTATTGACTTCTCGATATCCTCCTAAAGCTCAGCTCCTCTCACACACTACTACATAAAAATGTTCAAATGAGTGTGAGTTTCTAAGGGACAAACTGCTTAGGTTAAAATGGCTCAAATGGCTCTGAGCACTATGGGATTTAATATCTGAGGTCATCAGTACCCTGTAACTTAGAACTAATTAAACTTAACTAACCTAAGGACATCACACACATCCATGCCCGAGGCAGGATTCTAATCTGCGACCGTAGCAGTCGGGCGGTACCGGACTGAAACGCCTAGAACCGCTCGGCCACCATGGCCGGCAAATTGTCTAGGTCATCGGTCCCTAGACATAGACACTACTTAAACTAACAACACACACACCCATGCCCGAAGGAGGACTCGAACCTCCGGCGGGGGGGGGGGGGGGGGGGGGGGGGCTACTACATAAATTACAATGTTAAAACTCTTGCGTGAAATCACAACTTCGAAATACAACATTATGTATCTAGAAACGTTTTAAATGCATAACAGAAGGAAAGGACAAATAGCAATTCCACAAATTATGAATTAACAAACTTGTACAAAATAAACTACACAAAAAACATGAAGTACTGTAACTCTTTTCAAAGTACTAGGAAAAGACAGAGAAAAAAAAAGAGAAGAGAGAAATAAAAAATTTATGTTGTACTTTAATGGTATCTTCCACCCTGTGAGAGTGAAGTCGAATAGGCCTTGATTTGGAAATTTTGAATCTCCATACACAGAATTAGGACCCTGGAATCAAACGTAGGAAAGCAATCTGAGTACGAAGAGATTATGGAAAATCACCTAGGCAGTTAACACTTCGTTAGAGCAAGGATCTGTAGGGGGCATAGTAAAATTAAAATCGAATTAGGTGAATGTGAGCAGTCATATCAGATACCTCACGAAGCATAGCAGTTGCTTACAGCCATTTGCTATGCAATGGGAATGTGCTTCCAGTTTCCTATAGTGATACACAAAACTCGATACATCGAATACACACACTTTCTGAAACAAAGCTCTGTATCTCTGCCACCTCCATCAGCACCAAAACTCGCCTTGTCTGTTGAAAACAAGCACAGAGATGTGAAGTATAATATTTGCGGTGGTTCCTGCAATTGTGAAAGTCAATTGCAATGAGAAAATCTGGAAATACTATGAAAGTGAACCCGTTTGTGGGCTGTATAAAAATGACTGATTGAGAACCTGTCAGGGTCATACACAATGAAAGTTATCCTGGCAGGACAGTACACAATGAAACTGATCCTGGGATGGGACGCCACAATGAAAGTTAACCGTTGGGGTGACTATATAAAAGTGATTATTTGATTGAGAATGTAAGCAAATTTTAGTTTACTGACAACATTTATTTCCCCAAAACTAAAAACAAAGACAGACATATTTAAAGTTAAACAAATTCTGGTAGAATATAGTAAACAACTAACAGGTGGTTTAAGACCACAATGGACTAGGATTCTGGGTGGCAAAAGTGAGTCAAGTACTCTGGCTCTAAAAATGTGTATAACGCAATCTGAATTGTTCTGACGCTGAGCAGACTTTGATCGATGATTTACAGAAGTCTCGATAGGTGCAGTTGAAAGAAAGTGGAGATTGGGATCTGTACACCGAGACAAGGCCGTAGCAGCAGTACCTTAGCCTGTTTGCTTCGTGCAGCGATGTATCTTGCAGCTGGCAGAGGCGGGGCATAAGGCCGCACCTGTGAATCGATCTCGGCCACGAAAAAAATGCAACATCTCACGATCTAGCGATCAGGCAGACGGATCGCAATTTACTATTCTACCAGAGCCCTGAAATCACGGTAGGTTTCAGTGTGTGGCACACCCGTTCGCTGGTCGTATCAAGGACCGATTTGGGTCACTTATACGACAGGGTGCACAAGAATGCCCAACGTCATGACGGGTAAACCAAAAACAAATAAGTGTGTCCTCAGCAAACGAGTAGTCCGAGACATTTGAAGTCGCACTGTCAGTACAGTAAGAACCACACCACAGGCTCCCCAGTCTAACTACTCTCAAGTGAATTCAATCTTAGGGCAGGTCCCAAGTACCAACCACACATGCCAGAGCTTCGACCAGTAGTTTCTTCCAGACTGAAGTCCAGAACCAGAGTGCTTCGCACCTTTCCAGATAAAAAAATTCCTCTTTTCCGCAAAGTGCACGAACGATACCACCTTCATCCCGCCTTGCGCCAATCACAGGGCTTTAGAGGCGCTAAATTTCCCCTCCCCCCCCCCCCCCCCCCCCCCCCCCCCATGAACCATGGACCTTGCTGTTGGTGGGGCGGCTTGCGTGCCTCAGTGATACAGATAGCCGTACCGTAGGTACAACCACAACGGAGGGGTATCTGTTGAGAGGGCAGACAAACGTGTGGTTCCTGAAGAGGGGCAGCAGCCTTTTCAGTAGTTGCAAGGGCAACAGTCTGGATGATTGACTGATCTGGCCTTGTAACAATAACCAAAACGGCCTTGCTGTGCTGGTACTGCGAACGGCTGAAAGCAAGGGGAAACTACGGCCGTAATTTTTCCCGAGGGCATGCAGCTTTACTGTATGATTAAATGATGATGGCGTCCTCTTGGGTAAAATATTCCGGAGGTAAAATAGTCCCCCATTCGGATCTCCGGGCGGGGACTACTCAAGAGGATGTCGTTATCAGGAGAACGAAAACTGGCGTTCTACGGATCGAAGCGTGGAATGTCAGGTCCCTTAATCGGGCAGGTAGGTTAGAGAATTTGAAAAGGGAAATGGATAGGTTAAAGTTAGATATAGTGGGAATTAGTGAAGTTCGGTGGCAGGAGGAACAAGACTTCTGGTCAGGTGACTACAGGGTTATAAACACAAAGTCAAATAGGGGTAATGCAGGAGTAGGTTTAATAATGAATAGGAAAATAGGAACGCGGGTAAGCTACTACAAACAGCTTAGTGAACGCATTATTGTGGCCAAGATAGATACGAAGCCCACACCTAGTACAGTAGTACAAGTTTATATGCCAACTAGCTCTGCAGATGACGAAGAAATTGAAGAAATGTATGATGAAATAACAGAAATTATTCAGATAGTGAAGGGGGACGAAAAATTAATAGTCATGGGTGACTGGTGTTCGAGTGTAGGAAAAGGGAGAGAAGGAAACGTAGTAGGTGAACATGGATTGGGGCTAAGAAATGAAAGAGGAAGCCGCCTGGTAGAATTTTGCACAGAGCACAACTTAATCATAGCTAACACTTGGTTTAAGAATCATGATAGAAGGTTGTATACATGCAAGAACCCTGGAGGTACTAAAAGGTATCAGATAGATTATTTAATGTTAATGGTAAGAGAGAGATTTAGCAACCAGGTTTTAAATTGTAAGCCATTTCCAGGGGCAGGTGTGGACTCTGACCACAATCTATTGGTTATGACCTGTAGATTAAAACTGAAGAAACTGCAAAAAGGTGGGAATTTAAGGAGATGGGACCTGGATAAACTGAAAGAACCAGAGGTTGTACAGAGTTTCAGGGAGAGCATAAGGGAACAATTGACAGGAATGGGGGAAAGAAATACAGTAGAAGAAGAATGGGTGGCTCTGAGGGATGAAGTAGTGAAGGCAGCAGAGGATCAAGTAGGTAAAAAGACGAGGGCTAGTAGAAATCCTTGGGTAACAGAAGAAATATTGAATTTAACTGATGAAAGGAGAAAATATAAAAATGCAGTAAATGAAGCAGGCAAAAAGGAATACAAACGTCTCAAAAATGAGATCGACAGGAAGTGCAAAATGGCTAAGCAGGCATGGCTAGAGGACAAATGTAAGGATGTAGAAGCTTATCTCACTAGGGGTAAGATAGATACTGCCTACAGGAAAATTAAAGAGACCTTTGGAGATAAGAGAACCACTTGTATGAATATCAAGAGCTCAGATGGAAACCCAGTTCTAAGCAAAGAAGGGAAAGCAGAAAGGTGGAAGGAGTATATAGAGGGTCTATACAAGGGCGATGTACTTGAGGACAATATTATGGAAATGGAAGAGGATGTAGATGAAGATGAAATGGGAGATACGATACTGCGTGAAGAGTTTGACAGAGCACTGAAAGACCTGAGTCGAAACAAGGCCCCCGGAGTAGACAACATTCCACTGGAACTACTGACGGCCTTGGGAGAGCCAGTCCTGAAAAACTCTACCATCTGGTGAGCAAGATGTATGCAACAGGCGAAATACCCTCAGACTTCAAGAAGAATATAATAATTCCAATCCCAAAGAAAGCAGGTGTTGACAGATGTGAGAATTACCGAACAATCAGTTTAATAAGCCACAGCTGCAAAATACTAACAAGAATTCTTTACAGACGAATGGAAAAACTAGTAGATGCCGACCTCGGGGAAGATCAGTTTGGATTCCGTAGAAATACTGGAACATGTGAGGCAATACTGACCTTACGACTTATCTTAGAAGAAAGATTAAGGAAAGGCAAACCTACGTTTCTAGCATTTGTAGACTTAGAGAAAGCTTTTGACAATGTTGACTGGAATACACTCTTTCAAATTCTAAAGCTGGCAGGGGTGAAATACAGGGAGCGAAAGGCTATTTACAATTTGTACAGAAACCAGATGGCAGTTATAAGAGTCGAGGGACATGAAGGGCAAGCAGTGGTTGGGAAGGGAGTAAGACAGGGTTGTAGCCTCTCCCCGATGTTATTCAATCTGTATATTGAGCAAGCAGTAAAGGAAACAAAAGAAAAATTCGGAGTAGGTATTAAAATCCATGGAGAAGAAATAAAAACTTTGAGGTTCGCCGATGACATTGTAATTCTGTCAGAGACAGCAAAGGACTTGGAAGAGCAGTTGAACGGAATGGATGGTGTCTTGAAGGGAGGATATAAGATGAACATCAACAAAAGCAAAAGGAGGATAATGGAATGTAGTCGAATTAAGTCAGGTGATGTTGAGGGTATTAGATTAGGAAATGAGACACTTAAAGTAGTAAAGGAGTTTTGCTATTTGGGGAGCAAAATAACTGATGATGGTCGAAGTAGAGAGGATATAAAATGTAGACTGGCAATGGCAAGGAAAGCGTTTCTGAAGAAGAGAAATTTGTTAACATCGAGTATAGATTTAAGTGTCAGGAAGTCTTTTCTGAAAGTATTTGTATGGAGTGTAGCCATGTATGGAAGTGAAACATGGACGGTAAATAGTTTGGACAAGAAGAGAATAGAAGCTTTCGAAATGTGGTGCTACAGAAGAATGCTGAAGATTAGATGGGTAGATCAGATAACTAATGAGGAGGTACTGAATAGGATTGGGGAGAAGAGGAGTTTGTGGCACAACTTGACCAGAAGAAGGGATCGGTTGGTAGGACATGTTCTGAGGCATCAAGGGATCACCAATTTAGTATTGGAGGGCAGCGTGGAGGGTAAAAATCGTAGGGGGAGACCAAGAGATGAATAGACTAAGCAGATTCAGAAGGATGTAGGTTGCAGTAGGTACTGGGAGATGAAGAAGCTTGCACAGGGTAGAGTAGCATGGAGAGCTGCATCAAACCAGTCTCAGGACTGAAGACCACAACAACAACAACAAATTTCCCCTCAAGTCGAACCAGTGCAAGAGTTAAGAAATCTGCATCTCTGGAAAAAAAAGAAACCACCAATTACTAGCCTTTTTACGTTTTCACGGAGGGAGAAGATGTTCTTCTCCAAAGTTGCATCGCCTCCCCGCAGCAACAAGCGAACAGATACAATCTTAAGGATCTTTATCCTAATTTCCTGTGACTTGGAGCATGTTAGTCGTAATTATGAGGTGTAATGAAGATTCTATCTCTCAATGTTTCTCAGACACCAGACTTTCTTCTACGACCGAGGCTGCCGATGGAAGTGGGTCACAGGCCAATTTGCAGTATTGTCGAACATGAAAACGTGTAACTTTTTATTAGGCATGAAACAGCATATAATGCCCAGTCTGTGACTCCACTGTGTAGACGTGTCCCTTCAGTTCGTCGCTCCAGCTCAGCCTTCGTCTGGCGCCAATGCAGGTATAGCTCGGCATTGTCATGCTGGAGACCTGTCTCGACTAGGGGGTGCTCTGTCTGCCCTGTACGGCTATGGGCCTGTCCGGCAAGATTTACTGAGAGATGGGCTCGTTGGTACTTGCTTTCAACTTCCAACATGCCGTTTGTACGAACTAAGAAGCATGAAAATACCTCATGCTTTTAGCGCCCTACCAGGCTCCATCAATGCCTGCTCAGGCCGTCAACTTTCTAGTCTCGCTCATGTTGCGTAACGTTGTAACTAAATCTCTATGAAAAATAGGTGAGAGAGTAATTTGTCCTCTCTCAACTACCATTTGAGTTAGTCAAGAGACACGTTTAAGGTCAAGTTATCGGGTACCAGCTGTTGAGAACAATTCGGCCTAATTCGTTTGGATGTGAAAATTCATGGAAAAGATTCTAAAGAATATTTAAACGTAAATTCAAATAATCGGTCTCAGGAAAGCGAGTAAGTTACAACGATGCAGGTATTATTTGTGCTTACACAGCACGTAGCCTACAGCTAAAGTGCACTAAAATCTAAGAAAGTATGATCCATTATACACCTATCAGCCAGAAAGTTATGACCACCATCGATATATACCCGTCCAGGCAATAGCAGCGTCACATTGCGTGGAATGACTGCTAGTCAGACACAAAGAAGGTCCACGTAGTATCAGTGAGAGTCCTGTCCATGTGTAGGCTGGGGAGGGTGCACGATCTGCCTGAGTTTGACCGAGGGCAGATTGTGATGGGCTGGAGGCTCAGCACGAGCTTTTCAGAAACTACACGACTTATTGGTGTGTTCAAGGAATGCTTCGCTAGGTGTCTTCAACACGTGATGAAATCAAGGTGAAACCACGCCCAGACTTCAAGGGATTGGGAGCCACAATTCGCTGCAGATGTCGGACGTCGTAGGCTGAGCAGACTGGTGAAACAGGACAGGCGGCGAACTGTGGGGGAACTAGCATCAGACTTTAATTCTAGGCAGAGTACAGGCGTGTCTGAACACAAAGCGCACCGAACATTCCTAACGACGAGCATCCGCAGCCGGCAACCCATGGATGTGCCAGTATTAATAACGCGACGACTGAAATGGACACGTGGCCATCGGCACTGGACTTCGGCGCAGTGGCAGAGTTTTGCATGGTCTGATGTATCCCGACACATTCTTCATCAAGCCGACGGAAGAGTGCGAATCCGTCGCCTACCAGGAGAACAGTTCCTTCGACACCCGTACTGCTGGAAGGAGACAAGCTAGCGGCGGATCCATCATGCTCTGGGAAACATCCACGTGGGCATCTATGGGTCCAGTGGAGCTCGTGCGAGGTACCATGACGGCTAAGATATATCGCACACTGGTTGCAGATCACGTACACCCCTTCATGTTGATCATGTTTCTCGACGGCAGTGGCAATCTTCAGCAAAATAATGCGCTATGTCGCAAAGCCAGGAGCTCAATGGAGCGATTCGAGGAACACAGTGGCGAGTTCCAATTGATGTGCTGGCCTCTCAACTCTCCAGATCTGAACGCAATCGAACACATGTGGGATGTGACTGAATGTGGCGGCAGACCTCATCGCCCCCCTCCTCGGAATGTACGTGAATTTAGGTGACTTGTGTGTGCAGAGGTGGCGACAACTCCATCCAGTGACCTACCTAGGCCTCATTGCTTCTATGCCACGACTTTATCTTTTTCGCCGCTGTTATCCGTGCAAAAGGTAGACATACCGGCTATTAGTTAGGTCGTCATAACGTTCTGGCTGATCAGTGTAAATTGTTGTTGTTGTTGTGGTCTTCAGTTCTGAGACTGGTTTGGTGCAGCTCTCCATGCTACTCCATCCAGTGCAAGCTTCTACATCTCCCAGTACCTACTGCAGCAAACATCCTTCTGAATCTGCTTAGTGTATTCATCTCTTGGTCTCCCTCTACGATTTTTACCCTCCACGCTGCCCTACAGTACTAAATTTCTGATCCCTTGATGCCTCAGAACATGTCCTACCAACCGGTCCCTTCTTCTAGTCAAGTTGTGCCACAAACTCCTCTTCTCCCCAATTCTATTCAATACCTCCTCATTAGTTATGTGATCTACCCATCCAATCTTCAGCATTCTTCTGTAGCACCACATTTCGAAAGCTTCTATTCTCTTCTTGTCTAGACTATTTATCGTCCACGTTTCACTTCCATACATGGCTACACTTCGTACAAATACTTTCAGAAACGACTTCCTGGCACTTAAATCAATACTCGATGTTAACAAATTTCTCTTCTTCAGAAACGCTTTCCTTGCCGTTGCCAGTCCATATTTTATATCCTCCCTACTTCGACCATCATCAGTTATTTTGCTCCCCAAGTAGCAAAACTCCTTTACTACTTTAAGTGTCTCATTTCCTAATCTAATTCCCGCAGCATCACCCGACTTGATTCGACTACACTCCATTATCCTCGTTTTGCTTTTGTTAATGTTTATCTTATATCCTCCTTCCAAGACACTGTCCATTCCGTTCAACTGCTCTTCCAAGTCCTCTGCTGTATCTGACAGAATCACAATGTCTTCTCCATGGATTTTAATACCTACTCCGAACTTTTCTTTCGTTTCCTTTACTGCTTGCTCAATATACAGTTTGAATAGCATCGGGGAGAGGCTACAACCCTGTCTCACTCCCTTCCTAACCACTGCTTCCCTTTCATGTAAACTGCAAAACTCATAAAAAAGATTCACTGATAGGGGGTGTGACTAAATTGGCTGTATCACCATCCAGGTAAATTAATAACAATCACATTCTATACTGAGCCTCTAACCCCACTAACTTTGCAAAGACACAAAGATCCGATAACCTAATAAGACTCGAGTCCAACACATGGAAGTTATAGGAGTTTCGCGACACGAATCAAGAAAAAGTTAAGCATGAAACACACGTACGCCATGAACGATTCTCGAAACCATATTGCAAACGTGCATTCCCCGTACACAACAAAGTTACATGTTACCACCTCATCACATAACAACACATGAATCTGTGTCTTTCGTCACCAAGCACATGTTCCTACCACAGCACTGAATACAAGAGTAGCTATTAAAAGCAGTGTCAGTGAGCGATCAGTTATCTTATTGGTTCTCTCCCATGGAATTCAAAAAAGACTTCCAGGTTGTCTTACAGACTAACCGCAAAGACAACTAAGTTGTTCGTAGACGCTACTCGGTTCATAATCGCCCCTGTCTTGTAACCCTGTTGTAACTAGAGCGTGAAAATGATTGAATTGCGAAATGACATAACAAAATACTGAAAACTGCAAAGTACTAGCCATCTTTCAAAATTACCTTAAATGTTAAAGGTATTGTTAATGTGACCTCATTTTCACGCCTGTCTCTGTTAGGTGGACGTCTGCAGATGACCTGGCGTTGAATAAAGTAGCACTGTCTTCGCTTCCTCGGACTGAAGGTACCCCGGGACACAGTGGCGAGCGATGTGTTCGCTGCCTCCTGATGTTACATAAATTACACGGGCACTCTCACAGTGAACTAACCGAGTAATCAGCATGCGACACCACCTCACCAACAACAATACTCTATCGTAGGTCTTTTGTGGCAATCTCCTTTATGCTCCTATAGGAGCTTTTCACAGATCTTATCGACAAATCTGTTTACTTCGCTACAGGTAATAAGGTCTCATAAAGCCGAGCGTATGTCTTGCAACAGTGATATTGCAAGCACTCACACGTTGTTAGAGCTATTCATTTGCATTCTGGAAGTGTATGCTCTCGCCTTCCGGTTTCTCTGTTACATTTTTTGTGACGTGCTGGATAATGGAAATGCCTTGCCGAGAAATATACCACGTCCAAACTGACGTTGACGCGTTACATTCTCAACCTTTTCGTGATATTCGGAAAGAAAGCTTACACTGCAGATTTCAAGTATTATTGTAGAAATTAATGATCAGATGTCTGAATTTGTAAGGAAGTGGTTTGTTATCATTTTTCAGCACGACATTTAGATTACTTCCTGACCTGTCATTTTCTCGCATGTAGCTGTATCGCCCGTGATATTATCGTGCATATTAACAAGACACAATAGCGAAAAATGTAGCAGAATGTAGCAAGCAGTGACACCGATAAAATATCTAGGAGTATGCATAAGAGGGAGTTTAAAGTGGAATAATCTTATAAAAATGGTTATAGGAATGGAAACTTCCTGGTAGATTAAAACTTTGTGCCGCACCAAGGATCGAACTCGGGACCTTCGAGTCTCGGTGCGACACACTGTTTTCACCTGTCAGGAAGTTTCATATCAGCACACATTCCGCTGCAGAGTGAAATTTTCATTCTGTTCATATCCTCATGGGCTATGGCTAAGCCATGTTTCCGCAATATCTTTTCTTCCAGGAGTGCTAGTCCTGCAAGTTTCTCAGTGAGCTTCTGTGAAGTTCGGAGGTAGGTACGAGATGAGGAATTGGCGGAAGTACAACGGCGAAGACTGGTTATAGTGGACAGAGCATTTGCCCATGGAACTCAAAAATCACGAGATCGAATGTCGATCCGGCACACAGTTTTCATCTGTCAGGAAGTTTCACATCAGTGAATACTCCGTTGCAGAGTGCAAATTTCTTTCAAGTTAGAGGAGTATCGTACATCAATCGGTCATTCTTTTGAACAAAAATGTAATTTTCCCACAAAACAAGTAACTTAACAAAACTCTTGTACAGCCGATTCTTGCTGCTCAGCCGTCTCTAACCCTTATCGAGTAGGCTTAACAGTGAAGACGACGAATACTAGGATGCTCGGTAGGGATCGCGAAGTGTATGAGCATGAGCAACCCGCGGTGCTGACGTCAGAGTGAACCCAACTAGCTTCCAGTAGCCCGCAACTACCATAACGTATTGGGTTGTAATTACGTTTACAAGCGAAAACAAGGTTGTATACGGCAGTGTGAATTTTTATTAGTAACTGACGATTGAGCACAGAGTTACGCCGTAGTGAACAGTGTATTGAGGGATTTTTAGAATAAGTTTTAAGGCTTGCTGATGTATCACCAGCTGCACTAACCTCAGAGACAAATAATGAAGTTACGAAATAAGTTTTACACATTTCCTGAGAATGACGAGACTAAACGAAAATGTGAACGTGTAGCTTCTTTATCTGTTGAAAATACTTGTGTCAGATCAATACATTTACTGATTCGGGTTATGAAAAGGGTTTGAAAGGTGAGCTGTTGAACAGTCCTTTGAAAAAGTTGAAGACCATGTCGTTCCAACTCTAAATCTACCACCTCCGGTGCTGGTTTAGGGAGTAGTAATGAACCTAATAATGAGAGAAATATTCGGGCACAAAAACCAAGCTACTGTAAAGAAGTAGAAGATATTTTACAGGTAGAAATATCATCAACCAAGAACAAATTACTACTAGAGAAAACGTTAACCGTGTAAACAAACACTGTTGTGAATGCGACAATGTGTGCTCATGCCAACAACTACAAAATTATGAGAACAGAAATGTGGACCCAAGGTAAAAGAACGCAGATTTACATGATCGTCACTCTCGATATGGTGTTGAGTCACTGAAATTAAAACATGCTCGAAAAGTGATTCGGGGCTCTTTTTCTGACTGTCAACAAGTGGTTCTGAAAGGACGGTATACCAACTGGTCATCTGAAGATGTTGCAAAGGCTGCGGCTTTACGTTGCCGTAATTATAAAGCGCTATCTTTTGTCACGACTTTGATACAACGTGTTTCGTAAAGACTATACTTTCATCAGAACGAAAGCTTTCAACAAGGAAAAAATGGAAAGGTATTAAGCGAACTGTGAGCTAACAAAGACGAAAACTAAAAAAAATGGAAAAAATTTGTAACATGAGTTTCCAGAAATGAAAAAGGAAAAACCTGTTAATACAAATAAATCGTTTAAAATGACGTTATGGGATGTTTCTCCGTAGCACAGGTGTATGTTGTCTTAGTCTGTATGGTGTCCTGTCCTCCGAGATGGTGAAAGAGGTTGACGTCCTTCAAAGGCTTTACGCTAGCAGCTAGCACTTCACCGACCAAAAAAATTCTAATGTAAAGCTTAACAATAATACACTAAAAGATGGAAAATCTCGATTACATTCATACCTGCGTACGAGTTAAACACTGTGTGCCATGTGCCTGTAAGCTTCGAAGCAGCGTGGCATGGCGAGGGGTCCACCGTGACGTCACAGATCACGGCCCCCATGCGGCTGGCCCCTGCCGTGTATTCTGGTATCTGCGGAGGAGGAAAGCAGGAAAGGAGCAACGCACTTCGTAACGATCTCGATAGGACGCTACATTCGAAAATGTGCTTCCCAAGAATAGTCAAGCAACGTACTACCTCAACCCTCACGCCACACAACCAAGATGGGAAAATCACAGAAATTCGAGTTCACGCAGGTCATCGCCGCCAGACTTTCCTCACATGTACAAATAGCGGAAGGAGCGAAAACCAGGTAAATAGCCTCCGCCACACACGGTCAGTTGGTGTGCGGAGTACAGAGTGGCAGGCAGTTAAGACCGGTCCACCAAAATGTGTCCACAATTAATAAATATATAGAGGTGCGGTTTTCGACAACTTACAGCAGACAGTATTACTAAATTTCCTTTTACAGTCGTATAGTCGCCGAATCACTACACCGACTTTGATTTTTTTTTCTAATGGAACTATATATTTTCTGAAAGACGCTTCTAAGAGAACTTCAACGGCGTAACATATATGGGACCTGATCAAACAGTATCAAGGTAAATCGCCGCAAGTCACTGTCCTGCCCCATCATAAAAAGGGGTTCTACAAACGTCTGCCCTACTGTACTAAATGTAATAGGGCTGTCTCCAGGGATTTTGCTGCCCCATGCGAAAATTTCAAGAGCCGATCCTCCACCCCGCTCCATGCATTTTCAGGTATAATCAACCTATTTCGCTATGCCATTCATCCATGATATATCACACTTACTCATACATCTTAATGACATGAATAAGCCTTTAACACCAGAACCAGTGTGAGGTACCTGACTGTGAAGCAGAAGTGAAACCTTTACAGTGTAATACATTTTGAGTTATAGCTCCAAAATCAATTGTGTCAGCCAATTAGAGTTATGTTGCTCGCGGTGAACATAACTAAAATCTATTCACTTTTTGTCGTTCCCTCAGCTGGGAGGCGCGTGTAGTGCGGAGGGAGGAACGCTATGACCGTCACGGAGAGAATAACAAGCGGGGAACAGAGGCCAGCAGAGTTCTCGCAGTACTGCCAACGCTCACAGTTTGCGCTTCGCACCGATTACTTGCTGTGGTGTAAATGACGCGCAGGAGAGACAGGTATCTTGAAAGTGCGAATTTAGATAGTTTATCTTCAGATGCGGTACATATCCGTATCACACCAAAGAAACATAGGAAAAAACTCACTCCTGTTTACTGCACAGAGACAAAGGTGAAAAGGCACTCCTCTTTATTGCGTACTGAATGACTCTTCACTGCAGCACTGAACAGTGGTATATCTTATACGTTGGCAAAAGTTGCAAAAGGCACGAAACGTCCCAAATCATTCCGAGCAGATGTGTGGGTCTCAGCTAACAAGAACGAAAAGTGAACGGACTGTAGTACGTGAAATAGCACCTCCATCACTGAGTTTGCACAGATGATTGACACTTGACCACTAGACAAAACAAATGAACAAACTCAGGTCTACTCTACAATACATCTTTCTTACGCAAATGAATGAAAGTGCACGGCATACATAAATAAAACTGAAATTAATGATGAATATATGTTTACACACTTACTTCATATTGCAGATATTTTTCTTGCTGTAGAACTTCGTTGAAAACCGAACATTGAGATACCTCATGTTCAGTCGACGCCGTTACCAACCCACCCAGCCATTCCTGGCCCATTGTTGACCTCAGATACGTTTTAATCAGCTCAACCTTCTAAAATCTTATTCCTCCACTTACCACTGTCGCAGATTATATGCAGAATTCGTAAGGCTACACGCATGTTGCGCGCAAAGCCACACATTTTATATGATTTCAGAAGGCTTTTGACATCGTTCCTCGCAACCGAGCCCTAATCAAATCGCGTGCCAATGAATTATCATCTCATCTGTGCGACTGGATTCGTGATTTCCTATCGGAAAGGTCTCAGTACGTTGTAATCGATAGAAAACCATGGAAGTAAACCGAAGTGATAACCAACGTTCCTCAAGGAAGTGTTATAGGCCCTCTGCTGTTTCACATCCACATAAATGATTTAGGAGACACTATGAATAGCCCTCTTTATTGTCTGCAGATAATGCTGTCATTTACCGACTTACAAAGTCATCAGATGATCAAAACAAATTGCAAAACGGTTTAGGCAAGATATCTGTATGATGCAAAAAGTGGCTCTAATAATGAAAAATGTGAAGTCATCCACAAATGTACTGAAAGAAATTCGATAAATTTCAGTTACGAGATAAATCACGTAAATTTCGAGGCTGCAAATTCAACTAAACACTTGGATATTACAGTAAGATTAACTTAAATTAGAACGATTACATAAATAATGTCGTGGGTAAAGCAAACCAGACTACAATTTTTTGGCAGAACACTTAGAAAGTGCAACCGGCCTACTAAAAAGACTTGCTTACACTACGCTAGTCCACTCCCTTCTGGTGTATTGCTGTGCGGTGTGGCATCCGCACCAGATGAGATTCACAGAGGACACCGAGAAAGCTCAAAGAAGAGCAGCTCGTTTTGTATTACGGTGACACCGGTATGATACAAAAACTGGGGTGACAATCATTAAAACAAAGACTTTTTCGTTGCGGCAGGATCTTCTCATGAAATTCTATCTCCAACTTTCTTCTCAGAGTGTGAAACCATTTTTTGGCACTCACGTACATACGAGTAGAGAGGAATGATCACCATAATACAACAAGAAAAGTCAGAGCTCGCAGTGAGACATTTAAGTATTCGTTTTTTCCACACGCTTGGGGAACGCCAGAAATCACTTCTGTTCTACTCTATGACTTTCCGTCAATTACTACGAAATGTGACCTCTCAGAAACGAGATCAAGAATCCAGACACATAACTGTTATTATACTCCATAAGCAAGCAATTTGATTACGAGCGTATGTGAGGTACATAACGATTATATGAAGCCCAGTTTTATCTGTTTTTTTTCACGAGACCCAGAAAGCAGTAGAAGGCGGTGCACAGCTTTATGCCATGTTCCCTGACGTCCGGCAGGTATTAGAACCAGTTCCGCATGCTAATAAAAAAAATCGAAACTACGGAGTATCAGACCAGCTGTTTGGTTAGATTGAATCTCTAGCAAACAGCATAACGCATGTCGTTGCCAACGGAGAAAAATCTTCAGACATATCCCAAGGGAATATTATAGAACCGTTACCATTAACAGTGATAACCTCCTTTCACCTAAGATCCCAGTATCAAGTTCCTTTGACGAATGAGGACATTTTCCATTCTAACATATGACCATCTTATTCTCAACATAAAACCTGATCTCAGGTTTCCGTTTCGCGGTATGAAGATAGCCAGTTCTACGTGCGTAATCAAAAATCAGTGTTGTTCTTACACAAATCTTACAGACTCACATACCAGTGGATTGAAGGTTATCTAAAGCATTTAGTGATTAACAGCAGCAAACAGAAACAACTCAGACAAAAATCACGCTTGACGCCATAAATAACTCTCCACAACTATCCCATCACGGCCACTTTAACTATACCTATACTATAACCATACCTATCGAGTAGTAAAGAGCAGTGTCCTAAACGCATTGTGAGACCTCTGAGACTCATGATCAGTGGTTACAAATTTATAAGCTCTCCAAAATACAGAAGCTGACTATACAGCTACCGTTTGGGGCAGCGTGTTAGTTTGCGAGGTGCCGGGGCTATCAGTGTATTTAACACTAAATTCTTCTAGAATCTTCATATATAAAGTATGCCCTAAGCCCCCCCTATTCCAACTCCGACTTTTGCTGTTGCACATGGATTAAAAAAGAAACGCGAACTGACTGTAATCGACCCTGTAAGTGGAGTAGAAAAGAGTTTGGCACCTGCAATAATTTAATTTGATAAATAAGTTAAATAAAGGAAAGTTTCATTAACGTAGTGAGAAATGAAAGGGTTGCTCTACCAATTAACAGAATGAAAGTTCTGTCCAAAATAACAACATGATTTATTATGACTAAAATCAAAATAATAAACAAAACACATGAAACATTTTACAATCAAATTGGCTCAAATTGGATACTCAAATAAATGCTGTGAAGGTGAAGTTGTCCCTAAACTAGATTGTGACATTTATGATGAAGTGGTATGTGGAGCCGATTCCTTGCAACTCAAATCTTAAGAGAAAATACACAGCCAACCCAACATTAATTGCTGCTACCCAAGACAGAACAAAGTTAGAAAAAGACGAACAGGCGCGCTCTGCTGAGCTCTGATTATCACCTAGGAAAATACCTATCTGCCGGTGCTGCGGATATACATTACCAAACTGCCAGAACACGATCTGGCGTACCGGAGGCGATGGCTGGTTGCTTCAACGTCCCGTCGTGGTGATGATAATGTCGCGAGTATAGCCCGAAACAAATTATCCTGGTCTGGTTGTTCCAGACTAAAGACTTCCTAGCAATACAAATGCGCCTCTGAGGGAGACGAAGAAGGCTCGCCACACAATCACTGACGGTACAGTGATTGATTTTATCAAGCAAAGTCACACTGTAACTCCGATACAGTCAACTTTAGCCAAAACTGCTCAAGACAGACAACATAGGCCGCTTGTACGCAGAACGCTCAATTGCCAACTGTACTCGGAAAGTTACGTTGAAGTCGAAACTTCAGCAACTTGGCCAAACAGTTACAATTAAATAAAAGTATATTAGACAGCCAACGGAAGGCAGGCTGTCCAGAACAGCGAGAGCTCAGTCTTGTAACCTACTCCGACCAAAAGGCGACAGCCGACTCCCCACAAGAGCACCCATACAAACCGAACACAGAACATTCCCGCCCCCACGACAGTGGCCGTGGTTAACCGTTCCAATCAGCAACTCGAAAACCGGTGGAAAATTCCACTCTATTGCCGGAGCACTACCATTCCACCAATGGAGATTCTTGGCGCCAATTTCTGCGCCGATTTTGCTACGTCATGGAGCTATGCCCTGAGCAAGCCAATCACAGTTACTATACGGCAGAAAACGCGGGAATTTGCGCGCCAAGGCTGCTTGGGAACACAAGTCATTCCCACGCCTCGCTGGTAGCCTGCCAGAAAGTGTTTTCGCTAAGTTTCTTCGAAGTTACGGAACCTCTAGCCCAGCCGCTACTTCAGGCCCCTCCGGGCGTGTCTTTAGACAATGTCGGCGTCTGGAAAGCATTCACTCGACTCCATCACACCCGTCGGCTTACCCTTTCAAGATCAGCAGAGCCTGCCTGTCACCGGAGCACCTGGGTGATGAGAGACGCTGCGTGGGAAGTCCTGGTGTGAAGGAATAGCAACTTTTCACCGCATGCAATTAGAGAGGAAAATCGTAAGATAGAAATATGAGGGGGGCTCATGCCACCTCTCAAGTTGACCTTCATAAACGATAGTGTGCAATGAAACTGCCGACAGGCGATTTCCAACTTTTCTTTCAGAGAGAAAAGGCCGCCAGTTTTCTTCATTCACACACTTCTGTCTGTATAACTGCCGTGACTCCAGGTGATAATAATCACTTGATTCACATCTAGTTAATAGATAACTTTGAGTTTAAGACCAGTTGAGGGAGAATGTTTGGAAAAGAGGGCGACAGTACGGATATTGTTCTCGTCGAGAACTATTACTTGTATGCATAGCTGTATACAAAATTAGCTACAACAGTGACTTTGTCATTTGATCTTAACAGTAACATAATCACTTCCAGTTGCATCATTGAATCTACGATTCAAGGCACATTCCATACAAATAGTTGCCCGGGTAAAAAGAGAGAAAATAGTTTCTATGTGAGAGAGCACCGAAAATTAAAATAGCAGAGTAATATAAATGTTAATTCATTTAATTGATGCGGAATACATGGTGTGTTGTGTATATGTGGAAAGTTAAAACGTTGTGCCTTTTAGAAATTCGAGCTGCTTCGGCAGAACAGTTGTGTTAACATGTCACATGCAATACAACAGAAAGTGTAAGAGGCATTGCATGGATGAATAGGCTGTATAAACAGATAGAAACTGATCGATAAACATTCTTCAAAATCCATGTGACAACAAGATCGTCTATCTCCCTCACTCCCTCTCTCCTTCTCCCCCTCTCCCCCTCACCCCATCCTCTAACTCACCCTCCCCTTTTACCTCTCGCCTCTAAACCCTCATCTCAACTATCCTTTTCAAACTCGCTCATCTCTCTTCTAAACTCTTCCTCTACTCTTCCAGATTCTACCATTATCCTCTCTCATATTTCCCTTCTCTCCTCTTCTCTTTGCCGGCCGAAGTGGCCGTGCGGTTAAAGGCGCTGCAGTCTGGAACCGCAAGACCGCTATGGTCGCAGGTTCGAATCCTGCCTCGGGCATGGATGTTTGTGATGTCCTTAGGTTAGTTAGGTTTAACTAGTTCTAAGTTCTAGGGGACTAATGACCTCAGCAGTTGAGTCCCATAGTGCTCAGAGCCATTTTTGAACCTCTTCTCTTTCCCAATTGCCCCCTCATTTGAAATGTCACCTAAATTTCCTCCTGTACTCTCCCCCACTAACCTAATCCCTATAAAGTCATCCCTATGAACTCCCTATCTAAACTCTCCCCTCTAAGATCACCCTCTAAACTTTCCCTAACCTGTCCCTTTAAACCGCCCGTCTCCCACTATACTCAGTTTTTCACTCTGTTTTTTGCGGGCCTCACGCCGCGTCGACAGCGGCGAAACACACTCCGTGGATGGAGAAAAATGGCAGTTGTTTTATATTCAGGATCATCGATCTACAGTATCACAAAATACACAACACAGGCGGTCAGCTCACTGAGCCATCGCTAAGTGCTTCCCCACACACTAACTATATCAAGGCTTAGATGTTTGAATTGTTTAGCAAATTCGCATTTTGTTAACCAGTAGGTTTAATAATATTCAGTCAAATCTACAACTGGTTATTTGTTATTTTATACGAGGAGATAACTGCTGTACCCACACTCTCCCCCATGTCACCCCTGAAAAAGAAAACTGCAACAAAAAGGGAAACTCATTAAATATCCCCAGTCGGGCTCACAAACTGTAGATTTTGTTGTTGTTGTGGTCTTCAGTCCTGAGACTCGTTTGATGCAGCTCTCCATGCTACTCTATCCTGTGCAAGCTTCTTCATCTCCCAGTACCTACTGCAACCTACATCCTTCTGAATCTGCTTAGTGTTTTCATCTCTTGATCTCCCCCTACGATTTTTACCCTCCACGCTGCCCTCCAATACTAAATTGGTGATCCCTTGATGCCTCAGAACATGTCCTACCAACCGATCCCTTCTTCTGGTCAAGTTGTGCCACAAACTCCTCTTCTCCCCAATCCTATTCAGTACCTCCTCATTAGTTATGTGATCTACCCATCTAATCTTCAGCATTCTTCTGTAGCACCGCATTTCGAAAGCTTCTATTCTCTTCTTGTCCAAACTATTTACCGTCCATGCTTCACTTCCATACATGGCTACACTCCATACAAATACTTTCAGAAATGACATCCTGACACTTAAATCTATATTCGATGTTAACAAATTTCTCTTCTTAAGAAACGCTTTCCTTGCCATTGCCAGTCTACATTTTATATCCTCTCTACTTCTACCATCATCAGTTATTTTGCTCCCCAAATAGCAAAACTCCTTTACTACTTTAAGTGTCTCATTTCCTAATCTAATACCCTCAACATCACCCGACTTAATTCGACTACATTCCATTATCCTCGTTTTGCTTTTGTTGATGTTCATCTTATATCCTCCCTTCAAGACACCATCCATTCCGTTCAACTGCTCTTCCAAGTCCTTTGCTGTCTCTGACAGAATTACAATGTCATCGGCGAACCTCAAGGTTTTTATTTCTTCTCCCTGGATTTTAATACCTATTCCGAATTTTTCTTTTGTTTCCTTTACTGCTTGCTCAATATACAGATTGAATAACATCGGGGTGAGGCTACAACCCTGTCTTACTCCCTTCCCAACCACTGCTTCCCTTTCATGTCTCTCGACTCCTATAACTGCCATCTGGTTTCTGTACAAATTGTAAATAGCCTTTCGCTCCCTGTATTTTACCCCTGCCACCTTTAGAATTTGAAAGAGAGTATTCCAGTCAACATTGTCAAAAGCTTTCTCTAAATCTACAAATGCTAGAAACGTAGGTTTGCCTTTCCTTAATCTTTCTTCTAAGATAAGTCGTAAGGTCACGTGTTCCAGTCTTTCTACGGAATCCAAACTGATCTTCCCCGAGATCGGCTTCTACTAGTTTTTCCATTCCTCTGTAAAGAATTCGTGTTAGTATTTTGCAGCTGTGGCTTATCAAACTGATTGTTCGGTAATTCTCACATCTGTCAACACCTGCTTTCTTTGGGATTGGAATTATTATATTCTTTTTGAAGTCTGAGGGTATTTCGCCTGTTTCATACATCTTGCTCACCAGATGGTAGAGTTTTGTCAGGACTGGCTCTCCCGAGGCCGTCAGTAGTTCTAATGGAATGTTGCCTACTCCCGGGGCCTTGTTTCGGCTCAGGTCTTTCAGTGCTCTGTCGAACTCTTCACGCAGTATCGTATCTCCCATTTCATCTTCATCTACATCCTCTTCCATTTCCATAATATTGTCCTCAAGTGCATCGCCCTTGTATAGACCCTCTGTATACTCCTTCCACCTTTCTGCTTTCCCTTTTTTGCTTAGAACTGGGTTTCCATCTGAGCTCTTGATGTACATACAAGTGGTTCTCTTATCTCCAAAGGTCTCTTTAATTTTCCTGTAGGCAGTATCTATCTTACCCCTAGTGAGATAAGCCTGTACATCCTTACATTTGTCCTCTAGCCATCCCTGCTTAGCCATTTTGCACTTCCTGTTGATCTCATTTTTGAGACGTTTGTATTCCTTTTTGCCTGCTTCATTTACTGCATTTTTATATTTTCTCCTTTCATCGATTAAATTCAATATTTCTTCTGTTACCCAAGGATTTCTACTAGCCCTCGTCTTTTTACCTACTTGATCCTCTGCTGCCTTCACTACTTCATCCCTCAAAGCTACCCATTCATCTTCTACTGTATTTCTTTCCCCCATTCCTGTCAATTGTTCCCTTATACTCTTCCTGAAACTCTGTACAACCTCTGGTTCTTTCAGTTTATCCAGGTCCCATCTCCTTAAATTCCCACCTTTTTGGAGTTTCTTCAGTTTTAATCTACAGGTCATAACCAATAGATTGTGGTCAGAGTTCACATCTGCCCCTGGAAATGTCTTACAATTTAAAACCTGGTTCCTAAATCTCTGTCTTACCATTATATAATCTGTCTGAAACCTTTTAGTATCTCCAGGGGTCTTCCATGCATACAACCTTCTATCATGATTCTTAAACCAAGTGTTAGCTATGATTAAGTTGTGCTCTGTACAAAATTCTACCAGGCGGCTTCCTCTTTCATTTCTTATCCCCAATCCATATTCACCTACTACGTTTCCCTCTCTCCCTTTTCCTACACTCGAATTCCAGTCACCCATGACTATTAAATTTTCGTCTCCCTTCACTATCTGAATAATTTCTTTTATTTCATCATACATTTCTTCAATTTATTCGTCATCTGCAGAGCTAGTTGGCATATAAACTTGTACTACTGTAGTAGGTGTGGGCTTCGTATCTATTTTGGCCACAATAATGCGTTCACTAAGCTGTTTGTAGTAGCTTACCCGCGTTCCTATTTTCCTATTCATTATTAAACCTACTCCTGCATTACCCCTATTTGACTTTGTGTTTATAACCCTGTAGTCACCTGACCAGAAGTCTTGTTCCTCCTGCCACCAAACTTCACTAATTCCCACTATATCTATCTTTAACCTATCCATCTCCCTTTTCAAATTTTCTAACCTACCTGCCCGATTAAGGGACCTGACGTTCCACGCTCCGATCCGTAGAACGCCAGTTTTCTTTCTCCTGATAACGACATCCTCTTGAGTAGTCCCCGCCCGGAGATCCGAATGGGGGACTATTTTACCTCCGGAATATTTTACCCAAGAGGACGCCATCATCATTTAACCATAGAGTAAAGCTGCATGCCCTCGGGAAAAATTACGGCCGTAGTTTCCCCTTGCTTTCAGCCATTCGCAGTACCAGCACAGCAAGGCCGTTTTGGTTATTGTTACAAGGCCAGAGCAGTCAATCATCCAGACTGTTGCCCTTGCAACTACTGAAAAGGCTGCTGCCCCTCTTGTGTCAAGCGAGAGCTCACTGGAGGACAGGTTGCAGGTCTTGTGTTTCCTGACGAAAACTGGTTCTGCCTCGCTGCTAGTGATGGCCGTGTGTTGGTTAGAAGCGGGCCAGTTGAGGGCCTGCATCCAGAATGTCTGCGTACAAGACACAATGGATCCAGACCTGGAGTTATGACATGGGGTGCTACATAGTATGACATAAGGAGCACTCTCGTGTTATACACAGCACCCTCACTCCAAAATTCATACGTGAATCTGACTATTCGACGTGGTGTGCTACCATTCATGAACAGCGTTCCAGGGGGTGCTTCTCAATAGGATAACGCTCGCTCACATATTGATGTTGTAACGCAACATGCTCTAAAGAGTGTCGACATGTTGTCTTGCCCTGCTGTATCACCAGATCTATCTCAAATCGAGCATATGCATGTTTGCATGCTTGCATTCAACTGTATGGCGGTTACACCGGTTTCTAATGTACCAGTATTTCACTTTTGCAGTGGCTTATCTCGCGCTTACATTAACCTGTGATCCTGCAGCGTTAATAACTTTAATACGTTACCTAGGCAAAAGTATTCCAGAAATTTCTCTTCTCTACATTAATTAATTAATTATTTTCTGGTCTTGCGATTCTTTTGCGTCAGGGTATATTGCAATAAAGTGAACTAATATTTTCCGTGTTATAGTTCCACTCACTCTCCTCCCGGAGCAAGCCAAAGAACCCACCGTTGTGCCAGAAAATGTAATTTCACACAGTATGGAGAAACAGAAATTCTTCCATTCCATATGTGGCATACAACAAACCAGTGCTTAACAGTATTGGTTAAAACAGTCTTGCAATTTGTCCGCAGCTCGTGGTCATGCGGTAGCGTTCTCGCTTCCCACGCCCGGGTTCCCGGGTTCGATTCCCGGCGGGGTCAGGGATTTTCTCTGCCTCGTGATGACTGGGTGTTGTGTGATGTCCTTAGGTTAGTTAGGTTTAAGTAGTTCTAAGTTCTAGGGGACTGGTGACCACAGATGTTAAGTCCCATAGTGCTCAGAGCTATTAGAACCATTAGTCTTGCAATTTGAGTTTTTCATTTTTCAACGTCGCGTTTCGCCTTATTTAGGCATCTTCAGGTTATGCACATAGAAAACAGACAACAAATACAGCTATTTAAGAATTACGATCGTGTTGTGCAGACTTCGATAACCTAAAAGCATATATAAACAGGCCAAATACTGAAAGAACAAATACCTTAATTTGGTATTTCTTAGAAGAATCCTTTAGTCAGTTTAGCCACCGGGTATCGTCGAATATATCAGGCCAACACCGCCTTCGTTAAACTCAGTAAAAACTAGAAATGTAAAACAGTAAAATCATTACCTTTTCTAGATGGACGCGAGTGACACCAAGATCTGCATAACGCGTTCCCGTTCACAGGAGAGAGTAACAGAATAAGATGGGGGCTCAGGTAGTAAGCTTAATTCACCACAGCGTCGTGTGCTAGTATTGAAGCCTAATACAGAATCACCTCAATACGTGGCGCTGCCACGCAGCAGTAATAAGAATGAGAGATCGTAAACTGGATATACGTACCCACTAAAACTTTATAAATATAATGCAGATAAAATATTGATAAGATGGAATTACTAGGGGTAACACCAGTGCAACAACGTATCCTAAAATTTTGACGAAGTAAAATATAAATGAAGGCGGTACATTTAAAATGAGAAAACAAGGTGTATGATACAACACACAGATGCAGTGCATAAACAGATTTTACGTATCATATACCACTAGAGCTAGAACTACCCCAAGGTCGGCTTCTACTAGCTTTTCCATTCGTCTGTAAAGAATTCGCGTTAGTATTTTGCAGCTGTGGCTTATTAAACTGATTGTTCGGTAATTTTCACATCTGTCAACACCTGCTTTCTTTGGGATTGGAATTATTATATTCTTTTTGAAGTCTGAGGGTATTTCGCTTGTTTCATACATCTTGCTCACCAGATGGTAGAGTTTTGTCAGGACTGGCTCTCCCGAGGCCGTCAGTAGTTCTAATGGAATGTTGCCTACTCCCGGGGCCTTGTTTCGACTTAGGTCTTTCAGTGCTCTGTCGAACTCTTCACGCAGTATCGTATCTCCCATTTCATCTTCATCAACATTCTCTTCCATTTCCAGAATATTGTCCTCAAGTACGTCGCCCTTGTATAGACCCTCTATATACTCCTTCCACCTTTCTGCTTTCCCTTCTTTGCTTAGAACCGGGTTTCCATCTGAGCTCTTGATATTCATACAAGTGGTTATCTTTTCTCCAAAGGTCTCTTTAATTTTCCTGTAGAATTTAATATTGGTTGAGTACAAATGACAAATGAATCATACAACAATGCCTAAGGGGTATGTTTGACGTTAAACAAACTGTACTTCTCAGTGCGCATGGGTGTACGACTGTGATACTGTTAGTTACGTATATCCATCCATCACGACAAGATCATATCAGATCGGAAGGGAAAAATTGGTTTTTAATTGACCTGAGGCCAAAAACCGTATAAAAAGCATGAATCAGAATCAGATCGGATTATTAATTTCCCTGTGACTTGTACAAAATATGTTCAATATGCTGTCCACCATTTTCTGCAACAAGTTTAAATCGAGAAACAACATGCTCCACAACAGATCGAAGTGTTTCCGGGGTCACGTTCAGAATGTGTTGCGCAATGCGTGCTTTCAATGCAGCTGATAGCCCCACAACCAGAAGTCACATGGATGAAGATCAGGTGATCGGAACGGCCTGGCTGTAAGGAAATGGTGACTGATAATTCCAGCCATATCCGAAATGACGCTTCAGCAGCTGCTTAACTGCATTTTCAACGTGCGGAGGTGCGCCATCTTGCAAAAAAATGATCCCATCCACACATCCAAGCTATTGGAGAGCTGGAATGAAGTGTTTGCGCAAAAGACACTCATAGCGCTTACCAGTGACGGTGTAGGCAACAGGACCGGAAGCACCTGTCTTTTCGGAACAATATGGCCCTATGATAAATGATGCCGTAAATGCGCACCACGCAGTGACGCTTTCAGGTACTGGTCGACTTGCGTGTCGATTTTTCGTTGCCCATATTCGACAATTCTGTGTATTGACATATCCTGTCAGATGGAAGTGGGCTTCGTCGGTCCACAAAATCTTCCACGGCCAATCATTGTCCACTTCCATGCGAGCAGGAAATTCTAAAGCAAAGGTATCTCTGGTTGGCACGTCAGTAGGAAGGATCTCGTGCACATGGGTAATTTTGAATGGATAGCAAAGAAGGATGTTTCGTAGGATTTTACGTACCATGCTCACGGATATGTCCAATGTTCGGGCAATTCTCCGTGCACTACACGTTTGCACACCACCACTCTCCTCCTGCATTGCTGTGGCCACTTCTTTCACTGACGTAGAGTCAGTTAGTTTCCTCCCTCTACCTGGTTCCACACCAAAAGATCCCGTCTTTTCGAATCATTTTCTCCATACCCACGGCAGTCATCGAACCAACGCCTTTTTTTCATACCCTTCAGTGCCCGGAACTTCTGCAGAGCGACGTGCGCAGTCATCATTCTTGTAATACAGCTTTACAAGCAGAGCGCGATCCTGCATTGAGGCAGTCATGGCGAACGTCGCAGACGTGAAAGGAGGCTAAGCCGTGTACCCGGCGTGTTTATACCAACTTCAATGGATCGTGCGTATGACAGGTCTTTTCACTTACGTATTCTGACACATACAGTGCCATCTATTGACCAATTTTCACACTATTTTTTTTATTCTGCCATACGTTTTCCCCCTTCTCCGATAATATTTTGTTGCAGTTTGACGTCATTCTGGCCAGTGGTGTTATTTCTACAACGTTTTGAAAGTTTAACTTTAATTATAATCACTCTGTATATAGGAAATTAAGTTTTGGATTTTATCATACAACAATCCACTTGAAGCGCTGAGAACCACAAAGCACATCATCGTCGATTGTGAGTCTGTAGCATTTATTCATGCTTCTGAGATCTGTTCGTCTTATGATCGGTCAGATTTGTATATATGAACACTCACGCAAACCTGTCTCCCTGGTTTCTCTGGTGTTCACTTAAATATGGGACTGACAGCGGTGCGCTTTAGGTCCTTTGGGTCTCAGCGCCTCATTATGTTACGGCAAGCGACCGTGTTGGTAGACTGTACTGCTCGAATTTAATCATTTATAATACGTTGATAAGCATAACCGTTATACAGCAGATGCTATAAATTTCACACTGTCATATTTATCTGAATCCAAAAAGTCGTGAACACCCTGAATGCATACCCACGAGCCACCACTGATTAAACTGTACAGATTAGTTATGTTTTAGGTTAACAACGGTATATTCGTGTTAACTTAACACTTTACGAAAAGTTATTTATTTTGAATACACAGTTTTTGATGTAATTTGGTTCGTGTGCGACTACCATTTATTATGAAATTACTTTTATTAATGTTCGCTGGTTGGTCCGAAAGCTTCATAAAATTGTAATGTAACGGTCGTCAGTAGGACGAAGGGGCATGAAAGGGAACAAATGATACGGGCAGCTGATAGGAAGAAAAGCTAAAAGAAGTAGTACACATAAAGCGTAGTATGCTAGACTTCATTCTCAAGAGTGGAGACTAGCTTGCTTTTGGATTCGGAGGGGTGAGGAGGTCTGTCTGCGGGGCTTAAGTTTGTAGGATTTAAGTGATTTGATTTCTGGCTGGCAAGTCGCCATGAAGTGAAGATGTTGGGAATTTGGTTATTTGAAAAGTTCTCTTCGCACTGCGGCTGAGAATTTTTCCGTGAGACCATAGAGGACCTTTTCACCCCTGAGATAAAAAAAAATTTGCAGGAAATTTTCATGTTTTCCGGCAAACTAAAAAACAAGCATGACGGAATATATATATATATATGGTGAGTCACTAACTATTTCTACCTAGAATAACTTCGAATGTATGATAGTAGCCGAAAAGTTTGTGTAACAAAAGTTGCATGGGACAACGGGGGCCATAATATGACGTTGGTTTTTTGTTGCTAGGTGGGGTCGTGTCAGAGATAGGAAGGTCAACTTTGTTTTTTAAATGGGATGCTGTGTTTCTGTACTTATTTTCTGACAGCGGCTATCGAGACGAATCCAATGATGTGTTACGGTAAGGTCTTTGAAGGTGAACGAAGGTCAAAAAGGTGGCTTGAACGTCCATCTACAGAAGGTATTCGAAGTGATGACCATTGCTATCAATGCAGTACTGCAATCTTCTTATCCTGGATTGAGTGGTATTCCTTATCACTTCGGCAGTTATCGAAGCATATGCTCTGACAGTTCTCTCTCGTATATGGTGCAAATAGTAAATATTCGCCGAATACGACGTATCCATTCAACGTGCCATTGACATGTAAACACCATTCGATGGCTTCGCAGTATAAGACTAACAGGAATGGTAAGACTAGTATCGTCGAATCAAGCGAATGTGAATGATGTATTTCTTCGAAGAACAAGTCGACATGCTTCTCATTTACCGATAATGCGAACGAAATTCAGTGAGAGATAGAGACTTATACGATGAAAGATATCCTCAACGTATTCACCCTACACGTCGTACATTTAAATATGTGTATGATAAATTGCATATGATAATGCACACAGAGAACAGAGTTCATAATGTTTAATATTTTTGAAATATATGTTTTCCAATATAGATTCTTGTTGATACTCTAAAACAACATTAGAAACACAAGATAATAATAATCATACAATAATTTATGACAAGTAATAATTTGACGCTGCCAATAAATAAATCTCTACGGTACGTTTTCACAATACATAAACACATTCCACATTTGACACTTGAGTTTCTTTCCTTGGAATTGTAGTCACGTTCTACAGTTTTAGGCATCCCTTGCTTCTACAAATTTTGGTTGGTGCCCGGCATTGCAAAACCTAACTTCTGAAACTGCTTGTAACGCAGCTCTTCTCGGCCTTTTATTCACACTTTCTACACCATCTACATCTTTACTGGTAGAGAAATTCACTGCACATGGCTGTCTTCTTCTAACTACTTGCACGACGGCCTAACTTTCCAGTTGTTTAGCAGTCAGTTTCATCAAGCTCAGCACGAAAACTTCAGTCAAAAACGAGAATTCGTCGTATTGCTAATCAGATACTTCCGCGTTGCTGTCATTGTGAAGCGCTTCTAACTGCCTAATAATTAATATTTCATGCACCCCTGTGGTGTGTAGAAGCAGCGATTATTTCAGTATCCATTACCGAAGACCAAATTGAAATCATCAGATATGCATTATGACCTGAGGTTCATGTACGAGGACAATCGGTTAGTTCTTAGTAACGAGCAAAATTTACACGAATTTGAATTAATTATCAAAGACTACAAACATTTTCGTTTATAGAAGCAACCATTTCCTGCGTACGACCAGCTGTAAACTAACGCACGAATCGTTCCTTTACAAGATGTTGCGCTCTCATTTTAAAACTGAGAAGTAGAAGGTACACACTCGTGGACCGTTGATCAATAAGCGGAAAAATACGCCTATTTAAGGAGAAAATAAATAAACGGAGGTCCAGTTGTGTAGACCAAGCGAACGAAACGATTAAATTTTTCGAAGGGAAGTTTGTTGATACACATTGTGGAATTAATAGTTCGATCAAGTATTACTGAACTGCGAGGAACACTTTGAAGCAGCTGTTTTAGAATTTAGATACCTACAAGGGTTTGTGAGATAGCTAGTGCCTCTACAGTAGAGTTAATAAATATACTACTGAATATCAAACGTATTCCCCGTGCCGTTCAGCTAATTTGATACAATCAACCCTAGCTGTGTGGATTATTTGTACTGTAGCTACCAAGTCTGCAAAGATTCACTAACTCGTACGTTTTTAAAATGGCAACTGTTTTGCAGCGGTGCGCGATCGATCTCTAGACTACACCTCAAAGACCAAAATCGATTCAGGTAAATCCGATCGTGCATTTATATTCCCCTCCAAAGACACGTTAATCAAAGGAGGGTGGTAGCTAGGAGACTGCGATTTACTGGATGTGTCTCCAGATTCAAGAAGGAGGCCTCATACCTCATTATGAACATTGATTAAAGGCGTAAAAAGTATCAGTTTTTCTTGATGATAGGAATTTAAAGTGCGTACTGTGTTGGATACAATGAATAGTCTCACTACATGTTACAATTTGCTGTCCTTTCCCAAATGATAGTCACGTGTAGTGACCACTCGAAATAAGTGCTTCTTTCTCCGTTAAACAATCAATCCACTAAGAATAAATAAAGGATCGCATGTTTCATTTGTGAAGTTTCGAGTCTCGCTTTGGAACTGACGAACATTACGCGATGGCGTTGGCGGGTGCATGACATGACAACTGGGATGGAACTTCGCGAAGACTCTGACTTCCACTGTTGCCGGACCACGCTGGAACTGGCCAGAAGCCGTCTTGGCGCTTGTCTGGCCTCAAGGAAGTGCTTCGGAATTGTCTCAGGCGACGTGTAGCAGCCGCGCTAAACAGTAATTAAATAATTACTAGCGCTTTACACGAGGGACTCCTAACAAAGTTAAACCTCTTTGTTAGTGCTCCTTTGACCACAGGAATTCGCTACGTGCAGCCACCTGTGTAATGGAGGTAAACTGGCATTCTCAGTGTAGCTCAGTACAGCTTCTTGTGGCCCTGGCCCCAAACGCAGACGTGAGACTGCGTCCCATGTACAATGTTGAGTCTGTCACTGTACCTCGAAAGATCAGCTGAAGTCCAGGCTGTGGGCGCGTTCTCACTTAGCGGGAAGAAGGGTTATCGCAGCGGGAAGTCGCCCACAACTTGGCGTACACCATGCTGACATCAGAACATTCACTTTGCTATCGTCTTCTTCTTCTTCTGCTGCTGCTGCTGCTGCTGCATGTTAAGGTTTAGACACTTGCGCCTGTTCTGTCTTGATTTTTCACTGCCACCTTGCTCTGGGTCTTCCTACTTACCTTCTTCCTCTGGGCTGGTAAGACATGGCCTCTCTCTGTGGTCTAAGTTTCAAGGTGATATTTCAGGGGATATGACATTGTATTGTATTGTATGTTAACTGGGGACCTAGAAACGACGGAGAGGCTCCGTTCCCGCCGCAGCCGCAGTGGTCCACAACCCCACGACGACTACCGCAGTCCACCTCACCCTTCCGCCGCCCCACACCGAACCCAGGGTATTGTGCGGTTCGGCCCCCGGTGGACCCCCCAGGAAACGTCTCACACCAGACGAGTGTAACCCCTATGTTTGTGTGGTAGAGTAATGGTGGTGTACGCTTACGTGGAGAACTTGTTTGCGCAGCAATCGCCGACATAGTGTAACTGAGGCGGAATAAGGGGAACCAGCCCGCATTCGCTGAGGCAGATGAAAAACCGCCTAAAAACCATCCACTGACTGGCCGGTTCACCAGACCTTGACACAAATCCGCCGGGCGGATTCGTGCCGGGGACCAGGCGCTCCTTCCCGCTCGGAAGGGGATATTACATACTTTTTGCTTCTATATGAAATTATGACGGAAATTTTTGAGATTTTCAAAACGAAATTATGCACACATGTTTGGCAAGGTTTCTTCAATCTAAAACTCGGTATAGTCGTATGTTATAAAATCGTAGCTTTTATGCCCCGGAGAAATTTTTTACAGGTTTTATATCGTCACCAATTTTACTGTGTAGGGTATTTGTCATGTAACACCAAATAAAAATTTGTATAGCAATTACTGACCGTTCTACGGTTGATATTCAATGTTTTATATCAGTCGTTACACATATCTGCTTCATCTGCGCACGTTTTATGAAGACACTTCATACAGCGACTGCAAAGAATCCAGCCCACTAATTGCTCGCACTTTTCGTAGTAGTTTTTTTTACACACGTCTTGAGCAGCTGATTTCACTCTTCTCTCTCATTTGGTTTTTGAGGAGTCTTTTTTTATTTACTGTCAGCATTTCTCGGTTGCGTTACTTTCAAAATTTGTAGGGTTTCTTGTTTCTCAACAGCCACGCATTTTTCTTCCTGGTTTCCTCTGGTGTTTTTAAAGTTAGTATCGGTGCAACCGTGTCAAATGAGAGTAATCGTTATCGTACGACATCCTAAAGAGGTGTGTAACGAAAAAATACAACTTTCATTGGTAATTAACAACTCACTAGGAACAAGTAATGGTTGTGCCTAGAGAAGCAGGAATCATAGAAGGACTGGCCGAATGGTTTAATTGAACATCATTTACCATGAAAATTTATTAACAGAATAATTGTAAATTGAAATAACTGTACAATACACTCAAATGTAATACAATTCATGTTTTAACAATGGCAAATATTAAAGAGAGAAGGAAAAACAATCAGGCAATAGTTTAAATTAAAACAGTAAAACAAATCCCATAACAGTTTCCTATTGATCCGATCCACCTTTACCACCAGGCCAACGCCATAGTTCAAAGTGAAAACGTAAAATCAAGTACCTGCCGAACATCAAAACAAGAAAATTACAGTAGTTACAGCAGTTAATATTCAAGAAAAACCATAAAACTACAGTGATATTGCAGATCAAGTGAATAACATAATTCAATAAGGCTGGGATTAACAGTGCATCCACAAGCGTTCACTCAACGGCCAGTCCGCGTAGTCGATGGCCACACCGTCTGGTACAACCACCGGGTCACACCCACGCAACAGACCTGCATGCGAGGGACAACGGACAGCCTAACTAGGACCATACACAAACGCTGAGCCAGAACAGCCACAAACCAAATTACAGTTCAACTCTAACATACACACATCTCCAGTTAGTTTCTATACGGGTGATAATAAGGATGATTCACCGCACAGATGAAAGCATAGCCAAGTGACACAAAATAATCTGCATGTACGTAATGAGTAGCCTACAAGAATTTGCTAGCAATAAAGTAGCCGACAAATATATGCACAAGTATACACTGAAGCGTCAAAGAAACTGGTACAGGCATGCGTATTCAAATGCAGAGATATGTAAACACGCAGAATACGGCACTGTGGGTGGCAACACCTATATAAGACAACAAGTGTCTGGTGCAGTTGTTAGATCGGTTATGCTGCTACAATGGCAGATTATCAAGATTTAACTGGGTTTGAACGTGCTATTATAGTCGGAGCACGAGCGATGGGACATAGTACACTCCTGGAAATGGAAAAAAGAACACATTGACACCGGTGTGTCAGACCCACCATACTTGCTCCGGACACTGCGAGAGGGCTGTACAAGCAATGATCACACGCACGGCACAGCGGACACACAAGGAACCGCGGTGTTGGCCGTCGAATGGCGCTAGCTGCGCAGCATTTGTGCACCGCCGCCGTCAGTGTCAGCCAGTTTGCCGTGGCATACGGAGCTCCATCGCAGTCTTTAACACTGGTAGCATGCCGCGACAGCGTGGACGTGAACCGTATGTGCAGTTGACGGACTTTGAGCGAGGGCGTATAGTGGGCATGCGGGAGGCCGGGTGGACGTACCGCCGAATTGCTCAACACGTGGGGCGTGAGGTCTCCACAGTACATCGATGTTGTCGCCAGTGGTCGGCGGAAGGTGCACGTGCCCGTCGACCTGGGACCGGACCGCAGCGACGCACGGATGCACGCCAAGACCGTAGGATCCTACGCAGTGCCGTAGGGGACCGCACCGCCACTTCCCAGCAAATTAGGGACACTGTTGCTCCTGGGGTATCGGCGAGGACCATTCGCAACCGTCTCCATGAAGCTGGGCTACGGTCCCGCACACCGTTAGGCCGTCTTCCGCTCACGCCCCAACATCGTGCAGCCCGCCTCCAGTGGTGTCGCGACAGGCGTGAATGGAGGGACGAATGGAGACGTGTCGTCTTCAGCGATGAGAGTCGCTTCTGCCTTGGTGCCAATGATGGTCGTATGCGTGTTTGGCGCCGTGCAGGTGAGCACCACAATCAGGACTGCATACGACCGAGGCACACAGGGCCAACACCCGGCATCATGGTGTGGGGAGCGATCTCCTACACTGGCCGTACACCACTGGTGATCGTCGAGGGGACACTGAATAGTGCACGGTACATCCAAACCGTCATCGAACCCATCGTTCTACCATTCCTAGACCGGCAAGGGAACTTGCTGTTCCAACAGGACAATGCACGTCCGCGTGTATCCCGTGCCACCCAACGTGCTCTAGAAGGTGTAAGTCAACTACCCTGGCCAGCAAGATCTCCGGATCTGTCCCCCATTGAGCATGTTTGGGACTGGATGAAGCGTCGTCTCACGCGGTCTGCACGTCCAGCACGAACGCTGGTCCAACTGAGGCGCCAGGTGGAAATGGCATGGCAAGCCGTTCCACAGGACTACATCCAGCATCTCTACGATCGTCTCCATGGGAGAATAGCAGCCTGCATTGCTGCGAAAGGTGGATATACACTGTACTAGTGCCGACATTGTGCATGCTCTGTTGCCTGTGTCTACGTGCCTGTGGTTCTGTCAGTGTGATCATGTGATGTATCTGACCCCAGGAATGTGTCAATAAAGTTTCCCCTTCCTGGGACAATGAATTCACGGTGTTCTTATTTCAATTTCCAGGACTGTATCTCCGAGATAGCGATGAAGTGGGGATTTTCCTGTACCACAATTTCCCGAGTGTACCGTGAATGACAGGAATTTTGTTAAACATCAGATCTCTGACATCGCTGCGACCGGAAGAAGATCGTGACAGAACGGGACCAAAGACGACTGAAGAGAATCGTTCAGCTTGACAGAAGTGCAACCCTTCCGCAAACTGCTGCCGATTTCAATACAGGGCCATCAACAAGTGTCAGCGTGCGGACCATTCAACGAAACATCGTCGATATGGGCTTTCGGAGCCGTAGGCCCACACGTGTACCTATGATGACTGCAGAACACTAGGCATTATGCCTCACCTGGGCCCGTCAGCACTGACATTGAACAGCTGATGACTGGAAACATGTTGTCTGGTGGGACAAGTTTCGTTTCAAATTGTATCGAGAGGATGGACATGTATGGGTACGGAGACAACCTCACGAATCCATGGATTCTGTATGTCGGCAGGGGACTGTTCAAGCTGATGGATTTTGTATCCCGCCTGGATAGGCGGCTCGTGGGTCTGCTCCTGTAAACTGAAGGGTAGGCCGAATGTAGGAAGTGAGTAGGAACAGGAAAAGGTGAAATGCTTCGGTACTGCGTATAGGTTGTAGCTCTTTTACTGGGGTATGAACATATAGAACTGATATTACTACTTAATTTTGCGTACAGATGAGCACGTAGGTGCGAAGCCGTTCATCAATCAAATCTAACAGCGGCTAGAAGTTACAAAGGCAAAAACTGTAGTGGCTCGTCCACTATGAAACAGAAACAATGTTGCTTCGTCGTCTACTCGGAATCAAATGGGGTAGAATCTGGAGCGGCACACGTAGAGCTGCATAGCGCCGGCTAGAGGGCGCTGTCGTCGGTGTCGGTCTCGTAGTGCCAACCTAAGAACCTTTACTTACGCCGTGGCATCGTAGCTATCGATACCACAATGGAGGCTCTGTAATTGTGTGGGGCGTGTGCAGGTTGAGTGATATGGGACCGCTGATACGACTCTGACAGATGAAACGTACATATGCTTATGTACGTGTCACCTGCCAGAGTCTGAGTCTTTCTCATTACCTGCATA
Source organism: Schistocerca nitens (assembly GCF_023898315.1). Classification (NCBI taxonomy): domain Eukaryota; kingdom Metazoa; phylum Arthropoda; class Insecta; order Orthoptera; family Acrididae; genus Schistocerca; species Schistocerca nitens. Next base: position 844,038,887 of record NC_064617.1, read on the forward strand.
TATTCATGTACATTGAGCAACCCTACGGACTTGGACAATTCCAGCAGGACAATGCGGCACCCCACACGTCGAGAATAACTACAGAATAGCTCCAGGAACACTCTTTTGAGTTTGAACACTTCCTCTGGCCACTAAACTCGCCAGACATGAACATTATTGAGCATATCTGCGACGCCTTGCAACGTGTTGTTCAGAAGAGATCTCCAACCCCTTGTAGTGTCACGGATTTATGAGCAGCCCTGCAGGATTCATGGTGTCCGTTTCCTCCAGCACTACTTCAGACATTAGTCGAGTCCATGCGATGTCGTTTTGCGATACTTTTGCGTGATCTCGGTGACCCTACACCATCTTAGACAGGTGTTCAAAATGGTTCAAATGGCTCTGAGCACTATGGGAGTCAACTTCTGAGGTCATTAGTCCCCTAGAACGTAGAAGTAGATAAACCTAACTAACCTAAGGACATCACACATCCATGCCCGAGGCAGGATTCGAACCTGCGACCGTAGCGGTCTCGCGGTTCCAGACTGCAGCGCCTAGAACCGCATGGCCACTTCGGCCGGCGTAGGCAGGTGTACCAGTTTCTTTGGCTCTTCAGTGTATGTAGAGATCTTCGCAAATAAGGAGAAAAGTATGTTGAATTCTTCTGTTTATAAGTAAATGATAGCTTGCTTACACTTATTTTAAAACTATCTGTGAGAATAACAATAAATATGCACAAATAACTTTTAGACAGTAGAGACAATTTAAAGTTAAGTGAGGATAAGCAACTGTATATCGCAGTGATTAAAACAAATTTCTGATCAGAACTCAACAAAAAATAGGCTATCCTATAATATAAAATATTCCACTTAAGTAAGACAGGGTACAACCACGGTTTGCCCGCATCTCGTGGTCGTGCGGTAGCGTTCTCGCTTCCCCGCCCGGGTTCCCGGATTCGATTCCCGGCGGGGTCAGGGATTTTCTCTGCCTCGTGATGGCTGGGTGTTGTGTGTTGTCCTTAGGTTAGTTAGGTTTAAGTAGTTCTAAGTTCTAGGGGACTGATGACCATAGATGTTAAGTCCCATAGTGCTCGGAGCCATTTTTGAACCACGGTTTAATAACCGATAACAACATGGCACTCAAACTTTAAAAAAATGACTTAGCGTTAACACAGAGAGGTTGAGCCAGTACCGGATCATCGAAGCGACAAGTCTGATGTAAAACATGATAAGCGAACTTAATTGGTTCAAATGGCTCTGAGCACTATGGGACTCAACTGCTGAGGTTATTAGTCCCCTAGAACTTAGAACTAGTTAAACCTAACTAACCTAAGGACATCACAAACATCCATGCCCGAGGCAGGATTCGAACCTGCGACCGTAGCGGCGAACTTAATTGATAATTCATTTCAAACGGAAGTACCAAAGACGTCGGCGAGCAGCAACACAATACCAACTGGCTGTTGTTGCCTGAAACACTGAGTCAATATCCCGAGTTACAGCTTTACGTCAGCAGAGGACCACTTCTGGTTGAGTTAGCAATCACCGCCGAGCCGTGCAGAACTCCACGTCCTCCAGAATAAGGCGGCCAACTAACGTCACACAGCCGCAACTCGGTCCGGAATGCCAGCAAGATTCCACGTGGGCAGCCCTCAACACCGCACACTAACGCTCCCTGCCACAAGCGCGCACACTGCCCACCGCCCAAGCGCTCCCACGCACATTCCCTCGCCGTTTTCAAAACCAAAACGGACCAAATACGTAAGACCATGAAGATAGGACACCACCAAATATATCAAGTAAGAATCGACCGCAACGTGGAAGCGGCACCGGCTCAATGAGGTAGAGAACCCTGCCTTAGCTACAACACTTTCATTATATGCAATTCCAGCGCTTCCGGATAAATTAGGAGTGTTTGGTTCTGAGTTGCCAGATCCAGCAATAATGATGGTTCCATTAAGATGCTTATCTGTAATTTATAGACATCCTCTGCATAAAAGTAACTGTAAAACAAATGTATTACTAGTACTCGTCATACCGCAATGAAAGTATGGCGAATTTCCCAGATATCAGGGCGAGATGCAGCTTAAAATAAGTGTCCACTATGGCAGCAAATGGGAAATAACTGTTCATGACATAGACCACATGATAAACACACGATTAGAATTAATAAAAATGTACAAAAAGACGCTACGATTGTTTTTAAATATACCTGCATCAATTTGAACACACACCACAGTCTTTTGGCTTCCAAAGAGGAAAGATATCCATTACAACTGCATAAAGCGATTGCCACTCGAGACACGGATTCTTGACAGGTGAAACGACACCAGCATATAGACATCATACCCCGATTACCATCTTCCCCATATTCACTAAAAATAACTGGTTGATTCCAAACACCTTCACTTCTTCTATGGTCTTCCCCAGTAACACCTCTAACTTCCATAAGAAATCTCATTTCTACTGCTTGCAGTTAATTTTTATCACTTACGCATAGCAATACAGATATAAATATGGTTTTATGAAATTTTAATTTTGTTTTCTCCCGCATCTAGTTGTGGAATGTTCTGTTTACCATTCCGCATATCGTCTGATCTTTGTTAATCTTATTTCGTATACTCTTGTCCATACTATAGCTAGCAGTGCCTCATAAAAAATTGAAGCTTGAGACCTGCACAAATCTGATATTATCTAATATTATTTTATTTTCCTTTAACGAGCTATGTTTTTAGTTTTCTTTATTGATATACGAACGTTGTATGCTCTTTTTTTCTAAATTATCTAGTTCATACGTTACTTTTTGTAGCTGATATTCAATTTCTTCCAAAACTGTTAAATAGCCTGCAAACATAAGGATATTAAAATATAAATATTTATTAAAATTAACCTCGATACACAGATTTACATCCAGGCTCCAGTTCTTAATTAAATCATTTTTGCACACGTTTAATTAGATTCGTGACAGACTACGCCCTTGCTTAAGTCACTTATTGGAAGTAATTTCTTCAGTTTTGTTACTTTCTAGCTTCAATAAAGTGTGCAGAATATCTAGCATTAGTCATTATGACCTATAGCTTCTTTTTGTTCACGCTATGAAAAGCTTTCTTTGAAGGCAATAAATGCAAGTAGTACGTCTCTGTATTGACTTATCGTAGTTCCTCAGAAATTCTTGTTATCGTTAATATATTACTATTGCATGAACAGCCTTTACAGAATCCACTTTGTACTTCTAATAGGAGGGACTCCGCTATGGTTTTTATAGTTCCGTACTTCAGTCAGTATAAACGGAAACCTTATTGTATCACTTCGTTCTCCATCTATCTGTCGGTTTGTATCTCTGCCTACCTGTCTGGCCGCCAATTAAAAATCCTTTCTCTCAGGAACGAGTGGACATACAGAGTTGAAATTTATGTCACGTACTAGAGTCTACGGTCCCTCGCTGTAGAAAAAAGTGAAGCTTGTAAGTCAATACGGCCAGTTACGTCACGTGTTTTGGTATTCGAAAATTCACTCATCAAAACCAATGGGGCACTTCCCGTTGACCTAGAATCATGAAATTGGCAAGTAGCAAGGTTCCACAATACAAGTAAAGGAGAAAATCCGAAAACTGTGAATTTGTAGTTATGTAGACAAAAAAATTGTCATTTATTGTCTGACTGTCTGTCTCTCACTGCGTCTGCTAACATCCTTTTTCCTCAGGAAATGGTTGATGTATAAAGTTGAAATTTATATCACATACTAAGGTCTATAGTCGTTTGCCCTTGTAATAAAATATAAGCTTCTAAGTCAATTTAATCAAAAGATACGACCATTTATGACACGTATTTTGATAATAGCAAACTCACTCATCAAAACCTACAGGGCACTTCCTGCTGGCCTAGAATCATGAAATTTGGCAAGAATCGAGTTTTCACAGTATGAGAAAGGAAAAACCTTAATGTGTTAATTTGTAATTATATGTCACTAAAAATATATTTTTATTTCTCATTTGTTATCCGACTGTCTGCATGTCCGTCTGTTGAGGTCCCTTTTTCTCAGAAACAGGTTGACGTATCAAGTTGTACGTAAAGAGTACGAGGGGGTGGAGTTCTCTTCTGAATAGCGCGTTGCAAAGCATGCCAGATATGCTCAATAACGTTCACGTCTGGGGAGTCTGGTGGGGAGCGGAAGTGTTTAAACTACGAAGAGTGTCCCTGGAGCTACTATTTAGCAATTCTGGACCTGTGGGGTGCCGCATTGTCCTGTTGAAATTGGCCTAGCCCGTCGGAATGCACAATGGATATGAATGGATCCAGGTGATCAGAAAAAGCCCCAAACTATTACAGAGCCTGTACGAGCTTGATCAGTCCCATGCCAAGATGCAAGGCCAATTGATTCATGAGGTTGTCTCCATACTCGTGCACGTTCATCTGCTCGATAGAATTTGAAACGAGACTCGTCCGATCAGGCAACTTGTTTCCAGTCATCAGCAGTCCATGTTGCTGGTGACGGGCCAGGTGAGGCGTAAAGCTTTGTGTCGCGCAGTCATCAAGGGTACACGGGTGGCCCTTCGGCTCCGAAAGCCCATATCGATGATATTTCCTTGAATGGTTGGCACGCTGACTCTTATTGACGGCCCAGAATTGAAATCTGCAGCAATTTGCGGATGGTTGCATTTTTGTCAAGTTGAACGAGTCTCTTTTATCGCTGTTAGTCCCGTTCTTGCAGGATCTTTTTCCGGCCCCAGCGATGTCGGAGATTTGATGTTTTAGCGGATTCCTGACATTCATGGTTTTTTTTTCTTCAGTCTTCTGACTGATTTGATGTGACCCGCCACGAATTCCTCTCCTGTGCTAACATATTCATCTCAGAGTATCACTTGCAACCTATGTCCTCAATTATTTCCTGGATGTATTACAATCTCTGTCTTCCTCTACAGTTTTTGCCCTCTACAGCTCCCTCTAGTACCATGGAAGTCACTCCCTCATGTCTTAACGGATGTCCTATCATCCTGTCCTTTCTCCTTATCAGTGTTTTCCACATGTTCCTTTCCTCTCCGATTCCACGCAGAACCTCCACATTCCTTACTTTATCACTCAACCTAATTTTCAACATTCGTCTGTAGCACCACATTACAAATGCTTCGAGTCTGGTACAATCGTGAAATGGTCGTACGGGAAAATCCCCACCCCTTCGCTACCTCGTAGATGCTGTGTCCCATCGCTCATGCACCAACTATGACACCACGTTCGAACTGAGTTAAATTCTGATAACCTGCCATTGTAGCAGCAGCAACCGTTCTAACAACTACGTCAGGCGCTTGTTGTCTTACATAGGAGTCACGGACCGCAGCGCCGTATTCTGGCCGGCCGCTGTGACCGAGCGCTTCTAGGCGCTTCAGTCCAGAGCCGCGCTGCTGCTACGGTCGCAGGTTAGAATCCTGCCTCGGGCATGGATGTGTGTGATGTCCTTAGGTTAGTTAGGTTTAAGTAGCTCTAAGTCTAGGGGACTGACGACCTCGGATGTTAAGTCCCATACTGCTTAGAGCCATCTGAGCCGTATTCTGCCTGTTTACATACCTCTGTACTTGAGTAAGCATGCCTATACCAGTTGCATAGGCTCTTCAGTGTATGACCTGTGCGTAGACATCTAATGCCACTAACCTACTAACAAACTGCCGGATCCCTGATACACAGAATCAGTGATGCATTTGTTCCAAAGGCGGACAAATAATCTATTAAACAGGTGGTGAGAATGTTTTGTCTCATCAGTGCACGAGTGCCGTGCGCCTTGTACGGATTTTAAAAATCCCACCACCTACTGTTACGGTGCCGTAAGTCAAAGTGACGCTCCTTGGCGGCTGTTTTCGCGACTTTGCGCTTGCAGCGGTCCGAGAGATGGATTTCTCTCTCGTGGCGTGCAGTATTGGGGAACTAGCTAGCCTGTAACGGTTGTGGTGATAGGTTTTCTTCGCTGCATGGCGAGGGCTGAAGCCATGTATCTAGATGTTGTTATGACAGGGTCCCCATCGCCGCTTCGTGGGTTTGCATCCTGTTCAGTGTTCTACTAAGTAGCTGAAGTTCTTCCAAGTATTTTGCTCAGTTGTTCGATCGTTGTTACTCATTTGTCGAATGTTGAATGCGTCGGATAGAATTGTACTTCCTGCCAGTTGAGGTAAGAATTTATTTCTTCTTGGGACTGGCAAGCTGATGTCTACGTGGTTTCGCGGCGGCTTTAGTGAGTGTTTGTGTTCCTAGTCAATAATGTATCACTTGTTCTGAAACGACGTGCCTTCATTCTGAGTGATTTAGCAATGAAGCGTGGTTAATAGTTAAGGATACGAGTTGTGTTCGTTTTGCGTTTGAACCGCGTGTAGGATTAGTTATTAATTTTCGTTGGCCTCATGTTTTGCACTACTTGAGCATATGTGTTTCCTACTTGTTTAGCCAACAGCTCTCAGGAAATTGATTTTGGATCGCTTTGCAAGGTTTCCAGAGTGATGTGCTGTACGTAATGGGATATTTACGTTTGTCACGCCTGCGGAAACTCTGAAGGGTTAGTCCTCGAAAGTTTAATCATATGGTTTGTACTGTCTGCTGCACGATGAAATCTGAGTTGTGCAGTCTGATAGAAATCCTGTATTGCATTTCTGTAACAGTGATTGCACCCTTCGCGAAGCGATTTCAGTCATGTGCAAGGAAACCTGCACGTAGTTAGATATTATGTAGTACGCTCCTGAAAGTGTGAGTGTTCTTGAATTGTTTCGCTCCGCTGTCACGTTGTTTGGTAACTTACTTAGGAAATATATATATATATATATATATATATATATATATATATTATTTTCGATTATTCCCTTTTAAGAGAGCGACTGAACATGAGTAGTCATGATTTCTTCTTCTTTCTTCGTTCTTCACAAACTCTCATCATACGTTCACCGTGTTCTCTCTTGCGTTTTACCGGTCATCCTTTTCCCGTTCTGTTCTCCGTGTGTTCTTGTTTAAGCGTGTGTTTCTTTATGATGTTTCTAAACTGTTCTCTATTGTTTATGTTGTCTTGTGTGATCCCCGGTTCTTTAATGTCTTGTTCTGTTTCAATGATCCACTTTGTCTTGTTTTTGCTCTTGTTTACTGTCTCAAAGATGAGACTGCTTTTATTCATACTGCTGATATGCCCATAAAATTTCATCCTTCTCTTTCTGATGGTGTCCGTTATTGTTTCTACGTCTTTGTAAAAATGGAATGAAATGATCGTATGGGCACTATTGGCCGGGAGGCCCCATGCGGGGAAGTTCGGCCGCCGTATTGCAAGTCCTTTTTTTTAAGTTGACGCCACTTCGGCGACTTGCCAGTCAATGATGACGAAAGACACACAACACCCAGTCATCATGACGCAGAGAAAATCCCTGATGCCGCCGGGAATCGAACCCTGGACCCCGTGCGCGGGAAGCGAGAACGCTACCGCAAGACCATGAGCTGTGGACGTAAGCTTTCTATTTGGCCTCTTCATCCAAATTCCTTCCCGAAACACTGGTCCATATATTTTCCTCAGAATTTTTCTTTCCTGCTTTTTAATCTCTCTGGTCTTCGTATGACCATGAATCACTGTAGTTTCTGCGGCATAAAGTGCTTCTGGTAGGACTACTGTGTTTTTATGCCTTAGTTTCGCATTGACAGAAATAGATTTCTTATTATGGTGATTCCAAGTGAGCTTATACACTTTTTGTAATCTGGCGATTATCCCTTCCAGATATCTGAAGTGAGCAACTTCTGCCACTCTCCCCTCTTGGGTAGTAATGAGGAGATTACCTACAGCTTTGTTTTCCATATACTGTGTTTTCTCGTAGGAGATTTGTAGCCCAGTTTTCTGTGAGATTTCGTGTAGTTTTTCCAATGCAAATTAGGCTTCCTCTCTATTGTTCGTTAGACTGGCAAGATCGTCCGCGAAAGCCACACACTTCACCCTGATTCTCTGCTCTTTTTTAATCCCAAGCTGAATTCCTTTTATTTCCTTTTCCCATGTCCTCACAACTTTTTTCCAGAACCATGTTAAATAGAAGGGGGGACATTCCATCTCCTTGGCGAACACCAGTATGGATATGAAATGCTTCTGATGTTTCTCCCATGAATTTAAATTTGGAGGTTGTATCTGTTAATGCCTGTTGAATTATTGACCTTGTTTTCCTGTCAATCCTGAACTCTAAAGTTTGGAATATTGTTTGTCCATCTATTTAATCATAAACCTTTCTAAAACCGACTAAAGTTACTACAGTATTTCTACATCTTCTCATTTGCAAAATAGTTTTTAAGTTCCATATCTGTTCGATGCAAGGTCGACCTTTGCGAAACCCTGCCTGATACTCCTCTACTAGCTGGTCCGCTTGTTCTTCTAGCCTGTTTAACAGGGTCTTTGAAAGAATTTTGTATATTACAGGGAGCAGTGAAATTCCCCTGTAATTATTTGGATCTGTTTCTGCACCTTTTTTTGTGGAGAGGGTGAATTAATGCACATTTCCACTCTTCAGGTATTTGTTCAGTTTCCCAAATATTTGATATAATACTATGGGTCGCTTGTGTGAGATTATTGTCATTTAATTTCCATACTTCTGCTATGATTCCATCTTCCCCTGGAGACCTCTTGTTCTTCAAAGAATTGATTATTTCCTTTACCTGTGTAAGTGATGGTGGATTTGAATCGGGATTGGATGTGGGTTTTTCGAAATCTACTTGTTCTGTCGGAGGCTCGCAGTTGAGAAGTGAGTGAAAATATTTAGCTAAAATTTGACAGTTCATTTTAGGGTTGGTTTCCAGTGATCCATCGCGCCGGCGAAAGCACAAATTAGCTGGTTGATACCCTGTTAGGTTTTCTTTGAAAATTTTGTAAAAATTTCTGGTGTTGTTCTTGATAAATTCTTGTTCAATTTCTTTAAGCCGGCTCATATCATATCTACGTTTTTCTCTTCGTATTGTCTTGGGTGAACTCTTCTGTATTCTCAAAAATTCCTGCCATTTTTCTGTAGTTCTTTTGCTACTGAAAGTTTTCCAAGCTTGTATTCCTTCTTCTATTGCTTGATCACATGCACTGTTACACCATCTGTGTTTTCTCTTTCTTGGGGGTTTGGTTAGCCAAATTTCATAGTGTTTTTCAGTACTTCTGCAAGTTCCTTCCAGTTCGTTGTGTTTGATTGCCCAATTTCCTGGAGAATTTCCCTCTTGTTAAGTTTAAGGTATTCTGGATCAATTCTGTTTTGTTCATTGGTGGATTCTTTTTGTTAGGTTGAAATCTCATCTTTATTTGCAGCAGATGGTGGTCTGACTCAAAAAATCCCTTTCTTGTTCATATGTTGAGTATTTCGTTGGTATTCTTATTAGATATGGCAACATAGTCTATCTGAAATTCACCCAAAGTTGAATTTGGTGATTTCCATGTTGTAAGTTTGTTTACAGGTTTAACGAATTGTGTAGACATGATTTTAAGATCAAAATTTTCGCAGAAGTTTATCAGACTCTCGCCGTTTCTATTTGTTCTCTTGTGAGCTGTATGAATTCCCGTTGTTTTCCTGAATTTTTTCTCTTTGCCGAATTGTCCATTGAAATCTCCTAACATAATTTTCACGTGACGAGTAGTTCCCAGAAGTCATCTATTGCCTGTATATATACGTTCGGGAATCTGTTTTGGCTCCATCTTGTGTGGTTCCGCAATGATGTGTGATCAGTGATTGGCCACACATGTGTCGCATGTGTTTCGTGCGCGAAGCACCTGCAAGATTAGTTATTTACAGTTGTCTGTCTGGTGTCTCGTATTAGCTGTTATGATTTGAGATCTTCGTGCCATCCGTCTGAAATCTCAGATTGATTCCATATCTCAGTGGTATGATACGAGTAGTTAGTTTACTGCCGAGGAAATAAGTTTTGTTTATCATCCTGGGATGACCCAAAAATCTCACGTGTGTACTGCTTGGAATCTTGAGCAACTAAAGCAAAACTGGAAGGACTTTTGTGCGTTAGAAGGTCACCCAGTGGCGTTACCGGGGACCGGTGGTTTGCGGGAGCCGAGTCGGAGAGAGTATTACGGTTGACTGATTGGGTTTATTAGTTTGTCATGATCTTGTTTTCTGGTTTTCTGGACGAACGTGGACGTTCCTAATTGTGTCGTCACCTCGTTGTTTTGTATTTACCTTTTGTATTCTAGTCGAGACTTTGATATTATATGTTGAACACATCCCTGAATTTATTTTAAGTTGTCGGCGTGTGTTGATTAGTGTTTGGCTCGAGAATTGCTTTTGTCACTTTTGGCTGGTTATAGGGAATAAAGTGTTTGTTGGCTGTTATGTGAACATTTCGTATAATTGTTCGTGCTGGTTATTTTGTGGACATGTGCATATTTATTAAGCTGTGCCCTTGTATAAGGAACAACGGAGATGCATCCATTGTCGGTTTGTCTGATTTCCTCAGTGGCTGTCGTGACCTCTCATTTGCAAAGTGCTACACTGAGAACTGTTCTAATTCTTTAGTGATAAATTAGCTTAGTGCGCTGGTTACTACCAAAACATACTGCTGTATGCTGGGTCTTTAAAGGCACATTTGCGGGAAAAGCAGATTTTACGAACAAACTATTTGAAACGTAATAAGTAATAAAATAAAGATCGATTAAAAATTAAGTACCATGAACGGTTGTGTCGACTGCAGGATAGAAACACAGAAAGATGTAGAATTACGTCCCTCAGTTATTTTTGTGAACGGGGCGGATGATTTATGTTTTGGAAGCGAACCAAGACGGACGTTTTCCTATGTTTACCGCATATTTATACTGTACACCATCTTTATCATTTATATTTGGCTTAATTTCTCATTCTAAAATAACTGTTTCTGTGTGATAATTGAATGTAGTGATACTACATATGTTTAAATTTATGTCAAAATTCATCCTCAGCTATACTACGTCTTGACATGGAGAAATGTTCCGTGTACTTTAAATGCACGTAAATGGTCCAGTCCGAACGATTTCTTCGGTGAGTAAATGTTTTCGAAGTCCGATAAAAGAGGTTTTCATTTGAAGAGATACCCACGGCCTAGTAAACGAATCAGGACGAACCTTACACACAAAGTAATTCTCAAGCTCGTCAAGTAAGATAAATGAATTAACAAGAATTATTTATTTAAGAAATCACTTAACTATTTTAAAGACTAACTCCCTAGCATTTATCCATGCACGATCCCGTCAAAATTAACAAGAAAAGAAAATTTTATGGTCTTCAGTCACCAATTAGCCTAGGACGCTGCTTAGTACCAAAGCATAATGCTGCATGCTGGGTTTTACTCTTACTGTAGATCAGGGAAGTACCTGTTTAGTTATAAAAGAGTTAAGTTCCCACTCTGAACTGAAAACACAGATTAAGCTACGGCTAGTGTCGATTACTTGAGTGATATTTTACCGTAAGTGTCTACGGGCATAGTTGTAAGCGACGTGAAGCTCATTAAAGTTAACAAATAGTAAGGGCCCTAGCTTAATTAAGTAGCATTGGTTGTAGCTTAGAGAGTGGACCGTATAGTGCCTGATTGTATCTAGCAATTTTTATTGCTAACTGGGTACGAGGAAAAATACGTTAAGTATGTAACTTCTGGGCTGTGGATGTTAATTGTTAATCGTAGTGCGTTTTTCCGTCTTGTTTGGTATTTATTGAGGCCAGGAATGTCTATATGTAATGATTATTCGATTCAAGTTTTAATGGACTGCTTGACTGAATCTTGTTATATGGTTTTCAATACGGTCAGCCAGTGTTATTATTGGTAGAAGTGAGATCTTGTTATTCAGTTCTGTGTTTCATAGCAAGAGTGCTTCCGTTTGCCGCTGGTCTTACTCTCTCAGCTGTCGAGGGGTGCGCGCCATTACTGCCACCGACGCTGCACTGGTCCAGGTGGGTCAGCTTCTCTCATCTGGCACCTTCTAACATTCTGCGTGGTGTCTGTTTGTTCTATATCGTGTCTCCCTACCACTTTAGCGCAACGACGCTCTGAGCGTGTTTTTTAGGGAATTGACTAGTTTGAACCTGGGACCTGTTGCTGGTAAGGAGACGCCAGACCACACATGACATGTAGAATTCAGAAGAGTTCATTGAGACTAGCGATGATATAACCAAATACTTAATGATTTCAGCGTCGGCTCCACTGCACTCCCTGTAAAAGAATCTTAATACTAACTAAATTTAGTGGAAGGGGTTCAAGGCTTTCCTATTTTTAGTTAGCTGGTAAAATAACGTCGAAAAAGCAGTTAAGTTTACCATTGGATATTTTATTCTACTCACAAAACATTGTTTATAAATTGCACTATTGATAAAAGGAAATGTTTTAATACAGGATGGTAAAAACCAACTGCGTTCAACAAAAATGTGAACGAATATTCCCTGAATGGGTTTCCAAGTTCTACAATGGATCGAAGGATGACCTATGCCATATCACATCTATAATCTAGGTTTAAATTAAGTTTCACAAGAGAGAAAACTATCAAAATGGTCTACAGTGACCCTCAATTATCTTTAATTACTTACCTAACTTGTCGTAAATTACAGTGGCTGATGTGGCTTCTCAATAACTATATAACAGAAAAATCATCTCGTTTCAGATTTTTACTTCAAGTGGCAAATGTGAACACCATGAGCTTTAATTGACGATCGACACTAGTATTACGCAAAAAGGGGGTGTAACAGATGAGACTTCTGCAGTTCTGAGTGAAGCTTTATGCGCTATTATGCGGAATCGCGTGCGTTCAATACCTTGTCGGTGTTTGTCAGGGGGCGGCGGGCAGCACAGCTCCGCTCACCTCGCCGTCTCGGAAGCAACTCTCCTAACTTCTCCTTACTACAATTTACCGAAGTTGGTTTAAAAAAACTATCTGGCTGTGTTTTCATCTGACCAATCAGGGTCTCAATGTTAACCTTAAGCTCCGCCTACAAAAATTCTGTCTATCCAATGAGAAACGTTATACTTTTTGTGGTGGGGCAATGTTTTTAACAGAGACGCGAAATAGTCTCACGCTAAAACTTGTAGCTGGTGTGGTCCTTTTAGCGTTATCGTAAGATCTATATTGTTCTTCTGGAGGGCTCTAGCTTTTAACATGGGCTGGGGGGTGGTCCTGACGTAACAGAGACGCGAAAAAGTTTCATGCTAGAACTTGCAGCTGGGGTGGTCCTAGTGGTTAGCTGGCAAGTGGGTGTCCAGTCCGTCCCTTATCGTAGGGCCTTCTAGCTTAACACGGTTCTGCTCTCGGCTTCTGTTCTTGTTTGTCCCCTCGGAACTGCGTCTGTCTCGCGGTGGGAAAGTATGACATGCATTTAGGCATTCTTGTGTTAGTCTGTGGTATTCCATTTGCTCACTCGTTACTCGTATTACTTTGGTTAATTTAATGTCTCGATTTATTCGGAGCTATGTGACATACTACTGGATTTGCTTATCATGTCAGGGTTTTCATGGAAGGTGTTGGATTTGCCTGACACCTTACAACCTGGCTCACAAAAGAACGTGTGGGGCGCTCCAAATTGACTTCGCATCCAGGGATTTGTAAGTGAAATTTGATAAAAATGAAAAAGACTTAAAAATTGTGAAGTAAATTTGTCAGCCCAACCGATCATCACAAGGGAGTTAGCGAAAGTTTAGATCGCACCTGTAACAAAGTTTTGGTCTGGAGGTAAGAGTTTTACACGTGCATTGCAAACACACTGATCAGCCAGAACCTTATGACTACTGACATAATAACCCGTATGTCCACCTCTGGCAGCGACGCGTCGCGGCATGGAACCAGTGACGGCAGTAGATCGCAGGAGGTAGTTGGCATCACATCTACACACACAGCTCACCTAAATTCCCGGACGTTCCCGAGAGGGTGGTGGTGTGCTCTGGGTGCCTATTCTGTATCTTTCCGCCATTGTGTCGATCGTTTCGGTACTCAAGAGCACCGAACAGTCTATCACTCATTAGTCAGTATGCATTTCAGAAGCGATACCATTCGGGTCTGGAGAACCGAAGCGTTGTTGTCGGTTCGCGTCGCGCAAGCCAATCAAAAGCAAGCGGCCGCATGCGCACTGCAGCGCGGACAGCGCCACGAACACAAAGCGGCTAGCAGACGACATAGGCGCGCTGTTCTTCCAAGTACCGAAAAATGCGTTTACGTTGCCATAACGCATGACACCTCATTCCATCGAGCTGAGGTGCCCGCCTTCATCGCTCTTGCCTGCTCCTTAACAGAATCAGGCGCAGTACATCCATTTCCAGGATTCTCAGCTGAAATACATACAAATTTTTACAATTTCCCTGACCACATCGTTTCCATGCATGCACAGTAACGATAGCGTATTTAACTGTATTCTGCAGTTTGTCGTAAATGCCGCATTATGTCATATTGTTCTCATTCACACTGAGATCGTGTTTTGGATTTTACGTTTCGTAAAATGAGCTATAAATAGTGTGTAGTACCACACTGTACTAATACATCTATAGAAAACACTCGAAAAATTTATTCCGAGAGTTTCCGAAAATAAGAAGATATACAGAATGTGGTTATAACTCGCTCCTAGAGATCCAAATGATTAAGTAACCCACTTCCCTATATGATACGTCAACGATTTGGGTCTTAACAAAATTAAAAAAAAAAACTGCATTTTTGAGAGCCTCTGGAGTTCGTCGAAGTTTATAACATGCATCTCATGAATGAAAATGTTTCGTATATGGTGCCACAGTCTGCCGGCCGGTGTGGCCGTGCGGTTGGTAGGCGCTACAGTCTGGAACCGCATGACCGGTACGGTCGCATGTTCGAATCCTGCCTCGGTCATGGAAGTGTGTGATGTCCTTAGGTTAGTGGGGTTTAAGTAGTTCTACGTTATAGGGGACTGATGACCTCAGAAGTTAAGTCCCATAGTGCTCAGAGCCATTTTTTTTTTTTTTTTTTTTTTTTTTTTTTTTTGTGCCACAGTCTAAAAATATTACGGCGGAGATCTTTCATCCCTGTCTACTGTTGTTGAGGATTCGATCGCTTGTGACAAGCAAGATTATGAAGATGACTGCTGCTAGTTACATTCCCAGTAATTTAAGTTGTCCTCTTAGATTCCTGTCTAACAGAAATCACGAAATCATTACCGAGGAAGTGCGCTCTTACATGTAAGTAATAACGAATATTGCAGAAAAATTTTAACTTATACGAATAACAATGTCTCAGAACGTGTAGCATATACGAAGAGGAAAAAAGAAATTTTTGCACCCATTCGTTCGCGAACCCGTGTCCTTTCGTATGGTATACCCGCGCTCTAATCACTTTTTTTCAGATTTTTTTGTATTCCTCAAAAACAGCAACAACAATGGCTACCTTACAATGAAATGACATAAATAAGGTGACAGATAATTGCAGTCACAAATTACAGCATTCGAAGATGGCCACGCCAAACAATAGAAACGTAGCGCTCAATTCTTGTACGATTGCGTAGAGGAACGCAGGCTGACTTCGTTGCCAAACGGTGTTGCGTAAGTCATAAATGCGTGATAGTTTGAAAGGTTTCCAATATCAGACTTCACATAATTGCTTTCCATTGTCACTTGGAAGTTGTAAACACGTTTCGAAAGTTACTAACTAAACCATTTGTGGGAAAAAGTACACAAAGTCACTAGCAACGTCAGTTCGCACTCATGTAATATACGTAAGCAGAGCCCATGTCTTGATATTTAATGATCTTTTGAGTGAATATTGACCTTAAATATTTTTTTTATGTAATTATCCACAGTAACAACCTAACCTAACCCTATTTCTAACATAGGAAAATAGCCTATTACGAACTCACTTTCCAAGTCGATGCGTCCTCTGCTGATTCTTTAGTAACACAATCACTAAATCCAAAGATAAAACTGCTAAATACGTTTCAAATAACAAATTATAGGTGTACATAAACGACAGCTCACCGATCGACAGGGCCACACCGAAATCCAAAACGTCTCGGTACAACTGTCGTAAAATCGGTGGGAGGACTGTTCGGTAACAGCTCTCAGAAGCTTACTGAACAGGATATTTGGATAAAGAACCGAAAATGACGTCACTACCGAGATTAACCTACTACACCGATCGGTATGAACGATACAGAATAGGGTCCCTGGCCTTGTGACATGGCTCATTACCTTGTTGAAAAATGCCACTGCGTCGGGAAGCATGAACGTTATGAAGGGATGTGTGCGATACTCCTTGGCCGCCATGGTGCTTTGCACGAGCTCCACTGGATCCATGGCTACCCACGTGAATGTCCCCCAGAGCACAATGGAGGCGCCGCTTGTCTCCATCCTGCAGTACAGGTGTCAAGGAGCTGTTCCCCTGGACTCCGAAGGATTCACGCTGTCCCATCGGTGCGATGAAGAAGGTATCACGATTCATCAGACCATGCAACGCCGACGTCCAGTGTCGATGGTCAGTAGTAGTTGCCAGTGTCGTGGTGTTAGCGTTGGCGCTTGCGTGGGTCGTCGGCTGTGGAGGCCCATCGTTAAGGAGTGCTCGATGCGCTGTGTGTTCACACACACTTGCACTCCGCCCAGCATTAAAGGCTGATGTTAGTTCCACCACAGTTCGCTGCTCGTCCTGCTTTACCAGTCTTACCAGCTTTTGACGTCGATGAGGGGTGGCCGCCCAAACCCACGACGTCTGGATGTGGTTTCACCTTGGTTTCGCCATGTATGTATTGAAGACACTCACCAAAGAAATCCGCGAACTGCCGATAAGTCGTGCAGTTTCCGAAATGCTCGAGCCGAGCTTTCGGGCCATCACAATCTGCCCTCAGCCAAACTCAGATCGATCGCGCACCTTCCCCATTCTAGACACGGACAACACGCTCGCTGACTCTACATGAACCGTGCTTGTGTCTGACTGGTAGTCATTCCTCGCCAGGTGACGCTGTTATCTCCTGGACGGATTTATATCGGTAGCAGGTCAGCGGTCATAATGTACTGCCTGATCAGTATATGCATACAGTATCTGCCATTGACAGTTACACTGCACTTGACAATCATGCGCATTTTCTGTCACCGAGTTCAACAAATGGGTTGTTGGTAGCTCTTGACAAAAAATTACAGTGATGAACAAGACCACAGAGTATAAAGTGCCGGAAACAGAGTTGCTTATCTCAGTAGGAGCACTTCATGAATGTCTGTATGAGGCAGTCTCCGAATCACACTGCGTTTGAACATCAAAAATACGTTCGGGAGGTGTCTGGAACCTCTCTGGTCTGATGTCATCATATCCAGCTACAGCCCAGGAATACCGAACTAAGTCTACAAATCCTGGAGGACAGAACTGATTGTGTAGAATACACACCAGGAACGAAATTGAATCCATCGAAGATGCTATGTACAGATAGCCGTTATGGATACTGCGATTTTCAATCCGTCTCAGCAAAGTCGTGAACTATCGGAAGAGTAGAACATGAAGTGGTTGAATGTAAGATGTGCACCCGGGGAGGATGGTCTTGACTGTATACACCATGTTTATCGGTCGAATAGCATCGATTTGTGTCATGTCACATTATGTTCCGAGCGTGTCAAGCAGAAAAAGAGACTCCTCCGCTGCATGTGGGAAGTAGATATCTTGACAGAATTGCGTCATGATTTGTTTCATGATTAGGGCTTCGAGGCAACGTGAAACAGATTTTCATGTGTTGCACTACTCGCACTACAAATTGATCTCCAGGTTCTCGGTGCATTACTAGCATCTTTGGAAACAAGCTTCCACTTTCCGGCGTAACGAATTGGATGGTGTAAAAATGACTTATTACGTGATTACTTCGCACCAAACTTCTTACCGATTTCTCTCCCTTGAAATGGACAGTTCGCGATGCGTGAGGTTCTTCCCGTATACCATTTTTATCTGTATACGTGCCATGGTGTTCATTAAGCATATTACCTCTTTATTTCATTCACGAAGCCATCTGTTTTCCAGGCTTTAGCTGTTACACATTTTGTTACTGCTCGAGAGCCAAGATGACGTCGCCGTTTAAACCTTGCAACTCATCCATGGATAATTACAAGGAATCAAGTCAGTTCTATTTCTCGGGTCTGTTCCAAACCCGAAGTACGAATATCACTGTCGCGAACATTAGCGCCTAGAACAGTTCTCGGCACACTGAATTTTTCAGCTACATAATCGTCAAGCACGTGAATTTTGAAGGCTGACATTCCTCCCCTCCTTATACCACATGACGTAAATATCGTAGATAATATATATGTCTTGCACCATAAGATATTGTTTCTGTACTGTATTGAAGTGTAATCTTTTAGTTTTACCAGAATCCTGGACTGGAATTATTTTCTCTGCCTTTTCAAAAGATATGTTACTCCACTGTTTTCTCTCTGGTGGGCTTAGTAGATAAGTAATCGACTGGCTTATGTCACTACGTAACAACCCTTCGTTACTATTAGGTTCCGGATCATCCGTAGGTCTCTCACAATCGGACAAGTCTTCTGCGTATTCATATTCTTCAACACAATCTATTGTATTTTCGTGATGTATATTATTATCATCGGTTGCCACTGTTTCATCTATCACACTCATTATGAATGCATCTACATTTCTCTCCTTCACTGTAATTTCCGTGGATCTTCTTTTGTGTTTGTAATGGCTAACGATAATGGTCACTATATTTGCAAGATTCGTTATCACACGATTACGTTGACGGTGGGAATAACGTGACGCGCTACGGAATCGGTAACATCACAGACGGATGGATTAACTTCAGTGGTTGATGCACCATGGACGGGGTCACTATTGTACTGGGATCCTTCCTCTTACGCATAATGTCTATTTCCCACGGATGGATTAACTTCAGTGGTTGATGCAACATGAATGGGGTCACTATTGTACTGGGATCCTTCCTCTTATGCATAATGTCTATTTCCCACGGACGGATTAACTTCAGTGGTTGATGCAACATGAACAGGGTCCTATTGTACTGGGATCCTTCCTCTTATGCATAATGTCTATTTCCCACGGATGGATTAACTTCAGTGGTTGATGCAACATGGACGGGGTCACTATTGTACTGGGATCCTTCCTCTTATGCATAATGTCTATTTCCCACGGATGGATTAACATCAGTGGTTGATGCAACATGGACGGGGTCACTATTGTACTGGGAACCTTCCTCTTATGCATAATGTCTATTTCCCACGGATGGATTAACTTCAGTGGTTGATGCAACATGGACGGGGTCACTATTGTACTGGGATCCTTCCTCTTATGCATAATATCTATTTCCCACGGATGGATTAACATCAGTGGTTGATGCAACATGGATGGGGTCACTATTGTACTGGGATCATTCCTCTTATGCATAATGTCTATTTCCCCTGGATGTCTCAACGGACATTTCATCATGAGACCTTCGATACGGTGCGGCGTGTGTCGACCATAGCATACACTGCAAATAACAACATTAGCTAGAGCAACACTGTTTACGATGGTAACAGTTACTAAAGTCACGATATCATATTAGGTTTGGCCCACAGTGAGTGCAGTATCGCGTCTTCGTACCTTACATTGTAACTGACTATGGCAGTTAGTTTATACATTTTTGTAATCAGAGCTCAAACACGTTAAAAAATGGCTCTGAGCACTATGGAACTTAACTGCTGAGGTCATCAGTCCCCTAGAACCTAGAAGTACTTAAACCTAACTAACTTAAGGACAGCACACACATCCATGCCCGAGGCAGGATTCGAACCTGCGACCATAGCGGTCGCGCGGTTCCAGACTGTAGCGCCTAGAACCGCTCTGCCAACCCGGCCGGCCTCAAACACGTTCATGCAGATCACAACTCAACTGAAACTGCAATAGCAACTTGCTTTCACTATCTTGTTAGTTTGCAAACAACCCAGCATTTCACTCTCTACTCTTACTGGTGTGACAATACAATTATTAATCTTTTAAGAAGCTGATATCACTTCGAAAATTTTGCACGAGTTCTGCACTTTAGGCCAGTGCCAATGTTCATTAAACGAAACAGCAATCTAAAATTGCAAAAGGGATCGTCATATTTTATATTATTCCTATCTTTTCTACATGCTCGTACTTTTTAAAACTATTTCCAATCATACTATTGTGATTGAACCCGCAGTATATTATATTATGAATCTTTCATTTGTCACAATTTTTTATTATAACCTTTCCCTTGATCTTTGCTAGCTATGTTTAGTTTTGCAGTATCTTTCTTTTCTCTATCGTTTTACTGGTTTACAGGCAAAAGTTTGCCTCCCGTGTTTTCAATTTCTATTTCAGTTATAAAATTATCAAAATGGTTCAAATCGCTCTGAGCACTATGGGACTTAACTTCTGAGGTCATCAGTCCCCTAGATCTTGGAACTACTTAAACCTAACTAACCTAAGGACATCACACACATCCATGCCCGAGGCAGGATTCGAACCTGCGACCGTAGCGGTCGCGCGGTTCCAGACTGTAGCGCCTAGAACCGCTCGGCCACTCCCGTCCGGCTATAAAATTATACCAGGACTCTTTGTGTACTTACCTAATTATTGGTTTGGCATCGTTCCGTTCTTGCTTAGACCCCTCTTCATTTTCTGATGACTTTTAGCGGCATTTGCGATGTTTTTCATTCCAAATCCTAAATCCTCTACTTTTCTTGCCTGAATTTATT
Source organism: Schistocerca nitens (assembly GCF_023898315.1). Classification (NCBI taxonomy): domain Eukaryota; kingdom Metazoa; phylum Arthropoda; class Insecta; order Orthoptera; family Acrididae; genus Schistocerca; species Schistocerca nitens. The sequence goes on from NC_064617.1 coordinate 844,059,516, forward strand.
TCCTCCCAATGCCTCATGCGCCGCGTTTTGTAAATGATATCGTGATACACAAAACAGTGAATATCTTTCCGGTAGTTGTCTCCGACAGTCATTAATACTAGCTGAACCAAGAAACTATGAGTCGTAAGTACCCTGAGGACTATGAAACGAAAATGCGAGCTGCTTTTCTGGAGGCAACTGGGAAAGCTGTGTCGACCCAGACAGTGTGCAACTGTGTCCCAGTAATCGCCACGGTAAGCAACGAACGTGGATATTGGAACACATGGTGTAGAATCTCGACCGCTGCCGTCGGTTTCCGTTCACCTACGGATGTACCATTTCTCTAACGCTTTATAATAGTCGTAGATGAGCGTCTAGGCGCCGAGGTACCAATGCATGTTCTACAGAGTCGCAGAGCCAAGGCTTCAGCAGGTAAGTGGAACAGTCATATTTACAGAAAGTCTAATATACGTATACAGTCATGTTCAGAAAAAACAGAACATCTTGAACGACTGAAATAGGACGTTCATTATCATATAACATGTACATTAGTATGTACTGCAGAAATGATTAGCATTTCAGTCACCTAGCTTCAGCGTGTCTCCTGCAACCTAGCAGGCACAGGGTCCGCCATGGACCCTGATAACTTGTTCCATGAGTGATGGCATCGAAGCGTGTAAGGCTGAATGGCGTCCTGTGGTATAGGCCTTCATGCTACATTCCTCTAGTTCCAAATTTCAGTTGTGGAGGTTGACAATGGGTCACGGTCCTGCTCGAATCGTTTCACCATAGCCCTGTCTGTGACGAACCAATATGCGGCCACAGTTTTCAAAGAAACAGAACATGGAAATACTATCTGACGCCATTTCTGTCCCCAGTGGCGTCGTTCCGTACACCACTGCTGTCTATCATGTTTCTGCACATTCGTCAAAGGTAGGCGGAGAAGTGGACGACGCAGACGTAACCCTTCCCGTAACAAAAGGTGACGGTCTGTCACTCCTAATAGTGTACGTTGTGTTCCACTGTTCCACTGTCGTGCCAGAGCCGAGGAGGACTCAAATGGTTCAAATGGCTCTGAGCACTATGGGACTTAACTTCTGAGGTCATCAGTCCCCTAGGACGTAGAACTACTTAAACCTAACTAACCTAAGGACATCACACACATCCATGCCCGAGGCAGGATTCGAACCTGCGACTGTAGCGGTCGCGCGGTTCCAGACTGAAGCGCCTAGAAACGCTCGGCCACCACGGCCGGCAAGGAGGACGCAAATCTGTCCTGCAATGCCATTCGAATGGGGTGTCGATCTTGTTGAGGGATGGTCTGGATGGTGCGACCTGACTCATGTCGTCGTGTTTTACGGCCTTCCGTGGACCATTCTGCACACATTCGTTGCACTGACGAAACGGTTTATCCGACATGAGCAGCAGGTTCCCTGATGGATACATCACATTCAATAACGCGTCCTCTTTCAGACTCAGTGATTTGACACTACGGTTCCAGCATAAATCTGCGAAGCACCCTGCACAGCTGCTCAAGTCATACTGTTCCACTATCTCCGGTTTATAGCGACAACGACAGCAGGTGGTACATTTTAGCGGTTAGTGATGTCGGGCCGCAATATCGATGTTGACTTTGAACCCGTGGGTCGACTTGGTTCAAATGCTAATCATTTGTGCAGAACGTGCTAAGGTATATGTCCAGTAAACATGAGCGACCTATCTCTAGTCGTTCAAGGTATTCTGTTTTTTCTGCACATGACCGTAATTCAGCACGGTAAAAGTAATGATCACACAAGATGGTGAGAGCTGACCTTGAATTACAACATTCGTCTGTGCTTCATATGCCCAGTTAGGATCTTGTGGCAAGACAGTTTGCGGGACTTCCTCAGACTGTGACTACTTCGGCAGGCACTCCAGTACCTAATCTCGTAGAGTAAACATCTCTCGTCAAATCATAATATAAACATGAAGTCTCGCCTACCTAGTATCCAATCTGTGTCGATTCATAAAACAAGAACATCTGCAGACTCCTTCGCTATCGCAAATATCTGCTTCTGGAAGAAGCTGCCGTGCAATCTTTGCGTAATTCAATGTCCTGCTACTTTTCAGAAAAAGCTGAAGAAATTCCTCCTTTCATCCCAAAATTGGCGTATACGGCCCGCTTCCGCATTGTCAAACAACAAAGCCAATCTTGTATTCTCCCAGCTATGCTGCTTTCTCGTTTCCTTTCTTTCTGAGTCACGCCATATTTTCTTCCCTTATATTCTTTAACTGTGTGTTATCACATTTATCTTTCCCTCCCTCGTTCATCCCTGTCCCCAAGCCATTGATTCTTGCACTGATAACCTACGGCCGGCCTTAGTGGCCGAGCGGTTCTAGGCGCTACACTCTGGAACCGCGCGACCGTTACGGTCGCAGGTTCGAATCCTGCCTCGGGCATGGATGTGTGTGATGTCCTTTGGTTAGTTAGGTTTAAGTATTTCTACGTCCTAGGGGACTGATGACCTCAGAAGTTAAGTCCCTTAGTGCTCAGAGCCATTTGAACCACTTTTTTGATAACCTACTTTACCCTAATCCCTAATTATTGTTTACGTTCTTTTTTTATTTGTACTGTTGTAACTTTCAATTTTCTAAATTTAGGGTAACATGCTCATTGTAATATATGCAACATAAAATTTTTAGTACGTCTCGTTAGGTGTAAGACAAGGCCTGATAACCGTAAACTTGTCAGGTTAAATAAATAAATAAATGAACCGATGTAAGATGTCTGTCATCGCTACTGAGAGTAATCGGAGGACTGTCCAGTTTAAACCTTATTGTCCGTCTCTACAGTCAAGATGTCGGCCAGAGGCTTGTTTTTCAAGACTGCAAGAGAACACCCCGCCCACCCCCTGAACACTTTCCTCCTGAAGGCCGGGGTTATCCATGTTTCTATAGGAACAGCCAGTTATACTAAACTTTCACAGAAGAACAGGAGATAGGAAATCTCACAGTGATAAGTCTGGAGCGTTAAAGTCTACTTTAGTCTAGTCTAGACTAGAGCGTTAATATTTTTCAAGCTGAATGTGTGTGACAATCTTAGTGGCGATAAAGACATGGTCAACTGTCAAAATAACTTTGTACACGTACATACCATCAGCGGTTATGCAAAAGATTAGAGTTTCAACTTTCTTGTCACTGGTATAATGGCCACCCACGTGCATTAGTGTGTTTCGTGTTAAGTGTTTTTACCAGGCCCGCTAGGACATATACCGGGCGCGACCAGCGTCATATGTTGAGTGATCACTGTCAAGGATACGAAAATGCCGCGTCCTCGAGTGAGACAGCGTTATCAGCACCTGAACGAGTTCGAAAGGGGTCTCATTGTGAGTCTCCATTTGGTCAGCTAGTCGAATCGAGCATTGTTAAGATTTCTGGGGAATTCTGACGTGTCTGGCACGATTCTGCACTGAACGAGAACGTTAGGGCATGCATACCAGTCGTCAAGGTTCTAGTCAACCATGTCTGATCACCATAAGAGAAGTTCGCTGTATTGTGCACCAAGCACGGTGTAACTCCTTCACATCTGCGCCTTCCGTCTCAGAACAAGTAGTGGACTCCCTGCAACATTCTGTGTTATACTACACCATTGGTCGGAGACTAGCAGCAGCTGGGGCAGGAAACTACTGTCCATGCCTTGCTGTTACCACTAAAAAACATACAGCTGCGTTTCGAATGGTGGCTTGACTTGGAAGCATTACTGCTGATCAATGGCGTCGAATTGTGTTCAGCGACGACTTGCGATTCTGCGCTACTCAGGATGGTCATTGTCGACAAGTGTGACGGCGACCTGGTGAGAGATTCCATTCTTCCAGTGATTTTGAGAGGCGCAGCAGTGTTATGAGCATGGCGTCATGGTCTTGGGAGCTATTGGGTGTGACTTCTGATGATGGGTGGTAGTGATTGAGGGAACTCAGACGGCACAACGATACGTCACGGACACCCTGTGTCCTCACGTGATACCTCTCATGATGTAACATTATCGTGGTGCCATTTTTCAACAGGGCAATGCTTGTCCACTCATGACACACATGTCTATGAACTGTCTGTGTCATGTCTACTATTCCTGTAGCCATCAATGTCCCCAAGGCTGTCCCTGATAGACTGCGCGTGGAGTCATTTCGGACGTATCCAGGATATAATGAAGCAGTTACAATGATGTGGGCGAGCTTCCCTCGGGAGAGGATACAATGTATTCATAAAAGCCGTCCCAGCCGAATCAGGGTATGCATCGAGTCCAGAGAGTGAGCTACGTCATACTGATAAGTTGCTTCATACTGCCGCATTCTTTCTGCATCTGATTCGATTTTCTGATGGCTAAAATAACATCGTATACCCTTTCATGCTGTGAAGTTGCATTTATTTTCCTTCTCCCCTTCTGGATGTCTCACATTGTTTTGACAGACATTGTACAATGCGACCGAAACTTCGATAAAATAATGTAACACACACGTAATTAATCACTGTGGCTGTACCATTACGGCTAGACTAAAGTTGTCAATAACACTCACAATTTTTCGCCGCAGGGGGTAGCCGCGCGGTCTGCCACGGTTCGCGAGGCTCTCCCCGTCGGAGTTCGAGTCCTCCCTCGGGCATGGGTGTGTGTGTTGTCCTTAACGCAAGTTAGTTTAAGCAGTGTGCAAGCCTAGGGACAGATGACCACAGCAGTTTGGTCCCATAGGAACTTACCACCACCTCCACAATCTTTCTTTCTATAAATATTGATGTTGCGTACATGACAAGCATACACGCTGACTTCTCAGGTACCGATACGGAACAAACGTTCATATCACAGCAAATACAGACACTAGAATTTATACTATATCAACTGTAGAATGTTAGTCTACGTTAATATAATTACGATCACTCTCCGTCGACTAAAATGTACGAGGTTATCTGCAGTATTCTGCTTTTCGCAGACTCCGCTCATGTATTTTACTAATAGTCTCTTTACACGCTCATGTCCATCGAGACGTATGTGTCTGCTCCACACCGCACACCTCTATAGGCCAAATGCAATTACGTAGGTCGTCTCATCATCGAGCAAGAAAGTGAAATCATTGGCTCAGGTGATATAGGAGGGGAGTTGAGTAAGTAATGCATCACTTATTTTCTGGAACCAGGTTTGTTTTGCTCTGGATTCTTACACAACTTTACTGGGAGACACTGTATGCCTGCATGGTACAACTCTCATGGTCGACGACGGAACCCACATCCTTCTGCATCAATAACTCCCCGTTGTCCACGTAGTGCTTCCCGTAGAATGCATCCTTCATTGACCCAAATAGATGGAAGTCGAAAGGTACGAGATCTGTGCTGCAGGGTGGATCAGGAAGAGCAATCCAGTGAGGTTTTTGTGAGCTCCTCTCGGGAGTGCAGGCTTGTGTGAGCTCTTGTATTGGCGCGGAGAAAGAGACTGATCGTTGCGCCATGACGGAGAACATCAAACAAAATAATCCCTTCAGAGGCCCAGAAGATCGTCGCCATGACTGTACCAGCTGAGGGTGCGGCTTTGAACCTTTTCTTCGGAGGAGAGGTGGTGTGGCGCCGCTCCATGGATTGCCGTTATGTTTCCGGTTCGAAACGATGAGCCCATGTTTCATCGCCTGTGAAGATGTTCGATAAAAAATTGTCACACTCAGCCTTGTAACGTGGAAGCAACTCCGCACAGATGGCATTCGTTGCTCTTTATAGTCTTCTGTTAGGCAGCGAGGAACGCAGCGGGCACACACACCAACTGGTGGACGAATGTGTCAGCACTACCAACAGAAACGTCCAGTTGCGCAACGAGGTCTTTGATTTTGATCTGTCAATCACCTCGAATGAGAGTGTCCGCACGTTCCAACATTGGAGTCACAGCTGTGTGCGGCCAGCCGTCCACGGGGGAGATAGGAGAGGTCTGTGCGGCCTTGTTGCGATGATGACAGACGCCTCGCCCGACAACTCATCTTCTTTTCTTCATTGCCAAGTCTCCGTAGACGTTCTGCAAGCGCCTATGAATATCTGCGATACTCTGGTTTTCCGCCAAAAGAAACTCAGTGACAAGTATCTGCTTGGGAAACACGTCCATCACAGTCGCCCTTCTGAAGGCTACGATAGCGTCGCCAGCTTTCGGAACTTCATGAAAATATAAGGGCTGAATCAGGAATATTCCACAGAGTCCCGCAACAAATTCCACATTTTTTCAACCGCAACTGCCCGAGGAAAAACTTGTTGTATTGGTTATTAAACGCTCCTTGTACAAAGATAATGTATTATGTCCAGGAGCAGAAGCAGGATGACATAGATAACATATGAAAGTACGCTCCAAAGTTTCGTTAAACACACGTTTTTCGTAGTTTGGAACGTGCGTGGATATTTGGTTTGGTGTTATTACGTCATGCGATATTTTTTCAGTGTTTCTGTGAAGTGTTTCCCTGATTCGTCGCTGGTCTATGAGATCAATATAAAAATGTAATTCCTACTTCTGTTACCTTTGAAGCTTATTTTCATCAAAGTTACCTCAAATTCTATTTCGGTACTTTGACCACTTGTCACCACATCGGTCTGTGGGATATTAAATACGCTGTCATCACTGAATACAAACCTACCTTTTTGCTAATTAGTTTGAAATTTAAAATCTGCTACTGGTTTTGCCTTGCTTCCTTTCCCAAGTATTACGTGTAGTCACTGTGGTTGATGACTGACAGTAATAGTGGGACCTTACCCTGAAACGTCTAGGTGTTCGCTAATATTAAGTTGATACTTTCTTTTCTTAACTTCGCACTGGTAGTGTGTAATGATACATCCAAGAGGAGCTTGTGGAAATGTTTTTGTCTTTTCTTTTTCTTTATGTTGTTTTATTTTATTTTAAAATGTCTGATTATTGGTGTCGCTATACGATTGTAACTGCGAATGTGTCTGTTAATCATACAACTCAATCTATAACGAAAGCTTGCAATGTCCATATGAAGTATCGATTGTGGTGTGTTTGAGGCGGTAGTGTGAATATAGCGGGAGTATGTGTGCTCGACGATCGAGTTAACGTGTGGGAGCTATGGGCCAACCGAATTAAAAAGTTTAACCGCTGACGGTGATTAACGTCAGATAAGTGATGAATAGCGGTGTTAAAACGATGTTTAAAGACCGCGAGTGTTACAAACTTTAAACGCCAACTTGCAGTTGAAACAATGTGTACGCGATATGAATATGCACTATACCAGCAGAGCAAATGGGCTGTGACTGACTGTAAGTTGTGGAACGTGAAGTAATTAAATTTACCATATGGTGCTAACTACAGACGGTGATTATGGACGCCAGTTTGCACTAGAGGATCAGTTTTGTGACGCCGTGTTCATCCTTTCATTGAGCTGCTGTGACAGAACAGGTTCGGAATTATGTACTAACCATTCTTTATGTAAATCTGATGCATAATTTGCATGAAATCAAAAGTTAACTACTATCATTTCTATCTCTAACAAAGCATATCATCTATTTAGAATTTCTTCCCTGTCAACCTTTTCCTCATCCCGCCAATGTTTATAATCAAAACTACAACCATTCCAAATTTATTAAAACTACTTTTAAAATTCTCGGACTCTAATTTTTGGCACTATTCCAAATTTGAAGTAATGGAAACTTACGCCAGCGTACGTACGTACCTAACTTCTGATTGGCCAACAGCCAAACTGGGCAGCTGATAAATACCTGTGTTGTGGTTTACGTTTCTACATTTGTTTATGTTTACTTCAGAAATTTGGGATAAAATTCCATTGGACTATTGGAATGTTTGAAATAATTTTATTTCTCAGAAATAGTGCTGAAGCCAAATTGATTACAGAATTAATGTCACTGAAGTATGATTTTCTAGTTTTTGAGTTCTCTATTTTCATAGTTAGCGAATTGTTTTGGGCTTTGAGAAAAGAACAGATGGTCAGGGTAAAAGTCAAAAGGTGAATGAAATCAACGTCACTGGCTAAGTTACATTTGAAATGTAAATCATTTCTCAACTAACATATTTTTTAAAAAAAGAACACTGATGTAAGACCAGTTTTTAAAAGATAGATCGACCAGCCCATTTTGTTACACGTGTACCTTGAGGTATTAACGTATACATACCCTTACGCAAAGGCACCATTATCTAGAAGCTGTTTCAGTTATAAGCTTCAGGTCTTTCTTTGCTGTTATACAACACTGAGGAACTAATATTTCCTGGATAACAGTCACACGCGCGATGATCATAGCATCTTGTCACTTTTTATTTGCACCAGTATGTTTAGGAGTCGTCTGCATTTCGACATAAAAGTCATTAATTCTGTCAAACACTGGCATCTCGAAGTGCCCTACTCCTGTCACTTTAGAGGATATCGTATAATTCTATTAAAAATAAGTTAAATAAAATTATTTGTATTAAATAATAAAATAGACAAAAAATTAACTATAATGTAACCAATAATCAAGATATCCTGATTAGCAGAGAACAATTTTCAGTGCAAGTAAAGTACTTTAGTAGTAAGTTACGAGAGTAAATCAATTATTATCCGCAAAGTAGTTATAAAATTTTATTGTAATCAAATAGGAAACTTACAAGAACATCATTTTTCGACATAGTCTCCTTGCGTTGCAATGCACTTGGTCCATTGTTGAACAAGCTTTCTGATGCCCTCATAAAAGAAGGTTCTCGGCTCAGCTGCGAGCCAGGAATCCACGCCTTCTTTCACTGCTTCGTCCGAGGCAAATTGACGGCCTCTTAATGCCTGTTTGAGTGAACCAAACAAGTGATAGTCAGAAGGGGGCAAGATCGGGACTTTATGGAGGATGAACCAGTACTTCAAACTGAAGCGTTTCAGCAGTGTGGGCAGCAGTATGCGTACGGAAATTTTCGTGCAAGACAACAACTTTTGACAGCAATCCTCGGAGTTTGCTTCGAATTGCAGGCTTTAGCCTGGCAGAAAGCATCTCACTGTAACATACACTGTTTATTGTTGTGCCCCTTTCCCCATAATGTTCCAATACTGGATCTTGTGCGTCCCAAAAAAACTGTCAGCATCAGTTTTCCTGCGGGCGGTTGGGTCTTGAACTTTAACTTGCACGGCGAATTGGGATGTTTCCATTCCATACTCTGCCGTTTTCTCTCCGGCTCGTAATGATGGATCCATGTTTCGTCACCAGTAATGATCCTACCTAAGAAGTTGTTCCCTTCGTTACCATACCGATCCAAATGTTTTTTTGCAGACGTCCAAGCGCGTTTGTTTATACAACTGTGTTAGTTGTTTTGGGACCCGTCTTGCACAAACTTTATGAAACCCAAGTCTGTTGTGATGATTTCGTAGGCAAAACTGTGCCTAATTTGCAGAAGATGTGCCACTTCGTCAATAGTCAATCGTCTGTCTATGAGAATCATTTCACGTGAAAGCTCAATGTAGTGGCAAACGGTCAGCAGGCTCCTTCATTGTGCGTAACACTTGTGCGATCATTTCGGAATTTTTCAATCCATTCGTAGACACTCCGTTGTGGCAAAACACTGTTCCCGTACTGTACCGAAAGTCGTCGATGAATTTCGGTCCCTAATACGCCTTCCGACCATAAAAAAATGGATCACTGAACGTTGCTCGTCTTTTGTGCAAATAGACAGCGGAGCAGTCATGATTAACAGCACGGCAGCGATAACGAAACTAACCTAGCAGCTTGAAAATTGCAAAGATATAACAATAAATAAAAGCATGCGTCATCAACGTAAAACAACAGTACTACCAAAATAAACAAAAATATAATTAAACTGCAGATAATAATTGACTTTTCCTCATATATCTTGAACTTTGCACCAGATGAACCAATATCAAGAAAGAAACCCAGCGAGTTTACCCTGTTGTGACTTTTTTTTTTAAATATATACGTAATGCAGAGATAAAAATGCATTGTGGACAAAAGCAATGGGAAGTGGATAAGCCATTTTATGCTACATCGCTTCACACAAGTCTGCTATTCGCACCGACTTGTTCCATAAGCGACTTTCTGCTGTCTTTCAAAAAGTAGTACTTCTGGTGCACTGCGGTACTATTGCTGGCTGCCGTATATCTCTGAGCTACGTGTGCATGGTTCATCTTGTGCAGGTCATGGACTTCGCCTTGCGGCAACCAGTCAGAGGCCTTGCCGCAAATTTCAGTTGGAGGGAAGCATGCCCGGTTCGAAATATTCTGGGCTAAATTTTGAGATTATATGGGCGCCAGTCTGCAGTTTTCATCGTGCTTCTTCACATATGTGGATGAGATCATTACTTGCCCTAAACGCTTTTAACGTGAGTTTCACTTACATTCCTTGCAGGATGCGTTGTTTTACGAACCTTATTCACGCGGAGAAAGTTCTGATTCAGTTTGAAATGGAACTCAGTATTCGTTTGTGATCGGTTCGGAGCCATAAGGTCACTTGGCTAACGACATGTAGTAGAGCTTCACACATCCGTGATTATTCGTAACACTCAATCTCTGTCTCTGTATCTCCCTCTCCCTCTCTTTCTTTATTTCTCTCTCTCTCTCTCTCTCTCTCTCTCTCTCTCCCTCCCTCCCTCTCTATCAACCATTCTGAAACAGATTGCGTGATTCTCTCTCGTGTTGTGAGAGTAGGGTTTTGATGGTCTTTTTGCAATACTTGAAGTGGTTTGTGATCGCCCGTACGGTGGTGTCTATCTTTTAATTAAAGTTCTTGAATAATGGATCATCTTTGCAAAAGATTCGGTATTCGTCTTTTCGCTATATTACAAATTCTGTTTGAGTATGACACTTGCATATTCACGACCGGGGATGGATTTCTCATGAGATGTAGTCCCATTTAATGGCTCTATTCGACACGCGATGCATTCGCTTTCTACAGCCACGCAATATTCTTTTGTCTTGCGTAATATTACAAGCTCCACAGTTAAGTACCGGTGTTACAGTTTGTGGCTGAAGCAGTTGCACTGGCGGTAACTTGAAGTCAGTATTCTACGTAATTTTGTCGATATTCAGAGTTTAACTATTCACTTTCTTGCATATTTAGCTTCCGATCGTACAAATGAGAAATAACTTGTATCGAACGAGTGTTCGTATACAAGATGAGCCTCATTACAAGACGTACTCATTAGCTTTGCAGAATTCTTTATTAATATTCATTAATACGTTTCCATCACAAACATATGAAACTAAATTTGCGTCGCGCTTGCGAAAGATTAATCGTTGCCACTGAATTTTCCGAGTATGATAGCGTTCTCACTACATCTTGCTTGAGAAATGGCTGTAAATTCGTTTAAAGGTTTAAGTGACTTTACAAAACGACGCTTAGCTTTCAATGTGGCAGTCAAGAAATGTACGTAGGACAGTCTTCGTGGAGTCTGGAGAGTAGGAGAGAGGTTATTTATTTATTTACCGTACGTCGTACTCGGAGGAAATCAATTTCATACATTCAAATACAGATGTTTACGTATTAAGAACTGTAATGCACTGGAAAAAATAAACACGTATTGTAAACAAAATATAAAAGATACTGAATGTTTAACGATGATAGATGTCCAGTATATTAAATAGCTTCAGTAGCTGCTGCTATCAGATCGTCACACGTCGCTTGGAATTTCCCGTCCGTCAACATGTGATGTACTGTTTGGGGTGCAACAGTCGCACTGAGGATTTTCAGCAATTGTCTACTTAAAGAACATAACTTTCGTTCTGGTGTGTTCTGTGGTGATTCTCTTCAGACAGCTTCATGATGTCCGAGCAGGATGCAGTCCTGGAAGTGGTTTGGTTGAATCTGTGTAGGAAGTGCAGTTGTGGTTCTGATCTCTATCATTCTTTCTAGTCATTGGTGGGTAGAGTGCGGTTCCAGATAACTTTTCTAGTTTTCAGTCTTTATAGGGAAATTGGTTCAATGTGTTATTTATTGGGAGATTTTTGGGAATCCAGGTATTGCTTGTATTGTCCCACTCTTGAATCATCTTCAGTTGTCGCCTAAGGTGAGGAGGAGCAACATTCGACAGAACAGGAAACCATGGAAGAGGAGTAGATTTGAGTGTTCCAGATACTAGTCTCACTGTATCGTTGAGGTGTACATCAATCTTTTTATCATGACAGTTCCTACTCCATACCGAAGAGCAGTAATGAGCAACAAAAGAGACCTCTGCTTATGCCGCTACAGCTTGTTCAACTATTTTTCTAATCAAGCCTTTTCTCGATTTTAATTTTTGTTGTGCCGGTTCGAGATGCTTTTTAAAGGTGAGGGAGCTGACTGTGTTTGAGCTTTCCACCACAAAGGAAAATAACTTTAGTTCGCTACTTGCTGTGTGGTTGTTTAGATGGAAACAGCATAATTCAGTTGCAGTATTTATATATATATTGTGACATTCATCCTGCAAGCATTTGTAAAGCATGTGTTGCCACTATTATTAAGATCACGCATTGTCGGTGGAGCCTCAATAAGCCAGGCTTAACAATGAACATGTAAGGTTTGAAACTAGTCGCCTAATATAAATACTGCAACTGTTGACAGAACAGTTAATAAACACTTTAAGAAATTTAATAAAGTTGATGGTTTCCTCTCAACAAAATACTGAAGTTGAAAAAAAATCTTCACTTTTCTGGTTCAGATATGAAACCCAGTCCTTGTAGTTTTTTCTTTTGGCATCTACATTATTGGAGAAAACAATGCAACACTCTCAAGGACAAGGTCATTTTGTTGGTGAATGAAGTGTCAGGTAACTCACTATTGTCGGACTATATGAAAACAAATTCAGACAAATTCAGTCCAAATGAGACATACAAGTCACAGCAAAGGGTGCCAAACGGTTACATAGTTACACAGCGTACCATCCTCTGGCGGCAACGTAGGCGTGTCTCCTCACATGCTGACGATTGTGGTATTCATTCTGCAAACACTTATAATCACGTATTGCCACTTCGATGTTTATTGTTAAGATCAGGCACTGTCACTGCAATCCCAGTAGGCCAGGCTTGAAAATGAACATGTTAAGTTTGAAATTTGTCCCCTAATATACCTAGTAAATACTGCAACTGTTGACAGAATCGTTAATAACCACTTTAAGAACTTTAATAGGTAATAATTATTGTAGGAGTATATAATTACAAATGTAGACCAAATGAGACACACCGGTCACTGTAAAGGGTACCAAAACGGTCGCATCATTACACAGCGTTACTCACCCGGAGGCAACACAAGCGCGTATCCCCACACGCAGCCGATCGTAATGAGACCCCGCGACGGAGTGTACAAGGATTCTTTCGCCTTGCAATCAAGCAACAGTTCTTGCAGGCCCATGAGAACGAGTAAGTTCCCTCTTCATCGTGTACCATACGAGTTCAGTTGGCGAGAGATCTGGTGATCCTGGTGGCCAGGGCAGCTGTTGTCCACCACGAAGAGCGCGAAATGTCACAGCAGCCATATGTGGACGTGCATTGTCCTGTTGAAAAAAGCACGTCGCCTTCCTGTCGAAGAAATGGCAGCATCAAGGGGATAACAGCCTGTGCAAGTTAGTGGGTACTGGTTACTTTATCCTGCAGAAACACCAAATGTGACGGTGGGCTCTAACTAATGCTAAATCCCCCCCCACACACCAACACCATGAAGGCTGGGGTGCGATCTGTGTGTCACGGGAGAATGCACTTTGGAATAGGCAACTCATCCCATCTACGTCATAAAGGCTGAACCTACTCTCATCACTGAAACTACGGAGCACTATTCCGGTCTTCAGTCAATTGGTTCACGACACCAAAGCAGACGCGACTGGCGGTGTGGTGGCGTCAGTGGCAGCCTGACCGGATTCACACGCTTTGTTACTCCTGCTGCAAGCACACAGTTCGCAATGGTTCCTGATGGCACAGCAGTTGCCACGTGTTACCGGAATTCGTCCCTGGATGAAGTTCGGTCGGTCACCGTTGCTTGCAAAATGCGCATCTCCACTGCGCGGACGTACGTAACTTGTTCTACAGGTGTGGGAATGTTCCACCGACCACTTTTGAAAGTTGAGACACAACCGACACATTGTGTCCCACATGTACAGCAATCCGTCGAGCTGCCACAGGCCCACAGCGCGACCCCTTTCAAATGACTGAAGCGGTTCGGCAGCGTATATTCGTCATGAGGCTTGATTGCACCCTAGAACAAACACCGTTCACCTCTAAACTCAGCACAACTATGCCTGCAGAATCAAATCTGAGGGTGCACATACAAACCTCCAGACCCCCATTGATCGCCGATGACCGTGACAAATGAACCACTAACACTACAACTCCTAATTACACACATATTATACCCTGATGTCAGTGAACAGTGCTTGAGGGTGCAGGATTTATTTATTTATTTATTTTTTTTTTGATGTAGATCTTTACAGGGTATTGGCTCCTCTTGAAAACAATCCTTAAATTGCGTGGCTGTTGCCGTATTGCCGACAAAACACTTTTTTTCAGTTTGTTTCTGGAACGTCACTTGTGTATAGACTGAAGAGGAGCGGGGCTAGTACTGACCCCTGCGTTAATCCATTCTTGACGGCGGAGGATTTACTAGTGACATCACTGACGTTTACATGAAAGTAGCGGCTTTTCAGCATATTCTCGAGCAAATTTTTCATTTTGAGACTTGTAAAAGTTTTCTGCAATTTCAGAATCAGACTATCTAGACATACGATGTCATAGGCTGCTGCTGAGCCACAGATGTTTCCGTCTGGAAGCCGGCTACGTTGTATGAGTTACGGGCCAGAACTTGTTCGCAATAGCTACGGCCTGTACGGAACCCAGCCTGGTAGAAAGGAAAGTTGTCGTATCGGCCGCCGCACAGCAGCCGTCAACTCAGCGCGGCGTGCTACAACACGCGCGGCACACAGCGAGTACCGCTGGCGCCGCACACGATGTCAGCAACTGGCGCAAGTGAACGCTTCGTCGCGGGGTTAGCGGCAGCGTACACACCACTATCGATACGGATTACCCTGGCGGCGCTGCCCTTGCCACCAGAGTGAGCAACCGTATAAGGGCGCCATCTACCAACACTCTGATTGGCCGGACCTACGGATTTAAGCGAGCTGCCTGAGCCCGTTCAACCAGTTCAATCTTCGCCGATGCCTGTGTTACTACCCGGCTGCTGGATTCACGACGACCGAACCGTACTGTGGCCTCCCAGGCTGGAAACTTGCGACTCGTCTGTATCGACTGGTTGGCAGTGGTTTGGACTTGTATTCTCTACCAGTGACTCTGATTTCTCCTTGGCGCTACAGCCAGCGAAGCGTTGTGTAGTCGAACCTAAGTTTTGTTTTGAGTGACAGAAGGTCTAATAAATTTGGTTATCACGGAATATTTGTTGTGCTATAGTGCAGACATAACACAACAAAAGTGTTGGTAAATTCTGTTATAGGAGAAGAGAGGTATAGGCAAACAAAACTTTTGAGTCACATCGTGAGACTGGAGAGCTCAACTTGAAGAGAAACGTTCGAGAGCTTTAAGGATTATGGTTCGATCTCCGTCCCAGCCCAGAGTTGTGAGGTGTTAGGGAGGTTCAAATGGCTCTGAGCACTATGGGACTCAACTGCTGAGGTCATTAGTCCCCTAGAACTTAGAACTAGTTAAACCTAACTAACCTAAGGACATCACAAACATCCATGCCCGAGGCAGGATTCGCTGCGACCGTAGCGGTCCTGCGGTTCCAGACTGCAGCGCCTTTAACCGCACGGCCACTTCGGCCGGCTGTTAGGGAGTTTCTTTGTACTTTAGATTAGTAAGACTTAGATACACTACCGGAAAAAAATATTTGTACACCCTATTTGAAGTTTTCAGTTCACCCAAGATTTGCAACAACGACACTTGGTTGAACTGGTAACCTCAAATAGGGTGTACTAATGATTACTTACCAGGCGTCAACCAATGCTGGAACATGCATATTAGTACGTAGTGTAGTCTCCACGGGCGGCAATGCAGGCGCTGACTCTGGCATTCTGTCGGTCTTACAGACGGCGAATACAGTCCTGGGATACGTTATGCCACGACTCGTCGGCCTGTTCACGTGGTTCTGTAAGAACTGTTGGTTAACGAGTCACACGAATCACTTCTTGTCCCATCACATACCACACGTGCTAGAGTGGAGATGAGCCCGGAGGTCGTGCTGGCCAGAGATATTGCTGCACATCTTGAAGAGCACGTTGAGTTTCACGGGCACTGTGTGGGCGAGCATTATCCTGTTGGAACAACACCTCACCTTCCTGTTGCAAGAATGCCAAAAGAACCGGTCTAACAATATTCTGCACTTACCGAGCGCTGGATAGCGTCCCCTCCCGAAACACAAGAGTTGAGCGAGAATTGCAGCTTATTGCACCCCGGCCCCCAAGGCCTTCGGCGGGGTCAGTGTGTCTTGCACTAATGCACTCGAAGAGACAGCGCTCATCAAGTCTACGTCGTATGTGCAAGTGGACATTATTGCGTGCAGGCAGAATCTGCTTTCAGCGCTGAAGGCCACGGGGCGCCACTGCATCAGCCAAGTGATCCTCTGACAGCATCATTTGAGCGATGAGTGGAAGAGGGGCTAGAGGTGTGCGTGCCCGTAGTCCCTCTATTACTAAGTGGTTCGCAACAGTTCGTGTTGACACGTCTGGACTCACAAGCTCTCTTATCTGTGCTGTGGTAGCTGTACGATCTACCACAGCTGCCGTTACAATACGACGATTCCGGCGGGCGTCTGTGCTGCGTGGAAGTCCAGGACCTGGGCTACGTGTGTGGAAATATTCGCGTGGCAACTGATAATAGCGTCTTTGCAGAACTGACGCAGCACGTCCAATTTTTGTGGCAGTTCTCCGAAAGGACTATCCCACCCCTCAGAAGCCATAATTTGACCCTTTTCAAACTTGCTCAGTTGGCTGTAGAAAGCACGAGTACGTCTCCATAGCGTGGTTGCGTGCTTGCTTCACACGTTCTTGCGACTTTGAGGCTTCTGGCTGAGAGCATTCCCTATTAAAGGGTAGACACAGATGGCGCTCTGTTAGCTAAGCAGCTTCGCTACCTGTTGGTGGACGACGTTGAAGTTACACTGAAGTGCCAAAGAAACTGATACAGGCATACGTATTCAAATACAGAGGTACGAAAACGGGCAGTATACGGCGCCGCGTTCGGCAACGCGTTTATATGACAGCAACTGTTAGATCGATAACTGCTGCGGCAATGGCAGGTTATCAAGATGTAAATGAGTTTGAACTTTGAACGTAGTGTTACAGTCGCAGCGCGAGCGGTGGGAAACATCTTCGAGATAGCGATGAAGTGGGGATCCAGTAAACCGTCAAATCTCCGACATCGCTGCGACCAGAAAAAGATGCCGAAGAAAAGGACGAACGATGACTAAATAAAATCGTCCAATGTGACAGAAGCTCAACCCTTCCGCAAATTGCTATAGATTTCAATTCTAGGCCATCAAGAAGTTTCAACATGCGCACGTTTCAAAGCTTTGCGATTCGCCTGGACCCGTCAACACCGACATTGAACCGTTGAGGACTGGCAACATGTTGCCTGGTCGGACGAGTCTCGTTTCAAATTGTATCGAGCGGACGGACATGTACGGGTATAGAGACAACCTCATGAATCCATGGACCCTGCATGTTAGCAGGTGAATGTTGAAGCTGGTGGAGGCTCTGTAATGGTGTGGGGCGTGTGCACTTTTAGTGATATGGCACCACTGATACGTCGGAATACGACTCCTACAAGTGACGCATACGTAAGCATCCTGTCTGATCACCTGCATCCATTCATATCCAGTGTGCATTCCGATAGACGTGGGCAATTCCAGCAGGACAATGCGACACCGCACACGTCCAGAATTGCTCCACAGTGGCTCCTGGAACACTCCTTTGAGTTTAAACACTTCCGCTAGTGACCAGTGTCCACAGACATGAGCATTATTGAGCATATCAGGGATGCCTTGTAACGTGCTGTTCAGAAGAGATCTCCACCCCCTTGTACTCTTACGGATTTATGTACAGCCGTGCAGGATACATGATGTCAGTCCCCTCCAGCACTACTCCAGACATTAGTCGAGACCATGCCACATTGTGCTGCGTCACTTGTGCTGTTCGCGAGGGCGCCACACGATATTAGGTACCAGTTTCTTTGGCTCTTCAGTGTGTTATCAGCACGTCTACTGTTCTCCATGTGCCATAAGGCGTTGCCGGATCAAATTCGACGTCGTCTTCGCAGGTCTACAACTTTTTCCCGTGCCAGTCTAGGTTGACTTCTTCGTGGGCCCTGTCGGCGCGTTGCCACGGCTCAGCCCGAGTTCAGTAGCCCCTGAGACGTCTCGAGACGCGAGCACCGCCTCTGTCCGCTCTGCCGTTTGCAGCCTCCGCCTCCTCTATGAACACGAGTACTTGCAAGCCGCACCGTAATTAACTAATTGTGGCTGTAAACTGGCGTAATTGCAAAGGCTGCGCTTTAAAGTCCGGCGGTTAATAACCCACCTCGGGTGGATGGAACCGTTTTTCTGAAGCACAACATCAGTGTTCATTACGGCCGGAAACGTTCCACCACTGTTTATGCAGTTGCCTGTGGCTAAGACATGCCGTTTATTACTCCACCGTAAAGGAACAACTGTGTGCGGGAAGTTTCAATCAAGTTGACACGAATTGATCGTAGACAGTCAGAGCTATGTAGGCTAGGTGATTTCAGCTCGACCGCATGTGCTTGTATAATCAGCGACCTTCCTTTTTTATAACAATTAATGATATCAAAGGAAATTTATAGAGAGTTTTATTCATCATGAGAAAGCAACAACGTCATTAAGCGTAGAAATAATTTACGAATAATGTTCTGCAGAAGAATGAGATTTTCACTCTGCAGCGGAGTGTGCGCTGATATGAAACTTCCTGGCTGATTAAAACTGTGTGCCGGACCGAGACTCGAACTCGGGACCTTTGCCTTTCGCGGTCAAGTGCTCTACCAACTGAGCTCCCCAAGTACGACTCACGCCCCGTCCTCACAGCTTCACGTCTGCCAGTATCTCGTCTCCTACCTTCCAAACGGGGCGTGAGTCGTACTTGGGTAGCTCAGTTGGTAGAGCACTTGACCGCGAAAGGCAAAGGTCCCGAATTCGAGTCTCGGTCCGGCACACAGTTTTAATCTGCCAGGAAGTTTCAATCTTCTGCACCTTAGAAACACTGGTCTGCAAAACCTTAAGGACGAGATGAAGTCCCATAGTGCTAAAGGTCACATGGCGTTTCTAAACTGTCAAATGTGGCTGACCCCGCCAAACGGGGAAAACGTGTGGTGTGTGAATCAGCGAGCGATTACGGTGTACTGTATTGGTTTTCTTCCTTAAGAGGGAACGACAGGAGGACGGACGAAAATATTGCTCAAATTCAGGATTTTTTTTCTCTGTACCGGAATGCAGTAGACAAATGGGGTTTGCTGTAATGAATAAAGTAAACACTCATCTTTTTTTGTAGTCTTATACCGCAAGGAAGAGGATGTTACTATGAGTGGCCGGTATCCTCTTTCTATAACAGGAATGCACACTTGGATCAACGTGTATTTACATGAACTGGGAACTTACCTTGAATAGAGTCCCTATTGTACAGGTGCTGACAGATTGAGTACGGGAGTCCTTTATTTTCAGTTGGCGACACATCGTATAAAGGTCCAGGACATCACGTGTGAGCGCCCACCGCGCCGAGCTGCGCGGACGAGGCATGTGGATCGCTCTCTTTTACTGACAGGCCCCCTACGAGATCAGACGCATTGGCCGGTTGCCTCGGTGCACTTTTCGAGCCCCTGCTCAATCTGTTTGCGCGTCAGGGCCGCTAAACTCACATAATGTACCCCGGCTAGGTCAATCAGTAAATGTTTTCTCGATAAACGGGAGGCTGTTTGCCGACCGGAGTTGAAAAATTAACACTTGTTCTTTTTTAGACCCCACTTCCACCTCAGCCACATCCTGACATGCACACTATGTTGCGGAATAGCTTCTCAGTAATAGTTCTCTTGCAGATAATATCGGTAATATTGCTACTACAAACTTTAATCTCGCTATAGTCACTAATTTGGACGCAATGTACTGTCGTAGCCGATCATGAACTGAGCCCCCTCTGGGAGGCCCACTGGTCAGTGGCGGTGGCATAAATACATGATGTCCAGAGGGCGTGCCACCATATCCCTTGCGTGCGTGTATCAGATCTCTCTCTCGATAGGCGCTCTTGATCCAGCGCCTAGTATCGATCTTCGCGCTACATCTTCGCCGACCGGTGTGCTGGGAACAGCTTACGCCAGCAAATTTTTTATTGGTATTTTTTATTGAAAAATATTCGTATCTTCACTATGTAATTGAGATTTTTCCGAGGCAGCTCTGAAAGGAGGCAGAACTACGGTGGTAGCTGTAACTCCGGTTGTGCTTACCTGAAACATGAAATTAAAATATCACCATGATCCTTAAAGATGTAATATTAGTCGTAGGGACTTGTAAAAAACATGTTTTGGCGAAATTATACATATTTTAAAAAATGGCCGTTTCTTGGATCCATCTCTTTTGGCCGAAAAAAGTAGTAAATATCAACAATCAAAAATTGGCTACGATGGACTGAAGAGAATTCTATTTGCTTCAATGCAGACCAAAAATCCTTAAAATCGGAAGAAAATTGTAGCTTGGCTTCGGAAAACCTGGTTTTGAGAAAAGCGCATTTATTGTTGACAAGTATTTATCACACAAAAGAGGGACAAAGCTTGAAACTTCATCCATAATAACTTTCTCCCTGGCTAGTGGATAGCCGCTTTCTGCTACTTTGCCCTGATAAGCCGTCAGTTTCGTCCTCAAAGCCCTTTTCGTCGCTGAGCGCATCGCCGCCAGCGTCTCTGTCTTCACATAACCGGCGCATTTTGATTTGAAGGGCATTTGCCGCGTGCATTAGTTTAGTATAGCCGACATCGAATAGACATACGGCCAAATTTTAAACAATGTTGTCAGTTTCGTTTCGGCTAGATGTTATTTTTGGAGCGTATCTCCAAATCAGACTATTGAAGCTTTGGGTAACATTTTGAGTAAAACCGCCCAAACAACGCTGCAGCATATCATGTTTACTCAAATCGGTGTAAACAAGGGAGCGTGGGCGCTCGGTTTCAAACCCTCACAGAATCGTTACTTTTTGGAGTTGGCGCATACTATTTTGGATGTACACACATAAAACATGTTTGCATGTTCTCGGTTCCGAGAGTTCCGGAAGCTGTACACAAAACTGCAATAGAGATCAACATAAACATCATTCCCGACCTTTTTATTGTTCATGAAAACCACACATTGCATGTTGAACCACCATACAGCGAGACCTTCAGAGGTGGTGATCCAGACTGCTGTACTCACCGGTATCTCTAATACCCAGTAGTACGTCCTCCTGCATTGATGCATACCTGTATTCGTCGTAGCAGACTATCCACAAGTTCAACCAGACACTGTTTGTCCAGATTGTCCCACTCCTCAACGGCAATTCGGCGTATATTGCTCAGAGTGACTAGTGCGTCACCTCGTCCATAAACAGCCCTTTTCAATCTATCCCTGGCATGTCCGATAGGGTTCATGTCTGGACAACACACTGGCCACTCTAGACGAGCAATATCGTTATCCTGAAGAGAGTCATTCACAAGATGTACACTATGGAGGCGCGAATCGTCGTCCATGAAGACGAATGCCTCGTCAATATGCTGCCAGTATGGTTGCACTATCGGTCGGAAGATCGCATTCACGTATCGTACAGCCGTTACGAAGCCTTCCATGACCACCAGCGGCGAACGTCGGCCCCACATAATGCCAAGCCAAAACATCGGGTAACTTCCATCTTGCTGCATTCGCTGGGCAGTGTGTCTAAGGCGTGCAGCCTGACAGGGTTGCCTCCAAACAGGTCTCCGAGGTTGTGTGGTTGAGGCATATGCGACACTCATCAGTGAAGAGAAGGTCATGACAATCCTGAGCGGTCCATTCGGGATGTTGTTGGGCCCATCTGTACCGCGCTGCATGGTGTCATGGATGGGTCTAAATATGGACCTCGCCATGGACTTTCGGAGTGAAGTTGCACATCATACAGCCTATTGAACACTGTTTGAGTCGTAGGACGACGTCCTGTGGCTGAACGAAACGTATTATTCAACATGGTGGCGTTGCTGTCAGGGTTCCTCCGAGCCATAATCTGTAGGTAGTGGTCATCCACAACAGTGTTAGCCGTTGGGTGACCTGAGCGAGGCACGTCATCGACAGTTCCTGTCTCTATCTCCTCCATGTCCGAACAACATCGGTTTGGTTCACACCGAGACGCCTGGACACTTCCCTTGTTGTGAGCCGTTCCTGGCACAGAATAACAATGCGGACGCGATCGAACCGCGGTATTGACCGTCTAGGCATGGTTAAACTACAGACAACACGAGCCGTGTATCTCCTTCCTGGTGGAGTGACTGGAACTGATCGGCTGTTGGACCCTCTCTGTCTAAAAGGTGCTGCTCATGCATGGTTGTTTACATGTTTGGGCGGGTTTAGTGACCTATCTAAACAGTCAAAGGAACTGTGTCTGTGATACACTATCCACAGTCGACGTCTATTTTCAGGAATTCTGGCAACCGGGATGATGCAAAACATTTTTGGTGTTTGTATATACATAATTCCGTAATAAGAGGGATTTCGAGTTTTTTTCCACCGTCACCCTGTCGCTGTCCCTCAAAACATGGCCTAGAGAGAAGATTTGGATTACTTCACACGGGGAAGAATCAGAGCGAAACTGGAAGAAATACGAAGTGTGACGAGTGTAAGCCAAGAGCTTGGTATAGCTTTGCCTCACGTGCATGAGGAACGTGTCGAAACACAGGCATTGCTGCACGGAGGAGAGGAGTTGGTCGTCCGGGTTCAACTACAGCAGTAGGTGTGTGCAGGAGACGAGGGTGCCACGTCATACAGTGGGTGCATTTACAACAGCATCTAACATGAACACGAGTCACGAAATCACACACTCCGGAGTGGGACGGCGACTGTTGCCGGCGACCAGTACTTGGTGTTTTGTTGACACCTGTACATCAGGGGCACAGTTTGCGATGGTGCAAAGAGCGTAGGTACTCGACCAGCGAGGAGTGAGGTCGTGTGCTCCTCTCGGAGGTTCAAATGGCTCTGAGCACTATGGGACTTAACATCTGAGGTCATCAGTCCCCTAGAACTTAGAAATACTTAAACCTAACTAACCTAAGGACATCACACAACACCCAGTCATCACGAGGCAGAGAAAATCCCTGACCCCGCCGGGAATCGAACCCGGGAACCCGGGCGTGGGAAGCGAAAACGCTAACGCACGACTACGAGCTGCGGACCCTCTCGGAGGAGAGCTAATTCAGTCTGAATTGTGATCCTAGACTTATCCTCGTATAGCTAGAGATGGGAACACTTAATGCACCCAGGACACTCTCGAAAATGATCGTTTTGGTGCTCCAGTTGATATGTTGTGGGGAGGCATAATGTTGGCTGGGCGTACTCACCTCCAAATCTTTGAGCACTGTACACTCCCCATTCAAAGGCATTGTGACACTACGCTCCATCCCTTTGTGCGTCTATCCACGGATCCATTTAGCTCTGACTTCATCTTTATAGATGGCAATGCGTGGTCGCATCCAACAGCGCTGGAGTAGGAACTCTTCGAAAGAGAGAATATTCGGCGAATGGACTGGCCTGTCCGTTCCCTCGAGATAAATCCCATCGATCATGTGTGGGATTGGTTAGGGTGATGTGTTGCAGCACGTACACGTGCACCACAGAGCATCCAGCAATTGTCAGCCGCTCTGATGGAGGAATGGAACACGTTCCCGCAAGAACTCCGTACCCCTCTTGTGACCACCCTCGGAACATGTTGCAGTACATGCACTGCCGTCCATCGTGATCACACACTCTGTTAAGAACAATGTCCTCACCTTCGGTAATGTCCAGCGGACCATCATGAACAGGGCATGGGCGTGTGTGTTGTCCTTAGCATAAGTTAGTTTAAGTTAGATTAAGTAGTGTGTAAGTCTAGGAACCATGACCTCAGCAGTTTGGTCCCGTCGAACCTTACCACAAATTTCAAATTTCATCACGAATAGGGTGATTTCAGTGTAATCATTGTCTTTGAATCAAACTTCATTTCTCTTCGACTCATTGGGTATTTCGTTCAGATACCTTCTGTACTATGCGGTAGCTATTCTTTCTGTGTATGGTGCAAGTTTCATCGCTCTATGTTACTTGGCAGTAACATAGCATGCAAAATTTACTTTCAATAAAATGGTTCAAATGGCTCTGAGCACTATGGGACTTAACATCTGAGGTCATCAGTCCCCTAGATCTCAGAACTACTTAAACCTAACTAACCTAAGGACATCACACACATCCATGCCCGAGGCAGGATTCGAACGTGCGACAGTAGCAGTCGCGCGGTTCCGGACTGAAGCGCCTAGAACCGCTCGGTCACACCGGCCGGCAAGTTACTTTCGTCCGTAAGTTCGTCACTCTAGTGTACACTCATTCGCAAGAAGGAAGCCTTCTCCACAAAAAGGTATTTTAGTTTGAAATTTTCTACGAAATTACAAATTCATGAAACTGTATATCAAGAGCACATTGTATGTGAACGAATGTGGACAGGGGGCCAAACAAAGAAGAGAAAATAAGAAGCATTTGAAGTGTGGTGCTACCAGAGTGGATGAAAAATAAAATAAACAGTACCTGGTAAATAGCGAAATAATAAGAATATGGACTGAAGTACTCTGTTTCTGATTGTAAGCTCTGACCCGTGACAATATATGAACTGAAGTAATGGAACTTGTACTGTCGAAATGTGAAAGACAAGCGGCACTGTAAGAATAATAAATTGTCGTAATGAGAAGGGAAGCCTTTCATGCTGTAAAAGTTAGCAATCTGACTGCAAGAAGTTTGAACAGGATAAACAGCCTGAAAAATAACTTGGACATGAAACCTAGAGTTATTGGCTTTGCAAAATTTGATCACAAAAATTGTCTCTGAATAACATAAGTTGGCTCTGATTGAATAAATAAAAAAGTCATAATCTTTTCTCCTTACCTCTATTCTGCGCAAATCGGATGACGCGTTACAGTACTGCTGTGTCTTGCGCTTTGCTATGCAAAAGCTGCAAATTACTGTATCAACACAGAGACACTCGAGGGCTGCAATGAGTTCTCTGTTAACTGCAAATCGAACTGTTCATCGAACATACTTGGTTGGATAATCCCTTGAAAAGAATTGTGAGAGAAAGGTTGGTAAGGAAATGAAATACTCGAAAAATGACAACACTATGTTTTTTTGTATATTGCGAAAAAGAGCTCAAGGCAGATTTTAAATTCAATGAACTTCTCAACATCCAAACAGCACACTTTCATATCTCTCAGATGTAACAACTTTCAGTACAATAACCAAGCTAGTTCGATGGTACAGCAATAGTGAAAAAAAGTAACGTCATTATTGTGTTTACCTGACATTCCATTACATTTCTTTCTTCACAAATCAGTTTCGTTATCATGTCGATGTAACAAAATTATAAACTGAGACATTAAATTTCAATCATAACATTTGCATACCTTCCTCACTAACACTGCTGGATATTATCAGGCTAACTCTAACACAGCTGAATTTCAACTCTCTGCCTCCACCAAAGCTAAACGGTGTCTGCCCCATTGCGCCCTTGCGCAGCTCAAAGATACTCAATCTCTGCGATACAGCTTACAACATCGCTGCCAGCTCACAATAGATTCAGATACCAAAATTTCATGTAGAAAAATTATCCATGACACTAATCTATAGGTACTGGAATGAAAACGGAAGGGTAAAATTTATTACTTTACTCATGTTGATCTCGAAGCGGCTATATGTAGTGATTGTTCAGGAGAAGAAAAACTTCTTAGCTGAGATCGCTACAAAAAAAGCTTTATTGTAGATAACCGGCTTCGGTAAAACTAAGTTACCATCTTCACATCTGTAATAAAATTACAAGAAGAGCTACAAACTGTTATACAAATAATGCAACACGAAGTCATTGAAGAAAAAAAATTACAATACACTTCCACAAACTTTATCACAAACATCTTGTGCCAGCTACACACACAATCTTTCCGTTGAATTTCCACGTAATTCAACGATACCTGTTGTGTTTGTGGTCAGTTCATCTCATGCGTCGGCTTTTGACAGTCTTGTGGCGCCTTGCTAGAAGGGTCATAAATCAGATGCGAATAATTATAGGCCTATTTCGCTTACGTCAATCTGTTGTAGAATAATGGAACATGTTTTATGTTCTCGTATTATGACGTTCTTAGATAATACAAATCTCCTTCATCATAACCAACATGGATTCCGCAAACAGAGATCATGTGAAACTCAGCTCGCCCTATTTGTCCAAGAAATTCACAGTGCCGTAGACACTGGCGAGCAGATTGATGCCGTATTCCTGGACTTCAGGAAGGCATTTGATACGGTTCCGCACTTACGTTTAGTGAAAAAAATACGAGCTTACGGAATATCGGACCAGGTTTGTGATTGGATTCAGGATTTCCTAGAAGAAAGAACACAACATGTCATTCTTAACGGTTCAAAATCTGCAGATGTAGAGGTAATTTCGGGAGTACCGCAAGGAAGCGTGATAGGACCTTTATTGTTCACAATATACATAAATGACTTAGTTGACAACATCGGTAGCTCCGTGAGGCTATTTGCAGATGACACGGTTGTCTACAAGAAAGTAGCAACATCAGAAGACTCGTACGTACTCCAGGAAGACCTGCAGAGGATTAATGAATGGTGCGACAGCTGGCAGCTTTCCCTAAACGTAGATAAATGTAATATAATGCGCATACATAGGGGCAGAAATCCATTCCAGTACGATTATGCCATAGGTGGTAAATCATTGGAAGCGGTAACAACCGTAAAATACTTAGGAGTTACTATCCGGAGCGATCTGAAGTGGAATGATCACATAAAACAAATAGTGGGAAAAGCAGGCGCCAGGTTGAGATTCATAGGAAGAATTCTAAGAAAATGTGACTCATCGACGAAAGAAGTAGCTTACAAAACGCTTGTTCGTCCGATTCTTGAGTATTGCTCATCAGTATGGGACCCTTACCAGGTTGGATTAATAGAAGAGATAGACATGATCCAGCGAAAAGCAGCGCGATTCGTCATGGGGACATTTAGTCAGCGCGAGAGCGTTACGGAGATGCTGAACAAGCTCCAGTGGCGGACACTTCAAGAAAGGCGTTACGCAATACGGAGAGGTTTATTATCGAAATTACGAGAGAGCACATTCCGGGAAGAGATGGGCAACATATTACTACCGCCCACATATATCTCGCGTAATGATCACAACGAAAAGATCCGAGAAATTAGAGCAAATACGGAGACTTACAAGCAGTCGTTCTTCCCACGCACAATTCGTGAATGGAACAGGGAAGGGGGGATCAGATAGTGGTACAATAAGTACCCTCCGCCACACACCGTAAGGTGGCTCGCGGAGTATAGATGTAGATGTAGATGACGTTATTTTACGGGAGCTATGTTTTGGCGAATAGTGAAGCACATAAGAGTATTCATTCTGACGTGCCAACGCGTCGCTCATTTCGTGTTTTATTTACCTATAATTCAATGGAAAAAGTTTGTATGTAACTGGCACAAGATATTTGCAGTAACGGTTATGAAGGTATGTTGTCATTCGGTTCTTCTATGGATTGTAGAACTTCTTGTAATTTTATTACAGATCTGAAGATGATGGCTTAGTTTTACCAAAACCGGTTATTTTATATAAAGTTTTTGATGGTGATCTCAGCCAATAAGTTCTTCTTCTTCGTAGGTAGGGTAAAAGCCTCTTAGAATATCTTCTTAAGAAAACAGCCAAGACCAAGAGATAGAGATTAAGGTGTCTCTAAACACATAACATTTACGAAAATTAAGTACGCGAAGTTCAGATACACTATGCGATCAAAAGTATCCGACCACCCAAAACATACGTTTTTCACATTAGGTGCATTGTGCTGCCACCTACTGCCAGGTGCTCCATGTTAGTGACCTCAGTAGTCATTAGAAATCGTAAGAAAGCAGAGTTGGGGTGTTCCACGGAACTCGCGGACTTCGAACGTGGTCAGGTGATTGGGTGTCACTTGTGTTATACGTCTGTATGCGAGATTTCCACACCGCTAAACATACCTAGGTCTAATGTCTGCGATGTGATAGTGAAGCGGAAACGTGAAGCGACACGTACGTTCTTTTCGACGTACGATCCGCTATCATTCATCAGTTCTTCATGTGTGTCGTAGGAGAATTATCTGCACCAGCTAAAATGTCGAGGTACAGTAAACATACTTATCGAGGATTAGTTACTTAGCTTTCTTTGCACTCACTTATGAGTGCAGATAACGCAAAGTGTTGGCTGCTTTCACGTTTTGGCATCGTTTGATGTCTCTTCATTGAGTATCTTCGGAGCAACGCTGATATTTCCTGTCACAAAACGGGCTCACCATCTCACACTAACAATACTGTCTTATTGCTGCATTTCCACTCTGTTCTGAATACCCTAACCTGTGAACTCAAGAACGAACCACAAAAGACCAGAATACAGACAGTAATCTGAGCACTACATATGTCAGTCGTGAATTTCGTGTCATTCCTGAACTGCATTCTCTCCGAGGCAGGTCCATGGCCAAGGTAATCCACCACCAACAACAACACAGTGCCTGCAGTAAGTAACTAAGCATCTTTTCGTATTTCTAGTTTTTCAGAGAGACGTTGATATGCTGTTATAAAGGCAGTTCACATAAAAGGCAATAAAACTATCTGAATTATCAATCCATCTCAATACTATCAGAACTTTCTAAAATTTTCAAAACTATTAAGCCCAATGTAATTTATGAACACTAAAGAATCTGAAATTCTCAGTAATAGGCAGTATGAATTTCTAAACATACTGTCTGCTATATTTATCGTGACCTGTTATGACCAATACATCAGGATTTTTTACGAATAAGAATTATTTGTGACTGGTTAATTCTGAAGTTAAGTTACAGAAGAGTATGCACGGCATGTTGGTGTTCTTTGTCTAGTGTGTATCAAAGAAAGCTATACCCACCAATTTTATGTTGCTCACATGGCAAAAGGAACTCGGAATTTGAAGCAATAATGCGTTGTGCATCACAGGGCTCTGTTTTGTGTTCCCAGTTGGTTCTGACATACATATATGATTTATCGCTTGCATTCTAAGAAAATCCAAACATTGTTTTTACGCAGACGATACAAGCATAGAGACACAATATAACACTATAAAAGTTAGCTAATGAAATATTTTACGGCATAAATAGTTCTTTATATTTTTTTGCAGGACTCAGTATGTACCATTTCGTATTTCTTACAGATATCAACAAGCTATAAAACAGTTTATTTGAACAATGAAATTTTATTACTACAGATAGAATACAACTTCAGTTACCGACCTCATACCCAGGCCTCAGTTAATCACATTTCAGTTATATTCGCAGAACATCTAAATGCATATTCCGCAAGCCATCGTAAGATGCATGGAGGAGGCACCGTGTACTACTACTGCTAGACATTTTTTTCCTGCTCCATTCGTAGACAGGGAGACGTGGTCCTTACGCTAAATGTATGTTGACTGCAGTGGAAAAATTCCGCAGTCGATTTCAAATGCCGTTTCTGTAAACGTGCTCGATAGTGTTCCTCGTAAAGAATTTCGCCTTACCTCTAGGTATTCTCATTTAAGTTCATAAAGCGTCTCTGTAAAACTTGCATGATGTTTGAACATTCCGATAACAAATCTAGCAGCCCGCCTCTGTACTGCTTCGATAGCTTCCTTTAAACATACCTGAGCTTACCTCAAACACTTCAGCAGTGCCCAAGAATTGGCCGGACTAGTGTCCTATACGCGGTCTGCTTAACAGATGAACCAAACTTCCCCAAAGGTCGACCATTCGCTTTCCCTTCCACAGTCTTCACATGCTCCTTCCAGTTCGTATTGCTCTGCAACGTTAGGTCCAAATATTTAAACGACGTGACTGTGTCAAGTATGACTCTACTGATGCTTTGTCCGAACATTACGGGTTTGTTTTTCCTACTCATCCACATTATTTGCATTTTCCTACACTTGGAGTTAGCTGCCATTCATCACACCAACTAGAAATTTTGTTTAAGTCATCTTGTAGCCTCCTACAGTCACTCAGCTTCTATACCGTCCTGTACATCACAGAATCATCGGCGAGCAACCACAGATCACTATCCACCTCGTCCACCAGATTATTTATTTATGTAGTAAATACTAGCGGTCTTATCATACTTGCCTCTGTCAGTTCTGAAGATACCCTTGTCTTTGATAAACAGTCAGCGACGAGGGCAACATGCTGGGTTCTAATACGTACGGAGCCTTGTAGCCACTCACATTGCTTGGAACTTATTCCATATGCCCGTACCTTCATTACCATCAAGACTGAGTGACCGGGTAAGTCAATAGTGATACTGTTTTCAGAATAGATTTCGTCTTCTTAGGATTATATCTCGTAAGAAACACTTAAAAAAACTTTGTATGTTGATCACTGTATCCCGGTAAATCTATACATCAATATACTTAGCCATTCTCATAAAAATCATGGTTCTACCAAAAACTTCATACAGAAACATTACAGTGGTTTGAAATTAGTACAGGAAGGAGTCAGATAAATGGGTACATGTGTTTTAAACAACCTGCTAGAACATACTAAGTATGTTCAGAGTAATTAAATACAGTTTAAGTTCGAAATAAAGATCGTACCGTTGGGCAACTTCTTCCACTGCATTAAAGAGCATCTTGCCATAAACTCGTAAAATAAATGTATAATTACCATTAGCTCTGCAGCGGTGCCGTATTTTGTAACTTGAAGTCATTTACTTTTATTGCACTTGAATCAGATGTACATTAATGGATTCTTTACACAGCCCAGAGCCGTCTCCTCAGGATCTGTTGAGATGCGAGCATAATTCAGTAACCAGAGAAGTACGAAAGCCGTTGTAAATATGATCTGGCCTGTAACAGTTAAGCGCAACAACTTGACAGTAAACGTAAATGTCCGCCAGCGCCATTTTACTTTTCTCTATGCTCATTTAATTTCCTCACGTGAGGGGAAGGACTGGCTGCTAACAGTAATATTGCTGCTCTTTAACTTGATGGTACAAAAAGAATGTAATGGTTTGGACATTTAAAAGTAATAAAAGAATGTGACTGAAGTGCAATAAATGAAAACGCCTTTTGCTGCAAGAATAACCGATGGTATTGATGTAGCCTGTGCCAAGAGTTCGATGACGATGTACTTTTTGGCAAATCCATAAAGCTCAGTTGCTAGTAAGTGTTGTGGGCGTTGGAAGAGAAGACAGAGGGTTGAGATGCAATACCGTTTGGTCACTATGTCTGCGAACACGTGGGGAAGTGGTCCGATGTTGAGTTGCGAAAAGAGAAAGTTTCTGATCGATATGGAGTGTCCGAATCAAAGTGAAGGTAATCAGGGAGTTGAGAAGGATATTAGAAACCTCCTCTGAGGACATGATAAGGGACTAAAGCTACAGCTGGGGAATCGGTAAATGTCTGTATGGAGCTCTCGATTAGGAAGACGGAAACCGTTACAATTGCATAAATTGCACTATTTTTGTTGACTATGTTTGTTGAGGCAGAAAAGTTTACGTGAAGTTATGTATATACTACAGGAGGCATAGAAAACTACAGATTTGACCATCACAATTTGTCATTTCCTTCATTTATTTCCAAGAACTTTCATTGCAGAAACATTAACAAACCATTATATCACTGAAAGTACCATAGAACGTGTTCTGGAGCGTATGTGAGATTTTTAAGATTCTCCAAGTTTTAACGAATGAATATCCTGGGCTTTGGAGGTATCACTGCTCTGTGAACTAGTTCGGTGTTTGCAGTGTTGCGGGAGACATGCTGGGAGAAGGTACGCCTGCACTGCTCAGTAGGACTGCCTCTCGTGGCTACCTGAACTTGGTTCAGAGCCGACCACGTGACTAACGACATGCTCTGCTGTGTGTGTGACCCGTCTAACTGTGTCGTGTTTATACAGGGATCCATTCTCTGCAGGAGCGCAGGTAGCAGAACTGACTGCAGGCTATTCTATACCACTGGACAACTGTGTTCAACATCTCTTCCATACATGGCAAGGTGTTCTTTTGCTGCATAGTGCTCTTTTGTCATGAGATATCGTGCACAAATAGGTTACAGGCAGCTACTCTCTTGAAATGTAATTCCTTTTTCATCACATATACGTGCGAT
Organism: Schistocerca nitens; assembly: GCF_023898315.1. Classification (NCBI taxonomy): domain Eukaryota; kingdom Metazoa; phylum Arthropoda; class Insecta; order Orthoptera; family Acrididae; genus Schistocerca; species Schistocerca nitens. Next base: position 844,091,824 of record NC_064617.1, read on the forward strand.
GCTTTTGAAGATTACAATTCGACTTCTTGTCCTGAATACACATATTTGTTTCTGAAATGCCCTTGAATTATGGTGGGTGCTTATACGAGAGCGTTCTGATAAGTAATGCCTCAGGATTTTTATATCAAAACTCTTATAGATTTTAAAATAAAACTAACTTTATCAACATTATACATCTTGATTCTTCATGTCTATATATTAATTCCTCAGCAAACTCGTCCTGGTGACGAACGCATTTCTCCTAAAAAGGGGCCACATCACTGATACCGCCTCTGTAGAATCTTTGACTTTGTTGATGTAGTCACAAACTCACCTGTGCTTATACCGCTTCATCACTATCACATTGCAGTCATCGAATGTATTCTTTAGGTTTTCGGTACACTGCAAGCTCTGTCACACACGCTGAGGTTAGTACCACCATTTCCTTCCGTACGAGCACAAGCAATCCAACGTCGCACATTACTGATGCTGATACAATCATCGCCGTACACACCTTTCATTTTTCTATGGATTTTAATAGGAGGCAACTTTTCTGTGATTAGAAACTCGATTACAGCACGCTGTTTCTCACGCATTGACACAGTTACGTTACACTCCGCCATGTTACACGCTACAACTCTGTAAGTCCTCTAACAGCAGAAGGTTGCAACTTCAGTCATCGAAGCGAGAAGGTCGACCGAGTAATATACACACATCAGAAAAAATTTTGCATTACCTCGGTTCCGAGAGTTCCGGAACCTGTACAGAAAATTGGAATATAGATCAGCATAAACATCATTTCTGCCCTTTTTATTGTTCATGGAAACCACACATTGCATGTTCTACCATCATACAGCGAGACCTTCAGAGGCGACGGTCAAAATTGCTGTACACACCGGTACCTTTAATTCCCAGAAGAACGTCCTCTTGTATTAATGCATGCCTGTATTCATCGTGGCATACTATCCACAAGTTCATTAAGGCACTGTTGGTCCAGATTGTCCCACTCCTCAACGGCGATTCGGCGTAGATCTCTCAGAGTGGTTGGTGGGGCACGTCGTCCATGAACAGCCCTTTTCAATCTATCCCAGGCATGTTCGATAGGATTCATGTCTGGAGAACACGCTGGCCACCCTATTCCAGCGATGTTGTTATCCTGAAGGAAGTCATTCACAAGATGTGCATGATGGGGGGTGCGAATTGTCGTTCTTGAAGGCGAATGCCTCGCCAATATGCTGCCGATATGGATGCACTATCGCTCGGAGGATGGCATTCACGTATCATACAGCCGCTATGGCGCGTTCCATGACCACCAGCGGCATACATCGGTCCCACATAATGCCACCCCAATACAGCAGGGAACCTCCACCTTGCTGCACTCGCTGGACAGTGTGTCTGAGGCGTTCAGCATGACCGGGTTGCCTCCAAACATGTTTCCCACGATTCTCTGGTTGAAGGCATATGTGACACTCATCTGTGAAGATAACGTGATGCCAATCCTGAACGGTCCATTCAGCTTATTGTTGGGCCCATCTGTACCGTGCTGCGTGGTGTCGTGGTTGCGAAGATGGACCTCGCCATGGACGTCGGGAGTGAAGTTGCGCATCATGCAGCCTATTTCGCACAGTTTGAGTCGTAACACGACGTCCTGTAGCTGCACAAAACGCATGGCGGCGTTGCTGTCAGAGTTCCTCCGAGTCATAATCCGTAGGTAGCAGTCATCCACTGCAGTGTTAGCCCTTGGGCCGCCTGAGCGAAGAATGTCATCGACAGTTCCTCTTTCTCTCTATCTCCTCCATGTCCAAACAACGTCGCTTCGGTTCACTCCGAGACACCTGGATGCTTTCCTTGCTGAGAGCTCTTCCTGGTACAAAGTAACCATGCGGACACGATCTAACCGCGGTATTGACCGTCTAGGCACGAGGTGTGTACCTCCTTCCTGGTGGAATGACTGGAACTGATCGGCTGTCTGACCCCCTCTGTCTAATAGGCGCTGCTCATGCAGCATCTTTGGGCGGGTTTAGTGACATCTCTGAACAGTCAAAGGGACTGTGCCTGTGATACACAGTCAACGTCTATCTTCAAGAGTTCTGGGAACTGAGGGGATGCAAAACCTTTTTTGATGAGTGTGCATGACATTTAATACCTCAACTGATATTGCGACCAGAATAAATAATTACTTTTCAGCATGCTTAGATGATTTTATTGCTTCTTTATTAGCTGCCACCCATACCACACATAAATTTTTTGTGGTTAATTTTATAAATAAACAACATAAGTTGCTTTTCTTTGCTCTTGGGCCATTGCAAAGGTATTCACCCCTGGAGGATGACTATGCTTCTGTGAGGTTATTAATTTCCTATAGAATGTACGTGTGGGCTATTGCTGATTGTGGGTTAAAGTATAAGTGTGCTTCTTGCATTTTAAAATGTCTATGTCATTTTAACTTAGGTCACATGCATTGCGACTGTAGCACCATCACAAACAATATGGTAGCGGCACCACTGTTTAGGATAGGAAAAGTTAGTTTTGTGCAATATTCGGAGCACAAGTTACAGCCAGGGTTGGGCCAGATTGCAGTGAGTTACACACACCGACAGTTGCGAAGTAGAATAGAGGCCACAGGGCCGTCAAATTGCTGAAAGAGTATACATAGCAGTTTAGGATGTCGCAAGTCACAGGCAGAAGGGGCCCACTGGCCAACATAGTGTGTTATGAGTATGTGACGCGAAGCAGTGTGTATGGCAAAACAGAGGCACACAGCCTCATATAAATAGGTGCGGGTGTCTAATGAGATTCATTCAAGTGTGGCAGCTCTCCTGGACGGCGAGATGTGTCACACCACCATCTACACACAACAGCAGATGCGGCGCCAGCGTTCCAGTCCATGTCGGGTCGCTGGTTCGACCCTCTGAGGCCGATGCTGTGTTCGTAGCTAGCCATCGGCACCATTGGCAGGCCACTCCTCAGCCCACTGCTGTGGGTAGTCGTCCTGGCTTCCAACACACGCTTAAGGCATCCCGAGGCGAGGGTCGCATATTTGGACTTCGGATCGCATGTGCTTGTTGTCGTCACCGCGTCCTAAGCCACGCCAGCGAGGGAACATGGCACAGACCATGTTGCAGTTGTCAGCAGGCTGCTCGGCAGCTCCTCAGAGCAGCGTGGAGGCAACAAGGACGGGGATAGCTGAGTCAGCAGCCGGCGCATCCTGACGCCATTGGAACTCCGCGGCTGGCCAAGGCCGGATCCACACAGTATTGCATTGCATGGGCCACTGGGGTGCTTCCTCAGCATTGTGGGGCCCTGTGATATAGACCAAGGTGTATGAGGGCACTGTAGTTGGAAACAATAAATCACTTGGAAAGTTCAGACGAGTATTAATATGGTGCCTTCTAACTCTTCCCATCACATTTGATCATCCTGATACATTCGTTGGCAGAAGTTGCCACTAGAATATACTAGCAACCAGAGTCTGAAGTACTATACATACTATCCAGCACTTCACATTAAGCAGTCCGATTAGCAGATGTAATGTCCCTGTGTGGTTCTCTCCAGGGTGACAAAGTGGTGTGGCTGTGGCAGAGCAGCCCTAAAGTTCTGATAGCAGCAGCATTGGTTTGGGTGAGTTGGCTGCACTTGGCGTGGTACAGGACTCGGGGGCCCTGCAGTATGGTATTTCTTTAAATAAAGACATAAATTTTCTTATTCTTTTCCTACTATGTGGTACATGGTTTTAAACTTATGGCTAGTCAGCACTCCATCATGTCAGACAGGTGGAGAAAATTGGTTAAACATGCAGATGTACTGTTTTTCAACTTAAGGCAAATGAACTATAACACTATTGGAAAAACTATGGCTTTTTCAGTTTCGGCACCAGGATAGTATTCCACATTTAGAATACAAGTGACTTAAAAGACTATCATGCAGGCTGCACCAGCGTCTAGGAAGTTCACCATCTTGGGTTCTCATGTCACACGTCTGTGGCAATATCCCTAGGTCCTCCATCTTGAATTATGACATAATAAGACTGTATCAGTATCCCCACATACATCATTTTGCATTCTGACGTCATAGGGCTGTGCCAGTGTTCCCATGCCCGCTGTCTTTAATTTTCAACTAATAGTATAATCGCCCATCTCGGAATTTATAATTTCCTGCCAATTAACACATAGGACAAGCACCCTACTTTCTCACTGATGTCGCAGGAATGTGGGAAAACTTTAGCTGTTTTGATTTTACCGCCATTTTTTTTTTATTTTCTCATTGGTTTGTGTATAGGGCAACTGGCCATTGGCAAAGGGGTTGGGTAAGGTGAGAAATCTGAAAACAATATGTGATGTCATTGATGACATCACAGGGAGAGGGTGAGGGAAGTTTGGTAACAATGCAGGCAATTCCAGAACTTCTACAGCTCGACATCTTAAACCATCTTCTTGATATGAAATAGATTAATATTTCTCACATATGATAGCATTTTCTGAGGTAGTAAAGCTGTCGTTATTCTGAAGATTGTCTTGAAAACCACAGTGTTTTGCTATGCATGGTCCTGTTGGAAGTGATATGCTGTTCCCTATCTCCAACATTTGCACTGACTTTGCAGCCTTTTATATGGGCACATGCAGTTCAACATGTATTCTGAACCATGATGCAACTGAACATTTCACACATTAATAAACATTGCCAGAGGCGAAAGAAAGAAACAAGCGACTCATAAAAATCCTATAACTGACAGCGAACTGAACCCCAGTTTTACTATTTCGTAGTTTGGCACCTTATAACTGAGCCAATTTACTATTTAGAACAGCAGACAATAATTGAATTATCACTTTCTGTTCTAATAGGTCATACCATTTTCTATCATAAAACGTTTGTCGTCTACCTACGAACATATAAGTGTTAAGAGTTAAAATCTAATGTGTTATTTTCCACATCAGGAATTTTTATGTCGTGAGTAATATTAATCTTTCTGATTTCAGGAAGATGGTATATTACCAAAACTGGTAGTAATAACAAAGACTTATTAATAAGGCCCTGTGTCATACACTTTGTTAAATATTTTATAGCTGTTGGAGCCGCTTGCAAAAAGTGTTTAATTATGTGTATGTGAAACGTCCCCTTAGGAAAATTATTAATTACTGTGCAGGTAAACCTCTTACGTTATTTGATTTTCAAACAGCTGAGCAAAGCTGAACGTGCTCAGACATTTCTCTCTTTACTTATTCTGATCATCAAAAACTGACACACAATATTTTTAGCACAACGCAATCTGACCTTCAATAATCCCTACAAAAGAATGGCCCTGACTAACAATAACCTATACCTTTCATGAATCACTAAATCTTAGTTACTCGAACTACTGCAATACAGGGAGCGCCAATACTGCCAGCTAAATAAAAGATTCTAACTACGGAAGGCACTAACTACTGATAGGCATAGTTAGCAAATGAAAGATTTGATAGAGAACAAACAATGTATTTACCTTAATAATGTTCAAAAGTCATTATATATATATATATATATATATATATATATATATATATATATATATATATATATATATATATATATCAGTTCATGACATCCAGTCTTACAAATTTCCTTTTTCTGGCGGACACACGTCCAGATCGTCTGCTCTCAAAATTCTGCCATTTATCTCCACACATCCACCACTACTGGCGCCTCACCTTCAACTGCACAACGCTATGCACTGTTCACATCCAACTGCCCAACACTACAATAGCAAATATTCCAAAAATGCCAACCAGCCACAGATTGCACACAACACAGTTAGTGATTTTCATACAGAGTGCTACGTGGTGTTACCAACATAAAAACGTAAACAGCCTACTTACAAAGCCCCCATGCTCCCCACAAAAAATTTTACAAATTGTTTTGAGCAGTGTTCAAGACACATTTGCAAATTTTTTTTATATTAACGATAGCAAATATATCAAATGTACACAATTATTCATACAGTATTGGTGAAAAGCAAAAATTGTTCTCATAAAGACAGTCCTGATCATTCATCGTAGCAGTAATTGCAGATTTTTTTTCAAAGTTGAGCAGTAAAAGAACATGCACACGGAAGTAGTGGATTTCCATGCAGTATTGAAGAAGTAGCGTTGTCCTTCCGACGGAAAGACAGTGGTGACTCTTGACATGCAGACACGTAATGGGCCACAACAGAGCAAACCCACAGCAGAGTCAGTCGAAGGTTTGAAGAATATTGGTAAGTAGGTCATCACAGAGCAGACCAACTGTAGTCTTGGTAGGGATAATGGTATTGGTGGGCCACCAGAGGTGCAGACCCATTGTAGTGCTTGTGGAGATGGCTAGCAGCCATCCGTTGTGACTGTGCAGGTGCACAATCACCTTCGAAGAGTCTTGCGGATAATATAGCAAGTCCATAAACCACCACTTGTGCAATCACAAAAATATTTTTTTGAAATGTCCTTAGAACCAGCAGTGCTGTTAACCAGTCCCTTGCTGAATTATCAACACACATGCAAATACTAACAGTCCCCTTTTTTTAACTTCTCACATATCATGCATATACTATGACCAACAGACACGTGTGCAGTGAAATGAAACTTAATTTGAAAAACTGGTGTCTATACAATTACAAATTTATGGCATAAGAATACAATTATAAAGATACAGAATACATCATTATAGAACATGATAATACAGATAGCATTTGTAGTAATACAGACTTTACAAAAGAATAGACATAAACATATTTATCAGTGTTACAGGAATTATGACATAAATAAATAAATAAATAAATGAGAAGAGCTTTCGAAAGATTAACTTCACACAAGAGCATTAAAACAGAACAGAATAAATAATGTCTAAACATCTTTACAAAGTAAATAACATAGTATTAGAAAAATTCTACAACATAACTCTTATCAGATAAATATATAAAGACAGGAAGAACACAAATACACAAAGGTACACAAACACATAGAGGGATAACACAAAAGGAAAGGACAGAGTTTATTTTACTGCAGTATTTATCATCTTTGATTTACAAACAAAACTTTCTTTACTTCTTGGAGATCTCCCTTAGTTCATCATTATTCCCAAAAAGTCTTATCTATACCTGTTGTCCATAAACCCTACTATTTTGTTCTTATCCTTTTTCAAAATAATTGTTCTTTATTGTACACTATTTTTTTCAAACCCCCTTTTTAATAGCTTCTCAATGCATTTCTTCCAATTCATCACAACTCATTCTCTTATATAGCCTACCCTAGGCTAAATTAAATCTACTGAGCTCAGATATATATACTAAGGGACGAGGCAATGCAGCAGCACAAAACAATTAACACAAACAGCAATGACAAAAATAATGCAAATTGGCAAAGCAAGCAGCAGTATATCTAAATTAGCAAAGCAAATGCAACATTACAACTAATATGAGCTAATGTGCAGTAAAAAGAAAATTAAATCAATAGTAAAACTGATTTAGCAGAGTAATACAAAGTGACAAATGTAATAACTTATACCTAAACATGACAAAGCTCAAGCAGATAAAAAATGTTACAGTAAAGATATGAAATGTCTAATACATATGTCAAATCTTAACACTAGAGTGATGCATCACAAAAACTTACTCAGACAAAAAGTTCGTCAAAAAAATTATGTATGCAATTCCTGTGAAGTAAAATGTCTATTTGTGCTCCCTTTTTTTTTTAAGAAAGTAGATCATAAAATTATTCTTTACTGGGTCTGTAAACAGAAAACTTTTCTATTAGTACATCTATTAAATTTTATTTTAACCAATGCTGCAGTGCAGCTAGAAACTAGATATTAAACAAAATGAGCATATATATACATAAAGCAAGGTGTGAAACATCATTCACTAGCTATATGGCATTTCATAAGACAGTAAAAAATCTCTCAACTAGCAAGACAATAGACGTAAAATGTTTCTCATCATTTCATTAGGCATTTCAGTAAATATCAGGAATTACGAGCTCCAAAGTGTAATCATATGTTTTCAAGTATGAGCATGTCGTATTTCCGATGCTTTCTACAAAGAAATGTCAATAGTGAGGTTAATGGCCTCTCCTTTTTTTGTTGTGCCTCTGAAAGGCACGGCCTTTTTTTAGGCGACTGTCGCTCAGCTGGGTGCCCACAACGCATTACATCAAGGTCAATTACCTTCCTTACTGAAACATTTAGGACAGCAGTTTCCACTTCAGTGACAGTTTGATACCAATAAAATTTCACAGGTTGAAAAACAACAGTAGAAATGTGTTGAAACGAAATCTCATGAATAGCAGTGTTGTGATACATTCACGCATATACACACATTTCAAAACTCTTAAAGTACAATTCTTGATTTCCAACATCCTTTTCACTAATCAGAGTCCCTAACCACTTCTCATCGTTCATATACATATAAACACGTAATCAGATTCCTCATATAGCATCATCTTATTTATCATAAACACATCTCAACAACATAATACACCTCGTCATCACAATACTAACAATGTAACACCTTAGTCAAATCTCAAAAACGTCGATTTTTGCAATAATTTCAAAACCTTTAAATAATGCTCTCTGCTCGTTCCAATAAAGTCATCTCACTCATACATACTTCAAAAATCATGATACCATACGAAATACATCATTCAAAGCTCTCATGGTATCACAATGGTTCCGAAAAAATATGAAGAGTTCACAAAGTACAGACAAAATACAATTTCATAAGTGTGAAGTTATCCAACAGTGTAATTCCATAAACATGTGTCACTGACATAGTAAAAAAAATGTTTGTCTCTCTCAGTTAAATGATCAGATAGCTGTGTAATCCTGTGATAGAGAAATATGATACCAATGTGTAAAGTTGTATACGCAAATACCATATTAGCTAGGGCTTCTAGCGCTTGCCACACGATTAGTACACAAATTAGGCGTGTACCCCCTGAGGGGAAATGTAATTATACCCTAAGATGTTAAGATTACAGCAATGGAATGGAATGTATCATGGGAAACTTTATTTGTATCTTTGTAATTCAAAAATCTTTAAAAATAAATGTTTTTTAACACTCCACCCGTCACTTATCTGGTTTTGGTGTGTGTTCACCCCAGCTAATTGACTAACATATCAACAGAGAGTGCAAAACTGTCGCAATATCAGATAACGCAAAGAAAGTAATAAGGCCCTGTGACTCCTGATTGAACTGCGGTGGCAGTGTTGACATTAACTGATTCAGAATTGATTACTTTTAATTAAAAAGGGGTGCATGTTGATGTTATATGCAGCTATTGAACACCAGATGCAAATGTTGAACAAAAAAATTAATTAACAAAGTGACTTGGGATTTCAACTACTTGATTGAAAACAGATGCAGTCGATTATCACAAATTTATTTTAACTCACGACCTTCAATCATCACATTACATGACTCTCCTACCAGGCAGTGGTAATAAATTGCGTTTGCGTAGAGTAAAGCTCGATAACTCAAAAGTAATTCCTTTCGACTGACCCAGGCGCAATGCGAAGTGCGAGAAGAATTCTACAGTACATGGCCCATGAAACCCTCGTGGAAACTTTGCCGACGTGATCCAACAAATTAATCAGTGGCCGGAATGGGCGCAATATTACCAAATACAGCGTGGCAGTGCGGCGTCGTTCTGTGGACATCGGCCGACCTCGTGGTGCTGCAAGGCTGCACTCGTCTATTCACTCGTAGCTATCTTACTCAGTACAAAGCTGAACCAAAACTTTTTATTTCCAAGCTCAATCGATCCATTTCCTAAGTCCTAAACTGCAGAGATGCTCACCCTTTCTCAGGCAAGCTGAGTAAAGAACACCAGATCCACACCCTAGGCAAGCTGGCAATGGAAGACCTCTACGGAGACTTCCCAGTCCGCTCTTCACCTCGGTTTCCCCTCCAGCAAAATCACGTATGCCAACCGCAGCGCAAGTCGCGTTAATTATGCATCACTTCCCAGTGCCGACTAATGCCTGCTCTGGGAAGTGAACAAATTCCCACAAAATTTCCCTTCCTCTCAACTTCTGCTATTTCGCTCCTCCCAGGCCACCCATCAAGGTTAGAGTCTACACAAACACCAATTGTTCCGGAATTCTGACTCCCAGGAGAGTACTTCAAATTCCTTGGTCCTACATTCCCATCGGAGGTCGACGTATTTCATGCTGTCGCTTTTCACCTGATTTACTTCAGGCTCTGCGGACTGTGAATTCACCGTGAAGTTGCTATAGTCACAAACACGCATATTTTGACCTCTGTTGACCGCTCCACCGCAGCTTTGCACGGCTTTCTCGCATGTTTCACTGAGAATGGGACGATGGACATTTATCAACAGGCGTACAAGTTCCCGGTACACCAGCATGGGGTCAATCACCTACTCACTGTCACTCATCTTAAGGCGACTGGAGGCCGTGCCGCGTTACCTCTTTCTCAAGAGTTTGAGCCGCACTAAGCTGCGTATTGTCGCTTCCCTTCGCCGCTCCCCAGCCGCGCGCCACGGTCAACTCTGTATACTTCCCTGGGCTAAACTAACCTCCAGTAAATCGATGCGTTTCCACAAAGTTTTTCATGTTGTGTGAATTACTTTAAAACCATCACCCAACATTAATTATTCCAATACGTCCATACTATAGCCTCTACATGATGCATTGTGCCTTGTCAGTCATTTTTGTTCAGCCCTACTGTTCGCTCAACGTGAGTTAGGTGATCTTTAATGACTTCAGGTAAGAGGAATAGTTCTTGCCATCTTACAGTTTTAAGTACAAAAATTAATCACTCAAATTTGTGTCCTGTAAGATAATTCTGTCAAAGTGTCGTAGTTATCGTCCTCCATAAGCAAAGTTCTGCAGAAGTCAATGTACTTACCTCGTCATAAACAAAAGTGAAATGCTTTGCATATAGATATTGTAGTTATTACGCTTATTGCCATGATGAAAGAAGTGCTGTACTGTAACGTATTGTTGTGCTACGGAAAAGGCAGTCTCATTGTAGCTATACCACAAAGTTACTACTAAAACATGTTTTACTTTCCGGAATAATACAGAAAAACTGTGTAGAAATAAAACAGATACACCGCAAAAGTAACAATGTAAATTGTGTTACACATTATTAGTGTCGTGATATAATCGTGTAGCTGTCAAAGAAAACAAATACTACGTCTTCTTTAATCTCACAGAAAGTACTTCAAATAAAGAATATCTTTTCAAGTAAACCAAAATGTTGCATTAAAATCTCATTAACAGTATATGTTCTAAATATGTAAGCCTTATAGTCGTTATGTAATCGTGCAACTAACAAGGAAGATTGTACAAACAACAACACTGTGTCTTCTGATCACTATAACAATGCATTCGTAATTATTATTTAAATAAGTTCTCTAGGTTCTTGACTGGATAGTTGACTTCAAAACATTGTTGCATGTTAACAGCTTCTAAGTCTGACAAAGCGTACTAGTAACATGAAGTGAAAAATTTTATGCCAAACACTAAATTAAAAAGTATATTATCTCTCAATAAACGGTTTTACATATGAAATGTGGTGCAATCCTTTACTCTTCCTAGTACACAAAGTTTCAACTTCAAACGCAATTATCATGTGGTATACGTCGGATTCTGTAAGGTCCATTGTAAATCAGAAGGAATTTGTGACTCAAGTGTTTCTTCTTCTGTGACAATGAATGAGCTTTAATGAGAACTTTCTGACCAATATATAGTTTCTTTGCATTTGCTTTACCGTGTAGATTTCTCCTTTTGTCTGCAGCAGAATTTATATTTTTAATAGCCAAATCAATTATGTCTTTGTGTCGAAGTTTACGTGTATTCGGAAAAGGTACAAGCTCTCTGATTCTTTTCGGTGGTTCTTCATCCTTCAGTATCTACAAGAACAGGTGGTAAAGCAGTGGAGTCATGAGGCATTTCATTCAGCACATTTTGAAATAAATGTAAATATATGTCCCAATACTGATACTTTCTGTGACAATAAAGTCTGCGAAGCTTATTGATTTCTTTCATAATCCGTTCAGACAGGTTACAATGTGGTGAGTACCATGAAATAAAAACAGGTTTGATTTTATGATTCTGAAGCATGTGTGGCCAAACAGCAGATCTGATTTGCGGTCCGTTATCTGAAATGACTTTACTAATGTGTCCAATTTCACATAAGAAATTTTTAACAAAGGCGTTAGATACAGACCGTCTAGTGGCTTTACGTAACGGCGTGAAAGAAACAAAATTTGAAGTAAGTTCAACAGCGACTATAACGTATGAAAATCCATTCGATGTTCTGACAAGGGGTCCCAAGAGATCAACAGCAGCAATATCTTTTAATTTAGAAGGAATGATAGGAAACAACGGAGCTCGATGTGAGATGGTAGATGGTTTAACTTTTTGACAAAGTTTACAAATAGACAAGACTCGAATTCTCTTTTCCTTATTGTTAAAACAACAAGTCGTCCGAAGAATATAACATTTTCTTGGACCAAAATGTGCGTAGCTGAAATAAATGTAACAGATGAGCTTATTAACAAAATCGTGAGAAATGCAAAGTACCCATAGCTTGTCATCAACAGTGCAGCGTTTGAAGAGTATGTTGTTTCTAACCAGACAATAATGCCGAATCTGTGTGTGTGTGTTTTCATGCCATTTACTTTTGATGTCTTTCCCATGAACCATGGACCTTGCCGTTGGTGGGGAGGCTTGCGTGCCTCACCGATACAGATGGCCGTACCGTAGGTGCAACCACAACGGAGGGGTATCTGTTGAGAGGCCAGACAAACATGTGGTTCCTGAAGAGGGGCAGCAGCCTTTTCAGTAGTTGCAGGGGCAACAGTCTGGATGATTGACTGATCTGGCCTTGTAACATTAACCAAAACGGCCTTGCTGTGCTGGTACTGCGAACGGCTGAAAGCAAGGGGAAACTACAGCCTTAATTTTTCCCGAGGACATGCAGCTTTACTGTATGATTACATGATGATGGCGTCCTCTTGGGTAAAATATTCCGGAGGTAAAATAGTCCCCCATTCGGATCTCCGGGCGGGGACTACTCAAGAGGACGTCGTTATCAGGAGAAAGAAAACTGGCAGTCTACGGATCGGAGCGTGGAATGTCAGATCCCTTAATCGGGCAGGTAGGTTAGAAAATTTAAAAAGGGAAATGAATAGGTTAAAGTTAGATATAGTGGGAATTAGTGAAGTTCGGTGGCAGGAGGAACAAGACTTTTGGTCAGGTGATTACAGGGTTATAAATACAAAATCAAATAGGGGTAATGCAGGAGTAGGTTTAATAATGAATAAAAAATAGGAGTGCGGATTAGCTACTACAAACAGCATAGTGAACGCATTATTGTGGCCAAGATAGACACAAAGCCCACGCCTACTACAGTAGTACAAGTTTATATGCCAACTAGGTCTGCAGATGATGAAGAAATTGATGAAATGTATGATGAGATAAAAGAAATTATTCAGGTAGTGAAGGGAGACGAAAATTTAATAGTCATGGGTGACTGGAATTCGTCAGTAGGAAAAGGGAGAGAAGGAAACATAGTAGGTGAATATGGATTGGGGGGAAGAAATGAAAGAGGAAGCCGCCTTGTAGAATTTTGTACAGAGCATAACTTAATCATAGCTAACACTTGGTTCAAGAATCATAAAAGAAGGTTGTATACCTGGAAGAATCCTGGAGATACTAAAAGGTATCAGATAGATTATATAATGGTAAGACAGAGATTTAGGAACCAGGTTTTAAATTGTAAGACATTTCCAGGGGCAGATGTGGACTCTGACCACAATCTATTGGTTATGAACTGCAGATTGAAACTGAAGAAACTGCAAAAAGGTGGGAATTTAAGGAGATGGGACCTGGATAAACTGAAAGAACCAGAGGTTGTAGAGAGTTTCATGGAGAGCATAAGGGAACAATTGACAGGAATGGGGGAAAGAACTACAGTAGAAGAACAATGGGGAGCTCTGAGGGATGAAGTAGTGAAGGCAGCAGACGATCAAGTAGGTAAAAAGACGAGGGCTAATAGAAATCCTTGGGTAACAGAAGAAATATTGAATTTAATTGATGAAAGGAGAAAATATAAAAATGCAGTAAATGAAGCAGGCAAAAAGGAATACAAACGTCTCAAAAATGAGATCGACAGAAAGTGCAAAATGGCTAAGCAGGGATGGCTAGAGGACAAATGTAAGGATGTACAGGCTTATCTCACTAGGGGTAAGATAGATACTGCCTACAGGAAAATTAAAGAGACCTTTGGAGATAAGAGAACGACTTGTATGAATATCAAGAGCTCAGATGGAAACCCAGTTCTAAGCAAAGAAGAGAAAGCAGAATGGTGGAAGGAGTATATAAAGGGTCTATACAAGAGCGATGTACTTGAGGACAATATTATGGAAATGGAAGAGGATGTAGATGAAGACGAAATGGGAGATAAGATACTGCGTGAAGAGTTTGGCAGAGCACTGAAAGACCTGAGTCGAAAACAAGGCCCCGGGAGTAGACAACATTCCATTAGAACTACTGACGGCCTTGGGAGAGCCAGTCATGACAAAACTCTACCATCTGGTGAGCAAGATGTATGAGACAGGCGAAATACCCTCAGACTTCAAGAAGAATATAATAATTCCAATCCCAAAGAAAGCAGGTGTTGACAGATGTGAGAATTACCGAACAATCAGTTTAATAAGTCACAGCTGCAAAATACTAACGCGAATTCTTTACAGGCGAATGGAAAAACTGGTAGAAACGGACCTCGGGGAAGATCAGTTTGGATTCCGTAGAAATGTTGGAACACGTGAGGCAATACTAACCTTACGACTTATCTTAGAAGAAAGAATAAGAAAAGGCAAACCTACGTTTCTAGCATTTGTAGACTTAGAGAAAGCTTTTGACAACGTTAACTGGAATACTCTCTTTCAAATTCTGAAGGTGGCAGGGGTAAAATATAGGGAGCGAAAGGCTATTTACAATTTGTACAGAGAGCAGATGGCAGTTATAAGAGTCGAGGGGCACGAAAGGGAAGCAGTGGTTGGGAAAGGAGTGAGACAGGGTTGTAGCCTCTCCCCGATGTTATTCAATCTGTATATTGAGCAAGCAGTAAAGGAAACAAAAGAAAAATTCGGAGTAGGTATTAAAATTCATGGAGAAGAAGTAAAAACTTTGAGGTTCGCCGATGACATTGTAATTCTGTCAGAGACAGCAAAGGACTTGGAAGAGCAGTTGAACGGAATGGACAGTGTCTTGAAAGGAGGATATAAGATGAACATCAACAAAAGCAAAACGAGGATAATGGAATGTTGTCAAATTAAATCGGGTGATGCTGAGGGGAATAGATTAGGAAATGAGACACTTAAAGTAGTAAAGGAGTTTTGCTATTCAAGGAGCAAAATAACTGATGATGGTCGAAGTAGAGTGGATATAAAATGTAGACTGGCAATGGCAAGGAAATCGCTTCTGAAGAAGAGAAATTTGTTAACATCGAGTATAGATTTAAGTGTCAGGAAGTCGTTTCTGAAAGTATTTGTATGGAGTGTAGCCATGTATGGAAGTGAAACATGGACGATAACCAGTTTGGACAAGAAGAGAATAGAAGCTTTTGAAATGTGGTGCTACAGAAGAATGCTGAAGATAAGGTGGGTAGATCACGTAACTAATGAGGAGGTATTGAATAGGACTGGGGAGAAGAGAAGGTTGTGGCACAACTTGACTAGAAGAAGGGATCGGTTTTGAGGCATCAAGGGATCACAAATTTAGCATTGGAGGGCAGCGTGGAGGGTAAAAATCGTAGAGGGAGACCAAGAGATCAATACACTAAGCAGATTCAGAAGGATGTAGGTTGCAGTAGGTACTGGGAGATGAAGAAGCTTGCACAGGATAGAGTAGCATGGAGAGCTGCATCAAACCAGTCTCAGGACTGAAGACCACAACAACAACAACAGTCTTTCCCAATCGGATCTTTATCTTGTTCATGAGCGATGTCCTTTAAAGATGTGGCGACGAAGTTTTCCAAGGCGACTTTCTGAATGTAAAGAATACTGAAATTTTCTCGAGGTTGCCTTCTGTGTTACTTTTCTCAAGCCCAACCGGTGCGCGTGACAGTGCGTCCGCAACAATGTTCTCCTTGCCGGGAATGTAGACTATTGTGAAGTGGAATTCTTGCAGAAACAATGCCCAACGTTTTAACCTGTCATGTATTAATTTTGAAGACATAAGTAATTGTAATGTACGATGATCACTGTATACTTTTACGTGCTTACCAGAAAGAAAGAAACGGAATTTTTTAAATGCCCAAACGACAGCTAAAGCTTCTAATTCAGTAACGGAATAATTTTTTTCAGATTTTGTTAGCACTCGGCTAGCAAAAGCAATGGTTTTTTGAACAGTAGCGTCATTTTCTATAGCTTCAAGACCGACTTAGAAGAATCAGTGCTAAGGCAGAAATCTTGTGACAGATCTGGATGAGCTAGAATTGGCGCGTTAAGTAGCGCGTCTTTCAAAGAATTGAATTCTAACTGTGCCTGATCGTCCCAGTTCCAAATAGTATTTTTTCCAGTGAGAGAACAAAGTTTTAGTGTAACTAGAATTTGCATATTCAGGAAACGACGATAAAAATTTACGAGACCTAGAAAACTGCAGACTTGTTTTTTTTGTGGATGGGACTGGAATGCCTGTGATTGCTTGTAACTTTTCAGGATCCGGCTGAATGCCTTCAGAAGAAATAATGTGCCCCAAAAACTTCACCTTTGTCCTACCGAATTCAGACTTTTCCAAGTTAACTGTAATTCCAGATTCTGCAGAAATACGTAACACACTGTTGAGGATGCGATTACGTTGTTCCCATGAGGCTTCTGCTATTAGAATATCGTCTACTTATAAGGTGATGTGACGTTTTAAGAACTCAAATAATATGGAATTTAGCCCACGAATGAACGCTGCGGAAGAAATGTAATACTTGTGCCAACTGATCTTGTACTTCCCGGATTGTTCTTTTGTGTTGCGTATTAATTTGATTTTGATTTTGTGTAAATTTCTTAATTTGTTTATACTCTTCTGCTTCAGTGAAGGCTACGGGTCTTGTGTCATTCGGATCATCATCTCGCTTAGTAGATAAGCTACTGAACTGATACGAAAGTTCGGCTACTTTCTCCGATAATGAACTGATTTCCTCAGTATGTTCCTGTAAGACTTCAAGGTTTTACTGGGCGCAAGATGGCCGTAGAGTCGAGTGCATGTAAACGAATCTAAATACATTTTGTAAGGTGGCATTGTTCAGGCGAGTGAGTGTTCGTTGTAGTTGTGTCATTAGATGTCCCGCGTGGCAGTGCCAAATTAATTGCTTAACTCTGAGACAGGTATCGAAATCTATGTACGTAAAGAGAAGACAGATTGTTCTAGACGGGGCTACCGTATATTGCATTATTGTGGAGGATTCATTGTGAAGATACGTTATGAACATAAATGAGGGATGTGTCATCATAAGGCATGTAATGAGAGACAGATTGATACTCTGTCATTTGTATGTTCTCGGATTAACTGTAGGTGCCAAACACTACTGTAATAGCAATCCCTTGCAGTTGTAACATGTGCTTTTTTGGAGGACACTGCGCCTATGTATTACATTTTATTTATCGCGGTAGGTGCAAATTCTTAATTGCTGCAACATCCTTTACCATTTCAATATTACTTGGTTGATTTGTTGCCTCACAAGATTGCTTACGGTGAGTAGCATCGAGAGCGGGAGAGCAGAGCTATCTCTGAGACCCAGACATCTTCGAGAAATAGAATGGTCGTGGTCTGTGGGGCTTACGACACGTAACATGCGTTAGATGGACGTTGGCCCGCTGCGTGCACGATTTAAACATTCTGTGTGGCACCAAGGCTCTCAAGCTATTAACCACTGGCACCGATGCATTAATAATAGTATGCCACTCATGTTATATCACCTTCCAGCATTCGGTTTAGTGATAATGGTAGTCAGGTGGAGTAAATCTCAGAGTAACGAACTGCTCCACTGACCATGCTAACTTCGAAGGTGAAAGGCTACCAATGACAAGATTTGCGTCTGATATTGCAATACTCAGTGAAAGTGAAGAAGAATTTCAGGATTTGCCGAATGGAATGAACAGTCTAATGAGTACAGGATATGGATTGAGAGGAAATTGAAGAAAGACGAAAGTACCGTGAAGTAACAGAAAAGAGAACAATGAGGAACTTAACATCAGATTCGGTGATCACCAAGTAGATGCAGTTAAGGAATTGTGCTACCTAGGCAGTAACATAGCAAAGAAGAAGCAGACTAGCACTGGCAAAAATGATATTCCTGGCCGAGAGAAGTCGTATCAAACATAGGACCTAATTTGAGGAAGAAATTTCTGAGACTGTACGTTTGGAGCACAAAAAATGGTTCAAATGGCTCTGAGCACTATGGGCCTTAACATCTGAGGTCATCAGTCCACAAGAACTTAGAACTACTTAAACCTAACTAACCTAAGGACATCACACACATCCATGCCCGAGGCAGGATTCGAATCTGCGACCGTAGCAGTCGCGCGGTTCCGGACTGAAGTGCCTAGAACCGCTTGGCCACCGCGCCCGGAGTTTGGAGCACAGAATGGTTTGGTAGTGAAAGATGGCCTATGGAAAAACCGAAAAAGAATAGAATCGAAGCACTTGAGACGCGATGCTACAGAATGTCATTGTCGATTAAGTGAACTGATAAGGTAAGGAATGAGGAGATTCTCCAGAGACTCGGTGAGGAAAGAGATGTTAAGACATCAGGGAATAACTTCCATGGTACCAGAGGGAACTGTAGAGGGTGAAAACTGTAGAGGAAGACAGAGATTGTAATGCGTCCAGCAAATAATTGAGGACATAGGTTGCAAGTACTACTCTGAGATGAAGAGATTGGCACAGGATAGGAGTTAGTGGCAGGCCGCATAAAATCTGTCATTACCCTGAAGACTAAAAAAAAGCCTCAAACAATGGTTGCAATAGTAATGTAGTCACATACCTAAACATCAACATTAAAAGAAAACAATAACATTAAACACAAACCAACAAAGAAAAACACAATATTAACCAACACAAAAACATATACAGACTCAATAAAACTACAAGACTAAGTAACCAGGAAAACAGAAAAGAAGGCACAACATAGTTCACAATGATGCACAAACGTAAACTGACACCTAATGTCACCAACGTTTTAAAAAGACAAAGCATAAAAATAGCACACACAAGAGACAATTCTATCCAAAATTACAAACCATAACCGAAAGGGGACACACACTTATACTAGAAAGGAGGTATATATCAATTATAATGTAATAGTTGTGATGGCAGGTACGTGGGAGGAACAGGTAGAATGTCTGATGTCAGCTAGAAAGTACACATTGGACAAACCACCCAACATTTGCAGAGCACTTCAGAGCCATAATCACAAAGCAAACTGAGAGAAAACAACATGAAAATGAACAGAATAAACAATGAAAGACACGGTCTAACCTTGCAAGAAAATTATCATACACAAAAAACTAAAGCAGAAAAGTAAACCCTATTGATTGACCAAATGCACGTGCTAACCATCTCACTAATTACATTAACAGATAGAACAGTAGAACAACACAATAAATGGTCATAAGAATAATGTCATGCTACCCCATACCCCTCACTCTTCCAAGGTCCCCTTCAAATAAACTGAAAAGAGAAGTCCAAACATCGGAACAAGTAGGGCTTTTACATACTCTCTGCAACCATTATATCCGGAAACTTATCCTCCCAAACAATTTTTTTTTAGATCAATTATTTGGGCACACTCAAACACACACACAGATAGAGAGAGTGGCGTCGGGGAGGAGAGGAAGGTACCGAGGGAGAACTGAACAGACATTAGGTTTGTATCGCTCATTTCATTAGTTTGGCTACACTTACGTAAACAAATACGAGAAGAGAAATCGGGTGAACACACAGTTGCGTCAGAATTCACTCGCATTTCTCGTACATCTGCATGTTAGTGTCGCACAAGTGAAGGTGTTGCGCACCAGTCAGCATATGAAATATGAAAACTACCTAACAAAAGATCAAACATGAAACGTCTACGTTTCATATGCGAAGTGACAGTACGACCTCTAACTAATAACCATATTAGACACTGAAACACGTATTTTGTGTGGCGGCGATGGCGAGGCATTGCAGAGTCTCTGACCAGAGAGCTATTTGTCGTTCCTAGTCTACGCTTGACCGCGCGAGTGTTCAGTTGGAGAGTAGTAGCGCGTGTGAGATGATGCAGTTGCGGTCTAGTTGTGAGAGAGTTCAGTTGCATGTAGGGAGTTAGTTGTGTGTGAGGAGTCGGCGGGCGTCGACATGGCACTCTGGTCAAGATTCAGGACGAGGTATATTTTTAAATAAGGTAATGAAGCAGCATTGCGCACATCTGATAATGTAATGTATCTTAACTGTAATTAATTTGTACAAGAATTTCCCCAATAATAATTTTTGTTTTCAAACCAAGCACTTTAACAAAACAAACATTTTATTGAAAGAATATTTGCCTTCCATTTCCTTTTAAAAAAAATTTACTTAAGTTCAAACAATGTTTGCGATGCATTTCCTCCAAGCTATGGCGAAAAATAAGAGCAGATGCAGTTTTACTGAGGTAAGAATTTCAGTTTGATTATTGCACAGGGCCGAAGATCGACATTTCGGTCTGTTTGCGTTTTCATTATCATTGAATTGTGTTGCATTTTTTGTGGGCAGCTTACATTTGGGTCAGATTGCAAATTTTTATTTAATTGTCATTGTCATTAAATTTATTTGCTGCGAGGTTACATTAGGTTGTATCCTTGTTAACATTCAATTATTGTGTTCAAAAATTTCTTTGGGGAGGTCACACTTAGCTCTATGTCCATTTACATTTGAGTGTTATCGTTTATTTTTTGTGGGGAGGTTACACTTGGCGACACCCGGTCCAGGATCGTATTTCGTTGAGAATCTTCTGATACGTAGCCAGATATCTGCTCTTATTTGCATAAATATAATTAGCATTTGGCGCAACGCTTTTACTAATTTGTGAATTTCTTTCCTCAGATCATCGGCAATTCTTTGCTCTGTTGTATTTTTGTTTGTTGCTTTTTGCATTGTGCTTATTTTATTTGTGAATAATTGTGACTATTGTGAAAATGCCGCGAAAGACCGTGAATACACTCCTGGAAATTGAAATAAGAACACCGTGAATTCATTGTCCCAGGAAGGGGAAACTTTATTGACACATTCCTGGGGTCAGATACATCACATGATCACACTGACAGAACCACAGGCACATAGACACAGGCAACAGAGCATGCACAATGTCGGCACTAGTACAGTGTATATCCACCTTTCGCAGCAATGCAGGCTGCTATTCTCCCATGCAGACGATCGTAGAGATGCTGGATGTACTCCTGTGGAACGGCTTGCCATGCCATTTCCACCTGGCGCCTCAGTTGGACCAGCGTTCGTGCTGGACGTGCAGACCGCGTGAGACGACGCTTCATCCAGTCCCAAACATGCTCAATGGGGGACAGATCCGGAGATCTTGCTGGCCAGGGTAGTTGACTTACACCTTCCAGAACACGTTGGGTGGCACGGGATACATGCGGACGTGCATTGTCCTGTTGGAACAGCAAGTTCCCTTGCCAGTCTAGGAATGGTAGAACGATGGGTTCGATGACGGTTTGGATGTACCGTGCACTATTCAGTGTCCCCTCGACGATCACCAGTGGTGTACGGCCAGTGTAGGAGATCGCTCCCCACACCATGATGCCGGGTGTTGGCCCTGTGTGCCTCGGTCGTATGCAGTCCTGATTGTGGCGCTCACCTGCACGGCGCCAAACACGCATACGACCATCATTGGCACCAAGGCAGAAGCGACTCTCATCGCTGAAGACGACACGTCTCCATTCGTCCCTCCATTCACGCCTGTCGCGACACCACTGGAGGCGGGCTGCACGATGTTGGGGCGTGAGCGGAAGACGGCCTAACGGTGTGCGGGACCGTAGCCCAGCTTCATGGAGACGGTTGCGAATGGTCCTCGCCGATACCCCAGGAGCAACAGTGTCCCTAATTTGCTGGGAAGTGGCGGTGCGGTCCCCTACGGCACTGCGTAGGATCCTACGGTCTTGGCGTGCATCCGTGCGTCGCTGCGGTCCGGTCCCAGGTCGACGGGCACGTGCACCTTCCGCCGACCACTGGCGACAACATCGATGTACTGTGGAGACCTCACGCCCCACGTGTTGAGCAATTCGGCGGTACGTCCACCCGGCCTTCCGCATGCCCACTATACGCCCTCGCTCAAAGTCCGTCAACTGCACATACGGTTCACGTCCACGCTGTCGCGGCATGCTACCAGTGTTAAAGACTGCGATGGAGCTCCGTATGCCACGGCAAACTGGCTGACACTGACGGCGGCGGTGCACAAATGCTGCGCAGCTAGCGCCATTCGACGGCCAACACCGCGGTTCCTGGTGTGTCCGCTGTGCCGTGCGTGTGATCATTGCTTGTACAGCCCTCTCGCAGTGTCCGGAGCAAGTATGGTGGGTCTGACACACCGGTGTCAATGTGTTCTTTTTTCCATTTCCAGGAGTGTAGTATATCGCGAGGTATTATGAACGAAATAAGCGAATTAAATAACTTCACCAATAGTACTAGTGACACGCAGTGTAATGATGACAATCCTGCGTTCACTGACAATCAGTGCGTTCCAACCACTCATGATGATTTTTGTCTTAATGATGAACAAACGAACTCGGTTATGTCCTCTGTTGATTTGACGACAATCGATGACGTGGGACGTTCTGTTGTAATGAGCGCTGCCCAGCTTAACTCACCCGGTTTGGAAAATTCAAGTAACGTTCAGACAAATTTTTCTAATGAAAATGAACAGGATACACAAAGTACGACGGATTTATTTAATTCCGAAATAGTGACCGACAGTGTACATTCGACTGGCAAACCTTTTTGCAAATCTCAGAATAACCAAATGGTTACAGAAAGCGAGACAATTCCAGTTCCACCATTAAACAGCACAGAGAATAGAAATGCTAATTCTGTATCGGATCCAATTATGGCATTTTTGCTACAAATGAATAAACAGTTGAACGAAAAATTAGACAGCAATTCAATACGGTCGGATGAAAGACAAGACAAAAATCACAAAGAACTTAGTGAACAGGTCAGACAACATAGTGAAGATTTTAGACAACTTAGAGAACAGAACAAACAAGATAACGAAAATCTCAAACAACACTTAAATGAAAAATTAGACAACAATTCCAGACAGCTTAGTGAACAAATTAGAGCCGTTGCCGCGCAGTGCCATGATACTAAGGAACAGTTGCGCGAGGAAATTTAGGCTTGTTCAAGAAAAAGTAGCGAAGAAATTAGATCCGTTGCGCAAGAATTAAGGGAAATGCAAACAGCTACAACAGAAACACTTCGAGACGAAATTAGCGGAGTCGCTAAACAATGCTCTGAAAAGGCTACACAATTACGCGACGAGTTTAAAGCAATGACAGCAGAACTTTCGCGCACAATGGACGCAAAGATAGACGCAAAATTCAACCAACAGAACTCTCAAATTGACGAACGTTTTAATCTCCACATACAAAACAGTGATACGCGTTTCCGTAAATTTATTCAGGATCAAAACAAAGTAAAACGTCAAGTAATGGAAACAATCACTGCACAGAGACAGGAAGACAAACGTAAATTGTTCGCGAAAGCAAAAACGTACGTAGACAACAATATTGCTACAGTGTCCGACAAAATTAATACCATCGAACAGTTGATCGCGGAATTACGTGATGAGATTTCTGACCTTAAATCAAAAACAGATACACACACAGCAGATATCCAGATAGTGACAGACAGATTCGAACAATTAGAACTAACACAGGATTCTGATGTAATTCAAGCTGACGTTAAAAAACTGAACGAAACTACACGTAAGTTGCAAAAACAGATTAATGCCTCTGATTCTAAAACCGATGATCAGGTAAAAATACTGACTGAAAAATGTGATGAATTGGCCAGTCGTATTGACGTTATTGAAAGTAATAATGACAACAAATCAGACGATACTTCACCGGTTTCATTTAATCAAACACCGGAATTTCAAAATCTACAGCAGACAATTAATGAGATCGATTCATCTAATAACACATTACGCAGAAAATTGTCAAGTTTACAGCAAGAGGTAACAGAGATGAAAAGTATTTCAGTTAATAACACATCACAGCAGACTCCACTTTTCGAACATTTGCCAGACTCACGCAGTGCGTATAATTTAGGTAATCAACAGAGAGTATACGACTTAGATTCTGAACAGACGCATACAAATAGATTTTCTTACAATCCTGATCCTGTTCCATCATACAGAGACGATAATTTTGATTACAAACATTTTCTGTCAGTAAGAAAATTTAAAGTGTTTAATAATGACAGAACACAGATACACGATTTGAACTGTATAAGACAATTTATTTTTGTACTTTCACCGCTATTACCTGTATTTCAGAAACTGGCTTTGAACTCGATACGACAATTTGCCATTGTATTTTCACCGCTATTGCCTATAGTGCAGAAACTGGAATTAGCATGGATACAACATTTTGCTTTTGGATATTTAGCGCTATTGCCTGCAACGCAAAAACTAAAATTTATTTGCAGTGCGTAATAGACCTCAGGGGATTCATTACGCTTTAATGAATATGTGCCGTAGCGTGCATAGGGCCCCGAGCTGTAGTAGTGCTGTTTCATCTTTAGTTTTCAGCACTGCTGCCTTCTCTTTTACTATCCTTTATATCTATCAAAACAGCTCTTTAACTATTGCCCTACCTAGAATTAAGAAAAATGACTAAAGAAAACCCGATGTGACAAATTTTTACCGAAAGTGACAATTTTCATTAGGCACTCCAGAATCACGAGAACTTTAATATCAGATAAAATTTTAATCATCAGTATGTATAGCATTTACAGCAATCGTCAAAATTTTCAGCAACAGGAACCACATTTTTGGTAACAATAGATGTTTTTCACAACAACAGCATCAAAACCAGCCGGTTAGCATACCTAACCAACAATGTAATGCACAAGGTCAACCTAACTTTAATGTTTCGCCGCGTGCACGTATAGTCCCAGATCCAACAAATAGTAACGCACGGCAGCAAGGAAATAACTACGTACAGAGAAGACAGTATTTCAATTCCTATCGCAAATGCGCGGTATAGAAGTGACTATCATGACAGACGTAAAAATAATGAGCACAATTTTCAGCGTACATTTAATAACAGTCGATCTTTTCAGCAGCAAGAACATTAGTAACAACATACTATCATGAATGAACCAGATAATAGGTGTCATCCATAGCGTAAGACGTCAGGAAGAAATATTAGTACAGTTCAAATAGTCGAAATGCCACAGAATTCTGCTGAAAATAATAACACTTACGATAGAATTTAAACAGATACAGCACAGATTGCATATTCCAGTAGCGTAAGCAATACTTTTGACACGCAGAATTTTGTTCACGAGAATGTTATTTGAAATAAGCCTTGTTGAATACACCACTTTTATCGCACCCAGATCTTACCAGAAATTTTTCCATTGCCACCGACAGTTCTAACACCGCTTTAGGCGTACATATTTTTCAGGAGAGTGAAGAAGATGGCTCAACAGTAATTAAAAACATCGCATTTGCAAGCCGCATTTTGTCACTTGCTGAACGAAATTATTCCGTTACAGAACTTGAAACATTATGTGTTGTTTGGGCATTTATGAGATTTCGGCACTTTCTTTATGGCAGACATACCACCGTTTACACAGACCACAGAGCGATACAATTTTTACTTTCAGCTAAATCTACTCACGACAGGTTAAGTAGATGGAAACTTTATTTACAGGAATTTAATTTTACGATAGTTCACATTCCCGGAACACAAAATATTGTAGCAGATGCATTATCTCGTTCTCTCAGCAACAATCAGCAAGACGTCGCAACCAACTTCTGCAAAGCAAATTTCAGCGTCATGTACATTCAGCAAGTTGCATTTGAAAATTTTATTTCGTCGTCATTACAGGACATAGCAAAAGAGCAAAATAAAGACAATGTGTGGAAAGAAATTAAACACCTTTGGCAAGATAAGAATAATGTTACGATTAGGAACCACTACACTGTACGCAATGACATTCTGTTTCGCCGCTCTCATCCAGACAGCAACAATTGGTTGTTATGCATTCCTGACGAACTGGTTAACAAATTAATATGGTATACTCATTTAAGTTATGCACATTACGGAGCCAGAAAAAGTTCTCTTATACTGAGACAGAACTGTTATTTTACCAACATGGAAAAACGTATACGACGAGCTTTAGCGTCATGTAAAATTTGCCAGAAAGCTAAGTCAGACACAACTTCACATATTCCTCCATTATATCCCATTATACCTGTTAAATTAAGACATATGGCCGCAGTAGACATTTTTGGTTCAATTCCGAGAACTAACAGAGGTTTTTGCTACATCTTTGTCGCTGTTGAACTCACTTCAAAATTTACGAGCTAGAAACATTTCTCCGATCTACATATCCAAGTACCATGCTTCTTCGAACCCTTGTGAACGATTAATGAAAGAAATTGGTAAACTGTGTAGAATATACTGACACAAAAGACATATTGATTGGGACACACACATATTCTCATTCCAAGATGTAATTAATTCCATTCCAAATGAATCCACTATGCTATCTCCGTCTGTTATACTGAAAAACGTTGAACCACCAAACAAAATTAAAGAATTAGTAAACTTTCCTACATCTCGTCGATTACGACACCACGAAATAATTGACATTGCGCTGAACAACATCAAACGTGCCGCAGAGCGCCGGAGAAGACAGCAAAAACAGGCTTGTACGCGCCGAGACTTTCACATGTGACAGAAGATATTAGTACGAACACACTATTTATCCAGTAAAATAAAAGGTAAGTGCAGTAAATTTGAACTTATATACGCAGGTCCATTTCGGATTCGCAGCATTCCTCACCCCAATGTTGTACACGTCGAAACTCTGAGAACCAGAAAATCGAAAGGAAACCACCACTTATCCAACATAAAACCCTTTATTGAGTGAACATACTTTACGATTTATCACACTGTAATGCTATTTACTAATTTTTATGATCATTTCTGCAATTATATTTATGTGACTAATTATTTATGACTATCGTATTTTTTCTTGGCAAGTGCTCGGTAAGGTAAGGTTAGCAGGTCGCTCTTCTTGTCGTTACACATCAGACCGTGCATATTTTCCAGATGAACTTACACATTTTATGACCACTTATGCAATTATATTTATGTGACTAATGATTGATGACTATCGTATTTTTTCTTGGCAAGTGCCCGGCAAGGTAAGGTTAGCAGGTCGCTCTTCTTGTCGTTACACATCAGACCGTGCATATTTTTCCAGATGAACTTACGCATTTTATGAATAATTATGCAATTCTATGTAGTGACGTGTTAATTTTATCAAATTCTCTCTCCATTAAAGTCTTTAATTCTCGCCTCTATTAACTACACTACATACAAGCTGAACACAACGAACGTCACATTTTGTCTTTTTTATGTACGATTGTTTTCATGTTTTGTTTGTATGCACTGTGAAATAGTTAAGGTATAACACACCATTTGACTTTGACATTTTTTGCCCTATGATATCTCAACATCGTGACTATTTTACATTTTTCTTTTTTTTTCTGCTGCATTGTGATATTCTCTGTACATTTTTGCCTCTGAACACTGTCTATGCCTTTGACATATTACGTTTTCTGTCATGTTATGCTGTTTGCTTAATTGTGTCACCATTAACCAGTCATTATTTAGTGGGTATATGATTTAAATGCAAGGCATTAATCTTTGTTCATCAATTTCAGAAAGAAATGATACGTAAAGGAAATAAATTAAACAGAAATGGGAATTTCAACTACGGAATAGACGAAAGAAGATACAAACACCTTATGAGGAAGAGTAAATGGATCAGAATTAACAAGCATTAACAAGAATATACTATACACATTGTAGAATAGCAGTCTTAACTAACTTTTTCTTTCAGAATACAAGGCGATTGATGCAGGCTGTCAGACAGTACTACACATCTTAGTTTTTAGTGATGAAATATGCCAGAGATAAGGAATAGTTGTGTAATGAATAATGAAGTGATTTTTTGCAGATAATAATGAATGCTGATGAAGAGTAATGATGAACAATATGCTACTATGAATAATGAAGTTTTTCTTTACAGGTGATGATAATAATGAAGTAATGATAAGATGGATAATGAAGTTTTTTCTTTACACATGAGGATGATGTAGAAGCTTATGTATTTATGCTACGTAGTTATTTAAGTATTTGTTGCAGTTTGTTTTGACAGTATGTTTTATATCGTATGGTATGATGACTGAAGGTTTTGGAAAGGACAGCTATGGAACACATTTTTTATACACATTTCACTACCTGTTAATTCGAAGTTCACTACTTTTCAGCATGGTCTGCGTTTCTTCTTTCAGCTCAATAATCCATTTTGTATATATTTTTTTTCCTTTCAGGAGAAGCTTTTCATGATACTTACTAAACCTGTTACTTATTATACCTGTTCTAGTACTTGCATTTTTATTTTTTACCCATTTGTGTTGTAAGTAGGCTGTTTAGGTTTTTTTATTGGTAACGCCACCTCTGTATGAAAATCACTGGCTGTGCTGTGTGCAGTCTGTGGCTGCTTTGCATTGTTGTAATACTCGCCATTGTAGTGTTAGGCAGCTGGCTGTGAACAGCGCATAGCGTTGCGCAGTTGGAGGTGAGCCGCCAGCAGTGGTGGATGTGGGGAGAGAGATGGCGGAGTTTTGTAATTTGTCATGAACTGCTATATATATGATGATATCAAGGTAAATACATTGTTTGTTCTCTATTAATATCTTTCATTTGCTAACTATCTCTATCAGTAGTTAGTGCCTTCCATTGTTTGAATCTTTTATTTAGCTGGCAGTAGTGGCGCTCGCTGTATTGCAGTAGCTTGAGCAGCGAAGATTTTTGTGAGGTAAGTGATTTGTGAAAGGTATAGTTTAATGTTAGTCAGGACCATTCTTTTGTAGGGAATTTTGAAAGTCAGATTGCGTTGCGCTAAAAATACTGTGTGTCAGTATAAGCACAGTCGTATGTAAAATTGTTCAAAAGGGGACGTTTCATATGTCGACCCTTAGCCGAGGATACCTCACTGGAATCTTCTGATTTTTTTTCTTGTAGTTTGTGTAATTATTGTAGATTTTGTTTATTGCTAGCGCGTAATTATACAGAGAATTTCCATTGTAGTTGTAGTTTTTCATTGTTGTACAGTAGAACAGTTGTGGCATGTATGTAGATTTGCACCAAGTATTTCGCAGCTGCAATTAACTAGATATTATTTTCAGTGTTATGTTAATGTGTTCTCTTATTTTTGCTCTTCAAATTGTGTTTTTCTGTGTTGTCGTGTGAAATACTGTGACAATAATGGCGTGTGAAAAACGTAATACTAGGCTCCAAAGTAAACTGAGAAATGACAGTAAAGACGAAAGCAGTGCGTTAGCGCCACCGAGTAATGAATTAACTAATGTTCAAAGTAGTAATTTGGTAATTGTGCATAGGGAAATGGAGCGGGCGGCAAACAATGGTGTGGACAGCGAAACAATTAGAGAACAGGGAAGCATTATCGATCGATCGGTCGGCGACAGCTCGCCTCAGGAATCCGAAATGACAGGAAACAATCTCGCAAATGCTGTGGATTCAGGATTTGGGTCCTCACCGTTTTCTCAAATAAGTCAAGACACATTTTCTGCTTGTCAAAATGTGAATGTTGCCGGTGCAACTTCACTGCCGAAAAGCACTGAGGAACGTGTTTCAGACACCAGTGCATTGTTATTACAGTTAATGCAACAAATGGGACAAAGGCTACAAAAGTTAGACACAACGCTTGAACAAAATCAGAAACAAATGGAACAAAATCAGAGTCAAACACAGCAAAAGTTAGACACAATGGAACAAAATCTTCAAAAGTTAGACACAGTGGAACAAAATCTTAAAAAGTTAGACTCATTGGAACAAACTCTTGAACAAACACGTGAAGATTTAACTACTGAGTTACATAACATTGAATCGAAATGTCAAAAAGTCTGTAATGACGTAAAAACACAAATTTGTGAGCATTTCCAACCTATTTTTTCGCGGCATGAAAATGCATTACAGAATCACGAAGCAGCCATAAAAGAACTGCAAATCATTGTTCATGAAAATCACGACACCCTGCAAGCTAAAATTGATTCAGTTGCATCTACCGATTCGGTTACGCAACTTGCAAAAACTCAAGAAAACTTAAAGGACACAGTAGATACTCTGAAACTTGGTTCAGAAAAATACACTGAGGAAATGAGTACACTATCGGAGAAAGTAGCCGAACTTTCAGATCAGTTCATTAACTTATCTACAAAAGTAGATGATAATCTGAATGACACAAAACCGGTAGTCTTTAATGACACAGAAGAGAGCGAACAAATTAGGAAACTGAAACAAAATCTGAATCAAATTAATACGCAACACCAAAGAGAAATCCGGGAAGTACAAGATCAGCTGACACAGGTAATACAAGAATTACGTATTTCAGAGGACACTCGCGCTCCAACACGGGAAGAGGGACTTAGAAATACGGAAAAGCCGCAAAATAATAACACAGCGCATTTCGGAAATTATGTAAGAAATTGGCAATGTGCACCGAATTTTGAGATTGAACCGCCGACACGACGCAACAATGACCGATATGCTACTCGCCGACACGATGATTTTGACTATAAGCTGTTCATTACTACACGTAAATTCAAAACGTTTAAGAATTCTGCCAACGACATTCATCCACAAGCGTGGCTTCATCAATTCTCTCATTGTTTTCCTCCCAACTGGTCGTTAGAACACAGATTAGAATTTATGTGTGGCTATTTAGAGAATGAACCAGCTGTAAGAATGCGTTCGGTCATTCACGATTGTCATAGTGAAGGAGAATTTTACCATGCCTTCCTCTCAGCATATTGGTCTCAAGCCACAGAAGACCGAGTAAAACATGGCATCATAATGATGAAACATTTCGAACAATCTGAATTCTCCAGTCTTGTGAAATATTTTGAAGACATGTTGCACGAGAATCAGTATCTTTCAAACCCATACAGCCCCTCAGAACTCATCCGCATTTGCTTAATCAAATTACCTGAACATTTACGACATATTATTTTAGCAGGACGTTGCAAAGATGACATTGAAGCTTTTCAGGGACTGTTACAAGAACTGGAAATTGACACTGACATTCGCGGAACGCGAGAACAGGAGCACA
This sequence comes from Schistocerca nitens, assembly GCF_023898315.1. Taxonomy (NCBI): domain Eukaryota; kingdom Metazoa; phylum Arthropoda; class Insecta; order Orthoptera; family Acrididae; genus Schistocerca; species Schistocerca nitens. The sequence goes on from NC_064617.1 coordinate 844,123,241, forward strand.
ACAATTACAGGTCACATACGTCACAGTTTCGTGATGACAGAAACGATAACTGGACACGACAAGGCTATTCTTACAACACAAATCGTGTCCAAAACAGACACCACCCATATGACAACCACTGGCAGAGTAATAATAATTACAGGGAAAGATCGCATTTCCGTAGTAATGAATATGACAGAGACAATCATAGAAACAGACAATATGGTAACCAGAACTATTATTATCAAGGGAGACAGAATACTTTCAGACGCAACAGTTCAGCGCGCTGTTACGATTCAGGGAGAAATTCTCCACCACATGATCGACAAACAAGAAACTATGTAAACTACCGACATGACGACAGACGATATAATCGTAACGACAGACCTGAATTGCATCAGAACTGGCGGGATTTAAGCAGGGCAGGGCCCTCTCGTCACGGTGAATTTGTAGAAGTTAGGTCTCCAAATCCCAATAACGACGCGCGCCAACAAAGAGACAGACAATGACTCGCACAGCAGGCCGCCGCGTGCGCCCGCTGGCTGCGAGAAAAATAACATAAGACACTAGTCTTGAGAAAAATTTTAGCATTCTTTACCGATGTATACAACATGATAATTGCTTTGAAGTTGAAACTCTGTTCACTAGGAAGAGTAAAGGTTTACACCACATTTCACATGTAAAACCATTTATTGAGAGATAATCTGCTTTTTAACTTTGTCTTTGCCATAAAACTTTTCACTTCACATTTCTAGTATGCTTTGTCAGACTGAGAATCTGTTAACATACAACAATGTTTGAAGTCAAATATCCAGTCTAGAACCTAGGGAACATTTTTAAACAGAAATTACGAATGTATTGTTATTGTGAACAGACGACACAGTGTTATTGTGTGTGTGCATTCTTGCTTGTTTGTTGCACGATTACGTAACGACTATAAGGCTCACATACTTAGAACATTTACCAGTACTGTTAATGAGATTTTAATGCTACATTTTGGTTTATTTGAAAATACATTCTGAAATTAAAGTGCTTTCTGAGAGATACCAGATGACACAGAGGTTAGTTTATGTGACAGCTACACGATTTTATCACGACGCTACTGATGAGTGACAATTTACAATGTTGCTTTTGTGGTGTATCTGTTTTATATCTGCACAGTTTTCTGAACTCTTCTGGAAAGAAAAACATGTTTTAGTAGTAACTTTTGTGGTATAGCAACAATGAGACAGCCTTTTTCGTGGCACAACAATACGTTACAGTACAGTACTTTCCTCATCACGGCAATAAGCGTAATAACTAAGATACCTATACGCAAAGCATTTCACTTTTGTGTATCATGAGGTAAGTACATTGACTTCTGCAGAACTTAGCTTTCGGAGGACGATAACTACGACACTTCCACAGAATTATCTTACAGCAAGACGCACATTTAGCGCTACAGGACACGCATTTGAGAGATTAATTTTGTACTTAAGCCATTTATTTTTCAAGATTTTTGAATTGCAAAGAAGGTTTTCCGTGATACATTTCATTCCATTGCAATAATCTATAACACCTGAGGGTATAATTACATTAATCCTCAGGGGGGTACACGCTTACTTTGTGTACCATGTGTGTGGCAACCGCAAGGAACCCTAGCTAATATGGTATTTGCTTATGCAACTTTACACATCGGTACCATATTTCTCTAACACATAAATTACACAGCTATCTGATCATTCAACTAAGAGATAAACATTTTTTTTATATACATCAGTGACACATGTTTACACAATTACACAGTTGGATAACTTCACACTTACGAAATTTTATTTTGCTGTACTTTGTGAACTGTTCATATTTTTTTGGAACCATTGTGATACTATGAGAGCTTTGAATGATGTATTTGGTATGGGATCATGATTTTTAAAGTACGTTTGAGGTGGATGACACTATTGAAATGAGCAGAGAATTTTTTTAGGTTTTGAAATTATTGCAGAAAGCTACGACGATTTTGAGAGTTGACTGAGGTGTTATGATGTTATTTTTACGACGACGATGTGTATTATGCTGTTGCGGTATGTTTATGATCAATAAGATGATGCTATATAAGGAATGTGATTACGTGTTTATATGTATATGAATAATGAATAGAAGGTAGGGACTCTGACTGTTAAAAAGGATGTTGTAAACCGAGAATCGTACTTTAAGAGTTATGAAATGTGTGTAAATGCGTGAATGTATCACAATGCCGGCGAAAATTTTTTGGACACTGTTATATTCATACGATTTTGTTTCTACAGATCTGTAATATATGAGACTGTCGCTGTAGCGAAAACTGCTGTCGTAAATATTTCGTTAAGAAAGGTAAGTGACCGTGAAGTAATTCGTTGTGAGCGGCCAGGTGTGTCAGACGCCTGGAGAAAAAGCCATTATTGCGAGCCCTTTTCAGCGGCACAGGTAGAAAAAAAAAAGGGAGGCCATTATCCTCGCTATTGACGTTCCTTTGTAGAGAGCATCGCAAAAACGACACGGTCGAACTTGAAAACATATGTTGACACTGTGGAGCTCTTAATTTATGATATTGACAGGAATGCCTAATGAAATGACGAGAAATTTTTTTACATCTGCACACCTGATTATGACAAGCGTCTTTCTACGAGAGTTGAGAGAATGTCTACTAACTTATGAAATGTCACATGACTATTGAATGATATTTTTATGCTTTGGTTTGCGTAATTGCTTATTTCATTTGATATCTAGTTTCTAGCTGCACTGCAGCATTGGTTAAAATAAAATTTTATAGATGTACTAATATAAATATTTTCTGTCTACAGATCGAGTAAATAATATTTTTTTCAAAAAAAATGAGGGAGCACAAAAAGACATTTACCTTCACAGGAACTGCAATCATAGTTTTCTTTTCAAGTACTTGTTAATTTCTTTTGTAGAATAAATTGTAATTATAAAAATTTTTTTTCAAATCTGTATTGGCCACTGCCCAAACCAATTTGTAAAATTTTTTTGTGGGGAGCATGGGGGCTATGTAAGTAGGCTGTTTAGGTTTTTTTATTGGTAACGCCACCTCTGTATGAAAATCACTGGCTGTGCTGTGTGCAGTCTGTGGCTGCTTTGCATTGTTGTAATACTCGCCATTGTAGTGTTAGGCAGCTGGCTGTGAACAGCGCATAGCGTTGCGCAGTTGGAGGTGAGCCGCCAGCAGTGGTGGATGTGGGGAGAGAGATGGCGGAGTTTTGTAATTTGTCATGAACTGCTATATATATGATGATATCAAGGTAAATACATTGTTTGTTCTCTATTAATATCTTTCATTTGCTAACTATCCCTATCAGTAGTTAGTGCCTTCCATTGTTTGAATCTTTTATTTAGCTGGCAGTAGTGGCGCTCGCTGTATTGCAGTAGCTTGAGCAGCGAAGATTTTTGTGAGGTAAGTGATTTGTGAAAGGTATAGTTTAATGTTAGTCAGGGCCATTCTTTTGTAGGGAATTTTGAAAGTCAGATTGCATTGCACTAAAAATACTGTGTGTCAGTATAAGCACAGTCGTATGTAAAATTGTTCAAAAGGGGACGTTTCAGTGTCTATCATTTATAAATGTGATCACATATACTGCCTTGTTACATAACTTTGCTACAGATGACGAATGACGTTACCTATCCTCATTTGCAGCAATAGGTTAAAAGCAAATATTGTTATGCCTCAGCAATTAATTATCGATCCCAACGCAATGCATTGCTAGCACAAAAACAAAAAAAAATGTATTACCAGTCCCAAATAATGCTACTAGTTTAAGAGAATTCTGAATAATACTGATCAGCTCTGAATAGTATGTCACTTTAGTAATGACTTCTTAATGATACAAAAAAAAATAATGCTTTGTAACTGGCAAATAACTGCCACTGTTTATTGTAATGAGACTACTTATAATGCCCATGATTATTAATGCTATGACTGTAACTAACTGATTTTCAATAATGACTTCTTAATGATACAAAAAAAATTTATTACATGTCCCAAATAATGCTACCCATTTAAGAGAGTTCTGAATAATACTGAATGATGAACAATGTTTTATACTATTCAATACTTGCTGGCCATTAAGTGCCGATAATTAATGTAACTAAATGAATTATGTTATTAATTATGCCATTAATTAGCTCCTGTTTTCAATGATGACTTTTCATGTTTTGGTAACTGGCCAATGAGTGCCAATAATCTGTATAACTCAATGAATTATGTTAATGCTATGCCAATAATTGACTCTCCTTTTCCATGATGACTTCTGATGAACATTATTCTGTCATACTAAATATGCTTTGTAACTGGCCAAGGACTGCCACTGTTTATTGTAATACGATTACCCATGATGCCAATAATTTAATTTTATGAACAGTATTCTGTAATACTAAATACATGGTACAGAAATGTTCAATAACTGGGCTATGAATGCCGCAAACTACTGATGTAATCAAGACTAGTCTGTGACTTAATGTCCTTCACCTTCTGACCTAACTACCTGGAATTACTGTAATATCCATTTGTCCTGTCCATCCTCATAATCATGGAGCACTATATTTGGTTTTTGCACTAATTCTACGTTGGTGTGCCTTGTAAGAGCGTGGTGTTGACACGACATGCTGTCCACCACCGTGAGCGATGAAGACGTTATTATGGTCCCACTGTTTGGTGTACCTGATGTACTGCCAAAATGATAACAGGAAATATTACTACGACATTTCAGTGTCTTGGATACGCTGATAAATACTTCTGGGAAAAGAACTGCAAATTGTCTCACTTGGTGTTGTACTCCTGTGGAAAGATATGGACTTTCAGTGCAGCTGCGTGCAACCTAAGTGCTACAACCATGATGCAATCCTTCCTATCTCTTCCCTAATTCTTGTAAAAATGAAAAAAGTCATATACAGTGCTTGTGCACTTCCTTTCTTTTGTTAATAAGATCAGTTATCCTGAAATTACTAAAGACTTCTATAGTGCATGTGCACTTTATTACACTCCTTGATTTGTTTGTTTGTTGTAGAAAAATACTAGAGAGTACTACAGTCCGTGTGCACTTTTGTCATTTGTCAATATGATTTGTACTCAATAGGTTTATTTGTCGTAAAAATATTAGAGAGTTTTTCAGTGCGTGTGCACTTTATGCCATTTGTACTCATTACGTATATATTTTGTGACTTTCTGATATGCTCTGTACTACAGTGTGTGTGTATTTTTGCCGTTTATTAATATATTTTCTGATTTGCTGATATATTCTCTACTGCACTGCATGTGCACTTATGTCACTTGTCAAAATGATTTTTTTTTTACCTTTGCGTTTTTTTGTTATGAAAATGCTAAAGAGTTTTTCAGTGCATGTGCACTTATGTCATGTGTTAATATGTTTTCTACTGAACTTCAGTGCCTGTGCACTTTTCTCATTTTTAATATGATTTGTACTCATTCTGTATACTTTTTATGATTTCCTGATATGTTCAATACTTCAGTGCGTATGCACTTATGTCATTTGTTACTCACTGTATATACATTTCGTCATTTGCTGATATGTTCTGAACTGCAGTGCATGTGCACTTATGTCACTTGTCAACATGATTTTTTTTTTTTGCCATTCTGTTTATTTGTTCTGAAAATGCTAAAGAATTTTTTCAGTGCGTGTGCACTTTATTATCCATCAAATAATTTGTATATACATTTTTCTGATCTGCTAATATGTTTTGTATTTATATTTTGTCTTTGTCTGAAATGTTTTTGTACTCGGTGCATGTGCACCACATTTAATTTATGTACTACATCTGAATATTCTGTAAATTTTAAAAGTTAATTAATTAAAAAAAATTTGCCGCACTTGGCAGGTCCAAATGACTCACCATCGCTGCCAAATATTTGCCCCCCCAGTGGAGGGTTATGAAACACGTATGTTGTGTGGCGGCGATGGCGAGGCATTGCAGAGTCTCTGACCAGAGAGCTATTTGTCGTTCCTAGTCTGCGCTTGACCGCGCGAGTGTTCAGTTGGAGAGTAGTAGCGCGTGTGAGATGATGCAGTTGCGGTCTAGTTGTGAGAGAGTTCAGTTGCATGTAGGGAGTTAGTTGTGTGTGAGGAGTCGGCGGGCGTCGACATGACACTCTGGTCAAGATTCAGGACGAGGTATATTTTTAAATGAGGTAATGAAGCAGCATTGCGCACATCTGATAATGTAATGTATCTTAACTGTAATTAATTTGTACAAGAATTGCCCCAATAATAATTTTTGTTTTCAAACCAAGCACTTTAACAAAACAAACATTTTATTGAAAGAATATTTGCCTTCCATTTCCTTTTAAAAAAAATTTACTTAAGTTCAAACAATGTTTGCGATGCATTTCCTCCAAGCTATGGCGAAAAATAAGAGCAGATGCAGTTTTACTGAGGTAAGAATTTCAGTTTGATTATTGCACAGGGCCTAAGATCGACATTTCGGTCTGTTTGCGTTTTCATTATCATTGAATTGTGTTACATTTTTTGTGGGCAGCTTACATTTGGATCGATTGCTAATTTTTATTTAATTGTCATTGTCATTAAATTTATTTGCTGCGATGTTACATTAGGTTGTATCCTTGTTAACATTCAATTATTGTGTTCAAAAATTTCTTTGGGGAGGTTACACTTAGCTCTATGTCCATTTACATTTGAGTATTATCTTTTATTTTTTGTGGGGAGGTTACAACACAAAGCAGACATGAGCCAGAAAAACGAATAACTGGAAGTAGTAATTTATTTATGTAAGAATTAGCATGTGAACTGTTGTCTAATCTACGAATATCGCTTATAAGAAAAGGACGGTATTATTCCACATTAAATCTAATGAAGATGCCTTAAAGTAAAAGGCGATACGTGTCTGACGCAAATAAAATAGACTGTGGCAAGAAAAAGGCGTTTAAATTTATGAAACGAATATTTATATACTTGCTACGGACTATGGTCACGCAAAACCTGTATAATTAAAACGAATAACAAAATCTGATAAAAGCTGGTTTTGTTAAGTCGACTAGTAGTACTCCTATTTCACTACTCTCGAAAATTAGCATATTAAGCAGGGTTTGGGATTTATCTTGAAGTTTCAAATTCAGGTTCGAAAAGACTTACTTTTCGTTTTATTTTCGGAGTGGTAGGGTTACTATACAAATGGACCAAATACGATTCTTATGGGTACAGAACGATACACACCAATAGAAAGAATAAAAGGAAAAAAAGGTACGCTCCAAGTGCGTTAATGGTAGTGGCAGCTGCTTTGAAGTTGTAATTGTTATTTCACGCTACTGGGGATAGACTTCAGGGCAGCATTTCAATGTAATTCTAATTCCGACACCAAATTGACGTAATTTACTGGTAGTTTGGTCAGCGATTGGTTCTGCTTTTTGATATCAGCTGCTCCCAGACAGGCTCGAGCGATTATCGTGCAAACACGTGATGTGGGATCACGAAGGCCTCACAGCGCGTTTTCGTAATCGTGACAGGGAAAGCCCCGTTAATCGTCGGCGATGCTTCCCACACCACCTGTCGATAATTGAAAACTAGCAACCCGACTCATAATTCTTTTCTCACCTACGGCACGAGGAATACTTAAGAAACTTGTTGAGAGTGAACGGGTGAGGTTGACTGTAGTGACCTTTTCCATGAGGTGCATCCCAAGTACATGATTTAGTCTGGAGAAGAGGGCTACGTGAGGAAATGATTTACTAGGTAAAGCGGCTATGGGATTGAAATGAAGATCTCATTTGAGGACAACACTTTTAGGATTATTTCCAATGAGTTTACTTGGACATAGTCCATGCGACGGGACTGTAAAAGTGTTTCGTATGTAATGTTCGAATAGGAAAGGTAAGACTACAAGGGGGGTTTACAATGGTTAGGATGAAGGACAAAATGTACTGAGGCGAAACATGCGCTGTATCACTGAAACAGAAACAGAGGCGAGCGAGTGTGCCGGGACTTACCCCAGTTCACTACTACCAGCACCACGTCATCATAAGGTGCGTGTGTGTAACATACAAACTACTGCACCATAACCTGAGGATGAAATTAAAAGTAACTTTTCAAAACTTTGTCAGAGTATGCTTCAGTATATGAATGTTATCATTGTAGGGTCTCAGAATGATCGCATGCATATGTTAGGCAAAATATACGATCTTAAGAAAAAAATAAGTGACGCTGAGTAACAAGACTATAAGGCTAAAAATTTTTTAGAATATGCAAATGTCTGTCACAATCAAAAGTTACAAGTCTCAACTTTATCAGAGCAACATTTTGATCAAAACTGGCGTTATTACGAACATTAAGAGCACTGAATATTAGGCTCAGAAAGCTGAAAATTCGTATGTAGACTCAGTTTCATATGAAAATATTAAGTAGGTGACATTCACAAGCTAACTCTATTAATTTTCAAGTTATTCACTAAATACTAATTTTCGAATAAAAATTCCCTTATATGTGGTAGATTAAGTACCATTTATATTCGCAATATAAAGTTCTGATTACAGCATTCGATTACAATCATGCAATAACACAGCTTTTCCAAGTTTCAAGACTTCATTGTAAATAACAATGATTTCGAGGGATCTTAAAGAGGCAGTTCAGAGGTCATATTCTACTGTCAGTTCCGTTCCAAAACTTCTAGCCAGCAAAGTTTAAATGCAGTCGAGCTAAAACCTTTTCAGTAACTAAATCAAACATAACCCTATTTACATAAAAATTAAGAAGATTGTAAATTGTTAACAGACAGAGCTATTAAATAATAAGTGTCCGAGAAAGGGACTATTTAAATACTGCTACCTGTGCCTAGAGCGATTGATAGCAGATGTTCCGTTTGGCGGTCTGCTGCGACCCTATATAAATACAGGTAGAAGGGCAGTGAGAAAAGGCACTTCACACCGACATATCAAACTGTCTGCGTTCTAAAACGCCGTCATGCGCTGTGCCTCGGTTGACATCAGAATTGGTGGTGGTGGTTAAGTTCCTATGGGACCAAACTGCTGAGGTCATAGGTCCCTAGGCTTACACGTTACTTAATCTAACTGAAAGTAACTTACGCTAAGGACAACACACACGCCCATGCCCGAGGGAGTACTCGAACCTCCGACGGGGGGAGCCGCGCAAACTGTGGCAAGGCGCCCTACACCGCGCGGCCACGCAGAGCGGCCGACATCAGAGCTGGACAGACTTGAATTCGTTTTCGGTAAAAGTAGGAAGAGAACTCTCGAGGAATGTACACCATCCTGGATCGCTTATATTTCACGGAAGTAATTGTTTGTGTGCCGCCCGTAATGTTGACAAAAACGCGTGGCAAGTGGCGAGATTATTTTTCATTTTTAAGGGAAGCAATTAACTCCTTGTGATTAGAAATCAGGGCGATGGGCCATTATATCTGGAATTTTCTTTAGAGGTTGCCTCTGAACTGTTAGTAGTGCTGTTTCCGATAGGTGTATTAGGTACAATACTAATACTTATATTTTGTGCATATGAACTTTTACAGAATATATCAATCAGTCAAAACCCAAAACTTTTATTTATAGTCGTAGTCCTGATCCCGCTGAAATAAATAGCAAGTAGGAACATTTTCTTTCAGTGAATACAAAGAGTAATGTGGTCTTGCAGACTGGAAAATATTGGCAGTATATTCTCCATCGCTTTCTGGGTGACCACAAAAATAGTTTTCAGCCTCCTGTAAACGGTGAAGGTAGGTGTAAAGCACGGACAGACAGTTTAAGACTCTACTGATAATGACAATTACCCACCGCCCCACAGTATATAGTACAGGACATGGAAAACAGAATTTGTGGATAAATGTGATAAATCTAGAGCCTCCCCGGTTCGTTTGACGAACAGGTTTCGGGCGTTATCTGTCGCTGACGAAGTCTCTAAGCCGGATGCATTCGTCCACCCTGTTCCAGAGGAAGCTTCTCGGCCAGCAAGGTATGGGCACTCACAGGGGCTGGGTTTGCTGGTAGCTGGGAGCTACAACGTTAGGTGCGTAATAGGGCCCATAAGGAACATGGCTGCCAAGGAGAGGAAGGAAACCAATGTGCACTCCGTGTGCATACCGGGGGGAGTCATTCCTGATGCGGAAATTGTGCTTCCTGATGCCATGAATAGTACAGGATGCAACCAACTGCAGGTGGTCGCTCATGTCGGTACCAATGATGTGTGTCGCTTTGGATGATTCCCTTTTGTTTCGGGTGGTTAGCGGAAATGGTAAAGACAGTCAGTCTTGTTTGCGAGATTAAGGCAGATCTCACCATTTGCAGCATCGTCGAGAGAATCGACTGTGGTCCTTTGGAATCAAAGGCTCAGGCATTTCTGCGACCGTACAGGCTGCAGATTCCTTGATTTGCGCCATTGGGTGGTGGGTTTCCGGGTTCCGCTTAATAGGTCAGGATTCCACCAGACACAGGAAGCGGCTACACGGGTAGCGGCGGCTGTGTGGGACTGGGCGGTTTTATAGTTTAGAAGGTCTCAGGAAACCACAGAAAGGGCGTCCGTCTAAAAGGGGGCAGGTAACACACAGTCAGGTAGTTGTAGAAACGATCGGTATTGTAGTTGTAAATTGTAGCGGCTGTGTTGGGAAAGAACTAGAGCTCCATGCCCTGATAGCAAGAACTGTAGCTCAAATAGTAGTAGGTACAAGAAGCTGGCTAAAGCCGGAAATAACTTCAGCCGAAATTTTTTCAAACGACCTAATAGTGCTCAGAAAGGATAGATTAAATACATTTGGTGGTGGAGTATTTATTGCTGTCAGTAGTTTACCTTGTAGTGAAACTGAAGTAGATAGTTCCTGCGAAATAGTAAAGGTGGAGGTTATACTTGGCAATCGGACTGAACTATTAATTGGATCGTTTTACCGCCCCCTCCCCCCTGACTCAGAAGATATAGTTGCTGAACAGTTCAAAGAAAACATGAGTTTCATTTCGAATAGGCATCCCACTCATACAATTATAGTCGGTGTTGACTTTAATCTACCCTCGATATGCTGGAAAAATTATACGTTTAAACCCGGCGGCGGGAATAAAGCGTCATCCGAAATTGTACTGAATGCTTTCTCAGAAAATTATTTTGAACAATTAGTTTATGAGCCCACTCGAAGCGTAAATGGTTGCGAAAGCATACTTGACCTCTTAGCAACAAATAATCCTGGACAAATAGTGAGTATCGTGACGAATACAGGGATTAGCGACCACAAGACAGTTGCTGCTTGGCTGAATACCGCAACACCCACAACCATCAAAAAGAAACGCAAAGTACATCAATTTAAAAAAAAAGCTAATAAAAATGCTCTTCACGCCTTTTTAAGAGATAGTCTCCGAGCCTTTCGTTCTGATCATGTAAGCGTAGAAAAGATTTGGAATGATTTCAAAGAGATACTGTAGTATCGACCGTAACTCAGATGTGTACACCACATAAATTAATAAGTGACGGTACTGATCCCTCATGGTACACAAAGCGGGTCATATCGCTTTGCAGAAGCAACGAAAAAAGCATGCCAAATTTAAAAGAACGCAAAATCCCCAAGACTGGCAAAATTTTGCAGAAGTTCGAAATATAGCGTGTACTTCAAGGCGAGATGCTTATAATAATTTACACAACGAAACTCTGTCTTGGAATCTGGCAGAAAACCTAAAGAGATTCAGGTCATACATAAAGCTCACCAGTGGCAAGATGCAACCAATACCTTCACTGAGCTATAACAATGGTGAAGCCACTGATTACAGTGCCATTAAAGCAGAATTATTAAACACGGTTTTCTGAAACTCCTACACCAAAGAAGACGAAGTGTGGTCGCGTGCCGCCACTCTGGTGATCAGGGGTTTACGTCATCAACCCTACTGTTTCCTCTGTCTCGTCAACAGCGTCACGGTGACCCATCCAAGTACTGGCCACAGCCGACAGTGCTTAACCTCAGACAGGAATCGGTCTATCCACCTCGAAACGAGCCTTTACTGTGTTGGTGTGGATATAAATGTAGGCGAACGGAACAGATAGGAAAATTTGCTTTGCGACCCGTGGTCCAGGAAATGCTGAATGTTAACGTTCTGGAGAATTAAGTTGACCAGAGCAAAATCGAACAGAATTTCTAAGACAAACTGGAGAGAAATTGAATAGCAAGCAGAAAACAGTCGGTAGGAAATAAAGTGTCCAGAACCAATTAATTATATCTTTAACGCGACAAGAAAACAGCAGGAACTGAAGCTTATGAAGTAAATGAAGACAATGGTGGCAAGGTAAGTTAGAGTGAGCGAAGTTATTAATGTTGCTATTGCATGAAGTACCGAGAGAAGAGGGATATAATGAAAGTGGCAGTGAATGCATAAGAAGACGAAGAGGACGTTATTGCAGAAGGAAAAGGAACATGACAAATAAATAAAGAAAGAAGGTAAGGTTGACAGACAGGAAGTATAGCACTGGGGTAGGATAACGAAGAGGATGAAGGAAAACAGAAAGTGGTGGCAACAGCACCAACAGCAGCGTTAGTTAAAAATTGCAAGCTGGAGGCAGACTACGTCAAAGTTCAGAGGGCAGCGGTAGAAGGACTCGATAAGCCTTAACTTCTTCTAGTAAAGATGTAAACAACACAGACAGGCCCGAAGACAATGTCATTCTCCAGAAACTCTAATGACAAAGTTTATGAGGTTGTCCAAGGTTACCTTCTGAGTATTTTGGTACAAGGCATCCAAGGTCACCAGCGGATCGTATAGAGTTACTGCATTACGTTTGGTTTCTTGTCCCACTTAGCTTTGTGCCTATATTGCACTAAAATAGTGCACATCAGCGCAAATATCGACCGTATGCGCAGAGTGACTTGTTTCCATTCGCTCAAGGTACCTGCTGTATTTAACAGTAATGCCTCTTCATCTCGTTGCCCTCAAGTTTCCATTCAGTGCTGCTCGGTTCTGTCGACGGTCTTGTTTTCCCACAGTATTTTTTGTGTCTCATCAGTGATACACAGCAGTACTATGGATAGGTTTTCTGATGAAGACACGTGTCTTGTGTGAGTTTGCTGATGCAGTGGGAAAACAGCGCAATGACGCCATGGGGAACTGTTTCTGGACCGTCGGCAACTAACATATTACTGCAGCTGAGTGTTGTTCCATTACTCTGTGTTTTCTGTTGCACGTTTTCTTGGCGGCATGTTAGAGAGTTTTTCACTATTGTGAAAATATTTACCCATAAACAAAGGTGATTGGGCTAACAAACCGAAAACATTATAATTACATTATTACTTTGTAAAGAGCCGCCGGAGACCATGTGTTGCTTATACCAAAATACTCAAAGGCTACCCGATAAGTCGAAATAATACGAGAGGGGAACGGTAGTACAATCTGTACTCAAGAAGACCTCGATGCGTATCTATTGAGAGACGACGCATCTTAATGAGAAAAATCGGAGTGTTTAAGCAATGTCTCATTGTTTACTGACTTACAAGCAGTAGCCGTTGCTGTTCATGTGCATCGAAAGATCACTGTCTGCTCTCTGTATTTACCTCCGCAGGATGCAATAGACACTGAGGTTCTTGCAGGTCTTATTGCACAACTCCTCTGCCCATTTCTCCTACTGGGGTGATTTCAATGCTCCTAATATTTTATGGTGCTTGAACTGTACCTGCCGCAGGGACTGAGTCTTGGGAGAACCTTACGATGTCTCAGGAAGTGTGCAATCGTACTCATTTCTCAGCTGCTACTGAGTCGTACGCAGCCATCGATCTCTCTTTCTGCACATCATAGTGGGAAGCAACTGATGATCTTCATTCTAGTGACCAATTCCCAATGTGGCTCCACTTACTGGATGGAGGATTGCTTGGCCAGAAGTCACCGAAAAGGATAAATGGTTCGAATGGCTCTGAGCACTACGGGACTTAACATCTGAGGTCATCAGCCCCTAGAACTTAGAACTACTTAAACCTAACTAACCTAAGGACATTACACACATCCCCGAGGCAGGATTCGAATCTGCGACCGTTGTGGTCACGCGCTTCCAGACTCAAGCGCCTAGAACCGCTCGGCCACAACGGTCGGTCCGAAAAGGATAGTCAGCAGTGCTAACAGGACACTATTCAGCCAGCTGGCTGTGTGTAAACACCGTGACAGCGCCCAGGAATGGGTGGACCACATCTCACGAGTGATCCATCATGCCACTGACTTATCAACCCCAACGTCTTCAGGTCATCTTAGGAGGCAGCCTGTACCTTGGTGGACTAATGAGTGCCGTTCTGCAATCCGAGACGGGCATATGAGTCTTTGATGGTTTAAATGCCGCCCAACGGCAGACAAACTCACAGCCTTTCGAGTCGCAAGAGCGAAGGCTCGACTTGTAATTAAGATCATGACAAACGTTCCTGGACCCTATCACCATTGCACTTGCTCCATAAAAGTGTGGGAAGCCATCAGGAGGATTTCTGGTAAATATAGTCGTTTAGCACTAGCTGCAGTGCTTAAAGAGGGATGTTTCCAAATGACGTCTAGAGACGTCGCTCAGATGATGGAAGAGTATTTTACAGCGACTACTGCCAATGTCATCCACGATCTGGCGTTTCGCCACTAATGTGCGACTAAAGAGAGGGGCAAATTGGACTTCAGATCCTACAATTTTCGTCTAACAACTGTCCCTTCTCGAAGTGAGAGCTGGAATTGGTACCGTCTGGGACTCGTTGTTCAAATGTGTGTGAAATCTTATGGGACTTAACTGCTAAGGTCATCAGTCCCTAAGCTTACACACTACATAACATAAATTATCCTAAGGACAAACACACACACCCATGCCCGAGGGAGGACACGAACCTCCGCCGGGACCAGCCGCACAGTCCATGACTGCAGCGCCTGAGACCGCTCGGCTAATCCCGCGCGGCTCTGGAACTCGTGATACTACACCTGGTCACGACCGAATTCGCTACTGCATGCTCCGACATTTGCCAGCAGCGTCAAAGGAAACCCATCTCGAATGTTTTAATTTGATATGACAGACAGGTCACTTCCCTACACGTGGAGAGAGGAATTTTGATAGTTCTCCTGAACCAGGAAAGGACCGCACATGCCCGAGTAATTAGCAGTGTGCTGGCTTAACGAACTGTGTAGGAAAAATCCTGGAGGGAATGCCTATTTGTCGTCTGGTCTGGTTGTTAGAGACCAGGCAACTCTTATCTGCTTTGACTGTGGATTTTGGAGATCTCAGTCCACTGTCCACAATTTGATTCTGCTAGAGGTGGCCATTCATCAGGCTTTCCTACATCACCATCACTGTCTCGGTATTTTCTCTGACATCAGTAAGGTGTATGACACTACTTGGAGCCACAGTATTCTAGAGCGACTTCATAAGTGGGGCTTTGGTGGCTACCTCCACATCTTCGTACGCTCTTTCGTAAGTGGTGACACGTTGTCAGACTATTTAGAGCAGGCGAATGCTGTCCCTTAGGGCAATGTTTTAAGTGTTACCCTCTGTGTCACAGCCATAAATATTATCATGCCCATGGTACCAGATCCCATACAGTGTAACTCATTTGAGAACGATTTTGCTGTTTTCTGTTCCTCCTCAAGTGTTGCAACAGTGACTCGCCAGCTGCAACTTACAGTGCAGAGGTTCGAGGAATGGACAGCAAAGACAGGTTTTCAGTTTTCTGCAGACAAGAGTGTGTTTGTTCATTTTAATCATCCTTGTCAAACTTTTAATTTAACTGACTTGCATATGAGGTAACCCATTCTACATTTTGAAGACTAAGAGAGGTTTCATTTTTGACTCCGGACTGTCATGGTTACCTCACTTGCGAGACCTGAAAGCTAGAACCCAAAACGCGCTGAATATTATAAAGTGCTCAGCCACAGGTTTTGGGGAGCAGACAGGGAGCATCCAGTTTTATAGGGCTTTCGTGCTTTCACGGCTAGACTATAGATGCACAGTGTATAGGGTAGTGAGGCCTTCCTACCTGAAGATTATTGACGCTCTCCACCTTGAGGGTGGCCACTGTTGCTTACAGAAGGAGCCCCATGGACAGTCTGTGCTGAGGCTGGGGAACCATCATTGAGCGTCAGGCATGTAAGTTCCTCACAACTCCTACTTTACTTGCATACCATACTATTGCTCATACACCTCTGGAATGATTTTTCTCCTATTGTCCACGAGCAACAATGCCACTTGGGATCTGCACGCAGCATGTGCTGGAGTCACTTGGTATGGGTCACGTATAACCCCAAATCCAGGGTTTTTACCGCCCGCTACCCTGGTTATTGCATGGGCCCAGATTAATTTTAGATTTGGTGCAGCATAGAAGAGATTGCACTCCTGCGTATGTTCTTAATACATTATTTTACGACATTTTAACTGAGCGCTACAACTCCACAGCTGTCTTTATGGATGGGTCTAGACAGGGGACTCCAGTGGTTCCTTCGTTGTTTTTCCTGAATGTGTCCTTAAGGTCCAACTGCCTCGAGAACTCACTGCCTTCGACAGAGAACTACGAGGGGCGTTCAGAAAGTAAGCTCCGATCGGTCGCGAAATGGAAACGACTATGAAAATCCGATAAAGCTTTGCACAGATGTGTTGGGTAGTGTCTCTAGCATAACTCCAGTTAGCATCACGTCGCTCTTCTCATTTCTGAGCTCGCAGTGAGTGCGTAAAGATGTCTAGAAAATAGTGTCTGCCGCCAAGTACGAGGGCCTGGTGAGAAATTTCGCCTGAAGCTATGCAGCTAACATTACATAACTGTCGTGCTGTTTCTTCTTCAAGACAATTCTCAGCCGCATTCTGCAGGGGCAATGAAGATGCTCCTGCATCGTTTTCAAATGGAAATGTGAGATTACCCACAATACAGTCCGCAATTGTCTCCCCCTGAGTTTCATCTATGGTCACATGAACCGCTGTCTTTGAACACAACATTTTGACACAGACAACGAGGTGTAGGCCAGCGTGGAGAATTGGCGGAAAGCACTGGCGGCTGCCTTCTATGATGAGGCTATTGAAAAGTTGGTACAACGCTATGACAAAAGTCTAAGTCAGAACGGCGACTACGTAGAGAAGTACCTGAAAGGTGTAGCTAATTGTTACAAGTAAAACATTTCTGATGTTCACTGTGGTTTCAATTTGGCAATCAATCGGAGCTTACTTTCTGAACAGGCCTCGTATATGCGAAATTTTAGGCACTGGAGCAGATCAGATGTGCTTCGAGTGCTAAAATTCCTTGTCTGCGCTGATTCGCTGAGTGGCATTGGCTGTCTACAACACTTGCACGCAGGAGATAAACTAGTCAATATCCAGGATTCCCTCCTCCGACGGAAACGTCTGGAGAAGGGGATGTCCTTCTGCTGCATACCAGGGCACATACATATCGTGGGGAATGAAAGGGTGGACGTGGCAGCCAAGGAAGCATGTCGTGATCCTTATATCCTCAGTTATATCAGTGTGCCATCCCCATGCATGCTGTCACCTCGCTGCTGACGTACATACGTGTCGATGGGAAGACGAGTGGCTGGAAGTGACAGATAATAAGCTGTGTCTCGTGAAACCAACTACGCGGCCGTGACTTCCCTCCTTTCAACCACAAAGACTGGACGATGTCTTCCACACTCGCCTTCGCTTAGGCCACAGTCCTCTGACGCATGGCTTCTTACTCTAGCGAGTGGACCCTCAAAAGTCTGGCGCTTGTGGCGTGCAGATAAGTATGCGCCAAATTTTAGTAGAATGTGTTTTATTTTCGGACCGGAGGGCAGAGGCAGATTTTCCTACAAATGTACCCTGCATTTTAAGTGACATTGAAACGAATGTGGTAGAGCTTCAAGGTTTTGTGATTTCTCCAACTTGTTTCTGAAACTTTCAGACAGATGTTCTTAATGTGTTAATAGGATGATTGGTTCATTCATGTTTCTTGTAAGTGGGCCACGAGTCACATTTCCCTGTGCCATTATTTTACCTCCTCTCTCGTTTTAGTTCTGTTATCATCCTAGTTCTAGCACCTTTCACTATATCTCCGTTGCTTAACAGCGTGTGGTGTGCAGTGATTTCGAGGATCAGCACGAATGACGTAGGAGTGAGTGAGTAAGTGTGTGAGCGAGTGATTTTGCCAACATTTTAAGCTGTATTCACGTTTTTCGTTTCTTTTCATATTTGTCACGGCGCTGATAACTTCGGCGTTGAGTACTCGGACACCCCAAAACAACAAGAACAACAATAACAAATTCTATTTATACAATGTTCTAACAAACTTCCCGGCAGACGCAAGCTGAATATGGTGCATTAACACACACACACACACACACACACACACACACACACATATATATATATATATATATATATATATATATATATATATATATATATATATATATATATATATATATGTCTGTGTGTGTGTGTGTGTGTGTGTGTGTGTGTGTGTGGTGTTCAGAAAATGTGTGAAATGCTTGTAGGGATGTTACAGGGCAGGTTGTACTGAGACATAAATGTTAAGAAAAAAAATTGATACGTTGCGCCGTTTCCGGGTTATTTAGCATTGAAGTTAGCCAATCAGATCGACGCGCGCGTAAATTCAAGTTTCATCTAACGAGACAAAGCACTCGTTGGGCAACGCCGCCCCTGGCAGGCCGCTTGAGTGTGAGTGAGTGACGCCCCGAGATATAGAACTGACATGTGATTACATTTACACGCAATTTGGGTGCACAACTCCTGAGAAATGAGTACCCAGAACAACCACCTCTGGCCGTAATAACCGCCTTGATACGCCTGGGCATTGAGTCACACAGAACTTGGATGGCGTGTACAGGTACAGCTGTCCATGCAAATCCAACACGATACCACAGTTCATCAAGAGTAGTGACTGGCGTATTGTGACGAGTCAGTTGCTCGGCCTCCATTGACCAGACTTTTTCAATTGGTGAGAGATCTGGAGAATGTGCTGGCCAGGGCAGCAGTCGAATATTTCCTGTATCCAGAAAGGCCCGTACAGGACCTGCAACATGCGGTCGTGCATTATCCTGCTGAAATGTAGGGTTTCGCAGGGATCCAATGTAGGGTAGAGCCACGGGGCGTAACACATCTGAAATGTAACGTCCACTGTTCAATGTGCCGTCAATGCGAACAAGAGGTGACCGAGACGTGTAACCAATGGCACCCCATACCATCACGACGGGTGATACGCCAGTAAGGCGATGACAAATATACGCTTCCAATGTGCGTTCACCACGATGTCGCCAAACACAGATGCGACCATATGATGCTGTAAACAGAACCTGGATTCATCCGAAAAAATGACGTTTTGCCATTCGTGCACCCAGCTTCGTTGTTGAGTACACAATCGCAGGCGCTCCTGTCTGTGATGCAGCGTCAAGGGTAATCGCAGCCGTGGTCTCCGAGCTGATAGTCCATGCTGCTGCAAACGTCGTCGAACTGTTCGTGCAGATGGTTATTGTCTTGCAAACGTCCCAATCTGTTGACTCAGGGATCGAGACTTGGCTGCACGATCCGTTACAGCCATGCAGATAACATGCCTGCCATCTCGACTGCTAGTGATACGAGGCCGTTGTGATCCAGCACGGCGTTGCGTATTACCCTCCTGAACCCACCGATTCCATATTCTGCTAACAGTCATTGGATCTCGACCAACGCGAGCAGCAATGTCGCGATACGATAAACCGCAATCGCGATAGGCTACAATCCGACCTTTATCAAAGTCGTGATGGTACGCATTTCTCTTCCTTACACGAGGCATCACAGCAACGTTCCATCAGCAACGCCGGTCAACTGCTGTTTGAGTATGAGAAATCGGGTGGAGACTTTCCTCATGTCAGCACGCTGTAGGTGTCGCCACCGGTGCCAACCTTGTGTGAATGCTCTGAAAAGCTAATCATTTGCATATCACAGCATCTTCTTCCTTTCGCGTCTGTAGCACGTCATCTTCGAGGTGTAGCAATTTTAATGGTCAGTAGTGTATATATACACTATGTAAAGGTGTAGCCTAACGTTATCAGCTAAAATCTCGAAAAGTTCTTGACCGATTTATTTCACATTTTTACGCGATACCGTAATAAACATTTGAGCAGACGTAGAGTATAGATATTAATATTTATAATATAAATCTACATGAAATGTACAATATTAACGCATTGTTAGTCAAAAATCTTGGAAAGTACTTGACCAGTCTAATACAATTTTTTCCACGTTCCTGTAACAAAAATTCATACTGACATAGGCTATATACTTCTTCAAACAAAAATTTGAGGGTTTTCTGTTAAAACCGACAGCAAGAAAGAAAATGCTGTGATGTACTGTGAAAACGCGCCATTTCATTAATATAGTTTGAACTAGGATAGCAGGGAATGTAAATCATTAAACATATGGTTTCTGCCAAATACGAGCGCTATTTGCAAAGTAAGTTCCAATCGATTACGAAATTGTGAAACTCCGATGGAGCTTTACACGGATGTGTTGGACAGTGTCTCCCGTATGCCAGTCGATCGCTTCACGTCGCTCTTTTCAGTTCTGACCAAACGGTGAGCTCGTAAAAATGCCTAGAAAATGATGTCTCCCGACAAGTACGAGGTCCTTGTTAGAGATTTCGCCTGATGTCATGCAGCCCACATAACATAACTTTCATAAGATTTCTCCTTCGCGACAGTTCTAGGCCACACCCTGCAGGGGCAATGAAGATGCTCCTGCAGCGTTATCGATGAGAAGTGTTTGATCACACACCATACAGCCCGTAACTGGCTTCCACTGAGTTTCATCTCTACTAACAGGAACTTCTGGCCTTGAAGACAACGTTTTGGCAGAGACAGCGAGCTGTAGATCAGCGTAGAGAACTGGCAGAAAGCACAGGCGGCTGCTTTCTGTGACGAAGGTATTGGAAAGTTGCTTCAACGCTACGACAAATGTCTACGTCGCAGTGCTCACTATGTAGAGAAGTGGCTGGAAGGTGTAGCTAACTGTAGCAAATAAAACGTTTTTGATATTAAGAGTGGTTTATATTTCGCGACCGTTCGGAACTTACTTTCCGAATAGCCTTCGTATATTCCTTCTCTTTATACGTGTTTTTAAACAAAAATTGTACTCACAAAAATGCTCTACTTGTGTTTTCTTCCTGATAATTGGTGTTAACATGGAATAGGAAAGTGGTTTTTATGGCTCATTAGCTTATGATTAGAATACTGGTACGGAATAGGAACTGCCTGAAATGTTTATTCCTTCTCGTTTGCTGTTGAGAACTACGCAAAATAATGTAATTGAAGCTATGTGACAGTAACATTGCATTCAGTATATCACTTTGTGTTAACGAGTAAAATTGGCAGCTTAAAATGCTTACATCTGCGGGAGGGAAATACATCTTTATTGGATTCTAGTGTAAAATCCGTGAATTTTCCATTTCCGAGGCTTGCCAATGAGGGTACAGTGACGTACCAGGCAAGCCGCAGTGCTATGAATAACAGCAGACTTTATCACTCCCCTGCTAGGTTACTGGTTCGCAGAATGTGGTGGCAACATGTTGGTCGATGTCCTGTGTTCGCAGGGCGGTACGATCTCGAAAGACAGCTGGGCTACCGCAGATCGCAGAGCACCTCTGGGGTGGCATACACTATGTGATCAAAAGTATCCGGATACATGGCTGAAAATGTCATACAAGTTCGTGGTGCCCTCCATCGGTAATGCTGGAATTCAGTATGGTGTTGGCCCACCTTTAGCCTTGATGAGAGCTTCCACTCTCGCAGTCATACGTTCAGTCAGGTCCTGGAAGGTTTCTTGGGGAATGGCAGCCCATTCTTCACGGAGTGCTTCACTGGGGAGAGGTATCGATGCCGGTCGGTGAGGCCTGGCACGAATTCGGTGTTCCAAAACATCCCAAAGGTGTTCTGTAGGATTCAGGTCAGGACTCTGTGCGGGCCAGTCCATTACACCGATGTTATTGTCGAGTAACCACTCCGTCACACGCCGTGCATTATGAACAACTGCTCGATAATGTTGAAAGGGACAATCACCATCCCCGAATTTCTATTCAACAGTGGGAAGCAAGAAGTTGCTTAAAACATCAATTTAGCCCTGTGCTATGATAGTGACACGGAAAACAACAAGGGGTGCAAGCCCTCTCCATGAAAAACACGACCACACCATAACACCACCGCCTCCGAATTTTACACTTTGCACTAAACACGCTGGCAGATGACTTCCATTGGGCATTCGCCAAACCCACACCCTGCCATCGGATTGCCACATTGTGTACAGTAATTCGTCATTCCACACAACGTTTGTCCACTCTTCAATCATCCAATGTTTACGCTCCTTACACCAAGTGAGGCGTTGTTTGCCATTTACCGGTGTGATGTGTGGCTTATGAGCAGACGCTCGACCATGAAATCCAAGTTTTTTCACCTCCTGCCAAACTCTCATAGTACTTGCAGTGGATCCTGATGCAGTTTTAGAATTACTGTGTGATGGTCTTACACACTACGACCTTCAACTGTCGGTGGTCTCTGTCAGTCACCAGAAGAGGCTCGCAGGTCTCCCAGGTAGATGCCATTTTCCTTGACTTCCGGAAGGCGTTCGATACAGTTCCGCACTGTCGCCTAATAAACAAAGTAAGAGCCTATGGAATATCAGCCCAGCTGTGTGGCTGGATTGAAGGGTTTTTAGTAAACAGAACACAGCATGTTGTTCTCAATGGAGAGATGTCTACAGACATTAAAGTAACCTCTGGCGTGCCACAGAGGAGTGTTATGGGACCATTGCGTTTCACAAAATACAGGGTGTTTTAAAAAGGCCAAACTTTCAGGAAACATTCCTCACACACAAAGAAAGAAAATATATTATGTGGACATGTGTCGGGAAACGCTTACTTTCCATGTTAGAGCTCATTTTATTACTTCTCTTCGAATCACATTAATCATGGAATGGAAACACACAGCAACAGAACGTACCAGCGTGACTTCAAACACTTTGTTACAGGAAATGTTCAAAATGTCCTCCGTTAGCGAGGATACATGCATCCACCCTCCGTCGCAAGGGATCCCTGATGCGCTGATGCAGCCCTGGAGAATGGCGTATTGTATCACAGCCGTCCACAATATGAGCACGTAGAGTCTCTACATTTGGTACCGAGGTTGTGTAGACAAGAGCTTTCAAATGCCCCCATAAATGAAAGTCAAGAAGGTTGAGGTCAGGAGGGCGTGGAGGCCATGGAATTGGTCCGCCTCTACCAATCCATCGGTCACCGAATCAGTTGTTGAGAAGCATACGAAAACTTCGCCTGAAATGTGCAGGAGCTCCATCAAGCATGAACCACATGTTGTGTCGTACTTGTAAAGGCACATGTTCTAGCAGCACAGGTAGAGTATCCCGTATGAAATCATGATAACGTGCTCCATTGAGCGTAGGTGGAAGAACATGGGGCCCAATCAAGACATCACCAACAATGCCTGCCCAAACGTTCACAGAAAATCTGTGTTGATGACGTGATTGCACAATTGCGTGCGGATTCTCGTCAGCCCACACATGTTGATCGTGAAAATTTACAATTTGATCACGTTGGAATGAAGCCTTATCCGAAAAGAGAACATTTGCACTGAAATGAGGATTAACACATTGTTGGATGAACCATTCGCAGAAGTGTACCTGTGGAGGTCAATCAGCTGCTGATAGTGCCTGCACACGCTGTACATGGTACGGAAACAACTGGTTCTCCCGTAGCACTCTCCATACAGTGACGTGGTCAACGTTACCTTGTACAGCAGCAACTTCTCTGACGCTGACATTAGGGATATCGTCAACTGCACGAAGAATTGCCTCGTCCATTGCAGGTGTCCTCGTCGTTCGAGGTCTTCCCCAGTCGTGAGTCGTAGGCTGGAATGGTCCGTGCTCCCTAAGACGCCGATCAATTGCTTCGAACGTCTTCCTGTCGATACACCTTCGTTCTGGAAATCTGTCTCGATACAAACGTATCGCGCCACGGCTATTGCCCCGTGCTAATCCACACATCAAATGGGTATCTACCAACTCCGCATTTGTAAACATTGCACTGGCTGCAAAACCACGTTCTTGATGAACACTAACCTGTTGATGCTACGTACTGATGTGCTTGATGCTAGTACTGTAGAGCAATGAGTCGCATGTCAACACAAGCACCGAAGTCAACATTACCTTCCTTCAATTGGGCCAACTGGCGGTGAATCGAGGAAGTACAGTACATACAGACGAAACTAAAATGAGCTCTAACATGGAAATTAAGCGTTTCCGTACACATGTCCACATAACATATTTTCTTTCTTTGTGTGTGAGGAATGTTTCCTGAAAGTCTGGCCGTACCTTTTTGTAACACCCTTTATATAAATGACCTAGTAGATAGTGTCGGATGTTCCGCGCGGCTTTTCGCGGATGATGCTGTAGTATACAGAGAAGTTGCAGCATTAGAAAATTGCAGCGAAATGCAGGAAGATCTGCAGCGGATATGCGCTTGGTGCAGGAAGTGGCAACTGACCCTGTCTGCAAGAGAGGCGCTCTGCATCGCGGTGTAGCTTGCTGTCCAGGTTTCGAGAGGGTGCGTTTCTGGATGAGGTATCGAATGTATTGCTTCCCCCTACTTATACCTCCCGAGGAGATCACGAATGTAAAATTAGAGAGATTCGAGCGCGCACGGAGGCTTTCCGGCAGTCGTTCTGCCCGAGAACCATACGCGACTGGAACAGGAAAGGGAGGCAATGACAGTGGCACGTAAAGTGCGCTCCGCCACACACCGTTGGGTGGATTGCGGAGTATAAATGTAGATGTAGATGTAGACGAGGTCCACCTGTACGCTTTTGTGCCGTACGTGTCCCTTCAAGTCTCCACTTCACCATTATATCGGAAACAATGGACCTAGGGATGTTTAGGAGTGTGGAAATGTCGCGTAGAGACGTATGACTCAAGTGACACCCAATCATCTGACTACGTCCGAAATCCGCGAGTTCCGCAAAGGGCCCCATTCTGCTCTTTCACGATGTCTACTGACCACAGAGGTCGCTGATATGGAGTACCTGGCAGTAGTTGGTAGCACTATGCACTTAACATGAAAAACGTATGTTTTTGGGGGTGTCCGGATACTTTTGATCACATAGTGTATCTGCATTTCCTGTCACCGTTTGGAAGTATGGGACACCGACATCGTGCCATGTTCAGTGTGGGAAAATTCTAATAGTCCAGGTGTCCGAATGATGTCAGCCAATCACAAGGGTCATTAGCATAAGCACTGCAGTGTAAATGTCTGAAACAGTGAGTGGCGGCGCAGCGTGCGCAGTGTACCAACCTCTGGGCAATTAATGGGGATACTGTAAGTGATAGTGGAGAAGTTTTAGCAGGCTTCCCCGGTATTTCAGCCTGTTGAGGAGAAATCTTGGTAATCCCTTTGGCGAAAGTTGTAAGTCCTCCCCTCAAGGCAGTAGTTTTCTGGGAGCAGAGAGGAAAGTTCATCAGTCGTGGAGTCGGTGCCAGGACGCGTGGTCGAGGGATCACACTGATAGAGGGACGCGCCTGGTCACGAACTGGCAGTTTATGCAGAATAGATGGAGTAAGTGTCACCTCTTTAGAGTTGGCGCGGCTTTTCCTCTGAGCAGCTCACAATTTGCGAGGTGACTTCCGCCACTTGTGTTGAATTCTCAGTATCTCTACCTGTTCGTATCTTGGATCCGGTTTTAGCTTGTGGTTGCGAGCTGCACAGAGCTTTGAAAGCCAGTCGCTTTTCCATAGCAATCTTCTGTTTGGTTGGAGGTATCCACCATTTGTTAGCAGAACAGCCTGTCCCCAGCTTTGTTCAAACGAACATTTATTGTAATGTTGGGCACATAAACGTGCATTCCATTGTGGAAGTTGATTTTTGCACAGACAATTTGCCTCTTACCTGAGGATTACATAAGAAACTGTTCATAGACTCATTTTCGAGAAAATATTCACTTTAGCTGTGAACTGATTTAGGGAAAATAAATCTAATATTTAAAAGAAGTGATTCGTTTTCCTCCTTTTCTTTATTTCTACAAGAAATTAGGCCAGGGGACCAACCGTAAAGAAATATTACCGATTTATTCTGCATAACTGAATCGTGCTGTCACTGTGACAGCTTTCCGTTGTAAAGCAAGTTCCTCTATACGGAAGAATATGTGTATGGTAGGAAATCTGATTAAGTTACAAGAGAAACGGTTGATGAGAATTGCTCTCCCTAACGTTTAGCAGTTCTGAATCACAGAGAATTTTCAATTTCTGTGATTAGCAGTTTGCTGGGTAAAGGCGATATGAGGCTCACACCAGATCTCTTACCGTTTGTGTGATGGTTTTGTAAGTGTGGCAGGCAGACAGCACATTCCATTGCCGAGCCACAGCAAGTCACACTGAGAAAGCAACGATCCTACGAGCTGCATATTTAAGCTATTATTCTCACAGATTCAGCAGCTGGAAAAATGTCTCTCTTGTATCTCTTGTGCAAATGATACCGATCATTTCTCCATTCATCTGAAGTGAGTACAGCTCCCAATAGTGTTATGTTTGTAATAACAATACACTAAGGTCAAGTTCAGATAGAGTGTGGAAGAGAAGATGGGCAGAGAGAGGAGGGGAGTGAGAGGGAACGGACAGGGTGCAGGGAGGAGAGGGACAGAGAGGAATGGAGGAGGAAATAGACCCAGATAGAGGTCATGGAGAAAGGGAAGGGGAGCAGGAGATTAGTACATATGTCCGATTCCCATACACATTCATCAGTTGTGAAGCATTGCCAGGTTTTCCAGTATACAATGTGTACAAGAACGACGAGGAAACAACAAGAATAGAAGACTAAGAACAAAGTACTCGCATAAGAAAGGGTGTAACAAAGGGATGCATTCTTTCTCCCCAAGTGTTCAATCTCTACATGGAAGCAGCAATAATGGAAATAAAACAAAAGTTCAGGATTGCGATCAGAATTCAGGGTGAAAGGATACATCGCTGAAGACATTGATATTATATTTGAAAGATAGGAAGAATTACAAGTTATACTCAATGGAATGAACAGTCTACTGAGCACATATTAGGGAATGAGAGTAAACAGAACAAAGCCGAAAAATGGTTCAAATGGCTCTGAGCACTATGCGACTTAACATCTGAGGTCATCAGTCCCCTAGAACTTATAACTACTTAAACCTAACTAACCTAAGGACATCACACTCACCCATGCCCGAGGCAGGATTCGAACCTGCGACCGTCACAGCAGCGCGGTTCCGGACTGAAGCGCCTAGAACCGCTCGGCCACAAACAAAGCTGAAGATAATGAAGAGTTCCAGAGATGAAAGTAGTCAGAAGCTTACCATCAAAACTGAGGACCACAAAGTAGACGAATTTAAGGAAGTCTGCTGCCTTGGAAGTAAAGCAACACATGACGGACGAAATAAGAAGGACATAAAAAGCACACTTGCACAGGCAAAGAAGGCATTCCTCGCTGAAAGGAGCTTATTTGCATCAAACGTGGTCCTTGATACGAGATGATGATGTTTGGTTTGTGGGGCGCTCAACTGCGCGGTCATCAGCACCCATACAACATCCCATTTTTTACACAGTCCAATCTAGCCACTGTCACGATTGATGATGAGAATGAAATGATGAGGACAACACAAGTAGCCAGTCCCCGGGAAGAGAAAATCCCCAACCTGGCCGGGAATAGAACCCGGGACCCCGTGATCCAGAGGCAGCAACACTAGCCGTTAGACCACGAGCTGCGGACCCTTGGTAAGAGAAATAAATATCTGAGGCTGTGTGCTTGGCGAACAGCGTTGATCGAGAGTATCGATTCCTGGAACAACCGGAATAGGAGATCAGGTGGATTGATAGGATATGGAACCAGCTACAAAAGAAATGTGTAGAAAACACTGGCAAGAATAAGGGACAGGATGATGTGACATTTGTTAAGACATCAGGTAATAGCTTCTGTTGTACTGGAGGGAACCGTAGAGGGTAAAAGCTGTAGGGGAAGAAAGAGACTAAAACATATCCAACAAATAATTAAGGATGTAAAGTTGCACAAGAGAGGCATGTGGGCGGGCTGCAACAAACGAGAGCACTGATGACCCTCAACACCACCCGCTCCCTCCCCACCCCAAAGAACGTTAAGATACAAATGCGGACCCGTGAAAAACAATTAAACAACTAATAGAAATTCCACGACTGTATTACGCCCAGAAAGTGACTTTCATTTTGGCTGATAACACCAATAATAAGGATGATAAAAGAAGATATTAGACTCACGAAACACATATCAGTTTTTCGCAACATAGCCTCACATGCTCATCATAACGTTGGTTACTAGACGTCTATAGCAGTAATACCTAATCGGCGATCAATGCGTTTCCGTTCGAAGGCCGTACAGTTCAGGATCGATAGGATAATTTGGCAAAATCGCTGCAACCGTTCAGACAGTCATCCCACTGACTCACCAGGTTGAAGACACCAGTTTGGAAAACCACCGTGTCCTGTTACCTGCAGCACACCTTCGTCCGATAGAAATCATCGATCCTTCAAGGTTTTTTCTTTTTTTTTAAGGGACCGAAGCGGTGATAACGGTATGGCGGAGAGATAAGGACTGTGGGACAAGTGCTCGAATGTCTCCCACTTGAGCTGGTGTAACTTTCGGATTATGATACTAGCGATATGGGCTCGTGCCTTATCATGAGGCGACCAGCACGGAATCTGGCGCAACATTCCGCAACTGTTGTTTCCGACACACATTATGCCCCATAAACACTCTTCATTCTGCGATGGATGTCTACCGTTGCTTGTCCTTCAGCAGCCAAGAAAAGAATTGCAGCACGTTGGTCCTATTTGGGCGCATTTGGTAGTGAGGTCGCCATAAATCATGTTTTCGCTTTTACCGCACACAGGTAGGAAAGACACGAATGCCTACATATCGGTGCTTACACTGAGGTGATTCTTATTAACGTTCAAAAACCCTCGAAGCAGCGTAGATAACGCTGAAACAAGTAGTTTAATATGAGACATACGGAGCCGCAAATATAGGAAAATACCCCAAAAGTGGATGACAAATGTTGAACATGTGATGTCATCATTTGACGTACATCACCGCACGTACAGCTGTGAAACATATCGCTCTGTCGCATCTGATCATCCGAATCCAAGTCACGTAAGTATTCATTTCGGTATGGCTCCGAACCTATTGAAGCAAATTTAGTACGTGAGGCTCAGGGTTCGAGTGCTGCGCTTGGGTGACGGTTTCTTTTTCTTCGTTAGACACTTATGTGTTTGCATTCAG
The DNA here is from genome assembly GCF_023898315.1 of Schistocerca nitens. NCBI lineage: Eukaryota > Metazoa > Arthropoda > Insecta > Orthoptera > Acrididae > Schistocerca > Schistocerca nitens. The sequence continues at coordinate 844,152,491 of NC_064617.1, forward strand.
GTAAGATTTTCTATTTTATTTACTACTCTCACGGTCCCGGCTGGTTAATTTCAAAGTACAGTACAACAAAAACCTGCAGTATTGCGTCACAAGTACGTAAGTCTAATCTTCCGAATGGCATCGGTAGCAGTAGATGATCTAAGTGTTCCTTACTAAACAAAGATCGAGCGAGGTAGCGCAGTAGTTAGCACACTGGACATTCGGGACGACGGTTCAAATCCACGCCCAATCATCGTGATTTAGGTTTACCGTGATTTCCCTTTCAAAGAGCACGGCCGACTCCCTTCCCCATCCTTTCCTCATCCGATGGGACCGATGACCAGGCCGTTTGGTACTCTCCTCCAACGAACTAACCAACTAAATAAAGTCTGTAAGCAAAGGAGGAATACAGGGAAATAAATACAAAATAATAACAGCTTTTTATGGGTTACAGTGAGGACAATAATTTTGTAACTTCTACGTTTACAACAGAATCGAAAACAGAGTAGACTAGGGGAGCGATTATGTACACTACTGGCCATTAAAATTGTTACACCAAGAAGAAATGCAGATGATAAACGGGTATTCATTGGACGAATATATTATACTAAAACTGAAATGTGATTACATTTTCACGCAGTTTGGGTGCATAGATCCTGAGAAATCAGTACCCAGAAAAGCCTCCTCTGGCCACAATAACGGTCTTGATACGCCTGGGCATTGAGTCAAACAGAGCTTGGATGGCGTGTACAGGTACAGCTGCCCATGCAGCTTCAACACGATACCACAGTTCATCAAGAGTAGTGACTGGCATATTGTGACGAGCCAGTTGCTCGGCCACCATTGACCAGGCGTTTTCAATTGGTGAGAGATCTGGAGAATGTGCTGGCCAGGGCAGCAGTCGAACATTTTCTGTATCCAGAAAGTCCCGTACAGGGCCTGCAACATGCGGTCGTGCATTAACCTGCTGAAATGTAGGGTTTCGCAGGGATCGAATGAAGGGTAGAGCCACGGGTCGTAACACATCTGAAATGTAACGTCCACTGTTCAAAGTGCCGTCAATGCGAACAAGAGGTGACCGAGACGTGTAACCAATGGCTTCCCATACCATCACGCCGGGTGATACGCCAGTATGGCGATGACGAATACACGCTGAAAGGTGGCTACACTGAGCCACAGCGCCAGAGATCGCGCTAGAGAGTATTGTTCCGCCGCCTCCACTGGCAGTGATTATTGAGAACTCGTAGTGGGCAGTGCTTTGGGAGAACTCGTGGTAGTCAGTGCTGAGATGTCGTAGTGAGGAGTGTTTGTTGAGATGAGCTAGTAGGCAGTGCTTGCTGAGATGTGATACTGAAAAGTTCTTGTTGAGATGTGATAGTAGCGAGTCGGTGTGGAGAGATTGTAATGTCTAGAGTGCTTTTCATCAATATAAATTAAGGTAACAAACTACTTTTCTTTTCTTTCTCATTATTTCAATGTCCTGAATAATGCGTCATTACAGGTTCAGTCAACAAAGCATCTGGCTTGTGTTCTTGTATTAGAGTGTAATTCTGGTTTTCTTGAGTAATTATGGTATTTTTATTTTCTTTAATTAATTCAGTATAAATGATATTTAAAATTTCTTGTGTTATTGAAGAAGAACCGTGCCAGATGCGTACGTTGAGTCATACTTCCACACACAGAACAGTTACACTTGTGCTTTGGTTTCGTAGGTTTTTATAGTTGCTGGGGACTTAATTAATTAATTGTGTTAATGAAAATTTCCATTTCATTCTTTGTTATTGTTCTAAGCAGTCAGATTGCGTAATAATACTAGTCAGGGCCAACCGTTTACGAGACTTCGTAATCGGACAAACAGCTACTAAAGCAGAAATTAAAATTATTTTCAGTTATTTTAATTAAGCCCCCATGCACGTGGCGACCGCTGCTTCGGATCGTCCCTTGGAATCTTCTGATTGTAGAAATAGTAGACAGTAGGATTGTTGTAGTAATTTGTAGTTTAGTAATTGTAGTCTATATTGCATGTGTAGATTTGGTAATTGTCATTCTTCTAATGGTATTTTTTTTTTTTTTGCAAAATTTCATTTCTGTTGTCTTGTCTACGGGTTTGACAATTAGTGCAATTATTTCAATTGTTCGATGATCGTATTTGAGGGAAACATCTCGTGTGAATGATATTGTTGATGATAAAGTGTCATTGTGTGTAATTTTTTTATAGTGACGAGTTTTGTATATTTTGTAAATGATCACGCGATCAATGAAAAAGGCAAAAATGATGGATAGTGAGAATGACGAAATTGTTAACATGGCGAACTCGCCAACAGAGGAAAACAGTATGATGGATAATGAAATGGAAAACAATGTAATAAGTCGGGAAAATAGTCCGGAACCATTTCAAAATTTTTCTCAATCAGAAAATTCACAGAATACGAGATTAACGACAGAAGATTCTGTAATAGTATCGATCACAGATAGCTTTACAGCTATGACGAAGGAAACTGGTTTTGCGAGAAATGTTAGGGGCGAAAAGAATTTCGAACCGGATCATACGGAGCAGTTGATGAGTGAAATATTAAATTTGGGATCACAGTTACGATCTGAATTAAAAACAGAGATGGGAACTTTGGCAACACGGTTGGACTCACAAATGGAAACACGGATGGGAACAACGGAAACTCGGTTAGGATCTGAATTAAAAACAGTGGCAACACGTTTAGAAACAGAGTTGGAAACAATGGAAACACGGTTAGACTCACGAATAGGGACATGTTTCAAAAATATGAAAGATGAGTTAAAGAAAGAAATCAGAGAAGAAGTACAACCGATTTTGAATTCTCACAATAATAGATTAATTGCAGTAGAGATTAGACAAAGGGAACAGGATAGAGAACAGGAAGAAAGAGATCGCGTGATAGTACAAAAATTTTCAGAGTTAAATTTACAACGTGCACACGATAAGAAAGAAATATTTGAGAGAATCGAGGAATCCGTACCAAATGACGGAATAAATAATCTAACACAACAATATGAACAGTTAACTACCAAATGTGTCAACACTGAAACCCGAGTCGCGACACTTACGGAAGACGAAAATAAACAGAAAGAAAAAATAGGTGACTTATCGGAAAGAGTTGAGGAGATTTCAGATAAATTGACAAATCTTAGTTTACATGGGGACAGAGATTCAGATGATACAGCACCATTGCCATTTGCAGAAACCGAAGAGTATCAGAACATAAATAAGCACGTTGAAAATCAGGGAAAATTTAATGAACGCGTTAAAAGGGAAGTTGAGGCATTACGAAAGCAAGTCAAACAAATTGAAGGCGAAATCGTAGGAAAAGACAGCAGAAGAAATTTAGAATCACAGATAGCAGAGGGCTTTGAAGAAGATAATTTGTTTCATTTACGGGACACAACAAGAGAGCGCCAGGCGCGCGAACTTGACAATAATCGACATTCAAACTGGGACAGACGCGGTAGGTCTTTGTCGCCACGAGGCGAAAACTTTGACTATAAACACTTTTTGACTGTTCGGAAATTTAAGATCTTCCGCAATTCTAAGAATGACATACATCCATGTGCATGGTTAGATCAATTTATGTACGCACTCCCACCAAATTGGCCACTAAGTCACAAACTGGAATTTATGTGTGGATATTTAGAAAACGAACCGGCGACGCGGATGCGCGCACTCATTAGAGAGTGTAATAATCTGAATGATTTTTATCATGCATTTCTATCGGCATATTGGTCCGAAAACACACAAGACAGAGTCAAACATAGTCTGATTATGCAGCGTAATTTTAAACAGTCTGAGCTCCGCACACCGGCAGAATACTTTGAAGACATGATTCGAAAGAATCAGTTCCTGTCCAACTCCTATAGCCCGACTGAATTAATTCGCATTTGTTTAACTAAGCTGCCACAATCCATAAGACAAATTGCTTTAGCTGGAAGATGTAAAGACGACATTGAGACTTTTAAGACTTTATTGCAAGAACTTGAGTATGACAACGACGACGGGACTTCTTGTAACTTTTTCAGTAACAGTAATTACAATAGATTTTCAGAGAAAAGGGATAGTGATCGGAACGGGCGTTATATGGGTAATTTTGAGAATGACAGACGTAACAGACAGGACAATAGATACCAGCCTTATGACAATAACAGACGTTCTAACAGAGATTACACAGACAATTATAATAACGGTAATTCTTACCGGAATGATCAATCATACGGAAACAGTAATCGGTATCATCAAGACAGAAATTATTCATACAATAATAGAAACTCTTACTACAGAAATAACCAGGGTAGTAGGTCTAACAATAATTTCAGAAGTGACAGTCGAAATTATACAAGAAGTAGTTATGCAGACAGACAGGAAAACAGAAATTTTAATAACAGACACAACTAAGAATTTGCATCTAACAGACAGGAAGGACCTAATTGGCATCCTCCGCGTGACAGAAATTCAGAGAGACAAGTGGAAATAGTAGAAATTGATCCGCGAAATGTCGGGAATAATCAAAGACGTGACGCAAACAATCGACAATGACTAGCAGCTTCGGCTTCTGGCAGCAATATAGACGGTTCAGAAAGTAATGACACTACGACTTTACACTACGTACGCCTGGAAGACATGAGAGACATTTTGTTAGACGAAAAGGAAAATAATGTAGACGCATTTTTACATCCTGTTATTGAAGTATGTGTGGGTAAGAATAAGTTCACTGCATTTTTAGATTCTGGGAGCCCATTGAACGTCATTAGTGAATCAGTTTTTCGAATATGTGAAAGAACTATTGCCTGTCCTGTGTTACCTATTTCTAAAACTACAATTCCAGGAGCGATTTCTGGAAAAAGTGTGGAAGTTAAACAACAGGCCAATCTAAATTTCATTTGTCAAGGATACGAATTTTCTGCTAATTTTATTATTGTTCCATTACTCAACACACAAATTATATTAGGTATGGAGTTTCTTAACACACGTAAGGCAATTTTGAACTTTAAAGAAGGAAGTGTGAATTTGACTGTTGCCGGAATGCCGAAATGCTTGAAATTTTTCGAGTGTTTAGCAAGATCTGAATCAGATACAAAATGTTTAAGGTTTCTTACTTCTGATGTTTTTGTTGAGCATTATGACGACAGTGTGTTTATTCATGACAATGACAATAGATACAGAGACGCGATGGAGGATATAATTAATAGCGAAGAATTAATTAATGAAAAGGTTAAAAAAACTGAAGTGCCAGATGACGTTGCAAGAGAAGAGCTGCACCATATTGTTCACATGCTACAGTGTTTAGTCATCACACAGGAACTATACAAGGCTTACAATATTTATTTAAAGTAAAAGAACACACACCATTTCGCGGGAAAACGTACGCTATTCCTTTGGCTTACAGAGACAAGGTTAAGAATGAACTTCAATACATGTTAGATCAGGGCATTATTGAGCCAGCAGTCAGCCCTTATACCAGCCCATTACACGTTGTTCTTAAAAAGGATGGGTCAATTCGTTTGGTTCTGGATTCCAGACAGATAAATAATATTATTATTCCTGAAACTGACCGTCCACAAAATTTAGATGAACTTCTTCAACATTTCCATGGAATTAAAGTTTTATCCACGATTGATATGCGCGCAAGTTTTTGGCAAATAGAACTCCACCCTGATTGTAGAAGATATACTGCCTTTTTAGCCTTTGGTAACTGTTACCAGTTTCGGAAATTACCGTTTGGACTTACTATATTTTCAGCAGCGTTCATTCGTAGTTTAAACGAAATTTTACCTGTTTATCTTCGTGACAATATTACTTCATATGTTGACGACATTCTTATTGTTAAACGTTCTTGGAGTGAGCACAACAAAATTTTGGATTCATTATTACGTATTTTTGCACGAATTGGCATTACAGTGAACTTAGAAAAATCTGAATTTGGTCGTTCACAGGTGAAATTTCTCGGTCACATTATTTTTACAGAAGGTATTCTTCCTGATCCAGAAAAACTAGACGCAATTCGTAATTATGCTGTTCCTTCCACAAAACGTGATGTTCGTAGTTTCCTTGGTGTCTGTAATTTTCTTAGACGCTTTGTTAGATTGGATGATTTGGCCACACCTCGTTTACACATTTCTGTTACGCGCACTTTGGTCCAGAAAATGCTTTCATAAATTACGAGAAAATTGCTACTTCAGTAATATGGAAAAACGTATTCGATCTGTTCTTGCCAAATGCAAATTATGTCAAAAGGCTAAGCCGCCAACAATTTCTCACAAAGCACCGTAGTTTCCTATCATTCCAGCGAAATTAAAGGAGATGGCTGCAGTTGATTTGTTCGGTCCAGTGGTTCGATCTACTAATGGTTTTGCGTACATTTTCGTAGCAGTGGAATTAACATCAAAATATGTGTGTTTTACACCTTTACGCAAAGCAACAGCTCGTTCAGTATCTAATGCTTTCATCAAACATTTTCTTAAAGAAGTGGGTCATGTTGATAAGGTTATATCAGATAATGGATCACAGTTTCGCTCTAAAATTTGGCTTCGTACTCTACGGCGTCGTAAGATTAAACCAATTTTTATTTCACTTTTTCACCCTCAATCTAACGCTTCAGAAAGATGGATGAAGGAAATCAATAAATTGTGCCGTCTTTATTGTCATCAGAATCACAGAACTTGGGATCAGTATCTTCATATTTTTCAAAACATTCTGAATGAACTTCCTAATGACTCAACTTCTTTACCGCCTCTATTGATATTAAAAAATAAAGTACCAACAAATCGCATTTCTGAAATCGTTCCTTTTCCGCCTTCACGGAAACTGCGGCATTCTGAAGTTGTCAACCTGGCTCTACGAAATATTGCGTCTGCGGCTGCAAGAAGAGAGAAATCAGCTAAACGTCCTGGTCGTTTAAAAATCTTGTCAGTTGGTCAAAAGGTGTTAATTAAGTCTCATCGTTTGTCTCATAAAGGAAAAGGCTTATGTCGCAAATTTTTTCTGCTTTGTAACGGTCCATATAGAATTCGCAAAATTATTCATGATAACACTATTGAAGTAGAAACTCTTAAATCTCGACGCTCTAAGGGAATACATCACATATCGAACGTAAAAATTTTTGTGGAATGACATACTTTTGAGAAACCAACAGTTATAAGTAAACATGCGGAGAATGCAAGGATACCGCGCCGTGTTCCGGCGGCGGCAGATACTCAAAGCAACAGTGAAGTCGGCGCGCCGCACAAGGCTGTCGTTGACCGCAAACAATCACCTTCTACGTCACGTGTCTACAGCTGATCGAGCGCTCAGTGCGAACGCACTGACAGACGTAAACAAATACACAGTCTAATTTCTCTGACTACATTCTGTATAAAGCTATGGTGACTTCATAAATTATGTTATTAACGTTCAGTATTTTTCAGGATACGGTTGTGTAAAATATTTAAGACCTTCAGGTAAATTCTGTGCGTGTCCGACGTTAAAACGACTTGCTATGGAGAAAATTTCAGGAAGAATGTAATTTCGAAGAAAAAAGTAATAAACTAAAAAGGGTAACTATTAATTGAGTTTATTTTTCAGGTAACATATTTCCACTTAGGTACGTACTTTAGACGTAATTTGCTGCTTGCGATTACGTGACTCATACTTTGTGCTAAATTTCATGTTCTATGAATTTACTTGTGAAGCGACGTGCTTGTGTACATTTACTGATTTTGACAATTATTGATTAATGAACAGTGTTATTATTTGTATATATTATGCATCGCTTGGCTGCTATGCTTTTTCACTGATGTCATATTTTTTTTATTATGTGCCTGCTGTGCTTATTTATTTAAATTATAATTGTCACCTGATTAATTGTGCTGACTGTAGTTAGGTATGTAGGTTACACTTTGTGATTTATCTGCTTGCACCTTCATGTTTACTTATTAAGATTACATATGAACATTTATTTGCTTATGCTGAATGATGCTAATGACTTGTTTATTACGTAAGATATATGTTTGCTGCTGTGCGTATGGATTGCATATTTACACACTTCTGTTTTGTTGTCATAACTACTCTTCAATTTAGAATATAGAAATGCTGATATACTGTATACGAACATAGAGTTTAGGTTACACTGTGGTATTAATTATAGATTGTTTGATTGGCAGAGCCTCGTTGTAAGGATTGTGCTGCATCCACTTGTTGACATTCTGTTCTCTACTGGTATATTTACTCGCTATTGCATGTTTTGCTTACGCTCAGTGCCTTATATTTTTAAGATAAGAAAATGAACTGCTATAATTCTACGAACGACATTGGTACAAGAAACTGCATAGTAGTCACATGAGCTGGAGGTTTTTAGGAAGCTGTATAAATTTATGCTAATAGGAAGGAAGCTAACGACGTGACATACCAACACTAGGTTTAGACCATTGACAGTTATTACACTGCATTCTTCGTGAGCAATTGAAATAGGAAGTGACACTTGACACAAGAAATACTCCACATGTTTGCTTCTGCCATGATTCTTGAAGTGGTGTACACACTGTGAAATATTATGATCATTCACACTCCGTAATCGTAATTAATTACTGAGAGTTATTCGAACTAAGTCTGTTAGAGGTCATGTACGCATTTCTTTTATTTAATGATGGACAAGGTAAACAAAATGTATCTTATAATTTATAATGAGTAGCAGATTTGGATCAGATGGATTACACGAGAGGTTGTGTGTTGACATTGTGTCTTCGGATTGTATGAGATGATGAATTGAGGTTTGCATTAGGATTTTGTCTGCACTTGTTCGAGGAGACTGACCAGAGGAAAGAGTTGTTATGGAAGTGAAATGATATTGTCAATGAGGTTTATATATATCGACGTATTGAAGAGGTATGATTGAGGTATTGAGATTATGTGAAGTTGATGATTATTGGAGTTTTCGTGGACAAGAGGTAAGGTAAATGATATTGATGATCGACGTATTGAAGAGGTATTATTGAAGTATTGAGATTATGTGATGCTGATGATTATTGGAGTTTTTGTGGATAAGAGGTAAAGTAAGTGAGGAGCATATTTTTTTGTTGGTCTATATGGAACAAGGAGGATGAAGATGGCAGACTAGAACACTCAAGTAGAAAGAAGATTGTCTACACACACACTTTGTCAAATCACTAAGCAGTATATACTTTTTTTTGGAGAGAGGAAGTAATTGCATATCTTGGCTCACTGACAGTTGTTCAGCAACCGTACAATTTGATCTGGCTTGGCAAACATTGGTCTTGACATGATGACTATGACGTTGACTAACTATTATTGACTGTTATACATTGCTGCCACTACTACTTGATACACATGATGAACATAAAATTTTGACAGAATTGCATTTACACAGTTAACACTATTCAACTACACAGTAGCACTAATGTGGATGAAAGATGAGTGAGTGTGTTTTGTGTGTTTTCCTTTTATAATCCCAGAGAAGTGATCCAAACCTATCTCCTAAATATTATTTTACTTGTTGTTGTGGCTTGCACTGACACCCATAAATATTATAGGTTTACTGTTATTTGTGTATTGTAATAGTTAATAGGACAATTATCTGATATCATTTGTGTGTTTGTTATGATTTGTGTGTTTAGTGTAAAAGCATTTGTATGTGTATTCAAACTATTGTTCATGCCTGAACTGTCTGATTAGTGATGGTGCTGCACTTTTCAACATGATGTGTGACACTAGGACATGTTTAATTTCTGCTGATGAACTGTGTGATTAGTGATAGGGAATATTATGGACTGTTATTTGCACTTTTTCTACATGATTGGTGCCACTAGAACATGTTTAATTTCTGCTGATGAACTGTGTGATTAGTGATAGGGAATATTATGGACTGTTACTTGCACTTTTTCTACATGATTGGTGCCACTAGGACATGTTTAATTTCTGCTGATGAACAGTGTGATTAGTGATCGTGAATTTTATGGACTGCGGTCAGCACCTGCTCAACATTGCTGGGTGCCACTGATGGACTGCTTCTACTGAAAAGATGTCACCTGTTGCTGTGTGCACCTGCTCAACATTGCTGGTGCCACTAATGGAACTGCTTATACTGAAATGGAGTTACTTGTTGGTGTCTGCACCTATTCAACATTACTGGGTGCCACTGATGGACTGCTTCTACTGAAAAGATGTCACCTGTTGAAACCTGCACCTGTTCAACATTGCTGGTGCCACTAATGGAACTGATTATACTGAAATGGTGTTACCTGTTGATGTCTGCACCTGCTCAACATTGCTGGGTGCCACTGATGGACTGCTTCTACTGAAAAGATGTCATCTGTTGATGTCTGCACCTGCTCAACATTGCTGGGTGCCACTGATGGACTGTTTCTACTGAAATGATGTCACCTGTTGATGTCTGCACCTGCTCAACATTGCTGGGTGCCACTGATGGACTGCTTCTACTGAAAAGATGTCATTTGTTGCTGTGTGCACCTGCTCAACATTGCTGGTGCCACTAATGGAACTGCTTATACTGAAATGGTGTTACTTGTTGATGTCTGCACCTATTCAACATTGCTGGGTGCCACTGATGGACTGCTTCTACTGAAAAGATGTTACTTGTGGGTGTTATAATGCACCTGTTCAACATTGCTGGTGCCACTAATGGAACTGCTTATACTGAAATGGTGTTACTTGTGGTGTCTGCACCTATTCAACATTACTGGGTGCCACTGATGGACTGTTTCTACTGAAATAATGTTACTTGTTGGTATTTGCACCTGTTGACCATTGCTGGGTGCTACTGCTGGAACTATCAACTACTTGTTTTTTTTTAAATCAAAAGCGTTTATGTGAATATTTGTATAAACTGATTTTTTGTGTATTACTGTTTGTGAAAAGTTATGAGACTCTTACCTGCACATATTCGTCATTGCTGACGCTATTGATTGAACTGTTTAACCACATAATACTTGTGTAAACTATTATGTAAAGTCACATGTATGAAAGAATTTGTATTGCTTACTGTATTCTATATATTAGGTTATTGAAAGGTCAGTGCAAAGCCAAAATTTTATCTAGTTATATGATATTTACGCATTAATATTATCTTTTATTTTTGTCTGTATTTTTTTTGATGAATTTGGTGGTATTTTCACCACCAATGCTGGCAAAAATACCATCAAATTCTAGCCCTTGGAGGAAGGGCATATGAAAGGTGGCTACACTGAGCCACAGCGCCAGAGATCGCGCTAGAGAGTATTGTTCCGCCGCCTCCACTGGCAGTGATTATTGAGAACTCGTAGTGGGCAGTGCTTTGGGAGAACTCGTGGTAGTCAGTGCTGAGATTTCGTAGTGAGGAGTGTTTGTTGAGATGAGCTAGTAGGCAGTGCTTGCTGAGATGTGATACTGAAAAGTTCTTGTTGAGATGTGATAGTAGCGAGTCGGTGTGGAGAGATTGTAATGTCTAGAGTGCTTTTCATCAATATAAACTAAGGTAACAAACTACTTTTCTTTTCTTTCTCATTATTTCAATGTCCTGAATAATGCGTCATTACAGGTTCAGTCAACAAAGCATCTGGCTTGTGTTCTTGTATTAGAGTGTAATTCTGGTTTTCTTGAGTAATTATGGTATTTTTATTTTCTTTAATTAATTCAGTATAAATGATATTTAAAATTTCTTGTGTTATTGAAGAAGAACCGTGCCAGATGCGTACGTTGAGTCATACTTCCACACACAGAACAGTTACACTTGTGCTTTGGTTTCGTAGGTTTTTATAGTTGCTGGGGACTTAATTAATTAATTGTGTTAATGAAAATTTCCATTTCATTCTTTGTTATTGTTCTAAGCAGTCAGATTGCGTAATAATACTAGTCAGGGCCAACCGTTTACGAGACTTCGTAATCGGACAAACAGCTACTAAAGCAGAAATTAAAATTATTTTCAGTTCATTTAATTAAGCCCCCATGCAACGCTCCAATGTGCGTTCACCGCGATGTCGTCAAACACGGATGCTGTAAACAGAACCTGGATTCATTCGAAAAAATGACGTTTTGCCATTCGTGCACCCAGGTTCGTCGTTGAGTACACCATCTCAGGCACTCCTGTCTGTGATGCAGCGTCAAGGGTAACCGCAGCCATGGTCTCCGAGCTGATAGTCCAGGCTGCTGCAAACGTTGTCGAACTGTTCGTGCAGATGGTTGTTGTCTTGCAAACGTCCCCATCTGTTGACTCAGGGGTCGAGACGTGGCTACACGATCCGTTACAGCCATGCGGAAAAGATGCCTGCCATCTCGACTGCTACTGATACCTGGCCGTTGTGATCCAGCACGGCGTTCCGTATTACCCTCCTAAAGCCACCGATTCCATATTCTGCTAACAGTCATTGGATCTCGAACAACGCGAGCAGCAATGTCGCGATACGATAAACCGCAATCGCGACAGGTTACAATCCGACCTTCATCAAAGTCGGAAACGTGATGGTACGCATTTGTCCTCTTTACACGATGCATCACAACAACGTTTCACCAGGCAACGCCGCCGGTCAATTGCTGTTTATGTATGAGAAATCGGTTGGAAACTTTCCTCATGTCAGCACGTTGTAGGTGTCACCACCGGCGCCAACCTTGTGTGAATGCTCTGAAAAGCTAATCATTTGCATATCACAGCATCTTCTTCCTGTCGGTTAAATTTCGCGTCTGTGGCACGTCATCTTCGTGGTTTAGCAATTTTAATTGCCAGTAGTGTAGTAGTAGTGCGCCGCCCCCCCCCCCTCCCCCTCACCAGCCACTCGTGGGGGTAGGAGATACAAACCCAGTGGCTGCACATGCGGCGATGTATGTAGTCTGGTGATGTCACTTATACAGCATTTCCCATCTACTTTTTGGGTGTTACCTGACATTTGCGACACCATGTGTCTTATATTAAATTATGTGTCTCAGCGTCGTCTATATCGCTCTGGGCTTTTCTTAAAAAGTTAATAAGAAACAAAAGAAAAATTTGGAGTAGGAATTAAAATCCACGGAGAAGAAATAAAAGCTTTGGGGTTTTGCGATGACACTGTGATTCTGTCAGAGACAGCGAAGGACGTGGAAGACCACCTGAACGGAATGGTCACTGTCTTGAGAGGAGGATACAAGGTGAACATGAACAAAAGCAAAACGAGGTTAATGGAATGCTGACAGAATTAGATTAGGAATTAAGACACTTAAAGCAGTAGATGAATTTTGCTGTTTGGGCAGCAAAATAACTGATGACGGTCGAAATAGAGAGGATATAAAATATAGAGTGGCTGTGGCAAGTAAAGCGTTTCTGAAGAAGAGAAATTTGTTAACCTCGCGTATGGATTTAAGCGTCAGGAAGTCTTTTCTGAAAGTTCAAAAATGGTTCAAATGGCTCTGAGCACTATGGGACTTAACTGCTGTGGTCATCAGTCCCCTAGAACTTAGAACTACTTAAACCTAACTAACCTAAGGACATCACACACATCCATGCCCGAGGCAGGATTCGAACCTGCGACCGTAGCGGTCGCGCGGTTCCAGACTGTAGCGCCTAGAACCGCTCGGCCACTCCGGCCGGCCTTTCTGAAAGTATTTGTATTGAGTATACCCTTGTATGGAAGTGAAACATAGACGATAAACAGTATAGACAAGAAGAGAGTAGAAGCTTTCGAAAAGTGATGCTACAGAAGAATGCTGAAGATTACATGGGTAGTCACGTAACTAATGAGCAGGTACTGAATAGAATTGGGGAGAAGTGGAATTTGTGGCACAGATTGACTAGAAGAAGGAATCGGTTGGTAGGACACGTTCTGTGGCATCGAGGGATCACCAGTTTACTATTGGAGGGAAGCGTGGAGGGTAAAAATCCTAGACGGAGGCCAAGAGATGAATACACTATGCAAATTCAAAAGGTTGTAGGTTGGAGTAGTTATTCGGAGGTGAAGAGGCTTACACAGGATAGGGTAGCATGGAGAGCTGAATCAAACCAATCTCTGGACTGAAGACCACATCAATAAGAATCACCCTGCATACCAGCTTCGAAGTCGCGTCATACACGCTCCAGCAACTTTCCGATCGCCCCTTATACGTATGTGTCGTCAAAAAAGTCGAAACTCTTTCGCTCCTATTAGATAACAGGTAGGCTGATAGGCTCTCAAAACACGTACGAGAATAATGAGGATATTTCATTACCAACTCCGAACAACATGGCGCTTACGTCTTCTCCGTCCCACGTTCAGTAAACAAGAGGGCCCCCACGTCAAGTCTTTTTGGAAACGGAAGCCAACGTCACGTCTTCTGATCAACTGCACCGAACAAAACTGAGGCATGCATGTGTATTTCGGGCCTAAGGACTTCCCTACATCAGATATACATCTGGGTATCTCTGTTTCATCAAATATTCATTTGAAGACTGTCGTAGTACCAGAAACGTGATTAGAGTTACGGTTATGGACTTTTTTTCTGTGTATGTAGGCAACTCAGCCAAAAACTGTCATAGTTCACTTCTCAGAAGAACTCTCTATCAAGTGCCACAGATTTGGCTTCCAGATTACACTGTGCAGGCTGTGGCACAGTACGATGTGTGAAAACGGAGTGGAGAACAATCAGCCACCACTCTCGAAGCCTCACGCTAGCAGCTAAGCTGTGTACTCGGCAAGAGCGGCCCAGCGCCTCTTCGGGACGCGGCATTAGTGCACAATCACGGCCATCAATTCTCCCGCGGCGAGGACCGGGCGACCGAAACAATGGCCGTGAGGGGCGCGTTAACGAGACAGGTCAATAGCGGCCGCCGTCACCTGCCCGGAATTACATCGTCCGCCTGCCGGACGTGGCCGTGCGCGCGTCTGCCCGCGCAGCCACCGGCTCATTCAGCGGCGACCAGCTCGAGACGCGTCTTCACGCGGAAGGTGAGGCCGGGAGAGCCGGCGGCACCGTCCATCTCCTCGAAAATTGACGGTTGGGAAATTAGAGGCGTAGGATGGACTAATGACGCATAGTGGCAAGACTGTTCTCTGACGATGCTGATGTCTGCAGCGGAGTATCGTCGTTCAATGACCGCAACAAAATGAAGAGAGACATGAACAGAATTCCCCACTTGACGGGCTGAATGGCAGCTCTCTGTCAATGTGGATTTTGTTGTTGAGGTCTTCAGCCTGAAGACTGGTTCGATTCAGCTCTCCACGATAGTTCATCCTGTGCAAGAGTCTTCATCTCCGCATAACTACGCCAACATACGTACATTTACAATTGAAGATATGGGCGGAAAAACGGGCTAACACTCAATCGTAGTAACTTAGAAATAAGTGTTGCCATCTGTTGCTGGGTATTGTAGCTATCAAAATTGACATTGGTCTCACCCCTAAGGGTGAGATAAATGTCAGTTTTGATAGTTCCAGTACCCAGCAACAGATGGCAGCACATATCTCTACGCTTTCATATTTGAAGGCTAGCCCGTTTTTACGCGCATGTCTTCAATTTGAAACCCGCACATTTCCCACCTTTACTGGATTAACTATCCCTTGGTCCCTCAGGGTATGCCGTATCAGTCGATCCCTTCTTTTATTCAACACGTACCATAAATTTCTTTTTTCATCAGTTCAGCAGGTTCGTATTACTTATTCGATATATCCATCCAATCTTCGACATTCTTCTATAGCACGACGTTTCAGTGCCTTGTATTCCTTGTCCGAACTGTTTATCGACTTCCTGTCCGTCTCTGGTAGCTGAGTGGAGACCGAAGATTTGGAAACATGAGCACCAAAAATTCCTTCCTAACTTAGTTCGGCCACTGTGGTTCTCTGTCGCCTGTGGCAAGTTCAACACCAACCAACGGCTCCATGCAATTGGACTAGTGGACACTCCACTATGCCCGAAATGTTGCCAAGTGGATGACGAGCATCACCGCGTAACTTGTATCGCGGTGGAGGACGTCTGGCTCCTAGGAAGACAGATGGTAGCTTGCTACCTCCGTGTGACCCCGCAACATATTACACCTGCTTCCTTCTTACATCCGGAGAGTGACTACTTTCCGGCGACTAAATCACAGTCGATCATCTGGGTCAAAGGTTGGACGATCGCGTACCTCTATGGGGATGCTGCCAAGTCGCGACTTGACTTTTGGTATTTATTGCAGAAAGCCCACAATGAGGTTCATAGATGGTCACACTACCGGAAAACCTTTTCCAACTATCTTAGGCAGTCTTCCTCAACCACCATTCAGTTGGGATGTGCCGGGTGTAGTCGGTGTGCACATTTGACAGCTGATAATGAACCTCACGCTTCTCTCACCACTCAATATGTAATGCACATACTATACCATGAAATGATCTGCATCTTCCTTTTAACAGAGTGATCTTTATTGATAATAAATAAATAAAAAAACGTCCCTGTTCCTTTAAATTTGCGAAAAAAAAAGTGGTCAGCGCGACAGAATGTCCATCCTAAGGGCCCGGGTTCGATTCCCGGCTGGGTCGGAGATTTTCTCCGCTCAGGGACTGGGTGTTGTGTTGTCCTAATCATCATCATTTCATCCCCATCGACGCGCAAGTCGCCGAAGGGGCGTCAAATCTAAAGACTTGCACCCGGCGAATGGTCTACCCGATGGGAGGCCCTAGTCACACGACATCATCCTGCTTTCACTTTTGTATGAGGTTCTACTCCAGACGAACACCTACAAGACAACACTTCTTGAAACACAATTTTATATTCGATGTTAACAAATTTCTCTTGTTCCGGAATGTTCTCCTTGTTATTGCCAGTCTGCATTTTATATTCTTCCTGCTTCTGACATCATCTCTTCTTTTACTACCCAAGTAGTGGAACGTCGCGAGTTAATGCGCGATAACATTCGTTGCTATACAGCCCGCAGTAGTGGAGCCGGAGGCTGTGGAAGAAACCGCCACTTGTGTCTTAGCCAATGAGTCATGTACACCTGCTGCTACAGCAGCGTGAGAATGGCTCTTCTTAGCGACCGTACGTTCACCACCTGTAAGAACCTAAATAAATGATATTAGATATTATTCAATCATTTTCAAAATAGGTACACCAGCTTTTGACATTCAAGAGAAGATTGTATCCAAATTTCAGCGTTATAACTATCATAGTTTCAGAGATAGAAAAAATTGCTAAAAAATAAAAAACCGCCGCTTAGGTAGCTATATTCAGTTAGGAAATATAATAGTTTATCTTTTGGTATAATTGGAAAACCTAAACAGAACTCTCAGTGTGTAGAATTAATTAATTCACATTTTCATATTTTTTTCGTTTTCGTAATATAAAAATCAGACAAAATTATTATTGGTGTCTAAGATCGTTGTGGGAGTATATGTGAGTGAATGAGAGTGTGTACGTGGGACATTCGTCAAATTTTAATGTTGCATTATATACTGTCTTAAGTAACCTGCAAGAGTTACGCAAGCCTGTAGTGGGAAAATGTTCATAGCGAATTTACCCACTTTACTGATGACGTATGTCTAGGTGTGATTGCTATTGTAACAGAGCAGCCCGAAAGTTCGCTGAAGTATTATCTGTATCTAAAGAATATGTCCAGATTTATTGCCTTTTCGTTTTCGTTTATTAAATATTACTTTAATATTTGTGTATCAGAATGACGTAGATGCGTCTGTATGTAAGGATTGGTCCAGGCCGGTTTTGGAGCGAGTATGATCATGAGCGAGCATTCTGATTGGGACAGAGTATGGTTAACCAATCAGAACTGAGACGGTTCCCACTCGTTACCTGATACTTATGATGGGAGCGAGGCCACAAGAAGGGGGTCACTCGCTAGCTTTGAACGCGGACGCTCATTTTACTAGTGCCAGTCAAAATAATGTGTAAAATGAAGGAATATTGAGTTCCTCGCGTTTGATACGTTTCGTGACTACCGCTGATGAAGTTACGGACCATTTTGTGAAGTCTGGAAGTTCTACAATTGTTTTGTTGTACAGATATTCGCGTGTGAAAATTTGGCCTTCATAGTATCCGTGAGGCATGTTTCAGTATTCATCCACTGAGCATTTATGGCGAGCAGCGGTGAAATTAGTGACTGTAAACATGTTGTTTGATTCAGGTCAGGTTTGGACAGATTCCTGGCTGCTGTGCGCATGTGAAATGAGTGTATGAATTGTGAACTCGACGAAAATAAGCAATAGTTTAAATGTGGACTGAATAGTACCGTTTTTTTTTTTTTTGGCTATATGAACAAAATAAACCTTTTGGTGTGGAAATTTCGGACATTATTTTCCAGAAGCCAATCCATTATCTTACCACCCAATAAAATTTTTAGGACAGTTTTGCTAGAAAACTTTATTTCCTTACTAGAGTTGCTCGACCTCAGTTATTGTAGATACATCATATTGTAAGTATCTGCATTGCTAAGTGAAGGGACATCGAGCAGACGCCATTCTGAGGTAGGTGAATTTTAATTTGCAGACTGCACAGAGACGGAATTCTAACCCCCCACATCGCAGTAGCAAGACTCGTCTGTTACTTTTACTATCTCACTTCTTCATCTAATTCCCTCAGCAGTTCCAGATTTAAGTCGACCACAATCCATTACGATTGTTCCATTTTTGTTGAAGTTTTTTCAACGCACTATCCATTGCGCTCAGATGTTCTTCCAAGTCCTTTGCCATCTCTGACACACTCAAACTGTCGGCGGAAAACCAAAATTTTTCTTCTCCTTCAATTTTAAATCCTTTTCCAAATGTGGATATATGTACTGTAAAGCTTAAATCATCCGATTTCATGGTTAGCTGTGAACATCTTCAACACGTCACATCGTGGAAGTACACTATCCGATCAGAACTATCCGGACCACTTTCAGTGAACATGAATACGAGGTGAGTACACTCATGAGCGCTCGAGTTCTACTAGGGACACTTTCAGTCTGGTAGCTGAATGTCTGTGGAGGAATGACAGCCCATTCTTCCTCAAGGGCTGAAACCAGAGAAGATAGCGATGTCGAACGCTGGGTTTGCAATGAAATCAACATCCTAACTCGTCCCTAAGGAGTTCTTTTGTATTCAGATCTGGACCTTGGGCAGGCCAGTTCATTCCAGGAATGTTGTTCTCCACAATATGCTGCTTTATGAAGAAATGCATTGCTATGCTGAGACAACCATCGTCCCAAGCTCTTCATCTACTGTAGAAAGTACATAATGATGCAAAACGTATTCCTATCCTTTCTCAATTAGCGATTACATAAGTGCAGTAAAAAGAACACACGTTAACCACCAAAAACATGCCAATACCGTAACATCACCTCACTGTCGGAACTACGCACAATGACAGGTAAGGTTCGTCAGGCATTCACCAGACCCAAGCCCTTCCGTCGGACTGCCACATGATATAGCGTGATTCCTCACTCCAAATCTCCCGTTTCCAGTCATTCACTGTCCAGTGGGGGCCGCTGTTTGCACCATCTCAACTGAATACGGAACTATGTGGCTTAGAGAAGCTACTCCGTCATTGTACCCCCTTGTTTTTACTCTCTGTGCACAGCCATTGTGCCTGCTGAACTAATGGTACCACTGTGGAATTCCTTCCGCTGATTCTATATGATTTTTTACAGCCCCTCTCCACAACCTCGAAGGTCGTATCCGTCGGAACATGATGTCTGCTTGGTCCTGGTTTAGCTGTGGATGTTTCTTCGAGTTGCAATTTCAGTCACACTGCCAACAGTCGGCTTGTGCGGGTTCAGAATCGTTGAAACTTCTCTGGTGGATTTGTTACTTAGGTAACATCAGTGACTGGTCGACGTCCAAAGTCACGAATCTCTCCCCACCGACCTATTCTCCTCTTACTACTTTCTACTAATAACATAATACTTCCCCGTCCACCCGCTTCTTTCACACTAGCGGGTACTCCTTTCGTGACAGCTAGAGAAGGATTCGGCGTCACATAATTTCTCGATGCGGTTGAGAGAGTTTGTTACCTGCATAATCGTTGAATCTGTCAGAAGTTAGAAAATAAAACGTATTTTATATATTAAAACATGACAATATGCTAGCCATTTACATAATTGGACTTCTTACTGTTATCTTTTCTGCAAGAAAATTATATAAATGAAACACCGCCAGATAACACATATAACATATTAAAAAATTCTTCTTTTTAGCAGAAGGAGTTGTTAAGAAGAGATTTGGAATTATTATCCGTTAGCACCTTAAATTCTACAAAACTTAGGGCAAATATTTTTACAACTGCGTACATAGCTCCTTTACCTCCAAAGGTAAGTTTAAGTAATAGTGGTGGTTATTTTTGTTCCTAGTATTAGATTTGTGAATACAGCTATTATTATCGAAATGTGGAAGGTTCTTTTCTACAAATATATTATTTTTGTTACGGTTTGTTCTTCACAAATGAGACGAAGCTCTATCATCTCTTGCCATAGACAATACAGCAATTATACACTACTGGCCATTAAAATTGCTACACCCCGAAGATCACAGACGCGAAATTTGACCGACAGGAAGAAGCTGCTGTGGTATGCAAATGATTAGCTTTTCAGAGCATTTACACAAGGTTGGCGCCAGTGGCGACACCTACAACGTGCTGACATGAGGAAAGTTTCCAACCGATTTCTCATACACAAACAGCAGTTGACCGGCGTTGTCTGGTACAACGCTGTTGTGATGCCTCGTGTAAGGAGGAGAAATGCGTACCATCACGTTTCCGACTTTGATAAAGGTCGGATTGCAGCCTATCGCGATTACGGTTTATCGTATCGCGACATTGCTGCTCGCGGTGGTCGAAATCCAATGACTGTTAGTAGAATATGGAATCGGTGGGTTCAGGAAGGTAATACGCAACGCCGTGCTGGATCCCAACGGCCTCTTATCATTAGCAGTCGAGACGACAGGCATCTTATTCGCATGGCTGTAACGGATCGTGCTGTCACGTCTCGATCCCTGAGTCAACAGATAGGGACGTTTGCAAGACAACAATCATGTGCACGAACAGTTCGACGACGTTTGCAGCAGCATGGACTATCAGCTCGGAGACCATGACTGCAGTTACCCTTGACGCTGCATCACAGACAGAAGCGCCTGCGATGGTGTACTCAATGACGAACCTGGGTGTACGAATGGCAAAACGTCATTTCTTCGAATGAATCCAGTTTCTGTTTACAGCATCATGATGGTCGCATCCGTGTTTGGCGATATCGCGGTGAATGCACATTGGAAGCGTATATTCGTTATCGCCTTACTGGCGTATCACCCGGCGTGATGGTATGGGGTGCCATTGGTTACACGTCTCGGTCACCTCTTGTTCGCATTGACGGCACTTTGAACAGTGGACGTTACATTTCAGATGTGTTACGACCCGTGGCTCTACCCTTCATTCGATCGCTGCGAAACCCTACATTTCAGCAGGTTAATGCACGACCGCATGTTGCAGGCGCTGTACGGGACTTTCTGGATACAGAAAATGTTCGACTGCTGCCCTGGCCAGCACAATCTCCAGATCTCTCACCAATTGAAAACCCCTGGTCAATGGTGGCCGAGCAACTGGCTCGTCACAATACGCCAGTCACTACTCTTGATGAACTGTGGTATCGTGTTGAAGCTGCATGGGCAGCTGTACCTGTACACGCCATCCAAGCTCTGTTTGACTCAATGCCCAGGCGTATCAAGGCCGTTATTGTGGCCAGAGGTGGTTGTTCTGGGTACTCATTTCTCAGTATCTATGCACCCAAACTGCGTGAAAATGTAATCACATGTCAGTTCTAGTATAATATATTTGTCCAATGAATACCCGTTTATCATCTGCATTTATTCTTGGTGTAGCGATTTTAATGGTCAGTAGTGTATAAGGGGCGAGCGAAAAGGTTCCGTCTGAGGAAATAGCTGCAGCATATGTGCAACCCAGAGCGACACCGGTGCGGGCATATAAGCACCGATATGTAGGCAACGTGTTAGTCTGGACTTCGAAAGGAGAGTTTCTTTATTTCTCTGTATAAATCCTGTGTTGTGGCAAGAAATGTACTACTCCCATGAGCAGGGGAAAAAAAGCCGGGAACGTTTAACCTATGCATTAAATATGAGCTTCCAAACCATAGTATGAAACTGGTAACCTCCATCTGAGTCATAACATAGCCATTGCACACGCACGCTTACGTAAGTTAAGCACAACTTAAACTGTGTTTTGCATAGTTAACGTTTGTTCATTGAGCAGTAACTAATGTTTCAACTAGAAACTGACCAAGAACTGAATCAGTGTGTACTTTATCCTTATTGCGTCCAGCAGTACAGATGAGTATGTCACCCACAAACAAGTAATCATTGATTTCCAAACATGAACGATAACTGAACCACCAAACTCAGCACATAATTTGTGAATACCATCTCCATGTAACATCTCAGCAATCTGCCAGATCACTCTCCAGCACGTTCAGTAAACACCGACCACGGCAACAGCGGTAATCCACCTCCGTTTGTGCATCTGAAACTTAATTTTATGCAATGTCAGGCAAATCATTGCTAATGTTTTGCAATTGCAGACCGAATTCAGTATGTGGCCTCTGATGCATCACAATACTCTCGGTGATGATTAGAATCAATGATTAGAAGCAACAAGTTAAAGCAATATGGCAATATAGGAACGTGGCACTGCATATGCACTGCTGTGCGAAACTTATGGACGAAAGTAACTTTCGCATGGTGAGTAAATTCCGAGTAATGTAGCTCGATGACACTTGAACCATGCGTAGAAGTAACTGCTACAGTATACACTGAGGCGATAAAAGTTGCGGGATACCTCCTAATATCGGTCAGATCTCCTCTTTCCCGGCGTATTGCAGCAACTCGACGTCGCATGGACTTCCCTGCAGAAATACTGACTCATGTTGCCTCTATAGTCGTCCGTAATTGCGACAGTGGTGCCGGCGCAGGATTTTGTGCACGGACTGTCCTCTCAATTATGCCCCATAGACAGGGTGTTACAAAAATGTACGGCCAAACTTTCAGAAAACATTCCTCACACACAAAGAAAGAAAATATCTTATGTGGACATGTGTCGGGAAACGCTTACTTTCCATGTTAGAGCTCATTTTATTACTTCTCTTCGAATCACATTAATCATGGAATGGAAACACACAGCAACAGAACGTACCAGCGTGACTTCAAACACTTTGTTACAGGAAATGTTCAAAATGTCCTTCGTTAGCGAGGATACATGCATCCACTCTCCGTCGCATGGAATACCTGATGCGCTGATGCAGCCCTGGAGAATGGCGTATTGTATCACAGCCGTCCACAATACGAGCACGAAGAGTCTCTACATTTGGTACCGGGGTTGTGTAGACAAGAGCTTTCAAATGCCCCCATAAATGAAAGTCAAGAAGGTTGAGGTCAGGAGGGCGTGGAGGCCATGGAATTGGTCCGCCTCTACCAATCCATCGGTCACCGAATCAGTTGTTGAGAAGCATACGAAAACTTCGCCTGAAATGTGCAGGAGCTCCATCAAGCATGAACCACATGTTGTGTCGTACTTGTAAAGGCACATGTTCTAGCAGCACAGGTAGAGTATCCCGTATGAAATCATGATAACGTGCTCCATTGAGCGTAGGTGGAAGAACATGGGGCCCAATCAAGACATCACCAACAATGCCTGCCCAAACGTTCACAGAAAATCTGTGTTGATGACTTGATTGCACAACTGCGTGCGGATTCTCGTCAGCCCACACATGTTGATTGTGAAAATTTACAATTTGATCACGTTGGAATGAAGCCTTATCCGTAAAGAGAACATTTGCACTGAAATGGGGATCGACACATTGTTGGATGAACCATTCGCAGAAGTGTACCTGTGGAGGTCAATCAGCTGCTGATAGTGCCTGCACACGCTGTACATGGTACGGAAACAACTGGTTCTCCCGTAGCACTCTCCATACAGTGACGTGGTCAACGTTACCTTGTACAGCAGCAACTTCTCTGACGCTGAAATTAGGGTTATCGTCAACTGCACGAAGAATTGCCTCGTCCATTGCAGGTGTCCTCGTCGTTCTAGGTCTTCCCCAGTCGCGAGTCATAGGCTGGAATGTTCCGTGCTCCCTAAGACGCCGATCAATTGCTTCGAACGTCTTCCTGTCGGGACACCTTCGTTCTGGAAATCTGTCTCGATACAAACGTAACGCGCCACGGCTATTGCCCCGTGCTAATCCAAACATCAAATGGGCATCTACCAACTCCGCATTTGTAAACATTGCACTGACTGCAAAACCACGTTCGTGATGAACACTAACCTGTTGATGCTGCGTACTGATGTGCTTGATGCTAGTACTGTAGAGCAATGAGTCGCATGTCAACACAATCACCGAAGTCAACATTACCTTCCTTCAATTGGGCCAACTGGCGGTGAATCGAGGAAGTACAGTACATACTGACGAAACTAAAATGAGCTCTAACATGGAAATTAAGCGTTTCCGGACACATGTCCACATAATATCTTTTCTTTATTTGTGTGTGAGGAATGTTTCCTGAAAGTTTGGCCGTACCTTTTTGTAACACCCTGTATGTTCGTTGGGATTCATGTCTGGCGATATGAGTGGCCAAATCATTCATTCGAACTGTCCAGAATGGTCTTCAAACCTGCAGCGAGCAATTGTTATCCATAAAAATTCTATCGTTGTTTGAGAACGTGAATCCACGAATGGCTGCAATCTCTGAACAGTCGAACATAACTGTTTTACAGTAAATGATGTTCAACTGGACCAGAGGACCCGGTCCATTCCATGTAAACACAGCCCGCACTATTATGGAGCCACCACGGGCTTGCACAGTGCCTTGTTGACAACTTGGGTCCATGGCTTCGTGCGGCCTGCGGACCACTCGAACCATACCGTCAACTCTTACCAAATGAAATTGGCACTCATCTGACCAGGCCACGGTTTTCCAGTCGTCTAGGATCCAACCGATATGGTCACGAGCCAAGGAGAGGCTCTGCATGCGATGTCATGCTGCTAGCAATGGCACTCTCGTCGGTCTTCTGCTGCCATAGCCCACTAACGCCAAAATTCGCCACACTGTCCCAACTGGTACGTTCGTCATACGTCCCACATTGTTTCTGCGGACATTTCACGCAGTGTTGCTTGTCAGTTAGCACTGACCACTCTATGCAAACGCCGCTGTTCTCGGTCGTTAAGTGAAGACAAAATGGCTCTGAGTACTAATGGACTTAACATCTATGGTCATCAGTCCCCTAGAACTTAGAACTACTTAAACCTAACTAACCTAAGGACATCACACAACACCCAGTCATCACGAGGCAGAGAAAATCCCTGACCCCGCCGGGAATCGAACCCGGGAACCCGGTCGTGGGCAGCGAGAACGCTACCGCACGACCACGAGCTGCGGACTAAGTGAAGACCGTCTGCCACTGCGTTGTCCGTGCTGAGATATAATGCCTGAAATTTGGTATTATTGGCACATTCCTGACGTTGTGGATATCGGAATATTAATTTACGTAATGATGTCCCTTGCGTCTAGCTCCAGTTATCGTTACGCGTTCAAAATCTGTTAGTTCCCGTCGTGCGGCCATAATCACGCCGGAAACTTTTTTCACATGAGTCACCTGAGTAAAAAGACAGTTCCCCCCCAATGCACTGCCCTTTTATACCTTGTGTACGCGATACTACCTTCATCTGTATATTTGCATATTGCTATTCTATGACTGTTGTCACCTCAATGTAATAAAGAAGGTATCAAAAAGAAATAGGTAAATGTGGTATCGATAGCTACGATGCCACAGGGTAGGTGCCCGTTCTTAGGTTGGCACTACGAGAGCGGAAGATCTTCGCCGACCACAGCGCCCTCTAGCCGACGCCGTGCAGCTCTAC
This sequence comes from Schistocerca nitens, assembly GCF_023898315.1. Taxonomy (NCBI): domain Eukaryota; kingdom Metazoa; phylum Arthropoda; class Insecta; order Orthoptera; family Acrididae; genus Schistocerca; species Schistocerca nitens. Next base: position 844,178,302 of record NC_064617.1, read on the forward strand.
GAGCGCCGCTCCCCTTTGGGCAGTTCATCAATAGCAGACGGCCGGGACACTTCGGTTTAGCTTCGCTTGGAATAGAGGCTTTGCACTGCTTACGACGGGTCTAAGGCTTCGCACCTACGTGCTTATCTGTACAAATTTACGTATGACTCTGTATATACAGGGTGCGTCAAAAAATGTGTACACACTTTGAACTCTCATAGACAATTTATTTTCCGTTCTACAAGGTTAAATATCTGTGAGAAAGTAATGTTATGTTTCTTCAACAGGTGGCAGCAGTGGCAAGGAAGTAACTGCAACATGGCGGACGTGCGTTTGAGCTTTGAAGCGCGGAAGCAGATAATGAAGTGGTACTGGAAGTTTGAGAATGTAGCTGCGGTTCGAAGACAGTGGGGAAGTGAATATGGTACAGAACCACCTTCAAGGTTAACACACGTCCACGAGACAAATTCGAAATTCATGGAACAGTGTGTGATGTGCATAAAGGTCGATCAGGGCTACCTCGTACAGCTACAAGTGATGATTCCACAACTGCTGGTTTGGTACTGTTTGAGCGTTCGCCTCAAAAATCTTCAAGGCAAGCTACACGTGAGAGTAATATAAGTGCTAGTAGTGTGCAACGCATTCTGAAGAAAGGTAAGTTTCATGTGTACATTCCAAGGCTGGTGCAACAGCTAAGTGACGACGATCCAGATCGAAGGTTAGAATTTTGTGAATGGGTTCAGGAGATGGTGAGACGTGAACCGGGATTTATGGATAGCATAATTTGGTCGGATGAAGCCCAATTCAAACTCAATGGAACTGTCAATAGGCACAATTGTGTGTACTGGGCTGAAGATAATCCTCACATTACAGTTGAAAAGGCTGTGAATTTGCCTGGTGTAAATGTGTGGTGTGGTTTGTCTGCAAGGGGACTCATTGGACATTTCTGCTTTGAAGGTACTGTTGCTGGAGAAACGTACCTAACCATGCTTGCAGACTCCATATTCTATGCCATTCGTGCATTATACAGTAATGATGAGTTTTATTTCTAACAAGATGGCGTCCCGCCGCACTATCATAGGGACGTACGAGCATACCTGTATCACAATGTGCCAGGCCAGTGGATAGGACGCAGGGGACCAATCGAGTTTCCTGCACGCTCTCCAGATCTCACGCCGCTGAATCTCTTCTTATGGGGCACAGTGAAAGATGAGGTGTACAAACGTAAACCACGTAATCTGGACACATTTTGGAATGAGATTCAGGTGGTGTGCGCAGAAATCTCATTGGACACTTTTGGTACTCAGAAATGTATTGGTGCTGAAGGCCACTAGTTTGAACATTAACCACATTTGCAAAGTACATTTATTTTTCCAATTGGACTTTAAGCTTTCCATTTCCAGAAATTTAACATTGTAGAACGGGAAATAAATTTTCTACGACGCTTCAAAGTGTGTATACATTTTTTTGTCGCACCCTGTATTCATGCACCAGTAAACCCCTTTTACTTACTTGCAGTATCGACGTGTTTTACCTCACCTGCTCCTACTCGATTCCTTCATTCTGCCAACCTTTAAGTTTTCAGTAGGAGACACACGCGCCGCCTTCCAGGCGGGATACAAAAGTAATGAGACCAAAAAAATGGTACTTTTATTCAAAGACAATAATTACAATGAAGTCGCAGCGATTTATGATGGTTCTCTAGATATTACAAACAGCAGGACATGGTTCTTAATACGGTATGTGACCACCTCGGACGATAATGCATGGTCGGCAACGTGGTCACTTGTTGACCACGAGGTTGGTAAGGACGTCTTGTGGTTGGGCGCTTCATTTCTACACCAGTACAGTTGACAATTGCTGGACGGTCGTTGATGCATTTCGACGCGGTGAAATATGTCTCCCCGACGCGTCCATCTCGTGCTCGATGGATTTAAGTCGGAGGAACGTGCAGGCAAGTCCGAATATCCTCTCGTTCCATGAGGTCACCCACCTGCGCTACTCGAAGCGTTCGCGCATTGTCATCCATAGAATTGAAGTCAAGTATGAACGCACCACTAAAAAGATGCACGTCGGAAAGGAATGCAGTATCATAATAACACTGACTGATGAGTGTACCGTATTCAAGCACTTGGATGTCATTACAACCATGCTACATTATGGTTTCGCGCATCATAACATCTGGACGACAAAAACAATCCTGTTCGGCAATGATGGACGTACTCTCATATGGCGAGAGGTGGAACCACGCAATGCATCTAGGAACACTGATCTCATCATGTCATCATTGGTATCAATTTCTGAGTAAACCTCCTATAAATTTATATGATTTTGAAACGCTGTCTCTCACTCGCAGCGACATTCTTCAGAAATATGTAATTTTTTTAAGAATTGTTTTTATGTTATTATGATACGAGGAGATGTTAAATGTTCTAATCCGATGTTTGTCTTTATCGATAACGGTTGTATTTGTATACTTAAGGGGGGTAGGACGTCAAACGGGCCGACTTGGAGCAGGAGAGGCACCACAGGAATTTTAATTTGCACCGTCTATACTTTTACAAATAAATTCATAAAACTTTGTCAGCATGACCAGGAAGGATTCAGAATTCACACTCATAGCAGTGGAAGTTAGAAAACATAACGAAGTAATTTTTTTACATGTAAAATTTCATCATTGTTTTCACTTACTAATGGTAGCGTTTTTGCTATAGGTACACTTTTCTTCATAAGTAAGAGAGATTCTTCGATGAATTTTGCACAGCATACAAACCATACTTAAAGGTGTATGAAACTATAGAATTTTCCAAATCTATTAAAAACTGTGGTAAAAATTGAGGTAATTAATTACAAAATTTGTGTTTTTCTAAACATGAAGTTTAAAATAAAACAGCTCCTTCGTGTTTTCATAAATTAAATAAATTCTACAGTTTCATACACCTGTACGTATGGTATGTATGCTGTGTAAAATTCATCGAAGACTCTAACTTATGAAGAAAAGTGTACCTATAGCAACAAATGCAGCCATTAGTAAGTGAAAAAATAATGAAATTACGCACGTAAAAAAGAAAATTATTTTGTTATGTTTTCCAACTTCGACTGCAATGAGTGTGAATTCTGAATCCTTCCTGGTGATGCTGACAAAGTTTTATGAACTTATTTGTAAAAGTATAGACACTGGAAATTAAAATATCGTGTGATGCCTCTCCTGCTCCAAGTCGGCCCGTTTGACGTCCTACACCCCTTAACTTATTTACACATCATAATGGATTTATCACACTTTTGCGTTTCGAAAATTTATTATCCTACATATTTTCTTTGTTCAGAAATTCCACTACGTGTTTTAATATTTCAGATTTTCTTGCTACATAACGTATTCCGTTCAGTTGTATTGCAATTTGCTCAGCGGCTACGCTACTTATGCTTACAGCGTTTTCATTTATGTCCCGTAAGAACTGTTCAGCAATTTGCATAAGGCGTTGTTCGCGCAGTTCATCGAGCTATACGGCGACAGATATTGTGTCATCGTAAAATACTGCTTCCACCATTCAAGTTTCCCTTCTCACAAACTGCCTCTCTCGGGTTCTTCGGCCGATGTTCTATTATTTTTCTGACGTTTCGCTGGCACGAGTGGCTGGCATTGTTAATGTTTGGCCATCGATTGGTGGTTGTCAATTCGGCCGCAAACTATATGTACCTGGCTCGCCAACGTCCAAGGGCTTCTCCGCGGTCATTTCCGGCGCGGTTCTCTTGCTACCTGCGACGGTGGTTCGCCGCAGCACGGGAAGCCAGGATCCGTCTACCTTGACGCTCTATTCTTTCTTGTTGAAACTACTCTCGTGTTTGTGTATTTCTCAACAAGCAGGTATGATAGTTCTCCTCTACAGCCAGAACTTCCGTATCGGCGAATTTTACTATGCGGTCGTCGCCGCGCGGGATTAGCCGAACGGTCTTTGCGGCTGCAGTCATGGACTGTGCGGCTGATCCCGGCGGAGGTTCGAGTCCTCCCTCGGGCATGGGTGTATGTGTTTGTCCTCAGGATAATTTAGGTTAAGTAGTGAGTAAGCTTAGGGACTGATGACCTTAGCAGTTAAGTCCCATAAGATTTCACACACAGTTTTTTTTTTTTTTTTTAAACATACTATGTGGTCGGTCTCACACAGCGCGTGTTCTGGCACAACCGAATTCTTCACCTGCCCCAGCCTGCAATGTCTGTAATCCTGGTTTTGATTTACACATTATTAGGTAGTGTAGGAAGATGATAACAGACGTCTTTGTTCATAGACAAATTGAGTGTATGAAGCTCAAGTTTTAACACAATTTGGGACAGTATAGCATGCAGTTTGCAGTCAAACCCCCTCTCCCCTCCCCCATCCACTTTGCGATTTGCGTACGTTTCTGATTTTTTAAGTCAAACGGCGTTATTAATGGATCATATTCAGTGCCTGGGGCTATATTTCAGGGCGCAAACCGGTTCATAAACAGAAACATCCTAATATTGTCCTTAAGGTACCTAGCGATACTTTTGAAAAGCCCAATCTGAGTGAGCGAATGGTTATTTGAACTGCCGTCCTAAATGCTAGTCAACTTCTTTAGCAGGGCTCCATCGTGCTCCATGGTGACTTGGAACCAGACACTCATGCGTGGCTTAAATCACCTAAGACGAATGCAGAGACTGTTCCTAGAAGACAACTCACGATTTCCTCGCATATCCTACACGCTGAGTGAAGAACAGCATGGGTTTAGGAAAGGAAGAAGCACGATCGACCTGATATTTTCTATCCGGCAACTGCTGGAAAAAAGTTGGGAGTATAACAAAAGGGTGATAATGGTTTTTATAGACATAGAAAAGGCATATGACTCAGTTAACAGGGAAAGACTGGGAAGAAATGAAGATAGATATAGAAGAGAGATACAGTAATGTAATAAAGACAATGTACAGAGGACACAATTATAGAATTAGAACACCATTGGGGAACTCTGAATACTTCGAAATAAGACAAGGACTGAAGAAAGGAAGTATTCTATCTGCTGCACTTTTTAATGTTGTGATGGAGGGAATGAATATGGCTCTGAGCCCTATGCGACTTAACATCTGAGGTCATCAGTCGCCTAGAACTTAGAACTAATTAAACCTAACTAACCTAAGGACATCACACACAGCCATGCCCGAGGCAGGATTCGAACCTGCGACCGGAGAGGTCGCTCGGTTTCAGACTGTAGAGCCTAGAACCGCACGGCCTTTCTGGCCGGCTGGGAATGAATAGGGCAGTAAAAGAAAAAGACTAAAAGATTATTTTTGGAGATGACATGGTAATATGGGGTGATAAAGAGGAAGATGTACAGCTACAGCTTGATCCGTGGAAGGAAATAATGAAAAGGTATGGATTAAAAATATATAAAGATAAGAGTGAAGTAATGGTATTTGGAAGAGAGAAAGGGATCAACGGAAATATTACCTTGAATGGAGAACCCTTCAAAGTGGTAGAAAGTTTCACTTATTTAGGGAGTGAAATATCTAGGGATGGAAGAATAACTAACGAAATTAATAGGAGGTTACAGAACGGAGACAATTTCTACCAAACAATAAAACACCTGATTTGGAATAAGGAAGTATCAGAAAAAGCAAAACTCCTTATGCATAAGAATTATTACTTCCCTATTGTCACCTATGGTGGAGAAACATGGAAAATGACAGAAAGGGACTGGAGCAGACTGCAAGCAGGGGAAATGAAATTTCTCAGAGCAGTTAAGGGAAAAACAAGAATGGGCAGAGTAAGGCTCAAAATGGCTCTGAGCACTATGCGACTTAACTTCTGAGGTCATCAGTCGCCTAGAACTTAGAACTAATTAAACCTAACTAACCTAAGGACATCACACACATCCATGCCCGAGGCAGGATTCGAACCTGCGACCGTAGCGGTCACGCGGTTCCAGACTGAAGCGCCTTTAACCGCACGGCCACACCGGCCGGCGGCAGAGTAAGGAATGTAGAGATTATAAAGGACCTTAAACAAGAAAGTATGAGAGAAGAAATTGAAAAAAAGAGATTAAGATGGTATGGGCATGTTAAGAGGATGCATGGTCAGAGACTCCCCAAAATTATGGAAGAACTAAAGATGGATGGGAAAAGACCTAGAGGGCGCCCAAGAACATGGTGGAAAATGGGAGTGAGAATATCTGTGGAAAGGAGAGGTGTGGCCTGGCAGCAAGTGGAGGAAGAAAAGTGGTGGGAGGACCGAGCCAAATGGAGAGGACTCGTCAGCACCCAGACCGGCAGTAGCTGGAGCGGGATTCGGGTATAGATAGATCCTATACGCTGTACGTTATGCCAGCTCTAACCTCAATTGTCCTTTCTCTTACGATCCGAACCACACACCAACCTGACCCTATAGAAACGCGACCCGCCACTTACAACTGGCCAGGCGCTGCTGTCAGTAGAAGTGCAGAAGCGCGGTCACTGGCCCGCTGGCGGCGCCGGCGGTGACGGCGGCCGGTGTTGTGAAGGCCGCCAGCGCCACCGGCGGATCCCCGCGGAGTCGCTCCCGAGGAATGCGCTCCCATTGTGGCGGCCTCGCCTGGCGGGGGACCGGCCTTTATTAGGTCGATGATTAGCCGCGCCTCCAGCCGGTAGCCGGTAGCCGTCGCCGGGCGCCCCGGGCAGGCGTCGCCCGCTGTCTGGCCGGCGGATGATGCTCTGCGCCACTCGACCGGACTGGCCTGGAATGGGCTGCGCCTGGAGATGTAAAACTACCGCAGGCTACCGTAGACCCTCGTAAGAAACCGTTGATTACGGTACTTTTCCTAGTAGCTTTGGTCATTTAAGTTAGTATCCGCGTTACCTGCACGTTCGGTGTGTTGCATACCTATCGGGCGTTACCTCATTTCTACCGCTTTGCTTGCGGATGCAATCAGTGTCTTATCACACAAAGCAGATAGTGCGATTGTACATGTGTGTCTTTGTATTTCGTAATATGCTTGGTAATGACACATAGTTGCTAAGGCGTTTTTATGTTAAAGACATTTATGCTTAGCACGCATGGTTTCGACACTAATTAGTTACTGCAGTGGGGCTTCGCCCTCTTACTATAATATTTAAATGTAAGAAATTTTTTATACCTTGGCTTTGTAGTTTGTTCTCAGGTAAATTGTTTAATGTTGCCATACCAATAGATAGGTTTGTCCATTTGTAAGACGGCTTTCAGTCACATTTTGTTTATATGTATATTTGCTCTAAATAATTTTGAGACAGTTTGTCTCTCGAGCCTCGCCGCAGAACTGCTCGCGACGCCTAGTTTCCGTGCCGCTCACATGTGGTCCTTATTTCTGGCCGGCGTAGCTTCGTCTACGTTCGCCTTAATGGTTTTAATTTTGACAGACATAATCTTATGATTATGCGTCTTTATTGTTTTAATTTTTAATCTGTGACATGGTCAGTGTTTGGCTCTCAAAATAATTTAATTTTTTGTAAGTATCACGATTTCTTTATTATTCAATCATTAGAGTGATGATGCATTTCAGTGAGTAATATATGTCCGTATGTGGTTTAATTTATAGGTTCTGAAGAAGATTCCATTACTGGAATCGAAACCTAGCTAAAAGAGTAAAAATTACCTTGCAACTGAAGGCTGAAAAAATTGTTTATTTGCTCACATTTGTACTTAGACGACTCATGTGGAAAGGTTTCCGATGTGAATATGGCCTCACGACACGTATTAAGAGTCTTTGAGCACGGAATGGTAGTTGAAGCTAGATGCATGGGACATCCCATTGCCGGCCGCGGTGGCCGTGCGATTCTGGCGCTGCAGTCCGGAACCGCGGGACTGCTACGGTCGCAGGTTCGAATCCTGCCTCGGGCATGGGTGTGTGTGATGTCCTTAGGTTAGTTAGGTTTAAGTAGTTCTAAGTTCTAGGGGACTTATGACCTAAGATGTTGAGTCCCATAGTGCTCAGAGCAATTTTTTTTGGACATCCCATTTCGGAAATCGTTAGGTGATTCACTATTCCAAGATACACAGTGTCAAGAGTCTTCAGAGAATAACAAATTTTAGGCATTACCTTTCACAACGGAGAATGCACTGGCAGAGCAGCAGCGTTTGAGTAGGCTGTCAGTGCTCACAAACATGCAACATTGCGAGAAATAACCGCCGAAATCAATGCGGGACGTACGCGAACGTATCGATTAGGATACTGCGGGGAAATCTGGTTTTAAATGGCTGTGGCAGCGGACGACCGACGCAAGTGCCTTTCCTATCAGCACGACATCCCCTGTAGCTCGTCTCCTGCGCTCTTGACAAGATCGATTGAACCCTAGAGTACTACAAAACCGTGACCCCCTCAGATGATTCCCGCCTTAAGTTAGTAAGAACTAATGGCAGAAAATACAACAAATGAGTCCTCGGTGAAAATTTTTGGTCTTATTGACAAGGTTTCAACACATCTAAGAGTGCTTTTATCAGAAGTTAGACATGCAAAGTGGTTTGTAACATAATTACAAATTTATGAAGAAACTTTTTTATATATAAAAATGTTTCTTCATAAATTTGTAATTATGTTATAAACCACTTTGCATGTCTAAATTCTGATAAAAGCACTCTTAGAAGTGTTGAAACCTGGTCAATAAGACCAAAAATTGTGACCGAGGGCTCATTTGTTTCATTTTAAATTTATAAACGGTCACTGAACCAAGCAGCCATGCTTAAAACTTTACTAATGTTAGAGTTCGAACATGGCGGAGACCCCAGGACGCCACGGACCCAAGTTTCAACAAGGCATTGTGCAAGCTAGCAGTGGCTCCATAATGGTGTGACCTGTATTTAGATGGAAAGGATTTGCTCGTCTGTTCCATCTGAACGGATCACTGACTGGAACTGGTAATGTTCGGCTATTTGAATACCATTTGTAGGTATTCATGGACTTCATGTTCCCAGACAGCGATGTCATGTTACCGGGTCACAACTGTTAGCGACTGGTTTAAAGAACATTCTGAACGATTCGAATGGATGATTTGGTCATCCAGATCGCTCGAGACGAATCCCATCGAATGTCTATGGTACACAAGCGAGAGGTCAATTCGTGCAGAACTTCCGGCGCCGGCAAGACTTTCGTAATTATGTACGTGTATAAAGGCAGCATGGCTCAGTATTTCTGTAGGGGACTGTCAACAATTTACTAAGTCCATGCGACGTCGAGTTATCGCACGACTCCCGGCAAAAGGAGGTCCGACATTATGTAAGGAGGTATCCAATGACTTCTGTCATCTCAGTGCAGATTTCCCTAGAAACCGGAAGCGGCAGACAGTCTAGAAACTGAGTGTGGATGTATAAATGGTCGCGTAAGCTTGGCAGTTACTTGAAAATAAACAGTATTTATAGCAAAATTGAAATTGTCGTTGTTTAATTCAGATTTTATTCCAAAACTATTGATGTGTATTGTGAAACAGACTGATTTTAAAAAATTCGGAACTGTCGTATAGTGCTAGAAAACGCAATTTACTCAAAAAAAGTAAAACTGAAAAAAAAAGCAAACAACAATACGTAGTGTGTCTAAAAAGTTCGGTGAGTGCTACTAGACAAAAAAAAGATACAAACAAAAATGCTTTATTGCCTTTCAAAATATCTACATCTACATCTCAAATGGTTCAAATGGTTCTGAGCACTATGGGACTTAACATCTGTGGTCATCAGTCCCCTAGAACTTAGAACTACTTAAACCCAACTAACCTAAGGACATCACACACATCCATGCCCGAGGCAGGATTCGAACCTGCAGCCGTAGCAGTCGCGCGGTTCCGGACTGCGCGCCTAGAACCGTTAGACCACCGCGGCCGGCATCTAAATCTCCATGGATACTTTGCAAATCACATTTAAGTGGCTGGCAGAGGGTTCATCGAACCACCTTCACAATTCTCTATTATTCCAATCTCGTACAGCACTCGGAAAGAATGAACACCTATATCTTTCCGTACGAGCTCTGATTTCCCTTATTTTATAGTGGTGATCGTTCCTCCTTATCTAGATCAGCGTCAACAAAATAGTTTCGCATTCGGAGGAGAAAGTTGGTGACTGGAATTCCGTGAGAAGTTTCCGTCGCAGCGAAAAAGCCTTTCTTTTAATGATGTCCAGCCCAAATCCTTCATTTCTGTGACACACTCTCCCATATTTCGCGATAATACAAAACGTGCTGCCTTTCTTTGAACTTTTTCAATGTATTCCGTCAGTCCTGTCTGGTAAGGATCCCACACCGCGCAGCAGTATTCTAAAAGAGGACGGACAAGCGTAGTCTAGGCAGTGTCCTTAGCAGGTCTATTACATTTTCTATGTGTCCTGTCAATAAAACGCAGTCTTTGGTTAGCCTTCCCCACAACATTTTCTATGTGTTCTTTCCAATTTAAGTTGTTCGTAACTGTAATACCTAAGTATTTAGTTGAATTTACGGCTTTTAGATTAGACTGATTTATGTAACCGAAGTTTAACGTCCTCCTTTTAGCATTCATGTGGATGACCTCACACGTTACGTTATTTAGGGTCAACTGCCGATTTTCGCACCATTCAGATATCTTTTCCAAATCGTTTTTCAATTTGTTTTGATCTTCTGATGACTTTATTAATCGATAGACGACAGCGTCACGTGCAAACAACCGAAGACGGCTGCTCAGATTGTCTCCCAAATCGTTTATATAGATAAGGAACAGCAAAGGGCCTATAACACTACCTTGAGGAACGCCAGAAATCACTTTTGTTTTACTCGATGACTTTTCGTCAATTACTACGAATTGTGACCTCTCTGACAGGAAATCACAAATCCAGTCCCATACCCGAGACGATATTCCATAAGCACGCAATTTCTCTACGAGAAGCTTGTGTGGTACCGTGTCAAAAGCCTTCCGGAAATCCATAAATACGGAATCGATCTGAAATCCCTTGTCTATAGCATTCAACTCTTCATATGAATAAAGAGCTAGTTGTGTTTCACAGGAACGATGTTTTCTAAACCCATGTTGACTGTCTGTGGCGCCCCCCTCTACATCACACCTATGACAACGTTCGTACAGCTTCTGGAAACTATCAGCCAAGGCCTCCTCTGAAATCGATCGCACAACGGCTGTCACACGAATTCTGACTGCATTCACGTCTGCACAACGTTCAGCTTTCATGGCCGCATTCAAGCGGAGAAACAGGAAGAAGCCCACAGGAGCCAGATCAGGAGAGTACGGAGGGTGTTCAAGAACAGTTACCATCTTCTGCGCCAGGGATTGGAGCACACGTATCGGGCAGCGTGAGAGGCATTATCATGGAGCAGCGTCCATTTTCCAGTCCTGCGCAGTCTGGTCGAACCCACCGGATACGCTATAGCAATCGGTTCAAAACTCAAAAAATGCAGCATTAATGATTTGACCTGCAGGAACAAATTCTTTATTGATGATGCTGTTGTTATCGAAGAAAGCGATCAACAGTGTTTCCAACTTGGAATTTTGCAGACGGCTTCTTTTTGGTTGCAAGGAAGACGGTGAAGACCATGGCATCGATAGCATTTTGATCGAACTGGTAGCACCGGATCTCACCTCCCGTGACGATGGTGTTCAGAAGCAATGGGTCCTGGTCACACGTGGAAATGAAATCACCATCAGTTTCCATCCGTTTTGCTCTCTGCTCGTCTGTGAGCTTGTGCAACACAGGTCCGAATCCTGCCTCGGGCATGGATGTGTGTGATGTCCTTAAGTTAGTTAGGTTCAAGTAGTTCTAAGTTCTAGGGGACTGATGACCTCAGAAGTTAAGTCCCATAGTGCTCAGTGCCATTTGATTTTGTGTAACACAAATATCGGGGGTAGATCTTACGCTTACCCAAAACATCGCGGACGATGGTGTGCCCCGTGTCCTTGCTAATCTCCAATTCCTCCGCTATTCATCTGAGAATTCGTCGCCGATCTTGTGCCTGCATTTATCGCGGTGTCTCTCGATGTTCTCTGGGGTTCTGCTTGTCGATGGCCTACCTGAACGTGGCTCATCCTCAGTTGTCTCCTTCCCTTCACGGAAGCGTTTAATCCATTCAAATAGTTCAAATGGCTCTGAGCACTATGCGACGTAACGTCTGAGGTCATCAGTCGCCTAGAACTTAGAACTAATTAAACCTGACTAACCTAAGGACATCACACAAATGCATTCCTGAGGCAGGATTTGAACCTGCGACCGTAGCGGTCGCTCGGCTCCAAACTGTAGCGCCTAGAACCGCACGGCCACTCCGGCCGGCTTAATCCATCCGTTAACACATTTTCTGCTCACGGCTTCCCTCCTGTGCACCTGCACCAACATTCCGTGTGTCTCCGTTGCTGCCTTCCCCAATTTGTAGCAGAACTTGATGTTTACACGCTGCTCCATTGCGCTGTGACACTTCCTCTCACACCGACTACGCTCATGGTCGCAGTCTGTTTATATAGCCAGTCACATACAGTGCATGCCGTGTATCGATACTAATGGTTCAAAAGGCTCTGAGCACTATGGGACTCAACTGCTGTGGTCATTAGTACCCTAGAACTTAGAACTACTTAAACCTAAGTAACCTAAGGACATCACACACATCCATGCCCGAGGCAGGATTCGAACCTGCGACCGTAGCAGTCGCACGGTTCCTGACTGCGCGCCTAGAACCGCGAGACCACCGCGGCCGGCTGTATCGATACTCCTCAAGTCTCTGATGACCCATGCTCATGCATGCACACGTGCGCCAACTTGCCGTTCAGGTATGACACGATTCATCGAACTTTTTAGACACACCACGTATATCAAACATGGTTCAAATGGCTCTGAACACAATGATACTTAACATCGGAGGTCATCAGTCCCCTAGAACTTAGAACTACATAAACCTAACTAACCTAAGGACATGGAACACAACCATGCCCGAGGCAGGATTCGAACCTGCGACCGTAGCAGTCGAGCGGTTCCGGGCTGAAGTGCCTAGAACCGCTCGGCCACCGCGGCCGGACCCACGTATATCAAACATCGCATCAATACTTCCTCGTGCTTATATAAAACAAGTCTCTGTTACTGCTAAACAGCTTTCGCGCTTGTGAGTTGTAACACGAACTCTTGTCTTTGATCATGACGAAGAGCATTCTGTTGTGTCCGGAATAACAGTAATAATAATATAAATTTTTTGCGTTTGTGCATGTAAAATTTAGTTGCATCAAAAATAATTGTTTTGATTACATAAAAGCGTAGTAGATACTCGAGGAGCTATTTTTTTTTTACTTATAAAATGCAATTTAAATTTTGTAAGCATATACAATATTCAATGGACGAACAACTGCAAGATGTGCGGTTCTAATTATGCCTAAAACAAACAAAAATCTAATAGCAGTCGTCGGCTCCCAGTTCCTCTTTCACACATTCAAATCAAATGGTTCAAATGGCTCTGAGCATTATGGGACAACATCTATGGTCATCAGTCCCCTAGAACTTAGAACTACTTAAGCCTAACTAACCTAAGGACATCACACAATACCCAGTCATCACGAGGCAGAGAAAATCCCTGACCCCGCCGGGAATCGAACCCGGGAACCCGGGCGTGGGAAGCGAGAACGCTACCGCACGACCACGAGCTGCGGACCTTTCACACATTCATTCGTGTTTTTTTCCTACCAATGGTACCAATACTCCCGATAATCTTACCATTTACTGCGTCATTTATATACTTTGGATATTATAATTAAATTTTCCTCGAGACATTTAAGTTTCATCTTTATCTATGATAATGATGGAAGCTGACTTAACAAACTAAAATTTGCCCTACAGCCGTGACTTGAACCCAGGGCTCCTTCCCTACTAGGAATGCTGACCATTCTACGACTGCAGCACCCACGTTACCATTGTTGTACCAAACCTACTGAACTGCACTTTTGCAGAACGCAATTCCAGCTGCGTCCCTCCAGCTATTGTCACGCCGGCACACACTAGCCGTATCCAGCCAGAAAAATGAAAACCTTTGAAAACGAGATGCGACAGAAACGGTCATAATCCACGAGCAGTTTCAAATCCGAGACTGGCAGAATGTGAAAAATTGCTAAGCAGTAACGGCGAGAGGGCAAATGCAAGGCTATAGAAGCATATATAAGTATGGGAAGGATAGCCCGCCCACTGGCGCCGGCACGGTAGCTCAGCGTGTTCGGTCAGAGGGTTCAGCTACCCTCTGTAACAAAAAAACTGAGTGAACGGATCAACGAACAACCAGAACGAGTGTCATCGGACGTCCGCAACGAACAAAGTCAACGAACAATATAGAACAAAATGAGATGAGATTTAAAAAAAAAAAAAATACTAGCCGCGCGATCTAACGCGCTGCTTCTCGAGCGGGAAGGCGTGCCGGTCCCCGGCACGAATCCGCCCGCCGAATTAGTGTCGAGGTCCGGTGTTCCGGCCAGCCTGTGGATGGTTTTTAAGGCGAATGCGGTCTGGTTCCCCTTATTACGCCTCAGTTACACTATGTCGGCGATGGTTCAAATGGCTCTGAGCATTATGGGACTTAACATCTATGGTCATCAGTCCCCTAGAACTTAGAACTACTTAAACCTAACTAACCTAAGGACATCACACAATACCCAGTCATCACGAGGCAGAGAAAATCCCTGACCCCGCCGGGAATCGAACCCGGGAACCCGGGCGTGGGAAGCGAGAACGCTACCGCACGACCACGAGCTGCGGACCTTTCACACATTCATTCGTGTTTTTTTCCTACCAATGTTACCAATACTCCCGATAATCTTACCATTTACTGCGTCATTTATATACTTTGGATATTATAATTAAATTTTCCTCGAGACATTTAAGTTTCATCTTTATCTATGATAATGATGGAAGCTGACTTAACAAACTAAAATTTGCCCTACAGCCGTGACTTGAACCCAGGGCTCCTTCCCTACTAGGAATGCTGACCATTATACGACTGCAGCACCCACGTTACCATTGTTGTACCAAACATACTGAACTGCACTTTTGCAGAACGCAATTCCAGCTGCGTCCCTCGAGCTATTGTCACGCCGGCACACACTAGCCGTATCCAGCCAGAAAAATGAAAACCTTTGAAAACGAGATGCGACAGAAACGGTCATAATCCACGAGCAGTTTCAAATCCGAGACTGGCAGAATGTGAAAAATTGCTAAGCAGTAACGGCGAGAGGGCAAATGCAAGGCTATAGAAGCATATATAAGTATGGGAAGGATAGCCCGCCCACTGGCGCCGGCACGGTAGCTCAGCGTGTTCGGTCAGAGGGTTCAGCTACCCTCTGTAACAAAAAAACTGAGTGAACGGATCAACGAACAACCAGAACGAGTGTCATCGGACGTCCGCAACGAACAAAGTCAACGAACAATATAGAACAAAATGAGATGAGATTTAAAAAAAAAAAAAAATACTAGCCGCGCGGTCTAACGCGCTGCTTCTCGAGCGGGAAGGCGTGCCGGTCCCCGGCACGAATCCGCCCGCCGAATTAGTGTCGAGGTCCGGTGTTCCGGCCAGCCTGTGGATGGTTTTTAAGGCGAATGCGGTCTGGTTCCCCTTATTACGCCTCAGTTACACTATGTCGGCGATGGTTCAAATGGCTCTGAGCATTATGGGACTTAACATCTATGGTCATCAGTCCCCTAGAACTTAGAACTACTTAAACCTAACTAACCTAAGGACATCACACAATACCCAGTCATCACGAGGCAGAGAAAATCCCTGACCCCGCCGGGAATCAAACCCGGGAATCCGGGCGTGGGAAGCGAGAACACTACCGCACGACCACGAGCTGCGGACCTTTCACACATTCATTCGTGTTTCTTTCCTACCAATGTAGTGTGAGGAGGGCTATGCGAGAGGCGTTCAATGACTTCGAAAGTAAAGTTCTATGTACTGACTTGGCAGAAAATCCTAAGAAATTTTGGTCTTATGTCAAAGCGGTAGGTGGATCAAAACAAAATGTCCAGACACTCTGTGACCAAAATGGTACTGAAACAGAGGATAACAGACTAAAGGCCGAAATACTAAATGTCTTTTTCCAAAGCTGTTTCACAGTGGAAGAGTGCACTGTAGTTCCTTCTCTAGATTGTCGCACAGATGACAAAATGGTAGATATCGAAATAGACGGCAGAGGGATAGAGAAACAATTAAAATCGCTCGAAAGAGGAAAGGCCGCTGGACCTGATGGGATACCAGTTCGATTTTACACAGAGTACGCGAAGGAACTTGCCCCCATTCTTGCAGCGGTCCGTAGGTCTCTAGAAGAGCGTAGCGTTCCAAAGGATTGGAAAAGGGCACAGGTCATCCCCGTTTTCAAGAAGGGACGTCGAAAAGATGTGCAGAACTATAGACCTATATCTCTAACGTCGATCAGTTGCAGAATTTTGGAACACGTATTATGTTCGAGTATAATGACTTTTCTGGAGACTAGAAATCTACTCTATAGGAATCAGCATGGGTTTCGAAAAAGACGGCCGTGCGAAACCCAGCTCGCGCTATTCGTGCACGAGACTCAGAGGGCCATTGACACGGGTTCACAGGTAGATGCTGTGTTTCTTGACTTCCGCAAGGCGTTCGATACAGTTCCCCACAGTCGTTTAATGAACAAAGTAAGAGCATATGGACTATCAGACCAATTGTGTGATTGGATTGAAGAGTTCCTAGATAACAGAACGCAGCATGTCATTCTCAATGGGGAGAAGTCTTCCGAAGTAAGAGTGATTTCAGGTGTGCCGCAGGGTAGTGTCATAGTACCGTTGCTATTCACAATATACGTAAATGACCTTGTGGATGACATAGGAAGTTCACTGAGGCTTTTTGCAGATGATGCTGTGGTGTATCGAGAGATTGTAACAATGGAAAATTGTACTGAAATGCAGGAGGATCTACAGCGAATTGACGCATGGTGCAGGGAATGGCAATTGAATCTCAATGTAGACAAGTGTAATGTGCTGTGAATACATAGAAAGATAGATCCCTTATCATTTAGCTACAAAATAGCAGGTCAGCAACTGGAAGCAGTTAATTCCATAAATTATCTGGGAGTACGCATTAGGAGTGATTTAAAATGGAATGATCTTATAAAGTTGATCGTCGGTAAAGCAGACGCCAGACTGAGATTCATTGGAAGAATCCTTAGGAAATGCAACCCGAAAACAAAGGAAGTAGGTTACAGTACGCTTGTTCGCCCACTGCTTGAATACTGCTCAGCAGTGTGGGATCCGTACCAGATAGGGTTGATAGAAGAGATAGAGAAGATCCAACGGAGAGCAGCGCGCTTCGTTACAGGATCATTTAGTAATCGCGAAAGCGTTACGGAGATGATAGATAAACTCCAGTGGAAGACTCTGCGGGAGAGACGCTCAGTAGCTCGGTACGGGCTTTTGTTAAAGTTTCGAGAACATACCTTCACCGAAGAGTCAAGCAGTATATTGCTCCCTCCTACGTATATCTCGCGGAGAGACCATGAGGATAAAATCAGAGAGATCAGAGCCCTCACAGAAGCATACCGACAATCCTTCTTTCCACGAACGATACGAGACTGGAATAGAAGGGAGAACCGATAGAGGTACTCAGGGTACCCTCCGCCACAAACCGTCGGGTGGCTTGTGGAGTATGGATGTAGTTGTAGATTACTGCGCAAACACTGTCTCCATATAACACCGAACCGCAAAACAGCACAATAACCCTGGGTTCGGTGTGGGACAGTGGTGGTGTGGGTGGATTGCTGTGGCTTATTGTGGTGTTGTGAACCACTGAGGGCTACAGTGGGACGAAAGCTCTCCGTCGTTTCTAGGTCCTCAGTTCAATACACAATACAGTACACAATGGGAAGGATAGATACCGTCTATAGATAAATTAAGGAGACGTTTGGAGAAGAGGTAAACGGCTGTCTGAATATCACGAGCTCAGATGATAAACCAGTATTAAGCAAAGAAGGGAAACCTGGAAGGGGATAGAACTATATAGTGGGGCTAGTCAAGGAAATGAAGGCAGTATTATAGAAAGGGAAGAGGAAGTAAATGAAGATGAGTTGGGAGACACGATACTGCGGAAGAATTTGGTACAGCACTAAAAGACCTATGCCGAAACAAGGCCCCTGCAGCAGACGATATTCCGTCAGAAGTACTGATAGGCTTTGGTAAGTCAGCAACGACAAAGCTATTCATTATGGTGTGTAAGACGGTGGTTGGTTCTGAGCACTATGGGACTCAACTGCTGAGGTCATTAGTCCCCTAGAACTTAGAACTAGTTAAACCTAACTAACCTAAGGACATCACAAACATCCATGCCCGAGGTAGGATTCGAACCTGCGACCGTAGCGGTCTTGCGGTTCCAGACTGCAGCGCCTTTAACCGCACGGCCACTTCGGCCGGCCCGTGTAAGACGTATGACACAGGTGAAGTACCCTCAGACTTCAAGCAGATTGTAATAATTCATATTTCAAAGAAAGGAGGTGCTGACAGGTGACGAACATTACGGAAAATCAGTTTAATAAGTTGTAGTTGGAAAATACTGACACGAGTTATATGCAGAAGAAAGGAAAAGCTGGAAATGTAGAAACGTGTGCGACAATACTGACTCTCCACTTATCTTACCAGAGAGGTTAAAAGAAAGAGAAACCTATATTCATAACATCGTTGAATTATAGTAAGCATTTGACAGTCCTGACTGGAATACACAGTTTGAAATTCTGAAGGTAGCAAGGGTAAAATGCAGAGAGCGAAAGGCTGTTTATAAATTTTGTAGAAACCAGGCAGTAGTTACAAGAGCCAAGGGGCATCAGAGGGAAGCAGTGGATGAGAAGTGAGAACGACAGGTTTGTAGCCTACAATCAATGTTATTCAGTATTCACATTTAGCAAGCTATGAAGGAAGGCAAAGAAAAATTTGGAAAGGGAATTAAAGTTCGGAATGAAGAAATAAAAACTCTGAGGTTTGCCGGGGAAAGTGTAATTTTGTCAGCCACAACAAATGACTTGAACGATCAGTTTAATGGACTGAACAGTGTCTTGAAAGGAGGATATCAGATGACATCCACTAATGCAAAGCAAGGGTAATGGAACGTCTTCGAATTAAATCAGGTGATGCTGAGGGAAATATATTAGGAAATGAGACTCAGAAGGTAGTAGACGAGTTTTTGTATTTGTTGACTGAGAATAGCAAGAAAAGAATTGCTGAAGATGGGAAATTTATGGCACCGAATATAAATTTAGGTGTTCTTAAGCCTTTTCTGAAGGTATTCGACCGGAGTGAAGCATCCTATGGAAGTGAAACGTAGACGATTAGCATTCAGCCAAGAAGTAAATCCAAGCTTTTTAAATGTGACACTGCAGAGGAATGCTGAAGATCATGTAAATAATGAGGAGGTACTGAACAGAATTGGAGAGTAAAGAAACTTGTGACAAAGTTGGACAACAAGATGGGATAGGTTTATACCACACATTATGTAACGTCAAGGGGCCGTAATTTTAGTATTCGAGGGAGGTGTGGGTAGTAAATATTGTAGAGGAAATCCAAGAAATAAATACAGTAAGCAGGTACCCATGGATGTAGGTTGCTGTAGTTATTCGGAGATGAAGAGACTTGCACAGGGTAGAGTAGCATGCAGAACTGTATCAAACCTGTCTTCGGAGTGAAGACCACAACAACAACAACCGCAGATGAAACTTTCCAGTGTCTCTAGGTCTCTTGCACATACGAAATCTTCTTTCATGGTTCTTAAACCAAGTGTTAGCAATGATAAAATTGTTATTCATGCAAAATTCTACCACACAGCTTTCCCTTTAATTCCTTTTATCTCGTTAATGTCCTAATATTCTTCCTTCTTCCCCTTTTCCTACTACTGAATTCAACTGTCCTATCACTATTAAACTTACGTCTTCCTCTGCGATCTGAATTAATTTTATCTCATCATTCTGCCTGACAGAAAAAGTGAAACACGAAAAGTCGTGATCGTTGTAACTCTGTACACGTTCACACCATCTATGGGTATATAAATGATCCCCTGTGATAGGTAGAATGACCGCCAGAGAGCCTTAGTGTTGTTTGCGTTTAGTGTTGTTACCAGACCTGATAGGTGATGGGGGCTGGTAGGCTCGTTAACGGTGTCAGATATTGAGTGATCACGACGAAGGACACGGAGATATTGTGTGCTTGTGTAAGGCAGTGTTATCAGCAGGTGTCAGTGCTCGGAAGGGGCCTGATTGTGGCTCTCCATTAGTGCGGAATGTCCATTCACATCTCTTCAGTTTGATTTCATATGCTGATTCTTGGTGTGCAGTAGAGTAATAAGGTGAGAAATAGACGATTAAATACAGTACTGACAAGATTTTCCTGACTTCGAAGCTTTTAAATTTCAATAAAATATTTGTTCCTACGTACCTTGGAACATGTTTCGCACTTGGAAACTGGGAGGAAGAAAAACAGAAAGAAAATGAATTCCAAGTAAATTACAGTATAAGAGAAATTTTGTACAGCATGAGGATTTTTAATTAAAAGTTTGACTTTAATAAAAGGAATAAATATATGGTTTATTAATTATGGGAAATTTATAAGAAGTATATTGGAACTATAGGTTGAGTCAAGCGATGAAAAAAAAATTTTAAAATTATTTCTATAAACTCTTAACCAACTTTAAACAAATATTTAAATTCAGTTTTAAACATGGTTTTTTCTCAGGAATTATATAGCCAACCAGTTGCAAATAACTGTTTGGTACACTGACCTATGTTTCGACACCTACAAATGGTGACTTCATCAGAATGAAATTTTGAGAAACCGTAAAATCACATTCCGAGAAAGCAGTGATCAGAATTTAGTGCAGCTATACTCAAGGCAAAAATAAAATAAAACACGTTCAAGCCTTTGGCACTTATGCCTAGCTGGGAACAACGTCAGACTAATATTATTAATTAGGGAAGTCAGCGTTTACATAACAACTAAAAAAGATCAGAAAAAGTTTAACGTGATACTTGGCTGAAGCTTTACATAACGCAATCAAAAGATCAGAAATACTGTAGCATGGTGTTTACCCATTTACCTGTAGCTGACGCCGTGGTGGACAAATCCGTGGCATATTGTGAATCTCTTCTTCGAAAAATTTGTATCGCTTCAGTCAATCCAACTGGGTTAGCGTCCCATACTGATACTCAATACTTAAGAACTGCTCGGACAAGGGTGTTGACAATTCAACAGGCTGCTATAAGATGACACTGGACGGTACTACTGGAGGGAGGCAGTTACCAAACCAATCTCCCAGTTCGAAATCGAAAGCACTACGTTTCCTTCAGGTAGCTGCTCATGTGTATTCGCGCGGTTTAGTGGACACATTTCAGTATACCACTGCAGTTCGGTGAGCTTTTCTACAACATTATGACGCTAACTAAGTGTTAAATGAAACAACAAGTTCAGTGTTGCCAATCACTGTTTATTTATCTCAACGACGCGTTTCAAAGGTTTAAACCTTCATCATCAGGTGGATTTACTTTGTTAGTATGATATTTGTGTGTGTGTTGTGTTACGATTTTTTGGAGAAACTTGTGGCACTGTCTAGTGCAGAAACGAATAGAGTACCTCCAGTGGTCGCAGGTTCCTTTCTCTGTCGCAACATTCCGCATGTATACTATCATATTTTGTGAACAAATATGGCGCCTGGAAACTGTTGGGTGCAAGGATCGTATAGCAGAAGAGAAAGCATAATCACAAAGTAAAAAGAACATACATCGTAACAACATTATTACAGAGTAAATTTTAAAGGATTTGGAGATGTTTGTTTTGAGGTGTTGAATACTTGCGTTGGAATAACTACTTCAGGTGGTATGTAAATCCGATTTTGACAAGTTAAAATAGCTTAAACTTAATACTAGTTTATACAATTAGGTGGAATGTTACAAACGTTAGTACAATAACCATACTGGCTACAGAAATAAATTATACACAAATAATAATTTTGGTTGGGATTCACAGATAGATATGAAAGGCTGGAGGCAGAGCGAGAGGAAGAGAAAGTGAGAGGGAGGGAGAGGGTGGAAAGAGTAAATTGTATGAGAGCAAGCTTTACAAACTAACTAAGCAAATGAATTGTACAGCTCATCTTCGAAATGTTTCTATCTCTTCAGAATGTGAACTGGATACTTTTCTAGTGTCACACAAACACTTGAAGAGGTCAACAACTTTTTCGATTAACTGTGTGGGCTTTTACGTCTGTTGCTGGCAATGTAGTTGCCATTTTTCTTTTTCAGAGCTTCAAGTTTTTCTTATGGATATAGTTTTCAGATGTTTTTCAACTACATTATCAAGGTAGTCTGGTATATAATAGAGCTGTAGGTTAGAAGAGCAACTTTAAGGTTGCAAGTGTAGGTAATACGATTGTTTGTGGAGGAGCATTTTCTTATCTTTGTGTATTGTAAGTTGAGGCTAACAAAGACTTCCCTCAATACTAACTACGACAAACAACGCCTGTCTCCTCTGTTAACACCAAACTGCATTAAGTTAAGACTAATACTAGCAGTGAAAGCAAATATATCAGATCTTGTCTTTGCTTTCACTGCTAGTATTAATCTTAACTTTATGTTGTTTGGTGTTAACACCGGAGACAAAAAAAATGGTTCAAATGGCTCTGAGCACTATGGGACTCAACATCTTAGGTCATAAGTCCCCTAGAACTTAGAACTACTTAAACCTAACTAACCTAAGGACATCACACACATCCATGCCCGAGGCAGGATTCGAACCTGCGACCGTAGCAGTCCCGCGGTTCCGGACTGCAGCGCCAGAACCGCTAGACCACCGCGGCCGGCACACCGGAGACACACATTGCTTGTGGTACGATATTGCAATGCCTGTGTTATTCTGATTACGATGCATGCATGCATGTTCAAAGGAACTTTGCATCGTAATCAGAATAACACAGCACTGAAGTATCGTATTTCTCTGCCGATACCGCGCAAGCGACTTTCAAGTACCACGTCTGACCGGAACGGGAATATACATAATGGCTGTAGAGTCCAGGTCGTAGACGCATGGTTAACAATACATGGAACTGTAGGTGTGTCCATGACTCGTGCACGAATAGCCAACTGGTAAGGCGACAGCTCGCGGTAAGCTGAAAATCCGGGTTCGAGGCTCGATCAGGCATAAATTTCCATTGCCGTCATTTAAATCCACAGCTGATGGTTGTCATTATTCACAGTTGCCAATACATTTAATGTATTGCTTGTGGTAGTCACTATTAAGGGAAGTCTTTGTTGAACTCAAGTTACATCTTTCAATAGCACCGAGGCATGCTTTGCTATTTTGTCGAAAACTGAAGTGGTGAGACCGTGACTTTGTCGAAATACGAGTTAATTATTACAACAAAAATTGCAACCAGCCGCTGTTAACAATGCCACAGCGAAAATCAGCCATCATTAAATGTACAGCATAATATACTGCAAATTTGTATGTGAACAGCGCCTTGCATTGAATCCTTTGAAACTGTCGGTTCGAAAACGGGAACGGCGTCGTTTCTTGCTAATAAATATCATTATTAACCGTGGATATTCCTGTTTCTAATTTATGTAGGAATTAAGTTGTAATTTGACACATGCACGGCCAATGTCAATAAACGCGTAATCGCACTTTCCTCAAGGTGTTTGTCTGGATCATAGCCTTGTAAGGTGGTAAAAGTTTGAGGATGAACAGTTCAGACAATTGGAGGATAGGAGCTTTTGAAATGTGGCACTACAGACAAAAGAGAGTGGGATGGATAATTAACGAAGATGCACTACATCGAAACGCGGGAGTCGGCCGTTGTGGCCAAGCGGTTCTAGGCGCTTCAGTCTGGAACCGCGCGACCGCTACGGTCGCAGGTTCGAATCCTACCTCGGGCACGGATGTGTGTGATGTCCTTAGGTTAGTTAGGTTTAAGTAGCTCTAAATTCTAGGGGACTGATGACCTCAGATGTTAAGTCCCATAGTGCTCAGAGCCATTTGAAACATTTTTGAAACGCCGGAAAATAAATTTGTTTTACAATTTGACTTTGAGAAAATGGTTCAAATGGCTCTGAGCACTATGGGACTTAACATCTTAGGTCATCAGTCCCCTACAACTTAGAAGTACTTAACCCTAACTAACCTAAGGACATCACACAAATCCATGCCCGAGGCAGGATTCGAACCTGCGACCGTAGCAGTCCCGCGGTTCCGGACTGTAGTGCCTAGAACTGCACGACCACCGCGGCCGGTCTTTGACAAAATGGTTCAAATGGCTCTGAGCACTATGGGACTCAACTGCTGTGGTCATAAGTCCCCTAGAACTTAGAACTACTTAAACCTAACTAACCTAAGGACAGCACACAACACCCAGCCATCACGAGGCAGAGAAAATCCCTGACCCCGCCGGGAATCGAACCCGGGAACCCGGGCGTGTGAAGCGAGAACGCTACCGCACGACCACGAGATGCGGGCTTTGACAAAAAAAAGATGTTGATTGATAGACTTCATACAAACTGAGGGATAAAGGTAACCTGGAAATGGAGGGAGGTGCAGGATAAAGACTACGGAAGGAAATTCAGACTTCACCGTATTAAGACGGGACATTTGGATGTAGGTTGCAAAAGTTAAACAGAGATCAAGAAATTTGTGCAACATGCAAAAGCGTATAGAGGTGTTACAAAACAGTCTTTGAACCGAAGGCCGCAACGATAACAGTGTACGAATACACGGTAGTTGAATCGAAAGCGTACACCGGTTACCGAAAGATTCTAAAACAAACAGTCAATATTTACGCCGCTCTCGGACAGGTATCGAAGCGTAGGTCAGTGACGTCTTGGGTGCCGAACGACGAGCTTATCCCGTTCCGTCATCGACAACGGAGGCGACCAACTGGCATCGTATTATTGATTATGAGCGCCGTGATGGACAACACGGCTTACGGCCGCGTCAGCAGAGGGCCCCACCGACAGTACTGGCCGTGTTCCGAGAGCTACTGCCGTGCTTTGTATCTGGGCCCACGGCGGATTACTTTCTTTTTATCGCTAACTCATTTTACGGGGAGACGAGTGTATTATTAGTGCAAGTCAGTGGTCTCTTATTATAGCAGAGATTATTAGTGTCTCGGCAGGGGTCTCGACTCGGGCGGAGATGGGCGGGGAGGCAGAAGGGGAGGGGGGGCGGTGGGGAAGAGCTGATGGCTGGTAGCATCAACAGGTGCTGCGCATCCACCCCCACCTGGCCGCATTCCCACACAGACCGTCTCTCCCGTACCTCCACACTCCGAGCGGACAATAGGCAGGCGAATGTGCGTGCCACGGTCCTCTGTTGGGCAAAAAGTCACCAGATAACAGTCGAGGGACATTGGATAAATAAATGTTCATCGCTTGTATCTCCAAAGTTTCCACGACTTCCTCTGTCGACATTGTCAGATCAGAGGTTGATCGTCGTGCTAATGGGCCGTGTCGTACCTTCATAATGCAGTTGGCAGAATTATGTCATGCCGACTTTACAAGGTAACGGGACTTCCATATTCTGTCACAGGTTGGGTTGATTGCAGGCTTCCAGCATCGAGCTTCAGTTTCCGTGCACGCATATATTATCGAATCAAAAGTATCAGAACACCCCTACCTGACGTGGTAATAACAACTAGATGTTACGAGACATAAAAGGAGAAAGGGAACAGTGAAGCAGTAATGTCAACTGGGTCGGCCAGGAGTGTTCAGTACCTACAAAAGGACTAGCAATTGGATCTAACCTGAGTAGCGAATCCATCAGAGAGATTTCCGCTTTTTACTTGCCTAAGACAATTGTTGGTGGTGTGATCGTGAAAGAACAATCACAGCTAAACCAGTAACAAACAGATCTCATGCGCTCACAGATAATAACCGCAGAACCTTGCCGAGGGTGGTTCTAAAATAAGCCGAAGAAACCACTCATGAGGTCCAGAGTAATACCAGCGGCCCAACTAGCACAATAAATGAGCATAGGAAGTTGAACAGCATACAATGGTCGAGCAGTTTCAAATAAGCCACTCATTTCCGTAGTCAATCGTAAGACACTCTTGGTACGAAGTAAAGAGCAACGCCAGTGGATAGTCGATGACTGTGACCGAGTGATTTGTAGTGACGAATCACGCTGTACCCTGCGGTAAACCGGTGGAAGAGTTTGTGACTGGCCAATGCCTCCTGAACTTCAAATGGCTCTGAGCACTATGGGACTCAACTGCTGAGGTCATCAATCCCCTAGAACTATTTAAACCTAACTAACCTAAGGACAGCACACACATCCATGCCTGAGGCAGGTTTCGAACCTGCGACCGTAGCGGTCGCATGGTTCCAGACTGTAGCGCCTAGGGCCGTGCTGAACTTCACTTGACATTATATGTAGTGCCAACAGTGAAGTACGAAGGAGGTATTGTTTCGGTATGGGGGTGTTTTTCGTGGTTAGGGAGTCGTCCACTTTTTGCGCTTCACAAAACGCTAAATGCGAATGGATATGAATACACTTTACAGCATTGTGCAGGGTTTACAGTAGAGAAACATTCCTGAGACGATCGCTGTTTGCATCAGTATGACAATGCACCAGAAATGTATGAGACGATGGTATGTGGGCAATAGCATGCTGAAATGGACTGACTTGTCCAGAGTCTCAATCTACAACCAGTGGTACAGGTTTGCCTTCAGTTAGAACGTCGCCTTCGCTCCATACTCCAGCATCCAATATCACTACCCACTATGGCTTCGGCTCATGAGGAAGACTTCAGGGTCATTGCTCCACAAACACTCAGACACATCATTGAAACTGTAACCACCAGAGTTCAGGCAGTCGTCAAGGCAAGAGGGTGCGCACGTTCATATTCATGTCCACTAACAGCTTACGGCGTAAAAATATATATGATTATTATGTACCATATACACACATCAAAAAATTTTACATCTCCTGGGTTCCGAGAGTTCCGGAATCTCAACATAAACATCATTTCTGCACTTTTTATTGTTAATGGAAACCACACATTGCTTGTTGTTCCACCATACAGCGAGACCTTCAGACGTGGTGGTCCAAATTGCTGTATACACCGGTTCCTCTAACACCCAGTAGCACGACCTCTTGCACTGACGTACGCCTATAACGTCGTGGCATACTGTCCACAAGTACATCAAGGCACTGTTGTCCCACTCCTCAACGGCGATTCGGCGTAGACACCTCAGAGTAGTTGGCGGGTCCCGTCGTCCAAAAACAGCCCTTTTCAACCTATTCCAGGGATATTCGGTAGGGTTCATGTCTGGATGACGTTATCCTGAAGGAAGTCATTCACAAGACGTACACGATGGGTGTTATATCCTAGCCAGTAATGCCAACCGAGCCCGCTGCCAAAAGGTTGGCAGCATC
Organism: Schistocerca nitens; assembly: GCF_023898315.1. Classification (NCBI taxonomy): domain Eukaryota; kingdom Metazoa; phylum Arthropoda; class Insecta; order Orthoptera; family Acrididae; genus Schistocerca; species Schistocerca nitens. The sequence goes on from NC_064617.1 coordinate 844,205,643, forward strand.
AAAATCCGGACGCCGTCCGCATAAGCAGCGCCAGCGATACAGGAAATCGCCGCAAGTCTGCGCGCGCCACCGCTGGCTTCTGGCTTCTTAAGCGCTGGAGTCGCGAGCGCTAGGACAGTTCTGGATTCGCCGCTCAGTTGTATACTCGCCACCGAATTGTGTACCTGCTAGTCAGTTGTGTGTTCCTCGCAGCAGTTGTTGTTTGTCGTCAGCCGACGCTGACCAAGCCGCTCCGACTCGAACTAGACAGATTTCTGTAGACCATGTTCACCACTGTGTTCTGTATCGTCGTTAATAAAGATAAGTACCGACTTTCATTTAATCCGAGTGTTTGGGTTTTCATCTTTCTGTTCACTGTTCCAGCGGACCGGTCGGCCCGCTATTAAAAGTGTGGCGGTGACTTCGTAGGCCGTTTCTACAGTGAAGTGTTGTCGCTACGAACGCCGTCACAAAAATGGGGGCGAGAACTGTCGTCCATGAAGACGAATGCCTCGTCAATATGCTGCCGATATGGTTGCACTATCGTTTGGAGGATGGCATTAATGCATCGTACAGCCGCTAGGGCGCCTTCCATGACCACCAGTGGCGTACGTCGGCCCCACATAACGCCATCCCAAAACATCAAGAAACCACCACCTTGCTGTAATCGCTGGACAGTGTGTCTAAGGCGTTCAGTCTGACCGGGTTGCCTCCAAACACATCTCCGACGATCGTTTGGTTGAAGGCATATACGACACTCGTCGGTGAAGAGAACGTGATGCCAATCCTGACTGGTCCATTCGGTATGTTGTTGGGCCCATCTGTACCACGCTGCATTGTGTCGTGGTTGCGAAGATGTGCCTCGCCATAGACGTCGGGAGGGAAGTTGCGCATCATGCAACCTATTGCGCGCAGTTTGAGTCGTAACACGACGTCCTGTGGTTGCACAAAACGTATTGTTCAACATGGTGGCGTTGCTATCAGGTTCCTCCGAGCCATAATCTGTAGGTAGTGGTCATCCACTGCAGTAGTAGCCCTTGGGTGGCTTGAGCGAGGGATGTCATCGACATTTCCTGTCATTCTGTATCTCCTTCATGTCTGAACAACATCGCTTTGGTTCACTCCGAGACGCTTGGACACTTCTCTTGTAGAGAGTCCTTCCTGGCACAAAGTAACAAAGCGGACGCGATCGAACACGCGGTATTGACCGTCTAGGCATGACTCAACTACAGACAACACGAGCCGTGTACCTCCTTCCTGGTGTAATGACTGGAACTGATGGCTGTCGGACAGCCCCCCCCCCCCCCCCCACCGTCTGATAGGAGCTGCTCATGCATGGCTGTTTTGGGCGTATTTAGTGACATCTCTGAACAGTCAAAGGGACTGTGTCTGTGATACAACAGGAAATTACAGAAAATTACAGAAAATTTGTTTCCTACGCCTTTGAATAAGAATTATAAAAATTTAATTCAAAATAATGAACAAATGAAAACGTTGAGAAACCAAACCAAAAGAATACTAGCGATGCAAAGAACTAAAAAATCTGCAAATCAGGATTCTAAATCTAAATTTTTTGTGTTCTTCTGACAAAATGGTCACAAGATATGTTCATAATACCACCTATTATCCTATTATTTTATTTATTCGATACATTTCGCTAATCACTGGATGAAGAACTCAGGCGTGCATCCAGGGTACGATTCTGGGGGTAGGAGGAGGTTCACAGTTCCTTGCTTTCTTCTCCCCTCGAGAGATATTACTTGAGGTCACTCAAATTTTTAACGTTCCAGAGATTGCTACGATTTTTGATAGCAATACAATAAAGTATTTTAATATAATAATAACTGGCACAGATCAGAGCCTTCGTACTTCGTTTTAGCATAACATCTAAGGTATTACCGTTTAGAGAAACATATCATTTTAAAAGCATGCATCCAAAAATTCAGAATAACGTGCGTCATGTGAGAATTTAGGAGTAACAAACTCTAACAGCACTGAGAGTACCGTAATATACACAATATAATATCAAAACGTGCCCTCTGCTTTATCAGTAATTCACTTAGTATTACGACGGCTGTGTTAGTGTGAGATTGAGGGAATTGTTATTTCTTTCAGTCGTTTTCACCTACGTTCAGGAAGTCTGTCTTTCTGTAATTTCCTTCTTCTTAGTGGAGGTTTTTTTCTTTTGCGTCTTCCCTTAGTTAACTTTCTATGGTTTTTCCCTTTAATCTGTAGACTTACTAATTGTGTCCATCTTGTTGCTGGTAGCAAATCGGCCACTTTGGGAAAGTGCGTTTTGCCTGGCTAGAAGTTTGCCGGTCTGTATCTCAGCCCATTCACATGGACAGTCCCTCACACAAGCACCTGAAATGTATCCTGTGCTAAATATAGCTTGTGATTTATAGGGTTCCTCACTTTTGCGAGAAACTTAGGTTCCATGCTACTTTGTTCCCTGAAAGTTATTTATGAAATTTGGGACTTGATATACGTAAAAATGTAAACGCTCCTACTGAAATACAGCGATATGCAAAACGTAAGTACGAAAGTAACTTTCGCATGATGTGCCACTGCTGAGTAACATAACTCGATGAAACTTGGAACATACTTACAAAGAACTGCCATAGTATAGTACAGAAGGTAGCTGAAAGAAATTCTCAATGAGACGAACAGAACTGACACTTCTACTCAAAGACAATAATTACCCGGAAGACATGCCTATCTATGATGGTCACCTGAATTTTACAACAGTGAGACATGGTTCTTAACAGGGTCTGTGACCAACATACACTGAAGAGCCAAAGAAACTGGTACACCTGCCTAAATGTCGTTTATGGCCCCCGCGAGCACGCAGAAGTGCCGCAACACGACATGGCGTGGACTCGACTAATGTCTGAAGTAGTGCTAAAAGGACTTGACACCATGAATCCTGCAGGGCTATCCATAAATCCGTAATAGTACCAGGGGATGGATATCTCCTCTAAACAGCACATTACAAGGCATTCCAGACATGCTCAAAAAGTTCATACCTGGGGAGTTTGGAGGCTAGCGAAAGTGCTTAAACACAGAAGAGTATTCCTGGAGCCACTCTATACCAATCCTGGGAGTGTCGGGTGTCGCATTGTCCTGCTAGAATTTCCCAAGTCCGTCCGAATGCACAATGGACATGAATCGATGCAGGTGATCAGATAGGATGCTTACGTAAGAGCCACATGTCAGAGCCGTATCTAGACGTATCAGGGGCCGCGTATCACTCGAACTGCACACGCCCCACACCATTTCAGAGCCTCCACCAGCTTGAACAGTCCCTTGCTGATAGGCAGGGTCCATGGATTCATGAGGTTGTCTCCACACCCGTACACGTCCATCCGCTCGATACAGTTTGAAACGAGACTCGTCCGACCAGGCAATTGTTTCTAGTCATCAACAGTCCAATGTCAGTTTTGACGAGCCCAAGCGAGGAGTAAAGCTTTGTGTTGTACAGTCAGCAAGAGAACACGAATGGGCCTTCGGCTCTGATAGCCCATATCGATGATTTTTCCTTGAACGGTTCCCACGCTGTCACTTGTTAATGGCCCATCGTTGAAGTTTGCAGCAATTTGCAAAAAGGGTTGCACTTGTGTCATGCTGAACGAGTCTCTTCGATCGTGGTTGGTCCTGTTCTTCCAGGATCTTTTTCCGGCCGCATCGATGTCGGAGATTTGATGTTTGACCGGATCCCTGATATTCACTGTACGCTCGTGAAATAGTCGTACGGGAAAATTCCCACTTCATCGCCAACTCGGAGATGTTGTGTCCCATCGCTCGTGCGCCGACTATACCATTACGTTCAAACTCTCTTAAATCTTGATAAACTGCCACTGTAGCAGTAGTAACCGATCTAACAATTACGCCAGACGCTTGTTATCTTATATAGGTTTTGCTGACAAGAGCGCAGTATTCTGCCTATTTACATGTCTGTTTATTTGAATATGCGTGCCTATGCCAGGTTCTTTGTCGCTTCAGTGCAGATGGCAATGCACTCTCTGCAATGTGCTCCCATGCTGACCAAAAGACTGGTAAGGAGTCCTTTGGTACGGTGTTCCATTCCTCCACCAGTGCCGTTGACAACTGCCGGTGCAAGTGAACAATGAAGCCCACACGTGACCCACGGGATTCAAGTCGGGGGATACGGCAGGCCAGTCCATTCCTCAAAGATCCTTTCAGTTCTAGGGTTCCTCCATCTGCGCTGTTCGAAGCGGTCGCACGCTGTCACCCACAAACGTGAAATCAGCGCCGAATACATCCCAGCAGAGAATTACATTTATAAGGAGTACAGTGCCACAATCACAGTGACCGGTGAACGTTGTTGCGTGTTCAAAGATTTGGAGGTCAGTACCCACTCACAACATTTTGCCTTACCGTACCGTAACACTTGGGCCACCAAAGTGATAATTTTCGACAATCCCATATAGCGAGATGTAGGAACACTTAAGGCACCCGGGAACACTGTCGGACATGATCAGTATGGAGAACTAGGTGTTATTGTGTTGGGAGGCGTAACATTTTATGGCCATTCTGGCCTCCAGATATTTGAATGTAGTACACTCACGGGTCACCGTTGCTTTGACACTGCGCCCCTTCCTCACTCGCAATTCTTCAGGGGTGCCCTGACTTCACTTTCAGTATCATAATGCGCGACCCCATCGATCAGCGCAGGTACAGAAGCCCTCGATGTGAGAGGATCTTTGGCGAATGGGCTGGCCTGACGTTTTCCTCAACATGAATCCCGTCGATCACGTGTGGGATTCGCTGGGGACACGTTCTGCAGCACGTCCACACGAACCAGCACTGTCAACTCCGCTGGTGGAGGGCTGGAAGGCCCTTCCAAAAGAACTCCTTACCAACCTTCTGGTCAGGATGGGAGAATGTTGCCGAGTATGCATTGCCATTCATGGCTCTCACACATTATCTATTAACTAGCATATTACTCCTTTGGTAATTTCCAAGGAATCATCACGAATCACAGTGACTTCATTGCAAGTGTTCTCTTTCAATAAAAGCCTCATTTCTGTTTGTCTCATTGCGTGTTTTTCAGTTTCTTTCTGTACTACACAGTAGCATTTCTTGGTACACTACTGGCTATTAAAATTGCTACACCAAGAAGAAATGCAGATGATAAACGGGTATTCATTAGACAAATATATTATACTAGAACTGACATGTGATTACATTTTCGCGCAATTTGGCTGCATAGATCCTGAGAAATTAGTACCCAGAAAAACCACCTCTGGCCGTAATAATGGTCTTGATACGCCTGGGCATTGAGTTAAACAGAGTTTGGATGGTGTGTACAGGTACAGCTGCCCATGTAGCTTCAACACGATACCACAGTTCATCAAAAGTAGTGACTGGCGTATTGTGACGAGCCAGTTGCTCGGCCACCATTGACCAGACGTTTTCAATTGGTGGGAGATCTGGAGAATGTGCTGGCCATGGCAGCAGTCGAACGTTTTCTGTATCCAGAAAGGCCCAATGTGCGTTCATCGTGATGTCGCCAAACACGGAGGCGACCATCAAGATGCTGTAAACAGAACCTGCATTCATCCGAAAAAATGACGTTTTGCCATTCGTGCACCCAGGTTCGTCGTTGAGTACACCATCGCAGGCGCTTCTGTCTGTGATGCAGCGTCAAGGGTAAGCGCAGCCACGGTCTCCGAGCTGATGGTCCATGCTGCTGCAAACGTCATCCAACTATTCGTGCAGATGGTTGTTGTCTTGCAAACGTCCCCATCTGTTGACTCAGGGATCGAGACGTGGCTACACGATCCGTTACAGCCATGCGGATAAGATGCATGTCACCTCGACTGCTAGTGATACGAGGGCATTGGGATCCAGCACGGCGTTCCGTATTACCATGCTGAACTCACCGATTCCATATTCTGCTAACAGTCATTGGATCTCGACCAGCCGGCCGCGGTGGTCGTGCGGTTCTAGGCGCTCCAGTCCGGAGCCGCGCTGCTGCTACGGTCGCAGGTTCGAATCCTGCCCCGGGCATGGATGTGTGTGATGTCCTTAGGTTAGTTAGGTTTAAGTAGTTCTAAGTTCTAGGGGACTGATGACCACAGCAGTTGAGTCCCATAGTGCTCAGAGCCATTTTGAACCATTTTTTTTTTTATCTCGACCAACGCGAGCAGCAATGTCGCGATACGATAAACCGGAATCGCGATAGGCTACAATCCGACCTTTATCAAAGTCGGAAACGTGATGGTACGCATTTCTCCTCCTTACACGAGGGATCACAACAACATTTCACCAGGCAACGCTGGTCAACTGCTGTTTGTGTATGAGAAATCGGTTGGAAACTTCCCTCATGTCAGCACGTTGTAGGTGTCACCACCGGCGACAACCTTGTGTGAATGCTCTGAAAAGCTAATCATTTGCATATCACAGCATTTTTTTCCTGTCGGTTAAATTTGGCGTCTGTAGCACGTCATCTTCGTAGTGTAGCAATTTTAATTAACAGTAGTGTATGTGTGGTCCAAGTTTCGTCGATCTCTGTTACTTGGTTGTTACACATCATGCGAAAGTTATTTTCATCCTTATGTTTTGCACACCAGCGTATATTTTGGTGAGCATAACCCGTCATGAACCATTTTCTTGGAACCGTTCCATAAAGAATTTAACAAATATAATCATCTTTGACAATTACATATTTGTAAGCTTCATTACTAAATTTTGCAAAAGCTTTCCTAAGAATTATGCCCGTTCCTGCAGCAATATTTTTCACCGAGTAAGAAACAGTTCTATTTCTCAATATTGAGGTACACTTGACCTTATTGCAGACAACAAGGGAGTTTGTTCATTTTACGTCGCTGTTATCCATATGAGTATTACTATTTAGTACTTCAGTCCAAGTACTGAGTCATGTAGTTAATTTTCTTCCAGGAAAAATATAAAACTTAGGTATAAACGAGATCTTGCCGTTGTCGTAACTTGTGAAAATGTAACCGCTTTATACGTGTTTTTATAAATGGGCAAATATAATTTTTCTATAAATCAGAGTTAAGAACATATAATACGCATGTGTCTTACTCTAGCTGCAAGGGAACGAAAAGGTATGTACTTCCGATACAGGAACTTACATTACTAGCTGGATCTGCTCGACGTACTTCTGTATCTTTGTGTAAATGACACTGCCATTAGCGTTTCATCTATACACTATAAAATAATCTGTGCATTTCATCAAATTTCTTCAGTAGCGACCAGTTCAGCAAGACATCCGTTATTCGTTTATTAGTGAAAGTCACCTGTTTTGATATGGAATAAGGACAGATCCAAATAACGATTGCATATCGATAGCACACCCCTCTCCGCCCTGGGTGATATCCGTCAGTCACATCCCAGACTTGTAATACACTCCTGGAAATTGAAATAAGAACACCGTGAATTCATTGTCCCAGGAAGGGGAAACTTTATTGACACATTCCTGGGGTCAGATACATCACATGATCACACTGACAGAACCACAGGCACATAGACACAGGCAACAGAGCATGCACAATGTCGGCACTAGTACAGTGTATATCCACCTTTCGCAGCAATGCAGGCTGCTATTCTCCCATGGAGACGATCGTAGAGATGCTGGATGTAGTCCTGTGGAACGGCTTGCCATGCCATTTCCACCTGGCGCCTCAGTTGGACCAGCGTTCGTGCTGGACGTGCAGACCGCGTGAGACGACGCTTCATCCAGTCCCAAACATGCTCAATGGGGGACAGATCCGGAGATCTTGCTGGCCAGGGTAGTTGACTTACACCTTCTAGAGCACGTTGGGTGGCACGGGATACATGCGGACGTGCATTGTCCTGTTGGAACAGCAAGTTCCCTTGCCGGTCTAGGAATGGTAGAACGATGGGTTCGATGACGGTTTGGATGTACCGTGCACTATTCAGTGTCCCCTCGACGATCACCAGTGGTGTGCGGCCAGTGTAGGAGATCGCTCCCCACACCATGATGCCGGGTGTTGGCCCTGTGTGCCTCGGTCGTATGCAGTCCTGATTGTGGCGCTCACCTGCACGGCGCCAAACACGCATACGACCATCATTGGCACCAAGGCAGAAGCGACTCTCATCGCTGAAGACGACACGTCTGCATTCGTCCCTCCATTCACGCCTGTCGCGACACCACTGGAGGCGGGCTGCACGATGTTGGGGCGTGAGCGGAAGACGGCCTAACGGTGTGCGGGACCGTAGCCCAGCTTCATGGAGACGGTTGCGAATGGTCCTCGCCGATACCCCAGGAGCAACAGTGTCCCTAATTTGCTGGGAAGTGGCGGTGCGGTCCCCTACGGCACTGCGTAGGATCCTACGGTCTTGGCGTGCATCCGTGCGTCGCTGCGGTCCGGTCCCAGGTCGACGGGCACGTGCACCTTCCGCCGACCACTGGCGACAACATCGATGTACTGTGGAGACCTCACGCCCCACGTGTTGAGCAATTCGGCGGTACGTCCACCCGGCCTCCCGCATGCCCACTATACGCCCTCGCTCAAAGTCCGTCAACTGCACATACGGTTCACGTCCACGCTGTCGCGGCATGCTACCAGTGTTAAAGACTGCGATGGAGCTCCGTATGCCACGGCAAACTGGCTGACACAGACGGCGGCGGTGCACAAATGCTGCGCAGCTAGCGCCATTCGACGGCCAACACCGCGGTTCCTTGTGTGTCCGCTGTGCCGTGCGTGTGATCATTGCTTGTACAGCCCTCTCGCAGTGTCCGGAGCAAGTATGGTGGGTCTGACACACCGGTGTCAATATGTTCTTTTTTCCATTTCCAGGAGTGTATAATCAGAGAAACAAATGCCAGCAAATTAAAATGACAAATAATAATAAATGGATTACTCCTACTATATATTTGGGTACACTTCTAACATTCAGTGAGCAATTGTATAGAAAATCTACATGGTGAACTCCATTGTAGTTACTAATACCAGATCTTTTTCTAATGGGGCACCCTGTTAGTTAATGGTGCTCTCACCTGTGTTAATTAAGTCGAACAAATTATTGCAGCCACTGATCGACTTGAAGCTGGAAGGGCGAAAAAAACGTAGTGCCGCAATTAATTAAAAAACAGGTTCAAGATAGGTTATATGAAATAAGTGAATTGAACAAAAGTTAGGGCCAATACCAGCATAACTCCTTTCTTTTAACATGAATGTATAGCTCAGAATTTAATTACGCAAATGTTTCACGTAATTTAAAAAGCGAAGGTAATATCGTTAACAACAACCAGTGATGTACATATCTTGTAGCCAAAACGTTTTTATTACCTTTGTACTGTATTTGTTTGTTATTTTGAATAACAATGGTGCAATACCACTGAATGTAACATTTTTTCATCTTATTATCAGTAGCTTAAGAATGCATTTGAGAGAATTTTAGCTGCAAGTCTGTGAATGTATGCCGGCCGCTGTGACCGAGCGGTTCTAGGCTCTTCCGTCCGAAACCGCACTGCAGGTTCGAATCCTGCCTCGGGCATGGGTGTGCGTGATGTCCTTAGGTTAGTTAGGTTTAAGTAGTTCTAAGTCTAGTGGACTGATGACCTCATATCTTAAGAGCCATTTTTTGTGTAGGTAAATGGTTTCTTGGAAGGAAAAGATCACACTATGTGGCGCAAATTATAAGGGAGCTGTGTGGTGTACGGTGTAGCGACCGAGAAATAGGAAAATGTCATAAAACCAGATGGAATCGTGTTGACCACAAAAAGTAGTTCATTGCTGTGCTACCATTTCCTTAACTCTAATTTTGTCCGCTAGTTACATTGGTACTTGGCTTGAGGAAACCTTCAAATCATAATCGTGGCCTCTTGCTTCCGCAATCTGATTGTCGCCTTCCCTTTACAGCCTATTATTTTTGGCAGCACTCAATTTATGGTCGTTACGCTCTCTAGTGGGGCTAATAAGACATCGTGAATTGCTACCGTTCTCGGCACCGTTACGATTTCTCGTATATTGCACAATGTTCCTCACAGGTATGCACCGTGGATAAGATCCTACAACATTTTAGGCGGCCTTGTATTTCTGTTCTCGAAAGTAGATCTCGAGAATCTACTGGAAACTCGTGCCTCAGTACACATTACTTTACGCCAGGCACGCAGTTTAATTCAGGAGCATCGTTTACTTATTGTTGTTTGAGAGACATAAGCAGATGGAGGCCCAGAACAAGTTGGTGCTTTGGGATACAAAGGCCACCTCTGCGTTATCCATATGATGGGAACGCCAGACGCCAGAGTTTATAAACTTATTCATGACAACAGGGTTCGGTGATATTAAGAATAAGTTGAGAGAGGTGGCATGAGATGAGGTACATATGGAAAGGGATGCTACAGTGAAATTCAGTATATTGCACAGTCCATTTGTGTCAGTATTTAAAAGGATCATTCCTAAAAAAGTTATCTAGAAAGTCCATTAAAAGAAAAGTAAGTGGTGTGTAACTAAACAGATGTAAGAGGAAAAGGGAAATTTACGTAAAGGGCAGAATAAGTCAAGATCATTATTTGCATCCTACATACAATACTGTAAAATTTTAAGGAAAGTCATTAAAACGTTCAGAAATATGCCTGTACTGACAGAAGTTAACAACGCAGATAATAAGACTAAACTGCAGGGTGAATGTCCTAAAGCTTTCACCGCAAGTAATGAAGAATGGAAAGTGCTATTGATGTGCTGTTTCCACAGAATGGATTGGTAGTCAGGGGCTGCTATTGTTAGCCAATAAACAAATTGAAATAATACTTAGAAAGTGTATTTTTATACGAACATACACTTCTTTAGATGGAAAAATGTCTATTTAGATTAACATACTAAAACTTAGGTAAATTAGAATGTCAGTGGTGTTTGTTGCAGGATTCTAGAGAGAGTCGTTTAAAGATATCGTATTTTGAAAAGTTACAATATCGACATTTGTACAGTACCTGTGGTAACACACACACAAAAAACCAACATAGTGCATACACTAGTTATGTGGATTGTGAGCAGTAACGAGACAATTAACCATCACATTTTGCGTTTAAATGGCCTCCGGCAGCGACAACGCACGCTTCCCGTCTGGTTTGGGACGACTGCTGCGCAGTGGCTAGCATTTCAGTGGAGATGTCCGAGCAGACTGCAGTGATACACCGTTGCATATCATAGGGTATAGTTGGTAAATCCTTGTAGACAGCGTCTTTCAGCTGCCCCCACAGAGAAAAGTCTACAGGCGTCACATCCGGTGAAAGTGCTGGCCAAGGTAGAGCTCACCTGTGACCAATCCAACGATCTGGAAATAATCCGTGAAGACATGCTGCAGTACTCCGAACAAGTATTCACGTATCCATGGGAATCCGTCTTCAAGGAAGCTATAGAAATTAGATTAGCTAACAATTTAATAAATAGAGATAATGGTTTTAATTTAAACAAAGCATGGAATCCGGTTCTGGGAGTAATTAAATTGCAGAGAAGTCGTCATCGTGTCACCGCCGCCGATCATACATCGATAAGCGAATCGAATGTCTGTACGCCGTCGCCACAGGCGGCGCATGTGTAAACATATTTCTCTGCCGCCGACTGTGGGGCGGCGAATTTGTTGAAAATTATGATGCTGTATAAAAGTTTGAATGTTGAATCGGTTTCTGGCTTTTAGAATGTTATTAATGCTGTCTTTCGCCATTCTCAACACTGACTCTCTAATTACTTTTAGCAACCAGAAAGTGATTTAAAAAAACGTGAAGCCTGTAATTAGAATTCCTAGTGCCCACTTCATCTGAGAATACAATTATAGCTGCAGCTTATAGCTCTGAGGAATTAGGAGATTGTCCGGGATTTATAATCAAAAACGATTTTCCAAAACAGTTGAGTATATTCTGAAAGTCACTGATAAAAAACACAAGTACCCATACAACCTCACTAACAGAGCAGTTCAGAGTCTAATGCGCTGATGCAACTATAAATGTCCGAATTAAATGTTAAAATGAATGCTCGCCATAATTTGATGAGAATATTTCATCAAACGCCACGCTAAATAATTGGTAGAATGTCTGTCCCGCGACGGCACGTGAAAATACGACAATACGCAAACTGAAGCTAGATAATGAAAATCATCCCAGAATTAACACTTCACTTGAAAATGATTTTCTGGTTACGCGCATCTCGAGTAACTGAATACGGCATCCGAGGCCGTTTGTAGCAGTGATACCGACGCAACGCGACTCCCGACACAGATGGCGTGTTATTCAGCGTCTGGAGAGAACTGGGGCCTTGCTTCCTCGCGCAGCGTTCTTATATATAAAGCCGCGGTGCGGACGGCTAAGGGAACGCCTGATCAAATCGGCTCTCCCGACTAGCCGCTGGGCTAGTAATGCACCACTTTAAGTTACCTAATAAATCGTAGCTTCTCTTGCTGATGGCCGATGAAGCTCTTAATTTAAATGTGCATTCAGCACGCAGGTAAGTATTGATAATAAAATTTTGACGTGGCTAAGTTAAATATTTTGGGCGAGAGAATTAATTTAATTACACTGCACGCAGTAGATGAGCTCTGAACTGGCCCTTTGGAGATACGCTATCGCTATAATTTTATAGGTATTCAAATGAAACTTTTCACATCTTCATAGTTATAGCGGATCTCCAACCTATTTAAATCTAAACATCCTAGCCTTATTTATTAGCCTACTGAATCTATCTTGCTTCCTTAAATTTTGAGACAAAAACCAGAAAATCATGAATTTCCACTAAAATCTTAATTTGTGAAATCCAAAGTACTGTTTTTATTAAATCATTACGAAAGATGAATCTAAATATAAATTTTGAAGTCTCTAGCTCTTTTCTGTTGCGCCAATGATTTTTACAGAAAAACGTCCAAATTTCGAAAATGGCTTAAGTTATCGAACTGATATTCAACACACATTAATTTAGTATTATTTCTGACATGCTAGAAATGTTTTAGGTTATTTGCTTGATTTTTAAAGTATTGCGCAACATTTATGACGTCAGAGCTAGTTACAGCGGACTGGCTGGCACACAATGGAAAGACTGATGTGAGTTTATTATAGCGTGAGTAGGCTGCTTCCCTACACGACCAGTATCTGTGACCCGCATGCGCAGTAACGCCGCGGTGGAGCATATAAGGCCGCGCTTGGCATCTTGTCGTCAGCCATGTGACTCACTCTGAGGATGGCCGGACGATACGCGGCCGAAATATCAGTGGAGGAAATTTTATTTGCGCAGCTGCATGCCCAAAATGTAGTAGATTATATGAAACGTTGCCTTATAAGAGAAACAAATCTTCTCCAAAATATTGTTTGCGTCAGTCTTGCCTAGCATATTCTCTGCAAACAGTTCGCGCTGAAGTTTGTCCGTTGACACCATATAGAGATATACCCATAACCTTTTACGCAAGACATTGTGCACAATTGAATGTCTCATTTACAACTCTCTGGCCGCCGTACCCACTGGTTTTCTTGGACTCCTTGCAAATGCCTGCCGTAGATTTGTGTGTGAAACAGCCAGTGACCTGGCTACTTTTTATGCGGAACACTATCGGTTTCCATACATGACGTATCCGAAGCGCGAATAGTTGGTCGGGACGGTCATTGACTTCCACAGTGTGTTCGAAAGTGTCTTTGTATTTGGGTATCGGACGTCGTCTGTATGAATCAGTCCACACACTGAGCTTTCTCATGTGGCGTCCACATTTTATGAAGTTTTCAAATCCAGTTTTGCATCAAAACTGCATCACTTTGAAGGAAGAAAAATCTTTTATGAGTTATCACGTGTTGCAAACCATTTGTTAATACGTAGTGCAGTTTTGCAGCTATTAAAGTCTTAAACTGCAAAGATAATTTATAGACACCCCAGCTTTCACAGTAGGCGGTTCTGTGATTTGTTGGGGGAGGGGAGGGGGGTGTTTTTCGTACCATCACTTGGACCCACTCACTCACGTAGCCATGAACATGAACCAGCATATTTACATTACATTACATACATATTTACATACATATTGTTTTGGCGTAACCACAAGCGCTGGAATGAAGATGCGGAACGCAAGACCAGAGAAGGCAGTGAGGAAACGGCGGCCAATGGTGCGCAGAATTGGACCGCACCGCGCCAAGAGCGACACGTAGAAGAAGTGAATCCTTTAGACACCATACAAGCAACGAGTGCTCAAGGTCTCACATTACATATATTTAAACATTCTCAGTGTGACCTTTACTATACAGCTTCATGATGAGTGTGCTGTGGACACTCCTGTCTTTTAAGATAACAACAACCTTGTTATCAGGAATGCTTACACTGGTTCCAGGTTTGACTAACACTCAATCACCCATGTGCACCTCGAATAGTGCTCTAAATGAAGTGATTTTAATCCCGTAGAAAGTGTATGCGATTATCTGGAGCAGTAGATAAAACGTAGCAGTCAACGTCCTCACAATATTGTAGCTCTATGGGATCTAATCATCAGTGGATTACTTCCGCTGGGTAAGCTGTCGTATCATAGATCGATACCAATCCCACTGGCGTCTCACAGTGGACAACTGAAATACACGTTTCCGACAGATGAGCCGGCCGGTTCTAGGGGCTTCAGTCTGGAACCGCACGACCGCTACGGTCGCAGATTTGAATCCTGCCTCGGGCATGGATGAGTGTGATGCCCTTAGGTTAGTTAGGTTTAAGTAGTTCTAAGTTCTAGGGACTGATGACCTCAGATGTTGAATCCCATACTGCTTAGAGCCATTTGAACCATTTGAACCTTATCGTCGTGTACGAGGTAATAGGTAATATACAACATAAGGCGTATTTAAAGAAAGTGATGGTCCATCATACTATTCGTCCGCCCCCGGTAGCTGAGTGGTCAGCGCGACAGAATGTTAATCCTAAGGGCCCGGGTTCGTTTCGCGGCTAGGTCGAGGATTTTCTCCGCTCAGGGACTGGGTGTTGTGTTGTCCTAATCATCATCATTTCATGCCCATCGACGCGCAAATCGCCGAAGTGGCGTCAAATAGAAAGACTTGCACCCAGGGAGCGGTCTACCCGACGAGAGGCCCTAGTCACACGACATTTAAATTTACTTTTTATCATACTCATCGAACTGATGTAATTATGAGGACTTCAGTCGGGGTGGCACTTTATTAGCGTGTTGTCTGATTACTTTACTAATATCCTTAAGGTATCACAAAAACTACCCCAAACTGTCCCCTACAGAAAATGTTGTTACATGCTTTAACAGGGAAGATCGAATACCACTGTATTTGACGTAACACCGCCTGTTAAAATATTTAATGCGATGATGTTGGTTGACTGCTAGTGCTCTCAATATGTTTGGTGCAGACGTACGGAGAAGATTTCTGAAAGGAACACATGTTTTCAAATACACTCCTGGAAATTGAAATAAGAACACCGTGAATTCATTGTCCCAGGAAGGGGAAACTTTATTGACACATTCCTGGGGTCAGATACATCACATGATCACACTGACAGAACCACAGGCACATAGACACAGGCAACAGAGCATGCACAATGTCGGCACTAGTACAGTGTATATCCACCTTTCGCAGCAATGCAGGCTGCTATTCTCCCATGGAGACGATCGTAGAGATGCTGGATGTAGTCCTGTGGAACGGCTTGCCATGCCATTTCCACCTGGCGCCTCAGTTGGACCAGCGTTCGTGCTGGACGTGCAGACCGCATGAGACGACGCTTCATCCAGTCCCAAACATGCTCAATGGGGGACAGATCCCGAGATCTTGCTGGCCAGGGTAGTTGACTTACACCTTCTAGAGCACGTTGGGTGGCACGGGATACATGCGGACGTGCATTGTCCTGTTGGAACAGCAAGTTCCCTTGCCGGTCTAGGAATGGTAGAACGATGGGTTCGATGACGGTTTGGATGTACCGTGCACTATTCAGTGTCCCCTCGACGATCACCAGTGGTGTACGGCCAGTGTAGGAGATCGCTCCCCACACCATGATGCCGGGTGTTGGCCCTGTGTGCCTCGGTCGTATGCAGTCCTGATTGTGGCGCTCACCTGCACGGCGCCAAACACGCATACGACCATCATTGGCACCAAGGCAGAAGCGACTCTCATCGCTGAAGACGACACGTCTGCATTCGTCCCTCCATTCACGCCTGTCGCGACACCACTGGAGGCGGGCTGCACGATGTTGGGGCGTGAGCGGAAGACGGCCTAACGGTGTGCAGGACCGTAGCCCAGCTTCATGGAGACGGTTGCGAATGGTCCTCGCCGATACCCCAGGAGCAACAGTGTCCCTAATTTGCTGGGAAGTGGCGGTGCGGTCCCCTACGGCACTGCGTAGGATCCTACGGTCTTGGCGTGCATCCGTGCGTCGCTGCGGTCCGGTCCCAGGTCGACGGGCACGTGCACCTTCCGCCGACCACTGGCGACAACATCGATGTACTGTGAAGACCTCACGCCCCACATGTTGAGCAATTCGGCGGTACGTCCACCCGGCCTCCCGCATGCCCACTATAAGCCCTCGCTCAAAGTCCGTCAACTGCACATACGGTTCACGTCCACGCTGTCGCGGCATGCTACCAGTGTTAAAGACTGCGATGGAGCTCCGTATGCCACGGCAAACTGGCTGACACAGACGGCGGCGGTGCACAAATGCTGCGCAGCTAGCGCCATTCGACGGCCAACACCGCGGTTCCTGGTGTGTCCGCTGTGCCGTGCGTGTGATCATTGCTTGTACAGCCCTCTCGCAGTGTCCGGAGCAAGTATGGTGGGTCTGACACACCGGTGTCAATGTGTTCTTTTTTCCATTTCCAGGAGTGTATTACTTACACAGTGATGGCGGCATAAATCTTTTACAAATATATTCAGAGTTCGAGACAGTTTTGGTAGTGCGAAAGAAGGCTGAGTGTTGCTCTGCAGTCGGTAAGTATATTACAGTTCAAGCACCGTAGCTTGACGTTTATGCCGGAATACTGGGGCGCTGGTATTATAAAGCAGTCCGCAGTAAACCTGCAGAGAAATTTTCTGTGTGCGGATAATGTTAATAAATTTTACATTGTATTTCTCGTAGATAATAAGCCGGCAATAGACTAAAGCCGGCACTATAGCATGTGGAGTAGCGAGGTTGGCACTTAGTAAAATGAAAAAAAAATCTTATACATAATCATGTATCTTCATTTATTGAGTTTCGCAGACAGCAGTTTTATACTCAGTTTCGCAGAGTCTCGACTGTGGCACTTCTGAGAAAGCTGAGCTTTGGATTTAAATTAAAAAGCTCCCATTCAACAAAAACTCTATAATCAATTATTACAACAATGACGGGTGCTATTTGGTTCAAAAATGTTCAAATGCGTATGAAATCTTATGGGACTTAACTGCTAAGGTCATCAGTCCCTAAGCGTACACACTACTTAACCTAAGTTATCCTAAGGACAAACAAACACACCCATTCCCGAGGGAGGACTCGAACCTCCGCCGGGACCAGCCGCACAGTCCATGACTGCAGCGCCTGGGACCGCTCGGCTAATCCCGCGCGGCTGCTATTCGGTTTTCTGGCTGAACTGCATGCCGCCTCTCCGTTTATATATTATTTTTTCTGCAAAATGAAATTTTTAAACTGTCAATTGTCGTTGCAGATCGTCCTTCAAAATCGTAATGCAGTAACTTCTGTCAGATTTTACTTCACCATAATAATGCAATTCACAAAGGCCTGCGTAGAGCTTACTAATCATCTATAGTAATATTGACTGCAAGAGTAATACTTTACTGTTTTATTAGTTAATGCTTTCATTGTCTTTATATAGCAAGACTGTTTACCGTCCATTAAAATATAACAAGTGCCTACGTAAGTCCAAAACAAGTCTCAAGTTGGGCTTTGTGAAAATTCAGTAAGAAAATGTTTAGAAATTATACTGCTCAGCTTCTCTGCCGTTATGAAAATGAAACAATTTAAATCGTTGCAGGTCGTGCATCTTTTGCACGGTTAGTTTAAACTCATATTTGCCGAGTAATGGCGGCGGCAGCAGCTCGTCAGCGATGATGCTCGAACAGCTAAAAAAAGGTAAATGCTGAAAAATCTTAATGAATTTGACATGGAAGGGTATTTACGGTACCTAAATATTTCCAACAACTGCTCTATAATCATCTATTGCAATGTTTAACAGATTTACAAACACACACACACACACACACACACACACACACACACACACACACACACACACACCTGATTACTCAAACAGATACGGACCATTAATATCAAAGGCAAACATAAGGGAGGGCGAAAAATGTAATGGCGCTCTTTTTCTAATAACGAAAAATTAACATGACCTCAGATATTATTATAACGTAACTCTAAGATACATCTTTCTTAACAATAGTTATTCTTTGATGATTACGTTAATTACAAATAAATTATTATGATAAATAATATACACATTACATTTTCAACACACAATGATCCTTGGCGTTTTCTGAATGTTTGTCAAAAAAGGTTGGCGTTTTCTGAATGTTTGTCAAAAAAGGTTTAAATTATTGGTTTATTGTTCATTGTTCGTAGGGGAGTGTTATAACTGTTTTTATAATTAGACTTGTCAAGTTGGTAAGGATGAATTTTGATCTCTTAAGGGCGTTATGTACTACTAAAACTCTAAGGCAAAAAGAAAGAAGAGACGCATCAAGAAGGAATTATCCGAATCGGACGGAAATCGGTAGATGTAATTTAGATGCACACACAAACAAATGATTACGATTTTTTTTTAAAAAACTGAGTGATTTAGTCAATAAAGAAAGCTTCAAAAACTGAACAAATCGATAAAGCATCGTTCCACCTCTGTCCCTTGTGAAAGCAGTTATTCAACTCGTAGAAACTGATGTCCTCTTGAGAGATATCGCGGCAAATTCTGTCCAATTAGCGCGTAAGATCATCAGAACCCCTAGCTGATTGCCAGGGCCCTGCCAATATCGCTCCCAGTGTTCTCACCTCGGGAGAGATCCTGCGACCATGTTGCCGAAGGTAGCGTTTGGCAAGCACAAAGACAAGCAAAGAAAACTCTCGCCGTGTGCGGGCGTGCATTATCTAGCTGAAATGTAGGTCCAGGATAGCTTGCCATTAAGGGCAACAAAACTGGGAGTAGAATATCGTCGGCGAATGCTGTGCAGCAAGGGTGTCGCGAATGACAATGTAATGACACTCCATACCATCAGTCCTGGCTGTAAGGCCGTATGGCGAACGGCTGGCAGGTTGTTATTCCACCGCTGTGAGAGGTGTCTCTAGACACTTCTTCACTAGGCATCAGGGCTCATTTCGCAGCGGACTTCATCACCAGTCAATGAGATTTCAAGTCGAATACGCGCGACACCACTGCAAAGGGACTTCTTGGTATACAAAGGTCAATGGTTGTCGGCGTAAGGAGCGCAGTGAGCTCAATCTGCTTTCTGTGAGTAGCCTGTTAATTGTCTTTGCGGACGCTGAAGCACCGGTCACACGCCGTATCGATGATAATCATGAATCCTGGGATCTGACTGCCTCTCTGTAGATTGCTCTGTTCTCACCTTCTGTCGTCTCTCAAGGCCGACCGCTTGCTTCTTGATGCTGTATTCAGCTTCGGCTGACCCATTCCTGCCAACGTCGTCGAACAGTGCGTCTCCCCGATTCAGATGTCGAGCGATTCGCCCATTACTCTAACCGGCTTCTTTGAGCAGAACTACTCATTCTCTCGCAAATGATGACACCTGAGTATATTGTTCACGCTCCTATCTGCGAAGCATAATTACTGTGCAACAGAGTACACGGAATGAAATTCTCAAAGACTTTATGCCCTGGTGTCGATATGTACCCTGTCTACTGTCCATGCCAGCTGTGCGGTCAAAGACGCAGTGTAATACACTGTAGATAAGATGAAATCTTTCATTGGTCTTAATTTCCGATCCGACTCCGCAGGGCAGCGGTAGCGTTACCACCTGTCACGCAAGGGGGGAGGGGGGGGGGGCAGGGTTCGATTCTCGGCAAGGGACTGGGTGTCTGTCCTTCATCATCATTTTCGTCATCACTGACACGCAAGTCGCCGAAGTGGCGTCAACTAAAAAGATTTACACTAAGGCGGCCGAATCCCGAAAGGGGATATCCCGGCCAATAAATGCCATACCATCGTTTCATTTCAGAATCATATAGAGACTTAGTTTGCGATGTAGCTATTTTCTGGCCCTAACTTTGTTCAGTATTAAGCGCCAGTTGGTATTCTACATCTTTTGTTAGTCTGACACCAGACCTAGCTAGTCTGGCCCCAGATCTCGTAATTTTGTTGCTTTAGGTAACCACTGTGCTTTGTCCAGCTGAAACCCTTTCCCTATGTTCATTATCATGTCGAATGCTGATTCACAGTAAGTGTTGAGTAAACGTTTAGCGTGTCTTATCTGCTCTTGTGCAGACATAAATATGTCCAGATCATCTACTAATGCTCGGCATACGATTTTTTTCCTACACTACTGGCCATTAAAATTGCTACACCAAGAGGAAATGCAGATGTAAACGAGTATTCATTGGACAAATATACGAGAACTGACATTACATTTTCACGTAATTTGGGTGCATAGATCCTGAGAAATCAGTACCCAGAACAACCGCCTCTGGCCGTAATAACGACCTTGGTACGCCTGGGTATTGAGTCAAACAGAGCTTGGATGGCGTGTACAGGTAAAGCTGCCCATGCAGCTTCAACACGATACCACAGTTCATCAAGAGCTGTGACTGGAGAATTGTGACGACCCAGTTGCTCGGCCACCATTGACCAGACGTTTTCAGTTGGTGAGAAATCTGGAGAATGTGCTGGCCAGGGCAGCAGTCGAACATTTTCTGTATCCAGAAAGACCCTCAAAGGACCTGCAACATGCGGTCGTGCATTATCCTGCTGAAATGTAGGGTTTCGCAGGGATCGAATGAATGGTAGGTTTGTTAGTTGGTTGTTTTTGGGGAAGAGACCAGACAGCGAGGTCATCGGTCTCATCGGATTAGGGAAGGATGGGGAAGGAAGTCGGCCGTGCCCTTTCAAAGGAACCATCCCAGCATTTGCCTAGAGCGATTTAGGGAAACCACGGAAAACCTAAATCAGGATGGCTGGACGCGGGATTGAACCGTCGTCCTCCCGAATGCGAGTCCAGTGTGCTAGCCACTGCGCCACCTCGCTCACGCCGGGTGATACGCCAGTATGGCGATGACGAATACGCGCTTCTAATGCGCATTCACCTCGACGTCGCCAAATACGGATGCGACCATCATGATGCTGTAAACAGAACCTAGATTCATCCGAAAAAAGGACTTTTGCCACTCGTGTACGCAGATTCGTCGTTGAGTACATCACCGCAGCCATGGTTTCCGAGCTGATAGTCCATGCTGGTGCAAACGTCGTCGAACTGTTCGTGCAGATGTTTGTTGTGTTGCAAACGTCCCCATCTGTTGACTCAGGGATCGAGACGTGGCTCCACGATCCGTTACAGCCATGCGGATAAGATGCCTGTCATCGCGACTGCTAGTGATACGAGGCCGTTGGGATCCAGCACGGCGTTCCGTATTATCCTCCTGAACCCACCGATTCCATATTCTGCTAACAGTTATTGGATCTCGACCAACGCGAGCAGCAATGTCGCGATACGATAAACCGCAATCACGATAGGATACAATCCGATCTTTATTAAAGACGCAAACGAGATGGTACGCATTTCTCCTCCTTACACGAGCGATCACAACAACGCTGTAGGTGTCGCCACCGGCGCCAACCTTGTGTGACTGCTCTAAAAAGCTAATCTTTTGCATATCACAGCATCTTCCTCCTGTCGGTTAAATTTCGTGGTGCAGCAATTTTAATGGCCAGTAGTGTAATAAGGTCATCAACGCTGGGAGCAGGCTGTTACGATTCCTGAGGAGAGATTCGACCACAACTGCGTGTAGGTCTACCGGTAGTGGGAAACCGCCGTTTTATATCGAATGGCCCCGTTAGCTGCCCATGTATCATGATTTTGGGGTGTGCCCCATCGAAAATTACTCTGATAGGTTGGGAGAATATGTTCCAGTTTACAAATTTCCGCATTGGCTTTGGTAGAAAGCTATAAGACATCCAGTCGAAAGCTTTCGAAAAAGTAATAGGTATTACAGATTTTTCTTTTGCAGAATTGCGTGATGGCTATTATGTCACGACAGTCACCGAGAGTGTTGTTCATACTGCAGTCAAGGACCCCACAGGTATGGTAATCTTCTTTCATGTTTTTAATTACGACCCTTAATCTTGCCTTTATGGCTCGAGCTAGTGTATTGTAGTCAGTGTTCATGAAGGTTATCTGCGTAAGGGGTACGACGTTTGTTCCTGTGTATTTCCTGGGTACCAGTACGATGAACCCTCCATGACAGTTTGTATGAAGGTTTTCGGCATTTCTTGTGTCGTGGTATATGTTAATGAGCTCTTCTTTCAGTATGTCCCAATAACTGAGGTAAAGTTCAGCTGGTATGCCATCTGTTCCTTGCAATTTCTCCTTTCTGGCTTCTCAGTAACGCTTCACATCTTTCCCCCTCTGTAAATTCTTCGCTGAGAGAGCTGTTGTCTGATTCTGTCAACACGTTCTGTCACTCAGAAAAACTTATTCAAGGTTCTCATCTACGCCTATTACATTACACACCTGACAGAAATGATACAGCACTCTGCTTTTGGTATTAGCCTGCTGTTGTGTTGTTTCCTAGCTTGAGTTGTAAGTAGGCTGTTTAGGTTTTTTTTATTGGTAACGCCACCTCTGTATAGAAAATCACTGGCTGTGCGGTGTGCAGTCTGTGGCTGCTTTGCATTGTTGTAATACTCGCCATTGTAGTGTTAGGCAGCTGGCTGTGAACAGCGCGTAGCGTTGGGCAGTTGGAGGTGAGCCGCCAGCAGTGGTGGATGTGGGGAGAGAGATGGCGGAGTTTTGTAATTTGTCATGAACTGCTATATATATTATGACTATTAAGGTAAATACAGTGTTTGTTCTCTATTAATATCTTTCATTTGCTAACTATCCCTATCAGTAGTTAGTGCCTTCCATAGTTTGAATCTTTTATTTAGCTGGCAGTAGTGGCGCTTGCTGTATTGCAGTAGCTTGAGTAGCGAAGATTTTTGTGAGGTAAGTGATTTGTGAAAGGTATAGTTTAATGTTAGTCAGGGCCATTCTCTTGTAGAGATTATTGAAAGTCAGATTGCGTTGTGCTAAAAATATTGTGCGTCAGGTTAAGCACAGTCCTGTATAATTTTTCAAAGGGGACGTTTCATCAGGGGGGTACACGCTTACTTTGTGTACCATGTGTTTGGCAAGCACAAGGAGCCCTAGCTAATATGGTATTTGCTTATACAACTTTACACATCGGTACCATATTTCTCTAACACACAAATTACACAGCTATCTGATTATTTACCTGCGAGAGACAAACAGTTATTATACTACATCAGTGACAGACGTTAACGTAATTACACAGTTGGATAACTTCACACTTATGAAACTGTATTTTGTCTGTACTTTGTGAACTGTTCATATTTTTTCGGAACCATTGTGATACTATGAGAGCTTTGAATGATGTATTTGGTATGGGATCATGATTTTTAAAGTATGTTTGAGGTAGATGGCACTTTTGAAACGAGCAGAGAATTTTTTGTAGGTTTTAAAATTATTGCAGAAAGCTACAACGTTTTTGAGATTTGACTGAGGTGTTATGATGTTATTATTACGACGACGATGTGTATTATGTTGCTGAAGTATGTTTATGGTCAATAAGCTGATGCTATATGAGGAATTTGATTATGCTACTTATCTGTTATGGTGAAATATTGAAGAAGCGTCGACGAATATTTATATGTGTAATAAGGTAAGGCATAATGAGTAGTGGCTAGGAACCCTGATTTGTGGAAAAGGTTGTTGGAAAGCAAGAATCGTACTTTAAGAGTTATGAAGTGTGTGTAAATGCGTGAATGTATTACAATGCCGACGAAAATTTTTTGGACACCGTTATATTTATAGGATTTTGTTTCTACACGTTTGCAACGCAAATTCTCGACCTGTGAATTTTTTTATATGAGACTGCCACTGTAGTGCAAACTGGTGTCGTAAATATTTCGGTAAGAGAGGTAAGTGACCTTGACGTAATGCGTCTTGAGCGGCCACCTGTGCCAGCCACCTGGAGAAACAGCCATTAGGTGGAGAAAAAAAGAGGCCATTAACCTCGCTATTGACATTCTTTGTAGAAAGCATCGCAAAAACGACATGGTCGAACTTGAAAACATATGATTACACTGTGGAGCTCTTAATTTATGATATTTACTGAAATGCCTAATGAAATGACGAGAAATATTTTTATGTCTATACACCTGACTATGACTACTGTCTCTCTAGTTGAGAGATTTTTCTACTAACTTATGAAATGCCTCATGACTACTGAATGATATTTTTATGCTTTGCTTTTCATAGTTGCTTATTTCATTTGATATCTGGTTTCCAGCTGTGTTGCAGCATTAGTTTTATAAAATAAAATGCATTTGCTAATGTGAACACTTTCTGTCAACAGATCTATTAAATAATTATTTTATGATCCACATTATTCGAAAAAGGAGCTCTTGGAATGGAAAGAACAATAAGAAGGGACTGATAACAATAACTGCATATATAATTTTCTCTTCAATTACTGGGTAATTTTTTTGGTAGAATAACTTCTTGTGGTGCACCACTTTAATGACATAAACATTAAGATGTGAATATACATTTCCCTTGTCTGCATTGTTGTCTTTACTGTAATATTTTTCTGCTTGAGCTTTGTCATGTTTAGATATAATTTATTGCTTTTGCTTCTGCTGTTTGCCAGACATAGTGTTACTAAATTTCACTTTGTATTACTCTTTTAAGCCAGTTTTACTACTGATTTATTTTTCTTGTTTGTTGCTCATTGCCTTATATTAGTTGTAATATTGCTGCTTGCTTTGCGAATTTGAATTTTTTTTCATTGCTGTTTATATTAATTGTTTTATGTGATGCTGCATTGCCTCGTCCCTTGGTATATATATCTGAGCTCAGTAGATTTAAGTTAGCTTAAGAGGGGGTAGACTATATAAGAAACTAACTATGATGAATTTATAAGAAATGCATTGAGAAGCTATCAGAAAATGGTTTGGCAAAAAAAAAAAGGATACTGTACAGTGGAGAAAAACTATTTTTGACAGAGGATGTGAACAGAATACAGAAAACAGGCTTAGATAGGACTTTTGGGAATAATGATGAACGAAGGGAGATCTCCATGCAAAATACTGCAGTAAAACAAACCCTGTCCTTTCCTTTTGTGTTATCCCACTATGTGTTTGTGTACCCTTGTGTATTTGTTTTCTTCCTGTCTCTGTGTAGTTTCATAGAATTTTTTTTTCTAATACTATTCACTATGATGAGGAATACTGTTATCCTCAAATATAATTGGTTTTAATAATATGTTATTTAACTTGTAAATATGCTTAGACATTATTTATTCTGTTTTGTTTTAATGCTTATGTGTGAAGTTGATGTTTCAAAATTTATTCTGATCTTTATGTATGTACTTATGTCATTATTTTTGTAACACTGACGTATATGTCTATTTCTATTCTTTTGTAAAGCCCCTATTACCACAAATGTTATCTGTATTGTTATGTTCTTTACTGATGTGTTTTGTACCTTTGTTATTGTGTTCTTATGTTATAAAATTGTAATTGACACCAGTTCATCAAATTAAGCAACTTGTAAGTTACATTTCACTGCACACGTTTTTGTTGGTCATAGTATATGGACAATATGTGAGAAGTAGGGACTGATAGTGTTTGCACATGTGTTAATAATTCAGCAAGGGACTGGATAACAGCATTGCTGGTTCTAAGGACAATTCCAAAAACTTTGTGAGTGCACAAGTGGTGGTTATGGACTTGCTATATTATCCGCAGGACTCTTCAATGGTGATTGTGCACCTGCACAGTCACAACAGATGGCTGCTGGCCATCTCTACAAGGACTGCAGTGGGTCTGCACCTCTGGTGGCCCACCAGTACCGTAATCTCTACAAGGACTACAGTGGGTCTGCGTCTTTGCTGACTCACCAGTACCATTATTTCTACAAGGACTGCAGTGGGTCTGCGCCTCTGGTGGCCCACCAATACCGTAATCTCTACCAGGACTACAGTGGGTCTGCTCTGTGATGACCTACCCACCAATACTCTTCAAAATTTCGACTGACTCCGCTGTGGGTTTACTCTGTTGTGGCCCATTACCTGTCTGCATGTAGAGTCAGCACTGTCTTTTCGTTGGAAGGACAACAATACTTCTTCAATACTGCATGGAAATCCACTACTTCCGTGTGCATTTTCTTTTACTGCTCAGACTTTGAGAAAAAGACTGATATTTTACTGTGATGAACGATTAGGACTGTCTTTATGGACTGTGAGAAAATTTTAGCTTTTGACCAACATTGTATCAATAAGTGTGTGCATTTGATTTCTTTGTTATTGTAATTATGAAAAATTTTTTCAAATCTGTATTGGGCACTGCCCAAACCAATTTGTAAAATTTTTTGTGGGGAGCATGGGGGCTATGTAAGTAGGCTGTTTAGGTTTTTTTTATTGGTAACGCCACCTCTGTATAGAAAATCACTGGCTGTGCGGTGTGCAGTCTGTGGCTGCTTTGCATTGTTGTAAAACTCGCCATTGTAGTGTTAGGCAGCTGGCTGTGAACAGCGCGTAGCGTTGGGCAGTTGGAGGTGAGCCGCCAGCAGTGGTGGATGTGGGGAGAGAGATGGCGGAGTTTTGTAATTTGTCATGAACTGCTATATATATTATGACTATTAAGGTAAATACAGTGTTTGTTCTCTATTAATATCTTTCATTTGCTAACTATCCCTATCAGTAGTTAGTGCCTTCCATAGTTTGAATCTTTTATTTAGCTGGCAGTAGTGGCGCTTGCTGTATTGCAGTAGCTTGAGGAGCGAAGATTTTTGTGAGGTAAGTGATTTGTGAAAGGTATAGTTTAATGTTAGTCAGGGCCATTCTCTTGTAGAGATTATTGAAAGTCAGATTGCGTTGTGCTAAAAATATTGTGCGTCAGGTTAAGCACAGTCCTGTATAATTTTTCAAAGGGGACGTTTCAGAGTTTCTCGACTTTTATAGTTGATGTCCGTTTCGATGTTTGAAATATGGCAGAGTGACGCATTCTCCTCTTCATTATACTGTCTACTCTTGACCTCACTTTCAGATCCTCTAGTTTGCTCCTCTATATTAACAATATCTGCTTTATTTATGAACTATTAGTAGTTATATCTCGTGTATTTCGGTACAGTTCTTTGAGACACCTGAAATAAAATTCCTTTGTATTTCTTTTGTCAATTACTTTTGTTGTAACCATATTGTCTCAGCGAACTCCACGCTCCACACAACAATTTAATCTGCTGGGGTATTTCCTTGCGTTAGTGGCGCAAGCCTTCCATTTACCCAGCAGCAAAATTCTTAATTACTCATTTCTATGTAAGATAGTATGTAATTTCCAGTACCCTTTTCCACCGAAAGTCGTTTGCTTACGTAAGTTTAGTCTGGTAATATAAGCACAATCATTGTAAAAATATATAGATCAGATTCAAATGAAATTTTTCACATTCTAAATCTCGTGAGATGTAAATCCGGGTTACTATGCTCTCTGAATGACCAGAGTAGGTGTACACAAATGAGTCTGCGTCTGTTGCCTCCCATGTGTCAATCATATTTAAACTCCTGGTCATGTATTTCAGTTACACGCACCTATTGAAATTCGTATTTTGGTTTTTCTAGATAATAACAGAGTTAAAATCATCACCAGTTGCGACTTTGCTCCATGTAGTTGGTAAAACGGATATACTTTCCTGTTTGGAGCAGTCAGTCTTGGTCACTTTGCGGATGCTTCCACATGCAACATACACATTTACAAAGAGTGTCTTTTATATCTGTTCTGATATTCCTCTGCCACTTAAAGATCCCAGTTTCTACCACTTGAATATCGTGTTTCGTTAATATCACTGTGTCTGTTGAGAATTGCGTGATATCCCGCAGTTTCATCTCCATTGTTAGTTTTAACATTCTGAAATAATGCTGTCTTAATTTTGGCAACGTGTAAGAACCCTTGAAGACATTTCAGTTTTACATTATTTGATATTCAATTAATAATTAAAGTATAAATTTTATAATTTTTGATAGTCCATTAATGTCCTTTATGGTTGTGAATTGCTTTTTCTCAATTCCTTTGTCTATACTTGTTGTTCCTGATTAGGTAACTGATCTGTATGTTGGGCTGATAATAGGCACCGCAGCTCATTTTCCAAATTCCTCTTTCGTTCTATTTGAACTTACAATACCCAGCTTCTGTACTTTCCTTCCACCATTACGACTGTCCGCAGAGAATTGGAGTTCAGCATGGAAGTTCACTTACAAGTCAGAGATCGTATGTTTTCAATCTCTCTGCCGCCTAGGTCACTGATGGAAGGTGTTGAACCTTCTTGGTTTACACAGGTTCGCCACTCTTATTTATTACTTGCAGAAATTTTCCTCCTATACTTGTCAGTCGAAACCAGATTCGGCTTTTCTGTGCCCGCAGACGTATCTGTGTCCATCTGTGATCGTTCTGTTGTTTCAGCTGGGGAATTTGCAGATGCTTGCGGTTGACATACCATGCTTTCAGAAACACATGCCTGAAGACGGAAATGAATGTACATCTGCAACGTCACTATTGTGTTCAGGCTTATTGCTTTCGGTATAAGGTACAGCACCTGAATTACTTTCAGCTAGTGTGGCACAGTTTGCTACCGGTTCCCAACATATTCTTGCAATGAGACCAGAAAATGAAAATTTACTTTTATTTAGTTTGAGTTAGAGATGGAACTTTCTTCTGTGACAGTCCTGTTTAACGCAGTCTGTTACAAGCGAAACGTGGTAGTAGCTGCCCCACGTATGCAGTGTGTGTACGGAGTGAGGTGGCGCAATGGTTAGCACATTGGACTCGCTTTCGAGAGGATGACGGTTCAAACCTGCGTCCGGCCATCCTGATTTAGGTTTTCCGTGATTTCCCTAAATCGCTTCAAGCAGATGCCGCAAGGGTTCCTTCGAAACGGCACGGCCGACTTCCTTCCCCATCACTCCCTAATCCGATGGGATCGATGACCTCCCTGCTAGATCCCTTCCCGCAAATCAACCAACCAACCAATATATGTGCGACAGCTCCCAGTACTTATTACGGAAGCGATCGATTTTTAACTTCTTTTTCCTGTTAAATGTTATTCCGACATGGTCTTGGATGGTTCAAATGGCTCTGAGCACTATGGGAATTAACATCTGAGGTCATCAGTCCCCTACACTTAGAACTAGTTAAACCTAACTAACCTAAGGACATCACACACTTCCATGCCCGAGGCAGGATTCGAACTTGCAACCGTAGCAGCCGCATGGTTCTCGACTGAAACGCCTAGAACCACTCTGCCACTATAGTCGGCTGGGTCGGGGAACCGATAAAAATCCGCCCTTAACCTCGTTCAGAATTGCACGAACATACCCATAGGTTTACAGTTTGAGTTTTATGACTTCGTTTGGAACTTCCATGAAGATGTTAAAGGCACGCATATTTGTCATATTGTCTTCGACTGGTCTAACGGCAAACTTAGAGACAGAACCTATTGCTAATTTAACTTAAAAATACTCGTGCACTTACGGGTTACTCGCTCGTACACTAAGTAAGAGAAAAATTTGAAATAGTACGTCGACTTGTTAGTATTAAGTTGCACATTGTTGACTTGATTTCAGTTAATTTCATGTAGGTAGTTACTGATTCATAGTCTTCGAGAGCTGTTGGCCCCTCGTTATCCTTGGCGAATTCCAGTTTCACAGTATTCTTCAAAAATGGTTCAAATGGCTCTGAGCACTGTGCGACTTAACATCTGAGGTCATCAGTCCCCTACACTTAGAACTACTTAAACCTAACTAACCTAAGGACAACACACACATCCATGCCGGAGGCAGGATTCGAACCTGCGAGCGTAACGGTCGCGCGGTTCCAGACTGAAGCGCCTAGAACCGCTCGGCCACACCGACCGGCTCATTATTCTTCCAGGGATATGTTTCCACTGTAGCTAACACTTTTTCACTATCAGTTACCACTTAACGAAACTGCGTAAGAGATGCTACACGAATAACCCATACTTGTAAACACTGGGGACCGCGTGGTTTGAGCCGTCATGTCACGGACTTCGTGGCACCTCCCGCCGGAGGTTCGAGTCCTCACTCGGGCATGAGTGTGCGTGTTGTTCTTAGCATAAGTTAGCTTAAGTAGTGTGTGTAGGGACCGATGAGCTCAGCAGTTTGGTCCCTTAGGAATTCACACACATTTGAACATTTTGTTGGAAACACTGGCTGCAGCGTATATGAGTCAAAACGCTGTGACGGACAGCTGCGAGCGACAAGGCGCAATTAGCCGCTTGTCAGCGGTCCATGCTTCCCAGTTACGGCACCATTATAAACGCAGCCGTTTGTGTTGTGGTATGTTAACGGCAACCTACGCATGAGACGGTTATTCTCCAGGCTGGCTGCTGCTAGCCAGTGCTGAATGATAAAGGATGTCACGAACAGTTCATTACTCGCTCTCGGACGGCAGGCGCTGACGTGTGCTTGATGCGTAATACGGAGTTCCTGCCTTATGCTGGTCAGATGTGGAAGACCGAAACGTTCACGACAAATATGCCTACCGTCACGTTCCCACGCAGTCCAACATTGGACCACTGGTACGTCAGAACGCCCACAAATATGGCTGTAGCACGATTCGAACAGCCAGACCAATGAAAACTCACAATGAGGCTGTCTGGTCTATCAAGTTATAATAATACTGTCACAGACGAGTATGCAATATCTCCATATCCCTCACAGTGATCACTCAACTTCTGACTCTTCTTACGCCCCTTATATACCCTACCACAATCGGTAACAACACTAATGCACTCTCTTGATAGTTCTACTGTCACAGAGAATTGCTATTCTGATCGATTACATAGCAACCGATTATGTTTACGAAGTTACATTGACACCGGTTCTTGTCTTCTGG
This sequence comes from Schistocerca nitens, assembly GCF_023898315.1. Classification (NCBI taxonomy): domain Eukaryota; kingdom Metazoa; phylum Arthropoda; class Insecta; order Orthoptera; family Acrididae; genus Schistocerca; species Schistocerca nitens. The sequence continues at coordinate 844,236,726 of NC_064617.1, forward strand.
GTCCTTCACTTTTCTTGGCAGGCAGTGCATCTTATGGTTCTAACTCCTTACAGTTATTTATGGCCAGCAGTGTAGGCGAACAATAACGATATTTTCTACGACAATGATGGAACCTGAAGAAGTGAACTAAAATTTGTACCATAGCTGAGATTTGAACGGAGGTCTCTTTCCTTATCAAGCAGGAATGCTGGTCATTACACCACAGCATCTACATCTACATCTACATGGATACTCTGCGAATCACATTTAAGTGCCTGGCAGAGGGTTCATCGAACCACCTTCACAATTCTCTATTATTCCAATCTCGTATAGCGCGCGGGAAGAACGAGTACCTATATCTTTCTGTACGAGCTCTGATTGCCCTTACTTTATTGTGGTGATCGTTCCTCCCTATGTAGGTCGGTGTCAACAAAATATTTTCGCATTCTGAGGAGAAAGTTGGTGATTGGAATTTCGTGACCAGATTCCGTCGCGACGAAAAACGCCTTTCTTTTAATGATGTCCAGCCCAAATCCTGTATCATTTATGTGAAATTCTGTCCCATATTTCGCGATAATACAAAACGTGCTGCCTTTCTTTGCACTTTTTCGATGCACTCCGTCAGTCCTATTTGGTAAGGATCCCACACCGCGCAGCAGTATTCTAAAAGAGGCCGGACAAGCTTAGTGTAGGCAGTCTCCTTAGTAGATCTGTTACATTTTCTAAGTGTCCTGCCAATAAAACGCAGTCTTTGGTTAGCCTTCCCCACAAAATTTTCTATGTGTTCCTTCCACATTAAGTTGTAACTGTAACTAACCTACCCGCACGGACTGCCCTAGGTAGTCCAATGCCCTCCCTAACACAAACTTAAACGCACATCTTAAGCTTATTTTCCCCTTCGTAGATCGTCACTATTGCCGAGGCTCTCCTGTATAGGAACAACACATCAGCGTTTGAAGTAATGGAGACATCCTGCCTGTATCTCAGGCGCAGGTGACCTACAGATCTGATACAATTAAATTTTCCTCAGACATTTCAGTCTCACGCGATGGAGGACTCAAACCTCCGGCGGGAGGGGCCGAGCAAACCGTGACACGGCGCCTCTAAACGAGCGGCCACTCCGCGTGGCCCTTGACAATAAGTCTCGTACCACCGATCGGATATATCAATTCACTTGTCATCTCAAGAGCTACCGAATGCAGTTATAAAAAGTACACGGTTCCATTTAAAAAAGAAATCGTACTTGCTTCAATATCGCCGTTGTTACCAGCTGTAAAGAAATTTCCGGAAACCGCGCTTCGATATGTGTAACCGTTCACGAAATAAGAGGCGTTTTATGACCTATGTGACTCATCATATGTACGAGGGCTATTCGGAAAGTAAGGAACGATAGGTCGCGAAATGGAAACCACGGTGAAAATCAAAACTGTTTTATTTCCAACAGTTAGCTACAACTTCCAAGTACTTATCTCCATAGTCGCCGATCCGACTTAGACGTTTGTCGTAGCTTTGTACGAACTTTCCAATACCCTCATTATAGAAGGCAGCCGCCATTGCTTTCCGTCAATTCTCTAAGCTGGCCTACTGCTCGTTGTCTGTGCCAAAATGTTGTCTTCATAGCCAGTGGTTCACGTGAGCATAGATGAAACGCAGACGGAGACAATTTCGGGCTGTATTGTGGGTAACCAAACATTTCCAATTGAAACCGATACAGGTGCATCTTCATTGCCCCTGCAGAATGCGGCCGAGAATTGTCTTGAAGAAGAAAACGCACGACAGTTATGTAATGTTGGCTGTATAGCTTCAGGCGAAATTTCTCACCAGGCCCTCGTACTTGGCGGGAGACACTATTGTTCTAGGTATCTTTATGTGATCCCTGTGTGCTCAGAACTAAAAAGAACGGGGTAAAGCGATCGACGGGAATACTAGAGACACTGCCCAACACACCTGTGCAAAACTTTATCGGATTTTCACTGTGGTTTCCATTTCGCGATTGATCGTTTCTCACTTCCCCAATAACCCTCGTATGTATGCAGCACAGTCCCGCTAATCTGAACCCCAGTAATCCAAACGTTCGGTTAATCCGAACATGAAGAATGTTAGTCTAAGTATAGAAAACTGTGCGGTAAACTGCTGTACATACACGCTATTTTAATTTACACAGTACAGTAAACATGTATGAGAAACATTGGCAAGAAAGCATTAGGTTTAAACAAAGCATAAGAATGGAAGAAAATCTGTCACACTTACTAAAATAAAGCGGACATTTTATCCCCACTTCTTAGATGACAAAAACTCAGTCATTGTTTTTTGGCGTAATGAAGACAGTCTGTTATATGACCCACATTTGCGCCATCGTCTCATAAACATGAAATCAGCAGGTGCAGCAGTGGGCTGTTGCTCCAAATAACGTAGCGCGAGGTCAAGGGCTTCTGCTGCGTCACTGCGTGGCACCAGCTCTCCTCTGTCGCTTTCAGGCTCATTGTCACTTCCGTCACAGCAGTCCACTTCTTCCTGGTCTCGAGTCAAAGCGTTCTCCACACATGCCCAATCCGCTGCCATCCACTCATCTGCGTCTCCTTCACTAGTTTCTTCATATCCAGTGATTGTCTGTGTCATTTGTAGTAGATTTCCTTCATTTTCAACTAGGCTGCCCTGAAATTCAAGCGATGTCCACAGTTTTCTGCACGATTGTCTCACAGTATTCTCTGAGATATTCTGCCATACCTCAGCGACCCCATAAACAACATCCTTCACATTGTTCTTTTTTATCTTGTCCACTAAAGGAATGCTATCATCTTGTGTCAGCATTCTTAAAATTGTTTTCTGTAAATTAGTTGTAATGTTTGCAGTAGGCCTGGTACATCGGCTGTAGAAATGGTGTAACATTCGGCGGCAAAACTTCGCCACAATTTCTCCATCACATAATTCCTCAGTGCTGGGGTGAGATGTTGCGTTATCAATCAAAAGGACTGCACCGGGAGACAAATGATTTTCCTTAGAAAACCGTCGAACAGAGGGAACAAACTGGTCCTGAAACCGTTCTTTGAACAGCTTACCCTCCATCCCTGCTTTTTTCTGGTTACGATAACATACGGGCAGGGACTACATGTTGCAGTTTTTGAAAGCTCTGGGCGTATCAGATTTGCCGATCAGCATTAAAGGCAGCTTGTGATTACCAGCAGTGTTGCTGCACGCTAATGAAGTCACACGATCTTTGCACATTTTAAAACCAAGAGCATGGTCTTCTGCTTTTGATGCATGGCTTTTTGTCGGCAATGCCCTAAAATTAAGGTCAGTCTCGGCAGCGTTACAAATTTGTTGGGGAGAATGCTTTCCCTCTCTTATTATTTTTTCAAACTCACCCAAGTATTCCTTCACTGCATCACGGTCAGAAGAAAGCTTCTCTCCAGTAATTGTTAGCCGACGGATTCCATGACGTTATTTGAATCTGTCCAACGAACCCGTACTTGCACAAAAGATTCATCACCATTCATGAACTTATTCAACCGCTGGGCTAAGACATTTTTCATTTATTAGTGTCTAATGACTTCTGAAGAAGGCTATATTATTATAGTAGAAACCATGGTCAATGTTTAAAATAAATATAATATTTAGTGCAACTGTGGGCTGTTTTTCATTCGAGACAATTTCGTAACGGTTGCTGTTGTCGCTGCAATGATGAAAATAATAAACAGCCTTCTCCAGAATCAGTGCTTCACTCAAAAGAGTTCCCCTTTCTCTTGCCTGCGTAAACCAAAGGAAAAGAGCTTCATCCTCTTTATCGTACTGGGACTGTTTCAAAGTCTACCGAATTTCGAGTGTTTTTCCCGATGACGTTGCACAGGACTGTTCAAGCTTCACTCGGTTCTTCTTCCAATCACAAATGGTTCCTTTACCAATACCCAGTTCCGTTGCCACTTTAGATACATTCTCACCATTGTCTATCCGCTTCAAAGCAATCAGTTTTATTTGAGAGTTAACCTTGTATGTTTCCGTTTACTTATGACGAAAATACGTACACCACTACACCCGAACGAATACAACTGTTAACGAGTGCCAGCGATCGGTAACTACCATAACCATGTGCTTTGCGAGCCAACTGGCAGTGCACTGACCTCAGACACTACAAAGGTCTCAATAATGCACAACAACAATGGCAGGTAGTGAGAGTGAGCCATTGTTCCTACACTTGTTCCCATTTGTTACCATGGTGTACCTGCTTATCTGCTTGGTATAGTTCATTCTAGAAATTCGTCACCGTAATTCCGGCTAATCCGAACAAATCGGTAATCCAAATTAGTTCGGATTTCCCGTTAATCCGAACTAGTATATTAGTTGCTTTACCATATATTACCCTGATGTTTCGGTAGATATTTGCAGTTTCTTTTTGCAACGTGTAGCTGTTGTCAGCGCAAACATATCCTGCGCATCACATCTTTCACACGATTCCCAGAGTTGACTGAATGAGTCGGTTGGTTCCCTCTTTCAAACAAAATGATTTTCATACCGTAATTATACATGCCCATTCCATAGATCGACACCAGATAATTCTAGTGGGATATTTGTTTTATCCATATGTGTTAACAGGAACAGTAAAATACCAAGAATAACCACTACGCTAGTAGCAACTGGGCAGCACGTTATTGCATTGCGGTAGTAATTAGCACGGGTTAGGGCGGTCCTGTCACTGCTGGAGTACTCGTTATTTCTCGTGTTCTACTGTCCCTGTTAATGCATATCGGTGGAACGAATACCTCACTATACTAATCTGGTAGAGCTGTATGAGATATGCACCTAAAATCACGATTTAAAAGTCGTTCTGTTTAAAAGAGAAAACCAACCGATCCACTCAGTCGATGCTGGGCATCGTATGAAAGATGTGTTGTGCAGGATTTGTTTGCGCTAACAACAGAAACACTCCTACAAAAACGAAATTGCAAATATATGCCGAAACGCAAGAAAAAATGCACCTGGCGGCTCTGAAGAGAGATCTTATTTACATATAATAAAAAGATCATCATTAGCGACCGAGAGAGGTGGCGCAGTGGTTAGCACACTGGTCTTCCATTGGGGAGGACGACAGTTCAGACCCGAGTCAGCCCTTCCCTATTTAGGTTTTTCGTTATTTTCCAAAATCACTTCAGGCAAATGGTGGGATGGTTCCTTTGAAAGTGCACGGTCGATTTCCTTCCCTAATCCGATGGGACTGATAACTTCGCTGTTTTAGTCCCCTCCCCCAAAATCAACCAACCAGCCAAACATCATTAGGTAACAACTTTAAGGAGCTTTCGACTTTATATTGGTACTCCCGCTATAACTCCTGCAAAGTAGCAGTTTTAAATGCGTGTCAAAGCACGCGTAATCATAGACTACAGTACTCTCTACTGCCACCAGTTGATGTTGCTGCATTCTATAGGCGGCGCATTGCACCAGCACTTTTTTCGGCTTGCGAGTACGTATGTGAACATCGATAAGACGGGTCGGCAACGTTGGAGAAAGTGTATTCTCTGGACGGAAGGAATGACAGCTTCACACATCCACAAGCGTTTGGTAGCCATATGTGCTAAAACAGCACCAAGTCGCAAATCCATGTTCAGTTGGGTATCACAGTACAGAGTTGGCAGGGGCTATGTTGAAAAGTGCAGAAGCACCGGGCGTCCAAAAACTTAACGCAAATCTAACAATGCCCAGGGTGCCAACGATTTGATAACGAGACGCAGGCGAATCATGGTGATGAACTAGAGAAAGCAACAGGTCTATCACGGAGAACCTTCCTCATTACAATCCATGGCCATTTGAAAACGAAGATGATGTGTGCACAATGGGCTCTCCATTTCCCCACGACTGCGCAGAAACAGAAGCATGTGATATATGCCAACATTCGGTGCAACAACACAGTTCAGCTTCCTTCCAACCGTCTGAGAAGTTTCTTTTCCAAGAGGTATTAGGATACACGTGCCATACTTTGAAAGCGTTATGCTCCTTTCAGACAACGACCGTTTACCCAGATTACGGGAAGACCTGTTGGCCATGGGGATCTAGCGGATAGAGCGCTAGTGTCCTGCCCCGGAGCTCCCGGGCTTATAACTCTTTCAATCAGTTACCCACTTTATTGAAAATTTTTGCCTTTAAAATTTCTCATAATGTAACTGTGATATGCAAAGACTACGTGGAAAGTGTGATATAGACGGAAGCGCCCAAGAAACTGGTATAGGCATGCGTACTCAAATACACAGATAAGTAAACAGTCAGAACACGGCGCTGCGGTCGGCAACGCCTATATAAGACAACAAGTGTCTCGCGCAGTTGTTAGGTCGGTTACTACTGCTACACTGGCAAGTTATCAACATTTTAGTGAGTCTGAACGTGGTGTTATAGTCAGCGCACGAGCGATGGGACACAGCATCTCCGAGGTAGAGATGAAGTGGGGATTTTCCTATACTACAATTTCACGAGTGTACCGTGAGTATCAGGAATTGGGTAAAACATCAAATCTCCGACACCGCTGCGGCCGGAAAAAGATCCTGGAAGAACAGGACCAACGACGGCTGAATTGAATCGTTCAACGTGACAGAAGTGCAACCCTTCCGCAAATTGCTGCAGATTTCAGTCCTAGACCATCAAAAAGCGTCAGCGCGCGAACCGTTCAACGAAACATCATCGATGTGGGCTTTCTGAGCCGAAGGCCCACTCATATACCCTTGATGACTGCACGACACAAAGCTTTACGCCTCGCCTGGGCCCGTCAACACCGACATTGGGCTGTTAATGACGGAAAACATGTTGCCTGATCGGACGAGTCTCGTTTCAAATTGTACCGAGCGGATAGACACGCACGGTATGGTGAAAACTTCATGAATCCACGGACCCTGAATATCAACGGGGGACTGTTAAAGCTGGTGAAGGCTCTGTAATGATGTGGGGCGTGTGCAATTGGAGTGATATGGGACCCCTGATACATCTAGATACGACTCTGATAGGTGACACGTACGTAAGTATCCTGTCTGATCATCTGCATGCATTTATGTTCATTGTGACGGACTTTGGCTATTCCAGCACGACAATGTGATATCCCACACATTCGGAATTGCTACATAGCAGCTCCAGGAACACTCTTCTGAGTTTAAACACCTCCGCTGGCCACCAAACTCACCAGACATGAATATTATTGAGCATATCTGGGATGCTGTTCAGAAGATATCTCCACCCCCTCGTATCCTTACGAATTTATGGACAGCCCTCCAGGATTCATGATGTCAGTTCCCTCCAGCACCGCTTCAGATATTAGTCGAGTGCACGCCACGTCGTGTTGCAGCACTTCTGCGTGCTCGCGGGGGCCCTACACGATATAAGGCAGTTGTGCCAGTTTATTTGGCTCTTCAGTGTATATGATGTTAGAGTGCCTTGCTAACGCTTGTTTGTAACTTATGTAAAAAATATATGACATTTACAAGTTACTACATAATATTTTGTCATGGATTAATGAAATGAAAATGTTCGTGTATGTAATTTTATATATTTGTCCAAGGTGTCATTTGTACAAAATGATAAACGATTAGGGACATTGTGTAGGATCTGTGTTATGTAAACGATGGAGTGCTTGTGTACTGTCGGAAGTTATTGTGGGAAGCGTAGAAGGTGGCTTAGGTTTTTGGCATGCTACCTGTAGAGCGAGCGGGAAGGAGAGGACAGTGTGTAGGCAGCAGTGGAAGAGGAGCACTCGGACGGAGCAGGCGATGCTTTGTCTGGAAATCGTTGCATAATAGCCTCGGATGACAACTGCTGAATTATTAGGCTTTCGTAAAAGTTGTTGGGCTATGTTATGGACATGACCATGAGAATAACTTTCTACGAGTCTGGGTGTGGAGGGCCGGAAGTCTGAACGTGCTAGGGAAGCTACAAAATCTGGAAAGGGTAATGCTAAGGCTCAATCTAGATGTAGTGAGATTCAGTGAAGTGAAATGGGAAGAAGACACGGGTTTGTGGTCAGATGAATATAGGGTAATATCAAAGGCAGCAGAAAATGGTATAACGGGAGTAGGATTCGTTATGAATAGGAACGTTGGGCAGAGAGTGTGCTACTGTGAACAGTTCAGTGATAGGGTTGTTCATCTACATGCATCTACATCTACATGACTACTCTGCAATTCACATTTAAGTGCTTGGCAGAGGGTTCATCGAACCACAATCATACTATCTCTCTACCATTACACTCCCGAACAGCGCGCGGGAAAAACGAACACCTAAACCTTTCTGTTCGAGCTCTGATTTCTCTTATTTTATTTTGATGATCATTCCTACCTATGTAGGCTGGGCTCAACAAAATATTTTCGCATTCGGAAGAGAAAGTTGGTGACTGAAATTTCGTACATAGATCTCGCCGCGACGAAAAACGTCTTTGCTTTAATGACTTCCATCCCAATTCGCATATCATATCTGCCACACTCCCTCCCCTATTACGTGATAATACAAAACGAGCTGCCCTTCTTTGTACCCATTCGATGTCCTCCGTCAATCCCACCTGGTAAGGATCCCACACCGAGCAGAAATATTCTAACAGAGGACGAACAAGTGTAGTGTAAGCTGTCTCTTTAGTGGACTTGTTGCATCTTCTAAGTGTCCTGCCAATGAAACGCAACCTTTGGCTCGCCTTCCCCACAATATTATCTATGTGGTCTTTCCAACTGAAGTTGTTCGTAATTTTAACACCCAGGTACTTAGTTGAACTGACAGCCTTGAGAAATGTACTATTTATCGAGTAATCGAATTCCAACGGATTTCTTTTGGAACTCATGTGGATCACCTCACACTTTTCGTTATTTAGCGTCAACTGCCACCTGCCACACCATACAGCAATCTTTTCTAAATCGCTTTGCAACTGATACTGGTCTTCGGATGACCTTACTATACGGTAAATTACAGCATCATCTGCGAACAACCTAAGAGAACTGCTCAGATTGTCACCCAGGTCATTTATATAGATCAGGAACAGCAGAGGTCCCAGGACGCTTCCCTGGGGAACACCTGATATCACTTCAGTTTTACTCGATGATTTGCCGTCTATTACTACGAACTGCGACCTTCCTGACAGGAAATCACGAATCCAGTTGCACAACTGAGACGATACCCCATAGGCCCGCAGCTTGATTAGAAGTCTCTTGTGAGGAACGGTGTCAAAAGCCTTCCGGAAATCTAGAAATACGGAATCAACTTGAGATCCCCTGTCGATAGCAGCCATTATTTCGTGCGAATAAAGAGCTAGCTGCGTTGCACAAGAACGATGTTTTCTGAAACCATGCTGATTACGTATCAATAGATCGTTCCCTTCGAGGTGATTCATAATGTTTGAATACAGTATATGCTCCAAAACCCTACTGCAAACCGACGTCAATGAAATAGGTCTGTAGTTCGATGGATTACTCCTACTACCCTTCTTAAACACTGGGGCGACCTGCGCAATTTTCCAATCTGTAGGTACAGATCCATCGGTGAGCGAGCGGCTGTATATGATTGCTAAGTAGGGAACTATTGTATCAGCGTAATCTGAAAGGAACCTAATCGGTATACAATCTGGACCTGAAGACTTGCCCGTATCAAGCGATTTGAGTTGCTTCGCAACCCCTAAGGGATCTACTTCTAAGAAACTCATGCTAGCAGGTGTTCGTGTTTCAAATTCTGGAATATTCCATTCGTCTTCCCTGGTGAAGGAATTTCGGAAAACTGCGTTCAATAACTCCGCTTTAGCGGCACAGTCGTCGGTAACAGTACCATCGGCACTGCGCAGCGAAGGTATTGACTGCGTCTTGCCGCTTGTGTACTTTACATACGACCAGAATTTCTTCGGATTTTCTATCAAATTTCGAGACAATCTTTCGTTGTGGAACCTATTAAATGCAACTCGCATTGAAGTCCGTGCCAAATTTCGCGCGTCTGTAAATTTTAGCCAATCTTCGGGATTTCGCGTTCTTCTGAACTTCGCCTGCTTTTTCCGTTGCCTCTGCAACAGCATTCGGACCTGTTTTGTGTACCGCGGGGGATCAGTTCCATCTCTTCCCAATTTATGAGGTGTGAATCTCTCAATTGCTGTTGCTACTATATCTTTGAATTTGAGCCACATCTCGTCTACATTTGCATAGTCAGTTCGGAAGGAATGGAGATTGTCTATTAGGAAGGCTTCTAGTGACACTTTATCCGCTTTTTTAAATAAAATTATTTGCGTTTGTTACTGGTGGATTTGGAAGAAACGGTATTGAGCCTAGCTACAACGACCTCGTGATCACTAATCCCTGTATCAGTCATGATGCTCTCTATTAGCTCTGGATTGTTTGTGGCTAAGAGGTCAAGTGTGTTTTCGCAACCATTTACAATTCGCGTGGGTTCGTGGACTAACTGCTCGAAATAATTTTCGGAAGATGTTTTCTGCCTATCACCGGTTTTGAACAAGTATTTTTGCGAACATATCGAGGGAAGGTTGAAGTCCCCACCAACTATAACCGTATGAGTGGGGTATTTATTTGTTACGAGACTCACATTTTCTCTGAACTGTTCAGCAACTATATCATCGGAGTCTGGGGGTCGGTAGAAGGAGCCAATTATTAACTTAGTTCGGCTGTTAAGTATAACCTCCACCCATACCAATTCGCACGGAGAATCTACTTCGACTTCACTACAAGATAAACCACTACTGACAGACACAAACACTCCACCACCAATTCTGCCTAATCTATCTTTCCTGAACACCGTCTGAGACTTCGTAAAAATTTCTGCAGAACTTATTTCAGGCTTTAGCCAGCTTTCTGTACCTATAACGATTTCAGCTTCTGTGCTTTCTATTAGCGCTTGAAGCTCAGGGACTTTCCCAGCACAACAACAACAATTTACAACTACAATTCCGACTGTTCCTTGATCCAAGCACGTCCTGTATTTGCCATGCACCCTTTGAGACTGCAGCCCACCCCGTACTTTCCCGAGACCTTCTAACCTAAAAAACCGCCCAGTCCACGCCACACAGCCTCCGCTACCCGTGTAGCCGCCAGCTGAGTGTAGTGAACTCCTGACCTATTCAGCGGAACCCGAAACCCCACCACCCTATGGCGCAAGTCAAGGAATCTGCAGCCAACACGGTCGCAAAACCGTCTGAGCCTCTGATTCAGACCCTCCACCCGGTTCTGCACCAAAGGTCCGCAGTCGGTTCTGTCAACGATGCTGCAGATGGTGAGCTCTGCCTTCATCTCGTAAGCACTACCGGCAGCCTTCACTAAATCAGATAACCGCTGGAATCCAGAGAGAATTTCCTCAGATCCAAAGCGACACACGTCATTAGTGTCGACATGTGCCACCACCTGCAGCTGGCTGCACCCTGTGCTCTTCATGGCATCCGGAAGGACCCTTTCCACATCAGGAATGACTCCAACCGGAATTCACACGGAGTGCACACTGGATTTCTTCCCCTCCTTAGCCGCCATATCCCTAAGGGGCCCCATTACGCGCCTAACATTGGAGCTCCCAACTACCAATAAGTCCACCCTCTGTGATTGCCCGGACCTTGAAGGCTGAGAATCATCCTCTGAAACAGGGCAGGCAGCTGCATCTGGCTCAGCCAGAGACAGTGCCTGAAACCTGTTTGTCAGACGCACCGGGGAGGCTTTCTGATCAGCCTCCGGGGACGTTTTTCGCTGCCTGCCACGCCTTGAAACGACCTCCCAATCAACCACAGGCGAGGGCTCAGCCCCACTGCGGGCAGCAACCGGGGCAACCACAGCGGCAGACCGGTCTGGGGACAGACGGGACGAGGCTGACATCTCCGTGATACCCAAGTCCGGCTCCCCACAGTGGTGCCCATTGGCAACAGCCTCAAGCTGCGCAACCGAAGTCAGCGCCGCTTGCAGCTGTGAGCGAAGGAATGCCAACTCAGCCCTCATCCGAACACAGCAATCACAGTCCCTGTCCATTCTAATCGATGTTTAACAACAGTTACTGAAACACGAGTCCGTGCCTAGATAACGCAAGGGAAACACGCAAAGAATGTATTAACTAACCTGTACAAATGCCTAACGACTGCGCTACAATCTGCCTGAATTTACGATTACAGTAACTAAAACTCGAAATTACACCTCCTATACGAAACTCACACGCAATTTAAGTAAGAATCTACGAAGTAGACACTAAAGCGCGATGCTACAACTCTCAAATACTATAATACGCCCGAAATTTATGAATTAAACAATGCAAGTACCCAAAAACACGCAAATAAATTACGAATTAAACTATGTAACAAATAAGTAAGCTAGGGGTATACGACTTGCTGCTGCAGCTGCTCATCCAACGGCGGCAGGGAGCACACTGGCTGTGACCAACCGACACTGGCCGTTCAAAACAATAACAGAAAACAGACGACTACGCGAATTTACACTATTCAGGTACTAAAGCGCGATGCTACAACTCTCAAATACTATAATACGCCCGAAATTTATGAATTAAACAATGCAAGTACCCAAAAACACGCAAATAAATTACGAATTAAACTATGTAACAAATAAGTAAGCTAGGGGTATACGACTTGCTGCTGCAGCTGCTCATCCAACGACGGTAGGGAGCACACTGGCTGTGACCAACCGACACTGGCCGTTGAAAACAATAACAGAAAACAGACGACTACGCGAATTTACACTATTCAGGTACTAAAGCGCGATGCTACAACTCTCAAATACTATAATACGCCCGAAATTTATGAATTAAACAATGCAAGTACCCAAAAACACGCAAATAAATTACGAATTAAACTATGTAACAAATAAGTAAGCTAGGGGTATACGACTTGCTGCTGCAGCTGCTTATCCAACGGCGGCAGGGAGCACACTGGCTGTGATCAACCGACACTGGCCGTTCAAAACGAAAACAGAAGACAGACGACTACGCGAATTTACAGTATTCAGGTACTAAAGCGCGATGCTACAACTCTCATATACCATAATATGCCCGAAATTTATGAATTAAACAATGAAAGTACCCAAAAACAGCAGAATCGACAGCAAATCAGCAGGGACAACGATAGTTCAGGTTACATGCCGACGTCGCAAGTAGAAGATGAAGAGACAGAAAAAAGTGCATAAGAATACTGACCGGGTAATTCAGCACGTAAACGGAGATGAAAATCTGATAGTCATGGGCGACTGGAATGCGGTTGTGGGGGAAGGAGTAGATAAAAGGGTAACGGGAGTATATGAGCTTGGTACTAGGAATGAGAGAAGAGAAAAACTAATTGAGTTCGTCAATAAATTTTAGCTAGTAACAGCGAATATTCTGTTCAATAATCGCAAGAGGAGGAGGTATCCTTGGAAAAGGACGGGAGATAAGGGAAGATTTGAGTTACATTACAACATGGTCAGGCAGAGATTCTGGAATCAGATATGGGATTGTAACGCGACCCAGGAGCAGATGTAGACTTAAATCACAATTTACTAATGATTAAGAGCAGGCTGAAGTTTGAGAGACTAGTAAGGAAGAATCAATGTGCGAAGAAGTGGGCTATGAAAATACTAAAGAATGAAGGGATACTCTTTAAGCTCTTTGTGGCTACAGCTGTTCAGCTGATGAGGAATGGACACCTCTAAATAGAGCAATCACTCAAGTTTTATAGAGAAACATAGGTACAAAGAAGTCAACTGTGAGGAGTTCATGGCTCACACAAGAAATACTTCAGCTGATTGACGAAACAAGGAAGAACTAAAATGCAGACATGCAGGTCTCTTAGGAATGAAATAAAGTGTCAGGAGGAATCATCCTCTTCGAACATTACCTTTTTTTATAGACATAACCGGTAACATACATACTATCGATTCTTCCATAGGTTAAATTTATCTCAGTTGTTTCACTAAAAGATTTCATATGATTTTGTATACGGTGTATTATATTTTAGGTTAAAATGTATAAAAAAGAAATTAATGTTTTATAATCGATATGTACTAACAGTTAAAATTACTCATCTTTTAAGAATAATTAAAATTACAAAATTTCTAGCATACTTAAATTTCGGATTATTAACTGCGCAATCAAATGCTAATTATTAAATTTGTTTCTGGATTTATTTAAGAAATAATGATATAATTTGGTAAAGATTCTTCTCCCGTCGAAAAATTTTGTAAACACTTCCGCTTTGTAAGCTCTTTGGAAATTGTGAGTACCGCAAAATGTAAGTAGTAGTGGGCATGCCTCAGAAGGAAGTAGACGTATTTATAAGTTAGGTACCAACAATGTAATTACATTAGTCAACAAATTTAACTTTTTTCTGCATCTGGTTTGTAAATGGGTGTATTTACCTAGTTTTTGGTGCTGAATGCACTGGTAAAATCAGTTATTCTCTATGACGTCACATTTCCTAGATACACAGCAGAATAAACAATTGTAACAGCGAAAACTGACAGATTTAAGTCAAACAAAAATACACAAAAAATGGTTCAAATGGCTCTGAGCACTATGGGACATAACTTCTGAGGTCATCAGTCCCCTAGAAGTAAGAACTACTTAAACCTAACTAACCTAAGGACATCACACACATCCATGCCCGAGGCAGGATTCAAACCTGCGACCGTAGCAGTCGCGCGGTTCCAGACTGTAGCGCCTAAAACCCCTCGGCCACCCTGGCCGGCCAAAAATACACATTCAGAATGTTTGAAATCAATACTATTTTGTATGTTTATATGGGCATGATGTAAATAAATGGTCCAAATTAATTCAGAATATATTTTCACTTTTAATCGTCTTTGGTTCTTGAAAAATGCGACGACGGAGCTCTTCTTTTGTTTGCCGTTTTATCACTCTCCTTAACAAGTCCCTAGCAGTAGTCACCCATCATCGAAGGTGTAGTGGACTGACAAGGCAGCCAGTCCACAGAGACGGGTAGCCGAAAGGGCACGCGTCAACTCACGCCGTCTGGCGTTAAGTCTGGAACAGGATACGTGATGAATGTGATAAAGAAAAGAACGTAGCTACTAGAACACTTAACTTTTATATCGTCCTTTGGTATACAGCATTCTTGATGATACAAGTGAGACTATCTTGAGATACATGCAATGGTACAAATGGCGCCTTGCTAGGTCGTAGCCATGGACTTAGCTGAAGGCTATTCTAACTGTCTCTCGGCAAATGAGAGAAAGGCTTCGTCAGTGTAGTCACTAGCAACGTCGTCGTACAACTGGGCGAGTGCTAGTCAGTCTCTCGAGACCTGCCTTGTGGTGGCGCTCGGTCTGCGATCCTGACAGTGGCGACACGCGGGTCCGACGTGTACTAATGGACCGTGGCCGATTTAAGCTACCACCTAGCAAGTGTGGTGTCTAGCGGTGACACCGCAGAAGGGTTCCATTGGCCTTGGTAACGGTGTTCCATGCTAAGAACGACTTGGTCAAAGCGATCACCATGCTCATCGCTTACGGCTCCCTAATTTTCCGGGAAGAAATCAAGGTCAGAATGTAAAAAGTGAATTTTAAGCGACATTCTACACCCCATGTTCTTATAGTTGTCCAACAATGGTAACATATTTTTTGTATTTTCTGTAATCCAAGAAGCCTTTCACAATTGCTTCAAAAGAAGACCAAGCGACTAACTGGATATCTTGTCGAGTTTGGTATCAAAGGTTGGATCTTTTAGCAATGTTCTTATTTGTGGTCCAACAAATATATCCTTTTCAGCTTTGCCTCACTTAATTTGGGAAACTTTTCTGTTAAGTGATTGAGGGCCTCACCTTCTTTATCCAGAGCTTTTACATAGTTCTTGATAAGGCCCAACTTGATATGAAGGAGAGGCAAAATGATTTCATCGGGCTCAACCAATGGGCTATTGTTCACATTTACGTTTCCAGGAACATATGACTTCCTTGTAGACCATTCCTTGACTGTATAGTGGTTCTTGGTGTCACGGCTGTCCAAAAGGCACAAAAAGCAGTATTTCGTGAATCCAGCCTGTAAACCTGTAAGGAGTGCAACAACTTTTAAATCACACCAAAGCTGCCATTCATAATCTTTATATCTGATTGCCTCTAGCAGCAAAGCCATGGTTTCATAAGTTTCTTTCATGTCTAGGCGTAAGCCAAAGGTACCGATGGAAATGCATTGCTATTATGCAGTAGTACTGCTTTCAAGCTTGTTTTACTGGAGTCAATAAATAGTCGCCACTCCTGTGGATTATGTTGTACACCTAGCTGCATCATCAGACTATTGGCATCTCTACATACACACACTGATTTATGTATATCGAAATATTGAGCAAAGGAAGCTCTTCTTGATCTGAAATAGGAAATTTTTGTCTCTGGACCTAGAAGGTTCCGTTGTTGCCGTCTCGACCCCAGGAGTTCAACTTGCTGTTCCGAAAGCTTTAGATCTCGAACCAAATCGTTCAGTTCCTTTTGATTAAAGAGCTGAGACGAAGTGTCATGATATTTAGGGCAGTACCCTTGTATATGTTCAATAGTTTCTGATTCACTTGACATGGTGTCTGGTTCCGTGACTTTCAAGTTACAGACAGGAACAGGAAACTCCTCATCATGGGGCACAGGCAAATGCACTGAAGATACATTTGGATACTTTATTTTATGTCTAGTTTTGCCTGAATGTTCCGAAATATTTGTAAGACAGAAGCAACAGTCTGAATAATGGTCATTAGGGTCACAGCACACCATCAAAACAGTGAATGGCATGGCTCGGCGTTTTCCTTTCAACCAATCGGTTAAGGCTGTAGTGCAGGTTATGCAGGCAATATCAGGTGCAAAATTTTTATCTTGATCACCAACAGGACAATCAAAATACAATTTTTATGCCTCCTTAACCAAATCAGTGATTGGTTTTCTTTGGGCTTTTCGAGTGAATTTTCCACACACAAAACAAAAGTTGTCAGGGTGGTTTAGACAGCAATGAAATTTACTAGTTGCCATTTTTCTTACTTTAAGCTTTAAACACAGAAAGTTTGTACTATCTTTCACAGGAAACCCTCACTTGATTACCATACCAACCATTTACTGACGATTTGTAGATATAGCTCTCCTCTGCCAATCAAAAATAAACAATTAAACATCGAAACAGAAGAACAGCAGAAAGTGAAATACTGAATACGAAAAATAAAAAAAAAACTTTAAAAACTCAAAAATGGTACCTGCTAGAACATTTTGAAAGGTATATTCGGATTCTACACACCAAAATACGTACTAGTTGACGTATCACATCCCAGATGCAAGATGGCTGTTGACTAGTGTTAATGGTTTTTTGAATGTTGACATTATATGGTCGGTGTGATTTATAAGAATGGCATACAATAAAAAGATATTCACAGCAACAGACAACTCTTCATTAGTTATTCCGTCTTCAAGAACCCGCAACGTTAAATCAAAATTTTCAGCAGCAAGAATGTACTCCTACTCACAACAAAATTTTGAGCCAGCAGCAACAACAACAACAACAATTAGATAATCAAGATAAGTAAAAAAGTTCTTCTTTTGTAGTCTTACTCCTCTCGAAGTTTTCAAAATTTGTGCAGAGAATAAGAACTTCAATGGTGATGTGTGGGAGGGTAAGATTACAGAGGGAAATTAAGATGAATGGGTGATTGAAAAAGTGAAGAAATCGAAAAAGAAATGATGGTCGCGATGACTGACTCAGCATATAGACAAGTCAAAACAACGTTTGGTGCAATTAAAATCAAGCGCGTCAACTTTAAGAGTGCAACGGAAATTTCTCTGTTAAATGCAGAGGAGAGAGCGGATGGGTGGAAGGGGTGCAGTGCAGACTTAAACGAGGGAGCGAACTCATTCGATAACGTGATAGAAGAAGAAACAGTAGTGTCTAGGCGAGAGATAGGGGATCCAATATTAGTCAAAATTTAAAAAAGCTTTGGAAGACTTTACATAAAATAAGACAGAAGGGGCAGATAACACTCCTCCGGAATTTCTAAAATCACTGTAGGAAATAATAATCAAACGACTATTCACGTTGGTGTGGAGATGTATGAGACTAGCGATATACCATTAGACTTTCGGAAAAATATCTTCCACGCAATTCCGAAGGTTGAAAGAGTCAACAAGTGCAAGAATTATCGCACAAACTGATTAACAGTTCATGCATCGAAGCTGCTGACAAGAATGATATACATACTAATGGAAAAGAAAACTGAGAACCTGTTACATGACGAACAGTTTGGTTTTAAGAAATTTAAGGCGCCAGTGAAGCAGTTGTGACGTTGCGGTTGATATTGGAAGCATGACAGAAGAGAAATCAAAACAATTTCATAGGACGTTTCGACCTGCAAAAAGCGTTAGACAATGTAAAATGGTGCAAGACGTTCGAAATTATGGGATAAATAGAGGCACTCTATAGGGACAGACGGCTATACACTGAGGTGACAAAAGTCATGGGATAGTGATATCCACGTTTATAGATGACGGTAATGTCGCGTAGGTATCAAAAGCCAGTGAATTGGCGGAGCTATCAGTTGTACTCGGATGATTCATGCGAAAATATTTCCAACGTGGTTATGGCCACTCTACGTGAATTAGCAGACTGGGAACGCAGAATGGTAGTTGGAGCTAGATGTATGTGACATTCCATTTCGGAAATAATTAGGGAATTCAGTATTTCCGAGATCAACAGTGTCAAGAGTGCGCCAAGTATTTTCAGGCATTACCTGTCAACACGGACAACGCAGTGACCGACGGCCTTCACACAACGACCCAAAGCAGCGACGTTTGCGTAGAGTTGTCAGTGCTGAGAGACAAGCAGCACTGAGTAAAATGACGTCAGAAATCAATGTAGGACGTACGACGAATATATCCGTAGGACAGTGCAGCGAAATTTGGCGTTAATGTGCTATGGCAGCAGACGATCGACGCGAGTGACTTTGCTAACAGTGCCACATAGCCTGCAACGCCTCTCCTGGGCTCGTGATTATGTAGGCTGGACCCTAGACGACTGCACAGCTCTGGCCTGGTCAGACGAATTCCGATTGCAGATGATAATAGCTGATGGTGGGGTTCGAGTGTGGCGCAAACCGCATGAAGGCATGATCCCAAGCCGGCCGGGGTGGCCGAGCGGTTCTAGGCGGTACAGTCTGGAATCGCGCGACCGCTACGGTCGCAGGTTCGAATCCTGCCTCGGGCATGGATGTGTATGATGTCCTTAGGTTAGTTAGGCTTAAGTAGTTCTAAGTTCTAGGGGACAGATGACCTCAGAAGTTAAGTCCCATAGTGCTCAGAGCCATTTGAACCATGATTCCAAGTTCTAAACAAGGCTAGCCGGCGGTGGCTCCACAAGGGTATGGGCTGTGTTTACATGGAATGGAATGGATCCGCTGGTCCAACTCAATCGATCTTTGAGTGGAAATGACTATTTTCAGCTACTTGGAGATCATTGGTAGCCATTCATGGACTTAAAATAAAAATGGTGGAATTTTCTTGGATGACAGTTCACCATGTTTGAAGAACGTTCTGGTCAATTCGACTGAATGGTCTCACCACCTTTTTCTAAACCTCATCGAACATTTCTGGTACGTAATCGAGAGATCAGTTCGTGCACAATATCCTGCAGGGCAACACTTTCACAATTATGGACGGTTATAGAGAGAGCATGACTCAATATTTCTGCAGTGAACTTCTGACGACTTTCTGAGTCCATGCTGCTTCGAGCTCCTGCGCTGTGGGAAGACCAAGAACGAAGCGCTCGGATTAAAAAAGGTTTAAGACATGGATGTAGCCTTTCGCACCAGCTGTTCAATCTGTACATCGAAAAATCAGTGACGGAATTATGAAAATGTTTAAGGGTGAGAAAGGATATCAACGATAAGTTTTTCTAATGGCATTGCTATCCTCAGTGAAGTTGAACAAGAATTACCGGATCTGTTGAATGGAATAAACTGTCTAATGAGTACAGAATACATATTGAGCGAAAATCGAAGAAAGACGAAAGCAATCAGAAGCAGCATAATGAGAATACTAAGAAATTTAACATCAGAACTGGTGATCACGAAGTACATGAAATTAACGGATTATGCTGCCTAGGCAGCAAAATAATACATGAAGGATGGAGCCAGGAGGCCATAAGGAAACAGATCAGCACTGCCAAAAAGGGCATTCCTGGTACATAGGCCTTAATTTGAGGACAAAATTTCTGAGAATGTACGTTTGTAGCGCAGCACTGCATGGTAGTGAAACACGGACTTGAGAAAACCGGAACAGAAGAGAATAGAAATCTTTGAGATGTGGTGCTACAGAAAACAGTTGAAAATTAGTTGCATTGATCAGGTAAGGAATGAAGAGGTTCACCGCAGGATTGGCGAGGAAAGGAGTATATGGAAAACACTGAAAATATGAAGGGACAGGCTGTTAGAACACATGTCAAGATATCAGGGAATGATTTACATGGTACTAGAGGGAGCTAGAAAAAAGGTGGACGGGCCGGTGGGCCCGCCACCCTCCCGCTTCTAATACCGCGGCGAAAAAGGAAGCTTGCGCCACAGGCTGAAAAACAGGCCACCGTCACCTTAAACCCGAAAACCAGCGCTTACGAGGGTTGTTCGGAAAGTAAGGAACGATCGGTCACGAAATGTAAACCACAGTGACAATCAAAACTATTTTCTTTGCACATTTAGCTACACCTTCCAGGTACTTCTCTACATAGTCGCCGCTCCGATTTAGACATTTGTCGGAGCTTTATACCAAATTTCCAACCCCATCGTCATAGAAGGTAGCAGCCTGTGCTTTCTGATAATTCCGATAATACTGGATTATAGGGCGTAGGCTGTGCCCAAGTGTTGTCTTCATATCCAGCGTTTCATGTGAACAGAGATGATACTCAGGACGAGCCAATTAGGGCTGTGTTGTGAGTGATCGAACACTTCCCATGGAAAAGGCTGCAGGAGCGTCTTCACTGCCCTGCAGAGTGCGGCTGAGAATTGCCGTGAAGAATGAAGTGCATGGCAGTTGCGTTAGGTGGGCTGCGTTCATTAAGGCGAAGCCTCTCAGCGGGGCCTCCTACTTTGCGGGAGACATTGTTGTTCTAGGCACCATTACTCACTCACAGTGCGCTCACAACTGAAAAAGAGTGTCTTGATGCGATAGACGGGCGTACTAGAGACACTGCCCCAAACATCTGTGAAAAGCCTCATCGGATTTTCACACTGGCTTCCATTTCACGACCGATCTTTCCTCACTTTCCGAATACCCCTCATATAACAGCGACCAGTACAAGCTGACGGTTGTGCCCCAGAAGTTATATGCTGTCTCTGGTTTTAAGAAGTCGTTTCAGTTGTATTTAATCTTTTTCTATCAGATCATAATCGATTCAGCAGTATTGAGAAGCACATCCTCAGGTGACGTGTAACTAAGTCATAGGAGCCAAGCAGCATGGAGTATGGAACACAACATTCGTTTTCAAACCAAAGTAATAAGCCGCTAAATGGCAATACGTCAATGAACCAAAAACAGTTTGTTCTGAGAACAAATGTTGGGTTCCATGTTCCGGGCTACTTAGCTCTTATGACTTGGTTAATGTCACCTGATAATGAGGTTTTAGTGCCATGAAACTAGCTGTGATCTCCGTCGTCAGGGCATGAGTGGCCTACTGGAACCATCCGACCGCCGTCTCATCCTCAGTGAGGATGCGGTTATGGGGGGGGGGGGGGAGCACACTGCTCTCCCAGTCGTTATGATGGTGTTCTTGACTGAAGCCGCTACTATTCGGTCGAGTAGCTCTTCAATTGGCATCACGAGGCTGAGTGCACTCCGAAAAATGGTAACAGCACATGGCGGCCTGGATGGTCACCCATCCAAGTGCTGGCCACGCCCGACAGCGCTTAACTTCGGTGATCGGTGTAGCCATGGCGGCAAGGCCGTTGCCTTAGCTGTGATCTGACAATAAAAAAGATTAATGCAGCTGAAGCGGTTTCTTAATACCCAAGATGATAAGGCACAGCTGTGGTTGCCCTGTCTACAAGGTTCTACTCCAGCTGTATGTTGCTACAGTAGTATTATAACGGCCAACTCTAGAAGTAAGCGGCAACGAAAAAATAAGCTTTATGCCACTTTCATAAGAGATAAGTTAGCTAATGTCGACGTGGAGCTGTACGAATTCTGTGTCGCTTTCCATTATTTCACGTTGAGGAGCCATTGCCTCTGCTGTAGCGAAACAGCCATTGTATCATTGTGAGAGTGTAACCTCCCCACAAAATAAAAATAATATTATTATGAATAATATCCTCGTTTAGTGTATTCTCCCAAAAAATAAATCCAGTAACCTGGTAATAATACAATTTGAGTAACCTCTCAATTAAATTATTGTCGTTCACATAAAAAACCTTTCAATAACTGACTGTGAATTTAAACTGGTATATTTTGGACGTCAGCAGTGCTGCGTCATGGCCCTGAAAGATCATTCTGAAAAAATTGAAAATTCTTACCTCAAATGGGTCGCCGGATAACGCATATATATATGCTCTTACAATAAATTTTTCTGGCACAGCCCTGTGCAATACTGGCCGATAGATTAGTCATTTATAAAAAGAAACAACTGATGTTTCTTTTCAATAATCGGGATGACCAAGGATTGGAGAAATTAGTAAATTCTTTAAATTGAAATGAATGATAATCAAAAGTTACTTTTTATGAGAAAGATTATTATTAAGAGATTTTTTTTAAAACATTTACTTGGGACTTGATATAACAATACTACATATGCGCGAGGCTGCTTTTACCTTATACAATAATGCTCAGGCTCCGCCATCGCTGCACCACGACCGGCCCAGCCAACACAATACACCAGACTGGACTGCTCGCTAGCAACTACTTACTACTACAGCTACACAGTTCCTACTGCAGTCAACACTGCTCTTTGGTCTCAGATTCTCTTATAGCTTACATATCGCAGGCAGCGCGTGAGCAATCCATCGAAATTACATCTGCTCGAGTGCACTAGCAACAAATTCTTTAATCATGGACCTCTTACATAACCCTCCACTGGGGGGTGGGGGGGGGCAAAAATTTGGCAGCGATGGTGAGTCAATTGGACTTGCTATGAGCAACAAATTTTTCTATAATCTACTTAATTAACTAAGTCTACAGTCTCAGAGTATATACATTATTGATAAGTGCAGAACATATTAAGAAAGACAAAATGTATGTCCAATGAACACAAAATATATTAACAAATGACATAAAGTGCACACGCACTGTAAAACACTTTAGCATTTTTACAACACATAAACATATCAAGGAGTGAAATAAAGCACACACGCACTGTAGAAGTCTTTAGCATTTTTACAACAAATAAACATATCAAGGAGTGAAATAAAGTGCACACGCATGGTAAAAGTCTTTAGCATATTACAAGAACTAGGAAAGGAATGGGAAGGATTGCATCATGGTTGTAGCACAGTAGGTTGCACGTAGCTGCATTGAAAGTCCATATCTTTCTACAGAAGCACCACACCAAGTGAGACAATCTGAATTTCTCTTCCATGAAGTATTTATCAGTGTAGCCAAGACACTGAAATGTTGTATTAATATTCAATGCTATCATTTTGATAGTACATTAGGTACAGCAAACAGTAGGACCATAATAACATCTCCATCGTTCAAGGTGGTGGACAGTTTGATATGTCAACACCACATTCTTGTAAAATCCGTACTCTCACATCAACAGAGAATTAGTGCAAAAACCAAATATAGTGCCCCATGATCATGAGGATGGACAGGACAAACGGATATTGCAGTATTT
Organism: Schistocerca nitens; assembly: GCF_023898315.1. NCBI lineage: Eukaryota > Metazoa > Arthropoda > Insecta > Orthoptera > Acrididae > Schistocerca > Schistocerca nitens. Next base: position 844,260,455 of record NC_064617.1, read on the forward strand.
TCTGGTAATTAGGTCAGAAGATGAAGAACATTACGTCTTATGCTAGTCATCATAGAATTACACTAGTCTATCAACCGATTTGAATAATTATTGGCATTAATTGGCTATTTACACAGCATTTAAGTAGTATGTATGGAGTATTACAGAACATTATTCATAAGTCATCTCCATATAGTAATTATTGGCACTCATTGGCCAGTTACAAAGCATTGTTTTATGCATTATTCAGAAGTCATCATTCAAATGAGTTAATTATTGGCATAGCATTTATACATAATTCATCTAATTATAGTAATCATTGGCATTCATTGGCCAGTTACTAAACATGTAGCAAGTATTGAATATTACAAAACACTATTCATAACTCATCTGATTGCGGTAATTATTGGCTCTCATTGGCCAGTTACAAAATATTCATATAGTTTTACAAAACATTATTCAGTATTATTCAGAAGTCATCATTCAAAACAAGAGTTAATTATTGGAATAGCATTAATGCGTAAGTCATCATTCAGTATTACTCAGAACTCATCATTCAAGTGACATAGGACATATTTAAAATGTAACACTCTGTAACTATTACTCAAGGTCTGTAGTCCAATTTAGAACTAGAAATATATCTTAAACTGGTAGCATTATTTGGTTGTATACTGGTAATAGTTGGGACTGGTAATAATTTTTTAATTTTTTGCTAGCAATGCATTGCGTTGGGATCGATAATTAATTGCTGTGGCATGAAAATATTTGCTTTTAACTTATTGCAGGAAATAAGGATTAATAACGTCATTCGTCATGAGTCAGCTGTAGCAAGGTTATGAAACAAGTAGAGTATATGTGATCACATTCATGAATGATACACACAAATGGGTAAAAAAAATGCAAGTACTAGAACAGGTTTAATGACTAACTGCTTATAGCACATTAATTTCATGAATAGCTTCTCCTGGAAAAAATACAAAATGGATTATTGAGCTGAAAGAAGAAACGCATATTATGCTGAAAAGTAGTGAACTTCGAATTAACAGGTAATGAAAAGTGTACTCAATATGTATGTACTCTAGCTGTCTTTTCCAAAACATTCAGTCATTATACCATGTGACATAAGACATACTGTCAAAACGAACTGCAACAAATACTTAAATAACTACATAGCATCTCTTAACTAACAGTAAATATATAAACGTCATCATTATCATCATCATCAAAGAAAAACTTCATTATTCATATTACCATAACTTCATCACTATCATCACCTGCAAAGAAAAACTTCATTATTCATATTAGCATATTCTTCATATAACTATTAATCATCATTTGTTATCATCTGCAAAAAAATAGACACTTCATTATTCATTACTCATATTACCATTTACTTCATACAACTATTCATAGTATAGAGTTTCTTATTTCTAGCATATTTCATCACTACAACTAAAATGTGTAGTTCTGCCTGACAGCTTGCTCAATCACCTCGTATTCTGAAAGAAAAATAATCAGTCAAGACTGCTATCATACGATGTGTACAGTATATTATGGTTAATGATTGTTAATTCTGATCCATTTACACTTGATGACAAGGTATTGCATTTTCTTTCGTTCATTCCGAAGGTGAAACTCCCATTTCATAGTAAACCACTGCGGTTTGTTTAATTTATTTCTTGTACACGTTATTGCTTTCTGAAAATGATGAATAAGGATTAATATCTTGCATTTAAATCATATACCCATTAGATAAAAACTTGTTTCTAGCGATACAATTAAGCATACAGCATAGCATGACAGAAAACGTATTATGTCAAAAACATAGACAGTTTCCAAGTGCAAAAAATGTACACAGAGTACCATAATATAGTAGCAAAAAAAATGTAGAATAGTCAAGATATTGAGATATAAGGAAAAATGTCAAAGTCGTCTGGTGTTTGTTACATCTTAAACATTTCATAGTGCATACAGACAAAAATTCTACTTTCGATAGGAAAACAATCATACATACATAAAAAATGGAAAATGTGCACGGTCTGATATATAACGACAAGAAAAGCGACCTGCTAACCTTACCTTGCCGGTCACTTGCCAAGGAAAAATATGATCATCATCAGTAAGTAGTCACATAGTTAGAATTTCATAAGTGGTCATAAAATATGTAAGTTTATCTGGAAAAATGTGCACGGTCTGATGTGTAACGACAAGAAAAGCGACCTGCTAACCTTACCTTGCCGGGCACTTGCCAGGAAAAAATATGATAACCATCAGTAAGTGTTCATATAAATATCTGGAAATGGCATTACAGTGTGATAAATCATAAAGTATGTTCTTTCAATAAAGGGTTTAATATTGGAAATATGGTGAATGCCCTTGCTTTTTCTTGTTCTCAAAGTTTCGACGTGTACTACATTGGGGTGAGGAATGCTGCGAATTCGATATGGACCTGCGTATAGAAGTTCAAATTTACTGCATCTACTCTTTCCTCTGTTGGATAAATAATGTGTGCGTACTAATATCTTCTGTCCAATGTGAAAGTCACGGCGTGTACAAACCTGTTTTTGCTGTCTTCTCCGGCGCTCTGCGGCACGTTTGATGTTGTTGAGCGCAATGTCAATTATTTCATGGTGTCGTAGTCGACGAGATGTAGGAAAGGATACTAATTCTTTAATTTTGTTAGGTGGTTCAACATTTGTCAATATAACAGTCGGAGATAGCATAGTAGATTCATTTGGTATGGAGTTAATTACATCCTGGAATGAGAGTATGTGTGTATCCCAATCAATATATTTTTTATGTCAGTATATTCTACATAGTTTACCAATTTCTTTCATTAGTCGTTAACAAGGATTCGAAGAAGCGTGATACCTGGATTTATAGGTCGGAGAAATGTTTCTTGCTCGTAACATACGTGTCCATATCGCAGATCGAAACTGTGGTCCATCGTCGGAAATTACTTTCAATACATGCCCTACATGAAATAAAAAATTTTTTACAAATGCATTCGAAATCGATTTAGCAGTAGCTTTGTGTAACGGAGTGAAGGTTACAAATTTTGAAGTGAGTTCAACAGCGACAAAGATGTAGCAAAAACCTCTACTAGTTCTGGTAATCGGACCAAAAATGTCTACAGCGGCCATGTGTCTCAATTTAACGGGTACAATAGGATGTAACGGAGGAATATGTGAAGTCGTGTCTGATTTAGCTTTCTGGAAGATTTTACATGACGCTAAAACTCGTCGTATACGTTTCTCCATGTTGGCAAAATAACAGTTCTGTCTCAGTATAAGAAAACATTTTCTAGCTCCATAATGTGCGTAACTTAAATGAGTATACCAAATTAATTTGTTAACAAGCTCGTCAGGAATACATAATAACCAATTGTTGCTGTCAGGGTGAGAGCGGCGAAACAGAATATTATTGCGTACCGTATAATGGTTTGTAATGGTAACATTATTCTTATCTTGCCAAAGGCGTTTAATTTCTTTCCACACGTTGTCTTTGCTCTGCTCTTGTGCTATGTCTCGTAATGACGATGAAATGAAGTTTTCAAATGCGACTTGTTGAATATTCATGACGCTAGAATTTGCTTGGCAGAAGTTGGTTGCGATGTCTTGCTGATTGTTGCTGAGAGAACGGGATAGTGCGTCTGCTACAATATTTTGTGTACCGGGAATGTGAACAATTGTAAAATTAAATTCCTGTAAATAAAGTTTCCACCTGCTTAATCTGTCGTGTGTAAATTTTGCTGAAAGTAAAAACTGTATCGCTCTATGATCTGTGTAAACGGTCGCATGTCTTCCATAAAGAAAATGCCTAAATCTCGTAAATGCCCATACAACACATAATGTTTTAAGTTCTGTAACAGAATAATTGCGTTCAGCAGGTGACAGAATGCGACTCGCAAAGGCGATGTTTTTAATTACTGTAGTATCGTCTTCTTCAATTTCCTGAGAAATATGTACGCCTAAAGCGGTGTTCGAACTGTCGGTGGCAATGGAAAAATTTCTAGTAAGATCTGGATGTGATAAAAGTGGTGCATTCAACAAAGCTTGTTTCAGATTGACAAATTCAGACTGCGCTTGGCTATCCCAGGACCAAATAGTGTTTTTACCCGTCAATTGGCATAATCTAGGGGTGTCTAAAGCAGAGTAATGAATAAATTTACGGAAAAAGTTAATTAATCCCAAAAAGCTGCGTAGTTGTTTCTTCGTCGTTGGAACAGTAATGTCACGTAAAGCTTGAAGTTTTTCCGGGTCAGGCGCAATGCCTTCTGCTGAAATTACATGTCCAAGAAATTTTATAGAAGTTTTGCCAAAGTGCGATTTGCTAAGATTAACTGTGAGTCCTTGTGCACGAAAAGTTTGCAACAGTTGTTCAAGAATCAAATTGTGTTCAGACCAGTTAGCTTCTGCAATAAGAGTGTCGTCTACATACGTTGTGATTCTGTCTTTGAGTTCTGTCGGAAGTATAGTGTTTAAACCGCGAATAAATGCTGCTGTAGAAATTGTTAAACCAAAAGGTAATTTGCAAAACTGGTAACAGTCACCAAAACAGAGAAATGCTGTGTACCTTCTGCAGTTCGGATGGAGCTGAATTTGCAAAAATCCCGATTTCAAATCCAATGTGGAATAAACAGCAGTACCATGAAATTTCTGTAAAAGTTCTCCTAGTGTTTGTGGGCGATCTGTTTCATTAATAATAATGTCATTGATGTGACGCGAATCAAGTACGAGCCGAAGTGAGCCATCCTTTTTCTTAACAATATGGAGCGGGTTTATGTACGGACTAACTGCCGGTTCAATAATTCCTTGGTCAAGCATAGCTTGCAATTCTTTCTTAACTTGTTCTCTGTGAATATATGGAATGGGATAATGTTTGGCTTTAAACGTGTCGTGCTGTTTAACTTGAAATTCATACATAAAGTCGGACATAGTACCAGGGACGTTGTCAAAAACTGGAGCTTCCTGTAAAAGAATATTGCGTAGTTGAGTACGTTCGTCGTCTGTATTTGCACTGCTCTGTTTAACTTTATCAGAAATCATTTGCATAACGTCATAGTCGGCTCCGTCTGGTGTATTGTAGTTGTGAACATACGTATCTGTGAAAAATGTGGAATGACAGTCTGTGTTACGCGATGTAGAAAAGACCTCTGTCAGATTAATTGTTTGTTCTTCTGCAGATAAAGAGTGCTGAAATTTTAATGCTAGTTGTACATTTTCATCCTTTAACATTAAATAGGAATTTTGAAAGGCAATAATTGCGTCGTATTGTACCAAAAAACTCGTACCTAAAATAACGTCTGTTGTCAATAAGGGAACAATCCAAAAATTTGAGTGAAATGTATGACCTGCAATACAAAATGATAGGTGTGTCTGTAATTTTACATCTACTCCTTTACTAGATACTGCTCCTTTTACTTTAGTTTTGCCTAATGGTAACGTAGGATAGGTATTCTCTTTGTTACATTCGTTGAAGGTTTCTTCATTTATAACTGACATAGGTGATCCAGAATCGATTACTGCTGAAAATTTGGATGATCCAATCTTTACTTCAATGACAGGGTGGGAAATGGTTATCTGAATAACTGGTTTTTCATGCAAAAGTGTGTCTCGGATGTCGTCAAAAGTAATAACATTTTCGTGAACAAGATTCTCTGTGTCAAAAGTATTGCTTGCGTTGCTGGAAGATGCAACCTGAACTGTATCTAGACAAATTCTATCTGACATGCTGTTATTTGCGGGATGATGCTGTGGCATTTCGACTATTTGTACTGTTCTGTTATTTCGTCCTGACGCATTAGGTTCGGGATGATACCTACTGTCTGGTTCATTCTTGATAATCTGTTGTTGCGGATGATTTTGCTGCTGGTAAGACCGACTGCTATTAAACGTACGCTGAAAATTGTGCTCATTACTTTTACGTCTGTCATGATAGTCATTGCTATACGGCGCGTTGCGATAGGAATTGAAATGATGTGTCTTCCGTATGTAGTGATTTCCTTGTTGCTGTGCATTACTATTTGGTGGAGCCGACGCTATATGTGTAGGCGTCGAAACATTAAAGCTTTGTTGACCTTGCAGACTACATTGTTGGTTAGGTATGCTAACCGGCTGGTTTTGTTGCTGTCTCGGGGAAAAGCCTGTATTGTTACCAAAATGCGTCTGCGATAGCTGAAAATTTTGTACATACTGATGATTACACTTCTGTCTTTCATTAAAATTACGCTGGTAGTTCTGGAGTGTCTAATGAAAATTGTCACTTTCGGTAAAACTTGTCATATCAGGTTTTCTTTACTCATTCTTAATCTTAGATAGATTGATAGTTGAAGAGTTGTTTTGATAGATATAAAGGATAGTAGAAGAGAAGGCAGCAGTGCAGAAAACTAAAGATGAAATAGCACTACTACGGCTCGGGGCCCTGTGCACGCTACGGCACATATTCATCGAAGTGTAATGAATCCCCTGAGGTCACTTACGCGCTGCAAATAAAATTATTTTTTGCATTACAGGCAATGCTGTGAAAATTCAAAAGCAAATTGTTGTACCCAGTCCAAAGCGTGTATCTGTTTTCTGTCATTCTTAAATTTCCTAACTGATAGAAAATGCTTGTAATCGAAGTTATCGTCTCTACATGACTGAACAGGTTCAGGATTGAATGATACTCTGTTTGTCTGTGACTGTTCGGAATCTAAGTCACATACTCTCTGTAAATTACCTAAATTATACAGGCTGTGTGAGTGTGAGAAATGATCGGAATGTGGCGTATGCTGTGCCGTGTTAGAGGCTGAAACATTTTTCATCTCTGTCACTTCTTGCTGTAAAGACGACACTTTTCTACGCAGTGTATTATTGGACGAACTTATCTCACTGATTGTCTGCTGTAAATTTTGGAATTCGGGTGATTGATTGAACGAAACTGGTGACGTATCGTCTGATTTGATGTCATTATTTTCGATAACATCAATACGACTGGCCAATTCATCATATTTTTCAGTCAGTGCTTTTACCTGATCATAGTTTTTAGTATCACAAGCATTAACTTGTTTTTGTATTTTACGTGTGGTTTTGTTCAATTTTTTAACGTCTGCTTTGATGGCATCGGGATCCTGTATTAGTTCCAACTTTTCAAGTCTGTTGGTCATTGTCTGAAAGTCTACTGTGTGTGTGTCTGTTTTTGTTTTAAGATCGGAGATTTCATCATGCAATTCGGTGTTCAGCTGTTTGATTTCATCTCATACTGTAGCAATATTGTTGTCTACGTATGTTTTTGCTTTCGTAAACAATTTACGCTTATCTTCCTGTTTCTGTGTAGTAACTGTTTCCATGACTTGTTTCTTTACTTTATTCTGTTCCTGTATAAATTTACGGTAACGCGTTTCACTGTTTTGTAGGTGGTGATTAAAACGTTCCTCAATTTGGCTGTTTAGTTTTTCAAATTTCGTGTCTACTTTCGCATCCAGTGTGCGTGAAAGTTCTGATGACATTAATTTAAACTCGTCGCGTAACTGTGTTGCGTTTTCAGAACATTGTTTAGCGACTGCACTAATTTCATCTCTAAGTAATTTCGTTGTCGAATGAAATTACTTAATTCTTGTGCAACGGATCTAATTTCTTCACTATTGTTCCTAGCATAAGCCTTAATTTCCTCACGTAACTGTTCTTTAGTATCGTGACATTGCACGGCAACGGCTGTAATCTGTTCACTAAGTTGTTTGTTCTGTTCATTTAGGTTGTCGTGTTTTTCATTCAACTGTTTAAGATTTTCATTCAGTTGTTTGAAGTTGTTGTCTTGTTTTTCATTCGACTGTTTGTAATTGTTGTCTTGTTTTTCATTCGACTGTCTGAGTTTTTCATCAAGTTGTAGCAATACTGCCATAACTTGATCCATGCCAAAAGTAGCGACTCTATTTTCTATGATGTGTGGTGGTGTATCTGCATGTGAGACGTTTTATTCAAAACGTTTGGTCATTGTCTGATTCATGAAAAGGTTCGCTAATCGGATGTGCACTGTTGGCCACTACATCGGAATCAAATAAATCTGACGTGTTTTGTGTATATTGGTCACCTTCGTTAGAAATAATTATCTGTTCGCTACGTAAATTTTTCAAATCAGGCGTGTCAAACTGGACAGCGTTCATTGTAACGGAACGTTCCACGTCATCAATTGTCGTTAAATTAACACAGGACACAATTGAATTTGTTTGCTCATCATTAGCATTAAAATCATTACTAGTGATCGGCACGCACTGATTATCTGTTAATTAGAGGATTATCACTATTACACTGACTGTCGCTAGTATGATCGGTCAGGCAGCCGGTGTGGCCGAGCGGTTCTAGGCGCTTCAGTCTGGAACCGCGCGACCACTATGGTCGCAGGTTCGAATCCTGCCTCGGGCATGGATGTGTGTGATGTCCTTACGTTAGTTAGGTTTAAGTAGTTCTAAGTTCTAGGGGACTGATGACCTCAGATGTTAAGTCCCATAGTGTTCAGAGCCATTTGAACCATATGATCGGTCAAATAATTCGAGTCAGCTTTATCACTCATTGCACATCGCGATGTGCTGTTAGCAGTTTTGCGCGGCATTTTCACAAATCAAAGTTAGGCACAAAATGAAAGAAAGACAAAGCAAAAATGGAACAAACACAATTACAACAAAGAGCAATAAATTACCGATGATCTGTGAAAGAAAGAGTGACAAATTAGTAAATGCGTTGCGCCAGATGCAAACAACATTTAAGTAAATAAGAGCAGACATATGACTGACTACCACTCAGAAATTCACCAATAAATACGATCCTGGCCGGTTGTCGCCAAGTGTAACCCCACCACAAAATAAAAATAATATTATTATGAATAATATCCTCATTTAGTGTATTCTCCCAAAAAATAAATCCAGTAACCTGGTAATAATACAATTTGAGTAACCTCTCAATTAAATTATTGTCGCTCACATATAACCTTTCAATAACTGACTGTGAATTTGAACTGGTATATTTTGGACGTCAGCAGTGCTGCGTCATGGCCCTGAAAGATCATTCTGAAAAAATTGAAAATTCTTAGCACAATTGGGTCGCCGGATAACGCATATATATCTGCTCTTACAATAAATTTTTCTGGCACAGCCCTGTTCAATGCTCGCCGATAGATTAGTCATTTATAAAAGGAAGCAACTGATTTTTGTTTTCAATAATCGGGATGACCAAGGATTGGAGAAATTAGTAAATTCTTTAAATTGAAATGAATGATAATCAAAAGTTACTTTTTATGAGAAAGATTATTATTAAGAGATTTTTTTTAAAACATTTACTTGGGACTTGATATAACAATACTACATATGCGCGAGGCTGCTTTTACCTTATACAATAATGCTCAGGCTCCGCCATCGCTGCACCACGACCGGCCCAGCCAACACGATACACCAGACTGGACTGCTCGCTAGCAATTACTTACTGCTACAGCTACACAGTTCCTACTGCAATCAACACTGCTCTTTGGTCTCAGATTCTCTTATAGCTTACATATCGCAGGCAGCGCGTGAGCAATCCATCGAAATTACATCTGCTCGAGTGCGCTAGCAACAAATTCTTTAATCATGGACCTCTTACAAAAGATACAAAGGCGAGCGAGTGTGTGAGGACTGGCCCTAGCGCCATGTCATCATAACGCGCCTCTGCATGACATAGAAAGTATTATTCCATTATCTAAGAATGATATTGAAAATAAAAGTAACTTTTCCAAACCATGTCAGTGTATGCTTCAGTGTATTAATGTTAAAAGTGTTAAATCTCGGAATGATCAAATGAATAAGTTTCGCTAAATATATTATTTTAAGAAAAAAATAAGTAGCTCTAAATAATGCAGCTAGAAAGCTAAAAATTGTTCAGAATGTGCAAATGTATGTCACAATCAAAAGTTACAAGTCCCAACTTGAAGATTTTGGTGAAAATCGGAGTTCTTACGAAAAACTGAACGCCATGAATATTCGGCTCAGAAAAACGAAAATTCGTTTGTAGCATCAATTTGATATAAAAACATTAACTGTGTGATTCCACTTAGCTACCTCTATTAGTTTTCAAGTTATTTGCTAAAATCCAAATTTGGAACATAAATGTCCGTATTCGAAATAGATTAGGTATGATGTGCATTTATGATAGACATTTCTAATTGACGCACTTAATTACATTCATTAAATAATACAGGTGTACCAAGTTTCAAGACTTTAGTGTAAGCAACAATCAACACAAGGACTCTTAAAGAGGAAGTTCAGTGGTTATGTTCTACTGTCGGTTCCGCTCTAAAAATTCTAGCCGGCAAAGTTTAAATGCAGTCGAGCTAAAAGTTTTTCACTAACTAAAGCAAACGTAACTTTAATTATATAAATATTGTTAAGTCTGATACCTGTGCCTAGAGTGGGTGATAGCAGATGTTGCGTTTGGCGGTCCGCTACGCACATATAAATACAACCCGAGAGGCAGTGGAAAGAGACACTTCGCACAAAGCTACACTCCTGGAAATGGAAAAAAGAACACATTGACACCGGTGTGTCAGACCCACCATACTTGCTCCGGACACTGCGAGAGGGCTGTACAAGCAATGATCACACGCACGGCACAGCGGACACACCAGGAACCGCGGTGTTGGCCGTCGAATGGCGCTAGCTGCGCAGCATTTGTGCACCGCCGCCGTCAGTGTCAGCCAGTTTGCCGTGGCATACGGAGCTCCATCGCAGTCTTTAACACTGGTAGCATGCCGCGACAGCGTGGACGTGAACCGTATGTGCAGTTGACGGACTTTGAGCGAGGGCATATAGTGGGCATGCGGGAGGCCGGGTGGACGTACCGCCGAATTGCTCAACACGTGGGGCGTGAGGTCTCCACAGTACATCGATGTTATCGCCAGTGGTCGGCGGAAGGTGCACGTGCCCGTCGACCTGGGACCGGACCGCAGCGACGCACGGATGCACGCCAAGACCGTAGGATCCTACGCAGTGCCGTAGGGGACCGCACCGCCACTTCCCAGCAAATTAGGGACACTGTTGCTCCTGGGGTATCGGCGAGGACCATTCGCAACCGTCTCCATGAAGCTGGGCTACGGTCCCGCACACCGTTAGGCCGTCTTCCGCTCACGCCCCAACATCGTGCAGCCCGCCTCCAGTGGTGTCGCGACAGGCGTGAATGGAGGGACGAATGGAGACGTGTCGTCTTCAGCGATGAGAGTCGCTTCTGCCTTGGTGCCAATGATGGTCGTATGCGTGTTTGGCGCCGTGCAGGTGAGCGCCACAATCAGGACTGCATACGACCGAGGCACACAGGGCCAACACCCGGCATCATGGTGTGGGGAGCGATCTCCTACACTGGCCGTACACCACTGGTGATCGTCGAGGGGACACTGAATAGTGCACGGTACATCCAAACCGTCATCGAACCCATCGTTCTACCATTCCTAGACCGGCAAGGGAACTTGCTGTTCCAACAGGACAATGCACGTCCGCATGTATCCCGTGCCACCCAACGTGCTCTAGAAGGTGTAAGTCAACTACCCTGGCCAGCAAGATCTCCGGATCTGTCCCCCATTGAGCATGTTTGGGACTGGATGAAGCGTCGTCTCACGCGGTCTGCACGTCCAGCACGAACGCTGGTCCAACTGAGGCGCCAGGTGGAAATGGCATGGCAAGCCGTTCCACAGGACTACATCCAGCATCTCTACGATCGTCTCCATGGGAGAATAGCAGCCTGCATTGCTGCGAAAGGTGGATATACACTGTACTAGTGCCGACATTGTGCATGCTCTGTTGCCTGTGTCTATGTGCCTGTGGTTCTGTCAGTGTGATCATGTGATGTATCTGACCCCAGGAATGTGTCAATAAAGTTTCCCCTTCCTGGGACAATGAATTCACGGTGTTCTTATTTCAATTTCCAGGAGTGTATTAATCTGTCGGCGTCAAGAGGCGGTACAAACGCGCCTCGGGTGACGTCAGAGCTAGGCGACTTCCAAACGCATTTTTTCGGTAAATGTAGGAAGTGAACTCACGATGACTCTACACCATCCTGCGTCGCTTAGGTTTCACGAATGTAACTGTCCGTGTGCTGCCCATAATGTCGACAAAACCGTGTGGCACGTGGTGAGATTATTTTCCACTTTTGTGGCGGGCGGTTAACTTTGATGATAAGAAGTCAGAGCGGTAGACAGTTGTACCAGGAACTTGCCGTAAAGGTCGCATCTTAACTACTAATAGTGCTGTTTCTTATAGGGACTTTATGATTATCATCAGAAATATTATTATGTTTGTGTGTATGAAATTTGACTGAATATTTCAATTTATTTATAGTCATAGTTCCTGATCCCGCTGAGTAGACAGCAAGTAGGAACATTTTCTTTCAGTGAGCACAAGAATAATGGGGGCTTGCAGACTGGAAATAAAGTTCAGGATGTTCTCCAGCGCTTCCTGGCTGACCGCAAGAATATTTTTCAGTTTCTTGTAAAACGGCGACGAAATTTATTAAATCCACCCGCCCCCCCCCCTCCCCCCCCCCCCCGCCTCCGCAAAGTGTGAAACATAACATACGTCCTGATATATTTTGGCAACATGCTACGGAAGACTGAATCAATAAGAGGCAAGAAAGCCCTCTACTTCACAGGCAGATATTGTGTATTTGACGTTTTCAGTTGAATCTTGTATTTGGTGGACTTTACATTACAACTTATATCTTGCGGATATAAGCTGCTTCTAAGCACCAAAACATTGACGATCTCTCAAAAGCACGTCGTTATTGGTTCGATTTGTCGTAATAAAATGACGGGACCGTCATATTTGTTGCTTAGCAACTTTCCAATTTCGTTATTTTCGTATTATAGCTCGCGTCTGATGTAAGTAGGCCGTTTTAAGGTGACGGCACATTAAAGAATCTTCGAAACCGCGTCGTTCTTGGTAGGATTTGTTATCATTACATATCAGTTAATAACATATCGCCGATTACAGCTTTCAGAAGATCGTGACTAAGGTACTGCGTCACCTGTTGCAGAAGTTCAGTGTAGTGCAATTGGTAGAGATGCTGAGTTCCCAGACTAAGTGTAGCGGGTTCGTGTCTTCCCGTTCAAATTTTTTCACTCTTTCGAGTTGTCTGAGAGGTTGTAGGAATTCCCTGTGTTATAGAAATATTTTCTTTAATGTTCGAGCCGACCAGAGTGGCCGAGCGGTTCTAGGCGCTACAGTCTGGAACCGCGCGGCCGCTACGGTCGCAGGTTCGAATCCTGCCTCGGGCATGGATGTGTGTGATGTCCTTAGGTTAGTTAGGTTTAAGTAGTTTTAAGTTCTAGGGGACTGATGACCACAGCAGTTAAGTCTCATAGTGCTCAAAGCCATTTGAAGAATTTTTTTTTTTTTTTTGTAATGTTCGATGTTATGTAAATATACGTGGGCTCTCTTCCAGGAGTGAGTCTGTCCGATTTTGTGAAGTTTTATAAGTCGGTGCCCTTATTTACTGGACATGGAAGTTTCTTCCTTGCCTTATACGAGGCGGAACTTTGTCCACAAAATTTTTCTTCGCTTACCTTTCACTTATTGTGCATGGTCTCCTTCGAAATACTCCCCTCCACAATTGATACACCGCTCCCAACGCCGTTTCCACTTAAGGAAGCAGTCTTGGTACGCCTCTTGTTGGATCGCGTGAAGCGCCGTCTTCGAATTTTCTTTGATCTCTTCTATCATTGCAAATCTTCGTCCTTTCAATTGGATTTTCAACTCTGGAAATAAGAAAAATGTCCGCAGAGGCCAGGTGTGGAGGGTACGGAGGATGAAGCAGCACAGTGATTTCATTATTTGCGCAATAGTCACGCACCAACAAGGATGAATGTGCCGGTGCGTTATCGTGATGCATTGGCCATGAATTGTCTCGCTACATTGCAGGCGATTTTCTTCTGACATTTTCTCGAAGGCATCGCAACACGTCCGATGGTACCATTAATTAACAGTTTCTACTGTGGCACGAATTCGTCATGAACTAATCCTTCAAACTCAAAGAAAACTATCAGCATGACTTTGACATTCGACCTTACCTGACGAACCTTTTTGATTTGTGAGAACCTTTCACGACCCATTGTGAAGATTGAACCGTGGTCTCAACATCGTAACCGTAGCTCTGAGTCTCAGAGTCTCATCACAGTTACGAGTGTCTTAAGGAACATCTCGTTCCCATTTGCTCGGTGCAAAAGCTCTTCACAGTCTTTCTGGTCTTAATTCATAAGCCGTAGACAGACTTGTCGGGAGCACGATGCATTCCAAGATGCTATGTTAGGATTTAATGACATCTTCCAATTGAAATGTTACATCGTGCGGTCATTTTTAAACCGTGTGAACCATTCGTAACACGGAGTACGGCTTAACCTTCTGTTGGGCGCGGTGTTTGTCGCAGCGAGATCGGGCGCGGTGTATCAAATTGATCACACCGTTTATTCACGTGATCATTTATTAAATTCTGTTCACAAAACATATTATAGGTGCCAAATATATTTCAAGAAAGACAAAGATGACATACGAGCACAACTGCAGTAGAAATATTCATCATTCAGATTTCTTATCGTCAATGTTGGGCTTTAGTAACAAATGATAAAAACGTCGCTTTTTCATTTGCTTCTTTATTATATTTCACTAATAAAACACATTACAAATGACAATTATCTTTACGGAAAGGCTATTATGACACTGGAGCAGAACAACAATGCTATTACAACTCATTCATTTGTTTCATCGTCACTTTTTGACTGTGGTAACAAATGCGGAATTTTTCCGCATTCAGAGATAAAAGGTTCAATGTGTATCAAACAGATAGGCTTCTGACACAAAAATGGCTCTGAGCACTATGGGACTCAACTGCTGTGGTCATAAGTCCCCTAGAACTTAGAACTACTTAAACCTAACTAACCTAAGGACAGCACACACATCCATGCCCGAGGCAGGATTCGAACCTGCGACCGTAGCGGTCGTGCGGTTCCAGACTGTAGCGCCTTTAACCGCTCGGCCACTTCGGCCGGCCTTCTGACACATTTTTCAACAATATTTTGTCAGTCTTTTTTTTTTTCTGTGCAGGTACTACACCTTTTCCTCTTGATCCCAGTCCCTTGTTCTTCGTTTCTGCTTGTGTCTTCTGATTCTTCTTCACACGTTGGCCTATATTGTTGTACCCGCAGTTGAAGATCTCTGTGAATTCCTGGGGTGTCCAAGCCTCTACGAACCAAGTGAGGTAGAACTAACGCATGTGAGAGTTGCTTCAGGAATCCTTTTCTTCGGATAAAATTCTCGTTGTTGCCATAGTAAATTACTTGTGAATTCTTTCCACTCATATTGATCATTGCAAAAAATATGACCATGGGCCAACGGCACACATTTCTTGCTACATTGTATGAAGTGGCCAACTTATCTGTAGTGTCGACTCCACCTTCGGCGCTATTGTAAAATGTTGCCGGCCGCGGTGGTCTCGCGGTTCTAGGCGCGCAGTCCGGAACCGCGCAACTGCTACGGTCGCAGGTTCGAATCCTGCCTCGGGCATGGATGTGTGTGATGTCCTTAGGTTAGTTAGGTTTAAGTAGTTCTAAGTTCTAGGGGACTTATGACCACAGCAGTTGAGTCCCATAGTGCTCAGAGCCATTTGAACCATTTTTTTGTAAAATGTTACAATGGTTGGCTTCTGTTTATCTCCAGTGTCAGCATCTACTGAATTATCTTCATGCAAACTTGATGCCAAGATAACACACTTCCCCTTTTTAGGAACGTAGGAAACTAGAGTAGCCTTTCTTGAAACCAAAAAGTGAACTATGGCAGCCCTGCCTTTACTGGTACCAAACTCCAGAGGAATCTCACGCTTGTTTTTCTTCATCGTCCCAACAAAAGAAAGATTTTTTCTCCTTAGCTCTTCTATCAAACCAATACTAGTAAACCAATTGTCTGCTGTCACATTTCGACCTGACTGATAAATTGGTTCACATAGTCGCAGAACAACATCTGAAGGTTTATTGCTAACGTGGTACAATGCATCTGGCTTCAGCCCAGCGTATATTTCCAGATTATAGAGATAAAATACTTGGGAAACCACAAGAGCATATATCTTAATTCCATATTTGTTTGGTTTGCTAGGTACGTATTGGCGAAAACTGCACCTTCCACGGAATCCTTCAAGTTTCTCATCTACTGTAATGTTTTCTCCGAGTGTGTAGGATTTCTGTCAATTCTGTACAAACAGAGAAAATATTTCCCGAGTCACTGTTATCTTGTCTAATTTTCTCCTTTCATCGCGAGTCACACGATTGTCAAATCTAAGGCACCGCATGATGAATTTGAAACGTTTTATGTTCATAACGAGACGAAATTTTTCAATTCCATCCCCATCACTTCCCCACAGATCTTCTAAGCTTTGTCTGTTACTTTTGTTAACACCAGCCAGAAACAGAAGACCAATGAAAGCTTTTAATTCAATAATATCTATAGGTTTTACGTCTCTCTCTCGCTTAAAAGAAGCTTTGATGCTCTCAGTATACTGATTGGTATACAGAACTATAATCGACAGAATGTCGTCATCTATGAGGCAATTCCAACATTCCAAAGGCGTTCTCAATGCTTTCGCCGCACCTATAGGACCAAGTAACTTTCGAATAATATTGTGGGCCCTGAAACGTACTCTCTGCTATGGTGGAACTTTATTCCATTTTGTCTCTTGGTCCCTTCCAGTATAATAATGCTGGCTTTCTTCAAGTAATTCCTCGTCGCTTTCACTGTTGTTTTCCTCTGTTTCTGAATCTTCCTGCCGAACTTCAACTGCGTCATCACAATCTGTGTGTACTTCATCTTCAAAATCCTCTTGAACTTCATCATTATCCTCTTCGAACAACATTTTTTATATTTCTGCAACATGATTTGCGTCAAGGAGGTTGTACGTCTTACTGTAGCCTGCCATGATCAAGTGTCTCACACCTAAAATGATAAAATTCCTATAAAATAACGCAGTCAGGCGCAGTGTATCAATTTGATATCTGATACTCAAACATACTTAACTGACGATTAAATGGTCCAAAAAGAAAATAAGTGCGTTACTCATTGTATATTAGCATTGTACTACTTACTAAGTTATGTTGGTAACCAAAGAAATGAATTGTTGAAATGCAACAGAACGGGCGCAATGTATGAAACTGATCAATCAGAACATATATCGACAACAGAGCAGTCGTATCGACACTGAAGCACACAACAATGACAAGCGTTCGGAAAAGGCTAGCTACTAGCGAGTAGGCGTCGGTGCTGCCACTCGTTGAGAAATAATTTACAGTAAACTTCGAGGTGTATCAATTTGAACAGCCGCGCCCCACGGAAGGTTAAGCACTCATCACCGAAGGCTTCCTGCATCATTTGGTGTGTCTCTGTAAAAGTTTTCTAGAGTTTCACCAAAATTTAATGCAGACGCGTTGCCCCTCTAATTATGCCGTCTCGAAATTCGCAGACTGTGCGAACGTTTTACTCAATAACTAACAGACATACAACAATGAAACTTCCGGCAGTTATACATTAAACACAGGCGTGTGCAGGAATGCCAACCGCATTTCGTTTCACACCACTGGTGCGAGATTAAGAATGTTTCGGAATTTTTTGAACAGACCTCGCATCATGTTCTTGGTTACCGAAGTTCTTCAGCGAAGGAATTTTACGTGTGTCCATTTTCAAAAACAATCTGTGTGGTTTGGGAGCGAGATACGGCCGACAGTTGCCGATGGAGAGCGCCACAGTCGCAAATAACTATGAGTAGTACGTCTCACGTGACGCGGACGTTTTTTCTTGTGAAACTGTATTTATCGACCTCGTCCACGTCAATGCTAAGTGCCTCTCGACCCGTCTGAGTGCGGCCTGAGAGAATTCGGCTGCAGAGATGGGTCTCATGTAGGGAAGTCGTAGGCGCATCTGCCTCACTACTTTGGTTACATGAGGACGGCGCCCCTCCAAAACGAAATGGCAGGAACTGGAGGCGATTCTCGCTGCCACTGCGGTCCGGACGTCAGCAAGTGGCTGGCGACCTTGCGCTTGCACCGGAGTCAGTGGCCCAGAGCGCCGGAGGCTGGGGGCGGGTGTCCCAGGTATGAACGGGGAGGCGGCAGGAGGCGGCAGCAGCAGGCAGGCATTGTCTGCCCGCCCGCTGGCTGTGTCACGATGAGCACCCTGTGAACATTCATTAGCCCCACCTGTCTTGTTACACTTTGATTAATTTTTCAATTCCTGACGATCCTCCCCCTCCCCACTCGCTCCGTGCGGCGAAGGTGATTAATTATGGAAACTCAACGGCGCTAGCCCAACATCTATCTCTCGACAACAATATATGCTACTACATCTACTACTGTTGGTTCGCAATCAGGCGGACATAAAAACCCGAGCGAGCTCATCACGCCATTGTTAACACCCCCGGGGATCTGTACCCTTCTATTTTTATAAATTCCCTTCGGCTATTGTTACGGCTGTGATTGGGATCCGTGGACGAGCTTTTGTTCTCGACGCCGTTCGCAGTATGCCTCCATTCTCGCCGGGACTACCAACTAACACGATTCCCGGTGGGAAACAGCTGTCTCTACGCATAAGATGAACGTTTTCCGTTAGGATTGAGAACCGAAGGAGTATCTTCAGCCCTGTAGCAGCTCTGCAGGTTATATAGCACTTCCAGACAGTCCATACGAAACAGACAACGAAGTGGGAACTGTATATAGTTTGCGATATTTACATGCAATCGAACCCACCATGCATCAGCGTAGAAAGTTTACGTATTTATTGGAACAATCTTACTGCACATTCAAAAGTGGTAACGTAGCCATTATGAAGGGAACACTTGCTATATTCGACGCAGTTTCCTAAGTAAATTATGTAAAAAGTACTACATACTGGGACAATACAGGGTATTTGTTCCTTTCTGTTATGACTCGAGATAAACACTTGCTACATTCGACGAAGTTACCTAAATAAATTATTTAAAAACTACTACATACTGGGAAAATACACGGTGTTTATTCTCTTCCTTTATCACAAGTTTTCTTTGAAAATTCATATTAAAAATATACGGCCTCTAACTTCAACGTGTTTTGCAACCCATGTAGCACATGCCGAGCACTAGGATTTAAAACACGAGCTAGAAATTCTTTCACTGTTTACCGTTTATGCCACTAGACACTGGTCTAATGTCAGTGAATAAGCGTCAAGCGGTTATGCAACACTACCACAATCCAAAGAAGAAATATTAAGACTTCTAAAGAAGAGTAAGGTAACAGAACCCGACAAAATTTTTCGGCATTTTACATTGATTATTCTGAAGAATTTGCCTCTTTCCTAGTTCTTATTTATCGAGAACTTCTCTTCCAGTGAACACACCCGTAAAACTGTAAATGGTCGAAAGGCACTTCTGTTCACAAAAACTCTAAAAGAATGGAGGCAGAGAGTTACAGATTTTGCCATAGTCCGTCATTTTATAGGAAGCTATAGCACATACTAAAATCGAATATTATGATATTCCTTCAGGTAAAGGAGTTGATTTCTGAAGATCAGAAGTCATACAGGAAAACTACTAGTCTGAAACACAACCTACTTCATTTAAATAACTTTCGGGAATGCAGCCTGGAGAGGTCTTGGCTGGCCGGAGTGGCCGAGCGGTTCTAGGCGCTACAGTCTGGAACCGCGCGACAGCTACGGTCGCAGGTTCGAATCCTGCCTTGGGCATGGATGTGTGTGATGTCCTTAGGTTAGTTAAATTTAAGTAGTTCTATGTTCTAGGGGACTGATGACCTCAGAAGTTAAGTCCCATAGTGCTCAAAGCCACTTGAGCCATTTGAACCGGAGAGGTCTTCGATAACCGCCTACATTTCGACAGGCGCACATGCTCTCATTTTCAAGGGAAAAATGTAGCAAGGAAGCGCCGTGCAAGGGAATTTAAAACCTCTGTTTGCAGAGCATATGCGGAAAGATAACACACACACACACACACACACACACACACACACACACCGTAAACACTAGAATCACCACATAACCAAAGATGACCGACGTTGGAATTCATCGATGGTGGGAATTAATAACCAACGAGTGAGCTAGTATTAACTCTGACACACTCTGTTTTGACGAAGGGAGAGCAAGATTCCACGCTGAAGTTAACCAAAAATGTCCACATCTACGTATAAGGTCACTTGCTAATTTCATTTGAATTGATTCCTTAATAACACTATACCAATAGCTGGAAGTGCATTCCACAATCTCAGTATTGCTATATTCCGTAGGATGACCGATGCCAAGACAATGTTCTGCCATAGCAGATTTGCTCGGGTTTTGTAAGCGTGTGTGACGCTTATGCTCAGTACACCGGTCCTCCATGCTCCTGAGGATCTGACCAATATGTTATGGTATATGGTAGTTTCGTCCAGACGAAGACACCATGCCGCCACCAGATCGGTATATACTGTAGTATCGACTCAAATCTATGCTTAGTAATTTTTCTACAAATTTCTGTTAGCACGGCTGTGTGGGTTAGATATTTAATAGGTGACTAGCCATGAAGGGACATGGTTGTGAGCTGCTTATTTCACATTTCTTGATGCCAGAACTTTCAGGCACATCAGCTTTGTTATATGCTGGTCTAATAGAAGGTAAGATCTGTTGTGTATTACAGGATTGTGATTAAGTGCTCTTCCGTCAGTGTTTACTGCACTGCGTAGATCTTCCGGTTGTCAGAGGCTGGTTTCCGTACGGAGAGCACTGCCGTGAAACCCAGAATGCGAAGACGAGCTTTATTGAGTTTCTTAAATTTTAAGTGTATCTCTCAGAGAGAGGCTCTTTTGGCCTGTCCAGACAGAAGGAGGGAGAGGGGACCGGGAGGCGGAAGAGTGTGGATGAGTTATGTGGATGAGTTACACATCTCAAAAAAGGCGAAAATACACAGGACTGGACAAGCGATACGCTGAGTACGATCTCTGGTCCGCAGTCGATTACATTTTGTCAACGCAAATATGTCAATGTGATCGATGCAGTAACAAAACTAATAGTGCATAAAATGTGAACCGTGCCTGTCTCCTACAAAGAGAAAGGATTGTTTCAAACTCTTCCATAAAAAGTGAAGCGGACTGTTAACCATGTCTTTGTACTACAAAAATTATAAATTTGTTCAGATCATTACATTTTTATGCCGTAAAATAGGAGTTGTAAATTGTGGAATGTTTTGATAACATTTCTATCAGTTAAAAGTAATATAAGAAAAAGCTTTCATCTGTTTCTGCTCCTCATAATATTAGATACGTTTGTAGTAAGTAAGAGGTAAATTAAGCTGAAATGAAACTTGATCTGCACGATCGTGATAGTGCATTTCACATTATAATTTTAGTGAAATAATTTTTTTCTGTTTATTAAATAGTGTATTCACAAAACGTTCAGAGAATTCAACTGAATACACTTTCTTAACCTTTGTACGGATAACGGTGGTCTTTTTTACCTAGCTAACTTTCATTTACTCGATTAACTCCCTTAAAATTACTTTATTTTCGTTTACGTTCTGCCTAATCCTTGGAAAAACAATTGACATTCTGAAACTTCCTGGCAGATTAAAACTGTGTGCCCGACCGAGACTCGAACTCGGGACCTTTGCCTTTCGCGGGCAAGTGCTCTACCATCTGAGCTACCGAAGCACGACTCACGCCCGGTCCTCACAGCTTTACTTCTGCCAGTATCTCGTCTCCTACCTTCCAAACTTTACAGAAGCTCTCCTGCAGGAAAAACATTCATTCAAGCATATCAAATTATTTATTTTTATTTATTAATTATGTAGTCCTTCAAGTAACCAACGACAAGGGTCTCTTGGGCTTCATAACGTCATGAATCGAAACATGACGCGTCGCGTCGTTTCATGATTCGAGGGTCAGCAACTGATAAAAAAAAAGGGGCCCCCCGGGTCGTCCCAAGGTCGCGATGGCGGCGTCACTGTCCCGCCGAGATAATTTGTCCTTTTAGGACAATTATCTGAGCAAGCACCCACGCCAGCAAAAGGTTGGCGCGTGTGAAACTTGTCTTTTTGGAGTGACAGTCATGTGGGTATTGATAACGGAAATTGTTTAGTATATAAGGGGCTTAAAATTGTTGTCTTCACAGTATGTCCTCTGACTACACGCCCAACACATCTATTGTCTGTGAAGAGCTGCCAGAAACAGTAAGTACATTTCTAAATAATGGACAGTTTGTACAAACTTGCACGGATTGCTGTTTGTGGAAGACTTACAAATGCTTTAGATGTATATGAATTGGAAGTACCAGAAACGGTACGAGAAGACATTTTACTCCAATTCCGATATTCAAAATTCAATTTTATGTTAAATTCGTATCGACTGCCAGAATGCTATATTTTTCATAGAAGCGAAAATGTCCCAATGGTTAACGAAATTATCAGTGATGCAATAGAAGCATCTTCTAAAATAAGAGCTGGAATTCCAGTTCCATGGGACATTCTCGCTTTAATCACTATGTCTTTCTTAGACACTACTACATTCTGGCAGAGTCGATTTAAAATTAAAATCTTTTTTTATGAAATTACTTATAAACAATTGGTATTTACTATTTGTGAAAGTTGTTTATATAAATTAACAAATTCTTGGCACAATTCGTTACTGCAACCGCTTCTCAATGGTATGAAAATTAATATGGCTACGAGGGAACCATATTTTTCAAATGGTGTAATTTGTCCTCCACAAATTAAGCAATACAGTCATTGGTGCATGTTCTGTGCCAATAGTCCTTTATTCAGAAGTGTACGTTGTGGTGGCTCATTGGGTCAGGTCTTTGATTCAGAAGACGATGATGATGATGTACCTGGTCTGTTACTTGCAGAGTTCTAATGGAGACGCAGGTTCGTAAAGCTTCACTAATTGTTGTAGAGCCAGAAGCACTGCGCAATCTATATCCAAATATACTTTTGAAAGGCAAGTGTGCTTTTTAATGCTGAAATAGGTTGAGATGAACAAAAGTCAAGTTCCATGAACTGGATAATTACACAAGACACTCTTGTCATTTACTTACAGAATGAACACAACATTTCGTGCAAGAGACAGAAAACGTCACATGAAGTCTGTCACAAGCGATAGGAGTTTTGAAGCAACAGTTTGTTAATTACATCCGGAGATATTGTAACCTAAAGTTGGCGCTTGAGTACCACTCCTCCGCTGTTCGATCGTGTGTATCGGAGAGCACCGAATTACGTAGGGATCCAAAGGGAACGGTGATGGACCTTAGGTACAGAAGAGAATGGAACAGCACATTACGTCCATATGCTAACACCTTTTTATTAGTCTTTTTCACAGACGCACATGTACATTACCATGAGGGGTGAGGTACACGTACACACGTGGTTTCCCTTTTCAATTACGGAGTGGAATAGAGTGTGTCCGACATGTCAGGCCAATAGATGTTCAATGTGGTGGCCATCATTTGCTGCACACAATTGCAATCTCTGGCGTTATGAATGTCGTACACGCCGCAGTACATCTGGTATAATGTCGCCGCAGGCTGCCACAATACGTTGTTTCATATCCTCTGGGGTTGTAGGCACATCACGGTACGCATTCTGCTTTAACGTACCCCACAGAAAAAAGTCCAGAGGTGTAAGATCAGGAGAACGGGCTGGCCAATTTATGCGTCCTCCACGTCCTATGAAACGCCCGTCGAACACCCTGTCAAGGGTCAGCCGAGTGTTAATTGTGGAATGTGCAGGTGCACCATCATGCTGATACAACATACGTCGATGCGTTTCCAGTGGGACATTTTCGAGCAACGTTGGCAGATCATTCTGTAGAAACGCGATGTACGTTGCAGCTGTTTGGGCCCCTGCAATGAAGTGAGGACCAATGAGGTGGTCGCCAATAATTGCGCACCATACATTTACAGTCCACGGTCGCTGTCGCTCTACCTGTCTGAGCCAGCGAGGATTGTCCACGGACCAGTAATGCATGTTCCGTAGATTCACTGCCCCGTGGTTTGTGAAACCCGCTTCATCGGTAAACAGGTAGAACTGCAACGCATTCTCTGGTAATGCCCATTGACAGAATTGCACTCGATGGTTAAAGTCATCACCATGTAATTGCTGATGCAGCTACACATGAAACGGGTGAAAGCGATGACGATGCAGTATGCGCATGACACTACTTTGACTCAGTCCACCGGCTCTCGCAATGTCCCGTATACTCATGTGTGGGTTCATGGAAACAGCAGCTAACACACCAACTGCACCCGCTTCTCCTGTGACGGGCCTGTTACGGGCCCATTTGCGTGCTACGACCATACCTGTTGCATACAGTTGGCGGTAGATGTTTTGCAATGTGCGGCACGTTGGATGCTCTCTGTCCGGGTACCGTTCTGCATACACCCTGCAGGCTTCAGCTGCATTTCGTCGACACTCGCCATAGATGAGTATCATCTCCGCCTTTTGAGAGTTCGAATACACCACGGTCACAGTTCCTACAACACTACACTATCACAGACGTCTGGTAACACGGTGTACTACTGTTGGTCTGCGTGCGGAGACGAATGCAGAATAACAATAGCAGCAAGCGCTACATGCGGACACTGCGACAGCTAGACCAAACCACAACAGTGCACTACAGCCACACGCATAAACACGGTCGTCATCGTAAACATGTCCCTGCAGATGCTGCTCGCCGACCGTGGCCCGTTGTAAGTAGGCTGTTTAGGTTTTTTTATTGGTAACGCCACCTCTATATGAAAATCACTGGCTGTGCCGTGTGCAGTCTGTGGCTACTTTGCATTGTTGTAATACTCAACCATTGTAGTGTTAGGCAGCTGGCTGTGAACAGCGCGTAGCGCTGGGCAGTTGGAGGTGAGCCGCCAGCAGTGGTGGATGTGGGGAGAGAGATGGCGGAGTTTTGTAATTTGTCATGATATCAAGGTAAATACATTGTTTGTTCTCTATTAATATCTTTCATTTGCTAACTATCCCTATCAGTAGTTAGTGCCTTCCATAGTTT
Organism: Schistocerca nitens; assembly: GCF_023898315.1. NCBI lineage: Eukaryota > Metazoa > Arthropoda > Insecta > Orthoptera > Acrididae > Schistocerca > Schistocerca nitens. The sequence goes on from NC_064617.1 coordinate 844,285,469, forward strand.
GAATCTTTTATTTAGCTGGCAGTAGTGGCGCTTGCTGTATTGCAGTAGTGGGAGTAACCAAGATTTTTGTGAGGTAAGTGATTTCTGAAAAGTACAGGTTAATGTTAGTCAGGGCCATTCTCTTGTAGAGAATTTTGAAAGTCAGATTGCGTTGCGTTAACAAAATATTGTGTGTTGAAAGTCAGATTGCGTTGCGCTAAAAAATATTGTGTGTCAGGTTAAGGACAGTCGTGTATATTGTTTAAAAGGGAACGTTCCATATGTCGACCCTTAGCCGAGGATACCTCACTGGAATCTTCTGATTTTTTCCTTGTAGTTTGTGTAATTAGTGTAGATTTTGTTTATTGCTAGCGCGTAATTATAGAGAGAATTTCCTTTGTAGTTGTAGTTTTTCATTGTTGTACAGTAAAACAGTTGTGGCATGCATGTAGATTTGCAGCAAGTATTTCGCAGCTGCGCTTGCAATTAACTAGATATTATTTTCAGTGCTATGTTAATGTGTTTTCTTATTTTTGCTCTTCAAATTGAGTTTTTCTGTGTTGACGTGTGAAATACTGTGACAATAATGGCGTGTGAAAAACGTAACACTAGGCTCCAAAGCAAACTGAGAAATAATAGTGACGACGAGCGTAGCTTGCCAGCACCACTGTGTAATGAATTAACTAATGTTAAAAGTAGTAATTTGGTAATTGCGCATAGGGAAATGGAGCGGGCTGCAAACAATGGTGTAGACAGCGAAACAATTAGAGAACAGGGAAGCATTATCGATCGATCGGTCGGCGACAGCTCGCCTCAGGAATCCGAAACGACAGGAAACAATCTCGCAAATGCTGTGAATTCAGGATTTGGGTCCTCACCGTTTTCTCAAATGAGTCAAGACACACTTTCTGCTTGTCAAAATGTGAATGTTTCCGGTGCAAATTCACTGCCGAAAAGCACTGAGGAACATGTTCCAGACACCAGTGCATTGTTATTACAATTAATACAACAAATGGGACAAAATCTTCAAAAATTAGACACAATCGAACAAAATCAGAAACAAATGGAACAAAATCAGAAACAAATGGAACAAAATCAGAGTCAAACACAGCAACAGCTTCAAAAGTTAGACTCATTGGAGCAAACTCTTGAACAAACACGTGAGGATTTAACTAATGAGTTACATCACATTGAATCGAAATGTCAAAAAGTCTGTAACGACGTAAAAACACAAATTTGTGAGCATTTCCAACCTATTTTTTTGCGGCATGAAAATGCACTACAGAATCACGAAGTAGCCATAAAAGAACTGCAAACTACTGTTCATGAAAATCATGAGACCTTGCAAGCTAAATTTGACTCAGTTGCATCTACCGATTCGGTTACGCAACTTGCAAAAACCCAGGAAAACTTAAAAGACACAGTAGAAAGACACATGGAGGAAATTAGTACATTATCAGAGAAAGTAGTTGAACTTTCGGATCAGCTAAATAATTTATCTACGAAGGTAGATGATAATCTGAATGACACAAAACCGGTAGTCTTTAATGACACAGAAGAGTGCGAACAAATTAGGAAATTCAAACAAAATCAGAATCAAATTAATACGCAACACCAAAGAGAAATCCGCGAAGTACAAGATCAGCTGACACAGGTAGTACAAGAATTACGTATTTCGGAGGACACTCGCGCCCCAATACGGGAAGAGGGACTTAGCAATATGGAACAGCCACAAAATAATAACACAGGACACTTCGGAAATTATGACAGAAATTGGCAGGGCACACCGAATTTTGAGATGGAACCGCCGAAACGACGTAATAATGACCGATATGCGACTCGCCGACATGATGACTTTGACTATAAGCTGTTCATTACTACACGTAAATTCAAAACGTTTAAAAATTCTGCCAACGACATTCATCCACAAGCGTGGCTCCATCAATTCTCTCATTGTTTTCCCCCTAACTGGTCGTTAGAACACAGATTAGAATTTATGTGTGGCTATTTAGAGAATGAACCAGCTGTAAGAATGCGTTCGGTCATTCACGATTGTCATAGTGAAGGAGAATTTTACCATGCCTTCCTCTCAGCATATTGGTCTCAAGCCACACAAGACCGAGTAAAACATGGCATCATAATGATGAAACATTTCGAACAATCTGAATTCTCCAGTCTTGTGAAATATTTTGAAGACATGTTGCACAAGAATCAGTACCTGTCAAACCCATACAGCCCCTCAGAACTCATCCGCATTTGCTTAATCAAACTGCCTGAACATTTGCGACATATTATTTTGGCAGGACGTTGCAAAGACGACATTGAAGCATTTCAAGGACTCTTACAAGAACTAGAAATTGACACTGACAATCGCGGAACGCACGAGCACAACAATTACAGATCACATCCGTCGCAATTCCGCAATGAAAGAAATAATAACTGGACGCGACAAGGCTATTCTCACAACACAAATCGTGACCAAAACAGACACCACCCGTATGACAACCGTTGGCAGAGTAAAAATAATTACAGAGAAAGATCGCATTTCCATAGTAATGACTATCACAGAGACTACCAGAGAAACAGTCAATATGGGAACCAAAATAATTATTATCAAGGGAGACAGAATAACTTCAGACGCAACAGTTCAGCGCGCAGTTACGATTCCGGGAGAGATTCTCCACCACATGACCGACAAACAAGAAACTATGTAAACTACCGACATAACGACAGACCTGAATTGCATCAGAACTGGCGGGATTCTAACAGGGCTGGGCCCTCTCGGCAAGGCGAATTTGTGGAGGTTTGGTCTCCGAATCCCATTAGCGACGCGCGCCAGTGGAGAGACAGACAATGACCCGCACCGCAGGCAGACACCTGCGCCGGCTGGCTCCGAGAAAAATAACATTGACATAACCTTGAGAAAAATTCCAGTATTCTTTAACGACGTATACCACATGATAATTGCGTTGAAGTTGAAACTCTGCGTACTAGGAAGAGTAAAGGTTTACACCACATTTCACATGTAAAACCGTTTATTGAAAGATAATCTGCTTTTTTTTAATGCAACATATTGGTTTACTTGCAAATACATTATGGATTCAAGGTGGTTTCTGAGAGATACTAGATGACACAGTGGTTAGTTTATGTGACAGCTACAGGATTTTATCACGACGTTACTAATGAGTGACAATTTACAATGTTGCTTTTGCGGTGTATCTGTTTTATATCTGCACAGTTTTTCGGCATTATTCAAGAAATTAAAACATGTTTTAGTAGTAACTTTTGTGGTATAGCAACAATGAGACAGCCTTTTCCGTAGCACAACAATACGTTACAGCACAATACTTTCTTCATCACAACAATAAGCGTAATAACTAAGATATCTATACGCAAAGCATTTCACTTTTGTGTATCATCAGGTAAGTACATTGACTTCTGCAGAACTTAGCTTTCGGAGGACGATAACTACGACACTTCCACAGAGATTATCTTACAACATGACGCACAGTTTAGCGCTACAGGACACGTATTTGAGTGATTAATTTTGTACTTCAAACATTTATTTTTTAAGATTTTTAAATTGCAAAGAAAGTTTTCCGTCATACATTTCATTCCATTGCTGTAATTTGTAACACCTGAGGGTATAATTACATTTATCCTCAGGGGGGTACACGCTTACTTTGTGTACCATGTGTTTGGCGAGCACAAGGAGCCCTAGCTAATATGGTATTTGCTTATACAACTTTACACATCGGTACCATATTTCTCTAACACATAAATTACACAGCTATCTGATTATTTACCTGAGAGAAACAAACATTTTTTTTACTGCATTAGTGACAGATGTTTACGTAATTACACAGTTGAATAACTTCACACGTATGAAATTGTATTTTGTCTGTACTTTGTAAACTGTTCAAATTTTTTCGGAACCATTGTGATACTATGAGAGCTTTGAATGATATATTTGGTAAGGGAGCATGATTTTAAGGTACGTTTGAGGTTGATGACACTATTGAAATGAGCAGAGAATTTTTTTAGGTTTTGAAATTATTGGAGGAAGCTACGACGTTTTTGAGATTTGACTGAGGTTTTATGATATTATTACGACGACGATGTGTATTATGCTGCTGAGGTATGTTTATGGTCAAGAAGCTGATGCTATATGAGGAATTTGATTATGTGTCGACGAATTTGTATATGTGTAATAAGGTAAGGAGTAATGAATAGTGATTAGGGCACTCTGATTTGTGAAGACGTATGTTGGAAACCGAGAATCGTACTTTTAGAATTATGAAATGTGTGTAAAGACGTGAATGTATCACAATGCCGACGAAAATTTTTTGGACACTGTTATATTAATAGGATTTTGTTTTTACAGATTTGCAACGCTAATTCTTGACCTGTGAAATATTTTTATTTAAGACTGCCATTGTAGCAAACTGCTGTCGTAAATATTTCCGTAAGAAAGGTAAGTGACCTTGATGTAATGTGTTGTGGTGCGCAGCTGGGCCAGCCGCCCGGAAAAAAAGCCATTAGGTGGAGAAAAAAAGAGGCCATTATCCTCGCTTTTGTAGAAAGCATCGCAACAGTTCACGGCTATTGTCGTGCTAATTGAGAGAAATGCCATATGGCTTGCTTTATGTATTTATTAACTCATTTTGTTTAATATCTAGTTTCTAGCTGCACTGCAGCATTGGTAAAAATAAAATTTTATAGATGTACTAATATAAATATTTTCTGTCTCCAGATCCAGTAAATAATAGTTTTGTGATATATTTCCAAAAAAATGAGGGAGCAAAAAAAAAATCATTTACCTTCACAGGAACTGCATACATAATTTTCTTTTCTAGTACTTAGTAATTTTTTGTAGAATTAGTTTTTGTGGTGTACCACTTTAATTACTTAGACATTAAGATGTGATTATACATTTCCCTTCTCTGCATTGTTATCTTTAGTGTACTATTTTTTTTGCTTGAGCTATGTCATGTTTAGGTATAAGTTGCTGCTGTTTGCCAGGCATAATGTTACTGAATTTGATTTTGTATTACGCTGTTAAGCCAGTTTTACTAATGATTTCTTGTTATTGTTTGCTGCACATTGCCTTAGATTAGTTGTAATATTACAATTGCTTTGCTAATTTCTTAAGGCTGCTTGCTTCGCAAAACTGCGTTTTTTTTTCTCATTGCCGTTTATATTAATTGTTTTATGTGATGCTGCATTGCCTCGTCCCTTAGTTTAATATCTGAGCTCAGTAGATTTAAGTTAGCTTAAGAGGGGGTAGCCTATATAAGAAACTAACTATGATGGATTGGAAGAAATGCATTGCGAAGCTTAAAGAAAATGCTGTGGCCACAAAAAGGAATTTGAAAGAGGATATGAACACAAAAGTAGGGTTTAGAGACAACAGGTTTAGGTAGGATTTTCTTGGAAACAAATGATGAAGTAAGATAATGGAAAATAAATAATGAGGTGAGAAATATGTGAACATATATATACAGAAAGCATGCTTGAATAGGATTTTTTTGGTGGAAACAAATGTGGAAATAAGACGAAAGATCTATGGAATGAAGTTTTGGGTTGGACTGCAGTACCAAAAGTTACACTGAAAACGAACCCTATCCATTCCTTTTGTGTCATCCCTCTATGTGTTTGTGTACCCTTGTGTATTTGTGTTTTTACTGTCTTTATGTGTTTAGCTGATTAGAGCTATGTTGTAGAATTTTTCTAATACTATGTTATTTACGTGGTAAATTCTGTTTTGTTGCTCATATGTGGAGGTGATGTTTCAAAAGTTATTCTGATCTTTATGTAAGTACTTATGTCATTATTTTTGTAACACTGATGTATATGTTTATTTCTATTCTTTTGTAAAGCCCCTATTACTACGAATGTTATCTCTACTATTATGTTTTTAATGATGTTTTCTGTATCTTTGTAATTGTATTCTTATGTTATAAAATTGTAATTGACACCAGGTCTTCAAATTAAGTATATTTTGACTGCACACGTTTCTGTGGGTCTTAGTATATGGACAATATGTGAGAAGTAGGGACTGTTAGTGTTTGCACGTGTGTTAATAATTCAGCAAGGGACTGGATAACAGCATTGCTGGTTCTAAGGACATTTCAAACAATTTTTTTTGTGAGTGCACAAGTGGTGGTTATGGACTTGCTATATTAGCCGCAAGACTCTTCAATGGTGATTGTGCACCTGCACAGTCACAACAGATGGCTGCTGGCCATCTCTACAAGGACTACAGTGGGTCTGCGTCTTTGCTGACCCACCAGTACCGTAATCTCTACCAGGACTACAGTGGGTCTGCTCTGTGATGACCTACCCACCAATACTCTTCAAAACTTCGACTGACTCCGCTGTGGGTTTGCTCTCTTGTGGCCCATTACCTGTCAGCATGTCGAGAGTCAGCACTGTCTTTCCGTTGGAAGGACAACGATACTTCTTCAAGACTGCATGGAAATCCACTACTTCCGTGTGCATTTTCTTTTACTGCTCAGACTTTGAGAAAAACACTGCAATGTGATGAATGATCAGGACTGTCTTTATGGACTGTGAGAAAATTTTAGCTTTTGACCAACATTGTATCAATAAGTGTGTGCATTTGATTTCTTTGTTATTGTAATTACGATTATGAAAAATTTTAACAAATATGTATTGGCCAGTGCCCAACAAAATTTGTAAAATTTTTTGTGGGGAGCATGGGGGCTATGTAAGTAGGCTGTTTAGGTTTTTTTATTGGTAACGCCACCTCTGTATGAAAATCACTGGCTGTGCCGTGTGCAGTCTGTGGCTGCTTTGCATTGTTGTAATACTCAACCATTGTAGTGTTAGGCAGCTGGCTGTGAACAGCGCGTAGCGCTGGGCAGTTGGAGGTGAGCCGCCAGCAGTGGTGGATGTGGGGAGAGAGATGGCGGAGTTTTGTAATTTGTCATGATATCAAGGTAAATACATTGTTTGTTCTCTATTAATATCTTTCATTTGCTAACTATCCCTATCAGTAGTTAGTGCCTTCCATAGTTTGAATCTTTTATTTAGCTGGCAGTAGTGGCGCTTGCTGTATTGCAGTAGTGGGAGTAACCAAGATTTTTGTGAGGTAAGTGATTTCTGAAAAGTACAGGTTAATGTTAGTCAGGGCCATTCTCTTGTAGAGAATTTTGAAAGTCAGATTGCGTTGCGTTAACAAAATATTGTGTGTTGAAAGTCAGATTGCGTTGCGCTAAAAAATATTGTGTGTCAGGTTAAGGACAGTCGTGTATATTGTTTAAAAGGGAACGTTCCACCGTGTTTGTTACAACACGCAACTGAACGTCGGAGGTTTCAAGCGTCAACTTTAGGTTACAATATCTCCGGATGTAATTAACATTTTACAATGCAACAAACGGCACTGATTACGTATTTGTCTGTATGTTCAGATGTGGTAACAAAACTAACGTGGTTCCATTTAAAAAAACGTAGGTTTGTGTTAAAAAACATACTTCCGTGCATTTTTGTATGGTTTATATTAAACAATTACACTAGCCCCTCTCCTCACGTTCGGTCTGTGGAATCGGTCCGTCAGTATTTGATGCGGTTTACGAAATATATCCAGCGATAACGTTAGGTCACTCACCCTGTATACTTCTTCATATTAGGTGCATTGTACTGCCACCCACTGCCTGGTATTCCATATCAGCGATCTCAGTAGTCATTAGACACCGTGAGAGAACAGACTGGGGCGCTCCGCGGAACTCACGGACTTCGAACGTAGTCAGGTGGTTGGGTGTCACTTGTGTCATACGTCTGTACGCGAGATTTCCACACTCCTAAACAGCCCTAGGGCACTGTTTCCGATGTCATAGTGAAGTGGAAATATGAAGGGACACGTACGGCACAAAGGTGCACAGGCCAACCTCGTCTGTTGACTGACAGACCGCCGACAGTTGAAGAGGGTCATAATGTGTAAGAGGCAGACTTCTATCCAGACCATCACACAGGAATTATAAACTGCATCAGGATCCACTGCAAGTACTATGACAGTTATGCGGGAGGTGAGAAAATTGGATTTCACGCTCGAGCTGCTGCTCATAAGCCAAACTTCACGCCCTTAAATGGCAAATGACGCCTCACTTGGTGTAAGGAGCGTAAACATTGGACGACTGAAGAGTGGAAAAACGCTATGTAGTGTGACGGATCACGGTACAACAATATGTCGAACCGACAGCAGGGCGAATGCCCGGTGAACGTCATCTGCCAGCGTGTGTAGTGCTAACAGTAAAATTCGGAGGCGGTGTGCTATGGTGTGGTCGTGTTTTTCATGGAGGGGGCTTCCACCCCTTGTTGTTTCGCATGACACTATCACAGCACAGGCCTACATTGATGTTTTAAGCACCTTCTTGCTTCCCACTGTTGAAAAGCAATTTGGGGACGGCGATTACATCTTTCAACACGATCGAGCACCTCTTCATAATGCACGGCCTGTGGCGGAGTGGTTACACGACAGTAACATCCCTGTAATGGATTGGCCTGCACATATCCTGACCTGAATCCTACAAAACGCCTTTGGGATGTTTGGAACGCGGACTTCGTACCAGGCCCCACCGACCTACATCGATACCTCTCCTCAGTGCATCACTCCTTGAAGAATGGGCTGTCGTTCCCCAAGACACCTTCCAGCACCTGACTGAACGCTTGCCTGTGAGTGGAAGCTGTCATCAAGGCTAAGCGTGGGCCAACATCATGTTGAATTTCAGCATTACCGATGGAGGGCGCCACGACCTTGTAAGTCACTTCCAGCCAGGTGTCCGGATACTTTTGATCACATAGTGTATATTTAGTATTTTTTCAGAAATATATGATTTGAAGAGAAAAAGTGGTCAGACATACTGCAGTGCACAAAAATATATTTGCAAAGAAAACAGTGTAAGTGTCTGTAAAGTCTGTAAACAGTGTGTCTTCTTGAGAGCAATTTGTGGACCTAGTAAACTTTGAAGTTGTGAAATTGTTTACTTTATATATTTGTAATTATTATTGTTCTGGTGAAAGACAGGCGGAAATGTGTAAAGCTCAATCTCTGACAATATTAATATTCTTATTGAAAAAAGCAAAAATTTATTATTGTATCTGACAGCGATTATAGAAATATTTTCTAACATCTCCTAACAATTAATACAATAATGCTGCACGCAACAGACAACCTGCCTCGTCTTGCCGCTGCAACAGCGTGAATATTCTGCATCCAGCAACATGCTAAAATAATTCAAAAGAAATACTGAGATTCATGCAGAGTGCAATGCATGGTCACAGCTACAGACACAACTACTCCCATTTATATATGTATATGGAAACAAAATGATCAGGAGAGATTTGTTCAACAAGCCTGAAGTGGTACAAAAAATGAAATAAACCAATAAAAGCGTTTAATTTACAATATTCTGAAAAATGACAGTTTAAACACTGACAAACTTTACTCGGACCTTTCCGTTTCTTCGACAATTTGATTAACAACAACTTTAATTATCCCACAATGTCTATAATCAATACTCACATATCTGGTCACAACAAAGATGTGAATATTACTCTCAATGTGTGCTTACACAAATCTGACAAAATTCCTCCGGTAAGCAAGCAAGCAACAACTACGTGCGGCAAAAAGGCAAATTACCAAAAAATCCCCAAATTAATACCAAAGTCTCCTCCGACGTTACTAGCACGATCACGGCAAGCTGCGACCCCTCATGTCGCGTGGCTTCTCTCCAACGCAGCATGCGTCCGACCACTTCCGACCCTTCTCAACAATTGTTCGCTCGCTACTACTCGCGATAATAATATCTCAGACTCAGAGTTTGTGAATGCACACCACAGTAGAATCAGTGTCCAAGTTTCACAAGAAATATTAACGTCCAACTTACAAGTTTTCTCTTTAATTTCAGAAAAATTATAGCGTGATTTCAGATACTGTTCTTTGTGATATGCTAAAGTAGAGACAGCATTATCATGTACTACTGGCCATTAAAATTGCTATACCAAGAAGAAATGCAGATAATAAACAGGTATTCATTGGACAAATATATTATACTAGAACTGACATGTGATTACATTTTCAGACAATTTGGGTGCATAGATCCTGAGAAATCAGTACCCAGAACAACCACCTCTGGCCGTAATAACGGCCTTGACACGCCTGTGAATTGAGTCAAACAGAGCTTGGATGGCGTGTACAGGTACAGCTGCCCATGCAGCTTCAACACGATACCACAGTTCATCAAGAGTAGTGACTGGCGTATTGTGACGAGCCAGTAGCTCGGCCACCATTGACCAGACGTTTTCAGTTGGTGAGAGATCTGGAGAATGTGCTGGCCAGGGCAGCAGTCGAACGTTTTCTGTATCCAGAAAGGCCCGTACAGGACCTGCAACATGCGGTCGTGCATTATCCTGCTGAAATGTAGGGTTTCGCAGGGATCGAATGAAGGGTAGAACCACGGGTGGGAACACATCTGAAATGTAACGTCCACTGTTCAAAGAGCCGTCAATGCGAACAAGAGGTGACCGAGACGTGTAACCAATGGCACCCCTTCCATCACGCCGGGTGATACGCCAGTATGGTGATGACGAATACACGCTTCCAATGTGCGTTCACCGCGATGCCGCCAAACACGGATGCGACCATCATTATGATGAAAACAGCATCTGGATTCATCCGACAAAATGACGTTTTGTCATTCGTGCACCCAGGTTCGTCGTCGAGTACGCCATCGCAGGCGCTCCTGTCTGCGATGCAGCGTCAAGGGTAACCGCAGCCATGGTCTCCGAGCTGTTAGTCCATGCTGCAGCAAACGTCGTCGAACTGTCCGTTCACATGGTTGTTGTCTTGCAAACGTCCGCATCTGTTGACTCAGGGATCGAGACGTGGCTGCATGATCCGTTACAGCCATGCGGATAAGATGCCTGTCATCTCGACTGCTAGTCATACGAGGCATTTGGGATCCAGCACGGCGTTCCGTATTACCCTCCCGAACCCACCGATTCCATATTCTGCTAACAGTCATTGGATCTCGACCAACGCGAGCAGCAATGTCGCAATACTAAACCGCAATCGCGATAGGCTACAATCTGACCTTTATCAAAGTCGGAAACGTGATGGTACGCATTTCTCCTCCTTACATGAGGCATCACAACAACGTTTCACCAGGCAACGCCGGTGAACTGCTGTTTCGTGTATGAGAAATCCGTTGGAATTTTTCCTCACGTCAGCACGTTGTAGGTGTCGCCACCGGCGCCAACCTTGTGCGAATGCTCGGAAAAGCTAAGCATTTGTATATCACAGCATCTTCTTCCTGTCGGTTAAATTTCGCGTCTGTAGCACGTCATCTTAGTGGTGTAGCAATTTTAATGGCCAGTAGTGTAATAACTACTTTTTCGTTAAAAGTGTTTCATTGTTAGCGTTTTGGGCAGTTTTAAATTAAGAATCCAACAGACCCATGTCATGCATTTTTGCACATAAAAAAAAATGGCTCTGAGCACTATGCGACTTAACTTCTGATGTCATCAGTCGCCTAGAACTTAGAACTAATTAAACCTAACTAACCTAAGGACATCACACACATCCATGACCGAGGCAGGATTCGAACCTGCGACCGTATCGGTCGTTCGGCTCCAGACTGTAGCGCCTAGAACCGCACGGCCACTCCGGCCGGCATTTTTGCACATCCACCTGCTCATAATCCAAGGGGTAAAAACATGCTAAGGGCTTATATAGGGATGTCTCCAAAACACGCTGATTTAAAGTTTCCTCACGTCCTACACAAACAGTGGAAATAAATAGCTCCGACTGAAATTCTAAGACCATCCCATTTGGCAAAGCTGCTGTCGTGTCTAACTCTGTGGTCGTTATAATCATTAATCATCAAAAGAGTCAGTTTAAGACGTGTATCAAAATAAAATAGTCAGTTCCGCTACGTAAAACTGGAGAAAGTCATACCTGTTCTTGGCTGACACTGTATTGGGCAGTAGTGTCGTTATCCCCGGCGCATCTCCGTCACCAGCAGGCAGACACCCGCACGCGACTTTCCCACAGGCCTGCGCGCGGTTTCTGAGAATCAATTTCCGCGCACAATAAACGATTATAACGAGCGTATCATATGGGCGAATCCCAGGGAGGCAGCGTCCCCTCGTCAGGAGTGGCCAAGTATGTGGCTCTACGCCGCGCGGCGGAACTGCCTGTCTGCGCTGACAAAAGGTTAATATAGCGAGATAAGCCCGGACCTGTCCGCGGCGAGGAGCAAAATAAAAGAAGTGGCTAGTCATTGTGCATAGGCGCAGCGCCGTGTGCTTCTGTTCTGGGCACGCTCATTACAGGCGTGATGACGGGTATCGTGTTCCCAATCTTTCATTTAACAGCTTCCCTATTCTGGGCTCGCGCCTGCCCCCGCCCCCTGTGGAGTGGCTGCATTTGCTTCCTCTAGCCCCCCCCCCCCCTCTTCACCAAGATCGCTCCGTCCCGTGCCTGCCTCCACCTCGTCCTATCTTTCCGCTCCTGAAGGATGGCTAATCGAAGGCCCCTATTGCCTCTGCCAGACTTACGAAGTAACACCTACGTGCCAACCATCTGCTACAGTATTGGACATCGCTAGGGTTATCAATGCAGAGACGTCTACAGACGTTAAAGTAACCTCTGGCGTGCCACAGGGGAGTGTTATGGGACCATTGCTTTTCACAATATATATAAACAACCTAGTAGATAGTGTCGGAAGTTCCATGCGGCTTTTCGCGGATGATGCTGTAGTATACAGAGAAGTTGCAGCATTAGAAAATTGTAGAGAAATGCAGGAAGATCTGCAGCGATAAATGATGACTAACTGACAACCTCAGCTGCCGACAGGTGTTGTTGTTATACCTCGATGTGGACAGCTGAAAATGTGTGCCCCGACAGGGACTCGAACCCGGGATCTCCTGCTTACATGGCAGATGCTCTATCCATCTGAGCCACCGAGGACACAGATGAATAGCGCGACTGCAGGGACTTATCCCTTGCACCCTTCCCGTGAGACTCACATTCCCAGCTGTCCACAATTCTACATATGAATTGTATCTTATAGACATTTGCCCACCCACTCATTACTCGCGCACGCTTTGGCGAGTTTGGGCAACCTGTGCGCATTCGCACAGACGAAGGTCAATGGCTGGGTAGTCTTTAACTATATATACGAAGACAGTAACTAGTTCTCGAAAGAACAGTTACTGTTGATGACCGTGCAGCTTTTCCCTGGAATAAATGATGACTAACTGACAACCTCAGCTGCCGACAGGTGTTGTTGTTATACCTCGATGTGGACATCTGTGTCCTCGGTGGCTCAGATGGATAGAGCGTCTGCCATGTAAGCAGGAGATCCCGGGTTCGAGTCCCGGTCGGGGTACACATTTTCAGCTGTCCACATCGAGGTATAACAACAACACCTGTCGGCAGCTGAGGTTGTCAGTTAGTCATCATTTATTCCAAGGAAAAGCTGCACGGTCATCAACAGTAACTGTTCTTTAGAGAACTAGTTACTGTCTTCGTATATATAGATCTGCAGCGGATAGGCATTTGGTGCAGGGAGTGGCAACTTACCCTTAACATAGACAAATGTAATGTATTGCGAATACATAGAAAGAAGGATCCTTTATTAAATGATTATATGATAGCGGAACAAACACTGGTAGCAGTTGCTTCTGTAAAATATCTGGGAGTATGCGTGCGGAACGATTTGAAGTGGAATGATCATATAAAATTAATTGTTGGTAAGGCGGGTACCAGGTTGAGATTCATTGGGAGAGTCCTTAGAAAATGTGGTCCATCAACAAAGGAGGTGGCTTACAAATCACTCGTTCGACCTATACTTGAGTATTGCTCATCAGCGTGGGATCCGTACCAGATCGGGCTGACGGAGGAGATAGAGAAGATCCAAAGAAGAGCGGCGCGTTTCGTCACAGGGTTATTTGGTAAGCGTGATAGCGTTACGGAGATGTTTAGCAAACTCAAGTGGCAGACTCTGCAAGAGAGGCGCTCTGAATCGCGGTGTAGCTTGCTGTCCAGGTTTCGAGAAGGTGCGTTTCTGGATGAGGTATCGAATATATTGCTTCCCCCTACTTATACCTCCGGAGGAGATCACGAATGTAAAATTAGAGAGATTCGAGTGCGCACGTAGGCTTTCAGACAGTCGTTCTTCCCGTGAACCATACGCGACTGGAACAGGAAAGGGAGGTAATGACAGTGGCACGTAAAGTGTCCTCCGCCACACACCGTTGGGTGGCTTGCGGAGTATAAATGTAGATGTAGATGTAGATGAGGTGCTGTATAAATTTGGTAGTGTACATTCGTGCACCCTTTCGTGGCTGGTGGGACATATTGCCCCACTAAAGTAATATGCAGTTTTGAGCGTTGTGACATTACATCCCATATCTCTTCAGCGCCACTAGTGTCGTATACTAGCTTGAGCTCAACAAAAATTAAACTTTTAGTCCCCATTAAACTGACGTCATAAATCCAAATTGTTGTTGCTGTGATCTTCAGTCCAGAGACTGGTTTGATGCAGCTCTCCATGCTACTCTACCCTGTGCAACCTCTTCATCTCCAAATAACTACTGCAACCTATCCTTCTGAATCTCCTTAGTGTAATCATCTCTTGGTCTCCCTCTACGATTTTTAACCTCCACGCTTCCCTCCAATACTAAATTGGTGATCCCGTGATGTCTCAGAACGTGTCCTACACACCGGTCCTTCTTCTAATCAGGTTGTTCAACAAATTATTCTTCTACCCAATTCTGTTCACTACCTCCTCACGAGTTTCGTAATCTATCCATCTAATCTTCAGCATTCTTCTGTAGCACCACATTTCTAGAGTTTCTATTCTTTTCATGTCTAAACTGTTTATCGTCCATGTTTCACTTCCATACATGACTACACTCCATACAAATATTTCCAGTAAGGACTTCCTGAGATTTAAATCTATACTCGATGTTAACAAATTTCTCTTCTTCAGAAACGCTTTTCTTACCATTGCCAGTCTACATTTTATATCCTCTCTACTTCGACCGTCATCAGTTATTTTGCTTCCCAAATAGCAAATCTCATTTACTTCTTTAAGTGTCTCATTTCATAAACTAATTCCTTCAGTATAACCTGATTTAATTCGACTGCATTCCATTATCCTCGTTTTGCTTTCGTTGATGTTCATCTTACATCTTCCTTTCAAGAGGCTGTCCGTTCAACTGCTCTTACAGGTACTTTGCTGTCTCTGACAGAATTACAATGACGTCGGAAAAACTCAAAGTTTTTATTTCTTCACCATGGATTTTAATTCCTACTCCAGATTTTTCTTTTGTTTCCTTTACTGCTTGCTCAATATACAGGTTGAATAACATCGGGGATAAGCTACAACCCTGCCTCACTCCCTTCTCAACCACTGCTTTCCTTTCATGCCACTCGAGTCTTATAACTGTCATCTGGTTCCTGTACAAATTGTAAACAGCCTTTCGATCCCTGTATTTTAGACCTGCAACCTTCAGAATTTGAAAGAGGATATTCCAGTCAGCATTCTCAAAAGCTTTTTCTAAGTCTACAAATGCTAGAAACGTAGGTTTGCCTTTCCTTAACCCATCTTCTAAGATAAGTTGTAGGGTCAGTGTTTCCTTGCGTGTTCCAACATTTCTACATAATCGAAACCCATCTTCCCCGAGGTCGGCTTCTACCAGTTTTTCCATTCGTTTGTAAAAAACTCGTGTTAGTATTTTACAACCATGCCTTATTAAGCCGATAGCACGGTAATTTAGACACCTCTCAACACCTGCTTTCTTTGGAATTCGAATTATTATATTCTTCTTGAGATCTGAAGGTATTTCGCCTGTCTCATACATCTTGCTCACCAAATGGAGGAGTTTTCTCATGGCTCGCTCTCTCAAGGTTCGCTCTCCCAAGATTATCCTTAGTTATCCACTCCCGGGGCCTTGTTTCGACTTATGTCTTTCAGTGTTTTGTCAAATTCTTTACGCAGTATCATACCTTCCTTCTCATCTTTCTCTACGTCCTCTTCCATATTCATAAATTGTATAGAACCTCCACATACTGTATACTGATACAAGTGGTTCTCTTTTCTCCAAAGGTCTCTTTAATTTTTTTGTAGGCAGTATCTATGTTACCCCTAGTTATATATGTTTCTACATCCTTACATTTGTCCTCTAGCCATTCCTGCTTAGTCATTTTGCTCTTCCTGTCAATTTAATTTTTTACACATTTCTATTCCCTTTCGCCTGTTTCATTTATTAAATTTTTATATTTTCTCCTTTCATCGATTAAATTCAATATCTCTTGTGTTACCCAAGGATTTCTACTAGCCCTCGTCTTTTTAATTACTTGATCCTCTGCTGCCTCCACTACTTCATTACTCTACATCCTCTGGTTCTTTCAGTTTATCCACGTCCCATATCCTTAAATCCCTGCTTTTTTGCAGTTTCTGCAATTTTAATCTGCAGTTCATAACCAAGAAATTGTGGTCAGAGTCAATATCTGCCCCTGGAAATGTCTTACAATTTAAAATCTGTTTTCTAAATCTCGTGTAACCATTATATAATCAATCTGAAACCTACCGGTGTCTCCAAGCCTCTTCCACGTATACAACCTTCTATCATGATGTTTAAACCAAGTGTCAGGTATGATTAAATTATGCTCTGTGCAAAATTCTACCAGGGGGCTTCCTCTTTCATTTCTTTCGTCCAGTCCATATTCACCTACTAATTTTCCTTCTCTTCCTTTTCCTACTATCGAATTTCAACACCAGATGATTATAAATTTTCGTCCCCCTTAACTATCTGAATAATTTCTTTTTTCTCATCATACATTTCCTCAATCTACTCCTCATCTGCGGAGGTAGTTGGCATATAAACCTGTACTACTGCGGCGGGTGTGGGCTTCGTGTCTATCTTGGCTACAATAATGCGTTCAGTACGCTGTTCGCAGTAGCTTATCCGCGCTTCTATTTTTTTTATTTTTTTTTTTTTTTACTCATTATGAAACCTACTCCTGCTATAGCCCTATTTGATTTTGTATTTCTCATCCTGTATTCACCTGACCAGAAGTCCTGTTCCTACTGCCATCAAACTTCACTAATTCCCACTACACTTAACTTTAACCTATCCATTTCCCTTTTTAAATTTTCTAACCTATCTGCCCGATTAAGGGATCTGACATTCCACCCTTCGATCCGTAGAACGCCACTATTGTTTCTCCTTATAACGCCATCCTTCCCTAAGCCGATGGGACGAATGACCTCGCCTTCCAACCAACACAGTTCTCGATAGAAGCTCACAGTAATAAGAGCCGTCGGCCAAGGTTTCCCACTGTTGCCAACGTACCTCTGGAAGGCATCCACAGGAATACAAGTATAATTGGTTTCTGTGGCCTGCTGCAACTTCAGCTCACCATGAAATGCCTTTTGGCATCCCTAAAACACTTGTTTGTAAACATGCCTCTTGTCAACTGTTTAAGAGATGTGAAGTCACAAAAAGGGAGTAGAATTAAACTGCTTGGTGGCTAGCGCAGTTTCAAGTTATATTAGTTTTAAGTCAAAAGAGTTTTTCCTTGTATAATAAATAATTCGGAAAGTATAGTAATGTTGCAGCATCCATATTTGAGTCAACTACTCTTTCCGTTACTCGTTCTACCATCTGAACGAATAAAATAAATGTGCTTTATACGAAATTTAAAATGACTACGAAAAGAAGTGTAAAAGAACTCATCTTAAAGAAATTTTTATGCTGATTCCAAAACTGCTTTTAGATTTTACGTGTCTGTAATATTTCGAAAGTTTTGGAGAATTATTAAGATTAATATTTTATTAAATATTTATTTACTTAATGCTCTTTGGTTACAGCAGTAAGTTATAATCACTATCTTTTGTCCTTTACTATGAATATTACTTTTTAACACAGTCGTTTAATTGAATTTCAATATCGAACTACAACTTCCTTCGTTAAAACTTGATACCATTTTGAAACCAGCGAAATTAGTGGTTCCTCCAATGGAACTTTGTTATAGATCCGTCATCGAAGCAAAATATAGCGTGAAAAATTTAACTGATTTCAACACTTGAAATATAGATTCCTTACAGGAATCCTAAAACACAACTGCAGATGGATTGTATCGTATCTACTGTGTCAATAGGCAGTCAGAAATATTTTGCCGTTGTTATAAACATGTCTTATGTATAAGAAACCGAATATCAGTTTAGGTTAGAGTCAAATAGTGTGTTGCTAGATGTCACGATCGACTTAGCTTCAATAACCAACAGTCGATTAGTCGATTATGTAACTATATTTCACACTATCTAACAAGAAGCTTTCGGACTTGGAGAGAAATATTATGGCCCTTGTGGTGTAAATATAAAATATATGAGCTATCAAGTGAGGGGCTTGCGTTTTTACGTGGCACAGTGCGTGTGCTCCACATAAATCAAATCAAATCACCATCTCTTCCGTTCCAGGAAGCTCTGAAGTAAGTGTGTCTTCTTTTACATCATAGACATTGTTTTGTAAAGTTCCTACTCGCCTCATTAATTCTGCTGGTTTGTTCATGAATTGTATTTAGTGGACATACTTGCTCCATCAGATTCATAGGATATAGAAAATGGTTGTGTGTGATATGTGAAAGCTACCTTCAAATTTTATTTTCACCGTGTGTGTGCATATTTCACGTTTTCCATTGTCACGAGAATAAATATATTTCTGAATTGATTTCTTATAATTTTTTCCATATTTTCCGTTTTGATAAAATGACTTTATAGACAAAAATTTTTCTTTCAAAAATTTAGCTTCACATGAAAACATGTACCTCGTTAGATACTTATTTTATTTTTTGTTTATTTAACCTGATCTCACTAGGGCCATCAGGTCCTCTTACATCGGACCAGGACTCCACAAATACAGTGCCTTTTTTTTTACATCATAGGTACCTAAGAAATAACGCTTTTAATATGACAAATAGTATTAAAAGGATTTGAGTGCCTGAAGCGGCAATGTGAGCAAGTAATATCCACTATGAACTAATAGAGTTAATACTGCCAGTACTTTTATCACTGCAGCTGCTGCCACTAGTAGTGACAATAGTAATAATCATAATCATAATAATAATTACAATAATTACACTAATTACATTGGAAGACATAAAAAGAATTTGTAGCTACATAAAATACATGTTTTCTGACACTGCGAGTTCTGGGGAAACGAAACTTAAGAAGATTACATCAGCCAGGAATATTGGGAAATGACGACGATTTGGTTAGAAAGAAGTATGTATAAGTACAAGGAGTGCATACAGGGACAGTTCAAATGGCTCTGAGCACTATGGGACTTAACTGCTGAGGTCATCAGTCCCCTAGAACTTATAACCACTTAAACCTAACTAACCCAAGGACAACACACCCATCCATGCCCGAGGCAGGATTCGAACCTGCAACCGTAGCGGTTGCGCGGCTCCAGACTGTGGCGCCCAGAACTGCTCGGCCACTCCGGCCGGCACAGGGACAGTGGTAGTCATTATTCATGCTTCGGTAGACTTTTCATTAACTGTCTTCCGAATCAGGAGATGTTATTCAATTATCTAGTATAACACGGGAGGTTATTCTAGATTCGGACTCCCACTACTGAGAAGGGCTTCAGTCAAGCGACTGAACAAAGGGTGGGACAGATAGGATTTTCCTCTGATAGGAATGGATGTTGTTCAGAGAAGAGTGTTAAAGTAGGGAAGAGATTTGAGGGATAGTGTTAGTTGATAAGACAGTAGAGAAGACATAGGGTATGGAAATCTGTACGCTCGGGCGCACACAGCCAGGATAGCTGTACATAGTATGGCGAAATATGATCAAGCAGTCGAACGTTTCAGATATATCGTACACAGGCATTCATAACCAGTTCCAGGAGCCGTGAGCTTCCCTGAAAAAGGCCTTGGGGAATAACATCACTGTAATAAATAATTGCAAGTATAAGTGTTTGTACAAGTTTCATTTTCAGGTTAAGGGGGAAGAGTCTTTTATAGTTTTGTTGTCCATGGAGAGCTACTGATGCCTTTTTCCACTTTGCAGTTAAGTGCTCACTCCAATTTAGATTTTCGTCTATTATTCCTCCTAGACTCTTTGATGAAGGAGAGAAGTTGATGTTTGACCCTTTAGAGGGTCAAATATGGTAAGGATTCCCGATATGTCGGGCTAATGAGCCTGTAATCACCGACAGTACCTCTCGGGTTTTGGATGGGTTGAATTTAACCCTACATGCTGCACCCATTTTGATAGTGCACACCGTTCTGCACTGTCATTTTTGATAGTTGTCTTCAGACTTATTCGTTTTGCACTTGCATATAGCTGGAGGCCATCAGCGTGCATGCGGTATTCGCAATAGGACTAAACTGATGACACACGGTTTATATACAATGAAAAGAGTATAGGGCCTAATACCGAACCCTGGGGGACGCCAGACACAAGCAGCCTATACTGTGGCTTTATGGTGTCGTTCATGGCGCATTGGTGGTGAGACGTCAGGTATCAGCGAAACCATTCCATTGCACTTGGCAAGAAATTTAAGCTACTAAATTTGGCAAGTAAAATGTCCAAGTCGACAATGTCAAAGACTTCGCTGAAGTCAAAGAAACCTATGATAGTAGCCTCTTGTGCACCCATGGCAAGCTCAGATAATCTGTTACGTTTATTAGGCCAGATGTTGTGCTGTAAGGTTTATGGAAACTTGATAGATATTCTTCTAGTGGGACGCGTGTAGGTAGGTAGTTTGTTAGATGGTCTATATATTCTAGGGCCTTGGACAGTGCATGAAGAATGCAGATACATCAGTAATCAGATGGTCTGTGGCAATGATCTTAATAGGTAATGATTTAACTACTCCCTGTTTCTAGAGCTCAGGTAAGACACTTTTGGTTAAGGAGTGGTGGAAAATATATGTTATAGTGGGCAGTAGAGTGTTAATAATAAGCTTCACCATTCATTTCTGTTGTCGGTTGATGTATGGGCATGCCTGAGTTATTCATTTCCCACAGCTTAACTGACTATGTTCGCCGGCCGGGGTGGCCGTGCGGTTCTAGGCGCTTCAGCCTGGAACCGCGCCACCGCTACGGTCGCAGGTTCGAATCCTGCCTCGAGCATGGATGTGTGTGATGTCCTTAGGTTAGTTAGGTTTAAGTAGTTCTAAGTTCTAGGGGACTGATGACCACAGCAGTTAAGTCCCATAGTGCTTAAACCCATTTGAACCATTTGATTTGACTATGTTCCGCTTCAGCTTGTAAACAATATGGCTTTCAGATGTGGGGTGTACCTACTACGCCAAATATGCAGAATCTCTGAGTTTCATGAGCTACTATAGTTCATCACTTAGCCAGGGTGCAAGTTTCTTTCTTACTTTTCTGGTCTTTATGGAAGGAGGTTGGGTTAGGTTAGGTTAGCTTTGTTTAACGTCCCGTCGACAACGAGGTCATTGGAGACGGAGCGCAAGCTCGGGTTAGGGAAGAATGGGGAAGGAAATCGGCCGTGCCATTTCAAAGGAACCATCCCGGCATTCGCCTGAAACGATTTAGGGAAATCACGGAAAACCTAAATCAGGATGGCTGGAGACGGGATTGAACAGTCGTCCACCCGAATGCAAGTCCAGTGTGCTAACCACTGCGCCACCTCGCTCGGTACTATGGAAGCATATTGTAATATATAGCTGAGTAAGTTTGTTAGTAAATCCATAAAGTTTTTCGTTTATGTCCGAGAAGGAAATAGAAGACGTTCCCCAAGCTATTTCTTGCATCTCAGTTGCAAGTTCATGGTAGAGCACTTGCCCGCGAAAGGCAAAGGTCCCGAGTTCGAGTCTCGGTCGGGCACACAGTTTTAATCTGCCAGGAAGTTTCATATCAGCGCACACTCCGCTGCAGAGTGAAAATCTCACTCTGGAAACATCCCCCAGGCTGTGGCTAAGTCATGTCTCCGCAGTATCCTTTCTTTCAGGAGTGCTAGTTCTGCAGGGTTCGCAGGAGAGCTTCTGTAAAGTTTGGAAGGTAGGAGACGAGATACTGGCAGAAGTAAAGCTATGAGGACCGGGCGTGAGTCGTGCTTCGGTAGCTCAGATGGTAGAGCACTTGCCCGCGAAAGGCAAAGGTCCCGCGTTCGAGTCTCGGTCAGGCACACAGTTTTAATCTGCCAGGAAGTTTCATATCAGCGCACACTCCGCTGCAGAGTGAAAATCTCATTCTTGAAAAAATTGTCAGTTTTCTAAACACTGTAACTCAAAGAATAAGGTTTATAAGCCTGTATAATTCTTACCATTGTTTAAGACATCTTTTGGGCACATTGTTATGTATGAACTGCAGCATTAGCTCTCGCTCTTCTTTTAATTGTATTTTTTCGTTGCAAGTGAAGTAAACCATGCTAATTATTTATGTACATCAAAGATACACATTATTCAAAATTCAAACAAAGTAGCAGGTTTATTTTTTCCTGTAAGTTCTTTACCCTCCTTTCTTTAAAGCAGACTATTGAAAAGATGGTGCTGTCATAAACTGTGGTACGAAAAATGTTAAGTCTGATTTTGGAAATGAATTCAGGGTTTTTCTTTAAAAAAAAGAATTTTACTATCGAAGTTAAGTCACAAGAGTTGTCTACTTTTTAGTTAATTATGTTTGAAGACAGTATACAAAATTTCAACTCTCTTTCTTTAATATTCTTTAGCCAAAGTGGACCAAAACATGAAATAATTTAACCTTCGGGAAATTCAAGTTAAAGTTAAAACTTGCTTTTTCTGCCAAACTTGCTTGGCACTAATGCATTCCAGGTCCATATTCATCTTGTTTCCTGTGTTATTCCTCCTCCCTTCTCTTCTTCATGCTTCTTCTTCTTATTCTTGCTTCTCTGATGGCTTCCAACAATGATTTTTCTGCTTTAAAGAGTCTCCTTCGGTCAATGGCTGTTAGAGCTCTATGCAAATTTAGTCCACCAGACATTACCATCAGTTGCATAACATTAAGTCTTGACACTGCACCGACACTGAAATATAGATCAGCATGTAGCACACCTATTTTCAAAGTTTTTGGTATCCGTTCCCATATACAATTGTTGAAATTTTCATTTCGATTCTGAGTCCTACCATGTAAAGTTAGTTCAGACAGAGCGGAGAGTTCAACAATAACTCAGCCTGAATCAATAGTTGACGTCTCTATATTATCAGCATTAATACTGTCAAGCCCATTGTTCAAATATTTCACTTGTAGCTTCGAAGCACTTGCAGTAGTTGAAGCTGATTCAAGTGTTGTATCACGTTCTATTTGAGTATTAACAGAGTTAATCCGTTTGGTGAACCGATTTCGATGAAATTTACGTTGTTTAACACCGAACTTCTTAATTCTTCCGATTGTTTTCAAATATAATAAGAAACTCACACACAGTTATTTCGCTGTAAACAAAAATTCGCGCCAAAGCAACAGCAGATAACGATAAACTCTCTGTATAAACAAAAGATGAGTAACTGTAAAGCTTTCTCAGGTTACCCAACATAAGGGACTAAAAAGTCATAAAAACGAAACAAATGAGAGCAAAACTTTATTTTTAACAGAGCGTGGTGTGTGCAGCCACTTTTAAATTCCTCTAATTTTGGTAGATCCTGTGGTCCATTTTCCTGGAAGTAAACTTTTTCTCTTTCAGAAAACTACAGGGTATTTTTAAGGCAAAAATTAAAAAATCAATTTTTTGACAGTTATTCACGTACTAGCCCCCGTAAGGGATTTGATCTCTATGAACATATATTCCACTTGTTTATCTTCATTATTTTGGGATGCGCGTAGCACAGTAGGTGGCAAATCAGAACATACACTGCTGGCCATTAAAATTGATACACCACGAAGATGACGTGCTACAGGCGCGAAACTTAACCGACAGGAATAAGATGCTGTGATGTGAAAATGAGTAGCTTTTCAGAGCATTCACACAAGGTCGGCTCCGGCGGCGACACCTACAACGTGCTGACATGAGGAAAGTTTCCAACCGATTTCTCATACACGAACAGTAGCTGACCGGCGCTGCCTGGTGAAACGTCGTTGTGATGCCTCGTGTAAGGAGGAGAAATGCGTACCATCACGTTTCCGACTTTCATAAACGCCGGATTGTAGCCTATCGCGATTGCGTATTATCGTATCGCGACATTGCTGTTCGCATTGGTCTACATCCAATGACTGTTAGCAGAATATGGAATCGGTGGGTTCAGGAGGGTAATACGGAACGCCATGCTGGATCCCAACGGCCTCGTACCACTAACAGTCGAGATGACAGGCATCTTATCGGCATGGCTGTAACGGATCGTGCAGCCACGTCTCGATCCCTGAGTCAACAGATGGGGACGTTTGCAAGACAACAACCATCTGCACGAACATTTCGACGACGTTTGCAGCAGCATGGACTATCGGCATGGAGATCATGGCTGTGGGTACCCTTGACGCTGCATCACAGACAGGAGCGCCTGCGATGGTGTACTCAACGTCGAACCTGAGTGCACGAATGGCAAAACGTAATTTTTTCGGATGAATCCAGGTTCTTTTTACAGCATCATGATGGTCGCATCCGTGTCTGGCGACATCGCGGTGAACGCACATTGGAAGCGTGTATTCGTCATCGCCATACTGGCATCACCCGGTGTGATGGTATGGGGTGCCATTGGTTACACGTCTTGGTCACCTCTTGTTCGCATTGATGGCGCTTTGAACAGTGGACGTTATATTTCAGATGTGTTACGATCCGTGGCTCTACCCTTCATTCGACCCCTACGAAACCCTACATTTCAGCAGAATAATGCACGACCGCATGTTGCAGGTCCTGTACGGGCCTTTCTGGATACAGACAATGTTCGTCTGCTGCCCTGGGCAGCACATTCTCCATATCTCTGACCAATTGAAGACGTCTGGTGGCAGAGCAACTGGCTCGTCACAATACGCCAGTCACTACTCTTGATGAACAGTGGTATCGTGTTGAAGTTGCATGGGCAGCTGTACCTGCACACGCCGTCCAAGCTGTGTTCGACTCAATGCCAAGGCGTATCAAGGCCGTTATTACGGCCAGAGTTGGTTGTTCTGGGTACTGATTTCTCAGGACCTATGCACCCAAACTGCGTGAAAATGTAATCACATCTCAATTCTAGTATAATATATTTGTCCAATGAATACCCGTTTATCGTCTGCATTTCTTCTTGGTGTAGCAATTTTAATGGCCAGTAGTGTATGTGCGCTCCAAACCCACGCCCCGTCCTCCATCGATCACATCTGTCGTGTCTTAGAAAGATGAGCCATCTACGTTTGCCAGACATGTGGGAATTCTTGGTTTGAGCCACGTCTGTGACAGAAGTATTACATGGATATCTACGTCTTGAAACCGTGACAGAAGTCGTCGCGATCAGCTGGCAGAATCTGTACATTTGTGTGTGGAATATGGAGCTCAGTGCGCTCGTGTGCAAAAGTTGCGAGGATGGCACTGCTGGATATCAGCGACTCTGGGCCAGCGAGTGTGTGGGCTGTAATGCACACTGGGGCACTTTGAAGTAGGGGAGTGGGGTACCCAAAAGTGAAAGGGAGAAGAGAGGTTGTGTGGCCAAGGCCACCAGGCTCTGCTCCGGTAACTGAACAGCCGACTGGAGCAGAAACTCGCTAAGGAGAGCTAGAGTAATCTGGGAATGTCAGTGTTACAAGCAAGATGAAATAGGGAGTATTGTGAACGGTTCTAATGATGAGTAACAACAGCAACGTGATAGCGAGCTCCTAAATAAAATGGAATCAGAGCCCTGCTAGAGCTGTGGAGTAATAGTGAGATAACGGACTATATTGGTATTCGAAATGTGAAAATTGAACAGATAATTTATAACTGGTACTACAGGCAGAGCTAAAAAACAAATGTTAATAACAGGAAATCGTTTATAGAAAAGTCTTACAAAAATAGTTTCTTTATGAAATCAAGACCTAAAAGTAAAAATACAGGCTAGAGGCAGCGAGAACTGACTTGTTTTTAACATTGAAAGTTCATATGCACTGCAGACATATTTTTCCCATTTTCACTCTTCACCATTATACTGCCATCGCCCACGCTTTTTGTTGCCCAAATCATGAGATCTCACTGTTCAAAATAGGTAGTCTTTCAGAAATGAGATTCTGGCGTATCGTCAGACTCGATTTCTCAAGATTCATCTTCGATCTAAAGGTTTCAGATGTTTTCCTGTACGGTACAAACTTCACTATTCTTTGTTCTAGGTTTTGAAGGTGTTGGAGCCGTAGCCCCATTCTATGACTTTTGTCTATAACATTCAGTGTTACTCGCAGGTCTAGATTCTCTAGGGCAAGATAGATCACTAATTTCTCGGTTTTCTCGCAGCTGTTCTTAGGAATCCCGAGCAGTCTGAGATCACTTCGTCTCTGATATTTTTCAAGTACGTCTGCTTTCGGTTTCGGTTTCTGTTCGAGCGATCGTGCTCTGTTCTCAGTTTCAGAGCACGGACATCGCTCGCATTCGTCTCCAGAGTCTCCTGTACTTCGGCGGTCGCTGCTGCAGTAACGGCATCTGTGATGGTCCGTACGACGAGCCCGAGCGCGTCCTTTGCCTGGGGCACGGCATTCGCCGCAGGCTTCATGAGGTCGGCGACGCCGGGGATGCCAGGAAGTTCAAATGAGCACTATGGGACGTAACTTCTGAGGTCATCAGTCGCCTACAACTTAGAACTACTTAAGCCTAACTAACCTAAGGACATCATACACATCCACGCCCGAGGCAGGATTCGAATCTGCGACCGTAGCTGTCGCTCGGTTCCTGACTGAAGCGCCTAGAACCGCTCGGCCACTACGGCCGGCTGCCAGGAAGAGCGGCGACAGTTCCCGGCGTTTGACAGGCACGTCAGTCAATGGTTATCCATTTTAAACACAGTTCCAGGTTGTAGGTTTTCAAAATCAATTGCTAATATGACACTAGACACTCGCCACACGATTCTCGTAATATATAGAACAGCATAACTGCTTAATAACACCCAAATTCAGGTCGTTAATAGATTAAATCATCGACGGGACCTGTCCTGGTCCCTCTCGACAGCAGAGGATTCTGAAAATCCCTCAACAAACAACAGACAGGAACTTGTTTCTGTTCTCTGTACTTGTTTGTGTCGTACGTCTGTGTAAGGTGTACTTCATGACCCGGTTACCTTCGCCTTTTTAGCCGGCCGAAGTGGCCGTGCGGTTAAAGGCGCTGCAGTCTGGAACCGAAAGACCGCTACGGTCGCAGGTTCGAATCCTGCCTCGGGCATGGATGTTTGTGATGTCCTTAGGTTAGTTAGGTTTAACTAGTTCTAAGTTCTAGGGGACTAATGACCTCAGCAGTTGAGTCCCATAGTGCTCAGAGCCATTTGAACCTTCGCCTTTTTCTATAGTTAAGTCCTGGTGCTGAATCTTCGAAATATGTGCGCGATACAATTATTGTTTCTGAGTATGCTTTTTTATTTATTTTTCATGGTTTTTAATATTAAACGGAAGTTTGTTCAATGAGTCCGTGGCGTATTAGTTTATGGATTTGTGCGTGGATTAATGTGGAACGTATAAAATATGATTATTTCTGTCGTTTCTTTGTAAATGACTAACATGTGATTGCTGCTTTTTATCTAACTGTGTTGCTATGTCAAGGGATTGTATTTGGTTTTGTGCTTCCCTTTACACAGTAACTGTATGCCATGCCTCCATTGACTTTGCACAAAGCTAGTTGATTATTGTGACTATTTTACACACATCTGCGTGGTTGACAAAAATGTACCCAATATTACACATATTGTGGATATCGTTACTGGTTGTGGTTTTGTTCCGGCATAACTTTGGAAATTATGGAAAAACTGGAAGCGAACTGTTGTCTATCACTGTTAATGTGCCACTAAAAGTGCTGGAAACATATCGAAGAGAGAACCGAACAGTACTCAATGGAATCATTAGGTTGAAGAGTACATTAGGCGCTACTATTGCCAATAGTAAGTACTGTGAGTGAGTGGTACAAGTTTGTTTCCAAACCCACAGCAGTATGTCCATCTTCTCACAGATGGTTGCGGTATCTCGGCTGTTCAGCACCAAATGTCAAGTCAAACACCTTTCATTCACTGAATGTTGGCCGCTATTTTGACAGGACCGGAAGTGGGAATCCTCCTACACGTCGGTCAGGCGTGAAAATAGCGTAATACATCGCCGCAACTGGCAGCCCAATAAAATAACAAAATGGTTCAAATGGCTCTGAGCACTATGCGACTTAACTTCTTAGGTCATCAGTCGCCTAGAACTTAGAACTAATTAAACCTAACTAACCTAAGGACATCACACACATCCATGCCCGAGGCAGGATTCGAACCTGCGACCGTAGCGGTCACTCGGTTCCAGACTGCAGCGCCCAGAACCGCACGGCCACTACGGCCGGCTAATAAAATAACAATCTGGAAATTTAGACTGCTGAAAGGTGTCCGATGTGACATTCTTCACAGCGCATACCGTCCACATTTGCAGTATTGCAGAGCTATTTTCGTTGCAATACAAATAAAAAAATAGAAGAGGATAAGAAATCAAACGAAATCCGTGAGCTCTCTAACGAGCTGCCAGAGTCGGCGGGCACCTTATACCAAAATACTGAGAACCTGTCCTCAAACAACCTCCGACATTTTCCCTGTGAACTTTGGTTTGGCCCCGTACAAGCAATTTTTTATTTAATTGCACAATGTACAACAATCACAGAAATTTTTCAGAATGGCATCCCCCAACTTCTATACAGTGATGTCACTTGCGTACAAATTTACATACTCCAACATCAGTGTTACACGAACTATGTCACAGACAGAGGAATGCTTAGTAGGAGATCCTCTTCAGTCTGGACAGTTGTCTCGTGCACAATACCTTCTACATGTTCGCAGTTGGGGTTAGATCAGCTGAAAGAGTTCGAGGTGCTTCTACATGGCGATCTAGTTTTCCTGCCCTACTATTTACATCATAGAAACAACAATTCGTAGAAAGGAAGGAAATTTAGAGTTTAATGTCACGTAGATGTCGAGATCATTAGAAATGCAGGCAAGGCGAATTGGGGAAGCACGGGGAAGGAAATCGAGGCGTTATTATTATTATTATTATTATGACGATATTCATAATGTTCGAAAATTCAGCGCCCCAACTAACAAGAGACAAAAACAAATGTATTTCGTAAAGTGGCCATGCGTCGGAAACCGATATCACACTAGCAGCGAGCATGTGTCGATAATACACAAGCAGAGCAGATAAAAGTCGTTGCGACTATTTACAATTCGCATGTGTGGTCAGATGAAAACTCACGTATTATACTGACGTTTTGCGTATCTGCTGATGTCGTGGGCGACTACTTACTTGGGCCTTACTTGAGCCCTGCACTTCTCAGGCGGCCAATGCACACTTGAGAGCAAAAACATTGGGCCACTGCTGAGTGCAACCAACATAACATAGCTGTGTTGCAGGTTCTCTAAACGCCGGAACCCTGTGGGGTACTGTTGTTTGACTATACACAATGGTAACCACTGCTCATTATGGCAGTCACTCCAGATGTAAATTAATACCGTGATACAGTCAACAGAGTAGGACACACCTCGGCTTTAATGTAGCCCCAGAGAAAAAAGTCTGATGGAATGAGGCCAGGAGATCTTGCAGATCAATTTAGAGGTCCTCCCCAGCCGACAAATATATTGCCAAAAGTACTGGTTATTACTGCTTGATTTGGTTCTTCAAAGGACGCTGGTGCGCTTTTATCCTCCTCTTCCTCCTGACATCAAGGCTTACCTCCTTCAATAAGGTCGGCAGGTAAACTTCCATGAGTACTGTGTATACACGACTGCACGAAAAGCGGGCCACCCTAGAAATTCCAATGTGTAGGCCACAACTGACTGTATCCGACTTACATAGCATAGATGTGTAGCAGGACTTCTAAACCCAGTCGTTTGACTATACACAGTGGTTACCACAACATACCACTAGAGAAGACTGCTCTTTGTGCCAGTCCGTCCAGATGGCTCGTGTGTCTGATCGAGACTCGGTTAGGAATAAAGAGATGTCAAATATCGAAATGTTCACCAGTATCAGTTTACAAGACCGAATGTCCGAACCTGGAAATAAATGACGATACATTTAACACTGCTCTGTGAGTTAATTATCATATTCAAGAAGACAAATAGGCATTGATGACGAACGTCTTTGCGATTTCCTACCAAGATCGATGACAGTGTATCTGATAAATAGCAAGTGGTTGACCAGTTAACCTTTGTACGATAGTTACCTTTAGCAGTAATACTGAGGTTAAAAGAAAGGAAGGAGATTAGACACGAAGCAGAATCTAGAACTGGGAAGGATGGGGAAGGAAGTTGTCTGTGCCCTTTCAAGGGACTGATCCTGGCATTTACCGTAATAGATTTATGGAGATCATCGTATACCTAAATCAGTGCGGCCTGATGGCGATTTGAAGTTCCATCCCTTGCAACCACTGAATAACAAATGCGACCTGGAAGATAGCAGCCAGGAGCTTGGTGCCGGCCTGGGTGGCCGAGCGGTTCTAGGCGCTGCAGTCTGGAACCGCGCGACCGCTCCCGCCGCAGGTTCGAATCCTGCCTCGGGCATGGATGTGTGTGATGTCCTTAGGTTAGTTAGGTTTAAGTAGTTCTAAGTTCTAGGGGACTGATGACCTTAGAAGTTAAGCCCCATAGAGCTCAGAACCATTTGAACCAGGAGCTTTGTTGGCAAACATGCCTGCCGCACGTCTTCTAATCTGGCACCCGCGTGTGTTTGCCTTTCTCACCACTAAGAAATTAGATTTATTTTTCTTTTGTTTGTTTCTTGTTTTGTTTTGGAGATTGTGCTTTACTTTTGCTTAATTCGGAATCAGTAAGACACTACATGCGTGGAATCGAAAAACTAGATGTGCATCATCACACGGTTCTCGATAACGGGGAGAAATATTGAGAATTTCTCTAATATTTACGTCTATTTTGTTCAATAACCCAAAGCGAAACGCTATTAATACGCACTACACTAATACCACTGGTGTCTCATCTTTATACCATACAACGAATGGCTATCTTAATTAAATGTGAAGTCTTTTGTCATACTCAAGTAACTTTACCCGACTACAACGACTGGATTCGCGATCTCCTGTCTCGGAGATCACAGTTCACAGTAACAGAAGGGACGTCATCTAGTGAAACGGAAGTGATTAATGTGATTTCTCAAGTAAAGTGATACGGGCGTCCTTCTAACTATTTAGCAGACATTCAGAAAGTTTCTCTTAGATTTGCGGCAAGTAATGCTGCTATCTAGTAAACTCCCCAGAAGAGCAAATGGAATTGCAAAAAAAAAAAATGTTTAAAACATATCTTCGCGGTGCAAAACGTGACAACTGACCCTAAATAATAAAATGAGTGAGGTTCTCCACATGATTACTAATAAGGTTTCCTCAAGCTTAGGGAAATCGTTAAGTAAAACAAGTTTGAAGTTTATAGAATTAATGATAGTTCTAGGGGTTACAAACATAAACAATGTAACTGGGAAACATCACATGTTGTGGGGAAGGTGAAACAAATGTTAAGTTATTCACACAATTCTTAGAACACCCAAGAAGTCTGTTAAAGAGACTGCCAGGACTACGGTTGTTCAAACTCTTCTGGAATATTACTGACCACTGGGCGACGGACGGAGGACATGGAAAGCGTCGAAAGAAGGCAGCTGATGTTAGGACATCGAATTTGGGGAGAGAGTGTTGCAGATGTTTTTCTTTTTTTTCTTGAGGTTGGAGTGGGAGGGGGCAGGGAGACGAACTGGGGACGCAATATCAAAACAAACGCTTTTTCACTCCGGCACATCATTTCCATGACATTTCAACCACCATCTTTCTCCTGCGAATGCAAACAGTTTTCGTTTCCAGCGCCGTACCAAGGATGATATTACACCTGTAATAACATAGTAGAAATTAGAGCTCGCGCATAAAGATTTTGGTGTTCTTTTCTCTCGAGTTTCGTACGTGAATGGAACGGTCCAGAAATTGAAGCGATTCTGTGAACCTTTTACGAAACACTTAGTTCTGAATTACAGCATAAGCGTGTATTATTGCGATGTAACTATGTGCCTCAGCAGAACTTAATTTCCGTCGTGGAGTATTTACTGTTTCAGATGTTTGTTATGGCTTACCCACCATTTTTTCCCTATGAAGTTACCATACGGTACTTCAAATCGGCGTCAGGCCGCACTGATTTAGGTTTACAATGATCTCCTTAAATCTATTACGGCAAATACGAAGTACATTTCTTTGAAAGTGCACAGATGACTTCCTTCCCATCCTTCCCAGTTACAGATTCTACTTCGCGCCTAATCTCGTTTTTGACGAAACGTCGTATCGTAATCCTCCTTCCTTTCTTTTAACCTCAATATGACTACCGAATGCGAGTGTCGCTCGAAGATTAATTCGTCATCCCACTTGAGAGTTATCGAATACATTGCCAATGACCATAACAGTAAACTGCAGGAACTTCCTTCATCAAGGGCTATTTGTTTTCCTGAATGTGGTCTTCAATTTATCTCAAAACTATCGTACTTGAAATGATACAGCTTGACTTTCTCTATAGCACTCACTCCACACAGGGCCGGGAGTTTCGAATTGCCTCCACCGCTTTCATCCTTTTATTAAAAAATGTCAGAAATGTTATACGACTTTACTTCGTTTTATACTCCGTTTTTAATGCATAAACGACGCTCCTCGTAGCGTCAAAAATGAGAACTATACAGTTTGTCACGGCACAAGCTATACTACAAACTTGAACAAGCCCGCCTAGGTTCTATGCCCGGTGCGTCGTGATCACTTGGGTGGACGCCGGTGTGTTTCAAGCGGCCGCTGGCTGATGGCGCTGAAATTGGTCTTACGATGGCAAGTCACCCACAAGTCCTTCAAAAACATGTTTTCGCAAGGTTTTTTCTATTACTGGCTGGTTATAAAATGAACGAAACTGTCTCTGACCTTCTATCAGACTCTTAGTAGAAAGACAGAATACGGCTTAAAAAACAATGGAAAAGGATGGATTTGATGTTACGACTTTGCGTTCGCACAGCATGACGTTGACTACTAGATGACGAATAGGTTGTATTGTATTGTATTTTAACCGGGGACCTAGAAACGATGGAGAGGCTCCGTCCCCGCCGCAGCCGCAGTGGTCCACAACCCAACGACGACTACCGTAGTCCACTTCACCCCTCCGCTGCCCCACACCGAAACCAGGGTTATTGTGCGGTTCGGCCCCCGGTGGACCCCCCAGGTAACGTCTCACACCAGACGAGTGTAACCCCTATGTTTGCGTGGTCGAGTAATGTTGGTGTACGCGAACGTTGAGAACTTGTTTGCGCAGCAATCGCCGACATAGTGTAGCTGAGGCGGAATAAGGGGAACCAGCCCGCATTCACCGAGGCAGATGGAAAACCGCCTAAAAACCATCCACAGACTGGCCGGTTCACCGGACCTCGACACAAATCCGCCGGGCGGATTCGTGCCGGGGACCAGGCGCTCCTTCCCGCCCGGAAAGCCGTGCGTAGACCGCACGGCCAACCGGGCGTGCACGAATAGGTTACTCACAACAACAGTTCAAATGGAAGTCAACACTTCTCGAATCGGGTACTGCGTACCCCTTTATTATAAGAAACATAATGTTAACACATGTGAAATTCGTTAGTTGAGGCTAGCTTGTGATGGCTAAGGTGTGGGTTTGATTCCTGCTGGGGATGCTATTCTCTTCAGCCACAAAAACAACTTCTCCACCTCCAGTAACACCAACTAAAGAACGCAGGACTGTGTCGTGGTTCGAAATCAACTTTAAACATATCCATTTGCTACTGACAGGAAGAGAGTTGGATTAGTTGGGGGTTTCAGAGGTGGATATCTTTTTTTTGCACAACTCTGTCTCTACTAAGCTTTCTTACACCAGTAATGTTATTTTAATTCACGAAACAATCGTTACTTTAAGTGACATTGAGATTTTGAAAATATTAGCATTGGACCAGGATTCAAGCTCCCATTCCAATTTTTCTCTAGATTTGAACCCTTCTAGATGAAACATTTCGTTTTTTCATCACGATGCCAACTCCTCCAGGTCCCGACAAACGGTGCGATCCTAACTACCAGTGTAAGAGAATTTGACAGTTGACACCTCTTCGTGTGGGGTCAACAACGGCGATATGCGCGAAGTTGGTGTCAAAGGCAGCGCAGAACTAATCGCTGCGTTGCCTCTAGCTGAACATGCGCACATCTCGCAATTGTTGAAAAAATAAGAACTATTTCAATTATTTCATGTCTATTCTTAGCTATAAGACAACAGCGAAAGGAGTCGGATTCAAATCCCCACGAGGAAAAAATCATTTGTATCGCCATTTCAGGTTCCAGTATCACGATAGCTGTGAACATACTTAATTTCTGACATCTGATTGTGCTTAGTTAACAGTTCAATAGGTACTGGGTTCTATTCCCTGTCCATCACCACAACTGTACCTCATGGCGTTTCGCACACCACGCATTTTCCAGGAAACATGGGACTCCCCGTCCGTAGGTTCCGCGGAGCGCATCATTCTGCTCTCTCACGATGTCTAATGACTACTGAGGTCGCTGATATGGAGTATCTGGCAGAAGGTGGCAGCACAATACACGTAATGTCAAAAACCTACTTTTTGGGGTGTCCGGATACTTTTGATCACATCGTGTACATTTGTTTTTGTCTCTGTCAAAAAAATGGTTCAAATGGCTCTGAGCACTATGGGACTTAACAGCGGAGGTCACCAGTCCCCTAGAACTCAGAACTACTTAAGCCTAACTAACCTAAGGACATCACACACATCCATGCCCGAGGCAGGATTCGAACCTGCGACTGTAGCGGTCGCGCGGTTCCAGACTGAAGTGCCTAGAACCGCTCGGCCATTCCAGCCGGCTGTCTCTGTCATCATTCCTTTTAGTTTGGGTACTGAATTTTTGAGCGCCCTGTACATTGTAATGAATATATGTGCAGTACGGAAAATTTCCATCTTACCAACATTGTGTTAGTCAATTTTCCGATTCCATTCTTATAGAACGTGAGTAATAACATCAATCATAAATGTGTGACACCCGTACGGAAGGACTAATGAGGATAAGAAATTGAGTGATCGGAGGAAGAGCGAGAAAGAATAGGGTAAGAGACGAGATGGAAAGGAGCAAATAGAAAGGAATGAGAGGAACATGGTGGTTTACAATGCGACAGAGAGAGAGAGAGAACGGGAGGGAGGGAGAGAGTGATAGAGACGAAGAGAGAGAGATACTGATTCCCAATCGACAGAAAGAAAACAGCTTAGATATACCGAGAGTGTACAACGGCGATAATAGACGATGAAGTTTTAATACCGTCTTGAACGTACACGTTATATTTTTGAAACATACGAAACGTTCGCAGAAGTGGAACA
This sequence comes from Schistocerca nitens, assembly GCF_023898315.1. Classification (NCBI taxonomy): domain Eukaryota; kingdom Metazoa; phylum Arthropoda; class Insecta; order Orthoptera; family Acrididae; genus Schistocerca; species Schistocerca nitens. Next base: position 844,320,978 of record NC_064617.1, read on the forward strand.
TATGACCAGCAAAGGTGGAAGCGTATTTACTTCAATCATTTACACTACATTACGAACTATAGTACAGTATTATAATTTTGGGGCAATGGGGTGTGTTCATAAAGATTATTCGTACCCTATCGAAAGACAAAACAGTCTGTCATGTCTTATTTTACATATATATTCTATATGCTACTGTACAGTTCATGGCGGAGGGTGCGTCGTAGCAGTATAATCTTTGCTGTTACTGTCCATTCGTGTAGGGAGGAAACGAAAAGGAGAGCTGACTGTATGCCTCTGTACGTGTCCCTGTCTCCTTTACCTTATTTTCGTAATACTTACGGGAGCTGTAGGATGGTTACAGCATAATATTCTCAATGTCTTTAGAACACAGGTTCTCTAATTTTACCCAGTAGTGTTTCGCTAGAGATACGCCGAGTTTCTTCCAAGGACTACCATTTAAGTTCCCGGAGCATTTGCTGTTACACTTTCGTATGGGCTATACCGGACCGTTTACGATCCTAGTTGCGCGTCACTAAATTCTTTCGGTGTCTTTCCTGATGACTTCTTGATAAGGACTCCAAACGCTGCAACAGCACTCTATAATTGGTCACTCTAGCGCCTTGTGTGATATTTCCTTAACAGATGGACTGCGCGCTGCCAGAATACTTCCAACAAATCCATGTCTTTCATTTGCGTTTCTACGTTTGATTTTACGTCATCATCCCATTTCATACCCTTGTTAGTGCCATCATTAAATGCTTATACGCTGTGACATGCTTAGTCCTAAACTGTCTGCACTTTGTATGTAAAGGCCTGGGCGCAGAATCGCAGTTTGAAGGGGGATGGGGGAGGGTGTCTTGATTGGTAACTATTTGAACTAATAACATGGTAAAGAAGTTTTGATGCAGCCCAGACCAGCCGCCATTTTTATAACCATTTGAACATCTGTATCACTGTAGATATGTTACAGTGCATTAAGTAGGGTGTTTGAAAGACGAACCGGAGCGGCGACCTGGCAAATTTTCCGAATGTTTTACTCTCTTTTTCAAACGATCTTAACCACTCTGAAATTAATGCTCAGCTAATCTGTATGTGCATCGTTCGGATTTTACGTGCAAAAACAGTTACTCTTATGTAACTCCAGAATGGGGCGAGACTGATGGTTCAAATTTGGTCCACCGTCTAGTCGGACCTTGGTGTAAGAAAAGTTTTAACTGTTCGAAAAAATCTTGCTTCTTTTGGAATTCACGACAAAAAAATCCAGATTGTGTGAGTCTTTTTATGCACGGTGCATATGTGTTTCAGACTTATGCCAGTCGGTTTAAATTTTATAGGAAGGTAGACAAGTAAATGTAATTAATGATCGTCCTGTTGTTTTGTGAAAACTTTATCCGTTGCCACGATACAAGCAACGTGGTTGAAATGTAATAAAAACTACCTGTACCAGTTCATATGTCGCCATAGGTAACAAAAATCTATATAGGTTGCGTAGCTATAGTGGTATAATGTCAAACTTATGGCTGAGTAACAGCTGGGAAGCAGAATGAAAAATGTTCCTCTCAGAGCTCAAAAAAAGGTGAATTTGTCCTGAGCTGAGGATGTAACAGAAAGGAACTAGCTTTTCGAATTCGACGATTAAATTAAACATTTTGACGTATTCGTATTTTTTACGAGTTAACCCTACATCCCCTGCGCAAGCGTTCTTAGCTGGAAGTTGTTGGCACAACTGCATCTTGTCTAGCTGTAGTACATAATATGTAATATCAGAGAGGTGAATAGCGTAACAGGTAAAAAAGTTTTACTGGGGTGATACAGTTTCTGGGGCGACACACTATACAGGGTGATTTTTCCCTCCATGTAGAGGCACTAGGGATTAATCGATGAGAAGATGCGGAATAAAAAAGATCTAATGAACTTATGTCTGGAAATGCATGGTTTCAATACTAGAGACCAGTTATTGAATCATACTTTGATACAGAGACTGCGGTCTAATACGCGCTGTACCATTCAAACACAGTTGCAGAATATGTTTCCGTGTGTCTCAACACATGCGTCTACGTGCCATAGCATGTTCTGCCTTCCACGTTCACATCGGCCAGGCCGCACGCGAAGTGTCAAAGGCAGGATGAATACGCCGCTCCATTGTCTTCACCTCTGGAAGGGCTCTGCATGCACGATACTTTTGAAATGGCCCCATAACCAGAAATCGTAGGGGTTGAGATCCGGCGAACGAGGAGGCCATGCAACTGGACTATCTCGTCCGATCCATCGACCAGGGAAGACACGATTGTGAATCGTCCGAACGTTAATGGCGAAGTGGGCTGGAGTACCATCATGTAGCAGCCACATAACCCTTCGAATTATCAAGGGAAAAAATCACCCTGTATAATGTGAAATGTTAGTAATACTAATAAATAAAAAAAAGCTGGAATGCATCAAGATGTTTTGATTCCAATGTTTTTGAAGCTCCTAGATACGTCGAAAAGCTAGTTCCTTTCCTTTACCTCCCTAACTCTGCCCAGGACATGTTCGCCTTTCTTGTACTAAGAGCATTTATTTCATTCTAGCAGTTATAATGTTCCAGTTATCCACTTTTAATTACAACTTTCATTAATTACACAAAGTGGAAATTTTATCGAAGGCTTTCCGCATTGCTTTACGTCATCCAACGAAAAACCTTCCTGTAGGCAACAGCGTGGTGAGTGGACAATCTCATAGTGCAGGTAATGTTATCTGATGAACTGTTTACTTAAAACAAGTAAATGCTATTCCGCTTTCTTGTAATATATCACCGCGCGGGATTAGCCGAGCGGTCTAGGGCGCTGCAGTCATGGACTGTGCGGCTGATCCTGGCGGAGGGTCGAGTCCTCCTTCGGGCATGGGTGTGTGTGTTTGTTCTTAGGATAATTTAGGTTAAGTAGAGTGTAAGCTTAGGGACTGATGACCTTCGCAGTTAAGTCACATAGGGTTTCACACATTTGAACATTTTTGTAATGTATCCGTAGATGCTTTCGTCCCTGTAGAACATTCGCCGTCCAATATAACGTGATGGATTCTGCTAGACAAATCACACATCTACGAAGGAACACCGTACGATTGTCAGCTCGTAATATTTGTGAAGGTTCCTGTTCAAGCCTCTCGGAATATCAACTCTGCCACCATTACTCGTTTGCTCCTTGATGCAAGTGTTACAGCTAACAACACAAATTCATTCAGAAGGAATTTCAGCATTTCTCATTCAACAAAAACACGATCCATACTTGCATATATCTTTCCTAAGCATTATATGGTGAAGTGTGCGATAATACACGCGCTCTGATGTCCATAGGTTTCACGCAGAACTGAAGATATTCAAATAACGTGTTAAAATAATTCTTCTGGCACGCTCCTTTCATTCTTGAGATACGTTCCTGCAATACTGTTGTGCCCATCAATGCATAATGTTACACTTCGTTCACGAAAATATCTTGTCATTTATGTATATACTGACCTTCGCATGCCTCAGTAGCTTTGACTCATGCAACGGAACCTGAGCAAGAATATACACGGTGCCAACAAATTACCTTTATAACATTATACTTTAAAACTGCACTAGATCAGAACAAACGGTTTTTAACATGTCACAGGATAGCTCTTTATATATATATATATATATATATATATATATATATATATATATATATATATATATATATATTCCAGGCGCCGTAGATTTGACGAAAAATGTGGACACCTCAGAAGAAATGTCAGTGTTTAGTCTGCTTCATACAGATGAAACGGTCGCTCATTTGTTTCAGAAGCCATCGTCGACTGTGTACATCAGGGGTCTGGAAGGTAGCCCACAAAATTAGTAAGTACGGTGGCCAGGGAGTTGAGATTGCCACCATCGAAAGTGTAGAAAATTTTGCGTACGAGGATACGTCATTATGCCTACGAGGTACAGCTGTTTCCCGCACTAAAACCGACGGACAGGCTTCGTCAGGAACAGTATGTAGCGGATATTGTAGCCAAAACTAACGCAAACAATGACTTACTGAAAAATATTGTTTATCTAATGTGTCAACTTCTCATGTAACCGCAAACTGAACCGGCATAACCTTCTTATATGACAATCAGAGCATCCTCATGTACACGTGAAATCGAAGACACAATAGCAAGGTTAATGTATGATCCGGACTCAAGCGCAGTTGCATAATTGGCCCATTCTTTTTCAGCTAGTCTCACGTCAAGAGCGATATTTAAGTGTACATGCAATAGAAATTTCCTATGCCACAATTGGAGCACCTACAATATGACGCCATGTTCCAGAAGGGTGGGACACAACTGCACTAGTTCCTAATTGTCCGGTAGTTTCTAGATGAAAACTTTCCGGATAGATGGATCGGATGAGATGGTCCGATTCGGTGGCTGCCTCGATCACCCGTTCTCGCAACACTAGACTTCTTCCTATGGGCATTAGTAAACAGTAAGATGTACCGAACCAATGTTAGGTATACGCAGAACCTGGTGGCAAGTTTTCTCATTGTATATGAATATGTTGCCGTGAGTTCCTGGAGCGTATATCGACAAAAACTGAATACAAACTGGATATTGCCCATCGCAGTACTGATGCACTCTTATGTGAATGAGGAAACAGAATTTATGAGTTACATTGACGCATGGTGAAAAGCAGTTGTTATTTTCCAGTATAGTTTTAAAGTTATTGAAGTCTAAACTCGTGAAGATGATTTATAGGTACATTGTATTTTTCTACAAAAGAGGGTTGTTTAGGTTCTGTTTCTCAGTCAGTAAAGAAAGAACAATCACTTTTTTCCCATCTGTTGAGACTCCAGTATAGTGAGCAAGCACTGAAGGAAACAAAAGAAAAATTTGGAGTAGGAACTAAAATCCACGGAAAAGAAATAAAAGCTTTGCGATTTGCCGACGACATTGTAATTCTGTCAGAGACAGGAAAAGACCTGGAAGTGCAGCTGAACTGAATGGACAGTGTCTAGAAACGAGGATATAAGATGAACATCAACAAAAGCAAAACGAAGATAATGTAATGTAATAGAATTAAATCAGGTGATGCAGGGGTCAGGGATTTTCTCTGCCTTGTGATGACTGGGTGTTGTGTGATGTCCTTAGGTTAGTTATGTTTAAGTAGTTCTAAGTTCTAGGGGACTGATGACCATAGATGTTAAGTCCCATAGTGCTCAGAGCCATTTTCAGGTGATGCTGAGAAAATAAGATTAGGAAAAGAGACACTGAAAGTAGTAGTTTTGCTGTTTGGGGAGCAAAATAACTGATGATGGTCGAAGTAGAGAGGATATAAAATGTAGACTGGCTATGGCAAGCAAAGCGTTTCTGAATTAGAGAAATTAGTTAACCCTCCGGCAGGCGCTCCTACTGTTGTTACACGAGCAGGAGCGCTCTTTAAAGTTTACATGGTCATTTGTGAGTAAAAACAAACTTGTCTTAAACAAACTATTACATTTATTGAAGAAAGCAGTCCATATTCACTATCTTCAACATTTATAACAAAAGGTGCTGCCCTTTTATTTCTTTAAATAATAATTCGGTTTTTCTGACATATGTTCAGTTTCATAACACCTTTCACAGACAATTTGTTTGCGAATTAATTCCGGCAATGTTCAGAAAAATGAAAAGGTAGGCAATGGCCATCTCCTTGTAATTCTTTGAAATGGAGTATTAGGCACAAGTTTTAGCTACAACGTCAACTCCACCTTTTGTCACGTTGTACTCAATTATGATTTCAGGTTTGTGTGTTTCTTCATCCACTGTTGCCATGTCATGCATATGAAACTAAGGTCTTAGTCTACTGAAATCCAAACATTGCACTTCCATTTTTTTTTTGAGAAATTCTGGATTAATTTGATGTCTGTTCTTCGTCATTGTACCAATGCAAGTGATAGTCTTTGCAGCAAATATTCAGAAAGGGGGTAGCTTGTGTACAAGTTGTCAGTTGTAAGATTCCTGTTAGAGTATTCTATAGGCATCACATGTCTTTTCATTATACCCTCAGGGGCATTAGATGCCCGATATTGAACAAACCGCATACAGCTTCGAATAAATCTTCTTCTTCTTCTTCTTCTTCTTCTCCTTCAAAAGATTCCCAAACACAGACATTATTTTGTCACTTCATTACCTGTTTTGCGAGAGAATTGATGTGTGTCCCGCTGTTTATTTATATAGGTATTTGTATAGTTTACGATTTCATCAATAAAGTCAAGGTCAATTACTTTCAAAAAAGTACTAACTTCATCAGTTATATCCATCACCTTTCTCTTCGACCTGGTGGAATTTGTACAGTGTTTTTTCTCTTGGTTTTGATGTTTTAGCACACTCACTTTTACACCAGCGTGAAACTTTGTCTTTTTAATAAAGAACACTCGTATATCTGCTGTCTCTTTGGGATCATCACCATCCTCACCTTCAAGTTCAGATTCACTGCCACGGTCCTATTCAGTGTTTTCATCACTCAAATCTACTTTACTTTCCTCCAAGTCTGAAAAGTCCGAATAGACTTCATCATCACCTTCTTCAACAGTTTGCGAATTTCTTTGTCTGATACACTTTTTGAATTGGAACAAAACATCGAAGAAATGAAATCAATAAATATATTCGGATGTCGGTGTAACAAAAGTAACGTCTAATGTGCATCTATGAAAACTAAAGAAAAAACAAAAACGAGCATGTATAGTTAATTATTAGTTCGCTTTCAACTGGACATTGACTGCTGGATCAAAGCCTGCAACTGTCACACCAGCAGGTGCGCGTTGTACTTTTTACAACATTCGACACGTCGTTGCTTACAATTCAGTAAACCAACTGAGAAATCTAAGTAAGTGAGCTGAAGCCACTTTAACATTGTCCAGAAAACATGAGCAATGGAATATATGGCAGCAATGTGAAACGTCCCCTTAGAACAATTATACAAGACTGTGCTTAAACTGACACACAATATTTTTTAGCGCAACGCAATCTGACTTTCAAAAATCTCTACAAAAGAATGGCCCTGACTAACATTAACCTATACCTTTCACAAATCACTTACCTCACAAAAATCTTCGTTACTCAAGCTACTGCAATACAGCGAGCGCCACTACTGCCAGCTAAATAAAAGATTCAAACTACTGAAGGCACTAACTAATGATAGGCATAGTTAGCAAATGAAAGATTTTGATAGAGAACAAACAATGTATTTACCTTAATAGTCATAATATATATAGCAGTTCATGACATCCAGTCTTACAAATTTCAAAACTCCACCATCTCTCTCCCCACATCCACCACTGCTGGTGGCTCACCTCCAACTGCGCAACGCTACGCGCTGTTAACATCCAGCTGCCCAACACTACAATGGCAGACAACAATGCGAACTAGCCACAGACTGCACACAGCACAGCCAGTGATTTTCATACAGAGCGCTACGTGGCGTTACCAATATGAAAACCTAAACAGCCTACTTACCAATGGAGTAATAGCTCATGATTAAGTCATCGATTAAGCACAAAAACTGCTGCTGTTGTACTTTTTACAACAGCGCGTCTCCTCGGGGGTTAACATCTAATAAAGATTTAAGTGTCAGTAAGTCTATTCTGAAAGTATTTGTATGGAGTGTAGCCATGTACGGAAGTGAAACATGGACGATAAGTAGTTTAGAGAAGAAGAGAATAGAAGCTTTCGAAGTGTGGTGCTACAGAAGAATGCTGAAGATTAGACAGGTAGATCACGTAACTAATTAGGAGAAGAGGAATTTGTGGCACAACTTGACTAGAAGAAGGGATCGGTTGGTAGGACACATTCTGAGGCATCAAGGTATTGCCAATTTAGCATTGGAGGGCAGCGTGGAGGTTAAAAATCGTAGAGGCAGACCAAGAGATGAATACACTAAGCAGATTCATAAGGATGCAGGATTCATAAGGTTGCAGTAGTTACTCGGGGGTGAAGAAGCTTGCACTGGGTAGAGTAGCATGGAGAGCTGCATCAAACCAGTCTCTGGACTGAGGCCCACAACAACAACAACGAGACCCCAGTTTCTCAGGAACACGCTGAGGTATCACGATGAAATATTTGTCTAGTAGGAAGGCGTATGGTCTATTTGCGGTGTACTAATATATCAATGCAGTCATATTTTGATACTCGCAAACTTACTCATCAAAATCTATAGTCGAAACTTCTATACACATAATTAAGTTCATACAGAACCCTCACAATGCGAGTCGTACTTAGCCTTGTCTGGTTTTTCCCCATCAGATATCGGAATTAAAACATATATTGAATCAAATGAAAAGTGTAATGAGTACAGAATATGGGTTGAGCGTAAACCGAAGAAAGACAGAAGTAATGAGGAGTAGGAAAAATAAGATTAGCGCTAAATTTAACATCAGAAATGGGGAACACAAACAAGATAGAGTGGAGGAATTCTGCTACTTTGGAAGCAAATTTATGCATGACGGACGAAGCAAGGAGGACGTAAAAAGCAGAATATTACTGGTAAATGAGACATGCCTGGCCAAGAGAAGTCGGCTAGTGTCAAACATCAGTCTTGATGTGAGGAACAAATTTCTCAGAATTTATGTTTGGAGTACAGCATTATATGGTAGGGAAGCATAGACTGAGGGACAGCCAGAAAGGAAGGAAATCGAAGCGTTTGAAATGCGGTGCTACAGAAGGATGTTGCAAAATAGGTGTGCTGTTAGGACAAGAAAAGAGGAGGTTCTCTGGAGTATCGGCGAAGAACGAAACATATAGAGAGCAGTGGTAAGAAGAAGGGATAATAGGACTTGTGTTAAGGCATCAGCCGACGGCCTTTCCACAGTGGCGACATTGGTTCCCGTCAGGTCACAGAAGTTAAGCGGTGTCGGGTCTGGCTAGCACTTGGATGGGTGATCGTCCGATTATGCCAAACACTGTTGGCAAGCGGGGTGCTCTCAGCCCGTGAGGAAAATTGAGGAGCTACTTGTTTTAAAAGTAGAGGCTCGGATCACGAAAACTGACAACGGCCGAGAGAGCGGTGTGCTGACCATATGAACCTCCATATCCGCATCCAGTGACGCTTATCGTGTGAGGGAGACACGGCGGTCGGTCGGCACAGCTGGACCTTCGGAGGTCTGTTCGGACGAATTTGTGTTTTGAGTTAAGCGTCAGAGTAACTTCTATGATACTAGAGGGAGATGTAGAGGGTGAAAACTGTAGGCGAAGACAGAGATTGAAACATACCCAACAAATGATTGAGGACGTATGAAGCAAGTGAAATGAAATAATGGTATGGCTTTACTGATCGGGAGACCCTGCCTGGAGTAGATCGGCCGCCTGGTGAATGTCTTTCTATGTGACGTCACTTAGGCGTCTTGCGAGTTCATGAAGATGAGGTGAATCATTAGGACAACTCAGACGCCCAGTCCCTGAGCAAAGAAAATCGCCTACGCCAACCCGAGACCCCACTATCGAGAAACACAGACGCTAACCACTAAACCATGAGATGGAGACAGGATGGAACTGCTACTCTGACATACAGAGTTTGGTGCAAGAGAGGCTGCGGAGAAGATCTGAAAGGTGCATTAGCCAATCTGAAGATCTGAAGTGGTTCGGTTGAGTGTCAAGGTGTAGAGAGGCAGCAGGTCCCGCTGCTGCCCATCACGGAGCACACGCGGCGGCCTCCTGCGCTGTCACCTAACACGGCGGGGCCACTTCGCTCATCGGTATGCGGCACGCGCCTCGGCCACACAGCTCCAGCGCCGTGTCCCCGTTTCTCCCCCAGCCGGAAGAGCTGTCGCTTATGAGATGTCGGGGCGATCTCATGCATGGCTAATATCGACACGGTGTCCCTCATCTCGCACCACATCGGCAACGAATTTTATGGATAGCTATTATTTCTGCTCCCTTCCGGTATTGTTTTTTTCGGTAATAGGAAAACCTGCACTTGCCAATATGGAGGAAATTTTTGATTCCATCTAGTAACGTGATAATACCAAGAAAAAAAACCTTTTAGTACTACTTCCTGTAGAAGCGTACCATGTGTCAACACTTACAGGGGCATGATGGGAATTAGTATGCGCATGCGCTCGCGCCTTGTCGTTGTCGGCCATTTTCATTTGGGTGGGTTCGTCAATAAGTAAACTTGGAGCATTTGGCGGACTGAGAATCCGCATTTCGCGATCGAAAAGTCTCTTCACCCTTAACGGGTGACTGTGTGGTGTGCAATGTCCTGTTAAGGAGTAATCGGTGCGATATTGCTTGATGGCACGGTGACTATCATACAGTACGTGAAGGTTTAGGAAGGTGATTTCATCCCCATTACCAGAAGTGTAATGGGGATGAAATCACCTTCCTAAACCTTCACGTACCGTTACCAAAAGTGGAGGATATAAAATGTAGACTGGCAATGGCAAGGAAAGCGTTTCGGAAGAAGAGAAATTTGTTAACATCGAGCATAGATTTAAGTGTCAGGAAGTAGTTTCTGAAAGTATTTGTATGGAGTGTAGCCATGTATGGAAGTGAAACGTGGACGATAAATAGTTTAGACAAGAAGAGAATAGAAGCTTTCGAAATGTGGTGCTACAGAAGAATGTTGAAGATTAGATGGGTAGATCACATAACTAATGAGAAAGTATTGAATAGAATTGGAGAGAAGAGAAATTTGTGGTACAACTTGACCGGAAGAAGGGATAGGTTGGTAGGGCATATTCTGAGGCATGAAGGGCCCACCAACTTAGTATTGGAGGGCAGCGTGAAGGGTAAAAATCGTAGAGGGAGACCAAGAGATGAATACACTAAACAGATTCAAAAGGATGTAGGTTGCAGAAGGTATTGGGAGATGAAGAAGCTTGCACAGGATAGAGCTGCATCAAACCAGTCTCTGGACTGAAGACCACAACAACAACAATACCAAAAGTGATGCTGATTTCGACAAGGTGTGGTTCATGCAAGACGGAGCTCGACATCATCGAAGCAGGAGTGTGTTCTGGAGGAGCACTTTGGGTCAGCATTCTGACTCAGGGGTACCCAGAAGCCAGTGGCATGGGCCTCGATTGGCAGCCACATACTACGGATCTGTACACATGCGACTCATTTTTGTGGGGATATATTAAAGACAATGCGTACAGCAGTAACCCCAAAACCGTTGCTGAGCTGGAAAGTGCCATTCAGGAGATCATCGACAGCATCGATGTTCCGACCCTTACGCGCGTCATGCAGAATTTCGCTGTTCGTCTGCGCCACATCATCGCCAATGATAACAGGCATATCGAACATGTCACAACCTACATCCGAATACCTGCAGTGACGTTTACATGTTGAATAAAGTAGTTTGTAATTAATATACACTTATTTCATATAGTTCAATAACTCACACTGCACGTCGAACGTACGACACCAAAAGTAACAGTTATGGCACGGAGATGGTTTCAGGGACGCGAAAACGTCCATGGTACTAGATTGGACACTCACTGGGTGCGTTTTGTGACTTCTTTGTCATAATTATGTGATTCCAAATTACTGTCTATCGAATGTAATAAAGTCTAGTGGAAGACTTTCTTATGAATCTCAACAACTGCAATAAATGCGAAGGCAATATGCAGTGTGAACAACGGGGAAGTCTTTGCATCTGCCCTTGTTATGTTTATAACGTAGAAAACTTACTACTGCCTTCGCTCGAAATTTAAAAATTGTATCAGATAAGAAATGCATGGGAATCACAGGTTGTATGACGAGTACTTTTCACGCAATTTTAAGAATTGTATTTATGTCTTGAGTACTAATGCTTACCAATACTGCCACCCAATGGCCTAGATGTGTTTCGGAACGGTGCAACTACCATAACGCTTCAGTTTCTCATTGTCTTATGGATAAGATAGATTATTCCATACCGATGTATGACGGGTACATCCAAACATTGGCATGAATTCGCATTCCACGTTGATATATACCCAGTTTGGTTTTAATGGTCAGTTACTACTGTTATGCATCGCGTATTATTTGTGATTCTTTACGGATTTTTTCCGATTAATCTGATGATGATGTATAAATCGAACCGCGCAATTAAACGAAGTAGTCATCACACAACCTGTGATTTTTATGTGCTTTTTATAGCGTCCACAGCAGCACTGATACAAATTTCAAATTTCGTAAAAATGGCCGCATTTCTCTTACGTGACTTCACGTCACACCTGTTATTTGTACGAAATGTGAGCAGTGGCTGAGAAATATTTAATTTATTTACCAGTGTTTACGATGCAGTTGTGCACGAACGTATAGCAAGAAAACTACGTTTCCCGTGTCATTGGAACAGGTATGAGACTACATCGGAGACATTATTTCAGACAGCACTAAATATGACGTTCTTAACCCTTTATTTACTGTAATAGTAAAAAATGTAAAATAAAGGATCAAAATTTTTACTTTTTATACTTGATGAACTGGTACTGAATTTATAGCAAATTATTTTATTTCATCAAAGATAAAAAGTCACTAAAACGCATAGAGTGTTTCGGAGGACTTGCATATCCCGACAGGATTATACAGGTGCAGTACATTAGAGGCTGAAAAGTCGCCCCCATCCCCGGAATTTATGGGAATTAAGTGACTTATGTGTCCATATGTGATGCCAGCTCCCTCCAGTGACCTACCAGGACCTGGCTGCTTCCATGCCACGCCGTGTCGCCGCTGTTATCCGTGCCACAGGCAGACATACCGGCTTTAGGTAGGTAGTCATAATGTCCTGGCTGATCAGTGCATAAGTCTAGCAAAGACGAATGAGAAATCACTCTTGGTAGTGACGACACGGGACGCAAATAGGAAACACACTGACAGACGCAACATCTCGGAAACGGTGTAGCTAGTCGGTTGTTCACGTGCTGTTGTCGTGACCATCTAAGGAAAATGGTTGAAGGCCAGTGAAATCTTCAATCTTATTATCCTACAATTAAATGGCAGTTACTTACATTTTCCAAGTAAATACGGATATCTTTGTAATTGGTGTCTTTTCTTTACAAGTTTTCGTGCCACGGCTGGGTGGCCCGTATCGATTCGGCCATTGTGAAAATTATCTTGGATCGCTGAGTGACAGGACCGCGGCGCCGCGGTCGAGATGATATGCGAGAGCTTCGCGTGGTAAAGCAGTAGGCGCACATGCTGTCGGTCGGTGAAGACAAGGAGGTCAGTGTGTATGAGGAAGTTGCCTCGTTGGTGGAGAGTACGTATAAGGAAGTTAAGCAGCAACTGAAGAAGAGAGAGTGATGGTTCCAATGGCTCTGAGCACTATGGGACTTAACATCTGAGGTCATCAGAGGTCATCAGTCCCCTAGATTCTACTTAAACCTAGCTAACCTAACGACATCACACACATCCATGCCAGAGGAAGGAGTCAAACCTGCGGCCGTAGCAGCAGCGCGGTTCCGGACTGAAGCGCCTAGAACCGCTCGGTCACAACGGCCGGCCAGAGAGAGTGAGAGAGAGAGAGAGAGAGAGAGAGAGAGAGAGGTGGGGGAGAGAAGTTGTTAGCGCCGCAGTGGGACTGCGGGGATCGTGGGCTGGTTGAAGGCAACTAACTGATTCCGGATCTATGAAGAAGGCAGGAAGGGATCGCGGGAGTTCGCTTCCAGAAGTAAGCGAATCTATTGACTCTGATGCACCGCGTTGGGAGGAGTGGTCGCTGTTCCTTTGACAGAAATATGGACTCGTTTTGAATCCCACTCTGATTTCGCTCAAGGCTCCGAAATCTTGGAAATCCGTCGTAAATGTGGTGGATGCAGTGAGGATTTATTTGATCTGGTGAGAGTTTATCTTTTACTGTGGTGGTGCAATAGCTAGCATTCCTGTCGAGTAAGCAAGGAGATGCAAGTTCAAGTCCCGGCCATGGTACAAATTTTAATTAATTTCTTCAGCTTCCATCATTATCTTTTACCTATCAGGCAAGAAGTAATGCAATTGGTCTGCAAGTGTAAAACGGTTACTCTCCGCCATCCTGGATTCCAGTGGCTAATTTCTATCTGATAATTGTCTGATCTATGTTTGAACTGCTTTAGGGTGTGTCGTAATTGAAAGGTCGTACACATGTCACTTAAGGAAGAGCACAAACTGCACAAGAGTTTCCATAAATTTAATTGTTTCTGGTAATTGTCAGTGGGGTTTGGGGTCAAGAAGCGAACTAACAATGGTATGACTGGAACTCAAAATGTCATGTGAGCAGGGCCTCCCGTCGGTTAGACCGTTCGCCGGGTGCATGTCTTTCGATTTGACGGCACTTCGGCGACTTGATGGGAATGAAATGATGATGATGAGGAGGACAACACAACACACAGTCCCTGAGCGGAGAAAATCTCCGACCTAGCTGGGAACCGAACCCGGGCCCTTAGGATTGACAGTCTGTCTCGCTGACCACTCAGCTACCGGGGGCGGACATGACTGGAACTGGCTGCCATTGACAAGTCTGGATAGGCCTACCGGTAAATAATTTGCCGTTACGCGGTGTCAAAAGCGCGTTTATTCTATGCGGTTTTTTGCTGTTGCCGAAATTGCGACTACAGCCCAACTGTATAATACTCTTGTGCAGCTACGGCTATCCGTCTGCTCTTGGGAATCCTTCCGTTGTTGTAAATTATAAAATTTATCGTCTGCTTTGGCCTGAATTTTCAAAGCCAAGAAGGGGCAATTTTTATTCATGACTTCTTTTCAAGATGTTTCCCTGTTGATGGCGTCTGTATATTAGTGTATTATAGTTTGTGCCTTCGAGAAACTTGAAAGATATTTTCGTACAACAAATTTTAAGAATTTAATGGACACTGCATATCATTGTAGTGTGAAACTGTTTTGAAAACCTCACAAACAATCTTGAGAGCTTTGTTCCGTTTAAAACATCAGAAGTATATGTTTTCAATACTATTCAAAGGTTCAAGACATTTTCTTCAGAACTTTAGCTGGTCAGTATAATAAAATTGTTTTTAAACTGCAGGTTGTTGCACTGAATTGCTGTGAAGGGAGTATTTCAGAAAATAGTCAAATGATATTCCACTGTCTGGGTGTTTAATGCCCAATAAAGATTCAAGAGAACGTAGCTGCGTGTTAATCATTTTCCAGCATCTTTCCTGCTCCACAAACCTAGCTCTACTCATAGCGCTCAATAAATATTGTTGTTGTGTTTCATATGTCTTTTACTTAAAGCTAGTATTGACCGTACTAGTTTTCTCTTCTGAATGCTTGTTTTTCTGTAACACGCGATTTCTCTTTTTCTTTTTCTTTTTTCATCAGCTCAAGCTCTGAGGCTCCAAATTTCACAAAACCTTGATAGTGAAGCACTCAATAACCTGGAGGGTAAGATGTGTTTAAAATCATCATCATCATCTCAGCCTTTTCCCACGTCATGTGCGGTCGGTGTTGCTTTTCTGGATCCTTCTCTATCCAGTGCTTCTTCTCTGAGCCACCCTTTCTCCCGTAGTTCCCCTGCTACCTTGTCCTTCCATCTCAGTTTAGGTCTTCCCCTTCTCCTAGGTTCTTCGATTTCTAGGTCTTCTCTGCATGTGTCCATACCATCTTAGCCTACTATCATGGATCTTCTTACCTATGGGCCCCACTTTCACTGTTCCCCTGATGTGTCTGTCCTTAAGTGTCACCCCACTCATCCACCATAACATTCTCATTTCTGCCACTTCATCTTTTTTTCTTGGGCTTTTGTGATTGGCCAAGTTTCTGCGCTATAAAGCATCGCAGGCCTCACCACAGACTTGTGAAGCTTTCCTTTCATTCTGCAGCTAACCTTCTTATCACACAATACTCCACTCAGTTCCAGTTCATGCATCCCATATTTATCCTGTGCTGTATTTTGGCCTCCAGCCCTCCATCACTTTGCACGTAAGAGCCTAGGTATTTAAATTTATTGACCAGCGTCAGTTGTTCTCCTTGCAGGTTAATATATAGGTCTTTGGCATCCTTTGTACACATATACACTGTTTTCACCCTGCTAATCCTCATTCCCCTTTCATCTAGAGCTTTTCTCCACTATTCAAGCTTGTCTTGAAGTTCCTCCTGGGTGGTTTCACGGCATCATCGGCAGACATCACGCTCCAAGGTGTCTCTTTTTTCACATCTTTGACTAGTACATCCATGACAAGGTCAAAGAGATATGGACTGAGAGCAGATCCCTGATGTAGTCCTACTCTCACTGGGAATGCCTTTGTTGCACCTGCACTGCTCCTGACTTGTGTGATTGCTCCTTCATACGTGTCTTCTACCACTCTGATATATTTTTCTGGCAGGCGTTTACTTCTCAGCCATCTCCACATCTCTTCTCTCGGCACTCTGTCATATGCCTCCTCAAGATCGATAGAAGGCCATATGCAGTTCGGCTTGTACTTATCTGTGCCTCGCCATCAGTTGCCTTAGTGCAAATATTGCGCCGCTTCTTCCTCTTCCCGGCATAAACCCAAAATGTTCTTCACATACCTCTCCTCAATTATCCTTTCCCAGATCTTCATTGTGTGGGACATCAGTTTAATCCCTCTATAATTGCCAGAGTTTTGGATATCCCCTTCCCCCTTATATATGGGAACCAGTAAACTGCTCCTCCACACATGCGGCATTCTTTCTCCTTTCCAGATCTTCTGTATTAGATCCCAGAACGTCAGTTCCCTGTTCTCCCAAACTTTTCCATGCTTCTATTGGGATTTGCTCTGTCTCTAGGGCCTTTCCATTTTTCATTTTCTTCATTGCGTATTCGACTTATTCCCTACTTACACTTTGGGTCATTCCTTCATTTATATCTCCATCCTCATACTTCTCTCGTACATTTTCCTCATTCAGTAGCCTTTCAGAGTACTCCCACCACCTATTCAGGATTTTCTCAAGGTTGTGTAATACATCACCTGATTCAACCTTTATCTGCCTCATTGATGTTATGTCCTTAGTCGCCTTATCTCTTGCTTTAGCAATCCGTAGGAGTTGCCTGCCGTCCTGTCTTCTTTCCAGCTCATCATACGCCTCTTCCATTGCCTCAGCCTTTTCCTTTGCCACTGCTCTTTTTGCCATCTTTTTTTCAGTCTTGTAGGCTTCCTTATCCTCCTATCTTTCTGATAAGTCCCATTGCTTTTTTGTCTCTTTCTTCACTTTTATCGCTTTCTGAACCTTCTCATTCCATCACCATGCGTCCCTATCTTCTGGTGGTCCCTTTCCTGTTGTTGCACCCAGAACGTCTTTTCCAGCGTTTGTAATTACATTGCTATTATAACTCCACCACTCCTGTACATCCTCTGGTAATTTCACTTCTCTTAATACTGTTTCCTTGAATTTTTCTTGCAACACCTCTTCTTTCAGTTTCCACCACTTTATTCTTTGTTCTCCTCGCTTTTCCCCACTACCATTTCATAATCAGCCACTACGAGTTTGTGCTGGGCAGCCACACTTTCACTGTATATAACCTTGGCATTCTTTATTTCCCTTTTGTGTTTCCTTCTGGACAACAAGTAGTCTAACTGGCTTTTATGGTCTCCGCTCCTGTACGTCATAAGTTGTTCTTTTCTACGATTGAAGCTAGTGTTGGCGATCATTAGTTGTGTTTAAAATACTAAATAATATTTCTAAAGAATGTTTATAGGTTTTTAGTCCCCTCTCTCTGCTCCTGTACAGCGTCACCCATCTGTGTGAAATGCGTTGTGTTTAGCGGTAAATACGCTTGCACAAACATTTCACACTTGACATTGCACAGTGAGTGACCTGCTAGAGCAGCCACACCTATGGATGTTCTTAACATAGACTGTGACGCCACTAGAGGCAGTCGCTCTTTTCACGTTGGCTTCTGCACAGTGCCCCCCCCCCCCCCCCCCCCCCGTGCACCAATGCTCCATTGCCACCCGTAGCGCCCTTTAGTGGGAGCCGCCAAACACGGACTCGCCAAAAGCAACATCATGTACGTCGTAGCACCACTCACACCACTGCGAACAGTGTTTTCTATCACCGTTTCCAGCTCGTACGTAGTGATCTCAAAGATACGCAGTCATTTGCAGACACCTTCACGTGTACCTTTTTTTTTTTTTTTTTGCGCCAGAGATGGAGGTGCGCTCGACAGCACTGATACTTATATCTTCTTGGTAGAGGAAACGCATATATTGGCCCAAACCTTTTAACTGTCGCGGCTCCTGAGCATACTTCACGGGATAGACCAGACGTTGCAGCCTCGTGTGTGGTCCAACAAAGTCCACTCTACCCCGACTGATTCAGTCCAAATCGCTGTTATATGCCGTCTCACAAACACAAAGAAATTAAAATGCACATGACTTGTGGATACACAGGGCGTTACACCCCACTGGTTATTGGACAGGAGAATGTTCGGATATGGTCGAATATGGTCAGGTGTGAACAGAAATAATTGATTGTGTGTGCTTTTTTTATTTATCATATGACGAAAATAAATATACACACACATACACAACATCTGTGGGCAAATGCGAACAACCAAAAGCTCGTACAATGTTCCATCTCCAGATCTAGTTCCCTGATCCAGTCGATAGCATCATCCAATGCATGATGAAAGTCTATTATCGTTTCTTTGTGTACTCCAAGAGGACAGTCAGCAACGATACGGTGGACTGACCTAGTCACAACTTGCAGACGTAGCCCATCCACACTTGTGGTAGGTAATCACATCTGCCTTGTCCGGTCTGAATCCGACCTTGGCGTCTGGAGAGGTCTAATCCTTGTGCCCATACGGAATGTTTCTCAATTACATGTTGGTTGATTACTGATGACTGTTCCCATTGGATTTTTCATGAACTCTCGACACTGAAAGAGGATGCAACAATGTTGTTTGCTGTGCGGCCTGACGGTTTTCTTCCATTTCAAGCGTTGGTGTTCTGCTTGTACAATATCTCGATGGTTGGGTAGCTAATAATTCTTCTGAATTTTGTTCCAGACCTTCAGGAGGTGGCATATTACTGGAACCAGGAAGCCACAGGGTATTTGTATACCCCATAACTACTCGCATTACTTAACTCAGTTACACGTCTATCTTATTAGTGTCAGCACTATTGATCCAAGTCGAACAGTAGTATTCAGCAACAGATTACGATAGGGCTGAAGTTGTGGATTTTAAAATATGAGCATTGGCTCCCTATGAGGTACCAGAAAGTTTTAAACGAATGTTGTTTCTCATTTTGACTTCAGCAGCTACGTGTGAAAGATACGGTTTGCAAATTACAGTTCTATCAAATGTTATTCCTAGTATTTTGTGGAACAGTAGTACAGCAAAGAGTGGTCTCTGTATTTGACTTCTGGTTTGTAATATGCCTGTCTGTTGTGTAGATAAATGCAGAAATAATTGTTTTTAAGGATTAAGGTGGAGGCATCATTTCTTCAAGTATACATCCAAAACTTCCGTATCAGTGGATAAGGTGTTTTCAGCATCTAAAAATTTGGAGCTCTTGCTACCAAACAATTGTCATCAGCATAAATAAATTTTCTTGCAGATATTTCCGGTAAGTCGTATGTGTACAAAATATCGAAAAAGAGTGAGGGAGAACAGAACCTTACGCATGGCAGTACCAGTTGAATTGCTAAATTACAAACGATTTGATACGATCTCTGGGCTTGGGAGAAATTTTAAGGGCTAAAACTCACAAGGAATTTACTTGTGATTGTAATTAATTACTTTATTGATTTATTTCTCGAAACCTACATTGTTTTTTTTAAAGCAGGTCATACAATATATTTAATATACAGCTTATCTCCATTTGCTACTACTTTTTTTATTCTTAACTCTAATATTTATTGCTAAAGATAGCAGCTTTTGCAGTATTAATTGACAATAAATGTAGGAAAAAGAAATAGTTCCTAGGAACAGATTTAAATGAAAATAACCAATCAATAAAACAAAAACAAGTAACATTACTTCTGTACATAGAACCCTCCAGTTATGACGTGGTTCGGTAAGTCTCGAGTCAGCACAACCTCATGTGGATTTCATGGATAATCCTATTTGCATACTGATTATCTGTATATTATAATTGACACTCTGGTTATTATGCTGATCGGCAAAAAATCGAGTCTTCATAGTTCCATACAGATTTAAGATATAAGTATACTGTTTTTATGGCAAAGGCCAACCCAATAACCGAGCGCCGCTAAAGCGCCGCTCCCGGGATACGGAGAGACGAGAATGACCCGGACTGAATCCGCCTTGTGCATGACTGTGCTAGGATTAGCTCGGGCTTGGCACTGAATGTGTACATCTCGAGGTTAAGAATATACCGAAATTTTGTCAATATTTCCACCTTTCATTCACAATTAAGACCTTTTCCCAATTCTTAGAACAGTTACGTTGCATGCAGCCTGGTGCGAGTTGCAGTACGGTACGTTTCTGCTCGGCCTTCCTACCGGCGATCTGCTACAACGAGTTCACAAGTAGGTGCAGGTAATGGACGAACGTTACCACACCACTACACCCTCACAAAAAAGGGAAGTCGCATACTTAACATGAGGTGTCGTCCAGAGATTTCGACTGCACATCAGAATCGGCAACGCGAATCGACACCACACGTATTAACGAAGACTCGCTGCAATTCGCAAAGATGTCTTCAGGAGGCGCTCCTGAAGACCACGCCTTCACACTCGGCACAGCAGCGCCCTCACTCTGAGGTCAATATAGTGCTGAGCCAGCAAGAGCTCTGCCCCAGTTTGTGACCTCATCTGGAGGAGTCAATATCTCAGTGCAGGACCAAGGAGTTGTTAAAGTTTATGTTGAACTTAAACCTTAGTAAACACTGAACACTGCACCACAGAAGAACAGTTCATTAATTAGTGCATCAAGTGATGATCTGCTAGTTAATGACAGTTGTAAGTTATCCACTACTCCTGCAGCAAAGAAGTGTGGCAGAGTTTAATCAATCTTTTATTCATTAATGTAACAAAGTGAACTAATGTTTCATGCGTTCTAGTTCCTACGTGTCGGCTCCACAGCTGAGAGGTCAACGTGGCAGAATACCATGTGAGAGGTCTGGGTTCGATCCCCGGCTGAATCGCAGATTTTCTCA
This sequence comes from Schistocerca nitens, assembly GCF_023898315.1. Taxonomy (NCBI): domain Eukaryota; kingdom Metazoa; phylum Arthropoda; class Insecta; order Orthoptera; family Acrididae; genus Schistocerca; species Schistocerca nitens. Next base: position 844,341,980 of record NC_064617.1, read on the forward strand.
GCTCGGGGACTGGACACTGTGCTTCCTTCATCGCCCTATCATCCTCGACGACACTCAAGTTGTCGAACTGGCGTCAGCTAAAGCGACTTGCACCATTCAAAGGTCTACCCGATGGGAGGCCCTAACAACACGGCATTTCAATTCCTATGTGGCACCTGATAGGGCAGTCAAAGAACCCACAGCTACGGCCGGACGGCTGTAGTTTCGTCTGGTCAGAACATAACAACACACAGCTCTGTGATAAACATAACTCTGTGTTCTCTCTCCCTCTGTCTGTCTCTCTCTCTCTCTCTCTCTCTTTCTCATACACGCACGCACACGCACACACACACACACACACACACACACACACACACACACACACATCTACTTCTACATCATACTCCGCAAGCCACCTAATGGTGTGAGGCGGAGGGTACTTTCTGTACCACTACCTGATCCCTCCAACCCTGTTCCAATCACGAATAGTACGTGGGAAGAATGATTTTCGATAAGCCTCTGTATTGACTCTAAATTCTCGAATTTTCTCCTAGTGGCCAATACGAAAGATGTATGTGGGGGGACGTAATATGTTGTCCGACTCCTCCTGAAAAGTGCTGTCCAGAAATTTCAATAGTAAATCTATCCGTGATGCACAACGCCTCTCTTGTAACGTCTGCCAGTGGAGTTTCTTTAGCATCTCCGTAACGCTCTCTCTCCAACTAAACGATCCCGTGACGAAACGTGCCGCTCTTCGTTGGGTCTTCTCTATCTCCTCTATCAGTCCCATCTGATAGTGATCCCAGACAGATGAACAATACTCAAGAATTGGGTGAACAAGCGCCTTATAAGCCACTTCTTTCGTGGATGAGTTGCATTTCCTTAAGATTCTTCCTATGAGTCTGCGTCTGTATCTGCTTTTTCCACTATCTGTTTTATGTGGTCATTCCACTTAAGGTCGCTGTGGATATTTCCGCCTAGATATTTTACGACAGACACAGACATACGCACCAACACGTTACCTTTCACTCCTCACACAAGATCCGTCTCAGTCCTCCATCCATATATATATATATATATATATATATATATATATATATATATATATATATATATTACAATAAAAATGTTTTTGTACTTATTAACCTGTAATACTCCATCTTCAATTACTTCAGTGTATAATAAAACCGAGTGAGGTGGCGCAGTGGTTAGCACACTTGATTCGCATTCCGGAGGATAATGGTTCAAATTCCTGTCAGCCCATCCAGATCTAGGTTTTCTGTTATTTGCTTAAATCGCTCCGAGCAAATGTGGGGATGGATCTTCCGAACGGGAATGATCGATTTCCTTCCCCTGCCTACGGCACTCCGAGTTTCTGCTCCGTCTCTAACGATCTAGCTGTCGACAGGATGTTAAACGCCAATCTCCTACTGCTCAATGTATAATAATTGTATGAAATGTAGTACATATGACGTAAATGTATGTCGTCCGAGCTGGCCAGAGTGGCTGAGCGTTTCTAGGCGCTACAGTCTGGAACCGCGCGACCGCTACGGTCGCAGGTTCGAATCCTGCCTCGGACATGGATGTGTGTGTTGTCCTTAGGTTAGTTAGGTTTAAGTAGTTCTAAGTTCTAGGGGACTGATGACCACAGTAGTTAAGTCCCATAGTGCTCAGAGCCATTTGAACCATTTTTATGTCGTCCGAAGAACTAGTTGCCAAAGTGAGGTTGGTACCTAACAACGAAACCACAGGAAACGACAATCACTGTATGCCACTCTGACGAATGAGAAACGTCTGCGTAGTCACTCCTCTAGGGCACCGCAATCGATGGTTTAGTTACTGCTGAGCAGAGGAATGCTTAGTCATATTCTCAATCAACAATCATCGCCTTAGAGAGGCCTCCAGTGTATTAAATGACTTAGACAGAACTTAATGTGAACATCTTGTCAATTATACCTCAAGTGAAGAGTCCTGTAAATTTAAGAACTTTCAGCACTGCAGCGCGTCAGCAATCGTAGGTATCGAAATAATTATGAAAAATCCGCCTCGATTGTACAAACCACCTGGTGTTTACCTAGGTTTCAGCGTGGGTAACCACGCCTTCTTCAGCTTGCTTAAATAGGCATAGTCAAAGGCTAAAATCAACACCTGCAGCGGCAAGACCCCATATTTTTTTTTACAAATACACGGTACATATGTACCAAGTCAATAATATTACTTATCTCAACCCTGAGTGTGCTGCCTCGCCCCAGCCAACGTACGATGGTCACAGGCTCTCCACCGAACTCAAGAGTTTGTGACCATCGTACGCTGGCTGGGGCGAGGCAGCACACTCAGGGTTGAGATAAGTAATATTATTGACTTGGTACATATGTACCGTGTATTTGTAAAAAAAAAATTATGGGGTCTTGCCGCTGCAGGTGTTGATTTTAGCCTTTGACTATGCCTACTTAGACAAGATGTTTTATATTTGTTCTGAAGAAGGCGTGGTTACCCACGCTGAAACTTAGCTAAACACCAGGTAGTTTGCGCAATCGAGGCCGATTTTTCACAATTATTCCTGTAAATTTGTCTGTATCCAGTGATACTTTAAGAATGAGACAGTTATAAATAGTCAGAATGCTCCTGTGGAAATGGATTGTACCAAGTTAAGTGAATCTTAGTATCTATGTTGTAATGAAGTGAAGTGATGTTCTTTGTGTTATAGTTCCAATCAGTCTCCTCCCGGAACAAATCAAGGAGCCCACTGTTCTACTGGTGTGCATTTTCGCCCAGCAAAACGGTGAGTGTAACAGGCGAAGGAGGCTACTGTGACAGGAGGTCTCCTTCCTTTTCTTCCCCCATTGCGCTACAGGCTCTGCATTTTGATGTGTGTGTTGCCAATGGTGATGACACTTGGTGGCAATGTGGCCTTTTTCGCTCCACCACAACCCCTCGGGAAGGAGTCTGTATACCCCATCTGTTTGCGTCTACAGGAAATGTCATGTTGAGGAGTGAGAACATTTTCTAAATGTTTCCAAAGCGTGTATCTGAGGCGGGACACAGGTACCAGGCGTGTTCACCTAGCTGGATGTCAGAAACCACCTAAAAATCCACATGCAAGCTGGCTGGATCATCAGTCTCCACCGTTAATTCAAAAGGCGGATATGATATGGGCAGGCTTGCTTCCCCAAATCCCACTCATTTACCCACTTAGCTATCAAGGAAGCTGTGACCCCATGAGCTATTTACATTTATGTTACTGTTTGTATTTGCAGCATACCTCCACAAAACGTAGAGCCTTATAATAAGACAGCGCTTGGTTTTTTTGTCTCCTGCTGCCTGATAGTGCCATACACTACTCAAAAGTATATGTGGTGTCTGTTCTTTCGCACATGTCCTAAAGAACAGCCACCACTATGATCCTGCAACTACTACGAAGGAAGACACAAAGGAATTAAAGACATTAACTGCCAGTGGACACCTATTCATATAGTTGGGGCAAATTGGAAATTTGTGCCAGACCAGAATGTCCGAAAGAACATACACCACTTGGATAATTAAGGCAATGACAGCCAATGACCCCTTCAGGGCAAGCTCGAACTCTTACGGGAATCGACGAAATGCCCTGAGTAATGAGGGTAAAAAGCAGGGTCACTAGATCAGTAGTGTGTGGTATAAGCTGAGAATTTGGGCCTGGCGGGAGGCGCGTCTGTGGCCGTGGTAACCATTGTGTCTATATGGCGTATTGGTCAGCGCAACTACTTAGTAAGCTGGGACCCAGGTTTGAATCCCAGTCTGGCACAAATTCTCAACTTGCCCGATTGATGTAAATCAATGTCAACTGGCAGCTAATGTCTCTAATTGCTTTGTGTAGCTATCCAAAAGGAGTACACACAATATACCTGATGATGGAGGCTTAAACTTTCGAAACATCTATTTGAAATAAAAACAGAGAGTGATTAATTACAGTAAATTTGCAGTTTCAATTGATTTTCCTAACTGTCACGGTAAAGCAGTACATAAAATATTCACACTTAAGCTGCTTCAGCGTTATTTATTACAGCTATATTCATGCACGTATCGAGATCTGTTACAGGAAATGTATCCTTTGTCAATAGGTAAAGGGTTATTCATACAGTGGCCTTCATTCTGCATCGCCATGCCGTTGATCATTCAAATGGCTCAAATGGCTCCGAGCACTATGGGACTCAACATCTTAGGTCATAAGTCCCCTAGAACTTAGAACTACTTAAACCAAACTAACCTAAGGACATCACACACACCCATGCCCAAGGCAGGATTCGAACCTGCGACCGTAGCAGTCCCGCGGTTCCGGACTGCAGCGCCAGAAACGCTAGACCACCGCGGCCGGCCGATGATCATTGTTCATTCTTCCGCCTGTATGGGTAGTTTCCCGCAGCGAGTGAGTCTGTATCTTCACTCCACCTCTTTCACAAGGAAGTTGACAGTACGAGGGTGCCGGCCGGTGTGGCCGAGCGGTTCTAGGCGCTTCAGTCCGGAACCGCGCGACCGCTAAGGTCGCAGTTTCGAATCCTGCCTCGGGCATGGATGTGTGTGATGTCCTTAGGTTAGTTAGGTTTAAGTAGCTCTAAGTTCTAGGGGACTGATGACCTCAGATGTTGAGTCCCATAGTGCTCAGAGACATTTGAACCTAGTACGAGGGTGATTCCATATATTGGAAGTTTTGTGCTATCATCATTAATCACTTGCATTAGAAAAATTTTTATTCAAAAAATTTTAGCTTGACCACGCTACCCAGGCTCTTTTGATCAACATAAACAGCCATACACTTTTACGACAGCATATAAAGCAATAAATTGTGGAGCTGCTCGACTCGCTGCAGCTCACTACGTTACCGTCGCTCACGCTCGCCAGCGCCACTAGCCCAACGCCATGTCGGGACGCGGAAAGGGAGGCAAAGTCAACGGTAAGTGAAAGTCCCGCTCAAGCAGGGCTGGGCTCCAGTTGCCGATCGGCAGAATCCACCGCCTGCTGCGCTAGGGAAACTACGCCGAGCGCGTCGGAGCAACACCACCTAGACTATAGGCCTGCGCGCACACTTGTGGCGTCACATACTGATGGCCAGGTCTGTATCGGAACGCTCCTGTTAAGCACTCTGCAGTTATACGAACTTTACGAGCTTTAGAGCTGAGACCGCATAGGGATTCTCGTGCTTTCCTCTTCTACATGGCCGTGTAATGAAAGTATGGAAATTTATCTCACTGCGTAAAGTAACTGAACAAAACTGACCTATTTTATTTCAAGATGTAAAATTATTTTGACGATTTGCCTTAAATACACGTTTCTGGGCTTGAATACAAACTGTAATTTTAAATTCTGTCTTTTACCTTATGAGCTACGTTTTCTTGCAGTAAAAAATCGCAATATGCAATAACAAGCAGACGTTTTCTGTTTTGAATAAAGCAGCTGGAGCTCCTACAGAATTTAAGAATTTATTTTCCTCTCCACTTCAAAATTTGCTGACCTCACATGAAACTCAAATCATTCGACGAAATGGAGCACCTCCTGACATAATGTCTAATAAATCAAAAAATCCGAAAAAATATTTTATTTCCCTGTTTCTCCAGAACTCCTATACCCTTGACCGAAATTCGTGTCACAGAGTGCTGTTAATTTAATCACAATGCACTTGCATCAAAATCCTGCTTAATCTGTCGAACACTTGTAACCTCCCACTCACTTATCGACCTTAATGACAGTGAAAAATTAAACTGTGTGTACCTAATGGAAATTTGGGAAAAGCAATCGTCCCCGAAGTTAATCTGTCGGTAAAGAGGGAGGAAAGGTGTAACCTCCTCCTCACTTATCGACCTTAACGACAGTGAAAAATTGAACCGCGTGTACCTAATGGAAATTTGGGAAAAGCAATCGTCTCCGAAGTTAATTTGTCGGTAAAGAGGGAGGAAAGGGTTACATCTAAATGAAAGGAAAAATGCAAATGAAACTGGAGGAAATTAATTTTGAAAAGGGGTAAAATTAATAAAGAAAGTAAATGTGCGGCCGTTATGTTAACCATTAACTAGCGGTAATTAGATATTTGAGATTTGGGGGAAATTACGGTCGCCAGTCCTACGGATAATTACTATAGTAACTGAAAAAGAAAGGTTATTACTCATATAATTAGCACTAGAAGCGTGGCAACTGAAGGTTGACACGTGTAGTGTGAAAACTGAAAGTCTGTCAGAAGTAATAAATTTCGCTACACCCTGACATAATTTAGCAGAAGAATTAATAAAACCGGAAAATCGAAGGTTAATTTAGTGACTGAAGTTAATAGTGAGCGTTCTTTCTGAAGCATATCGAAATTCAGTAAAATACGGTTAGTCTTGGACTACCTCAACAATCATTTCAAAAGCTACTTGAATCTACGCAATTTAGAAATAAGAGATTTAACTTTGAACTTGAATTAAATTATTCTGAACAATTAACAATAGTAAAATTTAGTATGTACCAAGCTGAGCTGCAGTCACAGGTAAGCTAAAATACGGTAACAAAACTCGCACTCTTAATTTGTGCTTGTGTAATCTAAATATTGTAGCCAGGTATGAATACCTTAACTGAACTTTGAACTTAAAGCAGTGAAATCGAAGATGCTGGCGTTTGAATTCCAACGACACTCGGGTTCATTGCGGAAAAGGAAGGGACCCTGCTTGGTAATGCAATTGGGACAATGAGCAACAAAGGTTCATGCTACGTTGCTGTAATTTAGTTATGAAAATGGAACAGTTTGAAAAGCTGAGGTCTGCCATACAGTTCTAAAACTTTACGTGCTCCCAGTCTTCCTTGTTGGTTGATTGAAGGTTTGAAGCCGTCGATCGAGGAGGTGGCGACAGTCACTCATTGTCGGCCGTCGCTGTTGCAGAAGCTGAATGTTGGTGCGCCTTCTTCTCGACACGGTCACCAGGCGAAACGGGCTCTTGATGTGCGCCAGCTAATGCTTCCCGTCCGCGACACCGTGTCGGAAAGTATCATAGCAAGTCGAGCGCAATTACATGCTGCCCAACCCTGAAAGCGCGGCAACTCGCAGGAGCGTCACACAACACACCTGCTCCACTACACTACTCCAGCCAGACTCCCTCTGCCCGCGCTCCACGCGACAGAGTTAACACTACCAAAGATCCTAAACACTTTGGTTCTCCACACGACCTATCGATGTATTCGTTCGATAGCACAGTTTTCCCTAGGCCAGACTCAGCGTAAAATTACAAATAATATTTAAAAAACAAACCAATTATACATCGACATAAATGCATAAATATGTATATACAAATAGTAAAACAATTACAATATATAAAGAGACAGAAATGTCAGATCTTCAGGTGACAAAAATAAAGAAAAAAATTAAAGTACAATAGATGGAAATAGGAGGATATGCATTTCCGGCGTTACACACTGAATTCATTAAAGCAATTTTCGAAGGTAAATTACTCAAATTGAAATTATTTCCGAATAGCTGTATATGTAAAACCGAACAAAATCATTCTGTAGCTCTTCCAAATAAAAGTACTGGAAACTCAATAATCTGGTAGGAATGATAGGGAATACTAAACACTTTCGAGCCACATTAATTAATTGAACAATTCTGTGTGACAGTAGTTGCTTCGTTTTAACCTCGCAGCAATGGTCCAGAATTAAGAAACAAATTATACTGGTACATGATACATAACTGCTTCTAAAAACAATTGGCAAATGTGGTGCAATGGAAACAAACAACACGCTATAATTTTTTTGTCATTTACTTACCCTTGAATGATGCGTAGACACAAATTCCTGTCTGGGAATAGCTGCAATCCAACGATTTCTCAACTTCACACATTTGGGAAATCGAAACATGTGCACTTTCATGCCTTTTTGGGATTTATAATTTCCCTGGCAAAAGGGAACGCAACACTTGTATCCCATACTTCGAAGAACTGTAGGCGAATATTGTATGAAATATATATCACTTTCACGTGGCACACAGTTTCAACGCAACATACACGCCAACAGGACTGCCGACTGCCGGCCGTTGTGGCCGGGCGGTTCTAGGCGCTTCAGTCTAGAACCGCGCGACCGCTACGGTCACAGGTTCGAATCCTGCCTCGGGCATGGATGAGTGTGATGTCCTTAGGTTAGTTAGGTGTAAGTAGTTCTAAGTTCTAGGGGACTGATGACCTCAGAACTTAAGTCCCATAGTGCTCAGAACCATTTGAACCATAGACTTCCGACTACAGATAAGATGGCCAACAGTTTGTGACATCACATGCCAATATGGCCGCTGTGCGTAGGCCTTGTATCTACACTCCTGGAAATTGAAATAAGAACACCGTGAATTCATTGTCCCAGGAAGGGGAAACTTTATTGACACATTCCTGGGGTCAGATACATCACATGATCACACTGACAGAACCACAGGCACATAGACACAGGCAACAGAGCATGCACAATGTCGGCATTAGTACAGTGTATATCCACCTTTCGCAGCAATGCAGGCTGCTATTCTCCCATGGAGACGATCGTAGAGATGCTGGATGTAGTCCTGTGGAACGGCTTGCCGTGCCATTTCCACAAGGCGCCTCAGTTGGACCAGCGTTCGTGCTGTACGTGCAGACCGCGTGAGACGACGCTTCATCCAGTCCCAAACATGCTCAATGGGGGACAGATCCGGAGATCTTGCTGGCCAGGGTAGTTGACTTACACCTTCTAGAGCACGTTGGGTGGCACGGGATACATGCAGACGTGCATTGTCCTGTTGGAACAGCAAGTTCCCTTGCCGGTCTAGGAATGGTAGAACGATGGGTTCGATGACGGTTTGGATGTACCGTGCACTATTCAGTGTCCCCTCGACGATCACCAGTGGTGTACGGCCAGTGTAGGAGATCGCTCCCCACACCATGATGCCGGGTGTTGGCCCTGTGTGTCTCGGTCGTATGCAGTCCTGATTGTGGCGCTCACCTGCACGGCGCCAAACACGCATACGACCATCATTGGCACCAAGGCAGAAGCGACTCTCATCGCTGAAGACGACACGTCTCCATTCGTCCCTCCATTCACGCCTGTCGCGACACCACTGGAGGCGGGCTGCACGATGTTGGGGCGTGAGCGGAAGACGGCCTAACGGTGTGCGGGACCGTAGCCCAGCTTCATGGAGACGGTTGCGAATGGTCCTCGCCGATACCCCAGGAGCAACAGTGTCCCTAATTTGCTGGGAAGTGGCGGTGCGGTCCCCTACGGCACTGCGTAGGATCCTACGGTCTTGGCGTGCATCCGTGCGTCGCTGCGGTCCGGTCCCAGGTCGACGGGCACGTGCACCTTCCGCCGACCACTGGCGACAACATCTATGTACTGTGGAGACCTCACGCCCCACGTGTTGAGAAATTCGGCGGTACGTCCACCCGGCCTCCCGCATGCCCACTATACGCCCTAGCTCAATGTCCGTCAACTGCACATACGGTTCACGTCCACGCTGTCGCGGCATGCTTCCAGTGTTAAAGACTGCGATGGAGCTCCGTATGCCACGGCAAACTGGCTGACACTGACGACGGCGGTGCACAAATGCTGCGCAGCTAGCGCCATTCGACGGCCAACACCGCGGTTCCTGGTGTGTCCGCTGTGCCGTGCGTGTGATCATTGCTTGTACAGCCCTCTCGCAGTGTCCGGAGCAAGTATGGTGGGTCTGACACACCGGTGTCAATGTGTTCTTTTTTCCATTTCCAGGTGTGTAGAAGGCTTTGGTCGCCGTCATGGAGTACCTGTCAACTGAGGTGCTCGAACTGGCCGGAAACGCGGCCCGCGACAACAAGAGGACGCGCATCATCCCGCACCACCTACAGTTCGCCATCCGCAAGGATGAGGAGCTCAACAAGCTCTTGTCGGGCGTCACCATCGCACACGGTGGTGTCCTGCCCAACATCCAGGCCGTGGTGCTGCCAAGGAAGACCGAGAAGAAGGCCTAAAACGGCCCGGCATGCCGACGCGGCCCCGCCCAGCAGCGCTGCGTGCTCCCCGCACCACACCCACACATGAAACATGGATGTCAGGTGTCTTGGAAAGTTCCTTGGTACACATATACACATAACCATACTGAACGCGCAAACACATCTGCGGAGTATCTGGGAGAGGAGGAGGGGGAAAGGCACAAACATACGGGTCCCAAAGAGATGCAGCAACGTTTCCAGTTGTTGCAGAAGCAACATCTGGATGACTGTCTGACCTGAGTGAGAGGAAGTCGTTGTGCTCCACTCAAACCAGGCTGAAGACTGATTCACCCACCCGCTAAAAATATTAAGACCCATTGTCATAAAACCACCAGACGTATGTCACATCGCGACACCTGATTCTTACACCTTTACTCAGTTTACTATCTGCTGCTGACGTCTCTGAGACGTGCGTATCTGACATTGTTGCACAGAAATAGCGTTGCCACACCAAACCAGGCAATAGCGAGGACTCGCGGCAATTCGAAACGATGTTTAGGACGTGCTCCTGAAGATAACACCTCCAGTCTCAGTGCAGCAGAGCCCCCACACTGAGGCCAATATGGAGTCGAGCTACACTGAGGCCAATATGGAGTCGAGCTACAAATAACTCTGCCCCAGTTCGAGACCTCATCTACAGCAGTCAACATCATGGAGTAGGAAAGTGACAGTTAAACTTTCAGATGGTCGAGCCGGCCGGTGTAGCCGAGCGGTTCTAGGCGCTTCAGTCTGGAACCGCGCGACCGCTACGGTCGCAGGTTCGAATCCTGCCTCGGGCATGGATGTGTGTTAGGTTAGTTAGTTCTAGGGGACTGATAACCTCAGAAGTTAAGTCCCATAGTGCTCAGAGCCATTTGAACCAACCTTTTAGTTCCTAGGTGCGTTGTTTGTTACGACGTTTAGTAACACAAAGGTTTGGATGTTAGCTCGTAATTGTTTCTCCCTAAGGGATTCAGGCCTCCGATGTTCCACCTGCAGACGTATCTGAAAACTGCACGCCCAACGGATCCAGAATTACCACACAGTGCTGACAGTCTGCTCCCTGTTATGTCTAAATATTGAGGTACTTCCTGAAGGGGTTGGGTTCGCCTGTTGGGGCAGCTCGCACCGCACGGCGCGATGAGCCCCTGCCGGCCGCCACATCTGCCTTTTGTGGCAGCTCGCCATTGTTGCACGCGCCGGGCACAAAGGTGAGAAGAAGTCAGTAATCGATGCGACGTCCATTATCTAATCACCGGCGCAGAAAGGGCGCCACGGCTGTCGACAAAAAGCCCTCTGCGGACGAGGCGCGCGAAAATAACGGATTACGGCCGCCGCCCGGACGGCCAAGTAATAGGCTCCGCGTCTGGAAGCCGCCGCTGTCAGCGTTAATTTATGATTTTTGTTGGGCGCGCGCTCTCTTTTTCCGCGCTCGTTCGCCGCCCTTTTCTTCGCGGGACAAGGGAGCGGCCGAGGCGCGATGTTCCGGCCATCCCTCACGCCTCTGTACGCTTCAATTAGCGCTCGCGCACAGAGCAGCCCCCCCCCCCACCCCTCCCGTTCGCCTTTACCATCGATTAACTGGCCGAGGCGGGCGCGCCAGTGACAAAACAACGACGCCGCACCGTCGGGAACCTACCCGCACCACAGCACTCGTGCATGTTGTTGTCTGATGAGTTTCTTACACCTTCAGCCTATAAAGATAGGACGTGATATGTAGCAAGCTCACAGTAAAGTTAGCTAACGTCCGCTCCAATTAGTCGCGGATCGAGATGAGTGGAGGAGGTCGAGATCCCAGAACAGTGATAATAATATGAAATCGGCTATGGATTCGTCAGGACCAAGCTAAACGACATGCAGAATTTCAACGGTCCCATGTGACTAGCGCACGAAAGGACCTATTCTTACCAGGTGTGCAGGATTGTACAACCATGCCACCTACACTGAGTCAGGAAATGGGCTCTTCTGCGGTAAGACACTGTAACGATACAAGACAGGACTCCTTTTCTGTGTCCAGGGTGTGAGTCACAGTCAACCAATGCAGTATTTCGCCATACTGACAGGGTCCTCAATAGCGGCACAGTTCCTATAACAGTCACCAGCTTTCAGGCAGGTAGCAATCCCACTTTTGCTGTATGTACAGAGTGTTCATTTTAACTGAATACATTGAAATATCTCAAAAACTACACATCGAATCAAAAAAGGGTTTGAATTCCAATTTGTTCTTCTCGAATGGCGACAGCCAATGATACAACTCTAGACGCTCCACCTCACCCCGTGCGTGGGGGACAACTTTGAAATCTTCAAGGGAACGTCCTTTCTTTATTGCAGATTACGATTCTACGGCAAACCTACAGACGTTTTGTATGAAGCATTTTCTTCTTTTCGCCACAGAGGGTGCTGTAATAGGAGGAACAGAAACGCGAACCCAATCGTAATTTACGACGTGCTATTCAATAGCCCTTAAATGCCCAATAGCATGTGGAATCCGACCTCCATGCTGCGATGATAGCACAGGCCAGAATTTCATAACTTACCTGGAAACCCCATTCCAACGATGTGTTCCTCCGACATAGCCGGCCGTTGTGACCGAGCGGTTCTAGGCGCTTCAGTCCGGAACCGCGCGACCGCTACGGTCGTAGGTTCGAATCCGGCCTCGGGCATGGATGTATGTGATGTCTTAAGGTTAGTTAGGTTTAAGTAGTTCTAAGTTCTAGGGGACTGATGACCTCAGATGTTAAGTCCCATAGTGCTCAGAGCCATTTGAACCATTTGAACCTCCGACATGTCGAAGAGGGGACTACTCGACACGCTACTGTGACCGTGGCTGGAGACGAACTCTACTCGTCTTTTCCAATTAGAGTACTTGTTCAAATATAGTATCTCCAATACAGTACACTTAATGATCCTCTTTTCAAACGACCGTATACAGAGCAGAAGCGTATGAGCGGGAATGTCAGCACAGGCGTTGATGATACCGTCGACCATGTCTTCACGGCCTGTTGACACTCGCTCGTACACCATATCTTTTAAATATCCCCACAGAAAGGAATACGGATACGTAAAATCCGGTGACTTAGCGGGCCAGTTAATAGGAGCACCTCTGCCGATCCACCGACCAGTGTAAGCACGGTCTAACACCTCCCTTCCTTCAGTTGCGTAATGCGCTGGGAAACCGTCACCCTGAAACGACTTACGTTGTTGAACGTTCAGAACAACATTCTAAAGTAGTACTGATAGTTCCTCTTCCAAAAAACGTTCAATATTTGCGTCCATTCAATGTGCTATCGATAAAATGCAGATCGATAAGTTTGTTCCCCATAATGCCACACATATGTTAACAGACCAAGGACATTGATGTTCATCTTGCCAGAAGCAGTGGGACTCGTCTGCATTCCAGTAATACATGTTATGCCGGTTAACGCTACCATCGTTTTTGAGTGTAGGCTCACTGAAAAATATTACCTCGACAAAGAATGTGGGGGTCATTTGCATTCATTGACTTGCCCAGTCACAAAATTCTTCCCGGTTATGGAAATCGGAGCCATGGAGTACACATGGTATGGCGATACTTATGGTCATGCAGTTTTGTGACGATACTATTATGGACATAACGGAATCGCAGCGTAATTTCCGGGAGCTTACCCATGGGTTGCTTCGTTCCCTTTTGCCGGTCTGTACGCTGCCATCAGGCGCAAAGGCGTTAACAACATTGTGAAAGAAAGAACAAGAGCGAGCTTTCTCTGGAAAACGTTCGGCATACAAGACAACAGCAGCCTCTACATTTCTCCTACATTCTCCGTACACGAGGATCATTTCAATTTTGACTTCTGTTGTCGCGACATTCATCGTTCACTTGTGCGTCTGTTCTCCAAATGATAGGTTGGTGTGCTGATAGTAAAAACTGCACAAGTATTGTAACGCTTAGCGCCGCTATCTGTTCTACGTCTGCACGATGCGTGAGCTCTGGTCACCTGTTATGAAACGTAGTAGTTCGCTACACGGCCACGGTGGCGCGTCGAGTAGTCTCCTGTTCGATATATCGGAGGAATACAATGTTGCGAAAGGGATTTCCAATTAGAAGTTATGAAATACTGACCTGCCCTACCCTTACAGCATGGAGGTGGGATCCCACCAGCTATTGGATATTCAAGTGCCATTGAGTAGCATGGCTTAAAATGCGATTGTGTACCCATCTCTGTTCCTCCGATTACAGCGCCATCTGTGGCGAAACGAAGAAAATGATTTGCTTCAGACGAAACGAATGCAGATTTTGCCGTATAATCGCAATGTGCAATGAAAATGGGGGGTTCCCACTGAAGATTTCAAAGGTGCATCCTGACACCCACGCACACACGCACAGGCTGGGGTGGCGAGTCGTGTGTGGTATCGTCGGATGTCCCCCTCGAAGAGAAATTGGAATTATAATTTTTTTGATCCAATGTGTAGTTTTTGAGATATTTCAATGTCTTGGAGTTAAAATAGCCGCCATTGGTCAGTCTCTACCTCGGGATCACCGACACTCTTCAAATGCAACTACCGTTGCATCAGCTGGGCTGTGAACCAACGACCAGTGCCTGACAACCTAGTCATCAGGTCACATTCTCTCTTCCGCTGTCACTACGAGGCCATCTGCTGGGGATCCTGTTGGCACTCTTGGTGATGAGGCTGCCAGATGTCCGGTGTGCATGCTTCATCGAGCCAAACAGTTGGAAGTCTGAAGGTGCAACATACGGGCTGTAGGGTGGATGAGGAAGAACAGTCCAATTAGGTTCTGTGAGATCTTCTCGGGTGCGCGGACTTGTGTGAGGCCTTTCATTGTCATGGAAAAGGAGAAGTTTGATTGCATTTTTGTGGCGTCGGACACGCCGAAGTCTTTTCTTCAATTTCGTGAGGCTACCACAATACACTTCAGAGCTGATCGTCGCATCATGAGGGAGGACATTATACAGAATAGCCGTTTCAGAGTCCTGGAAGACCGTCGCCATAACTTTACCGGCTAAGGGTGTGGCTCTGAACTTTTTATTCGGCGAATAGTTGGTGTGGAGCCACTCCATGGATTGCCGTTTTCTTTCCGGTTCAAAGCGATGAACCAATGTTTCATCAACTGTGACGATGGTCGACAAAAAATTGTTACGATCAGCCTCGTAACGCACAAGCAATTTCGCACAGATGGTTCTTCGTTGCTCTTTATGGCCTTCTATTAGGCGGCGAGATACCTAGGGGGCACACACCTTTGAGTACGCCAACGGAAGGACGAGTGTGTTAGCACTACCAACAGGCACGACCAGTTGTGCAGCGAGATGTTTGTCATCCGTCGATCATCTCGAATGAGGATGACGCACGTTCCAATAGTGCAGGACTCGCAGCTGTGTGTGGCCGGCCGGCACGCGGGTGGTCGGGCAGTTATGCGCGACCAGGTTGCGATAGTGAATGACGCCTCGCCCGACGACTCATCGTGCTTTTGTTTTTTTGCAAGTTCTCCGTAGACATTCTGCAAGTGCCTATGAATATCTGCGATGCTTTGGATTTCCTCCTAAAGAAACTCAATTACAGCTCCCTGTTTGTAACGCATCTCCGTCACAGGTGTCAATTTCAAGGCAGGCCGCTATGGCGGCCGAGCGGTTCTAGGCGCTTCAGTCCGGAACCGCGTTGCTGCTACGGTCGCAGGTTCGAATCCTGTCTCGGGCATGGATGTGTGTGCTGTCCTTCGGTTAGTTAGGTTTAAGTAGTTCTAAGTCTAGGGGACTGATGACCTCAGATGTGAAGTCCCATAGTGCTTAGAGCCATTTGAACCAATTTGAAGACAACGTATAGCACCGCTACCTATCGGAACTTCATGAAACTATGAGGCCTGACGTGGGAATATTTCACGATGTCCCACAACAAATTCCACATTTTTTCAATTGAGACTGGCCGAGAAAAAAAATATGTTGCACTACTTACATTCTCGGAAAATTCTTCCTCGGATTAAAGCATATGTTTTATACTAGGCTACTTCGTTTGGCCTCGGTTGCCCACTTTGCCTGTGCTAATCTGGTTTCGATGTCCTCATTGCTTCGTCCGTCATGCGGTATTTTCCTTCTTACGTAACAGATTCTGTAAGATGGCTATTTCTTCGTCACCAATTCTTACGGCAAGGGTCCCGCTTATGTAATTTCTGCTCCTACTCATTACTTTCGTCTTTCGTTGGTTTTTCCAACGGCTTTGCCGCAGTGGTAATAACGGTTCCCAACAGATAACCAAAGTTAAGGCATGTCGCACTTGGTTAGCACTTATGTGGGTGACCGTCCGGGTTTGCCGAGCGGGCTGCATTTAGCCCTTGTGAGGCCAATTCAAGGAGCTGCTTGATTGAGAAGTAGCGGCTCCAGTCACGAAAACAGACAACGGCCTGAAGAGCATTGTGTTGTGTTTTTTCGTAAAAAAAATAATAACGCCACAAGAGCTGCAACAATATGCCTTTAATTAAAATGTTATATTATCCTTCCTCTTTCACAATGTGCTACAATATTCTTAACCATCAGAGCAACATATTTAACTTCTGAATGAATATTATCATCAGCTTTTGGTTCGCTACCACTTACAAGAACACCAATATAAAATGGATTTGTTTGAAAAACAGTATTTCGTGCACCACATTCCTTCTCAATACTTGTCCAATCACTCACACTGCTGACAAGGACGGACTTCTGTGGACGGCTATATGTCACAAATCGATATGAATTTTTGCCAGTATACCTTCTCCAAGGCCTATTGGCTAAGGATGACAAGGCGATCGGACGGTACTACTGGGCCTCCCGAGACCTCTTCAGGCAGAGTTTAGTTCTTTAGTTTAGTCATCTTCGGTTTACTCTCAATCTGTATTTTGTAATCATTAGAATGTTCATTTCATTTGACACTCCCAATAGCTCTTCTTCACTTCCACCGAGGATAGCAACATCATCAGCGAATCTTATCATCGATATCCTTTCACCTTGAATTTTGATCCCAGTATTGAATCTTTA
The DNA here is from genome assembly GCF_023898315.1 of Schistocerca nitens. Lineage (NCBI taxonomy): Eukaryota > Metazoa > Arthropoda > Insecta > Orthoptera > Acrididae > Schistocerca > Schistocerca nitens. The sequence continues at coordinate 844,358,922 of NC_064617.1, forward strand.
ATTTATTCCCGTCGTTGCCATTTCGATATATAGACTGAATAATATAGGCAGAGGACTTTATCCCTGTCTTACACCGTTTTCAGTCCGAGAACTTCGTTGGTCTTCCATTCTAACTGTTTTCTTTTGGTCACTATTCATCTTTCCGCATACCTTACTCCTTTTCTTATTGGAATTGGTTTCACAACATTGTTTCCTGTGGCTCACATAGACAGTAATTTGGACAGTGACCATTACATTACTGACGTTGTAAGCCCAGTGGCTGTGCACCACCTTCGAGGTCTCTTGGCGTTATGTTTCAACAGTATAATACAAGACCTCACGTTACCCTTGCTGTCTTAACGTACCTATATACGAAGGACGTTCGGCTGTTGTCCTGGGTACCACATGTTCCAGGTCTCTTACCCACTGTCTACGGGTTACCGATAGATTGGCACGACACCTCTCACCAACCACTACGATTGATGAAATCTGCCACACAGTTGAAGATGCGTGAAAACTCCGTCCGACTAGGCCTTGGAAGGCCCAACGGTACCGACAGACCGTCGTAACATCCTCACCCGAGTGGCGTCACTGAATGCGGACATATGGTCAAATTCAAATGGCTCTAAGCACTATGGGACTTAACATTTGAGGTCATCAGTCCCCTAGACTTAGAACTAAGTTAACCTGACTAACCTAAGGACATCACACACCTGACCGAGGCAGGATTCGAACCTGCGACCATAGCAGCCGCGTGGTTCCGGACTGAAGCGCCTAGAACCGCTCGGCCACCGTGGACATAAGGTCAACACAACGCTCTCCCGGCCGTTGCCTTTTCCGTGACCGGAGCCACTACTTCTCAGCCGAGTGTCTCCTCAATTGGCCTCACGTTGGGCTGAGTGCATCCCGCTTGAAAACAGCGCTCGGCAGACCCATCGTTGCTCTGCATCAGTAGACAATGTTTGTCTCCATACGTCCATAAGATACAGCAACTGGCAACCAACGAAGGAATCGCAGAAGAGAGTTTCCTTTATGGCGACTGGCAAGCGCAGCACAAGAGTAATTTGTGATGTCGAGTGGTCTGCAGTTGTACAGTGCTGGCACCAGTGTGTCACCAAGAGTTAAACTGACAGAACACATTTGGGCCATTGTGTGTCTATATTGCTAGAACATAGCCTTATATAACTGTTATTTTCCTGTCGTATGCGCCCACAGCTTCTAAAAATTTTTTAATGATTTCATCTTGCTTTCAGCTGTTGCAATTTTATTTTAAGATTGCAGTTTCAGCATTGAGCCATTTTCAAACATCTAAAAAACATAACACAACATAATGAGAACAATATACTGTGGGATTAACAGTAGATACAACTAGTTTTGTAGTCATTTGACACTGACATCCCGTACTTACAAGATTTTGACATATAGGTTTATATTAGGCAGAAATAACAACGTAGTATGCACAATACCATATACATCTACATATATACTAAGAAGGCCACCATATGGTGCGTGGTGGAGGGTACCCTATACCACTAGTAGTCATTTCCCTTCCTATTCTACCCGGAAATAGAAGGAGAGAAAAACAACTGTCTACATGCCTCCGAATGAGACCTAATTTCTCGTATCACATCTTCGTGGTAATTACGTGCAGTACATGTTAGCGGCGGTAGAATCGCTTGGCAGTCAGCTTCAATTGCCGCTTCTCTAAATTTTCTCAATATCGTTTCTCGAAAAGAATGTCGTCTTCCCTCCAGGGATTCCCATTTGAATTCTCGAAGCATCTCTGTTCTGGGCCATTGTGTGTCTATATTGCTAGAACATAGCCTTATATAACTGTTATTTTCCTGTCGTATGCGCCCACAGCTTCTAAACATTTTTTAATGATTTCATCTTGCTTTCAGCTGTTGCAATTTTATTTTAAGATTGCAGTTTCAGCATTGAGCCATTTTCAAACATCTACATGCCTCCGAATGAGACCTAATTTCTCGTATCACATCTTCGTGGTAATTACGTGCAGTACATGTTAGCGGCGGTAGAATCGCTTGGCAGTCAGCTTCAATTGCCGCTTCTCTAAATTTTCTCAATATCGTTTCTCGAAAAGAATGTCGTCTTCCCTCCAGGGATTCCCATTTGAATTCTCGAAGCATCTCTGTTCTGGGCCATTGTGTGTCTATATTGCTAGAACCTACCGGTAAAAAATCTAGCAGCCCGCCTTTGAATTGCTTCGATGTCTTCCTTCCATCCGACCTGGTACGGATACCAAACACTCGCGCAGCACTCTAGAATAGGTCGCGCTAGCGTCCTGTATACGATCTCTGTTACAGGTGAACCACTCTTTCCTAAAACTCTTCCAATAAACCGAGTAGACCATTCCCCTTCCCTACCACAGTCCTCACAGTGTCCTGCAGGACATTAGTAATACGGTATCCGAACGCCACAGGTTTGTTCTTCCTTCTCATCCGCATTAACTTACATTTTTCCACATTTAGAGCTAGCTGCCATTCATCAGAACAACTAGAAATTTTGTCTAAGTCGTCTTGTATCTCCCTACTTCACTCAACTTCGACACCTTACCGTACAGCACAGGGTTATCAGCAAACAACTGCAGATAGCTGCCCACACTGTTCGCCAAATTTTATATGTATAGAGCAAAAAACAGTTGTCCTGTCACACTTCCCTGGGGCACTCCTGGCGGTACCCTCCTCTCTGATGGACACTCGCCGTCGAGGACAACACCTTGAACTTAAGCAGTCTTCAAGCCAGTCACATATCTGAGAACTTATTCCACATTTTCGTTCCTTCGTTAACATGCTGCTATGAGGCACCATGTCAAACGCTTTCCGGAAATCCATAAATATGGAATCTGCCTGTTGTCCTTCATCCATAGTTTGCAGCATATCATGTGAGAAAAGGGCAAGCTGAGTTTCGCACGAGATGTGATTTCTAAAACAATGCTGTTCAGAGAACAAATAGTCAGTGACGCTAGTCAATATTGCATTTCATGAAGTGCAATTTTGAGTGGCTTGTATAAATCACACAACTAAAAGTATGCATCTACAATACATTAGATTAAATGTCTGAAACAGTAGCAAAAATTTTTATTTCTGAGCTCTGTTTGTTCACTGAGTACGTACTGTGGTTGTTATTTGAAGCCACTACAAATTTCAATTTCTTCTAGAGCGACCATTGATCTGCTTTTCTCTGTCCAATGCAGTAGCTTTAAACATTCCTCGATTCTGCTGGTGTTATGACAGCAGATTTGTAGATGTGCACTAGATGAAGATTTACTGTTCACACTTACGTTTGTGTGCTCTCTGATCTACCTGTTTGCGCCAAATGTAAATTTTCACATTCTGATAGCGCCGCCTTCCTCCTACTCCATCCTCGCCTACATTCATCCTGATGGTCCCTCCAGTCACACCTCAACAGTTTCACCTTCTGGAGTAACAAGTGGCAACTACCCATCAGTCGTGTAAAAACCAAGGCAGTAACTATAGGCAAAAGCACCTCAGCATTTCATCCCAAAGACCTTCACCTGAAAATCCAGTACCGTCCAATCGATGAAACCGAAACATAAAAATATCTTGGATTCAGTGGTCTAGAAATAACAGCCAACCAGTTGCAAAATAAAGGTTTTTAAACCTCGAGCATTGCTACGATGGTTTTAAAAGCGTTTTCCTCAGAAGATATTGTATCTATTAACAACATTATGACATTACAATAAGCACAATTACAGGAAATGTTACTGTTCTGGCGTAACCACAAACGCCGGAACGAAGAGGACGAACGCCAGACCAGAGAAGGCGGTGAGGAAACGCCAGCCAATCGCCCGCTGACAAGGACTGCGCAGCGCTAGGAGTGCCCCCTGCAAGAAGTGAACACAAGCGCCGCTCCTACCAGCCTCGACCAGATATTAGTGCTCAGATCGGCTCCGTATACAGTGTTGCGGCCACATGTAGTAAGCGTTGTTTCACGCAGTGGAGAATGGCGAAAGAGAGGCACGCCGGCGACCGAGGCGTTGCGAAGTAAAGCCTGCACAGGTAGCCTTTCTGACAGCAGCAGTTCTAGTATGATAAAAAAAATTATTACTATTAAATATATTTCAATTCTTTCAATTTAAATCTGAGTTTCATACTAGAATGTCGTGTTCCCAGTTTGGCACAGCTTTGCCACAGGAGACACGAAAGCGGTCGAAGACGTCCGTCTTCTGGTCGGCTCCTGATCGTTGTCAGAAGGCTAGTTTTTGATTACGCAAAGACTTCTATTACTTGGAAAAGAACAACCCGGATTTCTTTACGTAATCAGTATGAATTTTATAATTACCTAAGGGACCTTTAACAATTAACAGTAAAAAATATGCATTTGCAAATGAAATCATTCATAAATGGGGCAGCTATGAGTTGTATAGAAGACAAGGAGCGGCCTTCTGTCTACGACCAGGATGCCGCAGTATTCTCTGCTGTAGTAAAAGCTGTTTGACATTCATAAAAATAATATGGCATGGAGATTAAAAAGTATAAAGAAAAAAAAACCGAATAAGAAGTCTGGTAAACACTAAATATATTCTAATAATTCTCACAAGCAATTAGAGCTACTTTATAGACAGCATAACTTACATAAGTAATTATCTAACTCCATGGTGCGAGCAGATTTCAGTCTGTCCTGTACTAGCTCCTATGTTCGCGTTTTTGTCACAAATTACAGTCACCTTTCTCCTTCGTTAAAGACAATTCTTGCACTGTTCAACACCTCTGATAACAATAGCTTGCCGAGTTACAGTTTCGAACATAAATTACTTGAATGTTATTAATTAAGAATGTTGTCTGCACGCTGGCAAGATCGCTCACTTTGTTAGCTTAAAGTCGACCTCCTTTACGTTTTACGTTTTCACATCACAAGCAGAAGTACATTAAAAAATCTGAAGATCTACCAAAGTTTTATTTTACTGTCGTCTTTTATTTAGATCGAAGCGGAACGACAGTTCAGCTTCTGTTAAAATGCTTCTTTGACTGCGCAATCGATGTATTAGCGTCCGCGCTAGATGCGCGTCTTTACAGTTATGTAAATTATACAAAACAAATGTCTTTCAAAGGGTACTCAAAGCTTTCATAGGACCGAAATACCAATAATATTACACAGTCTACCAACAAGCTCACGCAAGGATGCACAAAGATCGAGCGCCGAGCGAGGCCTGGTGAGTGCTGAGTAAGGGGAAGTGAGGCCAGCACGCTAAGTTACGCTGCAGTATACTGCGGCAGTAATAACAAAAAGCTACCACCGAGGGTAACAAACGTCCTCCTGCCGGATATAAATAGTGCAGCGCAGGTAGCAACAGACAGAAGGCATTAGGAAGCAGTTCGGATCTGAGGACGGACGTGGTGAGTGTCCGATTGTTCAATCTTCGTAGATGACGATTCAGGAAGTCTGTTCCAGCTCGTAGGAGTCATCAGTTCGCCGCCAGATGTCAACTTCAGCTCTGGAGGTCGACCCGAGTTCGGTCGGCACCATGGCTGACTAACTACAGCGAGAACTTCCAGCAGGACCGGTCGCAGCGCGGTCTTGGTCACAGGCGCCGCCGGGGACTGATGCCCGGACTTCATGGCAACCCGGCCCCACGGCGCGTGGTCCGTCCACAACGGACATCACGACTGACGGCTTCCCAGCCGCCGGTGCAGCAGGCGTCGGCAGCTGACCTCATGGCGACGCGCCTCCGAGCGGCGGCGAGTTCATCTCGACCACAGGGCATCCTGGCTTCAGCGGAACACTGGTGGCCTGATGTTACAGAGTGCTATCGGCAGCGCGCGTTGCGCGCATTGTCGGAGAATCTACACAGCAGCAGCCAGGCGAAGGGATCCGCAGGACTGGGCAGCGATGACGAGGGAGAAATTGTAAAGAAAGTTCAATAAATAATTGTAAAACTCCACGCCGTCTCAGTCTTTGCCTCATCCACTGTGTCTGATGCTAACAAGGGGTGCAGAAGCCGTAACAAGTGGTGTCAGGCGCACCTACTCCACGACTTTGACTAGCACCGTGCGGAGCAACCGAGAAACACCAAATAGGGTGAGTCCAGCAACTGCCTTCTCTCTATGTTTTCTGTGTAGCTAGACATGTCGAGAGTAACGATAAGGCATTGCATTTTTGTGGCGACGGACACGCCGAAGTCTTTTCTTCAATTTCGTGAGGCTACCACAATACACTTCAGAGCTGATCGTCGCATCATGAGGGAGGACATTATACAGAATAGCCGTTTCACAGTTCTGGAAGACCGTCGCCATAACTTTACCGGCTATGGGTGTGGCTCTGAACTTTTTATTCGGCGAATAGTTGGTGTGGAGCCACTCCATGGATTGCCGTTTTCTTTCCGGTTCAAAGCGATGAACCAATGTTTCATCAACTGTGACGATGGTCGATAAAAAATTGTTACGATCAGCCTCGTAACGCACAAGCAATTTCGCACAGATGGTTCTTCGTTGCTCTTTATGGCCTTCTGTTAGGCGGCGAGATACCTAGGGGGCACACACCTTTGAGTACGCCAACGGAAGGACGAGTGTGTTAGCACTACCAACAGGCACGACCAGTTGTGCAGCGAGATGTTTGTCATCCGTCGATCATCTCGAATGAGGATGACGCACGTTCCAACAGTGCAGGACTCGCAGCTGTGTGTGGCCGGCCGGCACGCGGGTGGTAAAGCTTGTTTTGGTCAGGGATTTTCTCTGCCCCGTGATGACTGGGTGTTGTGTGATGTCCTTAGGTTAGTTAGGTTTAAGTAGTTCTAAGGAAACATTCCGTGCATACTATCAAAATGCTGAGGATCCATTATAAAATTCTGGCACTTATAAAATGATCTGCAGTAACTGTCCCAGTTACTGTATTGGACAAACTGGAAGAACCATCAAGGTGAGATATAAAGACATTTCCCGGAAGGCTTTAAGCCTCTACTTATGGCAGAGTAGCTAAGTTTACCGCTCGGTGCTGGCCTCCGCGTAGAGCTCGTTTTCCTCAAATTTCTGCGTTCAGTAAGAATACGTCTTTCGTTATTTGACTAAGTTCTTTATCATCCACTGTCAAGTTGCTGCTCTCCCTTTTTTATTTTTAATGTGCAGTTATTTTGCTTATAACATCCTGATTTCTGGACATAGGCACTGCATAGTGAAATTCCGTTTATTATTTTACTGGTTTTTTATAACACCTTCCCCTTCTGGTACATGTGTTCGTATAGCATGCTTTAGCAGTACGACCACTCCTCTTAGCGTGACGCTTTACAAGTGATGATCTGTTCCCCTACTTCACCCCTCCCCCTTCTTCTCTTTTTTCAATTTACATTTGTCTTTTAATATACTCCTGGAAATTGAAATAAGAACACCGTGAATTCATTGTCCCAGGAAGGGGAAACTTTATTGACACATTCCGGGGGTCAGATACATCACATGATCACACTGACAGAACCACAGGCACATAGACACAGGCAACAGAGCATGCACAATGTCGGCACTAGCACAGTGTATATCCACCTTTCGCAGCAATGCAGGCTGCTATTCTCCCATGGAGACGATCGTAGAGATGCTGGATGTAGTCCTGTGGAACGGCTTGCCATGCCATTTCCACCTGGCGCCTCAGTTGGACCAGCGTTCGTGCTGGACGTGCAGACCGCGTGAGACGACGCTTCATCCAGTCCCAAACATGCTCAATGGGGGACAGATCCGGAGATCTTGCTGGCCAGGGTAGTTGACTTACACCTTCTAGAGCACGTTGGGTGGCACGGGATACATGCGGACGTGCATTGTCCTGTTGGAACAGCAAGTTCCCTTGCCGGTCTAGGAATGGTAGAACGATGGGTTCGATGACGGTTTGGATGTACCGTGCACTATTCAGTGTCCCCTCGACGATCACCAGTGGTGTACGGCCAGTGAAGGAGATCGCTCCCCACACCATGATGCCGGGTGTTGGCCCTGTGTGCCTCGGTCGTATTCAGTCCTGATTGTGGCGCTCACCTGCACGGCGCCAAACACGCATACGACCATCATTGGCACCAAGGCAGAAGCGACTCTCATCGCTGAAGACGACACGTCTCCATTCGTCCCTCCATTCACGCCTGTCGCGACACCACTGGAGGCGGGCTGCACGATGTTGGGGCGTGAGCGGAAGACGGCCTAACGGTGTGCGGGACCGTAGCCCAGCTTCATGGAGACGGTTGCGAATGGTCCTCGCTGATACCCCAGGAGCAACAGTGTCCCTAATTTGCTGGGAAGTGGCGGTGCGGTCCCCTACGGCACTGCGTAGGATCCTACGGTCTTGGCGTGCATCCGTGCGTCGCTGCGGTCCGGTCCCAGGTCGACGGGCACGTGCACCTTCCGCCGACCACTGGCGACAACATCGATGTACTGTGGAGACCTCACGCCCCACGTGTTGAGCAATTCGGCGGTACGTCCACCCGGCCTCCCGCATGCCCACTATACGCCCTCGCTCAAAGTCCGTCAACTGCACATACGGTTCACGTCCACGCTGTCGCGGCATGCTACCAGTGTTAAAGACTGCGATGGAGCTCCGTATGCCACGGCAAACTGGCTGACACTGACGGCGGCGGTGCACAAATGCTGCGCAGCTAGCGCCATTCGACGGCCAACACCGCGGTTCCTGGTGTGTCCGCTGTGCCGTGCGTGTGATCATTGCTTGTACAGCCCTCTCGCAGTGTCCGGAGCAAGTATGGTGGGTCTGACACACCGGTGTCAATGTGTTCTTTTTTCCATTTCCAGGAGTGTATTTCCAGTTTCTCTGCCACAGCGTTTCATTTTATAGTAGTCCAGCACGGCAGGAGTGAGGTCGATACGCCTACCAGAGCCTGTGGGTTCTTTATAAGCCATATGACTTTAATGACACACCCTTTACCACCCTTTCTCTCTGTCTCTGTCTCTGTCTCTCTCTCTCTCTCTCTCTCTCCCTCTCTCTTTTCCACTGTTTGGTTAACATGCTAAATTCCGTTAATAACATGCACTTGTGAAATCACACACGTTGCTCGTTATAGCTATACTCATATAAGACACGCAGGAGCAGCACCTACCAGAGGTGATTATTTTAAATGTTGATTATGTGAATAACATGTACTAGATAGTCAACGACTCGAAAATTGGCTATAGATAATGTGATTTTACGTGGGTACAGTCCACTAAAAATATTTTGTAACATTTCCTGTAATTGTGCTTATTATAATGTTACTATCTTTGTTCCACACACAATGTCGTAATCCTGTTAATAGGTACAATATCTTCCGAAGGGGACGATTTTAAATCCGTCAGAAAATATGGTAAAGGTTTAAGAAATCTATATTTTGCGACTGGTTGGCTGTTATTTCTGATCCACTGAAGCTCTTGTATGCAAAGTTTCTGAAGTGCAGCCAAGTTCATAATCTTGATACCCTGGATTAATATCGATCAAAACGGAACCTGGGACTCTCATCTACTAAACCTTAAAAGGAAATCCACAATAGACTTACGCTACTAACCGTCTTTAACGTTTGTGCCATCATCCGTAGGTAGAAATCATTGTCTCAAAGACGAGACGTAGATAAAGATGCCAATGCAGCTTCGACTTCTTTCACTCCCTCTAAATCCTGGAACGGCATTCACTTCACCACGCTTTCCGTATCCGACTACCTTCTGCCGCTCGTTTTCCGTAACAACTGATAAAGTTCCACACTTTCTCACACTGTACAAACACCTTCACCTGTTCTACATCTCATATGGAGTCCCATCACTTAACGTCTCTACCATTTTTGAGAAGCATGACCTGCTGACATGCCTCTATCGAAACGTGTATCTTCCCTTCACCTCCAACACCGTACGTTTCGCGCCGTAATTTAAGTCAACTTCCCCACCCAAACTATGAATTCATCCCTGAAATCCACCCCTTCTTCCAGGCGAAATCTACCATAACTACTGAGAATGACGCCTCCATTCCAGCCTTTCCTTACCCATCTGGCATCCCAGTGATCTCCTAACACCTGCATATCATCTTTAATTATTTCCCATATAGACGTCCCATATCCTTATCCATATAACATCCTGTGCAATACTTCCATATTCCCACCACCACCAACAGTTTTCAGGAACCCCTACTACATCATCCTCAAAGTGAGTAAATTTAAACATTTCACCATCATCTTGCCGTAAACTTCTTCGTTGTTTAACCTCTTAAGTTGTGTTATGTTACGTTTAAAAATGACGTCATAAAATATCTGAAGGGTAGAAATTCTGTCACTGTCAGCCTGCTCCCAGATGGGGGAATGTAAGTATAGTTAAATTACAAAAACACAGGTAGTCCTGATGAAAGATGCCTGTAATAGTAGCCGAAATATGTATTATTTCATCAGATCGTGGCGTGGCCACACGTTCAGAAGCATTTTTTTGAAGCCAAGGAGATTGTTCGGTACTGGATCCAAGGTCACCACATCTTGCTCGATGGCAGTCGGGATGTGGTCAGGATTGTCAGGTGACCTGGAGGGAGGGGGAAGGGCGGACATAAATCACACGTGGCAGTGGAGTGTTCTTCAAAACATTCAAACACAATTCTGGAACAATCACGCTGCTCGCAGCTTAGATCGTCTGTGTGGTACTGAGAGCAAACAGACGAACGAACATGACTGAACAGTAGGTACCTATAGCGCGCTTCCTCATTTGGCCTCTCGAGTATGAATGGCCGCCGTCGCAGACCTACCTACCCCAGAAAAATGCAAGGAGGGGCAGGGAATCGAACCTAGGTGCTTTCGCGCAGTAGGCAGTGGCAATAACCATTCAATTTCCAATATTATTTAATGAATGCAAAGCATTTTATTACATAAATTCGTGTTAAATAGCTGTTTAGGCTTTCGACCGTTGTCCAGCTGTTATCTCAAGTCTCTCTCTCTTTCACTATCTCTTTTAAAGAAAAGCGGCAGAAGACTTGAGACAAAGAGATAGCAGCTGAGAGAATCTTCAACATATTTTTGTCACAAAATATGAACTCATTTTCTTACGAAATTTAACTGAAGATGATTGTCAGAATGACCTAGAGCGACATATTTCCCGTAGATATACTTTCGTCCCTTGAGGAATAGATAGCATGCCAGAATAGAATTCCTGCAGAGCGGTCGAAACGTTCGGAAGGTATGCACTGTCGAAGGCGCTTTGAGACAAAATGAATGGTTCATACTCCATGAATTATAGCGCAGCTGCGTCAGCACTTAGAATTGTTAGCTATGAACTCTCTCACTTACAGAGGGATGCTTTTTGAGAAGCAGTTCACCAAATATGATAAGGTCTAAAGAACAGTAACCTTCATTTACTAACGAATATTTGTAAAATACGGGCATGCAAGTTACAGTTTATAATCGTCAGTTCATTATCTCATGAACAACCATAGCGAGGAAAGCGACCCGCTCATATCGTTCTGTCTATCTTATGCATGTTTACTGTAATGTTGGCGACAGCGCCGCACGTTTCTCGACGACAGGAACCGTATCGCATTTCAATTACTTTTCCTAGCGATCCCCGATAACTCCTAAGAACCCATTTGTCCCACCTCCATAAACTTTACGATACTTATTACACCGGAGCGCCACCTCACATCTACACCTGAACGTCCGCGGACGAAGAAAAAAAAGAGGGCACAGGAAAAAAATACATTTTGTTGTGGAAGGAAAAGCGCTCGTTACTCACGTCATTGTTTTTTAATTGCTCCGCTTAACAAGTGGATTTTAATCAGCGTATCCTACGACGCGGGAGTTTTGAGCTCCTGAAGGGAGCGAGCAGTCATAAAAATGGAAATCGTCCCGAAAGGGGCAGACAGATGTGCCCTAAGTAGCCCGACCCGACCCGCTAACCACGAGGCAAATTAATGAAGGCCCGGCGCGGAATGGACGTCGCCGGACAGACTTTCACTCGATCCGCAATTAACACGGGACCCGCCGGCCAGATCCCAATTTTCCCGAACATTACAGCTGCGGGCGACTCGTTTCCTTACGGCTGACGGAATATGAACAAATAAAACGATACCGTCTAAAGGGAGGGGGGAGGAGAGGAATTTATTGAGTGGTGACATCTGCTGCCCCCCCCCCCTCCCCGTAACGGAGACGTGTTACTGAAGGCCCGGCGGAGGGGCGACCGGGTTTTTCTCCTAAGCCGGCGGAGGTGTCCTAACGAGGCGAGCGTACCCGCCGGTTCCGGATGAAGATATTAACAAGTGGCCATACTTAATGCGACTCATTTACCGGTCCGTAAATTCACGCGCTCCGATGCGTCACGGCAGGTCGCAGCGTCGGCTGCTACAGCCGCTTTCACGTGGCAGATGTTCGCGTGTATTTCTCCACCGCCAAAGACGTCGAAAGGCAGTGCTGACACAATATTACGGACCACGTCTTAGATATCACGTAGGTAAAACGACAAGGCCTAGTAGAGGTCCTTGGATAGCTCACGAGATAGCGAATGTACAAGAGGCGTTCAGTAAGTAATGCAACTTTTTTTTTTCTCGGCCAATTTCGGTTGAAAAATGCGGAATTTATTGTGGGATATGGTGGAATGTTCCCGCTTTACCCCCTATAGTTACAAGAAGTGCCTATAGGTGGCGGGGGTGGTGGTTGTTACACGAAGCCTTCAACATGGCGTCAATAACAGAGGTCTATTCCAAGCAGAGAGCTGTCATTGAGTTTCTTTTGGCGGACACCTACAGCATCGCAGATATTCAGAGGCTTTCGCAGAGAACCTACAGAGACATGGCAGTCAACAAAAGCACAGTGAGTCGTTGGGCGAGGCGTCTACCACCATCGAAACTAGGTCGCGCATATCTGTCCGATGTCCAGCGTACCAGCCAGCCGCACACACCTGTGATTCCCGCAAAGTTGTATGTCCATCCTTGTGCCTGATCACGGCCGTTGTCTATTGTAAGAAAATGAAACACTTACAGTCGTCCTTATGATGACTTTTATTGTGTAGCTACCAGTTTCGAGGCATGAGTGCACCATCTTCAGGCCTTAGTTGATGCTGACGGGTTTATCGCGATCCATGTATACGATGCATTAGTGGGCAACCAGTGCTTTACGCAGACTATCTGTAACTGTGATGTCGTCTCTCCAACTGTGAACTGTGAATTCAAAACTGAAACTGGTAGCTACACAATAAGTGACATCATAAGGACGGCAGTGGACGTTTCATCTTCTTACAATCGTCTCATTCAAAGTGATCTACGGATCACAATTAAACACCTCGCTGCACAGCTAGATGTCTCTTTTGGTAGGGCTGCTATATTCGTTCACCAGTTGCGGTTCTCGAAGGTGCGTGCCCGCTGCATTCCTCACCGCCAAAAAGAAGACCATTAAGAGCAACGAACAACCTTCTGTGCTGAACTCTTGATCGTTAAGAGACTGATCGTGATATTTTTTGTCCAACATGGTCACAGGTGATGAAACATGGGTTCATCAATCGATCCGGAAACAAAACGGCTATCCATGGAGTGGCGCCACATCACCTCTCTTCCCAAGAAACAGTTCGGAGTCGCATCCTCAGCCGATAAAGACATCTTCTGGAACTCTGAAGGGGTTATTTTGTTTGATGTACTCCCTTACGGTGCAACTATCAACTCGAACAGAAAATTGAAGGAACGACTTCAGCGTGTTCGTCGCGACGAAAATGCAAAAGAACTTCCCCTTCTCCATGACACCGCAAGGCCTCACACAAGTCTACCCACCCGAAAGGGGCTCACAAAATTTCACTGGACCGTCTTCCTCATATCCCCTACTGCCCGGACCTCGCTTCTTTCGACTTTCATCTGCTTGGCCCAATCAGAGATGCACTTCGCAGGAAGCACTATGTGGATGATGCGGAGGTTATTGATGCAGCATAACGTTGGATCCGACGTCGACCAGTAGAGTGGTACAATGCGAGAACATAGACCCCCCCAAGCAAGGTGGCGTAAAGCCGTCGCACTGGACGGAGATGATGTTGACAAACAGGAGTTCGTAGGCAAAGGAGTGGGGAGTTAACGAGAAGAGAAGCTATTGCGGATGCAATGGACGTAGCTCCCAGCAGCGTCTGGTATGCTATACATGACCAACAACTACCTCCCTACCAGCTCCAAAGAATACTGTCACTAATGCCAGCCGATTTTGCACCACGCGTTGAGTTCTGTGTGCTGTTTCTGCGCCACTGTATCAGTGAGCCCCTAGTATTACCGCTCACAGATTACTCTAAATTTACTAGAGATCGTGTTTTCAGTTCTCTAAAGAGCCGTATGTGAGCAGGCTAAAACAAACGTGCAAGGCACGCTTGCAGTGCTTGGTCAAGTATTCTCAATTGTCATGTGACTGGACCGTGCGTGCTGCTACTCAAGCTCGCAGGTTCCATCTACTTGACCTTCCTACAATAAGTACGGGCGTGTTGTTGGATACTGTACCCCTGTACTTCTGCCAAGACACGTGGTTTCAGCATGACAGCGCACCCGCTCACTTTTCACTTCATGTTCGGTGAAACGCCCGCTAAATCACGCAGGGCTAACAGGTAATTAGGGTTGTGGAAAGGGCCAAGGGAGTTGCGGTCGGATTCATTTCACAACTGTAATTTATTATCATTTAGTTCACAAATACACTTTTGAAAAAATTAAATTTGCTTCGCGGCTGAAGGCCTCCAAACAGTTGCTTTAGAATAAAAGACATAACACACAGTTAAATTTACGAATAAGATATATGTATACCATTTATGAGATCAGCACGCGGAGCGGCTGAAGGCCGACGGATTAAATCTTCAAAATTCCAAATATACTATGACGATCACTGAAGGCAGAAGGCGACAGTGTTTTAAGATGTTAACAGGGCTAATGGCCCACAAGGTACACAGAAAGAGATAAACAAACGCCATAAGATGGTTGAAGGCCGCAAAGTTAAATTCTGCAAATTAAGGAAATATATATATTGCAACAATCAGTAAAACAATACATTAAGTTTAAAAATTTCCTTTTTGCAACACCAACGGCGGAAGGCCCACAATAACTTGTAAAATCTTTCAGGGGAAATTACAATAACCTTTCAAGAGCAGAAGGCGATAATGTTTAGAGTTAAAGGAAACTGTGAGAACATATTTCCAGGGCTGAAGGCCCACAACTCACCGTGTCAAATTAAAAATATAAAATACAGTTAAATTACAACTGGCAAAATGATAATTAAGAGAACGGCACTCAGGAGTCTCCAGTGGATCGTTCTGCCCTCGTTCACTTAGGCGAGACAGGTGGTGTGTCCAACTACACTTAATTCTTGCGAACC
The DNA here is from genome assembly GCF_023898315.1 of Schistocerca nitens. Lineage (NCBI taxonomy): Eukaryota > Metazoa > Arthropoda > Insecta > Orthoptera > Acrididae > Schistocerca > Schistocerca nitens. Next base: position 844,374,181 of record NC_064617.1, read on the forward strand.
CAACGAAGGGACAGTCACAGACCGACCGACCAACCACTTGCTTGCCACGACGGAGTACACGAGAATTCAAGGCCCCCCAAATAATTACAAATATCACTATCCCCAAACAAACGCGTGTGTGAACTGAGCTGCCAATATTACACATCATGTCGGGCAGCAACAACAGGCACTGCCTAAAACTACGTTAGCGGCCATTGTAGGTAACCAGAACACTAACGGCCACAACGTAGAAAATTCCGCTGGTGCATTTGACTATGGATAAATTAATTTGATGAATTCCATCTCAGGGCGGCTATCTCAAACACTTCACTCGTTGTTGCTCACAGGAAAACCTCCACATTAGCAACGCCGGAACCAACAACGTAATGCTCAAGACCACGCAACCTTCACGTCCTGGGTCGGCGAGCGACGGTGCTCGTACCGATCGGACAGCTCCACACAAGACTCCGACGCCGCGCAGAGACCGCCAGCGGCCCAGTCGACTACGGCGCACGGAGATGTCCTCGGACCAACCGACCGACCAGCAATCCACCAAAAGTCAGGCCCGGTTTAAGTGATGCGTGGCGACAACGGTCGGGCGGACGATGTTCACGCAGGGCTCACTGCTGATGCAAGCCGTCGAATGGCTGGCCCGGGCTGCGCTCCAGACGCGTTGCATCTCACTGGCAGGGCCAATTCACGACCCGAACTGCCGCCATGAACTCTCCTCCTCGCACGTTCCGACTGACTACTCTCAGAATGCCGACAACACCTAAAATAATCGTTAGTGGAAATAAGGCCAACTGTACACACAACCTGACCACACACACAGCCGACTCACGAACGATTGTCGAGCCAAAACGCGTCGTCCGGTAGGACGACCGACCAACGACCCACCAAGACCGTGGGCCGGCTCGAGTGATGCGTGGCGGCAATGGTCGGGCGAGCCATGTCGACGCAGGCCTCACTGCGGCTCCAACCCGACTGCACTTGTGCAGCGTTGCAACTCCCCGACTGGCAGGTCCGGACTGCGCTCCAGACGCGTTCCAACTGACTGCCACCCCTAACTCGTTATCTGAACTTGCAACACGAATTGGCTTACGACAGTCAACGACCGGGAAGTAATAGCAGTCGAGCAAAGATACTACGAGAGGAGATATATCGATACGCGCTGCTAACGGTGCTCAGGCGGTCAGGCAAACAGCAACTCAGTTGTACGAGTTGTGGTCGCTGCAGGACAGGCTACAGAGACACATCATTCGTCGGTACAATGCGTGTTCACTGCTGTGTTGTCCGATGAAGACACATGCAGGGCAAAAGCATAACAGGCGTAAAGATGCGACATGGTGGTAGTGCCATAGAGACTTGCCACTTGCGCGAGTTCTTCCAGCGCCACGGGCGGTGCTGAGGATGAAAATATCGACTTCGCCTGGGCCAATTGCCAGCCCAGTACAATCCGCCAATGACTGGACGAACAACGGACAAACGCCTACTTGGAAGACACAAGAGCAGCTCTCGCCCAATTGGTTATAAAGCATCGTCCAGGGCTGACTTAGACATGGAACGTCGTTTAGTGAACTCTTAGAATGGAAGAGACAGTTGTTGTAAATTGCATTTGATATGTACTGTGAAGTTTACCAACGATTATTTGCACTTAGCCATTGAGGGCCTTTTTGTGTTATATTACATGCAGTGCTGCACACTTCATTATTAGACAAGTCACAAAGATAAGTAAACCTTTTTATATCATTTGTGTGACCTTGTTACTAATTTTTTGGAGTCTTGTAGAACTTCCATCTCCTATCCTGTTACCTGACGCTGGGGCATAGCTGTGTAATAGTGGCAGGGAGGAATTTTCTTTGCGATGTATTGCACCAGAAGCCGTTTCAAGAACTCACGAACTTGGCCTACCGTAACGACAGTGGGAACTAGGCCTCCACAAAAGTAGCGACGAGGTCTTTACGAAACTGATGACGAGGGTTTCCATACCATAAATGATCGATAGGATTTATGTCGGGCGATATTAGTGGCCAAATCATACCCTCGAATTGTCCATATTGTTCTTCAAACCAGTCGCGAACAATTGTGGCCCAGTGTCATGGCTCATTGTTGCCCATAAAAGTCTTATCGTTCTTTGGCAACGTGAAGTCCGTGAATGGCTGCGAATGGTCTCCTGGACGTAACTGTTCCCAATTAATGATCGGTTCAGGCTGACCAGAAGACCCTGTCCACTCCATGTACATACATCTCACACCATTATGACTCGACAATGCCTTCTTGACAACTTAGGACCATGGCTTCCTGTGGTCTGCGCCACACACGAGCACTACCATTAGCACACACCAATTGAATTCGCGACCCAGCTGACCACGCCACGGTTTGGCAGTCGTCTAGGGTCCAACCCATTTGGTCACGAGTCGAAGACAGACACTGCTGGATATCTAACACACCAATTGGGTAGAATCTGGAACGATGTCCTTCAGAAGGACGTCCGACAACTCTGTAAATCAATGTCAAGTCGAATAACTGCTTTCATAAGGGCCGGAAGTGGGCCAACGCCTAATTGACTTGCTCAGTTTGTGTAGCACTTTCTTCTGAATAAATCACGCAATTTTTCTGAAATTCTAGTCTGTACACCTACATCTACTGATTTCCGTCCCATTCTGATAATTTCTTCCTGGGGCGTCTTTTTCTATTATTTATTATAGTGTGTTATAAAGAGAAAAACGCACATCTTTTAACTGTGTATGTCACTCTTCACTGTCATCGCACATTTTTGGCGTCAAAATCAAAATCAAAACCGGTGTGACACTTTATTAAAATGTTCAGATGTGTGTGTGTGTTACTACGGGACCAAACTGCTGAGGTCATCGGTCCCTAGTCTTACACACTACTTAAACTAAATTGCGCTAAAGACAACAGACACACCCAAGCTCGACCGAGGACTCGAACCTCTGGCAGGAGGGGCCGCGCAATTCGTGACATGGCGCCTCTAACCGCGCAGCCACTCGGCATTTTATTCTAAACATAATAAAATACCTTTTTATATAAAAAATGAAACTCCTTCAGCTGTACTTAAGATTTTATATTTACTTGGCTACTAGTTTCGACGTTGCAATAACGCCATCTTCAGGCCCGTACACTTTGATGAAATCAATTGTGTGTGGATCAGTACTACAAGTCCGCGGTGAGAACAACACATGCTCTACATCATCTCACCGCGGGCTTCTGGTACTGAGCCGCACACAATTGAAGATGGCGTTGATGCAACGTCGAAACTAGTATCCAATTTAAATATGGAAGAATAATAAAATACTGTTGTATGCTACATGGGATGGACGGACATGGATTAAAATTAGTTATGTTGTTCACCTGTCAAGATATGACAGGGTTAACAACATTTACTAAAATCAACAGAACTGTTATGTTTAATGCACTACATATTATCATAGCTCGACATGTGTTTAACCTAGTTCGTTGGAAGTTCTTACGCGATGCCAAGCCGAATAACTGCCTGAATAAGGGCCAGAGATGGAGCAACGCGTAAGCCACTTGCTCAGTTTGTTAAACTATCTCCTGAGTAAATTATCCAATTTTTCTGAAATTGTAATCACTGACATAATTAAACCTTCCCTTGAGACGCTTGAGTCTCAACTTTATGTACGATAATGATAGAAGCTGAAGAAATGAATTAAAATTTGTGCCACGATTGGGATTTGAACTCGGGTCCCCTTGTTTGCTAGGCAGGTTGGGTTGGGTTGTTTTGGGGGAAGAGACCAAACTGCGAGGTCATCGGTCTCATCGGTTTAGGGATGGACGGGGAAGGAGGTCGGCCGTGACCTTTCAAAGGAACCATCCCGGCACTTACCTGGAGCGATTTAGGGAAATCACAGGAAACCGAAATCAGGATGGCCGGACGCGGGATTGAACCGTCGTCCTCCCGAATGCGAGGAGGAGGAGGAGGAGATTAGTGTTTAACGTCCCATCGACAACGAGGTCATTAGAGACGGAGCAGAAGCTCGGGTTAGGGATGGACGGGGAAGGAGGTCGGCCGTGACCTTTCAAAGGAACCATCCCGGCATTTGCCTGACGTGATATAGGGAAATCACGGAAAACCTAAATCAGGATGGCCGGCCGCGGGATTGAACCGTCGTCCTTCCGAATGCGAGTCCAGTGTGCTAACCACTGCGTCACCTCGCTCGGTGCTAGGCAGGTATTTGCCTGTACATGTACATCAGATCTACCGATTTCTGTCCTATTCGGATAATTCCTTCGTAATGCGCCGAATTTTTTTTTTTTTTTTTTTTTTTTTTGTCCTGTGCGTCGGTTTTTCTGTTTTCCATTTTATTATAGCATCTGCCAATTTTTTTTAGACGCATTGGTAAAACGGTGCGTTGGACTAGCGTTTCTGAATTAATAGGAGTTTCTTCCGATACGAGAGGTCGTACGGCTGCGTGACAGAAGGGGGGAGTCCTCAAAACGCACGTACCGACCATTATGTAGGCATCAGATGCGACGCGTATAAGTGACTGGGAAGATGTCATGTGAAGCGGGGGCGTGTGGGTGGCGTCGCAGATTGACTGAGCGCCGGCCCTGGGACCTGAATACGGAATTGACGAGCGCCCGGCGTTCAGGGCGCGGCGGCACGCGCGCACGTGGTCGCGGCTGAGTGATCGGCTCGTATTACATATGAGCGACCCGACCCCCGGCTAACGGCCGCCGGCGACTCGATGCAAATACGTCGCACGTGGGCGGTGCGGTGCATTCCTGTAACCGGGACCCCGGCCTGGGGCCTCGGGTAATCTGCCGGCTGCTTTCCTTCGCTCCTGACGGATGGCGCCTAATTTGTCAGCGGACGCCGGCTCGAAATGCCGACGGCGACCCCAGTGCTTTCGTCCGCGTCTCGTTAGCTTCCAGTCCTCGCCACACACGGCCCGCTTCAGGGTGTTACATCACCCGAGGGCGTTTCTCTGGGAACTGCCACTGAAGTTTCTACAATCTACAGAACCCTTCTGGATCAATCACTAGCTTTCTGCTCGTGGCAGTTCAGAGGTACGCTGCTGGATTTGTTACCGACAGGTTCGGTCAACACGCGAGTGTCACGGATATTCTCCGTGTATTCAAATGGGAAAATGTGTTGGGAAGGAGACGTTCTTTTCGCGAAACACTATAGAGAAAATTTAGAGAAACGACATGGACTGATTGCAGAAAGACTTTACTGCCGCCAAGGTACCCTGAGGTGACAAAAGTCATTGGGATAGTGATAAGCACGTGTACAGGTGGCGGTAGTATCGTGTACACAACGTATTTGGCGGAACTGTCATTTGTACTCAGGTGATTGACGTGAAAAGGTTTCCGATGTGATTAATGCCGCACGACTGGGATTAATAGACTTTGAACGCGAACTGGTAATTGAAGCTAGATGATTGGGTTATTCTATTGCGGAAACTGTTGGGGAATTCAAAATTCTGAGATCCACATTGGGAAGAGTGTGCCGAGAATACCACATTTTAGGCATTAACTTTCACGTCGGACAACGCACTGGCCGACGGCCTTCACTTGATGACAGAGAGCATCGGCGTTTGCGTTAAGTTGTCAGTGCTATCAGACAAGCAACTCTGCGTGAAATAACCGCAGACATCAGTGTGGAACGTGCGACGAACGTTTCCGTTAGGACAGAGTGGCGAAATTTGGCGGCCGGCCGCTGTGGCCGAGTGCTTCTAGGCGCTTCAGTCCGGAACCGCACTGCTGCTACGGTCGCAGGTTAGAATCCTGCCTCAGGCATGGACGTGTGTAATGTCCCTAGGTTAGTTAGGTTTAAGTAGTTCTAAGTCTAGGGGACTGATGACCTCAGATGTTAAGTCCCATTGTGCTTAGAGCCATTTTTCAAATTTCGCGCTAATCGGGTATGGCAGCAGACGACCGAGGCGAATGCACGTCCGAAAGAACAGATACCATCTTCATGCAGATACGGCTTACCGGCCAATGATCGTCTTCAGTGCATCGGTAGATTGACTGCCGCGAGTAATGAATATAGTGGGCTGGAGCACTACAAATGTAGTTTATGGACAGTAAGTCGGAAATGTGGGTCTCATGGGGAGCGTGCCAGAGATAAGTCGCTGCAGTCGCTCTATCCTCTCAGCCCTCGATAGCTCAGTCGGATAGAGCGTCTGACATGTAAGCAGGAGATCCCGGGTTCGAGTTCCTGTCTTGGCACACATTTTCAACTGTCCCCAATGATAGTTATCGACGCCTCTAAGCAACTAGGCGTCTGCTTTTCATTTTAGTTTGATTCTTCGAGAGCTGCAAGAGCACCAACGGTATCTGTTCTTTCGGACACGGAAAAACATATACCACTTTCATATGTCCTTGTATATTGTTCACTCGCCTGTCTGTATTCAATTTCCAGCTGAGTGGACCGAATGAAATTCACAGAGACTGCATGGCCTGGTATCGACATGTCTCCAGTTTACTATCCTTGCCCGATGCGCAGCGAAATTGCGCTGCAGCGTTTCAGATTCATCCCTCGGATGTGAAAGTTTACAGTTTTGCATTTCCCGTCGACGGCTGAATGAATATCAAATTTGTGATCAGTTAGCGTAACTCCTTTCTGGTGCGTCGTATTTTTATGTTAAACAGTACATTTACTCACATTAAAAGTAAATTCCATTTACCACAAAACGCTAAAGGCAACCTTTATAAAACTACTGGATGCCCGACAAAAAAAGTGAAGCACCCAGAAGCGGAAGATGAAAGACAGAACATGTGTGGGACTGGCTTGGACGTCCAGCCTCCGGGATATCGAGGATCAGTTGCAACAATATTGTCGGCTAGATTGCTCCAGGTGAGAATACAACGATTTTATTACAGCCTGTCCAAACCAATCGGGTGCATGCGTCCTTGTCAGAGGAATGTTGAATTGCACTGATAACTGGGCTTCTATTGGAAAACTCTTTGTAGATTTGACTTTATATTATAATCGCACAAACTCTCGGCCTGTGGAGTTTCATTTCGTTTCTTCCACCACTTCTGGGTGCTTCATTATTTTTGTTAGGCAGTGTATATAAACGACCTGGTGGATACGCATATAACCAAAGTTGGCCACCCAATTAAAAAGATGCAAAGTGTCGCATTAAGAAAACCAGAGAATGAGCTCAAAGGATCTTCAGAATGGGGAATAATCAGTACAGGTCTGCCGCAGGGATCGATATAGTGTCTGTCTTTGTTCTTGTTATATACTGCCGGAAAAAAATAGTACACGTGGAAAGACGACGTCGATTTTGTTCCGATGACGGCATATGCCGCCTGGGGTGCATAGCTACCAGAGGGCCATATGTGTCAACTTTCTTACAGGGAACGCTCACAATTAGAAGGCTCAGGATGGTGCCAGCATGAGAAGCAAGTAGGCAATCATGCCACGGAGACACACTCGTGCTTCCCACAGCCAACAGAGCGGGTTTGAAAGGAATCAAACCGTGGCCTTTCGAGTGGTGGGATGCTCCTTTTGGAGAATTTCCACACATGTTGGACGTGTTGCGTCAGTTGTGCACCGATGCTGGTATCAGTGGTCACGTGAATGTCCTCACACCTGTAGACAATGTTCTAGACGACCACGCAGCACAGACATCCTCCAGAATCGTCATACTGTAGGGGCAGCAGTGGTAGATCGTACAGCTACCGCAGCACAGATAAATGGGCTTGTGAGTCCAAAGCTGTTAACAAGATCTGTTGCGAACCGGTTATTAGCAGTGGGACTGCGGACACACACACCTCTAGCCAGTCTTCCACTCACGCCACAGCATCGGCCAGCTCGGCTCGTGCCGTCAGAGGATCGCTTGGAAGATGGAATGGCGCGCCGTGGTCTTCAGCGATGAAAGTGGGTTCTGCTTGCAAGCAGATGATGGTCGCTTGCGCGTACGATGTAGACCTGATAAGCGCCGTCTTGTAGAGTACTTTCGTCCAAGGCACACTGGCCCCACCCAAGGTCTCACGGTCTGGGGTGCGATAAGCTACAACTCTCGTTCACTTTTGGTGTTTCTGGAGGGGACTCTAACCAGAACTCGGTACAAGTAACATGTTTTTAGACTCTTTCTTTTACCGTTCTTGCAATAGGAAGGTGATGTATTGTTCCAACGGGACAATGCTCACCCACACACTACCCGTGAAACTCAACGTGCTCTGCAAGACGTGCATCACGATCTCCGGACTTGTCTCCAATCGGAGTGGAATATGGTGGGACGAGAAGTGACTCGTGAAACTCGTCAACCAACAACTCTTGCAGAACCACCTGAACAGGTCGATCAGGCGTGGCATAACGTATCCCACAACAGTAATCGCCATCTGTAGGATCGACTGGATGCCACCGTCCGCACCTGCGCTGCCGCCTACGTACTAATATGGATGTTTCAGCATGGGTCGAAACCTGGTACCTCACAGCCGCTTGTGCTGTTGATCTGTAAATGTAATCATTTCATGTACTTCATATGCACTGTTGCAACAATAAATCGTGAGTGAACTGGAAACATCTAAAGTGTGTACAAATTTTTTTCCGGTAGTGTGTATAAATGATGAGCTACCATACATTCAGGAAGCAGAACTAGTTTTCTGGAAATTTAAGTATTATAATTAAGCGTAATGATGAAATTTAAGCACCTGAAACTGTAAATAATAAATAAAATGCTTAGAAAAATTAACTTCAAACACAAACTATAATCGTATCTGCACGAGAGCCTTCTTCCACTCCATAAAAGAATTCGTAAAGGTGTATTAATACGATGTGAGTGTTTGAAAGAGAGACAAAAATAGAGAGAGATTGAACAAAGTTAGGTAAAAATCACTATACGAAAAAAAATTAGCTTAAGACAACCATTTAAATAATTAATATATTGCCATATCTTTCACTGCGAAAGAATAGCAAAATTACAAAACTGATTTCTTCCGCACAGAAAGTGACATCGTTGGAGACTCTGTATGAAATGCATAGAGACTTGCAGACAGTCATCGAACAATTTACGGAAGAGATTGAAAAGAATCGCTAAAGAGTTGCGCGAACTACCGCAGTGTTAGAGTATCACAGATATGATCAAGATACTACAGGGGTGATGCAGAGAATATGTTGTGCGTCGTAGGAGCCATCCAAAATCCCGCAAATTTATCTTCCAAAAACGCGTCCTCAAATATATTGTTTTCTCCAACATAAATCTCACGTAATCACATCCACGCTAAATTAGACACATTCGGCTTCACCATACAGAGGGATATGAACAGTCTTCTACGTACTACCCATAAATGCATTAAGAAAACGGGGAGGGAGTAAGAGAGTGTCACACACTGTTCAGTGCTTGCAGAAATCAGATGTCGATGTAGACTGACCATCAGATCAACTTCCTTGTGGACGAGGACAAGATATTTAACAGGGAAAAAAAAATCTCATAGGGTAACTTGGGGAATCCGAGCGATTTCCATCAAGCGGTCTGGCGCAGCCGACTCATATTCGGACACTGCTACGTTCAAACTTACGTCCCATCATCCATATTTGGATTTTCAATAGTATCCACAAAATCACTTAAGACAAATGCTGCAATAGTCTGTAACGCAGCCGTCGAGATTTGCTACTTAAATATCCTTCCTTGTTAGGAATAATGACCGTCAGCATATCGGACCCCCAGCGCCGTAATGCAACGAAAATATTATAAGCTATAGTAGTAGTACTTAACTTTCGTGCGATCAGTTTTGAAATGGACTTTAGAGGAAAAAATAGTTTTGTTGGTACGATAAGTGGAAGATTGACATAGAGTGTCAATGATTTAGTATCCTCTGCATTCACGTAATAACAATTTCACATGACAATAGAGAAGCATTCATACACGCTTTCGTACTAACTACATTATTAATCACGGACTAAAATAACACTCAATGCAATATTAAAATACATTCTGCAACTTTTAAGACTCTGTGAAGTCACTGTAATGGCTTTGAATATCGAATATTATCGGGAAGAACTGGCGAAGCGAAACAAAATAAACTTTAGAGCCAAACAGCAAGACTAAAGCGAGTTTGTCTTTATGTCTTGAAATAGTAACTGATGTTGCTCTATTATGATAGGATTAAAAATTGATTAAAAAGAAGGCGACGTTACTGATATTGCTGTTAACTGGTGGAAGTTCTAAAAGACATTCTGGGGGGGTGGGGGGGGGGCTGCACTTAACAGATTCTGTTGGTCGACTTATCATTTTATAAGCGTTGTCGAAGTGTGTTTCGTGACTTCATTGGCAGACTGACATCCCTCTATATCTGTGTCTCCGTGACGATTGTTTATTAAACAATCTAAAGAAGTAAAAATCTTCTTCATGTCAGTACATCACTACCACGTATATATCAAGTAACAACTTTCCTCCGGTCACCAGAAGCGTACACAGCTGTATTCAATGCACAATGTCTCTCTTACTGCCAGCAACAGACTGTAACTGCTTGATTCTTTCAATAACAAATAATATCTTTGGCCTATCCAACGCTGTTCTCTTTCAAACGTTACCTGAAGTTTTCGAATGATTTCAATTTATACTACCTATTCATACGTTATTGAAGCCTTAAAGAAAATGTATCATAAACTAATAAGAAATAAAATTACAACTTTGCACAGACAAAATAAAAGCATCTACACGAATAGCTCCCATGCCACTAACACTCACAGTACGGTACTCATTACTTTTACGTAACACTGGGATCAATATTAACGTACTTCAAAATGAATTATTTAAAAACTAACAAATAAAAGAAAGAAAATAATAACGTTGCGTATTAATGTTATGAATTTGTTTTTGTGATGAATGTGTGTTAACGTCTCGAATTTGCTATGCCATCGAAAGTTTCTTTGAGAAATACACGACCGATTTAATCCAATCCGAGCCTGTGCTCTCACTGTAATATTACTGTCGGAGTGACCTTAAACCCTAATCTTCATAAATTTAGTTTCGAACTGTCATAGTAAATCCTTTGTTGACGACAATAAGATATTAAACACAGGAATGCTATTAAAATTATAATTTCCTATAAATAATTTAAGACACGTGCTACGTTCACGATCTTATCTGTTGAAGCATATTGGTTGGTTAAAATTCATATTAATACTATATCACATCAATGTAGAAAAATCTCCAGTAAAGTTTTGTGCCTTCTCCACCGCCTCCATCTCCTAGCGTAACTCTGTTACTTTGGCAGAGTAAGATTTACACATCGCCTGACGGCCTTATCCATCTAGTGATGGCGCTTCATTAGATACGCATCTGCTTGTAAGCACATTAACCTGAATCTGTCGCCACTCTGTGCTCAGGCAAGCGTTCTGCCTGCCGCAAAAAAACTGTTACATCCTCGTTAGCTGAGTTATTAATGAGCCACTATTTATCATTCACTGATTGACGTGGACGGGCGCCTTAGTGGAGGTAGGAAACATGTGGCTCGCAGGTCAGGTGCAACCAGTTGCCGAACGTGGCATCAATGATCGGACGGAACAGGTAGTGCGTGGAGAGGCAGCTGTTCTGAGCAGCTTATGAGGTCAGTTATTGTAGTATGAATCGTTTTGTGTCTCGTAAAACGTAATTCTACATCTTTTTCCATAATCTAGCTATAGAAGTGTGCAAATCAATTGGGACGAGCTCGTATTTTACAACGAATTGAAGGTGGTTAGCTGTAACCAATTTTATCCGACCAGTTGTTGGAGTCTTGGCAGACTACTGTTGCCTTGACAATGTCGTAGCTTCCCTCCAGTTCAGCTGAGTACTTGTACGTGTAGCAACAGGTGCTTCATTTCTATGTTCTCGACAGGAAAACTTTTTGTTTGTCTTAAAATGGACATTTCACCTAAGAAGGGGGCAAAAATAGTTGTTCTTCATCAACACACGTCTATGACTGTAAGAGAAACTGCCTCTGTTGTTGCTGTGGGAAAAGTGTTTCAAGACTTATCAGGACATGCAGTGATAATGCTTCAATGTGTCCTAACGGAAAAGGAGGTTGTGGATGAAAACCAAAACTCTATTTCATAACAGTATAATTGATCCTCACAAGACAAGTAAGGCCTTCAGCTGGATTTATTGGCTACTGGGGTTGGAACTGACCCCTCTATGATAAGGCACAGTCTTCTTGATTGTGGGTGGAAAGCGCGAAAGTCAATAGAGAAGCAGTTGTTAACGCTTACCGTAAAAAAAGAAGATGGTATGGGCTAAAATACATAAATCTTGAGCCTAGAATAATTTGAAAAGTGTAATTTTTAGTGATGAGTCACATTTTATTGTTCAAAGATACAGAGCACCAATGAAGCACTGATAGCTGACCATCTTGAACAGACTGTAAAGTACCCCCCTGAAAATGTTTTGGGGTTTCTTCACTGCCAGTGGCATTATTTCCAGATGATGCCATTGTTAACTGAACCAAATACGTGGAAGTCCTTAGGCTCAGTATTGTGCCACCCCTGCACATCTTTGCGGATGGCGGAGGAACATTGCACCACGTTCCGTCCCTGTTTCACACATCTAATGCAGTCAAGACGTTCATTGAAGAAAACAACATTAATGTGCTTCAGTGGCCTGGTATTTAACCCCACCGAGAATCTTTGGTTTATTGTAAAAGGCGTCTTGTTAAAATGGGCTGTTGAACAAATAAAAGTGTTGTTTCATGACGACGAACTACGAAACATTTGCTCTATCCTGGTCTAATCTACGCCACAATATGTTCCGAAGCTGAGTAAAGCAATAAGAAGACACATAGTTATTAATATTCAGTAAGCTACTAACTGTATTTTACATAGAGTAATAAATGTGCATAGTTAAAATTTAATCGTGTTGTCCCAATTAACTTCCACACTAGAGTACAACTCCGACTTGAAAGGAAGACATATTGTACAATTACTGACAGATTTTTTTTTCTTTTTACAACCTTCATGAATTTTCTGGGACTGAGATTTAGGTTTAAATTCTTCAGGCTGTTTCATTAGGTTTGACAATCGTATATAGCCCATGAATAAATATTGTTCTCATTTTGGTATATGCTATAAATCTTCTCTATAATGATATTGAAAGCCGACTGTTGAATAGTTTCCTCTTTTATTGTATGCCTTGACTGATTTTAGAAACTTTGTTTCCTCAGTAATTTCTCTTTTTTTCTTCTTGTTTCTCTTTCAGGTTTGTAGAGCTTGCACGGGACTGTATATCTACATCTGGAACTACACTCTGCAACCAATCTTACGGTGTGTAGTGGAGCATACTTCTGCTACAATTTACAAATGAACCTGTTCCATTCGTAATTGGTGCATGGGAAATATTACAGTTGGTAAACTTCTCTAATAAGCCCTAATTTCTTTGATTTTCTGCTCGTGGTCATTTTGCGAGACTTACGTGTGGAAATAATATCTTACTCAACTTTTCTTCGATCTATTGAACTGCACAGATTTTCCACAACATATTTATGTATCTATATATGCTTTATTTTCTATTTCAGATGTTGTATTACTCAGTAAATGATGACTAAGAGTTTTTCCTTGATAACCATTCCTATCGTAACAAATATCACGAAAGCTATCACTGAAATTAGACGTTTGACTATTAATTCCCTCATTTCTTCAAACATGGCAATGACAGTACGTCGTATAAATTTCCACATTTTTCTGTAGTCTCCTCTGGCAAACTGTTAGAGGCTTCTACGTCAGAGTTTACAAAACCCCCGACCCAAATTTTCATAATCATTTACATATGTTCTCTTCAACTCGTACATAATCACCGAGATTGGTGGGTTTGTGATAAGTCACTAGACAAGCACTTGGGAGGGTAATGATTCAAATCCAAGTCTGGTACATTCTCGTCTTTACTACTGTGAAACACATCTCTTCCACTGAACATGTGCTCGTAGCTTTTAAGGTATGCATTTTAGAGCTCATTTTTACTAGACAACTTTTTCTTCTTTTTGTCCATAGTGACTCCATCCAAAATATAAAAAAACAAAGAGCGCTTGCAGTAGAAGAGATTTATTTCACAGTATCGAAGATGAAGAAGCAATTGTAGCTCATAACACATGTATTTTAGAGCCCGTATTTGCTAGCCATTCTTGCTTCGAATGGTCGTTCCAGTCATATCCCCTGAATGATGACCTTTGTTCCTGGAACCCACTGTATAATCGGTACTACCTTCTAAGCTGTCACTGAAGTTTGATCTGTAATTGATCTAAGTCTGACATTTCATTTAGCATGTTGGATCAGGTGCATCTAAAGGGTGAACCGAAACTCAAGCAACGAAGTATCAGGTTATACAGGGATATGCCCGGAGAATTTTCGTGTAAGGGAGCCGTCGTATCCAGTGGCTGTGTAACCCCTTCTACGCTTTATATTCTTCGTTAGTGCTTCATGGATATTGCTCAGTTTGCAACAACTGAACATGGTTGGGAGGTGGTTAATAGGGAGAACACGTTTTGTTGTAAAATACGACTATGTTACCTAAGACGAAAACATATTAAAATTCCTCATTAAGTAGAAAAATTGCTTTCAGTGGGTAAAAGGACATACCACTCACTTCGTGTATTGGTTTCGTCATTTACTCATTTCCTAACAATGTGAAGAGTAGACACAACAATGAACATCTGCAGGAATTCATCCAGGCGGTTGCAAGTTTATAAAATCATTTCTTGATGTAACTGGTTCGGCGAGTCTAACAACTTTCCCAGCCCCAAGAATTAAATTTGATAGGAAGAACACAGCAGTTATTAATAAGTATCCATTTAGACTTTCTCAAGGTAGATTAATTCGAAATCCAATCTGTATGCATATATCATGAGTATATGCAATGTATGTCATTCTGTATAAATGTGAATAAAATCTATTTGACTCAAGGATGTAGAGTTAAGTACTTCTTACGATAAAATTCAGGGTTAGTCGCAAAAGTATTTTTATTCAAATAACAGTAAGTTTAGGTGACACTGGTAATTAATAATATTGTCTAGAAAAGAAACTCATAATGACTGACAAAATTGTGTTGCACATGAACAAAAATAATCTGAAAATAATGCCACGCTACATCTCAATGTGGATTCCAGGGCAGTCCAGAATCCACCATGGCACCATAAAACTGCAATTTCGCATGAACAACAAGACAAACGCAAGCTGTGATTCCGAAAGCTACAGTATTACACAAAGCTTTCCGGAACGCTCAGTATGTGGTTTAGAGAATAGCAGACAATATTGCTAGAAACACATGAGAATTTTGTAATCAATAAAAAGTCGATACACCCAGATTAGAGGAGGGAGCAATACACATCCCACTGATACAAAAGATTCCATTGGAGAAGGTAGTTCGCTTGATCGACAGCAATAAACCATGGATTTCTAAACGTGAGAATACGAGAGATGAAATCATACCATTGTGTATTGAACCGGGGACCTAGGAACGATGGAGAGGCTTTGTCCCTCCGTAGCCCTCAGTGGTTCACAACCCCACAACAGGTCACAGAATCGCCCCAGCCCACTGTCGCCCCACACTGAATCCAGGGTTATTGTGTGCTGGGGTCCCAACTGGACCCCCCCTCCGGCCCCGCCCCGGGAACGTCTCCCATCAGTCGAGTGTACCCCAAATGTTTGCGTGGTAGAGTAATGATGGTGTATGCGTATGTGGGGACAGTGTTTACGCAGCAACCGCTAACATTGTGTAACTGAGGCGGAATAAAGAGAACCGGCCAGCATTCGCCGAGGTAGATGGAAAAGCGCCTAAAAACCATCTACAGGCTGTCTGGCACACTGGACCTCGACACTAATTGGCCTGGCGGATTCGTGCTGGGTGGAAGCAGCTCGTTAGACCGCGCGGCTAGCTGGGGGGGGGGGGGGGTGGGGTGGAGGGTGGGCTAATCTTACCACAGTATGACTGGATAACCAATAACGTTGCTGCAGGGAGGAGGGCAGCAGTTAAGGTTTGTCACCACATGAGTCACGTGAAATATGTTCAGGAGTATTTTCTGAGTGAAGCAAGAACATCAGGACAAATAATGAATTCCATGCACTAACAATCAGTTGCGATAAGATCATTTACGCGAGACACAGTAATGCATATGAAGAGTAACCTGTAACAACAGAAATACGATATTTGCTGGTCAAATAATTATTTACATTACTACAGTTACAATTTACTGATGAGAACAATAGAGAAGCTGATGAAAAGTTACTGCTAACAAGAACAGATACATAATATCTGGCAGTTCTACATCTACATCTACATCCATACTCCGCAAGCCACCTGACGGCGTGTGGCGGAGGGTACCTTGAGTACCTCTATTGGTTCTCCCTTCTATTCCAGTCTCGTATTGTTGGTGGAAAGAAAGATTGTCAGTATGCCTCCGTGTGGGCTCTAATCTGTCTGATTTTATCCTCATGGTCTCTTCGTGAGATATACATAGGGGGAAGCAATATACAGTTTGACTCCACGGTGAAGGTATGTTCTCGAAACTTCAACAAAAGCCCGTACTGAGCTGCTGAGCCTCTCTCTTGCAGATTCTTCCACTGGAGTTTATCTACAATCTCCGTAATGATTTCGCAATTACAAAATGATCACGTAACGAAGCGCGCTGCTCTCAGTTGAATCTTCTCTATCTCTTCTATCAACCCTATCTGGAACGGATCCCACACTGCTGAGCAGTATTCAAGCAGTGGGCGAACAAGTGTACTGTAACCTACTTCCTTTGTTTTCGGACTGCATTTCCTTAGGATTCTTCCAATGAATCTCAGTCTGGCATCTGCTTTACCGACGATTAATTTTGTATGGTCGTTCCATTTTAAATCACTCCTAATGCCTACTCCTAGATAATTTATGGAATTAACTGTTTCCAGTTGCTGACCTGCTATATTGTAGCTAAATGATAATGGATCTTTCTTTGTATGTATTCGCAGCAAATTACGCTTGTCTATATTGAGATTCAGTTGCCATTCCCTGCACCATGCGCCATTTCATTGCAGATCCTCCTGCATTTCAGTACAATTTTCCATTGTTACAACCTCTCGATAGACTACAGCATCATCCGCAAAAACCCTCAGTGAACTTCCGATGTTCTCCACAAGGTCATTTATACAGGGTGAGTCACCTAACGTTACCGCTGGATATATTTCGTAAACCACATCAAATACTGACGAACCGATTCCACAGACCGAACATGAGGAGAGGGGCTAGTGTACTTGTTGAATACAAACCATACAAAAATGCACGGAAGTATGTTTTTTAACACAAACTTACGTTTTTTTAAAATGGAACCACGTTAGTTTTGTTAGCACATCTGAACATATAAACAAATACGTAATCAGTGCCGTTTGTTGCATTGTAAAATGTTAATTACATCCGGAGATATTGTAACCTAAAATTGACGCTTGAAGCCTCCGACGTTCAGTTGCGTGTTGTAACAAACACGGGCCACGGTCGGCGAGCAGCATCTGCAGGGACATGTTTACGATGACGACCGTGTTTACGAGTATGGCTGTAGTGCACTGTTGTGGTATGGTCTAGCTGTTGCAGTGTCCGCATGTAGCGCTTGTTGTTATTGTTATTCTGCATTCGTCTCCGCACGCAGACCAACTGTAGTACACCGTGCTACCAGACGTCTGTGATAGTGTAGTGTTGTAGGAACTGTGATCATGGTGTATTCGAACTCTGAAAAGACGGAAATGATACTCATCTATGGCGAGTGTCGACGAAATGCAGCTGAAGCCTGCAGGGTGTATGCAGAACGGTACCCGGACAGAGAGCATCCAACGTGCCGCACATTGCAAAACATCTACCGCCAACAGGTATGGTCGTAGCACACAAACTGGTCCGTAACAGGCCCGTCACAGGAGAAGCGGGTGCAGTTGGTGTGTTAGCTGCTGTTGCCATGAACCCACACATGAGTACACGGGACATTGCGAGAGCCGGTGGACTGAGTCAAAGTAGTGTCATGCGCATACTGCATCGTCATCGCTTTCACCCGTTTCATGTGTAGCTACATCAGCAATTACATGGTGATGACTTTAATCATCGAGTGCAATTCTGTCAATGGGCATTAACAGAGAATGCGTTGCATTTCTACCTGTTTACCGATGAAGCGGGTTTCACAAACCACGGGGCATTGAATCTACGGAACATGCATTACTGTTCAGTGGACAATCCTCGCTGGCTCAGACAGGTAGAGTGACAGCGACCGTGGACTGTAAATGTATGGTGCGGAATTATTGGCGACCACCTCATTGGTCCTCACTTCATTGCAGGGGCCCAAACAGCTGCAACATACATCGCGTTTCTACAGAATGATCTACCAACGTTGTTCGAAAATGTCCCACTGGAAACGCGTCGACGTATGTTGTATCAGCATGATGGTGCACCAAACATTCCGCAATTAACACTAAGCTGACCCTTGACAGGATGTTCGACGGACGTTTCATAGGACGTGGAGGACGCATAAATTGGCCAGCCCATTCTCCTGATCTTACACCTCTGGACTTTTTTCTGTGGGGTACGTTAAAGGAGAATGTGCACCGTGATGTGCCTACAACCCCAGAGGATATGAAACAACGTATTGTGGCAGCCTGCGGCGACATTACACCAGATGTACTGCGGCGTGTACGACATTCATTACGCCAGAGATTGCAATTGTGTGCAGCAAATGATGGCCACCACATTGAACATCTATTGGCCTGAAATGTCGGGACACACTCTATTCCACTCCGTAATTGAAAACGGAAACCACGTGTGTACGTGTACCTCACCCCTCATGGTAATGTACATGTGCATCAGTGAAAAAGACCAATAAAAAGGTGTTAGCATGTGGGCGTAATGTGCTGTTCCAGTCTCTTCTGTACCAAAGGTCCATCACCGTTCCCTTTGGATCCCTACGTAATTCGGTGCTCTCCGATACACACGATCGAACAGCGGAGGAGTGGTGCTCAAGCGTCAACTTTAGGTTACAATATCTCTGGATATAATTAACATTTTACAATGCAACAAACGGCCCTGATTACGTATTTGTTTATATGTTCAGATGTGCTAAGAAAACTAACGGGTTTCCATTTTTAAAAACGTAGGTTTGTGTTAAAAAACATACTTCCGTGCATTTTTTTCGTTTGTATTAACCAATTACACTAGCCCCTCTCCTCACGTTCGGTCTGTGGAATCGATTCGTCAGCATTTGATGTGGTTTACGAAAAATATCCAGCGGTAATGTTAGGTGACTCACCCTGTATATATACAGGGTGTTTCAAAAATGACCGGTATATTTGAAACGGCAATAAAAACTAAACGAGCAGCGATAGAAATACACCGTTTGTTGCAATATGCTTGGGACAACAGTACATTTTCAGGCAGACAAACTTTCGAAATTACAGTAGTTACCATTTTCAACAACAGATGGCGCTGCGGTCTGGGAAACACTATAGTACGATATTTTCCACATATCTACCATGCGTAGCAATAATATGGCGTAATCTCTGAATGAAATTACCCGAAACCTTTGACAACGTGTCTGGCGGAATGGCTTCACATGCAGATGAGATGTACTGCTTCAGCTGTTCAATTGTTTCTGGATTCTGGCGGTACACCTGGTCTTTCAAGTGACTTCTTTCTGTGGGGACAGAAAGAAGTCACAGGGGTTCATGTCTGGCGAATAGGGAGGCCAATCCACGCCGCCTCCTGTATGTTTCGGATAGCCCAAAGCAATCACACGATCATCGAAATATTCATTCAGGAAATTAAAGACGTCGGCCGTGCGATGTGGCCGGGCACAATCTTGCATAAACCACGAGGTGTTCGCAGTGTCGTCTAAGGCAGTTTTTACCGCCACAAATTCACGAAGAATGTCCAGATAGCGTGATGCAGTAATCGTTTCGGATCTGAAAAATGGGCCAATGATTCCTTTGGAAGACATGGCGGCCCAGACCAGTACTTTTTGAGGATGCAGGGACGATGGGACTGCAACATGGGGCTTTTCGGTTCCCCATATGCGCCAGTTCTGTTTATTGACGAAGCCGTCCAGGTAAAAATAAGCTTCTTCAGTAAACCAAATGCTGCCCACATGCATATCGCCGCCATCAATCCTGTGCACTATATCGTTAGCGAATGTCTCTCGTGCAGCAATGGTAGCGGCGCTGAGGGGTTGCCGCGTTTGAATTTTGTATGGATAGAGGTGTAAACTCTGGCGCATGAGACGATACGTGGACGTTGGCGTCATTTGGACCGCAGCTGCAACCCGAGGCCGCTGTTGGATCACCTGCTGCACTAGCTGCGCGTTGCCCTGTGTGGTTGCCGTACGCGGTCGCCCTACCTTTCCAGCACGTTCATCCGTCACGTTCCCAGTCCGTTGAAATTTTTCAAACAGATCCTTTATTGTATCGCTTTTCGGTCCTTTGATTACATTAAACCTCCGTTGAAAACTTCGTCTTGTTGCAACAACACTGTGTTCTAGGCGGTGGAATTCCAACACCAGAAAAATCCTCTGTTCTAAGGAATAAACCATGTTGTCTACAGCACACTTGCACGTTGTGAACAGCACACGCTTACAGCAGAAAGACGACGTACAGAATGGCGCACCCACAGACTGCGTTGTCTTCTATATCTTTCACATCACTTGCAGCGCCATCTGTTGTTGAAAATTGTAACTACTGTAATTTCGAAAGTTTGTCCGCCTGAAAATGTACTGTTGTCCCAAGCATATTGCAACAAACGGTGCATTTCTATCGCTGTTCGTTTAGTTTTTATTGCCGTTTCAAATATACCGGTCATTTTTGAAACACCCTGTATATTGTGAATAGCAACGGTCCTACGACACTCCCCTGCGGCACACCTGAAATCACTCTTACTTCGGAAGATTTCTCTCCATTGAGAATGACATGCTGCCTTCTGTTACCTAGGAACTCTTCAAGCCAATCACACAATTGGTCTGATAAAAAAAAATGGCTCTGAGCACTATGGGACTTAACATCTATGGTCATCAGTCCGCTAGAACTTAGAACTACTTAAATCTAACTAACCTAAGGACAGCACACAACACCCAGCCATCACGAGGCAGAGAAAATCCCTGACCCCGCCGGGAATCGAACCCGGGAACCCGGGCGTGGGAAGCGAGAACGCTACCGCACGACCACGAGATGCGGGCAATTGGTCTGATAGTCCAGTCCATATGCTCTTACTTTGTTCATTAAACAATTGTGGGGAACTGTATCGAACGCCTTGCGGAAGTCGAGAAACACGGCATCTACCTGTGAACCCGTGCCTATGGCCCTCTGAGTCTCGTGGACGAAGAGCGCGAGCTGGGTTTCGCATGATCGTCTGTTTTGAAACCCATGCTGATTCCTACAAAAATGGCTCTGAGCACTATGGGACTCAACAACTTAGGTCATAAGTCCCCTAGAACTACTTAAACCTAACTAACCTAAGGACATCACACACACCCATGCCCGAGGCAGGATTCGAACCTGCGACCGTAGCAGTCCCGCGGTTCCGGACAGCAGCGCCAGAACCGCTAGACCACCGCGGCCGGCACTGATTCCTACAGAGTAGATTTCTAGTCTCCAGAAAAGTCATTATACTCGAACATAATACGTCTTCCAAAATTCTACAGCTTAACGTTAGAGATATAGGTCTATAGTTCTGCACATCTGTTCGACGGGGATGACCTGTGCCTTTTCCAATCCTTTGGAACGTTACGCTCTTCTACATACCTACGGTACACAGCTGCGAGAAGGGGGGCAAGTTCCTTCACGTACTCTGTGTAAAATCGAACTGGTATCCCATCAGGTCCTGCGGCCTTTCCTCTTTTGAGCGATTTTAATTGTTTTTCTATCCCTCTGTCATCTATTTCGATATCTACCATTTTGTCATCTGTGCGACAAATGGTTCAAATGGCTCTGAGCACTATGGGACTTAACATCTGAGGCCATCAGTCCCCTAACTAACCTAAGGACATCACACACATCCATGCCTGAGGCAGGATTCGAACCTGCGACCGTAGCGGTCGCTCGGTTCCAGACTGAAGCGTCTAGAACCGCGTGATCACACTGGCCGGCCATCTGTGCGACAATCTACAGAAGGAACTACAGTGCAGTCTTCCTCTGTGAGACAACTTTGGAAAAAGACATTTAGTATTTCGGCCTTTAGTCTGTCATCCTCTGTTTCAGTACCATTTTGGTCGCAGAGTGTCTGGACATTTTGTTTTGATCCACCTACCGCTTTGACATAATCTACTCGAAATATTTTCCAAAGTTTCCTTCAGGTGTTCTGCCACAACAGCTGCTGAGCCAGGGGGCCTATAGAGACATCCAAGTACTATGTTTGAGCCTGCTTTAACCGTGATCTTCACCCAAATTATTTCACATTTCAGATCTCCGTCTATTTCCTTCGATACTATTGCACTTTTTAACGATATAAACACGCCTCCCCCTTCACTGTCCATCTGTTCAAATGGCTCTGAGCACTATGGGACTCAACATCTTAGGTCATAAGTCCCCTAGAACTTAGAACTACTTAAACCTAACTAACCTAAGGACATCACACACACCCATGCCCGAGGCAGGATTCGAACCTGCGACCGTAGCAGTCCCGCGGTTCCGGACTGCAGCGCCAGAACCGCTAGACCACCGCGGCCGGCTGTCCATCTGTCTCTGCGGTATACATTCCAATCTGAGTTTAGAATTTTATTACTGTTTACACCTGGTTTCAGCCAATTTTCTGTCCCTAGTACTATGTGGGCATTGTGGCCGTTTATTAATGAGTGCAGTTCTGGGACCTTTCTGTAGACGCTCCTGCAGTTTACTATTACCCCATTAACATTGTCATTCCCTGTTGCGTTTTGCCTACTGCTACCTTGTCACGTCTCAGGAGGCGTCTTCTCGGGCATAGGGAGGGAATTCTCTAACCTAAAAACCCACATGTGCACTCCACACGTACTCAGATACCCTTGTAGCCGCTTCCTGCGTGTAGTGCACTAATGATCTAATCAGAGGGACCCTACATTTCTCCACCCGATAGCGGAGGTCGAGAAATTTGCACCCCAGATCTCCGCAGAATCGTCTGAGCCTCTGGTTTAAGCCTTCCACTCGGCTCCAAACCATAGGACGGCGATCGGTTCTGGGAACGACACTACAAATAGTTAGCTCAGATTCCATCCCGCGAGTAAGGCTCTCCGCCTTCATCAACTCCGCCAACCGCCTGTATGAACTGAGGGTGACCTCTGAACCCAGACGGCAGGAGTCATTGATGCCGACATGAGCAACAATTTGCAGTCGGGTGCACCCAGTGCTCTCTATCGCCGCCGGCAGGGCCTCCTCCACATCTCGGATGAGACCCTCTGCAAGCAGAGTGAACACTGGTTCTCTTCCCCTACCTTTCCGCTATTTCCCTAAGGGGCTCCATCACCCGCCTAACATTGGAGCTCCTAATCAGTAATAAACCCCTCCCCCCGTGTGCCTGCTCCGACCTTGCTGGAGGAGCGGCCACGTGTCCACTCACAGGCACAGCGGGCGATGCCACACGGCCAGCCTCCACATCGACCCTCCACCTGTGCTACGCGAACGCAGTTGAACCCGCCTCTCCCCTTGGGGAGAGGGTGGCCCTAACCGCGCCCGGTACCCGCGAACATGTCTCGACAGCAGGGACTGTGGATGAAGCATGTAACACCTGCGACCCACCAGACTCCCCACTGCCGCTACACTCCGAGGCAGCAGCCAGAAGACGGCTGACCGCGGCCATCAGCACGCTCAGCTGTTCGCGGTTTCGAGTAAAAATTCGTAAGTTTTAAAGAATGAAGGCAGAACAATGTCATTGGCTGTTTGATTTTGAGGCTACATTGCAGTTGGCTAGTTGGTGAGTGGCAGACAGAAGGGGGAAGGGAGGGGGGAGGGATATGGTTTACAAAGCACAACTGAGGTATTTCCATCAACTTGGATTTTTAAATTTCCTACCATCACCATCATCTGGGTTTAAAATTCCCACCACCATCATCTTGAATTTTGGAATTTCCGACTAGTGCCTTCTTTGAGTATTGAGTGTCAACAATACCGACTAGCTGAAGAAACGAGAACTAAGCACTAGATTTGTCTTAGATATACTACTACTGTCTGAAACTGACCTTTGAGAAGGTCAGTTCATTTTCCAGAGAATGTGTGAACGCACCCCACTATTTATCTTAGACTGAATTAAGAAAATCCCATATTTATAGAAAAACATATCATAATTTACGTAAAATACTCTGTTTAAAATTCTGAAAATAATAGTGATAAAACACAAGAAGTGGAACGTTATCTGCATCTTGTACAGAACCCAAACTGTAGTTATAAGGCTCGAAGGACATGACTGGAAGGCAGTAACTGGATACTCAGTGAGACGGTGTTGAATACTATTGCTCAAGTTATTCAAGCTGTGCACTGAGTGAAACATAAAGGAAACCAAATTGAAATTTGGGAAATAAATTAAACTTCACGGAGCTGGAATAAAAACTTTGTTTGCTGATGACATTCTAATTATGAGAGAGATGATGAGAAAGAAAGTTCAGTTGAGTGGAATGTACAGTGTCTTGCAAATAGGTTATATGATGGACATCAGCAAAAAAACTTAAGATTATGAAATGTGGGTGAATTAATTCAGGAGCTACAGAGAAAATCAGATTAGTTCTTCTATTTACGCAGCAAAGTTAGTGACAATGGTCGAAGTAGAGAGCACATAAAAGACAGACTAGCAATAACAGGAAAATCGTTTCTGAAAAAGAGAAATTTGTTAACATTTAATACAAATTTAATTGTTAGGAAGTCCTTTCATAAGCATTTGTCTTGGGTATAGTGTTTAATGGCAGTTAAAAAGAGGGGCTGGTTAAGTGGACACATCCAGAGGCATCAATCAAAGAATCATCAATAAATATATTGGAGAGGGAGACCAAGGGTTGACTGCTCCAAACAAGTTCAAACGGATGCAGATATCTGTGGCTAAGAGGTTTGTACACCAAAGACTAGTATAGGGACCTGCATCGAGCTAGTTTTCACAGTAAAATGGCTCTGAGCACTATGGGACTTAACATCTATGGTCATCAATCCCCTAGAACTTAGAACTACTTAAACTAACTAACCTAAGGACATCACACAACACCCATCCATCACGAGGCAGAGAAAATCCCTGAGCCCGCTTCACAGTGAAAACCACAACAAAATAGACTTACGGACAGTCAGTCTTTACCCTACTTCATTTGCGAGGAACAGGAAGTGGCATATCTGTCAATGGCTGAGAGCATTGGCACCAACATTGAACCGAATGTCTGGAACAACTGAAAAGAAAACAGACGCGGCTGGACAGACCAGTCTGGGCCCATCAACAATGGATCACTGAATATGAACAGAAAAGTCAAACAATGAGAATACGGTTAAGTGGAAATGGCAGTTCCGGTAAACAATGTCCAACGAATAACGTGGAGAGAGAAAAGCTAAGCCGGCCGCTGGTGACTCAGCTTTTCTCTAAAATGGCTCTCAGCACTATGGGACTTAACTTCTGAGGTCATCAGTCCCCTGGAACTTCGAACTACTTAAACCTAACTAACCTAAGGACATCACACACATCCATGCCCGAGGCAGGATTCGAACCTGCGACCGAAGCGGTCGCGCTGTTCCAGACTGTAGCGCCTAGAACCGCTCGGTCACTCCGGCCGGCTCTTGAGGATACAGTAAGATGGTACATTGCTCTCACCGGACAGACATATGTGGGTAACATTGGAGTGCAGAATAGAAGAGTAACTTTGGGCATAAGAGAACAGACAGGATCAAAATCTAAGGTCAAGGTCAGTGTCCCCCGTCCTGAGGCAGTTGTCCTTATCTCAGAGCCCTGAGGCAATTGTTCTTCAAGGTCACAGGTCTATGTCGTCTGACTGCAAGTCAGCCAATTGGCACGGCCTCCTTATCTCATACAAAAATATGTCAATTATAGTAATTTATTACACATCATTCTCATAATTTTTACTTTTAACCGAAATATAATGTAGTTAGTGCAGTGGGTGTATTTTACACTTTCTGTATCGTTTGATGCAAATGCAATTTGCTAATACATTTCGTAATTTAATACAGCCGTAAATCGTCAGTAGTGTCTGTTCCTTCAGACATGCATACTTGTCTGGAGGACATTTGTATCGAACTGTATGGACACTGTCAAATACATACACTGGCACTAATTGTATTTCATGTCAAAATAAGGCAAACTGAAGAGGAAAACATTAGCTGCAGTGGTTAAGGTGACCACTTACGATAAGCAGAAAATCTTGTTTCGAGTCGTGGTCTGGCACAAATTTTCATGTGTCTATAGTAAACCATACAGCTGACATAATATCGTATTCACAAGTTGTGAATACATTTCATAAGCCAGTTATAATGATTTATTACCCAAAAGAAAAAGATTTCTCCCACCACACCAACCATCAGACTGCCTACCTTTTTTGTTTTGTATACCGTAGTGAGAACGTCCATCGGAATAAGAAAAAGGGATTCATTTTTCCCTCCAGTTTATTGTATCAACTTTACACTGAGCACTTGTCTTTCTTTACGTGTATCACAACTATGAATGTGACTGTGTTGGACGATTAAAGCTGTGATGTCGTCAATAATAACAAGGAAAGAGAGTGACAAATTTTCTGTATTTATTCGCTTTTTTTGCAATATGTTCTTGGTTACAGTGTATAATACTTTCTGATAGGGATATGTTAAGAAATAATTTAATAATAATGGCTAGAAACTAACACAGAGATAATTTTTCTTCTTACAGTAATACTGACTAGTAGCATGAAAATTTAATACAACAAAAACTACAGTTCAGTATATTTCCCGTGATAGTCTTTTCATTACACATCTTTTGTTGCAATGGAACAAATTTTTATAGCGCCGTTCAAAAAAAAAATTTCATCTGTGTTAACAAAGAGAGAGACCTAACATAGGAATTACACTGCACCAAAAACGTGACTAGAAGCAGTTAAAGAAAGTAATGTAATTTATTGGCACATGCACAGTCACACAGTCTACTGCCGCACATATTGTGCTGTCAGCTCACTCACACTCAGATGTATACACTCCTATTTACTCTATGACATAAGTTCCGTACTATTGCGTATGCACATGCGCATTTTCACTCTGTGTACGGAATAAATACATTCACTCTTTCTGTGTCACCTGAATGAGTAGTGTGAATATGGGAGGTTCTTGATCCCATTCTCACTAATTAACTGTTTGTCGTCATGGCGTGACAGGCCAACTTTCAGCTCCAATACACTGTGTACCACACGATCTTCCAATCAGAAGTTCACCTGGTGCAATGTATGCACGGTGGTGTCATCACCACCAGGGAGGCACTCGTTACAGTTGGTGATCATGAGCGCCATTGGGACAGCACACTGCACACCTTTTGGATACCACGTGTATTTTTAGAGAGTGCATATATTTTTTTATCGGAGGCCTACAAACGCAACAATCTGTGATCCGTTCCACTCACGTCGCCTGTCATCAGGCAGGTGACCTACTTGTTTTTAAGTTTTATGCTATAATGATTGTCGGCCACATATCCATACGTGTTGAATATGTTGGGGATAGATCCTTTCACCGACAGATGGAACGTCTGTATCCATAAAAAGTAACTTTTGATCTGGAAAACAAGTTTTCTCAGCTTCGTAATGAAACTGGTACATGTGAAGTTTGGATAGGTCTAGTATACACATACCGACGTAGACAGGTTTCGTGAACACAAGCTAAACCTTAGCCATCTTCAGAGTAACATATTCTTCATTGTAGACAGTGGTCCAAATAAAATTTGATCCAGCGATGTAATTTCTTACACCATAACGCCCCTTCCAGAGGTAAACTACGTGAATTTTGAAGCGGTTTCTTAAATTATCCTTTGTCTTGCCAAAAACTGCATTAGTCATGAATTTAAAAAAGTCTTTCTGAAAGTCACACTTCATTAGGGTCCTCTGTCCAGTACTAACATCAATATACTCCTTCAAGATACTGCTGCAGGTTTCTGTAATGCATTATGTATCTCTGTTTCTACCTCTCCCCCCCTTCCCCCGGCATCGTCATCACATTGGGGATGAAACAATTTCGTGGAACTAGGTGCTCCATTCTTAGCAGCAAATCGCAGTGCGCCACATGCAAACTATCAATGATCCTACTTAACGACAAGCGCCGGCACGACAGTCAGGAACAGTAGAGCAGAAAGGACTGTGAGACGACGTCAGCCAATAGTACGCTGACTGACCCCACTCTAGGGCGACAAGGAGACAGTAGCGCAATCTACAGGAAGAAGACATAAGCGCCGCACCGCCAGACCGCGGCTCAGTTGAAGACGGGCCATTCGACGAACGCTGCAGCAGTGACTTAGGACTTGTACTGTTTCACTTGTATTACGAATTGTATATACTGAAGAAACTTCTTATTTACGAGGTGCATTCAAGTTGTAAGGCCTCCGATTTTTTTCTAATTAACTACTCACCCGAAATCGATGAAACTGGCGTTACTTCTCGACGTAATCGCCCTGCAGACGTACACATTTTTCACAACGCTGATGCCATGATTCCATGGCAGCGGCGAAGGCTTCTTTAGGAGTCTGTTTTGACAACTGAAAAATCGCTGAGGCAATAGCAGCACGGCTGGTGAATGTGCGGCCACGGAGAGTGTCTTTCATTGTTGGAAAAAGCCAAAAGTCACTAGGAGCCAGGTCAGGTGAGTAGGGAGCATGAGGAATCACTTCAAAGTTGTTATCACGAAGAAACTGTTGCGTAACGTTAGCTCGATGTGCGGGTGCGTTGTCTTGGTGAAACAGCACACGCGCAGCCCTTCCCGGTCGCTTTTGTTGCAGTGCAGGAAGGAATTTGTTCTTCAAAACATTTTAGTAGGATGCACCTGTCACCATAGTGCCCTTTGGAACGCTCTCGCTGTCCCACAACATGGACACCATCATTTTTTTATGCACTGGTGGTTACCCGAAATTTTTTTGGTGGCGGTGAATCTGTGTGCTTCCATTGAGCTGACTGGCGCTTTGTTTCTGGATTGAAAAATGGCATCCACGTCTCATCCATTGTCACAACCGACGAAAAGAAAGTCCCATTCATGCTGTCGTTGCGCGTCAACATTGCTTGGCAACATGGCACATGGGCAGCCATGTGGTCGTCCGTCAGCATTCGTGGCACCCACCTGGAAGACACTTTTCGCATTTTCAGGTCGTCATGCAGGATTGTGTGCACAGAACCCACAGAAACGCCAACTCTGGAGGCGATCTGTTCAACAGTCATTCGGCGATTCCCCAAGTCAATTCTCTCCACTTTCTCGATCATGTCGTCAGACCGGCTTGTGCGAGCCCGAGGTTGTTTCGGTTTGTTCTCACACGATGTTCTGCCTTCATTAAACTGTCGCACCCACGAACGCACTTTCGACACATCCATTACTCCATCACCACATGTCTCCTTCAACTGTCGATGAATTTCAATTGGTTTCACACCACGCAAATTCAGAAAACGAAAGATTGCACGCTGTTCAAGTAAGGAAAACGTCGCCATTTTAAGTATTTAAAACAGTTCTCATTCTCGTCGCTGGCGGTAAAATTCCATCTGCCGTACGGTGCTGCCATCTCTGGGACATATTGACAATGAACGTGGCCTCATTTTAAAACAATGCGCATGTTTCTATCTCTTTCCAGTCCGGAGAAAAAAAATCGGAGGCCTTAGAACTTGAATGCACCTCGTATATGTCACCCATTGTTTGTGACACTTCTGTATTTCACAAAAGTTAAATATTGTCAATTATCTTACTGTAATAAAATCTTATTAATACGATTTGCTTGAATTGTTGTCTAGC
Source organism: Schistocerca nitens (assembly GCF_023898315.1). NCBI lineage: Eukaryota > Metazoa > Arthropoda > Insecta > Orthoptera > Acrididae > Schistocerca > Schistocerca nitens. The sequence goes on from NC_064617.1 coordinate 844,404,011, forward strand.
GATCCGAGGAAGCAGGTTTCCTAGGCACCCTATTAGAATAGTGTGCAGGACACCACAATTAAGATATGCCATTTCTCCCATTTGCTTGAATTGTTGTCTAGCGATCCGAGGAAGCAGGTTTCCTAGGCACCCTGTTAGAATAGTGTGCAGGACACCACAATTTAGATATGCCATTTCTCCCTCAATGACATACCCTTCACAAGAAGAAACAGAGATATCCAAGTATTCACCTAATACGGCGATTTCTCATCAGACAGCCATCGAAACCCTCCAGTTAGCAGAGACTATTGTATGGCTTGCCCGTATAAGTTGTTTAGATCCAGTTATAGGATGCAATTCAAATCATTGGATGCACTGAACTTCTCACCCATTCGTGGATTACTTCCCTCAGCATGCCTATGCACACAATAGCAAATTCCTACACGAATCCTCCATTCGAAAAAGAGCAGCATGTCGACATCACTAAATAGTTCGATGCTTCCACACGTCCATTTCAACATGGCGTTCCACGAAAGCCCTGGAATCGTGTAACAGAAGTCAGGATCCATCGTTTGTGTGGTCAGCCATGCACTCCAGAATTTCCCGAAAATGTTCGCAAGTAAGCGTACATTGATGTACATACACAGGGTGTTACAAAAAGGTACGGCCAAACTTTCAGGAAACATTCCTCACACACAAATAAAGAAAAGATGTTATGTGGACATGTGTCCGGAAACGCTTAATTTCCATGTTAGAGCTCATTTTAGTTTCGTCAGTATGTCCTCCACCGTGATCAAATTGTAAATTTTCACAATCAACATGTGTGGGCTGACGAGAATCCGCACGCAATTGTGCAATCACGTCATCAACACAGATTTTCTGTGAACGTTTGGGCAGGCATTGTTGATGATGTCTTGATTGAGCCCCATGTTCTTCCACCTACGCTCAATGGAGCACGTTATAATGATTTCATACGGGATACTCTACCTGTGCTGCTGGAAACTGTACCTTTACAAGTACGACACAACATCTGCTTCATGCACGATGGAGCTCCTGCACATTTCAGTCGAAGTGTTCGTACGTTTCTCAGCAGCAGATTCGGTGACCGAGCGATTGGTAGAGGCGGACCAATTCCATGGCCTCCACGCTCTCCTGACCTCAACCCTCTTGACTTTCATTTATGGGAGCATTTGAAAGCTCTTGTCTACGCAACCCCGGTACCAAATGTAGAGACTCTTCGTGCTCGTATTGTGGATGGCTGTGATACAATACGCCATTCTCCAGGGCTGCATCAGCGCATCAGGGATTCCATGCGACGGAGGCTGGATGCATGTATCCTCGCTAACGGAGGACATTTTGAACATTTCCTGTAACAAAGTGTTTGAAGTCACGCTGGTACGTTCTGTTGCTGTGTGTTTCCATCTCATGATTAATGTGATTTGAAGAGAAGTAATAAAATGAGCTCTAACATGGAAAGTAAGCGTTTCCGGACACATGTCCACATAACATATTTTCTTTCTTTGTGTGTGAGGAATGTTTCCTCAAAGTTTGGCCGTACCTTTTTGTAACACCCTGTATAGCTATACAAACTGCCCTAAATTACCTATGTTGAATTCCTGCCATTCGTTATGTCATTGCCTATAAGTTTACTTGTGAATACAGCTATGGCAAACAGTGTGGTTTTTATTGAGACTCTCCATCAAATCAATATATTTATATCGGTTCCTTCGCCATGAGCTAAAACTTCGTATCATTAGGATCTGCAGCTTCGGTGAAGTACAGATCCTCTTGATGCATTCTCTCAGCAAATTTCTGAAGTGGTGCATGGGTAAATAGGCGCGAGTAGAAGAAGTACAGTATAACGTTTTTGTTGATTTTCTTGGAGAATGAGATGTATTTTTCAACATTCTCAAGTAGCACCAACATTGTCTTTTTCCAAGTCAAAATCACTAAGGTGCTCAATCAAGAAGTGAGCACTATGTCTGCTCAAAGTGTGGAAGAAAATGAGTATGTGTTGTGGGATTTAGTATTTCAAGGTGCATGTGTTGCGCAAAATTTCCTCGTTAGATGACAGTGATCTCTGCGTACAGTTCCGCTTCTCTATATAATGGCAGCCCACAGACATGACAGTCAACTACCTTCTTGTATAATGCATCATTCTCCTGTGATCTGGTCATCGGAATGTTGGATTGATAAAATCGCATCAACAGGCCTTGCAAGTTCGGTTTCAGCTCAGAGAGGAACCATCCTGCAGGAGCATCCCCGACTTATGGACCAAACCGATTGAGTCATGCATGCATACGGTGTGGCACAGTGCTGTGTATGATACGTGATGCTTTGTGGAGTTATTAGAGTGATATCATTTTTACTATGTCAAGTAACTATGTCCAGTGTGGTGCGACTTAATGTGATGAATTAGCTGGCTAATGTGCCACAGGAAGTGGAAGTGTAAATCGATGGGAGTATGTTGGCGCGTTATTCGTCCACCTATGCATGGTACTGAGGAGACGTGAATTTGCTTGTATGGCTGACCACTGTTGGACAGCCCCAGGGCCGTCAAAGCGCCATGGCCCGTCTAGAGGCAGCGACCATTGATGGCAACCCCATGTACATGCACAAAGGCTTGGTCGGAAATGGGGAAAGTCGCGGTATGGGCAGTTTTATGCTTAAGACGACAGACAATGCTCCAAGAATGTCGGAGTATCAGACAAGCTGAAACACTGTTTCTTACACCTCTTTGAGAATCTATAATAGTTTACCGTCAAATATTAATGCAAATCCGAATACATCTGCCATATCAGAAAAATAAGGCACATCCAATGACACAACAATGTTTGAATATTCATTTTTCAGAGTGAATAAATATTTTTCTAGGCGCTTCAGTCCGGAACCGCGCTGATGCTAGGGTTGCAGGTTCGAATCCTGCATCGGGCATGGATGTGTGTGATGTCCTTAGGTTAGTTAGGTTTAAGTAGTTCTACGTCTAGGGGACTGATGACCTCAGATCTCAGATTTTAAGTCCCATTGTGCTTAGAGCCATTTTTTGAATAAACATTTACACAATAAACCTCTGAATTAACAAGATTTAATCGCTTAAGGAGATTTCAACAAACGATAGCTCAGACGATAGTATGGCACTATGGCTATCATCCCTGAGAGCTACATATCCCTATCTATTTTATTTCATGGTTTATTACGTCTTCTATACCTTTTCCTCGTGCAAACGTTTGTCAGAACATCGTATTCTCCACATTTACACGGCAAATGAACACAGCATCAGTACCTCGTATTTTGACATACTTGTGTTTTTATTTAATGAACAGATTACTGTTTTGCCAGTAATTTTGATTAAATGTTTCTAGCAAGTGCTATCAAAAACTGTGCTAATTTAAAAGTGGTCAATCACATGTGTTAGCCGACACCAAAATTGAAATGAGGAGCAAATGACGCTTCTGTCAAGAAGGTATAAGTAATTGTTTAAACAATAGTTAATGAGCATTTATTGTGAGCACAGTTGTGTAAGAATGCTGGTTTATTTACATATGATTCAACTATTACTTTTATTTTTTGCAAATGATTTGAATGCAACCGATTTTTATGGCATTTCTATATTTAAATATTGTTGTGATATAGTAGTGTAGTCCGGGAATTGGTCACGTTGAATCAGATCATGTCTGTAGAGCTTAAGAACGATGTATTTTTGTTGGGGATGGTCTTCAGACAATGGAAAAGCAGACAGTAGTGGAACACGCCGGGAGCCTAATGGAGACTGGGACTTTTCGGGTGAAGATCTCAAGGGAGGAATTTTACACTTTCTGTAGAATACTGAAAGAAGGCAGACCTGCCTACGTGATTCAGTTGCATAGGTGATTGATTGTGGGCAGCTGTTATAATGCTCTAACTTTTGGAGGAACTCTAGCGCGAGAGAGATGTGAATGTGCCCCACAGCAGGTCTAGTATTTTTCGCTTGTTGTACGGAAATGAGGATGGAGAGAGTTAGTGTTCTTTGTATCATGTGTGGTAATTTGTAAATCATCATGTTGAACTCTGAACTGTTTTGAGCTGGTGAATATTCCTTGTATTGTGATTATGAAAAGGACTAAGTTTTCACATATCTTTGATTATAGTTTAGTTTGGGGATTTCACTACTGTTCTTGTAAAGCTCTCAATGTAACCTTACTGCCCTTGGTAAGGGTATTTTCTGTCTGTACTTCAACTGAACATCGTAGGATCACTTCCTGTTTATTTAAGGTGTCCTTTCTTGAATAAATATTACCCTTGTTATTAAATTATTTATTGAACTTTTATTTTGTATTTTGTGTATTTTATTAACTCGCAATTCTAGCAAATGCAGAGACTATTTCACTGCAGGATCACACCTACAGATTATTATCTGCAGCGAATTAGCTTTGGGGCATGAAAGCAGACGTGCGGAAGGTGTAGACTAGGCCTTATTTTAGATCTATGTGACGATGCTGTGCTGATTATATTTATATTGTTTGACGATGCCATTATGGCCTTATCACTTTAGGACATGGTGTAAAAAAGATCCGAGGATGGTCATTACGGACTGAAACCGGTCATCGTCTAAAGAATTGGTATTGTGACCAAAGACTGGAATAAAAAACATTTGACGGTATTGGATCACTGTTTGTAAACGCGACTATGTCGCAGTTGGTGAAATGTTCCATAATTCTACAACAGATTGACGTCAACGATATAGGTCTATAATTGTGTGGATCTGTCTTACGGCCTTTCTTAAAAACGGGAACGACTTGTGCTTTTTTCCAGTCGTTAGGTACCTTTCGTTGCTCAAGCGATCTACGATAAATTACTGCTAGAAGGGAAGCAAGTTCTTTCATATAATTTTTATAGAGTCTTATAGGAATCTCATCTGGTCCTGACGCCTTTGCACTACTAAGAGATTGTAGCTTTTCAATTCCACAATCGGTTATCTCAATATCTGCATTTCGAAGTTCACACGACGATTGAAAGGAAGCACAGCGTTACGATCTTCCGCGGTGAAACAACTTCGGAAGACCGAATTCAGTATTTCGGCCTTCTCTCTGTTATCTTCCGTTTCGGTGCCGATGTGGTCGCTGAGGGAATGAATAGATGAGTTTGACCCACACTGATTTTACATACGATCAAAACCTCTTAGGATTTTTACTCAGGTCGATTGACAACGTCTTACTTCAAAATCATTGAACGCTTCTCTCGTTGCTCTCCTTACACTCATTTTCGCTTTGTTCAGCTTCTCTTGAATCTGAGATGAAGTGCTCTTCGTTTACGTAGCCCTTTTCTAACATGGCTATTGAACCAAGGTGGATCTTTCCCATCCCTTAAAACCTCACTCGGAACATACTTGTCTAGGGCATATTGAACGATTCCTTTGAAATTTTTCCATTTGTTCTCCACATCTTCGTCCTCATCACTGAATATTTGATGTTGATTGCTGACAAGGGAACCTCCCCATCGCACCCCCTCAGATTTAGTTCTAAGTTGGGACAGTGGATAGACCTTGAAAAACTGAACACAGATCAATCGAGAAAACAGGAAGAAGTTGTGTGGAACTATGAAAAAAATTAGTAAAATATACAAACTGAGTAGTCCATGCGAAGATAGGCAACATCAGGGACACTGGAAGGCAAGCTGCTGCGTGGTCCCGTGGTTAGCGAGACCAACTACGGAACGAGAGGTCGTAGGTTCAAGTCTTCCTTCGAGTGAAGATTTTAATTTTTTATTTTCAGTTTATGTGACAAACTCTTACGTTTTCATCACTATTTTGGGAGTGATTATCACATCTACAAGAAAACCTAAATCGGGCAAGGTAGAAGAATCTTTTTACCCATTCGCTAAGTGTACAAGTTAGGTGGGTCGACAACATATTCCTGTCATGTGACGCACACGCCGTCACCAGTGTCGTGTAGCATGTATCAAACGTGTTTTCCTGTGGAGGAATCGGTTGACCTATGACCTTGCGATCAAATGTTTTCGGTTCCCATTGGAGAGGCACGTCCTTTCGTCTACTAATCGCACGGTTTTGCGGTGCGGTCGCAAAACACAGACACTAAACTTATTGCAGTGAACAGAAACGTCAGCGAACGGACGGACAGATCATAACTTAGCGAAAATAAAGCAAGTAAAATTTTCAGTCGAGGGAAGACTTGAACCAAGGAGCTCTCGTTTTGCAGCTACTCACGCTAACCACGGGACCACGGCGCTGCTGAGATCGCACTCTCCTTGATGTTGCCTATCTTGCGTATGGACTACTCAGTTTGTATATTTTATTAATTTTTTTCACGGTTCCACATAACTTCTTCCTGTTTTCTCGATTGATCTGTGTTCAGTTTTTCAAGGCCTATCCACTGTGCCAACTTATACCTAAATCTGAGGGGGGTGCGATGGGGATGTTCCCTTGTGAGGTATTTTGAAATTTGTATCCTGCCACCCTTGCTGAGCAAATAAATCTTCCTACCTTCCTTAACATTCCTTATAGGACCCGTCGTCATAGATGTTGTCACAGCCTTATGAACAGTAATACGTTCCTCTACGTTAACTGATTCGATAGGTTCATGTCTGTTTGTTGCCAGGAGGTTCAAAAACATGCTTCAAATGGCTCTAAGCACTATGGGACTTAACATCTGAGGTCATCAGTCCCCTAGACTTAGAACTACTTAAATCTAAGTAAGGACATCACACATACCCATGCCTGAGGCAGGATTCGAACCTGCGACCGTAGCAGCAGCGCGGTTCCCGACTGAAGCGGCTAGAACCGCTCGGCCACAACGTTGCTAGGAGGTCTCAGACGTTACTCTCTCGAGTTGGTTCTCTATCTGCTCAAGGTAATTTTCAGACAAGACATCCAGAAAAATCTACATCTACAGATCCTGACCCAGGTGGTCTATAGGAGCATCCGATCACCATTTTTAACAGTTCTTTCATACTCAATTTCACCGAGATTAATTCACATTCGGAATTCGTGATAACCTCGCTAGATTTTATTGAATTTTCTACTGCAATAAACACGCCGCCACCATTGGCGACTAACCTATCCTTACGATAAACATTCCAATCTGAACATAGGATTTCGTTGCGACTAGCGTCTGGTTCCAACTAGCGTTCTGCTCCAAATACTGTCTGTGCATTATAACCTTCAGTAACCGACACTAATTCTGGGACCTTTCTTTGGATGCTCCTGCATTTTACTAAAATCATATTAATCTTTTCTATCTCTGATCTACGAGGTCTAAGATTCTCTGAGGTCACCGTGGCTGATTTAAGGGGCAAATCGTCTTTGATACCAGGGGAGGAGTTCTCTAACCTAAAAAAGCCCCGTGTGCATGCCACACTTACTCCGATACCCTAGTAGCCGCTTCCCTCGTGTAGTGCACGCCTGATCTATTAAGGGGAACCCTACAATTCAGATAGCGGAGGTCGAGAAATGCGCATGCGATACCGTCGCAGCGTCGTCTGAGCCTCTGCTTCAGACCTTCCGCTCTGCTCCAAACCAGAAAACCGCGATCAACCCTGGGTACGACGCTACAAACAGATAGCTTAGCCTGCACCCCGCATGCGTTGACAGTTGCGTCCACCGAAACAGACAGCCGCCGAAAGGGGCCGAGGATGGCCTCAGTACCCAAGTGTCAGGCGTCATTCGTGCCGACAAGTGCCACTACATGCAGCCGGTTGCACCCAGTGCGCTCGATAGCCGTCGCAGGGCCTCCTCCAGATCACGGATGAGACCTCCCGGCTTACTTACCGACTGCACACTGGAATTCTTTCGCGCCTTGCCTGCTATCTCCCTGAGGAGCTCCATCACCCGCCTAACTTTGGTGTTCCCAATCACAGGCACAACCACACTCTGTACTTGTCTGGACTGGACAGGAAAATCGACCGCTGGCCCAACAGGAGAGGCATCCCGTGGTGGCTCAGAGTTATCATCAACACTGGGAAGCACCTCGCACCTGTTGCTATGACGTAGGGAGCCAGCCGCACAGCCTGCCCCCTCTTTCGCCTTTCGTCTAGTGACACGCGCACCCACCACTGTCTGCCACCAACTATGGACCGGTCAGATGTTGCGTATCAGAAGCCTAAGCAACGTCCGGGTCACCATGGGATTCCAGTGACACCAAAGGTGTCGCAAGTCTTGTCACTGGCTCCCCGACGTCACCGCAACTTTGAGCATTAGCTAGAAGCTTGTCGACGGTAGCCAACGCAGCTTCCAGCTGTTTTCGGACAGCAGCCAACTCTCCTTGTGTCCGGTCACAACAAGCACTGTCCCTAGCCATATCGTACTGTGCATAAAATGAATATAAGGTCTCAAATGACGCTTCTGACTTTTTTGGTATATTTTGTATACATTTCAAAGGACAATAAAGTAACACCAAAAGTTGCTGTGCACATTCATCATTGTACTCTGAGACCGCAAGCTATAAAACAGAAATAAATTTCTCTATTGAAGTTGATGTATTTACAGTTACCTCTTATTAAAAATCCTATTTACCGAAAAGTTACTGCACGAGATAAATATTCAAACTAGAACGCACTGATCTGAACTGTATGCTGTCTATTAGCATAAAATTAAAACTTTGCGGAGTGATGAAGTTTCTGGCGACGGGAAAATGTACATTAGGAAGCCGCTCTACAAAAGGATATTCACAAGACTTACGCAAAAACAAAAACTACGATTATTTTTTAACCACTAGTCGACACCGTAGAATACACACGTACTGTTCACTTCTTTGCAGAAGCACGTGAAAATTTTTTTTATTAATTTACTGTTTATCAGACAAGTGCTGCTGCTTCTACTGCTGCTGCGCGTCCTGTCGGCTCGGCGGCCTACGAAATTTTACAATAGGTAATGCTATCGTCACCGAAGGAAACTAATACCAGTTAGTAAGAGGGAAGTGTACAACACACCCGTCCGAAGGAAGAATCTCTCCTAAACCTAATTTAAATACTGATAATTTTGAAATTGTAGAGTATAGCGCAATCACTCACGAGCCACACGGGGGGAAAAGGGTACCATGTAATATTTAATACAAAAAATACCAATTAGCAAAAAAAAGGGATTCATTGCCCACTAGGGCAATGAATATCCAGAATACTCAGAAGGGTAATGGCAAAGAAAAGTAAGCAAATAATCATAGACATGACAACAGAAAGTCACGCTTTTACACAACACAACAGTTCACGAGAAAATAAATGAATCAGAATGCACTGAGTTTGCAGTTACTTATTCTGAAGTACTAAATTTTGAAAGTTAAGTTAAATGAAGTTGGTGGTTGAATAAATGACTGACCGTAACTGAAACTTTGTTACGTGAAAATGACTTCACTAACCTCAGCGTAACGTAATGCGAAATGTGGAGAAAGGCAAGCAATTTACTTTTCATTATCAAAAGATTGAATTGAATTTGCTTTAAGCAAATGAGCAACTGAATTACTTTTAACCATGAGAGCAATAAAGCACGTACCAAGCCAGCAAAGTTTTGTCAGTGAAATTTTACTTGAAGTAATACTCAAAACTACCTCTGTTATGCAATACAAGAACGAACAATTACTGAGGCAGCAAAATTTAGACTGAAACTCTTCATTAGCAAACAAACAAAACTGGCAGTAAGTGCTAACTCAGTTTTCATATTTTTATGACACTCGGTGATTGCATGGAACGGAAAGGGACCGTGGTTGGTTATAGTGTCTGAGGACAATGACAACACAGGTGCTCCACAATTTTTAACTATTGCAGGTTAGTATTCATGAAAGTTAGTCGAAAATTGTGAAAGAAATGCCACCTGATAATGCCTCTACTATATTAGTCATACTGTGTTACTTATAGTCCTACGATGGTGTAGCTGTGCTGATGACGAAGAATGTAGCCGACAACAATGCTGAGCTGCCGTTGTTGCTGCTGCTCGTTGAGAACCACGAGTTGTCCCCTGAGCCACGCATAATTACGGGACAGTTAATAGACAGAATTGCAGGTTTCCTCCGCCTGTTCACTCCTACCGTGCTCTTAATACTCACGGGTTGACGAAGTATGTGCGCCTACACTGGCGGGTGCATAGCTACACACCGCGTCTGCGGGAGCGCCCAGCAAACACATCGGCACTCTTTCATGACACAAGCTGCTCTGCCTGCTCTCTGCTCGCAGCCCGGCAGAGACTCTCCATACGCAAAGATAAACAACGACACAACTACTGCTATGTCGTCGTTGTTATCGATATATTTGAACACAATTCCCTTGGCGATTACCCAGCAATTTACAATATTTACATTAGAATTACAATCAGTTGTCTACATTGACAAATAAATACAATGTTACATCCATTAAATATTAAATACAGTTTCTGTAACAAAGCTGACAGGTTCAGAATTATTAGTATTTACAATTTATCACCAGGTATTAAACGGCGAAAAATTTTGGATGGTGCAGAAGGTATTTTATCTGCATTTTCAGTGCTATAAACATACTCAGATTGATATTCGTTAGTGGTCTGTTAGCTAGTACGACAATGAGCTTTTTTCATGAACAGCCTAAGGCTTATTGCCACATAAGCTGTTGCTGGGCGTTTTTCGCATTTTTCGCTGTCCTGGCAATAGCTGCCAACCCTCCATCTAAAGAGGCAATCGCTGAAAGACCGATGACCCAGGAATTGGAAACAGAGATAATTCCACAGGACGTCTTAGCTACTGGAAGAACCCTAGACATTTTAATCGATCCTGTTCTTCTTCCTGCTTCTTTTCGACCCAGGGCGCTATTTACTCGTGACAGCGCTGACTTGATGCAATTTTTTAAACACCCTATAGGTTGTTTCTTCGTCATCTTTAGTTTACGGTGAGCAGCATTCATAGATTGTCAGAAATTTACTCTGAAACTCAATTGCAGTTTTGTGTTCATTGTTTTATGGATTGCAAAAACTACAATACGGCGTCCTCTATTCATGTTTTTTCTCCGCATATTTCTCTAGTTTTATCAGTCAAAATTCGATCTGTAACGTGATGTTCACCAATACTTTATTTGCTGCGTATGCGATATCGTGTTGCTCGCATCCGTCTACCAAAATATTAATCACCTTGGGTATTAATAACTCCTTCACCTGTATTTAGTCCTTTATTACTGGATAACTACCGGTTTCGTGGCACTAATAACCATATCCTCAGTTCAACAAGTGATTAACACATTAGAGCGGAAAAGCTCCGAATCTCTTCACCCAACAGAAAAAATCACCGTTGAGGAATAACAAATGTTTGGTCAAAATATTCCGAGCTTTTCCGCTCTAATCTTTTAGTCATACGTGCATCTGAAGATGTGGCTTTTAGTGCCACGAAACCGGCAGTGATCTAATAATAAAGGACTAAATATAGCTGAAGCGGTTATTAACACCCAAGATACTACTCATAGCTGTGGCTGCACCACCTAGAAGGTTGTATGCAAAATATTAATCCTGTTATCACCAAGTGCTAGTCAGTTCTTCTGGCGTTGTTCCCTGCTCAGATCCCAGCGTAGATCCCTCAGAGTGGTTGGTGGGTCACATCGTCCATAAACAGCCCTTTTCAATCTATCCCAGGCACGTTCAATAGGGTTCATGTCTGGAGAACATGCTGGCCACTCTAGTCGAGCGGTGTCGTTATCCTGAAGGAAGTCACTCACAAGATGTGCACGATGGGGGAGCGAATTGTCGTCCATGAAGACGAATGCCTCACCAATATGCTGCCGATATGGTTGCGCTATCGGTCGGAGAATGGCACTCACGTATCGTACAGCCGTTACGACGCCTTCCATGTAGACCAGTGACATACGTCGGCCCCATATAATGCCACCCAAAACATCAGGTAACTACACCTTGCTGCACCCACCGGACAGTCTGTCTAAGACATTCAGCCTGACCGGATTGCCTTCAAACACGTCTCCGACGATTGAGAGAAGAGAATCTTATGCCAATCCTGAGCGGTCCATTCGGCATGTTGTTGGGCCCATTTGTACCGCGCTGCATGTTGTCGTGGTTGCAAAGATGGACCTCGCCATTGACGTCGGGAGTGAAGTTGCGCATCATGCAGCCTATTTTGCAAAGTTTGAGTCTTAAAACGACGCCCTGTGGCTGCACGAAAAACATTATTCAGCATGGTGGCGCTGCTGTCAGGGTTCCTCCGAGGTAGCGGTCGTCCACTGCAGTAGTTGCCCTTGGGCGGCCTGAGCGAGGCGTGTCATCGACAGTTCCTGTCTCTCTGTATCTCCTGCATGTCCGAACAACATCGCTTTGGTTCACTCGAGACGCCTGGACACTCCCCTCGTTGAGAGCCTTTCATGGCACAAAGTAACAATACGGACGCGATCGAATCGCAGTATTGACGGTCTAGGCATGGTTGAACTACAGAAAACACTAGCCTTTCCAGGTGGAATGACTGGAACTGAGCGGCTGACGGGCTCCCTCCGTCTAATAGGCACTGCTCAAAATGGTTATTTGCATCTTGGGGTGGGTTTAGTGACACCTTTGAACAGTCAAAGGGACTGTGTCTGTCGTACAATATCCACAGTCAACATCTGTCTTCAGTTCTGGAAACCGGGGTTATGCAAAACCTTTTTTTTAATGTGTGTACTTATATGTCGATTTTTCTGTCTTGCTCTGCTTGGTGGCTAATCTCTGTTGACGCCTTATCACGACCCACTCAATATGGTGTACAGAGGACAACTGGCGTACCGTTTCTCTTTAGAGCGAGTGGTAAGGGGGAGGGGTGATGGTTGGAGAAGGGAGAGGAGGGGAAGTTACTCTGACCAAGGAAGTCGCTGATCCCTGACCCTGAAATAGGGCAATAGCCTCAGGAATTTGACCTTCCATCTTGAAGACAACTACCTTGTTCTTGACCTTAGATATTGATCACTAATATACCCACTGATACCCTGCTTTGAATTTATCTGAAATTGTCAAATTATGGATTCGCTGAGGGTTGCAAAAAATGAGAATGCTTTGTTGTAGTTCAGTACAAAGTAGATTTTGATGGGCTATGCAAGATCAGGTCTAATAAGCGCTTTCAAAAGCATTACTTAGTAGGGAGCATGCAGGACTTAGTGAATAGTTAATACTTGATGAACGTGATAATGATGAACATGATGATTACTATGAAGAACAAGTAACTAATGACGAAAATTAAATTGGAGAAAGATAACATACTACTGCTACTGTGCTGCTTAAGTAGCTGGCTCAGAAAGATTACTTAATCTTTTCTTTGCTCATTTGTTTACTATTCTACATACACTGATGAACGAAAACATCAGTGCACGTTGCAGTCGAACTCTCACATTGCAGTAATGGTATTGCACTTGACTTATATAACTCAAGTAAAGTTTCTTTTCTTAATATTCTATTATGAAACACCAGTATCTGGCACATTTGATGTTTTTTCAAAGCCTAAATATAACTCTCTGACTTGCTAAACGATTTTCTTGTGATTGCAGGTGCATTATAACTTTATAAATGTGTCAGATATTCGAGCCAATGGCGATTCCGTTTCCACGAAATCTGTTCACTTTCTAACTTAGCTCTTTTATCGATGTAAGGACAATGACGTGAGGTTCACCTATCATTGAGCAGTGTGTGGTGATCCATATCGAGCAGTGAAGCTTCTAACTAAAGATGTTGCGGAGTAACATGTTCATTGCACTTGTAGCTATTTCAGGCACTGTATGCAGTACTATTACATAGTCGATGGCTTTAGTGCAATAAGCTACCTACTTACTAGTGTTGTTCCAGTCTTAGCCTACCTAGACGAGTTGTGAGCTTAAACGATGGTGTAAATATACAAACAGTGAATAGCCAGAGTTAATGCGATGCATATTAATGGTTTTAAGTCAGAGAACCAGTTAGTCTAGAAGCAGATTAATTGTAATCGAGTTAAACATTAGGTATATGTTGTCACATTACACAAAAAGTGTGTTTACAAAAATTGCATGTAGCACATACCTATATTTTTATTTATTATTTTTTTTAATTTTATTTGCTGACTTTTACAAATGACCTGCAGCCCTGTTACTAAGACATGTTGCACACATATTTTCACAAAATGAAACATCACATGTACAGAAATTGGAACTTACCTAATATTTCTTTTTTTAAATAAGGTTCAACAATACTGCAGCTTTATATGCTAATAGACTTAAAAGCAATTAAGAAACGGAAAATCTTAAAATTAAAGTTTTATTTATAGAAGATAGAAATTTGAGAAGCTATAAGAGAGGATATAACACATTATAACTTTATGACATATTACAACTTCTGAGAACTTTTCTAAAATAACAAGATTCCTGCATTTAAGAAGGAAATATAAAAGATAACAGTACATAGATTTGTATTACATATCCCACCACCTAGCTGTCTCGGGTGTGAGGGGGCGGCAAATCATCGAGCCTGTCACAGTCGAGGTAGCATACGAAATATATCTTTCATATTTATTTGATAAATTTATGCGGACAGTCATGTACTTTTATTACTCTTATATTACATTTCTTACAAGTCGTATGTGCTTTACACAGCACGTAATCCGTACATTATGTCTGCGGCTTTGACTTCCTTATTCCTACATGTTGCGTGTGTTGTGTTGGTGTTGTCTGTGAGATAAAACTTTATCTAAGCTTTGTAACCAATTATATCATTTCTGTTAGGGGTGCTACTTTACTTAGGCTTAATTAACAATGATATAATTTAAATTACACGTATTACACAAGACACTTCCATTTATATTAATATATTTTATGACAGGTGATGCATTTATGTGTTTCTTAATTTAATCTTAGCTTGCATCTAGGTCTGTACAAGTATGTTAATCTCACTGATAGTAAACGGGAATCATTTCCTGAAACGCGGCGTATAACATGTGAATCAAAGGTAATCGTGACTGGTGGCAGAAAAATTATTTATAAACAAATACAGTTCTCACAGTCGCATGCATTCACAAAATGACTTATAATGGGTAAAATCTGAGTTTATCTGTTTCTGCATCAGTGTCTATTTCTGTCTTTGTATATCTGAGTCATTCCAAGTGTCCTGTTCCCGTTCATGCGAGTTTTCCCGTATTTGCGCATATGACTGTTCTTGTACATGTGCTTTGTGTAAGGTACGTGACATATTATCGGTTATGTCATTTAGTAAGGCTGTCATAGAGTGTCTTTTGTTGTCAGACTTCGTTCAGGTTCGTATGTGTGTGAATCTATGACAATGTAAAGTGACATGCTCAGGGGTTCCTAGTACGCCTCCGTAGCGCAGCCACCTACCACGCATGGGGCCCGGGTTCGATTCCCGACATGGGACTGTGTGTTGTGTGTCCATTTTCATCACCATTGGCACGCAAGTCGCCGAAGTGGCGTCAACTAAAAGGACTTGCTTTTGTAACGGCCTTCGTAGCGACAACACTTCACTGTAGAAACGGCCTACGAAGTCACCGCCACACTTTTAATAGCGGGCCGACCGGTCCGCTGGAACAGTGAACAGAAAGATGAAAACCCAAACACTTGGATTAAATGAAAGTCGGTACTTATCTTTATTAACGACGATACAGAACACAGTGGTGAACATGGTCTACAGAAATCTGTCTAGTTCGAGTCGGTGCGGCTAGGTCAGCGTCGGCTGACGACAAACAACAACTCTGCTGCGATGAACACACAACTGACTAGCAGGTACACAATTCGGTGGCGAGTATACAACTGAGCGGCGAATCCAGAACTGTCCTAGCGGTCGCGACTCCAGCGCTTAAGAAGCCAGCGGTGGCGCGCGCAGACTTGCGGCGATTTCCTGTATCGCTGGCGCTGCTTATGCGGACGGTGTCCGGACTTTGATGCTGCCAACCTTTTGGCAGCGGTCTCGGGTGGCATTACTGGCTAGGATATAACACTTGCAATACGGCGGCTGAATCCAGAAGGGGATATCCCGCCCAATAAATGCCATACGATCGTTTCATTTCAGGGATTCCTAGTTCTCTGCAAGTACACATATTTAAATTGGAGAGTGAAATATGTTCTAGTACGAATCACAGATATAGAAAATAGCAGATGGTCTTAGACCAAACTCTATTGTCACAAAAGAGACATGCATTGTCGTTATTGCTTAACATAAATAATGCAATCTGAATAAGAGAGACCATACGTCCTACACTGATGCACATAGGTTTCTCCCTCTTTTGCGACACTGATCATTTGCGGATTGACGTATACGAGCCCCGGAATCGCTGGAGTACAGTGATTCTCTCTCTTTTGCCTGAAGTGGCCCTGATCATCTCCTGTTTAAAATATCTGAGCCCTGGAATCGTTGATGTACATGGATTTCTCCATCTGTCGCCGCAAGTAGCCATGATGATGCACATTTTGAGATAACTGAGTCATGGACTCGTCGATCCACATGTATTTCTCCCTGTTTTGCTCCAAGTGCCTCTGATCATTCTCAGGTACCACACCTTAGCCCTGGAATTGTCGATGTACGTGGATGTTTATCTCTTTCGCCTCAAGTTGCCCTGATTATTCCCACGATAATATATTTGCGCGCATGAATTTTCATCCACATAGGTTTCTCCTTATTTTGTCCCAAGTGGTCCCGATTATTCCCAGGCTAACATACCTGATTCGTCCTTCCACTTGAACATCTCCCTGTTTTGCATGAAGTGGCCCCGAATATTTCCATGTTAACAAATCATAGCTTGGAATCGTCGCTGTACATATTGTTGTGACTTGGCAAGACACCCAAGCCACTATGAGGTGAAGCCGAAAGGCCCGCGTTAAAGCTCACGGAGGGTGGCGTGAGGTCTGGAACAGTTAAAGGAGTTGAGACTAGTAAAATAAGTACGTAGCTTCTGGAATACTTAACTTTAATCCATAATTGGTGAACATCGGTCTGACGGTACATGCATCACAAGATTAATAGCAAATGTTAATGGCGCCTTGCTAGGTCATAGCAAATGACGTAGCTGAAGGCTATGCTAACTATCGTCTCGGCAAATGAGAGCGTAATTTGTCAGTGAACCATCGCTAGCAAAGTCGGCTGTACAACTGGGGCGAGTGCTAGGAAGCCTCTCTAGACCTGCCGTGTGGCGGCGCTCGGTCTGCAGTCACTGATAGTGGCGACACGCGGGTCCGACGTATACTAGCGGACCGCGGCCGATTTAAAGGCTACCACCTAGCAAGTGTGGTGTCTGGCGGTGACACCACATTCCTCCCCCGCAAATCGGCGAACGGTTGTGTTATAAGGCTTCCGCCCGCCGTGGGGAGGACCCCATGTTGACGTATGCGACGAGGTGGGGAGCCTAACAACAGGCGAGGCTGTGCCACCCGCACCCTGCCATTCGGTCCGAGGGGACCTACGAAACGCCTGAAAACCTAGTCCAGGGTGCACGCCAACATGCGGTGTATGCGCCCGTAGAGAGACAGGAGGGGGCCGAAGGATCGACCTCCATCGGGTCGGGGCACCCGACGGGCGAAGACGCCATGTGGTCCGGAGCGGGCAAGAGGTCCATGGCAGAGGACAACTGGTCACGGGAAGCGATCGGCGGCGCGTGACCCAGGGAGGCGCCCGGCGGGTGCAGCGACGCATCGCCGGCGGGAGAACAGGCGGCGGCGCGTCGCCATGGGGCAAAATGGAAGGCAGCGTCGGTAACACCTGGGGATGAGGCGAGCCAGTAGATGGGTCCCCAGGGCGCTGACCGGACGGCACCGTCGCTGAAAGCAGACGGGGAGCGGCAGAACCCGTGCGACGACAGAGGCGCAGCTGATTGAGATGCCGACGCACCTCACCAGAGGCCCCCAAAACCAGATACATAGCGCGGCCGAGGCAGCGAAGAATGCGCCCTGCGAGCCAACGCCGTGAACCTCGATAGTTGCGATAGTATACAACGTCGCCTGGAGCAAAATCAGGTGGCTGCCGCTGCACAGGAACCTGATGCGGCGGATGTAGCAAAGACATCAAGGTTCGATGAGGACGACCGTGGAGCAACTCAGCCGGCGAGCGACCATCTCGGGGCTGAGAGCGAGGACAAAAAGAGCAATAACGCGTCCTCCCGAGAATGCGACTCTTTCAACTTCAACATCTGTGACTTGAAAGTCCGGACCAATCGTTCAGCGGCACCGTTTCACTGTGGCGAAAACGGCGCGGATGTCAGATGTTGAATACCATTGGCCTTGCAGAATGACTGAAATTCAGCGGACATGAATTGTGGGCCATTGTCGGAAACAATAGTCTGTGGAAGACCTTCAATGCAAAAGATAGCAGATAACGCTTGGATGGTGGCAGATGACGTCGTGGAAGACATCCGGACAACAAAAGGAAAATTACTGAATGAAGCGACAACAACAAACCATCGAGCATTCCAGAATGGACCAGCAAAATCTATGTGTAAGCGTTGCCAAGGGGAAGTGGCTTTCGGCCATTCAAAGAAGTTCCGTGGTGGTGCGGATTGTTGTTTGGCACACGCCATGCAAGAAGAGCACATATTCGTAATCGCAGCATCGATTCCGAACCAAGTACAGTGCTGACGAGCAAGTTGTTTCGTTCGCACTATACCCCAATGTCCTTGGTGGAGAAGCCATAAGACAGAGGACTGTAACGAACGTGGAACCACGACCCTGGACTGATCATTATCATAACGCAACAGTAAAACACCACATCGTACAAAAGGTCTCTCCTTGTGAGCAAAAAATGGGCGAACCAACGGATCCCCGATCCGTGACTTTGACAAGGGCCATTGCGTGGCAACAAATCGCAGAACGGTAGCAAGGACAGGGTCAGCAGCTGTGGCTGTAGCTACACGACGAAAATCAATCGGAAACGATTCGACCACGTCATCGGTTTCCGAATCAATGAACATGCAAGCAAGTTCGGAAGAAACGAATGCTCTATCCTCAGCAACAGGCAAACGGGACAACGCATCGGCGTTTCCGTGCTTAGCAGTGGACCGATACAAGTTATCGTAGCGGTACTGCGAGAGGAAAATAGACCAGCGGATGAATTTCTGCGCTGTACGCGGAGGTACAGGCTTGTTCGGATGAAAAAGCGACGTCAAAGGTTTGTGGTCTGTGATGATGGTAAAGTGACGACCATACAAGAAATCATGAAACTTAGTAACACCAAATACGAGAGCCAAAGCTTCTTTCCCGATCTGTGAATAATTTCTTTGCGCAGACGAGAGCAATTTGGGCGCAAAGGCAATTGGGCGATCATGCGATCCATCTTTGTGCGCAAGCACAGCACCGATCCCGAAATCCGATGCATCTACCATCAACAAAAGGGGTTTCTGGGGATCGAATGGCGTAAGGCAAGTATTGGAAAGCAACGCCGATTTCAACTGGGGAAAGGCGCGTTCGCATTCCGTCGTCCAGACGAACGGAACACCCTTACAGCGTAAGCGATGAAGCGGAGCTGAAGTGGAAGAGGCGTGACGCACATAGCGATGATAATAGTTAATTTTTCCCAGCACACTCTGTAGCTGCTTCAAATTCTGCGGCGAAGGCAAGTCCTGTATGGCACGGAGGTGCTCTGGACTGGGATGTATGCCTTGGGCATTGATTACATGTCCCAGATAGGGTAAGTCACGAGCAAAAAACACACATTTGTCCTTACACAAGCGAAGACCAGTTTGTCGCAAGACCTGAAATAATGTTCTGAGATTGGCTAAATGTTCTTCTTCCGTCTTTCCGGAGATCACAATATCGTCCAGATAGTTTGCTGCAGTAGGGACCGACGCACAAACTGTTTGCAGATATTGCTGAAACAATGCAGGGGCGGATGCACACCCGAATGGCAGTCGTTTGAATCGGTACAAACCAAGATGCATGTTAACCACCAAAACACGCTGGGATTCTTCGTCCACCGGTATTTGCAAGAACGCATCTGCTAGGTCCAACTTCGAAAAATATTTACCCGGGCACAGTTTGTCAAAAAGATCTTCCAGGCGGGGTAAAGGAAAAGTTGCAATCACTAGTTGTGGATTCACTGTTGCCTTGAAGTCCACACAAAGTCTCAATTTTCCGGAAGGTTTTGGCAAAATTACTAAGGGTGATGCCCAGAGAGAAGCCTGCACACGTTTAATTACACCTTGTGATTCCAAATCGTGTAATGTTTTTGCGACCTCATCACGCAATGCGTGGGGAACATTGCGCGCTCTGAAAAATTTGGTTGCGCGTTGACTTTCAGTTCCAAATGTGCTTTATAGTTCTTAGCGCAACCAAGGCCCGGTGCAAAAATGTCCGCAAATTCTTCACATAGACGAGAAACACTGTCTGAAGGCACAGTCTGGTTCACTGATAGTACCTGATTGACTATAGACAAGTTAAACAACTGAAATAAATTTAAACCAAACAAGTTCACTGCAGCAGAAGAACGAAGGACTTACAATGACACAAGTTTTGTTTGTCCTTTGTATGTTGCAAGAAGGCTGCACTGTCCTAACACAGGGATTGCTTGTCCTGAATAACTCCTGAGCTTATCATTTGCGGCACACAACGGAGGTGTGCCCAGCTGTTTGTACGTGTCGTGATTGATCAGTGAAACTGCAGCTCCGGTATCGAGCTGGAATGGTATCACTTTGCCATTAATGTCCAAGTCTACAAAAAGTTTATTGTCCTGCTGACGACATGAGCGACTGTCTCGTGCAACGTGAACTGACACTGGTACAGAATCACTTGCGACTTGACGGGATTTCTGTCGATGTCGACACACACAATTTGTGGGACGAACACAGTCTCTGTTAGAGAGAGTGGCACTGGGCGGAGTGGAATGAACTACATGAATTTCCATGGGCGAAGGTTCACGAGCCGGAGTATTCTTGGTTCGATTCCGATTCCGGCGTGAAGCAAAGGACCTGGAATGGTTGTGAGTGTCCGTTCTGAGCTTTTTCTGGCAAACACTTTGAACATGTCCTGTTTTATTACAGAAAAAGCAAATAGCTTGGCGTGACGGGCAATTCTCACGCGAATGTCTAGTAGCACACCGCGGGCATGATTTTAGCACTGCATTTGCTTGCTTGCACGGCACACGTGGTGGAGAGCTTGGCGGCAGCTGCGCGGACGGGTGCGAGGGCTGTTGACTGTTGCGTGCAGCGCGCACGGCTGGCCGGTTAATGTGACACACGGCTGGTGAAGTTTCAAACGATTCCTGAGCAAAGTCAAGTGTGCCTTGCCTATCCAATATGTCTATCACTTGTTGAAGGGAGGGATTGACTAGTTTCAAAATCTGTTCCCATATACGAACATCAGAAACGTTCTGTGCAATTGCATCACGTACCATAGTATCTGAGTAAGGGAGTCCACATTCACACTCAAAAGCACAATCCCTAGTAAGGCCTTGCAAGGTTGCAACCCACTCCCGATTAGTCTGACCTGCCGTACGTTTTGTACGAAAGAACGTATACCTTTTTGCAACTACATTGACTGATTCTTTGAAATATGCATCTAATCCAGACAAAATTTCGTCGTAGGACAGAGTTGCTACGTCGCGTCGGGGTAATAACACACGGTACGTCTGGACGCCTATTGCGGAAAGGAGAAAAGGCTGCCGCTCATTACCTTGAATTCTGTAGGCGGCGAGATGGAATCCAAATTGGCGTGTCCACTCCGTCCAGCTTTCCAGTGCAGCATCAAAAGGACGAAAAGGTGGTGCAACTGCGTGTTGTGGCTGCGTGAGCGGTGGAGCGGCTGCCGCCGCATCGGTTTGCATTGCACGTTGACCCTGGACGAGCTGTCCAAGGGCATCCAGCAAGGCCAGCGTCTGCTGGTTCTGTAAGCGATAAAATTCGGACAGTACATCTGAAGATTGTGGCGAAGCCATTACACAAGTAAATCAGAAAGTATAGTTACGAACGCGAATTGGCCTCATCGCCAACTGTTGTGACTTGGCAAGACAGCCAAGCCACTATGAGGTGAAGCCGAAAGGCATGCGTTAAAGCTCACGCAGGGTGGCGTGAGGTCTGGAACAGTTAAAGGAGTTGAGACTAGTAAAATATGTACGTAGCTTCTGGAATACTTAACTTTAATCCATAATTGGTGAACATCGGTCTGACGGTACATGCATCACAAGATTAATAGCAAATGATAATGGCGCCTTGCTAGGTCGTAGCAAATGACGTAGCTGAAGGCTATGCTAACTATCGTCTCGGCAAATGAGAGCGTAATTTGTCAGTGAACCATCGCTAGCAAAGTCGGCTGTACAACTGGGGCGAGTGCTAGCAAGCCTCTCTAGACCTGCCGTGTGGCGGCGCTCGGTCTGCAATCACTGATAGTGGCGACACGCGGGTCCGACGTATACTAGCGGACCGCGGCCGATTTAAAGGCTACCACCTAGCAAGTGTGGTGTCTGGCGGTGACACCACACATATATTTCTTCGTTTTCGTTCCAAATGCCCTGCTCACTCTCAGTTTAACATATCCGAGCAACGGAATCGTTAATGCAAGTGGATTTCTACCTGTTTTCCTCCAAGACGTCCCGATCATTCCCAAGTTAACATATCTGAGCCCTGTAATTGTCGAAATACTTTAATTTCTCCTTCTTTCTCCCCAAGTGTCCCAATATTGCCCATGTTAGCATATCAGGTGTGCATTATACGTCAGAGGCTGGTACGCAGGTAGCTGACTGTGTGTGGGGTGCACATGAGGGTATTTTTTTTTTTTTTAGATTAGGCGGCCTTCCGTCCAATACAGGCAATGATAGGTGTAGGAAACCCAGAAGTGTCCGAAAGAAACGTCTCCCACAGGTGAAATTATTAACATTCTTATAGTTAACAGCCTAAGAAAATCTGAGTGTATATCGAAAGGTTAGGCAAATGGAAAATAGAGGTTACGTATTTGTCGCAGTAGAGGTAGAAACTGAAGGAATATGCAGGATTGTTTGATCAGAGGTGAGCATAAAATGATAACTGTACCCTTTAATCGCGCACCAAACTCTTCTCTTAATGTAACTGAAGGCTTTATATAAAACCTCACTTCACTTGAACGTGAGTTCCCCAATCATACTGTAATCAACGGTAGAGACTTTAACAATTAATTGGGAAAATTACAGTTTTGTTAGTTGTGGGGTGTGATAAGATATCCTGTGAAGCACTACTAAATGTGTTCTCTCAAAAGTACCTAGAACAGATAGGTAGAAACCCCACTCTGATCACAATATAATGAATCTAATGGTAACAAATAGACGTGACCTCTTTGAGGATGTCCAAACCGAAACTGGTATCACTGACCATGACATGTTCGCGGCAACAATGATTGCCAAAGTACAAACCAGAAAAAATCAGTAGTGTCGTATCTCAATGAGGAACTTGAAATTTTCAGCGCAGGGCAAGAACATGTAGAGGAACTATGCATGAAGTTTCAAAGAATAATTGACCATGCAATGGATAGATACGTACCCATTACAACAGTTTATAATTGGAGGGAACCTCCATGGCATAGTCAACTGTAAAGAAATTTCTAAAGAAACAGAGATTATAGCATAACAGGAGCAAAACGGAGCATAGAGCTATAGATAAAGACATACTAAATGAAACGCATTTGTCTGTTAAGAGAGCAATGAGTGATGCCTTCAGTGACTACCGTAGCAGAATATTGTAAAATGATATTTTACAAAACACAAAGAAATTCTGGTCCTATATAAAGGCACTAAATTTAGTATGCAGTTCCTAGCGAATGAGACAGGAATTGAAATTGAGGGTAGTAAAGCAAATGCTGAAATACTTAACTTCGTTTTCAAATGTTCCTTTACAAAAGAAAATCCAGGAGAACTGCACCAATTTAATTCTTTTAGGGCTGAAAAGATGAATGAAATAAGTGTTAGTGTCTGTGGTGTTGAGAAACAATTGAAATCGTTAAAATTGAACAAAGCTCCAGGGCACGATGGAAAAGCTGCAGATTGTATACTGAATTTTCGGTTGAGTTAGGCCCTCTCCTAACTGTAATCTATCGTAGATACCTCGAACAAAAAAGCGTTGCCGGCGGGTGTGGCCGAGCGGTTCTAGGTGCTTCAGTCTGCAACCGCACGACCGCTACGCTCGCAGGTTCGAATCCTGCCTCGGGCATGGATGTGCGTGATGTCCTTAGGCTTAGTTAGGTTTAAGGAGTTCTACGTCTAGGGGACTGATGACCTCAGATGTTAAGTCCCATAGTGCTTAGAGCCATTTAAACCATTTTTTTAAAAAAAACCTTCCCCTTTCTTTGAAAAAGGCACAGGTCATACCCATCTACAAGAAGGGCAGTAGAGATGGTCAACAAACCTAACGTCTAGTATACTTGACATCTATTTGTTGTAGAATGTTATAACATATTCTGAGCCTAGTCATAATGAGATATCTTGAACAGAATGATCTTCTCAATGCCAACCAATATGGATTCCGAAAATATAGATCATGTGAAACCGAACTTGCACTTTTCTGTGTGCTAAGTAGATGCAGTATTTCTTGATTTGCGTCAAACATTTGACTCAGCACTACATCGCTTTTTGTCAAAAGTACAATAACATGGGGTATCAAGTGAAATTCGTGACTGGTTTGAGGACTTTCTGGTAATGAGGACGCAGCAAGTTATCTTGTTTGGAGAATCATCGTCAGATGTAGAAGTAAATTCGGGTGTGCTCCAGGGAAGAGTGTCGGAACCTTTCGACACCTTTGCTGCTCATGTTTATCCTAATGACCTTGCAAACAATATTATTAGTAAGCTCAGATTTTGTTGTGGTTATCTGTGAAGAGGTATTTTCTGAAAGAAACTGTATACATATTTAGTCAAATCTTGACAAGATTTGAAAGTCTTGGAAAGATTGGAAACTTGCTTTAAATTTTCATAAATGTAAAATTGTGCACTTCACAAAACGAAAAAACTTAACGTTCTATGACTATAATATCAATAAGTTACTGCTGGAATCGCTCAACTCATACAAATACCTTGGTGTAACACTAGGAATATGAAATGGAATGATCTCATAGGCTCAGTCGTGGCTAAGGCAGGTGGTAGACTTCGGTTTATTGGTAGAATACTCGGGAAGTGCTATCAGTCAACAAAGAAGATTGCTTACAAATACTCGTGCTATCGGTTCTAGACTATCGCTAAATGTGTGGGACCCGTACCAAATACGAGGGGCGTTCAGAAAGTAAGCTCCGATCGGTCGCGAAATGGAAACGACTATGAAAATCCGATAAAGCTTTGCACAGATGTGTTGGGTAGTGTCTCTAGTATAACCCCAGTTAGCATCACGTCGCTCTTCTCATTTCTGAGCTCGCAGTGAGTGCGTAAAGATGTCTAGAAAATAGTGTCTGCCGCCAAGTACGAGGGCCTGGTGAGAAATTTCGCCTGAAGCTATGCAGCTAACACTACATAACTGTCGTGCTGTTTCTTCTTCAAGACAATTCTCAGCCGCATTCTGCAGGGGCAATGAAGATGCTCTTGCATCGTTTTCAAATGGAAATGTGAGATTACCCACAATACAGTCCGCAATTGTCTCCCCCTGGGTTTCATCTCTGGTCACATGAACCGCTGTCTTTGAAGACAACATTTTGACACAGACAACGAGGTGTAGGCCAGCGTGGAGAATTGGCGGAAAGCACTGGCGGCTGCCTTCTATGATGAGGCTATTGAAAAGTTGGTACAACGCTATGACAAAAGTCTAAGTCAGAACGGCGACTACGTAGAGAAGTAGCTGAAAGGTGTAGCTAATTGTTACAAGTAAAACATTTCTGATGTTCACTGTGGTTTCAATTTGGCAATCAATCGGAGCTTACTTTCTGAACAGGCCTCGTACGACTAACAGGGGATACAGAACGTATACAGAGAAGGGCGGTGCGAATGGTCACACGTTTGTTTGATCTGTGGGAGAGTGTCACAGATATACTGAAGGCACTGAATCAGCACACTCTTGAAGATAGACGTAAACTATCCCGAGGAAGTCTATTAATAAAGTTTCAAGAACCGGTTTTGTATAAGAGCTCTAGGAATATTCTGCAACCCCTACGTATCGCTCGCTTAGGGATCGTGAGGATAAAATTAGAATAATTATTGCAGGCACAGAGGCATTCAAAAATTCATTCTTCCCAATATCTATACGTGAATGGAACGGGAAGAAACCCTAGTGACTGGTATAATGGGACGCATCCTCTACTATAACCTCAAGGTGGTTTGCAGATTATAGATGTTGAGGTAGATGTAGATGTAGATCTAAGCCCACGAATCGTCCGTGCACATTCTCATTTCCCTGATCTCCTCCAAGTGGCCCTGATCATTCCCAGATTAAAACACCTAAGCCCTAGTATCGTCAATGTATATGGTTTTCTCCCTGTTGTGCCCCATGTGGCCATTATCACTCTCATGTTAACATATTTGAGCTCATGAATCTTCAATCCACACAGTTTTGTCCCTTTTTTACGCCGAGTGGCACTGACTATTCCCATGATAACATATCTGAGTCCTGGAATCATCCTTGCAAGTGGATGTCTGTCTTTTTTGCGCCAAGTGACGCTCAATCGTCTCAGGTTAACAAACGTGAGCCTCTAATCGTCGAAATACCTGTGATCTCTGTTTTCGCCAGAAGTGGTTCTGATCATTCCCAGATTAACATATCTGAGCCATGAAATCGTTAATTCTAATGGATTTCTGCCTGTCCCCCTCCAAGTGGCTCTAATCTTCCTTGGTTAACGTATCTGAGCCCTGGATTTCTCCCTGTTTTGACCCAAATGACACTGAACAAGTTCAGGTTAGTATATGTGAGCCTTAGAATCATTGATGAGCATGGAGTATTGGACCAAATCATATCTAAGACCTGAAATCGTCGATGCACATGGATTTCTCCCTCTTTTGATCCAAGTGGCCATGGTTATTCCCAGATTAATTTATCTGAGACCTGTATTCGTCGATGTACATGGATTTCTCCATCTTTCGTCCAAATGAGCCTAAACAATCCACAAGGCTTTCTTCGTCGTTTATCTTAAGTGGCCCCTATCATCCCCATTTTAACATATTTAAGCACTGGGATCATCAATGTACATGGATTTCTCTTTGTTTTTCTCCAAGTGCCCCTGATCAGCCCTATGTTAAATCTACCTTAACCTCGTAATTGTCGATATACGTGTCTTTCTCCGTCTTCGACCATGTGGTCTTAAATATTCCAAGTTAACACATATCAGCCATGGAATCGTTGATCCACATGGATTTCACCCTGTTTTTCTCCATGTGGCACTGATCATTCCGAGGTTAATACAGCTAAGCCCTGGAATCGTCGATATATATGGACTGCTCCGTGTCTTGGAATCGTCGATGTACATTTATTTTTTCGCTTTCGACCCATGTGGTTTTGATCATTCCGAGTTATCATATCTGAGCCATGGAATACTTAATGCACATGGATTTCTCCTGTTTTGCTCTAGGTGGCTCTGATCATTCCCAGGTTAGTACATCTAAGCCCTGTAATCGTCCATATATATGGACCTCTCCATGTCTTGTCCCAAGTGACACTCGACAAGTCCAGAGTAACATATCCTGTGCTCTGGAATCGTTGATACATATACATTTTTTTGTCGTTCACCTGAAGTTGCCCTAATTTTGTCTATGTTGACATATCTAAGCCCTGGATTCATTGTTTCACTTTGATTTCTCTCTGTTTTGCTCCAAGTGCCCTGATCATAAACGAGCCTGGAATCGTCGATGTACATGTATTTCTCTGTTTACGACCCAAATAGCTCTGATCATTTACAGGTTAACTTGTCTGAGCAATTGATTCAATGATTCACATGGGTTGCTCGATCTCTGGCGCTGCATGTCTTTTATGATTTCGAAGATAACCTAGGTACAATTCTTCGTTGTTCTATGTTTTAAATCTAAGAAAAAAATACGACTGAAAAAATTTTAAGTGGCCATATGATCGACAGGAAACAACAAAAATGAGCGCAGATGAGTTAGATTTACATGCAAGAATTGAGACTCCATAACTCTATTTAGTCTCTTACATTGAGCAATGCGGAATAAACCAGCCCCATAAGACATGTTCCAAATATCAGCTGTTTGTTTTATGGCGGAAGCAAGTTCAATGAACATAGTGCTGCCGGCGCCAAACGATCAAGTAGCCACAAACACAGGACGGTAGAAACTCACACAGCTCGATTTGTGCGTTATTGGTGGGCTGTGGGTTGCCGTAAACGGGGCCAGGTAATACAAACGCAGGTGCACTCCCATTAGAAAGAAGCATACTTCAAGTCTCATCCAGGCCTTCACATTTAGGTTCACCGTTGTTTCAGTAAACCACTTCTGGAGAGGTCTGCGATGGTTCGTTTGAAAAGAACACCGCCGGTTTCCTCCGTCATCGTTGTCTTATCAGGATTCGTCCTGCCTTTCTAATGACCACGTTGTCGACCACATATTGAAATCTAAACCTCCAACCTTCTTCCATAGTTGCGTCGTATACGATTATTTTTTTAAGGTTTCGTGTCTGAATTTGTAAAAATTAAACGCTTATAGGATCGCTTTGTTGGGTGTCCTTCTATGGAACTGTTAAAAATTTTTTTTCTCAGGAACGAGTAGACTTACCAAGTTCATATTTTTTGTCAAACATTAAAATCTGTCGTTTCTAGGAGGCGCACAAATTTCAAGTTTCTGAGTCACTTCAATAAAAGGATACGGCCATCTACATGGTTTTCAGAAATTACCACTACCAGTCCCCTAGTCCTCTTTTTAAATAGATGTATTTCAGTAAACGATGACCGATTTTGAGCTGCCTATAAGCTCATCCTCACATTCAGTGCTTTTTTGTTTTAGCTTTGAGTGGCTTGTCGTGTATAGTTAATAGATACTACAGATATATATTTGTTATGTGCAGCAAAATGTGTTTTGTTTTTCTCAAATGTGTGTGAAATCTTATGGGACTTAACTGCTAAGGTCATCAGTCCCTAAGCTTACACACTACTTAACCTAAGTTATCCTAAGGACAAACACACACACCCATGCCCGAGGGAGGATTCGAACCTCCGCCGGTATCAGCCGCACAGTCCATGACTGCAGCGCCTGAAATCGCTCGGCTAATCCCGCGTGGCTGTTAAATTCATATTACATCACATAAAAAATATATTTTGTCACTTGAACGTACATTCCATTCATCATCCATTAAAAGCATGAGAGACGAACATTACTGAATGCAAACACAAGTTGCAGTCATGTTTTAGAAACTAAATAAAAACCTTTGTCCTATCTCTCTCTGCATCTGTACAGTGTGGTCACCTGCACGCTTCCCTTTTGATGTCCGGGTAGTCTAAGGAACTACTGTAGAAATTTTGATATGGTTTTTGAATTCCCAGGTCCAATATCTTGCCAGTATCGATATCTATATCTTTTATAATACTGCTGTGCGGTGTGGGATCCTTACCAGGTAGGACTGGCGGGGTACATCGAAAAAGTTCAAAGAAAGGCAGTACGTTTTGTATTATAGCGAAATATGCGGGAGAGTGTCACAGAAATGATACAGGATTTGGGCTGGAAATCATTAAAAGAAAGGCGTTTCTCGTTGCTACTAAATCATCTCACGAAATTCCAATCACCAAACTTCTCCTCCGAATGCGAAAATATTTTGTTGACACCGACCTATATAGGGAGGAACAATCACCACGATAAAATAAGGGAAATCGGAGCTCGTACAGAAAGATATAGGTGTTCATTCTTTGCACGCGCTATACGAGATTGGAATAATAGAGAATTGTGAAGGTGGTTCGATGAACCCTCTGCCAGGCACTTGAATGTGATTTGCAGAGTATCCATGTAGATATAGAAAAATCGTTGAGATTCTCGAGTCCCAGGATGGATGAAATATAAATACAGGGTGACAATTGTTGAACTATATGAAATAAAATCGTCAAAACTTCTGAACAATTTGCGTTAGGACGCTCAAACTGCACGGTTGGCCGCAGGGCATGATGGGAATTAGTATGGACGTTATGGTTTCGTTTAGCGACGAAGCCTACTTTCATTTGGATGATTTCGTCAATTAGTAAAATTGGCACATTTGGGGGACTGACTGTTCCGGCGTAACGATTAGCGCTGGCAGTTAAGATGAAGAAAGCAAGTCACGGAATAATCATTGCGACATTCCTTGATGGCACGGTGGTTACCGAACGGCACGTGCAGGTTTTGGAAGATGATTTCATCCCTAGTATCCAAAGTGACCCTGATTTCGACAAAACGTGGTTCATGCAAGACGGAGCGCGACCCCATCGAAGCAGGAGAGCGTTTGACATCCTGAAGGACGACTTTGGGGACCGCATTCTGGCTCTGGGGTAGACAGAGGCCACCGGCATGGACCTCAATTTGCCGCCATAGTCTCCCGACTCTGAGCACATGCGACTCCTTTTCGTGTGGCTATATTAAAGACAAAGCGTACAGAAATAACCCCAAAACCATTGCTGAGCTGAAAACAGCCATTCAAGAGGTCGTAGACACCATCGACGTTCCGACACTTCAGCGCGTCATGTAGAATTTCGTTATTCATCTGCGCCACATCATTACCAATGATGGCAGGCGGAGTGGCCACGTTGTTTGAGGCGCCATGTAACGGATTGCGCGGCTCCTCGCGCCGGAAGTTCAAGTCTTCCCTTAGAGATGGGTGTATGTGTTGTTCTTAGCATAATTTAGTTTAAGTAGTGTGTAAGTCTAGGGACCAATCACCTCAGCAGTTTGGTCCCTTAGGAATTCACACACACGCACACAAATATGATGGTAGGCATATCGACAAGGCGTAACCCAAATCTGAGTATCTGTAGTGACGTTTACATATTGAATAAAGTGTGTACGCGCAGTAGTTTGTAACAATTTTTTTTCATATAGTTCAATAATTGTCACCCTGTCTCGTCAAATTCCATAACCGTTGCGTTCATCATCGGAACGCAGCTCCATTACAAGCATATGCTAATAGCGTCTATTACCTCCTGCGGAAGTTCAGCTTCCTGTCGTGACTATAAAAGTGTAAAACACCGGTCAGTACTCTGTGAACAAGAGCGTAGCCGCTTTGTTCCGGTCGTTACTGCGTCGGTGAGCCAGCACTCGGAATACCGATGCCAGAAGAGGATTAAGGCCTACCGTGGCAGCGGGCCACTTGTTACTACATTACCGCTTACCGCTGCATGTAGCCGGCCTTGCGCCGATCGGCATTGACACTCGGCGGCGAAAGCGGGCGGGAAAGGTCCCAGCTCGGCCGCATTATTAATGAGCAGTGCCAGGTGAGCCGACGAACGAGAACACTGTTCGCTGCCAGCGCACTAAGGCAGTCGCGGGGCGGGAGCAACTTTCTCAGGATGCAGATCCAGCCGCAACTTGCCAGCTTCTTTTTACTGCGCCGGCCGTCGTAATAAACATAATTGCTTCGACAGTCGCCCGAGTACGGTGCGTTGTGCAAACGCAAAACCCAGAACGCAGATGTTATAATTTCCGTCGCGCGAGAAAGAAAGCAAAAGGTGGGGGAGAGGCGAAGTGGGTGCGGCCAGAGTTCTCCAACAGGTCCTCCGGAGAACAAAGGGATCACTCGCCGACGCTGGCTGCTGGCACCGGCGCCGGGCGTCAAACCGCCAACTAAAAACACCTGTCCGGGGAAAGTGCAGCCCTGATATACGAGGCCCCACTAGGGACTCGCGCGGACGCTTTAGCCTCCTAAGTACGGACCAATACCAATACATTTTATCGAAGGCGCGGGGCCAAAATTTAAAGGGAGTTTTATAGGACCGGCGCCGCGGTCGTTTACGAGCGCACAAATCCCGCATTAACGGCGGCTCTGTTTTTGTGGCGGGCACTGTGCGGCCGGCCTCCACTGCTCTCGCCGGGGCCCGGCAGCAGCGCCGCGGATAAAGACGTCGGGTTTATTGGCGGCTCCGGAGGACGCAACACGGCGCAGACTCCGCCGTCCGCGCCGAGCACGACGCCGACGCTGACGACGAAACGCTCCCGGGTTCGCATCCCGACCGACCGCGACCGCTTACTTAACTACACTACTGTTCGGAAAAGAGAAACACCAAGACTGAGAGTTCTGACCACAACGAAATTTTTTCCACCAATTAGGAACACGACACAGCACAAATGATTAGCATTACAGATTTGTACATGCAAATGGTTCAAATGGCTCTGAGCACTATGGGACTTAACATCTGAGGTCATCAGTCCCCTAGAAGTTAGAACTACTTAAACCTAACTAACCTAAGGATATCGCACACATCCATGCCCGAGGTACGATTCGAACCTGTGACCGTTGCGGTTGCGCGGTTCCACACTGAAGCGCCTAATTTGTACATGCAAACTTACATTTTTAACATTTGTAGACTTAGACAAAGCCTTTGACAGTGTTGAATGGAATACTCCCTTTGAAATTCTGAAGGTATCGGGGATAAATTACAGAGAGTGAAAAGATATTTACAACCTGCACAGGTAGTTGTAAGAGTCGAGCGGCATGAACAGCGAGTAGTGATGAGAAGGCAGTGAGAAAGGGCTGTAGCCCATCGTCATTGTTATTCAGTCTGTACACCGAACAGGCAGTGAAGGAAATGAAAGAAAAATTTGAAGTAGGAATTAAAGTTCAGGGAGAAGAAATAAAAACTTCAAGGTTACACTGTAATTCTGTCTGAGACAGCAAAGGACTTGGAAGAGTAGTTGAACGGAATGGACAGTGTCTTGAAAGGAGGTTGTAAGATAAACAGTAACAAAAGCAAAGCAAGGATTGTGGATTGTAGTCGAGTTAAATCAGGTGATGTTAAGGAAATTAGATTAGGAAACGACGCACTTAGAGTAGTAGATAATTTTTGCTACTTGGGCAGAAAAATAACTCATGGTGGCCAAAGTAGAAACGGTATGAAATGTACATTCGCAATTGCAAGAAAAACGTTTCTGAAGAAGAGAAATCTGCTGACATCCAACATACAACTAAGTATTAGGAAGTCTTTTCTGAAAGTATTTGTTCAAATGGTTCAAATGGCTCTAAGCACTATCTGAGGTCATCAGTCCCCTAGAACTTAGAACAACTTAAACTTAACTAACCTAAGGACATCACACACATCCATCCGCGAGGCAGGATTCGAACCTGCGACCGTAGCGGTCGCGCGGTTGCAGACTGTAGCGCCTAGAACCGCTTGGCCACACCGGACGGCTGAAAGTATTTGTCTGGAGTGTAACCATGTGTAGAAGTAAAACATGGACGATAAAGAATTTAGACAAAAAGAAAGTAGAAGCTTTCGAAATGTGGTGCTACAGAAGAATGTTGCAGATTAGATGGATAGATCAGTAAACTAATGAGGAGGTACTGAACAGAACTGGAGAGACCAGAACTTTGTGGTATAACCTGACTAGAAGAAGTGATTGGTTGATTGGACACATTCTGAGACATCAAGGGATCGGCAACTTACTACTGGAGGGTAGCGTGAGGGTATAAATCGTAAAGGAAGACCGAGAGATGAATACAGTAAGCAGATTCAGAACGATGTAGGTTATAATAGTTATTTGGAGATGAAGTGGCGCGCACAGGATAGAGTAGCATCGAAAGCTGCATCGGACCAGTTTTCAGAGTGAAGACCACAACAAAAACACGTGCACTGTGACTGTGGAAATTCAGTACATAGTAGCACCATCACGTGCAGCAGCCAGAGCCGCTGGATGTCGTGTCATGGAATCAGGGAGCGCCTGAATATGCTGCTGGGGAACACTCTGCCTCGCCCTGTGTAAGCGCGCCAACAGAGCACTTTCTGGTGCTTAAGGAGTACCTGAACGAACAACCTGCCGACCGACCTTATCCCAGACATTTACTTTATTTATTTATTTCATTAACAGTACAGAGTAACCCACCGCCTTGAAATGTAAGGTGGGTCGTATGCTTCTGAATCTAATAGCACAGACTTATCATTGTTGCAGCCTTATTGGCATACAGTTGTTAATGCTTTTTTTTTAAATAATATAAAGAACATAATATATAAAGATTTCTCTGAGGTTACAGAGAATTGAATGCTTAACAATTGTTAAAATGGTTCCCAGACATGTTCGATGGGGACGTAACAGGTGAACGGGCAGGATAGGGAAGCAGTGGTACCCGTGGTTCCTCGAAGATCTCTTGCACATTCCTCGCCACACGTGGCCGGGAGTTGTCCTGCTGAAATATGCCACATGGAATGGCCTGCAGGAGATGCAGTACCTCGGCTGTAAAACTTTCCTGACGTAGCGGTGCCGGCTGCGGTGGTCTCGCGGTTCTAGGCGCGCAGTCCGGAACCGTGCGACTGCTACGGTCGCAGGTTCGAATCCTGCCTCGGGCATGGATGTGTGTGATGTCCTTAGGTTAGTTAGGTTTAAGTAGTTCTAAGTTCTAGGGGACTAATGACCACAGCAGTTGAGTCCCATAGTGCTCAGAGCCATTTGAACCATTTTTGACGTAGCGGTAGCTGATCAGAGTGCCCTCAGGTCGTAGGTGGCGAGATCGCGTTTCACAGGCAATGGCGCCCAAAACCATCACACTTGCAGTTTGTTCGCTATGCTGCTCAACAATACAATCTGCCCGATTGCGTTCACCGCGGCGGTTTCGAACGCGTATGAGGCCATTTCTGTAGGGCAGATTGAAGTGGGATTTGTCCGAAGAGACTACACTTTGCCGCTCAGCTTCCCGTTGCAGTCTGCGGCGTTGGTGGTTCTGGTCAACGGAAGCCGAAGCAGTGGCATGTGTGCCACCAGCCCAGCACGCAGAAAATGGCGTCGAACCGTCGACACAGACAAGACCACACCTGCTGCAGTCTCCAATGTCACACCAACCCTGTGGACGTAGTTGTTCTGTCCATTACGGCCAAGCGGACAAGATGGTGGTCATCTCATGCTGGGGTCACATTGTATCGCCCAGCACCTTGTCGACGCTGTCTACGGTCCTCTTGTCTCCACTGGTTTCACGTAGGCTTCACTATTGAAGCAGCGTGTGCCCTGTACGAGCCGCGTTGGCACGGAACGACAGATCCGCCTCCCACAGACCAATCATCCTGCTCCGTTCGAACGCACTCTCACGCCGATATTCCACCCTGTGATGTCGGCAAGGCATAAAGACACTTGGTTACACGTTCCCACTTTGTATGACGGCTCCGCACCGACTAAGCATTGCGTTCACACTGACCTATTCGGTCACAGAAAAGAGGGCGCTGCTTGGTCTACGTGCATGCCATCTCTCTGCCACTGAAATCACCTACTGTGGGTCCACTGTTCTACACGTCCTCCGATCGTGGCGTGTTGCAAATCATTCCTTTGAGTGTTTCACTTTTTACAACCAGTAATGTATGTTCGCAGAAGTCTCCATTGTGTCAGTAAATTTAGTAACGTCGTTAGACATTCAGGAGATATACCAATAGTTCCCACCAGATCACCAAAGTTAACCGCTGTCGGGCTTGGCTAGTACTTGGATGGGTGACCGTCCGGTCTTTTTGAGCACTGTTGGCAAGCGGGGTGCACTCAGTCCTTTTGAGGCTTTTCAGAGCTACTTGATATGGAAGTAGCAACTCTGGTCACGAAAACTGACAACGAACGGGAAAGTGGTGTACTGACCACATAGACCCCTCCATATCCGCTTCCAGTGACACTTGAGGGCTAAGGATGACACGGCGGTCGGTCGGTACCGTTGGGGCTCCGAAGCCCGTTTGGATGAAGTTTAGCTTTAATGGTTTTAGTGTTCCGGGGAGCGGAATATGTGCATATTACTAAAAATTTTGTTTTAACGCTGTAAAATTACCGTTTATTGGTAAAGTAAGTGGGTTATGAATAAATATGAAAGGTGTGTACCACGTCTAAGTACAGTAAAGCCATATTACGGGATAAAACTTGTTTTGGGGGTACAACAGGAGCAAGGAGTGGGGTTGAGGGAGATTGGAGGGTTGAAGCGTGAGCGGAGGTACGTCGCTGCATTGAGGTCATGCAGTTCCCTCCTTAGTAGTGAAACGTCCCCTTAGAACAATTTTACACGACTGTGCTTAACCTGACACACAATATTTTTTTAGCGCAACGCGATCTGACTTTCAACACAATATTTTGTTAGCGCAACGCAATCTGACTTTCAATAATCTCTACAAGAGAATGGCCCTGACTAACATTAAACTATACCTTTCGCAAATCACTCACCTCACAAAAATCTTCGCTGCTCAAGCTACTGCAATACAGCGAGCGCCACTACTGCCAGCTAAATAAAAGATTCAAACTATGGAAGGCACTAACTACTGATAGGGATAGTTAGCAAATGAAAGATATTAATAGAGAACAAAGAATGTATTTACCTTTATATCATCATATATATATATATATATATATATATATATATATATATATATATATATATATATATATATAGAGCACTTCATGACAACTTCCAAAACTCCGCCATCTCTCTCCCCACATCCACCACTGCTGGCGGCTCACCTCCAACTGCGCAACGTTGCGCGCTGTTCACAGCCAGCTGCCTAACACTACAATGGTTGAGTATTACAACAATGCAAAGCAGCCACAGACTGCACACGGCACAGCCGGTGATTTTCATACTGAGGTGGCGTTACCAATAAAAAAACCTAAACAGCCTACTTACATAGCCCCCATGCTCCCCACAAAAAATTTTACAAATTTTGTTGGGCACTGGCCAATACATATTTGTTAAAATTTTTCATAATCGTAATTACAATAACAAAGAAATCAAATGCACACACTTATTGATACAATGTTGGTCAAAAGCTAAAATTTTCTCACAGTCCATAAAGACAGTCCTGATCATTCATCACATTGCAGTGTTTTTCTCAAAGTCTGAGCAGTAAAAGAAAATGCACACGGAAGTAGTGGATTTCCATGCAGTCTTGAAGAAGTATCGTTGTCCTTCCAACGGAAAGACAGTGCTGACTCTTGACATGCAGGCAGGTAATGGGCCACAACAGAGCAAACCCACAGCGGAGTCAATCGAAGTTTTGAAGAGTATTGGTGGGTAGGTCATCACAGAGCAGACCCACTGTAGTCCTGGTAGAAATGACGGTACTGGTGGGCCACCAGAGGTGCAGACCCACTGTAGTCCTTGTAGAGATGGCCAGCAGCCATCTGTTGTGACTGTGCAGGTGCACAATCACCATTGAAGAGTCTTGCGGATAATTTAGCAAGTCCATAACCACCACTTGTGCACTCACAAAGTTTTTGGAATAGTCCTCAGAACCAGCAATGCTGTTATCCAGTCCCTTGCTGAATCATTAAAACATGTGCAAACACTATCACTCCCTACTTCTCTCATATTGTGCATATGCTATGACCAACAGAAACGAGTGCAGTCAAAATATACTTAATTTGAAGACCTGGTGTCAATTACAATATTATAACATGAGAATACAATTACAAAGGTACAAAATACATTAGTAAAGAACATAACAATACAGATAACATTTGTAGTAAAACAGGCTTTACAAAAGAATAGAAATAAACATATACATTAGTGTTACAAAAATAATGACATAAGTACATACATAAAAGATCAGAATAGCTTTTGAAACATCAACTTTACACATGAGCATTAAAATAGAACAGAATTACTAATATCTAACATCTTTACAAAGTAAATAACATATTATCAATGCAAATTATATTTGAGGATAACAGTATTCCTCATCATAGTGAATGTAGCTTAGTATTAGAAAAATTCTACAACATAAGTCTTATCAGATATACATATAAATACAGGAAAAACATAAATACACAAGGGAACACAAACACATAGGGGATAACACAATGGAAAGGACAGGGTTCGTTTTCAGTGTAACTTTTGGTACTGCAGTATTTTGCGAACAAAACCTTTTGTTTGTTCTTGGAGATCTCCCTTCGTTCGTCATTATTCCCAAAAAGTCCTATCTGTACCTCTTTTCTGTATTTTTTTCGTATAACTTCTAAATGCATTTCTTCCAATTCATCACAACGCAGTCTCTTATATAGTCTACCCCCTCTTAAGCTAACTTAAATCTACTGAGCTCAGACATTAAACTAAGGGACGAGGCAATGCAGCAACACATAAAACAATAAACGCAAACAGCAATGACAAAAATTGCAGATTTGCAAAGGAAGCAGCATTTTAGATATTAGCAAAGCAATTGTAATATTACAACTAATCTAAGGTAATGTACAACAAATAATAACAAGAAATCATTAGTAAAACTGGCTTAACAGAATAATACAAAGTCAAATTCAATAACACTATGCCTGGCAAACAGCAGCAACTTATACCTAAACATGACATAGCTCAAGCAGAAAAAATAGTAGACTAAAGATAACAATGCAGATAAGGGAAATGTATAATCACATCTTAATGTCTAAGTAATTAAAGTGGTGCACCACAACAACGTATTGTAAAAAAAATATTACCATATACTTGAAAAGAAAATTATGTGTGCAGTTACTGTTACTAGTCCCTTCTTATTGTTCTTTCCTTTCCAAGTGCTCCCTTTTTTTTTTTTTTTTTTTTTAGAATGTGGATTACAAAATTATTATTTAATAGATCTGTAGACAGAAAATATTTAAATTAGTACATCTATAAAATTTTATTTTAACCAGTGCTGCAGTGCAGCTAGAAACTAGATATTAAACAAAATGGGCAAAGCAAGGCGTGAAACGTCATTCACTAGCCATATGACATTTCTCTCAATTAACACGACAATAGCCGTGAAATGTTTCTCATCGTTTTCAAGTTCGACCGTGTCGTTTTTGCGATGCTTTCTACAAAGGAACGTCAATAGCGATTATAATGGCCTCCCCTAATGGCTTTTTCTTCTACCTGTGCCGCTGGAAGGCTAATGGCCCCTTTTTTTTTTGTTCGGGCGGCTGTCGCCCAGGTGGGTGCCCGCGACGCATTACGTGCAGGTGGTCACTTAACTTTCGTACGGAAATATTTACGACAGCAGTTTCCACTACAATGGCAGTCTTAAATATTTCACAGGTCAAGAATTAGCGTTGCAAATCTGTAAAAACAAAATCCTATGAATATAACAGTGTCCAAAAAAATTTTCGTCGGCATTGTGATACATTCACGCATTTACACACATTTCATAATTCTAAAAGTACGATTCTCGGTTTCCAACATACGTCTTCACAAGGCAGAGTTCCTAACCGTTACTCATTACTCCTTACCTTATTATACATATATATATTCGTCGACGCTTCTTTAATATTTCATTACATGAAATACGTAGCATAATCAAATTCCTCATATAGCATCAGCTTCTTGACCATAAACATACCTCAGCAGCACAAAACACATCGTCGTCGTCAAAATAACATCATAACACCTCAGTCAAATCTCAAAAACGTCGTAGCTTTCTGCAATAATTTCAAAACCTAAAAAAATTCTCTGCTCATGTCAGTAGTGTCATTTACCTCAAACGTACTTTAAAAATCATGCTCCCTTACCAAATACATCATTCAAAGCTCTCATAGTATCACAATGGTTCTGAAAAAAATATGAAGAGTTCACAAGGTACATACAAAATACAATTTCGTAAGAGTGAAGTTATCCAACTGTGTAATTACGTAAACATCTGTCACTGATGTAGTAAAAAAAAATGTTTATCTCTCAGTTACATGATCAGATAGCTGTGTAATTTATGTGTTGGAGAAATATGGTACCGATGTGTAAAGTTGTATAAGCAAATACCATATTAGCTAGGGTTCCTTGTGGTTGCCACACACATGGTACACAAAGTAAGCGTGTACCCCCCTGAGGATAAATGTAATTATACCCTCAGGTGTTACAAATTACAGCAATGGAATGAAATGTATCTCGGAAAACTTTCTTTGTAATTCAAAAATCTTTAAAAATAAATGTTTTAAGTACAAAATTAATCACTGAAATACGTGTCCTGTAGCGCTAAACTGTGCGTCATGTTGTAAGATAATCTCTGTGGAAGTCTTGTAGTTATCGTCCTCCGAAAGCTAAGTTCTGCAGAAGTCAATGTACTTACCTGATGATACACAAAAGTGAAATGCTTTGCGTATAGATATCTTAGTTATTACGCTTATTGTTGTGATGAAGAAAGTACTGTGCTGTAACGTATTGTTGTGCTACGGAAAAGGCTGCCTCATTGTTGCTATACCACAAGAGTTACTACTAAAACATGTTTTACTTTCCAGAAGAATTCAGAAAAACTGTGCAGATATCGTAGCCAGATATAAAACAGATACACCGCAAAAGCAACAAGGTAAATTCTGTCACACATTAGTAGCGTCGTGATATAGTCGTGTAGCTGTCAAATAAACTAACCTCTGTGTCATCTGGTATCTCTCAGAAAGCACTTTAATTTCAGAATGTATTTTCAAATAAACCAAAATGTTGCATTAAAATCTCAAGTTAAAAAAGCACATTATCTCTCAATAAACGGTGTTACATGTGAAATGTGGTGTAAACCTTTGCTCTTCCTAGTACGCAGAGTTTCAACTTTAACGCAATTATCAAGTGGTATACGTCGGTAAAGAATACTGGAATTTTTCTCAAGGTTAGCGTCTGTGTTATTTTTCTCGGAGCCAGCGGGCGCACGCGGCTGCCTGCTGTGCGAGTCATTGTCTGTTTCTTTGCTGGCGCTCGTCGTTATTCGGATTAGGAGACCGAACTTCTACAAATTCGCCTTGCCGAGAGGGCCCAGCTCTGTTTGAGTCCCGCCAGTTCTGATGCAATTCAGGTCTGTCGTTACGATCACATCGTCTGTCGTCATGTCGGTAGTTTCTGTGGTTTCTTTCTTGTCGGTTAAGTGGTGGAGAATTTCTCCCTGAATCGTAACTGCGCGCTGGACCGTTGCGTCTAAAGTTATTCTGTCCCTCGTAATAATAATTGTTTTGGTTCCCATATTGTCTGTTTCTCTGATTGTCTCTGTGATAGTCATTACCGCGGAGAGGTGATCTTTCCCTGTAATTATTACTACTCTGCCAACGGTTGTTATACGGGTGGTGTCTGTTTCGGTCACGATTTGTGTTGTGAGAATAGACTTGTTGCGTCCAGTTATTATTTCTTTCATCGCGGAATTGCGACGGATGTGATCTGTAATTGTTGTGCTCGTGCGTTCCGCGATTGTCAGTGTCAATTTCCAGTTCTTGTAAGAGTCCTTGAAATGCTTCAATGTCGTCTTTGCAACGTCCTGCCAAAATAATATGTCGCAAATGTTCAGGCAGTTTGATTAAGCAAATGCGGATGAGTTCTGAGGGGCTGTATGGGTTTGACAGGTACTGATTCTTGTGCAACATGTCTTCAAAATATTTCACAAGACTGGAGAATTCAGATTGTTCGAAATGTTTCATCATTATGATGCCATGTTTTACTCGGTCTTGTGTGGCTTGAGACCAATATGCTGAGAGGAAGGCATGGTCAAATTCTCCTTCACTATGACAATCGTGAATGACCGAACGCATTCTTACAGCTGGTTCATTCTCTAAATAGCCACACATAAATTCTAATCTGTGTTCTAATGACCAGTTGGGGGGAAAACAATGAGAGAATTGATGAAGCCACGCTTGTGGATGAATGTCGTTGGCAGAATTCTTAAACGTTTTGAATTTACGTGTGGTAATGAACAGCTTATAGTCAAAGTCATCATGTCGGCGAGTCGCATATCGGTCATTGTTACGTCGTGTCGGCGGTTCCATCTCAAAATTCGGTGTGCCTTGCCAATTTCTTTTATAATTTCCGAAGTGTCCTGTGTTATTATTTTGTGGTTGTTCCGTATTTCTATGTCCCTCTTCCCGTATTGGGGCGCGAGTGTCCTCTGAAATACGTAATTCTTGTATTACCTGTGTCAGCTGATCTTGTACTTCGCGGATTTCTCTTTTGTACTGTGTATTGATTTGATTTTTGATTTTGTTTGAATTTTCTAATTTCTTCATACTCTTCTGTGTCATTAAAGACTACCGGTTTTGTGTCGTTCAGATTATCATCTACCTTCGTAGATAAGTTAGTGAACTGATCCGAAAGTTCGGCTACTTTCTCCGATAGTGAACACATTTCCTCAGTGTGTTTTTCTGAACCAAGTTTCAGAGTGTCCATTTGTGTTGAAATCGCATCTACTGTGTCCTTTAAGTTTTCTTGAGTTTTTGCAAGTTGCGTAACCGAATCGGTAGATGCAACTGAGTCAATTTTAGCCGACAAGGTCTCATGATTTTCATGAACAATGGTTTGCAGTTCTTTTATGGCTGCTTCGTGATTCTGTAATGCATTTTCATGCCGCGAAAAAATAGGTTGAAAATGCTCACAAATTTGTGTTTTTACATCATTACAGACTTTTTGACATTTCGATTCAATATTATGTAACTCGGTAGTTAAATCTTCACGTGTTTGTTCAAGCTTATTTTCCACTGAGTCTAACTTTTGAAGCTTTTGTTCCATTGCGTCTAACTGTTGCTGTGTTTGACTCTGATTTTGTTCAAGCGTTGTGTCTAACTTTTGAAGATTTTGTTCCATTGTGTCTAATTTTTCAAGCTTTTGTCCCATTTGTTGCATTAATTGTAATAACAATGCACTGGTGTCTGAAACACGTTCCTCAGTGCTTTTCGGCAGTGAAGTTGCACCGGCAACATTCACATTTTGACAAGCAGAAAATGTGTCTTGACTTATTTGAGAAAACGGTGAGGACCCAAATCCTGAATTCACAGCATTTGCGAGATTGTTTCCTGTCGTTTCGGATTCCTGAGCCGAGCTATTGCCGACCGATCGATCGATAATGCTTCCCTGTTCTCTAATTGTTTCGCTGTCTACACCATTGTTTGCCGCCCGCTCCATTTCCGTATGCACAATTACCAAATTATTACTTTGAACATCAGTTAATTCATTACTCGGTGGCGCTAACACACTGCTTTCGTCTTCGCTGTCATTTCTCAATTTACTTTGGAGCCTAGTATTACGTTTTTCACACGCCATTATTGTCACAGTATTTCACACGACAACACAGAAAAGCACAATTTGAAGATCAAAAATAAGAGAACACATTAACATAACACTGAAAATAATATCTAGTTAATTGCAGCTGCGAAATACTTGGTGCAAATCTACATGCATGCCACACCTGTTTTACTGTACAACAATGAAAAACTACAACTACAATGGAAATTCTCTCTACAATTACGCGCTAGCAATAAACAAAATCTACACTAATTACACAAACTACAAGAAAAAATCAGAAGATTCCAGTGAGGTATCCTCGGCTAAGGGTCGACATATGAAACGTCCCCTTAGAACAATTTTACACGACTGTGCTTAACCTGACACACAATATTTTTTTAGCGCAACGCGATCTGACTTTCAACACAATATTTTGTTAGCGCAACGCAATCTGACTTTCAATAATCTCTACAAGAGAATGGCCCCGACTAACATTAAACTATACCTTTCGCAAATCACTCACCTCACAAAAATCTTCGCTGCTCAAGCTACTGCAATACAGCGAGCGCCACTACTGCCAGCTAAATAAAAGATTCAAACTATGGAAGGCACTAACTACTGATAGGGATAGTTAGCAAATGAAAGATATTAATAGAGAACAAACAATGTATTTACCTTTATATCATCATATATATATATATATATATATATATATATATATATATATATATATATATATATATATATATAT
Organism: Schistocerca nitens; assembly: GCF_023898315.1. NCBI lineage: Eukaryota > Metazoa > Arthropoda > Insecta > Orthoptera > Acrididae > Schistocerca > Schistocerca nitens. Next base: position 844,447,591 of record NC_064617.1, read on the forward strand.
ATATAGAGCAGTTCATGACAACTTCCAAAACTCCGCCATCTCTCTCCCCACATCCACCACTGCTGGCGGCTCACCTCCAACTGCGCAACGTTACGCGCTGTTCACAGCCAGCTGCCTAACACTACAATGGTTGAGTATTACAACAATGCAAAGCAGCCACAGACTGCACACGGCACAGCCGGTGATTTTCATACTGAGGTGGCGTTACCAATAAAAAAACCTAAACAGCCTACTTACAGTAGATCTACAAACTGAAGACTGAGTATGTGACTCCCCGCCATATCTACCCCTATATGTCACAGGAAGAAACTACATGGTGTTTCACAAAGCTATACCGAACGTCATCAATAAGTCTTATGAATCACTGGCGACACATTGCACAGACATGCCTTGGTACGGGCATAGGAGGGACGAGGGGAGAGGGTTGTGGAGGAGGGTTAATTTCCTCAAAGTATGTTTATATTACATTCAATACAGACATGACTTACTAGGGGGAAATTGATACCTAGTCATCTTGTACGGGTCCTATAGCATTCTTCTGGGAAAGGCGATTTCCTCCACGAGCGCTACTCACTTTTCAATTTACACACGGACTGTACGTCTCCAGTATTTCCAGTCCAGTTCTCTTATGTGTATACAAAAAGTAACTTCACTCAGCACGTCTATTTTCAGTTTATTAAGCGACTCCTTAAGTGCAGCTGTTAATTGAACTTCGATATAAGTCCCTGTAAACAATGGCTGTGAAGTGCTTAATTTGTAAGTACCATGTTGTCGATCCTCCCCCCAATGACCAATGGACCTTGCCGTTGGTGGGGACGCTTGCGTGCCTCAGCGATACAGATGGCCGTACCGTAGGTGCAACCACAACGGAGGGGCATCTGTTGAGAGGCCAGACAAACGTGTGGTTCCTGAAGAGGGGCAGCAGACTTTTCAATAGCTGCAGGGGAAACAGTCTGGATGATTGACTGATCTGGCCTTGCAACACTAACCAAAACGGCCTTGCTGTGCTGATACTGCGAACGGCTGAAAGCAAGGGGAAACTATGGCCGTAATTTTTCCCGAGGGCATGCAGCTTTACTGTACGGTTAAATGATGATGGCGTCCTCTTGGGTAAAATATTCCGGAGGTAAAATAGTCCCCCATTCGGATCTCCGGACGGGGACTACTCAAGAGGAAGTCGTTACCAGGAGAAAGAGAACTGGCGTTCTTACGGATCGGAGCGTGGACTGTCATATCCCTTAATCGGACAGGTAGGCTAGAAAATTTAAAAAGGGAAATGGATAAGTTAAACTTAAATATTGTGGGAATTAGTGAGGATCGGTGGCAGGAGGAACAAGACTTCTGGTCAGGTGAGTACAGGGTTATAAATACAAAGTCAAATAGGGGTAATGCAGGAGTAGGTTTTATAATGAATAAAAAAAATTGGAATACGGGTAAGCTACTACAAACAGCATAGTGAACGCATTATTGTAGCAAAGATAGATACAAATCCCATGCCTACCACTGTAGTACAATTTTATATGCCAATTAGCTCCGCAGATGACGAACAGATTGATGAAATGTATGATGAGATAAAAGAAATTATTCAGATAGTGAAGGGAGACGAAAATTTAATAGTCATGGGTGACTGGAATTCAACAGCAGGAAAAGGAAGAGAAGGAAACGTAGTAGGTGAATATGGAATGAGGGTAAGGAATGAAAGAGGAAGCCGCCTGGTAGAATTTTGGACAGAGCATAACATGATCATAGCTAACACTTGGTTCAAGAATCATGAAAGAAGGTTGTGTTCATGGAAGAAGCCTGGAGATACTGGAAGGTGTCAGATAGATTATACAATGGTAAGACAGAAATTTAGGAGCCAGGTTTTAAATTGTAAGACATTTCCAGGGGCAGGTGTGGACTCTGACCACAATCTATTGGTTATGAACTGTAGATTAAAACTGAAGAAACTGCAAAAAGGTGGGAATTTAATGAGATGAGACCTGGATAAACTGAGGTTGTCCAGACAACCAGAGGTTGTAGGGAGTTTCAGGGAGAGCATTAGGGGACGATTGACAAGAATGGGGGAAAGAAATTCAGTAGACGAAGAATGAGTAGCTTTGAGAGATGAAATAGTGAAGGCAGCAAAGGATCAAGTAAGCAAAAAGACGAGGGCTAATAGAAATCCTTGGGTAACAGAAAAGGTATTGAATTTAATTGATGAAAGGAGAAAATAAAAAAATGCAGTAAATGAAGCAGGCAAAAAGGAATACAAACGTCTCATAAATAAGATCGACAGGAAGTGGAAAATGGCAAAGCAGGGATGGCTCGAGAACAAATGTATGGATGTAAAGTCGTATATCACTAGGGGTAAGATGAATACTGGCTACAGGAAAATTAAAGAGACCTTTGGAGTAAAGAGAATCTGTTTCATGAATATCAAGAGCTCAGATGGAAACCCAGTTCTAAGCAAAGAAGAGAAAGCAGAAAGGTGGGAAGGGGTATATAAAGGGTCTATACAAGGGCGATGTACTTGAGGACAATATTATGGGAATGGAAGAGGATGTAGATGAAGATGAAATGGGAGATACGATACTGAGTGAAGAGTTTGACAGAGCACTGAAAGACCTTAGTCGAAATAAGTCCCCGTGAGTAGACAACATTCCATTATAACTATTGACAGCCTTGGGAGAACCAGCCCTGACAACACTCTACCGAGCAAGATGTATGAGACAGGCGAAATACCCTCAGACTTCAGAAATATATAATAATTCCAATCCCAAAGAAAGCAGGTGTTGACAGATGTGAAATTACCGAACTATCAGTTTAATAAGCCACGGCTGCAAAATACTAACATACGAATGGAAAACCTCGAGGAAGATCAGTTTGGATTCCGTAGAAATGTTGAAACACGTGAGACGTTTCTGAAAGTATTTGTATGCCCATGTATGTAAGTGAAACGTGGACGATAAATAGTTTAGACAAGAAGAGGACAGAAGCTTTCGAAATGTGGTGCTACAGAAGAATGCTGAAGATTTGATGGGTAGATCACATAACTAATGATGAGGTATTGAACAGAATTGGAGAGAAGAGAAATTTGTGGCACAACTTGACTAGAAGAAGGTTCAAAATGGTTCAAATGGCTCTGAGCACTATGGGACTCAACTGCTGAGGTCATTAGTCCCCTAGAACTTAGAACGAGTTAAACCTAACTAACCTAACGACATCACAAACATCCATGCCCGAGGCAGGATTCGAACCTGCGACCGTAGCGGTCTTGCGGTTCCAGACTGCAGCGCCTTTAACCGCACGGCCACTTCGGCCGGCCTAGAAGAAGGGATCGGTTGGTAGGACATATTCTGAGGCATCAAGGGATCACCAATTTAGTATTGGAGGACAGCGTGGAGGGTAAAAATCGTGGAGGGAGACCAAGAGATGAATACACTAAACAGATTTAGAAGGATGTAGGTTGCAGTAGGTACTGGGAGATGAACAAGCTTGCACAAGATAGACTAGCATGGAGAGCTGCATCAAACCAGTCTCTGGACTGAAGACCATAACAAACATGTTGTCTGTGACCTATGTAGTGTTGGTGGGAAAGTGACTGGATTGGTAATGTGGTACGTTGCTGTTATCTATTGGTAACAGCGTATTGCTAAGTCACGTAATTGTGTTGTAGTCACTTGGAGGTGCTTTAATGAATGACCAGAAAGTTGCTGCTCTTCCCTCACGATTGACTTTGTTACTGGTAGACTGCTTAAAACTTTTTCATTCAGGAATTGCTGGCACTTGTAAAGTCGACTGCGCTGATTGGATCCACTTCCCAAACATCCACAGCTTGTCTTCCTGGGTGTGGCATTCGTATCTTTCCAATGCGCATGCGGAAAGTGCTGAAACATGAGCTATGGTAACGTTATCACCAAATGTGTCCCGACAGGACCGTCGTGCTCTTTTTCTTTTCTTGGCTGTCGAAGGACGAACTCCAGTAGTCATCCACTGGAAAGTGAACGCTGGATAAATTACTGTGTGCAATTAAGGCGAAACGTCTGAGAAAACAGGGACCAGGGGTGCTGCTGCTTCATCATAACGCAAGTCCCAGTTGTTGCAAATGTCGTAACGAAGAAGTTATACCAAGCCAAGTGCGAGACATTCAAGCACTCGCCCTACCGTTCTGATCTCTCTCTATGCGATTATCACGCCTTCGGTCTCTTGCCTTGAATGGTCGACGATTCCTGTCCGACGAGGATGTGCAGCAGGCAGTTACAGACTTCTTCACGCAACAGGACACAGTGTTTTACCAAACAGATATCTCCAATCTCGTATGTGGATAGGATGATCGCCTTAACACTCACGCTGATTCTGGACTGTACGGACATCGAATGGAAGGTTTTAGATCGCTCCTTGTGTAACATCTAGGTGACCTACGTATGATGCCGAGGGAGACAATTTAAACCTTTGGGCCTCTTCAGATGCTGGTAGAGCTGAATTTGGGGTGATGCATTTGATATCTCCCATGCTGCGAAAAGTATAGGCTGTCCATAAATTTTCTTTACAACTTAATACTTTAATAACTTTAACACTACACTAGATATTAACAAATGGTTTTCAGCATGAGATATAATACACTACTGGCCATTAAAACTGCGACACCAAGAAGAAATGCAGATGATAAACGGGTATTTATGGGACAAATATATTATACTAGAACTGACATGTGATTATATTTTCACGCAATTTGGTTGCATAAATCCTGAGAAATCAGTACCCAGAACAACCACCTCTGGCCGTAATAACGGCCTTGATACGCCTGGGCATTGAGTCAAACAGAGCTTGGGTGGAGTGTATAGTACAGCTGCCCAAGCAGCTTCAACACGGTACCACAGTTCATAAAGAGTAGAGACTGGCGTATTGTGACGAGCCAGATGCTCGGTCACCATTGACCAGACGTTTTCAATTGGTGAGATATCTGGAGAATGTGCTGGCCAGGGCAGCAGTCGAACCTTTTTCTGTATCCAGAAAGGCCCGTACAGGACCTGCAACATGCGGTAGTGCATTATCCAGCTGAAATGTGGCGTTTCGCAGGGATCGAATGAAGGGTAGAGCCACGGGTTGCAACACATCTGAAATGTAACGTCCACTGTTCAAAGTGCCGTCAATGCGAACAAGAGGTGACCGAGACGTGTAACCAATGGCACCCCATACCATCACGCCAGGTGATACGCCAGTATGGCGATGACGAATACACGCTTCCAATGTACGTTCACCGCGATGTTGGTTCAAATGTTCACATGTGTGTGAAATCTTATGGGACTTAACTGCTAAGTTCATCAGTCCCTAAACTTACACACTACTTAACCTAAATTATCCTAAGGACAAACACACACACCCATGCCCAAGGGAGGACGAACCTCCGCCGGGAGATGTTGGTTCAAATGGCTCTGAGCACTATGGGACTTAACAGCTGAGGTCATCAGTCCCCTAGAACTTAGAACTACTGAAACCTAACCAACCTAAGGACATCACACACATCCATGCCCGAGGCAGGTTTCGAACCTGCGACCTTAGCAGTCGCGCGGCTCCGGAATGAAGCGCCTAGAACCGCTCGGCCACAGTGGCCGGCGCCGCGATGTTGCCAAACTCGGATGCGGGCATCATGATGCTGTAAACAGAACCTGTATTCATCAGAAAAAATGACGTTTTGCCATTCGTGAAGCCAGGTTCGTCGTTGAGTACACCATCGCAGGCGCTCCTGTCTGTGACGCAGCGTCAAGGGTAACCGCAGCCATGGTCTCCGAGCTGATAGTCCATGCTGCTGCAAACGTCGTCGAACTGTTCGTGCAGGTGGTTCTTGTCTTGCAAACGTCCCCATCTGTTGACTTAGGGATCGAGACCTGGCTGCACGATCCGTTACAGCCATGCGGATAAGATGTCTGTCATCTCGACTGCTAGTGATACGAGGTCGTTGGGATCCAGCACGGCTTCCGTATTACCCTTCTGAACACACCGATTCCATATTCTGCTATCAATCATTGGATCTCGACCAACGCGAGCAGGAATATCTCGATACGATAAAACGCAATCGCGATAGGCTATAATCCGACCTTTATCAAAGTCGGAAACGTGATGGTACGCATTTCTCCTCGTAACACGATGCATCACAACAACGTTTCACCAGGCAACGCCGGTCAACTGCTGTTTGTGTATGAGAAATCGGTTGGAAACTTTCCTCATGTCAGCACGATGTAGGTGTCACCACCGTCGTCAACCTTGTGTAAATGCTCTGAAAAGCTAATCATTTGCATATCACAGCATCTTCTTCCTGTCGGTTAAATTTCGCGTCTGTAGCACGTCATCTTCGTGGTGTAGCAGTTTTAATGGCCAGTAGTGTAACTGATAACATTTTTTTATCTTCCAGATAAAGCAATTTTGTCGTAAAATTGAACTAATAATATGTAGACCCACAGGAGTTGGCCCATTCTATGGCCACCACGGCCCCCTGACCCCACACGACTAGAATTCATCCTCTGGTGTTTTGTAAGGGATCTGTTGTACTGAACCAAGGATAGAGACCTACAGTACCTGCATTTGAACATGTCACCGTGGAGATCTTGAATCGTACATGGAGAGAAATGAAATCTATCTAGACGTTATACGAGCCACGAACGGTGCACATATTGATGTCTATGAATGAGGAAACATAACATTATGAGTTATCATATGTTGAAACACATTTGTTAATATCTAGGATAGTTTAAAAGATATTAAAGTCTTCAGTTGTAAAGATAATTTCCGGATACCATGTACTTCGTGACTGTGATAAAGAGACCGACAGTGGTGAACGCATATTGATAGCATGTTACACTTGGGAAAGGCTCTTCAGTGAGGTAGATAGCTGACAGATCCAACTGTTGAGCTTTTTACATAATAGCTCATATAAGAACTGCAAATGAGCAATCATTTAGCAAACTGAAATTAACTGCACTATATAAACAAGAGCACAGTGAAGTTATTTTGTCCACTCACATAAGAGAACGGGACAGGAAATGCTGCGCGGGCATACTCTGCTCGTAAAGTTAAAAGCAAGCAGCGCTCCGTGTGGGGAAAGTGCCTTTCCCGACTGAAAAGTGCAGCTGCCGTACAGGATGATAAAAGAATCAAGTTCCCCTCGAGAACAGTGCGCAGAGATTTAAGTAGAGGCTGTCCTCGTATGCGTTTTTTGCGTTAGTTTTACTAGTAACACACATCTACATTCCACGTAGTGTTAAAGCACTTCGTGGAAAAGAATCCCCCTCCACCCCCAATCCCCCAGGCATGCCTACGCAATGTACTGCCAGTGACTCCGAAGGCGCGCTGCGGATGTTCAGTACAAATTTGTGAAACACGCTGGAGCTGCTTCTTGTGACGTAGTGGGGTAGACAGAGTGGGGCATCATCTGCTCAGACTTCAGTTTGCAGGCCTATGAAGGATGGAATTGCACGAATACAATCGGCGACCTTGCTTCCCTCACCCCTCTATTCCCTCCCCTCCCGTCCCCATTCCACCCCTCCCCCCCCCCCCCTGTCAGGGATTTTCTCTGCCTCGTGATGACTGGGTGTTGTGTGATGTCCTTAGGTTAGTTAGGTTTAAGTAGTTCTAAGTTCTAGGGGACTGATAACCATAGCTGATAAGTCCCATAGTGCTCAGAGCCATTTGAACCCCCCACCCCTCCCCTCCCGTACCACATCCCACGCTGCATTCTGTTGTACCATCGCAACAACTTTTATTCCTCTTTACGGCTATACTACGCTTAGACGTGCAATGCACATTTAATATTTGTTTGTAACCCACTTTATTTAAAGATAAATGCTTGTTTTATACCTTTAAAACAAAACTTTCAAGACGTAAAATAATTATAGACATTGGGTGCGAAGGCGCATTGATTGAAATCAACGGGGAAAGTTGTAAATTTATGCTGCACGGTGATCTGAGCCCAGGTTTACTGCTTATTACACAAATGCTCTGACCGCTAAGCCATCCAGATACATTGACTATCGTAACTGCACGGAATCTTCTAGAACATCACCCGTCAAACCCAACTTCTCAAATTATCCACACACTACTGAAGTAGTGGCCCCTTGCCCATTATCCTCATTATTCGCTGCTTTTCGCCGATTCCCGTAACTGTTCGAGCCTGGTGTGCATCCGCTCTGAAGAGGTCATTGACCGTCCTCACCTCAGTTACGTATATGTGGTGTCTGTACTTTCTGACATGTCCGAAAAAACAGACTCCATATATATAAATTTTTTTAGTAATCTGCGACTTTTCCGTCCCCTGAAACTATTACTCCTGCAAAATGAACAGGATTTTTTTTTTGTAGAAAACGTAATGTAATTTGATTTTCTATGGAAAAACATTTTCGCTAGAAGACGCGGTTTTCGAGTTATTCAAGAAAAAAACAGAAAATCGACCTTCAAACGCTCCACCACCACCCCACCCTCTACATCCCCACCGCCACGCCCACACCCGATCGGTCAGGAGTTTTGGTATGTTGTTCTTAGCACTACTTCCTACCACGATACAAAAATTTGCGCCTACAAGAATTTTTTCCACTAGTCGACCGTTTTTCGGTCTTCGTCGACAGGCCTATAGTCAGTCAATATTACAATGGTCATTGCACGTGGACGATAGACATTGAAACGCCAAAGGAACTAGCATAGACATGCGTATTCAAATAGAGACGGTTGTGCCGGCCGAGCGGTTCTAGGCGCTACAGTCTGGAACCGCGCGACCGCTACAGTCGCAGGTTCTAATCCTGCCTCGGCCATGGATGTGTGTGATGTCTTTAGGTTAGTTAGGTTAAAGTAGTTCTACGTTCTAGGGGACTGATGACTTTAGAAGTTAAGTCCCATGGTGCTCAGAGCCATTTGAACCAAGAGACGGTTGTAAACAGACAGAACGGCGCTTCTGTTGGCAACGCCTATACAAGACACAAACTGTCCGACGCAGTTGTTAGATCAGTTACTGCTGCTACAATAGCAGGTTAGCAAGATTTAAGTGACTCTGAAGTCAGTCGAGAATGCCTTTAAGGCGAAAAAGACGCCATTACCAGCACCTCACCGAGTTTGAACGAGGTCACGAAACAGACTACAACAATGTGGATGTTCCTTCTCCGACACTGCAGAAAGACTTGGCAGGAATGTAGCCACTTACATGACTGATGACAGGGGTAATCACGAGAATGTACGGTTGCAAGAAGACCTGGCTCCGGACAGCCATCCAGCACTACCAAGTAGGAAGACAATCGAGTTCGACGTTTGGCTCTGGCGCATCGTAATGCTCTGCAGCAACAAACCGAACAGCGGTTGGTTCCACAGAGACTCAACAAACTGTTACAAATTGCTACTTCAAGGGCAGCTCGGAGCCAGATGCCCTGTAGCATGCATTGCACTGATCTCCAACCACTGCCATTTACGACTTCAGCGGTGTTTAAGCGAGAGCTCACTGGAGGCCACAGTGGAGATCTGTTGTATTTTCTGATGAATACTGGTTCTGCTTTGGTGCTAGTGATTGCCGTGTGTTGATTAAGAGGAGACCTTTTCAGGGCCAGCCAACGGCCTTGCTGCAGTGCTAACACCGGTCCCCTTCAGATCACCGAAGTTAACCACTGTCGGGCTGGGCTAGCACTTGGATGGGTGACCATCCGGTCTCTCGAGTGCTGTTGGCAAGCAGGTTGCACTCAGCCTTTGTGAGGCAAACTTAGGAGCTACTTGACTGAGAAGTAGCGGCTCCAGCCTCGTAAACTGACATACGGCTGGGAGAGCGGTGTGCTGACCACATGCCCCTCCATATCCATATCCAGTAATGCCTGTGAGCTGAGGATGACACGGCGGCCGGTCGGAACCGTTGGGCCTTCCAAGGCCTGTTCAGATGGAGTTTTTTCGAGGGCCAGCAACCAACCAATCTGCTCACTGGACCTACACCTGGAGTAATGGTCTGGACTGCAATTTCATATGACAGCAGGATCACTCTTGTGGTCATCCGATGCAGCACAGTGTGTCGACATGTTGCCTTGGCCTGGTCGATCACCAGATCTGTCCTCAATAGAGCACATGCAAGAAATCATCGGACGACAACTTTTACGTCATCTACAACCTGCATTGCCTTAACAGTCCCTGTATTGGTCGACCAAAGGTACGAGGTGCTGTGACCGCACATTTCAGACATCGTTGCGCCTACTGCATCGGCATCCCACTTAACGTCAAATCATCACGGGATAGCTGCATCACATGTTTTTATTCACCAGGAAAACATACGTCGTCTCTGTTGTCAAAACAAAGACTTACCGGCTGCCACAACACAACACACCACCAGGTCTCCACCAACGGCCGCCAGGTACCGCTATCCGTTCGTGGAGCCTGCAGAACAGTTTCACCAGAGGTCGCAGGTAGCCTAGGAACTATTTTGCTACGCCAGGCTCGTGATCGCAAATAGTTCCGGCAGATACATCCGCCAACGGCAGAAGGCAGTTCGACGCACCGCTCAGAAGAATACAGAGCTGCCGCCCCGGCAGCCACGACCAGACACCTGTTCTAACTGGCTGATCTCTTGCTATAGTGGACGAACCTCTTGCCGTTGTAGAACTGTTTTGGGATCGAATCGGTTGTTGTTTTGGATATTGTATTATTATTTCGTTTTGGTGAGTCCAATAAATTGTTTCGTACTTGTGTTTTCCGCATTTCTATTCTGCTAGCGTAGAATAGAACCAGGCATGGAACTCCATTTCACAAGCTGACATTCGGCACATGTACAACACAATGCCGGCCGAAGTGGCCGTGCGGTTAAAGGCGCTGCAGTCTGGAACCGCAAGACCGCTACGGTCGTAGATTCGAATCCTGCCTCGGGCATGGATGTTTGTGATGTCCTTAGGTTAGTTAGGTTTAACTAGTTCTAAGTTCTAGGGGACTAATGACCTCAGCAGTTGAGTCCCATAGTGCTCCGAGCCATTTGAACCATTTTTTTTTTTTTACAACACAATGCACACAGACTTACATGCTTGCATGCAACGTTCTGGCTCTCACACCGGTTTTTAGGCCGGCATTTTGCATTTGTAATGGCATATCTCGCTCTCACATTAACAATGTTAAACGCTTAAATATGTTACCTAGACAAATGTATTCCCGAAATTTCATTACTGTAGATAAATCTAGATAAATTAGTTTTGGTGTTGCGTATTTTTCTCGACAATGTAAAACTGATTCTCCCTTCACAGATCTAAGTAGGAAAAAAAGCCGTTCTTTCTTTTTCAGATGGAGCACAGACATGTAAGCAGTGAGCAGTTAATGTTATTATGGCACCTTCACGTCTTATATTAAGCATGTACCGTTGCTGCTGCTAGTCATATTGCATTCCTTGGCTTGCTGGAACGGGGATGCGAGCAATGACGAAATAGATTTAACCTCGAAAAAATCTTGCATCTTAACCAATGACATAACTGAGGCGACTTACGTTTCCAGTCACCACTTTAGAATATTTTACTGTACAAAACAAACTGCTTCTTGCGTACACTAGCCGTCGGCGGTACTGTACTGATGTATAGAAAACGGCCTGAAATGTGGCGAGACAATTCGTGGCTGATGAATCATGATAACGCACCCGCACATTCATCGCTGCTGGTGTGTGACTATTGCACTAAAAACGAAATCACTGTGCTGCCTCAGCCTCCGTACTCTCCAGAATTAGCCCTGTGGACTCTTTTTATTTCCAAAGTTCGACACCCCGTTCAAAGGACGGAAGATCTGCAACGATAAACGAGATAAAATGTAATTCGCAGACGTCGGTTGGCGAGATCCAGCAAGAGGCGTACCAAAAGTGCTTCCGAAAGTGAAAGAAGCGTTCGGAGCGGTGTATAAATTGTGGAAGAGAGTATTTCGAAGGAGACTGTACAATAAGTAAAAGGTAAGCCTAAAAAAATTCTTGTGAACAAAGCTGCGGTATATTTTGAACAGATCTCGTATGTGATTTCCAGATCTGGAGCTCGGGCCTGATGGAGGATAACACATACCTCTATACACACTGCCTGACAGAAGAGTGAAGCACCTGGAAGGCATGGTAGAATGTCTTCGTACACATACATGTCGTCGGCGGGTAAATGATCAGAGTTGCAGTGCTCTGTAATAGGTAGAACGGCCAAAAGAGTGCATTAGTGTTGTTTGAGATTAGTTACCAGGCCCAGTAGGGTTATGTAAAGAGCGTCGTGATGTTGATCGATCACTGTGAAGGACAAGGAGATGCCGCATAATGTGAGATGATGGTATCAGCACCTGACAGAGTTTGAAAAGGGCCTCAGGGTGGATCTCCATTTGGCCGGCTGGTCCCATCGTCCAATAGCCAGATATGACAATTGCATTCAGATGTTACAGTGGCCAGATGTTGGACCGAATGGGAACGAGAGTGTAGGTGGTACACAGCTTCTGAATGGGATTGTGTAGGAGGGGGACGACTTGGCCTAAGTATGGGTTGAAAAACATTGGTGATCAAAATATTTACTCAACAACTGCTTAAGAAATCAATCAAATCAATTAAGAAAAATTTATTTATGTTAAATGAAATGTTTATTACTATAACAAGACCAGGTCTGCAAATCACCGTGTACGACCCCACTCCACCCAAATCTATGCTACACATACACGGAATCGCCAAAGAAACTGGTATAGGCATCCGTATTCATACACAGAGATATGTAAACAGGCAGAATACGGAGCTGCGGTCAGCAACGCCTATATAAGACAACAAGGATCTTGCGCAGTTGTTTGATCGGTTACTACTGCTACAATAGCAGATTAGCAACATTTAAGTTAGTTTGAACTTGGTGTTATAGTCGGCGCACGAGCGATAGGACACGGCATCTCCCCTCAGCTGTTAAGTCCCATAGTGCTCAGAGCCATTTGAACCAATTTTGAACAGCATCTCCGAGGTAGCGATGAAGTGGAGATTTTTCCGTATGACCTTTTCACGAGAGTACCATGAACATCAGGAATCCGGCAAAAAAACAAATCACCTACGTCACTGCCGCCGGAAAAATATCCTGCAAGAACGGGACCAACGAGGCCAACGTGACAGAAGTGCAGCCCTTCCGGAAATTGCTACAGATTTCAATGCAGAGCCATCAACACAGTCAGCGTGTGAACCAACATCATCGATATGGGCTTTACGACCATAGATGACTGCACGACACAAAGCTTTACGCCTCGCCTGGACCCATCAACACCGACATTGGACTGTTGATGACTGTAAACATGTTGCCTGGTCGGATGAGTCTCTTTTAAAATTGTATCGAGCGGATGGACGTGTACGGGTATGGAGACAACCTCGTGAACCCATGGCCCCTGCATGTCAGCAAGGGACTGTTCAAGCTGGTGGAGGCTCTGCAATGGTGTGCGGGGTGTGGAGTTGGAGTGATATGGGACCTCTGATACGTCTAGATATGATTCTGACAGGTGACACGTACGTAAGCATCCTGTCTGAATATCTGCATCCATTCATGTCCATTGTGCATTCCGACGGACTTGGGCAATTGAAGCAGGACAATACGACACCCCACACGTCCAGAATTGCTAGAGAGTGGCTCCAGTAACACTTTTCTGAGTTTAAACACATGCGCTGGCCACGAAACTCCCCCCACATGAACATCTCTGGGATGCCTTGCAACGTGCTGTTCAGAAGAGACCTCAACACCCTCGAACTCGTACGGAATATGGACATCCGTGCAGGATTCGTGGTGTCAGTTCCTTCTAGCACCACTTCAGACATCAGTCGAGTCCATGCCACGGCGTCTTCTGATACTTGCGCGTGCTCAAGGGGGCCCTACGCGATAGTAGGTAGATGTACCAGTATCTTCAGTGTAAAGGCACTGCTGCAGTCTTCAATATTCAACTACTCATGAAAAAAAGTAGACTTTTTTAGTAATTTGTGTAACTTTGTTGGAGTGTTGTAGAACCTTCATTCTCCTATCCTGTTACCTGACCCTGGTGCACAGCGGTGTAATAGTGGGAGGAAAAAATTGTCTTAGCGGTGTACTGCACTAGAAGCCGTTTCACAAACTCACAAGCTCGGCGTACCTTAACAACGTGGCAACTCGGCTTCCGTAGCAGTATCGACGAGACCTTCACAAAACTGGCGACCAGGGTTCACAAAATCATTGAATCGCGGTTCTGCACTGCGCCGCATGACAATCGTCGACCAATATGGCGGGTGACCTAGGGAGAGGTTCCATTCTTCCAATGTTTTGGAAAGGCGCAGTGACGTTACTCTTGGCGTAGTGGCTGTGAGGATCTCCTGGATGATAGTTACTGATGGAACTGTGACGGCCCACAGATTCATCATGGACATTTCGCTTTGTCATGTGTCACCTATCTGGCAACACTATCATGGTGGCATTTTTCAATAGAACAATGCTCATTCACACCCGGGTCTCTATGAACTGCCTGTATGCTATTCAGGTTGTCCTGTAAGCAGCAAGCTCCCCTGTTCTGTCCCCAACAGAATACGTGTGGAATCAAGTTGGAAGTATACTTCGTCACAGTGCCAGTATGTGGGATATGAAGGACCAGTTACAACAGTTCTGGACCAGATTGCCTCAGGAGAGGAGGATAGCCACATGACTTCTTTCCCAGCCGAATCAGTGCATGCGTCTAGAATAGATGGGATGAAACGTCTTACTCGTAAGTAGCCTTATCATACGAAGTTCTTTATAAATTTGGCTCGATATTGCATTCACTGAAACAACAAAACGTTCCCTCTCAACCCATGAAGTTTCATTTCGATTCCTCGTGCCCATCTGTGTGCTTTACTTTCTGCGTCAGGCAGTGTGGTGTATAAAAAACGTATGGCCCTGAAGGCTCCTTTCAAATTTAATTACGTATATACACAGTTAATCTATTCCGGGAATCGATAATCTCGACTGATTTGGCTGTTATCGACACTGATACTTGCAAAATATCGATCCCGTTGGTTCCAAGATTTTCGAGATTCTTTTAGTTTCGAAATTTGTGGTTAGGTCTTATGGAACCAAACTGCTGAGGTCATCGGTCCCTAAGCCTACACATTAGTTAATTTAACTTTAACTTACGCGACGGACAACACACACACCCATGCCCGAGGGAGGAGTCGAGCCTCCGATGAGGGGAGCCGCATGGTTCGTGTCAAGGCGCCTCACACCGCGCGGCTACCCCGCGCGGCTGTTTTAATTTAAATGACATAAAGTCATGCAGGAGGCAAGCGACCGCTGTTATAATAGCCAGTAGTTCTCCTTTCAGTAGTTCTGGGTCGCAATGGTCAAAGCCAAACATCAGGCAAGGAATGATTTTTTTGCTCATATGATGCGTTTCGGAATTTATTCATCATCAGATGTCCAGTAGACATCATTGCGCTCAGATAAGGCGTTTCAAGTTGTATGTGAAATAAATATTCGCAGTATCAAAATATGTGACCTAAATAGTCGTGCCTTTTAGTTGCACTGACTTAGAACCTTACATTATTACATCGCCAAGGGCCTATAGATATTAGGAGGAGATATAAATTTCAACGTGACGTGTCTACCCGTTCCTGAGAAGGAGAGGTCTCAACAGACAGCCGACGGAGAGTCAGATAAGAAAAGAAAAAAATTTTTTTCGTGTGAGGTAATAACAGATTTACAATCGTCTGTTTTTTCCTTTGGTTTTACTGCCAAATTTCGTGATTCTAGACCAACGGGAAGCACCAAATAGGTTTTGATGAGTGAGTCTGCGAGTATTAAAATATGTGACATAAATGACCATATCTTTTGACTGAACTGACTTAGAAGCTTCAATCTGTTACACCTCCAAGGGACCACAGACCTCAGTATGTGATATAAATTTCAACTTGGTACGTCTAGCTATTCCTGAGAAAAATGGTTTTAAAAGGTCGTACAGACAGACAGACGGACAACAAAGCTATCGTAAAAGGGTTCCGTTTTTAACCCACTGAGACACGGAACGCTAATAAGACATCGATATCATGGTATGCTACGTGCGAATTCCGTGGCCTACGCGACCAGTCATTCGTCCTATACACTGATTTTTAAAACGCAGAATGTGCTATGGATCTTAACAACTGTTTTTCCGAGGCATCAAGCGGTCGAAAGTCCCTCATTACCACGAAACACCTGGCGAATAAACACATGGAGGGGCACTGAAATGGAATTATTCACTAGTTTCAATCTCACAATACCCTCAAACGCCCTCATACAAAGTATTCAATGAGAAGTGGTCGCTGACTTGCACTCAACAATTTTTCGTACAGGATTGCCTTGACGGAACAGTCTATTTGGGCGTTCACTGTGGACATAAACTAGTGAGAGTCAACTGGAGCGGTGGCTCACGGCCCTTGGGCTTGGGGCCTCCTGGCGCCCGGAAGAAAGAAATAAGGAGAAATTAAAATGGAAATTAAAAGTAGGAAATATCATATGGATCGAAGAATTTGGCACAGAAGCTCACAGCTTGCTAATGATCAACAGCTGTATTCCGTAACCGATCCTTTGAATGCCTGGTGAATGGAGTTCGATCCGATCAATATGTGTCAAAAGCTCACATACGGCTGACAGATATACCACGAGGTTTGACGTCCACCAGGACACCACCTCCGGAGAAACAAGTAGAGAGCTACGTAGAAAGAAAAAGGAATTATTCGGCTAACAGAGCATTTACAACCGCTTTCGCTGAAGTCGGTACAGAGAAATTGAAACAGAATTATTTCATTGATATGTTGCTAGTTATGATCCGTGTGATGACTGAAGGGTGACGTTGCACTTCATTGTTGTCCACTCCTATTAGAATTACTCAGACTATAGTGAACATAAGAACATTCTGGGGGAGTACCACACTTCCAAAAAAAAAAAAAAAAAAAAAAAACGGAATAACATTGCCGTGGACGGAGCTTGTGTAGTATGCATTCATGCGTAAACGCAGATAGGCGTGTATTAGAGCGCAACTCATTGACATTTCAGTGCCGCCTGTTCATCTGCAGTGATTATTTTCCTAGCACTGTTTTGTTGTTCTTTCGTTTTTTTATGCGTCAAGTTTAAATGAACGACGTGCAGCTGTGAAATTTTGTTTCCTGCCCGGTAAAGACGCTGCTAAAACTATTTTAATGTTGAATGCAGCTTACCAAGATGACGCTACGGGAATAATTCAAGTGTACGAGTGGTTTGCTCGATTTAAAAATCGCGACATGTCGATTGATGACAAACCTTCTTCTGGAGGTCCGTCAAGTGTCCGAATCACCGAAAATATTGAAAAAATCCGAGCGCTTGTGCTCAGAGATCGCAGAGAGACAACTGATCAACTGTGATTCTTCAACTTCTCCCGGCGTATTTCTTGCTCGAACAGTCCGCGGGTGTACTGCCGGTCCATAGTGTCCAACGGGCACAATATTTCGGCGATCAGACATGTCGCTATCGTCAGGTGCGCTGACGAACTGAGCTACTGAGGGCGGGCGGCCGTCCTAAATGCCCTTCCCCCTTGAGGCGTTCTCTCTGCGGTCCGCGCCCGCGGCCGCGCGTCGGCGGAACTGCCTCGTCCGCCTTGGTCGCTCGTTCGGTTTCTTCGCTGAGCCTATTTTTAAGACGTCACCACAGACGCCGACGCCAGCCTCTCAGCGACCGCCGACGTGCAGCGGGGGGCGCGGACCGCGGAGAGAACGCCTCGAGGGGGAAGGGGATTTAGTACGGTCGCCCGTCCTCAGGAGCTCAGTTCGTCAGCGCACCTGACGATGGCGACATGTCTTATCGCCGAAATATTGTGCCCGTTGGACACTATGGACCGGCAGTACACCCGTGGACTGTTCGAACTGATCAACTGTCAGAGATGAGTGGGTTACCTTGGAGCAACAGTGTTTGTCAAAAAAGACCCGATTTGTGGCAGGCAGGAGGCTGGTTGTTCCACCACGACAACGGACCTGCACGCAGAGCCATCTCTGTTAGAGTTTTTGGCTAAAACTGGCACGGTTCCGCTGCCCCACGCATCTTTCTCTCCTGATCTGGCTTCGAGCTACTTTTTATCGTTTCCATGCATGAAAGGACACCAGTTTGACGTCACTGAAGAACTCAAGGAAAAAACGTGGGAGGAGCTGTCAGCCACTTCTAAAGATCACTACAAATAATGTTTCGAACAGTGGAATCACCGGTGCGACAAATATATTAGTTGTAACGGAGAGTATTTCGAACGGGATAAGGTTGTTTTGTAAACAATTTGAAAATATTTAGCTTTTAAAAAATAATTCTGCTTTTTTGGTTAGCCTTTCCTAAACTTAAATGAATTTAAGCAGTTTGTTACAACCAATGCACGATTTATTACCGTCATTTGTCAAAAACCAGATATTTTGTGTATGGGACTGTTTCCAGTGATTTTCCTGCAGTCCCGTAATCATACAGCAATGGGCCTTCCTATCTATGTATTAGCAATACGTTACATTTGTTTATGTTGAGGCCCAACTGCCACTCGCTGCGTCAAGCATCGATCGTCTGCATGTTTTCCTGCGTTTCGCCAAAGTTTTCTAGCAATGCTACGAGGGCTATCCACAAAGTACATTACGTTTTGGAATTAAAAATAAATAAAGTATTGGAATTTTTTTAATTCTATACAGATGAAATCCACACTTAAATACTACTTTTCTACATAGTTGCCATTTAAATTAAGGCACTTGTCGTAGCGATGGACGAGCTTGGAAATTCCTTCGTCGCAAAATTCGGCTGCCTGCGCCTTCAACCACGTGGTTACCTCTTCTTGAAGCTGTGCGTCGTCATCAAAACGCTGCATAGCCTACCACTTCTTCATTGCTGGGAATAAGTGGAAGTCGCTCGGTGCCAGGTCGGGACTGTACGGCGGATGAGGAAACAATTCCCACTTAAAAGATTCGAGAACTTCACGAGTGGCATTTGCTGTGTGGGCCCGGGCGATGTCGCGAATCACCAAGATCTTTGAGCCCAACTTTCCAATGCGCTTGTTTTGTATTGCTCTTCTGAGGTTGTGCAGAGTTTGGCAATACCTTTGAGAGTTTATTGTAGTGCCTCTTTCCAGGAAATCCACAAAAATCACACCTTTTCTGTCCCAAAAGACAGTCATTACGTGGTTCAAGGCGCAGGCGGCCGAATTTTACGACGAAGGAATTTCCAATCTCGTCCATCGCTACGATAAGTGCCTTAATTTAAATGGCAACTACGTAGAAAAGTAGTATTTAAGTGTGGCTTTCATCTGCATATAATAAAAAAAATTCCAATACTTTATTTATTTTTAATTCCAAAACGTAATGTACTTTGTGGATAACCCTCGTATTTCTCTGTATGGAACAGATTCATCCTGGAAAAGGTCACGGGAACACCGACGTTATCCATTGGGCCATTTATGTACAAAATGTGAAAAGTAACAGTCCTATATCACTCCCTTGAGCTTCACCTGAAGTTACTTTTACCTGCGAAGCTTTCTCGCCGTCGAGAATATAATGCTGTGTTCAGTTTGCTAGAAACTCTTCTGTCTAACCACACAGCTGTTCAGGTATTCTATACACTCGTATTTTCTTCAATTAGGCAACAGTGTGGAACTATATCAAACGCCTTCCTGAAGTCAAAAAACGTGGCAACAAACTGGGCGCAGCCAGCTACATTCTTATGTGTCTCCTGGACGAACAAAACGGACTGCGTTCCACACGATAATTGTTTGAGGAATTAATATTGATCTCTACTAAGCAAATTTTTTGTCTCCAGAAATGTAATAACAAGCAAGCATTAAATGTGGTCCCAAACTCTGCAACTGACCTATATCAGCTGTATAGGCATTTTGTTATGTTCGTCTATTCGACGACCCGTCCTGAAAACGGGATTGATGTCGATATTTTTCCTACTATCCAGGGTAGAATGCTGCTAGTAGATGAAGGTCTCTCACATAATCGGTGCTGAATCGAAAAGGCATGCAGACAAGAACAGTAACCTTTTCTGTGTTTAATTAAGCAAATGGGCCGGAAATTGGTATCCCCAGCACGTATGCGTAGTATAAACACAGCACTGTGTAGTTCTGACCAGTATCTCCCTCTAGATACGGGACAAAATTAAAGGTGCATTTGGTAGTTAATTAAGCAATTATTCATTTTTAGCAATTAATAAATACGTATTCACTTGAATATGGTACAAAATATTTAATTATGAAAGCATCTTTGATAAGAACTCAAAACTGTGCTCAATTGGAGCCTACAATGATAATGTATACGTTGTAACATGGGATGATGCATTGCGCTCAAAGGGGGCGATGGTACAATTGGGGTCTTTCTTAGTTTTCAACTCGCTGAGGCAGTGGCGGCTGCTATGTAAGAGCACAAGAGCGCGTAAACACCCTAACTGTTGACACCTTGCGGATTTATTGGTTATTTTTCCCTGAATGCTGCTAAAAGTAATGTAGATGCGATCATCTGAAATACACGGCACTAAATCTACCGCGATATGCTATATTGCTCCTGTAGACTAGGTGAAATTTGGCATCAGTGTCGTGAGCACACCTTCAGTTGTGCACATTTTAAGGAGCTTCTGCATGTGCGCAACTGGCGTGACGTAATTGCCTTACGGGTCAAATACATACAGATTTGATAAACAATGCGCACGGTTCACGACGTACACTGCTAGGCCTTACCACTCAATCACAAGTTTATATCAATGCCACCAGCTGGTAGCAAACTGCAGCAGTCTTTTATCTCTGTTCGCTTGGCATAATTCCCGCTAGGCAGTTGCACACTCCACAGATACGCCAAATCACTCACTATATAGTAAAATTAGATCGGACATTACTAAATGTTATATTCACAGAAAAACCTATTTTGTGGGATTCTGAGTGAGATACAGTATACTAAGTTTTGGATTTTATCACACATTAATCAATTTGAGGCGCTGAGAAACATAAAGCACTTTCTGACATCTATTAATCTAATGGTGGGTCAGGTTTATCTGTACTGTAGGCCCATATCGTATGTGTAACTGAACATTTACGAAAAGCTGTCTCACTGGTTCTACTGATACTCACTTACATTCTTGATTCTCATGGCTCTCAGCACCTCATTTGTATTCTAATCAAGTGACCTCGTTGGTAGATAGTTCTACATGAATTTAATAATTTCCGCAAACGGCAGTTTGTGTTTGGAGTTGGTTGTTTACTATGCAGAATCTGCTTTCCTGTCCAGTGTCAACATAAACTCTGTTGAACCTGTATTAAGCGATAACAGGAAAGAAAATTACCAGAAAAAGTTAGCCATAGAGTAAGTAGGGCCTCTCAGACCAGATCCGATGTCTGAGAAAGTGACGAAATCAAACAAGCGTGGCTACCAGCGAACATTTAAGAAAGAAGTATATAATAATCTTGTGTGGGTGCAACGTAAGAATGTTTGATTTTCAACCCGAAAGTTAATTCGTTAACTAATACATGTATTAGGGATCTTGTACATATGTCCGAAAAATTAAAAATACACGAAAACTCCCAGTTACACAAAAATGCGAAACGGAGAATAGTGATAGCTTATACATTATTTCGTTCTTGCAATTATGTACAAAATAACAAAATTCCTCAAAACAATTCTTCCTTTTATCAGACGAGTCATGTGTTTTATTATTGTTATTATTCTTCTTATTATTATTATTGTTACTGACAGCGACTGAAGTAGTATAAATGTGTTGATAGACATAACTGTTATACAGCAGATGCTATTAATTTTAAAACACTCCGTCTTCAGGCCACGAGTGGCCTATCGGGACCATCCGATCGCCGTGTCATCCTCAGGGGAGGATGCCGATAGGAGGGGCGTGGGGTCAGCACACCGCTCTCCCGGTCGTTATGATGGTATTCTTGACCGAAGCCACTACTATTCGGTCGAGTAGCTCCTCAATTGGCATCACGAGGCTGAGTGCACCCCGAAAAATGGCAATAGCGCATGGCGGCCTGGATGGTCACCCATCCAAGTGCCGACCACGCCCGACATTGCTTAACTTCGGTGATCTCACGGGAACTGTGTAACCACTGCGGCAAGGCCGTTGCCGCTATTAATTTTGCACTGTCATATTTATCTGAATTTAAAAATTTGTGAAAATCCAGATTGTATTGCTACGAGACGCGACTGCTTTGAGGACAGATTTGTGACGCTTGAGCCAGCTTTCACATGATACTTTTCGGGGAGTAAAACGGCCGTGGCTGTTTCTGACTTTTTGCGCTTGGCTGTCTCTCAAATTCAAATCAGGACAGAGAAGTTTACTACCATTTGGTGGCAGAATCTTACCGAGAGCTAGTAATTAAACATTTTGTCGTATATATATTTGTATATATATTCTGAACGGCTCTGGTTGGACTCTCACTTCAGTAAGAGACTTTAACGATTTACGAGTGGGCTAGAAGGTGGTGTTGAGAGGCATTGAACTGAGTGTCAGTGTATTTACTGTTTTACTTCAGTGTAGCTGAAGTTCTACGGGTCTTAACATTTATGCACGATTGAAATAAATAGTAGTTTCTGGGAATCCTTTATCACTTGTTCGCCCGCTTGTTATACATCGTATATTTGGACAACAGTTTATACGTGCCCTCCATCTGAATTATTCGTGGGTTTTATTTCTATGAAGCAATAAATGGCTGGTTTTTTTTTTAATTTTACTCATACATTTGCGTTTGCTACGATCGTTGTTCACCCTGCATCAGATGCATATAATTATTAAGGACTGGTCATGAGTCATGCTTGGGTAGCTCAGACGGTAGAGAACTTGCCTGCGTAACCTGAAAGTCCCAATTTGTGGTACAACCTGACTAGGAGAAGGTATCAGTTGTTAGGAGACATTCTGAGGCATCAAGGGATCACCTATTTAGTACTCTAGCGAAGCGTGAGGAGGGGGGGGGGGGGGTGAGTAGAAATCGTAGATGGATACCAAGAGATGAATTCAGTAAGCAGATTCGGAGGAATGTAGGCTGCAGTATTTACTCAGAGATGAAGAGCTGCATGAAACGATTCTTTGGACTGAAGCCGATAACTACAACAACATTTTTGTGAAAGTCCTTGTTCCGATTATGAAAATAAGTAAGTTACAATTATGTAGCAACTTGTGTGTCAAAATCTCTGAAGTATCTACGTCTGACTGTATGTCAGCAGTTTCTACCTGATAAAAACTATGTCTTCAGTGAGCCAAAAATAATAAAATAATACTGGAGATTTATTTTGGTTGTGATTGCGTTGTTGAAAAATGTGAAATATAGAACCGAGCGACTGCACTGCTATTTAAATGCGGCGCATTCGCAGTTTCCCCCTCGCCTTCCTCCTTGCGCTCAGACAGCGTGCCTTGGTGGTGGGGGAAACGTGCAGCGAAGCTGAGCGCTATGGCAATCGTGCCAGGACATGGTCGTCGAATCGAAATCTTGGCCTGCTGTGGTTTAAGTCTTGTAGCAAAGGTATTAGATACTGATTTTCTGGTGACATAGTGTGAGAGGTCATTGTAATTTAATTCCCTCAGTCATGTAGAAACAAGGTTCTACACTGGGAGCACAGTGTTAGTAGTAGGGGATTGAGACGGTTGCTATACACCCAAAATGCAGAAAGATATGTCTATGAGATATAACAGACCCAGTCATCTACAAGTCAATTAAAGCATGCTGATGTATTGATCAAGTGCATTACCAAACAGTTTTTGGCTATTATAATTAAATTTTCCTCAAGCCATTCAAGTCTCATCTTTATTTAGAATAACGATAGAAGCTGAATATATGAATAAAAATTTGTGCCACAGCCGAGACTTGAAGACAGATCTTGTTGCATATCACGCACAAATGCTGAACATTACACCATCACAGCCCTGCAGCTAACATTGCTTCATGGGCTACCGAAGTGCAGTGCCCTCCCCAAGACAAACTTCATATCTTCATCTTATTTCCTCCCTAAATCATCACTATTGCCAGATAGTCAAGTAGAATTGGCATTCAAATCGGAAATAATTGCTACAAAAGGTTTTATTGTTTTAATGGCTTCGTTTGTGTACCAGTGGAAAAGTGGTGGGGGGCAAAAATGTACCCGAAAAAGGGGCATTTTTTCGGTTTTGTGATTATATCTCGTAAATGACTCACAATATCGCAAATATAGTGGAATTAAAAATTGTAGAGCATGCAATTATGCATTGAATGAGACCATCCGCATATTTTTTGGACCACCCGTTTTCATACTAGCGCTCTTCAAATTTGGACCAATTTTACATGTTCATGAAAAATTTTCGTTTTAACTTGTGTTTCTTGGTAATACCAATGAAACTGACCCTCCTATTAATATGTCGTTCTTAAAAAAGATATGTAGGGATAAATTCTGCATTCCATGAAACCAAAAGTGAATTTATTGGGCCACCCATTTGTGTACAGCTCCTCATTAAAGTTGGGCCATTTCTCATCATCAGTGAAGACAATTTCAAACGTAGTTCTTCAGTAATTCTTATGTACACTCTTTTAAATACAGAACTATAGCAACCCATTATCTTGTACTCATTTAATATGGTAATAGAATAAAATATTAAAATTTTGTAAAATTTAAAAAATAATATTAAAAAAGTTTTTCATATATCGAGGGTTAAGAACTGAGACCTCGTATCTGACAGATATCAGAAAAAGTCCTGGTTTCAAAAAAACTTGAAAGTGAAAAAAATATATATGTAATAACAAAATGATGCAAAAAAGACAATGCACGACCTGAGAGTAATAAATGATTATGCTCTAAATAAAAAAAATCAAAGCAATCAAAATTTTTATTAAAAAGTTATGTTTTTTAGCTCCCATGTAAAATTTGTATTTTGTCAGATACGTGGTCTCCGTTCTTAACCCTAGATATAACATAGTGATACCCATTCAACTGATATGAAGGAGGTAGGAAGAGAGAGACACTCCTTTAAATTAAGTAGTGGTTATTATATTTCGTAATTACAAAATTTTACATAAATGTATGAGATGAAAAGGGTAAAAGTAGTTATGTGCACAAATTTCACATACGTCGACGTTTGACTGTCATTGCACCACTCGGCTCCTCAAAGTCTGTAATTTCCGAGTCCAACGACCCGTCACTCGGCTCCTCAAAGTCAGTAAGTTTCGTCACCTCATATATACAGTCCAGGTCTTCGTCAACATATGGTTCGTCAGTTTCATCTGTTTGGAGGGAGTTAGTGCATGTGTTCCCCTTGCAGTAGACACAAATTAATGAGCACTTAATACCACCCTTCCGACACCCACAACTACCTGCACAGTCCTTGTTGCATTTGCAGGAAATTGTTGAGAGAAGAGACTGTGGAGCTGGTTCTTTGGAGGTAGGAACGGGGCCAAGACCAAACTCTGAAGCCTGCCATGCCCAGAGGAGCGCATCCATCTGTTGTCCTATCCACATTTGTACTTGTAAGTAGGTCCTCAAGCAATGCGGACGAGCGGCGTCCGACGTTTTGTGGTAGGGATGCTAGGGTGAATGTGGATTTCACAATCGCTTTGGAAAACAGGTCGAATCGAAATTTGTCTAAAGTGTCTCCTCCATAGAGGATTGTTAAAAATCGGAGGACAGCTTCGAAAATAGCTTCAGCTTGAGTGTCATGCTCTAAGAACGGTCTGATATCTTCCAGAAAACATTTACTTTTGACCGGTAGATTGACCACCTTCTTCTTGCCCTGACGAAGAGTGCAGAAGTTGTGTCATATCCACTTATGGCGTGGAGAAATATGACTGGCCTTCTGATGTTTGCCAGTTTGAAACTGCTGGGACCAAATACTTTTGATGAGGTCTTTCCTCTTCCAGGTTTCAAGAAATATATATTTGCTGGTGATGTGGCTAGGGCATTGAGCATGATGACAAGGTCCGTATCCTCACCAACAACCACAATCTTCTCATGTTCGTGTGATACCTCAAGCACTGTAGCAACAATTAGGTGGTCTGCGTCTTCATTACCTAGCTTTACTGAGAAGCCTTCATCTTCAAGCCTCGAATTAAGCAAGCTAATGAGACGTGCTTTACTTTTGTCATTGTAAAGGAATTGCTACTTAGTCAAAGTCACCATCATTAATTCGGTAAAGATGACCTCAGGAGTAGTGTGTCTTCCGCTTCGGCGGAGGCGCTCAGCATATTTGATGCTCTTGGTCGGCAGGTCTTCAGGGTAGCCATCGAACAACGCACTTGTCGCACTTCCGCTGTAGTGTCTTTTTAAATATTCAACTTATTTGGTTAGCATTAACTGTAATGTTTCACCATTCTTCCATACAACTCGGTGCAGAAGAAATCCACCATCGATGACAAATGCTGCTTCTTCCAGGTTTACATCATTCAGTGGTGTGAACAAGTCATATAACACTGACTTGGGTGCCTTCCTCATTCCAGATGTATCGAACAGAAAGAGAGGACAGGGTGCCAGCGCATATCGGAAGAATTCTTTAAGGTGTTCGTCAGATTTCTTGACAAGTGCTATCCGATGGAATATATTTTCAGGGTTCACTGGTACAACCTCCCCATGAATCGTCACTTTAGATTTAAATCCCTTTATACTCATCACTCTATTCTTTCGGACAAACTTGATGTTGGCTCTGAGCACTATGGGACTTAACATCTGAGGTCATCAGTCCTCTAGAACTTAGAACTACTTAAATCTAACTAACTTAAGGACATCACACACATCCATGCCCGAGGCAGGATTTGAACCTGCGACCGTAGCGGTGTCGCGGTTCCAGACTTAAGCGCCTAGAACCGCTCGGCCACACCGGCCGGCAAACTTGATGTTGTCAAAGGTTTGACCAACTAGGGCGAGTATTGAGGATTTGCCCATTTCAAAGACTCTGTGACAGTTGATTGAGTCATCTCCGACGACTCCTGTGCTGATGAACATAACAAATTTAGTAACAGGAAAAGGATCATGGGATCGAAACCACTCAAAAAATTTCTGAAGGTCTGCATCGTCACGTTAAACTCTAGCATCCTTCGCATCAACATGTTACTCTGAGGTAGTGAGTGATACCCCACAAAATCCTTCAACCTGCTGAGTCACAGAAGTAACAGTTGGCATGGTCAGAATCTATTTACTCAGAGTACTGTATGAAATGCCTCGACCATGACTGAGCCCTCCGGTACTTTTCAACGAGCGCATTAGTGTTTGCTCAATCGTCATGTCAGACCATATCCCACTCCAAAACTTATCAGACCTTCTGATAGTAAACCAGCCTTTGAATGCAAACTATGTATAGTGTTCTGATATTTTCTTTTCAAGGCCCATTATGTCTTGTAAATACAGCTGTGGAGATTTAGCATACAGAAAATGTCCACTGACATGAAAATAAGGTAACATATTCTTAATAGTGGTGAGGTGCAGTTCCCAGTCGCCACTCCTCTCAACCTGAATGAACTGCTTCATCAGAGTAGTTATGTTGAAGTAGAGAATCCATAAATTGGCAGTGGGACCATTTAGCTCCAAGTTTCTGTGCAAACATGTCTTTCAAAGTTTCATAATCAAGGGCTTCCAAAGAACCTGATGAGGTAGACGCCTCTTCAAGGAGCTGAACAGTTCTTTCACTGTCACTGATACTTGTGAGGATGACATGTGCGATAGCCAAATTGCAAGGGATGTGTGCACGAACTGTCCTTGAATAAGCACGACCAGCTATCATATTTTCTGTTGATACCTACGCGTACGCAACACAGAATTGCTCTTACAGCCCACTTCCACTCATAATGTAGCCTATGGCTCCCAAGAATGACATGAGAAGATGAAACCCTCCCAACCCCTGACATTGAACAGATTTTTAATTTTTTTTTCAATCTTTACTCATGATAACGTTATTTTTGAGTTCCGTGCATAAAGCTGATCTAGAGACCTAGATTTGTAATGTGAAGTACCTTACATGCGTGGCAATGAAAGTACAAACTTAGCCGTACAGAAACGGGTGGTCCATTTCACTTTTGGTCTCATCAAACGCAGAATTTATTCCTCTATATCGTTTGTATGAACCACTTTATTGATACATGGGTTAGTTTCAACGATATTACCAAGAAACAGAGGTTAAAACGAAAATTTTTCATGAACATGTAAAATTGGTCCAAATTTGAAGAGCACTAGTATGAAAACGGGTGGTCCAAAAAATATGTGGATGGTCTCATTCAATGCAGAATTTCATGCCCTACAATTTTTAATCCCACTATGCTTTCGATATTGTGAGTCATTTACGCGATATAATCACAAAACCGAACAAATACCCCTTTTTCGGGTACATTTTTGCACCCCACCACTTTTCCACAACTCCGCCGAGGGGGAAAACGTAGGATAGTCAAATTGGGCTACAAATGAATTCATTAAAACAATAAAACCTTTCGTAGCAATTATTTCCGATTTGTGTAATTTTTAGGTTAACCCTACTGGACTAAGAGCTCTCCAGCATTGGAATATCACCCCAGATATAGATGAGATTTAAATGTCTCGAGGAAAATTTAATTAAAAGATCTATACAATCGCCTGAGGTTAAGGATTTCCCCTTTGTGTCCAAAGATGGGTGCTATTCCAATGCCAGAGAGCCCTGGCAATAGTGATGATTTAAGGGGAAAAGAAATTGGAGATATGAATTGAAGACTGCGTTGGGGAGGGCACTGGACTTGGATAGCCCATGCAGCAATGTTGGCCATAGTGCTGCGTTGCTGTAATGGCTATCATTCCTATCTAGTAAGCAATGAAACCTGGATTCAAGTCTTGGCTGTGGCACAAAGCTTAATTCCTTTATTCAGCTTCCGTCCCTAGAGTTTTTAGCCATTTAAGGACATGCCTTAAAAAATGAAAAAGGATGTGGAAAGGAGTGCGTGCAGTACATGGGTGGCAGACCAGGAACCTGACAACTCAAGGAGCAGAACTGTGTAATATATTCAGCATGTTATTGCCACGTTTTTGTCGTAATAATTAAACGATTGCGCAGAATGAATAACAGATTATTAGCATCGCCTAGTTACGAGTTAACAATTGAAATTTAATGAATAATGAAAAAGACAGTGGACGCGATAGTGTGTGTGTGTGTGTGTGTGTGTGTGTGTGTGTGTGTGTGTGTGTGTGTGTGTGCAGTGAATTTCATTACGTCATTTAATATAGCCACATGTTGCCAAAGTTATTTCGAGTATGCTGCAGAAGTTTCCTCAAGCGATATCAGTATTTTTGGAGCCCTGAAGAGAGATATTCGTGGCTATCGATTTGCTTTGGACAAAGAGGTGCATGCCTGTTTACAATCATGGTTTCGCAGGCTACCGCAAGCATTTTTCCATGAACGCACTGACCGTCTTATCTCACTGTGAGATAAAGTTATTAACAGCTATGGTGATTACTTCTGAAATAGTAAACAGTTTACTTACTTTTTACCATCTATCTGGTTTCCATTTGAATGACCCTGTACACTTCTTCTATCGATAGTGTTGCCAATTTTCTCCCTACCGTTCATATGACGAATAGAGAGCGGTTCTTCAACACATATCTACATCTACAATCACACCCCGAAACACACCGTATGGTGTATGGCGGAGGGTACCATGTACTACTTCCAGACATTTCCTTTGCTATTCCTTTCGCAAATGGAGTGAGGAAAAAAAGGATTGTCTGTATGCCACTGCAGGAGTCCTAACTTATCTCATCTTATCTTGTAGTCCCTACGGAATATTACGTTGGCGGCACGTCGCCTCCACTCCAGGCATTACCACTCGAGTTCACAAAGAATCTCCGTAATACTTGCGGGTTGATCGAATCTACCAGTAACAAATCTAGCGGCTCGCTTCTGAATTGCTTCGGTGTCTTCTTTTAATCCGACCTGGTGGGGATCCTAAACAGTCCAGCATTACTCAAGAATGGGTAACATTAGTGTTTCATGAGCGGTCCCCTTTACAGCTGAGACACTTTCCTAAAATTTTCCCGATTAACCGAAGTCGACCATTCACCTTCTCTACTGACGTTTATATGTGCTCGTTCCATTTAAAATCGCTTTGCAACGTTACGCCTAGGTGTTTAATCGACGTGGCTGTGTCAAGAAGCATACTGCTAATGCTCTATTCGAACATTACAGGATTGTTTTCCTTACTCGTCTGTGGTAACTTACTTTTTTCTACATTACACCCACTAGAAACGCTGTCTAAGGCATCTTGTTTTCTCCCACAGCCTCTCAACGACGACGCCTTCCGATACACAACATTCATAACATGGTTACGTTATCTTAATTGACTATGATGTTGTCTGGTACAAGAGCGTAGAGGACAGGGCGCATTATATTAGACATCCTTGGTATGGAAGATGGCGTGTGTAATATGGTAAGTACTTGTCTACGCTGGTCACCAACTACGATATCTCCGTTTTTGCGACGCTAGTGTGTTAATCCTTGATGAATCCATAACACATCCGCCGTGATACTTCATTAGTTTACGTGACAGTACTTTCAGGCTTTCCCTTGTCTATTATTAGTACATAACAACTTCCAACGAACTAGGTTATACATATAACGTGTATTACACATATTACCCATAACAGTTGCTGTTGATTTTAGTAACTGTTATTAACAGTATTACATCTTGACAAAAAACAATATAATTATTCTTAATCGATGTTCGACTATCCCATGTAGCATACAACATTATTTTATTATCTCTCGGGGCCTTTTAGAACAAAATTTTACACCAGATTTTACTTTATTTTTGGTGTCAAAAATGTGCGACGAAAGTTAAGTGTGATATACACAATTAAAACATGTCCTTGTTCTTGTACAATACACCGTAATTGTTTTTTACCAAAAAAAAAAAAGAAAGGACGCACAGCGAACGAATTATCCGAATGAGACGCAAATCAGTAGATGTAATAGACATCTACAGACAAACAAATGATTAAAACTTCAGAAAAATAGGATGACTTACTCAAGAGAAAGCGCCTCACAAATTGAGCAATCCAGTAACTCGTTGACCCATCTCTGGCCCTGGCCTCCTGAGGGATATCCTGCCAAATTCTTTCCAATGGGCTCGTTAGATCGTCAAAATCCCGAGCTGGTAGGAAGGCCCTGCCAATAATGCTCCAAACTAGCTCAGTTGGGGAGACGTCCAGCGACCTTGTAGGCAGAGGTAGGGTTTGGCACGCACGAAGCCAGTCTCATAGACTCGAGTAGAATTCTCTTCAGTGATAAGTTCTGCTTCAAACTGAGTACCAGTGACCAGGTGGGATGGGTCTGGAAATGTCAAGGAGAGAGGTGGAATACCAAACTGACTGGCTACCGCAGTACAGTCCGACAAACAGGATCGTCTGGAGTGCCATTTCTTTCCGTAGAAGACTCCCTTTGGTTTTCATCTGGGACACCCTTACCCCATCGACGTTATTCTACGTTCCGTTTTGTTGCCCTTCGTGGCAGGCCATCCTCAGCTTACATTTCAGAAAATAATGACCACCCGCACACGGTACCACTGCTTGTCTTCTTGCATGCCAAAGCCGACCTTGGCCAGCAAGTTCATCGGATCTTTCCGCAATTGAGAATGTTTGGAGTATTATGGGCAGAGCCCTCCAACCAGGCCGGGATTTTCGATCTAACGCGTCAACTGGACATAATTTGATACGATATCTCTGAGCTGGACATCCAACTTCTCTATCAATCAGTGCCAATCGGAAAAACTGCATGCAAAATGGCAGAGGTGTACCAATGCGTTACTGACTTGCTCAATTTATGAAGATCTTTCTCATGAAAAAAATCATCAAATTTTTCTGAAAATGTAATCGTTTGTTTCCGTGCTGCAGACATACATCACATCTACCATCTACCAATTTCCGTCCCATTCGGATAACTCCTTCGTGGTTGGAAGTTTCTTTACTTCTTCTCCTTTCTTTCTTAGAGTGTATTTATTTTGCACAATGATAATATCTACCGTCTGATTACTTTCTGGATCTTAATTTTGATTTTATTAATGTATAGAAGGCATCTTTCGCCATATGCAATGAACGTAAGAAAGCTCTGTGATTCTTATCAAGAGTTCCACTGAGTTCAGTGCTGTCTGAAGTCATTAAGAGAATTTAATGGAATATGGCAAAGTGATTTATCGGTGACGCGTAACACAGTCTAACTAAGCGACTTCAGCACAACTGATCAGGGAATAAATTCCAGTCATCATTTAAAAAGAAATTTCTCAAGCAGAACAGCTATTGTCGTTAAACGTAGATGATGGAAGGTGATGATGGAATGTATTTGGAGGAAAACATTAACGAACTACGCACATCAAAAAAAGTTTGGCATCACCCCAGTTCCCAGAACTCCTGATGATAGACGTTGACTATGGATACTGTATCACAGACACAGTCCCATTGACTATTCAGAGATGTCACTAAACCCGCCCAAAGATGTAAACAAGCATGCATGGGCAGCGCCTATGAGACGGAGAGGGTCCCACAGCCGATCAGTTCCGGTCATTGCACCAGGAAGGAGGTACACGGCTCGTGTTTCTGTAGTTCAACCACGCCTAGACCGACAATACCGCGGTTCGATCGCGTCAGCGTTGTTACTTTGTGCCAGGAAGGGCTCTCAGCAAGGGAAGTGTCCAGGCGCCTCGGAGTGAACCAAAGCGATGTTCTTCGGACATGGAGGAGATACAGAGAGACACAAACTGTCGGTGACATGCCTTACTCAGGCCGCCCAAGGGCTAATACTGTAGTGGATAACCGCTACCTACGGATTATAGTTCGAAGGAACGCTAACAGCAACACCACCACATTGAATAATACTTTCCTTGCAGTCAGGCTGCATGATGCGCAACTTCACTCCCTACGTCCAGGGAGAGGTCCATCGTTGCAACCACGACACCATGCAGCGCGATACAGCTGGGCCCAACTACATGCCGTACGGACCTCTCAGGATTGGCATCACGTTCTCTTCACCGATGCGTGTCGCATATGCCTTCAGCTAGAAAGTCGTCGGAGACGTGTTTGGAGGCAGCCCGGTCAGGCTGGAAGGCCTTAGACACACTGTTCAGCGAGTGCACCAACGTGGGGGTTCCCTGCTGTTTTGTGGTGGCATTATGTGGGGCCGATGTACGCCGCTGGTGGTCATAAAAGGCGCCATAACGGCTGTACTATACGTGAATACCGTCCTCCGACCGATAGTGCAACCATATCGGCAGCATATTGGAGAGGCATTCGTCTCCATGGACGACAATTCGCGCCCCCATCGTGCACATCTTGTGAATGACTTCCTTCAGGATAAGGCCGGCCGGGGTGGCCAAGCGGCTCTAGGCGCTACAGTCTGGAACCGCGCGACCGCTACGGTCGCAGGTTCGAATCCTGCCTCGGGCGCCGGCCTGAGTGGCCGTGCGGTTCTAGGCGCTACAGTCTGGAGCCGAACGACCGCTACGGTCGCAGGTTCGAATCCTGCCTCGGGCATGGATGTGTGTGATGTCCTTAGGTTGGTTAGGTTTAAGTAGTTCTAAGTTCTAGGGGACATGACCTCAGATGTTGAGTCCCATAGTGCTCAGAGCCATTTGAACCATTTCTTTTTCCTTCAGGATAACGACATCTCTCGACTAGAGTGGCCAGCATGTTCTCCAGACATGAACCCCATGGAACATGCCTGGGATAGAGTGAGAAGGGCTGTTTATGGAAAATGTGACCCACCAACCACTCTGACGGATCTAGGCCGAATCGCCGTTGAAGAGTGGGACAATCTGGACCAACAGTGCATTGATGAACTTGTGGATAGAATGCCACGACGAAAACAGGCATGCATCAATGCAAGAGGACGTGCTACTAGGATTTTAGAGGTATAGGTGTGTACAGCAAACTGGACTACCACCTCTGAAGGTCTCGCTGTATAGTGGTACAACATGCAATGTGTGGTTTTCATGAACAATAAAAAGGGCGGAAATGATGTTTATGTTGATTTCTATTCCAATTTTCTGTACAGGTTCCGGTACTCTCGGAACCGAGGTGATGCAAAACTTTTTTTGGTGTGTGTATATTCCATGAAAGAGGCCATTTATTATGCGCGGGATATACTCTCCTCGATTTTATCTATTTTTTAACACAGCAAAGTCATCCTATTAACACAGTTTCTTACAGGGTGGGTCCTGAACAAACACTTCTGTCTTAGTTTGAAAAATTTTTGGAAATTTGTGGTAAGTTGCTATGGGCTAAACTGCTAAGGTCATCGGTCCCTAGGCCTACACACTACTTAATCTAACTTAAACTAACTTACACTAACTACAACACACACCCATGACCCAGGAAGGATTTGAACCTCCGACGGGGGGAGCCGCGCGAACCGTGGAAAGGCACCCCAGACCGCACGGCTACCCCGCACGGCTCTGTCTTAGTTCTTTTAGTAGGATGGGACATTGGTGCCCTTGTGTATGTACTAAAACTCAAACACTCGCTACAGGTGGGAAAGAAAGTTGCTAGAAGGCAACTTCACCGTATCAGAGAAAATCTTAATAATTCATACAAACTGCAAGCTGTTGCTTTCAAACCTGGCTTGGAGCCACTCATTCAGAGCAAGAAGTTCTGTAGAACAGAATGGATATATCCAAACTTCTTTGGATAACGTAATCAAGTCGTCCTTCCAAAAACTAAGTTGAAATTGATACATTTCTCACACGCAGAATTGACCTCCGTAACTCCGTTGATAACACAGTTTAATTACAGCAAAGATTACCTACAGTGTGTATTGTCTACGACTTTGTACACAACGGCAAGGAGAGTTTGACTACAGAGTGGTGCGACAGCTATTGTTGTAGGAAAGCTAGACAGGAGCAGGAATAATTATCAAACAAGTAACACAGCAAGCGGAAGATTTACTTAACTTTTATTCCCCCAAATGTACGAAAACTCATTAGAAATAATGCAGCTAGAGACAGGGCCCAGATAATGATGTCACAAGGAAGAAGCACGAACTATGTGGTTGGAACCGCGACTAGATGGCGTTTCCATAGTGTGACGTGGTAATGTGACTGTGAGTGCAAGTGTGGCTGAGATGCTGCCGCTGGCCATATTGTGGCGGCAGAGGGCGCTCGAAGTACAGACAACTCACTGACATTAAACTTCGAAAAGACTCACTATATGCAATTCAGAACCTGTAAGAGGTTTCCACCCAGCATATGTATAAAGTATGAGGAATAACAGATAGAAGAGGTTGACGGTCTTAAATTCCTGGGATTACAACTTGATAATAAATTCAGTTGGGAGGAGCACACCACAGAACTGCAGAAACGCCTTAACAAATCTGTATTTGCAATTCGAGTGTTAGCAGACATAGGTGTCATAAAAATGAAAAAGCTTGCATACTTTGCCTACTTTCATTCCATAATGTCATATGGTATAATATTTTGGGGTAACTCTTCAAGTCACACAAAAGTTTTCAGAGTCCAAAAGCGTGTAATACGTATTATCTGTGGAGTAAATTCACGGACGTCCTGTAGAAACCTCTTCAAAGAACTGGGTATACTAACTACTGCCTCTCAGTATATTTACTCCTTAACGAAATTTGTCCTAAATAATATATCTCTTTTTCCAACAAACACCTCACTTCATACGTACAATACCAGGAACAAAAATGATCTGCACAAGGACTTAAAAGCACTTACTTTCGTTCAAAAAAGGGTCCACTACTCAGGAACACTCATCTTCAATAATTTGCCAGCAAACATAAAACATTTCGTTAAAAATAAAGATCAGTTTAAAAGGAGCCTGGAAGACTTACTAGTGGCCAACTCGTTCTACTCCACTGACGAATTTTTTAATAGAAACAAATGATGTATTGTATATACTCATACTATTAGTATTGTTGTTTCAGCATTTAAAAAAATGATTTATTGTCTATATTCGTACTATTAGAATTGTTATTTCAGTTTTTAAAAAACTTACATGTTCCACATCCACGAGGATCTCCTAACCAGAAACCCAGCCAAAATGTTTTATCCTAAACATGCTCAAACGCAGCACTAATAAATCACCACACCGTGAGATCCCAATTAACTGACTCCAGAAGTTTCTAAAAGTTCCTAGATGGTGTGACCTAGAGCAACATCGCTAAATGGAGATGGAAGATAGCCAGTCATCAAGAAACGACGCCATGGTGCTATGCACTACATCTAATCAGATGGACACTAAAACCACCTGCGTCCATTGCTCAAGCTGCCCATTAGTTTACTGTTCAAAATTTGAACAAGTGTTCGTTGGAAATTTTCTGAATGGTCTGCCTCACCAGGCTAGAGCCGAAGAAACTGTTACCTCTGTCCCATTTACGCCACAAGCGAGCTTTGTAAACTAAATTTCATAGATGTTCCCACACATCAACAACGAGAACCAAGGGAGCTATTCTGATTCTAGAACTGCACATCCATTTCCAATCATCCACACATTCATACTCTGAAATGACAGGTCATGTGATAGCATATACACATATACAGATGGCAGTAGTATTGGCTATGCAAGGTATTAATGGTCAGTTTATTGGCGGAGCGGTCGTTTGTACTCAAGAGATTCATGTAAAAGATTTCCAACGTGATTATGACCGCACACCGAGAATTAACAGACTACGAACGCGGAATGGGACACATGGGACATGGGACACTGGTCAAGACTGTGCCGAGAATACCAAATAACAGCCACGCACAACGCAGCCGATGGTCTTCACTTATCGACCGAGAACAGCGTCGTTTGTGTAGAGTTGTCAGTGCTAATAGACCAGCAACTCTTCGCGAAATAACCGCAAAAATCGATGTGCGACTACGACGAACGTATCCGTCGGGACAGTGCGACGAAATTTGGCGTTAATGGGATATGGTAGCACGCAGTCAACGGCACGACATCGTCTGCAGCTCCTCTCTTGGGCTTGTGACCATATCGGTTGGACCCTAGGCGACTGGAAAGCCGTGACCTCGTCAGATGCGTTCCGATTTCAGTTGTCAAGACCTGATGACAGAGACCGAGTGAGGTGCAACCCCACGAATTCATGGACCCAAGTTGTTAACAAGGCACTGTGCAAGCGGTGTGGCTCCATCATAATGTGGGCTGTGTTTACATGGAACAGACTGGGTCCTCTGGTCCAACTGAACCGCTCATAGACAGACAATGGTCGCTGAAACGGACTCATTTTACTGACTCGTTTTAAATGTTTCTTAATTCAAGGTGTAATCGCATTGTCAACATTATTAAACGATATCAAACATGTGTGAGATAGGTAACACTGTACTAATGTTTTTGCCCACGCTTATGTGGAACTCTAATTTTATGCAGAATTTGACTTGAGCCTAAGAACATTATAGCAGCCAACGGCCTTGCCGCAGTGCTAACACCGGTTCCCGTCTGATCATCGAAGTTAAGTGGCCATTCGGTCTGCCGAGCACTGTTGGCAAGCGGGGTGCACTCAGCCCTTGTGAGGCAAACCGAGGAGCTACTTGATTGAGAAATAGCGGCTCCAGTCTCGGAAACTGACATACGGCCGGGAGAGCGGTGTGCTGACTACATGACCCTCCATATCCAAAAATGGTTCAAATGGCTCTGAGCACTATGGGACTTAACATCTGTGGTCAGCAGTCCCCTAGAACTTAGAACTACTTAAACCTAACTAACCTAAGGACATCACACACATCCATGCCCGAGGCAGGATTCGAACCTGCGACCGTAGCAGTCCCGCGGCTCCAGACTGTGCGCCTAGAACCGCTAGACCACCGCGGCCGGCCTCCATATCCAGTGACGCCTGTGGGCTAAGGGTGACACGGCGGCCATCAGTACCTTTGGGCCTTCATGATGAAGCCAAAGAATTTATAACACATAGTCAACATGTAAATGAGAACAGGTGCATCTGAGAATGGACCACGTAGCCTCTCACTCACAATAAAGAGAGACTCAAGGCAATATTCGAATTCAGAGGCAAATTTACTCTTAATTTCAAATGAAGCCAATGTGTGTATTCCCGCACTAAAGCAGATTGCATTTTAATTTCTCCGCCCATTAAACTGAAGCTAAATTATTATGACCAAATAATATCTAGTTACGATAATGATCGAAGTAGAAGAAATGAATTAAAATTTGTGCTGCGGCCGGGACTCGTACGCGGGTCTTCTGGCTTACTACGTAGAAATACTAACCATAACACCACCGGCGTAGAATGGAGAACAATGGTGCACGAACTACCCAACTTGAGTGCCCTCGCCAACACACACTTCATATCTTCTGCTTATTTTCCCTTACATTGTCACTACTGCCTAGCAAGCAAGAAGACCCGGATTCGAGTCCCGGCCGCTGCACAAATTTTAATTCATTTCTTCTGCTTCGATCATTTTCGTAAATAATGAAGAGACTGAATTGTCTCAGGGAAACATTTAATTATAAGATCTATAATATCTAGTTACTTGAACGGAAACTTTTCGGCGAGAGAAGTCGCTTCCCCAATGTTTTAACCCAAATACCTCCCGCATACCCAGGCATAAATTTAATTCCTCTTTGAATTCTCAAGTCTATAAAACAAAATAACTAGGGAGTTGCAGTTCGTAATCGTACTCTGTCTGTCTCTCGATGTCGAAGTCAGCACCTGGAATAAAATTTCTGTGGCTCTGCGGAATTCCGGTGATCGTCCACTCTCAAAATTCTTGAAATAGTCAGACACACAATCGTACGACCCGGGGAGGCCATCTTGGGTGTTATGACGTACTCTCTCTGCAACATGGAAACTAGTGTCCAAGTTGTGCATTAATTTCTATAAAAGTCAAAAAATGAATCTCTGAAAGCAGAGCATAAAAGACCGCGGTGCAAAATTTACTGATTTGCCAGAATACAAAGTTCCCTACGAGTTACGGCAACCAAATAATGTTCCGAGCCACAGATAAGGGAAAAGTCAAAATAACCCAAGAATTAAAGGTACCATTTCCTTTCATTAAAATATATTTTTCCATAAATAATCTTCATACCTACATTTCAGGATGCACCATCCTCTTGTATGAAATGAAATGTTATCATAATTAATCAAATTACATTTCGTATTCAAAATGGCTGCTTCCAATAATGCCGGTAATTACAGTTCCGCTATGATCATACTCTCCACAATTGCTAAATCAGAAGCCAGTAAGTTCATAGTAGACCTAATGTTCCACGTTGTATCCACAGCGTTTTTATATCACGAGTCAGAGATGACCTCTCTCTCTCCCCCTCTCCCTCTCTCCCCCTCTCCCTCCCCCCCCCTCTCTCTCTCTCTCTCTCTCTCTCTTTCTCGCAGTCGTAATGAATCTTTGATCCATTGCGCAATTACACATGAACGTCTGCTTTAATAGTGAAAAAGTAATTCATCTGACACATGATATCAGTGTAAATTATTATACGACGATGTGGCGGTTGGTGATGTATTAGGCTGCTGTACATCATTTTGCGTTCTCGTTACGTTTGGCCTCTGTCAGCTGCCTCATTTCCTGTAAGAGCTATTTGTGAGTAGCGCTGTATAGTCGTTAACGACCGTTGATTTACGCCAATGCTGTTAACTTGGTTACGTGGGAAGGCGGAGCGCCGCAGCCGCATGGCTTTCCCCGCTTCGAGCTTTTGTTTTCAGACCGCCGCCCTGTATCATTAGCCTTGCACATTCGCGTCAAGTAAGTCATACGTGTTTACGGCCGATAATTGGGTTCGCAGTCGAGCAGCATAAATATTCGTTTAGCGTTCGGCAGAGCTGCCTTAGGAGTCGGCTGCAGCGGTGTTAAAAGCAGGGCGATAAAACGTGCTGTACACAGCGGAAACGATCCCCGCTCTGTGCCCAGCGGCGCGACAGACGAACAGCTGTTCGTGCAGACGTAGTCCTCGCTAACCCGCTCCTTCCACTTGCAGCGCAAGACATCGAACTGGAAACATTTCACTGCAGTTCCTTCGTGCATATTTATTAAAAAATGCATCACGCATCACTGGACTGCGACATGAACTCAGATAGGAGGGTGAGTCAAAAGAAAACCTTAAATATTTTTTTAAATATTATTTATTGAGCAGAAGTGGTGCAAAGCTGTATCACTTTTCAACATAATCTCCCCGACGCTCAATGCAAGTCCTCCAGCTCTTACGAAGTGCATAAATTCCTTTAGAAAAAAATTGTTTTGGTAGTCCACGCAACCACTCATGCACCGCGTGGCATACCTCTTCATCAGAACGGAACTTCTTTGCTCCCATTGCGTCTTTGAGTGGTCCCAACATATGGAAATCACTTCGGACAACGTCTGAGTTGCTCGCTCTCTTCGTTTCCAAAAATGGCTCTGAGCACTATGGGACTCAACATCTTAGGTTATAAGTCCCCTAGAACTTAGAACTACTTAAACCTAACTAACCTAAGGACATCACACACACCCATGCCCGAGGCAGGATTCGAACCTGCGACCGTAGCAGTCCCGCGGTTCCGGACTGCAGCGCCAGAACCGCTAGACCACCGCGGCCGGCTCTTCGTTTCCGGTTGGTGGAAGTGAACCCAGGTTTCGTCCCCAGTAACGATTCTTGCAAGGAAGCCATCACCTTGTCGTCCAAAACGCCGATGAAGTTCTTCACAAGCATCAACACGTCGTTCTCTCATTTCAGGCATCCATCTTGGTTCAGGCACCCATCTTGGTTCAAATGGCTCTGAGCACTATGGGACTTAACAGCTGAGGTCGTCAGTCCCTTAGAACTTAGAACTACTTAAACCTAACTAACCTAAGGACATCATACACATCCATGCCCGAGGCAGGATTCGAACCTGCGACGGTAGCGGTCGCGTGGTTCCTGACTGAAGCGCCTAGAACCGCTCGGCCACATCGGCCGGCGCACCCATCTTGCAGACACTTTGTGAAACTGGAGCACATCATGCACAATGTGGTGTGCTCACCCATGACTAATCTGTAAACATGCTGCAATGTCATTCAGTATCACTCGGTGGTTTTCCCGTAAATACTAGCTTTCAATATGCTGACAATGATCAGCTGAAAATTTGTCCGTTTTCAAATGAAGCAACGTTCCGCATTTCTGGACATGAGAATCGCTCTAAATTCACGTGGACACGTCCGTGACAGGCTGATACTTAACGTTTGGTGTGGTCTAATGCACGACAGTGTGATGGGTCCATATTTCTTCGCAGAGAAAACGTAACTAGACTTGTTTACCTGGATACATTCTAACAGTATTCGCAACCACATATAGAAGAGCTGTAGGTGTCCATCATATTCCTGCAAGACAATACACAACCTCATTGGAGCTTGAACGTGTGGGAAGTACTGAATGACATTTATTGAGAGGTGCATCGGTTGTGACGGTCCCGTCACATAGACTTCGTTCTCCTCTATGGCTCACCATAGGGCTTCTATGCGTTGGTACGTGAGGAATGGTGTATACACAACAGCTGTAAATGAAATTGCTGTTGTTCCTGCACGAACCAGTAATGAAATCAGAACTTTTTATGCCTTAATGCTGACCCGAACATGGACAGAAATCGAATGTCGCCCTGATGTTCTACGAGCGTCGAGTAGAGCACACACTGAAATTCTTGTATAACGAAATTAAACTGTGGCAGGTGCTAAACGTTTTACAACAAACCACCATGCTCTATTTCTAGTACTTTCAAAGGTATGATTTTTGAAAAGATACCGCGACTTTATGTCATCATCTACAACACTATATAAGGGTAAGTCGAGAATGTGTTACTCTGGGGAGCCACAAAGTCCGTGATTCTCTTACTGCGGTCTGCACGTTTACACGGCATGAGAGTCCTTACCAGCCCCTTATCATGGAGCACCCTGTCGCATTTCTGGTAACCGCCAGTGACCCCTGCTAATGATCAACGAGTTAGTTATCGGTCCATGCCCACCTTCTGTACAGCTGTCCTCCTGATATATTCACTTAAGCTTACCATCACGTTGCTGACCATTAAAATCACACATGGTGATGCTAACGTAAACTTCGTCTACAGGTCCTTGCGACCCATCGGTACCGACCGACCGTCGTGTCATCCTCTGCCAATGGCGTCCATTAGATGCACTATGGAAGGGCGTGGCGTCGACACACCGGTCTCCGGACGTTGCCTGTTTTCGTGACCTGCTACTCGATCAGGTAGCTTTTTCAATTTGCACCACGATGTTGAAGGTACCCTGTTACAGTCCTCTCACCAAGAAATAGTGCCTGGCAGTACCGGAACCGAACCCGTATCATTCGCATGGCAGTCAGCCGTGCTGATCTCTCAGCTACGGAGGCAGGCTACACCATAAAGGAGACACGCAACAAACAGGGAAGAAGTGCCTCACATCCTTCGATCTGCGAATGATTGGGATTTCAGAACAAGCACACAAATTACGTACTACTAACGCCACCTACATCTCTACATATAAAAGGAAATGTAGACGCAAAGGAATTAAAGACATTAGCTGACATTAGCTGCCAGTGGCCACTGATTTATATCAGAGGCGCAAGTTGAAAATTTCTGCCAGACTGGGATTCGAACGTGGGTCTCTTGCTTACTGGTTGGTTGGTTGATTTGGGGGGAGGGTACCAAACAATGAGGTCCTCAGTCCCATCGGATTAGACAAGGATGAGAAAGGAAGTCAGCAGCGCTCTTTCAAAGGTGCCATCCCAGCATTTGTTTGACGCGGTTTAGGGAAATTACGAAAAACCGAATCAGGACGACCGGACGTGGATTTGAACAGTCTTCCTCCAGAATGAGAGTCCACAGTGCTAACCACTGTCTCGTTTACCAGGCAGATGTGTTGACCGCTACGCAATCCGCACATCACCACC
Source organism: Schistocerca nitens (assembly GCF_023898315.1). NCBI lineage: Eukaryota > Metazoa > Arthropoda > Insecta > Orthoptera > Acrididae > Schistocerca > Schistocerca nitens. The sequence goes on from NC_064617.1 coordinate 844,490,339, forward strand.
GCAACTGCACGGACTATCCGGGCACGCCTCCCGTCCGACCCAAATTCCCAAATTAGACCACACGCTACTAATGTAGTGTCCCTGCTCACTGGCCTCATCACTCGCGGCGTCTCACCGATTCCCGTAAGAGTTCGAGTTTGATTTGCATCTGCACTGAAGGAATGATTGACCGTCATCTCCTGAACTATATGGATGTGGTGTCTGTTCTTTCAGACATGTATATTGCAGGTATCGTTTAAGAAGGGATTTTTCCAAATTCCATTCCCATTGTGGTGAAACAGTGGATGAAAAGTTTTTTGAGAATACGTAGCTAGTCCGCAGCTCGAGGTCGTGTGGTAGCGTTTTCGCTTCCCGCGCCCGGGTTCCCGGGTTCGATTCCCGGCGGGGTCAGGGATTTTCTCTGCCTCGTGATGACTGGGTGTTGTGTGCTGTCCTTAGGTTAGTTAGGTTTAAGTAGTTCTAAGTTCTAGGGGACTGATGACCATAGATGTTAAGTCCCATAGTGCTCAGAGCCAAGTAATACGTAGCTATAAAGGCAATTTTGACGTATTAACTACAACAATTGGTATTTGGTTTCTCTCTCAGAAATAAAAAAAATGCATGTTTCAACATTTTTGAAAATCCTACGCCTAAGGGGTCAAGCAGTTGGTGAATTTAAAAAAAAAAAGAAGAGTCATTATTAAAGAACTACTAAAGCATTTTTAAATCTACAGTTGGAAATTCGCTTTTGGCTTCTCAGTTGGAAATAAAAGAAATACAGGTTTCAATGTTTTTGGAAAGTCGATCCCTAAGAGACGGAAAGATTTACGAAAATGTTTCATAGTAAAAGGAGAATCACGTTTCGACAAGAAGTACATTCGCAAAAGGTCATGTTTCTACGGCCTTAATTAGCTTGAAAGTTTTAGAGGATGTGGCAGTTTGTGAATTAAATCAAAGAAAGCTGTTTAACAGCCACTATAACAAATCGGCTTTGTCGAAATTACAAAGAAAAAGAAAGGATCCTTAATATATTAATTTTTCAGTAAGCCTAATAAATGTTTATAAAATGATTTTTGACGTAATTATTATGGAAACTAAACATTACTGCTGACAAAAGCGATATCATCTTTAAGTGCGATTCCATGTACAGGAATATCCATTTGAGATGAGAGCATTCAGTACCATGTGGAACGCTGGCGCTAATAACTATTGAAGCACTTATCTGATTTGTCTCTTTCTTTTTTTAACCCGCTATATGAAATTAAATCCGTTGGAACACTTCAACAATGTAAAGGGTCACTAACTCTGTTGTAGAACGTGGATTAATACATCAGAAATGGGGGTAACAACAAAAAATTCTGATAAAATTCTCTCGAGCTTCCAGTCACGTCAAGTGGTTTAAGACCCACTAGATTTTGGCCGAGTACTCCTCGGCCTTTGTCAAGTTGTGACAGTCTTTCGGTTACTGCTGCCGTCCTTATATAGCCTCACTGCCGTCTGTGACGTCACTGCTGCTCGCTTCAGCGCCACATAAGGAAATGTTTCCGTTGCGCGCACTGCGCCCCGCTTCAATCTTGCGATGACCAAGTTCCAACATGTACTTCGATGTTGGTCGCCGTCTTTATTGAGGGTGTTGCCATAAATTTTTAATTCTATCTCTGCTTTTATTACGCTGTACCAGAAATTATTAGTCCATGTAATAACAGATGTCTCGTCGAATGCAATAAGATGTCCTTTTTAGAGCGTACTCGGCAGCCGCTGATTTCTCAGGGGACCGAACGCGAAAAAATCTCTCGTGTTTAGTAGTATGCACAGTCTGTCCAACATAAAACTGTCCACACCCTCAGGATATTTTATATACTCCTGGCGTTCTGAGACTTACATCGTCCTTCACAGGCCTCATAAGTTCTCGTATTTTAGCTGGAGTCCCTATGGACCGAATCGATTTTATGCCTCTTTAGGATCCGGATAATCTTTCCTGTTACTGAGTCACAGAACGATGAACACGCAGTTTTCTTCGAATCCTCCTCGGTGTCGTTCTGCTTCCGTGTTTTCTGAAAGACTGCTCGCGAAACCTGGCAGTTGTTCTAACCGTTGTCCTTGAATACTTTCCGTAAGTGTCTCAGTTCTTTTGGCAAGCATTCAGCGTCTGAGACGGCTTCCTCTCGATGCACCAAGGTCCTCAGAACAGAATGTTTCCGCGACAGAAGGTGATAGGTATTAGAGTGCAGGTATCGATTAGTGTGGGTGGGTTTTCTGTAAACAATGTGGCTGAGACACCCATTTGCTTCACTGCGGATGAGGAAGACAAGGAACGGCAAGGCACCATCTGTCTCTACCTCCGTCGCCAACTTAATGTTGTCATGGATATTACTGATGTGTCCAAGAATTCTCCCAGCTTTTCACGTCCATGGGACCAGACAATGAACATGCCGTCAAGGTAACGAAGAAAGCCGGCCGCGGTGGTCTCGCGGTTCTAGGCGCGCAGTCCGGAACCGTGCGACTGCTACGGTAGCAGGTTCGAATCCTGCCTCGGGCATGGATGTGTGTGATGTCCTTAGGTTAGTTAGGTTTAAGTATTTCTAAGTTCTAAGGGACTGATAACCACAGCAGTTGAGTCCCAAAGTGCTCAGAGCCATTTGAACCATTTTGTAACGAAGAAGCCGGCCGAAGTGGCCGTGCGGTTAAAGGCGCTGCAGTCTGGAACCGCAAGACCGCTACGGTCGCAGGTTCGAATCGTGCCTCGGGCATGGATGTTTGTGATGTCCTTAGGTTAGTTAGGTTTAACTACTTCTAAGTTCTAGGGGACTAATGACCTCAGCAGTTGAGTCCCATAGTGCTCAGAGCCATTTGAACCATTTTTTGTAACGAAGAAAACAACTAGGCTGTTGGTTATAAATAGAACTAATGAGCTCCCCATCGAGACGTCGTTAGTCTGGTTAAAATAGTCTCCATCATACAAAAAATACGATGACGTCAGTGTCTGCTTAAATAAATCCACAGCAACGACGCAAATACGAGGCGTATTCAAAAAGTAAGGTCCGATCAGTCGCCAAATAAAAACCGCTGTGAAAATCCGATGAAGCTTTGCACGGATGTGATGGGCAGGGTCTCTAGTATGCCCGTCGATCACATCACGTCGCTCTTTTCAGTTCTGAACGCACAGTGAGCGCATATTGATGCCAAGAAAATGGAGTCTCCCGCCAAGTACGAAGGCCTGGAGAGAAATATCGCCTGAACCTGTGCAGCCTACATCACATAATTGTGAAGCGTTTTCTTCTTCAAGACAATTCTCAGCTGCATTCTACAGGGGCGATGGAGGTACTCCTGCAGCGTTTTCAATTGGAGGTGTCTGATTACCCACAATACAGCCAGTAATTAGCTCTGTCTGAGTTTCATCTCTGTTCATATGAACCACTGGCTACGAAGAAAACATTTTGGCACAGACAAAGAGCTGCACGTTGCGTACAGAATTGGCAGAAAGCACTGGCGGCTGCCTTCTATAACGATGGTATTGGAAAGTTGGTACAACGCTACGACAAACGCCTAAGTCGGATTGGTGACTATGTATACCCCTCGTAATTTGAAGAGCAAACATACAGGATCTTTGATGGAAAGTCGCGTGAATAATGATACCAGATCAAAGCTAACTATAATATCTGCTTCTCCAAGATGAAGTAGGTCGTAATCTTGATATGGTGTACAAAGCGACCAATGTGTGGAGTAAGAAGGTTGGCCAGATGTTTCAAATGGTTCAAATGGCTCTGAGCACCATGGGACTTAACTTCTGAGGTCATCAGTCCCCTTGAACTTAGAACTACTTAAACCTAACTAACGTAAGGACATCACACACATCCATGCCCGAGGTAGGATTCGAACATGCGACCGTAGCGGTCACTCGGTTCCAGACTGTAGCGCCTAGAACTACTCGGCCACCGCGGCCGGCCAGATGTTTCACCAGGTGGCGATCCAGTGGTGCTGACGATGGACAATGCGTTCCGTGAATCATGCATTCGTATATAACATACAAATTCTATTAGTGGAAGACGGCAAAAATTTTGCAGCCCATATAGTGTACGCGAGCGAAGCAGTGGGCGCTGAGCTACATCTGTATGTTAGATAAAGTGTGTGGAATCGTGTTATGCCTCTTATGAGAATAAGAAAACTATATCAGTATGAACGGGAATTGGACAGTGACTCAGTCATTTGCTTGGTCACGCAGGATCCTATAGCTATGTCCAGTACCTCGAGTCAGGAAATTGGCTTGTTTCCAGCATGATGCGTGTCGACACGGACAGTGCAACGAAGTTTGGACCTCAATCGACTGTCAACACGGCGTCCTTTGTTCCGCCTGCCCTTGAAGTGGCAGCAGGGACAGGCGCATCGCACCGACCGTGGTGCGGCGATTTACAGCAGTGGACACTAGAGCGGAGCCAAGTCATCTTTTGGGCATACAAGGGTGTTTTGACAAGTCTGGCAAATTTCCATGAAAGAATGAAAGAGTGGAACGTCTCTGCTGTGCCTTCATGGTTGGTAAGCTTGATTATTCCAGGAATATTATAAAGAATGTCAACAACATACAGCTTACAGTTATTTGTTGACGGCTGTCTGAATTGCTGAGTGTGTCTAATGCGACTGAAAATAGAGAAAACCGTATTCTTGGTGGGATGCGAAGTCTCCAGATTACGTCTTTTGCAAATACCCCTAAAGGCAATTGTACATGAGATTGTAATTTTTTCTTGTATTGCTCACTTGTATGACCTTTCCTAAGCATATCGTTGCTTCTACTTAGTATGTACTTCTATTTGCCGCGCGGGGTAGCCGCGCGGTCTTGGGCGACTTGCACGGCTCGCGTGGCTATCGCCGTCGGAAGTTCGAGTCCTCCCTCGGGCAGGGGTGTGTGTGTGTTGTCCTTAGCATAAGTTACTTTAAGTTAGATTAAGTGTATGATACCGAGCAACTTGAAAAAGACGAAATCGCAAATAATAAGACAAGCGTGAACCAAACGAGCGCCATACATCAGAGGGTTGGATCCCCTCATTCGAAGGCGCCTGATTGCAAAGCCTGGGCTACTCTCAGGTTGGAATCTCCGCTTTCGAAGATTGTGTCCGTCTGTCTGTCTGTCGTTTATTGCTGTAGCTGTTCGTTCGTCCGTTCGTCCGTCCGTCCGTCCGTCTGCCTGCCTGCCTGCTCGTTGTCCGTCTCCGCTGCTGCCTGCTGTCCGTCCGTCCGTCTGTTCGCCGCCGCCTGCTGTCCGTCAGTCCGTCCGTCTGTTCACCGCCGCCGCCGGCCGGTGCTCGCCGCCGCCACCGCCGCCGCCGCCGCCGCCGCCAGCCGGTGCTCGCCGCCGCCGCCGCAGCCGGTGCTCGCCGCCGCCGCCGCCGCCGTCGCCCCCGCCGTCCGTCCTGGTCGTCGTCCGTCTGCGTCTTCGCCTGTTCCCAGTTTTGTGTCCTTTCTTTTTCGTGCTGTGCGTTTTTTCTTCCTGTCGTCATGTCCGCCCCCACCACCACCGTCACTACTACCACCACCGCCATCGTCTATACATCCCCTTCCGCCGCCTCCACCACTATAACTTGGTGTGCCCAGTCACACCCCCCTCCTTCCATCCCACCTCTCCTCACTATCCCTTCACCCTCGCTCTTTGTCGCCCCCTCTCCCGCTTCTTCCTCTCGCTCCTCTCGTTCTGATCCTTTCCCCCCACTCCCCCAGCCTGTCACTGCAGCTCCGGCTCGGGTGGTGGCCCGTCGGGCCACTGTCCACGCCCAGCTCTCCCCGTCACCTTCGCCATCACCGCCGCCACTGCCACCGTCATCGTCATCGTCGCCGTCGCCTTCACCGTCACCATCTCCGGCGCCGACTCCAGCCCCGGGACCTGCCACTCCCCGCCACATTCCAGTTGTTCCCATCCCCCACACCTCCTCCGCCGACGTCAAGCGCCCCAGTGGCACCCCTGCCTCGTCTGCTCCAAAAAAGGCTCTGCCTCGTCCCCCTTCCCCCACCCCTGATGCCATGGATGTCTCCCCGCCCGTCCTTGCCCCCTCCTCCTCCTCCTCTACCCCCTCCTCCTACCGCTACCTCCTCTCCCGTCCAGATCCCTCCCTCCTTGAAGCCCGGAACCTCACCCTCTTCCTTCGCCAGAATTGTCCTGGTGCTCCCATCTCCCTCCTCACTCCTCGCCGTGATTTGGTACTCATCTCCTCCCCCAGCCCTACCCTCCACACAGACCTCCTTTCCCGCATCCCTGTCAACTGCTTTGGCCCTCATGCCTCTCTCACCCCTGCTCACTAGCCACCTCCCTCCCGCCAACCCCAACCTCCGCGTCGCCCGCCGACCCTCACCGCCGTGATCACTCGGCTCAGTCCAGTGATCACGGAGGAGGAGGTGTTGGCGGAGCTTCAGGCCCATCCCCATCTGGAAGTGTGTGCGGTTCGCCGGATCCATAACGCTGCCGACCCCACCCGCCTTATGCGGGTTTTTTCTGAGCATGCCCCCTCCATAGACCGTCTCCTGAAGGAGGGTGCCCTCCTTTTTAACCAGCGTTATAAGGTTGACCCCTCCCGTTCCCCTCCTCAATCCCTCTGCTGCCAAAGGTGCTTGCGGTATAATGTGCACCCAACATCTGAGTGCCGCGAGGCCCCCACCTGCCCGCACTGTAGGCAAGCCCACTTTTTACGGCAGTGCCCCAATCTCCAGTCCCCCCCCTCCTGTAATACCTGTAACCTCCCTCATCCCACCTACTCCCAGAAGTGTAAGGCCCGACCCCCTCCGACCGCTCCTGAACTCACCGTCCCTGTCCGTCCCCTAGACGCCCCCACCCCTCCTGGCAATTCCCTTCGTCCCACCCCCACCGCTGAGGACATCATCCGGTTCATCACCATCGTCCTTCAAAATGTTCATCCCTTTCAGCGCCCCCACACCCTCCAGCAGATCTCCCTTGCCGCCCGTTCCATCTTCCAACTTAAGATGTACGCCACCTACTCCAACAACCAGGCCCATTTCACCTTCTCCCGTCTTGACACCCTCGTCTAAATCCCTGTCATGGCGCGACAGCAACATATCCTTTTCAACAATATCCGCTCCCTCTCCGCCAACAAGAACCTCTTCCTGCACACCCTTGCCACCCACCGCGTGGATGCCTTCCTCCTCAATGAAACCTTCCTCCAACCCCACCACTCCATCCACACCTCACCCTATCTCCTCCACCGCTCCGATAACCCCCTTCCAATTGCGCGTGGCGGAGTTGCCATTGGTCACCACCGCCAGATCCCCGTTCGGCTCCAACCTCTCCTTCCTGACCCCACCGAACACCTGATCCTTAGTCTCTTCTTCCCCGGCCTTACCGTTACCTGCGCCACCATCTATGTCCGCTCTAACGCCCCTATTCCCTTCGACTTCCTCTCCCACATTGACCGTACCTTCTCCTCCTATGTGATCACCGCCGACCTCAACATCCATAGTCGTTCCGCCGCCCAGTTACGGTGGTGGCATCGGTTCCTCTCCACCCTTCAAGGCGACCTCATCCCCATCCCCCAGCATACCCGTCCCGAATCCAACTCCACTCCTGATGTTATCCTCTCCTCCCCCAACATCCTTGGCCGCATCACGGTGGATGTCCTGGAGCCTATTGGTAGCGACCATCTCCCTGTCCTCCTCACCATTTCAGACGGTCGTCGCCCTCGCCCCGACCCTCATACTGACCCTCCCCCTAAGTATGTCCACGACTATTCCCGTGCTGACTGGAATGCCTACCGGAATACCCTCTCCACCCAGGTCGATAGCCACCCTTTCACCTACCACCACCCCGATGATGTCACCCATGCTGCCTCCTTTCTCCAGCAGACCTTGTCTGAGGCCGTGGAGGCCCACGTCCCTACTGTCGCCATCCACCCCCACTGTCCTACCTTACCCCCACAGTCCGTCCTCCTCCTCCGTGAATCCCGCCGTCTCTACCATGCCTTCCTCCACACACGTGACCCGGCAACTCCAACGACACATTCGCAATTTGCTCGTGGTTAAGAAACGCCGGGACTGGCGACAGACATGCACCCGTTTAAATGCTACCCTACCAATCAACTCGTCCAAGTTCTGGTTAGCCTTCCATCACCTTACCGGAACTAAACCCTCCCCCTACTATCCTCTCCTCCATGATGATCACCCCTTCCCTGACACCCTTAGTAAGGCCAAACACTTTGCCTCCTACCTCTCCGATATATTTTCCATCCTCGATGATCCCCAGTTCGATTACTCCCTCTTCCCGGATATCCGCGATCGAACTGACACCTCTGTCCCTCCCCTCGCTCCTGGTTTCCAGTACTCTGACAACATTACACACACGGAACTCAATGCCCCTATCACTACACAGGATCTCATTGCTACACTCCGCACGAAACGCAACACCGCTCCTGGTCACGATCGTATCACCTACCGTCACCTTCGTGAAGCTCCTGTCTCTTTCCTCTCCACCCTGGCCAGGCTCTACAATGTAATCCTGTCCACCGGTTACTACCCCGACCTGTGGAAAACCTCCTGTATCCTCATGTTCCTTAAACCTGGCAAACCGCCGTCCGCCGTCTCCTCCTACCGTCCCATCAGCCTTACCTCGGTCTTCAGCAAGGTCCTGGAATCTATCCTCACCCGCCGCATCCACCAGCATCTCCGCCAGCACCGCCCCCTTCCCGTTACCCAGTGTGGCTTTCGGCTGTCCTTCTCTTCCGACGACCTTCTCCTTCACCTCACTCATCTCCTTTCCGAACAGCTTAATTCCCGTCGCTCCGCAATCTTCCTTTCCCTGGACCTCGAACGTGCCTATGACCGCATATGGCATTCCGGTCTCCTCTTCAAGCTCCAAACCTTCGCCCTTCCCATTAACTACGTCCTTCTGATCGGCTCCTTTCTCTCCCGCCGTCCTTCCTATGTCACCGTCCATAACACAGATTCCTACACCTTTTTCCCCTCTGCCGGTGTGCCCCAAGGCTCCGTCCTCTCCCCCCTTCTGTACCTTTTGTACATGCCGCCGCCGTCAGCCCCCGTCCACCTTCTCCAGTTTGCCGATGACACCGCCTTCCTTGCCCTTGCCCCCACCTTACAGCGCTCCCAACACCTTCTCCAATCCCATCTTGACCGGTTCACCGCTTGGTGCAACCAGTGGTTGCTCAAGGTCAATCCCTCCAAAACCCAGGCGATCATTGTAGGCAAAACCACCCCTTCCTTCCGCCTCCTTGATTTCTACATCACCATCTATGGCCGTCCTATCGCCCTCACTCCCACCCTTAAGTACCTGGGCGTCACCCTCGACCGTCGCCTCTCCTGGACTCCCCACCTCCGGACAATCCAAGCCAAGGCACGCTCCCGACTCAGTCTCCTCAAGCTCCTCTCCGGCCACACGTGGGGTCTGGACCCCTCCACCATCCTCCACACTTATAAATCCCTCATCCGCCCTATCCTTTGTTATGCCCATCCGGCTTGGATCTCCGCCCCCCCTTCCTTTTATAAATCCCTCCAAATCCTTGAACGCCATGCTCTCCGCCTCACCTATCGCATCCGTCTCCCCTCCCCTACGCGGATCCTGTATGATCTCATCCCCTTCCCCCACCTCCTCCTTTTCCTTGAAAGGATACGGATCCTGTACACCTCCCGCAAACTCGATCCTCCTCACCCACTCGTCTCCCCAATCCTCTCCCACCCCCGCCCGCTGCCGCACCTGTATGCCCACGTCCCACCTGGTCTCCATCTCTCCACCCTCCTTACCCTCTCCCAAGGTGGCTTCCGCCAGCTCCCCCTGCCTGATGATGTCCTCCTCCCCTCCATCTACCCCTCCTATCAACTTTGACCCTGCCCCACCCCCCACTTCCGGTGTCCTTTCCTTTAGGCACCCTCCCTCCCTTCTCTTCCCTTCCCTTCCCTTCCCTTCTCTTTCCTTTTCCCCCGTCCCCTCCCTCCACCCCTCTTCCCCCCGGGCTTCCCCTCCCCCTTCCTCCCTCCCCCCTTTCTCCCCTGCCCGTGGCATCTCTGCTCTCCCCTCTCCCTCTCCCACTCCCCTTCCTCCTCCTCCTCTCTTGGCAGGTCCCCGGACTCGCACACGCATAATGAACATTCGCGCGCCGGAGATCATCGCCATCAGTGTCTAGTGTGTGTGCTTCGTTTTGTGTTTCGTGCAGTTACAACTCAACTGTTCACATGTGCCGTCGCCGTTCTCCGTGTTTTGTGCGCCGTGTCAACAAGTGTTAGTGTTTTTATCGTCCAACGTGAACGGCTTCTTGTTTTTTGTTTTTTGTAACTACTTTCTTTGCCCGCCATTTTTTGTATTGTCTGTGTCACCTATATCATATTATTGTACCCCATAAGGCTGAAGAGCAGCGTATTAAGCTGCTGCCAGCCCGCCTTGTATGAGGTGATTAAAATTACAAAAAAGAAAAAAAAAAACGAGCGCCATACGCAGAAAGCGAGAAAAGCGCTTTGGCTCATTACATATGTGACGTGTGAAGCGGTCCTTTTGATCTGCCCGCCGCAAGAGTCCAGCTTTGGCGGGTTTTCCACGCTGCTCTCTACGAGGGCACCGATGCCAGTCCCGCTAGGGCGGAGATGCGAAGACTGACGAGGACAACGTGGAACCACACGGTGCATAGAGAACTGGAAGGTGGGCCATGGTGCCGAGGCGTTTGGAGTCACTCACAGTCGATTCGGGGCGTGGCCGAGTGCTGTAGTCACACAACAGGCCGGTGGCAAGAGGACGCCGGCTCCAGCAGATACGCCCACAAGAGCTTCGGCTACTGCAAAAGATAAGGAGAACTACTTGTGAGCTTTAGCGAGCCGCGCGGGATTAGCCGTGCGGTCTGGGGCGCTGCAGTCACGGACTGTGCGGTTCGTCCGGGCAGAGGTTCGAGTCCTCCCTCGGGCATATGTGTGTGTGTTGGTCCTTTGGATGATTTAGGTTCAGTAGTGTGTAAGCTTAGGGACTGATGACCTTAGCAGTTAAGTCTCATAAGATTTCACACACATTTGAAGATTTCACGCACATTTGAACTTTAGCGACCGGCAGTGTGAGGCGAAACAAGCACTGTATATCGTTGTGAGAGATTCTCAGGTGAGTGGCTGTGCAGGGACTTAACCCAGTTCACTGTTTCTAGCGCCACGTCGTCATAACGCCCTCTGCGTAGCATACAAACTATTGCCCATAGTCTAAGAGTGAAATCAAAATCTGAAATAGCTTTTCAAAACTATGTCAGTGTATGCGTCAGTATATTAATGTTAAAACTGTTAAATCTCAGAACGATCACATCAGTTTCGCTAAATATACTATTTTAAGAAAAAATAAGTGGCGATAAATAATGCAGATAGAAAGTAAAAAATTGTTCAGAATGTGCAAATGTATGTCACAGTTAAAAGTTACAAGTCTCAACTCGATTTTGGTCCAAAACGGCGTTTTTGCTGGAGTTTGAAGGCGCTAATTATTAGACTCAGAAAGATGAAAATTCGTATGGAGACAAATTCTGATATAAAAACATTTAACATTAACTACGTGACTCCATTAAACTACCTCTATAGTTTTCAAATTATTTACTAAAAAATAAATTTGGAACAACAACACCATTATTTATAATTGACTTTGTATCATTTGTATTTATTACAGATATTTCTAACTACAGCGCTTGATTACATTCATTAAAAACACTGAAGAGCCAAAGAAACTGGTATAGGCATGAGTATTCAAATACAGAGATATGTAAACAGGCACAATACGCTGCGGTCGGCAACACCTGTAAAGGACAACAAATGTCTTGCGCAGTTGTTAGATCGATTACTGCTCGTACACTAGCAGCTAATCAAGATTCAAGTGAGTTCGAATGTGGCATAGTCGGCGCAAGAGCGATGCGACACAGCATCTCCGAGGTCGCGATGAAGTCGAGGTGCTGGCCGGTGTGGCCGTGCGGTTTTAGGCGCTTCAGTCTGGAACCGCGTGACCGCTACGGTCGCAGGTTCGAATCCTGCCTCGGGCATGGATGTATGTGATGTCCTTAGGTTAGTTAGGTTTAATTAGTTCTAAGTTCTAGGTGACTGATGACCTCAGAAGTTAAGTGGAATAGGGCTCAGAGCCATTAGAACCATTTTTGAAGTCGAGGTTTTCCCTTACGACCGTTTCACGAGTTCACCGTGAATATCAGGACTCCCGTAAAACAACAGACCTCCGACATGGCTGCGACCGGAAAAGGATCCTGCAAGAACGGGACCACCGACGACTGAAGACAATCGTTCAACTTGAAAGAAGTGGAACCCTTCCGCAAATTGCTACAGGTTTCATGGGGGGGCCATCAACAACTGTCAGCCTCCAAAACATTCAACGAAACATCATCTATATGGATTTTCGGAATCGAAGGCCCACTCGTGTACCCAGGATGACTACACGACACAAAGCTTTACGCCTCGCCTGGACCCGTCAACACCGACATTAGACTGTTGATGATTGGAAACATGCTGCCTGGTTGAACGAGTCTCGCTTCAAATTGTATCGAGCAGATGGACGTGTACGGGTATGGAGACAACCTCATGAATCCATCGACACTGCGTGTCAGCAGGGGACTATTCAACCTGGTGGAGGCTCTATAATGGTGTGGGGCGTGTGCAGTTAGAGTGATATGGGACCTCTGATACGTCTAGATACGACTCTTAGCAGATGGTACGTACGTAAGCATCATGTCTATCATCTGTATCCATTCATGTCCATTGCGCATTCCAACGGACTTGGGGAATTCCATCAGGACAACGCGACACCCCACGCGTCCAGAATTGCTATAGGGTAGCTCCAGGAACACTCTTCTGAGATTAAATACTTCCGCTGGCCACCAAACTGCCCAGACCTGAACAATATTGAGCATTTCTGGGATGCCTTGCAACGTGCTGCTCACAAAGATCTCCATCCCCTCGCCCTCTTACGCATTTATGGACAGCCCTGCAGGACTGATCGTGTCAGTTCTTTCCAGCACTACTGCAGATACCAGTCGAGTCCATGCCACGTAGTGTTGTGGCACTTCTGTGTGCTCGCAGGGGGCCTACACGATATTAGGCGGGTGTACTAGTTTCTTTGGCTCTTCGGTTTAATACAACTGTACCAAGATTCAAGGGTTCAGTGTAAATAACATGAGTACCAGTACTCTCAAAGAGGCAGCTCAGAGGTCATGTTCTACTGTCGGTTATCTAAAAATTTAGCTGGCAAAGTTTAAATCCAGTCCAGTTAAAGCTTTTTCAGTAACTAAATCAAACGTAACTTTAATCATATAAAGAGAATGAAGACTATAAGTGTTACACAACCCATACACTAAGTGATCAAAAGTATCTGGAGACCTGGCTGAAAATGACTCACGAATTCGTGGCGCCTTCATCGGTAATGCCGGAATAAAGTATGGTGTTGGCCCAGCCTTAGCCTGGATGACAGCTTCCACTCTCGCAGGCATACGTTCAATCAGGTGCTGGAAGGTTTCTTGGGGAATGGCAGCCCACTCTTCACGGAGTGCTGCACTGAGAAGAGGTATCGATGTCAGTCAGTGAGGCCTGGCACGAAGTCGGCGTTCCAAAACATCACAGGTGTTTATAGGGTTCAGGTCAGGACTCTGTGGTGGCCAGTCCATTACAGGGATGTTACTTTCGTGTAACCACTCTGCCGCAGGCCGTGCATTATGAGCAGGCACTCCATCGTGTCGAAAGATGCAATCGCCATCCCCCGAATTCCACAGTAGGAAACTAGATGGTGCTTAAAAAATCAATGTAAACCTGTGCTGCGATAGTACCACGCAAAACAACAAGGGGTGCAAACCCAGTCGATGAAAAACACGAGCACACCGTAACACTACCGCCTCCGAATATTACTGTTGGCACCACACACGCTGGCAGATGACGTTCACCGGGCATTCGCCAAACCCACACCTGCCACCGAATCGCCACGTTGTGTACCGTGATTCGTCACTCAACAACGTTTTTAGATGTCAATCGTCCAATGTTTACGCTCCTTACACTAAGCGAGGCGTCATTTGGCATTTACCGGCGTGATGTGTGGCTTATGAGCATCCGCTCGACCATGGAATCCAAGTTTTCTCATCTCCCCCCTAACTGCCATAGTACTTTCAGGGGATCCTGATGCAGCTTGGAATTCCGGTGTGATGGTCTGGATAGATGTCTACCTATTACACATTACGACCCTCTTCAACTGTCGCCGGTCTCTGTCACTCAACAGACGAGATCGGCCTGTACGCTTTTATACTGTAAGTGTCCCTTCACATTTCCACTTCACTATCTCATCGGAAAAAGTGGACTTAGGGATGTTTAGGAGTGTGTAAATCTCGCACGCAGACGTATGACACAAGTGACACCCAATCACATGACCACGTTCTAAGTCCGTGAGTCCCGCGGAGCTCCGCATTCTGCTCTCTCACGATGTCTAATGACCACTGAGGTCGTTGATCTGGAATACCTGGCAGTAGGTGGCAGCACAACGCACCTAATATGAAAAACGTATGTCTTTGATGGTGTATGGATACTTTTGGTCACATAGTGTATAATAATTAATATGTGTCCGAGAAAACAACCATTTAGATACTGCTACTTGTGCCTAGGGCTGTTGACAGCAGATGTTCCGTTCAGCGGTCCGCTGCGCCCATATATAAATACAGCCAGTGAGGCAGTATGAGAGAGACTTCGCAGCGACCTATCCATCTGTCTGCTTCAGACAAACGCCGGCATACGCTGTGCCTCGGATGATGTCAGAGCTAGACACCTACCAAACTCATGTTTTCGGCAAAAGTGGGATGTGAACCGCGAGGATCGCTTAGTTTTCACGGAAGTATAGGTTTGTGTGCCGCCCGTAATGTTGGCAAAACGTCGTGCCAAGTGGTAAGATTATTTTCCACTTTTGTGGCGAGCAGTTAACTTTTATGATCACAAGCCAGAGTGACAGAGGATTTTACTTGGAACTTACCGTACAGATCACCTCCGACCTACCAATATTGCTGTTTCTGATAGGGACATTATTATTATTATCATCAGAAATATCATTATGTTTGTTTGTATGCACTTTTACTGAATGTATTGACTAATTAGAACTCAATTCTTTTCTTTATAATCGTAGTTCCTGGTGTCGCTGTTTAGATAGCAAGTAGGAACATCTTTCGCCGCGCGGGATTAGCCGAGCGGTCTAAGGCTCTGCAGTCATGGACTGTGCGGCTGGTCCCGGCGGAGGTTCGAGTCCTCCCTCGGGCATGGGTGTGTGTGTTTGCCCTTACGATAATTTAGGTTAAGTAGTGTGTAAGTTTAGGGACTGATGACCTTAGCAGTTAATTCCCATAACATTTCACACACATTTGAACATTTTTGAACATCTTTCGCCGGCCGGTGTGGTCGAGCGGTTCTAGGCGCTACAATCTGGAACCGCGCGACCGCTACGGTCGCAGGTTCGAATCCTGCCTCGGGCATGGATGTGTGTGATGACCTTAGGTAAGTTTGGTTTAAGTAGTTCTAAGTTCTAGGGGACTGATGACCTCAGAAGTTAAGTCCCATAGTGCTCACAGCCATTTTCTTTCAGTGAGCACAAGATTAATGTGGACTTTCAGATTGGAAATTATGATCAGTACGTCATCCATCGCTTTATGGCTGACAGCAGAAATAGTTTCCAGCCTCTTGTAAAAACAATGACGATAAATCCACCCGCTGCCCCACAGGTGATTATGGTCAGCTCGTCTAATTCTGAATTTTGCGAGCTGATTACAGTGTACAGTGAACTTAGCGAGCATCGCGCTTTGAGTGTAACGGTTGTTGACAGTTATATTTCGCTCAGCGGGCCATGGACACAGTGTCGTGTGTTTGGCTCGACGTGTTTTGCCTGCATGGAGTGTGTGTCTACTGATGTCGCTCGTGAGGATAGCTCTATCAGTTACGTTGTGATCATTTCGCTGTACGTGTGGTAATATTAATGGTATACATTTTCAAAACATAGATTTATGTAACCTGTGATTTTAGCTTAGGTAAAGCGCTAGTTCTTTAGATGGTGTTATTAGCAATACTGAGCTGCTGATGGAGGGCGTGATTAGTAGAAGCTTAGGCAGATTTTATTGTGAGTGAATGAGCGCTCTATTGAGAAGTCTGAGAGCCGCCACTGTAGGTTTATGATTGCTATTATTTTGTTCTGACTGAGTACTGTTTAGTATTTTATGTTTTGTTGTATTTTATGGATGGAGAGGCCGAGTATTGTCAGTTGTAAATCGTATTTTTATTGGCCCCACTATTGCTGTTACTGCAGCAGTATTGAATATCAAATCAGCTTACTATTCTACTGGAGGATATTTTAATTTATCTACAATTCTTTGATGAAAAATTTCTCAACGACTGTTGCTCGGCAAGACACTTATGTTCACTCTTGTTAATTTTCTATTTTCGTAAGTTGCTCAAGAATTTATTTGTGTGTAATAAATGTTTATTACTAAAACGTCCGCCCCCCGTAGCTGAGTGGTCAGCGTAATACAATGTTAATCCTAAGGGCCCGGGTTTCATTCCCGGCTGGGTCGGAGATTTTCTCCCCTCGGGGACTGGGTGTTGTGTTGTCCTGATTATCATTATTTCATCCCCATCGACGCGAAAGTCGCCGAAGTGGCGTCAAATCGAAAGACTTGCTCCCGGCGAACGGTCTACCGGGCGGCATGCTCTAGTCACACGACATTTACATTTATTACTAAAACAATCCCACGTCTGCACAACCATACAGAAGACCCCACTGCACCCAAATCTATGCTACACATAAAAGCCTCTCCCAGTTCCATTAGGACTGCTTGTGTCATATTCCGAAATGCAATGCTGTCTCGTGGAGAGCTGCGTCGTTACAATCCTTGAAGTTTCAAAAACAGCTGCGTAGGAAGTCAAAGCGTTGCCGTTGCTGCAGCAGGCATCCTGTACTCTAATGGAACAGTATGTGTCGGAGACTCGTCGGAAAATTGCAGTGCAGCAGTGAGGCAACATCAAGTTTTTTGAGTCCTCCACCTTTTGTGGGCAGGAATTCATCTGATTCGATTCGAATACCGATAGGATAGATCCCAGTTGCTTCTCCATGACGACACCCCAGCTCACATGCAAAGACTGTGCATGAGGATTTGGCCAGCAAAAGGATCACAGTCCTGCATCACACAGCGTATTCGCCGCGTTTGGCCCCAACCAACTTCTGGTTGTTCCCCAAATTGAAGTCGTCAATGAGAGGATCCATTATGATGCAATTAAAGACATCCAAGAAAATTGTACTGCAGTACTAAACGCAACTCCAGAAAAGGACTTCAGTGACTTTTGAAAACACTTCTAATACGATTTCAACTGTGTTTTGATTCAGGGGGAAACTATTTTGAGTAAATTCAGTGATTTTTCGAGCATAATCGATGACTTTTATTTTTCTTACCCACAGCGCTAACGGAACTGGGACACACAGTGTATGACAACCAAAACTGTCTGGGTGAATGCAATGCATTATGTAATTACGAGAAGGAAGTATCGTCACAGCAACGAAACTGACCAAGAATTACAAAATGAGGGATTTCTAAAACGTTCTCCGGAAAAATAGTGCTATAGACGCTGATACCATTTTGCATCAGGTGCTGAACCTCTTAGGAAAATATGCAAAAACGGGATAACGTTGTTGATAAATAAAATATATAGCACAAGAAAAATGCCAGAAAAATTTCATAAGATAGCCATGGTTGTTAGATCACAGAAACCAAATGAAACTTATCCAAGGATTTCGAATCTATGAGTCTTGTGTTTCCTACAACCAAATCCA
The DNA here is from genome assembly GCF_023898315.1 of Schistocerca nitens. Classification (NCBI taxonomy): domain Eukaryota; kingdom Metazoa; phylum Arthropoda; class Insecta; order Orthoptera; family Acrididae; genus Schistocerca; species Schistocerca nitens. The sequence goes on from NC_064617.1 coordinate 844,508,118, forward strand.
TTGGTAGAGTAAAAGTATTCAGTGTGGTATTAACGTTCGATACCACACTTGTTAGGGGTTGCGGTTATCGACCGCGGTCTGTATTAGTATCGTTGGACCTGCGAGTCGTGACAAGCGCCGCTAACGCCGCTCCGCGGCTTGTATCAAGTTTCTAGCCAGCTCTCGTCCTCTCTTGCTCGAGACGTCAAGTAGCAAAGTAGCATAGCCTTCAACTGATAGGAAGCAACCTCTAAAATGTGCTTAGTAACGTATGGCCTAAATGAGGCCTCAATAGCTATCTGTTTATAATTATATGTATGCAACCAAGAAGAAACCTGATGTGATGTAACAGAGCTCAGCGCGTACTCGCCAGTTCTACTACAGTGGTACTCACCTGAAGATGGCCAGAAGACTCTGCGCCGAAATATCGTGGTAGCACGTTACTGATATCCTGTGTTTTTATGGAACAAGAGTCCTGTACAAGCAGTTTACAATATATATTATTTTTTAACAACTACTTCTAATTATTTTAATCGCTGCAGATACAGACCATGCAGCCAGCACCTTATCGACGTTACTGACAGACCTGCTGTGATTTGTATGTTTCTATTTAGCATTGGCCACCAGTCAACATTGGCGATGACTCGTTCGTGATCATGATAACATTAAGAATGGGAAACAAACTCTGGAAAATCTTGCCACTTGAACAAGATTGATTCAGGTTGGAAAATATTCACTGCCTCGGGAATATAGGCCATGAAGATCATAGACGTAAGTTAAGAGGGAATAATATGTCGTAGAACAGGCTGTGCGGAATAAATTGACAATCAATAGTTTCTTCGTCGGAGTGCAAACGTCAAAGTTAGCGTACATTTGGTTTACTAAATGAAGGGTCTGCCATACAGTTCTGAAACTTTACGTGCTTTTAGTCTTCCTTGTTGGTTGATTGAAGGTTTGAAGTCGTCGATCGAGGAGGTCGCGACAGTCACTCATTGTCGGCCGTCGCTGTTGCAGAAGCTGGATGTTGGGGCGCCTTCTTCTCGACACTGTCACCAGGCGAAACGGGCTCTTGATGTGCGCCAGCTAATGCTTCCCGTCCGCGACACCGTGCCAGAAACTAACATAGCAAGTCGAGCGCAATTACATGCTGCCAAACCCCGAACGCGCGGCAACTCGCGGGAGCGTCACACAACACATCTGCTCCACTGCACTACTCCAGCCAGACTTCCCTCTGCCCGCACTCCACGCGGCAGAGTTCATACTACCAAAGATCCTACACCCTTTGGTTCTCCACACGACCTATCGAAGTAATCGCTCGATAGCATAGTTTTCCCTAGTCAAGACCCAGCGTAAAAATACAAATAATATTTACAAAACAAACCAATTATACATCGACATAAATGCACTAATATATACGTATATACAAATAGTAAAACAATTACAATAAAGAGACAGAAATGTCGTACCTTCAGGTGACAAAATAAGGAAAAAATTTATAGTACAATAGATGGAAACAGGAGGATATGCATTTCCGGCGTTACACGTGCCCCACATTGTCTGAGGATATTCGTGTAACCTAAACAGACTCAGAAAATGTCCCAAAAAAGAAACAGCGGAAATGCATATGCTCAAAACATAAACAAAATTTAGCATTCGTCTAATTAACCATAAATCAATTTTTAGACCATAATAATGGAGTGGAGACACTCCTAATCTTATTCCACTCTGTCATCTTGCACAAAATAAAACAGGTTGACAACATATTAAAATTCATAGAAAACACAGAAAATGGTGTAGCTATTCCAAAATCATTAAAATTCGTAACACTATAAGAAATGGAATACTATTTACAAAATTAATTAGAGTACATGGTCATAAAACAGGTAGATCACAATAAGCAAGTTAATAATTAATTACATAGAATAAACATTTTATATAACCTTTTCATAATTAATATTCTCGTCATGAGAGTCCACTTAACGCTAAACAAGAAAATAATATACAGCAGATCGACAAAAACATAAATATTGACATCAGAATTGTTTCATAACAGCTGTCCGGGAAGAAAAACAACTCCGCCTTCCGTACTCGCAAGTACAAAGAATGCCGAGAGCGGCACAAGAGCCGACAGCGGCACAAGAGCCGACAGCGACTCCGCCTCGCCAGTACTGTTGCGCCCGCCTGTGCGGCACGCTTGATCTCACTCGCCTGTGTAACGGCATTTCCAGAACAGCCGTATCACTGAATTCTTTCGGAAAAACTCACGCCCGAGTAATCTCAAGGAGTCCATAAACACTATCACAGTGGATAACTCAACACTGTCCATCATCATACGCATGTACTAGCCTGAAACTTAAAACAGCGTCTAAGTACATCGGCAATGACTAGTAAATCACATATTTATGAAATCTTACAGCTAGTTACAAAATCATATTTACATTCCTTAATCTACTGTGACTCAGCTGAAAACTTAAAATAGCAGCTTGGATTTTTTAATTGATTATTAATCAATTCCTCTTAAATCATTTAGTCAAAATTAAGTACTTATTAATTACAACTTCTTTAATGTCCTCTTGGTCAGGCAAAAGCATGGCAAATCGTTTAAATCTTACACTCTATTATTATTATTTATTTTATGGCCTTCATTGGACCACTGTAGTCAAAAATACGAAGTTCTAAACAAGTTGTTACAAATGGATACAATTTGGTTCGACAATAACTTAATATATTTAGGTAATATAATTATTAGAGTCTATTCTTATATGAAAGGTGTTTTGCTCTTCTGTCTGCCCAATATTTCTTCATTCTTTCAGATATTTTCTTTCTTTCTTCATCTGAGACAACTCTTCCTGTACTCCTTTTATTGATTTTCATTTGTAGTCTGGTTTGCGGGTCTTGCAGTATTCTGGTTGCCTCTGTCTCGTTTTTTAGGTCATCTACTGTAATTTGAAGTTCTTTTATATCTTCCTTAATTTCTGTGATCCATTTAATGTCGCTCTTGCTATTCCACAATTTTTGTATTATTTTTTTACTAATTCTGTTTCCTGGAGTTCTCATCAGATGTCCAAAGAATGAGATGCGTTTCTTCCTGATTGTGCTCATGACTGGTTCTATTTTCTTATATACTGTTTCATTTGATGCTATTCTCCAATGTCCATTTATTTTATACTGTTTATTTATACATGTCCTAATTATTCTTCTTTCTATTTTTAGTATTCTGTCAATTTCTGCTGTACTAGTTGTTTTGAAGATAGTTTCGGCCGCATACGTTATTTCTGGTTGTGTAACTGTTTTATAGTGTTTTAATTTTACATCTATAGATAGGCTTTTTTTGTTGTATGTAGTCTTGGTAATGTAATTTGCATAGTTCAGTTTTTTTATTCTATTTTGCCATGTTTCCCCCATGAAGCATGGACCTTGCCGTTGGTGGGGAGGCTTGCGTGCCTCATTGATACAGATGGCCGTACCGTAGGTGCAACCACAACGGAGGGGTATCTGTTGAGAGGCCAGACAAACATGTGGTTCCTGAAGAGGGGCAGCAGCCTTTCCAGTAGTTGCAGGGGCAACAGTTTGGATGATTGACTGATCTGGCCTTGTAACATTAACCAAAACGGCCTTGCTGTGCTGGTACTGCAAACGGCTGAAAGCAAGGGGAAACTACAGCCGTAATTTTTCCCGAGGACATGCAGCTTTACTGTATGATTAAATAATGATGGCATCCTCTTGGGTAAAATATTCCGGAGGTAAAATAGTGCCGGCCGCGGTTCTGGCGCTACGGTCTGGAACCGCGCGCCCGCTACGGTCGCAGGTTCGAATCCTGCCTCGGGCATGGATGTGTGTGTTGTCCTTAGGTTAGTTAGGTTTAAGTAGTTCTAAGTTCTAGGGGACTTATGACCTCAGCAGTTGAGTCCCATAGTGCTCAGAGCCATTTGAACCATTTGAAGATAAAATAGTCCCCCATTCGGATCTCCGGGCGGGGACTACTCAAGAGGACATTGTTATCAGGAGAAAGAAAACTGGCATTCTACGGATCGGAGCGTGGCATGTCAGATCCCTTAATCTGGCAGGTAGGTTAGAAAATTTAAAAAGGGAAATGGATAGGTTAAAGTTAGATATAGTGGGAATTAGTGAAGTTCGGTGGCAGGAGGAACAAGACTTTTGGTCAGGTGATTACAGATCTATAAATACAAAATCAAATAGGGGTAATGCAGGAGTAGGTTTTATAATGAATAAAAAAATAGGAGTGCAGGTTAGCAACTACAAACAGCATAGTGAACACATTATTGTGGCCAAGATAGACACAAAGCCCATGCCTACTACAGTAGTACAAGTTTATATGCCAACTAGCTCTGCAGATGATGAAGAAATTGATGAAATGTATGACGAGATAAAAGAAATTATTCAGGTAGTGAAGGGAGACGAAAATTTAATAGTCATGGGTGACTGGAATTCGTCAGTAGGAAAAGGGAGAGAAGGAAACATAGTAGGTGAATATGGATTGGGGGGAAGAAATGAAAGAGGAAGCCGCCTTGTAGAATTTTGCACAGAGCACAACTTAATCATAGCTAACACTTGGTTCAAGAGTCATAAAAGAAGGTTGTATACCTGGAAGAATCCTGGAGATACTAAAAGGTATCAGATAGATTATATAATCGTAAGACAGAGATTTAGGAACCAGGTTTTAAATTGTAAGACATTTCCAGGGGCGGATGTGGATTCTGACCACAATCTATTGGTTATGAACTGCAGATTGAAACTGAAGAAACTGCAAAAAGGTGGGAATTTAAGGAGATGGGACCTGGATAAACTGAAAGAACCAGAGGTTGTAGAGAGTTTCAGGGAGAGCATAAGGGAACAATTGACAGGAATGGGGGAAAGAAATACAGTAGAAGAAGAATGGGTAGCTATGAGGGATGAAGTAGTGAAGGCAGCAGAGGATCAAGTAGTTGAAAAGACGAGGGCTAATAGAAATCCTTGGGTAACAGAAGAAATATTGAATTTAATTGATGAAAGGGGAAAATATAAAAATGCAGTAAATGAAGCAGGCAAAAAGGAATACAAACGTCTCAAAAATGAGATCGACAAGAAGTGCAAAATGGCTAAGCAGGGATGGCTAGAGGACAAATGTAAGGATGTAGAGGCTTGTCTCACTAGGGGTAAGATAGATACTGCCTACAGGAAAATTAAAGAGACCTTTGGAGAGAAGAGAACCACTTGTAAGAATATCAAGAGCTCAGATGGCAACCCAGTTCTAAGCAAAGAAGGGAAGGCAGAAAGGTGGAAGGAGTATATAGAGGGTTTATACAAGGGCGATGCACTTGAGGACAATATTATGTAAATGGAAGAGGATGTAGATGAAGATGAAATGGGAGATAAGATACTGCGTGAAGAGTTTGACAGAGCACTGAAAGACCTGAGTCGAAACAAGGCCCCGGGAGTAGACAACATTCCATTAGAACTACTGATGGCCTTGGGAGAGCCAGTCATGACAAAACTCTACCATCTGGTGAGCAAGATGTATGAGACAGGCGAAATACCCACAGACTTCAAGAACAATATAATAATTCCAATCCCAAAGAAAGCAGGTGTTGAGAGATGTGAAAATTACCGAACTATCAGTTTAATAAGTCACAGCTGCAAAATACTAACGCGAATTCTTTACAGACGAATGGAAATACTGGTAGAAGTGGACCTTGGGAGGATCAGTTTGGATTCCGTAGAAATGTTGGAACACGGGAGGCAATACTAACCTTACGACTTATCTTAGAAGAAAGATTAAGAAAAGGCAAACCTACGTTTCTAGCATTTGTAGACTTAGAGAAAGCTTTTGACAACGTTAACTGGAATACTCTCTTTGAAATTCTGAAGGTGGCAGGGGTAAAATACAAGGAGCGAAAGGCTATTTACAATTTGTACAGAAACCAGATGGCAGTAATAAGAGTCGAGGGGCATGAAAGGGAAGCAGTGGTTGGGAAAGGAGTGAGACATTGTTGTAGCCTCTCCCCGATGTTATTCAATCTGTATATTGAGCAAGCAGTAAAGGAAACAAAAGAAAAATTCGGAGTAGGTATTAAAATTCATGGAGAAGAAGTAAAAACTTTGAGGTTCGCCGATAACATTGTAATTCTGTCAGAGACAGCAAAGGACTTGGAAGAGCAGTTGAACGGAATGGACAGTGTCTTTAAAGAAGGATATAAGATGAACATCAACAAATGCAAAACGAGGATAATGGAATGTAGTCAAATTAAATCGGGTGATGCTGAGGGGATTAGATTAGGAAATGAGACACTTAAAGTAGTAAAGGAGTTTTGCTATTTAGGGAGTAAAATAACTGATGATGGTCGAAGTAGAGAGGATATAAAATGTAGACTGGCAATGGCAAGGAAATCGTTTCTGAAGAAGAGAAATTTGTTAACATCGAGTATAGATTTAAGTGTCAGGAAGTCGTTTCTGAAAGTATTTGTGTGGAGTGTAGCCATGTATGGAAGTGAAACATGGACGATAACCAGTTTGGACAAGAAGAGAATAGAAGCTTTCGAAATGTGGTGCTACAGAAGAATGCTGAAGATAAGGTGGGTAGATCACGTAACTAATGAGGAGGTATTGAATAGGATTGGGGAGAAGAGAAGTTTGTGGCACAACTTGACTAGAAGAAGGGGTCGGTTGGTAGGACATGTTTTGAGGCATCAAGGGATCACAAATTTAGCATTGGAGGGCAGCATGGAGGGTAAAAATCGTAGAGGGAGACCAAGAGATCAATACACTAAGCAGATTCAGAATGATGTAGGTTGCAGTAGGTACTGGGAGATGAAGAAGCTTGCACAGGATAGAGTAGCATGGAGAGCTGCATAAAACTAGTCTCAGGACTGAAGACCACAACAACAACAACAACATTTTGCCATGATGGCTTCTCATTTAGATTGTATGTTATTATTTCGCCTAAATATTTAAATTTATCAACAATTTTGATTTCCTGTTCTCCTATTGTAATTTTGTTTGCAAGTGGTGGATCAGTTAGCATAATCTCCGTTTTTTCAAATGATATTCTAAGGCCTACTTTCTCTGCTATTTCTTGTAGTGATTTCACTTGTTGCCTGGCTTCTTGAACGGTGTTGGCTAGGACAGCAAGATCATCAGCGAATCCCAAGCAGTTTAAGCTAATATCATCTTTTGCACTTCCAATTCTTATCCTCTTTGGATTGTCCTTGTACCATTCTCTCATTATGTATTCCAGTGCACAGTTGAAAAGTAATGGTGATAGGCAGTCACCTTGTCTTAAGCCTGTTTTTATGAGGAATGGTTCCGAAATTTCTCCTCTAAACTTCACTTTTGATTTGGTGTTGGTTAGAGTGAGTTGTATTATTTTAATTAGTTTTGGATGGAGTCCTAGATTTCTTAAAATTTTTAATACTGAAGGTCTGTGGAGACAGTCACATGCCTTCTTAAAATCTACAAATGTTATTGCCAGAGGTTTGTTCCATTTCTTGTAGTATGCCATAATCAATTTTAAACTAATTATCTGCTCTGCACAGCTTCTCCATGGTCTGAAACCTCCCTGATATTCCCCTAACTCCTGTTCTAATTGCTCCTTGACTCTTTCATATAGCATCTTGGATAGAATTTTATATATGCAATCTAGGAGAGAGATTCCTCTGTAGTTGTCTGGGTTGCTCTTATCTCCCTTTTTGTGTAGTGGGTGGATGATAGCTGTGGTCCAATGTTCGGGAAATTGTTCTGTTACCCAAATTTTTGTTACAGCCATGTGTAAGGAGGTCTTGACTGTGTCACTTGCATATTTCCACATTTCAACAAAAACCTGATCTTCTCCACACGCCTTATAATTTTTTTGTTCTTTAAGAATTTCTTCTACTTCTTGGAAAGTTGGAGGGTCTAGTTTGTTAGGTTTGGTTTTTATTGGGGTATTTATGTTGATTTGTAAGGGTTCTTTGGGTTCCTCGCAATTCAGAAGTTTGTAAAATGCTTTTGCCATGATTTCTGCATTTTCCTTGTTACTGTGTGTCATTCTTTCATCTTCATCTTTCAGTATTAGTGTAGGGGCCTCATATTGTTGTAGTTGTTTCCCAAAGATTTTGTAGTAGTTCCTGGAGTTGATTTTATGATAATTACCTTCTATAGACTTTATAATATCTTTATGAAATCCTCTCTTGATTCTTCTAATATTTTGAGTGAATTTTTTTCTTTCATTTTTTAGGTTGATGGTATTTTCTTCAGTTTTATGTGTTCGAAACTTTAACCATGCTTGGTGTCTATCTTCATGGAATTTGTCACATTCTGATGTCCACCATGCACGTTTCCTTCGTGGGTTCAAGGGAGCTAGATTCTCTGCTTCTTGTTTAAGATTAGGCACTAGTTGTTCTAGATCATCTGTTAATTTGATGGTTTGTGTTATTTGTTGGTACTTATTATTTTTAATTAGCTGATGTGGGTCAAACCTCCTTTTTATTTTATTAGTTTTTCCGGTCCTCTTCTTTAACGATGTGAATTTGATTTTAATTTTAACCATATAATGGTCTGAGTCTGTGTCTACTCCTCTCAGTACTTTAACATTGTGGATCTCCTTATGAAAATTTTTGTCCATACAGACATGGTCTAGCTGCCACTCGCCCTTCATCCAGTCTGGATGTTTCCATGTTTTAAGTTTACTTGGCTTCCTATTAAAGTATGTTGATTTAGATATAAGGTTGTGTTCTCTGCAGAGTTCTACAAGTCTTTGACCGTTTTTGTTTGTAAATTTATGTGGACTCCATTTTCCAATTATATCTTTATATTTCCTTTCTTTTCCCAACTGAGCATTGAAATCTCCCAATAAGATTTTTACATTCTTTTTATTTACTCTGTTCACAGTTTCTTCTAGAAGGTCCCAAAATTTATCTACCTCTTCCTTTGTTTTTGTTAGACAATTTTTTTCATTTGTTGGGGCATGAGCATTTATTTTTGTATAGGTTTTATTCATTGTTTTAAAGCTTAGAGTCGCAATTCTTGGTGATACTGCTTGGAAATCCGTTACTGAATCTATTATTTTTATGTTTACTAAAAACCCCTTTTCCAAACTGGGGACATTGTTTCATTGCCCTCGGTCCTGGTTTCCCATTATAAATTCTGTATCCTTGTGATTCGAATGGGTCCTCTGTCGTGTTTCTCATTTCTTGGATCCCTGTTATTAAATTTTTTTTTTATTTAGTTCATCTGTGAGCTCCTTGAGTTTTCCGGTCTGAAGTAGTGAGTTTATGTTGTGTGTTGCTATATAATTTATTTGTTCATGTTTAATCTTCTTTTTGTGTTTTAGTCTGCATTTGGATGGTTGCAAACGCTCCGATTCGTTGCTGTCTTCTAGTTGACTACCCACCGGATCCGATGTAGCCTTTTCCTGCCTTTTTGAGCAGGACGGTGGAATTTATTTCCTAAAAGACCTTTCCGTTTTTGACTGTCGAAGGTTGTCAACCTTAGTTGGAGCAAGCTCCGATTTACAACTCCGGTTGTTAACCGCAGTGGGTGTGTTTGGTCCGCGAGAGCTGTTTTATTTCACTCAAGTCCGCCAGTAAACCGGTGAGGACTTCCCTATCCGCCACCTGGGACGCGCCACGTAGTAGTATCACCTCTCCTCCTACTATGACAGCATAGTAGGTTCGTGGTCTTACACTCTATATTTACATACTGTACAAATTACACTCTATATTTACATACTGTACAAATTACCCATTCTGTGGTATTAATCAATCCTAGGTTGGTAGAATTTCAAGTCTACAATGTTCCGTATACCTAATAGTTTTCCAGAGCTTGGATACTCTAAGCAATAAGCATTTGTGTGAGGTATACCAATGACTTTATATGGTCCATTATAAACAAACTTAAATTTAGAGATTTCATTGTCTATCTCGCTCGATTTCTCATGAGGTTTTACAAGTACTAAGTCTCCGATTGTAAACTTAGCAAAACGCGCTTTAGCGTCATGACGACGTATGCGAGCATCGGCTTTTAGCTTCATTATTTCTCGCAAACGATCTTTTTTCACACCAATACTAATGTCAATCCGTGAAGGGAATTTGATTATCTCTTCCACTAGTCCCGGTTTGTCTGAAAACACACTCTTATTCTTCATTATCACTTCATACAGGCCTCGTCTTTGTTCGTGTGTTACGTCTGACACACCGTCTTCAATACTTTCCAAGTCACTTTCTACACTATTGTCAGTGCTAAGATTCCTCACGTTACAGTAGTTCAAATTCATGCCTACGTCAATGTCATCCAGCCAGTTAACAATGTGTATACGCTGGTTTTGCCTATGCACGCCGTCTCCTGCCTTGTCAAATCTAACTACTATTGTTTTATCTTGTGACGTACATGTCAAAGTTTTGCTTTCGCAATTAATCACTGCACGGTACTTTAATAGCCAATCTAACCCGATAATTACTTCCGTAGTTAAGTCAGGCACGACGACAAACTCTTGTTCAAATCGTGGCCCACATATCTCGAAGTTGACAAAAATCTGTTTTGTGACCGGTTTACTGGCCTTCCCAGTAGCACCGATAATTTTCACCCCTGTTACTGGCATAACTACGATACCAGGTATGTCTTTCAGTAACTCAAATATTTTCCCAGATACAGCACTCAATTCTGCACCGGTGTCAATCAACACGTTTAGTTGTAGGTCGTGCATATTAACAGACACTACTATCTGTCTACACTTGTCCTCGACTGTTTCTTTATTTTCCCACAATAAATCCTCGTCTATATCCAAGTCATTCCAGAAAAAACCATCCTGCTTTGATCCTAAATCCGGCTTATCTGGCGGTTTTTTCAGCCTCTGTTCACATACTGTTTTAATTTCAACAAGTTTGTCCTGAGGCTTAGTCTGTAGCTTCGCCTCCAATACCGAAACCTTTTCCTGTAACTCGTCAACTAGTGAGTGTTGCTTTGCTATCAATTCACTAATTGTCACCTTCGTTGATTCCTCTTTGGTCAGATTGATCTCATCTGCCAATTTACCTGGAGGAATGTGCCCAGTAGTATCTGAAATTACTTCCTCTGGATCTGCGCAACCCACACTGCTACCGTCTGACCGCATAACGTCAGCTCTAACCTCATACACGCTGTAATCTACGTGCTTTTCTACCAATCGTGTCCAGCTATCACTAAAATTTTCGTAATCTTTCTCCTTAATACTCTCGCAATGTTTAAACTGGAGGTTGACGTCGGTGGGTCGGCTACTTCTACCACTATAACTTTCGGTAAAGTCTGCCGGTTAGGGCCAGAACTTTCCGTTACTACTTCAACATCCAACTCCTGCGGGACTAAACACGACGAATCTTGCTCGTGCTCCCCATTAACATCAACTATTTCTAGTAAAGTCTGCCGGTTAGGGCCAGAACTTTCTATCACTTCACAAACACTATCTTCCTGCGGGCCGAGACGCGGCAAATCCTGCCCGCGCTCCCCATAAACACTTCTCCCATACAGGCCCCTATAATCTCCTAGTTCGTCCTATAAGCGACCGAACTGCCTTAACCAGACCTCATCCCTCTCTGCATCCCCTCGCTCGATGACGGACGTGTTATCCGACATCTGATCTTCTCTCAACAATTGCGCATCATTCTTAAACTCAATCTCCAGTTCCGCTGTGGGTGTTACAGCTGCCATTTTATAATCGATTTCCGGAACACTACTTAAATTGTTCTCCCTGACAGTGAATGTATTTTCTACTGCCGTGTCTACAGCTGATCTACTACTCGTGGGCGCACTCCTTTCTCCTAACACTGGCATTCTCTCCCGCCGTTGATTATTCCACACGGAATTTTCATAACGACGACACCTGGGTTTTCTCCTGTTATTGGGCCGCCAAAATTTCTCCACACCCGGTCGGCCCCTCACCGGCGCGGCTAATGGTTTCCCTGTCTCGTCCCAGCAGATACGCTCCCCGGATACTGCTGAGGCGGCTGGTCACACCCCCTGGCGTTATTACTATTCTGTGAAGCCCGTAACACGTTAGTATGATACTGGTTTTCGTCATCCCTGTTATTATTTGCATTGTACCGATTGTCATTACGGCCCGAACCACTATTGTTATTGCTGCCAAGATTGCGGTATGCATTATTCCCATAGTTATCGTTGCAGTTGAACGGAATGGACAGTGTCTTGAAAGGAGGATATAAGATGAACATCAGCAAAAGTAAAACGACGATAATGGATGTAGTCAAATTAAATCGGGTGATGCTGAGGGGATTAGATTAGGAAATGAGACACTTAAAGTAGTAAAGGAGTTTTGCTTTTTGGGGAGCAAAATAACTGATGATGGTTGAAGTAGAGAGGATATAAAATGTAGACTGGCAATGGCAAGGAAATCGTTTCTGAAGAAGAGAAATTTGTTAACATCGAGTATAAATTTAAGTGTCAGGAAGTCGTTTCTGAAAGTATTTGTATGGAGTGTAGCCATGTATGGATGTGAAACATGGACGATAACCAGTTTGGACAAGAAGAGAATAGAAGCTTTCGAAATGTGGTGCTACAGAAGAATGCTGAAGATAAGGTGGGTAGATCACGTAACTAATGAGGAGGTATTGAATAGGATTGGGGAGAAGAGAAGTTTGTGGCACAACTTGACTAGAAGGGATCGGTTGGTAGGACATGTTTTGAGGCATCAAGGGATCACAAATTTAGCATTGGAGGGCAGCGTGGAGGGTAAAAATCGTAGAGGGAGACCAAGAAATCAATACACTAAGCAGATTCAGAAGGATGTAGGTAGCAGTAGGTACTGGGAGATGAAGAAGCTTGCACAGGATAGAGTAGCATGGAGAGCTGCATCAAACCAGTCTCAGGACTGAAGACCACAACAACAACAACATCGTTGTTGTGGTTGCTGTGGTACCCGTTGTTGTTACCACGGCCTCTACCACTGTCGCGATTATTGCGCCAATTGTCCTCCTCCTCAACTCTTTCCAGGAAATCATTGATTGTCTTGTAATTGCTTCCTACGTAGCCTTTTGTATCATCTGGAAGCTTCTTGTAGAGTTCCCAGACTATTTCGGATTCCGTGCGGCGATCACGCAAATATTCCAACTTGAGGATCCAGCCCTCACAAAACTCTTTCATCGAGCCGCGCGAATTCGCATCGAAAGGCCTCGATACGACAAATTCGCGCCAGACGCTTTGTTGTGTTTGCTCTGACCAGTATTCAGCCAGAAACAAATTTTTAAACTCGTCAAAAGTCAGGTTCGTGATGTTGAGGTTTGAGCCCCAACGCTTGGCATCACCAGTCAACACATCAATAACCGCATTAATTTTTCTCTCATTAGTCCATGATCTGGGTAAAACTCTTTCACAATTTTTAATGAAATCCGTCGCGTGTATACCGCCTTTTTTCAAAGGGTTGAACCGATCCTCTTTCGTCAACAATTCCGAACTATGTGCACAGATTGGCACATAGCTCTGTTTTTCGTCAAGTTTCTTTTCTAATTCCGACACTATCGTAATTACTTGGCAAGTGGTTGTCGCAAGCGTTTCTACTTCCCTTTTTTTCTCTTCGCAGGTATTAGCCTGCTTCGTCACTTTAGTATCTACTTCGGATACTAAAGCCTTTAAAGTTTCCAACTTCTGTTGATCCTTTTTTTTCACTAATTGAATTTGTTCCGTCACCTTATTCTCGATGATCGGAGCAACTGCTTCTCCTACACTTTTCTCGATTCTGCTAATTTCGGAATAAAAACGAATATTTATGCTCGCAATTTCCGCCTGAACGCCTATCATTTCCTGTTTAAGATTACCGATTTCGGTATTAATCACAACAATATCTTGTTTGATTTTATCAACTTTTGTGTTAACAACTCCAACATTGTTGTTAACAACATTAATAGCTTTGTTCTGATTGTCTAGCTTCCGTTCAATTTTTTCAGACTGAGCTTCTTGCTTGGCAGTCTGAGCTTCTTGCTTGGCAGCCTGAGCTTCTTGCTTGGCAGCCTGAGCTTTAATTTCTGCCGATTGACTCTTGATTTCGTTAGTCAAAACATTCAATAAATCAGTTAAATTCCCGGAAACTACCGGTTTCACTTCCGTAGCTGGTTCCTCTATATATGTTCCCCCATATTCTTAATCAAGGGGTACAGATTTCATTTTCGCTTCCGATTCCGAAACATTTTCTAAAGTTTGGAATTCCATTTCTGCTCTTTGTTGCGTTTCCGCGGTCGCGTCTTTCATGCTAGCCGCCTGCCCCTGAACAATGGGTTCCGCGGTGCGTGTTTCCCACTGTTCGACCGATTGTTCCGTATCCAAGTCTACCAAATTTTGGTAATTGTTGCCTTCACTCATTTTAATAATTTTCAACATAAATAACAAATCTCAAATCTAATTAGGATTCCTCCCACTACGTAATCTCGCTGACGTAACTACCTGTTCATAACCAATACTTTGTTACGACATTTGCACCAAACAAAATTCGTGTCCAGAACAACCTCAAATTGAACAACGTCCTGTCACCAGGTCGCCATGTGTAACCTCCCCCTCACTTATCGACCTTAATGACAGTGAAAAATTAAACCACGTGTACCTAATGTAAATTTGGGAAAAGCAATCGTCCCTGAAGTTAATTTGTTGGTAAAGAGGGAGGAAAGGGTTACATCTAAATGAAAGGAAAAATGCAAATGAAACTGGTGGAAATTAATTTTGAAAAGGGGTAAAGTTAATAAAGAAAGTAAATGTGCGGTCGTTACGTTAACAATTAACTAGCGGTAATTAGATATTTGAGATTTGGGGGAAATTATGGTCGCCAGTCCTAAGGACAATTACTATAGTAACTGAAAAAGAAAGGTTATTACACATATAATTAGCACTAGAAGCGTGGCAACTGAAGGTTGACACGTGTAGTGTGAAAATTGAAAGTTTGTCAGAAGTAATAAATTTCGCTACACTCTGACTTAATTTAGCAAAAGAATTAATAAAACCGGAAAATTGGAAGTTAATTTAGTGACTGAAATTAATAGTGAGCTTTGTTTCTGAAGCATATCGAAATTCAGTAAAATACGGTTAGTCATGGGCTACCTCAACAATCATTTCAAAAGCTACTTGAATCTACGCAATTTAGAAATAAGAGATTTAACTTTGAACTTGAATTAAATGATTCTGAACAATTAACAATAGTAAAATTTAGTACGTACCAAGCTGAGCTGCAGTTACAGGTAAGCTAAAATATGCTAACAAAACTCGCACTCTTAATTTATGCTTGTGTAATCTAAATATTGTAGCCAGCTATGAATACCTTAACTGAACTTTGAAATTAAAGCAGTGAAATCGAATGCTATTACTTTAATGCTGGCGTTTGAATTTCAACGACACTCGGGTTCATTCCGGAAAAGGAGGGGACCCTGCTTGGTAATACAATTGGGACAATGAGCAACAAAGGTTCATGCTAAGTTGCTGTAATTTTGTGATGCAACAATTTTAAAAGCTGAGGTCTGCCATACAGTTCTGAAACTTTACGTGCTTTTAGTCTTCCTTGTTGGTTGATTGAAGGTTTGAAGTCGTCGATCGAGGAGGTCGCGACAGTCACTCATTGTCGGCCGTCGCTGTTGCAGAAGCTGGATGTTGGCGTGCCTTCTTCTCGATACTGTCACCAGGCGAAACGGGCTCTTGATGTGCGCCAGCTAATGCTTCCCGTCCGCGACACCGTGTCAGAAACTAACATAGCAAGTCGAGCGCAATTACATGCTGCCAAACCCCGAACGCCCGGCAACTCGCGGGAGCGTCACACATCACACCTGCTCCACTGCACTACTCCAGCCAGACTCTCCCTCTGCCCGCACTCCACGCGGCAGAGTTCATACTACCAAAGATCCTACACCCATTGGTTCTCCACACGACCTATCGAAGTAATCATTCGATAGCATAGTTTTCCCTAGGCAAGGCCCAGCGTAAAAGTACAAATAATATTTACAAAACAAACCAATTATACATCGACATAAATGCACTAATATATATACAAATAGTAAAACAATTACAATAAAGAGACAGAAATGTCGTATCTTCAGGTGACAAAATAAGGAAAAAATTTATAGTACAATAGATGGAAACAGGAGGATATGCATTTCCGGCGTTTACAAGCTCTCCAGGCTACTACATCCTCCTTAAGCCTCTTCATCTCCGAATAACTATGGGAACCCACAACCTTTTGAACCTGGTAACTGTAGTCGTCCCTTGATATCTCTCTGCAATTTTCAGCCCTCCCCGCACCGCCATGCAGACACACACACACACACACACACACACACACACACACACACACACACGCATACACATACACACACTTCCCTTCTATACTAAACTGACGATTCCATTATGTCTCTGAATGTGTCCTATCAACTGATACCTCCTTTTAGTCAAATTATGGTCCTAGTTTTCTTTTCTCTCGAATTTTATTAAGTAACTCCTCTTAGTTACATTATCTACCTATATAATCTTCAGCATTCTTCTTCTGCAGCATCACATTTCAACGTCTCTACTCTCTTCTTGTCTGAACTGCTTATCTTCTACGTCTCTCTTCATAACATTTGAATTAATATTCGACTAACTGAGTACTCGGCTTTGCCCAGGTATGTATTTACTTCAGTCTTCTATTAGACCATGTCCTTCTTCGACCACTCTCTGTACAATCCCTCCTCCACCTCCTCTCTCTTCATCTCCTCCACCGCCTCTCTCCGTCCACCCCTTCCACCCCCACTCCCTGTTCATCTGCTCATCCCCCTCTCTCTGTGCATCTCTTCCTTCCTCCTCTCTCTATCCATCTCCTCCTCTCCTCTCCCCTATTCATATTCTCCTTTTCCTTTTCTCTGTCCATTTCCCATGTCACCCTCTCCCTCTGTTCATCTGCTCCTCCCCTCTCTCTGCCTCTCTCTTCTTCCCCTTGTCACTGTTCATCTCTCCCTATTTTCTTTCTCTGTCCATATCCTCTTCTCCCTTCTCTTTGTCCGATTCTCCTTCTCCTCTGCCTGTATATTTACTCCTTCCCCCTATCTGTGCTTATTTCCTCCTTTCCCTCCCTGTATGTCCATATAATTGTCCTCGCTTCTCTCTCCACATTGTCTCCCAATAGGAGGCTGGTGTTCCTCACGATCACAGTATTTATTTCCGAATTATAGCAAATAGGTTTACCAAATTTTGTTGAAATTGTTCCATGGGCTTAGGGTGAGCTTTTTACTCCTGGTTTTGCCTACGTACGCACCTGCCATATATGTTTCCCGTATATTTAACACCTTTCACCCACGTTTTTGTATACACAATTCAACTGCGTCTCTAGCGAAATTCACCCTGCAGTTTCATTTTTACGCAGTTCAGTGTTCATGACATGGTATCTACTGAAGAGTGTGCTCTTTAATGGTATAATTTTCCAGTTACATCGAGTCTCATATGTGGCGAAATGTATAGTGAAAAGACTTAGAAGTGAAGGAGTAATAAATTAAATTGTCATGCATGATTTGGCAGTTTTTCATGAAACTCAGTGTTTATGACGCCATATTTCCTGAACTATGTGTCGTACAATGATACAACATTCCTGGTACTTCAGTGCTATGTGTGAATTCTACCTGAAAAATGTGTCGCGAACACAGTTCAGAAGTAATAAATTAAAACGTCATGCTTTAGGCGGCAGTTTTGCTGCATGAACAGCGAAGATGTAGTAATCGATAAAGAATTTCCTTTCTTCATGTTGTGGAGGTCGTCAGCAAGAAAAATTTCTGTAAAAGTTTGAAATTATGGATACAGTTTGTTTCAAGTCTTTAAGTGCTCTCGATCTCAATTATGCTTGAAATTTCTGTCTGAGTGATACGACGATTGTCCTGAATCAATATGTCAACATTTTGCTTGTGAAACTCGGTGGTTGCTGTCACAAGCGGTCCAACTCTTTGTTTGCACGCAGGTCGGATGTTCTTACCTCAATATCTTTAAACTTACTCGCCAAAAGACGCACAGTTCTCACATCAACCGTCACCATAAACTGCTTTCATTCTCCGATGAATCTCTTTTGGGGTGACACCTTCTGCTGTCAAGAATTCAATGACTGCACGTTGCTTAAATCGCATTGACCGACCGTCTGCGCAGGGTTTGCACTGTAACAATACAACCATTCAATGCTAAGGGCCGGCCGCGGTGGTCTCGCGGTTCAGGCGCTCAGTCCGGAACCGCTTGACTGCTACGGTCGCAGGTTCGAATCCTGCCTAGGGCATGGATGTGTGTGATGTCCTTAGGTTAGTTAGGTTTAAGTAGTTCTAAGTTCTAGGGTACTGATGACCACAGATGTTAAGTCCCATAGTGCTCAGAGCCATTTGAACCATTTGAAATGATAAGGCTTCCCGCCAACTGGAGCTGTAGAGAAGAGGCTACGGAACAAGCCAGTACTTGTCACATACCAATGCTGCCTACTGTTCAAGAGTTACGAAGGTAGAGGCATTACTTTTCAGTCAACCCTTGTACCTGACGGCAGCCAGTGTGATAGGATGTTATAGTTCAGAAAATTTGTAGTGGTTGTAAATACTTACTCGTGTTCAAGGTTAAAATCACGAAAAGAGCGCTGAATAGAATTCGAATGTGTGGAGAGTTATCAGACCATTTCTTCTGAGTGGGGATAATTTCAAATGGTTCAAATGGCTCTGAGCACTATGGGACTCAACTGCTGAGGTCATTAGTCCCCTAGAACTTAGAACTAGTTAAACCTAACTAACCTAAGGACATTACACACATCCATGCCCGAGGCAGGATTCGAACCTGCGACCGTAGCGGTCTCGCGGTTCCAGACTGCAGCGCCAGAACCGCGCGGCCACTTCGGCCGGCGGGGATAATTTGCAAAGCGCATCCCGGCACAAATACACTCCTGGAAATTGAAATAAGAACACCGTGAATTCATTGTCCCAGGAAGGGGAAACTTTATTGACACATTCCTGGGGTCAGATACATCACATGATCACACTGACAGAACCACAGGCACATAGACACAGGCAACAGAGCATGCACAATGTCGGCACTAGTACAGTGTATATCCACCTTTCGCAGCAATGCAGGCTGCTATTCTCCCATGGAGACGATCGTAGAGATGCTGGATGTAGTCCTGTGGAACGGCTTGCCATGCCATTTCCACCTGGCGCCTCAGTTGGACCAACGTTCGTGCTGGACGTGCAGATCGCGTGAGACGCCGCTTCATCCGGAGATCTTGCTGGCCAGGGTAGTTGACTTACACCTTCTAGAGCACGTTGGGTGGCACGGGATACATGCGGACGTGCATTGTCCTGTTGGAACAGCAAGTT
The DNA here is from genome assembly GCF_023898315.1 of Schistocerca nitens. Classification (NCBI taxonomy): domain Eukaryota; kingdom Metazoa; phylum Arthropoda; class Insecta; order Orthoptera; family Acrididae; genus Schistocerca; species Schistocerca nitens. The sequence continues at coordinate 844,527,395 of NC_064617.1, forward strand.
CCCTTGCCGGTCTAGGAATGGTAGAACGATGGGTTCGATGACGGTTTGGATGTACCGTGCACTATTCAGTGTCCCCTCGACGATCACCAGTGGTGTATGGCCAGTGTAGGAGATCGCTCCCCACACCATGATGCCGGGTGTTGGCCCTGTGTGCCTCGGTCGTATGCAGTCCTGATTGTGGCGCTCACCTGCACGGCGCCAAACACGCATACGACCATCATTGGCACCAAGGCAGAAGCGACTCTCATCGCTGAAGACGACACGTCTCCATTCGTCCCTCCATTCACGCCTGTCGCGACACCACTGGAGGCGGGCTGAACGATGTTGGGGCGTGAGCGGAAGACGGCCTAACGGTGTGCGGGACCGTAGCCCAGTTTCATGGAGACGGTTGCGAATGGTCCTCGCCGATACCCCAGGAGCAACAGTGTCCCTAATTTGCTGGGAAGTGGCGGTGCGGTCCCCTACGGCACTGCGTAGGATCCTACGGTCTTGGCGTGCATCCGTGCGTCGCTGCGGTCCAGTCCCAGGTCGACGGGCACGTGCACCTTCCGCCGACCACTGGCGACAACATCGATGTACTGTGGAGACCTCACGCCCCACGTGTTGAGCAATTCGGCGGTACGTCCACCCGGCCTCCCGCATGCCCACTATACGCCCTCGCTCAAAGTCCGTCAACTGCACATACGGTTCACGTCCACGCTGTCGCGGCATGCTACCAGTGTTAAAGACTGCGATGGAGCTCCGTATGCCACGGCAAACTGGCTGACACTGACGGCGGCGGTGCACAAATGCTGCGCAGCTAGCGCCATTCGACGGCCAACACCGCGGTTCCTGGTGTGTCCGCTGTGCCGTGCGTGTGATCATTGCTTGTACAGACCTCTCGCAGTGTCCGGAGCAAGTATGGTGGGTCTGACACACCGGTGTCAATGTGTTCTTTTTTCCATTTCCAGGAGTGTATTTACTGTTAGCACCTGCTGAGCAAATGTAGAGCATAAATGGATAAATTAGACTCGTCTCATAGACCTTAGTTGAGAATCTGCGTGAGGATGCGCCGGCATCGAGTGACATATGCACGCCATGGACCCAGCTCTCACCAATATCCCCGAGTTGCGGTTAGTGGCTGAAGGGTCATGGAACAGAATGACTCTCCACGGACAGTCGATCCCGAAGTGATTACCGAGAGAGGTGGCGCAGTGGTTGGCACGCTGGATTCAAATTCTGGAGGACGACGGTTCAAACACGCGTCCGGCCATCCTAATTTAGCTTTTCCGTGATTTCCCTAAATCGCTCCAGGCAAATGCCGGGATGGTTCCTTTGAAAGGGCACGGCCGATTTCCTTTTATCATTCTTGACACAATCCGAGCTTGTGCTCCGTCTCTAATGACTTCGATGTCGACGAGACATTAAAACCAATCTCCTTTACTTCGTTCCTTCGAAGTGATTGGGGACAAAGTGCTATAATGGATCAGTCAGTGACGCGACAACAAGTACAGTACAGCTTTCCTTTGGTAACTATCCCATTTTTCGTTTAACGTGACTCGTGGAAACTACAGAATTCCTAATTCACGATGGCTGTACAGTGATTTCAGTCTCATTGCTCCCAAATAGAAGTCCAGTGTCTTGAAACGGTATTTCTTATCTCTTGGTTGTCAATAAAATGTGCAAGCAGAAGTATCTATAGGGATGCAATCTGTGTAAGTTTCAACTAATCGCAAAAATCGTAAAAAGTTACTGCTAAAGTTTGTTGTCTACAGTTTGCATCATATAGGCATCGAATTAAATGCAATCCTGGATCGCTCAAAGTGACGTTTTATAAGTGTCGATGGAAATCTTTTTGAAATAAAATTGAACTTCAGTTGAAATCTAGATTTTATTTGACAATTGTTCACTCCATAATATTTTGAGACATTAACACCATTTACTGTCACATAATTCCATAACGGTAATAGAATTAAATACATGTTGGCATACACCAAATACTACGCCTCTCCAAAACCCAGCACAAAGGAACTTCAACACTCTCCTAAAGTACTTCAAAAGAGTTCGGAAGTCAGAGATATCCCTATTAGCCACTTGGTTGCATCCAAGGCAGTATAGATCAATACAGAGGTCGATCGACAGCAGGCCATTCAGTTATCTTACAGTTTTTCCCCCTGTTGGTACTCAGTTTCGCATATTGCATTAGCTAAGACGGAAACTAGTTGAACAGCTTATTAAAAGTATTGTGTTTATATACGGGGTTTCAGGTAAATACTGGTACAAATATCGCGTGGATGTTCTTCGGATCTTCTACAACAAAAAAGGAGAAGAAAGTACATGCAAAGATATGACCGAAAACCATTCAGTTTTGCCTTCTAGCCTATGACAAGACTGAAACATAGTGTTTTGGTACTACTTTCCCGTTCTTAAAATGTTCAGATTTGTGTCAATTCCTAATGGACCAAACTGCTGAGGTCATCGGTCCCTAGACTTACACACTACTTAAACCCACTTATTCTAACTTATGCTAAGAACAACACACACACACGCACACGCACCCGCTCTTCAATTTCAGTTACTTGGCAAATTAGTTTCTCTCCACAAATGACTGATAATTACTAGAAGGTATTGTTACTTCATTAGTGATTCTCATGTAGCTACCTTTCCGCGGATATTAGATTGGTTTGAGAATTGCTGTATAACGGAGGCCGGGTAATAGAAACAATACTTCCAGCAATAATGAGGAGAAGAAAATCCTTTCAAATGTACGACCCAAAGCCACTCCATTTCGCTTATAATCCCGTGGTAAGCTTCAAAAATGGTGTTTCGCAGCTTCTGTCCTGCTCACTGATTTCAATTATTTGCTAATTTAATTGCTCTCCATAAACGACTGCTACCTACTAGAAGGTGTTACTTCGTCGATGCTGTTGACGCTGCCACCTCACTGAGGATAATGGCTTTATTTGAGAATGGCCGTATAACTTAAATCGGTTGTCCTTACGTTCTTCAGTCCGAAGACAGTTCTGCCGCATCCCACCACGCTGGTCTATCCGGTGCACACCTCTTCATTTCAAAATAACTGTCCACCCGAAATGACTGCGCTGTCGACGGGACTTTGAGTTCTATTCTTCCTTCGTTCCTTCTTTCCTTCCTTCCTTCCGAATAATTATTGCAACCTACATCCATTCATCCTTTGGCTTCCGTATACAATTTTTACCCATATACTTTCCTTCAGCATCATATTGGTAAATCCTTCATGCCTCAGAATGTGCCCTAGTAGCCTATCGTTCCTTTTACTCATATTGGGCCATAAGTTTGTTTTATTCCCCGATTCGATGCAGTACCCCTCATTAGTTAGGCGTTTTCCGCTATAATCTTCAGCATTCTTACACAGGACCACATTTCAAAAGCTTCTATTCACTTCTTGTTTCAACTGCTTATCGTTCACTTCCGTACAAGCCTACACTCCCGGAAAATCCTTTAGAAAAGAGGTCCGTAACACTTAAATACGTATTCGATGTTAACAGTTTTCACTTTTTCAGTAGGTCTTTCCTTGCTGCAGCCAGTGTATATTTTATACCCCCTTCACTTTTTCATCGTCAGTTATTTTGCTACTCAAATATCAAAACTCATCTACTACCTTTAGTGTCTCATTTCTAGTGTAATCCCCGTAGCATCAGCTGATGTACATTTCATAGCTCTTGTTTTACTTTTGTTGATGCTTATCTTATTACCTCCTTTCAAGACACTGTTCACTCTCTTCGACTGCTCTCTCAAGTCGTCTGCCGTCTCTGACAGAATTACGCTGTCATCTCCAAACCTGAAAGTTTATATTTCATCTCCAAGAACCTTATTTCCTTTCCCAAATTTTTCCTTAGTTTCACAAGTACATGGCGATTTACACAGTTTTTGAGACCGGTTCTGGTTATCAATCACTGCTGTTTCTCACACACTACCTATTAAATTAAACGTTTCTTATCTTAAATATTGATACATTTGACTTTCTCTATCGTCGCTTTAAGTCTGTATCAACATAACAGACATGTAATCTACAGTGATTCGCAGAGAATACAGGCAGAGAAGGAACCTATGAGAGCAAATGAACTTAGTACTTCTGTTGTTCGGTGGGGCCCTGACATCGTCATTGGTCACGGAACGAGGATAACGCTATCAACAGCATCGTGTTGTGACGGACAACGCTAAGCGAAAATGAAACGGTCTCTTGTCAAGAGGGTAAGTGAGCAGGAAGGTTTGGCAGTCGAGATATTTCTCCGCAACAGTACAGGTGCGACAGAGTAGCTCGTACTCACATCAATCAACATTACATAAGTACCTTCTTCCCGGCATTATCAGCGCCTGCATCTCCCGCCCGTAAGCCGCTAACGGCGCCTATCTGTAATGTCAGACCTCGACTATCTCACCTGCTGATCTAATAACAGCACTGTAAATAATTATACGCGAGTGCAATTACGCGGGGGGAAGGGAAGGAGCCTCGCCCGCTACAATGTGCCACGCCGGCCGCTACGGATTCCGCCTTGTTGCTCTCTTTGCCCGCAGCGCGGCGCTGCGTGGCGTATAACATTACTTCCGGCCGTCCATATCGCTGATCTGACTTCCGGTCGCCGCCGCCCCCTTTCGCAGGACGGCCCGATGTCCGCGGCGATACAGGACGTACTGCGTTATACGCCGGCCTGTCTTTCACACCTTCACGCCAAGACGGATGGCTGTGCCGCCGTGAAAGGCCAAATGATGGCCTTCCTACAACCCGATATTTAATTAGGCGGGCAGCGCACCGTGGCTTGTCTCTGCTTAGAGGCAGGTGCTCGAATGGTGCGGACTAGTCCCAGCTTCACGGTGCCCGGCGGAAGAAACGGGTGTGTTTAGAGCGTATAGGGCCAGACAAAGGTGATGTGGAATAGTTGTTCTAGGATCATTCCGAAACACATACCCCATCTTTTTTTTTTTAACATCTTCGGCGACTTGGAATACGTGTTTGTTCTTTGTAACATAAGAACTTCGTTGTTTAATGATTCCAAATAAGTTGCTGTACTACAGTTCTTTGTTATTTAGTTATTATTAAGTAACAGACAATTTTTTGGAGCATAAGTTTCGCAACATTAAATTAGTTTTTTGTTCTTCTTACGATTTAGTTATATAAGTGCACTGAAAGCCAAGGAAACAGGTACACCTGCCTAATATCGTGTAGGGCCCCCGCGAACACGCAGAAGTGCCGCAATACGACGTGGCATGGACTCGACAAATGTCTGAATAGTGCTGGAGGGAACTGACACCACGAATCCTGCAGGGCTATCCATAAATCCGTAAGAGTACGAGGGGGTGCAGATCTCATCGGAACAGCGCGTTGCAAGGCATCCCAGATATGCTCAAGCGGAAGTGTTTAAACTCAGAAGAGTGTTCCTGGAGCCACTCAGCAGCAATTCTGGACTGTAGGGTGACGCTGGAACTGACCAAGTCCGTCTGAATGCACAATGGACATGAATGGATGCAGGTGATCAGACAGGATGCTTCTGTACGTGTCACCAGTCAGAGTTGCATCTAGACGTATCAGGAGTTCCATATGCATCCTACTGGACACGCTCCACACCATTACAGAGTCTTCAACAGCTTGAATAGTCTCCTGCTAACATGCAGTGTCCATGGATTCATGAGGTTGTCTCCATACCCGTACACTTCCATCCGCTCGATACAATTTGAAACGAGACTGGTCCGACCAAACAATATGTTTCCAATCATCAACAGTCCAATGTCGGCGTTTGACGGACCCAGGAGAGGTGTAAATTTTTGTGTCGTGCAGTCATCAAAGGTACACAAGTGAGCCTTCTCCTCCGAAAGCCCATATCGATTATGTTTCGTTGAGTGGTTCGCACGCTGACACTTGTTGATGGCCCACCATTGAAATCTGCAGCAATTTGCGGAAGGGTTTCACTTCTGTCAAGTTGAACGACTCTCTTCAGTTATCGCTGGTCCCGTTCTTGCAGGATCCTTTTCCGGCCGCAGTCATGTCGGAGATTTGTTGTTTTACCGGATTCATGATGTTCACGGTACACTCGTGAAATGGTCGTAAGGGAAAATCCCCACTTCATTGCTACCTTGGAGATGCTGAGTCCCATCGCTCGTGCGCCGACTATAACATGAGGTTCAAACTCCACCTGCCACTGTAATAGCAGTAACGGATCTAACAACTGCGGCCGACACTTGTCGTCTTAAACAGGCATTGCCGATAGCAGCGCCGTATTCTCTCTGTTTACTTATCTCTGTATTGGAATACGCATGCCTGTACCAGTGTTTTTTGCGCTTTAGTGTAATAGCGTCATTGTACTATAATGACTCAAAGTAAGCTGCTGTTTTACAGTTTTTTGTTATTCAGTTATTATTAACTAAGAGACAACTTACGTTAAATTACTGTTTTCTTCTACTTACGATTTAGTCATACAATTATTCCATTCAGTGTTGTCCTGCTGTTGTGCTTAGTTAGCCTGCGATTTTACTGTGTATTGGTTGTGTGCATTTATGTATATGGTGTTGTCAATCCCCACTGTATTTTTTTTTCGTTCATCATCTGTTTGTGTTGTGGTGCCTGTATGTAGTTCGATATTCGTTGCTTTGTGATGCATGTGGATGAGGTGTTGCGTGTGGTGGTCTCTCCTCTGTGGAGGGAATCTCATATAATGTTTTTTACGTGCCTTTGGAGAGCGATTAAGTTATCTATTCTGGTTATGGTCTACATCTCTGTTTGTTATTATTATAATGGCTAACACGATCAGTAAGTTGTTACTTGAACTGCCCAGTCAAATTAATATGACCACCCCCTATGTTCGACGTCGACGTGCAATAATCACTCAAAGACGGCATGTGTCAGCACTAATAATGGTGCAATATATAAAGCGTGTCGGAGCGGGGGGAGGGGAGTGAGGGATGTGCGGAACAAGGCAGTCTTTGTTGTAATGCGAAAAAGGAACCGATTTATCTGACGTCCAAAAGGGAATGATCATTCGCTTTCGGGTCAAGGGTAGAAACATTACCGAAACGGCTAAGTTTGTAAACTGTCCACGTGCCGCCGTGATTAAACTATACCGTGTGCGACAAAACGCCGCTATTCAAAGCAAGGACGGAGGCAACTGTGGTGTACCACGGGCCATAGATGACTGTGGTGAATAACGGCTACAGAAATGTGCACAGGCGAATATACGTGCAACTGTTGAGCGACTGATCACCCAGATGAATCAAGGCACTGCCAATGGTTTCACCCCACCGAACGTATAGGCCTCCACAGCAGGCGCCTGGTCCATACACCCATACCAACTGCTATTCTTCGGTAACGAAGGCTGGAATTTGTACACCAGTACCGTAACTGGATGTCCACTTTGTGGCAATAGGTGGCCTTTTCAGATGACTCATGATTTATGCTCCTCGGCCAGATGGCTGTTGGCGTGTACTGCGTGAAATGTCTTAAACCAAATGCCCAGCATGTGCTATGGTCTGGGTAATGTATTTTTTGGTATTACCTCTGTGTTCTCGTCATTTTGGAAGGCACAATGTACCAACATAAGTATGCATCTCCTCTTGCAGACCATGTCCATCCACACGTGCAGTTTCTTTTTCCTTGTCACGACGCCATCTACATCTACCAGCAGGACAATGCAACGTGTCGCTCAACTCGCAATGTTCGTGAGTGGTTCGAAGAGCACCAGGAAGAATTTACAGTACTCCTCTGGCTACCAAACTCCATGCATCTCAGCCGAGCGGTCTAAGGCGCTGCAGTCATGGACTGTGCGGCTGGTCCCGGCGGAGGTTCGAGTCCTCCCTCGGGCATGGGTGTGTGTGTTTGTCCTTAGGATAATTTAGGTTAAGTAGTGTGTAAGCTTAGGGACTGATGACCTTAGCAGTTAAGTCCCATAAGATTTCACATACATTTTTTTCCCTGCATCTCAACCCAATCGAGAATCTGGGGGCCAAATCGATCGGGCTGTTCACACCATGCATTTTCAGCCGACAAACCTAACGCAGCTGACCACGGCACTGAAGGCAGAATGACTCCACACCACTGTCGGTACCTTTCAGAACCTCACTGACACTCATCCCGCTCGTTTTGCAGGGGTCCGATGTGCAGAAGGTGGTTATTCAGGCTTTTGATAGGTGGACACGTTAATGTGATTAGGCAGCGTATATTGATTTGGTCATTATTTCTTGTTCGTTGCAAGAGCTTTTTTGTGAAAATTTGCCTGTAATGATAGCAGTTTTCATTGTAATTGCTCATTTTAATACTGTTCTTATCGTTTTCTGTGTAAGATGATTCCTATCCATGTTACTCGCCTCTTTAGCATGTTTGCTGTTCTGAGTGTCAGTTTGTTTAAATGGTTCAAATGGCTCTGAGCACTATGGGACTTAACATCTTAGGTCATCAGTCCCCTAGGACATAGAACTACTTAAACCTAACTAACCTAAGGACATCACACACATCCATGCCCGAAGCAGAAGTCGAACCTGCGACCGTAGCAGTCGCGCGGTTCCGGACTGAGCGCCTAGAACCACGAGACCACCGCGGCCGGCGTCTCAGCTAACTATAAAATGAATCCAACTAGTAATATCCAGCAGTTACAGACTGAAAAGAAATTATAGCGGACAAACTCTCGGTACACATGGTCATTCAGCACAGACAGGAACATATTCTCGTACATATCATACGAGTACATACCAATACTGTTCGCCAAGATGATCAATTTCGTGACATTTAAAATGAGAGGCCACTGTTTGGAATGTTCATTTCAGGATCAATGTTCATCTGATTTAATGAACAGTTTTACCCACAGAAGATGCATCAAGTAGACAAAAATACCGAAATTTTTAGGTGAATGTGCAATTCATAACAGTGGTAAAATAGCAGAAATTAGCTTGAAAATTTTTAGAAAAAAGTTCACTTATGTATAAATTTTATGTAAGTTGTGAGTAACTTTGATTTGAATTTCAAATAAGTGAAATAAACTTTGTGTTACATTGGTGAAACAAGATACCGCCGACTAGTGAATCAGATGCAGTACGATTCACCCCTTAAATCTGGCCGAATATGCAAGGAATTTGTGGGCGATTCCTAATTTTATCAAATTATTATTTTTGACACTACATAGATAAGCCACATTTCTCCGAAATCAATTTATCGTCTGTTCATTATACACTCCTGGAAATTGAAATAAGAACACCGTGAATTTATTGTCCCAGGAAGGGGAAACTTTATTGACACATTCCTGGGGTCAGATACATCACATGATCACACTGACAGAACCACAGGCACATAGACACAGGCAACAGAGCATGCACAATGTCGGCACTAGTACAGTGTATATCCACCTTTCGCAGCAATGCAGGCTGCTATTCTCCCATGGAGACGATCGTAGAGATGCTGGATGTAGTCCTGTGGAACGGCTTGCCATGCCATTTCCACCTGGCGCCTCAGTTGGACCAGCGTTCGTGCTGGACGTGCAGACCGCGTGAGACGACGCTTCATCCAGTCCCAAACATGCTCAATGGGGGACAGATCCGGAGATCTTGCTGGTCAGGGTAGTTGACTTACACCTTCTAGAGCACGTTGGGTGGCACGGGATACATGCGGACGTGCATTGTCCTGTTGGAACAGCAAGTTCCCTTGCCGGTCTAGGAATGGTAGAACGATGGGTTCGATGACGGTTTGGATGTACCGTGCACTATTCAGTGTTCCCTCGACGATCACCAGTGGTGTACGGCCAGTGTAGGAGATCGCTCCCCACACCATGATGCCGGGTGTTGGCCCTGTGTGCCTCGGTCGTATGCAGTCCTGATTGTGGCGCTCACCTGCACGGCGCCAAACACGCATACGACCATCATTGGCACCAAGGCAGAAGCGACTCTCATCGCTGAAGACGACACGTCTCCATTCGTCCCTCCATTCACGCCTGTCGCGACACCACTGGAGGCGGGCTGCACGATGTTGGGGCGTGAGCGGAAGACGGCCTAACGGTGTGCGGGACCGTAGCCCAGCTTCATGGAGACGGTTGCGAATGGTCCTCGCCGATACCCCAGGAGCAACAGTGTCCCTAATTTGCTGGGAAGTGGCGGTGCGGTCCCCTACGGCACTGCGTAGGATCCTACGGTCTTGGCGTGCATCCGTGCGTCGCTGCGGTCCGGTCCCAGGTCGACGGGCACGTGTACCTTCCGCCGACCACTGGCGACAACATCGATGTACTGTGGAGACCTCACGCCCCACGTGTTGAGCAGTTCGGCGGTACGTCCACCCGGCCTCCCGCATGCCCACTATACGCCCTCGCTCAAAGTCCGTCAACTGCACATACGGTTCACGTCCACGCTGTCGCGGCATGCTACCAGTGTTAAAGACTGCGATGGAGCTCCGTATGCCACGGCAAACTGGCTGACACTGACGGCGGCGGTGCACAAATGCTGCGCAGCTAGCGCTATTCGACGGCCAACACCGCGGTTCCTGGTGTGTCCGCTGTGCCGTGCGTGTGATCATTGCTTGTACAGCCCTCTCGCAGTGTCCGGAGCAAGTATGGTGGGTCTGACACACCGGTGTCAATGTGTTCTTTTTTCCATTTCCAGGAGTGTATAAGTAAATCCAAATTTTCCTAAATTACTATCCATTTGCAAAAGGATACTAAGAGCCAGTTTCAAAGAATAATTCATTTATTCAGTGTCTCTTTAGGTATTACATCATGCTTGCGTTTTGTATTAATATATTCATAAACGTCACATATCTTTGTAAAGTATTCTTTGTGCACCTAAGAATTCTGAAGTTGTGTGCACTATCTGTTCAGCATTAAGTTACCTGACGATGGCCTAAGTAGTAGAAAGCCGGTTCAACACGAACTAATAAATATTTTTGTGGAATATTAACACGTTGTATTCAAGTTATTAATGTGAAGATTTTTGCCTTACATATTTTATTTCACGTGGAAAGAACTGTCATTAAGAGCTGATGATATAATTTAAAGCTAGTAACGATCTGTTCAGTGTAAATTACCCTTATTTCCGCGCGGGTTAGCCGCGCGGACTATGGGCGGTGCCGCGGTTCGCGCGGCTCCCCCCGTCGGAGGTTCGAGTCCTCCCTCGGGCATCTTTGTATGTGTTGTCCTTAGCGTAAGTTAGTTAAAGTTATATTAAGCAGTTTGTAAGCCTAACGACCGAAGGCCTCAGCAGTTTGGTCCCACAGGAACTTACCACCTGCCTTTCTGTTAGTAATAGAGAGTCGGACGAAAAAATAGTCACCCCTACTGATTCCGTTAAAAGCATTACTTATATCGAGTAACTCCGCCTCTGGACTTGGGGTCTGGCAAACGTGAGTCCACCACAATGTTGCGCAGGTACGTCGCATTCCGGTTAGGCCGCTCACTGAGGATTTGATCGCGAAATTCCACCAAATCGCCGGGATGCCGATGTCGACATATTACCCGCTATTCCAATATGTCTCATAAATGTTTTTCTGCAGCGTTCAAGTCAGGTAATTTTGCAGGTCAGTCGAGATGTAATACGGTAGGGGAGTGTTCACAAAGCCAGTCTCATATTTTTCGAGCTCAATGAACTTTTCCGTCGTCTTTATATGCCTGGGTGAGGAACGGTTTCTTCCGGGGTGACCGACTCCTTAAATTCTTTGCATGTAATTTCAGTGGCAGTGTTCTATCGCTAACTGGTTGTGATGCATCTTCATTCACTGCCTGCAGCAATTCCTGTAGGGTTTGGAAGCGATTTTATTCTCTGGTCTCTTTCAGTCAGGATCTTTTTCCGACCACAATTTTGATGTCATGTTTCGTGACCACGTGTATTACACCACTCCTTGTAGACATATCTACGAGTACATCTACATCTACATGGATACTCTGCAAATCACACTTAAGCGCCTGGCAGATGGTTCGTCGAACCGCTTTCACAACAATTCCCAATTATCCCAGTCTCGAAAGCCGCGCGGAAAAATCGAACACCTATATCTTTCCGTGCGAGCTCTGTTTTCTCTTGTTTTATTATGATGGTCGTTCTCTCTATGTAGGTAGACGTCAACAAAATAGTTTCGCATTCGGAGGAGAAAGTTGGTGATTGAAATTTCGTAAGAAGATTCCACCACGAAGAAAAACGCATTTGTTTTGATGGTGTCCACCCCAAATCTTATATTATGTCAATGACACTCTCGCCTCTATTTCTCGATAGTACAAAACGTGCTGTTCTTCTTTGAACTTTAACAATGAACTCCTTTAATCCTACCTGGTAAGGATCCCAAACTGTGCGCAGTGCTCCAAAAGAGCACGGACAGGCTTAGTATAGGCCGTCTCTTAAGGAGATTTGTTACATTTTCGAAATGTTCTGCCAATAATACGTAGCCTTTGGTTTACCTTGCCACAACATTTTATGTGTGTTATTTCCAATTTAAGTTATTCGTAATTGTAATTCCTAGGTATTTAGCTGAATTTACGACCTTTCGATTTGACTAATTTATCATGTAACCGGAGTTTAACGGATTCCTTTTAGCACTCATGTGGATAACCTCACAATTTCGTTATTTAGGATCAGTTGCCAATTTTCACATCATACAGATTTTCTAAGTGGTTTTGCAATTTCTTTTGATCTTCTGATGACATTACTAGACGATAAACGACAGCGTCATCTGCAAACAACCAAAGACTGCTGCTCAGATTGTAACCTAAATCATTTTTATTGATAAGGAACAGCAGAGGACCTATCACACTAACCTTGGGGAACGCTAGAAATCACTTCTGTTTTACTCGATGACTTTCCGTCAGTTGCTGCGATCTGTGACCTCTTTGACAGGAAATCACGAATCCAGTCATATAACTAAGACGATATTCTATATGCGTGCAATTTCACTACAAACCGCTTGTGTGGTACAGTGCCAAAGGTCTTCTGTAAATCTAGAATTACGGGATCAGCTTGAAATCCCTTGTCAATAGCTTTCAACGTTTCGTTTGAGTAAAGAGCTAGTTGTGTTTCACAAGAACGATGTTTTCTAAAATCCGTGTTGACCGTGCGTCAATCGACCGTTCTCTTCGAAGTAATTCACAATGTTCGAATTCAATATATGTTCCAAACTCCTGCTGCATATCGATGTTAATGATACAGGCCTCTAATTTAGTGGACTACTAATGCTACCTTCGTGAATATTTGTATGACGTGTGCAAGTTTCCAGTCTTTGGGTACGGATCTTTCGTCGATTGAGCGGTTGTATATGATTGTTAAGTATAGCGCTAGTGCGTGAGCATACTCTGAAAGGAACCTAACTGGTATGCAGTCTGGACCGGGACTCTAGCTTTTAATTATGTGATTTAAATTGTTTCACTACTCCGAGGATATCTGCTTCTAAGCTACTCATGTTTTCAGCTGTTCTTGATTCGAATTCTTGAATATTTACGTCTTCTTCTTTGGCGAAGGAATTTCGGAAGATTGTGTTTAGTACGTTCGTGTTATAAGGTCCGCGTGAAACATCAACAAATCCAGCAACTTCGTACACCGTATGGCCTTCGGAACGGCGAAACACGATTGTCCCATTTTGCTACTCTGTCACGTCGTTACATTTACTCATGTTTACGGATAACGTCCGCTTGAAACATAAATATCTCATTGACAGTTACTGCCTTACGCTCAAGTGGAGGCAGTGCGGACAAGATTGAGCACATGACTCTATCGCTGCCCATCTTTAAAGAGTTAACGATTCATCTGTACGTGCTCGCTGGGGTAACCATTTCTTTGGCCTGTAAGTTTAGTTAGTTAGTTAGTTAGTTGGTTACATGTTCCGTAGAAACTTTGAACAATTCTTTGATCGAAATCATGTGAAACGAGTCAGTTTACAGGATAAGTGGGGGAAGTCATACGATAATGACATACATGGGTGAAATGACGTAGCAAGTCTGTGGACGAAACCAGTTGTGAGTACTGTCACCTCCAATAAGCTGTATAGAAAGGTCGATCGGCAACCCTGTTCCTAAGTTTATGGCGACGAGCTGCCAGCTTTCGTCTTGGCACTGTGAACGAGAAACTTATAGGTCAGCCTCCAATTTTTTACTCTTATTCACATGTATTCATTCATTAGTATTTTTAGGTAATTACATGTTTGAGAAAAGTGTAAGTTATCTTTTAAAGCATAGTTTTAGCTACGTTTCGAGAGACAGAAGGGTCTGCTGGAGCACACAGATGTTGAACGTTTCTCGAAAGAATAAAAGGTGTTTCAAGCTACAATGACATACCATGTGGTAGGATAAAATTACGTACACGATGTGGACTCTGGTTCTGTTCTGTGTGATTAAACGAAACACCAATCATGAATTGATAAATGTGCCATGATGCACAAATGCAATGAATTTACGTAGACCATATATAAGGACGTGAATTTCCCCTTTCAGATGGCAGGCAATAAAGTAAGGAATTCGTCAAGGTTGTTATTGGATGCAGTGCATATGAAGCAGGCTGTTGTTGTTGTGGTCTTCGGTCCAGAGATTGGTTTGATGCTGCTCTCCACGCTACTCTGTCCTGTGCAAGCCTCTTCATCTCCGAATAACTACTGCAACCTACATCCTTCTGAATCTGCTTAGCACATTCATCTCTTGGTCTCCCTCTACGATTTTTACCCTCCACGCTTCCCTCCAATACTAAATTGGTGATCCCAGGCTACATATGCTGTTACCAGCGGCGAGGTGGAATGGCTGAGGGGATCCAGAGCATTCGGAATTTCCCAGGATACGCTTAGAAGACGAACCAGAAGTACGAACAAAGTCTTCAACTGTGTTCAGAAAGGTCTGGGTAGATTCCATCCAACTCTCAACACCGCACTGGAGCGTGAACTGGTACAACACCAGAAACTGTTGCAGTTGCGCATGTGTGGTTTGAATGTGAAGGAGGTGAGACAACTTGCATTCCTAATAGCCGAGAAAAGCAGAGAGGCCGCATGCGCAGTGGTTCGGTCCACGGGTTTAAAAGGACGGAGCAAATGCTGGAGCGTCAGTCACCTCGGCTCACTCCGAAAATGGCTGGACGGTATTCAGCCGAAATATTAGAAGAAGAAGCTGAGTTTATGCGGCTGCACGCCCTATCTTTTATGGAACAGTCTTTGCACCGCGAAAATGTGAAGATGCACAGAAAACTTAGTGTTGGAAAAGAAATATTGTATGAAAAAGTCCTTTCTGCCTACAACAGTGATGTTCCGGAGATAGTCTCCGTTTACACTACTCGGAACTATACTCGAATTCAAAATCCGGAGAACACTGGCTAAGCTGTCAACAGTGTGATTTGTGGACAGATACCAGATGTACTGGACTAAGCCACAGAACAAAATACTTTATTTTGATGTCTGCAAGTAGATAGGATTGGTGAGAATTATTTTTTCAAAAACGGAAATAATTTTGTTGTTTCATGGATTCGCATTCGTAATTCTATTCTGTCTCCACTTCTTGTACGACTGAACTGAGAAGCCTTAATTGATACAGTTGAAGAAATGTTTCACGAGTACTCTTTCACTTGTTAAATAAAAAATCTATTAATCAAATATCTAATGTTTATCTGAATCTTTTACTTTTTCTTACTCCTCTGTCATTTTACCCTGACAGATTATGCACTTTTTACAAGAATGTCAAAAACATATGGTTGATATTAATTTAAAAACATGGCACCAAGATAGCGAAACCTACAACTGAATAAGGCATGGTCCTGATATAAATTTTATTTAACACAATGGTTTATGAAGCAATAATGACCTAAAAACAAAATGGTCTGTCATTTTAGCCGGACTTCCCCTGTACATGATTAGAGTTAACATTAATAAACACTTTACTATTTTTGGTCCTATTCATGCAACTACACTAAATTTATTTATTCGTTTACTTATTTTTAAACGGTTAGCAATTTCTAAGTAGTAGTTAGTCAATGGAATAAAAGGAGCTGTTCAGGAAAAATGATTTTAATTTGAATTTAAATCCTGCTTCGCTAGCTATCACAGGTTTTATGTTATTGAGCAAAAGATTAAAAAATTTTGTTGCTTCCTCCATGAGCCACTGACATATTTAACAGTGGATAATAAAGGTCATTTTTCGTTCTAGTGTTGTAGACATGAACTTCACTGTTCTTCTCAAATTGTGACAAATTATTTATGACGAATTTCATCAGCTATTTTATGCACTGTGACGGCGCAGTTAAAATGCCTAGAGAGAAAAGATACCTACATGATGTCTGCGGGCAAAAAGTCACATATTATCCTTTACGCTTGCTTTTGGGCAATCAGTACTTTCTTTCGAAGTTATAAGCTACCCCAGAAAATTATTCCGTATGACATGATTGAGTGGAAATATGCAAAACATGTGAGGAGGTCGATACGTTTGTTTCCAAGATGAGCAATCACATGGAGAGCAAAAGTAGCTGGACATAATTCTTTGTGAATCTCAGTAAAATGTTTCTTCCAGTTCAGATTTTCGTCAATATGTGCTCACAAGAATTTGGAGCATTCTACTCTTCTTATTGACACCTGCTCATATGTTACATCAATTGTTAGTAAGATTCTACTTGTTGTAAAGAATTGAGTCCATTTTCCGAGAACACTTAATAATTGTTTGGAAAATATCATTTACCAACTCTTGTATTGCTCTCTCTTTGATAGGATTTATTACAAAACTAATATCGTCTACAAAAACTATCAATTTTGCTTGTGGAAGGTCAATTCAATGTTCTAACGTGAAAGTACATTTCATTTAAAAATTAACAGAAAAAATCAAAAGCAATTATTATAGTAAGTCTTATCACAACTGTCAAAAACTGAATTAAAAGCTTTATAACACTCATACAGAAAAGACGTAATTCATCACAGCCTCCATCCAGCAATGAAGTTTGCAATCACAAGAAAAAATTATGGTCCTGTTCTATTAAAGTTTCATAAATGTTACAAACTATACTGCAGGTGACTGTCAAGATCCTCCATTTTCATAAATTTCTGGGAATATATCATTGCTTAAGGTGTATGGAAAGGAGAACTTTGAGGAAACAAACTTTGTTACATAAGTACACTATTAAATCAACGTATTATACAAAAATACAACATAGGTACAGGAAATATGTAAACATGCATATATCAGTGTTCAATATTTTTTCCCGACATGTGCCTGCATTTCCAAGCTGAGTACATGGCAAGCATGTTGCTTAGAGCAAATTGGGCTGTTGTTGCCCCAGAGAGCTTCTCGAGTTGGACTGATAGGAAACCTTAAGTCAAATGACAGAAATAAAACCACTACAGTAAAAGTAAACAGCGACATGCATATAAAAGAAAATATCGCTGGAACTAGTCGACTTACGATTGAAATGTATTTTATTTCTTATACTACAGTCAGAATGATTGGTACACCCGTAAATGACGCAAGCTAGCATTTCTCATCAAAACGTTTCTACCAGAATAGCCAGAAGCTAATATTTTGGGGCAACGAACACAGCGGACGTCGGCTTCAAGTTTATGACGTCATGAGAAATCCCCTCATTATACCTCTAAGGATACAGCACTAATTTTTTGATCTCAATCTAGTGTTCTATTTATTTCGTTGTCTGCCACTGAGACGCGAACAAAACAGAAATTCGCCATTGAATTTCTCCATGACGAACAAAAAGTGCCAACCGAAATTCATCTGATCTTTGCTAAAAACGAATGGAGACGATGCAGTAGGTGTGCTAAATGTGAGTCGGTGGATACCGCGTTTCAATAACTTGGAAAACGATGTGTGATACGCCAAGCCTCGGTCGACCCTGCTTGCTGTCATCCCTAATAATCAGCTGATTCGTGATCATTGGCGAATTACGACTAAAGAATTGTGGTCAGAACTGAACGTCGGCTGCAGTGCCATAGAAAAGATGTTATTCAACATCGGCTACCGCAAAATCAGTGCATCAGTGCGAGGTGGGCACTACGGATGCTTACATGAGACCTAAATAATAATTGACTGTAAATTTGCCCGAATCTGCTGGACCAAAGCGAGGCTGAAGGCGACTATCTTTTGAACATCATCATCGGAAATGAGACATGGTCTCGACACTGTACTGTGAGCAAGAATGAAAAAGACAATCCGTAAAATGGAGACATGTGGATTCTCTCTCCCTCTCTCTCTCTCTCTCTCTCTCTCTCTCTCTCTCTAAAAAAAAAAAAAAAAAAGAAAAAAAAGAAGAAGAAGAAGTTGAAGACACAGCAATTTGCGGGGACAGAGATGTGTTCAGTCTTCTATGATAGGTAGGGTGTTGTTCTTTTGGATGCCTTGTAACCTAAATCAATTTACAATTTAGAACACTATAAGACGACAATAACCGGACTGAAAGCCCGAATTTTCCGGTCGGAGAATAAGATTAACCTCTGCTTGCAACATGACAACGCCAGGCATCACGAAAATTTTGCGCCTGCGGAAACAGTTTAGAAGTTTGGCTGAAACGTCCTACAAGATCCACCGTACAGACCCCATGCAGCACCTTCAGACTTCTGTCTGTCCGGTCCGAGGAAAGATTGACTATATGGCCAACATTTTTTAGACTCAGATGCTGACGTCAAAGCGTCAGCTCATTAGGGATTTTTACGAGCTCTGTGTTTAGTTCTTGTCCATCGTTGACAATAGCGCATGGTGGTCACTATGTGGAAACAGGACAGTATGAGGCTGAAATATTGCTATTCTCCTTCCTGTATCTGCAGTAGTTTCTGCGAAGATAAACTGAAGGCATCAGTTTCACATAGATCCCCGAAGAAAGTGGAACAATGACTCAGGTTATTTTGTCAATAGATGACATTGTTAGGGTTTTGCACCGTTGTACAGTCAAATATCTATTAACATCTATACCAACCACTAAACTGACAATATACTTTTATTGTTCCGTGCCATGACTGGTTCCAAAAATTTTCTCCACCATCAAACGGACGCACTGCAATTACAAAACGAACTGTTAATCAGCTGCTGAGTGTTTCCGGTGCTGTGGTGCAAAACAATAAAAAGTAATTTTGAACCGAGAAATAATCTAAATACAAAAGAAAAACATGTTAAAAACTACAGGCTAAATGTACGGCCCTCATCCTTACATTACCCATCTCCCATTTATTTACAAATATTTTCACTTTCCGCGTACCGCGAAGTAGGGCGTCGATACAGGGTGACAATTATTGAACTATATGAAAAGAAACGTAAGTTAGTTACAAACTACGACGTGCACACACTTTATTCAACATTCTAGAGATATTCGTATTTAGGTTATGACATGTTCGATATGCCTGCCATAACTGGCAATGATGTGGCGGAGACGAACTGCGAAATTCTGCATGACCCTTTGAAGTGTCGGAACATCGAAGCTGTCGATAACCTCCTGAATGGCTGTTTTCAACTTTCGCTTTACTGCTGTACATCTTGTCTTTAATATGGCCTCACGAAAACAAGTCGCATGTTTTCAGATCCGGAGAGTATGGCGGCCAGAGCCAGGATGCGGTCCCCAAAGTGCTCCTCCAGGACATCGAACACTGTCCTGCTTCGATGGGGTCGAGCGCCGTCTTGCATGAACCATATCTTGGAGAAATCAGGATCGCCTTGGATAAAGGGAAGAAATCATATTCCAAAACCTTCACGTATCATTCGGAAGTCACCGTGCCACCGAGCAATACAACACCGATTATTTCATGACTGGACGTTGCATACCACACAGTCACCCGTTGAGAGTGAAGAGACTTCTTGATCTTGAAATTCGGATTCTCAATCCCCAAATGTGCCAATTTTGCTTATTGACGAACCCATCCAAACGAAAGTGGGCTTCGTCGCTAAACCAAGCCGTTGTACTTCCCATCATACCCCATGGCCAACCGTGCAGTTTGAACGTCCTAACGCAAACCGTTCAGAAGCTATGACAGTTTATTTCATATAGTTCAATAATTGTCACTCTGTATAGCTACTAATCACTGCAGTGCGTGCTTTGAATTTTTCGAGCTAGTTTGTCACAATTTGTACTTCGATACCACGTATTTGATAGCACACTCAGACGCTACAAAGCAGACATATATGTTACTTAGATTAGGCTTCAAATACAGGTTGAAAAAGATACTAATATCTATACATTGACAACTGTAGCAAATACGTAATGGAATAGAATGCAGCCCCCTAATGTTAGGAACTGGCAATGGCAAGAAACATTAAAACATGTTATCAGCCTAGTGGTTCGTAACTGTTATAAAAGGTATTTTAAGGGGAACGAGATGTTTAACGTCAAAATTGGAAAAGGTCCAATCGTGTCAGCAACAAAGGAGTTTTCCAATTTCAGAAGCAAGATTTCATAGCATGGGCGAAGCAAGGAAGGTATCAGAGCTTTCTTCAACGATAGTATGCTACTCTACAAGAACCATGCGACGAAATGCGATGCTGTGCTTTGGACCTTCTGTTTCCTGTATCAGTCCTCCTAAACATCCCAGACAGAAGAGCAGTATTCGAGCATCTGTCAAAAAAGAAGTTTATGAACTACCTCCTTCGGGGATGGAGTGCATTTTATGAGGATTCCATCATGAATCTCAGTGTGGCATAAAGTAAAATTCACATGACGTTCAAGTAAAACACATTCTGTTTCATACAGGGGTGAACAACCATTTCATCTACTTCCATATGCTTCCAACTTTTTGACTCACATCTTAAGACGACTCGTTTCCGGAAGGAGCATGGTTCAAATCTCAGTCCGATCATTCTGATTTAGGGCCTTTGTGTTTTCCGTAAGTCACTTAATGCCTTTGTAGTGATGGTTTCATAAAAAAAAGACTAGGAATGATTACACCATCCCGACGGTCGAAGGTCAGTCTCCTTCAATTGCTTCATTAATTTACGTCGTTAATAAAGTCCTCCTCCAAATCTTCAATCTGATTCCAGCGAGGACTGCTCCCTTGAACTGCCTACTATTCCTGGACCGTTATCAGAATTGCATTTAGTCAGCGGCCACACGGTCACACCAAGATTGCCCTCAATTACTCTCTAATTCAGATCTAAATTGTTCATTAAGCAGCGGTGCTCACAATCAATGGTACTACCACATAGTTACGCCAATAACTATATCCTGGCGAAAAGTAACACATTAATGATGAACTTTGCAGCTATGCATCTGCGTAAAATATAAAATAATAAGAGAGATTATGAAAAAACTTTACTGTCCGTTAGATCAATCGATACCATCGGAAAATTAAAAACCTGTTATAGAAATGTTATGTCCCCATAAAACATTCATAGACAGCTGTGCACGATGTACCGAGCATGAATGTCCTGGGTCATTATCACCTGCATTTTACTCTCTGAAACGGTGATCAGTACTTCAAAACAACGTACTGGTTCAGTGAGTACTCAGTCTTATCACCTGTATATTATGTGAATCTGACCACTAGATATCGTGAGACACGGATCCACCAGCATAAAAGGACGCGGGGAGTACTGTGTTGTCGCCGGCCGGAGTGGCCGTGCGGTTCTGGGCCCTACAGTCTGGCTGGAACCGAGCGACCGCTACGGTCGCAGGTTTGGGTCCTGCCTCGGGCGTGGATGTGTGTGATGTCCTTAGGTTAGTTAGGTTTAATTAGTTCTAAGTTCTAGGGGACTGATGACCTCAGAAGTTAAGTCGCATAGTGCTCAGAGCCATTTGAACCAGTACTGTGTTGTCACAGCAGAGAAACAGTATGAGCAGAATGGTTCGGTTAGGGTAGCTCAGTGACTTCAGACGTGGACGGGTCATTGGATTTCACCTGAGAAACGGATCCATCAGGGACATTTCAATCCTTCTAAAGCCTTGCTTCTCGAGTGTTAGTGATATGACTGTGGAGTGTCTTACAATACCACCACTTGCAAAGTAGGATAGAAATCAGATTAATAATGTTGCTCACGCAGCATATGTTCGCTTTATCGGGCAACAACAAAGTTATTGACTGTGGATGGTATCGTCAGAATGGAAATAATGAATTCACTACAATAGTCATTAATTTTGGCACTTATCTCGAATGGATTCGCACGTAGATTTCGTCGAAGTTGTTATGGCTCATCTTGTTGATTCTAGGGTGATTCCACTTTGACTGCTAGAAGGTCCTTATCTGTATTTTAGCAATATTTGAAGACCTAAAAAATACGTTTTTCAGGAAATTCTTAATGATCAAACAATCCCAGATCAGAACAATGTTATGGTAGAAATAATTTTTGACTTGGTGTTCACGATCCACATTTTTATTAAACTTCTTGTAAATTCACATATACTTCTTCTTAATTGTCATATCATCAAGAAAACAGTTTTGTATCAATCTTCATATATTTAATTTCAACTTTAACTAAACACAAGACTTGACTGTTCTTTTACAAAGCGAAATAACAACTTAAATCCTGCAAAGTGAAACAAAGACTGCTCTGTGCGCATTCGCGTCAAAACGGTTACAAGTAAGTCAAAGATTATGACAGTCTCACAGAAATGAATACACACAAAAACCATATCACTGTAATATATCGATACATCAGAGTACCTATACATTAATAAAACCAAATGTCAATATTGTCACAAAAATATGTCTGTTACTTCGCAGAAAAGTAGTACGATATTACTGGTATCGAGAACTGGGGCTGGAATGCCGTAATGGTCACGTAAATAAAGAACCATTACAAGTGGAATTGTGAAAGAAGAACCACATCCAAACCAAGACCAGGCAGACCTCGTGGACTTACTGACAGGAACCGTCTATCGTTGGTGAGGATGGCTGTAAAAAACAGCATGAAATCAGCGGTAAAAACTAGTCGTGAGCTGCAAAACACTCCAGCAGCAAATTTACTATCCGTAGGGAGTTAAAAAGAATGACGGAAAATCGTCGAGCATCTCCTCATAGGCCAAAGGCCTTGCCGCTGTGGTGACACCGGTTCCCGTCAGATCACCGAAGTTAAGCGTTGTCGGGTTGGGCTCGCACTTAGATGGGTCACCACCCGGTCTGCCGAGCGCTGTTGGCAAAGTGGGTGCACTCAGCCCTTGTGAGGCAAACTGGGGAGCTACTTGATTGATAAGCAGCGGCTCCGGCCTCGTAAACTGACATACAGCCGGGAGAGCTCTGTTCTGACCACATGCACCTCTATATCCGCATCCAGTGACGCCTGTGGGCTGAGGATGACACGGCGGCCGGTCAGTATCGTTGGGCCTTCCAAGGCCTGTTCGGACGGAGAGATCTCCTCGTAAGTCATACGTTTCTGTACCTATTCCCACCGGACACTGGATGAATGGATACGAGTGACTTGCAGTGATGAAGCACGCTCTACCCAGTGGCAATTCTATGCCAAGGTTTGTGTTTGGCGAATGCCTGGAGAACGTAAACTAATCTAATGCGTAGTACCGACACTGAACAACTGTGGAGGTTCAGTTACGATATGGGGATGTTTCTCGTAGTTAGGTTGTTGTGTCCTCATTGCGCTTAAGCAAACGTCAAATGGTGAAGGATATGATCACATTTTGCAGCGTTGTGTACTGCGTACAGAAAAAGGAACAGTTCGAAGAGGTTGATTGTATCAGCTCGACAATCCACTATATCATAAAGCAGTATCTGCGGGGCAATTTTTCGTGGACAACAACATTCCTGAAATGAACTCTCCTGCCCAGAGCCTCGACCTGAACCCCATGGAACACCTTTGAGGATTAATCAGAACGCCTATTTCGTTCCAGACACCAGAGTCCAACACCTCTATCTTTCGTGGATTCGATTCTTCATGAATATTGGGCTGCCTTTCCTCGACAAACCTTTTGATACCTTATCGACAGTATCCCAAGCAGATTTCAGGCCGTCATAAGGACGAAGGGTGGATCCACTCAGTGTTGATGTCCACTAATAGGCGTCCACATACGTTTGGTTGATTGGTTGCTTTTGGGAGAGGGGACCAAACAGCCAAGTCATAGATCCCACCGGATTAGGGAAGGATAGGGAAGAAAATCGGCCGTGCCCTTTTCAAGTAACCACCCCGGAATTTGCCTGGAGCGGTTTAGGGAAATCAAGGAAAACCTAAATAAGGATGGCCGGACACGATTGATCAGACAATGTTTTACAGACATTCCAGAACAGCTTCGAGGATTAGAATTCGAAATATTGAATAAATATGAGCGACGTCATGAGGGAAGTTGGATGGTCTTTCCGAAGAAGTGTCTATCACGTTCATCTTGAAACGTCCCCTTAAAAAAATTATACATGACTGTGCTTAAACTGACACACAATATTTTTAGCGCAACGGAATCTGACTTTCAATAATCCCTACAAAAGAATGGCCCTGACTAACATTAACCTATACCTTTCACAAATCACTTACCTCACAAAAATCTTCGTTACTCAAGCTACTGCAATACAGCGAGCGCCACTACTGCCAGCTAAATAAAAGATTCAAACTACTGAAGGCACTAACTACTGATAGGCATAGTTAGCAAATGAAAGATTTTGATAGAGAACAAACAATGTATTTACCTTAATAGTGTTCAAAAGTCATAATATATATATCAGTTCATGACATCCAGTCTTACAAATTTACTGTCTCTGTCCAAACCTCCGCCATCTCACTCCCCACATCCACCACTGCTGGCGGCTTACCTCCAACTGCGCAACGCTACGCGCTGTTAACATCCAACTGCCCAACACTACAATGGCAGACAACAATACAAACTAGCCACAGACTGCACACAGCACAGCCAGTGATTTTCATACAGAGCGCTACGTGGCGTTACCAATACGAAAACCTAAACAGCCTACTTACAATCTTGAGCTGTACGTGTGCTCTAACCGGACAATAGCAGCGTATACAAGGCGAACCATAACACCATCGACAAAATTTCAGAGGTTGTTCAGCTATACTTTCTGCGTATATTGGTGCAGTGCTCCCGTTGTCTCTAGTGTCTTCTTGTAGTGCAATAATATAATTATGATTTACAATGAGGTGGCAAAAGTCCTGGGATACCCCCAAATATCGTGTCGGACTTTCTTTCGCCAGCGTAGTGCAGCAACTCGACGTAACAAGCACTCAACAAGTTGTTTAAGTCCCCTCAGAAATAATTAGCCATGCTGCCTCTCTATAGCCGTCCATAATTGCGGAAGTGTTGCCGGTGCAGTGTTTTGTGCATAAACTGACCTCTCGATTATGTCCCTTAAATGTTCGATGGGATTAATGTCGGGTGATCTGTGTGGCCAAATCATTAGCTCGACTGTCCAGAATGTTCTTCAAACCAAACGTGAACAACAGTGGCTCAGTGACATGGCGTATTGTCATGCATGAAAATTCCACCGTTGTCTGGGAACAAATGGTCTCCATGTAGGCGAACATAACTGTTTTCAGTCCATCATCGCTTCAGTTAGACCAGAAGACTCCACGTAAACACAGCCCACACCATTAAGGAGCCACCACCACCTTGCACAATGCCTTGTTGAGACATTGGGTCCATTGCTTCGTTGGATCTGCACCACACTCGGACCCTACCATGAGCTCGTACCAACTGAAACCGGGACTCTTCTGACCAGACCACCGTTTTCCAGTCGCCTAGGGTCCAGCCGATGTGGTCACAAGCCCAGAAGATGCGCTGCAGGCGACGTCGTTGTATTTGCGAAGGTCGTCTGCTGCCATAGCGTGTTCCCGAGGCGGTTTGAATCGCGCGCCACAGGCTACCCAGCCAATCACAAGCCGCGCGACAGCGAGCGCAGCGGCTAAGTCCGCTTCAATGTCACCCGCCTAGCGAGCAACCAAGACTCGCACGGCCACCAACTTATAAGTGAATATTGTTTTTAATTTAAAAAAAAAAATCTCACGGTATAGATAAGGATGGTTCTCGGGTAGGACAAAGTTTATTGTCTGTAATATAACATACAGTCACTATTTATCTTTATTTTACAATTTCCATTACCAACTTTAGCCCATATAAACACTCATCGGCATTTAGTTTCTTCTTCCTTCTAGTACTCAACACAAATGGCATACTGGGAACAAGTGTACCATATGGAACTTTTGCTAAGAGTCCTGTTGTCTCTGCTATACTCCATGTCTTCCATGTAAGAATATTTGCATCTGGGAAAGCTTCAAGGCCACCATAATCACAATGATTGCCCCATACTACAGCAAGTGTAAGCCATGTACTACCTCCAAACACGGCTTGTACATCACATGTAAAGTTCAAACGGAGTCCACGAAATACGTTTGGACCTCCAATTAATTGTTGTTTATTGAACTGTCCAGAAAGATCAATGTCTATCGCCTTCAAAGCACGATACACAGGAACGCTGCGCCGCCAGAGACGACGGTAACCACGTCGCAGAGGCATTGCTGTGGCACGTTAATACAGGTAAACGTAGCAAGCCAACGCCCAGCGAGACACCCAGGGCTATGCGTCCGCACTCCCCGACGTTCGCAGAGCGAATGACGCTCCGTGCTGCGGCGCAGCTGCAGCCAGCAGTCCTTATCGTGCTTGCTGTGGCTACCCAGCTACGTTTACCTGTATTAACGTGCCACAGCAATGCCTCTGCGACGTGGTTACCGTCGTCGCTGGCGGCGCAGCGTTGCTGTGTATCGTGCTTTGAAGGCGATAGACATTGATCTTTCTGCTGCCATGACGCCATATTTCGCCACACTGTCTTAACGGATACGATCATCGTACGCCCCACATTGATTTCTGCGGTTATTTCACGCAGTGTTGCTTGTCTGTTAGCACTGACAACTCTTCGCAGTCGCCACTGCTCTCGGTCGTCGTCCGTCGGCCACTGTGTTGGCCGTGGTGAGAGATAGTGCCTGAAATTTGGTATTCTCGACACACTCTTGACACTGTGGATATCCAGATACTGAATTCCCTAAAGATTTCGAAACTGAAATGTCCCATGCATGTAGCTTTTACTACCATTCCACTTTCAAAGTCTGTTAATTCACGTCGTGGGGTTGTAATCACCTCAAAACCCTTTCCACATGAATCACCTCAGTACAAATGACAGATCTACCAACGCACTGTCCTTTCAAACCTTGTGTACGCGATGCTACCGCCATCTGTATATGTGCATGTATCCCATGACTTTTGTCGTCTACATGTGCATTTTTATGCATATAATTTCTGTGCAATACAGATACAAAAATAACTGGTGTAAGAAATCTGACGCAGTGTAATTAGTTTGTAACCAGCCACCTGAGATCGAGGGTCCTTCATACTAAATTCATCAGAAAACGTCCCTGAACAACTTCCGAAATTCTGTCTGTGGATCACGGGTCCCGTTTTCAGATTTAGGCCTTGATCGTCGCATTACGGAGCAGCAATTGCTAATCGTGAGGAGACAGAACCAGAAATTACGACCAATGTTACACTCATACTATCGGCTATAGCAAAAGAAATCGGTGAGGTATTGAATCTGCCGATACTAACCGTGTGCTCTGACTCACGAAGTCGTCAAACTTGCGGAGAACAAATATGCATTAAACCATTGGTCCCGAGGTTATGAACGATATGGCGACGTATTGGTGAACATTAGGCTTCCCTTTAGTTTTTGCTATATCAGTCTATGACGTACTACAGCTACTCTCCTGAGTACAAAAAGATTTTTGTGACAAATTTACCTAATGTTCCCTGATTAATGGAAACAATGCATCGAATCCGAAGATCAATGATTATGGATAGGATGTAGAGAGTTACAACTCCATCGTTATCGCAGGAGTGTTGGTAACAAGTTAAAGATTCACTGGAGTTATCCTTAATTTTGTGTACCAAAATTCTTTGAACGAATTTAGATTGCAGAATGAGAACGGTCGCTAGTTCCAAAACGAGCAAAAGTTACATTGGTTGAATGAATGTAATGACTTTGAAATCACGCAAATACTGGGCAAGACTGCCAATGCTGCAACTAAACAAGATGCAATATGAACATTAAAGATGTTACTCCCGAATTCAATGATGTTAATTATAATTAGTAACGCCAATAACGTGCAGCGTGCAACTCCATAGAAACTGTGCTGTATTACGTTAACTCACGGTAATTCTCTCTGTTTGGATGCTTACATAATAGTGACCAATTTTAACTACTGTTCTTTACTAATTACTTTTCATATTATGCAGTAAAAACTTTCATTCATGGCAACAAATGTTAGTCAATCCTAATTTTTGGCAGCACATAACATCAATTACAGAATACAATACAAAATCACAAAATTACTTTGACTACAAGAGAACCAGCATACTTTTGTTATAGAAATACGAACTGCATTTAAATCACTTTTAGTCTGAACTGCCTGGGACAGTACTGCAACATTATATCAACAACTATAGTAACTACAGCTTTTGTTGCAATAATTACTTAACTGGAAATCAACCGTAAATTTAACTGAATGTGTTTCCTTTTAACAATGTATTTCACTCACGAATGTCTCGGAAGTTATAATGAGGAGGACAGGACTATCATGATGGTTGACGATTTGTGTTAATAAAGTTTCAGTTGCAAACTTCATGCTTGACTAAACGCACTCAAATGTTCCAAAGAAGTTACTATTACGCTAGCGTGCCCATTAAGCAACTATAAATATACTGGCTGGATCTTACTCTGCGATGAGTTGCTTGCGGTACGATGCAATGCTTATTACGTAATTCATTTCTGGCACTAGTCACTTCTTAAGTAGCGAGCAACTTGAATAAATTCAGGTCGCACAGTTTTCCCCATTAATTCCAAATGTAGTTGCGACCATGTACTGTGCCCAATGCACGTGCTCGCTCACTGATATTTTGCCTCGCTGTACATGATAATACCATTTCCAGCACCATCTCCGTTTGGAATTTGCGCGCCGACACACGCACACACACACTACACACGTCCGTACCATACCACAGATGCCTCGCAATTCCTCTCTGCCTTCACTTCTACGACTAAGCTTTCTCGCGCCAACGATGTTCTTGTTACATGAAAAACTTTCTTTGTGTTCCGTACGATATAAGTTTCCCCGAGATTGCTAATATGTTTACGACAACGATTTGACATAATTATGTCCTAATTATTCTCTCAGCATACATTACATTTTCATAGAAATGATGAGTCACAGGTAGAAAATTTATTTAATAATTATTTCTTAAATACGGTAGAAAGCAAATGGACAAACAGTTCAAGAGAATAGTCATAGCAGTATGTTGGTAAAGTAACTCTCATAAAATTCACTCATACTTCTCCTTCTGAAATTAAGAAAATTAGACACTCTCATAAATAAAACCAAATCTGGTTTTGATGGTGTTTCCAATAGAATACTAAAGATGTGTTCCCATATAATAAGCCCAGATTTATCTGGTGTATGTAATGCATCACTAACTCAAGCCAGTTTTCCAGGAGCGAAATATGCCGTTGTTAAACTCATCATTAAGAAACGTGATAAGAGAGACGTCAGTAGCTACCGACCTGTTTCACTGTGGACATAATTTTCCAAAATTTTCGAAGAGGTGATTTATTCTGGAATAGTATCTCACCTTAGCAACAGCAATCTCCTCAGAAAATCACAGTACTCTCCTATATAAACGTTTTATGGGATTAATGGTATAGGCAACCAATGGATAATGTCATATCTAACCAAAAGAATGTCGAAAGCTGTATTTATTGGTTCAAAATGGTTCAAATGGCTCTGAGCACTATGCGACTTAACTTCTGAGGTCATCAGTCGCCTAGAACTTAGAACTAATTAACCTAACTATCCTAATGACATCACACACATCCATGCCCGAGGCAGGATTCGAACCTGCGACCGGAGCGGTCGCTCGGCTCCAGACTGTAGCGCCTAGAACCGCACGGCCACTCCGGCCGGCGTATTTATTAATTCAACCGATACAGTCTTGGGACGTAATTCTGACTGGGGAGAAGTGACGTTTGACATTCATATACGTAAATGATCTTCCATTTAATATTCAAAAAGCAAATTAGTTCTTTTTGCAGATTACGCTAGTACTTTAATCAATCCAAGCATGCATACAGGAACGGAAGGAATGATAAACAGTGTATTTAAAAGTATCGTTGACTGGTTGTCTGCGAATGATTTCACCCTCAGCTTCAAAAAGGCACCGCATATTTAGTTTTGCATGTCTGTGGGTACTACACCAATGTTAAGTGTAACACATCATGAGGAAGTAATAAATAAGATTGAAACTTTTAAATTCTTTGGTGTCCATATTGATGAGAATTTAAACCGGAAAAAGCACATTTCAGCCACATGTGCATTTAAAATCATTGTATGTCTTGGGGAAAGAAATCAGTAAACTGACATATTCTCCATGTTCTCATTCAATAATGTCATGTGGAATAACGCTCTAGTATCACTCATCTTCAAGAAAGAAAGTCTTCGTTGCTTAAAAAGGTGCTGTCAGAATAATAGGAGGTGTTGACCCACGATGACCTTGGCAAC
This sequence comes from Schistocerca nitens, assembly GCF_023898315.1. NCBI lineage: Eukaryota > Metazoa > Arthropoda > Insecta > Orthoptera > Acrididae > Schistocerca > Schistocerca nitens. Next base: position 844,557,790 of record NC_064617.1, read on the forward strand.
ATGTGTTAAAGGAGTTAAGGATTCTGAAAACTGTTTCACAAGATATATATTTCTTCATGAAGTCTTTTGTAAATAATCCACTACAGTTCAGAAGACACTATATTGTAAGTAATTACAATACCAGAAGGAAAAATGACTTCAATTACTCTCATTAATGTTGTTTTTTGCGCAAAAAGGGGTGCACAATGCTGCAAAAAAACTTTTGGATTACTTACCCAGTGATATAAAAAGTCTGACAGACAGCAAAGTAAAATTTGAGAACAAACTGAAAAAGTTTCTCCTTGGCAACGTCTTTTATTTCGTAGAAGAATTTCTGTTATAGTAACATGTAAAAGGCAGTGGGTAGGCATTCCTAACGCACATCTGTACATTAAAAACAAATTTTTAAAAAGCCTATTAAATTTTCAGCACGTAACGAGACACAAATTAATTTGCGATGTGAATGTAACATGACTCGCTTCACATCATTACGATTTATCGTGCAAAGTGATCTATGGAACACGAAACTAATTGACTAGTTAAACACTTCTTAGTGACTAAATTCATAATACATTTAGTTATAAAAACGTTTTTGAACTCATGGTATGAAGTAGCTGAAAAATACTTGATACACTGGGTTGTAGTGTTATAAATCCTATTGTCATATCTAATAGTTCTCCATGTCAAGATTCCAGGTGTCGGAGAGATACGACTCTCGAAAATCGTTGGTTCCTATCGTCTTCCACCGGGTCATTTACGGAACCGTTGGCTGTGACCTCTCCGCCACAAACAGATGCGAGAATCATCTCTGAACACCACAGAACGCCACCCAGAGACCCAGCTGACTCTTGCTCTATACTAGTGTTCGTCAACCTGATCCCTAAGGACCACTATAGTTCAATTCTTTTATCTTGGCGGCTCGCGCATGCCCGTCCAGACGCGAGAGATTGCTGCGTTGCCAGTTGCACGCGACGCACGCTCCAAGAGAAGCAGCGCCATAGTATAGTATATAGTAGTTCGCAAACTTACGTTTAGGTGGGAGCGCGCAGTTTATGAAGTAAAGCCACCACGGCCGCATTAACCCTTTCGCTGCTACAGAGACGTGGTGCTCCCCGGATTCCGCGCTGTGCGCGCTTTTGTCATCACTGCACTGCTCGCTTGTGCAGACACATGGTATTCCGACTGCTTTGACACATTTATCATTTGATTTCACAAAAACTATTTGGCCCAAAAATTTGATTTTTACACATCTTCTTGACTGATACCTTCTCCCCATAAATGACTTAATTTTGTTTCGATGTTCAACGCAGTTATTGTGCAGCATTAAATGTAGTAAACCATTGTACGAAATTCTGAAGAGTTTGCAGAAGTAAAAGTCCATAGCGTATACTTTCCGTATGGTTGATTTTAGTTGCCACAATGTTGAGGATGAAATGTGGACAAGATACCTAATTTTTCATATACAATTTACTGTACAACAATATCTCATTTAATCTAAGTACCAGATAGGTGTCATATGTAATAGTGAGAAATATTCCGTCTTTCGCGACTGTAATAAAAGTTTTATTTACATCAGGCGCGTTTGGCATTCTTTTAAAGCACTTCAATCAAACAAAAGGAAGTAGACAAAATACATTAAACAAAACTGTGGGACATCCAATGATACCAAATCCGACGAATTTGTGGTCAAATTTGTTATAATTGGATGTCCACTTCCGAGAGGAACTAATTTTCATTAGGATTTCTTTTCTCTCTTTGTGTCGTTTTCAAGAGATTTCAATGTCCCCAGTTAAAATGATTACCCTTTATAACATAAACAGTGTTTATAAATTGGGAAATATTCCATCCTTAGCGACTGTAATAAAATTTTATTTATACCAGAGTCATTTCGCTTTTTTCTAAAACGTTCTGATTAAAACAAAGTTGGCGAAGTACACAAAACTGAATTGTGGACGTAATAAAACATAGAAACTAAAATATATTGCACAAACAATTTGCGTTTGTCACAACGGACAGCAAATACTTGCCAAAACATAGATCAGTCGACGGAAACATTGAATATGATGTTGCCAAAGCAGCGAAGCAAAGAATTGCGTCAGACAATCAACTATCTCGGCAACGTACGAGCTGAAATTCTGCTCTAAATAATACTTTTAATACTGTCGCAAAAGAATATATCTCAATACGAATAGTAAAACAGTGACTGCGGAAGAGGCCGGCCGTGGTGGTCTCGCGGTTCTAGGCGCGCAGTCCGGAACCGTGCGACTGCTACGGTCGCAGGTTCGAATCCGGCCTGGGGCATGGATGTGTGTGATGTCCTTAGGTTAGTTAGGTTTAAGTAGTTCTAAGTTCTAGGGGACTGATGACCACAGCAGTTGAGTCCCATAGTGCTCAGTGCCATTTGAACCATTTGACTGCGGAAGAGAAGATATAGAAAGAAAACAGATAACATGAATATTGTATGTGTGCCTTTTCATTGTTTTTAATTGCTGCGAGAAGATGTTTTGGTTGGCAGGAGAGCCAACATCGTGTTACTAGAGGAGGCCGAAAGGCACGCGTTTTAGCTCACGCAGGCTGGCGTGAGGTCTGGAACAGGACAAGGAAATTAGAATTTAGAAAAAAGGACGTAGCTGGTGGAATACTTAACTTTAATCCATTAATGAAGAACGTCGGTCTTGACGGTACATGATTCATAATATCAATAGTAACTGATAATGGCACCTTGCTAGGTCGTAGCAAATGACGTAGCTGAAGGCTATGTTAAACTATCGTCTCGGCAAATGAGAGCGTATTTTGTCAGTGAACCATCGCTAGCAAAGTCGGTTGTACAACTGGGGCGAGTGCTAGGAAGTCTCTCTAGACCTGCCGTGTGGCGGCGCTCGGTCTGCAATTACTGATAGTGGCGACACGCGGGTCCCACGTATACTAACGCACCGGGGTCGATTTATAGGGTACCACCTAGCAAGTGTGGTGTCTGGCGGTGACACCACATTCCTCCCCCGCAAATCGGCGTACCGTGGTGGCATAAGGCTTCCGCCCGCCGTGGGGAGGACCCCATGTTGACGTATGCGACGAGGTGGGGAGCCTAACAACAGGCGAGGCTGTGCCACCCGCACCCTGCCATTCGGACCGCGGGGAGCTAGGAAGCGCACGCACGCCAACATGCGGTGTATGCGCCCGCAGAGAGACAGGAGAGGCCGAAGGGTCGACCTCCATCGGGCCGGGGCACCCGACGGGCAAAGACGACATATGGTCCGGAGCGGGCAAGAGTTCCATGTCGGAGGACATCCGGTCACGGGAAGCGATCGTCAGCGCGTGACCCAGGGAGGCGCCCGGCGGTTGCAGCGACGCGTCCACTGCGGGCGTCGCCGGCAGGAGAACAGGCGGCGGCGGCGGTGGCGGCGGCGCGTCGCCATGGGGCAAAATGGAAGGCAGCGTCGGTAACACCTGGGGCTGAGGCGAGACAGTAGATGAGTCCCCAGGGCGCTGACCGGACGGCACCGTCGCTGGAAGCAGACGGCGAGCGGCAGATCCCGTGCGACTACAGAGGCGCAGATGGTTGAGATGCCGGCGCACCTCACCAGAGGCCCCCAAAACCAGATACATAGCGCGTCCGAGGTAGCGAAGAATGCGCCCTTCGAGCCAACGCCGTGAACCTCGGTAGTGACGATAGTAGACAACGTCGCCTGGAGCAAAAGCAGGTGTCTGCCGCTGCACAGGAACCTGATGCGGCGGGTGTAGCAAAGACATCAAGGTGCGATGATGACGACCGTGGAGCAACTCAGCCGGCGAGCGACCATTTCGGGGCTGAGAGCGATATGAGGACAAAAAGAGCAATAACGCGTCCTCCCGAGAATGCGACTCTTTCAACTTCAACATCTGTGACTTGAAAGTGCTGACCAATCGTTCAGCGGCACCGTTTGACTGTGGCGAAAACGGCGCGGACGTCAGATGTTGAATACCATTGGCCTTGCAGAATGACTGAAATTCTGCGGACATGAATTGTGGGCCATTGTCGGAAACAATAGTCTGTGGAAGACCTTCAATGGCAAAAGATAGCAGATAACGGTTGGATGGTGGCAGATGACGTCGTGGAAGACATCCGGACAACAAAAGGAAAATTACTGAATGAATCTACCACAACCAACCATCGAGCATTCCAGAATGGACCAGCAAAATCGATGTGTAAGCGTTGCCAAGGGGAAGTGGCTTTTGGCCATGCAAAGAATTTCCGCGGTGGTGCTGATTGTTGTTCAGCTCACACCATGCAAGAAGAGCACATATTCGTAATCGCGGCATCGATTCCGAACCAAGTACAGTGCTGACCGGCAAGTTGTTTCGTTCTCACTATACCCCAATTTCCTTGGTGGAGAAGCTGTAAGACAGAGGACTGTAACGAACGTGGGACCACGACCCCGGACTGATCATTATCCGAACGCAACAGCAAAACACCACGTCGAACAAAAAGTCTCTCCATGTGAGCAAAAAATCGGCGAACCAACGGATCCCCGATCTGTGACTTTGACAAGGGCCATTGCGTAGCAACAAAACGCAGAACGGTAGCAAGGACAGGGTCGGCAGCTGTGGCTGTAGCTACACGACGAAAATCAATCGAAAACGATTCGACCACGTCATCGGTTTCCGAATCAATGAACATGCAAGCAAGTTCGGAGGAATCGAATGCTCTAACCTCAGCAACAGGCAAACGGGACAACGCATTGGCGTTTCCGTGCTTAGCAGTGGACCGATACAAGATATCGTAGCGGTACTGCGAGAGGAAAATGGACCAGCGAACGAATTTCTGCGCTGTACGTGGAGGTACAGGCTTGTTCGGATGAAAAAGCGATGTCAAAGGTTTGTGGACTGTAGTGATGGTAAAGTGACGACCATACAAGAAATCATGAAACTTTGTAACACCAAATACGAGAGCCAATGCTTCTTTCTCGATCTGGGAATAATTTCTTTGCGCAGACGAGAGCAATTTGGACGCAAAGGCAATAGGGCGATCGTGCGATCCATCTTTGTGCGCAAGCACAGAACCGATCCCGAAATCCGATGCATCTACCATCAACAAAAAGGGCTTCCGGGGATCGAATGGCGTAAGGCAAGTATTGGAAAGCAACGCCGATTTCAACAGGCGAAAGGCGCGTTCGCATTCCGTCGTCCAGGCGAACGGAACACCTTTACGGCTTAAGCGATGAAGCGGAGCTGAAATGGAAGAGGCGCGTGGGATATAACGGTGATAGTAATTAATTTTTCCCAGCACACTCTGTAGCTGCTTCAAATTCTGCGGCGAAGGCAAGGCTTGTATGGCACGGAGGTGCTCGGGACTGGGATGTATGCCTTGGGCATTGAGTACATGTCCCAGGTAGGGCAAGTCACGAGCAAAAAACACAAATTTGTCCTTCCGCAAGCGAAGACCATTTTGTCGCAAGACCTGAAATAATGTTCTGAGATTGGCTAAATGTTCTTCTTCCGTCTTTCCGGAGATCACAATATCGTCCAGATAGTTTGCTGCAGTAGGGACCGACGCACAAACAGTTTGTAGATATTGCTGAAACAATGCAGGGGCGGATGCACAACCGAATGGCAGTCGTTTGAATCGGTACAAACCAAGATGCGTGTTAACCACCAAAACGCGCTGGGAGTCTTCGTCCACCGGCATTTGCAAGTACGCATCTGTTAGGTCCAACTTCGAAAAATATTTACCCGGGCACAGTTTGTCAAAAAGATCTTCCGGGCGGGGTAAAGGAAAAGTTGCAATCACTAGTTGTGGATTCACTGTTGCCTTGAAGTCCACACAAAGTCTCAATTTTCCGGAAGGTTTTGGCAAAATTACTAAGGGTGATGCCCAGAGAGAAGCCTGCACACGTTCAATTACACCTTGTGATTCCAAATCGTGTAATGTTTTTGCGACCTCATCACGCAATGCGTGGGGAACACTGCGCGCTCTGAAAAATTTCGGTTGCGCGTTGACTTTCAGTTCCAAATGTGCTTTATAGTTCGTAGCGCAACCAAGGACCGGTGCAAAAATGTCTGCAAATTCTTCACATAGACGAGAAACACTGTCTGAAGGCACAGTCTGGTTCACTGATAGGACCTGATTTACTTTTTTTTTTTTTTTTTTTTTTTTTTTCATCAGTCTACTGACTGGTTTGATGCGGCCCGCCACGAATTCCTTTCCTGTGCTAATCTCTTCATCTCAGAGTAGCACTTGCAACCTACGTCCTCAATTATTTGCTTGACGTATTCCAATCTGTCTTCCTCTACAGTTTTTGCCCTCTACAGCTCCCTCTAGTACCATGGAAGTCATTCCCTCATGTCTTAGCAGATGTCCTATCATCCTGTCCCTTCTCCTTATCAGTGTTTTCCACATATTCCTTTCCTCTCCGATTCTACGTAGAACCAATATTCATGTTATCTGTTTTCTTTCTATATCTTCTCTTCCGCAGTCAAATGGTTCAAATGGCTCTGAGCACTATGGGACTCAACTGCTGTGGTCATCAGTCCCCTAGAACTTAGAACTACTTAAACCTAACTAACCTAAGGACAGCACACACATCCATGCCGGAGGCAGGATTCGAACCTGCGACCGTAGCAGTCGCACGGTTCCGGACTGCGCGCCTAGAACCGCGAGACCACCGCGGCCGGCACGTAGAACCTCCTCATTCCTTACCTTATCAGTCCACCTAATTTTCAACATTCGTCTATAGCACCACATCTCAAATGCTTCGATTCTCTTCTGTTCCGGTTTTCCCACAGTCCATGTTTCACTACCATACAATGCTATACTCCAGACGTACATCCTCAGAAATTTCTTCCTCAAATTAAGGCCGGTATTTGATATTAGTAGACTTCTCTTGGCCAGAAATGCCTTTTTTGCCATAGCGAGTCTGCTTTTGATGTCCTTCTTGCTCCGTCCGTCATTGGTTATTTTACTGCCTAGGTAGCAGAATTCCTTAACTTCATTGACTTCGTGACTATCAATCCTGATGTCAAGTTTCTCGCTGTTCTCATTTCTACTACTTCTCATTACCTTCGTCTTTCTCCGATTTACTCTCAAACCATACTGTGTACTCATTAGACTGTTCATTCCGTTCAGCATATCATTTAATTCTTCTTCACTTTCACTCAGGATAGCAATGTCATCAGCGAATCATATCATTGATATCCTTTCACCTTGTATTTTAATTCCACTCCTGAACCTTTCTTTTATTTCCATCATTGCATGGCTCTGAGCACTATGGGACTCAACATCTTAGGTCATAAGTCCCCTAGAACTTAGAACTACTTAAACCTAACTAACCTAAGGACATCACACACACCCATGCCCGAGGCAGGATTCGAACCTGCGACCGTAGCAGTCCCGCGGTTCCGGACTGCAGCGCCAGAACCGCTAGACCACCGCCATCATTGCATCCTCGATGTACAGATTGAAGAGTAGGGGCGAAAGGCTACAGCCTTGTCTTACACCCTTCTTAATACGAGCACTTCGTTCCTGATAGTCCACTCTTATTATTCCCTCTTGGTTGTTGTACATATTGTATATGACCCGTCTCTCCCTATAGCTTTCCCCTACTTTTTTCAGAATCTCGAACAGCTTGCACCATTTTATATTGTCGAACGCTTTTTCCAGGTCGACAAATCCTATGAAAGTGTCTTGATTTTTCTTTAGCCTTGCTTCCATTATTAGCCGTAACGTCAGAATTGCCTCTCTCGTCCCTTTACTTTTCCTAAAGCCAAACTGATGTTCACCTAGCGCATTCTCAATTTTCTTTTCCATTCTTCTGTATATTATTCTTGTAAGCAGCTTCGATGCATGAGCTGTTAAGCTGATTGTGCGATAATTCTCGCACTTGTCAGCTCTTGCCGTCTTCGGAATTGTGTGGATGATGCTTTTCCGAAAGTCAGATGGTATGTCGCCAGACTCATATATTCTACACACCAACGTGAATAGTCGTTTTGTTGCCACTTCCCCCAATGATTTTAGAAATTCTGATGGATTGTTATCCATCCCTTCTGCCTTATTTGACCGTAAGTCCTCCAAAGCTCTTTTAAATTCCGATTCTAATGCTGGATCCCCTATCTCGTCTAAATCGACTCCTGTTTCTTCTTCTATCACATCAGACAAATCTTCACCCTCATACAGGCTTTCAATGTATTCTTTCCACCTATCTGCTCTCTCCTCTGCATTTAACAGTGGAATTTCCGTAGCACTCTTAATGTTACCACCGTTGCTTTTAATGTCACCAAAGGTTGTTTTGACTTTCCTGTATGCTGAGTCTGTCCTTCCGACAATCATATCTTTTTCGGTGTCTTCACATTTTTCCTGCAGCCATTTCTTCTTAGCTTCCCTGCACTTCCTATTTATTTCATTCCTCAGCGACTTGTACTTCTGTATTCCTGATTTTCCCGGAACATGTTTTTACTTCCTCCTTTCATCAATCAACTGAAGTATTTCTTCTGTTATCCATGGTTTCTTCGCAGCTACCTTCTTTGTACCTATGTTTTCCTTCCCAACTTCTGTGATGGCCCTTTTTAGAGATGTCCATTCCTCTTCAACTGTACTGCCTACTGCGCTATTCCTTATTGCTGTATCTATAGCCTTAGAGAACTTCAAACGTATCTCGTCATTCCTTAGTACTTCCGTATCCCACTTCTTTGCGTATTGATTCTTCCTGACTAATGTCTTGAACTTCATCCTACTCTTCATCACTACTATATTGTGATCTGAGTCTATATCTGCTCCTGGGTACGCCTTACAATCCAGTATCTGATTTCGGAATCTCTGTCTGACCATGATGTAATCTAATTGAAATCTCCCCGTATCTCCCGGCCTTTTCCAAGTATACCTCCTCCTCTTGTGATTCTTGAACAGGGTATTTGCTATTACTAGCTGAAACTTGTCACAGAACTCAATTAGTCTTTCGCCTCTTTCATTCCTTGTCCCAAGCCCATATTCTCCTGTAACCTTTTCTTCTACTCCTTCCCCTACAACTGCATTCCAGTCGCCCATGACTATTAGATTTTCGTCCCCCTTTACATTCTGCATTACCCTTTCAATATCCTCATACACTTTCTCTATCTGTTCATCTTCAGCTTGCGACGTCGGCATGTATACCTGAACTATCGTTGTCGGTGTTGGTCTGCTGTCGATACTGATTAGAACAACCCGGTCACTGAACTGTTCACACTAACACACCCTCTGCCCTACCTTCCTATTCATAACGAATCCTACACCTGTTATACCATTTTCTGCTGCTGTTGATATTACCCGATACTCATCTGACCAGAAATCCTTGTCTTCCTTCCACTTCACTTTACTGACCCCTACTATACGTAGATTGAGCCTTTGCATTTCCCTTTTCAGATTTTCTAGTTTCCCTTCCACGTTCAGGCTTCTGACATTCCACGCCCCGACTCGTAGAACGTTATCCTTTCGTTGATTATTCAATCTTTTTCTCATGGTAACCTCCCCCTTGGCAGTCCCCTCCCGGAGATCCGAATGGGGGACTATTCTGGAATCTTTTGCCAATGGAAAGATCATCATGACACTTCTTCAATGAAAGGCCACATGTCCTGTGGATACACGTTACGTGTCTTTAATGCAGTGGTTTCAATTGCCTTCTGCATCCTCATGTCGTTGATCATTGCTGATTCTTCGGCCTTTAGGGGCAATTTCCCACCCCTAGGACAAGAGAGTGCCCTGAACCTCTATCCGCTCCTCTGCCCCATTGGCAGAATGAGGCTGACTTCTTATGCCGGAAGTCTTCAGTCGCCAATGCTGTTTATTTATCAAAATTTAGGCAGTGGCAGGGATCGAAACCGGGACCAAAGACGTTTTGATTATGAATCATAGACGCTACCCCTAGACCACAGATACTGATTTACTATAGACACGTTAAACAACGGAAATAAAGCGAAACCAAACAAGTTCACTGCAGAAGAAGAACGAAGGACATAAAATGACACAAGTTTTGTGTGTCCTTTGTATGTTGCAAGAAGGCTGCACTGTCCTAACACAGGGATATCTTGACCTGAATAACTAGTTAACTTAACATTTGCAGCACGCAACGGAGGTGTGCCCAGCTGTTTGTACGTGTCTTGACTGATCAGTGAAACTGCAGCTCCGGTATCGAGCAGGAATGATATCACTTTGCCGTTAATGTCCAAGTCTACAAAAAGTTTATTGTCCTGCTGACGACAAGAGCGACTGTCTCGTGCAACGGGAACTGACACTGGCACATAATCACTTGCGACTTGACGGGATTTCTGGCGATGTCGACGCACACTATTGGTGGGACAAACACAGTCACTGTTAGAGAGAGTGGCACAGGGCGGAGTGGAATGAGCTACATGAATTTCCATGGACGAAGTTTCACGAGCCTGAGTATCCTTGGTTCGAATTCGGCGCGAAGCAAAGGGCCTGGAATGATTGTGAGTTTCCGATCTGAGCTTTTTCTGGCAAACACTCTGAACATGTCCTTTTTTATTACAGAAAAAGCAAATAGCCTGGCGTGACGGGCAATTCTCACGCGAATGTCTAGTAGCACACTGCTGGCATGATTTTAGCACTGCATTTGCTTGCTGCGTGGCACACGTGGCTGACAGCCTGGCAACAGCGGCGCCGCTGGGCGCAAGGGCTGTTTACTGCTCCGTGCAGCTCGCCCGGAGGGCGGGTTAACGTGACACACGGCTGGTGAAGTTTCAAATGATTCCTGAGCAAAGTCAAGTGTGTCCTGCCGATCCAATATGTCCATCACTTGTTGAAGGGAGGGATTCACTAGTTTCAAAATCTGTTCCCTTATACGAACATCAGAAACGTTCTGTGCAATTGCATCACATATCATAGTATCTGAATAAGGGAGTCCACATTGACACTCAAAAGCAGAATCCCTAGTAAGGCCTTGCACGGTTGCAACCCACTCCCGATTAGTCTGACCTGCTGTACGTTTTGTACGAAAGAAGGTATACCTTTTCGCAACTACATTGACTGATTCTCTGAAATATGCATCTAATGCAGTCAAAATTTCGTCGTAGGTCAGAGTTGCTACGTCGTGTCGGGGAAATAATTTGACTATCACACGGTATGTGGTCACCTCGACTGATGATAACAAAAAAGGCTGCCGCTCGTTACCTTGAGTTCTGTAGGCGGCGAGATGGAATCCAAATTGGCGTGACCACTCCGTCCAGCTTTCCAGTGCAGCATCAAAAAGTCGAAAAGTTGGTGCAACAGCGTGTTGTGGCGGCGTTAGCGGTGGAGCGGCGGCTGCCGCATCGTTTTGCATTGCCCATTGACCCTGGACGAGCTGTCCAAGGGCATCCAGTAAGGCCTGCGTCTGCTGATTCTGAAGCGATAAAATTCGGACAGTACATCTGGAGATTGTGGCGAAGCCATTACACAAGTAAATCAGGGCAATGTCGATAAGAATGCGGCTGTGCCTCATCGCCAATGTTTTGGTTGGCAGGAGAGCCAACATCGTGTTACTAGAGGAGGCCAAAAGGCACGCGTTTTAGCTCACGCAGGCTGGCGTGAGGTCTGGAACAGGACAAGGAAATTAGAATTTAGAAAAAAGGACGTAGCTGGTGGAATACTTAACTTTAATCCATTAATGAAGAACGTCGGTCTTGACGGTACATGATTCATAATATCAATAGTAACTGATAATGGCACCTTGCTAGGTTGTAGCAAATGACGTAGCTGAAGGCTATGTTAAACTATCGTCTCGGCAAATGAGAGCGTATTTTGTCAGTGAACCATCGCTAGCAAAGTCGGTTGTACAACTGGGGCGAGTGCTAGGAAGTCTCTCTAGACCTGCCGTGTGGCGGCGCTCGGTCTGCAGTTACTGATAGTGGCGACACGCGGGTCCGACGTATACTAACGGACCGCGGTCGATTTAAAGGCTACCACCTAGCAAGTGTGGTGTCTGGCGGTGACACCACAAAAGAAATATTGGAGGACAAAATTAGAAAATCCGAAAACTTGTGATTATAATGAAGAGACAAAGCACTATAAATTTCAAAAAATTACATTCAAACGAATAAAATTCATGAGTAAGATACTTTGATATTGTTTTTAAGTAAAGAAAATATTAAGCATCGAACTAGGATTGAACTCAAAGCCTTTCGCTTAGCAGCGAAACACCTTACCCATTACGTTAATGCAGATTGTGGTTCACTAAAAATCCTGGAGGGCTCTAAAATATCACGCAAAATACCGACAAACACTGTTGGTATGACTATCAGTTACTCAAGTTTCGTCGAAGTACAATAGGAAATAAACAATTACCACTGTTCTTTATTGCGAAAAAGCGGTTTGTGAGAATGATACAAACACCTTTCCTTGCTACTGCCAGAATTAGGAGGCTTAGTGCTTGTTTGGTTTAATTAATTAATAGAATATGAAGGAACTGCTATAAAGAATGATTTTTCCAAACTTTATATAAAAGAAAGTCTGCTATCAAGACATTGCTTTTGTCCAATTACTTTATTTATGACTGAACGTTTCCAAAACTGAAGACACTCGTCCGTGCTCTGCACTGCAGTCGACCTCTGGCAACGTCGTTCTCTGTTCATTGGCTGACTGTGTTTTCTGACGTCAGATGCGCAGAACGAACCTAAACTCGGCCGCCGTCGTAAATGACGCTCACTTTAGTGAGCATTCATGGCGGGCAGTAGGCGATAAGTGTTTTAAAAAGCTTTTCGTTAGGTCTTCATAAAATCGTTACATAAAGAATTGTAAGTAATCATTATTATTATATGCTTTAGTTTGCTGTAACTCCGCTGTATAAATGTTATGAAGTAAAGTACTTCCTTACTTTATAAATCATCATTACTGTGGCACCAATCAGCGATAAGAACATTGTACTACTAACGGAGATACAAAATGATTGAAAATCTCATGTTGAGAAATCGGAAGGAGCGATGTTTTACTTCGTAAAAACTTTCTAAAGCTAAGAACGCATAAATACTGGGGCTACAACATTGCTCCCGTCCGCCCCTGGTAGCTGAGTGATCAGCGCGACCTACCGGACCGGGTTCGATTCTCAACTGGTTCAGAGATTTTCTCCGTTCTGGGACTGGGTGTTGTGTTGTCCTTATCATCATCATGTCATCCTCATCGACACGCAAGTCGCCGCAGTGGCGTCAACTCGAAATACTTGCACCAGGCGAACGGTCTACCAGACGGGAAACTCTAGCCACACGACATTTCCGTTACTTTGCTTCGGCCATTTTTTCTCAAAGTTCGAGGATTTATTGTGAGCATCTTACAAAAAAATTATGTTTCAAAGTATTGGCCACCGTTGGCCACTGCTTTCTCCCATCTTTCAGACAGCATACAAATACCGCGGCGGAAGCACTGGGCGTCTTTCGAGAAGATCCATGCATCGATCAAATTTTGCAATTGTTCATATGACAGGAAGCGCTGGGCAGCCAGGTCGTGTGCCATTGAACTAAAAAGTTGTTAGTCAAACGGAACAATGTCTCGAGAATACGGCGGGTGGGGTAGGACTTCCCATTTCAACGTTTACAGGTATGTTTTGACGGGTTTTGCGACATGGGGTCGAGCACTGTCATGCTGCAAACTCACGTTTTGATGTCCATCGTTGTACTGTGGCCGTTTGTCTTTCAGTGCTCGGCTCAAACACATCAATTACTTTCGATAACGATCTCCTGTGATTGTTCTCGTCGGTTGCAGTATCATCGAAAGCTTTCTCTCTTTCACAACAACGCCTGTCTTCAACGTCAAAATCACCGTTCTTGAAGCAAAGTTCTGTCACTATCAGGGGTCTCAGCGTAGGTCTTACCCAGCTTTTTATGAGCCTCAGCCGCAGATTTCTTCATATCAAAGCAGAAAATTAAAATCTCCCGCAGATGACGAGAACTGGGCTCGTAAGTTGACGTATTCAGCCGAGAATAACTTTAAGATGCTATCAAAAATCGACTAATATTCTGATGGCGTTATGTTCTCAAATGCCAAAGCTTACTGTATGACACGACCTACGACTTGCACCACTACTTTCCACTGCTGCCGTCTACTAAAAAACGGCGGAAGAAAAGTTGTAGACCTAATATCTCTTTATTTAAAACAATCGGTATCGACAGACATTGCTTCCAGGTGTGCCATTTCGTCATACACTGTTGGCAGCCTTGGTTTTTCATGTTTGTTATCTGCGATCCTTCCCATTAGTAGCCTGATAGCTTTTGTGTGGTGAGCATTGTTGTTTGGTGTTTATTTTCGTCGTGGAGCAGATAACTGCCAAGTGATTAAAAGTTATTACAAAAACAGTGCAAGTCCCACGGCAGCCGTTGGTGATATGCGTGTGACACTCGGACGTAATGCTGCTCCAACCGAATCATCAGTACGGAAGTTGATCCGGAAGTTTGAGAACACGGGCTCTGTTTCAGACGTTAAGACAACAGGACAACCGCGTTCTGTTCGAACACAAGGAAACACTGCTGACGTGCGTGACAATGTGACCGTAAGCCGCAGAAAATCGGTTTGCCGACAAGCTCAACAATTAAATTTATCACCAAGTTCACTTTCAAAAGGTCTGAAAATGCAAGCGCACAAGATTAAGATTACACAAGAGTCGAAGTATGAAAATCATGGAGAGTGACATCGATTTGCTCAATAGGTCTTGATTCGACAAGCGAAGAACGAGACCTTCACAAAAAGAATAATTTTCTCAGATGAGGCGCACCACAGTGGCTACATCATTAAGCAGAACTGTAGAGTTTGTGGTAACGAAAATTCGCGAGTGACTGTGGAAGATGAGACGTATCCACAACGCACGACTGTGTGTTGTGGATTCTGATGACGATGATGATGATGTTTGGTGTGTGGGGCGCTCAACTACGCGGTTATCAGCCCCCATACAAATTCCCAATCTTTCCTCAGTCCAATCTCGCCACTTTCATGAATGATTATGAAATGATCAGGACAACACAAACAGCTAGTCATCTCGAGGCAGGTGAAAATCCCTGACCCCGCCGGGAATCGAACCCGTGTCCCCGTGCTCGGGAAGCAAGAACGCGACCGCGAGACCACGAGTTACGGACTTGTGGGTTCTGTGCATGAGAAGTGATTGGCCCGTACTTTTTTGAAAATGTTGAGGGAGCTGCCGTCACTGTGAACGGCGACCGTTTCCGAAACATGCCTTCTGATTGGGTTTTTCCTCGTATTGATGAAAATGGCGATATTTGGTTTCAATATTATGGTGCGACGTGCCACGCATTCCGTGAAACGATTGCGCCGCTGAACTGAAAGTTTTCTAAAAAAATTATCTCTTTGCGTGGCAACCAGGAATGGCCAGCCAGATCAGGCGATCTTACGCCGTGTGGTGTCAAAAGTTTACGTCAACAAACCACAAACAATACACCAACTGAAGGATGAAATTAAGAGGGTTATAAACGGTATCCCACCTGATGTTTGTGAACGCTTTATCGAATACTTAAATGAACGCAATGCTCGTTGCCGCACAGCCTTTCGTCGTCATATGCAGGATATAACTTTTCATACATAAATGGGAGAAGTTACTTAACGTGTCTGTAAAAGAGACATTACATTTTCAATAAATCTTGTATATTTTATAGATAGCACTTTAATTTTCGTCCCTACTTCTGAGAAACCCTTTATAAAGTGAGCGATGTTAAAAAGGTTGACTACCCCGCTCTACACAATGCAAGTCTTTAATATCTGTGGACTGACCAGCGGCAAACCATCCGTGGGAATTCGAGACATCAGTCCAGCTTCCAGTAATCTCTTCTCGACTGCTCATGGTGACACAGTGCCTGTAGCCTCTGCCCGGATTTCCGCTGTTGTCATCCGTGTATCTACCAGAGCCAGTCGAACTCTGCTACGATATTCTCATACTGTGGTCCTTCTGGGAGCACCTGCGCCTATTTCCCTTCCCGCACTGACGGCCTGAGTCATAGTTACCATCCGTTCTACAGCCATTCGGCTAAGGCCAGTTGTCTGGGCGATCTGTCGATGCGCTGCTCCCATTCCATGTAAATTGTTCTATCTTACTCAAGGTCGGCTATAAGGTGCAGTTGCTCGTCCTCTGGGGTATTCTGCCTTGTGATCTCCAGCTGAAAAGTTCCAGTAACGTTAGACCAATCACGGGTGAGTTATGAAACTCACAACATTCTTGTTTTGCACTTAGACGAGGCTCGTATAAGAATGAAATTTTAATCGACGTTTCCTACAGGCACTTACACTTTGGAATATCCATTTGGTAGCGTTGCGTCCAGGCGTTCATGGTATAATACGTCCCTTTACCGACGCCTTGCCGTATTTCGGGTTGCGTCTTCACTACCGTGTCACAGTCCCAGTTATGCTAGTACTAACCGTAACTAACACTGCCTAACATAGGTCTCTTAAACAGTCGTAACTGTACAACGTAAGCTATAATTTCTGAATGGAGGTAGAGATTGTTATTGCCTTGCAGATTCACAGATCGTTCATTCCCAAGCAAGGCGCAAGACAACCGCAATTGTACAATTAGCCTCTATGCACTTGCCTGATCATAACGGTGAACATCCTCGGTTTCTAAGATGAAGAACCTCACTTAACGTTGGCTAAATGTTCCTCTGCCTTACGTATATACTTCAGTACTAACATAAAGAAAGCTGATGACTGGTTTACACTTGCGAGTTAGTGTAAACACTTGTGGTTTGCACTCTGGTGCTGAAATGTCCTCCAGTATATACTTAACGGTGGCCTGCGCAGTGTCTATGTGCAAATGAATGTATATATACGCCATTTAAGGCTCTTCCGGCATAATAAACATTGCACCTGGTCTCGCTTAGAAACGGCACTGGCTTTATGAATGATTTTTATTAAATCTGCGACAGGTTTCGCACCATTTACCGGTGCATCCTCAGGAAATCTGTACAAAACATAATATGAGGTCATACAAACTATTCGATCCTCCAATTCTGAGGTGTAAATTAAACTTTTAAATAGCCAGTTTTTTTGAATGAAACAAGAAAGTACTCACATACGCTATTTATAACCTAGTAACGTTGAACATTGCCCTGTAGCCACTCCCCACCACTCACATCCAATATACCGTCATCTGGTAAAAGCGGTATTTAAAATTTAAAAGTCATTTTTATAAATTATTTAAATGATGTGAGCGGCAATGACCTAGAAAACAAAAATAAAATACCATGTTGATAAAACTTCCCTAAACACGAACGACGAAGAGCGAAACATTAGCATGAACATACAGCGGAATTAGGGCCATGTAAACATACACTAATGGCCATTAAAATTGCTACACCAAGAAGAAATGCAGATGATAAACAAGTATTCATTGGACAAATATATTATACTAGAACTGAAATGTGATTACATTTTCACGCAATTTGGGTGCATAGATACTGAGAAATCAGTACCCATAACAACCAACTCTGGCCGTAATAACGGCCTTGATACGCCTGGGCATTGAGTCAAACAGAGTTTCGATGGCGTGTACAGGTACAGCTGCCCATGCAGCTTCAACACGGTACCACAGTTCATCAAGAGTAGTGACGGGCGTATTGTGACGAGCCAGTTGCTCGGCCACCATTGACCAGTCGTTTTCAATTGGTGAGAGATCTGGAGAATGTGCTGGCCAGGGCAGCAGTCGAACATTTTCTGTCTCCAGAAAGGCCCGTAGAGGATCTACAACATGCGGTCGTGCATTATCCTGTTGAAATGTACGGTTTCGCAGGGATCGAATGAGGGGTAGAGCCACGGGTCGTAACACATCTGAAATGTAACGTCCACTGTTCAAAGTGCCGTCAATGCGAACAAGAGGTGACCGAGACGTGTAACAAACGGTACCCCATACAATCACGCCAGGTGATACGCCAGTACCGGGATGACGAATACAAGCTTCCAATGTGCATTCACCGCGATGTCACCAAACACGGATGAGACCATCATGATGCTGTAAACAGAACCTGGATTCATCCGAATAAAATGACGTTTTGCCATTCGTGCACACAGGTTCGTCGTTGAGTACACCATCACAGGCACTCCTGGCTGTGATCCAGCGTCAAGGGTAACCGCAGCCATGGTCTCCGAGCTGATCGTCCACGCTGCTGCAAACGTCGTCGAACTGTTCTTGCAGATGGTTGTTGTCTTGCAAACGTCCCCATCTGTTGACTCAGGGATCGAGACGTGGCTGCACGATCCGTTACAGCCATGCGGATAAGATGCCTGTCATCACGACTGCTTGTGATACGAGGCCGTTGGGATCCAGCACGGCGTTGCGTAGGATAAACCGCCTTCGCGATAGGCTACAATCCGACCTTTATCAAAGTCGGAAAAGTGATGGTACGCATTTCTCCTTCTTTCACGAGGCATCACATCAACGTTTCACCAGGCAACGCCGATCAACTGCTGTTTGTGTATGAGGAATCGTTTGTAAACTTTCCTCATGTCAGCACGTTGTAGGTGTCGCCACCGGCGCCAAATTTGTGTGAATACTCTGAAAATCTAATCATTTGCATATCACAGCATCTTCTTCCTGTCGGTTAAATTTCGCGTCTGTAGCACGTCATCTTCGTGGTGTAGCTATTTTAATGGCCAGTAGTGTATCAGAACATACGGTGCAAGTTGAAAGGAAGCGCGCGGCAGCGGACACGGCCTGACTGACTGGCCGAAACCCTGAAAGCGCTCACGCAGTGGCTCGAGAATCGCCAGAGGCCCGGTGACGTGTACAAGGTGTGAAGAGTGCGGGGTGCTGAACATTTTATAAACAATTCCTTATGTTTTTTTAAGTCTATTACCATACTAGGTGGCCAATATAAAAAATGGGCAGTTAGTTAAAATCATAAGAATGCCTAAGGCCGGGAGTACGCATAAAAATATATTGGACAGAACCTACTAAGAAGTAAGCCATAGGGGTAAGGCTACCTGTTTAAATAATCAAAATTTTTAAAAGACCCATGTGCCTCAGATTGGTCTGGGCATTAAGTGAGGAGCGAGGTGATTTCTTCAGAAGTCTGAAGATTTCAACCTCTTCCAAAACATTAAGGGTGTTGCCCTTACTTTCCAAGTATAACACCCGCATGTTGTTCTGAATATCGGTGATGTGGTGACCCGTTTCCCGCAAATGCGCACCTGCCGCCAATTTTGAGCCTGGGTCGCTGATGTTGCACGGTATGTTCTGATACGTTTACATGACTCTAATTCCGTTGTTTATTCATGCTAATGTTCCGCTCTTCGTCGTTCGTGTTTAGGAGAGTTTTATCAGCATGGTATTTTATTTTTACTTTTCTAGATCATTGCCGCTCCCATCAATTAAACAATTTTTAAAAAAGACTTTAAAATTTTAACTACCGCTTTCACCAGATGACGGTATATTGGACGTGAGTGGTGGGGAGTGGCTACAGGGCAATGTTCAGCGTTACTATGTTACAAATAGCGTATGTGAGTACTTTCTTGTATCATTCAAAAGAAACTAGCTATTTAAAAGTTTAATTTACACTTCAGAATTGGAGGATCGGATAGTTTGTATGAGCTCTTATTATATTATTTTTTGTAAAGATTGCATGAGGATGCACCGATAAGTGGTGCGAAACCGGTCGCAGATTTAATAAAAACCATTCATACAGCCAGTGCGGAATTTTCTTTGAAAAAATGTCCAGGTTTGGCTGTGGTTTCCCGCCCTACAAAACAGCATGTAACAGCGATGTTTCCACGAAGCGGTCGCTCGACAGATTCACGCGATGATATTTAAATTCAAATCTATACTCTGCAAGCAATCTTTGCATCTGGAATAATTATCATTGCCACTTTTCCTGTTCAGTTCGTGCATCGTCCGTGGGCATAACGCGGTCGGTAAACAGCCGTATGCGTGATGCATATGGTATCTCATCAAAAATATCTGGACACTTGTTAGTGGACATAAAAATAAGATGTGTCCATCCCTCACCTTCATGACGGTTTAAACAGTGCTGGGGACACTTTCAGTGGAGTGTCTGAATGGCTGTGGAGAAACGGAATGCCATTCTTCCTCAAGAGCCTAAACCAGAGAAGGTAGTGATGTTGAAAGCTGGGGTCTGGAGCGAAGGCGACGTTCTAACTCGTCCCAAAGATGTTCAGTTGAGTTCAGATCGAGTCTATGAGTAGACCAGTCCACTTCAGGAACGATATAGTCCACACACGACAGCATCACAGATGTGGCTTTACGGCAGAATGAACTGTCATTTTAATACAAGCAATCATCGTCTGCAAACTGTGTCCGCAGTGGATCATGGGGCCCCGGGTTCTATTCCCGACCGGGTCGGGCATTTTCTCCGCCCGGGGACTGGGTGTTTGTGTTGTCTTCAACATCTCATCATCATTCGGTAAGTGGAACGATTGGAACTGGAGAAATTGGGAACCTGTACGGGCGCTGATGACCTCGATGTTGAGCGCCCCACAAAACAACACCATCATCGGCTGCTAACTGTTCCTCTACTGTGCGCAATACTGAGTTCTGTAAAACGTTTTCATATCGTTCTGCATTTAGTTCAAATGGTTGCACTGAGCACTATGGGACTTAACATCTGAGGTCATCAGTCCCTAGACTTAGAGCTACTTAAACCTAGCTAACCTAAGGACATCACACACATCCATGCCCAAGGCAGGATTCGAACCTGCCCCGTAGCGGTCGCGTGGTTCCAGATTGAAGCGCCTTGAACCGCTCGGCCACAGATCCGGCCTGCATTTAGTTATATCTTAAGTGCATTAAGGGAGCCACAACCTAACAACGAAAAACACCCCCACCCCGCAACACCACCTGCTGTGCACTTCACTGTTGACGCTACACATGATTTCTCCGGCCGTTCGTCAATCCCAAACTCTTCCATGAGATTGCCACAGGGTACAGCGCTATTCATCACTCCAAATTACTCGTTTCCAGTCATGCACAGTCCAGTGACGTCGGTCCTTACATCACCTCAAACGTCGCTTAATTCTGACTCTTTTTAGATCCATACGCACACTCATTGTTCTAGCTGGACTGCCGGTTGCACTTTGGACACCACGGTTGATTCCTACCGGTGATGTCATGAGATTCTTTTCCAACCATCCTCCGCTATGCTTGGTGATCACTGTCTTTACATGATATCTACATGGTGTTTGTTTAGCTGTGGTTGTTGCTTAGTGTTTCCATTTCGTAACCACATCACCAACAGTCGACTTTGACTACTTTAGAATGGATGATGCGTTTGTTATTCAGGTGACATTTAACGACTAGTATACGTTTAAAGTCAGTGTGTAACCTCCCCCTCCCTAATCAGTCTGCTACATTGCGATATAGTTGACCATTATTGCGTATGCCTAATGAAATTTTGTACTACGGCTGTCGTTACCAAAGGAAAATAAATCGGTTGGCAGGAGGAAAGTGTACAACAGACCCTTCTGAAGGAATAATCTAATCTAAATACTGATAATAATTTTATAATGAGTGAAATATAGTGCAATGGCTCACGAACCGCACATTAGGGCTAAGGGTACCACGTAATATTTAATACAAAAATACTGATAATATAAAAAAACACTGATTAGCTAAAAAGAGGATAATTGAACAGTCGCCAGCCGGCTAGTTCAATGAATCTCTGGAATCTTAAGAAAGGCAATGCAAAGAAATTTAACCAAATAATCACTGGCATGGAGACAGAAGGTTGTCACGCTTCTCCACAACGCAACAGATCAGATAAAATAAATCAGAGAGCACTGAGTTTGCAGTTACTTGCTCTCAAACACTAGATTTTGAAAGTAATGTTAAATGAAGTTACTGGTTAAATAAATGGAACTAAAACTTTGTTACGTAAAATATGACTTTCAGTAACCTCCGTGTAACGTAATACAAAATTTCGATACAGGCAAGCAATTTTCTTTTGATTATTGGAAGATTGAATTGAATTTACTTTAAGCAAATAAGCAACTGATTTTACTGTTAAAATAGCAACAATAAAATAGATATCAAGTCAGCAGAAGTCTCTCGTTAACCTAGATACAGATTAAATGAAGTTTTGCACTCTTAATTTGTGCTGTATCTTTACTTTTTAGTTTTTCCAGTGAAATTTTACGTTTCCTTATGTGATTGAAGTTAATACTCAAAACCGCAAATAAGTTAAGCCTTTGTTATCGAATACAAGAATGATCATTTACTGAGGCCGAAGATTTAGACTGAAACTTGTCATTACCAAACAAACAAAACAGGCAGTAGTAGCATTGAAAGGAAGGGACCATGCTTGGTAATAATGTATGAGGACAATGACAACACTGGTGCCCTGCAAGTTTTAACTATTGCACGTTATTATTCAGGTTAGCCATAATTTGTGGAAGAAATGCCACTGGGTAATACCCAATATTTTGTCACTGTATGGTCTTACGGTGTTGTAGCTGTGCGGACGACGAAGAATGTAGCCGAAGACAATGCTGAGCTGACGCTGTTGCTGCTGCTGCTGGTGCTGGTTCTGAACCACGGATAATTGTGGGACAGGCAGTAGTTAGAACTGCAGCATCCTCCACGTGTTCACTCGTATCGTGATCCGTGATCTCAATGTTCGCGGGTTAACGAATCTGATGCGTCTACACTGGCGCGATCGCAGCTGCTTACCGGGTCTGCGCGAGCGCCCAACAAACACTTCCGCACTCTTTCATGACTCAAGCTGCTCTGCTTCCTCTCTGCTCGCAGCGCGACAGACTCTCGATACGCAAATATGAACAACGGGACAGCTACTGCCATTTCTTCGCAGCTATCAATACATTTAAATAAATTTACCATGGCAATTACCCAGCAATTCACAATATCTACATTATAATTGCAATCAATTATATACAGTTAGAAATAAATACATTATTACATCCGTTACATTTTGCTGCAGAACGTATTTTGCGTGCTCCTTCGGTGTTACACGTGTTCGCTGTTACTACCTCTGTAGTGAAAACACAATACTAGACTGACTCCTTTTATACGTCTCGCGATATCTGGTGGTTAATTCTGCGTTACATAGCGGTGTCAGTATACTTCTGATCAGACAGTGTATGCAGCAAGAAGCAATATATCCAGTCAATCTTCGAGAAACTTACAGTACATCACTCCTCTGTTGTCCTTTCTGTCACTTGGATGAACATCTCCGTAAAGTTCTCCCACCTGACTAAACGATCCCGTGACGAAACTCACCGCTCTTCTTTGGATTCTGTATATCTCATCTCTTAATCCAAAATGATAACTGTCCTCAACTAAAAGTCACAGCCTCTCGACCAGTACGCGAGAATCGGTTGAACTAGCGTTTTGAAAGGCACTTTTCCGTCGATCAATTACACTGCACAAAAAATTAAAGGGTCAAAAAGAAATGGTTCAAATGGCTCTAAGCACTGTGGGACTTAACATCTGAGGTCATCAGTCACCTAGAACTTAGAACTACTTAAACCTAACCAACCTAAGGACATCACACACATCCATGCCCGTGGCAGGATTCGAACCTGCGATCGTAGCAGCAGCGCGGTTCCAGACTGAAGCGCCCATAACCGTTCAGCCACAGCGGTCGGCTAAAGGGCCGTTTCTTGTATGAACCCTGTAATTTTCTCCCAGTCCGACGAAGGTCTAGAATTTGGCTCAAGGGTGCCTACAACCTTCCTCAATAACGCTGCAAAAGCGAGGCGACCTGAGACTGCACCCTCGGGATAGACGACACTTCCAACAGACAAGTGTCAGTACATGCTAAAAAAGGCCAGAGCTCAGTGAGGTGTATGGTGGGTTAGTTATGTTACATTGACACCAAAGTTCACCAAAATTCTGACCAACGCCTCTGTGGTCGTGGCACTTGATTGGAAGGTCATCACAGCCCCTCTTACCCACATATTACTCTTTCTCCTGACGTCTAGGCGATGGAAGTCAGAACTCCGAAGTCCAGTATTTAAATCATGCCGTTTTCTTACGAGCGGCCGAGGACAAAATTTAAGACACACCGTCGCAGAGAATCGGCACGAAAAGGCCTCAGGGGGTGGCATAAATTAAGTTAATGAGACCATTCTTGCCGGCCGTGGTTCTAGACGCTTCAGTCCGGAACCGCGTTGCTGCTACGGTCGCAGGTTCGAATCCTGCCTCGGGCATGGATGTGTGTGATGTCCTTAGGTTAGTTAGGTTCAAGTAGTTCTAAGTTCTAGGGGCTGATGACCTGAGATGTTAAGTCCCATAGTGCTGAGAGCCATTTGAACCATTTTGAGACCATTCTTACCGTTGGGACGTTCGTTCACACGTACTGCGCAGTTGAAAACGACATTATGCTGTACGATGTGCAACAAAATGGCTTTATTGACACTCTCTGACACTGCTGACACTCCTCGACGATTCAACACTTCTCTAAAGATATCGTCGTACTGCAACCCTATCGAATGTTATCTGACCCCTTCAGACAGCAGGACAGCTGAATTTTTTGCACTGATTTAGAGAGACTGACGAAAAACCACTAGACGAAATCTGAATATGACCCTAATCGGAAAAGGGTATTTATGCTTTTTCACACCTTCTGTGGCATGATCACAGGGGGACAGGTAATACGACATTTATACATGTGTGAGTAAAACAGCAATGCATCCCACTACGACCCCATAGTTTGGCACTAAGACCCCCAGTTCAGCAACACCATCGATGCCACTCATGTACCTTTGCTGGGCGCTTTAAAAATGCAACTTTTCAGTAACAACCCTTGACCAATTCCAAGGCGCCTGCGAGCAGGCAACCTCTCGACACCCTTCAGCTGACTGGCACTTCACTGCTGCTCTAGCGCCTGCTTGTGGGCACGCAGAATATGCACAGTAAGCTCGATTTAACACACGAAATGACTGTGAGAAACTCTGTCGTCATATGAAGCTGATGAGCAAGTTTTCGAAGTAATACCCAGAAGCTTCAGAAACGAAAACTTTATGTTTTCCATTTGTTGGAGTACTATATATACTTCACAGAAAATACGCTTATTTCCCGCTTGTTGACAGCTGATTTACTGTCTAAGACTGACTGTTTTGGACAGATCTTTTCTCACACTTACAGAGTAACCATTCTTAACAGAAGACTATCAGTTTGACTGCAGGTTTCAGATTATGAAAACAGGGATCGACAGAGGGAATTAAAAGTATTCTCTGCAGATAAGGATAGCAGGTGTCTCCATGCTGATAACTATGTCTACTTTTGATTAACAATGTTATGAAAAGAATAGTTGCTACTCACCATATAGCGGAGATGCTGAGTCGCAAATAGGCACAACAAAAAGACTGTCATGTAACAAGCTTTCTAAAAAATGGTTCAAATGGTTCTGAGCACTATGGGACTTAACATCTTAGGTCATCAGTCCCCTAGAACTTAGAACTAACTAAACCTAACTAACCTAAGGACATTACACACATCCATGCCCGAGGCAGGATTCGAACCTGCGACCGTAGCAGTCGCGCGGTTCCGGACTGAGCGCCTAGAACCGCGAGACCACCGCGGCCGGCTAACAAGCTTTCTAGGCTCTACAGTCTGGAACCGAGCGACCGCAGGTTCGAATCCTGCCACGGGCATGGATGTGTGTGATGTCCTTAGGTTAGTTAGGTTTAATTAGTTCTAGGCGACTGATGACCTCTCAGTGCTCAGAGTCATTAACAAGCTATCGACCAAGAAGGCCTTTGTTAAAAATAAACGACAGACTTCTACACATACACACTCACGCAAACGAAACTCACACACACTGGCCACAGTCTCTGGAAGCTTAAGCCTAGCTCAGTACTGTTTTCCTTTGTTACTATTTTCTAAAGCATTACTAGAGATCCTAACCCAGTGCCGTTTACCTTTGTTACCATTTTCTAATGCATTACTCTGCTATCCTGACCCTGTGCTGTTTTCCTTTGTTACTATTTCCTAATGCATTACTGTACATTCTAACTGAGTGTTGTTTTCCTTTTTTACTACACTGTAGAGCCAAACAAACTGGTACACCAGTCTAGGCCCCCCGCGAGCACGCAGAAGTGCCTCAACACGACGTGGCGTGGATTCGACTAATATCTGATGTAGTGCTGAAAGGAATTGACACCACGAGTCCTGCAGGGCTGTCCGTAAATCCGTAAGAGTACAAGGAGGGGTCGCTATCTCTTCTGAACAGCGCGTTGCAAGGCATCCCAGATGTGCTCAATAATGATAATGTCTGCGGAGTTTCGTGGCGAGCGGAAATGTTTAAACTCAGAAGAGTTTTCCTGGAGCCAACTCTGTAGCAATTCTGGACGTGAGTGCAGACGCATTGTCTTGCAGGAACTGCCCAAGTCCGTCCGAATTCACAATGGACATGAATGTATGCAGGTTGGTTCAAATGGCTCTGAGCACTATGGGACTCAACTGCTGAGGTCATTAGTCCCCTAGAACTTAGAACTAGTTAAACCTAACTAACCTAAGGACATCACAAACATCCATGCCCGAGGCAGGATTCGAACCTGCGACCGTAGCGGTCTTGCGGTTCCAGACTGCAGCGCCTTTAACCGCACGGCCACTTCGGCCGGCTGTATGCAGGTGATCAAACACGATGCTGAAGTACGTGTCACCTCCCAGAATCCTATCTAGACGTATAAGGGGTTCCATATCACTCCAAGTTCACACGCCCCACACTATTACAGAGCCTCCACCAACTTGAACAGTCCCCTGCTGGCATGCAGGGTTCATGGATTCATGAGGTTGTCTCCATACCCGTACACGTCCATCCGCTCGACGCAATTTGAAACGACATCCGGCGACCAGACAACATGTTTTTAGTCGTCAACAGTCCAGTGTCAGTGTTAACGGGCCCAGGCGAGGCGAAAGAATTGTGTCGCGCAGTAATCAAGGGTACAAGAGTGGGCCTTCGCTCCGAAAGCCCATACCGATGACGTTTCGTTGAATGGTTTGCACGGTGACACTTGTTAATGGCCCAGCGTTGAAGTCTACAACAATTTGTGGAAATGTTATACTTCTGTCACGTTGAACACCGCTCTTCAGTCTTCGTTGGTCCCTTTCTTGCAAGATCTTGTTCCGGCAGCAGCGATGTCGGGATTTGATGTTTTACCGGATTCCTGATATTCACAGTACATTCCTGAAATGGTCGTAGGTAAATCCCCACTTCATCGCTACCCCGGAGACTCTTTGACCATCGCTCATGCGTCGACAATAACACCACGTTCAGACTCAGTTAAATCTTGATAACTTACCATTGTAACAGCAATAAGCGACCTGCTAACTGCACCAGACACTTATTGTCTTATATAGGCGTTGCCTACCGCAGCGCTTATTCTGCCTGTTTACATACCTGTATCTCTGTATTTGAATACGCGTACCTCTACCATTTTGTTTGGCGCTTCAGTGTATTTCCTAATGTATTGCTATACTGCTTCAGCTCCCAGAGACTGTGGACACGTGTGTATGTGAGATTCGTTTCCGTGAGAGAGAGAGAGAAAGAGAGAGAGAGTGTTTGTTGTCTATTTTTGACAGAGGCCTTGTTGACCGAAAGCTTATTGTATGACACTGTTCTTATTGTGCCCACCTGCGACCCAGCATCTTAACTATACGCTAAGTAGCAAGTATCCTTTTCATAATATCGTTACATTGCATCCTAGCTTTTCCATTGTTTCATTTTTGATTCATGTATTCCTATACTTTATATTTTTGCTTATAAGCTGAGGTAGCTGTGTCGTGAACCGTAGTTCGTTGATTCGAGTTACCCTCGGGCATGAGTAGTTGGTTTTAAATACTGCTTTTGCCTTTGTTCTGTAAAAACAAAGTAGTATGAAACAGAGGCGTAAATCAGAGTCTGAGATGCAAACAAACAAAATGTAATGAATTTTAATGTACCGTTACATACACATGAATAAGAAAATTACATACTAGCATGTATCACACACTATACCTTTGAAGCAAGTGGCGATCCTACGTGTCATAGGTTATGTGAACACTGGGAAAATTTCTGGAGCTATCGCGATCCATGACTGCTCGATCACCGCCTGAAACTTACGGAAATTGAGGGGAGTTGAGTCAAAGCCGCCTACAGCTCGCTCAAAGACGTTCCAAATATACTCAATAGGACTTAATTCAGGTGGCCTGCATGGACTTGCCGCAGTAGTCACACCGTTTCCGTCAGATTGCCGAAGTTAAGTGATGTCGGGCTAATCTAGCACTTACAGGGGTCGCCATACAGGTCTGCCGAGTGCGCTTAGCAAGTGGGGTGCACTCAGCTCTTGTGAGGCCAATTGAAGAGCTACCGGATGGAGACGTAGCGGCAGCGGTTATGAAAACTGACAATGACCGGAAGAGCGGTGTGCTGACCACATGCCTCTCCGTAGCCGCAACCGGTGATGCCTAAGGGCTGATGATGACACGGCGGCCGGTCGGTACCGTTGCACGTTCAAGGGCTGTTCGGATGATGTTTTTTATTATTATTATGAACTTCAAGAAGCCACATCAAACCATATCTACGAAGTTCGGGAACGACGGGATGATACACTTTCTTGCAGAAGATGTAGAGCGTTCGCGTGATGTTCTAGGCAAACTAACGTGGCTAACATGTCAACTGTGAATGTCTATGACAATGAAGTCTTATTTCATCCCGTGCACATATATTTCACCTAAGAATTCCTCTAGTATCTGCGTGAATTGGGACCTGTTGACAAGCTGGGTGCATCACCTCGTGATTGTAACCTCCTATATGCTTGAAACAAAACCAGCGTCATTCTTCCATTCTTTGAGCGCCTATTGGCAGTGTTCTTGTACCGGCAATAATCTATGTGGCCTTTTGTCTGTAGTGAGGAGAAGCAGACGTGGGATATGGTGGCCCCTACACCCAATGGCAAGGATATAGAGGATTGTAAGACGTGCTGCCTATAGGTATGGACCTACCACACAGTCACCTACAATTCCAGTCCACATTTGAATCTGTACAGTGACATTTTCACCCACCCTCAAAAGGTATGTTGGTAAAGAAACAAGTAGAGCGCATTTCGGATCTTTGTTATGAGTTTCTAACTTGAGATTTTTGTATGATGTTTGTTCATTAAAGATTCAGAAACGTAGTGCGTTTCTATGTGCTTTTCCGTTGTCTTCTGATGTGAGGAAAAGCCTATGAAAATATTTCCGATAGACGCTGTACAACATCACAACAAAACTTACTCTACGCAATATCTGACCATTACGTGTGCAGTAAGAGTCAGTGACGACCAATTAACAAGCGACATGAAGGCTCCATTGTTCCTTAAATTTTAAGAGAGCTTGATGGAAACTAACCGACTCTGAATAAACATTCAGTTCAATAGCTTTTGGTGATCCCGCGATGCCGTTGTGTTGTGACTTCAGCGACGACGTCGTTGGAGGAAAAGCACAAACTTGGATTGTAAAAATGAATAAAGAAGTCAGCTGTGACCTCTTCAATAGAAACCATTCAAAGGCGACTTTGAGAAACACGAAAACTCTAAATCTGCGTGAGTGGATCCTCATCCACTTGGAATTTGAGCCCCGCTCCTCACAGTCCAGTACCGCAGCCGAAGCACCACTATAGAAATGCTTGAAGAATGTATATGATGTATACGGTTACTCATAAGTACCTCAGGGGTTGCAGAAGACGACTGCATCGAAACTGCACACAGAAAAATCGCACATCAGTGGACAGAGTAGCTCTCCATGTTGTGATTTGTAATACGCGCCGTGACTTAGCTCCAGAGCGCCGCTGTAGGGGGCAGGCGTGTCAGAACATGCAAGAATTGGTTCTCGCCTGAAGGCAGGCAACCCAATGAACAGATTCCGAA
The DNA here is from genome assembly GCF_023898315.1 of Schistocerca nitens. Classification (NCBI taxonomy): domain Eukaryota; kingdom Metazoa; phylum Arthropoda; class Insecta; order Orthoptera; family Acrididae; genus Schistocerca; species Schistocerca nitens. The sequence goes on from NC_064617.1 coordinate 844,587,557, forward strand.
AGCCGACTACTGTCGTTGTACACTAACAAACTTCGCAAACATGTATTGACGTTTCATGCACATCGCGAATGGTGATCATCTTGAACACCTTTCATGTGTGTCAGAAATTTGAAGAGATGTTCTACCCATCGACACGAGTATAGTTTCTGAATGTCTTGTAGTTTTCGTAAAGTTGCGTTCTGAATCCCCGAGATCTTCTGCATCTACTTGTACTTCAGTACTACTCAAGCCACCAGACAGTACGTGCAAAATGACACTTCAGGCCCCACTAACTGCCCCCCCTCCCCCTTTCCCTGTCCCATCTGCGAATGGCGCGTAGGAAGAGTTATTGTCGGTAAGTCTCTATATTATCTCGAATTTTCTCGTCATGATCATTTCGCAAGACTTATGTAGGAGGAAGTGTTGTCCGACTTTATCCGGAAACAATTTCAATAGTAAACCTGTCCGTGATGCACAACGCATTTCTTGTAGCGTCTGCCACTTGAGTTTGTTGGGCACCTCTGTAACGCTCTCGCGCTGGCTAAACGATCCCGCAACGAAACACGCCTCTCATTGTTGCATCTTCTGTATCTCTTCTATTAGCCCTACCAGGTAAGGGTCCAAGACTGATGAACAATACTCAAGAATAGGTTGAACAAACACCTTGTAAGCTACTCCCTTCGTGAATGAGCTATCTTACCTTATAATTCTTCCTATGAATCTTAGTATAGCATGTGCTTTCCCTGCTTTTTGTTTTATGTTATCATTCCACTTTCGGACACTCCGAATAGTTACTCCTGCATATTTTATGGTAGATACTGTTTACAGCAATCCGTCATCAGTGGTGTAATCGTAGAGTAGTGGATTTCTTCTGTTAGGCGTGTTCAGGGCCAGCTGCCAGAACCTGCTCCATTCGTCAATTCTGTGTAGGTTATACCGCAAAACGATAGTCTTCTAGGATTGCTACTTCCTTACAGACAACGGCATCATCTGCGAACAGTCTTAAAGAGCTCCCGACTCTTTGTGCTAGATAATTTACATACATTATAAACAGAAACAGTGCTATCACACTCTTGGTGTACTTCCGAAATTACCTTTATATCTGTCGATTTTGTTCCTCTAAGAGCGACGTGTTAAATTGTACCTACAAGAAAGATTCTGTCCTTCAATTTATTGGCTTTCGGAGTGTGCCCTTATAGGCATCTGAATAATTTAATGTCAAATATGACGACACGAACGTGAGAGCAACACAACACCCAGTCCGTGAGCTGCAAAAATCTGCGAGCCACTCGGGAATCGAACCTGGGTGCCCCTTTGGTTAACAATCTGCCGCGGTTACCACTCAGCTAGTGAGGCGGACACAAGGATGTCTTCAGTGCAGTGGCGAATCTGGTCCGATACTTGGTAAGCTCGTATTTTTTTTTTTTTTAGTAAACGGCAGTGCCGGACGGTGTCAATTGTCTTCCTGAATTGAGTAACATGGCATCAACCTGAGATCCGGTGTCTACAGCGCTATGGATTCATGGACGAAGAGAGCGTGCAGGATTTCGCAGATCTCTGTTTGCAGAATCAATTTTTTTTATTTCCACAGAGGAGATTTTGATCTCCAAAAGCGTCGTAATATACGAGGATAAAACATGTTGTATAATTCTACTACAGATTGATGTCAAAGAGATAAAGGTCTATAGTTATGTGCATCTCTCCTACAAGTCTTCTTGACAACTGGAACGACCTGCGCTTTTTTCCAGTCGCTAAGTACCTTAAATTTATTCATGAATAACCTTGTCACACGCTTCGTATAATAAAGAACCGTTCTGCATGCCATAGACTTAACAGATAACAAAGTGGAGTCTGACATTTTGTCGCTGTGAAAAATTAGGTCCTCGGTGATCTCGTAAATATGGAGCTAACAGAAGACTATATAATGAAGGAAACAGCAGAAACTGCACGTAATCTAAAATTCAGAACTGAGAAAAGGATGCCGAAGAGTCTGAGAAAGCCACAGTTTTTATTTGTTCCTGCAAACGCGATTCGCCGAGGCAACAGCAAAACTGTCGAAGACGAATTACCTGGCGCTGATCGACAGGAGAATGACAAGCGCGGACGAACGAACAGGAAAAAAAAATAGGAAGTGGCAAGAAATCGATCCCGCCGCAGAAGAAGAAGATGTCGGTTGGCCGGAAGTAATCGTCGCCGAGCCATTTGTCAGGAACAATGGCAGCTGCGGACGGAACGCCCGCGCGCACCTTTCAGCGACACCGCGCGCGGCACCTGTTGGTCGTTCCGAAAATCCGGCGTGTCATCGCGCCGCCATAACTCATACGGAAAGGGGGCCTCTGTTATCACACGGAGAGCGGCTCATCTAGATCCTGTGGTGTTGTTCGCAGAGGAGCCGGCCGCGCAGTCTGTGGCGGCGGGTGCTCTGCGCGCGCACCTTGCGCCGTGCACCTTGCAGTCTCTGACTGTGCAGTTCCGCGCGGGATGTGGGCCAGCCGTCGTGATTCGGTGAAATGAGCGGCCACCGGCTCAGAGGCCGGAGGATGGGTGGCGCGGGAAGGGGGGTGGAGAGGGGGGAGAGGGGGAGGAAGAGCAGGTGCGCTGACCCGCGGCCGCGTAAACGGGACCGAACCCAGCAGAAAAACGCCTAATTGCCGGCGCCGGTGAGTGCCCCCTGCCTTGCCTCGCCTTGTGAGTGCTCACGGCATTAAAACTGGAACGATCTACGCCTCCTCCCTCTCAGCTCACTCTTTTTTCGCCCCCTTACTTCATCGCTCTTTTCCGAAGTAAGCAGGAAACTTGAAACGATAATTCATTCCACGCTTTCCAGGAGAGCGGGCGCTGGCTCCCGTCACGGAGACCCCCCACGCTCGCCAGCGTGTCGTGTGAGACCCACCTGCCTTGCCCAGCTCACGAGTTGCTTTTCAAAAATCAGCTCTGTCGCGTCCGAGCACTCTCTATTACCAGACTCCTGGAAAGGAGCAGTCCCGTGACGTCAAAGTCTTGACAAACAGAGAGTTTTTCTACGGGGGTGTTTCACAATCTTTTGACGATTTCAGATCTGAATAATGCACGCTATAAACAAGCTACAGCTACGGTGCTGCCGTCTATTAGTAGTGCAAAATGTGTCAAATTTCGTCCCATACACAGGTGGGTAATCATTGTCGTACTGCTCGAAGCAATATAGTGCGTTCACCATGGAGTGTGTGAAGATAACCGTTCCTGGATACTTACTATGACCGTGAATTTGTAATCAGAAAATGATTAAAGAAAACCCCAAGAACGCGTTTTACTTCCGGAAACTTCAAAAGCAAACCTCTATATAAGAAGTTTCCCAATCCTGTTAAAATTCTGCTAATAAAATCCTTTGATAATGGAAAACAGTAAAACACTCTGAAGTTAATTTGATAAATGAGGGCACAGTATGCTGTAATTTTGCTTACCAGTAACAGTTAAACCCAGATAAATTTTCATCTAAACATGAATGGAAATATGACATTAAGTGGCATGTAAACAAAGATCGCGTGCTTTGACAACTGTCAGATTCAAAATTCCCTCTAATACGTTAACTCGAACCAATGGCGAATAAGCTACTTCTTTGTAATTGGTGGGTGTAAATAACTTTAATGGTGGATACCTCAGCTTACACGTCTGGCCACATTTGACAGTGAAACACATAAATTCTCCTGCCTAAGCGACTGTATATACACGTCGAAGCACACCCCTCCAAAAGACACGTACAACGACAAGTAAAAATACACTGAAAATCAAAAACAAATAACTGATGGCATTAACTACTGTTGGTGGGGTCAACAATCACTGAAGATGACCAGTCTGTACAATATACTACTTTTATTTACGGAGAGAAACATTAAGAAATGGTCTAGTATAAAGCAAAAACAAATTAAATTGTTTACAATTGTGAGTTTCTCGAAGAGGAGGATGGTTTAAATCTTATTTGTTCTGGGTCGGCGTGAGGCGGGGACGCGTTAGAAGCAGTTTCATGTTGCTGATGTGAATCCTGTAAGTTCATCCAGTCGTCCTTGGCATTAATATATCCTCTTTCCTTACATCCTCTTTCGGCTGCCGGTAGAGTAATAAGTTGCGTAGAATCCATCTGCCGTACGCAGGAACAAAGTAACTCTTTATGCAGTATTAGTGCAACTGCAACTTTCACACTCGATAGTTTGGCACAGTCTATACATCGTGGTTAAGTTAACATTTCATTTGCTATAGCCTGCCAATCGCGAAGTTAGACAGTCCATCTGCTGTTAATATTCATGGTTCACGATAGCAATGTTCCCACGAAAACAGTCGCTTACCTAGCACCGCAGTTAGCTTCCACACCGGCGATTAGTGATTTAGCATACGTCATATTTAGTTGTCAAGAAAAATGAGCAATATTAAATTCACAGCTTATGTAATGCAGTTCAATTCTAAACCTACGACAATACTGTCTGTTCACGAATGCATTGTCTCTACCACAAGCATCATTCTGCAAAAACAACAGCGTTCACGTAATACGACGTCCGTTTAGAATGTCCACCACAAAGACAAATTTCAAACCGTGTCTAACACACGAAAGCCCGGTATTAATATAGCGTTAAACGCATACCGTTACTACACACAATACTTGCTTCCGTACCGCCACGGCCGCTGTGGCCGAGCGATTCTACGCGCTTCAGTCCGGAACAGCGCTGCTGCTCCGGTCGCCGGTTCGAATCCTGCCACGGGCATGATTGTGTGTGCTGTCCTCAGGTTAGTTAGGTTTAAGCAGTTCTAAGCCTAGGGGACTGATGACCTCAGATGTTAAGTCCCATAGTGCTTAGAGCCATATGAACCATTTCGTACCGCCACGCTCACGCGCCATCCGCGACTGTCTGCCACACTGTTCGGCCCGACGACTGCCAATGCTCCACAGTTCTTACATCTGCCTCTTGCATTCCGTCCCACACAATACATTTAATAAAACTATTTGAAAGATCATCAGAAAAAAAATCCAATGCTTTACATAAGGAACACGTATAGAAAACAGCAAAGTAAACATGGTCACACTTGATGTTCTACACTATATAACCAAATGAAAAACATCCTACGTCATCAGAAATATATCCATAAAGTACGCCGCGCGGGATTAGCCGAGCGGTCTGGGGCGCTGCAGTCATGGACTGTGTGGCTGGTCCCGGCGGAGGTTCGAGTCCTCCCTCGGGCATAGGTGTGTGTGTTTGTCCTTAGGATAATTTAGGTTAAGTAGTGTGTATGCTTAGGGACTGATGACCTTAACAGTTAAGTCCCATAAGATTTAACACACATTTGAACATTCTTTTTTTCTATAAAGTACAAGATAGTAACATAAAGGAAAAAAAATTATATCTCGTTATTAGTCATGGCATCACAAGCGCTACTTTCGTTACGGCGAATTTGCCGTTCGCGTGGAACGTGCCTTTCGTAACCATTTCAAGATTCAGCCGCAATATTCTGCTCGCGGAAGAATACTGAATTGGGAAAGAAACGTCCGTGGTGGAACTGCCACTGCATCGAATCGAGAGTCAACCGGCCCTCTGAAAACCGTTCGAATTCCCGAGAACTTCGAATGGGTGGGTAGCAGTTTACAGGCAAGCACTCGCAGTTCTTTACGAAAACGTCCCCAAACGCTGAACATTTCGCCGGCGTCTATTCATCGCATAATCCAGTGTGATCTGCATTATAATCCGTACATGTTAACTGTGGCACAAAAGTTGGACCCCTGAGATTATCAAAAAAGAAAAACATTCGCCTACCAGATGCTCGAGAAAATCAAGGATAAAGACATTGATCCTGATCGAATTTTGATGACGAGACGAGGCACACTTCCATCAGTCCCCTAGAACTTAGAACTACTTAAGCCTAACTAACCTAAGGACATCACACACACATCCATGCCCGAGGCAGGATTCGAACCTGCGACCGTAGCAGTCGCGCGGTTCCGGACTGAGCGCCTAGAACCGCTCAGCCACCACGGCCGGCGGGGGTGGGGGGAATAAACAAAATTATCGCCACTAGCCTCCTGAGAACAAGCGTTCAAAAACTGGGTGAAACGTCTCGAGTATTGTGTAACAGCGACTGGTCGTCATTTGTCTGATGTAGTAATTCATTAGTTAATTTGAATAAATGTTGTACCTTGTGTAAAATGTTCAACTTTGTTTTGCGATTAGTTTGTTGTTATTCAAATTTGAAACAGCCAAAACATTGTGAAACACCAAGGAAATTTCTCTCACACGCTGCCACCAAGTGTGCAAGGAGCTGGTTAGTTGACGATTCTAATAGAAACTCGTGACCTCAGACGTACCGTTCCGATGCTAAACGGTAAAACGTCTTTCTGTCGCCCTTCCTGCCGACAGTAGCAGTTCCTTTATTATGTGAGTGACGCGACTTATTTCAAAATACTATAGCCCTAAGTCCCCGTGCGCATGGTAAAAGTTAATTTGTATTTCTAGAGAACCAGCACAATTAGGACCCTAAAATTAATATCCCTTGGAAATATTAATGTAAATTTCTGGGCTGTTCTTATTAAAGGCATTTGTTCGCCACTATTCATAGTAAGTAATTCATAGTAAGTATTGCGGAATGCTGGTAGGACTTCCCTCGAGTTAGATAATGGCATCTTCTCTCTGTCAGTAGTTACTGCGCAGAGATCTGAGTTTGTTTAGCTTTGTCATCTTGCTGAGCGGAACGTTTTTAGATCTTTAACATCGCAGACAAGGTTCGAGCAGTTTTGTTTCATCCATTTCACTAACATCTCGCCGTTTTGTAGTTTGAGGCATATATCCAGGTGGTGTGATGGCAGCTCAAACCTCCAATGTAAATCGCGTGGTGCTTTAAAGCTGGCAATGATGGATTTGGCCAATCAATACTAGGTGTTTTGTAAATGGACAATACTCTTGGTCGTAATAACTCAGGGAAGACAAACTCTATGTTGTGATCACTGTTAATGTCAGGTCGTGTGGTAGCGTTCTCGCTTCCCACGCCCGGGTTCCCGGGTTCGATTCCCGGCGGGGTCAGGGATTTTCTCTGCCTCGTGATGACTGGGTGTTGTGTGCTGTCCTTAGGTTAGTTAGGTTTAAGTAGTTCTAAGTTCTAGGGGACTGATGACCATAGATGTTAAGTCCCATAGTGCTCAGAGCCATTTTGTTAATGTCAATCTTTCCATATTCTTTAATATTGTTGCGAAGGTACATTATGGAGCCATGAGTATTTGAGGCTATGCTTCCAACAGTTTTATATCCAGTATCTGGATAAGCCACGGTTGCAAAATACTAACACAGATTCTTTACAGTCGAACTGAAAAACTGGTAGAAGCCGACCTCGGAGAAGATCGGTTTGGATTCCGTAGAAATGCTGGAACACTCCAGACAATACTGACCCTGCGACTTAATCTTAGAAGATAGGTTGAGGAGAGGCAAACCTACATTCATAGCATTTGTAGACTTAGAGAAAGCTTTTGACAATGTTGACTGGAATACTCTCTTTCAAATTCTGAAGGTGGCAGGGGTAAAACACAGGGAGAGAAAGGCTATTTACAATTTGTGCAGAAACCAAATGGCAGTTATAAGGGTCGAGGGGCACGAAATGGAAGCAGTGATTGAGAAGGGAGTGAGACAGGGTTGTAGCCTATACCCGATGTTATTCAATCTGTATATTGAACAATCAGTAAAGGAAACAAAAGAAAAATGTGGAGTAGGAACTAAAATCCATAGAGAAGAAATAAAAACTTCGAGGTTTGTACTACTGCCAAAGACAGCAAAGGATCTGGAAGAGCAGTTGAACGGAATGGACAGTGTCTTGAAAGGAGGATATAAGATGAACATCAACAAAAGCAAAACGAGGATAATGGAACATAATCGACTTAAATCAGATGATGCTCAGAGAATTAGATTACGAAACGAAGTACTTAAAGTAGTAGATGAGTTTTGCTATTTGAGCAGCAAACTAACTGATGATGGCCGAAGTAGAGGGGATATAAAATGTGGACTGGCAATGGTAAGAAAAGCATTTCTGAAAAACAGAAATTTATTTGCATGGATTATAGATTTAAGTGTTAAGAAGTCCTTTTTGAAAGTATTTGTTTGGATTGTAGCTATGTACTGAAGTGAAACATGGACGATAAATAGTTTAGAAAGAGGAGAATAGAAGTTTTCGAAATGTGGTGCTACAGAAGAATGAGGACGATTAGATGGGTATATCACGTAAATAATGAGGAGGTACTGAATAGAATTGGGGGAAGAGGAAAAATGGTTCAAATGGCTCTGAGCACTATGGGACTCAACTGCTGAGGTCATTAGTCCCCTAGAACTTAGAACTAGTTAAACCTAACTAACCTAAGGACATCACAAACATCCATGCCCGAGGCAGGATTCGAACCTGCGACCGTAGCGGTCTTGCGGTTCCAGACTGCAGCGCCTTTAACCGCACGGCCACTTCGGCCGGCGGGGGAAGAGGAATTTGTGACACAACTTGACTAGAAGAAGGGGTTGGTTGGTAGGACACTTTCTGAGACATCAAGGGATCACCAATTTAGTATTGGAGGGCAGCGTGGAGGGTAAAAATCATAGAGGGAGACCAAGAGATGAATACACTAAGCAGATTCAGAAGAAGGTAGGTTGCAGTAGTTACTCGGAGATGAAGAGACTTGCACAGGATAGAGTAAGATGGAGAGCTGCATCAAACCAGTCTCTGGGCTGAAAAATACAACATCAACAACAACAACATCGGGAGAACTGCTCTTCGCCTAATACATGCGATTCCTGTAGTGTGATAACGTCAACCTTGTTTCTTTAGCAATTCTGCTCAGTTGTTCCCCATTTTCTTGACTTACGCCCTCATTTTTGAGTTACAGGATTCGGATTTGTGGTCCTACAAGTGCTTCCAACGGTGATCACATCTGCTTCGGCTGCCTCGACATTTGGCCACTTTGTATGAACAGAGCGTCACCCAGGTTGCCCCATTTTGGAGGTTGTTTACACACTTCGCACACTGATATTTCATTTACATATTCTGACTGAATTTCCCTTATGGTCTGTCACTCAACTATCAGCCGAATGTCTGTAATCGAAGAAGGTCATTCCGCGCAAGAACCTACAACTAATTTCGACCGTTTCATTGCAAGTTGTAGTCGAATGTCTATGTGCGCACATACCACAAGCTCGACTGCTGTCTGGCATTCACAGTAATGAAGTCTATCCTAAATTGATACCAAGTCCAAATGCCAGAGTCTCATATGTCAAGGTCGATAAGGTGATGGCCCATGGTTGAGTGGCTGGCTGCTCAAGAGGATGGCACACACAAAGACGGGGAACTCGTCTGAAACTGGCACCGTCAGAGACCACGTTTGTTGAGGCGAAGGCTCGTAGTAAGCTGGCTGGCTGTTTTGGGAGAGCGAAATGATCCAAGATTGGCGGCTGCGCTCGTCCAGTGGCTGGGACCGAACTGCTGGGACTGCGACTGACTCGATGACGAAGACCGAACTGCCTTGCTTTGGGTGTGCGTCAGCACAAATACTGCAGCGGCGGAGGAATACCGCACAGCTAATTTGCTGCCACGTGACCTGGTGGACGCAAGTACTGCTGTAGACTGTCGCGCCTTCTACTGGCGATGAAAACGCTATCTGGTCGCAGCGGCGGCTGTCACTGTTTCCTCTGACAAGAACCCATTGCTCTTGTTGTCCTGGGCTGTTGTGTTTGGTCCTCAATAACACAGCAACTGCAGGCCCGTGTTATTGCTGTTATCATGCAGAACTGTTGTATTCGTTCCTCGAGGATGCCTAACTGGCAGGCGTGCGATTCAACAACCCACAGAATTGGTCAGTGTTGTTCGTTGACTATTTGTCTGGATAGAGAAGAGTCAGTTTATGTTCCAAAGCCTAATTATACAACATACATTGTCTCAACTCTGTGACATGTGTCTTTAAGTGTATACATAAACTAATGGAAAAAATGTAACTCCTAGGTACCGTTCCTTTTTACATGTAACTAACTTTAAGCCAAAAATTTATATAACGAATGCGACACATTTAGTAACAATTTTTAAGGAAGATAATAACCAACAACAGAAAATAAAATGAATGGGAGGCAAGACAAAAAGGACTTGGACGAATGGCAGATTGAACAGGAGACCTTACTTAGCAGAGACGAATCCACACTAGAAGTCAAGAAATTTAAAGGTTTTCAGTAAAATAAAATAAACAGAAAAACAACTAGTGTCAAATGGTCAGATGAGAGAGAGAGTTGACAGAGACACTGAAAGAATTTTTGAATAAGAGGAAGAAAAAGAGTACTTATCTTGACGTGCTCTTTAGATGGCCAGTAACTATATAAAAAAAAAAAAAAAAAAAAAAAAAAAGATCACCGAAGGCAACACAGAAAGTGCTGAAAGATATTTGGGTGAAGCAGAACTAACCGAACGGTGTCTTGCATAAGGGGGGGTTTCTCTCCAATTTCTCTTAGGAAACACGGAAAGTAAGGAGCTAAAATATCGAAAACGTGGTCAAAACAGCACACACTCCATTGCAGAGTGACAGGTCATTCCGTAAACAATCACCCAGAATGTAGCTAAGCCATTTCTTCACAACATCTTTTCTCCTAGGAGTAATAGCCCTCAAAGATCACGGGAGACTCTGCGTTGAATTTGGAAGGTTCGAGAGAGGTACTTGCGTGAGCGAAACTGTGAAGGTGGGTGTCGTGAGTCGTGCCTGGGTAGCTCAATCGATAAGAGCACTGCCAGCGAAAGGTAAGGTATCAGCTTCGATTCCAGATCCTAGCTACAGTTTTAATCTGCCAGAAAGCTTCGCATGGTTAATTACTTAACCATTTTTAGAGGCTGCGACTTGTCTGCACGTGTAAGAAATGCTGTCGAAAATAAAAGACTCTCCCTAACCACGTACGGGGGGATGCTCTGACATCGGCGTTGGTGCGAAGGACAAGAATGACGCACACCAGTAACCCGTAATCTACGCTTGTTAAACTGCGCGATAATTAGGCTTTGCCAGCCAGCGAACTAGTTACTAGCGCCAACCAGCCACGCAACACCCGCAAATCTCGGGTTCGCGTGTTGGCGTTCCGAGTATTCAGAAGGCTCTCTGAAAGGCCGCGTGCGCGCACTGGTTGCCTAGTTACCAAGTGTCGGCCAGCCAGTACGCTCACGTGAGGCCAGCAACAAAATGTTTGAAGACGGTCTGTGATTAGGGGTATTACGAAAGCGCCACCGCGCCCGTGAACGCGTTACACCCTGGTGAAGTGGTGGCTATTAACACGGAAGTAGCTGATGATTCACCCTTCGGCTGGTAAAATTGAGTAAATGTCTCACAAAGGAGTAAAACTACCCATTTTAATATATTTATGGATAGTATAGAGTCAAACTATCGGGCAAACTGAACAGAATCTTTGACGAAGGACAGAATTTAAGTAACAATAAAATCAAGGCTCATCTATATGAGATGGTCAAACTCAGGCTGCAATTACAGAGGATTATTCGTCTACTTTTGAAAACCGCTAATATGTACAGAGTGTAATGGGTATAACTGCAGATATTTCTTTCGGGGACTCAGGACTGCGTACTGGACAATATTACTGAACCGTGGTACTGTTCAATTCTTTAGAAAATCAAAATGACAATCTCATCGCAGTTATTTAAACAAAATAAGAAGCCCGGGATCACTGGTGATGGACAAGCTTGTGATTGTTTTACAATTTTAATTTGACTCAAAACACACTTTGGTTCAAATGGCTCTGAGCACTATGGGACTCAACTTCTGAGGTCATCAGTCCCTTAGAACTTAGAACTACTTAAACCTAACTAACCTAAGGACATCACACACATCCATGCCCGAGGCAGGATTCGAACCTGCGACCGTAGCGATCGCGCGGTTCCAGACTGTAGCGCCTAGAACCGCACGGCCACTCCGGCCGGCAAAACATACTTTATTATAAACTTCAAATCGGACATTTGCCTTCTGACTGATGCAATATGCAAATTTTCACTTTAACTGAATTACATAAACACGAATAAGATTCATATTTTGCATCCGCACCCAAAAACATAGATAGTAAGCACGGTGAATACTCAGTCATAAACAATCGTTCTTGTTTAACCATATCTCAAAAGGCTAGTAACACTATACACTTCCAACCCAAAGCTACACAGCCACATAATACCACAACTTCATTAAAAAAAATAAAAAAAAACAAAGGTCTTAAAGCTTAATAAAACTGAACTGCCCACATATAGGTCCACAGTGAAATATGCTTATACTAAAAATGCAAAGTGGGCCAACCAAGGTCGCAGACTGGCATACAGGAAAAATAACAAGTTGCACATTCATTAAAGATACACTAATGATTAACATAAATGTTGAATAAGAATGGCTAGTAATAGCCAATAAAATAATTTACAGAAACGCTAATATTAGCAAAGTGGCCTCACTTAATTTTAGAGAATAGCGCTAAGGCCCACAGCAGTATTTGGAATCAATAACGCTACGGCCGGCAGGCAGTACGAGCGTTCACTCCCCACGGCCTGTGCACAGGCTCACTAGCAGGCGGTATATATTTATATACAGTCCGACCATCCTCACAATGCGCGGTCCTAACAAGAATCCATAACCTCACCGACGCCAGGAAACGAGCAGACTTAACAAAGGGCCTGCAGCACAAATAGACTCAATGAAAACAAGGTCAAATCACAGCCACACTGGAATATATAATAAGCATGCCCCCAAATTCTTATGGAGCAATACTCTAACAGTACCCGTCTCCCAGTAAATTAGAAGGAAACTTAGAGATCACTTGCAGTTGCCTTAAGGCACTTTCAACATTAAATAAACATACCAAATCCTGCCGTGACGAATGATTAAACCATTAACTCTACGGATGCCGGGCGCGTACACAACGGCAACTAGTCCCAAAGCGATCAATATGTCCTAAAACAAGTTAGTCTAGAGACTTGCGGTACACGGCTGTTAGAAGGGGGCAAGTTCTTTCACGTACTCTGTGTAGAATCGAACTGGAATCCCGTCAGGTCCAGTGGAGGAAAGTCCACTGGACCTGACGGCATACCAATTCGATTCTACACAGAGTACGCGAAATAACTTGCCCCCCTCTAACAGCCGTGTACTGCAAGTCTCTAGAGGAACAGAAGGCTCCAAATGATTGGAAAAGAGCACAGGTAGTCCCAGTCTTCAAGAAGGGTCGTCGAGCAGATGCGCAAAACTATAGACCTATATCTCTGACGTCGATCTGTTGTAGAATTTTAGAACATGTTTTTTGCTCGAGTATCATGTCGTTTTTGGAAACCCAGAATCTACTCTGTGGGAATCAACATGGATTCCGGAAATAGCGATCGTGTGAGACCCAACTCGCTTTATTTGTTCATGAGACCCAGAAAATATTAGATACAGGCTCCTAGGTAGATGCTATTTTCCTTGACTTCCGGAAGGTGTCCGCAGCTCGTAGTCGTGCGGTAGCGTTCTCGCTTCCCACGCCCGGGTTCCCAGGTTCGATTCCCGGCGTGGTCGGGGATTTTCTCTGCCTCGTGATGACTGGGTGTTGTGTGATGTTCTTGGCTTGTTAGGTTTAAGTAGTTCTAAGTTCTAGGGGACTGATGACCATACATGTTCAGTCCCATAGTGATCAGAGCCATTTGAACCATTTTTGAACTTCCGGAAGGCGTTCGATACAGTTCCGCACTGTCGCCTGATAAACAAAGTAAGAGCCCACGGAATATCAGACCAGCTGTGTGACTGGATTGAAGAGTTTTTAGCAAACGGAACACAGCATGTTGTTATCAATGGAGGGACGTCTACAGACGTTAAAGTAACCTCTGGCGTGCCACAGGGGAGTGTTATGGGACCATTGCTTTTCACAATATATACAAATGACCTAGTAGATAGTGTCGGAAGTTCCATGCGGCTTTTCGCGGATGATGCTGTAGTATACAGAGAAGTTGCAGCATCAGAAAATTGTAGCGAAATGCAGGAAGATCTGCAGCGGATAGGCACTTGGTGCAGGGAGTGGCAACTGACCCTTAACATAGACAAATGTAATGTATTGCGAATACATAGAAAGAAGGATCCTTTATTGTATGATTATATGATAGCGGAACAAACACTGGTAGCAGTTACGTCTGTAAAATATCTGGGAGTATGCGTGCGGAACGATTTGAAGTGGAATGATCATATAAAATTAATTGTTGGTAAGGTGGGTACCAGGTTGAGATTCATTGGGAGAGTCCTTAGAAAATGTAGTCCATCAACAAAGGAGGTGGCTTACAAAACACTCGTTCGACCTATACTTGAGCATTGCTCATCAGTGTGGGATCCGTACCAGATCGGGTTGACGGAGGAGATAGAGAAGATCCAAAGAAGAGCGGCCCGTTTCGTCACAGGGTTATTTGGTAACCGTGATAGCGTTACGGAGATGTTTAGCAAACTCAGGTGGCAGACTCTGCAAGAGAGGCGCTGTGCATCGCGGTGTAGCTTGCTCGCCAGGTTTCGAGAGGGTGCGTTTCTCGATGAGGTATGAATATATTGCTTCCCCCTACTTATACCTCCCGAGGAGATCACGAAGTTAAAATTAGAGAGATTCGAGCGCGCACGGAGGCTTTCAGACAGTCGTTCTTCCCGCGAACCATATGCGACTGGAACAGAAACGGGAGGTAATGACAGTGGCACGTAAGGTGCCCTCCGCCACACACCCTTGGGTGGCCTGCGGAGTATAAATGTAGATGTAGATGTAAAACTTGATGAAAACCACTTAAAACACACACTCCACAAATGATGAGAAACGAAATGAGGAACATCAGCCTCCTTAAAATAGCCACTGTGGAACCAAATTCAGAACCATCTCCGTCAGCTACCCATGCCAAAATAAGTTTCAACAATCTTCTTGGTTAAACACAGAATAACTTGGAGTTTGCAAATTACGAACTGGGAAGCTGTTCAGCGTGAGACGACGAACCCACCACAATTTTGCACGTCAAGGCGCCCAATGATCGGCACCGTACATCCGATGCGACGAAAGACAAGGACGGCAGCACGGCGAGTCCCATGCACCACGGTTAGGGACGCCAGCTTATTTTCAACACAAGTTGGCTCAATGAACGCCGACCGGAGACTCTCCCGTCCCACGTTCACCCGGAAAACCCGCCGGGGGGGGGGGGGGGGGGGGGAGCCGTCAAAGATAGCGAGACAGCCGAATATCGACATCAGAAACGCCACGGCTCAATTGTATCAATATTTACGTCATTTGCAGACTAGTAACTATAGCTATTGCAGCTCCTATGTTTTTAGGTTGGGCACAAGCAAGCCATTAATGCTTGTTTCCCGGTGGTTAAGTACTGAAGTGTAGATGCATGGATTCAAAACGGTGAGTCTAGACTGACAAGCGTGGTCCACTTAGAGGTGCAGTTACGACTGCGCATAATACATAAGGTCATTAAGTTTGTGACTTGTTTGTGGGTAGACTGTTTGCTGCAGAGAAAAAACAATCAACACAATTACGCGCTTACATATTAAGCTACGACATATAAAAATATCTTCACCCACATCCCCTACAGATGTATATCCCTGTATAAGTGGACACATCAATGCAATCAAGCATATTTCATGTAAGATCACTTCGTGCTCTCATTGCTGGTCTTTTATGGTTAACAGTCAGTCTTTTATAAACCACCCCTTTAACACGTCTCTGAACAATATTCAAATTGTCGTACAAACTGAACAGTTACTGCGACCAAGGATGAAATAAAAGTAACGATCCGATCAGACCAACTTCAGACTCAACAGTCTGAAATGATCGAACTCGGACTTCTGTTTCAGATGGTTATTCGATATCTTTTGAACAACATGCTTAATTTTTTGGAAAATGTGTCATGGTAATGAAATCCTGTGTGTTTTATGAAGAACACTTCGTGGTATCATTGTTGCTGTTTTACGGTTAGCAGTCAGTCCATTTGACCTCATATGACGATTCTGATATTGTAAATATCGTAGCTGTCATTTCTTCTAATACATAGGCACATACGGTCACGCTAGTAGATATAAACTGTGTCATATTATTTCTGGCTGTGACCTGGAACTCATGCACTTGGCTATAGTGGACACTAGACTTGCTTTCCAGTATCGTAGAGAAGGATCCTTTTTCCAGCCTGGTTAATCGCCTACTCTTCCTGTAAACTTTCTAAATTGCTTGTGGTCACGATCTATTACGGTTGCTTAAGACCTAATGAATTTCACATGATGGGAAGTGTTTTCCAGCTCTTTTTCAAGACCTATGGCACGAAGCAGCACTTTGCAGAGAAATGTTACTATTGTGATTGTGATATAACCTGCATTTACATCTACGCTCAGCAAGCCATCATTCGGTGTGTAGTGGAGGGTACTTTGTGTAACGCCGGCATTTCCCCTCTTTCCTGTCCTTACCGTGAATGGATCGCGGGGAGAACACTCGTTGGTAAGCCTACAAGCGGGCTGGAATCTCTCTAATTTTACGTTCACGGTCTTCCTGCAAGATATGTATCGGAGGAAGCAACATATCTGTTGACTCATGTAGGAACGTACACTCTCTCAGAATATTAACCACACCGTGGTGCAGAACACCTCTTTTGCATCGTCTGCACTGTACCTGGATGAGCGTCTCCGTGATCCTTTTGTGATTACTAAACGAACCTATAGCGAAATGCGCAGTTTTTTCTTTGGATTATCTCTATTGCTTCTATCAATCCTATGCGGTATTAATCACAGACCGGCGAGCAACATTCAAGTATTGGTCGACGACGGGTTTCGTAACCTACGTACCTCCTTTCACGATCGTGATGGACTACCTTCGTGAGGGTTCTCCATTGAGTCTCAGTCTGGTATCTACCTTTT
This sequence comes from Schistocerca nitens, assembly GCF_023898315.1. Lineage (NCBI taxonomy): Eukaryota > Metazoa > Arthropoda > Insecta > Orthoptera > Acrididae > Schistocerca > Schistocerca nitens. The sequence goes on from NC_064617.1 coordinate 844,604,430, forward strand.
CTGCGATTCATTTTATGCAGTCATGCCACTTTAAATCAGTTTGTACACATACTCCTAGATATTCGTATGTGTGGGACTGCTTCCAGTGATTATTCCGCAATCGTGTAATCATACGATAGTGGGTCTTTCCACCTGTTTATGCACAACACGTTACATTTGTTTCTGCTGAGGGTCAGCTGCAAACCTCTGCACCAGTCGTACCTCCTCTCCAGGTCTACTTGTATTTCGATACTATTTTCTAGCCGTTCGACCTCTCTGTGCACAACAGCATCAACATCGAAAAGCCTCATGGAATTCCCGACGTTACCCACTGGGTCATTTACACATGTCGATTTTTTCCACAGTGTACAAACACTAGGGATTGATGGATGAGTGGATACGGAACAAAAAGGGTCAGATGAACTTATGTCCAGATATACATGGTTTCCATACTAGAGACCATTTACTCAATCATATTCGTTACAGAGACTGCGGTCTAATACGCGCAGCAACAGTTATAGTATGTGTTGAAAATGGTTTCCATGTGCCTCAACGCATGCATGTGCGCGAGGTAGCATGTACTGTCTCACACGTTCACAATGTCCAGGCTGCAACCGAACACTGTCAAAGGCAGCATGAATACGCTGCTCCAGTGTCTCCACACCTGGAATTGGTTCTGCATACACGACACTTTCGAGATGGCTCCATAACCAGATATCGCGTGGGTTGAGATCTGGTGCACGAACAGGCCATGCAACTCGACCTCCTCATCCATCCATCGACCAGGGAAGACACGATTGTGATGCGTCCGGACTTTAACGGCCAAGCCGGTTGGAGCACCATCATGTGGCAGCCACATAACCCTTCGAATCATCAATGGCTCTTCTTCTAGCAGGGAAGGCAAAGTCACCAGCGAGAAACGCCGATAGTTACGGCCTTTTAGCCGAGGTGAAAGGAAGACTGGTCCCAAAACACGCGGCCACATTCCGGCTGCACCTATCCTGATGATTCGCTGTCACCATGTCATGGGGGTTCTGCACACTACCCCACAGATGACCTTTATGAAAGTTGAAGAAACCACTGCGCCTGAAGGTGGCCTCATCTGTGAACAGGATGGATGACACAAATCCCGGAATCGTGGTTGACTGGTGGAGAAGTCAGTGACAAAATTGCTCCCGATGTGTAAAGTCTGTCGCTAGCAAGCCCTGCACATGCTGTAAGTGATAAGGCTAGTAATAATTGTCATGGAGAATGTTCCTCACGGTCATCTGGCTTACCCTGTACTGACGGTCCAACTGCCTGGTACTCACACGGTGGTCCCTTCCACAGTGTTTATCACATTTTCCTGTCCGCAGCTCGTGATCTTGCGGTAGCGTTCTCGCTTGCCGCGCACGGGGTCCCGGGTTCGATTCCCGGCAGGGTCAGGGATTTTCTCTGCCTCGTGATGACTGGGTGTTGGGTGTCTTTCATCATCATTGACTCGCAAGTCGCCGAAGTGCCATCAGCTAAGAAGGACTTGCAATTTCGGCGGCCGAACACCCCAGCCTACAATGCCGTACGATCATTTCATTTCATCACATTTTCCTCCAGGTCTGCTGTCCGAACATTTCGGACATTAATGATTTCCTGCTTCCTGAAACTACCCTGTCTCAGACAAACGGTGAAGCACTGTTGCAAACATTGAATGCTATGGTTGTCTCCTGATGCATCCTTGCTGCCCGCCTTCCATTGCCATTTGCCTTTCCGTAACAACACCATGTCGCAAGCTCTCGATTCGAATACGGAACCATTGTGTACAACGCAGTATCACATCCACTAAACGTTGAATCAGCAAGAGAAGTGAACCAGGCTCAACATTTCCAGCCACTACGGCAGGAGAGAGCGGTAGGGCATGACGCTTGAGGAACAGTACCACCCTCTAGGAGGAAACCATGCATGCTGTAACTGTGGTTTCATGGTACAGTGCGTATTAGGCTGAAATCTCTTTAACAAAGTATGATTGAATAAACGGTCTCTAGCATGGAAACCATGCATTTCCCGACATAAGTTCATTAGACCTGTTTCGTTCCGTATCATCTCAGCGATCAGTCCCTAGAGTTTGCACACGGTGGAAAAATGGTTCAAATGGCTCTGAGCACTGTGGGACTTAACATCTGAGGTCGTCAGTCCCCTAGACTTAGAACTACTTAAACCTAACTAACCTAAGGTCATCACACACATCCATGCCCGAGGCAGGATTCGAACGTGCGACAGTAGCAGCAGCGCGGTTCCAGACTGAAGCGCCTAGAACCGCTCGGCCACAGCGGCCAGCTGCACCCAGTGGAGAAAATCACCATGTATACAGGGTGATCAATCCTTAACCCCTCCTAGCACACTGGACTCTTATTCTGGAGGAGGACGGTTCAATCACGTGTCCAGCCATCTTGATTTAGGTTTTCCGTGAGTTCTCTAAATCGCTTCAGGCAAATGCATGAAAGGTTCCTTTGAAAGGGCACGGCCGACTTCCTTCCCTATACTTCCCTAATCCGATGGGACAGATGACGTTGCTGTTTGGTCTTTTCCACCAAGTCAACCAACCAACCAACCTTAACTCTGCCTGGCGGGCAGCAGCAGACGGCGCCACTGGCGGGGAGTATGTTTTCCCTCCACTGCGAGGCCTTTGTTTGCGCAGGTAGCATGTGTTTGTTACGCGACGCAGTGCAGTGTATTCAGAGAAAATGTTCCAAGTGAAATGCGAAATTCAACTATTCTATTCACTAAAAAGTTTTTATGTATGAGTCATATGAGCATACAAAATCAGTGCGTGCAGTATGCAGATTACTTCAAGAGGAATTTCCTGATGTTCAGGTACGTAATCAGAGTACGCTTCATCTATTGATAAATAACTTTCGCGAAACGGGAAGTGTTCTGGACAGGAACATGGACAGCCACGTTCAGTACTCACAGAAGAAACTCTGGGTGACATTCGGCATGCTCTGGAAAGGTCTCCTGGAAAACCAGTTCGACCTCTTTCTCAGAAAATGGGAATTTCCCATTGGCTCTATTCTAACAGTTACAAAGTTATAGCCCTATAGAATAACTGCAGTGCAAGAACTTCAACCGGGTGACCCTGGAAGAAGGCTGCGGTTTTGTGATAGGATTTTGAGTAGGATGCATGACGGAGAAATTAACCTACCGCGCGGGATTAGCCTAGCGGTCTAAGGTACACTTGTTTGCCCACTGCTTGAATACTGCTCATCAGTGTGGGATCCGTACCAGATAGGGTTGATAGAAGAGATAGAGAAGACCTAACGGAGAGCAGCGCGCTTCGTTACAGGGTCATTTAGTAATCGCGAAAGCGTTACGGAGATGATAGATAAACTCCAGTGGAAGACTCTGCAGGAGAGACGCTCAGTAGCTCGGTACGGGCTTTTGTTGAAGTTTCGAGAACATACCTTCACCGAGGAGTCAAGCAGTATATTGCTCCCTCCTACGTATATCTCACGAAGAAACCATGAGGATAAAATCAGAGAGATTAGAGCCCACACAGAGGCATACCGACAATCCTTCTTTCCACGAACAGCACGAGACTGGATTAGAAGGGAGAACCGATAGAGGTACTCAAGGTACCCTCCGCCACACACCGTCAGGTGGCTTGCGGAGTATGGATGTAGATGTAGATGTAAGGCGCTGCAGTCATGGACTTTGCGGCTGGTCCCGGCGGAGGTTCGAGTCCTCCCTCGGGCATGGGTGTGTGTGTTTGTCCTTAGGATAATTTAGGTTACGTAGTGTGTAAGCTTAGGGACTGATGACCTTAGCAGTTAAGTCGCATAGGATTTCACACACATTTGAACACAACAGAGAAATTAACCCTCACCTAACTTTCTTTCCGGACGAATCATGGTTCCAGCTAAGTGGATATGTTAATTCACTAAATAGCCGTTACTGGAGTTCTGAAAAGCCTAACGTAATACACGAGGGAACTCTACATCATCAAAAAAGAGGAGTGTGGTGTGATATTAGCGGTGAGAGAATAATAGGCTCGTTGTTTCAGGAAACAATTAACAGTGAAAGATATGTGAAAAATATTTTGCTGCCTTTTTTTTTTTTTTTTTTGGCCAGTTAACTGAGAGAAAACGTGCTTTTGCGAAATTTCAGCGGGGCTCTGCAGCACTGAAGTGAACTTCTCATTTCAGGAAATTCGTGACTTGATTCAATATAGAGTTCTCTCTAATAACATATGGCCTCCTCGTTCCCCCGATTTAACCCTCTGCGAGTGTACAAATCAAATCTACGCACTTTAGATGAACTTAAAACTAACGTTCGTCAATAAATCGCTGTCATTTCTCAGAGCGAACTGCAGAGTATAATGAGTAATTTCCTAAGCAGAAGTCGAAAGTGCCTGAACAACGAAGGGAGGCAGTTCCAGGATCTTCTCGCTTAGTATACGTGAGTAATTTACTTTTCTTTTTTAGTGTTTATGTTAGGTATTATTTATTTATTTCATTAAATCGCCCCCTTGAAGATGAGTCGGATGCTGCTAAATCTAATAGCAGAGACTTGTTATTGTTACAATCGTATTGGTAAGCAGTTGTTAATGTTATTTTAAATAACATAAACAACATTTTGTACAAAAAATTCTTTAGGGTTACTGAGAATTTAATGCTTTACGATTGTTAAAATGATCCTATTTAATTCGTTTCTGTCTAATTGCGAAGAATATAATTTTTATAAAGCGAACGTTAAAAAAATTTAATACAGTAAGTGTAGCACAAAAAGTTGCAGTATGTAGAGGGAAGTGATATGCTACATTTAGATGTGTAATATAGTCTAACTAACTTGTTGATTGATAATATCTTATTTCTACCTGTTTCAGATGACAAGGTCTCGGTAGAACCTCGAACTATTCAAATATGAAATGGTGTGTATTTATGTAGGTTTGTTGTGTTTGCGCGTGTTGCTATATTACTTAGAATATTGCATGTCAGAACACTACCTGATATTCAGTAGCTGTTTGTTTGCCTAATTGTTGGTATTCGTTGTATATTCTATGTGATACATTAGATACACATACACCTGGTGTAACACAGATTGTATACTGATTGAGCATTTGATACAGGTAATACGTAAGTTTTAGCTTCACATGAAGAATAAAGTCATGGTTGTAAACTCATTAGTAGACATAGAACTTAGTTCATTGTTACTTTAGAATGCAACTTTTTTAGTTTTGTGCATGGTTTATACAGAAAATACATTCGATATTTAAAATGCATTGATTGTAGCTTCAAATTAAGAAGAGACTGTGCTTCTGCTTACACATATTAAAACAAGTAATACATTACTGCTTATGTACCGTATACTGTGTACAATATACAGACTGTCGTTGAGGAGGAAGAGCCTCGAGATGAAAGTTCTTCAAGCCTTCTCCTCCAAAGAGACGTTCGCGTGATTACTAAGAGTCTTATTGCGTGGTGTCACAGCTTGTGTCAGTGCTGTGTTTGTTTTATGATTGTCATTGAGTGTTGTGCTGTATGTGACTGTGTTTTGGCATGCAGTGCCATGTGTTGTTGGTTGGTGTCTCTTACGAGGTGATCCCTTCTGAGTCATGTATCCTCAATGTGTTGGTTCCTACCGCGGTCTCGGAATCTGTGGTCTGTGGTCGTGCTTGTCCCCTCTCAGGTGGCTTGTTGTCTTGGTTCAAAAAATGGCTCTGAGCACTATGAGACTTAACATCTGAGGTCATCAGTCCCCTAGAACTTTCAACTACTGAAACATATCTAACCTAGGGACATCACACACATCCATACCCGAGGCAGGATTCGAACTTGCGACCGCAGCAGTCGAGCGGTTCCGGACTGAAGCGCCTAGAAGCGCTCGGCCACCGCGACCGGCGCTTGTTGCGTTGTTTGTGCTTGTCTATGCCTCCTTCCATACGGGTTTTGGCGCTTGTATTCTTCATGCAGTGTTTTATATACAACGTTACGCATGTTACAAATAACTTAAGTGACTAAAGCGTAACACTTTCTTGCGGTACGCCTGAAGCAACATTTATGTCGAGAAAATTTCCCTCCGCTGCTTTCTGTTCGCTAGAGACTCTACAGCCACACAACTCCTCTGATATTCCGTATGCATGTATTTTGTTTATTAGGCAGCAGTGCGGAACTGTAACGAACGCTTTCCTGCATCAATCAGGGCGCAAGTATCTACTGCTTTCCGTAGACGAACAGAGCGATCTGGGTTTCACACGATCGTTGCACACAGCTTCTGAATCTGATTTTCTGAAAGACCTATATGTAAAAACCATTTTCGTAACGCTACTTTGAGTTCTCAAAATCGAGAAGTCGATTGGCAGCCCTCGACTGAGAGTGTAGGAATCAAGTCGTGGCTGCTGTGTGGTGGAAGTAATGTTTTAAGAGTTATGTGTAGGATGTACGACGTAAGTGATCCACAGTACCAAAGTTATACTGCTGGTACGGAAACCGATAGGAATTTTAGACGTGTAAAGACACGGAATTCGGCTCAGCCATTCTGCACTGACCTGAGCGAGTGTCTTACTTAGTGAGCGAGCACGTACTTGATACGCAGAAGCCTTCTATCAGTACGATGGGCCACTGGCTTCTTAGTTTTTTTTTAGCCGTCAGTCATATTACTTCTTCGATTCCTCTCTTGTGCCAGACTCTTTATTTTAGGGTATCACTTACGTGAGCTCCAGTCTCTGTCCCATTCTATAATTTGTAGCTTCTACTGCCTCTAGTACCATGAAGGGTATTCGCTGATGTCGGAAATCATATCCTACCATCCTGTCCCTTCTTCTTGTCAATGTTTTCCATACTTTCCTTCCTTTGCCGATTCTGTTAAGAAACTACTCACCCTTATCTTATCAGTCCACCTGATTTTCAACATCCTTTGATAGCACCACAGTTTCGACACTCTGATTCTCTGTTTTTCCGGTTTTTTCCACAGTCCACGAAGCACTACCGTACAATACTGTGCTCCAGACGTGCATTCTCAGAAATTTCTTCTCAGATTAAGGCCGATGTCTGATACTAGGAGACTTTTCTCGGACAGAAATTCGCTCTTTGCTTGTGCTAATCTGTTCTTTATATCTTTCTAGCTACATCGTGCTCGCCAGATTTGATGTTAATCATAACGCTAATCTCTTTCCTGCTGCTCCTCATTATACGTCTTTCTTCGGCTTACTCTCAATCCATAATTTGTACTCCTTAGACTGTTCGTTCCTTTCAACAACTGGAGGCAGTCTTCGATAAAAATTATGTAGTCGGCGTGGTCTACAAGAACCAATAAAATAAATTTGTTACCATGGAAATTCGATGTTTTGTGAACTTATCTCTATCTTCGGTTTGCTCTCAATTCATATTCTGTACTCAGACTGTTCATTGTATTCAACAGCTGGAGGTAGCCTTCGATAAAAGTGACGGATCTGGCATGGTCTAACTGAACCAATAAAATAAATCTGCTTCCATGGAAACTCGAACTTTTGTTTACTTACGTCTTACTTCTGTTCACTCTGTATCTATGTTCTGTACTCATTAGACCGTTCATTCCATTCAACAGCTGGAGGTAGTCTTCGATAAAAGTGATGGACTTGGCATGGTCTAACTGACCCAATAAAAGAAATTTATTTCCATTTTTTAAAAATGTTTATCAGCAGCAGTTGCGACAAAAACTACACTCGTGCTCATAAATTAAGGATAATGCTGATACATGGTGAAACAACGCTCTGGTGGGCGGTTTGCGGATTTAAATCGCCTCAGGGTATGAGCATGCGGTGCATTTGACCTGCGGTCGTCGCATGCTGGCGCTGGCAACAGTCCACGTACGCAGAGGTTTGTAGGTGCATGTCAGAGTACGGTGCAGCGAGTTAAGTGTGCAGACGTTTTCAGACGTGCTAATGATGACCGTGTGTTGAAAATGGCTCAAAGAACACATATTGATGACGTTATGAGGGGTAGAATACCAGGGTGACTGGAGGCGGGTCAAAAACAGCAGGTCGCAGCACGGGCCCACCGTGTGCCACAAAGTGTGAAGATTATGGCAACGATTCCAGCAAACATGAAACGTGTCCAGGCGCTACAGTACGGGACGTCCACAGTGTACAACACCACAAGAAGACCGATATCTCACCATCAGTGCCCACAGACGGCCACGGAGTACTGTAGGTAGCCTTGCTCGGGACCATACTGTAGCCACTGGAACAGTTGTCTCCAGACACACAGTCTACAGACGACTGAACAGACATCGCTTATTCGCCCGGAGACCTGCAAGGTACATTCCACTGAGCCCTGGTCACAGAAGGGCCCATAAAGCCTGGTGTCAAGGACACAGTACATGGTCATTGGAACAGTGGTCCCAGGTTATGTTCACGGACGAGTGCAGGTATAGTCTGAACAGAAATTCTCGCCGGGTTTTCATCTGGCGTGAACCAGGAACCAGGGACCTGAATGGAGGTCTTGGTCTGATGGTGTGAGGTAGCATTATGATTGGTGCACGTACACCCCTGAATGTCTTTTACAGGGGAACTGTAGCAGGTCAGGTGTATTGGGACGTCACTTTGCACAAGTATGTCCGCTTTTTTAGGGGTGCAGTGGGTCCCACCTTCCTCCTGATGGACCATAACGCACGGCCCCACCGAGCTACCATCGTGGAGGAGTACCTTGAAACAGAAGATATCAGGCGAATGGAGTGGCCGTCCTGTTCTCCAGACCTAAACCCCATCGAGCAATTCTGGGATACTCTCGGTCGAGGTATCGCTACAGGTCTTCAAATCCGAACAACACTTCAGGAGCTCCGACAGGCACTGGTGCAAGAATGGGAGGCTATACCCCAGCAGCGGCTCGACCACCTGATCCAGAGTATGCCAACCCGTTGTGCGGCCTGTGTACGTGTGCATGGTGATCATATCCCATATTGATGTCGGGGTACATGCGCAGGAAACAGTGGCGTTTTGTAGCACATGTGTTTCGGGACGGTGTTCTCAACTTTCCACCAATACCGTGGACTTACAGATCTGTGTCGTATGTGTTCCCTATGTGACTATGCTATTAGCGCCAGTTGTGTGGCACCGCATTCTGCAATTATTTATGAGCATGAGTGTAGTTAGAGGCTACGTATTAGCTGTTTGTGGAGTACGTATTTCAATCATATGGTAGAATATGAGACTCTTGAGGAGGGTAGCTGGATTACTACAGGGCATTTCATTAGTAGTACAGGAGCAGTGACAATTTTTGTCCTGTTTCGCAGTTCAGAGTGAGGCTTGCAGCACTTTTTACACTCATTTAACAAAATTTCAGTGCACAGCATTAATCCGGTTTCGCCAATAAACATTTGCGGAGCAATACATCGTGTTACTTGCTTTCGCTCCGTGCCTCGATACAGGTTGCGGCCGCGAGCGGCAACTCGCATGGTGGCACGGGAACTCTGTGGAAGAGAGAGAAGGAACATTTAAGCACCTGCTTGAAAACCGCAACAAAAAGACTATCGTACTTACCTGCAGTGAAGAGGTGGATGTCCCGCAAAACACCACGGTGAAGAATTATCCTTAACCCTCTAAAAATAATTTTGGGTAACCACATTTTTAAAGACTAACATCTAAATGGATAACGCGAAAATTAAGCCCCTAGGCATAGCTCTTAAAGTGGTGAATTTGGACAAAATTTCACTCTGATTGACACTATCTGGCTGCAGTAGTACACTGGTTATGATTTTGACCTGTTGGCTAATATCTATATCTACATCGCTTTTCTGCAAATCACATCTAAGTGCCCGGAAGAGGGTACATCGAACCACCTTCATATTAATTCTCTATTATTCCACTTTCTAACAGCGCGCGGAAAATACGAACACCTTTCCGTGCGAGCTCTGTTTTATTATGATGATTGTTTCTTCCTATGTAGGCCAGCGTCAACAAAATATTTTCGTCTTCAAAGGAGAAAGTTGGTGATTGAAATTTCTTGAGAAGCTCCTGCCGCAACAAAAAACGCCTTTGTTTTAATGATTTCTACCCCAAATCCTTTATCTTGTCGGTGACACTTTCTTCCCTATTTGTCAATAATACAAAATGTGTTGCCGTTCTTTGAACTCCCCCTTATACTCCGCTAATCCTACTTGGTAAGTATTCCACACCACACAGTAGTACCCCAATAGAGGTCGGCAGTCTGTTAAGTAGATCTGTTGCATCTTTTAAGTATTCTGCCAATAAAACGCAGTCCTTGGTTTGCCTTACCACAACATTTTCTATGGGTTGTTTCCAATTTAAGTTGTTCGTAATTGTAATTCCTAGGCATTTAGTTGAATTTACGGCCTTTAGATTTAATTTATTTATCGTGTAACCGAAGTTTAACGGATTTCTTTTAGTATTAATGTGGATGACCTCACACATTTCATTATTTATGGGCAATTGTCAATTAAATCGTTTTGCAGTTGGTACTGATCTTCTGATGAAATTACCAGGCGACAAACGACATCATCTGCAAACAATGTAAGACGGCTGCTCAGATTGTCTCTTAAATCTCTGTACATCCATCTTTATTAGATGGTTGCGTGATCAAGGCTGTTCAGTGCAGAACGTCCAATCAAAACACTTTTTAGCAGTCTAAAATTCCATTTTTTATTTTATTGAGCAATCGGTTTTTGCGATGTATTAAGCCATCTTCAGGCCACTTTACGTCTCGCGTATCCTTTAAGCAGGGGTAGACAAAGGGCTTCCGCTACTTAAGGGCTACGTGACATATAAAGGGGCCCGATGATGCCGTAACATATCGCCGAAACTGATTGCTCAATAAATTAACAATTGGAAATTTAGACGGCTGAAAGGTGTTGTGACTCGACGTTATGTCTCTTAAGTCGTTTATATACACTGATGAGCCAAAACGTTATGACCATCTGCTTAATAGCTTGTTTGTCCGTCTTTGAAACGAAATACATCACTGATTCTGCATGTCGGGGATCCGAAAGTCTGTTGGTACTTTTATGGCGGTATGTGGCATTAGATGCCTCGCAGACGTCATGTAATTCGCGTAAATAACGGGCAGCTGATTTGCGTACGCGGTGATGGCGCCCGATAGCGACTGAGATGCGTTCCACAGGATTTACATCTGGCGAATTTGGTCCCCAAAACATCAATGTGAGTTCACTATAATGCTCCTCAAAACACTGTAGCGCGGTTCTAACTCAGAGACATGGGCAATTAACTGCTGAAAGATGACATCGCCATCGGGGAGGACATCGAGCAGGAAAGGATGCAGTTGGTTTACAGCTGCCAGCTTGTCTTCGGTTACTACCACAGGTCTCATGCAACCGCAAGAGAATGACTCCCACAGCATAATACTGCTCTCACCAGCCTGCGTCCGTGGCGCGCTGTACGTTTCCACCCGCCGTTCACCTCGATGGCGACTTTTGTAAAGGCCTAGCGTGCCAAAAATGTGATTCACCAGAAGAACCGACCAGTTTTCATTGATCGACTGTCGAATACTGATGGATCCGTGCCCACTGTAATCGTAACTGTCGCTGTCATTGGGTCAGTATGTGAACACGTAGGGGTGGTCTGTTGCGGAGCTCCATTTTCTACAATGAACGGTGTGCTTCGAAACACTTGTGCGTGCACCAACATTGTGCTCTTTTAGCAGAGATGCCGCAGATCAGAATCCTATTTTACAGAGCAGACAAGCCTCCGAACCCCACGTTCTGTAAAGAGTCGTGGACGTCTAACCATTTAGCGCCTAGTGGGATGGTTTCACTATCCTTCTACCTCTTTTCGTAGATGCTTACGACAGTAGCACGTGAACATTCGACCAGCTTCGCCGTTTTCCACATACTCGTTCACAGGCTCTGCATAATAATAATCTCTCCTTTGTCAAAGTCGCTCATCTCAAAGCATTTCCCTATTTACAGTCCATATCTTCGCTATGGTGATCCCCCATCCGTGTCTGCTCCGCCTGCATACTTCTGTTGTCACGTCACGTGCCCGCAATGCCACGAAGCGGAATCCAACGTCGCTGTGGCAGTGGTCATAAGGTTTTGGCTTATCAATATAGATGACGAACAGCAGAGGGCCTTGAACATTACTTGGGGATCGCCTGGAATCACTTCCGTTCGTGAGTTTCCGTCAGTTATACGAACAGTGACAGGAAATCACGAATCCAGTCGTATAACTGAGTCTATATTGCATAAGCACGCAATCACTACAATCCGCTTGTCAGGTATGATGCCCAAAAGCCTTCTGGAAGTCTACAAATACGGAATCAATTTGCAATCTTTCTGGACACAGACTGAAAGCCTACAGCTTAATGCAAGTGAAGGGATCGAACAGTAACAATGATTAAATTCAATACTCCCATTAATTCGTAAGCACAGTTATGGGATCAACATAGAAAATGAACAATCAAAAACTTGTGACAATTATCTGTCCAAATTTGCATGAAGATTAAATGGAAAACAGTGTTACTCTTCTATCAGTTAAATTACTTCTAGCCCTGCTAAAAATTTAGTCTTTCTCTCTTGACGTTCACGATAACTGACAACTATTTAATCCTGTAATTCTGGATCGGAGCAGTGATTGGATGTTGGTGACTAAGACCCAGAAGTCAACGCATTCATTACCAGTGCGAAAGGAGATGAGACAGGTGCTCGTCCTGGATCTCATAAGTTTGAAATCGAACTACTCTGCCGGTGCTGCGTATTATGCTCACCATAAGTATGATGGCCTGCGCCGAGCTGTGGGCTGCAGAAGTGCTGTGGCCCCTTCGCGAAGACGGAGCCCTCAGCACCTTAGCCGGATTCCAATACGTGGCAGCCTCTACCACGCAGCTACCCCAAGTCGATCAGGACACACTCGCTTCCTAACGGAATGTCGAATCTGACAGTCTAGCTTCTCTTCCTGCATTCACTTACGCCCTGCATATTCCCTGCCGCCTAAAAGTGCTAGTCGCCAATCGCAAAATTAGGAGCCACTGCGACCCAATCATGAGGATTCCATCCAACAGAGAATCCCACCAAAAAAAGCGCGTCTTTTCCAGTCTGCAATGACAACATGAAACTCTCCCATACCACCGAAAAGCATTCATTTCAGCTCTGCCGAGGCCTACGAGAAAGACAGGCCGCGGCGCTTTCGTCACGAAGGTAGTCCTGCGCCCGCTCGGTCGCTCAAATCGGCAGACAAACTACGTTTCTACAACCGTTAGCTCGTAACTAGGGCCGGCCGGGATGGCCGAGCGGTTCTAGGTGCTACAGTCTGGAACCGCGCGACCGCTACGGTCGCAGGTTCGAATCCTGCCTCGGGCATGGGTGTGTGTGATGTCCTTAGGTTAGTTAGGTTTAAGTAGTGCTAAGTTGTAGGGGACTGATGACCTCAGAAGTTAAGTCCCATAGTGCTCAGAGCCATTTGAACCATTCGTAACTAGGCGTGTCCGTACAAACGAAAACTGAATCTTCTACTAGAATCCGCTATTATGGAATCTTACTGTTATTAGTCCTATAATTATGGGTAGTTCATGGGCATACTTATAATTTGTTATGGCTGAACTTGCGTACAATAAAATAAAATCAAGCTAAAATGATTATCAGTTGCGTAAGGCACCACTTCCAGAGTGCAATGAATACTGTTAAGCAGAAGAGACTAAATGCTATAAATAAGCCGTTATACCATTCATATCGAGTATTTATCTTAAATTAAATTTTGCTGTAGTACTGTTAATCAGTAAGACTTCATAATAGCAGATTCCAGTGGAAGATGCAATTCTCGTTAGTACTTACACGCCCAGCTGCGAGTTAACAGGTTTAGAAACGCATTTTTGCCGGCCGCGGTGGTCTCGCGGTTCTAGGCGCGGAGTCCGGAACCGTGCGACTGCTACGGTCGCAGGTTCGAATCCTGCCTCGGGCATGGGTGTGTGTGAGGTTAGTTAGGTTTAAGTAGTTCTAAGTTCTAGGGGACTAATGACCACAGCAGTTGAGTCCCATAGTGCTCAGAGCCATTTGAACCATTTGAACCAGAAACGCATTTTGTCTGCTGAGCTGAGCGAGCGAGCGAGTTCAGGACTACCTTCGTGACGTACGCGCCGCGGCCTGTCTTTCTCGTGGGCCTCGAGGCAACACCGACTCAAAGGAAGGCCTCGGCGCTTGTTCGTGACGTCACGTCAGCTAGGCACTGCGAACGTCAGGTCTGTTGCAGGCATATTCATAATGGTGGTGTCTCCCTCTCTGACACAGGAAAATGTGAAACTATTGGCGGTAGTTGACCAACACACATTGTTCTGAGAGATTTCTGCAATCAATTAATTGTGCAATTCATTACACTTCTTAACAAATAGTGTACACCTGAACTTAAATTTCCGCCTGTTTTAAGGATTCACATACAAAAACAACTTCATGGTCCAGCAGCAACAGTATTCGTGCTTCTTTACCTTATTTGTAAATCTGAGGAAGTTACGTTTGTACTGGGTTGCTTTTACAAGAAACTGTGAACATATTGGTGCTCTTCTTTAGGTATCTTGGTTGACTATGGGGTGAGGAGCACTGAATGTTTATGAAATATCTTGCGATTGTACACGTTGGGTGAGGGGGTGGGGGACAGAAGAAGAGGCAAAAGAGAGATACTTGTTTTATCAAATATATTTTTTTTTTATCTTATGAAGTTTCTCCTTTCAGGTGCAAGAGGTGAATATTTATCTTTTCTAATGTGCATGTTTAAAAAAGTATAAGCTCAGCAGTATTTTCGATGTATGAAGCTATTTTGTTTCCTGTTTAGAATTCCTTTCGTTGAAAACGACTGTAATCTAATGACTGGCAACAGTTGGACACTTACACATGTAAATTAGTTCACATTTCCAGTGACGATGTCAAACGAAAATAAATAAATAAATAAATAAAAGAAACGAGTTAATTGTAAGGGGGTTGGGGTAAGTTTCGATAGCAAAATGGATCAAGTAAATATAGTTACTTGAATGTAAAATTTCCGAAGCTTGCAATAGGCAAAGCGTCTTCTCATATTGATCTACGTTTGTTTCGACAGGATTCAGTAATACAGAACTATGATCTTCATTTGTAGCTTTACGATAGTAAGAAAATCTTTCATCTAAATAAAACTGCAGAATCCAAAACAATACCAAACATTTTGTCCAAAAATAAGAGATTTATAGTGATAAGCACGCCCAGGCGTTTCTGCCTACAACAGACCTGGCGTTTGCCGTGCCTAGCTGACGTGATGTCACCAAAATGCACCGAGGCCTTCCTTTGAGAGGTGTTGCTCGAGGGCTGCGATCTGACGTCACACATCTTTATGCCAACCGCAGGTTCTCCTGTCGATTTCCACAACTTCGCTACTGGATTCGAGAAAATTCACAGAAGACCGCAACGAGGCTAGAGTTTGTTTCCTTCGGCCTGAACTACTCTTCAGAAGGAGTCAGAAACCATGGAAAGCCTTCCCCGATTCCCGCACACGGCGCCATGCTCCCCTTAGTCGGACCAGCAAATGGTGCTCTAAAGTAAAGAGGTTGGATCAAGAGAGCGTGGCCCGCTGGCACGGTAGCTCAGCGTGTTCAGCGCTCAGCTTGAGCAGGTGTCATGTAACGTCCGCCCAGACCAAATTCCGAGAGTAATAACGTTCAAAATAGAAGGAAAAAAAACCTTAGCCACAAGCGGTCGTGTGGGAGGACAATGCTTGCCTGCCTGCCCCTGTGGGTTCTGGGCCGACCTCGGTTCCTACAATCTTACACCAGTCAGGCCGCAGTCCTATCCAGTGATCACCGACATGTTTGGCAGAAGTGTGTCCTGTTGCTCTGCCTCAAATCCACTTCTCTGCACATTCGCACTCACCCCAGAATCATTCATAATCCGCTAAAAAGCGTCACCAGGTTTATAAAAAGAGAGTCATGAAAATTACACAGGCCACCCTGCCGCCAGTCACAGTGGTTTATAATATCAGTGACATTTATATACCGATTACCCTGTTGTCAGCCTCACAATGATAAATATATTCTAATTATTGATGAAACCAGAATGAAAAATGCTTGCCGTCTTTCATCCTTAGTTAATGGCGGTGTCCGGATAAGCGACCGCAGAAAATGCCAGTAACTAACTTCCTTCACAAAAGCGTAATGATGCATATCAAAGGAAGTAGAACTGTCAGTTACAGATAACATCCCATATTAAAGGCAGACACTGTGCTGATATTGTATCTGCTACCCCCAGCTGCCCGTGGTGCGAAGACACGAATTGTATTCGAAGTTCCATAACGACTACTGCCCAGCTACGCTTTAATCATGGACCTTCCGCCACCAACCTTACGGCCTTCATCGGAGTCCTACCCATAGGTGCGACTGTAGTGTAACTGAAGGATCTAAGCACCTTTTCCTTTGATGTCATCGCGTCCTCATGATACTAGCACCTATAACGGGCGTTCAACAAGTAATGCAAGATTTTTTTTTTCCTGAAAGCGGATTGCTTTTACTCAGGATTCCAATACACCAAATTACTCCCAGCCCTTTTGGCTACAAAATCGGTTTTTTCAACATAGTCTTCGCTCAGTGCGACGGCCTTACGCCTCTTTATTGGTAGCGCACTATGCCTGCATGTACCACTCTCCTGGTCGACGTCAGAGCTACAGCGCCGGCCGCTTCAGTCCGGAAATGCTACGGTCGCAGGTTCGAATCCTGTCTCGGGCATGGATGTGTGTGATGTACTTAGGTTAGTTAGGTTTAAGTAGTTCTGAGTGTAGGGGACTGATGACCTCAGATGTTAAGTCCCATAGTGCTCGCCATTTGAACCATTTGACGTCGGAGCCAACGTTTCGCTGCATCAATAACGCCCCATCATCCGCGTACTGATTCCCGCGGGGTGCATCCTTCATTGCGCTAGACAGATGGAAATAGGAAGGTGCGAGTTCCGGGCTGTTTGGATGAGAAAGGACAATCCAATGAGGTTTTTTAAACTCCTCTCGGGTGCGTGTATTAGTGTAAACTCTAGTTTTGTCGTGGAGAAGGAGAAGTTCCTTTGCATTTTTTTGGCGACGTACATGCTGAAGTCGTCTCTCCTGAGGGCAACACAATGCACTTCAGAGTTGACCGTCGCACTATTAGGGAGGACGTCAAACAGAATAACCCCTTCAGAGTCTCAGAACACCATCGTCACTACTTTGTCGGCTGTGGATGCAGCTTTGAACTTTTTCTTTGGAGGAGAGGTGGTGCTGCGCCACTCCATTAATTGCCGTTTTATTTTGGGTTCGAAGTTCAAAATGGTTCAAATGGCTCTAAGCACTATGCGACTTAATATCTGAGGTCATCAGTCCCCCAGACAGAACTACGTAAATCTAACTTAGCTAAGGACATCACACACATCCATGCCCGAGGCAGGATTCGAACCTGCGACCGTAGCAGCCACGTGGTTCCGGACTGAAGCATCTAGAACCGCTCGGCCACAGCGGCCGGCTGGGTTTGAAGTGGTGAAGCCATGTTTCATCGTCTGTGACGAATTTCAGTAAAAAAATTGTCACGATCAGCCTCAGAACGCGCAAGCAGTCCCGCACAGGTGGTCCTTCTTTGTTCTTTATGGTCTTCGGCGGCAAGGAACCCAGCGGCCACACACTTTTGAGTGCCCCAACTGCTGGACGAGTGTGTCACTACTACCAACAGAGACGTCCAGTTGACCACCAAGGTGTTTGACTGTGATACGTCGATCACCTCGAATGAGAGTGTCCGCACGTACCAGCACTGCAAGAGTCATAGCTGCGTGAGGCCGGCCGGTATGTGGGAGATCCGGTGGGTTTGCGCGACCTAGTTGCGATTATAACAGACGCTTCGCCCAACGATTCACCGTGCTTTTGTTCTTTGCCAGGCCTCCGTAGACACCATTATGCACGCGCCTATCAATATCTGTGATGCACAGGTTTTCCGCCACAATAAACTCAATGACAGCTCTCTTCTTGGTAAGCACCTCCAGTGCAGAAGCTTTTTTGAAGGTTACGCATAGCGCAGTCAGCTATCGGAACTTTATGAAACTATAGGGGCTGAAGCGGGAATATTCCACGACGTCTCCCAACAAATGCCGCATTTTTTAACTAAAAATGGTCGAGAAAAAGTCTTGCTTTGCTTATTGAACGCCCCTAGTGGTTCTCGAACCTGTAAAATTTACTAATGCTATCCCAAAAAATATTAACAACTTGCAGTTAATACCTGTGTTGCATCTAGACTTAAATACGATTTTTTTGAATGACATTTGTGTACCATATCTGATAAACTACAGGGGATATGCAAAATAATATGTACACCTGTACTTACTTCGGAATGGTTTATTAATAAGGAGTTGAACCCCCATTTTCCCATAATACAACCGCGATTCTTCTGAGAATACTGTCATATGATGATTGAATAGTCTCCAGTGGAATGTTATGCCACTCTTCGATCAGAACCTCATCTTACTCCTGTCGTGACAAGGGAGGTGGAAATTTGCTATGGAGTCTGTGCTCCAACACCACCCAAAAGGGTTCGATAATGTTCAGGTCCGGGGTCTGTGCTAGCCAGGGAAGACGCTGCAGTTCTGTTGCATGCTCCTCATACCACGATTGTACTGTCCTGGCTGCGTTAATGGGTACATTACCGTCCTGAAATATGGCATAATTGTTGGGAGA
The DNA here is from genome assembly GCF_023898315.1 of Schistocerca nitens. Lineage (NCBI taxonomy): Eukaryota > Metazoa > Arthropoda > Insecta > Orthoptera > Acrididae > Schistocerca > Schistocerca nitens. Next base: position 844,623,025 of record NC_064617.1, read on the forward strand.
AAACATTTGAATCATGGGGTGCACTTGATCTCCTAAACTGTTCACATAATCGTTGGCTGTAACACGGCCTTTGAAAGTAATGATGGGACCAGCAGAATACCATGATATGGCTGCCCATACCAACACACTTCCACCTCCATACTTTACCGTTAGAATCAAGTAATCAGGATTGTAGGGTTCTTTTGGCGTACTCTAGACGTAAACCCGGTCCGAAGTTGAAAATAACAAAAACGTTGACTCGTCGGACCATATGACGAGTTTCCGCTGATCAGCCGTCCAGGATTTATGCTCCTGACACCATATTTTACGCTTCTTTGCATTGGCACTGGTTTGCGGCGAATTACATTCCTTCGACCTGAACCTAGTGGAACAGTTTTGCGATGAAGTATAACGTCGACTTCCCTCAAGACCCAAGTGTCCAATAACATCGCCTTCTCTGGTTTCGGCTCTTGAGGAAAATGGGCTGCCTCTCCTCCACAGGCTTTCAGACACGTCACTGAAAGTTTCCGCTACAGGGTTCAATCCGACATGACATGAAGGTGAAGGGTGCTCACATGCCAAATTTATGTCGAATAACAGGTATCCTGGTATGGTATATGTATTAGTCACTCACATCGTATTGCGAGGTGCCGGGGTGAAGAAGAGTTTGTACCTCTTTAATTCTGGCGACTTTTGCATGAGAACTAGACACGCATTCGACCCCCTCCTTACCTCCAACTAATTAAATATGTGCATAACGGTAATGAAAGGAATTGATGGTGGTCCCTGGTTTGTTGTTGTTGTGGTCTTCAGTCCTGAGACTGGTTTGATGCAGCTCTCCATGCTACTCTATCCTGTGCAAGCTTTTTCATCTCCCAGTACCTACTGCAACCTACACCCTTCTGAATCTGCTTAGTATATTCATCTCTTGGTCTCCCTCTACGATTTTTACCCTCCACGCTGCCCTCCAATACTAAATTGGTGATCCCTTGATGCCTCAGAACATGTCCTACCAACCGATCCCTTCTTCTGGTCAAGTTATGCCACAAACTTCTCTTCTCCCCAATCCTATTCAATACTTCCTCATTAGTTATGTGATCTACCCATCTAATCTTCAGCATTCTTCTGTAGCACCACATTTCGAAAGCTTCTGTTCTCTTCTTGTCCAAACTATTTATCGTCCATGTTTCACTTCCATACATGGCTACACTCCATACAAATACTTTCAGAAATGACTTCCTGACACTTAAATCTATACTCGATGTTAACAAATTTCTCTTCTTCAGAAACGCTTTCCTTGCCATTGCCAGTCTACATTTTATATCCTCTCTACTTCGACCATCATCAGTTATTTTGCTCCCCAAATAGCAAAACTCCTTTACTACTTTAAGTGTCTCATTTCCTAATCTAATACCCTCAGCATCACCTGACTTAATTAGACTACATTCCATTATCCTTGTTTTGCTTTTGTTGATGTTCATCTTATATACTCCTTTCAAGACACTGTCCATTCCATTCAACTGCTCTTCCAAGTCCTTTGCTGTCTCTGACAGAATTACAATGTCATCGGCGAACCTCAAAGTTTTTGTTTCTCCCTGGTAGTTGATAAAATAAGGAGTGCACACTCACAGTAATGTAATAAAAATCGTAATCTACTAAAAAAAGGGAATTTTATCGTAATAAACGACAGTAAATGGGATTCCGCACCTATCTACGAAATGATATGCGGGTTAAATATTACAATGAGATTTATTATAAATCAGAAGACAAAGGTACTTGATTGCCGATACAAACAGTAGGCTAAAGTATAGGGGATACTGAACTATTATGAGACTAAGAGTTGGCTCGAGAACAAGGGGCTCCTACTCTTTGTGACGCAATAGATAGACGATAAGACTGGAGGTCCTAATGAATCAAATATTACTCCCCCGACTGTAATGCAGCATCGTCATTGGCAGTGTGAGCTCAAATGGGAATACACAGAGAAACAAACAAGACGGGCTTGTAGCAAAGCGAGTGCACATGCTGCTGAGGTCTTAAGTATCAAAACAATAGGTCCTACAATGCCGGAGCCGCAAAATACAGGGTGATTCAAAAAGAATACCACAACTTTAGGAATTTAAAACTCTGCAACGACAAAAGGCAGAGCTAAGCACTATCTGTCGGCGAATTAAGGGAGCTATAAAGTTTCATTTAGTTGTACATTTGTTCGCTTGAGGCGCTGTTGACTAGGCGTCAGCGTCAGTTGATGCTAAGATGGCGACCGCTCAACAGAAAGCTTTTTGTGTTATTGAGTACGGCAGAAGTGAATCGACGACAGTTGTTCAGCGTGCATTTCGAACGAAGTATGGTGTTAAATCTCCTGATAGGTGGTGTATTAAACGTTGGTATAAACAGTTTACAGAGAATGGGTGTTTGTGCAAAGGGAAAAGTTCTGGACGGCCGAGAACGAGTGATGAAAATGTAGCACGCATCCAGCAAGCATTTGTTCGCAGCCCAGGAAAATCGACTCGCAGAGCTAGCAGAGAGCTGCAAATTCCACAATCAACTGTATGGAGAGTCCTACGAAAAAGGTTAGTTATGAAACCTTATCGTCTGAAATTGGTTCAAGCACTGTCTGCAGCTGATAAGATTAAAAGAATCGATTTCCTCCAAGAAGCCCTGATCTTACCCCCTGCGATTTTTTCTTATGGGTGTATGTTAAGGATATGGTGTTTCGGCCACCTCGCCCAGCCACCATTGATGATTTGAAACGAGAAATAACAGCAGCTATCCAAGCTGTTACGCCTGATATGCTACAGAGAGTGTGGAACGAGTTGGAGTATCGGGTTGATATTGCTCGAGTGTCTGGAGGGGGCCATATTGAACATCTCTGAACTTGTTTTTGAGTGAAAAAAAAACCTTTTTAAATACTCTTTGTAATGATGTATAACAGAAGGTTATATTATGTTTCTTTCATTAAATACACATTTTTAAAGTTGTGGTATTCTTTTTGAATCACCCTGTACTTTACCAGTCCTGAAACCTGCAGCACATCGTCAGTAGGCAGCGTTCTGATGATTTAGACGCCGACTCCTGCTGTGCAGCAACTCTGTTTCAACTTGTGGCGCCGGCCTTTGTGGCCCGGCGGTTCTAGGCGCTTCAGTCCGGAACCGCGCTGCTGCTACAGTCGCAGGTTCGAATCCTGCCTCGGGCATGGATGTGTGTGATGTCCTTAGGTTAGTTAGGTTTAAGTAGTTCTAATTCTAGAGGACTGATGACCTCAGCTGTTAAGTCTCATAGTGCTCAGAGCCATTTGAACCATTCAATCCGTGGCCTAGAATGCTGTCCGAGAATTCTAAGTTCTGCTCACGTGTCTGAAGCAGAGAAACTCCTGGATGCACGAGGATGTATCTCCAGGAAGAGGCACAGAAAGACAGTCTAAACTCGTCCTGTCGGTACAGGTGCGAAAACGCAGAGTAAGAATCTGGGTCTTTAATCGCAGAATCAAACTGGAGTATGACCGAAGTCATGCTCCACAACGATTCCGAAAAAGTGCGAATAAGTCACAAGACCGTCCGATTCCGGCGAAGATCAGATCCAGAATTCTATGCGCCCGGTCAAGCAAGATCGAAGCAAACATTATTGAACTCCCCACTACCATCGAAAAGCTGCGAATCAGCATTCAGTGCTGATTCCAAAATTCCCCAACACTATCTCAGAACGTCATTCGCACCAATAGCGACCGTTCCCTCCGATTTCGTGCTGGGCCTTATGATGTCAACTGCCATAAGTTTAAGTTGACCAATCACGCCTCTGCTATTTGGTTGGGGGCACTGCACTTGATGTTTGATCAGCTACGAAAACAGCATGCCAAGACCACCGACCATTCGACGCCAGACAGTCGCACCCAGCAAGACACCGTCCACAAGAATTCTCAGAATCATGAAGGCAATACAGTCAGTCTGTGGTAGCAGTCTTCGGTCCAGACGCACCGGAACGGTAAACACATAAGCTGTGGCGACACTCAACGGCTCGCAGGTCGTTTCGCCCTCCATACAACAGGCGAAGCTCGACCGAGGTCAATCGCCCCGCCAGGTGCTCAAACCCACTGATTACCACCCTCTCCATACTCGCGGAAGTGCAGACTCCCCTACGAAAACGCAGTGTATCGCGTCCTCCGGAGCTCGTAACAAGCCACACAGTGAAGTAATGAGAAAACTAAAAGCATGACCACATACATTTCCCAACATGCATAGCAATCAAGTGAAAAGTAATTTGAGCTCTCAGGACAAATACTCTCATCAGAATAACCTTATTCGGCCCGTTCCCATTGTAAAATGATATAAAACATTAATAAAATTGGTGAAAATGAGAGGTGACATGCAAAAAAGGCATGAAACATCTTAGTATAACTGACTTGGTTCCGTTAATTATCTGCTTATTCTGATGTTACAACACAATCGTATGTATTTCTCTCTATATATGAGTGAAGCGAGTGAATATACAGGGCGCATCAAAAAGAATCATCCGATTTAGCACACCTATATTTCTGAAAGTAATAAACATATACACTTCTGGTCATTAAAATTGCTACACCACAAAACTGACGTGCTACAGACGCGAAATTTAACCAACAGGAAGAAGATGCTGTGATATGCAAAAGATCAGCTTTTCAGAGCATTCACACAAGGTTGGAGCCGGTGGCGACACCTACAACGTGCTGACATGTGGAAAGTTTCCAACTCATTTCTGACACACAAACAGCAGTTGACCGGCGTTGCCTGGTGAAACGTTGTTGTGATGCCTCGTGTAAGGAGGAGAAATGCGTACCATCACGTTTCCGACTTTCATAAAGGTCGGATTGTAGCCTATCGCGATTGCGGTTTATCGTATCGCGACATTTCTGCTCGCGTTGGCCGAGATCCATTGACTGTTAGCAGAATATGGAATCGGTAGGTTCAGGAGGGTAATACGGAACGCCGTGCTGGATCCCAACGGCCTCGTATCACTAGCAGTCGAGATGACAGGCATCTTATTAGCGTGGCTGTAACGGATCGTGCAGCCTCGTCTCGATCCTTGAGTCAACAGATGGGGACGTTTGCAAGACAACAACCATCTGCAAGAACAGTTCGACAGCGTTTCCAGCAGCTTGGGCTATCAGCTCGGAGACCATGGCTGCGGTTACCCTTGACGCTGCATTACAGACAGGAGCGCCTGCTATGGTGTACTCGACGACGAACCTGGGAGCACGAATGGCAAAACGTCATTTTTTCGGATGAATCCAGGTTCTGTTTACAGCATCATGATGGTAGCATCCGTGTTCGGCGACATCGGTTTGAACGCGCATTGGAAGCGTGTATTCGTCATCGCCATACTGGCGTATCACCTGGCGTGATGGTATGGGGTGCCATTGGTTGCACGTCTCGGTCACCTCTTGTTCGTATTGACGGCACTTTGGACAGTGGACGTTACATTTCAGATGTGTTAAGACCCGTGGCTCTTTCCTTCATTTGATCCCTGCGAAACCCTACATTTCAGCAGGATAATGCACGACCGCATGTTGCAGGCCCTGTACGGGCCTTTCTGGATACAGAAAAAGGTTCGACTGCTGCCCTGGCCAGCACATTCTCCATATCTCTCACCAATTGAAAAGTCTGGTCAATGGTGGCCGAGCAACTGGCTTGTCACAATACGCCAGTCACTACTCTTGATGAACTGTGGTATCGTGTTGAAGCTGTATGGGCAGCTGTACCTGTACTCGCCATCCAAGCTCTGTTTGATTCAATGCCCAGGAGTATCAAGACCGTTGTTACGGCCAGAGGTGGTCGTTCTGGGTACTGATTTCTCAGGATCTATGCACCCAAATTGCGTGAAAATGTAATCACATGTCAGTTCTAGTATAATATATTTGTCCAATGAATACCCGTTTATCATCTGCATTTCTTCTTGGTGTAGCAATTTTAGTGGCCAGTAGTGTACAATGAATTTTGTTTTTTGATGAACAGGGGACTCAAAAAGTTGTTTCTCATACTGTAACACATAATTTTGACCTATTTCGTATCTGTATCGATATTTCTGTGTCAATTTGTAGTATTGCTTATGTATAATGTTGTATCTATTACGAAAATTCTTTGACTATGTATACATATTTCAGTTATGTGAACTTTAGAACGATGTTGTTTAAACTGTGTTTGTGAATTTAAATAACTACTGGAATAATTGTTATATAATGTACTGTAAATGACTTGGTCTATATGTAGGGAACATAGGGTTGAATGTAAAAGATGTGAGGAAGCCCTGCAGCTACGGAAGTAGCCTGGCGGAGTGGAAAGGGTGTGGTTGGCGCGGACGTTGCAACTCGTCCTTTGTGACGGTTAAGGAGTCTGGGCTGAGCAGTGCTGTCGTTAACACCTCACTAGCAGCAGCGGATCATTGTGGCTCGTATTCCTGGACCTCTGAGGCCAGAAGAACTTAAGGGCACTATTTATGTGTCTCGGATGCTGCATTTGGTGATACCATTATCATGGCACAGTTTATGGCCCTATAAAAATATTATTTAGACGCCAAGAAGATCAGTAACAGGGTGTGGCCAACAGTACTGCCATGACTGCATCGCCGCCAGTTTAACAGCCACTGCAACTTACGCCACCAGTGTCACCATCTACGCCGAAACCTAGGTTAACACTAGGTGCTTTTTTCGCAATCGATGCGGGTTTCTAGTTTTTTAATATATTAACCAACAATTGCTGACGCGCTGCGATGTTGAAGGTTTTTCGTTTTAGGTGCATTATGCTGCCACCTACTGCCAGGTAGTCCGTACCAGCGATCTCAGTAGTCATTAAACATCGTGAGAGAGCAGAATGGGGTGCTCCGCGGAACTCACTGTCTTCGAACGTGGCCAGGTGACTGGGTATCGCTTGTGTAATACGTCTGTACGCGAGATTTCCACACACCTAAAATTCCCTAGGTCCACTGTTTCCAATGTGATAGTGAAGTGGGAACGTGAAGGGACTTGTACAGCACAAAAGCGTACAGGCCGACCTAGTCTGTTGACTGACAGAGACCGCCGACAGTTGAAGAGGGTCGTAATGTGTAATAGGGAGACATCTATCCAGACCATCACACAGGAATTCCAAACTGCATCAGAACCCACTGCAAGTACTATGACAGTTAGGTGGGAGGTGAGAAAACTTGGATTTTATGGTCGAGCGGCTGCTCATAAGCTACACATCAAACGACATCTGGCTTGGTGTAAGGAGCGTAAACATTGGACGATTGAACAGTGGAAAAACGTTGTGTGGAGTGACTAATCACGGTAGACAATATGGCGATCCGATGGGTGGGTGTAGATATGGTGAATGTCCAATGAACGTAATCTGCCAGCGTGCATAGTGTCAACAGTAAAATTCGGAGGCTGTGGTGTTATGGTGTGGTCGTGTTTTGCATGGAGGGGACTTGCACCCCTTGTTTTGTGTGGCACTATCACAGCACAGGCCTACGTTGATGTTTTAAGCACCTTCTTGCTTCCCAGTGTTGAAGAGATATTCCGTGATGGCTATTGCATTTCAACACGATCGAGTATCTGTTCATAATGCACTGCCTGTGGCGGAGTGGTTACACGACAGTAACATCCCTGTAATGGACTGAACTGCACAGAGTCCTGACCTGAATCATACAGAACACCGTTGGGATGTTTTGGAAATCCGACATCGTGCGAGGCCTCAGCTACCGACATCGATGCCTCTCCTCAGTAAAGAATGGGCTGCCATTCCCCAAGAAACCTTCCATCACCTGGTTGAACGTATGCCTGCGAGAGTGGAAGCTGTCATCGCGGCTAAGGGTGGGCCAACACCATACTGAATTCCAACGATACCGATGGAGGGCGCCACGAACTTGTAAGTCATTTTCAGCCAGGTGTCCGGATTTTTTTTTTCCTTTATTGAGTTCCGATTCCCCCCGAAGGGGGGCGGGCTGGCAGCAGCTTAGTACGCCGCTCTTCAGCTCACAGAATTTTTAAAACAGAAGAAAAAGATAATAAACAATAAAAAAGGCGATAAAAACGGTGACTTAAAGTTGATCACATAGTGTAGCAGAAAGTCAAATGTTAATGCAAGCAGAATTGAGAATAACTGTGTCGTGGTAAAAAAGAAAGTACTTGCAGTAGTATATTTGTAATTTTAAGTAAAGCAATTCATAATTCCCACATACCAGTTACAGAAATTGTGAAATGAGCAAAGCAATAACCAATAATGGTTTTCTATACTGTGAAGCTAAGCATTCGGCAGAGGTTTGCTACGCTCGGTGTTCTGCTTGGGAGCTTCTACGTCCAATAAAAATTGCGCTAACTGCATTTCACAACTGTGCTGAAATCGTAGAAAATCATCGACCATGAACAACATCTACTTTTTGTTCAGAGAATAAATAAATGGGAATATATCCTTTTGGTTGATCATGACTCCACGACATGAGAGCACACTTAACTGAAAATCGGATGTGTCGCGCCGATCAGCTCAGCCGACGTCTGTATGTTTCCAGTTTTGGTACAAAGGCCCTTCAGTGTCTGCAGCATCAGTGGTTATGCTTACTTAGCGTCCTTTTTTGCACTGCCATGGCTTGGAAATTTCGTCATGTTGCTTATGTATCACATGGCTACAGTAATAACTTTTGTTGTTGACGACATAATGTTCTATAGCAGGTAGTCTCTTTTATACATGAGTTTTGCTTTCAGACCAGTAATACAGGGCACATCAAAAAGAATCCCGATTTTAAAAAAATCATAACTATTATGTTATTTGAGGTATGTGCGTGAACAAAGTACTGTTGGAAACAGGAAACTCGAGTTTCACATGGTTTCCGTTAGTAGCAGCAGTATGCTCCTACTTCAGTTCTAGGAAAAATGGCGTCGGGACAACAGGAAGCGTTTTGTGTGCTACGTTTTGCGCAGTGCCGGTCACTAATAACTGTCCAGCGTGATTCCCGTACTAAGTATGGTTGGATCCTTCTACAGCAAAGAGCATTAGACGCTGGAAAGCAGCCGGCAGGGGTGGCCGAGCGGTTCTAGGCGCTACGGTCGCAGGTTCGAATCCTGCCTCGGGCATGGATGCGTCTGATTTCCTTAGGTTAGTTAGGATTAAGTAGTTCTAAGTTCTAGGGGACTGATGACCTCAGAAATTAAGTCCCATAGTGCTCAGAGCCATTTGAACCATTTGAACCGCTGGCATGAACAGTTCCGAGAAGCAGGTTCTTTGTGTAAAGGCAAATCGCCGGGCCGTCCCAGAGTGTTTGACATAGACGTCGAACGCACCCGCCATGGTTTGTCAAGGAGTGCGCAGAAATCCGTTCGCCATACAGCTCGACGGCTCAACAGGACTCTGTTGTGTACATAGTTCCGCGTAGTCAGCGCGTACACAACTTTCCCAATAGAGCGCGCCCCGCTAAGCACAACAGCGCAGGCGCAGCGCTCGTCCGTCTCCGCACTACGAGATGGCGCTGCCTTAGAGACGGACCAAATTCTGCTTCCGCCGATCTGAGTATTAATATGTAACGCAGCCAATGAGATTGCTGCTGACGTAGAACCTTTTCCCCTCATGGATCACACTTGCGCAGTGATACCTGAACGCGCAAGGTATTATAACGAGTGTACAGACCTCCGATTAATCAGTCTGCACCAGTCTGCACCAGTCAATAGTCAATTTCAGTCTGCACCTAATAAGATTACCACATTCCTGTACATAGCCATGAAGAGAAATGTATAGACACTTTGTCAAGTATCAGAGATATGTGAGAATAAGATTAACGTACCAAGACCAAAGGAACTTCAGATTGTCAATTGTAAACAGCATCCAGAATCAAGTTACGTAATGTCTATGCTTTTTATTATTTTAATAAATGTGTGTGAAAATTAATCAAGTTCTGTTTAAAGTTGGTCACTGTCAATCTGCTACTCTAAGTGTGCAAGTGGCATTTCTATCATCTGACCTAACGGCAGAAGATAAACACGCCACGATAAGACCACGAGACATATTACTGACACTCGCCTACTTTGTTAGAGCGACAAGTCAAATAATCTGATGGTGTGTGTACTGAAGGTCTTACAGTACACACACCACAGCCCCCTGTGTCCGTCTGGCGTGTGCTCCGTCGACATTTTTACATGAAACCATACAAAAATTCAGCTACTTCAAGCTCTCCGCGAAGGTAACGAACAACAACGCGTGGAGTTCTGTAACTTCGTTCTTGGCAAGATGGAGAATGCCAGTTTTCTTCCACACTTAGTGTGTAGTGACGAGGCAACATTTCATTTAAATGGAAAGGTGAACAGTCATAATGTGAGAATATGGGATACAGACAACCACATGAAGTTGTACAACATGAGAGGGACTCTCCAAAATTTAATGTGTTTTCTGCAGTTTCAGGGGAAAAGGTGTATAGTCCAGGAAGCACATATCTCGATATGCTTCTGAACTTTCTTATCCCACAGTTGGAGACTGATTCGAACGACTTCATTTGCCAACAGGATGGGCACCGCCAAACTGGCATCTGGAAGTGCGGAGATTTTTAAGTCAAAGGGTTACTGAACGATGGATCGGTCGCACTGGGCCCAATGACTCAGCCTTACATTACTGGCCTCCAGTGTCACCGAACCAGACTGTACGTGATTATTTCTTGTGGAGGTTTATAAAAGACTCTGTTTTATGTGCCTCTGTTACCAACAATAGTGAATGAACTGAGACATCTCAGAACAGCAGCTGTGGAAGCTGTAACTCGAGACATCCTCGTTGTGGTTTGGCAACAATCTGAATACCGCATTGACATGTGCCGTGCATCTCAAGGGGGGCATATTTAACACTTATGAAAAGGTATTGTAACGTTACCACTGACCATCTTCCAACGGCAATCGATGCTAACATTATACCTCTGCGAGGAATTTTTGAGAAAGTTGTGACCGTGAGATAACCTATTGGAAACAGAACAATCAAATTGGGAATCGTTTCCGAAACACTGCAGCAGACTATAAACAATAGTAAACGGTGGGTTTGGAACAGACGTTCCACCAGCACAAAAGCAAGTTGTAATATTACGCCGGCCGTTGTGGCCGAGCGGTTCTAGGCGCTTCAGTCTGGAACCGCGCGACCGCTACGGTCGCAGGTTCGAATCCTGTCTCGGGCATGGATGTGTGTGATGTCCTTAGGTTAGTTAGGTTTAAGTAGTTCTAATTTCTAGGGGACTGATGACCTCAGATGTTAAGTCCTATAGTGCTCAGAGCCATTTGAACGATTTGATTTTGTAATATTACATATTAAAACCGGTCGCCAGCATAATTAGACATTCTTGTGCCAAGCAAAATAATAAAGTAGAATGCAGTGCTAAGGGTAACCTAACCTTCTTTGACACACACGTTAAACTCTTTCCTTACATCTCTTACTGCTACAACACAGTAACCTAACCTTGCAGACAAATGTGAGTAACTAGTAAGTCACGTAAACAAATCGCCAATGAGATAGTAAAGAGCAACATATGCCTCTCAACAACATGTTCCTTAAATGAACTAGGTACAACAGTTTATAAAAGCAGTTACCGACACACATGAAACTAGTAGCGATACTGAACAGGGAAAAGCTTGAAATGATTCTGAATTTAAATCAGGGGGTCTACTAATGATCATAATCGGTAACTTCATTGCCTAATACACAGTCTCTATGCCTGTGCACTAATCAACTTGCATTAGAATTGGTAACACAGTAAATAGTTCTTTCTTAAACTCGGATTGAAGCAACTTGAAATGATTCTGAATTTAAATCAGGGGGTCTACTAATGATCATGGTCGATAACTTCATTGCTTAATACAGGGTTTCTATGCCTGTGCACTAATCAACTTGCATTAGAATAGGTAACACAGTAAATAGTTCTTTCTTAAACTCGGATTGAAGCAACTAACCAGAAAGCAAATCGAACTGGACTGGCTGTGAAGGAGCCTTCGAATTTCTTCATTAACTAACTAGCCTAGTACATAAGGACCCTTAAACTTTCGTGGTTTGAAAAACGATGCTCATTAACAAAACTATACCAAAATGTATGACAAAAGGTAAGTATTCTTATCTTTAATTACTAATTAAGTAAAGCACAACAATCATGGTACTTTAAGTAACAAATGTGCTTTCATAAACAGCCTTCTGACCTACTAAAAATTGTGATTGGCTGCGCAAATGACAACACAAAATTAAATTCACGTTCAACGACTTTCTCATAATAAATTAGGACACTCGGAATTAAATTCACCATGATAGGATTCCTGTCCAAATGGTTCAAATGGCTCTGAGCAGTATGGGACTTAACTTCTAAGGTCATCAGTCCCCCAGAACTTAGAACTACTTAAACCTAACCTAACCTAAGGACATCACACACATCCATGCCCGAGGCAGGATTCGAACCTGCAACCGTAGCGGTCGCGCGGTTCCAGACTTTAGCGGACTCCTGTCCAGGTTTGTGATTTGGGATACTCACGGGTGTAATATAGAGTTTTTAGCAGCACCACGATTATTGTAAACGTAGGTTTCCGCGGCCTTTGTCACAGTCAATAAAATTCTTCTGGGTTTGAGACCCCATTGTCATCTGTAAAATTCCGACGTTTCGGCGACTGTTGCAAGGCACCTTCCTCAGGGTGTATTGCTAACTGTTAGAATTTTATTGACCACGATTATTATTAATATCAACCAAGTTTCACAAATACCTGGTCCACTTACAGAGTGCCAAATATAAACAGTTTAGTGGAAGGCTGGTGTCACTGGTGGCGTTAAGTTGCAGTGGCTGTTAAACTGGCGGCGATGCAGTCATGGCAGTACTGTTGGCCACACCCTGTTACTGATCTTCTTGGCGTCTAAATAATATGTTTATAGGGCCATAAACTGTGCCATGATAATGGTATCACCAAATGCAGCATCCGAGACACATAAATACTGCCCTTAAACTTTACTGTATGATTAAATGATGATGATGTCCTCTTGGGTAAAATATTCCGGAGGTAAAATAGTCCCCCATTCGGATCTCCGGCGGGGACTACTCAAGGGGACGTCATTATCAGGAGAAAGAAAACTGGCGTTCTACGGATCGGAGCGTGGAATGTCAGATCCCTTAATCGGGCAGGTAGGTTAGAAAATTTAAAAAGGGAAATGGATAGGTTAAAGTTAGATATAGTGGGAATTAGTGAAGTTCGGTGGTAGGAGGAACAAGACTTTTGGTCAGGTGAATACAGGGTTATAAATACAAAATCAAATAGGGGTAATGCAGGAGTAGGTTTCATAATGAATAAAAAAAATATGAGTGCGGGTTACCTACTACAAGCAGCATAGTGAACGCATTATTGTGGCCAAGATAGACACAAAGCCCATGCCTACTACAGTAGTACAAGTTTATATGCCAACTAGCTCTGCAGATGATGAAGAAATTGAAGAAATGTATGACGAGATAAAAGAAATTATTCAGGTGGTGAAGGCAGACGAAAATTTAATAGTCATGGGTGACTGGAATTCGTCAGTAGGAAAAGGGAGAGAAGGAAACATAGTAGGTGAATATGGATTGGGGGGAAGAAATGGAAGAGGAAGCCGCCTTGTAGAATTTTGCACAGAGCATAACTTAATCATAGCTAACACTTGGTTCAAGAATCATAAAAGAAGGTTGTATACCTGGAAGAATCCTGAAGATACTAAAAGGTATCAGATAGATTATATAATGGTAAGACAGAGATTTAGGAACCAGGTTTTAAATTGTAAGACATTTCCAGCGGCAGATGTGGATTCTGACCACAATCTATTGGTTATGAACTGCAGATTGAAACTGAAGAAACTGCAAAAAGGTGGGAATTTAAGGAGATAGGACCTGGATAAACTGAAAGAACCAGAGGTTGTAGAGAGTTTCAGGGAGAGCATAAGGGAACAATTGACAGGAATGGGGGAACGAAATACAGTAGAAGAAGAATGGGGAGCTCTGAGGGATGAAGTAGTGAAGGCAGCAGACGATCAAGTAGGTAAAAAGGCGAGGGCTAATAGAAATCCTTGGGTAACAGAAGAAATATTGAATTTAATTGATGAAAGGAGAAAATATAAAAATGCAGTGAATGAAGCAGGCAAAAAGGAATACAAACGTCTCAAAAATGAGATCGACAGGAAGTGCAAAATGGCTAAGCAGGGATGGCTAGACGACAAATGTAAGGATATAGAGGCTTGTCTCACTAGGGGTAAGATAGATACTGCCTACAGGAAAATTAAGGAGACCTTTGGAGAGAAGAGAACCACTTGTATGAATATCGAGAGCTCAGATGGCAACCCAGTTCTAAGCAAAGAAGGGAAGGCAGAAAGGTGGAAGGAGTATATAGAGGGTTTATACAAGGGCGATGTACTTGAGGATAATATTATGTAAATGGAAGAGGATGTAGACGAAGACGAAATGGGAGATAAGATACTGCGTGAAGAGTTTGACAGAGCACTGAAAGACCTGAGTCGAAACAAGGCCCCGGGAGTAGACAACATTCCATTAGAACTACTGATGGCCTTGGGAGAACCAGTCATGACAAAACTCTACTATCTGGTGAGCAAGATGTATGAGACAGGCGAAATACCCTCAGACTTCAAGAAGAATATAATAATTCCAATCCCAAAGAAAGCAGGTGTTGACAGATGTGAAAATTACCGAACTATCAGTTTAATAAGTCACAGCTGCAAAATACTAACGCGAATTCTTTACAGACGAATGGACAAATTGGTAGAAGCGGACCTCGGGGAAGATCAGTTTGGATTCCGTAGAAATGTTGGAACACGTGAGGCAATACTAACCTTACGACTTATCTTAGAAGAAAGATTAAGAAAAGGCAAACCTACGTTCCTAGCATTTGTAGACTTAGAGAAAGCTTTTGACAATGTTAACTGGAATACTCTCTTTCAAATTCTGAAGGTGGCAGGGGTAAAATACAGGGAGCGAAAGGCTATTTACAATTTGAACAGAAACCAAATGGCAGTTATAAGAGTCGAGGGGCATGAAAGGGAAGCAGAGGTTGGGAAAGGAGTGAGACAGGGTTGTAGCCTCTCCCCGATGTTATTCAATCTGTATATTGAACAAGCAGTAAAGGAAACAAAAGAAAAATTCGGAGTAGGTATTAAAATTCATGGAGAAGAAGTAAAAACTTTGAGGTTTGCCGATGACATTATAATTCTGTCATAGACAGCAAAGGACTTGGAAGAGCAGTTGAACGGAATGGACAGTGTCTTTAAAGAAGGATATAAGATGAACATCAACATAAGCAAAACAAGGATAATGGAATGTAGTCAAATTAAATTGGGTGATGCTGAGGGAATTAGATTAGGAAATGAGACACTTAAAGTAGTAAAGGAGTTTTGCTATTTAGGGAGTAAAATAACTGATGATGGTCGAAGTAGAGAGGATATAAAATGTAGACTGCCAATGGCAAGGAAATCGTTTCTGAAGAAGAGAAATTTGTTAACATCGGGTATAGATTTAAGTGTCAGGAAGTCGTTTCTGAAAGTATTTGTATGGAGTGTAGCCATGTATGGAAGTGAAACATGGATAACTAGTTTGGACAAGAAGAGAATAGAAGCTTTCGAAATGTGGTGCTACAGAAGAATGCTGAAGATAAGGTGGGTAGATCACGTAACTAATGAGGAGGTATTAAATAGGATTGGGGAGAAGAGACGTTTGTGGCACAACTTGACTAGAAGAAGGGATCGGTTGGTAGGACATGTTTTGAGGCATCAAGGGATCACAAATTTAGCATTGGAGGGCAGTGTGGAGGGT
Source organism: Schistocerca nitens (assembly GCF_023898315.1). Lineage (NCBI taxonomy): Eukaryota > Metazoa > Arthropoda > Insecta > Orthoptera > Acrididae > Schistocerca > Schistocerca nitens. The sequence continues at coordinate 844,638,790 of NC_064617.1, forward strand.
AAAAATCGTAGAGGTAGACATGAATACACTAAGCAGATTCAGAAGGGTGTAGGCTGCAGTAGGTACTGGGAGATGAAGAAGATTGCACAGGATAGAGTAGCATGGAGAGCCGCATCAAACCAGTCTCAGGACTGAAGACCACATCAACAAACAACAACAAGCTCTTCTGGCCTCAGAGGTCCAGGAATACGAGCCACAATGATCCGCTGCTGCTAGTGAGGTGTTAACCACAGCACTGCTCAGCCCAGACTCCTTAACCGTCACAAAGGACGAGTTGCAACGTCCGCGCCAACCACACCTTTGCCACTCCGCCAGGCTACTTCCGTAGCTGCAGGGCTTCCTCACATCTTTTACATTCAACCCTATGTTCCCTACATATAGACCAAGTCATTTACAGTACATTATATAACAATTATTCCAGTAGTTATTTAAATTCACAAACACAGTTTAAACAACATCGTTCTAAAGTTCACATAACTGAAATATGTATACATAGTCAAAGAATTTTCGTAATAGATACAACATTATACATAAGCAATACTACAAATTGACACAGAGATATCGATACAGATACGAAATAGGTCAAAATTATGTGTTACAGTATAAGAAACAACTTTTTGAGTCCCCTGTTCATCAAAAAACAAAATTCATTGTACACTACTGGCCACTAAAATTGCTACACCAAGAAGAAATGCAGATGATAAACGGGTATTCATTGGACAAATATATTATACTAGAACTGACATGTGATTACTTTTTCACGCAATTTGGGTGCATAGATCCTGAGAAATCAGTACCCAGAACAACCACCTCTGGCCGTAACATCGGTCTTGATACGCCTGAGCATTGAATCAAACAGAGCTTGGATGGCGAGTACAGGTACAGCTGCCCATACAGCTTCAACACGATACCACAGTTCATCAAGAGTAGTGACTGGCGTATTGTGACGAGCCAGTTGCTCGGTCACCATTGACCAGACGTTTTCAATTGGTGAGAGATCTGGAGAATGTGCTGGCCAGGGCAGCAGTCGAACCTTTTTCTGTATCCAGAAAGGCCCGTACAGGAACTGCAACATGCGGTCGTGCATTATCCTGCTGAAATGTAGGGTTTCGCAGGGATCAAATTAAGGATAGAGCCACGGGTCTTAACTCATCTGAAATGTAACGTCCACTGTCCAAAGTGCCGTCAGTGCGAACAAGAGGTGACCGAGACGTGCAACCGATGGCACCCCATACCATCACGCCGGTTGATACGCCAGTATGGCGATGACGAATACACGCTTCCAATGCGCGTTCAAAGCGATGTCGCGGAACACGGATGCGACCATCGTGATGCTGTAAACAGAACCTGGATTCATCCGAAAAAATGACGTTTTGCCATTCGTGCTCCCAGGTTCGTCGTCGAGTACACCATAGCAGGCGCTCCTGTCTGTAATGCAGCGTCAAGGGTAACCGCAGCCATGGTCTCCGAGCTGATAGCCCAAGCTGCTGGAAACGCTGTCGAACTGTTCGTGCAGATGGTTGTTGTCTTGCAAACGTCCCCATCTGTTGACTCAAGGATCGAGACGAGGCTGCACGATCCGTTACAGCCACGCTGATAAGATGCCTGTCATTTCGACTGCTAGTGATACGAGGCCGTTGGGATCCAGCACGGCGTTCCGTATTACCCTCCTGAACCTACCGATTCCATATTCTGCTAACAGTCAATGGATCTCGGCCAACGGAAGCAGCAATATCGCGATACGATAAACGGCAATCGCGATAGGCTACAATCCGACCTTTATGAAAGTCGGAAACGTGATGGTACGCATTTCTCCTCCTTACACGAGGCATCACAACAACGTTTCACCAGGCATACTATTCGTATGCGCATGCGCATTCAAGTAACTTCCCTTGTCTTGCGCATGTGCATAGGTAGCGGGTCGGGCGTGTAAGTGAACGACCATGTGTAGCTGCAGTTTATGGCGTGTCATGTCCCATCGAACTTAGGCCAGTGTAAGGTGGAGCGTACACCATTAAGTTAAGTAGTGGTTTTGACTTTGTACATATGTACTATTTGTGTTTTCCTTTATTTCGTTTATAAATGTATAGCTATGGTGTTCTTTTAATCATTGACAAAGGTCTTCTTAGGCACTTGTGGGTTTTATTGTTCTGAAGAAGGTGTAGTTATCTACGCCGGAACCTAGGTTAACACTAGGTGCTTTTTTCGAAATCGAGGCGGGTTTCTAGTTTTTTAATATAATACGAAATACATATGTTTTTTGTGTGTCCGGATACTTTTTGATCACATAGTGTATGTAAATCAACAACTCATCATGTCAAATTTTTTCAGCACCTGCTGCTGAAATCGGCACGTTCCCACAAACATCGCACATACAGAGTGTAGTAGCATGCATTGGGAGAGGATAGAGAACGAAATCGTCTGTATTCTTTTCAAGAGCACCATCCTAGCATTTGCTTTCATCGATTTAAGTAAATCACAAAAATCCTGTATTTGGATAACCGGACGCTGATTGGAATTGACATTCTCTGAAAGGTGAGTCGAATGTGCTAACCACGTCAGCTATCTCGGTCATAAACTGTGATTACAAAACACATCATCGTCTTACTGTTCTCCATTAGCCTGAATGCTATTTAAATGCTGCATATTTGTTGGTAAGGAACCAAAAACACAAGCCGGTAGTTTCATGATGGCTCAAATGGTTCAAATGGATTTAAGCACTATGGGACTTAACATCTGCGGTCATCAGTCCTCTAGACTTAGAACTACTTAAACCTAACTAACCTAAGGACATCACACGCATCCATGCCCGAAGCAGGATTCGAACCTGCGACCGTAGCAGCAGCGCGGTTCCGGACTGAAGCGCCTAAAACCGCTCGGCCACAGCGGCCGGCTTTCATTATGGCACTATTACAAAAATCCCTTCCCTTTTATAACGCTTCGATGTATTTTATTTGACGACCCCTGTCCTAGTACACGTATATACTAATATTATGAGTTCTAAAGTTTTCTATAATCTTTTAATGTTATTCATTAAGGATGCGAAGTAGCGGCTGTTATGTTTTTACCGTGATAATTGATAGCATTCGACCGTATTTATGTCCTACATTCAGCTTAACAACGGGATGTGAAAAGTGAACTCATGAAGTTATAAGACTAAAAAGTTTACAAACGCTGGAAAGCCGAAATTCTGTTGGCAAACATTTTAGCGTATAATTTCATGTGGTAAGTTTTACAAGCCGATGATGAGAGCATTGTGTCTCGAAACGCTTTGTACCTGTGTGTAGTACAAGAATACGGTCGAATGCTACCAGTTATTACTGTTCCCATAATCTGTTGTGAGGGGTACTGTTATGTAATTATAATAACCTGTTACACGTCAAAAACGTAAATAAATGAAGGAGAAACGGGCGAAATTTCATCAGCTTCGCATCTGCAAGGTGGATGGAAAAAGATAAAACTCTATGGTCTGGTGCCATTACAGCCTGAAATTATTTAAAAATCGGACTGCAAGTGCATTGTATTTAAACTAAATTTCGTATTAGAGTCACTTTTTTCGACGTATAATAATATAATCTTCTGTAATGCTTTGCCGGGGTAAAACACGGTAAGCTGCATTTTAATATGGATTGTGTGTAAAAAGAACGGTTCTCCTGAAACAGGCCACTTACTCTCGTTCTCTGCTCTGATAAAAGCAGAAGCATGACACCTACATTAGGACCACCCTGTGGTGTTCAGCATTTATATTCAGATGGTTCAAATGGCTCTGAGCACTATGGGACGTAACACCTGAGGTCATCAGTCCCCTAGAACTTAGAACTACTTAAACCTAACTAACCTAAGGACATCACACACATCCATGCCCGAGGCAGGATTCGAACCTGCGACCGTAGCAGCAGCGCGCTTCCGGTCTGAAGTGCCTAGAACCGCTCGGCTACAACGGCTGGCAACATTTACATTGATGACTAGTTTGCCACTCGTGCGATTTCTACAACACAAAGCCTTTATTTTGTTTGCGTGACTGGTTAGTAGGTCAAAGAGACGACGTCAGTTGTTAACGATTCCATATCAATTTGTGAATGCATTCCTCAGTGGCCACAATCAATTTGTGTGAAGTGACGTGATCACTGGCGAGAGCAAAAACGTTTCATAAACCCAATTGCGTTACGGTAGTTGCTTGACGTAAGGTTCCCATGGAAACAGGCCAGTCAACAATTCGCCCACGGTTATTTAAATATTCATGAAACGATGTTTTGCGTCAGAATGGGTTACACACAGAGGTAAAGGCGAAACGATTATTTCCTTCTGTAGAGATGTGTTTGCTATTGTAAGACTTCTAGACGGTTTAAATTTATGGAACGTTGCCCATATAAGGGTAGGATCCAGGTTCTAGAACTGGTCAGGTCACCAGGTATAGCGTCCCCAGTGAAATAATACGAAAAGACTTAAAAAACAGTATTTATAAAGAAGAGACATTTAAAAATTGAATAATATATATTTTTATCATGTACCCGTAAAATAATAATTTCTCTGTGTAAGTTTCGAGGGCAAAGAAATATAACAAAATGATATAAAGAGACGACAAGATACGCTCTTTTGTTAATTTTTTTAGTCGTCTTCACTTCTTCTCTTGTCTTGGTTGCGTGTAGACGGACATCTAGCGAGTGCTGGTAAATGTAAGCATATTTGTAATAATTAAGCAGATAATATATTGATTTAATATTATTGTGCACTTTTAATTTGTAAGAGGTCATCCCGATTTCATGTCCGCCTTCCTTTGAAGTAACCTGCATTCGAGTAATTTACTGTTCAACAATCGCCGATGCAGCCAACGACGCCATTACGTGGCGATATTAACTTATAAAAAATTAGCGGAAGCGAAAAACTCGCCCGCTATTAATATAATATACATTTTTCTCCACAGCCGCCCGACGTTGCAGAAAATACGTAGCTTTAAGGTTCTTATTTTCAGTACCATAGCCGAGAGCCAGAGCCAGGACTCCGACTACGAGGTAATGGTTAACGGAGGTAAGAAAAAATACTCTCGCGCGTGTGTGGGCCGCAATTGTAATTAATAACTAAAGATTTTTTGATTTAAAGTGAGCTGACTAGCCGAGGAAATTAATATGAAAAGCTTATTCCATTGTTCAACTTATATGCTCATGTTTTAAGATTCAGTGAGTCTAATGTTCGTTAACACAACAAATAATTTATACTGAAGATTAATGTTGTTAAAAAAGGGAGAACTTCACAAAAGCGTTTAATTGTAGATCAAAATAAAATGAAGTATCATTTTTATTAAGGTCCACCAGGTACGTCGGCAGCAATCAGCATAATAATAATATATTAAATTACGACGGCCGACGGACGCGAGACAGGCATAACATTTCACGATTTGTGCCGAATGGATTAATACTAATTTTTTACAAAGTGGCTAAACAGATCTTTATTCCAATGCTGCTTCTCGTTTTGAGGTGACAGTCGCTGGTTTCATCTATGATGCTTAGTGCCAACAGAGCTCTAGCGCGATTGAAAACAATTCTCTGTTTCATGCAGCTTTTGCAGCCTTGTCGCCAGAGATCATGCGGGATTATGCATCGTATAATGTTATTGGTGCTAGAAGAAAGGCACACTTTTCTCTGGTAGACAACGCAAATTCGGGGTAAAAGAAAAAAAAGAAATGATAATTAAATAGACACCCTAGCTGCAAACAGGCGTTGATATACTTCACTGGGGACATGTTGAAAATGTGTGCCCCGACCGGGGCACACATTTTCAACATGTCCCCAGTGAAGTATATCAACGCCTGTTTGCAGCTAGGGTGTCTATTTAATTATCATTTCATTTCTAGCAAAGCTGCATGGTCATCCACGGTATGTGTTCTTTCGGGAACAGATACTACCGTCATATACAGAAAAAAAAGAAAAAATGTGCGAAAATAGATGCGAATATCTCTAGCGGGGCTTGTAACATCCACGATTCGTCAACTGTACCGACAGTGGAATTGCGCATCATCGGAACATACCGTGTGTCACGAGGGTGAACATACACTACTGGCCATTAAAATTGCTACACCACGAAGATGACGTGCTACAGACGCGAAATTTAACCGACAGGAAGAAGATGCTGTGATATGCAGATGATTAGCTTTTCAGAGCATTCACACAAGGTTGGCGCCGGTAGCGACACCTACAACGTGCTGACATGAGGAAAGTTTCCAACCGATTTCTCACACACAAACAGCAGTTGACCGGCGTTGCCTGGTGAAACGTTGTTGTGATGCCTCGTGAAAGGAGGAGAAATGCGTACCATCATGTTTCCGACTTTGATAATGGTCGGATTGTAGCCTAGCGCGATTGCGGTTTATCGTATCGCGACGTTGCTGCTCGCGTTGGTCGAGATCCAATGACTGTTAGCAGAATATGGAATCGGTGGGTTCAGGAGGGTAATACGGAAAGACGTGCTGGAACCCAACGGCCTCGTATCACTAGCAGTCGAGATGACAGGTATCTTATCCGCATGGCTGTAACGGATCGTGCAGCCACGTCTCGATCCCTGAGTCAGCAGATGGGGACGTTTGCAAGACAACAACCATCTGCACGAACAGTTCGATGACGTTTGCAGCAGCATGGACTATCAGCTCGGAGACCATGGCTACGGTTACCCTTGACGCTGCATCAAAGACAGGAGCGCCTGCGATGATGTACTCAACGACGAACCAGGCTGCACGAATGGCAAAACGTCATTTTTTCGGATGAATCCAGGTTCTGTGTACTGCATCATGATGGTCGCATCCGTGTTTGGCGACATCGCGGTGAATGCCCATGGAAGCGTGTATTCGACATCGCCATACTGGCGTATCACCCGGCGTGATAGTAAGGGGTGCCATTGGTTACACGTCTCGGTCACCTCTTGTTCACATTGACGTTACATTTCAGATGTGTTACGACCTGTGGTTCTACCCTTCATTCGATCCCTGCGAAACCCTACATTTCAGCAGGATAATGCACGACCGCATGTTGCGGGTCCTGTACGGGCCTTTCTGGATACAGAAAATGTTCGACTGCTGCCCTGTCCAGCACATTCTCCAGATCTCTCACCAATTGAAAAGTCCGGTCAATGGTGGCCGAGCAACTGTCTCGTCACAATACGCCAGTTACTACTCTTGATGAACTGTGGTATCGTGTTGAAGCCGTATGGGCAGCTGTACCTGTACACGCGATCCAAGCTCTGTTTGACTCAATGCCCAGGCGTATCAAGGCCGTTATTACGGCCAGAGGTGGTTGTTCTGGGTGCTGATTTCTCAGAATCTATGCATCCAAACGGCGTAAAAATGTAATCACATGTCAGTTCTAGTATAATATATTCGTCCAATGAATACCCGTTTATCATCTGCATTTCTTCTTGGTGTAGCAATTTTAATGGCCAGTAGTATATTTGGCCTGAGCCTGCTTCTGACGTTTGACAATTCCAGCACGCGCCGTCGTGGCTGTGAGTCGAATTGGTTTGGCCAGACCAGCGAACGGCTGCACCGCACACTGGAATCTGCCGGGAATTCAGGGCTCGGACAGGTAAGTTTCCCGCGTTCTGATAATCAGACCGTGTAGTTTGCAAACCTTCGTGGACGCTTCAGGATATACAGCTGCCACAACGCACCGCTGCTCACCCACAGCGTGCCGTTTTCTACTTTTGCCTGAATCAAGGTGAAAGGATAAAGCACTGCTGCACCTGCGTAGGGTTGTTAAATGTTCTCCGATGAACGGTAGTTAGTGGTACAATTGGTCGTAGTTGATTCCATTTTAACAGAGTTGGCCCTCACAGTAGGTTCAAGTAAATAGTCAGATTGTGTTGTAAAAGGGATTAATGCCGGGGAGAATTAGTATAGCTACCACCCCAATGCATGCTTTGCCTGTCAAACACCGTTCCTTAACTGATTTGTGCTTGTCATTTGCCATTTAAACAGGGCTTTCCGAAACTCCTTCACCAAAGAAGACGACGTAAATATTCCTGAATTCCAATGAAGAACAACTGCCAAGATGAGAAACATAGAAGCAGATATACTCGGAGTAACGAAGCAGCTTAACTCACTTAATAAAGGCAAGGCCTCAGGTCCAGATTGTATACCAGTCAGGTTCCTCTCAGAGTATGCTGATAAAATAGCGCCATATTTAGCAATTATATACAACCACTCGCTCACAGAAAGATCCGTACCTAAAGACTGGAAAATTGCTAAAGTCACACCAATACCGAAAAATGGAAGTAAGAGTAATCCGCTGAATTACAGGCCTATATCACTAACGTCGATCTGCAGTAGGGTATTGGAACATATACTGTATTCGAACATTTTGAAGTACCTCAAAGAAAACGATTTATTGACACATAGTCAGCACGGATTCAGAAACTATTGTTCTTGTGATACACAACTAGCTCTTTATACTCATGAAGTAATAAGTGCTATCGACAGGGGATGTCAAATTTGTGGTGTCACCGCCAGACACCACACTTGCTAGGTGGTAGCCTTTAAATCGGCCGCGGTCCGCTAGTATACGTCGGACCCGTGTGTCGCCACTATCAGTGATTGCAGACCGAGCGCCGCCACACGGCAGGTCTAGAGAGACTTCCTAGCACTCGACCCAGTTGTACAGCCGACTTTGCTAGCGATGGTTCACTGACTACGTACGCTCTCATTTGCCGAGACGATAGTTAGCATAGCCTTCAGCTACGTCATTTGCTACGACCTAGCAAGGTGCCATTACAAGTTACTATCGATGCTGTAAAACATGTACCGACAAGAGCGATGTTCACCAATTATGGATTAAAGTTAAGTATTCCAGAAGATACGTACGTTTTTTGCTAGTCTCAATTCCTTGTCCTGTTCCAGACCTCACGCCAGCCTGCGTGAGTTTAAACGCGTGCCTTTCGGCTTCCTTATAGTGGGTTGGCTGTCTTGCCAATCCACAACAAAATTTATTCCATATTTTTAGGTTTCCAGAAGGCTTTCGCCACCGTTCCTCACAAGCGTCTTCTGACCAAACTGCGTGCCTACGGAGAATCGCCTCAGTTGTGCGACTGGATTCGTGATTTCCTGTCAGAAATGTCACAGTTCATAGTAATAGACAGAAAGTCATCGAGTAAAACAGAATTAATATCCGGCGTTTCCCAAGGAAGTGTTATAGGCCCTCTATTGTTCCTGATCTATATTAACGACTTAGGAGACAATCTGAGTAGCCGTCTTAGATTGTTTGCAGATGTTGCTGTCATTTACCGTCTTGTAAAGTCATCAGATGATCAAAACAAATTGCAAAATGATTTAGATAAGATATCTGTATGGCGCGAAAAGTGACAATTGACCCTGAATAAGGAAAAGTGTGAAATTATTCACGAGTACTAAAAGAGTTCAGTTAAATTTCGATTACGCGATAAGTCACACAAATCTGAAGGCTGTAAATTTAACTAAATACTTAGGGATTACAATTACAAATAACCTAAATTAAAACGATCACATAGATAATATTGTGGGTAGAGCAAACCAAAGACTGCGATTCATTGGCAGAACACTTAGAAAGTGCAACAGGTCTACTAAAGAGACTGCTTACACCACGCTTGTCCGCCCTATTCTGGAGTATTGCTGTGCGGTGTGGGATCTGCACCAGGTGGGACTGACGGATGACATCGAAAAAGTACAATGAAGGGCTGCTCGTTTTGTATCATCGCGAAATAGGGGAGATAGTGTCACAGACATGATACGTGAACTGGAGTGGCAATCACTAAAACAAAGGCGTTTTTAGTTCCGAAGGGATCTTCTCATGAAATTTCAACCACCAGTTTTCTCCTCCGATTGCAAAAACATTCTGTTGGCACCCACCTACATAGGGAGAAATGATTATCACGATAAAATTAGAGAAATCAGGGCTCGCATTTAAAAATTTAAGTGCTCGTTTTTCCCGCATGCTGTTTGAGAGTGGAACAGTAGAGACACAGCTGGATGGTGGTTCATTGAACCCTATCCCAGGCACTTTATTGTGAATAGCAGAGTAATCACGTAGATGTAGATGTGTGTAAGACTGATCAGCTGGTTCGCCAGAAAGTTGCAGTTGCTGAAGATTTAATAAAACTTTTCATTATTTTGTAAACTTAAATACGCCACTGTTCTCATTCATACTCGCTCTACTGTTCCCCGTTTTTATTTCGTTGTGATTGTACATGGGTACACCAGAAAGTCAAGATACAGTCTTATTACATTAGTTAATTTCGTTATTAATTTGAATTGAGAAAGTGATTACTGGCATAGGGCGACAAAAGAGCCGTGAATAAATTCACTAATTCGTTTATAAAAATCAAGGATGTGGCACACGATCTGAAGGTTATTGCCAAGATAATATTCTTCTTTATGGAAAGATAATAACTTTTAGCTTCACTTAGATATATATTTATGATGAAAGAAAATGACGGCCTGCAAGGTGGATTGCTTTTCAGTGTCATCACGAATCATTTAGAGTATGTAATAAAAGGTTAAATTAGAGAAGACAAACTTCTTTACCAAGATCACTAACAATAATCTTTACTGCCGGTAACCAGTTCCCGCAATCAACATTACTACCTTCAGATCTCGACAAAAAGGTCACCGGACCTCTCATAAAATAGCTGTAAAAGTGCTCTTTCAAATGAACTGGCGGGTACGTAACAAACTAAAAGAGTGCTGCATCGGCATGTCAAAATTGAAAGAGCATATACACAGTTATTCCCCACATACACCTGTCTTATGCACTCTGCTGTGAGTGATATAAGGCAGGTGTATAACTGGGTGTATGCTCTTTCACTTTTGACATGCCGATGCAGCAGTCTTCTAGTCTGTAACGTAGTTGCCAACTGATGTGAAAGAGCACTTTTACTGGTGTTTCAGGAAATATGCAGATACCTGCACGTCGAGACCTGAAGATCGTAACATTGATTACCGAAAACGGTTATCGAAAGTAAAGGTTGTTATTAGTGATCTTAACAAAGAAGTTTATCTTCTATAATGTATCATCACAAATCGCCCCTTGCTCCTCAAAATGAGTAAATTAAATAATAAAAGGTATCTGCTTTCATTCTCATATCTTCATTACATATTTTTGATTGTTCTAATAACTGTGGAAAGATGTATGGAGATGTATGGCTTTCGCTACGTTCTTCTTTAGACAATTCGTTCGGCGTCGTTTTCATAGCTAAAGCCGCAAAGCATGGCTCGTCTCTTAGTGCAGAAGGGTCGTGGCATCCATTCCACCAACAACTGACGGAAAAGGTCTCGGACTAAGTGAGACCAAGCTGCCGACCTACACTACTGGCCATTAAAATTGCTACACCAAGAAGAAATGCAGATGATAAACGGGTATTCATTGAACAAATATATTATACTAGAACTGACATGTGATTACATTTTCACGCAATTTTGGTGCATACATCCTGAGAAATCAGTACCCAGAACAAACACCTCTGGCCGTAATAACGGCCTTGATATGCCTGGGCATTGAGTCAAACAGAGCTTGGATGGCGTGTACAGGTACAGCTGCCCATGCAGCTTCAAAACGATACCACAATTCATCAAGAGTAGTGACTGGCGTATTGTGACGAGACAGTTGCTCGGCCACCATTGACCAGACGTTTTCATTTGCTGAGAGATCTGGAGAATGTGCTGGCCAGGGCAGCACTCGAACATTTTCTGTATCCAGAAAGGACCGTACGGGACCTGCAACATGCGGTCGTGCATTATTTTGCTGAAATGTACGGTTTCGCAGGGATCGAATGAAGGGTAGAGCCATGGGTCGTAACACATCTGAAATGTAACGTCCACTGTTGAAAGTGCCGTCAATGCGAACAAGAGGTGACCAAGACGTGTTGTAAGATGGCAAGAACTATGCCCCTTACATGAAGTCATTAAAGATCACCTAACTCACGTTGAGCGAACAGTAGGGCTGAACAAAAAATGACTGACAAGGCACAATGCATCTTGTAGAGGGTATAGTATGGACGTATTGGAATAATTAATGTCGGGTGATGGTTTTAAAGTAATTCACACGACATGAAAACTTTGTGGAAATGAGTCGATTTACTGGACGGTAGTTTACCCCATGGAAACATTTAGAGTTGACCGTGGCCGGCTGGAGAACGGCGAAGGGAAGCGACAATAGGCAGCTTAGGGCGGCTCAAGCTCTGAGAAAGCGGTAACGCGGCGCGACCTCCAGCTGCCTTAAGATGAGTGACAGTGAGTGGGTGGTTGATCCCGACTCCATGCTGGTGTACCGGGAAACAGACGGAGAATTTGTGCCGGCCGAAGTGGCCGTGCGGTTAAAGGCGCTGCAGTCTGGAACCGCAAGACCGCTACGGTCGCAGGTTCGAATCCTGCCTCGGGCATGGATGTTTGTGATGTCCTTAAGTTAGTTAGGTTTAACTAGTTCTAAGTTCTAGGGGACTAATGACCTCAGCAGTTGAGTCCCATAGTGCTCAGAGCCATTTTTTGGAGAATTTGTACACCTGTTGACAAATGTCCATCGTCCCGTTTTCTGTGAAACATGCGACAAAGCCGCACAAACCTATGGTGGAGCGGTCAACAGACGTCAAAATATGCGTGTTCGTGACTATAGCAACTTCACGCTGAATTCATGGTCTGCAGAGCCTGAAGTAAATCAGGTGAAGAGCGACAGTGTGAAATACGCCGGCCTCTGATGGGAACGTAGGACCAAGGAAGTTGAAGTACTCTCCTGGGAGTCAGAATTCCTTGATAGGTGGCCTGGGGGGAGCTAAATAGAAGAAGTTGAGAGGAAGGGAAATTTTGTAGGAATTTGTTCACTTCCCAGAGCAGGCATTGGTCGGTGCTGAAAGCGACACATAATTAACGCGACTTGTGCTACAATTGGCGTAAGTGATTTTGCTGGAGGGGTAACCGAGGCGAAGAGCGGACTGGCAGAAGTCTCAGTAGAGGTCTTCCATTCCCAGCTTGCCTAGAGTGCGGACGTGGCATTCTTGACTCAGCTTGCCTGAGAAAGAGTGAGCATCTCTGCATCTCTGTTGATCTGTTAGTCAATTACCTGGGGTGAACACACACCAAAACCAGATGAGTGACAGATGGGGTGTTACAGCCTACACAGGAAAAACTTGCATACGGGCTGCACCGTCCACGTCTCAAACAGTGGCCTTCGAGGTAGGAGGCCGGCAGCAACTGGAAGTAGGCCCAGGGATGGCCCACTGACTGAATGGTGCTAAGTCCACAATATAGGACTCAGAGCCAGCAGTAGGCCTGCAGTTAGTGGAGGCCAAAACTCGTATTGGCAGCTTATAGATTCATTTCGACTCCTAGACCCCTCGCAGGATGCAGCTTTCAGACTGCATACATCTGTCTAAAAATGAGTTGTATTTACTAGTGCTTTCTTCTTTTTCCAAGACATCGATTCCTATCACATAAACCCCAACAAACCCCTTGAAGCAATCAGGTCACCTTGTGCAGAGGTTCTGCCTTTCTGCTGTGTCAATGATATTACAACTCTCGTTCCTCTACTGGCCCAGTGATGTAATTCCCTGATATCATAGCCGCAGTTCTTGTATTATCAGACAGCTGCTGATGTAATAGTGTCTGGTTGGCCATGGTCTGACCCCCTTCCTTGGCCTAAGCATTAGTCATAGCACTCTTGCTACTTTATTCAACTGTTCCAAAAATAGTGGTTGCGGTACGGAAACTTTTAGCAAGTGCCAAACTACTGGACCAGTACCTGCCAATCACTCGACCACCTGGCACACCACATCAAGCACACCACAGCACAGTGCATTATATTAAAATAGCACATCTCATGCACTCCCTGACACATTGCACCAGACCACATAGCTAAAGAGAAGACTAGATTGATTCTGCTAAGCCAGGGGTTGAAAATACCGTTTCAGTTGTAAATTTCTTTTATTATCACACGATCGGTTTCGGGCTCTCATAAGCCCATCCTCAGGTGTCGTAACTGTGCTGTGGACCCAGAGCGCCGCGGTGGACGTTTACTAGGCGCGGTGTGCTACCAATGAGCGCAGAACAGGGAGCATACACGTCTACCGCGGCGCTCGGGGCCCATAGCACAGTTGCGACACCTGAGGATGGGCTTATGAGAGCCCGAAACCCGTCGTGTGATAATAAAAGAAATTTAAAACTGAAGCGGTATTTTCAATCTCTGGTATAATGCTCAGTTGCGGATGTTCTTCCAACAGGATTGATTCTGCTAAGACATTTACGCAGCTGCCAGTGTCAGCGAAAGATATTTCAAAAACCGCCACCATCGTGCCATTTGGCCTTTACGACTGCTTATTTATAACATTCGGCTAATGATATACTGCACCATCATTGCAATGATCTATCGATTCCGTTCTCCAAGGACTCCACTTTTGTGTTGATTACTTAGACGACATTCTTGTCTTCTCAGCCACCGAAGAGCAACACCAACAGCACATGGTGCCAGTTTTCTAATGCCTTGAACATTTCCGTGTAGTAACCCATCCCACTAAGTGATGAAGCACATGTCACATTGCTAGGACATCTTATTTGTTCAAGAGGACCATTACTCTTAACTCAATACGTTGAGCCTTCATTAAAATATGCCACCTACAGAGAACTAAAGAGCTACCCCGCTTCAGAGGAATGTTGAGATCATCCTCAGAATCTATGTCTAGTGGCAGCACTGCTGCTCTTGCCGTTCTCAAAACAAAGGTCAGTACTCCTGTTCATTGGGCACAACAAATGTATAGGATTTTCGCTGCAGTGGAGCAGAGCCTGCAGTAGATGCATCCCTTGTCCTGGAGGTGGATGCCAGCCAGTATACCATTGGAGCCATGTTGCAACAATAAGTTATCCATTGCATGGCAGTCACTCACATTCTTTTCGTGTAAACTCTCCTCCTCACAGTGTAACTGGAGTGCTTATAACTGCAAAGTGTTGTCAGTGTACGAAGCAATCCTATAACTGCATCCTCAGTTAGAAACCAGAGACTTCCTTATATTCAAGGATCACGAACCACTTATCTACACAACCTGGAAAGACAAGGAGTGTTCGCTGTGGCAGTACAATGAACTGAAATTTATTTTTTAATTTACTAGTAATTTTCGCCATACCTTCTTCTTTTCTTTAACATTGTCACTTTCTATGATGGTATGCACTGTACTATTTACTTTTATTCAACTTTACAGCTGGATGCCCAAACTGCCGCTCCAATCGTCGGTTACTTAAGGCCGGGAAATTCTCTGTGAACTGTGCAAACTGTGATTTGTACGATCGTATGTTTAGATGCGCGATATCTTTATCACAGATTGCGTCTCCTGTATAAATGGCATCTGGAACCGCATCAGTTTTGCTGAGTTTCCCCAAGATGCAGAAAACAGATGTCAAACAGGACAAATCCTTCAAGATGTCTCCATAGGCTTATCGACTCGTTGATGTTCTCAGATCAGTCGCTCAACTCTGTTTTGCCTTCTCCATTGAAGAGCCTCGACCGTTGCTTCCAGCAGAACATCGACGTAATACCACATTCAAATTCGCTTAAATCTTGATAACCTGTCATCGTAGCAGCCGTAACAACAACTGCGCCAGACAGTAGTTGTCTTATATAGGAGTTGGCGACCGGAGCGCCGTATTCTGCCAGTTTACATAACTCTATATTTGAATACACATGACTGTACTTCACTACTGGCCATTAAAATTGCTACACCACGAAGATGACGTGCTACAGACCTGAAATTTAACCGCCAGGAAGAAGACGCTGTGATATGTAAATGATTAGCTTTTCAGAGCATTCACACAAGGTTGGCGCCGGTGGCGACACCTACAACGTGCTGACATGAGGAAAGTTTCCAACCGATCTCTCATACACAAACAACAGTTGACCGGCGTTGCCTGGTGAAACGTTGTTCTGATGCCTCGTGTAAGGAGAAGAAATGCGTACCATCACGTTTCCGACTTTCATAAAGGTCAGATTGTAGCCTATCGCGATTGCGGTTTATCGTATCGCGACATTGGTGCTCGCGTTGGTCGAGATCCAATGACTGTTAGCAGAATATGGAATCGGTGGGTTCAGGAGGGTAATACGGAACGCCGTGCTGGATCCCAACGGCCTCGTATCACTAGCAGTCGAGATGACAGGCATCTTATCCGCATGGCTGTAACGGATCGTGCAGCCACGTCTCGATTCCTGAGTCAACAGATGGGGACGTCTGCGAGACAACAACTGTCTGCACGAACTGTTCGACGACGTTTGCAGCAGCATGGACTATCAGCTCGGAGACCATGGCTACGGTTACCCTCGACGCTGCATCACAGACAGGAACGCCTGCGATGGTGTACTCAACGACGAACCTGGGTGCACGAATGGCAAAACGTCATTTTTTCGGATGAATCAAGGTTCTATTTGCAGCATCATGATGGTCGCATCCGTATTTGGTGACATCGCGGTAAACGCATATTGGAAGCGTGTATACGTCACCGCCATACTGGCGTATCACCCGGCGCGATGGTATGGGGTGCCACTGGTTACACGTCTCGGTCACCTCTTGTTCGCTTTGACGGAACTTTGAACAGTGGACGTTACATTTCAGATGTGTTACGAGCCGTGGCTCTACCCTTCATTCGATCCCTGCGAAACCCTAATTTCAGCAGGATAATGCACGACCGCATGTTGCAGGTCCTGTACGGGCCTTCCTGGATACAGAATATGTTCGACTGCTGCCCTGGCCAGCACATTCTCCAGATCTCTCACCAATTGAAAACGTCTGGTCAATGCTGGCCGAGCAACTGGCTCGTCACAATACGCCAGTCATTACTCTTGATGAATTGTGGTATCCTGTTGAAGCTGCATGGGCAGCTGTACCTGTACACGCCATCCAAGCTCTGTTGTTTGACTCAATGCCCAGTCGTATCAAGGGCACTATTATGGCCAGAGGTGGTTGTTCTGGGTACTGAGTTCTCAGGATGTATGCACCCAAATTGCGTGAAAATGTAATCACATGTCAGTTCTAGTATAATATATTTGTCCAATGAATACCTGTTTATCATCTGCATTTCTTCTCGGTGTAGCAAATTTTAATGGCCAGTAGTGTAGTTTTTCTGGCGCTATAGTGTACTAAGACACAATTTTCTGATGGCGTCCAAAGGCAAGCTGCAGTCATTAAGCCCACACCCGAGACGCGGGAGCACGCGTTTCGGAGCACGGCGTCGTGTCCCAGGTGAGGCCCTGTCGCCGCGTTCCCGAAGCGTGGCGGCAGGTGCGCGTCTCGGCTCCTGTGGCGGCCCATCCCGGCGCTGAGCAGAGTGGTCAAGGACCGGTGGATTGGTAGAGGGGAGAGGGGAGCCACGTGGAGGCAGAGACCAGCGACCCGCAGCCCCGGGCTCGCCACGCCACGCCACGCCGTAACACGAGACGCCGCCACCTAATCGGACGGCATCGCCACCGCCAGGGATGGACAAGGTGAGCGCGCTACGCTTCGGGAAGGCCCGTTCCGTGACAGTCCGGCACACTGCCCTAAAACAGCAGCCGACTCGAGACACGGACCTGAATGGGGAATGGCACACATCATTTCCACATCTTACTCCAGTTTCTGAGAATAGGCAGTGTAATACGGCATATACACTGAGGTATCGAGTCATGGGATAGCGATATGCACATGTACAGATGGCGGTAGTATCGCGTACAAAAGGTATAAAAGGGCTGTGCATTGGCGGAACTGCCATTTCTACTCAGTTGACTCATATGAAATGCTTTCCAATGTGATTCTGGCCGTATGACGATAATCAACATACTTTGAACACGTAATGGTGACTGGAGCTAGACGCCTGGCCCATTCCATTTCGAAAATCGTTGCGGAACTCCGATATCCACAGTGTAAAGAGTGTACCGAGAATATAAAATTTCAGGCGTTAACTCTCACCAAGGCGACATAGTGGTCGACGACCTTGCAATGGTTCTTTATTTACGTGACCATTACGGCACTCCAACCCCAGTTCTCGATACCAGTAATATCGAACTACTTTTCTGCGAAGTAACAGACATATTTTTGTGACAATATTCACATTTGGTTTTATTAATGTATAGGTACTCCGATGTATCGATATATTACAGTGATATGATTCCTGTGTGTATTCATTTCTGTGAGACTGTCATAATCTTTGACTTACTTGTATCCATTTTGGTGAGAATGCACTTTGCAGAAGTTATGTTGTTATTTCGCTGTGTAAAAGAACAGTCAAGTCTTGTGTTTGGTTAAAGTGGAAATTAAATATGTGAAGATTGATAAAAAACTGTTTTATTGATGATGTGACGATTAAGAAGAAGTTTATGTGAATTTACAAGAAGTTTATTAAAAATGTGGATCGTGAACACCAAGTCAGAAATTATTTCTATCATGCCATTGTTCCGATCTGGGATTGTTTGATCATTAAGACTTTCCTGAAAAAACGCATTTGTTAGGTCTTCAAATATTGCTAAAATACAGATCCGGACCTTCTTGCAGTCTAAGTGGAATCACCCTAGAATCAACAAGATTAGCCATAACGATTTCGACGAAATCTACGTGGGAATCCATTCAAGATAAGTGCCAAATTAATGACTTCTTTACAGTGACCTCATTATTTCGATTCTGAGGAGACCATCCACAGTCAATAGTTTTGTTGTTGCCCGATAAAGCGAACATATGCTGCGTGAGCAACATTATTAACCTGATTTCTAATCTACTTTGCATGTGGTGGTATTGTTAGAACCTTCACTTAACAACCGACAGCAACGGCCGTTGCGTACAGCAATCAGTGCTAACAGACAAGCAACACTACGTGAAATGGAATCAGTGTGCGACGTACGACGAACGTATCCGTTACGACAGAGCGGCGAAATTTGGCGTTAATGGGCTATGGCAGCAGACGACCGACGCGAGTGCCTTTTTGCTAACAGCACGACATCACCTGCAGCGCCTCTCCTAGGATCGCCACCATATCGGTTGGATCCTAGACTACTGGGAAACGGCGGCCTTGTTAGATGAGTTCCGATTTCAGTTGGTAAGAGTTGATGCTATGGTTCGAGTATGCCGCAGACCACACGAAGACATGGACCTAAGGCACTGTGCAACCTGGTGGTGGCTACATAATGGTGTGCCCTCTGTTTACTCGGAATGGACTCCGTCCTCTGGTCCAGCTGAACCGATCATTGTCTGGAAACGGCTATGTTCGGCTACCTGCAGACCAACTGCAGCCATTCATGGCCTTCATGCTCACAAACAACGATGAAAGTCTTTACGGATGACAACAACGCGCCATGTAACGGCGCCACAATAGTTCGCTATTGGTTTGTGGAACATTCTGGATAATTCGAGCGAATGATTTGGCTAACCAGATCGCCAGACATGAATGCAATCGAACATTAATGGGACGTAACACAGAGGTCAGTTCGTGCACAAAATCGTGCACCGGCAAGACACTTTCGCAACTACGGATGGCTATATGGCACAGCATTTCCGCAGGAGACTTCGAACGACTTGTTGTATCCACGCCACGTCGAGTTCCCGTACTATAAGCGGCAAAAAGAAGGCCCACACATGATATTACGAGATACCGCAAGACTTTTGTCACCTCAGTGTAAAGTAAACAAATGCTCTGAATTTCAGTTTGAAAATCTAATATAGCATGAGACGTGACATGCCTTTAGATGCACACAGTGACTTGCCCCCTCTCATATTTATATCATACTCTGAGTAATTCGATTTGGGGAAGGATGGCCGAGTATTGTCATTACAAGGCTAGTATTGAGAACTCAGAACCTCGCAAGCACTGTTGAATTAAATGTAGGTGGCACCTCCCTAGACTGTGTAACAAATGCAAAATTTCTGGGAAAGAATACTGACTCTCGTCTGAAGTCGTGTGCACGCACTAACATACTTACAAACGGAATGCCATCAGCATTCTACGCCCTTACTGGAGTCCTGTCATCAGTGGTTAATAGACAGTGTGTTTTAGTTACATACTACTCGTATTGATATGAACAGGATGGGCCAAAAGTCACATATGTGATAAAATGGTGAATAATTTTTTTTATTTGTTGTCTTCTCTTTTCTTTTGCCTCAGATTCTGACGCAAATAAGTGCAAACAATCTCCGATCCTTGATCTTCATTTCTGTTAAAAATTAGTATAATAAATAATAAATAAAAAATTTAATAAATAATGATAATAATATTAAATAAAAAATGTATTCGTAGTTATAAACACATCGTCAATTTTAGCTCACCCTCTATATTCAGCTCTTAGCTGCGGCTTTCTTTTACGGGGAACAAATGCACAAAATAGAACACCATTTTCAAACTGCAGAAAAGGACCATAAGAACAATATCCAAAATTACTAGTCGAGATCATCCTAAGGATCTGTTCAAAACACAAGGGATTTCAACTGAACCATGTGAATAAATTTACCTGTCAGTGGTACACATCAAAAATAACATTGATAACTACTCAAAAATAGACCTGCCCATGACCATGAAACAAGATCTAGATTTACGAAGAAAAAATAAACAGAAAACTCAAAGCAGAATTTTAAACCAACGAATAAAACTGTACAATAAACTACCAAAGGTATTAAAGAAATTGCTAAAATATACTTGTTTAAAAAGGCAGTTGAAAGTACATGTTAAAAATACTTAGATGAAACGCAGTAGGGGTTTAATAAAAAAGGTAACACAAAAAATAACAATAACAATAATAAAACATGTAAAATTCCACATAATAATTTTCACTGACCTTTTTCCTTCTTTTTTCTTTTCGGGAAAATATGCTCCCAAAGATATGCAGTGTATAATTCTAAGACCTTACCGTCTTTCTGAGTTCAACATCTCACTCGTTACAGAGGTATACTGACTCACTTTTTCAGGTTAGTAAATGAGAAGTACACAAAATGGTTCTGACATCAGTTGACAATGTGTTCATTACTAAATAATATATTTGTAAACCAGTAGTGTAGACTAGATGTAAACAGAATGAGGTAGTACTGTTTGAAACAGAGTAGCCTCGTATTAATCAGAGTGGGAGTTCCGATCTTCATCCAGCCATCCTGATTTAGGTTTCCCGTGGTTTCCCGAAATCACTTCAGGCAAATGCCAGGATGGTTCCTACTATAAGACCACGGCCACCTGCCCCGTACTTGTCTTACTAAACGTGTAAGTCTGCAAAATTTGTATGTGTGAATTATTTTGTTTCTGTCGTTCTTAAATTGTAATGCCAAGGCATATCTAATATCCTTGTGAAAGAGATCTTTGAATGACTATTGCTAGTGCTAATACAATCTTTACCTCATCTACGTCTACACCCACGCTCCGCAGATCACTGTGAGGTGGATGACAGAACGCATCTCCCTTGAGCAGTTAAACAGAGAACTGACTCGTGGCGATAACATGTTATACCTTCCGGTGACAAACAGACCCGAACTATTTGAAACAGTTAACGCAGAGCAGGGAATCAGCGATCATAAAGCGGTTACTGCATCGATGATTTCAGCCGTAAATAGAAATATTAAAAAAGGTAGGAAGATTTTTCTGTTTAGCAAAAGTGACAAAAAGCAGATTTCAGAGTACCTGATGGCTCAACACAAAAGTTTTGTCTCAAGTACAGATAGTGTTGAGGATCAGTGAACAAAGTTCAAAACAATCTTACAATATGTGTTAGATGAGTATGTGCCAAGCAAGATCGTAAGAGATGGAAAAGAGCCACCGTGGTAGAACAACCGAGTTAGAAAACTGCTGCGGAGGCAAAGGGAACTTCAGAGCAAACATAAACATAGCCAAAGCCTTGCAGACAAACAAAAAGTATGCGAAGCGAAATGTAGTGTGAGGAGGGCTATGCGAGCGGCGTTCAATGAATTCGAAAGTAAAGTTCTATGTACTGACTTGGCAGAAAATCCTAAGAAATTTTGGTCTTATGTCAAAGCGGTAGGTGGATCAAAACAAAATGTCCAGACACTCTGTGACCAAAATTGTACTGAAACAGAGGATGACAGACTAAAGGCCGAAATACTAAATGTCTTTTTCCAAAGCTGTTTCACAGAGGAAGACTGCACTGTAGTTCCTTCTCTAGATTGTCGCACAGATGACAAAATGGTAGATATCGAAATAGACGACAGAGGGATAGAGAAACAATTAAAATCGCTCAAAAGAGGAAAGGCGCTTTACCTGATGGGATACCAGTTCGATTTTACACAGAGTACGCGAAAGAACTTGCCCCCCCCCCCCCCCCCCTTCTAGCAGCTGTGTACCATAGGTCTCTAGAAGAGCGTAGCGTTCCAGAGGATTGGAAAAGGGCACAGGTCATCCCCGTTTTCAAGAAGGGACGTGCAGAACTATAGACCTATATCTCTAACGTCTATCAGTTGTAGAATTTTGTAACACGTATTGTGTTCGAGTATAATGACTTTTCTGGAGACTAGAAAACTACTCTGTAGGAATCGGCATGGGTTTCGAAAAAGACGATCGTGTGAAACCCAGCTCGCGCTATTCGTCCACGAGACTCAGAGGGCCATAGACACGGGTTCCCAGGTAGATGCCGTGTTTCTTGACTTCCGCAAGGCGTTCGATACAGTTCCCCACAGTCGTTTAATGAACAAAGTAAGAGCATATGGACTACAAGACCAATTGTGTAATTGTATTGAAGAGTTCCTAGATAACAGAACGCAGCATGTCATTCAATGGAGAGAAGTCTTCCCAAGTAAGAGTGATTTCAGGTGTGCCGCAGGGGAGTCTCGTAGGACAGTTGCTATTCACAATATACATAAATGACCTTGTGGATGACATCGGAAGTTCACTGAGGCTTTTTGCAGATGATGCTGTGGTGTATCGAGAGGTTGTAACAATGGAAAATTGTACTGAAATGCAGGAGGATCTGCAGCGAATTGACGCATGGAGCAGGGAATGGCAACTGAATCTCAATGTAGACAAGTGTAATGTGCTGCGAATACATAGAAAGAAAGATCCCTTATCATTTAGCTACAATATAGCAGGTCAGCAACTGGAAGCAGCTAATTCCATAAATTATCTGGGAGTACGCATTAGGAGTGATTTAAAATGGAATGATCGTCGGTAAATCAGATGCCAGACTGAGATTCATTGGCAGAATCCTAAGCAAATGCAATCCGAAAACAAAGGAAGTAGGTTACAGTACGCTTGTTCGCTCACTGCTTGAATACTGCTCAGCAGTGTGGGATCCGTTCCAGATAGTGTTGATAGAAGAGATAGAGAAGATCCAACGGAGAGCAGCGCGCTTCGTTACAGGATCATTTAGTAATCGCGAAAGCGTTACGGAGATGATAGATAAAGTCCAGTGGAAGACTCTGCAGAAGAGACGCTCAGTAGGTCGGTACGGGCTTTTGTTGAAGTTTCGAGAACATACCTTAACCGAGGAGTCAAGCAGTATATTGCTCCCTCCAACGTATGTCTCGTGAAGAGACCATGAGGATAAAATCAGAGAGATTAGAGCCCACACAGAGGCATACCGACAATCCTTCTTTCCACGAACAATACGAGACTGGAATAGAAGGGAGAACCGATAGTGGTACTCAAGGTACCCTCCGCCACACACCGTCAGGTGGCTTGTGGAGTATGGATGTGGATGTAAATGTAGATGTATCCCAGATTAGGGCCACCTTGTAACACTCCTACCTCTTCCTGTATACGCTATAATCGACCGTGATTATGTGTACCTAATTTGGCGGTGAGGCAGCGATTCCGAAGAAAATAGATTGAAACGATGTGGATAAGTGTACAACTAATCATTAACATTAGAAGCTGATACACTGCCCTAATAACAACTGAGTGAAAATATGTGTAATTACAAAGATTAATTCTGAATGGTTACTCGAATTTGTCGTTAATGAGTACACTACAGTTTAATGAAATTTTAATTATGTAAGGAAATAACATGTCGCTAGTTCTAAAGCGCACAGATTATTGCTGAAACTAACTGGTTATAACCGAATTTATGTTTACGCAATAATCATTAACATGCGTATGGGCGGCGTTCATCATTATTCACACAGAAGCTAATTTGTATAGCCAAGTGATCACAAAAATAGTAAGTCAAACCGATGTACATATTGAATATTGTAGAACTCTTTAAAGAAACTGAACGGATTACTGTATTACACAACGAGGTAATAATGATGTAGCGTAACCTCAATCAGATCTTTACTGTTACTAACTTTGGTTAACCAAACCTTCCCAATAATTACAGTTCACTCTCAGACGAATTACAATTAAATATGAATGATTTCAAAACAACTGCAAAATACCAAAGAAAAGCAGAAATACGACAGCCAAAACATCGACGCAGAAATTTATCAAAAACACATGAAAGTAATCAGCACAGTCGAATAAACAGTAAAATTCATTATGATTTAACAGATTCACTGATTTTAATAGTTATGACTTTCAAAAGTTATTAAGGATTGCTGCAGTTCAATAATTAAGTCACGACTTTGATTAATTAACAAGAAATCGACATACAAATCAAAAGATAAATTTAGCTATACTTTCTCACAAAGTTTTCATCTACTTCATTACGGACTCTTTCATTCGTAATGTAATGCTCGGAACTTACGATAATAGGACATGGATCCAGTTCTAGTTGACAATTAATTGGGTTAATTATGACCATGAATTTACGATTAAAGTTCACACAAATCTTATGTTGTCTCAACAACTCAAAACAGTAGCAAGCCTTTTACGAAACTAAAAGCGTGGAACGATTCGATCTTACATCCCGAGACGCTACAGGCGCGAAGAAGTTGCTCAGCGGCAACAGTTGCAACATTCATGTCCTGCCTTGAAATGCAAAGTTTCCTTACGCGAGCTATAATCCTCTTGAAGCCCTTGAAACTTTCCACGCCTATCGCGGCTACAAGAAAACGGCTGCCGGAGCCACACGCTCTTGTGTCCTTTATCACTCGCAGCTGAGTCATGTTTCTCTCTGCTCACTACTGTTTCGTTACTCTCCGCGCGTAATCCAAAGAGTTTCTCTTACCTAATTATACAGTATCATTGACTGTGTACAAAACTATATCTCTGATATTACCAGCGTGTCTACTACACAAAAAGTTACAAAAATTGTTTTTAATCATTTATAACGATACATTTCTCCTGTTTGCATTAATAACGTTTACATATTGTTGAAACTGGCCTTACATAATAAATAAATGAATAAAAACTCGCATTCGCAAAAGAGGAGTAGAATTGAGTACAATACATAAAATTCAACCATACTGTGTTGTGATGTCACAACCTCCCGTTCTATTTCCACATTCCGCTGGCCACTGTACAGTGCGTAGCGGAAGATACATCGTCCCTACATAATCGATAGCTGTCATTCCTACTTCATTCGCGTACTGAGGGAAGAAAAAACGCTCCCGCTGTGTCTCTGTGAGCTCTCTAATCTCTCTCATTTTATTCTCATGGTCCCTACGGTAGATACACGACGATGCTAGAATAATAATCCAAATTTATCCATCCTTTAACTACTATATATCTTACTGAGATGGGTTTATTGACTGCCTCAACGATACATCTGTTGTATTGTGGGTACAATCGCAACAGAGTGGTTCTGTGCTGAAGCCAGACAAACCAGTGGTTCCAGAAGAAGGAAAGTACCCTTCTCGGTAGTTACGAAGGCTACATTCTTTATGATTGACTGATGTTGCCTTGTAACATTAGCTAACATGGCTCCGCTATGTTGTTATTGCGAACAGCTGAAAGTTAGGAGCAAGAAGTTGTACTGCAAAGCTTAATGATCGTAGTATCCTCTTGGGTAAAATATTCTGG
Source organism: Schistocerca nitens (assembly GCF_023898315.1). Classification (NCBI taxonomy): domain Eukaryota; kingdom Metazoa; phylum Arthropoda; class Insecta; order Orthoptera; family Acrididae; genus Schistocerca; species Schistocerca nitens. The sequence continues at coordinate 844,664,624 of NC_064617.1, forward strand.
AGGTAAAATAGTTCCTCATTCGGATCACCTAGTGGGAACAACTTATGAGGAAGCCATCAAGTAAAACAAGTGTGTTCGACGAGTCGGAATGTGGTACATTTCCCCCCTTAATCGCGTAGGTAGGTTAGAGGTTTTTGAGTGGGTCATAGAGAGATTGAAGTTAGATACAGAGGGGATTCGTGAAGTACAGTACCAGTATGAACATGAGCTGTTGTCAGGTAAGTACAGTTTTATGAACACAAAATCAACTAGGGAAATGCTAGAGTAGGTGGTATCTCAACAAACACGAAAGCAACACCCACCACAATAGTGTGAGTTTATAACCCTACTAGCTCTTCGGATGATGAAGAGACTGAAACAATGTATTATGAGTTAAAAAAATTATTCAAATAGTTCAAGAGGCCAAAAATTTTACTGTGATCGTAGACTGGAACTCCAAAGTATAACAAGAAAGGAAAGGAAAAATAGTAGGAGAATATGGGCTGGGTAGAGAAATTGGAAGGGCAACAGCCTCATAGAATACTGTATACAGCAAAATTTAATTATTGCTAACACTTAGGTTAATAATCATGAATGAAAGTCATATGCATAGAAGGGACCTGGAGGCACCGAAAAGTTTCAAAATAGATTACTTTATGCCAAGACAGAGATTCCTAAAGCAGGTTTTGAACTGCAAAATGCTTACAGCGGCGGATATGGGCTCTGACCACAATTTATTTATTACGAACTGCAGATTCAAACTAAGAAAACTGCAGAAAGGTAGGATATTTAGGAGATGAGACCTGGATAAATTGAAAGAATTAGAGGTTGTTGAGTGTTTCAAAGGGGCATTACGCATTGACTGAAACAGGCGAAAGGAATACAACAGAATACGAATGAGTAGCTTAGACTGATGAAACACAGAAGACAGCAAAGATCAAAAAGGTAGAAACCCGTGGATAACGCATGAGATACGTAATTTAATTGGAAAAAGGAAAAGAAAATTTAAAAATCCAACAAAAAGGAATACAGACATGTAAAAACTGAGATTGACACAAAGTACAAAACGGCTAAGCAGGAATAGTTAGAGAACCAAACCAAGTCTGTAGAAATATATAGGGCAAGAGGAAAAAGAAGCAGCTGCAGTTAACAGGAAGACGATGTTGTAAAAAGAAAAAGGGAAGTAAATGAAGATGAGATGAAAATGTGATACTGGTAGAACTGGGCAGTGCATTGACAGTATTGTAAAAAGGAAATATGAAGTAAATTAAGAGAAGATGAGAGGTATGTTATTGTGGGATGACTTTGACAGAGCACAGAATGACCAAAGTCGAAACAAGGCCCCAGAAGTAGAGAACATTCCCTAAGAACTGCTGATATCCTTGGCAATGAAAGTTGTGACAAAACTATTCCATCCCACGTGTAGTTCATATGGGTCACGTGAAATACCCTCTGATTTTAAGCAGAAAGTAATAATTCCAATACTAAAAAAGACGGATGTTGCCGGCCGTGGTGACCGAGCGGTCCTAGGCGCTACAATCTGGAACCGCGTAACCGCTACAGTCGCAGGTTCGAATCCTGTCTCGGGCATGGATGTGTGTGATGTCCTTAGGTTAGTTAGGTTTAAGTAGTTCTAAGTTCTAGGGGACTGATGACCTCAGAAATTAAGTCCCATAGTGCTCAGAGCCATTTGAACCATTTTTTTTTAAGACGGGCGTTGACAGGTGTGAATTTTAACGGTCTGTCAGTTTAATAAGTCATGGTTGCAAAATAATGACAGGAATTATTTACGGAACAATGGAAAAAACCGGAAGCTGACCTCGGGGAAGATCAGTCTGGTTTCCAGAGGAATACAGGAATACACGAAGAAACACTGACGGTACGAGTCTTCTTAGAAGATAGGTTAACGAAAGGGAAATGTACGTTTATAGCTTTTAGAGATTTAGAGATAGCATTTGATCATGTTGACTGGACAACACTCTCTAAAATTCTGAAGGTGGCAGGAGTAAAATACAGAAAGCGAAAGATCAATTTACAGAGAAACCAGACTGAACTAACAGGAATCGATGACAAGAAGTACATTGTGCAAACTGTAAAAGGCACTAAGGAGAATTTTGGGACACGAATTAAAGTTCAGGAAGAAGAAATGAAAACTTTGAGGTTTGCCAATGACACTTTAATTCTGTTAGTCAGCGAGGAACTTTGAATAGCAGTTAAACGGGATGTGTAGTGTCTTGAAGGAGGGTTATTGAACATTAACAAAAGTGAAAGAAAGGTAATGGAATGTACTCTAATTAAATCGGGCGATAGCGAGGGAGATAGATTACGAATTGAGGTACTAAAAGCAGAAAATAAGTTCTATTATTTGGGAACAAAAATCTTAAGATTGCCGAAGCACAGAAGATGTAAAATGCTGGCTGGCGATAGCAAGAAAATCATTTCTGAAAAACAGAAATTTGCTAATGTCCAATATATATTTAAATGTTAAAAAAATTTTTCTGGATGTATCTGTCTGAGGTGTAGCCTGGTACAAACCTTAAACGTGGACTATACGTAGCTCTGACAAGAAGAGAACACAAAATTTTCGAATTTAGTGCTGTAGAAGAATGTCGAAGAATAGATGGCAAATCGAGTAACTAATAAGGAAGTACTGAGTCGAACTTAAAAAAAAAAAGAAAAAGAAAGTTGTGGGACATCCTGCCTAAAAGAAGGGATCAGTTGGTAGAAATCAACGTGAGGCATCAATGAACTGTCAGTTTAGCAATGGCGGGAAGTGTGAGTTTGAGTGTATATGTGTGTGTCTGGGGGTAGGGGGGTTAAAGTTATAGAGGGAGCCCAAGGTTGGAATACAAAAGCAGTTTCAAATGGATTTGGCTACAGTAATTCTGCAGAGATCTTGAGACTTACACAGGATAGACTGTCTTAGAGAGCTATATCAAACATAAAACTAGGGTTCTGACTGAAGGCCCCAATAACAGCAACAACAACTTCACCCTACAAGGTTTCGCAAATAATACGCCGTCTTTCATCTAAGGGTTCCCATTTGAGAGGGACAGATGACGAAGCAGTTTGGTCACTCACCCGCCCCCCCCCCCCAAAAAAAAACTAATCAACCTACCCATTTGAGATCCCAGAGAATTTCTGTTACGCTTTCAAATGGACTTTTACGATCCTAGAAGCGCATATCTGAATTCCTTCGATGTCTACAGAAGTAAACCGTAACAGTCTGAATTACAATTTATTTTCTTTCTTCTGCAGTAATTACTTTCGGTTAGAATGAGTATCATGAGACCAAAATACGTACAGGGGGTGGACAAAAATATGTGAACACCACGAGAAATCCGTGCTTGCACATAAACGAAGATGCAAGGCAAGGCTGTAGGTTGAACTGTTGTATTTGACCACGAAAGCCATCTTTGCAATGTCCTCAATACGTTGGAAATCTTGGTCCTTGTGCGAACAGTGTCATGTGCACTTGTGAGCGTATTGTTTCCGAGCAAGTGATTTCGAACATGGGCAAGTTTTTGGTGATTCCGTAGCCGAGATAGACGAAATGTTTCGTATTTCAAGAGGTACCGTATTGAAGGTTTATATGGCGTACAAGGAAAGCGAGAAAACATCATCTGCTATGTCACAATGCGGACGAAAGTCTGTGGTGAGTGATCAAGACGGTCAGTGACTGAAGAGAACTGTGACCAAAAATAAGAGGGAGACAGCTGCAAACATCATTGCAGAACTGAATATCGTACTCGCGAACCCTGTCAGCACCAAAACAACAATAATGAAGCTCCCCCAATTACAGAGCGCGCTGGTATTCCATAACCACTCATCAGTGATTCAAATGTTCTTAACAGGAAAACGTGATGTCGAAGCCATAAAACGTTGACTATGGAGCAATAGAATAATTTAATTTGGTCGGATGAGTCCTGTTTCATACCGTATCCCACTTCTGGCCGAGTTTATGTCCCAAGAGTGAGGGAGGCCGGGTGGACGTACCGCCGAATTGCTCAACACGTGGGGCGTGAGGTCTCCACAGTACATCGATGTTGTCGCCAGTGGTCGGCGGAAGGTGCACGTGCCATGGTTACTCTGCAAGATCATACACTCATGGAAATGGAAAAAAGAACACATTGACACCGGTGTGTCAGACGCACCATACTTGCTCCGGACACTGCGAGAGGGCTGTACAAGCAATGATCACACGCACGGCACAGCGGACACACCAGGAACCGCGGTGTTGGCCGTCGAATGGCGCTAGCTGCGCAGCATTTGTGCACCGCCGCCGTCAGTGTCAGCCAGTTTGCCGTGGCATACGGAGCTCCATCGCGGTCTTTAACACTGGTAGCATGCCGCGACAGCGTGGACGTGAACCGTATGTGCAGTTGACGGACTTTGAGCGAGGGCGTATAGTGGGCATGCGGGAGGCCGGGTGGACGTACCGCCGAATTGCTCAACACGTGGGGCGTGAGGTCTCCACAGTACATCGATGTTGTCGCCAGTGGTCGGCGGAAGGTGCACGTGCCCGTCGACCTGGGACCGGACCGCAGCGACGCACGGATGCACGCCAAGACCGTAGGATCCTACGCAGTGCCGTAGGGAACCGCACCGCCACTTCCCAGCAAATTAGGGACACTGTTGCTCCTGGGGTATCGGCGAGGACCATTCGCAACCGTCTCCATGAAGCTGGGCTACGGTCCCGCACACCGTTAGGCCGTCTTCCGCTCACGCCCCAACATCGTGCAGCCCACCTCCAGTGGTGTCGCGACAGGCGTGAATGGAGGGACGAATGGAGACGTGTCGTCTTCAGCGATGAGAGTCGCTTCTGCCTTGGTGCCAATGATGGTCGTATGCGTGTTTGGCGCCGTGCAGGTGAGCGCCACAATCAGGGCTGCATACGACCGAGGCACACAGGGCCAACACCCGGCATCATGGTGTGGGGAGCGATCTCCTACACTGGCCGTACACCACTGGTGATCGTCGAGGGGACACTGAATAGTACACGGTACATCCAAACCGTCATCGAACCCATCGTTCTACCATTCCTAGACCGGCAAGGGAACTTGCTGTTCCAACAGGACAATGCACGTCCGCATGTATCCCGTGCCACCCAACGTGCTCTAGAAGGTGTAAGTCAACTACCCTGGCCAGCACGATCTCCGGATCTGTCCCCCATTGAGCATGTTTGGGACTGGATGAAGCGTCGTCTCACGCGGTCTGCACGTCCAGCACGAACGCTGGTCCAACTGAGGCGCCAGGTGGAAATGGCATGGCAAGCCGTTCCACAGGACTACATCCAGCATCTCTACGATCGTCTCCATGGGAGAATAGCAGCCTGCATTGCTGCTAAAGGTGGATATACACTGTACTAGTGCCGACATTGTGCATGCTCTGTTGCCTGTGTCTATGTGCCTGTGGTTCTGTCAGTGTGATCATGTGATGTATCTGACCCCAGGAATGTGTCAATAAAGTTTCCCCTTCCTGGGACAATGAATTCACGGTGTTCTTATTTCAATTTCCGGGAGTGTATTACTACCACGGACAATGTGGCCATTCTGGGTAACATTCCATCCCATTGTAGAATATTTGCTGCCCAATGGTGATGCTCAGTTTCAAGACGACAAGGGGCCTGTTCACGCAGCTCGCATCGTCCAAGAATAGTTTTGTGAGCACAAGGATGAATTGTCACATCTTCTCTGGCCATCACAGTTACCACATCTCAATATTATCTCTAAAAGCTATAAACGTACGTTTGCCTTTCTTTAACCTATCTTCTAAGAAGAGTCGTACGGTCAGTGTTTCTTCGTGTATTCCCGTATTCCCCTGGAAACCAAACTGATCTTCCCCGAGGTCAGCTTCCGTTCCTTGTGGTCTACTTTGGAGAGAAGTGTGCCTGACCGCTATCCCGCTCCTTCGTCGTTACCTGAACTCTTCGCTATTTTACAGGAAGAATGGTATAATATCCCTTTGAAAACTATGCACAACCTGTACTTATCCATTCTAAGAAGACTGGAAGCTGTTTTGAATGCCAGTGGGTCTCCTAACCCGTACTAGTCATGGTAATGTATCGTGTCTATGGTGTTTTCATAGCTCTGTCCATCGCCTGTATGAGGCAGCTGTAATGTATTCCCAGATGTCTCACTTAATACTGAGTCTTAAAACTTTGTATGAAATCTATCGCGAGATATTTTCCGTCTATCTACAGACGCATGCCAGCACATTCTCAGCATTTCCGCGACAGTAACCCGTGAGTCAAACAGATCTATCAACATTCGTGTTGCTCTTATTTGCAGACATTCAGTATCCTTGAAACTTCCTGGCAGATTAAAACTGTGTGCCGGGCCGAGACTCGAACTCGGGACCTTTGCCTTTCGCGGGCAAGTGCTCTACCAAGTTTAGAAGGTAGGAGACGAGGTACTGGTAGAAGTAAAGCTGTGAGGACGGGGCGTGATTCGTGCTTGGGTAGCTCAGTTGGTAGAGCACTTGCCCGCGAAAGGCAAAGGTCCCGAGTTCGAGTCTCGGTTCAGCACACAGTTTTAATCCGCCAGGAAGTTTCATGTCAGTGCAGACTCCGCTGCAGAGTGAAAATCTCATTCTGGAAACTTCCCCCAGGCTGTGGCTAAGCCATGTCTCCACAATATCCCTTCTTTCAGGAGTGCTAGTTCTGCAAGGTTCGCAGGAGAGCTTCTGTAAAGTTTGGAAGGTAGGAGACGAGGTACTGGTAGAAGTAAAGCTGTGAGGACGGGGCGTGATTCGTGCTTGGGTAGCTCAGTTGGTAGAGCACTTGCCCGCGAAAGGCAAAGGTCCCGAGTTCGAGTCTCGGTCCAGCACACAGTTTTAATCTGCCAGGAAGTTTCATATCAGAGCACACTCCGCTGCAGAGTGAAAATCTCATTCTGGAAACATCCCCCAGGCTGTGGCTAAGCCATGTCTCTACAATATCCTTTCTTTCAGGAGTGCTAGTTCTGCAAGGTTCGCAGGAGAGCTTCTGTAAAGTTTGGAAGGTAGGAGACGAGGTACTGATAGAAGTAAAGCTGTGAGGACGGGGCGTGAGTCGTGCTTGGGTAGCTCAGTTGGCACATTCCGGCTTTCGCTGTCGCCGCGGTCGGACGTGCTAGCTGGTTGCTCCGCGTCGTCGGTGTCCTTGCCAGTGTTTACTGTTTGCCGTTGTGTGTTTCTGTGTTCCGGGTGATTCACGTGTATTGTACTTTTTTGTGGTCGTCCTTTTCGTCAGCAACTTGCCAATCTTGTCCGAGATTCGTGCTTGACCGGATTCCCTACAGCTGCAGCGCCATGTCTACCACCATCCGGAAAAACACCCTGGTTTTTGGCTTTGACAAGGATACCCGCCGAGTTCAACCGACCGCCCTCGAGATTCATGACTGGCTTACCGAGGTTATAGACATCACTTCTGATTCTGTGCACACCACCCAGCTAGATTCTAATCGTTATTGCGTGTTTGTCAAGTTTATCAGTCCAGTAGCAGTTGATCGACTTCTTGAAAAAATCGGCAAACAAGTCCCTTTTGTTCATCGCGACGGCACCACTAGTATGGTTACTGTAACACGTGCCGATACCTCGATTCAGACAGTTCGAGTACTTAACTTGCCCATAGAGATTGACAATGCTAAAATTAAAGATGCACTTTCTAAGTTTGGTGAGGTTAAAGAAACTGTCAACGAAAAGTGGTCGTCTCGCTACAAATTACAATGTTTCAATGGTATTAGATCTGTGGACATGGAAGTAAAGATGAACATTCCTTCTCACATCACGGTCGACGGTTATAAGGCTCACATTATATATTCTGGTCAAGCCCACACCTGCCATATCTGCAATGAACTAGGCCATCTTCGCCAAGACTGCCCCCGCCGAGTTTTTGTCTTAAAAAATAACTCCAGCCGCGGCGTAGATTAAAACTTAACGAGGTAATGGCAGTAGATACTTCTGGTTCTTCTGCACACCCTGATGTTGATGCTCCCCAGGCAACTACCTCCGAGACCCCGCTCATAACCGCTGATGCGTTTCCACCACTCGTAGGACGGCAAACTGCTCCGCCAGTTTGTCTTGAAAGTGAATCTCAGCAAAAGAAAAGGCCGCTGGAACGTAGTGATGAGCATTCAGATGAGGAAGTATCTCACACGACTCCTGCAGCCCGGAAACCAAAACCATCAATCGCGGAGGATTTAGTACCAGATGATGTTCTGCGGGTCGATTTTGAAGCCAGTGCGGATGGACTTTAGGGGATGCCGAATTCTGAGACGCCGGGTCATGAACAGGAACCTCCAATTTTGAGTGCCGCGCCCGAAGGACAACAGCCGCTACAACGCGCACACAGTGAGGAAGTGTTGTTTCAACAACGCGCTACAGCTGACGCCCGACAACAAGTTCCGGGCGGAAGTAAACAAGCGAAAGTGTTTACCAACCTGCCAACTGCCGGCGGCAGTGCTGCGACACCGACACCACCGCGTCTCAAAGAATCCACAAAAACTCCGGGACCTCAAAACGCCCCACGACGAAGGCTCAATCCACAGCCAAATCTCTCCGTTCCTCGCAACAAGGGCAATTCCACTTCGTCGCAAGCGGATGTAGTACCCCGAAATATTAGTTATGAAATTGTGAGGGAACGATTCGGTGATGACAACAGCAAAGAACTCGGCAAAGCCCATCCTCCACAGTAGTAATTCCGTTGGTACTAGGTTTGTTCCATGCTGTCGCCTAAGGTTGCAAAGCTTCTTCGTGTTTCTTCTGTCCTTTTATCCGGTTATGGTTCGCAGCATTCACTGTGTCGTTTTTGCTACAACCGGCCTATGATTCGTAGTGTATCACTTGTTATGGTCTTTATTTAGCTTCTTGGTCCAATAATCCTCTCATGGCTGCACACATTATACCTTTTTTAATTCTGCAGCCGGCACTCCTGAGCTCGATGCCATCGTTTTGTTATACTTTTACATCTCATTACCTATATGCTACAGGCCTATACTACCACCTCCCTTAATATAAATAGGATTACGTCAGAGTTAAAACTTGCTTTATTAAAACAATTTTTGTTTGACTCTGGTACAGATATTGCCCTTTTACAAGAGGTTGCAACATGGCAAATTAACATTCCCGGCAATGTTGAAATAATCAATTTCGCTCCCGAATTCAGTGCTGGCACAGCGATTTTAGTCAGGGAAGGAATACCTTTAACCGATGTCGAAAAGTTAGACTCTGGACGGGGCATAGGCGTGAATATCATGGGCGTCAGTGTAATCAATCTGTATGCACCATCTGGAAGTACACGGCGCGCTGACAGATCGAAGTTTTCTAAGGAGGATATCATTTACTTATTGCGGAGAGACTCTCCGAACTTGACCATTGCAGGCGATTTTAATTGTGTATTGCACCATAAAGATCAATCCCCCAATTTTAATTATTCCCCTGAATTAAACTTTCTTGTCTCCCAAATGAAATTGAGGGGCGCGTGGGAAGTTAAGTATCCCACGCTTGTGAAATACACGCACATTTCACATAATTCCAGTAGCAGGATTGATAGAATCTATATGTCAAGTCACATAGTGAGGAATTTGCTACAAGTTGAAATCAGTCCAGTCAGCTTCTCTGATCACTGTAGTGTGAGTGCCTGCATAAACTTAGACCGGCAACCAACTCACTGGTTTAGGGATCAGTGAAGCATGAATGTCGGCCTTTTAACAGACGACGAGCTCGAGGCCGAATTAAAGACAGCTTGGGAGTTTTGCTTGCGCTCTGTACACAACTTTTCGAGTGTTTTGGAGTGGTGGACCCGCAAGGTGAAGCCCAAATTACGGAAAGTAATTATATCTTATAGTATAGAGAGATCTCGGGCAGGTCACCGTACAATGGAATTTTACTACATGGTTTTAAGGGACTTATATGATCAGGAAGATGGCTCAGACAGGCGCTTGTCCGACATCAAGAAAATTAAAGCGACATTATTAAGCTTAAAGAGAAAACAACTGGAGGGTCTTAACATTAAGTCAAAAGCTAGATCTGTTAGCGAGGACGAAACGCCTGCGTTATATCATCTGATTAAACATCGCAAGAACCGATGACGGATATTCATGGACGAACTTGATTAGAAAACGGTACTGTCCTCACTGTGCAAAACGAGATAATCAGATAAATACACAGGTATTACAGTGCCCTGTATGAGGCAGAAGCAACGCAAGAGGACGATTCGGATGAGTTATTTGCGTTTACAACCTCCACAATTACGGCCGATGACAACGCCAGCTTATTTTCGGCTTTTAGTCCAGATGATGTCCTTGAAATAATTCGCGGCTCCCCTAAAAGGAAATCGCCGGGCCCTGATGGCCTTCCGGTCGAATTCCATCAACGATATTGGAGTATCATAGGTGATAAGTTGACACAAGCCGTTAATGACGTCCTGCGGGGAAAGTTTGTACCATCAGAACTTAAAGAATGTAAAATCGTGTTGATTCCTAAAAATAAGGGATGTAAAAAGATTAACAACTTCCGGCCGATTTCTCTTCTTAATTCAGATTATAAGATTATTGCGAGAGCATTAAACAAACGAATGATGCCATTGACCACAAACATAATTGGGCAACAGCAAACTTGTGCTTATAGGCGATCAATATTTCGGACTACAGCACAATATAGAGATATCGTCGCTCTGTCGTCTGCCAGCACCATTAATTGCGGGCTCCTGTTTGTCGACTTTTATAAAGCATTTGATCGTGTCAGCCATAAATACCTCTTCGAAACGATGCGGAGGATGGGTTTCCGGCAGGACTCCATCGCTGTCGTGCGCAATATGATCACTGGTCTGGCCGCCACGATCTCCGTCAACTGCCAGCTCACAAGACCCATTACCATCGCAAGGAGTGTCCCCCAAGGAAGCCCCCTTTCCATGTTGCTCTTTGTCATCTCACTAGAACCATTGCTGCGGCTAGTACAAGAGCACATGACGGGCATAACGATCGCCGGGAAGAAAACTGCAGTTGGGGCATATGCTGATGATGTCGGCATCGTCGTGAGGAACAGGGAAGATGTGATTCAACTGGAGGCAGACCTCAGAAGCTATTGTTCCGCTTCTAGCGCAAAAATGAATGAAACTAAAAGCAAATTTCTACGTATAAGGGGACTTGACGATGTCGGCCTAGAATGGGCTAACCATGTTACGGAACACAAATCTCTTGGGACGATACTGACGGTCCGCCCACAAAGGATGATAACGGCGAATTGGCGGGATGTCTCGCTCAAAGTCAAGGGTGCTTTAATTGATAACGTTTATCGCAGCATGGACCAAATTTAGAGGGTTAACTTTATAAATACATGTATCCTGTCGCGAGCATATTATGTGGCACAGATCTTTCCAATCCCCACTGTCATAGCCAAAAAGATAATGAGCAAGTTGACCAATTTTCTGTGGCGGAGGGAAATATTTCGAGTTGACGTGAAGACTGTGACCCTCGACCCTCTGCATGGCGGTATGGGTCTGACCGATCTGAACGCCAAAGCAATGGCTTTGTACATTAAACGGATGACACCCTTAATCCAAAACTACTCTGACACCCTTACGGCAAAGTCGTTTGAGGCAGTCGCGCCGAAAAGCGTAGCACCGCCGATCAATGTGCAGACGATCGACTACCAACTCTCCCACATCCGCACATATTATCTGGAAAAGAGCTACTTGAGCGAGGTCCTTCTCCAACATCACCCCTTAACTGCCAAGGACATTCTGCAGCACAGGAAACAATATGAGGGCAAGAATAAAATCGAACAAAATCACACTGGAGTCAATTGGGATGTTCTGTGGGCGAACATCAGCAGCAGTGTATTTCCGTCCTTGGTCAGGTCGACATGGTACAAAACGGTTAACAACATTATCAGCACAAATGAGCGCCTGCATGCGATTGGGCTAAGCGACACAGCCCATTGTCCAGATTGTCACCAAGTGGTTACTGTTCCCCACAGATATACTTGCAGTCACCGCATGCGCAATTGGCAATGGGTTCGTCAAAAAGTCACCCTTATACCTAGGACTTCTGAAAATAACATAGACACGAACTTACTGCACAGACCGGACGTCAAATATTTTCCGCCAACTAAAAATAATGTCGTCATGTGGCTGTTGGGCCAATATACAAGTCATGTCTTCAATCGGCTGACGGGCGAAGATTACAGCGAGTTTCTGTTACACATGGAAGCGGAATATATTAAAATTAGACACCGTCGCAAGTACGGTAATATGCTCCATATTGCATTCAATAGAACAGGTATTGGATAGCTGTTCGAGCTCTAAAACCTTCACCCGTTTATGTATCAACCGAATGATCTGGCTCCAATCCCATATTGATGCTTTCCCAAAAAAAAAAAAAAAAAAAATGTTCCTTTACAATCAATGTGAGTGGTGACGGGTATGAGGGCGGCACCGTGGCCAGGCCTCGGACTAATTGACCCCTGCCCTCCTTGCCGCCATCTGCCTTCCCCGCTCGCTATTAAAAAAAAAGAAAAAGGTCCCGTGGTTAGCGTGAGCGGCTGCGGAGCGAGGGGTCATTGGTTCGGGTCTTCCCTCGAGCGAAAAGTTCACTTACTTTACTTTTGCAAAGTTAAAAAAAAGAGAGTGGCCGTGCGGTTAAAGGCTAAAAAAAGACACCGACAACGATAGTTAAAAAAATTAAAAAAAGTTGGTAGAGCACTTGCCCGCGAAAGGCAAACGTCCCGAGTTCGAGTCTCGGTCCGGCACACAGTTTTAATCTGCCAGGAAGTTTCATATCAATGCACACTCCGCTGCAGAGTGAAAATCTCATTCTGGATTCAGTATCGCTGTTAGCACTGTTTGAAATGGGTCCCAAACGGGCACTGTTCTAGGATTTATTTGTAGGAAGTCTGCTTTGTGGACTGACAGCATTTTCCCACTATCCTTCAAATTAACCAGAGTCTACCACCTGCTTTTTCTATGACTGAAACTACGTGATCATTCCATTTCATGCCCCACAAACTGATAAAACTAGGTATTTGTGTAAGTTGAAAGAATCCAGCTGTGACTTACTGCTATTGCAATCGCACGATAATGCATTTTTTTCATTTTTTTAAGTGCACAATTTTACATTTTTTAAGATTTAATGAAGTTGGTAATCCTTGCACCACACATAATATCTGCAGGTTCATTAATGTACAATATATTCGCTTCTGCGAGGCTCTTACTGCCTTAGATGCTTTCTATGGATTCCTGCAGCTTACTTGCCATATACTCTGCATTTTAGCACAAAGGTTTCCGGAGTGCACTTGATAGTTCACATGTATATCTTCGACTCCACAAAACGGGTATTAGTTTTATAACCACGTACGGTCCGTGGCCTGTGCCAACTTCGTTGAAATCGTGCGCACCGCTGTGAAATAATATAATTGATGATTTTAAACAGGATGTTTGAAAAAGTGTCCAATATGAGAGGGTACAGTAAAGTTTGTTTTATTTTATTTTAGTTCTAATGTGAAGAAAATTGAGCCTCTCGCAGTGTGAGAAGATTCCTGCATTTGAAGGGCAAATGTGCCCAGGATATTTGTGATGAGATGTCGTCTGCTTATGGAAATGATTGCCAGTCCTATGACGCTACTATATGGAGGAAAAATAATTTCCAAACTGGTGGCATGTCCCTGAGGGTCGAGGTAAGTGCCAAAGTCAGTTGGGAAGGTCATGCTTTCTGCTTTTTGGGACTGTCGTGGGTTAATCACCACAGATTACCTTGCCAATGGTTAAACAGTCACTGGCAGGAATTACAGCAATCTTCTGGAGAAGTTACGCAAAGCACTGACTAGGAACGCCGCGGTATGCTCCCCAAAGGCGTTCACCTTCTGACTGACACTGCATTGGCACATTCACCTCAAGCTGCAGTTGGCAGAACGAGGGCAAGGTGTTTTGAGATTTTGCGGGATCCGTCTTACTCTCGATCTTGCATAAAGTGTCCTTCCCTGTTCGCAGGAATGAAGTATCTGCTGCATCTTCGCAGATTTGACAACAAAGGTGACGTCGTTAACTAGAAAACTACACCACTGGCCATTAAAATTGCTACACCGAGAAGAAATGCAGATGATAAACGGGTATTCATTGGACAAATATATTATACTAGAACTGACATGTGATTACATTTTCAAGCAATTTCGGTGCATAGATCCTGAGAAAACAGTACCCAGAACAACCACCTCTGGCCGTTATAACGGCCTTCATACGCTTGGACATTGAGTCAAACACAGCTTGGATGGCGTGTACAGGTACAGCTGCCCATGCAGCTTCAACAGGATACCACAGTTCATCAAGAGTAGTGACTGGCGTATTGTGACGAGCCAGTTGCTCGGCCACCATTGACCAGACGTTTTCAATTGGTGAGAGATCTGGAGAATGTGCTGGCCAGGGCAGCAGTCGAACATTTTCTGTATCCAGAAAGGCCCTCGAGTACATCGCCCTTGTACGGACCATCTATATACTCCTTCCACCTTTCTGCTTTCCCTTCTTTGCTTAGAACTGGGTTTCCATCTGACCTCTTGATATTCATGCAAGTGGTTCTCTTTTCGCCAAAGGTCTCTTTAATTTTCCTGTAGGCATTATCTCTCTTACCCCTAGTGATATATGCCTCTACGTCCAAACATTTGTCCTCTAGCCATCCCTGCTTAGCTATTTTGCACTTCCTGTCGATCTCATTTTTGAGACGTTTATATTCCTTTTCGCCTGCTTCATTTACCGCATTTTTATATTTTCTCATTTCATCAACTAAATTCAATATCTCTTCTGTTACCCAAGGATTTCCATAGCCCTCGTCTTTTTACCTGCTTGATCCTCTGCTGCCTTCACTATTTCATCTCTCACAGCAACCCATTCTTTTTCTACTGTATTTCTTTCCCCGTGTTCTTGTCAATCATTCCCCTACGCTCTCTCTGAAACTCTCTACAACCTCTGGTTCTTCCAGTTTATCCAGGTCTCATCTCCTTAAATTCTCAAAATGGTTCAAATGGCTCTGAGCACTATGGGACTTAACATCTGTGGTCATCAGTCCCCTAGAACGTAGAACTACTTAAACCTAACTAACCTAAGGACATCACACACATCCATGCCCGAGGCAGGATTCGAACCTGCGACCGGAGCGGTCACGCGGTTCCAGACTGAAGCGCCTAGACCGCACGGCCATACCGGCCGGCTTAAATTCTCACCTGTTTGCAGTTTCATCACTTTTAATCTATAGTTCATAACCAATAGATTGTGGTCAGGGTCCACATCTGCCCCTGGAAATGTCTTACAATTTAAAACCTGGTTCATAAATCTGTCTTACCATTATATAATCTAGCTGAAACCTTCTAGTACCTCCAGATCTCTTCCACGTATACAACCTTCTTTCACGATTCTTAAACCAAGTGTTAGCTATGATTAAGTTATGCTCTGTGCAACATTCTACCAGGCGGCACCCTCTTTCATTCCTTACCCCATTCCATATGCACCTAGTACTTCTCCTTCTCTTCTTTTTCCTACTATCGAATTCCAGTACCCCATGACTATTAAATTTCCGTCTCCCTTCAGTATCTGAATAATTTCTTTTCTTTTATCTCATCATACACTTCTTCAATCTCTTCGTCATCTGCGGAGCTAGTTGGCATATACATTTGTACTACTATGGTAGGCGTGGGCTTCGTGGCTATCTTGTCAACAATAATGCGTTCACTATGCTGTTCGTAGTAGCTTACCCGCGCTCCTATTTTTTTGTTCATTATTAAACCTACTCGTGCAGTATCCAAGAGGAAGCCATCGTCATTTAACCATACAGTAAAGCTGCATGCCCTCGGGAAAAATCACGGTCGTAATTTCCCCTTGCTTTCAGCCGTTCGCAGTACCAGCACAGCAAGGCCGTTTTGGTTAATGTTACAAGGCCAGATCAGTCAATCATCCAGACTGTTGCCCTACAACTACTGAAAAGGCTGCTGCCCCTCTTCAGGAACCACACTAATGATCTTAGCGATCTCGATAACTATGAATTGGATACTAAAATCGGTCGTTATCGATTATTTCTAGAAATCACACTCTCTCACCCCAACACGCATCCATATCGGCGATAGGGGTATATTACTAACAGCAGATATAATAGACAGCCAACCAGTTGCAATAAACGGCCGTTGTCAAATAACCTTTACCAATGTTTCGATGGATTTAAACCAGTCTTCTCCGGAAAGACAAACAAACTTCACATTAGCAATTCATTCAGTAAAACTGTCTCCAAATGACATGTATCGGAAACAGTCTGTACGAGCATGTCCATATGTAAACATTAGGTCCCCTAGAATAAAGGTCTTATCACGCCAATAAAACCAATCACTTACACTAACAGACCACATCTACATCTACATCTACATGACTACTCTGCAATTCACATTTAAGTGCTTGGCAGAGGGTTCGTCGAACCACAATCATACTATCTCTCTACCATTCCACTCCCGAACAGCGCGCGGGAAAAACGAACACTTAAACCTTTCTGTTCGAGCTCTGATTTCTCTTATTTTATTTTGATGATCATTCCTACCTATGTAGGCTGGGCTCAACAAAATATTTTCGCATTCGGAAGAAAAAGTTGGTGACTGAAATTTCGTAAATATATCTCGCCGCGACGAAAAACGTCTTTGCTGTAATGACTTCCATCCCAATTCGCGTATCATATCTGCCACACTCTCTCCCCTACTACGTGATAATACAAAACGAGCTGCCCTTTTTTGCACCCTTTCGATGTCCTCCGTCAATCCCACCTGGTAAGGATCCCACACCGCGCAGCAATATTCTAACAGAGGACGAACGAGTGTAGTGTAAGCTGTCTCTTTAGCGGACTTGTTGCATCTTCTAAGTGTCCTGCCAATGAAACGCAACCTTTGGCTCGCCTTCAAAATGGTTCAAATGGCTCTGAGCACTATGGGACTCAACATCTGTGGTCATAAGTCCCCTAGAACTTAGAACTACTTAAACCTAACTAACCTAAGGACATCACACACATCCATGCCCGAGGCAGGATTCGAACCTGCGACCGTAGCAGTCGCGCGGTTCCTGAGGCTCGCTTTCCCCACAATATTATCTATGTGGTCTTTCCAACTGAAGTTGTTCGTAATTCTAACACCCAGGTACTTAGTTGAATTGACAGCCTTGAGAATTGTACTATTTATCGAGTAATCGAATTCCAACGGATTTCTTTTGGAATTCATGTGGATCACCTCACACTTTTCGTTATTTAGCGTCAACTGCCACCTGCCACACCATTCAGCAATCTTTTCTAAATCGCTTTGAAACTGATACTGGTCTTCGGATGACCTTACTAGACGGTAAATTACAGCATCATCTGCGAGCAACCTAAGAGAAGTGCTCAGATTGTCACCCAGGTCATTTATATAGATCAGGAACAGCAGAGGACCCAGGACGCTTCCCTTGGGAACACCTGATATCACTTCAGTTTTACTCGATGATTTGCCGTCTGTTACTACGAACTGCGACCTTCCTGACAGGAAATCACGAATCCAGTCGCACAACTGAGACGATACCCCATAGGCCCGCAGCTTGATTAGAAGTCGCTTGTGAGGAACGGTGTCAAAAGCTTTCCGGAAATCTAGAAATACGGAATCAACTTGAGATCCCCTGTCGATAGCAGCCATTACTTCGTGCGAATAAAGAGCTAGCTGCGTTGCACAAGAACGATGTTTTCTGAAACCATGCTGATTACGTATCAATAGATCGTTCCCTTCGAGGTGATTCATAATGTTTGAATACAGTATATGCTCCAAAACCCTACTGCAAACCGACGTCAATGATATAGGTCTGTAGTTAGATGGATTACTCCTACTACCCTTCTTAAACACTGGTGCAACCTGCGCAATTTTCCAATCTGTAGGTACAGATCTGTCGGTGAGCGAGCGGTTGTATATGAGTGCTAAGTAGGGAGCTATTGTATCAGCGTAATCTGAAAGGAACCTAATCGTTATACAATCTGTCCCTGAAGACTTGCCCGTATCAAGCGATTTGAATTGCTTCGCAACCCCTAAGGTATCTACTTCTAAGAAACTCATGCTAGCAGCTGTTCGTGTTTCAAATTGTGGAATATTCCATTCATTTTCCCTGGTGAAGGAATTTCGGAAAACTGCGTTCAATAACTCCGCTTTAGCGGCACAGTCGTCGGTAACAGTACCATCGGCACTGCGCAGCGAAGGTATTGACTGCGTCTTGCCGCTTGTGTACTTTACATACGACCAGAATTTCTTCGGATTTTCTACCAAATTTCGAGACAATGTTTCGTTGTGGAGCCTATTAAAAGCATCTCGCATTGAAGTCCGTGCCAAATTTTGTGCGTCTGTAAATTTTAGCCAATCTTCGGGATTTCGCGTTCTTCTGAACTTCGCATGCTTTTTCCGTTGCCTCTGCAACAGAGTTCGGATCTGTTTTGTGTACCACGGGGGATCAGTTCCATCTCTTACCAATTTATGAGGTATGAATCTCTGAATTGCTGTTGCTACCATATCTTTGAATTTGAGCCACATCTCGTCTACATTTGCATAGTCAGTTCGGAAGGAATGGAGATTGTCTCTTAGGAAGGCTTCTAGTGACACTTTATCCGCTTTTTTAAATAAAACTATTTTGCGTTTGTTTCTGGTGGATTTGGAAGAAACGGTATTGAGCCTAGCTACAACGACCTTGTGATCACTAATCCCTGTATCAGTCATGATGCTCTCTATCAGCTCTGGATTGTTTGTGGCTAAGAGGTCAAGTGTGTTTTCGCAATCATTTACAATTCGCGTGGGTTCGTGGACTAACTGCTCTAAATAATTTTCGGAGAAAGCATTTAGGACAATCTCGGAAGATGTTTTCTGCCTACCACCGGTTTTGAACAAGTATTTTTGCCAACATATCGAGGGAAGGTTGAAGTCCCCACCAACTATAACCGTATGAGTTGGGTATTTATTTGTTACGAGACTCAAATTTTCTCTGAACTGTTCCGCAACTATATCATCGGAGTCTGGGGGTCGGTAGAAGGAGCCAATTATTAACTTAGTTCGGCTGTTAAGTATAACCTCCACCCATACCAATTCGCACGGAGTATCTACTTTGACTTCACTACAAGATAAACCACTAGTGACAGACACAAACACTCCACCACCAATTCTGCCTAATCTATCTTTCCTGAACACCGTCTGAGACTTCGTAAAAATTTCTGCAGAACTTATTTCAGGCTTTAACCAGCTTTATGTACCTATAACGATTTCAGCTTCTGTGCTTTCTATTAGCGCTTGAAGCTCAGGGACTTTCCCAGCACAACTACAACAATTTACAACTACAATTCCGACTGTTCCTTGATCCAAGCACGTTCTGTATTTGCCATGCACCCTTTGAGATTGCAGCCCACCCCGTACTTTCCCGAGGCCTTCTAACCTAAAAAACCGCCCAGTCCACGCCACACAGCCTCCGCTACCCGTGTAGCCGCCAGCTGAGTGTAGTGAACTCCTGACCTATTCAGCGGAACCCGAAACCCCACCACCCTATGGCGCAAGTCAAGGAACCTGCAGCCAACACGGTCGCAAAACCGTCTGAGCCTCTGATTCAGACCCTCCACCCGGCTCTGCACCAAAGGTCCACAGTCGGTTCTGTCAACGATGCTGCAGATGGTGAGCTCTGCTTTCATCGCGTAAGCACGACCGGCAGCCTTCACTAAATCAGATAACCGCTGCAATCCAGAGAGAATTTCCTCAGATCCAAAGCGACACACGTCATTAGTGCCGACATGTGCCACCACCTGCAGCTGGCTGCACCCTGTGCTCTTCATGGCATCCGGAAGGACCCTTTCCACATCAGGAATGACTCCAACCGGAATGCACACGGAGTGCACACTGGATTTCTTCCCCTCCTTAGCCGCCATATTCCTAAGGGGCCCCATTACGCGCCTAACATTGGAGCTCCCAACTACCAATAAGTCCACCCTCTGTGATTGCCCGGACCTTGAAGGGTGAGAATCATCCTCTGAAACAGGGCAGGCAGCTGCATCTGGCTCAGCCAGAGACAGTGCCTGAAACCTGTTTGTCAGACGCACCGGGGAGGCTTTCTGATCAGCCTCCGGGGACGTCTTTCGCTGCCTGCCACGCCTTGGAACGACCTCCCAATCAACCACAGGCGGGGGCTCAGCCGCACTGCGGGCAGCAACCGGGGTAAACCACAGCGGCAGACCGATCTGGGGACAGACGGGACGAGGTGGCAACAGCCTCAAGCTGCGCGACCTAAGTCAGCGCCGCTTGCAGCTGCGAGCGAAGGAATGCCTACTCAGCCCTCATCCGAACACAGCAATCACAGTCCCTGTCCATTCTAATTGACGTTTAACAACAGTTACTGAAACACGAGTCAGTGCCTAGATAACGCAAGGGAAACACGCAAAGAATGTATTAACTAACCTGTACAAATGCCTAACGACTGCGCTATTATCTGCCTGAATTTACGATTACAGTAACTAAAACTCGAAATTACACCTCCTATACGAAACTCACACGCAATTTAAGTAAGAATCTACGAAGTAAACACTAAAGCGCGATGCTACAACTCTCAAATACTATAATACGCCCGAAATTTATAAATTAAACAATGCAAGTACCCAAAAACACGCAAAGAAATTAAGAATTAAACTATGTAACAAATAAGTAAGCTGTTCGTGTTTCAAATTCTGGAATATTCCATTCATTTTCCCTGGTGAAGGAATTTGTTTAAGAAGGGTAGTAGGAGTAATCCATCTAACTACAGACCTATATCATTGACGTTCGTGAGCTGCTGCAGCTGCTTATCCAACGGCGGCAGGGAGCAGTTAGATTCCGGCGTCTAGCCACTAACACCATTTACTGCATCAGCTAGGCTGTCTATTACACCTGCTGTTCTCTAACCGTTGCTTTAGTGCAGCCATGTTGAAAATATTGTATATTACCAATTGAGAAATGTTCACGGGCGTGCGCAGAATAATTCGCCAAAGTTTTAGAGCAACTGAATGAACGGTACAGGAACAGATAGAAGACGAACAAACTATAATTCGCCAAAGTTTCAGAGCAACTGAATGAATGGTACAGGAACAGATAGAAGACGAACAAACTAATATTAAGTTTTATACATGTGTCTGCATTCAGATGCAGCTGTACGATAAATTACCACAAGAAATAAGGGTCAGTTTCTGAATGTTTAATAATGTAAGGTATCATGTTTAGTTTAGCATCAATGTATGGGCTGGAATTGTGGCTGGACATTTCATCGGAGGCCGTTGGTCACCTGTTTCTATGCGAAGAATTACCTGCGCTTTTGATGAAGATTGCCTTTAGAGGAGCGTAAGTGGTTTACGCACGACCGAAAACCGTACCCCCATCCGCTACGCCTCGTGCGACAGTACATTTAATAAACGATGCATCGGTCTATGAGGTCCAATAGCATGTCTTTCCTGATAAACTGACTTCAGTCGCTTAGATTTCTAGCTTGGACAACCTTTAAAGGAATCAGCATATTCCACACGTGCATACATTGCACAAGCGCATACCACATGAATGCAACCAAATCCTAAGGCAGCTACATTTGCTCTCAAGAGTTCATGATTATTTGAAGAGGAGGGCTGAAGAAAGAGCGTCGGCGACATTAACCACATCATACAGTGTCGCCAGAGAGATCGCTATGGACCCATGTCTTTGCAGGATTACATTCCACCCACTGACCTATCCAGGCCCGATTCACGGACTGCCATCTTAGCTTAACATCCTCTAGTGCCTCTCTCCTATTTTTCAAACTTTGCAGATGTCCCGCAAACCATGCTGAACCAGGATATTCTGGAGGAATGGCTTAGCCACAGCTTAGGGGTTGTGTCAAGAATGAACCACAGCATACGGGTTGTGACCAGAATGAATTTTTCACTCAACAGCAGAATGTATGCCGTTTTAAATCGTCCTGTGAGATATGGTTTTCGTTTCCGCAAATATACAGGGTGTCCGAGGAGGAATAGTTAGTATTCAGGGATATGTCGGGAACGATCATCTGAAACAAAAACCTTCGTGTGGACATGGGCCCTATTCGGGATCATTTCCAAGATTAATGTACAGCATACTACTCCATACAAAATCCAGTTCGTCGTGCAGTTATTAATTATAGTTGGTGTGATACGTCAATATGAGATCATTATCCATATGCGAAAGTCATTACTTAGGTGCTAACTCAAACTCTACAATCCTTTGTCGCTTAAAACACGTCTCAAATCGCATCATATTTCCTTTTCGAGGGGTCAGTTTTGGTGTGTGTGTGTGTGTGTGTGTGTTCGCGCGTATAGTCCTGTATCCTCTTTACATTCAAGCACAAAGATGAACATTCCATTCTATACTTGCATGGATATGAAAGATACCATTCCTTCATTATCAGGGACAGACAAAATGTGCTACGGAGAAAGATTCTTGTGTGCGATAACTTAAGAAGTACTTACTTATTCCAGATAATCATTCCTGGCAACAGTATCAGATAAAAAGACGTCTGACTGCCTCGTTAAGAGCTGACGTTCCGTGCCGCTGTAGACCTTATCGTTCCTCATTAGCTATTCTTTATGAGAAAGTGATTCACTGAATTTTAACGGAAAATGACACTAGCGATGCATTAGGTATCGTGTCGCTACACTCCACACTTTATAGCAGGAATGGAAAATGAGAGTTCATATGCATAACTGTAATTAAAAAAACTTAATGAGCGCTAATTATGATACGGAAGCAATAAATTGGCAGTAAAAGTCGAATGAGGAGTTTGCACAGCGTAGCGCGAAGTATTTTTTGTCCTGTATGACATCTTTAGTGAGGGATAGTAATGTTTTAATGTTAGTATATGTTACTATGAGTACGCCCTGTCTAACTACTAATTCACGTACAAGTTGTGAAGAAAATAAACGCGTTCAGTGTCTACTAAAATCTGAAAGCAAGAAATTACTGTATTGAAGCCAGCATTAACTGGTTGTACTTTACGCCACCGTTTCCACTGCGTTGACTGTCGTTACATGAAATTAACGCGTTTTACTCGATGGAACGATATAGCAGAAGTAAATGTAATTTCGAGTGTGATTCAAGATACTGTTATTCGTGCGTTACTGTTTGCATTCAGGATGTTACAAAAAGGTACGGCCAAACTTCCAGGAAACATTCCTCACACACAAATAAAGAAAAGATGTTATGTGGACATGTGTCCGGAAACGCTTAATTTCCAATATCAAAATCCATGGAGAAGAAATAAAAACTTTGAGGTTCGCCGATGACATTGTAATTCTGTCAGAGACATCAAAGGACTTGGAAGAGCAGTTGAACGGAATGGACAGTGTCTTGAAAGGAGGATATAAGATGAACATCAACAAAATCAAAACGAGGATAATGAAATGTAGTCGAATGAAATGCTTCAAATGGTTCAAATGGCTCTGAGAACTATGGGACTTAACATCTGAGGTCATCAGTCCCCTATAACTTAGAACTACTTAAACCTGACTAACCTAAGGACGTAACACACAGCCATGCCCGAGGCAGGATTCGAACCTGCGACCGTAGCAGTCGCGCGGTTTCGGACTGAAGCGCCTAGAACAGCTCGGCTCGAATAAAATCGGGTGATGCTAAGGGAATTAAATTAGGAAATGAGACACAAAGTAGTAAATGAGTTTTGCTATTTGAGGATCAAAATAACTGATGATAGTCGAAGTAGAGAGGATATGAAAAGTAGACTGGCAATGGCAAGGAAAGCATTTCTGAAGAAGAGAAATTTGTTGACATCGAGTATAGATTTAAGTGTCAGGAAGTCGTTTCTGAAAGTATTTCTCTGGAATGTAGCCATGTGTGGAAGTGAAACGTGGACGATAAATAGTCTGGACAAGAAGAGAACAGCAACTTTCGAAATGCGGTGCTACAGAAGAATACTGAAGATTAGATGGGTAGATCACATAACTAATGAGGAGGTATTGAATAGAATTGGGGAGAAGAGAAATTTGTGGCACAATTTGACTAGAAGAAGAGATCCGTTGGTAGGACATGTTCTGAGGCATCAAGGGATCATCAGTTTAGTATTGGAGGGCAGCGTGGACGGTAAAAATCGTAGAGGGAGACCAAGAGATGAATGCACTAAGCAGATTCAGAAGGATGTAGGATGTAGTAGGTTCTGGGATATGAAGAAGCTTGCACAGGATAGACTAGCATGGAGGGCTGCATCAACCAGTATCTGGACTGAAGACCACAACAACAACAACAATCGTTGATTACTTACAGAAGTACCCCGGACAGTAACATGCACAGGGTATGTACTTATATTGAAATCAACATAGTTCATAAACAGTTGACCGCGAGCAGGATTAGTTTTAGCCGTAGTTCATGAAGTGCTAGTAGATCGTGGGGATGTCTGCCCGTATAGCTGAGTGATCAGCGTGACGTATTGCCGTCCTACAGGCCCGGGTTCGATTCCCGGCTGTGATGGGGATTTTCTCCGCTAAGGGAATGGGTGTTGTGTTGTCTTCATCATAATTTCACCCCTCTCCGGCGAGCAGGTCGCCCAATGTGGCGTCGAATGTAATAAGACCTGCACCAATACGGCCGGACCTGCCTCGTAAGGGGCCACCCGGCCAATGACGCCAAACGCTCATTTCCATTTCCATTGTGGGGATTAATTATTACTTTGTGGGACATTATGTAGAGTCTTGATCGCTGCAATAATTCATAATAGAGGCACGCCATTACTTAGATTGTTAACATTATTAGGAATATTCTTGGATGCATATTACGTGTACATGTATCACTCATATTATTTCGCAGCATCACAAATTCGTGTGTCGATGAGCTGATTTCTTTTCAAATCTTTCCTGTTTATTTTGCAACTACATGATCATACATCGGCCATCGGAAAAGTTCCGAGACTGATTTTATTCGTGGCGTATAAGAGCCGTCAGCGCAGTAGCAAAGGTGGCACCTTGAACTAACAGCTGTAAGCAATACGGCAGATCTGCATTCGACGAGTCATTTGAGAGCAGGCGGTGTGAAGTACTGGACCTGCGGCCGTAGTGTGTCAACGTTGTTGAGTCACAAATCGCAATGGAGCAACGTCTCTAAATCAAATGTTCAAGAAATTCTTCAGAATTTTTTGAAGGAGAGAAAAGTGTGCGCGAATTTTGTCCCGTACACCATGACTCCCCAACAACGGCGTGTGAACTCCTGGCACGATTTGATTGAAATGCAAAACCTGGGCCATTCACTTCTGGAAAAAAGGTGGCAGGACTTTGTGTTACCAATACGAACCAACCAAACAACGAAAAAGTGCAGAAATTCATATGAAAGGTCAACGCGTTTACGACACAACCGACATTCAAGGCAATGTGAGGCACAAGTTGAAGCTTGTCAGGCTATAGCACTTAGAGAAAAGTTCCCAATATGATGTTTAAAGCTGTCATGTTAATGTGGATCGTTTTCCAATTTAAGGATGGAATACAACGTCTACTTCTTAATTGTAGTGAAAAATAATTTGACAGTTGCGACATGTAAAACGTAATGTTACACATTTGCTTGAAAATAACAAGTCGTCGATATTAGCTAATCGCAAGATATAAATAAGGATTGTCTACATTACAGCCTATTACGGACGATGTTTTCTTTTGTTAAGCATTTACAGGCTGTGGATCCCCACAAAAACAAATTTTTTTATGCTATTTGTCGTACAATCACGCCCATAACGGTGAAACCATCTCTAACTACCAAGCAGTCTCTGCTTCATCTGAGGCTGACTGGGCCTCAAAATTGGATAAGTTATATCTCGTACAAGAAGTATATACTTCAGTAGTTTCGACTAATTTCCAGCATGAAATATGAGGCATTCTCCAGTGATCTATAGGGACAGATTTACTTTGAGTTTACATGAGACGTTGAGGCCACTAACATTACATCTAAATTATGTGGAACGGGTAGTTCCAAAAGTACCAGATCGGTATACTAGGGGGAAAAAATAAGCATTTCTAAGCACAGAAACAATTTTCAGTCTTTTTACTCACTGACTACACTATACCGCAAAAAAGACAATTGAGGGGATCAACCAAAGCAGCAAATTTTATGACTTCGTTACCACAGATGAAGAGCTGTGTCAGAAACTTTATGAGCAACATTAAAGTAATGTAATTAGCAGCATTGGTTGATAGTTCCAAGACGTCCAATTCCGTTAATCGTGCCGTACAAACACCATATTTGCATATGGCATTGACGGAAGGTATTGAAGTCAATGTTCAGGATGTGGCCAGAGACTACGCACTGCCTACGGGATACCGCTGTCGTCAGCTGGACGCATAACAACGCTATCTGACTTGCTGTAAGAGCGGCCTGGATATCGTAATGCTTTGGCGAATAGTGGTCAAGCGTGTGACGATCGCAATTGGTTCAGTTACATGATTTTCAGCAAGGTCATGTTCAGCGAGTCTGACACATGCTGTGTAATCCATCAGAAGAACTGCTTAACTCATTGGATGTGAGGCGTCACCTGTGCAACACATCAGCAGTCAAAGCAAGATGTAACAACACTAAAACTTTGTCACCGTGGGAATATTTGGTTGCTATGTTTCACTCATAGTTCCAAATACTCCAAAACATTTTCTGTGGATTTTTTTTCCTGATGATTGGGCCTGCAGTGAAATATGTGTCTTGAAAGGATATCTTAACTATGGTTCCACTATCACTGCTTAAAACATTCATTGATTATTACGACAGCTGTTTCGCAAGATTTTCATTTTCAAGTACGTCTACGTTGTCCTGGCGTATATATAACATCGGGTGTGACTGTATCTAGTGATTTTTCACGTTATATTTCACGTGATATCCTAAATTATCGATTTCCCGCCCATTTTGTGCTGTTTTATACAGGGTGGCGTAATATTTTGATATAATATTGTAGATATTTTCTGTAATTTTTTGACAGCTCACACCATAGATATTTCACACTGAAGAGCCAAAGAAACTGGTACACATGCCTAATATTGTGTAGGGCCCCTGCGAGCGCGCGGAAGTGCCGCAACATGACGTATCATGGACTCTACTAATATCTGAAGTAGTACTGGAGGGAATTGACACTATCAATCCTGCAGGGCTGTCCATAAATCCGCAAGAGTACGAGGGGATGGCGATCTCTTCTAGACAGCACGCTCCAAGGCATACCAGACATACTGAATAATGTTCATGTCTGGGATGTTTGGTGGATATCAGAAGTGTTTAAACTCAGAAGAGTGTTCCTGGGCCACTCTGTAGCAATTCTGGACGTGTGTGGTGTCGCACTGTTGTGTTGGAATTGCCCAAGGTGATCAGACACGATACTTAGGTACGTATCACCTGTCACAGTCGTATCTAGAAATATCAGGAGTCCCATATCACTCCAACTACATACGACCCACACCATTACAGAGTCTCCTCCAGCTTTAACAGTCTGTTAGTGACATGCAGAGTCCATGGATTCATGACGTTCTCTCCACACCCGTACACGTCCAACCACTCGATACAATTTGAAACGAGGCTCGTCCGACCAGGCAACACGTTTCTAGTCATCAACAGTCCAATGTCAGTGTTGACGGGCCCAGGCGAGGCGTAAAGTTTTGTGTCGTGCAATCACCAAGGGTACACGAGTGGGCCTTAGGCTCCGAAAGCCCATATCGATGTTTCGTTGAATGATTCGCACGCTGACACTTGTTGATGGCTCCGCATTGAAATCTGCAGCCATCTGCGAAAGGGCTGCACTTCTGTCGCGCTGAACGATTCTCTTTTCGTCGTTGGTCCCGTTCTTGCAGGAGCTTTTTCCGGCCGCAGTGATGTCCAAGATGGGATGTTTTACCGGATTGCTAACATTCATGGTACACTTGTGAAATGGTCGTTCGGGAAAATCCCCACTTCATCGCTACCTGTCATTGTAGCAGTAGTAATCGATCTAACAACTGCGCCAGACACTTGTTGTCTTATATAGGCGTTGCCGACCGCTGCGCCGTATTCTGCCTGTTTACATATCTGTATTTGAATACGCATGCCTATACCAATTTCTTTAGCGCTTCAGTGTTGAAGAAATGAAAATATCTCGTCATCGAAAGTTGAAATATAATTATCCTGGTTCATCTTCATGGCAATCTGAACGAGCGGGTCCAAGGGTCCAAGTCATGGTACGAAAAATACGTCCAAAACATCATAGTGTCACCTAGGGCCTGAACTGCACCCTGCAGGATTGAAACACTCCATTGAACCGCCAGTCCACTCGACGCATTGCACTATTTTTAAAAGTGCCAAAATCGTGAACAATAGTCAACTCTTTCAGCCAGCTACTGTAAAGTTCCTGCGTTGTTCGTTCCACTGTAGACGTAGCCGACTCCAAAAGTCCAATACATGCTGTTTCAGTCTCATATTTCGCTCGGAAACTAGTTGAGATGCTCATGCACTCACTGACAACAGTACAGACACGTTGGACAATCTGGATTTATACACGAACAAGTGGAACAACTTCATTCGCGATGTTTCATTCTCTTGGCACCCAATGGCCAGATGATTTTGAGTTTGCACATATACTGCGCAACTAAATTAAAGGATCACTTTTTTAAAACTACATAATTGTCTCCCATTGTCACGCATAAACTTTAAATTTGGCTCAAAAATACCTAAAGACCGTCGTCTCTAATGAAGCTTGGCGCCCTGCGACGTCAACCTCGGGCACGACGACTTTTTAAACAGCAGTGTGTCGACACATGTGAAGAAAATGCCACAGCTCAGAAGTTCATATGAGTAGTAAGGTGGGTTGGCAATGCCAAATTGGCAACAGTGTCGAAAGGGTTGCCCAACTCCCAGGTGCTAGAGGAGCCGCCAGTCTGATTTACGAAGGTTGTCCAAAACGTAAGTTCCGATCGGTCGCGAAATGGAAACCACAGCGAAAACCAGAAACGTTTTATTTGCAACCGTTAGGTACACCTCCCACCAACTTCTCTACATAGCCGCCGCTCCAACTTCGAGTTTTGTCGTAGTGTTGTATCAACTTTCTAATATCCTCGTCTTAGAAAGCAGCCGCCTGTGCTTTCGGCCAGTTATCCGCACTGGTCTGTGGAAAAAGTTTGTTTTCATAGCCAGCGGTTCTTGTGAGCAGAGATGAGACTCAGGGGGAGCCAATCACTGACTGTATTGTGGATGATCAAACACTTCTCATTGGAAACGATGCAGGAGCGTCTTCATTGCCCGTGCAGTGTGCGGCCGAGGATTGGCATGAAGAAGGAACTGCTCGACAGTTGTGTTATGTGGACTGCATGACACAGGTGAAATCTCTAACCAGGCCCTCATACTTGGTGGGAGACGCTATTCCCTACGCATCTTTACGTGCTCACTGTTCACTCAAAACTGAAAAGAGCGACGCGACACGATCGACTGGCATAGTAGGGACACTGCCCAACACATCTGTGCAAAGTTTTACCGGATTTTCCCAGTGGTTTCCATTTCGAGACCGATCGGAACTTACTTTCTGGACTACGCTCGTATTGTTGAAGTTCCTGACAGGTACATTTGCAAACTGCTCTGGGTGCCACCGCAGGTGCTTCCTAACTGGTGGGCTCAGAGAGACCCCTTGCCTCTTTACGTATTTGCGCACGTATAAATGTTTCACTCCCACGTGATCTCGCCAAAGGAGGACTTAAGACACCACGCGGTGTGGGATCCTTACCAGGTACGGCTGACAAAGTACGTCGAGAAAGTTCAAAGAAGGGTTCGCGAAATAGGAGAGAGTGTGTCACTGAAGTCATACAGGATTTGCGGCAGACATCATTAAAACAAAGGCGTTTATCGTTGCGGCGGAATCTCCTCACGAAATTTGAATCACCAACTTTCTCCTGCGACCCCGAAAATATTTTGTTGACGGCGACCTACATAGGGACAAACGATCATCACAATAAAATAAAGGAAATCAGAGGTCACACTGAAAGATACAGGTGTTCGCTGTTCGAGATTGCAATAATACAGAATTATTGCGAAGGTGGTTCTATCAACCCTCTGCCAGGTACTTAAATGTGATCTGCAGAGTATACATGTGGATGTAAATGTACATGTAGCATTGAGATAGCATAAGTACTCTATACTGCTTCGGATCAGTTTCAAATTTCAACGAATGGTTTTGAACGGCCCCTAGTGATTCTAACCTGTACATGAGAACAAAATTTACTGTCGTTCTGCACTCTAAAAGGGTGAGAACGCGTTCAGTTGCGATGCAGCCTCACAGTGTCCTTAGAGAAGGGTTGAAACAACGGAGGATTTCAGCTGTCTCAATGTTTGTCAAGAACAACTTCCCATTGCTTATCGCACTGCGAACTGTCGGCTTCAACCGCGAAAAATGTGGGAGTCAATGCCCATGGAAAAGGAGTGATTTCATTGACGCCCTTTATGCCACCCCATCAGGCCTTTTCGTGTTGATAATGAATGGCGGTGTTTCTGAAATGTTTTCGTCGGCCGCCCATAAGGAAACAGCGTGATCTCAACGCTGGGTGTCGCGGTTCTGGCCTCTATGTGTGAGACGTCAGAAGAAGGGGTGAAATGTGGGTAAGACAGGTGTGACGACGTTTTCATCGTGAAACACGTCCACAGAGAAGTTGGGTAGAATTTCTGTGTTATTTGGCGGCAATGTGACATCATTAAACCAACCTACAGCTCACATGAACTTCTGAGCTGTTGCCTTTTATAGAACGTGTCGATACCTTGTTTGAAGAGTGGCCGAGACAGAAGGGTGACGTCGCAGGACGCCGCGCTTTTGCGCCATTAAAGAGGAAGCTTGCAGGCATCTTTGAGCCAAATTTCAAATTAATGCATCGCAGATGGAGGCAATTATGGGGTTTCGATAAGCTGATCGTTTAGTTCTGTTGCGCAGCGCAGTTCAATTTCTCAGCTCTTCGGAGGCTCTGTTGCTGGTGCACTGCACACGAAACGCAGGTGTTACCGAATACAGGTCCAGCAGTAAGTTTAGTATCGTCACGAATGATCACGTGCTAGTTTTTTCATTAGTTTTTTATTCGTTCGCTGACCCTAAGCGATGGTGCAGGCCTTCTTGACTGACGGAGGAAGCTCCATTGTTCAAGCTGCGAGTTGATGATAAATTGCCCGGTGCTGCGTGCCGCGGAGCAGATGCGGCGCTGGACGTAAACGCACCACAGTGGTGCGCGCGTCTTGACTTTCTCGTATATTACGTCTGCGTAAACAACCGCGTAATTAAGAGCGTATATCACTCGGAACACTCCGCGATCCTGGGCGTGGAGCTCTGGCCCGGTGCCCACACTGCACGGACAGACGGCGCACTCCACGCAGCCTGTGCCCGAGACAAAAGCCGGGGCGCGCCTCTCGTAAGACCTCTGCTCAGCGGTGGGCTTTTAGTGCGCCGCGAACTGGGTGCGCCGGCCCTGATGCATGTGATCAGCGAAATTTACGCGCCGGGCTTTCTTGTCGGCGCAGACGGACTGGCTCTCGCCCGTTTCACTGTGCGGCAGGTGTCACTGCCGAGAACCCGCCTGCCCCGTTGGACGCTCTCGCCGGAGACGGCGGTATCCCCGCTTTGTAGCGAGCGACAAGCTGGGCAGGTATCGCCGTCTGGTAACCTCCATTACACCTCCAGCTGAGACTCAGTTTCAATCTTCCTCAAAGTGTCGGACTTCACCCGGTGATTGTGACAAAGTTCCCTGAACAAGTACACTACTGGCCATTAAAATTGCTACGCCACGAAGTCGGCGTGCTACAGACGCGAAATTTAACCGACAGGAAGAAGATGCTGTGATATGCAAGTGATTAGCTTTTCAGAGCATTCACACAAGATTGGCGCCGGTGGCGACACCTACAACGTGCTGACATGAGGAAAGTTTCCAACCGATTTCTCATACACAAACAACAGTTGACCGGCATTACATGGTGAAACGTTGTTGTGATGCCTCGTGTAAGGAGGAGAAATGCGTACCATCACGTTGCCGACTTTGATAAAGGTCGGATTGTAGCCTACCGCGATTGTGGTTTATCGTATCGCGACATTCTTGCTCGCGTTCGTCGAGATCTTATGACTGTTAGCAGAATATGGAATCGGTAGATTCAGGAGGGTAATACGGAACGCCGTGCTGGATCCCAACGGCCTCGTATCACTAGCAGTCGAGATGACAGGCATCTTATCCGCATGGCTGTAACGGATCGTGCAGCCACGTCTCGATCCCTGAATCAGCAGATGGGGACGTTTGAAAGACAACAACCATCTACACGAACAGTTCGACGACGTTTGCAGCGGCATGGTTCAAATGGCTCTGAGCACTATGGCACTCAACTTCTGAGGTCATTAGTCCCCTAGAACTTCGATCTAGTTAAACCTAATAATCTAAGGACACCACACACATCCATGCCCGAGGCAGGATTCGAACCTGCTACCGTAGTGGTCTCGCGGTTCCATACTGCAGCGCCTAGAACCGCACGGCCACTTCGGCAGGCGCAGCAGCATGGACAATCAGCTCGGAGACCATGGCTGCGGTCACCCTTGACGCTGCATCACAGACAGGAGCGCCTGCGATGGTGTACTAAACGAAGAACGTAGGTGCACGAATGGCAAAACATCATTTTTTCGGATGAATTCAGGTTCTGTTTACAGCATCATGATGGTCGCATCCGTGTTTGGCGACATCGTGGTGAACGCAGATTGGAAGCGTGTATTCGTCATCGCCATACTGGCGTATCACCCGGCGTGATGGTATGGGGTGCCAATGGTTACACGTCTCGGTCACCTCTAGTTCGCATTGACGGCACTTTGAACATGGCCGTTACATTTCTGATGTGTTACGAACCGTGGCTCTACTCATCATATGATCCCTACGAAACCCTACATTTCAGCAGGATAATGCACGACCGCATGTTGCAGGTCCTGTACGGGCCTTTCTGGAGACAGAAAATGTTCGAGTGCTGCCCTGGCCAGCACATTCTCCAGATCTCTCACCAACTGAAAACGTCTTGTCAATGGTGGCTGAGCAACTGGCTCGTCACAATATGCCAGTCACTACTCTTGATGAACTGTGGTATCGTGTTGAAGTTGCATGGGCAGCTGTACCAGTACACGCCATCCAAGCTCTGTTTGACTCAATGCCCAGGCCTATCAAGGCCGTTATTACGGCCAGAGGTGTTTGTTCTGGGTACTGATTTCTCATGATTTATGCACCCAAATTGCGTGATAATGTAATCACATGTGAGTTCTAGTATAATATATTTGTCCAATGAATACCTCTTTATCATCTGCATTTCTTCTTGGTGTAGCAATTTTAATGGCCAGTAGTGTAATTGGTGGGACGACACTGGAGCAGTGGTTCTCAAAAGGGCTGTTAATAAAGTTTCCGACATATCGATACCGCATCCAAAATATCGATAGATATATGAATTACTACTTTGCCCAAGAAATCGATGTATCGATAACGAAATGTGAAATGGCAGTATCGGAAGCCGATATTTTTATTTTATATTATATTTTTTTGGTACTTTTTGGTAAATATTTGAAACTGTTCTTTTGGAATTGCAGTAGAACATGATTTTCCTTTCAGTGTGTGAAGGAGTCTTACTACTTTTTGGTCTTCATCACTTGCAGTCTTTCTCTTTGACTGTGTGAAGGAAGTATAGGTGTCACTGGAGGATGGCAGTGCGAATGAAATGACAAGATATCCGATGTGAAGAAATAGTACAGCAGATGCGTTAAAAAGCAATTTTTAACGCAACTAGTGTGATATTTCTTCACATCGGCATTCTTCAAAAATAGTTCTGAAAATTATGAACTAAAATCTAAATTATCAGATTAGTCTTTGGCGTGGTCGGAGATGTGTGAAGGGAAATGCTGACGTAATCGACGCTCACCGCTACCAACAGAACCTGTAACGTTGAACTTCACCACGTAATTTTGACACTACGACTGCTAGGTCGCTGGCGTTTGCAGAAATGAAAAATCAGGGAAGTCGACGCGGAGTGTTCCGGACAAATCCGATATGCGATGAAACTGAACGACGGACCCATCGGACACTTTTTATTCTGCCACTTACATCTAACTACCATTGTTAGCAAAGTGATTGTCGGCAACCGTTAACGTGCACCGTTTCCCTTCCGTTTCTCTAAGGGGCATATGCAGACTGCTAGCTTGTTAACATACAGAATGTCTAATAATAAAGCAATACTTAAACATATAGCTCTAACACTGGCCGTGTAGTCGCAATGTGCAGCCAATATTTTTACAGACGGTACGTCGTTGTTTTTTTCATCGATATACCAGTATTTCTTTCGTAACAGTGAGGGCCGATAAAGATATTTTTTAAATATTGATATATGGGTGTCCCAACATGTTTAAAAATATCAACAGTCCTAGTTGTCAACCTTTCGGATACCCCTGAGTGCCATCAGATATTGGCTATGCTGTCGATGACCTCCTGAATGAATTTTTCAGCTCAGTAATGATTTTGATGTTATTGCTGTACACTTTGTCTTTAATATAGCCCCACAAAAAGGAGTCGCATTTGCTCAGATCCGGAGAATATGCCGGCCAATCGAGGCCCATGTCAGTGACCTGTGGGTACCCCAGAACCAGAATACGGTCCCCAGGTTGCTCCTCCAGGACATTAAACACTCTCCTGCTTCGATGGCGTCGAGCTCCGTCATGCCTGGACCACATCTTGTTAAATCAGGGTAGCTTTGGATAATGGGGATGAAATCATCTCCAAAAACCTTCACGTACCGTTCTGTAGTCACCGGCCCATCAAAGAACATCGCTCCGATTGTTCCGTGACTGGACATTGCACACCACACAGTTACCCGTCGAGGCTGAAGACTTCTCGATCGCAAAATGCGGATTCCCAGTCCCCCAAAAGCGCCAATTTTGCTTATTGACTAACCCATCAAAATAAAATTGGGCTTCGTCGGTAAACCGAACCATACAGCACTGCATACTAATTCCCATCATGTCCCGCGGTAAACCGTGCAGTTTGAACATCCTAACGTAAACCGTTCAGAAGTTATGACGATTTTATTTCAAATACTTCACTAATTGTCACCCTGTATCTACAACTCGGAAAAGACATTTTCATGAGATATATAAGCATTTGTGACGTACATGTCTCAACTTTACTATCATAGATGCATGGTACTAAGTGCAAAGTGTGTGTGTAGTTGCCGGACTATATGAAGAAGATGTTGTTCATACATTCGTTTCACAAACTGTAATCTCCACCACCTTCTGACACCATTAATGCTAGTACAAGGGGCGCTCGGTAAGTAATGCAACACATTTTTTTTCTGAAAGCAGGCTGGTTTTATTCAGGATTCCAATACACCGTACTATTCCCCACTCTTTTGGTTAAAAACCCTTTTTCCCAGTATAATCTCGGTTAAACGTAACGGCCTTACGCCACTTTACCGGGAGGGCCTGTATGCTCGCAAAGTACCGCTCCACTGGTCGATATCGGAGCCAACGACTTGCTACATCAATAACCTCCCCATCATCCACTTAGTGATTCTCGCGGAGGGCACCCTTCATTGAGTCAAACACATGGAGATCGGAAGGCAGTGTGAATGTGGAAGAATAGTCCGGTGAAGTTTTGTGAGCTCCTCTCAGGTGCGCAGACCTGTGCGACGCCTTGCGTTGCCATGGAGAAGGAGAAGTTCGTTTGCATTTTTGTGGCGACGAACACATTGCCGAAGTCACAGCTGTGTACGGCGGCCGGTCAGCCCCCTGGAGATCGGACAGGTATACGCGACCATGATGCGAGAATGACAGACGCCTCACCCAACGATTCACCGTGCTTTTGTTCAGTGCCAGGTCTCTGCAGACGTGGCACACAAACATCAAGCTTCACAAGTATCAGCACTGTGCGTTTTATAACCTTCTAGCTCTAATAGGAATGTAGATACGGGAAGAAGGTGTGTTTTCAACTACTGCCCTCTAAGACTGTCATGTTGTATTGGGAATAGTATCGGCGTGCCTAATCGACCTGCTTTGCAGGACAGCCGCATGTCAGGTACAAGAAACGGTTTATCAAGTCCCGACATACAAGCTGTCCTGCGCAATAGGTATGTTGTGTTGCAAAAGAATTTCCGTGCGTTATTGATCTGAGGGAGGGACTGACAGAGAGAGTAGGCAGGTATAAGAGTTAGAGGGAGGAGAAGGAGTGGGGATAAGGAGTACATGAGTAGATTGAAGAGGGAGAAAAATATGGCCGGAGAGAGGTGGTGGAGGAGACGAACAAAGAGATGGAAGAGGAGGAGATGGAGAGACATGAGAATGGGCAGGAGTATATGGGCTGATAGAGATGTGAAGATGAGGCGGGCAGAGAGACAGAGGAAGGAAGAGATTGACACAGAGAATGGCAGGAAGAGATTGACACAGAGAATGGCAGGAAGAGATATTTGCAATATGTGTCGACTGCTTAAGCGAGTGAAGTCACGGGTATAAAGATAGTATACAACCTGCACAAGAAACAAGAGGAAATATTAAGAATGGAAGACGAAAGAAGAAATGTTCGGATTAAATAGGCTGTAACTTAGGGATACAATCATTCTCCGCTCGAGGAACCAAGATGGAGAAAAAAGGAAGGTTCAAGAGTGGGATTAAAATTTCGTGTGAAAGGATATCAGTAATGAGATCCGCCGATGTCATTTTTCTCCTGAGCAACAGTGAGAAACAAGTTCAGGACCTGTGGAATGGTATGAACAGTATATGAACAGCTTATGGATTGAGAGTAAACTAAAGAAAAATTGGAGTAATGAGATTAGCGATAAACATTGATCAGGGACCACGGAGTAGACGAAGTTGAGGAACACTGCTACCTTGAAAGGGAAATTACGCGTGACAGACGTATCAACGAGGATATAAGAAGCAGACTACCACAGGCAAAGATGGCGTTCCAGGATAAAGGAAGTCCACTAGGTCTTAATTTGAGGAAGAAATTTCAGAATACGTACTTTTGCAGTACAGCACTGTATGGAAGTGAATCGTGGACCGTGGGATAACGGGAAATGAAGAGAATCGAGGCATTTGAGATGTGGTGCAGCAGAAGGATATTTAAAATTAGACAGACTGATAAGAAATGACGAGGTTCTTCGCAGCACTGGAGAGGAAAGCAATATGTAGAAAACACTGACAAGAAGAAAAGACGGAACAGAAGAACACGTGGTAAGAAATGGGGGATTAATCTCCATGGTACTAGAGGGAGCTATAGAGGGTAAAAACTGCAGGGGAAGACAGATATCGGAGTACATCCAACAAATAACTGAGGACGTTGTGTTTAAGTGCTTCACTGAGATGAAGAGGTTGGTACAGGAAACGTACGGACCGAACGAAGCTAGTCACAACACTAACGCTGAAAAAAATGTAAGAATAAGGTAGGTATTTTTCAGCAACCTTTCCTCTAAATAACAGCATCATCGGCGAATATGGCCACTCTGTCAGGTAGGTAGTTTATATAACGCTCACCTGAGGTCAACCGATATTACCTTTCTTTCTAATCAACACTCACTTTCCAGAATATCATACAGATTTCTATCATACAAAAATTTTCAGGACATTCACACGCCTGTGAAGTCTCTTCATACACTCGCATCTTTATCGTCAGTCACAGCGTCCCAGAACGTTAGAAGCCTTTTGGAAAAGCAGATAGACGAAATTAACCTCTTTCCCTATGTTCACGATTAGCGTGATATTATGGGTAAGAGGGAATTGTATTTCACACACGTCACGGTCTCTAAATCTGTATTTTGTCTTGGAAATAAACTTTACTTCTCTTAAGAACATCGTTCTTTTCAAGAACGAATTTTCTTGAATAAGAGACTATACGGCAATGTCTTCTGATAATCACAGGCCTCTTAATGGAGAAGAAATCTTTTCTTTTGAAATCTTAACATTCCGTCGACAGTAAGCTCATTTTAACTTTTAAGATCTCTTTATTGGATGCAGCAGGCTAATAATCATGAGGAAAACGGAAAATTATTAATGTAACTATAGAGAAAAAAACCCAGAATTTTAATCCAGCTATTAGAACCCAGCAATTTATATCAGA
The DNA here is from genome assembly GCF_023898315.1 of Schistocerca nitens. Classification (NCBI taxonomy): domain Eukaryota; kingdom Metazoa; phylum Arthropoda; class Insecta; order Orthoptera; family Acrididae; genus Schistocerca; species Schistocerca nitens. Next base: position 844,702,693 of record NC_064617.1, read on the forward strand.
TCTCATTAAAATCCTTCAGGGTGTACCGATACATTTTATTATAAAATCCTTAACATACTACAATTATCAACGTTACGAGCGTAATGCAAAGCCTTTATCGAGAAGAAAATTGCTTGTACTATAGCTGAGCATTTTTATACAGCGTAATTCCGTGACGATGTTTCAAACTTTCAGGGATGATGGAGAAGAGTAAATGTATCAGTTGCATGTGAAAGAGTCTAGGCCGGAAACGATCGAGTCGAAAGGTGAGTCGACTTTAGTTCCGCCTTAGCTTCGGCAACGCTCAAACTAATCGTGCCGTACAGAATTCCCGCTGAATACTGCCCAATGCCCTAAGATAATTTCCTCTGTCGATGGACTAGTAATGGCGCGCCCAATTTGATGTCACAGTGATCGAAAATCCTAAATCTACGTTACAGTAATAATGAATTTCATATACCTGCACAAGTTTCGCAAGCTGCTACATTTACAACAACAGTTGTCCAAAATGCCGTTGCACAGCTCCAGTGCAGCGATGGCGTCGTCGCACGAAGTTCTGTCGTACCCGTTCTAATATCCCCGTTGTCATCTGAACAGTGTCGCAGGCAGCTAGAATTATGTCTGAGCCAGATGTTCACGAACCCTCAGCCCAAAGTGAGGTGGGAGTTGTAACGGAGCATCCTCCTCTAACATTACTTTTCCTCAACAGCAGTTCTCGATACCAGTATTACTTTTCAAATTTTGGACCGGTCAGTATTATTTCAGCTGCTTTTCTGAAAACTTTCATATAATTTTATACACAATATGCCATATTTCAAGACAAAATTTATGAAAAGGAATTACTTTATTTTCCATGTTACAATTATAAGTACTAACTCTGAATGTACAGTTAAAATTATTTTTGTTAGAAACATTTGAAATTACGAATTATTTGACACACTGAAAAATTCTGTTATTAATTATGCATTCTTGTAATGTTTACTATGTTTATCTCTGGATTCATTTATGAAATTATAATCGAAACTAAAAGAAATTCATTTGTCGAGAAAACTTGTATTCCCTTTGGAATATTGTTCTTTCCGCTGAGTGAGATGGTAACAAGCATGCTTGTCATGTGATTGGACGTATTTTTGTATTTTGGGCGAACAATGCATTTTCGGCTTTGTTAATGTGAAAATTCAAAAGACTGCATGATATACTAAAATGTGAACAAATATATTAAAGTAACAAGAAAAATTCTGCAACAACAATCTTCAAATTTATGTAGCTCAGTTCAACCATGAGGACCTAAAATGCGAGAATTTCAGCTTCAAGAAACAGACCTATAGACAAAAATAATTGGAGCCAACTCTACACGAAAAGCTAAGTAAACTATAAGATTTATTGTAATCTTCGCTCCTCTCAAATTTTTCATAAAAGGCTTTGCTTATTGTGGACAATAACTGGAATTAGGAAGTAGGGGGGAGATTACAGGTTCCATCGTGTTTGGACCACATCCGTTGACGAAGAACAAGTGGGATATGTTCCAGGAACCTGGGTAGTATGTCTCTGATAAACACTGTGTACACTGATGCATTTAAAGGGGAAGCAAGAAGGAATGGGCCTCGTATGTAACCAGTGAAAACGCCTACCCACACGTTGAGTTATAATCAGTGTTGATGGTTCTTCATAACTGTAGTGAGCGAATTCTCATCCTCCCAAACATGACTATTGCGGCTATTCAGCATTCTGTCTCTTTCAAAACAAACTACAAGCTTATAGGCAGGAAATTGTGGATCAACTATATGGTGCTGCAAGAATCAGTGGCTGAATACAACACGAGGTCCGAAATCAGAAGGAGTCAAAGGCTCCACTTTCTGTGGATAATAGGGGCGTAACTGCATTCCCGTAATATTGTCTATATAGTAGACTGCAAAACATTAATTTCATGGGCAACTGATCGAGTGCCGATCCCAGGCTCATCTACTCGAGCAAGCACTGCATCTTCTCAATCTGGGGTCCGTGTGTATCGTCGTCCACCTCAGTCGTTGAACTGTGATAACAACTGCCCTGTTTCACTTAAATGATGGAACAGTCGTAGAAACATGGTGTGGGCAAGATGTCTTCTACGTGAATATTTGGACTTGTACGACCTTTCCGCTTCTCTGCCCCTTCCCCTTCCTTGTCCATACAGGAAAATCAAGTCTACAACTTCTCTCACTTGGTACAACTTCGTTTGGTAAGGGCTGGTTGACCTTAGTATCTCAACTTGTAATCACAGTTGTAGTCTACAGCGGTACAGACATTCTACATGATGACTGCTCTTCTTAGTACACAGTATGTCGTCTGCACTGGATTAGTTCAGTGTTTTCCCCAACCTCTACACTAAGTGCTTGTTGTGATTGCCTGTCCTACAATCGTAGCAACAACAGTACCGGTACATTTATTTCACTGTCTGAGGTATCAGAACAATTTCGCTTATATCTTTGGAATATGTAGTTTCCGTACCAGGATCTCTTACCTCAAATTGGTACATTTACCCTTCTCCATCACCCCTGAAACTTTGTCACATCATCACGGAATCACCCTGTATATTATCTTGTTATTGTTCTAAATATTTATTGATACTGAAACGTCAGCTTTTCATTCCCAACAGAAAAAGGACGATACGGGAGAGGGGTTGGGGGGAGGGAGAAGGAAGTATATGATATTCAGACAGTATCAAGCAAGAAACCTGCTACACAGATGCGACATTCTTATGCCGAATGTATCTGACAGTGTACGTGTTTCTTGCTTAACATAATGCTTAAGACCAAGGGTTAGGACAGAGAGAATATTAGGACAGAGAGATGCGCATTTAAGCGAAAAGCTATAATGAAATTGCATTGTACGAATTTGGAGCAATTAAATTACAAACGGACGTTTTTCCTTGAGAACACAGACTCTGGTAAACCATTTGGTTATAAGCGAGTAGACTAATTTTTTCTAGCACAAGGACTCTGACCAAAACTACGATCTAAAACGCGACAACTCCTGAAATTACTCAGGTGTCATTCACTGTCAAAATGCACTTCAAAAAAGTGATCATACCATCAATCTTGAAATTCTTGAAGTATCTGCTTGCTAGTATATCAGATTTTGATTAAGACATTGTCAGTGACATGTATCGGCTGAGGGTGACAGGGCTACCGGTCGATACCTCTGGGCTTTCCGAGGCCTGTTCGGACTGAGTTTAGTTCAATATCTACATTTGCTTCATATGTCATTTCTCATATTGGGACATACTTTTTGAATGAACTTTACCTACTATTATTTCTGTGCTACCTTCATGCACTTCTACACAAAGCAATGAAGGTAGAATCCCGTTTCCATGAGCTCAGGTAGTGACGAAAGAGATTCAGTTTACATGCACAAGTAAGACATTGCATTTGAAAGTAAAATTCTGCTTTTTGATTTTGAATTAATTGCAGAAAGTGCACTTTGATTCAGTTTTATATTTTCCTAATCACAAGGGGAAGCCAAATTAAAACGAGGCAGATGGAAAAAAAGTAAGTGAACCGTTTATTACTTCAAAATTAATTGCTGTAACTGTCTAAAGCTTCATGTGTTTGATATTTTTAGATTAATTTTTGTAGCTGTCAAACTATCAAAATCGAGTATGGGAGATTTACATAAACAACCCGCTTCATTACCAAATAAATTTGACCCTGTGCCTAATACGTACACGTGTGTCTTATACTTTTCAAATATTAAAGTCATGTAGTTGAAAAATGTAAAATATCACTTTGAAATAATAACAGTATAAGTAAAATTACTTTTTTGCCCCATTAGCACATAACACACTTTTCTAGCAATGCCTGAATTCATCCAGTCTTCTGCTAACAGCTAACACCGTTTCACGTTAACACTGAAGTAATTATTGCTACGTTGCGTTTTCACATTGATTAAACAGATAATCACTGATCACAGAAAACTTTTCACTTTACATTCTACTATCATTTCGGAGGCATTACTTTTCAGCACGCGTTCGTATTTCAGCTTGCGGGCTTAGACCACTCTTATTGAATTTCAGCGTCGTTTGTTCAGGGGTATGAGCCATTCACAGCACATCATAGGGAATAGACAGGTTCGCCGACGAAATTAGAGCTAGGGTAACAAAAGAAAGCACAGAGAATGAGAACTAGAAGTCAAAGTAGGAACAGGGCGAAGATGTAAAGACACATAGCCGCAGGACATGCAGAGACGGACGACGGAGAAGAAGATCTTATCATGAGCACAAACACAGAACCCATTACGGGAAAAACTGTAGGCATAAAGGCGAATGGTAAAGAAAATACTTATCAGAGTCATCCAGGAGGAATAGAGAATGATAATCAAGAGACAAACAAAGTAGCAAGGAGAAAGTGATGATATCACACAAGGATTCCAAAATACAGGGGAGAACCAGAGATATGAGAATATGTCAAGGATTAATGCTCAAATGAGCCAGCCAGATGTGACAGCTACACCAGCAACATGAGCAACAGGAAAATCTTAATAGGGAAACGATGGCTGTTCTAAATCGACGAGAGGTGAGATTAAAGGAGACTGGTCTACAGTCAGAGTAATTTTCCAATATGCAGCAAAAGATTAGTGAAATAGAACATCAGTTGGAAATTCAGGCTGGTCACATGGCCAAAGTAGCTAAAAGAGTCGAAGGAATAGAGGAGATCTTGGTAATATGCTGGGGGGAGATAGAGCGACAACTATGCAAAGCAGTGGAGCAGTTCAAATATAACAGCCATACAGCTGTGAAGCAGGTTGTGAAATACATGCAAGGACGTTCTGAAGGGACATGTTCAGTATTCATTTTGGAGACGGCAGAGGTACAAGAGCTCATGCGGTTTAAAGAATTACAAGAGAGCATCAATAAACGACGCAGACAGCGTGAAGAGTTAATTATGGAGGAACTGAAAAACATCGAGGCAATGATGTAAGCACTCGGAAGGAAGGGAGTGTCACTGAGTTTGACTGCAGTGTGCATTGATTTTACCGTTGTTACAGAGCAAGCTTCTTCTGTGAACAACCAGAGGATTGTGCAGGCTTAGATACAGAGCAGATCAAACACCAATCCTCGACCAGTAATTAACAGCACTTCAAAGTTGTCAGAGGAACGAGCTTTCCATTATAAACGTTTCTTAAAAGTCAGAAAATTCCAAGTTTTCAGGGAAGGAAGCAGTAATCCACTTGCCAAAGCTTGGGTGGAACAATTTGACTTTTTAATCCATCTGATATGGCCCACACAACACCAACTCGAATATGTTCACATCCCAAAGAAGGTGAATCAAGGATGAGAACGATAGCGATGAATTGCAAATCGTACCACGAGTTCAGGGCCACTTTCCTCTTGCCTGATTGTTCGGTGGAAGCGCAAGCAATGATTAAAAGAGGTTATGAAGGGACAGAACTTCGCAAATTCTAGGATCTGGCGTCATCTGAAGCTATTCATACGAAGGTCATAAAAAATCAGTTCTTGCATGCGTCGTTTAGTGCAACAGATCTAATCCGGTTACGTTACATGAAATTGCCACCACAGTATCAGCAGATGTTTTGAATATACACTCCTGGAAATGGAAAAAAGAACACATTGACACCGGTGTGTCAGACCCACCATACTTGCTCCGGACACTGCGAGAGGGCTGTACAAGCAATGATCACACGCACGGCACAGCGGACACACCAGGAATCGCGGTGTTGGCCGTCGAATGGCGCTAGCTGCGCAGCATTTGTGCACCGCCGCCGTCAGTGTCAGCCAGTTTGCCGTGGCATACGGAGCTCCATCGCAGTCTTTAACACTGGTAGCATGCCGCGACAGCGTGGACGTGAACCGTATGTGCAGTTGACGGACATTGAGCGAGGGCGTATAGTGGGCATGCGGGAGGCCGGGTGGACGTACCGCCGAATTGCTCAACACGTGGGGCGTGAGGTCTCCACAGTACATCGATGTTGTCGCCAGTGGTCGGCGAAAGGTGCACGTGCCCGTCGACCTGGGACCGGACCGCAGCGACGCACGGATGCACGCCAAGACCGTAGGATCCTACGCAGTGCCGTAGGGGACCGCACCGCCACTTCCTCCTGGGGTATCGGCGAGGACCATTCGCAACCGTCTCCATGAAGCTGGGCTACGGTCCCGCACACCGTTAGGCCGTCTTCCGCTCACGCCCCAACATCGTGCAGCCCGCCTCCAGTGGTGTCGCGACAGGCGTGAATGGAGGGACGAATGGAGACGTGTCGTCTTCAGCGATGAGAGTCGCTTCTGCCTTGGTGCCAATGATGGTCGTATGCGTGTTTGGCGCCGTGCAGGTGAGCGCCACAATCAGGACTGCATACGACCGAGGCACACAGGGCCAACACCCGGCATAATGGTGTGGGGAGCGATCTCCTACACTGGCCGTACACCACTGGTGATCGTCGAGGGTGTAACCTCCCCCTCACTTATCGACCTTAATGACAGTGAAAAATTAAACCGCGTGTACCTAATGGGAAATTTGGGAAAGCAATCGTCACCGAAGTTAATCTGTCGGTAAAGAGGGAGGAAAGGGTTACATCTTAATGAAAGGAAAAATGCAAACGAAACTGGTGGAAATTAATTTTGAAAAGGGGTAAAGTTAATAAAGAAAGTAAATGTGCGGCCGTTACGTCAACAATTAACTAGCGGTAATTAGATATTTGAGATTTGGGGGAAATCACGGTCGCCAGTCCTAAGGACAATTACTATAGTAACTGAAAAAGAAAGGTCATTACACATATAATTAGCACTAGAAGCGTGGCAACTGAAGGTTGACACGTGTAGTGTGAAAACTGAAAGTTTGTCAGAAGTAATAAATTTCGCTACACTCTGACTTAATTTAGCAAAAGAATTAATAAATCCGGAAAATCGAAAGTTAATTTAGTGACTGAAGTTAATAGTGAGCTTTCTTTCTGAAGCACATCGAAATCCAGCAGAATACGGTTAGCCTTGGACTACCTCAACAATCATTTCAAAAGCAACTTGACTCTACGCAATTTAGAAACAAGAGATTTAACTTTGAACTTGAATTAAATGATTCTAAATAATTAACAATAGTAAAATTTAGTACGTACCAAACTGAGCTGCAGTCACAGGTAAGCTAAAATATGCTAACAAAACTCGCACTCTTAATTTGTGCTTGTGTAATCTAACTATTGTAGCCAGCTATGCTTTAACTGCACTTTGAAACTAAAGTAATGAAATGCAATGATAGTACTTTAATGCTGGCGTCTGAATTTCAACGACACTCGGTTTCATTTCGGAAAAGGAAGGGACCCTGCTTGGTAATGCAATTGGGACAATGAGCAACAAAGGTTCATGCTGAGTTGCTGTAATTTTGCGAGGCAAATGGAACAATTTGAAAAGCTGAGGTCTGCCATACAGTTCTGAAACTTTACGTGCTTTTAGTCTTCCTTGTTAGTTGATTGAAGGTTTGAAGCCGTCGATCGAGGAGGTGGCGACGGTCACTCATTGTCGGCCGTCGCTGTTGCAGAAGCTGGATGTTGGCGCGCCTTCTTCTCGACACGGTCACCAAACGAAACGGGCTCTTGATGTGCGCCGGCTAATGCTTCCCGTCCGCGACACCGTGCCAGAAACTAACATCGCGAGTCGAGCGCAATTACATGCTGCTAAACCCCGAAAGCGCGGCAACTCGCGGGAGCGTCACACCACACACCTGCTCCACTCGCTACTCCAGCCAGACCCCAACTGCCCTGCCCGCGCTCCACGCGGCAGAGTTAACACTACCAAAGATCCTACACACTTTGATTCTTCACACGACCTATCGATGTAATCGTTCGATAGCAGTTTTCCCTAGGCAAGACCCAGCGTAAAAATACAAATAATATTTACGAAACAAACCAATTATACACCGATATAAATATATACAAATAGTAAAACAATTACAATATATAAAGGCACAGAAATGTCATATATTCAGGTAACAGAGATAAGGAAAACAAATTTATAGTACAATAGATGGAAATAGGAGGATATGCATTTCCGGCGTTACACGTGCCCCACATTGTCTGAGGATGTTCGTGTAACCTAAACAGACTCTGAAAATGTCCCAAAAAAGAAACAGCGGAAATGCATATGCTCAAAACATCAACAAAATTTAGCATTCGTCTAATTAACCGTAAACCAATTTTTAGACGATAATAATTGAGTGGAGACACCCCTAATCTTATTCCACTCTGTCATCTTGCACAAAATAAAACAGGTTGACAATATATTAAAATTCATAGAAAGCATAGAAAATGGTTTAGCTATTCCAAAATCATTAAAATTCGTAATACTATAAGAAATGGAATACTATTTGCAAAATTTATTAGAGTACATGGTCATAAAAACAGGTAGATCAAAATACGCAAATTAATTATTAATTACATAGAATACGTATTTTATATAAACTTTTCATAATTAATATTCTCGTCATGAGTGTGCACTTGACGCTAAACAAGAAAATAATATACAGCAGATCGACAAAAACATAAATGTTGGCAACAGAATTCTTTCATATCAGCTGTCCGGGAAGAAAAACAACTCCGCCTTCCGTACTCGCAAGTACAAAGAATGCCGACAGCGGCACAAGAGCCGACAGCGACCCGAGAGCCGACAGCGGCTCCACCTTGCCAGTATTGTTGCGCCCGCCTGTGCGGCACGCTTGATCTCACTCGCCTGTGTAGCGGCATTTCCAGAACGTCCGTTTCACTGAATTCTTTAGGAAAACTCACTCCCGAGTAATCTCAAGGAGTCCCTTAATACTATCACAGTGGATAACTCAACACTGTCCATCATCACACGCATGTACTAGCCTGAAACTTAAAACAGCGTCTAAGTACATCGGCAATGACTAGTAAAACACACATTCATGAAATCTGACAGCTAGTTACAAAAGCATATTTACATTCCTTAATCTACTGTGACTCAGCTGAAAACTTAAACTAGCAGCTTGGATTTTTCAATTGGTTAAAACGTCTAATCAAAAATTAATTACTTGTTAATTACAAGTTCTTTAATGACCTCTAGGTCAGGCAAAAGCATCGCAACATGGCACATCCTTAAATCTTACACTCTATATTACATACTGTACAAATTACCCATTCTGTGGTATTAATCAATCCTAGGTTGGTACAATTTCAAGTCTACAATATTCCGTATACCTAATCGTTTTCCAGAGCTTGGATACTCTAAGCAATAAGCATTTGTGTGAGGTATACCAATGACCTTATATGGTCCATTATACACAAACTTAAATTTAGAGATTTCATTGTCTATCTCGCTCGATTTCTCGTGAGCTTTTACAAGAACTAAGTCTCCGATTGCAAACTTAGCAAAACGCGCTTTAGCGTCATGACGACGTATGCGAGCATCAGCTTTTAGCTTCATTACTTCTCGCAAACGATCTTTTTTCACACCAATACTAATGTCAATCCGTGGAGGGAATTTGATTATCTCTTCCACTAAACTTTTACTTCTGTCATCCAACAGGATTTCCTCTGGAGAAAATCCCGTAGATTCATGTCTCAAGGTGTTCATAATTCTCTCAAATACTGCTACATATTTGCCCCATGCCCTATGGTTGTGATGGCAATAGGTACGGCAAAGTCGGCCTAGCTCGCGCATATACCTCTCAGCGGGATTCCCAGCCGGACAATAAGCTGAAATATGGATCACCTCGACCCCATTACCTTCCATGCCTTCATTCCACAACTTAGAAGTAAATTGTGCCCCATTGTCTGATAGAATCGCCTTGGGCTTACCAATATGAACAAAATAATCGTTCACAAGCTTGCTATAGACCGCTTTGGCTGTAGCTTTCCTAATCGGGTATAGCTTGATGAACTTGGAAAAAGCTTCTAGCACTACTAAAATGTAGGCAAAGTTTCCTGATGACTTGGGCAAAGGTCCGTACAAGTCCACGCACAGTAATTCAAAGGTGTCGTTAGGCCTTATACTTTGCATAGGACCACGACTCGTACAGTTGGTAACCTTCACCTTCTGACATAAATCGCAAGTTTTCACTCTGTCAGTAACGCGTTTTAACATGTTGTTAAAATGCACTACTTCATACAGCTTTTCCGTACATTTCTTCGGTCCACAGTGACCATACGCCAAATGGTAGTTGTCTATTATTTCCGTGACGAATTTGGTGGGCCAGCATACCCGCCAAATATTACTATCTTCACCCTTACGTATGTACAAGATATGATCGTATATCTTGTAATACTTCCTTAATTTCTCTCCTTCTGGACTCCTTTCGTCATATCGGGTTTTCACCATATTTAAACAACCATCCTCGTTCTGATGACGACGTAGATTCTTACAGATGTTCACTATTAATTTGCGTCCCTCAACTTCTTTAAAATAGTATAATTTGACCACTCCATTTGACTCCTCTTTCAATACATCTTGATTAGACTCGGGCAACCGCGACAGCGCATACGCAACGCAATTGTCGGTCCCTTTTACGTAACAGATGTCATAGTTAAATTGCTGTAAATACAGCGACCACCTAGTCAGTCTTTCGTGAAGGAGTTTACAATCCTTCAGATAAGTGACCGAGCGAGGTGGCGCAGTGGTAGCACACTGGACTCGCATTCGGGAGGACGACGGTTCAATCCCGTCTCCAGCCATCCTGATTTAGGTTTTCCGTGATTTCCCTAAATCGTTTCAGGCAAATGCCGGGATGGTTCCTTTGAAAGGGCACGGCCGATTTCCTTCCCAATCCTTCCCTAACCCGAGCTTGCGCTCCGTCTCTAATGACCTCGTAGTCGACGGGACGTTAAACACTAACCACCACCACCACCTCCACCTTCAGATAAGTGAGCGCCTTATGGTCCGTATGAATAATCACCTTACGGTCCCATAGGTAACCCTTGAACTTCTTGAATCCCCACACGATAGCGAGACACTCTTTCTCAGAAATCGTGTAGTTTCGCTCACTTTTTGATAAAGTTCGTCTCGCGAACGCTATCGTCCGGTGTTCCTTATCCTCTCCTTTACCAACTTCTTGGAACAGTTCTACCCCCACCCCGTAATTCGACGAATCCGTTCCCAGATGGAAGGGTAGCGATAAATCAGGATGAAATAGTATGTTAGATCTTAACAACTCGTCTTTTAATTTCTCGAAAGCGGCCTGACACCCGTCAGTCCACACAAACGGAACATTTTTGCGTAAGAGGTTATTCAAATTTTCATCATTAAACACTTGTCCTTTTACAAATTTACGGTAAAATCCTGTGAGCCCTAGAAAACTTTTTAACTGTTTCCTAGACTTGGGTGGAGGACAATTCCTTATTGCCTCTAGTTTCTCTGGGTCCTTCGTAATACCAGCAGTGGTAATTACATGCCCTAAAAATTTCAGTTCCTGCTTTACAAATTCGCATTTCTTTAGCTTTAGAGTCATTCCGCCACGGCGCAATGCTCTAAAAACTTCATCTAACAGGTCACAATGGTCATGCCAAGTGGCATTGGCCAACAATAGGTCGTCAACATATACAGTTAACCTTGAACTCAAAGCCGATCCTAGCACTTTATCTAGGGCCCTGATGAATACGGACACAGATATATCAAGTCCAAACGGCAGTACTCTATACTGATAACACCTGCCCGCAAACAAGAAGGCAGTGTATGGCCTAGATTCTTCTTCGAGTTCTATTTGCCAGTAACTAGCCGTCAGATCGAGGCTAGTCATGAACTTAACGTCATGAAAACGTTGCAAAATCTCCTCCATACTCTCTGGTCTGTCTGTTTCACGTTGAACGACCCTATTCAACGTGCGTGCGTCAATCACAATACGCACACTACCATCCCGTTTTGCTACAGTGATCAAACCGTTATTGTATGGACTCGTACTTCTTTCAATCACTCCCCATTCGATCATCTTATCTATCTCCCGTTGCACTGCTTCCTTTTTGGACAGCGGTATAGCATACGGTCTCACGAAGAATGGTTCGTGCGGAATTACATGCAACTTGCATTTATACCCTTCCACAAGTCCCGGTTTGTCTGAAAACACACTCTTATTCCTCATTATCACTTCATACAGGCCTCGCCTTTGTTCGTGTGTTACGTTTGACACACCGTCGACAATACTTTCCAATTCACTTTCTACTCTATTGCCAATGCCGAGATTCCTCACATTACAGTAGTTCAAATTCATACCTACATCAATACCATCCGGCCAGTTAACAATGTTTATAGGCTGGTATTGCCTACGCACACCGTCTCCTGCCTCGTCAAAACTAACTACTATTGTTTTATCTTGGGACGTACATGTCAAAGTTTTGCTTTCGCAATTAATCACTGCACGGTACTTTAATAGCCAATCTAACCCGACAATTACTTCCGTAGTTAAGTCTGGCACGACGACAAACTCTTGTTCAAATCGTGCCCCACATATCTCGAAGTTGACAAAAATCTGTTTTGTGACCGGTTTACTGGCCTTCCCAGTAGCACCGATAATTTTCACTCCTGTTACTGGCATAACTACGATACCAGGTCTGTCTTTCAGTAACTCAAATATTTTCCCAGATACAGCACTCAATTCTGCACCGGTGTCAATCAACACGTTTAGTTGTAGGTCGTGCATATTAGCAGACACTACTATCTGTCTACACTTGTCCTCGACTGTTTCTTTATTTTCCCACAGTAAATCCTCGTCTATATCCAGGTCATTCCAGAAAAAACCATCCGGCTTTGATCCTAAATCCGGTTTATCTGGCGGCTTTTTCAGCCTCTGTTCACATACAGTCTTAATTTCAACACGTTTGTCCTGAGGCTTAGTCTGTAGCTTCGCCTCCAATACCGAAACCTTTTCCTCTAACTCGTCAACTAGTGAGTGTTGCCCTGCTATCATTTCACTAATTGTCACCTTCGTTGATTCCACTTTGGCCAGATTGATATCATCCGCCAATCTACCTGGAGGAATGTGCCCAGTAGTCTCTGCAATTACTTCTGCTAGATCTGCGCAACCCACACTGCTATCGTCTGACCGTATAATGTCAGCTCTAACCTCATACACGCTGTAATCCACATGCTTTTCTACCAATCGTGTCCGGCTATCACTAAAATTTTCGTAATCTTTCTCCTCAATACTTTCGCAGTGTTTAAACTGGAGTTTTGCGTCGGATGGGTCGGCTACTTCTACCACTGTAACTTTCGGTAAAGTCTGCCGGTTAGGGCCAGAACTTTCCGTTACTACTTCAACAGCCAACTCCTGCGGGACGAAACACGACGAATCTTGCTCGTGCTCCCCATTAACATCAACTATTTCTAGTAAAGTCTGCCGGTTAGGGCCAGGACTCCCTATCACTTCACAAATACTATCTTCCTGTGGGACGAAACGCGGCAAATCCTGCCCGCGCTCCCCATAAACGCTTCTCCCATACAGACACCTATAATCTCTTAGTTTGTCGTATAAGCGACCGAACTGCCTTAACCAGACCTCATCCCTCTCTGCATCCCCTCGCTCGATGACGGACGTTTTATCCGACATCTGATCTTCTCTCAACACTTGCGAATCATTCTTAAACTCAATCTCCAGTTCCGCTGTGGGTATTACAGCTACCACTTTATAATCGATTTCCGGAACACCACTTAAATTGTTCTCACTGACAGTGAATGTACTTCCTACTGCCGTGTATACAGCTGATTTACTACCTGTGGGCGCACTCCTTTCTCCTAACACTGGCACACTCTCCCGCCGTTGATTATTCCACACGGAATTTTCATAACGACGACACCTGGGTTTTCTACTGTTATTGGGCCGCCAAAATTTCTCCACGCCCGGTCGGCCCCTCACCGGCGCGGCTAATGGTTTCCCTGTCTCGTCCCAGCAGATACGCTCCCCGGATGCTGCTGAGGCGGCTGATCACACACTCTGGCGTTATTACTATTCTGCGAAGCCCGTATCACGCTAGTATGATACTGGTTTCCGTCATTCCTGTTATTATTTGCAGTGTATCGATTGTCATTACGGCCCGAACCACTATTGTTATTGCTGCCAAGATTGCGGTATGCATTATTCCCATAGTTATGATTGTTGTGGTTGCTGTGGTACCCGTTGTTGTTACCACGGCCTCTACCAGTATCGCGATTATTGCGCCAATTGTCCTCGTCCTCAACTCTTTCCAGGAAATGATTGATTGTCCTGTAATTGCTTCCTACGTAGCGTTTTGTATCATCTGGAAGCTTCTTGTAGAGTTCCCAGACTATTTCTGATTCCGTGCGGCGATCACGCAAATATTCCAACTTGCGGATCCAGCCCTCACAAAACTCCTTCATCGAGCCGCGCGAATTCGCATCGAAAGGCCTCGATACGACAAATTCGCGCCAGACACTTTGCTGTTTTTGCTCTGACCAGTATTCAGCCAGAAACAAATTTTTAAACTCGTCAAAGGTCAGGTTCGTAATGTTGAGGTTTAAGCCCCAACGCTTGGCATCACCAGCCAACACATCAATAACCGCATTAATTTTTCTCTCATTAGTCCATGATCTGGGTAAAACTCTTTCACAGTTTTTAATGAAATCCGTCGCGTGTGTACCGCCTTTTTTCAAGGGGTCGAACCGCTCCTCTTTCGTCAACAATTCCGAACTATGTGCACAGATTGGCACATAGCTCTGTTTTTCTTCAAGTTTCTTTTCTAATTGCGACACTCTCGTAATCACTTGGCAAGTGGTTGTCGCAAGCGTTTCCACTTCCCTCTTTTTCTCTTCGCAGGTATTAGCCTGCTTCCTCACTTTGGTATCTACTTCGGATACTAAAACCTTTAAAGTTTCCACCTTCTGTTGATCCTCTTTTCTCACTAATTGAATTTGTTCCGTCACCTTATTCTCGATGATCGGAGCAACTGCGTCTCCTACACTTTTCTCGATTCTGCTAATTTCGGAATTAAAACGCGTATTTATGCTCGCAATTTCCGCCTGAACGCCTATCATTTCCTGTTTAAGATTACCAATTTCGGTATTAATCACAACAATATCTTCTTTGATTTTATCAACTTTTGTGTTAACAACTCCAACATTGTTGTTAACAACATTAATAGCTTTGTTCTGATTGTCTAGCTTCCTGTCAATTTTTCCAGACTGAGCTTTAATTTCTACCGATTGAGTTTCTATCTTGCTAGACTGAGCCTTGATTTCGTTAATCAAAACATTCAATAAATCAGTTAAATTCCCGGAAACTACCGGTTTTACTTCCGTAGCGGCTTCCTCTTTAATTGTCCCCCCGTATTCGTCATCAAGGGATTCCGATTTGATTTTCACTTCCGATTCCGAAACATTTTCTAATGTTTGGAATTCCATTTCTGCTCTTTGTTGCGTCTCGGCGGTCGCGTCTTTCATGCTAGCCGCCTGCCCCTGAACAATGGGTACCGCGGTGCGTGTTTCCCACTGTTCGACCGATTGTTCCGTACCCAAGTCTACCAAATTTTGGTAATTGTTGCCTTCACTCATTTTAATAATTATCAATATAAATAACAAATCTCAAATCTAATTAGGATTCCTCAGACTAATATTCTTGCTGACGTATCGACCATTTCGTAACCAGTACTTTGTTATGAGATTTGCACAATGCAAAATTCGTGTCCAGAACAACCTCAAATTTGAAGATTGTCCTGTCACGGTCGCCACGTGTAACCTCCCCCTCACTTATCGACCTTAATGACAGTGAAAAATTAAACCGCGTGTACCTAATGGGAAATTTGGGAAAGCAATCGTCACCGAAGTTAATCTGTCGGTAAAGAGGGAGGAAAGGGTTACATCTTAATGAAAGGAAAAATGCAAACGAAACTGGTGGAAATTAATTTTGAAAAGGGGTAAAGTTAATAAAGAAAGTAAATGTGCGGCCGTTACGTCAACAATTAACTAGCGGTAATTAGATATTTGAGATTTGGGGGAAATCACGGTCGCCAGTCCTAAGGACAATTACTATAGTAACTGAAAAAGAAAGGTCATTACACATATAATTAGCACTAGAAGCGTGGCAACTGAAGGTTGACACGTGTAGTGTGAAAACTGAAAGTTTGTCAGAAGTAATAAATTTCGCTACACTCTGACTTAATTTAGCAAAAGAATTAATAAATCCGGAAAATCGAAAGTTAATTTAGTGACTGAAGTTAATAGTGAGCTTTCTTTCTGAAGCACATCGAAATCCAGCAGAATACGGTTAGCCTTGGACTACCTCAACAATCATTTCAAAAGCAACTTGACTCTACGCAATTTAGAAACAAGAGATTTAACTTTGAACTTGAATTAAATGATTCTAAATAATTAACAATAGTAAAATTTAGTACGTACCAAACTGAGCTGCAGTCACAGGTAAGCTAAAATATGCTAACAAAACTCGCACTCTTAATTTGTGCTTGTGTAATCTAACTATTGTAGCCAGCTATGCTTTAACTGCACTTTGAAACTAAAGTAATGAAATGCAATGATAGTACTTTAATGCTGGCGTCTGAATTTCAACGACACTCGGTTTCATTTCGGAAAAGGAAGGGACCCTGCTTGGTAATGCAATTGGGACAATGAGCAACAAAGGTTCATGCTGAGTTGCTGTAATTTTGCGAGGCAAATGGAACAATTTGAAAAGCTGAGGTCTGCCATACAGTTCTGAAACTTTACGTGCTTTTAGTCTTCCTTGTTAGTTGATTGAAGGTTTGAAGCCGTCGATCGAGGAGGTGGCGACGGTCACTCATTGTCGGCCGTCGCTGTTGCAGAAGCTGGATGTTGGCGCGCCTTCTTCTCGACACGGTCACCAAACGAAACGAGCTCTTGATGTGCGCCGGCTAATGCTTCCCGTCCGCGACACCGTGCCAGAAACTAACATCGCGAGTCGAGCGCAATTACATGCTGCTAAACCCCGAAAGCGCGGCAACTCGCGGGAGCGTCACACCACACACCTGCTCCACTCGCTACTCCAGCCAGACCCCAACTGCCCTGCCCGCGCTCCACGCGGCAGAGTTAACACTACCAAAGATCCTACACACTTTGATTCTTCACACGACCTATCGATGTAATCGTTCGATAGCAGTTTTCCCTAGGCAAGACCCAGCGTAAAAATACAAATAATATTTACGAAACAAACCAATTATACACCGACATAAATGCATATATATATATATATATATATATATATATATATATATATATATATATATATATATATACTCCTGGAAATGGAAATAAGAACACCGTGAATTCATTGTCCCAGGAAGGGGAAACTTTATTGACACATTCCTGGGGTCAGATACATCACATGATCACACTGAGAGAACCACAGGCACATAGACACAGGCAACAGAGCATGCACAATGTCGGCACTAGTACAGTGTATATCCACCTTTCGCAGCAATGCAGGCTGCTATTCTCCCATGGAGACGATCGTAGAGATGCTGGATGTAGTCCTGTGGAACGGCTTGCCATGCCATTTCCACCTGGCGCCTCAGTTGGACCAGCGTTCGTGCTGGACGTGCAGACCGCGTGAGACGACGCTTCATCCAGTCCCAAACATGCTCAATGGGGGACAGATCCGGAGATCTTGCTGGCCAGGGTAGTTGACTTACACCTTCTAGAGCACGTTGGGTGGCACGGGATACATGCGGACGTGCATTGTCCTGTTGGAACAGCAGGTTCCCTTGCCGGTCTAGGAATGGTAGAACGATGGGTTCGATGACGGTTTGGATGTACCGTGCACTATTCAGTGTCCCCTCGACGATCACCAGTGGTGTACGGCCAGTGTAGGAGATCGCTCCCCACACCATGATGACGGGTGTTGGCCCTGTGTGCCTCGGTCGTATGCAGTCCTGATTGTGGCGCTCACCTGCACGGCGCCAAACACGCATACGACCATCATTGGCACCAAGGCAGAAGCGACTCTCATCGCTGAAGACGACACGTCTCCATTCGTCCCTCCATTCACGCCTGTCGCGACACCACTGGAGGCGGGCTGCACGATGTTGGGGCGTGAGCGGAAGACGGCCTAACGGTGTGCGGGACCGTAGCCCAGCTTCATGGAGACGGTTGCGAATGGTCCTCGCCGATACCCCAGGAGCAACAGTGTCCCTAATTTGCTGGGAAGTGGCGGTGCGGTTCCCTACGGCACTGCGTGGGATCCTACGGTCTTGGCGTGCATCCGTGCGTCGCTGCGGTCCGGTCCCAGGTCGACGGGCACGTGCACCTTCCGCCGACCACTGGCGACAACATCGATGTACTGTGGAGACCTCACGCCCCACGTGTTGAGCAATTCGGCGGTACGTCCACCCGGCCTCCCGCATGCCCACTATACGCCCTCGCTCAACGTCCGTCAACTGCACATACGGTTCACGTCCACGCTGTCGCGGCATGCTACCAGTGTTAAAGACTGCGATGGAGCTCCGTATGCCACGGCAAACTGGCTGACACTGACGGCGGCGGTGCACAAATGCTGCGCAGCTAGCGCCATTCGACGGCCAACACCGCGGTTCCTGGTGTGTCCGCTGTGCCGTGCGTGTGATCATTGCTTGTACAGCCCTCTCGCAGTGTCCGGAGCAAGTATGGTAGGTCTGACACACCGGTGTCAATGTGTTCTTTTTTCCATTTCCAGGAGTGTATTCACGCCTGAGGCCACACTAGTTATACTGGTGCGCTGCCAACGGCGGCCAGTGGCTTACTCCCTGTGGCGCACTGCAGCCGGATGCACAGCTACTGACCAACCAAATTGTCAGCATTCCAAGATAGGTCAGCTGGCAAGCGCGTGTTATGTACTGTACGGCTATGTGCAAACCGGTAGACCCTTACAATTTTCAGAACACATTCACATAAGCACATGACTGAAATAAACACACACATTACACTCTCACATACTACACACATTTACACAGATTGTAGGGGTGTTTTGAACATGATCGCTCGGAACGTGGCGACGCTTTTTGCCTCGAAGTCTGGACAGCGACCTTGCGATTCTCGCTTCCTGGGTTTGAGAACAGCAGGTCTGCCTCTCGGTCAGTCCTCGTCGTCTTGCGATGCTACAGGAAATCTACCCAGAAATGGCTTTACACGATTGACATGAACGACAATTGAACGCAAGGGCAGCTAGAGCTTTAGGGTGACTGGTGACAACACCTCCAAGATTGGATATGGTCCCTTCCAAAACTTCTTAAACTTTTTGACTTGACTCTTAACACCACGTTGCTCAGATACAAAAGATCTCCAACTCAATACTGTGGCACTACTGCTTGGCGGTCATGCTGTCTCGCTTGTTGAAGAAAGGATTGATGATTTCGCTGTTTCACTCCCCTCCATGCTCCCTTCAGTTTGCATGTTAGATCCCTTACGTGTTCATTGATAATTCCAGCAGTCGATCATACAAAGTCCAAGGGTGAATACATTCTTCTTCCATAGACGATCTCATATGGACTTAGGCCAGCTGAGCTGTGCATTTTGGAGTGGTAACAACAGTCATCCCAATTGTGTTTGCTGCCCACATAATGGCTAACCGTTTTAATAATTGTTCTGTGGACTCAGTCGACTCTTCCATTTCCTCCAGGGTGTGCTGGTGTAGTCCTTACTGAGTTATTTGCATGAACTTACTAGTCTGTTTAAGTAATTCACTCATAAAATTCGTTCCTTGATCATTAATTATACTTAACGGTGATCCAAACTTAAGAATCCATTCTTTTACAAAAACTTTAGCTCTGATCAGGTATTGGTATCATGAGAAGGTATCTAGAGAAATGATCTAACATTGTCAATATGTATTTCTTTCCATCTTCAGTCTTAGGCAACGGTCCTACAACGTCTAGTCCTACTCTTTCAAATGGTTCACTTGTCTGTGGCAGTTCTTGCAGTGGTACTCTACGTTTTGCTATATTATTCCATCTGTTACAAGAATCACGTTGTGAAACAAACTCGAAAACGTCAGCTTTGCAGCTGTCACCAAAACATTTAATGTTTGTTACTTTTTTATCACAATGTCCTGATAATAAAGAATCGTGTTGTTCTCTCATGATTTGCTCTTTCATGCTTTCTGGAATAAGTAGGCGGTTTCTTTTAATAGTGGTTTTGTAGAATAATTTATCTATTTTGACAAAATGTTGATCATTTTTTCATAATTTGCATTGTGGATCTTCTTCTTGAGCTACCTTTAACTCTTCTTCTAGACTAATAGTAACACAAACATTGACTTTTCGACTCATTGCATCAGCATTCACCAAGTTGGTGAATAACCTTAAATTGGTACTCACTCTTAATGCCCGTCTTGTTAATCTGGAACTTGGATCCTTTAAGCTCAATAACCATTTAAGTGTGGCATGATCTGTAATAACTGTAAATTCTCTTCCTGTTAAGAAACATCTGTTATTTGTTATACCAAAAACCAAAGCACAAAGCTCCTTCTCAGTAGTGGTATGATTACATTCTGCTTTGTTTAATTGTCTGGAAGCAAATGAAGTTACCATGTTCATGACCATCAACTTCTTGAGACAAGATTGCACCTATGGCAAAATTGGATGCATGTGTTGAAAGAATAAAGGGTTTACTGAAATCCGGATAGGCTAACACTGGGGCTATGGTTAACGCTGTTTTAAGTTCTTCCATTGCCTTTTTTTGCATTCTGTTGACCAATTAAATGTGGCTGCTTTCTTCAGTAGCTGTGTCATTGGACGTGCTATATTCGCATAACTGGCTATAAATCGTCTGTATAAATTTGACAATCCCAAGAATGATTGTAGTTATTTCAAATTCTGTGGTTCAGGAAAATTCTTTACATATTCAATTAACTTTGGATCAGGTCAAACACCTTCTCTGGTTATCATGACCAAGATAGTTAACTTTACTTTGTGTAAAATGACATTTAGCTATTGATAAAGACAGGTTTGCGCTTTTTATACGCTCAAAAACAGCTTGTAGTCAATCAGTATGCTGCTTCATGTTGTCACCAAAAGTTATTACATCATCAAGGTAAACAAGTGCTTGTGTTGGGGTGAGCCCTCGTAAAACTGAATCCATCAGGCGCTGAAATGCAGCTGGAGCATTACAAAGTCCAAACGGCATACGAAGATATTTGTATACTCCTGTTACTGTTACAAATGAAGGTTTGGCTTGATCATCTGGATACACTGTTAACTGGTGTTCCACTAAATTTGGTAAGGGGTAAGTGTCGGATGTGGTTACAGCATTCAATGATCGGTAATCAACACAAAAACAGAACTGTGGTTCCCCAGAAATTAATTTCTTCTTTACAATTACAACTGGTGAACACCACGGTGGGTCCGACGGATCTCTTGGTTTTATAATTCTGGCTTCTAATTGTTCTTTAACCATGTCTTCTACCAACTCTCCTTGACTGAATGGTATTCGGTAAGGTTTCTGTGTGATTGGAGTTGCATTCCCTGTATGAATAGTCCGCAGCTCGTGGTCGTGCGGTAGCGTTCTCGCTTCCCACGCCCGGGTTTCCGGGTTCGGTTCCCGGCGGGGTCAGGGATTTCCTCTGCCTCGTGATGACTGGGCGTTGTGTGCTGTCCTTAGGTTAGTTAGGTTTAAGTAGTTCTAAGTTCTAGGGGACTGATGACCATAGATGTTAAGTCCCATAGTGCTCAGAGCCATTTGAACCTGTATGAATACGATGCTGAACTAAATGAGCGACAGGTAAATTTTCACGTTCTCGGAATAAATATGCATACTCCAACAAAACAACCGCTAAAATCTTCTGTTCATCAGCTGTCAAATGTTCTATCTTCTTCCAAATCTTGCGCTTCAGTTCATTATTAACTTAGTCTCCTCATTGTAATTTTGCGGTACTGTTACAAAAATCTGTGTTTATAACTGCAGCGTTTGTTACCTCATTGGGAATCTGTATTACGTAACTTTTACTTATGCGCGACACTTCAGCAACTTTCGTTCCCTGTGGCAACACAACATTGGCATTGCTCATATTCGTTATTGTAACCAGGACTTCTGCGACATTCTGTCTCACCATTGTAGCGACATCTACACTTCTAGCAACATAACAATGTATTGTATCCAGTAACTCACTTTTCTCGGATCGCTCAGTTAATAACAAAAGTTCCTTCCTTGCATCGAGGTGGCTTAACTTCAATGTAGATTGTCTTTCCTGCTCCCTTGGGAATTTGCTGATGCTGATCACTTTGATCATCGACTTTTACGGTTTGAACTGATGCATCGTTTGGGCGGTCCGTACTCACGACGTCAGCATTGCTGCTCCTTTGAGTACTATCTGAAGAATGATTTCCTAGGTTGTAGTTGCTACGGCCTAGTCTGATCTTTCTTTCTGCGACAAATATCTCTGCCTCGTTAGCGGACAAGAAACCAAATCCAAGTACACTGTCGTGACGCGTTTCGTTATTTGAAACTACTTGCACCCTTGCTGTGTATTTATCTTTATTTCCACCATCATCTTGGCCTTGGCCAAGAATTAATAGTACGTCAACTTCTCCATAGTTACGTAGTTTTCCTCCATTTAACCCTCGCATTTTTAATAGCGGCGGTTTCAATTTATCCCCTTTATCTATGCCTCATCACATTAATTAGGTCTGTGCTCCCGTGTCAATAAGTAGTTTGATGTTTCTCCCACGATATACAACACCTGTCACGAAGTCATTTTCGGTCTGATTTTCGCTGGAACTACCAGGAATCACTGTCTCTGGCAAGGGGCGGGCGAAGTGGTGGCCCGTATGTCCCCGTACTCGTTTAAAGATCTGGCAGATTGTCTGTTGTTCGTATTACCTTTCTTCTTATCCGACAATCTCTCGGAACATGACCCTGCATCGCGCAATTATAGCAGATTCGATTCTCTTTACAATCTTTAGGCTTGTGATACAGCTTATTGCATCTGTAGCATTGTACTGTCGTGTTGAAAACTCTGATTTCTTGTTTCTGCATCTCATTCGGTCGTCTTAGTGCTTCGACGAAGCCAACAGCTGATTCTACTGCTTCCTGAAACGTTTTACATCGTGCCAATATAACAGCTTTGCTTACGTCCTCTCCGTACAACCCATGAATAAATGTGTCCAAGGCTCTCTGGTCGGCTCCGAACAACTGAATGCTATTTTCATTTTCGTTTTCATCTTCTACTAACTCGTACGTTTGAGCATTGATGTTTTGAATTCTGCCGGCAAACTGCTCGACAGATTCGTCTCGTCGCATTCGCAAACTGTAAAGCTGCTCTCTGTAAAATCTGATCGCGTTTTTACGTTTAAATCTCTGAACAATAACCGTTCTAAACGGTACTTCGATTTTCCTAGATTCGCCATCACTCCACAAAACTTCAATGCACTCAGCAGCTGATTTAGCAGCTCATTACGGTCTTCCCACGTACTTTCCACTACGAGGATGTCGTGCATGTAGCATGTGGCTCACTGCTGGTCCAGTCTTTTCACCTTTGTTGTATATCAAGTAATTGTAACACTGTTTGGTTGTCATAAAAATATGCTGTTCTACAATTTTATTTTGTGATGTTGAAATGTTGTATCCTGTTGCCCTCAAGTACATTTGAATAATAAATGCAATGCTTAAACTGGATTTTGGACTCAATTTTAATACTTTGACTTTTATCCCCTTAGGTACTCTACATGCAGGAACCAACACAACACCCCAGATGCTTGGATTCAGGTTGATCTCATTCAAACAATTAATATCCATTCAAATTATTACAATTTCCACTGTGTAACACT
This sequence comes from Schistocerca nitens, assembly GCF_023898315.1. NCBI lineage: Eukaryota > Metazoa > Arthropoda > Insecta > Orthoptera > Acrididae > Schistocerca > Schistocerca nitens. The sequence goes on from NC_064617.1 coordinate 844,726,372, forward strand.
TTACATGCGTAGTTGGATTCAAGGAAGCTTTCTGGCTCAGGCAGGTCCAGGCGGCATGGAATCTTTTTATCCAGCATTGGTACATACTCAGTTAGTACCTTGTAAGACCAGACAGCATATTTAAAGAGAACAGCGTAATTATATTTACTTAACTCATTGGCTGTTATGTATATCAAATTGATGCACATATTCCAGGCCCTGTGCATAATTTTTATACACAGCCACATTGAAATAAATGACTATACAGTTGTCCTGGCCACCTGGACAGGCTATGCACTTTTGGTTCCGAAATTCATTGAGGCATAGTGCGACAGTCGACCTTGTAGTTTGACCTACAATCAATTGTTTCCTAGCGTTTACGACCTGTGTTACATTTGTGGTAACTCGCGCAGCAAGGTTACTAGTGGTTACGTGTGTTTGAAGTAGTGTTCCTGCGAAGATGTAAGCTTATTTTACCGAGCGAGGTGACGCAGTGGTCAGCACACTGGACTCGCATTCGGGAGGACGACGGTTCAATCCCGCGTCCGGCCATCCTGATTTCGGTTTTCGGTGATTTCCCTAAATCGCTCCAGGCAAATGCCGGGATGGCTCCTTTGAAAGAGCACAGCCGATTTCGTTCCCCGTACATCCCTAATCCGATGAGACCGATGACCTAGCTGCCTGGTCTCTTCCCCCAAACACCCCCCCCCCCCTTATAGTGTTTCCATGCGCACAGGTCTAAGCTTGTTTTCTTGTGAGTCTGTGACAGTGTCTGACATGGAGACAACTACGGGTTGGGTGGAAGAGGAAAGCGAATTCAGTGAGAGTGAGGGCAGTTAGTTTGGCGAAGTATATGACGGCGATGATCCTGAATACTTTGCAGACAGTTCTGATCGTGATTCCGACGATTGTGATGCAGGCAGACCGAAGAGACACCAAATATGAGTCCCCGAGACATCTCCAAAGTTACACAGCGAGATGTAACTGGAAATACAAATGATTTTACCACATCTTGTAAAAGGGAAACTGCTGATCCCACGAAGACAAAAATGACTGGAATATGTGATGAAGATGATATTTACCGAATATTTTTGATGGCCCAGTCTGGGAAATGATGGCCACTGAGACGAATCGTTACGCTGCTTATCTAATAAATGATAAATGCACAGAGCACAGCAGACTACAACAATGGGTGGACACAAATAATTAAGAAACGCTTCGTTCCTTCGATTAGTTTTGTGGGTTGATTTGGATTCGAAACCTACACTCCAAAACTATTGGTCAAAGAATGTACTATACAAAAAAAGAAGTAAGCCTTTGCCCCAGTTGTTCTAACAAACGATAAGTTTCACTAAAAGTGTTGTCCTCGTGAGAAAGTGTGAATTCATGAAACTATGGTGGTGTTTAGAAGAAGGTTGTGGTTTCGCCAGTATATTCCTGATATACATTGCAAATACGGACTAGCTATTCTAGCTGTGTGTTCAAGGAAACTATGCCTGGCATGCGAAAATGCATCCTGGAAACGAGATTGCTCCTCCTGTCTCTTCTCGTGTAGTGATGGAGTTGAAGGGGCCATTCTTGAATGTTGGTTGAACATTCAACCCATCTTGTTGGTACATGGAGGAATAATAAAAAGCACAATCCAACGACCGCAGGGAAAGGGAAGGCCAAGAAGGTGAAATATTATGCATGCAGAGTAACGCTAATGTTATTGTAGGAGAATGGAAGCACAAGATAGATATCTTGTTTCTGACCACTAAAGAGCCTTAAATATGTCATCCGCCACAAGAAAAGGAGCAACCAAAACACTATCCACAATTTTTTAATACACTGCTTCAGACATGTCAGGTCAAATGGCATCTTACACCTCAACTTTCAAAAAGGATTGAATTGAATCACTGCTCGTCATATCTACAAGCAATTAAATGACAAATATGTGCTCATAACTGAATTCAGGAAGAAAGTTGCACTTGCATTGCTAAACATTGTGAAACCGATAGATTTGCCAGAAACACCAGGAAGATCAAGTTCACAGAACTATGTATTGCAAGAAAACAGCAGCAGGAGAAACAGGTGCTATCATGTTGCCGCAGATACTCCCATAATTTTTTGTCGAGGTGATGTTACAAAGAAATCAAAGCATGCCATCGCAAATGGTAAGGGTTGTCCAAATGAAAAGTTCATGTGTCTGGAACGTTATCTCATTATTCACATTTGTAAAGTAAATCATACAACCTATACCATTTGTCATATTAAAACTGTTAGTTCTTGGGTAAGTATTGTAACGTCCCCCTTAGAAAAATTTAGAAATGACAGTGCTGGAAAACCTCTTACGTTATTTGATTTTCAAACAGCTGAGCAAAACTGAACGTACTCAGACATTCCTCTCTTTACTTATACTGATCAACACTAAACTGACACACAATATTTTTAGCGCAACGCAATCTGACTTTAAAAGAATGGCCCTGACTAACAATAACCTATACCTTTCATGAATTACTTACCTCACAAAAATCATCGTTACTCGAACTACTGCAATACAACGAGCGCCAATACTGCTAGCTAAGTAAAAGATTCTAACTACTGAAGGCACTAACTACAGATAGGCTTAGTTAGCAAATGAAAGATTTTGATAGAGAACAATCGATGTATTTACCTTAATAGTGTTCAAAAGTCATCATATATATTACGGCATATTGATAATTTTTACTTATGGACCGTCTGACAGCAACTGAATAAAACACAATTTTAGTGCCATACGCGTTTCGCCTTTATTTTCTGCAAGGCATCATCAGTGGCCTGAAATATGTACATATGTTAGCTATTTTATTTACATTTTTTTCACTGTGCCTATAGGTTATAAACAGTTCTGGTGGTTGCTATTTCCTATTAAGTAGTAATGTTTTGAACTATACTTACAGGTTGCGTGGACAATTTCTTACATATTACGCTCCTGTTGCATTTTTGGTGTTGTTCTTCTTCTTATGAACGCCAATTTGCGGTTTTTTCCACATTCCACAGCACTATGCACTGAACGCTTGTTTTAAGGGGCTCCGGAAAGGCTCAAAATCACGAAAATTTCAATTTTTACTTTTTTGCGTTTTCTGAATCTGCAGACTATTGCCTTTTAATAGATATATAATTTATTCAATTCCGAAGACTACAACTATTTTAAAATTTTTTTTGAAATGTGTTCTACATGGGCGTGACCCACTGTGGCGCTGTTAAACTGCAGTCAAATGGTGTTATTATTAACGTCCGTGTTCATCAGGTACATTTTAGTGATGTGAGATAAAGCATGTGTTGTGGCTAACCTGTGATGGTTCAATATATATCGCTGGTGTGATTGTCGATTGTTTCATGTTAATTTACTCTGTCGTTATCTCGAAAATATTCGTAATTAATTCTGTTTCTTGAGTCTCTGTTTTGTTGAAGTATAATAATGAGTAAAAGTAAAGTTATTAGAAATCCTCTGAAGGCTTTTAAGAAAAGGAGAAATGTTGGAAAGCCAAAGGTATGTGTTATTACTGTAAACAATAAAGACGATGAAAATCCCCAACATAGCTTGTGTCCCAAACAAGAAGACAGTTGGTGTAAATATAACAAAGGATTGCTAACTGGTGAAGTGTACACTCATAAGCATAGTCTGCCTCATGCAATAATGGAGGTGATAAAACCTATTTTCAGAGACTTAGCAGCACCTGAACTGTTGAAAAAGTGTATTCACGGAAAAACTCAAAACCCCAATGAAAGTGTAAATAGTGTTATATGGTCGAGAATCCCCAAGACTGTATTTGTTGGAATAGAAACACTTCACTTTGGTGTGTTTGATGCTGTTGCGACTTTCAATGATGGCAACATTGTAAGGTGCAAGGTATTTAGAAATATGGGAATGAAGATAGGTTCTAACATGGTACGAGCGATGCTTGCTTTAGACAAGGAACGCCTTCGGGCTGCAGACAGGGCTGTAAAGAGTCTAGAAATACAAGCAAGAGTAAACAGGAGGAGGAACAAGAGGAAGCTGGAGGAGGAGTTTGCAGAGGATGAAGATAATCCATCCTATGGACCTGGAATGCACTAAAAAGTTAATCCAATCTTTGTCGCTCGATTCCCAAAACTTTTATTTTCTCATACTAATTACATGTTTTCTAAGGATCTTCCAAACATATTTGTTTCAAACTTTCAGTAAATGTTACACAGTACCTTCTGCATAATTTAACACAGCCATTTTCCAAAAAACTGTATGTTTTTGAATATATAAAAAAATTGCAAAAAATGTTGTGAATTTTCATTACAATTGAAAAAAATCATCTTTAATAACTGAACTAAAATTTTGTAAAATCCCTGTGTTAAGTTGTAGCCCATATTCCAATAAATAATCTGTAAAAAGTTCAACTTCCTACCTCAAATACTTTGTGAGGAAAGATGTAATTTATAAGCGTTATTTTAACATTGCAAGTATAGGGCGTTCCGGAGCCCCTTAATGCAATGTTTTGGTTTCTGTTGCCGACTGTCAAATGTTTTTGCCCAAAGATCGAAATTTATGAGTGTAATTATTAAAGTATCTCTGGTCTGTTCGTGTATGCATTTGTGTATGCGTTTGTGTATATATATATATGTGTGTGTGTGTGTGTGTGTGTGTGTGTGTGTGTGTGTTTTGGTGTGATATTAATTTAACTTTTTTTTGTGCTCTGTGTGTGTGTGTGTGTGTGTGTGTGTGTGTGTGTCTGTATTTTGGTGTGGTATAATTTTTTTTGTATGCGTGTGTGTGTGTGAGTGTGTGTGTGTGTGTGTGTGTGTGTGTGTTTGTGTGTGTGTGTGTGTCCAGATGGTGTGGGGAAGAGTTTTCTTGTTTTATCATTTCCTTTATTAAGTGTAGTAGGGAGCCTGTGCTGATGTGTGTTTGTTCATTTATCACATGTTTGTTTTCTGCTATGGCTTTCTGGATGTGGAAGTTTTCTTGTGTTTGTATAAGATGTTTGTCATGGTTGCTTAGTCTCATTATTTTCATTTCTTGTTCCATGTTTGTAGGATGATGGTTGTAGTGTTTTAAATGCTCTGCAAATGTGGAATGGTTTGTTTCATACTTCCAACATCTGATATGTTCTTTGTATCTTGTTTCAAAATTCCTGCATGTCATGCCTATGTATACTGCATCACAACTTTGACATTCAAGTTTATATATTCCTGATTGTTGGAATTTGTCCCTCTTGGTAGCTGGCTGGCTTAGGTGTGATTGAAGGGTTTGCCCAGGCTTATATGCTATTTTGAAGCCCTGTCTCTTTAGGATGTTTGCAACTCTGTTTGTTAGTTTATGTGTGTAGGTCATGGTGTACCATCTGGTTCTTTTCTGTGTGGTGTTGTCATTGTGTGTGTTTGTTGAGTGTGTTTGTAAGTTTTCAACTTGTGAGTTCTTTTGTATTCTGGAAATGTTGTGTTTGTTTTTTATTTGTGGTTTTATTTTTTGATTGAGCCTGTGTACCACATGTGTGTCATACCCATTGTTCCTAGCTATTTGTATGATTGTACTCATTTCTTGTTCATAGTTTCTCTTGCTGAGTGGGATTCTGTTTAATCTATGTAACATGTGTCTTAGTGCTGCAAGTTTCTGGCTGTGGGGGTGGTTGGATGTGGAATGTATTATTGTGTCTGTGGCTGTTGGTTTTCTAAAGATGTTAAATGTATGTTTGCCATTTTCTTTTTTAATTGTAATGTCAAGAAAATTTATTTGATTTTCTTTTTCAAGTGTGAATTTTATGTTCTGATGAGCTTTGTTTATTTCTGAATGGAGTTCATCTATTTTTTCACTTGGCTCATCTACCAGACAAATAATGTCATCCACATATCTGTACCAATATATGATTTTGAAACTTTCATTTGTGGTTATCTTTTCAAATATCTGATTTTCTAGTTGACTGATGAAAATATTTGCTAGTGTTCCTGATATTGGTGATCCCATGGGCAGTCCATCAGTTTTAGATAATATTCTTTCTCAAACTGAAAGTAGTTTTGTTCAGTTGTCAGTCTGAGCATATCTGTTATTTCTTTTATTGCGTCTGTGGTGAGGTTGCTGTGGGATGAGAGATTTTGTTCTATGGTTTCTATTGTTTCTGTGATAGGGATGGAGGTATACATATTTTCTATATCGAATGAAATCAGTGATCCTGTGTGTGGTACCTGTATGTTCTGTATGTTTTCTATTAGGTTTCCTGTGTTTATCACTGTTCTGTTGTTTTCTACTTTATAGTGTTTTGTAACTAACTTTTGGAGGTGTTTGGCTATGCAGTATGTTGGGGCTTTCTTGAAGTTGATAACAGCTCTCATTGGCATTCCGTCTTTATGTACTTTCGGTTGACTGTGGAGTGTTGGTGCTCATGGGTTTTTCTGTGTTAAGTAGTATTTCTGTTTGTCTGTGAGTATGTGTTCAATGTTTTTCAGTGTTCGTTTCACATTTGCCTGGAATCGTGTAGTTGGATCTGACTTCAGTTTTAGTGTGGCATTGGTGTTTATGTATTCCTTGGTTTTTGTGATGTATTGCTCTTTATCCATGAGTACTGTTACATTTCCCTTGCCTGCTCTTGTTATTAATACATTATTGTTTGTTAACTTTTGTTTTGTACACAGGCTCAATCAAAAAATAAAACCACAAATAAAAAACAAACACAACATTTCCAGAATACAAAAGAACTCACAAGTTGAAAACTTACAAACACACTCAACAAACACACACAATGACAACACCACACAGAAAAGAACCAGATGGTACACCATGACCTACACACATAAACTAACAAACAGAGTTGCAAACATCCTAAAGAGACAGGGCTTCAAAATAGCATATAAGCCTGGGCAAACCCTTCAATCACACCTAAGCCAGCCAGCTACCAAGAGGGACAAATTCCAACAATCAGGAATATATAAACTTGAATGTCAAAGTTGTGATGCAGTATACATAGGCATGACATGCAGGAATTTTGAAACAAGATACAAAGAACATATCAGATGTTGGAAGTATGAAACAAACCATTCCACATTTGCAGAGCATTTAAAACACTACAACCATCATCCTACAAACATGGAACAAGAAATGAAAATAATGAGAATAAGCAACCATGACAAACATCTTATACAAACACAAGAAAACTTCCACATCCTGAAAGCCATAGCAGAAAACAAACATGTGATAAATGAACAAACACACATCAGCACAGGCTCCCTACTACACTTAATAAAGGAAATGATAAAACAAGAAAACTCTTCCCCACACCATCTGGACACACACACACAAACACACACACACACACACACACATACAAAAAAAATTATACCACACCAAAATACAGACACACACACACACACACACACACACACACACACATATATATATATATATATATATATATATATATATATATATATATATATATATATATATACACAAACGCATGCACTAATGCATACACGAACAGACCAGAGATACTTTAATAATTACACTCATAAGTTTCGATCTTTGGGCAAAAACATTTGACAGTCGGCAACAGAAACCAAAACATTGCATTAAAACAAGCGTTCAGTGCATAGTGCTGTGGAATGTGGAAAAAACCGCAAATTGGCGTTCATAAGAAGAAGAACAACACCAAAAATGCAACAGGAGCGTAATATGTAAGAAATTGTCCACGCAACCTGTAAGTATAGTTCAAAACATTACTACTTAATAGGAAATAGCAACCACCAGAACTGTTTATAACCTATAGGCACAGTGAAAAAAATGTAAATAAAATAGCTAACATATGTACATATTTCAGGCCACTGATGATGCCTTGCAGAAAATAAAGGCGAAACGCGTATGGCACTAAAATTGTGTTTTATTCAGTTGCTGTCAGACGGTCCATAAGTAAAAATTATCAATATACCGTAATATTACACGCAACTGAGGAAGACAGGACTACAAAAGTTGAAGATGTCATCATATATATATATATATATATATATATATATATATATATATATATATATATATATATTCCTGGAAATGGAAAAAAGAACACATTGACACCGGTGTGTCAGACCCACCATACTTGCTCCGGACACTGCGAGAGGGCTGTACAAGCAATGATCACACGCACGGCACAGCGGACACACCAGGAACCGCGGTGTTGGCCGTCGAATGGCGCTAGCTGCGCAGCATTTGTGCACCGCCGCCGTCAGTGTCAGCCAGTTTGCCGTGGCATACGGAGCTCCATCGCAGTCTTTAACACTGGTAGCATGCCGCGACAGCGTGGACGTGAACCGTATGTGCAGTTGACGGACGTTGAGCGAGGGCGTATAGTGGGCATGCGGGAGGCCGGGTGGACGTACCGCCGAATTGCTCAACACGTGGGGCGTGAGGTCTCCACAGTACATCGATGTTGTCGCCAGTGGTCGGCGGAAGGTACACGTGCCCGTCGACCTGGGACCGGACCGCAGCGACGCACGGATGCACGCCAAGACCATAGGATCCTACGCAGTGCCGTAGGGGACCGCACCGCCACTTCCCAGCAAATTAGGGACCACTGGTGATCGTCGAGGGGACACTGAATAGTGCACGGTACATCCAAACCGTCATCGAACCCATCGTTCTACCATTCCTAGACCGGCAAGGGAACGTGCTGTTCCAACAGGACAATGCACGTCCGCATGTATCCCGTGCCACCCAACGTGCTCTAGAAGGTGTAAGTCAACTACCCTGGCCAGCAAGATCTCCGGATCTGTCCCCCATTGAGCATGTTTGGGACTGGATGAAGCGTCGTCTCACGCGGTCTGCACGTCCAGCACGAACGCTGGTCCAACTGAGGCGCCAGGTGGAAATGGCATGGCAAGCCGTTCCACAGGACTACATCCAGCATCTCTACGATCGTCTCCATGGGAGAATAGCAGCCTGCATTGCTGCGAAAGGTGGATATACACTGTACTAGTGCCGACATTGTGCATGCTCTGTTGCCTGTGTCTATGTGCCTGTGGTTCTGTTAGTGTGATCATGTGATGTATCTGACCCCAGGAATGTGTCAATAAAGTTTCCCCTTCCTGGGACAATGAATTCACGGTGTTCTTATTTCAATTTCCAGGAGTGTATATATATATATATATATATATATATATATATATATATATATATATATATATATATCAATTCATGACATCCATCTCTACAAATTTCCTTTTTCTGGCGCAAACACGTCCAGATCATCCGCCTATGCCTTATAGCAACCTCTTAAAACTGGCATCTCTCTCTCCACATCCATCACTGCTGGCGGCTCACCTCCAACTGCGCAACGCTACGCGCTGTTCACATCCAACTGCCCAACACTACAATAGCGAATATTCCAACAATGCCAGCCAGCCACAGACTGCACACAGCACAGTCAGTGATTTTCACACAGACCGCTACGTGGCGTTACCAACATAAAAACCTAAACAGCCCACTTACAGTACGATGTAAAAATATACTATAAATATGAAATCCTGGTCCACTATAAGAGAGGGCCTACTGCCCTACTCAGATCAGGATAACTAAATAAATATTAATAAATTCAAATATGTTGTAATATCCGCTGTGATTATGTAAACTAACCTGCTGAGGTATTAACCATTCAACGTTTATGTCATTTTTATGCTTCCAAAGCTTAAATGTCATTCGTCTGAATCAAGTGGTTCGCTATCAAACTGTAAAATTAATTACCATTTCAGAACATACTCTTAATGTTATTTGTTATTTCTAATTGTACTGCCAGATTTATGTAATAGTGCCACCCCAACAAACAAGGGTTAATTACCAAGCGTCCATATGAGTCATATTTGAGAAACTGCAGCAGAGAAGCTATTTTCAGCTATCATGGACTTTTGGGCTGAACTGACAGTAGCACAGAGTCGCTACTTTCACAACACATGGACGTCACTGAGATTATACCATAGTTTTGTGGATCCATTCCGTTACTCTTCTGGTGACTGGGTGTGATCTGTGTTTTCGTTCCAATTACTGTACAAAAATTTCGCTTCGTAGGATCTGCCATATATTACGGTCAAATTGAGAGCTGACTTGGCTGTAAATTCTGCACGAGTGCGACAGGTGCCCGTCCAATATGATCCTGGACCTTTTGTGTTTTAGCGATTTTAACTGTTCCTCAGTGTCACTGACAATAATATCTGTGATGTATATATACAGACTGCACGATGAATGATAATTTGTACCAAGGCTGGGATTCGAACACAGGCCTGCTTCTCACTAGGCCGATGGGCTAACCTCTACACCACCTGGTGGTTCATTGATCGTGACCGGGCCAAATATCTCACCAAATAAGCGTCAAACGAAAAAACTACAAAGAACGAAACTCGTGAAGCTTGAAGGGGGAAACCAGATGGCGCTATGGTTGGCCCGCTCGATGGCGCTGCAATAGGTCAAACGGTTATCAACTGCGTTTTTTTTAAATAGGAACCATCATTTTTATTACATATTCGTGCGATACGTAAAGAAATATGAATGTTTTAGTTGGACCACTTTTTTCGCTTTGTGATACATGGCGCTGTAATAGTCACAAACATATGGCTCACAATTTTAGACGAACAGTTGGTAACAGGTAGGTTTTTTAAATTAAAATACAGAATGTAGGTACATTTGAACATTTTATTTCGCTTGTTCCAATGTGATACATGTACCTTTGTGAACTAATCACTTCTGAGAACGCATGCTGTTACAGTGTGGTTACCTGTAAATACCACATTAATGCAATAAATGCTCAAAATGATGTCCGTCAGCCTCCATGCATTTGGCAATACGTGTAACAACATTCCTCTCAAAAGCGAGTAGTTCGCCTTCCGTAATGTTCGCACATGCATTGACAATGCGCTGATGCATGTTGTCAGGCGTTGTCGGTGGATCACGATAGCAAATATCCTTCAACTTTCCCCACGGAAAGAAATCTAGGGACGTCAGATCCGGTGAACGTGCGTGCTTCGACGACCAATCCACCTGTCATGAAATATGCTATTCAGTACCGCTTCAACCGCAGGCGAGCTATGGGCCCGACATCCATCATGTTGGAAGTATATCGCCATTCTGTCACGCAATGAAACATCTTGTAGTAACATCGGTTGAACATTAGTTAGAAAATCAGCATACATTGCACCAGTTAGATTGCCATCGATAAAATGGGGGCCAATTATCCTTCCTCCCATAATGCCGCACCATACATTACCTCGCCAAGGTCGCTGGTATTCCACTTGTTGCAGCCACCGTGGATTTTCTGTTGCCCAATAGTGCATATTATGACGGTTTACGTTACCGCTGATGGCGAATAACGCTTCGTTGCTAAATAGAACGCGTGCAAAAAATCTGTCATCGTCCCGTATTTTCTCTTGAGCCCAGTGGCAGAACTGCACACGACGTTCAAAGTCGTCGTCATGCAATTCCTGGGGTATAGAAATATGGTACGGGTGCAATCGATGTTGATGTAGCATTCTCAACTCCAACGTTTTTGAGATTCCCGATTCTCGCGCGATTTGTCTGTTATTGATGTGCGGATTAGCCGCTACATCCTTAAATAACGTAACTATCCGCCGAACGGTCCGGACACTTGGATGATGTCGTCCAGGATACCGAGCAGCATAATAGCACACGCCCGTTGAGCATTTTGATCACAAATAGCCATACATCAACACGATATCGACCTTTTCCGCAATTGGTAAACGGTCCATTTTAACACGGGTAATGTATCACGAAGCAAATACCGTCCGCACTGGCGGGATGTTACGTAATACCACGTACTTATTCATTTGTATTACAGCGCCTCCCGGGTTCTATTCCCGGCGGGGTCAGGGAGTTTCTTTGCCTCGTGATGACTGGGTGTTGTGTGATGTCGTTAGGTTAGTTAGGTTTAAGTAGTTCTAAGTTCTAGGGGACTGATGACCATAGCTGTTTAGTCCCATAGTGCTCAGAGCCATTTGAACCATTTATTACAGCGCCATCTATCACAAAGCGAAAAAAGTTGTCCAACTATAGCATTCATATTGCTTTACGTACTCCACGAATAAAATGTAGTAAAAAATGGGGGTTCCTAATTTTAAAAAACGCATTTGATATCCGTTTAACCTATGTCAGCGCCATCTAGCGGGTCGATCATAGCGCCATCTGGTTCCCCCACTCAAGCTAAACGAGTAAAGTTCTTTGTAGTTTTTTCATTTGATGCTTATTTCGTGAGATATTTGGCCTGGTCTCTATCAATGGAGTATATATATATATATATATATATATATATATATATATATATATATATATATATATATATATATATATACTCCTGGAAATTGAAATAAGAACACCGTGAATTCATTGTCCCAGGAATGGGAAACTTTATTGACACATTCCTGGGGTCAGATACATCACATGATCACACTGACAGAACCACAGGCACATAGACACAGGCAACACAGCATGCACAATGTCGGCACTAGTACAGTGTATATCCACCTTTCGCAGCAATGCAGGCTGCTATTCTCCCATGGAGACGATCGAAGAGATGCTGGATGTAGTCCTGTGGAACGGCTTGCCATGCCATTTCCACCTGGCGCCTCAGTTGGACCAGCGTTCGTGCTGGACGTGCAGACCGCGTGAGACGACGCTTCATCCAGTCCCAAACATGCTCAATGGGGGACAGATCCGGAGATCTTGCTGGCCAGGGTAGTTGACTTACACCTTCTAGAGCACGTTGGGTGGCACGGGATACATGCGGACGTGCATTGTCCTGTTGGAACAGCACGTTCCCTTGCCGGTCTAGGAATGGTAGAACGATGGGTTCGATGACGGTTTGGATGTACCGTGCACTATTCAGTGTCCCCTCGACGATCACCAGTGGTGTACGGCCAGTGTAGGAGATCGCTCCCCACACCATGATGCCGGGTGTTGGCCCTGTGTGCCTCGGTCGTATGCAGTCCTGATTGTGGCGCTCACCTGCACGGCGCCAAACACGCATACGACCATCATTGGCACCAAGGCAGAAGCGACTCTCATCGCTGAAGACGACACGTCTCCATTCGTCCCTCCATTCACGCCTGTCGCGACACCACTGGAGGCGGGCTGCACTATGTTGGGGCGTGAGCGGAAGACGGCCTAACGGTGTGTGGGACCGTAGCCCAGCTTCATGGAGACGGTTGCGAATGGTCCTCGCCGATACCCCAGGAGCAACAGCGTCCCTAATTTGCTGGGAAGTTGTGGTGCGGTCCCCTACGGCACTGCGTAGGATCCTACGGTCTTGGCGTGCATCCGTGCGTCGCTGCGGTCCGGTCCCAGGTCGACGGGCACGTGTACCTTCCGCCGACCACTGGCGACAACATCGATGTACTGTGGAGACCTCACGCCCCACGTATTGAGCAATTCGGCGGTACGTCCACCCGGCCTCCCGCATGCCCACTATACGCCCTCGCTCAAAGTCCGTCAACTGCACATACGGTTCACGTCCACGCTGTCGCGGCATGCTACCAGTGTTAAAGACTGCGATGGAGCTCCGTATGCCACGGCAAACTGGCTGACACTGACGGCGGCGGTGCACAAATGCTGCGCAGCTAGCGCCATTCGACGGCCAACACCGCGGTTCCTGGTGTGTCCGCTGTGCCGTGCGTGTGATCATTGTTTGTACAGCCCTCTCGCAATGTCCGGAGCAAGTATGGTGGGTCTGACACACCGGTGTCAATGTGTTCTTTTTTCCATTTCCAGGAGTATATATATATATATATATATATATATATATATATATATATATATATATATATATATATATATATATATGTGTGTGTGTGTGTGTGTGTGTGTATGTGTATAACTGCAAAGCCACTCTGCCAAGGTGGTGTAGAGGTTAGCGCATCGGCCTAGTGAGAAGGAGACCTGTGTTTGAATCTCAGCCTTGGCACAATTTATCATTCATCGCTTCAGTCTGCCGCTGTTCAAAAAAATTGTTCAAATGGCTCTGAGCACTATGGGACTTAACATCTATGGTCATCAGTCCCCTAGAACTTAGAACTACTTAAACCTAACTAACCTAAGGACATCACACACATCCATGCCCGAGGCAGGATTCGAACCTGCGACAGTAGCGGTCACGTGGTTCCAGACTGAAGCGCCTAGAACCGCACAGCCACGCCGGCTGGCTGCCGCTGTGTACTTTATGTACCTCTGCCAAGGTTGATGATACAGATATTAATTAAGTGAAGCTTTATGGTTCTAGATAACTTTTCAAGTCTCAGACATTTAATACTCGTATTTTATATATATGTTACCGGCCAAACCCGATTTTAGTATGAACTAGTTTCGCCTAGGTCTAACTCGTTCATCCTGTTACCGATAGGGTAAGACAGTTTAGCCTAGGTCGAATCGGTTTACCCTAGTTAGAACTTGCACGCGCTAGGATAAACTAGTACGTCCTAGTCTGACGTAATTTTGCTTCATCGCAATGCATGTCGCTGCCTGTACGAACGAGGAATCCCCGAATCATCTCTGGCTCGCCCCTCGTGCCTCTAAACCGCTCTTCTCTCTCACTGTTCTTTGTTTTGAACGGTATTTTGCATCGACGAGTGTTCGTGTTAAGTTGCCGGGTGCGTTTAAAAGATTTTATTATAATCCTAGTACAATTATTGTGAGGCGTTTCATCATGGATGAGCCGTCGTGTAGTAGACAAGCCAATCAAAAGCTGTGGAGAGATAAGTTTCTGGAGGAAATTTTGCAGAGTGAAAACAAAAAATCTTCTCATTATAATGTGTTATTAGTAGACGAATATGCGGATTTGGTTAAACAAGTAGAAGACGCGGAAAAGTTGGAAAAAAGAACATCATTACAAGAAAGAAGACTGAAATGATTTGCTGTTTTGAAAATTGGTAATGCGAAAAAACTCATTGCACGGTGTGAAGGGAATATAAAATACTTGTTTCCAGCTCATGAACTCTATATGTGATTGACACAGCTCACATAGCTGTGCGTCATGGTGGTCGCGATAGGAAGTTGGCCGAGACATCAAAACATATGCCAATATCACAAAGGAAATGATGTGCCTCTATTTATCAATGTGTCATGTTTGTCAACAAGAAAAGACAGAAAAGAAAAGAGGCCTAGTTTCAAAGCCAATTCCCCATTCGGAAATGAATAGCAGATGCCAAATCGATTTGATTTATTTCGTTCTAGTTTACCAAGATCATCTCACAAAATTTGTTCTTCTTCGTGCGTTAACTTCAAAGAGGGCTGAAGAAGTGGCTTATCCTTTGAATGACATATTCTAAACTATAGGGGCGCCGTGCATTCTTCAATCTGATAATGGCAGAGAATTTGTCAGTAATGTCGTAAGTGAACTCGCAAAACTTTGGTCACAGCTGAAAATTGTGCATGGAAAACCAAGGCACAGCCAAAGTCAGGGTTCTGTTGAACGTGCCAATCAAGACGTTGAAAATACAATAAATTCTTGGTTAAAGGACAACAGTTCGACGAAGTGGTCGGAAGGATTAAGGTATGTCCAATTAATGAAGAATCGAGCTTACCACTTTGGCATAAAACAATCACCTCTCAAAGAATTATTCGGAATCGAATCTAAAGTAGGACTTTCGACTTCCTCGTTGGCTCAAGAAATCATAAGTGATATTCAGGATGAAGATGACCTAAAGAAGGCAATCGAAGATGACAGCAATACTGAAAATTGACACAAACGACGTTCAAAATGCCAGAAAAATTGCGACAGAAAATTAAAAAAAAAAGCTAAAAGAATGAAAGCTTCCTCTGACAAATCCCATCCACCAGTTGACATTGGAGACAACGTAACCATACCTATTCCAGATGTAGATAAAGCTAGAGGTGACCTTCGAAACATAACTGGAGTAATACATTTTTGTTCATTTTGAGATACTGAGCCGTAAAGTAAAATGAGCGCTGAAAAATCTGCAATTGAGATACCAGAAATATTCAAGCATATGGCTTCTTGCTAGAGATGAACCTTTATTTATGTTTGTTTGGATCATTAATTTCAGAAGCATTATAGACAGAAAAGTGCAGGTAATGGACTAGTACCACTATTGAAATAAGCCCTTCACATTATATGACGACATGCACATTCAGCATCAGTTATGGTTGGTCAAACACAGCTGTGACTCTGAAAGTATTATATTAATAAGAAGCAACATTGCCTTTTTCTCCTGAAAATATCAAGTAACGTAACAAATGTGTTTGATTCTGCTTCCAAAATGACAGTTTTGGTTAATACTCCACATGCCTACAGGACTTTGCGATGTTAACACAGAGGAACTCAGACATCTGTATAAGTGTAGTGAAATGAAAACAGTATTATTGGGTCATATGAATGCCTCACTTTTGTTCTGACACAGTTCAAGACTCGGGATAAAAGCTTTACACCTGCTGTTCTACGTGGCAACTTCACACACAAGAACTTTTTGCCGACACTACTACCACTTACATAAGTAAGCTTTTCCTGTGTTACTTTCAAGTAATGCACTTAAGCTATTCCTGATTTAAATGGAAGATCTGTACTTCCCACTTTTATATCAACAGCCTCAAAATGCATATTGTAGACTTTGGGATATGTTACAGGTCAGTGTCACACCAAGATTGTGGTGAAAAGGGGGGGGGGGGGGTATGTCACTCTCCAACTAGTGTTTACCAGTAAATAAGTGGCGGAAAATTACGGGTATAGGACGGCTTAAACATGTGGAAAATGAGATTTTCATTATTCACTCACTGTATTTAACATTTATTATTCCTTTAAAATCGCACAACTTCAATAAAACACAGTTTAATCACTCATCTGCACACTTATTTCACAATTATGTCACTTTTAAACTGCAAAATCTTCTAAGAGCTGTCTTGAATCTTCACGAGCCTCTCTCAATAGCCTTGATGTGGATAGATACGTACAGCAACCAGTAATCAGAGTCAGAACTGTGTCTGCAAAACCACAAGGATTATTAAACAATTTTTGCTGTCACTAATTACAAGCAATATAATTGACAGAGTAGATTGCCAAAAATTGCTCTAACGAAAGCCACTCAATGAGGTATATTTCACATTTGCAAGAACGATCTCACTGAAGTAATTAAGTCCATCGAAACACTTAGAAACTAACCTCTCGTCTGACGAAAACGGTCTAAAGACGCAGTGGCAATTCTCCAGATCTGTTGACAATGATATTTTGAGTTATCACTTTACTGAGTGACTGAAATGTAGTTCGCGTACCTGTGAACATAACAATATGTTAGAATTCATTTTATAAATACGAACTATTACGCTACTGTATGGCTACTTACATATTAATTACACTATTAATATTTTGACAGTTGTTTCTTTAATACAAAATTAAAGCCAACGGAAGAACAAACGTAAAACATACTTACCAATGACAGGTTTGTTGAGATGCAATTTTCTGTGTGGACAGATGTAACTTTTTCATACGGTGGTGAGTCGCAGGAGTCACAGAAATCGCAGAAGTAGCAGAAATCGCAGAAGTAGCAGATATCGCAGTGGTAGAGTGCGGAGGGATACAAGAGCTGGATTCCTTAACTGCGATTCTTAACTGCGACAAATCACAGTTAAGAATAACAGATACTGAAAAGTAGCATTGACAGAAATCACTGACATCGGAAAATCGCAGTTTAGCCCATCACTAAATTGTATAGCCTTAGGGGCTAATGATCTTAGCAGTTAAGGCCCATAAGATTTCACACATATTTGGGCATAGTTCAGCATCCCGTTGCGAACATATTGAACAAAATTGTCTGAGCAGAGCCCAGTATCCCTATATGTAATATAATCATCCACGACATCTGTTGAGTAACTTAACTGTTATAACAACTTATGCTAAAAATTCAGCTGCGAGATATTCTGTAATGCCAAGTTAAACGTTATGCTCCACTACTCCCCTCTGTGTGTATCGGGTTCCGCGTATCTTACTGTCAGCCCTTTTCGATAATGCGAATAACATAATACGCGAGCTAGGAACCACTCACCACAAAGGGAACTTTAAACACCACTTAAAAAACATTTTATTGGAAACGAGGAATAAACGTATATTATCTTTCGACGGTTGGTGCCGTGAAAAATATGTGATGAACAGTATTTACGAGGGACTTCAAAAAGTAATTTACACAACATTATGGTAGACCAGGTAACTTTTATTGAATGCTGCACTACATTTCAGAGTAACACAGACACATTACACTATTTTTCGACATAGTCGCCATGTCTCTGTAAACAACAGTCGGAAAGTGCTACTAAAAGTCCAGTTTGTCGGCGAGAGAAAACCTTTCATTGGTCACGGAGCTATTCGAGAACCTCAGCTGGCACCGTTGGAAAATTTCTTTCCCCACAGATGTTCTTTCAGTTTGAGATGGATATCGCTTGTGCCAGATTTGGAGTGTACAGCAGATCAGCGACACTCTCCTCTGTGAGGCCTTGGTCAAATAGGCGACACCACAGTGATTGGCACCATTTCACTTTTGCCAGACGCGACATTGCATTTTGTCCACATACTACCTGAATTTCGCGGTGAATGTGGGTGCAAATTAGACGTACAAGAATTGTACTGCCCTGCGTATTTCAGCTTAGGAGTTAACGTTTCTAGACGCCACGTCATTTCACTCGAACACTGTAATGAAATTATTATCCGTATCGCAACAGAACTGCCCCTGCAGGACATTCGAAATGCGTGCTTTCTCCTGACAGTGTGCCAATCTTGTTGCGTAATGGTCTTAGTGTGGGACGACATGGCTAATTCGTTTTCTTAAGTCCCTGCGTATTAAGGCTGCTTCCACCTACACATTGTGCAAAGTAAATGAGAAATATCGCCAGAGCAAGTGCGCCTAATGTCTGTTTGGGGAAGTGTTCAGTTTGCGCAGATTACAAGAAAGTTACTCTGCTCTCAAAGGGACCGCGCCTACTCATCACCACCGATTTCCTCAAGATTTGTTGCGTATGCAGGGCATGGTCAGAAATGAAAGTGACAGAAGTTGGAGCTGCAGATGGCCGAACGTTTAGGAAAAAGAAGTAGCAGTTTTGCCCGGTGTCGAAGAGGCGTGAGCCAGTAGTGTTAACGCAGTTTTGCACGCGGCGGTTGGAGCAGCAGAAAGAGTGCAGAACGGTAATTCGAGAGTCGTTGGGTTTGGGATCTGCAAAGCAACCGAAATAATGCTCAATATACACTGAGAAGACAAATATGTGGTAGCGGTATGCACATGTACTGAGCACGGTAGAATCGCGTACACAAGGTGTAAAAGAGCAATGCATTGATGGAGCTGTCATTTGTTTATTTACTTATTTACACGTCAAGGTACGTTGGACCAAATTCAGGAGCAAATCTCCAAGGTCGTGGAACGTGTCACTACATGAAATTACAACATAAAAGTAATAACAGATAAAAATAAAATGTTTATGAACCCGAAAAAATTCAAGCCATAAGTTTAAGTAAACGCAATCAACAATACATCAAGAATCAGCTTAATTTTTCAAGGAACTCCTCGACAGAATAGAAGCAGTGACCCTGAGGAAATTCTTCAGATTCGATTTGAAAGCGCGTGGATTGCTGCTAAGATTTTTTGATTCTAGTGGTAGCTTATTGAAAATGGATGCAGCAGTATACTGCACACCTTTCTGCACAAGAGTCGAGGAAGTCTTATCCTAATGCAGGTTTGATTTCTGCCGAGTATTAACGAATTGAAAGCTGCTTATTCTCGGGAATAAGGTAATATTGTTAACAAGAAATGACAGTAAGGAATGTATATATTGAGAGACCAATGTCAAAATACCCAGATACGTGAACAGCGGTCGACCAGAGGTTTTTGAACTTACACCACTTATTGCTCGAACCGCCCGTTTCTGAGCCAAAAATATCCTTTTAGAATGGGAAGAGTTACACCAAACTATAATATCATAAGACATAAGCGAATGAAAATAAGCAAAGTAGACTAATTTTCGAGTCGAACGATCACTCACTTCAGATACCATTCGAATAGTAAAACTGGTAGCATTAAGTCTTGGAACAAGATCCTGAATGTGGGCTTTCCACGGCAATTTACTGTCTATCTGAACATCTAGGAATTTGAACTGTTCAGTTTCACTAATCGTACGCCCATTCTGTGAAATTAAAACGTCAGGTGTGTTAGGAACTGTAAAAGCTGAGTCTTACTGTGATTTAACGTTAGCTTATTTTATAAAAGCCATGAACTTACATCATGAACTGCACTATTTGGAACCGAGCCAGTGTTGCACACAACATCCTTTACTGCCAAGCTAGTGTCATTAGCAAACAGAAATATTTTAGAGTTATCCGTAATACTAGAGGGCATATTATTTATATAAATAAGCAATAGGAGTGGCCCCAACACTGGTCCCTGAGGCACCCCCCACTTGACTGTACCCCACTCAGACCCCACATCACTGCCATTCTCAACGCTGTCTGTTGCTAAAGTAAGAAGTGAACCAATTGTAAGCTACTCACAGTATTCCATAATGGTCCAACTTCTGAAGCAATATTTTGTGACCAACACAATCAAATGCCTCAGTTAATTCAAAAAATATGCCTAGCGTTCGAAACCTTTTGTTTAACCCATCCATCATCTCACAGAGAAAAGAGAGTATAGCATTTTCAGTTGATAAACGACTTCTAAATCCGAACTGTACTGTTGATATCAAATCGTGTGATATAAAATGATCAATTTTCCTTACATACAGGCTTTTCAATAACTTTTGCAAACACTGATGGCATACAAATAGGTCTAAAATTGTCTACATTATCCTTTTCTCCCTTTTTATAAAGCTGCTTTACTACTGAGTACTTTAATCGTTCAGGAAACTGGCCATTACTAAAGAAAAAATTACAAATACGGCTAAATACAGGGCTAACATGTACAGCACAGTATTTTAATATTCTGCTAGGCACTGCATCGTAACCATGAGAGTCCTTAGTCTTCAGTAATCTAATTATAGACTCAATCTCCCCCTTGTCTGTATCATAGAGGAGTATTTCAGACATCAATCTCGGAAAGGCATTTGCCAAGAAAGTTAAATGATTCCCTGTAGAAACTAAATTTTTACTTAATTCACCAGCAATGCACATAAAATGATTGTTAAATACTGTACATATATTTGTATTATCAATAACAGAAATATTTTTACTACGAACTGATTTTATATCGTCGACCTTGTGCTGCTGACCAGACACTTCCTTCACAAATGACCACATGGTTTTAATTTTATCCTGTGAATTAGCTGTTCTATTTGCATACTACATACTCTTTGCCTTCCTAATAACATTTTTAAGCACCTTTCAGTACTGTTTGTAATGGGCTACTGTAGCTTGATTGTGACTACTTCTAACATTTTGATATAATTCCCACTTTGTTCTACATGATATCCTTATCCCACTAGTCAGCCACCCGGGCTCCCTTTTACTGATAGAACCTCGTTTAGAACATTCTAATGGAAAGCGATTCTCAAACAGCATGAGAAATGTGTTAAGGAAAGCATTATATTTGTCATCTATGTAATTGGCACTAGAAACATCCTGCCACTCTTGATCCTTGACGAGATTTAAAAACTCTCTATTGCTGTTGAATTAACTTTCCCAAATAGTTTGTAATTATATGTGACATTTGTTTGAGTGCAAAAGCCTTTTAGTGTTAAAGTTTGTGAATCATGGTCTGAAAGGCCATTCATCCTTTTACTAACAGAATGCCCATCTAGTAATAAAGAATGAATGAAAATATTGTCTATGGCTGTGCTACTGTTCTCCTGCATCCTAAAAGGGAAAAACACAGTTTGCATCAGATCATATGAATTTAGGAGATCTACCAACATCCTTTTTCTGGCACCATCATACACAAAATTTATATTGAAGTCACAACATGTAATTAATTTATGGTGCTTCCTATAAAGTTAGTCAAGAACCCTCTCTAGCTCGAGCAGAAATGCTCTGAAGTCAGACTTAGGGAACTTATATACAACAACAATTAGAAGTTTAGTTTCACTAAATTCAGCTGTACCTGTACAACATTCAAATATCTGTACAGTGCAGTTATAACACTCGCTTGCTGTGACACCCAATGTTACCCTCTGAGAGGATTTATAATTTTGACCGTGCGTGTGTCTAATGAATGAAGGTATCGGACTGTAATTTTGAGTATTTTGCAATTTAGCGGAAGACTAAACAGTCTTAAACTTTGAGGTTTCATGAAAGTAGAAAAGTTCATACGAATGAAATAATAGTTTGAAACATTAATTTGAAATATTATGTTTCAGAAAATTGAATACTAGTTGTTGAAGTGTCTTTCATAAGATTCCCTTTGAATAGCATAATAGATACACATGAATACAGCGCAGTCTAAGTTCTTGGTAGCAGTAGTTACCATTAATGCACAAACCAGTAGTCACAGAAAGCAAAATTATACCCAACTCACAATAATAACAGTTACAATCATGGTCATTACGTGACTTAGTACTGATATGTTACTGCAGGTAGCACCGAACTACGAGGGCAGTTCAATAAGTAATGCAACACATTTTTTTCTGAAACAGGGGTTGTTTTATTCAGCATTGAAATACACCAGGTTATTCCCCAATCCTTTAGCTACACAACACTATTTTTCAACGTAATCTCCATTCAATGCTATGGCCTTACGCCACCTTGAAATGAGGGCCTGTATGCCTGCACGGTACCATTCCACTGGTCGATGTCGGAGCCAACGTCGTACTGCATCAATAACTTCTTCATCGTCCGCGTAGTGCGTCCCACGGATTGCGTCCTTCATTGGGCCAAACATATGGAAATCCGATGGTGCGAGATCGGGGCTGTAGGGTGCATGAGGAAGAACAGTCCACTGAAGTTTTGTGAGCTCCTCTCGGGAGCGAAGACTTGTGTGAGGTCTTGCGTTGTCATGAAGAAGGAGATGTTCGTTCAGATTTTTGTGCCTACGAACACGCTGAAGTCGTTTCTTCAATTTCTGAAGAGTAGCACAATACACTTCAGAGTTGATCGTTTGACCATGGGGAAGGACATCGAACAGAATAACCCCTTCAGCGTCCCAGAAGACTGTAACCATGACTTTACCGGCTGAGGGTATGGCTTTAAACTTTTTCTTGGTAGTGGAGTGGGTGTGGCGCCACTCCATTGATTGCCGTTTCGTTTCAGGTTCGAAGTGATGAACCCATGTTTCATCGCCTGTAACAATCTTTGACAAGAAATTGTCACCCTCAGCCACATGACGAGCAAGCAATTCCGCACAGATGGTTCTCCTTTGCTCTTTATGGTGTTCGGTTAGACAACGAGGGACCCAGCGGGAACAAACCTTTGAATATCCCAACTGGTGAACAATTGTGACAGCACTACCAACAGAGATGTCAAGTTGAGCACTGAGTTGTTTGATGGTGATCCGTCGATCATCTCGAACGAGTGTTTTCGAACGCTCCGTCATTGCAGGAGTCACAGCTGTGCACGGCCGGCCCGCACGCGGGAGATCAGACAGTCTTGCTTGACCTTGTGGCGATGATGACACACGCTTTGCCCAACGACTCACCGTGCTTTTGTCCACTGCCAGATCACCGTAGACATTCTGCAAGCGCCTATGAATATCTGAGATGCCCTGGTTTTCCGCCAAAAGAAACTCGATCACTGCCCGTTGTTTGCAACGCACATCCGTTACAGATGCCATTTTAACAGCTCCGTACAGTGCTGCCACCTGTCGGAAGTCAATGAAACTATACGAGACGAAGCGGGAATGTTTGAAAATATTCCACAAGAAATTTCCGGTTTTTTCAACCAAAATTGGCCGAGAAAAAAAATGTGTTGCATTACTTATTGAACTGCCCTCGTAAAATTTGACATGGACAGGCCTCTGACTTAACTGACATACAAATACCACAAATGAAATTGAATGATACTACAATTACGCTGTTTATACTCCCATTCATAGCAATGTACCACATTTCTTTAGTAGCAACAATATTCCAACTATCTTTCTAATATGACAAGAATATGGCGGCGACCCATACACTGATACTGTATCACTAGTCAAACTCTATGATTATTTCAGTAGTAAGATTCAATTCAACTAAATTTAATTATTAGCCTCACTTGGAATAGTTTATGTTTTCATCCTCCAAAGCAAATTACTCAACACTAGGCTCAACTGACCTCAAAAAATCGTTCATGATAATAATCAAGGCTAAATTACGTTTCAAATAAGTTTAACTTATATGCCTTTTTTATCACCTGTGAAGCAGGTATTTCAGACAGCAACATTCACACAATCTGACACTGAATTTTTGCACATTTAATACACAGAAATAAATCACTAGTTTTTTTGAAACAGGACACTCGGTTTTCTGAACACTTAGGAGAGGATCCTGCATAGGTTTATGATTTGGATAAAAGATACGGTTCTAAACACAGGTTTATAACACTTGGATTATTATTAGATCACTCACACAAATTAACTAATCCATGCTCTGATACATATCTGTATGCATGAAGTTGGTGGAGCAGTGACGAAGTAGTGGTGGCAAGCGACGTGGCGGCTAACTGTACTCAAGGCTCTTGATGTTTGAATGCTCTTTACAATTTCTTCTTGGCGACGGATTTTTAACGTGTTAGAGCCATTCTTTATTGCTAAGAGTACCATGCAACAGCCAAATCCAAATCCGAGGTAAAATTCCTTGCAAAATGGCTTCCAAATGGTTCAAATGGGTCTGAGCACTACGGGACTTAACATCTGAGGTCATCAGTCCCCTAGAACCTAGAAATACTTAAACCTAACTAACCTAAGGACATCACACACATCCATGCCCGAGGCAGGATTCGAACCTGCGACCATAGTGGTCACGCGGTTCCAGACTGAGGCGCCTAGAACCGCTCGGCCACACCGACCGGCAAAATGGCTTCCAGTTGCCTCCCTTGGCACCCTCGATGTGTACCGTTAACGAATAGCCATTGACTGCGTACCGTTCCCACCAAGGAGCCGCCCAGTTCGACCGCCAGAACCACCTTTTATATCGCTCCAAGTCACTTGCGTTGCGGAGGAAATTCGCTACATCTTCTACGTTATACAATACAGGTCTCCTAAGCATAGACCAGCTTCCAATATACAATGTTTTCTTTATAAACACACATATATCATAAATTTTCATTATTTTAAACATTATTTAGTTTTTTCATAGATACATTACAAACTTTAAATTTCCTGTCACAAATCAATGAAAATAAGTAACAAAGAATAAACATTTCATAATCACAAATACACAGTTACATAGTATAAACCTACTTCTAATCGATACACGTGTTACACAGTGCCGCAATATGTCAGTAGCCTCAAATGGAATACAGTTTTTTATGTACATGGCCACTCCCCCACCCTGCAAGGTGCTCCTTGAAAAACAGCCAGCTAATCCGTATCCTGGTGAAGGAAGCCTCTAAAATGTCAAATTATTTAAGTGGTACTCCGATGCACAAATAATTTCAGAGTAAACATCTATAAGCAATTCACTAACTTTATCTCTAATACCTCTTATATTTTGATGAAACATGCTAATTCCTTCTCTACTTGGAAACATGACGTTCTCTTAAGGTGAACCCTTAGTTAGAGGGGCTTCCTTTAAGCAGGTATACCTATCATCTGCCTTCAATCTAAAAAAAAGTGTAGCTCTAACACCAACCACTACAGGAATTTTTCGATTTGAAATTTGTGACAAGATCTTATGGCATCAAACTGCTGAGGTCATCGGTCCCGATGCTTAAACACTACTTAATCTAACTTAAACTAACTTGCGCTAACGACACACCCATGCCCGATGGAGGACTCTAACCTCCTACGGAGGGAGCCGCGCAGACCGTGACAAGGCGCCTAAGACCTGGTACTCACTCCCCAATACTTCCTGCAACTGCTGGCCCACACCTCTACCGTTCGAACCACCTAGCAGCAGAACCTTCTTCTTTCTGTTAGACTGTGCAGCTGACTTAGGCCTCCTAACTGCTGAAGACTGCTGCATGGTTCCTACACCTGCAGCTACAAGAGGCTCCTCTCCACTCAACTCTGACAGTTGGTCAAACCTATTGCATATACGCAAAGTATAACTGTCTGAATACCTCCTCCTCCTAGCTGCCTTCTTTCCAATTGCCAGTTCCCGTTTCCCACCACACTTCACCCTCCTCAGCCTATCTAGTTCCTCATTTGAGCGTTGTAACTGCACCTGGAGGCCACAGATCATACGTTCCTGCTCCTCTTTCTACTACAGATTCTGCGTTCCCAGGAGATGATCTCGCTAGAATGCCCACTGGCTTCCCCACTGTATTCCCCCCCCCCCCCCCCCAATGAAAATACTTTTAACAAATCCCACACCGTAACCCACTACTCACAAATCTACGACAGAGCCCACACTTCTCACGCATGGTAAAATTTTACAGTTACTAAAAAAAACTATACCCCTACGTTACCTAAGTTCAGTTACACCAGTAGAACTATTTATAAATTAACAATAACGGTCTCAAAATCCTCTCTCTACTAAGAAAGCAACTGCTTTTATTAATACTACTAAACCACAACTAATACTAACACCAACAAAACGTCACAAAATTACTAGCTAAAAGCAAAAATTCAAGCGGCCACTGGAACTCTCGACGAAGTTAAAACACTGAATGAAGATATTACTGAAATATTTCACTACAAACAGTAAAAAAACGTCAGCTGAAAATTAAAGCACGAAATTTACTAAACGACTTCAACGCACAGAAAACTCTAAAAAAACACAGCGAGTGAATTTTTCCAAAAGTTTATTAAATCGTTATTTAGCCACAGACAGCACGAAACATCGCTAAAAACTATTAAATTTAACAAATAACAGTGCACAAATAACTTCGTCAGTACTTAGCTTTATAACCGCTGTAGCTGCAACTGCACGCCGCAAAGTGTAAACACACTACTGAACCGCCGGACAGGTTGGCCGAACGGTTCTAGGCGCTACAGTCTGGAACCGCGCGGCCACTACGGTCGCAGGTTCGAATCCTGCCTCGGGCCTGGATGTGTGTGATGTCCTTCGTTTAGTTAGGTTTAAGTAATTCTAATTTTTAAGGGACTGGTGACTTCAAAAGTTAAGTCACATGGTGCTCAGAGCCAAAGACACTACTGGCCATTGAAATTGCTACACCAAGAAGAAAAGCAGATGATAAACGGGTATTCATTGGACAAATATATTATACTAGAACTGACATGTGATTACATATTCACGCAATTTGGGTACTTAGATCCTGAGAAATCGGTACCCAAAACAATCACCTCTGACCGTAATAACGGCCTTGATACGCCTGGGCATTGAGTCAAACAGAGCTTGGATGGTGTGTACAGGTACAACTGCCCGTGCAGCTTCAACACGATACCACAGTTCATCAAGAGTAGTGACTGGCATATTGTGCCGAGGCAGTTGCTTGGCCACCATTGACCAGACGTTTCCAATTGTTGAGAGATCTGGAAAATGTGCTGGCCACGGCAGCAGTCGAACATTTTCTGTATCCAGAAAGGCCCGTACAGGACCTGCAACATGCGGTCATGCATTATCCTGCTGAAATGTAGGCTTTCGCAGGGATCGAATGAAGGGTAGAGACACGGGTCGTAACACATCTGAAATGTAACGTCCACTGTTCAAAGTGCCGTCAATGCGAACAAGAGGTGACCGAGACGGGTAACTAATGGCACCCCGTACCACCATACCGGGTGATATGCCAGTATGGTGATGACGAATACACGCTTCCAATGTGCGTTCACCGCGATGTCGCCAAACACGGATGCGTCCATCATGCTGCTCTAAACAGAACCTGGATTCATCCGAAAAAATGACGTTTTGCCATTCGTGCTTCCAGGTTCGTCGTTGAGTACACCATCGCAGGCGCTCCTGTCTGTGATGCAGCGTCGAGGGTAACCGCAGCCACGGTCTCCGAGCTGATAGTCCATGCTGCTGCAAACGTCGTCGAACTGTTCGTGCAGATGGTTGTCTAGCAAAAGTCCCCATCTGTTGACTCAGGTATCGAGACGTGGCTGCACGATCCGTTACAGCCATGCGGATAAGATGCCTGTCATCTCGACTGCTTGAGATACGAGACCGTTGGGATCCAGCACGGCGTTCCGTATTACTCTCCTGAACCCACCGATTCCATATTCCGCTAACAGTCATTGGATCTCGACCAACGGGAGCAGCCATGTCGCGATACGATAAACCGCAATCGCGATAGGCTACAATCCGACCTTTATCAAAGTCGGCAACGTGATGGTACGCATTTCTCCTCCTTACACGAGGCATCACAACAACGTTTCACCAGGCAACACCGGTCAACTGCTCTTTGTGTATGAGAAATCGGTTGGAAACTTTCCTCATGTCAGTACGTTGTGGGTGTCGCCACCGGCGCCAACCTTGTGTGAATGCTCTAAAAAGGTAAATCATTTGCATATCACAGCATCTCCTTCCTGACGGTTAAATTTCGCGTCTTTATCACGTCATCTTCGTGGTGTAGCAATTTTAATGGCCAGTAGTGTATTAACACAAATAATCTTTAAAATAAATAACTGAAGACTATAAAATATTGACGATCACATTCAAGAGTAGTCCAGCACTCGTGACGTCATGTGAAAAAGTGTCAGACGTGATTATCGCCGCAAGATGGGAAGTAACAGACTTCAAACGCGGAATGATAATCGGATCTAGACTGATGGGACATTACATTTCGGAAATCGTTAGGGAATTCAATATTCTGAGATCCACAGTGACAATAGTGTGCTGAGAATACCAAATTCAGGCATATCCTGTCATCGCGGAAAACGCTGTGGCCCACGGCCTTCACTTAACGACCGAGAGCAGCGGAGTTTGTGTAGAGTTGTCAGTGCTAACTGTTGGGTCCTGCCCACACGTCGCTAATAGGATGCTGCTTTCTCGGGTAGCTATACAACAGTTCAAGCAAATCACATTAATGGTTTTTATTACAAACAAAAACGATTGACAATATTCAGTTTTGAATTTTACAACGGTGTCGCAAGCTATGGGCTACATGCAAATAGTCAAGTCTTTCGCTATATACAAATTGTAACACCTCCGGTTATTTATCCCGACCTGATCTGATCGAATAGCAGCCCAATAATTATTATTAATGTGACCGTGTACCTAATGGGGCCGGCAATCGGAATTGACTGCTACGGAAGTTGTTACTTTCCAGTTCGTCCTTCTCAATACTGTAATAATGAAATGTTCGGTAACAAGAAAAACACCAACACAGTTTCACTAATCACGAACCTATATTCGTCTCAAAAACACAAAAAAGAGGAGACAGCAACTGCCTTCGTCATACATATCTAATTACGGCTAATCTTAGCACAGGCTTCTTCATTTTCTATTATCGTCACACGCTAATCCATCACTGCATCCAACACTGCAATCCAACACTGCAATCCAAGGTGATGCCGGCGCGGTAGACGCGAAACCAAAATATCGGCACTGGAAATGTCACTGACCACTTCCGTAATTATACTTCTTCACTTTCCCGGTATTATTTCTAGTACAAAGGGGTTTAACCACGGCGATGGCAACTCCCTTTGTCGTTAAAGCCTTGCATTACAACAACTGGCCTCCACACACCTCTACCCGCAACATGGCACTGACTCAACTCCACACTCGCTCTCGCAACACGACACTATCGATTGTTCGCCCTATCGACCTGTGCCGAGTGCAAATTTATAGTAAGGGCCTACGGACCCCTTACAAAATGTAGATGTAAGCAATTGAGATGGATCACTAATAACGGCTATCGTAGTGTCGGTCTATATCTGCGCTGGTCTGCGAGCCCCGATCTGGTACTGTGCAGCCGAGGCTGGCAGGAGCGGCGCTTATATTCTCTTTGGCCAGATGGCGCGCCTGTCGTGGTGCGGTCCTAGTCAGAGGGCTATTGGCTGACGTCGTCTCACAGTCTTCTTTGGTCTTGCGTTCTTCATCTTCGTGCCATCGATTATCGTTACGCCGGAACACTAACAGACAAGCAACACTGCGTGAAATAACCGCAGGAATCAATGTGGAACGATGTATCCCTTAGTACAGTGCGTCGAAATTTTGCGCCAATGGGCTATTGCAACACACGACCGACTCGAGTGCGTTTACTGAAAGCATGAAATCGCCTGCAGTGCCTCTCCTGGGCTCGTGACACTATCGGTTGGACGCTAGGCATCTGGAGACCCGTGGCCTGGTCAGTAGAGTCCAGATTTCAGTTGGTAAGAGCTGATGGTAGTTCCCAAGTGTGGCGCAAACCCACGAAGCCATGGACCCAAGTTGTCAGCAAGGAGCTGCGCAAGCTGGTGGTGGCTGCGTAATGGTGTGGACTATGTTTATGTGGAATGGACTGAGTCCTGTGGTCCAACTGAACCGATCATTGACTGAAAATAGCTATGTTCGGCTACTTGAAGACCATTTACAGCCGCGCCTGGACTTCTTGTTCTCAGACAAGGATGGAGTTTTTATGGATGAAAATGCACTATGTCACTGGGCCACAGTTGTTCGAGGTTTGTTCGAAGAACATTCTGGACAGTTTGAGCGAATGATTCGGCCACCCAGATGGCTCGATATGAATCCCATCGAATATTTATGGGGCATAAACTAGAGGTCAGTTCGTGCAAGAAATACTTGAACCATGAATTATTTTCAAAGAATATTCTTAAGAATTTATTTTATTTACTAGCGATTCATCAAGAACATTAACACATTTAATCACACTAAGTGAGCGTGGAAGTTGTTGCCAGGGAGTAACTCATGAAATCATAAGCCAATTCCTTTTTAACAAATGGTAATTTATTCACTTTAATGGTGCCTAAAGCATTTTCTAAAAGAAACAGATTTAAAATAATAATCAGAAAGCACCCTCTAAATATCAAGTTACAACTTATTCAGAGGCAGAAAGTAACAAATTTTTGACTGTATGAGCTTTCGAGCTGAGAACCGTGCCGCTCCCTTTTGACACGGCCGTAGTCACGACCGCTCACAACAGCCTCTGAAAGACTACACTGGTGCAAATCTGCAACACACCAGATTGCTTTAAACTAAAGGTTTTAACAATTTACACAAGCACACAAACTATGCACCCCCGTAGGAGGGATGGAAATGGTACAAAACACTAACAATTAAAAAATTAATTTTTGCCACAGATGGTGCAACTTGATTTTAACTTCTAAGAAAAGTCTTACGGTGAAAGGGTTGCAACTTTATATACTAAAATGATCATTTAAATAAAAGTCCATGAAATGCAATCTTATATAAAATTCTACAAGGTTGGCCAAACAAGTTACGATGCTCTACATTACACAGATACCGCCTCTCAAGATGATAGGCAAGATCAAAATATATTTCAGGCATTAGGCCGTTACACTCCAAGCAATAAATTCGTTAACACACCAAATCGGACAAACATGACAGAGGCAGCTCCAAACGACAGACAGACACTAACTGCCTAACAAATGCGGACGAGAGACAGATCCAGACTGACCCGACTGACCGACTGGCGAGCTCATAGCGCCCCTTAAGGGGCTCCGGAACGCCCTATACTTGCAATGTTAAAATAACGCTTATAAATTACATCTTTCCTCACAAAGTATTTGAGGTAGGAAGTTGAACTTTTTACAGATTATTTATTGGAATATGGGCTACAACTTAACACAGGGATTTAACAAAATTTTAGTTCAGTTATTAAAGATGATTTTTTTCAATTGTAATGAAAATTCACAACATTTTTTGCAATTTTTTATTTATATATTCAAAAATATACAGTTTTTTGGAAAAAGGCTGTGTTAAATTATGCAGAAGGTACTGTGTAACATTTACTGAAAGTTTGAAACAAATATGTTTGGAAGATCCTTAGAAAACATGTAATTAGTATGAGAAAATAAAAGTTTTGGGAATCGAGCGACAAAGATTGAATTAACTTTTTAGTGCATTTCAGGTCCATAGGATGGATTATCTTCATCCTCTGCAAACTCTTCCTCCAGCTTCCTCTTGTTCCTCCTCCTGTTTACTCTTGCTTGTATTTCTAGACTCTTTACAGCCCTGTCTGCAGCCCGAAGCCGTTCCTTGTCTAAAGCAAGCATCGCTCGTACCATGTTAGAACCTATCTTCATTCCCATATTTCTAAATACCTTGCACCTTACAATGTTGCCATCATTGAAAGTCGCAACAGCATCATGAACACCAAAGTGAAGTGTTTCTATTCCAACAAATACAGTCTTGGGGATTCTCGACCATATAACACTATTTACACTTTCATTGGGGTTTTGAGTTTTTCCGTGAATACACTTTTTCAACAGTTCAGGTGCTGCTAAGTCTCTGAAAATACACTCCTGGAAATTGAAATAAGAACACCGTGAATTCATTGTCCCAGGAAGGGGAAACTTTATTGACACATTCCTGGGGTCAGATACATCACATGATCACACTGACAGAACCACAGGCACATAGACACAGGCAACAGAGCATGCACAATGTCGGCACTAGTACAGTGTATATCCACCTTTCGCAGCAATGCAGGCTGCTATTCTCCCATGGAGACGATCGTAGAGATGCTGGATGTAGTCCTGTGGAACGGCTTGCCATGCCATTTCCACCTGGCGCCTCAGTTGGACCAGCGTTCGTGCTGGACGTGCAGACCGCGTGAGACGACGCTTCATCCAGTCCCAAACATGCTCAATGGGGGACAGATCCGGAGATCTTGCTGGCCAGGGTAGTTGACTTACACCTTCTAGAGCACGTTGGGTGGCACGGGATACATGCGGACGTGCATTGTCCTGTTGGAACAGCAAGTTCCCTTGCCGGTCTAGGAATGGTAGAACGATGGGTTCGATAACAGTTTGGATGTACCGTGCACTATTCAGTGTCCCCTCGACGATCACCAGTGGTGTACGGCCGGTGTAGGAGATCGCTCCCCACACCATGATGCCGGGTGTTGGCCCTGTGTGCCTCGGTCGTATGCAGTCCTGATTGTGGCGCTCACCTGCACGTCGCCAAACACGCATACGACCATCATTGGCACCAAGGCAGAAGCGACTCTCATCGCTGAAGACGACATGTCTCCATTCGTCCCTCCATTCACGCCTGTCGCGACACCACTGGAGGCGGGCTGCACGATGTTGGGGCGTGAGCGGAAGACGGCCTAACGGTGTGCGGGACCGTAGCCCAGCTTCATGGAGACGGTTGCGAATGGCCCTCGCCGATACCCCAGGAGCAACAGTGTCCCTAATTTGCTGGGAAGTGGCGGTGCGGTCCCCTACGGCACTGCGTAGGATCCTACGGTCTTGGCGTGCATCCGTGCGTCGCTGCGGTCCGGTCCCAGGTCGACGGGCACGTGCACCTTCCGCCGACCACTGGCGACAACATCGATGTACTGTGGAGACCTCACGCCCCACGTGTTGAGCAATTCGGCGGTACGTCCACCCGGCCTCCCGCATGCCCACTATACGCCCTCGCTCAAAGTCCGTCGACTGCACATACGGTTCACGTCCACGCTGTCGCGGCATGCTACCAGTGTTAAAGACTGCGATGGAGCTTCGTATGCCACGGCAAACTGGCTGACACTGACGGCGGCGGTGCACAAATGCTGCGCAGCTAGCGCCATTCGACGGCCAACACCGCGGTTCCTGGTGTGTCCGCTGTGCCGTGCGTGTGATCATTGCTTGTACAGCCCTCTCGCAGTGTCCGGAGCAAGTATGGTGGGTCTGACACACCGGTGTCAATGCGTTCTTTTTTCCATTTCCAGGAGTGTAGGTTTTATCACCTCCATTATTGCATGAGGCAGACTATGCTTATGAGTGTACACTTCACCAGTTAGCAATCCTTTGTTATATTTACACCAACTGTCTTCTTCTTTGGGACACAAGCTATGCTGGGGATTTTCATCGGTTGAAGAAGTATGAAAAAAAAAAGAACCAAAACAGCCTTCTTCATTTCGTCGACACTTTGTGTATTTTGCCTAATAGCCAATCCATAATAGTTCTGTATTTTGTCAATTACACTGTCAGTTAACCTTCCCTTCCCATCCAACCCTTTACCATCACTGAGTTTTTGTTTTTTGTACGAAGCTTTCAGTCGCCGAAGTCTTGTTCCCATTCGCTTCTGTACGTGTCCAATACACTCAAATTTCTGCACTACAACATCATCACCATAGGGCTTCAGTCCTTGAACGTGTTTGAAACTTTTAGAATCACCGTCACCAAGGTAATTAACATATCGCACTTTATCACACGCCTCAGAACGCTGGAATATACTGGCAACACCAGCCACTTCCATTCTTCCACTACTGCCACTATAGTTAGCTTTGCAATTATTTTCATGTGTACCTTTATATTCTTGTGGACATCTACAATACTTTGATATTACTGCTACATCTAAAACTTTCCCTGTATACATACTGGTGGCAGATACTACACCATGAAGAGATGTGTGTCCCCGTTTATGCCAGGGACCATCGAACGCTGCAGTCAAATCTCTGTTACCATTATTTTCCATTACTGCCTCTTCCACAGCGTTCTTCATAGATTCTATACAGACATCTTCTACTTTAGACCCTATTAATTTATTATAGGTCGTAAACTTGGTTGGGGGATTTGGAAGATTCATGATGCCACAGAAAATTGCACCTGCAGTAGCACCCTTACCAACTGAACGCAAGGAATAAACAAATCTAATGTTGTGTTCGTAGATTTTGCTACCATTTTCTTCAGTTGCAGTTACTGCAACACTGTTCCAAAAGGTGGTCATGTATGAACACTTATCACATTTCAGTTGTATTTCACTAGCAAGTCCTACGTGCTTTATTATGGAGAGTTCCAGACCAACTTCACTACAATGAATACATCTTACACATTTTGAAAAAATTCCTTTGAGAACCGACATATCAAATATTTCATTCACATCCGATTCGCCCATAAAACAGTCATAGTTTTCACTCATTGAACCAAGATTCTTCTGTGAAGTATTTTCTTTCCCACTTTGACTGCTATGGGCAGGTGTACTTGAGAGGTTAGGTTCATTCACTTGGTTATCGTCTTTATTGTTTACAGTAATAACACATACCTTTGGCTTTCCAACATTTCTCCTTTTCTTAAAAGCCTTCAGAGGATTACTAATAACTTTACTTTCACTCATTATTATACTTCAACAAAACAGAGACTCAAGAAACAGAATTAATTACGAATATTTTCGAGATAACGACAGAGTAAATAAACATGAAACAATCGACAATCACACCAGCGATATATATTGAACCATCACAGGTTAGCCACAACACATACTTTATCTCACATCACTAAAATATACCTGATGAACACGGACGTTAATAATAACACCATTTGACAGCAGTTTAACAGCGCCACAGTGGGTCACGCCCATGTAGAACACATTTCAAAAAAAAATTAAAAATAGTTGTAGTCTTCGGAATTGAATAAATTGTATATCTATTAAAAGGTAATAGTCTGCAGATTCAGAAAACGCAAAAAAGTAAAAATTGAACTTTTCATGATTTTGAGCCTTTCCGGAGCCCCTTAAATGCACGTGAACAGGCAACCTTTCCCCTTTCCCACCAGAGGGAGACACCACAGCTGCGATTGCCACAGCGGCGCCACCGCCAGAAACGGAGGGCGACTGCTTCACACTACGCGCTGCGGCGCGCTCCTCAAAACAGCAATGTTTACCACGACTCAATCCTATACCGGCAACACTTTCGCAATTATGAACGGCTGCAGAGACAGCATGGCTCAGTATTTAGTTGCTGCGCTGCGCCGGGCTAAAGAAGGTCCGACACGATGTTATGAGGTATCCCATGACTATTGCCATCTCATTGTATTTTATTTATTAATATTTTCATACGAGACATGAAAAGAAAAGGCAAAGAAAAAGTTGGGATTGCAAACAAATTTCCAACATGGAATTGTTATACGCACACGAGAGCTTCGTATATTAAATTACTTTTTATTATTTTACAGTTGACGATTTCTACGCGTTGTGATGATGTAAAAACAGGGGAAGCAGTAATTTTTGCAGCGTCTTGCACGCGCCGCAGTTTTACAGTTACGAGGTTGTTTTAAAGTGTCAGCAGAAAAATTGGTTTAGCCTCATAAAAGGCTATTTCTCGTCGCACTGTTTGATAGCGAGCCACGCGTAACGCATCGTTTCGTCTTATATGGCGAGAGTAGCTGTTGATGTACAATGGAATGTATTATGATGCAGTCTTCCTGGGATGTGATTTCTTCTTCTCTCTCTGTGAGTTAAGAGCCGATGTGAAGCTTTTTGATCGGATTCTTTATCTGAGGGAAAAAAACAGACATCGTATGGTTGCACTCGCGGAATGCATTTTCGTGGAATCACTGCAAAACTGCACGTGGCAGTCGTTGCACATCCTGAAAAATCTACTCATATAAATGTGGATTGCTTGTCCTCGCCACGAGTCAATTAACAGAACAAACTGGTCTGCTGCACACGAAGCTCCATCACATGAGTCGAAAAACTATTGTATAAGGTTGTCGTAAGATTCCGAGATTTTTTAAGAGTAATAACACATTCCTATACCGGATGGTTATAATTAAACTTTCCCTATTCAGCACGTAATAGCACAGAAACAAATTCCGTAGGAGTATCAAAACATGGTAGCATTAATGTTCAGAGTATGGGATGCACGCATCACAGCACCACCGTTCACTTCCAGCTATGACCACCGGGTGCCGTCATCAGTCATCGTGATCTCACACATCTGACCGGTCGCAGTGCACTTGTTGACGTGTCAATATGAGCTTGGACAAAAGGAACAGGGCATTACTGGTGATATTATCAAAACAACAGTAATCCTGCTGCTGCACTTCGAAAATATCGCTGGCTGAAAGGATTACGGAAGCGTCTTCTTTCATCACCTGTTGTACGGAGCATGATGAAGAAGTTCGAATCAGCTGGAGAACTGGGCACCGCTCCGGGAAGAGGCCGATGACCAGTTGCACCACAGGTGGTTGATAAAATCGCTGTTACTATGTCAGATAACGCTGAGCAGGCAGTGCGCGTCCTGTGTCACGACAGTTGAACATCCCGTGGTCCACTGTACGGAAGGTACTTCGAACCATTCTCAAATGGTATCCGTACAAGGTCCATATCGTACAGCAACTTGCACCACAAGACGCACAACGGCGTGTTGACTTCGCTCTCCACTTTCTTTCAAGGATTGGAAGTTGAAGAGGCATGGCTGTGGGCCATCCTATAAACAGACGAAGCTCATTTTCCTCTGACGGATGAGGTGAACACACCGAATTGCCGAATGTTGAGATGTTTACCCCCAGTCACTGTACATCATGAAATTCCTCTGTATGGTGAACGTGTCACCGTACGGTTGGCTTCAAGGCTACGTTCATCATTGGCCCATTCTTTTTTTGAACAGGTTGGCGCTCAAGGACCAAAGACGTGCAGTGTGACTGGCCCGCGTTACCGCGATATGCTTCGCCAGCATGTCATGCCCACACTACGTGAGAGAGACGCATTGATCTCAACAAGTTTCATACAAGATGGGACCCAAGCCGCACATCGCTCGTGAAGTTCACCTGCTTCTCCGATCGTTTCCAAATGCTTGGCCGACACGATCATCTGATCTTACTATCTGTGATTTCTGGTTGTGGAGCTACCTGAACGACAGAGTTTACCAGGGGAACATTCACACATGTGCTGATCCGAAGCGCAGCATATCAAGAAAAGTAGCCAGAACACCTACGGATATGCTTCGTTCGGCTGTGCTTAATGCAATCCTACTCTTCCGGACTCATCTGGACACTGAGGAGCACCATACTGAGCGCCTTTTGCAGTATTAACGGTACCCGTATGTAGTGCTATGGTGTACCGTAGCAGCACATTAAACGTGTTTAAATTGAATTGATTCTGCATTATTTCTCTTCCACAAGTCCTTGACATTAATGGTACCAAGTTTGGTCCTCGTACAGTAATTAGTTTCCATGTTAAATAGGAAAAGTTTAATTGTAACCACCAGGTATTTTGCCGTGTACTCACTCATCCACCATTTTTTGAATCCTCGATCCAAAATTTTCTTTGCCTTCCCTTCTCATGACTTCGATGAAATTAGTAATAAACACAGCGTACTGAGTGTTATTTCTATTTATTTGCAGTGCAAGTAAGGTGAAAATAGAAAATTTAAAGAAAAGTTTCCGTAAAGGGACGCGACGACATGCTCCTCGGATTACAGTTGCGCCAGCCGCTCCCTAGAGTCTCCCCTGGCAGAAATGGCTCATGCCTCGTCCGTCCCACGCCCAAAACACTATTCCGTCTGGATCTCCCACTTATGTCACTTTCATTTTTGGCCAAGCCCTGCCTAGCGCTTTAATTTTAAGGAAATCGGTGATGTTGAGTAGGCACGGCGCCCTTATAATTAACGGAAGAGGCTAGATCACACTCTCCAATCGAGATATCCACAGTGTACAGCTGATAGCATGTGGCATGTAACAGTCTTGATGGATCACTTTGTGGGAAAAAATCTAGTTGGGGTACTCACCAGCGAGCACTGCAGACAGCATGCTGAGCCGAAGTCTGCTAACTGCTAGACCACATGTACCACGGCAGACAATGACTGATTGATTGCCGAATGAGGACATCGAATGGAGAGACTGGAGGACTGTGCTAGTACGTAGTATTCAAACTTGTCATCTTAGTCCCAGTCTCAAGAGATTCATAAGGTCTCTGTCCTAGACTGACCCAGTTGTAAGCACATCTGTACTGAGGTCACACACTGATATTATCCTGCTGATTTCTCCTCTCTTTTTTATCAGGCTCTGACAAATGTCACGTACTCGATGTACTTCTAAATCAGTAAGTCATGAGGAAGCCTGTTTCTTCATCATCATTAAAATTCTCAGGTAATAAATGTTGGTTCTTACGTGTCGTACATAAGAATTATTGTCATCTACCTCTTTTCATAGAAATCTTTCACTTATGTGAGGGGCGTTCGATGGTTAAATAGGTAAACTGATACACTAATGAAACGGTTTGTTGTAGGAGTTTTGCGCCTTCAGAACTTTAGGTAGGCATCACTGAGCTGAGAATATCTGACGGATAAAAAATGTTTTGTTTATAACTTCAGTATTTAATTTAACGACGGCGTTGTTGCGTAATGGTCTTAGCGTGGCACGACGTGAGTGACCCGCTTTCTTACGTCCCTACGTATTTAGGCCACCTCCACCTACACGTTGCGCAAGGTATACCAATGGGTAACACTAGTTGAACAACTTTCCGTGGTCCGTTCTTTTGCTTTCTGAAGGTGCAAAACCGGCTAAAATTTTTCCTCTAATG
This sequence comes from Schistocerca nitens, assembly GCF_023898315.1. Taxonomy (NCBI): domain Eukaryota; kingdom Metazoa; phylum Arthropoda; class Insecta; order Orthoptera; family Acrididae; genus Schistocerca; species Schistocerca nitens. The sequence continues at coordinate 844,765,751 of NC_064617.1, forward strand.
ATTTTACATTGTAATGAAAGTAGTACGAACGGTTGAAATTTTTAAAAGTGGGTAGAAAAGCTCGAAAAGGGTCGAACCTCAATGACTGAGCATTAATATCCTGGCTGACAGTTGAAGTGTCAACTCCTTCATTTGAACCCCGCATTGACGAAATTATTGCCGGCCGCTTTGTGGCCGAGCGGTCCTAGGCGCTTCAGTCCGGAACCGCGCTGCTGCTACGGTCGCAGGTTCGAATCCTGCCTTGGGCATGGATGTTTGTGATGTCCTTAGGTTAGTTAGGCTTAAGTATTTCTAAGTCTAGGGGACTGACGACCTCAGATGTTAAGTCCCACAGTGCTTAGAGCCATTTTGACGAAATTATTCGTGAAGATCCGACGTGCTACAGTTGCACGTATAGCAAAAACAGTTGCAGTAAGTGTTGACGCAATTATCAGTAACAAGCCCAAGTATAGCAAAAGAAGTGCAAAGTGTGTCCCGAAAGAGGTAACGCAACAGCACAAGACAAAAGACTCAGAGATTCAAAAATGGTTCAAATGGCTCTGAGCATTATGGGACTTAACATCTTAGGTCATCAGTCCCCTAGAACTTAGAACTACTTAAACCTAACTAACCTAAGGACATCACACACATCCATGCCCTAGGCAGGATTCGAACCAGCGACCGTAGCAGTCCCGCGGTTCCGGACTGCAGCGCTTAGAACCGCACGGCCACCGCGGCCGGCAGACTCAGAGAGTGTACAGACTTGAGAGAACATTATGAAAGGGAAGGTGGCCCTTTTCTGAACAAGATTTTAAAATTTCATGAAAGTTGGTTTTATCATTTTGAACCAGAGTTCAGAAGACTAAAGATGTAATGGAAACTCACTAGCTCACCAGCCCGAAATAAATTGAGAGCGCAAGAGTAAGCAAGCCGCCAACGGCCTTGTCGAAGTGGTAACACTTGTTACCGTCAGATTAGCGAAGGTAGGCGCTTTGGGCTTGGCAAGCACTTGAATGGATCACCGTCTGCATCTGCCGAGTGCTGTTGGCAAGGAGGGTGCATTTAGCCCTTGTGAGGTCAATGGAAAGCTACTTGACTGAGAAGTAGAGGCTTAGGTCTCGAAAACTGACAACGGTCCGGAGAGAGATGTGCTGACCACATGTCCCTCTACATACGTGTCCAATGAGCCTATCGGCAGAGGATGGCACGGGGGTCGGTCGGTACCGTTGGGCCTTACGATGCCTATTCGAACGGAGAAGAGAAAGCGGGAAAACTCACGTTGACCGTCTTTTGGGTGTCCAAAGTGTCGTCTTTCGTGATTATTTGGAAGACCAGCGTATAATAAACAGCGCCTACAGCTCGGACGTGCTAATGAACAAAGTAAAGCCAGCAATGAGAGAAAACGTGGTGAGTCTCAAAGAAAAGTAGTGACATTGCAACACGACAATGCTCGCCTTCACACTGTCCACCTGACCCCCCCCCCCCCCCCCCCAACAAAAAAAAACATGGAAAAAGTGGTCCAGATATGTCTCTGTCGGATTTTCATTTGTCTGCCGGCCGCGGTGGTCTAGCGGTTCTGGCGCTGCAGTCCGGAACCGCGGGACTGCTACGGTCGCAGGTTCGAATCCTGCCTCGGGCATGGGTGTGTGTGATGTCCTTAGGTTAGTTAGGTTTAAGTAGTTCTAAGTTCTAGGGGACTTATGACCTAAGATGTTGAGTCCCATAGTGCTCAGAGCCAGCCATTCATTTGTCTGGTCCACTCAATGAGGCATTACTTGTAAATAAGGTTAAGCAACAATCAGGTCAAAGAATTTGTGGGAAAGTGGCTCAAGCAACAATACAAACATTTATTTGCATCAGGTATTAAAAAAGAGCTAGTATATTGGTGGGGATTTTCTTGAGTAGTAGTAAAAGTCTTATTTTGTAATATTCACATAATTTATTCTTCTGCATCAATTTTTCTCTTTAATTATTGAATATCTTTCATATTTACCACATCAACTTTCACCGTGTAATTCAAGCTCTTGCGTTACGGCTCCTTTTAAAAATTATGCCCAACATAAATGTCTTCTTTTGAAAATCAGAACCACTTATTATTCGTAGTGATTTGGTAGGTTTAGTGGGGAATAGGAGAGAAATGTACTCTTTGGGTGGAATTTGACCTTCGACCTTTGGGTTTCTTGCCGCATGCCGCACGCAACGTTTATGACACCTGCCACTCATACCACCGCAGCGTCGCGCCCGACTCGCCTGGTGCGGGCAACTACGAATATGGGACCCAACAGACTGGCAGCGGGCCATCTTCAGTAATGAACCACGCTTTTGCCTTGTAGGCGACGGCCATCGTGTCCGTTTCTGGAGGCACAGTGGAGAACGCAATGAGAAGCGGTTTGCGATGGTGTGGGGAGCGGTGCCCTATGTTGCCCATTCACCGTCAGTGTTCCTAACGGCCTACTTGCAGCCACAAGATACGTGGAGGAGGTCTTGCAATCAGTGACTCTGCCGTTCGGAAATGGCCACGGCGACGTTCAAGACCTATTTCAACAAGACAACGCTCGCCCTCATACTGCTGTCACCTCCCAAACTTACCTTGCAGCTGTCGATACTCCGCCTTGGCCAGTCGCATCAACCGATCTGTCACCGATCGGGAATGTGTGGAGTGCCATGGAGCGTGTCATCCGGGCTCCATCTCCATTCACCCACCAATCTGCGGGAACTCCACGTCAGGTGCAAGCGACATGGCATGGAGTATCACAGGACTACGAATGAGACCTATACAACTCCATGCCGCCACGTCTGGAAACTCGTATTCTACATGCACATGACTATCCTGGAATTCACTCTTAAATGTCTGACGAAGGTTTCGTCGAATCACTTTCAGAATATTTCTCTGCCGTTCTACTCTAGAACAGGGCGCGGGAAAAAGGAACACCTAAATTTTTCCATGCGTGCTCTCATTCTTCTTATTTTATTACGATCATCATTTTTCCTATGTAGGTGGACGTCAACAAAATATTTTTGTATCCGAAGGAGAAGGTTGGTGATTGAAATATCGTGAGAAAAATCTCTCCGCAACGAAAAACAAATTGGTTTGAATGACTGTCGTTCCCGTTCCCGTAGCATATTCTGACGCTCTTTCCCCTGTTTCGCGATAATACAGAACGAGCTGCCCTTCCTTGAACCTTTTCGATATTCTCCGTCAGTCCTGTTTACAACCATGGAAGCCGACGCCATACTAAGACGTACGTTTCGTGGTCGTGTAGCGCGACAAAGGCTGGTCCTTTAAAGTCGACAGTGCAGTCATTTCGCATGTGTGGTACCATCCACCTGCCTGCCATTTATGTTTACAATCAAGCTTGTCCTTCTGGGTGCATCTCTTTTTATGACAATCTGTCTATATACAGGGTTGTCACTAACAGTCTGAAAAGCTTGTAAGAGAGCTGCAGGGTAGGTTCTGATGAGAAATAAGCGGCCGAGACACACGCAGCAACAGGGAAGTAACCGATTTTGTGAGTTTTACGAGTTCCTAACCAGGAGCTAATTTTGTAATATCATCTCTATGCTTTAACAGTTTAGTTTATTGAGTTTCAGTGTGTTAATTTAATATCTAATAGCCGCAGTTCTCCCGTTTTCGTTTTCGTCGGAAAGTAAACCGATTTTGTGAAATATGTTCCTAATGAGGGACGAATTATTCAGTTTCATCTGAGTGCTTCGGTAGTTAGGTATTTGAGTCTCTGCGTATTAATCTAATTTATTAGACACAGCTGCTGCGTTTTCGTCAGTGTTTACAGTAGACTTGCGCAGCACGTGCCAGTAGTCCGTTTGTCTGCATATTTTACTTTTCCACCGTCTTTAGTGTGGACAGGGACTGTGATTGTTGTGTACGGATGGGAGCCGAGTTGGTGACACTTGGCTCTCAGCTCCAGGCTGTGATGGCTTCGGTTACACAGCTTGGGGGTGCAGTGGATGGGTACCACTGTTGTGGGCGGGCATTGGGAACCCAACGGACGTCCAGCACGTCCGAGTCCTCTGATCGGTCCTCACCAGTGACCAGTCCAGTTACTGCTTCCACTGAGGCTGACCCCTCACATGTGGTCGTGTGGGAGGTCGCCCCAGGGCATAGCAGGCGGAGAGAAAGACTTCCCAGGTGGCTGTACATAAGGTCTCCCCGGTTTGTCTGAGAAACAGGTTTCAGGTACTATCTGTGGCTGACACTGTTGCTGAGCCAGATGCCGTCACCTGTCCTTTTTCAGAGGAAACCTCTCAGCCTGCAAGATCCGGACAATCACAGAAGCTGGGATTATTGATAGCTGGGAGCTCCAACGTTAGGAGCGTTGTGGGACCCCTTAGGGACATGGCTGCCAAGAAGGGAAAGAAAACCAATGTGCACTCCGTGTGCATACTGGGTGGAGTCATTCCAGACGTGTAACGGGTCCTCCCGGATGCCATGAAGAGGCTGCAGCCAACTGCACGTGGTGGCTCACGTCGGTACCATTGATGTGTGTCACTTTGGATCAGAAGAGATTCTCTCTGATTTCAAGCGGTAAACAGAAGTGGTAAAGGCTGCCAGTCTTGCTTGCAAAATGAAAGTAGAGCTGACCATTTGCAGCATAGCCGACAGGACCGATTGCAGACCTCTGGTACAGAGCCGAGTGTGGGGGTCTGAATCAGAGGCTCAGACGGTTCTGCGACCATTAAGCTGCAGATTCCTCGACTTGCGCCAAAGGGTGGTTGGATTTCGGGTTCCGCAGGAGGCGGCTACGGGAATGACAAGGGCTGTGTGGCGTCGACTGGGAGGTTTTTTAGTTTAGAGGGTCTTGGGAAAAAACAAGAAGGGCTTCAGTCAGAAAGGGTACAGGCCCAACGCAGGAAAGAACGTAGATAAGGAACCATCGGTATAACTGTTGTAAATTGTCGTGGCTGTGTTGGGAAAGTTCCAGAGCTCCAAACGCTAATAGAAAGCACTGATGATCAAATCGTTATAGCCACTGAAAGCTGGCTAAAGCCGGAGATAAGCTCAGTCAAAATTTTTGCGAAGAACCTAACGGTACTCCGAAAGGATAGGCTAAACACAAGTGGCGGTGGCTTGTTTGTTGCTGTTAAAGGTAGTTTATCTTGTCACTCAATTAAAGTAGATGGTTTTTGTGAGTTAGTATCGGCAGAGGTCATTGTTGGCAACCGGAATAAAATAGTAATTGGGTCCGTTTATCGACCTCCAAATTCAGATAATATAATTGCTGAAAGGTTCAAAGAAAACTTGAGTTTGATTTCGAACACTTACCCGACTCACACGATTATAATTGGTGGTGACTTTCATTTACCGTGGATATGTTGGCGAAAATACATGTTGAATTCCGGAGGTACGTATAAAACATCATCCGAAATTTTGCTAAATGCATTCTCTGAAAATTATTTCTAGCAGTTAGTTCATGAGCCCAAGCGAATAGTAAACGGTTGTGAAAATACACTTGATCTCATAGCAACAAATAATCCTGAGTTAATAACGACCATCAAAAGAGATACAGGAATTAGTGAACACAGGTTTATCGTAGCGAGACTGAATATTGTAACCCCCAAATCTTCCAAAAATAAACGATAAATATACCTATTCAAAAAAACAGACAAAAATTAAATTGACGCCTTCCTGAGAGACAATCTCCACTCCTTCCAAATTAGAAATATAAGTGCAGACATGATGTGGCTTGAATTCAAAGATACAGTATCTGCAGAATTGAGAAATTTGCACCAAATAAATTAACAAACGACGGAGCTGATCCTCCTTGGTTCACAAAACGGGTCAGAACACTGCTGCAGGAACAACAAAACAAGCGTGCCAATTTTTATCAGACGCAAAAACCTCAAGATAGGCGAACTTTTACAAAAGCTCGAAATTTAGCGCGGACTTCATTGCGAGATGCTTATAATGGTTTCCACTACGAAACTTAGTCTCAAAACGCGGCAGAAAATCCAAAGAGATTCTGATCGTATGTGAAGTATGACAGCGTCAAGAAACAATAAATGCCTTCTCAGCGCGATACCAATGGAGATACTATCGAAGACAGTGCTGCCAAAGCAGAGTTACTAAACACGGCCTTTCCGAAATGCATTCACAAAAGAAGACGAAGTAAATAATCCAGAATTCGGAAAAAGAACAGCTGCCAATAACATAGAAGTAAATATCCTCGGAGTAGTGAAGCAACTTAAATCACTTAATAAAAGCAAGTCTTCTGGTCCAGACTGTATACCAATTAGGTTCCTTTCAGAGTATGCTGACGCATTAGCTCCATACTTAACAATCATATACAACCGTTCGCTCGAGGAAAGATCCGTACCCAAAGACTGAAAAGTTGCACAGATCACACCAATATTCAAGAAAGGTAGTAGGAGTAATCCACTAAATTACAGGCTCATATCATAACGTCGATACGCAGCAGAGTATCGGAACATATATTGCTTTCGAACATTATGAATTACCTCGAACAAAACGGTCTATTGACACACAGTTAACATGAGTTTAGAAAACATCGTTCTTGGGAAACACAACTAGCTCTTTATTCGCATGAAGTGTTGAGTCTTATTGACAAGGTATTTCAGATGGTTTCCGTATTTCTGGATTTCCGGAAGGCTTTTGCCACTGTACCACACAAGCGGCTTGTAACGAAACTGCGAGAGTATGGAATACCATCTCAGTTATGTGACTGGATTTGTGATTTCCTGTCAGAGAGGTCACAGTTCGTAGTAACTGACGGAAATTCATCGAGTAAAACGGAAGTGATTTCTGACGTTCCCCAATGTAGTGTTAAGGGCCCTTTGCTGTTCCTTACCTATATAAACGATTTGGGAGGCAATTTGCGATCTTAGGATGTTTGCAGATGACGCTGTCGTTTATCGACTAATGAAGTAATCAGACGATCAAAAAAAAATTGCAAAACGATTTAGTAAAGATATCTGAATGGTGCGAATATTGGCAGTTGAAACTAAATAACGATAAGTGTGAGGTCAACTACATGAGTGCTAAAAGGAATCCGTTAAATTTCGGTTACACGATAAATCAGTCGAATCTAAAGGCCATAAATTCAGCTAAATATCTAGGAATTACAATTACGAACAACTTAAATTCACAGGCTAACCAAAGACTGCGTTTTATTGGCAGGACAGTTTGAGAAATGTAACAGATCTACTAAGGAGACTGCCTGTACTACGCTATTCCATCCTCTTTTAGAACACTGCTGCGCGGTGTGGGATCGTTACCAGATAGGATTAACGAATTACATCGAAAAAGTTCAAAGAAAGGCAGCACTTTTTGTATTATCGCGAAATATGGGAGAGAGTGTCACTGAAATGATACAGGATTTGGGCTGGACATCATAAAAACAAGGCGTTTTCCGTTGCGACGGAATCTTCTCACGAAATTCCAATCACCAACTTTCTCCTCCGATTGCGAAAATATTTTTTTGACACCAACCTACATAGGAAGAAACGATCACGACGATAAAATAAGGGAAATCAGAGTTCGTACGGAAAGATATAGGTGTTCGTTCTTTCCGCGCGCTATACGAGATTGGAATATAAGAAAATTTTGAAGGTTGTTCGATGAACCCTCTGCCAGGCTCTTTGCAGAGCATCCATGTAGATGTAAATGTAGATGTAGATGTTAAGAAAAACATTCGATACATTAGCCGTTTCCAAGTTAATTAACATTGAAGTTAGCCAGTCGGGCCGTTGCAAGGGCAAGTTCAAGGGGCCCGACATAGACGGTGTCGTATATCGCGTTCTTCGTTTGGTTCCCTAAAAACGGTAGTAAGGCTCGACCCCAGTCTAGTGTGCTATCATCCTGAGAAAAACCGACACTGATTGTATCTGGTGGGCCGCTTGATTCTGTGTGTCACTACACACATTAAAAAAAGTTTTGAATCACCTCGGTTCCGAGGGTTTCGGAACCTGTACAGAAGATTGGAATACAGATCAACATAAACATCATTTCCGCACTTTTTATTGCTCATGAAAACCACACACTGCACGTTGTACCACAATACAACGAGACCTTCAGAGGTGGTGGTCCAGGTTGCTGTACACACCGGTACCTCTAATACCCAGTAGCACGTCCTCTTGCTCTGAGCACTATGGGACTTAACTTCTGAGGTCATCAGTCCCCTAGAACTTAGAACTACTTAAACCTAACTAACCTAAGGACATCACACACATCCATGCCCAAGGCAGGATTCGAACCTGCGACCGTAGCGGTCGCGCGGTTCCAGACTGTAGCGCCTAGAACCGCTCGGCCACTCCGGCCGACCTCACCAATCAACTTACACAGTTTTTCAGTGGTATTTGCATGAAACGTCCACGTCTTTATGCCCTAAGAAAAAACTGGTAATACCACTGAAATAAATTTTCCGCTTCAGATATATCGGAAGGTTAGTTTTACAAATATTTAATGACTAGAGGCCACTTTTAAGCTTCTGTTTATTTTCTTTGTTGTCGATCGAGCCGCTGTCTTCAGCTGCCTTTGCGAGAACTAATGAACTCTTTATAAGAATTAAGGGTAAATTTGATCATTCAAGTGAACCACTCAGAAGACGTGGGCGGATTTGGTATAACTTTCTATATGCACATACGATCGACAGGTATGTAAATGATAGATCTGCAACTACCTGTGAGAGTTATAGTGTTGTTCGTGCCATACGGGAACAGCGTCAGATCTCGAGTGATCACTGAGAAGTACACGAAGGTACCGGGTATTCTTGCGAAACAGCACTATCAGTACATGACAGAGTTTGAAAGTGGTGTCATTGTGGGTCTCCATTTGACTCTGGTCGGTTGATGCAACATACAATTTTGTGGGGCATTCGGACAAGACTGTGGTCCGACGTTGGACTGCATTGGAATATGAGGGCAGGCATATTCGTCGTGAAGGCTACAGTCGACCACGTCTGATTTCCACAAGAGAGGATTGCCGTATCGTGTATCAGGCATATCGTAAGTCCTTCAAATCTGCGCCTGCCATCCGGGGACAAGTAATGGGCTCCCTGCAACATTTCGTCACCCACACCACTAAATGCAGACTAGGAGCAGCTGGACTATGGAATTACAGCCCCATGTGTAGGCTGCCGTTAACAAGAGAACACAAACGGCTGCATCTGGAGTGGTGCCGTGACCGGCAAGCATGGACTGCTGATTAATGTCGTCGTGCTGCGTGCAGCGATTAATCGCAGTTATGCACTACCCTGGATGACCATCAACCTCTAGGATGGAAGCCACGGGGGTAAAAGGTCCTAATCTTTCAGTGTTTGGAAGAGGCGTCATGGTGTGGGAAGCTATCGGCTGTGACTTCACGTCCCATCTACTATTGGTTGAGGGAACTCTGACAACCCAGCAGTGCGTCACAGACATCCTACGGCCTCGTGTGCTGCCTCTCATGCGACTATTGTCTGTCGCCATTTTTCAGCAGAACAATACTCGTCCGCACATGTCCCGTCCCTCTGTGAACTGTCTGCGAGATGTTGAGGTACTCCTGTGGCCAGCAATATCCCCAGCTCTTCTACCAATCGAACATGTGTAGGACAACCTCGAACGTCAGCTCCATCCCAGTGCCACTATCTAGGATATCAAGCACTAGTCAGAACAGTTGTAGACCATTTTCTTTCAGGAGAGGATAGAAAGGCTTTATGACACCTTTCCCAATAGAATCAGGCCGTCTGGACGTCAGACTGATGAATGGACTCATGCTACCAAGTTCTTCGTAAGTCTGATTCGATACTATAGTTACTGAAATAACATCACAGACTTTCTCTACCCGGGGAGTTTCATTTCGTTTCTTCATCTTCTTCTGCATGCTCCAAACTTTTATCAGACAGTGTAACTGTCTTACAGACATACCTTCAAACTTACTCATTTATGTTCTTATATTTGTGGTACAAGTTAATTTGCCCTGGAGGCAAACAGTTCGGCGTTAACCGCAAAACGAAGGCACCCTCTTTTCGTTTTCGCAGGCACTGTAACTGAAAACGGCCTATAGGTCTTCCGGGAAAAGTTTCGGTGATAAGGTGTTTCCTTGTGCTGTTTGAGCCTCTCTCGACGTAATAATTGCTTCACTGGATCATGAGGGTTTCATCGGATAATGTTGTGGAAGCTGCACAATATTTCAACGAGACGGCTGTTCGTCATCTTCGGGTACTTACTGATATAGTGCTGCAGTTGCTCGCCAATATATACACTGACTTGCTAGAAAAGCGCAGGCGTCAAGAAGTGGGGCTATAACGCCATAGTAGACGAATCATAGAGCATGGCGACAGCCAGTGGCCCCTGCCGGAGAAAGTGCGCACAGTTTTCGCATGAGCGACACGGGAAAAGGACAGGCAGTGTCTTGGCGCCCAGTTTAAGTGTGAGGACTCCAATTATCCGGCTGTGTTGACTCGGATTCATTCGTCTGCGGCCGACGATGCATTAGTACCTCCAATGCTGCTTTCCATGCTTTGCTGAGTTGAAATCCCCTGTCTCTGTTAAACAGGTTGTTACTTAAACGTATTTCTACTGCTTATTTAATTACGGAGTCCCAGTATGTGGAACCGGACGAAAGGATCTCCGTCTGTCCGTAATTCATGCTGTGTCCCGAGTCAAGACAGTGATCAGCCGCAGCAGACTGAGCCCCCCTATCACCTTAATGAATTTACAAACAACCTAGCTGCCATGTAGTGAAATTGAAAGATATTTTGATTTTCAATCACACGATGAAAAATGGATGCGTCCTATCGAGTCAACGAAGCCATCGATAGATTTAATCTATCGACATAGAGGTAGCAATATTGGCTATAGCCTATCCAATTTTAAGCCAACACCAGCTACTGTACATTGTTGGCTTATTTGGGCTCATGTGTTGTTCTGTTAATCAGTTCACTTCTTGAAACTTCCTGGCAGATTAGAACTGTGTGCCGGACCGAGACTCGAACTCCGGAACTTTGCCTTTCGCGGGCAAGTGCTCTACCAAGCACGACTCACGACCCTTCCTCACAGCTTCAATCCTGCCAGTACGTCATCTCCTACCTTCCAAACTTCACAGAAGCTCTTCCGCGAACCTTGTAGAACTGGCACTCCTGGAAGAATGGATACTGCGGGACATGGCTTAGCCACAGCCTGGGGGATGTTTCCACTTCACTTCTTACTTGCAGCTGAATTTAATTTAAGTGCTACCGCTTACTGTTTTTGTGCTGTGTGCTGTTGTGATAGTTTCTAATTACGGATAAGTTTGTAACAAGAAAGAAGAGGAAAACCGATTCTGATTCGTTCACTGGTGTTATGGTAATTAATAAATATGTGTGCACTACTAATAGCCTAATTACGTATCTGTAGTTGTTTAATGTTATCATTGGAATCGTTATATGCACACTGGTAGAACTCCATATTTCAGTATTTCACAAGGCAGCGATGCTGTAAACATCATTACAAATAACATTACATTAAAATCAGTGCATAAAAATACATTTGGATTTGCCTGCGCCGCCCAAAAATCGCGTAGATACACAAAAAAATTACCCAATAGGCAGTGGTTGCATTTTCTTAAACAATTAGCTCAAAATTCTCTCATGGGGGGGGGGGGGGTCCGAATGGCAAGGTATCGTCCACTTTGGTCACCCAAACGATACTCAACTACTGAAACCAGTACCGATACGGAAAGATAGGGAAGGGTTTGTGGAGAGCGGAATGGATATAGTTCGTTCGTTTCTAAAAGATTTTTTTCAGGGGGTTGCTTGAATTCGTCCAAGCCTATTGCGCCCTTTGTCGTCGCCCCGGCCCCCACCCCCGCCCTCGGCGTTTTCGTCTAGAATCTATTCACACTCGTATGATATAACTGAAACTTTTAAAAATGCTTTTGATTGTCTTCGAACTGTAATGTTTTTAAGTTGTAAAGCAATGACATAAAAAATAATTTTTTCGTTACTTTTGTAACAGTACTTACACGTACACTCCTGGAAATGGAAAACAGAACACATTGACACCGGTGTGTCAGACCCACCATACTTGCTCCGGACACTGCGAGAGGGCTGTACAAGCAATGATCACACGCACGGCACAGCGGACACACCAGGAACCGCGGTGTTGGCCGTCGAATGGCGCTAGCTGCGCAGCATTTGTGCACCGCCGCCGCCAGTGTCAGCCAGTTTGCCGTGGCATACGGAGCTCCATCGCAGTCTTTAACACTGGTAGCATGCCGCGACAGCGTGGACGTGAACCGTATGTGCAGTTGACGGACTTTGAGCGAGGGCGTATAGTGGGCATGCGGGAGGCCGGGTGGACGTACCGCCGAATTGCTCAACACGTGGGGCGTGAGGTCTCCACAGTACATCGATGTTGTCGCCAGTGGTCGGCGGAAGGTGCACGTGCCCGTCGACCTGGGACCGGACCGCAGCGACGCACGGATGCACGCCAAGACCGTAGGATCGTACGCAGTGCCGTAGGGGACCGCACCGCCACTTCCCAGCAAATTAGGGACACTGTTGCTCCTGGGGTATCGGCGAGGACCATTCGCAACCGTCTCCATGAAGCTGGGCTACGGTCCCGCACACCGTTAGGCCGTCTTCCGCTCACGCCCCAACATCGTGCAGCCCGCCTCCAGTGGTGTCGCGACAGGCGTGAATGGAGGGACGAATGGAGACGTGTCGTCTTCAGCGATGAGAGTCGCTTCTGCCTTGGTGCCAATGATGGTCGTATGCGTGTTTGGCGCCGTGCAGGTGAGCGCCACAATCAGGACTGCATACGACCGAGGCACACAGGGCCAACACCCGGCATCATGGTGTGGGGAGCGATCTCCTACACTGGCCGTACACCACTGGTGATCGTCGAGGGGACACTGAATAGTGCACGGTACATCCAAACCGTCATCGAACCCATCGTTCTACCATTCCTAGACCGGCAAGGGAACTTGCTGTTCCAACAGGACAATGCACGTCCGCATGTATCCCGTGCCACCCAACGTGCTCTAGAAGGTGTAAGTCAACTACCCTGGCCAGCAAGATCTCCGGATCTGTCCCCCATTGAGCATGTTTGGGACTGGATGAAGCGTCGTCTCACGCGGTCTGCACGTCCAGCACGAACGCTGGTCCAACTGAGGCGCCAGGTGGAAATGGCATGGCAAGCCGTTCCACAGGACTACATCCAGCATCTCTACGATCGTCTCCATGGGAGAATAGCAGCCTGCATTGCTGCGAAAGGTGGATATACACTGTACTAGTGCCGACATTGTGCATGCTCTGTTGCCTGTGTCTATGTGCCTGTGGTTCTGTCAGTGTGATCATGTGATTTATCTGACCCCAGGAATGTGTCAATAAAGTTTCCCCTTCCTGGGACAATGAATTCACGGTGTTCTTATTTCAATTTCCAGGAGTGTATTTTGGTTTGGGGAACAGTTATTTCTTTCTTGAGCAGACAGCGTTTAATTTAAATGATGGTTTGAGTAGGATTTCGACAATATGCATAGTTCAGGGTGTAATCTTACCCTCCCTCAGTATACCAATAGATTTTCACTCTTCTAAATAATTGACTCGTTTCATTAGCTTCGAGAGCAGTAAGATGACCAAATGACTTTTTTTACTTATCTTCATTTTCTCGTAGTTGGCTCCAGTTCGTCACGTCTAGGGGTTGATTCTTGAGGCTGAATTTTTTTACTTTGTAGGTTCCAGACGACATGATAACGTATTAAGTAGGCCTGCTGCGTAATTTATGTTTTTTTTTATTCTATCACATTTTTCTGTATAACATTGTCCTTACAATTTTCACTTCCATGAAACCAAAAATTACATTGTTATTGCCAAACATAAAAACACGTCCGATTCCATCAGAGGCATGCCCACTACTAACTCATTCTGCAATACTAAAAGTATGTCCAAGAGGTTTCAAACATTCTTGACAAAAGAAGAATCTTCACCAACTTATATCATTATTTTACAAATAAATCCACAAACAAGTTTAACAAATATCGTCAGTCTGCGCAATTAAAAATATGAATTTTAAGTGTGCCGAATATTTGGTAATGTTAAATGTTTCTAAAGAAAAGTAATTTTAACTGTACATACAGAGTTAATGCATATCGATTGTAATAGAGTAATTTCTCTTTATACATTTTATCCTGAAATACAATACATCGTATACTAATTCATGTGAGATTCTTTTTATTAAACAGCTGAGATAATATTAACCTATACAAGATTCGAAAATATTTTTGGTATTGATTACTTCTGTTGAATAGAGGTAATGTTAGAGGAGGGTGTCCCTTTGGGGATATTTACATTGGAATGCGGCTAGCGATTGTCTTTTGTAGTGTGTGTTTCTGCATAAAGATTACTCACTTGTCGAACAGCGTTATATCATATCTTCAAGTTTTACTACAATAAGAATGCTCTTCTGTGAAATGTCTTACTCGTAATATCCTTGGAACAGTGAGTCCAAACGTCACAACTCTAACCTATTTGTAAATAAACGTCTTAGAACGACAACGTTTGTTGTGCATCGTCGAGTAGGTTATTAGCATCAAAGACTGTATAACCATACACTATGTAATCCAAAGTATGCGGACACCCCCAAAAACATACGTTTTTCATATTAGGTGCATTGTGCTGCCACCTACTGCCAGGTACTTGATATCAGCGACCTCAGTAGTCATTAGACATCGTGCGAGAGCGGATTGGGGCGCTCCGTGGAACTCACGGACTTCGAACGTGGTCAGGTGATTGGGTGTCACTTGTGTCATACTTCTGTACGCGAGATTTCCACGCTCCTAAACATTCCTAGGTCCACTGTATCCGATGTGATAGTGAATTAGAAACGTGAAGGGACACGTACAACACAAAAGCGTACAGGCCGACATCGTCTGTTGTCTGCCAGAGACCGCAGACAGTTGAAGAGGGTCATAACGTGTAATAGGCAGACATCTATAGAGACTATCACACAGGAATTCCAAACTGCATCAGGATCCACTGCAAGTACTGTGACAGTTAGGCGGGACGTGAGGAAACTTTGATTTCATTGTCGAGAGGCTGCTCATCAGCCACACATCACGCCGGTAAATGCCAAACGACGCCTCGCTTGGTGTAAGAAGCGTAAACATTGAACGACTGAACAGTGGAAAAATGCTATGTGAAGTGACGAATCACGGTGCACAATATGGCCATCCGATGGCAGGGTGTGAGTATGGCGAATGCCCGGTGAACGTCGTCTGTCAGCGTGTGTAGTGCCAACAGTAAAATTCGGATCCCGTAGTGTTATGGTGTGGTCTTGTGTTTCATGGAGGGGACTTCCAACCCTTGTTGTTTTGCGTGTCACTGTCATAGCACATGCCTACATTAATGTTTTAAGCACCTTCTTGCTTCCCACTGTCGAAGAACAATTCGGAGATGGCGATTGCAACTTTCAACACGATCGAGCACCTGTTCAGAAAGCACGGCCAGTGGCGGAGTGGTTACAAGACAATGACATCCCCGTAATGGACTTCACAGCATAGAGTCCTGACCTAAATGCTATAGAACAACTTTGGGATGTTTTGGAATGCCGACTTCGTGCCAGGCCTCACCGACCGACATCGATACCTCTCCTCAGTGCAGCTCTCCGTGAAGAATGGGCTGCCATTCGCCAAGAAACCTTCCAGCACGTGGTTAAACGTATGCCTGTTAGAGTGGAAGCTGTCATCAAGGCAAAG
The DNA here is from genome assembly GCF_023898315.1 of Schistocerca nitens. Lineage (NCBI taxonomy): Eukaryota > Metazoa > Arthropoda > Insecta > Orthoptera > Acrididae > Schistocerca > Schistocerca nitens. The sequence goes on from NC_064617.1 coordinate 844,781,418, forward strand.
TGTGGGCCAACACGTTATTGAATTCCAGCGTTATCGATGGAGTGCGCCACGAACTTTAAGTCATTTTCAGCCAAGGTGTCCGGATACTTTTGATTACATAGTGTATTATCATGGGTAAATACTAACTCTTTTAAGAGGTCGCATAGATCAGAAATCTAGTTGTAATCTGTGCATGAATCAATGTTAAGGACGGAAAACTGAAGTTCATGGTATTTGTGTACCCCTTTTTGTTTTATAAATGAATAGTCCCCCTCCGTATGCGAGTGGTCAACGGTACAGACCCTCATGTGGAGGACCCAAGTTCGATTCCTGGTACTGCCAGGGATATTCTCTTGGTCAGAGGACTAGACCAGGGTGCTCACAGCCTAGTGATGTCAACTGGGGAGCTGCCTGAGAGAGAGGCATCGCCTCCAAGGTCGGAATGTCGACAACCGGCCGGGAGCGCGGTGTGCTGTCCCCATGCCCCTCCATACCGCATCTGATGATGAATTATGAGGATGACATGGCGGTCGGTCGACTATTACGCGGTCTTCACTGCCTGATCGCGGGTTTCTTTATCTTGCATAAATAAATTTGGCTGCCATAATTTCAAGATGACTGCTAAAGTAATCATTTAAAAAGAAGTTCTTGATCACTTAAAGAAACAAGAATTTTAATGAAATGAAAGATACCTTAATAAAATTTGAGACTGAATTGAGGAACTAGGGATGCTTTGATGTACTGAAGGAAGTCTGCCTTGGTTTCATGTAAGTTGTAAAATTAAATGCAAGATTGTAGTACAAGAAAAATAGCCATTGTCGAAAGAGGTTTGAGCCCTTTTAACTTTATAAGTTATTCAACCCAACGTTGAGATTGTTTTGCTCTGCTATAGTGAACTTCATGTCATAAGACTGAATTGTGCTTTGTTAGGAAAGAGGTAGTACATATATTAGAATTTTAATTCGTATGGCAGTAAAGAGATCATAATGCCAAATAAATATTTAATTGAGCATTTGGAAACTCCTGATATACACTCTTTTAAGAAAAACTTTTCTTGTTTAATTTTATATACCAAATACTATTTGCATGAAGGTCACCCAAAAGCAAATTATGGACATACAATTAAAAGATAAATAAATATGTTTTCAGAATAAATGAAAAACATGAGTCTTTTTAAAATTCTCTTTAATAAACCGGACCCCCACGTTGACAAAATCCTGGCTATGGCCTTGGCATATCCGAAGGAATATTACATCGTACTTCTGAATAACATAGGCTCTGCAGTCTGCCATATCGTACTTACCCGACGGCCCCGAGTAAGCGACTTTCAACTAAAATGTCTCGCCTGTACGGGAATATACGTAACGAATGTACGAGTACAGGTTATAGACACATGGCTCATGATATCTGGAAGTTTGGGTCTGGCCAGGAATTGTGCTCGGATAGCCTAATGATAAGGCGATCGCCCGCCATAAGCGGGAAATCCGGGTCTGAGTCCTTGTCCGGCAATAATTTTCATTGTTGTCATTCGATTACACAGCTGATGGTTGCTCATATTCCCTTGTGTATATATTTAATGTATTTGATAAAGGCTGTAGTCGCTTACTTGTCCGAAGGAACATTGCATCGTAACTCTGAATAACACCGTGTTTATCCGACGATCCCGGGCAAGCGACATTCAAGTCAAATGTCTCGCTTGTACAAGAATATACAGGGTGGTCCACTGATCGTGACCGAGCCAAATAAGCGTCAAACGAAAAAACTACAAAGAACGATACTCGTCTAGCTGGAAGGGGAAACCAGATGGCGCTATGGTTGGCCCGCTAGATGGCGCTGCCATAGGTCAAACGGATATCAACTGCGTTTTTTTTAAATAGGAACCCCCATTTTTATTACACATTCGTGTAGTACGTAAAGAAATATGAATGTTTTAGTTGGACCACTTTTTTCGTTTTGTGATAGATGGCGCTGTAATAGTCACAAACATATGTCTCACATTTTTAGACGAATAGTTGGTAACAGGTAGGTTTTTTAAATTAAAATACAGAGCGTAGGTACGTATGAACATTTTATTTCGGTTGTTCCATGTGATACATGTACCCTTGTGAACGTATCATTTCTGAGAATGCATGCTGTTGCAGCGTGATTACCTGGAAATACCACATTAATGCAATAAATACTCAAAATGATGTCCGTCAACCTCAATGCAATTGGCAATACGTGTAACGACATTCCTCTCAACAGCGAGTAGTTCGCCTTCCGTAATGTTCGCACATGCATCGCCAAAGCGCTGACGCATGTTGTCAGGCGTTGTCGGTGGATCACGATAGCAAATATCCTTTAACTTTCCCCACAGAAAGAAATTCGGGGACGTCAGATACGGTGAACGTGCGGGCCATGGTATGGTGCTTCGACGACCAATCCACCTGTCATGAAATATGCTATTCAATACCGCTTCAACCGCACGCGAGCTATGTGCCGGACACCCATCATGTTGGAAATACATCGCCATTCCGTCATGCAGTGAAACATCTTGTAGTAACATCGGTAGAACATTACGTAGGAAATCAGCATACATTGCACCATTTAGATTGCCATCGATAAAATGGGGGCCAATTATCCTTCCTCCCATAACGCTGCACCATACATTAACCCGCCAAGGTCGCTGATGTTCCACTTGTCGCAGCCATCGCGCATTTTCCGTTGCCCAATAGTGCATATTATGCCGGTTTACGTTTCCGCTGTTGGTGAATGACGCTTGGTCGTTAAATAGAACGCGTGCAAGATATCTGTCATCGTCCCGTAATTTCTCTTGTGCCCAGTGGCAGAACTGTACACGACGTTCAAAATCGTCGTCATGCAATTCGTGGTGCATAAAAATATGGTACGGGTGCAATCGATGTTGATGTAGCATTCTCAACACCGACGTTTTTGAGATTCTCGATTCTCGCGCAATTTGTCTGCTACTGATGTGCAGATTAGCCAGACAGCAGCTCAAACACGTACTTGGGCATCATCGTTTGTTGCAGGTCGTGGTTGGCGTTTCACATGTGGCTGAACACTTCCTGTTTCCTTAAATAACGTAACTATTCGGCGAACGGTCCGGACACTTGGATGATGTCCTCCAGGATACCGAGCAGCACACACAGCACACGCCCGTTAGGTATTTTGATCACAATAGTCATACATCAACACGATATCGACCTTTTCCGCAATTGGTAAACGGTCCATTTTAACACGGGTAATGTATCACGAAGCAAATACCGTCCGCACTGGCGGAATGTTACGTGATACCACGTACTTATACGTTTGTGACTATTACAGCGCCATCTGTCACAAAGCGAAAAAAGTGGTCCAGCTAAAACATTCATATTTCTTTACGTACTACACGAATATGTAATAAAAATGGGGGTTCCTATTTTTAAAAAACACAGTTGATATCCGTTTGACCTATGGAAGCGCCGTCTAGCGGACCAACCATAGCGCCATCTGGTTTCCCCCTTCAAGCTAGATCAGTTTTGTTCTTTGTAGTTTTTTTAGTTTGATGCTAATTTCATGAGATATTTGGCCCAGTGACTATCAATGGACCACCCTGTATATAATGAATGTACGAGTACAGATTGTAGATACTTGGTTGACAACATACGGACATTTGGGTCTGGCCATGAGTCGTGCTAGCATAGCCTAATGTCATAAAAATTAAATAGATGAATAAAAGAACATAGATAAACCCGCTACATCCTCTCCCTGATCCTTCGATTCTATAACACGTTGCGTGGGCGTGGCGGCGGGATGGCCACGCCTCGGGTGTCGACCACTGACCTACCCGTCGTCCTGCTCCTACAGTGGTTCCTTCAAAAAATTAAAAAAAATAAAATAAAAATGTTAAGGCGATCGCTCGCGAGAAGCGGAAATTCCGGCTTCGAGTCCCGGTCGGGCACAAATTTTCATTGTCGTCTTTTCATCATGCAGCTGATGGCCGTTCATATTCGCAATTGCAAATGCATTTCATGGTTTTCATAACGGCTGTAGTCGCTGCAGCGCTTGTCTTCTGACATGTACGCATGTCCGAAGGAACATTGCACTGTAATTCTGAATAACAAAGGCTCTGCAATATCGTGCTGATTAAATTATTTTGTACGTTCCTCTTGTACAACTTCCCCCCATGATGTTCAAACATTTCAATTTGACGTCGTTATCTCCCAGCAATCGGCTTCCACATGCAAAGTCACTAACGCACGATTGTGCGGTGGCGCTCATCTCTGAGGTACGCCGGTTCGAACCCTCGTGGTGGAAATTTTTCAGTATTTGGTCTGGAAGGGGAGAAGAGGTGGTTGCATAAAGTATCTGATCACCAGTCTTGTAGTGCCTCGAGAATTCCGACGCTAATTCTAGAGATCCTCCACCGTCTCGAACACCCGATATTTTACGTAAGAGCGTGAGAAACTGGAGAATGTCTACCTCGCGCCGGTTTTCTGTGTGCGCAGGGTGGACGTGTGTCAAGAGAATGCCACAAGGTGAACGGTTGATCGGCGCGGGCAAGTGGTTGCCTCGCTCGTCACAGAAGTTACATGACCAGCACTAGGAGCAAGCGCGCCTTACTCCGTGACGGTGCTACGTCAGTCATTATTGTGAACAGCTGAATTATGTGAAAGAAAGAAAAGACACTTACTTTTACTTACTTACTCACTGACTCTCTAGAGTTGCGGACGGTGGACTTGTGAGAACCTTGAGGGATTTTTTGGAACTGTATTTATTGCAAAAGTAATCAATAGCTTCTGACAGACCGGGAGTCATTGGTTTTTCGGAATATGATTCATTGACGTGAAATTGTTATGTGGTGTTCTGTTTGTGGAAGTGAAATATAGAAGGGTTGATTTAAAAGTATTCTGAGTGTGCGCAATAATTTTAAGAGTAGAGAAAATTCCTCCAAACAGCATCATATCTTCGGAGGAGAAGTTGTGGAGATCGTCACAGCCGGCTATCCTGAGAAGAAGATCGGCAAAACACCTCCACGTAAGTCCAATGATGAAGAGGACGTGTGAGTCTTGCACACCAGCAGCACATTTCTTCCTCTAGTCGCCAGAAACCGCCAGAGTCTTAGCACCAACGTCCTGGAGTAACTTACAAATCTCTCCTCAGTGTCTCAAGAAGTGACGACATGAAATTTGTTATTAATAATCAGTTCAAAAATAATAGCAAAATGCGTAGCTACAACACTAGAAGAAAGGATTATCTTCACTATTCTGGGTTAAATCGGACTTTCGTACAGATAGGGGTGAGCTATGCTGCCACAAAAATGTTTGGTCATCTAAGAAATTGCATTAAAAGTCTGACACAAAGCCAGCCACCATTTAAACAAAAAATTAAAGGAATTTCTGAATAGCAACTCCTTCTACTCAATAGATGAATTTTTAGATATGAAGTAGTAATTGCAGAAAAAAATATAAATTTTAAGATATGAAGTAGAAAAAAGTTATATTGTATGTTGTATTGTATTGTATTGTAAGTTATATTGTATGTCGTATTCATGATCTGTGGAGCAAGTATGAGTGTAATGTAATGTAACGCGACACTGCTGATAGTGATCGGTCGTCTGTTGGGGACGTTAAATTCGACGATCCCTTTATTACTACTCGAGAGGAGTAGGTTGTGTGCCGGTACCAGATGTCACCCTCTTCCTACCCTTCATGCATAGCATCCTAAATCCAACACTACACTGTACAGTCGATCATTACAGTTGTTCACACAACACATATACACAGCCGACACTTAATAACAGGTCAGAGGAAGGCGACGAGAAGCCACATCAACTAGGACCTCATCTAGAAAGGCAATGCGGGATTCGTGGCTCTGGTTCCCTACGCTCGTTTCAATGAGAGCAAAAGTATTGTATGCAAACGACCACTAACAAAAGCAGGCAACTGTAAGTAGGGTGAGAGCGTAAATAAATCAATACCTGGATTGATTGGGAAGCATACATAACATTGTAACATCTTCAGTAAGCAGAAGATATGGAACTTAAACGAAGCCAGCAGCTGTGGCCGAGTGATTCTAGGCGCTTCAGTCCGGGACCGCGCTGCTGCTACGGTCGCAGGTTCGAATCCTGCCTCGGGCATGGATGTGTTTCATGTCCTTAGGTTAGTTAGGTTAAAGTAGTTCTAAGTCTAGGGGACTGATGACCCATAGTGCTCAGAGCTATTTGAACCATTTGAACTTAAACGAAACTCTTCACCTTAAGCTACAAGAGACAGTCGAATGAAAACCGATCAACGGGACCGTGATGTAGTCCCATTCAGAAGTCATCATCATACACGTTAAGACATTTATCCCACTGAGAGACGAGACGAGACCAATCCCTGTTTCGTAGAACTCGGTCGGCCGTTGATGGCTCTGCATCCACTCTTGCACTTCAACATCCGACTGAAGTCGGCGTCCACACATGTCTTTCTCCAGGTCGCCAAAGATGTGAAAACCATACGGTGAAAGATCGGGGCTGTACCGAATCGCTGAAGCGTAGCCTAAGTCCGATTGGCACTGTGGAGGTTGTAACGCACCTCTTTCTCCGGGGGACAAATATTAATTATTATCAGTAGTAGTATATTAAGCTACAAATTATCATTTTAAACCTGTGTGGTCTCCCTGGTGTGCCTAGTCGACCACAAGTCCCCGTCACGCTGCTCACTCTAACAACAGAGTACATACAGGGTTGAAGACATGGAGAAAGAAAGGTATCATCACAATTTGAATTTAGAATAATATAACTTTCTTACCTTTATTGGTCGTTGTTGCACGCTCGTGGTCCAGTGATGAATCTCGCCATTCGCTGTTTGTTAAATCAATTTGAGGTCCATGGTGTGTATTCTGCTGCGTAAGAACTGACACATATTTAAACTTCCAACTTTTATTTTATAAATGCTGATCGTGACGATATTCAATAATTTTCACTGTAACAGCTTTTCCAATACATCATTTCGTTCGGCCGGCCGGGGTGGCCGAGCGTTTCTAGGCGCTACAGTCTGGAACCGCGCGACCACTGCGGTCGCAGGTTCGAATCCTGCCTCGGGCATGGATGTGTGTGATGTCCTTAGGTTAGTTAGGTTTAAGTAGTTCTAAGTTCTAGGTGACTGATGACCTCAGAAGTTAAGTCCCATAGTGCTCAGAGCCATTTGAATCATTTGAACCATCATTTCGTTCCCTCTATCCTTGACCTTCTCGAAGCAAGCGTATTACAAGACGTCTCAACACCAACTGCCCATTGTCTCTACACCCGCCAACCAACGGCTCCTGTTCACAGAGCTTACAAACTGTGCAGTCCTGCCAACCTTTGTTGTATATCGATGTTTTACGCATCGCACGTGTATATATATATATATATATATATATATATATATATATATATATATATATATATATATATGAAAAACGTAGTATGAAAAATGAAAAGTGTTTATAATATAGTTCTGTGGCAATATACCTCATGATTGTCCTCATATTAACAGTTTTGTAACAAAATAATAATATGTTTATGTTTACGTAGTTTAAGTTCACTCGCTCCTTCAAGTTGATTGACGGCACCGCACACCTCGCCAGCCGGTGCTATCGGTAGTTTCAGTAGTCGGTTACATTACAAGGTGCAACAGGATGATTTCGTCCGACAGCATTCCGCCTATCTGAGGACAAACGGCAAAGCCAACAGTGGAAACATCCCACATTTCCCCAGCCAAAGAAATCCAAAGCTGTTCACTCAAGTTCTGGTAAGGTCACAATGACCAGCTTCTTCGACTGCAGGGGACCTCCGCTCATCGAGTTCTTCCAGCGGGGAACCAGAATCAATGCGCAGTGGTATAAAGACACATTGCAGAAACTGCGACACACCATAAAGTCAAAACACCCGTGAATGCATCCTCTGGCAGCAGGAAGCATCCTCTGGCACGATAGCGCCCGCCCCCACACTGACAATTGACGAAGGCTAAGCCTCAGCGGTTTAGTTGGGAAACACGGCAACATCCTCAGTACGGTCCGCATCTTTCACCGTCTGATTTACACATCTTTTGCGACCTGAAGAAAAAGACATGCGGTGACGTCGGTTTCCGTCGGACGGGGAAGTGCAAGAGTGGGCGCGGTTTTAGATCCGTCAGCGGCCAACTGCGTTCTACGAAACAGATATTGATCGTCTGGTCTGCCAGTGGCATAAATGTCTTAACGCATGGGATGATTATTTTTTAATGGTACCATTCCACTGTCCCGTTGTGGCGGGTGTGCGATGTTCATTTCACTGCCCTTTGTAGCCTAATGCCATGACGCTACGATCGCGTGTGTAGCGTGCTCAGTGTTGTCGAGTAACATTTTCACTGAATTTAAAATTTCGAGAAACTTCTTTTCTGTACGTAACGTCTGCTTGTTCGCTTTGCGATCTTTGGCAATGACAGTGTGGATCATGTGACTGAAAAACAGTTTAGTATTAGATGTTGTACGTGTCGACAAAACGATATTAGTTCTTCTTTGTAACACGAGGGGTGTATTTTTAATGGGCGGCTCCGTTTCACAGCACCGCAACAGGAGGGACTCTGTACTACACTGCTTGACTAATCACAGGACGATTTCGGCAGCCAGGCGTTTCACGCGGGGCCGATTCATGGCCCGTAATGAAAGCGGTGCAGGAAGTAAATCACGTGGGGGAGCTGCCCACGAATTCCAACAGAGCGCGCGGCACATTCATAATCGGTGGCCGCCTTATGCAGCTTGATTGCCGGAGGCTAAGGCGCTCGCTGACGTTTTAATCCGCCGCCGGCGAGTTATGGGCTGCATAACATACAGCCGTGTTCCTCAATAGCCCTGCAATGCGTCTCTTGCCGCCACGGACTCATTCGTTCCGCGGAGCGCTTTACTACCCCAGCAGTATGTATCGGTAGTGGTCTGAAATAGCACTGTTGATATTCTGTAAAATATGGGTAATCTGATATAAAAGTCTATCTTGCCTCTCGATATGTCGGAATAAAGTGTCGGTATATCGACAGAAAAAAATTAATATACCTGCCTGTAAAAATATCGGCTGCACATTGTAAATGTACTGCCGATTTTAGATCTCCATATTTAAGTACTGATTTATTATTATATATTCTGTACATCAACAGCAGCTTCACTATCCCGCTTAGAGCAAGAGTTGAAAGGAAAACAATGCGCGACCGCGCTTGGCGATAACCACTTTGCTAACAATATGAAAGTGCATCTAAGTGGCACAATAAAAGATTTCCGATGAGTCCGTCTTTCGGTTTCCTCACATATCGGATTTGTCCGGAACAATTTATATCGACTTCCCTGTTTTTTTTTTTTTTTTTTTTTCATTTCTGCCTACGCCAGCGGTCTAGCAGTTATAGTGCCAAAATTGCGTACCGAAGCTATACGTTGCAGTTTCTGTTGGTAGCGCCGAGTGCCGATTACGTCACATTTCCCCTCACACATCTCCACCAACCGCAAAGACTAGTCTTGTCATTTAGATCTTTGTTCAACACTTTCAGCAACTGTTTTCGAAAAATAACGATGAAAAGAAACATCACACTAATTGTGTAAAAAATTGTTTGTAAAGCAACAGGTGGGCTACTTCTTCACATCGGAAATCTTGATATTCCATTCACTCTTCTTTGTGCCATCTATACTTGCCTCACATAATCAAAGATAAAGACTGGACTTGATGAAAGCTCAAAAGGTAGTAAGACTCCTTCTCACAATGAAAGTAAAATTATATTCTACTACAACTTCAAATATTAAATATCTTCATTCGACATTTACCTTCTAATATCGATAAATTAGTGAAAAATGTATTGCCGATATATATCGTCATGTTCTGGAGTAAATATCGATATTTCGATGATTTATCAATAGCTGTAGTCTGTAGCCATGGGTGAGTAAAAGGTATTATAGACGACAACATTCTCCCGCACTTGCTGTTAGTTGGTTTAAAATATCCTTCTACTTTGTATCGGTATTTAGTTACTTCAGTCCTTTCCTTTCCTGCCATTCATACGTGCACTGTGTCGGTTCCTGTGCTGGACAACGATTATCGTATTTTTACTTTCATTTAATTCATTATGAGATTTTGTTCAAAGCCTGCAACTGTTAAAACTATGGCGCCTTATTACTTTCTCCAAATGCTCCGCAGCTGTTTGTCAAATTGAGCCGCGCGGGATTAGCCTAGCGGTCTTAGGCGCTGCAGTCATGTACTGATCCCGGCGGAGGTTCGAGTCCTCCCTCGGGAATGGGTGTGTGTGTTTGTCCTTACGATAATTTAGGTAAAGTAGTGTATAAGCTTAGGGACTGATGACCTTAGCAGTTATGTCCCATAAGATTTCACACACACACAAACATTCTAATCATCCGATTACGCTCTAACTAGTCGGCTTCCAACATATGCTACACAGACGAAACAAAACCCCACTCACTGATAACAACTACAAGAATGAATTACAGACAATCAGGCAAATAGCTGAAGAGAATGGATATGACACAAACACTATAGATAAACTGAACCGCAAAATTAAAAGGACACCCAATACACATAAACAAAAGCCTCCTCGTCAACTTACAAGCACACAGAACACACATATGAGCACACATGAACAAGAAACACCCACAACGACAAAAAGGTGGTTCACTCTAACCTACAACAACAAAACAGTCCACAGAATAGGTAACATACTCAAAAAAACAAGGGGTAAAAAATTGCCTACAGGACAGACTACACAGAGAAACCGAAGGACAACCAACAAAAGCACAGACAAACACAACACATCTGGTATTTACCAACTAACATGTCAGGACTGCAAATCAGTTTATATAGGACAGACAAGCAGAAACTTTAATACCAGATACACAGAATACAGAAGAGCATTAAAAAGTAACAGCTGTCATTCCACATTTGCTGAACACCTTATGGACAAGAAAGATAACCCAACAAACATCAATACTGATTTGAAAATACTCAAATGCAGCAACAGCCCCCCACAAAAACTACTAATTGAAAAAAATTATCAGATACAAAAAGCCATAGTGAAAGGAAAACAAGTGATAAATGAATACACAACTTTCTGCAATGTAACTCTGTTCTCTGTCCTCAAAGAATAATTAGACAAGACCAACCTATAGAGATCTCACCCCCCCCCCAACCCCACCCCCACACACATACAAAGAAAAATAAAGAGAAAAAGAAAAATCCTCAATCCTCAGTCCTACTCTCTCTCTCTCTCTCTCTCTCTCTCTCTCTCTCTCTCTCTCTCTCTCTCTCTCTCCCTTTTCGCACACACACACACACACAAACAAACAAAAAAGTAATAATAATAACGAAAACTCCTCAAAACTACTCTCCCTCTCTCTCTCTCCCACTCTCTCTCTCTCTCTCTCTCTCCCTCTCCCTCTCTCTCTCTCTCCCTCTCTCTCATACACACACACACACACACACACACACAAAATGCACAAACACCTATGAAAGATTCAGAACAACCACCAGGTACACCTTCAACTGTTCCACCATCAGCCATCTTGCTTTTACACCTTCAGCTCTTCCACTGTCCGCAATGTTTGTTTTTGCATCTGGGAAACAGTGAAACAGTGACACTGACAGATCAATATATAGTGTTTGACAGCGATGAAGATGAGGAAAAAGAAAAGTTAGTGAAACATAATGTAAATAGGCACACACACAGAATTAATTACTTTCAGGCATAGCCATAACAATTTCAAATCGTAATTTTGGCTTAAGTAATTTGTCTACTTTAAGGTGTAAGTGGTTGCAGATGACAAACTGCAAAACAAAAGACACCGTAGAAACATAATACATCAGGAAAGCGACACCATGTGGTAAAAAGGTATGAATTCATAATTTTATGTATTTTTTCAAATATCTGTAATTACTATTTAAAAACTAATATTTACAAGTATACAAACAGTAAAGAACATTATTTATCTTTAACATCCATAAAATAAAAGCCCACTGAAGATGCTGCAACTGCAGTGAAACATGTTTTTCTAAAGGCGGACCCTATCCAAATACATATGTATTAAAAAACAAAACCAATAGAAACAATTTTTATGTTTTGTCGTTTTTCTTTAAAACTATGAAAACGTCAACGCGTCATAAGAGCCACCTGAAACTTTCTATTTTCTCTTGGAACCAATACGTCACAGTTGTCAGAGGAAAACTCACGTTACTCCCACTAGAGGACCTCACTACTGACTACAGCTTTGAATGCACAAAGTCTAAAGCTGACTTCTACGGAATATCACAATATTAGACTCTCAAATGTCTTTGAGCACTACGGGACTTAATTATCTGAGGTCATCAGTCCCCCACAATATTAGACTGCGGCCTTCATAAAATGGTTCAAATGGTTCTAAGCACTATGGGACTTACATCTGAGGTTATCAGTCCCGTAGACTTAGAACTACTTAAACCTAACTAACGTAAGGACATCACACACATCCATGCCCGCGGCAGGATTCGAACCTGCGACCGTAGCGTCAGGGAAAAATAGAGCTTCCGTCGTGATCGTGGACTCGGAGGAGTGCCATGATGCGTTGCGTCAGCCGCCAAACATCCTTTGCCTCGCCGCACTGCAGAGAGTGTTCGTCGGTGTCCTGCATGCCACATATAAGGCAGAGCGGGGAATCTACCATACGAATGACGTACAATCGTTGGTGGTTGACTGTCTTGCGGCTGATTAATGTACACCATGACGATCTCGCTGCTGTGGTGAGGAGAGGCGTATGGACAGCTCGCCAAATCTGTCTCCAGTCTCGGGCTGGGTACTTAAGTTCGACAACATTGCTGCCATGATGACGCCGCAAGCTACGCTACAGAATACAGGGCTACGCTAGCAATCACTTTATTTATGGAAATAAACAGTACAGTCTCCCACAAACTTTATATATTCACAACATCCTTTACCTTTAATCCAAATATATACAGATTCATTTACAGAAACCTTACGTCTATTTCTAGTGTAAAGGGATAGTGAGGAAGGTGAGGTATATACAGATTTTCCAAAGTCTTTATTAGCCAATTCTCCAATATGGTAGGTGCGGAAGGCGATGACATCACGATCGACGAAACTCTCCAGGCCACCAACTGCAGGAACACTAGATCCACCTCTTACGATGGCTACTGTTAGCCATCCATTCCCATGTGAAAATGTATCATTCAAGTCAATACTAAAATTGAGTCTGCAACCACGAAAAACACAAGGTCCTTCGACGAGTTCACTGGCAGAAATGTTCTTCAACTTGTTAGTCTTCTTGTCGGCAGCAGAAGTTGTCATTTCAATGTTCTCGATACTTTTGTAAACTGTTTGACGGGATCGTCGACGGTATCTTCTGTAGGGCATCGTGGCAGCGTTCAATGCAGTTGCCTGTGCAGCAGCAGCAGCGCGAATGAGCAGGCTGTGGCCTGTTCGCTCGCTTTCATACGCGCAGAGTGCGTGACCTTGATTCGGACTTAGCCGATTTCACTATCTACCATACGAATGTCGTACAATCGTTGGTGGTTGACTGTCTTGCGGCTGATTAATGTACACCATGACGATCTCGCTGCTGTGGTGAGGAGAGGCGTATGGACAGCTCGCCAAATCTGTCTCCAGTCTCGGGCTGGGTACTTAAGTTCGACAACATTGCTGCCATGATGACGCCGCAAGCATCGATATATTTCACGGGTAGTGGGGATTCTTGTAGAAGGTATCTGTAACTGAACATAACTAAAATCAACAAAGAATCGCGCGACGTGAGAAAAAGAGGGCGATATTGTGCCTTCCGCCACCGGCAGTTCATAGGACGTGGGAAGAAGCACATCCAGGATCGCCGACGTGATGGCGTGTTGCCGTTGGTTCCAAGTTCGTAGCGTCGCTCGCAGGTACTGAGCTAGAGCCTTGTTCCGCACATCCGTGAGGTTAAGTCCTCCAGAATGGTGTGGGAGAGTTAAAGTCTCGTATTTGATCTTAAACAACATTCCTTGGCTGACATAGTATCCAAAGGTCGCCATTAATCTGTCAGCAATACCATGTGGCATTGGCAGTACCTGTGCCAGGTGCGGCAGTCGCGAGGCCAGATGAACATTAGTGTAGTCCACCCTTTGGAGCAGGTCGTGCGTTCGGAGTGAATTGTTGCGTATGTGCAGTCGGACGTGCTGGAGGAGACGTCGATAGCTCGCCGCCGCTGATTGCCGTAGCGATCGGGTGAACAAGACACCTAAGCATCGCAAGATGTCCACCGTCGTAAACGGATTGTGCAGAGCGTCCAGCCCTCGACCGATGTGAATGATCTTGGTTTTATTCATGTTGACCCTGCTTCCCGTACTACTCCGCAGCTACTCCGTACGTAGTAAGAAGGGTAACCACCTTACTTACTTTGTTCTCCGACCGGACGTGTATCTTCAAGTCGTCGCAAACTCGGGACATTTGCCTTTCGCGGGCAAGTGCTCTACCAACTGAGCTACCCAAGCACGACTCACGCCCCGCCCTCACAGCTTTACTTCCGCCAGTTCATCCACTCCTACCTTACAAACTTTACAGAAGCTCTCCTGCGAACGTTGCAGAACTATCACTTGCCCGCGAAAGGCAAAGGTCCCGAGTTCGAGTCTCGGTCCGGCACACAGTTTTAATCTACCAGGAAGTTTCACATCAGTGCACACTCCGCTGCAGAGTGAATGTCTCATTCTGGAAATTAACAGATAATTTTAGCTTCGAACACTAACTGAAATCATATCTGCTTGACAAAACCTTCTACTCATAGAAGAATTTCTGAGTGTGTAGTTCTGTGGTGTGTGTGTGTGTGTGTGTGTGTGTGTGTGTGTGTGTGTGTATTTTTAAGAGAGGAAAAGGGAGACTGAACATAGTTAAGTACACACAGATCAGCTCGAACATTTTGAAGCCAGAGCATTATGACCATATAGATAATATCCGGTATGTTCACCTTTGGCACTGATAACAGCGGCGAAGCGTAGTGGCATGGAACCAATGAGGCTTGGTAGGTCGCTGGAGTGAGTTGGCACCACATCTGCACACACAAGTCACGTTATTCCATTAAATACCGGGGAGAGGGCCGATGAGCTCTAACGATGCGTTTAATCACATCCCAGTGGTGTTCGACAGGGTTCACACCTGGCGAGTTGGGGGCCAGCACATCAATTGGAACCCGCCACTGTGTTCCTGCAACAACTCCATCACATTCCTGGCCTTGTGACATGGCGCATTACCTGTTCGGAAACATGGTCATCATGAAGTGATACAAGTGGTCTGCAGTCAGTGTACCGTGCTTCTTGGCCGTCATGGTGTCTTGCACCAGCTCCACTGGACCCATGGATGCCCACGTGAATGTTCCCCAAAGCATAATGGAGCCGCCGCCATGTTGTCTCCGTCTCGCGGTACAAATGTCAAGGAGTTGTTCTCCTGCAAGACTACGAATTCGCGCCCTCCCATAGGCATGATGAAGATATCGGGAATCATCATACCATGCAACGCTCTGCCACTGCGCCAACATCTAGTGCAGATGGTCGCGTGCCCATTTCAGTCGTAGTTGCAGATGTCGTGGTGTTAACATTGGCACATGCATGGGTAGTTGGCTGCGGAGGCCTATCTTTAGTAGTGTTCGATGCACTGTGTGTTCAGACACAATTGTATTCTGCTCACCATTAAAGTCTGATGTTAGTTCCACCACAGTTCGCCGCCTGTCCTGTTTTACCAGCCTGCCCAGCCTACGACGTCCAACATCTGCAATGAGTGGTGGCCGCTCAACCCCACGACGTCAGGACGTTGTTTCACCTCGGTTTCGCCACTTGTTGAAGACACTCACCATAGCAATCCTCGATCACTCGACAAGCTGTTCAGTTTCCGAAATCCTCTTGTCGAGCCTCCAGGCCATCACAATGTGTCCTCGATCAAGCCCAGATTTGTCGCATGCATTCCTCATTCTACACAAGGACAGTACGCATGCTGATGCTGCATGCATCGCGTTTGTTTCCGACTAGCAGTCATCCGTCGCCAGAAGACAATGCTATTGCGTGGACGGGTTTATATCGAAAGGCAGTCGGTGATCATAATGTTCTGGCTGATCAGCGTAAATTAGTATATACCTGTAAAAAATAAAATTGGGATAGAGAGATTGAACGTAAGCATGTAAAACGGTCGGCATGTTGCCATATTTTTCGCAAGTGAAGTGCACTGTAATTATAAAATCGATTGATTACACGTCGTAAAAGGTCGCACTTATGGTCCACGGAACTTCTAAGTAACTAAATGATCACCGCAGCAGTTTGCCACAACAGCCACTGTTTCACCACCAAGAAAGTACTCGAAAGAGAAGATATTCTGTGCAAAGTTGGATCCCAGTTCGGTGGCCACGTTATACTGTAGATCCTCCTACAACTGAATTGGAAAGTCAAAGATCAAAGATTGGAAGAAGGTAGTGGCGTACCATCTCTAACATGGCCATCCTTATTTAGTCACTGCAGTGTTCAAACGGACCTTCACGTTGCAGACAGCTTTATCTTTTCATCTTCTCTTCTTATTTAATGTTCAACAAAACTTTATCAACCGATCTGTTTACAAACCATAAGACGTTTTGGTCATACATAAAATTAGTAAGCGTTTTCAAATCTTATATTCATTCACTCAGTGACCATACTGGCACCGAAGCGGAAGATAACTGAGAGAAGGCCGAAGTACTCAATTCAGTCATCCGAAATTGTTTCACTCCGTAAGATCGTAACACGGTCCCGCCTTTTAATCATCGCACGAATGCCGAAATGGCAGGTACTGAGATAATCGATCGCGGAATAGAAAAGCAACTACAATGGCTTAGTAGTGAAAAGGCATCAGGACCAGATGTGGTACCTATAAGATTCTACAAAGATTATGCGAAAAAACTTGCTCCCCGTCTAGCAGCGGTATATCGTAGATCGCTGGAGCTACAGTAGGTACATAGCGATTGAAAAAAGCACAGGTCATTCCCGTTTTGAAGAAGAGCCACTCGACACATGCACACAATTATAGGCCTACATTACTAACGTAATATGTTGTAGAATTATAGAATTATGGAACATGTTACGTTTTTGAAGAACGAAAAACTCCTCTATAAACATCAGCATGGATTCCGCAAAAAAAAATGGTTCACATGGCTCTGAGCACTATGCGACTTAACTTCTGAGGTCATCAGTCGCCTACAACTTAGAACTAACTAAACCTAACTAACCTAAGGACATCACACACATCCATGCCTGAGGCAGGATTCGAACCTGCGACCGTAGCGGTCGCTCGACTCCAGACTGTAGCACCTAGAACCGCACGGCCACTCCGGCCGGCTGGATTCCGCAAACAGAGATCTTGCGAAACTCAGCTCGCTCTGTTCTTCCATGAGATTCATAGCGCTGTGGACAACGGCTCTCAGATAAAACTTCCGAAAGGCGCCTGACTCCGTCCCGCACTGCCGTCTAATGAAACAAGTACGAGGTCACCCAGTATCGGACCAACTGTAGGGGTGGGTGTTATCTTTTAAATTTGGCACCCACCTGTTATTTCACTTTTATTGATCAGTGTTGCTTTACGGAAGGGCTTTGATTATACTATATGTCATCATCATCTTAATACTGACGTTTTCTTTCTTTAAAAAAAAAGAAAAAAAGAGGTAATATGAAATCCCTGGGCAACTCATTTACATTTTTAAATTGTTTGCTTTAAAAACAGTTTGAGTTAGCCCACGTATTTGCTTTGTTATGGGTCACCGTCAGGGTCTGCCGAGTACTGTGGGCAAGTGAGGTGCACTCAACTTGGGTTCAAATGGTTCAAATGGCTCTGAGCATTATGGGACTTAACATCTGTGATCATCAATCCCCTAGAATTTAGAACTACTTAAACCTACCTAACCTAAGGACATCACACACATCCATGCTCGAGGCAGGATTCGAAACTGCGACCATAGCGGTCGCGCGGTTCCAGACTGAAGCGCCTAGAACCGCTCGGCCACACCGGCCGCAACATTGGGAAATTTAATAAATTGTAATAAATTCCTTTAATTTACGTCTATGGTCACAATCTTTTTGTTTAACAGATTACCGGTTTCGGTCTTCAATGACCATCATCAGATCTGTTTCATAAAAACAAAGTCCTTATGTACTGCAGCCATAGTGGGATCGTCAAATGTTAAATGCGGAATCAGCACCAGCATCGTCAAATACATATAAATCACATCACATGCATGCATGAACATTAGGACTTTGTTTTTATGAAACAGATCTAATGACGGTCATTAAAGACCGAAACCGGTAATCTGTTAAACAAAAAGATTGTGACCATAGAGGTAAATTAAAGGAACTTATTACATATACGGGTCACTGTGTTTTTTCGCGACGATGTCGCAGCTTGTTAATAAATTGTGTTATGGTTAAGAGTGATGTTCAGTTTCTCCATTACCAAGTCCTTCCACTCACCAATCAACCACTGATAGCTGGCCGTGTATCGACTGCATCGCGCGGATTTAGAAGCCTATTCCACGGAGCCACTGGCGGCTGGTTTTCGCAAGCTTTCTTTAGACCTACATCGATATTTACATCACTACTCCACAAGCCCCGTTACGGTGTGTGGGGGATGGTACTTTGCGTACTGGTGTCGCTGTCACCTTTTTTCTGTGTCTACCGCGAATGGCTCACAGGACGAAGGATTGCTGGCAGGCATGCGTGTGAGCTCGAATCTCTTTCATTTTACGTTCACGGTCTTTCTGCATGGTACACGTAGGAAGAAGCAAATATGTTTATTGATTCTTCTAGGTACGTACGCTCTCGGAACTTTAACGGTAAAGCACACCGCGATACAGATCCATCTTTTGCAGCATCTACCACTGGAGTTGACTCATCATCTCCATGACGCTTCCGCGCTTACTGAATGAACCTGTAACGGAACGTGCTGCTCTTCTTTGGATCTTCTCTACTTCCTCTATCAATGCTATAATATTGGCCATTAAAATTCCTACACCAAAAAGAAATGCAGATGATAAACGGGTATTCATTGGACAAATATATTGTACTACAACTGACATGTGATTACATTTTTACACAATTTGGGTGCATAAATCCTGAGAAATCAGTACCCAGAACAACCACCTCTGGCCGAAATAATGCCCTTGATACGCCTGGGTATTGAGTCAAACAGAGCTTGCATGGCGTGTACAGGTAGAGCTGCCCATGCAGCTTCAACGCGATACCACAGTTCATCAAGAGTAATGACTGGGTTATTGTGACGAGCCAGTTGCTCGGGCACCATTGACCAGACGTTTTCAATTGGTGAGAGATCTGGAGAATGTGCTGGCCAGGAAAGCAGTAGTCGATTTTCTGTATCCAGAAAGGCCCGTACACGACCTGCAACATGCGGTCGTGCATTATCCTGCTGAAATGTAGGGTTTCGCAGGGATCGAATGAAGGGTAGAACCACGGGTCGCAACACATCTGAAATGTAAAGTTCACTGTTCAAAGTGCCGTCGATGCGAGCAAGAGGTGACCGAGACGTGTAACCAATGGCACCCCATACATACACGCCGGGTGATACGCCAGTATGGCGATGACGAATACACGCTTCTAATTTGCGTTCACCGCGATGTCGCCAAACACGGATGTGACCATCATGATGCTGTAAACAGAACCTGGATTCATTCGAAAAAATGACGTTTTGCCATTCGTGCACCCACGTTCGTCGTTGAGTACACCATCGCAGGCGCTCCTGTCTGTGATGCAGCGTCGAGGGTAACCGCAGCCATGGTCTCCGAGCTGATAGTCCATGCTACTGCAAACGTCGTCGAACTGTTCGTGCAGATGGTTGTTGTCTTACAAACGTCCCCATCTGATGACTCAAAAATCGAGATGTGGCTGCACGATCCGTTACAGCCATGCGGATAAGATGCTTTTCATCTCGACTGCTAGTGATACGAGGTCGTTGGAATCCAGCACGGCGTTCCGTATTACCCTTCTGAACGCACCGATTCCATATTCTGCTAACAGTCATTGGATCTCGACCAACGCGAGCAGCAATGTCGCGATACGGTAAACCGCAATCGCGATAGGCTACAATCCGAGCTTTATCAAAGTCGGAAACGTGATGGTACGCTTTTCTCCTCCTTACACGAGGCATCACAACAACGTTTCACCAGGCAACGCCGGTCAACTGCTGTTTGTGTATGAGAAATAGGTTGGAAACTTTCCTTATGTCAGCACGTTGTAGGTGTCGCCACCGGTGCCAACCTTGTGTGTATGCTCTGAAAAGCTAATCACTTGCTTATCACAGCATCTTCTTTCTGTCGGTTAAATTTCGCGTCTGTAGCACGCCATCTCCGTGGTGTAGCAATTTTAATGGCCAGTAGTGTATATGGTACTGGTCCCGAGGAGCAATAATCAAGTACTGGTCTACCTCCTTTGTCGGTGGACTTCATTTCCTGTGCAAACTTCCATTGAATCTTAGTCTGGCGTCTGTGTTACATGCGATTCATCAACATGTGCAT
This sequence comes from Schistocerca nitens, assembly GCF_023898315.1. Taxonomy (NCBI): domain Eukaryota; kingdom Metazoa; phylum Arthropoda; class Insecta; order Orthoptera; family Acrididae; genus Schistocerca; species Schistocerca nitens. The sequence goes on from NC_064617.1 coordinate 844,801,923, forward strand.
GGATACTCTGCAAATCACATTTACGCACCTGGCAGAGGGTTCAAAGAAATACCTTCAAAATAATGCTCTATTATTCCAATCTCGTATAGCGCGCGGAAAAAACGGTCACCTATATCTCTCGGTGCGAGCTCCGGTTTCCATTATTTTATCATGATGAGCATTTCTTCCTATGTAGGTCGGTGTCAACAAATCATTTTCGCATTCGGAGGAGAAAGTTGGTGACTGAAATTTCGTGAGAAGATTCCTGCGCAACGAAAAACGCCTTTGTTTTAATGACGTCCACCCAAATCCTGTGTCATTTTAGTGACACTATCTCCCATATTTCGCGATAATATGGAACGTTCTGCCCTTCTTTGAAGTTTTCCGATGTACTCTGTCAACCCTATCTGGTAAGGATCCCACACCGCGTAGCAGTATTCTAAAAGGGGACGGATAAGCATAGTGTAGGCAGTCTCCTTACTAGAACTGTTACATTTTGTAACTGTCCTGCCAATAAAACGCAGTCTTTGGTTACCTTCCCCACAACATTTTCTATGTGTTCCTTCCAATTTAAATTGTTCGTAATTGTAATTTAGTTGAATTTACGGCCTTTGGATTAGACTGATTTATCGTGTAACCGGTTTTTCAACGGATTCCTTTTAGCACTCATGTGGATTACGTCACACTTTTCGTTATTTAGATTCAACTGCCAATTTTCGCACCATGCAGGTATCTCTTCTAAATCATTTTGCAATTTGTTTTGATCTTCTGATGACTTTACTAATCGAAAAACGGCAGCGTCATCTGTAAACAACCTAAGACGGCTCCTCAGATTATCTTCCAAATCGTTTATACAGATGAGGAACAGCAAAGGGCCTATAACACTAGTTTGCGGAACGCCAGAAATCACTTCTATTTTACTCGATGACTTTCCGTCAATTACTACGAACTGTGACCTCTCTGACAGGAAATCACGAATCCAGTCACATAACTAAGACGATATTCCATAAGCACGCAATTTCACTACAAGCCTCTCGTGTGGTACAGTCTCAAAGCCTTCTGAAAATGTAGAAATTCGGAGTCAATTTGAAATCCCTTCTCAAAAGCACTCAGCACTTCGTGTGAGTAAAGAACTAGTTGTGTTTCACAAGAACGATGTTTTCTAAATTAGTTTCATGTGGCTGTTCCACTTCAAATCGCTAGATATTTTATGGATGTGACACCTTCCAGTGATTGTTCTGCTACCGTGTGATCATACAGTACTGGGTCTTTCTGCATACTAATGCGCAGTAAGTTGTATTTCCTTATGTTTAGAGCCAATTGCCAATCTCTGCACCATGCGTCGATCCTCTGCAGGTTTTTCTGCATTTCGCTATAATTTTATTTCCATTGCTCCTTTACCGTATGCAACAGCATCATCCACGAAAACTCTCATCGAACTTCCGATGTTATCCACTCCGCCATTTAAATACCACTAGTGGCGTTCAGTAAGCAATGCTACACTCTTTTGTTCTAGGTCCATTTCGGCTGGAATAAAGCGAAATTTGTTGTCCAACATCGTGGAATATTCCCGCTTGAGCCCCCTCAGTTACATGAAATTCCGATAGGTGGCAGCGCTATACGTAGGCTTCAAACTGGCGTCCGTAATGGAGGTGCGTTCCAAACAGAGAGAATGTCCGCCTTTGTAGCTGCGTGGCGAGAGCGCCTGATTATTAAGCGAAGGGTTCGATTCCTGGCCGGGTCGGAGATTGTCTCCGCTCGGGGACTGGGTGTTATGTTGTCCTTACGTTTGTATGGTCATAATTGGCATTCCACTATTGAATATGAATTAATGGTCACGACCTGAAAGTCAGTGAATTTCGGAAAAGAAGTAGAGAGCTACAAATTTCTTTTGGCAGAAAACAAGAGCATCACAGATCTTTGTAGGTGGTTTCAGAACGTCTACGTAGACCTGACAGCGAACAAAAGCACGGCGAGTCATTAGACGAGACGTCTGACATCATCGCAACAAGTTCGCGCATATTTATACGATCTCGCGAGTGCCATCTGGACGAACACGGCTATGACTCAAGTAGTGCTGGAACGTGCGGACACTCTCATTCGAGGTGACCGAGTGATCACAATCAGGCCACTCACTGCACAACTAGACGTCTCTGTTGGTAGTGCTGACACACTCGTCCACCCAAGAGGGGCTCACAAAACTTCATTGGACTGTCCTTCCCCATCCACCCAATAACCCGAACCTCGCACCTTCCTACTTCAATCTGTTTGGCCCAGTGAAGGATACACTCAGTGGGAAGCAGTACGTGGATGGTGGGGAAATTATTGATGGAGCAAGGTGTTGACTCCGACGTCGACACGTAAAGGATGACAGTGATTATGAATCTGGTTCGTGGGGCGATCAACGGCGTGGTTATTAGCGCCCGTACAAATTCCTTACCTTTACACTTCCCAGTCTCGCCATTGTCATGAATGATGATGAAGTGATGCGGACAACGCAACCATCTAGTACCCGGGCGGAGAAAATCCCCGATTCGGCTGGGAATCAAAACTGGGATCCCATAATCCAGAGGCAGCAATGCTAACCACTAGACCACGAGCTGCGGACGTCGACAAGTAAAGTGATACCATGCAGGCCGTAAGGCCGTCCGATTACAGTGGTCTAAGACCGTCGCATTCAACGGATATTAGGTTGAAAAATACGGTTTTGCAGTCACAAGAGTGGGGAGTAGCGTGGTGTATTGGAATTCTGAGTAAAACCAACCTGCTTTTAGAAAAAAAAAGTGTTGCTTTATTTACTGAACGCCCCTCGTATTGTGAAAAGTAATGGCCTTGGGGTACTCCCAGATCTAGGTTTATGTCTTAAGATTTCTTTCCATTGAGTCCGCCTGCTTAGCTGGGTGGTAACGTGTTTGCCTATCGTGTAAGCGGTCCCGGTTTCGATTCCCGGCTGTTTTGAGGATTTTTCTCCGCTCGTGGACTGAGTGTTGTGTTGTCCTCATCATCATTTCATCCTCATCACCGGCACTCAGGTCACCCAATGTGGCATCGACTGAAATAAGACATGCAATTGGCGGCCAACAATGCCATACGCTCATTCCATTTTCTTTCTTTCCGTTGAGAATGGCCTGACGTGCTCTGTTTGCTAGAAACTCTTCAGTCTATTCAAACAGCTCCTTTGACATTCCATAGGTTCGTATTTTGTTCACCAGGCGGAAACGCCGAGCCCCTACCGGTCGACAAGGAACACGGCATCCACCTGGGCACAAGTATCTACTGCTGTCTGGGTGTCGTAGGCGAACAGAGAGAGTTGAGTCTCACACGGTCGTTCCTTTCGAAACCTCACGTTGATTCGTAGAGGATGTTTTCGGTCTCCACATCTACATTTATACTCCGCAAGCCACTCAACGGTGTGTGGCGGAGGGCACTTTACGTGCCACTGTCCTTACCTCCCTTTCCTGTTCCAGTCAGCCAGCCGGGATGGCCGAGCGGTTCTACAGTCTGGAACCGCGCGACCGCTACGGTCACAGGCTCGAATCCTACCTCGGGCATGGATGTGTATGATGTTCTTAGGTTAGTTAAGTTTAAGTAGTTCTAAGTTCTAGGGGACTGATGACCTCAGAAGGTAAGTCCCATAGTGCTCAGAGCCATTTGAACAATTTTGTTCCAGTCGCGTACGGTTCGCGGGGAGAACGACTGCCGGAAAGCCTCCGTGCGCGCTCGAATCTCTCTAATTTTACATTCGTGATCTCCTCGGGAGGTATAAGTAGGGAGAAGCAATATATTCGATAACACATCCAGAAACGCACCCTCTCAAAACCTGGACTGCAAGGTACACAGCGATGCAGAGCGCCTCTCTTGCAGAGTCAAAAAATGGTTCAAATGGCTCTGACCACTATGGGACTTAACATCTAAGGTCATCAGTCCCCTAGAACTTAGAACTACTTGAACCTAACTAACCTAAGGACATCACACACATCCATGCCCGTGGCAGGATTCGAACTAGCGACCGTAGCGGTCGCGCGGGTCCAGACTGTAGCGCCTAGAACCGCTCGTCCACCCCGGCCGGCTCTTGCAGAGTCTGCCACTTGAGTTTGCTAAACAACTCTGTAACGCTTTAACACTTACCAAATAACACTGTGACGAAACGCGCCGCTCTTCTTTGGATCTTCCCTATCTCCTTTGTCAACCCGACCTGGTACGTATCTCACACTGATGACCAATACTCAAGTATAGGTCGAACGAGTGTTTTGTAAGCCACCTCCTTCGTTGATGGACTACATTTTCAAAGGTCTCCCCCAATGAATCTCAATCTGGCACCCGCCTTACCAACAATTAATTTTGTATGATCATTCCACTTCAGATCGTTCCGTACACATATTCCCAGATATTTTACAGAAGTAACTGCTACTAGTGTTTGTTCCGCTATCGTTTAATCATACAATAAAGGATCCTTCTTTGTGAGTATTCACAATATACTACGTTTGTCCGTCCGTCCGTCCGTCCCCCACCCCCCGCACATCAACCATGGACCTTGCCGTTGGTGGGGAGGATTGCGGGCCTCAGCGATACAGATAGCCGTACCGTAGGTACAACCACAACGGAGGGGTATCTGTTGAGAGGCCAGACAAACGTGTGGTTCCTGAAGAGGGGCAGCAGCCTTTTCAGTAGTTTCAGGGGCAGCAGTCTGGATGATTGACTGATCTGGCCTTGTAACACTAAGCAAAACGGCCTTGCTGTGCTGGTACTGCGAACGGCTGAAAGCAAGGGGAAACTACGGCCGTAATTTTTCCCGAGGACATGCAGCTTTACTGTATGGTTAAATGATGATGGCGTCCTCTTGGGTAAAATATTCCGGAGGTAGAATAGTCCCCCATTCGGATCTCCGGGCGAGGACTACTCAAGAGGATGTCGTTATCAGGAGAAACAAAACTGGCGTTCTACGGATCGGAGTGTGGAATGTCAGATCCCTTAATCGGGCAGGTAGGTTAGAAAATTTAGAAAGGGAAATGGATAGGTTAAAGTTAGATATAGTGGGAATTAGTGAAGTTCGGTGGCAGGAGGAACAAGACTTCTGGTCAGGTGACTACAGGGTTATAAATACAAAATCAAATAGGGGTAATGCAGGAGTAGGTTTAATAATGAATAGGAAAATAGGAATGCGGGTAAGCTACTACAAACAGCATAGTGAACTCATTATTGTGGCCAAGATAGATACGAACCCCACGCCTACCACAGTAGTACAAGTTTATATGCCTACTAGCTCAGCAGATGACGAAGAAATTGAAGAAATGTATGATGAAATAAAAGAAATTATTCAGATAGTGAAGGCAGACGAAAATTTAATAGTCATCGGTGACTGGAATTTGTCAGTAGGAAAACGGAGAGAAGGAAACGTAGTAGGTGAATACGGATTGGGGGTAAGAAACGAAAGAGGAAGCCGCCTGGTAGAATTTTTAACAGAGCACAACCTAATCATAGCTAACACTTGGTTCAAGAATCATGATAGAAGGTTGTATACATGGAAGACCCCTGGAGATACTGACAGGTTTCAGATAGATTATATAATGGTAAGACAGAGATTTAGGAACCAGGTTTTAAACTGTAAGACATTTCCAGGGGCAGATGTGGACTGTGACCACAATCTATTGGTTATGAACTGTAGATTAAAAAAAATGGTTCAAATGGCTCTGAGAACTATGGGACTCAACTTCTCAGGTCATTAGTCCCCTAGAACTTAGAACTAGTTAAACCTAACTAACCTAAGGACATCACACACATCCATGCCCGAGGCAGGATTCGAACCTGCGACCGTAGCGGTCTCGCGGTTCCAGACTGCAGCGCCTAGAACCGCACGGCCACTTCGGTCGGCAACTGTAGATTAAAACTGAAGAAACTGCAAAAAGGTGGGAATTTAAGGCGATGTGACCTGGATAAACTGACTGAACCAGAGGTTGTAGAGTTTCAGGGAGAGCATAAGGGAACAATTGACAGGAATGGGGGAAAGAAATACAGTTGAAGAAGAATGGGTAGCTATGAGGGATAAAGTGGTGAAGGCAGCAGAGGATCAAGTAGGTAAAAAGACGTGGACTAGTAGAAATCCTACGGTAACAGAAGAGATATTGAATTTAATTGATGAAAGGATAAAATATAAAAATGCAGTAAATGAAGCAGGCAAAAAGAAATACAAACGTCTCAAAAATAAGATCGACAGGAAGTGCAAAATGGCTAAGCAGGGATGGCTAGAGGACAAATGTAAGGATGCAGAGGCTTATCTCACTAGGGGTAAGACAGATACTGCCTACAGGAAAATTAAAGAGACCTTTGGAGAGAAGAGAACCACTTGTATGAATATCAAGAACAGAAATGTGGAAGGAGTGTATAGAGGGTCTATACAAGGGCGATGTACTTGAGGACAATATTATGGAAATGGAAGAGGATGTAGATGAAGATGAAATGGGAGATATGATACTGCGTGAAGAGTTTGACAGAGCACTGAGAGACCTGAGTCTAAGCAAAGCTCCAGGAGTAAACAACATTCCATTAGAACTACTGACAGTCTTGGGAGAGCCAGTCCTAACAAAACTCTACCATCTGGTGAGCAAGATGTATGAAACAGGCGAAATACCCTCAGACTTCAAGAAGAATATAATAATTCCAATCCCAAAGAAAGCAGGTGTTGACAGATGTGAAAATTACCGAACTATCAGTTTAATAAGTCACGGCTGCAAAATACTAACGTGAATTCTTTACAGACGAATGCAAAAACTAGTAGAAGCCGACGTCGGGGAAGATCAGTTTGGATTCCGTAGAAATATCGGAACACGTGAGGCAATATTGACCCAACGACTTATCTTAGAAGCTAGATTAAGGAAAGGCAAACCTACATTTCTAGCATTTGTAGACTTAGAGAAAGTTTTTGACAATGTTGACTGGAATACTCTCTTTCAAATTCTGAAGGTGGCAGGGGTAAAATACAGGGAACGAAAAGCTATTTACAATTTGTACAGAAACCAGATGGCAGTTATAAGAGTCGAGGGGCATGAAAGGGAAGCAGTGGTTGGGAAGGGAGTGAGACAGGGTTGTAGCCTCTCCCCGATGTTATTCAATCTCTATATTGAGCAAGCAGTGAAGGAAACAAAAGAAAAATTTGGAGTAGGTATTAAAATCCATGGAGAAGAAATAAAAACATTGAGGTTCGCCGATGACATTGTAATTATGTGAGAGACAGCAAAGGACTTGGAAGAGCAGTTGAACGGAATGGAAAGTGTCTTGAAAGGAGGATATAAGATGAACATCAACAAAAGCAAAACAAGTATAATGGAATGTAGTCGAAATAAATCGGGTGATGCTGAGGGAATTAGATTAGGAAATGAGAGACTTAAAGTAGTAAAGGAGTTTTGCTATTTGGGGAGCAAAGTAACTGATGATGGTCGAAGTAGAGAGGATATAAAATGCAGACTGGCAATGGCAAGGAAAGCATTTCTGAAGAAGAGAAATTTGTTAACATCGAGTATAGGTTTAAGTGTCAGGAAGTCGTTTCTGAAAGTATTTGTATGGAGTGTAGCCATGTATGGAAGTGAAACATGGACGATAAATAGTTTGGACAAGAAGAGAATAGAAGCTTTCGAAATGTGGTACTACAGAAGAATGCTGAAGGTTAGATGGGTAGATCACATAACTAATGAGGAGGTATTGAATAGGATTGGGGAGGAGAAAAGTTTGTGCCACAACTTGACTAGAAGAAGGGATCGGTTGGTAGGACATGTTCTGAGGCATCAAGGGATCACCAATTTAGTATTGGAGGGCAGCGTGGAGGGTAAAAATCGTAGAGGGAGACCAAGAGATCAATACACTAAGCAGATTCAGAAGGATGTATGTTGCAGTAGGTACTGGGAGATGAAGAAGCTTGCACAGGATAGAGTAGCATGGAGAGCTGCATCAAACCAGTCTCAGGACTGAAGACCACAACAACAACAACAACTACTACATTTGTCTATGTTAAGGGTCAGTTGCCACTCCCTGCACCAAGTGCCTATGCGTTGCAGATCTTCCTGCATTTCGCTGCAATTTTCTAATGCTGCAGCTTCTCTGTGTACTACAGCATCATCCTCGAAAAGCCGCATGTTACTTCCGACACTATCTACAAGGTCATTTATATATATTTTGAAAAGCAATGGTGCCATAACACTCCCCTGTGGCACGCTAGAGGTTACTTTAACGTCTGTAGACGTCTCTTCATTGAGAACAACATGCAGTGTTCTGTTTGCTAAAAACTCTTCAATCCAGCCACACAGTTGGTCTGATATTCCGTAGGGTCTTCCTTTGTTTATCACGCGACAGTGCGGAACTGTATCGACTCTAGAGATCTCGTGGTAAAGGAGCATGAAACATATTCTAAAATTCTGCGACAGACCGACGGCAGGGATAGAGGCCTGCAATTTGGGCGTCTGTTCTGCGACCCTTCTTGAAAACGTGAATGATCTGCTCGTTTTCTCAATCATTAGGGACCCTTTCCTCATGTTGCGTCACGTGTAAACTGGAACGGGACGACGAAATTCCCGAGCAGCCCAGTCTCCATTACAGGTCAGCCTTAAACGCGCCGCGGGTGCTCCTAAATAACACGGGCGCGTAATCATCGCGTGCTTAAGCCAACGGTAACCGCGCCGCACTGTCGCCGCGCGGGCAGCTGCACGCGAGCTGACGAATCTGGGTCAGCGCCTACGGAAACCTCTGCTGCCGTAACGAGCCTATAGCGGCCGCGGATAATCAAAGGGGCCCGTGTCTCCCGCCGCTGCGACGGCACGGAGAGTTCTCCAGCAGCGTGTAACAGCGGCGTAACCCAGATACCGGCGGCGCGAGCGCGGCTCGCCCGCAAGGTGTCCGGCGAGAGCGGCCGGCAGATGTCCGCCGACACGGCCGGCGGTAAAAACCGTGGCGGACGGACGGCGCCCTAATGTCCGTCTCCCGTCCAGCGCCGCCCTTCCAGCCTCTTAATTGAATGACGGCGGTAAGAAACTGTGTCTCGTCGGCGTTTCTCCTAATGCAGCGGACGGATAAATGGAAAGTAATTTCCTTTCTCTGTGTTTACATTACCTATGTAAATGAGATAATTGTTTCAGCATTTTTTTTCTACCCCCTCCCCCTCCCCCCCCCTCCCTCCCCCGCCCTGTTTCCCTCGCTGCCTGTCCTTGTCGGCGGCCGGCACGTGTTCGATTTCCGGCCGCGGTCACAAATTAGAGCGTGAGGTGTCTCGCCGGGACCTGTTTGCGTAAGGCGGGTGGCCCGGCCTCTGGTATTAAGCGCCGCTAATGCGGTGGTCCGCGCCACGTTACGAGCCCCGCAGCACCGCCAGAGCGCGTAGGAAACCCGGCGTGTCGGACACGCCGCCGGAAGACGGCTATTTCCACAGACCGCACGCATCACGCTGCGGTCGCCGCGCCTTCCGCCCGGGCCGGCGCGCACAGTGGCTGCGGAGCTGGGAGCACTTGCTGGCTGAGCTCTTGCGACCGCTTTCACGCCGCGCTGCCGGTCTCTCTCTCCAATGACACGTGCGAAAGCAGGAAAGGCACGCGCCCGCGAGTACAGGACGACGAAGGGAAACAGGAAAATATCAATCCGGTGGAGAATACCGGCGCCCAACTGTCCCGTTTTGTGCCGTCAGACTCAGCTGATGCGAAACTATCTCCACCTGCATACTCAGAAATAGACGAGAACAAAAAATGTGGTACAACAAAGTAACCGATTGAAAAGCAGCTACAGTCGCTTAGTAGTGGAAAGACTTCAGGACCTATAACATCATATAAAGATTATGCGAAAGAACTTGCTCCCCTTCTAGCAGTAATGATATAAGTGTAGACCAGATGTTGCTTAAATTCAAAGAAATAGTATCGGTAGCAATTGAGAGGTTTATACCAAATAAGCCGGCCGGAGTGGCCGTGCGGTTCTAGGCGCTACAGTCTGGAGCCGAACGACCGCGATGGTCGCAAGTTCGAATCCTGACTCGGGCATGGATGTGTGTGATGTCCTTAGGTTAGTTAGGTTTCATTAGTTCTGAGTTCTAGGCGACTGATGAGTTCAGAAGTTAAGTTGCATACTGCTCGGAGCCATTTTTATACCAAATAAACTAACTGTTGTGTTCAGAATGAGATTTTCACTCTGCAGCGGAGTGTGCGCTGATATGAAACTTCCTGGCAGATTAAACTTTGTGCCCGACCGAGACTCGAACTCGGGACCTTTGCCTTTCGCGGGCAAGTGCTCTACCAACAGAGCTACCGAAGCACGACTCACGCCCGGTCCTCACAGCTTTACTTCTGCCAGTTGTTGATGTGTTGGCAGAGGAGCCAACGCCGTATTACTAGAGGAGGCCCAAATGCACGCGTTTTAGCTCACGCAGGCTTGCGTGAGGAGGGAAGAACTATACTGACTTGAGGTCTGGAACATGACAAGGAATTAGAATTCAGAAAGTGGAAGTAGCTAGTTTGGTACTTAACTTTAATCCATTAATGATGGATGTCGCTCTTGGCGGTACATGATTCACAATATTATCTGTTCAGAATAGTAACGGAATATGGCGCCTTGCTAGGTCGTAGCAAATGACGTAGCTGAAGGCTATGCTAAGCTGTCGTCTCTGCAAATGAGAGCGTAAGTAGTCAGTGAACCATCGCTAGCAAAGTCGGCTGTACAACTGGGGCGACTGCTAGGGAGTCTCTCTCTAGACAAGACCTGCCGTGTGGCGGCGCTCGGTCTGCAATCACTGATAGTGGTGACACGCGGGTCCGACGTATACTAACGGACCGCGGCCGATTTAAAGGCTACCACCTAGCAAGTGTGGTGTCTGGCGGTAACACCACACTAACAAACGACGGAGCTGCTCCTCCTTGGTACACAAAACGGATTAGAACACTGCTGCACAAACAACGAAACAAACATGCCAAATTTAAACATACACAAAATCCCCAAAGTTGGCGATCCTTTACAGAAGCTCGAAACTTAGGGCGGGGTTCAGTGCGAGGTGTCTATAACAGTTTCCACAACGAAACTTTGTCTCGAAACCTGGCAGAAAATCCAAAGAGATTCTGGTCGTATGTGAAGTATGTTAGCGGCAAGAAACAATCAATGCCTTCTCTGCGCGATAACAATGGAGATACTATCGAAGACAGTGAAGCCAAAGCAGATTTACTAAACACAGCCTTCTGAAATGACTTCACAAAAGAAGACGAAGTAAATATTCCAGAATTCGAATCGAGAACAGCTGCCAACATGAGTAACGTAGAAGTAAATATCCTCGGAATAGTGAAGTCTTCTGGTCCACACTGTATAGCACTTAGGTTCCTTTCGGAGTATGCTGATGCATTAACTCCATACTTAACAATCATATACAACAGTTCGCTCGACGAAAGATCCGTACCAAAAGACTGGAAAGTTGCACAGGTCACACCAATATTGAAGAAAGGTTGTAAGAGTAATCCACTAAATTACAGGCCCATATCGTTAACGTCGATATGCAGCAGGATTTTAGAACATATATTGTGTTCGAATGCCGACCGGAGTGGCCGACCGGTTCTAGGCGCTACAGTCTGGAACCGCGCGACCGCTACGGTCGCAGGTTCGAATCCTGCTTCGGGTATGGATGTGTGTGATGTCCTTAGGTTAGTTAGGTTTAAGTACTTCAAAGTTCTAGGGGACTGATGACCTCAGAAGTTAAGTCCCATAGTACTCAGAGCCATTTGTGTTCGAACACTATGAATTACCTAGAAGGAAACGGTCTATTGACACACAGTAAACATGGGTTTAGAAAACATCGTTCCTGTGAAACACAACTAGCTCTTTATTAACATGAAGTGCTGAATGCTATTGACAAGGGATTTCAGATCTATTCCGCATTCATGGATTTCCGAAAGGCTTTTGAAACTATAACTCACAAGCGGCTCGTAGTAAAATTGTGTGCTTATGGAATATCGTCTGAGTTATGTGACTGGTTTTGCGATTTCCTGTCAGAGATATCACAGTTCGTAGTAATTGACGGAAAGTCATCGAGTAAAACAGAAGCGATTTCTGGCGTTCCCCAAGGTTGTGTTACAGTCCCTTTGCTGTTCCTTATCTATATAAACGATTTGGGAGACAATCTGAGCAGCCGTCTTCGGTTGTTTGCACATGACGCTGTCGTTTATCGACTACTAAAGTCGTCAGAAGATCAAAACAAACTGAAAAACGATTTAGAAAAAATATCTGAATGGTGCGAAAAGTGGCAGTTGACCCTAAATAACGAAAAGTGTGAGGTCATCCACATGAGTGCGAAAAGGAACTCGTTAAACTTCGGTTACACGATAAATCAGTCTAATCGAAAAGCCGTAAATTCAACTAAATACCTAGGTATTACAATTACGAACAACTTAAATTGGAAAGAACACGTAGAAAATGTTGTGGGGAAGGCTAACCAAATGCTGCGTTTTATTGGCAGGACACTTAGCAAATGTAACAGACCTACTAAGGAGACGGCCTACACTACACTTGTCCGTCCTCTTTTCGAATACCGCTGCGCGGTGTGGAATCCTTACCAGATAAGACTGACGGTGTACATCGAAAAAGTTCGAAGAAAGGCAGCACGTTTTGTATTATCGCGAAATATGGGAGAGAGTGTCACAGAAATGATACAGGATTTGGGCTGGAAATCATCAACAGAAAGGCGCTTTTCGTTGCGACGGAATCTTCTCACGAAATTCCAATCACCAACTTTCTCCTCCGAATGCGAAAATAATTTGCTGACACCGACCTACATAGGGCGGAACGATCACCACGATAAAATAAGATAAATCAGAGCTCGTACGGAAATATATAGGTGTTCATTGTTTCCGCGCGCTATACGAGATTGGAATAATAGATATTTGTGAAGGTGGTTCGATGAACCCTCTGCCAGACACTTAAATGAGATTTGCAGAGTATCCATGTTGATGTAGATGTAGATGTAGATGTAGATGTAGATCGTTGATCGCTTGAGCAACGAAACGTACCTAACGCCTGGAAAAAGCGCACGTCATTCCCGTTTTTAAGAAAGGCCATAAGACAGATCCACACATTTATAGACCTATACTGTTGACGTCAATCTGTTGTAGAAGTATGGGACATGTTTTATGCTCATGAATTATGACGTTTTTCGAAAATGAACATGTCCTCTATAAAAATCCACATGGATTTCACAAACATCTGGCCTTTGTGACCGAGCGGTTCTAGGCGCTTCAGTCTGGAACCGCGCGACCGCTACGGTCGCAGGTTCGAATCCTACCTCGGGCATGGGTGTGTGTGATGTCCTTAGGTTAGTTAGGTTTAAGTAGTTCTAAGTTCTAGGCGACTGATGACCTCAGATGTTAAGTCCAATAGTGCTCAGAGCCATTTGAACCTTTTTTTTTTTCGCAAACAAAGATCCTACGAAACTCACCTCGCTCTGTTTGTCCATGAGTGTGTGTGTGTCCCTGAGTGCCACAGGGAAGTTTGATAGGACCGTTGCTGTTTACAATATACATAAATGCTCTAGTAAAAAGCGTCGGATGCTCTTTAAGGCTATTCACAGATAATGCAGTTGTCTATGCAAAAGTAGCAACGCCACAAGATAGCAAGAATTTGCAGAACGATCTGCAGAGAACTTATGAATTGTGCAGGCTCTGGCAGTTGACCGTGAACGTAAATAAATGTAACATATTGCGTATACATAGGAAAAGAAATCCACTACTGTACAGCTACACTATTGATGACAAACAACTGTAGACAGCATCCGTCGTAAAATATCCAGGCGTAACTATCCAGAGCGACCTTAAGTGGAATGACCACATAAGATGGATAATGGGAAAAGCAGATACCAGACTCAGATTCATCGGAAGAATCTTAAGGAAATGTAACTCATCCACGAAAGAATTGGGTTATAAGGCGCTTGTTCGCTCGATTCTTGAGCATTGTTCATCTGTCTGGGATCCCTATCAGGTATGAATGATAGAGGAGATAGAGAAGATCCAACGAAGAGCGGCGTGTTTCGTCACCGGATCGTTTAGCTGGCGAGAAGCAAGATTGCGAAGATGCTAAAAAAACTCCACTGGCAGACGTTACAAGAGAGGCGTTGTGCATCACGGAGAGATTTACTATTGAAATTTCGGGACACTTTTCAGTAGTCTGACAACATATTACTTCCCCCGACATATATCCATACATCTCGATTATTGATCACGAGGAGAAAATTCGAGAAATTAGAGCCAGTATCAAGGCTTACCGATAATTATTCTTCCCACGCCCTATTTGCGAGTGGAACATGGTTGGAGGGACCATATAGTGGTACCGAAAGCACCCTCCGCCACACACCATTAGGTGGCTTGCTGAGTATGATGTAGATGTAGATCTAAGAGCATCACTTTTTTTTTCTTTTTGCGTGAAACTTCCTTTTGATTCCTTACTGTCTTCCATCTTTTCCTGTCTTATGCTAAACTAGTCATCACTATGCGTAGTCCAGTCAAACAGTCGGAAGAAAAGCCTGTAGACTACATTGCAAAAAGTGGGGTAAAAGATTTTTTTAAAACTCATTCATATGGTTACAAATATTTGAAAACCAAGCTTTGTCAACAAAATTTATGTTGGCTAATCTCTCTGTACACCAAAAAGCGTGAAAATTTCTGAATCTTCTCAATTTAAAAAAAAAATCTCGAAAATTCAGTTATCAAAACCTATAGGCTACTTTCAGTTGAAATAGAATCATGAAATTTGGCAAGAAGCAAGATTTCGAAGTACAAGTACAGTAAAATATCCAAAAACTGTTAATTTTCAATTATATATCACAAAAAAAAAATTTTGTCGTGTTTCATCCGTCTGTCTGTCTGTCCATCTGTTACGACCCCTTTTACTCTTGAACCGGTTGACGTATAAAGATGAAATTTACGTCACTTACTAAGGTTTACAGCCCCTTCGCAGTGTGAAAAAGTAAAGCATATAATTCATTTTAATCAAAAGATACGATCATTTATGTCACATATTTTGATACTCACAAACTCACTCATCAAAATCTGTATGGTTGACGTAGAATCATGAAATTTGACAAGAAGCAAGATTTCACAGCACAAGTAAAGGAAAAACTCCATAAACTGTTAATTTGCAGTTATATAACACAAAAAAATATTTTTGTCATTTTACATCCGTCTGTTTGTTTGTCTGTTCATCTGTTACGACCCCTTTTTTTCTTGAACAGGCAAGCGCATCAGGATAAAATTTATGTCACGTACTAAGGTTTACAGCCCCTTTGCAGTGTAAAAAATTTCAGCTTCTAAGCCAATACAATAAAGAGATATGACCATTTATATTACATATTTTGATACAAACAAACTCATCAAAATTTGTATGGTACTTCCCATTGACGTAGCATCATGAAATTTGGCAAGAAGAAGGGTTTCACACTACAAGTAAAGTAAAAAAAAGTTTCGAAAATTGTTAAATTGTTGCTATATCATATAAAAAATATCGTTTTGCCATTAGAACATGCTTTGCATTCATCACCCGTCAGACGAACATTACTGCATACACACAAAAATGTAAGTTGTAGTCATGTCTTAGTAAGTAAATAAAAAAATATTTTATAAATTTTTCTCTTTCTACATAAATTAAATGAAGTCCCCTGCGCGCTTCTCTTTGTTTGTCCGGTCTATTCCGAGAAACTACTGTACAGATTTTGATACGGTCTTTAAATTCCCGACACCGATATCCAGCCAGCGTCTATATCGAAAACAGGCAAAAATCGTTTAGATTCTTGATAATTTAGTTTGTATGGAACCTTCAGTGCGCGAGTCCTGCTCGTACTTGGCCAATTTTTTTGTGCTTCCAACGCTTTGGCATCTATTTCCTTTTTAAGAGAGCACAAAATCCTCTACAAACTACATTAGTACCACTCTTATCTGCATTTAATATCAGGGGTACTACATTTCCATTAATACCACTTTTATCTTCACGCATTATCAAGGGTACTACAGTTCGTCGAAAGGCAACGATTTTTCAAATGTTGTACAAAATTCAAAACACCAATTTTTTGAACGCTTTTGGTTCAGTTTATTTTTATATAGTAGAAATACAGGGTGTCCATGAAGTCCCTTTACAATTTCAAAATTTTGTTACAACGGTAGTTGCTGAAATATTTTAACAAAATTTCTTTTATTGTAATCACTGTTTACTAAAATTTTTATAGATACTAAAATTTTGTGTTTCAGATACTCTGTTGATGGAAAGAACTGAACCTCTATAAAATAACAACTCCTCAAGAGAAGGCACAATGTGTGTCTCGGTTTACTGAGACAAAATCGGATGTTCAGACTCAACAAAACTTCGGTATGGAAGAGATCCACCATCGCGCCCTTCAATCCGTGTATGGCACAAAAAATTTATGGAGACAGGGACAGTGTTGGATAAAGGGAGGAGCGGGCGACCAAGAACATCCGAGGAAAAAATCGATCGCTTTTAAACTTCCTTACTCGTTCACCTACGAAGTCCATCCACACTGCTGCCAGACGATTGCAGCTACCACGTTCAACTGTGCGTAAGGTCCTCCGCAAGAACTTACGGTTGTACGCTTACAAAGTGCAACCGTTACAGACACTAGAGCCAAATGACGAGCCAAAACGAACAGAGTTTGCACTCAACATGCTGGAATGCCTTTCGCAGGATGAAGCATTTCTCAAGCGAGTTTGTTTCAGTGACGAGGCAACATTTCATATTTCTGGGGCATTAAACAGATACAATGTGAAAATCTGGGGATCTGAATAACCTCATGTGACTAGGGAGCTTCACCGGGAAGTCCAAAAGTGAATGCGTGGTGTGGAATCATGTGCAACCGAATAATTGGTCCATTTTTCTTCAACGAGTTACCAATTACTGCAGATGTTTATCTCGACCTTCTGATCGAATATGCAGCACCACAACTGATTGACTTACAACCAACTATCATTTTCCAGCAAGATGGTGCACCACCACATTGGGGAGTGATTGTTCGAGGGTTCCTCAATGAAACATTTCCAGGCAGATCGATTGAGAGGGATGGGCCAATTCCTTGACCACCGCGTTCGCCAGGTATCACTCCCTTGGACATTTTTATGGAGATATGTAAAAGATATCGTGTGTCAAACACAGATACAGGACTTTGCTGACTTGAAGCAATGGATTCGTAATGCCATTGCCACCATTCATAACGCTATGTGACAGCGAACATGGCAAGAAATCGAGTACCGTCTTGATGTGCTTCGTTCCAATGAAGGCGCCCAGATAGAGGTCTTTTAAACACTGTCAAAAATCCTTTTATAAAGACTGGCTACAATAAAAGAAATGTTGTTAAAATATTTCAACAACTGCCGTTGTAATAAAATTTTGAAGTTGTAAAGGGACTATACGAACACCCTGTATCTCATATCTTACGTTACACGCTGGAACTGAACATCTAAATTCGCATCGTGACCAGCTTATACAGTATCTCTGACATTACATTCAGTAACAACACAGACAGGTTAGAATGCGTGAAGGTTCTTTTCTGTGGCATATAATATCAACTGCATACAGGTACCGTACATGTTTCACGGTTGAATGACGTTAAAGATCAGTTATAAGAGTAAATTTGTAGGAATTTTTATTTAGCTGTCAATATTGCATGTATTATTTTCTATATGAAAAAAGTGAAAAAGAAGTAAATTTAATGAAAACTGTTAAGAAAACAAACGCCAAAAACAACGAACCGGAATACGCTGACTCATTGTTGGAAGAACAAGTCGATATGTGACCCGCCCTTATTCTACTGGTCAAGGTATTTCTCGTGATACCGAAGAACTTGGTCCATTAAAACGTCGAAAGTGACGCACCTAACTAGCACAAGTGTGTCAAAGGTTGAAGTACGCTGTCAGATGTATCTCGCATTTACAAGTGATAAAAATGATTGTTGGTAAATATGAATGCGTTGTTAACTACAATAAAGCTACCCATGTTTCATTTGCATTGCATGGTTTCTTTATTCGAGTATCACGAGCAACCTGTTTCAGTTTGTCTATTTCAGCTAATAATAGTTCAGTTAACTGTCTCTGGTTATTTAATGCACACTGACGGAAAGAAACCGCAACACCAAGAAGAAGTTGTGCAACAGAAACGAAAATGGGTAGGCGTGTTTCTACATCTGAAAGATGATGTCTGTTCAAATTTCACGCCAGTCGCATACGACTGGCGCTAGTAGCGCCACTATCAGGATGCAGATCAGGTTTGTCTTAAATACACGATGTAACGGTCGTTAGTATTAGTTACCGTTGAGATTGGACGTGGTGAGTTGACGTTAGCCACGAGTGCATTTAAGGCAATAAAGACGCCATTATCAACAGCTCACTGAGTTTGAACGAGGTCGTGTAATAGGGCCACGAGAAGCTGGGTGGTCCTTCTGCGCTATTGCAGAAAGACTTGGCAGGAACGTAGCCACTGTACATGATTGCTGGCAGCGGTGGTCATGAGAATGTACGGTCGCAAGAAACCGGGCTCTGGACGGCCACGCGTCACTACCGAGAGGGAAGACCATCGTGTTCCGGTGTGGCTGTGGCGCATCGTACTACATTTTCACCAGCAATATGATCAGCAGCTGGCACGACAGTGACTCGACGAACTGCGACAAATCGGTTACTTCAAGGACAGCTCGGAGCTAGGTGTCACTGTGCATTCCACTGACCCAAATGGTTCAAATGGCTCTGAGCACTATGGGACTTAACATCTATGGTCATCAGTCCCATAGAACTTAGAACTACTTAAACCGAACTAACCTAAGGACATCACACAACACCCAGTCATCACGACCTCTGACCCAAACCACCGCCATTTGCGACATCAGTGGTGTTACGCGAGAGCTCATTCCAGGGTAGGATGGAGGTCTGTTGTGTTTTCTGATGAAAACTAGTTCTTTTTTTGTGGTTTTAGGGCGCACAACTACAGTGGTCATTAGCGCCCAGACTAAGTTGTGAATGCACTGAGAGGCACAAGGTTAAAACAGCAACTAAAAAGGACAACACTATAAGAGGCACATTAACAGGCAAGGGATGAAAAGAAAACAGCATAATCAAATGTCCTGGGACAGGTTTGTCAAGTGGACAAAACGAAGAACGCGAGCAGCTGCTCCCAGGTCATCCGCTAAAATGGTATACAGAGTACATGGCAGGCCAAGATCAATGCGCAGTGTATTAAAATTCGGACAGGACGTTAAAATGTGGCATACCGTCAGCAATTGCCCACATGGACAGAACGGCGCCGGAGCAGCCGTCAGCAGATGGCGATGGCTGAACCGGCAGTGTCCAATTCGTAACCGGGCCGAAACGACCTCCTCCCGCCGAGAAGGGCGTGAAGTGGTCGTCCAAGCCGTGGGGAGGGGTTTCAAGGCCCGAAGCTTGTTGTCAGTAAGTGTAGCCCAATCGGCATGCCACAGCGATAAAATGCGCTGACAAATGACCCTGCTAAAATCAGATGAAGTTCTGCCCCGGTGCCAGTGGTGGCCGAGTGTTTGTTAGAAGGAGGAGAGTTGAGGGTTTGCAGCCAACCTAGACGCTTGCAAGACTGTAACTACACCTGGAGCTATGGACTGGGATGCGATTTCGTATATCAGGAGTTATCCCAAGACTGCAAAACTGTACGTCGATCTGGCGATTCGAGGTGTTGTGCTGCCATTCATGAGCAGCATTCCAGAGTGTGTTTTCCAACAGGTTAACGCTCGCTCACATACCGTTCTTGTAACCCAACTTGCTTTACAGAGTGTCGACATGTTGCCTCGGCCTGCTCAGTCACCAGATCTGTCTCCAACCGAGCACATATGAGACATCATCGGACGACAACTCCAGCGTCATCCACAAACAGCATTAAACGTCCCTTTATTGGTCGACCATGTGCGACAGGCGTGGAACTCCATCCCACAAACTGAAATCCGGCACCTGTACAACACAATGCACGCACTTCTGCATGCTTGCATTCAACATTCTGGCGGTTACAACGGTTATTACTGTACCGGAGTTTCACATTTGCAATCGCTTGTCTCGCACTCACATTAACCTGTGATCTTGTAGCGTCAGTCACTTAAATGTGATACCTCGACAAAAAGTTTCATTACTCTACATTTGTTATTTTTTGGTGTTGCTGCTTGTTTCCGTCACTCTATGTAACATAAAGAGTAAATGATACAGTTTCATAAATGTGCGCGAGTCACTGCTGAAATGTCCTGGAGTTTGACTTCAACTAGTGATGTAAGAATCACAGTAGATGGATGCAAAGGAATCAAATGCACAGAGTAATTGAATACCACAAAGTGAGATGTTCAAAAATGGTTCAAATGGCTCTGAGCACTATGGGACTCAACATCTTAGGTCATAAGTCCCCTAGAACTTAGAACTACTTAAACCTAACTAACCTAAGGACATCACACACACCCATGCCCGAGGCAGGATTCGAAACTGCGACCGTAGTAGTCCCGCGGTTCCGGACTGCAGCGCCAGAACCGCTACACCACCGCGACAGTGAGATGTTCAGTTCCAATATATAAGACAATATATAATGTATTTCTATAGCATAAACAGAAACTAAAATAAAAGTGCTCAAAACCTAGGTTGTTGTTGTTGTGGTCTTCAGTCCTGAGACTGGTTTGATGCAGCTCTCCATGCTACTCTATCCTGTGCAAGCTTCTTCATCTCGCAGTACCTACTACAACATACATCCTTCTGAATCTGCTTAGTGTATTCATCTCTTGGTCTCCCTCTACGATTTTTACCCTCCACGGTGCCCTCCAATGCTAAATTTGTGATCCCTTGATGCCTCAAAACATGTCCTACCAACCGATCCCTTCTTCTAGACAAGTTGTGCCACAAACTTCTCTTCTCCCCAATCCTATTCAATACCTCCTCATTAGTTACATGATCTATCCACCTTATCTTCAGCATTCTTCTGTAGCACCACATTTCGAAAGCTTCTATTCTCTTCTTGTCCAAACTGGTTATCGTCCATGTTTCACTTCCATACATGGCTACACTCCATACAAATACTTTCAGAAACGACTTCCTGACACTTAAATCTATACTCGATGTTAACAAATTTCTCTTCTTCAGAAACGATTTCCTTGCCATTGCCAGTCTACATTTTATATCCTCCCTACTTCGACCATGATCAGTTATTTTACTCCCTAAATAGCAAAACTCCTTTACTACTTTAAGTGTCTCATTTCCTAATCTAATCCCCTCAGCATCACCCGATTTAATTTGACTACATTCCATTATCCTCGTTTTGCTTTTGTTGATGTTCATCTTATATCCTCCTTTCAAGACACTGTCCATTCCGTTCAACTGCTCTTCCAAGTCCTTTGCTGTCTCTGACACAATTACAATGTCATCGGCGAACCTCAAAGTTTTTACTTCTTCTCCATGAATTTTAATACCTACTCCGAATTTTTCTTTTGTTTCCTTTACTGCTTGCTCAATATACAGATTAAATAACATCGGGGAGAGACTACAACCCTGTCTCACTCCTTTCCCAACCACTGCTTCCCTTTCATGTCCCTCGACTCTAGGTATTTTGTCATTTTGGACAAAGTTTGAAATACCATTATATTTGTCGAACTGTAACGTCCTTCGTACTGGTTGCAGAAGAGTGTTGTAGTTAGCAAATTTGTAAAGATTTTGTGCGCTTTCAAAAAGGAAGTAGGCGCCAAAAAGCTAGGCGCTCAAGAAACTGAGATTTTTTGAAAACACTGAAAACAGTCTGAAATTTTCACTTTTTTTTAACTACGGAAAGACTAACCGACATAAATTTTGTTGGCAAAACTCCGTTTAACAATCTTTACAACCTTATGAACGAATTTAAAAAATAAAATGTTCTATTCCATCTTTTGTAAGGTACATCTATTATTTGACTGCACCTGTGACTACACTGCCTGACAACGAAAGTGAAGCTCTCAGAAGACATTGTTGGATGTCACAGTACCTTCGCGTACGTGCACACTATCGGCGGGTATGTAAACGATTAAGTTTTTAAATGAAATCATGCCTCTTAGGCTGTTAAACCACTATTTATTGCGACTGAAGTTTCAACACGTGTTCATTCTCAAGCATTGCGGGATGTTGTAACCCATTCAATAACGCTTTGTTAGAGCAGTTGGTGCTGCGAATTTATCTGCTGTTCCATATACCACACACGTTAGAAATCTGGTGAAATAATTACATCCGGCAGGTGTGGCCGAGCGGTTCTAGGCGCTTCAGTCTGGAACCGCGCGACCGCTACAGTCGCAGGTTCGAATCCTGCCTAGGGCATGGATGCGTGTGACGTCCTTAGGTTAGTTAAGTTTAAGTAGATCTACGTTCTAGGGGACTGATGACCTCAGATGTTAAGTCTCATAGATCTCAGAGCCATTTGAACCAATTACATAAATTTCACGTAGCTTTTGTGACCCATTTATCAGGCCTGCTATATGACATTTATATCAAAATCTGTTTGTCTAGTACTTTTGTACTTGAAAGTATTTACAGTACGCTGGAACACGCTAATGTACCTTACACTATCGTACAAGTGATTGTTTATTTCATTGTAGCAATGCAACGATATACTTTTCTCGATGTAGGACTGGGTTTACATTCGGCAACGACTAATATTCTCACATTCCAGTGGTATTGTTGTCATAATTTTGGGTGTTTAATTTTGAGTTCTCTGAGTATTGTATATATTTCAGTTATTTTCTAACATAAATAGTATTCGATCTAAACACTTCCTTAAATTTTGGTAAAACACATCAATTTTTAAAATTTGGAATTTTTATCTTATTTTGTGCCAGAAGAACAGAACGATCCATTGACGAACAATATAAACCATCCATTCATAAAAACTAAGCTTATGTCTGAGAGGTCATGGCTATCTGTGTGTTTAGATGTTGCCTAGTGCCGAAACTGTTGAATTACATTCCAAAAAACAGTTAATAATCAAATACTGGTACTACGATAATTGCAAACGCGATAATTTTCTGTGTAAATCCCTAAGCTTTTCTTCCGATGCAACTCTAACAGAGGCTCGGTTAGTCTCCTAACATGAATGCTACTGCGGACACTTCGTTATTGTTTCTTGGCTTGTAACAGAAGGCGGAGCATTTTAATGGAGCCTGCACGATGCTTCCGTGGAAAGGTCGGCAGCAGTTTCGGACCCGATGAAGTTGTAAACAGCATGCTTTGCGGTACTTAGAACCAATCAGAAGAGCAGTTATGGCCCGACTCGAGGGGGGAGCCATCATACGTGGGCCGCTCCTCGTCTTCATTGCTTTCAATTTGCGACGGACTGTAATAACCGAGGCGGAGGTTTTGTAGCTACATGTTCATCTCCTTACGCAGCCGCATCAATTTCCAAGCGCACAAACGCCCCTTCGGTTCGCTCCTATTCAGTGGCGTAGCCATTCCTCAACGTTAATTTCACCGTTTAGCCTAATGCTTGCCATAAATACGTATTAGTCCGCCACAACCGCCCAGAACTACCGTCTTGTGATTCTCACTGGTAATAATCTGCCTTAGTGACTGCACTAAATTTTGTACTTTTTTTTAAAGGAAGTATAACAGCTTTTTTACCCACCAAGTTACTTAGACCTCAGTTCTGGATTACGTGTATTTTCTTACAGCTGTGTGACGCTCTTATATGACATCTTGAGAACCATGTGTGGTATGTAAAAGATCAGAGATGCAATTTTCTGTGACGCCCACCAGAGTGCAATAATGTTGTTCATGTTTAGTGTTCTTACCAGGCTTGGTACGGTATATAAGGAACAGTGCAGGATGTTGAGTGAGCACTTTAAATGACACGGAGATGCCGCGTATTCGTATGAGACAGCTTTATCAGCAAATGACAGAGTTTGTAATGGGTCTTATTGTAGATCTTCATTTAGCCGATTCGTCTAATCGTGCAATATCCAGCTTTGTGGGCATTCGGATGTGAAACTGACCCGATGTCAGAGTGCATGAGAACGCGAGCCGATCACCACATAGGATGATCACCATATTGTCCACCAAGCATATCGTAACTCCATCACATCTGCGCTTGGCATCCGAGAACAAGTAATGGTCTCTTTGCAATAGTTTCTGTCATCGCTCCTCATTGGTCAGAGACTTGCAACAGTCGGACTGGAATTATCGTCCCATGGGTAGGCTGCCGTTAATACTACAAGACCAACGGTTGCGTTTGGAGAGGTACAGTCACCGGGATGCCTGGACAGCTGATTAATGGGGCCTCATTGTGTTCAACTATAAATCGCGGTTCTTCACTACCCCGGATGACTGTTGTTGGCGAGTATGTAGAAACCTGGAGAGAGATCCAGTTCCTCCAGTTATCTTTAGAGGCACAGTGGTGTTACTGACATAGTGTGAGAAACCATAACGAGTACCATGCGTCCTCGTGTGTCACCTCTCATGTGACAGTATCGGGGTACGTTTGAACCGTAAAATTACTACTGGTTCACCTAAGGTCATTAATCACAATTAATACACAAAATGTAAAGTGGAAGTAGGTGCTAAGGAATAACTGGTGAAGTTGCACACAATTTTCAGCAACACTCTTTATTCAAATTTGGTGCAAGACTTCACGATATTTTAAAAAAGAAACAACCAACAATCACTTAAAGAATAAGTCACAATTTAAGATAGGAAAGGACTTTTAAATTATTATAAAAAATTTCACACCAGTAAAAGGCAAGTACAGGCAAGCAAATTAACGTATACGACGCGACGCTGTATAATGTTTCAAGCTCAGCTAAATTAGAGGTGAATTTCACTCCATTAATAAATGAATACAATTTGAATATATCGCTTCACTTTTGGGCAGACAAAATTTCCCATTTGGTTACAACAGCCGTAGCTACGGCCGCCCACAACAGCCTCACTCAGGCTCATTAAATGGCGCAGAATCTAACTTGTCTGCAACATATAAAGACAATCCTGTTTACAAAAGTTCTAAAAAAGAAAAACCAAAATGCATGAATCATGCACACGGGGGGACACTCACAGTTAATAACATTAAGATTTCCAAAAAAGAAAAAAAAAATTTACAAATTTCTGCCAGTTAACCTACGGCAAACACACGCTCGCAAGGTAGCACTTGCGAACCTTTACAACATTCTCCTTTCAAGGCAACAATTTCTACCCGTAATGAAAAGGCAAACTTTTGCATGGCAAGAAAACACACTAATAACAACTACCTGTATAAAACACATAAGCACGTTGAATAAAAGCCATAAAAGGTATTGAATTGCAAAAACACACAACAGTTTTTGCTGACTAGAAACAATATAAAAAAAATCCACTACGGCGTACCTTAACAACCTTGCTTGATTATAGCCAAATATACATAAACACAAATTTACGTAAGTTACAGCTTCCAGATGAGCAGGAATTCGTTATGCAATTGACTACTTCTTACCACGAGGCAAAAGGCATTTCCTTCTTTCTTAGAGTACCTTTTACTCGTGAGTCTAGTAATACTAGTTATGGCAGGCGAGAGAATGTATCAGGTCTTAGTGCCTTGCATTATAACAGTACAGTCATTGGTGCCTTAGACTTTCACAGACATGGCAGAGGCTAACAGTCGAATAAACCCGTAGGTAAGCTAGGAGGGGAAAGAAGCAATATCCCCTCCCCCCTTTTCGTCCTCAAAAGGGAACAAACGGCCACCCTTTCTAATATTACCACCTTCCCGCGGGTGGGTAGACGAGAATGAATGTCGGGAAACCTTCCAAAATACACGGCTGGTATAATTAACAAGAATAAGTAAATTGAATTCAATTAAACTTCATAAGATCTGTTAACAATCAATACTCAACTTCTGGTGCGTTACGACTCTCAGGACTGAACCAACGCAGCACTTGCAAATGCTCTGCCGAGCCGCTCGCTGCCAGCCGCTTCAACGGACGCAGGAAGGCGCGCCGATTTTCAGAACCTCCTCGCCGTTCGACAGCATACGGCCTAACTGCAAATTAGGCCACTCGCGGACCCACGCTCAGGAAGATTCCTTTCGCGACGAGCAGCTGACGCCACATACCACGGAGCCGCTGCTCGCGTAGCTTACGCTGATGCCGCGGTCTGCGTGCTGTCCCTCTAGCACCGGCAGAGAAGTTGCTTCTTGATGCCCCGACTGCCAACGCTTCCCGAGAGTCCATCCAGCCACTTCTTAAACCCACGCGACTAGCCCACTTTTCCCCTTTCCCGCTGGAGGGAGACACCGAAGCCTTCAATTGCGACAACGGCGCCACCGCCAGAAAACGGAGGGCGACTGCTTCACGCTACGCGCTGCGGCGCGCTTTTCAAAGCTAAATTCACTACGGCTCAGCGTTCTTTCAAAAGGATACTGCTCGGTCACATACGCCATGTGACTTTATGAACAGCCTGCCTGATGTTGGCGTCCTCCCGTTCCCCAGGTCTACCCCGGATAAAAAACGTGTGGGCCAGTGTCCAGGATACCGAGAACCAGTTACAATACTTGTGGGCCAGTGTGCCCCAGGAGAGGCTACAATGCCTTTAAAGACACCCATCCCAATAGATTTTTAGAGCATACATCCAAACCAGATGAAGTGCAACATCTTTCTTCAAAGTGTCTCATACAGCCGAGTTTTTTGTACATCTGCATGTACACACATACTCTACAAGCCACCGTACTGTGTGTGACGGAGGGAACGATATACCACCACCAGTCGTTTCTTTTCCTGTTCCATTCAAAAATAGAGTGACTGAGAAAGGACTATCTACATGCTTCCGCATGAGCCTTTGGCCGTAGGGCTAGGTTCTGGCCCGTCCGACCGGTTAGCATGCTAGTTTGCAACAAAATAACGCACAACGATATATCCAATGCTGGGATGACAAGATGTTTATTCGTCCGTTCGGCAATTAATACAGGACGTGTTTTAGACGCAGTATGCGTCAAGGCAAGACTAGCGCGAAAACGAATGAGTGACTTGTTGGCTGGTTACTAAGGAGCTAAGTATAAAAAAGGTTCTTAAGAATTAACATGGAGAAAACAAGAACACGGAAAAACTATATAATAAGACTAAACGGCACGGAGTAACGGACACAACACAGCGCTCCTGGCGGCCGGCACGGAACTAATTTATCCGCGCAAAATGAAACACTTGCGGCGCGACACTCGGGTAATGCACTCATGCACCGAACTGCACTGCTAATTGTGGTCGCTACAAGCCTTTATTTCTCCTATCATATAGTCGTGGAACTTAAGCGAAATGTATTTTGGCTGCAGTAGAATCGTTCTGCAGCCAGCTTCAAATGCCGGTTCCCTAAATGACCTCAGTAGTGTACCTCGAAGAGAACGTCTCCTTCCCTCCAGGGATTCCCATTTGAGTTCCCGAAACATCTCCGTAAGGCTTGCGTGTTGTTCGAACCAACGAGTAACAAATCTAGCAGTCCGCCTTTGAATGGCTTCGATGTGTTCCTTTAATCCGACCTGGCACTGATCCCAAACACTCGAGCAGTACTCAAAAATAGGAGTCTGCAGTCGAGCACAGTGCCAAATGATTTCCAGGAGTCAGGAAATATGGAATCTGCCTATTGCCCTTCAACCATAGTTCGCAGTATATTATGTGAGAAAAGAACAAACTGAGTTTCGCACAAGCGATGCTTCCTAAAACCGTGCTGATTCGTGTACATAAGCTTCCCCGACTGAAGAAAATTAGTTATATTCGAACTGAGAATATGTTCAGAGATTCCGTAGCAGACAGATGTTAACGATGTTGGTCTGTAACTTTATGGTTCCGTCCTTCTATCCTTCTTACAGACAGGAATCACCTGCGCTTTTTTGCAGTCGCTTGGGACTTCGCGCTGGGCAACAGATACGCGATAAATGCGTGCTAATTAAGGGGCCAATGCCATAGAATACATGCTGTTAAACCGAACTGTGGCTCCATCCGGACGCTGAGAATTATTTATTTTCAACTCTTTCAGCTGTTTCTCTATGCCAGAGATGCCTACTACTATGTCGTCCATACGGTATTCTGTCCGATGTTCAAACGGCGGTACATTTGTAACATTCTCTTACGTGAAAGATTTCTTAAATGTGAAATTTAAAACTTCCGCTTTCGTTTTGCTGTCTTCAACTGCCAACTCAGAATGGCCAACGAGTGCCTGGATGGAACTTTAGACCCGCTAAGCGATTTTGTAATCACTGTAACAACATCGTATAACCTTTCTGTGAACCCAAATTTTTATTTCGCGTCTTTCTCTCCTTCTGGGTGCCTCACATTTTTTATCAGTTGCAGTATAATAATAAGCTCCGACTATCTTCAGAGGTGCAGTTATCTGTAATGAAGTAGAATCTGAAAGAAGTTACACAAATAACTAGGTAGGTCTTGGTAAGATTTGAAAGAGGTGCAAAGACTGGCAATTCGCTTTAGAAAGTATAAAACTGTAAAATTATGCGTCTCACTAAAATTAAAGAAGTAGTTTCCTATGGCCACGCTTCGTAAAGTCACAAATGAAATCATTCACACAAATATCTTGCGTAATAAGTAGTAGGTATAAAGAATGGAACGATCATATAAATTCGGTCGAAGGTAACTGCATGTGGCAGACTTCAGTTCATTGGCAGCGTACCGGGAAAACATAGTCATTCTACAATGGAGAGTGTTTACAAAGCATTTCTGCCTCTCAACTCAGAATGTTTCTTAAGTCTGTGGATCTTCTACCGTATAGCACACACAAGGATATTGAGCATACACAAACAAGTGTCAAGAATCTGTATTACGTGAAGAATCTAGGAATATATACAGGGTGTTTCAAAAATGACCGGAATATTTGAAACGGCAATAAAAACTAAACGAGCAGCGATAGAAATACACCGTTTGTTGCAATATGTTTGGGACAACAGTACATTTTCAGGCGGACAAACTTTCGAAATTACAGTAGTTACAATTTTCAACAACAGATGGCGCTGCAAATGATGTGGAAGATATAGAAGACAACGCAGTCTGTGAGTGCGCCATTCTGTACGTCGTCTTTCTGCTGTAAGCGTGTGCTGCTCACAACGTGCAAGTGTGCTGTGGACAACATGGTTTATTCCTTAGAACAGAGGATTT
This sequence comes from Schistocerca nitens, assembly GCF_023898315.1. Taxonomy (NCBI): domain Eukaryota; kingdom Metazoa; phylum Arthropoda; class Insecta; order Orthoptera; family Acrididae; genus Schistocerca; species Schistocerca nitens. Next base: position 844,831,018 of record NC_064617.1, read on the forward strand.
TTCTGGTGTTGGAATTCCACCGCCTAGAACACAGTGTTGTTGCAACAAGACGAAGTTTTCAACGGAGGTTTAATGTAACCAAAGGACCGAAAAGCGATACAATAAAGGATCTGTTTGTAAAATTTCAACGGACTGGGAACGTGACGGATGAACGTGCTGGAAAGGTAGGGCGACCGCGTACGGCAACCACAGAGGGCAACGCGCAGCTAGTGCAGTAGGTGATCCAACAGCGGCCTCGGGTTTCCGTTCGCCGTGTTGCAGCTGCGGTCCAAATGACGCCAACGTCCACGTATCGTCTCATGCGCCAGAGTTTACACCTCTATCCATACAAAATTCAAACGCGGCAACCCCTCAGCGCCGCTACCATTGCTGCACGAGAGACATTCGCTAACGATATAGTGCACAGGATTGATGACGGCGATATGCATGTGGGCAGCATTTGGTTTACTGACGAAGCTTATTTTTACCTGGACGGCTTCGTCAATAAACAGAACTGGCGCATATGGGGAACCGAAAAGCCCCATGTTGCAGTCCCATCGTCCCTGCATCCTCAAAAAGTACTGGTCTGGGCCGCCATTTCTTCCAAAGGAATCATTGGCCAATTTTTCAGATCCGAAACGATTACTGCATCACGCTATCTGGACATTCTTCGTGAATTTGTGGCGGTACAAACTGCCTTAGACGACACTGCGAACACCTCGTGGTTTATGCAAGATGGTGCCCGGCCACATCGCACGGCCGACGTCTTTAATTTCCTGAATGAATATTTCGATGATCGTATGATTGCTTTGGGCTATCCGAAACATACAGGAGGCGGCGTGGATTGGCCTCCCTATTCGCCAGACATGAACCCCTGTGACTTCTTTCTGTGTGGACACTTGAAAGACCAGGTGTACCGCCAGAATCCAGAAACAATTGAACAGCTGAAGCAGTACATCTCATCTGCATGTGAAGCCATTCCGCTAGACACGTTGTCAAAGGTTTCGGGTAATTTCATTCAGAGACTACGCCATATTATTGCTACGCATGGTGGATATGTGGAAAATATCGTACTATAGAGTTTCCCAGACCGCAGCGCCATCTGTTGTTGACAATTGTAACTACTGTAATTTCGAAAGTTTGTCTGCCTGAAAATGTACTGTTGTCCCAAGCATATTGCAACAAACGGTGTATTTCTATCGCTGCTCGTTTAGTTTGTATTGCCGTTTCAAATATACCAGTCATTTTTGAAACACCCTGTAAGTACAGGTTGTCTATAATTAAAGTTCCAGTTTCAAAACACTTGGGTTGGGTTGGGATTGTTTTGGGGGAGGAGACCAGACAGCGAGGTCATCAGTCTCATCGATTAGGAAAGGAAGTCGACCGTGCCCTTTCGAAGGAACCATCCCGGCATTTGCCTGAAGCGATTTAGGGAAATCACGGGAAACCTAAATCAGGATGGCCGGACACGGGATTGAACCGTCGTCCTCCCGAATGAGAGTCCAGTGTGTTAGCCACTGCGCCACCTCGCTCGGGTTCAAAACACTGTAGATAAAGAATCACTGTTCAGAATGACATCAGATTTGTGCACCATATTACTGGTTCAAATGGCTCTGAGTACTATGGTACTTAACTTCTGAGGTCATCAGTCCCCTAGAACATAGACCTACTTAAACCTAACTAACCTCAGGACATCACACACATCCATGCCCGAGGCAGGATTCGAACCTCCGACCTTAGCGGTAGCGCGGTTCCAGACTGGAGCGCCTAGAACCGCTCGGCGCACCATATTATTGACGCAGGTGGAAACGTCATGGAACAAAAAGATTAATGAAAATTTGAACAATCGATAGTGCTGTAAATGTCAGAATATGCACACAAACAGACGCGCGGCATTCGGCTGTTCCTCAGTTTGTATACGAGACGCCCTGTATAATTGTCTCCATGAAGGATCGAGCACTGCTGGTTAAGTTCTTTTATAATGGTGATGTGTGTAAGTAGCCCTGCAAAAGTTCCGGGCACTCAAGGCTGTGAAGAAAGGCATTGGTCCGATATCTGCTAAGGTTCTGGAGAAAATAATTACAAAATTCGAAAAGACAAGCTCTTTTGAAATACAATGTAGCTGGGGGAGGAAAGCAGTTGATTCGACATCTGCCGAAGATGTGGCCATAGCATTGCAGGAAGGATCAAGCGTTGGATTGCAAACATACAGTGCACGGGAAACTGCCTCAACGCTGGACATGCCTGCGAGCACGGGGCCTAAAATCCTACGAAACATCCTATATTGCTATCCATACAAAATTACCCATGTTCAGGAGTCGCTTCTTGCTGACCTGCCAGCTAGAGAAACGTTCGCTCTGGAATTTCTTGCTCGCATGGAAGTGGACAATGAACGGCCGTGGAACAATCTGTGGACAGATGAAGCCCATTTCCATCTTCAAGGACTTGTCAATAATCAGAATTGCGGAATATGGGCAACGGAAAACCCACACTCACATCATCAGGTACTACTTTCTGCTACAGTAATAGCGTGTTATCATAGGACAGTATTTTTTTGAGGAGATGAGTCCTGCGGGTCCTGTTACCTGTACCGTCACTGGTAAAGGCTATGAGAGTCTTCTGTGCATCAGTAACATTCCGACCCTTCAACACCGTGGATGTGTTGGTAAGATCGTTTTTATGCAAGATGGTGCTCCTTCGCACGTTGCGAAGCCAGTGAAGTGGCTGTTGCAGAGGCATTTCGGAAATGCTAGAATTATAAGCCGTCATTTCCCTACAGCCTGGCCGTCAAGATCACCTGACCTTAATCCATGTTATAGTGCTCCAATTACGAAAGTAGCTGGACTAAAGGCACACACTGAGCAACGCATTCTGAACGTGACCCCCGAGAGACACCAATCTGTTGTGGAACATGCTATTTCTTGAGCTCAGCTTGTGGCAGAAATCGGTGGACAGCGTATTGAACATGCCTTGCAGCAGTCTCGCAACAATTAGAAATCGACGTCATTTTGTTTTTTATGCGGTTTTTGTCCCCAGGACAATTAAAAACCGATGTCATTTTGCTTTTTATGCGGTTTTGCCCCTAGGACAATTAAAAACAGATGTCAGTTTGCTTTTATGCGATTTTTGGCATCAGGACAATTACGTCTACATCTACATAGATGCTCCGCAAGCCACCGTACGGTGCTTGGCGGAGGGTACACTGTACCACGACTTATTTTATTTCCTGTTCCACTCGCAAATAGAGCGAGGGAAAAACGAATGTCGGTATGCCTCTGTAAGAGCCCTAATTTATGAAAGCTTATCTGCGTGGTTCTTACTCGCAATATAGGCGGCAGTAGAAACATACGGCAATCAGCTTCAAATACAGGTTCTCAAATTTTCTCAATAGCTTTTCTCGAAAAGATCGTTGCCTTCCCTCCAGGAATTCCCATCTGAGTTACCGAAGCATCTCCGTAACACTTACGTGTTGTTCGAACCTACTGGTAACAAATCCAGCTGCCCGCCTCTAAATTGCTTCGATGTCTTCCTTCAATCCGACCTGGTATGGGTCCCAAACACTCGAACAGTACTAACGAATAGATAGCATCAGCGTCCTATTTGCGGTATTCTTTATAGATGAACCAATTCTTCCAATAAACCGAAGTCGACCATTCGGCTTTCATACCACAATTCTCGACACTGATATTTCCCGTCCGATGTGGTACATCGCCGTGGTGGATGGGTTTACCCAGCTAACAGTGTCACCACTGTGAACCGTACAGCCCGTATAATCTGCAGCTCAAACCAAAGACGTTCGTATTGCAATACATTTATCATTTGTAGTCGAGTGTCTTTACGTTAAGACGCTTACAATCCCATCTATTGGTAAAATTTTCATAAAGGTGTCTTGTTCCATGACGTTTCTCCCTGCGTCAATAATACGTTGTTCAAATTTGACGCCATTTTGAGCGGCGGTTCTCTTTCTACAGCGTTTTGAAACAGGATCTTTAATTGTGGACACCCTGTACTTCAGCACACTGCGAATCGAACGGGAAGAACCATTAACAGGCACTTAATAGTGGTCAGTGATTTGAAGAGTTCACCGTCCATCCAAAAAGTACCAAGACTAATTGTAGTCCAGGAGTGTAAGCGTCGTCAGCGCAGACAATATGGACACAGCGTGAACTAATAACTGTGAACAACAGATGTGCGTTCAACCAGCCAGTTGTGACCAGGCAGTGGAGACTTAGTGCGTCACATATTGTTTTGTAGGAAATCTAAATGAAGCTACATCTCTAAATCGAGCATATAACACAATCTACAGAACGTTCTGAAGAACAGAAAAGTGTGCGCAAAGTTTGTCCCGCATACCTTGACTCCCGAACAACAACAACGACGCCGCGTGTACGCTTGCCACGACCTGATTGAAACGTAGAACACAGACGACTCTTTTCTGGGAAAAATCGTCACGGGTGATGAGATCTGGTGTTATCTATACGAACCAACCACAAAACGACAAAGTGTACAAATCCACGTGAAAGTTCAACGCTTTGGCGACAGAACCCACTTTCAAACCACTGTTACGTGCAACTTGAACAACATCCCAGAAAAGGACTTCTCTGGCAGTTTCATACGGCTCTATGAACGTTCTGTGCTTTATACTCAAGTGGATGGAGACGATGTAGAACACCTAAGCATAGAAACCATTATCTTAACTTCCTCTATTTTTCTTATCAATTCAGTCTCGAAACTTTTCCGACTGGCGGGGTATGTGTATTGATGCAGACATAGGCTGCGAATCCTAATTCTAAGGAGGAAACTACAGGACTCAAAGTATAACTGTCACTGTGAATTCAGGACAGAACTATGAGTCACTATTGGATTCGCAACCGGACTGCAACATTTTGTGGAAAGTAAATTTTCAGCTTACATTTATTTCTTTCAACAGTCATCAAGATAAACTAACGATGACGTTCACGTTTACATTTGGTTCACTAAAATCGGAACATCAATAAGCCAGACGCCTTGATGTACGAAATATCGGAGTAACACCAGATTCCCAGAAAAACAATGTACTTACATTACCAAACAATGTACGGACATAGAAGTGGCAAATCATTGCATGATCAGTTTGATATGTCTTATTGTCTGACTGGAGCAACAGGCAGAAGAACAGAAACTGAAACTGGTTAGTGTGTAATGGTCAGTTTTTCAAAGAGGAAAGTTTTTCAAAGAGTACTCTACAGCATTTGCCCCTTACCTACCTTGCATATATCGCGAATCTCTCGTCCAGCGCAAGTCCGATGCGGCTGGAAGAAAGCGCAGTGACTCCTGTGTACAAGAAGGGCAAAAGAACAGACACGCAAAATTACAGACCAATATTCCTAACATCGCTTTGCTGCAGAATCCTTGGACACATTCCCAGCTGGAATATTATAAAATTTCTTGATACACTTATGTACACGTGTCATCAAGGTTACAGAAAGCGTCGCTCGTGCCAAACTTAGCTTTCCCTTTTCTCACATGACATACTGCGAACTATGGATGAGGGGCAACAGCCAGTTTCCAAATTTCTAGATTTCCCGGAAGCATATGACACGATATCCCATTGCATTCTTTTAAAGAAGCAATGACCATGTGGAATAGGTTCAAGATAAATGAGTTACTCGAAGACTTCTTAAGTTATAGATCTCAGCATGTTGTCCTCGACGGCAAGTGTTGATGAGAGACAAAGGTACCGTCAGTAGCGCCCCAGGGAAGTGTGATAGGACCACTATTATTCTGTAAATACGTAAATTATTTGGCGGACAAGGTGAGCAGCAATCTGCTGTTGTTTGCTAATCGTACTGTGGTGTACGGTAAGGTGTTGAAGTTGAGAGACCGTAGGAGGATACAAGAGTAGAAAAAACAAACCCGTAATGTTCGTATGCGGCATTAGTAGTGTCCTTCTTGGCACAGCCACGTCGTGCAGATGTCTGGGCGTAACGTTGCAAAGCGATATGAAATGGAACGAGCAAGTGAGGACAGTGGTAGGAAAGGTGAACGGTCGACTTCGCTTTATTGGGAGACTTCTAGAAAAGTGTCGTTCATCTGTAAAGGAGACAGCTTATAGCACAATACTGCGACCTATTTTTGAGTACTACTCGAGTGTTTGGGATCCGTACCAGATCGGATTAAAGGAAGAACTCGAACCAGTTCAGAGGCGAGCTGCTAGATTTGTCACTGGCAGATTCGAACAACATGCAAGTGTTACGGAGATGCTTCGGGAACTCAAATGGGAATTCCTGGAGGGAAGCAGACGCCATCTTCGAGGAACACTATTGAGAAAATTTAGAGAGCCGGCATTTGAAACTGACTACAGAACGATTCTACAGCAGCCAACATATACAGGGTGATTCAAAAAGAATACCACAACTTTAAAAATGTGTATTTAATGAAAGAAACATAATATAACCTTATGTTATGCATCATTACAAAGAGTGTTTAAAAAGGTTTTTTTTCACTCAAAAACAAGTTCAGAGATGTTCAATATGGCCCCCTCCAGACACACGAGCAATATCAACCCGATACTCCAACTCGTTCCACACTCTCTGTAGCATATCAGGCGTAACAGTTTGGATAGCTGCTGTTATTTCTCGTTTCAAATCATCAATGGTGGCTGGGAGAGGTGGCCGAAACACCATATCCTTAACATACCCCCATAAGAAAAAATCGCAGGGGGTAAGATCAGGGCTTCTTGGAGCACAGTGATGAAGTGCTCTGTCACGGGCTGCCTGGCGGCAGTCTCAGCTGCAGACAGTGCTTGAACCAATTTCAGACGATAAGGTTTCATAACTAACCTTTTTCGTAGGACTCTCCATACAGTTGACTGTGGAATTTGCAGCTCTCTGCTAGCTCTGCGAGTCGATTTTCCTGGGCTGCGAACAAATGCTTGCTGGATGCGTGCTACATTTTCATCACTCGTTCTCGGCCGTCCAGAACTTTTCCCTTTGCGCAAACACCCATTCTCTGTAAACTGTTTATACCAACGTTTAATACCGAGCGAGGTGGCGCAGTGGTTAGCACACTGGACTCGCATTCGGGAGGACGACGGTTCAATCCCGTCTCCGGCCATTCTGATTTAGGTTTTCCGTGATTTCCCTAAATCGTTTCAGGCAAATGCCGGGATGGTTCCTTTGAAAGGGCACGGCCGATTTCCTTCCCAATCCTTCCCTAACCCGAGCTTGCGCTCCGTCTCTAATGACCTCGTTGTCGACGGGACGTTAAACACTAACCACCACCACCACCAACGTTTAATACACCACCTATCAGGAGGTTTAACACCATACTTCGTTCGAAATGCACGCTGAACAACTGTCGTCGATTCACTTCTGCCGTACTCAATAACACAAAAGCTTTCTGTTGAGCGGTCGCCATCTTAGCATCAACTGACGCTGACGCCTAGTCAACAGCGCCTCAAGCGAACAAATGTACAACTAAATGAAACTTTATAGCTCCCTTAATTCGCCGACAGATAGTGCTTAGCTCTGCCTTTTGTCGTTGCAGAGTTTTAAATTCCTAAAGTTGTGGTATTCTTTTTGAATCACCCTGTATTTCGTGTAAGGTCCACAAATATAAGATACGAGAAAGTAGGACTCATATGGAGGCATATAGACGGTGCTTTTTCCCTCACTCTATTTGCGAGTGGAACTGGAAAGCAAATGACCGGTAATAGTAGGGGTTACCTCAGTACGCGCTGTTCGTGGTTCGCTGAGTGTCTGTGTAGATGTAGATGTAGTACCACATTCCACCTTCCCTGCTAATGACGATAATAACTATCATCAGCATCTGTAGCCCCTGGGAGCCTTGGATGTTCGCGACTTCCCTCCAAATAATTCCATTTTTAGCCAAGTTCTTTATCTACTTCTACTACACTACTGCCCATTAAAATTGCTACACCACGAAGATGACGTGCTACAGACACGAAATTTAACCGACAGGAAGAAGATGCTGTGATATGCAAATTATTAGCTTTCCAGATAATTCACACAAGGTTGGCGTCGATGGCGACACCTTCCACATGCTGACATGAGGCAAATGTTCAAATGTGTGTGAAATATTATGGGACTTAACTGCTAAGGTCATCAGTCCCTAAGCTTACACACTACTTAACCTAAATAATCCTAAGGACAAACACACACACCCATGCCCGACGGAGGACTCGAACCTCCGCCGGGACCTGACATGAGGAAAGTTTCCAACCGATTTCTCATACACAATCAGCAGTTGACCGGCGTTGTTGTGATGCCTCGTGTAAGGAGGAGACATGCGTACCATCACGTTTCCGACTTTGATAAAGGTCGGATTGTATCGCGGTTTATTGTGTATCGCGTTTTATTGCACCGCGACATTTCTGCTCGCGTTGGTCGAGATCCAATGACTGTTAGCAGAATATGGAGTCGGTGGGTTCAGCAGGGTAATACGGAACGCTGTGCTGGATCCCAATGGCCTCGTATCACTAGCAGTCGAGATGACAGGCATCTTATCCGCATGGCTGCAACGGATCGTGCAGCCACGTCTCGATCCCTGAGTCAGCAGATGGGGACGTTTGAAAGACAACAACCATCTGCACGAACAGTTCGACGACGTTTGCAGCAGCATGGACTATCAGCTCGGAGACCATGGCTGCGGTTACCCTTGACGCTGCATCACAGACAGGAGCGCCTGCGATGGTGTACTCAACGACGAACCTGGGTGCACGAATGGCAAAACGTAATTTTTTTCGGATGAATCTAGGTTCTGTTTTCAGCATCATGATGGTCGCATCCGTGTTTGGCGACATCGCGGTGAACGTAAATTAGAAGCGTGTATTTGTCATCGCCATACTGGCGCATCACCCGGAGTGATGGTATGGGATGCCATTGGTTACACGTCTCCGTCACCTCTTGTTCGCATTGACGGCACTTTGGACAGTGGACGTTACATTTCAGATGTGTTACTACCCGTGGCTCTACCCTTCATTCCATCCCTGTGAAACCGTACATTTCAGCAGGATAATGCACGAGCGCATGTTGCAGGTCCTGTACGGGCCTTTCTGGATACAGAAAATGTCCGACTGCTGCCCTGGCCAGCACATTCTCCAGCTCTCTCACCAACTGAAAATGTCTGGTCAATGGTGGCCGAGCAACTGGCTCGTCACAATAAGCCAGTCATTACTCTTGATGAAGTGTGGTATCGTGTTGAAGCTGCATGGGCAGCTGTACCTGTACACGCCATCCAAGCTCTGTTTGACTCAGTGTCCAGGCGTATCAAGGCCGCTATTACGGCCAGAGGTGGTTGTTCTGGGTACTGATTTCTCAGGATCTATGCACCCAAATTGCGTGAAAATGTAATCACATGTCAGTTCTAGTATAATATATTTGTCCAATGAATACCCGTTTATCATCTGCATTTCTTCTTGGTGTAGCAGTTTTAATGGCCAGTAGTGTATTTCCCTTTTTAAAGTAATTCCGGTTCAACCGTGCGTTACCATGTCTTTATCGCTCTTTCAACCTTTTTCCACCAGTCATATTAAAGTCCAGTACCACATATCTTTGAAACGCCTTCTGAACAACCCATCCAAGTGAAGTGGAAGGCAGGGGAGGGGTAGTGAATTTGGAATGTTGTGACTTTTTGCAGATAATCATGCTGCTCCAGAAATGCATTGGGAAAATATAGTGTCACATTTCGTTCTGCAGTACTTCCGACGGAGCGCCTGCTATTGACAATAAAGGAAATGTCCGCGCGTGATACTTGCCTGTGCTGCAACAGGGGACATAAGACGCATACTGAAACACAAACACAATCTCGTCGGAAGAACGTTACGTGGACGGTTGACAGTGAATAAACACTAGCTCGCCGTACAGAATACAGTCTATATATTGCTCTAACCGAAGACTTCAAGCAACATGAATTCTCCAATAAAACTCAATCATGAGCAGCTGAAATAACTCGACAGAAACTTGAGGCTGCTGAGAGATGAGAAACTGAAAGACTTCTTTCGTATTCAACACGTCTTTAATAAAAGGCCATGGAATTATAGAACATAAAGCTTTTAGGCTTCCGCAGCAAGTTATTATTATACAAAATAAGGCTCTTCTGACAGCTATAGAAGGTCATGATGCAAGCATGTTGCCACATGGATTAAACATTGTAAAATTAGCAAAATCCCTCCAAAATTATCATCCAAGAGCAACTTTTCATTTTTGCGTGTATATGTGTTCTAGACACAGGTGTGAATGTAAATATTATTGAGACAAGTTTCTTTAAGAGGTTTGCTGATATGTCGTGAGTGCTGACGTTGGCCGTTCAGAATTGTATAGTCTCCTGTGCTACCGGCGCCGAGAGACAACTAGTTAAAAAGCAGGCTCAGATAAGGGTTGAGTATGAGGGTGGAACAATACAGTGCATGTTCTTCGAAGTTAAGAATGTGTCTGTGAACTGTCTGTTAGCCGTGGATTTTCTGCAAAGAGGGGATGCCAGGATCGACTACCCGAGTGGAACATTTCATTTAATGGACGGTGGTGTACTGTGAGAAGTTAAAAGGGAAGCATAAGACTAAGTTGGTGTACACTAATAGTGATCAGTCCTATACACACAATACACCAGAATATCAAACTACAGATGAATATAACAACAAAAAGCTGAATTATTTGACTTGTTGTCAAAGCATGTAATTGTCTTCTCGAACAAGAACGATATTACTATGGGGTACCAGATCCATACATATGTAGTCCCACATCAAACTATTGTCATGGAACCTATTTCAATACCTGGGTCTGAAAGGAGGCGGTAAAGAAATCATTGTTGTGGCGAGAACCCAACGTGAGGTGTTGGAGAAACTGTTAGAAAAGTTTCATGGAGTAAATCATTTAACCACAACAGATCTCTGATATTTCTACTGGCAACTTGTACTGACTGAAGAATCGAGAAGGTATACTGCATTTATTTTCACTGGCAGACCCTATCAATTCAGAATGTTTCCACTTGGTCTGAGTGTATGTTCATAATAGCTGTCGACCCTGTATTTGGACCAGAGCTGTTAGACAAGATCCAGTTTATGTAGATCAGTTGTTAATAGCCACTGCAACGTCGGAGGAATACATATATTTATTAACAAAGATGCTACATAAGTCTCCCGATAGTGGAGCCACAGTAGATCTATATAAATCTAAGTTTGCTATAGATGAACTCAGATAATATCTTGGTCGTATTATTTCTCATGACAGAATCACACCTGATCCGGAGAACATGAAGGCTATTGAGAATTCATTTATATGACTCGTCTTTTTTTTGTTTTGTTTTTTTTTGACATTTCGCTCCCAAACAACTGTTAAATAGCAATGTCTGTTACGTAATGGTCAGGTCACCGTCAGGAGAATTGTCAGAAGATAATATGTGTTTTAGTTTCCTCTGAGATTTTATACCATCCAGATGTGGAGATCGAATTTTTTATATTTTCTCGGATGCATCATCCTCTAGTTAGGAGCTTCCTTATTAGAAATTATAGAGTGTAATGGAAAAAACGAAGTAAACATTATCAGCTTTGCTAAAGGGGTTATGAGAATATGAGAGATCTTACTCGACGACGGAGTTAGAACCTGCAGTGACTTGATCGTACAAAAAGTTTCATTACTACATCTAAACAAGAAAATAAACTCTTCTGTGACCATCAGTCGTTAAGCTTCATGCTGACATGCAAGCTCCTCCAACCAAGAATAGCTAGATGGGGCCCATTTTCACAGGACTGATTTTTCAGTTGTTCAAATAGAAGGGAAAGATAATGTTGTCGCTGATGCCCTTTCTAGGTGTCCTCAAGGTCTTTCAGAATTTTTTGAGTTAACCGAACAGGTGTCAGATTATAAGGTATTGGTGTTAGAAGATCACATGCATAGGCGTTATTATTTACAGGTGTGGAAAGATCTGGAAAGGCTACAGGATGCAGATCCAAGGTTGAGAAAAGTAAAGCAACTACTGTCACAACAACCTCAACACAAACTGGCATCATACTACTAGGTTTACAATGACGTGTTATTTCGCCAATGAAGAACAGATTCAAATGTGTGGTGTGTATGTATTTCATCAGCCTACCAAGATAGGTTTACTTGGTATGCTAACTTAGCTGGGCTCACATATTATTACACACCTCTATAATTTGTCAGAACACTACAACCATAAATGCTGCTAATTAAATAAAATTATGTCGTATACTAACGCCTAAGCACGGAGAGATTTTGGCCATTGACGTAGCTGGACTCCTTTCTAAAGCAAGAGAACGCCTTAAACACTTAGTTGCTCTGTTCAATTTGTTTACCAAGTATGTCATATTATACACAACCAAATCTACAAGTGTTGGTCAAACAATCAAGAGAATAAAGATGATTATATCCCTCAATTTGGCATATCTCACTTGATACTCCTTGACAATGTATCCAATTTCACCTCAAAAGCATGGAGATCATTTCTGTATGATCATGACATTAAAGAGAGACTCATCTCGAACTTCCCCCCCCCCCTCCATATTCCAACTCCACATCAGTATTTATGGAGTTTAACCATTTATTAGAACCCACATACCTCACCAACAAATCAAGTCGATTGAATTTGTCACCCCATTTGAGCAGATTGTCAATAACTTGCCCCATGCTTCCACATAACACATTCCAGCTGAAGCTGTGACAGGTAGCCATGAGAGAAATGAGTGTGTAGACCCTATCTCATGTATGCCTGCTGCCTGCTACGAAGTGTCAAAAACGAGAAGACTCTTCAAAAACTGATTTCACTCATAGCCACAGCAAATTCATGAAAGTCATCCTATGACAAAAGATTGGGATGTAAACAAAATTTCGAAGTGGGTGAAAAACCCTAAACCAAACTGTTACACAAGAAAAATTAGAAGTGACAATTGTATACTGGGCCCTACATCGTCAACCAAATCGCCCTAACTTGTACCTTATCCGGACTGTAGTAGAATGAAAGGACTGTATCACCAAAAATATGTTAAAAAGTACCTATAGCAAATTTTCCATATACACTGTTCCTTAGCTTGTTGGTGTGTGTGTGAGAGTGTACCGACCATTTTGTACTTTGACTCTGGAAGTACTGCCATTTTCTACATATGGAATTAATTTCTTCATACTAATGAGTGAACTACGAGCAGCATATGCATATTTTTACCTATTCATCATTTACATCTATTACAGTTTGTTATGTCAGATTTCGTAGTATGTTCACTGAGGTGACAAAAGTCATGGGATAGCTCCCAATATCATGTCGGACCTCCTTTTGCCCGAAATAGTGCATCAGCTCGACCTGCCGTGGACTGAACAAGTCGTTGGAAGTACTGCGCAGAAATACTGAGCCATAAATGCGAAAGTCTTGCCAGTGCCGGATTTTTTGCACCAACTGATCTCTCCATTATGTTCCATTAATTTTCAATAGAACTCATGTCGGTCGATCTGGCTGGCGAAATCATTCGTTCGAATTTTCCTTGATGTTCTTCAAACCAGTCGCAAACAATTGTGGCCCAGTGACCAGGCGCACTGTCATCCTTAAAAATCCCAACTTTCTTTCGGAATATGAAGTCCATAAATGGTTCCAAATGGTCTCCGAGTAACCTAATGATTGGGTCAGTTGGAACAGAGGACCCAGTCCATTTCACGTAAACACAGCCCACACCATTAAGGAGCCATCACCAGCTTGCAGTGTGCCTTGTTGACAACTTGCATCCATGGCTTCTTGGAATCTGCATCACACTCAATCCCTACCATCAGCTCTTACCAGCTGGTATCGGGACTCATCTGACCAGGCACTCTGCACAACACTCGAACCTTACCATCATCTTTTACCAACTGACACGGGGATTAATCCTACCAGCCATGGTTTTCCTGTTGTCTAGGGCCCAACCAATACAGTCACGACCCCAGAAGAGGCGCTGCAGGCGATGTCGTGCTATTAGGAAAGACACTCGCGTTGGTCGTCTGCTCCACATCCCATTAACACGAAACTTCGCCGAAGTGTCCTAACGGATACGTTCGTCGTACGTCCCACATTGATTTCTGCGATTATTTCACGCAGTGTTGCTTGCGTCTAGCTCTAACTACCATTTCGAGTTCAAATTCTGTTAATTACCGGCGTGCATCCATGATCACGTCGGAAACCTTTTCATTCTAATCACTTGAATACAAATGGTGGCTCTGCCAATGTACGCGATACTACCACCATTTGTATATGGGCATATCGCTGTCCCATGAATTTTGTCACTTCAGTGGAAGTGAAGAAAAGTATTTAGACTAAACTGCCGAAACTAACGTATTACGTACAAGCTAAGTATGTCTTACACAGGACTAACCAGTAAGAGAAAGATAAGTATATATATATATATATATATATATATATATATATATATATATATATATATATATATATATAGGGCGGTCCATTGATAGTTACTGGGCCAAATATCTCACGAAATAAGCATCAAACGAAAAAACTACAAAGAACGAAACTCGCCTGGCTTCAAGGGGTAAATCAGATGGCGCTATGGTTGGCCCGCTAGATGGCGCTGCCATAGGTCAAACGGATATCAACTGCGTTTTTTTTAAATAGGAACCCTCATTTTTTATTACATATTCGTCTAGTACGTAAAGAAATATGAATGTTTTAATCGGACCACTTTTTTCGCTTTGTGACAGATGCACTATTGGGCAACGGAAAATCGACGATGGCTGCGACAAAGTGGAACATCAGCGACCTTGGCGGGTTAATGTATGGTCCGGCATTATGGGAGGAAGGATAATTGGCCCCCATTTTATAGTCACAAACGTATAAGTACGTGGTATCACGTAACATTCCGCCAGTGCGGACGGTATTTGCTTCGTGATACATTACCTGTGTTAAAATGGACCGTTTACCAATTGCGGAAAAGGTCGATATCGTGTTAATGTATGGCTATTGTGATCAAAAGGCCCGACGGGCGTGTGCTATGTATGCTGCTCGGTATCCTGGACGACATCATACAAGTGTCCGGACCGTTCGCCGGATAGTTACGTTATTTAAGGAAACAGGAAGTGTTCAGCTACATGTGAAACGTCAACAACGACCAGCAACAAATGATGATGCCCAAGTAGGTGTTTTAGCTGCTGTCGCGGCTAATCCGCACATCAGTAGCAGACAAATTGCGTGAGAATCAGGAATCTCAAAAACGTCGGTGTTGAGAATGCTACTTCAACATCGATTGCACCCGTACCGTATTACTATGCACCAGGAATTGCATGGCGACTGCTTTGAACGTCGAGTACAGTTCTGCCACTGGGCACAAGAGAAATTACGGGACGATGACAGATTTTTTGCACGCGTTCTATTTAGCGACGAAGCGTCATTCACCAAAAGCGGTAACGTAAACCGGCATAATATGCACTACTGGGCAACGGAAAATGCACGATTGCTGCGACAAGTGGAACATCAGCGACCTTGGCGGGTTAATGTATGGTGCGAGATTATGGGAGGAAGGATAATTGGCCCCCATTTTATCGATGACAATCTAAATGGTGCAATGTATGTTGATTTCCCACGTAATGTTCTACCGATGTTACTACAAGATGTTTCACTGCATGACAGAATGTACTTCCAACATGATGAATGTCCGGCACATACCTCGCGTGCAGTTGAAGCGGTATTGAACAGCATATTTCATGACAGGTGGATTGGTCGTCGAAGCACCATACCATGGCCCGCACATTCTCCGGTTCTGACGTCCCCGGATTTCTTTCTGTGGGGAAAGTTGAAGGATATTTCCTATCGTGATCCACCGACAACGCCTGACAACATGCGTCAACGCATTGTCAATGCATGTGCGAACATTACGAAAGGCGAACTACTCGCTGTTGAGAGGAATGTTGTTACACGTATTGCCAAATGCATTGAGGTAGACGAATATCATTTTGAGCATTTATTGTATTAATGTGGTATTTTCAGGTAATCACACTGTAACGGTATGCATTCTCATAAATGATAAGTTCACAAAGGTACATGTATCACATTGGAACAACCGAAATAAAATGTTCAAACGTACCTACGTTCTGTATTTTAATTTAAAAAACCTACCTGTTACCAACTGTTCGTCTAAAATTGTGAGCCATATGTTTGTGAATATTACAGCGCCATCTATCACAAAGCGAAAAAAGTGGTCCAACTAAAACATTCATATTTCTTTACGTACTAGACGAATATGTAATAAAAATGGGGGTTCCTATTTTAAAAAACGCAGTTGATATCCGTTTGACCTATGGCAGCGCCATCTAGCGGGACAACCATAGCGCCATCTGGTCTCCCCATTCAAGCTAAACAAGTTTCGTTCTTTGTAGTTTTTTCGTTTGACGCTTATTTCGTGAGATATTTGGCCCGGTCGCGATCAATGGACCACCCTGTATACAGGGTGAGTCACCTAAAATTACAGCTGGATATATTTTTTAAACCACATGAAATACTGAGGAATCGATTCCACAGACCGAACGTGAGGAGAGGGGCTAGTGTAATTGGTTAATACAAACCATAAAAAAATGCACGGAAGTATGTTTTTTAACACAAACCTAGGTTTTTTAAATGGTACCCCGTTAGTTTTGTTAGCACATCTAAACGTATAAACAAATACGTAATCAGTGCCGTTTGTTGCATTGTAAAATGTTAATTACATCCGGAGATATTGTAACCTAAAGTTGACACTTGAGTACCACTCCTCCGCTGTTCGATCGTGTGTATCGGAGAGCACCGAATTACGTAGGGATCCAAAGGGAACGGTGATGGACCTTAGGTACAGAAGAGACTGGAACAGCACATTACGTCCACATGCTAACACCTTTTTATTGGTCTTTTTCACTGACGCACATGTTCATTACCATGAGGGGTGAGGTACACGTTCGACGGACGTTTCATAGGACGTGGAGGACGCATAAATTGGCCAGCCCGTTCTCCTGATCTTACACCTCTAGACTTCTTTCTGTGGGGTACGTTAAAGGAGAATGTGTATCGTGATGTGCCTACAACCCCAGAAGATATGAAACAACGTATTGTGGCAGCCTGCGGCGACATTACACCAGATGTACTGCGGCGTGTACGACATTCATTACGCCAGAGATTGCAATTGTGTGCAGTAAATGATGGCCACCACATTGAACATCTATTGGCCTGACATGTCGGGACACTCTCTATTCCACTCCGTAATTGAAAACGGAAACCACGTGTGTACGTATACCTCACCCCTCATGGTAATGTACATGTGCGTCAGTGAAAAAGACCAATAAAAAGGTGTTAGCATGTGGACGTAATGTGCTGTTCCAGTCTCTTCTGTACCTAAGGTCCATCACCGTTCCCTTTGGATCCCTACGTAATTCGGTGCTCTCCGATACACACGATCGAACAGCGGAGGAGTGGTACTCAAGCGTCAACTTTAGGTTACAATATCTCCGGATGTAATTAACATTTTACAATGCAACAAACGGCACTGATTACGTATTTGTTTATATGTTCAGATGTGCTAACAAAGCTAACGGGGTTCCATTTAAAAAAACGTAGGTTTGTGTTAAAAAACATACTTCCGTGCATTTTTGTATGGTTAGTATTAAACAATTACACTAGCCCCTCTCCTCACGTTCGGTCTGTGGAATCGGTTCGTCAGTATTTGATGTGGTTTACGAAATATATCCAGCGGTAACTTTAGGTGACTCACCCTGTATATACTTTTGTAAATGGTGGGTGAGATAGGACACAATTTCGGAATGTAATAGGAAGTACATTTGTCGAGTGAACTTTTTACAAGTGACATGTGAACCCATGAATGAAAAATGCGATATGAATAATACGTTACTTATGTCATGTTATTGAGGATCGTAATGTACGACAGATCAGGATACCGGTACTATAGCAATGGGTAATAAAATGTGGATAGTAAAATAACAATTCCGCTGTGAAAACAGTCAGTCATGTGTGCATTGCACCACAAAAGACATGTAAATAAAAACATTTGATAAGCAAGTAAAATCCAATACATTAACATTTATGACATATGACTTATGATTTAGCTTTACTATCTCAATTGCAATGACTAACTTTTTTAATTTAGTAGCTAAGTAACTCTTCATTTTTTGAAAGGAAAGGAAATAAAGCCATATAACCAACTATAAGGTGGAGCCATGAGCTGTTTGTTAAAATGTTGGTCGACCTTATGGTCAAAGAAAAATTTCTTGGTGTATGTTTGGATACACGTTTCAATTCGCGTAGGCTGTGGATGATTTCTTTTTCTTACTTTTTTTTTGTCCAGAGATGTCCTAGATTTCTACGCAGACGTGTGTGTAGAACAGTGGTGCCCTCTACGACTAAGCACAAAATTTTATTGTTTGAATCAGCCAATCATATGTAAATATCAGGCGACTGGGCTAAGCTACTAGAAGCAAGGCCAAATAAATTAAGAATGAAAGTACTGTACATAGCTACACTTTGAAAAAGGGCACAAAACATTGAAGAAGTATCTTTAGTATTGTAGGAAGTTTAACGATCCGTGGAAACTGAATAGATAAACAATTTATATTCTTTTGTGAGGATACATCGAAATGTACGAAAATATAGACTGAACAATACAGTGTAAAACGCAGTCTGATCGAAGTAAGGAAGTCGGGACACACAGTCGATTGATACTGAAAGGTTACCTGAGACAAAGCAAGTTCAACATTTGAAGACGCACGATAGAGAGTGAACTGGTACTCACCTCTGCTGAAACGAGATATGGAAGTAATCATGTGACGTTCCATTAACGCTTTTAATCCTGTGTGCCTCCAGTGAGAGGTGTTACACGAGAACACGAATAAACACCAGTAATAACGCGCTTCTGCTACATGGAACTGATGCCTGTCGTAATGGTAGCTTGCAACAGTGTCAAAGGCAGCCACTATTGTTGCTACGTGTGATACTGCTTGTGTATCGAGCAAAAACTTTAAGTAATGTACAAGAAAATGCGCCCTACAAAAACGCTCACCTATAGCTTGTTGTGGACACTTTTGTAAATACGATTAGCCAAGGGATGAACACTGTGCTGCAAATTAACACAGACTGTTTAGCTGAAGCTATGTATAGAACAGACCAATATTAGGAGTACCAACGTGAAGTCAGGAAACAAAAATACAAATTCCCATTGGTTAAACATTGTACGAATAATAACGATACAGATGAACTCAATAAAACTTATAACAAGATACATCCCTTAACCAAAATTCCTTTTAGGGCAGGATAGCGTGTTTCAGATACTGCCCTTTAACCTGTTTCATAAAACCCAATGATGAGCTGTAAGAAGAGGGGCGACCGAGAACTACGACGCCAATCCTGATGCGGACGACAGGCAGCTGTTCCTGCCGATCGCAACACGACGTCGTGGCGGCCTCTCAATGGACATGGGAGGTCACCGACCGCCTAACGAGGACTGCCATCGCCTGGGCTTCACTCAACTCGACGTCACAATAATCGTCTCCCATAACCAGCCCTGATGACGCAGAAAAAAATTGGTCCAAATGGGTCTAAGCACTATGGGACTTAACATCTGAGGTCACCAGTCCCCTAGACTTAGAACTACTTAAACCTAACTAACCCAAGGACAGCACACACATCCATGCCCGAGGCAGGATTCGAACCTGCGACCGTAGCAGCAGCGAGGTTCCAGACTAAAGCGCCTAGAATCGCTCGGCCACAGCCGCCGGCGACGTAGCCGAGACTACATTGCTATTATTCAGAACGATTTTTTTCCATCGTGTACAAACTCTAGGGATTGATCGATGAGAGGATACGGAACAAGAAAGGTCTAATGAACTTATGTCGGGAAGTGGATAGTTTCCGTGCTAGAGACTGTTATTCTATCATAACATTGTGTATAGAGACTACAGTCTAATACGCGCCATGCCATGCAGCCACAGTTACAGTATGTGCCGAAAATGGTTTCCATGTGCCTCAACACATGCGTGTACGCGCCGTAGCATGTTCTGTCTCATATGTGCACATCGGCCAGACTGCATCCGGCAGTGTTAAAGACAGCATGAATACGCTGCTCCTGTGTCTCCACACCTGGAATGGGCTCTACAAACACGATACTTTTGA
The DNA here is from genome assembly GCF_023898315.1 of Schistocerca nitens. NCBI lineage: Eukaryota > Metazoa > Arthropoda > Insecta > Orthoptera > Acrididae > Schistocerca > Schistocerca nitens. Next base: position 844,851,133 of record NC_064617.1, read on the forward strand.
AGTGGCCCCATAACCAGAAATCGTGCAGGTTGAGATCTGGCGAACAAGCAGGCCATGCAGCTGGACCCCCTCATCCAATCCATCCACCATGGAAGACACAATTGAGATGCGTCCGGACGTTAATGCCGAAGTGGGCTGGATCACCAACATGTAGCAACCACATAACTCTTCGAAATATCAATGGCACTTCTTCCAGCAGCGGAGGCAAAGTCACCCGTAAGAAACGCCGATAAATCCGGCATGTTAGGTGGCGTGGAAGGAAGACCAGTCCCAAAATACGGTAACCAATTATCTCGGCCCACACATTCCGGCTGCACCAAAGCTGATGATTCGCTGCCACCATACCACGGGGATTCTGCGTACTATCCCACAGTGTTATGAAAATTGGAGATACCGTTGCGTGTAAAGGTGGCCTCACCGCTGAGTAGGATGGATGACACGAATCCCGGAATCACGGTTGCCTGGTGAAAGAAACGGTGACAAAACAGCTCCCAATGTGGAACGTCTATCGCTAGTAAGCCCTGCATGTGCTGTTAGTGATAAGGGTAGTAACAGTTGTCGTAACTGTAACTGTGGCTGAATGTTACAGCACTTTTTAGACTGCAATCTCTGTAACAAAGTATGTTGTCGTGGTGAATGTTCCACACGGTCGTCTGGCTTACACTGTACTAGCGGGCCAACTGCCTAGTACTGACACGGCGGTCACCTTCCACCGTATTAATCACATTTTCCTCCAAGTCTCGTGTTCGAACATTTCGGGTACGTCCTTCATCATTTCCTGCTTCCTAAAACGATCATGTCATAGAGAAACGAGAAAACACTGTTGTAGAAATTGAATGCTGCGGGGATAGGTTTCCTGATACAACCTTGCTGTCCGCCGCCTGTTGCCATTTGCCGTTCCGTAGGTAAACAGCATGTCGGCGAGCTCTCGATTCGAATACGGAACTATTGTGTACAACGCTGAATCACATCCACTATAAGGTGAGTCAGCAAGAGAAGTGAATTGGACACAACATTTCCAATTACTATAGCAGGAGAGGGCGCTAGGGCATGAGGTATGAGGAACGGTAGCACCCTCTAGGAGGAAACCATGCACACTGTAACTGTGGCTGAATGTTACAGCACTTTTTAGACTGCAATCTCTGTAATAAAGTATGATTGAATAAATGGCCTCTAACAAGGAAACCATTCAATTCCGGACATAAGTTCATTAGACCTTTTTTGTCCCACATTCTCTTATCGATCAATCCCTACAGTTTGTACACGGTGGAAAAAAATCACTCTGTATAGGGCAATGCAAAGGAAAAATCTTACAGAACCATCGTCGATGATGAGAAACATCATTTCAATCTAAAATTGCGGATCATATTAATTTCAGCTTCACATGTTACACAAAACAAACTCTGTTGTATTCTGCAAAAGGTTGAGGCAAAGTACCACAATCTTATAATACGATTGATCCACTCACTCAGATGTTAAAAACACCAAATCAATGAAATATGAAACTTTTATGCGTGTGAAAAACGTAATTGTTTTCGTTCTTACAAAATGAACTAAGATTATAATATAAACGTAAACCAGGATGCGAATTTTATCCCTCACTGCGGTCTTTTAGACTCTTTTTTTTTCCATGTCGCCTGCAACCTAATTGAGAAGGATGTAACGGTATGAAATGTATTGCAATGTAAATGTAACCGTCTACTAGAGCGTTGTACAACTAAATTTAATCACACCAAAATCCCCATCTCGTTAAAGTAAAACACGTAACAATATCAGTTAATTTAGGGATGCATCACTTATTCCCAAAACCATCAAGAATTTATTGACACTAAGTGTGATCCTTAAAGTAGCTTGTTGTTTGAAGTGGTTAATCTAGAGATTCACCTAAATGTAAATTCTTCAACGAAAGGATTAACATGGGGCTTAAAATTAATCAATGCATCACTGACTGCCTGAAGTGTGTTCTGTTCATCACATAATTACATGCATTCGAGGGGGCTATTGACGTTCCCTATGTTACTCATGAGAAACACTCAAGCATCATACACGAAATTGTATAAACACACAGAGAAACAAATCTATGTGTAACTGTGTCATTATTGTGATGTTACGTAAATTCCTTACCGATTTATATGTGAACTGCTTCATAGTGTTGAGTGAAAGTAAGAATTTATGGCCAATGAATGTTGGTATTAGAATAAGGTTCGAAAAGGGAAAAGAACTTCGAGTAGCTTTTAATTTTAACAGAGAAAGAACTGTATTACATTTTTTGCTGCAATACTTTTCCATCTTTCCTCGAGCTGCTCTTGTACCGAAATCATGTGTATTTCGTTGTGCTGACACGGGGCTTAAACAGAACGTATTGTAATATCTAAGTCTCTTGTATTTATTTATTAGTGCTTGAGCTGTTTGATTCGCATGTTGATAAAGATAATTTTTATGTTGTTGTTGTTGTGGTCTTCAGTCCTGAGACTGGTTTGATGCAGCTCTCCATGCTACTCTATCTTGTGCAAGCTTCTTCATCTCCCAGTACTTGCTGCAACCTACGACCTTCTGAATCTGCTTAGTGTATTCATCTCTTGGTCGCCCTCTATGATTTTTACCCTCCACACTGCCCTCCAATGCTAACTTTGTGATCCCTTGATGGCTCAGAACATGTCCTACCAACCGGTCCCTTCTTCTTGTCAAGTTGTGCCACAAACTCCTCTTCTCCCCAATTCTATTCAATACCTCCTCATTAGTTATGTGATCTACCCATCTAATCTTCAGCATTCTTCTGTAGCACCACATTTCGAAAGCTTCTATTCTCTTCTTGTCTAATTTTATGTACTTCTGCATTTTTTCAGAGGCTTTAAAAGAGGGTGAATTGTTCGGTGGCTTAACAACCGGACACGTTACGTTTTCTTACGTTATTTGTTCATTATCGCTAAGCAGCACCACCCTGACATCGATTTACCGATCATTTCTCTCAGTTTCTACGTAAAAATTTTGTTACGTTGATCCTTCAATTACAACTGAATAGTGACGTCATCAATCGACTCATTGGTTTGAGTCTCCGGCCCCGTGATAGTGCAGATGGTGAACGGAAATCACACGCTGCGGTGCATTATAAGGAATTTCGCTACTATTTAGTACTTCCTTTCATGTAAAAATTTAGACCTGGTTCATCGTCGTTCGGGGTTTCTCTTTCTCGTCATGGTGTTACTGTTATTAATTCCTGGTTCATCGTCGTTCGGGGTTTCTCTTTCTCGTCGTGGTGTTACTGTTATTAATTCTAATAAATTTCACAGGATTCATATATTCTTCTTGTCGTGACTTACTGAGAAAAGTTTCATTTAAAACTTCCCAGCCATAAAATAAGAGGGAGAGAAACGCGTCAGCCACAATCTGCAGCTGTTTGTTGACGATGGTTTGGTGCATGGCAAGTTGCCGTCGTTGAGTGACTTAGGAGCATACACGATGACTTAGAATTTCTAGTTGGTGTAATGAATGGCAACCAGTTTTAAACGTAAAAAAGTCAAGTTAATGCAGAGTATCAGAAAAAACAAAGCCGTGACGCTCGAACACAGCATTAGTAGTATGCTATTGACACAGTCACGAGGATTACATATCTAGATGTAGCGTTGCAAAGCGGTATGAAATGGAACGAGCATGTAAGGACTGTATAGAGGGAAGTGAATGGATGACTTCGGTTTACTGGGAAAATTTTAAGAAAGTGTGGTTCACCTATAAAGGAGACCGCAGAAAGGATATTGGTGCGACGGATTCTTGAGCACTGTTCGGGTGTTTGGGATTCGCACCAGGTCGGAATAAAGGAATACATCGAATCATTTCAGAGGAGGGCTGCCAGATTTGTAATCAGTAGGTTCGAATAACACGCAAGTAGTTCAGAGGTGCTTCGGGACGTGAAATGGGAATCCCTGGAGGGAAGGCGACGTTGTTTGCAAGCAACACTATTGAGAAAATAGAACCGGCATTTGAATCTGACTCCAGAATGATCCTACTACCGCCAATGTACATTTCGCGTAAGAACCACGAAGATAAGACAAGAGCAATTACGCCTCTTACGGGTGCATATAGACGGCCGTTTTTCCCTCGCTCCATTTTCGAGTAGAACAGGAAAGGAAGTGGTTGGTAGTGGTTCGGGGTACCCTCCGCTACGCACCGTACGGTGGCTTGCAGGCAATGTATGTAGATGTAGATGTTGTGTTGCAACGTGAAATAATGTATGGGAGCTGCCAAATAAAAATTCAGACACGTTCTCTGGTAACGCAAGAAGCATGTCCCTGACCTGGACGAGGAGCATCTTCCACTGAAGTCACACCATTTGCAAACTTCCTACTCCATTCGTAGACTTGCTGCTGTGACAAACATGCATCACCGTACTGAACCTTCATTCGTCGATGAATTTCAATAGGTTTCATCCTTCACTACGCAAAAACCGAATAACAGAACACTTTTCTTCCCTGGTGCAAGTCGCAAGTGGGGCAGCCATCTTTATACTTATACTGCAACGATATGTGTGCATCTGCACTATGCTGCCACCTACAGGCCATTCTGCACGCTGTTTGTGGCACTCTTACCAACTTACAGGATAACGACAAGAAATTTCGATTTGTTATCACAAATTTAAAGTTTTCATTTGACTCGCCCTCGTATATATGTAATGGATTTTGTCAGTATACTATGTGGCTCTTTATTATAGGCCAATAGACTAGATGGTTATAATATGTAAAAGACTGTGATAACGTGAATGTGACAGGTACGTCAGCGTAGGATCTAGTTGCGTTAGCAGTCTGAAGCAAGGATCATAATAAATTTATATTATTACAACAGATAGTTCCAATGTGTAGGAATATTAGTACATTAACCGGATTACATGAACCGGACTGATTTATTTAACAAAACTCTTTTGTTGAAGCCTATGCTGTTACGTGACTTCGAGAAGATACATGGAAAATGATAATGATGATACAAAAAAATATCTACATCTTTCCTAAAATAATATGAATTTGTAGCTCACAAAATTTAAGGATACAAAGGTTATAGACAGATAACTAATTTTTGAAAAATAAATTAAAAATGTAATTTCTTTAATATGATAGTTAATGTTGGAGTTAAATTACGTTAAGAAATAGTAATACGCTTACTGGTTTATATGGGAGGACATATATGAGGGTACAGAATTTCTGCGCAGTTAAATTCGAAATATTTTCCTTTGAAGTCATAAGTGAGAAGTCTTCTGCACTCTCATCGTCTTATATAAATGAGTAATCGTCTAGTTTATTAATGGTAGGGTTACGGGGAATTTTTTGAATATGGTGCTGTACGTTGGAATTAGAACTTGTTTGTGCTGTACTGTCATCTGCTGGAGGTGCTCCATGGGCGGCGTGCGGTATTTGAAGCTCGTCAGCAGACGCCTGTACACTACGGCACAGAACTCCCAATTCCGATTGGACATCGTGAGGATCGCCTCGGAATAAGAAATGTCGAAGACTGGCAATGAAAACTATACGCAAGAATGCATATACGAAAGCTCGTACAGAAAAACTTAGAGTTTGTTTTTAATATTGAAAGCTGTATAGAGACATCCACACAAGCAGAATTTCTCCAAGTTCATGCAATGAATGCACACTGCAGTTTAATCCTTTGGATGATTATTTCCAGCATAAGGAAGAATATAATAATAAAGAAAATATAGAGCGTCCCAGGAGGAATGGTCAATATTCAGTGACGCAACAGGAATCACCCTTCGAAGAAAAAACGTCTACTAAACAAGGGCGCTAAGATACACGCCTTAAGAGCTATGAGCACTTGTTCAGTAGATGATATGTGTTTCACAACAGCGTAGATGAACCAGTGTTCATAATTATTAAGGTGTGCTCTTTACAGCCCATGTTACTGGTCTTTTTTTCTTGTTTTGGTCCATACTACCATCTCTCAAAATACGGGAAGCAAAGATCTTGCAGGATAAGTGATTTGTTTCGCAGTATCTTAAGATGAACAAGTGCCCATAGCTCTTAAGGTATACATTTTAGCGCCCAAGTTTACTAGACGCTTTTGCTTCAAAGGATTGTTCCTATTATATCCCTGAATATTGACGATTCCTCCTGGACACCCTGTATTTAAAAGGGAGATACTGGAACAAAAATAATTTTTCACGGTTTGGCCACTCAGAACCCTCTCAACTCCTGATCCCTCATTCACTGCATTTGCCATTACCTGTAATCTTGTCTTTATAGCCCTGTATTCACCTGACCAGAAATTCTGTTGTTCCTGCGACCGCAATTCAATAATTCGCAACTTATTAAACATCAGCTTACCCATTTCTGTTTTTAAATTCTGTAACCCATCTTCCCGATCAAGGGATCTAACATTCCACGTTCCGACCCGTAGAATGCCAGTTTTGTCTCCTAATGGCAACATCCACTAATTAGTCCCTGATGACAGAGGGATGGGGGGGGGGGGGGGGGCGGGGGCGGCCGGAGTGGCTGAGCGGTTCTAGGCGCTACAGTCTGGAACCGCCCGACCGCTACGGTCGCAGGTTCGAATCCTGCCTCGGGCATAGATGTGTGTGATGTCCTTAGGTTAGTTAGGGTTAAGCAGTTCTAAGTCTAGGGGACTGATGACCTCAGAAGTTAAGTCCCATAGTGCTCAGAGCCATTTGAACCATTTGAACAGTGGGGGACTATTTTATCTCGCCAATATTTTATCCAAGAGAATGACATCATTGTGAAGTTATACAGTAGATCTGCATGTCTTCGAAAAAATAGCGACTGCACGTTTCCCTTGCTTTCAGCCGTTCGTAACACGAACATAGCAAGGCTACGTTGACTAAAAGTTACAGGGCCACGTCAGAAAATTATCCCGACAGCTGTCTATGCAGTTACTGTCTCTCCTCAGGAAGCACAGGTTAGTTTGGCCTCTCCGCAAATTCTCCGCTGTTGTGGCTGCACCTGCGGGACGCTATCTGTATCGTTGAGGCATGCAAGCCATCTCCACGTCAACCAGTTCCGTTGTTCACGAGACGTGATGGTTTGTGCAAAGATTATTTCGCTTACAGATGACGATTTTAACTGCCCACCGCTCCTACACAGCTCTTTAAATACGCATCTACCACGATCGCGCAATAGGTGATGCACTCAACACTTCCAAACATTTTGTAAGGTCTCACTCGTCCAACACTGCACCATCATCCAACAGCGGTGAAGACAGAGCTGTTACATGCACCAACGTGTGAGGGTGACGATATGACCAACATAGGACATCTCATTGGATGGCAAAGTAACGTCAGGTGAACTACGAAGTCCGCCGCTGTGAGCACCACAGTAGAGCACGCCGCCATCTGAAGCTGTTCAGAACATGCCATACTAGCCCATTGTTGACTACCTCGCTATGTTTTTGCAAATCTCTTTGGACAGCTCCTGATGACGAACAACAGAACGGCTGGCTCGCAACATCTCCTATGAAGTCACTCGCCGTCGTCTTTGAGCAGATATGAACTCTGAATATAACCTACAGATTATCCACCTAATCCATCAGTGTTTAGTGGTTGTGGAATCGAACCCAAACACCACTTCACGGGACTCTCACTTGGGCATTTAACTACAAGGGTTTGGATGTATCTTGCGGTACAGAAAACAAACGGTTTTATAGGACTACCATCAATGAGAGTGGGAATACTAATAAGTTACAACGCTTCATTGATGTTCTTGATCTCGAAGGGAATATTAGAAGGCCAGTCTGGGCAATATGGTGGCATAGCTACTAGATCAAGATTCGTACCAGTTAGTCCATTAGAAGTTCGAACGTTAGACCACCTGCAGTTAGCGGTGCGTGATCTGGAAGCTTCGAAAACGATTTCAGATGGCAACTGTTCTTCTTGGCACAGGTTCTTCTTGGCACAGGCCTGGCTGGAAGACTAATGACGTCACAGGTAATCTATAACCCAGCTTCGAGACTATGTGAGACGTTGAAAGAGTGAATGTGACACTGAATGTAGTACAGGGACTGAGTTATCTACATCCACATCTACATCTACATAGCCGCTCTACAAATCACAATTAAGTGCCTGGCAAAGGGTTTACCGAACCACCTTCACACTAATTCTCTATTATTCCACTCTGCAACAGCTCGCGGAAGAAACGAACACCTACATCTTCCCGTGCGAGCTCTGATTTCCTTTATTTTACTATGATGATTGTTTCTCCGTATGTAGGTCGGGGTCAACAAATTATTTTTTCATTCAGAGGAGAAAGTTGGTGATTGAAATTTCGTGAGAAGATCCCGCCGCAAAGACAAGCGCCTTTGTTTTAATTATGTCCACCTCTTTTCCTGTATCATGTCCATGACACTCTCTCCCCTATTCCTCGATAATACAAAACGTGCAGCCGTTCTTTGAGTTTTCTCGATGTACTCCGTTAATCCTATCTGGTAAAGATGGCACACATCGCAGCACTACTCCAAAAAAGGACGGACAAGCGTAGTGTAGGTAATCTGTTTAGTAGATCTGTTGCATCTTCTAAGTGTTCTACCAGTAAAACGCAATCTTTGGTCTGCCTTCCTCAAAACATTTTCTATGTGGTCTCTATAATTTAAGCTGTTCGTAATTGTAATTCCTAGGTATTTCATTGAATTTACTGCCTTTAGATTTGATTAACTTATCGAGTAACCAAAGTTTAATGGATTCCTTTTAGCATTCATGTGGATCCACTCATACTTTTCATTATCTAGGGTCAATTGCCGATTTTTGCACCATACAGATATACCTTATCTAAATCGTTTTGCAATTGGTTTTGATCTTCTTATGACTACTGGACGATAAACGGCAGCATCATCTGCAAACAATCTAAGACGGTTTCTCAGATCGTCTCCTAAATCATTTATATAGAAAAGGAACAGCAGAGGGCCCATGACATTACCTTGGGGAACACCAGAAATCACTTCTGTTTTACTAAATGACCTTCCATCAATTGCTACGACCTGTGACCTCTTTGATAGGAAATCACGAACCAGTCGCATAACTGAGACGATATTCCATAAGCACGCAGTTTGATTACAAGCAGCTTATGAGGTACAATCTGGAGCCAGCTGTGTTTCACAAGAACGATCTCTGCTAAATCCATGTTGACTATATGTGAATAGACCGTTCTCTTCGATCTGATTCATAATGTTCGAACACAATATATGTTCCAAAATCCTTCTGCATATCGACGTTAATGATATGGGACTATAATTTAATGCATTACTGTTATCGCCTTTCTTGAGTATTGGTGTGACTTGTGCAACTTTCCAGTCTTTGGGTACGGGTCTGTCAGTGAAGGGTAAGTTTCAGATTCTGGTGCTTATTTATTTTGTATAAATATTCTAATCCTGCTGAAAATTATAAAATAGATCGTACGAAAGTCTCCTTCTGATTGCCTAGGACTTGCCTTAAAAGAATTGCACTTGGCCAGCAATGTCGTCGCGCTGTCTCTCGCCCTACTATTCGTGACGCTGAATCATGGCCCCACTGGAATGGTCTACGAAGTGGATGCTCGGAAGATCTACTGCCAACGAGAATTGTAGTTAGGGGGTGGTACTGCACACAATAGCTTAATGCTGTTTATGCTGCAGCTGCGGCAACAATGTGTGTCAGCTGGTTTACAAGAATGTACGAATGCTGCAGTCATTCTCTGTCCCTGCAACAGCATCGCAATTACGGTGGCCGCGGGACCAGATTCTGGCCACTTTCCGCAGTGGACGTCGTAACTGATATCTCATTTCCTACTTTGGATGTCTTGTATGAGTCCGGAACCGTGCTGCTGCTACGTTCGCAGGTTCGAATCCTGCCTCGGGCATGGATGTGTGTGATGTCCTTAGGTTATTAGGTTTAAGTAGTTCTAAGTCTAGAGGACTGATGACCTCAGATGTTAAGTCCCATGGTGCTTAGAGCCATTTGAACCATTTTTTTTTATCTTGTATATTTCATAATACTGAAACATTCGCAAATACTACTGCACATACAGCAGGTAGATCGAACCATTTCTCAGCTAAGATCATCAAGAGCAGCATTAAGATTTCGTGTGATACTGCCTGCAGATCTGAGTTGGATAGTGTTCAGAGGTGTCATATCTGAAAATCCTGCTTCCCCTCCTCAGGAGAATCTGATTAGACTTTCCTCTCCGCAAATACCCCTCCACTGTGGTTCAACCTACATTAGGGATATTTTTGTCGTTGTGGCACGCAAGTCACCCCACCCTGTAGCAGGAAGATTGTACTATACTGTAGCAGTTCTTACCACGTACGGCCCAAGTTTCATCTAGCTATGTTACTTGGAAGCAATATGTCATGCGAAAGTTACTGTTGTCCTTAAATTTTGCATACCAGTCTATACTGGGTGGTTATAATTAAACTTTCCCTGCTTGACACGTTATAACACGGAAACTAATTACCGTACGAGTACCAGACTTGCTACCATTAATGTCCAGAGTACGGGGTGCATGATTTCCATGCGTCACAGCGCAACCGTCCAACTATGGCCACCAGGTGCCGTCATCGGTCATCGTTATTCGTAGTCTCACACACCTTACCAGTTGCAGTGCACTTTTTGACGTGTCAACATGAGCTTGGACAAAAGGAGCAGGGCATTATTGGTGAAGCTCTATCATCAAAACAACAGTAATGCTGCAGCTGCATTTCGAAAATTCCTCCTGCTGAAAGGATTACGGAAGGGTTCTCTTTCTCCACCTGCTGTGCGGAGCATGATGAAGAAGTTCGAATGAACTGGAGAACTGGACGTCGCTCTGGGAAGAGGCCGACGACCGGTTGCACCACAGGTGGCTCATGAAATCGGTGTTGTTACGATAGACAACGCTACGTGCAGTTCCCGATCGTGAGGCAGCGCGCGAGCCGATCCACGACAGTCGAACATCCCGTGGTCCACTGTACAGAAGGTACTTCGAACCATTGTCAAATGGAATCCGTACAAGATCCATATCGTACAGCAACTAGAACCATAGGACGCGCAACGACTTGTTGACTTCGCTCTCCAATTTCTTGCAAGGATTGACGAGGGCTGACCCTGGACCATCCTATGGACAGATTAAGTTCATTTTTCTCTGACGGCTGAGGTGAACACACAGAACTGCCGAGTGTGGGTATCTTCACCTCCAGTCACTGCGCATGAATTTCCTCTGTATGGTGAACGTTTCACCGTATGGTGTGACTTCAGGGCGACGTTCATCACCGGCCCATTCGTTTTTTAACAGGTTGGCACTCAAGGACCAAAGACGTGCGGTGTGACTGGCCAGCGTTACTGCTATATGATTCGCCAGCATGTCAAACCCGCCCTACAGGAGACAGACGCGTTGATCTCAACAGTTTTCATGCAAGATGGGGCCCCACCGTACATCGCTCGTGAAGTTCCCCTGCTTCTCCGAAACACATTTGGAAACGATCGAATTATCAACACAACGTTTGCACCTGTTCTCACTCCCTACGATTTGGTTGTTGGGCTACCTGAAGGATACTTTTTACCAGCGGAACATTCACACATGTGCTGATCTGATGCGCAGCATATCAACAGAGGTAGCCAGCATACCTACGGACATGCTTCGTTCTGCTGTGTAGAATGCAATCCTACGCTTGCAGACTCTTGTGAACACTGATTGGCGCAATATTGAGCCCCTTTTGCAACAGTAATGCTACTAGTATATAATGGTATGATGTACCGTAGCAACACATTAAAAGTGTTCCAATTGAATTGATTCTGCATTATTTCTCGACCCCATGAGCTTGACACTAACGCTACCAAGACTGGTCGTCGCACTGTAATTAGTTTCCGTGTTATAATGTGTTAAATAAGGAAAGTTTAATTATAACCACCCAGTATAAGGGAATCACACATCACTCGCTTTCATTACACAGTTTCCTTAGGCACCCGATGACACACTCATTTGAGGCCATTGTTTCAATGTTCCTAATAAAATTTCTTAAACTAATGAGAATAGATATGCGGAAACTGAAACCTCGCACGTTCCGATTAGTAAATGGGTACTTGGATTTAAAAAATGGATCACGTCCTTACTCTGCACATACTTTTCTTTGATTATCGCAAATAATCAAATAACATACACCAGTAACTCCTACTCCTGCACCTGATTCTTTACTGAATCGAATGCCGTGTATAAAAGAGCTGCAAACGTTTTATTACATTACACGTGAGTTAATTTATTAAATGTGTGACGTTAAGCGTGTAAAACTTAATGATGTTTGTTTCATTAATTTAGGATCATTCGCCCGTAGTCTATTGAAAAAGTCAAAAGCAGACACTGGATGAGTATAGTCTGGGTGAACTGCGCACCGTTTCAAGGAAAAGTGTTTTTCACGAATATCATTGTTTATGATGTCATGTTTCCTAGACTGTGTGTTGACAATGATATACAGGGTGCTTCTAATGGAAGTTAAACTTACAAACCACTGCAGAAGTAACACGACTGGTCAAAATGACGTCAAATTGCAACGGAATATTATCGGAGAAGTGGGAAACACATGGCAGAAGAAAAATAAATAGTTACAAAATGTAGTAATACACGCCGCTGTAAGCATCATACTTTAATAGTGGCCGACTACAAATGACAAATGAATCATACAGCAATGCCAAACGTGTACGTTGGTAGTTAATCGAACTGTACAACTCAGTGTGCATGGATGTAAGCCCGTCCACCACTGCAAAGTCATACGACATCGTTTGGGAAAAATCGTTTTTTAATTGTCCTGAGGCCAAAAACAGCATAAAAAGCATCTATCACATCGGTTTTTAATTGTGCTGAGACCAAAAACCGCATAAAAAGCATCAATCAAAATCAAATCGGATTATTACTTTCCCTGTGACTGGCGCAAAACATGTTCAACATGCTGTCCACCGTTTTCTGCAAGAAGTTGACATTGAGAAACAGCATGTTCCACAACTAATCGAAATGTTTCCGGGGTCACACTCAGAATGTGTTGCGCAATGCGTGCCTTCAATGCAGAGAAGTTTGCAATCGGAACACTGAACACACTATTTTTCTGACAGCCCCACAGCCAGAAGTCGCACGGAATAAGATCAGGTGATCGGAACAGCCAGGCTGTAAGGAAATGTCAGCTGGTAATTCTAGCATTTCCGAAATGGTGCTTCAGCAGCTGCTTAACTGAATTTGCAATGTGCGGAGGTGCACCAGATAAATGATGCCGTAAACCCGCACCACACAGTGAACTTTTCAGGATGAAGTGGTACTGGTTGATTTGGTTGTGGATTTTCCTTTGCCCATATTCGACAATTCTGCGTATTGACATATCCTGTCAGATGGGAATGGGCTTCTTCTGTCCACAAAATCTTCCATGGGCAATTATTGTCCACTTCCATGCAAGCAAGAAATTCTATAGCAAAGGTCTCTCCTGCTGGCAGGTCAACAGGAAGCAACTCGTGCACATAGGTAATTCTGAATGGATAGCAAAGAAGGATGTTTCGTAGGATTTTACGCACCGTGCTCACGGGTATGTCCAACGTTCGGGCAATTCTCCGTGCACTACACGTTTGCACACCACCACTCGTCTCCTCCTGTATTGCAGTAGCCACTGCTTCCACTGCTTCCTCCCCCTACCAGGTTGCACACCAAAAGAACCCGTCTTTCCGAATTTCCGAATCATTTTTTCCAGACCCACCTCAGTCATCGGACCAACGCTTTTTTTCAAATCCTTCATTGTCTGGAACTTCTGCAGAGCGACGTGTGCAGTCATCATTCTTGTAATACAGCTTTACAAGCAGAGCGCGATCGTACATTGAGACAGTCATAACGAACGTCGCAGACGCGAAAAGGAGGAAACGTATACCAGCTTCAATGGGTCGTGTGCATGACGCGTGTTTTCATTTACATGTTCTGATACATACAGCGCCATCTATTGATCAATTATCACACTAATTTTTTTCTTCTGCCATACATTTCCCCCCTTCTCCGATAATATTCCGTTGCAATTTGGCGTCATTCTGACCAATGGTATTATTTCTACAGCGTTTTGAAAGTTTAACTTTAATTACAATCACTCTGTAATTTTGCAGGTGCACTCAGTGGTATTTGCGTATACCGCCTGCGAAATATGTTGGGGATGGAGTTAGTAGTAAAGAAACAACAAATGCAAACATTATGCCAGTTGCTGAAGTTTTACTGCATGAACAGAAAAAAATGTAGTAAGCGATAGTCTTTCTTTTTCTTTCATAATTTTGTGAGGCGTCAGCGAGAGAAAGTTTGAAGTTATGTGTAAAGTTTGTAGGCAGTCCGCTAAGTGCTCTCATTCTCAAATGGTGGATGTATTAGTCTCGTTAATTTCTGGGCTATAAGTTACGCTGTCTCATGGCGATTTCTAAATGGTTCAAATGGCTCTGAGCACTATGGGACTTAACATCTATGGTCATCAGTCCCCTAGAACTTAGAACTACTTAAACCCAACTAACCTGAGGACATCACACAACACCCAGTCCGGCGATTTCTAACTTCAATACTTATTGTGTCATACATCTAACGTATACATCTTATGAGTAGATTATGATAGCAATTTCAATTTTTAAATTCAATCAAAAATTATACGAAACACTCAAAATCTAATTTTTGTTGCCACTGGAAGCCGTTAGATAGACAAGTGGATGTCTGTGTTTTTAGCCCTTTAGTAATATAGATGAAAACACTGTTTTATTACATTTGTTAGACTATCACCAACAATAAGAAAATCACAGTTACTATGAATTTTGTCTTCATCTAGTTACTTTGGCAAAAAAAATTCTGGCTATTGTTGCACAGTAGCTCGGATTTTCAGGACAGCTGGATCACGACCGCATTGTATATTTTCACTGAGAGAATTTTTTAAGAAAATACCTTTAGTGGAAAGCGTACATAAACATTAACGAAAGCATAGTGTTTTCCTCGTTACCAGCACTGAAGTTACTAGTTTACTCATCTTCATTTTCAGCAATGGTATCTCTTATCTTGTTCATTAACGTCTTTCTATGAGATCAGATTCAGGTAGACAGAATGGTACACACTGGCTATGTAAGAAGTTTATTGACGTTCTTTACTTTCGCTAATGCTCTCTCTCTCTCTCTCTCTCTCTCTCTCTCTCTCTCGTGGCAGAAAGAGATCATCAGCAAAGGTACAGAAGCGGCTCTACCTTCCTCTCTAGCTGCTTACCACCATTTTCCATTGCATCCCTTCGTCCTTCTTTCGCAGTCTGGTTACCAATTTTAAATTTGATTCATATTTGGAAAGCGCCTTTTCTTTGAAATATGGAAAGACAGGTTAAAATCTTCATGAAAAAGGCCAGTTTTGTAATGGACTGCGATTCTTTTATCCCGGCAAAATCACTATATACAGAACATTTCAGTATGAAACGTTGTCCTGAAGTTACGATCCTATACCCCTATATACAAATTTTAACTTGAAAAGTTGGAATACAGGCTACAAATACACAATGCACTGTAGTGCCAACAGTTACTATGAATTTTGTCTTCATCTAGTTACTTTGGCAAAAAAAATTCTGGCTATTGTTGCACAGTAGCTCGGATTTTCAGGACAGCTGGATCACGACCGCATTGTATATTTTCACTGAGAGAATTTTTTAAGAAAATACCTTCAGTGGAAAGCGTACATAAACATTAACGAAAGCATAGTGTTTTCCTCGTTACCAGCACTGAAGTTACTAGTTTACTCATCTTCATTTTCAGCAATGGTATCTCTTATCTTGTTCATTAACGTCTTTCTATGAGATCAGATTCAGGTAGACAGAATGGTACACACTGGCTATGTAAGAAGTTTATTGACGTTCTTTACTTTCGCTAATGCTCTCTCTCTCTCTCTCTCTCTCTCTCTCTCTCTCTCTCTCTCTCTCTCGTGGCAGAAAGAGATCATCAGCAAAGGTACAGAAGCGGCTCTACCTTCCTCTCTAGCTGCTTACCACCATTTTCCATTGCATCCCTTCGTCCTTCTTTCGCAGTCTGGTTACCAATTTTAAATTTGATTCATATTTGGAAAGCGCCTTTTCTTTGAAATATGGAAAGACAGGTTAAAATCTTCATGAAAAAGGCCAGTTTTGTAATGGACTGCGATTCTTTTATCCCGGCAAAATCACTATATACAGAACATTTCAGTATGAAACGTTGTCCTGAAGTTACGATCCTATACCCCTATATACAAATTTTAACTTGAAAAGTTGGAATACCGGCTACAAATACACAATGCACTGTAGTGCCAACAATCGATGGACATGATCCAGTATGTATTACTGACCAAAGGATCTCACAGATCTGTTA
This sequence comes from Schistocerca nitens, assembly GCF_023898315.1. Lineage (NCBI taxonomy): Eukaryota > Metazoa > Arthropoda > Insecta > Orthoptera > Acrididae > Schistocerca > Schistocerca nitens. Next base: position 844,867,454 of record NC_064617.1, read on the forward strand.
ACTCTTTTGCTTACCAGTCGTTTCTGTCTGAATCCATCGTTTTATCATTACTATTTTTTTGTAGTACCAGTGCCTTTCGCATCAAACCACGGATTTTCTTGGAAGACAGAGACATCTAGTGGTACACTGAGGTACTCCTACGAATGCATTGTATCCTAACAGTCACAGCATTCACAGCGACAGCCACAGCGAAAATGGTGCTACATGATTGTAGGAAATAGTGACGGACTGATGACCTCAGATTTTAAGTCCCATGGTGCTCAGAGCCATTTTGAAATAGTGACACTTTGTTTTCTTATACTAAATATCTAAAGTTACTATAGCGTGATACTGAGTTTGTAGTTATGTTTTATGAGTGATTTCGGAATGAAACTAATGGGCCAGTATGCACTTTTGATATACATTTATTAAATGTTAGGCCCATTCTACTTATTATTGAGGACTGTAACTTGTTTTACGCATTATGAGTTCATGAAAGTTTCGAGATGTGAAACTGTGTCTAGGAAAAATGCGAAATTGCTTTCAAATACGTTTCATGAAATTGACGGGTGGTTGAAAACTAGTAGTTCCAAAGCGAAACGAACTCCTTAAAACATCTGAGTGTTTACTTTTTGTCACGTCTTCTAGTATTCGTTGCTTTCTGTAATAATGAAGGTTAGTTCTGTGAAAAACTGTAAAATTATGTTACAAAGTTAATCACCTCCTTAAAATACTAGATTGTTTACTTTCTGCCAATTTCTTCTTGTATTCATCGCTTAGGCCGGTATTACAGTATTATATTTCTTTGTCAAAGTTGATTTGTCAAATGTTTATGTCAAAAAAATTTTGATGGCGTAATAGGGAACTTTATCAAATCTCGCCTGTCGTCAAATAAATATGATCAAATTTAGGGCCTAGCCGTAGATTTGATCATAAAAGTCGTGCGTCTTCTGTTCAGTGCAATATGATGTAACCGCTTGAAAAAAAAATTGCTTCGACTAGGGTGGGAGGTGAGCAAGGAGCACAGTGCATTCTATTAATTGTGTGTTGATGGGCTGGTGGAATATGGTGCAGGCGACTTCATGTCCACAATCACAGCTACAGCCATCCACCTTTACTACTGGTAACATCGAGGTAGATTTTCAGCAAGCCGGAATAGAGGATGTGGTCACACTCTAAAATAAAAAATTCTTTCTTGGCTTTCCATTCTACTTTATTTTTGAACTCTGGATGCCACAAGTTAAAAAGCGCTTCATCTGTTTCGTACTTTTTAATAATTTTGTAGTTGTTGGAACACTAATACCATTAATTAAAGTATTCAAAAGAAAAATAGTTCTTATTGCCCATGTAGTGTACTAAACATTTGTTTACCTTCACATATCCCCCTTCAGTGCTTTATAAATCGCTTCACTCGGTTCTGGAACTATTTTGGGTAATGTGCAATGTGATATTCCAGTGCTGTGTTGTAAACTAGAGTCGCTCTCTCCTATATGAAGAAATCCCAGAGTCACATTTGGCCTGTCTTCTGCACATACAGCATTTCTCAAGAGAGTACTCTGTTCTGTAATATGGGAAGCCACTTTACTGAGCAAATAGTGAAATACACTCTCATCGATTCGTAAGTGATGTATGTTTAAGGCTTGACGTACTCCACTAGCAGCTCTCGTAACAAATTTTGCTGCCGGCCAGAGTGGCCGAGCAGTTCTAGGCGCTACAGTCTGGAACCGCGCGACCGCTACGGTCGCAGGTTCGAATCCTGCCTCGGGCATGGATGTGTGTGATGTCCTTAGGTTCGTTAGGTTTAAGTAGTTCTAAGTTCTAGCGGACTGATGACCTCAGAAGCTAAGTCCCATAGTGCTCAGAGCCATTTTGAACAAATTTTGCTGAATGCGTTTACTACCTCGACGTAATACCAATTGCCTCATCCAAGTATGTTTCCCTATTTTCCGTCACTTTTCTTCCAAATACACACGCAGTGCAATCGTTGTACTAGGAACTGTAGTGCATAATAATAAGTTGTTGTCCGCCATCTCGAATACCCCTTTTTAGCGTCACGTCAAATGTCTTTGTCAAAGAAATTTGACGAATATTTCAGCATATTTCTTTGTCAAAGAAGTATGATTGTGCAATACCGGTCTGACTACTATGACAGAGGGCAATTTTGAGAGAAATTTTAAATTTCAGTAATTCTTTATATTGCTAGACTCAAAAGGTCAACAGGCGGTGCACAGTTATGCACACCTCAGGTATCCGTCTAGGAAACAAGCAAGAATTCATTACACGAAAAAAGCAAAACTGAGCATGGCCTACACTTTCGCTCGAGCGTCTAAATGTAGTTAGCGTCTTACCTACTGTTGCTGTTATCAAGAAGGAAGCATGGACACAGGTTACGAATTCCATAGTAATTGCACCGTTAGTCAAACGAGTAGCAGCTACAGTTGGTGTAAACAAGGCTATGACGATAAGAGCAAGACAGCAGCAGATGTAATACAGCTGCAGATTAAAGGCATTCATTAATCAAAACGATCCAGGAGTAAACAGGGACGGTAGTGAAACGGCCGCGAATCCAGAAGGCAGCGATTACCCAATTTCCTGCAGGTCGCGCCGCAGCCGAAAACAAATAACAGGAGGAGAGTGTACGTAAAGAGGGATATCCTGCCAAAGGAGCGTGTCCCGCGAGGCACAGACCGAAACAAAACGGACGCCATTAGCCGGCACGGGGAAGCTAATCAGCCGCGGCGTGAAAGTAGAGGAAGCGGTAGATTGGTATTGCGCGCGATTATTATTCAAATTGGTGTCCGCGGCAGCCGGCGAGGGCCTAATTGCACCGAATCAAGTTTAATGAGGGGAACGGCGTCTCTGGGTAAATAGCAATTACGGCGAGAACGAGCTGGCGAGGGCCGGTGGGGTGGGACGGCCCAGGCGGCGGCTGCTGCGGCAGCGGCGGTACGGAGAGAACGGGGACTTGTCGCCGGCGTGTCAATAGCGCGCACCTCATTGGCCGACACGCCGGGGCAACTTTCTTCGCAGGTGTGGAGCAGGTGGCGCTCGCTGGTCCAGCCGGCACGCGTTGCGTAGCGTCGCGTGGCGTGCGACGCACGCAGATTGCCGGCTGCCGCCAGACCAGATCCTATCTCACTCTTCCGGGACGGACACACCCTGAGGACTTCAGTCCCTATCGATCTGTTGTGGACGTGGGACAGCGGTCGGTCAAATATTTAACAAAGAAATTCGCCAAACAGCCGTGCGAATAACGAAGTTATTTGTTTTATTTTCGCTAGCAGTTTCGGCATTTCAGTATACCATCTTCAGGCCACATATGTACCTTTCCAAAATAATCGATATAGTCATACTAGGGCCATCAGTTAGTGGATGTCGTGAATTCTCAAGTGATTCCTTCGAAGACGTGACTCCAATTGACTGTCAGGTCCACTGCTCCTCATCTACAGCCATACTCTGCAAAACCACTGTGGAGTACATGGCAGAGGGTACTTTCCATTGCACCAGTTATCAGGCCTCATCCCATTCCACGTACGTGTGGATAACATCGGAAGTTTACTGAGGCTTTTTGCAGATGATACTGTAATACATCGAGAGGTTGTAACAGTGTAAAATTGTACTGAAATGCAGGAGGATGTGCAACGAATTGATACATGGTGCAGGGTATGGCAATTGAATCTCAATGTAGACAAGTGTAATGTGCTACGAATACATAGAAAGAAAGATCCTTTATCATTTAGCTACAATATAACAGGTCAGCAACAGGAAGCAGTTAATTCCATAAATTACCTGGGAGTAGGCATTAGGAGTGATTTAAAATATATTGATCGTCGTTAAAGTAGATGCCAGACTGAGATTCATTGGAAGAATCCTAAGGAAATGCAATCCGAAAACAAAGGAAGTAGGTTACAGTACACAAGGTTGGCGCCTGTGGCGACACCTACAACGTGCTGACATGTGGAAGGTTTCCAACCGATTTCTCATACACAAACAGCAGTTGACCGGCGTTGCCTGGTGAAACGTTGTTGTGATGCCTCGTGTAAGGAGGAGAAATGCGTACCATCACGTTTCCGACTTTGATACAGGTCGGATTGTACCCCATCGCGATTGCGGTTTATCGTATCGCGACATTGCTGCTCGCGTTGGTCGAGATCTAATGACTGTTAGCAGAATATGGAATCGGTGGGTTCTGGAGGGTAATACGGAACGCCGTGCTGGATCCCAATGGCCTCGTACCACTAGCAGTCGAGATGACAGGCATCTTATCTGCATGGCTGTAACGGATCGTGCAGCCACGTCTCGATCCCTGAGTCAACAAATGGGGACGTTTGCAAGACAACAACCATCTGCACGAACAGTTCAATGACGTTTGCAGCAACATGGACTATCAGCTCGGAGACCATGACTACGGTTACGCTTGACGCTGCATCGCAGACGGGAGCGCCTGCGATGGTGTACTCAACGACGAAGCTGGGTGCACGAATGGCAAAACGACATTTTTTTCGGATGAATCCAGGTTCTGTTTACAGCATCATGATGGTCGCATCCGTGTTTGGCGAGATCGCGGTGAACGCACATTGGAAGCGTGTATTCGTCATCGTCATACTGGCGTATCACCCGGCATGATGGTATGGGGTGCCATTGGTTACGCGTCTCGGTCACCTCTTGTTAGCATTGACGGTACTTTGAACAGTGGACGTTACGTTTCAGATGTGTTACGACCCGTGGTTCTACCCTTCATTCGATCCCTGTGAAACCCTACATTTCAGCAGGATAATGCACGACCGCATGTTGCAGGTCCTGTACGAGCCTTTCTGGATACAGAAAATGTTCGACTGCTGCCCTGGCCAGCACATTCTCCAGATCTCTCACCAATTGAAAACGTCTGGTCAATGGTGGCCGAGCAACTGGCTCGTCACAATACGCCAGTCACTACTCTTGATGAACTATGGTATCGTGTTGAAGCTGCATGGGCAGCCTGTTTGACTCAATGCCCAGACGTATCAAGGCCGTTATTACGGCCAGAGGTGGTTGTTCTGCGTACTGATTTCTCAGGATCTATGCACCCAAATTGCGTGAAAATGTAATCACATGTCAGTTCTGGTATAATACACTCCTGGAAATGGAAAAAAGAACACATTGACACCGGTGTGTCAGACCCACCATACTTGCTCCGGACACTGCAAGAGGGCTGTACAAGCAATGATCACACGCACGGCACAGCGGACACACCAGGAACCGCGGTGTTGGCCGTCGAATGGCGCTAGCTGCGCAGCATTTGTGCACCGCCGCCGTCAGTGTCAGCCAGTTTGCCGTGGCATACGGAGCTCCATCGCAGTCTTTAACACTGGTAGCATGCCGCGACAGCGTGGACGTGAACCGTATGTGCAGTTGACGGACTTTGAGCGAGGGCGTATAGTGGGCATGCGGGAGGCCGGGTGGACGTACCGCCGAATTGCTCAACACGTGGGGCGTGAGGTCTCCACAGTACATCGATGTTGTCGCCAGTGGTCGGCGGAAGGTGCACGTGCCCGTCGACCTGGGACCGTACCGCAGCGACGCACGGATGCACGCCAAGACCGTAGGATCCTACGCAGTGCCGTAGGGGACCGCACCGCCACTTCCCAGCAAATTAGGGACACTGTTGCTCCTGGGGTATCGGCGAGGACCATTCGCAACCGTCTCCATGAAGCTGGGCTACGGTCCCGCACACCGTTAGGCCGTCTTCCGCTCACGCCCCAACATCGTGCAGCCCGCTTCCAGTGGTGTCGCGACAGGCGTGAATGGAGGGACGAATGGAGACGTGTCGTCTTCAGCGATGAGAGTCGCTTCTGCCTTGGTGCCAATGATGGTCGTATGCGTGTTTGGCGCCGTGCAGGTGAGCGCCACAATCAGGACTGCATACGACCGAGGCACACAGGGCCAACACCTGGCATCATGGTGTGGGGAGCGATCTCCTACACTGGCCGTACACCACTGGTGATCGTCGAGGGGACACTGAATAGTGCACGGTACATCCAAACCGTCATCGAACCCATCGTTCTACCATTCCTAGACCGGCAAGGGAACTTGCTGTTCCAACAGGACAATGTACGTCCGCATGTATCCCGTGCCACCCAACGTGCTCTAGAAGGTGTAAGTCAACTACCCTGGCCAGCAAGATCTCCAGATCTGTCCCCCATTGAGCATGTTTGGGACTGGATGAAGCGTCGTCTCACGCGGTCTGCACGTCCAGCACGAACGCTGGTCCAACTGAGGCGCCAGGTGGAAATGGCATGGCAAGCCGTTCCACAGGACTACATCCAGCGTCTCTACGATCGTCTCCATGGGAGAATAGCAGCCTGCATTGCTGCGAAAGGTGGATATACGCTGTACTAGTGCCGACATTGTGCATGCTCTGTTGCCTGTGTCTATGTGCCTGTGGTTCTGTCAGTGTGATCATGTGATGTATCTGACCCCAGGAATGTGTCAATAAAGTTTCCCCTTCCTGGGACAATGAATTCACGGTGTTCTTATTTCAATTTCCGGGAGTGTATATTTGTCCAATGAATACCCATCATCTGCATTTCTTCTTGGTGTAGCAATTTTAATGGCCAGTAGTGTAGTTTGAATGAGGTTTACGGGGCTACGAGAAGCTGGATGTTCCTTCTGCGATATTTCGGAGATATTTGGCAAGAATGTAGCCACTGCATATGACTGCTTGCAGATGTGGTCACGGGGAAGTACGCTCGTAAGAAGACCGGGCTCCAGACAGCCACCTGGCACCACCGAGAGGGAAGACCATCGTGTTCGGCGTATGGCTATGGTGCATCGTGCTGCATCTGCGGCAGCAATTTGAGCAGTAGTTGGCACCACAGTGACACAACGAACTGTTACAAGTCGGTTACTTCGAGGACAGCTCCGTGCCAGACTCCCTGTAGTGTGAAATCCACAGACCCCAAACCGCCATTTGCGTCTTCAGTAGTGTCAAGTGAGAGCTCACTGGAGGGCGGGGTGGAGGTCTGTTGTGTTTTCTGATGAAAGCTGGCCATGACTCGGTGCCAGTGATGGCCGTCTGCTGGTTGGAAGAATGCCAGCTGAGGGCCAGCAACCACCCTATCTGCGTGCTATACGCAATTGATCTACATCTAGAGTTACGGTCTGGGATTGCGTATGACAGCAGGAGCACTGTTGTGGTTATTCCATGCACCTTGACTGCAAATTTATGCGTTGACTGGTGCTTCGACCTGTTGTGCTGCCATTCACGAAGAGCGTTGCAGGGGGTGTTTTGGAAGAGGATGAGACTCGCCCATATACCGCTGTTGTAATCCAACATGCTCTGTAGAGTGTCGACATGTTGCCTTGGCCTGTTCAATCACGAGATCCGTCCCCAGCCGAGCACCTGTGGGACATCATCGGACGACAGCTCAAGCGTCATCCACAACCAACATTAACCATCCCTGTACCGATCGACCAAGTGCAGCAGGCGTCAAACACCGCCACACAAACTAACATCCGGCACCTATAGAGCACAATGCATGCGCATTTGCATCGTTGCATTCAACATTCTGGCTGTTAACACATGTTAATAATGTACCAGAATTTCACATTCGCAATGCCTTACCTCGCGCTTACATTAACCTGTGGTCTTGCAAAGTTAATCGCTTAAATATATTATCTAGTCAAATATATTTCCGAAATTTCATTCATCATCATCATCATCATTTAAGACTGATTATACCTTTCAGCGTTCAGTCTGGAGTATAGCCCCCCTTATAAAATTCCTCCATGATCCCCTATTCAGTGCTAACATTGGTGCCTCTTCTGATGTTAAGCCTATTACTTCAAAATCATTCTTAACCGAATCCAGGTACCTTCTCCTTGGTCTGCCTCGACTCCTCCTACCCTCTACTGCTGAACCCATGAGTCTCTTGGGTAACCTTGCTTCTCCCATGCGTGTAACATGACCCCACCACCTAAGCCTATTCGCCCTGACTGCTACATCTATAGAGTTCATTCCCAGTTTTTCTTTGATTTCCTAATTGTGGACACCCTCCTGCCATTGTTCCTATCTACTAGTACCTGCAATAATTACTCTATATTAATTATTTTTTGGTGTTGAGATTTTTTTCGTCATTGTGGATAACTGCTGTATCTGTGAAAAGCCTGGGGTCATTATTAATATTGTTTTTTCCTTCCTTTTCTTCTTCTTCTTCGCTGACTGTTACCGTTTCTCAATGGTGTTGGCATTGTTATGTGGGTTTGGACAATGCTAGTGCCTGTAGGTGGCCTAACGTCCTTCTTGAGGCCATTGTTGTTATTGTCTAAAACAGCGGTTCCCAAGTTGGGGGTAATTATCGAAATATTCTACATCTACATCTACATGGATACTCTGCAAATCACATTTAAGTGCCTGGCAGAGGGTTCATCGGACCACCTTCACAATTCTCTATTATTCCAATCTCGTATAGCGTGCGGACAGAACGAACACCTATATCTTTCCATACGAGCTCTGACTTCTCTTATTTTATCGTGGTGATCGTTTCTCCCTATGTAGGTCGGTGTCAAAATGCTATCGCATTCGGAGGAGAAAGTTGGTGATTGGAATTCCGTGAGAAGTTTCTGTAGCAACGAAAAACGCCTTTCTTTTAATGATGTCCAGCCCAAATCCTGTATCATTCCTGTGACACTCACTCCCACATTTTGTGATAATACAGAACGTGCTGCCCTTCTTTGAACGTTTTCGATGTACTCCGTCAGTCCTATCTGGTAAGGATCCCACACCGCGCAGCAGTATTCTAAAAGAGGACGGACAAGCGTAGTGTAGGCAGTCTCCTTAGTAGATCTGTTACATTTTCCAAGTGTCCTGTAAATGAAACGCAGTCTTTGGGCCGGCGGGGATGACCGAGTGGTTCTAGGCGCTACAGTCTGGAACCGCGCGACCTCTACGGTCGCAGGTTCGAATCCTGCCTCGGGCATGGATGTGTGTGATGTCTTTAGGTTAGTTAGGTTTAAGCAGTTCTAAGTTCTAGGGGACTGATGACCTCAGAAATTAAGTCCCATAGTGCTCAGAGCCATTTTTTGCAATCTTTGGTTAGCCTTCCCCACAACATTTTCTATGTGTTCCTTCCAATTTAAGTTGTTCGTAATTGTAATACCTAGGTATTTACGGCTTTTAGATTAGACTGATTTATCGTGTAACGGAAGTTCAACAAATTCCTTTTAGCACTCATGTGGATGGCTCACACTTTTCGTTATTTAGGGTCAACTGCCAATTTTCGCACCATTCAGATATACTTTCTAAATCGTTTTGCAATTTGTTTTGATCTTCTGATGACTTTATGAGTCGATAAACGACAGCGTCATCTGCAAACAACCGAAGACGACTGCTCAGATTGTCTCCGAAATCGTTTATATAGCTAAGGAACAGCAAAGGGCCTATTACACTACCTTGGGGATCGCCAGAAAACACTTCTGTTTTATTCGATGACTTTCCGTCAATTACTACGAACTGTGACCTCTCTGACAGGAAATCGCAAATCCAGTCACATAACTGAGACGATATTCCATAAGCACGCAATTTTACTACAAGCCGCTTGTGTGGTACAGTGTCAAAAGCCTTCCGGAAATCCAGAATTACGGAGGAATACGGAGGAATAAAAACAAAAGGGTTAGATTATATTTTGGTCACTAAACTAAATTACTATTTAAAAGATCATTACTATTATCATTATTTCATAAGACTGCAATACTGATTACATAAGTTATCAATAATTATTTTTTCCAGATACTAGTATTAATGTGTGACACAATGTGATGAAGGTTAAGCTTGTGAAACGAGGGCATGAGCAATGTCTTCCTCACATAGTCCACCCACAACATACATACTTTGTGCTTTGTACCATACAGTGCTTAATTTCTAAAATTTAGGTGCCGGAACGCGTCTCTTCAACCACAATTCAACCCCGCTTTCATCAGGAGTTGAAAATAGCCCCGCTGTGAGCTCCCCTCTGCTGCATAGGTAATCCAAGATAAGTTGAGCGTCAATTCGTATTCTAAAAAGGACGCAGGGCTGAGAAAGAAGAGAAGATCGTGAGCGCCACGGGCAAAGGGGTCAGGGGGAAGGCTGTTTACGTATCGGCTCGAAAGGCTGCACATTTTTAGCCATGCGTGCCTCGTGCACACAATTGATCAGCAGCTACAGCATAAATTACAACATGGAAGAAACAAGATTTTGTGAATGCATGTTATACAGATGTCATGTTAATATACTCCTTATGTTATTTATTTCTCATTGACACACATAAAACGAGACGTCGCAATGCCAATAGATGGCTGAGCTTGCTGGTAGTCGTAAACAAAAGGCGATGTGTACCTATCACAACTTCCGAACAACGCTCAACTTATCTTGGGTGTACTACTCTCTCTCTCTCTCTCTCTCTCTCTCTCTCTCTCTCTCTCACTCACACACACACACACACACACACACACACACACACACACACAAACAAACAAACACAGTACATCGCCCCATGGCCCATTGCATAATGTTGGTCATCCACTGCCATGTTCACTATGTTCGCTGGTGCCGACACAGCCGCAGATTATTCACTAAAGAGCCAAAGAAACCGGTACACCTGCCTAATATCGTGTAGAGCCCCCGCGAGCATGCAGAAGTGCCACAACATGACGTGGCATGGACTTGGCTAATGTCTGAAGTAGTGCTGGAGGGAACTGACATCATGAATCCTGCAGGCCTGTCCATAAATACGTAAGAGTACGAGGGGTGGAGATCTCTTCTGAAGAACACGTTGCAAAGCACCACAGATATGCTCAATAATGTTCATGTCTGTGGAGTTTGGTAGCCATCGGAAGTGTTTAAACTCAGAAGAGTGTTCCTGGAGCTACTCTGCAGCAAATCTGGACGTGTGAGGTGTCACATTGTCCTGCTGGAATTGGCCAAGTCTATCGGAATGCATAATGGACATGAAAGGTTGCAGATGATCAGACAGGATGCTTACGTACGTGTCACCTGTCAGAGTCGTTTCTAGACGTATCAGGGGTCCCATATCACTCCAACTGCCCACACCCCACACCATTACAGAGCCACCACCAGCTTGAACAGTCCCCTGCCGACATGCAGGGTCCATGGATTCATGAGGCTGTCTCCATACCCGTACACGTCCATTCGCTCGATACAATTTGAAACGAACTTCGTCCGACCAGGCAACATGTTTCCAGTAATCAACAGTCCAATGTCAGTGTCGACGGGCCCAGGCGAGGCGTAAAGCTTTGTGTCGTGCACTCATCGAAGGTACATGAGTGGGCCTTCGGCTCCGAAAACCCATACCGATAATGTTTCGTCGAATGATTCGCACGCTGACACTTTTTGATGGCCCAGTATTGAAATCTCCAGCAATTTGCGGGAGGGTTGCACTTCACTTCAGTAGTCGTTGGTCCCAATCTTGCAGGATCTTTTTTCCGGCTGCATCAATGTCGGAGATTTGTTGTTTTACGTGATCCCTGATAATCACGGTACACTTTGAAATGGTCGTACGGTTAATGCCTACTTCATCGCTACCTCGGAGATGCTGTGTCCCATCGCTCGTGCGCCGACTATAGTACCACGTTCAAATTCACTTAAATCTTGATAACCTGCCCCTTTAGCAGCAGTAACCGATTCAACAACTGCGCCAGACACTTGTTGTCTTATATAGGCACTGTCGACCACAGCTCCGTGTTCTGCCTGTTTACATGTCTCTGTATTTGAATACGAGTGCCTATACCAGTTTTATGGCGTTTCAGTGTAGTTATATTGCGATTTAATACACGTATACTATTTTAAATCTCCGTCGCCGAGTTGTTCCAGTGAGTTCAAAAAAATTTCCTTGGGAGGTGCCGGAACACACTTCCGGCCGAATTAAGCGCTGGTACCTCCCATGTGTGAGAGTAAAACTGACGCACATACGTCACATATGCCTTAATATCTCATGAAAATGCCTTCTCCGAGTTGTAGGTAATTCAGAAATAGATCAGATATTATTTCTTTATTCACTTTGCAACAAAAAACTATCTAATTGACAGCACTGCACAACAGTAACTACATAATGGCTACTGCACTGCTGTATGGTCCACACTGCGCTACTATTATATTTATTAGTGGCAGTAATCAGAATCAAAACATTGACAGCCTGAAGCCTTCTAATTTCTACCAGTTCAAAAGTAAGGAGTCCAGCAATCAAATCATTTACAAAGTACAGTGGACATATTTTAACTTGACTGATTTTGTTGTATCATAAGATCGCGGTACCACAAGAAAGGTGGAAACGCACTTCTATAACACAGACATTAGCTATGTCTCGCTGCAGTCCGCAGCGGCGAATGGAAGGCGCTCCTAACACGCTCTCTCCCTCAGCACTGCAGCGCCATCACACAGAGGTCGATATAGAGGCGAGCATGGACTCACTCTGCACCCAGTTTGTGAGCTTCGTTGAAGCGGTCAACGTCACCTAGTTAGGACACCAGTGCTATTCAAGTCTCAGATGGCACTGTACTTTTGTAAATGTTGAACTTATATTTCGTGAGAAGAGTTTGTACTTGTGTGCATCAACTGACGCATTATTGTTAACAGACGGTTGCAAATATTCAGCTCCCTCTTGTGACAATGGTTTGTATAAAATTAAGTAGAACTTTTTATTATTCTTGTAATAAACTGAACTAATGTTCGTGTGTTGTAGGTACGATCAGACAGCTCTCGGAGCGATCAAAGAACCCACAACTTTGACTGGGCGATGTTAGTTTCATCAGGTAATAACAGATTTTAAATGGGTCTGCAGAATGTGGGTGAAACATGTGCCACTATGGAGAGGAGTGGTCCAGAGGAACCATATTTTGTGACAAATTTCTACCATCCGTGTGCTGTTTTTTTCTGAGAATCAGTTGTAGGCAGCACTCGGGATGCCCTGAGAATTGCTTCATCATTCTATAAAATAAGGTTGTTACAAATAAGGAGCACCGATTGTATCATTGGCTTGCTAGACAGTGGTTTGATAAAACACTAATAACAACTAAATATCATCTGTCTTTCGTCATTTAAAAAAAGAAAGTTATGAAAGAGAAGTCTTTTTCATTCTAAACTTCAGTTAGGCGTTGATGTTGATGATGGTGGGAGGGAGGGGGGAAGGGGGGGCTGTATTATCTAATATCTGATTGCACTCTGGGGTAATGGTCTCAAAAAAGTTGGGTACGAATGGCCTCAAAGATCATTAATATACAATATGAACAGTAAGGGTCCTAACACACTTCCCTGGAGCGCACCCAAAGTTATTTCTACATCTGTTGATCATTCCCTATCCATTACAACATGCTGTGCTCTTCATACCAACAAATCCTCAGTCCAGTCACAAACTTCGCTTGCGTACGTGTGTTACTGAGTCTAACGCTTTTCGCCATCATCGCCTTCTACAGATTCCAGCCCCTGACTGACTCTGTTCAGAGCGTGAGCCTCTCCATCTTTCCCTGTCCTCCCAACACGTTTCTCTCACCACTCTGCCGCAGTCTTCTTCCCTCTTCACCACACATTCCATCGCTCCAGTGATCCACCTGTCTCTTAGTATTCTTCTATTCCTCTAGGTCCATTACCTCTTATGGTCATTTCAAGGGCCTGTCTAGGTAGCCCGGCAACTCCCATTCTTTTAACGTGTCCATACCATCTTAATTTTGTCTTTTCTACGGTCTCTTGTATGGTTTATCTTTCAGTAGTTTTCTCCCCATCTCATTCCTCTCTTCATGCATTCTACTAACTTATATTCTGGCCGCTAGCCTCTATTCTGCTCACCTGTGTTTTCTCCATTATGCACGTTTCTGATACACACGTGATTCCTTGAGCGTAAAACACCCTGTATAACACTTGATTTCGTTTTGGCAGCACATCCCTGCTTCAAACCAGGCTTCTTACACTCTGTAGGAAAGTGCTGACTAGCTGACTTTTCAAATGGTTCTGAGCACTATGGGACTTAACTTCTGAGATCATCAGTCCCCTAGAACTTAGAACAACTTAAACCTAACTAAACTAAGGACATCACACACATCCATGCCCGAGGCGGGATTCGAACCAGCGACTGTAGCGGTCGCGCGGTTCCAGACTGTAGCACCTAGAACCGATCGGCCACTCCGGCCGGCAGCTGACTTTTCACTTACCTCTTTACCATTCCTCCCATTTCCTCTATTGTGGTCTCCATGTACTTGAAATTACTCACTTTTTCCAGTACTTCCCTTCTAATATTTATATAAGTTGCTACTTTCATCTTATTCATCATTGTCACTTTCACTCCACACTTCTTTGCATTAAATTTCAGTCTATACTGTCTCATCAGTTCCTCCCAGATATTCAACCTTTGTTGTACCCGTCCTTCTAACTTACCCGTTAAATCATCTGCAAACACCACTGCTTTGATATCTTTGTCTCCTATTAGCGCTACCACACCTGTCATTAATTCATCTGTAGCTCACCTCTTCCTTCATGCATTTCCTTTATTCTTCTCATAGTCAAACTTCGAATTCCTCTTTTCTGACGAGTTTCCCAAACCTTGCTTCTTTTCAGACTGTCACACGCCTTCTCATTGTCCAAATACGTCATTAATAAATCCTTTCCGTATTCGTAGTGCTGCTTTTGGAGCTATCTTACACTAAAAATTAGATCCACTGTCGACCTTCGTGATCTAAACCCATGTTGTTGCTGTCTCGGTCCTCCTCCTGCTATCTTACATACCCTCTTTTCCAGAATATTCTCTAATATTTTGACAACATGACACATCGAAATAATTCCCCTGTAATAGTGTCGTATTTTCATGCAACACTTCTTAAAAATCGGCACTATGATACTGTTTTTACAATATTCAGGTCTCCTTTTACTTTCCATGCTGTTCTCGTGACCAAATAAAGCCGCTGCGCTCCAACAATGACAGGCGCTCTTATAATCTCCACGTTTACTTCATGTGGCCCAGGTTCTTTTCCTCCTTTCATGATCTTCTTCGCTTTCTCTCCTTCTCTCGAGGTTAGAATCATATCGTCATCCTCTACATTCCCTGGCTCCTCGCTTTCCTCCTCTACATTTCCATGGGGTTTAGTAACTTATCAAAATATTGCTTTCACATCTCCTTCATTTTCTGTACAAGTCGGCCGCGGTGGCCGAGTGGTTCTAGGCGCTCCAGTCCGGAACCGCGCCACCGCTACGTTCGCAGGTTCGAATCCTGCCTCGGGCATGGATGTGTGTGATCTCCTTAGGTTAGTTAGGTTTAAGTAGTTCTAAGTTCTAGGGCACTGATGAACTCTGACGTTAAGTCTCATAGTGCTCAGAGCCTTTTGAACCATTTTTCTGTACATTCTCAGCTTTATTTTTATCATCCTGACATTTTCCTTCACGCCCCTCGTCTTAGCTGTAACCATTCCATAGGGGACCTTCTTACCCCCCTCACTGTTCTCTGACATCCATTCCCTCTTCTGTCCTGGTTCCTCTCTCTTAGCCCCCTTCTTCTTCTCGGTGTATTCTGTGCTTGCGTCCTCTGTTGTCTCTTGAATTCACATACGGAATGCCTTGTTTATCTTCGCAACTTCCTCCCTTTATCATTCTACTTGGATGTCTCTTTCCACCTTTCCTTATCACTGGTTCTTCTACACACTTTTTCTGCTGTGCCCACCATCGTTGTTTCAAGCCTTTCCCATTCTTCCCCTACTGACTGTATTTCATCCCCTGGGTCACTGCTCTTTATTATTTTCTAAAATTCTTCTTTGTATTTCTCTTCTTTCAACTTCCACACCTTTATTCTTCTTTCTCGTCTTTCTGCCCCTTTTCCTCGTTATTGTCTCAAACTGTTACTAATACAAGGGATAGTGATCCAGCGCTTCAGGAGCTATTACCTTGACATCTATGACTTTTTTCTTCGTGTCTTGGTCACATAATTTGTAATTTATCACAGTTTTTTCTCGACAAATCGTGGCTGTGCCACGTATCCTTATGGCTTTCCTTCTTCTTCACCCAGGTGTTGCCAGCTGTTAATCAGTTCCTTTTATAGAACTCTTAACAATTTTTGTCCTTTCTCGTTTCTCCTTCCCCATCCATCCAACCGCAACACTTCCTCATGCCCTGCTTTTCCCTTACCCACGTGTGAATTTAATTCTCCCAATATCCTAATCTTCTGTCCAGTTAGTTGTCCCTGCATTTCCCCTTAGAGTTCTCCTTCTCTTCCGCAGAACATTTAACTTGTGATGCATATACGTGCAGAATTTCCATATCCTTCCCTTTCAGTGTTACTCTGACCTCCATCATCCTGTCATATATTCTCATCACCTCCTCTTTCAGCCCCTTCTCATAACTACTGCCACTCCATGTCTTCCTTCTTCCGCGTCCCGACTCTAGTGCAACGTATACTATGTGATCAAAAGTATCCGGATACCCCCAAAACATACGTTTTTCATATTAGGTGGATTGTGCTGCCACCTATTACCAGATACTCCATATCACCGACCTCAGTAGTCATTAGACATCGTGAGAGAGCAGAATGGGGTGCTCCGCGGAACTCATGGACTTCCATCGTGGTCAGGTGATTGGGTGTCACTTGTGTCATACGTCTGTACGCGAGATTTCCACACTCCTAAACTTCCATATGTCCACTGTTACCGATGTGATAGTGAAGTGGAAACGTGAAAGGACATGAAAGCGTACAGGCCGACCTCGTCTATTGACTGACAGAGACCGCCGACAGTTGAAGAGGATCGTAATGTGTAATAGGCAGACATCTATCCAGACCATCACACGTGAATTCCAAACTGCATCCAGATCCACTGCAAGTACTATGACAGTTAGGCGGGAGGTGAGAAAACTGGGATTTCATGGTCGAGCGGCTGCTCATAAGCCACACTTCACGCCAGTAAATGCCAAACGATGCTTCGCTTGTTGTAAGGATCGTAAACATTGGACGATTGAACAGTGGAAAAACGTTGTGTGGAGTGACTAATCACGGTACACAAGGTGGTGATCCGATGCCAGGGTGTGGGTATGGCGAATGCCCGGTGAACGTCATCTGCCAGCGTGTGTGGTGCCAACAGTAAAATTCGGAGGCGGTAGTGTTACGGTGTGGTCGTGTTTTTCATGGAGGGGGCTTGCACCCCTCATTGTTTTGCGTGGCACTATCGCAGTACAGGCCTACACTGATGTTGTAACCCCCTTCTTGCTTCCCACTGTCGAAGAGCAATTCGGAGATAGCGATTGCAACTTTCAACACGATCGAGCACCCGTTCATAATGCACAGCCTGTGACGGAGTGGCTAAACAACAGTAAGATTCTGTAATGGACTGGCCTGCACATAGGCCTGACCTGAATCCTATAGAACAGCTTTGGGATGTTTTGGAAAGCCGACTTCGTGCCAGGCCTCACCGATCGACATCGATACTTCTCCTCAGAGTAGCACGCCGTAAAGAATGGGCTGCCATTCCCCAAGAATGACTGAACGTGTGCCTCCGAGAGTGGAAGCTGCCATCAAAGCTAAGGGTGGGCCAACACCATACTGAATTCCAGCATTACCGATGGAGGGCGCCACGAACTTGTAAGTCAGTTTCAACCAGGTGTTCGGTTACTTTTGATCACATAGTGTATATTCACTCCTCAAGTGCCTACTTATGTTACTTTTCCGCCTGGTTCCTGACAATCCTAGAATATCCAGTCTCCTCAAATTCATCAAGTTCATCACTTCTTCCACCTTTCCTGTCAGTGTCTACGTATTTAATGTACCAAATCTTAGTCACTGTGAATAGCTGGGTTGTCTTTCGTTATTTACATTCTCTCCACGGCTAGTTCCACATTTGAAAGAATGCATTTTATCCTGTACCGGCCCTTTTGTCCGTGGGAGATACTTTACTTCCCTCCTACCCACCAAGGAGTTGCTGACGAACATTCCCCGATTTGCCATCTAGGGATGCACTCTCTGGGGTTAAGGCTTTTCGTAAGTCAAGAAATACCGTATCTGGTTGACTGCCTTGATCCGTAAGAAAAGTGTGAGTTATGTTTCCTACGATCGATGTTTTCGGAAGGAATGCCGGCCGGCATTGGTTGACAAGAAGTAGTCCATTCCGTAAACTTAGTTAAAAAAGAAGTTTCATGCATTTTCAAAACGTGGAGGAGAAGCCAGCCGCCAGAAGTTTCGTCTCTACTGTAGCAATTGGTTCGTTGGACTCAGTTTGATGGCGATCTTTAATGTCGCTACTCGCAACTTCTGGCTAGTTATGTTTCGCATCAATTCGTATACATGTTGGCTTTGGTTTGGTTATCACTTGTCATCATTTCGCGTGATAGCTATTGTTCAGTTAAAATCTTGAACATGACTGTAAACAGCAACTGTGAATCGATAGTCTTGAAAGAATGAAAATGTCGATTCCAGTGCCGGCGCCAGCTGCGCTGTATTTCTCCGTTAAGGATCCATGGCGCGAACAGCCCCATCTAGATGCTCCCATAGATTCTCGATTCCATTTAAATCCGGCGAGCTTGGCGCCCAAGGGAGTACGGTAAACTCATCCTGGTGCTTTTCGAACCACGTACGTACACTGCGAGCTGTGTGACACGTTGCATTGTCCTGCTGGTAGACGCCACCTTGTAGAGGAGAAACGAACTGCATATAGAGGAGCACAACGATGGACGCATAGCTGTATTGATCCATTGTGCCTTCAAAAATGATGAAATCATCCAAGGAATCCCGCGACAACATTATTCGGACCATAATACTCCGGCCTAGACCCTTCCGATGATTGTCGCAGGCTGTTTGAATTCAGACGTTTCAGGCCGTATACCCCAACGGTCATCTGTCCGATGGAGCATAAAACGTGATTCATCTGAAAAGACCACCTGTCATCATTCGGTGGACGTCCAGTTGCCGTAGTGGCGTGCAAGTTCCGGCCTTCGTCGCCGACGAACAGCATGAAAGGTGGCTACAGTGAGCCACAGCGCCAGAGATCGCGCTAGAGAGTATTGTTCCGCCACCTCCACTGGCAGTGATTATTGAGATGTCGTAGTGGGCAGTGCCTGTCGAGGACTCGTGGTAGTAAGTGCTTGTTAAGAACTCGTAGCAGAGAGTGTTTGTTGAGATGTGCTAGTAGGGAGTGCTTGCTGAGATGTGATACTGAAAAGTTCTTGTTGAGATGTGGTAATAGCGAGTCGGTGTGGAGATATATTGTAATGATTAGAGTGATTTTGGTCAATATATGAAGGTAACGAAACTTGATTTATTTTTCATTGTTTAATGTCGTAAGTAATGCTTCATTACAGGTTCAGTCAACAAAGCATCTGGCTTGTGTTCTTGGATTAGACTGTAATTCTGGTTCTCTTGAGTAATTATGGTATTTTTATTTTCTTTAATTAATTCAGTATAAATGATATTTAAAATTTCTTGTGTTATTGAAGAAGAACCGTGCCAGATGCGTACGTTGAATCACACTTCCACACACAGAACAGTTATACTTGTGCTTTGGTTTCGTAGGTTTTATAGTTGCTGGGGACTTAATTAATTAATTGTGTTAATGAAAATTTCCATTTCATTCTTTGTTGTTGTTCTATGCAGTCAGATTGCGTAATAATACTAGTCAGGGCCAACCGTTTACGATACATAACGTAATCGAACAGACAGACACTAAAGAAAAAAATTAAAATTATTTGCATCATATTTTAATTAAGCCCCCATGCACGTGGCGACCCTGCCAGGATCGTCCCTTGGAATTCTTCTGATTGTAAAAATAGTAGACAGTAGTATTGTTGTAGTAATTTGTAGTTTAGTAATTGTAGTCTATATTGCATGTGTAGATTTGGTAATTAGCATTCTTCTAATGGTATTTTTCAAAATTTAATTTTTATTGCCTTGTATACGCGTTTGACGATTTAGTGCAATTATTTCGTTAATCGTGTTTGAGGGAAACATTTCGTGTGAATGGTATTGTTGGAGATAAAGTGTCATTGTGGGTAATTTTCATATAGTGACGAGTTTTGTATATTTTGTAAATGATTACGCGATCGATGAAAAAGGCAAAAATGATGGATAGTGAGAATGACGAAATTGTTAACATGGCGAACTCGCCAACAGAGGAAAACAGTATGATGGATAATGCAGTGGAAAACAATGTAATAAGTCGGGAAAATAGTCCAGAACCATTTCAAAATTTTTCTCAATCAGAAAATTCACAGAATCCGAGATTAACGACAGAAGATTCTGGAATATTATCGAACACAGATAGCTTTACAGCTATTACGAATGATACTGGTTTTGCGGGAAATGTTAGGGGCGAAAGGAATTTCGAACAAGTTAATACAGAGCAGTTGATGGGTGTAATATTAAATTTGGCATCTGAATTTAAAACACAGATGGGAACAATGGAGCAGTTACGATCTGAATTAAAAACAGATAGGGGAACAATGGAGCAGTTTCGATCTGAATTTAAAACAGAGATAGGAACAATTAAAACTGAGATAGGAACACTTAGAACTGAGATGAAAGCAATGACAACACGGTTATGCTCACGAATAGGGACATGTTTCAAAAATACGAATGATGAATCAAACAAAGAAATCAGAGAAGAAGTACAACCGATTTTGAATGCTCACAATAATAGATTAATTGCAGTAGAGATTAGACAAAGGGAACAGGATAGAAAACAGGAGGAAAGAGATCGCGTGATAGTTCAAAAATTTTCAGAGTTAAATTTACAACGTGCACACGATAATGAAGAAGTATTTGAAAGAATCGAGGAATCCGTAACAAATGACTTAACGCAACAGTGTGAACAGTCAACTACTAAATGTGACAATACCGAAACCCGAGTTGCGACACTGACGGAAGACGTAAACTTATCGGAAAGAGTTGAGGAGATTTCACACAAATTGACAAATCTTAGTTTAAATGGGGACAGAGATTCGGATGATACAGCTCCATTGCCATTTGCAGAAACTGAAGAGTACCAGAACATGAATAAGCATGTTGAAAATCAGGGAAAATTTAATGAACGCGTCAAAAGGGAAGTTGAGGCATTACGAAAGCAAGTCAAACAAATCGAAGGCGAAATTGTAGGAAAAGACAGCAGAAGAAATTTAGAATCACAGATAGCAGAGGGGTTTGAAGAAAGTAATTTGTTTCATTTACGGGATGCAACAAGAGAGCGCCAGGCGCGCTAACTTGACAATAATCGACATTGGGACTGGGACAGAGCAGTAGGTCTTTGTCGCCACGAGGCGAAAACTTTCACTATAAACACTTTTTGACTGTTCGGAAATTTAAGATCTTCCGCAATTCTAAGAATGACATACATCCATGTTCATGGTTAGATCAATTTATGTACGCACTTCCACCAAATTTGCCACTAAGTCACAAACTGAAATTTATGTGCAGCTATTAAAGTCCTCAGGGGATTCACTATACTAAGTGAATATGTGCCGTAGCGTTCACAGGGCCCCGAGCTGTAGTGGTGCTATTTCCCTTTTAGTTTTCTGCACCGCTGCCTACTCTTTCACAATTCTTCTACTATCCATCTATCTAGACAGTAGGTAAAAAATAACCGGATTTGACTGTTTTACCCAAAAGTGACTTTGGAAATTACCGTTTGGATTTACTATATTTTCTGCAGCATTCATTCGTAGCTTAAATGAAATTTTACCTGTTTATCTTCGTGACAATATTACTTCATATGTTGACGATATTCTTATTGCTAAACGTTCTTGGAGTGAGCATAACAAAATTTTGGATTCATTATTACGTATTTTTGCAAGAGTTGGCATTACAGTGAACTTGGAAAAATCTGAATTTGGTCGTTCTCAGGTGAAATTTCTCAGTCACATTATTTCTGCAGAAGGTATTCTTCCTGATCCAGAGAAGGTAGACGCTATTCGTAATTATGCTGTTCCTTCCACAAAACGTGATGTTCGTAGTTTCCTTGGTGTCTGTAATTTTCTTAGACGCTTTGTTAGATTGGATGATTTGGCCACACCTCGTTTACACATTTCAGTTATGCGCACTTTGGTCCCAGAAAATGCTTTCATAAATTACGAGAAAATTGTTACTTCAGTAATATGGAAAAACGTATTCGATCTGTTCTTGCCAAATGCAAATTATGTCAAAAGGCTAAGCCGCCAACTGTTTCTCACAGAGCACCGTTGTTTCCTATCATTCCAGCGAAATTAAAGGACATGGCTGCAGTTGATTTGTTCGGTCCAGTGGTCTTAAAGAAGTTGGTCATGTTGATAAGGTTATATCAGATAATGGATCACAGTTTCGCTCTAAAATTTGGCTTCATACTCTACGGCGTCGTAAGATTAAACCAATTTTTATTTCACTTTTTCACCCTCAATCTAATGCTTCAGAGAGATGGATGAAGGAAATCAATAAATTGTGCCGTCTTTATTGTCATCAGAATCACAGAACTTGGGATCAGTATCTTCATACTTTTCAAAACATTCTGAATGAACTCCCTAATGATTCAACTTCTTTACCGCCTCTATTGATATTAAAAAATAAAGCACCGTCAAATCGCATTTCTGAAATCGTTCCTTTTCCGCCTTCACGGAAACTGCGGCATTCTGAAGTTGTCAACCTGGCTCTACAAAATATTGCATCTGCGGCTGCTAGAAGAAAGAAATCAGCTAAACGTCCTGGTCGTTTAAAAACCTTGTCAGTTGGTCAAAAGGTGTTAATTAAGTCTGATCGTTTGTCTCATAAAGGAAAAGGCTTGTGTCGCAAATTTTTTCTGCTTTATAACGGTCCATATAGAATTCGCAAAATTATTCATGATAACACTGTTGAAGTAGAAACTCTTAAATCTCGGCGCGCTAAGGGAATACATCATATATCGAACGTAAAAATTTTTGTGGAATGACATACTTTTGAGAAACCAACAGTTATACGTAAACATGCGGAGAATGCAAGGATACCGCGCTGTGTTCTGGCGGCGGCGCGTACTCAAAGCAACAGTGAAGTCTGCGCGCCGCACAAGGCTGTCGTTGACCGCAAACAATCACCTTCTACGTCACGCGTCTACAGCTGATCGAGCGCTCAGTGCGAATGCACTGACAGCCGTAAACAAATACACAGTCTTAATTTCTCCGATTAAATTCAGTATAAAGCTATGGTGACTTTATAAATTATGTTATTAACGTTCAGTATTTTTCAGGATACGGTTGTATAAAGTATTTAAGACCTTCAGGTAAATTCTGTGTGTGTCGGACGTTAAGAGGACTTGCTACGGAGAAAATTTCAGGAAGAATGTAATTTCGAAAAAAAAAGAAGTAAAAAACCAAAAAGGTAACGATTAATTGAGTTTATTTTTCAGGTAACATATTTCCACTTAGGTACGTACTTGAGATGTAATTTGCTGCTCGCGATTACGTGATTTATACTTTGTGCTAAATTTTATGTTCTATGAATTTGCTTGTGAAGCGACATGCTTGTGTACATTTGCTGATTTTGACAATTATTGATTAATGAACAGTGTTGTTACTTATGTATATTATGCATCGCTTGGCTGCTATGCCTTTTCACTGATGTCATATTTTTTTCATTATGTGCCTGCTGTGCTTATTTATTTAAATTGTAATTGTCAACTGATTAATTGTGCTGACTGTGGTTATGTATGTAGGTTACACTTTGTGATTTATCTGCTTGCGCCTTCATGTTTACTTATTAAGATTACATATGAACATTTATTTGCTTATGCTGATATGATGCTAATGACTTGTTTATTATGTAAGATACATATTTGCTGCTTTGCGTATGGATTGCATATTTACACATTTCTGTTTTGTTGTCATAAATATACTTTAATTTGCTATATATAGAAATGCTGATATGAGGTGTACATACATGGAGTTTAGGCCACACTATGGTATTAATTGTAGATTGTTCGCTTGGCAGAGCCTCGTTATAGGGATTGTGCTGCATCCACTTGTTGACATTCTGTTCTCTACTGGTATATTTACGCGCTATTGCATGTTTTGCTTACGCTCAGTGCCTTATATTTTTAAGATAAGAAAATGAACTGCTATAATTCTACGAACGACATTGGTACAAGAAACTACATAGAAGTCACATGAGCTGGAGGTTTTTAGGAAGCTGTATAAATTTATGCTAATAGGAAGGAAGCTAACGACATGACATACCAAAACTAGGTTTACACCATTGACAGTTATTACACTGCATTCTTCATGAGCAATTGAAATAGGAAGTGACATTTGACACAAGAAATACTCCACATGTTTGCTTCTGCCATGATTCTTGAAGTGGTGTACACATTGTGAAATATTATGATCATTCACACTCCGTAATCGTAATTAATTACTGAGAGTTATTCGAACTAAGTCTGTTAGAGGTCATGTACGCATTTCTTTTATTTAATGATGGACAAGGTAAACAAAATGTATCTTATAATTTATAATGAGTAGCAGATTTGGATCAGATGGATTACACGAGAGGTTGTGTGTTGACATTGTGTCTTCGGATTGTATGAGATGATGAATTGAGGTTTGCATTAGGATTTTGTCTGCACTTGTTCGAGGAGACTGACTAGAGGAAAGAGTTGTTATGGAAGTGAAATGATATTGGCAATGAGGTTTATATATATCGACGTATTGAAGAGGTATGATTGAGGTATTGAGATTATGTGAAGTTGATGATTATTGGAGTTTTCGTGGACAAGAGGTAAGGTAAATGATATTGATGATCGACGTATTGAAGAGGTATTATTGAAGTATTGAGATTATGTGATGCTGATGATTATTGGAGTTTTGGTGGATAAGAGGTGAAGTAAGTGAGGAGCATATTTTTTTTTGTTGGTCTATATGGAACAAGGAGGATAAAGATGGCAGACTAGAACACTCAAGTAGAAGGAAGATTGTCTACACACACACTTTGTTAAATCACTAAGCAGTATATACTTTTTTTGAAGAGAGGAAGTATTTGCATATCTTGGCTCACTGACAGTTGTTCAGCATCCGTACATTTTGATCTGGCTTGGCAAACATTGGTCTTGACATGATGACTATGACGTTGACTAACTATTATTGACTGTTATACATTGCTGTCACTACTACTTGATACACATGATGAACATAAAATTTTGACAGAATTGCATTTACACAGTTAACACTATTCAATTACACAGTAGCACTAATGTGGATGAAAGATGAGTGAGTGTGTTTTGTGTGTTTTCCTTTTATAATCCCAGAGAAGTGATCCCAACATATCTCCTAAATATTATTTTACTTGTTTGTTGTGGCTTGCACTGACACCCATAAATATTATAGGTTTACTGCTATTTGTGTATTGTAATAGTTAATATGACAATTATCTGATATCATTTGTGTGTTTATTATTATTTGTATGATGAACTGTCTAATTAGTGAAAGTGAATATTATGGACTGTTACTTGCACTTTTTCTACATGATTGGTGCCACTAGAACATGTTTAATTTCTGCTGATGGACAGTGTGATTAGTGAAAGTGAATATTATGGACTGCGGTCAGCACCTATTCAACATTACTGGGTGCCACTGATGGACTGCTTATACTGAAATGGTGTCACTTGTTGGTGTCTGCACCTGTTTAACATTGCTGGGTGCCACTGATGGACTGCTTCTACTGACATAATGTCACTTGTTGCTGTGTGTACCTGCTCAACATTGCTGGGTGCCACTAATGAAACTGCTTCTGTTGAGAAATGTGACTTGTTGCTGTGTGCACCTATTCAACATTGCTGGGTGCCACTGATGGAACTGCTTCTACTGAAATGAAGTCACTTGTTGGTGTCTGCACCTGCTCAACATTGCTGGGTGCCACTGGTGGACTGCTTCTACTGAAATGATGTCACTTGTTGCTGTCTGCACCTGCTCAACATTGCTGGGTGCCACTGATGGACTGCTTCTACCGAAATGATGTCACTTGTTGGTGTCTGCACCTGCTCAACATTGCTGGGTGCCACTGATGGGCTGCTTCTACTGAAAAGATGTCACCTGTTGATGTCTGCACCTATTCAACATTGCTGGGTGCCACTGATGGACTGCTTCTACTGAAAAGATGTCACCTGTTGATATCTGCACCTGCTCAACATTGCTGGTGCCACTAATGGAACTGCTTATACTGAAATGGTGTTACTTGTTGGTGTCTGCACCTATTCAACATTACTGGGTGCCACTGATGGACTGTTTCTACTGAAAAAATGTCACTTGTTGGTTTTTGCACCTGTTGACCATTGCTGGGTGCTACTGCTGGAACTGTCAACTACTTGTTTCTTGGGCTATGGAAAGCGTTTACGTGAATATTTGTATAAACTGATTTTTTTGTGTATTACTGTTTGTGAAAAGTTATGAGACTCTTACCTGCACATATTCGTCATTGCTGACGCTATTGATTGAACTGTTTAACCACATAATACTTCTGTAAACTATTATGTAAAGTCACATGTATGAAAGAATTTGTATTGCTTACCGTATTTTATATATTAGGTTATTGAAAGGTCAGTGCAAAGCCAAAATTTTATCTAGTTATATGA
This sequence comes from Schistocerca nitens, assembly GCF_023898315.1. Classification (NCBI taxonomy): domain Eukaryota; kingdom Metazoa; phylum Arthropoda; class Insecta; order Orthoptera; family Acrididae; genus Schistocerca; species Schistocerca nitens. The sequence continues at coordinate 844,893,980 of NC_064617.1, forward strand.
TATTTACGCATTAATATTATCTTTTATCTTTGTATTTTTTTTGACGAATTTGGTGGTATTTTCACCACCAATGCTGGCAAAAATACCATCAAATTCTAGCCTGTGGAGGCAGGGCATATGAAAGGTGGCTACACTGAGCCACAGCGCCAGAGATCGCGCTAGAGAGTATTGTTCCGCCACCTCCACTGGCAGTGATTATTGAGATGTCGTAGTTGGCAGTGCCTGTCGAGGACTCGTGGTAGTAAGTGCTTGTTAAGAACTCGTAGCAGAGAGTGTTTGTTGAGATGTGCTAGTAGGGAGTGCTTGCTGAGATGTGATACTGAAAAGTTCTTGTTGAGATGTGGTAATAGCGAGTTGGTGTGGAGATATATTGTAATGATTAGAGTGATTTTGGTCAATATATGAAGGTAACGAAACTTGATTTATTTTTCATTGTTTAATGTCGTAAGTAATGCTTCATTACAGGTTCAGTCAACAAAGCATCTGGCTTGTGTTCTTGGATTAGACTGTAATTCTGGTTCTCTTGAGTAATTATGGTATTTTTATTTTCTTTAATTAATTCAGTATAAATGATATTTAAAATTTCTTGTGTTATTGAAGAAGAACCGTGCCAGATGCGTACGTTGAATCACACTTCCACACACAGAACAGTTATACTTGTGCTTTGGTTTCGTAGGTTTTATAGTTGCTGGGGACTTAATTAATTAATTGTGTTAATGAAAATTTCCATTTCATTCTTTGTTGTTGTTCTATGCAGTCAGATTGCGTAATAATACTAGTCAGGGCCAACCGTTTACGATACATAACGTAATCGAACAGACAGACACTAAAGAAAAAAATTAAAATTATTTGCACTATATTTTAATTAAGCCCCCATGCAAGCAGTCAGCATGGTTGCATGAACCCAACACCTGCTGCTGAGGCCCATACGCAGAAACGTTCGCTGAACGGCCGTTGAGGAGACAGTGTTGGTAGCTCCTTGATTTGTATGGATGGTCAGTTACTCAACAGTTGCATGTCTGTTTGCCCGTTCACATCTCCGCAGCTGTTGTTCACCCCTGTCATCTACGATCTGTGGTGTACCACGCCTGATTCGACGCCGTTTTTGGATAACGCCAATGCACGGTGTACTTTAACCACAAGGAAACGCGAAACGTTTACAGACTTAGCCGTTTCGGAAATGCTACCACTCTTGGCCCGAATGTCTGTGATCATGGCCTTTTGGACGTCAGATATTTCGCTCCGTTTCCGAAATACAGCAACGGCTGACTGTTTTCCGCTTCCTCCCTCCCATCCTCTCCCTTTCCAACGAAGCAATTTACATACCCTTCTCTGCTAGTACAGCCACCTACCGTCTTTCAGTGGTTACTCCTCGCTGGCTTCAAACTTAGGCGGTGGTCACATTGATGTGAGAGAACCGTGTAAAACAGAAATAGTAAATGCGGACGAAATACCATGAGTGAAGAGTATGCTCTTACTTGTCACATATTTTGCTGAAGTGGTACGTTAGAAAATACGAGGGGCGTTTGAAAAGTCCGTGCAAAAATAAAAACTACTGACGTGTTTGGGGTAAACCTTTTTTTTATTTTTCGACATAGTCTCCTTTTAGACGTACACACTTCGTCACACGCTGTTCATTAGATTATTCATGAACAGATTAGATTCATTGATCCCTTCCGAATAATAGGAATTGTCCACGTCTGCAAAATAACTATTAGTTGCTGCAATCACCTCCACGTTTGAATAAAATCTTTGTCCCTCCAGTCATTTCTTCCAATTGGGGTACAAATAGTAGTCCGAGGGAGCCAAGTCTGAAGAACAGGGGGGATGTGAAACGATTTGGAATCCTATTTCCATTAATTTTGCGACCACAACTGCTGAGGTGTGTGCTGCTGCATTGTCGTGATGGAAAAGGACCTTTTTGCAGCCCAGTGACCGGTGTTTTGCTTGCAGCTCGGTTTTCAAACGGTCCAATAACGATGAATAATATGCACCTGTAATAGTTTTACCCTTTTCCAGATAGTCGATGAGGATTATCCCTTGCGAATCCCAAAAGACAGTCGCCAAAACCTTTCCAGCCGAAGGAATGATCTTCGCCTTCTTTGGTGCAAATTCTCCCTTGGTAACCCATTTTTTCGATTTTTGTTTGGTCTCAGGAATACAGTAATGTATCCATGTTTCATCGACAGTGACGAAACGACATTTAAAGTCCTGCGGATTCTTCCTCAACGGCTGCAAACCATCATTGCAACACTTCACACTATTCCGGTTTTGGTCAAGCGTGAGCAATCGCGGAACCCATCTTGCGGATAGCTTTCTCATGTCCAAATGTTTATGCAAAATATTATGTACCCGTTCATTCGAGATGCCCAAAGCACTAGCAATCTCACGCACCTTAACTTTATGTCATCCATCACCATATCATGGATTTTATCAATGATTTCTGGAATCGTAACCTCCACAGGACGTCCAAAACGTTCATCATCACTTGGTCCCATATTCCTACACCGAAAATTTTGAACCCATTTATAAACTGTTCTAATCGAAGGTGCAGAATCACCGTAATGTTTATCAAGCCTCTCTTTAGTCTCCTGAGGCGTTTTGCCTTTCATGGAGTAATGTTTAATCACCACACTAAATTATTTTTCGTCCATTTTTTGACAATCACTCCACTTCCTTGATTCACACGAATGCCAAACACAAAGAACTAGACTAATATGGCTGAAACTTGGTGTGCGTTCTTTCCAAAGAACTAAAACTAAACATGACCTCGATACGCACCGGTGGTGCCATCTCTCGGACTCTGCACGGACTTTTCAAACGTTCCTCGTAGCCGTTTCGTTCTTGTCAAGTAACAATTCACCTGAGAAACAACAAAATAATAAGTCATGGTAATCAGGTAACATCAGTGGGAACTTCACGTATAAAACTTGACAACTGACTAAAGCATTGGGTGAACACTCCACTCTGTTCAATAACACATGCACGCTATCCAACACTTACAGTCCTTCCATACAGGCCTACACATCATTTTAATTTCTGGCTGGGACAATATCCTCAACGAAGGATAACATCCCAGAAAGCAAGTAATGTTGTGCTAGTCCCCCCGGTTCCGACCAAGGTATTCGGGAGGTTTCCTTCGGTTGTTAGGCATATGCCAGAACTGGTAAGCCACTGCCATTTATTCCCAATTGGGATCTCCCATTTGCCCCACTATCAGCTTGTCTCGAGTTGGATGAATAGAACCGCGACACTTAATGGGTCGGATCTCGAACACCCTGCTCCACTCCTAGGAGTGGAGAGTCAAAAGAGTAAAAAAACAAAAAGTGAAATAACGTGCCATGTTCTTAAGTTAAGCTAACTTACGTATAAAGGGCACTAAGTGTGTGTGCGTAAGAAATGCGGAAATGAGCGTGCTAAGTTGCTTAAATAAAATCAACTGACGAATGAAAACTGTGCGTGATTAGGAGCGCATAATTAAATCTCTAATGGTGTAAAAAGAAAGTGACGTCCTAAAACAGTTGCGAAAACAGAATTCCTTTCTTGCGATATGGCATCTGGAAGAAAGAAAATTCAATTTTCACAATTATTTTGAGACTTCAAGTTTTCATTTTACACCATTAGAGCTTTAATTATGCGCGCCTAATCACACACAAATTTTATTCGTCAGTTGATTTTATGTAAACAACTTTGCATGTTCACTTCCACATTTCCTACGCACACACAAGTATCTATAGTTAGTTGCCTTCATTTAAGAGCCTAGTCAGTTGACAAACTTTACCCTTGAAGTTCACACCGATGTTATCTGATTACCATGACTTGCTATTTTTCAAGTACGTATGTGCCCCTGCCTTATAGTATTTTATCTATATTTACTATTTGCTTTACTTGGACCTTTTATAACCAAGAAATTTCTAGGTTCTAGAATTTCCTTCTGAACATATATTTTTATAACTATCGAAACATAAGTCAACCTATGTTACGCAACTGCATGGATGATTCTTTCATCCTTTCCGAGACTACTATTCTGTTTTAAAAAGTAGCCTATCCATCACGATGGGCGGTTGTTAAATAGGATACCAACTAGTGAATGAAAAAAGGAAGATGCAGTTCAAGCTAAAAGATTCGGTGAACGCTTCTCTAAGCGTGAAAACGCATAAAAAGTATATTTGGACCGCCCGATCGGTTGTAGTAACATTTACAAAATGAAGTTTTAACACCAGTCAATGAAAGCGTTGGTAGCAGTGAAATTTGTGGCAGCTCCATTTAGGCTTTTTGTTGCTCCCGCAAGAAAAAGAATGTAACAAATTACGTCCGAACGTCATGGTTGTGCTCAGGGTGTTAATTTTTCAGTTCGAGGTTCGTTTTATGTTTTAAAAAGGAGTAAAAATTGTCTCTGGTTTACTGCTTCGCAAACAAGATTTAACTCATAAATAACTCATACATTAGAAATTTAAAGCGAAACTGTAAAGGGAATTAATTGTGATGACGTAATTTATAATTTTTCCGGAAAGCAATCTCGGTGAAAAGATTTTTAGGTTTAAAGTCAAATTCCTAGGTTAAAATACATTTACAACTTTTCCTTGTTTTCTGTGAATAAGTCGTATCTGTCGAATTTGCGTCGTTGTTATTCAGTGTGTTGGCTATTAAGTTTCCCTTCAACGTACACCCTTCCAGGTTGAAATGCGTCACACGTGAGTCGTACTTGTTCCTTTCCGTCGTTCTGCTGTAATTTTCCTTTTCATAGCAGATACGTAACAGTAAGCAGGAAGATTGCAGCCGAAGGATTGATGTAAGTAGAAAGAGAACTTTTTAAGCGCGGAGTTCATGAAGCGTTTCTTTTAAGTAACTTCATTATTGATTAAATATTTATAATGTTGAATCTTAATTTCGTAGGGCAACGAGAAATGAATGGAGCTAAAAACAAATGAGAGACGGGAGCGGGTCGAAAAGTCCCTGGCCTTGGGCTCCGTCGTTTGTAAATCCGGCCCTGTCTAGTACACAATCTCGTGCCCGCCCTTACTGTTGGCAAGTGGGTGATCGTTAGCTGCGCAGGTTTTACGTTATTTCGTAGACGATCATATGCGGTCTGTCCTTTGATCGCCAGTTCGCCATGTGGGGACTCCACTAGTTTACCATATACTGTTACTCATGGTATCACGGGAGTGTTCTATGTGATTTTCTTTTTGACCTTCACTACTTATCGAAAATTTGGCTATTATGAACGCTGTGTCATCCCCGCCCCTTTTTTCCCTGTGAACATAACTTGATTTTATTGCACCTGAAGATGGATCTAAAATACTGCGAAAGTGGTAGTACCTATAAAAAAAGGACTTAACAACTAAAGCGGTCTTATCATTTCAAATTTTTCTAGATAGTTGAGGTTTTCCCGATTCGCTCTAACATCCCTATAGCGAATTCGTGGCGAAGCTTCAAGTCGTTTCGCATGAATTATTGCACAATTTGAACTTTGTAGGAGTCCAAGCGAAGTCGTTCTTACAGCACCTTGTGAAATGTTGTGCGGGGGATGTTTAACTCTCGTGAAGCTCGACAAACTTTCTTTTACGGTATTTTTAGGGAGGTCTCTCTGAACCCCTCTAGCATTTTACCAACTGTGCCATAAGCTGTCTGTTTGTACTCCCAGCAACCAGAAACTTGCCATAGCCAGCATTAATCGTCCCTTTGAAATACACATCAGAAATTTCTTTGGACACCAACGGATCATTCCGTTTCCGCATACCACACTGCTCACTGAACTCTCTTTTGAGGTGTACTGTATACTGTGTTCGAACATTATGAATTACCTCTAAGATAATGGTCTGTTGACACAAAGTCACCACAGATTCAGAAAATATCGTTCTTCTGAAACACGACTAGCTCTTTATTCTCATAAATAATGAGTGCAATCGACAGGTGATCTCAAATTAATTCCATGTTTCTAGAAAGCTTTTGACACCATTCTTCGCAAGAGACTTCTAATCAAATTGCGTTCCTATGAAGTATCGCTTCAGTTGTGCGACTGCATTCATGATTTCCTGTCGGAAAGGTCACAAAAGTGCTTAATAATCGACGGAAAATCGTCGAGTAAAATAGGAGTGATATCTGGCGTTCCCCGAGGAAGTATTATAGGTCCCCCGCTGTTTCTATACTACACTCCTGGAAATTGCAATAAGAACACCGTGAATTCATTGTCCCAGGAAGGGGAAACTTTATTGACACATTCCTGGAGTCAGATACATCACATGATCACACTGACAGAACCACGGGCACATAGACACAGGCAACAGAGCATGCACAATGTCGGCACTAGTACAGTGTATATCCACCTTTCGCAGCAATGCAGGCTGCTATTCTCCCATGGAGACGATCGTAGAGATGCTGGATGTAGTCCTGTGGAACGGCTTGCCATGCCATTTCCACCTGGCGCCTCAGTTGGACCAGCGTTCGTGCTGGACGTGCAGACCGCGTGAGACGACGCTTCATCCAGTCCCAAACATGCTCAATGGGGGACAGATCCGGAGATCTTGCTGGCCAGGGTAGTTGACTTACACCTTCTAGAGCACGTTGGGTGGCACGGGATACATGCGGACGTGCATTGTCCTGTTGGAACAGCAAGTTCGCTTGCCGGTCTAGGAATGGTAGAACGATGGGTTCGATGACGGTTTGGATGTACCGTGCACTATTCAGTGTCCCCTCGACGATCACCAGTGGTGTACGGCCAGTGTAGGAGATCGCTCCCCACACTATGATGCCGGGTGTTGGCCCTGTGTGCCTCGGTCGTATGCAGTCCTGATTGTGGCGCTCACCTGCACGGCGCCAAACACGCATACGACCATCATTGGCACCAAGGCAGAAGCGACTCTCATCGCTGAAGACGACACGTCTCCATTCGTCCCTCCATTCACGCCTGTCGCGACACCACTGGAGGCGGGCTGCACGATGTTGGGGCGTGAGCGGAAGACGGCCTAACGGTGTGCGGGACCGTAGCCCAGCTTCATGGAGACGGTTGCGAATGGTCCTCGCCGATACCCCAGGAGCAACAGTGTCCCTAATTTGCTGGGAAGTGGCGGTGCGGTCCCCTACGGCACTGCGTAGGATCCTACGGTCTTGGCGTGCATCCGTGCGTCGCTGCGGTCCGGTCCCAGGTAGACGGGCACGTGCACCTTCCGCCGACCACTGGCGACAACATCGATGTACTGTGGAGACCTCACGCCCCACGTGTTGAGCAATTCGGCGGTACGTCCACCCGGCCTCCCGCATGCCCACTATACGCCCTCGCTCAAAGTCCGTCAACTGCACATACGGTTCACGTCCACGCTGTCGCGGCATGCTACCAGTGTTAAAGACTGCGATGGAGCTCCGTATGCCCCAGCAAACTGGCTGACACTGACGGCGGCGGTGCACAAATGCTGCGCAGCTAGCGCCATTCGACGGCCAACACCGCGGTTCCTGGTGTGTCCGCTGTGCCGTGCGTGTGATCATTGCTTGTACAGCCCTCTCGCAGTGTCCGGAGCAAGTATGGTGGGTCTGACACACCGGTGTCAATGTGTTCTTTTTTCCATTTCCAGGAGTGTATCTTATTGTAGCCAGCTTACATGGGAAGAAGTAATCATCGTAATAAAATAAGAGACATCATAGCTCGCGCGGAAAGATTTAAGTGGCCGGCCGAAGTGGCCGTGCGGTTAAAGGCGCTGCAGTCTGGAACCGCAAGACCGCTACGGTCGCAGGTTCGAATCCTGCCTCGGGCATGGATGTTTGTGATGTCCTTAGGTTAGTTAGGTTTAACTAGTTCTAAGTTCTAGGGGACTTATGACCTCAGCAGTTGAGTCCCATAGTGCTCAGAGCCATTTGAACCAAGATTTAAGTGTTCGTTTTTCCCGAGCGCTGTTCGACTGTGGAACGGTGGAAAAATAGTCTGAAGGTGGTTCGAGGAACCCTCTGCCGGGCACTTAGTTGTGAATTGCAGAGTAGTCATGTGCATGTAGATGTAGATGTAATAATTCCAGGTAATTATTTGGTCTCTAAAACAGCGAAAAATAGGAATTCTTTGAAAAAATATACACAACACTTACTGAGTTTCTTTACATGTTGCCGAAAACAATACGTATCTTTGTCTCAAAGTTTTATTAATTGTTTGTGGGAACCAGGGAGTTTTTTTATGTGGATACCCTGTAGAAAGTCTTCCCGAGTTACAGTCTAAGACAAAAGAAGACGACGCACCACCCGAATGGGACGGAAATCGGTAGATGTAACGCACATGTACAGACAAACGTATGAGAACCATTTCAGAGAAATTGCGTGAATTAGTCCAGAGAAAGAGCTTCGTATATTGAGCAAGTCAATAACGCGTTGGTCCACTTCCGGCCCTTATGGAAGCAGTTATTTGACTTGGCATTGATTGGCAGAATTGTTGGACGCCCTTCTGAGGGACATCGTGCCAAATTCTGTCCGTCTGGCGCTTTAGGTCGTCGGGTCGTCGAAATCCCAAGTTGGTTCGAGGGCCCTGTACAGAATGATTCAAACGTTCTCAATTATGGAGAGATCAGGCGACCTTGCTGGCCGAGGTAGGTTTTGAGAAGTAAGAAGACAAGCAGTAGAAACTCTCGCCGTGTGCGGGCGGGCATTATCTTGTTGTAATGCGCCCCCATGATGGTCTGCTATGAAGGGCAACAAAATGGGGCGTAGAATATCGTCGACGTACCGCTGTGCTGTAAAGGTGTCGCAGATGACAACGGAAGAGCTCCTGCCGTGAAAAGAAATGGCACCCCAGACTATCAATCATGGTTGCATGTTGGTATCCCAACGCGGTCCAGGGCGTCTCCAGACACGTCTGCCACCTGGAATTTCACTGACTGGGGTAGAACTGTCCTCAGTAATGAGTCCCGCTACGAACTGAGCCCCGATGATCAGCGAAGAGGTGTCTGGTGACGCCTTGGACACCAAATTCACTGTCATCCGCCATACGGTCCGATAGCCAGGAGTTATTGTCTGATGCATCTTTCATTTCGTAGCAGTACCCATTTCAGGACCCATCTTCGCCTGAAGATGATGGAGACGCGTTCCATCGAAACGTCGCTACGAGACGACGACGCTACTCGGCTGGCAATCCGTGTACACTTCATATAGGACCCATTTCGTTATCATCCGCGGCACGCTTACAACACAGCGGTTGATCGCGGTATTCGACTCCCCGTCTTGTTGCAGTTCATGGCTAGCCATCCTGAGATTACGTCTCACAAGCGGACGATCCAATAAGACATGTCGAAACCTACCCTGAAATTTTTTACACAAGAAGAAGACAATGAAAGAAATACACTGCCAAAATTTTAGCTGCTAACAGGCACTGCAAATATTTTGTAAAAAATTTTGAAGTTACACATTTTTACCGCTAAGAACAGCTTACAACAGCGGTTTGTAAAGACCTGCCCGCCTAGCGCTCGACTCGGCGAATCACTCACGCAGCGCCGCGTATCGGAACTATCCCGAGTTCACAGGCACCAATTTTAAGCACCTCGAAGCCTGGTTTACAATGGAGCGAACAGATGTGAACAGGTGCGAATGAGCATTTGCAGAAAATTCGCTACTATTCGCTTGTACATGGGAAGAATCGTTTATACTGTAGGAAACAGAAGAGAACATAAGGTAGCGAACATTGCCTATGAACGCTGCGTTATTAGAGCGACAATGCGAAACTTATTCAGTGAGGATTATTCTGCATGGCGAGCGCACTGTTCTTGACGGAGCATGCAAAATGACGCAGTAAAGGAAGTGTGTCAATTTGTATGGAAGCGTAACATGCATGCGGAGATAGTGCACTTTACATGGTAGTGCATCTCCATCACTCCTTGGCAGTGTTCCAAAATTTTCCTTGTATGTAGGCTACCATTTTTTCCTTGGCTTCTCGTTACCATTAGGGGAAATTTATTAAAAAAATGGTTCAAATGGCTCTGAGCACTATGGGACTCAACTTCTGAGGTTATCAGTCCCCTAGAACTTAGAACTACTTAAAGCTAACTAACCTAAGGACATCACACACATCCATGCCCGAGGCAGGATTCGAACCTGCGACCATAGCGGTTGCGCGGTTCCAAACTGTAGCGCCTAGAACCGCTAGACCACCCCGGCCGGCGGAAATTTATAAACAGAACACTAATTACTGACGTCGAGCATCATGTCATGAGGTGACACAGCTAGCGTTTCCATTATGCATGTAAGATCTAATGGTCACATTCTTTTATGTTTTTCATCTCTAAAACAAAAATGGTCTTGTGGCAAAACGCGCGCTTCGTGATCCAGAGAGCGCGGGATCAAATCCTGTTCAGACCACAACTTTTTCGCTATGATTTTTTTCCGAGCATTCACTTCTCACAGATGTTGGAGTTGCCACGGAAGACATGTGGTTCGGATTCCACGTTAAACTGCCGGTGTCCATTTTCCGATTAGGTAACTGGGGAAGGTTAGGGACACGTAAGTAGCTGCAGTGGCACCCAGTTGAAAGACCTGCAAGAGGCCTATCACGTACACTAGACAGAATTCTCTTTTGCTCGTGCTTGTTAGCTTGTTTGCTCCGTGAAAACCTGGCTTAAACTGTAGAAACATTTTTTGAATAACTTCACATCGACAGTTCAGTTCTTCCACATGTAATCCTGATCAAAGTTGCTAGCAGGGAAAATAAAATCACGACAGTGTTTGATTTCACAAACGACTTCTATCAATGAGGACTTGTAATTTTTTGAAATGAAATGTGTCTTGCAGTACTACATGTTATAACAATTCCTGTATGCCATTCCATATAATAATGTTTGAATGTTGTACATTTAGCTATCAGTGAAACAGTTCTCTGTTTATTCTCTGTAGTCGTCACAAAAATGCGAAGTGTCTATTGAATGACAAAAACAAACATTTTCCTTGCACCAGGCACACCGGACAAGAAAAAACTGATGCAGGCAGGCACTTCGCAGTAACCACTAGTTTTATTTAGACAGGGCTGGAATGGAGTCAGAAATGGTCCCAGCAGTTGTTCTGTATGTTGCGCTGCATACCAGGCATACTTGATCAAATTCGTAAAGCGTTGCGAAGAAAACTGGTAATGCATAAATGACTGGAGCTTAAGAATACTGTTCCGCTGATAAACTTGAAATGAAAGAGAGATATTGGAAATTATGTAGTCTGATAATTTCCTGAAAAATACCTTCCACTTTCGAAAAAATTCTATATCGAGAGATTGAATCGCACTAGTACTTCCAAGTGAAATTCACATTACATCTACAGATTTTTCGTTGTCCTCCATGTACATACATATACATACCTACATTAATGCTTGTTCCATAGATCATGAATACAACATTTCGTAATGATGTGGAACGTGTCACTTTAACATAAGTTTTCCTTACACAAAATAATTAATTAATCTTTTTTATTTTTTTTTACAGTTACTACTTCATATCTAAGAATTCATCAATTGAATAGAAGGAGTTGTCACTCAGAAATTCTTTTAATTTGCTTTTAAATGTTGGTTGGCTATCTGTCAGACTTTTAATGGTATTTGGCAAATGACCAAAGATTTTTTTGGCACCATAATTCACCCCTTTCTGTTCCAAAGTGAGATTTAATCCAAAATAGTGAATATCATCCTTTCTTCTAGCGTTAGGCTATGCATTTCCCTGTTATTTTTGAATTGGGATGGGTTATTAATGACAAATTTCATAAGTGAATATATGTATTGCAAAGGTACTGTGAATATCCCGAGTTCCTTAAATAAACGTCTGCAGGGTGATCTTGGGTGGGCTCCGGCTATTATTCTGATTACACGCTTTTGTGCAATGAATACTTTCTCTCTCAATGACGAATTGCCCCAAATTATGATGCCATATGAAAACAGTGAATGAAAATAGGCATAGTACTCTAATTTACTGATATGTCTATCACCAAAATTTGCAATAACTCTAATAGCGTAAGTAGCTGAACCTAACCGATTCAGCAGATCATCGATGTGTTTCTTCCAATTCAATTTCTCATCAATGCACACACCCGGAAGTTTTGAGTATTCTGCTTCAACAATAGATTTCTGCTCATAGGCTATATTTATCAATTGTGTTATGCCATTTATTGTACAGAATTGTATAAACTGTGTTTTCTCAAAATTTAGTGAGAGTCCGTTTGCAGAGAACCACTTAATAATTTTCTGAAAAAAATTATTTACAATTTCGTCAGCTGATTCTTGCTTCTTGGGTGTGATTACTACACTTGTGTCATCAGCAAAAAGAACTAGCTTTGCATCTTCATGAATACAGAGTGGCAATGTCAAGGAAATCAACTGACAAATGACACATTCGTACGTCCTCTGGAGAAGTACTGCTGGAAACCACGTTCTTCATATTTCATTGCCAAATTGAGAACGTTAATTGGATTCCACATTACTGTGAAACTGGAAGAAAAAAAAAGGTAACTATTATTATGCATGCCTTACGAAAGCAGAATAAATATTAATTCACCTTTATCTGTATTGTCAATACTTACCAATACTGCAAAAAGCAACTGATAATTTGTAATAGATGTTACTTGAGTGGCTAATTCGAGAGAATAGTAACTGTGTACTGTAGTGTCAGAGAAACTATCAGCGGACGGTAACCTGAAACGTCCTGTACAAATTACGATCGAGTTGTGTTTCCTGTTTATAAATGTGCCGCCGACCTCGACTGTGTGTGTGTGTGTGTGTGTGTGTGTGTGTGTGTGTGTGTGTGCGCAGTTGCTACTGTACCAGTAGGGGCGTGCATTCCTACCGCTGCCTGGCACGCTACGAATTTGCCAATTTTAAGCATTTTTTTAATACTTTCAGTGCCTCTTAGCAGCTAAAATTTTGACAGTGCATTTCTTTCCTTGTCTTCTTTCTGTGTAAAAAATTTCAGCGTAGGTTTCGACATGTCTTATTGGACCATTCCCTTGTGAGCAAGATAATGCCACTCCCACGGCGAGAGCTTCTGCTGTTTCTCTTCGTGCTTGCCAAAAACTACCTTGCCCATCAAAGTCGCCGGATCTCTCCCCAGTTGAGAACACTGGGAAAAGTATGGGCAGGGCCCTCCAACCAGCTCGGGATTTCGACGATTTAAGGCGCCAATTGCACAGAATTCGGCACAGTATCCCTCAGAAGGACATTCAACAAGTCTATCAATCAAAGCCAAGCCGAAGAACTGCTTGCATGAGGGCCAGAGACGGACCAACGCGTTATTGACCTGCTCAGATTGTGAAGCTCTTTTTCTTGAGTAAATCAACCCATTTTTCTGAAACTGTAATCTTTTTGTTTTCTGTACATGTTCATCCCATTTACCGATTTCCATTCCTTTCTTTTTTTGCGTGTGTGGTCTGGAAAGACAGTTGACTATTACATATGTTGTCCCCTGAAGTTTTCTGTACGGTATTATAACCTCCCAACAGATAAATTCCGTAACCTCCCAACAAAAATGTGACTAACCTACCAATAAAAATGTGACTCATATACAACCTTTCAATAATTAACTGAATGTGAATCTAAACTGGTGAATCTGGACGTCAGCAGTGCTGTGTCATGGCCCTGAAAAGTCATTCTGAATAAACTGAAAATTCTTACCTCAATGCTATCGCCGGATAACGCGTATGTATCTGCTCCTATAAGAAATTTTTCTGGCACAGCCCAGTGCAATGCTGGCCGATAGATTTTGTTATGTATGAAAAACATCTGATTTTATTTACGATAATTGGCATGACTATGGATAGGAGAAATTAGTAAAAAATTTAAATTCAGATGAATGACTGTCAAAAGTTATCTTTATAAGAAAGGTTATCATTGAAAAATCATTGAAAAATATTTACATGTGACTTTGATAAAACAATAGTACAAAATCAGTTGTAGCAATTAACATATGCGCGCGGCAATAAATAACAGTTATTTTGCTTTTACCTTATACTACATCGCTCAGGCACCGCCATCCTTCTCCACGACCGGCCTTGGTAATTCCATACAGGACAGAAGTGCTCTCTGTGAGCTATACAACTCGACAATTGCTCTATAAAAGCGACGTGACCCAACCGCCCGACTGCGAGCTACTTTTATTTATTTATTTATTGTTCCGTGGGACCAAATTAAGGAGAAGTATCCATGGTCATGGAACGAGTCAATACATGAAATTATAACACGATAGTAGAAACAGATAAAATGAAATATAAGAAACAAATTCAGGCGACAATTCGTAAGTTTAAATAAAGAAAATCAACAATGTAACACTGGAATTTGCTTAATTTTTCAGCTCTTCCAGGAGCTCCTCGACAGAATAGAAGGAGTGAACCATGAGGAAACTCTTCAGCTTAGACTTAAAAGTGTCTGGGCTACTGCTAAGATTTTTGATTTCTTGTGGTAGCTTATTGAAAATGGATACAGCAGAATACTGCACTCCTCTCTGCACAAGAGTCAAGGAAGTGCATTCCACATGCAGATTTGATTTCTGCCTAGTATTAACTGAGTGAAAGTTGCTATCTCTTGGGAATAAGCTAATATTGCTATCAACAAACGACATTAAAGAAAATTTTTACTCTGAGGGCAATGTCAGAATTCCCAGATTATTGAATAGGGGTCGACAAGAGGTTCTCGAACTTACACCACATATAGCTCGAACAACCCGTTTCTGAGCCAAAAATACCCTTTTTGAATCAGAAGAATTACCCCAAAAAATAATACCATACGACATAAGCGTATGACAATATGCGAAGTAGTCTACTTTTCGTGTTGAACTGTCACTTATTTCAGATGCTGTTCTAATGGCAAATAAAGCAGCATGTTACGGAACAAATGTAGAAGCACGTTTTCTCTACAGCAGTGCTACAACCTTCGCTATCATCGCCGAGAAGCGACAGTCGTAGAGCTCCCTCACTGCCGCCCCTATACCTCCGCCCACCGAGCGCTCCCAGACGGGCTCACCTGCCGATGCATGGCTAATGCGCGTATTGTAACATGGCGCAGGGAGCAGATAGCCGGCATAATGCGGCGACCGCGGGCGAGACACGAGCGCGCCCGCTCTATCTGAGGCCTAACACGGCCCGCCGAGCAGCCGGGAACCGCTGCCCGCGACCGATACCATCTCCAGGGGCCGATCACCCGCGACCCCGCACCAGTATCGGCGCCGGCCGCGCCCCGGGGCTGTTTGTTATGCGTCCACGGCTACCGTGAAGGCGCGTGTCCGCCGCCGACTAATAAACAGTACATCAGTTGTGGGGGGCGGCCGAGGTTTTGGGCGAAACGAGCAGCGGTCGACGGCGCCGCGTAGCGCACGCACCTGTTGGAAATTCCGGGAAGGCGGTGTCTGTGTGTGTGTGTGTGTGTGAGGCCGGCGTTGGCCACCAGGTCACTGACACTGCCTTCAGCGTAAGAGGCCATGCTGCGCTCAAGCCGACACGCGAGTGCTGCTCGCTGGTGCAACGATTTGTGATATACACCATCTGATAAAAAGGATCCGGACACCTATCAGTGGACATTAATGTAGGGTGTGCCCAACCTTCGTCCTTATGACGGACCACGCGGGGTAGCGCAGTGGTTATCATACTGGACCAGCATTCGGGAGGTCGACGGTTCAGACCCGCGTCCGGTCATTCTGATTTAGATTTTCCGCGATTTCGCTAAATCACTTCAGGCACATGCCGAGATGGTTCCTTTGAAAGGGCACGGCCGACTTCCTTCCCCATTCTTCCCTAATCCGATGGGACTGATTATCTCGCTGTTTGATCCCCTCTTTCAAATCAACCAGCCAACCTTATGACAGATTGAACTATGCTCGGGACACTTCCAGTATGATGTCTGAATCTGTGGAGGAATGACCATTCTTCCTCAAGGGCCGAAACCAGAGAAGGTTGTATTGTTGAATACTGAGAGTTGAAGCGAGGTCCGCGCTCTAATACACCGCAAAGGTGAAACTTCCTGGCATATAAGAACTGTGTGCCGGACCGACTCTCGAACTCGGGACCCTTGCCTTCCGTGGGAAAGTGCTCTACCATCTGAGCTACCCAAGTTCGCCTCACGCCCCGTCCTCACCGCTTTACTTCTGCCAATATTTCGTCTCCTACCTTCCAAACTTCACAGAAGCTCTACTGCGAAACTTTCACAACTAGCACTCCTGGAAGAAAGGATATTGCGGAGACATGGATTAGCCACAGCCTGGGGGATGTTTCCAGAATGAGATTTTCACTCTGCAGCGGAGTGTGCGCTGATGTGAAACTTCCTGGCAGATTAAAACTGGGTACCGGACCGAGACTCGAACTCGGGACCTTTGCCTTTCGCGGGCAAGTCCTCTACCATCTGAGCTACCCAAGTACGACTCACGCCCCGTCCTCACCGCTTTACTTCCACCAGTATCTCGTCTCCTACCTTCCAAACTTCATAGAAGCTCTCCTGCGAACCTTGCATAACTAGCACTCCTGGAAGAAAGGATATTGCGGAGAAATGGCTTAGCCACAGCCTGGGGGATGTTTCCAGAATGATCCGGAGTAGCCGAGCGGTTCTAGGCGCTACAGTCTGGAACCACGCGACCGGGACTCTGGACAAACCTGTCCAATTGTATGATTGGTTTATTTGAGGGAGGGGACCTGACAGCGAAGTCATTGGTCCCACCGGATTAGGGAAGGATGGGGAAGGAAGTCGGCCGTGCCCTTTTAGACGACCGATCCTGGTACCTGCCTGAAGCGATTCAGAGAAATCACGAAGAACCGAAATCAGGATAGCCGGACGCGGGTTTGAACCGTCTTCCTCCAGAATGCGAGTCCAGTGTGCTAACCACTTGCGCCACCTCGCTTGGTCCAGTCCATTTCAGGAATGCTACTGTCCACAAAGCATTGCCTCGCAGATGCTGCTTTATGACAGGGTGCTTGCCATGCTCAGACAAAGTCACTGTCTCCTAAATAATCCTCTGCTGTACGCACTGCATAATGCTCTAACGCGTTCAGATTCTTCGATATTTAGTGTTTTATTAAACAGAATGAAGGGACGAGAACCTAACCACGGAAACCACCCCAGTACCTTAATATTACCCTCCCGTCCTTCACTGTTGCCTCTACACATGGTGGCAGGTAACATCCTCCATGCATTGATCAAAACTAAACCCTTCCATCGGCTTGCCACACGGTATTGTGAGGTTCATCACTACAGATCACTCGTTTCCAGTCCTCCACTGTCCAGTACTTCATTTCTTTACATCACCTCTACCTGGGTACAGAAATACGTGGCTTACCAGGACTAGCTCAGCCATTTTACCCCAATCTTCTTAAGCGCCAACACGCAGTCATTTGCTAGTTGGAACTGCTACTAACACTTTGGAACTCACAACTTTTTAGAACCATCCATCGCAATGCTCGACGGTCGGCATCCTTCAGTACGTGAGGTCTGCCTGGTATTCGTTTAGCAGTGGCTGTTCCTTAGCGCATCCAGTTCACAATGACGTCACCAACAATCGATCTGGCCAGCTTTGGAAGTGCTGAAATGTCCCTGACGGATTTGTTGCCCAGGTGACATCCAATGACTAGTCCCCGATCGAAGTCACTGAGTTCTCTTGATTGACCCATTCTGCGTTTACCGCTTCTGTACTGTCAACACAATACTCCCTGCCTCCTCTTATACCGGCAGGTCCGCCTCTCGGGACGTGTAGTGGTTTTTTCCGCATTCATAGGGATGTCCTGATTCCTTTTATCCGCTGTGTACGAGGGATGTTCAACAAAGACAGGCACAAACCCTCTAAATAGAGTACCCCTAAGATCCACACAGGGAAAGTATGGCCAACTTAACAATGGGCTCCATTACAGATTCATAGCACTGCTCGTCACATGGAGAGAGGTGAGAGGGAAATCTGTGAGGCTGTCATACCAATGAGGCGATCATTTTGGAAGCTGCCTTCTTGAATGCAATTCATAATTATTTTCAAATCGGATGTGAGTCATGCGATATATCAATTAGGTTGATTCTCGAGCTATGCCACGCTTTGTACAGAGCCAGGGAGACGTTAGTGAAGCACATACAGGTGACGGGATGCACTTTACGTGTCGTCGAGTATGTTGTCAGGTCATTGGTATCAGCTTGACGCGTTCCTCATGGACTTCAACCAATAAATGTACCGGAATGTAAGTAAAAGCGTCATCAAATTGCTCTTTGTGTGCAAGGCTACTGATCTTCACAGCGTAAACAGCTGCCTTCACATGTCCCCGCAGACGTGTCACTGGCCCCTTATCTTGCATTTATCGTGACTCTCTCTCCCAGCGCAGAGTGCCAAGCGACTGGAAAAAAGCGCAGGCTACTCCTGTATATAAGATGGACAAAAGAAAGAACCTGCAGATTTACAGAGCAATATCTCTAACATCGTTTGCTGCAGGACTATTGAACATACTGCCAGTTCGAACATAATGAACTGTCTTGAAACTGAGAAGCTTACGTCGACGACTCAGCACTCGTGCGAAACTCAGTTTGCCCTTTTCTCACCTGACATCCTGCGAACTATGGATGAAGGTCGACAGGTAGATACCATATTCCTAAATTCCCATAAAGCATTTGACACGATACCCCACTGCAGACTGGGACCGATGACCGTCGCAGTCTGGTCCCTTTAATCCCCCAAACCAACCAACCAACCCACTGCAGACTGTTAACGAAGGTACGAGCATATAGGATAGGTTTCCAGGTACGTGAGAGGCTGGAAGATTTCTTAAGTAATAAAAAACCAGTACCTTGCCCTCGACGGCGAGTGTTGCTCAGAGGCAATGGTATCGTCAGCAATGCCCCACAGAACTGTGATAGGACTACCCTTATTGTCTACATACATAAATCATCTGGCGGACGGCAGTGTCTGCAGCTGTTTGCTAATGCTGCTGTGGTGTACTGGACTGTGTCGTCGTTGAGTGACTACAGAAGGACTGAAAACGACTTAGACAAAAGTCATAGTTGGTGTAATGAATGGCAGCTTGCTGTGAATGTAGAAAAACGTAACTTAATGGAGATGAGTAGGAAAAACAATCGAGTAATGTTCGAAACCATCATTAGTGGCGTGCTGCTTGACACAGCCTCGTCCATTAAGTGTCTAGGCGTCAGCAAAGTGATATGAAATGGAACGAACGCGTAAGGACGGTGGTAAGGAAGACGAATGGTTGGCTTCGGGTTATTGGGACAATTTTCGGAAAAAGTAGCTCATCCATAAAAAAGACCGCGGATGTAACAGTAGTCCAGCCCATTCTTGAGTATTTCTCGAGTGCTTGGGATCCTTGCCAGGTCGGATTAAAGGCAGATGAAGTAATTCGGAGGTGGGCTACTAGATTTTTTATCTGTAGTTTCGATCAAAATGCAAGTATTACGGAGACGCTTCGTGAACTCAGATGGGAATTGTTGGAAGGAAGACGACGTTTTGCGCGAAACGCTACTGAGAAGGAGCGAAGAACGGTTTTTAAAGCTGACTGTAGAACGTATTTTCCGCATAAGGACAACGAAGATTAGATAAGAAAAAATAGGGCTCGTTCGGGGGCATACAGAAAGTCGTTTTTCTCTGTTTCTATTTGCCAGTGGAACACGAAAAGAAACGATCAGAAGTGGTAAAAAGTACGCTCCACCGTGCACCATATGGTGGCTTGGGCTTGCGGAGTATGTACAGGTTGACAGTTATTGAAATGTATGAAAAAAAAACGTAAATTAGTTACAAATTACGACGTTCACAACTTTATTCAACATGTAAACGTCGCTAAAGATATTCGGATTTACGTTATGACATGTTCGATATGACGCGTCCATTGGCGACGATGTGGCGCAGACGAATACCGAAATTTTGCATGACCCGCTGAAGTGTCGGAACATCGATGCTGTAGATGACCTCTTGAATGGCTGTGTTCAGCTCAGCAATGGTTTTGGGTTTATTTCTGCACACCTTGTCTTTAATATATCCCCACAAGACGGAGTCGCATGCGTTCAATTCCGGACAACATGTCGACCAATCGAGGTCCATGCCAGTGGCCTCTCGGTACCCCAGAGTCCCCAAAGAATGCAGTCCCCAAAGTGCTCCCCCAGGACATCAAACACTCTCCTGCTTCGATGAGGTCGAGCTCTGTCTTGCACGAACCACATCTAGTCGAAATCAGGGTCACTTTGGATAATGGGGATGAAATCATCATCCAAAACCTTCACGTACCGTTCGATAGTCACCGTGCCATCAAGAAACATCGCACCGATTATTCCGTGGCTGGACATTGCGCATCAGATAGTCACCCGTTGAGGGTGAAGGGACTTCTCGATCGCGAAATGCGGATTCTCAGTCCCCCAAATTCGACAATTTCGCCATCCAAATGAAAGTGGGCTTCGTCACTAAACCAAATCATAATGCGTATACTACTTCCCATCATGCCCCGCGGCCAACCGTGCAGTTTGGACGTCCTAACGCAAACCGTTCGGAAGTTGTGACGATTTTATTTCGTATAGTTCAATAATTGTAACCCTGTATGTAGATGCACGTGTATGTAGAAATCAGACTTAAACCTAGGGAATGTGGTGAACGTCTACATCTATCCATCTCGGCATATATCCGGACAGCTAGCCCTTCATGAGGTAGCACACCATCGTGCCGAAGGAAAATCGGAAACATCCCGTCTTCAGACAGCGACGATGACGGCACATCTTTGTCTAAAACTACAGATATCAGTCTCTTGTTAATGTATCCTGAATCAATAACTGTCAAATTTCTCTTATTCTGTTGGTTTACCTCTCTTTCCACGTGGAATTTACTTCATCCATAACCAATACGTCATAGGAGACACGCATATGAATGTATCCTCGAAGTTTTGTATGTGACCTTCACTCATGCAGTATTACTGTCTATCTTGGATGAAGATTGGATCTTTAAGAAAGATAGTGCGGTTTGTCGCATGACTGGAAGTGTCCAAAATTAGCTTGATAAACCCATGTAAGATGTAACCTCCTTCGAACAATTTATTGGCGAACGTTATTTGCCACGTTTGTCTTCGTATGTATTATAATAATGAAGTAAATGTGAGTCCGCTTTTTTGCAAGTGAGAGGCACCCACATGCCTTGCTCATACTGTTGCATCAAGCAGTCAGGCCCGCAAGGTGAGTGGTCTGCCAAGCGAGTGGATTCATTTTTTATTTATCAAGTAACATGAGCTCTTGTACTCACAATTAAGTTACAAATTATTCTCCTGTTTGAATATTAACCAACGGAAACGGATAACGCACATCTGACTATTAGTAATTTACACAACTCTGACTGTTCACTACACACTGGCAATGCCACATTTTCTTTCTTACCCAATGGCTTTGATCAACACGTGGCCATCGCACTGAATATGAATGGCGCACACATTATAAATTCTGGGTATCATGACAACATACTATTCGAAGGAAAAGGCCACCAATCTTTTTCTTTTCACTATCTTTTTTATTCCGATAAATTCTATAACCTAAACACACAAATTCTATAACCTACAACAATAACACATGAGAAATTCCGCCCAGTGGGCATGGCTTTACATTGGTGATTCTCTATCTTATGGTCTCGTAATTGTTTAACGCTACAGTGTACTTTCTGGATATGATGGTGGATCTTTTGCTATATCTCACACTTCGACTCTCACACCCATCATCACGAAAATTTCCTCCAGACCGAGTGGTACAAAAAGGAACATGCACAACCCACTGCCTCTGAAACTATCTTGTTACTCTCCCATGCCAACCACACATACTTAAATTTCATGAAATACATCACACTGTCAACATACAATACAAAGAATAGTCACAACGTTATAATCACATCACTTTCAGCTTTCCTACTTCAATTAGTATTTATCCGGGTTTCACACGACACTGCCCCACTTCGTAACTTTTCTTTCCTACTATGAACTCTGGAGGATGTATGCACGTCTTCCTATGCAATGCAAGCCAAGTGGCGTTGCTGGATAGACGGCTGACTCACTTTGCTTCTCTCTCAGAGTATTATAGTTTGAATCAAGCGTCACACGGAAACATAACACGCAAAGTAATATTAAGAACATATTCATCACACACGCGAGTCCTCAACTGATACCATGGACGAGTACTTCTCTTTATCCTTTGTCTCATACACAGATTGAGACTCACACAGTACTCACCACGTGGAAGTACTCGTCTCTAATTTCAAGTCCTGCACACGCCATTTCTTAAATATTTCCAACTTATAGTACACACACTAGTAATTCAGCTTAACTTATGCACTCGGAAGTATTTCAACTTATTGCTACACGTGCTTTCATTGTGACCGTTGGTCACTTCCGAAGATTACTACGATCCCCTTAATATTACCTGCCTGACATTTAATTCCCCCCACAAAAGTTTCTGAAATAGAGAAATTATTATTCCAAACTACTCTTAAGTATTTCACATGCATACCATGTCTCCACTCTTTTGTCTTTACGGAGCACACCTAAGACAGGTCTTACCAACACTAGATCCAGCGGCAGATGCTTCAGGTCATCTCACACCTCCGTCGAGGTGGGGGAAGACCATGCTACCCGTTGGTCAGCCACATTTCAGGCGCTCAAAGCTCAGGTAAATTTCATCTCTTTAGTTCCACCAAAGTTGACCAAAGGACCGTCTCAAAGATGATCATATATTGCACATTCACTATCTGTGGTTAGCAGACGACCATACATTCATTCATTTCGCAGATCTCGCCAAATTGGATGTAGGGATTTATTTTGTGGGAGTGCACATGTGATCAATTAAATAAATAAATTGTCATTCTTTCCTACACTGGTATCCCGCTTCGGTGTATTAAGTGAAACTGAGTTATTATTACAAAAAATATGTCCTTATGACAGGAATAACAAAGAATGTACCTATTTTCAATGTCGGGCGGTACTGTACCCTTTCACAAGTACATAAATTATTGTTATGTTTTAACACCCAAACATGTTCACCACAGTTGTGATATCCTCAGTGGCTTTTTTCTTTTATTTTTCTGATATACATACTTACACTTTTTTTTCGGTTACATCAAATTTTGTCGTTATTTGAAGTATATATGTCACTTTACCTTTTATTTTACATTTTTGTGTCCTTTGGCTGCCAACCGAAATCAGCCACAGGTCTACATTAGTACACCAAGTCATCTGCAAACATGAGGGATGTTAGGATATATCGTCTGCATTGAATTTTTGTTTATAATCCAATCTTTAACTTGTATGTTCAGGTAAAAATCGTGGCATATGAGTATGTCCGATTTTTCCTTGCCATTGTAGTATTTGGCTATTCCTGAGCTGTGACAGATTTGCTTCTGTGTGCCAAACGTGTATTTGCCTAGATGGACTGACCTGCGGACGTCGGTAAAAATTTTGTGAAGCTTACGTTCGGAGAACTATTTTGTGCAATTTGTTATTCACGGGTTATGTTTCGTATTTTGGCAGTAATTAGTCACGTTTTCTGCTGCTCCTTTGTAAATATTGCGTCTTGCCATGTTGCTGTTGCTTGGACACTCGTTTCATTGCGGTAAATTTAGCCTGCGATGCGGTTCCGACTGTCGTTTGTTTATTGTTTTGTTTTAGTTTGACATGCGCGAACTTTGAATCTGCTTCGTTCGTGTGTGTTTATGTGTGTGTGTTATTTTGTGCTGTCCGATAGTTCGTTTAGAGTGTTGAATAGTGTTTTGTTACGTAGTACTGTTTGATCATTGATATTTTTTTGCCCTGTGTGACAGCTTTTTGGGTGTGGTAATTTTCCTCCATTTTTAGAAATTGGTACAGAATACTGTGTTTGAGGATTTAGAGATATGTTTCTATGCCACTAGATGGTGGTTGTTTTTGATGAGATGTTCTGCAAATGTGAAATGGAATGTGTGTTATCGCCTTTCAGTGATCTTAAATATTCTGAGTAACTCATCCCGAAATTTTAACATGTCGGTCCGATGTACGCTGAATCACAGTCTTTGCAGGTTAGCTGGTAAAATACCTGCTTTGTTGAACTTATCTACGGTGGTGCTGGAGATTTGTTCTGCAGAATGTTGTTTGTTTTATGTGCCACATGTATACTCTGTTTTCTCATATGTTTCCTATTCTGTGTGCTATTTTCTTGTCACATGTCAGGGTGTGCCGCGTTTTCTTGTTGTTTGTGTGTGCGTCGTTGTGCGGTCTCTGTTGTGTGGTGGTTGCTGTGTGTTGTGTTGTTATAGTGTGTGTGTGTTTGGTGTCAAATGTGTTTTTATTTTATGGTTTAGTTTGTCAAAAGTGTTTATTCTGTAACAATTTTCTGTGGCAGTCTATCTGATTATGTTTAGTTCTTGGGTGTAGCAATCTTTATGCTTCGGGATTGTGTTTAGTCTGTGTGGGAGGTGTCTGAGACTGGCCTGCTTGTGGGCTGTTGGTGGTTTGCCCTGGTGTGAGTAACTGTTCTGGTTCATGTAGAATTTCACCCTTAACACTGAAACAGACAATATATATATATATATATATATATATATATATATATATATATATATATATATATATATATATTCCCAGTGTTTATGTCTCTGTATAACTGTAGTATCTGGTACGTATTATACAGGGTAGAGAAAAATTGTGTCACGAAATTTCAACCCTGGATGGCTGATGCCAGTAGGAACTAAAATTACTGATGCTGTGTAGATCGACAACGCACCATTTTTAAACTACGGGAACTTGGCGCCACGCACTCCGATTGGCCGCGGGATTGCCCTGTTGCCGGATGCTCTGGACATTCGACACGTGTGTGTGTCACGTTGGGGCAGTGACGGGCCGAGAGATGTTTTACGTGTGAACTGACAATCATGGCGATGCCCTTCAACCGACGAACGGCGGCAGGGCAATCCCACGGCCAATCGGAGCGCGTGGCGCCAAGTTTCCGTAGTTTAAAAATGGTGCGTTGTCGACCTACACAACATTAGTAATTTTAGTTCCTATTGGCATCAGCTACCAAAGGTTAAAATTTCGTGACAAAATTTTTCTCCACCCTGTAGAAGACAAAGTTTGTATGCTTGGGAGACGTGAACTGATGAGAAATGACGGCTTGCTGAACATCAGAATTGGAGCAGACACATTAGTATAATAGAATTGTTCCAATTATGAAGCAAAATTACATAATACGAATGGGAGACTCCAGCAGCGGCTTGGCTCAAGGTTGCTTCATCTATATCAACTCAACAAACCACTGCGAAGTACTTGACAGAGAGTGCTACCCATTTCAACTGCTGATGGACCATAGGAAGAATAAGTGCTTTAAATTACTGTGCGTGTGCTCTATTTAGCTTAATATTGTCTCGCGACCCCTGTGGAAGTGAAACAGTGGCGGGTTGTAGTATATTCCTAGATACCCTACATAACAACGCCACTGGAAACTTTTTAAGCGGTCTTTCGTGGCACAGTTGAGACCAGCCTTCAAACGTCTGTCTGTTCAGGTTTATCAGCATTTCCGTGTCCCTCTCCGGTGAACCGAACAAAACTTTGACCATTCTTGCTGCCTTTCTTTTTTTACGTTCAATATCCCCTGTTAGTCGTATTTCACATGGCCCCCACACACCTGGGCAATATTGTAGGATACATGGCGCGAGCGTTTTGTAAGAGATCTCCTTCACAGACTGATTCTACAGGGGCCGGCGGAAAAAATAGTAGAATATAAAAATTGTCCAGGTGCGAGAAGGAGTCGCGCATTGAGGGATCCGTACAAACTTAATTATGTATGCAAACAGTTCTCGACCGTTTTCGCCTTTTAGCGACATTGATATTGCCAAGATACCGGTCCCAGGGATTGAAAGATTTTCGAGAATGTTTTAATTTCAGTAATATAAATGTGACATAAAATCATTCATGAGGCGGGCGACCGTTATTATAATAATCAGCAGTTCTGCATTCAGTCTGGGCTGGTCGCAGTGGTAAAAATCAACCGTCACACAAGATAAGACGTTTTTACTTATAAGACGCGTTTCGGAATTTATGCATCATCAAATATTCAGGAGCGATTGCTGCAAGTCGTTTGTCGTTTCAAGTTGTATGAAAAACGCCATATCTACGTCCAGCAATCGCTCCTGGATATCTGATGATGAATAAATTTCGAAACGCGTCATGTGAGCAATAAAGTCTTTCCCTGCCTGATCTTTGACTCTTACTACCGCGACCCATTCAGCCTGAAAGCAGAACTACTGGCTGTTTTAATTTCGAGTTTGACGTCGGGTCACAAATGCCAAAACAAATATTTTTCCGTATGATATTATTACAAATTAACAATTTTGAGACATTTTCCTTTACTTGTACTGTGAAACCTTGCTTCTTGCCAAATTTCATTATTCTATGTCAACGGGAAAATACCCTATAGGTTTTGATGAGTGAGTTTGCGATATCAAGATATGTGACATAACTGGCCGTATCTTTTTGTCGCACTGACATAGAAGCTTACATGTATTACACTGCCAAGGGACTATAGATCTTAGGACGTGACATAAATTTCAACTTGATACGTCTACCCATTCCTGAGAAAAAGGGTCTTAACAGATGTACAAACAGACAGATCACAAAAAGGGTTTTTTCGTGTGACATGATTACAAATTTACCGTTTTCGGATTTTGTTTTCTTTGATCACACTGTGCGACATTGCTTGTTACATTTCATGATTCTAGGCCAACATGAAGTACCCTACAGATTCTGATGAGTGAGTTTGCGAGCATCAAAATATCTTAGTTAAATGGCCTTATTTTTTGGTTGCATCGACTTAGACACATTTATTAGACTTTAATAAGTGACATAAATTTCAGATTGGTACATCTACCCGTCTATGAGAAAAATGGTTCTTAACAGAAAGACGAACGGACAGAGTCAGATAAGAAATGACAATTTTCTTCGTGTGAATTAATTACAGATTAACAGTTTTCGGATTTTTTTCTTTTGGTTTTACTGTGAAACCTTGCTTCTTGTCACATTTCATGATTCTAGGCTAACGTGAACCATTTTCGCAGCACGGACAGCTGCGAAACGTGCAAGGCGAGAGGCAGTGAGGTTTTAGAACAGCGGTTCCCAAGCTGTGGATAATTACCACCTGAGGAGTAAAATGAAATTTTCCAAGGGGTAAAAACTAAGCGATTCGATTCTGTTACAGTCACGAAACTAAATTATTTTCAAAAGGTCATTACTGTTATCACAATTTTTAACACTCTAATACTGATTATATGTAAGTTATCAATAATTACTTTTTCTCAGTTAGCAGCATTAATGCGATGGAGGTCACAGGTTCCTCACACAGTGCACCCACTACACACATATATTGCACCGTGTCCTGTACATCGCTGATGACAAAAATGAGACAGATACGCAACAAATGCTAAATATCTCAAGGAAATGTCTTCTCCAAGTTGTAGACAGTGCGTGCAATAGTTCAGAAATTGCTTCATTATTCGAAACAGAAAATGAATTAACTGGCAGCACCACATAGAAGTAACTATGTAAGAATTACTGTAGTGCTACACTTAGGATTATTATTATTATTATTGATACTAGCTGTGGTGAGACAAAGATCATTAACAGAATGAAATCTTCCCATTTCCGCCAGTTAGAAGTAAGTAATGCAGAAATCAAATGATTTACGAACAGTAAGTATAGTGCACACATTTTAACTTAGTTGATTTTAAATGGCGTTCCAGTGTGCAGGTCAAGCAAGTGACGCAATGGATAGGAGTAATGCAGGGGAAGCATGTTTTTCGTCAAGTGTCTAAACTCACTGTCGATAGTTACCTTTTTTTATCTGAGAAGCAGTTGTGGGTAGCATTGGGATGCACCACGAATTCCTTCACCATTTAGTCTAATGCACACAAACTAAATGTCATTCACCTTTCATCATTTTAAAAATAAAAGTGCTCCAAGCAAAGTCATTCTACAGTTTAGTTAGGTGCAAAAGTTGATGTTAATATGAGGGGTCCGGGAGGCAACAGACGACATCTACATCTTCATTTACATATATACTCCGCTAGCCAGCAAGCGGTGTGTGGCGGATGGCACAATTCGCTCCAAAGTCATATTCCCCCCCTCTGTTCCACTCGCGGATCGCGGGAGGGAAAAACGACTGTCCTAACGCCTCAGTATGTGCTATAATTTCCCTTATCTTTCAATGGTGATCATTGCGCTATTTGAAAGTTGGTGGTAATAATAAATGCTCTACATCCTCCGTGAAGATCGGATTTCGGAATTTAGTGAGCAGCCCCTTCCGTTTAGCGCGTCGTCTATCTACAAGTGTGCCCCACTTCAAACTTTCTATGAGATTTGTAACGCTCTCGCGATGGCTAAATACACCAATCACGAATCTTGCCGCTCTTCTTTGGACCTTCTCAATCTCTTGAATCAGACCCAACTGGTGAGGGTCCCATACAGACGAACAAAACTCTAAGACTGGACGAACGACAATAAACCGCAATCTAGATCACGCCTTGCCCGTTACTTGTGTAATTTGATCATTCCATTTGAGATCATTTCGAATAGTCACGCCCAGATACTTGACAGATGTTACCGCTTTCAAAGACAGGGCATTTATTTTGTACTCGTGCATTAACGGGGATTTTCGCCTTCTTACTAATATTGAGAGATAACTGCCAGTCATTTCACCACGCATTTATTTTCTGCTAATCCTCATTAATTTGTTCACAACTTTCGTGTGATACTACTTTTCTCTAGACTACAGCACCATCGGCAAACAGTCTAATGCCGCTGTCAATACCATCAACCAGATCGTTTATGTAAATCGTAAAAAGCAGCGGACGTATTACGCTGCCCTGGGGCACACCTGAAGTTACGCTTGTTTCTGTTGAAGTCACCCCGTTCAGAACAACATATTGCTTCCTTTCTGTCAAAAAACTTTCTATCCAACCGCATATGTCATGGGATAGACCGTAAGCGCGCACTTTTTGGAGCATGGTGATGGGGGGAGGGGGGAGGGGGGCGGGGCGGGGTACTAACAAATGTCTAATTGCACTACGTAGTAATGCGCTAAGAAAGGTAGAGAACCACTGCACTAGAAGATAGCGACAGGGATGTGGAGCCATGTCGACTTCAGTGCCGTGGCAATCACGCTAGGTTTCTTGGCTTAGGATCCACGGCGCGAACAGTCCGGTCGAGGTGATCCCATAGATTCTCAATTGGGTTTAGATCCGGGGACTCTGATGAAGGCGAAGGGATTACGGTTGTGCGGAGGAGAAACAAACTGCAAGTAGTGGTGATCACGGTGTCCAAGGACAGATGCGTGCTTGGGTTGATGCATTGTGCCTTCCAGAACGACGATATCATCCAGGAAATGCCACGCAAAACATTCCACAGTCCATAACGCATGCAGGATGTTCGCTTTCAAGCAATTCATTCCATACACGCCAGTCTCCATCAGTCCGGTGGAGCATTAAACGTGATTCATCTGAAAAGACTACCTGTCGCCACTCAGTGGACGTCCACCAGTTGTGGTATTGACGTGCAGATTCTAGTCTTCATCGCTGATGAAAAGCAGTCAGCACGGATGCAATAACCAAGTCAAGTCAAGTGGGGGGTGTCCCAGGGATCAGTGTTGGGGCCACTCCTGTTCCTTATTTATATAAATGATATGCCCTCTAGTATTACGGCTAACTCTAACAGCTTTCTGTTTCCTGATGACACTAGCTTGGTAGTAAAGGATGTTGTGTGCAACATTGGCTCGGTTTGAAATAGTGCAGTACATGACCTCAGTTCATGGCTTGTAGAAAATAAACTAACGCTAAATTACAGTAACCTCAGTTTTTACAGTTTCTAATACACAATTCAACAAAATCTGAAGTTTTAATTTCACAGAACGGGCATATGATAAGTGAAACTGAACAGTTCAAAGACTTAATACTGCCATTTTTACTATTCGAACGGTATCAGAAGTAAGTGATCATCTGACACGAAAATTAGTCTACTTTGCTTATTTTCATTCGCTATTGTCGTATGGTATTATATTTTGGAGTAACTCTTGCCATTCTAAAAGGATATTTTTGGCTCATAAACGGACAATAAGTTGTGTGAGTTCACGAACCTCTTGTCGACCTCTGTTCACGAGTCTGGGTATTTTGACACTGGCCTCTCAATACGTATATTCCTTATTGTCGTTTCTTGTTACCAATATTAGTTTATTCCCAAGAATAAACAGCTTTCACTCGGTTAATACTCGGCAGAAATCAAACCTGCATTTGGATCGGACTTCCTTGAGTAAAAAGGTGTGCAGTACACTGCTGCATCCATTTTCAATAAGTTGCCACTCGAATTCAAGAATCTCAGCAGTAATCCACGCGCTTTCAAATCGAAACTGAAGAGTTTCCTCATGGGTCACTCCTTCTATTCTGCCGAGGAGTTCCTTGAAAAATTAAGCTGATTTTTATTGTACTGCTGATAGCGATTACTTAAACTTATGGACTGACTTTTTAAGGTTTATGAACATTTACTTTTATCTGTTATTACGTTTATGTTGTAATTTCATGTACTGACACGTTCCATGACCTTGGAGATTTGCTCCTCAATTTGGTCCTACGGAATTTCACGAGTAAATAAAAAAAAATAAACCAGGCGCCTGCTGCGGAGGGCCATGTTGTTGTTGTTTTGGACTTCAGTCCTGAGACTGGTTTGATGCAGCTCTCCATGCTACTCTATCCTGTGCAACCTTCTTCATCTCCCAGTACCTACTGCAACCTACATCCATCTGAATCTGCATGGTGTATTCATCTCTTGGTCTCCCTCTACGATTTTTACACTCCACGCTGCCCTCCAATACTAAATTGGTGATCCCTTGATGCCTCAGAACATGTCCTACCAACCGATCCCTTCTTCTAGTCAAGTTGTGCCACAAACTTCTCTTCTCCCCAATCCTATTCAATACCTCCTCATTAGTTATGTGATCTACCCATCTAATCTTCAGCATTCTTCTGTAGCACCACATTTCGAAAGCTTCTATTCTCTTCTTGTCCAAACTACTTATCGTCCATGTTTCACTTCCATACATGGCTACACTCCATACAAATACTTTCAGAAACGACTTCCTGACACTTAAATCTATGCTCGATGTTAACAAATTTCTCATCTTCAGAAAGGCTTTCCTTGCCATTGCCAGTCTACATTTTATATCCTCTCTACTTCGACCATCATCAGTTATTTTGCTCCCCACATAGCAAAACTCCTTTACTACTTTAAGTGTCTCATTTCCTAATCTAATTCCCGCAGCATCACCCGATTTAAATTGACTACATTCCATTATCCTCGTTTTGCTTTTGTTGATGTTCATCGTATACCCTCCTTTCAAGATACTATCCATTCCGTTCAACTGCTCTTCCAAGTCCTTTTGCTGTCTCTGACAGAATTACAATGTCATCGGCGAACCTCCAAGTTTTTATTTCTTCTCCATGGATTTTAATTCCTACTCCGAATTTTTCCTTTGTTTCCTTCACTGCTTGCTCAATATACAGATTGAATAGCATCGGGGAGAGGCTACAACCCCGTCTCACTCCCTTCCCAACCATTGCTTCCCTTTCATGCCCCTCGACTCTTATAACTGCCATCTGGTTTCTGTACAAATTGTAAATAGCCTTTCGCTCCCTGTATTTTACCCCTGCCACCTTCAGAATTTGAAGAGAGTATTCCAATCAACATTGTCAAAAGCTTTCTCTAAGTCTACAAATGCTAGAAACGTAGGTTTGCCTTTCCTTAGTCTATCTTCTAAGATAAGTCGTAGGGTCAGTATTGCCTCACGTTTTCCAATATTTTTACGGAATCTAAACTGATCTTCCCCAAGGTCGGCTTCTACTAGTTTTTCCATTCGTCTGTAAAGGCCAGATGGAGGGCCATACACAGCAACATTCGCTGAACGGTCGTTGAGGACACACTCTTGGTAGCTCCTTGATTCATCTGGGAGGTCAGTTATTCAAAAGTTGCTAGTGTATTTGCCCGTACACATCTCCTGTCATTTGTGGCCCGTGGTGCACCACAGTTGCCTCTCGTCGGTTCTGGATAGCGCCACTTTGCCACAATCACAACGACGCATAAACAGTTTATAAACTAAGCTGTTTCTGGATTGCTTCCACCCTTGACCCGAAAGCAAATTATCATGCCCTTTCGGGCATCAGATGACGCATCACGACAATGACTACACTGTCTTCCGCGTCCCCCTAATGCTCTCTATATATCCTCCACTGCTAGCGCTGCCACCTGCCACTGTGAGTGCTTATTGCACGTTGACGTCGAACATAGGCGGTGTTCATACGAAAATAACTAGACAAGGTAGAAACCAATCGACTAGCCTTGCAAGGGGTCATTCGTGTGCTGGCGGGCCGCGTCGAGTTGTTGCCCACTCATGTTGGAACCATATGTCGTTGTTCAACATTACTAGTGATCGCTAGTAACCTTTACTGCACGGCCTTGAAGATCCTCAACAAAATATGGACTACCAAACGATGCCACACCGCACCACAGTCACATGTTCACAGTGAAGGAGTTTCTCATGCAGCCGAAAAGGATTGTCCTGAATACTTGGCGCCCAGTAAGCATAATTCCCTTCATTTGCACCACCATCTACGTGACAACGGACCTCTTCTGACGTCAGTATGTTGTTTCACATCTGCGTATCGCCTGCTGAAAGTTCTAGAAAGCGCAAGGCGAAGGTTCATCGGGCAACTTTGTCTTTTTCCTTTGGTTTCTGTATGATCTGCAATATGTATGGGTGAAAATGCAGATTAGCATGGATGATACCCAGCAGGGAACGATCTGACATTGTTAGTGCCAAGACTGCCTGGCAGCAGAACAGTGAGGGCTCCGGATGTGTGGCTGACGCGTCTCTTCCACTCACTCCTCACTCATCTGTGTCCTTCGTCGCCCTGAACTTTTCTTCTTTGCACAAGGTGAAGTAGTCCTGCACTGTTAAGTTCGGAAACACACTGTAGCCTAATTAATCAATACATTATTAATTAAGTACTACCACAGTCAAGACACCTTATTTAATAGATGTAACCATACAGCCGGCCGGGGTGGCCGAGCGGTTCTAGGCGCTTCAGTCTTGGACCGCGCGACCGCTACGGTCGCAGGTTCGATTCCTGCCTCGGGCATGGATGTGTGTGATGTCCTTAGGTTAGTTAGGTTTAAGTAGTTCTAAGTTCTAGGGGACTGATGACCTCAGAAGTTAAGTCCCATAGTGCTCAGAGCCATTTGAACCATTTTGTAACCATACACAAAGAAGGTATAGAAGGAAGAACTGTAACATCATATCTAAGTCCAACTGCCATCTGTTGCTTCTTCCATTAAGTACACTTTCAATTTTAATGTAAAATACATCCACAACCTACTATGTATCTTATTTATTATCGTTATCTAAGTTAGCAACAAATTTAAACGAAATTGTTTATACACTGAACCGCCAAAGACACTGGTATGAGTATTCAAATACAGAGATATGTAAACAGGCAGAATACTGCTCTACGGTCGGCAACGCCTATAGAAGACAGCAACTGTCTGGCGCAGTTGTTAGATCGATTATTGCTACAACAATGGCAGATTATCAAGATTTAATTGAATTTGAACGTGATACTATAGTCGGCGCACGAGCGATCGGTCACAGCATCTCCGAGGTAGCGATGAACTGGGGATCTTCCCGTACGACTGTGAATATTAGTAATCTGGTAGAACATCAAATCTCCGACATCGCTACGCCCGGAAAAAGATCCTGCAACAACGGGACCAACGACTACTGAAGAGAAGTGCAACCCTTCCGCAAATTGCTGGAAATTTCAATACTGGGCCATCAACAAGGGTCAGAGTGCGAACATTCAACGAAACATCATCGATCTGGGTTTTCAGAGCCGAAGGCCCACTCGTGTGCCCTTGATGACTACACGACACAAAGCTTTACGCCTCGCCTGGGCCCGTCAACAACGACATTGGACTGCTGATGACTGGGAACATGTTGCCTGGTCGGACAAGTCTCGTTTCGAATTGTATTGATCTGACGGACGTGTGCGGGTATGGAGACAATCTCATGAATCCATGGACCCTGCATGTCAGCAGGAGTCTGTTCAAGCTGGTGGAGGCTCTGTAATGGTGTGGGGCGTGTGGAGTTGGAATGATATGCGATCCCTGATACGTGTAGGTACGACTCTGACAGGTGACACATACGTAAGCATCTTGCCTGATCATCTGCATCCATTCATATGCACTGTGCATTCCGACGGACTTGGGCAATCCCGGCAGGACAACGCGACACCCCACACGTCCAGAATCGCTACAGAGTGGCTCCAGGAACACTCTTCTGAATTTCAACACTTCCGCTGGCCACCAAACTCCCTAGACATGAACATTACTGAG
Organism: Schistocerca nitens; assembly: GCF_023898315.1. Classification (NCBI taxonomy): domain Eukaryota; kingdom Metazoa; phylum Arthropoda; class Insecta; order Orthoptera; family Acrididae; genus Schistocerca; species Schistocerca nitens. Next base: position 844,928,345 of record NC_064617.1, read on the forward strand.
CATATCTGGGGTGCCTTGAAACGTGGTGTACAGAACAGATCTCCGTCCCCTCGTACTCTTACGGATTTATGGGCTGCCCTTGCAGGATTCATGGTGCCAATTCCCTCCAATTAATCGAGTCCATGCCACGTCGTGTTGCGGCAGTTCTGCGTGCTCTCGGGGGCCCTACACGACATTAGGCAGGTGTATCAGTTTTTTTGGCTCTTCAGTGCATATATTTGTAGTTTTTATGCACATTTTTATTTGTTATTTTTTATTTTTTACTTTTGTAAAATTCTCAATAAAATGTGCTAGTAATAAAACTGAATTTTTTATGACAACATGTAAAATCACACTATGTAGGATCTGCCGTATAACAACAAGTAGCAGGTCTTTCCTTAAAAATGGATAAGTAAATAAATATGTAAATCCAACCATTTGTCACATGGAAGCCCAGGTGAAATTGCACCAGGCTGACGCATGAGGGGCATTTCAGTTCTTCTAAAGCTGACTATTTCGACTGTGTGTTATTTGATTACAAGGCGGAAACGCGAAAGAACAACCGTCGCTAAAGCAAGACCAGGCACACCTCATACAGTGACGGACGGGGACCGTAGAGCACTGTGGAAGGTGGTTTTAAAAAAGCTGCATATAATCAGTGGAAGGAATCACTTGTGAATTCCAAAGTCCTAAAAGCAGTCCAGCTACCTCTCTTGCAGTACGTAGTGACTTAAAAATAATCGCGTACAGTGGTCGAGCAGCTCTTCATAAGCGACCCCCCCCCCCCCACACACACACACACACATTCATTTCTATTGTCAATTGTGATGCTTGACGTGGTATAAGAAGCGACGCCACTCGACAGTGGATGACTGGAAACGAGTGATTTGGAGTAACGACTCACGCTACACCCTGTCGCAATCCGATGAAAGGGTTTGGGTTTGGCGAATGCCTGGAGAACCTTACCTGCAATCATGTTTAGTACCATCAGGGAAGTACAGAAGGAGGCGGTGTTACAGCATGGGGGTATTTTTAGTGGTTACTGTGTGATCCCGTTATTGCGCTTAAGACACGGCTAAATGCGGAAGTATGTTGGCATATTTTACAGCACTGTTTACTGTATACAGCAGAGGAACAGTCCTGAAAGTATGACTGTATGAGCAGGATAATGCACCCTGTCATACAGTACCATCTATGAGGGGATGGTTTGTGTACAGTAACATAGCTGAAATGGATTGGGCTGCGCAGAGTCCTGACCCGAAACTAATGGAACGCCTTTGGGCTGAGTTACAAAGTCGTCTTCTCTCCAACCCAATATCTCTATCTTCTATGGTTTCGGCTCTTGGGGAAGAATGGGCTACCAAAGACATTCAGACACCAGACTGAAAGTGTCCCCAGCAGAGGTCTGACCATCATAAAGGCGCAGCGTGGACACGCCCCATATTAAAGTCGACTAACAGGTACTTCTGATCAGATACTGAATGGCCCATCCATTGACTGCCTCCAACCTCATACACAGTCGCAGCACCAATGTTGACTCTAGTATGTGAACAACCGCAGCACTTTGTCAAGTGTTGCTAGATAGTCTTGCGGTCCCGGCGGAGGTTCGAGTCCACCCTCGGGCATGGATGTGTGTGTTTGTCCTTAGGATAATTTAGGTTAAGTAGTGTGTAAGCTTAGGGACTGATGACCTTAGCAGTTAAGTCCCATAAGATTTCACACACATTTGAACATTTGATAGTCTTGCATTCACTAACATATTAGCACTTTGGCTAATTTCTGTTCTATTTGAATCCTGTTCCTGCCAGTATTATAAACGTCAACAGTATCATCTGTGAAAGGCAACTTTGAACAGTAAGGTAGGTAACTATTGCCACAGTGTGAAGTTTCAGTAAATTCTTGTCCTTTCCATCTAGAAAAACTTTCTGTGGCCGCTTTTCCATGGCTCTGTATACGAGAATGCGACGTTTTACAGGATTAGTCTACATCTACATAGATACTCCGCGAGCCACTGTATGATGCATGGCGGAGGGTCCCTTGTACCACTACTAGTCATTTCCCCTAGGTCGAGAAAAAAATGATTGTTTCTGCGTCTTTGTATGAGCCCTAATTTCTCGTATCTTATCTTCGTTTCCCTTAAGCGCAATGTATGTTGGCGACAGTAGTCTCGTTCGGCAGTCAGCTTCAGATGCCGGTTCTCTCAATTTTCTCAATAGTGTTTCTCGAAAAGAACGTCGTCTTTCCTCCAAGGATTTCCGTTTGAGTTCCCGAAGCATCTTTGTAACACTTACGTGTTATTCGAACCTACCGGTAACAAATCTATCAGCCCGCCTCTGAATTGCTTCCACGTCTTCCTTCAATCCGACCTGGTACGGATCCCAAACACTTAAGCAGTACTCAAGAACAGCTCGCACCAGCGTCCTATATGCGGTCTCCTTTACAAGCGAAGCACTCTTTCCTAAAACTCTCTCAACAAACCGGAGTCGACCCTTTGCCTTCCCTACCACAGTTTTCACATGCTAGTTCCAACTCGTATCGCTTTGCAACGTTATGCCCAGGCATTTAAACGACTTGACTATGTCAAGTAGGACACTAGTCAAACTGAATCCGAACATTACACGTTTGCTCTTCCTACTCAATCGCATTAACTTACTTTTTTCCACATTTGGGCTAATTAAATTAATTTTTAAATATGGCCATATGGTAAACATTTATCAAATACTCTTTTAACATACAGATGTGGCTTAGTAATTCCTGGTCATCACCTTTTACACATTACGGTGACAGAAATTCTTCTACGAAATAGAAGGAGTTGTCAAGTTGAAACTTTATCAGTTTGTTTTCAAATTTCACGTTGCTATTTGTCAAAAATTTTATGTCACTGGATAAGTTAGCAAAAAGTTTAGTTGCAGCATTGTGCGCCCATTGTTGCGCAGGAGACAACCTTAATGTGGAGTAATGAATATAGTTTTCCTTCTGATATTGTAATTATATACATCATTGTTCCTTCTGAACTGCAGTGGGATATTTACAAAAAACTTCATGAGCGAGTAAATAACTTTGAAGCAGCAGTCAGAATGCCCAACTCCTTAAACATGTCTACAAGACGATCGTGGGTGACCATCACATATTACTCTTACAGAACGTTTTTGAGCAATGATGACCTTCTTTCTTAAAGGTCAGTTACCCCAGGACAATATTCTATGTGACATTATTGAATGAGAATATGCAACGTATTTCAGTTTACTGATTTGTCTCTCCCAAGTTTTGCAATGATTCTAAGTGCAAATGTGGCTGAACTAAGTTATTTTAGGAGTTACAAAATGTTCTTTTTTCACTTTAAATTCTCATTCATATTGACGCCTAAGAATTCTGAAGTTTGCACCCTATTCATTATTTTTTCGCCGTGTGTTACACTTGTCACTGGTGTAGTACCCCTAGATGTGCAAAACTGAATACTTTGTGTCCTTTTAAAATTGAGGGTGAGACCATTCACAGGAAACCAGTCAATAATACTTTTTTTTTAAATTAAAGGTGAGACCATTCGCAGGAAACCAGTCAATGATACTTTTAAGAATGTTGTTTACTACTTCTTCTGTTTCTGTGTGTATTCTCGGACGCATTACAATATTAGCGTCATCTGAAAAAGAAGTAATTCTACTGAGGGAAAATCGTTTATGCGTATGAGGAACTTTTGTGGGTCTAAGACTGAGACTTGGTGAACCAACCCCATTCGTGATTTTCCGCCCAGTCAGAATAATGTCCGCGGACTAGATCTGCACCGGCCGGAGTGGCCGAGCGGTTCTAGGCGCTACAGTCTGGAACCACGCGACCGCTACGGTCGCAGGTTCGAATCCTGCCTCGGGCATGGATGTGTGTGATGTCCTTAGGTTAGTTAGGTTTAAGTAGTTCTAAGTTCTAGAGGACTGATGACCTCAGAAGTTAAGTCCCATAGTGCTCAGAGCCATTTGAACCATTTTTTGACTACATCTGCTGAATTAGTAAGGATAACTTTCTGTATTCTATTGATTAGATGTGACCTTATCCATTGGCTGGCTGTACCATCAACACCATCAAACTTCAATTTATCTCGAAAAATATTTTGAGTCATACAGTCAAATGGCTTAGATAGGTCGCAGAAAATACCAGACGGTGCTATTTTATTATTTAATGCTTGTAAAATTTGGTAAGTTAACATATAGATGGCATTGTCAGTAGAACAACACTTCTGAAATCCGAACTATGGTTTCCTGAGAATAATATTTTGCTTAAGTGAGATACTATTCTAGAATACATCACCTTCTCAAAAAGTTTGGAAGATAGTGTCTTCAGTGAAACAGGTCGGTAGTTATCGACATCTCTCCTACCATCTTTCTTACGGAGGAATTGACAATGGAACGTTTCAGTCTCTCTGATAAAATGCCCTCAGTTAGTGATGCATTACATACTTCAGATAAGGCAGGGCTTACTACATCTTTAGTACTCTACTGAAAACACGTCCGTCTGCTTAGCTCGATGGTAACGTGCTAGTCTTCCGTGCAGCGGGCCCGGGTTCGATTCCTGGAATGCCAGCACACTCAGCGTGTTCGGTCAGAGGGTTAGCTACCCTCTGTAATAAAAATAAAAAATTAAAAAAAAACTGAGTGAACGGATCAATGAAGAACCCGAACGGGTGTCATCGGACGTCCGCCCCGAACAAATTCAACGAACAATACAGAACAAAATGAGATTAAAAAAAAAAAAAGGCGGTAACGTGCTCGTCTCCCATGCAGCGCGCCCGGGTTCAATTCCCGGCTGCGTTGGAGATTTTCTCCGCTCGTGGACTGGGTGTTGTGTTGTTCTCGTCATCATTTCATCAACATCACCGGCGTGCAAGTCGCCCACTGTGGCGTCGACTAAAACAAAACTTGCACTTGGCGGCCTAACTTCCCCGGACGGAGTCTCCCGGCCAACGATGCCATATGCTCATTTCATTTTTTTTTTATTGAAAACACGACCAAACCGAAAAAGTTTTTATTTGTTAATTTCAGAAAGAGAAGTTGATGATGTATTCATACGACTGAAAGTATTGCAAGAAACAATTATTGAGTCTTACCTCCGTGTTTCTTCATTTCACTTTGTATTGCTCCATCGTTTTTCACCATCGTCCTGTTGGGTGACCATGGCAACGTTCGTGATATCCATTAAAGTTAACACTGTTTTTTTCGACACACTCGGTTGACAGTCGGTTGGATTTCGCCTAATTCTTCTACTGGAGATTCTTGGAGAACTCCTGTTGATGAGTGTTGCAGTGCCGTTGGCGAGTTTTCAGGGGCTGGAGTCGCTCAGCCTCATCATAGATGCCACCAACATAGTGTGTCGCACTAACTGCTGGCTACGAGTAATACTTTTCTGTTTACTGATGCAAGGCTGCACACGTTCTGCGACTCGGAAGTATGTTGACTAGCAGGCCCTGCTCTGGAACAACGCAAACTCGATCACGTTTTGAATTAACCCAAATAGTTCAAGACGATTTGAACAGCGTACTTCGGTAAGGACTTTCACAGAAAGACAGTTGCTAGGCAACTGTTTCGCTAGACAAGACGCCAAAACGATATATACCGTCAAGAAGGCAACAAAAACGCACTCCAAGCAGAAATATTTAATATGTAAGTAAGCGATTTTATATTTTTATTGTATGAAGTGGGTATAACTGACACAATTCTCTATGTTACAAGCCATGACAGGGTCTAGCCCGTATAATAACGCTGGGAATGTTGAACTGCCACAGCGGTACGTTCTGGTTGGGTCGGACAAAGCAATTTCGGATTGTACTGGACAAAACGGATAGCATAAAGACTTAAATTTTGACATTTTGTTCTTTAATAGGCAAAGAGGGAGAAGTTAGGACATAAATGAGGTGAAAATAACGCGAAAAAAGCCGTACAAATAGTCAGACTCCTTGAAATGACGGTCAGGGAAACGAATGAGAAATGTTCAGTTCCAAGAAGTACATTCGGTGATCCACTTGAAGCTGTGCAGGGAAACAAAAGTTGTCCATGAAACTAGTTTAAGGGAAATGATAACATTTTTCCGAATTTATTCAAACATTTTTCCGAATTCATTCAGTGACGGACAGAACGCCGAATTGCGCGATCATGTGTTTAAAAAATTAGATAGTCCGTTTATAGCTCTGCGTAAAGATGAGTTCTTAAATCTATATGCAATGTAATTGAAAGTAAATCTTCGGTTCAATAAGACAAAAATGAAAGTGAACAGACTTTAACTGTCATTTTATGAAAAGACCTGGAGACTTAAGACTGAGTATTAAGGCATACACGAGTTTGCAACGAGTATCAGGTTTCAGCAAGAAAGAAATTGTCAGATTGTTTGACAAACTAGGTGCGATGATGGACAAGTTCAAGTTTATAACCACTTACGATCCAATTAGCACTCTTTTTTTCGCAATAAAAATGACTTCGTCATACATTACAATTTCATGTCCGATACAATCCTCCAACAATTTTAACGAGCAAAATGCAAAGGGTGGGGAATATATATTTTTAAAAAACCAACGAACTTTATCCTTATGACATGGAGCTTTATAATTCTGTTAAGTAAAATATCACACTATGCTTCAGTATGAAAAATGTTCCATTACGAGGTTCAGAAAATATTACAATTTCTAAAAATCTACGTGTTCAGTCCTGCCTGGCGCCTCCCAATAACACTCGTTGTGTCCCCTGCAGGCGACGCCTACGTTTCTAAAACAAGAACTTTCGATCTGGTTGATAGAATGAGAAATCAAATAGAAGTAGCTAAAATGAACAAGTTGCAGTTACAAACTAAATCTGGACAGAACGCAGTCAATAGAAAGGTAAAAACGCAAAAAAAAAAAAAAAAAAAAAACACTATCCAAACAAATCATGGTGCAACACTCTATCTCAGACACTTGTCCAATAGATGAACAGTTGTGCCAAATTCGAACTGAAATACTGGACGGGATTCAAACCCAGATGCCCTACATTTCGCAGACATTGCGCTATCCATTACAACAACTGTGCACAGCTTGTGGACTAACTCAAAGCTTCGAGTTGTCACGCTTTTCTCTCCGTATCGTAAAAAACAGCGAAAAGTAGGTTTTATGGGTTCGAATACCGGCCTAGCATATACGTGTAATTCTAACATGTCGCAAATTATGATCACAGTATGTACTCCAATATAGAGTTTTCTAAGTTACCCGTGGTCTGCAACAAGAAAATTAAATCGTCAGTGCAGCCACAAATTTTCGATGCATATTACTCTCCAAAGCGCTCCATCAAGAGTGAGAGGAATAAAAGGGAAATCTACATTGCTAAACAGCTAAAACGGGCACATGGGCGGACACTCCCAGTTCAGGTTACCTATCTATTTACATCTGCATCTACATTAATACTCTGCAAGCCACTGCGAAGTGCAGTCCAGAATGTACATCCCACGTTACCAGTTATTAGTGCTCTTTCCCGTTCCATTCACGATTGGTAGGCGGGAAAAACGATTGTTTAACCCTTTCAGACCCTGTGATTACAATTGTGTACATTAACGTTTTTCAGTGTCTTAGCTGCAACGGAAGTATGTTTTCCCAGTGGAAACCTGATGTAAACATTTGTTAATGTTCAACCTTTTCAAAACGTGCAACAGCTGCCAACTGTTGGGCATCACTATGGAAATATTAGCAAGCCAGTGTAGCAGTGCACAACAGCTCGTGACCGCCAGAAGACACGGATGCGGTTGGTTCTCTGTATTCCACAGTACAACTCAATATTGTTATTGTTACTTTGTGTGGTAATTATTTAATGATAATTTTGTTATTTATTGCAATAGAGAATATTTTGTAATTAGTTATTGTAGTCCATGTAATGAAACCAAGTGCACAAAGTATGTTCTGAAAACGGGTGCATACTTTTGTATAAATCCTGCGTCTAAAATCATCAGAAAATCTCCTGAGAGCATTACTACATAAAGAAAAATTTTCCACCCTCCATAAAAAAATTCAGGTCTGAAAGGTTAATTGCCACTGTGCAAGATGTAATTAATCGAAGCTTGTCCTCGTTATCCTTATTGGAGCGATATGTAGGTGCTGTAGTATATTTCCAGAGTCATTATTTAAAGTTGGTTCTTGAAACTTTTTGTTAGTAAGACTTTCTCGGGATAGTATGCGTCTATCTTCTAGATCCTGCCATAGCCTTCTAGTGGCAAGAAAAATTTCATTTTTGATATTTTGTACAATTATTCACCGAATTTAAAAATTTAAAGTGCTATCGTTATTTACTCCTCAAGAGGTGTAATCTTACATTAAAGTTTTAACACAATAAGTCAGGTATTAAACTTAGAAAATATTTATACATCTTGATCAGCGTAACTCACAGTGCGCAAATTACCCATAGTATATTCACCCAGTATATGAGAATGAGAGCACTTCGCTCCTTCCAATAAACTTTGCACGTAATTTCAGTCATTTTCGGATTTTTTTCTCACTGACACGCTCCCCCCCACCCCCCCCCCCCCACCCCTCCGCACAAAATAACCACAGGAAAAAAGTTTATCGTTTACTACTTTTTCGCTGTAAACTGTAAATGAGGTTTTAATTTATTGCTTCTTTACTACTGATTCTATTCGCAATGCATTTTGCGGATAGTATGCACATGTACCATTGAATGTGCCTGCAAAATTATATCACTATACGACAAATAGTTCAGGAGATATGACGTCATAACCATTGAGATACTTTTTATACATAGATGTTCGATTCGCTACAGATCGACTTCTCACGTTCGTTAGTCGTATACTGGCACTAGGGTACATTTTACTTAAATATCTTAAAAAGTGTAGCTTCCAAAACGCATTAGTTCAATTATGCCAGTCAGCACCAAAAAAATAGAAAACATGAAACTAATGCACTGAGTCCATAAATGTGATCAGGTGTGAAGCTTTGCAAGCAAAGAAAACGTAAAGAGCATCAAAGTTAAATAAGCCTTTCTTAAAGTTTCTTACCAGTTTCTCCATTTCGAGGGGTATTAATGCAACATTTTTTGTTGTTGATACGCCACTCGACCTCCTAGGTCGCTTTGACTCTTTTTGTGTTTCATAATTTTAATTTTCAGTTTCAACCTAACATCATGGGAATATGAATATTTTTAAAAACTCTTTTCTAGATTTATTTCATAACTCATTAGGTACGCTGGATTTACTCATACGCAGATGTAATTTATGATCACCGAATCAGAAAGTTGGCATCCATATTCATGATAGTAACATCAAAAATATACTCTGCGTATACTATCGAAATCACGTACCGCGCAACAAAGTAATCTTAAATACTAAGTGGATGACTACCAATCATTTGAGAGGCAAAAATGTTGTGCACGTTGTAGGACAAGACACTTTTTCAGTTTTATAACAAATGGTAATTTTATAATCTTATCCCAGTTGAAAAAATTTCTGCGGACGCCCATGATTACAAGATAAATAATAAGCGATAACCTAGGGCTTAGGACTGCACAAATCATGAAACTACGTTGGACCACAATCATCGTCGATTCGATAATTATGCAGACAACAGAACTAAAAATATGCTGGTGGTTAAAGTACAAACACTATTTTTCTTAACCAAGGAGCACAAATGGAAGTTCAAGATTTAGTTATGTTTCCGTGATTTATGCTACATGCAATGTGGAGTAGCGGTTAGAGTTGCTGGCTGCCGTGGTGCGAGACTTCTGTTAAAACCGAGAAAAAATATTTGTTGTACATTATTTATCGTTTCTGGACGGTTTTCGAAATCTCATATCTTTATAATATTTGCTTATTCTCGAATATTCAGTGTTCATATAAACAGCAACACTCTCCATCCAAGGCGCAATTCTGTTCTGTCTGTAAATGGGGGCCGTAATAAACGTGCTTTCAGTATTAATTATTGTAATTCATTGACGAACCTACTTCCTGATTTGGATTCCATTGTGGTTACGATTCTGGGCTCTTCAAAACATCTGCATCATTGCTGCTGCAGTTAGACATCATAAAAGCCGTCGCCTACATGGACAGGAACCTTACTACAGGCAGTACATCGTTCCTAAGATCCATATATTCAGGAGACAGATGAATTCCAAAATGGCAGTAAGCTGCATATTAGGCATCAATCAGTGTTTTCCGAAGACGTTGGTCAGTACCGGACGAAATGACGAAGGATTCGACCGAGTCGCCAAGTACAACAGGTGTGATGGCATGATGTATTTGGCAAACGTGTAATTTCATTTCGACGGCAGTGGTCCGACAGCAACGAAAAGCTGCTCGACAGTTGGGATAAATTCCTGGCCGAACTAAAGAAAATATTTGGTGCCAATCGGCGGCAACCTCGCTTAGCGGAAGAACAATTGAAGAACAGGGCATAGCATCATGGGCAGACGACACAGCTTTACATTCAGAATATTTTGGCCATACGCCACATCGTGAATCCGAATATGACAGAAAGCGACAAAATATCACATTTGATGAAAGGAGTTGCAAAAGACATGTACCAAGCCCTTGTGGTAAGGAAGTCACAGCGAAAGAAGAATTCTTCAAGTGGTGCCAGCGAATCGAGGAAAAGGAACATGGTTGGTTGGCAGAGGTATGATCGACTCCCGAATGTAGAAGAATATCTTAACCTCGTCTGTTTCATGCGCCAGGTAATAAATAATACAGTAGTGGAAATCAGTGTAAAGGCAGAGTTCCTACGAGAGTAATACTACAATGTCTGTAGCATACTGTATCGAATTTATTATGAAAATAATAGATACATGTAAGACGTAAATAGTCATGACGGAGTTACATAGTTTCTTTCATAACATGAGTACAAAATAAGGCATTTGCATTTCCTAGGTGGAAGTTGGTATAAATGTACTCACTGTCCTGTTGTGTTACTGCATTGTTTGTACTTCGTCCAACCTCCGTTCTACGCAGTTACCTTAAAAATTCTCTTTGGAGTTGATTTTGTTAGGGTTTGTAGTTCTTTCGGAGAAACTGTTGCCCATTCTTATCGTATCACACTTTTGTGCTCATATACGGCCTCTAATTGCCTTCCATTGCGATAAACACGCCTTGCAAGTATTCCCCAAGGGTTTTCCAGGGCTTCATACTATGCTATGTGCAGGCCGGAGTAAGACATCGACGTCTTTATCTTCAAACAACTTTTTGGTTGTGGTAGAAACACGCACAGATGCATTGTGTTGTTGGAACACAAGACTTTCGTTCCCTAGGTCACCATACATTCTAGTCCATTCGGTCGTTAGCATCTCAGTGAACATGTTAAGAGTTCGCTCTAGTGTTCAGCGAAGCAATTCTTGATTTACTTTAAACCTCTTCTCGTTATTGAAGATCACTTTATCCCATTCTGAAATCCCTGAAATACTAGGGTTGCCCAGAAATAATACACGCATGTTTTTTTTCTTAGCCAAAATCAATGCCAGGAGTGCGAAACGTATTATCTGAACTCTGCTGAGTGAGCGCGCGAAGTTTCTGTGCCCTCCGACAGATAGTGTAGCTGCAGGACAGTTTCAAAATGTCGTCTGTAAGTGAAGTACTTTACAACCAACGTGCTGTCATTGAATTTCTCACTTCATAGAAATAAACTGCGAGGAATATTCACAAATGCTTGTGCAAAGTCTATGGAGCATCTGCTCTTGAGAGAAGTACAGTTAGTCTCTGGGCACGGAAGGTGTGGTCATCAGAAGGCGGTTCGGCAGAGCTCCATGATTTGCAACGGTCGGTGAGATAATTCACGGCTGTCACACCTGACAACACTGACCCAGCCCCCTCGGACTTCCTCTTTTCAGGACAATGAGGAGGTGATTCACGCTCCGTCACCAGGATAAGGATTGTTACCCACAGCGCATATACGCCCTTGTTTCACGCAGGAGGAAGGCCATAGAACTGGATGGAGATTATGCGGAAAAATAGGGTGTGTAGATAAAACACCATTATTTCGTGTGTGTGATTCTCATTACGTTCAATAAAGAATTGTTGAAGAAAAAACATGTGGTGCATTACTTTCTGGGCAAACCTCGAATGTTTTCCAGCAAATTCCAATCTAGCTTGTTAATATTGGAGTGTTAGGGAAGGTTTCTGCAGTCGTTTCTTGAATGCAAGATCCTTGTCATTTGACAAAATGTGACGTTTACATCTGGCAGTTACTGACATTTGTAAATCGGCAACAAGATACGAAGAATAAGAGTTCGTGGCCCTTGCCTCGCGCAAAAGTAACAGTTTCGTTGCCTCGGATAATTTTCTACTTCGCCCATTATTTTCCACTCTGTCGATGTCGTGCGCCCAGTCTAACGAAATTATCAATCGGTGTACTTGAACAAATCACCTTCTTGGCGGTTTGACGATTAGAGAGTCCCAATCCCTTTTATGCGTCAATTTTTGCTTTTTAATCTCATGGTAACTGTTTTCCGCATGGAAAACCCACAATCGTGGTTTATGAGCACAACATGCACTGTCACTAGTGGTGTCTGTTCCCTGTCCACAGTAAAGACAGGTATGAGCGCACAACACCACACAGAGCCGACTGCCTTCATACTGAGTACCAACCTCTACCACCTGAATCGTTGGTGTCTTGTTATACACTGTACTGCTGACACCAAATGGGACAGCATCTGACTGCATTTGTCAGTATACTGGCTCTACACAAGAGATAGCAGCCATGAATGTCGACCCCATACGTCAGGTCATAACAGAGAATGTTGAAGAAAAGGTGTATCGATCTTTAGCACCAAACTTTATCACCAGCCGAACGCGCCATGAATGGACTTCACCACTTCCTACCTGCGTCGCAGCCATCACACGACAACCAGCGTCGGATCAGCTCCTCCGCCAAGTACAACGCTTCGAAGAAGACCAGAAATTTGTAGGATGTAGGACAACAAGCCGGTACGTCACCGCTGTGGACGCCCTGAACACGTCTACTCTACTCCAAAAGAAAAAGACGAATGTTCGACGGCTATTACGCCTCAAGATGCTAACCGTCGCAACCGTCTCATCTACGCCAGTCAACTGCAGGCGACTGTAGTCGACCTGTGAGCCTAAGCTCATCACCGTACCCTGGGAGAGGCAGCTCCCCAACACACGTAGCTGTTCCCCACTGACCTAGTTGCAAGCTTCATGAAATCGAAGTGGGGCCACCATCAATGGAGGTGAGGCTACAACATATGAAAGTCCTCCTTGGACGGCAGTTAACAAGATGTCAGGACATCTCAAACATCTCATTGACGTCATCATCGACGGCCAACTTGTCTGCACGTTAGTCAACTCAGGAGCTTGTTTTTCTGAAATGTTTAATTCTTATCGTTACCTGCTAAAGAAGAATATGTTCGATGATTTGAAAGCGATTGTACTAAAGCTTGCAAATGGTAAATACGTCCAACCAACAAGAACGTGTGCTGCAAGAATAACTATCAATACTGAACATAGCTCTTCAAATGTGCCGTTTTAACAGAATATAGGCCTAGTCACGATATTATTTTCGGACGGGAGTTCTTGCAGGTAGCACAAGCAACCACAGACTGGAATATTTGAGCTCCAGAATGACGAAGCTATGCCAAAAATCCTAGGAAGTTCTGGTCTTACGTCAAATCAGTAAGTGGATCGAAACAGCATATCCAGACACTCTGGGATGATAATGGCATTGAAACAGAGGATGACATGCGTAAAGCTGAAATACTAATCCCTTTTTCCAAAACTGTTGCACAGAGGGAGACCGCACTGCAGTGCCTTCTCTAAATCCTCGCACGAACGAAAAAATGGCTGACATTGAAATAAGTGTCCAAGGAATAGAAAAAAGTGTCCAAGGAATAGCAAAGCAACTGGAATCACTCAACAGAGGAAAGTCCACTGGACCTGACGGGATACCAATTCGATTTTACACAGAGTACGCGAAAGAACTTGCCCCTTCTAACAGCCGTGTACCACAAGTCTCTAGAGGAACGGAAGGTTCCAAATGATTGGAAAAGAGCACATGTAGTTCCAGTTTTCAAGAAGGGTCGTCGAGCAGATGCGCAAAACTATATGCCTATATCTCTGACATCGATCTGTTGTAGAATTTTAGAACATGTTTTTTTGCTCGCGTATCATGTCATTTCTGGAAACCCAGAATCTACTCTACTGTGTAGAAATCAACATGGACTCCGGAAACAGCGATCATGTGACACCCACCTCGCTTTATTTGTTCATGAGACCCAGAAAATATTAGATACAGGCTCCCAGGTAGATGCCATTTTCCTTGACTTCCGGAAGGCGTTGGATACAGTTCCGCATTGTCGCCTGATAAACAAAGTAAGAGCCTACGGAATATCAGACCAGCTGTGTGGCTGGATTGAAGAGTTTTTAGCAAACAGAACACAGCATGTTGTTCTCAATGGAGAGACGTCTACAGGCGTTAAAGTAACCTCTGGCGTGCCACAGGGAAGTGTTATGGGACCATTGCTTTTCACAATACATATAAATGACCTAGTAGATAGTGTCGGAAGTTCCATGCGGCTTTTCGCGGATGATGCTGTAGTATACAGAGAAGTTGCAGCATTAGAAAATTGCAGCGAAATGCAGGAAGATCTGCAGCGGATAGGCACTCGGAGCAGGGAGTGGCAACTGACGCTTAACATAGACAAATGTAATGTACTGCGACTACATAGAAAGAAGGATCCTTTATTGCATGATTATATGATTAGCGGAACAAACACTGGTAGCAGTTACTTCTGTAAAATATCTGGGAGTATGAGTACGGAACGATTTGAAATGGAATGATCATATAAAATTAATTGTTGATAAGGCGGGGTGCCAGGTTGAGATTCATTGAGAGAGTCCTTAGAAAATGTAGTCCATCAACAAAGGAGGCGGCTTACAAAACACTCGTTCGACCTACACTTGAGTATTGCTCATCAGTGTGGGATCCGTACCAGGTCAGGTTGACAGAGGAGATAGAGAAGATCCAAAGAAGAACGGCATGTTTCGTCACAAGGTTATCTGGTAAGTGTGATAGCGTTACGGAGATGTTTAGCAAACTCAAGTGGCAGACTGTGCAAGAAAGGCGCTCTGCATCGCGGTGTAGCTTGTTGTCCAGGTTTCGAGAGGGTGCGTTTCTGGATGAGGTATCGAATATATTGCTTCCTCCTACTTACACCTCCCGAGGAGATCACGAATGTAAAATTAGAGAGATTCGAGCGCGCACGGAGGCTTTCTGGCAGTCGTTCTTACCGCGAGCCATATGCGACTGGAACAGGAAAGGGAGGTAATGACAGTGGCACGTAAAGTGCCCTCCGCCACACACCGTTGGGTGGCTTGCGGAGTATAAATGTAGATGTAGATGTAGAAAAAGCTCGCATAACAGAGATTGCCTTGGGCGGTTGTTGTTCGTTGAAAACGTTGTTATCTAGCTGTCATCAACGAGGCGCGTTCTAGTTGTCAATCGAGATGCTCAATTAAACTAAGAAGCTTTTGTCGACTGCAAAGCGCAACTCACGTGCACAAAAGAAATCTTTATACCAGCGACGATCATAAGCAATGCAGGTGGTGAAGGAGAACTTTGAATCACTAACCGTCACGAGCAGCCACAGCTCATCCCTAAAGGTAAGAGCGCTATTCAGAAAGTAAGGTCCAATTGGTCGCGAAATGGAAACCACAGTGAAAATCAAAAATGTTTTATTTGCAACAGTTAGCTACACCTTCCAGCTACTTGTTTACAAAGTTACCACTCCTACTAAAACATTTGTCGTAGCATTGCACCAACTTTCCAATACCCTCATCGTAGAAGGCAGCCGCCCATGTTTTGCACCAATTCTCTACGCTGACCTACAGTTTTCTGTCCGTGCCAAGACGTTGTCTTCCTAGCCAGCAGTTGATGTATGCAGAGATAAAAATCAGAGGGAGCCAAGACGGGGCTGTATGGTGGGTGATAAAAACACTTTCCGTCGAAAATGCTGCAGGAGCGTCCTTGTTGCCCCTGCAGTGTGCGCTCGAGAGTTATCATGAAGAAGGAAATGCCTGACAGTTACGTTGTGTGGGATGCATGAAATCAGGCGAAATCGCTCACATACACTCTTCTTGGCGGGACAAACTATTTTCTAGGCACTTGTGCTCACAGTGCTCTCAGAACTGAAAAGAGCGGCGTGACGCGATCGACGGGCATACTACAGACACTGTCCAACACATCTACGAAAGGTTTCGTCGAGTTTTAACTGTGGTTTCCATTTCGCGGTCGATCGGACCTTACTTCCCGAATAGCTCCCGTATGTGCTTAGGAACAGCTGAACCAGTCCCGAGTGGACATTGTAGTGTTGCTCTTGGGGGGGGGGGGGGGGGGGGGGGGGGGCAAAAAGAAAAAGAATTGTTATTTTATATTTTTAAAAAAAAATGTCGGAAAATGAATGTTTTGGTGGGCCACTTGGCAACAGAATCAGGGATTGATTACACTATTATAATAACATACGTTGAGCATTAAATACCTGAATGAGAGAAACATTATCATTTCTGTGCATTTTTATATTCGCGATGTAGTCATACCCGGATCAACACTAAGGGACCAGAAGATTTATGGACTTTAAAAGAAATGCAACACTACACAATTTAAAAAAATTGGCTCAGAAATAATAGGAAAACGATAATGTTCCTCCTGCCTCATGTTGCGTTCGGCCCATCAGCGTGATCGTAATTTCTGGTGATGAACTAACACAAATTAATTATCAATTGATTGAATGAGGAGATGGAAATAATCAAGGTTAATTTACTAAAATAAGCACACTTACATGTAACACACTTTTTTTAATGCTACGTACCTTTTCATATTAAATTACAATAGATGACCATAGTGGTTAAATACTTTATTCATAACAGTCAAAATGTCCTCTTGATGCTGTCTGTTCGTAATCAGTCACAAGAAACTACATGCTTTCTGATTGAAAAAAATAACATTTAGCATTTTCCCTCAATATTTTCACATAGAATATAAAATACAGTTGCGGAACGCAGCAAGTCCGCGTCCGCCTCTCATGGAATACAAACAGTAAAAAGTGAGGCGCCAAAAGCCTCCTTTGTCTTGAAACAACAGAATTCTTTTTTACACCATTAATCGATACATGTACATAGAGATTTACTGGCACCGCGCAAGAACGGCAAAGATAAAGAATAATAGATTCTGTCGCTGCTATTCGGTGGTTCATTTCTTTTACTTTACAATTGTTCGATAACTTTAGGCCATCAGGCGTTTACTACTGAGCGTATATTAATGTTTGTGAGGCGAAAATTACTAATATTACAACATCTCAGTGCGATTGGCAAAGAATCGTGTTCTGCTACCACTGCGGACAACGCAGGAGAGGGAGTTACTATCGAACTCCGAACAGGATGTGGCGTGACCAACGAACAACGCCGACGAGTAATAGCTGTTCTGTACCAATTTTCGAATGCTTTCACATTCAGTGTGAGGAAAAAACAGATCAAGCGGCCCAAGGTAAAACACTGTCAGCACTGAGAATCATCCATGAATCACCCAGTAGTTGTATACGATGTCGCTGGCTGAACGACGCACCATTCGGGAGGAAGTGGAAATGATGCTGCAAGATGACTTCACTGTACCTTCAGAGAGTCCTTGGTCCTTTCCTGTGGGCCCTCTGAAGAAGGAGGGACATAAATTTTTTTGTGTCGACTACTGACGACTGAACAAAAACATAAAAGTGATGAGTACATATTCCCGCTCATTGTTGACACCCTAGACCGCTGGAAAGGAGCAACGTATTTCTCAACTATGGACATGCAAATAGGCTACTCGCAACACGAGATTGACCTGAAAAAGACTGCCTTCATAACACCTAATGGCCTTTATGAGTACAAAGTTGTACCGTTTGGACTATGTAACGCTCCAGTCATTATCAGCGTATGCTGGACAAAGTGTTTCGGATCCTTAAATGGACGGCGTGTCTGCTACCTGGCTAACACTGCCGTTTTTCAGACACATCTAAAAAACATCTAAGCCTCACGTTGAAGTGTGTTCAGACCGCAGCCCCACCTCCCCCCTACCCCCTACCCCCACCCCTGATTCCGAAAATGTGCCTCTTCGTCGTCCAAGAAATAAAAATCTTGGGGGACATACTTAATGACAGTGGAATCCGTCCCGATCCCGAGAAAATAAGAGCGGTCACAGATTTAGCGACTCCTCACCACATTCGTGATGTGAGAAGATGTCTCAGGATGTACTCATACTATAGCCGATCATAAAGAGTTTCTGTACCAAGGCACAGCCTTTGCATGAACTTCTTCAGTAAGACTTCAAATTACTTGGAACGAATTGCAAGAAAGATCTTTCCATGTCCTTAAGGAGGCCCAAATATTTTCTCCAGTTCTAGCATTATATGACGAGAGTGCCAAGACAGAACTTCATGTTGCAGTTCTAGTGCAAATTCACGAAGGTACTGAAAAGGTAACAGCTTGTGTTTTCAGAGCACTCTGCAAGTCCGCGATGAACTACTCAGTAGCTGAGAAAGAGTGTCTTGCCATTGTTTGACCATCAACAAGATCCGGTCATATTAATTTGCCAACTCATTCTCTGTGCTTGCTGTCTACACTGAAAGATCCATTGGGAGACTGAAAAGATGGGCACTGAGGCTTCAAGAGCACGATGTCAGGATCGTACACAAAAGCGGGCACAAACGCAAGGATGCCGACTGACTTTCAAAAGAATAATTTGGTGGAACAAGCAGCGTGGACGATGGCTCAGTCATCGCTTCATTAAATGACATTGCTGTTGAACAGAGGGAAGATCCAAGACTGCTGAAAACCATAGAAGCTTTGAAGGAGGAGGAACCGACCAAAGGAAAATCCAACGGGACAGAAATGTTTGCTCTTCATCCCAGCTCATCTACGGCCAGCTCTCCTGAAGTATTACTACGACGCTCCAACTTCTGGCTACCTGGGATTCGTAAAGACCTTAGATAGAATCAGACGCAGATACCACTGGCCGCGCTTCTACCAATACGTGAGGCACTACGTGACCTATTTTAAGGAATTCCAGTGATGGAAGCACGTACCACAATTACCTCCAGGGCTTCCGATACCAACTCCGCCTGCAGCAGCGCCATTCCATTGGATTGGAATCGACCTCTTGGGGAAGTTTACGACGTCGACAAACGGTAATCGACGGATTATGTACCCACTATGTCCCCTGCTACGCTGTCACCCAAGCTGTGCCTACTGCCAAAGGTCTGGAAATTACAAGGACTCTAGCAGAAGACTTCATTCTGAGGCACGGAGAAGCCCATATATGATCTCTGATCGTTAAGAAGTTTCCCAATCGGGACTCGTATCAGAGGTAATTTCATTTTACGTCATCGCCCACAGGATGAAAACTTCCTACCGTCCACAGGTGAATTGTCTCACAGAACACTTTAATACGACACTTACCTTGAATGGAGACACTGTTATAAAATTCTGTCTGCCAGATATTCGCACGTCACAGAGCGAAACAAGACACTACCGGCTTCACATCTGTCTTTCTGCACCTCGGCCGCAAGAGCGAAACAATCGATATAGTGTTCATGTTTCATCCGGACGACACTCGGAATGAGTACGTGAAACATCTCATCACCAGGATCAACGAAGCAAGACAGCTGGCTCGCATAAGCAGTGAGATTCAGGCCAGGAGACTTAGTATCATTTTCACACCTGTGCAGAAAGTTTGACTGTCACTGAAGCGCTACTTTGGGCCATATCCTATCCTATATCGCTTATCAGACGTCACAAACGACGTCTACGGCTATGGACCTTCATCAAGAAGGTCGAAACGCAGAAACGTCTTTCATGTCCACCGTATGAAGCACTATTATAGTCCTGAGGCGCATATCCGTGATGGACTTTCTAGTTCAAGGAAATTTAAGGCCAGCTCAGCGACAGCGAAGCTTCGACGGGAGGGGTTGCCTTCGGTACTCATCATCTATATCTATATCTACATCATACTCCGTGAGCCACCTAATGGTGTGTCGGAGGGTACTTCTGGTACCACCAACTGATCCCCCTTACCTTGTTCCATTCGCGTATGGCGCGTGGGAAGTATGATTGAGCTAAGCAACGGTATTGGTTCTAATTTCTCGAATTTTTCCGTCATGGTCATTACGTGAGATATATATGAGAGAAGCTAATATATTGTCCGACTCTTCCCAGACAGTAAACCTCTCTGTAACGCCTGCCGCTGGAGTTCGCTGAGCATCTTGGTAATTCTTCGCACTGCTTTAACGATCGCGTGACGAAACGCGCCGCTATTCGTTGGATCTTTTCTGTCTCTTGTATCAAGCCTACCAGGCAGGGATCACATATCGATGAACACTATTTAATAATTGGTCGAACAAGAGCCTTGCACGCCACTTCTTTACCGAATGAGTTACATTTCCTTAAGATTCTTCCTATGAATCTCAATCTGGCATCCTCTTTTCCTACTTTTGTTTTATGTGGTCGTTCCACTTAAGATCACTCTTGATAGTTGAAATGAAATGTGTGTGAAATCTTATGGGACTTGACTACTAAGGTCATCAGTCCCTAAGCTTACACACTACTTAACCTAAATTACCCTAAGGACAAACACACACACACCCATGCCCGAGGGAGGACTCGAACCTCCGCCGGGACCAGCCGCACAGTTCGTGACTGCAGCGCCAAGACCGCTCGGCTGATCTTGATAGTTGCTCCTAGATATTTTATAGTTGATTGTGCTTCCAGCAGTTTCTCTTCAATAGTGTAGTTATACAGCAGTAGCTATCTTTTCCTATGTATGCGAAAAATGTCACATGTATTTGCGTTCAGGGTCAACTGGTAAAACCTGCACCATTCATGAATCCTCTGCAGGTCAGGGTGTACCTACTTTGTTATAGTCAACCATATCATCCGCAAACAGTATTAAAGAGCATCCGACGCTTTCTGCTATATCGTTTACATACATTGTAAACAATAACAGTCCTACCACACTTCCTTGGGATACTCCGGAAATTTCCTTTACATCTACAGATTTTATTCAGCTAAGTGCGACGTGTTGAGTTCTACCTGCAGGGAATTCCTGAATCCAGTCGCAAATCTGGTCCGATACTCGAGAAGCTCGTTTTTTCACTAAACAGCATTGCAAGATGGTTTCGTATCCCTTCCTGAAGTCAATTAACACGGCATCAACTGAGCGCCATTGTCTATAGCGTTGTGGATCTTATAGAGGAATAGAGTGAGCTGAATTTTGTAAGATCTCTGCTTGCGGAATTCATGTCCATTTTCATAGAGGAGATTTTTCGTTCTCCAAAAGCCTTATAATTCTTGAGCATAAAATATGTTCCATAATTCTACAACAGTTTAACGTCAACTGTATAACTCTGTAACCGTGTGCATCTGTCCTGCTGCCCATCATGAAGATGGGAATGATACACACTATTTTCCTATCGCTAGGTACCTTTTGTTGCTCCAGCGATCTACAATAAACTGCTACTAGAAGGGAACCAAGTTCTTTCGCATAATCTTTGTAAAATCATACAGGTATCTCATCTGGTCCTGATACCTTTCCAGTACTAAGCTATTGTAGTTGCTTTCCTATTCTGCGACCATTTATCTCTCAGTACACTTTTTGAAGAGGATGTGACAATATGACCACCTCCCAGTGCCGCCATAAAGAGGACCATTGACAAGATCTAGATATAGGTTGCTGTAGCTGGGTACAGTGAGCATGTCAGGAAAAGGAGCAATGCTGCATGCAGTGTGGAGATCAGATCACTAGTTCTTTTAAACCCAGTGCTGGTCTGGAGAAGGTGACAGATGATTTAGCTTCACTTATAGACATCACCATGATTACAGTGAATGGGTTGGGCAATAGTACTAACAGAGATGCTGGGTGCAATGTAGAGTGTGACCTGGTAAAGATTACATCAAACATACCAGTGTTGAGTTTGTAACTGTTCTGAGATGCAATGACTGACCTCATTTGATCTCTTCTGTCAGAAGAGTTAACTTGGCATTGGAATTGCTGCTTATGCCAGATGCAGGGCCGTAGGAATTATACTATCGGGCCTTCATCACAACAGGAAAAGGAAACGTAAACTGGCTGGGTAAAAGCAGGAAAAGAACAGAAAATAATAAAATTTTAAAACATGTTAGGATTGAAACAAATCTTCAGCTATAGGATGACACTAAAAAACATAATTTTGCCAGATTGCATCAGCACAGATAGTTGCTGGTTAAAAATTTTCGGCAGTCAGCAAAAACTTTATTTCCATCCAATTTTATCTCAGTCAACATGAAACACCAGCTATCTTTATTCCATCAAAATATCTGAGGGCCAAGAAACTGTATGAATGAACTACTTATCTGCATAGATGAATTGGAGTCATCAAAACCAGTTGGCACAATATGCTCTCTGAACATCATGTGACCACTGGTACAGCTGTGTTAAGTGTTACATAATTTAGGTTAGGCTTTCACTTTTGTGGAGCAGAAATGGAGACAGGAGAAGTGACCACATGTATCAGGAGTTGTCAAAAATTTAAGAACACAGACATTCACAAATTTTGCCCAGCACAGCATATGGAACTATGTGCAAAAGAGCCCACCCGGTTAGCTGTGTGCTCTAATGCACTGCTTTCCGGGCGGGAAGGCGTGATAGTCCCCGGCACGAATCTGCCCAGTGGATTAGTGTCGAGGTCCAGTGTGCCGGCCAGCCTGTGGATGGTTTTTAAGGCGGTTTTCCTTCTGCCTCAGTGAATGCACGCTGGTTCCCCTTTTTCCGCCTCAGTTACATTGTCGGCAATTGCTGCGCGAACACTATCTCCACGTACGCATACACAATAAGTACTCTACCATGCAAACATTGGGGTACACTCATGTGGTGTGAGATGTTCCTTGGGGGGGGGGGGGGGGGGTTCCACTGGGGGCCGAACTGCACAATAACCCTGGGTTTGGTGTGGGGCGGCGGTGAGGTGAGTGGACTGCTGCAGTCTGTTGTGGGGTTGTGAACCACTGAGGGCTATGGCGGGGACGAAGCCTCTCCATCGTTTCTAGGTCCCCAGTTCCATACAATACAATACAATACAATACAATGTGCAAAATAAGTACAATTTAATAATGAATCTTTCATAATAGTAAGTATATACTGAGCACCTGCAGGTGACTTTAATATGTTCATAAATCACCTTGAAGCTCTACTGGCCTATCAAACAGTAAAAAAATAAACTGAAATAGTGGTTGCTCGTAATTTTAATGTAGATTTCCTTAAAAACTCTCAGTAAATTTATAACTGTTAGTAACACTATTATTTGATTTAATGTCTGCCGTACTCTTCCCAAATAAGGTAGCTAATTACTCACAAACAACCACTGTTAATATCTTTCTAAAACAGCCTAATAAATAAATTTATTTTACAAAACCAAAGCTGAATGAACTTTCAGATTGTGGCATGCAGTTTCTTTTGTCAAATGTTAGTACTGAACAGGATATGAAATCTACTATATCTGAGCTCAAGAGAGTAGTCAGTAAGAAAAAATTGTGAGATTTAAAACTTTCCTGGTGTACATATTGTTCCACAAAATTTTGGGAGTACTGCTGGATGTATGATTGGAGTCCGTGCCGAATTCAATAGGAAACCGCCGTCACGATTAATAAGAGACTCACTGTCAGACAGCCATATTTCCATGGATTCATTAATAATAGAACTCCAAAAGTTAGATGTATGGGCCACAATTTTTGTCTCATTGTAATTCATGACATGACTAGTGGAAATACAGTGTTCGGTGATAGCAGACTTACAAGGCTGAAGAAGGTGAGTATGCTGCTGCTGTTCCACAATGCGATCCTGCACAGTACGCGTTGTATGCCATATATAAGATTTGTCGCATTCACATGGAATCCTGTAAACACCTGCCTTTCACAGCTCTAGGTCATCTTTGGCAGATCACAACAGCGATGAAATTTTTCCAGGAGGGCGAAAGATTGCTTTCACTTTACATTTTCTTAGTATTCTGCCTATTTGTGCTGAAATATTACCAATATATGGTAAATAGGCAGTCATTTTAAAGGCCTCTTCCTCTTCTTTGCTCCTTCGTTTACAGGTCTGCAGTGTTCTATCCACTTGCTGGGACGAATACCCATTCTTCAGAAATACAGTCTGCAGGTGCTCCAGTTCCATTTCTAAACTATCGGTGTCAGAGATGACGTGGGCTCAGTGAATCGATGCCTTCAAAACACCCACCGTTTGTGCCAGATGGTGGCAACTAGCGGCTTGCAAGTAAAGGTCAGTGTGAGTGGACTTTCTGTATACCGAATGACCAAGTGTGCCATAGCTCTTAAGTCGCACCATGAAAACAGCAGGCAACTCTCCTTCTCCAACTCCATAGTGAATTTTACGTTTTCGTCTATGGAGTTCAGATCTTGTAGGACCCTAGGGAGTTTTTGGCAGTATCACCTGAAGATGGCCAGAAGACTCTGTGATAAAATATTGTGGCAACAAGTTACAAACATCCAGCAGTTCTCCCAAAATTTTGTGGAACGAGAAAAAAATTGATTATTTTAAGAAGCCCCTCAAAGATATGAACTGGAGTGATGTGTACAGAGCACATGGCATGGATTAATAATACAACACTTTTATTAAAAAAAAAGTCCTTATCTTGTCTTAATACTGTTTCCTCCAAAACTAGCACAGATTATACCAAAGTCTACAAATAGGCAACTGATAACCCAAGGAAGAAAGATATTTTGTAAAACAAAAAGGAAACTGTATCATTCAGTTAGAAAAAAATCTGGTGTTGATGCTGTAGCTCATTGCAAGACAT
This sequence comes from Schistocerca nitens, assembly GCF_023898315.1. Classification (NCBI taxonomy): domain Eukaryota; kingdom Metazoa; phylum Arthropoda; class Insecta; order Orthoptera; family Acrididae; genus Schistocerca; species Schistocerca nitens. The sequence continues at coordinate 844,953,148 of NC_064617.1, forward strand.
ATTGCAAAATGTTAAAAGACAGTAATACAAACATCAGAGCTAATGCATCATGAGAAATCACATTAGATAACAAAATAAAGACAATATGGGATATATTGAAGGAGGGGAATGTTGGTAGCAGAAGTGCAGATAGCATTAACAGTAAATGATACATTGATAACAGATGTGTGCAATGTCACATAACTTTTCAGCAAGCATTTCAGAGCTGTTACAACAAAGCTGTGGTCATCAGGTTCAGTAGATGCTGCCATGGAATATCTCAGACCAGTCATTAAAAAATAACTTCAGTAATATGAATATGACCCTCACTACACCAGTAGATGTAACGTCCACCATAAAATTTTTAAAATCAAAAAACTCCAGTGGTTATGATAAAATATCAACAAAGTTAATTAGAGAGTGTGCTTTTGCATTTAATAACATATTATCTGTGTAACCAGTCATTTACCACTGGACGATTTCCTTAATAGTTGAAATGTACTGAAGTTAAGCCTTTGTTTACGAAAAGAGATAAAGACAGACCATCAAATTTACTTCCTGTTTCATTTTTGCTAGCAGTCTCAGAATTTCAGGTAGGGTTATATACATTCAGGTTTTTGAATGTCTGATAAATTATATTGTCAAACTCACAGCTCAGATTTATAAAGGGTTCCAATATTGAGAAAGCTATCTACACATACAGTGAAAATGTGCTCAATTCATTAAACAATAAATTACAGGCTACTGGTGTATTTTGTGATCTGTCAAATGAATCTGACTGAGTAAATAAGAATATCCTTTTAATTAAATTAGAATATTCTGGTATAACACAAAATGCTACAAAATGGTTCAAATCCTGTATTTCTGAGAGGAAACACAGATTCTCAATAAAACACAGCATATATTAGGCTATCAGGCATCATCCAAGTCGAAATTAATTACATTGCAGTGTCCCACAAGGTTGCACCTTAGGGCCCTGCCTTTTTCTTCAGTAGGTCAATAGCTTTTCGTTTGTGACATTACAAGATGCCAAATCTGTTTTGTTTGCAGATGATCCAAACATTGCAATAAATAGCAAATCAAGTATAGCCTTAGAAAGGTAGGATAATGGCATTTTGTGCACATTAGTAAATGGTTCTTAGCAAATTCTTTGTCACTAAAGTTTGAAAAAAACACTATATGCTCTTTAGAACTTGAACTTTAAGAGGTTTCCCACCAGTAACTGCCTAAAATATGATAACAAGCAGAAAACAGAAGCTGACAGTATTAAATTCATGGCATTACATGTTGATAATAAATTATGCTTGGAGGAGAATACCACATAACTGCTGAAGTGCCTACACAAATCTCTATTTGCAATGTGAATGTTGGCAGACACAGGTGATATAAAATTGCAAAGCTAGCATATTATGCTTATTTTCATTCAATTATTTTTTGGGATAATTCATCAAGCCAAGCTAAAGTATTATCAGTCCAAAAACGTGTAATAAGAATTATTTATGGTGTGAACTCAAGAACAACCTGCAGAGGCCTGTTTAGGGAAGTAGGAATACTAACTACTGCTTCCAAATGTATTTTTTCCTTAATGTAATATGTTATTAAAACTATATCTCTTTTTTCAGACCAGCAGCTCAGTTCATGGAATCAATACTGGAAATAAGAGTAGTCATCAGAAAGATTGAAAGTCAATTGCTTTAATCCAGAAAGTGACCATTATTCAGGAAAACATATTTTCAATATCTTGCCAGCAGCCACAAAAACCTTACCTGCTAACAAATTTCAGTTCACGAGCAGCCTAAAGGATTTATTGGTGGCCAACTCCTTCCACTCCACTGATGAATTTCTCAGTATAACCAATGGATGCATAAATGTTACTAATGCACAATGTCAAACAATGTGAGTATTATGTACAATCTGACTGCTCTACAAAATCAGTGTAGTAATGCTATCATTCTAAATGAGTGTCACGAAATGATTTTTCTATTTGATGATACATGTCTACTATAGTCTACAAACTATCATGTTCATCTTAGTGCACTGAATGTATACACATTCTGTGACAAGATATTTACTACCTTTTAAATGAAAATATGTTTAAGATTTTTTTTTTTTTACTCCATATCCATGAAGATGATTTCACTTAGGAATTGCGCAAGGTAAATTAGAATAGTTATTTTTCTTTATAAATATTTATTGTGTACTCCTACTTTTCTGACATGTTCTACATCCTGGAGGACCTAGTCACTATGGATCTAATGCAACAAAAAGTACATCTAATCTAGTAGTGGTTAGCATCACTGGTTTCCATGCTGCATGTCACCATTTCAGGTTTGGTCATTGGTAAATATTTGTTATTTTGTATTTAACATTTCTATAAGGTTCTGAAAATGTATTATGTTTGCAATGTCTGCATTTTCTGGAATATTCAGTATTTCTACAAATAGCAGCACTCAACATCCAGTAGGCAGTCCTGTTCTGTCCATGTGTTGGTGTCCATAATAAATGTCCTTTCAGTGTAAAGTGTTGTACTTCACTTACTACCCTGCTTTCAGATTTGTACTTGATCATTGTTACAATGCAACAGTCTTAAGCAATAGTCTATTTTAAGTCAAAAATGGTTCCACCACCTGATTGTACCATAACAATGGCACTGAAATTCACCATCGTAATATTAGAATTAAAAATAATTTCCATGCAGATATTCTTTTATTTTATTTTTTAATATCTGGATATTTCCAGTTTCCAGATATAATTGAATTTTATAGTAAAAAATTACTGTTTAAATGTCACTGGGTTTCCAATTACCCCTAAAATTTAAGAACTAGCTGCACACACATGATACCCCTTAATCAAAGTAATAGAAAAAATACATCTTAGACAAACTCTTAAGCATATATGAAAAACTATAATTACTACATCAAACAATTCAAGTTATGAAATGTGTGCATTGTAATAACTATTGTTTGATATAAAACGTGCATCTCTTAATTACAATATCGGTCCGTGTTCATTATTTGTAAGGACAAATCAAATACTATAATATGTATAGAAACTGCATTGCTCCCTGGTTTTGGTAGCAGTTTAATAGTGGAAGATAGATTAAGTGACCTTCATCACTGCTCAATATCCAGTTTGGAGTACCAGTGATTATGGTTTAATCTTGAGTGCCCGTTCAATCTCCTTAATGTAGCGTTCTGGAACTTTCTGATGCCTGAAACAAAGATACAACTTCATATAAGGAAACATTTTAAAAATTGCTTCTGGAAACAAACACACACAAAGTAATCAGGGTGTGTTACCTTAGATTGTGTATCTTTTTACACATAACATTCTTCACATTTTCGTCATGAAGAGTTCTTTCTTTATGCTGTTCTAAAGCCTCTTGGTACATTTTCTCTCTATCCCGAACACGTTGTATCTCTTTCTCTCTCATCTGCTGCAATATGGCTTTTCTGTGTGCCTCAAGATCCTACAAGTAATAAAAGTTTATGAAGAGTTAAATTCTACTTTAAGTGTCAACCAAACAGTAGACTACACAGAAAAATGAAAAGCAGCTGTAGCTCTGCTCACAATTAACACTTCTCTGTCAACATGTAGGTGCAATCATCAGAAGCAAAAGTTAATAAGTAACTGCATGCTTTCTTGTAATTGGTTGAGAAATGAGGAAGTCCAAATTTGCCTCGTTTTGTCCAACCATGCTGTTCACTGCAGTGGTCACAGCAAGAATTAACGAGGCTGCAATCCATGCCTAATCATCCTGATTATGGTTTCGCAAGATTACCTTAAATTGTTTTATGTTTACTAAAAGATTTTTAGGTATGTATCAAACTCAGAAAGTTTTCTGTTTTTGATGAAACACTAAAATGCAAAGACAAAACAAAACACAACACCATAAGATAATTAATGTAGAGTAATGAAATTTCAGGAATACATTTGTCTAGGTAATATTTGTAAGTGATTAACATCGCAAGATCACAGGTCAATGTAAGTGCAAGATAACCCATTGCAAATGGTACATTAATAACAGGTGTAACTGCCAGAATGTTGAATGCAAGCATGCAAATGTGCATGCATTGTGTTGTACAGGTGTCAGATGTCAATATATGGATGGAGTTCCATGCCTGTGCACTTGGTCGATCAATACAGGAATGGTTAATACTGGTTGTGGATGATACTCGAGTTCTCGTCAGTGATGTCCCATATGTGCTTGATTGTAGACAGATCTGGTAATCAAGCAGACCAAGGCAAGATATCGAACTCTGTATAGCGTGTTCAATTACAACAGTGGTATGTGGTATTATCCTGCTGCTGTGCATGAATTGCAGTACAACAGGTCCAGTCAGCAGAGGCCCATAACTCACCTCCTTCTAATCAACATACGGCCATCACTGTCACCGAGGGAGAACCAGGTTTCATGAAAAAACACAGTAGACCTCGACCTGGCCCTCCAATGAGCTCAACGAGTGAGGTGGCATTGTGGTTAGCACACTGGACTTGGGGTCAGGAGGATGACGGTTCAAACTCCTGTCATCTAGCCATCGTGATTTAGGTTTTCTGTGATTTTCCTGGATCTATACAAGCAAATGTTGGGATGGTTCCTTTGAAAGGGCACAGCCGATTTTATTCCCCTTCCTTGCCTAATCTGAGCTTATGCTCTGTCTTTAATGACCACATTGTCAACAAGACATTAAACACTAATCTCCTCCTCCAAATACATTTCACTTGACACCACTGAAGTCACAAATGGTGGGGTTTGCGATCAGTGAAATGCATGTTACAGGGCATCTGGCTCAGACCTACCCTTGACATAACCGATTTGTAACAGTTTGTTGTGTCACTGAGGTGCCAACTGCTGCTCAAATTGCTACTGCAGATGCAGGACTATGTGCCAGAGCCATACACTGAACAAGGTTATTTTCCCTTTCAGTAGCGCCACATGACTATCTGGAGCCCGGTCTTCTTCCGACTCTACATTCCTGTGAGCACTGCTGCCGGCAATCATGTACAGTGGCTACAAGTCCTGCCAAGTCTTCCCATAATATTGCAGAAGGAACATCCAAATTCTCCTAGCCTTATTATATGACATCATTGAAACTCGGTGATGTGTTGATAATGGTGTCTTTGTTGCCTTAAAGGCATTCTTGAGTAGCATGAACTCACCACGTCCAGTCTCAAAGGTAAGTAATATTCATGACCCTTACAGTGTATATTTAAAGCAAACCTGAATTCCATCCTCATAATGGCACTACTAGCTCCACTCTTATGTGAATGGCACGACATTTGAATATACATTATCTTTCAGATGTAAAAACATGCCTACCAGCTTTCATTTATGTCGCTCAGTTCCTTCCTGGTGCTGCGATTTTTTTTTACATCATTTTACTTACCGTGGTGAAATTAAGTATGTCTGTTACAACCAACAGTATGTCTGTTACAACCAACTGGTACATTATTGCATTTATTAGTACAAGCAATTGATGTTTTGACAACTCTGCAGTTACATCTACACATATACTCCACACACCACCATAAAGTGCATGGTGGTGGCACCTTATACCACTACTAGTTATAAGCGACCATAAGAAGGATAGAGGAGAATACCTTGTACCACTACCATCATTCCCTTTCCTGTTCCACTCGCAAATGGGGCAAGGGAAAAACAACTGTCTATACGCATATGTACGAGCTCTAATTTCTTTTATCTTATCTTCGCTGTTCATAAGCAAAACATATGTTGGCAGCAGTAGAATCATTCTGCAGTCAGTCGAAAATTCCAATTCTCTCAATTTTCTCAGCAGCATTCCTCAAAAAGAATGTCGTCTTTCCTCCAGGGATTCTCATTTGCATTCATGGAGCATTTCCATAAGACTCGCATTTTGATCAATTCTACCAGTAACAAATCTAGCACCATCCCTCTGAGTTGCTTTGATGTCTTCCTTTAATCTGATCTGGTGGGGATCCCAAACACTCAAGCAATACTCAAGAATGGATCACACTTGTGTTACATATGAAGTCTCCTTTATAGGTGAGTGACACTTTCCTAGATTTCTCCCAATAAACTGCAGTCGACTATTCACCTCCCCTACATGATCATTCCATTTCACTCCGGTTTGCAACATTATGCCTAGATATTTAATCACTGTGACTTTATCAAACAGCGCATTACCAAAACTGTATTCAAACATTACAGCATACTGCACGTAGCTTAACTCTGTTTCCCCCTGCCACTTCTGTTACTTCACTCTGTTTCTCCCTCCCACCTCTGTTATGTACAATGCAGTTAGCTTTTCACACTTTCATGCATGATGTTTAAGCAGTAATCTCTGCCTGCATATTACCCTGTCTTTCACCTTTAACGATGTAGTCCCCAACAATCAGTCTTTCTTTCTCATCCTGTATGGTAAGTCTCCCCTGACCTGCAGTTCTGGGTGATTTTCCCGAAATCTACCCCTTTTCCTAGATATCTCCAGTCCATTTCCTTCGCCCGTCTTCCTTCCCCTTCAACCCTTCTGCCTAAAGAAGGAGCCACTAGCTTGCCAATTACAATAGTCTTTTATGTGTGTGTTCTGCTGCTGCTTGGTGAGTAGATTTTTATCGATCCAATTAAATAATTTATCCAACAGAAAGAACTTCACAAACCGAGTAACTCAACAACATGTTGGTCCACCCCTTCTGGCCCTTATGCAAGCAATTACTCTGCTTGGCATTGATTGACAGAGTTGTTAGATGTAATCCTGAGGGATATCATGCCAAATTCTGTCCAAGTGGAGCATTAGATCGTCAAAACCCTGAAATGGTTCAAGGGCTCTGCCCATAATGTTCCAAATGTTCTCAGTTGGGAAGGGATCCAGCAACCATGCTGGCCAAGATAGGGTTTGTCAAGCACAATAAGAAGCAGTAGAAACTGTTGCTGTTTGCGGGTGGGCATTATCTTACTTAAATATAAGCCCAGGATAGCTTGCCACAAATGGCAACAATATGGGGTGCAGAATATCACTGAGCACTGATTTGCTGTATGCGTGCCGCAGATGACAACCAGAGAGGTCCTGTCGCCTGAAGTCTTATTGACTGGACTAAAACTGCCTTCACTGATGAATCCTCTTTTGAACTGAGCCATAACGACCAGCAAAGACATGTCTGGAGATGCCCCAGACACCGGCAGGATACCGACCTGACTGTTGCCAGTCATATGCAGTAAGAACCAGGATTGATATTTATTTGCAGTTATGACCACTAAGCTAAAATATCACTACGTTTACAAAGGGCTCAAAAAAACTGGATTTCATTAATTGATTTCCCAATAATGCTTCTGGTTGGTCACGTAAACATTCCAATACTGATTCTGAAGACGCGGCTGTAGCTTCCAGATTTCCTCTTCCACACTCGACTTTCACTCCCATGTAAACAAACAGTTTTTAAAATGTGCTTGCATTGTCGGATTACATCCTGACTTTTAAAAATTTTGACTTATCCAAACTGAGTGACTGTTTGTGTGGAAAGAGCCATTGTGCTGACTAAATGAGAAACTGGATAGCTCATTTCCAGATGCCATTTGTGTAACACTACTGACAAACAGAAAACCAGCATATGAATGGTCTATCAAAAACGAGATTCTGTACCCAGCACCTGCACCTCTCCTTGGGCTTCTCAGGAAAGCATTTCTCGTCCATTCTTAAATCATTTCAGAAATTGTCAGATCCAAGTATGAGTGCATTTCTTCCTTTGAGTAAGCCATTTCTTTTCCCACAGCTTTCTCTCACTTTTTTCAGGCGTTGTCAGTTCTAAAACAGTTGAGGCAAATCCACATTTTTGCATCTTTCTTACAATAAGCAGAATCTCAAGCAACAAACCCCAACGAACCGAACACAAACAACAGGCAGCCAGCAATAGAAACAGAGTAGTGTTATGATCACTGTGTGCTGTTGGTTGGGTCGTGTAGGGGTTGGCAGCAAAGTTTATCGGTTGGTTGGCCAATAAATTGATGCATGTGCAGGGCCCTTCACTCTTCCCACTTCTTGAGAGTAAAGGCACCCTGTTCAAGTGGTCAATTTCAGTGTGTATATGAATTAAGCAGTTTGTGTCCTAAAATGTTATTTCAAGTTTATGATTTTTCTTTGTTATATCAATGGAGCTAATAAGAGTCAACTCAGATGGCTTGCTTCAGGCTGCAATCACACTGCCACCGAAACTGTGGTATTCCACCGATGACCGACATTGACCAATCTTTTCAAATCAGTACACAAATATGTGTGCAGTCTCAGTGCAACCAATTCCAGCACCCAAATACAAAGACTGGATGATGGTTGATGGAATTCAAACCAGTTTCTTTTCTTTGGTCGAATCCGCCAACATTCCCACATGCAAATAATGAATTCTGAGAAATGTTTAAGTTTAGTACAAGACAGAAGTAGTTTGTGGCACCCTACAGAAGAGAAAGATAGTATCAGTGATATGTCTCCAAATCTTTGATCTCAAATTGTTACTTTATTGGAAACAACAAGTTTCAAACAGCTTAAAAATATAATAATAATTTACTGAATGTTACCTTATACTACATTATGCATGGTTTGTGGCTATTTAGCCATTTTATCTCATGTTTATAATTTACGCCACATGCCATCTGCAACACAGGTGACATCTGTACCGTAAATTTTAGGCCTAGATCAGGGGCATTCAATCTTTTTTACCTACTGCACACATTATTAGCAAAATTTTCTAACTGCCCAGCACTTCCACGTTAAATGTTGTGGGGACATTCATCCTAGAGTGACTGAACATCTTTGGCAAGAGCGGTGTGGAAGCTCTATGGGATGGTACAACGTATATTCACTGCAAGCTGGACAATGTGACTGGCTAGACGCCCTGTACTAGTGCCCTGTTTAATAAAGAGTATTTGTGTATGTATGGGTGTATGTTGTCTCTATTGATGGCTTACTACCACTGTAGTATCCAATTCCTACATTGGTGATCCTGCATCAACTGCAAATACATGCAAATTCATCTCTGAACTCAATCATGCTTACTGTGCAGTAACAATGTGGCCATCTTACACCTCATCATCGGGTACCATACTTGCATCAATGGATGCTGCCCACAAGAATATAGTACAGAATTGGCGAGGACAGTGTGTAAACCTGACTGTGAAAACAGACTACGTGAATTATCCATTTCCGTTACCACTAGCCAACAGCAGTACAATGCCACATCAACAATGACGGCATATAATGATCCACTGACTTAAATCCAGGGAATTACACAGATTCCTTCGAGTGCCTTCTCAATTCTAATTATCTCTGTACCACCATGTTCACATCAGCAGCATCTTCCTAACCACGCGATGCATTTCAGCATTCCAATTTGCCAAGCAACAACTAACTATGCATGAACAGTCGGCAGCCATCCTGCCTCACACACTTCACGGACATAGTGCGACCATCAGTAAATTTACATGTAGCGGTGGTGTTCAGCTCAAACTACCACTTTTCAGTGCCAACAATCCGAGCTTGTAGTTCATGGTCTTCACATGCATTTTTCAGACAGTCGACATTTTCAACGACCAATTGAATATATCCATCTGATCAGCCACCTGGCGGGCCACTCTTAACTAATTTACAATGTCATCAACTTACCTCTGTTGGAGAACAGATTCAAGACAGCCAAGGTGGTGCTACTACAGAGGCAATCCCACATTCCAGAGCAGCAACTTCAAGAGGTCATGTATGAGATCAACTGAGCAACAATACACCATCATATCTCTATCGCCATCTCTGCAACTCAGTCGAACCAGCTCTTACATTGGATGCCATGCTGTGTGCCCTGTGGTTCATCAAGCCATTGACAGACCTACGAATTTCCATTATAACAAATGAGGCAGAACCGATCAGACAGCTCTTGGTTATGGCTGACAGAATTTTCACTGTCATTCATCATAGGCAAAAAGTAACGGTGCCCCAAGATTTGACTCAGCGACACGCACAGCAGACTCCACACCCCAATGTAGCATGAATGCAGCCACCCAGACACAAAGGGTCACAATCATGGCATGTCACAGCAAACTCTGCCAACTGTGGAATAATGCACACCAATGCCCAAAGCTACCACAGCAACAGTGTCACGCAACCCACACAGGCTCCATGTCTTGCTCCCTGCAAGTATCATATGTAATTCAGTGACACTGCACGCAAATGTCAGGACCCTTATGGGTACCTAAACTCCATGAGTGGGTCACAGTCAGTGCTCTGGCCTGCAACACCTCACCATGTTGCCTCCTACGCACCAAAATAACTAAAACACACACACACACATGCCTCAGATGTTACTCATGGACATCTCTTCACCTTGGACAAAGCATCAAATCCATATCTACTAGTACACATGGATTCCAATGTTAGTTTGTGTCTGCACTCCTCCACTCCGTATTTTGAGCCTACAGCCACCCACATGCTCCAGGCTGCCAACGACTCCAACACTTGGGTATATGGCACTTTCACACACACTGTACACTTGTCAGACACACTCCAGTGTTCATGGATCTCCCTAGTTACTGATGTGGTAGAACCAGTCATCAAAACTGTCTTTTTACAACACCACTGGCCCTCCGCCAATGTCTTACAGTCCACACTCATTCACATCTCAGATGAATAGGTGCAAGCTATCTCTACCTCTTCCTTGCTTCCACAACTGGCACCCATCGCACTCCCCCTTGATCACACCATCCATGACATTCCCTGCAAATACGTCAAATTTTCAGGGGACATTCTCCACACATATTGACACTTTACCATTTGCAATGCACACCACTTGCAATGTGCAGACGTAATCACTCTGTACGGAAAAGATGAGCTTCAATGTCACATCACTGCTGCTGTTGCAGACCTAGGAGCAGCACACAAGTATATCCACATGGGAGACAACAAACAACTGGATACGGACCTGCCACCCTCACATGGGCATGTCCCTCCCCCTCCAACACACACTGCACCAACACAGATGCTGCCAGTCACCAACAGCCATCCCAAGGGCAGTAAACTACAGCACACAGTGTCTGTTAATAGTGCACCTGACCACCCCACGCATATGCGCATAAGCCAGTACTGTTCATGACGGAACCACACAGTGCATAATAACCACAGATGGATCCCCAGTTTGACATAAACCATGACAGTTGGCCCCAGCAGATCTACAACTTGCCAAAGCCACTGTTACCAAACTCCCTCAACAGAAATTGCTCAACCTGCAGATAGTCCCGGAGCCTCCAGAATCAAGTCCCTTTTTTAAGAAAAACTGCTCTACCATATGGTGTGGCGATTACAGGGAAGTCAATTCCTGAACAGCACATGACAGCTACCCCATTCACAGCATACAGGACTTTATGCATGCCCTCAGAGACACTACAATTTTCAGTATGATCGATAACAGGCATGCTTACCTACAAATACTGATGCACCCCAACGACACCTGGAACACTGCCATTATAACTCTGTTCGGACTGTTTGAGTATGCCTGACTGTGTGGCAATTACATGGCCCTGAATTCTCGAACAGCACATGACAGCTACCCCATTCCCAGCATGCACACTATGCATGCTCTCGCAGGTGCTACAATTTTCAGTACGATCGATTGCAAGCATGCCTACCTACAAATGTGGTCCTCCCTGACAACATCCAAAACACTGCCATTATAATTACTTTTGGACTGTTCGAGTATCCCTTTAAGCCATACAGGCTTAAAATGCTCCACAGACTTGGCAGCGGTTCACTGACAGTCTCCTATTGTGCTTCCCCTTCCACTATACAGGGTGTCCCAGCTATCTTGTCCACCCAAAATATCTCTGGAACAATAACAGCTATTGGAAAACGACTTTCACCGGTATCAATGTAGGGCTGGGGCCCATGAATGTACATATTTGGAAACATTCTAAAACCAAAGCATATGTGTTTTTTAACACAAACTTATGTTTTTTTAAATGGACCACCTATATTTTTTCTTCTGTAATCCATAGCATGACAAAGCACATACACAATGGTGTTGATTGCATCGCAATATTCCCATTACATCCCGAGATATTGAGACACGAAGTTGACGCTTGAAACACCCGACATGCACTGCTAGCGCACGTCCTGAGGCTCAGGCGTGAACCCCATGCTGCCCGTAATCGCAATGTGATTGACATGCATACATTCCAGCAGGTATTTATCCCATAGGCTAGGGGTGATGCGGTTCTGTAACATATCTGTGTACCACAACGTTAGTCACAAAGTTAACTTCGCTTATCGTTAATCCGTTACTAAAAAGGTAATGCCATTCAATGTTAAAACTTTACTTTACTGTAGATCTAGCGCAAGTGACAGTTAATCATTCACCTGTAATAGTAAAAGTCATGTTGATGGTTTTAGTGAAACGAGCAAGTGGACTAAAAGTTTTACCGTTGTTTAGGTAAAAATGTTTTGATTTGGGAAGTTCAGATAGCACATAGAAGATGAATGTAAACATGTTTAACCAATTAGTTTTATGTGATTCTTGAGTTTCTCCCAGCGTATTTGATAATCAAAATATCCACGGGTGTACTGCCGGTCTACAGTGTCCAACGGGCACAATATTTCGGCGATCATACATGTCGCCATCATCAGGTGAACTGACGGACTGAGCTCCTGTGAACGTGCCAGCACGGAGATCCGTACACTATGGCTGCTCAGGGGGAACTGGGTTCGGTCACGGCGGCGGCCGATTTAAAGTCGGCGGTCGCTGAACATTGTTTCTCGGAAAATCACGCTATGGAGTATGAACACACGAGGATTCTGGTATAGACGTCGAGATACTGGGACAGCGTTGTTAGAGAGGCCATCGAAATTCGCACCAATGACGACCTCATAAACCGCGACTGTGGCTATAATCTTAGCAAGGCTTGGGAACCAGCGATTGGGTTAATCAAGAGTAAATCGAGCAAATGTATAGTTGTGACGACCACGGCGGACAGAGCCATCACACCAACGTCATCTCAGACGCCGTCGCAATCTGTTCCACTGCGCGACGGTGGCACGTGGCGCAGACGGCGGAGTGAGCGCGCCGCAGGCGGAGGGTATTTAAATCGGCCGCCGCCGCGACCGAACCCAGTTCCCCCTGAGCAGCCATAGTGTATGGATCTCCGTGCCGGCACGTTCACAGGAGCTCAGTCCGTCAGTTCACCTGATGATGGCGACATGTATGATCGCCGAAATATTGTGCCCGTTGGACACTGTAGACCGGCAGTACACCCGTGGATATTTTGATTACAATTAGTTTTATTATCACATAATTATCAATGTTATGTTTATCTAATGCGTTAAATGACAAATTGTTGCAAACAAATGTTTCTTAACATCACTGGGTAAAATGGCCCTTTGTAGAAACTTCCACTGTGATACCAGCACTACATACTAAACATAGTGTTCACATCTCATGCTCAAAGTGATGCCCATTGGCTTGCATACATAGGGTCACTCTGCTGATGAAGGATGCCCTACTTCGTGCTACTGTTTCCTCTTTGATGGCTGTACAAGCATCAATAATGCGTTGCTTCATGTCCTCTGGTGTTGTTGGTTCATGTTGGTAAACAGCATCCTTCACTGCTCCCCAAAGAAAATAATCCAGCAGTGTAAGGTCCGGAGATCGGGCAGGCCACCTAACTGGGCCACCTCGTCCAATCCACCTACCAGGGAACTTACGGTTCAGAAGTCGTCGTGCTCATAAGGCGTTATGTGCAGGGCATCCATCATGCTTATACCACACGACCATTCTCCGGTTCAGAGGTATGGTGTCCAAGAGAACAGGAAGATTGTGTCGTATAAATCTGGAGTATTGTCTGCCATTTTGGATGCCATTTATAAAGAAAGGTCCGATAATGGTATCTCCAATAATCCCACACCAAACATTAACTTTCCATTGACATTGATGCTCTGCCTGATGGAGCCATTTTGGATTGTCTGCAGACCAATAATGCATATTCTTCATATTGACAATTCCTTTGTTGGAGAATGATGCCTCGTCAGTAAAGAGAACATCTGCAAAAAAATTTGGATTAGTCAGAAGTTTTTGCTGAGCCCACCGACAAAATGTTACCCTATTGTGGAAGTCATTTCCATGAAGATCCTGGTGTAAATGAACATGGTAAGGATGAAATTTATGACGTTTAAGAATAAGCTGTGCACTTGATTTCGACACACCAACTTCACATTCAATTTGACATGTGCTGATTTGAGGATTCACAGCTATGGTAGCGAGCACAGCAACTTCAGCACGTTCATCTGTGCGTGTTCTAGGACGATGTCGAGGTCTTGAATTTAAGCTTCCCGTTTCACGTAGACGAGATGTGAGATGACCAAACATCCGGCGCGAAGGTGATGGCTTGTCAGGGAATCGTCTTCTGTACAGTCGTTCTGCCTGAACAGCATTTCGTCCACCTACAACGGGGTACAGTACAGGTATGTAGAGTAGGGTAGAAAACAGACATATTAACTTAATAATCATAATTTTCGCTAACAGTACTATCAACAAACAAGCAATCTCATAACGTATTTCCCGTCAATGTACATTCTCCATAGATCAGCAGCATTTCTACCATATCTTCATGTGTGTACATTATACTGTACAGTATAAGTTCCACAACACAACGTTTATTCACAATGTGTACTACCTCCGTGCCGTCACTAAATTACTCTGATGCATGACTACACTGGCAAGCGGTGTACTGCATGCCAAATCAACAACAAATGGGATGCTCGGAGGGTGGTGGAGTACAGGAGTTTGCATGGGTCGCAAATCATAAACAAGGCGAAGTGGTAACTGTGGCAGTAGTGGGAACTACGTTGGACACTTGACTAGGTAGAGCCAGGCCCTGCGCGACAGGCACAATGGGTCATTTAACGCATTAGATAAACCTTATTTTGGGTGTGCAGGATAAATAAGACAACCTGACGGGTGTACACCGATCGGTACTGGTTCATATTGTGTACGTAGATATGTAAAACTTGCAAGAGGGAAACCATTATGTGCTTATGAGAGTTGATGGCAGCAGACCGTATTATTCGTTTCGGACCTCTTGATAAGTATGGAGGTGTGATTACACATGTCCATCACATTGCGATTACAGGCAGCATGGGGTTCACACCTGAGCCTCAGGCATGTCGGGTGTTTCAAGCGTCAACTTCGTGTCTCAATATCTCGGGATGTAATGGGAATATTGTGATGCAATCAACACCATTGTGTATGTGCTTTGTCATGCTATGGATTGCTGAAGAAAAAATATAGGAGGTCCATTTAAAAAAACATAAGTTTGTGTTAAAAAACACATATGCTTTGGTTTTAGAATGTTTCCAAATATGTACATTCATGGGCCCCAGCCCTACATTGATACCGGTGAAAGTCGTTTTCCAATAGCTGTTATTGTTCCAGAGATATTTTGGGTGGACAAGATAGCTGGGACAACCTGTATACATCTTGATAACATACTCATCATCTCACATTCTGTGGACAAGCACTCACAGCACCTAGAACAAATTCTGGCCATGTTGCATGAGGCAGAGTGGTCATCAACAAGACAAAATCACAACTTCAGCGGATAGAAGTTACCTTCATCAGGCACACTCTTAACACTGCTGGCATCAAACTGACAACTGAACATATGCCCTTCCTCGCCCGGAAACATACCATGGCCTATGACAATTCCTCAGGATTCTCAACTTCTATGTTGAAAGCTCCTGTAGACAGTCAAGTTACAGATCCCACTAACAAACACCTACAAAGGCAAACACAAACAAAGTAAAAGGAAATTACTTTCAATGCCAGAAATGATGGAATCATTTCACCATGCAAAAATTGTGAGTTTCAGGTTGTAACGTTGGCACACCACAACCAGATGTGCAACTGACACAGCCAACATTCAGATGCAAGCAACACCGCAACAGACTGTTAATGGTGTGCCACAACAACTTCGATTTTTCTCCAAGAAACTCTTGACCACACAGTGAAAATGGTCAGCATTCAACCACAAGTTGCTTGCAGTTTACTCTGCTGTTAGTTATTTCAGTCAAGAAAATGGAAGTCACCATGTAACACTATTTACAGATCGTAAGACCTTGGTTGATGCCATTTGCGATTCATCTGCCGACGCGAAGCCTTGATGTTTCTGTCACTTGCATCTTATCGGCCAGTACACAGCCAACATTCAATACGTGCATGGAGATGATAATATCATGACCGGTTATTTCTCACAACCTTTTGCAATCTCCCTACAATATGACTAAGAATGCATGGCACAAGAACAAACAAAAGAACCCACCATCACTCAGCAACTCACTGACGCAAATACAAACCCCCAGATCTAACATTGGTGATTATGTCTCATACTGCATAAAACATTTAAATATAAGTACAGTTACTGTTATTAATAAATCAGTCATTCGCTCACACTGTGACAAAGCAAGTTGGGATATTTTTATCTCCCCTCTTGTTTTGTCATCTGCCTCCTTACATTCATTTTATCGCTTTTAACTAATTACTTTTGACATATATGAGTATTATCTGCATATTCATAAAAGAGAAAGGTTGGCCCTCAGTTTTAAAGAATATAACACCAGATCTAACGTTGTGCTTAGTTTATGTATGTAATTGATTGATCTAATGTTGTGCTTAGTTTATGTATGTAACTGATTCTATAATTTATTTTGACTATTACAAGTTAGTATCTTTCACTATAGGTTGACATCAGTAATTGTTTCGTAACTTAAATTCTATTGTTGACATACAAACAAATATAAATTCTGTACTAATTATAAACATTTGGAGGAACAACAAATAGTATTCCTAAATGATCTATTTAGCTGTATTCGAAAACATGTTAGCAAAACCAGCCTTTCATTAATTCCAAAGTAATTAACAGTTTTGTCAAAAGTATTGTTTGCTTAACTATATATGTTAATTTCATGATTTAAACAAATAATTCAGCTTAGAAGAAATTTTTAAAAGGAACCAATTTTTCTATGTATTCAGTTAATCGAATGAGTTATGTTTTAATTGAAATTTCTGTAAATTAAACTTCAAACAATGTGTAGTTTCAGCACCTACTACTGTGATGATATACAAGGCCCCAATTTTTGGTCATGAGTCAGTCAGTCCACGGCCGAGTTTCAGATGAGGAACCTGTGTTGGTTAGAATGACAACAATGCATCAACTTAACAGTGAAATAAGTGTTACATCAATAGGCCGTGTGTTAAAGTAGTGACAGCGTCTGCTCCATACATACCTGATTATTCTGAAAGAACTGTGAATTATGTGGTTATGTTTTTACTGCTCGTAGATGTTCAACAGGAAACTTTGTAGCAGTATGTGGATGTTCACCTGCAAACTATTAATGACGCTTGTGGAAAGTTAAAAAATAGTGCACTGGCCATATTAAATGTGTCTATGGGGGGAGGGGGGGTGGGGTTGTAAAAAGTGAAAGTAAACTTTTGTGAAATGCAACTGTATACCTGTGGGCTACATTTTTTACCGTAGTCAGTGTCCAAATTACGAACCCCATTTTTCAGCCAGTGTAGCAACACAGTACATCAACACCGAGGACAACAAAAGAAAAAATAAAGCAGGCAGAACTGCTACATATGGTGACCCGACATGAGGACTATTGTATGTGGGCACAATAAACTAGAACTCATGACATTTGACAGTGAAGTGTGGACTCGAGCAGTTCACAGTTTTAAATGGAAGAGATGCTACAGCCAATCACCACTTGCATTTCATGGCCACAGTAGGACAGCAGCCAATCAGCGAGCAGGTTCTATTGCAGCAGCCATTGAGTACAGGAGCAACCAATCAGCACGCAGGTAGACACAGCTGATGAGATAAACAAGACGCCTTGCCAAGAGAATTAAAAGTTCCCGCAGCCTTGCAGATCCAGATGACAACAACAATAGCAGCAGCAGAAGAAGAGTGAATGAGAATACGGTAATTTCATAGCAAAAGCTGTTGCATTAATACATACATAATGAGTGACCTTAATGGACAAGACTGTGCGACAGAGGACAAAGATGTAGAGGTAAAGTTGTTAAATGAATGCAAGGATGTAAGTGCGATGTGTTCTGTAGACCATAATAGTTATCAGACATGAATGTAACTATGAAGGATGGGGACGAATGTCCTATTGTAAAGAGCAAAATGGACGAAAACAGAACTGAAGTAGATGAAGCCATTAAGGTTAAGGAGGAGGAATCTAGTAGAGAAAGTCAGCAAGGGCAACAGTTTATGGCGGACGGAAACTTGGAAACGATGTTAAGGCAAATTATGAGTAGTATACGAGGGGCGTTTTAAAAGTCCTTGGAAAGTCCGAGAGATGGCACTACCGGCACGTATCAAGGTCATGTTTAGTTAGTAGCATCTTTGGAAAGAATTCACACCAAGTTTCAGCCATATTGGTCTATTTATTTGTTTTTGGCATTCGTGTGAATCAAGGAAGTCAAGTGATTGTCAAAAAATGGACGAAAAAGAATTTCGTGTGCTGATTAAACATTAGTTTATGAAAGGCAAAGCGCCTCAGGAGACTAAAGAGAAGCTTGATAAACATTACGGTGACTGTGATCCTTCGATTAGAACAGTTTATAAGTGGTTTCAAAAGTTTTGGAGTGGCCATATGGGCACAAGTGATGCTGAATGTTCCGGATACCCTGTGGAGTTTACAACTCCAGAAATCATTGATAAAATCCATGATATGGTGATGGATGACAGAAGAGTTAAGGTGCGTGAGATTGCTAGTGCTGTGGGCATCTCAAATGAATGGGTACATAATATTTTTCATAAGCATTTGGACGTGAGAAAGCTATCTGCAAGATGGGTTCCATGATTGCTCACGCTTGACCAAAAACAGACTCGTGTGAAGTGTTGCATGGACGGTTTGCAGCTGTTCAGGAAGAACCAGATAGGGTTGGTAGAAGAGATAGAGAAGATCCAATGGAGAGCAGCGCGCTTCGTTACAGGATCATTTAGTAAATTACGGAGATAATAGATAAACTCCAGAGGAAGACTCTGCAAGAGAGACGCTCAGTAGCTCGGTATGGGCTTTTGTAGAAGTTTTGAGAACATACCTTCACTGAGGAGTCAAGCATTATATTGCTCCCTCCTACGTATATCTCGCGAAGAAACCATGAGGATAAAATCAGAGAATTTAGAGCCCACACAGAGGCATACCGACAATCTTTCTTTCCATGAACAATATGAGACTGGAATAGAAGGGAGAACCGATAGAGGTACTCAAAGTACCCTCTGCCACACACCATCAGGTGGCTTGCAGAGTATGGATGTAGATGTAGAGTTGTAGAAGAATCCGTAGGACTTTAAGTGCCGTTTTGTCACTGTGGATGAAATATGGATACATTACTACTGAGACCAAACAACAATCTAAACAATGGGTTACCAAGGGAGAATCTGCACCAAAAAAGGCGAAGACCATTCCTTTGGCCAGATAGGTTATGGCAGCTGTCATTTGGAATTCGCAAGGGATAATCCTCATTGACTGTCTGGAAAAGGATAAAACTATTACAGCTGCATATTATTCATTGTTATTGGACCATTTGAAAATCAAGCTGCAACAAAAACACCTGCGATTGAACCGCAAAAAAGTCCTTTTCCATCATGACAAGGCACCAGCAGTTGTGGTCGCAAAATTAATGGAAATAGGCTTCCAACTCGTTTCACATCCCCCCTATTCTCCAGACTTGGCTCCCTTGGACTACTATTTGTTCCCCAATTTGTAGATATGGCTGGCAGGACAAAGATTTTATTCAAACGAGGAAGTGATTGCAGCAACTAATGGCTATTTTGCAAACTTGGACAATTCCTATTATTTAAAAGGGATCAACAAATTAGAACATCATTGGATGAAGTGTATAGGTCTACAAGGAGACTAAGTCGAAAAATAAAAAAGGTTTGCTGCAAACACGTAAGTAGTTTTTATTTTTGCAGGGACTTTTCAAACGCCCCTCATATGTAGGGTGGGAAAGGAAACTGATAGCATTAGAACTGACATGGTTAGCTTAAAGGATGAACTGAAAAAAGAAATTAAAAAGGAGATTCAGGTAGTCAGCTTTAATCTTTTAGAATTAAATAAGACATTGGATGCTGATAATACTAATGAGAAATTAACATTGAGTCATAAATGTGTGGAAAAGAGAGAGAAGCTTTGTGAAGACAATAGTATGAAGGTGGAGGTTTCCAAGAAACAATGTGCTGAAAAAAGGGTTAAACTTGAGAATCAAATCGATAAGATTAAAAATGATTTAGAAACTGAGGTAGTAGCCAAGTGTGCAGTAGTGGTAGGAAAAATTAAGTGAAAATGTACACTCCTGGAAATGGAAAAAAGAACACATTGACACCGGTGTGTCTGACCAACCATACTTGCTCCGGACACTGCGAGAGGGCTGTACAAGCAATGATCACACGCACGGCACAGCGGACACACCAGGAACCGCGGTGTTGGCCGTCGAATGGCGCTAGCTGTGCAGCATTTGTGCACCGCCGCCGTCAGTGTCAGCCAGTTTGCCATGGCATACGGAGCTCCATCGCAGTCTTTAACACTGGTAGCATGCCGCGACAGCGTGGACGTGAACCGTATGTGCAGTTGACGGACTTTGAGCGAGGGCGTATAGTGGGCATGCGGGAGGCCGGGTGGACGTACCGCTGAATTGCTCAACACGTGGGGCGTGAGATCTCCACAGTACATCGATGTTGTCGCCAGTGGTCGGCGGAAGGTGCACGTGCCCGTCGACCTGGGACCGGACCGCAGCGACGCACGGATGCACGCCAAGACCGTAGGATCCTACGCAGTGCCGTAGGGGACCGCACCGCCACTTCCCAGCAAATTAGGGACACTGTTGCTCCTGGGGTATCGGCGGGGACCATTCCCAACCGTCTCCATGAAGCTGGGCTACGGTCCCGCACACCGTTAGGCCGTCTTCCGCTCACGCCCCAACATCGTGCAGCCCGCCTCCAGTGGTGTCGCGACAGGCGTGAATGGAGGGACGAATGGAGACGTGTCGTCTTCAGCGATGAGAGTCGCTTCTGCCTTGGTGCCAATGATGGTCGTATGCGTGTTTGGCGCCGTGCAGGGGAGCGCCACAATCAGGACTGCATACGACCGAGGCACACAGGGCCAACACCCGGCATCATGGTGTGGGGAGCGATCTCCTACACTGGCCGTACACCACTGGTGATCGTCGAGGGGACACTGAATAGTGCACGGTACATCCAAACCGTCATCGAACCCATCGTTCTACCATTCCTAGACCGGCAAGGGAACTTGCTGTTCCAACAGGACAATGCACGTCCGCATGTATCCCGTGCCACCCAACGTGCTCTAGAAGGTGTAAGTCAACTACCCTGGCCAGCAAGATCTCCGGATCTGTCCCCCATTGAGCATATTTGGGACTGGATGAAGCGTCGTCTCACGCGGTCTGCACGTCCAGCATGAACGCTGGTCCAACTGAGGCGCCAGGTGGAAATGGCATGGCAAGCCGTTCCACAGGACTACATCCAGCATCTCTACGATCGTCTCCATGGGAGAATAGCAGCCTGCATTGCTGCGAAAGGTGGATATATACTGTACTAGTGCCGACATTGTGCATGCTCTGTTGCCTGTGTCTATGTGCCTGTGGTTCTGTCAGTGTGATCATGTGATGTATCTGACCCCAGGAATGTGTCAATAAAGTTTCCCCTTCCTGGGACAATGAATTCACGGTGTTCTTATTTCAATTTCCAGGAGTGTAGATTCAAAATTGACTGAAATGGAGAAAAACGTGGAAGTGGTACAAAATCTAAAGCATAGAGAAAGTTACAGTGGGTCTGACTCTGACAGTAGTTGTAATGATGATAGCAATGATGAATCCATTAGTGATGAGAATGGGGTATTTAAATTTGTAAATGATAATGAGGGCAATATGTTACTTAAAGAAAGAATAAAGGAGGATAATATTAGGCCTAGTGAAGAGTTGGAGTTTGAGAATGGTAATGAGGAAGAGAACCATGCTATCTGTCATTTGACTGGGAAAAGATTAATGAGGATTTGTTGTATGAACAAGATCACATGGTAAGTAAAAAGGAAGTGTGGCACCCTGTAACAACAGCAAGTGCACAAGGTATACATGTTAAGTGTGTATTGGACAATGGTAGTGATTTGAATGGCATTTCACAGGCATTTTTTGAATCTATTAAGAACAAAGAGGGTATAGTAGTGATGCATGTTTATGGAATAAAAATTATTGGTGCTACTGATAAGATATCAAAGACTGTGAAACAAGAGGTACCATTAACTGTAAAATTGGCAGGACAGCTGTTGGAATGCAATTTGTTGGTAATTCTAAATCTCAGCATTGATGTAAATTTGGGACTAATTTCTTGTGCAATTAGCAAGTAGGGGGTTCAGCATTCTGTGTTGGATTTATTATGTGGCGATAATGCTTACCCCAGCTGTCTGTCTCATTTTTCACGTTTCCTGGGGCAGTCAAACTCTTCTCCTATCCTACCCGTATTTTATAAGTGAATCACAAACATTCTGTCTTCGACTATCATGTGATTTTGTGCAGTAGCATACTTTAGAATAGAAATATGTTATAAAAGTTTTCTTTAGCGTTATCTATATGTCTATTTATATTGTGTTGTGTTACTTATAAGTAATGGAGTCATAGGGGGACGGAAAAAAGTTAGTTGGTAACATGATCAAAGAATTTCTGTCGAACAAAGGGGTAAGGTAAACTGGAAATGAAAGCTGTCAACATATATGGAGGGTAATTAACACCTGAAGTAATCAGCTCATGGGTGCAGCAGCAATATGCAGTCTAAACCTTCTTAAATACTAGGTATTAATATTAATTGGGGTATAATAGAAGTGTTTGTGTTCAGTGCAATCAGTATATGGAGATAACTATCTACCTATAGTTGTGTGTCATGGTACAGCCTTTTCTAACATTAAGGAATTACAACTTTTAAACATTGTTGCCTGGAGTAATGTGAGTGGAATGTATTAGCAAGACTTGTATGTATATCTCCCTTCAGGCTAGAATACAGTGAAATGATAGTTTGTCTAAGTGATGATTTTATCTGATTGGTAATGAGAATTAAGTTTGCCTTAGCATAAGGATCGGTTACTGTGGAGTTTTTTTTCGGTAGAGTCAGTTTTGCATTAGATAAGCAGAGCAGGTGTTTATTTATTAGATAATGAAGCAATAATGAAATAATAAAATAATGAATAATGTTAAGGTCTTAATGGTTAGGGAGCCTGTCTCTGCAGTAGGGATATTTTTTGAGTATGCACTCCACTAGTTACCAAGATAAGAAATGTAAGTAAAATAATGGAACTGACAGACATGATTAATGAAAAAGATGGCTGCATACAAACAAATGTTGTGTAACTGTACTGATGATCTAATTTTGAACTAGGCAACATTGAGTACTGTTTATATTGTGCAATTCATGACACTGCAGCTGGAATGAGAGATTAACAGAAAGAGCAGTATTTACAAGTCATATGATGCTGCATCATCCGATCTATAGGTTATCTGAAAACTTCTATTATGAGCTTAAAGTGGTAATACTGGGATGATGAAAAGTAATTTTGCTGATTAACTGATAACGGTGGTGCTAGACTGATGTGAATATTCTGACAGGTCAACTATTTGATAACATTTTGTGGTTTTGTGAGAATTTAATTTTCTGGTTGAATGAGAGTGATGTGTCGGCAGCTGGGCCAACACCTTGTAGAATGAAGTGGCTGAAAGTGCACGCTAAACTAACGCAGACGGGCGTGAAGTACTGGAACATGAGACTTATTAATGAATAAGAAGAACAGTACGTAGCTGGAATAATATACTTAACTTTATTCTCTTGTTAGAATACATCTCTTGAATAGTAGTAAGCTATAAGCACTGATACAAATGGCGCCTTGCTAGGTAGTAGCTATGGAATAAGCTGAAGGCTATTCTATCAGTCTCTCGGCAAATGAGAGGAAGACTTGGTAGGTCTGGTCGCAAGCTATGTCGTCCGTACAACTGGGGCGAGGTCATGTCCGTGTCTTGTGACCTGCCATGTGGTGGCGCTAGGATTGCGATTACACAGTGGCGACACGCGGGTCCGACATGTACTACAGGACCGCGGCCGATTTAAGTTACCACCTAGCAAGTGTGGTGTCTAGCGGTGACACCACATTCCTCCCCCGCAAATCGGCGAACGGTCGTGAGATAAGGCTTCCGCCCGCCGTGGGGAGGACCCCATGTTGACGTATGCGATGAGGTGGGGAGCCTAACAACAGGCGAGGCTGTGCCACCCGCACCCGGCCATTCGGTCCGAGGGGAGCCAGGAAACGCCTGAAAACCTAGTCCAGGGTGCACGTCAACATGCGGTGGATGCGCACGTAATGACAGCGGAGGGGCCGAAGGGTCGACCTCCATTGCGTCGGGGAAGCCGACGCGCGACGACGACATCTGGTCCGGAGCGGGCAAGAGGTCCATGGCGGAGGACGGCTGGGCCCGGGAAGCGAGCGGCGGCGCGTGACCCAGGGAGACGCCAGGCGGCTGCAGCGAAGCGTCCGATGCGGGCGGCGCCGGCGGCGGCTGCGGCGGCGGCGCGACGCCATGAGGCAAAATGGAAGGCAGCGTCGGTAACACCTGGGGATGAGGCGAGCCAGTAGGTGTGTCCCCAAGGCGCTGACCTGACGGCTCCGTCGCTGAAAGCAGACGGGGAGCGGCAGAACCCAGGCGACGACAGAGGCGCAGCTGATTGAGATGCCGACGCACCTCACCAGAGGCCCCCAAAACCAAATACATCGCGCGGCCGAGGCAGCGAAGAATGCGCCCTGCGAGCCAACGCCGTGAACCGCGATAGGTGCGATAATAGACAACGTCGCCAGGAGCAAAAGCAGGAGTCTGCCGCTGCACAGGAACCTGATGCGGCGGATGCAGCAAAGATATCAGGGTACGATGAGGACGACCATGGAGCAATTCAGCCGGCGAGCGACCATCGCGGGGCTGAGAGCGATACGAAGACAAAAAGAGTAACAAAGCGTCCTCCCGAGAATGCGATTCTTTCAATTTCAACATCTGGGACTTGAAAGTCCGGACCAATCGTTCCGCGGCACCGTTGGACTGAGGCGAAAACGGCGCGGATGTCAGATGTTGAATACCATTGGCCTTGCAGAATGACTGAAATTCTGCGGACAGGAATTGTGGGCCATTGTCGGAAACAATAGTCTGCGGAAGACCCTCAATGCAAAAGATAGCAGACAAGGCTTGGATTGTGGCAGAAGACGTCGTGGAAGACATCCGGACAACAAAAGGAAAATTACTGAAAGCATCGACCACAACCAACCATCGAGCATTCCAGAATGGACCAGCAAAATCGATGTGCAAGCGTTGCCAAGGGGAAGTGGCTTTCGGCCATGCAAAGAATTTCCGCGGCGGTGCGGATTGGTGTTCGGCACACGCCACGCAAGAGGAGCACATATTCGTAATCGCAGCATCGATTCCGAACCAAGTACAGTGCTGACGAGCAAGTTGTTTCGTTCGCACTATACCCCAATGTCCTTGGTGAAGAAGCTTTAAGACAGAGGACTGTAACGAACGTGGGACCACGACTCGGGACTGATCATTATCGGAACGCAACAACAAAACACCACGTCGTACAAAAAGTCTCTCCTTGTGAGCAAAAAAACGGCGAACCAAAGGATCCTCGATCCGTGACTTTGACAAGGGCCATTGCGTAGCAACAAAACGCAAAACAGTAGCAAGGACAGGGTCAGCAGCTGTGGCTGTAGCTACACGACGAAAATCAATCGGAAACGAGTCGACCACGTCATCGGTTTCCGAATCAATGAACATGCAAGCAAGTTCGGAAGAATCGAATGCCTTATCCTCAGCAACAGGCAAACGGGACAACGCATCAGCGTTGCCGTGCTTAGCAGTGGACCGATACAAGATATCGTAGCGGTACTGCGAGAGGAAAAGAGACCAGCGAATGAATTTCTGCGCTGTACGCGGAGGTACAGGCTTGTTCGGATGAAAAAGCGATGTCAAAGGTTTGTGGTCCGTGATGATTGTAAAGTGACGACCATACAAGAAGTCATGGAACTTGGTAACACCAAACACGAGAGCTAAAGCTTCTTTCTCGATTTGTGAATAATTTCTTTGCGCAGATGAGAGCAATTTGGACGCAAAGGCAATAGGGCGATCATGCGAGCCATCTTTGTGCGCAAGCACAGCACCGATCCCGAAATCCGATGCATCTACCATCAACAAAAGGGGTTTTCGGGGATCGAATGGCGTAAGGCAAGTATTTGAAAGTAACGCCGATTTCAACTGGCGAAAGGCGCGTTCGCATTCCGTCGTCCAGACGAACGGAACACCTTTACGGCGTAAGCGATGAAGCGGAGCTGAAATGGAAGAAGCATTGCGCAAAAATTTATGATAATAATTTATTTTACCCAACACACTCTGTAGCTGTTTCAAATTCTGCGGAGCAGGTAAGTCCTGTATGGCACGGAGGTGCTCTGGACTCGGATGTATACCTTGGGCATTTATGACATGCCCCAGGTAGGGTAAGTCCCGAGCAAAAAAAACACATTTGTCCTTCCTCAAGCGAAGACCATTCTGACGCAATACCTGAAATAATGTGCGGAGATTTTGCAAATGTTCTGCTTCTGTCTGTCCTGAGATCACAATATCGTCCAGATAGTTCGCAGCAGTAGGGACCGACGCACAAATAGTTTGTAAATATTGCTGAAACAATGCAGGGGCGGATGCACACCCGAATGGCAGTCTTTTGAAGCGATACAAGCCAAGATGCGTGTTTACCACCAAGACGCGCTGGGAGTCTTCGTCCACAGGTATCTGCAAGTACGCATCTGCTAGGTCCAATTTTGAAAAATATTTTCCCGGGCACAGTTTGTCAAAAAGATCTTCCGGGCGGGGCAAAGGAAAAGTAGCAGTCACAAGTTGTGGATTCACAGTGGCCTTGAAGTCCACACAAAGTCTCAGTTTTCCGGAAGGTTTTGGCAAAATTACTAAGGGTGAGGCCCAGAGAGAAGCCTGCACACGTTCAATTACACCTTGAGATTCTAAATCGTGCAATGTTCTTGCGACCTCATCACGCAATGCGTGGGGAACATTGCGCGCTCTGAAAAATTTCGGTTGCGCGTTGTCTTTCAATTCCAAATGTGCTTCATAGTTCTTAGCGCAACCAAGGCCCGGTGCAAAAATGTCTGCAAATTCTTCACAAAGACTAGAAACACTGGCGGAAGGCACAGTCTGATGCACTGATAGTACCTGATTTACTATAGACAAATTAAACAATTGAAATAAATCTAAACCAAACAAGTTCACTGCACTAGAAGAACGAAGAACGTAAAATGACACAAGTTTTGTTTGTCCCTTGTATGTTGCAAGAAGGCTGCACTGTCCTAACACAGGGATCTGCTGTCCTGAGTAACTAGTTAACTTAACATTTGCGGCACGCAATGGCGGGGCGCCCAGTTGTTTGTACGTTTCGTGATTAATCAATGAAACTGCAGCTCCGGTATCGAGCTGGAATGGGATCACTTTGCCTTCAAAGTCTAAGTCCACAAAAAGTTTATTGTCCTGCTGACGACAAGAGCGACTGTCACGTGCAATTTGAACTGATACAGGTACAGAAGCACTTGCGACTTGACGGGATTTCCTGCGACGTCGACACACACTTTGGGTGGGACGAACACAGTCACTGTTAGCTAAAGTGTCACTGGACGGGTGGGAATGAACTACATTAATGTCCATGGGCGAAGGTCCACGAGCCTGATTGTCCTGGGTGCGATTCCGGCGCGAAGCAAAAGGCCTGGAATTATTGCGATTGTCTGATCTAAGCTTTTTCTGGCAAACACTTTGTACATGTCCTTTCTTTTGACAGTAAAAGCAAATAGCTTGGCGTGACGGGCAATTTTCACGCGAATGTCTAGTTGCACACCGCGGGCATGATTTCACTGCAGTTGCTTGCTTACGTGGCGCACATGTTTGCGAGCGCGGCTGCGACGGGCGCGAGGGCCGCTTAGCGTCCCGTGCAGCGGGCCCGGCGGGCTGATTAATGTGACACACTGCTGGCGAAGTTTCAAATGAGTCCTGAGCAAAGTCAAGTGTGTCTTGCCTATCCAATATGTCTATCACTTGTTGAAGGGAGGGATTTACGAGTTTCAAAATCTGTTCCCGTATGCGAACATCAGAAACGTTCTGTGCTATTGCATCACGCACCATTGTATCGGAATATGGGAGGCCACATTCACAGGCAAACGCGCAGTCTCTAGTAAGGCCTTGCAAAGTTGCAACCCACTCCCTATTAGTCTGACCGGCCGTACGTTTTGTACGAAAGAACGTATACCGTTTTGCAACTACATTTACTGTTTCTTTGAAATAGGCATCTAAAGCCGACAAAATTTCCTCGTAGGTCAGAGTTGCTACGTCGCGTCGGGGAAACAATTTCACTATCACACGGTAGGTAGACACACCGACACAAGAAAGCAAAAACGGCTGCCGCTCTGTACCTTGTATTCTGTACGCGGCGAGATGAAACTGGAACTGGCTGGCCCACTCAGTCCAGGTTTCGCACTCGGCCTCAAAGGGCCTAAATGGCGGTGCGACAGCGTTGTGTGGCTGCGGTAGCGAAGAAGCGGCGGCTGCCGCATCGGTTTGCAGCGCACGTTGACCCTGGACGAGCTGTCCAAGGGATTCCAATAACGCCTGCGTCTGCTGATTCTGCAAGCGAAAAAATTCGGACAGTACATCTGGAGATTGTGGCGAAGCCATGACACAAGCAAATCAGAGCACAAAAAGGGAAAAAGAACAAATCAGTCCAAAGCAGAAAAAACACTTTCTCTCGTCGCCATGTGATGTGTCGGCAGCTGGGCCAACACCTTGTAGAATGAAGTGGCTGAAAGTGCACGCTAAACTAACGCAGACGGGCGTGAAGTACTGGAACATGAGACTTATTAATGAATAAGAAGAACAGTACGTAGCTGGAATAATATACTTAACTTTATTCTCTTGTTAGAATACATCTCTTGAATAGTAGTAAGCTATAAGCACTGATACAAATGGCGCCTTGCTAGGTAGTAGCTATGGAATAAGCTGAAGGCTATTCTATCAGTCTCTCGGCAAATGAGAGGAAGACTTGGTAGGTCTGGTCGCAAGCTATGTCGTCCGTACAACTGGGGCGAGGTCATGTCCGTGTCTTGTGACCTGCCATGTGGTGGCGCTAGGATTGCGATTACACAGTGGCGACACGCGGGTCCGACATGTACTACAGGACCGCGGCCGATTTAAGTTACCACCTAGCAAGTGTGGTGTCTAGCGGTGACACCACAGAGAGTAGAGCTCAGAGTGGAGTAGAGAAGTGGGGCAATGATTAGATACAGCTTCCATACCCTTGATCTTGATTTGAATAGTAATCAAGTTATGTAATGGTGACTCTGTTCTTTTTTCATAGCCTAATGATTAGTATATCTATGCTACTGCACATCTTGAGTTTTTGATATTTTGAAAATGGAAAAGAGACCCAGATCTTTCAAGTTTAACCAGTTTCAGACAGTTATGACTAAGAGTAATGTTCTGGTAGTGTAATGTGCACTTGATTTTAAAATTTTTTTCTAGTCACTACCTTTCATACTAATTTTAGTGGTAATTATTTTAATGTTATGAGAACTATGTAATGTATTTATTTATGATGTAGTGTTAAACTTTTTTTAGACTTAAGTGGAATATTTTGTCTCTTTTTTCATGTACTGTAGCAGATGAGAACCACCTCCAAGGGAAGTGATAGCAGTGCATTTCCTTACTAACTGCCACTTGGACCTGTTGAAGGCATGGATAACTTGGTGAGAAAATTTGTAAAAGCTCATTGAAAAAGTGAAAGTGCTTGTGAAAATGACTAAACATTGAGCATGTGAAATTTTCTGTCTATTGCAACCCATTAGGATTTATTTTGTTTAGCAAGACAGGACTTGTACAAAGTGATATATATTTTAAAATGTAATCTTTGCTTAACAAAAAAGGACATCACATATGATGAAGATCTGTAATTTTTGTTAAAAGTATAATTTGTGGATAGTTTGTGATACTGTACAACAATACACAGTATGTAATTATTTTGTATGGGGATTTTCATATGGCCAGTTCACATATGTATAAATTTGAAAAAAAACATATGTACTGTAGTTTTTGATAAGATGTCTCATGTATTTTTCTGTGTGTAGATTTTAAACCCAATTTCTGGAGTCACTCGTGGTCATTGAATTGTCCAGTTGGCTATTTGCAATATCTGTCTGGTCAGTCCAATGAGGGGGTGATGTGACGAAACAAGCTGGGTATTTTTACTTCCCCTCATGTTTTGTCATCTGCCTCCTTAATTTTTTTTTCACTTTTAACTGATTACTATTAACATACTTGAGTATAATCTGCATTTTCATAAAAGAGAAAGGTTGGCCCTCAGTTTTAAATAATATAACACCAGATCTAATGTTGTGCTTAGTTTATGTATGTAATTGATTCTACAATTTATTTCAACTATTACTAGTTCGTATCTTTCATTATAGGATGAAATCAGTAATTGTTTCATAACTTAAATTCTACTGTTGAGATATAAACAACTATAAATTCTGTACTAATTATAAACATTTGGAGGAACAACAAATAGTATTCCTAAATGATCTATTTAGCTCTATTCGAAAACATGTTAGCAAAACCAGCCCTTCATTAATTCCAAAGTAATTAACAGTTTTGTCAAAAGTATTGTTTGTTTAACTATATATGTTAATTTCATAATTCAGCTTAACCCTTGTAGTAGAAGAAACTGTTAAAAAGAACCAATTTTTCTATGTATTCAGTCAATCAAATGAGTTAAGTTTTAATTGTAATTTCTGTAAATTAAACTTCGAACAATGTGTAGTTTCAGCACCTATTATTGTGATGATATATAAGGGCCCAATTTTTGGTCACAATTCAGTCAGTCCATGTCCGAGTTTCAGACGAGTAACCTGTGCTGGTTAGAACAACAACAATGCTTCAACTTAACAGTGTAATAAGTCTTAAACAATTAGGCCATATGTTAAAACAGTGACAGTGTCTGCTCCATGCGTACCTGATTATTCTTCAAGAACTGTGAACTATGTGGTTATGTTTTTACTGCTTGCAGATGTTCAACAGGAAACTATTGTAGCAGTATGTGGATGTTCACCTGCAAACTATTAATGAGGCTTATGGAAAGTTAAACAATAGTGCACTGGCCACATTAAATGTGTATATGGGGGGTTGTGAAAAGTGAAAGTAAACATCTGTGAAACCCGACTGTCCACCTGTCAGCTACATTATTTACCGCAGTCAGTGTCCAAATTACAAACCCCATTTTTCAGCCAATGTAGCAATGCAGTACGTTGACACCAAGGGCAACAAAGGAATAAATAAAGCAGGCAGAACCGCTACAACATGGAAAACACAACATTTTGCCAGGTAATTACAGTGTCACAGCTTTTGGGTCAGTGAGGGTGGCAGCAATCTGAAATAGGGAACAGTCAATAGGAACTGCTCCAAATTGTTCCGACTTTTTATGGTCCATTTCTGGGGGCCACTGTCCAACTTTTAGTGCTCTTACCATAGTTAGTCTGTTGGTAGCCCATAACACACCAATTTATGTAGCATACCAATTAATAATGAGATCAGTATCTACGAAGCCTGAGGTGTTGCCCCATGATGTCAGTATTAGCTCTTGACCAAAAAAATCTGACAACCACTGGATTAGCTCATTCACACACATTTGGTATCACTTTAATAGTAAAAGCCACAATGAAGCACTCATCTTCAAGCATCCATCCTGCTTAATGATGTTAAAATAGATTCTAGCCCCTTTCACAGAATAATTCTAAGCTAACCTAACCTTGTTGATTCCACCAAAAACTGATGAAGGAGATCAGATGCATCATAACCAAATTGTTGGCCAATGTAATCAGGCGACCTCTGGTGACAGCATCTGGTGATCATTGTCGATGACACGAATGCAGCCTTAGCAACACTTACTATACTTCTCATTTGATAGTTCAAAAATCAATATCAATAGCATCAGTTAGTGCTTAAATTAATTAAATCCTTTTTTCATTAGACATTTTCTCAATGTGGAAGTAAAATAATACATTTCATAAATATGAGTACACATTGCTGAATAGCCCCTGAAATTTAAAGAATATTTTAGTATGCACTAGATAGATATGTACACAGTAGAACAGTTCATAATGGGAGGAAATCTCCATGGCTTATGGTCACTCTTAAGAAACAGAGATTACTGCATAATAGGTTAGAACAAAGCATAGGGCTATAGATGGAGAGGTTCTGACTGGCTGTCAAGAGAGCAACGCGTGATGCCTTCTAGCATAATAGAATATTGTCAAATGATATTTCACAGAACCCCATATGTAAAGGATGTTAGTGACATCAAAGTTAGTGTGCAGCCCTAGTGAATGAGACAGGGACAGAAATTGAGGATAGCAAAGCCAAAACTGAAAGGCTCAATTCCATTTTCAAATGTTCCTTTACAAGAGAAAACCCAGGAGAGTTGCCCCAATTTAATCCTCGTACCACCAGAAAGATAAATGAAATAAGTATTAGGGTCAGTGGTGTTGCAAAACAGTTGAAATAATTAAAATTCAAAAATGCTCCGAAATCATTAAAATTGAACAATGCTCCAGGGCCTGATGGAATACCTGTCAGATTCTATCCTGAATTCTCAGCTGAGCTAGCCCCTCTTCTAACTATAATCTATTGTAGAATCCTCAGACAAAAAACCGTGCTCAGTTCTTGGAAAAACCGTACCCAGTTCTTGGAAATAGCACATTACACCCGTCTACAGGAATGGTAGTAGAAGTGATTGACAAAACTGCTGCCCAATATCCTTGACATCGATCTGTTGTAGAATCTTAGAACATATTCAGAGCTCAAACATAATAAGGTACCTCGAACAGAATGACTTCCTCAATGCCAACCAGCATGGATTCTGAAACCAATGACCTTGTGAAACCCAACTGGCACTTTTCCCGCATGATGCACTTCAAAGTTTTGGATCATGGCAGGCAGATAAATTTCCAACAAGCATTTAACTCAGTACCACATCTACGCTTATTGTCAAAAGTACAATCATATGGCATATCAAGTGAAATTTTTGACTGGATTGGGAACTTTTTGTTAGGGAGGATGCAGCATGTTACCCCGCGTAGACACTCACCATCAGATACAGACGTAAGTTCAGGTGTGCCCCAGGTAAGTTTGTTGGGACCCTAGCTGTTCACAATGTATATTAATGACCTTGCGACTAACATTAATAGGAACCTCAGACTTTTTGCAGATGATACAGTTATCTATAATGAAGTACTGTCTGAAATAAACTGCAGAAATATTCAGTCAGGTCTCGATACGGTTTCCAAGTGGTGCAAAAATTGGCAACTTCCTTTAAATGTTCAAAAATGTAGTATTGTGCACTTCACACAATGAAAAAATGTAGTATCCTTTGACTATAATATAAATGAGTCACTATTGGAATCGCCCAACTCATACAAATACTGGAGTGTAACACTTGGTAGCGATATTAAATGGAATGATCACATAGGTTCAGTCGTGGCTAAAGCGGGTCATAGACTTTGGTTTATTAGTAGAATACTGGGGAAGTGCAATTGGTCTACAAAGGAGATTGCTAATAAATCACCAGTGTGACCAGTTCCAGAATACTGCTCAAACGTGTGGGACCTGTACCAAATTGGACCAGCAGGGGATACTGAACGTGTACAGAGAAGGGCAGCATGAATGGTCACAGGTTTGTTTAATCTGTGGTGAGTCACAGAGATACTGAAGGAACTGAATGGGAAGATTCTTGAAAACAGCTATTAACTATCCCAAGAAAGTCTATCAAAACAAATTTTCAAGAACTGGCTTTAAATGATGACTCTAGGAATACCGATATATTACAACCTCCTATGTGTCACTCACATAGGGATCTTGAGGATAAGATTAGAATAATTACTGCACACACAGAGGCCTTCAAACAATCTTTCTTCCCATGCTGCCTATGTGAATGGAACTGCAAGAAACCCTAATAACTGGTACAGTAGGATATACCCTCTACCATGCGTTCAACAGTGGTTTGCAGAGTATAGCTGTAGATTTAGATGGTATTGTAGGCATAGGGATATGCATGTAGTTAGAATGGCAGTGACTGTTACATAAAGATTTTCCTTTTGTGAAGATTTACTATTCTGATTATGAGACTTGTACTGCACATTATTAAGGAGATTCAGGTGTTCTTGGAATTATCTGGTATTTCCTTGTGGTCCATGCATGTAATATATTTTGTTTAGATTGATTTGAATGGTTACAAGAGAATTTTTTGACTGCTACCTATTTATTTAGGACATTTATCTTTATGTCAGCTAATCTGAAATAACAGCTAAAATTGTATGTCCAATAATTAAATTGGAGAAAGAAGTGCAATTTTGAGTGTGTGTTACTTCAACAGGTTAATAACTTTAAACTTGTGTTTGAAAAATAAACTAGAAATAGTGATATTCAACTTACAAACTTTTCTCATTGCAGATCTGGCAGTAATATGGTACAGTATTTTATTTTGGGGTTTTAACCATAAATGTATTTGTTTATGGTAATTGTAGCTAATTTACTCCCCCCCCCCTCCCCCCCCTCTTCGGTGTAGTTTCGGAGGCTTTACAGCTCCATTATCAGGTGCCACTCGATGAACTGTATGAACTGGGCTCATGACTTAACAATTCATTGGGAGGCACCTGATTATGGAGCTGTAAAGTCTCCAAAACTACCCGTGAAAGAAAAAGAGAATGTTAGCTACAACTGCAGCAGATTTTTAATTCAGTTCTCATGATTCACAGTTGTGGGTGTTCTCCAAATCAGATTTTGTTTACAATGAACATTGTTACAGACATGAGTAATGGATGCAAGCCTCCCTTCCAGGAAGCTTATGTATGTGTTAAAGGACATATATCACAGGCCACATTCACAGCAATAACTCTCTCCCACTTGGAGTATACTGAGCTCAAAATCACAATTATAACTGCCCGCAAGGAGAAACATACATTCTCTGAATGCCTGTTTTGTTTTTTTTGTTACGGTCTTATGTTCTTACCTGTAATCTCTTCAGTTGCTCCTGTCTTTCCTTTTCTGCGAGCTGCTCCTGTATCTTCTGCACTTTCTCAAATTCCTGCTTTTCCCTTGCAATCTCCAGTGCTTGAATGCGCTGTCTCTCTTTTACTTGCTCAGCAAGTGCTTTCTTAAGCTCCTCATCTGTCTGTGCTTTCTTGCGGACAGCCTCTAGCTCTCTTCGACGCCACTCACGTTCCATCTAGCATTTTGAGGCCGCCAAAAACAAACCTTGTTAGTCATGATTATCACAGAAGAAACATATCTGTAAGCTATAGGAGTAGATTAAAAAAAGAAATGGAAGACATGAAGATTCCCACACTCTAAACTGAAAAAATATAGGAAACAAAGTGTTAGGAAACCAAAAATATGACTCGACATAAGAAACAACGAAAAAGGCCAGGATTGACTAAGCCAGGAGAATTACTTTTCAAAGGACACAATATGGCCTAGCAAAATACACTATCTGATCAAAAGTATCTAGACAGCTATTGATGGACATTAATATGGGGCATGTACATCCTTTGCTTTGATGACAGCTTGAACTCTGCTCGAGACATTTTCAGTGAGGTGTCTGAATGTCTGTGGAGGAACGGCAGCCAATTCTTCCTCAAGAGCTGAACTCAGATAAGATAGTGATGTTGGACATTGGGGTCTGGAATGGAAACAATGTTCTAACTCACCCCAAAGGTGTCCCATTGAGTGTTAAGATACTGATGTTGGACACTGGGGCCTGGAATGAAAACAATGTTCTAATTATTCATCCCTAAGGGCCCATTGGCTTTACTTTAGGATTCTGTGCAGGCCAGTCCTTTTCAGGGTTGTTATTGTCCACAAACCATTGCCTCACAGATGCTGCTTTATGACAGGGTGATTGTCGTGCTGATACAAACAGTCATCATATCCAAACTATTCCTTTACTGTAGCAGTACACAATGCTGTAAAATTTGTTCATATTCTTCTGAGTTTAGCATTTTCTTAAGCGAAATAAGCGTACTACATCCTAACCTTGAAAAACCCTCATGCAGTAACACCATCTCCTCCATATTTACTGTTGGCACTAACATGATAGGTCATGTTCTCCTAGCATTCGTCAAACTCAAGCCCTTCCATTGGGGCTGTCACAAGGTACAGCACGATTCATCACTCCAAATCACTCATTTCCAGTCAACCATTTGTCCAGTGGCATTGCTCTTCACAACACCTCAAACGTTGCTTACCAATGAACTACAGAAATATGTTTCTTATGAGGAGCTGCTTGACCAGCGTACACCATTGTTTTTAATTCTCTACGAACAGTCACTGTCCTTGCTTGATCACCGGTAGCACTTTGGAACTCATGAGTAATTCATTCCGCAGATTTCATGCAACTTTTTTTAATCACCCTCCCAATGATTGACGGTCCCTGTCCATCAGTACATGAGGTCTGTCTGGTCTTGGTTTAGCTGTGTTTGTTCTTCACATTTCCACTTCAAAACCACATCCAACAACAGTCGATGTGGGCAGCTTTAGAAGGGCTGAAATGTCCATGATGGATTTTTTGCTCAGGTGACATTCAATGACTAGTCCACATTTGAAGTCACTGAGCTCTCCTGAGTGACTCATTCTGCTGTTACAACTCCTCTACCAGCAACATATCACCACCACTCCCCAAACAGACAGGACTCCCTGTGCCCTGTGTTGTGTGAAGTAAGAGCATGAAGTGCTTTGCCTTCAGTTGACATGTGGTTGTCTTCTTCTTTCCCTGACTTCTGTGAGTGCCTTTAGAGATTGTTGGGTCTTCTTTCCTCTGCCACCAGTAGATGCACATTTCTTTTGAAATTGCATTTGCACTAAGTGCCTCGGATTGTGTGTGAGGGTGAACCTTGTCACTGTTAAGCTGTCACTGTTAAGCTGTCACAGTTCACCACATTTCTGGTCACCATGTTGTTGGACAACTGTTTAGGTTGTCAACAATCATTTGAAGCTGCCAATGCACCAGATGTATGCTGCCACTCTTTTATATAGCACTGCATCATAAACATACAGCACTAATTGTACTCACGTAGTCCATGGTAGGTCCACTGTACGTATATAGGATAGACAGACAGGCCGAGCATGGAGTCTTGGGTGATGCCAGCCTGGATTACATGGAGATAATAGACCCAGCTCATGCATGTAATGTGTGGTCTTGGAGGCTGCTGTGTATCAGCTGCACATATGATGTTGGGAGTCCCAGCAAGAAGAGCTTGTACAGAAAACCCTAATGCTATACAGAGTCAACTGCTTGTAGGACATTCAGCAGAAGGTCTCCAAAGTACTGTGAGTGGTCTGTTGCTTCCATGGCCTCTTCAACCAGACGAAGGAGCTGGTGAATGGTGGAATGTCCATGATGAAAACCATACTGGACATCAAGAGGAATGTCTTCATCTTCAGTATGTTGGAGCAGGCAATACAGATAGGCCCTCTTGAAAACTTTCGATAGTGCTGGCAGCAAGCTGATGGGTCTGTAGCTTTTGGGAGTTCATGCAGCCTCACGAGGCTTTGGAATGGCAACTATCTCTGCATGCTTCCAGGCTTTTGGGTAAATTCCAGTCTCTTTGACAGAGCTGAAGATTCCAGATATGTGTTTAGTTGCAGCATCAGCTTCAACATGTTGTGTTGATGACGTCAGCTTCCCTTGACTTCTGTGTATTGAGAAAGTTGAGTTGCTGGTGGACCTCATTGGCTGTGATTGGTCCAATGTTGTCTTCTTCTTCTTTGGCAGCAAGGAAGGGTGGGAGACAGTTGTTGACTATGGCGATCTAGTTGTCACCCAAAGATTATCAATGAATGTGAATGTGTCACTGCATACATCAGCTAGACCTTCTGCTTTCACATTCAGTTCAATGATCACTTCATTGCCCACTTGAAGAGGTAGCATGTGAAGAGTTTACCACACAAAATGTTTGGTACCTTGCCAAGCAGTTCCATCATCGATGCATAGTGCAGTAATCCTGTCTACCCTTGCTTAGTTACAATGCTCTTCTAGTTCTTTTTTGGCATCTCACTGCATGCTATTTAAAAGCCTTTTTGTTGCAGAATTCTGGTTGTGCTGATAATTATGTCATATTCTGTTCCTTTCTGCAATGGCCTCTATTAGGTGCTTTGAAAGTAACAGACAAAAATTTGATCTGTGTGTGTCATTCCAAGTGGCATCCAAGTATAGAGCTTTCTTGATTCTACATCACCTGGATTGGGTACTTGTGGTAATTCAGCTGCCAGCTGCACCATGTAACTGTCCCAGTCTGTCTTCCTGGTGGAATCCCATGTTTTGGAGTCCAGGTTAGGTAAACTTCTAGACAGAACAAGGTACATGGTTGGAAGATATCACACTGTCTACCTTTGCATGTATGTGATGCAGTACTAGTTTGAAGATTCCATTGTCAATTATATTAGGTTGTCCTTAGCTGGGATAAATGGTGGGTTGGCACAGCCCCTGCATCACCATGTCGTGATTCTTGATGGCATCCAGTACTAACTGCCACTGGTACTGGTGATCCTGGAATCCAAGTGGCGTGCTTCACGTTGAAATCACATTCCCGGAAAGACTTCCTTGCAAGGGACAGCAATGGCTTGAAGTCTCCAGTCTCCAGTGTTCTCAGCAGTTGTAATCCGGTTTTAAAGGTGATGCAATGCAACCCTGTGCAGTGTCAAGAGCAAATGCAGTTGCTTCAACAGTCATGAGTGCTGACAGATGTAGAAGACCATGGCATAACATGGAACAAATGTAAACTGTAGTTCCACCACTGACTTTAGGATGACCAGACCAGTAGTAGCACCAGTTGGGTACTCTGACATTGATGCCTGGTTTAATATTCACTTTTGAGATGAGCCATACATACATCCTTTCATCCACCTAAAAATTGTTGGAATTCGCTTTGATGCAGATGGATACCATTGGCGTTCCAAACGACAATTGCAAGTCCACTGTGTTCAAAGACCAAGGTGGGCTGCTGATTTTTATGTTGGTAGGTGGCCTCAATGCCAGTCTTGACTGCAGTGCTGATCATCTACAGAAGTTAACATTTCATGCTAGTGAGTTTTTGCATGTGCTCTCACAGGGTGCCCAACATACATCGTAAGAGTGGCGGCAAGAAAATGTTCTATTGAGGCACTGGTGGCTGTAGTGCTCCAAGGTGTTCCTCTAGCAGCACTGCTTGGATGCTGCATTAGCTAATTAGTGCTCTTGATGGGGGTTGCGATAGCATGGTGCACCATTGGCACTGGTTTGTGCATTGAGCCGTGGTCTGCATCTACACTTGGAAAGTGCACGTCATGTTTTGTTGCACTCAACATGCATTCCCAGTTGCACAGCCACTCTCTGAGTGGGGCATTGCAGAAGGCATCAGCAGCACTAGACTGACCTCATGATAGTTCATGAGCTTCGTGTTGCTTATTAAAAGAAATAACCCTTGCACAATCAGTATAACAGCTTAACAGCTCATGCATCCAAGTTGCTGACAAGAATAATATACAGAAGAATGGAAAAGAGGATTGACAATACATTAGATGATGATGAGTTCGGCTTTAGGAAAGGTAAAGGCACCAGAGAGGCAATTCTGATATTGCAGCTGATAATGAAAGGAAGACTAAAGAAAAATCAAGACATGTTCACAGCATTTGTTGACCTGGAAAAAAATCATTTGACAATGTCAAATGGTGCAAGATGTTCAAAATTCTGAAAAAAATAGGGGTAAACTATAAGGAGAGATGTGTAATATACAACGTGTACAAGAGCCAAGAGGGAA
Source organism: Schistocerca nitens (assembly GCF_023898315.1). Lineage (NCBI taxonomy): Eukaryota > Metazoa > Arthropoda > Insecta > Orthoptera > Acrididae > Schistocerca > Schistocerca nitens. The sequence continues at coordinate 844,993,125 of NC_064617.1, forward strand.
TAATAAGAGTAGACGACCAAGAATGAAGTTGGATTAAAAGGTTGAAAGACAGGGACATAGTTTTTGCCTCTCCTGTTCAATCTGTACAGTGAAAAAGAAATTATGGGAATACAAGAAGCGCTCAGGAGTGGAATTAAAATTCAAGGCCAAAGGATATCACTGATACAATTTGCTGATGATGTTGCTATCCTGAGTGAAAGTGAAGAAGAATTACATGATCTGCTGAATGGAATGAACAGTCTAATGAGTACAGAATATGGATTGAGAGTAACTCGAAGAAAGCTGAAAGTAAAGAGAAGTAGCACAAATGAGAACAGCGAGAAACTTAACATAAGGATTGATGGTAATGAAGTAGATGAAGTTAAGGAATTCTGCTACCTAGGCAGCAATGATGGACAGAGCAAGGAAGAATCAAAAGCAGACTAGCACTGGCAAAAAATGGCATTCCTAGCCAAGAGAAGTCTACTAATATCAAACAAAGGCCTTAATTAGAGAGAGTCGACATGCAAGTCACCGAAGTGGCATCAAATCGAAAGACTTGCACCCGGCGAACGGTCTACCCAATGGGTGGCCCTAGTCACGTGACATTTATTTATTAGAGAGAGAAATTTCTAAGAATGTTTGGAGCACAGCAATGTATGGTAGTGAAACATGGACAGTGGGAAAACTGGAACAGAAGAGAATTGAAGCATTTGAAATGTGGTGCTATAAACAATTGTTGAAAATTAGATGGACTGATAAGGTAAGGAATGAGGAGGTTCTGCACAGAATCGGAGCAGAAAGAAATATGTGGAAAACATTGACAAGGAGAAGGGACAAGATGATAGGAAATCTGTTAAGACATCAGGGAATGACTTCCCTGGTACTAGAGGGAGCTGTAGAGGGCAAAAGCTGTAGAGGAAGACAGAGACTAGAATACATCCAGCAAATAATTGAGGACATAGGTTGCAAGTGCTACTCTGAGATGAAGAGGTTGGCATAGGAAAGAAATTCGTGGAGGGCCACATCAAGCCAGTCAGAAGACTTAAAAAAAAAAAAAAAAAAAAAAAAAAAGGGAGAGAGAGAGAGGGGGGGGGGGGGGGGAGAGAGAGAAGAAAGTGGTTTGGACATCCATGGTAGCTGGTGACATGATCACCATCACAGTGGGTGCAGATGGGCTTCTGTATGCAGAGGTCAAGGCACATTCATTGATATGGTGCTCCCCATCACACTTGACACATTGAGGAGGTATGGCACAATGACGAGTGACATAGTCCTCTTACTGTGATGGTGGTGCTTGGTGTTAGGCCTTCCACTGTCACTCAGTAGGTACACACAGATGTGACACTATAGATTTTCCTGTTCTCTACTGTCAGGAACAATGATGAGAATCACGATTATCTTTTTGTGTATCCATGGTGATTTCATGTGGGACACTGACTGCTCATTGTATCTTGTGTTAACTACTTCATACAGGATGTAGCAGAGGTCAAGGGAGTTTGGGAAGCCTCTGAATATGACCTTGATAGGTTTCTTGGGAGCCAATGCATATGAGTAGAAACTGAAGTTACTGTTGGTAAAATGTAAATGTCGTGTGACGAGGGCCTCCTGTCAGGTAGACCGTTCACCAGGTGCGATTTGACGCCATTTCGGCAACTTGCGTGTTAATGGGGATGAAATGGGTGCGATTTGACGCCACTTCGGCAACTTGCGTGTTAATGGGGATGAAATGATGATGATTAGGACAACACAACACCCTGTCCCTGAGCGGAGAAAATCTCCGACCCAGCCGGGAATCGAACCGGGCCCTTAGGATTGACAGTCTGTCACACTGACCACTCAGCTACCGGAGGCAGACACTGTTGATAAGGAAGCCAGTTACAACAGCATGATCTTCAGCAATGTGTAGGAAAATCTTGTAGAGATCCTTTCCTGCATATCTGACAAAGAAGGAGTTGGCGATTCTGTTTGATGGGATGGTAAAGCACCATGTACTCTCCTCTATAATGGATTGGAACTGGAGGCAGTTTGGTTCCCCTTGCATGTGATGCAGCACTGGTGGTTGCACTTGGCGTCCCCTTGCATGTGATGCACCACTGGTGATTGCAGTTGACACGTCTTCTGAGACTTCAAGTACGACAATCTGGTTGTCTGTGGATTCAGTTTAGGGCGCAGTTCCTATCTGTACAAGTGGCATCAATTTGCTTCAAAGAATAAACCCATCAGCCTGTATGCTGCAGTGGCCTTTGCCACTGCTGTTCCTTTGTCTGGTGGTTTGAGCGGTTTTGATGGCTGACGCAGTCAATTTCTTGCATGTTTCCACACTGACAATGCCAGACCACATATGAGCAATGTGACATCAGCAACAATCCAGTGCCTTGGGTTCACTGTCATCAATCTTGCTTCATACTATCCTATCTTGGACCCATCTGATTTTCATATTTTTATAAAACTTAAAGAACATCTTTGATGACTTCACTTTGGTAGTGATGAAGCAGTGCAAGCAGAGGTGAGTTTATGGCTCTGTCAACAAAGTCAACCATTCTGCAGTGACAGTAGCTACAAACTGATGTCTTATTGGCAGAAATGTGTTCACTGGCAGGGTAACTATCTTGGGAAATAACTATGTAGACATGATGAAGAAAGATTTTAATAATGTTTGTTTTATTTAAAAAGCCTTAAGTGTTTTCACATTCAAAATTTGGGGGCAGTACTTTCCAGCACCCCCTCATATTTTGTTGAGAGAGTGTTGGAGAGAGTTGTGATGAGGATTTGGGATGTCATGGAAAATGACACATGCATCCCACAACAAGGATCACATAAAACTGTTTTAATCTGCCAGGAGTTTCATATCAGTGCACACTCCACTGCAGAGTGAAAATCTCATTCTGGAAACATCCCCCAGGCTGTGGCTAAGCCATGTCTCCGCGATATCCTTTCTTCCAGGAGTGCTAGTTCTGTAAGGTTCACAGGAGAGCTTCTGTGAAGTTTGGAAAGTAGGAGACGAGGTACTGGTGGAAGTAAAGCTGTGAGGATGGGGTGTGAGTCATACTTGGGTAGCTCAGTTGGTAGAGCACTTGTCCGCGACAGGCAAGGTCCTGAGTTCAAGTCTTGGTCCGGCACACAGTTTTAATCTGCCAGGAAGTTTCATTTCCCAGTTCTTCAATAACATTCAGTTGAAGTCCGCCTCCGTAGCGTAGCAGTATCGTTTCCGCCCACCACGCAGGGAGTCTGGGTTTTATTCCCAGCAGGGGACTGGGTGTTGTGTGTCCTTCATCATCATTTTCATCATCATTGACCCACAAGTTGCTGAAGTGGTGTCAATTAAAAAAAAGAACTTGCAATACGGCAGCCGAACTCTCCCTCATGGGGCCTCCCGGCCAACAATGCCATACGATCATTTCATTTTTTCATTCAGTTGAAATTTCATGTCAGCCTGAACAATGATTCTTTTTTACAGTGTTTTCAAACTGGAACTTTAATTATAATTTTTGTGGCAGCGTTCGTAGCGACAAACAATTCGCTGTAGAAACAGCTTACGAAGTCACCGCCACACTTTTAATAGCGGGCCGACCGGTCTGCTGGAACAGTGAACAGAAAGATGAAAACCCAAACACTCTGATTAAATAAAAGTCGGTACTTATCTTTATTAACGAAGATACAGGAACACAGTAGTGAACTCCGTGTCTACAGAAATCTGTCTAGTTCGAGTCGGAGCGGCTAGGTCAGCGTCGGCTGACGACAAACAACAACACTGCTGCGATGAACACACAACTGACTAGCAAGTACACAATTCGGTGGCGAGTATACAACTGAGCGGCAAATACAGAACTGTCCTAGCGCTCGCGACTCCAGCGCTTAAGAAACCAGAAGCCAGCGGTGGCGCGCGCAGACTTGCGGCGATTTCCTGTCTCGCTGGCGCTGCTTATGCGGACGGCGTCCAGACTTTGATGCTGCCAACCTTTTGGCAGCGGGCTCGGGTGGCATTACTGGCTAGGATATAACAATAATCACCCTGAATAAAAGTGGAATTATGTTAAGTAGCATTAATTATAGAAAGCAGCATGTGACATTTGCACACATTCCGCATGGTGGCGTTGTATGGCGTGCAAGTTTTGCACATTTGGCATTGTGTGCAAGGACGTCAGTCTGCATGTCAGCCTTTTCGTTGTTGTTGCTGTGGTCTTCAGTCCAGTGACAGGTTTGAAGCAGCTCTCCATGCTACTCTATCCAGTGCAAGCCTCTTCATCTCCGAAAAACTACTGCAACCTACATCCTTCGGAATCTGCTTAGCGTATTCATCTCTTGGTCTCCCTCTACGATTTCACCCTCTTCGCTTCCCTCCAGCACTAAATTGGTGATCCCTTGATGCCCCAGAATGTGTCCTAGTGACCGATCCCTTCTTCTAATCAAGTTGTGCCACAAATTTCTCTTCTCCCCAATTCTGTGAGTACCTCCTCATTAGTTACATGATCTAACCATCTAGTCTTCAGCATTCTTGTATGGCACCACATTTTGAAAGTTTCTATTCTTTTCTTGTCTAAGCTGTTTATTATCCATGTTTCACTTCCATACATAGCTACACTCCATACAAATTCATTCAGAAAAACTTCCTTACACTTAACTCTATATTTGATGTTAATAAATTTCTCTTCTTCAGAAACACTTTTCTTGCCATTGCCAGTCTACATTTTATATCCTTTCTACTCTGACCATCATCAGTTATTTCGCTCCCCAAATAGCAAAACTGATTTACAACTTTAAGTGTCTCATTTCTTAATCTAATTCCCTCAGCATCACCTGATTTAATTCAACTACATTCCATTATCCTCATTTTGCTTTTGTTGATGTTCATCTTATATCCTCCTTTCAAGATATTGTCCATTCTGTTCAGCTGCTCTTCCAGGTCCTTTGCTATCTCTGACAGAAGTACAATGCCGTCGGCAAACCTCAAAGTTTTTATTTCTTCTCCATGGATTTTAATTCCTACTCCAAATTTTTCTTTTGTTTCATTTACTGCTTGCTCAATATACAGATTGAATAACATTGCAGATAGGCTATAACGCTGTCTCACTCCCTTCTCAACTACTGCTTCCCTTTCATGCCCCTCGCCTCTTATGACTGCTATCTGGTTTCTGTATGAATTGTAAATAGCCTTTTGCTCCCTGTATTTTATCATTGCCGTCTTGCTGTCTTCAGACTTTGAAACAGAGTATTCCATTCAACATTGTCAAAAGCTTTCTCTAAGTCTATGTATGCTAAAAACGTAGATTTGCCTTTCCTTAACCTATCTTCTAAGATAAGTCATAGGGGCACTATTGCCTCGTATGTTCCAACATTTCTATGGAATCCACACTGATCTACCCTAGGTCGGCTTCTACCAGTTTTTCCATTCATCTGTAATGAATTTGAGTTAGTATTTTACAACCATGACTTATTAAACTGATAGTTCGGTAATTTTCACACCTATCAACACCTGCTTTCTTTGGGATTGGAATTATTATAATCTTCTTGAAGTCTGAGGGTATTTTGCCTGTCTCATAGAGCTTGCCCACCAGATGGAAGAGTTTTGTCATGGCTGGCTTTCCCAAGGCTATCAGTAGTACTAATGGAATGTTGTCTACTCCTGAGGCCTTGTTTTGACTTAAGTCTTTCAGGACTTTGTCAAATTCTTCATGCAGTATCATATCTCCTATTCCATCTTCATCTATGCCCCCTTCCATTTCCATAATATTGCCCTGAAGTACATCACTCTTGTATAGACCCTCTATATATTCCTTCCACCTTTCTGGTTTCCCTTCTTTGCTTGGGTTGGGTTTTCCTCTTGATAGTCATGCAGGTGGTTCTCTTTCCTCCAAGGGTCTCTTTAATTTTCCTGTAGATAGTATCTATCTTACCCCTTGTGATACATGCTTCTACATCCTTACATCTGTCCTCTAGCCATTCCCACTTAGCCATTTTGCACTTTCTGTGGATCTCATTTTTGAGACATTTGCATTCCTTTTCGCCTGTTTCATTTTCATAAGCCATTCAAATGGTGTTTATGTGCCAGTTGGTTGTATGGAATCAGTTCAGTAATATGGGTCAATATGAAGATATGACACGCTGGTAGAAAGTAGCAATCATTTTTAGACATGCCTATGTCCAAGATTTTGATGTCTGACTGATTGATTTCTTTATTCATCTATGACACAATGTACGCTGTATGAATGTTGTCAGTTTTTGATAGAATGTTTCCTGTTAAGTAACATACATGATTTCTTAATTTTTCTTTAGTTCTTATATTTAGTTTCATGGCAATGCTAGTTGTGTCATCAATGTGGTTGTCCAATATGTCTATAAGGAATGGTGTATCACTTGCAGCCATGTAACATGGCTTATGAACAGTGCCACAAAAAGATCCTAGCCAACATCTCGGAGAAGAGTCTTACACCTTGTAATGACAGTCAGTTTCATGCCAGAAAGGCATTGCCGATGTCAGAGAATGCAGGAGCGTGTTAGTCAGCTTCCCAGCAAACATCTTGAAGGGAAATGCATGCAGTACATATTCAGAATAGGGCACATCTCAAAAGGCCATTTCTCACAGTGGCACAAAAAGTTGTTCGTCCACAATGGACCAAACAACACAGAAATTTGACAGTGCCTGACGGTACATGTCTAGAGTGATCAAACATATCATAGTTTCACCTATTTTCAAATGATGCAAGGTATCAAGTCCACCAATGGCCCAAGGAGGCATTTAGCTGGCAGTGTGAGGACGTAATTCGGCCTAAAGGTAGTTTTGTGGTGTTTTTCTTGTCATGACTGTGACCCACTGATTCAAGACAGAGAGAACATGAATCAGGATGTTTAGTTCAACATTCTCAATGACCAAATGTTGCACTTTCTTCCACACCTTCATAAGTCTACTGTGGACACTCAGAGTCTTACAAGATGATGACAGCTATATCACAGAGCAGAATACACGTATTCCCAGTTTGATGCACACTCACGAACACCATCACACCCGAATTGCCCTGCTAAATCACTCAGTCTTATTCCCATAGGAAATGCCTGAGACTATACAGAGCAACAGGTGAAACATAGCATTCAATACCCCTGCAATTTTGTAGCTCTATTGGGTCTAGTAATCAATGAGTAGCTTCAGCTAAATATGGCATACCTGAAGAAACTTGTGGAGTCCCTCCCTACTCAGATTAAAGCTACTATGTAGGTTGGAGAGGGTGTTACATGGTATTGGCATGATTCTTCCAGAGGGTGACTAATTTCTTGTCCAGTGTGCTTATTTCTCAGAACAAAATACTTCACTGCCAACTCCTGCAAATGAGTTATGCCTCTCATCTGAAGTATATATGTCTGTGAAGACAAGCCTCTATTCTGAAGAAGGGTGTGAGTTCAAAAGCTCAGCAGTAATAACTTCCATTTTCATTGACTTGTCTCTAAGTTGAGTGGGTGTTCTCTCTATAGCTTTCCAGTCACAAGATTAAAACTTCAGAGTACAAAGTTAATCTGTTGTCACAACAGCAAAAATACAATCACTACATCATATGTGAACAAAGCAGTAGTAATGTTCATCAATTTCTTCTATCTCCTCTTTTTGTATGTTTAAATATTCTAAAGCTAGAGATTCAACAGTGTTTGCTGCTTCATGTGGGAGTATCAGTCCTAGTCTAACTGTCTCTTCTTATTGTCATCTGGTATTTTATGAACTGTATTTATAAATTACCTCATCTTGTACTCGCTGTGCATATATTTCTTCCATTTTTTCTTGCAAGTCTTGTTGCCGTTCTTGCAAAGAACGTAAACGGGCCAGTTCCTGTTCTTTTGCCAGTCTTAACTTCTCTTGCTCTTGTTGACGAGACCTATGTTGAGCCGCCTTTCGGCATAAGTATTCCTGAACCTGCAAAAAATTTTGTTTTTAATGGTCACTGCTTAAAACATATGAAACATCAGAGTGTAACATATTGATACAATAATTATAGATACATTAATCATTCTAAAACAAAGAGCAGCATAATTATTGCATTTCTTAGCACTAAGAATTTCTGTAAAATAAGTTGTTTCACAAAAATGTATTCACAAAATATTGCTCAAAATTTATTTTGTTACTGTTTCTTGAATATGACTAATTATAACAGTTTTGTGATCTGCAAAATGTATCAAGCCAACTGTTTGTATTAGCACTCTTTCCCTAAAATTTGGTAGTAAAGACTCTATATTCGCCATTTTCTATATAACTGACTTGGCAAGTTGGGATGCGTGTCATGCTACAAGAGATAAATTTTATAGGAGACATGGAAAACTTATTATACCACAGGACTGCTGGACTGCTCCTTTGGGGCTCACCGGGACATCATACATTTGTTAGAGATTTTTTAAAGTGTGAATCAACACAAAAAATGTTTGTGGACTCTTTGTCAGCGGTATACTTCAGTGGTTGGTATCTGCACTGAAATTGGGTCAGCACAAACAACTGCAGCAAAGGAAACTGTTTAATTTCCCATGAATACATGAACAGTGTAACAACCAAACAAACATAAGTTGTGCTGTTATTGCTAAAGTCATAATATTTCTCAATGTGATTGTCCTCATTATGCTACAGTCACCTACATCTGAAGTCTGCCAGAACACACGCCATCATTTCCAGAAATGTATAAGAGTACTGTAATGAATAAATGTCTTAGTGCCCATTCTTACTCCCCCCCTCTCCCCCTCCTTTTTGTGGATGCCTATGCTAAGCAAGTGCAGTATTATGTTGGTTAATAATGGTTTCAACTGTTGACATACTTGATTAATGAAAATAGCTTTAAGGGATAAAATAGTCCCTTAACAACACAGGGATCAGTTAACACCTCTTTATTAGGAGGATCTAAACCCAAAACTAACCAGTTGCACTGAGACACATGACAGCAGTGTTGGTTCTATGTTGACAGTGTTACATAGCAATATGGAAAGGTTTGCTATTGAAGATATGATCAAAAGCATCTTCTGTTTGGATTCACCAAATGTAATGGAAGAGCAGCACAATTACACTATGCTGAGCTGTTCCTGCAATGATGACGTTTACAGTACTTTTACCTTGGTACACAGATGCATCTAGGACCAAAAACTGTGATTTACTACGTAAATTATGCCTATTTGAATGTGACACTCCTCTTACACACATTACTTTACAGACTAGACTGAAAAATGATGCTGCTTTATAAAAAAAGATTAAAAATGGCATAGCTTAACTTACCTGAAAAGTTCCCATTGTTAGTTATATGTTACATACATCACTAAAAACACGACTCATTAAGTTAGAACAAACTGTTGTAATTCTGTTTGTAGTTCTATTAATATCTTACAAGCTTTTGGCTTTTGTTTTTCGAAGTATTTTATAATTCTAACACTGTATCAAGATTTTTCACAAATAACTGAAACTTTCCTGGTGTGGAATCAATATCCCAATGCTGCATGTTATTTTGGTCCTACTGCAATTAATTTCATGGGTACTTCCATATTTTTTCTGTTCAGTTTCACCATCCTTTGCCAAAGCTATTCTAGATTTGAAGCAAATACTTTCTAAATTCTGAAATTTTCACTCTCGCTGCTTAATTGAAGAGGAGCTGCTACTTTGTTCGATATACTCTTCCACAAACCTATATAAGTAGCTTGTACTTCTTAGTTCTCAAGTGTTGCCAATACAGATTTTATTTTGACTGTCAAACACTTTCTCATACTCCATAAACCCATAAAACATGGTAAGTATATTCCCTGCTTCTTTTTACAACTTCATTGACATATTTAGTTGATTGTGCTACACCTGCTTCTGAAGCCAGCATGTTCTTTTCCCTGGTTAAAGTCTAAAACTACTTTCCTTCATGATTAATAAGGATTTTTGTATAAATCTTGTATACCACTAACAGAATCATGGGCTTATAAACCGTTCTATATTCCCTCCTCTCTTTCTTGAAGGTTAAAACAATTACAGCATTGTTCCAATTTCAACCATTGTGTATACTATCAAACATTGTGTGAGTGACTGTGCAAGGTCTTATTTCACCACCTTTCTTCATGTTCCTACATCCAAAAAAAGCTTTCTATACATTTTTTGCTTTCTTTACTTTGTAGACAGTCAATAATTTGTTGTGGTGTAGTGATATGCATTGACGGTTAGAAAGCTGTAAGAGTCATTTCTGATGCCCTGTGAAATGTGTTCCCTCACTAAGGAGCATGCCATTTGTCATTTTGTGCTTACTGACTGTTGCAAGCCTAGGTTCATTCATACGCTTTGCATATCGACTAAATTACTCACCAACCACACAATTAATACAGACCTGTTCTAGGCACCAATCAACATGAAATTTCATAGGGCCTTTCAAAATAAAAATACTGAACTGTTTTACAAGTCTCAATGTCTTATCCAAAGTAATTTTGGAAATATTTAAAACTACCTAGGAAACTACAAATTCATAACTCTCTATTTCATTCAACATTCAGACACTTTTACTATGTTTTCTGAAAGTATTTCAGATGATAACTTAAGCTCAACACTTAGTCAACAAAATAAATAATTAAACAATATTTTATTTAACGGAATAAATTATGCAATGGTTTCATCTTACAAAAAGTAGTGTGTTTAATTTTATTTTTGTGATCTGTTATGCTGTCTGAGTGAATGAGCAAATGAATGCAGCATGTATATGGATAAGAAATCACTGAAATAGTGAATAACTAAGTGTGAGACAGTCTAGGAATCTGAATGTGCAGTTCTGACATCAGTCATGTACATGGGGGAAAATTCTAATTGTAAAATAACTAGTTTTCAGTATTGTCTAAACATAAAGCTTACTTCACCCTTCAAACAATTTATTTTATTTGCTTTTTTTGGTAAAGTGTCATTATGTAATTCCATCTAAACTGATTTCAGAACAGGGGTTAGTCTAAGGAGAGAGAGAGTACTGGGTTATCTGAATTCAAATTGGAAGTTGATTGACTACTGTGGCGTTCAGCCAGTCAGAGAATAGATCTTTTGAGCACTTTGGTACTGGGAGAGGAATTTCACGTGAGAGTTGGGAGGAGTCTATGGACAGCTCTGACACACAGCTCTAGATATTTGCATTGAGAATGAGTAACAGTAATTTTTTGTAGAATTTGGTTTATTGATGAAATTTTATGATAAGTCACAGAGAACACCGACAAAAGTATCACATTTTTTAGAGAGAAATGAGGCTTTCTTCAGGAGGATCATAAATTCCATGTGAACTTTCATGATCTGCATAATATTTGAGCTATCAAACAGTGTTTTTTGTGAACTGTTTATTAACCAATGAAAACTGTAGTCCTTTCAGTATTAACTGGTGGACAGTGCAGTTCTTTTGGTAGCATGTCTGACAGAAAACTTTTAAACTGGCTACTAGAGAGAGAGAGAGAGACACTGTGCCATAAATGTGAAAAAATTTGTGTGAACTCTGTTTATTTTTGTTTGTTCATTTCTGGAACTGTATGACAGGATGGATGTGGCAGCAAAAGTGTGTGTACAAAGTGACAATACAGAACAAATGCCGTAATGCGAGGACTTTCATTCATTTACCAGCTTCATACGGACCTGGTAAAATTAGCTCACTTTCACATCATCATACAGTTAAAGGTAGGAAAGTTCTTGCAGAATGCAAATGCTTTAGGATTAAAGCAGATCACTCACCAAATAGCAGAAGTGTTGAATCGTCAATAGGCACACAAAGAAGAAGGAAAACTTGCTAGCTTTCAGAGTTATCCTTTGACAAGCTGGAGTAAGCAAATACACACACACACACACACACACACACACACACACATACACACAGACCTGCGCTCCTACATGGTGCCAGCTACACTGACATTGCTAATGCTATTTTGCGGAAGATGGGGCTGGTTGTGGTGGGGATAGTGTTGGATTGGGTGAGTGAGAAGATGGGATGTAAGGAGAGGGACTGGGGATTGGTGGCTAGCGGCTTGGAGGGAGGCTGGTTTGCTGGTTAGGAATGAAGGAGCGATGGTAGGTATAGTTTTGGTGGCTGGCATGAAACAGCACACGATGAGGGCTACAAGTGGACATGAATTGGAAAGGGGAAACTGTTGGGTGAAGATGCTAGGACAGTAGCTTACCTGAGATTGAGTGCATAATGATTACAGGAGTGTAAGATGTGTTGTGAAGATAACCCTCATCTGCATAGTTCAGGGAAGCAGGTGGTGGAGGGAAGGATCCAGATGACTCGGGTTGTGAAGCAGCCATTAAATTTACCATCTTGTGCTCATCTGCATGTTGTGCCACCAGAAAGTCAACTTTTTCCTTGACAACAGTTTGGTGGTGGCCATTCATTCTCGTGGAGAGCTGGTTGGTAGTCAAACCAACATAAAAGGCTGTGCCATGTTTGCAGCAGAGTTGGCTTCTTTCACAGATGGCCCAGCCTCCGATGGGGTACGATAAGCTTGTGGCAGGACTAGAGTAGGAGTTGCTGGGTAGTGGGTTGGGCAGCACCTTGGGCTGGGAGTGTAAGTGGCAGAGGGTTGGACTACTATTTTGAGTGTGTTGGGTGGGTGATGAAACACCACTTTAGGAGTGGAGGGAAGGACCTTGGGTAGAATGTGTCTCTCTCAAGCCATATCCTCACACAACCCCAAATCCTCTTTCCACCCCCAAGAATCAGCTACAAAGAAGAATCTCCCCTCCCCTTCATCTCACAATATCACCCTAACTGGAACAACCAAACCACATCCTTTGCTGAGGCATTGATTACCTCTCATTCTGGGCTGTAGTAGACTGAGAGGCAGGACTCACATCCACCCACCCAGCACCTTCTATGCCAGTCCAACTCCTAAAGGCTTATCCTACACCATCAGAGGCCAGGCCGCCTGTGAAAGCAGCCATTTCATACACCAACTCTGTTGCAAACATTGCACAGCCTTTTATGTTAATAGGACTACCAACCAGCTGTCCACAAGGATGAATGGCCACTGTCTGACCACTTGGTTGCACAACATGCAGCTGAGCACAGCAAGTTCAATTTTAATGGCTGTTTTTCAACCCAAATCATCTGGATCCTTCCCACCACCGCCATCTTCTCTGAACACATCCTCAACTCCCGTAATTTTCCTGGTCTCATTCTCATGTAATCCACTGTCCATGCATCCTCCACCCAAGAGTTTCCCCATCCTCCATCCTGTCAACCCCTCCAATTCATGCCTCCATGTAGCCTTCAGCATGTGCTGCTTCCCACCGGCCACAAAAATTATACCTGCCACCACTCCTTCTCGCATTACTAGCCAGCAAACCAGCCACTTCCCTCTGAGCTGCTAGCCGTCCATGTCCAATCCCTCTCTCTGCCTCCCACCTCCCTCAGCCATCCCATGTGACACTGCCCCCACCACATCTAGCCTTAGTTGCCACAAAATAGCACTGGCACTGTCAGTCTAGCCAGCAAAATGTAGGGGCACAGGTATATGTGTGTGAGAGTGTGTGTGTTTGTGTACTCTAGCTCACCAAAGGATGACTACAAAAGCTAGCAAGTTTTCCTTCTTTTGTGTGTGCCTATTGACGACTCAATTCTTCTGCTTTTCGGTGAGTGGTCCCCTTTAATCCTAAAGTATCATCATACAGTTAAATGCATGCATGTTTCTGCAGAGTCAACTAAGTTGAGTACTTTCAATGTTAGTAGTAAGGTAGACCATTTTAAGTGTGCCACTGCACTACATTCACTGCCTGTAACAAATACAGTGCCCAGTTTATACATATGCCATTGCTCCCAACACTTCACTTTCATTCTTAGTTGTTTTCTTTTTGTTTGAAAATTTTCCTCCTCTATTCAAACAATGCAAAAATCAAATTACCCATCTCTGCCTGCCACCCTTCCTTCCACAATGACCTCCATCTGTTCAGACTATGCCATTCCTTAACCCTCACCAACATAGTCCTGCAAAACCTTATCAATCAGGCCCAAACCTCCTTGCAATACCTCCTCTCCATCTGCAAAATCCTGAGTTCCTGGATCCCACATCACACACTGAAACTCTTGCCCTCCAGGAACTAGAGCAACATGCATAACATGACCTCAAAAAAGTCTCCACCCTGTTCACTTGCTACTCCTGCCTTGGACTACTATTATCCACCATCTCCACAACAACCTCCAAGCCTTCCCCATGTCCCCTCATAGCTGACACACCCTGTCTTCCAGACCTACTACATTTATCCCATCCTCTAAAACTCCCTCCTACCACCATACAGAATCCATAATTTAAACAGAACTGAAACACAGTCATGAACCTTTCCTCCATAAGCCTTAGCCCCACAGAAATATCAGTCCTTTGCAAAGGCCTCACTTTTTGTCCCACTCCCAAATTCAACCATGCAAGACTTGTTACAGACTTTCTCTCCTTCTTCCAGTTCCTACAGTGGAAACACTTTTTTGCCCCCAACCCTACCTATCATTCCCCAAATCCCTCAACAAGCAAACTAATCTTACATCGGCAGAGGGGACCACAATCCACCACCTAAAAACTGATCCCAAATTTATAATCCTACATGCTGACAAAGGCTCCACCACTGTTGCAAGGATTACCTGGCAGAAGGACTCTGCCAGCTGTCAGATTCATGCATATAGAAACCTTGCTACAGTGACCCAATTTCAGAAATCCAGCAGGATTTCCAGTCTCTCCTCAAATCCTTAGGTCCATCCCACAATCTCTCCTTGGATTCCATCTCTCTCCTTAAGCCTACTGCTCCTCATACCACTACCTTCTACATGCTTCCTAGAGTCCATAAACCCAACCAACCAGGATGCCCCATTGCGGTCAGTTAATGTGCTCCTGGTGACAGAATCTCTGCTCTCGTAAACCAACAACTTCAACTTATTACCCTCCTATATAATATATAACAACCATTTCCTCCACTTATTTGCCACATTTCCTGTTCCTTTACCATACGATGCCCTGCTTGTCACTATTGATGCCACCTCCCTTTACATTAACATCCCTTATGCCCATGACCTTACCAACAATGAACACTACCTTTCCCAACAACCAATGGATTCCAAACCTACAGCTTCCTTCATAGTCACCACGACCAATAATCCCCTCACTCACAATGACTTCTCCTTTGAAGGCATTACCTACACTACTGGCCATTAAATTTGCTACACCAAGAAGAAATGCAGATGATAAATGGGTATTCATTGGACAAATATATTGTACTAGAACTGACATGTGATTACATTTTCACTCAATTTGGGTGTATAGATCCTGAGAAATCAGTACCCAGAACAACCACCTCTGCCCGTAATAACGGCCTTGATACACCTGGGCATTGAGTCAAGCAGAGCTTGGATGGTGTGTACAGGTACAGCTGCCCATGCAGCTTCAACACGATACCACAGTTCACCAAGAGTAGTGACTGGAATATTGTGATGAGCCAGTTGCTCAGCCACCATTGACCAGACGTTTTCAATTGGTGAGAGATCTGGAGAATGTGCTGGCCAGGGCAGCAGTTGAACATTTTCTGTATCCAGAAAGGGCCGTACAGGACCTGCAATGTGCAGTCATGCATTATCCTGTTGAAATGTAGGGTTTCGCAGGGATCGAATGAAGGGTAGAGCCACGGGTTGTAACACATCTGAAATGTAACGTCCACTGCTCAAAGTGCCATCAATGCGAACAAGAGGTGACTGAGATGTGTAACCAATGGCACCCCATACCATCACGCCGGGTGATACGCCAGTATGGCGATGACGAATACACGCTTCCAATGTGCGTTCACCGTGATGTCGCCAAACATGGATGCGACCATCACGATGCTGTAAACAGAACCTGGATTCACCCGAAAAAATGACGTTTTGACATAGGTGCACCCAGGTTCATCATTGAATACACCATCGCAGGGCACTCCTGTCTGCGATGCAGCGTCAACGGTAACCGCAGCCATGGTCTCCGAGCTGATAGTCCATGCTGCTGCAAACATCGTCGAACTGTTCGTGCAGATGGTTGTCATCTTGCAAACGTCCACATCTGTTGACTCTGGGATTGAGACGTGGCTGCACGATCCGTTACAGCCATGCAGATAAGATGCCTGTCATCTCGACTGCTAGTGATATGAAGCCGTTAGGATCCAGCACGGCGTTCCGTATTACCCTCTTGAACCCACCAATTCCATATTCTGCTAACAGTCATTGGATCTCGACCAACATGAGCAGCAATGTCGCGATACGATAAACCACAATCGCGACAGGCTACAATCCGACCTTTATCAAAGTCGGAAAAGTGATGGTAGGCATTTCTCCTCCTTACACGAGGCATCACAACAACATTTCACCAGGCAACACCGGTCAACTGCTGTTTGTGTATGAGAAATTGGCTGGAAACTTTCCTCATTTCAGCACATTTTAGGTGTTGCCACCAGCGCCAACCTTGTGTGAATGCTCTGAAAAGCTAATCATTTGCATATCACAGCATCTTCTTCCTGTCGGTTAAATTTCGCATCTGTAGCACGTCATCTTCGTGGTGTAGCAATTTTAATGGCCAGTAGTGTACATACCAGTCCAAGGTGTGGCTGTGGGCACCTGCATGGCACCACCGTATGCCAACCTATTCATGGGCCACATAGAGGATTCCTTCCTAAACGCCAGAATTCCAAACCACTCACCTGGTTCAGATTCACTGATGTCATTTTCATGATCTGGAAACCTTCTCCCCCATTTGCTTCATCTGGTCCTATTCAACCCAACAAGCCATGTTCCTCAATGTAAACCTACCAACCACCAGCAATACCTCCACTTCAACAGCTGCCACCCATTCCACACCAAGAAGACCCTTCCATACACCCTAGCCACCCATGGCCATCACATCTACAGTGACGAGTGGTCCCTCTTGAAATATACCAAGTGTCTCATCTTTCCAGTCACCCACCACCTCCCAAAGTCCCACCGTCCAGCCACAGAGTAGCATTCCCCTCATGACTCAATATCACCAGGACTGGAGCAGCTGAAACACATTGTCTGCCAAGGTTTCAACTACCTCTTGTTGTACCCTGAAATGAGGAATTTCCTATCCATTATCTTTACCACCCCTCCCACACTGGCATTCCACCTGCCACTGAACCTACTCAATATCCTCGTCCTTCCCTACATAACCGCTGCTCCCAATCCCTCACCTCATGGCTCATTTCCCTGTAACAGGCCTCGATGCAAGACCTGCCCCATACATCCTCCCATCACCATCTACTCCAGTCCAGTCACAAGCATCACCCCCAAACCAGTCATGTGATCTACAAGCTAAGCTGCCACCACTGTGCTGCATTCAAAGTGGGCATGAGAACCAACAAGCTGTCTGTCTGCATGAATAGCCACCGACAAACTGTGGCCAAGAAACAGCTGGACCACCCCCTTGCTGAGCATGCCACCCAACATGATGTTCATTTCAATGACTGCTTCGTGACCTGTGCCATCTGGATCCTTCCCACCAACACCAGCTTTTCTGAATTGCACAGGTGGGACCTCTCCCTGCAAAATATCCTATGTTCCCGTAACCCTCCTAGCCTCAACCTTTGTTAGTCAATGTCCTTACACATCTAGCCTTTTCCCTGTTACCATTCCATATCTACACAGCCTTCTATTCCACCAATGCACTGACTGTCTTTTTACTTCTCTCCTTTGCCACTACACTCCCCCCTCCCTGCCTTCTGTCTAACCTCCTGACTGTACCTAGCTGTCCTACCCTCTCTCCAGCTCATCCCTATATGCTCTCATAAGCAGTGCTTTACCAGCCCCCACCCTACCCTGCTATCCCTCCCCCTCTTCACCCCAGCCCCCTCCTTACCCCCACCACCCAGTAGCCTCTCCCATCATGCACTATTGCTCACAGTGTGGCCAACAGCAGCCAGAAACTGTTATCATGTGTGTGTGTGTGTGTGTGTGTGTGTGTGTGTGTGTGTGTGTGTGTGTGTGTGTGTGTGTGTGTTTTGTCTATTTCCGACGAATGGCTTGTTGGCCAAAAGCTCAACTTCTCACAGTCTTTTTGTTGTGCCTATTTGCGACTCAGCATCTCTGCTGTATGGTGAGTAGCAACTATCCTTTTCACAATACTCCTTCTCTATTCATTCGCATTAGGTTTTGCTGTCATTACTAAATGTGTTTTTCACATTTTTTATCCATTTTATACTTACCTACTGCTGTTTCTGTTTCTCCCTCTTTCTACTCAATTCATGTATGCAGCATTGTGTAAAAAGAGAAATTGTTTTCTGAATAAATAAGCATTATTATATGTGTCACGTTACAATGACCTCACCATACTGATTCAGTGTTACAGTCTCTCTACTTCATAATGAATGTAAATGAGAGATTTTTAATAAAAGCATAAAACTTTAAAAATTCACTGGATTAAGATATATTTTAAAGGTAAATAAGTGATAAAACTAGGATGAAAATATGGATCATAAGAAGATGGGAAGACAGGAGAAAATTCTTTGAAAAGCATATGTTCTGATATGTTTCCTTTTATTCTGTGTGTACTTTCTGACTGGTAATCCATGAACTACCTGCAGCTCATCATCAGTTGTTTGACATTTAAATCTTAGCAATTACACTCCTTGACTGATTTAAAACGTCTTTCTATTTTATGACACCATGCATTTTTTCATTTTATCATTTTCTATTTCCTTTTTGCTTCTTGAAGCCAGTGAAAGACCTGCTACAAACTTTTGAAAACTAGAGATTTTATTTTCCAATGGTCATTCACTGTACCCTGTGACAACAGCACTGCAATTAACAATGGCACACTGAGGTTAATGTGCTTAATATCGCACTAGCGCAAGTGTGTTTTACAGTTAAATAAAATGTTACATACAAAATTTCTCAGTGTGAAAATTAACAGTAAACAGGAACAAAATGAACATGTTGCTAATTTACTGGAAAAATGGTAATGCAATATAATAAGAGATTCAAAAACTTTGTTTTTTAGGTGCAAAGCTAACAAAACTATGTCAGTTGTGTTGTCAGTCACATGAAGGTGTAAGATATTTCCTTGACATTTGTTTATTCTTGTCTTAAAAGATTTCCCAGGAGTAATGTAAAAATATTAATAAAATATTTATTCTGCAAAAATGATTAGTAAGAATAATTTGAAAGTAGATAGCATAATCTTGCAGAGGCCTCTTCAAAGAAACTAGCAGTTCACATTCCACTGTATCAGCTTGTTTTTTCTAGAAACAATAAATGCCTCAGTCTGCAATCAACACATTAATATCATTGCTGGTACTCTGAGGAAAAAATGTAATGTATTCAAACAAGTCCTGTATCAACTTGTTCTACAATTGTGGGCACACAACGATTATGGACATAATGTGCAAGCTCAAAACCAATACACTAAGCACAATCTGTATCGTGAGTGCCAGATCAGATAGGTTTTAGAGCCCAGGATACTTCCTCATTCAGGTAACTTCATGTGCCATGCATCAGGATGGTAATGCCAGTCACGTTAGACGAGCAATGTACAAGTCTTCTTTCATGAATACCAGGTACCACAGCTTTATTGTACTGCATATTTGCCTGCCATCTTCTCCATCATGCAAGTCAGGGGCAACGTTGATTATCAATATGTTAATCATGGTCCTTCAGCAAATCTATTGATACTCTGTGGACTCACATATAAATTACATACAGAGTAATTGCTTGAGAGTATTTCCAAGCTATTGTTTATTCTGTGCCACAATGTTTACACACAGTAACTACAGTAACTACAGCACATGTGGCTTTCATACTACACTGAACTCTACCAGTCAGAGACTGCATACAATTCCCCAATCTCAGTACATTGTATATTGTTACATATTACCTAAACAATGAAATTCATTTCAGTCACATGTATCCTTCAGGTTGTTGCAACAGCCACAAATTTTATTACAGATAAGAGTTTATAAGCAATAAGCATCAATATACTTACATGAACAGAAACTGAATAATAATGTAGAGGGCAGTTTTAGCAGGTATGTTATTTCTGGCTTATACAACACAAAAATTTCTGATGTCAGATTTTTTTGTAAATAAGATGCTTGGCTTTCCGTTCCCCTTAATGTAGATTCAAATCTGTAGACGCTGAGCAGTTTGTAAATTTTTGGCAGAAAATCAAGTGATGACTTTTTCGAGAGTACATGTGCAGTAAGCACAAGGTTGCAAACTACCACAGCACCTACTTCCTTTCATGGACTGCAATATTCCATCTCAAGCTATCCTTACTTCTTCTTCTTTCTCATGGTGACAGCCTCTGATGTTGATTCAGCTATTTCCCTAGGTTCTGCTTCTTTTTGTCAACATCTTCATTCATTTTCCTTACATTACTTTTCAGCTGAAGTAATTTTGGCCCCTTCCAAGTCTGACCTCCATTTTTAAAATATTTTCTGTAGCACTTACTGTCCACAGTGTTGATGATGCTCTGTGCTCAATAACTGTGTAGACACATATATGCACTTAAAAGCCAATGCAGTGGCCAATCCAACATGGTGGTGTCATTATGAACCCTTCCAAGTCTCCTGACAACAGAGGAATCGCACTTATGATGCCTGAGCTGCTAGCTTCCCACACATGCCAAGGAGTAGAAGCCATCTTTCTGGGATGTCAGAACTCCCAGCAACAGCCATTGTGCCAGATGACCTTTACTGTGGCTATGTGGCGCATGTTGAGAGCGCTGTTGATCAGAGCAGGTGGCATCAGGTGATTGTTTGTCACATGAAATGTATCAAACTGAACCAACACAATGGCTGTTCCAAGTCAGCCATCTTAAGAGATATGCATAGATACTTCAACACAGACAGTTACAATCCTACTGGTTTTACTATGCTGGCTACCCCATAGGAAGAGAGACAAGCCAGACAATTGGGACCAAAACAGTTTACTCAATACCTGGTGTGTACTAGAACAGATGGAGGTACTTTTTTGATAGAAAACCATTATATTTTGTGGACAACACAGAAGACATATTTGATAAAGTTGACTTATTGGGGAAAATGCTTAGTAGATCACCAATGGTTAAGGACTCCTCTGATCCACGGTCTCAAGCTCTTCAGGCAAGTGAATTGCTGGGTCACTATTACCCCACATAAAATTTTGAATATGGTGCAAAGAGTTATCTTTCACAGATACTTTACACTCCAGACAGGTGAGAAGCTATGAAATAATCTTGAACAGTGAGATCTACATTTTTCCATGCATACAAGAAGTTCCATAGAATAACCACACAGATACAGGCACTTTCGCCTTAGCCTTTGAAGGCAATATCCTTCCAGAAAAAGTTAAGGTGGTAGGACATCAAATGGGCTGACTTGGAGCAGGAGAGGTGCCACAAGACATTTTACTTTCCACTGTCTATACATTTACATATAAATAAAATAGAAAGAAACATTCCACATGGGAAAAATATATTAAAAACAAAGATTCCATGACTTACCAAATGGGAAAGCGCTGGTAGATAGACACAATAAAAAAACACACAAACACACACGCAAAATTTCAAGCTTTCGCAACCAACGGTTGCTTTGTCAGGAAAGAGGGAAGGAGAGGGATAGACAAAAGGATGTGGGTTTTAAGGGAGAGAGTAAGGAGTCATTCCAATCCCGGGAGCGGAAAGACTTACCTTAGGGGGAAAAAAGGACAGGTATACACTTGCACACACACACACACATATCCTATTTACTCAATACCTGGTGTGTACTAGAACAGATGGAGGTACTTTTTTGATAGAAAACCATTATATTTTGTGGACAACACAGAAGACATATTTGATAAAGTTGACTTATTGGGGAAAATGCTTAGTAGATCACCAATGGTTAAGGAATCCTCTGATCCACAGTCTCAAGCTCTTCAGGCATGTGAATTGCTGGGTCACTATTACCCCACATAAAATTTTGAATATGGTGCAAAGAGTTATCTTTCACAGATACTTTACACTCCAGACAGGTGAGAAGCTATGAAATAATCTTGAACAGTGAGATCTACATTTTTCCATGCATACAAGAAGTTCCATAGAATAACCACACAGATACAGGCACTTTCACCTTAGCCTTTGAAGGCAATATCCTTCCAGAAAAAGTTAAGGTGGTAGGACATCAAATGGGCTGACTTGGAGCAGGAGAGGCACCACAAGACATTTTACTTTCCATATGTGGGATATGTGTGTGTGTGCGAGTGTGTACCTGTCCTTTTTTCCCTCTAAGGTAAGTCTTTCCGCTCCCGGGATTGGAATGACTCCTTACCCTCTCCCTTAAAACCCACATCCTTTCGTCTATCCCTCTCCTTCCCTCTTTCCTGACGAAGCAACCGTTGGTTGTGAAAGCTTGAAATTTTGCGTGTGTGTTTGTGTGTTTTTTTATTGTGTCTATCTACCAGCGCTTTCCCGTTTGGTAAGTCATGGAATCTTTGTTTTTAATACATTTACATATAAATTCATATAACTTTGTCCACACAAACAGGAAGGATTCACAATTCACTCATAGCACGGGAAGTTCAAAAACATAACAAAATAATTTTTTTTTTCACTTACTATTGGCTGCATTTGTTGCTATAGGTACACTTTTCTTCGTAAGTAACAGAGATTCTTTGGTGAATTTTGCACAGCATACAAACCATACTTACAGGTGTATGAAACTCTAGAATTTTCCAAATACATCAAAAGCTGTGGTAAAAACTGAGATAATTAACTAAAAAATTTGAGTTTTTTCTAAACATGAAGTTTAAAATGTAACAGTTCATTCATTTTTTTCATAAATTAAATAAATTCTAGAGTTTTGTACACCTGTAAGTATGGTTTGCATGCTATGCAAAATTCACTGAAGAATCTCTGTTATTTATGAAGGAAAGTGTACCTATAGCAACAAATGCAGCTAATAGTAAGTGAAAAAATGATGAAATTTCATATGTAAAAAAAAATATTTTGTTATGTTTTTGTACTTCCTCTGCTACGAGTGTGAATCTTGAATCCTTCCTGGTCATGCTGACAAAGTTTAAAAGAATAGACAGTGGAAATTAAAATGTCCAGTGGTCTGCTCCACGTCAGCCCATTTGACATCCTACCGCCTTTAAAGCTATGGTGTATAGGTGTGATGTGAAACCTTATGTCCCGCAACCCATGAGGTGTTCCCGGTGTTTACACTTTGTTCATATGTTGTCCCCCCTGCACAGTAGACACAAAATGAAAAAAAACTGCAGATAATCAGTCCATGAAGGTCATCCTTGTGAATAACCATTTTTGTGTGCGATTTGTACTGAACATCATGCTCCACATTCACTGGTTTGCCCAGTACTTAAAAATGAAAAGAAAATACAAAAATAAAAATCACTCTGTCATCTGTCATTTCTGAGGCAAGAAAAAAATATGAACGCCTGCATCCCACCAGCATGATGACCAATTATGCAAAAGTCACAGCTGTCATCCCCCACCTCAACTTTCTCTAGTCTTAGCTGTAGTGGACTGTTAAGGCAGCCAGTCCACAATGAAGTAGCCGAAAGGGGCACGCGTACACACACGCCGACAGGCGCGAAGTCTGGAACAGGATTCGTAATGAATGTGATAAAGAAAAGAACGTAGCTACTAGAACACTTAACTTTTATATTGTCCTTTGGTATACAGCATTCTGGATGATACAAGTGAGACTCTATCTTGAGGTACATGCAACGTTACAAATGGTTAATGGCGCCTTGCTAGGTCGTAGCCATTAACTTAGCTGAAGGCTATTCTGTCTCTCGGCAAATGAGAGAAAAGCTTCGTCAGTGTAGTCGCTAGCAACGTCGTCCGTACAACTGGGGCGAGTGCTAGTCCGTCTCTCTAGACCTGCCGTGTGGTGGCGCTCGGTCTGCGATCACGACAGTGGCGACACATGGGTCCGACATGTACTAATGGACCGCGGCCGATTTAAGCTACCACCTAGCAAGTGTGGTGTCTGGCGGTGACACCACATTAGCATCTTATTTTTATTGCTGGTGGCCGAACTACAGTCCATTATGTTTTTAGCTTTCTCACTTTTACTGTTCTGAACCTCCTGACTAGAAGACATTATTTGCTATGTAACTGTCTTTGCTTTTAATCACATTGGCGTGGTGAGGGTTGAATGTGTGTTGGGTTCCTCTCGCCATGGATGAGCACTGGGAGACTCCTCATGCACTCTGGCCTGTGTAAAGTGCTACACATATTCATCTCCATGAGTTATCTCAGTTCTGGCATCAGCATTGTCTTCATTGCCTCAATTTTATCACTCCTATGTATTTTAATGGGCAACAGCCTTACCGCAGTGGATACACTGGTTCCCATATGATCACCAAAGTTAAGCACTATTGGGCATGGCCGGCAATTGGATAGGTGACCATTCGGGCCACCATGCACTGTTGCCATTTTTTGGGGTGCCAACTGAGGAGCTACTTGACCGAATAGTAGTGGCTCCAGTCAAAGAAAACCATCATGACCGGAAGAGCAGTGTGCTGACCACATGCCCCTCCTCTCTGCATCCTCAGCTGAGGATGACATGGCAGTTGGATGGTCCCGATGGACCACTTGTGGCCTGAAGGTGGAGTGTTTATGTATTTTCATAAACAGAACACATTCCTAGTGGTCGTCACTAACTCCAGATGAACTACCCCTGCACAAAGGGACTGGTGACCTTGCAATGAACCAGCCAACCAAGTCACAACCATAAGCTCCTTCTCAAGGTACTGAAACCAACTCACTATTCTATTTCATGAGATTGTGAAGCTTTAAATTCAATAAAATGGAAGTATTATACTCACCCTAAGTTCTAGTGCTTGGATTTCAAGTCGTTTTTTCTCTTGTAGTTCCAACAATTGTCTGTTCACTTCATCGAGTCCCTTTTTCATTTTTTCTTGTTCTTTTTCTTTTTTGCGTACAGCTTCTTGCTCTTCTATTTGCATTTGAACTCTCAGTTTATTCATCATCTCACTCTCCTAAATAAAAAAATAATTTGCATAAATATTTCATACTAAAATGTAGACTTTCACAGCTGGAAATGTCATGTCCATTATAATTATTTGGGCTGTTATGCCATGGCCAGTAGATGAATTCTGTGTCAGTTCCCAACGTTTCATCCCCAACTGTGGGAGACATCTTCAAGGGGGTCTGCAGCTCGATGGAAGGTCCAACACACCCACTGGCTCGCTACTGACAGTGAGCCAGTGGGTGTGTTGGACCTTCCATCGAGTTACAGACCCCCTTGAAGATGTCTCCCGCAGTCGGGGATGAAACAGTGGGAAATGACACAGAATTCATCTACCAACCATGGCATAACAGCCCGGATAATTATAATGGACATGATAAATATTTCAGAATGTAAACTTATGGAACTTAATAAAATATTAACAGTTAATTCAGTTATCATGAACACTAAAGGAGTCTTATAATGGATAATAGATCTATATGTCACCATTAGTGTCACTGTAGAAACAGCTGTCTTCAACAGACACCCAAAACAAGCTTTTGTCAGCAGAATTAAAATGGTGTGCTACACTCGAAGAAGGAAGAAGAGAATGGGTCCAAAGCTTCTGCACTTAGAGTTCTTTTCCAGTAACAACAACATAAAAGAAATACTAGCTGATAAAAAATGCAGTGTTTTATCGCTGAAAGTTCAGAATCACACGAGATCAAAAAATACTGAATGAAACAGGAAATTAAAAATACCAGGAATTGACAAGAAGCAACAGTCAAGTAGTAAAAAATTGACATAGGTGATGGCCTCTTGATAAAAGAAAACACTTTGAGAGTAAAGACAAAGTACAGTAAAAGTGGGATGATAAAATGATGGCAGTTGGGAGTGGGCCAGATGATTATAAAAAATATATAACTGATTCTTCACATTCTGCCAAACACTCAATAATCGTAGATCTCGATTTAGGAAACAACATAATTTGTTCTTATCTCTTATACATCTGTTCCCTTTCTTTCCTTTAGTAGAATAAACTTATTTCCATACAAGAATATAGATTTTAAAAAAAGACAGAAAGAAAAAGCCTCATTAACAGGTCCATGACACAGGTATGCCAACAAGAAGTGTAAGAAACTTAAGACAGACAGAGCATGGCAAGAATCAAACACAAAGTGCTTTTAGCTGATTCTGGCTGGCCTCATATACAATCCTGGACAAGTAGAACCACCCATGTCAAATGGTGCTGCCCACGTGGCTCGGAGGTCACATTACAAGCAGCAGCACCCTCTCAGCTGTGCATCAATGCTCTGGGAACTAACATCAAGTCAGAGGTGCTTTCCATGCTGCCATCAACAGTCAGCTCCCTGTTTATGTCCACTGGCTGTACACTTGCCTCAGCAGCACCCTTTGTGTTGATGTCATCTGTCTCTGGAACTACTTCCATATTTGTGACTTCTGTTTCTGGCTAGCATACAAGATTCCTCCCCCTTTAATTTGTGCACATTGCTAATAATGGATGGCCTCATGCCTGCGTCTTGGAGAAGAGGCAGAAGTTGCCCGTATGTTGGCTGAAAGCTGCATGAATGCTGGAATAGTTCCAGAGAGCCAAGCTGGACCTGGGCTGGTGCTTTAGTAGTTGTCTCTGCACTGTCTGTGGTGATGGATGTGGGGCTGCCAGGAGGTCAGTTGATGTTGGCACCCGGTGAAGTTCAGGTGTAAGAGGAAGAGCTGCCTCCAGTGATGTACAAGTCTTGGTGACGTGGCGGTGGCTGCATGCCCCGACAAGGCTGCATCTGCACATACTTCACTATTCTCAGTAGAGACAACACAGATGTAGAATCCCTGATGTTAGTGATTGTCAGTAGAGCCCTCCTGAGATGACACCCACAGCAAGAGTAGGTGTTGCATGGTTGTCAGAAATGGAGTAATTCAGCATAGCTGTGACTGTTTGCTGGCATAATCCTACAAGTGCTAAGAAATCAGATTATCCTTGCCTCTGCTGACATTGCTTCTCTGGCCTTTGACATCTGTTGTTTGAATGTGCACACCATTCTTTTTGCCTCACTGTTAGATACTGGGTGAAAAGGTCTCATCCTCATGAGCAATATCTGATACTGGGAGCAGAAATCTGTGAATGGTTTTAGATGTACATTGGGTACTGTTGCCCATTACTATGGTGCATGGGAGGCCTTCTATTGCTAACATTTTTGTCAGCACCTGGAGGTTGGCTTCTGTGTTGGCGAACCTCATATTGACCACATAAGCATAGTTCAATGGTGCATCCACCGTTATGAACCACATTGTATTTAGGAAAGACCTTGCAAAATCTAGGTGTATCTTGTTTGACAGCTGTTGTAGTGCTGCCCATGATGATGATGATGATGATGATGATGATGATGATGTTGGTTTGTGGAGTGCTCAACAGCACCTGTACAAGTTCCCAATCTTTCCAGTTCCAATCTCACCACTTCCCAAATGATGATGAGATGATGAGGACAACACAAATGCCCAGTACCCGGGTGGAGAGAATCCCCAACCCAGCCGCGAATCGAACCCGGGACCCCGTGATCCAGAAGTAGCAATGCTAACCACTAGACCACCAGCTGAGGGCTACTGCCCATGGTGCACTCTTTTGTGATGGAACTGCTTGACGCTCAGCACATCTGATAATAGCATGTGCTGGTATTTGCAATTTTTATCAGTCAGTGGCCAGTGTACATGATGGCCGTCAGTACGCCATGTTCACCCAGTGGCTCCAATGAAGAAGGTGGAACATTTGGGAACTTGATGACTGGAGAATGACTATGCAAAGTTCATTGTAATCTGCAGCTAGTAGTATAACTCCATCAAAAACTGAGAGACAGTTTTTCAAATTTCAGGTCAGCAGTGGGAAGCTGTGGAGATGGATGAAACCAGAGCAGGATGTGCTGAAGTGTTAAGTCTTGTCTTGTGGCATAGGCTAGCTTGGTGCCTGTTATTGGAAAGTTTAGCACAGCATAGTGGGATGATGAGTTGATCTGGAAGCAAGCCTCTTCCTTACTATCAAATGTTAAATTGGGACCCATGGGCAAATGGGACAATTTGTTGTGGGCTTATAATGAATTTTGTAGTTGTAGCGACTGAGGAGCAAGACCCATCATTGCAGGCACTGTGCTATCTGCTCTGCCATGGCACAGCCTAAATATTGCCAGTAAGGGATTATGATCAGTGATTAGATGGAACAACAATCCTTAGAAATAGGTGTGAAGATTTTAGATGCTGTACATGATGGCTCAGGTTTCCGATTCTATCTGGCAATAATTCTTCTGAGCAGATTTTAGTGTTTTTAAAGCATACATTATTAATTGTTCAACCTTTTTAGCATTCTTTTGAGGCAATAATATCCCTAAGCCATAGGATGAGGCATCAGTTGTAAAGATCAGTGGTCAGCTGCGTTCAAATGATGATAGGCATGGGATGGATCATACATGTACCTTCAGCTTTTTGTAGGACCTTTTGCTGGCTATTGACCTTTTGAACTGTATCCCCTTCTTTTGCAGCTGGTTAATACACAGACAATAGTAGCTGTATATGAATAAATTTCACGTAATAGTTTACTTAGCCTTTGAAAGATTGCAATTCTTTTCCATTCTTTGGTACTGGCACTTGGTCAGTGCCTTCTAAGTGATACTGTGTTGGACAGATGCCATTTTTGTTTAGTATGTGCCACTAATATTCCAGTTATGCCTGAAACAATTTGTTCTAGTTGCTTCATAGTCCAGCTGCCTGCAATTTCTTGAATAAAATGTGTAGATTTGAAATGTTCCTGCAGATTAGCTCTCATGACGACAATGCCATCCAAATAGTTCATGAACGATGGTATGTCTTTCAACAAATCCTCTGATTTCTGTTGGAACAGTGGTAGTGTGCTAGCAATGCTGAAAGGCAAGTGGTGAAACTGGTAGAAACTGAAACTTTATTAAACACAGCTACTGACACTCCTTTTACAATGTGATCTGCAGTTATGCATCAAAAAGATCAATCTTTTAGAAGTAATATCTGTCACAAACATTGACTAAGAGTTCTTTGGGCGTGGAAGTGGGTAAACATCAGTAACTACTTGCGAACTGACTGTTACTTTAAAGTCTCCATAAAGGCATAGTTTCGAATTTGGTTCATTTATAACCACCAATGGTGTTTCCCATTGATTTGAAGTGATTTGTTTGAGAATGCTCTGCTGCTCTAATTGATTTAGTTCAGAGTTAACTGCCTCATTTAATCTGAATAGAATGGGTTGAGACACAAGGAAATGGGGAACAGCCAAAGACGAATTTGTATATGAGAAGTTATATCGGCTGTATGGTTTGTTTCACATCCCAGTCTGAATGAAATTATGGCAGAAAATACTTTATGCAGTGTCTCTGTCGACTGAAATGGATTTGTGTACAAAACTAGGCTTATTTTATCAGTGATAGTAAACCAAAAAGGTGGAAAGGAGTCTACCCAAAAATATTCTCTACTGCTATGTGCTCTACTACAAGTATGTGCAGATTTTGAGAAACATTCCTATAACCAGTATTTGTTGAAAACATTCTCTAGTGTGAGATTTAATGGTTGTCAGTTTAAAGTATTCTCTATAGCTGTGCCCATAAACACTTGTTTTGGCAGTCTAAGTGAGTCTGTTGTCTATGGCCTTATACTGCTGGCATCCATGTGTGCCACATGGGGCCCTGGTGGGCATAAATGGGCGCTACTGCTCCGACACACCACTGCAAGATGTCATCAACATCTCTACTTCGCACAGCTTGCCTAGCAAAGTGGACTGTTGAAGTGTCACCGTGTTTTGATATAGCCTTCACATATGGGAGCGATTGGCACTAATGTTGAACTGTCGTGCCATTTAATAATGAAAAAGACTCTGAAAAGGAACAGGAATGACACCACTTGCATAACTTTGAATGGTTGAGTGACATGTAGAACTTCTTCCAAGAACTGGTGAAGCCTCTCCTCTTGAGCTGATAATCAATATTGTATCAGTGTCAGTTAAAGCCATTGTTGTTCAAACAGCTTCGCTAAAACTGGGTCCATCCTGAAGTCATTTTAGCTTTTCACCAACATTCTACTTCAACTAGTATTTACTACATGCTCACTACAGTACACAGCATAATCATCTGCTGAGTCCAGCGGCGATCCAGAGCAGAGTACAGAGAGGCAGTGCTCATTCCTAAATTAGACAGTTTGTCCATAACTGGAGACCATGATGCATTCTGAGGCAGAGTCTAATGCACAGTACTCACTTGTTGGTTTGATGATAAAGCTGTAAACAGAGTCCAGGTCACAGGAATGTCAACAATGGTGCATGAAACATAAGGCAACTGGAGGATGGTGAGACTCAAATACAAATTGCCTGCAGCTGACTTTATATACAGCCCTGGATGAGCAAATCCATGCAGGTCAC
Source organism: Schistocerca nitens (assembly GCF_023898315.1). NCBI lineage: Eukaryota > Metazoa > Arthropoda > Insecta > Orthoptera > Acrididae > Schistocerca > Schistocerca nitens. Next base: position 845,023,466 of record NC_064617.1, read on the forward strand.
ACTGTGCTGCTAGTGGGGCTTGCAGGTCATGTGAAGATTAGTGGTGCCCTCTCAGTTATGTTCTGAAAGTGCAGAAAGCAAAGCCATGTTGGAGGCACCCACCATGTTGCCATCAACAACCTCCATGATCAGTTTCATGTTTATGTCTGCTGGCTGTATTTATGTCTTCTGTTTCCAGCTGGGATACAAGAGATAGTGTTTTTGATTACAGCTTATGGGGGGATAAACATGAAGCCACAGAAATAATAACTTTCAGAAAGAAAGTATTCTTCATCCAGTAAAAGAGGAGACAACATCGAGGGAAAAACTGTGGGACTGCTACTTAGCCACCTAATTTAAAAGGACATATGCATCTTCCACATTTGCATTATTCAGTGATGAAATGTATTTATTTAACAACACCAATCTATTTTGAAGTGAATATTCAGACTACATTCAAGAGAAAACTTGAGTCACAGTAAAGAGTAACACAAGCTTAGGAACCCCTGTTACATCAGTCTTTTAAGTAAAAGAGAGCAATGGAGTACAGAACATCATTTGAAGATACACCTGAAACAAGCTGAAATCAAATGACCATGAGGAAATAAATGTACATTCATCTATAAATAACGGCAATGTGGAAGATGGATGGGTCCTTTCAAAGTTTTTCGATGCAGGGCTCAAAAAAAGAACTCATTATTTTGAAAGATTTTTCTTTTTTTTTGCCCTTTTCTTCACATGTATTGGCTTATTTCTTGTGTGACATTTGACTATCTAAGATGTATCAGTTGTGTAGATCACTGAGATGAATGCATGAAAAAGTGTGGTACTACAGCAGTGCTTTGATGATGAACCATAATGGGATTGAACCAAGTGTCAACATATACCCTATTCCTAATACTACTGAGATGCCCACCAAAATTAATGTCTAATCCAATGGACCCCCTCCACGAACCATGGACCTTGCCGCTGGTGGGGAGGCTTGCGTGCCTCAACGATACAGATAGCCGTACTGTAGGTGCAACCACAATGGAGGGGTATCCGTTGAGAGGCCAAACGAACGTGTGGTTCCTGAAGAGGGGCAGCAGCCTTTTCAGTAGTTGCAGGGGCAACAGTCTGGATGATTGACTGATCTGGCCCTGTAACACTAACCAAAACAGCCTTGCTGTGCTGGTACTGCGAATGGCTGAAAGCAAGGGGAAACTACAGCCGTAATTTTTCCCGAGGGCATGCAGCTTTACTGTGTGATTAAATGATGATGGCGTCCTCTTGGGTAAAATATTCCGGAGGTAAAATAGTCCCCCATTCGGATCTCCGGGCGGGGACTGCTCAAGAGGACATCATTATCAGGAGAAAGAAAACTGGCGTTTTATGGATCGGAGAGTGGAATGTCAGATCCCTTAATCGGGCAGGTAGGTTACAAAATTTAAAAAGGGAAATGGATAGGTTAAAGTTAGATATAGTGGGAATTAGTGAAGTTCAGTGACAGGAGGAACAAGACTTTTGGTAAGGTGAATACAGGGTAATAAATACAAAATCAAATAGGGGTAATGCAATCAATAAAAAGTAGGAGTGTGGGTATGCTACTACAAACAGCATAGTGAACGCATTATTGTGTCCAAGAGAGACACGAAGCCCATGCCTACTGCAGTAGTACAAGTTTAGATGCCAACTAGCTCTGCAGATAATGAAGAAGTTGATGAAATGTATGATGAGATAAAAGAAATTATTCAGGTAGTAAAGGGAGATGAAAATTTAATAGTCATGGGTGACTGGAATTCGACAGTAGTAAAAGGAAGAGAAGGATACATAGTAGGTGAATATGGATTGGAGCTAAGAAATGAAAGAGGAAGCCACCTGGTAGAATTTTGCACAGAGCATAACTTAATCATAGCTAACACTTGGTTCAAGAATCATTAAAGAAGGTTGTATACATGGAAGAACCCTGGAGATACTGGAACATTTCAGACATATTATATAATGGTAAGACAGAGATTTAGGAACCAGGTTTTAAATTGTAAGACATTTCCAGGGGCAGATGTGGACTCTAACCACAGTCTATTGGTTATGAACTGTAGATTAAAACTGGAGAAACTGCAGAAAGGTGGGAATTTAAGGAGATGGGACCTGGATAAACTGACTAAACCAGAGGTTGTACAGAGTTTCAGGGAGAGCATAAGGGAACAATTGACAGGAATGGAGGAAAGAAATACAGTAGAAGAAGAATGGGTAGCTTTGAGGGATGAAGTAGTGAAGGCAGCAGAGGATCAAGTAGGTAAAAAGACGAGGGCTAGTAGAAATCCTTGGGTAACAGAAGAGATACTGAATTTAATTGATGAAAGGAGAAAATATAAAAATGCAGCAAGTGAAGCAGGCAAAAAGGAATACAAACGTCTCAAAAATGAGATCGACAGGAAGTGCAAAATGGCTAAGCAGGGATGGCTAGAAGACAAAAGTAAGGATGTAGAGGCTTATTTCATGAGGGGTAAGATAGATACTGCCTACAGGAAAATTAAAGAGACCTTTGGAGAAAAGAGAACCACTTGCACGAATATCAAGAAATCAGGTGGAAACCCAGTTCTAAGCAAAGAAGGGAAAGCAGAAAGGTGGAAGGAGTATATAGAGGGTCTATACAGGGGTGATGTTCTTTAGGACAATATTATGGAAATGGCAGAGGAGATAGATGAAGATGAAATGGGAGATACAATACTGCGTGAAGAGTTTGACAGAGCACTGAAAGACCGAAGTCAAAACAAGGCCCCGGGAGTAGACAACATTCCATTAGAACTACTGACAGCATGGGAGAGCCAGTCCTGACAAAACTCTACCATCTGGTGAGCAAGATGTATGAGACAGCCAAAATTCCCTCAGACTTCAAGAAGAATATAATAATTCCAATCCCAAAGAAAGCAGGTGTTGACAGATGTGAAAATTACCGAACTATCAGTTTAATAAGTCACAGCTGCCAAATAGTAATGCGTATTCTTTACAGACAAATGGAAAAACTGGTAGAAGCCGACCTCAGGGATGATCAGTTTGGATTCCGTAGAAATGTTGGAACACATGAAGCAATACTGACCCTACGACTTATCTTAGAAGCTAGATTAAGGAAAGGCAAACCTATGTTTCTAGCATTTGTAGACTTAGAGAAAGCTTTTGACAATGTTGACTGGAATACTCTCTTTCAAATTCTGAAGGTTGCAGGGGTAAAATACAGGGAGCAAAAGGCTATTTACAATTTGTACAGAAACCAGATGGCAGTTAGTCGAGGGACATGAAAGGGGAGCAGTGGTTGGGAAGGGAGTGAGACAGGGTTGTAGCCTCTCCCCGATGCTATTCAATCTGTATATTGAGCAAGCAGTAAAGGAAACAAAAGAAAAGTTCGGAGTAGGTATTAAAATCCATGGAGAAGAAATAAAAACTTTGAGTTTCACCGATGACATTGTAATTCTGTCAGAGACAGCAAAGGACTTGGAAGAGCAGTTGAACGGAATGGACAGTGTCTTGAAAGGAAGGTATAAGATGAACATCAACAAAAGCAAAACGAGGATAATGGAATGTAGTCGACTTAGATCGGGTGATGCTTCGGGAATTAGATTAGGAAATGAGACACTTAAAGTAGTAAAGGAGTTTTGCTATGTGGGGAGCAAAATAACTGATGGTGGTCGAAGTAGAGAGGACATAAAATGTAGACTGGCAATGGCAAGGAAAGCGTTTCTGAAGAAGAGAAATTTGTTAACATCGAGTATAGATTTAAGTGTCAGGAAGTAGTTTCTGAAAGTATTTGTATGGAGTGTAGCCATGTATGGAAGTGAAACATGGCCAATAAATAGTTTAGACAAGAGGAGAATAGAAGCTTTCGAAATGTGGTGCTACAGAAGAATGCTGAAGATTAGATGGGTAGATCACATAACTAATGAGGAGGTATTGAATAGAATTGGGGAGAAGAGGAGTTTGTGGCACAACTTGACTAGAAGAAGGGATTGGTTGGTAGGACATGTTCTGAGGCATCAAGGGATCACCAATTTGGTACTGGAGGGCAGCGTGGAGGGTAAAAATCGTAGAGGGAGACCAAGAGATGAATACACTAAGCAGATTCAGAAGGATGTAGGCTGCAGTAGGTACTGGGAGATGAAGAGGCTTGCACAGGGTAGAGTAGCATGGAGAGCTGCATCAAACCAGTCTCAGGACTGAAGACCACAACAACAACAACAATCCAATGGAAGGATCACCATCAACAGAGTCACAATCCCTCACTTTATGAGGCACTGTCGAGACATGATAATCTTACACTGACAGTCTACTGAATTGGAAGTGTACCCCACAATTTTTCTCACCTTTGCAGCCAACTAGATATGAAGAAAATTTTTTCTACTATTAAGATTTGGTTCAACTTTATGTAAAGTACCACTGTATTGGTAGATGTTAGAAGCCTTGGCTAGGGTGGCAATTTAGACTGAAGAGAAAAGATTAATAAAGGACTAAGCAGCAAACCTCTCCAAGGTACTAGCTCCAAAGTGAAATAGAAGGAAGTGAAATTGAGGAAATAATATTTTTGATATTAACAAATTAACATTCCAGACTAACTTCCATTTTCCTACATTTTGTCTCTTTTCAACTCAGTATCCTCATCCACTACAAAAGATTTTTGACATTTCTAAAGTTCTTTAGATGAATGTCCAAAGTTCTTGGATTTGCCTTTGTGATAAAGGTCTCACACACCTTTTGATGTCTGTGACACTAAATGTCACTTCCACTGTTTTTTCTCTGTATCTTGTTTCTGACTGAAACTCCAACATTCTGATTTGTATGATCATATTGGCTATAGCTGCATTAGATTTGAAGACTATAATGTATTTTCTCATTATTTTACACTTCCGTCATTCAGTCATATTGGGAGGAGAATTCATTTCACAATATTCTCTTGTTCATTTGTTGCTCAGTTATTTACTTACATGTTCCATATATGTTTATGATAAAGACTAGAATGTGGTATGAGTCATTTTTAATGTGTAGTGAACCTATTAAAAAACCATATTTGTTGTTAACAGTCACTTAAACTAGCATTATGTCCAATTACGTTCTGCAAATCATCCAACCTGTGTGGAAGGGGTTGATGACAGACAGAGACAATACATTTATATATGTATGCATGTGTAGTTGAGGGGGGGGGGGGGGGGTGGCAGCATCCACTGATCTATTGTGATATACATCACTGATGTATGATAAGTGGAATATCTGTGACTTGATCACAGACTTCAGTGTGTTCTTAGCTTCAAAGCAGAACAGACATATATCTTTTACTGTGCAATAAAGCATTATTATAGTTCTGTATCATGTCATACCTCAATTATATTGTACCCACACCATACAATTTCTGCATTGGCAACCCGCAACGACTGAAATTATGCCAAATATGTACTGAACTAGATACTACACTACAACAATGAAGTGCACATGTAACCATCATGTGCCGAAATTCACACATTACACTGATGTTTTCCTTTATGGACAGTGTAATGCTTCTCAGCTGGCTCTCTGACTGTTAATAGACATCAATTGTGCAAGTGATGTGCTTCAGTACTGTGGTTCAACTTACAACATTAGAGCTGAACAATCAAAAACAACAAACAATTTACTAAGGGGCCACATTGCCACATCCATCTTGCAACTGCTGAACTACAGTATTCTGTTGGCTTGGATTCAAACACATTTGCCATAATTCAATGTCTTCATGGACAACACATGAACAACTACATCAAGAACACTTCACCAAATACCAACGATGCATTCATACCACTGGCAACAGTGCTGGTGGCCATGCACTGCGGTACCAGCTTCCCCATGCTTAATTCCACCCAGCAGTCAAGTCTGACCAACACCACCCAACTACCAGAAAATCTGACTTCACAATGCTCACCTGAAGTGATGACTAATGCATGACATCAACAAATCCTTGCTTCCCTGTATTCACTGACACACAACACTGCTAGTCATGCTGCACCTGACCCTACACAGATCACCACCCTTCATGTCACACCCATGCAACCACGTTATACCACTGACATGACTGCACCCACATCTGTGCAAAACATCTTCTACCAAATCACACCTGCACTATCGTAACATGCCACCAACCCCACCATGCTTACACTTGCACAGGGACTCCTAACTGCATCACACTAAGTAACTATGCCCTACAAATCACCTTCTCCAAGTGAGCCCAATTTGACAACAATGTGTGCAATGGTTGCCTGTCTTGTGACTACTCAATAGTGCCTGCAACAAGTTCAGGTATTCAAGAAGACTATTCTAATCATTTCAAGGCTCCACACAGTAGCAAATCTTCTCTCACTCAACCTACAATGACTGCTACCCGACTTAACATCTCCGAACTTCTCATCGACTTGGACTCTGATGAGCATTCTACAAAGCTTCCACCTCTGCTGGTCCCAATTCCAAGGATAATGTTTTCAAATATGCTGCCTGCCTCATTCCCTCTGATGAACAACCTGTGGCAGGTATAAGTTCTGACATCAACCCTCTACTAATTGACGGCTCATTGACAAAGGACTAACCTACGACGTTTTAGCCACACTAAGCTACCAGATCATTGATCACAGTGCACAAATTGATGACCCAAGCTGTACAACAATCACCATCTCGCCACCTCACATGGACATTCTCTGTTAAGGACAGCACAAAACCAGACCTAGCAATAGTCTTTTTATGCTAATTCCACCTCTCCTTGGTCATATGACAAGCCACACTCCTGTACTTTAATAAGGGCTGCTGCATCCCAGGACTTTTGCCACCAAGACAAACAACAGGAAGACTATCATACAACCATCGACACACCCAAGCAGTGTGCCTCCTCGGCTGAAGAGCTCTTGGTGATTCACCAACACCACACTGACTGCTGTGCATCACTGAACACATTCCACATGAGGCACATGTTGCTCCTGCAAAGTAATGAAGATATATCTACTGCCCTCACCCAGATGTGCAAGCAGCTCATGATCTTGTCACTTAACTGTCATGACAACAAGAGTGGGAGCACATGCGGGGCTCCAGTCTCACCAATCAGTCACGTCCACCTAACATCCAATCATACTCACTCCCCACTCCAATGAGTCACACCCACCCAACATCCAACAATGCTCACTCCTCAGTCTTCCCAGCATGCACATTGCCACTGACACTGAACACACAGCAAAGCACACATATTAGTACAACATGCCCTGCCTCGCCATCCAGCTACCCTGCTGCTGGCATCATTGGGCACACCCCTCCAGCTCTACAGCACACCATTGCCACATCTCTTCCACACGACTCTCCACCATGTAGCTCAACTGCTGCCTGCAGCTGATTTTCATATGACAACACTGACTCCACTGGTAATGTTTACCTGTTTTGTGCTTGACAACAGCTACCACAGGCTCATGATGCTCTATGATGCTTTTTTAACCATTTTCAAGCACGCAATTCGCATTCACCCACCACTGACAACTACAGCACCTCTTCCTGACACAAGTTCGCGACAACACCACCAGACTCTGTGACTGCATCTTCATCTATACCAACTTGAACAATGATCCAAAACACGTTGGTGCCCTGCATTCCTAGCTCTAAATGGTCCCAATTCTGTCATGGATGGCTTCTGTGCAGATAACGCCCATTGATTTTCACTCCAGCAAATAAATTAGAAACTCACATCAACCGCACATCCCCCTCCATTCCTTTGATCAGATCAAAGTCTCTCTCCTCATCATTGACACCCTGCTCCCACCTCTTTGGTCATACCACCGGCATCTGTGTGGTCACACTGGGTGTTTCCACATCAGCTTCAGCCAAACCACCTGTTCAGCACTCATACTATACCCACTGTGACTTTGAGAGATGATCCAATTGTGTTTCATGAAAGTGCCAGCCAGGGCACGATTAGTCATGCGCATCTGGACAACATCACTTTGAGAAATGATTTGGTCATGACTATGGAAGTCCCAGCCATGGCATGAGCAGTCATTCACATCAGTACCCACCATTGAAGCAGTCACTGATCCCACTTTTGTCTCCCCTCCAGTGCTCCACACTGTAGGAAGGAGGAGGGGGAGAAGGGGGCAGGCATGGGCTCTGTGGGAACATTCACTGGGATATGCATCACTGACATCACAAAGTTACAAAAAATATTATTTTCCATAACCAGTTATTGCCTTTCCTGTAGACTTACCCTGTTCTCTCCCTTCAGCCAAGGATATGGCTGATGTTCTTAATGAACCCACTGACTGCTACAAATGTACCTTCTGCATTCCAAGGAGAGTGCAGCTTTGTTGTCACACTGCTACCATAGCTGGGAGACTATGTTCCAGGCATGCTATCTTTGTACTGGTTCTGCGTTATGGTCTGGCTCCCGTGAGTTGAATATTCCTGGTGTGTTGTGCATGACAATTTTGTTTGCTGATCTGGGTTTTAATGCCCCCTATAGAAAATAAATATAGTTCCTATAACAACTTAAATTTGTCATTTTATAACTCTGGGAATAAATCATTGCATAAACAGACACAGAGGTATGCCAATACTGTTTCGTGCCTAAGTTTTTAATATGATGTTAGAAGCCTATGTCAAAAGTGGTGTGTCACTTTGTATTCATCTCCATAACTTAGTGTTCTTTCATAGTTAGTCTTCAATAAAGCTGCTGTTCTATATTCACAACTGTAATAACTCATGGAAAGGATGGCCCTATCAGTGATATCACTCTAATACGTCTGTAGTCATTAGGAATCACACTAATAACTTATTTGCTCAGAATTTGCTGATTCTATTCACAAATTGTCAGTGACTTTGTTGAGCACAGAAGGGGTTCACCAATTAAAAAAAAATTATCATCCGATTTTAAGAAAACTATTTGGTGGAAAAATTTTATTCTTTCACATCTTACAGTATGAGATCTTCTCTCAATAAATGGCTGAACTTCCATTTGTTATTCATCTTAGTTACTGTGCTGCATCACATTAAATAAGACACTGAATGAAATTTTAAGATTTTTGCACAGTAGACTTTGCATATGGTTCATTTTATAACACTAACTGTAGCATACAAAAGACATCTAACATTTTGAAACTGTATTTAAAGCTGAAAGCAGACTGATATATCCCACCATTCTCAAGATATTAGTTTTTATTTCTATGGGTGGGTCACACAAACTGTCAGTGATGTGCTTGAGTGGACTTGTTCAGCAATATGCAATACATATCATTCAATATCATGAAAACTATTTGGTGAAAAAATTTGATTCTCTTGCATCTTAAAGTATGATTTATTCACACAATAAATAAGTAAACTTATTTTCATATTTGTCTTAGTGCTACATCCAATCAAATAAAGCATTGCACAATATTTTAAGATTTTTGTAGAGGTAAAAATACGCTGAGAGGACTTTGTGTATGGTTCATTTTATGACACTGATTACTGCTTACAAAATATAGCTAACATTTTAAAATTGTATTTAAATGTGAGAGCAGAGTGATATACTCAAGATATTCTCAAGATATTGATTTTTGTATTTATGAACAGAATGCACCCATCGTGCACAGAGTTCTGTCCATGCGCAACACGAATCACGTGGTTGTAACAGCCATCATATTTCATAAATGGTTCAAGATATTGAAACAAGAAACAAGGTTTTTTTGCAAATGACAGCATGCAAAAAGATGTGATATATTCGCATTTGATTAAGACTCTAAGCTACTTTTGTCTAACGAGATATAGACATAACTATAATTTTTTTTCTATTGGAAAGATGTACTTCTCTTAAAAGCATGTAATACCTCATCAAGAAATAATATTGTGGCATTGCACACATTAATATTTATGATATTCTATGTGGGATACTCAACTTTAATTGAGAGCCATTTGTTGTTATGTCACAAGATGTAATCACTATGCAGCTAAATTTTTAATTATTTCAGTTTCAATCAAGATCTTTTGTTTATTTACAACCTTTAGAATGCATTACAGCAACATGTACTGATGTCAGCTTGCCAACTAGTCTCTCCAGCAACACTATTGGAATGGTTTTTATATGGAGGCATCTGATACTCTGCTTAAGTTTCTTTTATCAGTGATGCCAAGTACCAGGAGTAGTTGCCTGTCACCATCTACATGATTTATTCCTCTGTACAACCACGTTGGCACTTCTACTTCTACTTCTTTCACTGTTAATAATGAAGGTGGAAACCACAATACATAAAGAGCGCAGCAGCAAATGAACATAGGTTAAATGATGGAAACCCGGTGAGCACTCAGGATGGAAATGCAGCTCCTTGGCTGCTCTATCTGGCCACTAAATGCCTCATGCATTACTGCATCTGGAGCTCAGAAGGACCCAAGCAGCTGGCTGTGTTAACAAGTCAGGAGCACAAAGGCAGTGACAAGGAGGTGTACATATACATATCTAGAGCACCTAATGCAAAGATGAAAGGCACACATAAGGGCATCCAGAACACCTGGGGACAGTAACAGTGGCATGTATTAACACGTCCAGAAAAGTCAAAGGGTTTTTCCCATTGAGTCACATCTGTTCCACTCATTTCCTCTCTTCTTCCAGACAAGATATCCTATGGCATCAATTTATAAGCTGTCCATTTGTGCCTCTGTTGTTTCTACTCAGAAAATATATATTTTTCCATAATTGATCATAACTAATGTTATTTGTGTAAAATATACAACTCTATGGATCTGTAACCCAATTCCACCATAGGTCTACAATAATAGAGGAAGCATCACATATAGTTAACTAATTAGGAAAGAGAAGAGATTGTTCAACTTCATTCTGGGAAATAGCAGAGGTAACAGATTGTGTAAAAGCGTTGTGAAGAAACAAATGTTATGCTGATAAATAAATGTTCAAGAAGGATCTGCAAAGAGAGTCAAGTGTTATTTGGCAGCTAATACATCTTCCCAAGAAACAGGAAGCCAGAAGGCAGTACTCAAAGGATGGTTGAAAAAGTTATCTTCCCATATGCCAAATGACTAGCATAGCTGTGACATGCAGATGACTATCAACAAAATAGTGTTTTACTACTTGAGAACATATGAAGATAACTCGTGATTGAATAAAAGAAGCATGCATCCCCTTTTCATCAACACAGATCTTACAAGGACAATCAGTTGTTGGGAGATATAACCACACTAGAAATAACAAGAAAAACCCTTGCTTTAATAGACTGTGAGAGAGTTCCTCATTCAAAAAGCTGAAAGAAAGTAGGAAGAAATGAGAAATAATGCAACTTAACTGATGGACAGATAAAAGAAATAATGCAGCATTGAGTTCGGGGATTGACACACCAGCTCAGATATAGTGTCCTGGCCAGCTACATTGTACTGGCAGTGCATTTAGTACTTGCAATTAGCATAATGCAAATCCAGGAAATGAAATTTCTCCTGTGGCTACAAAACAGTAACTCTAAGAAATCAGATATGATAAAATTTAATAGGACTGTAAAAGATGCTCAGAATTCCATGCAAATTGAGACACAATATTATTGCAATCCTACTCTACCATGTACAGTGTTATCCCATATTAACAAAATGAGTACACATTAATAAGTTGCTTTTCAATATTACTTATCATCACAAATTTAATTCAAGTATTTTTACATCAACAAAAAGAGTTCAGGCATAATGTTAATGTTGCATGCACATGCAGCCTACACATTAAAAAAAAATTATAGCACTCAAGCTATTTACCACACCTGGGAAGAAAAACTCATTGTTTGATGCAGAAATATTTATTCTATGACCACACAATGTAGTTAAGCTAAAAAAAGCCTGAAAAGGAAATGTAAAATATATATAGTAACTCTGGAATGCTTCATGAAAATGCCCACTCAGTTTCTTCTCTAAATTGTATTTATGTGTTTTCATAAGAGATAAATATTAAATAATTTTCTTATGCCTGCCCAGCTTCCTGCCCCACCTCTCTGCAGGTCTGCCCCACTCAGCCCACACACAAAAGATACACAAAAACACCTTCGAGTTGTTTTGATCTGTTTGTCATTTTTTAACTACACAAACAAGTCAGCTGTATCAATCTCATAACAAGCATGAATTTTGATCACTGTGTAGACATAAAGTATTTTATTTGGTTCTCTTTTATGTATGTGTTGTTTTCATTACCTCTTCTATATATTTTGCTTCTTTAAGTCTTTCAGATTCATTATCTTTCATTTGCTTCATAATCTGTTGTACATATTCATATTTTTGACAATCTTTCTTCTCTTTTTGACGCTCTTCTTCTTTCAATCCTCGTAAACGTTCTTGTTCCATCATATGGTCCAGCTTCAGTTCATTCTCTTCTAGCTCCTTCCTGCAGGGAGAAATTTTGCAGACCATTAAATAATACACTTAAACAAATGCTTCATATATTTATGCTAAGTAAAATTAGAATTAACTATGATCATTATGCTGTCCAAATAAATAGAGAAATCCTAGAATACCAAGTACATGTAAACAAATTCTCTCTCTCTCTCTCTCTCCCCCCCCCCCCCCCCCCCCCCCCTATATTGCACAAACACACACACACACACACACACACACACTTGTGCTGGCATACTAGATACTGAGCAATCAGCATCAAGGCAGTCATGCAACACTTTTTATGCATTTTGTGCCACTGAAATGAATCTGGTGCATATGTGCACATATAGGAATGTGATACATGAGCAATGAAAATTGCTAGGTTTTGGCAGGCTGAAGGATTCTGCTCCAATGAAATATTACAATTAATACATCTCACAACACTTAAAAAATGACTGGAGGTAGTTTTGAGTTTGACAACCTTTTGTTACTTTGAATACATGACAGCTGACTAGAAGAAATGGACTACAGCATACACTGAACCATTTGTATGTAATTGTGCAATTTATCTATTAAATTCATTTGTAGTTTTTTCTTTCATTACAAATATATTCTCAGTGTTTAATTTTTTAATCTTCACTTACCATAAGCATCTTACTCAACTAAAGAATTTATGAAAAGATGGATTCTTGCCTCTGGTATTCAGTGATAACAATGTGAAAAATTAAAAATGGAAGCATAATCAAATTGATACTACTAAATTACACCAAATGGTGTTTCTAACTTACTCTTAGGAGTTCATTAATATACTCTGGGTCATCCACGAATTCCCAATAGATTTCAAACCTTACGTAAATTATAAGATTTTACACTATTCTCAAACACCATTCAGCAGTGACAATAAGATTAAACTTTTAGCTATGAACCACTTATAGGTCTATTCAGACATCATCTGAGCTGTATCTGGTAAGATAGAGTTTGGAGCACTGAAATGTATGCTTGTTTCTTCAGCATACCCAACAGTTTTACCTTTTAAAATCTTTGGGAGATCAACTCACAAAGTTTACAATTTCACAAATAAAGAACTGAAATCCTGTTCTTCACATACATGCAATGTATTCAGTTGCATATGCAACTCATTGCTATCACAGGAGATTTTTTTTTTAAATTGAATGAAATAAATTATATGAAATAAGTTATTGTCAGACCCCTTCACAAACAAGGTAGTAAGATAGATATTAATAACTACTGACAAGATTCTCAATGGCACTGGACAAAATTATGCAGGCAAGAACCATAATACACCTCTATGAAAATAAAATACTGAGCCAGTCTCAGCTAGGTTTTCAAAAGGATCTCCCAACAGAACATGCTGTTTTTTAATTCACAAATCAATATAACATAATGCTTTAGTGACAAAATATTGACAAATGGTATTTTCTTTCACTTGCCAAAAACACTTGGTTGAGCAGTTCACAGTATTACCCCAGAGAAGCTCAAATATTATTGTAGCAGAGGCTTTGAAGCTTCATTCTAACTAAATGGATGCAGAGTGTTGTATTAAGAAACTTAGGGAGTGTACACAGTGAAAAAGCATCTTTAGGATGGGGAATAATGATTACAGGTGTACCAAAGGGTTCGATATTTGGTCCGCTCTTGTTCTTGTTATTTAAAAATGATCTTCCATCATATACCCGAGAAGCAGAAATAGTTCTTTTTGCAGATGATGCAAGTATTATAATCACACCAAATGGAGCAGTTTCAACACTTGAAAATGTGAATGACATATCTCGAAAAGTAATAACTGGCTCTTTTCAAACAGACTGTCACTCAATTTAGACAAAACACAAGACATGCAATTCAGTGTTACACAAGGCCTGACCACACTATTAGAAATAATTCATGAGGGTAAATCAGTAAATTAAACATAATATTCTAAATCTTTCTTTGTTTATATTGATAAGATCCTGAACTGGAAGTCACATGTTACAGACTGTCTTAAACATATAAACTTTGAAGCTTTTGCATTATGAGTAGTATCAGATTATGGAGATGAAAATGTCAAAAAGTTGACTTACTTTTTCTACTTTAATTCCCTAATGTCTTATTGTACCATATTCCGGAGTGACTCACCACTGAGGAAATAAGTGCATTTTCCATACAAGTGTGTGATAAGACTAATATATGGTGTACATTCTAGAACATTGTGCAGAAAGCTCTTTAAGCAGTTCAGCATACTGACATCAGTCTTGGATTAGCTTACACTTACTCATAAATGCAGTTTGTTATCAACAATCAGCCAAAGTTGAAGACAACAGTAACACTCATAAAAATAACAGTAGCCCACAATTGTTTAACTGGTTCTTCATATCCTGGATACTAGGTCCGGAACAGAGTTGACATCCAAGCTGGTCCCAAACATATTCTATCAGGGACAATCTGGGGATCTTACTGGCCAAAGGGGTACCTCAACATCACACACGCAGTTCACAGATATATGTGCCACATGCTGACAAGCATTGTACTGTCAAAAAATGGCAGCACAATGCTGTTGCAAGAGAGGTAACACATGAGGAGGACACAGGATGTCTGTGACATAATACTGTAACATTAAAGCCCATGACCCAAAGTCATATCCAATGGTTTCCCTAACCATGACACCAGAAATAGCACCATCATGCCTCTCAAAAGTGTTGGAAGAACGGCATCTCTTTCTAACTCACCACTATGCTTATCAATGATGGTCATCCAGTGTAGTGTAGAACCATGTTTCATCACCAAACACAATGTAATGCTGTTCAACAGAATTCCATGCTTCTCAGTCACAACACCACCCCAAATTCAGATGTGTGTGTTGTGATGTTAATGGCAGCTATTTATTTAGCACTACTTTTACTAAACAGATGTACAGCACAAGGTAAAGGTATAATGACTGCACTTATATTTTAGCAATTTTGCAGTGGATACAATAAACAGAAACAAAAGACTGCATCCATTACAGCCACTTACTACTCCCTCCCCAGTGACAATGTTTGTATATTTCTTTGGGAAGTGCGCTGTGTGACCAGAACATGTATGATTTCTGGCTTGGTTGCGATACTATGAAGGTTTGATGATTGGAGCTGGTTGTTTACTTGATGTTGACATGGGTGATCTGGGATTCATACTCTTCAGCAGAAAGTCTGGTTTAAGTCTGTTAATGGAGATAGTCATCTGATTATGAGGTGTTTCAACAGCAAAGTGCTTTTCAGAGTGTGAATGTCCCAGATACTGCCCATCATAGATAGGTTGTAAAGGTGTATCTTATGAATAAAAGTGAACAGGTCAGGAATTCAGTATAGATGAAGACAGATGTTGTAGCATGATGTCAAACACTTACTGGATTATGTGATGCCATGTGCTTTTTGGGGTGAAGTAATGATGTAGAATGAAAAAAATCAACTGGAAGTATAGCTCTCATACCCTAAGTCATCTCTGGTGGAGTGGTGTTATATTATGGAGTCGCACAAGCACAGAGACCCATTAGAAAAGTTAGTAACTTGTCAAGCCAGTCATTTGAAAGTCAGACTCTTAATGTTGCCTTGATGTTGTGATGCCACTGTTCAACCATGGTGTTTGATGTTGGATGGCAACCAGTGGTTTTGATGTGGTGCATACCTATGGTCGTGTCAGGTAAGTGAAGTACTGACAACCAACCTGTCATCTTCTGTAAGTGGTGATGATTTTTTGGACTCCAAAATATGCAATCCATGATGAGAAGAGTTACCTGGCAACATTCTCTAAAGGATGTTCTTCAGTGGAACTGCCATTGGCCAACATTTAAACCTGTCAATCCATTTTAAGATATATGTAGAGATATATGTGAGAGCAAGTTAATGGTCGCACCAGGTCAACAATCTTGTAATGGAGTTTATATTTCTTTGCATCAGTTACAGCTACTGGTGCAATGTTTGCTCACAATGTGACAAAGTAACCACTGAATTTGGCAACCAATTATTTGAAAGTGTTACCATTTCCATCAAAGCTATTTTCTAGAACTCACTTTCATTTGTATCACTAGTTTTCTTTGTTTCTTGTTTGATAATGTTTTAAATGGTTGTTTACATATTCTTGGATGGTTTTATTTTTGTGCATAGTGATGTGTTTTATCATATGTTTGTTTGTGTGGCCATCTTCCACAGCAGCTGTTACAATCTGTTAATATAGGTTATCCGTCTTGAGCTGACTGCAATTTAATTAAAAGAATTACACCAGATGAATTTAACTTTTATTTTTAAAGCATCTTCCTTGGTTATTGGTGTTTCTTTACATATTCTGCTACTTCCCTCCTTGCTAGCAGTGGTTGACATTGAAAGGCTTCATTTCACATTTGCACTTGGCAGTTTTTGCCTTTCTGCAGTATTTCCTGTGCTGAATTATTTACATTTCACTTTCTTAATGTGAATGGGAAACAATTTAAACAGTTTAAGAAAGTGAAATGTAAATAATGCAGGGCAGGAAGTACTGCAGAATGGCAAAAACTGTCAAGTGCACATGAGAAATGAAGCCTTTTGATGCCCACCGCTACTAGCAAGGAGGGAGGGAGCAGAATATGTAAAGAAACACCATAACCACAGACGAAGCTTTAAACATAAAAGTGAAATGTATCTGGTGTAATTCTTTTTAATTAAATTGCAGTCAGCTAAAGATGGATAACCTATAGTAACAGATGATGTGTTTCACTTTCTCAAAAATGTACTGGTAGATTTTACAATACTGGTGGTCATGGATTTTCAACTCTTGACAAACGATTATACTCTGATTCAGGTATGGGTCTCTTCTTCTCAAACAAGATACTTTAATCACAGAAATTATCTATCACTTAACCTCGCTTCTGTTCAATTTTAACCTTGTCTGTTTTAGGGGAAAACAAGACTGAAAATGCTGTTTAAGAAACAGTTAAATTCTGCTTCTACACTGTATGCTTTGTAAACTTCTCCCCAGCATTTTTCCTGTAACTTGTCTGTAAACAGCATGGTCGAGTCATTGTTTACCATCCTGCAATACTATCCTTTTCTTTTATCATCCATCTGAAACTAATCAGTATATTTTATGGCCAACATTTCACAATGATTAGTTATTTTGTACTTCAGGCATTGCCAGTTTGAATTTAGCCATAGCACTTACACACAGTATCCTCAACAGAAGGTTATCTTAGAGTAGTGATAATGTTGGACAGTAGAACAAATGAATAGAACAAATGAATCGCTCCATGCAGAAAGGGCTTCAGTCACAAAATTGTGAAAATGAGATTATGGAAATCGTATCTTTATGGCTGTTCTCATCATTCTGAGCAAAAATGTATTCCATCCAGTGCTTGGAAATACACAAACTGAAGCTTCTTGTTTTGAGTTATATGCAGAAAGGAATTCAGTCCAGGACTGAAGCCCTTCTTGCTAAGCAACTGCATTTCAGCTCCGAAGTTGGATACTTCACACGGAAATGTTAACTTCAATGTGTAGGGCATGTTGGCTAAGCTGCACAACTTATTTGGTGGAAGGAAACAGCTGAAAGTGTATGTTTTTAATCTACACATTCGTTTGTTGGCAATATTTCCAATTTTATTTATGAAAGTGTTGGAAGGCGCCACTGTATCACGACAAGAAGAAAGTAGACAAGAGAAGAAAAGGAAAAGGAATCCTTCAACATGGAAGAGGAATATTTCAAAAACAGCAAAGCTAAAAGGCCAAGAGTATATTAACTATAAATGACAATGCATACCAGCTAAAATTACAGGATGTGACTGCAGGTAATTTTTAATTATATTGGATGTTACTGACAGTTTTTTGAACACAGTAACTAGTGTTTGGACTAAACTTTATTATGGATTGACCATGACGCTGCTCTTGTTCACTGCACACATTTTGGTATCACCTCTACTAGTATGGCAATCAATTAAGAATATGTTTCTATATAGGATTCTTCCCCCCATGAACCATGGACCTTGCTGTTGGTGGGGAGGCTTGCGTGCCTCAGCGATACAGATAGCCGTACCTAAGGTGCAACCACAACGGAGGGGTATCTCGCGAAGAGATCTGAGGATAAAATCAGAGAGATTAGAACCCACACAGAAGCATACCGACAATCCTTCTTTCCACGAGCAATACGAGACTGGAATAGAAGGGAGAACCGATAGAGGAACTCAGGATACCCTCCGCCACACACCGTCAGGTGGCTTGTGGAGTATGGATGTAGATGTAGATGTTGAGAGGCCAGACAAACGTGTGGTTCCTGAAGAGGGGCAGCAGCCTTTTCAGTAGTTGCAAGGGCAACAGTCTGGATGATTGACTGATCTGGCCTTGTAACACTAACCAAAACGGCCTTGCTGTGCTGGTACTGCGAACAGCTGAAAGCAAGGGGAAACTACAGCCGTACTTTTTCCCAAGGGCATGCAGTTTTACTGTATGGTTAAATGATGATGGCGTCCTCTTGGGTAAAATATTCCGGAGGTAAAATAGTCCCCCATTCGGATCTCCGGGTGGGGACTACTCAAGAGGATGTCGTTATCAGGAGAAAGAAAACTGGTGTTCTACGGATCGGAGTGTGGAATGTCAGATCCCTTAATCGGGCAGGTAGGTTAGAAAATTTAAAAAGGGAAATGGATAGGTTAAAGTTAGATATAGTGGGAATTAGTGAAGTTCCGTGGCAAGAGGAACAAGGCTACTGGTCAGGTGACTACAGGGTTATAAACACAAAATCAAATAGGGGTAATGCAGGAGTAGGTTTAATAATGAATAGGAAAATAGGAATGTGGGTAAGCTACCACAAACAGCATAGTGAACGCATTATTGTGGCAAAGACAGATACGAATCCCACGCCTACTACAGTAGTACAAGTTTATATGCCAACTAGCTCTGTAGATGACGAAGAAATTGAAGAAATTATGATGAAATAAAAGAAATTATTCAGATAGTGAAGGGTGACGAAAATTTAATAGTCATGGGTGACTGGAATTCTGTAGTAGGAAAAGGGAGAGAAGGATACGTAGTAGGTGAATATGGATTGGGGCTAAGAAATGAAAGAAGAAGCTGCCTGGTAGAATTCTGCACAGAGCATAACTTAATCATAGCTAACACTTGGTTCAAGAATCATAAAAGAAGGTTGTATACATGGAAGAAGCCTGGAGATACTGACAGGTTTCACATAGATTATATAATGGTAAGACAGAGATTTAGGAACCAGGTTTTAAATTGTAAGACATTTCCAGGGGCAGATGTGGACTCTGACCACAATGTATTGGTTATGATCTGTAGATTAAACCTGAAGAAACTGCAAAAAGGTGGGAATTTAAGGAGATGGGACCTGGATAAACTGACTAAACCAGAGGTTGTACAGAGTTTCAGGGAGAGCATAAGGGAACAATTGACAGGAATGGGGGAAAGAAATACAGTAGAAGAAGAATGGGTAGCTCTGATGGATGAAGTAGTGAAGGCAGCAGAGGATCAAGTAGGTAAAAAGACGAGGGCTAGTAGAAATCCTTGGGTAACAGAAGATATATTGAATTTAATTGATGAAAGGAGAAAATATAAAAATGCAGTAAATGAAGCAGGCAAAAAGGAATACAAACATCTCAAAAAAGAGATCAACAGGAAATGCAAAATGGCTAAGCAGGGATGGCTAGAGGACAAATGTAAGGATGTAGAGGTTTATCTCACTAGGGGTAAGATAGATACTGCCTACAGGAAAATTAAAGAGACCTTTGGAGAT
Source organism: Schistocerca nitens (assembly GCF_023898315.1). Classification (NCBI taxonomy): domain Eukaryota; kingdom Metazoa; phylum Arthropoda; class Insecta; order Orthoptera; family Acrididae; genus Schistocerca; species Schistocerca nitens. The sequence goes on from NC_064617.1 coordinate 845,043,548, forward strand.
AAGAGAACCACTTGCATGAACATCAAGAGCTCAGATGGAAACCCAGTTCTAAGCAAAGAAGGGAAAGCAGGAAAGTGAAAGTAGTATATAGAGGGTCTATACAAGGGCGAAGTACTTGAGGACAATACAGGGTGATTCAAAAAGAATACCACAACTTTAAAAATGTGTATTTAATGAAAGAAACATAATATAACCTTCTGTTATACATCATAACAAAGAGTATTTAAAAAGGTTTTTTCTTCACTCAAAAACAAGTTCAGAGATGTTCAATATGGCCCCCTCCAGACACACGAGCAATATCAACCCGATACTCCAACTCGTTCCACACTCTCTGTAGCATATCAGGCGTAACAGTTTGAATAGCTGCTGTTATTTCTCGTTTCAAATCATCAATTGTGGCTGGGAGAGGTGGCCGAAACACCATATCCTTAACATACCCCCATAAGAAAAAATCGCAGGGGGTAAGATCAGGGCTACTTGGAGGCCAGTGATGAAGTGCTGCAGACAGTGCTTGAACCAATTTCAGACGATAAGGTTTCATAACTAACCTTTTTCGTAGGACTCTCCATAAAGTTGATTGTGGAATTTGCAGCTCTCTGCTAGCTCTGCGAGTCGATTTTCCTGGGCTGCGAACAAATGCTTGCTGGATGCTTGCTACATTTTCATCACTCGTTCTCGGCCGTCCAGAACTTTTCCCTTTGCACAAACACCCATTCTCTGTAAACTGTTTATACCAACGTTTAATACACCACCTATCAGGAGGTTTAACACCATACTTCGTTCGAAATGCACGCTGAACAACTGCCGTCGATTCACTTCTGCCGTACTCAATAACACAAAAAGCTTTCTGTTGAGTGGTCGCCATCTTAGCATCAACTGACGCTGACGCCTAGTCAACAGCGCCTCAAGTGAACAAATGTACAACTAAATGAAACTTTATAGCTCCCTTAATTCGCCGACAGATAGTGCTTAGCTCTGCCTTTTGTCGTTGCAGAGTTTTAAATTCCTAAAGTTGTGGTATTCTTTTTGAATCACCCTGTATTATGGAAATGGAAGAGGAGGTAGATGAAGATGAAATGGGAGATACAATACTGCGTGAAGAGTTTGACAGAGCACTGAAAGACCTGAGTCGAAACAAGGCCACTGGAGTAGACAACATTCCATTAGAACTACTGACGGCCTTGGGAGAGCCAGTCCTGACAAAACTCTACCATCTGGTGAGCAAGATGTATGAAACAGGTGAAATACCCTCAGACTTCAAGAAGAATATAATAATTCCAATCCCAAAGAAAGCAGGTGTTGACAGATGTGAAAATTACCGAACTATCAGTTTAATAAGTCACAGCTGCAAAATACTAACGCGAATTCTTTACAGACGAATGGAAAAACTAGTAGAAGCCAACCTCAGGGAAGATCAGTTTGGAATCCATGAAAATGTTGGAACATGTGAGGCAATACTGACCCTACGACTTATCTTAGAAGCTAGATTAAGGAAAGTCAAACATATGTTTCTAGCATTTGTAGACTTAGAGAAAGCTTTTGACAATATTGACTGGAATACTCTCTTTCAAATTCTGAAGGTGGCAGGGGTAAAATACAGCGAGCGAAAAGCTATTTACAATTTGTACAGAAACCAGATGGCAGTTATAAGAGTAGAGCGACATGAAAGGGAAGCAGTGGTTGGGATGGGAGTGAGACAGGGTTGTAGTCTCTCCCCGATGTTATTCAATCTATATATTGAGCAAGCAGTGAAGGAAACAAAAGAAAAATTTGGTGTAGGTATTAAAATCCATGGAGAAGAAATAAAAACTTTGAGGTTCGCCGATGACATTGTAATTCTGTCAGAGACAGCAAAGGACTTGGAAGAGCAGTTGAATGGAATGCATAGTGTCTTGAAAGGAGGATATAAGATGAACATCAACAAAGGCAAAATGAAGATAATGGAATGTAGTCGAGTTAACTGGGGTGATGCTGAGGGAATTAGATTAGGAAATGAGACACTTAAAGTAGTAAAGGAGTTTTGCTATTTGGGGAGCAAAATAACTGATGATGGTCGAAGTAGGGAGGATATAAAATGTAGACTGTCAATCGCAAGGAAAGCATTTCTGAAGAAGAGAAATTTGTTAACATCAAGTATAGATTTAAGTGTCAGGAAGTCATTTCTGAAAGTATTTGTATGGAGTGTAGCCATGTATGGGAGTGAAACATGGACGATAAATAGTTTGGACAAGAAGAGAATAGAAGCTTTTGAAATGTGGTGCTACAGAAGAATGCTGAAGATTAGATGGGTAGGTCACATAACTAATGAGGAAGTATTGAAAAGGATTGGGGAGAAGAGAAGTTTGTGGCACAACTTGACTAGAAGAAGGGATCAGTTGGTAGGACATGTTCTGAGGCATCAAGGGATCATCAATTTAGTATTGGAGGGCAGCGTGGAGGGTAAAAATCATAGAGGGAGACCAAGAGATGAATACACTAAGCAGATTCAGAAGGATGTAGGTTGCGGTAGGTACTGGGAGATGAAGAAGCTTGCACAGGATAGAGTAGCATGGAGAGCTGCATCAAACCAGTCTCAGGACTGAAGACCACACCAACAACATAGGATTCTTTTATGTTTTCAGGTGCAAGAGGTTCAAGTGCTTTCAAGACATCAGTGCAGATGAGAAGGAATCTATTTTAGTACAGCTCCATAACTTGCCTTCTAAAGATGAACAAGATGTTTATATTCAGTCACTTATAGACATACATAACATCCAGTGACGTCAACCTAGAAAAGACGATTCAATTTGACAAGTTGACAAAGTATGTACCCCATTGTGGGTAACACCAAAAGGAAGGTATGTTACAAAGCATTTCTGGCTCTTCTAGCTTTAACTGACTAGAGAGTGAAACGACTGAGAAAGCTGTCTATATCAGATCAGAGACCACATGATAAAAGAGGGAAAACTCCCAGTGTAAACGCTTTGTCAGCCGAAGTTAGACAACTCATGAGAGAACACATTAATAGCTACCCAGTAAGAGAATGCCACTACAGTGAGAGAACAACTAAGTATTTAGATGCAAGACTCAATATTAAGTTGATATATAAAATGTTCAAGGAGAAACATACTGACGTTAAATGTAGCTACCAGACATTTGCTTTGTTTTTCAATGAAAACTACTCCCTGTCATTTGGACAACCTCAGGTAGTTGCATGCTGCTTGTGTGAAGAATTATGAGTTAAGATTCGAAATACCCATATTAATGATGTGGCAAAACGGTGTGCAGTGGCTGAGTTGATGGTGCACAAGAGACGGGCTAAAAAATTCTATAATAAACTTGAAGTGGAAACTGAAATGAAAGATAAACACCATGTACTATCTCTGGCAATAGATTTTATGCAGAACATTCAGTTACCAGGGATCCTTGTCCAGGGAACTTTTTACCTGTGCATGTGTTTTGCATTCATGATATCAAGAAAAATAAAGCTAAAATATACATTTATCATGAGGGAATTGCCAGAAAAGGATGTAATGAGGTCTTTCTTGTATAATTCTGCAGGACATTCCTGCTGAAATTACATAACTACATTTGTATTCCAGTAACTGTGCATGGCAGAATAAGAACCATACTTTAGTAAGGCTGCTTCTATTTTTAACAGACACTGGCTGATTTAAACAAATCGAGCAATTCTTTCCAGTCAGAGATCATTCTTTTCTGCCCTGTGACAGGGATTTTGCAACAATCAAACGCACCCTTAGAAGGCATGATCGACTATATTATGTGCATGAAATAACCAAACTGATCATAGAAAGTAGCACATCTGTGAAATTTGGAATATGTTAAGTTAAAACAGAGGATATCTTGGATTTCAAGAACTAGTGGCCAATTCTTTATAAAAGAAACTGCATATCAGAAGAAACCATACCGAAGTCAGTACCATGAGACCAGAAAGTACATTTCAGAATCAGTACATTGATGCACTTTTCATACAGTAGCCAACTCTGTGGATGTATAATAACATCCCAGTGTATTGATGGTATTGTGAAACACACATTCCGTCTGTCTCAACCCGGCCATATGTCACATTCTACTTTTCCACCCAACTGTGCAGATCCCATGGGGAAAGTTCGAATAAAAGCAGCAAAAATTAAGAACATTGCTAGATTACTACCTTATATACCGAATGAACATGAAGAATTCTACCACGAACTGACACACTGGCCCACAAATGGCGTTGTTAGAAGTTAAGAGCAAGATGACTAAAGAAACTCAAAATGATGTATTGAATTGTTTTTCTTCTCACTTATTTTCTTAATAAATATTGATTGAAAACCAGTTGTTTTGCTTTATCTAATGCTCATGATCATTTCACATTCCTAAACTATAAGCATATCCTCAAAGTAATAAATGAATCATTATATTTTCCTCAAGAAACTTCTAAAAGCGTGAAAATCTATTTTGGTCCATGCAGAAAGGACTTAAGTCCATCACCAAAAAACTTTTTTTCCTAAATTAAAACACTTTAAATGCCTGTAAACTCTGTAAGGACCTTGATATTCAGTCAATAAACAACATATATTTTTTCTCTTAGCTTTGACCTCAAACTCTAGTGTCTAGATTGGTTTTATTTTTTTTTCTCGAAATTAGGTACAATGGACTGAGGCCCCTTCTGCATGGAATGATTCAAATGTAGTTGCTTTATAACTGTACATGGCATTTTACAAGGTTCTGTCATTGTTCTTTTCCTGTCTCTGACAATGACCTACTTAGATATGTGGCATATCAAATATATTAAATGGCACAGTACATTGAGAACACTACTGTCATCTGTGTTACTAAATAGCTACAATGGACACTGGTCCCATTTGCAGGTTGCCTATCTAACAGCATTCAGGGATAACAAATATTTGATGTTAGGTGTTTAATATAATTATTAGAAATTTAAAATGTTGCCATAATCTACTCATCAAGAGGTATAATCTTATATTTAAAGTTTAACAAAATAATACAAGTATTGAACTCTGAAACTGTGTATATGTCTTGAAGGAGCATAAATCACATCACACAAATTACCCTGACTGTATTCATGAAGTATTTGAGACTGAGAGCACTTACCTGCTTCCAATGAACTTTACACATAATTTCAAACCTTTCTGAAAATTTTTCTCGCTGATGCCCCGCACATTTTCAGTTTTCATGCAGTAAAGTAAAACATCAGGCATGATGTTTTAATTTATTACAGCTTTACTGCTGACTCTAATCATAACTCATTTTTCAGACAGTATCCACATATACCACTAAATGAAGATGCAAAATTATATCATTATATTACTCACAGTTCAGGAGATTTGATGTCATAAACATTGAAATGTGTGAAAAACTACTTTTTGTTAAAACAGATTGCAAATTACCCTAACTATACTCATCCAGTGTGTTTTATTTTTTCATTAGTCTCCGGGTGAACAATCCAAAACTAATGAAACCAACATAATTAGGGTTTTTCATCTTTAAGCATAAAGGACATACATGCTTAATATTAAATATTTAACATGATAACTCATTTGTAAAGTACTCAGGTGTTTGAAGCTGTTTTACACATGGGGATTACATTCTTTGAAGCATTGGGGATAGATTACTGGTTACTGAATAATCCAGCATTGAAGGATTACAGGAGTACTGTGGATATGGTGCATAATATAAATGGCTCAAACCAGGAAAAGAAAAAAAAATCTTTATTTTATAGGATTCGAAGTTCAGCTGGAGCTCACAGATGCCTGTTGAGTTCCAATTGGGCTTCTATAATATAACTACTATGGCGGCTCCCTAAAGTCTAAAACTTCACGAGCCCCAAAGTCTGCTGTAGCAGGCAACTCTCCCCTTGCAGTTGCATCTAGACACTCTCCAAAGCACCCATGTCATTGTGGACACGTACCAACAGAAATGGCTTCTCCCCTCCCACTATCACAATCTGCCTAACATGGCTTCTGCCCAGAATTCCTGTCTGTGTGCAAGGCAGGCATTCTTCAGTGTTTGTTGGTAACGAATCCTTGGTGCAGCATCCGTACACATGCTTCTCCTTTCATTTGTGAACTAGATCTTTCATTTGTGAATTTGAACTTTCATTTTTGAACAAGAGCTTTTGTTTGTGGAGCAATGAGGACCCAAGGACTGCCGCATGATGACTGTTCAGTGACAAATCTGCTGAGTCAGCCTTGTGCATTGCTTAGGGCAGATAGCTTGTGAGTGCCTTAGCTTTCCCAGCAGGACCAGTTGAAATCTGCAGTTTATGGCTCACATGCTACATCTCCTTTAGCTTTCCCAAGTCACTTTAGAGAGCTACCTTCCACTTTTTGGAGGCCATTAATCCCATGTGCAGTGATGCAGGTAAACGCCCTGTACACTGTACTACTTTGTGCCAGTGCCGAAAGTCCATGTGGACCATCCCATACAATTCTCATACAGTTTTGGATATTCCTTCATGCATGACAGTGCCTACACACTGTGTCCCTTTTACTGTTACATTTCCTATGGCCTCTGCTAGGGATGAACTTTTAGTGTTTACATTGAACTTTCAAACTTCCGCACATCTTAGTGAAGGCCCCACCTACGAATTTAACATGTGTTTGTTTCTCCGGTACTGATGAACTGAGAACCTTTGCTGCGCAAATTGCACAGTAACTGTGTACATGTTATATCTTCTACTTCATGTTTTTGTTAAATAATATATATTAGTTTGTCTATTTCAATAAATAGTTAGTGTTACCAAAAATTTGTTCCCTCACCTTTTCATTGGTTCACTGGAAAGCGGAACCTTGCATCATGCACTCATGTGATGCTATGCATCAATGCCAGCCAGTCCCCACTTTGCCCACAATACTCAAGTATTCACATCATTTTACAACAAAATGACAAAACATTTACCATGCATCTCCATGATGTCCCATCAATTGTGTCCATTCACAGGTTAAAGTCAGCTTAGGTGCTCATCCTCTGCACTGCCCATACACTGCCAACAGTTGAGGTCTCCCTGCCCACTTCCAATGCCGATGATGTCATTGTTGATGCTAACATCAGTGCCACACCCAACACCATGAGCACCACTCTTGACACAATCTCCACCAGTGTTGCCGAACCACCAACCAGCACCTGGGATCCAGATCAAGCCATCTCACTCCCCTACACTTTCCCTCCCACTGCCACTTTTCAAGCACATGGAGCCTGACACTGAGCATGCGGCACCTGACACTGAGCCCAACACCTCACTGCCGCCACCCAATGGATTCACAGACACTGCACCTTCAGCAGGCCTGCAGCCCTTGCCACGACTCCAAACACACCAGCACCTCAGAGTCAACACCATACCCCACTGCCACGTCAGCCTCTCACTAGGGGATCTGGCAGATGGCAGAAACAGGAGCAGCAGGAATTTCTGGCACCTGCATACTCCAGTAACCACTAAACCATACATGCTGGCCACATAGTGCTTAGCCATACATGCCCCACCTGGGCCGGCCGCTGTGACCGATTGGTTCTAGGTACTTCAGTCCAGAACAACACAGCTGCTACAGTCACAGCTTCGAATCCTGCCTCGGGCATGGATGTGTGTGATGTCCTTAGGTTAGTTAGGTTTAAGTAGTTCTAAGTCTCAGGGACTGATGACCTCAGATGTTAAGTCCCATAGTGCTCAGAGCCATTTGAACCATTTGAGACCCACCTGCCCGAGTACCCAAGTCCCAACTCGCACTAAGTGAGACTGCGGCACATTGTAGTTCCTCATACTGCCCAACGCCTCCTCCACACCTGCCTCTGTGCCATGCAGCAGCTTCTTTCCTGAATTGCAGCCCCATGTCACATCTCAACAAGTGCACCTTTGCCCATGTGGTCCAGCGCACCACCGTGCCAGTCACCCATCATGTGTTCCGGACTACTGCCCGCCACCATGCACAGCACATCACCGCTATAACCATTACACCACCCCAACTGCCAGTGGTGGCCAGTTGTTTTCTCCTACTGCACTCTGCACTACCAAACCCCATTGTCAACACGCCAGCTGTTAACATCAGGCTGTCAGGTACTGCAAACCTCACCTGACACCCACCCATGCCATCATCAAAACACTCATCGCCACAACATCCACACTAGTGTTTGATAACCTGGAGCTGCATCTGACATTGTTATGCTGATGTCGTCCTCTCACCAACATGGGGTAGGGGGCAGTGGAGGGGGGAGGGGGGGAGTGGGAACTGTGTGATGCCTCCCTAAATTATAAAATTCTGTGAGTCCCGCAGTCTGCTCTAGCAGATGACTCCCCACTTGCAGTTGCGCTCATGCCAAGTGAACATCTACCAGCAGAAATGTCCTTCTCCCCACTACTGCAAGCTACCAAACTGGGGCTTCTGCCCACCATTCCCATCCATGTGCAAGGCAGGCATTCTTCAGCATGTGCTAGAACTGAATTACTGATGTAGCATCTACGTGAATGGTCCTCCTTTCATTTGTGTACCTGACCTTTCATTTGTGAACCAGTGCTTTTATTTGTGAACCAGTGCTTTTGTCTGTAAACCAGAGCTTTCAATGAAGGCCCAAGAGCCACCACATAATGACTATTTGAGGACAAATCTGGTGAGTAAGCCTTGTGTGTTGCTTAGGGCAGACAGTTTGTGAGTGCCATAGCTGTCTGAGCAGAAACAGTTGCAATTCAGCAGTTTTAGCTTTTCCAACTTGCTTTGGAGAGCCACTTCCTGATTTCTGGAGGGCCTTAATCCCATGTGCAGTGACACAGATAAACACACTGTATATTTTACAGCTTTGTGCCTGTGCCATGCATCCACAAGGACAGACCTGTTCAATTCTCTTCCCACACGCGTGATGGTGCCTAGCCACTATGTCTTTTTTAGTTTTACTCACCATTTCCTGTGGCCTCTGCTAGGGACAGGCATATAGTGTTTCCCTTGAACTTTCAAACTTGTGTAAATCTTAGTGGAGGCTCCTCCTTATGAACTTAACATACGTTTGTTTCTGTACTCAAATTAATGAACTGAGACCTTTGCCATGCAAATTGCATCTCAACTGTGTACAGATCATATATTTCTCCTTATGTTTTTGTCCAACAATATATATGTAGGTTTTTCTATCTTCATAAATAGCCTGTGTTGTTAAAAATGCATCTATTCTCTGTTTTGTTACTTCACTGGACCATGCATTCCTCCCTTCTTCTTCTGTTCCCCTTATTTTCCCTCACTCAATAGCTGTGATGTGCACTGCAAAGTTAAACACTTACAGAGCTACCAGCATCACCATGCTACCAAACAATATGTATAAAAGCTGCTCACATTTTCTCATATTTGTTCTCTCTCCATTCTCACATCTACTACAAGGTTCTTTACAGGATTAGTTCCCACAGCTCAAAACCAATATTGGAAGAAACAAAAAGAGTCATAACCTAAACGACATGCATACTCTCAAATCAAACTTAATTGCCTGACAGGGGGTTCATCAAACCACCATCTTCAATAGTGGAACTAATTTACACAAGAAAGTACAGATTATCATTGACAATTAAAAATTGCAACTGCTCTGGGCACACACAATGTATAAACCTTGTGACAAAATAGGGGCAGTGATGAAAAATTAACCAGTATACTTCAATACATCTGCCTGCATTGTTGGGGTTATTAAACATCTGATGTGGCAGTATTCAACCTAAAGGTAGTCAACAGAAATCTTAAAACTTCCTGGCAGATTATAACACTGTGCCAGATCACAAAATGAACCGAGTACCTCTGCCTTTTGTGAGCAGATGCTCTATACACTGAGTTATCCAGGCATGACACACAACCCATCCTCACACCTTTACTTCCACTAGTATCTCTCTCCTACTTTCCAAACTTCTCAGATGTTCTGCCCACCTTCTCAGACTACAGCATAGTGCAATTGTAGAGGAGTTACTTAGGGAATTGTTTCCAGAATGAATTTCTGTTCTCCAATGGTGAGTGCACTGATTTGAAACTGAGACCAGGAATCCCTGGAAGTGAAAGATATTTACATCATCAAAATGTGATTGGGGAGTTGAGGAGCAGTGGTGCTGCACAGCTCCTGATCACCAAATAGTGTACCACCTGCTGTGCACTTCACAGTAGTTTGTGCAGTATGTATGTAGAATGTCCTGTGTTAAATTCTTTACCATTCTGGAGTTCATCACGTGAGGAAGGTATTTAATCTACTGATGGTGATCTGTACATTAGATGGGGACTTAAAGCTTAGTGGCCCTGCCAGTGCTATTCTCGAAAAGTGTGCTTTAAGCTGGCAACAGGTTGCACTTTGTTCCTCAGTTTCATTCCATACTTATTCATAACAAGAAAAGACAAATAATACTACACAGTAGAAACATTCATCATAGTCATCCTCATGACACGCACACTTTTTGGGTTTGGAGAACAATAACACACAATGTCAGCAATATCTACTAGCAAATTCAGTATACTACTGGTGTTCAATCTGTGGCTGTCTGTATCCTCCAAGAGGCTGGTTGATGGTTGGAAGCTGCCACACCTCTGGAACCTAGAATTGAAAATCCAGGATCCAAAATTCACATACGCTTAGTATCTGCCACACCAAAACTTGTCTTCAGTATTTCAACAGGTCACGAAAGAGGGCCAAAAATGAACAGCTAGGAATGTATTTCTAGTTGTATACAGATTCAACAAGCTATGGAGAAAGTATGGACTGTGTGCAAAAGAGTGACCTTACTGGAAAACAAGAGAGAGAGAGAGAGACAGAAAACCAAGAGTTTCCATTCATAATGAATCTTTTTTAGAATCTTTTATTGTAAAGCAGAGTGGATTCTTTTTCTAAGCTTCCTGGCAAATTGAAACTGTATGTGTGTGTGTGTGTGTGTGTGTGTGTGTGTGTGTGTGTGTCAGGCTGGGACTCAAAATCACCCCACTGCCATTCCGGAAATGCCAGCTACTCAATGATTTCCTCATATCAGGAAAGAGGAAGAAGTCACTGGGTGGTATGTCAGGAGAATAAAGGGAGCGAGGTAAGTTTGGAAGCACAAAGAAGCAGCATGTGTGACTGTGTCCTGTGTTGAGTGAACTAGGGGAGTGTTGTGCAGAAAAAACATGCCTTGGAGAACTTCCTCTGATGCTTGTTTTGACAGCCTCCCATAAACTTGCCAGGAGGTTCAGTATTAAGGTTCTACCACTGTTTGCCCAGTATCATCATTACCTGTTAAGATCACATAATGACAGTCCCACAAACCACTCAGCATAACGTTGCCCAGTGAAGGTCAGATCTTCGCCTTTTTCAGTGGTGGTGAATCAACTACTGATTTGCTCCTTTGTCTCTGGATCATAGTGATGCACCCGACACATCCACAGCGATTAGTGGCTATGGAAGTCACCTGGATTGGTCTTACACAGCTGCAACATTTCTGCTGCTGCCTCACTTTGTTGGACTTTTTCAATGTGTTTCAGCAGTCGCAGAATCCGGCCAGTGGCCTCTGTCATGATCAAAATACCACACAAGATGAAAACTGATTCGTGACTGATTTTCCATTTTTTGTATTACCTCCTCCATTGTCACACACCGGTCTTTAAATAACAGGGTACCCACTTCTCTTGCATTCCTGGTTCTGCAGAGAGAAATATCTTTGACTTCATTCTTTGTCATTCCACATGTTTGACCACACTGTAAGAATCTGCATCACTTAACTACTGTGTCACATGTTAGCACACTGTTGCTGTGCACTTCCACAAACTCAGTACAGATTGTTGATCTCCTTCAAAAGTAGAAAACAAATAACCGCATGATATTCCATTTTACCAATGAGCTGCATCATTTCGTTTTGGCTCCTCTAGTGGCACACTACAATAATGTGGTGTGGGAATTTCAGATGATGATGACGATGTTGGTTTGTAGGGTGCCCAACATTGTGGTCATCAGTGCCCATATAAGTTCTCAATCTTTCCAGTTACAATCTCACTACTTCCCAAATGATGATGAGATGATGAGGACAACACAAACAGCCAGTCTCTGGGCGAAGAAAATCCCTGACCTGGAGATCAAACTCCAGACCCCATGATCCAGAGGTAGCAACGCTAGCCACTAGAGGGAATTTCAGTGTGTAACAGGACTGTATACATGTACCTCCAAACAAACAAAAAATTAATTACTATTGTAGGAAAGTTCTTGTAGAACATAAATACTTTGGGATTAAAGGAGACAACTCACCAAAAAGCAGAAGTGTTCAGTTGTCAATATGCACACACAAAAGAAAGAAAATTTATTAGCTTTCAGGTTTATTCTTTGATGAGCTAGAGTAAAATACACAAACACACACACATATATATATATATATACAAATGGCTACGCCCTTACATGGCGCTCAGTAGAAGGGAGAGGGAGGCAGGGAAATGACTGGGGTTGGTGGTTACAGATCAGTGAAAGACAGATGGTTTGCTGGCTGGGAAAGTGGGAGGGAGGGTTGGCAGGTATACACTCTGGCATGATTGTAGATGCTAGTGGGAAATGGCACAGCCTGAAGGTGGCATGGGAATGTGAACTGGGAGGGGGTGACAGCACATAGGAGGGGTAACGTTTGGCTGGAGGGTGGGGGGAGAGCTGGTTACCTGAGACTGAGGCCTGGACAGTTACAGAAGCAGAAGATATGTTGTAAGGTTGTAAAGGTAACTCCCATCTGCGTAGATCATAGAAGCTGGTGGTGGAGGGAAGGATCAAGGTGGCTCGCCATTAAGATTGAGCATGTGGTGCTCAGCTGCACTTTGTGCCACCAGGTGGTCAGCTTTGTTCTTGACAACAATTTGGCAGTGGCCATTCATGCTGATGGACAGCTGGTTGGTAGGCATAGCAATACAAAATGTTGTGCAGTGTTTGCCGCAGAGTTGGGTATGACATGGCTGTCCCTCACCCTGCCTCCTGCCTCCCTCTTCCTCCAGCCACCCCACCTGACACTCAATTATCTAAATCCTTAGCTTATGCTCTCATTTAGGTATTGTCAAGAAAATGTTAACTTGCCGCATAAGTGTCTTCTCCAGCACTTGAGCATCCCGAATGGCATGGCATTTGGTGCTGAGGATAAGCTGATTTGCTTTTTTTACATCATCTTCCAGTTCTAGTCTCATTTCTAGTGCCCTCTGAGCTAAATGAGAAGCCCGTCTGCTCTCAGTTCCATCAACCTGTAATTTATGTATTTGTTGATAATTACTTATTCAGACTAAATGTAATTCTTAGCACATATGTTTGGTATTCACACAACATTTTAGTTTTAAAACATATCTACATTACTTTTAACTCTTCACATACACATACACATATTCCTTGACTCAATGAGTCACCAATATCTAGGTCTGTTTACTGAATTTTCTTCCTTACCATTGAATTTTGTGTGCTTTTGGAATAAACTGCCTAATTAGAACATCAGCCACCTTCCGTATTTCTGCAGGCCCTTCTCTGCTTGTCCCAGTTTCAATAATTAGTTAGTAGGTGATCTTATATTGCCTTACACTGATAAGCCAAAACATTATTACCTCTGTCTACAACAATGTCTGGATGCTGCCTCGTGGCACTATGGGCATGTGACATGTTAACATGTTCAAATCAGCGCACGCTCCACTGCAGAGTGAAAATCTCATCCTGGAAACATACCCCAGGCTGTGGCTAAGCCATGTCTCTGCAATATCCTTTCTTTCAGGAGTGCTAGTTCTGCAAGATACGCAGGAGAGCTTTTGTAAAGTTTGGAAGGTAGGAGGCGAGATACTGGCAGAAGTAAAGCTGTGAGGATCGGGCGTGAGTTGCGCTTCGGTAGCTCAGATGGTAGAGCACTTGCCCGCTAAAGGCAAAGGTCCCGAGTTCGAGTCTCGGTCGGGCACACAGTTTTAATCTGCCAGGAAGTTTCATGTTGACAAAAGTATGTAAGTGGAGCAGACATAGACAGGTATCACCCTAGTGAAAATATGGGCTGCAGATGGGGAAATCCATTGATACAGGCAACTTTGACAAAGGGCTGATTACTATTACGCAGAGTCTGTGAATGAGTATCTCGAAAACAGTTGAATATTCATGTGCTACTGTCATGAATATCTATGGAGAGACGTACAAGAACAGTGAAACTACCACTTGGCACTAAATGGCTGGACATCCACGACTCTTCACTGAATATGGGGTTTGGAGGTTTGTCTGATAAGTAAAGTAAGATAGATGGTGATCTGTGGCATCTCTGCTGAAAGACCACAATGCTGGTGCATGCACAAGTGTTTCGGAGCACACCATGCACCACACATTGTCGAACAGGGAGCTCCACAGCAGACCATCCCTACGTGTTCACATGTTGACCCCATGACATCATCAATTATGGCTACAGTGGGCTTGGGACCATTGAGATTCAACCATTAATCAATGGAAACATGTTGGCTCTTCAGGTGAATCACATTTTTCCTACACAAGGTCAATGGCCGTCTCCCAAATGCCATTACTGAGGTTAACAGTGGCTCGAAACATACAGTGCACCACAGACATGGGCTGGTGGGCACAGTATTTTGTTATGGGAGATATTCTCCTGCGATTATGTGGGGCATTTTGTAGTAATCAAAGACATGCTGACAGCTGCGAACCACCTGCATCCCTTTGCTTGATGTCTTTCCTGACGGTGATGTCATCTTTCAGCAGTATAACTATCCATGACGTGGAGTCACAACCACGCTGCAGTGGTTCGAGGAGGATTATAATGAACTCACATTGATCTCTCAGCAACCAAATTCATCTGATGTAAGGCCAATAGAACCCATCTGGGTGACTATCAGGTACAATCACCAACGTACACATATCAGCAGCCCATTCTTTACATGAATTACATGACCTGTGCACAGACATCTAATGCCACATACCTCTGCAAACCTACCAACAAACTGTTGAATTCCTGACATGAACAGTCAGTGACATATTTCATTCCAAAGGCAGACAAACAAGCTATTAAGCACGTGGTCATAATGTTTTGGCTCAACAGTGTATACAATATAACTGAAAAGTCGCAGATAGTACACTTGCTACACCATACCAGTACACACACACACACACACACACACACACACAGAGAGAGAGAGAGAGAGAGAGAGAGAGAGAGAGACAGAATAGAAGGGAACATCCCACTTTAAAACTGCATGGACACACACTTTCTACCATATTCAGAATCAGATTAAGAACATTTACTGATATTTTAACATTGCACATTGCATACAATGTAGTCAAGAATCCTTTGATCAGAATCAATTACATACTTCAATATGTAAAATTAGGTGCTTATAAAGGAGTTCCTTTATCAGTTATGAAAAACTTATTCCTGTGTTAACCTGTGCGTGGGATTTCCAGAACACTTTACATATTTGCACTTAATGCTTTCCTATAGCATAGTCTTCTAGTGCAATACAGCTAAGGTAAAACATGTAATTATTCTGTAGAAGTGTACAATAATAATATGGTAAAAAGTAGAAAACTGAACATCTTATAGTAGCCTGCTGAAGGACCCAGGGATTCTTTCATTTACGTGTCAATACGTACACTGATGAGACAGATCATTATGACCATTGCCCACTGCAAGACCGAATGCTACTTGATGGCATTGCAGGTATATGAGGTAAGGAAAATACATAAGTGGAGCAGAGTCAAATGGGGAATCATTCTAGCAATGATACGGACTGCAAGCAAGGAAATCCACTTACATAAGTGACTTTGACAGAAGGCAGATTGTTATGGTCCAGCACCTGGGAAAAAGCATTTCAAAAATGGCAAAGCTGGTTGGCTCTTATTGAGCTACTGTCATGATCATCTATAGAAAGCAGCTGAAGGATGGTGAGATCATGTGTAGGTGATAAGGATTTGGACGTCCACACTTCATCAAACAATGTGGAGGGCCAGGACTTACCTGCTTTGTAAAGCAGGATATGTGGTGACTTGTGGCAGATATGATGACAGTGTACAATACTGGTGCAGTCGCAACTGTTCCACAGCACACTGGTCAGCACAGACTGTTGAAGATGAGGCTGTGCAGCAGAAGACCTACATGCTTTCACACATTGTCCCCACAATGTGGTCAGTCATGGCTGCAGAGGGCATGGGATCATTAAGACCAGACTGTGGATCAATAGAAATGTGTCACCTTGTTGGATGAATCACATTTCTTGTTAGACCAACTCAATAGTCATGTCCAGCTACACCATTATCCAGATGAATGGCTGTCTGAAACATGCACTGACTCACTTTTATGATAAAAATGCAGTTAATTTTTTCCCACTTATCTATATTAAAGCTTGCCTTTCCTAGCCTTTCCTCTGTACATTCTACAGTCTCTTCAAACAAATTTTGGGCTTGCAGCCGGTCGTCGTTCAATACTTCGCACGATATTTCGACTGGGCACCTGCCAGTCATCTTCAGGTGAGCCGTCGCAGACTGGCGATAAAGTTATCCGCTCCGCAATATATAGCATACTGTAACTATTCTGCGCTTGCGTCGAAAACTTGATAGTTGAACCAACACTGCCCGCCGGCAGCGCCCTTGCTGGTGGTACAGCCTGTCAGTCGTATTTCTACGGATTCTTTAACAATGGAGTCCCAGAAAGACGTTGCTGTAGACAAAATCATTGTTTTCTCATATTCCATTGAATGTCCAGTAGAAATACAATGTTCAGCAATAGCGGACTTGCTTGGCTGCAAAAGGCGGGTGTAACGTTGATGTTCAGTGCAGCGTTCTTTCACGGTGCGAGTGGTTTGACCTATGTAAGCCATACCACATTGGCACGGTATCTTGTAAATTCCGGCCTTTCATAGTAACAGATTGTCCTTAACTGATCCCACAAGGTCCGCAATCTTCGATGGTGGGCGGAAAACCACTTTTACCTGAAATTTTCGGAGGATTCTTGCTATTTTAAACGAAGTGTTGCCAACGAAAAGAAGAAAAGCTAAAAATTTTTCCGGCATGTTCTCCTCTTTATTCACTTCCAGCTTCTTAGTTTTAACTGTTGTGCAACGAAAAACTTCAGCACTATTAAATTCCTCCTCCTTACCGCAAGAGACCATCAAGAGGTTAAAACCACATGGTTGTGTACCTCCAAGACTGTATGGCCTTCCAAAGATTCATAAAGAGGGTCTTCCTCTGCGTCCAATAGTGAGCAACATTGGAGCTCCTACATATGATTTAGCTAAACATCTCGCTTCCTTACTGAGACCTTTCATAGGCAAGTGCTCACATCACATACAAAACTCAGCTGATTTTATCAATAGACTGGGGGCTCTTCGTCTTAGCAGTGTAGACCTTCTAGTAAGTTTTGATGTGGTCTCACTTTTTACAAAAGTTCCTCTTGCAGATTCTTTGACACTGATTGGTAACATGTTTCCTGTTGATATCAATGCTTTGTTCAGGCACGCACTTTCCTCAACTTATTTTATGTTTAATCAAGAATATTTTGAACAGACTGACAGTGTCGCCATGGGTAGCCCCCTCTCTCCTTCGGTCGACAACCTTTTTATGGATGACTTTGAAGAGAGAGCGCTTGAATCAGCTGCCCTGAAGCCAACAGTTTTTTGGCAGTATGTGGATGACACTTTCATAGTGTGGCCTCATGGAGAACATAAATTAATGGAGTTTCTACATCACCTCAACTCCATTCATAGCAACATCCTGTTAACCATGGAAATAGAGAAAGATGGTTGTTTGCCTTTCTTGGATGTCCTGGTTCGAAGGAAGAATGATGGTTCTCTAGGGCATTCAGTTTACCGGAAACCCACTCATAATGATTTGTACCTGCAAGCATCGAGTTGCCATCACCCATCGCAAACCATGAGTTTGCTTAAAACGCTTGTTCATAGAGCTTATATTGTCTCAGATCTAGATAGCTTATCTCAAGAACTCGCCCATCTAAAGACAATATTCAGCGAAAATGGGTATTCCATCCAGCAGATTAACAGGGCACTAGCAGTTAAAACTAAGAAGCAGGAAGTGAATAAAGAGGAGAACATGCCGGAACAATCTTTAGCTTTTCTTCCTTTCGTTGGCAACACTTCATTTAAAATAGCAAGAATCCTCCGAAAATTTCAGGTAAAAGTGGTTTTCCGCCCACCATCGAAGATTGCGGACCTTGTGGGATCAGTTAAGGACAATCTGTTACTACGAGAGGCCGGAATTTACAAGATACCGTTCCAATGTGGTATGGCTTACATAGGTCAAACCACACGCACCGTGAAAGAACGCTGCACTGAACATCAACGTTACACCCGCTTTTTGCAGCCAAGCAAGTCCGCTATTGCTGAACATTGTATTTCTACTGGACATTCAATGGAGTATGAGAAAACAATGATTTTGTCTACAGCAACGTCTTTCTGGGACTCCATTATTAAAGAATCCGTAGAAATACGACTGGTGGAAAATCTGTTAAACCGTGACAGCGGCTACCAGCTGGAGAGTGCATGGAATCACATCATCTCCACGATTTGCTCATATCGAAGACGACAGAGTGCGTCGACGGCCGTGGCAAACAGCAACGCAGAGGGCGACTGAGTTCCGCTATTCCACCAGCGAGGGCGCTGCCGGCGGGCAGTGTTGGTTCAACTATCAAGTTTTCGACGCATGCGCAGAATAGTTACAGTACGCTATATATTGCGGAGCAGAGAACTTTATCGCCAGTCTTCGACGGCTCACCTGAAGATGACTGGCAGGTGCCCAGTTGAAATATCGTGTGAAGTATTGAACGACGACCGGCTGCAAGCCCGAAATTTGTTGAACAGTCATTTTTCCGGGAAAATTTTAAAATTCACATTCTACAGTCTCATTCTCATCTTTTAGCTGTTGACTGCATGTAGTCCATTACTGCTAATCTGAGATTTCAAACTCATTTTTATAAAATGTTATTTGAGTTCCGAAACTGTATCTCGACTAGTTAAAGATTGGGAGTAACTTATATTTAATTCAAGGACCTGGTCTCCTGTTTTCAAATGTAATTCACTCCTTGCCCTACTAAGTGATATGATGCAATTATTTTATTTGTATTTGAGAGGAATAAAATTTAAATTCCCGCCTGGTCATCCAGATTCTCTACATTGTTAAAGGGGAATGCCAAGATGGTAGCACTCCTAAGGAAACAAATTCATTCAGTCATTCACAGTTTATGTTCTGTAAATATCATCACAAAGGAGAGCCTTCAGGGATATCAAATGAAAAAATTTATATATTTTCAGGCACAAGCAACCACTGCTGACTGCTATTCAGCTGCTGCTTTCGTCCAACAGTTCAAGCAAAGCATTTATGTATCTTTACACAGACCAATATTGGCTGCTTATATTCTGACAAAGGCAACATCTATGTAACATAAACATTAGAATTACAACAATATGAATAGGACAGATTGCTATTCACCACATAGAGATGGTACTGAATCACACACAGACACAATGAACAAGACTGCTACACAATTAAGCTTTTGGACAAGAAAGTCCTTCTTCTGAAATAGAAAACACACACACACATTCACACAAGCACAACTCACACATACATGGCCACTGTCTCCAGGCACTGGCGACTGACTGCTGCAGCTTCTCGAGACAGGTTTTCTTTAGAGACAATAGGCTGCAATTTATGGAGGGATTCAATTGTTCTGTTTCCACAATGGCATCACATGACGTGCCCTCTTCCCACTCACATGTGCAATTCAGTGGAGAGTGTGAGAGGATGGTCCATGTTTTCAAACACAACCAATCAGAGAGCACCAAAAAAGGGAAGATGTACTGACCATCCTTCTTGACATGCGCAGATCCAGTCCTGTAAACAAAACAAACTCTACCAAAATATTACATTGTTGGTAACTAGAATCAGTACTCTTCTGGTTCCAACCAAGATATTATAGACACGCTTTTAACGGTCAACTGAATTCCAACTAAGCAGTGATGTCTCAGCAATGATGTTCTTATAAAGAACTTGACTAGGAAGTACATGTCATCACTCAGTACAGTAATAAGAATATATTCATTCAATATGTTGGAGATCCATATATACACTGTCACCTGCTGTTGTAATTAGTGATATGCTGACATTTTGAATTTCTGACAGCAAACAGAAACTTTATCATCAGCTACAGACATCTGTCACAGAACACGTACTGCTCATGATGGTAATTGGACAAACACTGATGTTCACTGAGGATCTAGGCATACACACACCACAGGACCTGCATGTTGATGTGCCAAATGAAGACGCAACACTTATCCAAATAACAGACATTTCACTTGTTGAAATTCTGTTACACACATTGCTGAGTTTCTGTGGATACACTTGGGGGTAAATCTCCTTTAACGTTTTGTCTCATCAGAGGGGAAAAAGAGCTAAGTTTTATTTATATTAAAAGGCAGAAAAATCACACATCAACAACATTATTAGCAAAAGGTGGTAATGATATTAGATTTTTTTTTATGTCTGGGACATTTGTAAATGGTACGTTGGTATTCCTTTTAGGTGTCATGGCAGCCAGCCTCACTGCCTGTTTGAAACGTGACTAGAATATTGATCTATACATTATTATTGAAATCATTCCACATGTGAATGTTAAGAGCCATGAAAATAAATACATGTAGTCGGGTTTTAAAATATGTTTCCAGAAGGTACTGCTTTCACTATTATGCAGTGATGTCATACTGTTGTTCGTTCACTTCCGTATTCAGTGTTGAAGAAGTAAAGGCAAAGTGTTTCAAAGTTGAAATGAATCATAGGAATATGCAGTAATTATTATCACCAGTGAATAAAAAGATTAAGCTGTTTGAAAATAATGATGAAAATGGCAGATGTAATGGAAGTAAGGAAAAGAGTGGAAATGAAATTGTGTGTGCTGAAAATGTGCCATCCATGCAGGCCTGCTTCTGTAAATAGTTTAGACTGTACTCCTTCTGAGTGTTGGACAATGGAACAGAAAGAAGATTTCTGTAATAAGAGTGAGCACTTGAAAGGGGGGGAAAAAAGGAAACTGTGGTGTGAAAGTTGTAAGAAAGTTGGGACATTGGGGACAGGAAGAAGTAAACAAGGAATGAATATTTCATGACGGCAGTCAACAATTTCAGTACCATCCTTTGGAGAAAGCAAAACAGACCAGATGACATCTCCTCAAAAGAAAATCTTTAAACACAAAAAAGGCTCAGCCCATAAACCTGCTTTGAAAATATGTCTGCAGCAACTGAAAAATCTTGGGAATCTGTGTTAAAGCACTGGAAAATGACAATTCAGAAGCAGTCATTGTTTTCAGAACTACAAAGTTGTCAAAAGAACTCAACCATTAAATGATTTTGGGTCAGAAATTAATGTTCAGAAATCAAATACAGTGGACATGGGTCATACGAGTCTCCATTTCAAGTTAGCATTTGTTACCATATTAAGTCATATGGCGGAAATACGGAAGCGTCCGATCCCGCCCGTCTGCTTTGACCCATGACGTCACAAATATGGCGGAAACAAAAACAAACACACACACTTTCCACAAGAAGCCTAATGACACTAACGGGACAAGCGCGGGAAATGGGGTGTTTTCGGTGGGGGGCAAACTAAATATAAACAAATTTAGACACCTTGCGTAGCTACAACGTGTAAGTGAAGACAGCCATGCATGAATACCCACCCACCTCTCCAGGGGTCGTAACCCCTGCAACCCATAGAAGATAAAGATGCTTCAGTAGCTGATTAGTGTTTTTTGTCTTTAAAAAAAAAAAAAATCTCACGGGATAGAATGAACAGATCAGAAAGATAAATATAATAAACTAAAACAGAAATTGGAGGAAACAGATAAGTAAAATAAGTAATAAGTGTTTTTAAATTAAAAAAAAAAAAAAAGTCTCACGAGATAGAATGAACAGATCAGAAAAGTAAATAAAATAAGATAAAACAGAACTGGAGACAGCCACACTCAAACCAAACTCCGTGCCGTCATGACGTCACACACGACAACACCCTTACGTCACGGGTCAAAGCCGACGCGTGGGATCAGACGCTTCTGTCGACCCCATATGGCTGAAGAAATGAAAACTAGAGCCATCAAAAATGTAACTGAATCACATAGCACAATTTTATTGATACTTGATGAAAGTCCAACAAAATTGTCTTTAATGATTATTTACATTCAAACAATGCTACCTGATATGACAGAAACAACTATTACTTTCCTAGATTTGACTGAAATAGGATGCACAACAGCTGAATGTATATTCAATGCCGTATTGAAAAATTTAAAGACATCAGGTTTTCACCAAGAGTTTTTTTTAATGAAAATCTCATTTCTATTGCCAGTAAAGGCATGGCATTTATGCTGGAAACAAGGAAGGTGCAGTTGCATTCCTGAAACAAACTTTTCCACAAATTGTATGGTGGCATTGTGCCAGCTATAAACTAGGGCTATTTGTTGGTGATGTTATAAGAAAAGATTTTCATTCACAAATCAATCATTTTAATTCTTTCCTGGAGTAAGTTCCACATCCTCTATAATCAGTTGCCCAAAAATGCCAGAGAACTAATAAGATAGGCAGAAGAACTTGAATCCCTAGTTCTCAAAATTGGTAGAGTCTTGGGTACTTGGTGCGTTGCCTCTACATTTAGAAGTGTTTCAACTGTTTGAAAAAATTACAAGGCACTAGTTTCACATTTTGCTAGTGCTAAGAGTGATACATCTACAGCTACACAGATGGAAAAATGTATGAAGGTCTTCTAATGAAAGTCATCAGCATTAACTTTATTTTGGATCTGGGTTTTATTTGTGATGCACTACAGGAGTTGTCTGACCCTAGGTTAGAAATGCAGGCTCATGAAATCAGTCTTCATACTACTACCAAAAATAAATAAAAACACAATTCAGAGTGTTTGAAGAGAGAAAGGCAAATTAAAATGAGCCTCTCAAAGCAAAGAAACAATTACAGTTCAAGGGCCTTTCTTGTCACAAAGGAAGTGAAAAGCAGTAGGCCTAGTTCCCTTGCCCCACCACCATTTTATGAAAGATTATGCAACTGAATGGAAGATAGGCTTTTAAGTGATGAAGATGATATTTCTTCATGCACTACAGTCATGAATCCTTCTTATTAATATGACAATCCTGCAGTTATTTTTGGTGAGAAAGAACTAACAAAATTACATCATTGACTCAGGTTTCCTGAAAGAAAAGTAATCAGAGGATTTCAAGAGTTTTTAGAAGAAAAGAAGTGTCCAGTTTCTCTACTGCCTTTGATAAACACAATTCACTGTATTCCAATATCTGCTAGCGAATGTGAGAGGGGATTTTCTCAAATGAAAATTGTTTTAACTCCTTTAAGGGCATTACTGCACCTGAATATAGTTGACAACTTGATGTTCATCAAATTAGTAGGATATTGAATGAAATTTTCACTGTGCAGCAGAGTGCGCACTGATATGAAACTTCTTCGCAGATTAAAACTGTGTGCCAGACTGAAACAAGGTACTGGCAGAAGTGAAGCTGTTAAGATGGGTCATGATTCATGCTTGGGTGGCTCAGTTGGTAAAGCACTTGCCCACGAAAGGCTAAGGTCCTAAGTTTAATTCTTGGTCTGGTTTTGATCTGCCAGAAAATTAAGTAGGACCTTCTTTACATCTGTCCACCCCAACTCTTTATGTGGAGACCTTGTTCCTGAAAGGAAGTCACTTGGCTACAGATAGTAAAAATAAAGAGTAGAAGCAGGAGAAATATGATAGTCATTTTCTGATACCAATGTGGATCAGTAAAGCTACCAGGTATTTACATTGACTCCAAACTCCACTGGGAGGAACATATCATGTATATGAAAAAATATCTCAGATATCATGCCACATTTTGAAACTTAGGGATTTAGTGAGCTTGTATCACCTTAGGGTGACATACTTTGGACTGTTCCAGTCACATACGCCATATGGTCTGATTGTATGGGGAATCTCCCCTAACATCAAGAATACTTTAAAAATACAGAAAATAAGTCCTATGTATAATGTGCAAACAGGTCATATGGAACACTATCATCCTCTTTTTACCAGTCTCAGAATAGTTGCAATTATAAATATACACATATATGTGTCTGATTAACTTCTCTTGGTTAGGATTCAGAGTCATATAATACTTCTTAAAAGACATCATAATCGCCATTGACTGTATAAAATATTTATTGTTACTATTGCAATTTTGGCCTTATGGCCATTTTCAAGTAACACTGCAAAGTTACATTCTGTCAGAATATAAAACTATCTGACATGAGTATATGTCGTTGTCAAAATGCAGCCTTTTGACTGTGAGAGTCCCACAAGATCCGATGAGTACAACACTTATTACATCATATGTTGTTAAATATATACTGAACTGTGCATGTTACCATCGTTCTAATAATCTATCACACATACAAGTTCAGGTGCACTGACAACATGTGGACCTTCACAATGGTAACATCAACAGTTCAGTATATATTTAACAACATATTACGGTGTAATACGTGTCATACTCATCGGATCTTGTGGGACTCTCACAGTCAAAAGGCTGCATTTTGACAACGACATGCTTCCCCTCTTCCCCCGGGCTTCCCCTCCCCCTTCCTCCCTCCCCCTATCACCCCTGCCCATGGCATCTCTGCTCTCCCCTCTTGCTCTCCCACTCCCCTTCCTCCTCCTCCTCTCTTGGCAGGTCCCCGGACTCACACACGCTCAGTGAACATTCGCGCGTCGGAGATCATCGCCATCAGTGTCTCGTGTGTGTGCCTTCGTTTGTGTTTAGTGTTTGTTCGCCGTCATGCCACCACTGTTCACGTGCACCGTCGCCATCATCCATGTTATGTGCGCCATGTCAACTAGTGTTAGTGATGTTTCTCGTCCAGCGTGAACGGCTCCATGTTTTTTTGTTTTTTAGTGTTTACATTTTTTGCCCGCCGTTTTGATTGTATTCTCTGTGCCACCTATATGTATTACTTATTGTAAAACTCAAGGCTGAAGAGCGGCATACTCTGCTGTTGACAGCCCGCCTTGTGTAAGGTGATCAAAATCACAATAAAGAAAAAAAGAAAAAACAACGACATGTACTAATGTCAGATAGTTTTATATTCTGACAGAATGTAACTTTGCAGTGTTACTTGAAAATGGCCATAATGCCAAAATTGCAATAGTAACAATAAATATTTTATACAGTCAACAGCGACTATGATGTCTTTTAAGAAATATATGTGTCTGATTAAAAATAATTCAGAATTTGTTGCTGGGAGGAGGGGGGAAGGGGGGGAGGGACTCATGAACACAATACCAGAGCTAAGGCTAATTTAGATATACCAAGGCACAGGTTAGCAAGAACTGGACATTCTAACAAAGCAAACCCACTCAAAATTTTCAATAAATTACCAATCTATGTTTGGTCTACAGATCTAAAATTTTTTTGAAATTGAGTGGCACAGCTGGCTATTAGATCACCCATTTTACCATATTAATGAATTCTTTGAGATTCCTGGGGAGTATATTAGAATTTAACAAATATTTCTGTAGTTTATTGTATTGTTGCACACTGACTTTATGTTTTGTATGATTATGTTCCTATGTTTTGTGTAATTATGTGTCCTGTACATCCTATCCAATTATTATTGCACAGGGTTTGTACCATACTATATTACTGTATAACTTACTGACACTAGCTCTTAGAATTTTTTCTGTAGTATATTTTATTATTGCTGTGCTTAATATGTATACAATAGTTAACTGACATTAGTTTATTTTTTTATTATGTACCCGTACATATTACTGCACCATGTATTTTACTATAATGATGAAGCCTTGTAGGGAAGCAGCCTACTCACGCCGTAGTAAATTCACAGCAGTCTTTCCATTGTGTGCCAGCCTAGTCCATTGTAACTAGCTCTGACGTCATAAATGTTGCGCAATACTTTAAAAATCAAGCAAATAATCTGAAACGGTTCTAGCATGTCAGGAGTAATACTAAATTAATATGTGTTGAATATCAGTTCGATAACTTTAACTATTTTCGAAATTTGGACGTTTTTCTGTAAAAATCATTGGCGCAACAGAAAAGAGCTAGAGACTTAAAAATTTATATTTAGATTCCTTTTCCATAATAATTTAATATAAACAGTACTTTGGATCTCACAAATTAAGATTTTAGTTGAAATTCATAATTTTCTGGTTTTTGTCTTAAAAATTAAGGAAGCAAGATAGATTAAGTAGGCTAATAAATAAGGCTAGGATGTTTATATTTAAGTAGAATGGAGATCCGTTATAACCATAAAGATGTGAGAAGTTTCATTTGAATAACTATAAAACTATAGCGATAGCGTATCTCCAAAGGGCAAGTTCAGAGCTCGTCTACTGCGTGCAGTGTAATTAAATTAATTCTCTCACCCAAAATATTTAACTTAGCCACGTCAAACTTTTATTATGATTACTTACCTGTGTGTTGAATGCGCATTTAAATTGAGAGCTTCATCTGCCATCAGCAAAAGAAGCTATGATTTATTCGGTAACTTGAAGTGGTGCATTACTAGCCCAGCGGCTAGTCGGGAGAGCCAATTTGATCAGGCATTCCCTTAGCCGTCTGCACCGCGGCTTTATATATAAGAACGCTGCGAGAGGAAGCAAGGGAATCCATCCTTTCCCGGCGCATCCATCACCACCTCCGCCAAAACCACCTCCTCCCAAACACCCAATGTGGCTTTCGACCTTCCTTCTCTGCTGATGACCAACTCCTCCGCCTCACTCATCTCCTCTCCCTCCAGCTAAACTCCCTTCGCTCCGCCATTTTTGTCTCCCTTGACCTCGAAAAGGCCTACGACCATGTCTGGCATCCCGGTCTCCTGTTTAAACTCCACACCTACACCCTTCCTATCAACTACATCCGTCTGGTGGCCTCCTTCCTCTCCCACCGCCCCTCCTATGTTACCATCCATAATGCAAATTCCCACACCTTCTACCCCTCTGCAGGTGTGCCCCAGGGCTCTGTCCTCTCCCCTCTCCTCTACCTCCTGTACACGGCAGATATGCCCCAACCCCCTCCCCCCCTCCAGTACACCTCTTGCAATATGCTGATGACACCGCATTCCTCGCCCTCGCTCCTACCCTCCAACGGTCCCAATGCCTTCTCCAGAATCACCTTGACCTTTTTGCTGCATGGTGTAACCAGTGGCTCCTGAAACTCAACCCTTCCAAGACCCAGGCGATCATCGTAGGTCGTACCACTCGCTCCTTCCGGCTCCTGGATTTCTCCCTTACTGTCTGTGCCCGTCCTGTCCGCCTCACCCCCACCCTCACCTACCTTGGCCTCACCATTGGCCGTCACCTCACCTGGATCCCTCATCTCCGCTCCATCCAATCCACAGCCCACAACCGCCTCCGACTCCTCGAACTCCTCTCCGGACGGACATGGGGGTTGCACCCCTCTACCATCCTCCACACTTACAAATCCTTAATCCGTCCCATCCTCTGTTATGCCAGTCCTGCCTGGATATCTGCCCCCCCCCCCCCAAATTCTATAAGTCCCTCCAGATCCTTGAGTGTCATGCACTTCGCCTCGCCTTCCGTATACGCCTCCCGTCCCCCACGCGGATCCTCTATGATCTCATTCCTTTCCCCCATCTGCTCCTATTCCTCGAACATATCCGCATCCTCTACACCTCCCGCCGTCTTGAATCCCTCACCCCCTGGTTGCTCCTCTCCCCTCTGATCCCCGCCCCCTGCCACGTCTTCACCGTTGTGTCCCCCCTACCCTCCATCTCTACACCCTACATCTCCTTTCCCAAGATGGCTTCCATCAACTCCCCCTCCCAGATGATGCCCTCTCTCCCTCCATTTATCCCTCCTATCAACTCTGATCCTCACTCCCCCTCCTTTCCTCTGTCCTTTTCCCGGGCTCCCTCTCCCCCCTTCCATCCTCTTTCTTCCACACCTCCCCTCTCTTTGCCTCCCTCTCTCCCCCGAGTCCTTTGACATTTCCCTCCTCTGCCTCCTCTCATACCGTCTCGCGTCTGCCCTTTTCCCCCTTTATTACTCCTTTCCCTCCTTGGTTCCCCCCCCCCCTTTTCGTTTTTTCCTCTCCTCCCTCCTTGTTTTTCCCCCTACTCCAGGTCCTCCCCCCATCTGCCTTGGATCGGGAGTGCCATCTTTGTGCCGCCTTTTTTGTGCAGTGTTTTACAGTGTTTTTTTTCCAGTGCGTGCTCCGTGTTGTGTCTTTTGGGAAGTGTAGCGAACAGCCACCATACTGTCGCTGGGTGTGCTTTTTTTTTATCACTTGCGAACAGAAACCAGACTGTCGCCATGTTTTTTAATTGTGTGTCTACTATGTTACTTGTCCAATTCCTGTGTATTCTATCAACATTGCCAACCCCTTTTGCTTTCTGTTTTAACTTTCCGCATTTTTACGCCATTTTACACTTTAAATCACCATTTTATCGCCTGTTTTTCCTTGTTTCTTTCTTCTTCCTTTTGTTAAACAAAAGTCTGTAGGCTGTAGAGCAGCGTAGTAAGCTGCTGCTAGCCCGCCCCCTTCGGGGGGTGGAGGGGGTGGGGGGGTGGGGGGGTGGGGGGAAGAGGAAGCAAGGCCCCAGTTCTCTCCAGACACTGAATAGCACACCATCTGTGTCGGGAGTCGCGTCGCGTCGGTATCATTGCTATAAACAGCCTCGGATGCCGTATTAAGTTACTCGGGATACGCGTAACCATGAAATCATTTTCGAGTGAAGTGTTAATTCTGGGATGACTTTAATTATCGATTTTCAGTTTGCGTATGTCGTATTTTCACGTGCCGCCGCGGGACAAACATTCTACCATTATTTAGCGTGGCATTTGATGAACCTAATCATCAAATTATGGCGGGCATTCATTTAAACATTTAATTTGGACAGTTATAGTTGCATCAGCACATTAGACTCTGAACGGCTCTGTTAGATTGTGTGGATTTTCTTTTCTTTTTTCTTGATCTGTGACTTTCAGAATACAGAGAATTTTTAGAAAATCATTTTTTGATTATAAATCCCAGACAATCTCCTAATTTCTCAGAGCTATAAGCTGCAGCTATAAGTGTGTTTCTCAGATGAAGTGGGCACTAGGAATTCTAATTATAGGCTTCATGTTTTGCTAATCACTTTCTGGTTGCCAATATTGTAGTTAGAGAGCCAGTGTTGACAACGGCAAAAGACAGCATAAATAATAGGAACATTTAACAACCATAATTCCACCCGCCGCCGCACATATGGTTAATCGGCCGGGAAATGCAGTGTTTCTACATTCAAACATTTTATATAACAACATTATTCCTACCAGCCGCCTCACAGCCTAATTCATTGTAAAATGATCAATGGTGAATAAAAAAATTATGATTCTTTATTACTGATCCAGCACTACTGACATCAGACAGACATTGTCAACAGTGTTCCAAAATTGACTTGCAATATATTGAGGATTATTGCAACTGCTTAGAAGTGGCCTTTGAAGTGTAAGTAAGTTAACTAGGTCAGTATTAATGCATCAAGCTACATTAGCATTATATAATAACAAAGTACATTGTTGTAATCAGTTCTGCTCCGTTCACCCAGATTTACAGGCAATATAAAATGATTACATTGCCACAAATAGTTTATTGATGAAAGAGGCTTTGACAAGTCCACAACAACATAAGAGACAAATAGAGCATCAACAATTAATGAAGTTATTCTGTTTCTTTTTTTACAATGTATGAGGAAAGTTACTACCTTAAAGAAGGGAGCTAAATTCAGATACACTGAGTCCACAATCCATGAACAGTAGATTTGCAAATGATTTTACAGATCACAAACCACAGAAAAACTTTAAGCAGTATAGGGAAATACGAGAACTAAGAGATTACTTTTAACCATTATACATAAAATGTGAATCTATGTAACATTTCTCTAACAATCGAAGTATAAGTTTAGTGCACCTATAATGAATCTCCTAAAACTAATATGAAGTGATCAGTTTCATTTTTCTTACCAATTCTGGCTTAAGCTTCTGTTTGCGTTTTTCATCCCACTTATGGAGTTTCTTCTTGCGAATCTCACTGTCTTTCATTAGTTTTGTCTGCAGTTCCTCTTTGTCCTCCAAATGCTGTTTCCTCTGTCAGATTATGTTAATTAGAAGTAACAAATAAATTAATGATTCATGCAATCACATACTTCATTAAATTCACAATGAAAAGTAAGAATTGGGGAAATAAGAGCTGATATAGAGGACAAGAAATTACTAAAACTACAAATAAAAACAGTAATTATAATTATTATAATGCCTACAAATCAACCGATAACAAACTAAATGACAAATGGAAGGGGGCAATGATTTCGAATGGAACAATCTGAAACAATTGGTGGTGATGATGATGATGATGATGATGTCCCATACTCCGAGGAGCATAGGGGACAATTCGGTAGAACTGCACCGCCGTACTAGGCAAGGTCCTAGCGGAGCTAGTTTGCCATTGCCTTCCTCCGACCGTAATGGGGATGAATGATGAAGATGAAGACGACACAACACCTAGTCACCTTGAGACAGGAAAAATCCCTGACCCCACCGGAATCAAACCCGGGACCCCATGCACGGGAAGCAACAACGTACCACAATTGGTGCTAACAAGTCAAAAAACTTGGTGAATAAATGTAATCAATTTTCTAAATAATGTCATTATTCTGTAAACATAATAAAGCATGGTTCCAGCTTAACTGTCATTTTAATACAATCTTTGTAATATCATATGTACTTCAGAGGAGGAGCACTTAGAAATTTTTTTTTCAATTTTTGTATACCTCCTATTGATCTATTTGCGTATGCATGTCACTAGGGTGTGGAAGTAGCCAAAATATAAATATTAATATACCCCCAACAAATGGACATTGAAATGGATGCGGGTGAGCTGGTGTGCATAGCACAATGAAACAGTGCGGAAAATTGTCAGGGAGAATGTGTGTGAAACATTGTATGGGTAGAGTCACTGACCCAGGTGTTTACTTGCCAGTGGCAATACGCCTGGCCCAGCAGTTCTTACATGAACATCAACTATCTCGGATCTGGCCCTCACCTCACGACATGCTCCGTTTCCTGTGTGCTTAGTCTGTCAGCCGTTCGCACTGGTTGCGCTGTGTTTTCCTCTATACTCATTTTTACACAGTGTTTGAACTCTCTGCTCGTCAGTATAGTGACTTGCAAGTCAACTATTTTTAGCATATTACATTCAGAAGAATTGCTTGGTGACACACTATTTGACATAGGGAAACATT
The DNA here is from genome assembly GCF_023898315.1 of Schistocerca nitens. NCBI lineage: Eukaryota > Metazoa > Arthropoda > Insecta > Orthoptera > Acrididae > Schistocerca > Schistocerca nitens. The sequence continues at coordinate 845,074,810 of NC_064617.1, forward strand.
CCACGTGGAAAAAATATATCTAAAAAGAAAGATGATGAGACTTACCAAACAAAAGCGCTGGCAGGTCGATAGACACACAAACAAACACAAATATACACACAAAATTCAAGCTTTCGCAACAAACTGTTGCCTCATCAGGAAAGAGGGAAGGAGAGGGAAAGACGAAAGGATGTGGGTTTTAAGGGAGAGGGTAAGGAGTCATTCCAATCCCGGGAGCGGAAAGACTTACCTTAGGGGGAAAAAAGGACAGGTATACACTCGCACACACACACATATCCATCCACACATACAGACACAAGCAGACATATTTGCTTGTGTCTGTATGTGTGGATGTATATGTGTGTGTGTGCGAGTGTATACCTGTCCTTTTTTCCCCCTAAGGTAAGTCTTTCCGCTCCCGGGATGGGAATGACTCCTTACCCTCTCCCTTACGAAAGCGCTGGCAGGTCAATAGACACACAAACATACACACAAAATTCAAGCTTTCGCAACAAACTGTTGCCTCATCAGGAAAGAGGGAAGGAGAGGGAAAGACAAAAGGATGTGGGTTTTAAGGGAGAGGGTAAGGAGTCATTCCAATCCCGGGAGTGGAAAGACTTACCTTAGGGGGAAAAAAGGACGGGTATACACTCGCGCACACACACACATATCCATCCACACATATACAGACACAAGCAGACATATTTAAAGACAAAGAGTTTGGGCAGAGATGTCAGTCGAGGCGGAAGTGCAGAGACAAAGATGTTGTTGAATGACAGGTGAGGTATGAGTGGCGGCAACTTGAAATTAGCGGAGATTGAGGCCTGGTGGGTAACGGGAAGAGAGGATATATTGAAGAGCAAGTTCCCATCTCCGGAGTTCGGATAGGTTGGTGTTGGTGGGAAGTATCCAGATAACCCGGACGGTGTAACACTGTGCCAAGATGTGCTGGCTGTGCACCAAGGCATATTTAGCCACAGGGTGATCCTCATTACCAACAAACACTGTCTGCCTGTGTCCATTCATGAGAATGGACAGTTTGTTGCTGGTCATTCCCACATAGAATACATCACAGTGTAGGCAGGTCAGTTGGTAAATCACGTGGGTGCTTTCACACGTGGCTCTGCCTTTGATCGTGTACACCTTCCGGGTTACAGGACTGGAGTAGGTGGTGGTGGGAGGGTGCATGGGACAGGTTTTACACCGGGGGCGGTTACAAGGATAGGAGCCAGAGGGTAGGGAAGGTGGTTTGGGGATTTCATAGGGATGAACTAACAGGTTATGAAGGTTAGGTGGACGGCGGAAAGACACTCTTGGTGGAGTGGGGAGGATTTCATGAAGGATGGATCTCATTTCAGGGCAGGATTTGAGGAAGTCGTATCCCTGCTGGAGAGCCACATTCAGAGTCTGGTCCAGTCCTGGAAAGTATCCTGTCACAAGTGGGGCACTTTGGTGGTTCTTCTGTGGGAGGTTCTGGGTTTGAGGGGATGAGGAAGTGGCTCTGGTTATTTGCTTCTGTACCAGGTCGGGAGGGTAGTTACGGGATGCGAAAGCTGTTGTCAGGTTGTTGGTGTAATAGTTCAGGGATTCCGGACTGGAGCAGATTCGTTTGCCATGAAGACCTAGGCTGTAGGGAAGGGACCGTTTGATGTGGAATGGGTGGCAGCTGTCATAATGCAGGTACTGTTGCTTGTTGGTGGGTTTGATGTGGACGGACGTGTGAAGCTGGGCATTGGACAGATGGAGGTCAACGTCAAGGAAAGTGGCGTGGGATTTGGAGTAGGACCAGGTGAACCTGATGGAACCAAAGGAGTTGAGGTTGGAGAGGAAATTCTGGAGTTCTTCTTCACTGTGAGTACAGATCATGAAGATGTCATCAATAAATCTGTACCAAACTTTGGGTTGGCAGGCCTGGGTAACCAAGAAGGCTTCCTCTAGGCGACCCATGAATAGGTTGGCGTACGAGGGGGCCATCCTGGTACCCATGGCTGTTCCCATTAATTGTTGGTATGTCTGGCCTTCAAAGTGAAGAAGTTGTGGGTCAGGATGAAGCTGGCTAAGGCAATGAGGAAAGAGGTTTTAGGTAGGGTGGCAGGTGATCGGCATGAAAGGAAATGCTCCATCGCAGCGAGGCCCTGGACGTGCAGAATATTTGTGTATAAGGAAGTGGCATCAATGGTTAGAAGGATGGTTTCTGGGGGTAACAGATTGGGTAAGGATTCCAGGCGTTCGAGAAAGTGGTTGGTGTCATTGATGAAGGATGGGAGACTGCATGTAATGGGTTGAAGGTGTTGATCTATGTAGGCAGAGATACGTTCTGTGGGGGCTTGGTAACCAGCTACAATGGGGCGGCCCGGATGATTGGGTTTGTGAATTTTAGGAAGAAGGTAGAAGGTAGAAGGTGGGGGTGCGGGGTGTCGGTGGGGTCAGGAGTTTGATGGAGTCAGGTGAAAGGTTTTGCAGGGGGAACTTTCCAGTTCACCTTTATCTCTCCCCATATATTTTTATTTTCATTTTCATTTCAGCCTCATGTTACACTTTCCACCTTCTAATACCATGTCACTCTCACAACACCCCCACAACGACCCCATTAAGTTTTATTTACGTTCCCTCCGCAAACATGCCTTCGCCCTAGCCAGATTACACTCCCATATTCTATTTTCTCAGGCTTGTCTAACATTTGACATTACCCCCAAAGGCCTCACACTTAAAGTTCCCATCTCTGGCTGCAACCCTTCTTTCCATCAGTCCCTACAACAGTTCCAAACTGAACAATCCATTGCCCTCACCCACCTAATCCTTCACCTACACATCAACTTAGCCAATGAACACACCCGTCAACTCCTATCCTTAATAAAAGTCCTTAATCTTTCCTCTCCCACATCCACACCGGTTGTTCAGAGCATCCTCCTACAGGCCAACCGCAAATTAGAACAGCATGCCACCCTCCACCTCAAAAAACTATCCAATCTCCTGGTTTCCCACCTCCGGAAAGGCAACTCACTCACCCTTCACAACCTTTCCAGCAAACCTCAACCTCCTCTCATTGCACACAAACCCAGTCTCTCCCATCTACTCAATCTCCCACTTCCAGCTCCACTCCCTCCAAAACCTCAAAATTCCAATCAACACAATCTGGAACCACAACACCCTAATTCAGTAGTTAACCTTTCCTCCAAACCTCTCTCACAATCCGAAACCTCTGTCCTATCCAAAGGCCTCACCTTCAGCCCCACTCCCAGATTCAACCAAACAGCCCTCGTCAAAGATTTACTGTCCTACTCTCTTACTCTCTGCTGGAAATATCACTTTGCCACGAAGAAAAATAATCCTAATCCTACTCCCAATGATCCAACTCCCCAGGACACTATCCAAATTGAACCCTGCCTGGAACAGTTCCGTCCTCCATCACAGCGGGACCCACCTCCTCTTCCTCAAAATCACCCTCTCCAAACCTTCCAGGAATTTCTGACTTCCAGCCTTTCATCTCAATCCTTCTTAAAAAAACCTTAATCCTACTCCCAACATCACCACTGCTGAAGCCCAGGCTATTCGTGATCTGAAGGCTGACCGATCCATCGCCATTCTTCCGGCGGACAAGGGTACCACGACCATGGTACTTGATCGTCGGGGGTATGTGGCTGAGGGACTGTGTCAGCTTTCAGAAACACCACATACAAAGTTTGCCAAGGTAATCCCATTCCCGATGTCCAGGAGGAGCTTCAAGGAATCCTCAGAACCCTAGGCCCCCTGCAAAACCTTTCACCTGACTCCATCAACCTCCTGACCCCACCGACACCCCGCACCCCCACCTTCTACCTTCTTCCCAAAATTCACAAACCCAATCATCCAGGCCGCCCCATTGTAGCTGGTTACCAAGCCCCCACAGAACGTATCTCTGCCTACATAGATCAACACCTTCAACCCATTACATGCAGTCTCCCATCCTTCATCAATGACACCAACCACTTTCTCGAACGCCTGGAATCCTTACCCAATCTGTTACCCCCAGAAACCATCCTTCTAACCATTGATGCCACTTCCTTATACACAAATATTCTGCACGTCCAGGGCCTCGCTGCGATGGAGCATTTCCTTTCATGCCGATCACCTGCCAACCTACCTAAAACCTCTTTCCTCATTACCTTAGCCAGCTTCATCCTGACCCACAACTTCTTCACTTTGAAGGCCAGACATACCAACAATTAATGGGAACAGCCATGGGTACCAGGATGGCCCCCTCGTACGCCAACCTATTCATGGGTCGCCTAGAGGAAGCCTTCTTGGTTACCCAGGCCTGCCAACCCAAAGTTTGGTACAGATTTATTGATGACATCTTCATGATCTGGACTCACAGTGAAGAAGAACTCCAGAATTTCCTCTCCAACCTCAACTCCTTTGGTTCCATCAGGTTCACCTGGTCCTACTCCAAATCCCACGCCACTTTCCTTGACGTTGACCTCCATCTGTCCAATGCCCAGCTTCACACGTCCGTCCACACCAAACCCACCAACAAGCAACAGTACCTGCATTATGACAGCTGCCACCCATTCCACATCAAACGGTCCCTTCCCTACAGCCTAGGTCTTCATGGCAAATGAATCTGCTCCAGTCCGGAATCCCTGAACTATTACACCAACAACCTGACAACAGCTTTCGCATCCCGTAACTACCCTCCCGACCTGGTACAGAAGCAAATAACCAGAGCCACTTCCTCATCCCCTCAAACCCAGAACCTCCCACAGAAGAACCACAAAAGTGCCCCACTTGTGACAGGATACCTTCCAGGACCAGACTCTGAATGTGGCTCTCCAGCAGGGATACGACTTCCTCAAATCCTGCCCTGAAATGAGATCCATCCTTCATGAAATCCTCCCCACTCCACCAAGAGTGTCTTTCCGCCGTCCACCTAACCTTCATAACCTGTTAGTTCATCCCTATGAAATCCCCAAACCACCTTCCCTTCCCTCTGGCTCCTATCCTTGTAACCGCCCCCGATGTAAAACCTGTCCCATGCACCCTCCCACCACCACCTACTCCAGTCCTGTAACCCGGAAGGTGTACACGATCAAAGGCAGAGCCACGTGTGAAAGCACCCACGTGATTTACAAACTGACCTGCCTACACTGTGATGCATTCTATGTGGGAATGACCAGCAACAAACTGTCCATTCGCATGAATGGACACAGGCAGACAGTGTTTGTTGGTAATGGGGATCACCCTGTGGCTAAACATGCCTTGGTGCACGGCCAGCACATCTTGGCACAGTGTTACACCGTCCGGGTTATCTGGATACTTCCCACCAACACCAACCTATCCGAACTCCGGAGATGGGAACTTGCTCTTCAATATATCCTCTCTTCCCGTTATCCACCAGGCCTCAATCTCTGCTAATTTCAAGTTGCCGCCACTCATACCTCACCTGTCATTCAACAACATCTTTGTCTCTGCACTTCCGCCTCAACTGACATCTCTGCCCAAACTCTCTGTCTTTAAATATGTCTGCTTGTGTCTGTATATGTGTGGATGGATATGTGTGTGTGTGCGAGTGTATACCCGTCCTTTTTTCCCCCTAAGGTAAGTCTTTCCACTCCCGGGATTGGAATGACTCCTTACCCTCTCCCTTAAAACCCACATCCTTTCGTCTTTCCCTCTCCTTCCCTCTTTCCTGATGAGGCAACAGTTTGTTGCGAAAGCTTGAATTTTGTGTGTATGTTTGTGTGTCTATCGACCTGCCAGCGCTTTCGATTGGTAAGTCACATCATCTTTGTTTTTGGATATATTTTTCCCACGTGGAATGTTTCCTGTACATTATGCATGGTGCCAGAGAAAGGAAGGCATTGCTGTCAACAGCAACATCTGATTGGAATCCACCTTTCTGATACCCTCCTACAAAGCTGCAGAAAATATTGCTGCGAAAAGTTGTCTATGGTACTAAGCCACAGTCATGCAGTATTTTTTGAAGTACTGCACCACTTCATTTGACTGTATATTTCCTCCAAACAATATGCATTTCACCTTTCACGCCATTATCAAGTACAATGATTCCCTCAAATAAAAAAAGAAAGAAAGAAAGAAAAAGGATGAGAGGGAGTTTGGCACTATAAAGCTCAATCATTCTTAGAAAAATAACACAATTTTTTGCCACTGCTGCTGCCACATGATGGTTGCACAATTTGAATGATTTCTCAGTTGCATATTATAGAGTCTTGCCAGTTAATTCTCATTATCTTTAGAAGTTAACATGAGTTGCTAGACATAGATAACAGTACAGCTGAAGATCATCTAAAATCATAGCAGTAGCAAAATGAGAATGGAGAACATCTGCACAACAATTCTCACTGCATTTTGACAGATGATACTAAGCCACTGCTGAACGACAGCAGTGCAGTGATCAGTCATCGAAAGATAATAATATTATATGGGCATTCTCCACAAGAAGCTTGGTGACCATGGTGGCATTCTTACTTACTTTCTACAAGTTTTTTTCTTATTAACTCTTTACTTGGTTGTCTCTTAATATTTCATCTATCTCTACTGATATTGAAGTGGTAGAATATTTGTACCCGTGTTTCTTATATGAACTTCTTTTAAAATACATTTTAAAGGGCTGCACTACTTTCTTGACTACCCTACACTGTCTTTTTTGATTGAGCCCATTCTTCCAAGAGAGGTGTTTTTCATGCAGTTCCTTCATCGCAGCAGAAGTATTCCTCTGCAAGAATACTGTACAAACTGCCATGTTATGCTTCCACATCATGAAAAGCCACGTTGTACAGAGTCCAGTTTTATAACACATTGTGTCACATTTGTTCAGTACTTTTAATCAATAACTAAATAAACACGCTATAAAATCAGCCAGTACTGTAACACTCCTACCCCCATGAACCATGGACCTTGCCGTTAGTGGGGAGGCTTGTGTGCCTCAGCGATACAGATGGCCGTACCTTAGGTGCAACCACAATGGAGGGGTATCTGTTGAGAGGCCAGACAAACGTGTGGTTCTTGAAGAGGAGCAGCAGCCTTTTCAGTAGTTGCAGGGGCAACAGTCTGGATGATTGACTGATCTGGCCTTGTAACATTAACCAAAACAGCCTTGCTGTGCTGGTACTGCGAACGGCTGAAAGCAAAGGGAAACTACGGCCGTAATTTTTCCCGAGGACATGCAGTTTTACTGTATGGTTAAATGATGATGGCGTCCTCTTGGGTAAAATATTCCGGAGGTAGAATAGTCCCCCATTCGGATCTCCGGGCGAGGACTACTCAAGAGGATGTCGTTATCAGGAGAAAAAAAACTGGCGTTCTACGGATCGGAGCGTGGAATGTCGGATCCCTTAATCGGGCAGGTAGGTTAGAAAATTTAGAAAGGGAAATGGATAGGTTAAAGTTAGATATAGTGGGAATTAGTGAAGTTCGGTGGCAGGAGGAATAAGACTTCTGGTCTGGTGAACACAGGGTTATAAATACAAAATCAAATAGGCGTAATGCAGGAGTAGGTTTAATAATGAATAAAAAAATAGGAGTGCGGGTTAGCTACTACAAACAGCATAGTGAACGCATTATTGTGGCCAAGATAGACACAAAGCCCATGTCTACTACAGTAGTATAAGTTTATATGCCAACTAGCTCTGCAGATGATGAAGAAATTGATGAAATGTATGATGAGATAAAAGAAATTATTCAGGTAGTGAAGGGAGACGAAAATTTAATAGTCATGGGTGACTGGAATTCAAGAGTAGGAAAAGGGAGAGAAGGAAACATAGTGGGTGAATATGGATTGGGGGAGAGAAATGAAAGAGGAAGCTGCCTGGTAGAATTTTGCACAGAGCATAACTTAATCATAGCTAACGCTTGGTTCAAGAATCATAAAAGAAGGTTGTATACATGGAAGAATCCTGGAGATACTAGAAGGTATCAGATAGTTTATATAATGGTAAGACAGAGATTTAGGAACCAGGTTTTAAACTGTAAGACATTTCCAGGGGCAGATGTGGACTCTAACCACAATCTATTGGTTATGAACTGTAGATTAAAACTGAAGAAACTGCAAAAAGGTGGGAATTTAAGGAGATGGGACCTGGATAAACTGAAAGAACCAGAGGTTGTACAGAGTTTCAGGGAGAGCATAAGGGAACAATTGACAGAATTGGGGAAAGAAATACAGTAGAAGAAGAATGGGTAGCTCTGAGGGATGAAGTAGTGAAGGCAGCAGAGGATCAAGTAGGTAAAAGACGAGGGCTAGTAGAAATCCTTGGGTAACAGAAGAAATATTGAATTTAATTGATGAAAGGAGAAAATATAAAAACGCAGTAAATGCAGCAGGCAAAAAGGAATACAAACGTCTCAAAAATGAGATCGACAGGAAGTGCAAAATGACTAAGCAGCGATGGCTAGAGGACAAATGTAAGGATGTATCTCACTAGGGATAAGATAGATACTGCCTACAGGAAAATTAAAGAGACCTTTGGAGATAAGAGAGCCACTTGTCAGATGGAAACCCAGTTCTAAGCAAAGAAGGGAAAGCATAAAGGTGGAAGGAGTATATAGAGGGTCTATACAATGGCAATGTACTTGAGGACAATATTATGGAAATGGAAGAGGATGTAGATGAAGATGAAATGGGAGATACAATACTGCGTGAAGAGTTCGACAGAGCACTGAAAGACCTGAGTCGAAACAAGGCCCCGGGAGTAGACAACATTCCATTGGAACTACTGACGGCCTTGGGAGAGCCAATCCTGACAAAACTCTACCATCTGGTGAGCAAGATGTATGAGACAGGCGAAATACCCTCAGACTTCAAGAAGAATATAATAATTCCAATCCCAAAGAAAGCAGGTGTTGACAGATGAGAAAATTACCCAACTATCAGTTTAATAAGTCACAGCTGCAAAATACTAACGCGAATTCTTTACAGGCGAATGGAAAAACTGGTAGAAGCCGACCTTGGTGAAGATCAGTTTGGATTCCGCAGAAATGTTGGAACACGTGAGGCAATACTGACCCTACGACGTATCTTAGAAAATAGATTAAGGAAAGGCAAACCTACATTTCTAGCATTTGTAGACTTAGAGAAAGCTTTTGACAATGTTGACTGGAATACTCTCTTTCAAATTCGAAAGGTGGCAGGGGTAAAATACAGGCAGCGAAAGGCTATTTACAGTTTGTACAGAAACCAGATGGCAGTTATAAGAGTCGAGCGGCATGAAAGAGAAGCAGCGGTTGGGAAGGGAGTGAGACAGAGTTGTAGCCTGTCCCTGATGTTATTCAATCTGTATATTGAGCAAGCAGTAAAGGAAACAAAAGAAAAATTCGGAGTAGGTATTAAAGTCCATGGAGAAGAAATAAAAACGTTGAGGTTTGCCGATGACATTGTAATTCTGTCAGAGACAGCAAAGGACTTGGAAGAACAGTTGAGCGGAATGGACAGTGTCTTGAAAGGGGGATATAAGATGAACATCAACAAAAGCAAAATGAGGATAATGGAATGTAGTCTAATTAAGTCGGGTGATGCTGAGGGAATTAGATTAGGAAATGAGACACTTAAAGTAGTAAAGGAGTTTTGCTATTTGGGGAGCAAAATAACTGATGATGGTCGAAGTAGAGAGGATATAAAATGTAGACTGGCAATGGCAAGGAAAGCATTTCTGAAGAAGAGAAATTTGTTAACATCGAGTATAGATTTAAGTGTCAGGAAGACGTTTCTGAAAGTATTTGTATGGAGTGTAGCCATGTATGGAAGTGAAACATGGCCAATAAATAGTTTGGACAAGAAGAGAATAGAAGCTTTCGAAACGTGGTGCTACAGAAGAATGCTGAAGATTAGATGGGTAGATCACATAACTAATGAGGAGGTATTGAATAGGATTGGGGAGAAGAGGAGTTTGTGGCACAACTTGACTAGAAGAAGGGTAGGACATGTTCTGAGGCATCAAGGGATCACCAATTTAGTATTGGAGGGCAGCGTGGAGGGTAAAAATCATAGAGGGAGACCAAGAGATGAATACACTAAGCAGATTCAAAAGGATGTAGGTTGCAGCAGGTACTGGGAGATGAAGAAGCTTGCACAGGATAGAGTACCATGGAGAGCTGCATCAAACCAGTCTCAGGACTGAAGACGACAACAACAACTGTAACACTACTTCCTCTGGACTAGTAACTGATTTTCACAGTGGTGAAATTTTGGGAAATGGACTGAAGGTCCTGAGCTGTATTAGCACTGAGTAATTGGTATTCAAGATTAAATTTAAACACAATGAGATTACCATTAAAAAATAACAACTCTCCCACAGTCTTAAAACGAGGTTTTTATGTTAAATTTTATGTGTAATTATTATAGTTTTTGTATCCACATAGGTGTGATAATGCCATGCAACCACCAGTGTCGGCACAAATGTAACTATACTAGCCGAATTGGCTCAGCTACAAAGCTGGGGAGCTGAACCCTGGAAAAGGGAAACAAAACTTGACATGCAAGTCAATCTACAGGTTAGCAGAGAGACAGAATACCATGTGCAAATGGGGGGAAAAAAAAACCACGACCAGCATGAGTGACTCACAAACTAAGCACACAGAAAACAAAGCATTGCAATGCAGCGAAGGGCAGCCCCAAGGTAGTTCACATCATCCATGAAAGAACTGCTGGACCAAGCCTATTGCTGTCACCAAGCAGATGGGAAGTCCAATCAAACTACAAAGGAGATTGCTTACAAATCACTCACATGACCAGTTCTAGAATATTACTCAAATGTGTGGGATCTGAACCAGAGAGGCCTAACAGGGGATACTGAACATATACAGAGAAGGGCAGCACAGGTTTGTTTAATCCATGGGAGAGTGTCACAGAGATACTGAAGGAACTGAACTGGGAGACCCTTGAAGATAGACATAAACTATCCCAAGAAAGTCTATTAACAAAGTTTCAAGAAACACCTTTAAATAAATTACTCTAGGAATATACTGCAACCCCATGTATTGCTCACATAGGGATTATGAAGATCAGATTAGAATAATTACTGCATGCATAGAGGCATTCAAATAATCATGCTTCTCTGTGCTCCATACATGAATGGAACAGGAAGAAACCATAATAACTGGTACAATGCGACGTATCCTCTGCCATATGCCTCATGGTGGTTTGCAAAATACAGATGTAGATGCAGATAAGGAAACACCTGGGTCTGCACATACCATTACAGCCTTCTGAATTATTCTGTTGTAATGTCCACACCAGCTCATCTACATTCATCTTCATGTCTGACTCACTGGAAAGGCCACAATGGGCCAAAAATGGCCTACCTTCTGCCGTGACCACTTTCACAAAAATGGAGAGGGCATGAGATTTCCTGGCAGCAATCAGCCAAATCAGCCACCAAAGTAGACAATGCCAGCACGGCTGGCTCTGCCAGAAGGGTGGAAGATTGCGGAGACTGGGACAATGGTTGAGTACACTAGCATCTGTACGGCAGGACTCATCCACTGGCAAATGACGGAAGCAGATCATTGGTTCAGATTCCATGGTCTCTGCATTGGTAGTTGTGAGAGTTATTCCTGCCAACTCCCTACTTCTTGCTATGTAAGCAGTGCGATGGCGGGTCTCACTGCCAGTCTGGACGGGATTGCTGCACAGGCAACTGAACTGACTGGAGCTACTGATACATGCCATGCTACCAGCATCATTGACATGTGCATCATCGTGCTGTTTTCATGAGTATTATAAACATGGAAACAGAGAGTGGTACTGGTATGGGTGTCACAAAAAATAAACTGCAAGGGGTTGCATCTACCTCTATCCTCGAAGGACCTCGTGTATTTGTTGGCTATAGCTTTAATTTTGGTACTATTAATAATAATACCTTAGTCATGGTAACATGTGGTTTTCTATTGCCATTGTAAGAACTGATAATAGTACTCCTCCTGTTGCCAGATTGGAGATTTTTGGTTCTCATAAGATGACTGCTTATTACATCTATCATATTGGTGAGGCAGCACGTAAATATTTTGGGAGATCTTACGAGAGGTACTTGGGTTACTTAGGTTGACGGAAGGCACTGTGGGGTGGCAGTGGCAGCTGAATGAGCATGCTGCCAATATTAGGAGTGTCCCACTGGAAAAACACTGTGACCAACCCTGTCGCCCAGCTGGCTTAAAGACAATGGTGTCAAGGGTCAAACAGGTCACAGATGCAACTGACTAGAATGAGAACTCAGCTGCTCACAACCAACATCCACCACAAACAAGTGCCGATGTTTGTGATTCACCACTACACCCAGCTGCCACCCCTGCTGCCAGACTAGGTCCAAACAGCAGCCCTGTGAGGAAAACATGGTGGGCCGTGACAGTCTGGGGCATGTGACTCAGCGTGCAACAAATCCAAAACACCCCTGGCTGCCACGCATTCAAGCATTCCACTGGACTGCAGCCATTAACTGGTGTCCCATCACAGAATGAAGTAGACATGGACTTCTTCATTTGAATTTTGAACATTTGCATGTCCACTTCTGAGTTGGAAGCTGGATGAAATGTGATGGTAGTCAGATGCTGCATACCATTGCAAATGCATAAATCTGCAAACTCCCCTGACATGAACTGCAGACTGTTGTTGGAGATGAGGGTCTGAGGAGATCCATTCACAGCAAAAATGATTGACAACACATGGACAGCTGCTGTCAACATCATGGATGGCAGTACAGTAACATAAGGGAAGTCTGACAACGCACTGACCAGCTACAACCACACACTTCACAAAAATAGGCCTGCAAAGTTGACATTCTTCCTATCCTACTGGTTCTCCAGAACTGGCCAAGCGGAAAACTTACACAGAAGCCCACACACAATGTTCAGTGTTGCACTGGATCGCTGGTCATTAGATGTGACGCCGGACCAAACCCTCCATACACATACCCCAGTGTGACATATGCCACAACTGAAGTATGTTAGAATGCAAAGCCAGAGGGACAACCAATCATAAGCTTTGCTCCCATATGGCAAGCATGAAGATCCTCTGGACAACATAGAACTGATCCAGAACGTATGCCACATTAAATCTGTTCCTGAAGGAGTGCTCTCAAGGTATCCCATCTGCATCCCAAAACAATTTTCAAAAAAGGAGGTTCAGCGGCCATGGCAGCTGTGACTTCTCATGAAACTGAAGGAAAATCAAGCAGTGCCTGCGGCAAGATATTGTGCAGTGCCAAAATGGGAGCCTGCTATTAACTGGACTCTGAATCAGCTCCTGCCAGCGACTGTGATTGTGCATCCACTTAAGCATGCTGGGCAGTACACCAACTATTAAGTCATAACACTAATTACTAAGGAAGAGGGCTCATCTCTGCAACAGTGGGCAGTTCAATTCAGGTGCTTAGAGTGAAGGCCAAATACAGAAACCAGACGCTCATGTTCAGTAATGAGTAGGAATGTTGCTCCAGATAGAAAACCATGAAACTTTTTAATGCCAAAAATGATAACCAGTGCCTCCTTTTCCAACTGAAAGTAGTTACATTGCACCACAGAAAGTGTCTTCAACATGCAAGCAACGAGCTACTCAGTGTCATCTGGGTTCCAATGCGACACAACTGCACTAATGCCATACTGTGACACTTTGTTGGCCAGGGTTAATGATTTACCAACTGTAAAATAAGCCAAACAGGGAGTGGAGCACAGACACTTCTTGAGGTACTGAAAAGTCCATAGACAGTTCACAGACAAAATGAATTTGACACCATTTTGGCAAAGCTGGGTAAGAGGATGGTAGATGTATGTGGCTTGGGGAATGAAATAAATATAACAAGAAATTTTGTCCATAAAGGATGGGACCTTCTTCAAGTTCTTGGGTGCCAGCAGGTTAATGACGGCTTTGACTTACTCATCCATAGGGAAAAAGCCATCTTTGCTAACCATTGTCACAAAAAATGCACATTCAGGGAAAAATATGCAATGAAGACCATTCTCCAAACAGCATTGGAAAAGCACATGCAGATTTCATAGATGCTCCTTTTGTCTGGAGCCCGAGCCCCATATTTCACCAAGGTGGTTGATGCAACAGGAAATGTCCTGAATCAACTGCTCCAAATATTGTTGATAGTGCAGAGGCAATTCCAAAGGGCAAGCAATTAATCTGGTAAAGCCCAAAGAGGGTGGTGAGCATTAAAAAATTCTAAGAAAGCAACAGCAGGTATGCACTGCCAAAGTCGGTGTGTGAAAAATACTGCCCCCTGACAACTTTGCCAAAACCTCCTTTGGATACGAGTCCATAGTGTACTGATAATGCTGTACTCGGCCTTGACTTATCACACATGGTGAAGAGAATGATGCAGGGGTGACCAAATTTTGGTATTGCTGATATCTTAAGTGAGATGCGTACCTCGAAATTTTCTCCCAAACAGTATGACCATAGGGGAGAGTTCAGAAAGGGGAGTGATTAAGACATTAAACATACTTTGTCAACTAACTGGAAGGAAAAACAGAAAAGGTGCCTAACCCAAAAATATTTTGCACTAATAGTAAATTAACTGCTAACAACATAAGTTGCTGTTCCACTTCCTTACAACATGCAGAGATGGAGAATTGTCCCCTCAAAGGAGTACTCTCTTTACTGTAAGACACAGCTTGTGGTAGTGGACACTAGTGTAGTCCAGCCCATGAGCGTGAACATGTCATTGTCAATGGGGCTGACCATTGCGCCAGTGTCTACCTGAAAGGGCAATGCATGTGGAGTGTCAGAGTGTAATCTACCCCTCACTCAGATTATTTGTTGATTGCCCCTTGTCTTTATGGTTAACTCTTTTAATAAGCTTCAAGAGGAGTAAGATTTACAATAAATTTTTTACTTATCTTCTTTTCTCGTAGTTGGCTCCTGTTCTTCTGGTCTAGGGGCTGATTCTTGAAGCTGAAATTTTTGAATTATAGATTCTCATGGTTCCAATTGATGTAATAACTTTGAAGTAATCCTGCGCTGGTTTTTTTTTTTTTTTGTTTTTCTTTTTTTTTTTTTTTCCCCCCCCCCTCCATATCACACTGTCTTTACAAGTTCCGCTTCAACAAAGCCGAAAATTACATTGTTCATCCAAAAAATAAAAATATGTCCAATCACATCAGAGGCATGCCCACTACTACTTCACTCTGTGGTAACAACAGTATTCCAAAGGATTCACTTGACAAACGAATCTCCACCAATTTATATCGTTATTTTATAAATGAATCCAGAAGTAAACATAATAATTAGTTTCAGATTGTGTAATTATTAATAGAAATTTTAAGTGTGCCAAATATTTTGTAATTTTAAATGTTTCTAAAAGAAAATAATTTCAACAACATACAGAGCTAGTACATATCAACTGTAACTTCGAAAATAAAGTAATTTCTTTTTATGGATTTTAGTCTGAATTACACCACATCGTGCGCAAAATCATATGAAATTCTTTTAGAAAAACAGCTGAGATAATATTAACCTGTTTAAAAAGTCAAAAATATTTTTGGTATCAACTACTTCTATTGAGGAAAAGTAATGCTAGAGGGTATCCCTTTACAGTATCCCCCTCACAAAATTTGGAAACAATGTGTTTAAAATATTTTGTGACTTACAATCAGGTTTGTCAAATGGTGCACAAAATAATGCCAAAAGATGGAATACAGATGTATAGAAGTATCTGATACATAACATATTACAGAAAACATAAGAAACTATCTATTATACAGGTCATAATTTATACATATAACAGGACATGCAATTGAGATTTTCAGATCTGCAAAACATTCTGTCACAACACAAATAATACAAAGTCAAAAGTACAACATATCAACACAAAATTATAGAAACAAGTGCAGTGCCAATGTATCTACTAGAATTACAAATTGCAAGTTTACATCTACAAAATCACACCTTCAAAACCTTCAAAAGAAAAGAGAAAAACTTCAGAGCCTAAGTGTATGACGAGTGGGCCGACTCAAAAAACTCACAACGATATATACAGACCAGAAGATTATACTCAATGATGAGCAAGCACAAAATCAATCAGTCATATAAACCAGAGTATTTAAGGATATGTTAACTCATGAAAGGTCAAAACAATGAAAAAATATTAGGGAACTGACCCATGAATCCAAAACACACCAGGTACAGACCAGCAAAAAATGTTTCGACACAACAAAATTATAAAGTTGAAACTTCCTGGCAGATTAAAACTGTGTGCCCGACCGAGACTCAAACTCGGGACCTTTGCCTTTCGCGGGCAAGTGCTCTACCATCTGAGCTACTGAAGCACGACTCACGCCCAGTCCTCACAGCTTTACTTCTGCCAGTAAAGCTATGACGACCGGGCATGAGTTGTGCTTCGGTAGCTCAGATGGTAGAGCACTTGCCCGCGAAAGGCAAAGGTCCCGAGTTCGAGACTTGGTCGGACACACAGTTTTAATCTGCCAGGAAGTTTCATATCAGCGCACACTCCGCTGCAGAGTGAAAATCTCATTCTGGATGAATAAAGTTCATTATCAATCAATAAGTTCAATCATATGTAAAAAGTAATTAAAAGAATCATCTAGCCTCAATCAATAGTTGCACACTCTCCTTGAGTATACACACTCAGTCATAATGACCAGGGATACCCAAAACAAGAGTTAAAGCATGAGTTTGCCCACAACTCAGGTTTCAATCAGATACAATATTGCAGTACTCAGGAGAAGTACAGATAATCAGAGTCATAAATAGCTTTGAATGATGACATAATTGAGTAACTTGAGGACCAAAATCAGTGTATGAAATCAGACATGTATGCATCTTGTTATATTGTCTATACTAGTAAATGTCTTCCACACTATTTGCTAATTGTCCATACAAATTAACCAACATACATAGAGGCCTAGAAGATTCATTTACAATTGATAAAAAATAGAAAATACATACTGATTTCATGTTATGCAATTATTGGGAAGTTAATGTCCCTACTTGAAAAAACATACATTTATGTGGATTAACACTGTCCGTATCAGTGATGATTTGTCTAAGCAAATGGTTCCATGAATTCTTCATATAGGATAAATTCTTGGTTAACAATTTATAAATCTCAGTCATGACACTGATGTAGTTGACAGATGCTTGAGTACATTACCCAGCACCTATGATCTCTTGTAGGTTGACTGTCCAGCAGGGTACACCCATACAGCAGTGTGGGAGTAGATTCACCCACATCTTTCAGTTTCCTTTCTAGATTTCTCATTACATGGTCCAACAGATAGGTAACTTCCCGTCTAGCATGCACATCAAATACTGAAAAATTGTTTCGTGTACTAAATATGCTGTTTAATATCTTCTTCGCATCACATGACATATACTCTCCCTATTTACATTGCAAAAATAGGTATATAGGACCTACGTCAGATATTGTTATCTGTCTTCACTTCCTCTATCTTTGCCAAAATAAACTGCAAAATATCAGTTTTTACTGTTTCTTTGCTGACTATGATTTCACTCGGCTCAAACATGTCCTGACTGGATCCCACGGCTTTCACTTCTACATTGCACCTGCCCTCACCTCTATTCATTTCATTAACAAGCACACGAGTTCACAAATAAATTAATTTCACAAATACTTTGTACTTATCTTTCCTTTTTGATCTCCCTGGTTGTAGCTGTAAAGTTCTCTTTCATTCGATCCAGTCCGTCATTGTTGGTAGTACATATCACTGTTGATACGACTTTGTTAGGCAGCCCTCAGTCTTCTTTCTTCGCATGATCGGAAATCCATTCATACATAAACTGCAAATGACACAAATCACTCTCCCTTCTTCTGCAGCAGACAAAGCTTCAGTAGTATTAGTCAACTGATCCCGGACGATACCAACACTTGTAATCTACCCCTCCCTCACATCATTTGTTGACTGTCTTTATGGTTAACTCTTTTAATAAGCTTCGAGAGAAGTACGAATTACAATAATTTTTTTTTACTTATCTTCTTTTCTCTTCACATCTAGGGGCTGATTCTTGAAGCTGAAATTTTTGATATTATAAGTTCTCATGGTTGCAATTGGTGTAATAACTTCGAAATAATCCTGCGATGTATTTTTTGTTTTACTCAAAATTTTATTCTCTCACATTTCTCTATATCACACTGTCTTTACAATTTCCACTTCAACAAAGCTGAAAATTACATTGTACTTCTGAAAAATAAAACATCTCCAATCACATCAGAGGCATGTCTGCCCACTACTACTTCACTGTATGGTAACAATATTGCAAAGGGTTTACAGATTCTCTTGACACATGAATCTCCACCAATTTATATCATTATTTTATAGATGAATCCAGAAGTAAACATGTCCGCAGTTCGTGGTCTGTTGGCTAGTGTTGCTACCTCTGGATCACGGGGTCCCGGGTTCGATTCCTGACCAGGTTGGGGATTTTCTCTGAGCGGGGACTGGGTGTTTTTGTTGTCCTCATCATTTCATCATCATCCTCATCATTCATGACAGTGGCTAGATTGGACTGTGAAAAAAATTGGACTGTGAAAAAATCGGGACTTTGTCCGGACACTGATGACTGCACAGTTAAGTGCCCTACAAACCAAACATCATCATCAGAAGTAAACATAATAATTAGTGTCAGATTGCATAATTAAAAATAGAAATTTTAAGTGTGCCAAATATTTTGTAATTTGGAATGTTTCTAAAAGAAAATAATTTCAACTGTACATACAGAAAGTAACGAAAGTAAAGGAATTTCTTTTTATTTATTTTAGCCCAATTATACCACGTCATGCACAAAGTCATATGAAATTCTTTTAGAAAAACAGCTGAGATAATATTAACCTGTTGAGGAAAAGTAATGCTAGAGTGGGAGGGGGGGGGGGGGTCCCTTTACAAGATACAGTCCGGTGACAGCACTGGGGGCCTTCAATGATCATGACTAACTGCCACAAACAATTGCCAAATGGCCTACTTTGTGACATTACCCACACATGGCATTTGAATGTGGGAATCCTGCAAATATGTACCAAACGGCGACTGAAGCATGGATTATGTCTTGCCCACTGAGTGGAAACTGGTATAGAAGGGAAGTGACACTGAGAACCCATAAAACATCATGAGCATGGATTACAACAATTCGGCTGAGTCACACCAGCTGAGCCCAACACAAGCGATGATGGGCAGCGCTGTGATGTTACTAAACTCAAATCACCAACAGTATCAGCACACAAAAGCTCAGTGGAAGGCAAGGCCACCTAGCTCACCCATGGGGGACTGGGGTCTTTTTGCCATGTGCATGTAACTTTGCCACCTGACAGTTGTTGAACACTATGTCCTTCATGTTGTGATTCTGCATTCTTAGCAACTTTGGCTAGAGAGGGGTCAGACAAAACCAGTGCTCAAGTCTGGACCTGAGGGTTGGGTGTTAACCAGATGATCACATTCTTAATCAGCGAGTGTGCATGAGGTAGCCAGCCCATTGGAGACACTCAAAATGACACTTGCACAAGAGGCATTGAAGGTCAACGATCCACAATATAGGACTGCCCTGGGAGCTTGTATTGTTGGTTAAACTGTGCCACTGACACATGGACTTGATGATCAAAATACAACATGAGCAACTTATAGGGTTTCTCAAAGTTAAGTTTCTCAGGCTTGGCACAGCGCTTCAACTTATGCCTGATTTCATCCAATTCTGCGCAGCTGGGCAATAACAAGGCAGCCTTATTGACTGTATCAATTATCCATATTACCAGGTACTGCAGCAAGAACTGGTACAGGTAATTCTCCCACCTTCCTAGTACATTTGTCACAGCCAGTGAATAGTGTCAGGGGAAAGGCTTTTTTGCACATCCCTGGACTGCCACTAGCATGGTGTGCATACGGAGAAATTCTGCACTCTATTTGAGCAGTTCCTTTACCTGTTCCTGCTGCAGCTCTTGTTTCTTATCCTAGAGGTGCAATTGCTCCTGTCAGTTTTATAAAAATGTGGAGTCCATGGGGGCTACAATTTAACACTGTGAAAAATAAAAAGCATCACCCATGTAAGAACATCCTAATTGCCACTTTTGTATCTACACATGCATGACAAGCTGTGCAACCATCCCTTTGGGCACAAATATCACTATTATTAGCCAACTGTGGTTCGACTTCAAAGCTGGACAGCTGAACGCTGAAAGCCTTCATAAGGTGTATGGCAGAGGGTACCTCTACCACTGTTAGTCGTTTCCTTTCCATTCCCAAATGGAACAAGTGAAAAATGATTACCTATATGAACCCTGTCTTTGTGGTCTTTACAAAAAATGTGTTTTGGTGGAAGTGAAATCATTCTGCACTCTTTCTGTGGCTTCATACCACACTAATTGGAGCCGGCCGGAGTGGCCGAGCAGTTCTAGGCACTACAGTCTGGAACCGCGCGACTGCTACGGTCCCAGGTTCGAATCCTGCCTCGGGCATGGATGTGTGTGATGTCCTTAGGTTAGTTAGGTTTAAGTAGTTCTAAGTTCTAGGGGACTGATGACCTCAGAAGTTAAGTCCCATAGTGCACAGAGCCATTTTTAGCCACACTAATTGGCAAACTTAAGCACTTCCTTCTGTGCTTGTTTGGCATAGCTGTAAGACAACAGCCTGCAATGGCACATAAAGCAGTTGTCACAGTACCCAGCTGTTGAAGTGGGATAAGAGTAATTTTTAATCTTACAGGAAGAAATGTTGGCGGATAAAGGTATTAAATCATTTTGTCATATGAAAGAACTGACCCATACTATTGCCAATGAAATGGAAACTAGAAAAGTAGAAAGTATCGGTTCTGAAGATTGTCAGATGGTGTTGTTGTAAGCCTGAGATATGGTCTGTCATACTCATTATTTAAGGTGTCAGAATCAGTATCCAGTTCGCCAGAAGAAATGTCTGTTACACGGAACAAGATTACTTTTGTACAAAATAAGGTAATCAAGCAAGGGCTGATATTTAAGAATTATCATCATTTATCATTCACTCTATTAGGCCCAGTGGACCGCGTGCCACCACAGTTAGAGCTCTCCATTTTCTCTGTCTTCTGCTATCTATCACCAGTTTTCCGTTACTCCCAGCTGCAACAAGTCTTCTCTCACTACATTGATCCACCTCTTTCTACGTCTTCCTACTAGTCTGCTGCCTGACGGAATCCATTCCATTGCAATTTTGGGCCACCTTGTTGCCTCCATTCTAACTACATGTCCAACCCATTGTAGTCTTTTCCTTCTCATCACTCCCAAGATGTTGGGCTCCTTGTGCGGCTCTTCTAATTCTGTGTTATGCCACCTTCTCCATTCTCCAGGAGTCTGATCATGGACTGGTCCAAATATTTTCCTGAGGACCTTCTTTTCAAATGTAAGCAGTCGGTTAAGGTCTTGTTTTCAAGTGCTCCAGGTTTGAGAACCATAAAGTACTACTGCCATTATTGATGTCTTATACAATTGTAGCTTTAGTTGTTGAAAGACACTTCTATATTTTAATATAGGGTCTAGAGAGTGATAGCATCTGTTCCCCGTTTGCAGTCATACTTTTATTTCTGCTTCAGTTGATGTTACTTCTGTAATAACTGATCCAAGATATATGAACTGTTTCATATGTTTATACCTGGTGTGGTTCGCAATTAAATCTTGAGAGTTTTGGATCTCTCTTCCATGGTCATACACTCAGTCTTTTCAGAGCTAATTTGTAGACAAATTCTTGCTGCCATTATCTCCAAGGTCTGGATACTTCTTTTCAGATCTTCTTGTGTGCCTGTCAATAGCGCAATGTCATCTTCATAGGCCAGATATGTAATGTATTCATTGCTAATTTGAATGCTCTGGGTTTTTTTTTTTTGTTTTTTTGTTTTTTTTTTTTTTTAACTGCCACATTACCTCCTCCAGTGTCTCATATATTCCGGGTGAAGCACTATCTTAGAACAAAGACAATATGAACTCATGTTACTTCACCCTGATTAAGTCATCTATGCAAATGTGGCAGAGAAGTTGTTGTATACTGAGGAAAATCATTATTGAATGGCATATCAACCTTATAAGAATGTAAAGCATTCATCAAGGAAGTCTGCTTTCAACACCACTTACTTAATTATTAAGAATGATGTATTGGAGATAGTATGACTTTGTCTTGCTACGAACTGACAGCAGGCTACCCCAGCTAGTTATAGGGGAATTTAACGCTTAATATGAAATACAAATCACTGTGCAACTTGATATTTTCACTATTTTCATGCATGGAAACCACTACCCCTGGTGTAGTTACTGTAAGTTAGTTAAAAATACATGACCATGTGCCTGCACACATTGTCAGAACAAACAATGAAAGGTAAACAACCCTAAATGAAAAACAGAGATGGTTCATTCTGAGCAGGATGCAGTGCTGAAATCCACTGTAGAAAACCACAAAAATTTTAAGAAGACACCTGAATGAAGATATACTTTGACAATTCAATTTCATTTTGGTTGTTCTAATAGTTTAAGAACAATTGCAGTTCCACATTAAATATTAACATGTAAACTATTAAAAATGTAATGGAAAAATGCTGAATAATTGATGGACAAAACTATGGAAAATTTCTAATTGTAGTTCATTCACCATTTTGCAGATTGCTTCTACATACCACATCTGTGTATGGTAGATGCAAAGACTGCTTAAGTGTAACATTAGGATATGTAACTTTATGAAAAGCTTCAGCAACTTGTGATGGGACATGGCTGCATCATTATGATCCATAAGCAAACACACAAGCATAGTCTGGAGATAATGTGGTTCATCAGCACTGAGGAATCAATGGAATAGCTATACTTCTCTTTTCCCATTATCAGAGATTGTTTAGTTTATCATCATACAATCCTGCCACATACAGTGCAGTTCTTCAGTTTATCATATATCAGATTTGGCTGTACAGACTGAACACACTGCACTTTAACAGTGCAATCCATGAGCTGCAGAAGAATTTTTAGATCTGTAAATAGTTTTGGAAGACACCGGAGGATGTGCAAAAATAAGGAAACTCTACAAACACAATACATTACCATGCATAATATGATGCAGAAAACTGTTGGCATTCAAAACAGCTTCCAATCATCTTGGAATAGATAAATACAGGTACAACGAGGTTTTCAAGAGAATCTTACACCATTCGTCCTGCAAAATAGTGGCAAGTCCAGGTAATGGTAATGGAATTGGAGGGCAACCTTCTTTCAAGCACCCTTCTCTCAAAAGTAGAGCACAAAGGATCAATAATATTGAAATCTAGTAACCTGTGGCCACAGAAGTGATCACTCATCCTTGGGCTCAGAAAACCAGTCATGGATTATGAGAGCTGTGTGAACAGGGATCTGTCATCTTGGAATTCAATATCACCATTGGAAACAAACATTGTACCATGGGATGGATCTGATTGGCCAAAATGGTCATGTAATGCTTGGCAGTAATTTGACCATGCAGAGTAACTGTGGGGCTCGTGGAATACCATGGTATGGCTGCCCAAATCAGCACCGAACCCCCACTATGTTTTACTCTTGGGACGGAAACTCAGCCAGAAGTCGAAAAAGGTGTGAAACAAGACTCAACCAAACAAATTACATTCTTCCATTGCTCCATGGTCCTGGTTTTTATGGCATTGGTGCAATGTTTTCCCGTTACACGTATCTGCATCACTTATGAGTGGTTTTGGGATTCCAGCTTGCTCTGCAATTCCCTACGTATGGAGCTCCCTTCATATTGTTTTGGTGCTGTCAGGGTTCACAAATGCAACATAATGCACTCACAATCACACAGAACAACATATTGAGGACATTTCGCAGGTGCCATTCATGGTCCAACACAATAGCGCAACCTGCAAGTGTGGCTAGCATCTGCATTTATATTCAAGCATGCATTTCTTGCAGGGCTTCCATATTTTTGTCCATCCCCTGTATCATGTCATGGCCATTATCATACACACCAGACATGTGTCCGCCCGATATGCATGCTGCCTCATCCATGCCACGCAGCAGGCTATCAGTCCACTGGTCTGGCCGGCTGCCTGCATTAGCGGCCACCGCCCACCCGCAGTTCTCCCCGTGCTGTGTGGCCATATTCCAATCACATTTCTGTCACACAACTGCTTCACAGCTGACGCTACTGCAACCCGCACCTGTGGTTCACAATTGTCGAAAGCATGTTCGCCTCCAGCGTCACTGTGATGGACGACATGAAGTACATCACTCTACTCAGCCACCTTGGCAACCAAGCCGACGTTATCTACAATGTCTTCCTGGCATACCACCCATGGAGAAGTATAGGACCGCCAAAACACTGCTGTTATGATGCCCCTCCTGGACTCCCGAAGAACCACTACACCATGTACTTTATAATGAACATACACAGGATGAATTGTATCAGCATCCTCGGAGCAAAACACACCCATGCATCATTCCCAATGAGGTGCTGTGAATGAACTAGACTGTTAAGCTCCCATCCCAGGTGCAGATGACTTTACTCATTGCTAGTAACCAGTCTCCCAATGACCATCTGTACCTGTCTAACTGCATTTTCACCATTTCTCAAGATAAGCACAGCATCAACAAAGCTCCCAACCATCATATGGATATGCATGCTGCTCTGCCACACACATAACCTCCTGCAGCCACCAACAGCTGCCGAGCAGCCCTGCCTGAAGCTGACATCACAGTGGCCACCACCCCGTGTTTACAAAACAAAATTGGCTCCAGTTGTCAATCCCGGTGTATCGGCACTGCACATGCAGCCTTGCCCCTGTTGGTACCATACCTGCTTCCGTAGCACCATGTGACTCTGTCATCAACCTTGTGACTACCCAAACTCATCTCACAGCCAGCAAGAGGTGCCCCTAGATGTGTACAACACATAAGCTGTCTCAACACACACAAAGTCACTGCCTACCAGCAAGCTTCTGATGTCACTCTGAACCTCTTTGACCACATCAGCAGACTATGTTTTCTGATCAAAAATGGACTGCACAGCACCTCACAAGCCTGCCTTGCCTACATCTGAAGACTCATGCCTTCACGTGACAACTGCTATCGGCTTCCCTATTGCTGGTAGGGGTATCCAGACATGGGCTTTAGAGCTCAGCTTTGTTACACCCTCCATGCGGTCATTCATCATCGCCAATTTTAAGGAACCAGTCCTGGGTGCTAATGTCCGATGGCCTTTCACGTTGTAACCTTACTGCATGCAAATTCCTGACCATGCTGCTGAAAGTACATGTGCCCCAACCACCCCAACACATTGATGCCAACACCAATGCTCCTTCACCCTCAGACATGACCATGCAACAATACATACAGCAGTGTGTGGACTGCGCTGACTGCTTAATACACATCTGTCAACAGCATATGAGCATGCAAGAAACACTCACTCGTCTCAGATAGCACAATGCATCCCTATGCAGTTGCATCCAAACAGCACAGGCAGAATCTGCAGCGGCTCATTCCACCCTCGAGCACCTCTGTTCCTTACCTGTTGCCTATGCTTGCAGACCTGCATCTGTCACTCACCACCTCATGTCGCCCACCTCACTGTTTACCCAGGTCAGTACATTGCCTGCCACTTATTCCGTGCCCACTCCTTCACCACTGCTGTCATCCACTCTGCGGCTGCGCTGCTGCTGCTCACTTCCACCGCCCCTGGACCCATCCCAAACAATGCCAGCTGTGCCACGTCCGCATCTGCCCAGTATGCTGCCTCCCATTCTGTCCCGCACCTGCACCGAATGGCCTTACCAACAACACACTCGTGCCTGCACAGTTTGCTACTGTCCATGCCAAGTCAGTGCCTGCACTCAGCACTGCCTGCCACACTCCAACTGAACACCCACAGCTCACTGACCATGCAGCACATTCGCATGCGCACAGCACAGCTCCAGTTTGCAGCTGCCACTGATATCCCCACCTTCCAAGTGCAGCCAGCACTTACACACGGTTTTGCAACCTGCACATGGCACTGCCAACCATGTTGCATCCGAACTTCCACAGCTCACTGACTATGCCATTCATCTGCAGCCTTGCTCAGCCAACCCAGCTCCAGCCTACAGCTGACATCCAATGTCATTTCTGCTCTTCGGGACGCTGACCTCCACACAGCCCATGCTGACAAATGCTCAACCAGTGCCTCCACCCCACATCATCTTTTCATCTTGTCAGCCATCAACAATGGTGTGGCTCACCACGTTGATACTACACCCAGTCCATCTGGTAGTCAGCACCCCAGACGTCGGTCCCCTGACTGCCTCTGCATGGTGAAGACAGTGGTGGATGAGCTGTTACAAGCTGGCATTGTTTGCCCTGCAGATAGCAGTTGGGCATCACCCATCTGTCTTGTCCCTTAAAAGGATGGCTCGGCCTGATTTTGCGGGGACTATTGTGCCTTGAATGCTGGCAAAATCGTGGAAAATTGCCAGTCCTTAATATCCAAGACTTCACATACTATCTTGCCAGTACTAAAGTAATTGATTGCGAGAAGTGTATCTGTAGATACCGTTGTACAAGGATGAGATTTGCAAGACTGCCATTTTGGATTGTTTGAGTTCCTTTTTATGCTTTATGGCCTAAAAATGGCTGCATAGATCTGGCAATGCTTTATAGACAGCCTACTTTTTAAATTTTCTTTTTGTTACATATATCCACACAATATCCTCATTTTTTCGCCAAACATTAACTCACATTCTGCCCACTTGCAACAACTTCTCAGCACTCTCAAAGTCAATGGTGTAGTGATCAGCTCTTACAAATGTCAACTCTGTCAGGTGCAAGTCACCTTCTTGGGCCACACTTCTGGCATCCATTAAATACCAGAGTGCACTGAGCTGATTCGTAACCTGCTGCCACCACCCGACTGCCACGAAGTCCACCTTTTCCTCGGAAGAGTCAATTTCTATCATCATCACTTGCCCCAATCTACTGCCCTGCAGGAACCCTTAACACAGGCCCTCAAAGACAAAGATACCATGAGTCACAGGAAGCTCACATGGATCATGGACATGCAACATGCCTTCCAAGCCATAAAGGATGATCTGGTGCAGGCAACCACCTTAGCTCACCCAGTTCCAGAAGCTCCCATGTCCATCACCGCTGATGCAGGCAATGTAGTGATATGATCTGTCCTTCAGCAAGAGGTCAACAGCTCCAGTCAACCATTGTGCTTCTCCTCCCACAACCTGACCGAGGCACAGAGCAAGTGGTTGGCTTATGACCAGGAACGACTGGCCATTTATGAGGCCATGCAGTATTTCATAGAAGATATTGAAGGACACCCGTTTTTCATTTACACAGCCCACAGGCCCCTCGCCAACGCCATCTATAGCCCACCCAAAGACGAGTGCACCACCGTTACCGTGACCTGAATACATCATGGAATTCACTATGGACATCCATCACATGAAAGGTGCAGACAATGTAGTTGCTGACTGCTTGTCAAGCATTGGCGCCATCTTGGCCACAATTGACTTCGACAAGCTCATGCAGACTCAGCAGGATGACACTCAGTTACAGGACCTCTTAAACGATGCTGTTGTGGCGTAACAAGCTAGCTACGCCACACTGAGAAGTAGCCGAAAGGGGCACACGTCAACTCACGCCGTCTTGCGTTAAGTCTGAAACAGGATACGTGATGAAAGCTATAAAGAAAAGAACGGAGCTTCTCGTATACTTAACTTTAATTTCTTGTTGTACATTGCTCTTGATAATACAAGTGAGACTCTCTCCAGATATGGGTAACTGCGCCTTGCTAGGTCGTAGCCATGGACTTAGCTGAAGGCTATTCTAACTGTCTCTCGGCAAATGAGAGAAAGGCTTCGTACGTGTAGTCGCTAGCAATGTCGTCCGTACAACTGGGGCGAGTGCTCGTACGTCTCTCGAGACCTGCCGTGTGGTGGCGCTCGGTCTACGATCACACAGTGGCGACATGCGGGTCCGACATGTACTAATGGACCGCGGCCGATTTAAGCTACCACCTAGCAAGTGTGGTGTCTAGCGGTGACACCACAGATGCCTCCTTCATCCTCATCATTGACACAAAATTTATCCCTGGTTCAACTGCCCTGTATTCTGCAACATGACCCAGGTATACACACGCCCACTTGTCCCACAACAATTCCACAGAATTATTTTTGACCTGTTTCACAACCTTGCCCACCCCAGTGTCAAACCCACAACCTGCCTTATAACTGAGCAATACATTTGGTCCCAAACTGAGCGATACATTTGGCCCCATGTTAAGTGAGACTGTAAGTTGTGGATGAGGGCCTGTGTACTGTGCCAGTGATGTAAAACTAGATGTCACCCTCAGCTCCCACTAGGCACCTTCCAGATACTTAAATGACAGTTCCAATACATGCATGTGGACCTGGTTGGCCCCCCTTCTTTCATCTGGCGACTACTCCTACCTCCACTCCATTGCTGACTGGGTAACACGCTGGGTAGAGGCTACCCCCATCCAAGACATTCCAGCTGAAACAGTTGCCACAGCTCTCTTGTCTACCTGGTTCATGTCTTTTGGCTGCCCTGCCTCCATAATCATGGACCAAGGTAGGCAATTCAGGCCTGTTCGCCAAACTCTGTAAACTATGCAGAATTGCCCATTACAGAGCCACCACCACTCCCTAAAGGCCTCTGTTATGTGCCACGGGGATGACTGGTCTGATGCACTCCTGTGGGTGCTGCTGGGTGCCCACAAGGAGCATAAACAAGACTTTAGTGCCTCACTAGCTAAGATTTTATAAGGCAAGACTCTACCCCTCCCCAATGATATTAGATACAGGCTCCCAGGTAGATGCCATTTTCCTTGACTTCCGGAAGGCGTTCGGTACAGTTCTGCATTGTCACTTGATAAACAAAGTAAGAGCCTATGGAATATCAGATGAGCTGTGTGGCTGAACTGAAGAGCTTTTAGCAAACAACACAGCATGTTGTTCTCAATGGAGAGACGTCTACAGACGTTAAAGTAACCTCTGGCGTGCCGCAAGGGAGTGTTATGGGACCATTGCTTTTCACAATATATATAAATGACCTAGTAGATAGTGTCGGAAGTTCCATGCAGCTTTTTGTGGATGATGCTGTAGTATACTGAAAAGTTGCAGAATTATAAAATTGCAGCGAAATGCAGGAAGATCTGCAGCAGATAGGCACTTGGTGCAGGGAGTGGCAACTGACCCTTAACATAGACAAATGTAATGTATTGTGAATACATAGAAAGAAGGATCCTTTATTGTATGATTATATGATAGCGGAACAAACACTGGTAGCAGTTACTTCTGTAAAATATCTGGGAGTATGCATACGGAATGATTTGAAGTGGAATGATCATATAAAATTAATTGTTGGTAAGACGAGTGCCAGGATGAGATTCATTGGGAGAGTCCTTAGAAAATGTAGTCCATCAACAAAGGAGGTGACTTACAAAACAATACTTGAGTATTGCTCATCAGTGTGGGATTCGTACCAGGTCGGGTTGACAGAGGGGATAGAGAAGATCCAAAGAAGAGCAGTGCGTTTCGTCACAGGGTTATTTGGTAAGCATGATAGCGTTACAGAGATGTTTAGCAAACTCAAGTGGCAGACTCTGCAAGAGAGGCGCTCTGGATCGCGGTGTAGTTTGCCGTCCAGGTTTCGAGATGGTGTGTTTCTGGATGAGGTATCGAATATATTGCTTCCCCCTACTTATACCTCCCAAGGAGATCACCAATGTAAAATTAGAGTGATTCAAGTGCACACGAAGGCTTTCTGGCAGTTGTTCTTCCCGCGAACCATACGCGACTGGAACAGGAAAGGGAGGTAAAGACAGTGGCACGTAAAGTGCCCTCCACCACACACCATTGCATGGCTTGCGGAGTATAAACGTAGATGTAGATGATTTCGACTCTTCCAACCACCCCCTATGCCAACCTTGATTCCTGGCTTGGCTGACAGTGTGTGGCTTCACATTGCCAACCTTTATATTTCTCCCTACCCCCCCCCCCCTCCAAAAATTTTTGTCTCCAAAGACCTAACCGTAGGTGACTACACCATGCTGCATGACGACGATACTGTCCACGCCATGCTCCAGCCCCATTCTCGAGCCTACACAGAGTTCTCCGATTCGGCCCCAACAGCTATGACATTCTGCTTAACTGCAAGCCAGTCACGGTCTCCATCAACCAACTGAAACTTGCCTGGTATCTAATAAATGAGCCTCCTGATACAGACTCCACAATCATGGTGGCTTTCCCTCCTTCTCCCAACACTCCTCCCCCTGTGACTGCATCCCCTCCTTTCCAGATGCTAATCAACGTCTGCTGCTTCCGCCTGAAGGATCTTAAGTTACAGGCAAGGAGCTAGTAGTCACAGGGGCCCATGATGACTGCACGGTCCCACTAAGACCCCAGTACACCGTTTCCGAGATGTTTTCACCTTACATTATAACATTAATCCCACAACTCTGCATGCACATTTCACCGATGATGGACAACTTCCCATCTCCATAACTTCCCTACTCCCTCCAGACAGTGTGGCCCTCACAGATGCACCTGACATGCACATACCAGGGGATAAATCTTCTCCACCTCCCCCTTCCATGCTCAGTGGCACAGACTGTGCCATCCACGCACCCGCCCTTTTCTGTGACTATCATCTCTACATCCTGCACCAGGCTACCCTCACCAGTGCTTCTGCCCCCTGGTCATTGCCTCTGCACTGTGTGCTCTGCACTACTGGATGGCAGAGGGGAAGGGGGGCTCTTTGGGAATGTTAGCATGGATGACCAGAGAAAATGACTCGTGGTCTCATCTCCGACAGTTGATGATAGCAGTTCACTTCGCTCTGTGACTCGAATGTTGCATGCCATGTATCCTTGTATGTATCAATTTTCTATAAAATAAAGTATGTTGTGTACTCTGTACCACGGTGTTGTCTATCATTCGCTATCACTAAGTACTGGAGTTCCACAAGTGTTTCCACTTTTAAATGTGCCTGTTGGCACTTGCGGGATTTCACCTCCTCAAGGAAATTACTGACCATTCATTCTGTCTACCTGTAATTATGTACAATGACTACTGTGGCACTGTAAAAAATGTACATCACCCAAATTCTCCTTCCAAAAATATCATGTTCATCACAAAAGACCTTTACAAAAAGATTTATCTTTAAATTTCTTGAGATAAAGGCAAATTTCAGATGATATGATGCAACTGATGATCAGTGTATGTTGAAAAAATGATAATAAGTGAGTCGAGACTAAAACTGTTATAAAGTAACAGTGCTGCCAATATATTCTTCTTCACTTTCCTGACTTCTGGTAAAAAAATATAAAAAAGATGCCAACATGACAGTGTTCACTTTTAACAGAAATTGTTCTTCTTGCAATGTCTAAAATGAGGAGATACAGATCAAAGTGAATAATAATAATAATACATACATACATACGTACATGCACAAAACACTTATTTGCTAACCTGCAAATGTGTTTTCAGATTTTCCAGTTCACTCTTCTTCATCACAGCTGGATGCTGATCAGATTCCTCACTTGGGACAAGTAGTTCTCGAATCATGTCATGAGAAATCAAACACACAACTTCTTTCCCATCAATTGGTTTACTCTTGACTTTTCTTTTGTGTTGCACTTTGTTCTCACTTATAGAAACAACAGGACTTTTCTTAGGTGTTAAGCCCTTTGTTTCAACTCGTAAGGCCATAGCAGACCTTTACTTTCCTCGTCACTCTGTGGAAATAATAACAAATAGCAATATATAATTTGTTCATGAGATTTCTATCAGATGTTGTTGCAGACTTGGATTGCTTGTTAGTGGGATAACAGTGTCATAAAAGTTTTAGTACATTAGCATCTGAACAAACAAAAAAAAGTTATACATAATATCACTGAACAGAATACAAGAGCTGTTTAAAAAGTGTTCAACTTTTATTCATAAAATCACTCTTTATTCAGATACAGTTGTTTGACACTCGTCACCCTCATAGCTGCATCTTCTACACACCTTTCCCAATACTAATTCCACTGCTGGGAGCATTGCTGTAAAGCCTCTTTTGTATAGTGCACAGCTGCTCTGTTGAATTCAGCATGATGTCTTCATGTTATGAAATCTGTTCCCTTTCAGAGTCTTTTTCAGGTTAGGGGAAATCCAGAACTAACTTGGTGTTAGGCCAGGGGACTAGGAGGCTGACAAACCACAGTCATGTTGTATTTGGCCAAAATCCTCCAAATTAATTGAGAATGATGAGTGGATGTGTTATTGTAGTGAAGTTGTCAGCTACCAACTGCCTACAAGTCCAGCCATTTGTGTCTCACTGCTTCACAAAGGCATCACAGAAACCCTTGGTAGTACTCCTTACTGACATTAGTACCTTCTGGGTCGTACTCTTGATGGACCATGCCTCTGGAGTCAAAACAGATGGTCAGCATGACTTTCACATTGCTACAGACCTCCCTCACAGGATGATGGATGCTTCCCTTGCAATGACTGGAACTTTGTTTTTGGATCATACCAATACACCCAGGACTCGTCACCAGTGATCACTTTGTTTAGAGTACTGTTCACAATATCCAGTATGTCTTGTGTGATTTCTGAATGTAGCTGCTTCTACTCAACTGTTGCAACTTTGGCACAAATTCTGCTGAGATCCTCCTGAGATCCAAATGTTTCATTAAAGTGGAATGAATGGATCCAGTACTAATTTCAACCGCATCTGCACGTTCTCTGATCATAATTTGTCTATCCTGCATCATAAGGGTCCTTACCTGATCAATAACAACCTGAACATGTTTCACTCTTCACTGATGACTGGCCATCTTTGAAGTGGTTATACTGCTCCTTCATCTGTGTGGGACCCATTGCTTCATCCACAAACACTTGTCAAATCTTGCGGATTGTTCCAAGTTGAGAATTGCCAAGTTTAAAAGAAAATTTGATGCAATAACGTTTTCCACTTTTTCTGTCTTTCTACCCGCAATACAAAATCTGACAACTGCCACTTACACATGTTCACTTGTCAATGGCTAGCCAGCAACTGGTTGTTTCTGTACTTACGAAAAAAATCTACTATGTATGAATGTGCCCCAATACCATTATTGGTTTCAACAATTAAAAATAAGGTTGGATACTTTTTGATCAGCCCTCGTATTAGTAATCCCCATGAAAGAGTACACTTGTCACTCTGGAGCACTGTAGATGGTGTAAAAATGGTACCAGGCAGTTGCACTGACCTTCCACAGCTGAAATGAGTCATGGCAGTGAATTGGTGTGTGTGTGTGTGTGTGTGTGTGTGTGTGTGTGTGTGTTCCAGCTAATTGTGCAAAATCAGCACAGTAAGGTGGGTCCAAAGTGGAGACATGACAGAATGCCATAAAGGAAATACAGTGTTGGGATATGCTCATGACCACACTATGAATGAAGTTGCCTGATTTTTGCGTGCATCAAAGTAGACTGTTCAACATATCTAAGGAATAGTATACCACTCACAGCCATGTATAAGACCAGTGGTTGTAAAAAGATTCCAACCAACCCAAATAGGAGACAAATGTCATGTCTTGTCAGTGGCAATCAGTTTCCAACCTGACAGGAACTGTTGCTGTCAATGACTCCAGATCCATCTTAACCAGTCGCCACACACTGCAAAGAAAACTACATGCAATGAACATTTGTAGTCACATATCTGGCAAAAGGCTATTGCTCATAGTGGTATACAAAGCTACATGTCTTCAGTGGTCCAAACACGGAAATCGGACAGTATCTAACTGAAGGTGTGTGCAGTGTAGTCCAACAGATCATTATTTTGCTGCAAAATGGTTCAAATCATACATCTACCACAGGAAACAAATGGTGTCATCAGGAAAGGGCCTTGTTTTAAGCTATCAGGCATCATCCAACCGGGAACAAATTACATGCAGTGTTCCTCAAGGTCCCATGTTAAGACCCCTTAGTTTTTCCTGTGTATATCAATGACCTTTCATCTGTAACATTACCAGATGTCAAGTTTGTTTTGTTTGCAGATGATGCAAACATTGCAATAAATAGCAAATATAGTATAGTTTTAGAAAGTTTGGTTAATGAAATTTTCATGAACATTAATAAATGACTCCTAGCCGATTTTAACTGCGTAGGCTTCTGCAGCCAGAGTCAGTCAAGATAAAAGTTTTCTAGGTATGGTACCGTATAATAATGTATAAAACTAATGCTGCTGGATAGAAACCAACATTTCGGCCACAGTAGCAGTGGCCTTCTTCTGGGTCTACTGGTGCATTCTAGCTATGCTGTGTCCCTTATATTTTGTTCTTACTGCTCACTGCACATGCCATTACGTCATAATTTTACAAAGTTAGTTTGTTTCATTGGTTACTTAAGGAAGAAGGAGAGGGAACTTTATTTTAATAGGTTATTGCAGAGGAGCGAGAGTGTAAACTCTGTCGTCTTTTGGCTCTTGTGTTATGCGCCAAGACTGGTGTTCACCATCGAATGAGAAGTTGGCTCCTGTTTACCAAATGCTGGACGTCAATGGCCTCTTTGATTTCAAATTTTATCATAACCGGCTGCTTGGTCAACACACAGACTTCGCTGAATTTTTATCTTTTGTGCAATCTTGCTGATGTTCTGCCACTGCAGATTTGTTGTGTTGCCTGAGACGAATATAGCACTCATGTTCCCGAATGCATGTTGCTATTGGCCTGCCAGTCTCGCCAATCTATGACTCTCTACATTCGTATTCCACCTTGTACACGCCTGCAGTGTGTAATGCATGTCCTTAGGGGAGCCAAGCACGTCCTGGATCCTGTGACCACTATGGAAGACAGGCTGCACCCCAATCAAGCAAAGGTGTTTGCCTATTTGGTCAGTAACATTTTTCACATAAGGTAAGCGCACTGTTGGCTGCAGTTTGTCTATTTCTTGCTTATCTTGCTTACTTGTATTCGTCGACAAGGCTGTGTGGATCGACTTATAGTTGTAGCCATTGCCTAGAAACATTGTGTGTAGCCTTTTACGTTCTGGTGCTATGTTTTGAGAATCACTTAGGCGCTGCGCACGGATTGCCAAAGAGTGGATGACAGAGTTCTTGTGTGCTGGGTGGTGGTAGGATTGGGCGTGCAGATACCTGTCTGTATGTGTAGGCTTTTGATATACTTTGTGCCCCAGTGTGCCCTCCGTTGTTCTGTATACTTCAATGTCTAGAAATGAAATTGCACCATTCTCCTTAACTTCAAGCGTGAACCATATCTTCCTGTGCATGTTGTACAAATATTTGTGAAACTTGTGTAGCTCCATTTCAGCATGACACCATATAGCGAACATGGAACATGTTGTCCACATATCTGAACCAGCAACATGGATGTAAAGGAGCTGAACCAAGAGCTGTTGCTTCAAATGCTTCCGGGTCACATACGTCTGGCAGGACATGTTCCTGATGGATGTGAATAGTTTCATCTACTTGGCACGTTCGTAAATAGTGACTTCACGTCAAAGCTTACCATGATGTCCATAGGTAAAATTGCTTCTCCCATTAGGCGTTCTATAACGTGCATCGAGTTCTTCACATAAGAGTCTGTCTTGCCAACTAGACATCTTAATTTGCAAGCTACGTACTTTGCCAAATTGTAAGTAGGCGAATTGATGCCATTCACTGTTGGCTCTCCCTCCACCATAATAACCTATTAAAATAAAGTTCCCTCTCCTTCTTCCTTAAGTGACCAATGAAATGAACTATCTTTTAAAAATTATGATGTAATGACATGCATAGTGAACAGTAACAACAAAATATAAGAGACATTGCATAGCTAGAATGCACCAGTAAACCCAGAACAAGACCGCTGAAACTACGGTCGAAACACTGGTTTTCATCCAGCAGCAGTGTGCAGGCACAGGAGGAACTGGCCGTGGTTCACGAGCAGCTGAGCGTGCTGTTGGCCACGGTCAGCCACCTTCAGGCTGTTGCCTTGAGGTGCAGCGACAGCGGAGGGTCTGGCACGTCGCTTGAGACACCCCAGGTGTCACTTGCTGCATCCGATGACTCAGCCACCTAGACACCTTCTAGTGTACCCGGCGCGTTGTGGCCGCCCTCACCTCAGGGTGAGTGGCGGACTGCAACGCGTTCGCATCGCTCGAGGCAGAGGGTCAATGTGGAGGCTGGCCAGCTGGCCGCTCCTTCAGCAGGGCCCGAGCAGGCACACGGGGGCAAAGGCTTGCTGGTTATTGGGAGCTCCAACATTAGGCTGGTGATGGAGCCCCTTAGAGAAATAGCATACAGGGCTGGAAAGAATTCCAACATGCACTTGGTTTGTCTGCCGGGGGGCCTCATCCAAGAAGTGGAGGCGGCCTTGCCTGTGGCTATCGAGCGTACGGGGTGCAGTTGTCTGCAAGTAGTTGCTCACGTTGGCACCAATGATGCCTGTTGCTTGGGTTCTGAGGCGATCCTCAGTTCGTACAGGCGGCTTGCGGATTTGGTGAAGACCGCTGGCCTCGCACGCGGGGTGCAAGCAGAGCTCTCTATTTGCAGAATCATTCCCAGAGTGGATCGGGGTCCTTTGGTTTGGAGCCGAGTGGAGGGTCTCAACCAGAGGCTTCAACGACTCTGTGACGGTCTTGGCTGCAGATTTCTAGACTTGCGCTATTGGGTGGGGAATTGTAGGACGCCCCTTAGATAGGTCAGGGCTGCACTACAAAAAGGAAGCGGCTACCCGGGTAGCAAGAGTACTTGTGGCATGCACATGGGGGTTTTTTAGGCTAGGCAGTAGTGCAAGGTGTCCTGATGAACACTCACCAGTCGACGTGCAGGCAGGGAAATCAGGACGCGCTCAGTGTAAAGACACTTCAGCTATCAAGATATTAGCACTACATTTTCAGTGTGTTCGGAATAAAGTTCCTGAATTTACTGCCCTCCAGGAAGCATGTTGCGCGCAAATTATTCTTGGGACTGAGACCTGGCTGAACCCTGAGATAGGAAGTTCTGTAATATTTAGTGAGGATTGGAACGTGTATCGGAAACACAGATTAGACACCGTAGGAGGTGGTGTCTTCATTGTAGTTGACAAAAATATTGTGTCTACTGAGGTTGAAGTAGTGTGTGATTGTGAAGTATTCTGGACACGTTTAACAGGGCTGGGAGAAATAAAGTTAATTGTTGGGTGTTATTACCAGCTACCAGGTTCCACCGTGAATGTTCTAGAATCATTCAAAGGGAGTCTACACTCTGTATCGCAGAAGTACCCGGTTGTTGTTGTTGTTGTGGTCCTCAGTGCTGAGACTGGTTTGATGCAGCTCTCCATGCTACTCTATCCTGTGCAAGCTTCTTCATCTCCCAGTACCTACTGCAACCTACATCCTTCTGAATCTGCTTAGTGTATTGATCTCTTGGTCTCCCTCTACGATTTTTACCCTCCACGCTGCCCTCCAATGCTAAATTTGTGATCCCTTGATGCCCCAAAACATGTCCTACCAACCGATCCCTTCTTCTAGTCAAGTTGTGCCACAAACTTCTCTTCTCCCCAATCCTATTCAATACCTCCTCATTAGTTACCCACCTTATCTTCAGCATTCTTCTGTAGCACCACATTTCGAAAGCTTCTATTCTCTTCTTGTCCAAACTGGTTATCGTCCATGTTTCACTTCCATACATGGCTACACTCCATACAAATACTTTCAGAAACGACTTCCTGACACTTAAAACTATACTCGATGTTAACAAATTTCTCTTCTTCAGAAAAGACTTCCTTGCCATTTCCAGTCTACATTTTATATCCTCTCTACTTCGACCATCATCAGTTATTTTACTCCCTAAATAGCAAAACTCCTTTACTACTTTAAGTGTCTCATTTCCTAATCTAATCCCCTCAGCATCACCCGATTTAATTTGACTACATTCCATTATCCTCGTTTTGCTTTTGTTGATGTTCATCTTATATCCTCCTTTCAAGACACTGTCCATTCCGTTCAACTGCTCTTCCAAGTCCTTTGCTATCTCTGACAGAATTACAATGTCATCGGCGAACCTCAAAGTTTTTACTTCTTCTCCATGAATTTTAATACCTACTCCCAATTTTTCTTTTGTTTCCTTTACTGCTTGCTCAATATACAGATTGAATAACATCGGGGAGAGGCTACAACCCTGTCTCACTCCTTTCCCAACCACTGATTCCCTTTCATGCCCCTCGACTCTTATAACTGCCATCTGGTTTCTGTACAAATTGTAAATACCCTTTCGCTCCTTGTATTTTACCCCTGCCACCTTCAGAATTTGAAAGAGAGTATTCCAGTTAAAGTGGTCAAAAGCTTTCTCTAAGTCTACAAATGCTAGAAACGTAGGTTTGCCTTTTCTTAATCTTTCTTCTAACATAAGTCGTAAGGTTAGTATTGCCTCACGTGTTCCAACATTTCTACGGAATCCAAACTGATCTTCCTCGAGGTCCGCTTCTACCAGTTTTTCCATTCGTCTGTAAGGAATTCGCTTTAGTATTTTGCAGCTGTGACTTATTAAACTGATAGTTCGGTAATTTTCACATCTGTCAACACCTGCTTTCTTTGGGATTGGAATTATTATATTCTTCTTGAAGTCTGTGGGTATTTCGCCTGTCTCATACATCTTGCTCACCAGATGGTAGAGTTTTGTCATGAATGGCTCTCCCAAGGCCATCAGTAGTTCTAATGGAATGTTGTCTGCTCCCGGGGCCTTGTTTCAACTCAGGTCTTTCAGTGCCCTGTCAAACTCTTCACGCAGTATCTTATCTCCCATTTCATCTTCATCTACATCTTCTTCCATTTCCTTAATATTGTCCTCAAGTACATCGCCCTTGTATAAACCCTCTATATACTCCTTCCACCTTTCTGCCTTCCCTTCTTTGCTTAGAACCGGGTTGCCATCTAAGCTCTTGATATTCATACAAGTGGTTCTCTTATCTCCAAAGGTCTCTTTAATTTTCCTGTAGGCAGTATCTATCTTACCCCTAGTGAGACAAGCGTCTACATCCTTACATTTGTCCTCTAGCCATCCCTGCTTAGCCACTTTGCACTTCCTGTCGATCTCATTTTTGAGATGTTTGTATTCCTTTTTGCCTGCTTTATTTACTGCATTTTTATATTTTCTCCTTTCATCAATTAAATTCAATATTTCTTCTGTTACCCAAGGATTTCTATTAGCCCTCGTCTTTTTACCTACTTGATCCTCTGCTGCCTTCACTACTTCATCCCTCAGAGCTACCCATTCTTCTTCTACTGTATTTCTTTCCCCCATTCCTGTCAATTGTTCCCTTATGCTCTCCCTGAAACTCTCTACAACCTCTGGTTCTTTCAGTTTATCCAGGTCCCATCTCCTTAAATTCCCACCTTTTTGCAGTTTCTTCAGTTTCAATCTGCAGTTCATAACCAATAGATTGTGGTCAGAATCCACATCTGCCCCTGGAAATGTCTTACAATTTAAAACCTGGTTTCTAAATCTCTGTCTTACCATTATATAATCTATCTGATACCTTCTAGTATCTCCAGGATTCTTCCATGTATACAACCTTCTTTTATGATTCTTGAACCAAGTGTTAGCTATGATTAAGTTATGCTCTGTGCAAAATTCTACAAGGTGGCTTCCTCTTTCATTTCTTCCCCCCAATCCATATTCACCTACTATGTTTCTTTCTCTCCCTTTTCCTACTGACAAATTCCAGTCACCCATGACTATTAAATTTTCGTCTCCCTTCACTACCTGAATAATTTCTTTTATCTCGTCACACATTTCATCAATTTCTTCATCGTCTGCAGAGCTAGTTGGCATACCCGGATCATGCTATATTAGTCGGAGGTGACTTCAGCCTACCTAGTACAGACTGGGATGTCTATGGATTCGTTACAGGTGGTACAGACAAGCCATCGTGTGAATTACTTTTGAACACATTATCCAAAAACTGTCTTGAGCAGCTAAATCAACAGCCAACACGTAATGGAAATATTTTAGATCTGGTAGCCACGAACAGACCAGACCTCATCGACGGTGTCAGTGCTGAGACAGGGATTAGTGATCATGATGTTGTCATTGCGACTATGGTTACGAAAGTTAAGAAGTCGGTCAAGAAGGCTAGGAGAGTATTCTTACTAGAAAGAGCAGATAAGCAGTCGTTAGCATCCCACTTAGTAAATGAATCGATTTCATTTACTTCCGGTACGATGTACGTGGAACAATTATGGGCAAATTTTAAACACATTGTAAATCACGCATTGGAGAACTATGTGCCGAAAAAGTGGGTTTCGGATGGAAAAGACCCACTGCGGTTTAACAGCGCAATTCGGAAAATGCTCAGGAAGCAAAGAGTTGCACTCACGGTACAAGAAAGATCATGAGAATGAGGACAGGCAAAAGTTAGTAGAGATTTGTGCTGCTGTAAAAAGAGTGATGTGCGAAGCATACAACCACTACCATCGTCATACCTTAGCAAAAGATCTTGGTGAAAACCCAAGGAAATTCTGGTCTTACGTAAAATCGGTAAGCAGGTCTAAGGCTTCCATCCAGTCACTCACTGATCAGTCTGGCCTGGCAATGGAAGACAGCAAAACAAAAGCTGAAATTTTAAATTTAGCATTTGAAAAATCTTTCACGCAGGAGGATCGTACAAATATACCGCTGTTTGAGTCTTGTACAGATTCCCGTATGGAGGACATAGTGATAGACATCCCTGGGGTTGTGAAGCAGCTGAATGGGTTGAAAATAAATACATCACCAGGTCCTGATGGGATTCCAATTCGGTTTTACAGAGAGTACTCTACTGCATTGGCTCCTTACTTAGCTTGCATTTATCGCAAATCTCTTGCCCAATGTAAAGTCCCGAGCGACTAGAAAAAAGCGCAGGTGACACCTGTATATAAGAAGGGAAGAAGGACAGATCCTCAAAATTACAGACTAATATCCTTAACATCGGTTTGTTGCAGGATTCTCGAACATATTCTCAGTTCGAATATAATGAATTCCTTGAGACAGAGAAGTTGCTGTCCATGCATCAGCGCGGCTTTAGAAAGTATCGCTCCAGCGAAATGCAACTCGCCCTTTTTTCATGATATTTTGCGAACCATAGATGAAGGGTATCAGATGGATGCCATATTCCTTGACTTCCGGAAAGCGTTTGACTCTGTGCCCCACTGCAGACTACTAACTAAGGTACAAGCATATGGGATTGGTTCCCAAATATGTGAGTGGTTCGAAGACTTCTTAAGTAATAGAACCCAGTACGTTGTCCTCGATGGTGAGTGTTCATCGGAGGTGAGGGTATCATCTGGAGTGCCCCAGGGAAGTGTGGTAGGTCTGCTGTTGTTTTCTATCTACATAAATGATCTTTTGGATAGGGTGGATAGCAATGTGTAGCTGTTTGCTGATGATGCTGTGGTGTACGGGAAGGTGTCGTCGTTGAGTGACTGTAGGATACAAGATGACTTGGACAGGATTTGTGATTGGTGTAAAGAATGGCAGCTAACTCTAAATATAGATAAATGTAAATTAATGCAGATGAATAGGAAAAAGAATCCCGTAATGTTTGAATACTCCATTAGTAGTGTAGCGCTTGACACAGTCACGTCGATTAAATATTTGGGCATAACATTGCAGAGCAATATGAAGTGGGACAAGCATGTAATGGCAGTTGTGGGGGAGGCAGATAGTCGTCTTCGGTTCATTGGTAGAATTTTGGGAAGATATGGTTCATCTGTAAAGGAAACCGCTTATAAAACACTAATACGACCTATTCTTGAGTACTGCTTGAGCGTTTGGGATCCCTATCAGGTCGGATTGAGGGAGGACATAGATGCAATTCAGAGGCGAGCTGCTAGATTTGTTACTGGTAGGTTTGATCATCACACGAGTGTTACGGAAATGCTTCAGGAACTCGGGTGGGAGTCTCTGGAGGAAAGGAGACATTCTTTTCGTGAATTGCTACTGAAGAAATTTAGAGAACTAGCATTTGAGGATGACTGCAGTACAATTTTACTGCCGCCAACTTATATTTCATGGAAAGACCACAAAGATAAGATAAGAGAGATTAGGGCTCGTACAGAGGCATATAGGCAGTCATTTTTTCCCTCGTTCTGTTTGGGAGTGGAACAGGGAGAGAAGATGTTAGTTGTGGTACGAGGTACCCTCCGCCACGCAGCGTATGGTGGACTGCGGAGTATGTATGTAGATGTAGATGAAGCAGTACTTTTATACATTATGATACGGTACCAAACCAAGAAAACATTTATGTCATCTTAGTTAATTCTTTGTCACTATACTTTTAAAAAAGTCACTACATGCAGTTAAGTGCTTGTAAGAGATCTCCCACCAGTGTATGCTTAAAATGTGGCTATAAGTAGATAGAAGAAGTTGGTAATGTTAAATTCCTGAGATTACAGCTTCATAATAAATTCAGCTGGGAGGAGCATACCACAGATCTGCTGAAGTGCCTAAACAAACCAATATTTGTAATGTGAATACTGCCCAACATTGGTGATACAAAAATAAAAAAGCTGGTATACTATGCTCACTTTCATTCCACAATGTCACACACGATTATTTTTTGAGCTAACTTGTCAACCCATGCTAAATTTTTCTGGGCCCAGAAATGTGTTATAAGGATTATTTGTCGTATGAACTCAAGAACATTCTGCAGAGGCCTGGTTAGGGAACAAGGAATAATAACTGTTGCTTTCTAATATATTTATTTCTTAACGAAATTTGTCATTAAAATATAGCTCTTTTTCAAACCAACAGCTCAGTTTACGGAATTAATACTGCAAATAAGAACGATCTTCACAAATCTATGTATACATCTACACTCTGCAAACCACTGCAATGGGCATGGCAGATGATACATCCCACTGTACCAGCCACTTTTAGTCACTTACTATGGTCAAGAAAAGTGTCCATTACATAGGAACACACGTTTCAATAATTTGCCAGCAGCCACAGACAGTTTGACTACTAATAAAGTTCAGTTTTAAGAGGAACCTAAAAGATTCATTGATGCCCAACTCCAATTCCATCAATGAATTTCCTAGCAGAACCAACTGGTGTGTATATGTTACTAATAATATCAAATAATGTATTAGTACAATCTGACTTTCATATGAGGGGCATTTGAAAAGTCCGGGCAAAGTCCAAGAGATGGCAGTACCAGCGCATATCGAGGTCATGTTTAGTTAGTAGCATCTTTGAAAAGAATGCACACCAAGTTTCAGCCATGTTGGTCTAGTTCTTTGTGATTGGCATTCGTGTGAATCAAGGAATTCGAGGGATTGTCAGAAAATGGACGAAAAAGAATTTCGTGTGGTGATTAAAAGTTACTTTATGAAAGGCAAAATGCCTCAGGAGACTAAAGAGAAGCTTGAGAAACATGACAGCGACTCCACACCTTCGATTAGAACAGTTTATAAGTGGTTTCAAAATTTTCTGAGTGGCTATAAGGGCACAAGTGGTGTTGAACGTTCTGGACGCCCTGTTGAGGTTACGACTCCAGAAATCATGGAAGAAGTCCATGATATGGTGGTGGCTGACAGAAGAGTTAAGGTTCGTGAGATTTCTAGTGCTGTGGGCATCTCGAATGAATGGGTACATAATATTTTGCATAAACATTTGGACATGAGAAAGCTATCCGAAGATGGGTTCCGCGATTGCTCATGCCTGACCAAAAACGGAATCATGTGAAGTGTTGCAAGGATGGTTTGCAGCTGTTCGGGAAGAATCCGCAGGACTTAAAGTGCTGTTTCGTCACTGTGGATGAAACATGGATACGTTACTATATTCCTGAGGCCAAACAACAATCTAAACACTGGGTTACCAAGGGAGAATCTGCACCAAAAAAGGCTAAGACCATTCCTACGGCTGGAAAGGTTATGGCTAGTGTTCTTTGGGATTTGCAAGGGATAATCCTCATCGACTATCTGGAAAAGGGTAAAACTAAAACAGGTGCATATTATTCATTGTTACTGGACCATTTGAAAACCGAGCTGCAAGAAAAACGCCGGTGTTGGACCGCAAAAAAGTCCTTTTCCATCACGACAATGCAGCAGCACACACCTCAGCAGTTGTGGTCGCAAAATTAATGGAAACAGGATTCCAACTCGTTTCATATCGCCCCTATTCTCCAGACATGGCTCCCTCAGACTTCTATTTGTTCCCCACTTTGAAGAAATGGCTGGTGGGACAAAGATTTTATTCAAACAAGGAGGTGATTGCAGTAACTAACAGACTTGGACAATTCCTATTATTTGAAAGGGATCAACAAATTAGAACAGCGTTGGACGAAGTGTATAAGTCTAAAAGGAGACTATGTCGAAAAATAAAAAAGGTTTACCTCAAACATGTAAGTACTGTAGTATTTTTATTTTTGCACAGAGTTTTCAAACACCCCTCGTACAAATTCAGTATAGTAATTTGATGATTGTAAATAAATGTTGTGAAATGATTTTTCTGTTTTATGAATCATGACTACAATAGCATAAGACAAACCTCAGTGTGTTGAACATTGATGTGTTTTGCAACAAGTTATTTATTATCTTTCAAACAAAACTAGATTTAAGATTTTTTTTATTTATTCCACACCCTTGAGGAACAGTTCACTTGGGATCTGTGGAAGGTACATCAGCACATTTGTTTTGCTTTGTGCGTATTTATCGTGTATCCTTGTTTTTCTGATATGTTCTATGTCATGGAGGATCTCCTCACTATGGATCTACTGGAACAAAAAGTACATCTAATGTAATCTCTGTCTCTTTTCAAATGATCCAAGGCTTTGAATTCATCAATAGCCCAATGAGGC
This sequence comes from Schistocerca nitens, assembly GCF_023898315.1. Classification (NCBI taxonomy): domain Eukaryota; kingdom Metazoa; phylum Arthropoda; class Insecta; order Orthoptera; family Acrididae; genus Schistocerca; species Schistocerca nitens. The sequence goes on from NC_064617.1 coordinate 845,119,525, forward strand.
ATTTAACCTGCAGTTTGTGGAGGTGCAGGTCAGGCAAGAGGTGGTTCTGTGATGTATTGGAGATCTTTCAGTACCATGATTTTGGCCCATTCCCACACATTATTGAGAACATGGACTAAGATTTCTATTTGAACATTCACAATGACCAGGTTTTGTCTTTTCTTTTATATCTTCATTATAAGTATACTGCTGACTCTCTCTTCTTCCAAGATGACGACAGCCATTTTCACTGAGCTGTTCACACATTTCTGGTTTGACAAACACTTAGGCACACTATTACTCTTTGACTGGCCAAGTAAATCATCTGATTTAACTCCATATAAAATATCTGTGCCTGTCTGGAACAGAAGTTGAAACATAGAAATCAACATCCTCACAGTGTCATAGCTCTAAAGTATCTAAAGACCAATAAGTGGCTTCAGCTGGATATGGCATATCTGAAGAAACTTGTGGAATATCTTCCTTGCTGAAGTGAGGCAGTGTTACATAGGATCAGCATGATGTCTCATGAAGGTGACTAGTTTTTTGCCTGGTTTGCTTAGTGTTATGCTTGATGTCTGATGTATGAAATACTACTAAGTTCCCAGAGCTTCTCTCATTAAGCAGTGGGGATTGATTTTTTTCCCCTTCTTCTTCAAGGATTAGAATGTATTCTGGACCAGTAATCAGCTCCAAACTATTGCTTTAAACTGCATGTACCCCTCTCCTATGGAACGTGAGCTAGGCTTGGTGACATGCCTAAGTATTTCATTTAGTACACATCATGGTGTGGCCTAAAGTTTTCATTTGTCTAAGTTAACTTCTAAGTTGATTACCAATAATCCACTAGCCATCACATTAATAAAATCCTGTGATTTACAGAATTTAGATGACAGAAACAGATGTTTTAGTGATGGCTGCTCATTTATTGCACGTCAAAAAGTTCAGAAACATATTGACGGAAAGAAACTGTAGCAAAGTGATTTCCAAGATGAACAGCTTACTACTTCGCAAATATAACAGAACACATGACAATAAGGCCACATGGAAAATAAAATTACTGCTAATTGTACTGAAGTTTTTTTGATGGCAACCACATTCGGGCATTGAAATTAATCAGTGATACGAGTTGAAAATTTATGTCAGACAGGGACTCAAACTTGGATGCTCAGTTTCCCTACAATGGATGCCTTAACCACCTTGGCCATCAGGAGATGCTCCTCGGTTGACCCACATTCCCAACTTGTCATATGCCAATGACATGTCTGACAGAAGAGACACCACACACATAAAAAGGTAACATTTCCATAGGCCTGATGGCCAAACATGATTCCTTCAAACTTCTTGGCAGATTAAAACTGTATACTGGACCGAGACTCAAACTCAGGACCTTTCCCTTACACGGGTGAGTGCTCAACCGACTGAGACACCCACGCACAATTCATGACCTGTCCTCACAGCTTCAATTCTGTGAGTACCTTATCCCCTATTCACTCTGCAGCAGAGTGTGCGCTTATATGAAACTTCCTGGCAGATTAAAACTGTGTGCCAGACTGAGACTCGAATTTGAGACCTTTGCCTTTCATGGGCAACTGTTCTAACAACTGAGCTGTCCAAACACAACTCATGATCTGCCCTCACAGCTTCATCCCCTAGGCTGTGGCTAAGCCATGTCTCTGAAATATCCTTTCTTTCAAGAGGGATGGCTCTGCAAGGTTCACAGGAGAGCTTCTGTGAAGTTTGGAAGATAGGAGACAAGGTACTGGCAGAACTGAAGGTGTGGACAGGTCATCAGTCATGCATGGTAGCTCTCCCATAGAGCATTTGCTCGTGAAATGCAAAGGTCCCAAATTCGAATCTCAGTCCGGCACACAGTTTTAATCTGCCCGGAAGTTTCGTATCAGCACACACTCCACCGCAGACTGAAAATTTCAATCACCAGATTTTGTTTCCTCACTAAATCATAATAGAGTGTGGTGTCTGTTCTGTCAGATGGACCAGGACTCAAACCTGGATGCTCTGCCCTCTAGAATGGTTTTTAATCAGTTTCCCACATTCCAGTAAATGAATACCAAGCTGGTACCCAAGTCCCCCCTCAGGTACACGATTCACAAACATTTAGATAACATTCGCTTACTTTCACATGAATCACACTAATTGCAGACAGTTGGGGTACACAATTCTGTCCCAGGTGATAATGAACTACCAACAAGAAAGGCATCTGCCGCCCCTTAAATTAACCATGTCCCATTAAAAATCATATTGACCCTGCACTCATGTGGGACAAAGACACAAGAAAAAGAATCACATACAGATGCATCCTCCCACCAACGTGGATTGTATAGAGTTGCCAAAAAAACACAGTACACTCTCTTTGCATTATAGACAGCAAACTAATGTTATGTAGGCAGGCTCACATAGTTCATTGTCATAAGAAATCAAATCAATCATATGCCCTATGGGCAGCTGATTTAAATGGTCTGATGCGCAAATGTCAGTTCAGCTGTGAAAATGTAACTTGTAAACAAGCCTATGCTGAATCACTAGTATGAGAGGCTGTAATCAGGAATTATGGACAGAGACACTTATACTAGCAAATAGTATTATCAAGAAAGTGTTATCTGTTGCAAGAACTTTTGAAATGTCAGCTGTAGTACAGAAATCTTTCGATGAACCTGATATCATCTATAAAACAGCACTCCATTCCACAGTAAGTATGATCAGGACATGAGAAGTCTGTTTTCTTCATTGGACTTGAGGTTCAAACCCTGATGTCCAAATAATAAAGAACACACAGCACTCATACAGCAGTAGTGAACATCTCAGTCTTCACAGGAATACTCACAACCTCATTATAACAACAAAAAGGGCTACGTATTGAGGTAGTCCAGACTGTTGTTCAAAGTATCCTCATTGTTACTGCCTCTAAAAAGAAACACTCTGTGGATGGTGTAATAAAAAGGGGCATTGACAAAAGTCTGACACAGCTGCGTTAAATAAGTCCCACGAACACCGAAATAGCATAAACATGCTTCAGCCACAACTGAGTCCTTTAATGGCATGAGCACATAAGTTATCTCTTCCATTAGTAATTAAGAATGTGTGAATTAATTTTCTTGTCCATACTGACAACAGCCTCTATCATAAATGAGGAAGCTTATGTCTGCCGGCCGCGGTGGTCTCGCGGTTCTAGGCACTCAGTCAGGAACCGCGCGACTGTTACGGTCGCAAGTTCGAATCCTGCCTCCGGCATGGATGTGTGTGATGTCCTTAGGTTAGTTAGGTTTAAGTAGTTCTAAGTTCTAGGGGACTTATGACCACAGATGTTGAGTCCCATAGTGCTCAGAGCCATTTGAACCATTTTTTGAAGCTTATGTCTAGACTGGTTCACCACCATTACAGCCTACGTTATAAACATTAACATCCTATAGCAAATACCACATCCAGTTCTGCAAGGAATGCACAATAAGTGTCATAGATAAATGACAGCTGTTCATTTACATTTTAGTTATGCCCTCACCAAAGAGACAAAACATATCTGGGATGAACACCTTTACAGCTTTCTCATTTCAAATAATAGATGACATTATGCTGTGCCCTGAGTAGTATCATTCACTATCCAGCAAATTTTTGCTTTCTTTTCACTAGGCTTAGAGTGAGTCAACAATTACGCAGCTCAAATTTGGTTGAAATCTCCCACAACACCTCATTACCTCCAACCCCAACCACTATTAGTAGCATTGTAAGAAGACCTCAAAAGTGAGCTACATCACTTAAGGGAACAAGATATCCTAATACTTATTACATCTGGTCAGTCAGCAACTCTGTTAACAGTCTTAGGCAAAGCAGATTATTTCCTCCGTGTCTGCAGTGATTTCAAAATAACCATAAATGTGCAAGTCTGAAGTCAATCCCATTCCACAACCAAAAGAATTACTGACAAAACTATCTCATGGTCAATATTTCTCCAAAATTGATCTAACTCAAGCGTATCTTCAACTGCTATTAGACGAAGTCATGTCAACTCATGGTAATTAACATGCACTTTAGATGGTATTTATTTATCAGCCATTTGATCTAATTAATTGATACATGATGCATCTCTACATTTGAGCTTTGTCATTACATTACTTTACGAATCAAATATATTAAATCTACCAATTAAAATAATTGTACAGTGGGGACTGCATGTGCCCTGATGCCTACAGGAAACCTGAAAAGTGATGGCCAGTGCTGCCCTGGTGAAGCTATAATAGACCCAACAAACCAGTAGTGGATAATCCCTCTCCTTTCAAGAATGGAATAAGCCTCAGAAAGGATACATAGATAGATAGGTAGATAACAACCCAACTGTAAACATGGATTATAATTTAGGGCAATGACTATCTGGACATTGACTGGTGAGATGGAGGAGATGATGCATATGATGGAAAGAAGGCACCTGGCTTTGTTGGGGTTGGAAGAAACTAGGTGTAAAGAAGGGAGGCGACACTGAAAAAGACTACCCGTTATATCGAATCAGGAATGGAGTGAGACTTGGGTAAAAGAAGAAATGAAGAGAATAAGTGACAGGATGATGGACACACAAATATCACTCAAGGGACAGGTCACAGAAAGCAATAATTTGAAGAGGGGATGCAGAAACAGACTGGAGGAAAGACTGTGACGATAACGGGGAATTTCAATACACATATTGGAAGAGAAAGACAAAAGTAGTAAAGTGTGTTTGGACCAGATGGTTAGGACAGTCAAATCAAGGAAGGTGACAGACTATTGGACTTCTGCCAAATAAGTGGTTTGTTGATCAGGGATTCCTGCTTCAAGAAAAAGGAGAGTCACACGATTACTTGTTACAGTAATGACTTGAGTAGAAAGTAGTAGTTAACTATCTCTACAATAGAGGAATGAACAAAAACACCACAGATGTACAGATAATATCATTAGAGGCCTTGGGTAGCAACCACTGACAGCTGATAACGAACTTGAGAAGGGCTAAAGTTAACAAAGTGACAGAAAATCAGGACAGCTGTGTAAAGTTACAGAGGCTAAAACACGAAGAAAATAGGGTAGACTACCTCGGAATAGTGAGGGAAATGTCCCAATGGACGAACCAAAAACAGTAAAAGAGGAATGAAGCAGATTTAAGAGGAAATCAGTAAGTGCAACAAAAGTTATATGTTAGAGGACAAGCAACAAAAAAAGATGGAAGGGAAAGCCATGGTAGAATGAAGAAACGGAAGGTACAGTGCTGAAGAAGAATAGAGCCTTCAAGATACAGTTCCAGACTAGGTCAGCAGAGACAAGAGAAGAGTCTCAGACAAGAAAGAAAGAGGTAGAAAGAATGGCGGCAGAAGAGAGAAGAAGGTGGATGGAAGAATGGGCTTTAATGAAGGAGGAGGAGATCAAAGGTGCAAAATAGGTTCTACACAGGATGGTTAAATGTGAGAGATGGAAAGATATGATGAGTGGTGAACAAAAGTGGCCATGAGGTAAAATATCAGTAGAAACTCAAGATCATGTGGTGGGAGTATTTTGAAAATCTCTCGAACACAATTGGAAAGCCGAACAAGGAGGAGGACAAGGAACTACAAACAGAAAATGATTTAATTTGCATAAAACTGGAAGATGCACTGAGAAAGATGGAATGATGGAAGCCATCAGATTTTGATGAGATGAGCGTAGAGATCATGATAGCAACAGCAGAGGTGGGGATAAAATAGCTCTATTTAGTGATGAAAATTGCGTGGAAAGAGAGAAGGACCCCAGATGAGTAACGAAGGGAATAATTGTCCTTCTCTTCGAGGAAGGTAATAGAACAGACTGAAAAAGCTATTGGGGAATGACATTGATGAGCCACTGTGCAAAGATATATGAGGTTGTTGTTGTTGTTGTTGTTGTTGTGGTCTTCAGTCCTGAGACTGGTTTGATGCAGCTCTCCATGCTACTCTATCCTATGCAAGCTTCTTCATCTCCCAGTACCTACTGCAACCTACATCCTTCTGAATCTACTTAGTGTATTGATCTCTTGGCCTCCCTCTACGATTTTTACCCTCCACGTTGCCCTCCAATGCTAAATTTGTGATCCCTTGATGCCTCAAAACATGTCCTACCAACCGATCCCTTCTTCTAGTCAAGTTGTGCCACAAACTTCTCTTCTCCCCAATCCTATTCAATACCTCCTCATTAGTTACCCACCTTATCTTCAGCATTCTTCTGTAGCACCACATTTCGAAAGCTTCTATTCTCTTCTTGTCCAAACTGGTTATCATCCACGTTTCACTTCTATAAATGGCTACATTCCATACAAATACTTTCAGAAACGACTTCCTGACACTTAAATCTATACTCGATGTTAACAAATTTCTCTTCTTCAGAAACGATTTCCTTGCCATTGCCAGTCTACATTTTATATCCTCTCTACTTCGACCATTGTCAGTTATTTTACTCCCTAAATAGCAAAACTCCTTTACTACTTTAAGTGTCTCATTTCCTAATCTAATCCCCTCAGCATCACCCGATTTAATTTGACTACATTCCATTATCCTCGTTTTGCTTTTGTTGATGTTCATCTTATATCCTCCTTTCAAGACACTGTCCATTCCGTTCAACTGCTCTTCCAAGTCCTTTGCTGTCTCTGACAGAATTACAATGTCATCGGCGAACCTCAAAGTTTTTACTTCTTCTCCATGAATTTTAATACCTACTCCCAATTTTTCTTTTGTTTCCTTTACTGCTTGCTCAATATACAGATTGAATAACATCGGGGAGAGGCTACAACCCTGTCTCACTCCTTTCCCAACCACTGATTCCCTTTCATGCCCCTCGACTCTTATAACTGCCATCTGGTTTCTGTACAAATTGTAAATAGCCTTTCGTTCCCTGTATTTTACCCCTGCCACCTTCAGAATTTGAAAGAGAGTATTCCAGTTAACGTTGTCAAAAGCTTTCTCTAAGTCTACAAATGCTAGAAACGTAGGTTTGCCTTTTCTTAATCTTTCTTCTAAGATAAGTCGTAAGGTTAGTATTGCCTCACGTGTTCCAACATTTCTACGGAATCCAAACTGATCTTCCCCGAGGTCCGCTTCTACCAGTTTTTCCATTTGTCTGTAAAGAATTCGCTTTAGTATTTTGCAGCTGTGACTTATTAAACTGATAGTTCGGTAATTTTCACATCTGTCAACACCTGCTTTCTTTGGGATTGGAATTATTATATTCTTCTTGAAGTCTGTGGGTATTTCGCCTGTCTCATACATCTTGCTCACCAGATGGTAGAGTTTTGTCATGACTGGCTCTCCCAAGGCCATCATTAGTTCTAATGGAATGTTGTCTACTCCCGGGGCATTGTTTCGACTCAGGTCTTTCAGTGCTCTGTCAAACTCTTCACGCAGTATCTTATCTCCCATTTCATCTTCATCTACATCCTCTTCCATTTCTATAATATTGTCCTCAAGTACATTGCCCTTGTATAGACCCTCTATATACTCCTTCCACCTTTATGCTTTCCCTTCTTTGCTTAGAACTGGGTTTCCATCTGAGCTCTTGATATTCATACAAGTGGTTCTCTTATCTCCAAAGGTCTCTTTAATTTTCCTGTAGGCAGTATCTATCTTACCCCTAGTGAGACAAGCGTCTACATCCTTACATTTGTCCTCTAGCCATCCCTGCTTAGCCATTTTGCACTTTCTGTCGATCTCATTTTTGAGACGTTTGTATTCCCTTTTGCCTGCTTCATTTACTGCATTTTTAAATTTCCTCCTTTCATCAATTAAATTCAATATTTCTTCTGTTACCCAAGGATTTCTATTAGCCCTCGTCTTTTTACCTACTTGATCCTCTGCTGCCTTCACTACTTCATCCCTCAGAGCTACCCATTCTTCTTCTACTGTATTTCTTTCCCCCATTCCTGTCAATTGTTCCCTTATGCTCTCCCTGAAACTCTCTACAACCACTGGTTCTTTCAGTTTATCCAGGTCCCATCTCCTTAAATTCCCACCTTTTTGCAGTTTCTTCAGTTTCAATCTGCAGTTCATAACCAATAGATTGTGGTCAGAATCCACATCTGCCCCTGGAAATGTCTTACAATTTAAAACCTGGTTTCTAAATCTCTGTCTTACCATTATATAATCTATCTGATACCTATTAGTATCTCCAGGATTCTTCCAGGTATACAACCTTCTTTTATGATTCTTGAACCAAGTGTTAGCTATGATTAAGTTATGCTCTGTGCAAAATTCTACAAGGCGGCTTTCTCTTTCATTTCTTCCCCCCAATCCATATTCACCTACTATGTTTCCTTCTCTCCCTTTTCCTACTGACGAATTCCAGTCACCCATGACTATTAAATTTTCGTCTCCCTTCACTACCTGAATAATTTCTTTTATCTCATCATACATTTCATCAATTTCTTCATCATCTGCAGAGCTAGTTGGCATATAAACTTGTACTACTGTAGTAGGCATGGGCTTTGTGTCTATCTTGGCCACAATAATGTGTTCACTATGCTGTTTGTAGTAGCTAACCCGCACTCCTATTTTTTTATTCATTATTAAACCTACTCCTGCATTACCCCTATTTGATTTTGTATTTATAACCCTGTAATCACCTGACCAAAAGCCTTGTTCCTCCTGCCACCGAACTTCACTAATTCCCACTATATCTAACTTGAACCTATCCATTTCCCTTTTTAAATTTTCTAACCTACCTGCCCGATTAAGGGATCTGACATTCCACGCTCCGATCCGTAGAATGCCAGTTTTCTTTCTCCTGATAACGACGTCCTCTTGAATAGTCCCCGCCCGGAGATCCGAATGGGGGACTATTTTACCCAAGAGGACGCCATCATCATTTAATCATACAGTAAAGCTGCATGTAAAGCTGCATGTCCTCGGGAATAATTACGGCTGTAGTTTCCCCTTGCTTTCAGCCGTTCGCAGTACCAGCACAGCAAGGCCGTTTTGGTTAATGTTACAAGGCCAGATCAGTCAATCATCCAGACTGTTGCCCCTGCAACTACTGAAAAGGCTGCTGCCCCTCTTCAGGAACCACATGTTTGTCTGGCCTCTCAACAGATACCCCTCCGTTGTGGTTGCACCTACGGTACGGCCATCTGTATCGCTGAGGCACGCAAGCCTCCCCACCAACGGCAAGGTCCATGGTTCTTCTTTGAGGAAGACACATGAATTCAGACAAAAGTAGAAGGAAGGATGAGACAAAAACAACATGACTTACGAGTAGGAAAGCCCATAGCAGATTTAATTTTCACTGTAAGACAGCTACAAGAACACCACTATGAATATTGAACAGATCTACTGATGGCACGTCTAGACATTGTTGTTTTTCTTGTGCCTTTGTACTGCATCAGCACAGGGTCAGCATGGTTATTAACGGATATGGCACAGTAAATTTAAGGGATGGTCAGACCCCTTTCTGCCGCCACCCCCTTACTTCCCAGGACAGAATGTGTACCCCAACTATCTGCATGTAGTCTTATTCATGTGAAACTGAGTGAAAGTTTTCTAAATGTCTGTGAATTATTTATGGTCAACTGAGAAGGCATTGGGTACCAGCCCAGTATTCACCTAGTGGGATGTGGGAAATTAACTGAAAATCAATCTATGCTGGCTGGCACATACACCCTCACTGTTAATCTTCCAGGTGTATTCAATTCTGGCAAGTGCATCTCCCCATTCAAGAATTGGAATTTTTACATGCACAGCCATCTGGGTGTGTGATGATCTATATGGAAACCGAAACAACATATGATAGAACATGTAGAGACAACGTAATTTCACTAGGTCAACTCTACTGTTTACCATATTCATTAAACTTTTTTACATATGTTCCAGCTGCCACCATTTTAATAAACTGACCTAGAAAAGTCCTGTAAGTTACAAAGAGAGATCCCCTATTTGTGAAGCCAATCGTCTTCAAAACACAAAACTGTTGGACTGTCCACAGTGCTCAATAAGACTCCAGTGTTTAAGAATTCGCATCTTAACAAACAGTTGCAGACTATCTTTTGGAATCAATAGGGCACTAGAAATCAGCTCAAAAGATTCCGAACACAGGATACTTGGATAATATAATTGTGACAGGTGCTAAATGGGAACGCAAGGCAAACCTACTTATCCTTTCAATGTGTTACAGCGAATGGACTAAAATACAATTTCAGTAAGCATGCCCAGAATGAAATTTCATACTGCAGCAGAGTATGCACTGATATGCAACTTCCTGGCAGATTAAAATTCCATACTGGACTGGGACTTGAACTTGACACCTTTGCCTTTTACAGGCAAGTTTTCTGCCAATTGCGCTACCCAAGCATAGCTCACATCCTGTCCTCACAGCTTTGTAAGGTAGGATATGAGGTACTGGCAGAGGTATAGCTGTGACGACAGATCATGAGTCATACTTGGTACCTCAGTCAGTAGAGTATTTGCCTGTAAAAGGAAAACTTTCAGATCCGAGTACCAGTTTGGCAAACACTTTTAATTTGGCAGGAAGTTTTAAATAATTGTGAATTTATCAGAAACCAAGTGGAACAACTGTGCCACATCTTCAGTCTGGCTACCAACCCAGCAACATATAAAAGCCCCAGGCAAACTTCAAGTGCTCACGACCTTAAAATGCTTTCAATCATTTCTTGGCAAAATTAATTATTATTCCAAATTTATACCTAATTCTGACAGTATTGCCATATCACTCGATAACTTATACAAGAAAAGTGTGGAATATGAATGATCCTAACAGTGCCAACATGCTTTTCAACAAATAAAACGAGTGTTCTAAGTCTGCTCCCTCTCTAGAGCACTATGAGCCATACAAGCAATTTATGCACACTACCATTGCCTTCACAGCACATCATTGGGGTGGTACTCTCTCACAAAACTGCCAATGTGTATAAATAACTTACCACATATGTCTCCAAAACACCGACTTAAACTCAGACAAATTCTTCACAAATTCTATATATTGAAAAACGTTGAGCTAAGAGTTTCTCCATAAAGTATTCCTATAAGTCATTAGTGCCTGATTATTTGTAGAGAGTATGTGTTCAGTGAGAAGTGCTCTGCAGTACAACTAAATGATCAAATTGTATCAACACAGCCTTTTAAGGAATTTATTTGGAAATCTGAAGAGGCAATAGTTGGAAACAGCACACAAAACAGATAAGAATATAAAAGTTAGTAGCAACACTAACACTGAAATTCATGCACAAGGAAAAGTACAGGTAGTACTTTATGCAAATGGCACAATGATATATAGCCAGAATTTTCATACATAACAGAGTAAGTGCTAGTGTTAAGTAATATAATACCAGTCATACAGCAATAACTTCCTGTATACAAACCTATTCTTTCTGAGTAAATGTAACAGAATTATTTAATTTTATAGCTGGGAATCATTATCACTGTATTAACAAACAAAAGTGCTAAAAGTAAATTAATGGAGTCGTACGCAAAATTTGGGAACCATACAGTAGTATTATGTCTGTGGATACAAGAAAGAAATAAAATATTAATTTAGAATATGACAAGAACTGCAAAGAAAAGAACCAAAACTATGTAAACAACATTCTGCCGCATCCAGTAATAACAGGAGAGCACACAAATGAAATAAAATCGACAACGGATCGTATTATCTTGGCTACACAGAAGTGTGATACCGCCCCTATTCAGGTTGGACTACATAGAATGGTACACAATGTTTCAGTAGGGCGTAACTAGTAGTGAAGAAAGCTCGTATGTGGCAGTGTAAAATACCACTGCGTTTATCTATCATGATAGAAACAATACGATACAAAAGTTAATGTTCGTAGGTCAAAAAGTGAGGAATAAAAACCTGAAACTACAGGACCTACTACAGAGGATACAGTATTCGATTAATCAGAATGTACCTGTTAAAAGAACGGCGTTGCCGTAATAATGTGTTGTTAGTAGCAACGGCTTCTGAAAATACCATTTCGTTGCTATGGTCGCCTAGCTTTTCGGCGCAAATGTTTGTTTGTCCCCTCAGGGATTAGCCGGTCCATACTCTTACAACACAGACGAGAGGTACTAATAAGTATGTCAAAAAACTAAAACACGGGTTGAAGGGTCAAATATAGGGTTACGTTAGCTTTTATGTTTTGTTTTTGTTTTACTCTGCAGCTTGGTTTACATCGGCAGTATATTCGTTCCTAGAAAGCTACGTGAAATTTATCATTCTCGTCTGTCGTCATTCAGTTACTACAAATCAGTACTGCTGTGGCTTCTTCTTTAACCTTTTTCCCTATTCACTATTTTACAGTGTTCACAAATGGTGTATTTGATAGTTATAAACAGAGATTGAGCAGTAATCGGGAAAATAAGTTTCACGAAACCATTATTTTTCTTTCTCGTGGATGTTTTAACATTGGCGAGTGGCAATGAGTACCCAAACACTTACATCAAATCGCAACAATCTGCCACCATGTCGCAGTTCATACGGACAGTCATTATCAATGTCACCAACTCTCGAAAATGAAATAAGCGAAGTGTGTCTAAAAAAAAAAAAAAAAAAGCTGAAATAAAATAAGGTGCTTAATTGTGCAATTTTATTTTGCAATAATTATACTGTGTAACGTATTTAAGAGAGAGAGAGAGCAATGAATACGAAAATACAAGAAGATGGATAATGTTAAATAAATGCAAATTTATAAAGAACGATTGGATAAAATGTTAGAGAGTATAGAGGAAGATATTTTCGTGGTATAAGTAATTTCGTGATATTTTTTGCTTGTGTGCAGCGGACATCCCTCAGCGGGTTGGCCCGTGTTTTGGTAGATACGTCGTTCCCGCCAGATGACCTGTTTCTGTTCCACCACACGTAAAGTCAACAATACAAAACTTTTTCTCAGTCTTCGTGCTGTTTCGTGAAATACTGTGGCGGTTGTTGCATCATCTGTGTATTCTTGATACTGCGTAGAAACTATTGAAGGTAAGCGATATATTTTACGGTATGTTATAGTCAGTGATACAGTGAACGTAAAAATCCAGTGCAATTACTCGTGCGGCTGTATAGATACACAAGGAAAAGCCCCGACACGGTGCAATAAAAATTATTACCAATGACGATAAACACTAGCGCGGCCACTGTATGCGTCGGCAAAGATATATTTTGCTACGCTGGAAGACGTATTCTTGTGATACGTGTGTAGTAGACATCGTGTTACCTGAATAATAATTTTTATGAAAGTATGAAGTGTAAGAGTTCTTTTTAGTGCAAAACCACGAAAGTTTTCTTTTCTTCCGCGCATTATGCTAATGTCATGTCACTGGAGCTGCCTGCATCCGAAGAGGAAGTCTGATAAAGTATTGTATTCACAGTCAAAAATGAGAAGTAGTCATGGTGGAATAAGAAGCATATAACCAAGTTGCGTAAATCTCAACAGCATAGAGAATACACGAATCGATGTAAGTTCACTCCGCCACTGACTTACAATTTACGAAATTTGTGAATTAAAAGTGAAAGACAATTCATTAGTTGCAAAATTCATAAAAATCAAACATGACAAGAATCTAATTAATTCGATGAATTATATTTTTATATATATTTGCATAACTGGCGACTGTGACAGGACATTGAGATAGCCATGAAACCAATTGTATAAATTGTTCGAAGTTGTTTATGACATTGTATGAAATTTTTTTCATGTACTAATTATTTTTAAATTTGCATGTGCAACACCACAACTGGAAGCAAAATAACCAGAACTAAAAATTTCTGTGGATAAAGCAACCAATTCAAAAGGGAATCAAAAGTGAAACCGGAATTTACAGAAAATTTAGGAAATACGCTGTTTGTTTCATCATAGCAAAAGTAGGACCACTACACAACCGCTTGCTCTGCTATGCTTGATAGCATGTCCCGTGTAGTAATTAGACATATATTTCCTTAATTTCCATTCCAAAATGTATTGCAATGAATTTTTCAAAAATGTTATCTAATGATTAGCGAGAGAAAAGTTTGAAGTTTTTGTGCCACAACATTTAGTGCATCATAAAAGTAGCCAATTAACTCTTGACTACACGTAAATCGTATGTTCAAATTTCCAAAAATAATATATTTCAATTTTCTATTTTTCAAATTTTTAATATTAATATTCAATCAAAATTGCACAAAAATCAGCTTCCATTATTGTTTACAATGGCGAAAACGTAATGAGCCAAGATGGCATACAATTACAAGACAGAACATCCGAAATACCAGCTTCATTTCTTCCCCACTCAGAAGTATTAAGTAGTTGAGAGATAGACATAACCGAACTAACAAGTGCTAGTGAGCTTACACAGACTTCTAACTTTGATGATATGTTGATCACAATAGATGAAACTACATCATGTGTCTCCAGCAGCAACATTCTGCTCGCACAGGAAAACATAGAAAGCGAGGATAACATGATTTTTGAAGACACTTTACAGTCACCCATCATACGAAATCCAAATGTCAATTTACAAAGTACAGTTGTTAACAACCAAAGTACATTAGATAGCAACCAAAATAGCGCACTTGCCGCGATACTTCAAGAACTCGATAGCTTGAGCACCGAAATAAAAAAATACAAACACCAATTTGTGTGCAGACATATACACAAAATTTGACAGTTTGTCGCAAAACCTTACCATAGTCACACAAGACATAAACAACATAAAACAAGAGCAGAAATAAGTTTTAAAACATTTTCAGGATAACGTCAAACAACAGATCAGTGATTTGACTAAGAATTTTCACGGAGAAATGAATGTAAAATTTAAAGACATGGAAAAAAGGCTAAGGCAAGATGTACTTTCAGAAGGAAACAACGACATTACGGAAATAAAACAGAAATTAAACACTCTTAACGAGCAGAATGATACAGTAGAGTAGCAAATAAAAGCGATTAAAAACACACACACAAATCTGGAAGCTACACAAACACAATTAACTTCCACAGTAAAGAACATCTCTACTGCAGTGAAAAAACTGCATAAGGATTACGGAAATATACGAATAGCAATTAATGAACTCACCTTAACAGTCTGTGCCAAAAAGGAAAGAGAGAAAATTAATGAAAATTTATCTGATGTCATTTCACAAGATAAAACAGGTACTTTAGACAAAACCAGTACCTTGGCGGAAAGGGTTGTGAAGGTAGATGAAATTATACAGCAAAGGTAAAACGACGTTATCAATAAAGTGAACACCAATTTGCAAGCTAAAGAGAATAGGATATGCAACTACTTAGGGGAAAGTGTTACAGAGACACAAGCTGTAGACATAAGAAAAGAGCAGCAAACCAAACTAATGTATGCACACAGATCGTTGCAAACCCTACAAACAATGCCAGTAGTAATGACAGACCGCAGAGTGTAAGTTTACAGGGCATAACACCAGAACCAGTACCTACGAGAAATGCAAATAATTATGATAGCTATGTAAACACAGCACAAAATGCAAATAGCTTGTCCACTATATTTGCTGAGTAAGGTCTATTAATTCACTGTCAAGTTCCAATGTTTACGAGTGATGGTAAGAAGATGAATCCTGTTGTTTTTATTAGTGCTTTTCGACATGTGTTCCCTAGAAATTGGACGGAAACACAAAAGATCAGATTTGTTGCTGGGTACACGCAAGGCGATGTACTTTTGTGGGCGACCGAGGTAGCTGAGCGTTGTGCCATATATTTACAATCTGAACGGGCATTTCTTGACAAATACTGGTCAGAAGCTGTACAGGAGAGACTTAGGTTAGAGGTTTATAACCCTGACCCTTTTAATAGCAAATATGGTAGCATGTGAAGGTATTTTGAGAAGTATCTCAATAAAACACGTTATTGGACGAATCCTATTTCTCATGTTGATGTTTCAAAAATTTTAAAAAGTCATTTGACATGACACATTCGTGAAAAATTAATTACTACACCTGAGCACGACACAGAATATTTTCTATCCATTTTAGATTCAATCGACCTAATATATGAGCAGAAAATAAAAAAAGGGCATCAGACAACCAAACACCATAACAACATAATTCGAATGGTCAATACAAAAAGCCAGACACGAACATACAGCAAGGCTGGTACACGCAACCGCAAGGATACATTAACCGTGGTAATGGAAATGGCAGGAACAAGAGATTTAAACAAAACTTTCGGTATAACAGGAACGATTGCCATCCACAAGCTAATTTCAGTCCCTCCTCTCAAAACTATGCACCGCTTGTAAATAAAAACATTCAGCCACACCAATGGCATGCACGCGGCAACAACAATAACGTGCCGCATGTTGTACCACAGCAAACCTTTGCCCAACAAAATCACAATACAGCAACATTTCACAACAGTCATGTGAACACTCAAGAAAGTATGTCGTGAGCTAGCAATGATTCAAACTGGAGAAACAATCACACAGTACAACTAACAGAAATTGTTCCGTGCACAGAAGTAGATCAGACTACACTGCAACTAATTTAATGTCTGAAGCATTTTTCACTGAATTAAAAAGACGCAATAAATTTCCTGTTCTGCCAACACAAAACTGCAGAGTACAAACCACGACTGGTGGCAAAACGAAATTAGTAAAACACCAAGCTCTTATCAGCGTGCACACTGAACGATTTTCTGTGATGTGTAATTTTTTAATAGTAGACAAAATCATAGTCAACTGCTTGATAGGTATGGACACATTTATAACCTATAAAACTCAAATGGACAAAGGTAATGAATGGTAAGTGCCATTTGTTTGTAAAAGACCAAAGATTTTCTATCAGCCTGATTACCACACTGGAGAGGTATGACAAAGTAAACCCAGAACCCAATGTCACTGTATAGTATTTATATCCCACAGTGTATTTTTTTAACAAATATGATGACAAACACGATACTGACACTGAAGTTAACCAGGAATTAGTAGAACAAAAATTGAACAAATCAAATATTCTAGATACTACACAACGACAAGAGCTTTCTGACTTACTTTTTAAATATGCAAATGTTTTTAATAAGAATCCAGGAGTAATCAAAGATTATTAACATAAACTTAATGTCTATACTCACGATCATTTTGTATTATGTCTTACTCCATATCGTGGACAAAGAGTAAAGCAGGAAATCAATAGGATGTGCAAATAGGGAATCATACAACCATCATTTTCACCATATTGCAGTCCAATACTAACAGTTAGCAAACCTGATGGATCAGTACGACTAGTTTTAGACGCTAGAGGCATAAACAAAATCCTAGTACCAGTAAGTACAAAACCAGATAATTTAGATGAACAGTTACTAAAATTTCATAACACCAAATATTTCAGCACCCTCGATCTAAAAATATCCTACTGTCAAATGAAGTTACATTAGGAGAGTAGAAAATACACAGAATTTGCCTGCAATGGCAGGAGTTATACATTTCATGTTCTACACTTTGGCTTAAACATTAGTGCAGGCATATTTATATTAGCTTTGGACAGGGTCTTAGGACCAGAAATGCTCAGTGAAGTTACCATGTATGTTGACAATATGTTAATAGCTACATCAATTTTGACAGAACACATCAGTATAATGTAAAAAGTATTTCAGAGATTTACAGAGTACAAAGTAACAGTAAATCTTAAAAAATCTAACTTTGGCAAAGAACAACTAAAATTTTTAGGACATATCGTATCAGAACAGGGTATGTTACCAGACCCAAAGAAACTAGATGCCATACATAATTGCCCACCCCAAGGAACAAAAAACAATTGAAAGTATATCTAGGACGAAACTCTTTTTTCCGAAAATTTATATCACAACAACTTATGAATAGAGATGCCCTACTTAACCTATTGAGAAAGAATAAACCTTGGGTATGGGATGAGAGATGCCAGGAGGACTTTACCAAAATTAAAAATGCATTAATATAAGGAAATATTTCGAGTCTTCCTGACACATCTAAGGACTTTTGTTTAAGCATGGACGCCTTGTCTCAGGGGCTGGGGACATGTTTGTTCCAGATACAAGAATAAGAAGGAGAAACAGTACCCAAAGTCATCAACTTTTCCAGCAGAACCGTATCAGAGGCAGAAAGATCATATTCCATATCAGAAGTGGAAAGTCTGTTGTGATCACCAATCATTATCTTTTCTCTTAACATGTGAACTGTTACACTGAAGACCAGCAAGATGGTGTTTGTACCAGCAAGAATTCAATTTTGAAATAATATACATAAAAGGCAGTCTCAATATTATCACAGATGCACTATCCAGATTACCACAGGGACTCGACGAGTTCAGTGAACTGTCTCAACACGATTCAGAAATCTGAACATTATTGATGCAAAGTAACACACCAAAAATCTGACTATAAAAAATTTTGTAAACAGATTTGAACGATACAACATCAAGACAATAGGTGGAAAAAGGTAATACAAAATGTTAACCAGAATACAAACTGTAAGGTAAGTAAATGGTATCAGCAACACAAAGTGGTTTTGTTTCACTGGAAGCACGAAACTTCTAACCATTGGTGTGTATGCCTTCCAGAGGAATATATCGACGAATTTATCAAACATACACCACTACGGAGTAACAAAATGTACAGACAAGATTTCCAAACTTTATTACTTTCCTAATTTACGACGATTTGTTTCACAAATACTAAGAAAGTGTGGCATTTGCCAAAGAACAAAACCATCCAATATGTCAAAGTTTTCAGAACTACACGCCATACTAACCAAAGATCCACTGGAAATGATTTCTCTGGATATACCAGGGCCATATCCCAGAGCAAAAGGAGGTGTCAAATAAATAATAGCTCTTTATGATATTTTCACAAAATATGTCAATCTTTATGCTATCAAAACCACAACAGCCATAAGCATCAAAGTAATATTAACAGACAACACAGCCTATTTCGTAGAAAGAAAATGGAAACCATTCATGAATACACAGGGCATTAAACACATTTTGGTAAGTTTTTTCCACCCAGAAGCAAGTCCCATGAAGAGGGTGTTTAAAGAATTCAATACTTTTATAAGGACATACGCTTATAATAAACATTCATGATGGATTGAATATATGACTCCATTTATGCAAATAGCAAACAATCTCCCCCACTCTTCGACAGGTTTCACTCCTAATGAACTGATGTTTAACACAAAGCAAACTGACAAATGGGAATCACTCATACCAGAATTATCTACTAAAGAGTTAACTTTACAGGATAAAATCAAGCAAGCAGTAATTACACTGGAGAATAGGGCAGAATGCAGAAAGAGAATATACAACAAAAACTTAAAACGAGTTACACATTTTTTCGAAGGGCAACGAGTCCTCTTAAGGACGCATCCCAAATATCGACAAAGATCAGTAAGCTGAATAAAAAATGGCAATTAATATACTCAGGGCCACATAGTATTGCTAAAATACCTTATCCTGGAACTTATAGGTTGGTATATGAAAGATCAGGGAGAGACAAAGGTTTTCACCCTCACAAAGACTTAAAGGCTTTTCACGAGTAATGACCAAATATCACAGCAGTTTTCTTGTCAGAAAATATATTTATAAGTAATGTCATAGTTTTATAAGTAAAAAATTTTATTGTGTGTGTTCTGTAAGCAAAGACAAACATTTGACTAGAAGGAAGTGTAAAAACACAGCTTCACTTGAAGTGAAATGCAAACTGGGGCTGTGTACGACTCAGCTGTGAGGGCTCAACAATGCATGTCAGTACTAGGGAAGAGACATTGTCCTTGGGCAAGCGAACAGGCTAACTCGCAGTGCAATCAAATAGGAATGCGAAGCTACTCAATTATCAAACTCAATTTCAAAATAAATAATAACACGTAACAACTATATTTACTATCAGGGAACGAAAGAATATAATATTATATCAACATGCGAAGTTGCGTCAATATCAGGATATATTCATAGTAACTAGAATTAAAAGAAATCGTTACAACAAAACATACAGAACGTGTTAGCTAAAAAAAGGTAAGATACCATAGGAGATGTCACAGCAACTTTCTTTGCAGGGTTAATGATTAAAAAGAATAAAATATTCAATAACAAATACATTTTGTGAGCATTGGCACAGAGACTTACAATGTTGCCAAAACGACAAGGAGCCGCTCTTGCAGTATTCTCATGTAAATACTTAATGAATTATCATTCTGTATGTAAGTTATGTATTTCCTGGAAAATAATGTGTAAGCAAGACAAGTTGACATCTCCAACTCAATATACAAAGAAAAATACGCTGACAAATAAAGGTCTTGTACCCCTTTCGGCAAAATTTAAATTTCAGCTCTACGAGTGTATTCAAAACACTGTGCGCCTCCATTTCATGTCACCACACAGTGGGGGGGGGCAGTTGTATAGATAGATAAAATGGTTCAAATGGCTCTGAGCACTGTGGGACTTAACTTCTGAGGTCATCAGTCCCCTAGAACTTAGAACTACTTAAACCTAACTAACCTAAGGTCATCACACACATCCATGCCCGAGGCAGGATTCGAACCGGTCGCGCAGTTCCAGACTGTAGCGCCTAGAACCACTCAGCCACTCCTGCCGGCGTATAAATACATAAGGAAAAACCTGACACAGTTTGATAAAAATTATTACCATTGACAATAAACACTAGTGCAGCCACTGTAAGCGTCAGCAAAGATGTATTTTGCTACGCTGGAAGGCAAATGGCAAATGATGGAAACTCCATTCAATTTTTTTAGATAGACTCTGTCTTTAGTTATCGTAGGGAGAAGACGTATTCTTGTGAGACGTGTGTAGTAGACATCATGTTACCTGAATAATAATTTTTATGAAAGTATGAAGTGTAAGCGTTATTTTTAGTGCAAAACCACGAAAGTTTTCTTTTCTTCTGCGCATTATGCTAATGTCATGTCACTGTAGCTGCCTGCATCTGGAGAGGAAGTCCGATAAAGTATTGTATTACCAGTCAAAAATGAGAAGTAGTCATGGTGGAATAAGAAGCATATAACCAAGTTGCGTAAATCTCAACAGCATAGAGAATACACGAATCGATGTAAGTTCACTCCACCACTGACTTACAATTTACGAGATTTGTGGATTAAAAGTGAAAGACAATTCATTAGCTTCAAAATTCATAAAAATCAAACATGACAATAATCTAATTAATTCGATTAATTATATATATATATATATATATATATATATATATATATATATATATATATATTTGCTCATGGCATAAGTTAAGCATGAGAATGCTGAAGGGGAACAGTTAATTTCTTAGAAAAACACCCTACTCGGCAATACCCTCACCTTCTTGATGACCTTCCCTTTCCTGACGACCTCAGTGAGGCCAACCACATTGCCTCCGACTTATCCAATGTCTACATCTACATCTACATTTATACTCCGCAAGCCACCCAACGGTGTGTGGCGGAGGGCACTTTACGTGCCACTGTCATTACCTCCCTTTCCTGTTCCAGTCGCATATGGTTCACGGGAAGAACGACTGTCTGAAAGCCTCCGTGCGCGCTCGAATCTCTCTAATTTTACATTCGTGATCTCCTCGGGAGGTATAAGTAGGGGGAAGCAATATATTCGATACCTCATCCAGAAACGCACCCTCTCGAAACCTGGCGAGCAAGCTACACCGCGATGCAGAGCGCCTCTCTTGCAGAGTCTGCCACTTGAGTTTATTAAACATCTCCGTAACGCTATCACGGTTACCAAATAACCCTGTGACGAAAGGCGCCGCTCTTCTTTGGATCTTCTCTATCTCCTCCATCAACCCGATCTGGTACGGATCCCACACTGATGAGCAATACTCAAGTATAGGTCGAACGAGTGTTTTGTAAGCCACCTCCTTTGTTGATGGACTACATTTTCTAAGCACTCTCCCAATGAATCTCAACCTGGTACCCGCCTTACCAACAATTAATTTTATATGATCATTCCACTTCAAATCGTTCCGCACGCATACTCCCAGATATTTTACAGAAGTAACTGCTACCAGTGTTTGTTCCGCTATCATATAATCATACAATAAAGGATCCTTCTTTCTATGTATTCGCAATACATTACATTTGTCTATGTTAAGGGACAGTTGCCACTCCCTGCACCAAGTGCCTATCCGCTGCAGATATTCCTGCATTTCGCTACAATTTTCTAATGCTGCAACTTCTCTGTATACTACAGCATCATCCGCGAAAAGCCGCATGGAACTTCCGACACTATCTTCTAGGTCATTTATATATATTGTGAAAAGCAATGGTCCCATAACACTCCCCTGTGGCACGCCAGAGGTTACTTTAACGTCTGTAGACGTCTCTCCATTGATAACAACATGCTGTGTTCTGTTTGCTAAAAACTCTTCAATCCAGCCACACAGCTGATCTGATATTCCGTAGGCTCTTACTTTGTTTATCAGGCGACAGTGCGGAACTGTATCGAACGCCTTCCGGAAGTCAAGAAAAATAGCATCTACATGGGAGCCTGTATCTAATATTTTCTGGGTCTCATGAACAAATAAAGCGAGTTGGGTCTCACATGATCGCTGTTTTCGGAATCCATGTTGATTCCTACATAGTAGATTCTGGGTTTCCAAAAACGATATGATACTCGAGCAAAAAGCATGTTCTAAAATTCTACAACAGATCGACGTCAGAGATATAGGTCTATAGTTTTGCGCATCTGCTCGACGACCCTTCTTGAAGACTGGGACTACCTGTGCTCTTTTCCAATCATTTGGAACCCTCTGTTCCTCTAGAGACTTGCGGTACACGGCTGTTAGAAGGGGGGCAAGTTCTTTCGCGTACTCTGTGTAGAATCGAATTGGTATCCCGTCAGGTCCAGTGGACTTTCCTCTGTTCAGTGATTCCAGTTGCTTTTCTATTCCTTGGACACTTATTTCGATGTCAGCCATTTTTTCGTTTGTGCGAGGATTTAGAGAAGGAACTGCAGTACGGTCTTCCTCTGTGAAACAGCTTTGGAAAAAGGTGTTTAGTATTTCAGCTTTACGCGTGTCATCCTCTGTTTCAATGCCATCATCATCCCGGAGTGTCTGGATATGCTGTTTCGAGCCACTTACTGATTTAACGTAAGACCAGAACTTCCTAGGATTTTCTGTCAAGTCGGTACATAGAATTTTACTTTCGAATTCACTGAACGCTTCACGCATAGCCCTGCTTACGCTAACTTTGACATCGTTTAGCTTCTGTTTGTCTGAGAGGTTTTGGCTGCGTTTAAACTTGGAGTGAAGCTCTCTTTGCTTTCGCAGTAGTTTCCATTCCAGATGATCCCCAATTTGCTTATTCCCTCTTCCCCGATGTCATCGAACATACAGATACCTCTGTTCCTACCCTTGCTCCTAGCTTCCAGTACTTGGGCCACACACCACCATCTGAACTTAAAACTCCCATCACTACATAGGACATCAGCCTCACACTCCTCACTAAACGCAACACTGCTCCCGGCCATGACTGCATTACCTACTGCCATCTCAAACATTGCCCTCCCTCCTTCCTTGCAGTTCTTGCCACCCCCTACAATGTAATCCTTGCCACCGGCTTCAACCCTGACCTGTGGAAAACCTCCCGTACCTTGATGTTCTCCAAACCCAACAAGCCTCCCTCTGATGCCTCTTCCTATCGCCCTATATGTCTCACCTCAGTGTTCGGCAAGCTATTGGAATCCAACCTTATCCTGCACATCCATCACCATCTCCACCTACACCACATCCTCCCCAGCACCCAATGTGATTTTCAACTTATCTTCTCTGCTGATGACCAATTCCTATGCCTCACTCATATCCTCTCCCTCCAGCTTAACTCCCATCGCTCCACCATTTTTGTCTCCCTCTACCTTGAAAATGCCTACGACCCTGTATGGCATTATGGTCTCCTGTTTAAACTCCAGACCTACGGCCTTCCTATCATTTATGTCCAATTGACTGCCTCTTTCCTCTCCCACGCCCCTCCTATGTTACCCCTCCACAGGTGTGCACCAGGGCTCTCTCCTCTCCCCTCTCCTCTAGCTTCTGTACACGGCAGATATGCCCCAACCCAGCCCCTCCAGTACGCCTCCTGCAGTATGCCGATGACACCGCCTTCCTTGCCCTCATTCCTACCCTTCAACGGTCAAAACACCTTCTCTAGAATCACCTTGATCTTTTTGCCGCATGGTGTAACCAGTGGCTCCTGAAAATCAATCCTTCCAAGATCCAGGCAATCTTCATAGGTTGTACTACTCGCTCATTCCCGCTTCTTGATTTTTACCTTACCATCTGCACCTGTCCTGCCTGCCTCTCGCCCACCCTCACCTACCTTTGCCTCACCATTGACCATCACCTCACCTGGATCCCTCATCTCCACTCTATCCAATCCAAAGCCCACAGCCTCCTCTGACTCCTTAAACTCCTCTCTGGCTGGGCATGGGGGTTGAACCCCTCTACCATCCTCCACACCTATAAATCCTTAATCCATCCCATCCACTGTTATGCCATTCCCACCTGGATATCCACCACCTAAATTCTATAAGTCCTTCCAGATCCTCGAGCGCCATGTACTCTGCCTTGTCTTCTGTATACGCCTCCCATCCCCCATGCAGATCCTCTATGACCTGATTCCTTTTCCCCATCTGCTCTTTTTCCTAGAACGTATCCGCATCCTCTACACCCCCCACTGCCTTGATCCCCTTCATCCCATGGTTGCTCCTCTCCTCTCCAACCCCCACCCACTGCCGCGCCTTCACCATTGTGCCCCCTCTACCCTCTACCTTTACACCCTTCATCTCTTTTCCCGACGTGGCTTCCACGAACTCCCCCTCCCAGATGATGCCCTCTCTTCCTCCATCTGTCTCTCCTATTAACTCTGATCCTCACCTGCCCCTCCCTCCCTCTGTCCTTTTCCTGGGCTCCCTCTCCCCCTTCCATCCTGTTCTTCCCCACCTATCCTTTCTTTGACTCCCTTCTCTACCCTGAGTCCTTTTGCTTTCCTCTCCACTGCCTTCCCCACTCCTTCTCGAGTCCGCTCTGCCCTCCCTTTTTCTATGTCCTCTTCCTCCATCGGCTCCCCCTTTTTTTCTTTTCCCTCCTCCCCACCTTTTTCCCCCTCATCAGTCCGGGTCCTCCCCCTGCACCCATCTGCCGCTGTGTGCCTATAGTGCTGTTTTAAGTGAATGCTCAGTGCTGTGCATCCCCTGTCAGTGGTGCGAACTGCCATTATACTATGGCTGTTGTGTTTTTTATCTCGTGCGAACAAACACCAGACTGTCACCATATTTTTTTTAATTTTGCCTGTCTACTTACTGTGTTTTCATCCGCATCGTCAACGCCTTGTTTTTATATTTTAAATTCTGCAACTTTCCACCATGTTAGTGTTATTAACAAAGCCACCATTTATCGACTTTTTTTATATTGTTTGTTATCTTTCCATTGTTTGTTTAACTCATCTCTTGGCTGTAGAGCAGCGTATGAAACAGGGAATCGAAAATCAAAAAATTCCACTCGACAGATTGGTGTCTTTACATGCTCTCTTATTTTGCGCAATTGTATGAATTGTAAGCGAGATATTAGCTTAGTGTACTAAAGCAAAGTTATTGCTAATAGTGTGTTCTACACGTCTGTACTTCGAAATTTCTGTTTTGAGATATTACGAAATTACCTTTAGATTAGATTAGATTAGTTTTTCGTTCCATAGATCCGTGCTGAGGAGATCCTCGTGGATGTGGAACATGTCAATTTTTTTTAAAGCTGAAATAACAATACTAATAGTATGAGTATATACAATACATTATTTTTTTAAGCTGAAATAACGATACTAATGGTATGAGTATATACAATACATAATTTGTTTCTATTAAAAAATTCGTCAATGGAGTAGAAGGAGTTGGCCACTAGTAAGTCTTTCAGATTCCTTTTAAACTGATCTTTATTTGTAACTAAATTTTTTATGTGTGGTGGCAAATTATTGAAGATAAGTTGGTTCAAATGGCTCTGAGCACTATGGGACTCAACTGCTGAGGTCATTAGTCCCCTAGAACTTAGAACTAGTTAAACCTAACTAACCTAAGGACATCACACACATCCATGCCCGAGGCAGGATTCGAACCTGCGACCGTAGCGGTCTCGCGGTTCCAGACTGCAGCGCCAGAACCGCGCGGCCACTTCGGCCGGCTTGAAGATAAGTGTTCCTGAGTAGTGGACCCCTTTTTGAACTAAAGTAAGTGCTTTCAAGTCCTTGTGCAGATCATTTTTGTTCCTGGTATCATATGTATGAACTGAGCTGTTTGTTGGAAAAAGAGAAATATTATTTAGGACAAATTTCATTAAGGAGTAAATATACCGAGAGGCAGTAGTTAGTATATCCAGTCCTTTGAAGAGGTTTCTACAGGACGGTCGTGAATTTACTCCACAAATAATATGTATTACACGGTTTTGGACTCTGAAAACTTTTGGTTGATTTGTAGAGTTTCCCCAAAATATTATACCATATGACATTATGGAATGAAAGTAGCCAAAGTATGCAAGCTTTTTCATTTTTATGTCGCCTACGTCTGCTAACACTCGAATTTCATATACAGATTTGTTAAGGCGTTTCTGCATTACTGTGGTGTGCTCCTCCCAACTGAATTTATTATCAAGTTGTAATCCCAGGAATTTAAGACTGTCAACACCTTCTATCTATTCTTCTTCATACTTTATGCATAGGCTGGGTGGAAACCTCTTACAGGTTCTGAATTGCGTATAGTGAGTCTTTTCGAAGTTTAATGTCAGTGAGTTGGCTTTAAACCATTTATTAATATCCATGAAAATATAATTAGCAGATATTTCTAGAAATACACTCGACATATTATTTATTGCAATACTTGTGTCATCTGCAAACAAAACGAACTCTGCTTCTGGCAGTGTAACTGATGAGAGATCATTAATGTACACAAGAAAAAGCAATGGATCCTTGTGGGACACCACATGTAATTTCGTCCCATTCTGAAGATGACTGATGACTTAATTCACTAGTCCCTTGCACTGACACCCTTTGTTTCCTGTTAGCGAGGTATGACTCGAACCATTTTGCAGCATTACCCATGACACCACAGAATTCTAATTTATTTAAAAGGATGTTGTGCTTCACACAATCAAATGCCTTTGACAAATCACAGAAAATACCTGCTGCCTGTAATTTGTTATTTAATGAATTAAGTACATTTTCACTGTTGGTGTAAATAGCCTTCTCGATATCAGAACCCTTCAGAAATCCAAACTGTGTTCTTGATAATATTTTATTTGTGGTCAGATGGTTGAGAAGCTGCCTGTACATTACTTTTTCTAAAATTTTTGAGAATGCTGGCAAAAGTGAAATCAGTTTGTAGTTTAATGGTATCTCTTTATCCCCTTTCTTGGAGGCTTAACATCTGCATATTTTAGCCAGTCAGGAAATGTCCCAGTTATAATTGACTGGTTACACAAGTAACTTAGAACTGTACTAAACTCACAAGAACATGCCTTAATTAACTTGGTTGATATTTCATCGTAACCACTAGAATGCTTTGTTTTTAAAGATTTTATTATGGAAGTTATTTCTTTTGGTGAAGTGAGTGACTATTCATGTACCTGAAGCTATTTGTAAAGGCTAGTTTCAGATATTCAAGGGCATGATTTACTGATACAGACAATCCCATTCTATCAGTAATGGATATAAAGTACTTGTTAAATAGATTTGCCATACTATGCCCATCGGTTACTAATGAGTCATCTAGCCTTAATGCTATTTGCTCCTGCTCCTTTCTGGTTTTACCAGTCTCCTCCTTCACTATATCTCATATTGTTTTTATTTTGTTCCCTGACATTGGTATCTTCTTCTTGTAGTTCATTTGTTTAGATGTCTGAATTATTTTTTTAAATATTTTACAGTATTCCTTGTATTTAGCTAAATCATCAGCATTGGAGCTATTCTTGGTTGACAGAGATACATTTTCCTTTTTGTCTTACAGGAAATCTTTAATTCTTGTGTAATCCATGGTTTTATTATAGACTTCTGTTTAATTTGAGTAACTTTTAGAGGAAAACAGTTTTCAAACATGGTACTGACATTGTTCATGAATGTGTTATATTTTTCGTTCATGTCATGAGCACTATAAACATCCTTCCAGTTCATATCTTTGAGCAGTTTTCTAAAACTCTCAATTTTTGGTTGATTGACTACTCTCCTGTACTCAGATTTAGCAGTCTTGATAATCTGCTTACAATTTACATCTAAAACAAGGAGCTGCATGTCATGATCTGACAGTCCATTTATTACAGGTTTTATGATATGATTTTGTTCCTTTGATTTGTCTATAAAAATTTTATCAATGGCTGTCCTTGAGCATTTAGTGATCCTAGTTGGGAAGTTTATGGTGTGAGTTAGATTGAAAGACAACATTACTAACTGCAGTGAATGTTTACTGGAAGATTGCATTAGAAAATCTGTATTAAAGTCACCAGAAATCAAAATTTCTTTGTTTCTTCATGTTAAATAACCCAAAAGAGCTTCTAGATGATCTAAGAATAGATTATAATTTCCTGCAGGTGCTCGGTAAATAGTTATTATTATATAGGATCTGTTATGGAACTCTACTTCTGTTGCACATGCTTCTAAATGTTGCTCTAAACAGAATTTATTAATGTCAATGTTCTTGAATTTATGACAGTTTTTAATAAATGTGGCAACTCCTCCTCCATCCATATCTACTCTGCAGAAGTAGGAAGCTAGCTTCAATCCTGAAATGTCTAACATATCTATACCAGTAGTCACTTGATGTTCAGAGAGGCAGATTATGTCAATTTGGTGAGACAAATTCATTTTATCAATACAAATGATTAGTTCATCAACTTTATTTCTGAGTCCCGGGACGTTCTGGTGTAATAAAGATAACTGATATTGCATACTAATGCGATTATAACTGCTTTGGCGAAGATGAACTGGCAGTTTCTGATTACTTTCTGTTAAACATTGTTTAAATGGTGGCTGTATGCTAAAATCTGACTCCTGTTTATCTGTTTTCTCAAACTGAGTGTGTCTGCCAATCTCTCTTAAAACTCGTTTTCTTTCCCCCTTCCCTATCCTAAATAAGGCATCCCTCTGACACCTGTGACCACTGGTATTTTACCACTTGTGACAGTGTCCCCCCTTAAGTTTTCTGTAATCAACCCAGACGGTTTTCCCTTCTCTTTCCTATTGAGGTGAAGGCCATGCCTAGTGTAGTCCCACCTATCGATAGCATCCCCAGGAATCAAACCAATATGGGACCCTATATCCGTCCTAAGCAACCACTTCAACTCCAAGTTCACCCTCCCAATGGAAGAGTTCAAATGAGGCCTATGATGGCGTCTTAACACAGACACAAATCCCACACTCGTATGCTTCGTTGCTGATGCTATCTTCTTCAGGTCACTCTTTATGGAATATTCAGAGTCTCTGTCAATGCTATTTCCCATACCACCCACTATAACCATGGAATCCTCCTTTGTGAAATCCTTGCATAAATTACCTACATCCTCTGTTACCTGACCCAGATCTGCACTAGGCTTGTAAAAGTTTGTGACCTGGTACTCTGGACCTAGATTTTCCTGCAGTAGTTGGCCAACACCTCTACCATGGGAATTACCTAACAACAGAACTTTCTTTCTCTTTACAAATTTCCCTACCTTTTTCAAGTCCTTGAAAGCTTGTTGTGCCCTTTCTACAGCTTCACCTGCCTACATTTATTGCAGTTTACATACAACATGCCAAGGGAGCATTCAAAATACCGCATGTATACTGTTCAGCAGCTTCTAGCCACTGCTGAATTAATGAAAGTTAATAATGTGTCTATATACCAAGTTTCAAAGCAAATGGATTTTCGTGGAGCACATTAAAAGGCTACTTCAACAGAATTGTGAAAGACAGTCGATATCCTCCTAAATTAGGAAGACCATTTGCTCTAACGCCAGATCTTGAGACAGAACTATACAACTACATTATAAAATGCAAGAACTGGTTTCCAGGTTGGCAGTTACGATGGTGAGAAAAGTGGCATACGAATTGGCGAAACGAGCTGGTCATGCAAATTTGTTAAACTCCGGAAAAGGAAGTGCCAGCAAGTAGTGGTGGTTGAGCTACAAGACGAGGTACAACCTTACTTTGACTTTGCAAACTCCTGAGAACGTTGCCACTTACAGGCTTCTATGGCGAATGAAGAGATGATTCGTGATTTCCTATCTCAATTAAAGAAATTGGCAGAAGATTTAAAAATTCAGAACCTGCCTGATTGATTATGGAATTGTAACGAAACTGGTTTGTCCTATGTCGTGAAAGCAAATAAAGTCATTACGCCAGTAGAAAAGCAATGAGTTTACAAGATAACTTATGCAGACCGTGGAGAGTCGCATACACTTTTAGGCTTCATCTGTGCCAATGGAACATGGATTCCACCTATGATTACATTCAAAGGAGTTCGGTGGAGCGATGTGCTAAACCATGACAGTCTTCCAAATTCATTAGTAAAACTCTCTTCGAGAGGGTGGATTAATAGTGACTTGTTTTTGAAATTGTTCAACTTTTTTGTGGGTCACATCCTTCCTGATCGTTCTCTCATTGTCGTGATGGATTCTGACACATCATAACCCTGATGTCAAAGCAGTGGCTAAAGCCAATCAAATATTCTTGTTGACATTTCCTGCCCACACATCGCATCTGCTGCAGCCACTTGAGGTGGGT
The DNA here is from genome assembly GCF_023898315.1 of Schistocerca nitens. Taxonomy (NCBI): domain Eukaryota; kingdom Metazoa; phylum Arthropoda; class Insecta; order Orthoptera; family Acrididae; genus Schistocerca; species Schistocerca nitens. The sequence continues at coordinate 845,150,202 of NC_064617.1, forward strand.
GTGTATATATCATTGAAGATTCACTGAGCCAAAAGAATGGACCAGTACATGAAAGCCAGCTGATAAGCCGGACGGAAGCAACTGTCTTACAATTTTTAATCCTGCATTTATTCAGAGTTTTTGAGCGAAGAATATCCAAAACGCCTTCAGAAAAGCTGGAATTTATACCTTCAACAGAAATGTTATTTCTGGAGAGGCTGTTGCTCCTTCACAGCTAAGAAATAAGCCTGTTAAATCCACACAAAATAGGCCTATGGCACAAGACATGGAAAACGATCTGTGGACACTGCCAACAGTAGCCATAAAATTCAATAGGGCTACTGTGAATCAGAAGAGAATATAAAAAGATACAGGAGCAAAGTGTCTGAACAAAGAAGTGTAGCTAAAAGCCTCTACATCGAAATCAGAGATCACAAAAACCACACGGAAAAAAGACAAGACAGAAGATGATTGGCCTTGTGGGACATGCCGTAAATTTTACTCAGATGATATTCGCAAAAGAATTTAGCTAAATGGATCCAATGCTCGTTTTGCTTAACACCATACTACGTGCTCTGCCAGCATTCCGGCGCAAAGGAGGACGTTTATATATGCGACAACTGTTTGAGGATTTAGACATCATAGGAAACAATGCCTAGCAGTATGTTATAACAATAATGAATACTATTTTCAAATGCATGACCATTTGTATTGTTAGTTTGTAAAAAAAAGAAGTAATCAAATAAATTCGTTGTGACATTACGTAATTACGATATATCACGAAATTAGATTACTATCATCACAAAATTACTTACCTATGTCACGAAATTGCATACTTTTTATCATTTGGAAGCTGCCGCAATATTTATTCAGTTATTATCGTTGTTGTTGTTGCTGTTGTGGTCTTCAGTCCAGAGGTCCAGAGACTAGTTTGATGCAGCCCTCCTTGCTACTATATCCTGTGCAACCTTCTGCATCTCCAAGTAACTTTTGCAACCTACATCCCTCTTAAACTGCTTAGTCTATTCATCTGTTGGTCTCCCTCTATGATTGTTACCCTCCACGCTGCTCTCCAGTACTAAATTGGTGCTCTCTTGATGCCTCAGAACATGTCCTACCAACTGATCCCCTCTTCTAGTCGAGTTGTGCCCAAATTTATTCAGTGGCACTATTTAAATAAGAAATACAGTATAAAACCGTTGTATTACGTCCGATTCCTAACAGGCAAGCATTCATAAAAGATTAATTTCATAAACAACAAAAGTAATTAGCAAAATAACATTTATGACGAATATATCTCCCTTTACCATACACAGAAAAATCAAAATCTATTCAAAGCTGATATTTTTTGATGGAATTTGTTTTCTTTGGAACCAAGTTCTTGAAAAATAATTTACTCACGTTTACTCATATGTGGTACGTAATTCAGTTTAAAACAACTTCAGAAAGTAACTGTTCCACAGATTTTTGCGTCATATCTTAAATGTGTGTACGAAGTTTCATTTTAATGGCTTTAATAGCTGGGGAGGAAAGGTATAGGTATTCAAAAATGCGAAGTTTTCAGAAAGCACGAAAGAACAGATGTCGTGTATAGATGTTGTAAATCGTTCTGTAGGAACATGTATTTAATGTCTCATGTGTATGTTGCAACAAAAGTGTTGACACAGATATAAGATTGTGTGCAATGACACACGTGTGGGCTCACATTTCATATTTGGCGATCGTAGGCACGATAAATAAAACCTGTGACTGTGGCATGGAAACATGTGACCTTCAAGAAACTGCTGTTAAGAAGTTTTCTCTTGGAGTAGAAGAAAGTACTGCCGATGCGCTTCAACAGGAACTTACAGCAGCAAAAAGGTTTGTTCGTAATTAGGAGACAGTCGTAAAATCTCTCACGGTGCAAATGCCTAGTGACGGCACTGGTAATGAAAATAAGAACTGTTGCATTGTGCCAATTTCACTCGTGAGACAATACCAGCAACTGTTTACAACGGCTGTGTCTACCAAATACAGCTTTGAAGTGATTTCACGTGATAAACGTACCCATACGATAATTCAAACATAGCGGAAACGATATGATTCTTTAGATACTGTGAATACTCCCATGAAAGTTACACAAGTACAAAGGAATTGTACAAAACTGAATAACAAGGACAGCACGTTTCCCCATGGCAACATGAAGTGCTGTGACAAAACTTATAAAGACAGAATAGTGCTAGTTTTAGTTGATAGCTATGGACGAAATATTTCGAAGATGCTTAGTGAAATGAACATTAACTGCATAGTGTGGGAAGATAAATATGAATAATGTATTAGTTGTTTTGCTTTATGAAAGTGACTATCACACAACTAGTTTCTTTACTAAGGTGTTGTGAAGAGAGTGTGAAGCTTATACATAATCGAAATAGCAGCAGTAAAGATCCTATCTGGGAAATGAGCACAGAAAAGAAAAATGGAATTGGAGTGTATGCCAAGTAAGGGACATATTTATAGCCTGTTCTGTTGTATCTGTATTGGTTTGTACTTTTGTAGCAGAAAACTTCGAGGCTATGCTACAGATGAATATGTAAATTATACCACATTCACAGACTAGCAATCAAATTAAATTACCACCTCTTAGCTACCTAGACCTGAGGGTACGCTACATATCAGTCTCTCTGAGCCAATATTCTGTGGTAGGAGGGGGCAGTATCACTCTCTGCTCATATTTCATATACAAAAAGAAAGACAGAAACAGCATTTGCAGATGCCAGTAGTTAACAGTTTGCATGTGGCTTATTTCATTGGTGACATTGTTCTGTGTTGAAATTTTTTTTCCTTTTTTCCCCAATTGAGAATTATGAGCTAGTGTGATACTGACCCCTCAGAAAAAAGATCATGATGCAAGAACAGGTGTTATGTTGAAGAATGAAACACAAATTCTCATTATGGTGAAAACTCATTTTCCACTTGAGAGGTGCAATTAGGTTGGGTTTAGTTCATAATTAAATGTATTTTCTTGAGAAAAGCAATTTTACAAAATTGTTTAGAGACCATTAATTGATTGTAATTGATACTTGTATAGTTAGCGTTGCAGGCAAAACTCTGGACGTTACAAAAAGTGGAATGCATCTCTTAGTAGGATGTATGATCAGCACAGATATCAATTAATGCTCTGCAATGTGCTCCAAGGCTGGCCACAATCTTGGCAAGGAGCTCTTGTCATAGGGCATTCCATTCCTCCACCAGCACAATTGACAACTGCGGTATGGACTTTGGTGCCAGTGGATGTACTGCAGTGTATGTCCCTAACACATCCCATATGTGCTAGATGTGAATTAAAGCAGGGGGATGAGCAGGCCAGTCCATTTTCCAAATCTCTTCTCATTCCAAAACCTCCTGCACCTTCATTATTCAATGCCGTTGTGCATTGTCATCCATAAAATTGTAGTCAGGACTGAATGCATTTCTGTAAAGACAAATGTCAGGAAGGAGTAGAGTTTCAAGACGACGTTGACTGTTTAGTGTACTGCGTTCAAAGATTTGGAGGCAGTATGTCCATAAAACAGTATCCCTCACCACGCCATTTCACCTGGACCATAAAAATAGCCATGTTTGACAATTTTCCTGGGTGCATTACGTATGGCCTCATATGCAAGAGGTGGGAACACTTAGTGCTTCCAAGAATGTCCCTGAACAAGATTTTTCGGTGATTCAGGCTTTCTGGTGTTGGGGGAAAAGGGTTGTTTGGTTGTATTGTGTCCAAATATTTGAACACATAGTCACCAGCCAACATCATAGTGACACTCAACTCCTCTCTATCATTTGTCTTTTCATGAGTGCCTTCACCTCTGATTTCATTTTTGTAGGTGGCAATGTGTAACTGCATCAAACAGTACAGGTGCAGAAACTCTCGGAACAAGAGCCTATTTGGTGACTGGAATGGGCTGACCATTACCTCACCTTAAGCTGCATTGAGCATGTGTTGGGTGGGATGGGGAGATGTACTGCTGCACGTCCACATGTACCAACGACCATCCAGCTGTTGTCAGCTGCACTGGTGGAGAAATGGAATGTGCTAACACAAGAACTCCTTATCAACCTTGTGACCAACATGGGAGTATACTGCAAAGCATACCTGTACATTGCCATCCATGTTGATCAGACAGCCTATTAAGAACCGTGCCTTGCCTTTTACAATGTCCAGGGGAACATAATAAATCACAGTGACTTCAGTGTAATTATTGTCTTTGAACGAAAGCGTCATTTCTGTTCATCTCATTGTGTGTTTCTCTGACTTACCTTCTGTACTTTACTGTAGTAGTTACTTCTGTATATGGACCGAGTGTGATCGAGCTACGACTTGGCAGTGACATATAATGCAAAAGTTACTTTCGTACTTAAGTTTTTCACACCAGAATAGTGTGACTGTATGGGACTGTGAATGCTTCTAGGACCCTGTTGTTGTTTACTGTGGATGAGACAATGTGTGTTGTGCATGTACACCACGATCATCATCACAAGCCACTGAAAAGTATACCGATCTGTATTCCTGTTGCCATCCCCATGATGTCAACAGCTTGCTGCTGTTATCGATCCAATGCTGTTGTCAACCTGCCGTACTTGAAACCTGAACTGTCATCAAGACAATGTACTACATTTTTAACCAAATGTGAGAGAGACTCCAGAAGGCCTTCCCTGTTCATTTTTCAAGGAACCATTTTCCTGACAATCTGGTGGCGAATGGCAGGTCGAAGCAGTGTCAAGGTTCATTCTCCTGACACCAATAACAGCCAATCCAAAATAAATTCCTGGCATTCTCCTAGAAAATTCTAGTATCAAAATTTGTATTAATTCCAAGTACATTTATATGTGTTGTATGACATAAACCAGTATTGCTCAGATGCTAATTTAAACATATTTATCAAGTCTCTCACTTATCAACACTTACATTAATTAATACTGTGACGTATTAATGTCTTTTTTTTAAAAAATAAAACGTCACTGGATATCCTTTTATGTTGGAGTTGTTCCTTGCGTAAAACTATAGGCAATGAAGACTTGTCAGAAACATTGTTAATGTTTCTACTAACATGTTTAATTGGTAGAAGCAAGGTAATGTCTCATGTAGAAATAAAGTAATTAACTGTATTTATGAAAAATGGAAAAGAAGTAATACTGATACTTATGGACTGAGCATACATTTAATCAGTTCTCTTGTTAATATTATTTATTGCAATGTGATTGTTGTATGTACAACGATTGGTACAATAAATGTGCTGAGTCTTATAAAGAGTGTAAAAATCAATTCTTGTTGTTTGATAAAGAAGCTTTTAAGCAGTTAGCCAATAGTCTTGTTTGTGCTAAATAAACATTATGCACCTTATTACTCCATTGAGATGTAGACAAATAATCAACCTATTGCTGAAAATCAAAAGCGGTGGTTTGGTGAGATTTGATTTCGGTGTTTTTGTAACCCTGACGAATAACCTGCCAATAACACATATCCAATGAAAACATTTTACAGCAAAGAATATTGACCCATTTATACTACTTACCACACAACATGTCTTACATGTTCCTTAGTGAAAAGTTAGAGGTGAGTTGATGCAAATGCATGTGAAAGACTTGGTATCCAATTCTATCTACTCACCAGTTCAAAGCAATACAATAGTTTACTTGGGTACTGTGGCTGAGCAAACATCTTGTTACGTAGTTGTTTAGGAAGGGAAACACATGAACTATTTTATAATAGTTGAGTAAAAGTTACATATAAAGAATGTTTTGGAACTGCTCAACTGTTTAAACAGCAGTAACAGCAGAGCATGTCACTATTTGCAAACTGTTTGGAAGGAATTATAAAGTTTTACTAAACAATCAAAGTGTGGATAGAAAGATGGAATTATGCAGGAACATATTTATATAATTTGAGTTTGCGATTCTTCCACCCTTGAATATATGTGTAACCTGACATGACAGTTGATTTTCCACATTAAAAAGCAGACTTCACAATTAACATAAAACCAAGTTATTTTCATAGAGAAATGGATAAATCCTTCAAAATGACAAAGAGCAGCAATCAGTTGTCATTTCTGCTCTAGCTTTATTAGAGCAGGTCGAGATTTTGGCCAGCCATTCTGAATCCAGTATTTTAGTTGTTATACATGTTGTAGTACATCTACACCTGTTGTTTGGGCTCCAGTCATAGTTCATTAAAGACTGCTGTGTAATTACTTTGAGGTGTCAGACCAACTTGCAGTCGAGTCAACAGCCATGCACTGTGAGGAGATGCTTCCAACTATGTCAATACATCAATGTAACTCCATCTTCTGTCTGGAGTATGGGACTACAACTGGTCAATATCCTATGAAACTATACCAATCGCCGTTATTTAGGTTTTATTTTTAGGCTACCGGTTTCTTCAGGCCTGCTACAATCGAGTGACCTTTGCGTTACAGAATACAGCAGCATTTTTAACTGGTCTCGTAAAGATTATTATGGGCACACATGCTCCTTGGCCAACTCCAGGCCTGAAGATGATGTAGTGTATCGTCGAAACTGGTAGCCTAAAAATAAAACCTAAATAACGGCGATTGGTATTCCTTCATTGCATGTCAATAAATCGTTGTTGATAATTTAAAAAATTGTTCACTTGTCTTTTTAGTAACATGTGGTATGAATTATTTTATTATTTCTATGCCACACTTAATTAGACACCTATGCCAATTGAAGTAACATTTTAATACATAGCAAGTAGTAAATATATATAGCGAACAAGGAATAAAAGTTTGTGAAGTGTAAAAACTTACTCAGTAGTCATATACTGACTTATCCCTGCAGACGTTTTCATTGAAATGAGTAGTAATTGCTCTTACTATATCTTTGAGGACTCCAGCACACTTTACCCTTCAAATGTCTGCTGTAACTTATGAATGTGATCACATGATCGTCATATGAACACCCATGACATCACAAGGCACACCCTTCATCAGTGATGTAATTGTTATGATTCCATTATCCTTATCAGTGAAGTCGTCAAATCATGCCTTTCCTTATCAGTGATGTCACAGTTCTTATCAGCAGCGCTTTTTTCTGGCAGCTCACAATGGAATGCAATACTGGCACGTTCTTTCTCATGTTTTAAAGCATATTCGACTTATATACAGCCAAATTTACTATAAATATCACGATAGGTAGGACTGCCTTCCCTAAAATAAATCTCCAGTTTTATTCCTCTTAAGTTGGCACCACACTTTTTGTTTCATGTGTTGTTATTGGAAACAGGAAGCTGCACTCAGCTCACCTGCTATATCACTGATTCTTGTTCTACGATTGTTTCCACTGCTACAAGCAGGTGTTTGTGAGCTGCTCACATCAATTTTGAGTCAGTCTACCTTAAACTAGTCCAATAATTCTTCAAAATAAGTAAAGTAAATACTTTCTTTTTGCTGCATAGTAAGAAAAGGGCCGGCCGGAGTGGCCGTGCGGTTCTGGGCGCTATAGTCTGGAGCCGAGAGACTGCTACGGTCGCAGGTTCGAATCCTGCTTCGGGCATGGATGTATGTGATGTCCTTAGGTTAGTTAGGTTTATTAGTTCTGAGTTCTAGGCGACTGATGACCTCAGAAGTTAAGTCGCATAGTGCTCAGAGCCAACCAGTAAGAAAAGGAAGGCCAAAGAAGTAGAAAAGGTTGAATCTGCGTATGATCAAAACAAGAAATATTCTGACTATGACTGGCCATAATGCTGGACATTGTTGTAGAAAAACGACTTTTGAAAGAGAAATAAGTGGCTGTGTGTAAAGAACAAAATCTGTTAATAAACAAATGAAAATGAAAATTTAAATGATGTCAACAAATGGTAAAATGGTCATTCTGGAGAATCCCAGAAACAACAGTTAATAATCACCTAGAAAATAAGATACACAAATTGGCAGAATATTAAACACTTGCTGAGGTGGATCTAGCTTTTACGTTTCTGCAGTGTGGCAAGAGGTTCAGGGCTTTGTTCATCACTTTCAGGAGGCAAAAGAAGAAGATAAAAGAAAGTAAACCAACCACTGTCTTTAGAATCTGTTGAGAAAAATAATGTCATGGCAGCCACACAGGAGAAAAATGAATACAGTCCACATTTTTGAAAAAGTGTTGAAAATCCTGGTCCACACTAGAGCATCTCCCTTAAAAGTAAGCAGACCATGAACTTCAGAAGCATTGAACTCCACCAATATGGAAGACACAAACCTGCAATTAGTGCAGCTGATTTTTATAAATGTCTGCAAGAACCTCTTGGAAAGCGTCCCCTTCAAGGAGATTACACTGATTTATCTGAAGTGTCAAGACTTTAGATTCTAAGTATTGGCCAAAAAATCCTAGGAAGCATCAGACATTTGGTGAAACCGTCATTATAAAGCTAGCCTACAAATGTCACATAACTGAAAGAGAGACAGTGATTTGCGCGAACATCTTCAAGAAAATGCATTCCCAGGTATACTAATTCCTTTGAAATACACTTTGGGCACAATTCCCATATCTTCTAGCAAATGTGAAAGGTGTTCCTCTCAAACTAATATTGGTGTTACTTCATTTAGATCATCTACGCTTGTAAGGACAATTCTGCACTCTGCTAATGATGATGGTATGGGCCTTCTCTTTCTCAGTCCAAATCTAACAGATATGTAGATTCATGGCTCCATCATCATCAGTTTGCAATTGGTAGCAGAAGCAAGAAGCAGTCTTTAAATGATGAGTGTACATCAGAGAATGTGGTAAGTTTGGAAGTTGCTGGAATAACGTTTTCCTTGTGAGTACCAGCATCTTTTTTGCAGAAAAAAGCACTGCTCACCAGTGATATCATCATTCTTATTAGTGACATCATGAAGCCACACCCCCTTTCTATTCTCCCTTTCCTTGTCTCCAGTCATTCACAGTGTATTATTAATATGAAACAGTCAATCAAAATCCAAGATTGCAGAAGTATTCTGATTGTACAAAATTGTTAAGGCTTTCGTGGCCACTTGTTGACAAACTGCCTATTGGCTTCTTGCAGATTGTACCGACGCCTTGACCAACGACGGAAGAAGAAAGCGCGACTGATGTCCTCTCTCGCCTTTCTGTCACGGTGCCGAGATGAATGTGCTACACCGAAGTTCTTGAGATGCAAGCGCCTATTCACCACCGCCCAAGCACATCGTATCTACGACAGAATGGAACGAGCTTTTCTTCGTGAGCGAATACATACAACACGGAGAGACTTGGCAAGAACGGATCAGGAACTTCTGGACATTTTCTATCAACTAAGTAGCAGAATGCATCGAGACGACTGGGACAAGATCGACAGCATCACTCACAGGAGCATGCAGAACGAACTCGAGCGCTGCACCGAGCGGCAAAAGAAAAAGTTTGAAAGATGCCGGAAGCAGACCGACAAGGCGATTCCCGACATGTCACACACAGTGGTCAACCTCACTGAACGACAATTGACCGAAGAGGAAGTGTCAGTCCTTCAAAAAGGAGGGAATTTCGCTATCATCCCGAGAACTATACCTATGGAGGACATCATTGCCAACACCGAAGCAGCCATTCGGACCCTTCCTTGTGAAAGGGCAGAGGAAATACGCACTGAAACAGCCAGGATACTGCGCCGAGCAAAACCACCAGCTTGCAACCTGAAGAAAGAAGAGGTACAAGCCATTAAGAATCTCAACGCCGACAAGAGTATATTGGTACTGCCTGCCGATAAGGGGAATGCGACCGTCGTAATGAAGACCGAAGATTATGAGCAAAAGATCCGAGACCTATTAGATCCGACGACGTACCGAAAACTAAGCGCAGATCCGACGCAGCGTATCACTCGGAATACGAATCGATTAATCAAGGCGTCTTCTCTGCCGGCGGACATACAGAGAAACCTGCGCAACACAGAAGCCCTACCACCTCGGCTGTATGGATTACCCAAGATCCATAAGAACAACGTTCCACTGAGACCGATCGTTAGTGCTCCTGGCTCACCAACGTATAAACTGGCGAAACACTTGGCCTCTCTGCTCCAGCCACACGTGGGAAAGACCGACACATACATTAAGGACTCAGGACATTTCATTGAGAAGCTGAAGAAACTGAAACTTGCGCCAAACGACATCCTGGTCAGTTTTGATGTTGTTTCGTTATTTACGAAAGTGCCACTCAGCGACGCTCTGGAGCACATCGGTTCCATGTTCCCGCAAGACATCAAAAAGCTCTTCCATGCATGTCTCACCACGAGCTATTTCACGTGGAATGGCGATTTCTACGAACAGCTGGAAGGCGTCGCCATGGGTAGTCCTCTCAGTCCAGTGGTGGCCAACTTCTTCATGGAACAATTCGAAGCACAGGCACTGGACTCGGCGACTTGCAAACCTAAGGTGTGGTACAGGTACGTCGATGATACTTTCGTGGTGTGGAGCCATGGTGAAGAACAGCTCGGTGAATTCCTGAGACACTTGAACAGCCTCCATGCCAACATAACATTTACCATGGAGGTAGAAAAGGACAGGAAACTGCCATTTCTAGATGTGCTGGTCACAAGGGACGGCGAAAACCTGGGACACAGCGTGTATCGAAAACCGACACACACGGACCGATACCTGCACAAACTGTCAAACCACCACCCGAGCCAGAAAAGAGGCATGATTAGTACGCTCGTAACGAGAGCAGGACGAATATGTGAGCCTCAACACCTCAAACGAGAAATGCAACACCTGGAAACTGTTCTGAGGAGCAATGGGTACTCCACAAATTACATTAGAAGTGTAACAGAGCCAAACACTCGGCGAAGTAAGGAACCAGAAAAAGAAATGTCGGGTACGGCCTTTCTGCCATACATTCCCAGAGTGACGGACAGAATCGGCCGTATATTGCGCAAACACAGCGTAAAGACGATTTTCAAACCGACAAGGTAGATCAAAGAGTGTCTTAGATCAGCGCAGGAGAAAAGAGACCCACTTGCAATGTCGGGAATATACCGTATACCTTGCACATGCGGAAAAGTTTATGTCGGAATGACTGGTCGATCCATTAACACCAGGATCAAAGAGCATAAGCGACATTGCAGGTTGGGGCAGGTGGAGAAATCGGCCGTGGCAGAGCACGCACTGAATGAGACCGACCACGTAATAAAATTCGCCGACACGGAAGTTCTGGCTGTAGAGAAGCACTATCACACGCGCTTGTTCAGAGAAGCTGTAGAAATCCAAAAACACGCGAACAGTTTCAACAAGAAAGAGGAAAGCCTTAAGGTAAACGGATCCTGGCTTCCCGTACTGCAGCGAACGACCGTCGCAGGTAGCAAGAGGAGAACCGCACCGGAAATGACCGCGGAGAAGCCCTCGGACGTTGGCGCGCCAGGTACATATAGTCTGCGGCCGCGAGCTCGCCTCCAGTTCACCACCGGCAATGGAGGGTGAAGCTTTGACAATGCCAGCCACTCGTGCTAGCGAAACGTCAGAAAAATCATTAGATGAACGTCGGCCGAAGAACCCGAGACAGAAGCCAATAGGCTATTCTGATTGTGCTAGTGGGAAATTTAAAATCACCCTTCCTTGCAATTTATCACAGCATAGTATTGAAAACACCAAATTGCATAACTTCCATTATATTTGCCCAATATTACGATAACACATGCACACTGGATATTGTACTACCTCGCTCCTGTTATCACGGCCTAGTATTTCAGCCATCGTTAAAATGAAACAGCCAATCACAATGAAACTCCGTCTTGGATCTTCTCTAATATAACCGAATTATTTTCGAAAATTTGCTTTTCAACGCTTTCCCATCTAAAATACATAACCTCTCCTAAATTCTACAAAATGACACAAAAAATATGACTTAAAGGAACTTAAAGGAAAAGTTTATGGACTGATTGTGTCTATGTATTGTTCACTATGGGTTATTAGAACGAGTATAAAACTTAAAATAGCTGAAAACAAACGATTGTTTATACATTGTAATTAACACATTAGTAACATGTAGTTGTTGAACTTGAGCTTTGCTTCAAATATTACGCAAAATCATAAAAACGTCAAATAAAATCAACTGATTATATTGTCACTGTTGTCTGTCTGCATCAACAGATAGCTGCAATGTTAAAATGCTGTAAATCCGACTAGTGTACCGTAGTATTAGCACAATAGAGAGCCAAATTAATTCGTTACCACATCAATGACGCTTAACAAATGTAACTTCATTCTAAAATACCTGGAAAAATGCATCAGCAGTGCAAAAATGTGCAATGTTTACATCGATTCTCACAATGTTTACTTCATGTATAATAATGTTATTAATCAAATTGGTCTTTTCGGTGGTTGCAAGGGCAAAGGTCTGGATAGGGCTTTGTAAAAACAACCAATATAGCTTTGCTGTGGTGGCACCACAAACAGCTGAAAGCAAGAGGAAACAACAGCCGTTATTCTTCTGAGGTCATGCAGCTCTACTGTATGGTCAGATGATGATGGCACCCTCTTGGGTAAAATATTGTGGAGATAAAATAGTCTGAAGGTGGACTGGTTAAGAGGATGTTGTCAAGGCTGGCAGTCTACACATCAAGAGTGCGGATTCTTAAATCCATTAATCTTGGGTTGCAAAATTTAAAAAGGGAAATGAATAGACTTAAGTTAGATGTAGTGGAGATTAGTGAAGTTTGGTGGAAGGATGAACAGGACTTCTCGTCAGGTGACTACAGGGTTGTAAATACAAGATCAAGTATGTATAATGCAGGATCAGGTCTAATACTGAACAGGAAATCAGGAATGTGGGTAAGTTACTATGAACAGTATACTGAATGCATTATCATAGCCAAGATAGACACAGAGTCAACACCACCACAATGGTACAAGTTTATATGCCAACTAGCTCCGAAGGCAGTGAAGAGATTGATGCAATTTATGTTGTGATAAAAGATATTATTTGGACAGTTAATGGAGGGGAAAATCTAACTGTGATGGAGAAATGGATTTCGGTAGTAGGTAGAGCAAGATAGGAAAAATAGTAGGTGAATATGGACTGCGGGGAAAGGAATGAAAGAGGAAGCCTCCTGGCAGCATTTTGCACAGGGCGTAATTTAATCATCGCTAACACTTGGTTTAAGACTAATAAAAGAAGTTTGTATACATGGACGAGACCTGGTGACACCAGAGGATTCGAAATTGATCATATAATAGAAAGCGAGATTTTTGAACCTGATTTTAACCCATTTTTTTGTTTATGAACTGGGGATCAAAACTGAAGAAATTGAAAAAAAGGTAGGAAATTAATAAGATGGCATTTGTGTAAGTTGAAAGAACCAAAGGTTTTTGAGAGTTTCAGAGATAGTGCTACGCAAAGGTTGACGACTTATTTACAGAAAAATGGAAAAACTGGTGGACACCAACCATAGGGAAGATCAGTTTGAATTCTGGAGAAATATAGTAACATGTGAGACAATACTGACCTTATGATTTATCTTAAAGTACAGGTTAAAGAAAGACAAACCTAAGTTTATAGCGTTTGTGTATTTGGAGAAAGCTTTTGACAGTGTCATGTGGAATATGCCATTTGAAATTCTGAAGAAATGAACAGTGTCTTGAAAGGAGACTATAAGATGAACATTAAGTAAAACAAAACTAGGGTAACTGAATGTTGTCGAATTAAATTAAATGATGCTGAGAAGATTAGATCAGGAAACGATACATTAAATGTAGAAGATGAGTTTTGTTATTCACTAGGTAAAAGTAGAGAAGATATAAAATGTTGACTGCCAATAGGAAGAACATTGTTTCTGATGAAGAGAAAATTGTTAACTTCAGATAAAGATTTAAGTGTCAGGAGACCTTTTCCGAAAGTATCTGTATGGAGTGGAACCATGTATGGAAGTGAAACAGGGATAATAAACAGTTTAGACAAGAAGAAAACATCTTTTTCAAATATGGTGCTACAGAAAAATGGGTGCAAGATCTAATCAATGAGAAGCCACTGAATAGAACTGAGGAGAAATAATTTGTGCAATATTTTGACTAAAAGAAAGGATCAGTTACCATGACACATTCAGAGACATCAAGGGATCGCCACTTTAGTAATGGAGGGATGTGTGCGTAGTATGAATGAGACCAAGAGCTGAAAACAGGTACACAGTTCAAAAGGCTGTGTATTGAAGTAGTTATTTAGAGACGAAGATGCTTGCACAGAATAGAATAGCATGGAGAGCTGCTTCAAACTAGTCTTTGGAATGAAGACCACAGGCGCTAACAGGGGCGAAACATCTCCTAACTCGCTGACACAATCAATACCTCATGAGTAAATATCACAGTCTAGCATAACAGTCGTGACACTCCATTTCGTTTTTGCTATCCACTGCGATTCCAAGGCACCGAACAAGCAAGAATTGACACCTCTGAGTACGATATCGGATGAGAGCAAATACTATCGTTGATATTGATTTGTAACATAGTTTTATGATAGGGAGCGTATGTAAGACCATAAAAATGAACACTAACTAAAAATTACACCACATTTGTCATTGTTTTGTTTTCTGAGGGCCCTGGGAAGTATGAAATGTTACATTAGAGGTTTATTGCTATTGTTTTGTGATGTACAGATATTTACTCGAGAATGTTGTTTAGCTTTAATAACAAAAATTGCTAGTAAACAATAGAAGACCTTACTTTCTTCAGAAAGACGTTGTATATCTATCCAACAACTCAAAGTTTTGTTTGGTACACTTACAGCCAAATATGGGATGTAAGAAACCTGTATGGAATGGAAGACCTATAATATTTAACGACCATATAAGCTACCACACTTGTAACTGAAGGTAAAAATGCATAGACATCATAGTAAAACATCAAAAGCAATAAAAATGTTTCCCAACAGAGATGAAATCAATTTCACTATTGTCACTACAAATGAGCCACAAATAGCAAAAATATTCAAGGCATTCACTTTTGCAGCAATCATAATTACATTTAAAAAAACATTCGTGAATCAGAAAGACGAGTAAAGTATAAGAATGGGCGAATCATTATACCCCATAACATCTCAATGGGATTGGCTATTGTAATAAGAACAGTCAAGGACAGAAATATATGTTTGTCATGAGTGAAACATGTGTTTATATTATCGTGCTATCAGTGGAGTATGTTTGAATTATATACATATTTAAAAGTATTTCTTCATACATAATTTTACCTTGTGTCATGGAATCAGTGAAATTCTACTGGTTTTACATTTATTTCACAGTAATTCATGTCTCTTGGAAAATTACTAATGCAATGAATGGAAAAATATAACAATTATTTATTAGTTAAGTAAGAAAACAATTACAAATATGCATTACCCCTATGACACATGTGGCTTCTTTCCCACTGTTTGGAGCACTAGTGTCGCTCCAGCTGTCAAAAGGTAATAACTTTCACACCAGAGAGTGTCGCGACTGTAGGTATTAGATTGTAGTAAATATTTCATAAATTTATTCATCATTTATCAAGGTCAATACAACCA
This sequence comes from Schistocerca nitens, assembly GCF_023898315.1. NCBI lineage: Eukaryota > Metazoa > Arthropoda > Insecta > Orthoptera > Acrididae > Schistocerca > Schistocerca nitens. The sequence goes on from NC_064617.1 coordinate 845,165,670, forward strand.
CACACACACACACATACACACACACACACACACACACACACACACACACACACACGCACACGCACACACACACACACACACACATGCCATTTATCGTAATACACAAATATAGATCTACTAAGGAGACTGCCTACACTAAGCTTGTCCATCCTCTTTCGGAATACTGCTTCACGATGTGGGATCCTTACCAGATAGGACTGATGGAGTACATCGAAAAAGTTCAAAGAAGGGCAGCATGTTTTGTATTATCGCGAAATAACAGAGAGAGTATCAATGAAATGATACTGGATTTGGGCTGGGCATCATTAAAACAAAGGCGTTTTTCGTTGTGACGGAATCTTCTCATCAACTTTCTCCTCCAAATGCGAAAATGTTTTGTTGACACCGACCTACATAGGGAGAAACGATCAACACGATAAAATAAGGGAAATCAGAGCTCATACAGAAAGATATAGGTATTCATTGTTTCTGCGCCCTATACGAGATTGGAATAATAGAGTATTGTGAAGGTGGTTCGAGGAACCCTCTGATAGGCACTTAAATATGATTTGCAGAGTATAAATGTAGATGTAGGTGTAATTACATATCTCTATGAAAAGTCAAACAAAGTTAAATTGTATTAGTCCTTGAAATAAGTAAGATTTTGCACACTTTCCAATCACAATGGGCCTTAACATTACATATATAAACTGTCTGCATAACTTATTAAAATACACACAGCTAGCTGTTTACAACATTAAATTAATCTAGAACACTGTTGCACATCTAACTTACATCATAACTTACATTGATAAATAGCCAAGTAAAAAATGAAAGCATCACAGAAAGCAATTCTCCATCCATCTTGGAATTCATATAACGTAGCAATATGATTAGAATGCCTATCACCGCCAGAGCACGAAACACTGTCATTTCTACTGTTACACAGTGGAAAATTGTTTTCCCTTTGTGATTAGACTGTATTGTTGTTTTCTCATTCAGATGAGCATTACAGTATTTCATTCGTTCTGATATATGCATTATCATGTTGTTGCCTATTAAAGTAAGCTCTACAAAGAGATGAAATTTACTTTGGTGTGTAAAATAAAGAGATTATGATGATGAGATAGCAGATGTGGAAATACTGTACGTAATTTTTCTGATGTGTGCACACATGTTTTGTGAAAGCTAATGTCAGGGAAGTACAGTAGATCAGTACAGTAGATCTGACCACCATTATCCTAAATATGGACACATAGATGTGGAAATATTTAATTTCAACGTCCGTTATATATGGAAAGTGTATGAAATGTTACATATTTCAAGAAACAATACAATTTAATTTTGGTCAAATTTCCATAGCGATATGTAATTATGTTTGAATATTGTGATAAGCAGCCTGCATGTGCGTGTATGTTTTGTTCTTGGTCAATGATGAATAATTTTATGAAATTATTTACTTTCCCGATATTGATTCAGTCATCAACTTTGAAGGTATTTCGTCTCTGCCCTTATCTTTGACCGTTTTGTTTGTAGGTGCATAAACAAAGCTGTCACTCTCCAGTTTAAGTGATTAATCATAATAAAACACCATCGTCCTTCATAAAAGTTTAAGTAACAAAAACCCTTTCTTCCTCATTCGTATTTACGTCTGTTGTGTGAGAGTGGTGCTTTTTTTTATTATGTGTTCGTTTTGATTGCAGGAAATACAGTCCGTAAAGGTTTTAGAAAGCCTTGGTTCTGATTAGTAAACGTTTTAGAGAACCACAGTTTCATTGTAGCAGTTTGCTTCATACTTAACCTTGACTTGGTCCAGTCATTTGTAATGAAGTGTGATTTCATTACATGCTGAAATGTTATCACTGATTTTTGTCTATTGTTGGACCTACTATTTTTTTCTTTTCTTTTAACGTTTCATGCTTTGGATCTTGAGTTTTTCGTGCTCTTACATGTGTGTATATTAAATGTGGCTAACGAAGTATTCATTCTAAAACTGCAACATTTTGGTAAGTACTGACACTTCAGCCAGTGTTACTGAATACAGAACAACCACACCTCGCATCTTACACTTACTGAATCTTAATTAACAGTCATGCATAATCAGATGCTTACAGTTGATGTGCCTACAAACTCACTCATCAAGCACATAGCAGTTAAAACAGTACCATCATACTGGCAACTAAATCCTCTACTATGGTTTGTGCAACTCGAAAGTCAGTTTGTGTCAGCTCAGGTTACCAGTGAAAAAACTAAATATATTTTTGTCATCTTTGCTCTCAATGAGGAGATGGCCTCGGATGACCAGAACATTTTGGGATCACCATCAATGACTTATCAATACACTGCCATTAAAATTGTACTAATCAGTCGCCAAACGATTAGAAAAGTTACTCTGCATAAGAGACTTAGGTGATCAAACCCCTACATAACTGCTGCAATGCCTTACCCAAGGAAGCAATGCTATTAATGAAGATATTCTATGAAACATCTGGTTGTTACACCTACTGCCTTACACACAGAAAATACTAGATTAGATTAGATTAGATTAATACTTGTTCCATAGATCATGAATACGACACTTTGCAATGATGTGGAACATTTCAGGTTAATAAAAGATGTCTGTACAAGATATTACATTACACAAAATATTGCATGACACTAATGGTTAAGTTGGTTTTTTCCCCCTCCCTTAATTTATATCAAAAAATTCAGCCAATGAGTAGAAGGAATTGTCATCTAGACATTCTTTTAATTTATTTTTAAATGTTGGTTGGCTACCAGTCAGGCTTTTGATGCTGTTTGATTGGTGACAAAAGACTTTTGTGGCAGCATAATTTACCCCTTTTTGTGCCAAAGTCAGATTTAACCATGCATAGTGAAGATCATCCTTTCTCCTGGTGTTATAGCTATGCACACTGCTATTACTTTTGAACTACGTTGGATTATTAACAACAAATTTCATAAGTGAATATATATATACTGTGAGGATCCCTAGATCCTTAAATAGATGTCTGCAGGATGACCGTGGGTGGGCTTCAGCAATTATTCTGATTACACGTTTTTGAGCAATGAATACTTTTCTACTCTACGATGAATTACCCCAGAATATGATGCCATACGAAAGCAATGAATGAAAGTAGGCATTGTAAGCTAATTTACTGAGATTCTTATCACCAAAATTTGCAATAACCCTAATTGCATACGTAGCTGAACTCAGACGTTTCAGCAGACCATCAGTGTGTTGCTTCCAGTTTTAACCTCTCATCAATGGACACACCTAAAATTTTTGAAAATTCTACCTTAGCTACAGACTTCTGTTCAAAGTCTATATTTATTACTGGAGTTGTGCCATTTACTGTACAGTACTGTATATACCGTGTTTTATCAAAATTTAAAGAGAGTCCGTTTGCTGAGAACCACTTAATAATTTTGTGAAAAACATCATTTACAATTACATCACTTAGTTCTTGGTTTTTGGATGTTATTACTATACTTGTATCATCAGCAAAAAGAACTAACTTTGCATCTTCATCAATGTGCAATGGTAAGTCATTAATGTATATCAAGAACAGTAAAGGAGCTAAGACGGAACCCTGTGCGACCCCGTACTTGATAGCCCCCCAGTTTGAGGAATCAGCTGTTGTTTTAACATTACATGAACCACTTATTTCAACTTTCTGTATTCTTCCAGTTAAGTATGAATTAAACCATTTGTGCACTGCCCCCCTCAAATCATAATGATTTAGCTTATCTAAAAGAATTCCATGATTTACACAATCAAAGGCCTTTGAGAGATCACAAAAAATACCAATGGGTGATGTCCAGTTATTCAGAGCATTTAATATTTGATCAGTGAAAGCGTGTATAGCATTTTCTGTTGAAAAGCCGTTCTGAAAACCAAACTGACATTTTGTTAGTACTTTATTTTTTACAAATATGGGAGGCTACTCTTGAATACATTACTTTCTCAAAAATTTTTGATAGGGCTGTCAGAAGAGAGATTGGGTGGTAGTTGTTGACATCCGGCGTATCCCCCTTTTTATGCAATGGTTTTGCAATGGTATATTTCAGTCTATCGGGGAAAACACCCTGCTCCAGAGAGCTATTACATACGTGGCTGAGAATCCTACTTATCTGTGGGGAACAAGCTTTAAGTACCTTGCTGGAAATGCCATCAATTCCGTAAGAGCTTTTACTTTTCAGTGAGTTCATTATTTTACTAATTTCAGAGGGAGAGGTTGGTGGAAATACAGTTGTTTCAAACTGCACAGTTATGGCCTCTTCTATTAGTAGCCTTGCCTCTTCTAGTGAAGATCTAGATCCTATTTTCTCCACAACATTTAAAAATGATTATTGAAAATATTTTCAAATTCTGATTGTTTGTTAGTGCACTTGTCATTCAGTTGCACTGATGTTCTTGAAACTGTTGCACATATTGTGAACCATATTGCCAACATACATCCTTCCACATGTGCTGCAGTCATATGCCAAGAATCAGACTGTTACCTGTCCTTCATAAAAACACAAGTTGCAAAGATTACCACAAATGTTGCTGCTCTACAAACACTATGTTCCAGTTGCTCGTCAAAGCATCATGACTCAGCTTCAGCTGCAGAGATATTCTGGTACCACACATGATTTGACTCAGAAGTTCGGAAATGCTGTTCCCCATGCGAGATGGGAAATGTGCCTGGAAGTCACCAAACACTGCACAAATTTGCAGTCTCTACTGGACACAGGTGCTGATGTATCAGTGTACCCATTTTCTCGACTACCTTGCTAAAATACTGATGACTGTTGCCTCGATGCTGCTAATGTTTCCACAATCGGGATATATGGTCATGTGATACTCTCTCTGAATTTAAGTATTGAGTTTTTGTGGTATTAATTGTAGCAGGCGTAGAATACCCCATGTTTGGAGCAGACTGTTTAGCATTTTATGGCCTGCCATTGGATCTTCCTTCTTAATACAACCACTACCTCAGCTAACCATGGATGTTTACGCTATATAGGCAACACTGCCATATGTTTGATCACTGGTGATACTATGTATTTTGAACTCCTTAAGCGGCTTCTGGAGATCACTCAACAGCTACCCTGACTAGCATCTGCACAAGACTCAACAATCCATCATATTCTAACGAACTCAAGACCACCGATTCTGGCTAGACCTCATCAACCGCCTCCCTAGGAACTGAAGGTCACGAAGAAAGAATTTTCTTTTTTGCTAGGCCAAGGGATGTATCATCTGTCAAACAACAGCTGGGCATTGCCACTCCACATAGTTCTAAGTAAGACCAACGTATGGCGCCGATCTGGTGATTACTGGCAACTTACTATAACAATTCCCGATCGGTATCCTGTTTCACACATTGAAGATTTCTCATTTAGTATCCAAGGTAAAGACAGCTTCTCAACAATAGATTTGGCAAGTGCTTCATACTAAATTCCTGTTGCTCTGAAAGACATACCAAAGACCGCTCTCTGTACTCCATTCAGCCTAATTGAATACACTGATTATGCAATGCGGCCAAATCTTCCAGCTTTTATCAACAAAATTGCACATTATGTTAACTTCTGCTGTGTTTGTATTGATTATGTTATGGTGTTGTCCAACTCTGAGACAGAACACCTGGAACATTTATGGCAAATCTTTACCCACCTTCATTCACATAATTTACTCATCAGTCCTTCAAAGTGCTTATTTGGCGTATTAGAAGTTCAGTTCCTCAGGCATACCATTAATGCCCAAGGAATCTGGCCACCACTGTGTAGACTGAAACCCATAGACTACTTCCCAGAGCCTCTGAAAGTTTGTGAGTTGTGAAGATTTCTTGGTTTTGCTAACTTTTATCACTATTTCGTGCTGCTTTCTATTCCACTGAATGACTTCTCACGAGATTTGCTGTAGCCAAGTGACAAATAACAGTGGAATAGCGAAGCAAAAACTGCCTCTAACAATGTTAAGACCGCCATAGATAGGGCTGCACTTTTAGCACTGCCTGTTCTGTAAACACCTCTCACTTTGATGGTTGATACATCTGCAGCTGCAATAGGTGCTGCGCTTCAACATTAAATAGATCAGCATTGGCAGCCCTTTGCTTTCTTCAGTCAGAAACTGTCTCCATAACAGAAGAGTTGGTCAATATTCGACTGTGAGTTATATGCAGCTCATTCTCATTAAGATATTCCAGCATATGCTTGATGGCCAATAGTTTATTAATTTCAGTGATCACAAGCTGCTAATTTAAGCTTTTTGTTGGGAACCAAACAAACACTTCAGTGTCAGCTGTGACACTTAGACTGCATAGCACAATTCATTACATGTATTGTCCATGTTAATGGGGAGCTGAATACACCAACAGATGCTCTCACCCACATAAACACAATTACAGATGAAGTCACTATGAAGCACTCGCCTTGGTGCAACAACAAGACAGCATGCTGCAGGATTTAGTTGTATGTCTTACTGGTTTACAACTTCGTTGCTTCCAGATACCTCATTTGAATGTAATGTTGCATTGTGATGTTTGTACATCAAATGCACCCCCATTCGTGACAAAGAAGTTTCGTCATCAGGCAATCTCGTCACTGCATTATGTGTACCACTCTGTAGTCCATAGAGTAGGATGACCCTGGTAAGTTGCTTTTTGAGTGGCCGAATATGGACGGAGACTGCAAGGCTTTTGTGCACCTTTGTGTGGCTTGTTAACTTGAGAAGATCACCTGTCACGTCAGTGCACCTCTTGGCACTTTTGTTCCACTGAAACAAGTGTTTGAACACGTGTACATAGACATTGTTGGATCGTTATCGCCGTCTGAAGGACACGTCTACTGTCTAACTGCCATCAAACGCTTCACCCATTGGCCTTACATTTTTCTTGTGGCCAGTCACCTCTGAACCAGTCGCCACCACATTCTTTCGTGCAAGGATTTCTCAATTCAGAGCACCTCTCTATATCACTACCAACCAATGCAGGAGATTTGAATCATGTCTATCCAAATCATTCGTTACTTTGTTAGGCATGAAGTGCATTGGAATAGCAACTTATAATCAAGCAGCAAATGGTGTAACTGAGCGTTTGCTCTGCCATTTTTTTTTTGTGATCCCATGAATCATAACATTGGACAGAAACACTGCCAATTCTCCTACTGGCTCTCTGCATTTCTGTCAATGACCTTCGTAACGCCATAGCAGCAAAGCTGGTATGTTCAACCAGTTGCCCAGAGAATTCTTTGGCAACATGACTTACGACCTCATCAATGAATCAGCTTTTGTTCAAAAATTACGTTTGCGCATTATACAACTATGTCTAATTGCACTGAGGAGAAACATACTCGCCATTCTTTCATATTCGCTTACTGCTGCAAATATAACCAAGTTTTGTTAGACATGACATGGTTCACAAGCCTCTGCAGTGACCATATGATGGACCCTACACAGTTCTTGATCGAGACAAGAAGACATTTAAGATCAATGTTAATGGTAACTCAAGTACGATTTACGATCACCTTAAACCAACCTTTTGCACCTCCTACGCTGATACTTGCAAACTGGACAAGCAACACTAGTCATCAGACAAAATGACTGACTAATCTACAACAGACTGGAAGAATCACCTACCCCTGCACCTGTCATGTGGTCTGGATGCTATGTCCATTTCAATAGAAAATACCATTAGAAACTGGTGGTGGAGAGGATGGGTGGAGTGATTATATCTGATAAGGACGTTAGTTCATTTTATGCTGCAATGTCATCACTAACTCCTGTTCATTCTCTGACCTCTGTTTTTCCTTTGATTTTCATGTTCTCTTGTTTAGGTTCTCAACTTGTTCACACTGTTGTGTGTGTGGTTATTAAATGTTCTTAACATAATATTCGCACTAAATCCATAACAGCAATAATTGTAATCAATTATATTTTTCTAGTGATACATTATCGTGGCCCTTGTCCTAAATTGCTGCTGAAGAAATGGAGTGTTACACCAGGAGTATGCCTAAATGATTATATACAGGGTGGTCCATCGATCACGACCGGGCCAAATATCTCACGAAATAAGCATCAAATCAGGTTAGTTTCGGTCTTTTAGACTAACTTCGAACATCAACTGTCTGTTAATTTTTTAAGTATCAACGTAACATCGAGGCACAGAATTTGAAAGTGTGCTGTGTTATTACAAACACAATTATCAAATATGACACCTGACATTATCATTGTGATACATTCCTGTTTTGTGATTCATTTTTGCAAACATTTTAGAATACTGTAACATTTTAAAAGCATCATTGATGTGGTAAATAATTAATTTATGCTTCTGTTGTGGCTTATCCTGGAGTACAAGAAATGGACTTTGAAAGTTGTACCAGTAGAGCCATCTGTTGGCAAAGACGGATAAGAGTGGCGCATATCACCAGTTGATTTTATGTCAAACTTTTGTGGTTTTGTGGAATACTTAAAGTAAAACTTAAGTCCAAAAACTAAACATTACTAATGTTAATTATATTGTATAAACAAATGTTGGGTTTTAAGTATTTATTGAGAGTATGTATACTCGTTCTAATAATTCATAGTGAATGATACACAGCTTCCAATGAAATTCACAGATGCAACTGGTAAGCCAGTTCATAAATGATTATCAAGTAAGTAGTGAAAACATATTTTGCAACTTATTTGCATCACTTCACACAATTTGTGAGAGGCTACATATGTTAGGTGTGCAATAATGTGAACATAATTTTTGGACAAATAATTAGGATATTTTTGAACACAGCCAAGATGGGGTTTCAGTGTGATTGGCTATTTCATTTTAATGGTGGTGAAACTACTAAGTTCTTATTGGACGAGAGATTAGAGAGGTGATACATTATGTGGTGTATTTTACATTAATCTTATTGAAATAATGCGCCTGTAATCAATTTTGTGGAATGGGGGGGGGAGTATATAGTTGATATAGTTCTGCCATCTTGGAATTTTTATTGGATCTTCTATTTGTAATACTACTCTGTGATTGTTTAGAAAGATGTGAGAGGGACTTAATTTTCCCACTAGCACATTTTGGCTTTTCCACTAAGTTGGAGTTGGATTGGCTTTTCATATTAATGCTACAGTGTGACTGGCAGGAGATGGGAGAGGGGAAAGGAGGTATAGATTGATGATGTCACTGATAAGAATGATCACATCCCTGATAACTATTATGACATCACAGGTAAGGAAGGACATGGCTTGATGACATCCCTGATAAGGATGATGTAATCACTGATGAGAATGACATCAATGCTAAGGAGGTGTGGCTTGTGACATGATGTGTAACCATGCTTCTGTCACATGATCACATGACCATCTGAGGATGTACTATCATGAAATAGGGGAGAAAGTGTAATGGATATGATATGCAAGTTGGGGTGACAATAATTAAAACAAAGGCATTTCTCAATGTCGTGAGATCTTTTCATGAGCTGTCAATGTCCAAATTTCTCTTTCAAAACATGTTGTTTATGCCCACCTACATAGGGAGAAATGATCATCATAATAAAATAAGAGAAGTCAGAACTCACAGAGAGAGTTTTATGTGTTCGTTTTTCACTGTGCGCTTTTAGGGAGTGGAGCAGTATAAAAGTGACATGAAACTGGCTCAATGAATCCTCTGCTAGGTACTTAAGTGTGAACTGCACAGTACTGTTGTAGATGTAGATGTAAATATTTTGTGAACTGTGTTGCCCCATTCCAAAGCAGCAATGATAGCAAGTTAGGGTCCTGCTCTTATCATCTTTCCTAGTGGAGGTGTTATAATTGTTACAGATTTCAAGTACCTTACTGGGCAGTGCCTTACTAATTTTTTGAACATAAAAAACATTTCATTGACATCAGCAGTCTTCAATTATGTTTATAATAATTGTTAACTCAGTTACTTATCAGGTACTTGCAAATTATAAGATAAGAGGCACAAGGATTAAGGTCATGAAGTAAACATGAAAATAAATTTCAATAAATTGTGTTTAGCTAAAGATGTCATTTCCAAATATGTCAAAATTAATATCAACACCAATTCTTATGTCACATTTTAAATTACGAAATGTATGGATTATGCTTACTTCTAAGCAGTCAAATTCCACCTTTAGTATTGTTAAAATTGCTCAGTTTCGAAGAAGAAAAGATTAATTATTTGTGTCAAACTATTACAGATAAGCATCATAAAAAATAGAAGCTCTGGAAAACCAACAACATAAACTTTCTCAGGACTGCATATAAATTATATCCAGTGATTACTAATCTTACTGGCATTTAATTCACTGTCACCAAAACTCCTGTATTAAACAAAGTTTTAAAATATACTCTGACAGTGTCTCTAAGCCATAGCAATGTTAAGTGCATAATTGCTGATATTAAAGTTGCTGCTAAAGGTGCTTAATTTAGTAATTCGGAGGTTTGCAAAAGAGCTTTAAAACCAAAGAGTTTATTGCCAAGAAGGAAGCAAATATAGTGTGAATATTGAATCTAAAATAGTTAAAAATATTAATAATAAATTGAGAACAGCAAAGCTAGCATAACAAAAGCGGGCAAAGGAAATACGTTAGTAATTATTAATGAAGGTGACTATATTTCTGTAACTCTTCCATTCATCAATGAAAATGAGATTACAGAAATTAGTAAGGATACATCCTCTAAATTTTAAACCATGACAAAAAAAGTAACTGATGAAATAAGTTCTTACAGTTACCTCAAGGAAAGACATTACTGAGGATTACATTTCCAAAATTGCCCATACTGAGATCCCAATTGAAACTACAGAAACAAAACATTCCAGTATGTACAACTGTGTATAACAAAACTTGTCCTTCATATAAATTAAATAAAGATTTCGGAATCTTTCTACATTTAAGAGAAAAATTTTAAAAATAAAAATAGTTATGAACAGGCATAAGCAATGTATAACACTGATATTCCGAATGGTGCTAGATTTGCCTCACTTCATACTACAAGTTTATAGACCAATATACTAACACAGAAACAACATTGAAAAATATGTAAAAATCAGCCAACTGGTTGCATAGGTTTTCTATATACCTTGACCAGGTTTCGTCACCTCTAAGGGTGACTTCATCAGAAGGTCACCCTTAGACGTAACGAAACCTGGTCAAGGTATATAGATAACCTATGTAACCAGTTGGCTGATTTTGACATATTTTTCAAATTTGTGCATACGGTTGCTGCAAACGACAACCATGTTCAGAGTTGTACAGAAACAACTGCCGTTATTAAAAGCAGTTTACTGCAGCATAAAATTATGAGGTAGGAAAAGTAACCGAATTTATTGAGTTACCTGAAAATACTGGTAGTTTGAAACTACTCCTCTTGTAATTATTAAATATATTTTCAGATAGTTTGGCAATGCAAAACTCTCTACCTGGCACTTCAGCAGACATGTTCTTATCATAGTGAACTACAATTTTTCAAAGACAGCCTTGAAAACACAAGTAAAATTCTCTATTACAAAATCTATGTTGACTGCTCTCTGTTGCTTTATAGTGACTCCAAAGATGAAAATGATTCATTTAGTGATATTTTATATAATGTTCACCCTTATCTTTTCTTCACAGTAGAACATGAAACCTGTAGAAGTATAAACCCTTTGGATCTCACAATTCCTAATTAAGACAGCAACATTGATTTGTCGTTTATAGAAAGCCAGCTATAACAAATGTCATCATTAATGCTGCTTCTTGCCATGCTTCTAAATATAAAAAGCATTTTTCAATCAACAAGTTGCTAAGGTCAACGATTTTAATACCAATGAAGTTGATTTTTTATTCGATAAATTATAACAGTCATGTTAATCTTTCAGATCCTTCAATAGATAATTTACTAAAATGTCCTCTATGGGGGAGTATTTCTGATAAAATAAATACATTATTTAAAAGTGCTGAACTGATCATAGCTTTCAATATTGGTAATCTCTTACAGAATACGTTCAGACACACTATTGGTAATGGTGATAATAAATATTTAGACTCTGTCATTTATAAAATACTGTGTGATGACTGTGATAAACATTATGTCATAATTTCTCCATTGGGTTTAGAGACAATACGTCAGACACCACTTGTAGTAAATCACTATTGGTGCAGTATCTCATCCAACGAAATCTTTCCAAAGTGCTCATTCGGAATAATTTAAAAGTTCTCCATATTGCTCACAAAGGAATCTTATTGAATACTTTATTAGAAATAGAAATTTATATACATCACAAAAAGAAACCATTATCTTTACTGAATGGGCTATTAGATTTTGGATAAAACTATATTTCTGATCTTGTAGAACTGACCTGCTCTCTTGTTTCCTGTTTTAACATCTGATGACATTTTTACAGTTTTTTGTAGTTATAAACTTCGCTTATGTCATTTCCATTAATATTTAATCATCTTTTATTTATTTTATTGTGCATCTCTTATTATTTCATCCAACCGTCTTCCATGAAGCTGTGTCACTATTAAAATTATAATTATTGTTTTAATATCTGTGTATACTAAGTTTTAGGCCTACTATTTTTTATCAGCACCATTGGCCTACGCTCTGCAACCTTCAAGCTTCCATGTAGCCCAATGATTTTCCACTGGTCAGCACTACAAAACACAACACAGTATTTCTGCTTCTGCAGCCGTTCCTAAAGCTGTACTTGTTTTTTTGGCGATTCATTATGAAATATACAATGTCATGATTACTAGATGTGTATGACAGACACATTAATGGATCTTAGTACCAGCCCTTTCCTGTTAACTTGTAGCAGTGGTCAATGGCTGTTAAGCCACGTTTACACACATTAGTTGTGTGTGGCGCCACAGCTCCTGGCTTTCTGTAGTGGCATAATGAGCTACTGTTCATACAGTACACCACGAATTATATATAGTTTCACAGCTTTCAATATTGTGTCAATTGAAATTATATGGGTGAGTATGAGTGTTATAATGCAGCTTATGGCATTAGAACTGTGACAAGTGTGCAATACAAGGAAGCCAAAACCCAAATGTTAGATCTGAAAATAGATTTTGCACAGTGATAAATCAGAAGGCACAAACATGTTGATGAAACAGTTTATGAAACAAAATAACACTTGGAGATGAAGATGTTTTCTGCAGTGGCAATAACCAACAACTGGCATGTCCATTTCATCTGCAGACACGCCACTCTTCCAAGATTTTAGAATGTTATTATGTATATCCATTTATATAGGCATTTCGATAACTAATTTTTAGTTTACCAGCTGCCATGTCACACTTGGGAGCTGTTTCCTGCATATAATACACAATTTATTTAATGCTTGGTCTCACAGATCACGAAGTTTATACAAGTCACTTTTTTGGTTAGATGTATTAATTTTATTTATTTATTCATCCAAAAATCATTTAAGATTGGGGCTACATCAATGTTTAGCAAATACTGTCCGTGAGCGCGCGCGCACACACACACACACACACACACACACACACACACGCACACACACACACACACACACACACACACACACACACACACACACACCACTGCAGAAAATCTAACATTGGTTACTGTTCTTGTAGTTCTAGAGGCTGAAAAAGTGTACCTGCCGCCCATTGTTTTCACTCTTTTCAGTAAGAAAATGAAACACACTGAAATAGAATAGACTAGTAGTAGCAATTACTCCACGATAACTCTGACACAATACTCGTGTTTCGAAATACTGCCACCAGGGAGCATTGGTGGAAGGAAAGTGGCGCAACTAAGTATAACCAAAGTTTGGAAGGTAGGAGACGAGGTACTGGCAGAATTGAAGCTGTGATGGCGGGACGTGAGTAGTGTTTGGGTAGCTCAGATGGTAGAGCACTTGCCCGTGAAAGGCAAAGGTCCCGAGTTCTTGTGTTGGTCCGGCACACAGTTTTAATATGGCAAGAAGTTTCATATCAGCGCACACTCCGGTGCAGAGTGAAAATCTCATTCAAGTACAACCAAGCTAATCTTTTTGTGGCAAGACAAATGTTGTGTGTCTTGAGTTGCGCCACTATACACTGGGAGTTCACACATGCAACTGTATTACAACTGCAGTATGCCAACAGCTGTGGTGACACTTTCGTTCACGTGTGAAACCGCCTTTATGTCCCCGATACTAACGCCATATTGCCTCAAATGGTTCATATCGAAACTCTTCACGCCGTGTCTGTTGATACCGAAGGCCTCTACTTTGTTTATCTCTGCTACGATTATGCAAGTGCCTTCACGGGAGGGACTGTGGCTGCGCTCCTTTCAAAGATATGCTTCAGATGAAGCACCTGGGAGAGTATATACTGGATTTCCTCTAGCTCATATTTGATGTGTTTTATATTATAACTTACGTCCTATAAATAAATGCTCTTCCAAAACACTAGCACATTGGCGATCTCTCGAAAAGCTACATTTTGTTGACATTAAATGTCAGATAATGAGTTATTGGCCTCTAAAGGTTTCAAGAGAAATTTAATATAGAACAAATGTTCATAATGCACTCCATCACTGTGATATACTGTTTATCGTCGTTATTAGCAAATGACGAAGTGGAATAAGAAAAGTGCTCGGATCAGGTCGAGTCCTCCCACCTGCAAACATCTTGTTATTTACCTTCACGGTTCTGGGACTTGTCACTGTCAATTGTCAATGTCAATAATTTACAAACTGAGAATGAGAACAAAGAAATGTGAGTGAATATTCAAAACACATTGACTATATGGTAAAAACAAACTACCATGCGTCGTCAGAACAAGAAACATAAAAAAGACTAACACCTGTGAGAAAGAATTAATATGAGACAGTCTCACTGTCAACTGCCTACGAAGTATAAAAGAAAATGTTCAAGCTAGTTGTTTTAGGAGACTGGTTTCCAAACAATAACGTCTTCAAAAGGAGCACTTATGCATACAATATATATTATAGTCCTAGTGTAGGCATAACTCTGCTGGTGTTCCTGTTATTTTCAAGAAGGAAGAAGTTTACTTTCATGGCAGTGAATTGTAATTTTTCGTGCAAATTAGAACGTACTTCACACAACCAGTGCATTTACTTGTTAGTGGAAGAGCTCCTCCTTAAATACTTTTTGTTATATATAACAATACATAAATAATAGTTTGTAGTTGACAGGTTCTCACTTTCAAAAAAAGCAAATACAACTCTAGTTACACCTTCTCGCACAAATTAGAACATTCTTCACATAATCAGCACACTTATTTAGCGGAGGGGGAGCTTCTTCACTACTTTTCATATTATGTACTGCTACATAAGCAACGAGTATAAAGTGAACATGTTGTCGCTTTCGAACAGTAATAGTTTCCAAATTGCAGCGAATGAACCATCTGAACACAAAAAGAACTCCTGGTTTAATTCGTCTGCTGGAATGGCTACTGCAGTCACGATGGTACCTGGACAACAGACAAATCTATTGACGCTTTCGCGAAAGCTAAAGTATATCTTTGGAAGGAGTGCAGCCACAGTACCTCTCGCAACGAATATACAAAAAATGTCACGTATGATTAGGGTCTATGTATTGATGTCAAGTTCACGAACTGCCCATAGACGATATTCTTCAACAGATTGCTGTTGGTTTACTACCTGTAATTTTACTAAAAGTATTTTGATAAACTGCTTCCTCTAGAGGTTTTTTTGTGTTATTTAGCTTAGATTTCACCTTTTACATGTATTATTTATGTTATTACTTTGTACATGCAGTACTTTAATAACATTTTTACTTACCGTGTGCTCCATTGGCTCCTATCAACGTCATGTGGAAGGTGGTGGGTGGAGCCTCTCCTAGTTAAACCTTAGCCTTTCCATGCTACCCAGCAGCTGACGACCACCTCTCAACATGTCCTCACCAACCAACTGTGCCTGCCACCATTGCGTATAACTTCTTTTAGTTATTGTTAGGTTTATAGGATTCAATTTGTAACTCTAGTTGTTAATGAGGCCCTAAGTCTATAAATGTACTTATACTCGTATTTCAGAGATTGTCCTGAAGATGGTCTTAAATTGCCTGAAACTGGTCACCAATCTCATTGATTCTTTTTTATGTAATCAAGACTGTTTTGTTTTTTTTGTGGTTGTTGATGTTGTTCTGGTTTTCAGTCCAAAGAGCAGTTTGATGCAGCTCTTCATGCTACTCTGCCCTGTGCAAGCTTATTCATCTCCAAATTGCTGTCGCAATCTATGACCTTCTGAATCTCTATACTGTAAACAGTCTCCCATCACGATTTTTACCTCCCCCCCCACACACACTTCCCTCCAATATAAATTGCTGATCCCTCAGAATGTGCCCTATCAACTGGTCCCTTCTTCTAGTCAGGTAATGCCACACAGTTCTTTCTTCCCCAGTTCTAATCAGTACCTCCTCATTAGTTATGTAATCTACCCGACTAATCTTCAGCGTTCTTCTGTAACACCACATTTGGAAACCTTCTATTCTCATCTAAACAGTTTATCAACCATGTTTCGATTCCATACATGACTACACACCATAAAAATACTTTCAAAAAAGGCTTCCTAACACACAAGTCTGTATTAGATGTCGATAAATTCTTTTCTTCAGGAACGCTTTTCTTGCCATTGTCAGCATACGTTTTATATCCTGTCTACTTCGGACATCATCAGTTATACTGCTGTCCAGATAGCAAAACTCATCTACTACTTTCAGTGCCTCATTTTGTAATCTAATTATCTCGGCATCACCTGACATAATTAGACTACATTCCATTATTTTTGTTTTGCTTATGTTGATTTTCATCTTATACCCACCTTTCGTGTCCATTCTGTTGAATTACACTTCCAAGTCGTTTGCTGCCTCTGACAAAATTATAATGTCATCAGCAACCCTCGATGTTTTTATTTCTTCTCCCTCAACTTCAATTCCTTCTCCAAATTTTTCTTTCATTTCCATTACTGCTTTCTCAAATTACAGATTGAATAACAATGCGAATAAGCTACAACCCTATCTCACTCCCTTCTCAATCACTGCTTTCACTTCACGCCTCTCAGTTCTTATAACTGCCTTCTGATTTCTGTACAAGTTGTAAACAGCCTTTCATGGCCTGTATTTTACACCTGCCACCTTCAGAATTTCAGAGTACTTCAGTCAACATTATCAACAACTTTCTCCAAATCTACAAATGCTATAAACATACATTTGCCTTCCTTAACCTATCTCTTGTTCTAAGACAAGTCGTAGGGTCAGTATTGCCTCATGTGTATCCACATTTCTTCGGAATCCAAACCGATCTTCCCCAATGTCAGCTTCTACCAGTTTTTCCATTCTTCTGTAAAGAATTCATGTTAGTATCTCGCAACCATGACTTATCAGTCTGATGGTTTGATAATATTTACACCTGTCAACACCTTTTTTTTGGAATTGGAATTACTACATTCTCCTTGAAGTCTGAAAGTAATTCACCTGCCTCATGTATCTTACACACCAGATGGAAGAATTTTATCAGGGCTTGCTCTCCCATGACTGTCAGTAGGTCTGACTGAATGTTATCTACTCTTAGGACCTTGTTTTGACTTACATCCATCAGTGCTCTGTCAAATTCTTCTCACAGCTTCATGTCCCCCATCTCCTCTTCATCTACAACCTGTTCCATTTCTATAACATTGCCTGCGAGTTCATATCCCTTGTGTAGAACCTGTATGTACTCGTTCCACCTTTCAGGTTTCTCTTCATTGCTTAGGACAGGTTTTCCATCTGAGCTCTTCATATTCAACAGCTGCTTCTCTTTCCTCTAAAGGCCTCTTTAATTTTCTGTAGGCAGTATCCATATTTCCCGCTGTGATACATGCTTCTATATCCTCACATTTCTCCTCTAACCATTCCTGCTTAACCATTTTGCAGTTCCTGTCTGCCTCACTTTTTAGACTTTGTACTTCCTTTCAATTGCTTCATTTGCTGCATTTTTATATTTTCTTTTTTCATCAATGAAAGTCAATATCTCCCATGTTATCCAATGGTTTCTATCTGGGCTCGTTTTTTTTTACCTATTTGATTCTCTGCTGCCTTCACTATTTCATATCTTAAAGCTACCCATTCACCTTCTACTGTATTTCTTTCCCCTGTTCTAGCCAGTTGTTGCCCAATGTTCCCTCTGAAATTCTCGACAACCTCTGGTTCAGATGGTTCCAATGGTTCTGAGCACTATGGGACTTAGAACTACTTAAACTTAACTAAACCAAGGACAGCACACACATCCATGCCCGAAGCAGGATTCGAACCTGCTATTGTAACAACAGTGCGGTTCCAGACTGAAGTGCCTAGAACCACTCGACCACAATGGCCAGCCAACCTCTGTTTCTTTCAGTTTATCCAGATCCTATGTCTTTAATTTTCTACCTTTTGCAGTTTCTTCAGTTTTAATCTACAGTTCACAACTAACAAATTGTGGTTAAAGTCCACATCTGCCCCTGAAAATGTCTTACAATTTAAAATCTGGTTGCAAATCTCTATCTTACCATTATATAATCAGCATCAAGCCTTCAGGTGTCTCCAAGACTCTTCTAAGTCTTTCATGATTCTTAAACCAACTGTTAGCGATGATTAAACTATACGCTGTATAAAATTATACCAGGTGGCTTCCTCTTTCCCTCCTTTCCTTAATTCCATATTCACTTCTTAGTTTTCCTTATTTTGCTTTTCCTACTATCAAATTCGAGTCCATCATCACAATTAAATTTTCATGTCCTTCTGGGTAATTTCTTTTATCTCATCTCCCGGGTTCGATTCCCGGCGGGGTCAGGGATTTTCTCTGCCTCGTGATGACTGGGTGTTGTGTGATGTCATTAGGTTAGTTAGGTTTAAGTAGTTCTAAGTTCTAGGGGACTGATGACCATAGATGTTAAGTCCCATAGTGCTCAGAGCCATTTGAAGCAATTTTTTTATCTCATCACAATTTCACCAATCTCTTCATTATCTGGGACGCTAATGGGCTTATAAATTTATAGTATTGTGTAGGCTGTTTGCTTCATGTCTGACCAGATTTCATGTTCCTTCTGCCACTGACCTTTCACTAATTCCCACTACATCTAACTTCAATATGAATATTTGCTTTTTTAGATTTTCTAACCTACCTGCCTGATTAAGGGACTTAAAATTCCACACTCTGATCCATACTAAGCTAATATACTTTCTCGTGATTGACATCCACCTGAGCAGTTCCCACCTTGAGATCCAAATGAGTAACTATTTTACTTGCAGAATATTTACACAAGACTGTGCCATCATCATATGGTAGAGTTGCATGCCCTATGGAATAATAGGGCTGTAGTTTCCCCTCACTTTCAGCAATTTCCAGCACCAGCACAGCAAGGCTGTTTTTGTTGATGTTAAATGGCCTGATCGCTCACCCAGACTGTTGCCCCTGCATCTACTGAAAAGGATGCTGCCTCTTTTAAAGCTGCTGTGCCTTTTCAGACACCTTACATTTGTCTGGCCTCTCTACAGATACCCCTCCATTGTGGTTGCACCTATCTATAACGCTGAGGTAATCAAGCTGCCCCACCAACAGCAAGTTTTGTGGTTCATGGGGGAAGATTGTTTTAAGGCATCAAAAAATATGTAATCTAGAACACAATTCTTCCTATGATATTCCCAAAAATTATTAACCTGTTTTAAGGATTTACTGTATAAATCTGACACTGATGTTATTTTATGGCACATAATTGTCCCAAATATTAGGCTAGCTGGTCTTAATAAAGTTTTAAATGTGCCTATTAGTAACTTCATGAACTGTTTGAACCATGGCACAGGATCTGAGTCAAATGAGGAATAGAAATCTTACACTGAAATTGGATTCTATAAAGAACATACGAGAAGAGATTATAACACAAATTTTGGTAATACATTCAAGATAAACTTTTTTGGAAGGTGACTATCAACAGCCATTAAGAAATGTATAAATGCGTGTTTGATCATAAGCTTATTTCATCTTAAGCCCAAATATCAACCAGTTTCAGTCATGACCATCTTCACAGATAAAGGTTATAATTGCTTAAGCCACCATATTACATTTGTCATTACTTAAATAATGCTCTACACGTTATCGATATTATGTTTAAAATAAAAGCAGCTGATGGTCAAACATGCATTTTACACATTCAAGATAGTATTTTATAGGCAAAAAATAGTTGAATACTGTAGTAAAATTGAAGCAGGACATACATTCTGCTAGATGAAATATTGGACGAAGGTGATCTAAATGTACTAACGGATTCATTGTACATCATCTACATAAAGAATAAATAAAGAATGAATTACAGGTAGAACATAATTTGATATAGAAATCAGTTTGCAAAAATTTAATGGTATATGTTAAGGGCTTCTGAAAGAGAAACTATTTATTTATATATTTTATTTTTATTTAAAAAAATAAATTATTTTAATTATGGCACATAGCTAGCTGAAGAAGCAATTATTTATGTTAAAAAGAACAAATTATGTTTTATGAAGAAGCAAGTGTTTCTCTACCTGATAGTGATGCAGAAACAAATTCATTTTCTTGAAGAAGAGAAAATTTTGTTTCATAGAGTCTGAAGCCATGTCAAATATTTATTACTTTTGCTTAAATTCCATACTTATTAACAAATAGAAATATTGATTAATAATACTGAACAATAAATTTTTAATCAAAAGTAGCATATTTTTAATTACAGGTCATACAAACAGAAATAAAAATTTGATGTTGGCGTGTAAAATGCCTTATTGTTAAGCCAAACAAACTTTGTACATTAGTAATACTGTTTACTCTTTAGAAATTAAAAAAGTATTACGATTTCTATATCTTATCCTATAGATTTGCAACAAATTTTAATTTGTTGTGAATACTAGCATTTTCATGTCATTTCTAAGGAAAATATTTTTATTAAAAATTATGATTCAGTATTCATTAGCTAACATTCCTGTTTGTTAATAAACATGACATTTAAACTAAAGAAAGAATATTGTTACTAATGAGATTCGAATCAACAATTTTATACTGGAATTTTTTCCCTCAGATTCCATTAACTACATTAATAACCTACAAATATTTTTTATTTAACAGCACTTGACTATTTTCTTATCTTCAAAGGCGATTTTCTAAGAACATCAAATAGGATCAGTCCATGAGGTATCCTTGTTAGACAGGCTTAGCATATTTCACAAATAGATATTAGTTTTGACAGTGCAACTATTAGAGTGACTACGACAGTCATTAAATCATTGAAAAACATTAACTCTCCAGGCTAAAACAAGGTTCCCACCAAAGTGCTTAAATCTTGTACCAACCAATTATTAGATCTATATCACTCTTTTATGTATTGTCCTAAACGTTTGAGAAGGTAACTAATACAACATGTTATGTAGATGTATCAATTAATTTACAAAAACTGATGTTAAAAACTAAAAAAACATAACAGAAATAGACTTACAAGTACTAAAAGTGGAGATCAATGGGTACAGCCTAAATGAAACTCTGTGTGCGAAATGTCTAGGCATAGAAATGGATATAAAGTGGAGCTAGCACCAGCTGATGGATGAGTTAACTGAAAACCTTAGTACAGCCTTTTTTTTCCTTAGAAATACCTATATACCACCTCGGTTAAACACTACACAAACATTTAGAAAACGTTCTCACACTTGCTCATAGTATTAACTTTAGACACAGGCAGATGGGGTACACAGAAACTGTTCTGGGGCTCAATGACTGATGAACTTAGATGTTTAATGTCTTCAAACCCTTAATTGTCCATAGTAGCAGCAGCTTGTAAGCTGTACATACTTTCTTTCAATATTGTCCAATGAAATAATCTTCTTGGCAAATGAAGATTCTGTCAAAAAAGTATTTTTTTACATGGGCATTCAGAACACATTGTACAAATCTCTTCAGAACTCTTAAATGTGTTTCACCCACATGCCAATTATTTACTACATAATGGCTTTTGTGGTTAATAATAAGAATGAACTTTCGATGAACTGTGAAATTCGAAACCTGTTACAAGAAATAAAAATTATTCCCATGTAACCTATGCATCACTGTTTAGGAGTCAGGAAGGAGTTATAAATTCTGGTAAAAATGTCTTTAACTGGTTACTAACAGACATCAGGCAGGAAACTGATAATTCCCAAATATTCAAAGCCTAATTAAAAGCATATGTCATTAGCAAGTAATTTAATATGAATTCAAGTATGTAAATTCCAGTTAACACTAAAGTTCTCATTAAAAAGTCTTTAACTTAATAAATTCATAGACAGCTGATAGTGTTTTCTATAAATTTACATTACTACTTTCTCTGAAGTATTAGATAAAAACAGTGGCAGTTTAGGGTAAGAGGAAGTGAATTGCTGTACTGTTCCAAAGTAACCTAGCAATAATTCCCTTCACTCATTAAAATGAATGGATTAGCCTCCAAGTCCATAGCTGTGCGGTCACTGCTGATAACTGCCATGCGGAGGACTTGGGTTCGTTTTAGGCATTACCAGGGAGTTTTGCTTGGCGGGAGGACTGGAAAGGAGTGCATTCAGTCTCATAAGACCAATTGGGGAATTGCTTGATTGAGTAGTAGTTGCTCCATGTCTTGAAAACTGCCAATGTCCAGGAGAACAGTGTGCTGACTCCACACACCTCCATATCACATCCACTAACGCCAGTGGCAGAGGCTGATCACTCAGTACGAATGGACCTTCGGGCTCTTGGATAGAGTTAACATTTTACGAATGAATTAGCCCTAGTCATAATTTGTTTTTGTATACTTAACAGAAGTAACCTAGAGTGGCTACTCGTGTTACTTAATGTGTAATCTGACACCCCTAAAGCTCTTCTTCATGATGGGACAAGTGGAACACGGTGTGTGAATGATTGGAGGAGTGAATAATATCCTCAGAGTTCTATTTTTACTATTAATAATAACTTAGTAAATATGTTGAACTGAATTCTTAACTTTCAACTCACTGTGAATTTCATTGTCACAAATATGTTTTAAATTTTGTCTGTGATTCTATAAAATTGGATCCTCATTATTTTCATCAATCGTTTCTAAAATATCCACATCACCAGTTTCTGTCATGTGAGGCACTTGCACCATAATCTTACAAATTACAGCTGTGTATCTAAAGTTGTGTTTTTCATTCATGTATAAATTATGTATCATGTATCGATATCTTGACTTATTTCTGTAATGTTATTAATGACAGTCTGTAAGTTGCAAGTTGGCAGTAACATCTGCTGATATTTTTATTTCAGACTGCATTTATAAATTTACACCTCAAGCCATTTCCATTTGATAGACAGATACAAACGTTAGAAGTCTTTTTTATGAAAAGCTATCAATCTGTCAGCTGGGTTTCACTTATTTTGACATTTCCATATATCTAGCAGATGCTTATGTATGCTAATCTACACTGAGATGACAAAATTCATGGGACAGCGAAGCTCCCATATACAGATGGCTCTAGTATCGTATACACAAGGCATGCATTGGTGAAACTGTCATTTGTACTCAGGTGAATCCCATTAAAGAGTTTCCAATGCGAATTAGCAGACTTCGTTTGTGGAATGGTAGTTGGCGTTAGATTCCTGGGACATTCCATTTCGAATATCATTGGGGAATTAAGCATTCCGAGATCCAGAGCGTCAAGAGTGGGCCAAGAATACCAAATTTCAGGCATTACCTCTCACCACAGACAACACAGTAGCAGACTGTGTTGTCTGTCTTAACGACTGAGAGTAGCGACGTTTGCGTAGAGTTGTGAGTGCTAACGACAAGCAACACTGCGCGAAATAACCACGGAAATCGATGTGGTACGTACGACGAACGTATCCATCAGGCCAGTGCGGCGGAATTTGCCGTCAATGGGCTGCAGGTATGGCAGCAGACGACCGGCGCGAGTGTCTTTACTAGCAGAATTTCATCGTCTGCAGCGCCTCTCCTGGGCCGATATCGGATGGACTCCAGACTAAAGGAAAACCTTGGCCTGGTCAGATGAGTCGCAATTTCAGTTGGTGAGAGCTAATGGTAGGATTCGAGCGCTGCACTGACCCCACAAGCCATGGACCAAAGTTGTCAACAAGCACTGTGCAAGCTCGTGGTAGCTCCATAATTATGTGGTCTGTGTTTACATATAATGGATTGGATCCTCTGGTCCAACTAAACGATCATTGTCTTGGAATAGTAATGTTTGGCTACTTGGAGACCATTTGCAGCCATTCACGGACTTCATGTTCCTATGACAATGCGCCATATTACCAGACCACAATTGTTGATGACTGATTTGAAGAAAATTCTGGATAGTTCGTGGGAATGATATGACACCCAGATCGCCCGACATGAATCAAGTTTATGGAACATAATCGAGATGTTAGTTCGTGCACAGAATCGTGCACTGGCAACACTTTTGCAATTATGGATGGCTATAGAGTTAGTATGACGCAATATTTCCGCAGGAGACTACCAGCTACTTGTTGAGTCCGTACCAGTTCGAGGTGCGGCACTGCGCCGGGAAAAATGAGCTCCGACACGATATTAGGAGGTATCCTATGACATTTGTCACGTCAGTGTACAAGGATCGTCTCATAATCCTTCTGTGTCTGTACACATTTTAGTTTCTTAGTGCTGTTACAGTCCAGGAACTTTAATTTATTGCTGCACTGCATTTATTGCTCTCAAGGATATGCTCCCATTATTTGTCTGAAATACAATCCACTTGACGACTGTTGACTACGTTGTCCGATGAGCAGTCCATCATATTTACATTTAGAATATGTGATGCGTTCTACTCAGGCGATTCTTCCGTGTATATGTTGAAACAAGTGCAAGTGAGACAGATCGTAACACAATCGCTTTGGCGGTGTGTTGTGGCAGTACCTTCAAGAGGATTGATTGAAGTTACCGCCTGCTGTCTCACATATCTAACATCTCTGGGATACGCAAGGGGCTTTGACGATCACGAACACCTATGGTTACTAGCTGCGAAAGTGATCAAGTAAATTTGGGGAGTGCTCCGCGAAGAGAGTTGTGCTTGCGTTGCCGTTTTCGCACTTCGATAAACGTGTTTGTTTTGTGTTAGAAGTAGTGATATAAATTCTTGCGTTTATTGTAAACAGTTCTGGATTGCATTTATCAACGGCTCTGCAATGGCAGGTATAATATTCGTTAGTTACTTCCCAAGTAATCTGTAATGTTACAATGTTATTCTCGTTAGCACCGAGGGCATGTACGTCTTTTACGTATACACACATGCTCTCACCGTTTCTTAATCTATTGTCTCTACTGCCGTGATTCGACATATGTTATTAACGAGTGAGAGGACAGTATGTTTCAAGAAGTGAAATCGTTTCATGCTGTCTACATATCTAACGATGTTTGTTGAAAGAGACGCAAATTTGTGTACAGTACGTATGGATATGAGTGTTTTCTTTAGTGGTAGTTAAGCTTTCCCTGTATTTTCGTTATCCACACCTATGGGAAAGGAACGATCGAAGGGCACAGTAACAAAACACGTCTGGAATGTTCTTTGTGTTCATTTCTTGCATTTTTTTATGTTTCTATTATCATTTGAACTTTGTAAAACCTCGCGAGTGGATACGTCGAACTGAGCGCAAAACAATTTTTTACGAGCTTATTTTGTTGATGTTAAGCCCATTAGGGATTACATATCTGGGTGGCCATACGCTCATTAAAAATTTTTCCCCGTAGTTATTTGGTGGAGCTCGCTATCAAGTGTTACTTGGCGGTCGTTAAGCATATATGTGTGTTTATACAACCTTCTCATAACATTTAGTTTCATATTTAATTTTGATGTGTTGAATAATATCTTTTGTCAGTTTCTCATAACAGTACAATTTCAGTTCGTTTAACAGCCAGATGATTTGAGTTTGATTTGTGTTTTTTTTTCGTGTTTAATTTTTAGACGTACTGTGTATCCAATGAAAGTTATATGTAGGAGTGATGTGAATGTTGTTACTGTGAAAGTGCCTCAGGAAACTCACCAGCATTTGAAGTCTTCTACCGCAGACAATAAGGTAAAATCTGAACTTTTAATTTCGCTATGTTACAGTAGGGTATCATAATTTCTCAAATGACAGGAAGTTTGGAACTTGGTATTGTGGTGAAACATTGAAAGAAAAATCATTTGATAATCTGCATAGATTTCGTAGTGCTCCGCGTTATTCATTAAAACGATGTGTAATGTTGTGGAAAACGATGGTTTATTATCGTATGTAGATAAATGCGCTGCTTGACGTTAGACTCTAATTTTTTGTTCCTATTCAGTGTGCCTGGATTTACGTTCGTTTGGCATGTGTCATCGCCTCCTAAGCGTACGCCACAGAAAATATTTGTGGAAGACTGCAAATGCATATACCTAGGTAGATAACAAAAAGCTGCAAATAAGAGCAAGGGTAGCGTTTATGCCGAACAAAGGAAATTTGTGATCAGCTGTTCTGGAGCGTCCAGAAGCAGGTCTAGGTTGTAAAAAGCTTTTAATTTGAGGCCTAGTTGTTTTGAGGTGTATTATTCAAGCTTCCTTTGATCATGTTTGCAGTTTACTTTTTGTTTGTATGTTAACTCTGTATTTGTGTTACTATCAGAAAAGATGCTAATACACTTAATATCTATTAGTGTAGAAGTGTAAGTTTGATGGTTTGCATATGTCATTAGTGGAAAGTATTATTTTGGTGTCAGAGGCAACTTTGTTTCTAATGCATGCTGCTTGTGTTAATATTTGTGTATGAAACATATGGATAGTGGAACCAAATCTGATACATAGCTGCTGCATGGTGAATGACATTCTAGTTACTTAATTGGTACAACTTAACATGTAAAACATGATCGCTAAGTAAGCCAATGAACTGTAGAAGGGATGTAGATTCTTAAAGTACTTGCTTTTGAAGGACATTTCTTTGTGGGAAATCACTTTGGTTAATACTTTTGCCACTGAAAATTTTTTTTATTCAGAGTCATTGCTTGAAATTCAGATAGCTGCTGCTTTTTCTTGCTTTCAGTAAGGGGAAAACCACACAGTAAATGAATTTTGTCTTTAATCTGATCTCTAAAGTGTGGAATAAGCAGTTCATGTATTACTTGGCAGGTGATTGTCAAGATGATTTGATTGCGTACATTATACACTACAATCCTTTGTTTTCAGTTTCACAATTGTATTTAAAATTCAGTGTTTTTAATAAATTTTTATGCAATCCACCCAGGCTACATGTATATCTGCGAATGTTACCACACTATTAACAAAGTTACACATTTTATGTTTTGGTTTCCCAAAATGTATGGTCCATCTACTAGAATGATAGTTGTTAAATACGGATTTCATAAACTAGGTTTTGTGAATGATGACTGACATCCTGCATATGTTCTTCACAAAGCCAGAAACTGGCATGCATATCTCAACATTTATTCACGACATTTTTCTCCCAATTGTAATAATGAGACTTTCAGAAAATGTGATATAGTGCTCAAATAAAAGTTGTTTTTTGTTTAATTGAGGCATTTTCCTTTTCCAGTACTGCCATTTTGCTTTTACCGAATCGGTTACCTACTTTTATTTAAAATAAAACAACTTCTTAATTTTCAGTTACAGGGCGAGATTGGATTACCCTCTTCCTAAAATCATGGTTGTGGTGATAGCTTGCTTTGTAGCCTAGCCATAGGTTGAAAGGAGGCAGTGTAGTTGCGAGTAGTTGGCAAATCCAACAAATTTGAATGCCAAATAAAGGTTGTAGTAACAGACTGAGGAAATACGGAAGTGTCCGATCCCGCCCGTCTGCTTTGACCCATGACGTCACAAATATGGCGGAAACAAAAACAAACACACACACTTTCCACAAGAAGCCTAATGACACTAACGGGACAAGTGCTGGAAATGGGGTGTTTTGGGTGGGGGGCAAACTAAATATAAACAAATTTAGACGCCTTGCGTAGCTACAACGTGTAAGTGAAGACAGCCATGCATGAATACGCACCCACCTCCCCAGGGGTCGTAACCCCTGCAACCCATAGAAGATAAAGATGCTTCAGTAGCTGATTAGTGTTTTTTGTCTTTTTTTTTTTAAAAAAAATCTCACGGGATAGAACGAACAGATCAGAAAGATAAATATAATAAACTAAACAGAAATTGGAGGAAACAGATAATTAAAATAAGTAATAAGTGTTTTTAAATTAAAAAGAAAAAAAAATCTCACGAGATAGAATGAACAGATCAGAAAAGTAAATAAAATAAGATAAAACAGAACTGGAGACAGCCACACTCAAACCAAACTCCGCGCCGTCTTGACGTCACACACAACACCCTTACGTCACGGGTCAAAGCCGACGCGTGGGATCGGACGCTTCTGTCGACCCCAGACTGATATGTAATGTAACCTAACGTCCATGTTCATGCCATACATAAACTTTAGCACATTTTCTATCATAAAGCCTAAAGCTGAAATTTAGTTTCAGGAAAACCATAGGCCTATTAGGTAATGGACAAGTCTTTGATGAGTGGGTATTCTGATACATATTATGTCCATATACCATGTATGAAATATAAAAAATGCAGAGGCTGGGGGAGGCGGGGGGCGGTTCAGTTTGTAACTATATCTTAATTTTCCACATTATGTGGACTTCTTTAGTACATCACAGAAAGAAGTATGCTGTGTAGTATTTTGTCATCTGCAAGATGCAAACTTTAAATGTTAAGTCCAATGGGAAACTTTGATGTACTCTGTGTAGGCTGCTTGGGTTTGTCCCAGTAGTTAGATTGCTTTACTCTGTTTTCATTTAAATTTATTTACATTGCGTGCGTGTAGCACATTGAAGGATAATATGTTGAAATCTGTATTGTACTTGGTGCTGTTGACATAATTTAATCTATTAACCATATGGACACATTGTGATGTTTTAGTGTGTTACTTAATTTTGGTGACTTCCACAGATGCAATCTTTGATATAACTGCACTTCCTGAGTGATTAAATGTTATACAAAATGTTTTAAACATTGTGTATCTTTGATCTGTGTCCATTGAAAAGTAAAAATTGATAATGGAGAACAAAGAAAGTGCAACAGCTGCCTGAATGTCTCTGCCTTACTGCAAATACAGGGTCAAATAAACCTAGCAGTACCTATTGTTGCCATCATCCTGTAGCATATTGAGGGTGTGATGTCTGGTGTCATACTTGCACACATAGAAAGAAACCAGAAGGTTGGCAATATTTATTTTGCCTTTATATTAGTTTTTGCAATAGAGATTGTAGTGGCAGACTGATCTATAGTGCAGTCCGACTCCCAAGTTAGATTAGGTGACAAGATGGTTGAGAACTAGCCAAGCAGTATTGAACACTTCACTTACTCTCAAGTGTATAGACTTTTCCTGCAGAAAACTTTAATTTGAAATGGAAGTGCCAGTGAATGAGACCCAAGCTCTTCATACATTACTCCTTGTATCTTTTTTTTATTATTCCCAGAAATAAAACAATAAACAGAATTTATGATATGTTTTTGATAAGTTAGTGGAATATCTGATAATTATATAGGCTATTTCGTGCCAGTTATTTGGTCAGTGGCTGTCCATTAATTAAATTCATTTTCACATTTCTAAGAAAAATGTTTTTAGGAATTACATTATTTCATTTTAAAGATGAATACTGAATCAGTGAAGTACAGAATCTTTGAGTTAAGTCACAGTCGGAACTTAATGTGCAGTATATGAAAGTTCGCCGAGACCAGATTTGTGTCTGTGCTTATCTTGTTTCTTGTCGCCCATTATGTTGTGTTATTGTACATTGTTGTGAGGTCACAACTTCCTATCTCTTCTGATTTTGAGAGTATTGTGAACAAATCTCTGGGCGGCTTGTTTGTGAAAACTGAATTTGCACGAGAGTTTTAAGATATAATGCTGTCATTTATTTGGTATATTAGCCAAATTCTTTGTTTACATGGATCAGCCAAAAGTTGTTTTTCCAACAATCTGCTTTGACCTGTGACATAACAGTGTAGTGTCATGTGATGTCATGGTTGCACCACGTTTTTGAGTCTGTTCATGTTTGTAGATGGTTTGTTGTAGTATTGGGTGGTGCTGTCTTGTGGTGGATGTTTATGTTTCAAAGTTGTTTGTTGGATACGTTCGTGAGCCATTTGATGTTGTGAGTCCAGTGTGTTAGGTTATTACTGGAAGAGATTATGTCAGTTTATTAGTGAGTTATTTTGATTTTCAGTATTGTCACTGAAGGATTTGTGTGTTTGTGTGGATTTATTAGTGGTGTGTTTTATGGATGGAGATTTAATATTTTTCTTTCTTTGTCAGTCATGTATGTGGTACAGAAATTTAGTAGTAGGCTATTGTTTGTTGCTGTAGTCAAGTTCCTACAGTTATATGTGACTGTGGCCTTGCTTGATGAATATTTTTTTGTGGTTTTATTTATAATTATTGTAGTATGTATGGTATTTATGTTTATGTTTGTATATATCGAAATTTGTGGTGATGAAGGATTTCACAAATTTTGGGGTTTTTCTTGTTAATGTTTGGTAATCGTATTGTGGATATTAGTTTACCATTGTTTGTTAGGTTATGTTTTGTTATTTTCCATGTGAGTTGGTTTTCTTTGTTTTACACTGAACTTGGTTTTACATAGTTGGGGTAAATGGGAGGTTTTGATAACAGACTTGATAATTTGAGTTAGTTTTGGGTACTGTAGGCCATGTAGGTCTATTGAAATTTGTGATACTGGGTTTTTGAGTTGTTTGAGTTCCTGGTATTGTGACCTAGATTTGAGCCATATATGTCGAGCAAAGTTTACAGTTCCATTGGTTTTAATTTTTTAATTTTTTGGTTATGAATGTTGAGACTTCCATGTAGTTGATGTTTGGGTTAATATTTGTTTCAGAATGACGTTGTTACTCTTATTGTCGTATCTTTAGTTTTGCCCCGCCCAAATTCTCCTGCTCCCCCATTGTCATGTTAGTTTCATTTATTGCTGGAGTTAAATATATTGGTGTTAATTATTGTTTGTTTGTGGGTGTTATGACTGAGGCAAGGGATACCATATTATATACTTCTGAAATGGGAGTGTCTACCACCTTGATGACAACACGGGTCAAAACACACATTTGGAATCACAACTTTCAGTTTTTCCATTTTTTTGGGCAGTGAAATTATTGTTTCCTTTATATTTTCTGGGACACTTTTAACGTCGGAGTGACATTTGCTGAGCTGTGCTACATGAGCCTATTTAATCTGCATTTCCTCTTGATGCTTTGGTAGTTCCAGCTTCACATCCCTATTTATTGGCTGTTTATCCTTGATTTCTGATGCTGCTTGCCCTGAGATATGCAGGCTAGGTCATTAGAATGGAATTAGTGTTACTCATCTGCAATTACATTTTGATTTCCTCATAGTGCTTGTATCTTTTACATAGTCTTAAACATCTTGTGCCATTTATTTTCAAAAGTTCAGAGGAATACTACTACTACTACTACCTACTACTTACACCTAGTGGTAGTTGTAATAATAATGGTAATTTAGTCATCAAAGGATCTCTCTCTCTCTTCAGAGCCCTCTCTCTCTTGTACAATCATATAGGATTTCTCAGCTTAATACAAAGAAAAATGTAAGTCATATTCTGACAGAGCAGGTTTATGGCCATGGCTTGGAGGAACTATCCTGGCATTTGCCTGTAGTGATCTAGCAAAACCTAAATCCGTATGGCCGAATAAACCATAAGTCTCCCGTCTTCTGAATTGGAAGCTAATTTTTTAATTTGCTGTACATCATTCACTTGCACCTAATGTACTGTGGTCTTATGTTTGCACACACTAGGAACAAGTTGGTTTAAAAACTTGAAAAGTTCATTAGTACTTTGACGAGTTATGATGTAACATATTCAAGTCCACTGATGAGGACTTTCTAATATACCAGAACCCATATACCGTTTTGGCTGAAAAAGAACTGATACACCATTTTGCTGAAAAGAATTATAATAAAAAATTTGCACTAATCATTACAGTTTTTAAAACTACACATTCTGGACACTGCTGCATTGTCTTTAACTCTGCAACATTATGTATGATCATTTCCAGATGACCCAAGCAGGAAGTGTACCATGTTTTCCCAAAATCTTAAAGAAAGACCAAAATAAAGGCCTACAAGTGTTTTGGTTTATTAGTCAAGGCATCAGTTATTGATTGATTCCCAGTCCATTAAAATTTTATTACTTTCGTACCTCCGAGATGGCTGTGGATATGTGTGTGGCCTTTGGAGTTGCTAGCATTGGTGGATTATGGGAATCCAAAGCAATATCCCATGGAAATAAGTGTGCATTTTACTTTTCAATCAGTCACCCTGTCCTTTAGGTTAGTACTATGTGTGATGCATACATTTATGCTATTCAAAAGGAAGGTGAGAAAATAAGTCACACGTTCTGAATTTGTGTCCTGTGGTCAATAGTGGAAGCACGTCCAATGAAATGAAATGTGATGTCAGACTGAAGCACTTGATGTATTTGAAACACATTCTTGCATGTGCAAATGTCTTAATCACTGTTGATAGATATTTCAGGTAATCGGTTTTGACTCTAATGAGCCATCATCAGAACCAGTATATTGTTCCTTTCATATCATTATAAAGTGCTCATTAATAGATTGATTTTGAAGTTACCCCAGTGAGTGCTACATGACGACATGTATGGAAAGAAAAGTATACTGTCTCTGATGATGAAGGATTAGATTTGAAACCGATTAACTGTCATTTATCCATCAGATACAGTTAGGATATTTGTGAATAAAGTAGGTAACACATCCAATAGGGAACATGATTCAAAACATGGAAGGTAGCTTTCTTAACATTCAAAACAAAGAGAGGCAAATAGTTTTCTGTTGGGTGCCAGGGTATGTGGGAGTTATAAGCAACATTATAGCAGCTGATGCAGGCATAGAGGCATTAGTGGGAGCACTGTTGATCTGATCCTGTCCCTGTGCATGCTCTTATCTCACTGATAAAGAAGGAAAACTGAGTCAGTGAGAAGAAAAATGGTTGAAGGCAATGAACAAGCTACAACCAATAGTATTTGACCATGGTGTATATCCTTCAAACCACAGAGATGCAGGGAAGTAGCACTCACCAAACCCATAGGAAATTGGCCCGTATCCCACATTCTAACAATCCTACCACAACAAAGGTCAAAATTTAATAATGATTGTGGTGTTGCTCACGCTGCTAAATACTGCAGTTTCGGGCAACAACAAAGTTCTTATGTGGCAGGTGTCATTAGAGCACAGTTAAAAAAGTCATTTCATGTAGTAATGAATGAACTAGGCACTCATCTTTTCATGTTTCCCACGCTGGTCTCATTGTAAAATCATGGCTCAGTCGTCGAAAATCTAGGTGGTTGTGATTCCAAGCTCGGATGCAAAGAGGCCTAGGTTTTATTCTGCTATGTTCAAAAGTTTTGTAGGTGCGCTTCATAAACCATTCTTGAAGATTAAACCTTTCAAAGTTAGCACAATGGCGATGTAAAAAAATAATCAGCACTCCGAATTTAAGTTACACTTCCTTTTTATTGCAATATCACTTTAACACACAAAACATCACTTCACAATACAAAACATACTTGAAAACATCTTCCTCACTGTTAAAGTTCACATTTTATAAGCTTGACTACAATATGTGTCTTTCCAACATGACGTCCAACACTTGACTTTTTCAAGGTCCGACTTCTAACAACTAACTGCTAACTGCTTATGCGCCCAAAATTCAGAGTTACAAGTACGACAAAGATCATAGTGACAAAAGAAAGAATACACATGAGAATAATATCATTGCAATATAAAAATATCAATGTTTCAAAAATGAAATCAAATCTTAATGTTGTCTCGGAAATATGTTAAGTATTCTACAGAAACACAGTAGAATATTGCTGGTATCGAGAGGTTGAGTTGAAGTGCCGTAATGGTTACGTAATTCAAGTACCATTACAACATCTACCTTTAGAGCAAACAGTACTTGCAATGTAACATCGTCTTTACACTATAGATTTACAGATGCTTTTATTCTTTCTTGAGAAGACGGCACCCACAGATATCTCAGCAATTTGGTATCACTTTTATCTTTTGAGAAAGCAGATGTTGCTAAACTTTAAAAAATTTTGTTGAGATGAACCTCTTTCATAAGTTATCAGGGAAGCAGTTGTAATGTGTACCAGATTGACTCATCCATTTTTGTACGTGGCTCATCTATTTTTGTCAGGAGATCAGTCTGTCACATCATTCTGTATTGCAATTTTAGTGTTGATCTACTCTTATCTTTACCTTTCCATTTACTTTGCCATTGATGTGTTGGCTTGTGTGCCTCAATAATACAGATACCGTACCAAAGTGCAACCACTTTGGAGGGGTATCTGTTGAGAGGCCAGACAAATGTGTGGTTCCTGAAGAGGGACAGCAGGCTTTTCAGTAGCTGCAGGGGCAACAGTCTGGATTATTTTACTAACATTGACCAAAATGTCCTTGCTGTGTTGGTGTTGTTACTTTTCTCAAGGGCGTGCGGCTCTACTGTAGGATTAAATGATGGTGGCAGCCTTTTGCTTAAAATATTCCAGAGATAAAATAGTCCCCCATTCGGATCTCTGGGTGGGGCTACTCAGGAGGATATCGGTATCAGGAGAAACAAAACTGATGCTTTACGTATCTGAGCGTGGATTGTTAGATCTCTTAATGGGGCAGGTGGGTTAGAAAATTTAAAAACGGAAATGGATAGGTTGAAGTTCGATGTAGTGGGACTTAGTGAAGCTCAGTGGAAGGAGGAACAGAGCTTTTGGTCAGGTGAATACCAGGTTATAAGTATAAAATCAAATAGGGATAGTGCCGGGGTGGAGTTAATAATGAATAAGAAAATAGTAATGCAGATTACAGCATAGTGAATGCATAATCGTAGCCAAGATAGACATGAAGATCACACCCACCATAGTAGTACAAGTTTATATACCAACTTGCTCTGCAGATAATCAAGAGACTGAAGAAACTATGACAAGATAAAATAATTATTTACATAGTTAATGAAGATGAAAATTGAATTGTAATGGGGATTGGAATTAGATGGTAGGAAAAGGCAGCGAAGGAAAAATTGTAGGTGAATATGGACTGGGGGAAAGGAATGAAAGAGGAAGCTGCCTGGCAGAATTTTGCACAGAGCATAATTTAATCATTACTAACACTTGGTTTAAGAATCTTGAAGGAAGGTTGTATATATGGAAGAGACCTGGAGACACCTGAAGGTTTCGTATCGATTATACAGTGATAAGACAGAGATTTGGGAACCAGATTTTAAGTTGTAAGACATTTACAGGGGCAGATATGGACTCTAACTGCAGAACTGTAGATTAAAACTGAAGAAACTGCAAAAGGTAGAAAATTAAGGAGATGGGACCTGGATAAGTTGAAAGAACCAGAGGTGGTTGAGAATTTCAGAGGGAACATTAGATAACAACTGACCAGAACAAGGGAAAGGAATACAATTCAAGATGAATGGGTAGCTTTAAGAGATGAAATAATGAAGGCAACAGAGACT
Organism: Schistocerca nitens; assembly: GCF_023898315.1. Classification (NCBI taxonomy): domain Eukaryota; kingdom Metazoa; phylum Arthropoda; class Insecta; order Orthoptera; family Acrididae; genus Schistocerca; species Schistocerca nitens. The sequence continues at coordinate 845,201,211 of NC_064617.1, forward strand.
CAAATAGGTAAAAAAAATTAGGTATAGTAGAAACCCTTGGATAACACAGGAGATACTGACTGTAACTGATGATAACAGAAAATATAAAAATGAAATTGAAAGATAATACAAAAGTCTAAAAAATGAGACTGGCAGGAAGTGCAATGGTTAAGCAGTAATGGTTAGAGGACAAATGTAAGGATGGAGAAGCATGTATCACAGGGGGAATGATGGATGCTGCCTGTGGCATAGTCCTCAATTCAGGCAGGCTAGGAAAAAATCTTACCTTCATAGTCTCACATGTTATTTAATTTAGCATTTGTTAAAATGAAGGACTAAGTAAGGAAAACATATTTTTTTTGTTTTCTCTCAAAAAAATTTTGGCTCAGAGATAGAGCCATCCAAAGATGACATTGCGCATACCATTTTTAAGATGCGAATTTTGGAAAAAAATTTAAAATGCTGTATCTCTGTAACAGTTCTATATATTTTGTTAGCTTTTTTGTTTCAAAGATATTTGCTTTATGTTTGCAAAGAAATCCTCCATTTGGACTTGTGTCAAAGTTCTTTTACTATAGCGTTCTCAACTTTTTTCTAATTTATGGATTTTTTTCTTTTTTTGAAAAAATGCCAATCCATAGACTTTTGTTCTTTTTTCTGTTGATTAGTATCATATTCTCTGAAAAGGAGAGCTTCCACTTTTAGGTTGAACAAGTTTTATAAACAGTTGAAATTTTTGCCATACATAAAACCTGTTTTATTATCACATAACAGTCTCATAAAAATCAAAACCTAACCTTATTTAGCATAATTTTAGTTATGAAAGATGAGTAAGAGGCTCATTTTTCAAACATTTAAATGGTTCCTCAGTGTATGTGAAAGGTCCAAAGACTTAAAGGTTTCAATTTATACAACTTCTGTGCATTCTGTTTTGTACTGAAATTAGCCAGTCAGTGAACTATCTTCCTTTGATATAGCGTGATGCCTTCCTGTTGAACCAATAGGAACTGGAACACTTAACAGTCTTCAAGACATTGTGAACAGGAAGTTGAACACTGATGGCGTTGTTGCTGTCCTTCAGCTGGAAACCTATAACTAGCAGCTGTCCATGTGGTATCATAAAGTTCACTACAATTTCATTTAACTCATAACTGGTGTCTATAATCTCTGCAATCCACCAGTCACTGTGACACACACACACACACACACACACACACACACACACACACACCACAATTATCCCTCTCCTCAGGTTGTGAATCTGAATATTATCCTGCTGTTTCTGAGGTGTTGGCTGAACGAACGAAATTTCTTCTTTTTTGTTCCTTAATGTGCATGCCATGAGTTTGCCCACTGTGAGTCCAAAGATGTGTTTTCTGAATTTCTTTCACAGGATTGTTTTGTTTGGACCATTCTTCCTTTTTTCTGCTCAGGGAATTATTCAGTTTCTTCTTTGGACAAAAGAATGAGGGCTGTGGATGTGTCAGATTTCATGACTCTCGTAAAATCCTCAGCATTCTGAATCACAGTTGTACTTGGACTGGAAAGATTTTTTTGTAGCATGTTGCTTCAGCTGGCCTCCTACACCATCACAATGCCCCCTCCTGTGACCAGTAGCACTGTATACCCAGTCAGTTGGCACAAACTACTTACTCAGTTCAAACAGCTGGTAACGATTTTTAAAATGTCTGTTTGCATTTGAAGAATTTTGCACATTGGTAGCAGAGCATGTGCCGAGTCATGTCCTGCGCCATCACTTATAACTGCAGCACTTGTGGTCTTGTTTTGAAAATATGTCACTACTGTAAAAATTGAAATTTGGTCATTACTTCGATGATACCCTTGTACTACTTCTGGGAGAATTACAGACCAGTTTTTAGAAAATTCAAAGTAAAACACTAAACATAGTTCTTCAACCTGTACACACCCTTTTACTTCTGCAATGTGTTGTTGTTTCAGTTTCTTCAGATGCTGATGCGTTACTGCTTTCACTGACCTCTTACTAAATTCATCAATGAAACTATCAAAGGCAACAGTTTTCTTAATTAGTTTATTTTCCTCCCATGTCACATATATAATTTCTGCAGAGTTATCTGCTATTTCTTCCAGACCAAGTGTCTGTAAAGACAGTCTTCCCTTTCCAGGGCAGTCACCACATTCTTGAAACAACCAAGTCTCTTGCTTTACATCACGGACTACTAATGACTTCATACTCCCAACCAAGGTGTCACAGGCCAAGTGCCCTAGTAAGTTCTTTAAAGCTACCCCATGAAGTTCAAAATTTGCGCCGTACACACACGAACAGACATCTCTAGGTGGGTGTGGAACTACCCACTTAGGTCGTAGTGCATAAAATTTTGATCTTCCAATATGTGAAGTTGTATAGTTGCTCTTATAAATTGCAAAAGTTTCTTTAATACTGCAAGTCATGTACCTCTTCACTTACACAACTTTTTGACCTTCAACTGTTACAGTTATAGTTTTTTTTTTTTTTTTTTTTTTTTTTTTTTTTTTTTTTTTGTTGGCACTGTGGCGAGAACAGTCCCATTTATCTTCCAGATAAAATAACTGCACTATTTGAACTGAGCTGCTTCTACAGGATGACTGTAATATGGATCTGATCTTCCAAAGACTCCTTATACAGATCTCACATTTCTTTATTTCAGTACCATGTACTTTGATACTGATGGAATGTGCTTCAGAATTGTTTTCTGTGAAAATGTCTCTGGAATAATAGTTAAAACTGGCACCTTTTCACTTTAGGATGCACAGTATTCAACAGCTGAATTGAGTTTGTGAAAAATTCCTGGAAAGAGGTGCAAGAGTGCCTTGGTTCATTTTCTTCTGAAGATGGAATTTCTACTTTGAAGAGGGGGGGTCAGTTTTGCTGCAGTGTATTTATCCATAGCTTTAGTAATTTCTCTGTACTTTCTTGATGCATAGAGCTTATGACTCAACTTCACTGACCACGGTTTCTTAACAGGACTAAAACCTACCTCAGTTGACTGATTCAGGATATTTAATTTTTCCTCTGTCGATGCAAAATTGCATCATCTGCACCACAGGAGGCTTCATATTGTTCAGATACTATCATTGTTGTTATGCTGTTAAAACTTTTAAAACACAAGAAGTCGTCACTGGAAACATCTTCACTTTCAAACAGTCTTCAGATGAGAACACTTATTTCCATCCTGAACGAAGTCTGTTTTTTTGTTTGTCTTATTTATCACTCTTTTTATGTATATATAAATAGTCAGCACACTCCACACTCCTGTGGCCCCAGTCAGAAGACATTTCAAACAGTCATTTTCACAAAACACACTGCAACTTTGTGTCATCTGGCAATTTCCTCACGAAAACACAGAACTCACTGGACGATCTCAGATTTCTTAGAAGCCCCTTCAGTAAACAAATTAGCACTGAACAACTATAATACAGAAACCTGTGTTGAACAGCCATGACAAAGAAACTGTCAAGAAACTACAACAAACTGTAAGAGATAACTGCAACATTGAAAGTGAAAAGAAGTAACTGCAACAATGAAAAAAAAGAAACAACTTCAATGAAGGCATACACTACCCTTGAAAGTTAAAAAATGGTTTTTTTAAAATAAAACCTATCCAACTTAAAAGTGGAAGCTCTGCTTTACATAGAATATAGTATTACATGGTACTAATCAACAGAAAAAATTCTAACTTCTCTGGATGGGCATTTTTGAAAAAAAAAATGTAAATTATAATAAAAATTCAAAAGGCGATGGGAAAAGAACTTCGACAGATATGTTCAAACAGAGGATACCATTGTAATCATAAAGCAATTATCTTTCAAATAAAAGAAACTGTAACAAAATATCTAGAACTGTTACAGAGATACAGAATTTAAATTTTTTTTCTGAAATTCGCATCTTCAAAATGGTGTACGCAGTGTCATCATTGGAGGCCTGCATTTTGGGACAGGAATTTTTTTGGAGAAAACAAAAAAAAATTGTGTTTCATATTTACTCCTGAATTTTAACATATCCTAAAGTCAATAACATCAGGGACTATGAAGGTAACCTCCCTGCCTGAAGTGATACAGATTAGCCCCACAGAAATTAAAGTGACCTATGGAGAAAAGAGAAGCACCTGTTCAATATCAAGAGCTCAGATGGAAAACCTGTCCTAAGTGACAAAGGGAAAACTGAAAGGTGGAAGGAGATGAACTCTCAGGTAATATTATAGAAATGGAAGAGGATGTAGATGAAGAGGAGATGGGGACATGAAGCTGCGAGGAGAATTTGACAGAGCGCTGATTGATGTAAGTCAAAACAAGGTCCTAGGAGTAGATGACATTCAGTCAGACCTACTGATAGTCACGGGAGAGCAAGCCATGATAAAATTCTTTCATCTGGTGTGTAAGATACATGAGGCAGGTGAATTACTTTCATACTTCAAGGAAAATGTAGTAATTCCAATTCCAAAGAAATCAGGTGCTGACAGGTGTGAATGTTATCAAACCATCAGTTTGATAAGTCATGGTTGCGAGATACTAACATGAATTCTTTACAGAAGAATGGAAAAACTGGTAGATGCTGACATTGGGGAAGATCGGTTTGGATTCCGAAGAAATGTGGATACACATGAGGCAATACTGACCCTACGACTTGTCTTAGAACAAGAGATAGGTTAAGGAAGGCAAATGTATGTTTATAGCATTTGTAGATTTGGAGAAAGTTTTTGACAATGTTGACTGAAGTACTCTGAAATTCTGAAGGTGGCAGGTGTAAAATACAGGCCATGAAAGGCTGTTTACAACTTGTACAGAAATCAGAAGGCAGTTATAAGAACTGAGAGGCGTGAAGTGAAAGCAGTGATTGAGAAGGGAGTGAGATAGGGTTGTAGCTTATTCGCATTGTTATTCAATCTGTAATTTGAGAAAGCAGTAATGGAAACCAAAGAAAAATTTGGAGAAGGAATTGAAGTTGAGGGAGAAGAAATAAAAGCTTTGAGGCTTGCTGATGACATCATAATTCTGTCAGAGGCAGCAAATGACTTGGAAGAGTGGTTGAACAGAATGGACACGAAAATGAAAACGAAAATAATGGAATGTAGTTGAATTAATCAGGTGATGCTGAGGTAATTAGATTACAAAATGAGGCACTTAAAGTAGTAGATGAGTTTAGTTATTTGGACAGCAGAATAACTGATGATGTCCGAAGTAGAGAGGATATAGTGTGGGCTTTTTTGAAAGTGTCCGCCTGCTTAACTGAGTGGTAACATGTTTGCCTATGGTGCAGTGGACTCGGGTTTGATTCCCGGCTGGGATGGAGATTTTCTCCACTTGTAGACTGTGTGTTGTGTTGTCCTCATCATCACAGACATGCAAGTCACCTATTGTGGTGTCACCTGAAATAAGGCTTGCAACCCGGCAGTCAAACGTCTCTGGCTGGGGCATCCCGACCATCAATGCCGCACGATCTTCTTCTTCTTCTTCTTCTTTTTTGAAAATATTTCTATGGAGTGTAGCCATGTATGGAACTGAAACATGGACAGTAAACAGTTTAGACCAGAAGAGAAGAGAAGTTTTTGAAGTTTGGTGCTGTAGAAGAATGCTGAAGATCAGATGGGTAGATCATGTAGCTAATGAGTAGGTATTGAATAGAATTGAGAAAAAGAGAAATTGGTGTCTCAACATGACTAGAAGAAGGGACTAGTAGATAGGATACATTCTGAGTGAACAAGGGATCACCAGTTTAGTATTGGAGAGAAGTGAGTGAGGTAAAAATCGTAGAGGGAGATCAAGAGACAAATACGGTAAGCAGATTCAGAAGGATGTAGGTTGCAGTAGTTATTTGAAGATGATGAGGCTTGCACAGGGTAGAGGAGCATGGAGAGCTGCATCAAAGTGGGCTTCAGACTGAAGACCTCATCAGCAACATATTTACCCACTTTTACCATGAATTTTATTTATTACATATTAATGTATGTTCGGGTGTACTGTCAGTCGTTATCAATCTGGTTGTAATGTGTGTCTGTGCAACGTCCTCTGTATGTTTGCTTGTGAATAATCTCAGTTTACACCATTAAATTCTTATCCAGCAAGAGTGTTGATAACCATGGCATTGAGCACCTCAAAATCACCACCACTAATAATAATAGTAATAATAATAGGTAGTACTGTGAATGCACAATGTGTTAATTTGACTGCTAACGATGGTTGTATTTTATTATTTGGAAATATTTTTTCGTGTGGAATGATTCTGGAAATATGTGGAAAACATTAACCAAGAAAATAAATGAAAAGGTATATAAGCTATCTCAGAGTTGGACTTATATTTTTGAATATCATTACCATAATCGTAACTGTCGGGAGATAAAAATTTTTGCTTTCTGTTCCCCGCAGATCTCTCTCCATTCATAACTTGGGTTTTCTACCCCCATTGTCCTTTCCATGTCTCATTCAAACTAAAATAGCTGCCTTTGTCGTTTTTTCAGAGGAACAAGGAGATTTCCACTTTCTCTTTGAGTACAGAATAACAGTAGTATACGGTGTGCATTAGTATTTTCATATTGTCAGACAGTAGTTGGTATTTATTTGGTCAGCAATGACAGACTACTTGCTGTTGCTTCAGTTTAATATTGTGAGTACTCCATGTATCACTAATTAATAAAGCAAATAGTTTATAATGTGTAATTCACGTGGCTTGCCATAAACACTGACAACTCTGAATGTATAGCTTGTACATGAGACTCGGCATAGTTTATCATACATTTTGGTAGGTGCATGAAGTCAGATTTGATATCGTACTGCCCTAATATCTGCCAAACCATACTCGAAATCAACCCAAGGAATATGAGATGGCACCATCCTTTAGTAGCCTTAATTTGTAGAGCTTACAGTTGGCAGTTTGCATTCTGGGTGGTATAATTTTGTAAAATCAGTAACATTTTCCTTTTGTGTATTGTGTACATACTTCAACTCTGTAGAGAGATTTTTGTCCAGCACAAACCCTGCTATGTACACCAAAGTATTGAGAATTGTAATGTTATTTGATGTGAAACACATCTTGCTGTTGGGGCTAATGACCCTGAGACTGGCAGAGTGGCATCTGTTAACATCTTTAGAGAACTCAACATATTTAGAAATTAAGGAGATCACTCACCAAATAGTGGAGGCATTGAGTTGTCCCATAGGCACACAAAAAGAATGAAAACTTTGCTAGCTTTTGGAAGGGAGCCTTTGATGAGCTAGAGAATGTACACACACACACACACACACACACACACACAAAGCTACCTACAGGAACATTTCTACTCTTCTAAAGCTCCCCAAGTTGTTAGTGATGCAATTGTGAAGTAGAAACACAGAGGAACAGCCGAAGCTAAACCAGGACCAGGCGGACCTCATGTACTGACAGACAGGGAACATTAGGAAGGATTGACGTACAAAATCACAAGAAATCAACCGAAGGAATCACTTGTAAATTCCAAAGTGCTACCAGCAGTTCAGCTAGCACAAGGACCATGCATAGAAAGTTAAAAGGAATAGGGAACAGTGATTGAGCAGCTTCTCATAAGCCACACATTCCTACAGTCAGCACTAAAAGACAACATGAGGTGGTATAATGAATGACTCCACTGGAAACAAGATTTTGAATAAAGAATCTTACTGTACTCTGTGGCAATCTTCTGATGGAAGTGTTTGGGTTTGGGCATGTGTGGAGAACATTACCTGCTTATGGACAATAACATTCTGAAGTAAGTGGTCCTGCTTAGTCGCAACATGAACTCAGTGGAATGCCTTTGGGATGAGTTAGAATGTCAGCTTCACTCCAAACCTGAGCGACCAGCTTCACCACTTTCTTTGGTTTTGGCTTATTAGGAAAAGTGGGCTGCCAGTCTTCCACACACATTTGGACACCTCATTGAAGTGTTGCCAGCAGAGTTCAAGATTTTATAAAGGCAAATTGTGGACACACTGCATATTTTTGATCAGATGTGCCATCTGGACACAGATTCTGGGATTGCAGTTCAGCTGATGGTATGAGGTGGGGATTGTGATGGGTGGGGTGGTTAGAGAGAGAGAGAGAGAGAGAGAGAGAGAGAGAGAAGAGATGGGAAGTGGGAGGGGTTTGGGACAGGTAGCTAGTGGCTTGGGGGGGAAGGCTACAGGCTTGGAGGATAGGAGGGGGGGTTGGGAGGAGGCAGGTTCATGGGGTAAACATGCAACACAGGGACCATTGGAGATGGTGAGCTGCAGCGCACCATGTGTTACCTATTTGTACTCTAGGTTATCAGAGGATTTCTTCCGAAACCTAGCAAAGTTTTCATTCCTTTTTGTGTACCTGTCGACAAAAGCAATGTGTCTGGTATTTGGCTTAAATTGTTGACCTTCTGCTCGAACTTTCCTTACTAAATTTAGAATTCCACTAAATAGGTCCTTTGTGGCTGACTTCCTGTATTCTGAGTCCTTCCTGTCTAAACATACCTCATTCATCTCTTCCTGCCTGTTTTGAGATTTGGAATATTGTCTGTTCTCCAGGATTCTGTTTTATTTTATCTGCAGTAGTGGGCAGTGAGATACTGGCCACAGTTAGAAGTCCTGTGTAGTGCTCACTAGACAATGTCCCTGTTTTCTGCTCAACCTGAAACGTTGAAACCATCGCACAACAAATGCAACTCATTGTTAAAAGATTGGAGAAATGGGCATACAGTAGCTGTATAAAGTTCTCTCCAGTTGGTATTGATTTTAACTACCCATCAAGTTTTTATTGAAATTGAACTTAAACTGAGGGACAGTGGTCTCACTTTTAAAATTTTGCTGTGATATCTAGGTCTCATTTCATACAAAGTGTGATAAAAAAATAAACAGGAATTTTTTAAATATATGGGCAAATTTTTTTAAATTGTTGGTACACATGTTTGCATTTTCAGCTGTTTTGAATATTTATTTTATTGTTGATTGTCGGAAAGTTATACGTGTTTTCAAGAGCTTGGTGAATTTACTTTTGAAAAAGATGGCTCAAAGAATTGCATTCAATGGACTAAAGTGCAGACTGCATTTGAAATATTGACTGTGGCTTTTGGTGAATCTAGTATGATTAAGATAAGGGTTTATGAGTGGTATAAACATTCAAAGAGTGTTGAGAAGATATTGAAGATGACGAGCACCCTGGACACCCAAGCACATCAATTACTGGTGACAGTGTGGAAGAAGTAAAGAAGTAAAGGAAATCATGATCGGAGAGAATTGATACTGATTTTGGCATGTCCCTGACTCACGCCAAGCAATTTGTTTGAATGTTTTGAGCATGAAACATGTAGCAGCAAGGTTTGTTCCGAAATTTCGACCAAAAATGATGTTGCTCAGGACCTGCTGAATGAAGTCGACAACAATCCTAAACTTCTAAAGAAGATTGTGACAGGTGACAAACAGGGGTATATGGGTATGACAATGAAACTAAGTCCCAGTTGTCCCAATGGAATGTGCCTGAAGAGTCAAGACTAAAAAAAAAAAAATCAACACGTTAGGTCACGTGAAGGTTATTCTCGCTGTTTTAGTCAATTACCATGGGATAGTGTACCATGAGTTCATGCCTTATGGTCAATAAGGTGTACTACCTGGAAGTTATATGCAGTTTGCATGAAGTAACCTGAAGAAAAAGACCAGAACTGCGGTAAAACCAGTCATGGAAACAGCATCGCGATAATGCTTCTGCTCACACCTCAGTGTGTGTGCGTAATTTTTTGGCAAAAAAAACAAAACTTATGTTGCCTCAGCTACCATATTCATAGGGCATGGCTCCATGTGACTTCTTTCTATTCCCGAGGCTGAAGAGAAACATGAAAGGACGTCATTTTACCACCATTGATAAGATAAAAATAGAATTCCTGAAGGAGCTGAACACCATAATGAAAATGGAGTTCCAGAAATGCTTACAAGGTTGGAAAAAGTGTTGGCACAATAGTGTTGCATCTGAGGGGATTACTTTGAAGGAGACAAAGTTGATATTGTTGAATAAATAAAGATTCTTCAATAAAAACAAAAATTTGCTTTACTCTTTGATCACACCTCTTACATGTCACTGCTCCTGAAGAAAGTATTTAAAGAATTTTGTAATACCTTAGCCACGGATCATAAGGATAAAACCCTCTTGTAAAAGTTTCACTACACCATTTTGTGGTGCCAGCTTATCATGTTATATAGCATTGGGGGAGATAATACAAACTTGACTGACTCAATTAATGGAGAACTGGGTATTAGTGATCAGTTGCTATGGGTTCTGTAGGAATGTAGAGAATGCTAGGATGATCTCTTCTGACTATGACAAAAAGGATATTTCAGATTACCCAAGTAGTCAACAACAGGCATTCATATTGTGCCTTGGGCAGGTATGTGCTGAGCCAAGTTGTGGAGGGATGGGAGGTCCCTATCGTGTTTTGACAGCTGTGTTAGAAAGTTGTCCTCAGAGCAAAGATAGCTTCACTACAAATTGTCAAATGCTTGAAAATGAATAAAAATTTGATGAAGCCTAATTTATCATAATGAGAATCATTTATGAAACAATCAACAATATGAAAGTAAAAGTATGTCTACCAATCAAACAGCAAATCCTGTCAGTAAACATATCACAGCCATATGTCCAGACACTCTGTGACCATAATATTATCGAAACAGAGGATGACAAAGATAAGTCTGAAATACTAAATTTCTTTCTTCAAAATTGTTTTACTGAGTTGGATAGTACTGTCGACCTTCCTGTCAGTGATTACAAAAGTATCAAATGACAGATGTTGCAATTAATGATTGTGGGGTAGAAAATCAACAAAAATCGCTGAACAAATGGAAAGAAACTGATCTGATTGTTACTTACATGATTCTATATACAGTCTATGAAATCACTTGCTCCTCTTTTAGCAACGGCCTGTGTACATCACTGGAGGAATGAAGCATTCAGTGATTGAAAAAGTGCTCAGGTTACTCCTACTTTCAAGAAATTGTTGAAGAGGCACATGTGCCTATAGGCCTGTGTCACAGACCACTTTCTGTTGTAGGATTTTGGAACATGTTTTATGCTTTCATATTGAGACCTTTCTAGAGATTGGAAATCTCTTTAGTGTCCACAAAGAACGATCATATGAAACCCAACTCGCTGTGTCATCCACGAGATCCAGAAATTAGTATTTACTAATGACTTGGTTGATACCGTGTTCATTGAATACAGGAAGGCATTAGATACAGTTCTCACTGTCCACTAATGAACAAAACTGAATGTCGAGATATCAGACTTTGTGATTGGATTGAAGAGTTTCTAGTAAATAGAATGCAGCGTGTAATTCTCAACGTGGACATCTTCAGGTGTAAAACTAACTTAAGCATACCCCAAGAGAGTGTTACCGTTACTGTTTGTGGGAAAGGTGGATGCTACTCAAATTTATTGGAATTATCTTCAGCAAGTGTAGTCCACTCATAAAGGAGGTAGCTGATAAAGTCCATGTGTGACTGACAGTTGAATATTGCTCAGCAGCCTGGAATTGTAATGAGATCCAAAGAAGAGCAGCATGTTTTGTCATAGGTTTGTTTTGTAAGTGGAACAGCATCATTGAGATGCTCATCCACCTCTAATGGCAGATGCCACAAGAGAGGTGTTGTCCAGTGCAATGAGGTTTACTATTAAAATTTGAGTGTGTGTGTGTGTGTGTGTGTGTTCTTAGAAGAGTCAACTAATTTAATGTGTCTTCTCACATATACATTGCAGAAAGAGAATGAAGGTAAAATTAGAGGTAGTAGAGCTCACGTGGATGTTTATGAACTGTAATTCTTCCTGTGACCCATTCGTGGCTGCAACAGGAAAACGGGGAAGTGACAGTGGTACACTAATTACTATAACTGGCTTTCCCACATGCTATAAGGTGGCATGTGGAGTATAGATATAGACGTAGAATTCCTAAATCAGTTCCCAAGATTTGTTTACTAAATGATTACAAATTTCATGCTGTTGAGATGTTTGTAATCTTGGGACATCAAGAGCATATAAAATATATTCCCTCAACTCTCGACTTCATAAATGCACCTCAGTCAATTTTGCACTTGCACTAGGCAGTCAAGTGAGTACGGACCATCCAGAATTACCCTCCTTTCTTCACAGGGAGGGGAAGTGTGTGTTATTCTGCTGGAAATCGGATCACATGGGAATTAGGAAAATGAACCTACAGATGAAGCAGCCATGGATGCCTGCATGAGACCCAACATGGCACAGTGACACTCGGCCCCTCCCCTATATGCAGTCACCTTGCTGTTTAAGCATAGGATCATGTGTTGCAATGTTATGAAAGAAAAGTTGCTACTCACCTTATAGCGGAGATGCTGAGTCACAGATAGGCACAACAAAAAGACTGTCACAAATAAGCATTCTACCATGAAGGCCTTTGTCAAAAGTAGACAACACACACACACACACACACACACGTAAAAGCAACTAAAACATATATGTCTGCAATCTCGGCACCTGAAGCCACACTGTGAGCAGCGGCAGCAGTGCATGATGGAAGTGGCAACTGGGTGCAGTTGAGGAGTAGGCTGGGGTGAGGAGGGGGAGTGATAGTAGGGTAGGACTGGGGGACAGTGAAGTGCTGCTGGGGAGTGCGCTGGGACGAGGTGGAGAGAGGGTATTCTTACATTCCATCCAGGATCATGTGTTAGTGAGAAGATGATAATTGACTGGAAATAGGGACAAGAAGCTGTAGTCATTCAAGCAAACAACCCGACTGTGGCACTTCTTGTCCTGATCATTGTATTCAGTGTCTCTCCTCACTGTTGTAGTCATCATCATCAAGAAGCAACAGCAGCAGCAGGTCATCACCGACAAACCACACTTCAGTTTTTTATTTGAGTATGGGGAAGTCTGTTTCCTTATCTACTTTTATGTGATACGATTTTTATTCAACCTTTTACTAATGATTGCAGTTGTGAAGAACATCACGATCGTGGGTGGTAGGGACGTGGGACAAAGGAACTGTGTACTGTCTCCCTTACATTGGGGTCAGGAGATACTGACAAGCACGCCAAGAGGTAATAAGGAATAGTACTGTGTCATAACTACTGTCATGGTAGCACACCCCCAATATTCTCTTGCACTATCAAATAATAAAAAGGGAAGATTAATCTGAAAATGAGGTAAGAATTTTACCATTCCATTGTTTGATGTTGTGGTTTTGAAATTGAAAAACTGTCAAGACATTTTATTTGGGTAGAAGTGTATCCAAAACCATTTTTGTTAACTTGCTCATCTGTGCAACTTCATGACAAAATTACTACTTCAGTACTGTGAAGAGATTCCTGCAAGTAAACTTGCAACAGTAGTTTCAGATTCTAGGTTATTGTTGTAATTTTATACAAATTAAATATGACTATATAATGAACTTTCCATCAGCGAAGTGTAGGATCATGTTTAATGACAGTGCCTGACTGGTAAAAAACTGTGGTCAAAGATTTGATTCAGACTGGTGTTGTTCTATCTGGCACTTAGATTTAATTTGCGAAGAAAATCCCTTGTCACAAGTATTGATGAACAATGTTGTTATTTTCTTTAACTTTTTTTACTTGCACAAATTTTTTGAGAGTATTCTTTCATCTCCAACAGTTCTACAAGATGTTTAATCAGTGTTTACTACTATGACAGTATGCATTCGGAGATAAGAATATGATTTCAAAACATTGACAACCATACAAGAGTTAACAAAAGTGCTTGAACAGAACAGCTTTCCTCCTTTTCCAACATCAGACGAGCTGCAAGGGCAATACACTGGTCATTGCATGTACTGTTGTTACGATATTGTCCAGTGTTTCAGTTAGCAGTACGTGTTTTTTTCTGTAATTGCAAAGCTAGCAGTTATCTTCATGTGTATAGGAATTGGTGAAATAAGTTGTTGCCTGAGTAACATAATTAATAGGTGTACCTTTACCTTTATATAATTGTTTTGAATACTTTTTGGTGGAATTATTACTTGTCATTTTTGTGTCAAGTATGTTGGTAGTTAGTATATAATCTTGCAGAACTGAAACATATTGAAACAAATAGTCCAAATTCAGTTGATTGTTTTGTCCTTAGCTTTGCAAATCAGCTTCATTAAGATTTTCATAATTTTTGCCAAGATAATTATGGTTATTAGATTTATTTGTGAATTTACATGCTAATTTACCTCAGTCTTGAGAATATGTAGAAAAACACACACACATTTGTGGTTTGAGACTCATTTTCATTGATGTAGGCAACTACAAAGAAGTTGGTTCTGATCTTTCATAGGAACTGTTTGTAGTTCATAATAAATTGTGAAGTTGCAATTGTAAGTGACGTCATTTATGTTGAGGGTCGAATGTCCACCTAAATTTCCCAGTTTTCTTGTAGCTCTGTAATATGTATGAGAATGTGTGGCTTGGTGTGTGGATTAACATGAAAACAAAAGCATACTCATTTTATTGAATTTAGTTCAATGACACCAGTATGGACCTGCTTGTGACTTGCTTTTGTACTCAATAAAATCTTCAGGTGGTTATCAGATGCCCACATCTTTTATTTAACTCTAGATTCATTTATAGATGTGGTCTAGAAAGACAAGTGATGCAGTTTTGTTCCTATGTGTATTGTGATTTCCCCAGTTTTATCACTGAGACATAAGATGAAATACACTTACGAAAAAGAAGTTAGTAGAACATTATCTGATGATTGAGGAAGTTTCTTGTAGTTCATAATTGAGGGTTGGGTGTGATGGGATGGAAGCCTGTGTCTTTCTTGCTTGTATGTCTTTTATTTTGGCTGGGTATTCATGAACTAGCTTGTCTCGGTATTATTTTCCATGTACAGGTACGTACTGCTTGAATTAGGCAGTGATGGTTTGTATCCCCAGATGGTGTTTTTCATGCTGTTTACTTTCTGTTCTTTCTGTGCAGTTCTAACCCAGTTTCTTGAAAGTTAGCATTCATTACATCCTCTCTGAATTGGCCCAGTGAAATCATTACTCGTATAAATGACGCTATGTGCCATGTGAGTGTAAATGTCTGTGTATGGAGTTTTCAGTTCTCAACCACCAGCAATAATTTTTACCTCATCTTTGAGCATTGTAATCCATCCTTCACTGAAAGAAACAAGTTGCACTTAATTAAGTTACTGGTAATAAGTCTGTGAGCTCACTATTTGAGGCTAGATGTTTTTGTGTTATTTTGTTTATGTGTAAAGTTTACAACTGAAATGTCAGTTGTGGAGGAGCCCTTTTAAATGTTTTGTTTTATTAGTTACATTAACAGCTGTTAGTATTGTGACATGGCAAATTGTGCATCAGTTGCCTTCAGTGTTTCTATAATTGGCATGATCTGGGCATGGCTACATTGGACAGCCATTTTTTTGTGCGATGGGTTTGTATCAGTGCCACAGAGTCCTTGCACATTCTGTTTTCCTTTTCATTAAAAAAAATTTTTTTTAGTAGTTTCAGGTAATAGTCTTCTTCAGATCTCTATGGAATACTGTTAACCTTTGTTTTCCTTGCTGACAGTAGCTGTTTGGTTTTTAAGATTCTGCTGTTCAGCAAGTGCGAGGAAGAGAAGCTCGGAAGCCTGGTTCAGGCATCCAATGTGAACTGGGCCACACATTTACTGGAGAAACTGGGGTGCGGTACTGCCATGCCCACAGCTACAGGTATATAAAAAATTAAAAAAGAAAACTATTAATCATACTTTGTACAGTTTGCCATACATAATAAAATGTAGAAAGAAATGTGACATAATAGTGTACCAAATCACCAAAAGAACAAAAGTTATCATTGTAAGCATACTAATCTTTAGAATTTAGATACTGATCTGTTTGATTTTGTGATGTGGTGAAATGGCCGATCAGTTTACCGCCAAAATTAAATGCTCAGCTGACTAAACCAAGGATGCAAAACAACCCATTTCTCCAGTCATTAAAAAAAGAAAACTACATAATTGAATCAGGCTGACAGATTATTATAAAAGTTTGTACTTTCCTGCACAAGACTGTTTTGATAATTTGATGGATGTATGAGCTAGGCCAAAAACTGGTGTGACAAAACAGAAGCTGTTGTTATCAGAGGCAGTCACAATGATACAAAGGCTACACTTGGTGTGCTTTAGAAGTAATGTTGTTACCTAATAGTTAGCAATAACAGAGCTTCACAGAGTAACAGGCAGATTAACAGTGCTGATAATTGCTGGTTATGCCCTGGTAGTGAAAGAACAAAAAATGTGTTACCATTTATGTGACTTAAGATGACTGGGATTTTCCTGAACATCTGAAACACTCTGCTTTAGAAGCATCCCAAATGATTGCTGGGGAAGAAAGGAGGTGGAGGGGGGGGGGGGGAGATAGTCTGTACATGGCAACTCCGTCTTTAACTGCTCGGCACTTTGCTGTATTCTGATGAAATTCAGTTGAGAAAAACAATAAATCTGAGACTGAACTGCTGGTCAGTACTTACATCAGGAGGTGAAATGTTAGTACTGGTGAAGGATTTATATAAAAGTCGCACACTACCTAGCTATTGTCAATAGTATTTCCTTCCTCAAGAGGAGAGAGAGATTGTTTTGGGAAGATTATAAAGGAAGAGCAGATCGCTCGCACACTAAGGAGGGACCTGTTAGTTCCAAAAGATAGGTAACATGTCATTTTATTTTTGTGTGTGTTGATTGCCAGCACTACACATTTTACTTTCTGAAGATAAGCAATGCACAGCAATTCTATCTCAAATTGGTTAGTTTTCATGAAAGTATATTAAATGAAGATAACATTTTACAGTTATCGATGTACAGTGATTACATATTTTGGAAATGTTAATTTATTTTGCTGGAATTGTTAGTTCTTCAGGCAGTTGCGGCATAAGGAAAAAGTATGAAATTGACACCAATTTTGCTGTAATGAATTACTGTGGTGTGAATCCAAAGTGGTTTGCATTATTTGAAGTCCGTTCAGTTAGCATAGTGCAATTTTGTGAATGGAGCAAATGAATTTAATTTTAGACACAGAATGAAATGAAAATATTGCAGTTTGGAAGTAAAAAAAAAATACTTATCTTGGCTTTAGGTTCTGATAGTAAAGGCATAAATGAAAAAGATATGTAAACAATTACAGTTTTATCCAGTGATGTAACACTTTTGTCATTGACACCGAGGGAAGAGTACATGCAGTTATTCTTTTGGGTGTTTTTGCATGTGTTTCCATTGGCAATTGTGCACGAGGTGTGTTAAAAATGATGGAATATTAATTTTGTTGTATTTTTTTTAAAATTTCTATACTTAAATGTTATCTGCTTCAAAATAGTCCTCGTTAGTTATACATCTGTGTCAACGCTTTTTCCCAGTCCCCGGTACACTTCAGGAGATCAAGCTTTGTAATAGTTTCTTGGCCCTCTCAGGATGCATTTTTAATATCGTGTGTGTTTGTGGAATGATGGGGACTTACCTGGCGAATATGGAATGTGGGGCATTATTCCGGTGGTGTTTCTGGAAAAAAATTAACAAAAAAAAGCAAAGAATTGTGAGCAGATGCATTTATTGTGTTGCAAAAGGCATGTGAATTGTCTTCCCACAAATCTGGGCAAGCACACCCCACTCCCCTATCTTGCCACTCCCTCCAGTTTGTGTCATGTAAATGACATTGAATACGTAAGTAGTACTCCTTATTGATCATTTGTTCTTATGGCAAGATTTCATGGTGCACTATGCAGTTAGAACTGAAGAACACAGTGTGCATAACCTTAACATTTGACAGGAATTATTCAGCATTTTTCAGTCTGGAATGCATCCGTTGGTACAATTGCACCTTGATTTTGCTGTCGTATCCATAAACCCAGCCCTCATTATGTGTTATAACACACTTCTGTAGCTCTGCATTATTTTTGACTTCACCTAGTGACTCAGAGCAACTTGCAATTGAAGCTGTTTTTGTTACAAATTCAATAGTTTTGGAGCAAATTTTTCTGTCACATGATTCACATCCAAAATGTCTGAAAAAGTTTCAATGCATGAGCCAGTTGGTATGCTATTGTCATTAATGACTTCTCTGTATGTGATTTAATGGTCATTCATAATCATTTCCTTCAATTCTCCACAATTTCATCATTTGATGATGTGCTGGGCACCTGTGCCATTTGTCAGCTTCACCATCTTCACGAACTTTTTCGAACCAGTTCTAAGATTTCTATTCTTATACCAGAATTTGATACAAATTCTCTGATTTGTTTTTACACAAAATGAATAATCATCGATACTACCAAAACACTCGTAACCTTTTTGACAGCTGATAACACGCTAAGTATCCCATATGGCTAAAACTGTGCATATACTTTTCAGACATATTTACCAATGCAGCAGGGAAAAGATAATGTGAATCAGATTAATACAGCATGTGGAATTACAAAACACCCATTACTTTTTGAACACGCCTTGTTTGTGGTAATTAGAAGGTCACGGGAGAGTGATTTGGGTGAATTACTGGAAGACTGTAGGAGGTGGGAAAAATCTAATACACCAGTAAAGAAGAAGAGAAAGGATGTTGTCTTGCAACAGTGTCCAGTTATTTGAAAGAAAGGATGTAATTATTTAAAAAAAAAATGACATCATAGAACCATCAAGAGCAGTTTGTTGATGTTGTCAGTGTAGATGTTTCACCTGAAAAGAGAGGGGAAGGGGAGAGAAGATTTTAGAAAAAGGAAGTCTGATGGCATTTGTGCAAGTATCTTGTAAAAAATCTTGGAGAATGTATTATAACTTGCATACATATATTTGAGAAATTGTTACTTTGCCTCATTCACATGCTTGTGATTTGTCATGCATATGTGTGTTAGGGAAGGAAGAGTACTTCTGAACCTATTAGGTATACCTCAGTCATCTCATAATGAGCAGATGTTCTAGATAGTTACCTACTGCTGGGACACGCATAGTGTTCGATAATGATTCAGTTAATAGTCATCTGAAAAAACTAATCACGGTCTGCAATATATACTACGTTCTCTTGAGTTGCAAAAAAAAAAAAAAAAAAAAAAAAAAAAAAAAAAGCAACCTCGTTGTTTGTGTTCATAGAAAGTATAATGTTACTTTTATCTTTCTGGTGCAGCTTTTCCCACTTTTATCTGGAATATCACCATAATGACAATGTAGGTGCTGCTCAACACCACATTGAAAACCTTATTCATACTACTATTCCAACATCTGCATCACATTTCAAGAAACAAAATTTTCAGGAAATTACCTTCCTTCCTATAAATGCTTCATTGCATATTGTAAAATTGTGAAAATGGTAACCTGCAGTCATTTATTTCCTTGTACATACAAGAATTTTCAGCTGCAATATAGCCTGCATCATCTCTTTTCTAAGAAATGGGACTCCTCTTTCAACATAGTGAAGCATTCCTCACCACCGTTGATATTGCTTGGAATTTCAGTAGTTACAGTTGACTCTGGGACTGAAAAAATTGATCTCATAGAGAACAATAAATTGACCAGTTGCTGAATGACACAGTTCCAGCCAATATATCACAGCAAAGCTAGGAATTTCAATACAGATCATGGCTCATATAACAGGATGGATCTCATATGTATAACTTGGTCTTAACATGCTTCCTTCAGCGGAACTTTCCTGCCGACCTCTTCCACACCAGTTATTCTTGGGTATTCAGAACAGTGAATTGAGGACCCTTCTGTTCTAAACTAGTGGTTGCTACCAGTCTTCAGACTAAAATCATTCACACTCTTCAGACATAATTAAAGATATTGTACAGATGACAGAGGAAACTCGTTCCTCTCTCTCAAGCCCATGTTACTTCGAGTGGGGGTGAGATCATCACTGTCACCACCATGGAACACTAATGGACGTATTAGCAGTGCACTTAGCACATCATTCTATAGATGTGTGAAGAATCTTGATCATATCCACAACAATGGAATACACAGGGATTGACTCTGAGAGTTGACAGTTTTTTCAGTTACTGTTAATAACATCATATTTACAGCTGGCCCACTGCGTCATTCACACTGTATATTTATGACCTCTGTATACACTACAATGCTTCATCAGTGGGTGCTAATGTCTACTTATTTCATGGAGCCATATACAAGAGGACAGAAATGGGATTTTGAAGCATGGGTTCTCATTCAAACCTGTGGAAACTGCAGTAACACACTACAGTGGAGTAAGGATTTTACATCCTCACTCTGAATTATTCTTAGGCAATGTTCTGTTATCTGGTGGGGTTGAGCAACATTGCTTCATAGGACTCTTGTTTGGGAACTACTAACTGACTTGACTACCACACTTGACTTCTAAAGAAGGAACTGTGTTGTAAAACGAGACGCCTTTGGTTTGCTGATGGGTTGACCTTATAGCTTCTTGTACTTAAATAAAAACGTTGTAAACTGAACTGCTGCACTGTTAGTACGTTGCCTGCTGTACCGATCCATTGCAGTGGAGTAAGGCTAGAAGCAGGAATATTGACTTGGGTTAGTAATGGTAGACTCATTTATGCAGCAACAATCCGTTGAGTGCCTGATAGTGCCTACTCTGTATAATGATGAAAACCTCCCTTTTGAGGTAGCCCATTGTATAACACATTTTGGCATGTTCCGAGGCTGTATAGAGAGCACATACCTTATTAAGTACAGATGATAACTACTTTCCAGTATTTCATGACTACCCCTGCTAAGGACTCATCTGTCCAGTTGATATAAGAACAACAACATTGTTGATTATGCAATATGGATAGGGAGATTCATTGAGCACACATCATTTTTATGACCAACTTTGTAGCCCTCATCCAAACCGTGGAACGTATGTGTTTAAGGAAGAAAAAGTCTCTCTATGCTGTGATTCAGTGAGCTGCCTCCAACCACTGGACAAATTTTACCCATGGCATTCGCTGGTAGTGCATACCATCAGTCTATTTTATGAGCTTCACAAGATAGAAACACCAATGAAACTGCCTGAAGGTAATTATTATTTTACAAAATTTACAACGATCACTATTGACTTCTACTACCTGGTATATAGACAGAAAAACTACAACTTCATCCCACTCTCTTGGAAGGAACCCATTTTACAGTCCAAATTATACAAGCTACACACAGCTGACCCATAACATCAATGTGAAAGACTCGTCCCAGTTTGGTTGGTGTCCATCTAACAGGAATGCGTAATTCATTAGCCTGACAGCTCTGAGGAGGGAGACTGGACACCTCTATGTCCTACATATTAGCAGACTATGAAACAGAAATCCAACAAATCCATCACTTCATCTGGAAAAGTAAACTTTGCATGAAAATCTGAGTTTCTACCACCTGCACACAGACGTGCAGAGATATGGGGGCTATAGTTTTTTTTTTTTTTTTTTCTTCTGAGATAAAGCTGCATTTACAAACTTTTTGGAGTTGCAAGTTTTTAAATGTATTTTTGTTTGTGTAACTGATTGGTTAGTAGGGTTATTAATGTGTCTCATTTCTTTTACAGGACTTTGTACTCTAGTCTATATGAGTGTCACATTTCTACAGTCATTATACTGCATATAGACAGCTCCGGAATTACAACAACATGTTTGTTTACAGTAACATGTTATTTCGTGTATGCATCAGATTTCTTAAGCATTTGAATTAAAACTTCCTTTTTAAAGATGACTTGTCATTATTGTTGATTCATACACGCTGCACATTAACTTAGTTGTGGCATAATTTGTTCAGTTCTTTTTTGTTGCATTATGCTCTTGTCATTCAGACTGTATCAGAAGCAATTCGTTGCATTGGCTTGTGTATCTTCATGACTGAATGCTTTTCTCTGAGAACTCATCACTTCTGCCGTGGGATATTCAGTTTTGAGTCATCTCAGAAACCATGAAATTAGTGACAGTAGGAAAAAAGATCTCCGTGTGTAATTCACAGTGTAGTAATTTGGGTTTTTTGGGTTTGGCTACTTGGTGGAGTTTGTCGTATCATAAAATAGTCTTGTGGTCCATGTTTCTGCTTTGTTGTTGCTCATTAGAGAATAATTTACCTGAAATTGTCACAACTATCAGCCACATCCATATTATTAAGTGCAGGGAATAAGTGTGTTGAAGCACACTGGTGTTTATGTTGTAGAAGTTTTATTAATTGTTAAGTTTTTAGTCATGTGTTGACATTTTTGGCTCAGTGATTGGTGCATGCAGAATAAAGTGGAATGTGTATGTAGTTCATGATCGTTAGAAGATAATGAAGAACCAACACAGCACTGTACGTATCTGCATGTATGCTATTTTGCATTACAAATCTGAATGTTTGCTGTACAAAATGTATTTTTTAATTGCTTAATGTTGCATAACAAAACGGAATTGAAGCCTACAGTGACAGGTTAGTGCATTGTCAGCGTAAATTATTATAGGATTAAGAAATTGTGATGTCTGAAGTACTAATATTTCCCACTGCTGTGGTTTTATCAGGTAATGCCATTTTACAAAAAAAGTAATAACCCCAAAAAGGTAAACAACTACTTCTGGCTGTTCATAATATATTGCCTCTTGTAAATTGTGAGTAAATACCTGTGTCTGTTTTAGGAGGTAGCGGAAGTTCTCATGGGGGTCACACAAACATTCCTAGCAATGAAGAGTGTGGAATACGGGATGTTTGGCGACACAATCTTGAAGAAGAATTCAAGACGATCCGTCAGGTGGTGCAGAAATACCATTATGTGGCAATGGTAATTAAGTCCTTACTACTGTCAAATGTTGTGACTCACTTATTCCTATTAATTACATGAGCACACCTATCAATGCTCTCCTCGATCCCTGTCCCTGCTCCTCCTCCTCCTCCTCCGACTACTACTACTACTACTACTACTACTACTGGAAGTTCTATGGTTCACCTCTACCTACTTTCGTGTTAATGGATGTTACCTGTGCCCTTTTGTAATCAAAGGGCAGATTCCTCTGTTGAACAAGTCTTTGATAACTTAATATCAAGAGTGGCCCTACTTGTTACAAATTCTGTGTGGAACATAGCAGGTAGTGTCCTGCAGCATTATTGAGTTTGAGATGTAAGATGATTTTCAGTGCCACTAGTACTTATTTTGCTATGCCACCTTACGTGAGGTACAGCTATTTAATGATAGCAACATTCTTTGAGTTTTCCTTTGTGAAAGAACATTTTAAGCCAGTATTCAATAAATCAATTTTTGTTATTTTATGATACAGTTCCTGTCTTCTCTGTATAAATCTGGACACTGGTTCATGTTGCACTTAAAACAAGTCTGGACACGGTGTTTGCTCCACTTAAAGAATGACCAAAATTTTTTGGGGTTTTAAGGTGAATCATGGGATAATATTTTGCTGTTGTAGTTATTGAAGGCTCTACACATTGCTGAATGGTTTTCAGTTACTGTTTGTGTATCAGAGGACTTGTGCCTTATTTTGTACCTGTTTCTTTAGAAGCTTCCTGATACTGCCTGTAAACAAGGTGGGATCTCTGTTACGTTTCTTAATTCTGATAGATACACATTGTATTAGAGCTTGGTTGGCAGTTCGTTTGAACTTGGTTCTCAATGTGTTCACTATCTGTGTCAAATGATTATATTTTCTGTCTGAGAAATGAGATAACCTGTGTTTCTTGTTCCTTTTTTTAAACATTTCTCTGCTTAAAATTAGAGCTTGGAATTCAACCAGATCCCAAATCATATAATATGAGTCTTTGCAGGATCATTACTCATCCTGACTAAAATCATTTTCAGTATTACACTAAAACAACTGTAAAACCGAAGCTTGAACTGTCGGTTGTATAGTTGTTTTAATGTTCCATTTGGATGTATTCTAACATCCAAATTGAATTTATTAAAACAGACACTGGAAATGGAAGCTTATGCACTTATAATACTTGATCTGTGTGGTACGAGCCATTTGTAGACTGTGTATAGTATTGTTGTGTGTGGGATCTGTCATCAGCAAAAATTGGCAGATGTTGAACAGTCTGTCAGCCATTAAAGAGGAAACAATGTGTCAACTGTTAAAGATGAATTCTTATGGTTTAACAACAGGATAGTTAAGTTTCAGTCATGTGGTACTGCTAGTCTGTGATCCTCTGCTTCCTATGCTGAAGATAAGATTCCGGCCATTCAAGTTTCCCTAATAGGTTTTGTGTTGATGAGATACATTGCTGTGGTCACAAAACATATGAGCACGGCAGTTTTCATTGTTCTTTCTGTAATGATGCCATTTGGGAGATTGTACATTTCTTTCTCTGCAAAGATTTTTTAACAAAACCCAAAATCAATTAGGATTCTGTTGCAGCCCACTTACCCAAAATTTCTTAGAGAGGAAGGCATGAAATGAGTTTGTAATGAGACGTAGTTTGCTTGTTTCTATTTTTATAGCATACCAGGAGGCACTCTTTTTGGACAATATCTACAAATGGCATTGGAAAGGGGGTGGGGTGATATTGGTACGTACTATATGATGATTTGTGGAGTATTTATGTAATGTTAAGTAGATAGGTATTCATGTATAGGTATTCGTGTTTGGTGTTATTTGCAAGCAGTTTCATCTCTGCATAACTGCTGCAACCTACGTCCATTTGAACCTACTTATCAAACCTTGGTCTCCCTCTATAGACTTTACCTACCATACTTCCTTCCATTATCAAATTGACGATTCCTTGGTGCCTCAGGACATATATCAACCGATCTCTTCTCTTAGTCAAATTGTGCCACAAATTTCTTTTTTTCTCCAATCCAATTCAGTATCTCCTAATTAGTTATTTGATCTTCCCTCTAAGGCTGTGTTCAGAGTGGCGCCAACAATGGGTTGGCAGAAGCAGTCACCAGAGGTGACAGCTTGGTCACGGGATGTCTGATCACCTTTGACATTTGTTAGGACCTATTCTATCAAGGTGGTCTATCTATTTTAACTTCATTGAGTGGGATGGATGCCTCAACACCTCTGTGCTTGGAGACAAGTGCTGTATTGCTGCTTTTGCTGTTAAAAAATGCTGAATGCTCTATATGTCCCGAAAGGAACGTGGTGGGTACTATACACTCCTTCCTCAGTTACAGGAATAACCGGTCAACTTTTACGATTATATGAGATGAAGAGAGAAACATTCTGTTACATATTTGAGATGATGATGATGATGACATTGAAAGGCAAGAGTAGCACCTTTAATTAACTTCAGCAAAAGGCACATGTCAATACCACAACCTTCAATGACCGTCATTCAGTATATATGTAAAAGATAAACATAAATTTTGGAATAAGATACTCTGACCACATAAATCACATTCGGAACCCACCTCATATAACAGAATCACCTCCCTTCTGGCATGAAAATGCCAGTAAGCAGTAATAATAATTTGTAGTCAGCTAATGCCCACAAGCTACAGTTCAAAATAGATACAACACAGTAATTTTAAGAGTAAAATGTGCCATCGTTTCTAATAAAGCGGAGATTTCAGTCCACAGATTCTGAGCTATAGCCCAGTTATATTTTTATTTCTCAGGATACCACAAACTACTTCTATCCTGCATTAAACTTGACAGTTTCTCATAGTCCATATGTTGTGTATGAGAATTTCAGCCCAGTCACATGAAGGAAAAAAAAAATTATTTGAATTTCAGCAACTGTCACCTGAAGTCTGTATGGTCAGGTGATGAGATCAGCTGCATTGTGACTGTTCATGTATTGGCGTACTGTTGGGGAGGGGGGGGGGGGTACCATCTGTCTTTGGCTGTGTTGGTTGTCAACGGATTCTGCCAATGTTGGTGTCACTGAAACCACAACCTAATTTATGACATCATTATGTAGCAGCACATGTCAAAAGCTTCTATTCTATTGTTATCTGAACTTCTGTCCAAGGCTACCCTTCAGAGAAATAGCTTTATAAAAGACTTCCTAACATTTAAATTTATATTCAAGGGTAACAAATTTCTCTTTTTCAGAAATACTTTTCTTTCTGTTGCCAGTCTGCATTTTATATCTTCTCTTCTTTGGGAATCAACAGTTATTTTACTGTTTAAATAGCAAAACTCAACAACTACTTTTATTGTCTAATTCCCTGATCATCCTCCATTAACATCACCTGATTTAATTCAACTAAACTAAATTACCCTTCATTTCTCTTAGGTTTACATTACTGCTTGCTCAGTGTACATATTGGAAAACATTGGGAGAGGCTACAACCCTGTCTCATTCACTTCTTAGCTACTGCTTCCGTTTCATGCCCATCGACTATCATAACTGCAGTACAAGTTGTGTATCTACATTTACATCTACCTAGTGAGGTGGTGCAGTGGTTAGCACACTGGAATTGCATTCAGGAGGACAGTGGCTGAAATCCCTGTCCAGCCGTCCAAATTTAGGTTTTGTATGATTTCCCTAAATCCATTAAGGCAAATGTCAGGATGGTTCCTGTAAAAGGGCATGACTGATTTCCCTCCCTATCCTTCCCTAATCAGAGCTTGTGCTACATATCTAATGGTCTCGATGTTGATGGGACATTAAACTCTAATCTTTCTTCCTTCTTTTTGTAAAAGTCGTAGACAACTTTTTGCTCCCTTGTATTTTACCTTTGCTACCTTCAGAATTTCAAAGAGTGTATGCCAGTCAACATTTTCAAAAGCTTTCTCTAAATTATCAAATGTTCGGAATGTTTTACTTTCTAAGATGAGTTGTAGGGTCATTATTGCCTCATATGTTCCAAACAGATCCTTCCCAGGGTTAGCTTCTACCAATTTTTCTATTCTTCTGAAATATTTTTGTCAGTATTTCACAACCATAACTTGTTAAACTGACACATATCTGCAGGAATAGTTTTATCATGGATGGCTTGTCCGAACGATCTCAACAATTCTGAAGTAATGTCTCAAACTCCAAGGGACTTGTTTCTACTTAGGTCATCAGAGCTCTGTCAAATTCCTCCTCCCCGTACATGATATTGCTTTTGTTTCCTTTCCGTAGCTCTTCTGCACATCCCTTACATCTAGCATCCTTCCCTTCCTTGCTTAGTATGAGGTTGCCATCTGAACTCTTAATAGTCATGGAGTTGCTTTTGTTTTCTCCAAAGATCATGTTAATTTTTCTATAGGTGGCATATAACTTTCCCATAGTTGTACATGCTTCTACAACTTTGAATTTCTTGTGTAGCCTTATTGTGTTGACATTCTATACTTCCTGTCAATCTAATTTTTAGATACTTGTATTAATTTGGCCTGCTTCATTTGCTGTGCTTTTATATTTTCTCCTTTATTCGATTAAATTCAATATCTACTGTGTTATCCAAGGATTTCTACTAGGTCTTGTCTTTTTACGTATTTGATTCCCTGTTATCTTCACTATTTCATCTCTGAAGGCTATCCGTTCATCTCCTAATGGGTTTCTTACCCCTGTTTCAGCCAGTCATTACCTAATACCCTTTCTGAAACTCTCAACAACTTCTAGTCCTTTCAGCTTATCCATGTCTCATCTCCTTCATTTCCTGTCTTTCTGAAATTTCTTCAGTTTTAATGTTTAGTTCTTATAGCGAGAGTCCCCTTCGGCTCCTTGAAATGTTTTTCAGTTTAAAATCTGGTTTCAAAATCTCTGTCTACCATTATGTTATAATCTGTTTGAAATCTTCCAATGTCACTAGTCTCTTCAATGTCTATAACCTTCTTTCACACAATGGAAAATCTGGGATGGAAATAATGACAAGGATAGAATGCAACTCACCATACAGTGGAGATGCAGACAGGAAAAACAAAAAAGGCTGCTAAACATGTGAGTTTTCGGCCAAAAGGCCTTCTAGAGTAGACAACACACACACACACACACACACACACACACACACACACACACACACACACACACATTCATTCAAGAACAGGCTCTGGCCACTGAGGCTGTCCTCAGTGGCCAGACAGTGGTCCTGTGTCTGTGTGTGTGTGTGTGTGTGTGTGTGTGTGTGTGTGTTACATCATCTTTAGAAGGTGTTTTGGCCAAAAGCTCACGTGTCTAGCTGTTTTTTAGTTGTGCTGTCTGCAACTCAACATCTCCTCTGTATGGTGAGAGCGCAGTATACCCTTTCTGTAATACTGACAATATTACGTAAAAGATAGTTGTTATGATATAGTAGAGACTCCGAGTCGCAGATAGGCACAACATCTGTGACTGAGCATCTCCGGTATGTGGTGAGTAGCAACAGTCCTCCTCATAATATTGTCATTATTCCATCCTGACTTTTTGTAATATTGTCATTAACCTTATTTCATGATTTTTAAACCAAGTGTTGGCAATGATTAACTTCTGCTCAGTGCAGAATTGCACTAGAAGGCTTTTAAGTTCATTCATCTCTGTCACTCCATGTTCTCCTACCATTTTTATATATTGTCCTTTTCTTACTATCAAATTCCAGTCTTTTTACCTGCATACCCCCCAACTTAAGGGTAGTAACATTCCTCATTGTGATGCATAGAATGCTAGTTTCATTTCTCCTGATGGCAATGTCCTCCTGAATAGCTGCTGTCTGGAGATCAGAATGGGGGACTAATTTACCTGGGTAGTATTTTACTAAGGAGAATGGAATCATCATTACACCATTCAGTAGAGCTGCATGTACTGTGGAAATATAACAGCTGTAGTTTCCCTTGCTTTCAGCCATTTGCAGTACCGTCATGCAAGTCGATGTTTACTTATGTTGCAAGGCTAGATCAGTCAGCCATCCTGACTGGTGACCCCTTGCAACCACTGAAAATGCTGTTGTCCTCTCCAGGAGCCCCCTGATGTGGCTGCACCTTCGGTAAAGCTACAAGTATCTGTATCATACAGGCACGCAAGCCACCCCAACTTGGCAAGGTCCATGGTTCATGGGGGATATTTATATCTATCAAGGATACTTACATTAAATAAATTTTGCAGAACATTAAGTAGTTCTTTCTATTTAATGTTATTATCATGTTCTGCTATGCACTGGTGGGGAAATTCAGGGATATTTATATCTATCAAGTTATCTTTGAGTGATGGCAGCAATAGTTAAAAGCTTGTTCTGTAAAGTCAGCATGAGTTTTCAATAATCTGCAGCCCACATATAACTGTAAGAATCGAAAGATTTTTGTGACAATTTTTTTTGTAATCTCCTTAGAGGAAACATGTTTCAAACTATTGTGTCTATGTGTGTCTTTAGGCTTTGGACTCCATTGCGACTAAAACATCGCCTATTAACATTTGTGTGTTGTTTGCCGGAGTGAATCAGAATCGTGTGTACTTGGGGGGGGGGGAGGGCACTGAATCGTGGAGCGTATTCCCAGACCCAAAATTGAAGTTAATTGCAGTACATTTTCTGATTAGTAAAGTGTAAAAAATCGTCTGCAGTAAATTATCTTAGATTTTCAGACATAGGTGTTGCTGCTTTCTAAGACAGCACAGACTTACATAAAGTGGCTTTCAACATTACTCTTCAAAGTTTTCAATAATTAAAACTAAAGTTAGCTGCTTTTGTTTACTGTATTTTGACAGTTAAAGATTTACTTTTCTGAGTAACCGAACAATGGAAGAAGCTTTGTTTGAAAAATGAGTTTTAGATACAATGATAATTTCTGTTGAATTATACTGGCTAGTTTGCCAAAGTATGGAATTCTAATCCAGTAACATTGTTTTAACTGAAGAAGCTAATTACTTAGAAACTAAATGAGTGCATAAGTTTCTAACATGTTCTCATCATTAGCTTTATAAATGCTATAGTTATTGACATGGCCTTTTTCATCTACTATATCTACATTATTAATTGGATATATGTTTACATATGAATAATGCTAATGGAGTTTTAGGTTACTGATGTTTTGTGATTAGTTTATTTTTCCAGTAAACTAGTCACACTAATGAAACTTCCTGGCAGATTAAAACTGTGTGCCGGACCGAGACTCCAACTCAGGACCTTTGCCTTTCGCGGGCAAGTGCTCTTGCCCGCAAAAGGCAAAGGTCCCGAGTTCGAGTCTCGGTCTGGCACACAGTTTTAATCTGCCAGGAAGTTTCATATCAGCGCGCACTCCGCTGCAGAGTGAAAATCTCATTCTTGTCACACTAATAAATTTTAAATAACCAAAAGAATGTAATAAACAATAAAGTTAATTTGGTTAAGCCCTGAGTCAATATTTGATATTTTAGGTACAGGTGCCATATATATCGCAATATTGAAAATATTCACAAAAAATAATTGTAGGGGGAAGATGAGCATAAGGATCCACCTGCTTCGGTACAACATCTGCGTGCTTCATCAGTCTCACAAGTTTTAATAAGAAGAGGGATTTTTAGAAATATCATTTCATTTAATTATTCCCAGCACAGTTCGTGTATGTCTTCTCACAAGGGAACCTCCCCATCGCACCCCCCTCAGATTTAGTTATAAATTGGCAGAGTGGATAGGGCTTGAAAAACTGAACACAGATCAATCGAGAAAACAGGAAGAAGTTGTGTGGAACAATGAAAAAAATAAGCAAAATGTACAGACTGAGTAGTCCATGTGCAAGATATGCAACTTCAAAGGTCATTTGTTGTCAGGAGTGCCGTGGTCCTGTGGTTAGCGTGAGCAGCTGTGGAACGAGAGGTCTTTGGTTTAAGTCTTCCCTCTAGTGAAAATTTTAATTTTCTGTTTTCAGAGAATTATTATCAGTCCGTCTGTCCGTCCGATGTGATCATGTTTTTGAGAGTGATAATCACATCCACAAGAAAACCTAAATCGGGCAAGGTAGAAGAATCTTTTTACCCATTCGCCAAGTGTACAAGTTAGGTGGGTCGACAACACATTACTGTCATGTGACGCACATGCCGTCACCAGTGTCGTATAGAATATATCAGACGTGTTTTCCTGTGGAGGAATCGGTTGACCTATGACCTTGCGATCAAATGTTTTCGGTTCCCATTGGAGAGGTATGTCCTTTCGTCTACTAATGACACGGTTTTGCGGTGCGGTCGCAAAACACAGACACTAAACTTATTACAGTGAACAGAGACGTCAATGAACGAACGGACAGATCATAACTTTGCGAAAATAAAGAACATAAATTTTTCACTTGAGGGAGGACTTGAACTAAGGATCTTTCATTCCGCCGCTGCTCACGCTAACCACGGGACCACGGCGCTCCTGAACTCTCATTGTCCTTGTTGTTGCCTATGTTGCGCAAGGACTACTCAGTTTGTATATTTTGCTTATTTTTTTCGTAGTTCCACACAACTTCTTCCTGTTTTCTCGATTGATCTGTGTTCAGTTTTTAAGGCCTATCCACTGTTCCAACTTATAAATAAATCTGAGGGGGTGCGTGGGGAGGTTCCCTTGTCAGACCTGAAACTGTACTTCTCTTATTCCAAACTTAAACTCAAAAATAACTAGGAATGAAGGCGAACCACTAATATCTTTCATGCCTTCAACACAGACTAATTAAACAAGTCAATTACGTAGAGCAAAGATCAGGAAGCCACAGTCCTTAATGATTAAATAAACGTTTTGGAGCGAAAACAAAGCAACGGTACTAGAATTTTGATCAGTTGTATAGAAACCAGCCAACTCGTTTAGCATCTGGAAGAAAGCCAAGGTTATTGAGAAGTCCTCATCCTGTCTGTTAAGTCTCCCCTGACCCAGGGCTCTGGGCAACTTTTCCGTAACTCTGTGCTGTTCTAAAACTCACCAGTCCTTTTGTTCCATCCCTCTACTTTCCCCTTCAGCGCATCTGCCAGAAGAAGGAGCCACTGGCTCCGAAAGCTTGCACATTTCCTTAACTTTTGTGTTTTCCGTCTTGCTGGTGCTTGGTGAGTTGCTATACTACGTTGTGTTATGTGATTGTTTGTTAAAAGTGCAAGACTGTTCTATTGCCATACTTGTACTGATATATTTTATTAATATTTGCAATATTATGTGTCTGATACAAATTAAAAAAAAAAAATGTGTTTTTGATAAGAGCAAGCTTGAATTTTTTTGTGGTAAATCAAAGTAATCTTTAAGCACCTTGAATTTGAATGTTTTGCCTCAAATTGATAGTAGCGAGTGCTTTATAACTGCATACCATTAAGCAATCTTCTAGAAGAATTTTTGTCCAAAACAAAGGAGTAGAAATAGTTTCATTATGTCTAACAAAATGTCTGTGAAACTCAAATGCTGCATAAAGATCTTTTATTGTGATAAAACTTACATTAGTAATGACGATGCTTATTGACAGTTGATGAATGGGAGTTTTTTTCCCCAGGATACTGAGTTCCCTGGTGTTGTGGCACGACCAATTGGCGAATTCCGCAGCACAGCAGACTATCAATATCAATTGCTACGCTGCAATGTCGATCTCTTACGGATTATCCAATTGGGGTTGACGTTTCTAGACGAGAATGGCAAGACACCTGGTGGTGCATACACAACGTGGCAGTTTAACTTCAAATTCAACTTATCGTAAGTTTTAAAAGTCATAAATTATATAGTATCAGTTTTCTGATGAAATTAATGTGTCGGCATAGTATGGAGTAATGTTAAGACTGAGGGCAGAAAGAAACTAGACTTTCATTTCATTAACAATAGTGAATCCCATGTAGTTTTTTAATCTCATTTGAGATGTTGCCAAGGAAAGTAGAGAGACTGTGAGGTTCCAGTTTGCAGTTAATTTGTGACAGGGATACAATTTTCAAAGTACTGTCAGTTTTTATTGTAATTACTTGTCATTGTGGGCATGTCAAAATGTTTTGTTGTTGATGAGAATGGTGGGCCTTTATACCAAATGTGACATTTCACTCAAACGATTTTACGTCACTGTACAGAACAAATGTATGAAAGCTGAGCAACAGTATTTGAATTTTTGTGGCAGAACCCTAGATTCATACTAAATGAATTTCATGTCAGAACATGACAATGTGCTAACCTCATTTCTTAAATCAGTCTATTTTGTGTGGAAATTTCAAGTTTTCTGAGAAAAGAATATTGATAGAAATGGCACCTTTGTCATTAATAATACACTGCTGGGATTGGGGTGGGGGGCCAACACCCTCAAGGGCTGTTCAGCTGCACCAGGGTATAATATGTGCATCTTGAGGGCTTGTAGTGTTAGCAGTTAATTTGTTACATCATAGGTGATCGGGAGGTCTGTCTGTGCACTTTTGTTTTGACTCTGCAGGCAGTAGCTGTGCTACGTTTAGAGGTGAACACAGTTTGCAATATTCATTCTGGGGTACAACCGTGTGCCACCGATGGGTATGTACTGCTGTTGAACAGCTTAAACTATTTGAGCAGGGTTGCATTGTTGGCCTTTGGGAACCTGAATGGACAAATTGATTGATTGCTACACACATTAGGGCACAGTGGATTGGCGGTGTGTCACTGCTGTCAGTAGTGGCCTGTGGAACACTCCCACACCTGTGGACCAGGTTGTGGATATCTGCATAGTACAGATGCATGTCAAGATCAGAGCATTATACAAGCAGCGGTAGCCAACCGCATGTCATCCAGGAATGAAACCAGGGCACATGTTGCCTCTGCTGCATAATCAGGGATCATTGGGAGCTGTTTGCTTGCAGAGGGTTAAAATCATGTATGCCTCTGGCCATATTCCCAGTGACTTCACGACACCACCAAGTATTACTACTGTGATGGTGTGAAAGAGTTGACTGGAGAGTGGAATGGCAGTCTGTTGTCTTCAGTGATGAGAGTAGGTTCTGTCTGAATGTGAATGATGGATGTAACTGTGTATGGTGTATATTTGGTGCCGGCCGCTGTGGCCGAGCGATTCTAGGCACTTCAGTCCAGAACTGCTACGGTCGCAGGTTCGAATCCTGCCTCGGGCATGGATGTGCGTGATGTCCTTAGGTTAGTTAGGCTTAAGTAGTTCTAAGTCTAGGGGACTGATAACCTCAGATGTTAAGTCCCATAGTGCTTAGAGCCATTTGAACCATTTGTATACTTGGTGAGCTGCTTATTCCAGAGTGAACTTGCCCACAATGCCGAGGTCCCATTCCAGGCTTACATCAGTTACAACTCACTTTCATATTGGTGTTTCTGCAGGGTAAAGTAACCAGTGCCTGTATGAGTAGATGTATGTGAGAATACAAATCTGTGTTGCCGCCAATATACTGTGTATTGATGTGACTGTATGGGCAACCTTTACTGTAATTAGTGTTTCATTTGGCCCTACAGTAATCAATTACCTGGCACCTCACTTATCAGTTAAATGACCCATGTTCTTTGGTGTTGCAGTTTTTCCAGTCAGTGTATCTCCAGTGTTCTTTATTTGAGGAGAAAACTTAGTAATGTTATGATAGCCTCATAAGGGGTCTTTACGTGGACCATATTTTATGGCAATATTTGTCCACGAAAGTGTTGCCATCAGCATTGCTGCAGTGTGACTGCTGTAGACATCAGTTTTGTGGTACAGCTGCTTTGCAATATTGTTGTTGGTGTAGTCTTTTGCAGGTAGTTGCCATTGTATTGCTAAGATGTCGCCAATGTTGTCCATCAAATGTGGAGAATATTTAGATTTCAGGACAATATCTGTCTCTGTCCTAGTCTGTAAATGTTTCCATCTCGCTGTCAGTTTTGTTTCCTACTTCTCTCACCAACAGTGCTGCAGTCAAAATACAGTCTGATATCTTCACTTGATAAGGAACTGAATTTCTTTTTGTTATCCATCGTATTTACTGTGCTGCATCAAATTCAGTAAAACATTGCACGATTTTAAAGAGTTTGCAGAGGTGAAAATACGTGTAAACTTCCCATGTGGTTGATTTTTAACTCGTACATTCCAGTGAATGAAATGTAGATAAGGTGCCAAAATGTATTTAAAATTGAGAGCAGAATTATAACATTCCGTATTAGAGTTATTGGGTTTTATATCCAATGGACAGTCATGAGTGATGTGCCTATTCACGTCCTTGTGCATCGTGAATCGTGTAGTCATAAAAATAGTCATATCTCATAAAATGATTGAAGGTATTAAAATATTTATTTATTTATTTTTTTCCAAATGAGTCACATACATTGTATGGTAAACACTTGAAACTTTTTGATTCACCGAGGCGTGGAAGTATGTTGTCCACAGCAGTGAGAGGTCAGTGAATCAGGATGCATACAGATGTCCAAAGCATTCTAGCAAAACCCAAGCAGCACACACACACACACACACACACACACACATCCACATCCACATCCACATCCACATCCACATCCACAGCTCCAGAGGAAATGGCATAGCAGGATGTGTGTATATGTATGCAGCAGTGAAGGGTTAATAGTGAACTACTTCGCTGGTTTTCATGTTGTGGCACTATTTAAGACTTGGAACAAAGGAGTGTTTCTGCTAATAAGCATCAGCACCTTCCTACGGTGAACAGACTGC
The DNA here is from genome assembly GCF_023898315.1 of Schistocerca nitens. Taxonomy (NCBI): domain Eukaryota; kingdom Metazoa; phylum Arthropoda; class Insecta; order Orthoptera; family Acrididae; genus Schistocerca; species Schistocerca nitens. The sequence goes on from NC_064617.1 coordinate 845,236,517, forward strand.
TTCTTTGATTTAAGATGTTCCTCAACATTACTTTTATTTTTGTACCCAGTTTGATAATTACGAGATATAGAGATCATCGATTTCAATCCTTCAAGGGCAGTCAAACCTGTTACCAATGCAACAGGTAGATTGGACAAGATGCTTACCATAGAAATACAAAAAACATACACAGATTTTGTTTGCCTGTTGCTATACTCCAAAGTATGGACACTATAAACTGGCAGTCAGCCTCAAGTGTAAACAAACTAGATTTAAGACTCTCAAAGGGGAGAGGAGAGGAAAAGTGCACGGTTACAAGTCCCGCCTCTGTCTTGCAGGGCACCAGGGCAGCCAGCCTACATCCGTGTTCTGTGTTTCTGCGAAAGCAGAACTGACACATGGTTATAGGGATTCCTGATACCTTATGGTGTGGTGAAGGTCGTAGTTGAAATCTGTGATGGATCTGGATTAGTCTATGTACTTATTTCAAAATAATAAAAGAAAACGATGTGCAAAGTGCAACACACAGAATTCATTAATGACTATTTTACAGTTGCTTGTTGAGGTTGGCTGTGTCGTAAATGAGGTAGTTCAGGCTCGACCTCTACTGTTATTTGGAGCAACCACAGTTCAAAACATTTGCTACCTAAAACTGCCATATTAAAGTGTCCAAATTGCACCAACTTTTGAATTGTAACGAGTTGACAAATGTTTGTGTTTCTTTGTTCTAAGCTGATAGGTCCATGGTAAAGTCCTACATTGCATTACACAGCATGTGTCTTGTATAGACCATCCATATAGACCATCCAACCACCCACAATTGACGAAGTACTAGAGCATTGAACACACTGACGCTTCATTGTGTTTGTGCACTTTTTTTGGTTGCAAACATGTTTTTACACACATTATCTTCCCAAATTGGGCTTCATCTGGTGATGTGCAATACTAGTAACTGGAAATTGGTTACATTTTAGATACTTGTATTTAGAAAATAAAGCTATTTGAAGCTACATTGATTGAGCAAAAGTCATGGGATAGTGATGTGTAGTATTTGGTAGTGTAGAAAAGGGCAGTACCTTGGCTGAGCTGTCATTTGTACTCAGATGATTTGTGTGACAAGGTTTCCGACATGATCATGGCTGCATGACGGGTATTAAGACTTAAAATGCTGAATGGTAGTTGGAGCTAGATGCACGGGATATTCCGTTTTGGAACTTGTTGGGAAATTCGGTATGTCATCACCCACAGTGTCAAGAATGTGCCAGAATACTACATTTCAGTCATTACCTCTCACCATGGGCAATGCAGTGGCTGACGGCCTTTACTTAATGGCTGAGAGCAACAGTGTTTGTATAGAGTTGTGAGTGCTAACAGACAAGCAACACTGCATGAAATAACCACAGAAATACAGGTGGGATGTATGATGAATGTATCCTTTAGGGCAGTGCGGCAAAATTTGGTGTTCATGGGCATCAGCAGCAGATGACGGACGCGAGTGCCTTTGTTAGCAGCGTGACAAAACCTGCTTGGACCCTAGATGACTGGAAAACCATGGCCTGATCAGATGAGTCCCGATTTTAGTTGCTAAGAGCTGGTGGTAGGGTTTGAGTGTGGCAAAGACCCCACAAAGCCCATGGACCCTAGTTGTCAACAAGCAAGCTGGTGTTGGCTCCATAATGGTGTGGGCTGTGCTCTCATGGAATAATTGGGTCCTCTGGTCCAACTAAACTGATCATTGACTGGAATGGTTATGTTTGGCTACTTGGAGAACATTTGCAGCCATTCATGGACTTCGTGTTCTCAACAAATGGAAGTTTTACAGATGAAAAATGAGCCATGTTGGGCCACAGTTGTTCACAATTGGTCCGAAGAACATTCTGGACAATTTGCGCTATTGGTTTGGCCATACCGATCGTCCGACATGAATCCCATCAAACAATTTGGGACATAGTCAAGACATCAATTTGTGCCCAAAATTCTGCACTGGCAACACTTTCACAATTACAAGTAGCTATAGAGGCAGCATGGCTTAATATTTCTGCATGGAACTTCCAACGACTTGTTGAGTCAATGCCATGTCAAGTTACTGCACTGTATGGGTAAAAGGAAATCTGATACAATATTAGGAGGTCGTATCCCAAGACTTTTGTCATCTCATTGTTTCTTTGATAGAATACTTCATTTGGATAAAATTTGCTATGAAATAGCATTCATTATGTAAGATTGTGTTTCCACATTTTGAGACAGAATTTCCACCTATATTTGCATTTATTGTAAATGCAATTTTTTTCAGATTGCTATAGTAATAAGTTACCAGTATGCATTTGGTAGTTAATATGACGCTTTTGCCATTGGTATTGTTTCTAACAAGAAAGTAACCTCATTTTCAGTAACTAACATTGCACTACACATACTTCAGCTCCATTGTTTTTGCACATTTGTTCCATGTGATTAGTATTACTCAATAAACGTCTCCATTTTTTAATGTACAGTTGTAATAGGCATACAGGTCTCTGTAGTATCAGTTGAATACTGCCTCCCTTCCTCCCTCCCCCTTTCTTCTGCCTTCTCTTTATCTTCCCCTCATCCACTGGCTTTTTATATCATGACATTCCGTTGCTGATTCTATTATCTCTTGCTACATTATATTATGTTCTGGGTTTGTACTTTTAGAAACAAATTGTTTATGTCAGTTGTTGTGATAGGGATATAAAGAAACTGTTCATGAAGTGGGATCAGATGTAAACATGTAGAAAGATATAAACTTACTTTGAGAAGCAGGGACTGCACCTGGTAGAAGAGAGGAAATCTGGGAGGTTATGGGACTGGTAAGGTGTAAGGATACAAGGTAAGTCAGTTATTGTAGCATTGAGCCTTACCAGTCTCTTTTTCTCACTAACCGAACACTACTGGAAGCATTAATATGAAAGCAACATATAGTATAAATCATTTTTGACATTGAAACGGCATATGGCATTGACATGGAGGCACAGTATCATATATCAGTTACACAAATGGGGATTTCATGGTTCTCTCTCAATTTTTCGGCGCTTCTTCCTTGCTGATGTCATTTTGGGCTCAGGGTCAGGACTGTTATTGCTGATAAATTCCCCAACTTCACAGTGTCCCTCAGGGGAATGTTTTAAGCATGATTTTTTTCACAGTTTGTCGGTAGCATATAATCCAAAATGAGGAGTCCTGTGAACTGCTCATTGCCAGACTCTGCCTTCCCAGTGAGTTTACTGTATTTAACGTTGAACACTATGTGATTCATAGAACTGTGTATCAGATGAAATGCAATCATCGTTTGAAATTCCAGATCTGCTCTGATTCCCAGAACGTACATGATGCCCTTTTGCAGTTGCAAAGACAGGGAAAGGAGTTGTTATTCTTCTAGGTACTAATACATATGGGGATTCTTGAGAATGAATTTTACTGATGCCGCAGCCAAGGAGGCATGCAGCCTTCTTGACATAATCCACTGTCCTATCCCTCCGCATGCTGTGGTGTCATTGCTGAGAAGGTGCATCATGCATCTTTTGGAGGAAGAGTGGTTGAAGATGACAGATAACAAGCTGTGATCAATAAAAAGAGGCTGGCCAGTTAGAAGAGTGATGTGCGCTTAGCAAATCTTTGACTAGGAAGCAGCTCACTAACCCATAGCTTCTTTCTGGAACTTAATGATCCGCTGGTTATGATGCATGTGACATGCTGATCACATAAAATTACCAAATATGCAGGAACCAGTCGCAAAATCATGTTTCATTTATTCACTTTTGCAAATCGATTTCAACTGATTAACAGCCATCATCGGTGCTTTCAACCAATATGTGCCCTGAGTATTAATACTGTTTGATCTCTGCTTAAGACAGTATTACTACTCAGGGCACATATTGGTTGAAAGCACCGATGATGGCTGTTAATCAGTTGAAATCGATTTGCAATAGTGAATAAATAAAATATGATTTTGCTGCTGGTTGCTGCATATTTGGTAATTTTATGGTTTACGGTCGCTGCATGACTTGGGAACCACATGCTGATTACAGTTAGACACATTTTAACTGAGAGTCGTTTATACAGACGAGAGGGTAGAAACTGGTTTATTGGCAGACCTGCCGTTCTTTATTTTCAGTGATAATGAGATGATATGGCATGTGATTTAAAATTATATGTTTTGTCTGACCTTCCTAAGCTGTTAGGCAGGACATTTTAGTGTGTGTAGGGGATGATTGGCTCATTCAGTTATTACGTTAGTGAACAGCCAATCATGTTTTCTTCATTTGCTTCTTGGTTACTTTCCTGGTCTGCTAACAACATTTTAATAGTTTGTCATATATTGGTTTTTATTTTTGCACCATTAAGAGTGGCTTCGTGTGCTGAGTGTGAGAGATCAGATGTGATCGTGTGTAGCTTTTTTGCATATCTGGATTTTATATGTTCTAGCCTTATTAAAATTGTTCAGTAAATATAAGGATGCTGATAACCATGATGTTAAGCACCATAAATAAACAACAACAACAACAACAACATCTCTTATCACAAGCTTTTCCTCTTGTTCTGAGGAAAGGGACCCTTATTCTGAAACAGCAGTTTTAAGTCTGCGTGTTTCTGTTTGTTGTCATTGAGTGAGTAGATTTCCTCTCCATGCTATAAATATTTTCTGTTCATTAATAACTTTCACAGACATGTGTATTACTATTGCTATTGGCTCTGAATAAAAGTGTGATATCAAAGCCAGTTGTTTCACAGTAAGTTACTTAGTTATGAGTGGACATTTCACAGTTGCATCGATACCTGTGAATGTTTACAGTATCCACATTAACAACAGAACACAAAATAGGTCTCTGACCACTTATTTGAAGCATTTTGAAGATGACTTACTTGTAAGCAGTAATTTAAGTTACTGAAACCAAACAGTATTTCAGTGTTATCTTTACGAGCTTTGTTACAGTGTTATTGTTTCTGGTTTAGGGAAGATATGTATGCTCAAGACAGCATCGACCTGTTGCAGAATTCAGGTATTCAGTTCAAGAAACATGAAGAAGAAGGCATAGACCCTTTAGATTTTGCAGAACTTTTAATGACATCTGGCATTGTTCTAATGGATAATATAAAGTGGCTGTCATTTCACAGGTATGTTCCATAACTTTAAGTAAATCAGTTTTATGGGAATGAAATAACCTTCCTGGTTTATTGTGTGAATTTGGCAGTCCATAGAATTTTATTGTAGCATGCTTGGGGAACTCTGTAATACCACTACTGTACTGTTCCCTTTTGGTGTATGCTGCTGCAATAATCATTAAGACATATTTTGGCTTTAATGATTGTATGCTAGCTGCTGAAAGGGAATGGTACCTCAACACAGACATTTGGCACTTGATTTATTTTTCTTGAAATAATATTCTGGGTAGAACTGTAAAACATTGTAGATAGAAGACGTCTGTAATTGTTTTGAGTACATTATTATTGAAAACTATATATGGGAATAGTTTTCACATTTAAAACACTTCATTTAACATGAGTTTACTTAGATTAAAATGCTATCATTACTTTGTTTTCAGTTTAAAATGTACTTAACATATGATGAGTTATTAAATGTTGCATGAGGGTCATTTCAATTAAAGTGAGGCTAATATTCATTTTTATGGTTAGGAGATATACATGTTGAAATCATTCCTTAGTTAAGTATCTGCTTTATTTTTGAAAATAGTTTTAGCATTTAGTTGGCAGCAGTTTAGCATTTAGCATAGCATTTAGTTACTCTCTTTGTGATATTGCATACTTAGATACCTCTTCGTACACTTTATTGTAATTGGTTAATTCAGCATCAGTTAATGTGATTTCATATTGCTCATGATGTATTCACATAACTTGAGGTACTATAATAATATCCTGTAAATAAATTTAAAACTCATTAACAATTAAAAATAGAAAGAAACTGCTACTTTCAAGCAGCATCAAACACATTCGCACATAGAAAAAAAGTTAGGCAATAAATATATAATTCTCTGGCCACTGCCTTTCCAAATGAGATTAAAATCACTTATCCATTACAGTATTATTCCATAAATATGCAATTATCAATATGAAGACTTGTTGGAACATTACATTAAATCACATCATATTATGCATGTTTCACCATAGGTTACTCAGAATGGGGGACAGAGCGAGGTGGCACAATGGTTAGCATGTTGTATTCATATTTGGGAGTATAAGAGTTCAAATCTGCAGCTGGCTATTCAGATTTAGATTTTCTGAAATTTTCCTAAATAGCTCCAGGCCATTGCTGGGATGGCTTCTTTGAAAAGGTACTGCTGAGTTCTTTCCCGTACCAGAAATATTCCAAGCCTATGCTCCGTCTCTGATGACCTCAATGTCGATGTGGTATTAACACTACAGAGTTGGAACCTGAGTCTCCCTCAGGCACTGCCTATATCTAGTACCCAAGTGACAATCTTGCTCTGTCGGAGAAGTGTTGTACTGTAAGGGGGAAGGGGGAGGGAAAGGAAGGTAGTTCCCTCCCCCCCCCCCTACCCCTTAGGAACATAATCGTCAGAAACTGAGCTCGTGTCTTTTCCTGCCACAGAGACAAAAGTTTTAGTCCATTATCAATTTGAAGAAATCAGAAAATGTAATAGGTACTGACTAGTAGCAAGTGTACTCAGAACCATTGTTGTGAAGTATTGAAACTATTTCGCCATTCAGCATGAGACTAATATCAGCTGGATCGTGCATATGCTCTTGTTTTTGTAGAGGTGGTGTGTCCTTCTCTTCTTATTGTTATACATTTGTCTCATCTCTCTCACTGTTTACCTGATACCTTTATCTAATTATTAATATTATTGCATGGTGAATTTGTTAGTTTTGAAAGCCCTTTGTGTATTATTTTGGATAAATTTTTGTTCATGCTTTCATAAGCAATAAATAAGTAGTTGTAGTATCATATGGAAATGAAACCATAAAGGAAAAAAATGGTATAGTAATAGCATTTTTAAACATTTAGAAAATTATTTATTAGTTTTCCATATCCACACAATGACAAAACTGTCACAGAGCTTTTTTTAAATAAAGAAGTGGATATCACTGTAAAAAATGCATTTTGTTGAAGATTTTCCCATCATTTAGCCTACTGACGTCCACATGGTGACAGAATAAGCAAATTACAACATTAGCTGATCCACTTGTCAGAGTCTGAGAGACTTTTTTTTTTTTTAATTAGACATCAAAAAGCATGAAGTGAAGTGTTCAACACTAGAACAATGAAATGTGTCAAAAGACACCTTTAGACTTTTTTCTGCTGTAATGAATTGCATTTACAACATTTTTCCACCAAACTTTGCGAATTTTCCTTGGTTTTTCTTTTTTTTTTCTTTTTTTGACAATAGTATGCTGTAATTTGCTGAATTTTCACAATTTCACGAAAATTTCAGGAAGCATTCCCAGAACAGCGAGATGGGTCATTTGACTGCTGGCACAACTCCTTTTTAGAATGTTGCAGTTTGTCATAATCACAAAGGTACTAGTGTTCCGTTTGGCATTGGTTAACAATCTCTGCCTCACACGATGTTTATACACGTTGCTGAAAAGTGTAAAATAACTTTTTCGTTCTATTTCTCATGTTGCTGCTGTTACTCACCTTGTTAGTTGGGTAGTGTTTTTTGAGCCAAAACAGAAGTTTCCTTTTATGGCAGATCATCGTGGTCATACTAATGAAGAGATTTTGCGTGGTATAGAGAACTGTGATAATGGATCAGAAGTGACTTACTGGATTCAGACGGTGATTTTTCTGCCAGAGATAACTTGGAAAGATAATGAGACTGAGGAGGAGTTGTGGCGTGTCCCCTGGCTTCCTGTTTTTTTGATTAGATTTCTGTTAGTTAAGTTTCTGCCACTGTGTCCAGTGAAACTTTGTATCTTCAGTGTAGAATGAATACCTCCTATCCAAAAAATAAATAATTTTTTTTTTAAAATATTAGGCAGAAAACCCTGTATCTCCACTGTCAGTAAGCCAGGGAGAGGTAATGACGTAGGTGCTGTGCTCTATTGGGAGGAAAACAGAAACCATATACAGTGCAAGGCAATTGTGTTAAGTGAGAAAACCTTGCATAACTATCATAATCCAACAATATGTTTTTCTTTCGACTCGTGTTAGTCTTGGGGATGTGCCAAGGTTTCCAGACTGTTTTGGTTCATCAATCCCAATTTTTCAATACATTTAAACCTCCATTTGTTACCATTCACTGGTGCATTCTTCACATATGTTAAGACTCTCAGGAGCTGTCATCGAAAATGGAATTGCAACCTGGGCGTACGCCTACATTGAGGGTCATAACATGCACAAAAAACAGGAGGAACCTTTTTATTCCTTATTATTCGGCTGGCTAGAACACTCTCCCTATTTCACTGTGTCAAAACGTTTCTCCCCAGCCTTTGATGACTTTCGACAGGTAACTTCATGTGCACAAAACCACACTTCTCATTCTCAGCACTGCGTAATTAGCAAGTTAACAGTGTTGGAATACTAATCTTGACTTCACAGAAGTAGACATGCCCAGCTTATAACTAAGATTCAAAACTACTAATAGCTTTTTCTGCCTTTTACAGTGCTATTAATACTGAGAAAACTAAACAGTGTAATGGCCGCTCCACCAACAAGCCAAATTAGAAATGGATTTGTCCACGTGAAAGGGCATGGATGCATTTATAGGTAATGTTAATGTTCACCTGCTTTTCGCCAGCTTCATGATGCAGCTCTCAATGCAGCGACATCAGTCTGTGTCCCATCTGCTCCTGTCTCGTGCTCTAGGAGGTCTGTCATTAGCAGCAGTTGAAGCACTGCTACCTCCAGGCCTTTCGTCTGTCAAGGTTTTTGGGCTTTCTATTACTTTAATATATTAAGCCTTTCCTTGGCTCAGAAAAATTTACATTTCGTATTTACTATTTTAGATTACTCTCTACACTTCTCCTCTTTAATACTGACAAATTTAACATCACAACTATTTCATAGTTCCTGTATAAACATGCTATTTGGAACCCATTACTACCTTTCCATCAATGACAGGCTCCTTGCTTGTTGCCAGCTCCACTCACTCCTCTCTGCTTTGATTCACAACGTCACAGCAACTCAATTTTTTTTTTAAAAAAGAGAAAAAAATTCTTTTGGTCACAAAACATAACAGTTACAGAGTTACTGTGGGTAGATGTCTCCCACATCAGTTCTTTCCATAATAATCTTGGGAGTCAACTGTCACAACATTGAAGATGGCAACTAGAGACAGAACAGAATGTGAAGTCGCTAACATGCCTTCACTTAGGAGGAGGGCCCATTGCATATGGTTGCCACAGAGTGGATGGCTGTCATCGGTGCCTTTAGACTTCTTTTTGAAGAATCAATACTGCATGTCATAAAACAAGAGAATCAAATTCTTGGAATGAAGCAGCAATCACCAGTTGGACTGTATCGTTGAATGAATTGGAGGCAATGATTGCTACTGTGTACACTAGAGGAGGTACTTTTTGTGCTAAAGATGTCTCCTTGGATGACTTTTGGTCATGTTTTTGGGGGCCTAATTTTATTGGGCATAAAACGACAAGTGACGGATTCTGTGAACTTACAGAATCCTTTAGTTTTGGTGAGAAGTCTTTCTGAGCTCAACAAATCCATGCTGACAACTGCACTTTTATTTCTGAAACATGGAACAAGTTCATGAAAAATTGCCTCCTCTGTTACTGCCATGGTGAAAATTTTACAACTGGTGAGCACTGGTGCAGGTTTAGCCAGTTTACACCTAACAAACCTGACAAATATGGACTCAAGTTTTGGATAGCCACAGATGTGGCATCAAAGTACATTTGAAATACTTTCCCATAACTTGGTGAGGAGGAGGAGGACCAACCAGACATTGTGGGAGTATGTTGTTCTTTGCCCCTTGAAGCTATTTCTAAATGAGGGAAGAAACATAACAGACAGCCTCTTCACCTCTATTGAGCTTGCCAAGAAACTTCGACGGAAGAAAATATTGCTAGTAAGAACAATGAACAAGTTTTGCTGAGAAATCACTATTTATGTGAAGAAGCATTTTGACAAAAATTCCATTATCTTGAAAAAGACTGATAAACCAGAACACTCCGTGACGACATACTTCAGGAATTAGAGTAAGAATTTCATTAATCTCAGTGCAATGCATCCTGAAGTTTCAATCGGCGAAGAAGGAAAGAAAAAATCTGAAAATGTTATCTTCTGTAATGGCACAAAGTATGGTATGTAATGGCACAAATTATGGTATGGATGTCTTCGATCAAATCGCTCACAAATATTGAACTGAGTTTGCTTTTAGGAAATGACAGGTACATGTCTTCTACCATATGCTAGACATGGTAGAAATAAATGTGGATCATATACAAGCAAATAAATGAAAATAACATGCAGAGAAAAATGTTTATTCTTCAGCTGATAAATGAACTCGTGATTGGGAAACAGCAAAGATCAGCAAGAAAGCTAGTTGAATGAAGAATTAGCTGTAGGGCCAGACAATGCAGGAAAGAGAAGGAATCGTCAAATTGGAATGTGCAAAGGAAACAAGACCAGTGGCATCTGTGAGAAATCGAAAAAATGTCATCTGCAGACAACTTGTACGAAAAATACCAATAATCAGCTCGAAGCAGAATTTCAGTGTGTAGAAACAAACAAATGAAATTAATGAAGAAATGTCAGAAACAGGTCACATTTCTGTATAGAATTGCAGTGGTTTGTATCTGAAACAGTAATCTAAAAATGTTTGAACTTTGAGGTAAAGATTTGATTAACACATTCACACTGACACTGACACACTATGGGGCGGCATGCTTATTTACACTGCCCTTCATGTAGCAATCCTGCTTTTCCTGTTTCTCACCGTGGGGCAGCAGTGTCATTCAAATGCCATAGGCTACTATTTTAATACGTTGACCTCTTATTTTGAAAGTGGCGTAAGATAACATAAAAATAGATGAGATTAATCACAAATTATGTGCTATCTCAGTTGTTCAGAAAGCTCTGTAGTTGAAGGGTCACACAAAATTGTATTCGCAGCTGTTCGTTGTACCTGACTGACGGATAATGCATCGTACATCATTGTTTCGCAGGTATCATAACTCGTAGAAACAAGTGTGAGCCACAGGCGGCACACATTGCCTGATGGGAGTCCACGGGTGGCACAAGCATACAGCTGAATGGATAAAGTAAAGACCTTATTTTAACCATGTTGTGAATTTTTAATTCAAATCTCATTAAGGTTCAAATGACCCTTTCCCGTTGTTCTAGGGATATCGCATTTTTCGCTGTTGTAGGGTTAAAGGGTATGTTTTGAGCCAGATAAATGAGTTAAACGTGTCTCAAACAATCTTAAAGATATTATCACCGTATATTTAATTTAAAGATTTTTTTACTCATTGTGTTATAGTACATGATAGTTAGGCAGTTATCTCAGGCATGGGCAGTCATAAAAATTGAAACACCCATTTGAAACTTTTGTAGCTCTTGTCTTGAAAGATTTCTCAGTTGTGCTCAGGGGAAATATTGGTTTTGATTTCTCGAAACAAATGAAGAATAATGGCAGTTAATTTAGCTTGAACAATATAGCTGTCATCATAGGAGATACAGTAAAACCCGTATTTTACATTTCTGCATGGTCCAGACTTAAAAAACGTTAAAACCCCCAAAACACGAGCAAAAATTGTAATTGGCATATATGATTAAGAATTATAATCCTCTCCAATACTTTGTATAAAATGTAAGTGAAGGAAATTAAATGTACAATACAGTGTTTGTTCAGTAAGTTGTGGTTATGAATTTCATAAGTTCTTAAAAAATCAGATGTGTAACAACAAATAAAAACTCATCAAAAAATTGAAATTGGTATCTGAGTACAAGATAATCGAGCATGTTTTCCGGCATGCTATGACCACAAACTGTATGTTCAATACACATGTTTTTGAGAGATCATCCTTTGTACTCACCCAGAAAAAAGCAAAATTTGATGAACATGTTGAATTAAACCAAAAACATCACAGCTAATTGGTAAAACCATAAGCATAAATGCTAACATCTGCTTAATGACATACTTTGCCACCATTGCTGTTACTGTTCAATGCTTTTCTTTCGAGCCACATTCCTACACTCACCACTGTTAACATGTTGTTTTAGGCTTGATGAGAGTAACGGAGACATGAAAAAATGAGTTTACTTCCCCAATTGACGTTACAAGCTTACAAGTTAGCTCAGTGAATTTCTGTACATTGTGTAAAATGTATATTTGAAAGAAAGCTCAGGTGAGCTGCAGTTTCGTTTCATGACCTCCATCACTGCTGCCAATCTTTGCGATTTACAGTGTGTGGTGTGTTTTGTGGAAAGTATATACATGAGTAGTGTATGTAGTTGTTACCAGCTGTATCATATCAGATTTGAAAACCTTTGTTCTATTTCTGTGTGAAATCTCTGTCATAGTGCGTCATCTACATGAAAAGTATATTTTCAGCACTTCACAAAATGCTTTCACCCCTACCAGCACTCCCGTCACTGAAGGACCACTCCCCCTCTCCACAAATCCAGTAGGCAAGGTCATTTTACATGTGTTAGTATGGTGCACTGGCTGTGCTGCCTACTGCGTGACTCAACAAGTTGCCAGTCAATAAGAGTTCACTATCTGGAAATGGGCAATGTTTCCTCAATTATGACTGAACATGTTCTTAGAGACTCAGTGTTGGACTTTAAAAGGTTGACAATTGATATTGTTGCTGGATCCAGTACATCAGAAATATATGCACAATAAAAGGTGGAGGCTGGGCCCCTTCATCACTTATGGCTCGGTCTGAAATACTTCACGTTGACTGTCTTGTTTTTCCATTACCACTGCTACCTAGCAGTAGTTCTATCATAACTGTGCGGTTAAGTTAAATTTGGTAAGTTGTTTGGCAATATTGATCGTGGATTATGTCAGCATTTCCTCCCTCACACCTCCTCTCTCACATCGGCCTAAATTATTCCCTTAACTCCGCCACCACCTGTGGTGTGAACCATCTGTGCTCTGTGCCACTTATAACTCGTTCAGCCACATCAAATGTCAGTAGGAAGAAAATGGGAGAAGTGAGATGTCAAGTAAAAACTTAGAATCGAGGTAAACCTTACTAGGAAGAAATGTGAAATCAGGGAATTTTTACCGTAGGTCTTATGGATTTTTCACAGGGACTGTGAATTTATGGTGTAGAATGGCAAAAAAACGTAAAATTGGAGAATGTAAAATCAAAGTTCCAGTGTATATTTATGGAGTTACAGTATCTTTGATACTGGTATCTTCATTCTGAAAATCAGTCAAAACTTAAGAAAATAGATCATAGTTCTCTCTGACAGGCTGCCCCTACCATGTCCACGTGACAGAAACAACTTGTAAGTGCCTTTTGTTCCACTTCCAAGTGGTATCCATATTTTCTGCAGTATTGAGTTGCCCCCCCCCCCCCCCCCCCCGCCCCACCACCATTCTCTCTCTCTCTCTCTCTCTCTCTCTCTCTCTCTCTCTGTGTGTGTGTGTGTGTGTGTGTGTGTGTGTGTGTGTGTGTGTGTGTGTGTGTGTGTGTGTGTGTGCGCGCGCAATGCCAGGAGATCACCAAGATTGCCTGGCCCCAGTATTGTTACTGATTTAGAAACACCCAAGGAACACATGCAGCTTAAGGTGTGCTGCAGTTGCGAGTAACTTATTAACTTATAATCATGAACTTTTATCTGTGTTTCAGATATGTTTACATGTATTGTGATGAAAAAAGTTCCTTTGCCTAATGTGATACTAGCCATAAACTACATAAAATTTCTGTTTAGGTATTTGTCAAATCAGTTTCAATTACCTTGATCAAGAAACTGAATTTTTAGTTACATGTTTGTAGGATCAGAAATAGATAGGCCCAGTAGAAATGATATTAAAATGTACGTGATAAACATAGTGATCTTTTTATTGTTATGGAACTAATCATAGATTTACCAATGCATCTGTGCACAAATGAAGCATTGCAAGTCACATTTGGCTTAAATTATTTTGAGTGTTCTTGTTTCTAAGCAGGTGAAGATATACTGTATCTAAACAGTTTGTTAGCATAACATGTTCACATAAACTCAAGCTTCTAACATGTTCAAAATTTTATGATCATCACGGAATGTAGTCACATAATCATGTATATCAATGTAAACCTTGTTACAGGGAATGGGCAACAAATAAAACACAGTACAACTCTTCCAGAGACCATTTCTTTATGCTTCAGTAGTGTATGTTTTAATGAGTTGAATCTAGTGCGTGATTAAGTGAATATGTCATGACTAACGAAAATTTTAAGCCAGAGTAGGACTCTACTTAGGCTACAGGTCCAGTCTGTCACAATTTTTTAAGTTTCCCCATTGATATATTTCAGTGCCCAGTAACAGCTAATGTCTTTATTTCCTGTGGCTCAATCATAAATGGCTACAGGATCAAAAATAGTTTTTGTTCTTTCGGACATGTCCAAGAGACAGCAGCTCTTGTTACTGGCCACAAGTGTCTTGTGCTGGTTTTGGGAGGGTGAGTTTCCCTTTAGTGATGCAGATGGACATCTGGAGACTAAATAAATTGATAATCAACATGGAACTTGATGTGAACACTGCAAGGCTTTGAGACAAGGTTCTGTTGTTAAATGGAGTGGTCTTGTCTTCCTCTGAGTTGGAAGGTGATGACATATTTCGACAGTTGTAAGAGGCTTACATTGTGCTGTAGAATATGATCTGCTGTGCAACATGGCATGCTTTCCACATGTTCAGAGTACTACTAGAAGCAAAAAAGCAGTAATATGGGTCGTTTTGTTTGTCACATAATAACACTCTTAACAAAGAAACACGTGTCTAACAAGGAGACACCCCGACTGATGGGATCGGCGTTTCAAAACCATCTATATGGTGATAAAAGTTATGGTCCCAGGCATCTCAGCATGGAGCCATTCTCCCTCTTGGGCCCTCATTTGTGAGTAAGGCCAAATTTCTTAGGCCAGTTTGCTTTGTCAGATACTTTTGGTGTAGTGGAATAGTGCACTTTAGTAAAATGTTGCTTTTTGTCAGATTTATTTGATCCTACTTAGTGCCTCGTCTTAGATTTAATTAAAGAAAGTGACCGTCTTCTGTTTACTGAAAACAGCTGGCATGTATAAACATTACATGAAACCTATGTGTATTGTGTATATGGGGTGGAGAAGCACATTCAAAATGCAAAGGGTGTTGTGTTTCAGAACTTAGTGTGATGCTATAAATATGGAAAGGCATCTTGTAATCTTGGTTTTAATAATATGTTTTTCCTTTTTTAGGCAAGGAGATGGAAATACACTTACGATCTTCAAAGGAGATTACAGTAGCTTACAATCGCAGATTTGTATAAGTGAAAATGAGGAAAGATATAAAGCAAGTTCATTGTCACCATTGATTTTTATTTGTTGATTGAAAAGGGAATTAAAGAACTGTTGTTGCATGTTAAGGATGGAAAATTAGCACAATACAGTTCATTGATGAAGCAACAGTGGTAGATAGCTGAAATTGTATAGGCATTGAGTTTTGTGCTAAATGTAATAGAATGTGTGTTAGCTGTTGGTTAAGATATGCACAAGAGAAGGAAGCTTCACAGGCAGTCATATTAGAGGACTAAATGTTGAAGCCAAGAAAGAGAATCTTGATAGCTACACATAAGGCATACAAGCAAGGACTAGGCCAAAAGGTTTTTGTAACAGTAAATAGCAGCTAATATCCAAGAATGTAAAAATTGTGCCTAGTTTTGAATGTATTAAAATGAATCTGAAATTTGTAAAGAAATTTGTAAAATGAACTATAATAAGCATAAAGCACCAGAAAGTATTTGGCAAGCTTACAGATATACGTAATTAGCTCCTTTTGAACTTAAACACATCAGGTCATATTTCATTTATCATTTTAAAGGATTTTCAATGCTAAGATTACGACTCTGCCACTGTGAACTGTGTACATACACTCAGATTTTGTTGTTATATGTTAACATTAACAGGAGGAGGGGTATTAGTTTAATTACATTTTGCATTTATGTTGGAAAAATGACTCCTCATTTAGTGACTGAGAACTGTCAAACTAACAGCATGAAAAAAAGCAATTTCTCAGTTTATATCATGCTGTTCTTCTGTTACTATATACTAGCCATTCCGTAGGGACTATGATGAATATTTGATCAAATTTCTTTGTCAAAGAAATTTGAAAGTGTAATACCGGCCCAAACAACATAAAATAAATTAGAATTTTGCATGATGTTCTAAAACTTTAAAAATAGAAATATTAACTGAGTGGTTGTGTAACAATCCTCACATGAAAAAGGTTGTTGGTTTGAACCTTGTCAATTTCAAAGAAACTTTTTATTTTTAGATCTTTATCAAAATTACTTTAATCATTATTCTTATTCATTTAATTAGTTTAAATGTAATTATTTGTCACTTTATTTTAATCCAAGTATTAACTTTTTCATTCACTCTCATTTTTTCTCCCTACCATTCTGTCTCCACTTGGAATCTTTGTGCCTGTGAATGTAGTTATTTTTATCTATCGTAAGATTTAAACATTTGAAAATGTTAATCTATTTTGGTTAAAAAACAAAAGATAAAATAGTCTATTTATAGTGAATCTGCAATAGTGTATTTTTTATTGCAAGATGTACACTTTTTGGATGGCAGTCTTCAAACACGCATTTAAAACGTAAATTCTTATTGCACTGTGGACAAAATAACACACTAAAAATTAAACGAAACTCAAGCAAAATGAGTAGTAGTAGTAGTAGTAGTAGTAGTAGTAGTAATGATGATGAATGCAGTAACAGAGACAAAATTATAAGATTATGGAAGAAATTAAATCGAGGTTAATACAGAACGACAATTAAATCACATTAACAAAGATTACAAGGGGAAAAAGAATTATAGGAAGAAAAATTAGAGCAAATGAAATATTAATATGGTGATTAAAATTATGTGCTGAAGGAAAAGAAATAAAAGCACACATTTAAACCATTATTTGAAGAAAAAAAAGAAGAAGAAGAAATAATGAACAAAGTCATTTTGATAAAGATTTAAAAATGAAATATTTAAAAGAACTTGACGAGATTTGAACCCAGAACCTTTTGCTTTTGAGTTCTTTATGTTAAAACATTACATTATGCACCCAATATGTACAATGTTATCATTTTTGAAGCAGTAGAGCATCATGCAAACTTCGGATTTTTTTGATTAATCATAAATGGGACCCAACAGAGGTGGATGGCTGCAGAGCATGATACCTGAAACCCTAACCCACATCACTATTAGGATGATTTGAAAGAGTCCATCCCACCGATGGGACCACACCTTGTAAGTGGATAAGTATTAGATTACGAGAAGTTGTCATAACGTTTTAGTTATTACCTCAAAAAATAAGGTTATATTATTAATTTTTGTACCTGCAGGCTTATGTCTGCATTCCTGGTGACTGCTGAGAAATACTTGCACCAGAATACCGTAGCACGCCTGACAAAATGGCACAATCCATTCATGAAGTGAAATATCGTGGGTTAATTAGTTTCCAGCAGTAGCAGAATTTTTGCAGCTTTGTCGGGCAAAACAGTTGAAAAAGCTGTCTGAATTGACCTGACAGCTGTAACAATTTTGCTACTGCTGAAAGTGAGTTACTGCATGATATTCCACCTAGCCAATGGGCTGTACAGTTTTAACTCCTCTAACAATGTGCTACAGCACTGTGGTGTTGGGATTTCAATGTGTACCTTTATTGTAGACGTGTACTGGCGAACAAACAAAAAATTAAATAACTGCTTTGTTATGTAATGTTGAAGTAAAGGCCACCTGTTTTTTATCCATCCATTCCAGCACATTACACACTGTGCTAAGTTCACCTTTCTTGAGTCTCGCATTTTCAAGGAATCGAGTACATTCTTCCTATTTAATTGAAGTGTGCCCGTTACATTCATGCCTCTGTTCTTCCAAAAGTGTCACAAACACATGCAATTGTATTACTTTGGTGCATAAATTCGTAGTGTTTTTCGATAAGTTTTTAAACACAACAATAAACTTTTATATGTATATTATAACAGAGACTTTAGTCATCAATAATATATTCTCATTCACTATTTACAACAGTCTGCATATTCTGGGGTAACTGACAGATTCCGTGACTGTAAAAATCATGCGGTTTTGAGACAAACAACTTGTTGAGACATATTCAGGGTGCATTTTCATCCGAAAAAGGAAGTTGAAAAGGTGAAAATTTGAGGGCGCAAGATCAGTTGAATAAGGTTGGTGAAGAATAACTTCCCAACCCAATTCATGTGCAGTGTTTTTTGTTAGTCTAGCAGAATGCAAGCAGGTGTTATCATGCTGTAGCCTAACACTTCAGGCACTCTTTGTGGTGTTTGCTCTTGGATTGCGTTTGTGAGATGTCTCAGTTGTTTACAGTAAATGTCACCTGGGGAAGCAGTTCATACAGGGTGACACACGAGAGATGGACGGTTTTTAATGAAATTAATGCATGTTTATTTACACAAAATCAAAGCTCATTATTTGCCATTTTAGGTAACAAAGTTATTTGTGAAAAATAATGTCGTTAAGGTGATGACCATCATTTCGAATGCAGGACTCAAGTCTCTTCTCAAAATCCTCCATCACATGGACTAAAATCTCTGCAGGGATGGCAGCAATTTCTTGCGTGATTGCATTCTTCAACTCGTCCAAATTTCGTGGTTTGTGGTTAGAGACACAGTTCTTAAAGTACCCTCACAGAAAAAAGTCATACTGACAAGTCGAGTGACCTGGGAGGCCAAGGAACATTACCAAAACGTGAGATAATCCGGCCAGGAGACATGCGTCTAAGAACTGTCATTGAAGTGTATACATGCCAGGAGACATGCGTCTAAGAACTGTCATTGAAGTGTTTGCGGTGTGCGATGTTGCCCCATCCTGCTGGAACCAAACGTGTTTTAAAGGGATTCGTCGTCTTCTTAGTTCTGGTTTCAAGAATGTTTCAAGCATACGAATTTAACGAACTGAATTAACAGTAACTGTGGCCCCATTCTCTTAAAAAAAATAAGGTCCTATAAAGCCAACAGAGCCAAGAGCACACCAGACTGTTCCTTTTTCTGAGTGTGGAGGACACTGGTGGATAAGGTGTGGATGCTCTGGAGCCCAGTAACGTAGGTTTTGCTTATTAACGGTCCTGTTTAAATGAAAATGAGCTTCATCACTCATCAATAAAATTTCATTTTCATTCGATCCCAAAATCACTTGCATTCTGTAAGCGAAGTCTTCTCGTACAGCAAAATCAGTTTCCTTAAGTTGTTGGACAATGAGCATTTTGTAGGGATGGAATTTTAATTCTTTATGCAAAATTTGTCTAACCTATTCACGATTGATTCGTAACTCACTTGCATGACGTCTAGCTGACCGTCCTGGGCTTCTGACTGCTGCTTGTCTTACCCTTTCAACATTTTCTGGTGTCGTTACTCTGCATCTCGGGCCAGGTCGCTTCTTATCCAGTATGTTTCCAGTTGATCTGAAGTTTTCCACCCATCTGAGGATTGTGTTACAGCTCGGAACAGCTCTATGTCGACCGACATTAAACCGCGCATGAAACAATCGCTGCATAGCAATAATAGACTCACCACTTTTCACAAAACTGTCATAGACAAACAATCAACGTTGCAAGTCCCACTGCTCCATAGTGACTGAGTAAATGAAATGGCGTCTTGTGTGGATCAGAACTATCCCCCACCACGACCACCTCCCATCACTGCGCCCTCAGTACTATGCAGTTCAAAACCATCCGTCTCCCGTGTGTCACCCTGTAGTATACCACTCCATTGTTGTTCCACCAGATGTATAACACTTACTTTCATGGATGCACGCAGGTCTTTGTACAGGAAGTTGCTGCTGTGTGTGACTCAACTATTCCTTTCTTTTCCTTATGTCTGCATAAAGACGCAATTTCTTGTCACCAGTAACGATACAGGATAGGTATTCATGACGAGCAACCAGAGGTTCACATTTGACCATCTGCTGACTTCTGTGTTTTTGGCTTAGAGCATGTGGTAGGTGTACACTAGATTTTTCAACGTACACCATTGCATGCAAATATTGCATGATGTTGGAATGATCACAGTTCATCACATTTGCCAGTTCTCGAGTACAGTTATAAAATGTATACTGGGCACGTCTGATCGGCAGATCTTTCCACTGAGACAGTAAGACACTGAAGCCTTTGTGTGCTTCTATGTTTAAGGTTCTGACATGAGGTACTACCTGAAAGTTATTGGCCATTTGCATAAAGCAGTCTGAAGAAAACGACTGGAATTGTGGCGAAACCATACGTGAAAATTACATCACGATAGTGCTCCTGCTCACATCTCAATGCGTGTTTGTGATTTTTTGACAAAAAACAAAGCCAGAGGCTGAGATCACAAACTTTCAGCAAAGTGTTAATTATGTCATGGGAATCAAAGCCACATAATTAGTGAAAGGAGTGTCAAGTTTCAGCATCACAGAGGTGAACACTATGAGGAAAGTAAATACTCAGGTGACTGGAGGGGATACAAATGTGGTATTTATGTTAAGTCCCTATGCTAACAGAGTATATAAAGCCTTACAAGATGTTGTAAATGCCAAAAGTTTGGACCTATAACTATTGGTTGTAAGGACAAAGGTATGTGTGGATGTGTGCTGGACATTGATCAAGGACACATGAAGAAAATTAATTATTTGTTTCCATCAAAGTATCTAAATTGTTCAGGTGATCATCCTGTGTGCATCAAGGTTTGTTGTGTTTATAGTGAAGAAAGAAAAATGAACTGAAGGTGACTATCAGATTCGTGTGTAGTCCCAAGGGGCTCACCACTCTTTGGTGAATTCGTGCTTGGCTTACATGGGACCCCAGCCATTGCAGCACTTCTTTTCTTTCCGTGCTGCATGACTATCCTCCAGCTATTCTTTTTCCTCTCCCGTGGGAAACATGTATTGGATAGTTTCCGGAATGCACTCCAAATTTTGGATACCCGGACATCAGAACAGTCCCTCATCTGTTTTTTCTTTCTTTCTTTCTTCATTCTCTTTTTCCTCCACTTCAGCATTTGAGGTTTCTCGTTGTTCCTCCTTCTTCTCCTCTGTGTGTTCCTGAAGGCCAGCCCACACATTGGATGTGTAACAGCTGACGGGGTAATGCCTAATTCCCAGGAGTGGGTGCTCAGGTAGGATTTGTGCGTACCTCCTGGTACAGCCCAGGTCTGGGGAGAAGTGATTACCTGAGCTGTTACCTTCCCAACTACCAGTTGGTCCCTCTGTCAGGAGTTCAGGAAGTGTAACCTGAGGTGTGAACAGTCACCTAAGGCAGATGAGGCCCCCTCTGAGGGAGCCCCAGTTGGAAAGCCATCGATGTTGTGGCAATCTTGGAGGATTTTTTCACAATGACCAATCACCATCTCAGTCTATGTCTACTAAACGTAAACGGAACAAGGCTAAAGATTCAAAGACTCTCCCAGCTGCTCCTCAGTTGCTTGTGGTATCACATACTGAACGATGCCAATCCTTTGCTGCAATTAGTCTGTTTATTATTCAGAAAAGTGTTGATGCAATTGCAGGCCCTGTGAAATCCTCCACTTGCTTATGTAATGGGATTTTGCTTCTGAAGACACGGTATGATTTTCAAATCTAGCAGCTGCTTACAGCATTGCTCTTTCACAGCTGTCCTGTTCATGTCGAGGCTCATTGTACACTGAATTTTTCATGTGGTGTTACTTGCACTCTGCTTGATGGTCTGACCGAGGGAGGAATCCAAACTTCTCTCTCTGATCAGGGTGCCACTGTGGTCCATTAAGTAATGAAAAAGGTTAATTCAAAAGTAGTGTCTACACTCTTTTTCTCACATTTGATTGAGTAGTGCTTCCATCGAAGATTAAGGCAGGCTGTGAAATCACAGTCTGACCATACATTCCAAACCTGATACATTGCTACCAGTGTCAACATTGTAATCACTCTTGGGTGTCCTGTCAAAACATGACCAAATGTGTTAGCTGTGGCAGAGATGCTCATGAGGTGATGGCTCACCTGCTTCTCCCCTCTTTATAAGTTGTAATGGCAACCATGTTGCCATAGCCCACGAATGGTCCTATATATCTCAGAGCGGGCTGTCCAGGAGATCCATCTGAAGGAAAAAGTACTCAACTGTGGTGGTTACAAGTTGTTGGCTAGTCGAAAGCCATACATTCTACCATCCTGCACTTACAGTACCATTCTTGCTACTCCTTGCTCCAGTTGTGGTGACCATGTAGAGTATCGTATGAATGTTATACTTCCTACTGCAGAACGTTCCATTCCTCACACTTCATCCTTACCATGCTGTGTCCCAGTCCCCTGATAAATTGAGGCCTACCGCGTCGTGATTCACATGTGGAGACGTGCTCTCCATGTTTGTAGCCTTCATTCTATGATGGCAAACTGTATTCTTCATAAACAGTTGCATGTGCAGTGTCATCACATTCTTCAGGATAGCAAAGAAGAGCTACCTGGATTTCATTTACTAATTCTTTTGACAGTTTCACTTCCTCTTCCACCATGTGGGGCAACCTCAATTGGCTCTCTCCATTTCCTGATTTCTCGCCTGACTATAGCAGACAGTCTCATTGTCAGCCCTGTTGCTATCTCCAACGCCTTGGGCCACTATTTTGCAGAGATTTTGAGCTCCCCCTGTATCACCGTGCCTTTCTTCCTCAGAAACGAATGGAGGCAGCTCAGGTGATGTCCTTCCCTTCTGAAAATCGTGAATGCTACAATGCCATCTTTACTACGAGGGAATTAGACCATGGTCTCACTCCACCACGATCTTCTGCTCCAGGGCAAGATAATGATCACATTCAGATGTTGCAGGACCTTTCTTGTGGGCGAGCATTTTGTCCTTCGTACGTACAGTCGCATTTGGGCAGATGGCACATTCCCAGATGCAGGCAGGAAGCTACTGTCGTACCCATACCTAAGCCCGGTAACGGCAAAGTAATTCCTTCTAGCTACTACCCCATTTCTCTCTCTCTCATCAGCAGTGTTTGCAAGCTGATGAAACATAACAATATAATGAAAAGGAAAGTTGCTACTCACCATATAGCGGAGATGCTGATTCGTAGATAGGTGCACCAAGAAGACTGTTACAGATAAAGCTTTCGGCCAGTAAGGTGTTTGTCAGAAATAGATGACAGACACACACACATTCATGCAAACCCAACTCTCACACATGACTGCAGTCTCGGGCAACTGAGGCCACACAGTGAGCAGCAGTACCAGTGCATGGTGGGAATGGCGACTGGCTGGGGGTAAGAAGGTGGCTGGGGCAGCGAGGAGGGGGGATAGTGGGGTGGGAGTGGCAGACAGTGATGTGCTGCTTGGGAGCATGCAAGGACAAGGTGGAGAGAGGGTAGGGCAGCTGTGTGCAGTCTGGAGGTTAGACAGAGAGCGGTGGAAGGGGGGGGGGGTAGCGGAAAAGGAGAGAAGTAAAAAAACTGGTATGATGGTGGAATGAAGGCTGTGTAATGGTAGAGTGGGAACAGGGAAGGGGGTGGATGGGAGAGGACAATGACTAGCAAAGGTTGAGGCCAGGAGGGTTACGGGAATGTAGGATATATTACAGGGAAAGTTCTCACCTGTGCAATTCCAAAAAAGCTGGTGCTGGTGGGAAGGATTTATATGGCACATGCTATGAAGCAGTCATTGAAATGAACAATGTCATGTTTGGCACTGCTCTCAGTGACAAGGTGGTCCACTTGTTTCTTGGCCACCGGTTGTCAGTGGCCATTCATGCAGACAGAAGGCTTGTTGGTTGTCATGCCCACATAGAATGCAGTACAGAGGTTGCAGCTTAGCTTGTAGATCACATGTTTGGTTTATAGGTTGCCTGCCTTTGATGGGATAGGTGATGTTTGTGACCAGACTGGAGTAGGTGGTGGTGGGAGAATGTATGGAACAGGTCTTGCATTTAGGTCTATTACAGTGGTATGAACCATGAGGTAAGGGGTTGGGAGCAGGGGTTGTGTAGGGATGGATGAGTACATTGTGTAGGTTCAGTGCACAGCGGAATACCACTGTGGGAGGGGTGGGAAGGATAGTGGGCAGGACATTCCTCATTTCAGGGCACAACAAGAGATAGTCAAAACCCAGGCGGAGAATGTAATTCAGTTGCTCAAGTTCTGGGTGATACTGAGTTACGAGGAGAATACTCCTCTGTGGCCAGATGGTAGGACTTCGGGAGGTGGTGGGAGGCTGGAAAGATAAGGCATGGAAGATATGCTTTTGTACAAGGTTGGGAGGATAATTACAGTCTGTGAGACCCTCCGTATGTTTCTAGAGGGACCACTTGTCACTGCAGATGGGATTACCATGGGTGGCTAGGCTGTATGGAAGGGACTTCTTTCTATGGAAAGGGTGCCATGTGGGTGCCCACAGCTGTACACCGGATTTGTTTTTAAGTAATGCCTTCAAAGGAGAAGTAATTGTGGGTGAGGATATAGTTGGTCACGGTGACTATGAAGGAGGTTGTTGGTTTGGAATCCGTCGGGTGTTGGGAAAGGTAGTGTTCAGTAACGGTAAGGCCATGGGCATTTGTGATGTTAGTGTAAAGGGAAGTGGCATCAATAGTGACAAGCAGGACACCGTGTGAGTAAGGGACAGGAACTGGAGGAAATGATTGGTATCTTTTATATTGGAGGGATAATAGGTTGAAGGTGTTGGTCTATGAGAGCAGAGATTCTCTCAGTGGGAGCACAGTAACCGGCCACAAAGGGGGTCCTGGGTAGTTTGGTTTATGGACTTCAGGAAGCATGTAGAAGATAGAAGTGCGGGGAGTAATAGGGGTGAGCAGAGAGATGGAGACTGTGGAGAGATTGTGGGATGGGCCTTAGGATTTGACAAGATACTGGAGATCCCGCTGGATTTCTGGAATGGGGTCACTGTGGCAGGGTTTGCAGGTGGATGAATCTGACATCTGATGCCAGGTAATCCTTGTAGTTCAAAACAAAGGATTATAAGGTCGGGATCATTTTTTAGATGGTGGACTGTGGTTTTTTATGCAGATGTAAGGTTAATTTGCATGTTGAGGGATTTGGGGAATGATGGTGAGGCAAGTTTCGAGGTTAAGAAATTTTGGAAAGTTAACAAGTGACGATTTGGTGGCAGTGGGGGTGGATCTCAGTTGGATGGAGGAGTGAACAGAGTTAGGCAGGGTTCAACATTGGTCTTTGGTTGAGACTGATTGGTAGGATTGGTGGTGAAAAACTGTTTCCACTGTAGGGACCAGAAGAAGGAGAGACAGTCATTAACAAGTCCTGCAACATTGAATTTGGGAGTGGGGCAAAAGGTGAGGCCTTTAGAAACGACAAAAAACTGAAGTTTCTGTTGGGTGAAGGCTTCTGGAGGAAAGGTTCATGACTGTGTTACGGGTCTGTTTAGGTTCTGGATCCCGTGTGATGGTGGGAGGGAGTTTTGGAGGGTGGATAAATGTAGTTTGTCTGTAGTTTGTCAGCTGTGAGGGGATGTGGAGGTGGTTTGGAGGTTGTTGTAGAGGTGTTGGACAGTGGTTCTCCAAGGTGGGGGTAGGAAGTGAGGAGGAACCATTGCACAATATGGATTTAGAGTGGGCCATTCTGCAATTGACCATCTTCCCACTTTGGCAATGTATGACTTGAACGGTTTTCCATGGGAATACCAGACTGTGGCCGTGTTTTTCGATTTGGAGAAAGCCTATGATACCAGCTGGAGAACTGGTATCTGCCGTACTCTATACATGTGGGGCTACTGTGGCCGTGTGCCCCATTTCCTTCAGAAATTTTTTAAAGGCAGAATTTTCTAGGTACGTGTGGGTTTGACCTTGTTGGACACCAGTATCCAGGAGGACAGGGTACCTCAAGGCTCTGTCCTGAACGTTGTCCTCTTTGCTATGGCCATAACCCTATTATGGACTGTATCCCGCAAGGCATCTCCAGCACCCTTTTCGATGACAGCTTTGCGATCTTTGCAATTCTCTTCATACTTGTCTCCTTGAGCAGGATCTTTAGCAATGTTTCAATTGTCTGTACTCGTGGAGCATCGAAATTGGCAGGGACAAAACTATTTGTATGAATTTCTGACATCATAGTGGGTTTCTTCCATCATCTTTACATCTTGGGACTGTTGCTATTCAGTTTTTTGAAACTATGAAATGCTTGATAAGAAACATTCTTGGTCCCCCCAAGTGAGTTATGCGGCTGCATGCTGTATCTGGTCCCTCAATGTCATACGTGTCCTCAGCAGTACTTCCTGGGGAGCGGATTGGGCCACCCTGCTCCACTTGTACCAGTCCCTTGTCTGTCATAACTAGATTATGGGTGTTTCATTTATTCCTCTGTAGGCTCGTCCATTGTGTGCTGTCTTAACACAATCCACCTTAGTCAAATATGTTCGGCCACTGGTGCCTTTACAATAGCCCAGTTGAGAGCCTCTATGTAGAAGCTGCTGAACTACTACTGTCATACCGTTGTGATGTCCTCCTCAGCAGATATGCATAACGTTTGTCTGCCATGCTAGATCACCGATCCTATGCCCTCTTTTTTTGATGACTCCCTTGACCGCCAATATGGGGTGTGTCCTTCCTGTTACCTCCCGGAGTTTGCTTTCAGCTAATGCTCAGACAGCTTCACTTCATGCTAGCTGCAATGTTCTTGATGGGTTTAAACCCTGCACTGCTTTGGCTTTGTGTGGCAGCCTGTATTTATGTTGAATTTCATTCGCTTCCGAATGACACTGCTCCAGTTTCGGTGTATCTTTGTAAATTTCTCAGTTTTTGCACACAACCTAGCGGTAGCACCTTTCTGTACACTATGGCTCTATGTACACTATGGCTCTGTGACTGACTGTGTTGTTGGATGTGACTTTGTCATTGGCATTAACCATTTTGAGTATCGGCTTCCAGAACACTGCTAAGTTTTTACAGCAGAGCTCGTCACCTTCTATCAGGCTACACAGTACACCTGGCAACACATTTTTTAAAAATTTTCTCGTATGCTCAGATTTTCTCAGTGCCCTTGAGAGCCTGTGTGTGCTGTACACAGTCCATCCCTTAGTGCAGTAAATCCAAGAATGCTTCCACTTGCTCGCTGTTGAGGGAGCCACTGTTATGTTTTATGGGTTCCTGGTCACATTGGTCTGATGGAAGATGAGGCTTGCTTTCAAGGGTAAAGTCGTCCTACCTCGGCCTAGTAGCTCTTCCATGCCTTCAGATGATCTCTGTGTTGCTGTCTGTTGGTAGATAGTGTCACTTTGGCACCACCACTGGTCTTCTCTTTGTGAGAACAAGCTTCGGGGAACTAAACCTCTCCCAACAGCTTGGCTGACTTTTTCTTGACCCTTGCGTTGTGAGGAGATCATTTTAGCTGCATTGTGTATTGGGCACTGTCATTTTAGCCATCATCATTTGTTAAGTGGTGATCCCCCACAACTTTGTGCTCATTGTTATCAACCTTTGACAATTTGCCATTTCCTGGCCAAATGCTCTTTTTTTAACCACTTATGTTCCAATGTGCATTTGCCAACTGAATTATTAGCCATTTTAGCGAATGATGCATGAGCTGTCGACCGTGTTTTACTTCTTTTTATCCATCATAGCTATATGGTGAAGGACATTTAATCTTTTATTGGGGACCTCTGCTATCTCTATGGCGTATTTTGTGGACCGTTGGCCAAGGGAAAGTACTTGCTCCTAGTTCTTTCCGTCTGTTGATTAGGCTTACCTTGTAGTCGCTTTTAACTTCTCTTACTTATTAGTGTCGTAAAGTTATGACATGGAGATCCATTGAAATAGCTCGTGAAGACTCCATCAAGGGCAGCACCTCGTCTGAAACTGGGATATTGGAGTTTGTCACAAATATATGTTCTATTAGCACCTTCGAAGGGAAAACTTCTTTGAACACTCAAATGCTTCAGAACCAGTGGGTCTTAAAATAAAAAAAGAAAACCCTGAAGCAGCTAGAAAAAATTAGCATTCATGTCCATATAAACAGCACCACCTTCAAGTAAAGGGACAACTTTAACCAAAAGCCAGAGAAAATGGGATTGAAGCTGTCAGATTGCCAAGCACTATCACTTTCTGAGATAAATTTGGTGTTGTGGACATTAATGTTCCCATGTAGGACCCAAACACTAAACTAGTATTTCAGCTGGAACCTGTTGTGCATCACAACAAAAGAGAGAAAGGAAAATAAAACTATCACTGATAATGGATCCCATAAGTCATTGGAAATGGAATTACTTAAGAACTTGTGGAGGATTTCAAATTCCTAGCACAGAAAAAATAAAATCACTACAGGAAAAATATTCAAAATCTTTCTATCCCCGTGTGCTAGGAACCTCTTCATTATGTCTCCATGGAAAGATTATTTTAGTGGAAACAGAGCTAGGAGGGGAAGGGGGAGGGAAGAGTTGTTGAATATTATTAACATGTGCCTTGATTCATCTTCCTCACACATAGCTTGCCGGCATTAGCAGTTATTATCCATATGCACATAAAATCACCATATTCACTGGATACTTCCCACCCCATGATCTGTTTCATAAAGAGAGTGCTGTGAACCTAACATGAGAACTCCCCCACCCTTTCTTAATTGTTGGACATTTTGATGCGCATCTCATAATCAGGGATTCAGATTGCACCTGTCCCAGGGATTGAGTTCACGAGAACCTCATTTATCAGAAGACAGGACAGGGCTCGAGCAATGCATTTCAGATCATGGCATACTTTCCGTACAGAAGAGACCATGAAAGGAAGTTTTATAGCCAGTTAGCTAGGTTTAGACAGCATAAATGACTGTGTAGGTCATGTTACAAGTTTGAGCCATAAAACTGATGAGATATTCATACTAAATACCTCAGAATGCCCTAGGAAACACCCTGTACTTCGAAACAATGAATGCTGCATGTGCAGCCACATCCCATTTTCTTATATGGGTATTTGTGGAGGCTCTCCATTATGATACCTCTCCTAAAATCAGGGAAGGATAATATCTTCACAAGCAGTTGCTTTCATAAGCTGTGAAGGAAGGACTCTAGACGGGATGGTGAATTGCCAGCAGAATGAGTGTTAAAGGAAGAAACTCATTACACACTTCAAATAGGGCGTGAGGGAGTATCATTCTCTTACATAACCTGACTACTAGAGGTGGCTCTACAGGATGCTCTCCTGTGCAGAAGAAATCATTAGGGATAGTTCTTGCTATTGAAAAATCATATGGCACTATGTAGACACACACACACACACACACACACACACACACACACACACACACACACACACACACCTACCTTTGTGCAAACAACAGTGCAGTGAAGAGTCCAGTTGAGACTTCTTTGTTTCATGACGCTTTGTAGTTTACTCCTCCTCCTCCTACTCCTGTCTTGCATCTAAAACTCGTCCATTACGGATGATGCTTCAGAGACTAGAGGGTGAGACACAAAATACTGGTTTCAAGTGTTCAACAGGTATAACGGTATGTGTTTATTTTAATTGTATCTGTCACAAGTTTTAAGGAACCAGAACTATGATTGGGTGGCACAGTTCTCCATTTTACTCAGTCTGTTAGGTTCCTGGGTATCACATTTAATCAATGGCTCACACAGTTACCTTATGTTAGGACCTTAAAATGTACTGTTCATAGTTCAGTCCAAAGTTTGTAGCTTAAGGTGTTTGACAAAGTGCACCATGTAGAGGCATCAGACTGTTATCAGAGACTTACAAAAGAAGCCCCATCCCTAGCCTCTGGGTCAGAGCTAGTGATCCACCATTTGCAATCGGGCTGGACCATGTAACGTACCTTCGAAGCTGAGATGGCTAAAGAATCTCCAGTCTCCATCATTATTGCTCATCGTTCAATAGAGCATCTAGTCCTGAATTGCCTTTGAGTTGCAGAGCTGTCAAGCTTTCGGGTTAGACAGGTTTTAGGAAAGAACAGTTAAGCAGATATGAAGGTTCTCTCTGTGTTGAAGCAAGCTGCCACCTTGGCTGATAAAAGAGCAGATATTTCAGATTTTGTCCAGCAGCATTCATTCCTTTTTTTTTTAGAAAAGGATTCTAACGGCAGACAGGGTTTTACAGATCGTACCAAGCATGGTGACTTCGTTGACTATTAAATGGTTTTCATAGACAATGTCTAAGGATCTCAGCTACCACCAGATTTCAGGGTGCAGTGCCAAGATATATGTAATCCTGATGGCTGTCAAGCAGGTTAGACTTCACTCGCCTGCTACAATAGTCATAGCACTGCAGAGAATCCAGAGAATCTCGTACAGAACATCCAGGGTACCCTGTTTTCTCTGCAGAAGCAAGGTAAAGAGGTGCATTTCTGTTGAGAAGTGGGGCGCATTAGAATTAACTGTGATGTGGCTGTAAGCACAGCAATACTAATATATGTCAAAAATTCAAGGACATCACACTAGATGTCCCTGCGGCCAGTTATGTCACTAGTGAGAACGACACAAATAATACGAAAAGGATAGAGTGCTGCTCAGTGTGAAGACGACAGGTTGAATTGCAGACAGGCACAACAAAAAGACTGTTACACACTGAGCTTTCGGCCAAAGCTTTCTTCAGACAAGAAAAGACACACATTCACACAAACAAGCGCACCTAATGTACACGTGACTGCTATCTTCATCCAGACAGTCATGGGTACATGCAAGAGGGTAAATAAACTTTGGAAATTTAAATTAGCCACCCAGTCACTAAGACAATCCAAGATCGTTTGAGGAATCGTGACTCATCCTTAAGTAGTTTGCAAGTAGATTTTAATGCTTGTTTGACTCCTTCCCATATTTTTGTATTGGAGGTCAGTGAGACAGATGTACATTAGGAAGAGTTGGTGTTTTTATGTTACTAATTTTATGTCATGTTTTCACATTTTGTTTTAGAGACTCCCATAATGTTTTAAACTGTGGCAGTGTGTACTTGAGCACTCATAGTGATACGCAGCCCCACATATTTTTATTGTTTGTTTAGTATATTAATTATTTTATCTAGAAAGTAACCTCTTATGCATTTTAGGTCCATTTGTTCAGAGTAATTTTCTGCCCGAGACAGTATTTTGTTGGGTAGTGTTGCCATTGGTAGAAACTGAGAGGAGGAGGAGGAAGAGAGGAAAGGGGCGGGGGGGGGGGGGGTGGCAGGGTTTGACTCATCCCGAATATCTGGCCCACAGGCAGCTCTTTGTGCACTCACTGACATTGACATTGTGTGGCATTAATTTATGTTCATCAAGAATGCTGATGAACATGCTATTGAGCACCCTACAGTCATTATCATCATCATCATCAACAACATGGTCATTATCATTTTATTTCGCCAACCAGTTATGAGAGACCTACAGTTAAACATTGTTTTGAACCATAGCTTAACTTTCCATTGCTCACATCTACAGGTTATTACCCTCTACTAATTTAGTATTGAATGAATGTGGACCTTTATATTTCTAGTCTGGTACTTAACTGCAAAGTCAGTGATCCAAAGACATACCATTATATCTTGTTATGAGCTGCACCTACAACCTGTGCCCTAAATTGGTCAGTGATAGAGCAGAATCCACTTGTGTCACTTCGTATGTTGCATCTGATTCTGTTTACTCTTCATGGTTTGATTTTTGTGACAAGTGATATGCAGTGTCACTATGCATCTCTAAATGATGGGCACTTTTCATATTGAATTTCAATTGTACCTCAGATGTTGCTGGAAGCATAATTCAGTATGCTAAAATATTCTTTTGAAATACATTAGGTGCATTCAAAAAGAAATGAGCTAGAGGTTCTAAAATGAAAACCACAGAAGTGATAGTAATATTGTTGCTTATGGAAGAAGCTGAGGTACCTATAAGAGCACAGAGGCCCCAGGCTCGCCTCTATAGGGACATGGGTGCATTACTTACATGACAACAGAGTGAACATGTGCACTTGTTGACTGTCCACTGCACTTAGTAGTACTGAAAACAGAGAAACAGATGCTTCAAAAGAAGAGCAAAGGTGCACAGAGCATTTCTTTACAGTGAAAAAGTGACGGGAACACAATATTAATTGAAGAATGGCACAAGTGCCCATCATAATTTTGGTGCTCAATCTGACCTATAGGGCAATGGTTGTTACTGTAACTCACCAGTCTTAAATAATGAGGGCTTCCAATTTGCGGACAATGATATTGGTAATGCAGTTTGGTGTTCCAGATTGTCAATCATTGGTCAACGACATCCATCCTTTCTTGAATCACTTACGCCATGCCTTGATCCTTGCAGTGAAGATGCAATGTGTTTCATACGCTTCTGCCATTCTTTGATGAATTTTCTTTTCTGCTGTAAGGAACTTTCCGTATCAAGAAACACACTAATCCCTCTGCACTTCTTTTGATGCCTCCGTTTCAATGTTTTCAGTACTACTGAGTGCAGTAGACAGTTGTTGTGTGCATGTGCTCATTCTGTCATGAAGTGGATGTGGCCCTTGTCCCTCTAGCAGTGAGGTTCAGGCCTCAGAACACTTACAGGGGACCCCATCTTCCTCCTTAAGCAATGGCATTAGGATCCCCTTAGAAGTTCTCATTTTACAGCCTCTTGCTCGTTTCTTTTTGAATGCACCTTGTGTTTAGTATTCTAGCACCTGATACATGCTTTGGTATCTTGCAAGAGTTTTGAAATGAATTGTTTTGATATTTACAGAACTAATATTTGTGACACAATTGACTTTTTAATGTAAGAAACATGTATCTGTTGTGAGTCTCATTTTTGCTATTTCTTTTTTGTCCACAGTGGGTATGATTTTGGCTACCTCTTAAAACTGCTTACAGATCAGAACCTACCTCATGAAGAGAGTGACTTTTTTGATCTTCTGAGGCTGTATTTTCCAACAGTATATGACGTCAAGGTAATTTATAGGTTCTTATGAGTAATATTTTCTTGCCAGTAATGCTTTATTGCTAATAACTTGGAGACTCTGCTATGTTATATTTTGTTTTGATCGTACTTTGTATGTTGAGTGATAAATGAGCACTGTAATAAATTATTCACGAAGATTTTACACCAATAATTAATATGAAGATTTATGTATTATTAGATTCAGATGTTTATAATATGTGCATAAATCTTTGTTAGTAATTTTTTTTTAGTTATTTGAGAAGTAATATTCCCAAGCCAGGAGTATTTTGGAGAGTGCAAAAAAGACCAATAAAGTCCAATTAGGAGAGTAAGGTAGTTGAAACAGTATTTAATACTGTTTTGACTGTCGTGCAGTGTTGACCTAGCAACAATCAGAGCTCGAACTGGTGCAACCATGTTGAAAAATTTCACCTGTTAACATTGCAGCCATGTACTTTTGACTACAGCTCACCATTCAAATGTGTGAGAAGGGATAAATAGTGTGCTTCCAGTTGTTATTAGGTTTTATATAGAAAAATAGTGAAGATAACTTCTTAGAATATGTAAGAAACTGTTATAGTTCATTGTGTGCCGTGTTACATTGCCAGCAATTCTGCTTTCCTTATTGGACAAAAGTTTGATTCCCATGATATTGAATGAGTTACAAATAGCTGATAATGGCATCATTTGTTTATATCAACAAGACAAGGCTACACATTTTTTTATATTTTTACTCGTCTACTGACAAACTACGGTCACCTATTTCAGAATCTTTCAACATCTCACTAATCCATGCTTCATTTCTTACCTCTATCAGATCATTTACGCCTGATGAGCCCATATGTACATCCGTAGTCATTGCATGTGCATTGATCTCATTATCTGATATCCTCAACTTAACACATGTCACATGAGCAGAAACATATAGCTGGAAAACTGCATCGCAGTAACTTTTTCCTACAGTTCACAAAACAGAATAATAATTCAATTTGCAACAGCATATTCAATTCAACACTGTAATCAGTGCTGAGAAGCACATCAGACTTACAATGTAATAAAACAAGAATAAACTTCATTTACACAGTAGGTTCAGTTCTGATTTGGCACTGCATTAATAAATTAGCAGGAGCTACTGTGGGAAGACCGGGCAATGACATTTATATTATTAAGTGCCAAGGTATAATATCAGTATTATAAGTAGCCGTCGCTACATATGTTGATTACTGTTTGCATTTATTGAAGTTATCTGATCAAAGTCTGTATTGCCAGTTAGTTACACTCCGGTGCTTTAATTGCGTGAGAGGTGAGAATGCTGTCTGTTCAGTGGTGAGTGTGGCATTGACACCCACAACTTCCAGGTGTTGCTGTGTTGATATGCAGCAGTAACATCAACTGGCCATTCGGTGAATTACTGTAGTGGGTGTCTTACAGTTGCTTGCCATCCATGTTGCAGATGATGTAGCATGAAACAGTAGAATCACTTCTCAATACAAGTGCTTTGCACATCACTGAGACAAGTAATACCACTGCAATCCAAGCTCTTTGGTCCTTGGGTGCACAGTGTGTCTGACATCACACAACAATCAGAAATAAGTTCACTATTTATCCCTGTAATGTTTATCAGTTAATAGGATGGGGAGACAATCACACAGTGAGATCCAACATTATTTGAAGAGATCCAGATATTTTCAGTTAATCAAACACTTTAAATTTGGGCTGCATGGTTTGCAACTAATATTATCAATTGATTGACATGATCAATTATTGGCACTGTGGCGATGAAGTCCGTTGCAATGTCCTGACGTTCGTTGTCGTTGATGTTGAGCACCCAGTCCAGACACTTGGAGCATAAACACATGTAATCAACTGCTCCAGCAGGCTGTTATATGATTAGATGTGTGATGCAGTTCTTGGAATTAGTATTATTTATTTATTTATGTGTTTAACATGATCTTATTATGGCCATCTTTTACATCGGACCAGGGTTTCACACATACAATACCTTTTTTAAATCAGAGTTAATTAAGAAATAAACAAACAATGGAAAATCCAGGATGGTATGTAACAGTATTATGAGGAGGAAAGTTGCTGCTCACTATATAGCGGAGATGTTGAGTTGCAGATAGGCACAACAAAAAGATTTTCACACTTAAAGCTTTCAGCCAATGGCCTTTGACAAAGGGGCCCCAGCCTTTGCAGCATCTTTTACCTTCGGTGCTGCATCTTTATCCTCCTGCTATTCTTTTTCCCGTCCCTTGGGGAACATGTCTGGGGTGTTTTTGGGAATTTTCCGCATTGCCCATAGCTGACATAAGAACTGTCTCACCACCATTTTTCGTTCATTTTTTCTTTCTTCATTCACCTTCTCCTGTCCTTCCTCTGCTTTGGCGTTTGAGGCTCCTTTTTTTTTTTTCTTCTTTCTCCCTGTGCGCTCCTGAAGGCCGGTCCATGCGTCTGATGCATAACAGGCGACTGAGTAATGTGTAATTCCCAGCCCCAGTTTGACAGTTAGGGTTCACATGTACCCCTCGGTACAGGCCAGGCCCAGGGAGGGATGATTGCCTGAACTGTTACCTTCCCAATTTGCTGGTTGGTCCCTCTGTCAGGTGTTTGGGAGGTGTGAACAATCACCGAAGGTGGGTGCGAACCCTTCTGAAGGGGCCCCCAGTTGGAAGGAGCGTGCCATTGGAGACGCTGGTGATCATGGGGGATTTTCTAGCAATGAGGCAGTCATCATCTTTGCAGTCCACATCTACCAAACATAAATGGAATGAAGCTCCTGATTCAAAGACCCTCCCAGCTGCACCACAGTTCCTCATGGTTTCACATGCTGAGGACAGTAAATCCGTTTCTAGTTCATAAAGGTATTGATGCAATTGCCGGCCCTGTGAAATCCTGCTCTTGTTTACTCAATAACACTTTGTTTTTGGATACTGCTTCTGATTCTCAAGCATAACAGCTGCTTGCTGCTTTGCTTCTCCACAGCTATCCTGTTTTGTATCAAGGCCCATAGAACTCTGAATTCTTCCTGTGGTGTTATTTACACAAGGCTGCCCGACAGTGTGACCAAGACCGAAATCCAAATGTACATCTCTGATCAGGGTGTCATTGGCATCCGTCAGGTGATGAGAAAGATAGATGCCTCCTTAGTGCCCACATGCACTCTTTTTCTCACCTTTGAGAGAGTGATGCTTCCATTCAAGATCAAAGCAGGCTATGAAGTTAGCACAATCTGACCGTACATTCCGAACCCGATGTGCTGCTACCAGTGTTATCGTTTAGACTCCACTCGAATATCTTGTCGACACCCGGCCAAATGTGTAACCTGTGGTAGGGATGCGTACGAGGGCGATTGTCCGCCTCCTTCTCCCCACTGTATGAACTACAATGGTGACCAAGCTGCCTCCTCTCAAGATGGTCCCATGTATATCGATGAGATGGCTGTCCAGGGGATCTGGGTAATGCTGCATCTCGGTCCATAAAGGACATGGCCATGCAGACATGCAACCTCCTCAAATTCAGCTCTGAGGTTGTGAAATCACCCAGTGTCATGGTATCACCGTCTCCTCATCCAGCTGTACAAGAAGCCATTGAACTCTCGCCTCATGGGACGAAGTCATCAGCTACACAACCAGCAGGCTGGAAAGGACAGAAGGAATGCTCCAGCAAAGACAGCCGTCCATCACCTGAGTCTTCCTCCGGTAACCAGAAAGGCTTGAAGAAGTCAAACAAAGGCATATAGCCATCTCGTTCACTGACTCAAAGATCTTCGACAGCCTCTACGTTGCCGATGCTCACCAATGACCATTTTTCTGTGTTGGACTCCATAGGCCGACAGCAGAAGAAAGCTGATGCTCCTGTGGATGTCATGGAGCAGGATCCTCCTACCTCTGTGCCCTGTGGCACTGAGTCTTCGCAGGCTAGCACTCGGCAGCCGCCGAGGTGACACCCCATCATTTTTTCCTCATCATGACACTCCTCCAATGGAATGTTCGCGGCCTTCAATCCATCAAAGAGGATTTATGGCTGCTTTTCGAACTGCAGCATCCACTTGTTCTCTGCATTCAGGAAACAAAATTGCATCCTCACGATCGTTTTGAGATTCCACATTTCTTCCTGGTCCATTTTGACCTTCCCAACAAGGTTGGCACTTCATCTCATGGGGGAGTCAAGCTGCTCATATGGGATGACGTTCATAGTCAACCCATCTCCTTGACCACCCGTCTTCAAGCTGTTGCAGTTCACCTTTTCCTTCCTCACTTGACCTTTTCCTTCCTCACTTGACCTTTTCCTTCCTCACTTGACCTTTTCCTTCCTCACTTGACCTTTTCCTTCCTCACTTGACCTTTTCCTTCGTCACTTGACCTTTTCCTTCGTCACTTGACCTTTTCCTTCGTCACTTGACCTTTTCCTTCGTCACTTGACC
Source organism: Schistocerca nitens (assembly GCF_023898315.1). Taxonomy (NCBI): domain Eukaryota; kingdom Metazoa; phylum Arthropoda; class Insecta; order Orthoptera; family Acrididae; genus Schistocerca; species Schistocerca nitens. Next base: position 845,273,900 of record NC_064617.1, read on the forward strand.
TTTTCCTTCGTCACTTGACCTTTTCCTTCGTCACTTGACCTTTTCCTTCGTCACTTGACCTTTTCCTTCGTCACTTGACCTTTTCCTTCGTCACTTGACCTTTTCCTTCGTCACTTGACCTTTTCCTTCGTCACTTGACCTTTTCCTTCGTCACTTGACCTTTTCCTTCGTCACTTGACCTTTTCCTTCCTCACTTGACCTTTTCCTTCCTCACTTGACCTTTTCCTTCCTCACTTGACCTTTTCCTTCCTCACTTGACCTTTTCCTTCCTCACTTGACCTTTTCCTTCCTCACTTGACCTTTTCCTTCCTCACTTGACCTTTTCCTTCCTCACTTGACCTTTTCCTTCCTCACTTGACCTTTTCCTTCCTCACTTGACCATTTCCCTTTGTACTGTTTACATCCCTCCATCATTCAGTGTCACCAGGGCAGATTTCCTCCAGCTTATTGGGCAGCTACCTCGCCCCTTTCTGCTGCTCGGTGACTATGTGCACCATCCCCTTTGGGGTTCTCCCAGAACCTGCCTGAGGGGTGCTCTCTTGGCTGACCTTGTTAATCAAGTTAACCTCTTGTGCCGTAACACAGGAGCACCCAAGTTCCTTTCAGGCTCCTCGCACACCTATTCCCATTTGGACCTATCGTTGTGCACTGCCCGGCTTGCCCATTGACTCAAGTGGTCCATTCTCTGTGACACATATTTGAGCCACCATTTCCCGTGTGCTATCCGTTTGCTGACTCCTACCCAGACTCCGTGGACTGAGGTGGACCGTGATGCAGTTCACGCATGGAGACATGCTTTCCGCTTTTTTAACAGTCTAGGATGGCAAAGTGCATTCATTATAAACAGATGCATGGACAGTGTCATCATGTTCTTTGGGATAGCAATAAAGCTAGCTGGATTTCATTCACTAGCTTTTTTAACTTACCGCTGCCTCTTCAGTCACCTGAGCCATCCACCGAGCCATTTCCCAATTTTCGGCCTGACTGTAGCAGATGATGTCAAAGTGGACCCTATTGCTATCTCCAACACTTCGGGCCACCATTTTGTGGAGATTTCGAGCTCCTCCCTGTATCACCCTGACTTCCTCCACCGGAAATGAGCAGAGACAGCTTGGGCGATACCCTTCTCTTCTCTTAGAATGTTGTGCTACAATGCCGCCTTTACTATGAGGGAGCTAGATCATTCTCTCACTCCATCCTGATTCTCCGCCCTAGGGCCGGACGCTGTTAACATTCAGATGTTGCAGCATGTTTCTCTTGCGGACAAGCACTCCTGCTTAATACATACAACCACATCTGGGCAGAGGGCACATTTCCAAAATGCTGGTGTGAAGCCAGTGTCGTACCCATACCTAAGCCCGGTAAGAACAAACACCTTCCTTCTACCGCCCCATTTCTCTGACCAGCTGTGTTTGCAAGTTGACGGAATGTACAATTCATGCCCGGCAGGTATGGTGGCTTGAGTCTCGCAATTTAATAACCACGTCACAGTGCAGATTTCGAGTTTGCCATTCTGAAGTTGATCATCTTGTCACTTTGTCCACCCATGTCATGAATGGTTTTCTGCAGAAATCCCAGACTGTGGCCATGTTTTTCAATTTGGAGAAAGCCTAAAATACCTGCTGGATGACTGGTATTCTCCATACTCTCTACATGTGGGGCTTCTATGGCTGGCTGCCCCGTTTCCTGTAGCAATTTTTAATAGACCGAGTTTTCAAGATATGTATGGATTCTGCATTGTCAGACACCATTATCCAGGAAAACGGCAGGCCTTGGGGTTCCATCCTGAGTGAGCTTCAACCTCTTAGCTATCACCATTAACCCTGTAATGGCCTCTCTTCTGCTGGGCATCTCCCGCACCTTTTTGTTGACGAAATTGCCATCTATTTCAGTTCTCCACAGACTTGTCTCGATGAGCAGAATCTTCAGCAATGTATTGATCATCTTCTACTCATGGAACATTGACAGCGGCTTTCGTTTTTCCATTGACAAAACCGTGTGTATGAATTTCCGGCAGCACAATTGGTTTCTTCCGCTGTCTTTACATCTTGGGCCTGTTGCTCTTCCGTTCATTGAAACTACGAAATTTCTGGGGTTTATACTCAATAAGAAATGTTTTTGGTCCTCCCACATGTCTTACATGGCAGCCTGCTGTATGCAGTCCCTAAAGTGTCCTGTGTGTCCTCCATGGTACTTCCTGGGGTGCAGGGGTGCAGATCGCACCACCCTCCTCCATTTGTACTGGTCCCTTGTCCGTTCGAAATGTGACTATGGATGTTTCGTTTATGCATCTGCACGTCTGTCCCTCTTACACTGTCTCAATACTATCCACTATCATGGCATCTGTTTGGCCACTAGTGGCTTGTACAATAGCCCAGTTGAGAGTCTATATGCAGAAGCTGCTGAACTACCGCTGTCCTACCGCCGTGACTTTCACCTTAGCAGATGTACATGCCATTTGCTTGCCATGCATAGCCATCCATCTTATGCCTCATTTTTCGATGACTTCTTTGATCGCCAGTATGGGGCGCGTCCCTCTTCTCTGTTACCTCCTGGAGTTCGCTTTCGGCTCTTGCTCCGGCAGCTAAACTTCGCATCCGTGCAACTTTCCAGGGCAGAGCTCTTCGCCCTGTAACAGGCGACATAGTGCATCTGGTGACACAGACTTTTCAATTGTGTCATCTACTCAGACTCTCTGTGCCCTTCAAAGCATCTGTGTACTGTACACCATCCATCCCTTAGTGCAACGGGTCCAGGAAAGCTGTCACTTGTTTACTCTTAATGAAGCTACTGTGTTGTTCATGTGGGTTCCTGGTCACTTCGGTCTAACAGTAAAAGAGGCCGCTCATGCACCTGCCAAGGCTGCAATCCTCGCACCACAGCTCGCTAGTTCTTACATTCCCTCCGATAATGTCTGTGTTAGCGTCTGTCAGCAGGTGGTGTTGCATTGGCATCACCACTGGTCCTCCCTTCATGGGAACAAGTTCCAGGTTATTAAGCCCTCCCACGAACTTGGACAACCACCTCTAGGCTGCCCCGCTGCGAGGAGGACATTGTAACTAGGTTGCGTACTGGGCACCATTGTTTTAGCCGTTGCCATTATTATTAAATGTAGCTCCCCCACCACTTTGTGCACATTGCGCCCAACTTTTAATTTTCCGCCATTTTCTGACGGAATGCACTTTTTTTAACTGCTTACATTCCTGTTTGTGTTTGCCATTTGAGTTGTTGGGCATTTTAGCGAATGGCATGTGGGCTGTCGAATGCACTTTACTTTTTATCCATTGTAGCAATATGGCGAAAGCCATTTCATTTTTAGTTTTGGACCTCTGTTTCTCTATGGTGTATTTTATAGAACTTTCACCAAGTCCCTGTTTTTAGCTGCCTTATCTTCCATCGATTGGGATTGATGTGTAGTCTTTTTTAACTCCTCTCTTTGTCTTCATGTTTTACAGCTTTTGACATTGACGTGTATGACCCTAGTTGTTTTTATGCCCGAAAACAGAAATAAAAACAAAAGATAGTAGAGAAGTCAGGTGATGCCTTTTTGCACGCTGCCAGGATAGTGAAATGTGATCGGAGAGTCAAACATCACAGATACATTGAAAACAGGCATTCATAACCAGTTCCAGATACCCAGAGCTTTCCTGAGAAAGGCCTTGCAGGATAACATTGCAGTAGTCAGTAATTGGAAGTATAAGTGTTTGTACAAGTTCCTTCTTCAGGTCAAGAGTGAAGAGCTTTATAATTTTGGAGGGAATGGATAGGTGCTGATGCCTTCTTGCACACTGCAGTTACATGCTCAGTCCAATTTAGATTTTCATCTATTATTACTCCTATACTCTTTTCGGGAGAACTCCTATACCTTTTGGCTTAAAAATGGTAGGGATTTCTGATATTTTTGGCTAATGAGCCCAGAATGACCAACCAGTTCTGCTTGGCTTCTGGATGGGTTGAGGTTTAACACTACATCCTGCACCCATTTTTATAGTGCATACAAGTCGGTACCGAGATCTGTGATAGCTGTCTTCAGGTTCATTGGTTTTGCACTTACATGCAGCTGGAGGTCATAAGCATACATGTGGTATTTGCAGTAGGACAATACTGATGACACATCATATACATGCAGTGAAAAGAGTATAGGATGTAATACTGAACATGGGATAGCTGGTACAACCTGCCTCCATTGTGCTGGACATGATGCATTGCTGGTGGTAAGTCAAGTATGAACAAAACCAGCGCACTCCACTTGGTGAGAAATTTAGGCTGTTAATTTTGGCAAGTAAAAAGTTGAACTTACTATCAGAGGCTGTGCTGAAGTCTTAAGGAGCACATGATAGTCGCCTCTTGCACGTCCATAGCAAGCTTCAGGTCATCTGTCACCTTTATTAATACAGATGTTGTGCTGCGATGTTTACAGGAACCTGATCAGTATTCATCTAGTAGGTTGTTTGTAATTGAGTAGTTGTTAGCTGATCATGGACTATATATTCTGAGGACTTGGACAGTGTGGGAAGAATGTGAATAGGTCAGTAATCAGAGTGCTGTAGCAATGTCTTTTTTAGGTAAGGGCTTAACTAGTCCCTGTTTCCAGGCCTCAGGGGAAAGATCTGTTGTCCATGTGGTTGAAGATAATAGCAGGTAATAGCAGCTGAACAAAAGCTTCATTTGGACTTTATACGCCGGCCGGTGTGGCCGTGCGGTTCTAGGCGCTTCAGTCTGGAACCGCGTGACTGCTACGGTCGCAGGTTCGAATCCTGCCTCGGTCATGGATGTGTGTTATGTCCTTAGGTTAGTTAGGTTTAAGTAGTGCTGAGTTCTAGGGGACTGATGACCACAGATGTTAAGTCCCATAGTGCTCAGAGCCATTTTTTTGGACTTTATACCATCGTGTCCAGTTGATTCTGATCTGGTTTGCATGATGGCTTTTTTTATGGTATTTTGCAAGTAACATCATTTAGATAGAATTTAATGTGACTTCAGTCACTTACCACCATGAAGTAATCAAGGAGTCTGTTTCATTTTTGATTCAGTTGTGGTTGTAGGTAAAATGAAGTATTGGTTCTGTTTATTGGCTGGGACTATGGAATCGGCTGCATCTTTTACTTTGTCTATACCAAGGCCATGCAGGTTTGTCTGAAGGACAGCTATTTTATTTCTGTTGTCAGTTAATGTATTGCTATGCCTGAGTTTTCCGTTTCTCACTGCTTGACCGACTGTTCTGCTTCTGCTTGTAAGCAATACGAGTTGAAAGTGCGGGTCACAGTTTGTATGCCTGATGTGCAGTGTCTGAGATTCATGAACTGTTTCAGGTCTCCATTTAGCCAAGATGCAGGTTTCCCTTCTCACTTTCTGGTCTTTAGGGGAGCATATTTGTCATATAGTTGAGTAAGTTTGTTAGTAAATCCATGATTTTCTTTCTTTCTTTCCTTTTTTTGCATCTGAGAATGAAATTGATGTTGTCTCCAAACTTTTTCTTGCGTCTCAGTTGCAAGTTCAAGTAAATTAGTGCATTTGAAGTCTCGATACGTAGTTAGTTGCAGCTTCTTTCTGGAACATTCTAGTGAGTGTGTCATGAAAATTATGTCATGGGAATAAATGACAAGTGTAGGTATTTGAGAGGTATGAAATTATGTGTGGGGATTTTGTTGAATTTCTCTCTCTGGGGATTTCGTTGCAAATATATCTATTAGAGTGTGACTACTGCTTCTATGATGGGTAGGAGCAAGCTGGAGGGGCAATTTGTTTGAAGAAGAAACCATCCACTTAAATTTCACCCTGGAAGGACAGTTGCATAGAAAATTTGTTAGTTTCACCAGCTATAATTATTTGCTCATATGTCAGTTCGAGATTTGAAATAGCAGTTTTGAAACACGCAAACCCGCATACTGTAGGAGGTGTGTAGAGGACGCACATCAGGCATTTTCTGTTAAAGAATTGATGACATATTCCACTTGTTTATCTTCTTTATTGTTAGATATTTACAGCACATAGGTGATAAAGTGGAGCATATGTATACCACTACTCCACCCCCTCACCTATTACATCTGTCTTGTCTTTAAAGATGTAGCCATCTAGATTTACCAAATTTGTAAGAATAGTTGGTCCATTCTAGTGGCATTACTAATTATTCTCGTGAGTATATGTGTGATCGATCGCGACATACTTGTTTGAAAAATTGGTTTTATGATATCCGAACAAAGAATGCCTGTGTTTATGACATTTGGTCAGACCACCGATTTTTCTCACATGGATAATTGTCCAGAACACGTTACTTGTCCTGTAACCAAAGTGACATGGTCGATTGGGTTGATAGTTGTTCTTGCGACATGACATAAAATTTCAGAATTATCACTCTCAAATAAATCACCAGTACTGAACTGTCAGCACTGGTATTATGTACACAACTTCCATGGCAATAATTTTAAGTACTTTGGCAAAATTACTGTAAACTGCGTTATGCAGCCATGGTGTCGACACTGTGTGATATGTGCACCATGGAAACTAAACCACGACTCCTCTACAGTCTCACACTCTGCCTGCCAGAGAGGCGACTACTGATATAGGCTTGCGGGATAGGCATTGATACTACAATGTGCTTACAGCTTCACTAGACAGTAAGCAACAGGCATCTGCAAACAATCTAAGAAGGGTGCTTAGATTTGAAATGATAATTAAATGGACACCCTAGCTGCAAACAGGCGTTCATATACTTCTTTGGGGACATGTTGAAAATGTGTACCCTGACCGGGACTCAGGCGCACTATCCTCTGTGCCCTTGGTGACTCAGATGGATAGAGTGTCTGTCATATAAGCAGGAGATCTCAGGTTCGAGTCCCAGTCGGGGCACACATTTTCAACATGTCCCCAATGAAGTATATGAACTCCTGTTTGCAGCTAGGGTGTCCATTTAATTATCATTTCATTTCTAGCAAAGCTTCATGGTTATCAACGGTAACTGTTCTTTCGGGAACAGATACTACAGTCATATATAGCTGCTCAGATTGCCACCTAAATCGTTTGTATAGATTAGAAACAGCAGAAGGTCTAAAACTCTTCCTTGGCGAATGGCATATATCACTTCCATTCAGTGACTTGCCATCAATGACTGTGAACTGCAACCTATCTTACAGGAAATGATGAATCCAATTGCACAAGTGAGTCTATACTCCATAGCTACACAATTTAATTAGAAGCTGCTTGTGTGATAGCTTTCAGAAGCCCTCTAGAAATCTGGAATCAACTTGAGAGCCTCTTCAATAGCACTTATTACTTTGTGTGAAAAAAAAAATAGCCAGTTGCATTTCATAAGGATATTATTGTCTTAATGCATGTTTTTTCTTTGAGGTATTGTGTTAAGCTTGAACACTGTTTGTGTTCCAAAAGCCTACTACAAATCGGAGTTACTACTAATGGGCCTATAATTAAGTGGATTACTTCTTTTTCCTGTCTTGTGTACGGCTATTGCTGTGACCTGTACAACTTTCCAGGCTTAAGATATGCAGCTGTTTGTGATTGCTAAAAATGGTGCTATTGTGTACTCCAAAAGAAACCTAACAGGTATACAGTTGGGACTGGAAATGACACAAGTAGCTTTGCTACACTGATGATACTTTTAAGTTACTCATGCTGGCAGCAATTCTTGATCAGATTTCTGAAATATTTACTGCATCTTTTTCAGTGAAGGAATGTCAGAAAACCATATGTAGTAACTCGGCTTTAGTGGCACAGTCATTGGTAACGTTGCCACAGTTGCAGGTTGTATATCTAACCGCTTCCATGGGGTAGCAAAGATTTGATTTTCTAGAATTTCATATATTTATTGACTGGGTTTAAAAAAAATTAAAAAGCTGCCGTAATCTACTCATTGAGAGGTATAATCTTATGTTAAAGGTTTAACACTGTAATACAAGTATTACAGTTGGAAAACATATGCATGTCTTGAGGCAGCATAACTCACCACTTCAAAACTACCGGCCTATATTCATCTAATATTTGAGAATCAGAACACTTATTTACTTACAACAAGCTTTATACATAATTTCAAACTCTTTCTAAACTTTTCTGTGCTTACATACTTGGCGTCAGATATTTTTAATCAGAAGTTTGAAGCTGTTTTATACACACGAGTGTGATCATTTAAAGAATCAAGTTTGATGGTCTGACAAAAATACATTTGCATTTTCTACCAGACTTTGAGAGTGAGTTTGGTGGTGGAAACTATTAAGTGTCTTACATTGAAGTCCATGCTTAATTTTGAGCTACTGTCTCACCTCCATTTCATTTCCTCTGTGGCCATAATTGTGTGTTCCACTGCAGTCTGTCTCCTGATTCTTTAGAGATTCCCAACATGCCTCAGTTCATTACTTACTCCGCAATTTTGTTTTTAAGCAGTTCATCACATTAAAAGTTCACTTCCCACTGCCATAAGTCAAAATACACTCTGAAAAGCCTGTTTCAGATATTATGGTAGTTTGGTTTTGAAAAATATGTTTAGTGTACCAAATGTACCCCCATACATCCACCCTAGTATTCAGCACTGGACATTATTAATGACTTCCTAGCATCTATTTTTCTGATGTGGAAAGTTGAAAAGCAAATGCTTGGGTCCTCCAAGAACTATTTCGAGTGAATGAGAAAATATTTTTGGGTAGGAAAAAGTGCAATTCCTGAGACTTCAGTGAAGACAACAAACTGAAAAAATATACATACTTTCATACCACCAGAATTGTATAATTTTACTGAAAGGTTAGTGGCAAGAATCCATTATTATCAGGAGAACTTTGATAAATTTTGATTCAGTTTGTTAAAACTTTCCATTGTGAAAGGGCATTATTGAGTGGTGTAGCAATGATGATGAAAGTGAGAAACAGAATGAATTTGGATGTGCATTGGTTGACTCTTTGTGGAAAAAAAAAGAAAGTTTCAAAACTTTCTTACTGAATCATTATTTCTCGTTTAAACACCCCTGCAAAATGTATGGGCTTCATTTGTTCAGCAAACAGCTATGTATTACTTATCTTTCATTATTTTGAAATAGAGGTTTGTTTTTTTAGATCTCGATGTTTGTTAGGTAGTAAAGCTTGTATTGCCTGGTGTGATTTCATTCAAGCTTAATGGTCTTGGAAGGTTTGGGAGCCATTGCTCTAACCTGATTCAGTTCAAACCATTCTTATAAATTGTGCAGATGTATGAAAAATGTAACCCAGCTAAACAGTTAATAAGCTGATGACCAGAGCTTAAAAATGTAACCCAGCTAAATAATTAATAAGCTGACGGCCAGAGCGTTCTGTTTAGTTACCACCATATATTGTGCACTAGTTAAACTTTTTTGCGTTGGGCGTAGTGAAAGTACAACTTCATTCAAGGTAATTTATGAATTATATTTCAGCAAAATACAATGATTTACTAGTCGGTCAGTCATCTAAAATCCATGGTAATGGTTTGCTCTAATAATTTTTCTTCAGATTTCTGCATACGTTGCACTATGAAGAGTTCAAAATTTGAGCTGAACAACTCGTGCATCCTCTTAGACAGTCTTGAATTTTACACATAGTTAAAAGTTTGCTTGGGTTGTACCCCTGTTTTGAAAAGTTTGAGTGAGATTATAAGTATATGTGTACTCATGTGTCCTCAGTATGTTTCAGCTATGTAACCTTATGAGACTAGGAATTTTATTATCTCATTATATACATACATACATAAAACAATGATTTTGTGTACAGGGAATTAATTAATGTGAATGATATAATTGAGGCAATGGAAAATCCAAGCTGGAAGAATAATTGAGGCCTATACAGTGTGTCAAAAAACCTTAATTAATCTCAATTTACAACCATTATTTTACAAGTTTATTATGCTACTCTACAGAGAAAGCTTTATCATCATTTAAAAATTCCATGACTGAATAATATCATTTCTGCACAAAGATGGCTTATAATTTTAGCTCAGCAAGCATAATCCCACACTACAAAAGTTTTTCACTTTTGTCATAAATTTTCATGACCATTTAATTTTCTAATATGAGTGTGGCTGCAATATTCACACTACAAATTGCCAATCTTTGTTCTTTTTTATTTCCACAGTACCTCATGAAAAGCTGTAAAAATCTGAAGGGAGGCCTTCAAGAGGTAGCTGACCAATTGGAGCTGGAAAGAATAGGACCACAGCACCAAGCTGGAAGTGATTCGCTTCTCACGGGCATGGCATTCTTCAAGATGAGAGAGGTAAGCAATAAGTGATAACTTAAGAATAGACCTTTTTGTAGCTGTGTCGAGGGTGAATCATTTAAAACTTGCACCACAGATATTGCAGAAATGGAAAGTGCTTTTGATGTGCAGTTTCCACAGGATGGATTGATAGTCAGGGGCTCTTATTGTTAGCCAATAAACAGATCATAATAATAATTAGAAAGTGTATTTTTGTGCATACAGACACTTTTTAAATGGAACAATACCTATTGACATTAACAAACTAAAAGTACAGTAAATTAGAGTGTCAGTGGTGTTTGTTGCTGGATTCTAGTGGGAGTCATTTATGAGATGATGTATTTTGAGAAGTTCCCACACTGACACCGTGCTATACCTGTGATAATATACACTAAAGTACAACAGAAGTGCACACACTAGGCATGTGGATTCTGACCAGTAATGAGGTAATGGACAATCACAGGTTCAAAATGACCACCGACAGCAACAATACATACTTCCAGTCTGGTATGGAATGACTGCTGCACACATGTTGGCCTTTTGGCTGATATGTCCAAGCAGGCTGCAGTAATATGTTGTTGCATATCATTGGGTGTAGTTTGTATGTCCTTGTAGACAGTGTATTTCAGCCTTACCCCCAGAAAAAAAGTCTACAGGCATCAAATTCGGGGAATGGGGTGGCCAAGGTACAGGTCCTGCGTGTCTAATCCAACAATTTGGAAACACTTTGCGGAGACATGCTGTAGTACTTCGTGCACTATGGCCTAGATAGCTATCATGTTAGTACCATAGGTTTTTTCTAGTCTGTAGATGAAAGTTATCTAGCATCTGTGGAAGATTGTCTATTTGGAGGCTGTGATACTTCTGCACCTTCAGTGTTCCATCTGTGAAAAATGGGCATATGAGCTGATGGTCCACTGTCCCACACCACACGTTTACACTCCATGGATGCTGACATTGCACCAGACGTAGCCAACGAGGATTTTCAACAGGTTAATACTGCATGTTTTGATGGTTTACCATGATTGGTAAATGAGGCTTCATGACTTAAACAACATACATTATACATCTGGAGTATCATGTCTTAATGCCCATGTACAGAAGCTAACACCATTCTTATAATAATTTCCATGCAGTTCTTGATGGAGAGTGATGTGATAGGGGTGGAACCTATGTTAATGGAGAATATGTGGGTCACATGCCTGATGACTTGTGCCACTTCCTTGTGCAGCTGCGCAGAAGCTAGTAGGCGGATCAACTGCAACAGCAGCAAGAACATTAATTTCTCCCTCCTGTTGTCACTTGTTTCCTTCTGTTATGTTGTCTAGGTGTGACACTACCACTTTCACGTAACTGTTTGAAGAGGTTCCTGAATAATTGCCTAGATGGTTGACATTTATTGGGATATCTTGCCACATACACCATACAAGAACGAACTGCATTATTTCTCCACTCTTCATACGCTGTGAACGTGTCCGTTCATTGGTAAATCCCATTGCCCACTCATGACCAACTGTTTGGACTGTCATGCAAACTGACTAACAAGTCGCACTACTCCCAAGGAACACACAAGCATACTATATACAAACATAACAACATCGTACCTAACAAATACACAGGTTGAATGGCATAAAAAAGTATTGGTGTGGAAAGTTTCCACAGTACAATACCTCATAAACAACTTGCACGAGGCTTGTGCAACAAACACTGCTGACATTCTAATTCACCCAACTTTTAGTTTGTTAATGTCAATAGGCATTGTAACAATATTGTGAGCAGGAGAGTTGGTACTCACTCACTGAGTCGCAGATAGGCACAACAAAAAGACTGTCATAAAATGAGTGTTAGGCCAACAAGGCCTATCTGTGTCTCAGTGAGTGAGTGAGTGAGTAGCAACTCTCCTTCTCATAATATTGTTACCTTTCATCCTGGATCCAGTATGCATTATTCCATTTCAAATAGTGTATATATGCACAAAAAATACACGTTCTCTAAGTATTATTACAATATGTTTATCGGCTAACAATACAAGCCCCTGATCACCAATCCACTCTGTGCAAAGCGCACATAGACAGCACTTTCCCTTTCCGCAATATTTGTGGTATAAGTTTTAGGTGATTAACCTTGTATAGATGTAAAGCGTTGTTGGCATCTAGATTATTGTTACCGTTATTGAGTGCAGTCAAATAATTATATTTTTGGAATTTTCTGTCGGATGACACTTGGAAGAGGGCAACGGGAGTTGGCAAGGAATGAAACGTGCAGTGAATACTGTAATCAGCTTCTAGTGTTCTGTGATATATCAATTCAAACAAATGTTCTATAATCAAAGCAGTCAGTTTTCTGCAGCCATCATAAGTGCAGCTGCATATGCAGCTATATATTTCCTTGTTATTGGGTATTTTGAGAGATACTGTTAGGTTTTGTTTGTGAAGTGGCATTTCAGAGTTCTGTGATCTCTTTATTGTCTGCGTCAGTTTGGGCGTGGTCTAACAGCCCTACCTATTAAGTGAGACTTTGCACAATATTTTTCAGAAAGAAGGAAGGAAGATTAGGGTTTAACATACTACTGACAACCATGTCATTACATATCCACAGTGTGTGGAATAGCATGTCTGCTAGTGAATGTTTGTTGCACTAATAAAACTCGGTTAGTTGTCTAAGTGAATACTTATAGTTGCAGCATGGGTGAATATAAATAAGACCATGTAGGATCCATTTGCACCATTGCCAAGTTTGGAGAGTAATTGCCCTTCAGACTATTTAAGAGATTTTACTCTGTTGGATGGAAACAAGCCACCTCTTTCACAAGCACAAAGTGAGGTAACAAAGTTGTAAGACATTCTATGCGTATTCTGAAAGGTGGCAGTTCAAATCCATGTCTGGTCACTCAAATGTGTGAAGGTTTTCTGCAGTTTTCCTAAAGGCAAATGCCAGGATAGTTCCATTCCCAATTCAGCCTTGTATGCCATGTATATAATGACCTCGTTGTCAGTAGTACAGTAAGCCCTGACCTTCCTTCCTTCTGTCCTTCTTTCCTGGCAATATTGTGTAAAGTCTCGCATAAAAGGTAGCACTGTTAGACAGTCTTGGTGATATGACAGGCATGTAGTAACCAGCAGGTTATTCCTAGGTACTGTAGGGACATATGAGTGTGTAAAATCTAAAGCACCATGAATGGTTTTCCAAAATAAGAGGGTCATGTTCATTAGTTAGCTCTTTGTAGTGCAGATACCTCGTAGATGCAAAAACTACTATTCAAATCCTGGTAAAGATTTCTAATTTTTCATCTGCAGAGTGCTATTATGCATTCCATTACAGCTTTGACTTCAAAGGGGAACCATTCTTCTTGTGGTCTAGATCCGGTAAGAACAAGCAGCTACATTTCTTGTGTTGTGAACATTTCTAAATTAGCTTCCTGTGAATAAGTTTTGTTCTGAAGTAAAGAATACAGATGGTGATGATAGTAAATGTCCTTTTGTTACTACATTATCCATAATGTGGCTAGTTACTATCTTTGATACATTACCTTCTCCATAAAGTCACAGAGTATCATAATAGGTCGCTTAAATTACATTTAAGGATGAAGCTTTGGCCATTCAGCTTTCACACAAATTTATTTTAAAAAATTCTGGAGGGTAGGTTTTAGCAAACAATACTTGTTTTCGAATAGGCTCAAGATTTCATGATTAGGGATGCCAACAATAAATCGATGCTTTTAAAACATTGAGGTTTCATCCATAAACATTGAGGTTTGAGTGGTGATACACCACTGATGCATCAATGACAAAAGTCCAAAAATATTGACATTGTTCAACAATGGATCATTCATTCTGTTCGTGGATGCTCAGTCATTGACACATGACGTCTCATGATTCATGCAGTGCTACATTTATTGCTGTCCTCTTGAGTTTTGTACTTTTGAAGTAGTAGGGAAGTAAAATACGGAGTTTACAGTAAGATCAGTTACTTCAAATAGTCCCAATTGAGTAATGTGCAGCAATCGCTGAATATAGTATAAGTGATTCTCATTGTCGATTGCCATGTCAGTGTGTGTGCAATTGTGTGCCATAATATTTGGTGACATTGTGATAGTTCATGATGGGCACATTATGAATGTCTCAGTTCAGTAAGTAGACAACCAGCAAATAAAATTTTACCAATTAATTGGAGAAAAATTTATACATGTGTGTCGAATTGTAGAAGTATTTTATCTGAACTGATTAATTTTTAGCTGACAGAACGTAAAGTAGTAAAGGAGTTTTGCTATTTAGGGAGTAAAATAACTGATGATGGTCGAAGTAGAGAGGATATAAAATGTAGACTGGCAATAGCAAGGAAGTCGTTTCTGAAGAAGAGAAATTTGTTAACATCGAGTATAGATTTAAGTATCAGGAAGTCGTTTCTGAAAGTATTTGTATGGAGTGTAGCCATGTATGGAAGTGAAACATGGACGATAAACAGTTTGGACAAGAAGAGAATAGAAGCTTTCGAAATGTGGTGCTACAGAAGTATGCTGAAGATAAGGTGGGTAGATCACGTAACTAATGAGGAGGTATTGAATAGGATTGGGGAGAAGAGAAGTTAGTGGCACAACTTGACTAGAAGAAGGGTTCGGTTGGTAGGACATGTTTTGAGGCATCAAGGGATCACAAATTTAGCATTGGAGGGCAGCGTGGAGGGTAAAAATCGTAGAGGGAGACCAAGAGATGAATACATTAAGCAGATTCAGAAGGATGTAGGTTGCAGTAGGTACTGGGAGATGAAGAAGCTTGCACAGGATAGAGTAGCATGGAGAGCTGCATCAAACCAGTCTCAGGACTGAAGACCACAACAACAACAACAACAACAACAACAACAACAGAACGTGGGCATACCCAGATTTAATTTGGAGGAGACAACAGAGAGGGGGGTTACAAATGGACATGTAAAAATGCAAAATAAATCATTTGTGTACATTACAATTCACTTTCTGGACAAGTATCTACTGCTCAGTGGAACATTTGGTGTTTTTGAGCTGACAGAACACTACACATCACTGAAGAACTGACAGATACATCATCCAGAAGAATATTGAAAATGAAAAAGTTTCAGCTATCATCACAGATAATGACAGCACTGTTATGAAGGTCAGTCGGACGTGTTGGACAAAAAGAAAAAACATTATCCCTTGTTTTGACTGTATAATTAACTTAGTCATAAAGAAATCTGTTGATGATGAAAAACATTGCACTGAACTGAGAAATAGTCAGAGATATTGTCAAGTACATGAAAGTTACGGAAAGGACAGGTAGAAGTGGAACTGAAAGAAGGCAAAATTAAAAAAAAAAATGATGCTCTATGTTCACACACAGCTGAATTTGTGCTTGTTATAATGATTCCTGGAGGTAGTTTCCATTGTGGGAGCGAAACTTTCTGACTAGTCCTGAGACTCCACATTGGCTTATAGCAGTGAATTAGTGTTGCAAAGAAATGGTGGAATTGCTAGGACCATTAGAAAAATTAACAAAAGAAATTTCGGGAGATACTTGGGTTACAGTAACCAAAGAGATCCCATTAGTCAGTTGTGTTTGAGACGTGGTCGAAGATACGTAACCTAGAAATGAAATGATTGCTCTGTTTAGAAACAAAATATACAGGGTGTTACAAAAAGTTAAGGCCAAACTTTCAGGAAACATTCCTCACACACAAATAAAGAAAAGATGTTATGCGGACATGTGTCCAGAAACGCTTAATATCCATGTTAGAGCTCATTTTAGTTTGTTCTTCCACCAACGCACAGTGGAGCACATTATCATGATTTCATACGGGATACTCTACCTGTGCTGCTAGAACATGTGCCTTTACAAGTACGACACAACATGTGGTATTATGCACGATGGAGCTCCTGCACATTTAAGTCGAAGTGTTCGTACGATTCTCAACAGATTCGGTGACCGATAGATTGGTAGAGGCTGACCAATTCCATGGCCTCCATGCTCTCCTGACCTCAACCCTCTTGACTTTCATTTATGGGGAATTTGAAAGCTCTTGTCTATGCAACCCCGGTACCAAATGTAGAGACTCTTCGTGCTCGTATTGTGGACGGCTGTGATACAATACACCATTCTCCAGGGCTGCATCAGCACATCAGGGATTCCATGCGACGGAGGGTGGATGCATGTATTCTTGCTAACGGAGGACATTTTGAACATTTCCTGTAACAAAGTGTTTGAAGTCACGCTGGTACGTTCTGTTGCTGTGTGTTTCCATTCCATGATTAATGTGATTCGAAGAGAAGTAATAAAATGAGCTCTAACATGGAAAGTAAGTGTTTCCGGACACATGTCCACATAAGATATTTTCTTTCTTTGTGTGTGAGGAATGTTTCCTGAAAGTTTGGCCGTACCTTTTTGTAACACCCTGTAGAAACAACTGGCAAAAAGGTTTGACAACTTGGAACATTCCACCAATGTGGCAATTTCAACAACTCTTGACTCGAGATTAAATTTCATGCATGTAAAAGATGCTGTCACAAAATCAAAGAAAATTAGTTATACAGATAGGCATGGGAATTTAATGTACTTAAAATCACGAAATACATATCCAACAGATGTTATAAAGAAGATTCAGAGTTTGACATCTGGAAATATCACAAGCAATTGTCTCAAAAAAATATGAAAAATGAGTTGTCAACATTTGATGGAAACATCAGTGAAACTGATGTTCATATTTACCTGTTGTCCCCTATTACCCTAATAAATGAGACCCTATTGAAATGTGGCAGGACACGGTCACTTTTCCCAAATTTTCAAAGGTGTATCTTCCCATTATCGCTACATCTGTGCCAAGCAAGTGCTTGTTCTCAGAGGCTGGGGCACCCATCACTAGAGATGAGTTGTTTGTGAACTAACAGGTCCAAAGGAATGGTTCACCAGGAATGAATTCTAAGGAACAGCCTTTCATAGTTCATTTTGGTCACAGCTTTCTACTTGTGGTTCCTGGGAACGGGAAACGGTTGGTCTCGTTCCCGCAACGGCACGTCAGCCGGTCTCGTTCTGGCCTCGGTCCCGCTCCCGTCTTGTCTTGGTGTCAGTCTCCCTCGGCCGGACTCCTTCTTTGTGAGGCAACTGATCACTGTTCCAGTGCCAACTGTGTGTAATTACTGCAGTATCAAGTTGTTGTTCGTTTTGTTTGCTGCACACGCCCATTCAAGATCTGTTTCAAACCTTTTTTTGAACTCTGGACTTCTGTTTCTATTCAGTGTCCACAACTGGTAATTCAAATGTATTTTATAATTATGTGGTATGTAATACATACATCTTTTCAGGTAACAAAAGGGCATATCAGCTTGCTTCACTATTTCGATAAACAGCAGAACACACAAAAAAGCAAGTTTTCTTGTTATTACACATGCAAAAGAAGTCAGCACGGCACACACAAGTGGTCATTTTCCGTCCTTTTTTTGATCCAAGGTAAAACAGCATGTTCATTGTCATGGAAGGCAGACTGACTTACAACCGAATGAAGCCCGCACTCCATAATTGAGTGTCTGGTGTCACATTTTGTAAAGAGAATACGATAACTTCTACCATATTATTTCAGTGGTACAGGGTGGCGCACAAAAAATCAGCCCCGAGTACTAGACTGCTCATGGTCGCACACCAATCATCATCTATTGTTTCGAAGTTGTTCGGATTAGCTTTTTGTTATTCCTTTACTGCCTAATTATTACATGTTTATCTATTCTGCTTGTAGCAGTCACAAATCGTGCGTAATTGGCGAGCAGTCTGTACTGCCCTGGTTTCTTGTGCACCGTCTTATATTCTTTCACTTCAATCAGCCACATAATGCTACAGTTGGCTTAACGAGAGGTTTTGCAGAATCACGAAAATTACTTAAAGTGTGTGAGAATTCTGTAATGAATAAAAACTCTTTACTCCAGAGGGGAGGCAAGTGCCCCCTCTCGGTACCGTCCATCTTCAGTAACCTATGCTACTAATTTTCAGTTTATCACAAGAACCATATACCATGCACTTTTGAACGGTGAATAAGTAAAAATGAACAGTTCCCAAAAAAGAGTGATCACCAGTGAGCTAGTTCCCAAGGATGAGAGTTTGCCCATCTCTACCCATCACCTAGGAAAGAAACAGACTTCTAGGGACTAGGTGGTTATCAAAGCTTCTTTTCCCAAATTCTGTATCAAAATTTTTGATTTAAGGGAAATAAATTGTTTTAATGATAAAAATGAAGTGCTTCACAAGACCCATTTTATTTAGTTTTGTAACCTGATTTATATGAAGATAGCCAATGATCGCAACAGTCAGTATCATTGCTCCTAATGTAAGTTAATGTTAGGCAACATTATAGATAGAGGTAGGTTGTGAACAAATAGGTGACTACTTCCAGTTTCTCTCTGTTTTAAAACTTGCAATACAACTTATGTTATTTTAGTGTACTACTTAAAAATCAAATAATTTTGGTGTGATTTTTCAAATATTGCTGAAATATATAGAAACATCAATGTATTACTCATACGAGTGATGTTTTAACAACATCGATATCTCAGCATTTTTAAGAGCAATATTGCAACACTATTCCTGATACGTCACAGTGCTTTATGTAATATTGATCTTGCTCAATCAATCACATGACATTTGACTCGGTGGCACTAGTGTGAGGAATAGTTGAGAAAATGTGAACTAGCCGCTACAGCAATTTAATGCTCTGCTTAAAAATTGATAATTTTTTGAAAAACAGGAGGAAATAGTGTTACTTTCTATCACCTTACAAACTATTTTTGTATTTGAACAGGTCTGAAATAAAAGTTCTCATATATGTATGGATACTGTCTACATACATTTATGCTGCTTTTTAAGTAAAGGTAACATTCAAAGTAGAAAATGTTGTCCTTAAGAATCCATTATTTGATTCTGAACCCAACTGAGAAACTGTAAAAATTTACCAAGTTGGCTACAAATGAGAAATTCAGCCGTTTTTCTCTGTTAGATTACCAGGCAACAACATTACCAGCTTTAGAACAAGATGATGACATTTAACCCTCGCATTACCAACCGGGGTATTCTGACTACCCCAGGTTGATCTCCCCCCCCCCCCCCGCCCCCCCGTAATAATGTTATCTGAAGGGCCACACGCCTGTGGTTTCATGACTTTGTACTAAAATGATTGACGTTGAATTCACACTCACGACTGTCTAATTCTTTTGGCTTTATCATTGTTATTCAAGTCATTTATTGGTGGGGTTGTGAGACTACCCCGCTTGGTATGAAACTTCTTACTTTCTTATTTGTAGAAAAAGAAGATTTTGGGAAATATATGTCATTCATCTTCTTTGTTGAGTTTTGCCATAGATCCAATGTTTGTTATTGTTGCTGGTTACTGTTGTTGAGTTGCATTTGACGTTCACTGTTGAGCTGACATTACACGAGTCAGTATTTCATCTGCAAGTAAGGATGTCCAAAGGACTTTCTAGCGATGAGATCATGGAAATTCTATACAATTCTGATGTCAGTGATGATGAAAATGGATGGGACACTGATAATGAATTGAATGGGTATAAGGAACCTCTTGACAAAGACCATATCATAGCATCAGATGAAGCTGAGATGAAATATCAGAAGGTACTACACATTCACGTGAACTAGTAGAAGAAGAAGAAGTGGATGATTAAGAAGAAGAAGAAGAAGACACCGGAGATGTGTCTGTTTCTAGAAGTGGACTACAATTTTCTAGTGAACCACCAAAAGGTGGGCGGGCGTTGACGTCGCAACATTTTGAATGTAACACCTCGCCCAGTGAATGATGGAAAAACAACCAAAACAATAACAGAGTCATTTTTATTATTTATCTTGCTGGAAATCGTGAGCATCATTGTAGAAGAAAAGAACAGGGAAGCCAAATGAGTAATTTCTTTGTGGAATGCAGCTCAGTCTTCGAACAAAACAACATGGAGAGATATAAATGCAACAGTAGCAATTCTAATAGGAGCTGGTCTAACTCATGGACATCGCCCAAGTGCTTCCGACCTGTGGGGAGGTAATGTTGCCTTTTGGCAGCCATTCTTTTCTGCTGCCATGTCAAGAAATAGATTTTTGTCTATACTGAAATTCTTGCGATTTGACAACAGAGACACAAGAGCACAGAGAATTGAAGAAACCAAGGACAAGCTACAAGCCATCAGGGTAGTGTTTGACAAATTTCAATCTAACTTGTGCAAGAACTTCTATTATTATAAATACATGACTACTGATGAACGATTAGCAACCTACCGAGGAAACTGCCATTTTAGGGTTTATATGAAGAGCAAACCTGGCAAGTATGGCATTAAAATTTGGGTTTTTGCTGATGTGAAGACATCTTACTTATTACGGATCCAAATTTACACAGGAATGGTGGACAATACTCAGGAAGTGAATCAAGGACAGAGAGTTGTTTTGGATCTGATGGAACCATTTCTGAATAACATTCATGGTGTAACAACTGATAATTTTTTCACCAGTTTTCCATTGGCTGCTGAACTACCAAAACGAAACACGACATTGGTTGGTACCTTGCATTCCAATAAGAAAGAGATTCCGAAGGAATTCTTGCCAAACAGAAAGATAGAAGTTCACTCTTCAATGTTTGGCTTCACAAGTGACTTGACTCTAGTTTCCTATGTTCCAAAGAAGGGAAAGGCAGTAATACTACTCTCTACTCAGCATAATGAGAGACAAGTGAGTGGTGAAGAAAGTGAACACAAACCCGAAATCATACTGCACTACAACAAAACCAAAGGTGCTGTAAATGATGGGGACGAAATGACAAGAGGATACTGTTGTGTTAGAGGAACGAGGCGGTGGCCACTTAAGAATCTTCATGGAAATGATAGATATTGCAGCACTGAATGCATATATTCTGTACACTCAAAAGATTTCCTGAATGACAGAAGAATAACCGAAGCCGACGTAAACTCTTCACGACTGAACTGACATTTGGACTCAGCAAAGGCAACATGGAAGAAAGAGCCCAAAATATCAGCAGTCTTGTACAAGATGCCCTGAAAGCTTGTGGCATTGCAGTTCCTACAGCAGTGATCAAGACCCAGTGTTCCAAGTTACCAACGCCACAACAATGTCAAGATTGCAGGAGAAACGAAGATCGGAAAGCAAGATTATGTTGTGTAACATGCAAGAAATCTGTTTGTAATATACACAGAGAAGAAACTGTTACTGTGAAGTGAAGTGCATGCAGTGCAATAATGTACTTGACTTAAAAGTTGAAAAAAGTCTTGTGTTATTTTACTGCAGTGACTGTTGAGGTACATAGATTATTTTCTGTTTGTTGAGTACTGAATTTAGTGAAAGATATAAAAAAATTTTTGTACTTTGTATCTGTGATCTGAATAAATACTTTAATAACCTGAAAAGCTGTTTTTCAATACTAAATAAACCAATTCAGTAGAAATAACGAAATCTGAGAACAAATATTACAATAAAACACAAAAATCTTTTAGGGTAGTCCAAATACCCTGCTTGGTAAAATATAGGTGTGAAAAAGCTTGGTAATGGGAGGGTTAAATGAATCAAGAAAGAAGATAATCGAGAATTAAATGTCTAACAAATCACATTAAACTGGCAGCAGTAGTTATCACAAGAATGAATTAAGATGGAAAGACCAGTAGTGGAGATAGTACTGACAGATGTCAATAGAATGCATGACAAACAAAAGTTCGAGAATTGAACTGAATCGTGATTGCGATCTTTTATTTATGTATTAGTTGCTGTTGTCATATATGACCTGCACCCAAGAAGACATGGCTGTTTATGCTTCACTGTTGATCAAGCACAAGACTGCGGAATGGTTGGAGAGGGAACAGTGACACCAGCTTGGGCGAGAAGTGAGAACTCTCAAGGAGTGCAGGCAGGAGGATGTTGCGCATGCAGCAAATTGTTGTGCTGCCAACCATGGGAATTTCACTGCGTACTTTGGCTTTTTATGAACATCTACCACATTTAAATTGCAGTTTGCTTGAATCCGTTTGTACTCAAAATCGAATAGACTTTAAAATTGGACAAATACACAACAATAGCACAAATTTCTGCAGGAGATGGTAAAAGTCTAGATTGAAGCTGGTGGCATACTTCAGTGGTTTGTGCAGCAGTCATGTCAATACTCATTGTGATGGGTGATGTGATAGATTGAGGGTGTGTTAGCTGCTGGCTCTACAGAACCAATGAGAGAGCGGTGGCAGATAATATGTTTGGAAGCAGAAGACATTATAACATTCTTATATCAGTATACAAGCGAAATCAGTTATTTATTTAGGGGAGGGGAGGGGGGGAACAGCTGTGTTCGCAGGTCCCATTGTACCCACAATCTCACAGATTGCAACATATTCGGAAGAAACAACCAAATATTCGTGACAACGAAGGTATAAGTTTTGCAGCTATCCTGCTAGGATGATGTTGTGGTGATTAAAAATAGTGATACCTCAGATGGCAGGGTAACTAAACAAAAAAGCCAGTGAAGATAAAAATTTATGTACACAATTTCTTCTTGTTTATTCTCTTTGTATCATCAAAAAGTAGACAATAAATGGCATAAGTTTTTAGGCAGGTACCTAAGGTCAATAAAAGTTTGTAATTTTGATTGGTCAGAATGTGTTAAAAAAATAAAGTTACCCAAGGAGCCTTGTAAGAAAGGGGGAGGGGGATTGTCTTATATTCAGGGTTGTCTTCTATTCGAGTAAGTACACTATTTGGTTATTTGGAAACCGAGTTAACAGAAGAATGATTTGCTAAAACCCCTTGGCAGCTTTCACTGAGTATCCATTCAAATTTTGAAGGCAGCAATGCTAATAAGTGTAAGATCTACACAGACAAGATGTCTGAAGCTGTTTTTCAGTAGCGATATGCACCTACAAACAGCTGTATGGGATGATTGTTTTACTCTTTGTTGGTGTCTGTGAGCTGCAATTTACTGGCATATTGCAGTATTAAATATCTTTTGGTGCACTCAGATATATTGAAAACAAATGTAAGATGTCAGAAATAAGGATAGTAACATGTTACCCTACACACTTCCTAGCTTCAAGTGCACGTGTCTGCAGTATTTTTTTCTTATAGAAGTGGACTCAGAGCTTCGACTGTCATTTGACAAATGTTAATCACTTTAATTTTAGACAGTCAGTTGCAGCTCTGCTGATGAAGGTGTACTTTTACCAGCATCCAGAACACAGCATGTATGTTTAATTTCATCTGTGGTCCTTATTGCATATACACATGCCATCTTGGGATAACTAAAATCTAAAGGACCCATATTTACAGTAACAGAACTGAGATTAATTAAGGACATTAGAACATGAAGGTAGTTTCTTTTCTGCAGGAACTGACATATGACTATTCTTTTTAGAGAGAGAATAAGAAGCCGTTCATTTCCTTATGTAATAAGGTGACTGCCTTGTCTTCAGTTTCTTGTAATCCTGTGCCAAACTGTTGTTACCTTTCAAAAAGCACACACGAAGTCTTTTGTTTTGAACAGGCTTGCGTGAATGAATGTTGAGAGTGGCAGCCAAGAGTAGCTTGTTCGTAGAGTTGTGTGCTTCTCATTGAACCATTGCAGGGTGAGAGCTTTTGTCTTAAGCCTTCTCCCAAGAATTCCAAAAGCTTCTGATAATTTTTGTCTTTATGTGAATTATCCATTATTGGATGATTTACTTGGGAAACATGCATGAAAGTTTTGGCAAGATGGCCCTGTCACAGGTCCAGATGTTCTAAGGATTGCAGTGCTTGAATTCATTTGTTGTATTCAGTGAATGCAACATTTAGACTATTGGTATATACTACTGGAGTGAGCCTTCTCTCTTCCAGGTAACTCAGGTGTGCTTGATTATATCATTTTTATCTCTGTATCATATATGAAGGATTCTTTTGTCATCTTTTAAGTTGTCTGGTAGGACCATAGCATATACCAGGGCCTCTGAGATTGTTTCCAGAAAAGGGGTCAGCTCTCAACATCTCCCAAAAGCAAGACTTAATGGGCAGTAGCTTACTGATAGTAGCCGCTGAATTTTAAAGTAGACTGCAGATGCAGACAGCTACTTCATGATCTCTTCTTATGCATCTAGAATGATGAGCTCCACTTGATCACTGCATTCTTCTTACAGATCTACACACAGTCATACTAATTGTCAGACAATGAGTTATGGTGAGCTCATCAACCTGCGTCACAACAGGCAGTGCATTTTCCAGGCACTCCTTGTGATGCTGAAATTGTAAAGTGATGTCTTATTGATAATCATTTCAAATCTGGACATGAAACACCTAGTATTACTGCTCTGATTTTAATGTTACCTTCTCAGAATAGATAACTCTCGGCCTGACATGATTTAATTTGCTTTTTTACACAATTTGTTAACTAGAGAATGGCAACATTTTGTCGCAGGAGATGGCAGTGTTCTTGTTTTATTATTGTCCATAGTGCTCAGAGCCATTTGAACTTATTCAAACAACAAAAACATCCATTTTCGAAAATATATTATAATTAAATAAGAAAATCTTCTCAGCAAGCAATGACAGGAAAAACACATGCAAAAGTTAAGGACATGTGCAAACTTTCCCAGCCTAAACCTTGCCTTCCTTTTCCTTCATCCCCGTTTCTTCTCTTCCCCTTCCAACCCGGGAAGGAGCCACTGGCTCCAAAAGCTGGCACATTTCCTTACCTTCTGTATGTGGTTTTTGTACTGCCACATGGTGAGTAGATATTTTTTTGTCTACTTAATTCTATTATATTAAGACATATTCAGATTTAAAATAAATATACGCAAATACTGGTCCTACCATTTAGGTTTGCTGGAGCTTGTGGTTCTAACTTGACACACACCAGTTAACTCCTACACTACCAACAGTCTTTCTGCACTCTAGTTTTAAATCTGAAGGTGACCTTATTTGGGCAAAACCAGCAATAAATGTAAAAACATTATTGAGACTGTTTTGTTCACTAAAAAAAATTGAAATCATTTGAGATTGCATCTACACCCCCTTATATGCAGTCATTGCTTTACTACTGCCCTTAACCCACAAGTTCTGTTTAGTGTTAAAATGTGGCTCTAGTTCCAATGGAAGAATGATGTGGAGATACTTAAGACTATGACAAAGCGGCTGGAAAAGTGCTGGTAGCAACCAAAAAATGGCACTAATTGTAATGTATTTGTATCCATGAAATGTATTTGCAATTGTGAATATGAACAACCATCAGCTGTGTAACAGAATGATGACAATGAAAATCTGTGCTGGACTGGAACTCGAACTCGGGTTTCCCACTTTTACCAAGTGGTCACCTTAACCACTTTGGCTATCCGTGCATGACGAGACCCAATCTTCCATATGTCTTGGTTCCTGCGTAACAACCTGTACTTGAACACACACTTATTGTTATAACCATTGTAATTGAAAATTGCTGCCCAGTATTTGTGGATAAATACAATATTGCAGTGCCTCATTGTTAAGAACAATAATTCAGCTTCAGCCTCATTGTTAAGAACGATTCAGCTTCAGTGGTTATGAAATATGTGAAATGTATTATAGCTGAATATATTACACAGATGATGGTCGTTCGTATTTACAACCGCGAACACATTTCACGTATGTAGTAACAGCTGTAGTTGCAGCAGTGTCTGTTCCTTCAGATGTGCATGCATGACTAAAGGAACATGGCATTGTTCTTCTTAACATCAGAGGTACTGTAGTATCTTATTCTGATCAACCAGCTGCTGAAATCAGTGGAAAATGCAGTGTAATATAAAGTCAAAACACTTCCCAAACAACAGCAGTAAGTGTTCATTGTAGTTCATCTCAGTTATCATCACCATCGTTTGGAAATAAGGCAGCATATTTTATGAGTCCACATCATCTTTATTTCCATGGTTATTACACAATTTACAAATAAAATAGTGTTTAACTTCATACATAACGATATAGGTAACGTCTTGTCCTTTATTTAAATTATGTTAAGAGATTACTTACAACTTTTATTGAGGGATTATAAAATCAGTTAATGAAGATTTGTTGACTGTGATGTCGTTATGGTTGTCAGGAAATAGGTAGTCCTATAATGAAGTGTTATGCAGTTGATATATGTGTAAACAGAATTTCATCATTTTAGATTGTGCAAGTGTGCACATGATACATTGAGTGTACCTATACAGTACAACTGAAACATGTCAGAGGTTCATACCACTGATCATTGAAACCCATGAGATTATGTGCTGTTGGGATATAAATACGACAGTAAATTTTGGTGTGATACAACGTAGTGCAGAATAAATAGAATGTGCCTTTCATTTTGCAGATGTTCTTTGAAGATAACATTGATGATGCCAAGTACTGTGGGCATCTGTATGGACTTGGGACATCATTTGTTATGAACGGCAACAACAGTTATCATGACAATGGGGATAATAGCAATTCATCGTGATACTGCTGCTTGTCTGGAGCCAATGAAGACCAGAACGACATCATAGTGCTTGTGTTCATGCTCTGTCAACTGTATTCCTTACATCCCAAGAAATAAGGAAACAAAACCTTTTTATGAATTTTTCTTTTGTACAATTTCTTAATTGACAAAATAGTGTATACATTCTGTATTAATGTAAGAAATGAAATTGTAAATTTGTAAATCAAATGTTTCAATTGTGAACACCCTTTAGAGTACAACTGTGTGGATGATGAATGAATCATGTTCTTTATAGGAATGACATGTGTCTGGTGCAGAGCATAAGCCAAAAACTGAAAGTGAAAAATCATTTTTTTTAATATTCTGCAGAAAAGGACCACTTACACACAAACATCTGGAATATATTAATATCGGAACAAAATTTAAGTCTTAATTGATGTAGCAAAGCTATATAGTTTAATGTATGTCAGTAAGCTAAAAAGTAACTGTCAATCCTCTTCTTTCTTATTTCTTAACAAGAAATAAGGAAGTGTTTATCTTTCACAAGATTATGTATATTTTTATTTGACTTGGTATCCAAGTTTTTTAACAAAATACAAATTATAAAAAAAAATAAATGTGCAAATACTTTTGAGGAGTTTGAACTTGTGAAAGATAAATATTTGACAAATAACAGTTCATTGCTGTTAAGTTATCAATATATTGTAGATATTTTTTTTAATGTTTCCCTTATATTCCCCTTGTCCTTTATTTCGACCTCACCATGTTTCATAGTGTCCATGTACATCTGTGCTCTGTATGAAGAGAAGAAAGCTATTAATGAGCATGTTTGTAGGGAGTGAATGAAATTATATATATATACATATGTCCTTTACATTTTATATGTGTATTAAAGTAACTCAAGATGAAAAAATAATAATAATAATAATAGAGAAATAATGGTGTGTGAATTTATGCTTTAATTAAGTAATAATGTGAAATAAACACAGTTAAGAAGTAAACAGAAATTTTTATTGATATAGTTTGCACTGGTTTTATCCATCTGTGCAGAGAAGGAGAGAAATTTATTTATAAAGCTTTAAAAACATAACTGAGTTTTAGTTGATAATTATTCAGTTGAAATTAGCTTTTTATATTCATGCGCGTTGCCTCATGGTGCTCTGGTCTGTTAGTGGACATGGCTGTTTCAATGTTTTTGTACTTTTTGTCAGAATCACTGCTAAGTGATTGCTTGCAGCTTTTTTAGATTTTGTAAATGCATTTTTATACATTATTTGGTTTTCTAATAATGTCACTCACCCAAAATTTTATTTTTCATCACCCTTTTTTTTTTTTTTTTTTTTTTTTTAAGAATCAGTATTTTATGGACATGTATTTTTTGACTAAATACATGATACTGCAACATAAGAAATCAGGGATGTTTGATTAGTGTCAGCAGCTGAAATATTCCTCATTCCTCTGTGCCTCAGTTTAAGTTTATAAATTCAAAACCTGTTCTTTCCTTGGACTATTCATACAATTTTTAA
This sequence comes from Schistocerca nitens, assembly GCF_023898315.1. NCBI lineage: Eukaryota > Metazoa > Arthropoda > Insecta > Orthoptera > Acrididae > Schistocerca > Schistocerca nitens. The sequence continues at coordinate 845,302,068 of NC_064617.1, forward strand.
AAATTTTTGCAGTAACATCTTTCCTGAAAACCACGTAGAGTCTGGTAAGTGGTGAACAGAAAAGTAGGAAGCAAATGTTTTAGCTGCACTTCACAGAATACTGGATATAAAAGGAAGAGGAACAGCTACTGCCATTGTGTAATGGCTGATTTGTTTGTCCATTGTGTATGAAATCGAAGACCTGTTGTGTAATAAGATGAGAGGGGTAGAAGAAAGACTGAGATACCAATATAATCATTCCAAGAGGGGCATAGTAGTTACTGAAAAAAGTCAGGGAAAAGAATTGAGGAATATCACATGTCTAAGGTACGTGCTCTGATGAAATTATGACTTTGAGCACAGTAAAAATCCGACAAATTTTTGGAGAATGTCAGAACAATTTGTAATTTCTATAGTACTTAAATTGATGTTCTGTGATTTTGACCTTTACAGCTGTCTATTCCACACCTACATCTCTGAAAGAAGAAAAATCAATATTATTGGCTTCCAGTTGGCATAGTCGTTCTTTTAATGACCTCCTGTTTGTAGCTTATCATTTTTCTTTGCACTGTAAAATTTGTGTGGAATTTAATTCTATGCTATTTGATAGTGTGCTCTGCATTTTGATGGTGAATATTACATCATCATATTAATTGTGTTAAAATTTTTATTGTTTCTAGCTTTCTTAATGCATACTTAATCAAGTTTTTGAGTTAACAATTACACTTCAACTCAGAATTATGCTGTTATATTCATTTAATGCAAAGTATGGTATTATTTCATAGACATACATTTTCAGCAATGCTGAATTTTAATACCTGACCATCTGGTCTGTTGAGCACTGTTGGCAAGTGGGGTGCACTCAGCCCTTGTGTGGCAAACTGACGAGCTACTTAGTTGAGAAGTAGCAGTTCCAGTTGTGTAAACTGACATACGGCCAGGAGAGCAGTGTGCTGACCACATGCCCCTCCATATCTGCATCCAGTGATGCTGAATCTAATATCATTGTTTCAGGGAATATAATTTGAGTTTTTACATCCCCCTTAGACACACTGGATGTAAGACCCCAGATCTAGTCAACTACCATGACAGAAGTGGTATAAGCATTTCTTTGGCTGCAGTAACGCTCCTTCTCAGTTCTTATGAGGTTGCTGAATGTGGAGGGATGTCCTTGATGAAACCAAACAAGAAGAAATTGCTCATTGGTTGATGTTAAAAATTGTCTGGACACACATGAAAAGTATTGTGTATAGCTTTTGCACAGCGAACCCATGGACCTCAGATATGTCAGTTTATTTCTGGATGCAGCCCTTGTCGTCCTGTAATGTCAGTACCTCTTGCCCTCCTATTGACTCTTCCAAATCAATAAAACTTCTATTTACACACAGGTTTTTTTTCTGAGAAATCTTTCTCCATTTCATTAACAGCCCTACTGCTCCAGGATCATTTTCTGCAGCACCAATACCTGTGTGTTTAATAGTGAACAGTTGTCCACTATGTTGACTTCACTCATCATCTTTTCACTTTGTCCCTGATATACACAATAGCTACGATGGTGTTCAGAATTCGGACTTCTCTCATTGAGATAAGATAATTGGTTCCCATTAACTAAGTAAAATAGTGTGTGGAGTGGTATATCTTGGTAGATGCGCGCGCGCACACACACACACACACACACACACACACACACACACACACACACACACAATTTTTCTCTGTAGAACTAAGAGTGCACTGTTCTGTGGATATATATGGGGCAGTCAAATGAAAACGAGGAATATGGGGAAAAACTGTTAATACATTTATCCCATTGTGAAATAAGATGGTCAATTGCTTCATGGAAAAACTTTTGCGGTTGCCTACAGGTGTGCACTCTTTCATCCGAAGCAAATCAATGGCTACAAACGTCTTTCTTCAGGGCTTCAAAAATAAAGAAATCACTTGGGGAGAGATTGGGACTGTATGGAGGATGTGTTAGGGCATCCCAACAAAACTACTTCTGTGTATTGAAACAACCTTGCCATCATATTTTGGCTGATTACATTTTACTTACCAGTGACACTCAGGTTGATATTATGACATAAACCCTATACAGCATAGTTGAAATGTTCTTTGGAAATGTGTTGATGCTTGCAGCCCTCCTCCTTGGATCTTTATTACAACAAGATCAGCTTTCTTATAGGATTCGTAGATAACTATAATGAACATTGGTGTGTCTGCAGTTGCAGGCAGAAACGAGGTAGACTTCCGTACTAAGGATGCAAAGACATACACTTGCATGGATAAAATTCACACTCTTTCCTTAGCAATATTTACATGTAGCCAAACTGGCAAAGGCAAATACTTAATTTCCTCTATTGCATTTACAATTGTTTGTCTATTGAATACTGTTTTGGGTCATTAGCTAATCACATCTAGTAACTGGTGATAATGGCACAGGTGTCTATGACAGCCTTCCATGGTTCATAGCATCTTTTACGACAGATCTCTTTGTGAGTCGACTTATAAACAGGTGCAGACTTGCTGTGTTGAGGGTGTGGTCATTAGCAGTGACTTCTGTTTGCATATGGTAGTACCACCTGTCGGCCTTGTGACGAGTGACAGAAATTCTGGAGTGAGCGAAGCATCTGCTGTCGACCAGCCAGAAGTTCCATAATAGACTGACTTCAGAGGGGTGTGATGCAGCCTTGTGTGTGGTTGGCGTAGGCACTGCCAATCCTGTAATCATCATCTTAGCTATTACTTTTGCTGTATGAAATTGATGCACCCATTTTGTACTGATTGTTGTTCAAACATTGACTGGAACTCTGTTTTCACAGTTAATCAATCAATCCTGTGTCTTGCATTCTGCACTGGGGCAGTATTTCATAGCATTCAATTGAGTTATTTTTGTAACTCTTCCTTGCGTTTTTTGGGACTGTGATTGTTATGAGTTGGTGAAAATGTAGTCTGGCGAAGTGCAAAGGCATGTATGGCCAGTGCCAATCTGAACAGAATCCTTTTGTGTATTAGGACCCATTACCTTGAAACACTAAAACAACTGTATAACAAAGTGATGATTGGATAATTTTTGCAGCAGACCTCTAAAGGCCTGCATTGTTGTTGAACAGTTGTGTGACGAAATATTTCAAAGTATATCACAAAATATCGCATTTTTCAAGATGTATGGTTCCTCAACAGGTAATATGTATAATTAAGCAGTCCATAACACATCAGCACAAGTTCTTTAGGCAATATTTGTGAAAGTCTTTACATGGACAATGGATAAGCTATATGATTAGACTAACTCAACATCTGTAAAAATTCTGGTCAAAGTTGTTGATGTACTCTTCAGATAAGCACCACATTTAATATCAAATGCATGAGTTTGTTAGTTTTGCTATACCGTTAATCAGTCTGTGTAGATTCTCTTGGACATAAGTCAAAAGTTTGGAAAATTACCTGCAACTTGAATAGTTTCTACCAGCCTGCATTGTGATTTAACAGTATCTTTAAATTCCAGGTGGATTTGTTCATTAATAATCTATTTCTTTAAAGCTTGCATTTTTTTTTTTTCTAATTTCACAAACTTTCGACAGTTTTTATGGTTTGTAACTGCTTACAAGGGGATCTGATGCACTGTGACTCTCTTTGAATTTCTTAATACCTGTGAGGTTTGAAGATCAATGCAATGCACTTCTTAAAAAAAATCTAAAAATCCCTTTTGAAGATTTCTGACGACTGTTCAGTACAAACATTTTTGAGCATTTCAACTGATCTGCGTGCATGGTGTTCTTGTCTTGTAATTATGTGATCCTTACTAGATGCAATTTTAAATTTTATTCGTATTACAAAATTGAAATGTTAATTAACAAATACTCCATCAAAACTTCTTACATAAAGCAACATTTTTTTAACTACTAATCACATGAAAATGTATTTAGAATAAATTATTATCATGCACAAAAAAATAATAAATATATTATTGTTACTTGTAATTATTTATTTATCAGTGATACCGTTTTTAATACTGTTTTTAAATTTGTTATGAATACCCACATTTTTATGTAATAAGTAGTTGAAAATAAAAGATATTGGAAAATTGTGATCCAATATTAGTTAACCATCACGTGAGTTTGATAATAAACATATCATTCAAATAAAAGAAAAAGGTTTGTCTCATGATAATCAAATCATCAACCTTGCAATTACAAGACAAGAACACTATGCACACAGCTGCATTAAAAAGCATGAAATTTTTTGTCAGTGTACTGCTTTAGAAAACTGATATCCAGCAATGACATTCAGATCATATTTGTATGACAAAAATTGACGAGAGCCAGTCTGTAACATCTTTTATAAAATTTGATTAAAGAAATAATCATTCAGTTATCACTTTTCATACTTATTTATTCATGCAAAAAATCTCTAGGCTGTTGTGTGTGGTACTAATATGTAATTTACTGCTAGTAAAACTTTTCTAATTTCTTTTGTGCTGCTGTATAGTATTTAAATGGGCCTTCTAGGAACAACTTTGTCTTCTTGTGGCTGTCCGTTCCCAAATATGAGTTATATAACAATGAAAACAATCAATTTTTGACCAAATAAATTAATTGTATAGGTAAAAATCTACTCACCAAGTGGTAGCTGAACACACAGATATAAGTTATGTTATTATAGTTATTTCATAAACTAGATTTGGGCAAGAGAATGATCATTCACCTCTGTAAAGATATAACTATTGCTGCTGTAACATTCACTTTGTGGACTCCAGTACAGTGCTCATTATTTCTGCACACTTAGGCAGCTGCTTTCTCATCCTGGCTTGCAGTGGCTACTTATGATTTGCAGCTGACAGAGTGGTGGGGAATTGTAGTCCTGTAGCATTTGATTGGAATTTTCTTTAGAAAATGCTATATATAGATTTTACTATTACTAGGCACACTCTCAGCCCAATTGCACTCCAAAATAGAGAGAGTGTTTAGAGTTTTAAAAAGACCATCGACTTCTTGGGCCACAATTTTGACAAAACTTGCTGCACTTAAGGTATTATGGGGTATCAGTGCACAGGTGTTAAAATGTTCTAAAGTGATTTTGTAGTCTGTCTGCTCCACACCTACAAGGCTTTTAAATAATCCCCCTTCAATTATGTATAGTTAAATGAGACTAGCACACTCAAAATCCATTAATATAACTGACTGGCTACTGCAGCTTTCTATAACTACTACTGTACTCAGTGTCGGGACAGTTTTTTATAGTTAATTATGTATACAGTCTGCTGAATTTCTCACAAAACATTAGTGTTTCATACAGCTGAAAAAGATTTTCTTAAATGTCTTATTATCAACAACCCACTTGCAATTTGCTCAAAGCAGTGCTTAATGGCACTAATGTTGCACCCTACAGGTATAGGGCTTTCCTACCCTAAATAATGCAGTTGCCTAGGATTGTTTCAGACTTGCAGTTTTTGATATGAAATCATTGGCAGTCCTGAGGACACTAGAGCTGATAAACATAATTGTGCCATTGTTTACTCCTATGCTCAGATTTCCTCAAATCCCTTCAAGTTGTCTAATATGTGAACAAATAATAACTTTTGAATAACAATGACACACTGCATTTACACACACACACACACACACACACACACACGCACACACACACACACACACACACACACACACACACACAGAGAGAGAGAGAGGATTCCCCCCCCCCCCCCCCCTCATGGTTTTCTTCTATCAGTTACAGGGGACTGTCTAAATACTTTCTCGGCATATATTTCAGGCAGACTGCCATACATCTATAACTTTCTGCCATGATATATCGGTGCAATGCCATCTTCAGGTAGATAATGGTGAGAATGTGTTGAGCTCCCCTATTAAAAACCTTTGGGTGCATGGTGTACTCTGAGAGTGTGACCTTTTGCTGCACTGTGCTGTGCTCCCATGGTGGAAGCTCACCTCACTGATATAATGTTGATCATTTTTACATGCTAAAATTGCAAAATGATGCCAGCTATGCAGAGCACAAAGTTCTACATTACAGGATTCTGTGCAATATTTGACTGGAAACTTTCCTTGGTTGGTACCAAGCAGATACATATCCAGTGATTCATTGATGATGGAGTTCCACAAGTTTGAGGTATGGACCACCATTTTTATTTATTTGTATTTCATCGAAAGACTAGTGAAAATACAATGTTTGGTGATATTGGACTTACTGGATTGGTAAAGGTGAGTGTGCAACTGGTGTTCAACAATATGCTCCTGAAGAGAGTGCGTCATTTGCCATGTATAAGATTTTCTGCACTTGCACAAAATCATGCAAACACTTTTCTTCCACAGCTCTAAACCATCTGTGACACATCCCAAAATCACTGAGATTTTTTACAGACTGCAAAAGGTCATATTTACTTTGTGTTTTATCAATACTCCGTTAGCAGAAATATTTCCAATATATGGCAAGTAAGCTGTCATTCTGAAGGCCACATCCTGTTGGGTTCTTCCATTCTGTTCGTCTGTAGCACTACTTTGCACCTGCTGAGAGGAATATCCATTGTCCAGGAATACAGTTTGGAGGTGTTCCAGTTCCACTTTTAAGTTATCGGCATCTGATGTGGTATGGGCGTGGTGAATCAAGGTTGTGGTGAGTAATGATATTATGGTGAAATAATAACATTTAACACCACTTTATCATAATGGTATATTTATTCCCTTTGTGATCACAAAACGTATCAACACAGAGCAAAACTAGACATCAAGTGAGTTCAAAGATCATCATAAAGAGAGATCACATGGATCGATGTATTGAACTGCCACAGAGGCCCACCTTGGGACTGTGGAGCATGGTGTAGGAGCAAAAGGAGAAGGGATTGTATTGGGGAGGTGATCAGGGGAGATGCAACATAATCTTTCATCCATGTCGGTTGGCGTAGGAGACGACCAGCGCAGATGAGTGGGATCTGAGTAAGAGGGGAAGAGAGGGACTGTGGACGGTCGCATAGAATGACAATTGACAGTACGCCATCCTCGTCGATAAAAGCTCGAAGGGAGCTGTTGACAAAATCTTTGGGTGAGTGAATAGCTCGGATGAGCGTGAGGTTAACATTCTTAGATTTACATACATGAGAAGGTGCACAAAAAACAGTCATTATGACGTTGCATTGAGATGTCATCCATTGGGAATGCCATCACATTGACAATAAATGTGGTCATAGCTGAGCACGGTGTTGGCGGTGAGAAGAAGGGTACGGGAAGTTTGTCACATGCATCACTGTCACTGGGGGAGACATGATCACTAACAATGGCTTCACAAGATGTAGAGGAAGGTGGGATGGAAGTGCCTGCTGAACACTTAATGAAAACTGGTTCACTTGTTGTGTTGACAGTTGGGGGAAGCTCTGAGGCCTCGTTGTTCGAGAAGTGTTCAGCGAGGACCCAGACCAGTTTAACGCTATGTAGAGAGTCCTTTTCTGGTGTGCCATTTAGCAAAACGGTCATAGAGTTTGCAGCACAGTCAAGAACCCGGTGAGGTTCTGAATAGGGTGGAGTAAGAGCCGGACGAATTGTGTCATCTCGCAGTATAATAAAGTAGCAGTCTGCAATTCTTGTGTAAAAAGTCTAGGGGGAAAGTATGTGCTCGTGGTTGTGTTGTGCACATATGCGAGATATGAGAGCGACCTTGCTCGACTAAGGACGGTAGCCTCTCTTCATGAAAAGTAGTAGTGTCCTTGACAAATTCTGCTGGGAGTACCAGGGATTTGCTATTAAGGACCTCTGCCAGAGGTGCGAATGCCTAGTAGTACCCATGGAAGTGCATCCGACCAAGAGTTGGAGTGGCACATTAATGCTGCCCTTAGTGTGCACTGTCAGTCCTTCACTATTTTTTTTTTTGGTCATCAGTCTACTGACTGGTTTGATGCGGCCCACCACGAATTCCTTTCCTGTGCTAACCTCTTCATCTCAGAGTAGCACTTGCAACCTACGTCCTCAATTATTTGCTTGACGTATTCCAATCTCTGTCTTCCTCCACAGTTTTTGCCCTCTACAGCTCCCTCTAGTACCATGGAAGTCATTCCCTCATGTCTTAGCAGATGTCCTATCATCCTGTCCCTTCTCCTTATCAGTGTTTTCCACATATTCCTTTCCTCTCCGATTCTGCGTAGAACCTCCTCATTCCTTACCTTATCAGTCCACCTAATTTTCAACATTCGTCTATAGCACCACATCTCAAATGCTTCAATTCTCTTCTGTTCCGGTTTTCCCACAGTCCATGTTTCACTACCATACAATGCTGTACTCCAGACGTACATCCTCAGAAATTTCTTCCTCAAATTAAGGCCGGTATTTGATATTAGTAGACTTCTCTTGGCCAGAAATGCCTTTTTTGCCATAGCGAGTCTGCTTTTGATGTCCTCCTTGCTCTGTCCGTCATTGGTTATTTTACTGCCTAGGTAGCAGAATTCCTTAACTTCATTGACTTCGTGACCATCAATCCTGATGTTAAGTTTCTCGCTGTTCTCATTTCTACTACTTCTCATTACCTTCGTCTTTCTCTGATTTACTCTCAAACCATACTGTGTACTCATTAGACTGTTCATTCCGTTCAGCAGATCATTTAATTCTTCTTCACTTTCAATCAGGATAGCAATGTCATCAGCGAATCGTATCATTGATATCCTTTCATCTTGTATTTTAATTCCAATCCTGAACCTTTCTTTTATTTCCATCATTGCTTCCTCGATGTACAGATTGAAGAGCAGGGGCGAAAGGCTACAGCCCTGTCTTACATCCTTCTTAATACGAGCACTTCGTTCTTGATCGTCCACTCTTATTATTCCCTCTTGGTTGTTGTACATATTTTATATGACCCGTCTCTTCCTATAGCTTACCCCTACGTTTTTCAGAATCTCGAACAGCTTGCACCATTTTATACTGTCGAACGCTTTTTCCAGGTCGACAAATCCTATGAAAGTGACAAATCCTATGAAAGTGTCTTGATTTTTCTTTAGCCTTGCTTCCATTATTAGCCGTAACGTTAGAATTGCCTCTCTCGTCCCTTTACTTTTCCTAAAGTCAAACTGATGTTCACCTAGCGCATTCTCAATTTTCTTTTCCATTCTTCTGTATATTATTCTTGTAAGCAGCTCCAATGCATGAGCTGTTAAGCTGATTGTGCGATAATTCTCGCACTTGTCAGCTCTTGCCATCTTCGGAATTGTGTGGATGATGCTTTTCCGAAAGTCAGATGGTATATCGCCAGACTCATATATTCTACACACCAACGTGAATAGTCGTTTTGTTGCCACTTCCCCCAATGATTTTAGAAATATTTCAGTGGTTTTAATGCCCTCCCTTCAAGAATTAAGTGCTTGGTAGATGATGATCTCCTGTTTAAAAAAACCTTAAGGCAGTTCCTATTGCAAGGATCATTTTATACATTAGAAGAGTTCCAGAACTACAGTGCTTAACATCTCTTGTATTGTAAATTGCAAATGTATGCCCAAATTTGTATTTGTAATACCAAATATTTTTATTGTAAACATATATTTTGCAATATTTATTTCTCTGTAACACTTATTATTTTGTAATCTTTATCTCTCCCTAAAATGTATTTTTGTAGTGGGACCTAAGTTACTGTTTACTGTTTTTTGTTTTGTAATCTCTATCTATTTCTAAAATGTATTTTTTTTTTTTTTTTGTAGTGGGACCTAAGTTACTGTTTACTGTTTTTGTTTTGTTTTATGTATTACCATAAATTCTGGCCAAAAGCTTGTAAAATTGACACGTTCCATATCCTGTGATACTGTCACAACTTGGATCACCGGAACAAGAGATAAATAAATAAATAAATAAATAAATAAAAATAAATATCCCTTCTGCCTTATTTGACCGTAAGTCCTCCAAAGCTCTTTTAAATTCCGATTCTAATACTGGATCCCCTATCTCTTCTAAATCGACTCCTGTTTCTTCTTCTATCACATCAGACAAATCTTCACCCTCATAGAGGCTTTCAATGTATTCTTTCCACCTATCTGCTCTCTCCTCTGCATTTAACAGTGGAATTCCAGTTGCACTCTTAATGTTGCCACCGTTGCTTTTAATGTCACCAAAGGTTGTTTTGACTTTCCTGTATGCTGAGTCTGTCCTTCCGACAATCATATCTTTTTCGATGTCTTCACATTTTTCCTGCAGCCATTTCATCTTAGCTTCCCTGCACTTCCTATTTATTTCATTCCTCAGCGACTTGTATTTCTGTATTCCTGATTTTCCCGGAACATGTTTGTACTTCCTCCTTTCATCAATCAACTGAAGTATTTCTTCTGTTACCCATGGTTTCTTCGCAGCTACCTTCTTTGTACCTATGTTTTCCTTCCCAACTTCTGTGATGGCCCTTTTTAGAGATGTCCATTCCTCTTCAACTGTACTGCCTACTGCGCTATTCCTTATTGCTGTATCTATAGCGTTAGAGAACTTCAAACGTATCTCGTCATTCCTTAGTACTTCCGTATCCTACTTCTTTGCGTATTGATTCTTCCTGACTAATGTCTTGAACTTCAGCCTACTCTTCATCACTACTATAGTCTGAGTCTATATCTTGCCAGGTAAAATAAATGCATAAATAAAATAAATAAATAAATAAAATATATCTGCTCCTGTGTACACCTTACAATCCAGTATCTGATTTCGGAATCTCTGTCTGACCATGATGTAATCTAATTGAAATCTTCCCGTATCTCCCGGCCTTTTCCAAGTATACCTCCTCCTCTTGTGATTCTTGAACGGGGTATGCGCTATTACTAGCTGAAACTTGTTACAGAACTCACTCAATTAGTCTTTCTCCTCTTTCATTCCTTGTCCCAAGCCCATATTCTCCTGTAACCTTTTCTTCTACTCCTTCCGCTACAACTGCATTTCAGTCGCCCATGACTATTAGCTTTTCGTCCCCCTTTACATACTGCATTACCCTTTCAATATCCTCATACACTTTCTCTATCTGTTCATCTTCAGCTTGCGACGTCGGTATGTATACCTGAACTATCGTTGTCGGTGTTGGTCTGCTGTCGATTCTGATTAGAACAACCCAGTCACTGAACTGTTCACAGTAACACACCGTCTGCCCTACCTTCCTGTTCATAACGAATCCCACACCTGTTATACCATTTTCTGCTGCTGTTGATATTACCCAATACTCATCTGACCAGAAATCCTTGTCTTCCTTCCACTTCACTTCACTGACCCCTACTATATCTAGATTGAGCCTTTGCATTTGCCTTTTCAAATTTTCTAGTTTCCCTACCACGTTCAAGCTTCTGACATTCCACGCCCCGACTCGTAGAACGTTATCCTTTCGTAGATTATTCAATCTTTTTCTCATGGTAGCCTCCCCCTTGGCAGTCCCCTCCCGGAACAGTACCATAAGTGCCAGATATATTCACCAATTGTTTGTAGACCAGCATTCGTCTGCGACGGCGATATCCAAAACGGCGACCCATTCTTGAATGATGCTATTCATATAATGAATGCGCGAAGTTGCATCAGCAGCTATTTATAGCTCAAGATCCAAGCGCACGCTGGTTGTCGCCTGTACAGACTCGATAACACACTGTGGCTGAGTTTGCAGGCCTGTGTATAGCGCGTTATCTCCCTGTGTTAAAAGCTGTATAATATCTCGGCCACACAGCCTTAGTCTTTTTAAAGGCTGAGCGGCGTCAATGCGATTGCGTAACCACATGCAATGTGAGAGGCCCCTGAGGGGGGGCGGCCCAGAGAGCATCCCAGGGTGCCCCAGAGAGCTACAACACTAAGAAGAATCGCTTCTCGGCTTTCCGGAGATCCGAATGGGGGACTATTCCGGAATCTTTTGCCAATGGAGAGATCATCATGACACTTCTTCAATTATAGGCCACATGTCCTGTGGATACACGTTACGTGTCTTTAATGCAGTGGTTTCCATTGCCTTCTGCATCCTCATGTCGTTGATCATTGCTGATTCTCCCGCCTTTAGGGGCAATTTCCCACGCCTAGGACAAGAGAGTGCCCTGAACCTCTATCCGCTCCTCCGCCCTCTTTGACAAGGCCGTTGGCAGAATGAGGCTGACTTCTTATGCCGGAAATCTTCGGCCGCCAATGCTAATTATTTATCAAAATTTAGGCAGTGGCGAGGATCGAACCTGGGACCGAAGATGTTTTTGATTACGAATCAAAGACGCTACCCCTAGACCACGGGTACACTAACCCGTTACTTTGGGTGTGGTAGGCTGTTGAACGGAAACTCTTGGCCCCGCATAGGACACACAATCATTTGAAGAGTAGAGATCTGAATTACCTGCCCTGATCTGTGGTGATTGATGCAGGGCAACCGAATGGGAGAGCCAGCAGGTAATAAATGCTCTAGCCATGATATCCACTGAGATATCATTCAAAGTAATTGCCTCCACCGACCGTGTCACACAGTCAGTGACTGACAAAATGTAATGGTGGCCGTTGGAGGGGGATAGGGGCTGACAAGGTCCATATGAACGTGTTTGAAGTGTCCCTTTGGTATTTCAAAGTGTCCCAGAGGCGTTGTGCGTGTTGACCAACTTTGGCACATTGGCAAGATCGCATGCTCGTGCCCACTCACGACAGTCTTTCTTGACGTGTGGCCAAATGAAATGTTCACTTACTAGGCGTAGTGTCACTATGATGCTTGGATGAACTAGACTGCGCAGCAAAGAGAGAATGGCCTGTCGAAGGGGATGGGGTATGAGTGGTTGTGGTATGTTAGAATCGGTTGTGTAACTCCGGGGAGAGGGCATGGTTGAATGCGGAGAGCTAGCGACTGTACCTCTGGATCAGTAGTTTGTAGGTGTGCAAGCTCTGTGGGATCAAAAAGGCTTGTAATAGAATTAATGTGTAACATGTAGTCTCCTACAATGTTATTTGCACCTCCGATAAAATGTATGTCCATTGTATATTGGCTGACAAAATCCATATGCCTGAAGCGACATGGAGGGAGACCACTAGCAGGGTTATGCAGTGCATCAACCAGAGGATGGTGATCCATGTAATTGGTGTCATCATGTGCCTCAATATCCTCTCGGAAATAGTTTATGGCTTCATAAATGGCCAGTAGCTCCCTATCAAATGCCGACCATTTGCATTGAGAGGCAGAAAAAAGAAAAAAAAAATCGTAGTGGTTGAGACACTTTGTGAATGTGTTGCTGCAGCATGGCGCTGATCGCGGTGTCACTAGTGTCTGTAGTGATTGAGATAGATCCATCGGCACTGGGATGGGCTAGTGTGACTGCATTAGCTAGGGCCATTTTTAGGTCACTGATGGTGCGAGTCATGTCCTGGGTCCATGTAACCTTTTGGTTGCCCAAGATACGTTTGCCTTGCGAGGTATCAGTTAGAGGAGACTGCAGGGAGGTGGCATGAGGGGTGTGGTGTCTGAAAAAATTGATCATGCCCAAAGCGACGTAGGTTCAGATGTGGGGCGTATGCCTTCAGAGTTCACTTTGTGGCCCAGGACCGTAACTTCTGGCTGGTGCAGCTGGGATTTATCTGCATGCCATTATCTGTGAGCACGCGGTGTACTAGAGATAGATGTTGGTCATGTTCGTTAGCAGAGACGGAGAAAATTAAAATGTCATCAAGATAAGCATAACAAAATGGGAATTGGTGAAGTAACGAGTCTACAAAATGTTGTCATGTCTCATCTGCATTTTTAAGCCCATAAGTCACATAGCAATATTCAAACGAGCCAAAGGAGGTTATAATGGCTGTCTTAAGAATGTCATCTTTGTCCATTGGAATCTGATTATATGCCTTATGACAGTCAATGACGATAAAATGCCGAGCACCATGTAATTGCAATGTGGGGCATGAGATAGTTGTCTAAAATGATGCGGGTGTGGAGTCTATGGTAATCTCCGATAAGTCTGAAGGTTGAGTTCTTTTTGGAGACGAGATGAATAGCTGATAACCAGTTACTGTCAGAAGAATGTACGATTCCTAGTTGTAAAAGTTTCTGAATGAATTCCTTTGTGGTGTGAAGTTTCTTAGCTGATAGGCAGTGTGCTTTTTTGTGGACAGGGGGTCCTTCCATAGTATGTAGCCTATGTTGTGTACCGTTTGTAATAACATTAATGGAGAACCTCAGTGAATTGTTGTTGATCGGTGTCTGCAGCAACATGTTGGCCACTTTATTTCTCCATCTGCATAGCAAATTTTGTTTTCATGTCTATACCATGAGGTCAAAAAAAGGTCGACTGACATGGTAGACAAAGGTTATCCCTTGGTGACATCATCAGAATGTCCAAAATAACTCATTGTTACATATAAAGCATATTCAGTAGAGAATGCGCTCAAACAACACTGTAATGTCAGTTCCAAACCTTTTGCCAATTAAATGTAGCAAATCCATGAGAGGCATTTTTGTGAAAAGGGAATTGACAGCAAAACTGACAAGTGAGTTGTTTCTTTACGGCTTAAGTGACCTAAGTCTGTTGATAATATCAGCAGAATTTCTAATAAGATATGGACACTTGCCTAAAATGTATTTCAATAAAGAAGCCAAGTACGTGGCTAAATCATAGGTGGCTGCTTGCATATTACTCAAAATATGTCGTAGAGCACAATTTCATTGTGGATCTTAGGCAGACTGTACAGCCTACTGTTTGACAATGTTAAGTTGACTTTTCACATAGAGGCTGTCGGAAACGGCAGATCCTTGCCTTGCCAATGCATTATGATTGCTGAGGAGAGAGCAGTGCTGAGGGAAAGGCAGTGGCAATGCCCTTGCTGCAATGCTGCCACTGCTATCTCTGTTTTGTACTTATACATAAGGAGAGGTGACACACACGGAAATATTGGCAGCCCTTGGAAACAAATAAACATCTTCCAACTGGGCCAATTTTCTCCACTACTGGCAGAACCAGTAAAGAGGATCCACTTATCGTGGCCAAAAGTGGCTATTGTAACTGAACTAAGTGGCCTCTCAGACACTCTCACCGAAACAGGAGGTGGATGGTGGGAGTGCGTGGTTCAGTCCATGAGGCTTGGGCTGCTGCAAGGATCTCAAACATCATACAATGTGACCATCTGAAACATTTAATAATTTTTTTTAACGTAGGAATGTAAGAAAAGTGACTTTGTTTTATATAAGTTTTAGTGTATGGTAAGACTAATACCATTGTCTTTTTTTAGAAAGTGGAGGGAAAAACTATCCTCAGGCTCTCAATTGTGAAGCATGGGGTTTCCTTCATTTGAGTACCCTCCGCCACACACCGTCAGGTGGCTTGCGGAGTATGGATGTAGATGAGTGTGTGGTCTACTGTGGGACAAGGGAAGGTGGAAGAAATGCTGCTGTTTGTGTCATGCATACTTCTTTTATTGCTCTCTCCACTTCAAAAATGTCTTGATTGCATTTGGTAGATACATTACAGTTAACGCTAAAACACTGACATCAATTAACCACTTTTTATTTTAAGGTGTGAAATTTTCTGTATCTGTGGTTTTATTACTTTTGTTTCTCAGCAGGTTTAATTTTCTTGAATTATTTTGCTTTGTAACTACAAAATTTTAAGGTAATTACAAATTAACCGTTGGTTCCCGATGCAGCCTGTTGATCTCTTGTCACAGATATACGTTTTATCTGCTTTATTTGGTGCTTTCGTTAGCCAATAAAGGTGAACTTCATACAGTTGTGTGTGTGTGTGTGTGTGTGTGTGTGTGTGTGTGTAAAACACTTTTTGCATATCTGTTTTTGTCACTAACAGTGTGGCTGGTAATGATAATGGATTGTTACCACAGTCATGGCCTTTCTGAAGCTGAAGGTACAGAAGCTCTTCAGATATCTCTCTCTCAATCTGAGGTATAAGAGTTTCAGAGAGAGCACAACGAAAGTTTAGCATTGGGCAATGAATAAAATCATCTGGTGCCCTCAGGTAGTGATTAATCAGAAAACAGTGGTGATAATGACCAACCAAGGGTTTCTTCTGACCACAGTGATGCTATAGCTTGTGTAGGTAGATCTGGTATCGTTCTACGACTTGCAAGTGTTGCACCCATAGCAGAGGGACTGGAAGAGGTGAGTAAAATTTTATAATTAATGTAACTATGAAATATAAAATTCATCTTTATATTATTTATTATTAAATTTTGCAGGTGCTACAGTAAAAAATGTTGCAAGGAGAGCTGATGTTGGTCACCAAAGGTTTGGGACTGATGAAACAGCATGTTGCATCTACAAATTCTGCAGGAGGGAAAACTCAGGAAAATTTTATTTGAGAGACTGCTGGATATACAGGCATGAAAAGCACACAGTAAATCTGCAGCTAGGACACTTAGCATATTCATTACTGAAAATAAACTGCATGTGGTGAAAAGGTGCATTGAAACAGGTGTACACATTGTGCTCAATGGTAATTTGTTCAACTTGAGTTTGGAGGAGCTGTCTACATTATGATACTAGAAAAAATAAAGCAATATTAAAGAGGATAAATACTACCAAGGGAAACTCCCTCAGATATACTGGTAAGAGGGCCCAGTGGAAAGCTCATCAAAAACTGAACACAGTTAAAGCATGAAAACAGGAAATATGTGTGCTGAATATGAAAAAAAAAGCAAATTAGAAACAGTGAATGGTCCAGGAACAAGAAATGCAATCTGGAGCACCCGGGAGGACAAATGCCGTCATGGTAAAGTGGTTATCCATTTGCAACAGCGAGTTGTAAGGTAGGGACCTATAATGACAGTCGATTCTGCATAACTACTCTGTTAGCAGCCAGAAGAAAATTGCTTTTGAATGGGAGCAGCAAACATTTGATGACCAGGTGACAAGTCAGCCAAATCCTACATTGGTAAACACAACTGGTGTGTCATACACGGCATTAGTGACAGTATGTGTGTCATATGATACAAATCCCTTATCAACACAACTAGTTTGTATAACTGATAAGTGATTAAGATATGCCTCCTTGCCCAATATGGGTGTCCATATGAATGTCAATGTGATCACTCCCAAGGAAATGATGAAAACGTAATAGTTTGTGACACAAGCTGCAAAAAATGAATGCATCAGTTTCACAGTCGCACAGTTTCTCTGTACTCTGTCAAAACATAAGATTTTAATGTTTTGAAGTTGTTCTGTTTTGGAAGTCTTCATTCTTGAATTCCTTTGCTGTAACATAATTCACACCTGTTTATTTGTTATTTTTGTTTCTGTGGGACATCCATGTGATACTTGGCCTGCTCTCACTAGCCATGACATTTACTTGCGATGCTAATGTATTCTTACCTCATGATTCATATTCTGCAACTGCCAAGACTACAGAAAAAGAACAAACATTCCAGTGACTGGATGAACAGTTCATAATGTTATATAATAAAAAATTTAAAAAAAGGCAAGGGGAGTTTCGAACATCGCTGTCTGCTTGGCAGTCCAACACCATGACCATGTACCCATGATGTCATTGCCTTTTCAGACTGATTTTTATCGCACTTGTTGTTCTGGGAGTGTTCATTGTTTATATTTTGCATTTTTTTCACTGTTCAGTCCACCTTCTTCCTGTTTTCATATATGATCTGTGTTCAGTTTTTGACGGGCTATCCACTGGACCACCTTACCACTGAATCTGAGGGAGATGTGATGAGTTTCCCTTGTAAATATCATTATGGCATAATTCTGTCAGAGACAGCAAAGGACTGGGAAGAACAGTTGAGCAGAATGGACAGTGACTTGAAATTAGGATATGAATATCAACAAAAGCAAAAAAAGAATAATGGAATGTAGTAGGATGGAAAGAGCTTAAACTACAGTAAAAACATTAGCAGTCACTTGCCCTCGGTTGGGTATTCTGATGGATAGTTTGAAGGTAGGTGTTTTAGTGCTAAATAAGTTTGAATCTTAATGAGTCATCAACTGAACTAATAATCTACAAAAGGCCAGTAAACTGCAACTAATCTACCAAATATGATCAAGACATTTGAAAAAAAAAGAGTGTATTTCAAATAGATTACTTGCTCCAGACTGACTATGTCAGATTTCATTGTTTTATTGCTTTCTTTGACATACTGTTGTCAAGTTGGCCATCAGATTTACTCCCACTGTTGGGAAAATTGAGTTCCCTGTTGCAGGGTCTTCATGCAACCAACAAGAGCTACATGCTTTACAAATATGTGGTAACATACAATGTACCAAAACAGAGCCTCTTGTCTCAAAACTATTGTTTCATAGCCCATTTAATTAGACTTGAGATTTCAGAGAGATGTGAAGCACTTTCTATAATTAATTCAGAGAGCCATAAGATAAATATTCCAGGGCCAGTCTTTACTCTCTGCAGACATGATTTGTGCACTTCAATATACACCTACTACTGAAAACTACCAATTTTGAATTATGAGATAAAATAATTATGTACATTTCACTAAAAAGATCACTCATATACTGTAAAAATTGCAAATCACAAGTCCATGTCAACAACATTCCAGAAAAATCAGTGTTTGGGTTGCACATGTCTCATGTTTGTTGCCAGAGTAATGATGAATGCTGTGGAAGGTGTAACATGAAATGAGGGGACAGGAGGCAGTATCCTTAATACTGGGAACAATGCAAATTATATATGCAGTCAGCTAGAAATAGTGTCTAAAAACTGAGGTTTGCATATTAATTATGAAGAAACAGTATACATTTCTAATTAGTAATGGAAACAAGATCATTGGGATGCTCAGTTCAATCCTATGGAGCAGAACTGTGAATTTTGCGTGCCTCAGCAATGCAGATAGCTGTAATGTAGGTGCAACCACAAGGGAAGCGTATAACATCTATCAAAATGGCCTCTCTGTGCTAGTACTGTGAATAGCTGAAAGCAAGGGGAAACTACAGTCATAGATTTTCCTGAGGTCATGCAGTTCTACTGTAGGATTAAAGGATGGCACCCTCTCGGGTAAAATATTCTGGTGGTAAAATAGTCTTCCATTTGGATCTTCGGGTGGGGAGTGCTCGGGAAGAAGTTGTCATTGGACTATTCAGGAGGATGCCATCTTCAAGAGAAACAAAACTGGTATTCTGAGGGTCAGAGTGTGCAATGTAAGATTCCTTAATTGTGCAGGTAGATTAGAAAATTTAAAAAGGCAGATGGATTGATTGAATTTAACTGTAGTGGGAATTACGAAGTTTGGTGGCAGGAGGAACAGGGCTTGTGGTCAATGAATACAGGCTTATAAAAACAAAGTTGAGAAGGGTAATGCAGAAGTAGGTTTAGTAATGAATAAGAGAATGGGAATGCAGGTAAGCTACCATGAACAGCATAGTGAATGCACTATTGTAGCCAAGATCAACACGAGGCAAACACCCACTTCAGTAGTCAAAGCTTACTAGATGAGAAGAGATTCAAGAAATGTATGGAGAGAGAAAAGAAATTATTCAGACCATTAAACAAGACAAAAATTTTATTATAATAGGGGCTGGAATTCAATAGTAGGAAAAAGAACAGAAGAAAAATTAGTATGTGAATATGGACTGGGGGACAGGAATGACAGAAGAACCTGCCTGGCATAATTTTGCAGAGGGCATAATTTAATCATTGCTAAACACTTTAATCATTTCTAATCTTGAAAGAATGTTGTAGACATGGAAGAATCATGGAGACACCGGGAGGTTTCAGACTGATTATATAATGGTAAGACTGAGATTTCAGAACCAGATTTTAAATTTTAAGTTATTTCTGAGAACAGGTTTGGACTCTGACCACATATTAGTCATTATGAACTGTAGATTAAAACTGAAGACATTGCAAAAAGGTTTGCAAGTACATTGCAAAAAGATGGGACCTGGATAAATGGAGGTAATCAAAGGCTGTTGAGAGTTTCATAGGGATCACTGGGCAAGAGGGGAAAGGAATACAGTAGAAGGCAAATGGTAGCTTTGAGAGTTGAAATAGTGAAGGAAGCAGAGGATCATATAGGTAAAATGACAAGGTCTAGTAGAAATCTTTGGATATCATGAGACTTTTTGTATTTTATTTGTGAAAGGAGAAAATATAAAAATGCAGCAAATGAACCAGGTAAAATGGAATAAAAAAGTCTAAAAAAATGAGATTGAAGGAAGTGCAAAATGGCTAAGCAGTAATGGCTAGATGATGATTTGTAAGAATTTATAACAAGGGGTCACTAAGAGAAAGATAGATGCCACATGCAGGAAAATTAAAGAGGCCTTTGGAGGAAACAGAAGCAGCTGTGTGAATGTCAAGAGCTTTGATGGAAAACCAGTACTAAACAAAGAAGGAAAAAGGTGGAGGGAGTATATACAGGATCTATATGAGGGAACATTGTAAATCAGTGAAAATTACAGATGTGAGTTTCACTTCAAAGAACATTGTATCATTAAATAAAAGTTGAGGAATGAAAATAAATCCATCAGATTGGAAGCAGACGGCCAAGAAAAGCAGGAGGAACAATGGAAAATCTTATATTTCTACAGCTGGTGAAGATGTGCCTAAAAAAAGCTACATCAAAAGTGCTACATTCAAGAACACTGTATAACATTATAACATAAAAGTTGAAAACTAGAATAATTTACTTGGTCTGGCCATTGGTTTGTGCAAAACAGCAACCAGACAATGATACTTTTATGCAACTGCCTTGTTTTGACTGGATATTTTACAACAGTACAGCATAAGTTTATTGTTTTGGGACATGGATTTTTGCCTTGGGACCATACTTTTGCATTAGTCAAGAGAGAGAAGAAGAGTAATTGATGTCATCATTACCTATGAAAGTAATAACTGAAGCTTCTTTAAGAGCACCTTTTGTTACAAAGGACATGAACCAGTATGACTTTGTTGCTACCAATGTTCTTGAAGGAATCATGATGTCTGACCCAAATTGAAAATTACTAGTTACATGGTGCAGTATCAGTGCAGATGACTCAAATGCCGTGTATCTGCATCTTAGTCATAATGTCATCCTCTGTTAAAAACAAAAGAGAAAAACCAACACAAGTTTACATCCCTGTAACTGTTATGAGATATCGTTGGTTATATAAAGAACTTCTTCGTCTACTGGTAGGGAATATGAGGGACTTGTTGGATATGTATAAATACCCTGACATGCAATATGAGGAATCTTGTGTGAACTTACCTGCTGAGTGAACAGTTCTGGTTATGCAATGATCTTACACAGAAAGTGATGTAAAAACTAAGATAACTTCCTAAACATTGTAAAATACACTGAGGTGATAGAAGTTGTGGTAAAGTGATGGGCACATATGCAGATGGTGGTAGTATAACATATGCAAAGTATAAAAGGGCAGTGCAATGGTGGAGCTGTCATTTGTACTCAGGTGATTCATGTGAAAAGGTTTTCAACTTGATTTTGGCCCCATGATGGGAATTTGGTATGCAGTATGATGCAGTATGGTAGTTGGAGCTGGATGCATTTCGGAATTTGTTAGGGAATTCCATAATCAAAGATCCACAGTGTCAAGAGTGTGCCAACAAAACCAAATTTCAGGCATTACCTCTGACCACAGAAAACACAGTGGCTGACGGCCTTCACTTAACGGCCGAGAGCAGCAGCATTTGTGTAGTTGTCACTGCTAAAAGACAAGGAAAACTCTGTGAAATATCCACAGAAATCAATGTGAAATGTATGATAAACGTATCTGTTAGGACAGTTAGGTGAAATTTGGAGTTCATGGGCTACGGAAGCAGAAGACTGATAGGAGTGCCTTTGGTAGCAGCATATCACCAGTAGTGCCTCTCCTTGGTTTGTGACAATATCAGTTGGAGCCTAGATGACTTGGCCTGATCAGATGAGTCCTGATTTCAGTTGGTAAGAGCTGATAGTAGGGTTCCTGTGCAGTGCAGACCCCATGTGTTCATGGACTAAAGTTGTCAACAAGGCACTGTGCAAGTTGTTGTTGGCTCCATAATGGTATGGGCTGTGTTTACATGAAATGGACTGAGTCCTCTGGTACAGTTGAACTGATTATTGATTGGAAATGGATATGTTCAGTTACTTGGAGATTATCTACAGTCATTCATGGACGTCATGTTCCCCATTAACAATGGAATTTTTATGGATGGCAATGTGACATGTCACTGGACCACAATTGTTGACAATTGGTTTGAAGAGCATTCTGGACAATTTGAGTGAATGGTGTGACCACCCAATCAGCTGACATGAATCCCATCAAACATTTATGGGACATAATTGAGAGTTTAGTTTACGCACAAAATTCTGTACCAGCAACACTTTCGAATTATGGGCAACTACAGAGAGGACAGGGATCAGTATTTCTCCATGGGACTTCCAGTGACTTGTTGAGTCCATGCCATGCTGACTTGCTGCACTATGCCAAGCAAAGGAGGTCCAATATGACATTAGGAGATATCCCATGACTTCTGTTACCTTAGTGTATGCTAAATACATGTTGCTGTTCTGTAATACATACTGTATTGCTGAATCATATGCAATGAGAATTTTAAATGAGTAGTACCAAAGGAAAACAATAATTACTTTTACTTCCACAAAAACTGTGAAACTGTGAAATTGTGGTATACGACCTTGTTTGACGGAAATCTTCAAATGCAGGAATATGAAAGCCAGTACCGACTCTTTGACTTCTCTTAGAAGATAGCTTAAGGAAAAGCAAATGTACATTTTTAGCATTTGTAGACTTAGAGAAAGCTTTTGACAGTGTTGACTGGAATACTTGTTCTGAAATTCTGAATGTTGTACGTGTAAAATGCAGGGAGCAAGAGTGCATTTACAGCTTGTTCAGAAACCAGACAGCAGAGTCAAGAGTGAAGGGGCATGAAAGGGAAGCCGTTGTCGAGAAGGAAGTGAGACAGGATTGTAGCTTATCCCTGATGTTGTTCAGTCTGTACATTCAGCAAACAGTAAAGGAAACCAAAGAAAAATTTGGGGAAGTAATTAAAGTCCAAGGATAAGAGGTTTGCCTATGACATTGTAATTCTGTCAGAGAAAGCAAAAGACTTGGAAGAGCATTTGAATGGAATGGACAGTGTCCTGAATGGAGGATATAAGATGAAAATCAACAAAAGCAAAACAACGTTAATGGAGCAGAGTCAAAGTAAATCAGGTGATGCTGAGGGGATTAGATTAAAAAAGAAAAGACTTCAAGTAGTAGATGAGTTTTGGTGTTTGGGCATCAAAATAAC
The DNA here is from genome assembly GCF_023898315.1 of Schistocerca nitens. Taxonomy (NCBI): domain Eukaryota; kingdom Metazoa; phylum Arthropoda; class Insecta; order Orthoptera; family Acrididae; genus Schistocerca; species Schistocerca nitens. The sequence continues at coordinate 845,325,199 of NC_064617.1, forward strand.
TGATAATGGGCGTAGTAGAGACAGACTGGCAATGGCAAGAAAAGTGTTTCTGAAGAAGAGAAATCTCTTGACATCAAATGTGGATTTAAGTGTTAGGAAGTCTTTTCTGAAGGTGTTACATGGCGTGTAGCCATGAATGGATGTGAAACATGGATGATAGTTTAGACAAGAAAAGAATAGAAGTTTTTGAAATGTGGTGTCGCAGGATAATGTTAAAGATTAGGTGGGCAGCTTGCATAATTAAGGTGGTCATGGATAGAAATGGTGAGAAAAGAAAATTGTGGCACTACATTACTAAAAGAAGAGATTAATTGATTGGACACACTCAAGACATGTATGAAGCAGAGACTTGATCAACTGATCAGAGATGTAAAAACAAGATGAAAGTATTAGAGATGGATTTCTGGAGAGTCAATGAGAATTTCCAGCAAAGACCATGTCATGAACACCAAACTAATAAAGATATGGGAAGTGGAAGAAGGAATATGTGATGTGTTGGATGAAAGAAAATTACAGTGGTATGGACATGTAAGAAGTATAGAGAAAACAAGAATATCAAAACTGATTGTGGGATGGGAAAATGTTGGAAGAAGAAGAGGGCGACTGGTGACTACATGTCTTCTGAATGTGCAGATAAAAGTGGGAAGATTTAGTGTAGAAGAAGATGATACACAAGTTGAATATGAACTCTTGAAAAGAGTGTGTTTGAGTATTTTTGTAGAGGTACACCCAACAAACTGCAGCTCTCCTTTTAACTCAAAACTGCTAACTGTTAAATATATCCCCCTCAAAACAACCTAGTGTAGTGTCAGATACCTGACTGTGAGGGGCCATAACACGTGTGTGTCACATTTGCTGTATGGATGAGAAAAATGCACTTTTGACATTTATTGAAGACTACTGGAATGTTCATGAGCTTTGGCATGTAAAATGTGCTTCATATTACAATTATGTAAAAAAAAAGTAGAAGCATGTACATTGCTTTAATAGAGAGATAGAAACTTCTGAAATCTGGTGTGACATGTGATAGTGTAATGAAGAAAAGAAACAACTTTTGATCCATAGTTTGGAAATTATTAAAGAAAGTAAAAAGAGCCACAGTTGCAAACACACAAAAAACTGCAGCTCTCCTTTTTCTGCCACTCACCATCACTTTATTTTTTTGTCACAACAGCACTGTGAACAACGGAACTGAAAGTGAACTGAGAGGAAAATCAAATGTAGCCATAGACTTCCAGTTCAGATAACTGTACACGTTTATACCTGGAGAGATAACTGCACTTTTAAACTGAAGAAATGTGAGCCCACTTAGGGCATTGTTGAGCTGTGAGAATCACTGTGGAACAGGTTCAAAATGGTTCAAATGGCTCTGAGCACTATGGGACTTAACAGCTGTGGTCATCGGTCCCCTAGAACTTAGAACTACTTAAACCTAACTAACCTAAGGACATCACACACATCCATGCCCGAGGCAGGATTCGAACCTGTGGAACAGGCTTACTCATAGCTGTTTATCCCTTTTGATAACTCTCCTTCTGAAATAGATTTACCACAGATAAAACAGATGGTAGGGCACAGCATTATTCTTCTCTCAGTCCATGGAAAAGAAAGGAGAGTAAGAAGAAACACCATGTAAAAGCAAACTGAACTGTCCCACAAGGCTGTAATAAGTTCATGATTCATGAAAGAAATTCAATTTAACTGGGCCGCAGTGGTAGCAGAACGGTGAGGGAAACTTGCCATGTTCATATTGGGTACCTAATCATGATTTCAACAATAGTGAACACAAGAAATTTCATCAAGCTGAAAATATACAAAATATTTCCATACACTTAATTACTTTTTTCATTTACATAACTAAGCAATAAAAGCTTAAAAATTGTGCATTAACAGGATTCTATTCGCAGACATAGCTCTTAAAATATTCATCTGACTTAAAATACACCAAAGATCTATTTTGTGTACAATTTTAAGAGAAATATTTTTTGTGATTACAGTTTTATTCTGAAAATTAACCATTTTGTGCAAAAATTAAAAAAAAAACTGGAAGAAATTGACTTGTGATTTTTTGGGGGGGGGGGGAGGGGGGAGGGAGGGAAAATGTAAAACGTGGGATGTACTCTTCCTATGAATGTGGAGGGGGAGAGGAGAGGGGGGAAGGGAACTTTTTTGTTTCTTACTATTACACCGAACATGAGTATTTTCCCAAAGTTTCAAAACTTGATAAATTATTTCACCCATTTGCTGTTTTTCTTTTTGAATAATTTGTCTAAGGTATTTCTTGCTGCAAAGTGCCAGTCTGTAAGCCTTGCCTTAGGTTAACGCATGGTCTGGAGTCCTCTGACAAATGTGAACATTTCTGGAGAGCAAAGAGAGGTTGCTCATGTAATGTTGACATTGTGTGTCTGGGAGTCACTGAGGGATATTTGTGTGCTAGGTGAGTGGCGACTTGCTCACATATATTTTAAAAACTTTTAATCTGAGCAAGTTTTGCAGGGATGATGGTAAGAATGAACGAAGGGATAACAAACCTGCTCGTTAAGGGCCCCAAAATTGCTTCTTCCAAGTCTACAGTCGTACGGGGGAACATCTGATGGGCTTCAGGGAGAATCTGGACCTACTGTGTTATTGTTGGAATACGAAATGCAAATCTTCAGAACAACCAGAGCGACATAGTCCACAATACAGCAGAATATTTTACTATCCTTAACACCACCATCTGCCAGGTTTCATCTTTCTGATGCTACAGAACAGTTATTAAGAGGAGTGGTTGGGACCCGAACTATACCAACAAGGAGACTTACGTAACTGCCCATTCTCCATGTGGGAGCTGGATCAGATTTGTCTGCGGCTCATATCCCTACACATGGTCATGATATGATCAGCAACTGTTGATGGTTGCACTTCACATTAAGAGTTAAAAAGTCCACCACACTCTTTTGGGTATTATCTGCATTTTGGGTATTATCTGCAAGGAAGTAAATTGTCCCAACTCCTCGAAAAACGCCATTATGAAAATTGAAACTTCCACAGTTAGTTCTGTTGTAGGTGAACAAGTAGTACATTATTCTCTCTACGAAAACCATAATTCCATAAGTATAATCCGAGGGAGAAAAATATCGTCACCTTCTGTGTCAACTGAGTTATGCTAGTTGATGAACCACAGGTACATCGTTCAAAGCAAATCCGAGGAATACGAAGAAAAGAGAAAACTGCTAAAGAGTGCGAAGCAATACGTCCACAATGCAAAAATTGGAACAGTCGTTCTGTTGTGCGCACTGATAAAAGTCTGGGATTCTGTGGTAGAAATTCCATGGCATGAATATTGGAAAGACAAAATCAGAAACTATCTTACCTGACGAAACTAATGAATTTTTCACAGTACCAGTCTCCATACCACATACTAACACCAACACTTTTCACGTAAGTCACATCAGAACAAACAGAATATAAAGGCAATAATGAGAATCTTTCCTGAAGTGAGTCACAGTAACAGCATAACCATGAATACGAAAGTCGCTGAGTATTGAGCATTAGCCTTGATAGACGTATTTAATTATTCTCTTATGAAGAAGTTATATCCCATTCACTGAAAACGAAGCATAGTCTGACCTACCTTTAAGAAGGAAAATCCTAATTCATTTTGTGATTACCGAGCAATTAATGTTTTATTCTCTACATCCAAAGTTCTGAAATGTATTATTTAGGATGAACAGACTTAAATAGTGACTTGTGTGACAAATGTCAATATGGTTTTCGCAAACACCATAGCCTGAACATTGACTTCAGGGCCGGCCGGTGTGGCCGTGCGGTTAAAGGCGCTTCAGTCTGGAACCGCGTGACCGCTACGGTCGCAGGTTCGAATCCTGCCTCGGGCATGGATGTGTGTGATGTCCTTAGGTTAGTTAGGTTTAATTAGTTCTAAGTTCTAGGCGACTGATGACCTCAGAAGTTAAGTCGCATAGTGCTCAGAGCCATTTGACTTCAGGCATGTAGGTATACAGGGTGGGTTCTGGAGTGCTGAAGTCATTGATGACATCATGGGATTTCCTCACCCTACCATCTCACCAGTCTCGCAAAGGCCAGTTGCCCTCTGCATAAAATGATGGGAAATTATTGCTGAAAAATTCAAATTTTGATGGGAAGTTCTAAAAATAGCACAACTGCACTAGTGTCCTTTCTCCCTCTCCTATGGAAGCAGGATTACCCTAAGTAAAAATTGGCGGGAAGTTCAAAATGGTGCACTGTCATGCTGGCTGAGCTGGACTACTGGTACAAACTCCATGACGTCACAATCCAGCTCAGACCTGTTGACCTATTTATAACTGTGTAGAATTCATGTATACTACACCAAGGTTGGAATGCTGGCACTGGCTTTACGACGCCCCAATCTAGCTCAGACCCGTTGGGCTGTATTTATAACAGTATGGAATTCTGGCTTAATGGCCCACGCCAGAGATACTGGCTCAGTCGTGTGATAACGTAAGCATTTAAGCAATCGCCATCATAAGTTCAAGTTTGGAACGTCGTACAGCATAGGCCTGTCTGCCGATCTACTCGACATGCTTCTCCTAGCTACTGTTCTCTCAGAGGTGTATGGTCACTGCTTCTCCCAACTCTCGAATTGTAACTTTATTTAAAGAAACACTAGGGGAGGGAAAGGGCTCTTCACCTCCCCCCCCCCCCCCCGCCCCAATCCCACCATCCTTGAGTACCAGGACCACTCCAGAACGAGATGGCTTCGCTTTCCCAAATCTACTTGAGTTATGCTTAAACAACGTACATGAATCCTCCGATGTTACAGTTTAAACAATTCACCATTCCACAGCAGCTACAATCAGTTCAAAATGTTGGTGAAACCCATTTCTCCAGAGATTGAAAATGATATGAAGTCCGTTAACAGTGAGGTGAAACAAGTGCTGTATCATTGTAAGAGGTACAGAGGCGAGTGAATGTGCTGGGGCGTATCCCAGTTCACTACTATAATCCGTTCATCATAAGAATAAACCCGATGTAAACATTGCACTATGTATTCTTCCGCGTTTGCTGGAACCTCATTGGATTTCCGTTTCACGTGGGACTGCAGCCAAGCTGTCTCGAGTACTATCAAGTACGATATTAAGGGTAAGTTTTGAGCTGTGCGTTACGCGCACATCAACTTAAGAGATAATACTGGACAACAGCTTTAGCGGCGCATTTAACTTGGATATCACTGGCCGGTCATTTGGTACAGCTAGCCTGCAGTGACGTGCCAGCTGCAGTTCACACGAAAAAAAAAAGACGAGCGGAGGAGCAATACAGCTTCGAATGTCATTTTTATTGTAATTAAAAACAAGAATGATGAAAATTCCTGACTTAACCACAGGGTAACTTTTCTGGAAAAAGCTGTGGGTAAAGTAAGAGAATGTTGAAGGATTTTACTGTATAGTTAATAATTAAGCCGATGGAGGTATTACTTACAGTAAGTCGTCTGGTAATCTCTTAGCTGCTTCCTTTTCCGAATCCGAGAAATACATTTCAGTTCTGAAAGGACCACCTGCTACGTTGATAACGAGCCTATCAATAGAATCCACGAAGCCAACCAGGCGCCGCATTTTCTCTTATTTTATGACGAGTCGTTCTATATCCTGCGGGCGTTCGGCAGTGACGTGTGAAAAGGCTGCGTGCGTTATTTCCAGTATATCTGGCAGCTTAACAGTCTTTGTACTTCTCGGGCCAAATCCAACAGCTTGGTTCCAGATCAGTTCTGTTGGGTTCATATTGTAATGGTACAGCAGCAAATGTAAAAATGCAGCATTTGTATGATGTGCTCGATGCGGTGAAAATGATTGTTTTTCATGTTCCTACTATACTTACCAACTACCTCTGTGGTATAAAACGATGGACATAGTCCAAATAAAGAGGATTTGGTTTTTCATTTTTGCTTTAAAACATTAAATTGTCATGTTTTCTTAATTTAAACAACTTTTATGGATAGTCGTTCTAAAACATCGATAATTAAGAATTTGTTTCTGAAATGGAAACAGGAATTTCACGTCGAATATGTAGTTAGAAAAAAAATGAGGATGAGTTTTATAATTACGGCATGTAGGTATTTCAAACTGAACGAGAAAAAATTGGTACTGTGAAGAGTTAAACCTACGCACAAATTAACTTATTGCAGTACGCTATCGACTGCGCTACGCGTTCAATGTGGGTTTGTTTATCAACTGCATTATATACAACGCTGGGAAAACTTCGAAGCCGATTATCTCCGCAAATTTATGAAGAACAGCCTATTTGTCGGCACCTTTTAGCCGTGTTCCACGCGCGTGCTTCACTACGAAACTGAAAGCAGCCTCAGCCATTTTGACACTCCGCATTAACAACGCGACAATCACAGCACAGCGCTGCAGTCTGTGACTGTACACGGTGTTTGAAATAAAAACTACGTAGCTAAAGCGTGATTAAGAAAAACGTTAATGGCTGAATATCTTAAAGTTTCATTTAACGTGACTTAGTAATAATATATCTAATACATAAGTAGAACCTACTTCCCAGCGCGTAAAGACACCAGTGGAAGTGTGCTACGGCTTCTGACCAATTATCGCGTTTGTGTTTGTTTACATCAGGTTTATTCTTATGATGACAGGATTACAGTATCACGTCATCACAACGCATCTGTGCTCAACATACAAAGGATTGTACCATAATTTAAGAGTGAAATTAAAATAACTTTACCAAGCTTCGTCAGTGTATGCTTAAGTGGTTGAATGTTAACAGTGTAAAGTCTCAGAATGATCAAGTGAATATCTTAAGCAAAATATACGATCTTCAGAAAAAAATACGTGGCTCTGAATAACAAGACTACAAAGCTAAAAATTGGTCAGAATGTGCAAATGTACGTCACAATAAAAAGTTAGAGGTTGTAACGGAACCTATTAAAAGCCTTACTTTACCGAAGTATGCGATACCTCCAAATTCAACCAGTTTAACGAGTATTTATGATTATAGAAAAGTTATTGTGTATATTAACACTGATTGCATAACATGTCTCCATAAACAGTCAACCCATTAAATTATACTGAATAACTGACCCACACAAAAGTTAATATCACTTCATCACTGATACAGCAAATGTCATCATGTAAAAACACTAAGTTCATCTTAAATAATTAATATGAAGTACGAAAAATAGTGGCCAACTTACGTATTTTGGCTCTCTTTAAATAAAAATCACCCAGCGAAACCTATTTGTTCACTAGGACCGTTTTCACTCAGTATTTACGTAAACTCTCCTATTTTAGACAAAACCAATGTAATTCTTCATAATTTATGTTATTTACTTATTTATGCAAATTAGAGAAGTCAATTGACAAACTTCTAAAAAACGCCCTTTTTATAACAAAGAATTATTCTGTCAAGTCAGCAAATCTGTCTGTCATTTTAATAACCTGTTAAATTATGTCACTTGATATAAATTAATAACTTTTCTGCACAAATTACGATAACAGATGTACATGTGACTTATAAACTATATCTCTTTTTAGTAGTTCTTTGACAAGGTTATAAATACAAGCAGCAAGAAGGGTCGGGGGCGCAATCGGAATGTCACTTTGGTGAAGTGTGTGTGTGTGTGTGTGTGTGTGTGTGTGTGTGTGTGTGTGTGTGTGTGTGTTTTATTGTTAGAGGTGGATAAACAATGCAAAGAACATGTAAAAGAAGTACTACTTTGTGTTGTGTCATGGTCTTTGGTGGACAGTGGAATTAAGATGGCCACCATAGTAATAAATATTTGAAGTTTAAATATTTGTTGGTTTCGCTCGTTATTTATCATCAAAAGCATATCAAAAACACAGGACCTGATCTTTTTAACCCTAGACAACCAGATTTAGAACCAGCTTCAGCATCGAGACACAGCAAGCAGCAGCAATTACGACAATGTACACTCCTGGAAATTGAAATAAGAACACCGTGAATTCATTGTCCCAGGAAGGGGAAACTTTATTGACACATTCCTGGGGTCAGATACATCACATGATCACACCGACAGAACCACAGGCACATAGACACAGGCAACAGAGCATGCACAATGTCGGCACTAGTACAGTGTATATCCACCTTTCGCAGCAATGCAGGCTGCTATTCTCCCATGGAGACGATCGTAGAGATGCTGAATGTAGTCCTGTGGAACGGCTTGCCATGCCATTTCCACCTGGCGCCTCAGTTGGACCAGCGTTCGTGCTGGACGTGCAGACCGCGTGAGACGACGCTTCATCCAGTCCCAAACATGCTCAATGGGGGACAGATCCGGAGATCTTGCTGACCAGGGTAGTTGACTTACACCTTCTAGAGCACGTTGGGTGGCACGGGATACATGAGGACGTGCATTGTCCTGTTGGAACAGCAAGTTCCCTTGCCGGTCTAGGAATGGTAGAACGATGGGTTCGATGACGGTTTGGATGTACTGTGCACTATTCAGTGTCCCCTCGACGATCACCAGTGGTGTACGGCCAGTGTAGGAGATCGCTCCCCACACCATGATGCCGGGTGTTGGCCCTGTGTGCCTCGGTCGTATGCAGTCCTGATTGTGGCGCTCACCTGCACGGCGCCAAACACGCATACGACCATCATTGGCACCAAGGCAGAAGCGACTCTCATCGCTGAAGACGACACGTCTCCATTCGTCTCTCCATTCACGCCTGTCGCGACACCACTGGAGGCGGGCTGCACGATGTTGGGGTGTGAGTGGAAGACGGCCTAACGGTGTGCGGGACCGTAGCCCAGCTTCATGGAGACGGTTGCGAATGGTCCTCGCCGATACCCCATGAGCAACAGTGTCCCTAATTTGCTGGGAAGTGGCGGTGCGGTCCCCTACGGCACTGCGTAGGATCCTACGGTCTTGGCGTGCATCCGTGCGTCGCTGCGGTCCGGTCCCAGGTCGACGGGCACGTGCACCTTCCGCCGACCACTGGCGACAACATCGATGTACTGTGGAGACCTCACGCCCCACGTGTTGAGCAATTCGGCGGTACGTCCACCCGGCTTCCCGCATGCCCACTATACGCCCTCGCTCAAAGTCCGTCAACTGCACATACGGTTCACGTCCACGCTGTCGCGGCATGCTACCAGTGTTAAAGACTGCGATGGAGCTCCGTATGCCACGGCAAACTGGCTGACACTGACGGCGGCGGTGCACAAATGCTGCGCAGCTAGCGCCATTCGACGGCCAACACCGCGGTTCCTGGTGTGTCCGCTGTGCCGTGCGTGTGATCATTGCTTGTACAGCCCTCTCGCAGTGTCCGGAGCAAGTATGGTGGGTCTGACACACCGGTGTCAATGTGTTCTTTTTTCCATTTCCAGGAGTGTATTTTAATGGCGCCAACCTAACATCAAGTGCTAACAAGCACCGTAAATGGGAGTGAAATAGTGCGATTATAGCAATATCTACGACTAGGCGACCATTACAAGGTATCAACTTGATCAGAGCAACATTTTGGTTGAAAACGGAATTTTTACGAAACATTGAAGCCGCTAATATTCGTATGTAGCCTCATTTTCATGTAGAAACATTAAATATGTCACACCAATAAACGACCCCTGTTAGTTTTCAAGTTATTTACTAAAAACCAAATTTGGAACGAAGGCGTCTTTATTCATGGTAGATTAAGTATCATTTGTATTTGTAGTAGAAATTCTAATTACGGCAGTCGATTACTTTCATGAAATAATACAACTGTATCAAGTTTCGAGACTGTGTTGTAAATAACAATGACTACAAGGAACCCTAAAGAGGCAACTCACAGGTCATGTTCAACTGTCGCTTCAGTTCTAAAAATTGTAGCAGGCATACTTTAAATACTTTATTAGGAATAAAGCAAACTTAACTCTGTTTATATAAAAATTAAGGAGATTGTAAATTGTTAAACGACAGGGCTATTAATTAATATGTGTCTGAGAAAGGGGCTAATTTATTGACTGCTACCTCAGTCTAGGGTGGTTGATAGCAGGTGTTACGTATGGCTGTCCGCAGCCCACTTTATAAATACAGCCAGAGGCAGTGGTGGGACATACTTCGCACAGAGATATCGAACTGTCCGCGTCAGTCAAATGGCCTCCTGTGTTGCGCCTTGCAGAGTTGGGCAGATCGGAATGCGTTTTCGACAAAAGTAGGAAGTGAACTCGTGAGGACTGTACACTGTCCTGGATAGCTTAGACTTCACGGCAGCAACTGTTCGTGTGCCGCCCGTAATGTTAACAAAACCGCATGGCAAGTGGCGAGATTATTTTCCACTTTTAAGAGGAGCAATTAACTTTTTGTGATTAAAAGTCAGGGCGATAGACCATTATACTTGAAACTTACCGTAGAGGTCGTCTCTGAACTGTTAATAGTGCTGTTTCCGACAGGGATACTAGTTACAATACTAAATTTTGTGCCTGTGAAAGTGCACAGAGTATATCGTTCAGCTGAACAGCTGAAACTCAAAAATTTTATTTATAATCATAGCTCCTGCTCCCATTGAGTAGATAGGAAGTAAGAAAATTTCTTTCAATGAGCATAAAAAAAATTTGGGTTTCCAGACTAGAAATTATGGTCAGTATGTTCTCCATCGTTTGCTTGTTGACCTTAGAAAAATAGTTTTCAGGCTCCTGTGGATGTCGAAGGTAGATGGAAAGCACGCACAGACATTTTAAGAGTCTTTTCATAACGACAAGACGAAGTAAGGTCCATTTTGATTATCACCCGCCACCCCACAACAGTCAAACTGTAGAAGACTTGTCCTAACTTTAAAACTGACTATTCCAATGATGCAGCCCGTGTGGTTATCACTATCAAGTTTAGAACGAATAGGAGGGGTATACACTTGGACCTTTATTAAAAGGAACACTACACAGAGGAGGGTACCATCCAACCGCATTTGCGAAGTTTAGTGTCGCTAGGAACTTAAAGTGTAGCTAGGAACTTATAAATTCAGTCGTAATACCTGTGTAAACATCTCGTACTTTGCTCACGTTGTAACGTCTAGGAACTGTATTTAATGCGAACTAAGCGAATATACTATAAAATAATTTTCCTCGCAAATTAGATGTTAATCTATCCCCCCCCCTTCCCCCCCCCCCCCCCTCGCCCAATGGCTGGACATATACATCGAAGAATCAAATGCAGTTACCCACCCAGCAACAACAGAATTTGACATCTAAGAGCCCATCTCATTATGTGTTTTACAATGCATACGTAACATCAGAAGTCTGCATAGGATTTATAAATCGCTGCGGGTGGCACACATACAGCAAGTCACTGAATTTTCACGCCAACTTTATGGTGAAATCAACGAATAAAGTATCGAAATCGATACAATTTCTACCTAAAGAAGCACCTTATGCTTCTGAAACGAATATGGTACCAACAACATTGAATTTTACGTTGAAAACAGTAAATACCAATTTAGTTATCACATTGAGGTATACCTGTCGGGGCTGTACAAAGAACTTTGATACAGGTGTCTTCAGTGCTCTGTTTGGAATCACGCTGCATGTGCCGGAGAAGAAATTCCCCAAGACCGGTTTTATGGTGACTGAGTTCGAAGGCATGCAGACGTTTATTTCGCAATACATTAATGCTAAACTTCACAGAACATGCAGCTGAGACTGACAGCAGAACGATACACATCTCACATAAGCACCTAAAGTATCGTTACTCACAACGAAAACTCCCCAACGCACTCCCCTGAGATTTAGTGGTAAGATGGCCCAGTGGATAACCTGTCAAAAACTGAACACAGATCAAGCATGAAAACTGTAAAAATAAAGCAAAATAGGAACAGTGAACAGTCTGAGAACGACAAGTGCAATAAATAGGAAACTAAAATAGCAAATGCGTCCCGGGTAAGTGGTCATGGTATTGGACTGCCAAGAGAATAGCCCTGCCCAAAACTCCCTCGTGCCATTGATTTTTTCCCCCAAAACATTACAAACTGTCTGTCCGGTTATTTAAATGGTGGTTCTCTTTCTGTAGTCTTGGCGGTTGTCATACTATACATTGGTAATAGGATGAGTCATAAGGTAAGAATATGTTACCATCATGTAGCGGTTCGCCTACTTTGTTTCTTCGTTCGTTGTCCTCGGTGTCGACGTACGTCTGAAAAAATAGGGGGGTGGACGTGCAGTACTGTTTACTGTAAATGATGTAGCTGACCGATACACAGTTGCATTTCACAGTCTTTTATTTTAACTTTTCACAACCCCCCAACAATACACAGTTGCACTTCCCATAAGTCTCATTAATAGTTTGCAGGTGAGCATCCACATACTGCTACAATAGTTTACTGTTGAACATCTATGAACAGCAAAACCCTAACCACACAGTTCACAGTTTTTCAAATAAATTGAACAGACACTGTCATTGCTTTAACACATGGCCTATTGCCGTAACACTTACTTTACTGTTAAGTTAATGCATTGTTGTCGTTCTAACCAACACAGGTTCCTCGTCTGAAACTTGGCTGTGGACTGACTGTCTCAAGACCAAAAATTGGGCCCTTACATATCTTCACAATAACAGGTACTGAAACTACACATTGTTCGATGTTAAATTTACAGAAATTACAATTAAAACTTAACTCATTAAATTAACTGAACACATCGAAAAATTGGTTATTTTTAACAGTTTCTTCTACAACAAGGGTTAAGCCAAACTATTTGTTTAAATCATGAAATTAACATATATAGTTACATAAACAATACTTTTGACAAAACTGTTAATTACTTTGGAATTAATTAAGGGCTGGCTTTGCTAAATAGATACTTTAAGATTACTAGTAGTTGTTCCTCCAAATGTTTATAATTAGTACAGAATTTATATTTGTTTATACATCAACAATAGAATTTAAGTTACGAAACAATTACTGATTTCACCCTACAATGAAAGATACAAACTATTAATAGTCGAAATAAATTATAGAGTCAGTTACATATATCAACTAAGCACAAATGTAGATCTGATGCTTAAGTCTTTAAAACTAAGGACCAACCTTTCTCTTTAATGAAAATGCAGATTCTATTAATGTATGTTAATGGTAATTAGTTAAAAGCTAAAAACAAATTTTAAGTAGACAGATGGCAAAAGAAGGGGAGAAGTAGAAATTATCCCAGCTTCCTTCGTCACATCACCCCGTCATTGGATTGACCAGAGAGATATTGCAAATAGCTGACTGGGCAATTCACTGACCCCAAGTGACGACAGAAAGTGAGTTAAAAATCTACACACAAAAAAATATTACATAAGAAGTCTTACCAAAAATACAGTACATATGTCTTTTCAGATTTATACTTATGTGAACTGGCCATACGAAAATCCCCATACAAAATATTTACTTACAGTGTGCTGTAGAATGTCACAAAATATTCATAAGTTATACTTTTAACAGAAAATTAGGCACCTTCATCATAAGTGATGTCCTTTTTGGGTAAGCAAAGATTACTTTTAAAAATATATATCTTTTGATACAAGTCCTGTCTTGTTTCAAATAATAAATCCTCATGGGTTGCAACAGACAGAAAATTTCACTTACTCAATGTTTAGTACTTTTCACAAGCACTTTCACACTTCTAATGAGCTTTTACACAGTTTCTCACGAAGTTGTCCCCTCCTTCAACAGATCCAAGTGGCAGTTTGCAAAGAAATGCACTGCTATCAGTTCCATTGGATGTGGTTCTCCTCTGCCACAGTACATGATAAAATCAAACAAAATACCCTACTTTAGTATACTTACTTTTACTTCTAACTTAAGTATAAGTAAAAAACGTTTAACACTAATGGCAAATGATAGTCATTATATCATAAATAAATACATTACATAGTCCTCGTGACATCACAATAATTAGCACTAAATTTGACTGTAGTATGAAAGGTGTGGACTAAAAAAAACTTTTAAATCAAGTGCACATTACACTACAAAACATTACTCAAAGGCATAACTGTCTGTAACTGGTTAAACTTGAAAGATTTTAATCTGTTTTCCATTTTCAAAATGGCAAAAACTCAATATGAGTATTACCTCTAGTACAAACTCAAGATGTGCAGTAGTATAGATTTATTGATCATTACATTATGAAAAAAGAATAGAGTCATCATTACATAACTTAATTACTATTCAAATCAATATTAAGGGGATGGAAGTTGTACCATACCATGGCCCTACTCTCATTCAACAAGTAAATTAAATCCTCACAAAAATCACAAAATGTTACCAAATAGTTGACCTGTCAGAATATTCACATCAGTCTAGCACCAAAGTTATTAGTTAATCAGCAGACTTATTGTTCTTTGTTCGAGCATTACCACTTTAAGCTCATAATTCCTCAGAACACAAACAGAAGTTTCCAGATAACCTATAGAGCCAATGATGCAGCATTGCTTGTACCTCACTAAAATATTTCTCTTTCTGTTACTTTCTCATTCCCAGCTGCAGTGTCATGAATTGCACAATATACACAGTACCAACGCTGCCTAGTTCAAAAATAGATCAGAAAGGTAGTTACACCATATTCCTTTGTATACAGTTACCTTTTTCATTACTCAAGCATGTCTGTCAGCTCCATTATTGGACTTACATTTCTTACCTCCTTCAATAGTGGAGTGCATTCTCAAAAAGTATCCCTACTGCAGAGTCAGGCTCCCTAACGATTAAGACGCTAACTTTATTCATTATTTTATTATTTCATTATTGTTTCATTATTTAATAAATAGATACCTGCTCTGCTCCATACATACCTTTTTATTCTTCAAGAGCTGTGAACATTTTTGTTAGGTTTTTACTGCTTGTAGATGTTCTATAGTAAACTATTTTAGCAGTATGTGGAGGTTTGCCTGCAAACTATTGATGAGGCTTATCGAAAGTTAAAAAATAGTGCACTGGCCAAATAACTGTGTATTATTTGAGGGAAGTGAACAGTGAAATTAAAGTACTGTGAAATGCAATTATGCACCTGTCGGCTACATTAATTAAAGTAGTCAGTGTCGGAATCTACAACCCATTTTTCAGCCAGTGTAGCAACACAGTACATCGACACTAAGGACAACAAACAATTAACGAAGAGATAAAGCAGGCAAGAACCGCTACAACTTATAAACTACAGATAGGATAGGGGAAGAGTTTGACTGCCTCAGGAAACACGAAAAATGAGAGAGACAACTGTGGTAAGCATTACCACCACATAATGAATCCAACACAGAAGGCTGAACCCCCTACTTGCTATTTGCACAAGAAATTAGTCCCAAACATTACATCAATGCTGAGATTTTGAATCACCAAAAAACTGCACTCCAACAGCTGTCCTGCCAATTCTACAGTTCATAGTACCTTTTGTTTTACACACTTTGATAGCTTACCTGTAGCAACAATAATTTTTACTCCAGAAACATGCATCACTACTATACTCTCTACGTTTTTAATAGATTTTAAAAATGCCTATGAAATGCCACTCAAATTACTACCACTGTCCAGTAAACACTTAACATGTGTACCTAGTACACTTGCTGTTCTTACAGGGTGCCACACTTTCTTACTTACTTACCACGTGATCTTCTCCAAACAATAAATCCTCGTTAGTCCTTTCGCTAGAAAAACTATCATCCTGCATACCAAAATAATTATCAGACACAGTCAAATGACAGATAGCATGGTCCTCTTCCTCATCACCACTCTCAAACTCCAACTCTTCATTAGGCCTCACATTATCCTCCTTTATTCTTTCTGTGCTTAACTCATTGCCATAATTATCAATTATAAATTCAAATACCTCGTCCTCATCACCACTGGATTCGCCACTGCTGACATCATTACAACTACTGTCAGAATCAGACCCACTGTCACTTTCTCTATGCTTCAGATTTTGTACTTCTTCCACCTTTTTCTCTATTTTAGCCAATTTTGAATCTAGTTTTTCATTTACTTTAGTTTTTACTCTAGCACTACTGCATACTTGGTTTCTACCTCCGTTTCTAAATCATTTTTAATCTGACCGATTTGATTCTCAAGTTTAACCCTATTTTCAGCACATTGTTTATCGGAAACTTCCACCTTCCTACTATTGTCATCACAAAGCTTCTTTCTCTCTTCCACATATTTACGACTCAATGTTGATTTCTTTAACTACTGCATCAAACTTCTTATTTAATTCTAAAAGATTAGCTCTAACTACCCCATTTCCTTTTTAATTTCTTTCTATAGTTCTTCTTTTGAGTTAGTCATGTCAGCTTTAATACTACTAGTTTTCTTTTCCACCCTACACATACTACTCATAATCTGCCTTAACATCGCTTTCAAGTTTCCATCTGCCATAAACTGTTGCTCTTGTTGACTTTCGCTACCAGATTCCTCCTCCTTAACCTTAATGACTTCATCTACTTCGGTACTGTTTTTGTCCATTTCGCTCTTTACAATAGGACTTTCGTCCCCATACTTCAAAGTTACATTCATGTCTGATTTATAACTATT
The DNA here is from genome assembly GCF_023898315.1 of Schistocerca nitens. Lineage (NCBI taxonomy): Eukaryota > Metazoa > Arthropoda > Insecta > Orthoptera > Acrididae > Schistocerca > Schistocerca nitens. The sequence continues at coordinate 845,341,677 of NC_064617.1, forward strand.
ATTGTCTACAGGAACAGTTGCACTTACGTCCATCTTTTCATTTAACAACTTAACCTCTACAGCTTTGTCCTCAGTCACACTGTCTTGTCTGTTAAGGTCACTCATTATGTGTCTCTTAATACAAAACAGCTTTTGCTATGAAATTACCTTATTCTCATTCACTCTTCTTCTGTTGCTCTGCTGCTGCTGTTGTTGTCATCTGGATCTGCAAGGCTGCAGCAAGTTGTAGTTCTCTCGGCAAGGCATCTTGTTTATCTCGATCAGCTGTGCGTCAACTGAGCACAAAAGCAGATCTGGTGTTATAGCCTTTAAAACTGAGGGAAAACCTTTCTCTTTTATGAAAATGCAGGTTCTATTCACGTATGTGTAATTAGTTAAAAGTGAAAAAAAAACAAATTTTAAGGAGGCATATGGCAAAACAAGGGGGAAGTAAAAATTATCCCAGCTTGCTTCGTCACAATCGCAAGTCAATGTCATGAATTGTGAGAGCAGGCGAGATACCACTTAGACGTCTCACAGAAATGAAAAAACAAATAAACGGATGTGAATTATGTTACAGCAAAGGAATTCAGGAGTCAAGTCTTCCAAAACGGAATGTAACTTCAGAAACGTTAAAAACATATGTTTTGACAGAGTAGAGAGAAAATGTGCAACTGTGACACTGTAGCTTTCATTTGTTGGAGCTTATGGGACGAACTAAGTTTTCATCATATCCTTGGGAGTGATCACAATGACATTCATACGAACACCTACACTATGTGATCAAAAGTATCCGGACGGCCCCCAGAACATACGTTATTCATATTAGGTGCATTGTGCTGCCACCTACTGCCAGGTACTCCATATCAGCGACCTCAGTAGTCATTAGACATCGTGAGAGAGCAGAATGCGGCACTCCGCGGAACTCACGGACTTCGAACGTGATTAGGTGATTGGGTGTCACTTGTGTCATATGTTTGTACCACTTGTGTCATACGTTTGTACACGAGATTTCCACTCTTCTAAACATCCCTAGATCCACTGTTTCCGATGTGATAGTGAAGTGGAAACGTGAAGGGACACGTACAGCACAAAAGTGTACAGGCCAACCTTGTATGTTGACTGACAGGGACCGCCGACATTTAAAGGGGGTCGTAATGTGTAATAAGCAGATATCTATCCAGACCATCACACAGGAATTTCAAACTGCATCAGGATCCACTGCAAGTACTATGACAGTTAGGAGGGAGGTGAGAAAACTTGGATTTCATGTTCGAGCGGCTGCTCATAAGCCACACATCACGCTGGTAAATGCCAAACGACGCCTCGCTTGGTGTAAGGAGCGTCAACATTGGACGATTGAACAGCGGAAAAACGTTGTGTGGAGAGACGGATCACGGTACAGAAAGTGGCGATCCGATGGCAGGGTGTGGGTACGGCGAATGCCCGATGAACGTCATCTGCCAGCGTGTGTAGTGCCAACAGTAAAATTCGGAGGCGGTGGTGTTTTGGTGTGGTGGTGTTTTGCATGGAGGGGACTTGCACCCCTTGTTGTGCATGGCACTATCACAGTACAGGCCTACATTTGTGTTTTAAGCACCTTCTTGCTTCCCATGGTTGAAGAGCACTACGGGGATGGCGATTGCATCTTTCAACACGATCGAGCACCTGTTCATAATGCACGGCCTGTGGCGTAGTGGTTACACGACAATAACATCCCTGTAATGGGCTGGCCTGCACAATGTCCTGACCTGAATCCTATAGAATACCTTTGAGATGTTTTGGAAAGCCGTCTTCGCGCCCGGGTTCACCGACCGACATCGATACCTCTCCTCAGTGCAGCACTCCGTGAAGAATGGGCCGCCATTCCCCGAGAAACTTTCCAGCACCTGATTGAACGTATGCCTGCGAGAGTGGAAGCTGCCATCAAAGCTAAGGCTGGGCCAACACCATATTGAATTCCAGCATTTTCGGTGGAGGGCTCCACGAACTTGCAAGTCATTTTCAACCAGGCGTCCGGATACTTTTGATCACGTAGTGTATATCGGTCAAGGAGGCATATGTCACTCGTTTACCAGTCATACAAATTAGGTGCGTCGATAAGAGATTCCTATCATATGACACACGTACTGTCACTAGTGCCGTGTATGACACACCAGACGTGTTTTCCGGTGGAGTATTCGGCTGACTTGTCGCCTTGTCATCTAACAGTTGCGGTTCCCAATCGAAAGCCACTGCCTTCCGACTGCTAATAGAGTAATTGTGCAGAATCAACTGTAATTATTGGCCCCTGCTTTCACCTTACCTTACACCTCACTGTTGCAAACGGGCATTTGACCACGACACAGGTACAAGTCTGAATAAAGCGAACAGCGAAAAAAGAAAAAGTCGAAAGTCGTCATGACAGAGGTTTGAACAGGGCTCGCTCGCGAGGAGGTCCAACACCGTAACAACATAACCACGGCTCCAGTTGCTCTCCAGCTTACTCTATATTGCTTTTCTTGATATTTGACAGTACATTTTTTTTTTTTTTTTTTTTTTTTTTTGCGCTCCAGTACACCTTCTTCCTGTTTTGATGCTTGATCTGTGTTCAGTTTTCGACGGGCTGTCCACTGGGACCTCCTACCACTAAATCTGAGGGGGGTGCGATGGAAAGTTTCCCTTGTCATTGGTATTGGTGGAAATGAGGATGCGACTAGAGTTCCAAACACAATGGTCGCAAACTGTAAGATAATGAAGCTACTGGCCATTAAAATTGCTACACCACGAAGACGTTGTACTACAGACACGAAATTTAACCGACAGGAAGGAGATGCTGTGATATGCAAATGATTAGCTTTTCAGAGCGTTCACACAAGGTTGGCGCCGGTGGCGACACCTACAACGTGCTGACACGAGGAAAGTTTCCAACCGATTTCTCATACACAAACAGCAGTTGACCGGCGTTGTCTGGTGAAACGTTGTTGTGATGCCTCGTGTAAGGAGGAGAAATGCGTACCATCACGTTTCCGACTTTGATAAAGGTCAGATTGTAGCCTATCGCGATTGCGGTTTATCGTATCGCGACACTGCTGCTCGCGTTGGTCGAGATCCAATGACTGTTAGCAGAATATGGAATCGGTGGGTTCAGAAGGGTAATACGGAACGCCGTGCTGGATCCCAACAGCCTCGTATCACTAGCAGTCGAGATGACAGGCATCTTATTCGCATGGCTGTAACGGATCGTGCAGCCACGTCTCGATCCCTGAGTCAACAGATGGGGACGTTTGCAAGACAACAACCATCTGCATGAACAGTTCGACGACGTTTGCAGCAGCATGGACTATCAGCTCGGAGACCATGGCTGCGGTTACCCTTACGCTGCATCACAGACAGGAGCGCCTGCGATGGTGTACTCAACGACGAACCTGGGTGCAAGAATGGCAAAACGTCATTTTTTGGGATGAATCCAGGTTCTGTTTACAGCATCATGATGGTCGCATCCGTGTTTGGCGACATCGCGGTGAACGCGCATTGGAAGCGTGTATTCGTCATCGCCATACTGGCGTATCACCCGGTGTGATGGTATGGGGTGCCATTGGTTACACGTCTCGGTCACCTCTTGTTCGCATTGACGGCACTTTGAACAGTGGACGTTACATTTCAGATGTGTTACAACCCGTGGCTCTACCCTTCATTCGATCCCTGCGAAACCCTAAATTTCAGCAGGATAATGCACGACCGCATGTTGCAGGTCCTGTACGGGTCTTTCTGGAGGCAGAAAATGTTCTACTGCTGCCCTGGCCAGCTCATTCTCCAGATCTCACACCAACTGAAAACGTCTGGTCAATGGTGGCCGAGCAACTGGCTCGTCACAATACGCCAGTCACTACTCTTGATGAACTGTGATATCGTGTTGAAGCTGCATGGGCAGTTCTACCTGTACACGCCATCCAAGCTCTGTTTGACTCAATGCCCAGGCGTATCAAGGCCGTTATTACGGCCAGAGATTTTTGTTCTAGGTACTGATTTCTCAGGACGCATGCACCCAAATTGCGTGAAAATGTAATCACATGTCAGTTCTAGTATAATATATTTGTCCAATGAATACCCGTTTATCATCTGCATTTCTTCTTGGTGTAGCAATTTTAATGGCCAGTAGTGTAGTTTGTACATCAGAACTGACAAGAGTCATTTATAGGTTTCTGCAGTTGTGTAAGGTCAACTGTTTATGAAATTCACTTCCGATTACGGTCCGGAAATTATGGTATATTTACTTCTTTTAGATGCAGAGTGAAATTACTACCATGTACACGAAATACAACATCGATTCCGTGTGATACAATCCATTTAGAGGTTCCCGAAGGTACACAACAGCAACTGTTTACGAAATTCGTTACCGATAGCGGTTTGGAAATTCTGGTATGTTCTCATCATCTCCTTTAAAATAATCGTCAGCGATAGTAATCGCATTTGACGGAACATCGTCATCTTATGAGAGTAACAGTTCCTTCCCATCTTATCCGTGATATTTCAACACGAAAAACAGTCACCAGCGCCAGTCACCAGACCACAGTGCATTTCAACACGAAAGACATTCACCAATGTCAGACACCAGACCACGACACACCATGCATTTAATACCAACCGGAAGAAATCCTGTGGGGGCATCTGATTTAAGTACGGTATGCACTGTAAAACACATGTGCGATGGCCTTTTAGATGTGAAATTCTATTATGTTGTTGCTGTCATGTGTAATTTTCTGGATGGATAATTACATCTGATTTTTCGATATATATGGGTCCAGCCACAGGGCAGAGAGTGTTTTCTCAAATTTAGATGGAAAATTGATTATTTTGTAGCAGATTCGTTGAGTTCAACGTGTTGCAGTTCCCAGATGTTACAACATTAGTAAAAGTACGGGATGTTTGCACGGGAGTTATAACTGAATTGATGAATTCCTAGCAATGTTTTCAGCGCAAAATTTAGCCTTCAAATTGTATGACGGAGTATCAGACGCTCTAGATGCTCCCCATGTTCGAGAAATCGGGCGCATTGTGGTTTGTCAGGGATACTCTCTCAATGTAGCACCGTAATTGATGCAGTTTACATAAAAGATTTTCTCGAACAGCGCACAGTCTCTCTTCTTGATAGCCAAACTGTTCGCTCATGTTATGGCTTGTCAAACTACAGCATGGATGTCATACCGTTATAAAAACGGTGTACAGCGCCAGATCTGCACCTGGTAGCCACAACTGGAACTAATTATTTTTCCCTTGTAAATCGGTTCTGCATTAATGCATTAGCATATCTACCAGGTTTCGCTGCCATACTATAATTACCTCAGCGAGTAGATGCATTTTAATTATAACCATACAGTATAATAATCTGAAATACATAGTGGTATGAACTAGTGGAAGAAATTGCCACGAATTTCCCGTTCATAATGACCTTAGAAATACGTGATTATGCGTGATTTCTCTAGAAAATTTCAAACCAAATACGCTGTCAAATTCATCAGTTGCTACGTGACTTGGTGATTGGTGAAGTGTCAGTTGCGCAACGACTCCATAATGAATGAAAATTGGATGCAATCTTCGGAGAAGGAGGTACGGTGCAGATGCAGCAGCTTGAGAATAATAGCGGGTCACAACACTAATCGTTTGTTGTTCTTCACGACAAGATGGTTAATGGATCTGACATATTTCCGTTACATCACAGGGTGCAGCGTGTGTCTATACGTCAGTGTCCTTCGTAAAATCTCCGAGGGCAGTATCAGAATTTGTGGCTAGTGCTCTCACCTACTTGCCAACTTGTGTTGTAAATGAATAGTTGAAAATGTATGTAGTGTCATACCTATACAAAATAGGATGTTTTCGTTGTAACTGTGGGGAAAACCATCCAATACTTCTTAGTGATTCTGTGTTTAAATACGAGTATTGCTTAGCAACTGTGCTAAAGCAGCTAGCGTCCTTTGCTACAGAAGCTTACGAAAATCGGAAGTTTTTGAAAAATGGTTCAAATGGCTCTGAGCACTATGGGACTTAACATCTGTGGTCATTAGTCCCCTAGAACTTAGAACTACTTAAACCTAACTAACCTAAGGACATCACACACATCCATGCCCGAGGCAGGATTCGAACCTGCGACCGTAGCGGTCGCGCGACTCCGGATTGAGCGCCTAGAACCGCTAGACCACCGCGGCCGGCGAAGTTTTTGAACTCCAAACCGCTGAATCTAAAGGTCCTGCTTGTTTAAAACCATAGATTCTCCACTAGGTAGCAGCTGGTCAGTTAAAGGCCTGAATAAAGAAAACTCGGCGGCCGCCGCCATTTTGGACCCAAGTGGCTATAGCAGCGTTACGGGCAGAACTGTTAAATTCTCATTTATGATGAAGGGAACGGCACTGTAAGTGCTTGTGATACCGTAATGCGTAAAGGAAACAATGAACAAAACAGTTTTTAATTGTTTCTTAGTTTCTACACGGCCTTGCCGAACTGGTCACAACGATTCCCGCCAGATCACCGAAGTTTAGCGCTGTCGGGCTGGGCTAGCACTTGGATGGGTGACTATCTGGTCTGCCGAGCGCTGTTGGCAGGCGGGGTGCACTCAGCCCTCGTGAGGCAAACTGAGGAGCTACTTGATTGAGAAGCAGCGTCTCCGGTCTCGTAAACTGAAAAACGGCCGGGAGAGCGGTGTGCTGACCACAGCATGCGACCATGGCACTGACCTGCGGGAGCGACATCATGGCGCTCTGACGAGGCGTCAGCAGTTCCTGGTAGCATGCTCGGCCGCCGACTGCAGCTCTGAAGACGACTATAACTCTACACAATTAAATAAATGTTATTACGGATACCGTTGTGTCAGTGAAGCCTCTGGGCATTAGCGGAACCACCCACCCTCACTCCTACGCTTGGTGTCCTGTTTATAACACGATCCTAGCAAGTGGGTCGCAGTGGTAATGTTATGTAAGTATTTTAACAATTTATAGCTGAAATACTACTAATACTGTTCAATCATGTATTTTATACATAACAGAAATATTTGAAAACCTGTAGAGATTTGTATTTGGTTAGGTATGCAGTACCTCTTTTGACTAGAGAAGGAAGCAGTCAGAACATGTATGGTGCTCTTTTATTGCTTTTCTTGGCAGAGCAAAATGGTAAGAGCTTGTGCGGCTTACGATTCACGTGTGTGTTTAAGTATTAGTCTAAGGTCCAGCTAGACTGGTCGGTTGTTTTAGTGCATAAGTTTGCAGTTGGACAATGTGTATTCATTTTTAATTAATACAGACTTTTGATACTGAACATTGTTGTTGATGAGCTGGTACTCAGATAGATTAGTAGCCAGATGGATTGGTAGTCAGATGGACCAACACACGATTAAGCGGGTGGGGAAAAGTCAGGTGATAGCGACATGCACATGTACAAATGGCGGTAGTGTAGCGTACGCAAGCTATAAAAGGGCAGTGCATTGGCGGAGCTGCTGTTTGTACTCAGGTGATTCATGTGAAACTGTTTCGACACGCCTATGACCGCACGGCGGGAATTAATAGACTTCGAACGCGCAGTGGTAGTTGGAGTTAGACGCATGGGGCATTCTATTTCGGAAATAGTTAGGGAATTCAGTATTCCGGGACCCAATGAAACATGAAACATGGCACTTACGTGCCGTTTCGTTTCGAGGCCGCCGGGTCACTGGGTCCCAAGGTCGCCGTGGCGGCCATGGCTGTCACTGCAAGATAGTTATCTTTCAGACACTATCTCGGCAAGCATCCACGCCAGCCAAAAGCTGACGTCAGGAAAAGCTTTTATCTTTGCAGCCATTAGCGCCGTGACCAAATGTGTTTTAATACGTATATAAAGACAGTGTGAAGTAAAGGTTATTTAGTCAGCAATATGTCGTGGGTAAATCAGTATTTAAGCACGGGACAACATGGTTCAATACAGTATGAAGGAGGAACTTTATATCCAGGACCAGTGGAGGATATTGAAATGGCGGAGAGGGGAAATACATTTAATGTCAATAGAAGCGATAGTATAAGGACGATAGGTAGAGAAGATGCTGCAAACGAAATTAGATATGGTAAAAATGCGACATATAATGATTTAGATGAAGAAGAAGTTGTCGAATTTGAATTAGAGCCAATGCACACAGAAGAGGTTAATACTGGTGTACGGCAGCGGCACCCATATCATTATAACGAACAAGGCCATACAGCAATTGAAATAGAGCCAACTGACACTACGCCACTGTTATCGGAAACGGACGGTGCAGCATTAAGCACTTCGTTATCTGGAGGCAGCGCTGTTGGTATAACCTCTTTATCTACTGCAGCCGAAATAGCTGGAGCTGCTGGTGCAACAGCGTTAGCGGGTGCCGGAGTTGGATATGGCGCAAAGAAATTAATTGATAGAGTAAATAACAAAGGTTTAACATTACCAGGTAGTGATTACGTAGGGCCTGGAAACCCTATAAATATAGACGCTCCTCGAAGTGGAGCAGATGCCATTGCTAAAGAGCACGACGTAGGATATGATACTCTTTTGAAAGAAGCTAGAGAACGTCCATTTACAGAAGAAGAATTTAAGCAGAGAGTTCATGAATTAGACGCAAAAGCAATAATAGATTTTGCATTACATTGGAAGGAAACAGGAAATTGGCATTCATATGTTGGGAAGTACGGATTAAAGATTAAAAAAGCTGTGGAAAGTACGTTAGAACAAGTGTTATATCCAAGGAAACCACATGCCAAACCACAAGGTATGTAGAGGTCATTATACTATAATGTTCTATTTATATAGTGTAATATTTAAGCTATTTACAATTAACGTTTCTTGCCTTCAGAATTATGATTGGCCACCATGGGAACGTCCAAATTGGAATGATATGCATAAAGGCCAGAAACGTTATGCATATGAACAATGGTTATTGTCACGTGTACCAAATTTCAGGTATTACCTCTCACAATGGACAACGCAGTGGTCGATGGTCTTCACTTAACGCCCGAGAGCAGCAGCGTTTGCGTGGAGTTGTCAGTGCAAAACAGACAAGCAAAACTAACTGCGTTAACCTTATAAATCAATGTAGGATGTTCGACGAGCGTATCCGTTAGGACAGTGCAGCGAAATTTGGTGTTAATGGGCTGTGGCAGTAGACGACCGAAGCGAGTGCCTTTGCTGGCAACACGACATCGCCTGCAGCGCCTCACCCGCGCTCGTGACCACATCGGTTGGAGCCTAGACTGAAAAACCCTGGCCCGGTTAGATGACTCCCGACTTTTGTTGGTGAGAACCGATGGTGTGTTTGAGTGCGGTGCAGACCCCACGAATCCACTGACCGAAGTTGTCGATAAGGCACTGTGCAAGTTGGTGGTCGTTTCACAATGGTGTAGGCCGTATTTACATGAGAGTGGGCTGGGTCTTAGTTGTATTCGGTTACTTAGACATCATTTCCAGCCACTCATTGATTTCATGTCCGCAAAAAACGATAGAATTTTTACGGGTGACAGTGTGCAATGTCACTGGGCTACTAATATTCGCGGTTGGTCTGACGAACATTCTGGACAAATAGAGCGAATGACTTGTCCACCCAGATCGCCCGGTGTGAATCCCATTGAACATTTATGGTACATAATTGAGAGGTCAGTTTGCGCACAAAGTCCTGCATCAGCAACAGCTTTGCAATTGTGGACGGCAGTGGAGGCAACATGGGTCGATATTTCTATAGGGGACTTGCAACGATTTGTCGAGTCCGTACCACGTCGAGATGCTACACTACACCGGGAAAAAGGAGGGTAGACATCATATTTGGAGGTATTCCATGACTTTTTCCAACTCAGTCTTATAAGCTGGCTCATCGGAGAATGTCTCACATTGAATTGCTCGTTGCCATATTTGTATTGTCATCATTTTATCTGCGGTCTGCTAAAACTTCTTCTCTTATGCCAACTTCTTCATCTCGGAGCAGCACAATGTCCCGAATTATTTGTTGGATATATTCCTCTTTCCTTTCCCCTGCCGTTTTTTCCCTCTTTGACTCCTTCTAGTTCCATGGAAGTGTCCTAGCATCCTATCCTACTTCTAATCAATTTTGTCCACATATCCTCTTTTGTTCACCGATTCTACAGAGGGCCTCATTTCTTATTTCATCAATCACTCAGTTGTCAACGTTTCCAATGCTTTGAATCCCATCTTTTCCGGTTTTCCCACAGTCAATCATTCGCTTCGGTAGGATGCTGTTCTCCAGACGTACATTCCCTCAATTTTTTTCACAAATAATGGCCAGTGTTTGCCACTAGCAGACGTCTTTTAGCGAGGAATGCTCTCTTTGTGCCAACTTGCTTCCTAAATACTCCTTGATTCATCTGTCGTGCGCCACTTTGCTTCCTAGTTAACTGAATTCCTTCACTTCATGTACTACGTGGTCGCCGACCATGATATTGAGTTTATATGCTTCTCCTCATTGCTTTCGTCTTTCCTTGGTTTACTCTGTCTATGTTCTTTGCTCTGTGAGTATACTTTAACTCAGGGTTCTGCAAATGTTTTAGCCACAGGGCTACGCTGCCTCTTCCAAAGTCCCAAGGACCAAGACTTAGCTATAGTCTTTGTAAATTTTATTCAGACCTGATACTCTACTGCTGCTCGGAACTCCTCTACGATACAGAAGGTTTCGTTACGCTTACCACTGCCGCCAATCTTTATAAGCCGGCACTGTGTTGCATTGCATAATCAAAATTTTGTGTTTGTGGGGATCCACGGCCTCCAGGTGCTTAATAAACGTAAACATGGTCCGTAGTAGGCTGTAATGCGATTTTTATTTAATAGTGCGATTAGCTAATTTCGACTAAGCGTCACTGTCAAGTAAATTTGTAACATCTGTATGTTCGTGTCATTTTCAAATCATTCTTAATTAAAAGTAAGAAAGTAGCCATATTCCGTCATTTTACGAAAGGATTCACACTACACTGACACCTTTTAAGCTTTTATTCTGAACTTTGCTCTATGTACAACGAAATGGTAACTCGTGTTGTTGTACATAGAGCAAGGTTCAGAACACGAACTTAAAGTACCACTGTAGTGTGGATCCTTTCGTAAAATGACGGAATATGGCTACTTTTTACTTGTAATTAAGAGTAATTTGAAAATGACATGAAATACATATGTTACAAATGTGCCTGACAGTGACACTTGGTCGAAGGTGGCTAAGCACACGATTAAATAAACATCGCATTACAGCCTACAAAGGATAATGTTTACGTTTTTTACTGCAGAAATCAATTCGCAGTGAACTGTTTGTTGTTTGGCCTTGAAATTTGGCCTTCATTTTGTTTCATATACATTGCTACAGATAAAAACCATTCATGAAGGTCGTTATAAAGCGCTTTCACGAAACCTTGTTTAAAAACGCCAGTTTTTCAGAAAACACAGTGTCTCAAAGAGTAAATGATATTGCTGAAAATATAGTAACTTAATTGTCTGAGAATATTCTATACTTAGATTGGTTCCCTTTGGCTCTGGATAAGTCAACAGATGTTTCAGATACTGCACAGGCGTTAATTTTTGTTCAAGGGATAAACAAAAATTAAGAAGATTTTCTTAACGTTCATAGCATTCAAGGCACGGTCACGGGAGAAGAAATTTTGAAAGTAACAGAAAATGATTTCAGAAAACAATCTCCAATGGAAAAACTTACGGTGTATTACAACTGATGCGTGGAAAACATAAAGGTGTCGTTGCTCTCGTGTCAAAGGTGGTAGAAAATGACGATGGATCAAAACCATTACTCGTACACTGTATCATTCATCAACGGACTGTGTGCGGAAAATGCCTGGATATGTCAGAAGTTCTAAAGCAAGTCGTGTCAACTGCTAATTACATAAGATCACATGCTCTGAGCCATCGTCAATGCCTTGAGTTTATTGAAGAGACTGAAGAAAGATAGTAGTACTCTCCAGGAGCTGTGGGAAAGCTCTGACACGATTTTTTGAGCTCTGAACGACAATCGAAAATTTATTGAATAAAAGACATCGTCCTCATTTCCATAACCGTTCATTTGTTTTGTCAATGAGCGGTTACGGAAAAAACCATCGCGATTGGCGGGTTAGTAAAGTAAAACTGAAAAAAAATGAGGAAGACTAGAAGTGCAAATAGAGGACTGAATGCAAAATGTCCAAAAATAGAAGATGGCGTAGTGAAATGGATTCAGGGACACCGTCAAAATGGCATTGCAATCAATACAAAAATGATGCAAATACACGCTCGTAAGCTAGCGCTAAAAAGGAACTTAACAGACATTAACGGTGGAGTTGGTTGGTCCTACAGGTTTAAGAAGCATCATGGACTTAGCATGCAAACCAAAACCAAAATATCTCAGAAAATTCCACAAGAGTATGAAGAGGAAACATTATATTTCCACCGCTTTATTTTTCAACATGGAAAGAAAACCAGTGTGGAACTAAGCCAAACAGTGAATATGGACGAAACTCTTCTGACATTTGTTGTGCCGAGTAACAGAACTGTTGCCATGAAAGGTGCTAAAACTGTAACTAGAAAAATGCACTACACTGTTGTCCTTTCATGTTGTGCTGACGGTACTAAACTTAATCCAGTGATCATTTTCAAGCGCAAAACATTGCCGAAACCTTCTGAAATACCGCCAGGTGTTGTTGTTCCCGTACATGACAGGTGTTGGATGGACGAGGTTGGTATCAAATCATGTATTAACTGAGTGTGGGAGAGAAGGATTGCAGAAGAGTTCTCTTCCTGTACTAGATCAACTTAGCAGTCATTTGAAAAATTCTGTGAAACAGAAATTGAGACAAGGAAATTCAGATCTTGCTGTTATGCTTGGAGGACTTACTTCAAAATGGCAACCTCTTGATGTTTCGATGGTAGAGAGGAATGGTATAAATGGATGACGGATGAAACCCAACATGAATTCACGCCGAATGGAGCTTTAAACAACCTAAAATCAAACAAGTGTGCCGGTGGATAAAACAGTCGTGGTTTAGAGTGAGAGAGGACATTATTGTTAAATCTTTCAAGAAGCACGCAATAAGTAACGCTCTCGGTGGCAGTGAAGACCATATTACGTATGAAGAGGACAACGATGGCGACGAAGAACAAGAAGAAGATATTTAAGATGACAATTTTCAGGGATTTTAAAAGTTAGTTCAGTTGTATAAACTAAGAATTTTTTAAAGTCTGGCTTTGCAATCTAAAATAAAAACGAAAAAATGTTACTTCTTAAAAAACTGTTTAAAAATTAAGGTGCGACTTATAATGCGTAGAGTCTTATAGTCCTTAAAATACGGTAGACCACAATACGACGATCCTTCATTGCTGTGGGCGTGCTCAATCGACTGGAACCTTGGCAACGATTATGCATCCCTGACGATCCCATTGAGTCCAGTATCGGGCCGCTCCCACACACGAGTGCTCCACAACCCGGGATATTCTGCGATTTGACCGCCTAGCAAATGGAGACCTACTATGCGACTCCTTTCAACCTCTGTCATGTGCTGATATCGCTGTCTCATACGAGTACATGGCACCTCCGCGTCCTTCAAAGTGGTCGCTCAACATCTGACACCGTTCACGCCCCCTGATACAGGGTGAGGCAGCTAAGAAACGTCACCCCAAATATATCAAGTTTATTCAAATATGTTTAGGTGCGGTTTTCGCCAAGTTGTAACCGACAACATGGCGAATTTCCTGACGTTCACGAGTAGTTTTTATCATTTATGGTCGCTGTTTTACGACACCGACTTTGTTTTTTGTCTAATGGAACTATATACTTTTTTCTGTGACATTTGAAGTAAGCTTCTAAGAGATTTTCGACCACATGATGTGTATGGGACTTGTTCAAGTAGTATCAAGATAACAGCGCCGCAAACCACTGTCCCCCATCAGGAGAAGAGGTTCCACAAACGTTTGCCCTGTTATATCACACCTAAGCAAAGACGTACCTCGGGTACAATTCGTGTGTTTATTATCACGGCTGTCATACCAAGTGCTCCCTATGTTGACCTTGAGCGTAGTTACGTGCTATAAAGTGATTTTGGAGAAGCAATACTTCAGGTTGAATTTCATTTGAAGTTAACGGTAGCGCAGATCCATGCCTTCGGAGTTGTCGGCGTTTCCTAATAGATCCTTTGTTTTAATTTTGGCCACGACTCGTCGACCGATGAACGAAGTGACAGAGTCGTGTGAACCAAAGCTTTACAGACACCGTTTGCTTAATAGTGGCACCTGTTATGTCTTCACACGAGATTGAATTCCGCCCAATTTACGTCGAAGGGTATGAGGATGGTGAATGTGTGGTGTCACCGCCAGACGCCACACTTGCTAGGTGGTAGCCTTTAAATCGGCCGCGGTCCGTTAGTATACGTCGGACCCGCGTGTCGCCACTATCAGTGATTGCAGACCGAGCGCCGCCACACGGCAGGTCTAGAGAGCCTTCCTAGCACTCGCCCCAGTTGTACAACAGCCTTTGCTAGCGATGGTTCACTGACAAAATACGCTCTCATTTGCCGAGACGATAGTTTAGCATACCCTTCAGCTACGTTATTTGCTACGACCTAGCAAGGCGCCATTATCAGTTACTAGTGATATTGTGAATCATGTACCGTCCAGACCGACGTTCACCATTAATGCATTAAAGTTAAGTATTCCACCAGCTACGTCCGTTTTTCTAAATTATAATTTCCTTGTCCTGTTCCAGACCTCACGCCAGCCTGCGTGAGCTAAAACGCGTGCCTTTCGGCCTCCTCTAGTAACACGGTGTTGGCTCTCCTGCCAACCAAAACAGAATGGAACACCGAAACTGGTTGCGTAAATACATTAAATGCAAAAGAGTCCGCTGCAAGTGTTTTAATTTTCATTCCACACCTGAGTTGCGTGTTTGCTTACATTTGATATAATAGGGTAGACGTTTGTAGTACCTCTTTTCTTGACGCAAGAAAGTGGTATGCTGTGCTGTTATGTTTATACTACTTAATGAAGTCACGTACATGTTGTGTCGTTGAAGTTCTCTTTGACGCTTCTTTCAAATTCCACAGAAAGAAGTACATAGTTTCATTAGAAAAAAAGAAAGTCGGTGTCGTAATGCGGCCATTATAAACGATACAAAGTTGCTGCGAGCGTCAGGAAATTCCGCTATAGCTCTGAGAAAACCGCACCTCGATATATTTACTCTGGACATATCCGGGTCAACGGCCTTGCCGCAGTGATGATAAAGGTTCCCGTGAGATCTTCGAAGTTAAGCGCTGTCGGGCTTGGCTAGCACTTGGATGGGCCACCGTCCGTTTCTGCTGAGTGCTGTTGGCAAGCGAGGTACAGTGAGCCCAGTTGAGTATGTTGGTTCAGGAGTAGCGGCCCATGTCACGAAAACTGACAACGGCCGGGAGAGCGATGTGCTGACCACACGCCCCTTCGTATCCGCATCCGGTGACGCCTAAGGGCTGAGGACGATACGGCGGCCATTCGGTACAGAGCACTGAAAGACCTAAGTCGAAACAAGGCCACAGGAGTAGACAACATTCCATTAGAACTACTGACAGCCTTGGGAGAGCCAGTCCTGACAAAACTCTACCATCTGATGAGCAAAATGTATGAGACTGGCGAAATACCCTCAGACTTCAAGAAGAATATAATAATTGCAATACCAAAGAAAGCAGGTGTTGACACATGTGAAAATTACCGAACTATCAGTTTAATAAGCCACGGATGCAAAATACTAACGCGAATTCCTTAAAGACGAATGGAAAAACTAGTAGAAGCCGACCTCGGGGAAGGTCAGTTTGGATTCCGTAGAAATATCGGAACACGTGAGGAAATACTGACCCTACGACTTACTTAGAAGCTAGATTAAGGAAAGGCAAACCTACGTTTCTAGCATTTGTAGACTTATAGAAAGCTTTTGACAATGTCGACTGGAATACTCTCTTTCGAATTCTGAAGGTGGCAGGGGTAAAATACAGGGAGCGAAAGGCTATTTACAATTTCTACAGAAACCAGATGGCAGTTATAAGAGTCGAGGGGCACGAAAGGGAAGCAGTGGTTGGGAAGGGAGTGAGACAGGGTTGTAGCCTCTCCCCGATGTCATTCAATCTGTATATTGAGCAAGCAGTGAAGGAAACAAAAGAAAAATTCGGAGTAGGTATTAAAATCCATGGAGAAGAAATAAAAACTTGGAGGTTCGCCGATGACATTGTAATTCTGACAGAGACAGCAAAGGACTTGGAAGAGCAGTTGAACGGAATGGACAGTGTCGTGAAAGAAGGATATAAGATGAACATCAACAAAAGGATAACGAGGATAATGGAATGTATTCGAATTAAGTCGGGTGATGCTGAGGGAATTAGATTAGGAAATGAGACACTTAAAGTAGTAAAGGAGTTTTGCTATTTGGGGAGCAAAATAACTGATGATGGTCGAAGTAGAGAGGATATAAAATGTAGACTGGCAATGGCAAGGAAAGCGTTTCTGAAGAAGAGAAATTTGTTAACATCGAGTATAGATTTAAGTGTCAGGAAGTCGTTTCTGAAAGTATTTGTATGGAGTGTAGCCATGTATGGAAGTGAAACATTGACGATAAATAGTTTGGACAAGAAGAGAATAGAAGCTTTCGAAATGTGGTACTACAGAAGAATGCTGAAGATTAGATGGGTAGATCACATAACTAATGAGGTATTGAATAGGATTGGGGAGAAGAGAAGTTTGTGGCACAACTTGACTAGAAGAAGGGATCGGTTGGTAGGACATGTTCTGAGGCATCAAGGGATCACCAATTTAGTATTCGAGGGCAGCGTGGAGGGTAAAAATCGTAGAGGGAGACCAAGAGATGAATACACTAAGCAGATTCAGAAGGATGTAGGTTGCAGTAGGTACTGGGAGATGAAGAGGCTTGCACAGGATAGAGTAGCATGGAGAGCTGCATCAAACCAGTCTCAGGACTGAAGACCACAACAACAACAACGGACCATCATGGCATGCTCGGACGGTGTTTGTTTGTTTTGATATATTTTGAATGGCCTGTCTTAGCTGCCTCAGCCTGTATACTCTACCAGACCTGGTAACAACACTTATCACGAAATATGCTAATGTCTTCTCAGAACTATAGCGGACAGTATGGCGAATTTCTCAACGATCGCAACAAGTTTTTATCGTTTATAGTGGCCGAATTATGACACGGACTTTGTTTCTTTCTAATGGAACTATGTACTTCTCTCTGTGGAATTTCAAAGGAGTGTCGAAGAGAACTGCAACGACACAATATGTACGTGACTTCATTAAATATCTCTATGTCTCACAGAGAATCGCAGCTCTGATCATACCTGCCGATGGTGTGTGCGTGTTCGAAGTTACGGTGATATCCGATCATTTCTTCTGGGTGCTTCACTTTTTTTGTAAGGCAGTGTACATAAAAATGTCTGTCATACAACTGGTCGCTGCATGCGCACTTCACCGAGCCAGGTGGTGGTGGCGGTGTGATAAGACAACGGACTCTCTAATGTTCCTCGAACTGGAGTTCTGGCTAAAATACTTCTCATTACGAGAGATTGATCGTACTATGAGAGTGATGTAGTTTTTGCAGTGGAATACTTACAAGGGAACCTCCCCATCGCACCCCCCTCAGATTTAGTTATAAGTTGGCACAGTGGATAGGTCTTGAAAAACTGAACACAGATCAATGGAGAAAACAGGAAGAAGTTGTGTGGAACTATGAAAAAAATAAGCAAATTATACAAACTGTGTAGTCCATTGGCAAGATAGGGAACATCAAGGGTGATCTGAGCTCAGGAGCGCCGTGGTCCCGTGGTTAGCGTGAGCAGTTGAGGAACGAGAGGTTCTTGGTTCAAGTCTTCCCTCGAGTGAAAAGTTTACTTTCTTTATTTTCACAAATTTATGATCTGTCCGTTCGTTCATTGACGTCTCTGTTCACTGTAATAAGCGACCGCACCGCAAAACCGTGCGATTAGGTGACGATAGGACGTACATCTTCAATGGGAACCGAAAACATTTGATCGCAAGGTCATAGGTCAACCGATTCCTCCACAGGAAAACACGTCTGATATATTCTATACGACACTGGTGCCGCCATGTGCGTCACATGACAGGAATATGTCGTCGGCCCACGTAACTTGTACACTTGGCGAATGGGTAAAAAGATTCTTCTACCTTGCCCGATTTAGGTTTTCTTGTGGATGTGATAATCACTCACAAAAAAGTGATAAAAACATAAGAGTTTGTCAAATAAACTGAAAATGGAAAATTAAACTTTTCACTTGAGGGAAGACTTGAACCAGGGACCTCTCCTTCCGCAGCTGCTCACGCTAACCACGGGACCACGGGCATCCTGAGGTCACACTACCCTTGATGTTGCCTATCTTGCCCATGGACTACTCAGTTCGTATATTTTGCTTATTTTTTTCATAGTTCCACACAACTTTTTCCTGTTTTCTTGAATGATCTGTGTTCAGTTTTTCAAGACCTATCCACTGTACCAACTTATAACTAAATCTGAGGAGGGTGCGATGGGGAGGTTCCCTTGTTAGCTTTAAACCCTCGAATCTGCTCCACCAGTTAGGGTATGTCTATTCAGATTTGCCATGATTTCGGATGTGGTGAAAACTTGGATGTTAAAATGATATTTTCCAATAGTCTAATGAAACCTTTTAAAAGCAGATGTATTTTTCGTAAGCATTTACAAAGATGTTCACACATAAAGTGTTTTCTACCAACAGCAACTGTTATAGACTTTGCGTCACTACATTGGCCTAACTGCGACTAACTTCAAGCGCTTTGCACCGCTCAGTGTATACCCTATCTTAATAATGTTCTTTGCCCTATTGTCAATAACAATTACATTTAATGATTGATAATAAAAAGTTAATGATTTAGAACAAACCTTTATTACGGTTTTAAAGACAATAAAAGATGATTCATTCTGAATACATTTTTAAATAGTGCTCTTTTGACTTTTGTGTGGAAATTTGATTATGAAGTTACAATAACAATACCTTTTGTAAAATGATTAATTATGTCTTGATTTCACGATGGATTTTATTCCTGACATTAACTGAGATACAGTACAAAATGACAAAACGGAATTTCAGGTTAAAGTTCTGTATGATAATTTTGTAGTATCAAAATGACTGAAAATCAATAGTGTTTACATCAGAATGTTCAAGAACCGTCAATGAAAAAGTTAATTACAACTGTTCTAATTGGTCTGTCGTTATTGACATGATACATAAAGTGCACAAGTCACGTTAAATACATCAGATGACTGATAAATGTTCCAAAAGTCTGTTTTCAGATAAGCTGAAATTTATGAATTTTGCTAATTAATTATTTGTTTAATTACAATAATGCAATCACAAGAATCAAATTATATATTTTGATGAAATTTACGACAGTATGTTAATTCACAACATCAGTTTTTCTAAATACGAGATGTATACGGAAAGTAAGGTCCGATTAGGTGCGAAATGGAAACCACTGTGAAACTCCGTGGAACTTTGCACAGATGTGGCAGGCAGTGTCTTTAGTGTGTCTGTCCATCGCTTCACGTCGCTCTTTTCAGTTCAGATTGCAAAGTGATCACGTGGAAACGCCTAAAACAACAGCGTCTTCCGCTAAGTACGCGAATCTGGCGAGAGATTTCGCCTGAAGCTATGTGGCCCACATAACACAAATGTCATGTGTTTCTTTCTTTAAGACAATTTGCAGCCGCATACTGCAAGGGAAATGAAGATGCTCCTGCAGCGTTTTCGATGGGAAGTGTTTGATCACCCACAATGTAGCCCTTAAGTGGCTCCCTCTCTTGTTCACCACTGCTCACATGAACTGCTGGCTATGAAGACAGCATTTTGGCACAAACAACGAAAGGCAAACCAGCATAGAGAATTGATGGAAAGCATAGGCGGCTGCTTTCTGCAACGAGGGTACTGGGAAGTTTGTACAACGCCACGACAAATGTCTAAGTCGCACCGGCGACTATTTAGGGAGGTAGCTGGAAGGAGTGGCTAATTGTCGCAAATAAAAATTTTTGATTTTCATTGTAGTTTTCATTTCCCTCGTGATTATAACTTTCTGTTAATTACAGATAAACGATATAAAATAATGTTAATGACATTGATTCGATATATGAATGAACCATGAAGTTTAATTTGCTGATCTGAACTAAGAAAAACAATACTTTCTACTTTTCAAATGGTTCAAATGGCTCTGAGCACTATGGGACTTAACATCTGAGGTCATCAGACTCCTAGAACATAGAACTACTTAAACCTAACTAACCTAAGGACATCACACACATCCATGCCCGAGGCAGGATTCGAACCTGCGACCGGACTGAAGCGCCTAGAACTGCTCGGCCATTCTAACTTTTGCCCATTACATCAGTAGATCGGGTAAAATGCAGTCTGCTAAACTTTTGGCGGTATCGAAGCATTCATGCATTGAATTAACTAGCTTAAAACTATTTCTATTACAACTCGCATACGGGAGGACGGCGGTTCAAATCTTGGTCCGATTTTGCAGTTTTAGATTTTCAACGCTTTTCTTAAATCGATTAAGGCTAATGGCGAGATGGTTCATTTGAAAAGGACACAGCCGATTCCCTCAACATCATTCCCTATGTCGACATTGAACGCCATCGGGTATGACCTGGTCGTCGACGGGACGTTACACGCTAATCCTCCTTGCTTCCTCATAAGCGGGTTTTGCGGATAACTTCTCTTTCATGTTCTGTCTTCCAGAATAATTTACGTTTTTACACCAACTATGTTTCGATGTTGTTGCAAGGGAACGAACTAGTTCTTAAAAGAAAAGTTTTCCTTGGTTCCCAGCAGAAAGCGTTGTGTGTGTATTCGTGTGCGTGTGCTTGTATGTGCATTGGCCTGTGTGTGTGTGTGACAGAGTGAGGTATAGAGAAAGAGAGAGCGACAGAGAGAGAGTGGGAGAGATAGAAAGAGAGAGAGAGAGAGTTGAGGGAAACTATGCCGTCATACAGAATGTCTCACTGGGGAGACAGATTCTGCTGTGTGTGACAAATGGAAATATCTGTTTTATCGGAGATGACGTCGGAGAGTGGGGAGGGGGCAGATGGCTCGACGGAGTCCAGGGAAGAGGACGCTGTCCAGTCGGCGCCGTCTTTCGCCTCCCTTTCTCCTTTGGCCTTTTCCCCTTTTCCTTTCCCTTTGCCAAAGAAAGCCCCGGCGAAGATAAAAAGAAATTTTTATATATTTCTCGCCATAATTTCTTTGCCTTTCCCCGCGCACGCACTTTGTCGAGGCGTCTCTTTCTGGCGGAACGTAATATTTGTCTCCTTGATGCGCTTAGTCACCCGGCGGCCGCTGCGTTGCAGGGCCCAGCCAGAGATAAAGGCAGAAGGGAGAGCCGGCGGCAGCTGCGGCGGAAAAAAATATATCTGTGGGGGCCGGCGCGACTGCCGGAGCAGCTCCTTATTTCAACATCTGTGCTCGCCTTATACCGCTAATACGGCCGCTGAGTAGTGTTCGTCCGCTCCCGTATCTGTGTCAGAAGCTAAAGGAGGGACTTTTAGATCCTAACCTTCCTTTGCGTACTTTCCCTGGGAAGTAAAGGAAATGTTAAATACTGGTATGATATTTACGACGTATAAGAAACGGAGAGATAAAATATTTCTGTAGAATGTAGGTATGTAGTAATTCATTGAAAAAGTTTTGATCGCTAAATAGTTTATTTATGACGCGTTTAGGGTAATCGTCATAAGATAATACACACAAAATTTGGAATAATTTGAGGCTACCCTGAAAGAGATTGAGTAGTTCATGGGCTTCAGCTGTGTTGAACTCTTTTGCTTCATACGTATTTAAGTTACTATTAGCCTGTTTCGTTTCCTTCCTCGTCCTTTGTTTTATAAATTTATTCACTGAAATTGATTACACCTATACTCTATGGTTATATGTTAAATATTGTAAATTTGCTTATGTAACTTGCAATACTTGCCCCTTATTTTGTGAATTATTTAGTGATATTAATTACACCTGTAGTCTATGGTTGTTAACATGTTGTAAATGTATGTTTGTGTAACTTGCAACACCACCTCTCCTTCCGCCCTCTCTTTCGTGTTATATGTAGTTCAGTTACGCATTGGTACCTCCTCAGATATTGTGTACTTGGAATGTGTTATGTACGGACAAACTGGTTACCCGACTTTTCACTCTCCCCTCCCCCCTCAACCCCAGACTCTAGTAGTACGTTCTAGCGCCGTTCATATACTTTTAAAAATGTTCATGAGATTTCAGCTTATTAATTCATTTTAAATTTTATTCGTAAGCAAAAGACGTGGTACATTCTTTTCTATTATATGTTGGTCACGTGCACAATGTTTCCTCTTCAAATAGTATGCATCTGAGTAATGTTTACATTTGCATATTGTATTTGAATAACGTTGTGTTTTTTTGTTTCATTCAGCTTTTCGTTCCAAAAATTGTGTTTTTCATTTATAATTTATTGCTTATCAGCAGAGTGTAGCCATCTTCGCTCTGTGTCTGTACAAAATGTGTACTCCGATACAGAGACTCGTAATGCATTTCAACCTGCGCGCACTGAACCTTAAGAACAGCCAGAAGAAACGGAGAACTCTGGGAACAGTTTTGCTTCCCCATGTTGACAGCGTATCCTTTAAGATCGGCAGGCTGTTCAAGAAAAAATAAAATGCATCTTCCGCCCTTCAGCGTGAGTGCAAACGATGCTGGGTTCTGTTACAGACAACCTAGGTCTAAGGAGACCAGGGATATATAAAATCGCTTGCCAGTGTGGCAAATAATACACTGGCCAGACGTATGTCACTGTTAAGGGTAGACACGCTGGACATAGACGTCATACCACACCGGGTCAGCCAGAAAAGTCTGCTGTGGCTGAACTCTGTTTTGACACGGGACGCAGCATGAACTACGGACAAACAAAGATCCTTCTGTTCGCTTCCACATACTGGGGCTCCAACATTAAAGAAGGAGACGAAATACGTATAAGTAACGACCTGATTAACAGAGAGATGGGATTTCAGCTGAGCAATGCAAGGGAATGGCGGTAAAAAGGCATGGTCGGCCGCAGACGAACGAATCCGAGTCAATACAGACGGAGAATAAGAGTCCTTACACTTAAACTGGGCGCCAACACTGTCTGCGTGCGCGCGCTGGGACGCGATTTGCCACCACACTTTCCTTCGGCAAGAGCTCTGGATGTCGCCGTACTCTATGATGACGTCATAGCCCCACATCTTGGCGGCTGTACTGCTCTAGCGAGCCAGCATATAACATATTGGCGAGTCACTGCATCAATACGTCAGTAAGCACCTGAAGATGACGGGCAGCTGTCTCGTTGAAATATTGTGCAGCTTCCACAAGTTTTACCGACGCGACGTCAGTGAACCAATGAAGCAATTATTACGTAGGGAGAGTCTCAAACAGCACAAAGGGTTCTATTGTTTTTCGGTCAGGAAATTGAATTATTGTTAGAATATCATCTACATCTACATATCTACATACACATACATACGCAGCAAGCCACCGTAAGGTGCTTGACAGAGGTTACTCTGTACCAATACTAGTAATTTCCTTTCCTGTTCTACTCGCAGATATGGCGACGGAGAAACGAATGTCTACATGCCTATGTATGAGTCCTACTCTCTCGTATCTTATCTTCGTGATCCTTATGCGATATACATGTTGGCGGCAGTAGGATCGTTCTGCAGTCAGCTTTAAATGCTGTTTCTCTAAATTTCGTCAGTAGTGTACCTTGAGAAGAACGTCGCCTTTCCTCTGGAGATACCTGTTTGACTTCCCAAAGTGTCTCCGTAACACTTGCGTGTTGTTGGAACCTACCGGTAACAAATCTAGCAGCCCTCTTCTGAATTGCTTCGATGTCTTCCTTTAATCCGACCTGTTACGGATACCAAACACTTGAGAAATACTCGTGAATGGATGGCACTAGCGTTCTACACGCGGTCTCCTTTAGAGATTAACCACATTATCCTAACACCCTCCCAATAAACCAAAGTCGAACATTCGCCTTCCCTGCCACAGTTCTCACATGCTCGTTCCACCTCATATCGCTCTGCAACGTTGCGCCCAGATATTTACATGGCTGTATCAAACACAACACTACAAGTACTATATTCGAAGATAACGGATTTTTTTCCCCACTCATCCATATTAACTTACGTATTTCTACATTTAGAGCCAGCAGGTACAAGTCATACAAACTAGAAATTTTGTCTAAGTCATCTTGTATTCCCCTAGAGTCACTCAACATTGACACCTTCCCGTACTCAACAGCATCACCAGCAAGCAACCGCAGATTGCTGGCCACCCTTTCCGCCAAAACATTTATGTATACAGAAAATAACAGCGGCCCTATCACACTTCATTGGGGCATTCTTAAGGTACCCTTGCCTCTGGTCAATACTCGAAGTCCAGGACAAGACACTGGATTCTGTTACTTATGAAGTCTTTGGGCCACTCCAATATCTGGGAACCTGTTCCATATGTTCCCACATTCATTAACAGTCTGCAGTCGGGTACCCTGTCAAACCCTTTTCGGAAATCTAGCATGTTGCTCTTCATCCATACTTCGCAGTATATCAGGAGAGAAAAGAACAAGCTGAGTTTCATACGAGCCATCATTTATAAATCGTGCTGATTCGTGGACATAAGCTTTCCGGTCTCTAGGAAATTTTTATGTTAAATCTCAGAATATGGTCTACAATTCTGCGGCAAACCAATGTAAGGGCTCTTTGTAATTTTGCGGGGCGTTTCTTTTACCCTTCTTATATACAGGCCCTTCCGCAGGAGGTTCGAGTCCTCCCTTGGGCATGGGTGTGTGTGTTGTTCTTATCATAAGTTAGTTTAACTAGTGTGTAAGTCTAGGGACAGATGACCTTAGCAGTTTGGTCTACATCTACATCTACATTTATACTCCCCAAGCCACCCAACGGTGCGTGGCGGAGGGCACTTTACGTGCCACTGTCATTACCTCCCCTTCCTGTTCCAGTCGCGTACGGTTCGCGGGAAGAACGACTGCCGGAAAGCCTCCGTGCGCGCTCGAATCTCTCTAATTTTACATTCGTGATTTCCTCGGGAGGTATACGTAGGGGGAAGCAGTATATTCGATACCTCATACAGAAACGCACCTTCTCGAAACCTGGACAGCAAGTTACACCACGATGCAGAGCGCCTCTCTTGCAGAGTCTGCCACTTGAGTTTGCTAAACATCTCCGCAACGCTATCACGCTTACCAAATAACCCTATGACGAAACATGCCGCTCTTCTTTGGATCTTCTCTATCTCTTCTGCCAACCCGACCTGGTACGGATCCCATACTGTTGAGCAATACTCAAGTATAGGTCGAACGAGTGTTTTGTAAGCCACCTCCTTTGTTGATGGACTACATTTTCTAAGGACTCTCCCAATGAATCTTCACCTGGCACCCGCCTTACCAACAGTTAATTATATATGATCATTCCACTTCAAATCGTTCCGTACGCATACTCCCAGATATTTTACAGAAGTAACTGCTACCAGTGTTTGTTCTGCTATCATATAATCATACAATAAAGGATCCTTCTTTCTATGTATTCGCAATACATTACATCTGCATATGCTAAGGGTCAGTTGCCACTCCCTGCACCAAGTGCCTATCCGCTGCAGATCTTCCTGCATTTCGCTACAATTTTCTAATGCTGCAACTTCTCTGTATACTACAGCATCATCTGCGAAAAGCCGCATGGAACTTCCGACACTATCTACTAGGTCATTTATATATACTGTGAAAAGCAATGGTCACATAAAATGGTTCAAATGGCTCTGAGCTCTAAGGGACTTAGCAGCTGAGGTCATCAGTTCCCTAGAACTACTTAAACCTAACTAACCTAAGGACATCACACACATCCATGTCCGAGGGACGATTCGAACCTGCGACCGTAGCGGTCGCGCGGTTCCAGACTGAAGCGCCTAGAACCGCTCGGCCACCCCGGCCGGCAATGGTCCCATAACACTCCCCTGTGGCACGCCAGAGGTTAGTTTAACGTCTGTAGACGTCTCTCCATTGAGAACAACATGCTGTGTTCTGTTTGCTAAAAACTCTTCAATCCAGCCACACAGCTGGTCTGATATTCCGTAGGCTCTTACCTTGTTTATCAAGCGACAGTGCGGAACTGTGTCGAACGCCTTCCGGAAGTCAAGGAAAATGGCATCTACCTGGGAGTCTGTATCTAATATTTTCTGGGTGTCATGAACAAATAAAGCGAGTTGGGTCTCACACGTTCGCTGTTTCCGGAATCCATGTTGATTCCTACAGAGTAGATTCTGGGTTCCAGAAATGACATGATACGCAAGCAAAAAACATGTACTAAAATTCTACAACAGATCGATGTTAGAGATATAGGCCTATTGTTTTGCGCATATGCTCGACGACCCTTTTTCAACACTGGAACTACCTGTGCTCTTTTCCAATCGTTTGGAACCTTCCGTTCCGCTAGAGACTTGCGGTACACGGCTGTTGGAAGGGGGCAAGTTCTTTCGTGCACTCTGTGTAGAATCGAATTGGTATCCCGTTGAGTGATTTCAGTTGCTTTTCTATTCCTTGGACACTTATTTCGATGTCAGCCATTTTTTTCGTTCGTGCGAGGATTTAGAGAAGGAACTGCAGTGCGGTCTTCCTCTGTGAAACAGCTTTGGAAAAAGGTGTTTAGTATTTCAGCTTTACGCGTGTCATCCTCTGTTTCAATGCCATTATCGTCCCAGAGTGTCTGAATATGCTGTTTCGATCCACTTACTGATTTAACGTAAGACCAGAACTTTCTAGGATTTTCTGTCAAGTCGGTACATAGAAATTTACTTTCGAGTTCACTGAACGCTTCATGCATAGCCCTCATTACGCTAACTTTGACATCGTTTAGCTTCTGCTTGTCTGAGAGGTTTCGGCTGCGTTTAAATTTACAGTGAAGCTCTCTTTGCTTTCGCAGTAGTTTCATAACTTTGTTGTTGAACCACGTTGGGTTTTTCCCGTCCCTCACAGTTTTACTCGGCACGTACCTGTCTAAAACGCATTTTACGATTGCCTTGAACTTTTTCCATAAACACTCAACATTGTCAGTGTCGGAACAGAAATTTTCGTTTTGATCTGTTAGGTAGTCTCAAATCTGCCTTCTATTGCTCTTTCTAAACAGATAAACCTTCCTCCCTTTTTTTATATTCCTATTTACTTCCATATTCATGGATGCTGCATCGGCCTTATGATCACTGAGTCCCTGTTCTGCACTTGAAGAGTCGAAAAGTTCAGGTCTGTTTGTTATCAGTAGGTCCAGATGTTATCTACACGAGTCGGTTCTCTGTTTAATGGCTCGAGGTAATTTTAGGATAGTGCACTCTGTATAATGTCACACGATGCTCTGTCCCTATCACCCGTACTAAACGTCTGAGTGTCCCAGCTTATATCTGGTAAATTGAAATCTCCACCTAAGACTGTAACATGCTGAGGAAATTTATGTGAAATGTATTCCTGATTTTCTCTCAGTTGTTCTGCCACCAATGCTACTGAGTCGGGAGGTCGGTAAAAGGAGCCAATTATTAACCTAGCTCGGTTGTTGAGTATAACCTCCACCCATAATAATTCACAGGAATTATCCACTTCTATTTCAGGTTAGGTTAGGTTAGGTTCTGTACTTGCCTGAGGCCATCTAACCTAAAAAACTGCCCAGTCCACGCGACACAACTCCTGCTACCCGTGTAGCCGCCTGCTGTGTGTAGTGGACTCCTGAGCTATCCAGCGGAACCTGAAACCCCACCACCCTATGGCGCAAGTCGAGGAATCTGCAGCCCACACGGTCGCAGGACCGTCTCAGCCTCTGATTCAGACCCTCCACTCGGCTCTGTACCAAAGGTCCGCAGCCAGTCCTGTCGACGATGTTGCAGATGGTGAGCTCTGCTTTCATCCCACTAGCGAGATTGGCAGTCTTCACCAAGTCAGAGAGCCGCCGGAAGCCAGAGAGGATTTCCTCCGATCCATAGCGACACACATCATTGGTGCCGACATGAGCGACCTCCTGCAGATGGGTGCACCCTGTACCCTTCATGGCATCCAGAAGGACCCTTTCCACATCTGGTATGCACATGGAGTGCACATTGGTTTTCTTCTCCTCCCTTGTAGCAATATCCCTAAGGGGCCCCATTACGCGCCTGATGTTGGAGCTCCAAACTACCAGTAAGCCCACCCTCTGCGAACGCCCGGATCTTGCAGACTGAGGGGCAACCTCTGGAACAGAACAAGCAGCCATGTCCGGCTGAAGAACAGTATCGGCCGGAGACAGAGCCTGAAACTGGTTCGTCAGACAAACTGGAGAGGCCTTCCGTTCAGCCCTCTTTAATGTCTTTCGCCCCCTGCCACACCTCGAGACGACCTCCCACTCTACCACGGGTGAGGGGTGAGCCTCAATGTGGGCAGTATTCCGGGCAGCCACAGACGTAGTCCGATCGGGGGATGCGTGGGACGAGCTGGCCGTCCCCGACAAACCCCCGTCCGGACCCCCACAGTGATGCCCATTGGCAACAGCCTCAAGCTGTGTGACCAAAGCCAACACTGCCTGAAGCTGGGAGCGAAGGGATGCCAACTCAGCCTGCATTCGAACACAGCAGTTGCAGTCCCTATCCATGCTAAAAACTGTTGTGCAAAGAACGTCTGAACTAATCTACAGAGAGCACAAACAATTCGACACAAAATTTAAACGGTTATTAAAATACAAGACTGCCTAATAAATGCAGTAATGCTGCTACTTGCGCACTGCTGACACACTGCTCGGCGGCAGAAGGCTAAATGTACTGTCAGTAACGTACAAAGACTATTTGAAAGAAATAAACAAATGACAGACGACTACGCTACTTAACACGTCACAGATATTAAAATGCAAATCTGCCCCTGCTAAATACGAAACTACACAATGATTTGACGGATTTAACTAAACAAGTGCGCTAAGAACTCTCAAACAAATTGTCAACTTGACTACAACACTTATATGAACGCTAAATAAGCCACTTGCTGCTACTTCCGCACTGCTGACACACTGCTCGGCGGCAGGAATTCACACACATTTGAACATTTTTTATAAATAGGAGTCACCTGCGCTTTTTTACAATCGCCTGGCATTTTGCCTTGGACGAGATATTCGCGATAAATGCAAGCTACATAAGGGGCCAGTGTCGTAAAGTACTCTTTGTGACACCGAACTGGGATTACATCTGGACCTGGCGACTTATTTGGTTACAGTTATTTCACTACATCAGCGGCGCTTATTATTGTGCCATCCATAGGGATGCTGTGCGATGGTCAAACAACGGTAACTTTGTACGATTCTCCTGTGTGAACGATTTCTTAAACGTGGAGTTTAAAATTTCGGTTTTCGTCATTGCTGTTGTCATTATTTCATAAGACTGTAATTCTGATGACATAAGTAACCAATAATTACTTTTGTATCCAAATACTAGCATTAACAAGTGACACCATGTAGTGGAGATTACAGCTTGTGAAACGAATGTATGGACATCTTCCTCACATAATTCGCCCACTAAAAACATGCGTTTTGTACCATTTATTTACCACAGAAAAAATTAAGATATATGCTTAAATATCTCTTGAAAATGCCTTCTCAAAGTTGTAGGCAGTTCCCATAGCAGACTACCAATTATGAAATGTATTCGCATTGTAAATACAACTGCACACCGGCTATACGATGAATTAGTACGGTATGAAACTCAGTGCCGGACCGGGACTAGAACCCGGATTTTCCGCTTTACGTGAGAGGAAGCGTTAACCGCTTTGGCTATCCGTACACAGCTCACGGCCATACTCAAACTTCCAATGTCCTCGTGTCTACGTCCCGTAGTGTTTGCATACAAAACGTATGATTCCCGCAAAGGGAGAGACATTGTTTTTGCTCGTCAGATTGCCTTGCTTGGGCATGAAATACCGTACGGTAGTTTCTGTATTTTACAGTGGCTGTACAGTTCGATGGCACAGACATGCTAGCTTGCATGACTGCACGCATTCATCGAACCCTTTAGAAGCTGTAAAATACACACAAAACCCTACTGTATTTCATGCCAAAGCAAGGCAATCAGACGAGCAAAATCGATGCCCTCCCCTATGCGAGAATCATATGATTTGTATGCGAGCACTATGGGACGTAGACACGAGGACATACGGAAGTTTGATTCTGGCCGTGAGTCGAGCACGGATAGCCGAAGCGGTAAAGGTGACCGCTCGCGTAAAGCGGGAAATCTGGTTTCTAGGCCCGGATCGGCACAGTCTTTCATATGTTACTTGTTAATCTTATAGCCAGTGTACAATCGTATTTGACACTGCGAATATATTTCATAATTAAATACGCCTCTCAGTCGTCGGCAGTGTCTGTTCCTTCGGACGTGCACGCTTCTCCAGATGAACATCGCATCGAACTATACAGACTCTGTAAAATAGAGACACTGCCTTACAGTAGACCAGAAGTTGTTTCGCTTCGGATCAATAAAAGAATTATTTGAGACCACAACACTGTAGTAACTATGTAATTGTTACTGCACTGCTGTAGGGCCTTCATTGGTTCAAATGGTTCAAATGGCTCTGAGCACTATGGGACTTAACATCTATGGTCATCAGTCCCCTAGAACTTAGAACTACTTAAACCTAACTAACCTAAGGACAGCACACAACACCCAGTCATCACGAGGCAGAGAAAATCCCTGACCCCGCCGGGAATCGAACCCGGGCGTGGGAAGCGAGAACGCTACCGCACGACCACGAGCTGCGGACAGCCTTCATTGAATTATTATTATTATTATTATTACAATTATTAGCATAAGTGGTCAGACGCTAAACATTGGCAGCCTTAGGACTTCCAATTTCCGCCAATTCAAAAGTAAGGAGTTTAGCAATCAAGTGATTTGCAAACTATAGGTCTAACTGTAGTGCACACATTTTAATTTAGTTGATTTTAAATGGGAATGCGGGTTGTGGGTGAATCAAGAGTGGTTAGGAAGAGGGGAAATGCACAGGAAGCCTGTTGGTAACAAGTGTGTTCCCTTAGTGTGCATAGTTAGCTTTCTTCACTGAGGAGGAGCTATAGCGAAAAAGATGTTAGAAATAAGCTGTACTTACTGTCTCACTGAGTCATTAGTTCATGGTTTTGTAAAACAGCTACAGAGACTAAGTATCGTTTATCTTCCTTCATTTTAAAAATGAAAGTGTTTAAACAAATTTTTGTTTCATTGTAATGTGCTAACATCTGATTGCACTCAGCGCTAATGACCTCAGAAAATTGGGCAACCACTGCTGTAGTCGGACACTGGTGTTGTGTGATATCAAAACTATTACAGGGACTGACGAGGGCGCTCCCTTCTTAGTTTGTGCGCGTACCGTAAAGTGGGAGATCTGAAAGTGATCCGACCTTTAAACTTATTTTAAACCCAAACGGTACATTTCGGGACAGGGGTTCCTTATCAGAACTTCATCAACCAAGTCCCCTCTGCAACCACTGGAAGCACATAATAGGACTTTTGAATCACCTTGTATGTCGGAGAGATAAAACGTGCCAAGGGAAATCTACAGTACTTGTGTTTAGGGGTGTGTAAATGGTGTTATAAATAATAAAATTTGATTTTTTGTATTTGGCGTCAATTTAAAATCCGGAATTGGTTCTTTATTTTGATGTGTTACTCTAACGTTTTGGTTGCTTCTGAGTGGAGGACTATGATTTTCAGTGTGCTGTCATATCGTCGCAAAACTGTGAAATGAGTAATGCTGATTTCGTGTTCCATACTGGAATGTAATTCCATCGTCATTGGAGCAGAGCTATCGCCAAGTTATTGGAAATCAAAAAAGGAATGTAGATGTGTAAGTAGAGATGTAGGGTAAAAAACACTGATGGAAAAAAAAATCGCAACACCAAACGTGGGACATAAACGAAAGCTGGTAGGTGGGTTTTTATATCTGAAAGATGATGCATATTCATATTTCGCGCCAGTCAAGTAAGAGTGGTACTAGTAGCGTCACTATGAGGATGTAAATCAGGTTGATCGTTAGTACCTTTGAGACTTGACGTAGAGAAGCAATGTTAGTCAAGAATGCCTGCGACGGAACAAAGACGTAATTATCAACACCTCACTTAGTAATTCGTGGTCGTGTAATAGGGCCACGAGAAGCTGGATGTTCCTACTACGATACTGCTGAAAGACTTGGGAGGAATGTAGCCACTGTACATGATTGATGGTAGCGGTAGTTACGAGAACGTACGGTCATAGGAAGACTGGTCTTCAGACGGCCACGTGGCACTGCAGAGATGGAAGATCATAGTGTTCAGCATCGTACTGCATGTGCAGCAGAAATTTGAACAGGAGTTGGCACCACAGTGACACAACGAACTGTTACAAATCAGTTACTTCAAGGACAGCTCCGACTCAAACGCCCTGTACCGTGCGTTCCACTGATCCCAGACCACCACCTAGTACGACTTCAGCGGTGTCAAGCGAGAATTCACTGGAGGGCAGGGTAAAGGTCTGTTGTTTTTTCTGATGAAGCTGGCTCTGCTTCGGTGACTGTGGTGGCCATGTGTAGGTTAGAAGGAGGGCAGTTGAAACTCTGCAGCCAATCCGCGTGGTGGACGCACTGAACTTAACACCTGGAGTTATCGTCTGGGGTGCGATTTTATATGACAGCAGGAACATTCGCATTGTTTTCCCGCGCACCCTGACTGCAAATTTGTACGTCAGTCTGGTAATTCGACCTTCTGTCTTGCCATTCATGAACAGATTACCGGGGAGTGAAGCCTCGCGCACTGAGATTCCGCGCAAATTAAATTATGGATACAGGGTTCATCTGAAATGAATGTAGAAAATGAGAGAGGTGGTAGAGATGGCCATAACAAGCATGTTTCACATAGCAACCCATGTCCGCATACCTTAGCATACCGTGCTAGGTGTCATTGAATAGCGTCGTACGGCACCAGGAGGTGGGCACACAACGCACCATCCGAACCGTCATGTTAGCAGGTCTGCAGGGCAGCGATTTCAATGGTTTTGTAACAACAAGGCAAAAGAGATGTCGGGATGAAGTTTTATGACCTTTATTTGCAAACGCTGTAGTCGACATACACTACTGGCGATTAAAGTTGCTACACCAAGAAGAAATGCAGATGATAAACTGGTATTCATTGGACAAGTATGTTGTTGTTATGGTCTTCAGTCCTGAGACTGGTTTGATGCAGCTCTCCATGCTACTCTATCCTGTGCAAGCTTCTTCATCTCCCAGTACCTACTGCAACCTACATCCTTCTGAATCTGCTTAGTGTATTCATCTCTTGCTCTCCCCCTACGATTTTTACCCTCCACGCTGCCCTCCAATACTAAATTGGTGATCCCTTGATGCCTCAGAACATGTCCTACCAACCGATTCCTTCTTCTGGTCAAGTTGTGCCACAAACTCCTCTTCTCCCCAATCCTATTCAGTACCTCCTCATTAGTTATGTGATCTACCCATCTAATCTTCAGCATTCTTCTGTAGCACCACATTTCGAAAGGTTCTATTCTCTTCTTGTCTAAACTATTTACCGTCCATGTTTCACTTCCAGACATGGCTACGCTCAATACAAATTCTTTCAGAAATGACTTCCTGACACTTAAATCTATACTCGATGTTAACAAATTTCTCTTCTTCAGAAACGCTTTCCTTGCCATTGCCAGTCTACATTTTATATCCTCTCTACTTCGACCATCATCAGTTATTTTGCTCCCCAAATAGCAAAACTCCTTTACTACTTTAAGTGTCTCATTTCCTAATCTAATACCCTCAACATCACCCGACTTAATTCGACTACATTCCATTATACTCGTTTTGCTTTTGTTGATGGACAAGTATATTATACTAGAACTGACACGTGATTACATTTTCACGCAATTTGGGTGCATAGACCCTGAGAAATCAGTACCCAGAACAACCACCTGTAGCCGTAATAACGGCCTTGATATGCCTGGGCATTGAGTCAAACAGAGCTTGGATGGCGTGTACAGGTACAGCTGCCCATGCAACTTCAACACGATTCCACAGTTCATCGAGAGTAGAGACTGGCGTATTGGGACGAGCCAGTTGCTCGGCCGCTATTGACCAGACGTTTTCAATTGATGAGAGATCTGGAGAATGTGCTGGCTAGGGCAGCAGTCGAACATTTTCTGTATCGAGAAAGGCCCGTACAGGACCTGCAACATGCGGTCGTGCATTATCCTGCTGAAATGTAGGGTTTCGCAGGGATCGAACGCAGGGTAGAGCCAAGGGTCGTAACACATCTGAAATGTAACGTCCACTGTTCAAAGTGCCGTCATTGCGAACAAGAGGTGACAGAGACGTGTAACCAATGGCACCCCATACCATCACGCTGGGAGATACGCCAGTATGGCGATGACGGAAACACGCTTCCAATGTGCGTTCACCGCGATGTCGCCAAACACGAATGCGACCATCATGATGCGGTACACAGAACCTGGATTCATCCCAAAAAATGACGTTTTGTCATTCGTGCACCCAGGTTCGTCGTTGAGTGCACCATCACAGACGCACCTGTCTGTGAAGCAGCGTCAAGGGTAACCGCGGCCATGGTTCAAATGGCTCTGAGCACTATGGGACTCAACTGCTGAGGTCATAAGTCCTCTAAAACTTAGAACTACTTAAACCTAACTAACCTAAGGACAACACACACATCCATGCCCGAGGCAGGAGTCGAACCTGCGACCGTAGCGGTCGCGCGGTTCCAGCGCGGCCATGGTCTCCGAGCTGATAGTCCATGCTGCTGCAAACGTCATCGAACTGTTCGTGCAGATGATTTTTGTCTTGCAAACGTCCCCATCTGTTGACTCAGGATCGAGACGTGGCTGCACGATCCGTTACAGCCATGCGGACAAGATGTCTGTCATCTCGACTGCTAGTGATACGAGGCCGTTGGGATCCAGCACGGCGTTCCGTATTACCCTCCTGAACCCACCGTTTCCATATTCTGCTGACAGTCATTGGATCTAGACCAACGCGAGCAGCAATGTCGCGATACGATAAACCGCAATCGCGATAGGCTACATTCCGACCTTTATCAAAGTAGGAAACGTGATGGTATGCATTTCTCCTCCTTACACGAGGCATCATAAGAACGTTTCACCAGACAACGCCGGTCAGTTGCTGTTTGTGTATGAGAAATCTCTTGGAAACTTTCCTCATGTCAGCACGTTGTAGGTGTCGCCACCGGCGCCAACCTTGTGTGAATGCTCTGAAAAGCTGATCATTTGCGTATCACAGCATCTTCCTGTCTGTAAAATTTCACGTCTGCAGCACGTCATCTTCGTGGTGTAACAATTTCAATGGCCAGTAGTGGAGTTCCGGCTGGGACAACATTACGGATTTTCCGTTACTTACTGGAATGTGAACACGTTGCTTTTGACTGTGTAAATACCTGTTTGATAGCTGCTGTATAGAGGGAAGCACTTGTGCACACTACGGAGACTGGTTCGCGCTGCGTCACATTGTCATCAACCAGGGACAATATTGTTTTTGTCACTATGTGGAGACGGCAGGAAATGGAGCGCTATTCTAGAGAGGAAAAGGCAGACATGCACTGTTTGCGGGGCGGCGAACTGAAATGTTTACGCTGCCCAACGTTTGTGCGTCCGGCGGATTCCGAGTCGTCGAATGCCAGATCCACGCCCATTTACTGCCATCCACAACATTTGCATCTATCCAGGTACTCCGCAAGCCACCGTACGGTGCGTGGCGGAGGGTACCCTGTACCAGTACTAGTCATTCCTTTCCTGTTCCACTCGCAGATAGGGCGAGGACAAAACGACTGTGTATATGCCTCCGTATGAGCCCCAAATCTCGTACCTTATCTTCGTGATCCTTACGCACAATGTATGTTGACGGCAGTAGAATCGTTCGGCAGTCAGCTTCAAATGTCGGTTCTCTAAATTTTCTCAATAGTGTTTCTCGAAAAGAACGTCGCCTTCTAGCCAGGGATTCCCATTTGAGTTCCCGAAGCATCTCCGTAACACTTACATGTTGTTGGAGCCTACCGGTGACAAATCTAGCAGCCCGCCTCTGAACTGCTTCGATGTCGTCCTTGAATACGACCTGTTACGGATCCCAAACCCTCCAGCAGTACTCAAGAAAAGACCGCACCAGCATCCTATATGCGGTCTCCTTTACAGGTGAGTCATTCTTTCCTAAACTTGTCCCAATAAACCGAGGTCGACCATTGACCTTCCTTACCACAGTTCCCACGTGCTTGTTCCATGTCATATCGCTTTGCAGTGTTACGCCCAGATATTTAAACGACTTGACTTTGTCAAGCAGAACACTAGCAATACCGTATCCGACCGTTGCAGGCTTCATCTTCGTATTCATTCTCAGTAATTTACATTTTTACGCATTTCGGTCTAGCTGCTTTTCATCACACCAACAGGAAATTTTGTCTAAGTCGTCTTTGTCTAAGTCGTCTTGTCTAATTCGTCCTACAGTAACTCAACTTTGACATCTTACCCTACAGCGGGCCGCTGTGGCCGAGCGGTTCTAGGCGCTTCAGTCCGGAACGGCGCTGCTGCTACGGTCGCAGGTTCGAATCCTGCCTCGGTCATGGATGTATGTGACGTTCTTAGGTTACTTAGGTTTCATCATCATCATCAGTTATCTGCTATATTAGCAGGTCCTTTGCCTCTCCATTTTCTGCGATCCATTGCTTCCTTCTTAAGGCTGCTGTATGTTGTACCGTCCACCATGTCATCCATATCTGAAATCTCTTCCTTCCTCGCTTCCTTTTCCCTTCTACATAACCTTCTAAAGCTGTTTCTAACAGTCCGTCATTCTTTCTTAATATATGCCCAATCTAATTTCTTTTTCTCCTTTTTATTACATTTAGTACCTGTCTTTTCTCTCCCACTCTTCTCAGTACCTCTTCATTTTTTACTCTGTCCCTCCAACTTATTCTTTCCATCCTCCGCCATGTCCAGATCTCAAAAGCCTCCAGCCTTTCTCTCTCTTTCTTCCTCATAGTCCATGTTTCAGCGCCAATATAGAAGAACACTCCATACAACACATTTTATGACTCTCTTCCTGAGATAAATTCTCCTTTTCTTATAAAACGCCTCTTTTGCCATTGCTATCCTTGTTTTAATTTCTATGGTGCACTTACAGTCGGTGTCTATCCTGCTTCCAAGATACTTAAAATTTTGCACCTGTTCTAGTATTTCTCCATTCAGCATAATTTTTATTTCCTTATTTCCTGCTAGTGCCGATACTTTTCTTTTATTTGTGTTAATTTTCATTCCATATTTTTTCCGTTTCAATGGTATCCATCAAATCCTGTAATTCTTTTTCCCCTGTGGCTAGAAGGACCATGTCATCAGCAAACCTCAAACACCCTACTCTTCTTTTTCCAATTTCTACGCCTTTGTCATCTAATGAGCATTGGTAAATCATATTTTCCAAGCAGAGGTTGAAAAGAGTAGGTGATAGACAACATCCTTGTCTTACTCCTTTTCCTAGTGCGATCTAGTTTGTACTGTCTCCTCGCACTTTAATTGAAGCTTTTTGATTAAGATATAATGAGTTTACAAGTCCTCTGGTTTTCCAGTCCACTCTCTTTTCCCTCATTATAGTTGCCAGCTTGTCCCAAACCACATTGTCAAATGCCTTTTCTAGATCGATGAAGCACATATATAGGTCTCTTCCTTTTTCAATAAACCTTTCTCCCAAGTTAGGTTTAAGTAGTCCTAATTCTAGGGGACTGATGGCCATTTTTTTACCCTACACCATGGCATCATCAGCAAACAACTGTAGATTGCTGCCCATCCTGTCCGACAAATCATTTATGTACATAGAGGTACTCCTGATGATACGTTTTGAACTGGCATGTTCAGGTAATGGAACACGTGCATTTAAGGCCTACTTCGAAACCCGGTGCATTCATTTTACGTTACAGATGCGAAGGCCTGACGAACACAGTCGCCAACGCACATTGCGTACACCAGGGCTTGAAGACGAGGCGTTAGCACCGCTGAAAAACACACCTTCAACAAGCTCGAGACTTGTTGTATGTTTCCACAATTTGGCGTTTGTGGCGTGAAGGTTATTTATACCCCTACCGCCTTCAGAATGCTCACGCCCTAAACCCAGACGATTTTCCACGTCAAACTGAAGTCTGCCAGTGGTTCTTGCAAATGTGTGCTCTTCAACCGAGCTTTACAAACCGTGTACATTTTACGGATGTGTCGTTCTTTACACAAGAGGGTATGTTCAACAGCCACAATCAACGCGTGTGGGCTCGGGAAAATCCTCACACCGCCTTTGTTCGTGCTCACCAAGGTCTCTTCTCTGCCAACATTTAGTCCGGCTTGGTAGGCAATAATCTGGTCTGTCCATACATATTCCCCCAGATACTTAATCGTTCCGCGAGAAACTCTGCCAGAGTCGTTGGCGCGGAGGGCCGGTGGCATGGCCTGCACGTTCCCCCGACTTGACGCCCATAGATTTCTTTCTCCTGGGGTCTCCTGAAATCTGTCGTCTATACAGGGTGGTTCATTGATAGTGACCGGGCCAAATATCTCACGAAATAAACATCAAACGAAAAAACTACAAAGAACGAAACTCGTCTAGCTTGAAGGGGGAAACCATATGGCGCTATGGTTGGCCCGTTAGATGGCGTTGCCATAGGTCAAACGGATATCAACTGCGTTTTTTAAAATAGGAATCCCTATTTTTTATACATATTCGTGTAGTACGTAAAGAAATATGAATGTTTTAGTTGGACCACTTTTTCGCTTTGTGATAGATGGCGCTGTAATAGTCACAAACGTATAAGTACGTTGTATCACGTAACATCCCGCTAGTGCGGACGGTACTTGCTTCGTGATACATTACCCGTGTTAAAATGGACCGTTTACCAATTGCGGAAAAGGTCGATATCGTGTCGATGTATGGCTATTGTGATCAAAATGCCCAACGGGCGTGTGCTATGTATGCTGCTCGGTATCCTGGACGACATCATCCAAGTGTCCGGACCGTTCTGTAGTAGTTAACAAAAAAAGAAAAAGAGAAGAGAAGAAAAGAAAAGCTTGAAAATGTGGGAAGAAATGGTGAATAAAAAGGGGGGTTTCAAAATCGTTAATGACCTTGAAAAAGGGAAAGAATGAAATGCAAATCGGATTTCGTATTACAGAAAAGTTGTCGGACTTCGTGATTCGGAAAAGTTATTGTTAGGGTGGTCCTTGTGGCGTTTCTGAGAAAAATTCAAACCAATTTCCGCTACAAAAATTATTTGAAAAAGAACAGAGAATAACAAAATGTGATTAACAAGGGGAAATGGAGTAGACAATTCATCCTTTACCATGTTAACATGTCTTCTTTCGTGCGGCGTCCAGGTCTTCAAAAATCTCCTCCTTCATTTCTGCGTGAAAAGTAGTAGCTGCTCCGAAATCTTGCAATCGTCCAGGAATCACTAATTTATACAAATCAAAATCGTCTTGATATTAAATGCAATGTATTTTATGTTGCTGCTTCCATCCTCTGAATTTCATACAAATTTCCACAATACGTCTGCACATCAATGAGTTGTTTTTCGTCTTAATCAGACCAAGACTAGCTAATAAGTAAGTTAAGCTTCTGCTCTCAAAAGAGACAAAAGAGTTACAATTTTATGTACCTTCATTTTCTTATTTTTTCTCTGCCGTCGAGCGCTCATACCGCTGCGACGGTATAATTTATATCTGAGGGAACGAGTGTAGCGCGGCGAAATTCAAAGTCCCGCTACATCGTCCCCTCGACTGTCTCGCTAAAACATTTAGCGTGGCAGGCTAGCAAACGATATAATAGATATACCTAAATGTCAATATATACATATTTTCATAGGAAAGGCCACGTGCGTTCATAGGGGATAATCTTTGTCAATACTTAGTTTCTAAACCTATATACTAAATACAATTGTTACAGTTTTGATCCTTTTTACAAAATTAATATACACATATTTACATAGAGTTTGTCTGAGTAAGCTGCTCGCCAGCGCAGTTAATGTTGTGCGGTTCCAGCGTTGTTTTCCCAATGCGTCTCTGGCAGCACGTAGTCTTTGCGCATGCGCAATAGCATCACTAATTTCGCGTGCGGCAGTTTCAAAATCGCCGTGTTATGACAGTCTTGCACAGTATTCACTTTCACACAGTGTTCATTACAAGTTATTATTCCAGCATAAATGGCATGCTAAGTCCGGTGACACCATAAGATTGAGCGTGTGCGTGATCTGAAGCAATGTCCATGTCTTCTGTTACGACACAACACTCCAGGTCCTTGTGCGTTTTCATGACTATTGTTCCCGGGGCATATGTGGTCGATGTAGTTTTTAGCCTCCACATCGCCTACGACAGGTGCCGAGTTTGTTGTCTCCAAAGCATCTGAAGGCCGGCCAGGAACAACGGCGTCGAAGTTCGCAAAGGTGAGTGTTTCATTACGTGGTTTACACTCGCCAACAAACGTTCATTTGCAGTGTGAAAATCCTCATTATCGTCGAAGTAAATTGCAGTTTATATCGGGACTGATGACCATAGATGTTAAGTCTCATAGTACTCAGAGCCATTGGAACCATTTGAACCAGTTTATATCGGTTTACAAACAGTTATTTGGATTATGCACCATAAGTTTCACAAATAACACAAATTTCGTCGTTTAGAACGTACACAGTTTAACACAGTTTGCAACACTTTTTTGCCACATTTACATTTTAACAAAGTTCACTGTGTCCCAACATGTTTACATAGTTAATTATGACAGCTTATTCTTCGTGGTCACATTTCAAAATATGTTGACAATATGCAAAGTTTTAACACATATACAAATACATATAAATTTACGAGAATATGCATGTGAAATATTTACACTGAAATATTATACTAAGTCCCATTGGCTTTCTTTTATTGGAGTTTATGGTCATTTTGAGTTTCTTTATTCAAGTTTGGGCGTACCAAGGGATATCAGACTTAATATTTAAAGCACGGGCTTTCCTTCATTTATTATTAATTTCTTTCTTTTGATTCCATAGCTGGCTAGTGGTTGACCAGGCTTGTAATGCCATACTTAATTTTCTTCATGTCTTTTAATTCATACCTGAAAGTTTACTATCACACAACATACTCTTACATTCCATAAACAAACAATACCCAGCTGCAGGAGGTGGTAGGATAATGGAGAAAGAAAGATAAAATGGAAGAAACTATTCACTACCTATAAACTACCAAACCCTACAGCTACTACATAGAAAGAGAACATAATACATTATAACGTTTGCATCACCTTCAAGGGGTATGTGAAAGGAGGTGCTTATAATTTACCAAATCATGGGTAAATGTAAGTGTCCTTACGTCAAGTCTGTGTAGTGTAATATCATGACAGATTCTCAGTTTGTGTTCTGACTGTTCATATGACTAAGCGTATTATACCTTAACAAATCCTTGCATGAGTAAATCACATATCTGCTCAGTACTTCCTCGATATCTCCACTTCTTGTGGATACCATCTATACAAATGGAAAATGTATCTCACAGAGATTGTCTCTCTCATAATGTGTATTATGTAATAACGTACCAAATTTCCTCTCACGAGTTCAACCATAAACTTCCTTCTACTTTAGTAAAGGTTAAACATCATGCATGTGTGTGTGTATATGTCATTTCTTTCTATAAAACATAAATAAAGAACATAGAATTATAATTGACAGTAAAATATCTCTTTCTCTGCGTCAGTTGCTCGACGTTGGTTGCACGGGTGGTCACTGCTCCTTTGCACTTACCTTGCATTACCTGAAAAGTCAAATGTTGTCTTCAAAGTAGATGTAATTCTGTCATCTGTTCGCTTAAGTGGTGGTGTTGTACGAGTCGCAAAACGGCCTTAATAACTCTCCTATCTTTTGCTTTCTCAGGGTTTTCTGTCGTGTGTAAGTATAATAAAGTCTAACATGGCACTAAATTTCACTTTCGTATACACAAATGTATTCACATGAGGGATGTGTAAAAACTATATTTCAACTTAAGTTCCTTAAAATATCATTCTCCTGTCTGAACACGAACTATAAATGTTTTCTTCCACACAGTGGCTTAACAAAACTTAACGAAAGGTTACTATGTTACACTTCTGAAATAAATTAAAGCTAATGTGTTTCCAAGTTTCATTCTAATTACACTTATTTCAACAGCTGTAATCATCATTATGTTCACTCTGCTTTTGCATTCGTTCATTTTCAAGGGCACTGAAAATATATTCACATTTAACCTCTTGTACTCAGGTGTTCTAACTCATCACAAATGTTTTCTTTCAAACTGAAATTCTTATGTAATCTTAAAGATGTAGACTGTTTACTCACTTTTCTATGTAGCACAATATTACCAAAACATTCTCACTCATTCCTTACTCACATATTCATCATAATATATATATATATATATATATATATATATATATATATATATATATATATATATATATATATATATACATTAAACATATTCCTCATCAAACATTAATATATCATATACGTGGGGCCATCTGGCACTTCCATTCTCATAAAACTCCAATAATATTTTCCTCAAATAATCTCTTGTCTCCATCAACTACTTCACAGTAACTTACCTTCTTATATTAACTTAAATATTAACTCATTCATACTGACCATTCATTCTTACATCCTCATTCATTCTGCTACATACCTATGTCATTACTGATCTCAATAGCTATTATCTCCTGTCATTAAAGTGCCTTGAAATAACTAACTAATTGTTGATTCACCTCATAATTTACAATTAACAACAAATGTAACCTGCGTAGATCCGATTCCTATATGAATATCTTTTCTCATTCAGTAAGTGTACTTACCTGGATTTACATTCTCTTCATAATTATGTGTACAAGTGTAACTGCAGTATATAATTTCCATAAATTAACGTTTGTGTTCTTAGGCTGTATAACTTAATGTTCGTGTATTCAATACAAATATTTACGATCTCGTTTTCACAGCGACTTGCTCATGCTCAAATTAGTTATCATTGTATTATGATGTTTTAGTGCACAAAGGGTTTCAAATGTCTGTGGGGATGCAGCCCCCTCGGCTTGTGAGATAACGTGTATTCTAGGGAGTAACAACCTGGGTGAGGTATGCTTGCTATTCTGAAAGGACCTGAATATAATAGCTGCCACTTCCTGTTCAGTTGTTTTAATTTTGTTGATTTCACGTGCGTTTAGCACCAATCTGACATTGCCATCTTGCTTGCCTACCGCCAGGATAGGACTGCAATAAGGGGAATGTGATTTTTCTATGACACCCCAGGTCAACATACGCTCGATTTCACGTACAACTGCAGGTTTCTTCGCCCATGGAATATTATAATGTGTCCTACAATAAGTCGTATGTGGCTTAACATCAATTTTGTAGCTATATCCTCTGATTACACCAGGCCTCTCACTGAAAACTTGTGCATAATCACATAATAATTTGTACAATTCTTCTTGCTGTTGTTTCGTTAAATAGTCAGATTCAACACATTTCTGATACAATAAATCCTGCTCAATCTCCTGATAGTCTACATCTTCAAGTGTTAAATTACATACACTAACTATGGTAGGATATACCAATTGAAATTGACTTACTTCGTAATGTTTTTGTCGTGGTTCAATCGTCTTGTTAAGTTCAACATTAATTAGTTGTTCTCCTACAAATAATTGACATATGCCATTACTTAAATCTATGATTGCTTTGTGTTCATTCAAGAAATCCATCCCTAGGATGCAGTGTACAATAAGCTTGTCTACAATCAGAAAATTACACTTGAACTACCGAGCGAGGTGGCGCAGTGGTAAGACACTGGACTCGCATTCGGGAGGACGACGGTTCAATCCCGCGTCCGGCCATCCTGATTTAGGTTTTCCGTGATTTCCCTAAATCACTCCAGGCAAATGCCGGGATGGTTTCCCTGAAAGGGCACGGCCGACTTCCTTCCCCATCCTTCCCTAATCCGATGAGACCGATGACCACGCTGTCTGGTCTCCTTCCCCAAAACCAACCAACCAACACTTGAACTGTGTATTGGAAAATGTGAAGTTAACTA
This sequence comes from Schistocerca nitens, assembly GCF_023898315.1. NCBI lineage: Eukaryota > Metazoa > Arthropoda > Insecta > Orthoptera > Acrididae > Schistocerca > Schistocerca nitens. The sequence continues at coordinate 845,385,845 of NC_064617.1, forward strand.
TGCGTATGTTCTTAGATTTATAGTACCTGTGGCACTAACCACGTGGCAGTTCTGTACGGGTAAAGTAGATATGTTTATAATTTGTTTCAATTCATTATAGAATGCGGTTGACATCACACTTGCAGCAGCACCAGTATCGAATAAAATTTGTACATCATAATCGTTAAACTTTACCCATGCCGTAGCTTGTTTGAATTCTTTAACACAACTGTCTGATTTAATGTTTTTCTCGTCGGTTAATTCCTGTTCTGCTGTCATTTTGTCATCTGAGGACACAAACGTCTCAGCCTTGCGCTCTTACAACACCTCACGACCGAAGCACGAGCGCTTAGCTCGGTCGTCGACTGTTTTCGGCGTCTGCTGTGTTTGGCTGGGTTCATTGACCAGCTCCACTATGTTTACATTCCGGCCGGTTGGCGCCCACGCGTCAGCTGATCGCGCGCCGCAATTGTTATTGCTACTTCGTGGCGGGGAGTGCATAACTGTACTGGGGAACGGCGGTGGATTCCGTGGAGGGTTATGATTTGTCATGCGTGAATTTTGTGCGTTCCACATATTCTGTCAGTGATTGTTGGGATTGTTGTTGTTTTGGTGGTAATTATGTCTGTTATATGGCATGTTCCTGTCAAAGTAGCCCGGGTTGTACCGGTTGTTCTCACGTCTCCTATTGCGGTTGTTGTTGTACTGTCTGTGATTTTCATTTTGCTAGTTACCATTTTGATATGGGTGATAATTATTGTTGTTATTATTATTCCACGAATTCCTGCGGTTGTTTCTACCGTCATACACGTTTCCATTTGAATATGTTTCGCGCGCAGGCACCGTATTGTGTCGCGGCGCGGACGGATGGTTCCACCAACCACCGTCACTACGGTTCCTTTGGGGTGGGTGCTGATTTTGGTTACTAATATGAGTAAAATTTGAATGGCGTGAATCGCCTCTGTAAACTACGTCCATTTGATCTAAGAAGTTTAAGAAAGTCTTCACGTCATTCTCCGGTACTCCTATTAATCTGTCTCGGTATGAAAAGGGTAAGTGGCTCTTTAAAGTGTCGATTATCGCTGGCAAGTCGGCTGGTTTGGACCAGTACAGTGTCTTGTCTAGGTACCTCTCAAAGTATTGTCTTAATGTCTCTTTTCTAGGGTCATAGGTCTCGGGGTTGCACACTTCTCTCCTTAGACTCTGTTGCTCATTCTCGGACCAGAATTCGTCCAGGAAGGCTTGTTCGAACTGTTCAAACGTAAGGCACCGCCGTTTCACAGCGGCACCCCACTTAGCTGCTCGTCCTCTCATGAGACTGGTGACGTATCTGATTTTATCAACTTCTGACCAACTACGTGGAAAAACACCGTCAAATGATCTGATAAACACAATAGGGTGGACTTTGTGCTTGTCCTCACTGGAAAATGTCTGGAAATACCCATGCCTTACAAAAGTGTCATTGGCCATGCCGGTTGGCATAACTCTATTGACGTGGTTTATGTCACTTGGAAATGGGTGATTCCACAATAGGTGTTCTGTCTGTGTCGTTAGCCATAGTTTTAGCTGCTCTGTCGTTCCCTGACGATGCGTTTGCACCAATCGCTATACACGACACAACATTGTTTCGTAATTTTGTCACTTCGTCTTCTATGTGTTTTGTCTCGTCTTTAACATGTGTCTTTATTTTTGAAGGTATGTCCTGTGTAATTGTTTCAAGTTTTTTGTCCAGATAGTCGTCACACAATTTACGTTCATGTACAATTCTTTCGGCCATGTTGGTGTCGTTGTTTAGTGACGCGAGGTCCGCTCGGTCTTCTAATTTTTCTATCTTTTCTTTGAGGTGGGTTTGTTCAAGAACTACCATTGTGAGCTGTTGGGTAATATTTTCCACTTCTTCAGTCAGCTTTTCTTGGGTGGAGCTAGCTGAAGTGTGGGCCTGAGCTAACTCTTCCACACGGGTGTTCACTTCCTGCTGCACATTAACTATTTGAGTTAACTGATTCTCACATCGGGTGATATTGTTTTTTGTTTCATGTGTGAATGTAACCAAAGTTTCTTCCTGTTTAGTGACTCGGTCGGATAATGTCTCAAATCGCTGGCTGAGCTGTTGAGTGGTGGTATTTAATTCTGTCATCTGTTTTGTCGTTCGCTCAAAATTTTCGGTCATAGTATGGTTTAATACGTCAGTTTTCTGACTAACGTCTCGTTTCATGTCTGCAAATAGCTCTAATAATCGGTCCAGTTTGTCAGTCTCCTTTGTCCGATTTGTGTCACGTTGCTGAATTTGTCTCATATTCGGTTCTGACATTGATGTTAACAATGGCGCTGACGGTCTAGTCTCGTGTCCATTCCACATTTCGTCATTTAAAGTCGCTATCTGTGTATTATCACAAATGTTGCGAGTTTGAGGCAAAATCATTGCATTGATCTGTGAACTCGTCCATGGAGGGAAACGCGGACTTTCTTGTTGGGTGAACGATGAATCTAGTTCACTTAACTCATCTGCCGGAACTATCTCGATCTTACCGCGTTCCATTGTATTATGATGTATAATCGTAAGTCAAAAAGGGAATAATATAAGTCTGATTAATAAAGATTTGACTCAAATTTAGGTTGAAATATTTTCTCGTCAATGTAAATGATTGCTTTATTGCAACAATGGTTTGAGAAAGATGCAGCAGGGCGGACAAAATTTTTCGTAACAAATGACTGTTTGGCGGTCAAATTCACGATGTGCTACAACAATACTATAATTAGCACAAACTATAATAGAGATAGATAATTTTGGAAAAATCTAGAAGAAAACTACAGGATGTGTGGAAAGGGAACAATGGATTCTGCAGTTGGCTATTGAATGTTTGAATGAAATATAATTGTGTGACTCACCATTAAATTTTCTGTCCTGCAGCGGCTGGTCAATCACTTCTGCGTAAATCATATTCGTCAAAATATGGATTTTCTTAATACATCTCCATCGGATAATCACCAAAAGGTCTCAAAATAACCATTTTACAGCAATATATGCCATGCAAAGAAAAACAGATTGAATTAGTTACAAAAATTCTTTACAATATTGTTGTATAATCATTTGCTTAGGTACAATAAAGTTGGTCTTTTAGTTACCATTTAAACTTCAGGATTTCTGGTTATTCTCTGTTGGGGAAAAAATACAAATTAAAGTTTCAAAATTGCTCAAAAACGACACATCCGAAAATTGCGTTCTGTCGCCGGAGCCAGTTGTAGTAGTTAATAAAAAAAAGAGAAAGAGAAGAGAAGAAAAGAAAAGGTTGAAAATGTGGAAAAAATGGTGAATAAAAAGGGGGTTTTAAAATCGTTAATGACCTTGAAAAAGGGAAAGAATGAAATGCAAATCGGACTTCGTATTACAGAAAAGTTATCGGACTTCGTGATTCGGAAAACCTATTGTTGGGGTGGTCCTTGTGGCGTTTCTGAGAAAAAGTCAAACCAATTTCCACTACAAAAATTATTTGAAAAAGAACAGAGAATAACAAAATGTGATTAACAGGGGGAAATGGCGTAGATAATTCATCCTTTACCATGTTAACATGTCTTCTTTCGTGCGGCGTCCAGGTCTTCAAAAATCTCCTCCTTCATTTCTGCGTGAAAAGTAGTAGCTGCTCCGAAATCTTGCAATCGTCCAGGAATCACTAATTTATACAAATCAAAATCGTCTTGATATTAAATGCAATGTATTTTATGTTGCTGTTTCCATCCTCTGAATTTCACACAAATTTCCACAATACGTCTGCACATCAATGAGTTGTTTTTCGTCTTAATCAGACCAAGACTAGCTAATAAGTAAGTTAAGCTTCTGCTCTCAAAGGAGACAAAAGAGTTACAATTTTATGTACCTTCATTTTCTTATTTTTTGTCTGCCATCGAGCACTCATACCGCTGCGACGGTATAACTTATATCTGACGGAACGAGTGTAGCGCGGCGAAATTCAAAGTCCCGCTACAGTTCGCCGGATAGGTACGTTATTTAAGGAAATAGGAAGTGTTCAGCCACATGTGAAACGTCAACCACGACCTGCAACAAATGATGATGCCCAAGTAGGTGCTGTAGCTGCTGTCGCGGCTAATCCGCACATCAGTCGCAGATAAATTGCGCGAGAATCGGGAATCTCAAAAACGGTGTTGAGAATGCTACATCAACATCGATGCCACCGGTACCATATTTCTGTGCACCAGCAATTGCATCGCGACGGCTTTGAACGTCGTGTATAGTTCTGACACTGGGCACAAGAGAAATTACGGGACGATGACATATTTTTTGCACGCTTTCTATTTAGCGACTCAGCATCATTCACCAACAGCGGTAACGTAAACCGGCATAATATGCACTACTGGGCAACGGAAAATCAACGATGGCTGCGACAAGTGGAACATCAGCGACCTTGGCGGGTTAATGTATGGTGCAGCATTGTGGGAAGAAGGATAATTGGCCCCCATTTTATCGAGGGCAATCTAAATGGTGCTATGTATGCTGATTTCCTACGTAATGTTCTACCGATGTTACTACGATACGTTTCACAGCATGACAGAATGGCGATGTACTTCCAACATGATGGATGTCTGGCACATAGATCGCGTGCGATTGAAGCGGTGTTGAATAGCATATTTCATGACAGGTGGATTGGTCGCCGAAGCACCATATCATGGCCCGCACTTTCACGGAATCTGACGTTCCCGGATTGATTTCTGTGGGGAAAGTTGAAGGATATTTGCTATCGTGATCCACCGACAACGCCTGACAACATGCGTCAGCGCATTGTCAATGCATGTACGAACATTACGGAAGGCGAACTACTCGCTGTTGAGAGGAATGTCGTTACACGTATTGCCAAATGCATTGAGGTTGACGGACATCATTTTGAGCATTTATTGCATTAATGTGGTATTTACAGGTAATCACGCATTAACAGCATGCGTTCAAAAATGGTTCAAATGGTTCTGAGCACTATGGGACTGAACATCTGGGGTCATCAGTCCCCTAGAACTAAGAACTACTTAAACCCAACTAACCTAAGGACATCACACACACCCATGCCCGAGGCAGGATTCGAACCTGCGACCGTAGCAGTCGCGCGGTTCCGGACTGCGCGCCTAGAACCGCTAGACCACCGCGGCCGGCAGCATGCGTCCTCAGAAATGATAAGTTCACAAAGGTACATGTATCACATTGAAACAACCGAAATTAAATGTTCAAACGTATCTACGTTCTGTATTTTAGTTTAAAAAACATACCTGTTACCAACTTTTCGTCTAAAATTGTGAGCCATATGTTTGTGACTATTACAGCGCCATCTATCACAAAGCGAAAAAAGTGGTCCAACTAAAACATTCATATTTATTTACGTACTACACGAATGTGTAATAAAAAAGGGGGGTTCCTATTTTAAAAAAACGCAGTTGATATCCGTTTGACCTATGGCAACGCCATCTAGCGGGCCAACCATAGCGCCATCTGGTTTACCCCTTCAAGCTAGACGAGTTTCTTTCTTTGTAGTTTTTTCGTTTGACGCTTATTTCGTTAGATATTTGGCGCGGCCACGATCAATGGACCACCCTGTATAAAGGTCGGTCCCCACTACGGCTGCCGCGCGTTGAAACCACGCGGCAGCGGCGTGGTTGCCACAGAACATTGAGACTGATGGAGAACTGACAGCGCGCACTATGCCAGCCTCCGATGCAATTTCCACTTTGCCAGGAGTATTTGAGAGAGTGCGACAGTCACTCCAGCGTCTTTGGACGTCGTGGATTCAAACAAGGGGGCTTAATTTCGAGCACAATTTGTAATTGTTTTCAAAAAATAGTTCTAAAACGTCACCCAGACTTCTCATTTACCTTGGTGCCACAAACACAACGAAATATCTGTCCTGCAGACCAGCTACCATAACGTCTCGGATTGCATATTGTGAGCCTACGCTCTTGGCGGCGCGCGACGCAGTTCAACATCTAGCTCCCTACCTAAGCGATGCGGACGTGGGTTGCTTTGCGAAATATGCTTGTTATGACTCACTCCACCAATCCTCTCATTTTCTACATTCATTTCAGGTACACCCTGTATTAGTTCATCCATCCTGGGAACAGAGAATCTTAACGTTTTTTGCCGGTTTTTGAGGTAAATATTAGCAAAATATCGATCCCAGGAGTTCCAAGACACTATCAAAATGTCTACAGTAGCTCCTCAGAGTAGCAAGGACTTACAAATAGGCGCGAGGGGGTGATTTCACTTTATGTATGTAGTTATAGAAGATTTAATAAAATATTTTTTGTTTACTTTCTAAAACATGATTACAACTTACATTTTATGTTTGCATACAGTATGTTCGTCTGTTATGCTTTTGATGTATGATGAATGCAATGTTTGTTCTAATGGCAAAAAGGTATTTTTATGTGCTATAATTACAATTTAACAATGGAAATAAAGTCCCATGCTTCTTGAGAGAGCGTAGGGGAACGATGCGTACTAGGCGAGGTCCTAATGGAGGTGGTTTGCCGTTGCCTTCCTCAGACTGTAATGGGGATCAACGATGATGATGACGATGATGATGATGATGATCAACTCGGGGCATGTGAAAATCCCTGACCCCACCGGGAATCGAACCAACAATTTAACGAATTTCAGATTTTTTGCTTTACTTGACTTAGAAGCTTCAAATTTTTACATTGCCAAAGGCTATATACCATAATAAATTTGAACTTCATACGTCTACCTATTCCTGAGAAAACAATGGGACAGACAGACAGACAACAAAGCAATTCTATAAGATTCCGTTTTTAGAGACTGAGGCACGGCACTCTAGAAAGAACAAAACAACTTGCACTGCTCTATGCAAAAATTTCAGTCCTCTATTTTAATAGTTCCTGGAAGGTAGGAAATATGGTTGTTGATATCAGCGAGCATTAACATTGTAAACATAAGTACATTACACTGTGCTTTGTGTACACTGCAGGAAAGCACTGAAACCGAACATTAGTAACAAAGGAGTACAGTATATCACATACTACAACAAAAGTTGAAACTAAGAAGTCTGCTGAACTTGCACTGAAATGTTTCGAATACGTTTTTTTAATGAAGAACGAAGTGAAATCCATCTCATCGGCATCTGAACAACTGGTGAAGATGGCATCACAGTTAGAAATATTTTTGTGAGACCTGACACTGAGAAACCAACTTGGTGTTAACGAAAAATCTGTGCTATGTCATTAAAAAAATCATCTGAAACTATTTGTTTAAGTAGATGGACTATTAACAACAAATTATTTAAAATGTCATTTAACTCTCGACAGGAACTAAAAGCGACGTTTGCACGCACTATACATTCAGGAAGAGACATGTTATCAAACTGTTTTTTCTTCGTATGTAGAAACATCCAAGAAAATAAAAAAAGCGTAATAATGTAAATGTAGAAGATCGTAATTTAGATCAACATTGATAACCAAATACCCTCGAATATTTTTCTTCTGTGTTTAGGTAAAACTGTGATTTAACGTTGCTGTAAATATCATCGCAACACAATTCTTCGTCTCTAGCGTTGGATGAACCATCACATCTACTTAAATACAAGTAGTATCAGCCACGTGTCCGGAGAATTCTACTAGTGTTAAATGAAATTACGACTGGTTAGCTTCTATATATACATTCAATGTGGATTCTCGTTGCAGAAGGTGCATACGTTTGCAGATGTTGATCATGTTGCTAATAAGGTGATGCAGTGAGACTCAAAGTTCTGTCTGGCCATCCAGACTGAGGTTTTCCGCGATTTCCATGGAACACTTTAGGCGAATGCTAGAGTGTTTCCTTTGAACGGTCATGGCAGTTCCCTTCCTCAATACAAGTTTATGCTTTGTCTCTCATGACTTCGAAGTCACCAGAGCGTTAATCACTAATATTCCTTCTTCCTTTTAGATGGAGCACACTGTGGTTGCGGCGCATGGTAGATTAACGTACCTTAGCAGGTAATGTTCGTGGCAGGTCATAATATAACTGGCTTCGGCCTTAGAAAGAAAATATTTACGTAATTTTTATCTTTGTTAATAGTAGGGCCCCTATGTATTACGATATTACGGTACAAGTTTTAGTCGTAATAAGTTAATCTACCACACACTGCAATCATAGATACCACGACCGGAATGGATAATTCAGACTAAGTGTGAACCATCAGAAGATAAAAGGAAATTCTCCAAACTTATCAGGATTTAAAAGTGTAAAGTTCTCCCAGCACATAAGAACAGATGTAGTTATTGTAATGGTTCAAATGGTTCAAATGGCTCTGAGCACTATGGGACTTAACATCTGTGGTCATCAGTCCCCTAGAACTTAGAACTACTTAAACCTAACCAACCTAAGGACTTCACACACATCCATGCCCGAGGCAGGATTCGAACCTGCGACCGTAGCAGTCGCGCGGTTCCGGACTGAGCGCCTAGAACCGCTAGACCACCGCGGCCGGCTTCGTTATTGTAATAAAATCATCATTGTAATTAGAGGTGCCATAACTGATTACGATGGAAGAAATACAGCGCACGCAAAACCACCGTGCTAGTAGCCTTTCTGTTGAACAACATTAGAGGTAGACTTGGAGATTGTTCTAGTATCATTCAAGACCAAAGTCAAATGTACTTCGATTGCTTGAGACGTCCGACAATTTAGAAGCAGCAACGAACGTTACGACCGTACGAGTGTAATTCCTAGGTAATGCAGATTCTTTGAAATGAAAAATAAACGTCAGCTAGATGTTTTTTAAAGCATGACAGTTTCTGCATTATTTTAAGGAGCTGATGACTTAAGATTCTAAATTTCCCCCCAGTGAAGTCTATACCTTGCAACATATATTTCCTGCCTGGCGAAATAATCCACCGGAGTGTGCTCCTTGTGGTGAACGGACACCTGTTTATCAGATTTTCTTGGAATTCGCCTTATTTACAAATTAGAGGTAGTCCACTGATTGTGTGATGGACTGCCATATGCAAGAACTTTCAGGATATAATTTCAAATATTTTTAGAATGGTAGGTCATCCACAACAAATTTCATTAACAAACATGTCTTTTGTAACCTATGACTTATAGGTTATTTGCATGTTGTTTTGAGAATGAATAGCAATAATTGATAATAAAATACGTTTTCTTAAAGTGAGGTTCGAATGAACTTACAGGAAGTACCGAAACATTCAACTCTGAATCTCACTATAAGTATGATATCCTCATACAGGGTGAGGAAAATAAAAGTGGTCCAGATGAATGGCAGCATTAACAGAGGAGGAAAAGACGTACAGTTACTTCCAACAGAATGGAGTAACTGCCCATACAGTCGGCCGAACCTAGCAGCATTTTCACACGATCTGCGCTCCTGACAGATTTGTTACCTGAGGCCCTAGCTGGCCACCCAGGTCACCTGACGTGTCAGAGTGCGACTGCTTTGTGTGGGGAGCCCTGAAGCCTAAGATTCATTGCAACAATCCCCATAGTCTTCAAGAACTGCAGCAGAACATTTCAGGTGAGAGTGTAGCAATTCCAGCGGTCCAGCTTTGATCTGCTTTCAGCAGCCTGCTGACTAGGGTCCAAAAGTGCCAAGAGATGAATGGTGATCACTTTCAGCATTTGCTATGATCGGGTTAGTACCTTATTTCCTTTGCTGTATTTCTTTGTCCCCTGGAACTCTGTTCTCTGGGACACTTTGATTGCCCCCCCCCCCCCACCCCCCCAAAGCAATGACTGTTTTATAGCCAGCCATTCACCTGGCCACCATGAATGATGCTACTACATACACAACCTGCTGGTAGTCTATGAGCATGAGCCATAGGCCCTTCTCCACCAGAGGTGCCAGCTTTTCTACTAGCTGTGTGCACACCACCAACAGTCATGTTGTCATCATGGAACTATTCCTTATCCATGGTCACACACTCCCACTCATCGATATCTGCTAGCTGCATACACACCACCAACAGTCATGCTGTCATCATAGAACTATTCCTCATCCAAGGTCACACACTTCCCCAGATAGATATCTGTTTGCCTGCCTATACAGGCCATGTCACAACCACCAGCAGGCAGGAAGGTCCTGCTATTGGCTTTGTGTTGGTTGCATGCCACAGCGCATCAGAGTCACATCTCATGCCATGCTGGCCCATTGGCATCATCACATCTTGGGCTACTGCCATTGGCCGAACATAACCAGCTGCCAACACCTGCCAATGCTGCCACTAGCTCATTGGCTTCAACGTTCTGCCACATCACACTGGTATTCCACCATGTTGATGTTTCTGGGCCTGTGCTGCAGCATTGCATCAGATTCTAGCCACACCCATACACCAGTATCACTCCAGACGCCAGCTGTGCCCATTCTGCAGCATCACACTGGGCTCTAGCTGCAATCCCACTGCAACACCAATCTGGGCACCAGCTGTACCCATACCACAGCATAACACTGGGCGCCAGCCACACACATGCTGCAGCATCACACTGGGATCTAGCTATGCCCATGCTGCAGCATCATATTGGGTACCAGCCCTCCCTCTTCCACAAGATAACATCATGCTCCAGTTGTGCCCAAACTGCAGTGTCATGCTAGGTGTCAGCTGCACCCATGCTGCAGCATAATGCTGCACTGCAGTGATGCCCACATTGCAGTGTCATGACAGGTGCCAGCTGTGCCCATCCCACAGCATCGTGCCAAGCATAAGACACGCCCACACTGCAGCACACACTGGGCGCCAGCCATGCCTACGCCACAGCATCATGCCAGGTACCAGCTGTGTCCACACTGCAGTGTCATGCTGGGCACCATTGTGCTCCTGCTGCAGCACATCGGATGTTTGCCACACTCACTGCACCATCACACAAGGCATAGTTGTGCCATGCAGCAGCACCATGGCATGGGCCAGACATGCCCCCAGTGCAGCATCATATCGAGCTCCAGTGTACCTACATTGCAGCGTCACGCTAGGTGCCAGCCACTCCCACATCGCAACTTCATGCCAGATACCAGTTGTGCCCATGCTGCAGTGTAACACTGCAGCATCATGCCAGTTTCCAGCCGCATCCACAACACATATCACACCCAGAGCCACTTGTGCCACGCCACAACATCATGGAGGGTGCCAGCCATGCCCAAGCCATAGCTTCATGCCGTGCAGTAGCCACAGCCTTGCCACAGCATCAAGTTGGATGCCTGCCATGCTCGTGCAGCAGCACTACGCCAGGTTAACGCCGACGCTAGTAGGACTAGTTGATCAGCACCCTGCCGACCAGATCCAGAGGAGCAGTGTTGCCCTCACCACCAGGCACAGACACAAAAGACTGTATTTGATGAGCGTTGTGGGGTTCTGTTTCATGTTGGCAACTGTAGAAGGGTGAACTGCACTGGCAACACTGCAGTTCGTTTGCACGATCCACGCATGAAGACAGGGGAACAAGATCTTTCCAGACAGAGATGTTCCAAAATGGCCTCCAAGCGCGGTTGTACGTTCAAAAAGGACATTGTGCTGTGGCCTGGAAGTTAAGCAATAATATGCAGTGGCTGAACCTGAGGCAAAGGAGAGAGTAACAGCCTAACATTACACTGAGCTTGATCCCAGCGATTCCATCGTATTATGACTATCTCGACATTATAATCGTCATGAGGTCTAACACCCTCGAGCATCTCGAAAACATGTACTCAGTGCTTCCGCCTTACAGAAAGCTGACCTAAAGTGCAATATCAAGTAGCACCAATTTTTCATCAGCTGGTCGAGTATCTGGCCTTCTTCTTGTTAAGTTTCTGTCTCTCTTCAGAGGTTGGTTGTCACTATGGTTAATCTTGTTTTTGGATCTAAGCAGTTGTGGGGAACTGCATCGGAACCACTTCCTCATATTCTATAACCACGACCTTCGTATTTTTCTTATTGGTCTTTCCCTATAACTTTTCCTTTCGTGATGAGTCTTAGGGCACTGAATCTTTCTCTTTTCATGACATGGCCGAAATATTCTAGTTTTCCGATTTTATTTTTGTTCCCCAATTACTTATCCTAATTAATATGCGTGAGAGCTTCTTCGTTGGTTATTATTTGGGCCCAGGATGTTTTTAACACTCGTCGATACAGTCAAATTTCGAATGTCCCAATCTTCTTCATTGTTGCCTTATTAATTGTCCGTACCTCCGTTGCGTACAAACGTTGCGTACCATTTAGTTATTTGCAATCGTGGTTGAAAGTTGAAATTACACTTGGCAAAAAACGATCGCGTCTTTAAAAAGGCAGCTTGTTCAATTCTTCTACTGATATGCGGGGTCTGAACGAATTTACCATTGATATAAGTTCCAAGATATTTATATTTTGATACTCTTACAATACATATGGTGTTCATAGTAATAAGTGATGAGATCTTTTGAGTTTTGCTAATAATCATGTATTTTGTTTTACTAAAATAATTTTCAGGCCTCTATTCACCTGCATATCAGTATTCGACCACAAACAAATAGGCTAACACACGAACTGGAACATTCTGCCTTGGTTCCCTGCTGGCCCTGGCACAGAATTTGAAGAACAGGAGATCGTGTCCCTCCACATGGACTCGAGGCCCTTTACGACTTAAGTGATGTTTCAGTTGTGTCATTCAGAATTGTAACAGAATCACAGAAGGACTCCTTGGTGCATGAAGTCAGTCTGGCCGGACCACCTCCCTGCGATGTCGCACTCACCGCTATGATGCTACTTTTCGTTGGAAAATCAGTTGTTAGCTCTGGGTGTGATCCTCCTACTCCCTACAGAGAACGAATCCTTCCATCTATTTGTTCGTTTATCATCAAGTGACTCACAAGGACAGGCGAAGAGGACAGTACACTATGGGCTATGAGATACTAATAAAGCCTTTCGCTTTGAAATTCTAAGACTTCCTGTCTCTTCCCGACACAGATGTCTGAAGTCATTTTGGCAATCCAGTTGTCTCACGCCCTGTTCAGATATTAGTTTAATCATCGCGTCACAACTTTTTTCCAAGACTGCAGCTCACAACGAAGTACCGCGAATGCGGTCTGCTCTATACTCCAATTAAAATAACCTTTTGGTTGACAGTTCAGCGAGTCAAGTGGAAGGAACCAGAGATCAGTCAATCGCAGTACGTTCTTGAGCGTCACAAGCTCACGGTGTTGCCTGCTTTGTGATACTGGCAGAGCCTGCGAATGAATAAAAAAAATACAAAAACAAGTATCACAGAGAAATGTTTCGTATATAGATCTGTTTACATGGGCAATATTTTTACTTCAATGTGTAGCCATAAAACACTGCTGCAATGTGGGTGCAGCACATGGCAATATTGCGGTACGTACTGACAATATTGCTGATGGACCACACTGTTCCACATAGTTACCAACGTATTGCTATTATGTTGCCGGTGTTATCCAGCAAGGGTGCAGAATATTGCCAGGTAATACCTACCTCTGCCCTTGTCTGTAAATGCTACCCTCCCGCTCTCAACCTTGCTTCTTCTTTGTGACGCCGGCGACATACCAGCACCAAGTCACGTACTCTGAGTGGTGTAACAATGTTATTTCGCATCAGTTGAAAAGACAGTATACGTACTTACAGGTACTCACTATCTTCGTTATTTACAGGAATGTAGAGAACCTGAATTCCACGAATATGGTGCGTACATTTATGACCAGTGTTATGGAACACAGAAACTAATAGTAGAAAGTGCCCAAAACTGGATCTCCATTTTGTTTTTAATTAAAAAAATAGATAGTAGCAAAAATTTATATTTTAAAAGCATGTAATATGCGATGACGTCAGAACCTCGATACCCAGTGTTCAATTCACGCAGTTTTCTTATGGGTGGCAGAGCTAAACATTTCAGACGCACCATCGCTCAGAATTGACATGAAAGGGTCTCAGCCGGCAGCATAAGTAACGTCAATGAAACCACACCTTCCCTTGGGACGCTCATTTACACACATTTCGCCGCCGAAAACGATAGTTTGCAGTGCGATGAACGAGAGAACATCGTTCTTGACACCCTTTGATACTACTGACAACCCCCAAAACAGTCAATCTTTCTCTAACGATTACGAGGGGCCGCAACGTCACTGAACGTGATCAGATCACTTTGGAGTGTAACGTGACCCCAATTTTTGCTGAAACTACTAAGGACCGTTCAACAACATTCCATGAAATTTGAAAATGATCCTTAGCATCAAAGGATGTATATACTTTTTCGACCCTTCCGTTTCGCGCTCCCTTGTGGCATTTTCAGAGGGAAGTGTGACATTGACAAGTTCATAAACAAAACGACAAATGGTCCCTATAAGAACCCTCCTTTCACCAGTATGGTAACACCCTCGGTGCCACCTGTACACCGTAGTTGAGCACATTAAAAACGTACCTGAAGAGAGACAAGCCTTGACCGGTTCGCAAGTGCCTGTGGGCAGACACCCCTTTGAGCCCTACAGCTGAGCGGTGCTTCACTGCTGGTCTCACACCTGCTCGCCGGCATGCGTAAGCTCAGGGATGTCGAGGGGTTGGCTGATCGCAGGCGACTAGGAATCAGTCAAAGGTTGCGTCTATACAGGTACATTTGTAAAATGCTGAACAAAGGTGTGTGGGTGGATCCGAGGGTGTTGGCGAACTGAGGGCCCTCAGAGGAACACTTTGTCATTTTATTCATGCATGTATCAAAGTCACACCAATGGCCTTGCCTCAGTGGTAACGCTGGTTCCTGTCAGATCACCGGTTTGGCTAACACATGGATGGGTCACTGTCTGGGTCTGCTGAGTGCTTTTGGCAAGTAGGGTGCACTCAGCCCTTGTGAGGCCAAGTAAGGAGGTACTTGACTGAGAAGCAGCGGTACCGGTCATGAAAACTGACAACAGTTGGGGGAGCGGTATGCTAACCACATGCCCCTCCGTATTTGCATCTGGTAACGCCTAAGGGCTGAGGATGACACAGCGGCCGGTCTGTACCGTTGGGCCTTCAAGGATCGCTCGGACCGTGTTAGTTTGTATGTATCAAAATTGCACCCCATTGTGATCACAACATAGGAGGGGGCGAAACAGGAGAGCTAAAAAGCCGTAAGCAACCCTTTGCTGCTATGGATCACATTCACATGTCGTGAAATGGTTCTGAACGGCCCCTAATGGTCCACCTTGTATACCAGAGGAAAAAATGTAGTTGCGATATGCTCCAGATGGGTCAGATCACGGTCATTGTGGTTGCACCCCCATTGTAACACGCCTGGGGGTACAACTGGTGGGGGTCCCTTAAACTGGTTCTCGCTTTGACCGTGCGCCCTGTCCACACCACCTACCTGATACTCCCGCGGCGGTCGTGTTATTTCTGCTTCACAGTGCTGCTGGCTTGCGTGAAATTGTGTATATAAATATGCAAGCGGATTTAGGGGAGCCACTCAACACTAAACACAACATTGTCCTACGTCTGGTATGAACAATTATATTCTGAGACGATAAGAAAATCGCTGGTTGCACTGTTTAAACTCTAATGGTGCGAGAAGCGGCAATTGTGCCTGAATAAGGAAAAATGTGAAGTTATTCACATGAGTAATAAAAGAAATCAGCTAAATTTCAATTATGCGATGAGTCACACAAATCTAAAGGTTGTAAATTCAACTAAATACTTAGGGATTACGATTACAAAAAACCTAAATTGGAACGATCACATAGACAATGTTGTGGGTAGAGCAAACCAAAGACTGCGATTCATTGGCAGAACACTTAGAAGGTGCAACAGGTCTACTAAAGAGACTTCTTACACCACGCTTGTCCGCCCTATTCTGGAGTATTGCTGTGCGGTGTGGGATCCGCATCAGATGGGACTGACGGATGACATCGAAAGAGTACAAAGGACGGCAGCTCGTTTTGTATTATCACGAATCGCGAAATAGGGGAGATAGTGTCACAGACATGATACGTGAATTGGAGTGGCAATCATTAAAACAAAGGAGTTTTTCGTTGCGACGGGATCTTCTCATGAAATTTCAATCACCACTTTCCTCCTCCGATTGCGAAACCATTCTGTTGGCGCCCACCTACATAAGGAGAAATGATCATCACGATAAAATAAGAGAAATCAGGGCTCGCACAGAAAAATTTAAGTGCTCTTTTTTCCCGTGTGCCGTTCGGGAGTGGAGCGGCAGAGAGACAGCTCGAAGGTGGTTGATTGAATCCTCTGCCAGGCACTTTATTGTGAATAGTAGAGTAATCACGTAGACGTAGATGTAGCTGTAAGTCGTAAATGTTGATGCCAGTTAACATTCTTGCTGATTTGATGAGAGGTCACAATTATCATTCCCTTAGTACTGTGCGGTATTCTTGACGATGTTAATGTCTGTCACTATTGTACTTCATGCCGTCACACGTATTTCAGTCTTACTCTGGACGAACCTTCGGCGGTAGACACACAGGGAATGATGATGATTATCTGTCCACAATTCTCACTTGGACGAGAGTACGCGTAACCGCCGCGACGCGGCTGATTGTTGTTGATGCGGAAACGCGATGACCGAGCGCATGTTCTCACACTCGCTACAAGACACTGGCCCTTGATTGCTCTCCTTTGTGGTAAACTATTTTACTGATTCACATTAGTTCATTCTGGGAGGCCGAACACGGCGTGGATGATTGATGTTGTGTGGTGTGACACGGAAACGGGCGGATACTCAAATACGTTATCGGCGACACTGCACATTTTGAATTACTTCTTTACTCATTTTTCACTGAATCCACTTCCATATCTCATTACTTCACAGTAATAGGACTTGCAGCCACACTTGAACTTCCATAATAATGCCTTTCCCATGCAGAGCTACCCACAGCACAACACAGCAGCTCCCTGTTCCGGGCTCGGGTCAATTCTAGTGTCCGATTCCACTTGTCGGCTTTGACCGGTGATGTAATGTGTGATGTTATTTTGTTTATGGCCGTAGACTGTAGTTATGAATGTTAAATGATTTCTCTGGATTTACTCGTTACGCGCGTTTATTAAAAATTCGATGTACATTGTTTTGTTTTCCTATAGTAATTTGTTTTCAGCATCTTTTGTTGATGAAAATGGTCGTGATTTGTAAGATCTTCATTTCTCACGCAATTACTTTTCATTATGGATGAGTCAGTTGTGTTTACAGCGAAAATTCCCCTTGAGAAAATGACTGACCGTAAATCAACTATAAGATTTTTGCAATCATTGAGCATTATTGCAGAATTTTGCAAGTGCAGTGTTTGTGGAAATTATATTGTTTCGACAAAGGTTCTATCATCACGAACTTCCAATAAATACATGTGGAGGTGCAGAAAGAATAATATATGGAGGTCTGTACGCAGGAGGTCCTGATTCGAAAGATCGCGGCTGAATTTAGAAGTAATAGTCATGTTAACCTACTATTTTTGCTACTAATATTCTTTTAAATCTGTCATGCACGAAGCAGGGGTTTCGTGTGGCACTGTAGTTGACTGGTTTTCATTTTATATAGAAGTCGTCGCTGAATTTATAATGTATAGGTGATCATTACGGGGGCCAGGGGTTACAGTTGAAGTAGGAGAGTCACATTTTGGAAAGAGAAAGTACGAAAGAGGGCATGAGGGTGTTGAGCTTTGGGTTTTTGGAATAGTAGCTTCTGGAGGGGATTGTGATGTTGATGTATTTAGGATGGCACCAAATCCTACAAAGGAAGTGTTGACATCTTTAATAGAAGAATACGTTGAAGAAGGTTCCGTAGTCATGTCGGATGGGTTTGCTCCGTACAAGGGATTGGGTGAAAGGGGTGATCATTATGTGGTCGTGAATCACAATATTTAGTGTAAAGATTACAAGGCGGGGACATAAACCAATACTGTCGAGGGGTATTAAGGGGCTGTAAATATCTGTTGTCGGGCAGAGAAAGAGAAGGATTTCTGTGTTGTAAGACTATTAGGATGAATGCTGTTGGAGGAAGAGTATTCCTAAAGGTTACTGTGCATTCGTTGCATTTATGAAAATAGTCAGCAAAATGTAGGAAGCCTCATTTTATTAGTTGGGTGTTGGTGGGCCTGATATTTTTTTTCTTGTTTTACATTGCGTTTCTTGCTGTTACTGTGCTGTGGTTTCGCTACTTTCTTGGTTTCTACGGGGGAAGGGGGGAGGGGGAGGGTTTTCAGTCGATTTAATATTTTTTTGTTACAATGGTGGAGAGAAGGGGGTTGCTGTGTTTTGTGCTGGTGGGTTTTTGTGATTGACTTGTGATATCATTTATTATTTTAAAATTTTGGGTGTGGTTGAGGGCGGGTGGTAGGGAAGAACTGATTTGGGTGGTACCTCTTTCGTGCATGGCAGTTTGTGTTTCTTATTAATTTTTTGATTAATTATCCTGGATTTTGCGTATTTCGTTATACTTCGACCTCCTAACATTATTATTTCTTGTTATGTCCTTATTTTGTTCTTCTTGTCAGCGGCGATTTTAAGCTCCTTTGGAAGTCCGTATGTGGTAAGTTTCTTTTTATGTAGCCACTTTTATGTTTTCCTTTTCGATGTTTTTGCTATACTTCTCTTAATTTTACTTTCATTCCTCATGTATCAATTTTACTGAGTATTATTTTGGAGCTACTGAAGCTGGTGTGAGTTTCGTATAGTATAGTTTTTGAGTGTGCAGTAATGTTTGTGAAGATTTTCATTTTTCGAAAGTCTAGTCGTATTCTGTAGTTCACTTACAAGATCGTTTTTTAAGCAAGTTTCTCATATATTATAAGATTTTTGCTCTTGTAATTGCTCTTTGTACTACCGCGAAACAGTAATATTGGAATCGGTAGCTAGAAGTGATCTCCTATAAAGGTTACTTCTAGTTGCCGATTCCAACTATTCGAAAGTCCATTAATTGGATCTTTATTTTTCCGGCAGATATCTCAAATGTAATTACATTTTTCCGTTCGTAATTGCTCTCTGAATTACCGCGAAACAGCTTGAAGAATTGTAATCGGTAACGAGAACTGACCTTTTATATAGATCAATTCCAGATACCGATTCCAACTATTCGATAGTTCATTCATTAGATCCTTTTTGCTATTCGATGGTTCATTAACTGGATGGTTTTTTCTTCTAGCAGGTGTCTCAGATGTAATAAGATTTTTCCGCTCGTAATTGTTCTCTCATTTACCGCGAAACAGCTTCAAACATTTGAATCAATAACTAGAATTGACCTACTATATAGGTCAATAAATACCGATACCACCTATTCGCTATTTCATTAATTCGTTCGTTTCTCCAGGTTCTGTGTTAAATATAATACCATTTTTGCACTCGTAGTTGCTCTCTGAACTTCTGCAGTAAAATTAGTAATATTGGAATCGCTAACTAGAATCGACCTCTTATATACACTCCTGGAAATTGAAATAAGAACACCGTGAATTCATTGTCCCAGGAAGGGGAAACTTTATTGACACATTCCTGGGGTCAGATACATCACATGATCACACTGACAGAACCACAGGCACATAGACACAGGCAACAGAGCATGCACAATGTCGGCACTAGTACAGTGTATATCCACCTTTCGCAGCAATGCAGGCTGCTATTCTCCCATGGAGACGATCGTAGAGATGCTGGATGTAGTCCTGTGGAACGGCTTGCCATGCCATTTCCACCTGGCGCCTCAGTTGGATCAGCGTTCGTGCTGGACGTGCAGACCGCGTGAGACGACGCTTCATCTAGTCCCAAACATGCTCAATGGGGGACAGATCCGGAGATCTTGCTGGCCAGGTTAGTTGACTTACACCTTCTAGAGCACGTTGGGTGGCACGGGATACATGCGGACGTGCATTGTCCTGTTGGAACAGCAAGTTCCCTTGCCGGTCTAGGAATGGTAGAACGATGGGCTCGATGACGGTTTGGATGTACCGTGCACTATTCAGTGTCCCCTCGACGATCACCAGTGGTGTACGGCCAGTGTAGGAGATCGCTCCCCACACCATGATGCCGGGTGTTGGCCCTGTGTACCTCGGTCGTATGCAGTCCTGATTGTGGCGCTCACCTGCACGGCGCCAAACACGCATACGACCATCATTGGCACCAAGCCAGAAGTGACTCTCATCGCTGAAGACGACACGTCTCCATTCGTCCCTCCATTCACGCCTGTCGCGACACCACTGGAGGCGGGCTGCACGATGTTGGGGCGTGAGCGGAAGACGGCCTAACGGTGTGCGGGACCGTAGCCCAGCTTCATGGAGACGGTTGCGAATGGTTCTCGCCGATACCCCAGGAGCAACAGTGTCCCTAATTTGCTGGGAAGTGGCGGTGCGGTCCCCTACGGCACTGCGTAGGATCCTACGGTCTTGGCGTGCATCCGTGCGTCGCTGCGGTCCGGTCCCAGGTCGACGGGCACGTGCACCTTCCGCCGACCACTGGCGACAACATCGATGTACTGTGGAGACCTCACGCCCCACGTGTTGAGCAATTCGGCGGTACGTCCACCCGGCCTCCCGCATGCTCACTATACGCCCTCGCTCAAAGTCCGTCAACTGCACATACGGTTCACGTCCACGCTGTCGCGGCGTGCTACCAGTGTTAAAGACTGCGATGGAGCTCCGTATGCCACGGCAAACTGGCTGACACTGACGGCGGCGGTGCACAAATGCTGCGCAGGTAGAGCCATTCGACGGCCAACACCGCGGTTCCTGGTGTGTCCGCTGTGCCGTGCGTGTGATCATAGCTTGTACAGCCCTCTCGCAGTGTCCGGAGCAAGTATGGTGGGTCTGACACACCGGTGTCAATGTGTTCTTTTTTCCATTTCCAGGAGTGTAGATCAGTTCTAGTTACAGATTCCAATATTTGTTAATTTTTAATGAATTTCCATTACTTGAGTTCTTGCATTGTTTAGTATTTACAGTGTTCGTTTCTTCAAATTTTATGTTAGTAACTCGTATTTGTTATAATTCGCTTTATTTTCCCGCTGTTCTGTTCTAAATTAATTTCTCCCCGCCCAAAACCCCAACTTTCCTGCGCTTCTACCGTTTGAGTGAATAATCAGTAATAGAATTAACGTAATTTTGCAATAGGACAATTTCACCATGCGCTATAGTGTAATACAGTTTATGGTTCTCTGTGCCCCTCCATTCGCATAAATTATGATAATTGTAATTCACACAAAATTTTTACTCTCCTGTTCTTATTTATTGCGGTTATCTTCAACTTGTTTGCATGTAATTCGTGCGTCAATAACAGTCGCGTTAAATGTATTATCGCATGCTGTATTCGCTTGTTTATGAGTATGATACGCTCCCTTCATAGATTGTCGATATGCAGCATCTTTGCCTTACGGCTGACGTCACTGGTCAAAGCCGACGAGTGGAATCGGACACTAGAATTTATCCCCGCGCTCGACTCTGTAAAAGCAGCCGCTCGCAAAGATACTCCACAACCAAGAGAGCGATATGACAATACATTAACACGATGATGTCCTTGGAGAGGGATCGAATCGTCCCGGACGATGTCAGCAGTGTCAAATGTTGTCCAGAACGTCGTCCTGTCGCTGGTCACACTACCAAATGTCGTTTTCGACTGCGAAATGTATGGGAATCAGTACTCGAAGGAAAGAAGTGGTTTCACGGACGCCCTTTATTCCACCTCGTCAGATCCTGAGTGGTGGCGTGTCTGAAATGTTTTCCTCTGCCACCTACAAGAAAACCGCGTCATTTCAACGCTGGGCGTCGCGGGAATGACCCCATCGCAGGGGCGCCAAGAGAAGGGTTGACATGAGGGTATGAGGTGGTGGTATGGGACGACCTTCCATCGTTTGACGCGTCCACGGTGGCGTCGGGCAGAATGGTAGTGAAATCTGGTGTCATTGTGACGTCATTAACCCACCTTGCATCTCACACGGACCACTTGAGCTGTGGCCTTATTTTCGCATGTGCCGACACCTTGCTGTTTCAAGCGTCTCCGAGCCGAAGTGTGGCGTCGCAGAGCGCCACGCTTTGGCATCATTACAGAGGAAGGCTGTAGGCATCTTTGGTTGATACGATAGGAATTACATCTGATCAGGAAAATACTGCTTACTTCGATTCTGAATTGTGTGCCTTTTTAGGTGAAGTTTCCAGGTTCTTTGCAAGTAGATCGGCTTCTCTCTCGGGTTGGTACTCTGGTGATGTTTACATATCATGAGTGTTCGTTAGTCCAGTCCTGTTTTGCTGATGCTGCGATCGAGTATGTTCCGATTAGAGTTTACAAACTTCCATCCGAAGTGGACGACTAATTTCTTAAGGCGGCGTTTCTTCCTGGTGAAGTCGTTCGGTGTATCCGGAGGGGACGCAGGTCTGGTCAAATCGCTTGCAATGTTACAGTGGTATTCGAGCCGTAGAAATGTTGACACTGAATGTTTGTCGTTACCAGGTTCATGTTTAGTATGAAGGGCAAGAAGGAACCTGCTTCCTTGCCGGCCGTTGTGGCCGAGCGGTTCTAGGCGCTACAGTCTGGAACCGCGCGACCGCTACGATAGCAGGTTCGAATCCTGCCTTGGGCATGGATGTGTGTGATGTCCTTAGGTTAATTAGGTTTAAGTAGTTCTAATTTCTAGGGGACTGATGACCTCGGATGTTTAGTCCCATAGTGCTCAGAGCCTTTTGAACCATTTTGAACCTGCTTCCTTTGTAATGAAAGCGGCGGTTTCAGCGTAAGTAGCCTGTTTATGTGTTTGTATCTTGGTAACGCTATAGACTGCATTGATATCACTGACAGCGCTGTGCGCCCTCTGTAAGAGACTGTGTGGCTGGTCGGATTCGCAGTTACAAGTGAATAGTCAGCAGTGATGGAGGTTAGAGGTTAATAATTATCAGTGTTAGAGGTTTGCAGTGATAGCGCGAACGGACGGTCTGGACGTGTGTCCGTCATGGAGATTAAATGAAAACGATAATGGAACTACTGACGATTATATAATTTTTCGAACTGGTTGTCACATGATTAATGTAAAATCTGCTAAATACATTGTTTGCTCTGCAACAACACCTTTCCTTTGCTAACCACATGCCTATTAGTAGTTCGAGCCTTCAGTAGTTAGAATCATTTATTTATCTGGCTGTATTGGTGCTTGCTGTATTGCTGTAGTTCGTGCAATGAAGATTTTCTGCGAGGTAAGTGACTTATGAAATCTATGGGTTATTGTTAGGATTTCTTCTAATTCAGGGCTATTCTTTTGAGTTAATTTTAAATCAGTCAGATGGCGTTATCCCTGAATATTGTGGGTAATTAAAGAATGGGAGAAGTTTGAGTTGTATTTGTCAGGAATAATTCTGTAAGTCAGTAATGAATTGATAAAGACAAACAAAGTGTCAGTACGTTCAATTTCACTCAGCAGTTTCAGAATTAAATAACGTAGAAGCTTCACCTTCTTAATTATTGCAGTTTAAGTAAAAAATATATTAAACAAAGAAGTTTTATCAGGCCCAGTTGTCCCCGCCGTGGTACGGTTTTAAAATCGTTCTATGAAAAAAGTCATCCGTTGACACCAGCTGAAATAGTGTCTTCACAGTCTGCTGTCAGCATTTCTGCAGCTTTAAAGGACGTTGCCCCCATCTCCCCCAAACCCAACTCCGCGTGACTTTCCACTGTTACCGCCACGTTCAGATGCGGCGCCCGTTGCCGTTAAGGCGCCGGTCGACTCACCCACCGAGAAGGTGGGGGTGGAGGGTTCTTCTTCCAATGGTGATGCTTTGAACACTGACGATAATTACGGTTCTCGTTTCGCCAGGAATTACGAGGTTGGTTCTGTTGACTTTGAAATGAATGTTGCACCTGCGTCCTCTCCTACACACGAAGGAACGTCTGTTCCGGTGGGTTCCGATGATTTAAGGGAGACTTCGTCTGCTGTGTTCCGCCTTTCCAGTGTTCTAGTGAAATACCATCCGATCCTCAATCTGTGAATTCTCTTCCAGGTAGTCAGGTGGTGCAGCCAGCTTCAGACGCTGCACTGCCCGCCTCTTCTCTGTCTGATGATGAAGTTCACCCGCCTGGGTCGTGTTTGTAGCATTTCCACAACTTGTTGAGCCCCCTACGCTTCCGCGTCAAGAAGTTATGTTGTCATAGAGTGGTGTGAAAAAAACCTTTTTCAACCTGAGCGTGCTGCGTCGCGACAAGAAAAACAAAGTAAGGAATGCGCACCTTAAAAAAAAAAAAATGTTCAAATGGCTCTGAGCACTATGGGACTTAACATCTGAGGTCATCAGTCCCCTAGAACTTCGACTTACTTAAAACTAACTAACGTAAGGACATCACACACATCCATGCCCGAGGCAGGATTCGAACCTGCGACCGTAGCGGTGGCGCGGTTGTGCACCTTCCTACGGAGATATTGAAATCCTGTACCTTCTTCTCCGTCATCTGCCGGTGCGGTGGAGAGCGGGGTGTGATGTGTATATATTTTTCTAGTTCCACTTTCATGCCTTACATGTGTTAACTATGCAGGCTTACACGTTTCTTATCTAAATTGTTAACAGGACAAGCTCTCCATTATGGCTCTCTGCACTATGACACTTCATTTATGACTGTGTGTTTATAAGAAGTGTTACATCACGTGTTTTATCTCCCTGGGTATTCTACATTTTTTATGTTGCGCGTAAAAGTTCTACTGGCATGGCCGTGCCTTATAGAAACTGTTGTGGACTGACAAGAGCAGCCAGTCCACAATGAAGTAGCCGATAGGGCACGCGTCAAATCACGCCGTCTTGCGTTAAATCTGAAACAGGATATGTGGTAAAAGCTATAAGGAAAAGAACGGAGCTTCTTATATACTTATCTTTAATTTCTTCTTGTACATCTCTATGGTGAACACAAGTGAGACTCTCTCCAGATATGGATAACTGCGCCTTGCTATGTCGTCCGTACTACTGGGGCCGAGTTCTAGTCAGTCTCTCGAGACCTGCCATGTGGTGGCGCTCGGTCTGCGATAACACAGTGGCGACACGCGGGTCCGACATGTACTAGAGGACCGCGGCCGATTTAAGCTACCACCTAGCAAGTGTGGTGTCTGACGGTGACACCACATTCCTCCCCCGCAAATCGGCGAACGGTCGTGTTATAAGGCTTCCGTCCGCCGTGGGGAGGACCCCATGTTGACGTAGGCGATGAGGTGGGGAGCCTAACAACAGGCGAGGCTGTGCCACCCGCACCCTGCCATTCGGTCCGAGTGGAGCTAGGAAACGCCTGAAAACCTAGTCCAGGGTGCACGTCAACATGCGGTGTATGCGCCCGTAATGAGACAGGAGGGGCCGAAGGGTCGACCTCCATGGCGTCGGGGAATCCGACGCGCGACGACGACATCTGGTCCGGAGCGGGCAATAGTTCCATGGCGGAGGACGGCTGGTCACGGGAAGCAAGCGGCGGCGCGTGACCCAGGGAGGCGCGTGGCGGTTGCAGCGACGCGTCCACCGCGGGCGGCGCCGGAGGCGGCTGCGGCGGCTGCGGCGGCGCGGCGCCATGAGGCAAAATGGAAGCAGCGTCGGGAACACCTGGGGATGAGGCGAGCCAGTAGATGGGTCCCCAGGGCGCTGACCGGACGGCCCCGTCGCTGAAAGCAGACGGGGAGCGGCAGAACCCAGGCGATGACAGAGGCGCAGCTGATTGAGATGCTGACGCACCTCACCAGAGGCCCCCAAAACCAAATACATCGCGCGGCCGAGGCAACGAAGAATGCGTCCTGCGAGCCAACGCCGTGAACCGCGATAGTTGCGATAATAGACAACGTCGCCAGGAGCAAAAGCAGGAGTCTGCCGCTGCACAGAAACCTGATGCGGCGGATGCAGCAAAGACATCAAGGTGCGATGAGAACGACCATGGAGCAGCTCAGCCGGCGAGCGACCATCGCGGGGCTGAGAGCGATACGTGGACAAAAAGAGCAACAATGCGTCCTCTCGAGAATGCGACTCTTTCAACTTCAACATCTGTGACTTGAAAGTCCGGACCAATCGTTCAGCGGCACCGTTTGACTGAGGCGAAAACGGCGCGGATGTCAGATGTTGAATACCATTGGCCTTGCAGAAAGACTGAAATTCTGCAGACATGAATTGTGGGCCATTGTCGGAAACAATAGTCTGTGGTAGACCTTCAATGCAAAAAATAGCGGACAACGCTTGGATGGTGGCAGATGACGTCGTTGAAGACATCCGGACAACAAACGGAAAATGACTGAAAGAATCGACCACAACCAACCATCGAGCATTCCAGAATGGACCAGCAAAATCGATGTGCAAGCGTTGCCAAGGGGAAGTGGTTGTCGGCCATGCAAAGAATTTCCGCGGCGGGGCGGCCTGGTGTTCGGCACACGCCACGCAAGAAGAGCACATATGCGTAATCGCAGCATCGATTCCGAACCAAGTACAGTGCTGACGAGCAAGTTGTTTCGTTCGCACTATACCCCAATGTCCTTGGTGGAGAAGCTTTAAGACAGAGGACTGTAACGAACGTGGGACCACAACCCGAGACTGATCATTATCAGAACGCAACAACAAAACACCACGTCGTACAAAAAGTCTCTCCTTGTGAGCAAAAAATCGGCGAACCAACGGATCCTCGATCCGTGACTTTGACAAGGGCCAGTGCGTAGCAACAAAACGCAAAACAGTAGCAAGGACAGGGTCAACAGCTGTGGCCGTAGCTACACGACGAAAATCAATCGGAAACGATTCGACCACGTCATCGGTTTCCGCATCAATGAACATGTAAGCAAGTTCGGAAGAATCGAATGCTTTATCCTCGGCAACAGGCAAACGGGACAACGCATCAGCGTTTCCGTGCTGAGCAGTGGACCGATACAAGATATCGTAGCGGTACTGCGAGAGAAAAAGAGACCAGCGAATGAATTTCTGCGCTGTACGTGGAGGTACAGGCGTGTTCGGATGAAAAAACGATGTCAAAGGTTTGTGGTCTATGAGGATGGTAAAGTGACGACCATACAAGAAATCATGAAACTTCGTAACACCAAATACGAGAGCCAAAGCTTCTTTCTATATCTGGGAATAATTTCTTTGCGCAGATGAGAGCAATTTTGACGCAAAGGCAATAGGGCGATCATGCGATCCATCTTTGTGCGCAAGCACAGCACCGATCCCGAAATCCGATGCATCTACCATCAACAAAAGGGGTTTTTGGGGATCGAATGGCGTAAGGCAAGTATGTGAAAGCAACGCCGATTTCAACTGGCGAAAGGCGCGTTCGCATTCCGTCGTCCAGACGAATGGAACACCTTTACGGCGTAAGCGATGAAGCGGAGCTGAAATGGAAGAGGCATGGGGAAGATATTTATGGTAGTAATTAAGTTTTCCCCAACACACTCTGCAGCTGTTTCAAGTTCTGCGGTGACGGCAAATCCTGTATGGCACGGAGGTGCTCTGGACTCGGATGTATTCCATGGGCATTGAGGACATGGCCCAGGTAGGGTAAATCCCGAGCAAAAAACACACATTTGTCCTTCCTCAAGCGAAGACCATTTTGTCGCAAGACCTGAAATAACGTTCGGAGATTTTGCAAATGTTCGGCTTCTGTCTTTCCGGAGATCACTATATCGTCCAGATAGTTCGCAGCAGTAGGGACCGACGCACAAACAGTTTGTAAATATTGCTGAAACAATGCAGGTGCGGATGCACACCCGAATGGCAGTCTTTTGAAGCGATACAAACCAATATGCGTGTTTACCACCAAGACGCGCTGGGATTCTTCATCCACCGGTATTTGCAAGTACGCATGTGCTAGGTCCAACTTTGAAAAATATGTTCCCAGGCACAGTTTGTCAAAAAGATCTTCCGGGCGGGGCAAAGGAAAAGTTGCAGTCACTAGTTGTGGATTCACAGTTGCCTTGAAGTCCACACAAAGTCTCAATTTTCCGGAAGGTTTTGGCAAAATTACTAAGGGTGAGGCCCAGAGAGAAGCCTGCACACGTTCAATTACACCTTGAGATTCTAAATCGTGTAATGTTCTTGCGACCTCATAACGCAATGCGTGGGGAACATTGCGTGCTCTGAAAAACTTCGGTTGCGCGTTTGCTTTCAGTTCCAAATGCGCTGCATAATTCTTAGCGCAACCAAGGCCCGGTGCAAAAATGTCTGCAAATTCTTCACATAGACGAGAAACACTGGCGGAAGGCACAGTCTGATTCAATGATAGGACCTGATGTACGATAGACAAATTAAACAACTGAAAAAAATCTAAACCAAACAAGTTCACTGCCGTAGAAGAACGAAGAACGTAAAATGACACAAGTTTTGTTTGTCCTTTGTAAGTTGTAAGAAGGCTGCACTGTCCTAACACAGGTATCCGCTGCCCTGAGTAACTACTGAGCTGAACATCCGCGGCACGCAACGGAGGGGCGCCCAGTTGTTCGTACGTGGCGTGATTGAGCAATGAAACTGCAGCTCCGGTATCGAGCTGGAATGGGATCACTTTGCCGTCAAAGTCTAAGTCCACAAAAAGTTTATTGTCCTGCTGACGACAAGAACGACGTTCACGTGCAATTTGAACTGATACAGGTACAGAAGCACTTGCGACTGTACGGGATTTCCGGCGACGTCGACGCACACTTTTTGTGGGACGAACACAGTCACTGTTAAATAAAGGGGTACAGGATGGGTGGGAATGAACTACATGAATGTCCATGGGCGAAGGTCCACGAGCCTGAGTGTCCTCGGTTCGATTCCGGCGCGAAGCAAAGGGCCTGGAATTGTTGTGATTGTCCGATCTAAGCCTTTTCTGGCAAACACTTTGTACATGTCCTTTCTTATGACAGTAAAAGCAAATAGCTTGGCGGGACGGGCAATTTTTACGCGAATGTCTAGTTGCACACCGCGGGCATGATTTTAGAACTTCATTTGCTTGCTTACGCGGCGCACGTGTGTGCGAGCTAGGCTGCCGCTGCGCTGACGGGCGCGAGGGCCGCCTAGCGTCCCGTGCAGCGGGCCCGGCGGGCCGGTTAATGTGACACACTGCTGGCGAAGTTTCAAACGAGTCCTGAGCAAAGTCAAGTGTGTCTTGCCTATCCAATATGTCTATCACTTGCTGAAGGGAGGGATTAACCAGTTTCAAAATCTGTTCCCGTATGCGAACATCAGAAACGTTCTGTGCAATTGCATCACGCACCATAGTATCTGAATAAGGGAGGCCACATTCACACTGAAGTTCACAATCCCTAGTAAGTCCTTGCAATGTCGCAACCCACTCCCTATTAGTCTGACCGGCCGTACGTTTTGTACGAAAGAACGTATACCGTTTGGCAACGACATTTACTGTTTCCTTGAAATAGGCATCTAACGCCGACAAAATTTCTTCGTAGGACATAGTTGCTACGTCGCTTCGGGGAAACAATTTCACTATCACACGGTAGGTGCACACACCGACACAAGAAAGCAAAAACGGCTGCCGCTCATTACCTTGAATTCTGTAGGCGGCGAGATGAAAGCCGAACTGGCGGGACCATTCCGGCCAGGACTCGTGGGTTGAATCAAAATTACGGAAGTGCGGTGCCACGGCGTGTTGTGGCTGCGGTAGCGATGAAGCGGCGGCTGCCGCATCGTGTTGCAGCACACGTTGACCCTGGACAAGCTGTCCAAGGGCATCCAATAACGCCTGCGTCTGCTGATTCTGCAAGCGAAAAAATTCGGACAGTACATCCGGAGATTGTGGCAAAGCCATGACACAAGCAATTCAGAGCAAAGCAAGGGAAAAAAGAACAATCCTTCAATCCTAGTCGCCAATGTTTTGGACTGACAAGAGCAGCCAGTCCACAATGAAGTAGCCGATAGGGCACGCGTCAAATCACGCCGTCTTGCGTTAAATCTGAAACAGGATATGTGGTAAAAGCTATAAGGAAAAGAACGGAGCTTCTCATATACTTATCTTTAATTTCTTCTTGTACATCTCTATGGAGAACACAAGTGAGACTCTCTCCAGATATGGATAACTGCGCCTTGCTAGGTCGTCCGTACTACTGGGGCCGAGTTCTAGTCAGTCTCTCGAGACCTGCCATGTGGTGGCGCTCGGTCTGCGATAACACAGTGGCGACACGCGGGTCCGACATGTACTAGAGGACCGCGGCCGATTTAAGGTACCACCTAGCAAGTGTGGTGTCTGACGGTGACACCACAGAAATGGTATTCCGTTGACACACTTTGAAACGCTGGACGACGGTCAGGGTATAGGGTGTCGTTTTTATGATCTCGTCTTAATTTTTCTTTATGCTCCATCAGGAACTGTCGTAAATATAATATGACCGCTCGCGAAACATTTTTATGGGGGTTGGGGGTGGGGGTGGGGGGTGAGATTTTAACTGCGTCTTACGTCCTCTGTATCAGACTCCTCGCCGTGACTATTGTCGCTAACGTAATGACATGGTGGCGTTGTTGAGTCTACAGTACGCTTGGATCTGCAGATAGCCCACATTAGTGCGTTTTACGTATTTTACAGCTACTTCTAGTTGTCGACTGGATCGCTGTATTTGTCTGCTTCCCTATGTGACCAATTATTGTAAACGGATATAATCCCTGCCAGCTTCACTGAACACTATGCTGCTTCAATGACTCTTAATCACGTTCCACAGCGGGTACATGTTTCTCGCCCTATTTGAAAGCTATATATTCTACATCTCCCTTTCCCCTCCCCCCTCCCCCCCAACCCCCACACCCACCCATGGACCTTGCCGTTGGTGGGGAGGCTTGCGTGCCTCAGCGATACAGATAGCCGTACCTTAGGTGCAACCAAAACGGAGGGGTATCTGTTGAGAGGCCAGACACACGTGTGGTTCCTGAAGAGGGGCAGCAGCCTTTTCAGTAGTTGCAGGGGCAACTCTTTGGACGATTGACTGATCTGGCCTTGTAACATCAAACAAAACGGCTTTGCTGTGCTGGTTCTGCGAACGGCTGAAAGCAAGGAGAATCTACAGCCGTAATTTTTCCCGTAGGCATGCAGCTTTACTGTATCGTTAAGTGATGATGGCGTCCTACTGGGTAAAATATTCCGGAGGTAAAATAGCCCCCATTCAGATCTACGGGCGGGGACTACTCAAGAGTGCGTCGTAATCAGGAGAAAGAAAACTGGCGTTCTACGGATGTCAGATCCCTTAATCGGACAGGTAGGTCAGAAAATTTAAAAAGGGAAATGCTTAGGTTAAAGTTAGATGTAGTGGGAAATAGTGAAGTTCGGTGGCAGGAGGAACAAGACTTTTGGTAGGTGAAAACAGGGTTATAAATACAAAATCAAATAGGGGTAATGCAGGAGTAGGTTTAATAATGATTTAAAAAATAGGAATGCGGATAAGCTACTATGAACAGCATAGTGAACGCATTATTATAGCCAAGACAGACACGAAGCCCACGCCTACCACAGTAGTACAAGTGTATATGCCAACTAGCTCTGCAGGTGACGAAGAGATTGAAGAAATGTATGATGAGATAAAAGAAATTATTCAGATAGTGAAGGGAGACGAAAATTTAATAGTCATTGGGGACTGGAATTCGATAGCATGCAAAAGAAGAGAAGGAAAAGTACTAGGTCCATGTGGAATGGGGGTAAGGAATGAAAGAGGGAGCCGCCTGGTAGAAATTTGCACAGAGCATAACCGAATCATAGCTAACACTTGGTTTAAGAATCATAAAAAAGGTTGTATACGTGGAAGAGGCATGGAGGCACTGGAAGAAGATAGATTATATAATGGTAAGACAGAGATTTAGGAACCAGGTTTTAAATTGTAAGACATTTCCAGGGGCAGATGTAGTCTCTGACCACAATTTATTGGTTATGAACTGCAAAAATATGGGAATTTAAGGAGATCGACCTAGATAAACTGACATAACCAGAGGTTGCAGAGAGATTTAGGCAGAGCTTTAGGGAACGATTGACAAGAACGGGGGAAATAAATACGGCAGAAGAAGAGTGGATAGCTTTGAGAGATGAAATAGTGAACGCAGCAGAGGGTCAAGTAGGCAAAAAGACGAGGGCTGGTAGAAATCCTTGGGCAACAGAAGATATATTGAATTTTATTGATGAAAGGAGAAAATATAAAAATGCGGAAATGAACATCCGAAAAGGAAAACAAACGTCTCAAAAATGAGATCGACAGGAAGTGCAAAATGTCTAAGCAGAGATGACCAGAGGACAAATGTAAGGATGTAGAGGCATATATCACTAGGAGTAAGATAGATACTACCTACAGGAAAATTAAAGATACCTTTGGAGAAAAGAGTACAACTTGTATGAATATTAAGAGCTCAGGTGGAAAACCAGTACTAAGCAAAGAAGGAATAGCTGAGAGGTGGAAGGAGTATATAGAGGATCTACACAAGGGCGATGTACTTGAGAGCAATATTATGGAGATGGAAGAGGACGTAGATGAAGATGGCATGGGAGATATGATACTGCGTGAAGAGTTTGACAGAGCACTGAAAGACCTAAGTCAAAACAAGGCCCCAGGAATAGACAAAATTACATTAGAACTACTGATAGCCTCGGGAGAGCCAGCCATGACAAAACTATACCATCTGGTGAGCAAGATGTATGAGACAGGCGAAATACCCTCAGACTTCAAGAAGAATATAATAATTCCAATCCCATAGAAAGCAGGTGTTGACAGCTGTGAAAATTACCGAACTATCAGTTTAATAAGTCACAGCTGCAAAATACTAACGCGAATTCTTTGCAGACGAATGGAAAAACTGGTAGAAGCCGACCTCGGGGAAGATCAGTTTGGATTCCGTAGAAATATTGGAACACGTCAGGCAATACTGACTTTACGACTCACCTTAGAAGAAAGATTAAGGAAAGGCAAACCTACGTTCCTAACATTTGTAGACTTAGAGAAAGCTTTTGACAATGTTGGTTGAAAAACTCTCTTTCAAATTCCAAAGGTGGCGGGGGTAAAATACAGGGAGCGAAACGCGATTTACAATTTGTACAGAAGCCAAGGGGTGAAAGGAAAGCGGTGGTTGGGAAGGTAGTGAGACAGGGCTGTAGCCTTTTCCCAATGTTATTCAATCTGTATATTGAGCAAGCAGTAAAGGAAACAAAAGAAAAATTCGGAGTAGGTATTAAAATCCATGGAGAAGAAATAAAAACTTTGAGGTTCGCCGATGACATTGTAATTCTGTCAGAGACGGCAAAGGACTTGGCAGAGCAGTTGAACGGAATGGACAGTGTCTTGACAGGAGGATATAAGATGAACATCAACAAAATCAAAACGAGGATGATGGAATGTAGTCAAATTAAATCAGGTGATGCTGATGAAGTTAGATTAGGAAATGAGACAAGTAAAGTAGTAGATGAGTTTTGCTATCTGGGGAACAAAATAACTGATGATGGTCGAAGTAGAGAGGATATAAAATGTAGACTGACAATGACAAGGAAAGCGTTTCTGAAGAAGAGAAATTTGTTAAGATCGAGTATAGATTTGAGTGTCAGGAAGTTCTTTCTGAAAGTATTTGTATGGAGTGTAGCCATGTATGAATGTGAAACATGGACGATAAATAGTTTAGACAAGAAGAGAATGGAAGCTTTCGAAATGTGGTGCTACAGAAGAATGCTGAAGGTTATATGGGTAGATCACGTAACTAATGAAGATGTTCTGAATAGAATTGGGGAGAAGAGGAATTTGTGGCGCAACTTGACTAGGAGGAGGGGTCAGTTGGTAGGACACGTGCTGAGTCATCAAGAGATCACCAATTTAGGACTGGAGGGAGGCAATTAGGGTAAACATCGTAGAGGGAGACCAAGAGATGAATACACTGAGCAGATTCAGAAGGATGTAGGTTGCAGTAGTTATTAGGAGACGAAGAGGTTGCACAATATAGAGTGGCATGGAGAGCTGTATCAAACCAGTCTTTCGACTGAAGACCACAACAACATATTCTACATCTGGTGGACCTCTCTCCGTATGATATCATTGCTGCCGCGTGGAGGCGGATAATCCATTCCCACGTGCGTTATCACTCAGTTACGGAATGTTGGGTTGCCGTTGCCAAACTTCGGCTTCGCACTGCACTCATGCGATTTATCACTGGTAAAGCGGATGAAATGAGGAAGACGCGCGAATTTTATTGAGCTGTCCTTCATGATCTTAATGATAATGCTCATGACATACCTTTAAGAATAATGGAAGTTCCGTGCGTGAAGGTGAATCTTCTGCAATTCAAAAGATTAGAATTAAGTGGTCCTCGTTTGCGATCCCAACCAACTTCGATTCACCAGGATGAGAGGGCGTCATTGTATCACGTAATTCGGCTCCGAACGCAATCTCAAAGGACGTGTCTCAGTATCATTCGTTCTACAAATTGTCGTGAGTGGTCATCCGAACCTGATATAATGCGTGAACTTTACCTGTGTTTTTCCGAGCTTTACACTGGAGTGGCATCAGGCGGTATACCGTCTATTGATTTTACGTACTTCCCTCCTTGATAGTGTTGTCACGCAAGCGCTTCAGGAGAGTTTTTTGTGGTTTTCCACTGTGATAAGGTATCTGACGTAGTTCGCTCTCCTTCCTGAAAATCGCCGGGTTTGGACGGGTTTCCCACAGAATTTTATGTTCGATAACATCTGCGGTGAATGAAGTGGTGCAAGGGATACAGATACCACTTCTCCTTTAAGGTCGGAAAAATTGTTTTAACTCTCAAGAAGACGGGACGTGTGTCCGTGGATCAGGTCCGACCGATAACGCTACTCAATTTTGATTATAAAATCATAGAGCGGGAGATCAATAGCCGATTGTCAGTTTTGCTTGCTGACATTATCGCGCGATATCAAAGCTGTCTCCCGCAGCATACTCTTCTGACTTCTGCTGCTGAATGGCATGATCTTATCTCGATTGCTTCCACTGTTCTTGTGTCGGAAGCTGTACATTTCATTGATTTCAATCATGCATTTGACCGCGTTAGTCATGATTTTCACTTGCGTGTGCTGACGGCTGTTTGTTTTAATGATGCCGCACAATAGATCCTAACCTCTCTAATTACTGGTATTCGGGTGTCCATTGACGTGAATAGTCGTCTTACTCCCCCCCCTCCCCCCCCCCCCCCCCCTCCACCCGATAGACGCGTGTCAATGTGTCCTGCAAGGGAGTCCACATTCTACGTCGTTATTAGTGCTGTTTCTGGAACCCTTATTGCGTTCCATAGCTGCTCGATTGGGGGGATTGGGTGGCTAGTCGTTATTGGGGGAAAGGTCTATCGTTCGTGCATATGCTGATGACGTTATCGTACTTCTTCGTACCCATGGAGACATACCGGTTCCCAAGGCCATTTTGGATGCATTTTGTCGTCCTACGGGAGCAAGAATAACGACGGAAAGTGTCGGAACCTAGTTTGCGGGGATTTCACACGGATGATATTCCATGGGCTTCGGCGGTCGCCCACCATGGATCATTGAGTATTATAACTGATTGTTGTCCGATGAAGACTGCTGCGTTAAATTGGAAGTGCGTCACCGACAGGATTCAAGGAGCGATCCTTGAACACAAGCCTCGTTCCTTGTAGTTACTTCGTAAGGTTCGGAGCTTGGAAACTTATGTGTTGAAACTCTTGTATGTTGGAACTCTTGTGTGAACTCGTGTGTCGGCGAAACTCCATTTTTCGGGTCCGCTATGAGGTTATGGTGAGAACTCGGCTTATGTGAGGTTTGGGCCTCCCTAATGTTTGGGCCAAGGTTTCTGCTTTATTTCTTCGACGAACTGTTTTATCTTGTCTTCGCGTTCCCCAGTCACTTACAGCTCACATTTTTGCCAGTCTATGACACGCGAGCTTAACCTTCCCAATAAGTGTTGATAGAATAAATAATAAAGTAAGGCAAATTCGTAAATTTTTTCTTGATGTCAGTTATTTGAGGGTTGATATTTTTTCCCAGTCGCATCTCTTTGTCAAAATGCTGTTATGTCGCTGGGCTTTTCCAGCTTTCTCTGTGGAGTCCCTATAGCCAGAGACAGATTGGAAGATTGCTTAGTCCAATGTCAGTCTACCTTTTTTTCCGATGGAAGTGATATCTTCGTGGTACCAAGTCGATCATAATCTTTTCCTCCTCCTTTCCACCAATGTTCGACTTTTTCTCGTTGGCCTTAGTGAGACAGACCAATGCAGTCGTTGCTATGAAACGTATACATAAAGTCATCGGTTGGTCAAATGCGGACACAGACATTGGAGTTGAATTCGCCGACAATTGGCCTCTCTTGCCAGGACGGAACAGGGTATATCTTGTGAGATTCTCCTCTGTCCCAATTCTACCTTCTTTCCCAGAACGAAGAACCACACGGTTATGTGACTTGATGGGTATTATGTTCATTAATTGGTGGGCAGCGGGTATGGCTCGGACACTAGTGTCTTAACAATTTATCATTATGACCCAATGCCCAATTCTTGTTACTTTGTTTATGACAAACTTGACAGAAAAAAACCAAAACAAGAAGATGAAGAGTGAACAGGTCCTCTTGGTATTTTTGTCATGGTCCCTTTTCAGGTGTACTGTTCAAGTGTTTATTTCATTCTTGTGGCACTGTTTATCTTTTTAATGTTTAATTAATAAAGAAAGGTAAAGATAGCAGGTTCGAATCCACTTCCTTCAATTTTTTTCACCATTTGTTTTCTAAAAAATATTGAGTATTTCTTATTCTTGTAATAGAAGTTTCATCTCAAAAGTTTATGTTTTTCACTATAAATGACGTATTTTCTGTAATTTTTGTTCCAAAGGTTGTTCCAAAGGTGGTTCATGATGTGGGTTCCTGTAGTAATGTCCTAGTTCATGAACCACAGGCAACGTATGAGTGGCCAAGTAAGTGGTCCCGACAGTCGGGATACCAGTTACTTTGGAATAAGGCTGGGCATCTCGGACATATTCTGAGTCGTGGTCACCTTTGTGCTCAGACGGCAAAGACTACCAAATCCACCGGTTAGTCCCTCAGCCGTTAGGGGTAAAACCCAATGGGACTCGGGGCAAGTAAGGCTAGCAACCTGCTTCCCTGGTACTTTAAATATGATGCTGGCAACAATCAGAGCAAAATACCTCGAACCTTTGGAGGTGACGGAGTCCCACCTCTAACTGACAAACCAGGGACTCCTAAGATACGACTTGGCAGACAAATGGTAATGAGATGGGGAGCTATTAATATCAATGGGGGCTACTCTGGGAAGAAGGTAGAGCTGGCAGAGGCTGCAAGTAAGATGGGACTGGACGTTTTAGCTGTTAGTGACATTCGGGTAAGGGGTGAGAAAGAAGAGGAAGTGGGAGAATACAAGGTCTACCTGTCAGGAGTCAAAGCAGGAATAGCACAATGGGGTGTAGGGCTTTACATCAGGAAAGAAATGGAACCCAGGGTAGTTGCAATAAGGTATGTAAACGAACGACTGATGTGGATAGATTTGACAGTGTCTAACAAGAAAATTAGGATTGTGTCAGTATATTCGCATTGTGAAGGGACAGATCAAGATAAGATGGATAGTTTTTATGAGGCACTCAGTGATGTAGTTGTTAAAGGACAAGGACAGTGTTCTGCTCATGGGTGATTTTAACGCCAGGATTGGAAATCGAACAGAAGGGTATGAAAAGGTTATGGGTAAATTTGGAGAGGATATGGAGGCCAACAGGAACGGGAAACAACTCTTGGATTTCTGTGCCAGTATGGACTTAGTAATCACAAATTCCTTTTTTAAACATAAGAACATTCACCGGTATACTTGGGAAAGCAGGGGAACCAGATCTGTCATTGACTATATAATAACAGATCAGGAATTCAGG
The DNA here is from genome assembly GCF_023898315.1 of Schistocerca nitens. Lineage (NCBI taxonomy): Eukaryota > Metazoa > Arthropoda > Insecta > Orthoptera > Acrididae > Schistocerca > Schistocerca nitens. Next base: position 845,423,546 of record NC_064617.1, read on the forward strand.
AAGGCTGTGAGGGACATACGTGTATTCAGGGGATTCTTTGATGACACTGATCATTATTTAATCTGCAGTGAAATTGGGATTGTGAGGCCGAAAGTGCAGGAGGTCACGTCCATATGTAGGAGGATAAGAGTGGAGAAACTTCAGGATAAGGAAATGAGGCACAAGTACATAACAGCGATCTCAGAAAGGTACCAGTTAGTTGAATGTAGTCAATTACAGTCATTGGAAAAGGAATGGACAAGGTACAGGGACACAGTACTAGAAGTGGCTAAAGAATGTCTTGGAACAGTATTGTGTAAAAGTAGGATGAAGCAAACAGCTTGGTGGAATGACACAGTCAAGGCAGCCTGTAAAAGGAAAAAGAAGGCCTATCAAAAATGGCTACATACTAGAACTCAGGTAGACAGAGAAAGTTATGTTGAAGAAAGAAACAAAGCCAAACAGATAATTGCAGCATCCAAGAAGAAATCTTGGGAAGACCTTGGAAACAGGTTGGAGACTATGGGTCAAGCTGCTGGAAAACCATTCTGGAGTGTAATTAGCAGTCTTCGAAAGGGAGGTAAGAAGGAAATGACAAGTATTTTGGACAGGTCAGGAAAACTGCTGGTGAATCCTGTGGATGCCTTGGGCAATGGAGGGAATATTTTGAAGAGTTGCTCAATGTAGGTGAAAATGCGATCAGTAATGTTTCAAATTTCGAGGTAGAATGGAATAGGAATGATGATGGAAATAGGATCACATTTGAGGAAGTGGAGAAAATGGTCAATAGATTGCAGTGCAATAAAGCAGCTGGGGTGGATGAAATTAAGTCGCAACTCATCAAATACAGTGGAATGTCAGGTCTTAAATGGCTACCAGGATAACTGAAGTGGCCTGGGAGTCGGGACAGGTTCCATCAGACTGAACAAAAGCAGTAATCACACCAATCTTTAAACATGGAAACAGAAAAGATTGTAACAACTACAGAGGTATCTCTTTAATCAGCGTTGTGGGTAAAATCTTCTCAGGTATTGTTGAAAGGAAAGTGCGAGTATTAGTTGAAGACCAATTGGACGAAAATCAGTGTGGGTTCAGGCCCCTTAGAGGTTGTCAGGACCAGATCTTTAGCTTACGGCAAATAATGGAGAAGTGTTATGAGTGGAACAGGGAATTGTATCTATGCTTTATAGATCTAGAAGAGGCATATGACCGGGTTCCTAGTAGGAAGTTATTGTCTGTTCTACGATATTATGGAATAGGAGGCAAACTTTTGCAAGCAATTAAAGGTCTTTACATGGATAGTCAGGCAGCAGTTAGAGTTGACGGTAAATTTAGTTCATGGTTCAGAGTAGTTTCAGGGGTAAGACAAGGCTGCAACCTGTCTCCACTGTTGTTCATATTATTTATGGATCATATGTTGAAAACAATAGACTGGCTGGGTGAGATTAAGATATGTGAACACAAAATAAGCAGTCTTGCATATGCGGATGACTTAGTTGTGATGGCAGATTCGATTGAAAGTTTGCAAAGTAATATTTCAGAGCTAGATCAGAAATGTAAGGACTATGGTATGAAGATTAGCATCTCCAAAACGGAAGTAATGTCAGTGGGAAAGAAATATAAACCGGTTGAGTGCCAAATAGGAGGAACAAAGTTAGAACAGGTGGACGGTTTCAAGTACTTAGGATGCATATTCTCACAGGATGGCAACATAGTGAAAGAACTGGAAGCGAGGTGTAGCAAAGCTAATGTAGTGAGCGCTCAGCTACGATCTACTCTCTTCTGCAAGAAGGAAGTCAGTACCAAGACTAAGTTATCTGTGCACCGTTCAATCTTTCGACCAACTTTGTTGTATGGGAGCGAAAGCTGGGTGGATTCAGGTTACCTCATCAACAAGGTTGAGGTTACCAATATGAAAGTAGCTAGGATGATTGCAGGTATTAGTAGATGGGAACAATGGCAGGAGGGTGTCCACAATGAGGAAATCAAAGAAAAACTGGGAATGAACTCTATAGATGTAGCAGTGAGGGCGAACAGGCTTAGATGGTAGGGTCATGTTACACGCATGGGAGAAGCAAGGTTACCCAAGAGACTCATGGGTTCAGCAGTAGAGGGTAGGAGGAGTCGGGGCAGACCAAGGAGAAGGTACCTGGATTCGGTTAAGAATGATTTTGAAGTAATAGGTTTAACATCAGAAGAGGCACCAATGTTAGCACTGAATAGGGGATCATGGAGGAATTTTATAAGGGGGGCTATGCTCCAGACTGAACGCTGAAAGGCATAATCAGTCTTAAATGATGATGATGAAGGTTTCCTCAGTGGCCAGAAATGTTATCGTGAGCGCCAGCCCATGTCATAAAGTGAGAGTGAGTTACACACTGGAATTTTTTGCTATTGTGAAGTTTCTGTAAAATACAAGTATCTGGATTGGATTTATGGACTGGCTCATGTTTGCCGATGGCTTGCCGGTTAATATATTTTCAATGATGGACGAAATTTCGAAGCGAATCTCGATCTTTGAGATCTACGTGATGAAGTTCGTTATTTGCGAGAACCGGTTGTCAATACAGCGTCGATAATATGCATATTGTGCATGCGCAAACTGACTTAAGACACTGTACCATACCTACAGGTGACAATTATTGGGCTATATGAAAAAAAAAAACGTAAATTAGTCACAAACTACAACGTGCACAAACTTTATTCCACATGTAAACGTCACTACAGACATTCGGATTTAGGTTATAACATTTTTGATGTGCCTGCCATCATTGGTGTTGATGTGCCGCAGATGAATAGCGATATCCTGCATGAACCGCTGAAGTGCCGTAACGTCGGTGCTGTCGATGACCTCCTGAACGGCTGTTTTCAGCTCAGCGATGGTTTTGGGGTTATTGTTGTTCACCTTGTCTTTAAATATAGCTCCCACAAAAAGGAATCACATATGTTGAGATCCGGAGAATACGGCGGCCAATCGAGGCCCATGTCAATGGCCTCTGTGTACCCCTGAGCCAGAATGTGGTCCCCAAAGTGCTCATCCAGGACATCAAACACGCTCCTGCTTCGATGGGTTCGAGCTTTGCCAAGCATACTGCCGAAATCAGGGTCACTTTCAATAATGGGCATGAAATCATCTTTCAAAACTTTCACGTACCATTTGGTAGTCACCGTGCCATCAAGGAATACCCCACCGATTATTCCGTGACTGGACATTGTACTCCACGTAGTCACCCGTTGACGGCGAAAAGACTTCTCGACCTCGAAAAGCGAATTCTCAGTCCCCCAAATGCGCCAATTTTGCTTATTGACGAACCAATCCGAATGAAAGTGGGCTTCGTCTTTAAACCAAACAACAATGTGCATACTAATTCCCATCATACCCCGCGGCCTACCATGCAGTTTGAACGTCCTAACGCAAACCCTTCAGAGGTTATGACGATTTTATTTCATATAGTTCAATAATTGCCACTCTGTATATTCAATTTAAAACCAAAAATGGGATGAAAACTCAATTGAGATAACCAATAACGTCTACTAGTATGTACAGGAGATAGGCAGAATAATGTGAACAGTGGAATGGGATGGTTGTGTTTGATGGTCAACTACGCAGGTAAGGCACATATCGCGCTGTACTGTGCGTGTTCAGTATGGACTGGGCATCAGTGCAAGTTGCGTACACTTTGTATTTGCATTTAGAGGCCGAGGTCGACGTCCAATGAAAATCCTAACATTGTTCGGAAGAGGGCAGATTGTGGGGGTCCGATTAGCTGGAGCATCAGAAGCCAAGACAGCCAGCTTGTTGAATATTTCAAGAGCAAATGTTTCAACAGTCATGACGAGCTACAAAAACATGGAAAGACATCATGGTGTAGACGTAATAGTGGGCGCAAATCAAAACTAAATGACAGAGGTCGTCGTACGATAACAAGACTTGTGTAAAAGCTGCACAAAACTACGGCGGTTAATGTGACTACAGAGATCAAGAGCCATTTTCGAGACCCCGTATCTATCCACACTGTGCGCCGAGAACTCCATAAAGCGAATATTCATGGACGAGCTGCTATACCGAAACCATTAGCGACGATAACCAACGCAAAGAAGCGTAAAACATGGCATCAGGAGCATAAATCCTGGACGACTGATCAGTGGAAATACCTCATACGGTCCGACGAGTCAACGTTTTTGTTATTTAAAATATAGGGCTTGGTTTGCGTCTGGAGAACGTCAAAGGCAGCCTACAGTCCCGATTGCTTGATTCCAACGTTTAAACATGGAGGTAGAAGTGTGATGGTGTGGGCAGCCACAATGATGCCATATTTCAGCACGATAATGCACCCATTCACACAGTCAGGACAATCGTGGTGTGAGGAGCATGCAACTGAACTGTAGCTTCTTACCTGGCCAGCACAGTCCCCAGAATTGAGCATTATCGAACCCTTGTGAGCAGTATTGGAGCGCAGACTGCAGAGCAGATTTCCGTCTCGCTCGTCAATACAGGAGTTAGAAGAGGTTCTGATCGAAGAGTAGCATAACATTCCACTGGAAATTATACAATCGTTATATGCTAAAATTTCAAGAAGAATCGCAGCTGTGTTACGGGCAACTCTGGGTCCAACCCCTTATTAATAAATCATTCCCAAGTAAGTACAGGTGTATACATTATTTTGCCTGTCCCATGTATCTCAGCATTATGTGGTGTTCCTCTACCAGCAATTCACTGTTCACGCCACCGACGAGTCAAGAATCTTCTTCGCGATTTTCTCTGCTCTTCTTCGATAGTCGCTAACAGAGATAACGCAGCTGTTTTACGTGCGCCCATTTTGTTAAGGGAACTGTGTGGTCTGGAACCCAAATAAAGGCGACAACGGCCGCTGGAGAACGCTGAGAACGCAAGTCACGGTTACCAGCTCGTCCCGTGTCTCGACGGTGCTGGCCCTCGTGAGGGTGGGTGTCCCGTCCGCGGACGATAGAGATGAACAACAGCGTCAGTCTACTCCATAAAATGTCATAAAACTAGGTAAAACGAGATCGTGCATGCGGTACTGAACAGATTAACCATTTTGAGTAAGTGTTGTAAATATTGTGTGTGAAGTTATGAAATTTTATGTATGAAGTATATTTATTTCTCTATGTGCGTGACACTTCAATCACCCTGTAATACGATCCTCTTACAAATTTACCTTTTAGGAACTCGATTAACCGTGGCATTTCTCCATAACTATGGACACGCATTTTTCCCTATGTTCGTCGTCTGTTTGAGTGTTCGTATTTACAGGGTGACGATTACTGAACTGTTGTTGTTGTGGTCTTCAGTCCCGAGACTGGTCTGACGCAGCTCTCCATGCTACTCTATCCTGTGCAAGCTTCTTCATCTCCCAGTACCTACTGCAATCTACATCCTCCTGAATTTGTTTAGTGTATTTATCTCTTGGTCTCCCTCTACGATTTTTACCCTCCACGCTGCCCTCTAATACTAAACTGGTGATCCCTTGATGCCTCATAACATGTCCTACCAACCGATCCCTTCTTCTAGTCAAGTTGTGCCACGAATTTCTCTTCTCCCCAATTCTATTCAATACCTCCCCATTAGTTATGTGATCTACCCATCTAATCTTCAGCATTCTTCTGTAGCACCACATTTGGAAAGCTTCTATTCTCTTCTTGTCCAAACTATTCATCGTCTACGTTGCACTTCCGGACATGGCTACACTCCATACAAATACTTTCAGAAACGACTTCGTGACCCTTAAATCTATACCCGATGTTAACAAATTTCACTTCTTCAGAAACGCTTTCCTTGCCATTGTCAGTCTACATTTTATATCCTCTCTACTTCGACCATCATCAGTTATTTTGCTCCACAAATAACAAAACACCTTTACTACTTTATGAGTCTCTTTTCCTAATCTAATTCCCTCAGCATCATCCGATTTAATTCGACTACATTCCATTATCCTCGTTTTGATTTTATTGATGTTTATCTTATATCCCCCTTTCAAGACACTGTCCATTCCGTTCAACTGCTCTTCCAAGTCCTTTGCTGTCTCTGACAGAATTACAATGTCATCGGCGAACCTCAAAGTTTTTATTTCTTCTCCATGGATTTTAATACCTACTCCGAATTTTTCTTTTGTTTCCTTTACTGCTTGCTCAATATACAGATTGAATAATATCGGGGAGAGGCTACAACCCTGTCTCACTCCTTTCCCAACCACTGCTTCCCTTTCATGCCCCCTCGACTCTTATAGCTGCCATCTGGTTTCTGTACAAATTGTAAATAGCCTTTCACTCCCTGTATTTTACCCCTGCCACCTTCAGAATTTGAAAGAGAGTATTCCAGTTAACATTGTCAAAAGCTTTCTCTAAGTCTACAAATGCTAGAAACGTAGGTTTGCCTTTCCTTAATCTTTCTTCTAAGGTGAGTCGTAAAGTCAGTATTGCCTGACGTGTTCCAATATTTCTACGGAATCCAAACTGATCTTCCCCGAGGTCGGTTTCTACCAGTTTTTCCATTCGTCTGTAAAGAATTCGCGTTACTATTTTGCAGCTGTGACTTATTAAACTGATAGGTAATTTTCACATCTGTCAACACCTGCTTACTTTGGGATTGGAATTATTATATTCTTCTTAGAGTCTGAGGGTATTTCGCCTGTCTCATACATCTTGCTCACCAGATGGTAGAGTTTTGTCAGGACTGGCTCTCCCAAGGCTGTCAGTATTTCTAATGGAATGTTGTCTACTCCCGGGGCCTTGTTTCGACTCAGGTCTTTCACAGCTCTGTCAATCTCTTGGATTTTTAAATTGCACGGTTGACCGCGGGGTACGATGGGAATTAATAAGCGCATGCATGGTTTGGTTAGCGACGAAGCCCACTTTCATTTGAATGGGTTCATCAATAAGCGAAATTGGCACATTTGGAGGACTGATAATACGTGTTTCGCGATCGGGAAGTGTCTTCACCCTCAACGGGTGCAATGTCCAGTCACGGAATAACCGGTGCGATATTCCTTGATGGCACAGTGACTACCGAACGGTACGTGAAGGTTTTGGAAGATGATTTAAAGCCCATTATTCAAAGCGACCCTGATTTCGACAAAATCTGGTTCATGCAAGACGGAGCTCGACTCCATCGTAGCAGGAGAGTGTTTGATGTCCTGGAGGAGCATTTTGTGGACCGCATTCTGGCTCTGTGGTACCCAGATGCCACTGGCATCGGTTTCGATTGGGCGCCATATTCTCCGGATCTGAACACATGCAAATCCTTTTTATGGAGCTATATTAAAGACAAGATATACTGCAATAATCCCAAAACCATTGCCGAGCTGGAAACAACCATTCAGGAGGTCATCACCAGCATCGATGTTCCGACACTTCAGGGGGTCATGCAGAGACTATTCGTCTGCGCCACATCAACGACAATAATGGCAAGCATATCGAACATGTCATAAGCCAAGTACGAATATCTGTAGTGACGTTTACGTGTTGAATAAAGTGTGTGCACGCCGAAGTTTGCAGCTTATTTAGCTTTGTTTTCATATAGTGCAATAATTGTCACCATGTACGAGGGTTGGAACTTTAATAATGGCAACTATTTGTATACAGTTCGTACAAAATAGATACATATTTCAAAGTTTTACTGACCTTCAAAGTAGTCACCAGCATTGTGTATAACCCGTTGCCAGCGATGTGGAAGTCGTAGGATACTGTTAGCAGTGCCAGTTCTGTTGACAGTTCGAGCGGCGCTGTCTATTGCCCGACGAATTTGTAGCAGTTCTGAAGCGAATGTCGTGAAATGTTTCTTTCAGTTTAGAAATCGAGTTGAACTTACGAGGGCTTAAGTCAGGGTTGTGCCTTAGGTGGTGCAGCACTTAGCAGCCCCATCGGTCAAACAAATCCCTAACACATTACACTGTACGTGATTGAGCATTGTCCTGCCAAATGATGGTCAGGTCCTGCAGAAAGTGTCATCACTTCTGTCTCTATGCTGTTCATTTTTGGAACACAGCCCACGACCAGCTTAGAGACAGAAATGATGACACTTTCTGCAGGACCTGACCATCATTTTTCAGTACAATGCTGAAGCACGTACAGTGGAAGCTGTTACTGATTTTGTTGACTGATGGGGCTGCTAAGTGCTATACCACCTATTGCACTCCACTGACTTAAGCCCTCGTAAGCTCAACTCGATTTCTAAACTGAAGGAAACACTTCACGGCATTCGCTTCAGAACTGCTACAAATTCGTCGGGCAATAGACCGCCCCGTTCGAACTGTCAACGCAACTGGCACTGCCAAGAGTATGCTACGACTTCCACATCGCTGGCAACGGGTTATATACAATGCTGGTGACTACTATGAAAGTCGGTAAATCTTTCAAACACCTATCTATTTTGTACGAGCTGTAAATAAATAGTTGCCACTATTAAAGTTCCAACCCTCGTATTTTAGTTTGTAAAGAGGAGAGTTACGCTGTCTTCACTTAGTTCTTAAAAATATTTCTTCTGTTACAAAACAATACCAGTGTGCAGTTCCCAAAAAAACTCACTTGTCTGTCGAGCCTACTGTCTGGTCCGCTTTCCTCTTAGAGGTGGATTATTCCAAGCAAAATTTACATCAGCCGCTGCATTCATGGCCACGTTAATTCAGACCGCACCGTGTGAGCGGATGCACGTGCTGCGAGCTTGCTTAAAAATGGAGGAGGACATCTCGTGGCCGCGACATTAAAATGCTCTCAATACCAGCGTTCCGCACGCTCATTTCCTCTCTCCTTCTTCATCAGAAAAAAGCCGCTTACCCGCCATCTTGCTCGTTTTGTAGCGGTTTATTCGAGGAAGAAAACGTAATATCTCTGAAGTTTTCTTTTTTCCCCATCCAGAGTCTGAGAGAAATGCTTATTTACTACGAGGCAACCGCCATTATTACCGACGTCTGCAGTAACATGTCGGCGAATGCAGGTACAATTCGTAATGCCACTCAAGAGCGAACTTTCTATTTAATTTAAGCTATTTTAGCTGCGCAGATGTTCAATAAATCACAAAATAATTTCATTTGGATGACAGTTGTATGAAATCTTAACTCGAAGAAAGGACAGCTCAATTTACGTAACTTGCGACGTGCCTGTTTCAGCATGAATGGAGCTACTCGGAATTTTGGCTTATAAAGCATGTGCAGCTTAACAAGGAGTCTTAATGCGGCATACATCAACAGTCACAAAAAGCCAGAACGCAATACAGACTCGAAAACAGTCGTTGAAATTCAAATATTGTTATTTTCCACCACAATGTATGAGCCTTATTAAAACAATCGAGACCACTAACTATATATAAAATGTTTACCATTAAAAATAAATGCATATGAGAAAATACCTTCGTCTTGACTTTATTCCTGAAACGGCGGACAATATTAGCAGGCGCATTCTTTGTGGAGTCTCTTAACAAGCTTTACCTTAACCACTCGAGAAAGAATGCCTAAGCTATACACTTTTATAAGACGAACATTCTTTTAGGGAGAGATACCGGTGCAACAAAAACAGGAAAGAGAAGCCGTATTAGTTCATAAAAACTTCGTTGTTATCTTTCAGTATTATATTTGGTCATGAAGTTTCCATCGTAATGTTATGGGAAAATGTACGTCTCAGTAATTGGTATAATCGTGTTAAATGAATAATTGTGATAGCGTGAGTCCATAGCATGAAAATACTGTGGAATGAATTTTAGATGAAAACATGTAACTGATTTATTATTTGACAATAAGTAATATAAATTCAATTACAACACAGATATTTGTAGATTACCAAAATAAAACACGGTTAACTCAAATGAACATTTCCTCCGATATCGAAACGAATTGACTTCAACCTACATTGATTATGCATCCATGTTAAATATATCTGTGTGCAGAAATCAAGCGAAATGTGGAAATATGGAACAGGTACGCCGTGTGATTTGTTGGAGTAGATGGGGTCACCCAAAGCGACACATGTTTTGAAGAAATGTCGTGACGACATGGAGTAAATCTTCAGTTGTGGAGATGGTACTTAAGTTCGTATTTGGATGGAATGGCGTGTCGGTTGACTGGATGGGATGATTTGTTTAGATTTGTTGAGAGAAGGGTTCGACTCACGTTTATAGAAGTAGGTCAGATAGGATAGATTGCTGATGTTGCAAAAAATGGTTCAAATGGCTCTGAGCACTATGGGACTTAATATCTCAAGTCATTAGTCCCCTAGAACTTAGAACTACTTAAACCTAACTAACCTAGGACATCACACACAGCCATGCCTGAGGCAGGATTCGAATCTGTGACCGTAGCGGTCGAGCGGTTCCAAACTGAAGCGCCTAGAATCGCTCGGCCACACCGGCCGGCCTGGTGTTGCAACGGTGCGGTTACATTGTTTTCCCTACCTACAGAAATGTCATCTCACCTTGCTGTGAGTTCTTCTTCTGCAATCCGGTCTGTTTCTTTTTTTTCTTTAAATAAAAGATCTCGACTGGAAAATCTGTAATGGAACCAGTCGATAGATAGTATATTGTTACTCTTTTCTTATATACAAAACACCCTCAAGTCCGTGCTAATCGGAGGTAGCAATTTCGACACTCATGCGCAATCACACTCACTCGAAATAGCCACCTTACGGTATTTAACTAAACTCTTTACCGGAAAGATTACGAAACACTTTGCACGAATTCGCAATTACGAATAAGGACGACCATCGGCTGTAGAATGGGATGACGACAATGAAAATTAGACCCAACCTTCCATATAATGTCAACTACGCGTCTACGAGCTGTACTCGTACATCCATTACGTATATTCCCGTACGGTGGAGGCATTTTACTTGAAAGTCGTTTGCCCGGTGTCGACGAATAAAAACGATACTGCAGTGCCTGTGTTCTGAATTCCTTCGGACATGCATGAATGACCGAAGGAACTTTGCATCGTAATTCAGAATAACACAGCACAGCAATGTCGTAGATTACGAAACGGATTGTCTACGACAGAATTCTCGCTCAAATATTACACAAATTGGCCACTACGAAAGCTACGCTCACAATCACGATTTGTGTAACAAACCACTCGGATTTTATTTCATTCAAAAGTCACGGTTCACACATAAGGATTGGAATTTCGCGCACTAGTCTTTCAAACCCCCCATGAACCATGGACCGTGCCGTTGGAGTGGAGGTTAGCGCGCCTCAGCGATAGAGGTAGCCGTACTGTAGGTGCAAACACAATGTCGTTTCAGGAGAAAAAAAACTGGCGTTCTACGGATAGGAGCGTGGAATGTCAGATCCCTAAATCGGGTTGGTAGGTTAGAAAATTTAAAAAGGGAAATGGATAGGTTACAGTTAGATAAAGTGGGCATTAGTGAAGTTCGGTGGCAGGAAGAACAAGACTTTTGGTCAGGTGAATACAGTGTTATAAATACAAAATCAAATAGGCATAATGCAGGAGTAGGTTTAGTAATGAATAAAAAAATAGGAAAGCGGGTAAGCTACTACGAACAGCATAGTGAACGCATTGTTGTAGCCAAGTTAGACGCGGAGCCCTCGCCTACCACAGAAGTACAAGTTTATGTGCCAACTACTTCCACATATGACGAAGAGATTGAAGAAATGTATGACGAGATAAAGGAAATCATTCAGATAGTGAGCGGAGACGAAAATTTAATAGTCATGGGGGACTGGAATCCGATAGTAGGAAAAGGAAGAACAGGATAAGTAGTAGATGAATATGGAATGGGGGTAAGGAATGAAAGAGAAAGCCGCCTTGTAGAATTTTACACAGAGAATAACTGCATCATAGCTAACACGTGGTTTAAGAATCATGAAAGAAGGCTGTGTAAGTGGAAGAGACTTGGAGACACTTGAAGGTTTCAGATAGATTATATAATGGTAAGACAAAGATTTAGGAGGTTGTGGTTGGCAGGAGAGCCAACACCGTGTTACTAGAGGAGGCCGAAAAGCATGCGTTTTAGCTCACGCAGGCTGGCGTGAGGTCTGGAACAGGACAAGGAAATTAGAATTTAGAAAAACGGACGTAGCTGGTGGAATACTTTAATCCATTAATGATGAACGTCGCTTTTGACGGTACATGATTCACAATATCAATAGTACCTGAACATGGCGCCTTGCTAGATCTTAGCAAATAACGTAGCTGAAGGCTATGCTAAACTATCGTCTCGGCAAATGAGAACGTAAGTAGGCAGTGAACCATCGCTAGCAAAGTCGGCTGTACAGCTGGGGCGAGTGCTAGGAAGTCTCTCTAGACCTGACGTGTGGCGGCGCTCGGTCTGCAATCACTGATAGTGGCGACACGAGGGTCCGACGTATACTACCGGACTGCGGCCGATTTAAAGGCTACCACCTAGCAAGTGTGGTGTCTGGCGGTGACACCACATTGGAACCATGTTTTAAGTTGTAAGACATTTACAGGGGCAGATGTGGACTCTGACTACAATGTATTGGTTACTGAAGAAACTGCAAAAAGGTAGGAACTTAAGGCGATAGGACCTGGATAAACTGAAAGAACCAGAGGTACCAGAGAGTTTCAGAGAGAGTATTAAGGAACGATTGACAAGAAAGCGGGAAATAAATACAGTAGAAGAAGAATTGGTAGCTTTGAGAGATGAAACAGTGAAGGGAGCAAGGATCAAGTAGGTAAAAAGACGGGGGATAGTAGAAATTCTTGGTTAACAGAAGAAATAATTAATTTAATTTATGAAGGATGTAGAGCCATTATCACTAGGGGTGAGAAAGATATTGCCTACAGGAAAATTAAAGAGAGCTTTGGAGAAAAGAGAACCACTTGTATGAAGGTCAAGAGCTCGGATGGAGAACCAGTTCTGAGCAAAGAAGGGAAAGCAGGAAGGTGGAACGAGTACATAGTGGGTCTATACAAGGGCGATGTACTGGAGGACAATATTGTGAAAATGGAAGAGGACGTAGATGAAGATGAAATGGGAGATATGATACTGCGTGAAGAATTTGACAGAGCATTGAAACACCTAAGTCGAAACAAGGCGCCGGGAATAGTCAACATTCCATTAGAACTATTGATACCCTTGGGAGAGCCAGTCCTGACAAAACTACCATCTGGTGAGCAAGATGTATGAGACAGGCGAAATACCCTCAGACTTCAAGAAGAATATAATAAATCAAATCCCAAAGAAATTATGAAGGTAGAGAGAGAAGGTCAAGGACTGAGACAGGGTTGTAGCCTGTTCCTGATTTTGGTGTGATGAATGGCAGCCAGTTCTAAATGTGTAAATGTGGAAGTTAATGCGGATGAGTAGGGAGAACAAACCTGTAATGTTCAGTTACATTATTACTAGTGTCCTGCTTGAAAGAATTAAATCGCTTAATATCTTAATATAAAGTTAAAAAGCGATATGAAATGGAACGAGCATGTGAGAACTGTGGTAGGGAAGGCGAATGGCCGACTTCGGTTTATTGGGAGAATTTTACGGTAGAGTGGTTCACTTCTAAAGGAGACCGCATATAGGACGCTGGTGGGACCAACTCTTGAATATTGCTATAGTGTTTGGGATCCGCACCAGGTCGGATTAAAGGAAGACATCGAAGCAATTCAGAGGCGGACTGCTAAATTTTTTATCGGTAGATTCGAACAACATGTAAGTGTTACGGAGATGCTTCGGAAACTCTGATGGGAATCCTTGAATGGAAGGCGACGTTCTTTTCGAGAAACAGTGAAGAGAAAATTTGAAATAGAGAACTGTCATTTGAAGCTGACGATTCTACTGCTGCCAGCATACATTGCGCGAAGTACCACGAAGATAAGATTCGAGAAATTAAGGCTCATAGGGAGGCGCGCTCTATTTACGAGAGGAACAGGAAAGGAAATGACCAGTTGTGGTACCGGGTACCCTCTGCTGTGCACCGACAGTGGGTTGCGGAATAAGTATGTAGATGTAGATCTGTCATGCTGGAACCCTGCCTTGTCGTCTCTATCTGTTCGCTACTGTCCGACCTAAACAGGCGCGATACAACGCGACCCGCCTCAGTTTCATTGTCTCAGAATTTTTGCAATGGGATAGTGGGAGTATTTTAATATCTTTGGTCAGATAGTCAATGTGTTTAAGGCATTTCAGAAAATATTATGCTTGAGAGCAGGACTGGGAGAAATGGAAGTAATGTCTACGGTGGTAAATGAGGGAATCGTTGATAATGAAATTATCGAATGCTGAAAGGAATTCTGAGAATACGCAAGTAAGAAATGTGGGTCTGGAATATTTGCGGATGAGGAGACTTGGGTTGGTCAAGATTCCACTAAACTTCCTCTGCTGTCTTACCAGGAACAGATGATCAAAACAGTGCAGAAAGTGGGAGCTGAAGAGGTTACGAGTTCTTTGGGACGTGGAGGGGTCAGCGGGAACAGTGATGCAAGGAAAACAAAGGCTATAAATGGGACGTTACACAGCAAGGATGAATGGAATTCAGGATTTGACTAGTACTGAATCGTTATGGGTGTTATTTGCGAAATGTTTAAATTAGGTACGTACATTTTATTTCAGTTGGCAGGATTATTAGGGTATATTACAGGAGCTAGACAAAAATATGGAAACAACGCTAGAAATGCATACTTCAACTTAAATGAAGATGCTAGCCAAGATTGCAAGTTACTCTGTTCTATTTGACCACGAAAGGCACCTGCAATGTTCCAATGCGTTGCAAGCGGCAGTCGTAGTTAGAACGGTATTCTGTGTAGTTGCGAGTGCAGTATGTAGGAGCTAAGTGAAGTCTAACGTGGGCAAATAGTTGGTGCTAATATGGTGGGTGTTTCCACAAACAAGGTAGTCGAAGAGTCTGGTGTTTCAAGAGGCACCGTATCAAAGATTTACACCGCAGACGGGGTAAGCGGGAAAAAAATTATTCGCTACGTCACAACGCCGACAAAAACCTTTGTTGAATGGTCGTGAAGACGATCATAGAAGAGGATGCGACGAAAAATAAGAGGACGGCAGCTGCTAAATCCACTGCAGAACTGAATGTCGCATTCGAAAACTGTGTCAGCACTCAAATGACACGAATGCAGCTTCATAAGCAGGGAATTACAGGACGGGAAGTAACTGCAAAACCACTCAACAGTAATGCAAATGCCTGCAACAGGAAAGCTTGGTGCTGAAGCCATAAAACCTGGAATGGAAAGAAATACAAAAGAGTCATTTGGTCGGATGAGTCTTGTTTCACATTAATCCCAACTTCTGGCAGAGTTTATCTCCCAAGAGTGAAACATGACGGATATTCTGTGATGATTTGGGCTGCCATATCGTGGTTTTCCACGGCCGGCTCGATTACTCTGCAAGGCTGCCTTACTAATAAGGACTATGTGACCATTTCGGCCGATCAGATCCAATTCAAGATACAACGTCTGTTGCACAATTGTAATTGTGTATTGCAGGGCGATAGAACCCCTGTGCATGCAGCTCGCATTGTTCAGGACTTGTGAGCACTATGACGAAGCTTTGCCCCCTCCTTGGCTAACACTGCCTTCCATATCAAGTATTACTGAGGCTTTGTGGTCTGCTTTCGAGAGAAAGGCGTGTGATCGCTATCCAGTCCGTCGTCGTTACCTAAAGTGTCACCATTTTGCAGGAACAATAGTATAAGAGTCTCTTGAAAACCATACAGGACCTCATAGGATGCAGGCTTTCACGACTGATATAGCTGATATTTGTACTAGTATTATGTGCATTAGGCAAGTTCAAAAGAATAATTCCCTGTCTAATGTTTGACCTTCCACTTGTTATGTCCCAGAACAGTATATCAGGTGGACACTAACAATTCTTCCAAGTTATACCTTGGCTCCCAGAAGCTGAATCGCCTTTTAGGGGAAATGCTGAGCGAGTTGCGGCAAATGCGGAAGTTTTTGCAGCATGGAGGAACGACTGAGCGCCCAAGTCTACAAGCGAAGCGTAATGGCATCATGGAAGCCGAGGGGAACTGTCATACTAATCACAAAGCAGGGTTTCGTAAGGAAAGTGAGGTACAAATGAACAGTAAGTATATATGTGTTGAACAAGCAGAAAAGAGCCTCTGAAAGATGAAGTTGCTAATGTCTGAAGTCACTAGGAAGAAAAACCAAGATATATGGTGTCATAGCCATCAGACTGCCCCAGAGCGCATGGGAAGCGTCGTCATATGTACTCCACCATTTTCAACAAATGCCTGATTGCTGAATGCTGATTGCTGACTGCCCAGTGGCTATCTGTTTGCAGCTGTCCAGTAAGAGGGGAAGCTATGGATGGCGATCCCTGGCATACCTAGCTATCTTCGATCTTTTATGGAACTATGAGTGCATCAGGAAGTACGCTGCTGCTGCCATCTGTACTGACAACTTCCGAGGCAACACTGATGGGGCACAGAGGCTATCGTCCCACTGCAGGATTTTTAGAGACTTCACCTGTGTGACCTGGATGCTGTCTGTCATCCGTCTTCGAGAGGGAAGGCACTGCAGCAGCTCACCCTGTTCCCGAGGCTGACGTCGTTGCTGCTGGCTCCTGTTTCCTAAATGGGGGCTTAGAGCTGACCCCTGCAAGCCAGCCAGTACTTCAGGTGGACCTGGAGCGAGAATCCTGAGTGTAAATCTTCGACATCAACGAGAGCACCTTGGAGATAGCTACGCAGATCTGGAGGTCGCCGGATTTCACGGGTCGACGGTTGCCCCATGACGTACTGTGAGTCGAGCACACACTGGCTTTCTGCTACTAACGATGCGCTGCTCTGCAGGCCCAGCCGTTGCACAGAGCTTTGGGGGATAATCCTGTATTACTGCCTAATAAATGTGTTATTGTCAATGATGGTGTTTTGGCGCTCTCAAGCGTAACTGGGTCCTCACCACTGCATCCCGTCAGACTCTCTTCTGACGATAGTAGGAGTCTGGGACCAGACTCCTATACAATGCTGGAGATATCATCAGATGCTTTAACGTCTCAGAAAGCCAAACTGTTTATTTGTACCCGCGCAACGTTCAGTACTGTGAGTGTGTGTGTGTGTTTTTTTTTGTCAAGTTGCGCAATGGATTGATAAAACAAGTACCCTTTGGCTCCTGCAAGAAACAATTTCCACCTCACACTACTACAGAATTCATACAGACGCTCCTAATGTACCAACAAGAACTGCTAATAACATTCAGGAACCAAATATCTTCTGGAGTCGTCCGCTGTAAGGAAAAGACACAAAAATATTCTATATCCTTACGTAACTAGTGGATTACTTGGGTACTGGAGTACTGCTAGTTAGTGTAAGAAAAACATTAAACGAACGAAAAATATTATTTACTGCAAAAAAATTTTGAGAAATCAAGTGAAACTTCTTCTTATAAAAATTACCAGGTTCTTTTCGGAACAGTAGATTGCCTCTTATGGATAGGAATGCTGTTAATTTACAAAGTATGGAAAGGTTCTTCTCTCCCTTTTCTTTAAAAATGTTATGTACTCAGCAGAACAGCTGAGAGCCGCACCTACACAACTTGAATAACTTCTCTAGATATGGTCAAGGCTGTCTCGTGAGAAATGTAATGGAGAGTACTCTGATGGAGTACAGATGGGGCTCACATATGCCGTAGCGGACAATACCGTGAGCTGCGACGACTGCTGTCTGCGTCGCTCATTGCTGACAAATAACACAACTATCTCTTTCTATCTGGATTGACCTTCGCCAATCAAACTCTCCCTACGCCTTGATGAAGTCAAGGACTCCTATCCGCCCCTAGGCTAACTATTGGCATGGTACACTGGTGAGATAACCAGTCCACCGCAATGCTACTTAATATTTGCTCACAGGTGTTTAATTAGTACTCTGTCCATGTTCACACCGCACAGTAAGTGTGGCGGCCAACACAGCGAACAATGCTTAATCGCGAGTGACTCAGTATAGAGTATCACTCCAATTTGCTAACGACAGAGGTGCTCTCCCAGTGAAGTACTGAGGAGAGACTTTGTTCCTCACCCTTTGCGTACACATATGAGTGCACTCGCTCTCGTTACGTGTTCGTGCTCCAAGAGCGACAACGAAACGGCCCCTTTTTCTGAAAAGTTGCAAGTGTATATCATTTGCTGTCTTCCCTCACTCCTCTGGTTCTTTGCATCAGAAATATTCTGCCAGTCAGCGTTGCTCTTTTAAATGGGAGAATGACATTTCGTTTATGTCGAACAATGTGGAAAGATGTAGAATGTCCATTGGGCGTATACTGTCCTCCTGTGAGAACTCCATAACTACGTAGTTGGTCCATCAAAAAATCCGTCTTCTGGGCGCTCCCACACAATGTAGCGGAATTTGCTTTAAAGTCGAACACGGGGGTTGTTATCCTTTCACTCTGGCGAAAGCTGTCCTCTCTCTGGGCAGTCGTTCCGGCTGAAGTAGGTGTACACTGACCCACCCCTCTGAAGGGACGGGCCTCCCAGCGGGCCAGTCGCCACCCTAGAACGAAAATTCCTGTGGCCGTCATGTTGAGTACGCCAGCCTCGACTTTTTCAACCTCAGTGCGCACTTGCGATCTACTTATTAGATTTGCATATCGCTTACATGAATTCACACAAAATTGACTCTACCGTGTCGAGTTTGGGTTCGAATGAAGCGTCTTGACGTGCAGAATACGATTGTGAGGACGGAATATGTAAGAAATGAAGGTCAGGAGACCACACCACCTTACAGTATGTGTCGCCATCAGACCGCTGCTAAGATCGTGGAGTTGCAACATTGTACACTATGGAGCTTGTAATGGAGCAAAGTTCATTCATTTTATTTAGCACCAAGGCCCACGACTTGAAATTGTTTTTGTGCTTTTATATTTCTATGACCTCTCTGTACATACTAGCGTAGCAATCATTGGATTGTGCCACAGTGTCAGAGAAAGGGATTTGATGGTTTTACCATCTTAGACTGTAATCTGCTACTATTTATTTAATCGTTTTGCCCGGACGACTATTGCTCTTGTGTCTAAAGGTGAGTGTTAACGCTTCTTTTTGTAGTTCCTATGTGCACTTGGCAGCAAGTGTACGGGGTTTTATATATTCGTACTCAGCTGCAGCAAGTGGTGGGCGTAAGTCATTTGCAGATTTCAAATATTTGTGCATATTTTCTGTTGGTTTAAACACTGTATCAATGCCATGTTTTCTAAGTACTGTGCTGATGCGATCCATGAAAGTTTTTACAAATAGAAGAAAAACCTGCTCTTTAGTTGATTCTTTTGCAAGAGAAGTTCTAGACCTTCCAGAATGTAGTGCCGTTTTTTTAAAGGCCGCTCTTAAATGATCGAGCTCGTCTTTCAGGTACTAAAAGGATCTGTGAACCACAGACCCGAGCTCGTCTTTCAGGTACTAAAAGGATCTGTGAACCACAGACCGATAAATCGGCGGTAGCAGGTCAAGCACTAGGATCGGAAAATCACCAAAGTCATTTCCTTGACACTGTGGTTTTAGCAAGATTTAATAATTGCTACGGCCCGCCGGAATGGCCATGCGGTTCTAGGCGCTACAGTCTGGAGCCGAGCGACCGCTCCGGTCGCAGGTTCGAATCCTGCCTCGGGCATGGATGTGTGTGATGTCCTTAGTTAGGTTTAATTAGTTCTAACTTCTAGCCGACTGATGACCTCAGAAGTTAAGTCGCATAGCGCTCAGAGTCATTTGAACCATTTTGAACCAATAAATGCTACGCTAGGATGTGCAGACGGGCGATAGAAGTACAAAAGCACAAACCAATTTCAGCAGAAGAGAAGAAGAATTGAAATTAGACAAGGTGTGGGCCTTAGTTCTGAAAGAAACAAACAGCACCCACTCTTCCCTACTACAAGCTCCATAGCATACGTCAGTGGCGATTATGTGATCTTAGGCAGCAGTCTCATGACGTCACAAACCGAGCGCTGCATGGATAAAAATTAACAATTCGGATTGCTGAGCTAAATTGAGTCTGCAACACCTTCCTGAGTCGTTAAATCGTCTGGTGATGTCTCCAGCACTGGAAGACGAAACGTGAAATAGACAATTGTGCCTAATGCCCATAATGCAAATACCAGCATACCATATACATACAGGACCTGTATTTATCCATTGCGAGACGACTGGATGCTGTTTTCAATGCAACAATTTTCTTACACCATATTAGGCATGGTAATATGTTGTTTGTTTTGTTTTTATACATTTTCATCCATTCTCTGCAGACTAATTTAGGATAGGATAAAGGAGTGAGATGGTAAGTTTGATAGGTGACGGTAATGAAGTCTGTGGCTGGACTTTAATCTTGTCTTTGTAGTAGAGTTTTGCTGTTTCGCATAGCTAAGGTGTTGGCGAGAAGTATTTTATGGGGAATATTTGGTGAGCGATGAGTAAAGATGTTGGTTGGTCAGAGGCATAGTGTAGTTGCTGCATGATGCCCTATCTGAGGTGCAATCAGTCGTGTGATGTGAAGAGGCTGATAAACGTAAGGTCCCTTCATTGAGCTCACTCAAAAAACGACCGTTAAGAGTCTGTTACAGTTTATCGTGGTCATTGTCACTCTGCACTTGCCTTCTATCCATGGATGAAGTGATCATATAGGCTCAATTGCAGTTAAAGTAGATAACAGACTTCGGCTCGTAGGTAGGATATTTGGATAGTGTATGAACGAGACTGCTTACAAAACACTTGTGCGACACTTTTTAGAACGTTGCTCAAGCATGTGGGGGCTATACCAGATAGGAGTAACAGGGGTGTTTAATGTATAGAAAGAAGGACAGTGGGAATGATCACAGGTTCGTGTGATGTACAGAACAGCGTCTTGGAAGCGCAGGAAAAACCTGACATGGCAGACGCTTGAAGATGACGCTAACTTAATGAGCTTCATCAGCCATGCACTTCACAGTGGTTCAAAATGGTTCAAATGGTTCTGAGCACTATGAAACTTAACATCTGTGGTCATCAGTCCCCTAGAACTTAGAACTACCTAAACCTAACCTAACCTAAGGACATCACACACATCCATGCCCGAGGCAGGATTCGAACCTGCGGCCGTAGCAGTCGCGCGGTTCCGGACTGCGCGCCTAGAACCGCTAGACCACCGCGGCCGGCCTTCACAGTGGTCTGCAAAGTATGGACATAGATGTACAGGGTGGGCGAGAAATAGCTCCCTAGTTTGAAATGTCATAAGTTTCGTGAATGTTGGTATTTATTAATGAACGTTGTTGTGTTTTGTTACAGGATCCCTGAGAATATCTTGACCGTCCGCAGCATCTTCTTACAATGGGCGACTAGTTGGCAGGAAAGTAAACTTTACAAGAGCTCGTCCAGGTCACTTCGCGTATTGAAGTGTGGTGATCTGTAGCCCTTATTCAACGATGGTAGCTCGCGGTCCTCACGTCAAACTCGATGCTAAAACTATTAGGAATTGTCGCACAAAATTAATGACATCTGCGTCAGTTGTAGACAAACCACGAGGAGGACGACCTCCGGTGGCGCGATCTCCAGAAAATATGGCGACAGTGGTGATTCATCAGTCGACACAACTGCCATTATTGAGCAGAAACAAATCCAGTGATGACAACTGAAAAATCACAAACTCTGCCGAAATTGACAGTCTGATGCGGTGTGACTGCGGATCGTCTCATTGATCCATTCATATTGCGAGGCACCATGAACAGCAACTGGTATTGCCAGATGCTGACTGGATGCCACTGATATCACAATGGGACAATGTTGTGGGGGTCCTCTTTCAGCACGGCTAAGCACTACCTCATTTTGCCTGCATCATTCGTGACTGGTTGGGACGGCGAGGATCTCTTCGCGGCCGCTACGGTCGCAGGTTCGAATCCTGCCTCGGGCATGGATGTGTGTGATGTCCTTAGGTTGGTTAGGTTTAAGAAGTTCTAAATTCTAGGGGACTGATGACCTGAGAAGTTAAGTCCCATAGTGCTCAGAGCCATTTGAGGATCCCTTGAAAGAAGTCACGACCTCACCCCTTGTGATCTGCTTGTGCGGCTGGGCCAAAGAAGAGGTGTAGCGAAAAAAACCCACGCACTCTGGACGAATTAGAGGAGAGGATCACCGTAGTCCTCAGACATGTACCTGTGACATTCCTGCAGAAATCGATTGATGGTATTCGTACACGTTTACGTCGTTTGGTCGTCTGCCCAGGAGCATATGTGGAATTGTAGCCCAAACATTACGGCCACTCCCACGGCGACGTTGGATGCTGCCTGGTGGCGTTGTGGGCTCGTGAGGCTGTAACAAAAGTGTGTAAGCGGATCAGACACGGATGGGGGATCACCGTAGCGAGTATTCCGAAAACGGTGAAGCTGCTCGAGTGATCGCATGCTACTGACGTGAGCATCTGCGGCAGGAAGTAGAAGGACAATAAATCTACCACTAGACGCTTAATGATTGGACGTCCACGGCTCTTCACAGAACGTGGGGTTCGGAGGCTTGTCTGCTCTGTAAAGTAGGATAGATGGTGATCTGTGGCATCTCTGCCGAAAGAGCTCAGTGTTGTTGCACGCACAAGTGTTTCGGAGCAACCTTTCATCGTACATTGTTGAACGTGGTGCTGTGCAGCCGACCACTCCTATGTGTCAAATGCTGACCCAACAACATTGACATTACGATTGCCGTGGACACGGGACTATCGGAATTCGACCGTCGATCAATGGAAACGTGTCAGCTCTTTGGATGGACCACATGCCAGTCCTCACAAACTGCGTCATCGAGGCAGGCTGGTGGGAGCAGTATTATGCTATGGGAGACATTCTGCTGCACTCGCATGGGACCTGTGGTAGTAATCGAAGACATATTTGGAGCCTCCACCTAGATCCGCTCATGCTTGATGTCTTCCTCGTCATCTTTCAGCAGCACAATTGTCCGTGTCTCGGAGCCAGAATCGTGCTATAGTGATGTGAGGAGCATTATAGTGAACTCACGTTGATGTCTTGGCGACCAAATTCGCCTGATGTAAATCCTGTGGAACCCGTCTGGGTCATCGCCGCGTACGCAGATCAGCTGCCCGTTATTTACGCGAATTACATGACATGTGTCTAGACACTCCACACTCCACAAACCTAACAAAAAAACTGTCGGATCCCTGATACGCAGAATCAGTGATGTATTTCGTTCCAAAGGCGGACAAACAAACTAGTAGGCAGGCTGTTATAATGATTTGGCTCATCAGTATATTCTCATGCTCCTGATAGGCGGCTACAATTTGTTTCGTGTGCAAATATTCATTAATACAAACTTATGGACGTAATAAGGAGCACCGCGCGGGATTAGCCGGGCGGTCTGAGGCGCTGCAGTCATGGACTGTGCGGCTGGTCCCGGCGGAGGTTGGAGTCCTCCCTCGGGTATGGCTGTATGTGTTTGTCCTTCGGATAATTTAGGTTAACTAGTGTGTAAGCTTAGGGGATGATGACCTTAGCAGTCCCATAAGATTTCACCCACATTTGAACATTTTTTAATAAGGAGCGACTTCTCGTCAACTATGTAGATGTAATGGCATACTGGCAGGTGAAGTTGAGGTCTTGTGTTGCTCACGCCACGAGGACTCATTCCACATTTGAGTATGCAGGTTAGCAGGCTCACGCGGCGCTCCGAGAAAGATCCGTTGCCTGTGGCCGCCTGTTCGAGCGGGATTATCCATAAAAGCGAGTCGAGCCTAGCTCGGTATACGTGGGTACACTGGCCGGATTGGTGTGGGGTCGCAGCTGGTCGTGCTTCTCCGCTGCAGCTGAGGCGGAGCTGTAATTCGGCAAGGAAAGCGACGCGACGGCCGATTACTGCGTGTCGCGCCCATGAAGTCGTGCGGCCGCCGTGTAAACACGACCGTCCGCTGCATATTCATGGCTCAATTATTGCCGATTATTCATACTAATCGGCGCGCGCGTGGGTGGCAGTGCGGCTGCTGCGGGCTGGGAGAGGGGGGGGGGGGCAAAGCGGAAAGTGGTGGGGGAAGGGGTGGGGCAACCGAGTGGGCAACGGCGCGCTCCGCGGCCCCTCCGGATGCGACGATAATTGAAGCGTGTGCAAAATTTAATTTCCATATTGAGTTACCGCTAATTCCATCGGACTTTTGCCGTCGCATCTTAAATGAGACGTGATGATTCTACAAATCAAAATCATTATAAAATTTGCAGCACGCGCGCGGGAAGAGTAATTAGCATCCGTCGGGTTACAATCCAGATTTCGTATAAAGTGAATAATTCGGCCGGCAGCAGAGAGAAATGACCAAATTCGATGGCGTAGGGTTTAAATTTTCTAGATGCGGAATGTGGTTTGCAGGAACCGTTGTGTCCGTAGGTTATCCCGACAGTGATGAAAAGCCAGTTTTCAGGCTCGGTGGGTTAATTCGCATGACAGAAATGGCTTTGGAGAGACATTTTGGTACGCAGAACCAACTTACCCAGTGGCGCCTAAATGATCCAACATTTGTTTCGGTATTAAATTTTTATGTTAGCCTATCAGTTATTGCTGTCTGTTATGTTGGAAGAAATGAGAGAAGCTCATGGAGATTATTTTATTTCCGTGCGCGCCAGTGCTGCCAAATCAGCTTTTTTAGAACTAACTCTGGCTCCTTTTTATTACCATTTAGCTAAAAAAATGAGTGAATTAGCTGGGTCCGCAAGTACGGCTTTTTTCATTTGGCTTCTTTTTCCCTTGGCGGTAGGGCAGCAGTAAAATTGATTAAAGGAAAATTATTTACTATGAACTAAGATGTGAAAACTTATTTCAATATTCCCTGAAAATTTATTATTACATTGGATTAAAAAGCACTATAAAGAAAACTATAGCTTTGTTGCTGTGTCTTATGGGACCGTCAGCGTACACACACAAAAGGCCAAAACGTAACTACGAAAAAGAAACAGCTGAGCGCCTTACTCGAAACGTTGTTACAGCACAGCTGACATCAGTAAAGTGTCACAACTTCAAATAATGCAGGAAGCTGTGGTAAGCAAAGGAGACATTGATTTACGCGGGATGAATCAGAAGTCACACGCTTCACAGTTGTAACAAACAACGTCCCAGTGACAGAACTGACGAGAGGAACAGCGAACTTCTTTTCAAAGGAGTAGCTTGCTACGTGCACAAACTAATGTAACATTACAGTGTAGTACTCTGAAAATTTTTCTGTGAGAAAAAGAAAGTTACAGGAATATAACTGACACGAAGATGTTTATTTAAATTAATTTTTGCGTCAAAATATCGAGGTTTTTTTTAAAATTTGTCGATATTTTATATGCATATTACAAAAGCAAAGCCGGCCGGTGTGACCGTACAGTTCTAGGCGGTTCAGTTTGGAACCGCGTGACTGCCACGGACGCAGGTTCGAATCCTGCCTTGGGCATGGATGTGTGTGATGTCCTTAGGTTAGTTAGGTTTAATTAGTTCTACGTTCTAGGGGACTGATGACCTCAGATGTTTAGTCCCATAGTGCTCAGAGCCTTTTGAACCATTTTGAACCTGCTTACTTTGTAATGAAAGCGGCGGTTTCAGTGTAAGTAGCCTGTTTATGTGTTTGTATGTTGGCAGCGCTATAGACTGCATTGATATCACTGACAGCGCCGTGCGCTCTCTGTAAGAGACTGTGTGGCTGGTCGGATTCGCAGTTAGAAGTGAATAGTCAGCAGTGATGGAGGTTAGAAGTTAATAATTATCAGTGTTAGAGGTTTGCAGTATTAGCGCGAACGGACGGTCTGGACGTGTGTCCGTCATGGAGATTAAATGAAAACGATAATGAAACTACTGACGATTATATAATTTTTCGAACTGGTTGTCACATGATTAATGTAAAATCTGCTAAATACATTGTTTGCTCTGCAACAACACCTTTCCTTTGCTAACCACATGCCTATTAGTAGTTCGAGCCTTCAGTAGTTAGAATCATTTATATATCTGGCTGTATTGGTGCTTGCTGTATTTCTGTAGTTCGTGTAATGAAGATTTTCTGCGAGGTAAGTGACTTATGAAATGTATGGGTTATTGTTAGGATTTCTTCTAATTCAGGGCTATTCTTTTGAGTTAATTTTAAAGCAGTCAGATGGCGTTATCCCTGAATATTGTGGGTAATTAAAGAATGGGAAAAGTTTGAGTTGTATTTGTCAGGAATAATTCTGTAAGTCAGTAATGAATTGATAAAGACAAACAAAGTGTCAGTACGTTCAATTTCACTCAGCAGTTTCAGAATTAAATAACGTAGAAGCTTCACCTTCTTAATTATTGCAGTTTAAGTAAAAAATATATTAAAAAAGAAGTTTTATCAGGCCCAGTTGACCCCGCCGTGGTACGGTTTTAAAATCGTTCTATGAAAAAAGTCATCCGTTGACACTAGCTGAAATAGTGTCTTCACAGTCTGCTGTCAGTATTTCTGCAGCTTTAAAGGACGTTGCCCCCATCTCCCCCACCCCCAACTCCGCGTGACTTTCCGCTGTTACCGGCACGTTCAGATGCGGCGCCCGTTGCCGTTAAGGCGCCGGCCGACTCACCCACCGAGAAGGTGGGGGTGGAGGGTTCTTCTTCCAATGGTGATGCTTTGAACGCTGACGATAATTACGGTTCTCGTTTCGCCAGGAATTACGAGGTTGGTTCTGTTGACTTTGAAATGAATGTTGCACCTGCGTCCTCTCCTACACACGAAGGAACGTCTGTTCCGGTGGGTTCCGATGATTTAAGGGAGACTTCGTCTGCTGTGTTCCGCCTTTCCAGTGTTCTAGTGAAATACCATCCCTTCCTCAATCTGCGGATTCTCTTCCAGGTAATCAGGTGGTGCAGCCAGCTTCAGACGCTGCACTGCCCGTCTCTTCTCTGTCTGATGATGAAGTTCACTCGCCTGGGTCGTGTTTGTAGCATTTCCACAACTTGTTGAGCCCCCTACACTTTCGCGTCAAGAAGTTATGTTGTCATAGAGTGGTGTGAAAAAAACCTTTATCAACATGAGCGTGCTGCGTCGCGACGAGAAAAACAAAGTAAGGAATGCGCACCTTCAAAAAGAAGAAGAAAAAAAAAGGTTCAAATGGCTCTGAGCACCATGGGACTTAACATCTGAGGTCATCAGTCCTCTAGAACTTAGACTTACTTAAAACTAATTAACGTAAGGACATCACACACATCCATGCCCGAGGCAGGATTCGAACCTGCGACCGTAGCGGTGGCGCGGTTGTGCACCTTCCTATGGAGATATTCAAATCCTGTACCTTCGTCTCCGTCATCTGCCGGTGCGGTGGAGAGCGGGGCGTGATGTGTATATATTTTTCTAGTTCCACGTTCATGCCTTACGTGTGTTAACTATGCAGGCTTACACGTTTCTTATCTTAATTGTTAACAGGACAAGCTCTGCATTATGGCTCTCTGCACTATAACACTTCATTTATGACTGTGTGTTTATAAGAAGTGTTACATCACGTGTTTTATCTCCCTGGGTATTCTACATTTTTTATGTTGCGCGTAAAAGTTCTACTGGCATGGCCGTGCCTTATAGAAACGGTATTCCGTTGACACACTTTGAAACGCTGGACGACGGTCAGGGTATAGGGTGTCGTTTTTGTGATCTCGTCTTAATTTTTCTTTATGCTCCATCAGGAACTGTCGTAAATATAATATGACCGCTCGCGAAACATTTTTATGGGGTTTGGGGGAGGGGGTGGGGGTGAGATTTTAACTGCGTCTTACGTCCTGTGTATCAGACTCCTCGCCGTGACTATTGTCGCTAACGTAATGACATGGTGGCGTTGTTGAGTCTACAGTACGCTTGGATCTGCAGATAGCCCACATTAGTGCGTTTTACGTATTTTACAGCTACTTCTAGTTGTCGACTGGATCGCTGTATTTGTCTGTTACCAATTATTGTAAACGGATATAATCCCTGCCAGCTTCACTGAACACTATGCTGCTTCAATGACTCTTAATCACGTTCCACAGCGAGTACATGTTTCTCGCCCTATTTGCAAGCTATATATTCTACATCCCCCACCCCTCCCCCACACCCACCCATGGACCTTGCCGCAGGTTCGAATCCTGCCTCGGGCATGGATGTGTGTGATGTCGTTACGTTAGTTAGGTTTAAGTCCCTTAATGCTCAGAGTCATTTTTGAACAAAAGCAAAATCTGAAATTGTTATATCTGCATTCGAAATACTAGTGCATCCAGAAATCATTTATCTAATGAGATGTATACGGGACGCCTCAAAATTTTTATTCTGTTGCGGTTTTCTCTTCGACTAATAAAGCCATTAAAATGAAACGTCGCACATGCATTTAAGATGTGATACAAATCCCGTGGAACAGTTATTTTCTGGAGTTGTTTTAAACTGAATTACATACCTGATATGAGTAAATATGAGCAAATTATTTTTCAAGAACTTAAATTGAAGGTAAAAGGGGAGAGAGAGGGGGGAGGGGGGAAGGGAAACCATCAAAATAATATCAGCGTTGGTTATATTTTGTCCTGTATGTGTATAAACATTGATCAAAATTTTCTTTATAATCTTGGCGTTGTCTAAAAATATCTATCTCACTGGATTTTCGTTTACTTCCCTCTCCCAATTAATTACGTTAAAAAGCCTAATTATTGCAAAAATAACACTGCACAGTAATATACCTTGTTTTATATCAGCTTTTTTCTGGATTTTTTGTAGATACATGTAGATGATTTTGTTTTGGAGAGGTGGCAACACTGCAGTGCACTGTTCGTGTATCGTTTCAAGAAGGCTGACAAAGGCAGACCGACTGTTGAACAGCGCTTTAAAACTGACCTATTTCTTCATGAAACGGAAGTGGTTTCGTGCACATTTTAAAATTCTATGGTCGTCCTCATTAAAAAAAAATAGACTCTACGAAACCGTTAATAGTGATGCTCTAGTGCTTGAGAGGAAGCAAGAAAGTTCTGACAATGTGCCTTCTCCACAGAATGTCAGAGCTGTCAGCGGTGCGGTACAGAGAAGCCCAAGAAAATCAACAATAAAATCAGCAGCACACACTGGGATTTCTAGGCGATCTGTACAGCGAAATTTAAAAACTGATTTGCCTTTATATCCGTACAAAATAGCTGTTGTCTAAATTAACGACGGACAACAAACATCAAAGAATGGCACTCGCTGAATAGGTTGTGAATCAAGGCGTATTGTTGAACAATGTTCAATTTTCGGATGAGGCAAGTTTTCTCCTTGATGACATTGTTAATGAACAAAATGTGTGCTTTTCGTCTTCCGAGAATCCAAATTCCAAAACTGCATCATAAAAAAAAATGTATCACCCTCCATTATACAGGCCGCTATCTCAGGTCACGAGATAATAGGGCATTCTTTTTTGAACGTAACAGTGAACAGTGAAGTAACCATGCTGCGTAGTAATTATTTCGCTCGGCTTCTCTTGAAGTAGTTTCAGTCAGAAAACCAGTGGTATACGCAGGACGGAGTCAAGCCACACGCAGCTAATGCTGTCTTAGACTACTTGCATGAAACTTTTAAGACAAATGTCATTTTAGATAGGTTTCCTAATCGTGATGCATGTGGACAAAACTGTCCCCCGAACAGTCGTGATTTGAATCAGTGTGATTTTGTTCTTTGAGAATTTCTTAAGGAAAAGATTCTCCGTAAATATCTTCGCACAGTGATGGGACTGCAAGTAATGATAATTGAGGTGTGCAACGAGATAAGCAGAACATAATCTTCAGTTATATTGTTAACTCTTATTTTACATTACGTATTTTGACTGAAATAGTTTTTTCCTTTACAGAAACAAGTGTTTGATGATTTCGCGCGGCATTACATTCCCTCCCAGATCGCGTGTTTAGTTGTGATTACCTACGAAAAGTAACTGTTCTTCCTGTCGAGTATCTAGATTTACATCCATAGTAGCAAAAGTTATTCACCATTTATGTTACTAATAAATTCCAAAAACAAGAAAAATCATGCAATATTAAAAAGTCGGTCTTAGAACAAGATGTACCCGTTCTGCCACCGCTTGAGTTCCAGCATCAAAATCAGGAGCAATGTTCTCCAACAACTCTTGTTTATTCGTCCTATGCAGAGCATCTTTTTGTCTACTTTCTTTCCTTTTCCGTGACATTTTAAACTCGCACCAAGTGGGACAATACAGTACTGTACAACACAGTGTAATTTGATAACTGACACCGTGTCAAGAGCTGCGTAAGACGGTTGGCTGGATTTAAATTTAATGATTGTTGTCGTCGTCGATTGCTGCCGTTATTACTTCCAGGGTATCGAATACTGTACAGCTGCTGTACTATAACAATGATCCGGCTGAACTGGACATGCAGATTAATGAGGACTGTACTATAATCGTAAATCTATCCCTCCTACAGAACCGTGGTTTACGTACACAACTAACAGCCATCATAAAGATGCGTTCCATCACGATAAATTCTGCAGTCACTTCTACAGGATAGATAGCAGACGCTCCTCAGTTCATTCCAATGATTCAACGGCAGTGATGATGAGATTAAGAGAATCATGAGGTGTCGACTGGCCGCCGCTTCGCCATTAGGACACCTCTCACCCGACCGCTGTCAGCTTTCCAGATCTTGGGGACGCTACTTCTCAGTTGGCTTCACGAGGCTGAGTGCACCCCATTCCACCCCGCCATTACGAAAAAATTCCTGTCAGTATCGGAAACCGAATCCGCGTCCTGCGCACTGCAATGAAACATGGTGCTGGCTCCCTTACGAATGATTTAAATCACCTATTCTTCTCGTGTAAACGGTTTGGTGGTGAGTAAGTCGCATTAAAAATACCAATTTTCGCACCTCTCTTAACCATAAAAAGCCGTGGATCGTTCTAACAAAAAATCGTGTCCAACAGATGGAAGGAAGTACGGGTCATACCAGTCTTCAAAATGGTAGCAGAAGTGTCACAGAACTTCCGTCCGATATATTTGACATCCATATATTGTAGAATCTTCGAAAATATTCTGAGCCCTGAAAGGTGATATTTCTGCGTAAGCAGAAGAAACTAACGATCAAAGTCCGAAAACAATTTATTGGACTGTTCAATTAACCAAAAGAAATTCTCCATGTACAACACCAACACAAAATAGTGATCCGTCTTCGAATCACAACTACATACAAGAATAATATAGAAAACAACAGAAATAATTTGCTACTCGTCTCCGCCAGAGACTTCTCCGGTATACTGAGCATAATCCACAGATCAGCGAGAAGATCCAAGCTGGGCTGCCGGGGCAGCAGCTATCCACGTCTACTGGCGGTCGATGAACTGCCGATGTGCGGTTTTTTTATTTTATTGTTATTTTAACACCTGAACAATCAGGTAGGCTGGCAGCGGCTTGCTACGCCGCTCTTCAGCCATAGTGGTGACAATAACAGTACAAGAACAGAGAATTAAAATGAACAGAGTGATGGGCAAAAAATAGTGGTCACAGATACACAAAAAACCACGGAGCCGTTCACACGCGACGATAACGACACTGAAAACACGTTGACACGGCGCACATAACACTGATGAATCCGACGGCACAAGTGAACGTAGAAGCGGGACGGCGGACACTAAAAACACAAAACGACGTCACACACACGAGACACAGATGACGATTATCTCCGGCGCGCGAAAGTCCACGTAGCGTGTGCGAGTCCGGGGACCTGCCAAGAGGGGAAGAAGGGTGAGGGCGGGTGGAGAGGGCGGAGATCCAAGCCGGATGGGCATAACAAAGGATAGGGCGGATGAGGGATTTATAGGTGTGGAGAATGGTGGAGGGGCCCAGACCCCACGTACGGCCGGAGAGGAGCTTGAGGAGACTGAGTCGGGAGCGTGCCTTGGCTTGGATTGTCCGGAGGTGGGAAGTCCAGGAGAGGCGACGGTCGAGGGTGACGCCAAGGTACTTAAGGGTGGGAGTGAGGGCGATAGGACGGCCATAGATGGTGATATAGAAATCAAGGAGGCGGAAGGAAGGGGTGGTTTTGCCTGCAATGATCGCCTGGGTTTTGGAGGGATGCCGATGTGCGGCTGAGCGCCGGCTTTTATAGCGCTTCGGCGGATGAGTACCTCGGACCTATTTTCCATCACGTGCTTTGACGTGTGAAAATACACTCCTGGAAATTGAAATAAGAACACCGTGAATTCATTGTCCCAGGAAGGGGAAAATTTATTGACACATTCCTGGGGTCAGATACATCACATGATCACACTGACAGAACCACAGGCACATAGACACAGGCAACAGAGCATGCACAATGTCGGCACTAGTACAGTGTATATCCACCTTTCGCAGCAATGCAGGCTGCTATTCTCCCATGGAGACGGTCGTAGAGATGCTGGATGTAGTCCTGTGGAACGGCTTGCCATGCCATTTCCACCTGGCGCCTCAGTTGGACCAGCGTTCGTGCTGGGCGTGCAGACCACGTGAGACGACGCTTCATCCAGTCCCAAACATGCTCAATGGGGGACAGATCCGGAGATCTTGCTGGCCAGGGTAGTTGACTTACACCTTCTAGAGCACGTTGGGTGGCACGGGATACATGCGGACGTGCATTGTCCTGTTGGAACAGCACGTTCCCTTGCCGGTCTAGGAATGGTAGAACGATGGGTTCGATGACGGTTTGGATGTACCGTGCACTATTCAGTGTCCCCTCGACGATCACCAGTGGTGTACGGCCAGTGTAGGAGATCGCTCCCCACACCATGATGCCGGGTGTTGGCCCTGTGTGCCTCGGTCGTATGCAGTCCTGATTGTGGCGCTCACCTGCTCGGCGCCAAACACGCATACGACCATCATTGGCACCAAGGCAGAAGCGACTCTCATCGCTGAAGACGACACGTCTCCATTCGTCCCTCCATTCACGCCTGTCGCGACACCACTGGAGGCGGGCTGCACGATGTTGGGGCGTGAGCGGAAGACGGCCTAACGGTGTGCGGGACCGTAGCCCAGCTTCATGGAGACGGTTGCGAATGGTCCTCGCCGATACCCCAGGAGCAACAGTGTCCCTAATTTGCTGGGAAGTGGCAGTGCGGTCCCCTACGGCACTGCGTAGGATCCTACGGTCTTGGCGTGCATCCGTGCGTCGCTGCGGTCCGGTCCCAGGTCGACGGGCACGTGCACCTTCCGCCGACCACTGGCGACAACATCGATGTACTGTGGAGACCTCACGCCCCACGTGTTGAGCAATTCGGCGGTAGGTCCACCCGGCCTCCCGCATGCCCACTATACGCCCTCGCTCAAAGTCCGTCAACTGCACATACGGTTCACGTCCACGCTGTCGCGGCATGCTACCAGTGTTAAAGACTGCGATGGAGCTCCGTATGCCACGGCAAACTGGCTGACACTGACGGCGGCGGTGCACAAATGCTGCGCAGCTAGCGCCATTCGACGGCCAACACCGCGGTTCCTGGTGTGTCCACTGTGCCGTGCGTGTGATCATTGCTTGTACAGCCCTCTCGCAGTGTCCGGAGCAAGTATGGTGGGTCTGACACACCGGTGTCAATGTGTTCTTTTTTCCATTTCCAGGAGTGTAGTTCCGGGACCTGCAGCGACCTCTTCCTTATGTTTATGTGGGCCGTAGTGGCCCCTGGTGGCCGCTGGTGTCTTTGCAGTGTTGTTGTTGTTGCTGTTGTGGCCGTTAATCAATATTGCCTGTCGGTTGTGTAGTGCTTCGGTGTGCCTGCAAGTGGGCAACCCGCGGCTGCAGGCTGTCAGTTTGGTAGTTGATACTCTAGGCGCCGTGATGTCTGCTGGAGAAGGCCACAGCAAAAGGTAATATGATATCTTGTATGGAATCAACTCATACGTGCCAATCAGCATGGCTACTAGAAACATCTATCGCATGAAATCTAGTTCGTAATTTTCTCACATGACGTCTTGAATGCTGTGGATCAAGGCAGTCAGGTAGATGCAGTATTTCTTGATTTCCGTAAAGCGTTTGGCACAGTACCAGACCTGCGATTATTATTGAAAGTATGATCGCATGGCGCATCAAATGAAATTTATAGCTAGACTGAGGATTTATTGGGAAGGAGGACGCTGCATGTTATCTTGGAAGGAGAGGAGTATACAGATATATAGGGTGGTTTTTTCCACCATGTGGGAATTGATCGATGAGAGGATACGGAACAAAAAAGGTCTAATGAATTATCCAGAAATGCATGGTTTCCGAGCTAGAGACCATTTATTGAATCATCTATTGCTACAGAGACTGCGGGCTAACACGCGCTTTACCATGCAGCCGCAGTTACAGTATGTGTTGAAAATGGCTTCTATGTGCCTCAACGCACGCGTGTACGCGCCGTAGCGTGTTCTGTCTCACACTTTCACATCGACCAGGCTGCATCGAACAGTGTCAAAGGCAGCATGAATACGCTGCTCCAGTGTCTCCACATCTGGAATGGGGTCTGCATACATGGTATTTTTGAGATGGCCCCATAAGGAGAAATCGCACCGGTTGAGAACCTGTGAACGAACAGGCCATGCAACTGGACCTCCTCGTCCGATTCAGCAACCAAGGAAGACACGATTGAGAGGTGTCGGAACGTTAAAAGAGAAGTGGGCTGGAGCATCCTCTTGTAGCAGGCACATAACCCTTTGAATCATCAATGGCACTTCTTCCAGCAGGGCGAGGCAAAGCCACCCGCAAGAAACGCCGATAGTGCTGGCCTGTTAGTCGACGTGGAAGGAAGACTGGTCCCAAAACACGGTGGCCAATTATCCCGGCCCACACATTCCGGCTGCACCGATGCTGATGATTCGCTGTCACCATACCGTGGTGGTTCTGCATACTATCCCACAGATACCGACCCGCAAAAGGTGGCCTCATCTGTGATTAGGATGGATGACACAAATCCCGGAATCGTGGTTACCTGTTGAAGAAACCAGTGACAAAACTGCTCCCGATTTGGAAGTCTGTCGCTAGTAAGTCCTGCACACGCTGTAAATGATAAGGGTAGTAACAATTGTCATGGGGAATGTTCCATACGGTCATCTGGCTTAGCCTGTACTGGCGGCCCAACTGCCTGGCACTTACACGGACGTCGCCTTCCACAGTGTTAATCACATTTTCCTCCAAGTTTGGTCTCCGAACATTTTGGATACGTCCTTCTCGATTTCCGGCTTCCTTGAACGACCCTATCTCAGACAAACGACGAAACACAATTGCAAATATTGAATGCTGTGGTTGTTGTCTCTTGATACAACCTTGCTGCCTGCCGCCGATTGCCATTTGCGTTTCCGTAAGTCAACACCAATCCGGCAAGCTCTCGATTCGAATAAGGAAGCATTGGGTACAACGCTGTATCGCATCCACTACAAGGTGAATCAGCAAGAGAAGCGAATCGGACACAACATTATCATTTACTGCGGTATGGGAGGGTGCTAGGGCATGACGTATGAGGAACAGTACCACCCTCTAGGAGGAAATGGCTCTGAGCAAATGGTTGCATGGGGGCTTAATTAAAATATAAAATGCAAATAATTTTTAATTTTTTGTTTTAGTAGCTGTATGTCCGATTACAAAGTCTCGTAACGGTTGGCCCTGACTAGTATTATTACGCAATCTGACTGCATAGAACAACAACAAAGAATGAAATGGAAATTTTCATTAACACAATTAATTAATTAAGTACCCAGCAACTATAAAACCTACGAAACCAAAGCACAAGTGTAACTGTTCAGTGTGTGGAAGTATGACTCAATGTACGCATCTGGCACGGTTCTTCTTCAACAACACAAGAAATTTTAAATATCATTTATACTGAATTAATTAAAGAAAATAGAAATACCATAATTACTCAAGAAAACCAGAATTACACTCTAATACAAGAACACAAGCCAGATGCTTTGTTGACTGAACCTGTAATGACGCATTATTCAGGACATTGAAATAATGAGAAAGAAAAGAAAAGTAGTTTGTTACCTTAATTTATATTGATGAAAAGCACTCTAGACATTACAATCTCTCCACACCGACTCGCTACTATCACATCTCAACAAGAACTTTTCAGTATCACATCTCAGCAAGCACTGCCTACTAGCTCATCTCAACAAAAACTCCTCACTACGACATCTCAGCACTGACTACCACGAGTTCTCCCAAAGCACTGCCCACTACGAGTTCTCAATAATCACTGCCAGTGGAGGCGGCGGAACAATACTCTCTAGCGCGATCTCTGGCGCTGTGGCTCAGTGTAGCCACCTTTCATATACCCTTCCTCCACAGGCTAGAATTTGATGGTATTTTTGCCAGTATTGGTGGTGAAAATACCACCAAATTCGTCAAAAAAATACAGACAAAAATAAAAGATAATATTAATACGTAAATATCACATACTAGATAAAATTTTGGCTTTGCACTGACCTTTCAATAACCTAATATATAAAATACAGTAAGCAATACAAATTCTTTCATACATGTGACTTTACATAACAGTTTACACAAGTATTATGTGGTTAAACAGTTCAATCAATAGCGTCAGCAATGACGAATATGTGCAGGTAAGAGTCTCATAACTTTTCACAAACAGTAATACACAAAAAATCAGTTTATACAAATATTCACATAAACGCTTTCCATAGCTCAAGAATAAGCAGTTGACAGTTCCAGCAGTAGCACCCAGCAATGGTCAACAGGTGCAAAAACCAACAAGTATTTTTTCAGTAGAAACAGTCCATCAGTGTCACCCAGTAATGTTGAATAGGTGCAGACACCAACAAGTAACACCATTTCAGTATAAGCAGTTCCATTAGTGGCACCAGCAATGTTGAACAGGTGCAGACACCCACAAGTAACATCTTTTCAGTAGAAGCAGTCCATCAGTGGCACCCATCAATGTTGAGCAGGTACACACAGCAACAAGTCACATTATTTCAGTAAAAACAGTCCATCAGTGGCACCCAGCAATGTTGAGCAGGTGCAGACCGCAGTCCATAATATTCACTTTCACTAATCACACTGTTCATCAGCAGAAATTAAACATGTCCTAGTGGCACCAATCATGTAGAAAAAGTGCAAGTAACAGTCCATAATATTCCCTATCACTAATCAGTCAGTTAATCAAAGTTCATTAGCACAAATTATGTTGAACAAGTGCAGGTAACAGTCCATAATATTCACTATCACTAATGAGACAGTTCAGTCATGAACAATAGTTTGAGTGCACACACAATTAACAAAATTATTATCAATGCTCTTACACTAAACATACAAATCATAATAAACGCACAAATGATATCAGGTAGTTGTCACATTAACTATTACAATACACAAATAGCAGTAAACCTATAATATTTATGGGTGTCAGTGCAAGCCACAACAAACAAGTAAAATAATATTTAGGAGATAGGTTGGGATCACTTCTCTGGGATTATAAAAGGAAAACACACAAAACACACTCACTCATCTTTCATCCACATCTAGTGCTACTGTGTAGTTGAATAGTGTTAACTGTGTGGTGTCACCGCTAGACACCACACTTGCTAGGTGGTAAATTAAATCGGCCACGGTCCTTAGTACATGTCGGACCCGCGTGTCGCCACTGTGTAATCGCAAACCTAGCGCCACCACATGGCAGGTCACAAGACACGGACTAGACCTCGCCCCAGTTGTACGGACGACATAGCTTGCGACCAGACCTACCAAGTCTTCCTCTCATTTGCCGAGAGACTGATAGAATAGCCTTCAGCTTATTCCATAGCTACTACCTAGCAAGGCGCCATTTGTATCAGTGCTTATAGCTTACTACTATTCAAGAGATGTATTCCAACAAGAGAATAAAGTTAAGTATATTATTCCAGCTACGTACTTTTCTTCTTATTCATTAATAAGTCTCATGTTCCAGTACTTCACGCCCGTCTGCGTTAGTTTAGCGTGCACTTTCAGCCACTTCGATCTACAAGGTGTTGGCCCAGCTGCCGACACATCAAACTGTGTAAATGCAATTCTGTCAAAATTTTATGTTCATCATGTGTATCAAGTAGTAGTGGCAGCAATGTATAACCGTCAATAATAGTTAGTCAACGTCATAGTCATCATGTCAAGACCAATGTTTGCCAAGCCAGATCAAAATGTACGGTTGCTGAACAACTGTCAGTGAGCCAAGATATGCAATTACTTCCTCTCTCCAATATATATATATATATATACTGCTTAGTGATTTAACAAAGTGTGTGTGTAGACAATCTTCTTTCTACTTGAGTGTTCTAGTTTGCCATCTTCATCCTCCTTGTTCCATATAGACCAACAAAAAAAAAATATGCTCCTCACTTACTTCACCTCTTATCCACCAAAACTCCAATAATCATCAGCATCACATAATCTCAATACTTCACTAATACCTCTTCAATACGTCGATACATATAAACCTTATCATCAATATCATTTCACTTCCATAACAACTCTTTCCTCTAGTCAGTCTCCTCGAACAAGTACAGACAAAATCCTAGTGCAACTTCAATTCATCATCCCATACAATCCGAAGACACAGTGTCCACACACAACCTCTGTGTAATCCATCTGACCCAAATTTTCTACTCATTATAAATTATAAGATACATTTTGGTTCCTTGTCCATCATTAAATAAAAGAAATGCATACATGACCTCTAACAGACTTAGTTCGAATAACTCTCAGTAATTAAGTACTATTACGAAGTGTTAATGATCGTGATATTTCAGTGTTAATGGTCTAACCTAGTGTTGGTATGTCATGTCGTTAGCTTCCTTCCTATTAGCATAAATTTATACAGCTTCCATAAAACCTCCAGCTCATGTGACTTCTATGCAGTTTCTTGTACCAATGTCGTTCGTAGAATTATAGCAGTTCATTTTCTTATCTTAAAAATATAAGGCACTGAGCGTAAGCAAAACATGCAATAGCGAGTAAATATACCAGTAGAGAACAGAATGTCAACAAGTGGATGCAGCACAATCCCTATAACGAGTCTCCGTCAAGCGAACAATCTATAATTAATACCATAGTGTGGCCTAAACTCCATGTACGTACACCTCATATCAGCATTTCTATATATAGCAAATTAAAGAATAGTTATGACAACAAAACAGAAATGTGTAAATATGCAAACCATACGCAAAGCAGCAAATATATATCTCACACAATAAACAGGTCATTAGCATCATATCAGCATAAGCAAATAAATGTTCATACGTAACCTTAATAAGTAAATATGAAGGCGCAAGCAGATAAATCACAAAGTATATCATACATACATAACCACAGTCAGCACAATTAATCAGTTGTCAATTACAATTTAAATAAATAAGCACAGCAGGCACATAATAAAAAAAATGACATCAGTGAAAGAGCAGTGCAGCCAAGCGATGCATAATATATACAAATAACAAGCCTGTTGATTAATCAATAATTGTCAAAATCAGCAAATGTACACAAGCACGTCGCTTCACAAGTAAATTCATAGAACATGAAATTTAGCACAAAGTCTGAATCACGTAATCGCGAGCAGCAAATTACGTCTAAAGTACGTACCTAGGTGGAATTATGTTACCTGAAAAATAAACTCAATTAACAGTTACCTTTTTTAGTTTATTACTTTTTTCTTCGAAATTACATTCTTCCTGAAATTTTCTCCATAGTAAGTCGTCTTAACGTCGGACACGCACAGAATTTACCTGAAGGTCTTAAATATTTTATACAACCGTATCCTGAAAAATACTGAACGTTAATAACATAATTTATAAAGTCACCATAGCTTTATACTGAATTTAATCGGAGAAATTAGACTGTGTATTTGTTTACGTCTGTCAGTGCATTCGCACTGAGCGCTCGATCAGCTGTAGGCGCGTGACGTAGAAGGTGATTGTTTGCGGTCAACGACAGCCTTTTGCGGCGCGCAGACTGACTGTTGCTTTGAGTATGTGCCGCCGCCAAAACACAGCGCGGTATCCTTGTATTCTCCGCATGTTTACATGTAGCTGTTAGTTTCTCTAAAGTATGTCATTCCACAAAAATTTTAACGTTTGATATATGATGTATTCCTTTAGAGCGTCGTGATTTAAGAGTTTCTACTTCAACAGTGTTATCATGAATGATTTTGCGAACTCTATATGGACCGTTATAAAGCAGAAAAAAATTTGCGACACAAGCCTTTTCCTTTGTGAGACAAACGGTGAGACTTAATTAATACCTTCTGACCAACTGACAAGATTTTTAAACGACCAGGACGTTTAGCTGATTTCTCTCTTCTAGCAGCCGCAGATGCAATATTTTGCAGAGCCAGGTTGATAACTTCAGAATGCCGCAGTTTCCGTGAAGGCGGAAAAGGAACGATTTCAGAAATGCGATTTGTCGGTGCTTTATTTTTTAATATCAATATAGACGGTAAAGAAGTTGAATCATTATGGAGTTCATTCAGAATGTTTTGAAAAATATGAAGATACTGATCCCAAGTTCTGTGATTCTGATGACAATAAAGACGGCACAATTTATTGATTTCCTTCATCCATCTCTCTGAAGCATTAGATTGAGGGTGAAAAAGTGAAATAAAAATTGGTTTAATCTTACGACGCCGTAGAGTACGAAGCCAAATTTTAGAGTGAAACTGAGATCCATTATCTGATATAACCTTATCAACATGACCAACTGCTTTAAGAAAATGTTTGATGAAAGCGTTAGATACTGAACGAGCTGTTGCTTTGCGTAAAGGTGTAAAACACACATATTTTGATGTTAATTCCACTGCTACGAAAATGTACGCAAAACCATTAATAGAACGAACCACTGGACCGAACAAATCGACTGCAGCCATGTCCTTTAATTTCGCTGGAATGATAGGAAACAACGGTGCTGTGTGAGAAACAGTTGGCGGCTTAGCCTTTTGACATAACCTGCATTTGGCAAGAACAGATCGAATGCGTTTTTCCATATTATTGAAGTAGCAATTTTCTCGTAATTTATGAAAGCATTTTCTGGGACCAAAGTGCGCATAACTGAAATGTGTAAACGAGGTGTGGCCAAATCATCCAATCTAACAAAGCGTCTAAGAAAATTACAGACACCAAGGAAACTACAAACATCACGTTTTGTGGTAGGAACAGCATAATTACGAATAGCGTCTAGTTTCTCTGGATCAGGAAGAATACCGTCTGTAGAAATAATGTGACCGAAAAATTTCACCTGAGAACGACCAAATTCAGATTTTTCGAAGTTCTCTGTAATGCCAACTCTTGCAAAAATACGTAATAATGAATCCAAAATTTTGTTGTGCTCACTCCAGGAACGTATAGCAATAAGAATGTCGTCAACATATGAAGTAATATTGTCACGAAGATAAACAGGTAAAATTTCATTTAAACTACGAATAAATGCTGCAGAAAATATAGTAAGTCCAAACGGTAATTTCCAAAGTCACTTTTGGGTAAAACAGTCAAATCCGGTTATTCTTTACCTACTGTCTAGATAGATGGATAGTAGAAGAGTTGTTTTTATAGATGCAAAGAATAGTGAAAGAGTAAGCAGCGGTGCAGAAAATTAAAAGGGAAATAGCACCACTACAGCTCGGGGCCCTGTGAACGCTACGGCACATATTCACTTAGTATAGTGAATCCCCTGAGGACTTTAATAGCTGCACATAAATTTCAGTTTGTGACTCAGTGGCACATCTGGTGGAAGTGCGTACGTAAATTGATCTAGCCATGCATATGGATGTATCTCATTCTTAGAATTACGAAAGATCTTAAATTTCCGAACAGTCAAGAAGTGTTTACAGTCAAAGTTTTCGCCTCGTGGCGACAAAGACCTACCGCGTCTGTCCCAGTTTGAATGTCGATTATTGTCAAGTTCGCGCGCCTGGCGCTCTCTTGTTGCATCCCGTAAATGAAACAAATTACTTTCTTCAAACCCTTCTGCTATCTGTGATTCTAAATTTCTTCTACTGTCTTTTCCTATAATTTCCCCTTCGATTTGTTTGACTTGCTTTCGTAATGCCTCAACTTCCCTTTTAACACGTTCATTAAATTTTCCCTGATTTTCAACATGCTTATTTATGTTCTGGTACTCTTCGGTTTCTGCAAATGGTAATGGAGCTGTATCATCCGACTCTCTGTCCCCATGTAAACTAAGATTTGTCAATTTATCTGAAATCTCCTCAACTCTTTCCGATAAGTCACCTATTTTTTCTTTCTGTTTACCTACGTCTTCCGTAAGTGTCGCGACTCGGGTTTCAGTGTTGACACATTTGGTAGTTAACTGTTCATATTGTTGTGTTAGGTTATTTAATCTGTCATTTGGTACGGATTCCTCGATTCTCTCAAATATTTCTTCCTTATCGTGTGCACGTTGTAAATTTAACTCTGAAAATTTTTGTACTATCACGCGATCTCTTTCTTCCTGTTCTCTATCTTGTTCCCTTTGTCTAATCTCTACTGCAATTAATCTATTATTGTGAGAATTCAAAATCGGTTGTACTTCTTCTCTAATTTCTTTCTTTAACTCATCTTTCATGTTTTTGAAACATGTCCCTATTCGCGAATCTAACCGTGTTTCTAAAGTTCCCATCTCTGTTTTTAATTCAGATCCAAACCGTGTTTCCATTGTTCCCATCCGTGTTTCCATTTGTGAGTCTAACCGTGTTGCCAAAGTTCCCATCTCTGTTTGAAATTCAGATCGTAACTGTGATCCCATTGTTCCCATCTCAGTTTTAATTGTTCCTATTTGTGAATCTAACCGTGTTTTTAATTCAGATCCCAAATTTAATATTGCACCCAACAACTGCTCCATAATAGCCGGTTCGAAATTCTTTTCGCCCCTAACATTTCCCGCGAAACCAACTTCTTTCGTCATGGCTGTAAAGCTATCTGTGTTCGATACTATTTCAGAATCTTCTATCGTTAATCTCGGATTCTGTGAATTTTCTGATTGAGAAAAATTTTGAAATGGTTCCGGACTATTTTCCCGACTTATTACATTGTTTTCAACTCCATTATTCATCATACTGTTGTCCTGTGTTGGCGAGTTCGCCATGTCAACAATTTCGTCATTCTCACTGTCCATCATTTTTGCCTTTTTCATCGACCGCGTAATCATTTACAAAACATACAAAACTCGTCACTATATGAAAATTACACACAATGACACTTTATCTCCAACAATACCATTCACACGAAATGTTTCCCTCAAACACGATTAATCGAACAATTGAAATAATTGCACTAATTGTCAAACCCGTAGACAAGACAACAGAAATGAAATTTTGCAAAAAAAATACCATTAGAAGAATGACAATTACCAAATCTACACATGCAATATAGACTACAATTACTAAACTACAAATTACTACAACAATCCTACTGTCTACTATTTCTACAATCAGAATAATTCCAAGGGACGATCCTGGCAGGGTCCCCACGTGCATGGGGGCTTAATTAAAATATAAAATGCAAATAATTTTTAATTTTTTGTTTTAGTAGCTGTATGTCCGATTACAAAGTCTCGTAACGGTTGGCCCTGACTAGTATTATTACGCAATCTGACTGCATAGAACAACAACAAAGAATGAAATGGAAATTTTCATTAACACAATTAATTAATTAAGTACCCAGCAACTATAAAACCTACGAAACCAAAGCACAAGTGTAACTGTTCAGTGTGTGGAAGTATGACTCAATGTACGCATCTGGCACGGTTCTTCTTCAACAACACAAGAAATTTTAAATATCATTTATACTG
Source organism: Schistocerca nitens (assembly GCF_023898315.1). NCBI lineage: Eukaryota > Metazoa > Arthropoda > Insecta > Orthoptera > Acrididae > Schistocerca > Schistocerca nitens. The sequence continues at coordinate 845,467,154 of NC_064617.1, forward strand.
AATTAATTAAAGAAAATAGAAATACCATAATTACTCAAGAAAACCAGAATTACACTCTAATACAAGAACACAAGCCAGATGCTTTGTTGACTGAACCTGTAATGACGCATTATTCAGGACATTGAAATAATGAGAAAGAAAAGAAAAGTAGTTTGTTACCTTAATTTATATTGATGAAAAGCACTCTAGACATTACAATCTCTCCACACCGACTCGCTACTATCACATCTCAACAAGAACTTTTCAGTATCACATCTCAGCAAGCACTGCCTACTAGCTCATCTCAACAAAAACTCCTCACTACGACATCTCAGCACTGACTACCACGAGTTCTCCCAAAGCACTGCCCACTACGAGTTCTCAATAATCACTGCCAGTGGAGGCGGCGGAACAATACTCTCTAGCGCGATCTCTGGCACTGTGGCTCAGTGTAGCCACCTTTCATGGTTCAAATGGCTCTGAGCACTATGGGACTCAACTGCTGAGGTCATTAGTCCCCTAGAACTTAGAACTAGTTAAACCTAACTAACCTAAGGACATCACAAACAACCATGCCCGAGGCAGGATTCGAACCTGCGACCGTAGCGGTCTTGCGGTTCCAGACTGCAGCGCCTTTAACCGCACGGCCACTTCGGCCGGCTGGCTCTGAGCACTATGGGACTTAACATCTGTGGTCATCAGTCCCCTAGAACTTAGAACTACTTAAACCTAACTAACCTAAGGACATCACACACATCCATGCCCGAGGCAGGATTCGAACCTGCGACCGGAGCAGTCGCGCGGTTCCGGACTGCGCGCCTAGAACCGCTAGACCACCGCGGCCGGCTCTAGGAGGAAATCATGCATATTGTAACTGTGGCTGCATCGTACAGCGCATTTTAGACCGCAGTCTCTGTAACAAAGTACGACTGAATAAATGGTCTCTAGCATGTAAACCATGCTTTTCCGGATATAAGGTCATTTCGCCTTTCTTGTTCCATATCCTCCCATCGATTAATTTCTAGAGTTTGTAAGCGGTGGAATAAATCACTCTGTAGAAGTAAATTCAGGTTTCCCTCAGGGAAGTGTGTGGTCCATGCTGTTTATGTTGTATATTAATGATCTTGCAGACAACATTAATGGTGGCCTCAGACTTTTCGAAGGTGACATAGTTATTCTTCCGTGCTCCATACGTGAATGGCACGGGGAGAAGTCCTCATAACTTAACAGTAATTTGCAGAGTATGGGCATTGTTAATATTTATGATCACACTTCTGACACCAATGTTAATATATATGATCCCGTTTCTGGTCACCATTGTTAATGTATACGGGAACAGGGAAGGGGGGAGAAGGTTGTTACATATGCCTCGTGACGACAGTGTGCAGGAGGTGGAGTGGTCAGGATTTGAGAGTGGGCATCCAGGGCTGCCGTTAAGTGACAGAACAGGAAATTAGGTACAATAAAGAGGATATATTTCAATGTACGGTGTACAAGGGGCTCGCCTAGCTTCGGAAGTTAGCGGGTTTAGGCCAGTCCAGGAGGTCGAACAATTAATTGAAATGGGCAGCGGAAGGGGAAGTGGTTCACGTTAACTTACGTTGGTGGCCGGTCGTGAAAAGCAGAGCCAGTGGCTCTGCCTTCCGAAAAGACGTCTGTTCTGCTCGAGGTCTGATTACAAGAGAGAGAGGCAACTGTGTTCCGAATCGCAGAACACTCCAGCGTCCACACACATTACCTGTATCCCACGCACGCTATTGGCTAAAACCAATGGCGTGAATTCGCTAGCAGTTTCAGCAGAGGGCTCAGGGCGTCTCTTGTCAGCACCTTTAACTGGACAGAACTGCCTCAGCTTTGGAAGACAGGAAACTTATGTCACGTAGGCACAGCGAAAGTTGCTCTGGGAGAAATCTTGTGAAGATTTCACTGAGCCTTTAAAATAAATTTTTTAATCAATTCCCTAAAATATTTCTTGACTGGCTGCCGCCATGTACAACATAGATGACGATGCAAAACAAAACTGAAACACCGATGTCCTCGCATCAGAAAACGCTGTTAGTGCTATTGTTGTGGTCTTCTGTCCGAAGACTGATTCGGTGCAGCTCTCCATGCAAGCATATCCCGTTCAAGCTTCTTCATCTCTGCATACCTACCGCAATGTATATTTAAACCTGCTTGCTGTGTTCAAGCTTTGCTCTGCCTCTACAATTTTTGCTCCACGCTTCTCTCAAATACCAAACTGAAAAGCCCTGGATGCCTCAGAATGTGTCCTATTGATCCATCTCTTCCTTTAGTCTAGTTGTGCCATAAATTTAAGTTCTCCCTAATTCGATTCAGCACCTTCACGTTAGTTACGTGATCTACCAATCTAATCATCAGCATTTTTCTGCAGCACCACATTTCAAAAGCTTCTATCCTCTTTTTGCCTGAAGTGCTTATCATCGATGTTTCAGTTTCGTACAAGGCTACAGTTCAGACAAATACTTTCATAAAAGACTTCCTGACACTTAAATCTATAATCGATATTAACAAATTCCCCTTTTTCAGGTATAATTTTCTCGCTAGTGCCAGTCTGCATATTACTCATACATGCTCTTTACTTCGGCCATTATCAGTTATTTTGCTGCCCAAATAGTACACCCTGCTACTCTTAGTGTCTCGTCTCTAAACTGATTCACTCAGAATCACCTTATTTAATTTGACTGCATTCCATTATCCTTGTTTTACGTTCGTAAATGTTCATATTACACTGAACAGCCAAAGAAACAGGTACACCTGCCTAACATCGTGTAGGGCCCCCCTCGAGCACGCAGAAAAGTGCCGCAACACGACGTGGCATGGACTCGACTAATGTTTGAAGTAGTGCTGGAGGAAAGTGACACCATGAATCCTGCAGGTCTGTCCATAAATTCGTAAGAGTACGAGCGGGTGGCGGTCACTTTTGAAAAGCACCTTGCAAGGCATCCCAGATATGCACAATATACTGATGTCTGAGGAGTTTGGTGGGCAGCGGAAGTGCTTAAACTCAGAAGACTGCTCCTGGAGCCACTCTGTAGCAATTCTGGACTTGTGGGGTGTCGCATTGTCCTGTTGGGATTGCCCAAGTTCGTCGGAATGCACAGTGGACATGAATGGATGCAGGTGATTTGACCGTAATGTTACGTACGTTTCACCTGCCATAGTCATATCTAGACGTATCAGGGGTCTCATATCACAGTCCCCTACTAACATGCAGGGTCCATGGATTCATGAAGTTGTCTCCATACCCGTTCACGTCCATCCGCTCGACACAACATGAAAGGTGACTCTCGTCCGACCAGGCAACATGTTTCCAACAGTACAATGTCGGTGTTGACGGGCCAAGGCGAGGCGTAAATCTTTGTGTCGTTCAGTCATCAAGGGCACATGAGTAGGCCTTAGACTCCGAAAGTCTATATCGATGATGTTTAGTTAAATGGTTCGCACGCTGACACTTGTTAATGACACAGCACTGAAATCTACAGCAATTTGCGGAAGGGCTGCACTTCTGTCACGTTGAACGATTCTCTTCAGTCGTCGCTGGTCCCGTTCTTGCAGGATCTTTTTCCAGCCTCACGATTTCGGAGATTTGATGGTTTACTTGATTCCTGGTATTCACGGTACACCCGTGAAATGTTCTTGCAGGAAAATCGCCACTTCATTGCTACCTCGAAGACGCTGTGTCCCATCGCTCGTGCGCCGACTATAACACCACGTTGAAGCTCGCTTAAATCTTGATAACCTGCCATTGTAGCAGCAGTAACCGATCAAACAACTGCGCCAGACACATTTTGTCTTATATAGGCGTTGCCGACTGCAGGGCCATGTTCTGTCTGTTTACATATCTCTGTATTTTAATACACATGCCTATACCAGTTTCTTTGGTGTTTCAGTGTATATTGTCCTTTCAATACGCTGCTCATTCCGTTGAGCTGCTATTCCAAGCCCTTTGTTCTCTCTGACAGATGTACAATGTCGTCGGAAAATGTAAAACTTTTTATTTCTTCTCCCTGGGTATGAATTCCTACTTCAAAGCGCGGCTCCCCCCGTCGGAGGTTCGAGTCCTTCCTCGGGCATGGGTGTGCGTGTTGTCCTTAGCGTAAGTTAGTTGATGTTAGATTAAGTATTGTGTAAGCCTAGGGACCGATGACCTCAGCAGTTTGGTCCCATAGGAACTTACCACAAATTTCCACATTTTCCTACTCCAAACTTTTCTTTGGTTTCTTTTAGTGCTTGTTCAGTGTAGAGATTGAGTAACATCGCGGACAAGCTACAAACCTGTCTCACTCCCTTCTCAACCACAGCTTCCCTTTCATGCCTCTCGACTCTTATAACTGCCCTCTGGTTTCAGTACAAGTTGTAAGTAGCCTTTCCCTCCCTGTATTTTAGCCCTGCTACCTTCATTATTTCAAAGAAAGTTCCAGTCAACATTGTCAAAAGTTTTCTCTAAGTTGCAAATTCTATATATGTAAAATTTATGGATGTCCATCTTATTGTATGGACCAGGGACGTCTGCTGATGATGTAGGTATATGAGAAAAAGTACCACCACAGCTGTATCTTGAAATATCTTTCTTCTATCACACGATTAGATTCGGCGGCACATTAACGCCATCCTTAGGCCCCACCACTGCCAAAAGAATATTTGATTTCCTAGGCGCGCCAAGACATTCTCAAGATACTACTGTGGTGGTACTTTTCTCCTATAAACGTAGGTTTGGCTTTCCTTAACATAGTTTCTAAAGTAAGTTGTAGCTCAGTATTGCCTCATGTGATCCTACATTCCGACATACTATTCACATCTGTCAGAACTTGCATTATTTGGAACCGGAAGTATTACGTTCTTCCTAATTCTGACAAGGAAATATCACGAACCTGATCTAATATTTTAAGGACAAAAAGGCACACTAACAATATATCAGCCCCAGAAATCGATCGCGTGCAGAATTTACCACCATAATTCTGACTATATGTAGTTATGATATTCTGAATGTACAGCTTTCAAATCTTCGCCCGCACCGATTGTCTGTCATTCGCTCCGCCACAATGCAGCCTCCTAATGCCCGAAAGCGAAGTACTGTACAGAGGAGTGGCAACCAACACCTTCCTATTCACGGGATGGCTATGCTTCTCAATTGCTAAATATGTATAAGAACTGGATATATATCCTAATCTCCCACTTCCTCCTCTCTATGACCACTCCTTATGCAAGGAGCTGGTTGTAGTTACCCTACTTGCAAGAGGCGCTTGTTGTTGATCAATATCGAGAATCAAGGTAATGAAGGAACAAAATCGTAGAACGTAAAGCTAATTTATGCGACTATATGGCTATATGCACTGACGGAAAAAAAATCGCAACACCAAAAAATAATTAATGTAGACCAATGAAATTACAGGAATATATTTATCTAGGTTATATATTTAAGTGATTAACACTGCAAGGCCACCGGATAATGTAAGCATGTGATAAGCCATTACAAATGTGAAATGCTGGTACATTAAAACGGGTGTAACAGTCAGAATGTCGAAAGAAAGCATGCAAACGTTCTAGACTGGAGGTAGATCTGTTGATCGAGCAGGCCAAAGCGATATGTTGACACTGTAAGCATGCTGGGTTACAACAGCATTACCCTGTTGGAAAATACTCCATGAAAGCCGTTCATAAATGGGAGCACAATAGGTCGAATCACTAGACTGACGTACAGTTTTGCAGTCAGGGTACGTGGGATAACCACGGAAGTGCTCTTGGTGTCGTACGAAATCAAATACCAGACCATATGTCCAGGTGTAGGTTCAGTGTGTCTAGCACGCAGACAGATTGGTTGCAGGCCCTCAACTGTCCTCCTCCTAATCAACATACAGTCATAAATGGCACCGAGGCAGAATAAGCTTTCATCACAAAATACAACCTGCCTCCACCCTGCCATATAGTGAGCTATCGCTTGATACCACTTCAGTCGCAAACGGCAGTGGTTTGGGGTCAGTGGAAAGCACGCTACGGGGCGTCTAGCTCGGAGCTGTCCTTAAAGGAACCGATTTTTAACAGTGCTGCTCAGATTTCTGTTGCAGATGTAGTACGATGCGTCAGAGCCATACGCCAAACACGATGGTCTTATCTCTCGGTAGTGCCACGTGGCCGTCCGGGCCCTGTCTCCTTACGACCGTACATTGTCGTGACCATCGCTGCCAGTAACCATGTACAGTGGTTACAATCCTGCCACGTCTTGCTGCAGTATCGCAGAAGGAACATCCAGCTTCTTGTAGCCCTTTTCACGACCTCGTTCAGTCACAGCTGTAAGTAGGCTGTTTAGGTTTTTATGTTGGTAACGCCACGTAGCGCTCTGTATGAACATCACTGACTCTGCTGTGTGCAGTCTGTGGCTGGTTGGCATTGTTGAAATATTCGCTATTGTAGAGTTGGGCAGTTGGATGTGAACAGCGCGTAGCGTTGCGCAGTTGGAGGTGAGCCGCCAGCAGTGGTGGATGTAGGGAGAGAGATGGTGGAGTTTTGAGAGCGGATGATCTGGACGTGTGTCCATCAGAAGGAGTAAATTTGTAAGACTGGATGTCATGAACTGATATATATGAACGCTATTAAGGTAAATACATTGTTTGTTCTCTATCAAAATCTTTCATTTGCTAAGTATGCCTATCAGTAGTTAGTGCCTTCAGTAGCTAGACTTTTATTTAGCTGGCAGTATTGGCGCTTGCTGTATTGCAGTAGTTCGAGCAACGAAGATTTTTGTGAGGTAAGTGATTCATGAAAGGTATAGGTTATTGTTCATCAGCGCCATTCTTTTGTAGGGATTATTGAAAGTCAGATTGTATTGCGCTAAAAATATTGTGTGTGTCAGTTTAAAGATGATCAGAATAAGTAAAGAGAGTAATGTCTGAGTACGTTCAGTTTTGCTCAGCTGTTTGAAAATCAAATAACGTAGAGGTTTATCAGCACAGTCATTCAAAAATTTTTCTAAGGGGGATGTTTCACAGCAAGGTGTCGATAATGGCATGTTTTTCGCCTTTATGGCATTCGTGACTAATATAAACTCACCATGTCCAATCTCAAAGGTAAGTATACTCACGATCGTTACAGCGTGCATTTAAAGCAAACTTTATTTGTATCCTCAGACGCTACTAGCATCAGTCTGATGCGATTGACGCGAAATTTGAATAGAAACAATCTTTCAGAGGTAGAAAAACGCTTACTAACTTTATGTCACACAATTCGTTCTTGGTGTTGCGATTTCCTTCCGACAGCGTTGGGTAAATATGGTTATGTGGGAGTGTGCTGCCAATCAATCCACTGAATGTATACAGATTTGTAACAATATTCAGCTGTAAATAAATTTATGTATTTATTTCCATTGTGTTAATCAGTTTTTCTACCGAGCGAGGTGGCGTATCGGTTAGTCGGCAGCCTCCAATGTGGGAGAACAATGGTTTGAAGCCGCGTCTGGCCATCGAGATTTGGGTTTCCGCGATTTTTCTAAATCACTTTAGGCAAATGCCAGGATGTTTCCTATCGAGGTGCATGACCTGTTTCCTTCCTCATCCTTCGCCAATCCAGGCTTGTGCTACGTCTCCAATGACCTCTTCGTCGATGAGATGTTGAATCATAGTCTCTCTTCTTCAGTTTTCCAAACCATTATATTCATTTTACACTAGCCATAGTTCCTATGGCGTGGTGACTGATTATATGCAATTAATGTTTTAGTCTTCCTAAGGAGAACAAACACTGAAAAGATTGAACCAGTAAGTAAAAACGGAAGAATTTCATCGATAAAAACATTTGAGGGAGCGATAAATTGCTAATGTGCTATAAATGAAACTGAAAATTCGAAGATTTACAGGTATCTTTGTCTTTGGTGTGCTAGAAGACCATTTTGGATTGTCGCCACAGTATGATTTATTAAAACAGAGACTCGGCAATACGGTAAAGGACGGAACCAAAGCTAAAATTAGCGGGCGTTATCTCGTATTTTGCTAAAAGAAAAAAAAAAGAGTACCTGAATCATGACATTTGTCGCAAACAAGCAAGAAGTCCTTGCTTATTCAAAGTTTTAAGCCATTTGATTCCACATGTCGAATGCAAATTATTGCGATGCCTATGGAACGCCTGTACAAAATCCAAGGAACTTTCCAACAAGATCTGTGTTTATTAGCGACGTAATGATATTCATAGTCTGCAGAGCACTTGGACAAAACCTTACGCAGCGCCAACGTGACATTGTTGTTTGAGTCACCTTATGTTGCCATAAAAAATTTCTGTTCTGCGCATCTGAATGCGCGCTACATAGATATTCCTGCTCTGTAGTGTACGTGGAGGTAAAAAAGAAGGGAGATGGCGTTATAGACTTACGCTGCACATTGATTTGAAGCGGGAATGGGCGGGGCCTGCCGTCATCTTAAAACAGCCCAAAATATTAGCAGACTATTGCTGACGATTGCTTCTTGTTCATTATTTCTCTCATTTGCACGCAGCAACTGTTTTAAATACTAAAAATGATAGTGCTTACACAACTAACAGTGTTACGAAGGCAATCTCGAACGTTTATCTGTTACTGAATGTGTACTTCCTCTAGTAATACGACACAGGTGGACTCGTTAAAGTAACTTGTTTTTTGCTGTTATATTCCGGACAACGAGGAAAAGCATGTTTTCGTAATCCACTTTATTCTACTTTTACTGTATTTGTATCGATAGCAAATGAAACTGGAACTACGAAACCAACACTTGTTTCCTTACTGGTGTCGGTACTGCTTCTTGTTCGTTACATTTTCAGCTTTCAACTCACATATACAACATTTTTAGTGTTCAAGTTTGCAAAAAAAACTTACCTAAGTGTCCTTCGCTAGCCCATAATCGTGTGCAACGAGGAAAGAAGCAAGGCTTGCTATCGTATCTTGTACATGTCAACAAAGTGAATGACTATTGAAATTTCGAAGAAACAGAGCTGCATAGATGTATACCTCCATGCAGAAAAGAGTTCTTGGTTTATTAGATTGTCAGTGCATTTTTATCAGTGTAGTTTACCAACCTTCTTTCTTATGATGCGCGATTCACTGTGTGACCAATAATAGAAATTTACAGGATTAAAAACCAATATACTTTTTTTTAAACATCTTCCAGCATTGTGGAATGTAATAAATGCGATTAAGGAAATGGTCTGAAAACGCTTGAGATCCCTCAAAATGTGTGTTATGCTCTAATATGTAGGTAAGAAACTTTCTAGTAATGATAACCTAACCTGTGTAAGATGAAGGCCTACCTTTCCAACAATAGCTTATCTGCTTTTTTTCCCGGAATATTTCTCGCCAGTAACTCGGTCAGTTTTTCAGGAATACCAGAACATAGCAGAATTGGATTGTACGTCTACTTTGATCATCATCATCTTGATTTTACTTTTGAATTTCATTTTGAGGTTTTCAAAGTATATAATCCTATACCATTCTTTGTGACATACCAATAGTTAGTTACTTAATTAGTTCCATGTATCATTTGCAAAATAAATCGTAATGACATGGAACGAATCATTCCACATTGACATCAATTCTTTGGCAATGTGCCTCCGTACTGATCATTTATTAGTTTTTACGTTTTTTAATCATAGTGAGACATACGTTACTGAGTAATTCCCACTCAACACAATTTACAAAATACAGTATTACTCTACCGCGGAATAGACGGAGTTGTCAAAGATAAATATTTTCAGTTCAGTATCAAATTATACTTCCCTGTGTCAGGCATTTTATATCAATGCGTAAGTGATCAGAGCTTTTGGATGTATCTTTGTGAACCCCTGTTTGTGATGTAGCCGACCTTGATGTGGCGTAATGAATATAATTTTTCCTTCTGGTATTGTAATTATGTACTTCATTGTTCCTGTTGAAGTGCAGTGCATTATATACAACAAACTTCATGAGGGAGTAACATACCGAGCACAAGGCAGGCACATAAATTTTTAGACAAAGTCTCTTTCAGAAAGAAAGCAAAGCACATATACAATTCATACAATCATTCACACAAAAGCGCACATGACCGCTGTCTCCGGTTGTTCTAGTCGGAACCTTTAAGGGTGGAGGAAATGTGAGCAATGAATAATAATTATCTGCGAAAGGAATTTAGGGCATGAGATGCTGCCCCAACAATCAGCGCGTTTACGTAGCCGTGTGTCGTGCGGGGACGACACTCTTGATACAGTGTGGCTCGGATGTCGAAGCGTTTCCGGTTTGGAAGGCAATGAAAAACACAGGAAAGATTAGATTTGCCTTACTCTACTCAGTGTCCGGTCTCTCTAAAGTCAAATGACAGATATAAAACCAGTACAATAAAAGTAGACAGTGCAACAATAATTCATGTCTAAAAAAGAAATATTACTTTAACGGCAGCACTTACGAATGAAATGTGATTCCTTTAAACTTTAGATGAAGATCGTATCGATTAGTACACCCGTAAATAACTCAAGCTGACATTTGTATGAGACAGCAATGTCAAAGCACCCAACACTGTCGAAAATGGGCACGGACTCGTCAGACTGACGTAACGGGGAAGTATCACCGCGGTGAACTATGTAGGTATGAACGTGGTGAACTATGTAGATATGAATGCAATGAACCTAATGTTTCGGGCTAGCTAAGATGACGGACACCGGCTCTAAGTTTGTGATGTAATGACACCTCCCTTCTTTTTTTTATCTCCATTATACTATGCCCGCAGCTCATGGTCTTCCGATAGCGTTCTCGCTTCCCGCGCACGGGGTCCCGGGTTCGATTCCCGGCGGGGTCAGGGATTTTTCCTGCCCCGAGATGACTGGGTGTTGTTGTGTCGTCTTCATCATCATCGTTCATCCCCATTACGGTCGGAAGAAGGCAATGGCAAACCACCTCCGCTAGGACCTTGCCTAGTACGACGGTGCGGGTCTCCCGAATCTTTCCCTACGCTCCTCGGAGTGTGGGATCTCATCATTATAGTAGGGCGAGTATAGAGATTCTTTGGTGTTGCTTTCTCATGAATCGCAGGACGAAATATTAAGCTACGGACGAGAAAAAAGAAGTTATACATTACAAATGAAGTCCACTGGATTTTGAAACACTTTTATGAATACACTGACATATACATGACTAAAAAAGATATGCTAAAGCAAACATTTGGTGGGCACAACTAAGCCGATATGGAACGCCGCAGAGCGTAAATCCAAGTTTCAATTCTTTTCTGCCGAGGGGAAGTGTGATTAAATGAAAAATAAAGAAGATCAAAGTAAGATACTAAGTATGACAATGTTATTAGCTAAAATGTGGTAAAAAGATCGAAGTATTGGCATTACAAGCTCATTTTAACCTGTAAGTTATATTATTGTGCCTTGTGTGTTTTGAACGTTATAGATAAAATCTTCACGTATTTTTATAAGTAATACAGACAATTTTTGGTGTCATTAAGGTCTGGTACAATCATTCAACTTTGCTCATTGCAGGGTGCAGCTTAATACACAAGTTAGATCAGTAGCGCAAGTATGCGAGCTCTATGTATTTTTTTGCTATTATGGGACAATCAAGCTACAAAAGCAGTCCCACATGTGTTTCGTACTATCGCAGAACAAATCTTTACCTGTTCTGATAAATAATACAGACGGTTTTATTGTGGTACAAACATCGAATTTTCCTTCATGGTCAGAGATTTGTTTGAAACCTTCCCCATCACTCTCTTTGATATAAGCAAAGAAGCAGTATTTATGAAGCTAATGTGTTTCGTTAGGTACATTTGGAAGTGATAATTACGAAGATACACATTTTAAATGGTATATTACATTAAAAACATCGTCAATACACACCATTTTGGCACGGTTCGTTATGTGCCACAATATGAGATGTTGGTGAATCAACATGCTATAGATATTGGTATTAAGGAACTATAGTCTGTAAACTTTTTTCGGTAGCCTCAACACTTAGTCTAGATCTGTGAATGTTGCAGCTTTCTTCCATTTCAGTTTTTAGAAACCAGTGTAACGTAATCACGGGTAGATCTCAAATAAAAAGTAATAAAAAAGCTATGTTAACCAACCAATGACGTTTATGTTTTTCTTCATGTATTATCTTCTTCACCCCTAAAATGGTGCTGGATCACGTGTTGAACGTTCGTTTTTGTACCACCAGAAACATAACATCATTTAACCATTGGTAAAGTGTCTACTATTATTCCATTATCTGCTTACCGTATTATTTTAGACACATGTTTCTTGTATTAATATATACAACGCTGATACAGACGGTTTAAATGTGGAAATGACATTGTTGCACTTAATTGCAGAACCAACTTTCATGTTTTAGACGCGAAATGTATCTTAATCGGTTGTTGTTGTTGTGGTCTTCAGTCCTGAGACTGGTTTGATGCAGCTCTCCATGCTACCCTATCCTGTGCAAGCTTCTTCATCTCCCAGTACTTACTGCAACCCACATCCTTCTGAATCTGCTTAGTGTATTCATCTCTTTGTCTCCCTCTACAATTTTTACCCTCCACGCTGCCCTCCAATGCTAAATTTGTGATCCCTTGATGCCTCAGAACATGTCCTAACCGGTCCCTTATTTTTGTCAAGTTGTGCCACATACTCTTCTCCCCAATTCTATTCAATACTTCATCCTTAGTTATGTGATCTACCCATCTAATCTTCAGTATTCTTCTGTAGCACCACATTTCGAAAGCTTCTATTCTCTTCTTGTCCAAACTATTTATCGTCCATGTTTCACTTCCATACATGGCTACACTCCATACAAATACTTTCAGAAACGACTTCCTGACAAATCTATACTCGATGTTAACACATTTCTCTTCAGAAACGCTTTCCATGCCATTGCCAGTCTACATTTTATATCTTCTCTACTTCGACCATCATAAGCTATTTTGCTCCCCAAATAGCAAAACTCCTTTACTACTTTAAGTGTCTCATTTCCTAGTCTAATTCCCTCAGCATCACCCGACGTAATTCGACTACATTCCATTATCTTCGTTTTGCTTTTGTTGATGTTCATCTTATATCCTCCTTTCAAGACACTGTCCATTCCGTTCAACTGCTCTTCCAAGTCCTTTGCTGTCTCTGACAGAATTACAATGTCATCGGCGAACCTCAAAGTTTTTATTTCTTCTCCATGGATTTTAATACCTACTCCGAATTTTTCTTTTTTTTCCTTTACTGCTTGCTCAATATACAGATTGAATAACATCTGGGAGAGGCTACAAACCTGTCTCACTCCCTTCCCAACCACTGCTTCCCTTTCATGCCCCTCGACTCTTGTAACTGCCATCTGGTTTCTGTACAAATTGTAAATAGCCTTTCGCTCCCTGTATTTTACTCCATGCCACCTTTAGAATTTGAAAGAGAGTATTCCAGTCAACATTGTCAAAAGCTTTCTCTAAGTCTACAAATGCTAGAAACGTAGGTTTACCTTTCCTTAATCTTTCTTCTTAGATAAGTCGTAAGGTCAGTATTGCCTCACATTGCCTAGTTCCGCCATCTTGGATTTTTATAATTTCGAGCCATTTTAAACTGTACTAGTTATGCCACCTGCTGTTTTTAGATTTCCCTCCGCCATGACGTTAAGGATTCTGCTAGCTTATATTGTGATGTCACAGCCCTGCCCCTGCTCTAGGCAGCCTCCACATGAGATATCACGTGATCGAGGTCAGCGACAGTATTTGAGGTCAAAAGTGTTCTGGAGTATCTGTAGTGAGGTTCTGGTTTCTAAAGGCCGTTGACGCTATCTAACTTGATGGAAATTAAGAGCCCCAGGTGCCTACAAAGGCTGTGGAGCCGGCTCTTATTACCACACCCCTTATGGTGTGACCATTCTACAGTCCAAATTAATCGGTGCGCAAATTGTTGCTTCCCAAGCGTGGACTCTACTTTTATAAATTTCCCGCGAGAAACAGGATATTGGGCGCTGTAATGACATTTGGCGTGGGGTAAATCTCAGCCCTAACCAACCTGCTCTAGTCAACTTCCACCCTGGTTACTGAAGACGAGTATTCTTAAAATGTATTTCATGCAAAGGTACATACGATCTTGAGGCTAAAGTAGCGGACGACACGTATTCATGTTGCGAAATGCGTCGTGTGGTTTGACTCTCTGAATGGACTTCAAGCTACACAGAACGTTTATCTACAAGAACAAACGTAATTTCCTACTTAGTCAGCATAGACTGGGGAAGATGGTATTGTTCTGCTGAATAGCTATACAAAAGATATGTGGTAATAATGAAGCTGAACCTGGCTTGATCCTAGACGTTTCTTCCTCACCTTTGATGGGAAAAGGAGTGGTCGAAAATGATGGACGATAAACTGCAGCTGGTAAAGCCATTCTCTTTTCCCCACCTGAATTCTAAGATGACAAAGAATGGGTTGCATCCTGTAGACCCTGCGCTTATTCCTCCAACGAGCAGATCAAGAAGGATCAAGAAGGGTCAATAGCTTCTGGAGTATAAATCTCTGTAGTGTATACTTTAAGTGTATTTTGTGCAGGTGTCGCCCCAAAGCTCGTAAATATTTAAAGGAAGTCGTTTCAAAGTAACACAGTGAGCTACTAATAAAAAATCTATTTCCTGCGAGTTTCAATCTACCTAACATAAGCACATAATGGCGTTTTCTGATTTATTTTTATTAATGAAACCACAGCGATAATGATGCCATATGAGCTGAAATAGCGGTTGCTTGATTGTGATCAGAAATAATTTGCTAAACAATTAGTTTCTTTATCAGATGCACATAATATTACATAAATTTTCTTTAAACAAAATTTTATATTCAGACGGGAGGACCGATACTAATTTACCAGCAGATGTGTGCTCCACGTTAGCAGTTGGCAAGGCAATTGTGGTACGCATATTAACATTCTGATACTATGTAATTTCCTCTCTAAATTATTTTAGGTATAGTGGAGCAACATATTTTTTTTTATTTGTCTTTGGTTCCTGAAGTGCCGTCACAACTTCTTCAGATTTCATATTAGCTTTGGCCCTGTTTTTCGATCATAATTTTACCATGTTTTGAGTATGATCGGTATCTGCAACTGTCACTCGTACATGTAAGTTCTATAGAGTTGGTAATGATAAAGTGTGTGAATGGGATTGAGACTTGGAGAGAGGGTATTGTGAGGTGTCAGTCGTGCTGGGAAACATTTCATATGGTCATGAAAGTCAATTGAAGAAAATGATAATGTCACACAATAAAAACTTCTTTTTGAATGATAATAATATGTGTTGCCCAATTAAATATGACAATATGTGCACCACACCAGGAAAATAGACGTCAATGAGAGGAGGGATCATCTAATCTAGAACAAACAAGTGTTTACTATAACAGTCAGATTTATCGTCGCAAAGTAAAACACATGAGTTACTCACAGAGCTGAACAACTGAATATTAGATACTGGACAATGGGGTGTTAATGATCAACTGTAATCTTTTCGCAGACGGGCGGATATGATAAATGCAAAGCTGTGCAGGTAATACATTGACAGCCAGTGGCCAGCTTCAGGCGAGATTACAGTGCCTTTATGGCAAGCCTCCCAATAGAATCAGTGCGTACATCTGGTGCAGAGGAGTTGCAACGTCATATTGATAAGTGGACTCGTGACTCGATGTTTTAATCTTTGAAATAAAATCACATATCCTCTGAAACCATGCAGTTTCAATTCTTTTCCTCCTCCATCTGTGCACCTTCATTTTTTTTGTCATACAGTGTACACTTCTGCTAACCAGGATAATATCTTTCACTGAAGCTAGCGAAGGCTCATAAACACCGATTTACGCATATTATACGAATGCATGGTGTTTGTCGTATCGGACATATCTGAAAGAACAGACACCACACATTCATAGAACTGATTCGCTTCGATGGGAATTGAATCCACAACCTTCAGTGTGGTTGCACATTTATGTTCGACCTGCCCTGGGAATCTAAAATTAGGCAGCACACAGGACGTGGACGGAGACTGCAGATGGCTGTAGCTGGGAGTGCGGGTCAGCCGGGAAGTGCGCCGAGACAGTCTGCGCTTTTGCGGTAAGCACTGTATATGGGTGGCACAGTGGTTAACGCAACTGTCTATTAAGCAGGAGATCACGGGTTCGAGACTCGGTCTGTCACATTTTCACTCGTCGCTGCTGATTCTGCTTGAAGTCCCGATCCAGATGGTACAGTGCACACAGAATACCATGACTGGCAGATGCGCAGATGGCAGTGAATGCAAAAAAAAAAAAAAGTTCAAATGGCTCTGAGCACTATGGGACTCAACTTCTGAGGTCATTAGTCCCCTAGAACTTAGAACTAGTTAAACCTAACTAATCTAAGGACATCACACACATCCATGCCCGAGGCAGGATTCGAACCTGCGACCCTAGCGGTCTCGCGGTTCCAGACTGCAGCGCCTAGAACCGCACAGTGAATGCATGGGAAGAGTGATAGTGGTGGGGGCTGTGGGCAGGCGCTGGAGGGCAAATGCTGAGCACTCGAGGGGAAGTGCCACTCTAAACTGAAGCCTACACTCACAATTTTTGTAAATATTAAGCAAGGCCTCTCCACACCCAGACAATTCAGAAGGATCTGTTACCTCTTCTTTAGTTAGTGTCTAAAACGAATTCCATCGACAATGCATCGGTTTATTTTGGCCTGGTTTGTTAACCTTTTGTGACTTTCACAGAGGTGTCATGAGTGGCACATTTTGAGTTAAATCTACACATTTCTGTTGTTGGCATGTTAGAATTGCTTCTTTTGCCAAAAGTCAGCAGTGTTTAAAAAGTCTCATCTCACTATCTTGTTGTGCAGACATAACTGCGAGAGAATTTTGAAATGGTGGTTTATTAAGTTTATTAAGTGAGAAACTGAGAAGTAAGGTCAGCATCTTATGATGAAGCACATCCTCATTTCAAAATAAACGTGTAATGACTTCATTTACTTTGTTCTAAACCCACAGCATTTCGCATTTCACCAGCTATCGACGGCCCTTAAAAATTACACGTTTTCATTGGGAAAGTCTGTAGTTAGTGGAATAAGACGGTAGATAATGAAGTTATGCGTGATAATCGTGAAGCAAAATACTCTCCTCTTTGCATGCCATCATTTGCCAAAATCTCATTTCGATATCTCAAACCGTTTATGAAATATGAGGAATGTTGTGGATATTTTGGAAATGTTGCAAATTTATTGTTAGGTCTTATGGGACCAAACTATTGAGGCCATCGGTCCATAAGCCTAAACACTGCTTAATCTAACTTAAACTAACTTACTCTGGACAACAAACACCAATACCCGACGGAGGACTAACCTCCGACGGGGGGAACCGCACGGAACGTGACAAGGCCCCCTTGACAGCGTGGCTACCCCGCGCGGCCAGTGGATGTTTCACTCTGGCTTTATCGAGACTGGTGACAGAAACACCCACCCAAGTCTAAAGAAAAATTCAATATGTTAGCTAAAATACGCAGCAACATATTATGTAATATGCACCAAACGCGAAATCATAGCGACCCCTATTTTTCATTGCAAACTTTTTTGAATTTCGCGCAGTGTGTTACTTCCAAGAAAATATTACAATAATTATGACCATTAACGAAATGATGGGCACATCGTAATGAACCTGACAACGCTACAAGTAAAGCAAAAATGAAATGTTTACAGCGAATCGTTGTTGTAAAATCGTTTGAGAACTGCAGGGCGTGCGACCCGATTCTGTCATCAGTGACCGGCCCAAAGCTGGGAGATACTGTTGGTTGGTTTTTGGAGGAGGAGACCAGACAGCGAGGTCGTCGGTCTCATAGGATTAGCGAAGGACGGGAAAGGAAGTCGGCCGTGCCCTTTCAAAGGAACCATCCCAGCATTTGCCTGGAGTGATTTAGGGAAATCACGGAAAACCTAAATCTGGATGACCGGACGCGGGATTGAACCGTCGTCCTCCCGAATGCGAGTCCAGTGTGCTAGGCAGATACTGTCGGTCTGCCCTTCCAGACAAACGAATGAACTCGCCCAGCACTTTGAACGAAAACTGGTGACCGTGCATCGGCCACTGTGTCTTGCACGACCTGTATTATTAATTCCTTTCCCTTTTTTCCTTTTCTTTCTGCCCCCTGCGCCTTCGATTTACATAACATCCATATTTATGTCGCAAACAGCTCGTTTGTGGAGCCATGTTTACCTTTTTGACTTCTATTATTCTATACTTTCGCACATGCCTGTTTTTACAGTTGTATACCCTATATACCAGTGTCCAACTCTGTGGGCACATTGGTCTGAACTGAAGATCTGCCTCACTTTACCTGTCGGACTGGAGGTACTTTCTTGTGTTACAATTAGCGATTATCAGTATGCAAGGCAAAGTGCGGATAGAGCTCTTCCACATAATTATCTTTGTAACAGGATTACAAAATTTGACGCGTTGCCTGAAACTGTGAGGAGCGAGTTGGTTACTCGGACAGGACGAGAGGACAGCGCTCTTAAACGCTCCATAAATTAAGACCGAAGTGTCTGCAGGGGCTGGAAGGGAACCGGGGTGGGCAGGTAGGACCGGAGCTGCGCGAGTACCTGGTTCCCCCAAGACATACTGGCTGGCGGTTGAAATATGACGCCATTGGAATTTCATTACTCGCGCTTTTCTCAGGCGCCAGCCCGCCCTAAGTCGCGGGGTTACGGGCGGCCTCTTCTTGCGCTGAAATATATTGACGGCGGAATTCATTAAAACGGCAGCGGCAGCGCCACGCAAGGTGAGCCGCGCCGGCCCGCGGTCGCCGGAATTTAATCTACTTGTAAGCACGCCCGCCAGGGGCGCTGGCTCCGCCGCCGCCGCCGCCTCTGCCGTAATCGCCCCCTCTCCTGATTTCCTTAGCGCCCGCGTCTAACTAGGATGTTAAGGAGGCTTGCGCTCTCTTACCTGCGTGCTCGGCCCGGCGCTCCTTCCGCTGCAAGGAATGCGCAGCCTCTCTGCCTGCAACTTTTCGTCTGTGTGTGTCCCACACGCTATTAGTCATTAAGGTACGATTACAGGGGACTTAAAAATTGCCTGTTGCCGACAGTATATGGGCCGGTTTCCACATAGGGCACCGTGTTCAGACTGGACTTCGACTGTGCACTTGCCGAGTAGCGTCGCGTGCTCTCCCACATAACATATCGTGTGCGAGCTCTGTTCAGTCACCAATGGCACAAACAGGCGAGGACATTTTTGTGGCTCTCGGGACTTATTTAGTTTTATTGAGAAGAAAACAAGAGTGGGAAAGAAACGGCCTACTGGGTTCACTCTACATTCAGAGAAAGAGAAGAGGAAGATTTCCACACGATACTTAATAGGCTCGCTGATGATCCTGTTAAGTATTAGAATGAGTTCTGGATGCCGCTGAACAAGTATTACAAGCTTCTCGTTTATGTTTATGAAAACCACAAAAAATGTCTTCTTTTCTTCTCTGGCACCTGGGGCGGTTGCCAGGGCTCACTCCTGATTCTTACAAAACCAGACAATGTTCCAGAATATTATCAGCCCCGCCCGGCCAGATCGAAGATCTGTTTGTCTGGCCAGAACAGCTTAATGTTGTAGAACTAATATGAGAGGAAGTGCTGCGATCCACAAAGGATGTATCTAACTCATCACCCTCGTTTCCTTCTCCATTTCCATCATATAGGGATGAATGAGATTTTCACTCTGCAGCGGAGTGTGCGCTGATGTGAAACTTCCTGGCAGATTAAAACTGTGCACCGGACCGAGACTCGAACTCGGGACCTTTGTCTTTCGCGGGAAAGTTCTCTACCATCTTTTTTTTTTTTAATCTCATTTTGTTCGCTTTCGTTCGTTGCACCTGCTCGGGGCGGACGTCGTAAGACACCAATTTTAGTTGGTCGTTGATGGATTGACTCATTTATTACAGAGGGCAGCTAACCCTCTGACCGAACACGCTGAGCTACCGTGCCGGCACCATCTGAGCTACCCAAACACGACTCACGCCCCGTCCTCACAGCTCTACTTCCGCCAGTACCTCGTCTCCTTTCTTCCAGGAGTGCTAGTTCTGCAAGGTTCGCGGGAGAGCTTCTGTGAAGTTTGGAAAGTAGGAGGCGAGGTACTGGCGGAAGTAAAGCTGTGAGGACGGGGCGTGAGTCGTGCTTGGGTAGCTCAGATTGTAGAGCACTTGCCCGCGAAAGGCAAAGGTCCCAAGTTCGATTCTCGGTCCGGCACACAGTTTTAATCTTCCAGGAAGTTTCATCATACAGGGAACTTTGATCGTCGGTAAAAGTCTCACGGTTTTAAGGAAAAGAAATTAAAAACTGAATTTCATCTTCCAGTCTACATTTCTTCTTTGGAACCTGCCAGATGTGGCTTTTGCGTCTAGCAAGAGCTCGAATGAAATACGACCACAATAGCGTCCATTTGCTTCTGCATTCATCACCTACAGGTAAGGAAAATTACAGCTAAATGTGAGAAATATTATCACTGTTACCTTCAGCAAGTACAAGGGTCACTCCAAAAGAAATGCAGACTATTTTTGTAAAAATACAGTTTTCATTCTGCATGTATGAAAGTTTTACAGTGTGTAGATATATCCTTCCCGCTAGTTTTCAAACTTAGTTCAACCTGTTCCAGTGAGTGGCGCCGTCACAGCATGTCTTCAAGATGGCTGCTACACTTGACGTTCGTCAGAAGCAACGTGCTGTCATAGAATTCCTGTGCTATGAAAACGGGACGGTGGGAAACATCCACAAGAGGTTGAAAAAGGTGTATGGAGATGCTGCTGTCGATCGCATTACAGTTAGTCGGTGGGTAAGCAGGTTACGTGATGAAAGCGGGCATGACAATATTGAGGATTGTCCTCGCAGCGGCAGGCCTCGTACTGCACACACTCCAGACAATGTGAAGAAAGTTAACGAATTGGTGACTGCTGACAGACGCATCACAGTGAACGAATTGTCACGCTACGTTGGGATAGGGGAAGGAAGTGATTGCAGAATACTGAAAGCGTTGGCATTAAAAAAGATTTGTGCCAGGTGAGTTCCCAGGGTGTTGACAGCGGCTCACAAAGAAACAAGAAAAACGGTATCAAGCGAACTCTTGGAATAGTACGAGAATGGTGGAGATTAATTTCTTGGAAGAGTTGTGACAGGTGATGAAACATGGCTCCATCATTTTTCAGCAGAGACGAAGAGGCAATCAATGGAGCGGCATCATGCAAATTCACCCAAGAAAAAAAAATTCAAAACCACACCTTCTGCTGGAAAAGTTATGCCTACGGTATTTTTCGATTCTGAAGGGCTCTTGCTTGTGAACATCATGCCAAGTGGGACCACCATAAATTCTGATACATATGTGACGACACTGAAGAAATTTCAATCTCGACTGAGTCGTGTTCGACCACATCGGCAAAAGCAGGATGTTTTGCTGTTGCACGACAATGCACGGCCACATGTCAGTCAAAAAACCATGGAAGCGATCACAAAACTCTGATGTACAACACTGAAACGCCCGCCTTGCATTCCTGACCTGGCTCCATGTGACTATCATCTCTCTGGGAAACTGAAAGACACTCTTCGTGGAACAAGGTTTGAAGATGATGACTCCCTTGTGCACGCTGCCAAACTGCGGCTCCAACAGGTTGGTCCAGAATTTTACCGTCCGGATATACAGGCGCGGGTTCCAAGACGGCGTGGGGCAGTTGAAAGGGATGTAAATTATGTGGAGAAATGAAAATATTGTTCCTAAAGGATGTATCTACACTCTGTAAAACTTTTAAATATGTAGAATAAAAGCTGGATTTTTAACAAAAATAGTGTGCATTTCATTTGGAGTGATCCTCGTATAACAAAAAGTAACACGGACAAAACCTGTACTTACTGGATTTGTTAGGCTTCTCACCGATCTCCCTCCATAAATTGTCTTTAATAAAAGTACTGTCATAGTCTTTATGCGACACATCGTGGAATTCTGGATGCTGCTGAACACGTATTACCAGCTACTTTCTCAGACGGGACGCGTGTATTCGAGAGAGATTCGTGGGAGATCGGGCAAAGTCGGAAAGAGCCGGACACCAAACGACTGCCAACAGGCAACGTACCGACGCCTCGATGTAGTTTTCACGTGACGTGCTGTGTACCCGCTGCGCACCTGTCATCTGTCGAGGAATCTCTCTCCTGACAGATAGCCTACAGCACGTCAGACGCACGTCGTGGATACAGCAGCGACACAGCAGGCTATGTGGAAATGGGGTACTTGTCGCCTTTGCAAAGTAAATAGGACGAGTTCATTCTTCAAGACGTACCGGTAGTCGGAGCACAGTCGAAACACAGTCTGAACACGGTACTCAATGAGTAAACCGGCCCCATCCCGACAGCATCGTCTGGAAACGTTGCATGTACGCGAATTGCAACCACACGTGCTACAACATTACCGTCCACTGTTGCCCGGCAACGTCTGCGGCAATACATTTCCGGGCCAGAAGTGTTTACACAGGACAACGCTTGCCTTAAAATGGACTAACACGAGCAGGTGGAAGTGAGTGCGGCTCTTCAGTTTTTACTTCACACGAGGAATAATACGGGAAAAAATATAATTTTAAAATTTTCATAAAATTAACCTTTACTACCACAATAAGCAACGAATACACGAAGAAATTGAAAAATCATTCAAATGGCTCTGAGCACTATGGCACTTAACTTCCGAGGTCATCAGTCCCCGAGAAATTAGAGCTACTTAAACCTAACTAACATAAGGACATCACACATCCATGCCCGAGGCAGGATTCGAACCTGCGACCGTAACGGTAGCGCGGTTCCAGACTGAAGCGCCTAGAACCGCTAGGCCACTCCGGCCGGCGAAGAAATTGACAGAAAGTAAACATTCAGATGGTTTCACTTTGAAACCACTACGACATTCAGTTTTCAATCATCCATATTTTTACGTGATCTACACCGAGGAAAAAAAATCGCAACACAAAGGACTTGTGCGACATAAACGAAACTAGGTAAGCGTGTTGGCGCTAGTAACGCCGCTATGAAGATGCAAATCAGGTTTCTTTTAAATATGCGTTGTGACGGTTTTGAGCGTTAGTAACCATTGAGATTGGACGTGTTGTGTTGATGTTAGTCAAGAATACTTTTAAGGTGACAAAGACGCCATTTTTAACACCTTACTGAGTCAACGAGGTCATGTAGTTGGGCTACAGCCGGCCGTAGTAGTCGAGCGGTTCTAGGCGCTTCAGCCCAGAACCGCGCTGCTGCTACTGTCTCAGGTGCGAATCCTGCTTCTGACATGGATGTGTGTGATGTCGTTAGGTTAGTTAGGTTTAAGTAGTTCTAAGTCTAGGGGACTGATGACCTCAGATGTTGAGTCCCATAGTGCTTAGAGCCATTTGAACCATTTTTGAAAGTTGGGCTACGATAAGCTGAATATTATTTGATATTGCTGAAGGACTTGGCTAGAATGTAGCCACTAGACATGATTGCCGGCAGAGGTGGTCACGAGAATATACGGTCGCAAGAAGACCGGGCTCCGGACGGACAAACGAGTATGGCCTGGATCATCATACTGCGTCTACAGCAGCAGTTACCACCACAGCGACACAACGATCTGTTAAAGATTGGTTACTTCGAGGACAGCTCCGAGCCAGACGCCCTGTAGCGTGCATTCCACTCACCCCAAACCACCTCCGTTTGCGACTTCAGTGGTATCAAGCAAGAGCTCATTGGATGGCAGGGTGGAGGTCTCTTGTGTTTTCAGATGAAAGCTTCTTTAGCCTAGGTGCCAATGACGGCCGTGTGCTGTTTAGAAGGAGGCCACTCGAGGGCTTGCAACTAACCTGTCTGCGTGCTAAATACACTGGACCTCACCTGAAGTTACGGTCTGAGGTGCGATTTTGTATGACAGCAGGAGCGCTGTGCAGTTATCCCACACACGCTGACTGCAGATTTGTTCGTCAGTCTGCTGATTCAACCCCTTGTGTTGTCATTCATGAACAGCATTCCAGGAGGCGTTTTCCAACAGGATAACGCTCGCCCACAGCTATGTAGCCCAAAATGCTCTGCAGAGTGTCGACATGTTGCCTTGGCCTTCTCGATGACCAGATTTGTCTAGAGTGGATCACATATGGGACATCATGGGACGACAACTCCAGGGTTATTAACAGACAGCATTATCCGTCTCGGTATTGACCGACCAAGTGCAACGCTCGTGGAACTTCATCCCACAAACTTACATCCGACACCTGTACAACACAATGCATGCACGTTTGCATTCAACATTCTGGTGGTTACACCAGTATTAATCTAGCAGCGTTTCGCGTTTGCAATGGCGTATCTCGCGCTTACATTCGCCTGTGATCTTGCAATGTTAATCACTTAAATATGTTACCTAGACAAACGTATTCCCGAAATTTCATTACTCTACGTCAATTATTTCATGATGCTGCGATTTTTTCCGTTAGTGTATTTGAAAGCGATTTGGCATTTTTCCTAGACAGAATCCCACATCTCGAAACTTCCATGCACTCATAATGCCTAAAATAATCTATTGTCCTAAATAACAGGGGAAAAGGGACCTAAAATTTATGAATTCATATCAAAAGTACTATTTCTTTTCCTTGTTGTATTTTAATACCCCCATCTGAGGAAGGCTGGCAGCAGCATATGCGCTGCTCTTCAGCCAAAAGACATTAATTATACAACAGACGAGATTTAAAATTACAAAGGAGAAAATATGGCGAACATAAATATAAAAAGGGGGAACATAAGGGAAGAGAACAGACAAAAAGGGGACGACTGTAAAATGGAGATAAAAACCTTAAAAAAGTACTGCGCAAAAGAAACCTTACACTGGGACAATTAAAAGAACACAAGGCAAAGTATGGCTGGAGCGTAAAAGGATGGACGGCGTAGAACATGACGATCACTGACAGTAACACTATGTACAAGTCCAGCACACAATTAAAATCACAGTTCTGGACGCACAGGAGAACAGCACCGCACACAACACTAATGTAGCACACTGATGAAGATGAGCAAACACAGGATCTGCCAGGGGCATGGACATGAGGGAGAAGGGAAGAAGGGAGGGAGGGGTGGAGAGGGGAAGAAGGGTGGGGGCGTGTCGAAGAGGGCTGGGAAGGGAAGGACGTGGGAGGGACACAGTTGAGAGGGGGTGCAGGGACTCTGAGGGGGGGAGGAGAAGGACGGGAGAGGAAAAGGGGGACCCTGGGGAGGGGAATCAAAAGTATACACTGCCCCAGTGATTCCCTTTGGAAACACTCTTGGAGGCAGTAATACAAACTCAAATTTACGTTATACTAACTTTAGCTATACTTATTTTCACTGTCAACGATCTGTTGAATATGATCGCTATACATTAAAAAAAGACGCATGCCACAATCTCCTGCAGCCACGTACCACAATACCCGCTCCAAAAGTTACTTCGACCGCTTTAAGTGACTGCTACAATGCACTGCCATCGTTGAAGTACCTCAATGTATCACTAGATGTCTCTGTTTTGCAATAGCATTGGTAGTTTCATGCTAAAGGCGCTGGTAATTCAAAACAAAATTAATAATATAGTGGATTGAGGCAGAAGTTACCAGTGCTCAAAGGTTTAAGTAGACAGAATGTTTCGGAAAATTCAACTCGTTAACTGATGCTGCGTACGTACCCTTCCAGAATTTTACCAGATTTAGAAAAACGATGTCTAGTTTCTTTCTCATACAAGCAACTGGTCCTACAACTGTTCCCCCCCCCTCCCCCTCCAGTACACCTCTTGCAGTCTGCTGATGACATCGCATTCCTTGCCCTCGCTCCTACCCTCCAACGGTCCCAACGCCTTCTCCAGAATCACCTTGACCTTTTTGCAGCATGGTGTAACCAGTGGCTCCTGAACATCAATCCTTCCAAGACCAAGGCAATCGTCATAGGTCGTACCACTCGCTCCTTCCAGCTCCTGGATTTCTCCCTTACCATCTGCGCCCATCCTGTCCGCCTCTCCCTCATCTTCACCTACCTTGGCCTCGCCATTGACCGTTACCTCACCTTGGTCCTTCATCTCCGCTCCATCCAATCCAAAGCCCACAACCGCCTCTGACTCCTCAAACTGCTCTCTGGCCGGACATGGGGGCTGCACCCTCTACTATCCTCCACACCTACAAATCCTTAATCTGTTCCATCCTCTGTTATGCCAGTCCTGCCTGGATATCCGCCCCTCCCCCCAAATTCTTTAAGTCCCTCCAGATCCTCGAACACCATGCACTCCGCATCGCCTTCTGTATACGCCTCCCGTTCCCCATGCAAATCCTCTACAACCTCATTCCTTTCCTCCATCTGCTCCTTTTCCTTGAATATATCTGCATACTCTAGACCTCGCACCGCCTCGATCCCCCTCACCCCCCCTGGTTGCTCCTCTCCTCTCCAATCCCCTCCCCCTCTGCCACGCCTTCACTGTTGTGTCCCCCCTACCATCCATCTCTACACCCTTCATCTCCTTTCCCAATGTGGCTTCCGTTAAGTACCTCTCCTGGATGATGCCCTCTCTCCCTCCATTTATCCCTCCTATCAACTCTGATCCTCACCCCCCCTCCTTTCCTCTGTCCTTTCCCTGGGCTTCCCTCCCTTCTATCCTGTTTTCTCCCTGCCTAACCTCCCTGTGCCTCCCTCCTCCCTCGTACCATGAGTCCTTTCCCCACTCCCTGTTGCATCTGCCCAGCACCCCGCCCCCCCTCTTATGGGTCCTCGTCCTCCATCGGCTCCTTTCCCCCCTCCCCCCACTTCGTTTTTCCTCTTCTTCTCCCCCCCCTTTTCTTTCCCATTATCTGTCCAGGTTTCCCCCCGTCTGCCAACTTTTTAGTGCAGTGTTCAAGTGAATGTTCAGTGTTGTTTGTCTTTCTAAAGTGTTGCGAACAGAAATCATGCTGTCGCTGGGTGTGAATTTTATACCTCTTGTGAACAGAAACCAGACTGTCGCCGTGTTTTTTTAATTGTATGTCTATTATTTTACCTGTCTACTTCATATGTATTTTATTAGCATCATCAACCCTTTGTTTTATATTTTAAGATCCACGATTTTCCGCCATTTTACCATTAAGTCACCGATTTTATCGTCTGCTTTTATTATTTATTATCTTCATCTTTTTAAAACAAACTCCGTAGGCTGAAGAGCGGCGTACTAAGCTGCTGCCAGCCCGGCCCCTTCGGGGGGGAATCGAAACTCAATAAAGAGAAAAAAAAATACATTTGTTAAAATGGATACAAATATGAGGGAGTGTGTAACAGTTGCAACGTGACTGGCGATGTTAAATGTACCTCTTTAATGTTTACTAATCAGAACTATGCAATGCCGTGTTTCAAGCAAAACTGAAGTGTTTCATTAAGATACGTTTGAGAAAGAATACAGTTTTTTTATTCAGTGTCATACACCACTGTGTACACTTTCTTGCTGTAGGCACATTTCGACATAGTGTGGAACTCATGGCATCAGATGTAAACATCTGGATGAAGAGCCACCTGCGATTCCACTTTTCCTAAACAACGTTTTTGCCTCGCATTTGACATATGCTCAAAAATGTAGGAATTTCTTTGACTGGATCACGAAACGCGATTTCGAATCTCATCGGCAATAGTCTGCCAACTGTCCTTTTTCAGATTTCGGTATTTAGATACATTGTTTTCAGAATCCCATGGTTCTAGTCTTAGGCCAATCGCATTTATGAAATTCATCGTTCTGTCGTTTGTTCACTTCCGCCGTACTGTACATAACAAACCCACAACAAAAATGGTTCAAATGGCTCTGAGCACTATGCGACTTCACTTCTGAGGTTATCAGTCGCCTAGAACTTAGAACTAATTAAACCTAACTAACCTAAGGACATCACACACATCCATGCCCGAGGCAGGATTCGAACCTGCGACCGTAGCGGTCGCTCGGCTCCAGACTGTAGCGCCTAGAACCGCACGGCCACTCTGGCCGGCAAACCCACAACAACTAATAGAACAGGTGGGTACATGTACGCATGCAAAATTTGGAACAAAAGCGAAGCGATATTGTTTTTGCTCAGACGCATGACTGCAGTTCTGTTGGTGAGAGAAATAGGAAACAAATGGGAGAGCGAGAGGGGTGTATTTACAGACACGAACAGAGACAGATATTGCTGTACAGTTCGAAATATTCTCTACCATTCTTGGAGAACACCGGAAACCCCTCAGCAATACGTCGGCAACTACCTGCAACAACATGCAACATCAGCAGTATTGCCTTGCCTTACCGGAAAATTACCTTGTGTCAGCAATGTTGACGTCAACGCTACTCGGACAAATATTGCCGTAAAATATGACCCGTGTGAATGAACCTTTGAAAATTGCGACACCATGATGGTGGCATTCCACAAACGTCAAACTGATGTGAAGTGCATACTTGCGTAGCCCCACAATGTAGGTAAGAGTAACGCTATCTACGTTCTGTGTTTAAGGCAAGATTGATCAAGGGATTCCTCATCGAGAAATCATATTTAAATGTCGCTCATTCGTGAAAAGAGGAAAGTCCACCAGGACATGCTGTAATTGAGCAGCAACAGTTTAGTTACCTATCACGACAGCTGTTTATTGTGCTGCAATATTGCTGCTCACGTTGTTCCAGATCCAATAAGAGTCATGCATATGGAATCGATGGGTTTAGCATGCTCATACTCAACTCCATACAAGCTTCCAACGGCCCCATGTCAGTAGAGCTTGAGAGGACGAATATATTGTTCACCTGGCTGTGCAGGATTGTACAGTCACATTGCACACTTCAAATCAGGAAATGGGCTTAGTAACAGTAAGACAAGTAACAGCGTCTGGAGCATCAGCACGGCACTCATTGCTGTGGATTCCTCTGGAAGTAATAGTGCATAGGAGGCCTGTGACCATAATGTAAATTATGAACGCTTCTTATACACTCCTGTAATGGCTTGCTTAAAAACAACAGATCCTCTGCTGATAAATAATCTATATATTTGAATCATTTTGATCCACAGAATGTCATACATAAATGCCTTTATATATGTGTACACTGTACATCTTCAACAACAGAGCGCGCGCGCACACACACACACACACACACACACACACACACACAACTCGAACACAGATGACCACCGTCTCTGGGCTGCTCAGGTCAGACTGCAAGCAACGGTGCGTCACAGGGAAGCAGTCTGGGTGGTGGGGGTAAAGAGAAGACCAGGGTGATGACAGGGAGGGATAGCAGTCTAGGAGTGGGGGGTGGTAAGGTGCTGCTTGTGGGAGTGTATAGGGACGAGGTATAGGGAGGTAGGACAGCTAGGTGCAGTCAGGAGGTCAGACAGAGAGGGGGAGGGGGGAAGGGAAGGAGGAAGGTAGTGGAAAAGGAGAGAATTAAAAAGAGTGAGGGTGTATTGGTGGGGCAGAGGGCTGTGTAGTGTTGGAATGGGAACAGGGAAGGGGCTGGGTGGGTAAGGACAATGACTAATGAAGGTTGAGGCCAGAGGGGTTACAGAAACATAGGATGTATTGCAGGGAGAATTCCCACCTGCACAGTTCAGAAAAACTGATGTTGGTAGGGAGGATCCAGATGGCACAGGCTGTGAAGCAGCCACTGAACTGAAGAACGTTGTGTTGGGCTGTGGGTTGAGCAACTGGTTGGTCCAGCAGTTTCTTGGTCACGGTCTGTTGGTGGCCATTCATGGGGACAGACAGTTTCTTGATTAGTAAGGCGGCGGTATTTCGGTATTTTGCCTCCGTAGATGATCAAATAATAAATTTTTTGAAATTATTAATTCATGGTGAACCTTCAGCTGTCTTTTATTTTGCACAATTCGCTTTGTACTAGTTTCAGTCAAATGACCATGATCAAACATAAGCTGGCATAAATGGCTGGAAAGTTGTGCCATTAATGGCAGTAATTTGCTCTTCTGAGCCCACCATAGAAGTAATTTTTTTTTACAATAGTAACTGCGCACAAAAGTTTTCGTGAAGAAGCAAAGTGCGGTTCTAGGCGCTGCAGTCTGGAACCGCGAGACCGCTACGGTCGCGGGTTCGAATCCTGCCTCGGGCCTGGATGTGTGTGATGTCCTTAGGTTAGTTAGGTTTAACTAGTTCTAAGTTCTAGGGGACTAATGACCTCAGAAGTTGAGTCCCATTGTGCTCAGAGCCATTTGAACCATTTTTTTGAAGAAGCAAAGTTCACAACGACAGCTAGTAACATCCTGATTTGGTCGATTAGATTAACATATTTATATCATTCGGGATGGAAGGTTAGGTGGCGTTTTCAGTTTATTAATAATACTGGTTGATACTGGACGGCTTTACACTAATAACTGTAGTACTGCATGCTTTACAAAATTAATTTTTGCGCTGGTTAGGAAAGTGAGAGAGGCTGAGGAAGCGACGGACTTAAGGCAGGTCGGAGGCGAGCTGTGAGTTTTTTCTCAGCGGCCGCAGGGCAAAATTTTACAGCCGGCCGCAAAGCCGTCCTAGAGGGGGGGGGGGGGGGGGGGCGGCGAAAGTTGCCTGCCGTTGTCAGGGCCGAGGACCTAAATTGATAGGGGTCAGAAAATATAACCATGTAACAAGAATCGCTTGCAGTTGTTTCAGCCTCGATGGAATGCATCTCCTTTCGCCACACAGCAATCCGCTAGTCAACGGTTCAGTTTTACAGAAGTTCGAACTTCAATGCGAGATGCTTTTACTACTTTCCACAACGAAATGCTCTCTCGAAATCTGGCAGGAAATCCGAAGCGATTCTGAATGTATGTAAAGTACATAAGAGGAAAGAGACAATAAATACCTTCACGGTGCAGTAACAATGGCCATGTTGCTGATGCCAGTGTCACTAAAAAGTAGAGTTACTGAGTACGGGTTTCCGAAAGTCCTTCACCAAAGAGGACGAAGTAGATGTTGCAGAAGTCGAACCGAGAACAACTGTCAACATGAGTAACTTAGAACTAGATATCCTCGGTGTAGCAAAGCAGTTTAAATTACTTACCAAAGCAACGCCTCAGGTCCTGATTGTATACCAGTCAGGTTCCTCTCAGAGTATGCTGATGCAATGGTTCCATACTTAACAATCGTTTGCAACTGGTAGCTTAGCTGAAATATCCATACCTAAGGAATGGAAAGTTGCACAAGTCAACCAATGCCCAACAAAGGAAGTAGGACTAATCTGTTGAATTACAAACCGTATCGCTAACGTCAATTTTCAGGAGGATTTCAGAACATACACTGCGTTCGAATATTATGAGTTATCTCGAAGAAAACGATTTATTGAGAAAGAGCCAACAAAGAATCAGAAAGTATTGTTCTTGTGAAACACAAGTAGCTCCTTAATCTCAGGATGCAATGACTCCTATTGACAGGGGTGTCGAATTGATTCCATATTTTTAGATTTCCAGAAGGCTTTCGACACCGTGACTCACAAGTGACTTCTAAACAAACTGTATGAGTATGGACTTTCGCCTCAGTTGTGTGTCTGGATTCGTGACTTCCTGTCAGAAAGGCCGTAGTTTCAGGAAGTGACGGAAAGCCATAAACTAAAACGGAAGTAATAACTGGCGTTCTCCACTGAAGTGTTCTAGGCTCTCTGCTGTTCCTGATCTACATAAACGATTTAGGAGACAATGTGAGTAGCATTCAGATTATTTGCATATGATGCTGTTATTCACCCTCTCAAGTCATCAGATGATAAAACAAATTGTAAATATGTTAATAAATAATCGGATGCTTTTAAGGACCGCCTGAGTTAGCAGCTCTAGTGGTAGAGCACTTCAGACGGATCTTGCACAATATCGTCTATAGTTTTCCTGACCATGCCGCTGTAATAGGGGGTGACTTCAACTTGCCGGATAGACTGGGAGTGTCATGCTAATAAAACTGGTGCCAGAGACAGGCATTCATATGACACTGTTCTGGATATCTTGTACGAAAATTTCTTTGAGCAGATAGTTGAGAAGCAACTCCTAAGGGTAACGTCTTAGGCCTCCAGGCAACAAATAGACTTGAACTTATCGAATCAGTTAACGTAGTGAAGGTATCAGTGATCATAAGGCTGTGATTGCGTTATGATAACGTGTCCTGCAAAGAATGTTAAGAAAGGAAGGAAGATATCTGAGACGCCCTGCTGAACCCACAGGACATGACATGTAGTTAAAATTGTGGAAAGGAGCTAAAATCAGCGGCTGTCAGTTACACTCGAACATACAACTTTATTTGACCAAACATTACAAGAGCCAAGGAAAGAAAAACACAGCATTAGTTTTTGGAACTTAATAACCGGCTGAATACGCCATACAATCTCATGCCTTAAGGGCAAGACCACTTTAATTTAAAATCGGCTGAAAGCCAATAACTTAAGACTCAAACCAAAATCAGATTTTTAAAAGGCTTTATTTTCAAACAGTTCTTTGATTAGGCTCAAGGCCCAAACAATCTGACACCTTAAGAGCAAAACAACTTTAATTTAAAAAATCGTCTGAAGGCCCATCACTTAAGACTCAACAAAATTAAATTAAAAAAAGGCCAAAGGCCTTACTTAAAACAGTTCTTTAAATTAGGCTGAAGTCCCAAACAATCTTACGCTTTAAGGGCAAAACAACCTTAGTTTAAAAATCGGCTATAAGCCTTAGAAATATAAACACAAGAACAAATAAGAAAAGGCAGTACACCCAACGGCGCTCAGAAGTTTCCCAGGGTCAGCCTGGAATTCAAACACTAATACTCTCTTATGTGAGACAGGCAGTCGGCCCAACCATTCTTGATCTGACGAAAACCCAACCGACAGACAGTCAACGGACCCACCGACAAGATAATTTCCGCTCCACCTGACCAGCACACAACAGGGAGTTCAATGGAACAACGTAGAAAGTATTGGCGTCCACATCCAATTATACTTTGAGCTGTCAAACTACACACTGTGTTGGACAGCGACAACACGATGAGGAAAATACACTGCATAAATTTACGTCAACAGCCAGGGCAGGTAACCGGAACGTTAATGGCCACAAGGCAGAAGATTCCGCTGGTGCACTTCAATTCAAAATAACCAAGTACAGTTAAACTCCACCGGAGGGTGGCTAAAATTTGCCAACTTGAAAACGCACGTTGTTGTTCGCGGGAATGTTCCAACAGCCGACAACGAAATCCAAACGACACAATGTGAACAGTCGTGACTTGCTGGTAGATTAAGTCAAAACTCAACTTTAGTGTCCAGGATTGGTCAGCCACGGACATCGTAGCAATGGGAACAGCACCACACACTCCGACCGCGTGTAGACGCCGCCAGTGGCCCCGGCCAACCCATGCACTGTGGAGATTTCCTCGCTGCTCCACGCCAACCGACGAACTGGTCGCAAACAGCACAGCCGGAAACTACGAGGGCCGTTCAGAAAGTAACCTCCGGTTGATTTAAAAAAATACACCAAGTTAAATAAAAATATTTTAATATATACATCTTACAACTACATCTTTGCACTATTTTTCTACATAGTCTCCATAGCGATTGAGGCACTTATCGTATCTCTTCACAAGCTTTGAAATTCCTTCTGCATAAAAATCACCCGCTTGTGCCTGGAGCCAGCCTGTGACCGCATCTTTGAGCTCTTCGTCGTCATCAAACCGCTGTGACCCGAGCCATTTCTTCAAATGCATGAAGAGGTGATAATCACTTGGCGCCAGGTCTGGGCTGTAAGGTGGATGGTTGATAACGTCCCACATCAAGGACTCAAGAAGGGCCGTTGTTCTGCGAGCAGAGTGAGGACGGGCGTTATCGTGCAAAAAAACGATACCGGAAGTCAGCATACCACGGCGTTTGTTCTGTATAGCCCGTCGTAACTTTTTTATTGTTTCACAGTACACGTCTTGATTAATGGTCGTACCACGTTCCATGAATTCAACCAACAACACCCCTTTGGCATCCCAAAACACCGTTGCCATCAGTTTTCTGGCAGAAAAATCTTGCGAGGCTTTTCTTGGTTTGGTAGGCGAATTTGAATGTGCCCACATCTTTGATTGTTCTTTTGTCTCAGGGTTCACGTACTTAATCCAGGTTTCGTCACCGGTCACGATTCTGTTTAACAATGGTACTCCTTCGTCCTCATAACGTGACAGAAAGTCTAATGCAGAGGCCATTCTTTGAGTTTTGTGGTGGTCGGTAAGAATTTTGGGCACCCATCGTGCACAGAACTTACGGTAACCCAATCTTGCTGTCACTATCTCGTACAAGAGAGTCTTAGAAATCTGTGGAAAACCAGTAGACAACTCCGACATTGAGAAACGTCGATTTTCACGAACTTTTGCATCAACTGTCTGAACGAGTTCGTCAGTCACCAATGATGGTCTACCACTCCTCTCTTCATCATGAAAGTTTTCTCGTCCACTTTTAAATAAACGTACCCATTCACGGACAACTCCTTCACTCATAACTCTTGGTCTGTACATGGCACAAAGCTCACGATGAATAGCTGCTGCAGAATATCCGTTGGCTGTAAAAAACCTTATGACAGTACGCACTTCACATTTGGCGGGGTTTTCTATTGCAGCACACATTTGAAACTGCCACAAAAACTAAACTAGCGCAGGTACGACGTTCACTCGACCACGGCTTGATGCCGACTGACCTGTTGAGTGCGTGAACGCACAGATGGCGTCGCTACTCCCCACACAACCCGCACTGTGACCAATCGGAGGTTACTTTCTGAACCGCCCTCGTATAAGCGCCAGGCCAAAGATAGTACAAGATGCGAATATCGATACACACAGCTGCTGCTGACACTCAAGGAGAGAGAGGAATAACAGCATAATTGCGAAAACTGCGGGAGACTAAACACAGAATAGCAACCAAGGTTTAATCCAACTCATAACATGAGCCAACCACGGCTCAATATTTTTGCTTAGGAAAAGTGACAAGAGACAATTTTCAGAGTATCTGAGCAGTGAGAATCAAATATTCGGTGATGAGAACGAAGATGCAGAGAACAAATGGAAAAAATTCGAAGCGATCGTGCAATATGCCCTAGACAAGTATGTTTCTGGCAAATTCTTAAGGGGTGAGAGAGACCCACCATTGTTTAATAGCCATGTTATAAAACTGCTACGTAAACAAAGAACTTCATCTCATATTCCAGATAAGTAAAAACATAGCTGACAAACAAAAGCTGAACGAAGCGAAAATGTGCATAAGGAGAGCAATGAGAGAAGCGTTCGATGACTTTGAAAGTAAAACATTAACAACCGATCTGAGTAAAAACCCTAAGATGTGTTGGTCGTATGTAAAATCAGTAAGTGGGTCAAAGTCATCTACTCATTCAGTCAGTGACCATACTAGCACCAAAACGGAAAATAGGGAAAATGCCAAAATACTGAACTCGGTCTTCCGAAACTATTACGCATCTACATCTACATCTACATTTATACTCCGCAAGCCACCCAACGTTGTGTGGCGGAGGGCACTTTACGTGCCACTGTTATTACCTCCCTTTCCTGTTCCAGTCGCGTATGGTTCGCGGGAAGAACGACTGTCTGAAAGCCTCCGTGCGCGCTCTAATCTCTCTAATTTTACATTCGTGATCTCCTCGGGAGGTATAAGTAGGGGGAAGCAATATATTCGATACCTCATCCAGAAACGCACCCTCTCGAAACCTGGCGAGCAAGCGACACCGCGATGCAGTGCGCCTGTCTTGCAGAGTCTGCCACTTGAGTTTATTAAACATCTCCGTAACGCTATCACGGTTACCAAATAACCCTGTGACGAAACGCGCCGCTCTTCTTTGAATCTTCTCTATCTCCTCCGTCAACCCGATCTGGTACGGATCCCACACTGATGAGCAATACTCAAGTATAAGTCGAACGAGTGTTTTGTAAGCCACCTCCACCGCCTACATTTTCTAAGCACTCTCCCAATGAATCTCAACCTGGTACACACCTTACCAACAATTAATTTTATATGATCATTCCACTTCAAATCGTTCCGCACGCATACTCCCAGATAGTTTACAGAAGTAACTGCTACCAGTGTTTGTTCCGCTATCATATAATCATACAATAAAGGATCCTTCTTTCTATGTATTCGCAATACATTACATTTGTCTATGTTAGGGGACAGTTGCCATTCCCTGCACCAAGTGCCTATCCGCTGCAGATCTTCCTGCATTTCGCTACAATTTTCTAATGCTGCAACTTCTGTGTATACTACAGCATCATCCGCGAAAAGCCGCATGGAACTTCCGACACTATCTACTAGGTCATTTATATATATTGTGAAAAGCAATGGTTCACAGCGGAAGACCGTAACAGGGCCCCTCCTTTCAGCCGTCGTACGAACGTCAAAATGCAGATATTGAGATACCCGACAGCGGAATAGGAAAATAACTACAGTCGCTTAGTAGTGGAAAGGCGTCAGGTCCAGCTGAGATACCTATAACATTCTACAAAGATTATGCGAAAGAATTTGCTCCCATTCTAGCAAAAATTTATCATAGATTGCTTGAACATCGAGGGGTACCTAGCGACTGAAGAAAGCGCAGATCATTCCCGTTATTTAGAAGGGCCGTAGGACAGACGCATACAATTATAGACCCATATCGTTAACGTCATTCCCTTGGAGAGTTATGGAACATGTTTTATGCTCAAAAATAGTGACGTTTTTGGAGAATGAAAATATCCTCTCTAAAAATCAACATGGATCCCGCAAAGAAAGATCTGGAAATCCCCCCGAATACTGTCAAACCACTGGCAGCTGCTGCGAAACGGTGTTTTGGAAGAGCTCCCAAGAGTTGTGTCCCTGGGATAACTGTACCAGAGGTACCTCAAGTACTACCCTCTCCATCCCGTCTCCTCTGAGGAAAGTACAGGATCTGTCATTACCCATCCAATTGACTGTGAGTGGTGTGTCAGCGGTAGATCTAGGTTACCTATACAGGGTGGATGGCGACCAGTGGGGACTCAGGGTGTCGTACCGATCCCCTCAACTATCAAGTCTGAGGTGCTGCCCTTCACTGACATTGAACTGAGTCAGTGGTACTCGCTTCACCTGCTTTGGGAAACGCAAAAGGGTAGGGACCTATTAATCGTTGGCAGTTCAAATGTAGGGCGAATCATGGGGCACCCCTTACGGAAATGGCACCAAAGGACAGGAAAGGACACCAGACTCACTCTTGTTTATGCCTGGGGGCCTCAATTCAACATGCTCAAGAGGCTACTCTAGCAGCCATTGAGGGAATAGGGTGCAACCTGCCGCAGATCGTGGCGCAGGTTGGAATGAATTATGCCTGTCGCCTGGGCTCCGAAGTCATTCTTGGGTCATTTCAGCGACTGGCAGAGGAGGTTGAGAAGACTAGCCTTGCTCGTGGAGTTTCAATGAAGCTCACAATTTGCAGTATTGTCCCCAGGACTGATCGTGGTCCCTTGGTTCTGAGTCGAGTGGGAGGACTGAATCAAAGACTTCGAGAGTTCTGTGACAAGTTAGGCTGCGACTTCCTGGACTTGGGCCACAATGTTGAGAGCTGTAGGTTCCCCGTAGATAGGTCAGGTGTGCACTACACATCAGAGGCTGCTACTCAGGTAGCTGACTGTGCGTGGGGTGCACACCAGATTTTTTTTTAGATTAGATGACTCTCCATCCATTTCAGATAACGATGGCTGTAAGAAATCCAGAAGTATCAGTGTAAGATCGAACGAAATGCCCGCCACAGGCGAGAGTATTGAAATCCGAATGGTAAACTGCCAAAGCATTCGGAACAAAGTGCCACAGTTTGAAGCGCTCATGAAAAGTCACGAAGCTCACATAATAGTAGGTAAAAAAAGCTAGTTGAAACCTGAAATTGACAGCAGTGAGATTTTTAGGGAAAATTTAAGTGTACATCGAAAGGCTAGGCAAATAGGAAATGGAGGTGGTGTATTTGTCGTAGTAGACAGACTCAAATCCACCAAGACAGAGACTGAAAAAAGTGTTTGGGCGAGACTCAGTATCAGGGGTGGTGTGAGTTAACGAGCATTTCGCTCTCATTTAAGTATATGGCCGAAAGAGACAGCTTTCCAGGAATTGTGAAACGAATCCTGTCCCTCAGGACCGTGTGCCACAAAGAGCGCAGATTCGCCACGAGATGGGGAAAGTCCACAGGCGCCTGTTCTGCTGAACGAGGCCAGGCTGATCAGGCCTAAGCGCTGTAGTGTGCGAGTGAGACAGACAAGAACCTACATCATAGGGAAACAAAGTGAAATCAACAAGTTTTGTAACGAAGACCCGAATTCTAAAAGCCGACCGATGTGGCCGAGCGGTCCTAGGCGCTTCAGTCTGGAATCGCGCGACCGCTACGGTCACAGGCTCGAATCTTGCCTCGGGCATGGATGTGTGTGATGTCCTTAGGTTAGTTAGGTTTAAGTAGTTCTAAGTTCTAGGGGACTGATAACTTCAGATGTTAAGTCCCATAGTGCTCAGAGCCATTTGAACCAATTTTGTTTTGAATTCTAAAATCTGAACGCTTTGGTCGATCTTAACGATCGACACGTCATATAAAAGCGAATCATTAAAATGACAAATGTTGTAAATATCAACTATGTAACTTTACTTGTTTAAAATAAATGTAAATTAAAATTATCAGTATTTTCA
The DNA here is from genome assembly GCF_023898315.1 of Schistocerca nitens. Classification (NCBI taxonomy): domain Eukaryota; kingdom Metazoa; phylum Arthropoda; class Insecta; order Orthoptera; family Acrididae; genus Schistocerca; species Schistocerca nitens. The sequence continues at coordinate 845,505,744 of NC_064617.1, forward strand.
GTTAAGCATCAGATCATCATTTCCTCCACGCAAAACACATAGAACGATGACAGCATGACACTTTATTGAATCATTAGGTAATAGAATATTTGTTCTAAAGTTTAGTGCATAATAGTTACTTTTGTTCTTTATTTATTTATTTATAAGAAAGCACATTGGTGCTAGGCTTCTGGCAGTGACATTCAAAGTTAAGAAGGAAATTGTATTGGTTTTATTTATAAGAATTTAAAGTTTTATATGTAGTGGATATTATTGTTACATTATTTAGAGCGTGAAAGTGGTCAATCTTTGATTATTTAAATATGTTGAAATGTAAAATAATGTAGGATAAGCTGTAGCCAATCAGATGGACGGCTTCAGGGAAGGGAACTGCACTAGTCAGTTGAACGACGATGTTCGGCACGCAAGAGAAACGGCCGGAGACAGGCAGAAGGACAGTTCGGATTGAGACGCGAAAGCGGACAATCGGTCTTAGGTAGCTAGGCAGTGAAACGACTTAGAAAATTTTGCTTTGTGTGGTATCGTGGGACTTAGTCTCTGAGCGGTGAGCAGCCGCGCGCCTGGTGTGAATAACTTTTCGCGTAAACAACGAGGTGGAGTATTGGACTTTTATTTCGCAGTTAGATTGTGAATGATCGAACTGTGTCAAATAGATACGCACTCGAGTGTAACAGTAACCTAAATAGACCACTTTCGCTATTAATTTGCTTCCTGAATAAACATGATTCTAACCAAATCGCAACTGTATAGCCTACATCATTTATGGGTCGTTAATTTAGTTCCTGAAATTATTATTAATGTTATATATGTTATATTAACTTCGTATGTGGCATACAATTTCTCGAATTTGTCATCAGCCAGACAATTTAACCAAAGGGTCACTAGTGTAATTTAGGGCGTGTAATGCGACACGTGCGGTTAAAACCCTAGACGAGTTTGGGCCAAGACAATTCCACGAAGAGAAACCACATGTGACCCCGAACATTTTGGGATTTTAGCTCGCAGTTGGCATAAAATGATAATTGAATCCTCCTATCACCCACCAGATTCTTCTCTTTATGCAACCGAAAACTTCAGAGTAAAAGTTCAGTTCACTTGTATGTAAGTTCCCCAGCTATACCGTAATCAGTGGAGACTTTAATCTTCCAACAATTATTTGGGAAAATTACAGTTTTATTAGTGATGGGCGTGATAAGACAACCTGCGAAACTACTAGATGCCTTCTCTGAAAACTACCTGGAACAGATAGTTAGGAACCCAACTCATGATGGAAATATATTCGATCTAATGGCAACAAATAGACGTGACCTCTTTTAGGATGCCCACATTGAATATGACCATGATGCGGTTGTGGCAACAGTGCTCACCGAAGTAGAAAGGACAACAAAAACAAGCAGAAATATATATTTGTTCAGTAAACTAGATAAAAAATCAATAATGTCTTATCTCAGTGAGGAACTTGAAACTTTCAGCACAGGTCAGGAGCATGCAGAGAAACTCTGGCTCAAGCTTAAAAGTATAGTTGACTACGCACTGGACAGATATGTACCCAGTAGAACAGCTCATAATGGGAGGGAACCTCCATGGCATACAGTCACTGTAAAGAAACTTCTAAAGAAACAGAGATTACTGCATAACAGATGTAAAACAATGCGTAGGCTTATAGATAGGGAGATGCTTAATGGAAGGCGTTTGGCTGTCAAGAGAGCAATGTGTAATGCCTTAAATGACTACCGTAGCAGAATACTGTCAAGTTACATTTCACAAAATCCAAAGAAATTCTGGTCGTATGTAAAGACTGTTAGCGGTACCGAAGTTAGTGTTCAGTCCCTAGCGAATGAGACAGAAACTGAAATTGAGGGAGTAAATTTGATCCTCGTATCACTGAAAATATGAATGAAACAAGTATTAGTCTCAGTGGTGTTGAGAAACAGCTGAAATCGTTAAAATTGAACAAAGCTCCAAGCCCCGAGGGAATCCCTATGAGATACAATACTGAATTTGCAGCTGAGTTAGTCCCTCTTCTCACTATAATCTATGTAGATCCCTCAGACAACAAACAGTGCCAAGTTCTTGGAAAAAGGCACAGGTCACACCCGTCTACAAGAAGCATAGTGGAAGTGATCCACAAAACTACCGTGCAATATCCTTGACATAGATTTGTTGTAGACTCTTATAACATATTCTCAGCTGAAACATAATGTGGTATCTTGAACAGAAGGACCTCAGTACTAACCAGCAGGGTTTTCGAAAACATCGATCATGTGAAATTCACCTCGCACTTTCCTCACATGACATACTGAATGCTTTGGATCATGACAATCAGGTAAATGCAGTGTTTCTTGATTTCCGACTCGTACTGCACCTACGCTTATTGCCAAAAGTATGATCATATGGGGGGTATCAAGTGAAATTTGTGACCGGATTGAGGACTTTTAGGTAGGGTGGACACAGCATGTTGACTTGGATGGAGATTCGTCGGCAGACGTCGAAGTAACTACGGGTGTGTCCCAGGGAAGTGTGTTGGGACCCTTGCTGTTCATGTTGTATAGTAATAACCTTGCGGACAATACTAATAGTAAAACCAGGCTTATTGCAGATGATGCAGTTATTTATATTGAAGTTATGTTTGAGAGAAGCTGCATAAATAGTCAGCCAGATATTGATAAGATTTCAACATGGTGCAGAGATCAGCAACTTGCTCTAAATGTTCAGAAATATAAAATTGTGCGCTTCACAAATCGAAAAAACGCAGTATCCTATGACTATAATACCGGTGAGTCATTGTTGGTATCGGCCTACTCATACAAATACCTAGGTGTAACTCTTTGTAGGAATATGAAATGGCATGATCATATAGGTTCAGTCGTAGTTAAACAGGTGGTAGACTTCGGTTTATTGGTAGAATACTGGGGACGTTCGCCAAAGATTTCCTACAAATCACTCGTGTGAGCCATCCTAGAATATTGCTCAAGTGTGTGGGACCCGTACCAGATAGGATTAACATGGGATATTGAACGTATACAGAGAATGGCAGCACGAATGGTAGCATGTTTCTTTAATCCATGGGAGAGTGTCACAGATGTACGGAAGGAAATGGAATGGCAGACTCATGAAGATAGGCGTGAACCATCCCGAGAAAGTCTATTAACAAATTTTCAAGAACCGGCTTTAAATGATTACTCTAGGGATGTACTACAATGCCACACGTATCGCTCACACAGGGATCGTGAGTATAAGATTAGAATAATTACTGCATGCACAGAGGCATTCAAACAATCATTATTCGCGCGCTCGATATGTGAATGGAACAGGAAGAAACTAATAAATGGTACAATGGAACGCACCCTCTGCCATGCCCGTCACGGTGGCTTGCGGAGTATAGATGTAGATTAAGATGTACATGCAGATGAAGATTCAAAGCACTGTAGACAACGGCGCTCAGGTTTAGTGCAGGAAGGCATCTGTCGCCGTCCTGTACTGACATATTGTGAAAAAATACGAGGTTACACAGTATCGGAGCAGATTAGCGACTGGATTTAAGACTTCGTTGCACACACAACTCAATATGTCGCTCTTAACGGAACAAAATCGACAGAATGCAATTTCCGGAGTCCCCTGAGGAAGTGTGATAGAACCGTTACTGTCTACAATATATATGTAAATGATCTAGCAGAAAGGGTCAGGTGGTCTTTAAGGCTGTTCGCTGATGATGCGGTTGTCTATAACAAAGTAGCAATGCCAGATAATATTAACGATTTGCAGAATGCCCTTCAGAGAATTGACGAATGGTGCAGGCTCTAGGAGTTAATCCCGAACTTAAGGAAATGTAACATATTGCACATACATGGGTAAATAAATCCACTACTCTACAGCCACGACATTGATGACAAACTACTGGAGACAGTATCTACCGCAAAATATCTTGGATTAATTATCCAGAGCGACCTTAAGTGGGACACCCACATAAAACAAGTAGTGGAAAAGTGGATGCCAGACTCAGATTCTTAGTAAGAATCTGTAACAGAGCATTAAGTGGAAGTGCTGGGGTTAGAAAGCAGGCATGATATAACAGTTCTAAGCATAATTTTACTGTCACTAACCGTCCAGTAAAATTCATCGATACTCTTGAAACCAAACTTTTAAAAACACGAAGCAATTGATTTAAAACAATATGTCAAAAAAACTTTACAGTGTAACATCTTCAACTTTTGTAGTCCTGTCTTCCTCAGTTGCGTGTAATATTACGGTATATTGATAATTTTTACTTATGGACCGTCTGACAGCAACTGAATAAAACACAATTTTAGTGCCATACGCGTTTCGCCTTTATTTTCTGCAAGGCATCATCAGTGGCCCGGAATATGTACATATGATAGCTATTTTATTTACATTTTTTTCACTGTGCCTATAGGTTATAAACAGTTCTGGTGGTTGCTATTTCCTATTAAGTAGTAATGTTTTGAACTGTACTTACAGGTTGCGTGGACAATTTCTTACATATTACGCTCCTGTTGCATTTTTGGTGTTGTTCTTCTTCTTATGAACGCCAATTTGCAGTTTTTTCCACATTCCACAGCACTATGCACTGAACGCTTGTTTTAATGCAATGTTTTGGTTTCTGTTGCCGACTGTCAAATGTTTTTGCCAAAGATCGAAACTTATGAGTGTAATTATTCAAGTATCTCTGATCTGTTCGTGTATGCATTTGTGTGTGCGTTTGTGTATGTGTTTGTGTGTGTGTGTGTGTGTGTGTGTTTTGGTGTGATATTAATTTTATTTATTTTTTTTTTGTGCTGTGTGTGTGTGTGTGTTTTGGTGTGATATATATTTTTTTATGCTGTGTGTGTGTGTGTGTCTGTATTTTGGTGTGGTATAATGTTTTTTGTATGTGTGTGTGTGTGTGTGTGTGTGTGTGTGTGTGTGTGTGTGTGTGTGTGTGTGTCCAGATGGTGTGGGGAAGAGTTTTCTAGTTTTATGGTATCATTTCCTATATTAAGTGTAGTAGGGAGCCTCTGCTGATGTGTGTTTGTTCATTTATCACATGTTTGTTTTCTGCTATGGCTTTCTGGATGTGGAAGTTTTCTTGTGTTTGTATAAGATGTTTGTCATGGTTGCTTATTCTCATTATTTTTATTTCTTGTTCCATGTTTGTAGGATGATGGTTGTAGTGTTTTAAATGCTCTGCAAATGTGGAATGGTTTGTTTCATACTTCCAACATCTGATATGTTCTTTGTATCTTGTTTCAAAATTCCTGCATTTCATGCCTATGTATACTGCATCACAACTTTGACATTCAAGTTTATATATTCCTGATTGTTGGAATTTGTCCCTCTTGGTAGCTGGCTGGCTTAGGTGTGATTGAAGGGTTTGCCCAGGCTTATATGCTATTTTGAAGCCCTGTCTCTTTAGGATGTTTGCAACTCTGTGTGTTAGTTTATGTGTGTAGGTCATGGTCTACCATCTGCTTCTTTTCTGTGTGGTGTTGTCAGAAACTTGCAGCACTAAGACACATGTTACATAGATTAAACAGAATCCCACTCAGCAAGAGAAACTATGAACAAGAAATGAGTACAATCATACAAATAGCTAGGAACAATGGGTATGACACACATGTGGTACACAGGCCCAATCAAAAAATAAAAACATAAATAAAAAACAAACACAACATTTCCAGAATACAAAAGAACTCACAAGCTGAAAACTTACAAACACACTCAACAAACACACTCAACAAACACACACAATGACAACACCACATTTTCTTTATGGAAAACACACTACCGTTTACACAGATCATAGAGCTATACAGTTTTTACTTTCAGCTAAATTTACACACGACAGATTAAGCAGATGGAAACTTTATTTACAGGAATTTAATTTTACAATTGTTCACATTCCCGGTACACAAAATATTGTAGCAGACGCACTATCCCGTTCTCTCAGCAACAATCAGCAAGACATCGCAACCAACTTCTGCAAAGCAAATTTCAGCGTCATGTACATTCAACAAGTTAATTTGAAAATTTCATTTCGTCGTCATTACAAGACATAGCACAAGAGCAAAGTAAAGACAACGTATGGAAAGAAATTAAACACCTTTGGCAAGATAAGAATAATTTTACCATTAGAAACCATTACACTGTACGCAATAACATTCTGTTTCGCCGCTCTCACCCTGACAGCAACAATTGGTTATTATGCATTCCTGACGAACTTGTTAACAAATTAATCTCGTATACTCATTTAAGTTACGCACATTACGGAGCCAGAAAATGTTTTCTTATACTAAGACAGAATTGTTATTTTACCAACATGAAGAAACGTATTCGACGAGTTTTAGCGTCATGTAAAACCTGCCAGAAAGCTAAGTCAGATACGACTTCACATATTCCACCATTACATCCCATTGTACCTGTTAAATTGAGACACATGGCCGCTGTAGACATTTTTGGTCCGATTCCCAGAACTAATAGAGATTTTTACTACATCTTTGTCGCTGTTGAACTCACTTCAAAATTCGTTACCTTCACTCCGTTACGCAAAGCTACTGCTAAAACTGTTTCGAAAGCATTTGTAAAACATTTTCTATTTCATGTAGGGCATGTATTGAAACTAATTTCCGACAATGGATCACAATTTCGATCTGCTATATGGACACGTGTGTTACGAGCTAGAAACATTTCTCCGATCTATATATCCAGGTACCATGCTTCTTCGAACCCTTGTGAACGATTAATGAAAGAAATTGGTAAACTATGTAGAATATACTGCCATAAAAAACATATTGATTGGGACACACACATACTCTCATTCCAGGATGTAATTAATTCCATACCAAATGAATCTACTATGCTATCTCCGACTGTTATACTGAAAAATGTTGAACCACCTAACAAAATTAAAGAATTAGTAACCTTTCCTACATCTCGTTGACTATGACACCATGAAATAATTGACATTGCGCTGAACAACATCAAACGTGCCGCAGAGCGCCGGAGAAGACAATAAAAACAGGTTTGTACACGCCGTGACTTTCACATTGGACAGAAGATATTAGTACGCACACATTATTTATCTATTAGAGGAAAAGCTAGATGTAGTAAATTAGAGCTTCTATATGCAGGTCCATATCGAATTCGCAGCATTCCTCACCCCAATGTAGTACACGTCGAAACTTTGAGAACCAAAAAAACCAAAGGGAACCACCACGTCTCCAACGTCAAACCTTTTATTGAATGAACATACTTTATGATTTATCACACTGTAATGCCATTTCCTGATTTTTTTATGACCACTTATGCAATTATTTTCACATGAACACTTACTGATGATTATCGTATTTTTTCTTGGCAAGTGCCCGGCAAGGTAAAGTTAGCAGGTCGCTTTTCTTGTCGTTACACATTAGACCGTGCACATTTTTCCAAATAAACTTACACATTTTCCATTTTTTATGTATGTATGATTGTTTTCCTGTTTGTTTGTATGCACTATGTAATCTTTAAGATATAACAAACACCAGTTGACTTTGACATTTTGCCTTATGATATCGCAACATCGTGACTATTTTTACATTTTTTTTTTTTTTGCTGCTACATTGTGATATTCTGTGTACATTTTTGCATCTGAACACTGTCTATGTTTTTTGGCATATTACGTTTTATGTCATGCTACGCTGTATGCTCAATTATATCACTAGAAACCAGCTTTTATTTAATGGGTATATGATTTAAATGCAAGACATTAATCATTGTTCATTATTTTCAGAAAGAAATAACGTGTAAAAGAAATACATTAAACAGAAATGGGAATTTCACCTTCGGAATGACCGAAAGAAGATGCAATACCTCGTCACGAAGAGTAAATGGATCAGAATTAACAAGCATTAACAAGAATATACTATACACATCGTATGACAGCAGTCTTAATTAATTTTTTCTTTCAGAATACGAGGCGATTGATGCAGATTGTCAGACAGAACTACACATCTTAGTTTTAGTGATGAAATATGCTAGAATGTGGTAATATGGATAATGAAGTTTTTCTTTACAGGTGATGATAATAATGGAATTATGATGATATGGATAATGAAGTTTTTCTTTGCAGGTGATGATAGTAATGATAATGAAGTTTTTCTTTGCAGATGAGAATGATGATGAAGTTCATATATTTACCATTAGTTAAGAGATGCTATGTAGTTATTTAAGTATTTGTTGCAGTTCCTTTTGACAGTATGTCTTATGTTGCATAGTATAATAACTGAATGTTTTGGGAAAGACAGCTACAGTACACAGATATTGAGTACACATTTCATTACCTGTTAATTCGAAGTTCACTACTTTTCAGCATAACATGCATTTCTTCTTTCAGCTCAATAATCCATTTTGTATTTTTTCCAGGAGAAGCTTTTCATGATACTTTCTAAACCTGTTACTTATTAAACCTGTTCTAGTACTTGCATTTTTTTTACCCAGTTGTGTCTATCATTCATAAATGTGATCACATATACTGCTTTTGTTTCATAACCTTGCTACAGCTGACTCATGACGAATGACGTTATTAATCCTTATTTCCAGCAATAAGTCAAAAGCAAATATTTTCATGCCCCAGCAATTAATTATCGATCCCAACACAATGCATTTATAGCAAAAAAAAATTATTACCAGTCCCAACTATTACCAGTATACAACCAAATAATGCTACCAGTTTAAGATATATTTCTAGTCCTAAATATAATACAAATTTCTCTGTTGAATTGAATCCATTATGTCTATGTATTAGTCGACTACAGACCTTGACTAATAGATACATTGTGTTACATTTTAAATATGTCCTATGTCACTTGAATGATGAGTTCTGAGTAATACTGAATGATGACTTATGCGTTAATGCTATGCCAATAATTAACTCCTGTTTTGAATGATGACATCTGAATAATACTGAATAATGTTTTGTAAAACTATATGAATACTTTGTAACTGCCCAATGAGTGCCAATAATTACTGCAATCAGATGAGTTATGAATAGTGTTTTGTAATATTCAATACTTGCTACATGTTTAGTAACTGGCCAATGAGTGCCAATAATTATTTTTAAATATGTCATATGTCACTTGAATGATGAAAAATGTTTTGTAATATTCAATACTTGCTGACCAACGAATGCCACTGTTTCTTATAATTTAAATTTATATTATGTCACTTTCATGCCATATATATGAATTAGCTCCTGTTTTGAATGATGACTTCTGATGATTTGTAACTGGTCAATGAGTGCCAATGTTCTCTGTAAACAGATAACTTATGAACATTATTCTGTAATACTTCATACATGGTACAGAAATGTTCAGTAACTGGGCGATGAGTGCCACGAATTACTTAAAATCAGTTAATAGACTAGTGTAATTATCAATGATGACTGGTATAAGATTTAATGTCCTTCACCTTCTAACCTAATTACCAGAAATTACTGCAATATCCGTTTGTCCTGTCTATTCTCATGCTCATGGAGCACTATATTTGGTTTTTGCACTGCACTAATTCTACGTTGGTGTACCTTACAAGAACGTGGTGTTGACACGACATGCTGTCCACCACCTTGAGCGATGGAGATATTATTATGGTCCCACTGTGTTTGGTGTACCTAATGTACTACCCAAATGATAACATGGAATATTAATACGACATTTCAGTGTCTTGGCTACACTGATTAATACTTCAGTGAAAAGAACTTCAGGTTGTCTCACTTGGTGTTCTGCTTCTGTAGAAAGATATGGACTTTCAGAGCAGCTGCGTGCAACCTAATGTGCTACAACCATGATGCAATCCTTCCCATTCCTTTCCTAGTTGTTGTAAAATGATAATGACATATACAGTGCGTGTGCACTTCATTTTCATATGTTAATATGATCAGTTGTCCTAATTATGCTAAAGACTTCTAAAGTGCGTGTGCACTTTATTTCACTCCATGATATGTTATGTACAAATGCTAAAGACTTCTACAGTGCGTGTGCACTTTATTTCACTCCTTGATATGTTTATTTGTTGTAAAAATGCTAAAGAGTTTTACAGTGCCTGTGCACTTTATGTCATTTGTTAATATGATTTGTACTCATTGCCTATACATTTTGTGATTTCCTGATATGTTCTGTACTACAGTGCGTGTGCACTTTTTGTCATTTGTTAATATGTTTTGTAGTCATTGTGTACACATTTTGTCTTTGCTTGATATGTTCTGTACTCAGTGCATGTGCACTATATTTTATGTCTGCACTTATATATATGTATATATTCTGTGTTTGTAAACTCAGTTAATTAGGAAAAATTTGTTGCTCATGGCAAGTCCAATTGACTCACCATCGCTGCCAAATTTTTGCCCCCCCCCCCCCCAGTGGAGGGTTATGTAAGAGGTGAGGTATGCGCTATATGCGCTGCCTGCAATAGGCAAGACTTAGGAGAGTCTCTGACCAGAGAGCAGTATGTCGTTAGTTGTTGCTTGTCGCTAGTCTGCGCTTGTCTGCGCGTGTCGACAGTAGTCTTGAGTAGTCTGCGTGAGTCGGCGGTAGTCGGCGCGTGTCGGCTGTCTGCTCTGCTCGGGACTCTGGTCAGGACTCTGGAGGATGAGTATTGATGTAGAAGGTAAAGAAGCAGCCTTGCGCATATCTAGTAATGTATATTAATTGTCATTTAATTTCTTTCAAAAAATGCCCCAATAATAATTTTTATAATATAAAGTAATTTTTTTTAAAAAAAGCATTCATTTCAATTTAAAGATTTTATCAATGAATAATTAATTCCTTTCACGAATCAGAAAGTATGGACCAGCATTGCACGGAGCTGTGCCTAAAATTATTATGTAAGAGCAGATATATTTGCAGTTTTTATTGAGGTAAGAATTTTTGCTTTTTTATTCAGAATACAGGGCCGAAGGGCAGCGTTGCTGTCCTCATAAAATTTACCAGGTTACTAATTTTTTTTTATTATTTTGGTGTTTAGGAATTTTTCTGTTTCGAACTTAACATTAAATGAGAAAAGAATTTTGTGGGAACATTAAATGTGAACGCATTTCTGCACACAGATTATAAATGGGAGCCAATTTTGTTCAGAGGTTACAATATTAAAAAATTCATTTAATTAAAAATTTTGTGGGGAGGTTACAAGTTTTATCACGATTCTAGGTAACGCGGACAGAGCGGCGAGTTGAATAGCTACAACACGACTTGGGTGTCCAAGAAACTCAAGTGGCCCAGGGAATTTTGGCCGTTTCCCGCGAGCAGAACACCTGGGAACGTAGCGGCAATACTCAAAGGGAGAAGCTTGGTTTATTTGTATACTCTGTCTCACACTGAGTATCGCTCCCTTTTCCTCGCGGAATGCGACGGCAAGGAGGGAGGATATTTTGAAAGGGACTTCTTTATTGGCAAGAATCTCATGTACGCTTTGAGAAATAGTACGAGCTATGTAATTTGCGGAAGGGTGGAGACAAGACGCTGGAGGGGAGCGGCTCTCTCTCTCCAGGTGCGAGGAGCGCACTAGTTTTGGGCATTCCGAATATTGCTTCTGAGGAGGCAGTAGTTCATTCTTGACTGCTTCCGATAAGTCGCAAGGATTCTCTTATCACATGTCATGAGATAATGCACTTTGCATTCGTCGCAAACAGCGTAGAGAGTAAAGTTTGTTAGATCCAAGTAGGCGAGCTTCACTCACTGTGCGCGTTATCAAGAGCTTAATTCAGGATCACGTTTTGATTTACTACATGTCCGATGACGGTAGTACTGTTAGAACAGTTTTGAGCTTTGTTTAATACAGTTTCACGTCGCTTTGCACTTGCAGACGGACGCGTAGCGTCGTCCAGTAATGATAACTTCCAGTAGCAGGTTTCGGTCACTATTTTCAGCGTGGGGCATGTTAGATGCTATCAACTATGTCGCCGGCAGAGTCTTGATGCAGGCGCACGCAATCAGCCGACTCCACCGCCACGGCGACCACGCTGTGAATATGGTAATACAGAAAACGCCCGCTTTCCTAGCTGTGCATTCTTCTTTCGCTTTCTTCAATTTCTTTGCAATGTGTTAGATGCTTATAAAGACGCAAGGCACAGTATTCACCGTTTGCCCCCTAAGAGAGTCATATGGTCAGCTGTTTTTTTTATTCCTTCCTCATTTATTACACCAGGTCAACCCGTCTCGTGTAATTTATTTATATGTTAAATTAGAATGAAGGCATACAATGCTCATGTTAAAAGGCAAATACCAGGGGAGGCACCTTATATAATTCACCTGTTGTGATCTCTTGGTGTCAATTGAATTCTATTTGTTCTTTTTTTTGTTTTTGTGATACTTTCAACAGTACCTAGCGACCCAAATTTTTTTCATTTTTGTTTATCATTATTTGAATGATTTGTGATTGAATGTTTAATGAATCTGATAATATTTCAATAATTATTGCATATGCAGTTTCATAGAATAAACCACTTATATGTTGAACAGCACCCCTTGTATTTCATTTATAGAATCTAAATAAAAAGTCACACCTCTTTCTCCCTCCCACACGAGGTAACTTGCACGTTGAGACTGAGCTACTACTGCGTTATATGTAGGGAGTTCCGAGTCAGTTTATAATTTTACAATGTGAGAGGCTCACTCTGAAGACCTGCCTTTTGAAGTCATGAATAGTTTATCTCAAAAATCATCATAAGGTGTTGTGTATTACCTTCAATAATTCCGTGTATTACCTTCAATAGTTATGTGTATTACATTCAGTAGTTCTGTTCTATGCTAACCAGTTTCACAAGTTTCACTGAGTACTTAAGTGATTTATTCTCATTCCCCCCCCCCCCCCCCGCCCCGCCTCCCCCAGACCCCTGACTCTATGTTAGATTTATCAGATTTCCGTTCACACAGGTTGTCATACTTAAATGTTTATTAACTCTAGCAATACCAAGATATTTACCATAATGCCCCTTACCAAGGAGAGAGGCGTGGTAGGTACTTTATTCCCCCAAGAAAAAAACAATTAAACAAGTGCAATTCGTCAGTTGGTTTTGAAGTACTTTAACAACATACTTTTTAAATAACTTCTGATGTGTAAGTAGGGTCCAGAACACGAAAAATAGCAATAGAATGCACCTTCCGGATTAAACAAACGCAATTCGTTAATTGTTATTGAATTGCATTAACAGCATACATTTTAAAGAAGTGCAGGTGCGTAAGTAGGGCTGAGAACCCGAAAAATAGCTTGTAGCTCAGTCTTGGCAATAAAAATGAATCTTCCGGACTCTGAGATTGTGTACTACCACCGACTTTATGATCACCACAAAAAATTTGAAAAATGCAAATTTCGTGCACGTTTGTTGACTTCTACTCTCAATATACCTTTTAAAGAGATACTGATGTGTTAGTAGGGTCTTGAACCTGGAAACACTGAATGTGACATTCACAGGGGAAAAAGACATCAGCTACTGAGACTTAAATATTTGGGTTAAGTTTAACTGGAAAAATTTAAAACACACATAGAGTCTAGTAAGAATTAATTAAAAACAATGAACATGTTATTCAAAATTTTAAAATGTATAGTAACTCACTAGATAACAAAATTTTCAAAAGGTGGGCATAAATTGCTCCTCCCCCCTCCCCCTCCGCCCTTGGTATTGCGAGGGTTAAGAAGTTGCTACAAGTTCTCCTGTTATTGAGTCTGAAGAATTAATTAACAATGAGAGAATCTGAGTGCCATTTTACATTGTTAATTGGATAACTTCTGAATTGTAAATAAATCCTAGTAATTTGAATACGTACATAAGTTAACAATTTATCGATCCCGCTCTTTAAATATGAGTGTGTGTGTGTTTTGTTTGTCTGAAATCGGAAATCAAGTTCTCGGTAAGTCTCACTTTATCAACACGCATTTCCAGAAAAGAAACAACGAAATTAAAATGAAAGTACTACAGTGCCTTGCACGCCAGAGAGGCTGAATTGCTATAATAATAATTAGAAAAGGTGGCAATTTTATTTACGCACTGTCTTTTAAATAGATATGATGGTATCTGATACTCAAGCACTAATGCAAAGAAACGTAATGATGCTAAAATACTTTAAATTCTTGCTATGATTTAATCTTTAAAATTTAATAATTCTCTTCCTGTTAATATTTAACTAATTAACTTACGTCGTTCAGTTTTCGTAACGCTGACGGCGTTAAAATTTAAAGTTGTTCAGTCTCTGTTTTGTTTTCTTTCAATTGTTGCGAGCCAGAGATGGTGCAATGCTGTTCGCTTTCAAGTCTACACATTTATAAAAATCAGGTCCAGGAAACACTTTTGTGATCACGGTTGCGATTTAGACGGTATTCGCGTAATTGCACTGATTAAGAGTTATCGTTTCCGAAAGATGCAGGTTCGATTAAAGCTGTGTGTACTTTTTCGCGTGTAATGAAAATATTCCTAAAACGTCGCGTAACAAACAGTAACATGCGAATCACAACCGTGGTCAAACGAAGGAAATATATGATGACATACATGTTCTTCTTGTTCTTTGCATTTTTGTTCTATTATGTTTAGATTATCAACTGTAAGGTTTTCTATACGTGTACTTATGTTACGTATTTCTGCTCCCAAAGAAGTGTGTTTGTTGTTGTTGTGGTCTTCAGTCCTGAGACTGGTTTGATGCAGCTCTCCATGCTACTCTATCCTGTGCAAGCTTCTTCATCTCCCAGTACCTACTGCAACCTACATCCTTCTGAATCTGCTTAGTGTATTCATCTCTTGGTCTCCCTCTACGATTTTTACCCTCCACGCTGCCCTCCAATACTAAATTGGTGATCCCTTGATGCCTCAGAACATGCCCTACCAACCGATCCCTTCTTCTGGTCAAGTTGTGCCACAAACTCCTCTTCTCCCCAATCCTGTTCAGTACCTCCTCATTAGTTATGTGATCTACCCATCTAATCTTCAGCATTCTTCTGTAGCACCACATTTCGAAAGCTTCTATTCTCTTCTTGTCCAAACTATTTACCGTCCATGTTTCACTTCCATACATGGCTACACTCCATACAAATACTTTCAGAAATGACTTCCTGACACTTAAATCTATACTCGATGTTAACAAATTTCTCTTCTTCAGAAACGCTTTCCTTGCCATTGCCAGTCTACATTTTATATCCTCTCTACTTCGACCATCATCAGTTATTTTGCTCCCCAAATAGCAAAACTCCTTTACTACTTTAAGTGTCTCATTTCCTAGTCTAATACCCTCAGCATCACACGACTTAATTCGACTACATTCCATTATCCTCGTTTTGCTTTTGTTGATGTTCATCTTATATCCTCCCTTCAAGACACCATCCATTCCGTTCAACTGCTCTTCCAAGTCCTTTGCTGTCTCTGACAGAATTACAATGTCATCGGCGAACCTCAAAGTTTTTATTTCTTCTCCATGGATTTTAATACCTACTCCGAATTTTTCTTTTGTTTCCTTTACTGCTTGCTCAATATACAGATATAATAACATCGGGGGGAGTCTACAACCCTGTCTTACTCCCTTCCCAACCACTGCTTCCCTTTCATGTCTCTCGACTCTTATAACTGCCATCTGGTTTCTGTACAAATTGTAAATAGCCTTTCGCTCCCTGTATTTTACCCCTGCCACCTTTAGAATTTGAAAGAGAGTGTTCCAGTCAACATTGTCAAAAGCTTTCTCTAAGTCTACAAATGCTAGAAACGTAGGTTTACCTTTCCTTAATCTTTCTTCTAAGATAAGTCGTAGGGTCAGTATTGCCTCACGTGTTCCAGTATTTCTACGGAATCCAAACTGATCTTCCCCGAGGTCGGCTTCTACTAGTTTTTCCATCCGTCTGTAAAGAATTCGTGTTAGTATTTTGCAGCTGTGGCTTATTAAACTGATTGTTCGGTAATTCTCACATCTGTCAACACCTGCTTTCTTTGGGATTGGAATTATTATATTCTTCTTGAAGTCCGAGGGTATTTCGCCTGTTTCATACATCTTGCTCACCAGATGGTAGAGTTTTGTCAGGCCATCAGTAGTTCCAATGGAATGTTGTCTACTCCGGGGGCCTTGTTTCGACTCAGGTCTTTCAGTGCTCTGTCAAACTCTTCACGCAGTATCGTATCTCCCATTTCATCTTCATCTACATCCTCTTCCATTTCCATAATATTGTCCTCAAGTACATCGCCCTTGTATAGACCTTCTATATACTCCTTCCACCTTTCTGCTTTCCCTTCTTTGCTTAGAATTGGGTTTCCATCTGAGCTCTTGATGTTCATACAAGTGGTTCTCTTTTCTCCAAAGGTCTCTTTAATTTTCCTGTAGGCAGTATCTATCTTACCCCTAGTGAGATAAGCCTCTACATCCTTACATTTGTCCTCTAGCCATGCCTGCTTAGCCATTTTGCACTTCCTGTCGATCTCATTTTTGAGACGTTTGTATTCCTTTTTGCCTGCTTCATTTACTGCATTTTTATATTTCCTTCTTTCATCAATTAAATTCAATATTTCTTTTGTTACCCAAGGATTTCTACTAGCCCTCGTCTTTTTACCTACTTGATCATCTGCTGCCTTTACTACTTCATCCCTCAAAGCTACCCATTCTTCTTCTACTGTATTTCTTTCCCCCATTCCTGTCAATTGTTCCCTTATGCTCTCCCTGAAACTCTGTACAACCTCTGGTTCTTTCAGTTTATCCAGGTCCCATCTCCTTAAATTCCCACCTTTTTGCAGTTTCTTCAGTTTTAATCTACAGGTCATAACCAATAGATTGTGGACAGAGTCCACATCTGCCCCTGGAAATGTCTTACAATTTAAAACCTGGTTCCTAAATCTCTGTCTTACCATTATATAATCTATCTGATACCTTTTAGTATCTCCAGGGTTCTTCCATGTATACAACCTTCTATCATGATTCTTAAACCAAGTGTTAGCTATGATTAAGTTGTGCTCTGTGCAAAATTCTACCAGGCGGCTTCCTCTTTCATTTCTTAGCCCGAATCCATATTCTCCTACTTCGTTTTCTTCTCTCCCTTTTCCTACACTCGAATTCCAGTCACCCATGACTATTAAATTTTCGTCTCCCATCACTATATGAATAATTTCTTTTATTTCATCATACACTTCTTCAATTTCTTCGTCATCTGCAGAGCTAGTTGGCATATAAACTTGTACTACTGTAGTAGGTGTGGGCTTCGTATCTATCTTGGCCACAATAATGCGTTCACTAAGCTGTTTGTAGTAGCTTACCCGCGTTCCTATTTTCCTATTCATTATTAAACCTACTCCTGCATTACCCCTATTTGACTTTGTGTTTATAACCCTGTAGTCACCTGACCAGAAGTCTTGTTCCTACTGCCACCGAACTTCACTAATTCCCACTATATCTAACTTTAACCTATCCATTTCCCTTTTCAAATTTTCTAACCTACCTGCCCGATTAAGGGACCTGACATGCCACGCTCCGATCCGTAGAACGCCAGTTTTCTTTCTCCTGATAACGACATCCTCTTGTCTAGTCCCCGCCCGGAGATCCGAATGGGGGACTATTCTACCTCCGGAATATTTTACCCAAGAGGACGCCATCATCATTTAATCATACAGTAAAACTGCATGCCCTCGGGAAAAATTACGGCCGTAGTTTCCCCTTGCTTTCAGCCGTTCGCAGTACCAGCACAGCAAGGCCGTTTTGGTTATTGTTACAAGGCCAGATCAGTCAATCATCCAGACTGTTGCCCTTGCAACTACTGAAAAGGCTGCTGCCCCTCTTCAGGAACCACACGTTTGTCTGGCCTCTCAACAGATACCCCTCCGATGTGGTTGTACCTACGGTACGGCTATCTGTATCGCTGAGGCACGCAAGCCTCCCCACCAACGGCAAGGTCCATGGTTCATGGGGGGAAGTGTGTGTCTGTTATAATTTATCCACATTCTGGGTTACTTGCTTTACATTCTGTGGTAGGTCATGGTATGTTTGTTGCGTAATTGAAATGTTGTTCTGTATAGCAGACAACTGTGCATCTATTTGCTGTCGCAACTGGCGATCGTGTTCTTTTAACCTGTTTTCAAGCTTTTGATCTATCTGTTTTGAGAACTGTGAAAAGCTTAACTGCGTACGCTCGTCTAATTGACTGATGCGTTCGTCCAAGGTCCTAATCCGTTCATCTACTCTGCTAATACGTTTATCTAAATTATTATTAATCTCAGTGGCAAGCTGTTTTGTCTGTTCTTGTATACGCTGTTCCTGTATTTTAAACATTTTGTCCCTTTTCATCATTAAGAGGGAAAATGGATCCATTGTTTTTTGTGTTGGCTCTATCGGTGGTAAATCGACTGTAACTGGTGTTTCTTGTGGTTCTTATTCAGTATGCACTTGAACTACCGTCTGTATTCTGCCTGCGTGTTCTATAGCAACTGGATCACTGATTTTAATATTAGTGTCTTGATCTATATCCTCTGTCTGATCTGGAAAAATATTGTCAATTTCTACATCACTAGTTATTCCTTCCTCCTCTGAATGTTCTACAGTTACTTCCTGCTGTGTAGCCTTTCTTACACGTCGCACTGTTTTCACCATGTTTGCAAATGTGTGTGTGCAAGTCTAATCGGGAATACGTCACACGCAACACATCAATTATTCCGTCACACAATAAACATAAAATAATTACTACACTGCACCAGATGGAATCAGTACCAAAAATGTTCACTTTCGTTTGATTAAAATTCAGTTCAAATCTCGTTCAGTTAACCACTACTGAAAACACTTGATGCTGTATTTTACCGATCCTTCTCGCAGTTAATTAAATATAATTGACTCTTATAGTTTCCTAAGAGGACACACTTGCAATATGTAAAATTTTCTTGGTTATTTTGATTGCTCTGTTCAGAATACAGCACTAGGTTGAAAAAGATGTTGTGCCTACCTTATTCAGTGCTTATGTTCTACTGTGCTGGGATGGAATGGTACAGCAAAAATAAAATTTTCTTTGTTATTTTGATTGCTCTGTTCAGAATACAGCACCAGGTTGAAAAAGATGTTGTGCCTACCTTATTCAGTGCTTATGTTCTACTGCGCTGGGATGGAATGGTACAGCAAAAATATTGTGCTTAGCGTCGTCCTAGATTTCCGCTCATTACAGCATAAACAAATAGAAAAAGAACACACATTAGCACACACACAAGCTGGTCCTGTCACGGTCGCCACTGAATTGCTATAATAATAATTAGAAAAGGTGGCAATTTTATTTACGCACTGTCTTTTAAATAGATATGATGGCATCTGAAACTCAAGTACTAATGCAAAGAAACGTAATGATGCTAAAACGCTTTAAATTCCTGCTATGATTTAATCTTTAAAATTTAATAATTCTCTTCCTGTTAATATTTAATTAATTAACTTACGTCGTTCAGATTTCGTAACGCTGACGGCGTTAAAATTTAAAGTTGTTCAGTCCCTGTTTTGTTTTCTTTCAATTGTTGCGAGCCAGCGATGGTGCAATGCTGTTCGCTTTCAAGTCTACAGATTTATAAAAATCAGGTCCAGGAAACACTTTTGTGATCACGGTTGCGATTTAGACGGTATTCGCGTAATTTCACTGATTATAAGTTATCGTTTCCGAAAGATGTAGCTTCGATTAAAGCTGTGTGTACTTTTTCGCGTATAATGAAAATATTCCTAACACGTCGCGTAACAAACAGTAACATGCGAATCACAACCGTGGTCAAACGAAGAAAATATATGATGTCATAAATGTTCTTCGTTGTTATTCAGGACAGGTTTAGATTAAACACCGCAATTTTCAGTCTGTAGGAATCACAAGACGATACACTTTAGAGATATTTGTTTTGAATAACTTGTACTTACCTTTCCTTGTACAATATGGTGATTGTCCGCGAGGATTATTTCTCTCTCTCCTTTTTATAGCTTTTATACATTGACATTACATATATCGATTAAGAAACTTTTCTTTCTCTACCGACCAGTACGAGAACAAAAACCCGCCCCGACTAAATGTCTCACTTAACAATCATATATAGTTTCGTAGCACAAACAATGCTAGTTTATTCCGTGCACTAGAAAGTCTTTGATTCACTGAGCACAAAAATTAAAATAATAAAATTATAATTACATTTTAAATATCGTCATTTCTTCTTTATATCATGAAAATAAGGTTTGACATCGTCGTAATATTATTTTTCATCGTTGTAACACTATAAGGCGTCCGTTTGAAATTAACGCTTATTCCCTAGTGCTACTGTTAGTTCTCGGATGGAGCCCGCGCACAGTTCGGCTAATTTGGATGCGGATGGCGGTTGCGGATCGTTGTCGACGAGCCTGCGATATCGAGAGTGGCTTTCGCAGAAGAGGCCAGGCGCGTCTCGACGTACGGATGCGCCACCACCGCTACCGACGCCTGGGTTGGCGTCGCCATTGTGTGCCTTCTGGCGGCGGCTCGCGACGCATTCGTGACTCTGAATGAACAGCTGGGTTTGTTTGGGCGTGCAGTCGTCTGCCTGTGCGTGGGCGTGTGTGCATGTGTGTGTGTGTGTGTGTGTGTGTGTGTGTGTGAGCGTGTTTGATGGAGCGCTTTGGAGGGGTGAGTGGCCGTATTAAATAACGGGGCGTCAGCGCGCCGGCTGCCGGCATATATTAGTACCTAGCGTGAAATATTCCGCCAACTGTACGCAGCCAGTCTATTTTCCGTCCACTGTAACCTTCGGTAAATAAATCTGCGCCTGTTGCAGATATTTTTCAGCGAGCCGGCGCACACTGGGCCGCTGCGCTGCTATTTATTCCAAGCAACTCAGCAGGGCAGGTGCAAAATTTCTGTTCAGAGGCTACATTCATTTCGCAATTTTTAAAAGAAAAAAAATATTTTTAGCGGCCAGGACTGGATAACATTTACCTTTCGAAAAGAGGAGGAGACTTTGAAAAAAAAATTACAGATTATTTTATCAGGCCATGTAACTTCTGTTTAATACTGCATAACACTTCAGTGTGAACAGATACATTTGTTCAGTTTGGTCACCAGTTCTCAGTAAATAATGGTCGTAATGTTCTACCATTCCGCTCCTTATCCATGGAGCCATTCGAGAACCGCTGTGTGTACGTTGTCATCGTGCAACACAGAAAATTCAGATAAAATTCCTTCTGCACCATTCAAAATTTTTCGCCATTTAATATCCGTTGATAACTTGTGCTGTACTTCTAATTCTGAATCCGTAAGCTTTATTATAGAGACTGTATTTAGTATCTAATGGATGAAATTGTGTATTTATTTGTGAATGTATGTAATTGATTGTAATTACACTCATGGCCATTAAAATTGCTACACCTAGAAGAAATGCAGATGATAAACTGGTATTCATTGGAGAAATATATTATACTGGAACTGACATGTGATTACATTTTCACGCAATTTGGGTGCATAGATCCTGAGAGATCAGTACCCAGAACAACCACCTCTGGCTGTAATAACGGCCTTGATACGCCTGGGCATTGAGTCAAACATAGCTTGGATGGCGTGTACAGGTAGAGCTGCCCATGCAGTTTCAACACGATATCACAGTTCATTAAGAATAGTGACTGGCGTATTGTGACGAGCCAATTGCTCGACCACCATTGACCAGACGTTTTCCATTGGTGAGAGATCTGGAGAATATGCTGGCCAGGCCAGCAGTCGAACGTTTTCCATATCCAGAAAGGCCCGTACAGGACCTGCAACATGCGATAGTGCATTATCCTGCTGAAATGTAGGGTTTCGCAGGGATCGAATGAAGGGTACAGCCACGGGTCGCAACACATCTGAAATGTAACGTCCACTGTTCAAAGCGCCGTCAATGCGAACAGGAGGTGACCGAGACGTGTAACCAATGGCACCCCATACCATCTCGCCGGTTGATACGCCAGTATGTCAATGACGAATACACGCTTCCAATGTGCGTTCACCGCGATGTCGCCAAACACGGATGCAACCATCATGATGCTGTAACAGATCCTGGATTCATCCGAAAAAATGACGTTTTGCCATTCGTGCACCCAGGTTCGTCGTTGAGTACACCATCGCAGGCGTTCCTGTCTGTGATGCAGTGTCAAGGGTATCCGCTGCCATGGTATCCGAGCTGATAGTCCATGCTGCTGCAAACGTCGTCGAACTGTTCGTGCAGATTGTTGTTGTCTTGCAAACGTCCCTATCTGTTGACTCAGGGGTCGAGACGTGACTGCACGATCCGTTACAGCCGTGCGGATAAGATGCCTGTCATCTCGACTGCTAGTGTTACGAGGCCGTTGGGATTCAGCACGGCGTTCCGTATTACCCTCCTGAACCAACCGATTCCATATTTTGCTAACAGTCATTGGATCTCGACCAACGCGAGCAGCAATGTCGCGATACGATAAACCACATCGCGATAGGCTACAATCCGACCTTTATCAAAGTCGGAAACGTGATGGTACGCATTGCTCCTCCTTACACGAGGCATCACAACAACGTTTCACCAGGCAGCGCCGGTCAACTGCTGTTTGTGTATGAGAAATCGGTTGGAAACATTCCTCATGTCAGCACGTTGTAGGTGTCGGCACCGGCGCCAACCTTGTGTGAATGCTCTGAAAAGCTAATAATTTGCATATCACAGCATCTTCTTCTTGTCGGTTAAATTTCGATTCTGTAGCATGTCATCTTCGTGGTGTAGCAATTTTAATGGCCAGTAGTGTATAATGTAAATAGTGTGAATTGCTGGGCAACACGCAGGGGGACTTGATTTACATCTATAGATAGCAACGACGAAATAGCAGTAGCTGTGTCGTTGTTTATCGTTTGAATGGAGAGTCTCTGTTATGCTGCTAGGAGAGAGGGAGCAGAGCAACTTGAGTGATGAAAGAGAGCGGAATGTTTATTGGATGCTCCCGCAGATGCGGTTTGCCGCTATGATCGCGCCAGTGTAGGCGCACCTACTTTGTGAACTCGCGAGTATTAGAGCACGGTAGGACTGAACAGGCGGAGGAAGCTGCAATTCTAACTGTTGCCTGTCCCCTAATTGTCCGTTGCTCTGCAGAGGACTCATGGCTCTCAACCAGCGACAGCAACAGCAGTAGTTCAGCATTGCCATCGGCTACATTGTCCACACGGCTACAACATCGTAAAACTATTAACTGGCAGAGTATAACTATTATTATATAGGCATTATCCAGTGGCATTTCCTTCACAGAATTTGACTAACTTTCTTAAATAATAACCTGCAATAGTTAAAACTTGTTGGCCACCTGTGTTGTCATTGTTCTCAGACGTCCGTTTCCTTTTCACGCAGTCACGGAGTGTCGTCAAAATATGAAAATTGGTTAACATTTTACTGCTAGTTTTGATGTTATCTAATGACCAGCTTTAGTTTAAATTTTGCTGCCTGAGTAATCATTCTTGTATTGCATAACAGAGGCTTAACGGATTTGCAGTTTTGAGTGTTAACTTCACTCACTCAAAGTAACGTAAAATTTCACTAACAAAACTAATAAGTAAAGATACAGCACAAATTAAGTGTGCCCAATTTCGTTTATTCTGCAGTTAGCTTCGCGAGTGACTTCTGCTGGCTTGGTAAATACCCCGTTGTTCTTATGCTAAAGTAAAATCAGTTACTCATTTGCTTGAAGTAAATTCAGTTCAGAATTAAAATAATTAAAAGTAAATTACTTGCCTTTTTCGAAATTTTGCGTAAAGTTACGCTGAGGTTGCTAAAAATCATTTTTTACCATTTTTTACCTAACTAAGTTTGAGTTACAACCATCTATTTAACCATCCGCGTCATTTAACTTCGCTTTCAAGATTTAGTTTTTCACATCAAGCAGCTGTAAACAAAGTACTTTCTGATTCATTCATTTCCTAGTGAACTGTTGCGTTGTGGAAAAGAGTGACAACTTTCTGCTGCCACGCCAGTGATACTTAATTTTCTCTGCCATTACCTATCTTAACATTCTGGATATTCATTGCCCTAGTGGGCTGGCGATCGTTTAATTATCCTTTTTTTTATAAACAGTATTTTTTTGTATTAAATATTTTTGCACTAAATTTTCATCCATTTCGAAATTATTATCAGTATTTAGATTAGGTTAAGAATAGATTCTTCTTTGAGAAGGATCTATTGTAGACCTTCCCCCCCTGCTAACCGGTATTAATTGCCTTCGGTAACGATAGCCTCACTCACTGCAAAATTTCATTAGGCATACGCGAACACAGTCAGTAGGCCGATTACGAAGAGAGAGGTCACAATTGCCGGAAAATAGCTGTGATTGCTGCGTCATTTTCTCGATTGCCAGGACAATGTTGCATGTGGTTGATATCGATGGCGTTTCTTCCCTATCAGCGTTAGCCAAATCTGTGGGGCCTAGGGTCAAATTGTGGACGCCATTCCACTACGGCTGGACACAATATCGCGTTTGCTCCACACACCGCCCGAATTTCACGGTAAATCTTTGTGCAATTTAGTCGCTTTGCCCACAAGAGTCATATTGTCCCACGTACATGAGCTCTTGACTACGTTTCCCGTTCTCGATCCACTTCATCGCACTCTGTGATACTCCTGTTATCCGTACCGCAGCTGAGAATGTGCCACTCCTGCTGCACAATCGTCTTAGCGTGGGGTCACATGTGTGACTTACATTTTGAATTGATTGGCGACTCCATGCCGTGTTGTGTGCACCACGACCAAATAATGGATAGAATTGGAAGGAAAATCAGCATTGGCCGTATTTTGTTGTTTTATTGTCAGCATTTGAATTGTTACTTAGTGGCATTTTTCGTACTATTACTATTTCTTATGGCCGGCCGGAGTGACCGAGCGGTTAAAGGCGCCACAGTCTGGAACCGCACGACCGCTACGGTCGCAGGTTCGAATCCTGCCTCGGGCATGGATGTGTGTGATGTCCTTAGGTTAGTTAGGTTTAAGTAGTTCTAAGTTCTAGGGGACTTATGACCACAGCAGTTGAGTCCCATAGTGCTCAGAGCCATTTGAACCATTTGAACTATTTCTTATGTATTTGACTCCTCAGTTTTAACGTAATATTTTACGTAAATCAAGAACGATATACTTCTAACTTCCCAAGCCAAATTGTGGGTGCTATGTTTTACATTAAGCAACCGTGTATGTTTGATGCCATGTATGTTTGGGTTCTGACCCAGTGCTTATGCGGAAGCTTATAACCATTGATATAATAATGTTAGCTTGTCCAAAGGGACAAACGAGATGTACTCATCATGTCGGTTAAATATTATAACAAAATTGTTTGTCTACACCTTCAAAACATTTTTGTAATGAATATTGTGTTTTACGGCATTTTCATTATTACGTAAGGGCATCTTCGTACTATTACTATTTTTATATATTTGACTCCCTAGTCTTAACGTAACAGTTTACGCAAATCACGAACGTTGTACTTCCAACTTCCCACGCCAGATGGTGGGTACTATGTTTTTTACAAACCTGTGTTGTACCTCATTTCACGTTGTTCATATATTATTCTTTTTCCTTTTCTATTTCTCTTTTACTTGTCCTGCACTCTGACAACTTATTATCAATCTGTTTTATGTTTTGTAAGTTGGTTTAAAAAAAAAACAATACGCCAGTGTATTTTAGATGTTTCCTTCCCCCTACGTCTGCTATCTTTTTTACGTACATTTTAAATTTGAATGACTTCATGAGTCACAAATGCACAAGAGGTATGATGTGTTAGTATCTTGCAAAACAAGTAATATTAAGTCTTCACGTGACACATGTCACATAGAGGGCGTTCCAATCCCTGTCACACCGAGGTCTGCTCAACAGGTGCATGTAAACAGCGGTCTCAGTTTATATGATCAAAAAATGGTTCAAATGGCTCTGAGCACTATGGGACTCATCTGCTGTGGTCATAAGTCCCCTAGAACTTAGAACTACTTAAACCTAACTAACCTAAGGACAGCACACAACACCCAGCCATCACGAGGCAGAGAAAATCCCTGACCCCGCCGGGAATCGAACCCGGGAACCCGGGCGTGGGAAGCGAGAATGCTACCGCACGACCACGAGATGCGGGCATTTATATGATCGCTCTAAGCTTGTTGATACCAGTGCCTACTAATTTTAATTGTATATTACAGGTATGTTCCTACCAAGTGTTATGTTCGTACGCAGGTGTAGTTGTGATTTTCGGTTTTATACTCTCTGATCGTTATGTGAAATTTTTTTAGCTTCTAGCACTGAGGATGGTCACTAAGTGACCGAAAATCGATTTTGCTGACAATAAAACAACAAAATACGGCCAATGCTGAGTTTCCTTCCAATTTTTTACATTTTGAAGTCTCCTCTTATTATTCAGTACGAAAGTTTTCATCATGTTAGTGGAATGATATCTTTCGCAGCTTTCTCTTCCCGCATGCTGCCTCTTTTTTTTTTTCCCCTTTGACAAATGAAAATGCTATTCGTTTTACCACTTGCATACACTAGGGAAATTGCCGTGTAAATAACAATGGGGTCGCAATATGTGCAACGTAGAACAAAGAAGAAATTTGCAAGAATATTTTTAAAAACAGCCACGACGTTTTTGAAGCCATAATACAAAAAGAATGGTGGTATTTATTCGCAAATACAGTAGTTTACCTACACATACAGAATCTATTACGTGACAACTTCCATTTTCTTCTACAGTACTGGTCATTAAAATTGCTACACTTAGAAGAAATGCAGATAATTAACGGGTATTCATTGGACAAATGTATTATACTAGAACTGACATGTGATTACATTTTCACGCAATTTGGGTGCATAGATCCTGAGAAAACAGTACCCAGAACAATCACCTCTGGCTGTAATAACGGCCTTGATACGCCTGGGAATTGAGTCAAATAGAGCTTGGATGGCGTGTACAGGTAGAGCTGCCCATGCAGCTTAAACACGATACCACAGTTCATCAAGACTAGTGACTGGCGTATTGTGACGAGCAAGTTGCTCGGCCACCATTGACCAGACGTTTTCAATTGGTGAGAGATCGGGAGAATGTGCTTGTCAAGCCAGCAGTCGAACATTTTCTGTATCCAGAAAGGCGCGTGCAGGACCTGCAACATGCAGTCATGCCTTATCCTGCTGAAATGTAGGGTTTCGCAGGGATCGAATGAAGGGTAGAGCCACGGTCGTAACACACCTGAAATGTAACGTCCACCGTTCAAAGCACCGACAATGCGAACAAGAGGTGACCGAGAGGTGTAACCAATGGCACCCCGTACCATCACGCTGGGTGATACGCCAGTATGGCGATGACGAATACACGCTTCCAATGTGCGTTCACTGCGGTGTCGCCAAACACGGATGCGACCATCATGATGCTCTAAACATTCATCCGAAAAAATTACGTTTTGCCATTCGTGCACCCAGGTTCGTCGCCAAGTACACCAACGCAGGCGCTCCTGTCTGTGATGCAGCGTCAAGGGTAACCGCAGCAATGGTCTCCGAACTGATAGTCCATGCTGCTGCAAACGTCGTCCAACTGTTCGTGCAGATGGTTGTTGTCTTGGAAACGTCCCCATCTGTTGAGTCAGGGATCGAGACGTGGCTGCACGATCCGTTACAGCCATGCAGATAAGATGCCTGTCATCTCGACTGCTAGTGATACGAGGCCGTTGGAATCCAGCACGGCGTTCCGTATTACCCTCCTGAACCCACCGATTCCATATTCCGCTAACAGACATTGGATCTCGACCAACGCGAGCAGCAATGTCGCGAGACGATAAACCGCAACCGCGATAGGCTACAATCCGACCTTTATCAAAGTCGGAAACGTGATGGTACGCATTTCTCCTCCTTACACGAGGCATCACAACAACGTTTCACCAGACAACGCCGGTCATCTGCTGTTTGTGTATGAGAAATCGGTTGGAAACTTTCCTCGTGTTAGCACCTTGTAAATGTCGCCACTGGCGCCAAACTTGTGTGAATGCTCTGAAAATCCAATCATTTGCATATCACAGCATCTTCTTCCTGTCGGTTAAATTTCGCGTCTGTAGTACGTCATCTTCGTGGTGTAGCAATTTTAGTGGCCAGCAGTGTATTTCTGGGCTCTTATTCCTTATCTTCACGGAGTGTCCATATTAATCTTTATTTGGCAATGATAGTGGTAGATGGTTAAATGGCTCTGAGCGCTATGCGACTTAAGATAGTGGTAGAGATTGTCCGGATGCCCTAACCCTGTCTCCACTTGTCAAGGCCCCTGCGACTAATGACCCTGCCGTTTAGCCCCTTTACTCTCCAAACCAACCATCCAATCAAGGCCATACCCGGCCACCCCCTGCCACTACCTCTTCGTGACGCAAACTGTGCACTCCATTTGTTTGCGGCTAGGAAAGCTGCCATCTTTCAAAAATGGTTCAAATGGCTCTGAGCACTATGGGACTCAACTGCTGAGGTCATTAGTCCCCTAGAACTTAGAACTAGTTAAACCTAACTAACCTAAGGACATCACAAACATCCATGCCCGAGGCAGGATTCGAACCTGCGACCGTAGCGGTCTTGCGGTTCCAGACTGCAGCGCCTTTAACCGCACGGCCACTTCGGCCGGCCTGCCATCTTTCCTGCAGCCAATAGAATTAGTGTTAAAAATTGCCGTCGGAATAGGAGAGGATCGGGTAAATGTCCAGCATAATAGAATTCTGGTTCGATAGCAAGTCTTAGGAGGGGTTGCATATCGCTCCATTTGTCAGCGTTTAGCCAACTTGGCTCTAGAATAGCGAGGTTTTACTGCGTCTCCCAGCAATTGGTGAGAATTGCAAAATACGCCGACATCTGCAAATGAAATTAATAAAACAAGAAAGTTAAATGACTAAAGACAACAAGAACTTATATTTGAAATTGAAAAAAGCTTATTTTATTCGATAAAGCTGAATTCATTTATGAATTGCGGTCTCACAATAAAAAAAAGAGTAAAACTGTTTTCACAAGAACATTTCGTCAGCAAGGTACACACATGAGCACAGTGAAGCTAGCAGTACATCTGATCTGAGCAAAACGAACTCCTTTACCAGGCGAACATCACACTTGGAGGTTCAGTTTCGAGGTGCGGAAACGTCTTAACTTAAAGAAAACCGGAAATTATAGACCGTTACTTAATTCTTTAGCCAGTGAAAGCGGTAACAAAACTGTCGAATGACATCTGTTTGGTTACTTTTTAGCACAATAACTTCGCGAGAAATGAATTTCAACAGGCTTTGCAGTTCACCGCAGCACATTGCGGCACACACTGCAAAACGTAATGTCCCAGATCGCTTGCTGACACTCATCCAAAGATAAATCTCTCGCGGTCTGCCGACTTTCACCCGCGAATGATGAATGAAGTTAGGGTTTAAACGAACAGTGTATAATTTAGTCGTTCACAACTGGCACGACCGATACGCCGCACAAAATTATCTCCTGCACTTAAGTGTTCCGAACTCAACACAAGGACCACGACCAGGCACTAAAGACCTCGCTCAACCGATGCGTTTGCCTTATATAACGTTGCTGACGTCATACTTACGTGTCCGTTAGAATGTACTTTACTTTTATGGCCACCATTCAAATGGGGCAAGTATGACCGGTATATTTGAAACGGCAATAAAAACTAAACGAGCAGCGATAGAAATACACCGTTTGTTGCAATATGCTTGGGACAACAGTACATTTTCAGGCGGACAAACTTTCGAAATTACAGTAGTTACAATTTTCAACAACAGATGGCGCTGCGGTCTGGGAAACTCTATAGTACGATATTTTCCACATATCCACCATGCGTAGCAATAATATGGCGTAGTCTCTGAATGAAATTACCCGAAACCTTTGACAACGTGTCTGGCGGAATGGCTTCACATGCAGATGAGATGTACTGCTTCAGCTGTTCAATTGTTTCTGGATTCTGGCGGTACACCTGGTCTTTCAAGTGTCCCCACAGAAAGAAGTCACAGGGGTTCATGTCTGGCGAATAGGGAGGCCAATCCACGCCGCCTCCTGTATGTTTCGGTAGCCCAAAGCAATCACACGATCATCGGAATATTCATTCAGGAAATTAAAGACGTCGGCCGTGCGATGTGGCCGGGCACCATCTTGCATAAACCACGAGGTGTTCGCAGTGTCGTCTAAGGCAGTTTGTACCGCCACAAATTCACGAAGAATGTCCAGATAGCGTGATGCAGTAATCGTTTCGGATCTGAAAAATGGGCCAATGATTCCTTTGGAAGAAATGGCGGCCCAGACCAGTACTTTTTGAGGATGCAGGGACGATGGGACTGCAACATGGGGCTTTTCGGTTCCCCATATGCGCCAGTTCTGTTTATTGACGAAGCCGTCCAGGTAAAAATAAGCTTCGTCAGTAAACCAAATGCTGCCCACATGCATATCGCCGTCATCAATCCTGTGCACTATATCGTTAGCGAATGTCTCTCGTGCAGCAATGGTAGCGGCGCTGAGGGGTTGCCGCGTTTGAATTTTGAATGGATAGAGGTGTAAACTCTGGCGCATGAGACGATACGTGGACGTTGGCGTCATTTGGACCGCAGCTGCAACACGGCGAACGGAAACCCGAGGCCGCTGTTGGATCACCTGCTGCACTAGCTGCGCGTTGCCCTCTGTGGTTGCCGTATGCGGTCGCCCTACCTTTCCAGCAAGTTCATCCGTCACGTTCCCAGTCCGTTGAAATTTTTCAAACAGATCCTTTATTGTATCGCTTTTCGGTCCTTTGGTTACATTAAACCTCCGTTGAAAACTTCGTCTTGTTGCAACAACACTGTGTTCTAGGCGGTGGAATTCCAACACCAGAAAAATCCTCTGTTCTAAGGAATAAACCATGTTGTCTACAGCACACTTGCACGTTGTGAACAGCACACGCTTACAGCAGAAAGACGACGTACAGAATGGCGCACCCACAGACTGCGTTGTCTTCTATATCTTTCACATCACTTGCAGCGCCATCTGTTGTTGAAAATTGTAACTACTGTAATTTCGAAAGTTTGTCCGCCTGAAAATGTACTGTTGTCCCAAGCATATTGCAACAAACGGTGTATTTCTATCGCTGCTCGTTTAGTTTTTATTGCCGTTTCAAATATACCGGTCATTTTTGAAACACCCTGTATATAGTGTTACAAAAAGGTACGGCCAAACTTTCAGGAAACATTCCTCACACACAAATAAAGAAAATAAATTCCATGTTAGAGCTCATTTTAGTTTCGTCAGTATGTACTGTACTTCCTCGATTCACCGCCATGGTTTCATACGGGATACTCTACCTGTGCTGCTAAAACATGTGCCCTTACAAGTACGATGGAGCTCCTGCACATTTCAGTGGAAGTGTTCGTACGCTTCTCAACAACAGATTCGGTGAACGATGGATTGGTAGAGGCGGACCAATTCCATGACCTCCACGCTCTCCTGATTTCAACCCTCTTGACTTTCATTTATGAGGGCATTTGAAAGCTCTTGTCCACGCAACCCCGGTACAAAATGTAGAGACTCTTCGTGCTCGTATTGTGGACGGCTGTGATACAATACGCCATTCTCCAGGGCTGCATCAGCGCATCAGGGATTCCATGCGACGGAGGGTGGATGCATATATCCTCGCTAACGGAGGACATTTTGAACATTTCCCGTAACAAAGTGTTTGAAGTCACGCTGGTACGTTCTGTTGCTGTGTGTTTCCATTCCATGATTAATGTGATTTGAAGAGAAGTAATAAAATGAGCTCTTACATGGAAAGTAAGCGTTTCCGGACACATGTCAACATAAGATATTTTCTTTCTTTGTGTGTGAGGAATGTTTCCTGAAAGTTAGGCCGTACCTTTTTGTAACACCCTGTATACACACACACACACACACACACACACACACACACACACACACATATACACTCCTGGAAATTGAAACAAGAACACCGTGAATTCATTGTCCCAAGGAAGGGGAAACTTTATTGACACATTCCTGGGGTCAGATACATCACATGATCACACTGACAGAACCACAGGCACATAGACACAGGCAACAGAGCATGCACAATGTCGGCACTAGTACAGTGTATATCCACCTTTCGCAGCAATGCAGGCTGCTATTCTCCCATGGAGACGATCGTAGAGATGCTGGATGTAGTCCTGTGGAACGGCTTGCCATGCCATTTCCACCTGGCGCCTCAGTTGGACCAGCGTTCGTGCTGGACGTGCAGACCGCGTGAGACGACGCTTCATCCAGTCCCAAACATGCTCAATGGGGGACAGATCCGGAGATCTTGCTGGCCAGGGTAGTTGACTTACACCTTCTAGAGCACGTTGGGTGGCACGGGATACATGCGGACGTGCACTGTCCTGTTGGAACAGCAAGTTCCCTTGCCGGTCTAGGAATGGTAGAACGATGGGTTCGATGACGGTTTGGATGTACCGTGCACTATTCAGTGTCCCCTCGACGATCACCAGTGGTGTACGGCCAGTGTAGGAGATCGCTCCCCACACCATGATGTCGGGTGTTGGCCCTGTGTGCCTCGGTCGTATGCAGTCCTGATTGTGGCGCTCACCTGCACGGCGCCAAACACGCATACGACCATCATTGGCACCAAGGCAGAAGCGACTCTCATCGCTGAAGACGACACGTCTCCATTCGTCCCTCCATTCACGCCTGTCGCGACACTACTGGAGGCGGGCTGCACGATGTTGGGGCGTGAGCGGAAGACGGGCTAACGGTGTGCGGGACCGTAGCCCAGCTTCATGGAGACGGTTGCGAATGGTCCTCGCCGATACCCCAGGAGCAACAGTGTCCCTAATTTGCTGGGAAGTGGCGGTGCGGTCCCCTACGGCACTGGGTAGGATCCTATGGTCTTGTCGTGCATCCGTGCGTCGCTGCGGTCCGGTCCCAGGTCGACGGGCACGTGCACCTTCCGCCGACCACTGGCGACAACATCGATGTACTGTGGAGACCTCACGCCCCACGTGTTGAGCAATTCGGCGGTACGTCCACCCGGCCTCCCGCATGCCCACCATACGCCCTCGCTCAAAGTCCGTCAACTGCACATACGGTTCACGTCCACGCTGTTGC
This sequence comes from Schistocerca nitens, assembly GCF_023898315.1. NCBI lineage: Eukaryota > Metazoa > Arthropoda > Insecta > Orthoptera > Acrididae > Schistocerca > Schistocerca nitens. The sequence continues at coordinate 845,538,799 of NC_064617.1, forward strand.
GGCATGCTACCAGTGTTAAAGACTGCGATGGAGCTCCGTATGCCACGGCAAACTGGCTGACACTGACGGCGGCGGTGCACAAATGCTGCGCAGCTAGCGCCATTCGACGGCCAACACCGCGGTTCCTGGTGTGTCCGCTGTGCCGTGCGTGTGATCATTGCTTGTACAGCCCTCTCGCAGTGTCCGGAGCAAGTATGGTGGGTCTGACACACCGGTGTCAATGTGTTCTTTTTTCCATTTCCAGGAGTATATATATATATATATATATATATATATATATATATATATATATATATATATACACTCCTGGAAATTGAAATAAGAACACCGTGAATTCATTGTCCCAGGAAGGGGAAACTTTATTGACACATTCCTGGGGTCAGATACATCACATGATCACACTGACAGAACCACAGGCACATAGACACAGGCAACAGAGCATGCACAATGTCGGCACTAGTACAGTGTATATCCACCTTTCGCAGCAATGCAGGCTGCTATTCTCCCATGGAGACGATCGTAGAGATGCTGGATGTAGTCCTGTGGAACGGCTTGCCATGCCATTTCCACCTGGCGCCTCAGTTGGACCAGCGTTCGTGCTGGACGTGCAGACCGCGTGAGACGACGCTTCATCCAGTCCCAAACATGCTCAATGGGGGACAAATCCGGAGATCTTGCTGGCCAGGGTAGTTGACTTACACCTTCTAGAGCACGTTGGGTGGCACGGGATACATGCGGACGTGCATTGTCCTGTTGGAACAGCAAGTTCCCTTGCCGGGCTAGGAATGGTAGAACGATGGGTTCGATGACGGTTTGGATGTACCGTGCACTATTCAGTGTCCCCTCGACGATCACCAGTGGTGTACGGCCAGTGTAGGAGATCGCTCCCCACACCACGATGCCGGGTGTTGGCCCTGTGTGCCTCGGTCGTATGCAGTCCTGATTGTGGCGCTCACCTGCACGGCGCCAAACACGCATACGACCATCATTGGCACCAAGGCAGAAGCGACTCTCATCGCTGAAGACGACACGTCTCCATTCGTCCCTCCATTCACGCCTGTCGCGACACCACTGGAGGCGGGCTGCACGATGTTGGGGCGTGAGCGGAAGACGGCCTAACGGTGTGCGGGACCGTAGCCCAGCTTCATGGAGACGGTTGCGAATGGTCCTCGCCGATTCCCCAGGAGCAACAGTGTCCCTAATTTGCTGGGAAGTGGCGGTGCGGTCCCCTACGGCACTGCGTAGGATCCTACGGTCTTGGCGTGCATCCTGCGTCGCTGCGGTCCGGTCCCAGGTCGACGGGCACGTGCACCTTCCGCCGACCACTGGCGACAACATCGATGTACTGTGGAGACCTCACGCCCCACGTGTTGAGCAATTCGGCGGTACGTCCACCCGGCCTCCCGCATGCCCACTATACGCCCTCGCTCAAAGTCCGTCAACTGCACATACGGTTCACGTCCACGCTGTCGCGCCATGCTACCAGTGTTAAAGACTGCGATGGAGCTCCGTATGCCACGGCAAACTGGCTGACACTGACGGCGGCGGTGCACAAATGCTGCGCAGCTAGCGCCATTCGACGGCCAACACCGCGGTTCCTGGTGTGTCCGCTGTGCCGTGCGTGTGATCATTGCTTGTACAGCCCTCTCGCAGTGTCCGGAGCAAGTATGGTGGGTCTGACACACCGGTGTCAATGTGTTCTTTTTTCCATTTATATATATCCCTCTTGGTAATTTTCCGCTTACAAATTATATTATATGTCGTTTGGTTTCATTTTTACTGAAAAAATGCATATCTAAATCTTTCTGCAACAGTGATTCACACAAAGGAAATTTGTTTACAAATTAATATCAGGGTTAACTCACCAGTTATTCCGAATCGTCTCTGGATGACTTTTCACCTACTGCACTCAGAATTTACAGTATTTGCATCACAGTAAAAAACCTTATTAATGGCCGATTTAGATGAATTTAATGTAACTATCAAACACGCTGAACAATGTAAAATAACTGCCATATTTTATGGACTATTGAACGCTACAGACTATAAGACGCACTTTAATTTTTACGCAATTTTTTTTAAAAGATAGCTTTTTTACCAGTTTTGTTATTAAATTGCAAAGCCAGACCAAAAAAGAAGTTGTTAGTTTATAAAATCGAACTGACCTTTAAAATCCGTGAAAAACGTTATCTTTTAGTTTTGGCCATTTCACATTCAATCTTCTACTTGCATATTTAGTTTTCCTAATTTTATTCAGTTCTTCTTTACTAGCCCACCTATCGCGATTCGTTTTTTCTGTTGGTGGAGGTTCGAAATGCCGCTCAGCTGCTTTTTTTCCACGTTCTTTTCCATATGCTATTACTTTCAATTTAAGCCCGCATCATATGAATAACTTTTACTTTTTTCCATTAAGAAAATAGCTACTAACAAATGTATTGTGCTGTTAGCGATAACACAAATCACTTTCAGTTCAAGTCCAATTGCACCGTAGACTGCAATGAAGCATCGTAAGTTAGACAGTCTTCTGGGTTTGTGATGGCGGGGTGGGAGGGAGACAGTGTTAGCAAACTTGTGAATCTCCGCAACTCATGTTCGTTTCATCGGTGCACTGCTACTGCTAGTTTAATCCAGCAGTGCCAGACAGATATAGGTTTTCCGCGGCATCGAATATACTGCTATTTTTAAGACTGGCGGGACTTTTTAAATCATACACTGGACACTTTGATGAAGGTTTCTCGGGTCTCCAGCCGGGTGGTAGCGTTGATATCTCGCGACGTTTCGGGAAGTGTCATACTACCCATCTTCGCCAGAAGATGGGTAGTTTGACACTTCCCGAAAGGTCGCAAGGTATCAACGCTACCACCCGGCTGGAGACCCGAGAAACCTTCATCAATAGTTTACGCCGGGAAAGCCTACAGTCACATATACTGGACACTTTTATATTAATTTCGAGTATAGCACACACATGAATTGTACGTCCTGGCACAGTTTCCAACAGCAATTTTGTTGTCATTTGGCTGCGTGGCGGAACATTAACGGCGATGTGAAGTTAGTGAGCTTGTTGCCAGTTTTTATAGTGGAAATGAGAAGGAGGAGCTTGTAACTCTACCACCCTCTCTTTAATAATAAACATGCAAAAGTCAAACTGATACGGGAGATGAGTGGAAGTTACACTAAAATAATACATAACCTGTAGACTTTAGGACCTACAGAACTATACGATACCCGCTTAACTAGACAGATGGTATATGATATTGGACTGGTATCGTAATGTTGACTTGAATTTTTGGGAATTAATTCCATTATAAGCTCTCCTTGGTTGGGATGGCTGTTCGGTTACAATACGTTGGCAAATCTCGTGAAGTTGGCCGGACTGATCTGCTGGCGTAGCAAAATGGTTCAAATGGCTCTGAGCACTGTGGGAGCTCTGAGGTCATCAGTCCCCTAGAACTTAGAACTACTTAAACCTAACTAACCTAACTAACCGTAGCGAGCCGGCCGATGTGGCCGAGCGGTTCTAGGCGCTTCAGTCTGGAACCGCGCGACCGCTACGGTCGCAGGTTCGAATCCTGCCTCGGGCATGGATGTGTGTGATGTCCTTAGGTTAGTTAGGTTTAAGTAGTTCTAAGTTCTAGGGACTGATGACCTCAGATGTTAAGTCCCATAGTGCTCAGAGCCATTTGAATCATTTAACCGTAGCGGTCGCGCGGTTCCAGACTGTAGCGCCTAGAACCGCTCGACCACTCCGGCCGGCGCTGACGTAGCAAGTTACTACTTTTAGCCAATTCGTTGTTTATTGAGCTGTTAGACCAAAATTCCTTAACAGAATGTCAGATGATTTTAATAATCAATGGGAAGGATGTTTGTGAGATAAGAGTGATTTCGCTGCGACTGTGTCTGTTAACTACTGGCTGCTTGGCCAAAATCATAACTCGACAACAGTTTGAAGAGCACGAGCTCTACAGTGCAAGTGGCAAGTGTCAATTAGTAACTTATTGCTGCTCTGTTATTCCAATCAATACTGAAAACAGCTACTTAGATTGCAGTTGTCGTGTGTCCACCAGAGTCTCTCACGTCTCTACGTGGTTGAACTGTCTATTGCTCCATCAGGTGCTGCTGACGAGAGTCACAGCATTCAGGCTGCTCGGATTACTCGCCGAATGCCTATTCTCCGTTAATCTGCCCATCTGTGAGATTCCATTCCGTTCAGTATTGCTTCTGAGTAGACGCGGCCCTCGGCAATATCTGTTGGGAAGAGGCTCTTGGAAGCTTTCCTCAACATGTGATCGTGTTCTGACTTCCACAGAAACTCCTCCACTACGTGCTTCGGAAGCTTAGCACATGTAATCTCCCCCTTCCTAATCGGCCTGCTGGACTGCGATATAGCTGACCGTGTTCGCGTATGCCTAATGAAATTTTACAGTGAGTAAGGCTATCGTTAGCGAAGGAAAATAATACCGGTTAGTAGGAGGAAAGTGTTCAACAGGTCCTTCTGAAGGAAGAATCGATAATAATTTTTGAAATGGGTGAAATATAGCGTAATCGCTCACTAGCCGCACGGGGGGGGGGGGGGGGGCAAAGGTTACTACACAATATTTTTAATATAAAAAATACTCATAATTAAAGAAAATACTGATTAACAAAAAGGGATAATTAAACGGTCGCCAGCCCACTAGGACAATGGATCTCCAGAATCTTAAGAAAGGCAATGGCAAAGAAAATGAAGCAAATAATAAATGGCGTGGCAACAGAAGGTTGTCACGCTTTTCCACAACACAACAGTTCACGAGAAAATAAATGAATCAGAAACCGCTGAGTCTGCAGTTAGTTAACCTGAAATAATAAATTTTGATATAAAAGTTAAATGGAGTTACTGGTTAAATTAATGACTCGCTGTAACTGAAACTACGTTACATAAAAAAATGACTTTCAGTAGCCTCAGCGTAACGTAATGCAAATCTGGAAAAGGGCAAGCAATTTACTTTTAATTATTGAAAGATTGAATTGAATTTATTTTAAACCAATGAGCAGCTAACTTTGCTTTCACCATAAGAGCAGTAAGGAACTTACTAAGCCAGCAGATGTCACTCGCTAAGCTAAATATAAAATAAATGAAATTGCGCACTCTTAATTTGTGCTGTATCTTTAGTTATTAGTTTTGTTGCAAATTCGTTAAGCCTTTGTTATGCAATACAAGAATGAGCTGTTACTGAAGCAGCCAAATTTAGACTGAAAATGATCACTATCAAACAAACAAAACTGGCAGTAAATAGTTACTCAGTTTTCATATTATTAAAACACTCGGTGATTGCATGGAGGGACTCTGCTTGGTAATAATGCCTGAGGACAATTATAACACAGGTGCCCTAAGAGTTTTAGATATTGCAGACTATTATTCAAGAAAATTATTAAAGTTTGTGAAAGAAATGCCACTGGGTGATGCCTGTACACTATTAGTAATACTCCGTTAACAGTCTTACGATGTTGTGGCTGTGCGGACGACGGAGAATGCAGCCGACGGCAATGCTGAACTGCTGTAGTTTGCGAACTACGAGTCGTTTCCAGAGTCCCGGATAGTTAAGGGCAGGCAATAATTAGATCTGCGACTTTCTCCGCCTCCGGTAGTGCTCCCAATACTCGCGGATTAACAAAGTAGGTGTGCCTACACTGGCGCGAGCATAGCTGCACACCGCTTCTACGGGAGCGCCCAACAAACACTTCCGCAGTCTTTCAAGACTCAGGGTGTCCTGTTTCCTCTCTGCTGGCAGCGTGACGGAGATTCTCCATATGCGAAGATAAACAACGGCACGGCTACTGTCATTTCGTCTTTACTATCGGTACATTTAAATGAAGTTCCCTTTGTTATTATCCAGCAATTTGCAATATTTATATTATAATTACAATCGGTTACATACATTCACAAATAAATACAATGTTCTATCCATCACATATTCAGTATAGTTTCTGTAATAAAGCCTACAATCCAGAATTAGAAGTACGCTACAAGTTATCAGTGGGATGACGCAGAAGGTAATTTATCTGCATTTTCGGTGTTACACACTGGGGCCTGTAACCTCGACACTCGTCAGCTTGGTCAACTGTCAAGAATAATCCTCACTGGTATGTTTAATCAGTTGCTGGGAAGCAAACAGGTTTCGGTTCCCTCAGGACTCGTTACGCTATCCCAGGTGTATCCAATAGGGTTCGTGTCTGGAGAACATGCTGGCCACTCCAGTCGAGCGATGCCGTTATTCGGAATGAAGTCATTCACAAGATGTGCACGACGGGCGCGCGAATCGTCGTCCATGAAGACGAATGCTGCCGGTATGGCTGCACTATCGGTCGGAGGATGGCATTCGCATATCGTACAGCCGTTACTCCTTCCATGACCACCAACGGCCTACGTCAGTCACACATAAAGCCACCCCAAACAAGCAGGGAACCTCCACCTTGTTGCACTCGCTGGACAGTGAGTCTAAGGCGTTCAGCCTCACCGGGTTGCCTCCAAACACGTCTCCGACTATTGTCTGGTTGAAGGCATATGCGCCACTCATCGGTGAAGAGAACGTGATGCTCATTCTGAGCGGTCCCTACGGCGTGTTGTTAGGCTCACCTGTACCACAATGCATGGTGTCGTTGCAGAGATGGACCTCTCCATGGACGTCGGGAGTGAAGTTGCGTATCATACAGCCTGTTGCGTACAGTTTGAGTCGAAGCACGACGTCCTGTGGCTGTACGAAAAGCATTTTTCAACATGATGGCGTTGCTGTCAGGGTTCCTCCGAGCCATAAACCGTAGATAGCGGTCATTCACTGCAGTAGTAACCCTTGTGCGGCCTGAGCGAGGCATGTCATCGACAGTTTCTGTCTCTCTGTATCTCCTCCATGTCCGAACAACATCGCTTTGTTTCAACACTTACGATGTTGAGAGCCTTTCCTGGCACACAGTAAGAATGTGGACGTGATCGAACCGCGTTATTGACCGTCTAGTCATGGTTGAACTACAGACAACACGAGCCGTGTACCCTCTTCCTGGTGGAATGACTGGAACTGTTCGGCTGTTGGACCCCCCTCCGTCTAATAGGTGCTGCTCATGCATGATTGTTTACATCTTTGGGCGGGTTTAGTGACATCTCTCAACAGTCAAAGGTACTGTGCCTGTGATACAATATCCACAGTCAACGTCTATCTTCAGGAGTACTGGGAACCGAGGTGATGCAATTTCTTTTATGTGTGTAGTATATGAAACCATTTCGCTCATAGGTTACAGTATAAACAAGTATATTTCATCTGCCACCTTATCTGTACGTTCATGTATAGCATACACATACCATTATGAAATAATAATATCTTTTGCAAGTGAAGTGAGACGTAGAAGAACTACAGAGAATTCATGTGACTATAAAATTCGTTAAGACAGTGTTTTATGCGAACAGTTACGAAAATAATAGTTTAAAAAACCGTCAATAATTTTGTATTTTAAAAAGAAAGGATATCATTGTATTGTTAAGTGTTCATATGCGGTCTTCAACTGGCTTATACGTGTTGACGTTCTGTCTCTCTGTCTCTCTCTCTCTCTCTCTGTGTGTGTGTGTGTGTGTGTGTATGCGTGCGTGTGTGTGGTTGTCTTGCGAAGCGTTTTTACGTACACTGCTTATCCAGGTATGTAATGTAATGTAATATAATTTACTGAATTGATGTTGTAACCTCCGCACAAAATAAAATAAATAATATGAATAATATTCTCATTTAGTGCAACCTCAAAACAGAAAAATTCATAAACTTCTCAACAGTAAAAAATTATAATTATGTCGTTCACATTCAGTGTAACTTCCCAACAAAAAAATTAATTCAGTAACCTGGTGATAATACAATGTAACTAACCTCTCAATTACATTGTCACTCACTTGTAACTTTTCAATAATTGACTGTGAATTTAACCTGGTAAATTTTGGACGTCAGCAGTGCTGCGTCATGGCCCTAAAAGATCATTCTGAATAAAAAAGAAAAATTCTTACCTCAATGAAGTCGCCGGATAACGCATATATATCTGCTCTTACAATAAATTTTTCTGGCACTGCTCTGTGCAATGCTGGCCGATAGATTTGTCATTTATGAAAGGAAACAACTGATTTTTCTTTTGCAATAATCTGGATGATCATGGATTGAAGAAATTAGTAAATTATTTAAATTGAAATGAATGGTTGTTAAAAGTTATTTTTTATGAGAAAGATTATTATTAGGAGATTTTTAAAAACATTTACATGGGAGTTGAAATAACATCACTACATATGCGCGAGGCTGCTTTTTACCTTATACAATAATGCTCAGGTTCCGGCATCGCTGCATCGCGACCGGCCCAGCCAACACGATACACCAGACCAGACCAGAGCAGACTGCTCACAAGCAACAACTTACTGCTACAAATACACAGTTCCTACTGCAGTCAACACTGCTCTCTGGTCAGAGATTCTCTTATACCTTGCATATCGCAGGCAGCGCATGAGCAATACATCGAAATTACATCTGCTCGGACCTCTTACAATGTAAAATACATACTAAACTGTGTTTTATTTATAGAAGTGTTAAACATATGGCAAATAATGCCAGTTATCAGAATTATAGCATTGTCTGCAGCGGTGCGCAAACAGCATCGCTGTAGCGCTGCATTCCGCTGCCACTACGCGGCATGTTTAAAATTTACATTATTGTTTTACATGCGCGTTACTATCAGCGCAGAGTGTTCCATAATTTGTCTTCTAACAAAGCTGGAGACTTGGACTAGGCAGTTTAATGATGAATTTACCAGTCACTTTAAGGTATTAAGCGGAATTAGGCACTGGCCTGTACAGCGTCTAAACATGGAAGACTTTCATTATAAAGAGTGATCGTTACATTTGACCTAGCATGTTGAAAAGCAAAGTGACAGCTAAAAGCAAATTTATTTTCACGAACAATTATCAAGGTGCATTTGGTTGTGTTTTAATGTGTTTGTAAGATATCGATAGTGTGGCTTAGAATTTAAACAGCGTTGCTAGATTGTTTTTACTGTTTTATCAATTGTACCTACATTATGTCACATATAGACCATTTCACTAAAATAATAATAGCTATACTTCATTAACATAGTAACAACATTTGCAAATAATTCAGTCAGACTACGGGAACATTAAGCGTAACACCTCAGGTTATCAAGCAATGAATGATTAATATTGCTGTAACTAACGTAATTTTAGACGTACAGAAACATTCTAAGCATCGATGGACTTGTCGCTTCGAGATCCTCAGTTTATTAGCTTTTGAATTAATGTAGCGTTAATGAATAATGTGACACTAAATGTACAGATTTTAACGTAGACGTATTTAATTTAAGTGAATATTCTCGCTACGACATCCCTTCTATTCCACGTGTTCGAACGAACTTGTTTTGGCGACAGGGGATTCTCGGCGGTTACCTCAAAACGAGTAGCCGCTCTTAAGCTCTGTTGCTTTGGCTGGACTATCGTCACCCATCTAAATAATTCTTCTGGAAAAGTAGTAAATAGAACTGGTCTCAAAATGTCAAATGAAGAAAAACGAATTCATGACATATAGTGAGTAAGTACATTTAAATATTGTCTTGTCTAGAAAAACAAAACTAAAACACTATACCATAGTAGTGCAACCAGAATGTTTATATGGACTTGAATGCCTAACGGTGAACTATAAGCTGGACAGAGCAGAGGTACTTGAAAGACAGATCGTTACAGAAAAAATGGGAGCGATACGAACTACAGATGACTGGAAAATGAGAAGTAATGAGGAGATCCACAAAAAATATAGAGAAAGTCTCAGAATTAATGACTAAGGGAAAGCCGGCCGGGGTGGCCGAGCGGTTCTAGGCGCTACCGTCTGTAACTGCGCGACCGCTGCGTTCGCAGGTTCGAATCCTGCCTCGGGCATGGATGTGTTTGATGTCCTTAGGTTAGTTAGGTTTAAGTAGTTCTAAGTTACAGGGGACTGATGACCTCAGCAGTTAAGTCCCATAGTGCTCAAAGCCATTTAACTAATCGAAGATTACTCGTTTCTGGACACCTCTGTCTAAAGAATAAGAGCAGGCCAACGAAACAAATATTCCTGTATATTTGGAAGAAGAAATCTCCAATAGCATGGTTTACAAAAATAAGGAAAGAATCAAAAAGAAAGAAAGAACATCAAAGACTCGGGAATAACAAAAAGTCTTTTTAAGAATAATTTACTAAATTTAGAAGGGTTTCAAAGTAGAAGAAATAAGGAATCTGGAACAACGTTGACAGAAGAAACGAAAAGGCAAGACAGGGAGAAAATGAGAGAGTACTAGGAAAAAATGAAACAAAAACAAAGGAAGAAGGGGGATCGTAGTTGTCTTGTGGTCCTAGTTGGTCAATACGAAAATAAAAAAAAACTGCGTATCAAAAAAAAAAAAACAAAAATAGTGTATTACAACATGACAGTGAAACGAGACCGCATCTATGCAAGTAGATGCCTAACACTGAATTACAAATTAGATAAATTAGAAATATCAGAGAGAGGAAAAATGAGGAAAATTTTCGGTTGAACAAGAAGCAAAGGAGCCTGGAAATTAAACTGCAGTGATACAAAAAAATGGCTCTGAGCACTATGGGACTTAACTTCTGAGGTCATCAGCCCCCTAGAACTTAGAACTACTTAAACCTAACTAACCTAAGGACATCACAAACATCCATGCCCGAGGCAGGATTCAAACCTGCGACCGTAGCGGTCACGCGGTTCCAGACTGTAGCGCCTAGAACCGCTCGGCCACTACGGCCGGCGCAGTGATACAGTATGTCAACATATAGAATCAAATTCAACAGAAAAATAAAGAAATGAAGATAGAATTAAAAAAAAATGGCTCTGAGCACTATGGGACTCAACTGCTGTGGTCATAAGTCCCCTAGAACTTAGAACTACTTACATCTAACTAACCTAAGGACAGCACACAACACCCAGCCATCACGAGGCAGAGAAAATCCCTGACCCCGCCGGGAATCGAACCCGGGAACCTGGGCGTGGGAAGCGAGAACGCTACCGCACGACCACGAGATGCGGGCGAATTTTTAAAAACACATTTATGCAAGATGAATGACAGTAGACTGATAAAACTGATTTTCATATCTCTGGCGAAAAAATTAGGAAAAAATTGATCCAAGAAGTGAAAAAGAGTTATACATAGAGAACATAATACAGAAGAAGTAGAAACTTTTTTCAGGTATCACTTCACTGCAGGTAACTGGATGATCAGTGAAAAGATCTGTTGTTACTTTTGATGTTATCTGCACGGCAATTACTAAACAACATGAAGAGCAAGCGTCACATGACACTTCCCTGAGGCACACCTCAAATTATTTCTACATCTGTCGTTGATATCCCATCTAAGGTGACATGCTGCGTCCTTCCTATCAAGAAAGCCTCAACCCTGTTGCATTTTTTTATATCACGTGTGATCATACTTTCGTGAATAAAAGTTAGTGTGGTACTGACTTAAATACTTCTCTGAAGTCAAGGAACACTGCAGCCATGATTACCTTGATCCATGGCTTTCAGGGTGTCTACTTGTCATTATTTTCACGAACTTATTATAATACGATTAAAAGAGGGTTAAGACAAGGAGAAGGTCTATTACCACTGCTCTTCAACTGTTCTCTACCTGATGAGAGAATGGTACAACATAACAATTGGAACCAAGAAAGATAATATAAACCTAAACTGATTGGGATTCGCAGATGACTTGGCATTACTAGCTAATAATGTACAAGGAGCTAGAAATCAAATAATGAGGCTGAAAAGTATAGCGCAAAAAGTAGGACTCCAGATATCCTTCGAAAAGTCCGAGATGATGGTAACAGACCCGCTTGTAATAGACTACGTAACAGTAGACAACAGAAAATTTAAAATACTGAATCAATTTAAATAACTTAGAGAGATTATAACACACAACTTGGATGAAAAACCTGCTTGGCAAGAACGAACCAATAAAATGATAAAAGCTCAAAAACTAACATGGTCTACATACTATAAGAAATGTCTATCAATTCAAACAAAATTAAAACACTATAAGACGGTGGTTCAGCCAGAGGTAACATACGCAAGCGAGACTCTTTTTAAAGGCACTCAGAGAAACACAGTCGACAAAATACTAAAAGTAGAGAGAAGAATAGCTAGAATATGCATTAATAAAAAATACCAGAAGGAAGGACAATGGCGGATAGTGCCGAATGGGGCAGTGTACACGGAACTGGGGCCCATCACAGATACTATACGTAAAAAGAGGATTTCTTCCTTTGGCCACTTAATGAGGACATCAGAAACCAGATTAGCAAGAAAAATTAAGCAGAAATTTTGGAATCTGAAGCAACAAGTAGGGCGGATCAAGGAAATTAAAGAAGCTATGGGAGAACTAGATATAACCTTGGATGATCTGCAAAACAAGACAGAAAATCTAAAAAAAAACTGAAAGACAAGAAAATAAGATTTAAACCAAAAGAAGACAAAGGACACACAATGAAAAGGGTATTTACAGATTAGGAAAGACAGGAAAGATCAGAACGAATGAAAATATACTTGGCAGTTAAGGAAGAACGAAACATGCGCTTACTAAAGAAGAGGACCAGGAAATGATTGACTAAAGTGGTCCTATGAGGCCGCAAAAGCAAATAATAATAATAATAATAATAATAATAATAATAATAATAATAATGCACGGTGGATACACGCAGAAACAGACACATACAAGATGATACCACAAATGCCTGAAGTGATAATTTTGCAACATGAAGTCACCCAAGCAATTAATTCTACTCACGATTGGAAAGCCCCTGGAAAAGATAAAATAGCAAATATCTGGCTAAAGAAGTTCACCTCAACACATTCACATCTAACTAAATTATTTAACAGTTACACTGCAGACCCATACACATTCCCTGATACACTTACTCATGGAATAACTTATCTGAAACCTAAAGATCAAGTAGACACAGCAAACCCAGCTAAATATCGCCCCATAACATGCCTACCAACAATATACAAAATATTAACTTCAGTCATTACAGAGAAATTAATGACACATACAACACAGAACAAAATTATAAACGAAGAACAAAACGCCTGTTGCAAAGGAGCACGATGATGTAAAGAGCAACTGATAATAGATGCAGAGGTGACATATCAAGCTAAAACTAAACAGAGGTCGCTACACTACGCATACATTGATTACCAAAAAGCTTTTGATAGTACACCCCACTCATGGTTACTACAAATATTGGAAATATACAAAGTAGATCCTAAATTGATACAGTTCCTAAACATAGTAATGAAAAATTGGAAAACCACACTTAATATCCAAACAAATTCAAATAATATCACATCACAGTCAATACAGATTAAGTGTGGAATATACCAAGGAGACTCATTAAGTCCTTTCTGGTTGTGCCTTGCTCTGAACCCACTATCCAACATGCTAAATAATACAAATTATGGATACAATATTACTGGAACATACACACACAAAATCACACATTTGCTATACATGGATGATCTAAAACTACTGGCAGCAACAAATCAACAACTCAACCAATTACTAAAGATAAGAGAAGTATTCAGCAATGATATAAATATGGCTTTTGGAACGGACAAATGTAAGAAAAATAGCATAGTCAAGGGAAAACACACTAAACAAGAAGATTACATATTGAATAACCATAGCGACTGCATAGAAGCGATGGAAAAAACAGATGCCTATAAATATCTAGGATACAGACCAAAAATAGGAATAGATAATACAAATATTAAAGAAGAACTAAAAGAAAAATATAGACAAAGACTAACAAAAATACTGAAAACAGAACTGACAGCAAGAAACAAGACAAAAGCTATAAATACTTATGCTATACCAATATTGACCTACTCATTTGGAGTAGTGAAATGGAGGAACACAGACCTAGAAGCACTCAATACACTTACACGATCACAATGCCACAAATATACAGTAGAATATATCACATACATTCAGCAACAGAAAGATTCACATTAAGTAGAAAGGAAGAGGAAGGGGATTTATCGACATAAAAAACCTACATTATGGACAGGTAGACAATTTAAGAAAATTCTTTCTAGAACGAGCAGAAACTAGCAAAATACACAAAGCAATCACTCATATAAATACATCGGCTACACCACTGCAATTTCATAACCACTTCTACAACCCTTTAGATCACATATCAACAGAAACGAAGAAAGTAAACTGGAAAAAGAAAACACTACGTGGCAAGCACCCGCATCATCTAACACAGCCACACATCGATCAAGATGCATCCAACACATGGCTAAGAAAAGGCAATATATACAGTGAGGCGGAAGGATTCATGATTGCAATACAGGATCAAACAATAAACACCAGATATTACAGCAAGCATATTATTAAAGATCCCAATACCACAAAAGATAAATGCAGACTTTGCAAACAACAAATAGAAACAGTAGATCACATCAAAAGCGGATGTACAATACTAGCAAATACAGAATACCCCAGAAGACATGACAATGTAGCAAAAATAATACATCAACAGCTTGCTTTACAACATAAACTTATAAAACAACACATTCCCACATACAAGTATGCACCACAAAATGTACTGGAGAATGATGAATACAAATTATACTGGAACAGAACCATTATAACAGATAAAACAACACCACATAACAAACCTGACATCATACTCACCAATAAAAAGAAGAAATTAACACAACTAATCGAAATATCCATACCCAATACAATAAATATTCAGAAGAAAACAGGAGAAAAAATTGAAAATACATCCAACTGGCTGAGGAAGTCAAGGACATGTGGCATCAGGATAAAGTTGACATTATACCAATTATACTATCAACTACAGGAGTCATACCACACAATATCCACTAGTACATCAACGCAATACAGCTACATCCAAACTTATATATACAACTACAGAAATCTGTAATTATTGATACATGTTCAATTACCCGAAAGTTCCTAAATGCAATGTAACATATACCGTACAGTTAAAAGGAAGTCACGCTTGATCAAGGTCCGCGTCACATTCCGTTCTTGACCAGACAAAGCGTCTGAGAAAAGAAAGAATAATAATACTAATAATATACAAACAATGAAATAATAACATTATGATGTAATAATATATAATGAAGTAAAATATAATATAATAATATATATTATATATCATAAAAATTATAATATAATAATATATAATATAATAAAACTATAATATAATATAATGATACTTCTATGAAAAATTGAAGGCATTTTAAACGGGGTGAAGAGCTGGAATACAATTCTGCTTTATCGGTAAGTCCGAAAAGCTCTTGTTCGTACGAAGCTGCATTTGAATTACGTACTAAGGAATCCATAAACCAATCTGAATGTGCAGTTGGAGAGTCTTATGGCGATCTACGAGTAAGATGTTTGTAATTTAATATCAGTCGGGACGGTGTAAGACAAATAATGAGCATCGTTGATCTCGGTGTTCAGTTAAAGGCGTCCCTCTGCTGTTGGTGATGTATCTCGCGCATAGCGCAGTACCACCACTCTGGCGCCGTCGCTTAAAAGGTCCCGAGTCCCGCCGCTTTTCGTCTACTTTGTCTGCCGGCGCTGTTGTATGTGGGTGCCGGCGGTATTTCTTGAGACGATCATAATTCTCGACATTATTCTCCGCGTATTATTGCGCGAGAGCTCCTCGGATGATTGCGTTACTGAAATATCTTACCGTCTCAGACATTTGAATGTAAGAGGGGCATAACTCAGCTAACCAAGCCAAGCTGGATGGGAGGGGTAGGGAGGGAGGTTTAAAGGGAAGGGAGAAGACGCCGCGGGTTGGAGAAAGCTGGCGGTGACTGAGGGAAGCAGAGCAGAGGACGCGGCTACACACACTGCGTGTAGAGTGGGAGAAAGAATGGGAACGAAGAAAGCAAGGTGTGGGGCAGAAGCGAGGCGAGAAATTCGCCGCGCCAGTCCAGGGCCACTGAAATTAGGAGGTGGATAAACGGGATACACAATAACACGCATCGCCCACTTTATATACGCCGGGCAATGATCACGTCAGTATAACCTAAGAATTTACGGAAGGTCATTTCATATACACGCCAGCTCTATATCATTACGCGCGGGTCCTCTGAGGGATATTGCATTCCTGGGAGGGGGATCCGAGCCCCTGCATCGCCGCAACCCGCGCGTCGCTAGCTCTGCCTGCCGGCGCACGCACCACGCGTTGCTCTGAAACCGCGCGCCCGCAGGTCGTACCAGTGTATCACTTTGCTCCGCGCCGACGCGCCCTTTTTATCTGCGTCGGCAGTCTCCGTAGTTTGTAACGGTTTACCTGGCACGTGGGCAGCCTCGACACGGCACTCGTACTTACTTGTCCGTCCGGTAAAGGTGACCGCTGGGCTCGTAGCGAAAAACAAATACTCCCTGCAGGATTTTTAAGACTCGCTGCCCGCTTATGCCTCTACAACGTACGACGTTGTTTTACAAGCAGCTGTATCGGCATAAGGATTTTGTTTTGACGGCAGTATTTATATCTGCACGTGTGCTATGCAAATACAGTATGTATCAAAAAGAATCATCCGATTTGGCACGTCTATATTTCTGAAACTAATAAACATATATTTTGATTTTTGATGAACAGGAAACTCAAAAAGTTCTTTTTCATACATTTTCATAGTTGTTCAATATGCCCCCCTTGAGATGCACGGCGTATGTCAATGCCGTATTGGTTCAAATGGCTCTGAGCACTATGGGACTTAACTACTGAGGTCATCAGTCCCCTAGAACTTAGAAGTACTTAAACCTAACTAACCTAAGGACATCAAACACATCCATGCCCGAGGCAGGATTCGAACCTGAGACCGTAGTGGTCACGCGGTTCCAAACTGACGCGCTTAGAACCGCACGGCCACACCGGCCGGCAATGCCGTATTAAAATTGTTGCCACATTGCAGCGACGATGTCTTGAGTTACGTTTTCCACAGCTGCTGTTATGTGATGTCTTAGTTCATTCATTGTTTTTGGTAACGCAAACACATCAACAGAGTCTTTTATAACCCTACAAGGAATAATCACATACAGTCAGGCCAGTAATGCAAGGCTGAATCATTTGGTCCAGTGCCACCAATTCATCTTCAGTAATTCTTTGATTTAAAAATTCCCGCAGTTCCAGGTGCCAGTGTGGCGGTGCCCCATCCTGTTGGTAATGAAGTCATTCGAATTAGTATAAAACTGTGTGAAAATAAAGTTCTCAAGCGTATCGAGAGATGTGCTTCCTGTAACAGTGTTCTCGGAAAAGAAAAATGGACCATACACCTTTCCTATGAAACTGCGCAAAGCACATTAATTTTTAGAGAGTCTCTCTCATGTTGTACAAATTCGTGTGGTTGTTCCTTACCCCATAATCCCACATTATGACGGTTCGCCTTTCCATTTAAATGGAATGTTGCCCCTTCACTAAACACTAAGGCCGGTATTACACTATGAAATTTTTTGTCAAAGATTTGATGAAAGTTATGATCAAATATTCGTCAAATTTATTTGACAAAATCTTTGACGTGGCGCTAAAAAGGGGTATTTTTCGTCAAAGTTCAAGATGATGACAACAACAACTTGTTATTAACCGCAGCATTTGCATGTACCACAATTGCACTGTGTGCACATGTGGAAGAGAAGCGGGGGAAAAAAAGGAAACGTACCTGGGTGAAGCCGTGGGTTATACGACGAGGCGATAAAAGCATTCAACAAAACTTGTTACGTGAGCTTGTAATGGAGGACGTCAAGTCGTACATAAATTACTTAAGAATGGATGAGCATACATTTCAGTATGTGCTCAGTGAAGTGTACCGTAATATCACAAAGCACAATACTCACTTAAGAGCTGCTATATCTGCAGAAGACAGGCTCACTGTAACACTCCGATTCCTTGCTACAGGAGAGAGTTAATCTAGCTTATAGTACAGAACTCGAATACCACAGTGCACATTAACGAAAATAATACCTAAAACGTGTGCAGCAATTTATAAAGCACTAAAGGACCAATGTCTGAAAGAAAATAAATGTTCAATACACTTTATGTGCATTAAGAACTATTTTTATTTTATAAACAAATCAACTACATTTTTTGTCCGAAAACCGTATCTCACTGCTAATGACCTCCGCAATATTTTTATACCTCTCCGATCTCATTAATCTATTTTTGTATCCAGGGTGCCTCAAGTTGTAAAGCGCATCATCAGCTTCATACATCTCTATTAATTTTGTAGTCGACGGTACACACCAATTGTATTTACGGGCCATGTTTATAAACACACTACAGATGACAGAACGCTGAAGCGATGCTAGCGCTCCACGTGGTAACAGTTCACATTTCATTGAACAGAAGACAAGCGACTTTTATAATGAAATCTACAGCGAGGCCCTAGATTTGATCAAATTTATATGACGACAGACGAGATTTGACCAAGTGCCCTATTACACCATCGAACTTCTTTGACATAAATATTTGGCATATCAGCTTTGACAAAGAAATTTGATAGTGTAATACCGGCCTAAGCGTGGAAGAAAAATGTTATCCTCCATCTTGCCACGAACGAAATTACAGAACTCCACACTTGTCGATTGGCACCTTCACGAAGAGCTTGCAGTAGCTGAATTTTGTATGGTTTCGTGTGTAAACGTCGGCGCACGCCAGACGGACATCGGGGGCATGTTGAGCTGTCAAGCTCCACGACGAACGGATTTCTGCCGACTCCTCGTGACACTATGGTGGATGCGTTCGACGTCTGTGTCAGATACTTGGAGGCGGCTCGGCTGTTTGCCTTTACACAAACAATCAGTTTCTTAGAATTGTTCATGCCATCTTCTAATGCTCTGTGCTTTAAGAGGATCCACAGCACGCCTAGTACGAAAGTCACGCTGAACAGGGCCGGTGGGGGTGGCCGAGCGGTTCTAGGCGCTACAGTTTGGAGCCGCGCGACCGCTACGGCCGCAGGTTCGAATCCTGCCTCGGGCATGGATGTGTGTTACGTCCTTAGGTTAGTTAGGATTAAGTAGTTCTAAGTTCTAGGGGACTGATGACCTCAGATGTTAAGTCCCATAGTGCCCAGAGCCATTTGAAACACGCTGAACAGTTATTACTGACCCGCTCTGCGCAAAACGTAGAACACCAAACGCTTTCTGTTGTCCCGACACTTTTTTTACTAGAACTGAAGTGGGCGCACACTGCTGATACCTACCGGGAACCATGTAAAACTCGAGATTTTTCCCATTCCAGCAGTACGTTGTTCACGGACATATCTCAAATAACTTAATAGTTATGTTTTTTTAAAAGTCGGATGATTCTTTCTGATACACCCTGTACTTATGCTCTGCAAATATCTCTGCATTTACAAGGCATGTATTCTTATGCATAGCTGAAAAGTTGTTCTCCTCGGACCACTCTGTCGCTGCAATATTAAATATTTCACTAGGTATTTTAGGAACGATTGAAGACATAGATAAAGGTTGTCCGTTAAGTGATAATACTGCTGAACGTACAAAGAATTAATTTTGTTATGCACAAAGATAATAAGACAAACACGTTTCTTTCCGATGTAATTTTCTGTTTTTTTAAAACTGCTTCTTCAAATTATTACAGCACCAAATATAGTAACTTATTCCTGAAACTCAACTTAACTGCAATAGATATAGATGTACTACCAAAAGCGACGTATCAAAATTTGTGGCGGATCAGGATTGGAATGCGGATTTCCCGCTTATTACGAGCGGTGGCCCTACAACTCATGCTATCCGAGCAGCTTCCGTGACCTACGTCATCACTCAGATTATTAACTATTTACCCACACTGCCATATCTCGTTGTACCCCTGCATGTTTTAGAATCAAAACAATGAGAAGTCACAGAGTATCGTTGTGATTTTCATCGTAGACCCATCTTCGCCTTATATGTTTTTCTATCTGATAACGAACTACAGTCTCAAATATTCCTGAAATTCAACTTAACTGTAACAGGAATAGATGTACTATCTGGATTTCCCGCTTATCGCGAGCGGTCGCCTTAAGATTTAGGCTATCCGAGCACACTCACCAGACCGATCCAAACATGTACACTACTGGCCATTAAAATTGCTACACCACGAAGATGACGTGCTACAGACGCGAAATTTAACCGACAGGAAGAAGATGCTGTGCTATGCAAATGATTAGCTTCTCAGAGCATTCACACAAGGTTGGCGCCGATGGAGACACCTACAACGTGCTGACATGAGGAAAGTTTCCAACCGATTTCTCATACACAAACAGCAGTTGACCGGCGTTTCCTGGTGAAACGTTGCTGTGATGCCTCGTGTAAGGAGGAGAAGTGCGTATCATCACGTTTCCGACTTTGATGAAGATCGGATTGTAGCCTATCGCGATTGCGGTTTATCGTATCGCGACATTGCTGCTCTCGTTGGACGAGATCCAATGACTGTTAGCAGAGTGTGGAATCGGTGGGTTCAGAAGGGTAATACGGAACGCCGTGCTGGATCCCAACGAGCCTCGTATTACTAGCAGTCGAGATGTCAGGCATCTTATCCGCATGACTGTAACGGATCGTGCAGCCACGTCTCGATCCCTGAGTCAACAGATGGGGACGTTTGCAAGACAACAACCATCTGCACGAACAGTTCGACGACGTTTGCAGCAGCATAGACTATCAGCTCGGAGACCATGCGGTTACCCTTGACGCTGCATCACAGACAGGAGCGCCTGCGATGGCGTACTCGACGACGAACCTGGGTGCACGAATGGCAAAACGTCATTTTTTGGGATGAATCCAGGTTCTGTTTACAGCATCATGATGGTCGCATCCGTGTTTGGTGACATCGCGGTGAACGCACATTGGAAGCGTGTATTCGTCATCGCCATACTGGCGTATCACCCGGCGAGATGGTATGGGGTGCCATTAGTTACACGTCTCGGTTACCTCTTGTTCGCATTGACAGCGCTTTGAACAGTGGACGTTACATTTCAGAAATGTTACGACCCGTGGCTGTACCCTTCATTCGATCCGTGCGAAACCCTACATTTCAGCAGGATAATGCACGACCGCATGTTGCAGGTCCTGTACGGGCCTTTCTGGATACAGAAAATGTTCGACTGCTGGCCTGGCCCGCACATTCTCCAGATCTCTCACCAATTGAAAACGTCTGGTCAATGGTGGCCGAGCAACTCGCTCATCACAATACGCCATTCACTACTCTTGATGAACTGTGGTATCGTGTTGAAGCTGCATGGGCAGCTGTACCTGTAAACGCCATCCAAGCTCTGTTTGACTCAATGCCCTGGCGTATCAAGGTCGTTATTTCGGCCAGAGGTGGTTGTTCTGGGTACTGATTTCTCAGGAACTATGCTACCAAATTGCATGAAAATGTAATCACATGTTAGTTCTAGTAAAATATATTTGTCCAGTGAATACGCGTTATCATCTGCATTTCTTCTTGGTGTAGCAATTTTAATGGCCAGTAGTGTATGTGTCACACACCTATCTACCTTTTCTCATATATTATAAATTCATGTGCGAGTGTTGGTAAATGAATTAATAATCCTTGAGGAGAAATAGATAGATGTGTGACATTCAGAGATTTGGGTCGGTCCAAGGACTGTGTTCGGATAGCCTAAGTGGTGAGGTAACCGTTCGCGATAAGCTGGAAATCCGGGTTGGAGACCCAGCTCGGCACAGATTTCCATGTTTCACTTTAGGCAGTATATCTACACCTATTACGTTGAACTTCAGTAATCAATTGCAAATTCATGCGCCCACCTTTCGCTCTTATGACGGCTAGAAGTGTCTGGCGTCCTCTGTAGGTATCACCGTGTACCGTATTTAACGGCGGGCATAGCATAAATGTTTGAACAGCTACGTTATTAAGTCTTCAGTGGCGGTATAGGTACCATTCTCTATTTGTTAGACATCATACAAGATACCAGTGAACTCTCACTCTTCTTTGTTCAACGTCAGTTATAATATGGCTTCGTCCACATCACATTCGAGCGCCCTTAGAAGCTTTCGGAACCGTAGGAAGGTTGCGTGCATCTCTGGCAGTTGATCTGGTGTAGATCCTAGGATGTCATTCAATGACGTGAAGTGTGGTTCGTATGATAACACACTGAATACGGCTCTACATTTGATACTTCCATTGTTGCGTTTCTTGACGATATGACGTGGCACTTAATACGTTTCCGAAGGTATAGTGCTCTGATCCCTCCGAATATAGTTTTTATATTTCCTCATGATTAATAAGCTTCAATTCTTCATTCTTCTGCAACCTGTTTTGCAACGAGCGAAGACGTACTTTAGCAGTAGTAAGCTTCTGGAGGAAAGAATATCCTTCTTCCGAAGCAGACATACAACTCAGCAGCCACTTTTCATGCAGGATTACAGTGTTGTCTATGGGTGCCAATACTCGCTCTTGATGCTTCCTTCTGCTATTTGTTTCCAAGTCCCAAAAATATCTCATTGAACTTACCCTGAATAAAATTGGATGTTGCCTAGTTAACTGCAGTGTCACTTCTGTATCCAAAGAGTGTAAGAAGAGGAAGCAGTGACGATGATACTTTAGTTGGTTGTTCTGAGGTTACAATTTTCCAGTAGTAATCTCCTCCTTTGAGGACATCAATAAGGAGATCTTCAGACACCCCTGTTGTATCTGCCCGTACTGTCCACTCCCTCAAAGTCAAATCTCCTGTATCTTGGGGTACTGATATTTGACATGGGAAATTACTGCAGCTTTCTAAAACTGTGACAGAGATGAGGACTTTGGTGGACTATATCATCATATCAAAGTGAATCTCTTTCACTGAGAGTGATGGAGTGGAGGATGACTCAAACGTTGTTTTCCTCGGAATCATATTTCGTCGACAGTGAGTTTGAGTAATTCAGTCAATGAATGGTAGATAACTTTCGACTGACTCTCTCTGCCTAAGATTGTACGTGTCAGCTTGCTCCTACCAGTTGGTCTTCTGTTACTCACTCGAACTATCTGGTTCGCAGCTCGTGGTCTCGCGGTCGCGTTCTCGTTTCCCGAGCACGGGGTCCCGGCTTCGATTCCCGGCGGGGTCAGGGATTTTCTCGTGCCTCGAGACGACTGGGTGGTTGTGCTGTCCTCATCATTCATGAAAGTGGCAAGATTGGACTGAGCAGAGGTTGGGAATTTGTACGGGCGCTGATAACCGCGCAGTTGAGCGCCCCACAAACCAAACATCTTCATCATCGAGCGGTCTGGAGTTATCTGAAGCTGGAAGTGATGATTCTGATCGTGTCCACTGTAGTGAAGAGATCTGCTGGAGATCGAGATGTGATCGTCACACTTACATTTCTCACTGGATGCCTTTCCCGGCTTGACTTTCATCGTGGCCACGTCTAACGCATAAGGAAGAACGGTATCTGTTCTACCATGAGAGATTGCAATTTGTGGACAAAGTAAGTCCCAGTGCCCCTACTCTTGGCAGTACACTCAAAAAGGACCGAATTTTGTTTTTTCCTCTTCTTGGCACTCTTAATTTTAACTTTGACATGAAAAGCAGATACCGCAGGAACCATCTGTTCCTTTAGAGACTTCACAAGGTAGGTGAGGTTGCATTCTTGAATATTTCGTGTTTCGTACGTGGACAAGCCGGTGTCTGCAAATTTCTTCTGAGAATGTACATAGCAATTTGAGGGTGGAAATTCTCCTATAAATATCCAAATATTGTCTAGTGGTCGTTATGCTTGGATACGCTTATGATTCCCAATATAGGAATTAATACCCAGCACAGAAGCGTTAAGCTTCTCTACGGAAGGTGGCTTCGGATCATCGTGTTCTTATCCCTGTAACTGAATTTCGAAATTTGCGCCGCCTGCTCACATGTGTCAACTCTAACAACAATCCCATGGACAAAATCCTAGGGTTCTTCAGCTAGATATCCACGGAGAATACGTGTTTATTTGCAAATGATGAAGTCGAATTTTCGTTTGTGGATGCTTTAAATTGCTCCTAGATTCGAGGTCTTGTTTCTGTCTCACCTGAGAGTGAGTGCAGTACGATCGTAGGCAACTTGACGTCTGTGTAGGCATGCTGGTGAGCTGCTGCGGTTGACAAATCAGCATCTGCAGTATCTACATCCCAGGAACATGTTCCTCATAAAAGCCAGTTAACGTTGCACTCTTCTGTAAAGGGCCTATTCCTCGCAGGCTTCTGTCATCAAGGAAATCCTGTAATGAAATACAGAAAATTTATTTCACAGCATCCATCACGGCGTCACCTTACATTACACACACACACACACACACACACACACACACACACAAAATCACACATAAAGAAAGAGAGAGAGAGAGAGAGAGAGAGAGAGAGAAAATGGTTCAAATGGCTCTGAGCACTATGGGACTTAACATCTGTGGTCATCAGTCCCCTAGAACTTAGAACTACTTAAACCTAACTAACCTAAGGACATCACACAACACCCAGTCATCACGAGGCAGAGAAAATCTCTGACCCCGCCGGGAATCGAACCCGGGAACCCGGGCGCGGGAGAGAGAGAGAAGGGGGCAGAGAGGTAGCAGCGCAATCTACTTTCTACTTAGAAATTACAACAGGTGGTGTAACTGTCACGTTTCATTCCCCAAAAGAACTAGTCTTGACAGGAAAATACGAGCATTAAGTAACTAAGTAAGAAACAACAAAAATTTTATTAAGTATGCTGTCTATTCTACTCAAGAAATATTCTGAATGTTCGCTACTGTTAGCAAGAAGGGCCATGATACGTGCCAATTTTAGCATTTTATCCGTTAACCTTTTTCGTCTCCGGAAATTTTCTTCCACTTTCTTCATTATGTCTTCGCCGAGAAACCAGACAACAGTCCAGAATACTTGCGAAATTACCGTTTTAATCTTACACCTCCGTTATTATATGTAATAGATTACACAGTTTTGTACTTCCTAGCCAATATTTTCTGCATTTTGAACATTTTTCACCTTAAATTGAAAACAGGATTTATATGAGCCCACAAATGCTATGAAGAATTTATTTTATACTAACTGACAAACCCAGCATTTCCTAGGTATTCATTTTGCATTTCTCTATTAGAAACGAAAACAAAAGAAATGAACTGTGTTTGTAGTGAAGTCTCGAAACAATTTCATTCTCATGTATTCGTGAAACACGTTTGAAATTATGAAACAGTCGTACGAAGAAATATGCATAATGTACAAATGTGTAAGTACGTTATCCGTATTTAGGAACATGATCCCGGACGGTTTCTGTACGCTGACTGCAACCGCTTCGCGTGTCTACAACACGATTTTTTAAAGATCTGTATGGCAACGCCTCTTCATACCTCTAGATGGCTATCGTTTCGCCTACAGCCGTTTGCGCTTCGCAGTTGAAGGCTGGTAAAAGTACCGACAGGTGTCAGGGATTGCCTTGCGTTGACTCAGCTGTAGGAGTCTCTCAGTAGTAAAGAATAAATGTATTAAAACCTCATGCATGATGCGGCATTTTTCACGTGTCTCAATGTTTACGAGGTCATATCTCATGAACTACGTGTTGTAAAATGATATATCTGTGTAGGTACATTCAGCGGCATGTGGGAATACTGTCAGCGAAATATGTAGCAAATAGAGTTAGTAGCAAAGAAGTAATAAAGTTAAGCGTCTTGCAAGATGCGACAGTTATTCACACATCTCAGTGTTTATGACGCCATTCTGTTGGTGTATGTGTCATATAGTGATATAATTTGGCAGGCACATTCAGTGTTATCTACATCTACATCTGCATCTACATTGATACTCTTCAAATCACATTTAAGATCCTCACAGAGGGTTCATTGAACTACCTTCACAGTCATTCTCTATTATTCCTGTCTCGAACAGCTCGCGGAAAGAACGAATGCTTATATATTTCCATGCGAGCTCTGATCACCCTTATTTTATTATGATTATTGTCCCCCCCCCCCCCCCCCTGTAGGTCGGCGACAGCAAAATATTTTCGTGTTTGGAGGAGAAAGTTGGTGATTGAAATTTCTTGAGAAGATTCCGCCGCAACGAAAAACGCCTTTGTTTTAATGATGTTCACCCCACATCCTGTATCATATCCGTGACACTCTCTCCCCCATTTCTCGATAGTACAAAACGTGCTACTATTCTCTGAACTTTCTCGATGTGCTAAATTAACCTTATCTGGTAAGGATCCCAGACAGCGCAGCAGAACTCCAAAAGACAACGGAAAAGCGTAGAGTAGGCAGTCTCTTTACTAGACCTGTTACATTTTCGAAGTATTCTGCCAATAAACAGCAATCCTTGGTTTGCCGTTCCCACTGCGTTTTTTATGTGTTCTTTCCAATTTAAGTTGTTCGTAATTGTAATTCCTAGTATTTAGATGAATTTACGGCTTCTAGATTTGACTGATTTATCATCTAACTGAAGTTTAACGGATTCTTTTTAGCACTTATGTAGATGACTTCGTACATTTCTTTTTAGGGTCTATTTCCAATTTTCGCATCATAAAGATATCTTTTCTAAATCGTTTTGCAATTTTTTTTGATCTTCTGATGACTTTGCTGGACGACAAACGACAGCATCTCCAGCAAACACCCTAAGACGGCTGATCAGATTGTCTCCTAAATCGTTTATATAGACAGGGAACAGCAGAGGGCCTATAACACTGGCTTGGGGAACGCCAGAAATCAGTTCTGTTTAACTCGATGACTTTCTGTCAGTTACTACGAACTTTGACCTCTCTGACAGGAAAACACGAATCCAGTCACACAACTGAGACGCAATTTAACTACGAGCCGCTTGTGTGGTGGTGTGTCAAAAGCATTCTGGACACTGTCTGAAAAATGAGTTGCGAGCAGAGTTAGTTGTAACGAAGTAATAAATTAAAATATAAAAATACATACAAACACACGCTTTTATAATATATAGAAATGTGCCGTCATAAAGTTTAAGTATTGGCGTAACGAGAGCGGTGAGATAATTATGACGATTACAAATTTTACGCTTAGCGGGAGTGCAGCAGCGTCAGGCGAAGTTCCCCTTTACCGGGGCCGTGTGCGCCTATCTACGGAGCGGCACAGCATTACGAGCTCGTGCTAAATGCAGGCTGACAGCGGAGCTAAACTGCGCGCGTCACGCCAAAGTTCATTTCAGCACAAGCCATTACCAGCTGCGCCGCTACATGTGTCCATTTCTGCACAATGTTGGTGGCAGATAGAGCGACTTTTTTTTACTATGAAGATACCTGGCGTAAAAATTATTCACGCCCTTCGTTAAAAGGTCAATAACAATTTTAATGTAAACATTTGTGGTTTCTGATGGTTCGTCACAGAGTGCATGCGTTTCATTTGATTTCTGACGCGCTTCACCTTTGTATCTGTATTGCATTGAAAAATATCTCCAGAACAGCGCAAATATCGACGGCATGTACTTTGTGTTTTGTTTAGTGGCAAGCTTGTTCCACACTCTCACAGTACTTCCAGCTGACAGCGGCGATGCCCATTTTACACTCCGCCCTGAAGGTTGCATTCTGCAGTGCTCAGTTCCGACTAGGATCTGTTAATTGTACGGTAACAGTAGCTGTATATCCTACCGTGATCGTGGTGGCCGACAGTTTTATCTGTACCTGTGTAGGAACAGGTCTGCATTTGTTGCGTACCGTAATGTATGCTTACCGAATAAGTTGAATACACTTTTCTAAAAGTGTACGTGTTTGGTTAAATGGTTATCGCATTATTGTGTTGTTCTAACCGGCGCCACCTCCAATATAGGCACCTGTTTTTTTCCTTTGTTGTTATTTCATACCTCCTCTCTCCCCCCCCCCCCCCCCCCCATAGGCAGGTGTTGGGGAGGGGGAGGGGCTGGCAACGGTGCAGATAACCCACTCATCACCTAGTACAACTTCACGCTAACTTACATGCTACAAAAAAGGAAACACATGTACTATGAATGTAAAATAATATGTAAAAGTGAGGTGAATGGGAGGAATATAAATGATATAATGCTGTCTTCATGAATTGCTTAGAAACAGAACAGTTAAAAACACTTGAGAAACACTGGAAGAACACTAAACACTTGAAACAACACTTCAGAAACACTGAACGCGGCAGAAAATACACTGACCATAAAACTGGAGAAGGACCTGCCCTGGGACGATGGATTGTAGATGAAAAGTAGAGTGTCTGTGGAGGAAGGTAGGGGTGTAGTGGTGATGAAGATGGAGGACAGGTAACAGGTGGTGATGAGACAGCGTGTGGGGAACAAAGAGAGATTGGTAATTGTGAGCCATAGATTGGAGAGAAATGGAGGTGGGGAGCCAGGAAGGAGAAAAGGAGGAGATGTGGTAGGGGAAGACGACGAGGAAGGAGCCATGGGGTGGATAGAGAGGGTAGGATGGATTCAGGTATATGTCGAGGTCGAGTTCGTGGTCTGGGAGAGGGAAACGGTTGAGGACGTGGAGGGTGTGTAGGTGAAGGGCTGGTGCGACGTGTAGGTAGATGAGTGGCAGCGCACTAGGATTGAAAAGGAGAGGGGACACACTAGTATTGTTGGAGTCGAGTTTATGGATGGTGTAGGTTATACGGAGGTGTTCAGTGTGAGTGAGGAGAGATGAGAATTGGATGAGTTGGTAAAGGATCCTTGTGGGGTAAGGTACACGTAGGTGGATGCGGAAAACGAGGCGTTGAGCTTAGCAATCGAGGATCTGGCGGGACTTACAGAACTTAGGAGGGCCGGAGATCCATGCAACATTTGCATAGCAAAGGATGGGGCAGATCAGGGATTTGTGTGTATGAAGGACAGTGGAAGTGTGCAGTCCCCATGTTCTGACGGTTAGTAGTTTTAGTATTCTTCGCCTATTGTAGGCTTTCTGTTGGATAATTTGTAGGTGAGATTTGAAAATTGAAAGTCAGTCGAAGGTTAGTACAAGGAAGTTTAGTTAGCTGGATGGGACGGTCGTAAATGGTGCGGTAGAAGTCATGGAAACAAAAGGTGCGGGTAGTGCGTCCTATAATTATTGCCTGGGTTCCGGAAGGGTTAAGCTTAAGGAGACATTGGCTACACCATGAGGTAAACTGATTGAGGTGGATTTGGAGGGACCATTAAAGGCAGCTACAGCCCGCTACGTTGCTGTAAAGAATAATGAAATATCTAGGTCGTTGTCCGGTTTGTATCCACCACTGCAACGGTTCAACTTATACTGCATATGTGCGTCTCTGTCTTTGATTACTCTCTCTCTCAGACTAACACTAAGTGAGCAAGTGTTAGAGTAAGAGGGGGTGAAGCCCCACGTGGGGTGAAAATCCAGCATCGACTTACTGAAATGACTGACATCGATTCATGAGTAGACAAATAGATGGCACGTTTGCCTTATTGTAACTTATTTTCCCATGAAAGTTCACCTCGGCTGGTCGCTCCAGAGTTGCGAAAATGACGTACATCTGTCTTTTACTACTTGCATGTAAATTTTCTGATGTCGTATTTGAACGTTGTACAACACAGGATTTGAAAGGAAGAATCAATGTTGACACTTCTGCATTTAAACTTCACTTCCGCGAGAGTAATTGCTTCACTTAGTCCTAAAAAGAAAAGTGCCACATTTGTCAGAAAATGTCGAAATGGGCTAAATTCCTGCAGCTCCAACAATGTGTCGACAGTTCTTCAGTAATAATCCCCACAAATATGACAGTCAACTCACACTGCATGGGATTTGCCTCACCTAAGAATATATTTCCACTGTGTAAAATAAAAATTTAGGGGAAATGTTCCGCCATCGGTGCTTCTAACGTCGACATCCAAAACTGTACGAATGGAAGAAAAATGCATGGGAAAAGAATAGCTTGCTACTGAGAGAGAAAGACGTTCTGAAGAAAGAGAAGAGCGTGCTTTAGAAACAAAAAGACGTAAGCTAAATTTCATTACGAGTACATCAATGACAAAAAACCGAAGAAAATAGGTCAAACAGCCAGTTGATTACTCGTCAGATTTAGATTCAGGATTCAGACTTATCATCATGACAGTAGCTCAGTTACAGATATGGACTTACTGTTTGGCGAAAAAGTACCCGAAGAAGAGGAAGAGCCTGGTACCTCAAGGAAGAATCAGATTTCTCTGTAGACAAAAACTTATTTCGTTTCAAGTGTTTTTGATATGCGGTCATCCTTTTTTATTCACGTTTAACTCAGATGGACCAAAGACCCGTACTGGGGAAAAGTCTACCACTCATTGACCGCAGTCCTGGAAAAGCTGAAAATTGCGGGTCTTCATCCCCACGTACTAAATAATAGCTTTCAGAATAACCGTTAAACCCGTATTATGCCAGCTATCACGTTTCTGTCGATAGAGTGACAAACTAGTAACAGCAGCAATTCTAGTTTCACGCATGGCTACTGGCCACCTCAGCTGGGGAAAATCACGCTAAAATGACCTGGTAACACTCTTGCCCGGTTTGACTCAACTCTGTCGTCTCTCAGGTAAGCGTGACCACGAAATCAATGCTGTCTGTTTGTGCGCTAGCGAAGTATGAAATGACGACTGCGCTACAATCTGGTTCAAACGCTAGATGACGAAAATACAATGTGATTGTAGTTTAAGACGAAACCCGAAAGTATTACGTCAAGGAGACTTATTTCGTGCGACTGTTCTTATATTATACTTACGATGATTCATCGCACCGAAAGTGCTTTAATATGAAAACAGTTTCAATTTTCAGGTGTAAACCATAAAAATGAATAAAATTTCGGTTTACTTGATAGATTAATTACTACATGGACCGGTATCGAAATAAAAATTAATGCACATCATTTAACATTTTGAAAGGCGTCTGCTGTTACCAGGAACACTTTTCACGTCGAGAACTTATGAGCGAGACGATAGGCACTTGTCTGTCTCAGAAAGCCGGCCGCCGTGGCCTAGCAGTTCTAGACGTTTCAGTCCGGAACCGCGCTGCTGCTTCGGTCGCAGGTTCGAATCCAGCATCGGGCATGGATGTGTGTGATGTCCTTAGGTTAGTTAGGTTTAAGTATTCTAAGTCTAGGGGACTGATGACCTCAGAAGTTAAGTCCCATAGTGATCAGAGCCATTTGAACCATTTTTTTATCTGCTGCTGGGGTAGTACATCCCTGGGTGGAAACTACAAGTTCTGTCTTGACGGGTCCTGCGAACTTCGCCTCGAGGCAACCAATAGGGAAGCTAGGCAGAAGAATTCGTTTTCACGAGGCTTTGTGACCGGCACACAAGGACGCTCTCTTCTATCTGCTGCCGTGATGACTCCGTACGTATTTGACAAGTAGTAAGGTAATAGA
Source organism: Schistocerca nitens (assembly GCF_023898315.1). Lineage (NCBI taxonomy): Eukaryota > Metazoa > Arthropoda > Insecta > Orthoptera > Acrididae > Schistocerca > Schistocerca nitens. Next base: position 845,570,188 of record NC_064617.1, read on the forward strand.
TGGTAATTGTACGCTCTTAGTGTAAATGTTTATAATACAACCCTTGATTATTTTCGTAAAACTAAAGGATATTTTGATGAAACTGTATCTGAAGAATTTATGTGGAAAGTAGAAACAAACCTTCCATAACAATAATAACTTATGTGGCATAGAAGTTTGGAGAAGTTGAGGAATGCGAACGCTTAGACGACATACGCGGGCATGTGTACGCATATTGTCGTGTAAGTGTGTGCATTTCCCCAAAGCATTTATTTTCTTTACTTTCACTTCAGCATTTATAATTTACAAATTATTATTTACAGTGATCAGAAATAAACTTCTTCGTGTCCTGCGTATGTTGTGCATAACTGATGCTACCATTCGACACATTTGGCCCAATCCTTATCATCAAAATACTCGTCACATCCCGGACAGACGTAAACATTCTTCTTTGAGGTTCTGTTCCCTTCAGATGTGATTGGTCCAAATTGTTGCTGTTGTGAATTTGAAGCTCTCTTGGTTCCTGCTCGTTTTTTCGCTTTTCCCGTCGTCTCGATCTGTTGAGGATTTGTCTTGGTGAGCAGTTTTGCCGATTTTGCCTTCGAGCTTTCTTCCTCTTTCTTTTCTTCTTGCTCGTGTAACCATCGCTTGATCTCAAGCATTTGTTGATGAGGGGAAGAAATTGGAGCCTCCGATTTCTGCCCACTTAATTTTCTTCTCTTAAGGTATTGACATTTAGGGAGGGGAGAAAGTTGATGACTGGTTTTCCAGGTGAAATGATGAGGCTGCAGATTGATTTTTTTTACCACTGGTAGCTGATGCTTGACACATGCCGTCTTTCATGGTAATTTCTTCTGCTTCGTTATCCTTTTGGTTACCTTCATCACCACAGTCATCGTTGGAGTGAGGGCTTCTTACTGATTCATAAAGATCTTTCACCGCTGGGAGTTCGACTTCCGTTGTTTCGACTGGTAAGTAACATTCTTCCGTGAAGGCACCCGGATTGTAACGGAAAGTAGCTACAGATTTCCCAATAGTTTCCACTCTTTCAAAAGCTGTGCTGAATAGATCGGACACTTCCACATGAGCAACAGCTCTCTCTGGATTGCTACAATGTCATATCTGTACTTCTTCCGCAAATAATTTCTGGAATGGGCCAAATATGACTTTATCCAACGGCCGTTACGTATCAGAGATGTTTAAAAGAAATGATACAACACTGTGGGTATAATTTAAGTCTTTATTAAGAAGTAATCTACATCTACATCTACAAAGATACTCCGCAAGCCATCGTGCGGTGCGTGGCGGATGGTACCCTGTACCACTACTTGTCAATTCCTTTCCTGATACACTCGCATAATAGTGCGAGGGAAAAACGACTATCTATATGCCTCCGTATGAGCCCTAATTTCTCGTATCTTATCTTCGTGGTCCTTACGTGCATTGTATCTTGGCGGTAGTAGAATGGTTCGGCAGTCAGCTTCCCTAAATTTTCTTAATAATGTTTCTCGAAAACAAGGTCGCCTGCCCCCCACGGATTCCCATTTGAATTCCACAAGAATGTCCGTAAAATTTACGTGTTGTTCGAACCTACCGGCTACAAATCTAGAAGCTCGCCTCTGAATTGCTTCGATGTCTTCCTTCAATGCGGTCTGGTGCGCTTCCCAAACACTCTAGCAGTACTCAAGAATAGGTCGCACCAGCGTCCTATATGCGCTCTCCTTTACAGGTGAACCACTCTTTCCTAAAATTGTCCGAATAATCGGAAACCGACCATTCCCCTTCCCTACCACAGTTCTCAGATGCCTCGTATCGCATTGCAACGTTACCCCCAAATATTTAAAGGATTTGACTGTGTCAAGCAGAACACTAATAGGAGGTGCATTCAAGTTCTAAGGCCTCCGATTTTTTTCTAATTAACTACTCACCCGAAATCGATGAAACTGGCGTTACTTCTCGACGTAATCGCCCTGCAGACGTACACATTTTTCACAACGCTGACGCCATGATTCCATGGCAGCGGCGAAGGCTTCTTTAGGAGTCTGTTTTGACCACTGGAAAATCGCTGAGGCAATAGCAGCACGGTTGGTGAATGTGCGGCCACGGAGAGTGTCTTTCATTGTTGGAAAAAGCCAAAAGTCACTAGGAGCCAGGTCAGGTGAGTAGGGATCATGAGGAATCACTTCAAAGTTGTTATCACGAAGAAACTGTTGCGTAACGTTAGCTCGATGTGCGGGTGCGTTGTCTTGGTGAAACAGCACACGTGCAGCCCTTCCCAGACGTTTTTGTTGCAGTGCAGGAAGGAATTTGTTCTTCAAAACATTTTCGTAGGATGCACCTGTTACCGTAGTGCCCTTTGGAACGCAATGGGTAAGGATTACGCCCTCGCTGTCCCAGAACATGGACACCATCATTTTTTCAGCACTGGCGGTTACCCGAAATATTTTTGGTGGCGGTGAATCTGTGTGCTTCCATTAAGCTGACTGGCGCTTTGTTTCTGGATTGAAAAATGGCATCCACGTCTCATCCATTGTCACAACCGACGAAAAGAAAGTCCCATTCATGCTGTCGTTGCGCGTCAACATTGCTTGGCAACATGCCACACGGGCAGCCATGTGGTCGCCCGTTAGCATTCGTGGCACCCACCTGGATGACACTTTTCGCATTTTAAGGTCGTCATGCAGGATTGTGTGCACAGAACCCACAGAAATGCCAACTCTGAAGGCGATCTGTTCAACAGTCAATCGGCGATCCCCCAAAACAATTCTCTTCACTTTCTCGATCATGCTGTCAGACCGGCTTGTGCGAGCCCGAGGTTGTTTCGGTTTGTTGTCACACGATGTTCTGCCTTCATTAAACTGTCGCACCCACGAACGCACTTTCGACACATCCATAACTCCATCACCACATGTCTCCTTCAACTGTCGATGAATTTAAATTGGTTTCACACCACGCAAATTCAGAAAACGAATGATTGCACGCTGTTCAAGTAAGGAAAACGTCGCCATTTTAAGTATTTAAAACAGTTCTCATTCTCGCCGCTGGCGGTAAAATTCCATCTGCCGTACGGTGCCGCCATCTCTGGGACGTATTGACAATGAACGCGGCCTCATTTTAAAACAATGCGCATGTTTCTATCTCTTTCCAGTCCGGAGAAAAAAATCGGAGGCCTTAGAACTTGAATGCACCTCATAATACTGTATCTGAACATTACAGCTTTGATCTTCCTACTCATCCGCATTAACTTACATTTTTCCACATTTAGAGCTAGTTGCCGTTCATCACACGAACTGGATATTTTGTCTAAGTTGTCCTGTATCTTCCTACAGTCACTCAGCTTCGATATCTTACTGTACCCCATGGTATCATCAGCACACAACCGCAGACTGCTGCCCGCAAATAATTTATGTGTATAGAGAACAACAGCGGTCCTATCACATTTCCCTGGGGCACTGCTGACGATACTCTTGTCTCTCATAGACACTCGCCGTCGAGGACAACATACTGGGTTGTATTACTGAAGAAGCCTTCGAGCCGCTCACATATTCTGTGAACTTATTCCATATGCTCGTACCTTCGTTAACAGCCTGCAATGGGGTCCCGTATCAAATGCTAGAAATATGGAATCAGCCTGTTGCCCTTCATTCGTAGTTCTCAGTATATCATGTGAGAAAAGAGCAAGCTGAGTTTCGCACTAGCGATGGTTTCTAAAACCATGCTGATTCATGGACATAAGCTTCTCAGCCTCAAGAAAGTTTATTATATTCGAACTAGAATGTGTTCAAGGATTCTGCAGCAAACAGAAGTTAGGGATATTGGTCTGTAATTTTGCGGGTCTGTTCTTTTGCCCTTCTGATACACTGGAGTCACGTGCGTTTTTTTCCCCAGTCGCTTTGGCCTTTGTGCTGGGCGAGAGATTCACTATAAATGAAAGCTAAGTAAGGGCTAATAGAGAACTCTTTGTAAAATTGACCATCCGGACCTTGTGATTTATTTGCTTTCAAATCTTTCATTTGTTTCTTTACACCAGGTATGCTTATTACTACGCCGTCCATACGGGAGTCTGTCCGATGGTCAAATAACAAATGTTTGATTGATTCTCCTGGGTAAACGATTTCTTGAACGTGAAATTTAAAACTTCGGCTTTCGTTTTGCTATCTTCAACTGCCACACCAGACTGGTCGACAAGGCACTAAATGGGAGCTTTATACCCGCTTAGCGATTTTACGTAAGTCTAGAATTTTCTCGCGTTCTCTACCAGATCCTTCGCTAATGTGTGACGGCGTTAGTTGTAAGCTTCGCGCAGAGATCTTTTCACAGACGCGTGAATCTCTGCTAACTTTCACTTGTCGTCATTTGTACGTTCCCTTTTGCACCGACAGTGCAACATCCTCTGCTTCATCACTAGAGACCTGTCCATAAGTGTCCCACTGTTTCACGAGTCGAAGGATTCCCTGCTCCCATAATCTCTGTGGCTGTGACAGGATCCGGCCCTTCAGCGTGTCCTTCAGTTCCTCGTGCGAGATGAAGCGCTTCCCTTTGAGATGTTTTTTGGCGGACCATACACATGGAGGAGCAGGGCCGCATCTCTGGTCTGTGGGCGGATACTCAAGTCTCTCCCATTTTGCGCGACCTTGGAGACGTGTGAAGGCGCGTTGTAGCCTGTTGTTATCAATGGAGAGACGTCTACAGACGTTAAAGTAACCTCTGGCGTGCCACAGGGGAGTGTTATGGGACCATTGCTTTTCACAATATATATAAATGACCTAGTAGATAGTGTCGGAAGTTCCATGCGGCTTTTCGCGGATGATGCTGTAGTATACAGAGAAGTTGCAGCATTAGAAAATTGTAGCGAAATGCAGGAAGATCTGCAGCGGATAGGCACTTGGTGCAGGGAGTGGCAACTGTCCCTTAACATAGACAAATGTAATGTATTGCGAATACACAGAAAGAAGGATCCTTTATTGTATGATTATATGATAGCGGAACAAACACTGATAGCAGTTACTCCTGTAAAATATCTGGGAGTATGCGTGCGGAACGATTTGAAGTGGAATGATCATATAAAATTAATTGTTGGTAAGGCGGGTACCAGGTTGAGATTCAATGGGAGAGTGCTTAGAAAATGTAGTCCATCAACAAAGGAGGTGGCTTACAAAACACTCGTTCGACCTATACTTGAGTATTGCTCATCAGTGTGGGATCCGTACCAGATCGGGTTGACGGAGGAGGTAGAGAAGATCCAAAGAAGAGCGGCGCGTTTCGTCACAGGGTTATTTGGTAACCGTGATAGCGTTACGGAGATGTTTAATAAACTCAAGTGGCAGACTCTGCAAGAGAGGCGCTCTGCATCGCGGTGTAGCTTGCTCGCCAGGTTTCGACAGGGTGCGTTTCTGGATGTATCGAATATATTGCTTCCCCCTACTTATACATCCCGTGGAGATCACGAATGTAAAATTAGAGAGATTAGAGCGCGCACGGAGGCTTTCAGACAGTCGTTCTTCCCGCGAACCATACGCGACTGGAACAGGAAAGGGAGGTAATGACAGTGGCACGTAAAGTGCCCTCCACCACACACCGTTGGGTGCCTTGCGGAGTATAAATGTAGATGTAGATGTAGATGTATAGTGGCGGAGGATCACTCACTCCGTGTGGAGACCTGGCCGCTTGCTCTTGATGGACTTCCTTAGGCTACGGAGTATCTCGTAATACACGTCATTGTTATGGCTTTTCCGGGCTCGGGGAATTCACTGAATGTGACATCGGGTGTCATAAAACACGGTGGGCATCACCTTGTCTGCTGAGGGCACAGCTTTGAAGTTTTAGGTGGAGGTGACGACACTACATTCGCTTCTCTAGATGCCTCACTACGTTATCCAAAAGCGGCATACGCAAATTTCAACCGGTTTGGTTGTGGCGAAGTTTCGTAACTTTTCATTTGAACACTCCCTATTTAACCTGGATGAGGTGGCAGGCTTAACAATGCAATATGATATCTGCAAAATTCTGCAGCCAAGAGTGTACAGTGAGAGACCTGGTTATTGAGAAACAGTAGGACGGGATCATCCGCAGAATGCTTAACATGTTTTTCGAATTGCTGCAAGCAAACTATGAAAAGTTCACAATTAATATTACCTGATGAACCGTGATTTATTTTCAAAGAATATTCTTAAGAATTTCTTTTATTTACTAGTGATTCATCAAGAACATTAACATATTTAATCACACTATGTAAGCATGGAAGTAGTTGCCAGGGAGTAACTGATAAAATCATAACCAAATTCCCTTTAACAAATGGGAATTTTATTCACTTTAATAGTGCCTAAATGCATTTTTAAAAGAAACAGATTTAAAATTATAATCAGAAAGCACTCTCTAAACATCAAAGCTACAATTTATTCAGAGGCAGAAACAAACAAGTTTTGACTGTATGAGCTTTTGGGCAGAGAACCTTGCCGCTCCCTTTTGACACAGCCGTAGTCACGACCGCTCACAACAGCCTCTGAAAGACTACACTGATGCAAATCTGCAACACACCAGATAACTTTAAACTAAGAGTTTTAACAATTTACACAAGCACACAAGCTATGCAACCCCCCCCCCCCACCCCCGTAGGAGGGATGGAAATGGTACAAAACACTAACAATTAAAATATTAACCTTGCCACCGAAGGTGCAACTTGATTTTAACTTCTAAGAAAAGTCGTACAGTGAAAGGGTGGCAACTTTATGTACTAAAATGATCATTTAAATAAAATTCTACAAGATTGGCCAACCAATAGTTAAGATGCTCTACAGTTCACAGATACCGCTTCTCAAGATCATAGGCAATAATATCAAAGTTTCCAAAGATCAAAACATATTTCAGGTATTAGGCAGTTACACTCCAAGCAATAAATTCGTTAACACACCAAATCCGACAAACATGACAGAGGCAGCTACTAACGTACGGTAGATTGGTAGGGAGATTACAGAACAATCCGAACCGCAGGTTGCTCTAACACGTCCCTACTCCACAAGGGAAAAACGGACCACCCAATTTATAAACAACCACCTTCCTGCGGGTGGGCAAACGGATAAGAATGGTGGGACGACCCCAAAGCAAAACGGCTGGTGACCTCAGCAAGAAAACAAGTAAAATTTAACAAGAGTAAATCAAACAACATTTCACCAATTACTTAACTTCTAATAAACTGCGATTTCTCGAGAAGACCTGGCGCAGCCCCCAAATCGCTCTCCCGAACCGTCCACTGCCAGCCGGTTCAACCGACGCAGGAAGGCGCGCCGAACTCCCGTTTCACGGCGTCGCAGCTCGCACCGGCCAGACCGATGTCGTGGGTTGACTCCTGTTGCTCTCGTGTCGACCGCGAAGCCACTACCCCTCGCTATACGCCACGGCCCGCTGGACTCAACGTGGCGACCTCACATGCGCCGACGCTCAAGACGGACCAGTCATCTTGTGTCTCGGTGCGCGACCGACCAACCGATCGATCCAACCGCCAATGACCATTGCCTGAGCAAACTCAAGCAGACTGGCGGCCTAACGCGCAGACTCGGATGCAGGAACTAAGCCCCGACCGGGCGACCACTCGCTGAGTTCTCTTACTGGAAGAGTGGAAAGACTCTCATTTTGCCGGCTTTAAAGGTTGATCCGAACGACAGACAGACACTAACTGCCTAACAAATGCGGACGAGAGACAGACTAGCAAGCTGGGGACGAGAGACTGACCCAGACTGACTCACTGGTGAGCTCATAACGCCCCTTAAATGCACGTGAACAGGCAACCTTTCCCCTTTCGCACCAGAGGGAGACACCAAAGCCGCGATTGCCACAGCGGCGCCTCCGCCAGAAACGGAGGGCGACTGCTTCACACTACGCGCCGCCGCGCTCTTCAAAACAGCAGTTTTTACCACGTCTCACCTGAGTCGCTTACCAGGCCAAAAGATCTCACAGGAGCGTTGTTGTATAGCTTCAGTTTAATCCGTTTACGAGGAAAAGGTCAATGCAGATGATATGAAATGTCCATTGGGATTAAGACAGCAAATGGTTTTTACTATTTCACCTCGCTCTTCTGATTTAATTTTCTTTACAAATTTCTTCTCCTTTGTTGCCATAACTCTGGGTGTGTTATTAGGGACGGTAAAAAAGCCAATTTCGTCCAAGCTGTACAGCCTATGAGAAGAGAACTTGTACTTTTCCAGAAATCCTTACAGACTCTGAAAGTACGTATCTACTTCTACCTTGTTCAAACCTCTGCAGTAGGTAAAGAGAGACCAGAGTCTTCAAGGAAATGGTACAAGCAGTCTTCTCCTGCAACCTTCAGCTCATTGTTAAAGCAATGCTGTAACTCATTCTGCTCAGTAAATTCACCCACTAGTTTCACGAGTGTCTTACGGGTCATTCCGTAAAATAGTCTCGAGATGTTTAATATGTTTTGCTAGCTGTGCTTCCATTTTCTCACTGAACACTCTACTGCGTCGTCCCATGGAATTAGCTACAGCACTCTAAATAAAGAAATAATTAATACCAATGAAAAACAAAATAATTGTACTGACTGTAAAATGTAAATTTAAAAAAAATGTAACTGAATTAATGCTCACCTTATGGACACTGTCTTGTAATAGTGAAATGGGAATATTCATATAACTTCATTCCGAATTACGGTGAGATTGTTGATAGCTTAGCTTATTTGTTCTGTATTATGTGATTGTGCGGTACCTGTGTTTTGGAGATAATGGAGAGTTAGCTTTCTTTCCGCAATACATTTCGCAGTTGTGTTTTTTCGTGGGAAGCGTTAGTTTGCACTTTCAGCTTATTTAGAACATGTGGATATCAATATCCACTTTTTATACAGCCATTCAAGGTTTCAATTGATTTGTGTTGTGTTCTTCTACTCGTAAACAAAGTTTCAGGCATTAATACTACACGGCCCAGTGATATTAATGTGACCACCGCCTACGTTCGACGTCAACGTGCGATAACCATTCACAGTTGGCAAGTGGCAGCACTGGCGATGGAGGGTATATAAATCATATCGGGAGAAAGGGGGGAGGGGCACGGGAAATGTTGTAGTCGTCATCGTAATGCGGAAACGGAGCGATTTATCTGCCAAGATCATGATAACTGGCTTTCGGGCCAAGGGTGGAAGCATTTCCGAAGCGTCTTTGTTTGTAAACGGCTCGCGGTTCCCTGTGGTTACAGTATACCGTGCATGGCAAAATGGCGCTATCCAAAACCGGCGACGAGGCAACTCTGGTGCACCACAGGCCATAGATGACAGGGATGAACGACGGCTTCGTAGATGGGCACTAGCGAATAAGCGTGCAGCTGACCGCATAGATGAACCAAAGGGCTGTCAACAGTGTCTTCCCAACTACGGTTCGGCGAACGATACTGACGGCTGGGTCATGCATCCATACTGAGTGCTGTTCATCGGCGACGAAGGCTTCGTTTTGCACTCCAATACCGCAACTGAACTGGACGTCCACGGAGTGGCAAGAGGAGGCCTTTCCGAATGAATCGTGTTTTATGTTCCTTTGGACACACCGCCACCAAACCCGCCAAGTTAATCGTGAGCGCTAATGCGCTGCTTCATGTACTCGTGTAGCCGCGCTGGCCCCGGATCGAATGCGCTCGGCGGATTAACGGCGTGTGCCAGTGTGCCGCCCAGCCTGAATGATGTTTTTAGGCGGTTTTCCACATCTCACTAGGTGAATACCGGGCTGGTCCCCGTGTCGCACCTCAGTTACACGACTCGCAAACAATTGAAACACGTTCGCACTATTTCATGATTTACACTAGATGCAGTCAACTGGCATACACTGATTCTGTCCCTGGCGGGGGGTTACAGGGTGGCGACAGGAAGGGCATCCGGCCACCCCTTCAAATTATCCTTGCGAAATCCGATTGTAACCACACCGAGCCTGCGAAACCTGCGGGATATAGGCGCAAGTGAAAGAAAGAAAGGACAGACGGCCCACACCCTGCAAAAATCGTTGGTAGGGTCCTGGCCAGAGGAGGGAGCGTTATGGTCTGAGGAATGTTTTCGTGCATTACCTAGATGATCCCGTCGTTATGGGAGGCACAATGGATCAACACAAGTATCCACCTATTCTTGGGGACTACGTCCAACCCTGTATGCAGTTTGTTTTTCATCGGTTCAAATGGCTCTGAGCACTATGGGACTTAACATCTGTGGTCATCAGTCCCCTAGAACTTAGAACTACTTAAACCTAATTAACCTAAGGACATCACACACATCCATGCCAGAGGCAGGATTCGAACCTGCGACCATAGCACTCGCACGGTTCCAGACTGAGCACCTAGAACCGCTCGGCCACCGCGGCCGGCTTTTCATCGTTGCGATGACGTCTACCAGCAGGACAATGTAACGTATCGTACAGCTCGCAGAGTGCGTGCGTGGTTCGAAGAGTATCAGGATGCGTTTACTGTACCCCCTTGGCCACCACATCCCCTGATTAAAACCCAATCGAGAGAACCTGTGGGACCACTTCGATCGGACTCTTCGCGTCCACGGATTCTCAACCGAGGAACTTAGTGCAGCTAAGCACTGGAGTCGGCATGGTTCCACATCCCTGTCGTTACTCTCCAGAACCTCAGTGAACACTCTTCCTATAAGTCTCGCTGCGGTCCGGGGTGCAAAATTTGTCTATTCAGGTGTTTGACATGTGGTCACATTAATGCGACGGGGCATGAAGAACGAGAAAAAGGGGTGACGAAAGTGTCAGTGAGTGAGAGAGACGGACAGGAGAAAGTGACTTTGGAGAAAAAGGAGACAGTGGGCGAGAGAGACATACACTATGTGATCAAAAGTATCCTGACACCTCCAAAAACAACGGTTTTTCGTATTACGTGGATTGTGCTGCCTCTACTGCTAGGTACTCTATATCAGCGACACCAGTAGTCATTAGCCATCGTGAGAGAGCAGAATGGGGTGCTCCGTGGAACTCACGGATTTCACACGTGGTCAGGTGATTGGGTGTCACTTGTATCATACGTCTGTACGCGAGATTTCCACACTCCTAAACATCCCTAGGTGCACTGTTTCCAATGCGATAGTGAAGTGGAAATGTGAAGGGACACGTACAGCACGAAAGTGTACAGGCCGACCTCGTCTGTTGCCTGACAGAGACTGCCGACAGCTGAAGAGGGTCGTAACGTATGATAGGCAGACATCTATCGAGACCATCACACAGAAATTCCAAACTGCATCAGGAGCCGCTTCAAGTACTGTGACAGTTAGACGGGAGTTGAGAAAACTTGGATTTCATGGTCGTGCAGCTGCTCATAAGCCACACAACAAGCCGGTAACTGCCAAACGACTCCTCGCTTGGCGTAAGGCGCGTAAGCATTGGACGACTGAACAGTGAAAAAACGTTGTGTAGAGTGACGAATTACGGTACACAATGTGGCGATCCTATGGCAGAGTGTGGGTATGGCGAATGGCCGGTGAACGTCATCTGCCAGCGTGTGTAGTGCCAACAGTAAAATTCGGAGGCGGTAGTGTTATGGTGTGGTCGTGTTATTCATGGATGGAGCTTGCACCCTTTCTTGTTTTACGTGGGACTATAACAACACAGGCCTACATTGATGTTATAAGCACCTTCTTGACTCCCACTGTTGAAGAGCAATTCGGGGGTGGCGATTGCGTATTTCAACACGATTGAGCACCTGCTCATAATGCAAGCTTTTGTTGTGTACAAATCAATTATAGACTCAGTACTAAACTTCCATTCAATATCAGAAAGATTCTCCACAATCCCAGTAAAATCTGGAAACAAGACATACACACTGATAAATGCACATGCCCCCACAAATGATTACAATAGAAAAGATCCACAGGCAATAGATGACTTCTGGGAACTACTGGAGGAAACCTCAAATAAAGTCCCTACTCATCACGTGAAAATTATGTTAGGAGATTTCAATGGACAACTCGGTAAAGAGAAAATATTCAGAAAATCAACGGGAATTCATACAGCTCACAAGAGAACAAATAAAAATGGCGAGAGACTGATAAACTTATGCGATAATTTTGATTTTAAAATCATGTCTACAGAATTTCTTAAACCTGTAAACAAACTTACAACATGGAAATCACCAAATTCAACTTCTGGTGGATTTCAGATAGACCATGTTGCCATATCTAATGAGAACAACGAAGAAATACTCAACGTACGAACAAAAAAGGGATATTTTGAGTCAAACCAACATCTGCTGCAACTAAAGATTAGATTTCAACCTAACAGAAAGAAACCGCCAATGAACAAAACAGTTAGAATTAACAAGAGGGACATTCTCCAGGAAATTGGGCAATCAAACGCAACGAACTGGAATGAACTTGCAGAAGTACTGAAAACCACTATGAAATTTGGCAAACCTCCAAGAAACAGAAAACACAGATGGCGGAACAGTGCACGTGATCAAGCAATAGAAGAAAGAATACAAGCTTGGAAAACTTTCAGTAGCAACAAAACTACAGAAAAATGGCAGGAATTTTTGAAAATACAGAAGAGTTCATCCAAGGCAATACGAAGAGCAAAACGTAGATATGATAAAAGCCGACTTAAAGAAACTGAACAAGAATTTATCAAGAACAACACCAGAAATTTTTACAAAATTTTCAAAGAAAACCTAACAGGGTATCAACCACCTAATCTGTGCTTTTGCCGGTCCGACGGATCACTGGAAACCAACCCTAAAAAGAACTGTCAAATTTTAGCTAAATATTTTCACTCACTTCTTAACTGCGAGCCTCCGACAGAGCAACTAGATTTCGAAAAACCCACATACAATCCCGATTCAAATCCACCATCACTTAAAGAGGTAAAGGAAATAATCAATTCTTTGAAGAACAACAAGTCTTCAGGGGAAGACGGAATCATAGCAGAAGTATGGAAATTAAATGACAATAATCTCACACAATCAACCCACAGAATTATATCAAATGTTTGGGAAACTGAACAAATACCTGCAGAGTGGAAATGTGCATTAATTCACCCTCTCCACAAAAAAGTGTAAAAACAGATCAAGATAATTATAGGGAATTTCAGTGCTGCCTGTAATATACAAAATTCTTTCAAAGGCCCTGTTAAACAGACTAGAGGAACAAGCGGACCAGTTAATAGGGGAGTATCAGGCAGGGTTTCGCAAAGGTCGATCTTGCATCGAACAGACATGGTACTTAAAAACAATTTTGCAAATGAGAAGATGTAGCAATACTGTGGTAACTTCTGTCGATTTTAAAAAGGCTTACGATTCAATAGAGAGACAAACATTATTTCACACCTTAGAGGAGTTCAGGATTGACAGGAAAACAGGCATTAACAGATACAACCTCCAAAGTTAAATTCATGGGAGAAACATCAGAAGCATTTCATATCCATACTGATGTTCGCCAAGGAGATGGAATGTTCCTCCTTCTGTTTAACATGATTCTGGAAAAAATTGTGAGGACATGGGAAAAGGAAATAAAAAGGAATTCAGCTTGGGATTAAAAAAGAGCAGAGAATTAGGGTGGAGTGTCTGGCTTCCGAAGATGATCTTGCCATTCTAACGAACAATAGAGAGGAAGCCAAACTTGCATTGGAAAAACTACACGAAATCTCACAGAAAACTGGGCTACAAATCTCCTACGAGAAAACACAGCATATGGAAAACAAACCTGTAGATAATCTCCCCATTACCACTCAATACCGGAAAGTGGCACAAGTTGTCCACTTCAGATATCTGGGAGAGATAATCCTACCATCAGGACTGAACTCAATAGCCAATAAAGATAGAATCTCCAGATTACAAAAAGCATATAAGCTCACTTGGAATCACTATAATAAGAAATCTATTTCTGTCAATGCGAAACTAAGGCATAACAACACAGTAGTCCTACCAGAAGCACTTTATGCTGCAGAAACTACAGTGATTCATGGTCATTCTAAGACCAGAGTTATTGAGAAGCAGGAAAGAAAAATTCTGAGGAAAATATATGGACTAGTGTTTCGGGAAGGAATTTAGACGAAGAGGCCAATTAGAGAGATTTACAAAGACATAGAAACAATAATAGACACCATTAGAAAGAGAAGGATGAAACTTTATGGACATATCAGCAGGATGAATAAAAGCAGGCTCACAAGACAGATCTTTGAGGCAGTAAACAAGAGCAAAAACAAGACAAAGTGGATCAATGAAGCAGAAGAAGACATTAAACAACTGGGGATCACACAAGACAATAGGGAACAGTTTAGAAACGTCATACAGAAACACACACTTAAACAAGAACATACGGAGAACAGAACGGGAAAAAGATGGTCGGCAGAGAGCAAGAAAGAACACAGTGAACGTATGAAGAGAAATTGGGAAGAAAGAAGAAGAACTCATGACTACTCAAGTTCAATCGCTCTCTCAAAAGGGAATAATCGAAAATAATATATGAAGGAGGTATGCAACCATGTTGAAAAAAAACATGTGTAGCCTGCAAAATGCTGAACAGGTCGCTGAGGAAAAAGTCACTGACTGGAGACAAGCTGACTTTATTACTACAATATTACACGTTTCGGACAAAATCATCATCATATATGCTGGAACAATTTGTTACACGTGGGCACAAAAGTTACGTGTTGTAGTAGTAACTACTGTAAGCAGACTGATGAGTGCAGACTGCTTAAGATAGTCACTAATACAACATGTATCTTTCATGTCTATGTGTAACATATTGTTCCAGGATATCTGATGATGACAATGTCCGAAACGCCTAATAGTGCAATAATACAGTCAGTTTACTTCCAGTCAACACCCTTTTCCTCATCGACCTATTCAGCATTTTACAAAAAAAAAAAAAAAAAAAAAATGATTCAAATGGCTCTGAGCACTATGCGACTTAACTTCTGAGGTCATCAGTCGCCTAGAACGTAGAACTAATTAAACCTAACTAACCTAAGGACTCACACACATCCATGCCCGAGGCAGGATTCGAACCTGCGACCGTAGCGGTCGCTCGGTTCCAGACTGTAGCGCCCAGAACCGCACGGCCACACTGGCCGGCCAGCATTTTACAGACTACACATACAGTACAAATATTTCTCAAAACCGCAACTAACAGAAAGCTTTTGGCATTTACTTGCACGCCCTACGGGTGAGAGGGTAAGTCACCATATAGAGAATCCGAGAGAGTCTGCTGTACACTGTATTACGTACTATGAGACTGTTGTGCATCGGCAGGTTTCCGACTTCTAGCAAGAAGAAAACTATCTGAGCCATGACTGTTCATAGCATATAACTTGCGTACAAGATGTGCTCTCTACACCTTCTTGATATCAGACTATGAACGGATGACAAGTGAGCGTGATCATATAATCCATTTAAATATTTATTCACGCCAACTGTTCCTTCCTTTGCTCAATGTAAGCTATAACTACGGTTCAATATGGTTGATTCCTCTTAAAATGACAGTCAGATGGCGTTACAAACCATTTATTGCGTCTCTAATTTATGTGAAAAAGGGCATTTCCTCAGGGCTTGCTTCTGAAGACATATTTGCATATTTAAGATAAGGCATGGAAAGGGGGTCAGCTAACAAGTATATGCGAAATAAACTGTGCCGCAATTCTGCTGCCCTCATTGTATATGTAATGGAGGAATGCTGAGAACAATATCAGGCAGCTTAGGTCATCCATTAACTCCAGTGGCTTGGAGAAAGCATTTGGAGATTAAGATGTAGATGTTGGCCTGATGATGGTTACCTGCAGCAGTCGCCATGTTCCTGGAATAATTTTTGTTAATGTGAGATATCACGTAGAAATGACATGTATTGAAACGGGTAATGGGGCAGTAAATCTATGTTCTTATAAAAGAAAGTAATCAGGTTTGTGGAGAGTATGTCAGGCAGTTAAATGTGAATTGCAAAGTAGTCATGTAGACGAAGTCATGTAGAGGACACGGGAGGACGACGGTTCAAAACTCGCGTTTGGCTATCCTGATTTAGGTTTTCCGAGATTTCCCTAAATCGATCCAGGAAAATGCCGAGATTGTTCCTTTGGAAGGGTACGGCCGACTTTCTTCCCCATCCTTCCCTAATCCGATGGTACCGATGACCTCTCTGTTTGGTCCCCGCCCCCAAATCAACGAACCAACCGTATAGAGGATGACGTCATAGCGCCTTTCTGTCTACCGTAGTGTCGATGTACAGTACCGCCCAAATAAATGAATTTGTTAAGTAAAAGAAGCCATGTTAAGTATGTTGATTACATCAAACCGGAAATATCAAATTGTTTTTTCAGCTGAAAAAGTCGTCGAGAAATTTCAGAAGTGTTTAGGTCACCCAAAGCTACACACCTTTCCAAAGGTCAGACCTGGCTTGATACGTGCACGAACTTAAGAAGAATGAAGGGGCATAGCCCTCGGATCCAGATTTCCGGCGCTTCCTTTGCGGGGCAAACGACAGACGCAGAATAAACTGGGTGACGTTAGATTACTTTTCACGGCGGGCCATACATCGCTCTCCTGGTGGTGGTGGATGAGAGCTTCGCCCGCTAGGCGCGCCGCCTCGCCGTGTTATAATAACGTATCGGGAAGGCGCGGGCCTTGATGATATGAGCGGCCCTCAATTCCTTGTTGACGCCGGTTCAATTTCACGGCTGAGCGGCGTCCCAGTCAGCAGCAGTAAGTTAACGCTGACACTACTCCGGGCCCGCCTGCCGCTCCGGCCTACCGTGACGCCGCCCCCAGCAGCTCAATCCACCCCCTCCCTCCCATCTCACCCCCTCCCCACCACCTCCCCAATCCCCGACACTGTCCTACCCTCTCTCCGCACCGTCACTCGGTCACCCGAGCTCAGGGCGAGATACAGCTAGTGTCTGTCTCTATCTTCATGCCTTGTAACCTCCCCCTCACTTATCGACCTTAATGACAGTGAAAAATTAAACCGCGTGTACCTAATGGAAATTTGGGAAAAGCAATCGTCACCGAGGTTAATTTGTCGGTAAAGAGGGAGGAAAGGGTTACATCTAAATGAAAGGAAAAATGCTAATGAAACTGGTGGAAATTAATTTTGGAATAGGGGTAAAGTTAATAAAGAAAGTAAATGTGCGGCCGTTACGTTGACAATCAACTAGCGGTAATTAGATATTTGAGATTTGGGGGAAATTACGGTCGCCAGTCCTAAGGACAATTACTATAGTAACTGAAAAAGAAAGATTATTACACATATAATTAGCACTAGAAGCGTGGCAACTGAAGGTTGACAAGTGTAGTGTGAAAACTGAAAGTTTGTCAGAAGTAATAAATTTCGCTACACTTAATTTAGCAAAAGAATTAATAAAACCGGAAAATCGAAAGTTAATTTAGTGACTGAAGTTAATAGTGAGCTTTCTTTCTGAAGCACATCGAAATTCAGTAAAATACGGTTAGTCTTGGACTACCTCAACAATCATTTCAAAAGCTACTTGAATCTACGCAATTTAGAAATAAGAGATTTAACTTTGAACTTGAATTAAACGATTCTGAACAATTAACAATAGTAAAATTTAGTACGTACCAAGCTGAGCTGCAGTCACAGGTAAGCTAAAATATGGTAACAAAACTAGCACTCTTAATTTGTGCTTGTGTAATCTAAGTATTGTAGCCATCTATGAATACTTTAACTGAACTTTGAAATTAAAGCAGTGAAATGGAATTATGCTGGCGTTTGAATTTCAACGACACTCGGGTTCATTTCGGAAAAGGAAGGGACCCTGCTTGGTAATGCAATTGGGACAATGAGCAACAAAGGTTCATGCTAAGTAGCTGTAATTTTGTGATGCAACAATTTTAAAAGTTTGAAAAGCTGAGGTCTGCCATACAGTTCTAAAACTTTACGTGCTTCCAGTCTTCCTTGTTGGTTGATTGAAGGTTTGAAGCCGTCGATCGAGGATGTGGCGACAGTCACTCATTGTCGGCCGTCGCTGTTGCAGAAGCTGGATGTTGGCGCGCCTTCTTCTCGACACGGTCACCAGACGAAACGGGCTCTTGATGTGCGCCAGCTAATGCTTCCCGTCCGCGACACCATGTCAGAAACTATCATCGCAAGTCGAGCGCAATTACATGCTGCCAAACCCCGAAAGCGCGGCAACTCGCGGGAGCTTCACACCACACACCTGCTCCACTCGCTACTCCCGCCAGACTCTGCCCGCGCTCCACGCGACAGAGTTAACACTACCAAAGATCCTAAACACTTTCGTTCTCCACACGACCTGTCGATGTATTCGTTCGATAGTATAGTTTTCCCTAAGCCAGACCCAGCGTATAAATACAAATAATATTCACAAAACAAACCAATTATACATCGACATAAATGCATATATATACAAATAGTAAAACAATTACAATATACAAAGACACAGAAACGTCATATCTTGAGGTAACAAACCAAGGAAAACAATTATAGTACAATAGATGGAAATAGGAGGATATGCATTTCCGGCGTTACAGCCTTTCTTTGGAGTCATCAGACTTTTGCTGCTTTTCGTGCGAAACCTATGTTCTACCGATTTCATCATCTAAAGAATAGCGCTTACGCCCAACGGCGTCAATTATTTCATGTATTGGATATATTTCAATCTCTGTCTTCCCCATACAGTGTTTGCCCTCTGTGGCTTCCTCTTGCACTCTGTTTCCCCCAACCTTTCTGAGACTGTTACTCCTGAAGGCAATCAGATAATAGCTGCTAACTTACTTTTTTAAAATAATGTAAGATGTATGAGAATTAGTTTTTGTAGGTGTTCTATTAAATCACGGATTAATGAATCAATGAGACACTTGGTGCTGATTATTCGTAACCATTCTGTTCAGAATGATGAAGCAATTCTCAGTGCACAATGACTGCTACCTACAACTCCTCCTTAGAAAATAAACCAACACTCCACATTGAAGGAAGACACTTGTTACAGAACATGCTTCCTGCGTATCACTCCTCTCCCTAGCGACACTTGCTTCACCCTGGACCACCATTTAAAATCAATCAACTTAAAACGCGTGCACTATACTTACTGTTTGTAAATGATTTCTAGCTGGACTCCTTACTTCTGAACTGACGGAAACAGGACGACTTCAAGCTGAGAATGCTTTGTGCCTGACCACTGCCACTGATAATAATAATAATAATAATACAGTGTAGACTCTGTAGCAATGTAGTAGCCTTTAAATCCTTATTGGTGTATTGCGCTGTCAATTAGTTCGTTTACCTGTTGTGGTCTTCAGTCCTGAGACTGGTTTGATGCAGCTCTCCATGGTACTCTATCCTGTGCAAGCTTCTTCATCTCCCAGTACCTACTGCAGCCTTCATCCTTCTGAATCTGCTTAATGTATTCATCTCTTGGTCTCCTTCTACGATTTTTACCCTCCACGCTGCCCCCTCCCCCCCCCCCCCCCCAGTACTAAATTGGTGATCCCTTGATGCCTCAGAACATGTCCTACCAACCGATCCCTTCTTCTGGTCAAGTTGGGTTACAAACTCCTCTTCTCCCCAATTCTGTTCAATACCTCCTCATTAGTTATGTGGTCTACCCATCTAATAAATAATCTAGCAATTTCTGGTAAACTGTGGGAACTATTCGAAGAATGCATTTTTAGGAGCTGTTTAAAAATATGTGATGTATATCTATCAATTTTACAGTCATTGATGCATGGTTCAAAGTATGTGTGTTTGGTGGACTTTGTGTGGAAAATGTTTTGTTTATATATTCATTTCACGAGCTATAGCCTCCACTATATTGTGTCACATGTTAATGACAGTATTTGAAAAAAAAATGCTATAAGAGCTAACTGATGCAATCAGTATTACAGTTTTATGATATAATGATAACAAGAATAATCCTTGAAAAGTAATTTTGTTTCGTGACCAAAAGAAAATTTGAATCATCTAGCTGGTTCAAATGGTTCAAATGGCTCTGAGCACTATGCGACTTAACTTCTGATGTCATCAGTCGCCTAGAACTTAGAACTAATTAAACCTAACTAACCTAAGGACATCACACACATCCATACCCGAGGCAGGATTCGAACCTGCGACCGTAGCGGTCGCTCGGCTCCGGACTGTAGCGCCTAGAACAGCACGGCCACTCCGGCCGGCCCATCCAGCTGGAAGACCTCGCCATACATCCAACCACCAACACCTACTCATGTCTGGTCACAAGCATCATCTATCCTACCAAATGCAAGGTTGCTGTGAAATCAGTCATGTGTTCTACAAGCTAAGCTACAACCACTGTGTTGGATTCTATGTGGGCGAAAACTGACAAGCTGTCTGTTCACATGAGTGACCACCGGCAAACTGGCTGGGAGCAGGGCCACACAGTTGTGAGCATGCTGTCCAACACAGCGTTCTTCACTTCAACGACTGCTTGACAGCCTGGCCTATCTGGATCCTTCCTACCAAATTCAGCATTTCTAAACTGCCCTGGTGGGAACTGTCACTGCAATATATCCTAGTTTCAGTAACCCCCCCCTGGCCTCAACCTTCGTTTGTCCCTGTCCTACACCCAACCATCCCCTTCCCTGCTCCCATCCAGCATTACACATTTTGCTATTCCACCAATGCACCAGTTTTTCCTCCTCCTCTCCTTTTCTACTCTCCTCTCCCGTGTCTAACCTCTCTATTGCACCTAGCTGCCCTACCCTGTCCCCACAATGTCCCTGTATGTTCCCAGAAGTAGCGCTTTACCGTCCCCACCTACCCCACTATCCCATCCCCCTACTCACCCCAACCTCCTCCTTATTCCCACCACCCAGGTATCCTCTCCCATCATGTGCAGTTACTCGCAGTCATGGGTCTGTGAGTGGCGTTTGCATGAAAGATATGTGTGTATGTTGTCTAATTCAGAAAAAGACCTCTTGGCCGAAAGCTCGCTTGTTGAGTAGTCTTTTTGTTGTGCCTGCTCGCGACTCAACATCTTCTCTACATGGTGAGTAGCAATCTGTCGTTTTCATAATATTGTCATTATTTCAAGCCGGATTCCCATTGTTTAATAGTGAATATCGATTTTATACAAAGGAAGGTGGTCCGAATGATCACACACTGCTTTGAATGGCCGGTAAATCTGACATAAACGACAAAAAATCGGAGAAAGACGCGTTATATTGCGCTGAAACCTAGTTAAAAGTCCAGGTATCTAGTTTCAGAATGGACATACCATATGGTTTTTTGCCTCCTGTAGCACTACGACTCAGGTTAAAATTAAATTATATTGTTCCCTGGAATATGGCTGTAATGGAAAGCAATTAGTCTACTGGCCATGGATATACGCTGACTAAAGACTTGGTTGTATACGTCACTCTCAATTAAATTAATAAATAATCTGCATCCGATTTTCTGTATGTACACAAAAAGTAGTAAGGAATCTATTATTAAGTACTGTAGCTGAGACGAATTGTCTGAAATAAAATTGAAAGTTTAGTTAAAGAAATTCTAAAAATACTGGTCACTGAATGACCATTATGAGTGTGACAAAGAATGCCGGAGGCTAAACCCATAGTGTTGTGACAGAATCAATGAAAGATCTGCAGCGTCACAGCCTTATTTAAAGATTTCCTCCGTTTATCCAAATGAATGACAGCGTCAAGTATGTGTAGTAAAAATAATATTTAGTTTCTAGAAATATGTCGTATATGAAAGACAGCGAGATGTGGACCTCGTTATTAGTATCTGTAGAAAACACGAAGATGCTAATGTCTGTGATAACATTATAAATATCTACATCTACATGGATACTCTGCAAATCACATTTAAGTGCCTGGTAGAGGGTTCATCGAGCCACCTTCACAATTCTCTATTATTCCAATCTCGTATAGCGCGCGGAAATAATGAACACCTATATCTTTCAGTATGAGCTCTGATTTCCCTTATTTTATCGTGGTGGTCGTTCTTCCCTATGTAGGTCGATGTCAACAAAATATTTTCGCATTCGGAGGAGAAAGTTGGTGATTGGAATTTCGTGAGAAGATTCCGTCGCAACGAAAAACGCCTTTCTTTTAATGATTTCCAGCCCAAATCCTGTATCTCTCCCATATTTCGCGATAATACTAAACATGCTGCCTTTCTTTGAACTTTTTCGATGTACTCCGTCAGTCCTATCTGGTAAGGATTCCACACCGCGCAGCATTATTCTAAAAGAGGACGGACAAACGTAGTGTAGGCAGTCTCCTTGGTAGGTCTGTTACATTTTCTAAGTGTCCTGCCAATAAATGCAGCCTTTGGTTAGCCTTCTCCACAACATTTTCTATGTGTTTCCAATTTAAGTTGTTCGTAATTGTAATACCTAGATATTTAGTTGAATTTACGGATTTTAGATTAGACTGATGTATCGTATAATCGAAGTTTAACGAGTTCCTTTTAGCACTCATGTGGATGACCTCACACTTTTCGTTATTAATGGGCAACTGCCACTTTTCGCAGCATTCAGATTTTTTAAAAACCGTTTTGCAGTTTGTTTTGTTCTTCTGATGGCTTTATTAGTCGATAAACGTCAGCGTCATCTGCAAACAACCGAACACGGCTGCTCAGATTGTCTCCCAAATCGTTTATACAGGGTGTTACAAAAAGGTACGGCCAAACTTTCAGGAAACATTCCTCACACACAAAGAAAGAAAATATTTTATGTGGACATGTGTTCGGAAACGCTTACTTTCCATGTTAGAGCTCATTTTATTACTTCTCTTCAAATCACATTAATCATGGATTGGAAACACACAGCAACAGAACGTACCAGCGTGACTTCAAACACTTTGTTACAGGAAATGTTCAAAATGTCCAACGTTAGCGAGGATACATGCATCCACCCCCCGTCGCATGGATTCCCTGATGCGCTGATGCAGCCCTGGAGAATGGCGTATTGTATCACAGCCGTCCACAATACGAGCACGGAGAGTCTCTAAATTTGGTACCGTGGTTGCGTAGACAAGAGCTTTCAAATGCCCCCATAAATGAAAGTCAAATGGGAACCTGCGAACTCCGCATTTGTAAACATTGCACTGACTGCAAAACCACGTTCGTGATGAACACTAACCTGTTGATGCACGTACTGATGTGCTTGATGCTAGTACTGTAGAGCAATGAGTCGCATGTCAACACAAGCACCGAAGTCAACATTACCTTCCTTCAATTGGGCCAACGGGTGGTGAATCGAGGAAGTACAGTACATACTGACGAAACTAAAATGAGCTCTAACATGGAAATTAAGCGTTTCCGGACACATGTCCACATAACATCTTTTCTTTATTTGTGTGTGAGGAATGTTTCCTGAAAGTTTGGCCGTACCTTTTTGTAACACCCTGTATAGATAAGCAACAGCAAAGAGGCCTATAACAATACCTTGGGGAAAGCCTGAAATCACTTCTGTTTTACTCGATAACTTTCCGTCAATTACTACGAACTGTGACCTCTCTGGCAGGAAATCGTAAATCCAGTCACATAACTGAGACGATATTCCATAAGCACGCAATTTCACTACGAACCGCTTGTGTGGTACAGTGTCAAAAGCCTTCCGGAGATCCAGGAATACGGGATCGATGTGAAATCCCTTGTCAATAGCATTCAGCACTTCAGGTGAATAAAGAGCTAGTTGTGTTTCACAGGAACGATGTTTTCTAAACCTATGTTTCCTTCGAGGTAATTTATAATGTTCGCACATAATATATGTTCTAAAATCCTGCTGCATGTCGACGTTAACGATATGGGCCTGTAATTTAGTGGCTTACTCCTACTACCTTCCTTGAATATTGGTGTGACCCGTGCAACATTCCAGTCCACACCTTAAGGCGACTATGACAAATATGTTTGTTGTTTTTGGAAGTATACTCATTTAGAAAAGTCAACTTGTATGACTAGCATAGATAATGGACTACTGCAGTGGTCACGGTTATTATGTATGACAATGCTGTATACGAATCATCCAGTTAATAAATACTTTAAAACAAATAAAATGGTATTTGTAATGAGTTAACATGAAAAGGGAGTCTCTTATTTGTCATTAACAAGTCAGATTCGTAAAATATTAGTATGAAACTGGGCATCCACGATGGCCTTTTGCGTGTGATAGTTAAAAGTTTGTTTTATGTTAAAATTTTCTACAAGTAGTAAGTTTTAGCACAAAATCGGTATGCAGTGACAGAAGCCAGTAAAGAAACAGTTCTAACTATACCGTATTGATCGCTGTACGATTAATATGTGTTGAGGAAAAGGGATGTTCACTTGAGAAATAATGTAAATGATTACCACAACATTGCTGCCCTAGTAATAATGTGGGCTACTTAGGAAATTTCGAGAAAATTGCAAGAGAAGTTCTTCTCCATAATGATGATGTACTAGTGTGTTGCGACTCTGAGGACGATATGGTGCAGCCTAGTGGGTATTAATTTTTAGGTTTGTTTGTCGTTCAAAGGAAATATAACGAAAAAATACGGTTATTTCAATGAAATTTTCTGAATTTTCAATTTTATTTGCCTGTTTATTGATTTTTATTATTACACCGTGTATTATGTTTATAATTACTAACATGTAAATGACCAAATGGATAAAGTTTTCCTGAAAGTGTGTGCCTGTTGTGATTTGCGAAATCTTTTATACCTTCAGTTGGGGGTAAGGAACCAAGAACTGCTTTGCACCCACACAGCAGACACAGCGACAGGCCACATTCAGCAGTTAGAATCCACTCACAATAACACGGCTGGTAGATATGCAGTCTGGAGCCTCTTCACGCCCACACTCGCACGGTGGCCATTCAAAACGATCTCTCGCTTCTGCTTTGGTTAGTATCTAAAAAGAATTCCACTGGAAATCCAACAAAAGCAGTGATTTATTTTCGTCTGGCTTGGTAACCATTTGTAACTTTCATAGAAGAGTCATGACTGGAGAATTTTTAGCAAAACCTACACATTTCTCTATTTGTCGTTTAAAATTTGCTTCTTTTTCCAAAACACAGTGGAATTTACGCAGTGTCACCTCATTAACATGTTAGGCAAACGCAATAGCGAGAGAATGTTGAAACTGTGTTTTATTAAGTTTATTATATGAGGAACTGTGGATAAGTGAGGTTAGTAGCTTATGAAACATTACAGCCTCGGTTCAAAAATAAAAGCGTTGTCTATTATCTTCTCTTACTCTAAAACCCATAGCACTTCTCGTTTCACCAGCTATCGATGACCCTTAGAAATTACTTTCTTCCATCGAAAATATCTGTATTAGCGGAATAACACAGTAGAGAATTGCACAATAACCACATGGAAAAATATTCTTCTCTTCGTGTGCTATTATTTCCAAAAATCTCTTTTCCAGAGCTCAAACCGTTTATGAAATATGAGTAATATTGCGGATATTTGACTCTGGCTTTGTCGCTGGCGCGAGGGATCGTAAGTGACTGTGCCACATCAGATCAATTTTCTCGAGATTGGTGACAAGTAGACACCTCCATCCAAATCTAGTGAAAAATTCAATATTTTTTTATGCAGTAACATGTTTTATGCAGTAATGTTGTGTAATATGCACCAAACTCAAGATCAGAGCGACTCCTATTTTTCATTGCAAACGTTTTAGAATTTCGCGCAGTGTCTTGCTTCCACATAGATAACGCAGTCACTATGACTGTTCACGGAATGATGGGCGCATTATCAGGAAGCTGACATATAAAGCTATAAGGAAAGCAAAAATGACTTTTTTTACTGAATATTTTCTGTAATATTGTGTGAGAAATACTGCAGGGAGTGCGCATCGGTTCTGCTATCGCCGACCGGCCAAAAAGGGGCAAACACTGTCGGCCTCATCTTCCGAACAACCGAATGAACTCGTCGAGCTACAGTCGCAGGTTCGAATTCTGCCTCGGGTATGGATGTGTGTGATGTCGTTAGGTTGGTTAGGTATAAGTAGTTCTAAGTTCTAGGGGACTGATGGGCTCAGATGTTAAGTCCCATAGTGCTTAGAGCCATTTGAACCATTTGAACTCGTCCAGCGGTTTTTACGTTAACTGGTCACTGCTCATGGGCCACCGTATCCGACGCTGAGTCGAATTTGTGTAGCGATGACTCACTGCTAATGTAGCGAGAACGAATAGTGCACCTGCGAATATTTCGAAAATCACAAAATTTGCATTTTTACAGAAAAAATGAAGGTGAATTTCAATTACTCTACTACTGCATATAATGAATGTCATGAAGATTCAATGCCTAATGCAGTTGCAAAACGCCAGTTAAAAGACGCGTTCATGTACTGCGTCAGTCTTCTTCAAGATGCGGACCTTATTGAAGAAGGACTTTATCATTATACAGCCGAAATCTCGAAAGAAAAGGATCTTATTCATTCCGACGAAATGGATGAAGAAGGTCTGCTGGGTGAAGCTGAAGATTTTTCTGACGGTGAGGATTTTGAGCCAGTCGTAAAGAAGGCAAAAGCCAGATGCATTCCGTTGGAAATAAAAATAAAAGTAGGGAAACTAGCAAAAGAATACACATCGTTGAATCTACAAATTTTCCAGATAAAACGATCTCGACGTTTAAATAGAAAGGACGATTTGGAGAGGTGGGAACAAAACATAAAAACTGAAGGAACAGTGATCGATAAGTATTCAATAATATATTCATGGACCATTGACGGCTATGTAGAGTTTCGCAAAACTCATTAGCAAGTAAGTGTCCATTTTTAACAACTTTACCTCTAAATTTTTATATCTTGAACAACCGTTCAAAAAATGGTTCAAATAGCTCTGAGCACTATGGGACTTAACATCTGAGGTCATCAGTCCCCTGGAACTTAGAACTACTTAAACCTAACTAACCTAAGGACATCACACATATCCATGCCCGAGGCAGGATTCGAACCTGCGACCGTAGCGGTCGCGCGGTTCCAGACTGAAGCGCCTAGAACCGCTCGGCCACACCGGCCGGCTCAACAACCGTATTTGAACAATAAATTATGGTAGTGGAATGAAACTCTGATTTTACTTTTCAGGTAACAACAAAGACTTACAACAATGGATTTTGGCTGCTGCAGGCCACTTTCACTCGGAGGAATTTATCTTTAAAATATCACTTTCATGGGTTGTAAAATTAGAAAGAACGGCAGAAAATTAGGCAGAAGAAGACCACAACATATACACTGATCACCCAGAACACTATGACCACCTACCTAATAGCCGGTATGTCTACCTCTGGCACCGATAACAGCGGTGACACGTAGCGGCATGGAAGCAGTAACGCCTTGGTCGACCGCTGGAGGGAGTTGGCACCACATCTGCACATACAAGTCACCCAGTTCCCATAAATTCCTGCGAGGGGGAGGGAGGAAAGGGGGGGGGGCGATGTGCTCTGAAGCCACGTTCGATCACAGCCCAGATGTGTTCGTTCGGGTTCAGATCTGGCATATTGGGTGGGTTGGTGGGAGGGGGGGGGGCCCTCACCTCAATTGGAACTCGCCGCTGCGCTCCTCGAACAAACCCACCACACTCCCGGCCTTGTGACATGAGGTATTATCTTGCTGAAAATTGCCGCTGCCGTAGGGAAAAATGATCGTCATGAAGGGGTTACGTGGTTTGTCACAAATGTATGATACTCCTTGGCCATCATGGTGCCTTGCAAGAGCTCCACCATACCCACAGATGCCCCGGTGGATGTTCCCCAGAGCAGACCTCTGTCCTGCAGTACAGGTGTCAAGGAGCTGTTCCCCTGCAAGACGACGGATTCGCGACCTCCCATCCGCAGGATGAAGGAGGTATCGAGATTCATCGGACCATGTAACGCTCTGCCGCTGTGCCACCGTCCAGTGCCAATGGTCACGCCCATTTCAGTCGCAGTTGCCGATGTTGTAGTGTTCACATCAACACATGCAAGGGTCGTCGCTTGTGGAGGCCCATCGTAAGCAGTGTTGGTGCACTGTGTGTTGAGACAAATTTATACTCTGCCCAGCATTAAAGTTCCATTACAGTTCACCGCCTGCCTTATTTTACTAGTCTGCCCAGCCTACGACGTCCGACATCTGTAATGATGGGTGGCCACCCACATAACGATGTCTGTACGTGGTTTCACCTTGGTTTCGCCATGTGTTGAAGACACTCACCACAGCACTCCTCGAATACCCGACAAATCGTGCAGTTTTAGAAATGCTCGTGCGGAGCCTCCGCGCCATCACAGTCTGCCCGCGGTCAAACTCAGATAGATCGCGCGCCTTCCCCATTTCCACACGAACAGCACGCTCACTGATACGACATGCACCGTGCGTGTCTCTGACTAGCAGTCATTCCTCGCCAGGTGACGCTGCTATCGCCTGGTTAGGTTTATATCGACAGAAGGTCTGTGGTCATAATATTCTAGCTGATCAATGTATGCGTAACAGGGAATATGTGACTTGGGAAGAAATACAAGAAGCCGCAAGAAAGTTTCAATTGCAGACAAAGGCATTTATCCCAGACATTTGTGTTTAATGTTGAAAGCACTAGTCAGCTTATGACAGAACTCCTGATGAAAAATTTTAAAACTCTGTTCGCTAAAAGGCGTGATGTGAACAAGGTATCATCCTCATACACTGCATAATACTGGATGACGATGGCTGGTGAATAACTATCGCAAGCGTTTTTCTATTTGTAAGAAGCCATGGCAAAGTTTGACCCAAGGCTTCAAAAAACTGATGAAAAGTTAACGAAATGCTTTCCAAATGTAGTCCTTACGGTATTTTTTATTATGTGGCTACTAGTGTCGGTGATTCAGTGCACCATTTTCAGGGCTTAACTCTTGCTGAGGGGGTTAATTCCAGTCGTATAACAAATCCTTCAGAGGTCGACATCTATGAACCGGTTTTCACAGACTACCCGTAACAACGATGTTGTTACAAGCAATCTGTGAAAACCAATTCCTACTAGTAGATGTTGGCCACTGATGGAATAGTGAATACGATGGAGTTAGCCCCCTCAGCAACAGTCAAGTCATGAAGATGGTGTACTGAAGCACCGAAACTGGTAGCCATGTAATAAATAGCATCGTAAGGACTGCTGTAGGTGTTCTATTTTGTTACATATGTGAACGGCCCAAGTCCCTGAAACCTTCAATCAGAAGGATGGACATACAAAAACATCCCAAATTTCATTGTAACAAGCAAAAAATCTGGAAAACTTACCATATATCTCTAAATTGGTTTAGCAAGATTCATGTCTCCTAACATGCGAAAAGAAAAGTTCTAAAAATATTTGGTTCTTGGCTGGTGGTAGGGGGGGTGGGGGGGGGGGTGGGGAGGGGGTGTTCGAACGAATCCTGGTTTTTACGATGATATCTGTACCGATGACGAATGACTTATAGCTTTGCGGGAGCCAACCCTGACGAAACATAACCATCTGGTGAGCAAGATGTATGAGACAGGCGAAATACCCTCAGACTTCAAGAAGAATATAATAATTACAATACCAAAGAAAGCAGGTGTTGACAGGTGTGAAAATTATCGGACTATTAGTTTAAATAGTCACGACTGCAAAATACTAACACGAATTATTTACAGACGAATGGAAAAACTGGTAGAAACCGATCTTGCGGAAGATCAGTTTGGATTCCGTAGAAATGTTGGAACACGTGAGACAATACTGACCCGACGACTCATCTTAGAAGATAGATTAAGGAAAGCATTTGTAGACTTTGAGAAAGCTTTTGCCAATGTTGACTGGAATATTCTCTTTCAAATTCTGAAGGTGGCAGGGGTCAAATACAGGAAACGAAAGGCTATTTACAATTTGTACAGAACCACATGACAGTTATAAGAATCGAGGGGCATGAAAGGGAAGCAGTGGTTGGGAAGGGAGTGAGACAGGGCTGTAGCCTATCCCCGATGTTATTCAATCTATATATTGGGCAAGCAGTAAAGAAAACAAAAGAAAAGTTCGGATTAGGAATTAAAATCCATGGAGAAAAATAAAAACTTTGAGGTTTGCAGACGACATTGTAATTATGTCAGAGACACAGTAAAGGACCTGGAAGAGCAGTTAGAGCAGTTGAACGGAGTGGACAGTGTCTTGAAAGGAGGATATAAGATGAACACCAACAAAAGCAAAACGAAGATAATCAGGTGATGCTGAGGGAATTAGATAAGGAAATGAGACACTTAAAGTAGTAAATACGTTCTGCTATTTGAGGAGCAAAATAACTGATGATGGTTGAAGTAGAGAGGATTCAAAGTGTACACTGACAATGGCAAAGAAAGCGTTTCTGAAGAAGATAAATTTGTTAACATCGAGTAGAGATTTAAGTGTCAGGAAGTCTTTTCTGAAAGTATTTTTATGGAATGTAGCCATGTATGGAAGTGAAACATGGTCGATAAATGGTTTAGACAAGAAGAGAACAGAGGCTTTCGAAATGTGGAGCTGCAGAAGAATGCTGAAGATTAGGCGGATAATCACACAACCAATGAGTTGGTAGTGAATAGAATTGGGGAGAAGAGGAATTTGTGGCTCCACTTGACTAGAAGAAGGTATCGGTCGGTAGGACACGTTCTGAGGCATCAAGGGATCACCAGTTTAGTATTGGAGACAGCGTGGAGTGTAAAAATCGTAGAGGGAGACCGAGTCATGAATACACTAAGCAGATTCAGAGGGATGTAGGTTGCAGTAGGTACTTGGAGATGAAGAAGCTTGCACAGGATAGGGTAGCACGGAGAGCTGCATATAACCAGTTTCTAGACTGAAGACCACCACAACAACAACAACAACAACAACAACGAAAGTCTTAGAACATTCCTTGCCCATGCGGCAAAACTCCATTCATTCGATGAAATAGATGCCGTCTTAATTATGTTTTCCGTGTCCGTATGCAAAATATCATCACAGAACTTGTTATGTCGGAAGCACATCCGGCGATTAATCGTACTTTACCATTACATTGAGGCATAGCTTTATTTATCGATGTTTGGCATGTGATTTCCAAGCATGTCCCTCGTCCTTGATACATGTGTCTGCAGATCGAAGTGTCCGAGTGCAAAACAGTTCCGGGTACCGGTACCTTACCCGATTGCAGGTATACCGGATTTCGCGATTCACGACAAGCTTACGTTTTCAGGAAAACTTTATCCGTTTGGTCGTTTACTAGTTGATAGTTAGAAACATAATATTTGTTGTAGTAATAAAAAAAAAGAACACAGCCAAATAACACTTGAAATTCGACAGAAGTTCACAAAAATACATGTGTTTCTTTATTACATTACCTGATGAGCCAAAAAATTATGACTGCCTGCTTAACAGCTTGTTTGTCCGTCTTTGGAACGAAATACATCACTGATTCTGCGAATCAGGGATCCTAAAGTTTGTTGGTAGGTTTGTGGAGGTATGTGAAATTAGATGTCTACACAAAGATAATGTAATACGCACATACAACGGGCCGCTGATTTGTGCACACCTTGATGCCGCCCAATCCGTAGGATCTGCA
The DNA here is from genome assembly GCF_023898315.1 of Schistocerca nitens. Classification (NCBI taxonomy): domain Eukaryota; kingdom Metazoa; phylum Arthropoda; class Insecta; order Orthoptera; family Acrididae; genus Schistocerca; species Schistocerca nitens. Next base: position 845,601,595 of record NC_064617.1, read on the forward strand.
TCACGTGAATTTGGCCGCCAAGACATCAACGAGAGTTCACTCTAATGCTCCTCAATCCATTGTAGCAGGGTTATGGCTTCGAGACAATGACAATTATACTGGTGAAAGGTGACATCACCAGAGTGGAGACAGCCGGCCGAAGTGGCCGTGCGGTTAAAGGCGCTGCAGTCTGGAACCGCAAGACCGCTACGGTCGCAGGTTCGAATCCTGCCTCGGGCATGGATGTTTGTGATGTCCTTAGGTTAGTTAGGTTTGAGTAGTTCTAAGTTCTAGGGGACTAATAACCTCAGCAGTTGAGTCCTATAGTGCTCAGAGCCATTTGAACCATTTTTGAACCAGAGTGGAAGACATTAAGCATGAAGTAATGCAGGTGATTCGCAGCTGTCAGCGTGTCTTCGATTACTACCACAGGTCCCATGCAAGCGCAGGAGAATGTCTGCCGTAGCATAATACTGCTCCCAACAGCCTGCGTCCTTGGCGCGCTGCACGTTTCGAACCGCCGTTCACCTCTATGACGGCGTGTGTGAAGCCGATCATAGACCTAGCATAGCAAAAATGTGATTCACCCGAAGGGCTGATAGTTTACATTGGTCGGCGGTCGAATCTCGATTGTCTCGTGCTCACTGCAATCGTAACTGACGATGTCGTTGGGTGAACATGTGAACACGTAGGGATGGCGTGCTGCGGAGCTCCAAGTTCAACAACGTATGAGGAACAGTGTGCTCCAAACACTTGTGCGTACACCAGCATTGTGCTCTATAGCAGAGATTCCACAGATGACCATCTGTCCTACTTTACACAGCAGACAAGCCTCCGAACCTCACGTTCTGTGAAGATTCTTGGATGTCCAAGCGACTAGTGGTAGTTTTACTGTCCTTCTACCCCATTCCATAGAAGCTCACGACAGCAACACGTGAACAGTTGAACAGCTTTGCCGTTTTCGAAGATACTCGTTCACAGGCTTTGCTTAATAATAATCTGCCCTTTGTCAAAGTCGCTTATATGAATGGATTTCCTCATTTGCAGCCGATATCTTCGCTAGGGTAATCCCCCGTCTCTGTCTGTTCCGCTTACGTGCTTCTGCTACCATGCCACGTGCTCGCAACGCCACCCGGCGGCATCCAACGTCGTGCTGGGCAGTGGTCATAATGTTTTGGGTTATCAGTGTATATGAAATAATAAGAGTAGAGTTGAAAAAAATTTAATTAAAAAGAGACCGGATCTCAATCTAGCGGTCCACCTGTTACGTGGCTTGAACTCCAAACGCTTGACTGACGCCATCTCGTGCTGAGAGTTGCAGCGCACCGGTACGTCATGGACGCGAAAAACTTCTCTTGCGATTTTCCCGAAGTCTACTAAGTAGTAGACCTTAGTGCTTGCACATTATTTTGTCCTAGTGGGCTACTAACAAGGGAACCTCCCCATCGCACCCCCTCAGATTTAGTTATAAATTGACACAGTGGATAGGCCTTGAATAACTGAACACAGATTAATCGAGAAAACAGGAAGAAGTTGTGTGGAAGTATGAAAAAATAAGCAAAATGTACAAACTGAGTAGTCCATGTGCAAGATAGGCAACATCAAGGACAATGGAAGATGAGGAGTGCCGTAGATCAGTCCGCTGTTAGCAGCGGTGGGGCAAGGTCGTCGTGCCTGTGTCCCCCTGTTAGCGTAGCGCACCGCGCGCGCGAGTGTTTACTGTTTACCTTCCGCTGCGGCGAGTGTCACGCGTCCGTGTCTCGGTAGCGCCATGGCGCACTCGTATCGCAAGTCCACCATTAAGATCACATTTCAAGCGGACTATGCAAGACCTCGAGCACTTGACATTGAACGTTTCATCCGGGAAGAACTTCATATTGCACCTCACGACATCATTGGGATCCACTTTTCTATAACACAAAGTGTCGTCTACATAAAAATGATCAATGAAAAGGCGTGCACTGATGTTGTGTGTCGACACGCTCATGGACTTAAATTCAAGCATTCTGATGGTCACGTAGGAACTGTCACGGTCGACCACGCTGGATTAGGCCTTCGCACTCTGAGGGTCTTCGAGCTGCCATTCGAAGTCCCGCCAGATGTTGTGGTGACAGCTTTCAAACCATACGGCAACGTGCTAAGCCACTTGGCTGAAAAATGGCAAACGTTTGAAACGTACCCCGTCTTAAATGGAGTGCGACAAATTAAGATTGCACTGACGAAGCATGTGCCATCCTATTTAGTAATTGGCGGCTGCAGAGCCATTGTCATGTACGACGGACAACCGCGTACTTGCGCCGGCTGTGGCCAGGAAGAACATGTTCGATCGGCCTGCATTCAACGCCGACTGACTCAGACACCGGTTGGTGAAGTTCCATCCCCGGCGACGCCTACTTCACTCCCCACCACTTATGCAGCGGCTGCAACCGCAACAGCTGTTCCTGCCCAGGATCGTAACACCTTATTGCAGTCAGTGGTCGATGACAGTGTGGCGGACAGCATATCCCCCTCTACGACGTCATCGGCAGACTTGCCTCAAGACGGTGATCAATTGTGCCTCCAAGACGAGCCTAAAGAGAAGATGGAAGTAGAAACTGAAATTGTCCCGACCTCTGCCTTCCTACCAATGGAGACCGCATCAGATGATTGTCGCCCGCACTCTGACACAGAACAACATGTCCGGAAACGACGGTCCCCTCGCAAACGCAAGAAACGGCGCCATACGCCATCCGATGATTGCCTGCTTCGGATGTGTGACTCGGACGAACATCCGGCGTCGGACGACAATCAGGACTCTACCACCACAACTCACCCTTCCCGTCACGATGCTACGGCGGATACAATTTCTGAGCCTCAGTCTGACAACATCACTTCTGCTACTGAACATGCGCGCGAGTGCTCTACTGACAGCACTCATCAACAGTTACCAATTGCTGCATCTGATTCTTGGGCGGATGATGTCGAGGATGAGCCACAGCACCAGGAGGATGCCGAAGGCAGAGATGCTCCCTCGGCTGTACCCAGCACCGACCAACAACAGTGACTACGGCTGTATCGTCAGCCTCTGTGGGGCCGCCCCTGCCGCCCACACCTGGCCTCCTGCACAACCCAGTTGCCGACCTGGCTGACCAAACGTACCGTCTAGCGACGATTAACATCAACAACATACGTGCCCGACATAAACTAAAGATGCTACAGGACCTGCTCAACGCAGCAGACATCGACATTGCGCTCCTTCAAGAGGTGTATGTCACATTCAAGGGACCCTATGGCTACAAGACTTGGGTCTCACATGCGTCTGCAAATGGCAGTGGTGTGGCGATCCTCCTCGCGAAGGAATATCCGCAGACGACGTCGAGTATCTCCCTGACGCCAGAGGCATGGCTCTTACTATCCAAGGAGTCAAACTTATTAACATCTATGCACCGTCAGGATCTGGTCGGCGTCGGGAACGATCCACCTTTTTCGCTCATACAATCACGCCCCTCTTTATGGGCCGTCAGGACGCCTTGATAATGGGAGGGGACTTTAACTGTAGCCAAGCACCTAAGGATCAGTTACCACATCATTCTCCCTGCGCAGAACTTACGACAATTATTAATAATCTTCAATTGGTGGACTCGTGGGAACATGTTTGTGGCGATCGGCCCGGATTTACTCACTACACCAGCCATTCCTCCAGCCGCATCGACCGGATTTACATCTCGCGCTCCATAGCGGTGGGGACAAGAGCTGCCGAAGTTTGGCCCACAGCTTTTTCTGACCACGAGGCCTACATCTGCGCTATTACCCTCGGCCGCCAGAAGGTATGGCACAGCCGTGGTCCTTGGAAGTTGAACGCCGCCCACCTCGCTTATCAGGAATGCCGCCGCCTTATAGAGAACACGTGGGACTCTTGTAGCCGCCGGCGTGGTACCTACCGGTCTACACTGTCGTGGTGGTTACTCTGCGCCAAACCAGCCCTCCGGAAGACCTTGATAGGCTACGGCCGCGATGTTGTAGCATGGAAGAGACATACCATGGACTTTTACTACAGCATCTTAAGGGAATGTACAACACTGCCGTACTCACCTGCACGGCAGATGACGGTGAACCGTGCCAAGGCACAGATCATCAGATTAACACGTTGCCACCTTAAGGGCGCGATCGTCAGAGCGCGCACTCACGACAGAGTTGCCCAGGAGGAACCGTCTATGTACCACGTCATTGCAGAACGACGGCGCCGACGCAGGACACTGATCCACGCTATCACGACGGAAGACGGACGACGCCTTGATACCCAGCGCGACATAGGAAACGCCCTTCATGCTCTCTACACTAGGCTGTACTCGGAACATCGACATCCCCCAGAGGTGATCGCCGAAGTCTCTCAACTCACTTATGGCTCGATCTCTCCGACAGCGGCGGCGGATTTGACTGCAGATGTAACGGAAGAGGAAATCATTGAAGCAATACAGGCTGGGGCTGCTCATAAGTCCCCGGGACCTGATGGCCTTCCTCTGGAATTTTACCGGACGTATCAACAATTGCTGGCACCAGCATGGACTGATATTTGCCGCGATCTTATGTCTCCCACGACGCAGATACCTGGGGCCTTCCTAGAAGGACTGATTGTGCCTATACACAAACCACGAGGCGGATCCAGGATCAGTGACTATCGGCCCTTGACCTTACTCAACAGTGACTTGAAGATTTTCACCCGGCTTCTGGCGGCACGCCTAAAGCGATCAGTACGATGTGTTGTGTCGCAGGACCAGGCATCGTTAGGTGGTGACCATAATATTCGCACTGCATTGTGCCGATATAGAGATATGATCGCGCTAGCCAAAGCTCGCCAACTGCCAGGAGTTTTGGCCTCTCTAGACTTTAGTCAGGCCTTTGACAGAGTCGACCACACATTTCTGATGGAGGTACTGCGACACATGGGGTATCCGGACGTCATAGTTAATGTACTGATGCGTCTCCTACGCGGCGTGACGTCCAAGGTGTTATATAATGGCCGTCTTACGCCGCCGATACAGATCCAGCGATCGGTGCGACAAGGCTGCCCTCTTTCGGCGATATTGTACGCCCTCGTCTTGGAACCACTCCTCTGCGGCCTCCGACAACGCCTGACTGGAATATCCCTTGGTGGACACACCTTTTGCTGCACTGCCTATGCGGATGATCTGGTACTCCTTCTTCGCAATAATGACGAAGTTCGTGCAGCACTGGCGTGGGTGGCGACCTACGGCGCGGCATCGGGGAGCCATCTCAATCTCCACAAATCACACGCCCTGTCTATAGGCAGAGGCCTACCCGACGAGAGTGTCGCACCGCTAAGAATCAGTGACACAATCCGCTGTCTTGGCATTGATTTCACATCTGACATGAAGCGTTCAACAGCCCTTAACTACAGGCGTTTATTGAATCAGATGAGAGCAGGAATAAGTGACCACCGTCTGCGACATCTAGACCTCCTGCAACGGACACGATATGCTAACGTCTATTTGGCGTCACGTATCCCCCATTTTGCACAGATACTCCCCGTACCACCTACCCTGGCTCACCGCATGTTGGCGGTTTTGGGATCCTTTGTTAATACGGGCATGTTATTTAAGATTCGTTACGAGTCCCTAACCCTCCCGAGGAGCAGAGGGGGTTTAGGCCTTTGTCATGTTCAGAACAGAGCGAAGGCCCTGTTCGTCAGCTGTCACCTGCAACTGTGGCGACGAAGTCCGACGTGCCTCACAAGTCTCTTACTGGAAGCCTTACGACCAATCTCACTCGCACCCCCTGTGATGATATCGGACATCCCAGCACCTTTCTTCTACATTAGCCAGTTCTTCCTTGAATTAAGCTACATCCGCACCGCGCTACTACCCACACGCTTGATGATGACGAGGGCGGTATATGCTGCCATGCAAGTGAACAGGATGCCGAATGTGATTGAAAGCAAACACCCCAACACCAAGTGGCGCGCGGTGTGGCAGGCAGTGAATACCACCACCCTTGATACTAACGTGCAATCTGCATGGTACGTAACTGTTAATGGGAAACAGTTGTGCCAGTCCCGCCTACATCACATCCACCTCGCTGATTCACCCTTGTGTGCCACATGCCAAGTAATTGACACGGATGAACATCGTTTCGAATGCGGGTCGGCAAAGGACGTTTGGTATTTGGTGCGTTAGATATTGGCTTTTCTCACACGCACGACTCCCGACAGGATAACTACCCGATCACTTCTTTTCCCCGATAAGATTTATTTCCCAAGAGCAAAAACGAACTCTGTGACGTGGATCAGCGGCCACGCTGTTCACTACCTCTTCGGTAATGGCGAAAAGACGGTACCCGATTTTTGGTATTACCTCAACGAACGACATTGTGCGATCGTCAAGAACCCTAAATATTGGCAATATTTTTCTAATTTTCTTTGGAGCGCATTCCATAATCCGCCTCGCAGCTGGATTATCGATGACATGAGAAGATAACCATAGCACCTCTTCCCAGTTCCTTTTTTTTTTTTTTATGAGATTGAACAAACAACGGAAACAACACAGCAACGAGAAGACAGTCATCGAAAAATTCGCAGCGGGATATAGTATGGAGCATCCTTTGTCGTAACGGGACGACTTCCTATTATTCTGTTTATGTAGCCGAAGAGGAACGGCCTTCCTTTTATCCATTTGTATAAAAATAAAATAAAATAAAAATAAAGAAGCAGAAAAACAAACCTTCCAAAACCATTTTTCCCTTTTTTCATTTTGTAAAAAAAAAAAGCGGTTAAAGGCGCTACAGTCTGGAACCGCGTGACCGCTACGGTCGCAGGTTAACATAAAAAAATAAAAAAAATAAAAAAATAGACCCGTGGTTAGAGTGAGCAACTGCGGAACGAGAGGTCCTTGGTTCGAGTCCTCCCTGGAGTGAAATTTTACTTTCTTTATTTTCGCAAAGTTACGATCTGACCGTTCATTCATTGACGTCTCTGTTCACTGTAATAAGTTTAGTGTCTGTGCATTGCGACCGCACCGTAAAACCGTGCGATTAGTAGACGAAAGGACGTGCCTCTCCAATAGAAACCGAAAACATTTGATCGCAAGTTCATAGGTCAACCGATTCCTCTACAGGAAAACACGTCTGATATATTCTATACGACACTGGTGACGGCATGTGCGTTACATGACAGGAATATGTTCTCGACCCACCTAACTTGCACACTTGGCGAATGGGTAAAAAGATTCTTCTACCTTGCCCGATTTAGGCTTTCTTGTGGATGTTATAATCACTCCCAAAAAAGTGATGAAAACATAAGAGTTTGTCACATAAACTTCAACAAATGAATGCAACAGTTTCACAGTTTTCCCTGTGCTCTGTCAAAACATACGTTTTTTACGTTTTCAAATGTTTCCGTGTGTAGACCGTCAAATCCTGCATATGCCCAAGCAAATCTGAACATGTCCTGGAATTTTGGAGGGCGAAGTTTATTATGTGTGAGTGCCTGAACTTTGATAATTGTCTGAAAATAAAACATTAAACTTTTCACTCGAGAGAAGATTTGAACCAAGGACCTCTCGATCCGCAATTGCTCACGCTAACCACGGGACCACGGCGCTCGTAAGCCGACGGTGTCCTTTATATTGCATACCTTGCGCATGGACTACTCAGTTTGTATATTTTGCTTATTTTTTTCATAGTTCCACACAACTTCTTCCTGATTTCTCGATTGATCTGTGTTCAGTTTTTCATGGCCTATCCCTGAGCCAACTTATAACTAAATCTGAGGGGGGTGCGATGGGGAGGTTCCCTTGTAAGTGTGTATAAAGTTAAAAAAAGTCTCGAGAGAGATTGTTCAATAAATGAGGTCTGTTGATATCACATATTTATAAAAAAAAATGAGGAAATTTGATACGGAAGTAAGGAAGAAGTTCATGCAACCTTACAATTGGAGCACAGCAGTGTATGGAAGTGAAAGTCGGTCGTTGTAAATCCAGAGAGGAAACTGGAAGCGTTTCAAATGTGGTACCGTCGGGGAATGTTAACAGCTAAGTCGATAGATAAAGAGTGTAATGAAAAACAATAAAGGAATAAGTGTGGAAATAACTATATGAAAGGTCGTTGTCAGCATCAGGTTATTAGTGGCAGGTTAGTGGGGCATACGATACGTCATGCAGCAGTAGTTAATTTTTGCTGCGGAAGCAGCAGAGGGGAAGAGAGTACTGGTAGATCAAGCAAAGCAGTCCAAGGATTTACGATTGAAAGAAAAAATCTAGTTAGCTATCTTATAATATATTCTAGAGACAATGCTGCCGATATCGACATGCGAGCATTGCGACGTGGTTATTAGTATTCCCGGTATTTTAACTGTTGACGATAAGAGATTAGAAGATGGATACCACATATGATCTGAGGAGCATGTTCCTAAGCAATGAATACTTTGTGTGGAAGTATGAAGTTTCATCAGAAAATCATTTCATATGACATTAATAAAGTATGACAGGTCTCATGCTTTCATCTCCATAATCAGAAATTACGCGAGGAGAGAAATTTACACCAAATCAAGAATTGGAGAACAATTACAATACTTGACTTGCAAGTCAAGCAGTGATTAGTATGCAGTCCCAGTAATTTCGAACATTCTGTTTTATTCATTTGATTTTACAAGTGCTCTGTTATCGTTTGTGATGGTATGTTCAGCATTGCGCAGAAGTAAGGTATCTATACGTTCACTTACGAATCATTATTGTATTCCTTTTTCCGTAGAGACGGATGAAAATATTTTCAGATTTTCGGGAAACGGTCGACCATCTTTTCGTGCTGCAGGCAGGCAAGGGAGTATTCAATAGAGAACATGTCAATCAGCGCATTTAACAGAGTAATCTCGAGTGTGTGAGAGAAACAGATGAGAATGAAAGTAAACTTTTATTGATGGCACGAGAAGCCGAAACAATGAAATTTATTTCGTCGGCCCCATTTAGTCTCAGATTTTTGCTATTTAATCGCTGTCTAGTCAAGGTCTCCGTATTCGTTTCGTTTTGTTAGTGAGGCTCAATTGCATTTCCCTATGTGGAACTCGTGACCGTGCAGAGAACTGTCCCGCATTTTCTGCGGAAATAAGTTGCGACAAGATGCAGAGAAATATTCACCAAAGCCCCGATCTTCGGTACGATATTATCGCCGTCGCAGGCGGAAAGGATTAAAAGTTCCTCATTATCGAAAAACGTCTCCGCCTTCCGTCCTCGCGAACGGAGCTACTCAGAGCACAACTTGGCTATTTACAAAAGTCATTACGCCTTCAACAGTGTCTCATTACTTCATAAATGTTAGCACTAATGATCACTTAAGACTGGCGCTTCTGGACTGGCCTCCATTCACCCCCTCCCGTTCCCTGTTAAGGAAAAAATTGCTTAAACGCGGGCAAATTTTAGGTGCAGGATGAAAAATGCGTTCAATATAGCCAAGAATTGTGAGACAGATCAGCCGTAACGAGTGGCTGCGGCCCAGGAGAGATGACGTACTAGCACCGGCGCTCGCCGCTTTCTTTAATTAAGCGTGATTAAACACCGAGACGCGTGGTCGCCATAAACAAGCTTCTCTCCTGCTCAGCTTGCAGCCGACGTGGGCTCTTGCATAGAAGAGCAAACGTGTGGGAAAGGAACTGAAACGAACAATAACCAATGTAGTGTTTACAAGAAATAGGGGAAAATTGTAATCATATACACAAATCAAAAAAAGATTTGCATCACCTCGGTTCCGAGAGTTCCGGAATCTGTACAGAAAATGGGAATAGAGATCAACATAAAAATCATTTCCGTCCTTTTTATTGCTCATGAAAACCACACGTTGCATGTTGTTCCACCATACAGCGAGACCTTCAGAGGTGGTGGTCCACATTGATGTACACACCGGTACCTCTAATATCCAGTAGCACGTCCATTCTTTGATGCATGCCTGTTTTCGTCGTGGCATATTATCCACAAGTTCACCAAGGTACCTTGCTGCACTAACTGGACAGTGTGTCTAAGACGTTCAGCCTGACCGGGTTGCCTACAAACACGTCACCGACGATTGTCTGGTTGAAGGCATATGCGACACTCATCGGTGAAGAGAACGTGATGCCAATCCAGAGCGGTCCATTCGGCATGTTGTTGGGCCCATCTGCATGATGTCATGGTTGCAAGGATGGACCTCGCCTTGGACGTCGGGAGTGAAGTTGCGCATCATGCAGCCCATTGCGCACAGTTTCTAGTCGTAACATGACGTCCTGTGGCTGCACGAAAAGTATTATTCAAAATTTTGGCGTTGCTGTCAGGGTTCCTCCGAGCCATAATCCATAGGTGGCGGTCATACATTGCACAGTTCCTGTCTCTCTGTATCTCCTCCATGTCCGAACGACATCGCTTTGGTTCACTCCGAGACGCCTGGACGCTACCCTTGTTGAGAGAGCCCTTCCTGGTACAAAGCAACAATGCGGTCGCGATCGAACCGCGGTACTGACCGTCTAGGCATGGTTGAACTACAGACAACAAGAGCTGTGTACCTCCTTCCTGGTGGAATGACTGGAACTGATCGCTGTCGGACCCCCTCCGTCTAATAGGCGCTGCTCATGCATGGTTGTTTACATCTTTGGGTGGGTTTAGTAACATCTCTGAACAGTCAAAGGTACTGTGTCTGTGATACAATATCCACAGTCAACGTCTACCATCAGGACTTCTGGGAACCGGTGCGATGCAAAACTTTTATGGTGTGTGTAGCTTCTTAAGCATTATGGCTGAATGCAGTACAGCTTACTTCAGTCTCAATTGCCCTAAGTATGTTGTTCCACTTAAATGTTTTTTTATAAGAAATACCAGAAAGATTTCTCATACTGTGTAATAATTTCCTATATGCTTAAAGACGTAGAAGAAACTTTGAATTCTCTTACTCTGAGAAATAAAGAGACAGTTAGGCTTCTGCATTGGCAGCAACAAAATCGTGTAAAATTATGAAGAAAATTTTGGAATTTATGTACTGTAAAAAAAAACTGGAGCCGTTTCACGTATGTGCATACATTGAAGATAAAATGGAGTTTTCCATGCTGTAGTGCACGCTATGTACAGGATGTAACTGCTATATATACAGATATTTTTCTATATGGTATCTCAATGTGTACACACTTTAGTGTGTTGGTTAGTTTTCTCTGCGTGAAACAGTCTTCCTACAAACACGTCGCAAACTTTGCCACCTGTTTTCTGTATGGCCGGAACTGCATCACTAAGAGGGCTACGCCTGTCAGTATAGACTAACCGTCCTGCGCCGTTGTGTCTACACTTCAACACTTCATCAGCTGCCCACGGGAAAATAATCATTAATGACATGCTGTTGGAATATGTACCTCATATTCAGAAAAAAAACAGACCTTGAACGACTAGAGATAGGACGTCCATATTCACAGGACATGTGCATTACTATGTTCTAGAGAAATGATTAGCGTTTGAATCACGTCGGTCCGCGGGTTCGAGATCGACATCGATATCGCGGCGCAATACCACCCACCGATAAAATGTGCCTGTCGCTATAAACCGAAGGTAATGCATTAGTGTGGCTTGAGCAGACGTGGAGGGAGCCTCGCAGACGAATGCGCGAACTGTACCGGGTGTATTGTTGGTATGAGAGAATGTGATGCATCCATCCAGGAAATTGCTGCTCGTGTGGGACAAAGTGTTTCGACAGTGCAACGGGTGAGTGCAGATTGGTTCACAGAAAGCTGCAGAACACGACGAGATGGCTCAAGTCGTACCACCGAGACCAACCCCTTCCGCCCCCCCCTCCCCCCAAAAATCGATACCTCATCCGAATCGCATTGCAGGACAGATCTGCGTCCTTCTAGACTCTGGTGCAACAGTGGGACAGTGTAACATGTCGGTCACTATCTGGGGTGATAATCCGTCGCCGTTTATTACAGCATGGCTTACATGCGCGTCGTCCAGTTCTCCGCCTACCTTTGACGAATGTGTCTATGATGTATGGAACGACGTCACTGGTGACAGGAGGGGCATTAGATAGTGTTTTTGGACGTATACAGGTTCTTTCTGTTTGAAAATGATGGCCACATTTTGGTTCGCCACAGACAGGAGAAGCAGCATCAGAGTGACTGTATTTGCACAACATAGGCCCGTTTCACCGGGACACTGGTGAGGGTCGCAAGTGATGATCAGCGGTGAACACTCCTGGATCACTGGTGTCCGACACCGCAGGTATTTCCAACTGATTAGTTGGTGAAATAGACTCGTACAGGGGTAGCAACTAAATTTCGCTATCATTTTATGGTCCGAAAAATAAGGTACTAAATTTGAAAAAAGAACATACAACTTACCAATTTTGTTTTTCTCACCCATTCTCTTCTCATTGAAATCAGGCACAAACTTCGTTATAATATCTTGCCACGCATTCGTTTTCATCACTTTGCTGGTACAGTCATCGCTTTTCACATCTCAAATAGCAGGACGACTTTCTGCTTCACTTATAAAATCTCCCGTGTTACGTCAAATCTAAACTTATGGGTACAGTGTATACAGTATAATGTACTATGAACGTTTCGCGTCACTGTTCAGAAATGTATGCCTGTCGGTTGGCAAATCTGCAGCGCTGTGTCTGTGATCGGTGTCCCAGTGCGAACACTCCAATTGAAACTAATGCATGTCCGGAAGTGACTGTTGTGAACACACATGTGGCGAGGGTGAGTCACTGCTGGGTCACAGTGGCTCTGTGAGGCATTATAGTGTCCCGGTGTGCATGCTCCAGTTCAAACGAATGTATCTCTGTCGGCGACGGTCGCTGGTGACCGTTACCAGTGTCCCAGTGTGAAACGGGCCATACACACTGCCAGATCAAGGCCTTATCACAAATCACTATTGGTGCGTGTCCAGGGCTCTGTGACCAGAGTGACCTATGTGAATGACATCCTGCGCTCTGTAGCCATACCCTTTCTGCACGACACCCCAGACGCCATTTTTCAGTAAGACAATGCACGATCACATGTTGCTGCACGAACACGTGCCTTCTTGGTGTCACAAGATGTCGGCCTTTTGCCCTGGCCCGCCAGATCACCAGACTTGTCGCCAATCTAAAATGTGTGGGGTATTGTGAAATAACAGGTGCAGCTCTGTGACCCAATGCCAGCCATCACAGATGGACTTTAGGACCAGGTGAATGCAGCATCGATGGCTAAACCACAGACGCCATTCGCGCCCTATATGCGTCTGTGGCATCACGCATGGAACCAGTTATCAGGGCCCATAGTGGACCCTATGCCTACTTGGCAACAGGACTCCTGCTGAACCGATTTGACAAAATTGCTAATAGCTGCTGCAGAACACACTAATGTACATGCCCTGTGAATGAACGTCCTATCTTTAGTCGTTCAATCTGTTTCATTTTTTTTTTTTTTGAACATGAGTGTACTTGGAGGCACTAACCAACCTACATCTGCATCTATGTACATAATCTGCAAGCAACCATATAGTGCTTGGCGTAAGGTACCCTGTACCATTACTAGTCATTTCCTTTCCGCTCACAAACAGAGCGAGGGAAAAACGACTATCTATATGCCTTTGAACGAGTCCTAATTCCTCTAATCTTAAGTTCGTGGCCCTTACGCGAAATATACGTTGGCGGCAGTAGAATGGTTATGCGGTCAGCTTCAAATACCGGTTCCCTAAATTTTCCTGGTAGTGTTCGTCGAAAAGATCATCACCCTCCCTCCAGGGATTTCATTTGAGTTCTCGAAGCGTTTCCATAATATTTGCAAGTCATTCGAATCAAAACTAACAGCCAGCCTCTGAATTACTTCGATGTCGTTTTGTAACAGATGTGGTGCGGATCCCAAACACTCGAGCAGTACTCAAGAACGGGTCTTACTAGTGACCTATATGATGTCTCTTTTACAGATGACCCCCACTTCCCTAAAATTCTCCCAATAAACAGAAGTCGACCATTCACTTTCCCTACCACAATCCTTACATGCTCGTTCCATTTCATGTCGCTTTGCAACGTTACGCCTATATGTTTACTCGACATGACTGTGTCACTGTACTCGAGTATTATGGGTATGTTTCTCCAACTCATTTGCATTAACTTATATTTTTCTACATGTAGATCTAGCAACCATCTATCTATTTAGAAATTTTGTCTAAGGCTTTTTGTATCCTCCTACACTTACACCTGAAGTTGTCCTTCTCTCTGATTAACACTTGTCGTCGAGGACAACATACTCGATTGTGTTACTTAAGAAGTCTTCGAGCCACTCTCATATCTGTGAACCTATTTCATATGCGTGAACCTACGCTAACAATCAGCAATGTGGAACCGTTTCAAATACTTTACGGTAATCTAGGAATATGGAATCCGCCTGTTGCCCTTCAGCCATAGTTCGCAGTATATAATGTGAGAAAAGGACAAACTGAATTTCCCACGTTTAATACTTTCTAAAACCACGCTGATTTGTGGACAGAATCTAACCCTCTCAAGGAGATGCATTATATTTGAAGTGAGAGTATGTTTAAGGGTTTTGTAGCAAACAGATGTTAAAGATATTAGTCTATAATTTTGAGGGGGCCATTCTGTTACCCAGCTCATAGACAGGAATCACCTGCGCCTTTTTCCAGTCGCTTGGGACATGGTGCTGGGCGAGGTATTCGCCATAAATGCCGACTATGTGAGGCTCCAGTGCTTTAGAGTACTCTTTGTAAAACCGAATTAGGATTCCATCAGTCGTTTCTCTACACTAGGAATGCTTATTACTATGTCCTCCATACGGGAGTCTGTGCGATGGTTAAACGACGATATGTTTGTACGATTCTCCCACGTGATCCTCCTGCTAAAACATACTACTGTGAATAGCTGTAATTGTTAGTCTGCAAATGAGGTAAGTACTGATGTAATGTTGTTCAGTACACCATTCTCAGTCACCAATAGAAATATCTACAGCCGGCCGCGGTGGTCTCGCGGTTCTAGGCGCGCAGTCAGGAACCGTGCGACTGCTACGGTCGCAGGTTCGAATCCTGCCTCGGGCATGGGTGTGTGTGATGTCCTTAGGTTAGTTAGGTTTAAGTAGTTCTAAGTTCTAGGGGACTGATGACCACAGCAGTTGAGTCCCATAGTGCTCAGAGCCATTTGAACCAAATATCTACACTTACAGTATATCCGTTACACCCTGTATACTAGTTTTATTTTGCAGATAAGATGTTTGTAGATGTGAAAATACTCTCCGTTTGTATTCATCCAAGGATTAAATTTGCGCATCCGCTCCCTCCCACGAGATATGCAGTGTCGCCGAAGAGGCTGTTCGCTGCTAACTGAATAAACATTTCAGAGCTTACAATCCTTGATTCCACTTTTCTGTGGTGCAACGGTGGTCATTTCACATTAGACACGTAGCGAAAGACTTTCCAGGTGGCCTGATCGAAGGGCCTCCCCAGTTTGTCTGGTGAACGGGTTTCAGGGACTGTTTGTCGCTGATAAGGATGCTGTGCAAGCTACAGTTGCTTATCCTGTTGCTAGGGATACCTCTCGACCTGCAGAGTCAGGGAATTCACAGATAGTTGGGTTATTGGTAGCTGGGAGCTACAAATAAGGCACTAAGTCGCGTGCTTGTGCCACTTAGGGATATGGCTGCCGAGCTCAGGGTGCAGCCAGCTGCCGTTGATGGCTCATGTCGGTATTGTGTGTATCCCTTTGGATCGCAAGATATTCTTCCTGATTTCGAATGGCTGTCTGTACAGGCAAAGACAGCAAACCTTGTTTGAAAGGTAAAGGCCAAGCGCACCATCTTTAACGGCGCACCATCTTTAACGTGGTAGACAGGACCGACTCGAGACCATTGATGCAGAGACGAATGGACGGTCAGAATAGGAGGCTCAGGCGGTTCTTCGAGCCTGTAGACAGAAGATTCCTTTACTTACGACATAGGGTGCACAGGCGTCGCGATCCGCTTAATAGTACAGGGGTCCACTACACTCGGGAGGGGGCTAAACAGGGTATTGAGACTGCAGGAAGTGCAGGAGGTGATATTTTAAGTTAGAGGGTTTGGGAGAATTATAAATAGGGATACAGTAGTAAAGGGTGCAGGTCAAATGCGGGACGAGGGTAGACCTATAAAATATCGGTGTTATAGTTGTAAACAATCGTAGCTCTGTTGGGAAAGTAGGAAAGTTCCAAGCGCTCGTAGGAAGCAGTTAAGCGGGTATAGTTACAGGTACTGAAAACTGGCTAAATCTGGAGATAAATTCAGCCGAAATGTTATCCAAGGACCTAACGACTCTACGGAAAGATAGATTACATTTGGTTGGTGGTTCTGCTGTTGAAGATAGTTGGTCTTGTATGAAGTTGAAGTGTATAGTTGCTGCGAGTTAGTATGGACAGAGGTTATATTCGACAAGCTGTATAAACTGATAACTGATTCCTTTTGATAGGCAACCAACTCAGATGACAGGGCTGCTGAAAGGTCCAAGGAAAATTTGATTCTCATTTCGAATAGGTATCCGACTCAGTCAATTATAGTTGGTGGTGAGTTTATTCTACTCTCTATATATTGGCGAAAATACATGTTTGAAGGTGTTGATGGGCGTAAAAATTCGTTCGATATTTTATCAAATACTTTATCGAAAATTATTGTGAGTAATTAGTTCAGGAGCCCACTCAAAGAGTTAATG
The DNA here is from genome assembly GCF_023898315.1 of Schistocerca nitens. NCBI lineage: Eukaryota > Metazoa > Arthropoda > Insecta > Orthoptera > Acrididae > Schistocerca > Schistocerca nitens. Next base: position 845,618,244 of record NC_064617.1, read on the forward strand.
ATTGAAATAACATACTGAACATCTTGGCAACAAATAATCCTGAGAAAAAAGAGAGAGTTGATACGGATGCAGGCATTAGTGATCACAAAGTCGTTGTACACCGTAACATTGGAAACCACAAAAATACACGAAAAATGTATCTATAAAAAAAGGCAGATAAAAACTGGCTTGCTGACTTACTAAAAGCCAGTCTACATTCTTTCCAAACTAACTATTCAAGAATAGACCAGATGTGGCTTAAATAAAAAAAAAATAGTATCGAGAAGATCTGAAGGCCTCATACCAAGTAAATCAATAAGAGTCAGAAAAGATCCCCCATCGCCCCCCCCCCCCCCCCCCCCCAAAAAAAAGGAGCTGTAGGAGAAGCAACAAAAAGCATGCCAGGTTTAGAAAAATGCAAAAATCCAAGATAGGCTATATTTTACAAAAGTTTGAAATTAAGAGCGGACTTCACTGCGAGATCATTTTAATAATTTCAGTGACGAAACTCTGTCTGGAAATCTGGCAGAAAATCCAAAGTGCTTCTGGTTTTTTTTAAAGTATACCTGCGACAAGACGCAAACAAAACCTTCACAGTGTGATTGCAGTGGTAATTTTGCAGCTCACAGTGCCACTAAACCGGAGTTACTAAGCACGGTTTTCCAAAATATCTTCACCAAAGAAGATGAAGTGAATATTCCAGAGTTTGAATCAAGAACAGCTGACAACACGTATAACTTATGAGTAGATATCCTCGTTGTAGCGAAGCATCTTACATCATTTAATAAAAGCAAGTTTTCCAGTCCTGTCTTTACAGCAATTAAGTTCCTTTCGGAGTGTGCTGAGATTTGTACCTAATCACTGGAAAACTGCACAGGTCAGACCAACACAAGGAAGAAAATAGAAGTAATCCGCTGTATTATAGACTCGCATTATTGACATCAATTAGCAGTAAGATTTTGGAACGTTCTCTGTCTTCGAACATAACCGATTACGTCGAAGAAAAGCATGGACTGAGACACATTATAACACAGAAAAATGCAGATAAAATACGTACTGCACCATCCAGAATTTTCGCCATTTAATATACATTGATAACTTGTACTGTACTTCTGATTCTGAGTCTATAACCTTCATTACAGAAACAATATTTAATAGGTAATCGGTGTAATTGTGTATTTATTTCTGACTGTATATAATTAATTGTAATTATAATGAAAATATTGTATATTGTTGGATGATAGCCAAGGGAACTTTATTTAAATGTATCGATAGCAAAGACGAAATGTCAGTAGCTGTGCCGTTGTTTACCTTTGCATATGGAGAGTCTCTGTCATGTTGCGAGCAGCGAGGAAGCAGGGCAGCTTGAGTGCTGAAAGAGGGCGGAAGTGTTTGTCGGGCTCTCCCGCTGACGTGATATGCAGCTATGCTCGCTCCTCTGTAGACGCGCCTGATTCGTTACGCGCGAGAAAGTCGCAATTCTAACTGTTGCCTGTCCCATAATTACCCGTGGCTCTGGGATTCCCGAACAGAAGCAGCAGCAACAGCGGCAGCTCGGAATTGTCACCGGCTATATTCTTTGTAGTCCGCACAGCTACATCATGAGACTGTTAACTGACAGATATAGTACTGTGTAGGCTTTACCAAGTTACATTTCTTTCACAAACTTTGACTAACTTGAATGATACCATGCAACAGTTAAAAATTGTAGGGCACCTGTGTTGTTATTGTCCTCAGACATTATTACTAGGCAGGGTCCCTTTTCCTTTCCATGTAATCACCGAGCGTCGTAAGAATATGAAAACTGATCAACTATTTACTGCCACTTTTGTGTGTTTGCTAATGACCAGTTTCAGTCTAAATTTTCTGCCTTAGTAATTGTTCATTCTTGTATTGCAAAAAAATGGCTCTGAGCACTATGGGACTCAACATCTTAGGTCATAAGTCCCCTAGAACTTAGAACTACTTAAACCTAACTAACCTAAGGACATCACACACACCCATGCCAGAGGCAGGATTCGAACCTGCGACCGTAGCAGTCCCGCGGTTCCAGACCGCAGCGCCAGAACCGCTAGACCACCGCGGCCGGCTTGTATTGCATAACAGAGGCTTAACTAATTTGCAGTTTTGAGTATTAACTTCATTCACTTAAATTAACGTAAAATTTCTCCGGCAAAACTAATAACGAAAGAGAGAGGACATACAAAGACTGTACAAGTTCAATTACTCTTTATTTAGCTTAGCGAGTGACTTCTGCTGGCTTGGTATGTATTTTATCCATTGCTTGTCTTGACATTGCCTGCAGCGAAGAACATTACTGTTGCATGTTGCCCACCGCTTGCGACACTTACTGTAAATACAAGTTAAGTATTGTCATTCTTCTTATTTGTAATAAAAACTCTTCATGTGGTTTTGTTTGAATTGTAGTATAGCATTCCGAGAACGCAGCATTCCTTAGGCATCCTATAGGAGACGAGTGGGCAGGACCTCACAACTGGCGACGAGTATTCTCCGAACCCAGTCCCTGACAGCCACAGAGATTTTTGCTGGCGCCTTAATTCTCTCTTGTCCTTCCTTTGCAGGGGCGCTTATTTGTTTTAACAGTTTCTTGTTATTTTTGCTAATCACTGTTTTCAAGTGGGCGTTTCAGAAATTTCCTGTGCTTGTCCTTATTTGACTTGCTTGCCTTATCTGTTTTTTGCATTTGTCACTTCCAACATGTCGACCACACCTGCCCGCCCCCTGCTTAGGCGCCACAGCCGCAAGCATTAGAAGCCACACAGTTAATGCAGATGTTTCAGTTCCAGTCACAGCAGATACTACATCTACATATCTACATATATACTCCGCTAGCCACCAAACGGTGTGTGGCGGAGGGCACAATTCGCGCCAAAATCATATTCCCCCCCCCCCTCCCCTGTTCCAGTCGCGGATCGCGCGAGGGAAAAAAGACTGTCTGAGCGCCTCAGTGCGAGCTCTTATTTCGTTATCTTTGAATGATGATCATTGCGCGATTTGAAAGTTGGTGGTAATAATGTATGCTCTACAACATCGGTGAAGATCGGATTTCAGAATTTTGTGAGCAGCCGCTTCCGTTTAGCGCACCGTCTATCTGCAAGTGTGTCTCACTTCAAACTTTCTATGAGATTTGTAATGCTCTCGCGATGGCTAAATGTACCAGTCACGAATCTTGTCGCTCTTCTTTGGACCCTCTCAATCTCGTGAATCAGACCCATACAGACGAACAGTACTCTAAGACTGGACGAACTACCGTATTGTAAGCTATTTCCTTTGTTGAAGGACTGCATCGCTTCAGAATTCTACCAATAAACTGCAATGTAGAGTTCGCCTTACCCGTACTTGAGTAATCTGATCATTCCATTTGAGACCATTTCGAACAGTCACACCCAGATACTTGACGGACGTTACCGCTTCCAAAGACTGGGCATTTATTTTGTACTCGTACATTAATGGGGATTTTCGCCTTTTTATACGCAGTAGGTTACACTTACTAATGTTGAGAGATAACTGCCAGTCATTATACCACGCATTTATTTTCTGCAAATCCTCATTGATTTTTTCACAACTTTCGTGTGATACTACTTTCCTATAGACTACAGCATCATCGGCAAACAGTCTAAAGCCGCTGTCAATACCATCAACCAGATCTTTTATGTGAATCGTAAAAAGCAGCGGACCTATTACACTGCCCTGAAGTTACGCTTGTTTCTGTTGAAGCCACCCCGTTCAGGACGACATAATGCTCCCTGTCTCATAGAAAACTATCTATCCAACCGCATATGTCATCTGATAGGCCGTAAGCGCTCACATTTTGGAGCAAGCGACAGTGCGGAACTGAGTCGAACGCCTTTCGAAAGTCGAGAAATATGGCATCAACCTGGGAACCGGTATCCAGAGCCTGTTCTATATCATGCACAAAGTGGGCCAGCTGTGACTCGCCTGACCGCTGTTTCCTAAAACCGGCTGGTTTCTGTAGGTGAGCTACTCAGAGTCTAGAAAGGTCATTATGTCTGAACACAAAATATGTTCCATGATTCTACAACAAATCGATGTCAGTGAAATTGGCGGGTAATTATGTGCATCCGATTTTCTCCCCTTTTTATAGATTGCTATGACCTGGACCATCTTCCAGTCCCGTGGAACTTCCCGCTGTTCCAAAGATCTCTGGTAGATGATGGATAAGAGTGGTGCTATATTAGTAGCATAGTCAATACATAATCTTACGGGGATACCGTCTGGGCTAGATGCCTTCCTGGCGTCTAAGGATCTTAACTGTTTTACAATCCCAGATACACTAAACACTATGTCAGCCATCTTTGCGTGTGTTCCATAATTGAAAGGGGGAAGGGTGCTGCAGTCCTCTACCGTAAATGAGTTTTTGAAAGCTAAGTTTAGAATTTCGGCCTTCTGTTTCTCATCATCAGTTACATCACCCGAACTGTCAGCAAGAGAAGGTATTGAATTATTTGTAGCGTTCATAGATTTTACGTACGACCAGCATTTTTTGGGGTTATTTTTAGAATCTGCAGATAAAATATTGCTTTCAAATTCGTTAAAAGAATCTCTCATTGTCCTTCTGACAGCTGCTTTCATTTCGCATAATTTCTGTTTGCCAGCGGGGCAGTGACTACGTTTAAAACGACTGTGCAAAATTCTCTGCTTTCTCAGCCACTTCCTAATATGTTTGTTGTCCCAAGGTGGATCCTTTCCCTCCCCTGAATTTTTGCTAGGCACATACTTCTCTAGCACATGGTGGACAATACCTTTAAATTCCGACCAAAGATGCTCAATATCTTTGTGTCCCGCAGTGAATGATTGGAGCTGACTATTAAGATGTTCGTTAATGACACTTTTATTTGCTTTCCCAAACAAGAAAACTCTACGCTGTTTCTTTGTTTCTGCACTATTCAACGCAGTGCAGCAGCTACTGGCCAAAGCTGCGCGCCCGATGGAACAAGCACCACCTACAGCAACACCTACTGCTATACCGCCTTTTCGACAGTTTTGTGAACAAGACGAGGAATGGCTCGAGTGGTTGTCCCAATCTGAAACCAACGTCACCTTCCACAATGTACCAGCTACTGTGAAAGTTATCAACAGTAGGGAGTGCAGTGTTCCGCCTCACTCAAAAATTTTTTTCTAACACCACTCCGAATGAACTTATGTAGTTACGAGCAGGTTATTGCTTCGCTAGCTCACTATTATGACCAACAAGCGAATGTGGTAGCAGCTAGGTACCAATTCCTTAGTTGCAAAAAACGGTCAGAACAAACTTATTGCAAGTGGGTAACAGATTTGCAGGGTACGACAAGAAAATGCAAATTCAAATGTGCTTGCGGTGCTTTATATTCAGATGTTATGTTGTGTGATGCAATTGTTACAGTGTACCTGATGTCAGACTCGGAGAACAGATTGTGAAACAGTCCAACCCATCATTTCAAATGGTTCAAATGGCTCTGAGCACTATGGGACTTAACTTCTTAGGTCATCAGTCCCCTAGAACTTAGAACTACTTAAACCTAACTAACCTAAGGACATCACACACATCCATGCCCGAGGCATGATTCGAACCTGCGACCGTAGCGGTCATGTGGTTCCAGGCTGTATCGCCTAGAACCGCTCGGCCACACCGGCCGGCCCATCATTTCAAATACAAATACTAGATCAATAAAATTCCGGTGCCTTGTCGGCTCATTCATTTGAACAGCCAGGTATTCATCAGGTTGAGTCCCTTGCTTGCAGTCGCCCCATTTCGCACCGGCGGCGTACGCTAGGTACGCCGAGTAAACAACCTTCAACACCGCGTAGGCAGTTTCTAATCAGGCGGCTACACAGAGTCGAACAGAATATCTTGACCTAGTTGTTATTCAGGGCACATACGCGAAGACTGCCCCTCCAGACAGGCTCTGTGCTACGCTTGTGGTACGAAAGCACATGTGCAATCCATATGTTTGCAATGGAAGAAATGCAAGAATTCAGCTCACTCACGAAACTCTCGTCATAAGGGCCATATCATTAAAGCAGTATGTTCAATGACTGCAACAGGCGTTAGCAAATCTAGCATGCATGCTGTTTCTTGAGTAATACCCCAGTCAAACAAACTTTTTGTTCATTTACCCGTGGAATTTTAGTTGGACTCGGGTGCCTCTATCACTCTGCTCAATCGTCACACATATGAACTGTTAGGCTCCCCACGCCTGTCTAAAACTAGCACGCAACTGACGGCTTATAATGGACACGATATTCCTGTTCCTGGAAAATGTACTTTGCCTGCCATGTATTGATCGCATAGGCGAACAGTGACTTTTACGGAGCTACAATCACGCGATCGTGACAACGTATTTGGCCTTGATTCTTTTGATTTGTTTGCCTTTAACGTTCACCACAATGTGTTGTCAGTGTCTGCATTCAATTCAAAAGACAGTGTAGCTAGCTTGCTGAAAGAATTCCCGGAACTCTTTTCTGAAGGTTAAAGCAAAGTTAACAATTCTGTTGCACATTTCTAGGCGCGCAGTCCGGAACCGCGCGACTGCTACGGTCGCAGGTTCGAATCCAGCCTCGGGCGTGGATGTGTGTGATGTCCTTAGGTTAGTTAGGTTTAAGTAGTTCTAAGTTCTAGGGGACTGATGACCACAGATGTTAAGTCCCATAGTGCTCAGAGCCATTTGAACCATTTTTTTGTTGCACATTTTACGCAGCAAGACAATGCTCAGCGCGAATTTTGCTGGACCAGATCTGTTGCCATTGCATTACGGGACAAAGTCGCTGCTGAACTTAAAGAATTACAAGATAATGGAGTTATTGCGCCCATGTCAGTTAGTCAGTGCGAAAGTCCACTGGTTTTGCTCCCCAAACCTTCAGACAGCATTCGCTGCTGTGTTAAGTCTACAATCAACCCATAAACTGTAATTGATACTTATCCATTGCAACGCCCAGAGGATCTCATGGACAAATTAGGCTCTGGACGTTATTTTTCAAAAACTGATTTGTGCGACGCATATCTTCAAATACCGTTCGATGAAGAATCTCAAAGTGTGAGTAGTAAACACTCATATGGACCTGTTTAAATATTTGCGTTTGAATTTTGGCAGTGCTTCAGCACCTGCCGTTTTCCAACGGTATTTCGAACAGCTGACTCCGCTAGTACCAAACTTTTCAAGCAATGCGGACGATATCGTCGTAGCAAGTCGTACACCTGAAGAACATATTACAAATTTACGTGCTTTATTTCGTGAATTGTCTGATGCAGGACTAATATGTAGACTGAACAAGTGTGATTTTTTTAAACCTGAGTTGCAGTATCCTTGTCATGTCATAAACAGTCTAGGTGTACATACTCTTCAGTCACCTTTGTTAGCCATACGAGACTTGCCAGTTCCTCGCAATCTCACAGAACTGCAGTCAGTTTTAGGGAAAATGAACTATTACTCGTATATTCGGTTCATACCGAATGCTGCACGAATCGTAGCTCCATTGCGTCGCAAGAATGTTCCCTTTGAAACTTCCTGGCAGATTAAAACTGTGTGCCCGACCGAGACTCGAACTCGGGACCTTTGCCTTTCGCGGGCAAGTGTAGAGCACTTGCCCGCGAAAGGCAAAGGTCCCGAGTTCGAGTCTCGGTCGGGCACACAGTTTTAATCTGCCAGGAAGTTTCATATCAGCGCACACTCCGCTACAGAGTGAAAATCTCATTTTGGGGAATGTTCCCTTTGTTTGGAAAGATGAGTGCCAAGTAGCTTTTCAGAAACTTAGAGATGGATTGCTATGATCGATGCTTAGTTCACTTTGATCCTGACAAACCAGTTGTATTGCAAGTTGACGCTTCCTTTTACGGAATTGGTGCAGTGATTTTGCACAGAATTGGTGATAAAGATAGGCCTATTCCTTTTGCATCAAAAGTCATGTCCAAAGCTGAGTGTAATTATTCACAAATTGAAAAATAGGCTTTGACTATTGTATATGGTGTCACCAAATTTCACCTCTACTTGTATGGCAGAAAATTCTACTTACTAACGGATCACAAGCCTTTGCAGTTCTTGTTTCATCCGACAAACCGGTTCCTGTACGAACTGCCCAAAAATTGCAAAGATGGGCTTTGTTGTTGTCTCAGTACCGATACGAGATTATGTATCGTCCGACGGCTCAACATGGTAATGGATACCTACTTTCACGTCTTCCGATTGGCTCTGATACAGATTTTGACGATTCTGCTGCATATTGTTGTCACATAGATGCTCAGGATTCTGAATAGCTTCAGTCTTTTCCACTGAACTATAAGAAAATTGCACAGGCCACGGAAGCTGATCGAGATCCGAACATTTTGATAACATACATTCGAACGTCTTGGCCTCTTTCCTTGCATAGCATAAAGAACACTGTAGTGCGCCGATACTTTTCACGTTGGCGTAGCCTCACTGTACAGAAAGGTGTAATTCTTGTTCAAAATGACAGTGGACAGGCACGTGTTTTTATCCAAAAAGCTTTGCAAAAAGAAGGGTTGCAGTTACTTCACCAAGCACACTGGAGGATTGTTCGAACGAAACAGTTAGCGCGTCGACACCGTACTTGGCAGGGTATGGACCCCAAAATAGAACAGATGACGTCACAGTGTCCCGCCACAAAACTTCTGTACTTGACCTAAGTCGCAATCGCCATGGCAACGTGTGAACATAGACTTTGCAGGACTTTTTTGGAACACTCGTTGGTTGCTTGTGGTTGACTCGTATAGCAAGTTTCCTTTTGCTCTGCCAATGAACCCGACAACATCAGGTCGCACAATTCAGGTGATGTCGTCGATTTTATGCCTCGAAGATTTACCTGAAGGAATAATGTGAAACAATGGCCCTCAGTTCACGTCAAATGGATTTCAAACATTCTGAGATCACAAAGGCATATAGCATCTAACTAGTGCACAGTTCCATCTACAGTCAAACGGCGAAGCGGAACGTTTTGTCAGAACCTTCAAGCAGCAGGTGGACAAATTTTCCTCCGCACACACCAGAGATCGCCGGCCGGAGTGGCCGAGCGGTTCTAGGCGCTAGTCAGGAACCGCGCGACCACTATGGTCGCAGGTTCGAATCCTGCCTCGGGCATGGATGTGTGTGATGTCCTTAGGTTAGTTAGGTTTAAGTAGTTCTAAGTTCTCGGGGACTGATGACCTCAGTCCCATAGTGCTAAGAGCCATTTGAGCCATTTGAGCCACACCAGAGATCAAGCATTGCAATTGATTCACGGCACATATCTTTCGCGCCTACGAGATGGACCATCGCTGGCGGAATGGCTTCACGGCAGCCACCATCGGACACTGGTCCACCTGCTCTACCCTCATCAGTATCCGGCGCCAAACGAAAGCCGCAAGTATCACTTCGCGCCACATGATATTGTGTTTCTCAGGGTTTTTAGCGGCAGCAGACGGTGGGCGCGAGGCGAGATCGTCCGTCGACTTGGCGCTTGCATGTATCTTCTTTCAGGTCCAGATGGCTAGCAGTGCCGCCATCAAAATCGACTTCGCCTCTATCAACTAAGAAGTTTTCCTCCAACTAATCGGTGTTATTTTCATTCGGTAACAATAGCCTTACCCGCTGTAAAATTTCATTAGGCATGTGCGATCACGGTCAATTATATCGCAGGCCAGTAGGCTGAGCAGGCCACTGGGCTGAGCAGCAGCCGCCAGAGGGTGTCATCACGACCCTGGGACGACCCCATGGAGACGGAGCCTTCGCCTCCTCCACCTCCACCTCTCACGTCATACCGATGGAGCTGGACCCGCCCACACCACAGCAGTCGGAGGCTTCTTCATGTGGCTCATGGCAGCAGGAGGTGAACACGTAACCTTCTGGTGGTTTTCCGGGGGACTCCGCCAGAGCGCAGGCCGGATGGCGCGGTACGGCCGGAAGCTTGACGTTCCCTGCAGCCACAGCTTCCAGCCCGATGTTGCGCCCACACTCCTGCCTCCTCCGCCGTGGTCGCACTTCCTACACGACGACGGTGCCTCGCTTTGGGGGGGGGGGGGGGGGGGCGTAACCACAAGCGCCGGAACGAAGATGAAGGACGCAAGGGAAGAGAAGGCGGTGAAACGACGTCGGCCAACGGTGCCCTGATTAGGACCACACCACAACAGGAGCGGCATCTACAAGAGGAGTATAGAAGCGCCGCTCCTGCCAGCCTCGGCCGCTCAGTATCGGCTCAGTATTCGCAGTGTTAGGACTGTATTGGACATTATTAGCAGAGTACTACAATAGCATTTAGTAGTAATCCATATCCATTGCTTGTTTGGACATTGTCTGTAGCAAAACATTACCGTTTACACGTCGCCCATCACTGGTGACACTTATTGTAAATACAAGTTAAGTATTGCCATTCTTCTTAATTGTGATAAAAACTATTAATGTGATTTTGCTTGACTTGTTGTATAGAGTTCCGAGAACACTATTAATGTGATTTTGCTTGAATGGTATTGCGTTCCGAGAACGCAAACGCATCATTCTTTAGGGATCATATACGAGACGAGTGGGCAGGACCCCACAAAATATTACGTGGTACCCTTTTCCCCCGTGTGTGGTTCGTGAGCGATTTCACTATATTCCACCAATTTCAAAATTATCATCAGTATTTAGCTTCAGTTTAGAATAGATTCTTCCTTCATAAATGTCTGTACACTTTCCTCCAACTAATCGGTGTTATTTTCATTCGGTAACAACAGCCTTACCCGCTGTAAAATTTCATTAGGCATGTGCGATCACGGTCGATTATATCGCAGGCCAGTAGGCTGAGCAGGCCACTGTGGCTGAGCGGTTCTAGGCACTTCAGTCCGAAACCACGCTGCTGCTACGGTCGCAGGTTCGGATCCTGCCTCGGTCTTGGATATGTGTGATGTCATTAGGTTAGTTAGGTTTAAGTAGTTCTAAGTCTATGGGACTGATGACCTCAGATGTTAAGTCCCATAGTGCTCAGAGCTATTTGAACGATTTTTGAACCAGTAGGCTAATTAGGAAGGGGGAGTTTACAACACCCAGCACGAATTCAGAAAATATTGTTCTTGTGAAACACAATTGGCTCTTTATTGACACTAAGTAACGAGTGCTATTGAAAGGGGTTCTCAAGTTGATTCTATATTATTGGATTTCCGAAAACTTTTGACACCGCTCCTCACAAGAGGCTTCTCATCAAATTGCGTGTCTATGGAGCATCACCTCATTTGTGCGACTGGATTCGTGGTTACCTGTCAAATAGGAAACCGGAAATGATCGACAGCAAAACTGTTGCCTGGCGTTCCTCGGGGAAGTGTTATAGGCTCTCTGCTGTTCCTAATCTAGATTATAGATTTAGGAGACACCCTGAGCAGCCCTCTTAGACTGTATGCAGATGGCGCTGTCATCTACGGTCTAGTAAAGTCATAAAAACATCAAAATTAACTGCAAAATTATTTAGAATATGTATCTTTATGGTACGAGTGCCAATTGACCCTAAGTAACAAAAGGTTTAAGGTCCTCCACATTAATACTAAAAGAGTCCGTTAAATTCTGGTAACTCGATGAATCATACAATTTTAAAGCTTATAGATTCAATTAAATACCGAGGGACTAGAATTACGAACATCATAATTGCAACCACCACCCAGAAAATGTTGTGAGGAAGGCGGACCAAAGACTTCGTTTTGTTGCCAGACAGTTAGAAGATGTGTCAATCTACTAAAAAGCCTGTCATACATTACGCTTGTCCGTCCTCTTGTTAAATGTTGCTGCGAGGTCTGTGGTCCTTACCAAATAGGATACGGGGAGGATATCCAAAAAGTTAAAAAGAAAGGCAGTTCGGTTTGTACTATCGAGAAATATGGGAGAGAGTGTCACTGATATGATATGTAAGTTGTGGTGGCAATCATTAAAACAGAAGCGATTTTCGCTGTGGCGAGATCTTTTCATGAATTTTCAATCACCAGCTTTCTCCTTCGAGAGCGAAAAAAATTTTTGACTCCGACTTACATAGGAACAAATTACCATCGTAATAAAATAAGAGAAATAAGAATTCGAAGGGGAAGATTCTGGTGTTCATTTTTCAAATAATATTTGAGAGTGGATCGGTTGAGAGTCTTAAAGTGGTTTGATGAACCTCCTGCGAAGAACTTAAATGTGATTAACAAAGTAGTCATGCAGGTGTAATGTAAATTTTACTCTTCCCCACTTTCTACCACTGCTTTCCTACATGATGTTAGACATTTGTGTACTATTCACGTTTGATGTTCACGTGCATACTCCAATTTCAGGTTGAGCTACTGATGTAACATTTGCGGTGTAAGTGTCGATCATGCCTCATTTGTCTCTGACGAACTTCTGCTTGATGCTTTCCATTCTGACAAGTTGCTGCTAATTAAATTGTGGTGTCACCGCCAGACACCACACTTGCTAGGTGATAGCTTTAAATCGGTCGCGGTCCATTAGTACATGTCGGACCCGCGTGTTTTCAAAGTGATAGCAGACCGAGCGCCACCACACGGCAGGTCTAGAGAGACGTACTAGCACTCACCCCAGTTGTACGACGACGTTGCTAGCGACTACACTGACGAAGCCTTTCTCTCATTTGCCGAGAGACAGTTAGAATAGCCTTCAGCGAAGTCCATGGCTACGACCTAGCAAGGCGCCATTAACCATTTCAAAATAGAGTCTCACTTGTATCATCAAGAATGCTGTATATAAATGATGGATTAAAGTTAAGTATTATAGCAGCTACGTACTTTTCTTTATAGCATTCATTACGTATCCTGTGTCAGACCTATCTCTAGGCTGCGTCAGTAACGCGTGCCTTTCGGCTACTTCAGTGTGGCGTAGCTGTCTTGTTACGCCACAACATAAATAGTAGCCTCAGTGGCCATACATCTCATTTTGCAGTAGTACTATATTAATGTCATTGAAATGTGAGCTTTGGTGAGGTTAAGATACTGCGAACAACACAGAGAAACGTTTACCCAACAGAAGCTGCGGAAATGAATTAAATCTCTCAGGTTTTCTATGCGTGATTGATCAAAGGCGGTCTTTTAGATGTTCAGCTGAGTTGGCGATTCCATTTTCCTATACAATATTACGAATGCCGATCCAGTCGTGTTCTTCACACATTGTGAGCTGTGTAATTATCCGCATTTGGTGTCTGGACACCAACCAGACTGTGAAGTACTGTTGCTGTTACGCCGTCATTTACAGGTGAAGTCGGCATCCGGCCACAGCTAAGCCCTTGCCGCGCGGGGTAGTCGCGCGGTCTGGGGCGTCTTGTCACGGTCCGCGCGTCTCCCTCCGTCGGAGGTTCGAATCCTTCCTCGGGCATGGGTGTGTGCGCTGTACTTAGCTTAAGTTAGTTTAAATTGTGCGTAAGCTTAGGGACCGATGACCTTTGTCTGACAAATTTGTCTGACAAATAGTTTGTCAGACAAATTTCCAAATTTCCTAAGCCCTTCTTTGCTTGTTTTTCCTTCGGAACTTGCAGTGTTATTTTGTGAAACGAATATCGCTCAGCGTTTTTGAACCTTAAGAGTTGAGATGGTAGACGAGACCTTAATAAACTGAACGCCGGATCCCGACCCTCGCTTAGGTTCAGAATCTCTGCAACGTAATGCGAAAAAAAAGTGCATCAAAGAGCCTAGCCGTAAGCGGTAGTCGAACTCTAAATTTATACCCCTGTCCTGCAAGCCACCTTACGGTGTTCTTGGAGGGTATTTTATATACCAGTGTCACTCCTCCCTTCCCTGGTCCAGTTGAGTATTGTTCACAGGAAGAACGATCCCTAGGAAGTCTCCGTTGCCCACCCAGCTAATCGTGATGTCTAATGCGCTGGTTCCGAACTGGGAAGGCGTGTGTATCCGCCCGGAGGATTAGTGTCGAGGTCCGGTGCGCCGGCCAGCTTGTGGATGGTTTTACAGGCGGTTTTCCAACTACCTCGGCTAATGCGGGCTGGTTCGCCTTATTCCGGCTCAATTACACTACATCGGCGATTGTTGCACAGTCTCCACATACGCGTACACCATAAGTACTATACCACACAAACGTTTGGGTTTACACTCTTCTGGTATGAAACATTACCGTGTGGGGGGGGGGGGGGGCGCTGGGGGCCGAACCGCACAAAATAACCCTGGGTTCGGTGTGAGACGGTGGTGGGGTGGGTGCACTACTGTGGCTAGTTATGAACTACTGAGGGATACGACGGGACGAAGCCTCTCCGTCGTTTCTAGGTCCCTGGTTTAATACACAGTACACAAGCCTCCGTTTGGTCTCTCGTGTCTCTAATTTTTATCTTATGTTTTTTTTGCGAGATACACGTAGGAGGAGCAATGTATTCGGTGACTCTTCTTGAACGTACACTCTCAGAACTTAAACGGTAGACCATACCGTTATGCAGAACCCCTGTCTTGTAGTGTCTGCCAGTGGAGTTGGTTGAACATCTCAGTGACGCTTTTGCACTTACTAAATGAACCAGATTTTCTGCTGCTTTTCTCTAGATCTTTTCTATTTCCTCTATCTAACCTATGTAGTAGGGATCCCAGACTGACAAGCAATGTTCAAGTATTGGTCGAAAGACAGTTTCTTAGCTACTTCCTTTGTTGGTGAACTACATTTTCTGAGGATTTTTCCACTGAATCTGTCCAACATCTGCATTACTCGAGATGAATTTTATGAGGTCGTTACACTTCAAATCACTCCATACCCATACTTCTAGATGCTTTATGGAAGTAACTGCTACCAGCGATTGTTCTGAAATTTTGTAATCATGCAGTGAAGAGTCTTTGTGCCTGCGTCTTTGCAATACTTTACGTTTGTTTATGATGAGTGTGCTGGCGTAGTCTGTCGCCAGCACACCAGGTGGCAAATAGGTTGTGAGAAGATCGATAGTAGGCGCAAGCAATGCGCCTATCAGGAGAGAACCTGAAAACAGACTTGCAGGCAACGCGCCGCCAACGCCCTCTCGACCACCAGTATTTAGATTGCCACTACAGGCTGGAGGCTCCAGTCACTCACCCAGTGAGTCAACGAGTCGAGTCATCAGTCGCAGCATAGTGGGAATCGCAGTCGCAGTTAGCTCAGCTAACTGGACCAGACTTCGCAATATTGTGCTGAAAATGGAAAAAGCAACTATAGCGAACACACTAAAGCTTACCTTTAATGAATTTACTGTGAGCCATCAATGATTGCCGTTTTTCTCTTATAAGCAGGATGTGTCACGCTCTTCAATCCTTTACACAAAATGTAACAATATCGATGGAGTCGTTACGAAGTCGCTCAGGCGAGTCGGAAGCATATCAGTTCGACCTCGAGCCTGCAGAGTCGCCACCAGCTTGTCACTTTGTTTGTATCACCTGGCTGCCTACCTTCAGCAACGGCAGGGGTCGAGCCCTTGGTACAATCTGCAGCTGGTGGGCAAGCTGCATCGAACGGCCGTGGACGCAATGCTCAGAGTCAGTCAGTAACTAGCGACCAGAGTAGTGTGCATAGCGGGAGCTGCACTTCACCCGTAGTGTGGCTAACGTGGACTCTTATGGAAGAGCTTGTATCACATGGACTAGCTTAAGATAAGTAACTTCTTGTTCTGGTTAAAGAACCCTATTTATATATTCGTGCAGTTGTGTTATTGGAAGAGGATACCGGCCACCAAACAACATCCTCTCCTTGCTTCCATGGTACAAGCCTACAGTGACCACAAGACGACACAAAAATGAGGGTCAATTGCCTCTCCCTGCATCAAGCGTCGATTCTCTGATGTTGTTCCTGTATTTCGCTACAATTCTCTGTATACTTATACAAGAGCATCCATCATCCCCGATAGAACTTCCACTGTTATCTAATCGGCCATTTAAATGGTTTGTGAAAAGTAAATGTCCCATAACACTCCCCTGGCGCACACCTGAAGTGACTTTTGTGCCTGAAGACTTCTCTCTATTCAGAGTGACATGCTGTGTTCAATTTACTTGAAATTCTTCAATCCAATGAGACAGTTGGTTTGATATTCCATTGGATAATACTTTGTTCACTGGGCGACAGTGAGGAACGACATCGGATGCCTGTTGTCTTTAGTTCAAATATAATTTATTTCTCCTTTATCGAATGTAAATATTGTACAAGTATAAACATTTACTAAAAACTGCGCTAGCAAAAATGGACTTTTTTGTCTGGTTCTGCTTCCAGTCCATTTGTTCTACAAGGACTACTGTTAGCATTATATCTCTTGAATACATTAACATTTCATACCTGTTTGTTAAGCTACAGAGCTTAGAATTTCCTGATACGCCTTGTTGAACACAGTACGTGGCAACAGTAGGAACAGTCATAGCTCTTACAATATTATCGCAGAAGAAGTCTTATTTCGTTTCACATTTTCACATCTCACAACTTATTTACCCTGTACCCTCCCAGTACAGACCCCAAGTCATAGCGCATTGTGCGGGTGGCGAATGTGCACAATAGCAAAGCTCATAGGATATGAAGAAGCCGACTGGACCAGACTTCGCAATATTGTGCTGAAAATGGAAAAAGCAACTATAGCGAACACACTAAAGCTTACCTTTAATGAATTTACTGTGAGCCATCAATGATTGCCGTTTTTCTCTTATAAGCAGGACGTGTCACGCTCTTCAATCCTTTACGTAAAATGTAACAATATCGATGGAGTCGTTACGAAGTCGCTCAGGCGAGTCGGAAGCATATCAGTTCGACCTCGAGCCTGCAGAGTCGCCACCAGCTTGTCACTTTGTTTGTATCACCTGGCTGCCTACCTTCATCAACGGCAGGGGTCGAGCCCTTGGTACAATCTGCAGCTGGTGGGCAAGCTGCATCGAACGGCCGTGGACGCAATGCAGATTTACGCAGATCCCATCGTACATCTTCGTCTTGTGCACCGTTTTACTGCCAGCATCTGATCGTACTAGAACACAACAGACAACATTGACACTAGGTGCAATAAAAGGCGGCTCTCTTTAAATGTGGACAATTGCAAAACCTGTAATAACGAGAAAGGTCACAAGATTAGTGGCATCCTTTAGACATGTAGAGTTTCTGATAAGAAGCGATTCGAAGTGCGAGGCACAGATGTGCTGGAAGGCTTCTTGGTAAACCGAAATGCATCCGAATTGCCAATCAATTACGGCACGCAAGCGTGAGCATTTCAGGCTCCAGCCCTTATTAAGTAGGCATGACAGCGGATAAGGAAAGCATTCGGAGGCCCGCTGATAGAAACGTAACAGGTTGTTACCGCTCATATGAAAGCTTAACAGAGATGCAACTTAAATGGGGATCTCTGCAACAAAGATTTTCGCAAATCTCTTTTCGGTATGATTTTGCGAGCCAGTTCCACTAATGCCTTGCTACAATTCGGCTGCCTCCATAGTCTAGAAGGTTAGATATTACAGTGCATACAGAGGCATATAGTCACTATTCGTTAGCCTGCATTTACAGCGAATTTCTCGCCCAGCACGAAGTCTCAAGTGATTGGAAAAAATGCGCCAAAGAAACTGGTATAGGCATGCATATTCAAATACAGATATTTAAACAGGCAGAAATTGGCGCTGCGGTCGACAATGCCTATATAACGCAACAAGTGTCTGGCGCAGTTGTTAGATCGATTACTGCTGCAACAATGGCAGGTTGTACGGATTGAAATGAGTTTGAACGTGCGTTATATTCGGCGCACGAGCGATGGGACACAGCAATTCCGAGGTAGCGATGAAGTGGGGATTTTCCCGTACGACCATTTCACGAACGTACCGTGAATATCAGAAATCGATTAAAAACGTCAGATCTCCGGCACCGCTGCGGTCGGAAAAAGATCTTGCAAGAATAGGACCAACAACGACTGAAGAGAATCGTTCAGCGTGACAGAAGTGCGACACTTCTGCAAATTGCTGCAGATATCAATGCTGGGCCACCAACAAGTGTCAGCGTGCGGCCCATTAAACGAAACATCATCGATATCGGCTTTCGGAGCTGAAGACCCACTCGTATACCATTGATGACTGCACGACACAAAGCTTTATGCTTCGCCTGGCCCCGCCTGGATTGTAGATGACTGGAAACACATTGCCTAGTCGGATGAGTCTCGTATCGAATTGTGTGTAAAGTACGGAGGGAATCTCATGACTCCATGGACCCTGCATGTCAGTAGGGGACTGTTCAAGCTGGTGGAGGCTCTTTAATGGTGTGGGGCGTGTGCAGCTGGAGTGATATGGGACCCTGATACCTTCAGATACGACTCTGACAGATGACACGTACGTAAGCATCCTATCTTATCAGCTGCATCCATTCACGTCCATTGTGTATTCCGACGGACTTGGACAATTCCATCAGGACAATGCGACACCCCACACGTCGAGAATTGCCACAGAGTGGCTCCAGGCGTACTCTTCTCAGTTTAAACACTTCCGTTGGCCACCAAACTCCCCAGACATGAACATTGTTGAGCATAACTGGGATGCATTGCAACGTGCTATTCAGAAGAGATCTCCACCACCTCGTGCTCTTACGGATTAATGGACAGCCCAGCTGGATTCATAGCGTCATTTCTCTCCATCAATACTTCAGACATTAGTCGAGTCCATTCCACGTCGTGTTGCGGCATTTCTGCTTGCTCGCTGGGGCCCTACACGATATTAGTCAGGTAAAAATAAATAAATAAATAGAAATGAGCGTTTTCCTTCATTCGCCGGGAGGCCCCTTGCGGGGCAGGTCCGGCCGCCTTGGTGCAGGTCTTATTACATTCGCCGGCCGTTATGGCCGAACGGTTCTAGGCGCTTCAGTCTGGAACCGCGCGACCGCTACGGTCGCAGGTTCGAATCCTGCCTCGGGCATGGATGTGTGTGATGTCCTTAGGTTAGTTAGGTTTAAGTAGTTCTAAGTTCTAGGGGACTAATGACCTCAGCTGTTAAGTCCAATAATGCTCAGAGCCATTTGAACCATTTTTCTTATTACATTCGACGCCACAGTGGGTGACCTGTACGCCGAGGGGGTGAAATAATGAGCAAGACAACACAACACCCAGTCCTGAACGGAGAAAATCTCCGACACCGCCGGAAATCGAACCCAGACCTGTAGGACGGCAATCTGTCACGCTGACCACTCAGCTATCGGGGCGGAAATTAGGCAGGTGTACCAGTTTTTTCGGCTTTTCAGTGTAGTATGTTGTGTGTTTTACGTCACATCCCGATACGAACGTCTAATTTGCAAAGTCAAGTTTTATTTGCTGAGCACTGAATAGACACCAACAACGATAACCGGAGAGTCTATGTCCAACGCAGACTATGTCGTTACCTCAAGACCATTAATGTGTGATTCGTAATAACTGTTGCGGCGTACTCTACATGACTGCCACACGGCTCCTTGCCTAGCCCCCTTTTTTAGAGAGGCTGTGTCCATTTGAAAAGCCAGTCACACGTGTGGTGGCACCCGCTAATTGCGAGCTGTAACGCCTCCGAGCCACTATTGACCATGATCGCTGGTGGGGATGTTAAAAATGTGCCTACCACAGGGGTCTATAAGTCACTCTCCCATTTTTAGTTCTCTCATAATACGCTTCTGTATTGTGGAAACGTTATCGCTGTATGTTGAGTTAATGCAGAAATGAACAACCTGAGACTGGAACTTAGGACACTATGATACCAGGCATTATTTCATTAGATATTTTTTTTACATCGAAAATGTGGCAAGGAGGTGAGTCAGGTTGGAGCTTCAGTTTTGACTGACCTTTTGGAAGGATATGTTGGATAATACCGTATTTTCACTGCAAAGGCGTATGGTTTATCACTGAGAGAATGAGCACAGCACATGCGGTCAGCTGAGAAAGAAAATTGGGGTGGTGTCTAATCGATGTTGAAGTTATTGTAGGTGCGGTGCGAGCTCTTGCTGACAAGACTGCCGGGGAATCATCTGTTGCTTTGTTAAAAAAATCACGCCATCGTCTTCCAGGGTAATGAGAATAGAGAGATCGAATTACATGCCTGCCATATCACTGGCAAAATACTGTAGTACCACAGATGGCTCGTTATAATTCATGCAGTCCGCCTGCTTAATGCCGACACGGTAGTTCAGCGTGTTCAGTCAGAGGGTTAGCTGCCCTCAGGAAAAAAAAAAAAAAAAAAAAAAAAAAAAAAAAAAAAAAAAACTGAATAACGGATCAACGGTGAACTTAAACGGGTGTCATGGGATATCCGCCCCGAACAAATGCGACGAACAATAACGAAGAAAATGAGATAAAATGTGGTAACGTGCTTGCCTGTCATGTAGCTGGTCCATATTCGATTCCCAGCCGTGTTGGAGATTTTCTCCGCTCGTCGACTGTGAGTTGTGTTATTCTCATTATCATCCCATCATCACCAAAGCGCAAGACGCACAGCGTGGCGTCACCTAAAGTAAGACTTACAACTCGGCGACCGAACTTCCTCGAATGGGGCTATCGATGCCACACGATCATTTTTTTTTATCATTCATGTGTACATGAAAGACGTGAGACTGGTTTGTTATTCTTGCTGTATACTACGATTTCTATTTATTCTTCAACTTCGTGAGTACTCGGCAATGCCTCGATACTTATTAACTGACGTGCTCCGCCAGTAGGGGTGTAATGTTATCCGGATTGTCACCAAACAACCAACGACACAGAAGACCCTTAGACGTGATACTAATATTTTCAGTTATTTGCCGTAAGACCAGTTCATCACCGCATGGGTAGAGGTGCTGGACATGTTTTATCCCAATATTTACCAGATAGGAAATAATGTGTGTACCGAGATCGGCTGGAACTGCTGCAACATTCCACACCACACACATTCTCACTTCATCCCCATGCCCACTCTGTGGGGTCAGTTATCAGGACTGTGACAGCCTAGCAGTCCCACCGGAAGCTGAGGATTAGACACTAATATTGCTCGTTTTCAATTATTTATACATGTTACGTCCTTTACATTCGCACCCAACGCACCCAATCCATAAAGGCACTGGTGAATGTCCATGGGTGTCCATAGGAACCTTCCCTGCTGTAAGATGGAGGGGGGCGAAGTCTGTACAGTTGCCATTTTTTAATCACATGAGTTGATCAGTTGCGAGACGTTTCATTCCACAAGAACTTAATTTTAAAGGTTGCGATAAAAATTTAATCTAGTCCACGGAATTGATCGTTATTCACTCATATTCGTTATAGTACAAGAGGCGATCAGAAAGTTTTCGCTAGAGTGCTTTGCTGCAGCGTATATCCAACATAGAGCGACTCTGATGCGGGTATGTAAACACCGACATATTGGCAAGGGATTAGTGTGGCATTAGTGCCTTTCCGACGTTCGTGCGCTAGATGAGGAAATGTGAACCATGGCGACGTTATTACGAAATCCTTCCGAACAGGACCAACGTGCTGTTATTCTTTTCTTGGCCGCCGAAGGACAAACACAGGTTGACATCAGTCAGAGAATGAAGACTGTGTATGGAGCAGCATGCCTGTCGATAACCACTGTTGTGGAATGGTGCGCCAAATTACATGCTGGTCGCGATTCGACACAATATAGCAAATATCGTAACGAAGAAGTTACGCCAACTCAAGTGGCTGATACTTGAGTACCCGTCCTGTAGTCCTGATTTCTTCTCGTGCGATTACGACGCCTTTGGTCCCATAAAAAAGCTTTCAAGGGCCTATGATTTCTGTCGGACGAGGATGTACAGCAGGCAGTCATGGACTTCAAGTAACAGGACACGGTATTTCACCAACGGGTATCTTCAACCTAATGTATTGGTGGATTGCTTTGCTTCGTTGATCACGGAGATTTTCACTGATTGGCATGCCGATTCTGGACTGTACGGCCTTAGAGGCATTTTGATCGCCCCTTATATTAAGATGAGGTATAAGTTCGCAGAGCCGGCCGGATTGGCCGAGCGGTTCTAGGCGCTACAGTCTGGAACCGCGCGACCGCTACGGTCGCAGGTTCGACTCCTGCCTCGGGCATGGATGTGTGTGATGTCCTTAGGTTAGTTAGGTTTAAGTAGTTCTGAGTTCTAGGGGACTGATGACCTGAGATGTTAAGTCCCATAGTGCTCAGAGCCATTTGAACCATTTAAGTTTGTAGAGTTTTTCGATAAGTTTAATAAACACGACAGATACACGTAACAGAGACTTGAGTCATCAATATGATATTGTCCTTCGCCATTTACAACAGTCTGCCAACGCTGCGGTAACTTTTCGATTCCGCGGCTGTAGAAATCACGTGGTTTTAGGCGAAGAACTCCTGTGTACCAAGTTTTATTGAAATTGCTCCACGCATTCCAGAGTACCTTGAAAAATGAGGACAGACATATACATACATTCTACCCTGAAACACGAGAAGAAACATATACGTACATTCGCACAATTATTCTCACTGTAAGCGCGTTCCATATCAGCGACGAGTAAATTTACTGTCTAAATTTTGTATCTTGTGTACTGAGCTTCCAGTACTGATTGCAATCGATGCTTTCATGAACCGGGATATGGAAAAGTCACCAAAGTTTTTTTTTGGTTCCATTTCACTTTCTTCTTGTCGTCCCCGGAAAAAGTCTTTTCTTCCCTCCCAGTTATTTTAATTTGCTTTCTCCTGGCGTCTGCGTGTCTTAAAGCCCTCCCTAGACTCAGGACTGCTCCGGAGAAAGAACGTGTTCCATTAACAGGGATTTGGTGGCCTGTTTTCTGCTCCGGAAGACTTTTCCGATACCGGAGCGCACCTCCCGTCCTCTGTTCACTGTCCGCCTCCGCGCCAGGCCGTAAACTAAATTTTGAAATTACGTAATTCCTTTAGCAGCAGGAGATAAACCTCGAGGATTATGCGAATTATTAATTAGTTTGAGTACAACATTCGACCGGTCGTCGTTTTTAAAAATTCTGATAACCAATAAAAAACAGGTTGGGAGAAACTGAACGAGTTGCTTGCGCTGATTTCTGGTCTGACAAAAACTTCTACTTGTGACCTTTAAGCTCGTTCTCATAGAGGAAACAGCAGCACAACACTTGACTTAAACTTTTGTGCTGTTTTCGCTTTAGTTTACATGCATTGTGGCAGTGCGCCAACATAATTATCCATGCTGCAGGTTCTACGAATTACATGATGATGACGATCATGATGAGGAAAAGCTGCACTGAGCCATTTTTCAGTAACACCCTGTGACATTTCCGACCACAGCGATCATTTTCATTTCAGAAAATGTATACCACGGACACTTGATGTTATACCTCTTTATTTTCTGTGGACTGTAACGGGCATTGTGGAGTATACTACTACTGTATCATTAGAAGGGGATATTATCGCAAGAATAAATGCTGTAACTGAAATATTGAGTGTTATATCGCACATGTTTCTCCATGATGTACATTCTGCAATGAAGTTTATAATCATTACGTCGAAACCCTTCTAAAATTTGGTAGCCCACAGCGCTCAAATCATGATTGCCGCATATGAGTTTACAGTTTCGCTCAACATATTAAACGTTTCACAGTCGCAGCCAGCGCATACACCTTGTAGTGATGCCTAATAGGTTGTGTAACGAATTAGGATGCGAAGTACTACTTGAAGAAACTTTGATGCCTTCACTTTGTTCCCACACAAGTCCCACACTAGGCATTTCCGGCGAGTTGTTTTCCCTTGACAAATGACTAGTTTGCCGTCCCGGAAACGTACTAAGCGTTATCGGTTTTTTTTCTCTATAAACCTAGTATATGAGTGCAAACATTTTAAACATTATCGTGCGTAGGAGGATAGTTTGAAAATTTCTCGAAATGGAACAGAAAGAAACGACTTACCTCAGTGAAACTTTTTTTTTTTATTTTAGTTTCCCTGTGTACTAATCCATTTTGTCCAGCGACGTTCCAATGTCCTTATACCATCTCGAAAATCAGATTCCTCCAGGCCTGAAAGTACCCGTTAGCTTCGGCTGCCGGTTTTTCGTTTGAAGAGAATTTCCGTCCACCAAGAAAAATTTTGAGCTCGGAGAAAAGGTGGAAGTCTGACGGAGCCACATCAGGCATATAAGGCGGGCATTTATGGCAACAATTTGTATGTTAGCTCATGTATATTTGCCATGGCAAAAGCACTTGTCTGTGGGTGTGCATTGTCTTGATGAAAGATGACAGTTTTCCTTGCCAAAGCAGGCCTTTTTTGACGTATTTTTTTCTGTAGCTGCCCAAAGAGGTTAGCTTAGGAATGTGATGTAATTTTTTGGCTAGTGGTAAGATAATGTACCAGTTGAATCGCTTTCTTAGATCAAAAAACTGACGACATGATGTTTTCGGCCGACCGTATTGCCTCTGATTTCTTTGGTAGTGTTAGTGGTGAATCAAAATGTTTACACTCCTTTGACTGTCGTTTCGTCTCTGCGGTATAGCAGTGGACACATGTTTCATCTGTGGTCACAAACCGACGCAAAAAGACTTGTTGTTTCTCTGAAAATGAATCAATCATTGTTCGGACATTTCCATTCTGGTACGTTATCAAATGTTCAAATGTGTGTGAAATCTTATGGGACTTAACTGCTAAGGTCATCAGTCCCTAAGCTTACACACCACTTAACCTAAATTATCCTAAGGACAAACACAACCCATGCCCGAGGGAGGACTCGAACCCCCGACGGGGGTGCGTTGTCATTAAGAGTCGTGGCACCCATCTAGCAGATAATTATCTCATATCTAATTATACTGTTGTACTGCCCGGTCAGACGACATCCCTACAGCTTCAGAAATTACTAGCACTTTCAGTCGACGATCCCCCATGACAATTTTATGCACTTTGCCATAATTCCTAGCGTAGTGGAACATCTAGGCCGACCACTGCGGAGATCTATCGAAGCTGTCTAGACCAAATTTAAACTCGTTTGTTCACTTGTCCACAGTTGAATATGAAGGAGGGGAGTTCCCCAGTGTGTTCTGAAAATCGGCAAGAACTTTCTTTGCCTTCATACCGTTCTTTATTAAGTGTTTAATCACTGCTGGAATCTCGATTTTTTCCGTCTTTTTGTACAGGAATAACAAAGAGGCGTGCTCACCACAGATCTCTAGCCAGAGCAGTGATGCTTCACGTGTTTACTGATAATGGATGACCTGTTATTACGTCGTTGCGCTAGCACTGACACCTGGTGGCGATTCCTCGAAATTTTCAAATTGCTCTCGTATCGTAGAGACTTGCACTGATGACACAACACATTATGACCACTTCAAAATATCCACGGGTGTGCTGCCGGTCTATAGTGTCCAACGGGCACAATATTTCGGCGATCATACATGTCGCCATCATCAGGTGAACTGACGGACTGAGCTGCTGTGAACGTGCCGGCACGGAGATCCGTACGCTAAGGCTGTTCAGAGGGCAGCCTTAGCGTACGGATCTCCGTGCCGGCACGTTCACAGGAGCTCAGTCCGTCAGTTCACCTGATGATGGCAGAAACTCAAGAATCACACATTATGACCACTTGTATAGCAGCGTGTTAGTCTGCGTGACATACATTCAACTTGTTTTCGGAGGTATGTGGCACCACATGTCTTCGCGCACATCAGACAATTCCCGTAAATTACGGGCCGGTGGTCTCTGGGCGCTAAACTGGTGCAAGCACATCTCTGATGTCTTTCATACGATTGAGATCAAGTGAATTCACCATCATGCTCTTCAAACCGTTGTAGCACGAATCTAGCCTTGTGACACGGACAGTTATCGTACTGGAAGATGCCACCACAAATGACGAAGGCATTGAGCATGAAGGGAAGCAGGTGATTCGCAGTAATGTTCGAGTAGTCCACAGCTGTCATGGTCCATTCAGTACAGCCGCAGGTCCAATTGAAGCCCACGTAAATGGCGTATTGGGATAACACTGCCCCCACTGGACTGTGTTCTTGACGCGATGCTTGTTCCGATCAAACTTTCTCCTGCATGACGGTCTGTCCGGAGACGACATCGACCTGATGTAAGAAGGAACGTAATTCACCCGACCAAGTGACACGGTTTCATTGATCCATGGTCCAGTCTCGACGATCTCGTTCCCAATGCAGTCGTAACTGATGACGCCGTTGGTGGTCAACGTGGGGTTCGTCTGCTGTGGAACCCAGTGTTCAGTAATGAGCGCTGAACGGCGTGCTCTGAAATACCTGTGTCCGCATCACATATAATTCTTGATTGTCCTTTATTCTTCATTGTGTTTCGTCTGTTGCTTGCAAAACTATATTTCCTTGTACATTTCCTACTTAATCACTAAATTAATAAAAGCTATTACAAACTTAGCAGCACATATTGACAAGTACACAGGAAGAAAATTATTCATACTAATATTATAAATGCGAAAGTAACTCTGTCTGTTACGCTGTCACGACTAATCCGCTGAAGCGTTCTTGTGACATGTGGATGGAGATAGCGCGAACGCCAAGGAAGAACATAGGCCTCTCTATAAAGTGTGTAAAAACGACATATTTATTGATTTGAAGAATATAACACGAAATATGGAACAATAATTAATCTCTGAAAAAGGTATTTAATCTATGAGCTTCGAACTTAACTATATTTGCGAAAATGCGTTTGTTGCTTCATATGTTCTGGTTAATAAAAATGGTGCAGATGGCTCTAAGCACTGTGGGACTTAACATCTGAGGTCATCATTCCCCTAGACTTAGAACCGCTTAAACCTAACTAACCTAAGGACATCACACATATCCATGCCCGACGCAGGATTTGAGCCTGCGACCGTAGCAGCAGCGCGGTTCCGGACTGAAGGGCCTAGAACCGCTCGGCCACAGCTGCCGGCTCTGGTTAATACGATTCGACGCAAATCATCTTCGTGTTTAATCCCTGCTTCCACGCTAATATCAGTCCAAAGCCCGTCGCATTTTAGACATTGATCGTCACATGTTTTTTACAGCTGCCGATACACCTGAACTCACAATGATGATGTCATTTAAAGACTGATCGACATATAAAGAGGCGTCGTACCTTTACATGTGGAACGTGGTAGGCTTTTGGTGATCCTGGATTTGGCTATGACCTATAAATTGACTATGTTAATCATAAAATAATCTTCTTAGGAGGACGGATAAAAAAATGTAGGCACTATAATGCATTAAAATGGGAGGAATAAACGGTTGGTACGTGTTGCTCTGGTGGCAAAATCTCACTTCTTGAACTAAATCAGCCGGTAGAACCCCTATAAATACATATGTACGAATATAATGGATTGACACATCTTTTAAATATTATTAAAAGGCCGGCCGGTGTGGCCGTGCGGTTCTAGGCGCTTCAGTCTGGAACCGCGTGACCGCTACGGTCGCAGGTCCGAATCCTGCCTCGGCCATGGATGTGTGTGATGTCCTTAGGTTAATTAGGTTTAAGTAGTTCTAAGTTCTAGGGGACTGATGACCATAGATATTAAGTCCCATAGTGCTCAGAGCCATTTTATTATTAGAACATATAACGCATGCTTTCAGATTCGACATAGAGGAAAATGACACAAACACATTCATTATGTACCTACATACCGGCACTGGATAACTTTTTAAACATACTTTTTTACACCGCTATATACACAGACATTTGTACATTACTTACTTACATGCTCACCATCACGCATCATAATAACAATACTGATATGCGAGCGCAGCCGTGGGTAGAGCAAGTGAATGATCTAAGGGAAAAGACAACCTAAATGTATACTGTCGTGTGTTATTATTTGTTTCAGTGATTGTGATTATTCATTGGTATGATTTGTGAGTTCTGATGATTAAATAAATCCAGGAAAGAAAGAAAGTCAGCACTGGTCGTAATGTCATCTGTCTTTTCTTTTTTGCATTATTTCAGATCTAGGTTTCAGCTGACAGTGCAGCTACACTAAAGACCCAAAGAAACTGGTACACCTGCTTAATATCGTGTAGGACCCCCGCGAGCACTCAGAAGTGCCACAAAACGACGTTGCACCGACTCGACTAATGTTTGAAGCAGTGCTGGAGGGAACTGACTCCATGAATCCTGCATGGTTGTCCATAAATCCTTAAGAGTACGAGGTGGTGGAGATCTCTTCTGAACAGCACATTGCAATGCATCCCACATATGCTCAATAACTTCATTTCTGGGACATTTTGTGACCAGAGGAAGTGTTTAAACTGAGAAGAGTGTTCCTGGAGCCACTCTGTAGCAATTCTGGACGTATGGGGTGTCATATTGTCCTGCTGGAATTGACCAAGTCCGTCGCAATGCACAATGGACATGAATGGATGCAGGTGATCAGACAGGATGCTTACGTACGTGTGACCTGTCAGTGTCGTATCTAGACGTATCGGGGTCCCATATCACTCCAGCTGCACACGCCCCATACCATTACAAGGCCTCCACCAGCTTGAACAGTCCCCTGCTGACATGCAGCGTCCGTGGATTCAAGAGGTTGTCTGCATACTCGTACATGTCCATCGGCTCGATACAATCTGAAACGAGACTGTTCGACCAGGCAATATACACTCCTGGAAACGGAAAAAAGAACACATTGACACCGGTGTGTCAGACCCACCATACTTGCTCCGGACACTGCGAGAGGGCTGTACAAGCAATGATCACACGCACGGCACAGCGGACACACCAGGAACCGCGGTGTTGGCCGTCGAATGGCGCTAGCTGCGCAGCATTTGTGCACCGCCGCCGTCAGTGTCAGCCAGTTTGCCGTGGCATACGGAGCTCCATCGCAGTCTTTAACACTGGTAGCATGCCGCGACAGCGTGGACGTGAACCGTATGTGCAGTTGACGGACTTTGAGCGAGGGCGTATAGTGGGCATGCGGGAGGCCGGGTGGACGTACCGCCGAATTGCTCAACACGTGGGGCGTGAGGTCTCCACAGTACATCGATGTTGTCGCCAGTGGTCGGCGGAAGGTGCACGTGCCCATCGACCTGGGACCGGACCGCAGCGACGCACGGATGCACGCCAAGACCGTAGGATCCTACGCAGTGCCGTAGGGGACCGCACCGCCACTTCCCAGCAAATTAGGGACACTGTTGCTCCTGGGGTATCGGCGAGGACCATTCGCAACCGTCTCCATGAAGCTGGGCTACGGTCCCGCACACCGTTAGGCCGTCTTCCGCTCACGCCCCAACATCGTGCAGCCCGCCTCCAGTGGTGTCGCGACAGGCGTGAATGGAGGGACGAATGGAGACGTGTCGTCTTCAGCGATGAGAGTCGCTTCTGCCTTGGTGCCAATGATGGTCGTATGCGTGTTTGGCACCGTGCAGGTGAGCGCCACAATCAGGACTGCATACGACCGAGGCACACAGGGCCAACACCCGGCATCATGGTGTGGGGAGCGATCTCCTACACTGGCCGTACACCACTGGTGATCGTCGAGGGGACACTGAATAGTGCACGGTACATCCAAACCGTCATCGAACCCATCGTTCTACCATTCCTAGACCGGTAAGGGAACTTGCTGTTCCAACAAGACAATGCACGTCCGCATGTATCCCGTGCCACCCAACGTGCTCTAGAAGGTGTAAGTCAACTACCCTGGCCAGCAAGATCTCCGGATCTGTCCTCCATTGAGCATGTTTGGGACTGGATGAAGCGTCGTCTCACGCGGTCTGCACGTCCGGCACGAACGCTGGTCCAACTGAGGCCCCAGGTGGAAATGGCATGGCAAGCCGTTCCACAGGACTACATCCAGCATCTCTGCGATCGTCTCCATGGGAGAATAGCAGCCTGCATTGCTGCGAATGGTGGATATACACTGTACTAGTGCCGACATTGTGCATGCTCTGTTGCCTGTGTCTATGTGCCTGTGGTTCTGTCAGTGTGATCATGTGATGTATCTGACCCCAGGAATGTGTCAATAAAGTTTCCCCTTCCTGGGACAATGAATTCACGGTGTTCTTATTTCAATTTCCAGGAGTGTATTTCCAGTCATCAACAGTCCAATGACAGTGTTGAAGGGCCCAGGCGAGGCGTAAAGCTTTGTGTCGTGCACTCGTGGAGGGTACACTAGTGGGCTTTTGGCTTCGAAAGCCCATGTCGATTATGTTTCGTTGAATGGTTCGCATGCTGATGGCCCAGCACTGAAATTTTCAGCAATTTGCGGAAGGGTTGCACTTCTGTCACGTTAAACGATTCTCTTAAATCGTCGTTGGTCCGATTCTTGCAGGATCTTTTTTCGTCCGCAGCGATGTCGGAGATTTGATGTTTTACCGGATTTCTGACATTCACGGTACACTCGTGAAATGGTCATACAGGAAAATCCCCACTTCATCGATAACGCGGAGATGCTGTGTTTTATAGCTTGTGCCCCTACTATGACACCACGTTCAAATTCACTTAAATCTTGATAAGCTGTAATTGTAACAGTAGTAACCGATCTAAGAACTGCGCCAGACACTTGTTGTCGTATGTAGGCGTTGCAAATCGCAGCCCCGTACTTTACCTGTTTACATGTCTCTATATGTGAATACGCATGCCTATACTTGTTTCTTTGGCGCTTCAGTGTATCATCTGTGCGTTATAAGTGCTACGGGACTACTTACAACGCAATGATGATCGCTGCACTGACAGTTGAAATTCAGATCTGAAAAAAAAGAGACAAATGGCATTACGACCGACGCAGACCTTCGTTCTGTCCAGGATTACACCGCTGTGGTGGGACACAATCATTCCCATGGAATCGAACACGATTATATAAATGTGTTGTCCAGAATATCGTTCCTTCGGTTGTCAGCACCTTCGGTTGTGACACCTAGTAGCGCTCTGCAGATTGTTATGTCTCCTTTAGTTCAATAGTACCGTTTTTTCCTGTTTAGTTCATTACTCAGAGCAGAATATAAATATTAACTTTTGAAATGAATAAGATACAGCGTCGTTAATTTTTTTAATTTTGTATCTGCTTGTAATTCTCTATAACATAGCGTTAAAAGTTTATATCTCCAACTGAAAATATCTGCACCTACTCAGAACCTTATGAAGGGACAGGGATGTGTAGTCTAAGAATTGGGTCGCTCTGCAGTTAGTACTTTTGCACGCATTTAGCGTCTTTAGGGCTATTACTAATACCAAAACCTTCAGACGTCAGACAGTTAGATCGGAAATCAAACGTTACATGTCGATAGAGTATCACCCAGAACACCTATATAGTGTGTGCTACGCGCTGTCGTCCATGTCAACGTACGTAAATGTTAAGTAATAACTGACCTAAGGAGCACAGGAAAGCCATAACTGTGAGCATTTGTCGTGTAGAGCTCCTATGGGGAAGTCAGTAGAGCGTTAGTTTGTCGTATCCAGTGTCCCTCGTTCGAGTCCCGGTCTTTCCAGTTTTTCTACTGTAGTACGTGTGAAACTGTTATATGAGACAAAATGTTCCTGACATGTTCCTGACCAGTCGGACTTTACAGCGCTGTTCTATTGGCAGTCTACTTTCAGTATGTTTATTTGAAAGAAGGAAGCCTATAGAGTACATATCCAACAACAACAAAAACAACAACAAAACAAAAAAACAACAACAACAACAACAACAACAATAATAATAATGAAAATAAGAATAATAAAGTAAGTATAATAAAAATAATAATACTAATAATAAACAACATAATAACAAAAATGATAATAAGTACATGACATTCAGGAATCAATATAAACACCACCACACACACACATTGTCATTCATAACCTCATGTGTGAAGCAAATTATTTTTGTACACCAAACACGTTTGATGAATCCCATATTTGCACAGCCAACCTGTAGACCGCAAAATGAAAGCTTGTACCCGAATGCGCATCTGATTAACGGTGTTGCTGACATCTAGCAGTCAATTATTATTATTATTGTAATTGTTATTATTACTGTTAATACTTATCCACATACGATGCAATTGTTTCTTTATTCTTCTGTTGAGACTGTTTATGTTTATTCTGTGAAACTGTAAATGTACTCTTTGGGTTTACTACTTTCAAATAAACGAAGTGGAAGTGGACTGCCAATAGAACATCGCTCTAAACTCCGAACGGTCCTTTTATATGTGACGAGCATGTTGTCTCATACAGCTGTTTCACACGTACTATAGTAGAATAATGGAATGACCAGGGTTCGAAAGCAGGACCTTTCTTACGACAAACTAACGCTCTACCGACTTTCTTATGCGACCTCCACACGGTTTTACCACACAGTTAGGATGTTTCTGTGCTCCTTAGGTAGAGTGTTACTACTTAACATTTACGTACCTTCTCCTGGACGACAGCACAGAGTACAAACTACATCGGATTCTGGTTGATACTCTGTCGATATACAACGACTGGTATCGATCTGACTCTCCGACACATGGCGGTTTGGGTGTCAGCTTTTCCGTTGAACCCACTTTGGTAAAACATGTGCGTGCCCACCTGAGACCTTTCCAGCTACGCAGAGATTTTCATAGGTTGTGTTACATACATACAGAGATTGTAGCGACAAATTTAAGATCAAAAAGCATGTCTGGGAACGGTTCGTATCAACGTTTCAAGGAATAAAAAACTGTCTAATGTTTTTAAATTCCGCCCTAAAATTAATGACTGCGATATACACTACTGGCTATTAAAATTGCTACACCAAGAAGAAATGTAGATGATAAACGGGTATTCATTGGACAAATATATTATACTAGAACTGACATGTGATTACATTTTCACGCAATTTGGGTGCATAGATCTTGAGAAATCAGTACCCAGAACAACCACCTCTGGCCGTAACAACGGCCTTGATACGCCTGGGCATTGAGTCAAACAGACCTTGGATAGCGTGTACAGGTACAGCTACCCATGCACCTTCAACACGATACCACAGTTCATAACGAGTATTGACTGGCGTATTGTGACGAGCCAGTTGCTCGGCCACCATTGACCAGACGTTTTCAATTGGTGAAAGATCCGGAAATTTGCTGGCTAGGGGAGCAGTCGAACATTTTCTGTATCGTGAAAGGCCCGTACGGGACCTGCAACATGCGGTCGTGCATTATCCTGCTGAAATGTAAGGTTTCGCAGGGATCGAATGAAGGGTAGAGCCACGGGTCGTAACACATCTGAAATGTAACGTCCACTGTTCAAAATGCTTTCAATGCGAACAAGAGGTGACCGAGACGTGTAACCAATGCTACCCCATACCATCACGCTGGGTGATACGCAAGTATGGCGATGACGAATACACGCTTCCAATGTGCGTTCACTGCGATGTCGCCAAACACGGATGCGACCATCATGATGCTATAAACAGAACCTGGATTTATCCGAAAAAATGACGTTTTGCCATTCGTGCACCGAGGTTCGTCGTTGAGTACACCATCGCAGGCGCTCCTGTCTGTGATGCTGCTGCAAAAGTCGTCGAACTGTTCGTGCAGATGGTTGTTGTCTTGCAAACGTGCCCATCTGTTGACTCAGGGATCGAGACGTGGCTGCACGATCCGTTACAGCCATGCGGATAAGATGCCTTCATCTCGCTGCTAGTGATGCGAGGCCGTTGGGATCCAGCACGGCGTTCCGTACTACCCTCCTGAACCCACCGTTTCCATATTCTGCTAACAGTCATTGGATCTCGACCTACGCGAGCAGCAATGTCGCGATACGATAAACAGTAATCTCGATAGGATACAATCAGACCTTTATCAAAGTCGGAAACGTGATGGCAGGCATTTCTCCTCCTTACACGAGGCATCACAACAACGTTTCACCAGGCAAGGCCGGTCAACTGCTGTTTGTGTATGAGAAATCGGTTGGAAACTTTCTTCATATCAGCACGTTGTAGGTGTCGCCATCGGCGCCAACCTTGTGTGAATGGTCTGAAAAGCTAATCATTTACATATCACAGCATCTTCTTCCTGTCGGTTAAATTTCGCGTCTGTAGCACGTCATCATCATGGTGTAGCAATTTTAATGGCCAGTGGTGTAGTTAGCTTAAGGCAAACACTGCTTTTATTGCACAATATGAGTCTCAGTTGTGATTGTCGATACACCTCCCCAAAAATATGTGGTGTGGCGTCAAACATTCCTGCTGCTGCCATAACCTATATGACCGAGGTAATGAGGCCTCGTGAACAGGACTCCGCATGTAGCCCATAAATGTCAAAGGAGTCAATGAGTGCAATCTTAGTAGCTAAGTGAATGGTTCTTCTCGAGTAGTCGCCCTTTCCCTGCAAATGATCAGAGACCAACATAAACAGTTTCTGAAATTATTGTTTTACACCAGTGTTTTCGTGTGGTATTTGTAAATATTTTTCGTTCTACACATTTAACTGCTGTATAATATATTACCGTGTTTTGGAAGATATTGCTAATTATTCAGTTGTAGAATTTCATGGTGCCTAAAATTCTGCATGTTTTTAAAACTAATTATATAACGTGTGGACGGAGAAGGCACACTACATCGACCGTGCACCATCTTATAAGGAAATGTGGTATTCACAAATGAACTGTGTTTCGTAAATGTTTTAACAATTTTGCGGTCTAGAAAATGTAAATTTGTATTAGTTGGCAATAGCTTCAGTTTCAAAAGGTACGCTCATGTTCAGAAAAAAATCAACGACTAGAGATAGGACGTTCGTATTCACAGAACATGTACATTTATATGTTCTGCAGAAATTATTACAATTTGAACCTTGTCGGCCCGCGGGACAACATCGATATCGCGGCGCAACACCATCTACCGGTAAAATGTGGCTGTAGCTCTCGTTGTTGCTACAAACCTAAGGCAATGGACCAGAGTGACTCGCAGAAAGGCAAGTGAACCGTACAGTCAGATCAGTGAGTTCGAAAGAGCGCGCACTGTTGGCATGAGTGAATGTCATGTGACCATCGGGGAAATTGCTGCTCGTGTAGGACGAAGTGTTTCAGCAGTGCAACGTGTGTGTGTGTGTGTACAGAATGGTTCACGGAAGACTAGACGGGTCAAGTCACACCACTCAGACATCTCCCCCCCTCCACGCCCCCCCCCCTCCAACCCCGAGAAGATCGGCACCTCATCTGAATGGCATTGCAGTCGCCCAATTCTCCGCCTACATCTGACGAATGTGAGGAAAAATGCTAGACGGCAATGATGTGTAACTGAGTTTTCTCTTTTGATGCTAGTCAATTGTTAGGATGAGCATTACTGCAAAGGGCATTTGATTCTAAAGCATTATGTCAGGGTGAAAAACACTAAATAAATTACTTTTTCTCTCTTGAAAACATGTGGGCAGGGTGGGTTCTTCCTTGGCTCGGGTATGAGGTAGAATGAAACAGCATTTTTACATAAGATAACTTTTATTGAAAGTTTTGTATAACCGTTTCCTTACTGGATGTTCTGGCTGGGAGAGCGGAAGCTGTGTCGTTTGCGAAGCTGCGGCAGCGGTGGCGTCTGATTACGCGAGGCGGTGTGTATCTCGTGTCGCTGTTTCGCCCAGTTGACTGGAGACGCGCCTCGTGAGGTGGCCCGTTTAATTATTGAGAACGAAGTCGTGAATCGGATGGTGTGTGCGTCGGCCAGCGGACCGGCGCGGCTGGGGAAGGCCAGTGTCCCGGACTCCAACAACGGACTCCAGCTTGCCAGTCTTCGGCTGTCAGATCTTCATCCCAGCTCACAGGTGACTGCTGATGTGAGGCCGTCTCCTTCCCGTCCTCACGAGTCACCCGGATACTTAAAAATCAGTCTTCAAATACCTTCTAACTTCTGTCTTCTGGCGGCGAGGCTGCTGCTTGCTATTCCATTACAGCGGCGGACTTGGTGCTTTTGTGTACGATGTAGTCTCTTCCTGCATGACGGTCTTCAGCGCCGAAACTGAACTGAAAACTACTCTTCCTGTTGGGCCCACTGCTTCTTGCGTATTTATTCACTTCAGTTCACTGGAGGTGAACGACTTCACGGTTATTGCCTCTTCTGTTACGTTGAAAAGCTTCTCGAAGGATCTTCGTTAACGTCGGTCATTGGCTCTTGGAATGTAGGCGAGGGCCTTTGATCACATGTGACAACTGAGAAACAAGTGAGCCGGTCGGGCGATGCCCTGACGGCTGAATCGACAGCTTCCGCTTATGTGGGGAGGGCGATGGCTTCTCCTGGACGTGCTGACTTCATGGTCATTGGCTCTTCAGTCACTGCTGCTCTGCCTGCTGTTTGCCAGTGTGTGATTCTTCTAAACTAAACTAAGTTTTTCATTTATTTTCTAATTTCACTTCACTTCACATAGATTTCACTAATTTATTTACCTATCTTAAGTACCACTCAACAGATGTGTGGAACAACGTCACTGCGGACAGGAATGGCATCAGACAATGTATTCAGATGAATCCAGGATCTGTTTGTTTGGAAACGATGGCCACATTTTTGTTCGCCGCACACAGGAGGAGCGGCATCACAGTGGCTGCATTCGCACAAGACATGCAGTGCCAACTCAGAGCCTTATGGTGTGGGGTACTATTGGGTACAGCCACAAATCATAGTTGGTG
Source organism: Schistocerca nitens (assembly GCF_023898315.1). Lineage (NCBI taxonomy): Eukaryota > Metazoa > Arthropoda > Insecta > Orthoptera > Acrididae > Schistocerca > Schistocerca nitens. The sequence continues at coordinate 845,654,656 of NC_064617.1, forward strand.
CGTTTCCAGGGCACTGTGACCGGTGTGGCCTACGTGAATGAGATCCTGCGACCCGTAGCCATGTCCTTTCTGCACAACATCCCAGACGCCACTTTTGAGCAGTACAAAGCACGACACAAGATTTGGTGTCAAAGGATGTCAGCCTTTTGCCCTCGCCCGCCGGATCACCAAACTTGTCACCAATCGAAAATGTGTGGGTTATGATGAAATTACGGGTGCAGCGCTGCGACACAATGCCAACCACCACAGACGAACCTTGGAAACAGGTGAATGAAGCATGGATGGCTATGCCACACGACGCCATCTGCACCCTATACGGGTCGATGCCATCACGCAGGGAACAAGTTATCAGGGCCCATGGCGGACCCTTTGTCTACCAGGCGACAGGTCACATGCTGAACCGAGGAGACTGAAATGCTAATCATTTCTGCAGAACATACTAATGTACATGTCCTGTGAATGTGAATGTCGTCGCAAGGCCTCTACGGTCGCAGGTTCGAATCCTGCCTCGGGCATGGATGTTTGTGATGTCCTTAGGTTAGTTAGGTTTAACTAGTTCTAAGTTCTAGGGGACTAATGACCTCAGCAGTTGAGTCCCATAGTGCTCAGAGCCATTTGAACCATTTTGTGAATGTCGTATTTCCAGTCGTTCAAGGTATTCTGTTTTCTTCTGAAGATGAGTGTATTTAACCCGTGTCGTCTTTGATAATACTTCAACGAATATTGTAACAGATGGACTGCTAAACACGGTATTGACAAGATTTTCTCGACTGCAACAATGTTAAGATTCAGTAGGATTTTTATTCCAAGGTACATGACCCTCTTGTATTGTGGAACACTTTTTCACATTTGGATACCCGTACTTTTCGGAGTAATTTTTGTAATTTCAGAAAAAGGTTGCACAGCATAAAAAGTAAATACCATCATTTAAAAATGAAATGTGAAAATATCTTAAACTTCTATTACACAGCTGGCTAGAGGTAAACGTCTGAAAAGAGTTCCACTTCTCTCGCCACCTAACGTACATCAATATTAAGTCATACAATTAAACATTTTATTTACTAAAAGGGAGTCACTCTAGACCATCTAGAAGTGTGTAATCAAAATGTCTAAAATGCCATGTAGCTTTATAAGTCGGCGTGCTAAGTAGTTAATTTCAGGGCATTTTCGATCCAGAATCTGGACATTTTTCAGTAGCCTTCCCAACGACGCACAATTTTCACCAACGGTGTTGGTATACTTTGAGAGTGTGTGTGAAAATAAAAGTCACAATTTGGAGCTAAACAACCACCAAAGCCCATGTGGTCGGTAATTGTGAAAAGCCTTGTAGGTAGGAATGAGACACAGAAAGAATAATAAGCGCTTCAGCCACGCCAGAGACAAATCTGAAGACGTTGATAGCGACTGGAGGGAACAAATGAAGTGACGTTAGCTAGATGTCAATATTTAACGGAGCTACGTTTGTTCGACAAGGAAGATGACACAAAAGAATGGAAGGAGGAAGAGGAAGCGTCTTGGAGCCCGCAATGTCGTGAATTTCAAGGACGAGCGAAGGATGGAACGGACGCTGAGAAAAAGAAAATGGGATTCGCAAAGAGGATTACTGTGTGAGCCAGAGGAGCGAAGAAAGCGGATTTCGGCGGAAGACCGTGCGGCCACCAACTCAAAGCTTAAGGAGTCCGAATGTACGGAATATAAGAAAAACATCTACATAGACGCTCGCGGCTCCTTCACAATTTTGGTGTTTACGTTTGGAAAACGGTGACAGCAACGGTGACCAAGCCTGACGTCACTGGTATGAAGGTTCGATTGCGTTCGTAGAAGTCCGGAGGAGTGATTATAGGATACGCATTTTCTTGGCAGTCTGCTGTTCTGTCAGTATTTACAGTTTCAGGATCGCACTGCGGGTCTGTTAATATTAAGATTTACAGCTGTCTGCACTTTTACACGAACAGTATCGGATCAGAAGTATCAGGACAACCCTACGTATCGTGGCGTTGACCTGTAGACATCAAGAGAGGCAGATCTGTAGATACCGTGTTATCAGTAGTGGAGCGGTAACAGCAGAATGGGTCGCTCGAATGTGAAATAGTCATTGGAAGTCACATAAGTAACAAATCCATAATCGACATTTCAAACGCTTGAAAACCAGCCAAGCTGGTGACGTGATCGTGGAGTGGAAATGCGCAATAACAAGCGCAGATAGAAGAAAGCCAGCCGGACCTCATACATTGATCACAGGGACCACCGATCACTGCAGAGAGTGGTTGCTAAAAATCATATGAAACCTCGGAAGGAATCATTCGTGAGTTTGAAAGTGTTGTGGCTGTGCCTCTTGGAATGTTTTGTGGTTCCTGGCTGGATGAGGAGAGGGTGGTATGACAGTTGTGTGGCCGGTTTCCTCTCACTACAACACAGAACGCACGCGTGGTTAAAATACACTTTAATACAGGAACCAACTTAATAGTTAATTTCAACAATGTGCAGTCCGACGTTCTGTGGCTAACAGCAATCAAATAACACGTACTAATTCTTGAATCTTGTCCGTTTCCATATCAGAACTATACAGGATGATTCACGAAGATATGCAAATATTTAGTATGTTATTCTACAACTAAAACTAAAGAAAAAAGTTTATCTAAACATAGGTCCGCAAATGTTTAGTTACGAAGTTAAGCTAATAAAAGATTTTACCTGAAATTTAGCAACTTCGCTAGTATGAGGCCATCGCACAACTGTACGAGCTTAAAGTAAAGCACGATTTCCATTTATTTTGTTGTTATTGATCTGGTGAATCTAATAAAACATGTCTCGGACATGTATCTGCAGTATTTTTCCAGAAAATCCAGAGAAGCAAAGACGTAATTTCGTACAATTTTTAATTTATTAATTACTTATTACGTTCTTTCAATGGATAATACAGCTAACTAACTCGTTTGAAGGCTAGGAAACGACTGAAACAACTCACTAACGGTTGCGAACAATGACATAAACGTTTCTACATTCTTAATGGAAAGTGAACAAATTTACATGTATAATAAACTTTGCTTCTCTGTATGTTCCGGGAAATTGTTACAGATACAAGTCTGGGACATATTTAATTAGATTCACCGGACCAATAACAACGAAATAAATGGAAATCGTGCTTTAACCTAGTACAGTTTTCCAATGGCTTCTTATTCGCGAGGTTGTTAAATTTTAGGCAAAATCTTTTTTTAGCCGTAACTCCGTAACAACAAATTTGCGGACCTATGTTTATACGTTTTTCTTGTGTTTTACTTGTGTGTGTGTGTGTGTGGTCTTCAGTCCTGGGACTGGTTTGATGCAGCTCTCCATGCTACTCTATCCTGTGCAAGCTTCTTCATCTCCCACTACCTACTGCAACCTACATCCTTCTGAATCTACTTAGTGTATTCATCTCTTGGTCTCCCTCTACGGTTTTTGCCCTCCACGCTGCCCTCCAATACTAAATTGGTGATCCCTTGATGCCTCAACACATGTCCTACCAACCGATCCCTTCTTCTGGTCAAGTTGTGCCACAAACTTCTCTTCTCCCCAATCCTATTCAATACTTCCTCATTAGTTATGTGATCTACCTATCTAATCTTCAGCATTCTTCTGTAGCACCACATTTCAAAAGCTTTACATGTAGAATAACATATTAAAATACAGGGTGTCCGCAATGAGACTCCAACATTTGAACTCATAAAATCTGAGAGGAAACACATTTTATTGGCAAACAAATACAGTGAAATCATACAGCAGCTCATCAAGTTTTCATACACGGGTGGACGGTTCAGTACACTTGAACATGGGCGCCACGGGTAGCGCGAAGAATATGAAGTCTATAATCGATTTCGTGTCATTTGTTTCGGAGTATCTGTTCTGTGACAGAGTTGATGACAATTCTTATGCGCTGTTTCAAGTCTCGCAGGTCCTTTACTGCTGTAGCGTTTACCTGGTCTTTCACATAACCCCACAAGAAAAAATCGAGGGGGGTTATGTCGAGCGAACGTGGCGGCTAAGGAATTGGACCTCCACGGCCAATCCATCGTTGCGGGAATGTGTCGTTTAAAAATTTTCGGACATCAAGGCTCCAATGGGGTGGTGCACCGTCCCGTTGAAACATCACATTTGGCTGCAGGTCTGTTATCTGTGGCACGGCAAATTGTTCCAACATGTACAGGTAGATGGCTGCATCCACAGTCGGCTCCTGAAAGAAAAACGTCCCAACAATGCGTTTTGTCATCAAACCACACCACATATTAACTTTCGGACTGTCGCGCATGTGTTCCCTAGGTGCATGTGGATTTTCGGACCCCCAGATGCGCACATTGTGACGATTGACAGCCCCTGACACGTGAAAGGTTGCCTCGTCAGTAAACATCACGCGTGATAAAAATGTCTCGTCCGCGGCAATGCGATCTAAGATGACACATGCAAATTATTCTCGCTTTGGTCGATCATCAGGCTCGATTTCTTGCACAACCTGCACTTTATATGCGTACAGACGTAATCGCTGAAGAAGCACTTTGTGCACTGTTGAACGTTTCATACGAAGTTCTCGTGCTGCCTGTCGCACTGACTTCTGTGGACTTTGTTCGAATGACCGCCGCACTTGTTCCACATGATGTTCGCTGATCCCAGGCTTACCACCACCATGCCCTTTCGCAACACTCCCAGTAGCCAAAAACTGATCACACCACTTGAACGACGGGGGGTGCTTTGTTGTAAATTCGACGAAAGTTTCTTTCCACTTGGGTCACCGATTTTGTCTCGGCATACCACCAGACCACTTGTGCACGCTGCTTCATATCCTCCATTTTGCTGAAACAATTGATTGCAGCTCCTCTACGGCCACTTGGCGTATCAAACTTGCACACCACAAACTTGTTGAGTTGCTCTGTCTGCCCCTTCAGGATTCACAGGTGCACCATCTGAAATGAGAAAGATATAGGATATTAAAATGTTGGAGTCTCATTGTGGACACCCTGTATTTGCATATCTTCACCAATCACCCTGTATACAATGAGTAACGTTCCCTCACAGCTATCTAAGGTGCCAGGCGACTGCTATCACTGTGGAAGACCAGAGCACAGAGCGACGTATTGAGGTGCCATGCGAACTGAGTCCCGATGCGGCGTACCTAGGTACTGAGCGAGAGATTGAGACAGCTCGGTCGGCGGCGGCAGCCTATATTCACGCTGCCCAGGGGCGTAGTCGGCGCATAGCCCGGGGGCATGTCTCAGTCTTCTGTGGTCACAGGCGCGCTTAGTTCAGCGCCTGCTATACAATGTTTCCTAATGCCGACTGGTGTGCTGGCGAAGGCGTACGCCAGCACAGAAAGGTGTACTGGCAGCCCTGTTAGCACAATGACTGTGTGTTAAGAGTTAAAAAAGAATAGGGAACAATGGCCAAACAGTTCCTCGTAGGCCAGTTATTTCTGTAGACAGTGTTCAGCGATGCTTGGGGTTGTGTAAAAACTGACGCCAACGGACAATGGATGACTGTAAACAAGTGATTTGGAGTGATGAATCACGCTATACCCTGTGGCAATCCGATGAAAGGGTTTGGGTTTGGGGAATGCCTCAAGAACTCCACCTGTCTTCATGTGTAGCGTCCACAGTGAAATCTGTAAGAGGTCCATGGTTAAGGAATTTCTTGCTAGCGCACTCGAGCAGATGTAATTTCGATGGATTGCTAACGCGCTGCCTGCGATATGTAAGCTAAAAGAGAATCTCAGACCAGGGAGTAGTATTGTCAGCAGTAGGAACTGTGTAGCAGTTGTAGTAGTAGTAGCGAGCAGTCTGGTGTATGGAGTTGACAGAACCGGTCGTGGGGAGCGATGGCGGTGCCTGAGCAATGTAATATAAGGTAAAAGCAGCTGCAGGCATATTTAATTTATTATAACTAAATTTGTACTATTGTTCCATCAAGCCCCATACAAATTTTTAAAAAAATCTTTTAATAATAATCCTTTTCATAAAATTAACTATTTGACAATCATTCATCTGAATTCAAAGAATTTACTAATTTCTGCAATCCATGGTCATCCCGATTATCGTAAAAAAAATAAGTCGTTTCCTTTTATACATGACAAATCTAGCGGCCAGTATTGCACTAGGCTGCGCCAGAAAAATTTCTTATGGGAGCAGATATATACGTGTTATCCGGCGACTTCATTGAGGTAAGAATATTCAATTTATTCAGAATGATCTTTCAGGGCCATGATGCAGCACTGCTGACGTCCAAAATTTACCAGTTTAAATTCACAGTCAATTATTGAAAGGTTTTAAGAGAGCCACAATTTAATTGAGAGGTTAGTCACGTTATTATTGCGGGGTTACGGAATATAATAAATCGTTGGGAGGTTACACTGAATGTGAATATTATATATATATATATATATATATATATAATCTGTGGGGAGGTTACAAGTGCACTGTAAACTTTCCCGGCATAGTAAATAAAAATGTCGTGTGACTAGGGCCTCCCGTCGGGTAGACCATTCACCTCGTGCCAGTCTTTCGATTTGACGCCACTTCGGCGACTTGCGCGGCGATGGGGATGAAATGATGATGATTAGGACAACACAACACCCAGTCCCTTGAGCGGAGAAAATCTCCGACCCAGCCGGGAATCGAACCTGGGCCCTTAGGATTGACATTCTGTTGCGCTGACTACTAAGCTACCGGGGGCAGACCCGGCATGGTAATTGATGATATTCATATCGGGTCTCCATACAGAACTTAACGTCATCTTGGCACAATGTTTCGGTGATCCTCCTGGGCGCCATCTTCAGGTGAGTAATTGTCTGGATCCCAGTATCAAGTTCACGATGAAAACTGAAAAGGATGGAAAACTTCCGTTTTTAGATGTCTTGGAATACAGGAGGGATGATGGGACATTAGCACACAGTGATTATCGCAAGCCCACGCACACAGACCAATATCTTCAAGCATCAAGTTGTTGTCTATCGTACCAATGCAAAGGGATCCTACGTTGGTAAAAAGAGCTTACACCATCTGAAGTACTTGACACAAGAACTGGATCATCTAAAAGCAGTGTTCAAGCAGAAAGGTTATACCGACAATCAGATCTGTCATCCATACATAAGAGATCGTACCTTCACGGGAACCAACAGAAGATACAAAATGTGGGTGGAGTTCCTATCTTTCGTGGGAAACATATCTTCAAAAATAGGAAGAATTTTAAGGAGATTTGATATTAAAAGTGTACTCCGACCGCCAGCTAAGACTAGAGTGCTGCTGGGCTCAGTGAAGGATAATTTGGGTTTGAGGAAGCCCCGTGTCTGCAAAATTCCCTGCCATTGCGGGAAAGCCTGTATTGGACAAACGATTCGTATGGTCTAGGATCTACGCGTTCGATCAGACACAAGTGATGGCACCTGCGTGGCGTTGTAGGGACTGTGTAGTGAAAGCAACTATTGAAATCCGGCTATCTGACAATGTTGTAAACAGATGTAAGGGGCATCCTTTAAGTAAGAGCTGGAACGCTGTTTTGTTTGACATTAAAACAACAACGATGTTTGTTTCGGTCATCAAAAGGTGCCAACAGTGTTTGATATCGATTTATCGTTTCCGCGAGTTTTCACCACCGGTGCGCTGCCGTGCTTTGCGCTAGAGGGCAGCTTTGTTCACGCACGCGAAGTGGAACTATAGTCGGTGAATAAAGGAGCCGCCGCTGCGTGTTCGATTTCAGTTCCGGAGAGTTAGTGCGACACCTCACTCACCTGAATATGGCGGCCAGGTGGACCACCGAAATATTGTGTCACGATGTAAATATCAGTGGAGTGCAATGTAGACGGTGTTACAGTTTGAGAGTGTTTTCGTGGTTAGGGTGTGATCCTCTTATTGCGCTTAAGAAGACGCTAAATGCGGAACGATATGAAGACATTTTACAGCGTTGTGTGTTGCTTATAGTCGAGGAGCAGTTCGAAGGCGATGTTTGTATCAGCACGACAAAGCAAGCCGTCATTAAGGAGCATCCATGAGGCAATCGTTTGCAGGCAATAACATTCCTCAAATGCCATGGCCTGCCGAAAATCCAAACGTGACACAATAGATGAGTTAGCAAGATCCATTTCGCTCCAGACCCCACTGTCTAACAAGATTACCTTCTGTGATTTCAACTGGTGAGAACTGGGCTGCAATTCCATCACAGATACTCAGAAACCTACTGAAACCGCCCTCAGGAGACTTCAAGCCCTCATAAAGGCAATATGTTTAGACAGCCCATATTAATGTCCAGTAATACGAGTGTCCGGATAATTTTGATCAGATAGTCTATGTTTGCACTGTTCTGCATGTGTACTCCACAAGCCACTGTGCGGTACATGGCTGGGAGCATATGTCGCACCGTTGTTATCTATTTTCTCTGCTATTATTATTCCATACATATACTGAGCAAGGGATAAATAACTGCCTGTATGTCTCTGTACCCTCCTAATCTATGTTACTGAACTCACTTCATGACTGCGCGAGATACACGATGGTAGCACCATAATCTTCGTCGAGGACAGATCCTTCTGAACCTGCCCACCAGGGTTCAGTGAGAACTATGTCAACCTTCTTCCAATGGTTTCCACTTAAGTACCCGAGCGTTTGTGTTTAACTTTCCTTTGGGCAATATCGACCTGCTACGACCCTAGCAGAGCGTCCCTAAGTCCATCCGCTGTCTGCTGCTATGCCTGCTTGATAAGGACTCCGAATACTGTATCGGTACTCTACAATTGGTCGCACTTCTGTCGTACACGTGATTTCGTTGACGTAGACATACGTTCGCAGAACCCTTCCCGCAAATCTAACTCTTCTATTCGCCTTCTCTAACATTGTTGGTACGTTAACCTTCAATTTCCTATCGCCTCTTATTACTACTCCTAAAACCTTTTACTGTGAGACGTGTTCTAGATGTTCACCATTAGTCGTGTAATCGGTTACTGTCGTCTTCCTTCTATTTGCTATACACTTTATCGTACATATACCAGCATTTAAAGCGAACTGCCATTCATGACACCACGTGGGAATTTTGTAGTTTCTTATGATCTCCCAACAACTATTCTTCCCTGTACACACGAACGTCTTCAGAGAAGAGTCTTTACTGCTGCTGACACTGTATGCGAAGTCCATTATGTGCATTGAGAACATTAGAAATCGTATTACCTTTCTTCGGAGAACACGCAATGTTATTCGTTTTTACGGAACATTCGCTGTCCAGTATAGCGTAATGGGTTATATTTGTCAGACATTCATCACATTAGTGATACGCCCTCGAAGATACTCCGTATGATACACTGGTTAGTGGACTGTGATATGGCAGGACGTCTAATATGTTTCGGAAATCTAGGAGGATGTAATCTACCTGTGCAACTTATAACAAAGTAATATTGTGAGATTCAAATGTCACATGTGTCATCATCAGTTTACCAAAAACTAGGATCCCATCACTTTTTTTTCTGCAGAGTTCATAGCAACTGCAGTTACACAATACAGGGTTAATGTCCATTGGACTAACACGTAATACTAAAGTATTTACGAAAATTCTATACATTTCCAAATTAGTTCGCAACATATTGAAACATTATTTGTACTTTTGAGTGTAAAAGTTTTTAGTCATAAAAATTAGTTACCTACTAGATTTCACTTTACAAGCATTGTATCAAATGTCATAATGTTCGAATATTTTTCCAATATACGGGTAACTGTCCTTGTTGTGTGCGTGGGGTTGATATGTGTGGTGTCACCGCTAGACACCACACTTGCTAGGTGGTAACTTAAATCGGCCGCGGTCCTGTAGTACATGTCGGACCCGCGTGTCGCCACTGTAATCGCAAACCTAGCGCCACCACATGGCAGGTCACAAGACACGGACTTGACCTCGCCCCAGTTGTACGGACGACATAGCTTGCGACAAGACGTATCACGTCTTCCTCTCATTTGCCGAGAGACAGATTAAATAGCCTTCAGCTAGTCCATCGCTACTACCTAGCAAGGCGCCATGTGTATCATTGCTAATTGCTTACTACTATGCAAGAGATGTATTTCAACAAGAACAAGACTACATTAAAGTTAAGTATATTAAAATCTCTCTTCTTTTCTTTATAGTTTTCATCCAGTCTCCTGTTTCAGAAATTACGCCCGTCTGCGTTAGTTTCGCGTGCTTCTAGCCACTCATTGTGTCGCGACTTTAGGGAAGCGACACAACAATATGAGATTCTGTTATTCTGCGCAACGCATTAATCTGAGATGTACCCTTTACCCTGTGGCTCCTGCAAGATGCAATTTCTACCCCCACACTACTACAGAAGTCAGACAGACGCTCCTAACGTTCTAAAGAGAAATGCCTGAAAAACTTTCAGCAATAAATATCTTCTGGAGTCGTCCGCTGTAAGCAAATGACACAAAAATTCACAAAATTTATTACGTAACTAGTGGGATACTTGGGTACTGGAGTAGTGCTAGTTAGTGTAATAAAAACATGAAACTAACGAAAGTTATTATTTATTTTGCAAAAATTCACAATGGCACTTTTAGTTATGAATTGAACCAGTTATATCCTGGTTCTTTTTGGAATGTGAAGTTACCTCTCAAGGATACGATTCGCTAATGAAATTTCTATTGTTGACTTGGCAGAATGGCTGAGAGCCGCGACTACTCAACTTGAATAATTATCCGTTAGAATGTTGCTAGGTAGGGTCGAAGCTGTCGCGTGTGAAATACAGTGAAGTGCACTGTCGTGGAGGAAATATGGGGCTCGCAAGAGCTGTTGCGCACAATACCGTAAGCTGCGATGACTGCTGCCTGCGCCGCTCGCTGCTGACAAATAAGATAATTCTCGTTCTATCTGGATTGACCTTCGCAAATCAAACTCTCCCTATGCCTTGATGAAGTCAAGGATTCCTATTCGGCCCTAGTCTAACTATTGGCGTGGTACACCGGTCAGATAACCAGTCCACCGCGATGCCACTCAAAAATTCGCTCACAGGCGTTTAACAATAACTCTGTCCATTCACACCACACAATAAGTGTGTCGGCCAACACAGTGAACAACGCTTAATCGCAAGGACTCAATATAGAGAGTCGCACTTTGATTCGCTCTCGACACAGGTGCTCACCCAGTGAAGTACTGAGGAGAGACTTGTTCCTCGCTCTAAGAGCGACAACAGAATGGCGCCTCTCCACGCCAGACGTGAAGGGGTATATCTTTCGGTCTCTTCCATTACTCCTTCAGCTCAAGGCATCAGAAATATCGTCTGCCAATCAGCATTGTTCTTCTAAAACGGGAGAATGACGTTTCGTTTAAGGCGACCAATCCGAAAATATGTAGTATTGGCGTTTGGCGTTTGCTGTCTCCTGTGAAAATCTCTGAAACTGCGTGCTATGTGTAAAGAATGCGTAGGCTGGCTGCTCCCACACAATGTAGCGGAATTTGCTTATAAGCTGAACACGGGGTCGTTCCTCCTTTCCCTCGGGCGAACGCTGTCCACTCCACAGGCGGCCACCGACCGACATAGATGGGTTGGGACTGGCCTCCTGGCGTGTGGTTGCCTCTCTCGAACTAAAAGCTCCTGTGACAATCGTGTCTGGAATGTATGTGTGTACGCCATCCTCGAGTATTTCAACCACGGTGCACACTTGCGATTTATTAGTTATTTGAATATCGTTTACATGAATTCATACAACATTGACTTTACCTTATCGAGTTTTGGTTCGAATGAAGCGTGTTGATGTGCGGAATATGATTGTGAGGGCGGAATATGTAAGCAATGAAGGTCAGGAGACCACGACGTCTTACATTGTCACAAGACTAGCATCCTGCTATAATGGTTTGACGAGCACGACAGTGAACTCACGTTAATGTCTTGGCCACCAAAGTCGCCTGACCTAAACCCGATAGAACACGTCTGGTACGCTACGTGATGACAGCTCTTCTCCCACAAACATGCGACCCGTGATTTACGAGATTTGCGTGAGTTGTACTGGGTGGGTATTATTGAAGAGCAGCTCCTCACGGAGGTCCAGTATGGGCTGTAATTATCATATGCTAGCGAAAATTGGTAGATATTCTAATGCGTTAATGCGGAACCGATTTACGCTGAAAAAAGGTAAAAAGCTCCAATTTTGGCCACCACGTGCAAATATGGCTCTCAGAATGCAGGGAGTTGTGCAGAAACGACTCCATATGTAATGGGTTAGGAAGGGGACTTGGGCAGACATGGACGAACAAGTGAGAAAGGCACAATGTTGATTTTATTATAAACCTCCGCTTACACAATTTGTTCTATATTAACACCGGCGTCATCGACGAGATGCTGCATTCCTAAAACAATGTCCTTAACAGCTGATCGCAGCAGTTCCGGTGGAATCTGACCAAGGTATACTGGCCGCCAGATCAGGTAGAGATCGAACGTGTCTTGGTAAACACGTTCTTTTAGATATTCCCAGAGCCAAAGGATCACATGGATTCAGATCAGTTGATCGTGCAGGCTATGAATCTGGAAAACTTACAGAGATTACACGTTCCTGTTTTTCACTGCGCGAGCGACTTGAAGTATTGCCCTATCTTGCACGAAAACAGAGGTTTCCACACAGCTGTGCTCTTCCAAAGCAGGAAACACAAGCTGTACAAGGAGGTCTCGATAACGTGCAGGCGTCACTGTACTGGGTGTATTCTCTTCAAAGGAGAACAGACCGAGAATAAAGGTGCTTGTGAATCTACACCACACGGTCACATACGGAAAGTGCAATAGCTCTTCATGCATAGCACGCGGTTTAACCATAACCCAATATGAGTATTCAGTGCACCCTATAGTGTAAAATGTGCCTCATCACATCGTAGAATATTGTCTGGTCACACATCATCAACTGCGGTCCGTGCCAGAAACCGAAAATTCAGAACGCTGCTGCAGATCGTGAGGTTCCAGTTGGTGTACCATTTGGATCTTGTTCGGGTACTAGCGTAATATAGACTGTAACCTCCCCCTCACTTTTCGACCTTAATGACAGTGAAAAATTAAACCGCGTGTACCTAATGGGAACTTTGGAAAAGCAATCGTCACCGAAGTTAATCTGTCGGTAAAGAGGGAGGAAAGGGTTACATCTAAATGAAAGGAAAAATGCAAATGAAACTGGTGGAAATTAATTTTAAAAAGGGGTAAAGTTAATAAAGAAAGTAAATGTGCGGCCGTTACGTCAACAATTAACTAGCGGTAATTAGATATTTGAGATTTGGGGGAAATCACGGTCGCCTGTCCTAAGGACAATTACTATAGTAACTGAAAAAGAAAGGTTATTACACATATAATTAGCACTAGAAGCGTGGCAACTGAAGGTTGACACGTGTAGTGTGAAAACTGAAAGTTTGTCAGAAGTAATAAATTTCGCTACACTCTGACTTAATTTAGCAAAAGAATTAATAAATCCGGAAAATCGAAAGTTAATTTAGTGACTGAAGTTAATAGTGAGCTTTCTTTCTGAAGCACATCGAAATCCAGCAGAATACGGTTAGCCTTGGACTACCTCAACAATCATTTCAAAAGCAACTTGACTCTACGCAATTTAGAAACAAGAGATTTAACTTTGAACTTGAATTAAATGATTCTGAATAATTAACAATAGTAAAATTTAGTACGTACCAAGCTGAGCTGCAGTCACAAGTAAGCTAAAATATGCTAACAAAACTCGCACTCTTAATTTGTGCTTGTGTAATCTAACTATTGTAGCCAGCTATGCTTTAACTGCACTTTGAAACTAAAGTAATGAAATGCAATGACAGTACTTTAATGCTGGCGTCTGAATTTCAACGACACTCGGATTCATTTCGGAAAGGGAAGGGACCCTGCTTGGTAATGCAATTGGGACAATGAGCAACAAAGGTTCATGCTAAGTTGCTGTAATTTTGCGAGGCAAATGGAACAATTTGAAAAGCTGAGGTCTGCCATACAGTTCTGAAACTTTACGTGCTTTTAGTCTTCCTTGTTGGTTGATTGAAGGTTTGAAGCCGTCGATCGAGGAGGTGGCGACAGTCACTCATTGTCGGCCGTCGCTGTTGCAGAAGCTGGATGTTGGCGGGCCTTCTTCTCGACACGGTCACCAGGCGAAACGGGCTCTTGATGTGCGCCAGCTAATGCTTCCCGTCCGCAACACCATGTCAGAAACTATCATCGCGAGTCGAGCGCAATTACATGCTGCTAAACCCCGAAAGCGCGGCAACTCGCGGGAGCGTCACACCACACACCTGCTCCACTCGCTACTCCAGCCAGACTCCAACTGCTCTGCCCGCGCTCCACGCGGCAGAGTTAACACTACCAAAGATCCTACACACTTTGATTCTTCACACGACCTATCGATGTAATCGTTCGATAGCAGTTTTCCCTAGGCAAGACCCAGCGTAAAAATACAAATAATATTTACGAAACAAACCAATTATACACCGACATAAATGCATACATACATATATATATATATATACACATATATATATATATATATATATATATATATATATATATATATATATATATATATATATATATACAAATAGTAAAACAATTACAATATATAAAGGCACAGAAATGTCATATATTCAGGTAACAAATTAAGGAAAAAACTTACAGTACAACAGATGGAAATAGGAGGATATGCATTTCCGGCGTTACACGTGCCCCACATTGTCTGAGGATGTTCGTGTAACCTAAACAGACTCAGAAAATGTCCCAAAAAATAAACAGCGGAAATGCATATGCTCAAAACATTATCAAAATTTAGCATTCGTCTAATTAAGCATAAATCAATTTTTAGACCATAAAAATTGAGTGGAGACAGTCCTAATCTTATTCCACTCTGTCATCTTACACAAAATAAAACAGGTTGACGACATATTAAAATTCATAGAAAGCATAGAAAATGGTTTAGCTATTCCAAAACCATTAAAATTCGTAACACTATAAGAAATGGAATACTATTTGCAAAATTAATTAGAGTACATGGTCATAAAAACAGGTAGATCAAAATACGCAAATTAATTATTAATTACATAGAATACACATTTTATATAACCTTTTCATAATTATTAACTCGTCATGAGAGTCCACTTAACGCTAAACAAGAAAATAATATACAGTAGATCGACAAAAACATAAATATTGACAGCAGAATTCTTTCACATCAGCTGTCCGGGAAGAAAAACAACTCCGCCTTCCGTACTCGCAAGTACAAAGAATGCCGACAGCGGCACAAGAGCCGACAGCGAGCCAAGAGCCGACAGCGGCTCCACTTTGCCAGTATTGTTGCGCCCGCCTGTGCGGCACGCTTGATCTCACTCGCCTGTGTAGCGGCATTTCCAGAACGTCCGTTTCACTGAATTCTTTAGGAAAACTCACTCCCGAGTAATCTCAAGGAGTCCCTTAATACTATCACAGTGGATAACCCAACACTGTCCATCATCACACGCATGTACTAGCCTGAAACTTAAAACAGCGTCTAAGTACATCGGCAATGACTAGTAAAACACACATTCATGAAATCTGACAGCTAGTTACAAAAGCATATTTACATTCCTTAATCTACTGTGACTCAGCTGAAAACTTAAACTAGCAGCTTGGATTTTTCAATTGGTTAAAACGTCTGATCAAAAATTAATTACTTGTTAATTTACAAGTTCTTTAATGACCTCTAGGTCAGGCAAAAGCATCGCAACATGGCACATCCTTAAATCTTACACTCTATATTACATACTGTACAAATTACCCATTCTGTGGTATTAATCAATCCTAGGTTGGTACAATTTCAAGTCTACAATATTCCGTATACCTAATCGTTTTCCAGAGCTTGGATACTCTAAGCAATAAGCATTTGTGTGAGGTATACCAATGACTTTATATGGTCCATTATAAACAAACTTAAATTTAGAGATTTCATTGTCTATCTCGCTCGATTTCTCATGAGCTTTTACAAGTACTAAGTCTCCGATTGCAAACTTAGCAAAACGCGCTTTAGCGTCATGACGACATATGCGAGCATCAGCTTTTAGCTTCATTACTTCTCGCAAACGATCTTTTTTCACACCAATACTAATGTCAATCCGTGGAGTGAATTTGATTATCTCGTCCAATTCACTTTCTACACTTTTGTCAATGCCGAAATTCCTCACGTTACGGCAGTTCAAACTCATTCCTACGTCAATGTCATCCGGCCAGTTAACAATGTGTATAGGCTGGTATTGCCTATGCACACCGTCTCCTGCCTCGTCAAAGCTAACTACTATTGTTTTATCTTGTGACGTACATGTCAAAGTTTTGCTTTCGCAATTAATCACTGCACGGTACTTTAATAGCCAATCTAACCCGATAATTACTTCCGTAGTTAAGTCTGGCACGACGACAAACTCTTGCTCAAATCGTGCCCCACATATCTCGAAGTTGACAAAAATCTGTTTTGTGACCGGTTTACTGGCCTTCCCAGTAGCACCGATAATTTTCACTCCTGTTACTGGCATAACTACGATACCAGGTCTGTCTTTCAGTAACTCAAATATTTTCCCAGATACAGCACTCAATTCTGCACCGGTGTCAATCAACACGTTTAGTTGTAGGTCGTGCATATTAGCAGACACTACTATCTGTCTACACTTGTCCTCGACTGTTTCTTTATTTTCCCACAGTAAATCCTCGTCTATATCCAGGTCATTCCAGAAAAAACCATCCGGCTTTGATCCTAAATCCGGTTTATCTGGCGGCTTTTTCAGCCTCTGTTCACATACAGTCTTAATTTCAACACGTCTGTCCTGAGGCTTAGTCTGTAGCTTCGCCTCCAATACCGAAACCTTTTCCTCTAACTCGTCAACTAGTGAGTGTTGCCCTGCTATCATTTCACTAATTGTCACCTTCGTTGATTCCACTTTGGCCAGATTGATATCATCCGCCAATCTACCTGAAGGAATGTGCCCAGTAGTCTCTGCAATTACTTCCGCTAGATCTGCGCAACCCACACTGCTATCGTCTGACCGTATAATGTCAGCTCTAACCTCATACACGCTGTAATCCACATTCTTTTCTACCAATCGTGTCCGGCTATCACTAAAATTTTCGTAATCTTTCTCCTCAATACTTTCGCAATGTTTAAACTGGAGTTTTGCGTCGGATGGGTCGGCTACTTCTACCACTGTAACTTTCGGTAAAGTCTGCCGGTTAGGGCCAGAACTTTCCGTTACTACTTCAACAGCCAACTCCTGCGGGACGAAACACGACGAATCTTGCTCGTGCTCCCCATTAACATCAACTATTTCTAGTAAAGTCTGCCGGTTAGGGCCAGAACTTCCTATCACCTCACAAATACTATCTTCCTGTGGGACGAAACGCGGCAAATCCTGGCCGCGCTCCCCATAAACGCTTCTCCCATACAGACCCCAATAATCTCTCAGTTCGTCGTATAAGCGACTGAACTGCCTTAACCAGACCTCATCCCTCTCTGCATCCCCTCGCTCGATGACGGACGTTTTATCCGACATCTGATCTTCTCTCAACACTTGCGAATCATTCTTAAACTCAATCCCCAGTTCCGCTGTGGGTATTACAGCTGCCACTTTATAATCGATTTCCGGAACACTACTTAAATTGTTCTCACTGACAGTGAATGTACTTCCCACTGCCGTGTATACAGCTGATTTACTACTTGTGGGCGCACTCCTTTCTCCTAACACTGGCACACTCTCCCGCCGTTGATTATTCCACACGGAATTTTCATAACGACGACACCTGGGTTTTCTACTGTTATTGGGCCGCCAAAATTTCTCCACGCCCGGTCGGCCCCTCACCGGCGCGGCTAATGGTTTCCCTGTCTCGTCCCAGCAGATACGCTCCCCGGATGCTGCTGAGGCGGCTGATCACACACTCTGGCGTTATTACTATTCTGCGAAGCCCGTATCACGCTAGTATGATACTGGTTTCCGTCATTCCTGTTATTATTTGCAGTGTATCGATTGTCATTACGGCCCGAACCACTATTGTTATTGCTGCCAAGATTGCGGTATGCATTATTCCCATAGTTATGATTGTTGTGGTTGCTGTGGTACCCGTTGTTGTTACCACGGCCTCTACCAGTATCGCGATTATTGCGCCAATTGTCCTCGTCCTCAACTCTTTCCAGGAAATGATTGATTGTCCTGTAATTGCTTCCTACGTAGCGTTTTGTATCATCTGGAAGCTTCTTGTAGAGTTCCCAGACTATTTCGGATTCCGTGCGGCGATCACGCAAATATTCCAACTTGCGGATCCAGCCCTCACAAAACTCCTTCATCGAGCCGCGCGAATTCGCATCGAAAGGCCTTGATACGACAAATTCGCGCCAGACACTTTGCTGTTTTTGCTCTGACCAGTATTCAGCCAGAAACAAATTTTTAAACTCGTCAAAGGTCAGGTTCGTAATGTTGAGGTTTAAGCCCCAACGCTTGGCATCACCAGCCAACACATCAATAACCGCATTAATTTTTCTCTCATTAGTCCATGATCTGGGTAAAACTCTTTCACAGTTTTTAATGAAATCCGTCGCGTGTATACCGCCTTTTTTCAAGGGGTCGAACCGCTCCTCTTTTGTCAACAATTCCGAACTATGTGCACAGATTGGCACATAGCTCTGTTTTTCTTCAAGTTTCTTTTCTAATTCCGACACTCTCGTAATCACTTGGCAAGTGGTTGTCTCAAGCGTTTCCACTTCCCTCTTTTTCTCTTCGCAGGTATTAGCCTGCTTCCTCACTTTGGTATCTACTTCGGATACTAAAACCTTTAAAGTTTCCACCTTCTGTTGATCGTCTTTTCTCACTAATTGAATTTGTTCCGTCACCTTATTCTCGATGATCGGAGCAACTGCGTCTCCTACACTTTTCTCGATTCTGCTAATTTCGGAATTAAAACGCGTATTTATGCTCGCAATTTCCGCCTGAACGCCTATCATTTCCTGTTTAAGATTACCGATTTCGGTATTAATCACAACAATATCTTCTTTGATTTTATCAACTTTTGTGTTAACAACTCCAACATTGTTGTTAACAACATTAATAGCTTTGTTCTGATTGTCTAGCTTCCTGTCAATTTTTCCAGACTGAGCTTTAATTTCTGCCGATTGAGTTTCTATCTTGCTAGACTGAGCCTTGATTTCCTTAATCAAAACATTCAATAAATCAGTTAAATTCCCGGAAACTACCGGTTTTACTTCCGTAGCGGCTTCCTCTTTAATTGTCCCCCCGTATTCGTCATCAAGGGATTCCGATTTGATTTTCACTTCCGATTCCGAAACATTTTCTAATGTTTGGAATTCCATTTCTGCTCTTTGTTGCGTCTCGGCGGTCGCGTCTTTCATGCTAGCCGCCTGCCCCTGAACAATGGGTACCGCGGTGCGTATTTCCCACTGTTCGACCGATTGTTCCGTACCCAAGTCTACCAAATTTTGGTAATTGTTGCCTTCACTCATTTTAATAATTTTCAATATAAATAACAAATCTCAAATCTAATTAGGACTCCTCAGACTAATATTCTCGCTGACGTATCGACCATTTCGTAACCAGTACTTTGTTACGAGATTTGCACAATGCAAAGTTCGTGTCCAGAACAACCTCAAATTTGAAGATTGTCCTGTCACCAGGTCGCCACGTGTAACCTCCCCCTCACTTTTCGACCTTAATGACAGTGAAAAATTAAACCGCGTGTACCTAATGGGAACTTTGGAAAAGCAATCGTCACCGAAGTTAATCTGTCGGTAAAGAGGGAGGAAAGGGTTACATCTAAATGAAAGGAAAAATGCAAATGAAACTGGTGGAAATTAATTTTAAAAAGGGGTAAAGTTAATAAAGAAAGTAAATGTGCGGCCGTTACGTCAACAATTAACTAGCGGTAATTAGATATTTGAGATTTGGGGGAAATCACGGTCGCCTGTCCTAAGGACAATTACTATAGTAACTGAAAAAGAAAGGTTATTACACATATAATTAGCACTAGAAGCGTGGCAACTGAAGGTTGACACGTGTAGTGTGAAAACTGAAAGTTTGTCAGAAGTAATAAATTTCGCTACACTCTGACTTAATTTAGCAAAAGAATTAATAAATCCGGAAAATCGAAAGTTAATTTAGTGACTGAAGTTAATAGTGAGCTTTCTTTCTGAAGCACATCGAAATCCAGCAGAATACGGTTAGCCTTGGACTACCTCAACAATCATTTCAAAAGCAACTTGACTCTACGCAATTTAGAAACAAGAGATTTAACTTTGAACTTGAATTAAATGATTCTGAATAATTAACAATAGTAAAATTTAGTACGTACCAAGCTGAGCTGCAGTCACAAGTAAGCTAAAATATGCTAACAAAACTCGCACTCTTAATTTGTGCTTGTGTAATCTAACTATTGTAGCCAGCTATGCTTTAACTGCACTTGGAAACTAAAGTAATGAAATGCAATGACAGTACTTTAATGCTGGCGTCTGAATTTCAACGACACTCGGATTCATTTCGGAAAGGGAAGGGACCCTGCTTGGTAATGCAATTGGGACAATGAGCAACAAAGGTTCATGCTAAGTTGCTGTAATTTTGCGAGGCAAATGGAACAATTTGAAAAGCTGAGGTCTGCCAAACAGTTCTGAAACTTTACGTGCTTTTAGTCTTCCTTGTTGGTTGATTGAAGGTTTGAAGCCGTCGATCGAGGAGGTGGCGACAGTCACTCATTGTCGGCCGTCGCTGTTGCAGAAGCTGGATGTTGGCGGGCCTTCTTCTCGACACGGTCACCAGGCGAAACGGGCTCTTGATGTGCGCCAGCTAATGCTTCCCGTCCGCAACACCATGTCAGAAACTATCATCGCGAGTCGAGCGCAATTACATGCTGCTAAACCCCGAAAGCGCGGCAACTCGCGGGAGCGTCACACCACACACCTGCTCCACTCGCTACTCCAGCCAGACTCCAACTGCTCTGCCCGCGCTCCACGCGGCAGAGTTAACACTACCAAAGATCCTACACACTTTGATTCTTCACACGACCTATCGATGTAATCGTTCGATAGCAGTTTTCCCTAGGCAAGACCCAGCGTAAAAATACAAATAATATTTACGAAACAAACCAATTATACACCGACATAAATGCATACATATATATATATATATATATATATATAAATAGTAAAACAATTACAATATATAAAGGCACAGAAATGTCATATATTCAGGTAACAAATTAAGGAAAAAACTTACAGTACAACAGATGGAAATAGGAGGATATGCATTTCCGGCGTTACAAGACCACAAAATTTTCCGTACTGTTGACTATGGGATGGACAATTCTTGTGACACTATCCGAGACCAATTCTGCATGGTCAGTTACAACAACAACTTCGTCAGTGGTTTCCACTGCGATAGGACCCATTCCTCTTCCAGCTGCCACGCCTAGCTCACCCGTGTATTCGAATTTCAATATCATCTTCTTTAAAACATATAATGACATTGGGTCACTAATCTGACATTTCAGTCGGCGATACTCACTCAATGTAGCACTATAACTGCTGCCGTTCACATAAAGCAGTTTCATTGAAATTGCGTGGTCTCTCTTGACCATATCCATATTGATCACTCGCGTTATGACTTGTCAAATGACTGGCTGTATGTCATACCGCCATAGAAACTGTACAGTGCCAGATTTGCACCTGGTGACCCAAACTGGAACGAAATTTTTTCCAGCGTGAATGTGGTCCGCATTAACGCTGCAGCATGTCTTCACGTTTCGCTGCCATACGATAATTACAGCCCACAATGGCCCTCTGTGAGTAGCTGGGAAACCTACCAAGGACTTGTCGAATCCATCGCAGGCACAATCGCGTTGCAAAGTGAGCCCAACACGCTATTGTTCACACCCATCAGGGTGTGTAATTCAGGGAACATAAAACGGGCGTTCATTTCTAGCAACAAATGAGGCAGTTGCTCGCAAGTTGCGGAACGACGTATGGTAACTGAAGTGTATCAAATAGGTATACTATCACTACCTATCTCTTAGGTATGCAGAAACACGATTGTGGAAAGAAGTTAGTTAATTCGGGTGCCATAAAACGCCAAAATACTGCATAGTGAATATTAGTCTGCTTCTCCCAACCCTTGGTCTGCAACGCTGCATGGAGTACAAGACACGAGTTACATTTAGCTGAGTATGAAAGCCATGGAAATTAATTCGTTTGTATTAAGAGAAGCATTTATAGTGTTTTAGTCTTAAACAGTATAATGCACCTCTGAAGATGTAGCGATTTGTTGCTGATTGGCCTGCTAGGAAGGGACAGTGTAGATCTGTTAAACATTCTTGTCATCTAGGGAAACTGAAACCTTATCTGTCCTGCAGCACTGCGGCATTGCAGCACACATTTCAAATCTTTTGTTAATGGGCACCACCTGTCTTTCTCGTGGCATCTGCATACTGAAAAGCCTCATACGCATTTCCTTTGCCCCCCCCCCCCCCCCACATCTACCCTTTTTTCTCGTTTTCAAATGTGCGTTTTACGGGTATTTCGCGAATTGCAGGTTGACTGCTGCCGGTATTGTGAATATTGAAGTCTGCGTGTGACCACATTTCCGATACCGTTATACGAAACTGTCTCATCTGACGTGTGAGGACTAGCAAAGCTTACCAGTTTGCAATTGCAATCATCTGTTACTAATATGTTGTGGCAATAATCAAATAAGCCGTGTAAAATTGTATAGTGCATAAACGAAGAGTTTTGATTTCTCGGACCGAGATACAAAAACTTCGGGTTGTGATGAGTTCCCGAAACAGATGTTTTCGATAGCTGTTTCTTCACGTTTGTAACAGTGCACCTAGGATATTGGATAGTTTCAGACTAGTGCTTCGTGGTGTTTAAATGTGGCGACAAAATAGGTTCCCGCAGAGTTCGGAGAACAAATATCTTCATATGATCGTTTTTCACAGTCTTACAGAATTTTATAAAGGATAATGTGTTCGCTTTAGAGTGTTATTCTGTATTACTTTCTACTGTTGTTGCGACTTCTGCCAACGGTCATTATCGGGAGCTACAATGCAAAAGGAAAGGTGCAAATTATGAAATGAAGAACAAGTTTTCACACAGATTCTTAAGACACATCGCTGATATATGTATACTTAAAAAAAGACGCATCGTGAAGGAATTAAGAAATTGCGCGAAAGTTTGTAACCTCCCAACAGATTTTTTTCGTAACCTCGCAATAAAAATGTGACTAACCTCTCAATAAAATTGTGACTCATATGTAAGCTTTCAATAATTAACTTACAGTGAATCTAAACTGGTAAATCTGGACGTCAGCAATGCTGCGTCATGGCCCTGAAAAGTCATTCTGAATAAACTGAAAATTCTTACCTCAATTTTGTCGCCGGATAACGCGTATATATCTGCTCCTATAAGAAATTTTTCTGGCACTCCCCAGTGCAATGCTGGCCACGAGATTTGTCATGTATAAAAAGAAACAAATGCTTTTTCTTTACGATAGTCGGGATGACCATGGATAGGAGAAATTAGTAAAATCTTTAAATCCAGATGAACGATTGTCAAAAGTTAATTTTATAAGAAAGATTATTATTAAAAGTTTTTTTGTTTAAAAAAAGACATTTACATGGGACTTTATATAACAATAGTACAAAATCAGTTGTTACAAATTACATATGCGCGCGGATATGAATAGTAATTCTTTGTTTTACCTTGTACTACATCGCTCAGGCACCGCCATCGCTCTCCACGACCGGCCCAACCGCCCGACTGTGAGTTACTACTACTACTACTACTACTACTGCCGACACTGCTCGCTGGTCTGCGATTCTATTGCAGCTTACATATCGCAGGCAGCGCATGAGCAATCCATCGAAGTTACATCTGCTCAAGTGCGCTAGCAGTAAATTCCTTAGTCATGGACCTCTTTCAAGTTGATATGTCATATACATGTACAGACTGATTATGATTACAGTTTCAGAAAAATTGCATTTTTAGCACAAGGGGTAAGAGCTTCACAAAATGAGGAAGTCAGAACGTGTTGGTCCACCTCTGACCCCTATGAGTGTAGTTATTCAGCTTCGCATTGATTGACAGAGTTGTTGGATGTCCTTTTGAGAGATATCGTGCCAAATTCTATCCAACTGGTGGGTTACATCGTCAAAATCTCGAAATGGTCGGAAGGCCCTGTCCGTAATGCTCCAGAGTTCTCAGTCTGGTAGGGGTCCGGCGACCTAGCAGGCCAAGGTTGGGTTTGACAAGCACGAAGACAAGCAGTAGAAACTGTCACCGTTTATGGACGGGCATTATCTTGCTAAAACGTAAGCCCAGTATAGGTAAGCCCATGAAAGGCAAGGAAACGGGGCGTAGAATATCGTTGACGTACTGCTGTACAGTAAGAGTGCCCCGATAACAACCAAACGGGTCCTCCTTTGAAATGAAACCGCACCCCCAGACTATCGTTCCCGGTTGTCGGGCCGTATGGCGGGCGACAATCAGGTTGGTATCCCACCGATGTTCGGGTCGCCTCCAGACAAGTCTTCACTAGTCATCGAGACTCAGCTCGAAGTGGGACTCGTAGACGATTCTATTCCAGTAAATAAGATTCCAGGCCGAAAGCTTGATTGGAGACGCCCCAGACAGTAGTGAGAGACCAACCTGACTCTTACCCGCTATACGGACCGACAACCAGGAATGATGAACTGGGGGTGCCATTTCATTACACAGTTGGACCAATGGCTCTGAACATTATGGGACTTAACATCTGAGGTCATCAGTCCCCTAGACTTAGAACTACTTAAAGCTAACTGATCTAAGGACATCACAAACATCCATGCCCGAGGCAGGATTCGAACCTGCGACCGTAGCGGTAGCGCGGTTCCACACTGAAACGCCTACAACCGCTCGGCCACACCGGCCGGCCAGTTGGATCCCTTTGATTATTATCTATCGGCGGCACCCTTACAGCACAGCAGTACGTCACGATATTCAACGTCCCGTTTTGTTGCTTTTGATGGCAAGCCATACTGGACTTACATTTCTTGATGATAATGGTCATCCGCAAACGGCGATGGTTTCTATTGCTTGTCTTCGTGCTTGCTCAACTCTGCCTTGGCCAAAAAGTTCGCCGGATTTCTCTCCAATTACACTACTGGCCATTAAAATTGCTACACCAAGAAGAAATGCAGATGATACACGGGTATTCATTGGACAAATATATTATACTACAACTGACATGTGATTACATTATCACGCAATTTGGGTGTATAGATCCTGAGAAATCAGTACCCAGAACAACCACCTCTGGCCGTAATAACGGCAGTGATACGCCTGGGCATTGAGTCAAACAGAGCTTGGATGGCGTGTACAGGTACAGCTGCCCATGCAGCTTCAACACGATACCACAGTTCATCAAGACTAGTGACTGGCGTATTGTGACGAGCCAGTTGCTCGGCCACCATTCACCAGACGTTTTCAATTGTTGAGAGATTTCAGAATGTGCTGGCCAGGGCAGCAGTCGAACATTTTCTGTATCCACAAAGGCCTGTACAGGACCTGCAACATGCGGTCGTGCATTATCCTGCTGAAATGTAAGGTTTCGCAGGGATCGAATGAAGGGTAGAGCCACGGGTCGTAACACATCTGAAATGTAACGTCCACTGATCAAAGTGCCATAAATGCGAACAAGAGGTGACCGAGACGTGTAACCAATGGCAACCCATATCATCACGCCGGGTGATACGCCAGTATGGCGATGACGAATACAGGCGTCCAATGTGCGTTCATCGCTATGTCGCCAAACACGGATGCGACCATCATGATGCTGTAAACAGAACTTGGATTCATCCGAAAAAATGACGTTTTGACATTCGTGCACCCAGGTTCGTCGTTGAGTACACCATCGCAGGCGCTCCAGTCTGTGATGCAGCGTCAAGGGTAACCGCAGCCATGGTCTCCGAGCTGATAGTCCATGCTGCTGCAAACGTCGTCGAACTGTTCGTGCAAATGGTTGTTGTCTTGCAAACGTCCCCATCTGTTGACTCAGGGATCGAGACGTGGCTGCACGATCCGTTGCAGCCGTCCGGATAAGATGCCTGTCATCTCGACTGCTAGTGATACGAGGCCGTTGGGATCCAGCTCGGTGTTCCGTATTACCCTCCTGAACCCACCGATTCTACATTCTGCTAACAGTCATTGTATCTGGACCAACGCGAGCAGCAGTGTCGCGACACGATAAACCGCAACCGCGATAGGCTACAATCCTACCTTTATCAAAGTCGGAAACGTGATGGTACGCATTTATCCTCCTTACACGAGGAATCACAACAACGTTTCACCTTGCAACGCCGGTCAACTGCTGTTTGTGTATGAGAAATCCGTTGCAAACGTTCCTCATGTCAGCACATTGTAGGTGTCGCCACCGACGTCAGTCTTGTGTGACTGCTCTGAAAAGCTAATAATTTGCATATCATAGCATTTTATTCGTGTCGGTTAAATTTCGCGTCTGTAGCACGTCATCTTCGTGGTGTAGCAGTTTTAATGGCCAGTAGTGTGAGAACGTTTGGAGCACTATGGGCAGGGCCCTCCAAATATCTCGTGATTTTGACGAGCTAGTGCGCCAGTTGGGTAGAATTTGACACGATAAACCTCGGGAGGATATCCAGCAACTGTATCAGTTAATGCCAAACGAATAATTGCTTGCATAAGCAGCGTAGCTGTACCAACGCATTATTGGCTTGCTCTGTTGTGAAGCTCTTCCTCTTGCATAAATCATTCAATTTGTCTGAAAATGTAATCATTTGTTTGTCTGTTCATTTATGTGACATTTACAGAGTTCGGTCCCTTTCCGATATTATCTTCGCGGTGAGTGTTACTTTTTTTATCGTGGAGTTTATCTAATTCTGTTCTTCACACGCACATATAAGCTCGTCAGCATTTGGGAAAAAAATCCTACTAATTAAAAGCTGTTATTTGTCACTATACGTGAGATGTAGATCCACCCCTACATGAAAGAACGCAAAGAGCAGTCAGAACAGTTGTCAGCGTATCCCTTACCTTATAGGGACTGTGCACCCTTTTTTCCACCACTGGTTTCCTTTGAATTGCAGCATTGCTCATGAGTGGCGACGGGCGTGGTGTGTGTCAATAGTGTGCAGTCTATCGAGTACGGACAAAAAGGGCGCGATTGCCTTAAGTATAATAACGTGGCTAAGATACAGTTAATTAATAGGGGAGAGACAAAACGGTATCGCGAGTGACTTATGCGGGATAATATACCGCTCGGTTATAAATAATGTGCAGCCACTCAGGGAGGTTCAGTGTGGGCTGATATTGTAGTATGATTGCGAAGCTTGGTAGATTTGCTAACGCGTTAGTGTGGAACCGATTTACGCTGGAAAACAAATTAGTTCCAGTTTTGGACACCAGGTGCAAATCAGGCGCTGTACAGTGTTTGTATGACGGTATGATATATACGCTGTCATTTGACAAGCCGTAACGTGCGTGAACGGTATGGTTATTGAGAAGAGAGACCGTGCACTGTTAGTGAAACTGTTTTGTGTGAACGACAGAAGTTACAGAGCAGAGAGGTCGGCGACTGAAACAGGGGACGAGAGGCCCTATGTAATTAAACGGTTTAAAGGAGATGACAATGAAATTCGTTAACGCGGGTGAGCTTGGTGTGGCATCTGGAAGAAGGCGTCCTATTACTGTGGAAGTTATTGACGAGGCTACTGTTGCTGTAACTGATCATGCTAGTGTTCGTGCAGAGTCATGGAAATTGTCCATCACATGTTCAAGGGTACGGAAATTTTTGCGGTCTATTTCACACTATTACCCGTACGAGATCCAAACGAAGCAGCAACTGAAACCTTATAGCCCCGGCCGTGCGGAGTAGCCGGGGATTTAAGGCGTTATGTCACGGACTGCACGGCCACTTCCGCCAGAGGTTCGAGTCCTTCCTCGGGCATGGTTGTTTGTGATGTTCTTAGCGTAAGTTAGTTTAAGTAGTGTGTGTGGTGTGCATACTGTAAGACCTTCGGTACACACACCATCAGATTATTTGACTTGTCGCTCTAACGAAGTAGGCGAGTGTCACCAATATATCTCGTGGTCTTATCGTGGCGTGTTTATCTTCTGCCGTTAGGTCAGACGATAGAAATGCCACTTGCACGCTTAGAGTAGGAGATTGACGGTGACCAACTTTAAACAGAACTTGATTAATTTTCACACACATTTATTAAAATAATAAAAATCATAGATATTACGTAACTTGATTCTGGATGCTGTTTACAATTGACAATCTGAAGTTCCTTTGCTCTTAGTACGTTAATCTTATTCTCACATATCTCTGATACTTGACAATGCGTCTATACATTTCTCTTCGTGGCTATGCACAGGAATATGGTAATCTTATTAGGTGCAGACTGAAACTTGACTAATGCAGACTGGTATAGACTGATGCAGACTAATCGGAGGTCTGTACACTCGTTATAATACCTCGCGTGTTCATGTATCACTGCGCGAGTGATCCGCGAGGAGAAAAGGTTCTACGTTAGCAGCAATCTAATTGGCTGCGTTACATATTACTACGTGGATCGGCGGAAGCATAATTTGGTCCGTCCCTAACGCAGCGCCATCTCGTAGTGCGGAGACGGACGAGCGCTGCGCCTGCGCTGTTGTGGTTAGCGGGGCGCGCTCTAGTGTGAAAGTTGTGTACGTGCTGACTACACGGAACTACGTACACAACAGTGTGTAAGTCTAGGGACCAATGACCTAATCAGTTTGGTCCCTTAGGAATTCACACACACACACACACACACACACACACACACACACACACACTCACGATCAGCAGCAACGTACTGAATTTCCTCCTCGGTTTCTGGCACGGATCGAAGTTGATGACATGTGGTCGGGCAAGATTGTATGGCGTGATGAAGCACTTTTTACAGTACAGGGTGCTGTGAATCCACAGAACTGCCGAATTTGGGGGACTGTTAAACCGCGTGCTGTGCACAGAGCGCCATTGCACTCGCCGTATGTAACTGTGTGGTGTGAATTCAAAATCACCTTCATCCTCCGTCTGTTCTTCTTTGAAGGGAATACACCCAAAGGGCGTGTCAGGTGTACCGTGACGTTTGCACGTTATCATTGTACAACTTTGTAAGAGCACAACTATGTGGAGATCCCTGTTGTCACGCAAGGTGGGACAACGCTTCATGTCGTCCGCCTAGTGAAAGATCTGCCTAATGCAGTCTTCCATGAACGTGCAATCTCGAGAGATTTTCCAGAGGCATGGCCTGCGAGATCACCTGATCAGAGTTAATGTGACTTTTGACTCTCGGGATATGTAAAAGAACGCGTTTACCAACGCTACGTTGAGTGTCTACCTGATCAGATGTCCGGTATACACGGACAGGTTGCTCAGATTCCACTGGAACTGCTGCGAGCAACTGTTGATCACGTCAGTTTACAGATGCAGCTTCTCGTCGACGCCTCCGATGCTCATACTGAATAAATCACGTATGCGGCACTTAATAATTAAAACAACATTATGCCTTTCTCGACCGTCTGTCCCTTCATGGCAGCATCCCTTTCCTAATCCATTATATACGGAAACATTGCTGTACGTCTTTCTTTTATTCATAGCGCCAGACATGCAGCTGGTGTGTAATATATTGATTATTCTTTGCTACTTTAATGTTATCTTGAAGCTGTGAGAAAGGAGGACAGACGTTCCAGGGCGCGGAAGCAGAGACGATGCTGAGGGCAGACGAAAATAGGAGAGATATTGTTACATGAAGTAAACAGTAAGGCGAGAGGCCTTGCAAAAATGTAGACGCCCCCAGAGGCGGTCCCAGGGCGTTAGTTACTCTTCAAGGAATTAACATGTAACTTCATATGTCGTCTAGACGCTACAGTAGGTTGTCACAGTAGAACTTTGTAACGAACAGGCACGTACTAGTGTATAAAGCCAGCTTTATACCAACTCTGAGAACAGCAACGTCAGTAGACTCACAAGGGTTAGAAAGAGAGCGAAAACGCCAAAAACTGTTGACCTAGCAGTCCCTACTCCGGGGAGCCCGAGGGGCGGGGCTAAATGACGTATAACAGTAATGTTGTAAGCCTTATTTGGCAGAGCAGTTACGTTTACCTTTCAGCTGAACAATGTTGATACCAAATACGGACTTAGTGCAGCTGCATTAACATCCCCGCCTTAGGAGCAGTAGAGGGGACCTAACTAAACCATGATTGGCAGGGACCTGCAAGAGACCTAAGGGATTGGCTGGGTGGCTTTAAGTGGGAAAAACCGTGCCCCCACGTGACTCTTTAAAACCCCTAGATTCCGCATTTTGGCAGAGTTCTCAATCAGACGATCTGGGCGCCCAATCCGCATCCGTCGACTCCAGCCTAGGTCCAGCTCCGCGTAGTCTGCTCTCTCTCTTGGAGTGCCTCAGTGAACTGTGTCACATTCATTATGTTTTGTTTTGCAACTAAGTTGTTGCCTTAAGATGCTGCTAGTGTTTGCTACTGTTGTTAGCATCCACTCCTGGGACTTCTGCACTGGCTTCTGTCGTAACAGTGTTATTCATGCTTTTTCTAACACTAGAACTAGCTTCCAGTGTATTAGTTAGTCCTGTCTGGAATAAACAACTATTGCAAAACCCTGTTTGTCCAAGAGTCTCCACATCGAGTTCCCTACCGAGTCTCACCACCTGCATTTCTAGAAAATGCCTGTACCAGTGTTGGCAAAGATAGAAGAAAACAAGCAAATGCCTTCACTGTGAATTGTCCTTCTGCCTTCTGCTCTGTACCGCTCGGGAGCGCAGACTGACCAGCAACCCCTTTTTCCCTCTCCCACCTACGTCAGGACACGACATGTGTGCAAAATTGAAACTAAGTTTTTTCAGTGTAAATCGGTTCGCCCTAACGCATATCTGCCAAGTTTCGCTGCCATACGATAATTACAGCCCACACATGACCCCTGTGTGTAGCTGCTCTTTAATCATATCCACGCGATATCTTACGTTCATCATTTCATATGACTGGAAAAATTATCACTAGTAACTGACTTACGTGTATGAAAGACAGTCTTGCGATTTCAACAGTGCGCTTGTAAAAGCTTGGAATGATAGTGACTGGTATTTGACAATAAATTTGAAGAGTGTAGTGCAACTTGAATTGCTATAATTCTGCAGTGTTCCAGTCGTTAATAGTACGTACCCGTAATAAAGACTTTGACTGTGGTCGTACTGATTAAGGGCACACGGTCTTTGTTAGAGGCGAATATGACCAACGGAAGTAAGCTCTGCTACTAATTGATCACTCCGAGTGCACAAAATTAATTAAATTGTGTTTACAACTTACTACCAGAGACTCACAAAGTGGGTGAAACCCGTTGTACCTGCATGAAAAAGGAATAGCCAGTTTTCTCTGCCTGTGAGATAACGGCTAACTTCGTCTGGGAAGTGAATGGTATTCATCTTACTTATTGCTTGGAATAGGGTGAATCAGTAACTCCGCTGCAGAGCGAAAATCTCAGTAACTGGTAGTTGATATGCATATCTCATGACCCAAATGGATTAAGAAATAACTGTGAGAAGGTGCCTAAAGAACAAAAACTCGCAGTGCATTAGCTTTGATACAGAAACAGAAGAAATGAGGCATTTAGACTAGGAATTGCTGGAACATCCACTGTAAAAATGAAGAAGAAAAAAGTGGCTGTAATTAGTTTTTTCTCTACTGAGTAGGCTGTGGAAACAGTATCATTCTGTATTTTTATCCACACCGTACTCTGTAAAGCTCTGTGGAGTGCATGGCAGAGGGTACTTACCGTAGCACGAGATATTAGATTTCTTCCTTTCCAACCACGTAGGGAGCGTGGGGGAAGAAGGATTGCTTAAGAGCTTCTATGCATGCTGTAATTACTCTGTTCTTGTATTTGCAATCCTTTACGGAATCTGTACGTAGGAGACTGAAACTTATTTCAAAATACTTCGCTTAAAGATGGTTCTGGAATTTTTGTAAGTAGGTTTCCGTGGGATAATTTACGTCTGTCTATAAACATCTACCAACTTAGCGTTTTCAGCATTCTTGCGACTCTCTCGAGTGGGTAACGCCAAACCTGTGGTCATTCTTGCTATCATTCTTTGAGTAGTTATTGCAATAGCTCCTGTTAGCCTTATGTCGTCGGGTCCCATACACTATATTCTAAAATGGGACGCAGCTAGTGTTTTGTAAGCAATCTTCTTTGTAGACTGATTTCATTTTTCCAGTATCCTGCCAATGATCCAAAGTTTGGTTTACCTATATTTGAGCCAACAGTGTCATTCCATTTCCATACAAATTGTAACGGACTGGTATTTCTATGAGTTGACTGACACCAATTCTGAAACTTACGTAGCATATTTGTAAAGCGCACAATTTTACATTTCTGTACATTTAAAGCAAGCTGTCAATCTTTGCACCATTTCGAAATCTTATCAAGAGCTGACTGGATATTTGTAGAGATTTTTTCAGATAATGATTCGTTGTATATAACTGTCACATTTGCGAAAAATCGTCGGTTACTGTTAGTACTGCATGCTAGATCGTTAATCGGTAAGCATGCGGCAGCCTGCCCTACCTAATTTGTTCCAAAACGCCACGCATAAAAATGGGATTCTTCAGGATTCTGTTGGTGACAGAAAGGTAGGGTAAAGTGTTGTGATAGCATTTGGGCTGGGGACCATGTGTTAACTCAACAGAAGGATCGTCTTAGTGTAGCAACAGAGTCAAAAATACGAGGGTGAGTCAAATGAAAACCTTATATATTTTTTTAAATATTATTTATTGTGCAGAAGTGGTACAAAGCTGTATCACTTTTCAATATAATCTCCCCCACGCTCAATGCAAGTCCCCCAGCGCTTACACAGTGCATAAATTCATTTAGAAAAAAATTCTTTTGGTAGTCCGTGCAACCACTCATTCACCGCGTGGCGTACTTCTCCATCAGAACGGAACTTCTTTCCTCCCATTGCGTCTTTGAGTGGTCCAAACATATGGAAATCACGCGGGGCAAGGTCTGGTGAGTATGGTGCATGAGGAAGACACTCAAAATGCAGGTCTGTGATTGTTGCAACTGTTGTACGGGCAGTGTGGGGCCTTGCATTGTCATGTTGCAAAAGGACATCTGCTGACAGCAATCCACATCGCTTTGATTTGATTGCAGGTCGCAGATGACTTTTTAGGAGATCTGTGTATGATGCACTGGTGTCAATGGTCCCTCTAGGCATGTAATTCTCCAAAATGACGCCTTTTTCGTCAGCAAAATCTTCCCTGCTGATGATTCTGTTCGAAACTTCTTTGGTTTTGGTGATGAGGAATGGTGCCATTCCTTGCACGCTCTCTTCGTTTCCGGTTGGTGGAAGTGAACCCGGGTTTCGTCCCCAGTAACGATTCTTGCAAGGAAGCCGTCACCTTCTCGTTCAAAGCGCAGAAGAAGTTCTTCACAAGCAGCAACACGTCGTTCTCTCATTTCAGGAGTCAGCTGCCGTCGCACCCATCTTGCAGACACTCTGTGAAACTGGAGCACATCATGCACAATGTGGTGTGCTGACCCACGACTAATCTGTAAATGTCGTTCAGTGTCACTCGGCGGTTTTCCTTCACTATGGCTTCAACTGCTGCAATGTTCTGTGGAGTCACAACTCGTTGTGCCTGACCTGGACGAGGAGCATCTGCCACTGAAGTCACACCATTTGCGAACTTCCTACTCCATTTGTTGACTTACTGCTGTGACAAACATGCATCACCGTACTGATACTTTATTCGTCGATGAATTTCAATAGGTTTCACACCTTCACTATGCAAAAACCGAATAACAGAACGCTGTTCTTCCCTGGTGCAAGTCGCAAGTGGGGCGGCCATCTTTACACTGATACTGCCACGGTATGTGTGCATCAGCACTATGCTGCCACCTACAGGCCATTCTGCACGCTGTTTGTAGCACGCTTACCAACTTACAGGATAACGGCGCGAAATTTCGATTTGCTATTACAAATTTAAGGTCTTTATTTGACTCACCTTCGTAGTAATGTTGCACACTTCCTCCTGCTTAGGCAAACGGAGCAAATTTGTTGGTTCTTCTTGCATTTGATGTGACCTGCTGTGGTCCTTAAGGAGTTGATGGAGGTACCATTAGTGACTGGGCGGTTTCTTAGAAAATTCCAGATAAACGGTTTTTAACAATTTTTTGTTACAAAAATGGAGCCGCGGATTTCAAGACATCTATCCTCACCAAAGGGCTGAAATTCTTGCGATATGTACCTAGGATCACGATCTCGAAAAAACATTCAAAATTTTCCGAGGTATAGAGGTTTAAAGTTATTACTTAATGGACGACTTCTTAGAGAACACCCAAAAAGCTTTTTTTAACCATTTATTCGTACCAAATCCGAGCCGTGGATTCCATGACGGCTATGTACATGTAATTGCTGAAATTTTTAGGATGTATTCCTAAGTTCCAAATCTCGAACAAACTTGAAAATTTTATCGATACCTTCATCCATTTTCCAGATACAGAGGTTCAAAGTTAGCTTACCATGAACACGTGAAATACGCACGTAAAATACCGCGTGAGGTGAAATCTAAAAAACAAATGACTGCAGCAAATTGCTCAAACTTTGACTGTCTGTTGTCTAGACATTTATGTAAAGGTGCCATCTTTTCGTTTTCAGAAACCCCCGCAAAAACACGGTTTTTGGGTACCAAAACCTAGGGGCAGATTCCAAGAGAGCGATGCACAGCAGACGGGGGTAATTTTTACAATACATTCCTAAGAACCCGATTCGACCAGCCTTGACAATTTTCTTGATATCTTTGTCGGTGTGCGAGATACAGAGTTCAAAGTTACCATTCTTATACACGTAAAATACGCACGTGACATCCGGTGTGAGGCGAAAATGTAGTTTGTGAAGTGATTTAGCGCGGAGAAATATGTGAGGTGTCTCCGATATCATCTGAAGGTTTTGTGAACCACATGTTGTAGTACTGAAGCACATGCGATATTTTTTTGCCTGTAAAATCCGATCAGAAGTTTAAAATTACTTTTGCGTTATTTCAGTTTCACACAAGTAAAATATCAAAATTTTACTGACCCATAAAGTTCTTTTCGTATGAGTTACATTCTCTGCTGTGGCACGGAAAGGAAGGGAACCAACGGAAAAATGCTCCTATCGAAGCACAAAAAAGGCGAATATGTTCCTGTTTAAAAGACTCTGACTGAAAAGTAGGATACCAGCTGCTTCATTCTAACTTCCTCAGCACCTTTAAAAACTTTTTTCAAAAACTTTTGCTCGCGTACTTTGATAGTACACTGTAGTGGTATAAAAAGAGCGAAGAAGGCAATTGCAATGTAAGAGAAAGAGAGGGACGCGGTGGCAGAGGAATATAGTTAACAGTGGCAGAACACTCCTAGCAAAAGACTGAAGGAGAGAGTGGCAGTGATAGTGGAATAAAGAAAAAGAGAAAGTTGATGTGGGTGAGATCCAGTGATTATGAGAGTCAATCTATGACAATGAAAAGGAAGAAGAGAGAGATAGTGACAATGAGAAGAAACAGCGACAGTGGAAAGGAGAAGAATAAGGCAATAGCAGTTAGAGCGAGCAAGAGGGAGACAGTGACACTGAGAGGGGACTGAAGTAATAGGACAGAACAGGGATTGTGGCCGTGAAATAGGAGACAGTGACAGAGAGACAGAGAGGAAATGACAATGAGTTGGGCTGAATGAGTGAGTGAAATGAGTAAATGGGAGTGGGTTGTATGAGCGTTTAGCGGCGATAGATTAATGGATGTGAGCGAGTTACAGTTAGGTGAGATTGTGGGAATGAGGTGTGAGTTGCAAAATAAAAAGAGCGCCAATATGTTTACATGCCAACATTTTTTGGAAAATTTTTAAAGGTTCTGCAAAATTTAGAATGAGACAATAGTATTGCTCTTTTCAATCACAGTATTTCAAACAGCAATAAATCCGCCTTCTTTGTGCCCAGATAGGATAATTTTTCCGTTGTTATAAAGTTAGTTTTGCATCAGTCGACGACTCTCCATCCAATATAAGATTCTGCATGCTCCCTAGAAATAAACCCTCAGTCGAGTGTCAAATTTTGTTTGACACCCCTTGTGATCCTACTTTTATTAATAAACGTTGGAGTGGTACCGAGCCAAATGTTTTCCGCAAGTCAAGAACTACTACATCTATCTGATTATCTCGATCCACGGCTTTGAGAGTGCCATGTGAGCAAAACGTTTTCCGGCATAGATATTTTCGGAATCCGTGCTGAGGTTGGAATGGAGGAGGTCATCCTGTTGAAGATACAGCATTCTGTTTTACCGTACTGGGAACGATAACAGATGGACGTCAGCGGGGCTGGGCATTAGTTCTGTGGATCTCTTCTGCTACCCTTCTTGTAGAAGAGTGTGACCTGCGATTTCTTCCAACCACTGAGCACTGTTTTCTGTTCGAATGATCTACGGTATGATGTGAATAAAATGATAGCTAAGTCAGTTGCAAATTCTGGATAATATCTGACCAGAATCGCACTTCAGGAATAAAAATTTAAGAGCGTTTGGATCTGAAAAAAAGTGAAGTCTTTGCCAGTCCAAGACATTTTCATCTGGTCTTCGGGTACAAATATTTTGTGCTAGACAATATATAAATATTTTTATGTTAACCGTAAATTCTTTTGGGCACAAAATTACAACAGTTACTTGTCGCTACTGAAATATCTTGCTATGACAACTTATCTGTTGTTGATTGTAATTCAGCGTGATTTGATTCGTTTACTGTAAACTGGCAATCAGTGAGTAAAATCATCGTTTACAATATGTACATTTCTGTACATACAATGGCATTATGCTGCTATGGAGAAGATATTGACATCTGCTAAACCAATTCTAAGCTTCTGAAGATAAAAAATTAATTTGTCCCATCACGTAAAGCGTAATAAAGTTTATTTGCAACTGCTGACTGAATTTTATTCTGAAAAAGTAATACTTCAGTTGAAACTTCCTGGCAGATTAAAACTGTGTGCCCGACCGAGACTCCAACTCGGGACCTTTGCCTTTTGTGGGCAAGTGCTCTACCAACTGAGCTACCGAAACACGACTCACGCCCGGTACTCACAGCTTTACTTCTGCCAGTACCTCGTCTCCTACCTTCCAAACTGTACAGAGAGCTTCTGTAAAGTTTGGAAGGTAGGAGACGAGGTACTGGCAGAAGTAAAGCTGTGAGTACCGGGCGTGAGTCGTGCTTCGGTAGCTCAGTTGGTAGAGCACTTGCCCGCGAAAGGCAAAGGTCCCGAGTTCGAGTCTCGGTCGGGCACACAGTTTTAATCTGCCAGGAAGTTTCATATCAGCGCACACTCCGCTGCAGAGTGAAAATCTCATTCTAATACTTCAGTTGCAGAAAATGATAGCCATGAATAAAATAATGTCTGTTGTGATTAACGGAGAATATCTGAGATATGAGATAACAATCTAATAGTAATCAAAACTGTCCCCATTGTTACAGCCTCACTATTATTTGACTATTGAGGAAAAGAAAAGTAAAATTTCCCCAGGTAACACGCTCTGAACAACTAGATCGTTTTACATGTACCATTCTGTGACGGGAAAACACGATAATACATTCTTAAATTTGTCAAATGACGCGACAGATTTGGACTGATGTTTAAACAATGATAAACAGTGTGATTTTAAGTTGTAAATTCAAATGATGGCTTGCCTAAGACGAAAAAAAGAATGCTGTATCATTAGTTAAACAATTTTTTGAAATGCAAACCTTATTTAAGTGTCATATATTCACACAAAAATGTACTGTCAAATAAGACGATGACTTCATTGGTTTGTCACGAATTTCTGAGTGGGAGAAGGAGAAATACAAACATAACCCAGACACACAGAAAAACTTTCATCAACCGAAGGAGCTTATGTTTGTAACAATCGCATTAAAGATTATCGGATAGACATCTTCCCTTTAAAGAAAGGCACACTGTGCTTTTCATTAAAGTTAAGAGTACGAATGCATTAGATGCTACAAAATTAAACTACGAATATATTAGAAGTTACAAAATCCAACTGCTCAATTAAAACAGTACAATTCTGTAAAGATATTTGTGGATCTTGCAGTTTATATAAGTAACCAGTTAAAATTTACAAGATTGAATGTGATGGTTTCGATTAACTAATTTGCAGATTATAATGTTCTTGGTGTGAAGATAAGAAACTGGATTCTGTGAAACAGTATGTGGAATAATAAAACCACGGTATAGAGCAACTGGCACTAGTTTTTGAAAAAGAGAACGGTAATTCAGGAGAAGGTGGACCATCAATTATTGCAAAGTGCAATTGTGCTTACAGGTTATTACGTAGGATGATGGGTACTCATGAGGTGTAAATTTTTCTTCTCTGATAAATTACCACTGTTTCGACCACAATTTTGAAGCCTTCTGGCTGCGGAACTTTTTTACACTTCCGTGTTCTTTGAAATTGATTTCTGGACAATAGCAGGGACACAGGCTGACAGAGCACATCCTAGTAAACCTCGAGGAAACGTTGCTGTCGGGATGACACGTTTGAAAAAGTGCACAGAACAAGTAGAGCACTGAACAAGTTGAAAAGGGCTACAAAAGCCCTTAGTAATGGGTAAGTTAGTTATTCAGATTTTTATTTGTCTACATAGTTCTGAAGTACTCTACTCGAGTGATGTTGTCACACAGCTTGGACAGGTCTTGAACCACTGAAGAGGAACAGTTGTGGACAGTATGCTGTGAACGCCAAGGCGTCGTCATTATTAAAGCCCGTGCTAAAGGAATGCCTGTACTGACGGCACCAGATTATTGGCGTATGCGTTTCGGCATGCGAGGAACAACTATTCAGGTTATTGGTTTCTCTAAAAATTTGCAACTTCACAACGCGTGGAATGTGGAACAAAAGCCCTTTTGGGAGACCGGATCGGTTTTAACCCAATGGCGAGCTCATAACGACATCAAAGGATTACCGCGCGACGGATTTTCATTTGGTGACAATGCTTTTGTAGTAAAATATCGATAATCGAATGCCGGAGTGCATTGGGGATGAGTTCATTACATCATCGGGCGGACGCTCCGGGCGCCTAAACTAAAAGTACATCAGCGAGCCGTATTCGCCGCTCGTCGGCTACCTGCCGGTAAAAACGTTTTATTGGCGCCCGTTGAATATACACGCGAAAAACCTGTCGCGAGCTTTTTTTTATTTGTTTCAGTTTTGCGTTACCATTAGAGCAAGAAACGTGATAAAAGCAGTATTCCCCGATCCCACTACCTAAAATGTCATTAATACTGACTCGTTATAAAATTTATCTATTACATTAGTCACTTTTCACGTAACAGGTAAATAATTTCTCATATTTATTTGGAATTTGGTATTGGAACTGAATCGTATGTGATGCTGTTCTTTGCGATGTATCTGTTGCTACACTCCTGGCCATTAAAATTGCAGCGAGGAGACTGATTCCGTGATGATGTTACAAACTTTTAGGGATCCTGGGGTAATATACCAACTCTAGGTCCGAAAATGACCGAGCCATAAGCGAAAATCGTTCTGATATCTCTGATGGTGGACCTCTTCTAGTGCAAGCTCTTTGCTTTCCATATTTTGAGAAGAGGTAAAATGGACTAAAACAAGAAAAAAATGTCCCTAAATATAGGCTCTAAACTGCATACCTTAAGAGCTATGACCACTTGTTCATATTTGCTACTGTGATACACCCCGTCTACTGGACAAGTGCTATGAGAGTAGCAAAGATGAACAACTGCTTATAGCTCTTAACGTACGCACTTTAGAGCCCATGTTTACAGGACAGTTATTCTAATTATGGATTATATTACCTCCTCCAAAAAACGGAATAGCAGAGAGCTTGCAGTTAGAGAGTTCCAATCTCAGAGATATCAGAACAATTTTCACTTATGACTTTCAACTCGATCGCTTCCGGGCCTGGGTCCCTTTCCTCAGACTGGAACATTTATATTCTCCGTCTTCCCTCAAAGTTTTTAGCATCGTCAGGGGATAACCTTTTATAAGGAAGAATTGTCTTCACGGTTCTAGTTGGAATAGCATTGGTTGCGAGAGTATAGTGTTCTGCCTCTTGTAACAAGTACTAACGTATCGTAACTCGACAGGGTAGCAGGATCATGGACTATCGACATTAAACTTCTATCGTTTCGCTACCTTGCTGTTTCTCCTGCGTCAGGATCTAACGGCTGTCATACCAAGATGGAATTTCAACGCTATGCAGAATCTCAATGGCTCCACGTGACTAGCGCCCGAGAGGACAAACGCATTGTTAGGTTGCCCGTACATAATCGTACAGACACGTCACGTGCCTTGAGTCATAAAGTGGGATTGTTTACAGCAAGACAAGTATCCACACGGTCAGTACGACGACGTCTGAAGCACCACGGACTGCTAGCACGGCGGAAATTCTCGTGGCTTCTCTTGAGCCGGAATGAGCGAGAAGCGGCCCGATAGAGGTGCGCTGCTAAACGACAGTACTCACAGGATTGACACCAAGTCGTTTTTTCAGGAGAGTCGTGTTTCTGCGTGAAGCAGCATGATTGACGTATCCGTATATGGAGCCTCCTAGAAGAACAACCGTTCCATCATCGTGGTACGGGCCAGCACTTGGCTTCATGATATAGGGTGCCGTTCTTTACACGTCACGATCACATCTGCTTTGGACAGCAGGCATTACATTTCTGACGTAGTAAGGCCGCTGACTACGATATCTCCGTGACTTTATCATTCAACAAGATAACGCAAGATCGCATGTTGTCGGTGCTGTCTTGATAACTTTCCTCGATACAGAGGGTCTTCCGCCATCCCAGATCAGCACGTTCTCCAGATCTCTGCCCCATGCAATCAATCGGATCACATGTTTCCGACGGAGTAAACCACTAATTATTGTCGTCATGCAACGGATTTTGGAG
The DNA here is from genome assembly GCF_023898315.1 of Schistocerca nitens. Classification (NCBI taxonomy): domain Eukaryota; kingdom Metazoa; phylum Arthropoda; class Insecta; order Orthoptera; family Acrididae; genus Schistocerca; species Schistocerca nitens. The sequence goes on from NC_064617.1 coordinate 845,695,673, forward strand.
AATGTGATCCCCAGATCTCTGCCCCATGCAATCAATCGGATCACATGTTTCCGACGGAGTAAACCACTAATTATTGTCGTCATGCAACGGATTTTGGAGAATATGATCCGTTGGGAATATTAGGAACTGCCTAGAAGACGTAGCATAAGTGCGACGGACTATTAATATGACTATAGATGTAAAATACCTGCGCGAGAAATAAATACTCTGTGGAATTTAAGCACCTCGTGCGAACTCGATAACAAAAATATGATATACAGACTGTATTAAGCTACGGCAAAGAGATAATTATTCCATGTTGGACCGACATTGGAAAAGAGATGTTCTACATCGGATTGAGAGGAGATTGTTGGAAGCCGCCATTAAGGCAGTAACCTATGTTTTATGGTATTGAAGAAAATAAATACATATAAGAGCACAAAAGGAGTTCAGATGTGTAGAGTGCATAACCTTTAAACATTTCAAAAGAAATATTCAGTGATTACATGTACGAAACATTTTGGGGAAGGCGAACCAAAGGCTGCCTTTTATTGGCAGAGCTCTTAGAAGATGCAACAGAACTACTAAAGATACTGCCCATACTACGTTTGTCCGTTTTCTTTTGGAGCGCAGTTGCACTATGTGGATCCTCACCAAATAGGATTAACGGACTACACCGAGAAAGTTCAAAGAAGAAATGGTTCAAATGGCTCTGAGCACTATGGGACTCAACTTCTGAGGTCATTAGTCCCCTAGAACTTAGAACTAGTTAAACCTAACTAACCGGACATCACAAACATCCATGCCCGAGGCAGGATTCGAACCTGCGACCGTAGCGGTCTTGCGGTTCCAGACTGCAGCGCCTTTAACCGCACGGCCACTTCGGCCGGCATTCAAAGAAGAGCATAGTGTTTTGTATTATCGAGAAATAGGGGAAAGTGTGTCACAGACATGATACAGGATTTGGGGTGGACATCATTAAAACAAAGGCGGTTCCCATTATGGCGGGATCAATCACCAACTTTCTCTTCCGAAGGCGAAAATATTTTGTTGACGCCCACTTACACAGGGAGAAATGATCATCATAATAAAATAAGGGAAATGAAGCTCGCACTGAAAGATACAGGTGCTCGCTTTTCATTGCGCGCAGTTCAAGAGTGGAATAACAGAGAATTATTGCGAAGATCGTTCGATGAACCACTGCCAGGCACTTAATTGTGATTTGCAGAGTAGCTATGTTTTTTTTCCTTTATTGATTTTCAATTCCCCACCAAAGGGGGCGGGGTGGTAGCAGCTTAGTATGCCGCTCTTCAGCCTACAGAATATTTGAAACATTAAGAAGGAGATAATAAACAATAAAAGCTGGCGATAAAACGGTAACTTAAATTGTAAAACGGCGTAAAATTGTGGTTAGTTAAAACATAAAACAAAGGGTTGGCAATGCTAATAAAATACACAGGAAGCAGACAGATAAAATAGTAGACAGACAGTTGAAAACACGAGGACGGTCTGGTTTCTGTTCGCAAGAGATATAAAAAATCACACTCAGCGACAGTATCATTTCCGTTCGCAACACTTCGGAAAAGACGCACAACACTTAACACTCACTAGAAACACTGCACTCGAAAGTCGGTACGAAGATGACACACCACAGAAAAGGGCAGATGGGGGGGGGGGGGGAGGGGGTACCTGGACAGATGAGGGGAAATGGGGAAAGGCAGAGGAGTGGAATGCAAATGGACTTGGTTCAAGAAAGGGAGGCTGGGAAAAAACAGGATGGAAGGGGGGGGGGGGGAGAGGAAGCCCTGGAAAAGGACAGAGGAAGAGATGGGTAGGTGAGGATCAGAATTGATAAGAGGGATAAATGGAGGGATAGAGGCAGCATCTGGGAGGGGGAGTCAACCGAAGTCACCTTGGGAAGGAGATGAAGGGTATAGAGATGGAGGGTAGGGGGGACACAACGGTGAAGGCATGGCAGAGGGCGGGGGTTGGAGAGGAGAGGAGCAACCAGGGGATGAGGGGGATCAAGGCGGTGGGAGGTGTAGAGTACGTGGATATGTTCAAGGAATAGGAGCAGACGGGGGAAAGGAATCAGGTTGTAGAGGATCCACGTGGGGGACGGGAGGCGTAGACGGAAGGCAAGACGGAGTGTATGGCACTCGAGGATCTGGAGGGAAGTAGCTATGTGGATGTAGATGCAGATTTAGACTTGCTCGCCGCCACTCGACAGGCACTACAGTCGATGAAACCTGACATAGAGTTGATGCGGCATAGAGTGATGTACTCGTATCTGTCATCCAAGCTCAGTTGTACTCGACAACCAGCCAAGTAAGAATGATTGCTGCTGTCCTGCAAATTTAGGTTGAAAAAATGCGGAATTTGTTGTGGGACATCGTGGAATATTCCCACTTCAACCTCTATGGTTCCATGAATAGGTGGCAGCGCCATATGTAGGTTCAAAATGACGTCTTTAAGGGAGGTGCGTTCCAAGCAGAGAGCTCCCATTGAGTTTCTTTTGGCGGAAATCTGGAGCATCGAAGTTGTTCATAGGCGCTTGCAGAATGTCTACGGTGACCTGGCAGCGAACAAAAACATGGTGAGTCGTTGGACGAGGCCTCTGTTATCGAGGACTCGCAAAGCAGTCCGATCTCCCGCCTACCGGCCGTCTGCACACTCTTGTGACTACTGCAGTGTTAGAACGTGTGGACACTCTCGTTAGAGGTGATCGACGGACGCAGATGAACCTCTCCTTCTCCACGACAACGCAAGGCCTCACTCATGTCTGCGCACCCGAGAGGAGTTCACAAAACTTCACTGGACTGTTCCTTCTCATCCACTCTACAGTCTGGGTCTCGAACCATCCGATATGCATCTATCCTGCTCAGTGAAGGATGAACAACACAGGAAGCAGTACGAGGATGATGAGGAGGTTATTGATGCAGTAAGACGTTGGCTCTTACGTCGATCAGTAGACTGGTACCATGTAGGCATACAGGTCCTCCCAGTAAGGTGGCGCAAGGCCGTCGCATTGAACACATATTATGTTGAAAAACGTGGTTTTGTTGCCAAGAGTGCGCAATAATATGGGGAAATTGGAAAACCAGAATAAAACCAACTTGTTTTCGGAAAAAAACGCGTTTCATTTCTTATTGAACGCCCCTCATACGTACCGCACGAACCCAATAAGTAAAATTTTGTTTCTTTACTATCCTTCCTTGCGTTACAATTTTGATGGTCAGCAGTGTAGACAGTCCAACCTCGTAAACACAGATCAGTCCAAACTCACAAGAAAAATGCGTTGATTAACGGAGCTTGCTGCATATCACCGTCATCAATAGCGGAGCGTTGCTCCCACAGCGAAGTATTTTCGCCGGCCGGAGTGGCCGTGCGGTTCTAGGCGCTACAGTCTGTAACCGAGCGACCGCTACGGTCGCAGGTTCGAATCCTGCCTCGGGCATGGATGTGTGTGATGTCCTTAGGTTAGTTAGGTTTAATTAGTTCTAAGTTCTAGGCGACTGATGACCTCAGAAGTTAAGTCGCATAGTGCTCAGAGCCACTTGAACAATTTTTTTGAAGTATTTTCATGCCCACTCAATGTAGAACCTTTTTCTACCCTGCCATTGACGCCATGCACATATGGTAAGCAGATACTATGCTGTTATCCCCCTTCTTAGTTGCGTTTGGCGTTATCCTTAGTTTACATCCATCTGCTCTGAACGTGGTTGGTAACGTCCCTAGGTGAACCCCAAGGCACTGTTCATTCCATGGACTATCATTGTTAAAGTATAAGGGGCAGTCAAATGGAAATGAGTCAATGGTTCAAATGGCTCTGAGCACTATGGGACTTAACAGCTGAGGTCATCAGTCCCCTAGAACTTAGAACTACTTAAACCTAATTAATCTAAGGACATCACAGACATCCATGCCCGAGGCAGGATTCGAACCTGCGACCGTAGCGGTTGCGCCGTTCCAGACTGAAGCGCCTAGAACTGCTAGGCCACAGCGGCTGGCGAAATGAGTCAGATGGAAAGAAGAGTAACTAGACTGTTTATTATTTCAAAAGTAGTCCCCATAACTTCTAATACATATATGCCACTGTGAAACAAAATGGTCAATAGCTTCATGGAAAAATATTTGCGGTTACCTACAAAATGGCTTTTCCGTGGCGTTCACCTCTTCATCCGAAGCAAGCGGACGACCACTGGTGTCTTTCTCAAGAGTTACAAAAATATGGAAATGGCACTGAGGGAGATTGGGGGTTGTAAGGAGGATGTGTAAGGGCTTCCCAGCGAAACTTCTGCAGTGTAACTGAAGGAACTTTGGAAATACGTGGATGGGCTGACACGCAGCATAAGTTTCAATTACACTTCCTCCATACAATCCCGATCTCTGCCTGGTACGTTATATCTATTTTGAACTGCAGTTTCCTTAAGCTTTTATATAAATGGAGTGGAAGGACTTGACCCATACAGTGACCATTTCATTTCAACATATTTATTTGCATCATAGATAAATCATTAAGAGAATTACAATCATAAATCAGATAATAATTTCTTTAAGAAACGCCATTCAGGCAAACTTTACAAACTGTTTGTTATATAAGACAACAAAGGAAGTAATCTCTTTAAAAACATTTAAAAACCCGCCACTCAGGCCAATTTTACAAACTGCTTGTCATATGGAAACACAAGAGAATTAATCTCTTTGCAAACATTTAAGAAACGGCCATTCGAGCCAAGTAAATCATTTAAAATAAACTTTACGTCAAATAACCAGGAAATCAATTATTATTTCCACATAGATTGAAAGATATTACCAAACAACTTTACAAGGTTGTAGACTGTTTGATCAATAATAACCCACTTATTTCCCCATCAAAATTGACATACGCGACTAAGGCTGAATTGCACCACAATTTTAGAAAACGGTTTCAATTAAGATTCATTCTTCTAGAAATCCCTCAAAATTCTTAAGACAAATATTTCAAACGTTGAACCCGGGCAACCTTGCAGAGCTACCACAAGCTTTAAAAAAAACTACAGCTTGTACAATAACTGAGGTCCGAGATTGCGAGGCCACGGCCTGGCCAAGAACGCTGGAGGCGACTGAGTACTTATCTTCGAATTATGATGTGGACACTGTTTGTACTTCCACCCCGTTCAGAACACCGAAATCGGAACCAAACAGCACACGCGAGCTCAGGCGAAGTCCATCGCCCGTACGCCCGATAGTAATTTAAACGGGGAGGCTCTGCATTTCGGTTGCCCACTGCTTCCGATCTCTGAAACATAAACCAGAAGCGACAACAAGGAACCAAACAAGCCTTCCTTCACCTTAATGCTCAAACTTATACAGAAAACTACTTCGATAAAATTGACAATAATGAAACTAATTTCATTCTTTTAAGCAGAACCACATACACTAATGATGCGAACGATACTGGTTATTAAAACCGAAGCATCACATGGAGCACCTTATGTGGGCCTGTAAGGTACCACACGGCAATCTTTAGACACGGAATGTAGATCGTTCGGTAAGGCTACGCACACGTATCAATGTTTTAGACACTTGCCAGCTGAAGTAAGAACAATACTATTAAGGAGCGAAGCACACACTTAATAAGAGGCATGAAATATCATATCACAATCCTTGCAACACTTTGCTGCCTCAAGAGCAATCATCCTTATATTTCACTAATCGTTGGTAGGACTTGAACGACTTAACTTGATGCCAGCTGCAGGATCGATGTGGCGAAGACGCCAGACGTTGCTTAGTCCGATAGTAACAGCGTGTTCCTTCACGGAAGCGAGCACATGCATAGCTTCAGGAGGATGCCAAGAAGCCACAGCGCCGGCCCGCTTTTCTGACCCCAGTACGATCAAGCGCTAACTGCCGCCCGTACTCAGGCACACCGTGCTCGCTGACGTCTATCCAACGTCTCGCCAATACGCGCACTTCCGCGTGCCGTGCCCAACATTGATCTCCTTTTCACTCCGTACTTCCCACCATATCCTGAGCCAGAGGGGATCGATAGTGCCTAAGCCAAAGATGTCCCTGGGGCCAGTCCCGCCACGGCTCACTGCCCATGCGATTTCAATATTTTCGGAGCCCTGAAGACTAACGGCCATGGCCCTCGATTTGCTTCGGACGAATAGTTGCATACCTAGGAACAGTCAGGTTCCGTAGGCAACCGCAAACGTTTTTCCACGATGGCGCTGACCGTCTTGTCTCACAGTGAGATAAATGTATTAATAGTTATGGCGATTATTTTTGAAATAATAAAGAGTTTACTTACTTTCATTCCATGTGTGCCGTTTTCATTTGACTGCCCCTTTTAATGTATGTATGACCGAATTCGTAGCGCACATGTGTGCAGTCACTTGTCCTCTAGACCTGTACGTTAGAAAATGCAGGCAGTGCGTGTCTGAGATGATGATCCCTTGTGCCTGTAGGATCAATTGCTGTAGAAACACGGATAATGAACAAATCGAGAATTAAATAAATAAATCATGCAATTTCTGTGAATCAAGGTAGGTCATAAACAAATACGATTTATTACACCTTGAGAGCAAATGTAGTTTAGCTAGTGTGACAAAGTTAAAGTCTTTGGTGTTCACCTCGTGAAAGGACTTCTTGTCTGAGTTCGGCCAGAGGGCACTCAGTGATTTCTTACGTCGCTAGCAGGTGGAAGGTGGCGAGCTCATCACTCCGGCAGACTGTTATCCCTGGGAAAGAACACAGCTACCCAATTTGATACCATCCTCCTTGGAGCTGCGATCGTCCTGGGGGGACTGCAACGCGGAAAACTCCTCACAGCTACCTGGAACTGAAACCTGGACGTCAATGGCCAGAGTTTGGTGCCCAACCCGCTACACCGCCACGGACATAGGTGGGGTACAAAGAATTTCGAAGATATCGCACCAAAGAATGGAGGCAGTAAGAATGGAACTGCGTGCACATGCGAAGAAAATAACTGTTGCGGATAGCTGGAACTAATTAGCATAATGTTAGAATCTTTCCTCAGGACGAACTTCGTTTTGCATGAAAACCTTGTAAAACTTGTGATTCTTGAAGTTTTCAAATCGTTCAAATGGTTCTGAGCACTATGGGACTGAGGTCATCAGTCCCCTAGACTTAGAACTACTTAAACCTAACTAACCTAAGGACATCACACACATCCATGCCCGAGGCAGGATTCGGACCTGCGACCGTAGCGATCGCGCGGTTCCAGACTGAAGGGCCTAGAACCGCTCGGCCACAGCGGCCGGCTTGAAGTTTTCCGGCGTACTATATATTCTATGAGGTTTCGGTATTATAGCCAGATTATACTGACTTTTTGACATAACATTTCGGCTTGTAACTGTTCAGCCATCTTCTTCACACCAATCTTTGCTGTAAAGCCGACACCGGAAACTAGCAATCTCTAGCGGCTGACACTTCTGAAACTGTTTTACAGACATGCTACGGATGGGTTCGAGAACGCTTGTTGTTTGTGGAAGAAAAAGGACACTTCTTGCTGGCAGATGGGAGAATGAAGACTTCATGTGGAGACAGTACAGCCAAGATGGTCTTCAAAGTTTCTGGCACGTATGCAGCAGCATAGTCGAAAGTCGTAAATTTTGCTAGAGAAGTCGGTGTGAGACTCAGAGGCTTTCGCGAAGCATTTTGTGAATCTGGTATCCTCGATCGACTAATCTGAAAGCCCACCGGAACGTATGGAACTGGAACCAGATCGCCAATCTGAGACGTTACTTCGGCGAGCAGTGGTGTAGCCCGCCACAGCGCCACACACCATTCTGCCGACCAATCAGAGCTCGCTGCCGCCCTGTAAATTCCGCCTCGCAGAATACTGGACTCAGACTGCACGGCAATCGGACTTTGGTAGTTTTTGACAAGGACGTTCAATAAGTAAAGCAACACATTTTTTTCTGAAAGGAGACAGGTTTTATTCAGGATTCCAATACATCATCCGACTCTTGGGCTACAAAACATAATTTTTGGATATGATCACCGTTCAGTGCGACGGTCATACGCCACCTTACAGGGAGGGTCTTTGTGCCCGCATGGTACCACTCTACTGGTCGACGTCGCAGCCAAAGTCTTGCTGCATCAAGAACATCTTCATCAACCTACGTGCTGCTTCCTGCGGAGTGCTTCCTTCATTGGGCAAAACGGATTCAGGTTGGAGGGTGCGCTTTGGGGCCATAGGGTGGATGGGGAAGAACAGTCCAATGAAATTCTGTGAGCGCCTATATGGGGTGTAGCCTTGTGTGAGGCATTGCGTTGTCATGGAAAAGGAGAAGTTCGTTTGCATCTGTCGACGCCTTCAGTGAGAGTCCGGCCGTTAGCGAGAGTCACATTTGTCTACGGCCGGCCGGCACGCGGGAAATCGGACAGGTTTGCACGATCTTTGAAACCTGGTAGTCAAGGGAAGGCAGGATTCGGTTACGATTGTGGTTGCCTTTTTACAGTTTCAGACAATTTATTTTAAACCAGTAATTCCAGACTCAACAATAAATAAAATTATCACACATTATTAATAAAGGAATAAACAATTGTGTAAATAATAGTGTTTTCAGTAAGCTACAATTTAGCAGATCACCATTAAACACAGATACAGCAGATAATGTTTTAAAAGCAAGCCACTGTGATCTGGGCAGAAGGCATTTCACGACAGCAATGGCAATAAATTAAGAATTGTTTAAAACTCGCTGCAACTTACAAATTACAGGTATTTAAATATTAAAGGCAAGTCGCCACAAACACAGCAGATGTCATAAGATGCCAGGAATGGCAGTAAATAAGGTTTTAAGGCTTACTGTTAAAATACAAATACAAAATTAGAATTTTAACGCAAATGACCACAATAGCGGCTGAAAGGCTCACACGCCAGGAACGGCAATAATATAAAAAATTTAGAAACCTACTGTAAAACAGCAAATACAAGCAACTGATCACCAAACGGGTGAAATAAGATATAAATAATACAATAATGAAACGCAAGGACTAGTACATAAATGCCTTAAAGGGCACTGAAGCAGATTACACCCTCAGAAGGCGTGGGCTGAAAGAGCGTTACACTGAACTACTGTCCATCTGACCTCCTTTCAGAGCACATGTATCTTACAAGAACCAAGGGGCCACAGAGGGTGCTCCAGGAATCGACCTCTGAGAGGGTCCAGGAACAAATACTTTCGCGAGCGATGAGAGAGGCAGCCAAGAGTTGCATTCGCTTCACAAGATGATAACTCAGACTAGAGGCACTCTAACGAATGACTAATGATAATCTTGCTGAAGCTACCTGACGTCCGATAAATCAAATGCGACGATGGAAAAATACGCCAAAGCCGCAACTAGCGGTCTGCACTAGGTCCCAAGAATACTGTGTTTAGAGCGCACGGAACGAGAAAGGTATCACTACCACCAGAGTAGAAGAATCACCAACCGGCCTACAATCAAGAAAGCTGTCAAAACTACACGCCTTACCAGACAGCAGCGACGAGGCGAGGAAACGTACACAGCGGTTACATACACAAACTCCCAGGGTATGTAACTGGGGAGTTAGCGACCACCAGGCAAGAAAATTTACCACTGGTTCAACTTAACAAATTGTAACAAGTTGAACGCCGTAAATAATAATAAGAAGTCGAGGAAAGCTAATCAGATCCTTCTTCCCTAAGCACTCCACTCGCTGCTCTTCGCCTGGACGACACTACGAGCAGCAACACGAACCCAACTCACTGGAGAATCGCGAGATATCTCAACGGTGGAAGTTTCTCTACTTGGTCTATTTGGATTGAAATGCACTCATTTTAAGGCTTGCTGGATCCGTACAACCTCGTGACCACAGCCCTTCAATCCAGCAGTCCATGCGTGCCGCCAGCGGTCCTGGCGTGTTCTGGCACTGCGCGGACCTGGCTCCTCCTGAGTCCCCAACCGAACTGGCCCACCCACACGACACGGAAAAACAACGACGTCGCCTCAAAGATAGGGCAACAGTTACTACATATCGGCAACCGCCGCTGCTGCCACTAGCGGACAGGCAACGCTCGCGAATCCGAGTGGAGCCAGTCAACACGAGAAGAAGACAACCAACGGCAACCATGATAACTAAACGATACCGTCTGGCGTCCAACAGAGGGCGGAAACCTACAAACAGCACCAACGCGAGCCGCAACGCGGCTCAATCTTGTTGCGATGATGACAGACGTCTCGTTCAACGTCTCACAGTGCTTTTGTTCACTGACAGATATCCGTAGACATTCTGCAAGCTTCTGAGAATGTCTACTATGCTCTAGTATTGCGACAAAAGAAACTCAGTGACGGCTCTCTGCTTGGAACGCGTTTCCTTTACAGACGCTATTCTGAAGGCTGTATGTAGCGCCGCCACCTGTCGGAACTTCACGGAACTATATGGACTGGAGCGGAAATATTCCACTACGTCCCCCAATAAATCAAGCAGTTTTAACCGCATCTGGCCGAGAAAAAAAAGTATTCAATTACTTATTGAATGCCACTCGCATATTTATGGCACGTGGATTTTAGAGCTGAAATATCAATCGTACAAAGCATTTCGATGCCACTCTCAAAAATTATGTAGAAAATCGATTTTGAACTGTTATTGTGTCTTTAGTATCCTAAAGCATTATCGATGTTTCGTCAGGCAGTTTGGATGTATAGTAGACTCCTAGATTCCTGCCAGGTAGGTGGTCTGGGTTCGATTCCAGACTAGTGCAAATTTTCAAACAAATATACATGTTGTACGAGCATTTCTCTGAACTGTAAAATACATAAAGACGGAAGAAACTGGTAGTGCTCGGAATTCGTGACCGCTGGATCGCTGGTTCGTGTCTCGCTACGGTCATTTATTTTTTTTTTTTTCGTTTTATTCCATCTAGTTGGAATATCTAGGTCATTTAAACATTAAATTTATCTCATATATGCTAGTTAACACATATCTTTGTCATTTTATGAAAAAGCTTGTCTTTTTATTTATAATTACGTATCGCACATAAAAATTCAGTTTTCACAGCATAGCAGATGGAAGAGTCAGCAGCTCTGACTGATGGTCGTCTTGTTTCGACTTAGATCTCAATGCTCTTTCAAATTTTTCTCTCATTATTGTATCTCCTCCTTCGTCTTCATCTACGTCCCCTTCTTTTGTCTTGTATAGCCCTTCTACATACTTCTTGCACGTTGCAGCTTTCCCTTCTTTGCTTAATACTGGTTTCCTATCTGATCTCTTGATATTCACACAGTAGTTTTTTCCTTTCGCCAAGAGTCTTAATTCTTCTATAGGCGATATCTGTCTTAATTTTATTATATATGCCTCGAAATCATTACATTTATCCTCTATCCATTGCTGCTTAGTCGTTTTGCATTTCCTGACAGTCTTATTTTTAGACGTTTGTATTTGCTTTCGCCTGTTTCATTTGCTTCATTTTTATATTTTGTCTTTCCATTAGTTAAAGACATTATCTCCTGTAATATCTAAGGATTTCTTCTGCCACTTGTCTTTTTACCCATGTAATCCATTGTTGTATTCCCTATTTCATCTCTCAAAGGAACCCATTCGTCTTGTATTGTATTCCTTTCCAGTGTTGTAGTGAATGGTTGCTAACGCTGCATCTGAAGCTTTCAACAACCTCTGTATCTTTCACCTTATCTAGATCCTTAATTTCCTGTCTTTTTGCAACTGCTTCACTTTTAATCTACTGTTCATGACCAACAAATTGCGGTCAGGCTCCACATGTGCCCCTGGAAATGTCTTACAGTTTGAAATCTGGTCCAGAAATTTCTGTCTTACCATTACATAATCCATCTGAAATCTTTCGGTGTCTTCGGGGCTCTTCCACGTAGACAGACTTTTTTCGCGGTTTTTAAACCAAGTGTTAGCGATGATTAAATAATGCTCTCTGCAAAATTCCACCAGGCGGCTTCGTCTTTCATTCTGTTTTTATACCTGAAGGATACACTCTGAGGTGACAAAAATTCAAGGGACAGCAAAATGCACTTGCACCGATTGCGGTGGTATCGCACACGCAAGGTATAAGACCGCGTGCATTGGCGGAGCTGTCATTTGTACTCACGTGATTCATGTGGAAAGGTCGGACGGCGGGAGTTAACAGATTTGAACGGTGTATGGTAGTTGGAGGTAGATTCCGAATTCCACAGTGTCAAGAGTACCAAATTTCAGGCACTACCTGTCACCACGGCCAACGCAGTGGCCGACGGCCTTCACTTAACGACCGAGGGCAGTGGCGTATGCGTGGAGTTGTCATTGCTAACAGACAAGTAACACTACGTGAAACGTGCGATCAACGAATCCGTTAGGATAGTGCGGCGAAATCTGGCGCGAGGGGGCTACGGCAGCAGACGACCGAGGCGAATGCCTTTGCTAACAGCACGACACAGCCTACAGTACCACTGCTCGACTCGTGACCAAATGGTTCAAATGGCTCTGAGCACTATGGGACTCGACTTGGCGCCGGCCGCGGTGGTCTCGCGGTTCTAGGCGCGCAGTCCGGAACCGTGCGACTGCTACGGTCGCAGGTTCGAATCCTGCCTCGGGCATGGATGTGTGTGATGTCCTTAGGTTAGTTAGGTTTAAGTAGTTCTAAGTTCTAGGGGACTGATGACCACAGCAGTTGAGTCCCATAGTGCTCAGAGCCATTGAACCATTTGGACTCGACTTCTGAGGTCATCAGTCCCCTAGAACTACTTAAACCTAATTAACCTAAGGACATCACACACATCCATGTCTGAGGCAGGATTCGAACCTGCGACAGTAGCGGTCGCGTGGTTCCAGACTGTAGCGCCTAGAACCGCTCGGCCACTCCGGCCGGCGACTCGTGAGCATATCGGACCTTAGATTACTGGAAAACCGTGGCCTCGTCAGATGAGCAGCAATTTCAGTTGGTAAGAGCTGATGGTAGGGTTCGAGTGTGGCGCAGACCTCACAAACCCATGGACCTAAGTTGTCAACAAGGCACTTCGCAACGTGGTGGTGGCTCCATAATGATGTGGACTGTGTTCACATGGAATAGAATGAGTCCTCTGGTCAAACTGAACCCATCATTGAGACCATTCTCAGCTATTCATAGACTTCGTGTTCCCAAACCAATATGGAATTTTTGTGGATGACAAGCGCCGTGTAACTGGGCCACAACTGTTCGCGATTGGCTTGAAGAACATTCTGGACAAGTCGGGTGAATCATTTCGGCTTCCGTCAAACATTTGTGGGACAAAATCAAGAGGTCAGTTTGTGCACAGAATCGTGCACGGACGACACTTACGCAATTATGGACGGCTATAGAGGCAACAAAGCTCACGATTTCTGCAGGGAACTTCCAGCGACTTGTTGAGTCCATGCCACGTGGAGCTACTGCACTACACCGGGAAAAATGATGCCCGACATGATATTAGGAGGTAACCCACGACTTCTGTCGCTCAATGTAATTTTGGACCATACGTTGTTCAACGTTTTAAGGATATTCGGCACAGTCTTGTCATTTGACAATGAACGTAATTGTCTCCAGCTACCGTATTTGGGTACAAATATGTAGCAGCTGTGAATTCTCGTCTTGTGAATGCCTTCCAGAGAATTGGTTCAGCTTAATCAATTACTTCTGTTATCTGCTCCACAAGCAACGGGAGCGCCATACTCTGAAGAATACCTTGTAATACTTACATTGTTGGCATTGGATCGGAAAGGTGTCTTCTGTGTTAGATTCTGGAGTAAGTTAGCACCAGGCCGTTGAATCACACTGAATTATTACTATTACTATTACTATTACTATTACTATACTTATTATTATTATTTTTACTTTACTATTATCTTTCCATCGTCGTCATTATACGATCAGCTGAGGCTATTAACACTGCTCATGTAAAATTTTAAAGTACTGGGAAGGTTCCTGAAATGTATGTAGCTGTTCGCAGATAACGCTGGAAGTTTGAACGCATTTCGGGAGAGATGTCTTTGACGAGGTGTCGGAGAAATTTCAGCTCACGAAATGCGAATGGTCAAACACCGCCACCGAGCACAAAGTAGGGCAAGGCGCTTTCAGTTTTCGCCTGCTGCTTAAAGAGTACAACAGGTATTCTGGGCCCCTCTCAAACAAAGCCGAGTTCCGGAGAGGTGTAGTCGATTTATGCAAATTTCCGTCGCGGGAAGCGCGGTGCGAACGCTGCTGATGAATAAGGGATTTGCTTTAATCACCCCAACCCCTTCCGCCCCACATAGCCCTCCTTTCGTTGTGCAGGAAGAAGAATGTTGTGAGTCGGCGGCCCTCGAACGCCCTGTCGCCGGCTACCCTCTGATCTTCCGCCGTACTTCCTAATCCGAAGCAACAACAACAACTTACTGCCAGAAAGGCAGAGAGGCAACTTTCCTTTTTGTGCGTCCCCGCACGCTCCTGTGCCGCGTGTGCCCTTTCCCCTGCCCTTTTCCGTCAGCCCCCTATCCCTCGCGCCACCCCACCGACTCTTCCTTTTTGTCTTGTGATCCACCGCCGCCGCCGCCGCCGCCGCCGCCGCCGAGACAGACGAAATGCAATTTACGCGCGGCGCGGCGTCGCGTCAGCCGAACGTCGTGATGCAGGTGTGTCCGGGCGGGCGCCCAATTGTTTTAGTGGCTCGGGGAATCCCCCTTCTGGCGGGGGAGCCGGCTGGCTGGCGGGCTACGGCGCATGCGCGCCGACAACTGCGCATCAACAGGCTGGCCGCGCTCCCAGCGCGCTGGTCCAATTGTCGCCAACTCGATTCCCGCCTCCACTTTGACCCGGGAGCAGTCGCTCCGAGAAGAAGATCCCACGAGGAAGGCGCCAAGTTAGTATAGAGGCGCCAGGATGCTCTGTTGGGCTTTTTATTAGCGGACGAGTTGCACTGTAAAGAATGGGAGCTAGAAATATCACTGGAAATATTTTTGTACCATGTACTCTGCTCTGAATTCTACTGACGTAGAGCTGTACTTACACTAAATGTACAACTACACTGCCTCACCACACACGCGGTAGCGCTACTTATGCTGCCACTCTGCAAATACAGAGTGTCCATGAAGGCACGCTATCATTTCAGAAAACCGTCACTCATTAACTACAGGGTGTCCCACGCCTCGCAGCTCACCCCCGAGATTCAAGTAACGACAAAGAAACCCAAAAAGTGAATAAAATGTTCTCGGATTTCCAACCGCGTCAATGATGATGGCTGGTGGCGTGTAGGTACAGGTCTGTATGGGTGGGTTTTCTGTAGACGCTGTGGCCAAGGCATCCATCCAGCACAGAATTGCACAGTATTACAAACATTGGTGCATCGTGCAAGAGTAATATCAGACGACGACAACCTGCCCCACGAACTGAGCCACCTACGCAAGGTTTTCAGGAATAACGGCTACAGCGCCTATCAAGTGAAAGAAGTGATTTCTGGGAAATATCGGAATAAGACCACCGACGAAGAGCAGGAAAAGAAACATGCTTTGCTGCCATTCTGTGGCTCTGTGTCGGGCAAGATAAGCCGCCTGTTGAAAAGACACAAGATCAAATCCATCATCAGGCCTGCAACGAAAATCCGTCAATTACTGAGACCAGTTAAAGACACAGTAGGTCTCAGAACACCTGGGGTCTACGAAATACCTTGCGAGTGTGGCCAGAAGTACATCGGACAAACAGTGCGATCTGTGGAACAACGCAGGAAAGAACATGAGAGGTATTATGGCCTACGGTATCCAGAGAAATATGCGTTAGCTGAGCATGCGTTAGAAAACGGTCACCACATAAAATTTGACGATACCTCTGTCGTGGCTCGCACTAACGGCTTCTGGGACAGTTTATAAAGGAAGCTATTGAAATAAAAATTACCGCAAACACCCTAAATAGAGGCGGTGGCTTGCAGCTCAGCGCTGCGTGGGATCCAGCGATCGCGTTCCGACAATAATTAAATTCGAATATCTATTGTGACACATATACGTTGAATAAATGTGCACCCCGTAGTTTGTAACTAATTTCCGTTTTTTTCACAAAGTTCAATTACTGGCACCCTGTACGATGTATGAGATACACCACCCTGCTGGGGTACTCTTCTCACCGACCCGCAGGGACCGTACACCTTCAGTCTAAGGCTGTCCGCCTTTGGCAGGTCAACAGAGCGGACGCGTCAAGGGTTTCCGTGTTCAGAGCGCAAGGTCACCTTATTTACATTCTGATGGCCGTTGCTTAAGTGCCGGCTTACCGTGTACGATACATGGCGAACCGTGCCGTAAATCTACACTCAGATTTACTTATGCCCGACCCAAAGCACTCGAGGTGGAGCTTCTTCTGCGAGTGGAAGTGAATGGCTCAAAATGGTTCAAATGGCTCTGAGTACTATGAGACTTAACATCTGTGGTCATCAGTCCCCTAGAACTTAGAACTACTTAAACCTAACTAACCTAAGGACATCACACACATCCACTCCCGATGCCGGATTCGAACCTGCGACCGTAGCAGTCGAGCGGTTCGAGACTGGAGCACCTATAACCGCTTGGCCACCGCGGCCGGCAGGAAGTGAATATCCCTCCGATTGTGAGCGGCACAGTCCATGTTAAAATCATTAACGACGCGGCGTACGAACGCGTTCTACGTGAGACCAAACAGGGGCTCCGCTTCTGTCATTTTGATGGCTGTGTGGTGGCGGTAACGGTCGACCACGCGGGCTTAGGTATGCGTACGATTTTCGAATTGCCATTCGAACTTCCTGCAGAGGAAGTAGTCGCGGCACTGCGACAATACGGCACAGTCCACCGGACATATCCTGTCATAAACAGCGACGGACAGGTCACCGTTGATCTCCGAAGCCACGTTCCGTGTTATTTACAGATCTGCGGTTCAAATGATTCAAATGGCTCTGAGCACTATGCGACTTAACTTCTGAGGTCATTAGTCGCCTAGAACTGAACTAATTAAACCTAACTAACCTAAGGACATCACACACATCCATGCCCGAGGCAGGATTCGAACCTGCGACCGTAGCGGTCACGCGGTTCCACACTGAAGCGCCTTTAACCGCACGGCCACACCGGCCGGCTACAGATCTGCGGATGCCATTCAATAATTATATATGACGGCCAGCCTTGGACCTGTTCCGGGTGCGGCAAAGAAATCCACTGTAGATCCGAATGCCTACAAAGAAGCATTACGCAACTTCCAGCTGCCGAAGGACCATGCACTTCGCAACCTACGGCGGTAACGGTGACCTACGCCGCTGCTCTTGCTTTTCCTATAGCTTCGCAACGCCACCCGGACGCCACAAACGACGCCACTAACGAGCCCGATCATACCCAGACGGAGAACGCTTCGGACGGCCGTCGCCTCGGCCGGCCATCGACGCCGCTCCGACAATGCCGACGCAACCGGACGCTGACCCTGAACTCGGCAACACGATGGAGATCGACTCGCTCATCGTTCCTAAGGCGGCCTTCCTGCCAGAGCGACGCGTCTCCCTTCCGTCGTCGGACACGGAAGGTCGCATAAGGGAGCAACGTTCTCCGAAAGGTCGCAAGAGAAGGCACCGAACCGTCTCCGGCCAAGAGGAGACGTTGCAGATCGAGGATGACGCAACCGTCGACCCGCACGACGCCCCCAAATCCGCTACTGCCGACGAAGACGTCATGAGCGCGGAGACATCCACCGGTGTGCCTGCACCCGTGTCTTCGACGCCCCATGCGGACGCTGAACTATTTAATGGACATAGCACAACCGAAACTACACCACAAACGACTACATCATCTTCTGCAGACAAAATGGGCGATACGCCGATGCCCGCCGCCACGGTGTGGTACGAGGAGGAGGTCGAGGAGCAGGACACTGCGCCACTACTCTCCCCAGAATCCCCTGCGGGCGAGCGGGATAACGTTCCACTGTGACGCCCACGCCCTTGCGCTCACGCCATCCTACCGGATAGCAACCATCAACACCAACAATATCTATTCCAGGTTGAAAATCAGCATTGTGCAGGAGATGTTCTGGGATTCTGATATTGATTCCGCCCTTCTGCAGGTAGTTCTCTTGGCCAGTCTCCCAGAAATTAATGGCTACACCGCCCACGCCTCCGCGAGCGATCCTATGGGCCGTGGAGTGGCCATCTACGTCCGCCACGGGATTTCTGTCACTGATGTCGCGTTCCTTCCATCTGCTCAGGGCATGGCACTCACTGCCATGGGGACACGCATGGGGGCACTGACCAACGAAACGAACGGGCCCAGTTTTATTCAGAGGCGATAAGATCACTGCCTACTAGGAGGTGATTTTAACTGCGTTCTGAACCCAAAAGATCAGGTTCCACACTATACTACGTGCCAAGAACTACGTATAGTGGTGCGGGACCTCCTGCTTCACGATACCTGGGAAGTTCAACGTGGCGACCGTTCTGGCCATATCTTTCTTACCACAGGACATATGACTCACAGACTCTTAGATCTGCGTTATGGGGCGCCGAACGCTGGCCACTGGCCTTTTCCGGCCATTGCGCTAACATCTGCACGGTCCTCCTTCCGCCGCAATCTGTATGGCACAATCATTCGCCATGGAAACTAAATACTTCTCATGTGCTTGACCTTACCTGTCACCAACAAGTCACTGAGACTTGGACAGCCTGCGAACGACGCCTTCCCCGCTACCGGTCAACATTGACAAGGTGGATGGACTGTGCAAAACCAGCGATCCGGAAGACACTGATCAGATGCGGGAAATACTTGGCCGACTGCCATCGCAACACTCTTGACTTCTGTTATGCGATTTTCCGAGATCTGGACACTAAGCGGCCAACCCCAGACAACCAGCTGGAACGACAAAGAACTAATGCGAGGATAGTTGCCCTGGTACGCCGGAAATTATTAGGGGTAGTGATACGGACGCGGCGCCACGATCATGCGGGTTTGGAAATTCCATCCATGCATCATATAGTGTCCGACGAACGATGGCATCGTCGGCAGATCATCAACACTCTAACCACACCTCATGGCCCGTAGGTGACCAATCAGAATGACATCGTTCAGTTCGTCCAACACTACCTTCCTACTTATAGGGAAGAAGATGCTGATACTGAAGCAGACGACTCCATTTTGCATTACGTCACGCGCACCGTCCCCCAAACGTAGGCGGATACTTTGACAGTGGTGGTCACTCGAGACGAAGTAGACAACGCAATCGACAAGGGTGCCGCCATTGGCGGCTTACCGATTTAGTTTCATTATGCCTTCCGGGACCTCATGGCACCGCTGTGGACGACTATGTATCAAGAACTGATGACATCTGAGCAAGCAATCCCACCCGCCTTTGTTGAGAGCATCACCATTTCGGTCCACAAATCAGCCCCTGTGTCGACGGTCATGAGTTACAGGTCGCTCACCCTACTCAATGTCGATTACAAGATTTTCGCTCGCTTACTGGCAGCGCGTCTCCAAACAATACTTCCTCATATCCTCTCCCCAGAGCAGACAACGCCTGGGGAACAGGTTAACATGCAGACTGCCACAGGGGAATTCCGAGACTTAATTGCGATGGCGGCTGCCTGTAGACTCCGAGCAACGGTCGTCGCTATAGATTTCGATAGTGCCTTCCATAAAGTCCGCCATCGTTTCCTGTTTTCGGTGGCGACCTGAATGGGCATCGCCCTCCATTCCTCGACGTCTTTTGGCGTCCTTACAACAGTGGCAGTTCAGTTGCCCAAGTCAATGGACGTTTAGCAGGGCCAGTACCCATCTTCCGTTCTATACGGCAAGGGTGTCCTCTCTCTACCCTCTTCTATGCCATTGCCCTTGAGCCCTTCACTGGGGCTTGACATCAAAGCTCTCTGGCCTCACCCTTCGCTAACACACTTTTCGCTGTCGGGCATATGCTGATGGCCTCCTCCTCATTCGCTCTGGCTCTGAGATTCGAGCAGTCCTCGAATTGATCACACATTTTGGGGCTGCCACTGGCAGTGCCATGAATGTCGTCAAATCTTTTGCAATGCACATTGGACGAGGTCTCCAGGAAGGTGAAGTGACACGCCTGCCGCTTGTGCGGACGTTCTGGTACCTGGGAATTACCTTTACCCCCACGGTCTCATGCACGGCAGCAACGAGTTTCCGTCGCCTGTTACACGTCGTCCGCAACGACGTCCGCCAGACCCTCCTGCGCCGCCAAGATACACTTCAACACGTTGAGTTTCTTAATAGTTAAGTGGCATCAAAATTGGACCACATCGCGCAAGTTCTCCCTTTGCCGACGGCAATTGGGCGTAACCTTCAGGCGGCCTTTGGCTATTATCTCACAGCTGGTTCCATGTTAGAAATCCGTTATGAGACACTTACTCTGCCCCCACGGGATGGTGGCCTGGGGCTACTATATGTCTGTGTGCGAGCTGCGGCCTTGTATATGAGTACCATGAGAAGACAATGAACCAGACGTGGCACATTCCTAATACGCAGCTTGCATGAGGTCCTCCTGCCTGCTCCCACCTCACCACCGGAATCTGTCGGCCACATCGTGCCTCATCTGTCTCACATTTCGACTGTTTCGTAAACTACAGTTACACACATACCAGTCTCCCAGATATGCGCCTGCCCAGGACTAAGGATTTTTACAGCCTACTATTGCGCCGTGTTCCCCGGAATTTTATGGAGACCAAACATTTCTCCATAGAGTGGCCCATAGTGTGGACTACCATCCACCAGACGCATACACATCATGAAATGTAGTTTCAAGAATTTGATCAACTATTTCTATTGTAGGAATCATTATATTTATTTTAATTATATGAGAAAGATTGGTTATAAACCGAGCAGTCATATTTAGAGCATGTTCTTCCTCCCTACTGATGTCCGGACACTGTCGTATTACGTAGTCAACAGGAAATTTGCTATGAAACAACGACTGCGCAAGATTGTCTTATCAGATTCCCCTCTTTGTCTCCTTTGCCAGCCACTGGACACTTATGAACCCCGTCTGACATGCGCCTCTTCGGAATACAATAAATTGTTCAAATGGCTCTGACAAGGGAACCTCCCCATCGCACCCCCCTCAGATTTAGTTATAAGTTGGCACAGTGGAAAGGCCTTGAAAAACTGAACATAGATCAATCGAGAAAACAGGAAGAAGTTGTGTGGAACTATGAAAAAATAAGCAAAATATACAAACTGAGTAGTGCACGTGCTAGATAAGCAACATCAAGGCCAATTGCAGTTCAGTAGCGCCGTGGTCCCGTGGTTAGCGTGAGCAGCTGCGGAACGAGAGGTCCTCGGTTCAAGTCTTCCACCAAGTGAATATTTTAATTTTTTATTTTCAGTTTGTGTCAGACTCTTATGTTTTCATCACTTTTTTGGGAGTGATTATCACATCCACAAGAAAACCTAAATCGGGCAAGGTAGATGAATCTTTTTACCCATTCGCCAAGTGTACAAGTTAGGTGGGTCGAAAACATATTCCTGTCATGTGATGCACATGCCGTCACCAGTGTCGTATAGAATATATCAGACGTATTTTCCTGTGGAGGAATCGGTTCACCTATGACCTTGCGATCAAATGTTTTCTGTTCCCATTGGAGAGGCTCGTCCTTTCGTCTACTAATCGCACGGTTTTGCGGTGCGGTCGCAAAACACAGACACTAAACTTATTACAGTGAACAGAGACATCAATGAACGAACGGACAGATCATAACTTTGCGAAAATAAAGAAAGTAAAATTATAAGTCGACGGAAGACTTGAACCAAGGACCTCTCGGTCCGCAGCCACTAACGCTAACCACGGGACCACGACGCTCCTTGACTCCCACTGTCTTTGATGTTGCCTATCTTAGCATGGACTACTCAGTTTGTATATTTTACTAATTTTTTTCATAGTTCCACACAACTTCTTCCTGTTTTCTCGATTGATCTGTGTTCAGTTTTTCAAGGCCTAGCCACTGTGCCAACTTATAACTAAATCTGAGGGGGATGCGACGGGGAGGTTCCCTTGTGAGCATTATGGAACTTAGAACTACTTAAACCTAACTAAGCTAAGGACATCTCACACATCCATGCCCGAGGCTGGATGCGAACCTGCTACCGTAGCGGTCGCGCGGTTCCAGACTGTAGCGCCTAGAACCGCTCGGCCACTCCGGACAGCTCTGCGCAAGACATCTGACGCTTCGTGCAGCAGATCATTGCCTGCCATCTCCGAGTGCCACCAGACACAATCGAACAGCGAATGTTTCTATACCGGAGGGACAAACGTTTTCTCCTCGCCAAATGTCAAGCAATTACTTGGGTCAATGGGTGGGCGGTCGCTTATATCCTTCATGAGGGACCTAAATCCCGCCTAGACTTCTGGACCTATTTACGAACAGCCCATGCAGCTCTCGAAAACAAGCCATTTTACCGAAAATTATTTGCTAACTACCTTCGAGAGGCCTTTGTTAGACCTTCACTAAGTTGGGAAGCCACCTATGATCGATTCTACCTCTGACCTTCGGGGGGGAGAGCGCGTCGTAGATTGCGCAGATTTTGTTTCTTGTTTCTTTTCCTTTTTCGTTACCCAGCATTTACATATTTTTTTTCTTCTCTGTTGCTGATGTATGTTCCACATAATTTCATAATAATAGTGAATATTACAAAAACAAAATGTAAAAAAATAAACAACAACAACGGCTTCCACTTCTGTTGATTCCTGTGTCTCCGACTTTCCTGTACTCCACGGGCTCGTTGTGGTGAGGGGGACACTGTGGCCAGGCCTCGGGTTTCGACCCCTACCCACTTTGCCTCCTGAGCACCCACAGGTCCAATATCCCATAAAAAATGAAAAAAAAGGTGTAGCGTGTTTGATTAGTAATCAAAGCTTCATCGGCCCCGGGTTCGAAACCTGCCACCGTTTAAAAATAATTAGCATTGGCGGCCGAAGACTTTCGGCATAAGAAGTCACCCCTCATTCTGCCAACGGCCTTGACAAGAAGGGCGGAGGAGCGGACAGAGGTTCACGGTACTCTCTTATCCTAGGGGTGGGAAACTGCCCCTAAAGGCGGAAGAATCAGCAATCATCAACGGCTTGAGGATGCAGACGGCAATAGAAACCACTGCATTAAAGATACATAACGTGTATCCACAGGACATGTGGCCTGTAACTGAGAAAGTGTTATGATGATCTCTCCATTGCCAAAAGATTCCGGAATAGTCCCCCATTGGGATCCCCGGCTGGTGATTGCCAAGAGGGAGGTGACCATGAGAAAAAGATTCAATAACCAACGAAATGATAACGTTCTACGAGTCGGGGAGTGGAATGTCAGAAGCTTGGACGTGGTAAGGAAGCTAGAAAATCTGAAAAGGAAAATGCAGAGGCTCAAGCTAGATATAGTAGGAGTCAGTGAAGTGAAGTGAAATGGAAAGAAGACATGGATATCTGATTAGATGAGTATAGGGTGGTATCAACAGCAGCAGAAAATGGTGTAACAGGAGTAGGATCCGTTATGAATAGATACGTAGGGCAGAGAGTGTGTTACTGTGAAAGGTTCAGTGATAGGGTTGTTCTTATCAGAATCGACAACGATAGTTCAGGTATATATGCCGAAGTCGCAAGTTGAAGCTGAGGTGATAGAGAAAGCCTATGAGGATACTGAAAGAGTAATATAGTACATAAAGGAAGATGAAAACCTAATAGTAATAGGGGACTGGAATGCAGTTGTAGAGGAAGCAGTAGAACGAACGGTTACAGGGGAATATGGGCTAGGGACAAGCAGTGAGGCAGGAGAAAGACTAATTGAATTCTGTAATAAATTTCAGCTAGTAATAGCGAATACTCTGTTCAAGAATCACAAGCGGAGTAGGTATACTTGGAAAAGGACGGGTGATTCGGGAATATATCAGTTAGATTACGTCATGGTCAGGCAGAGATTCCGAAATCAGATACTGGATTGTAAGACTTACAGATCACAATATAGTAGGCTGAAGTTTAAGAGATTAGGCAGCAAGACTCTATATACAAAGAAGTGGGATAGGAAGTACTAAAGAATTATGAGTTACGCTTGAAATTCTCTAAGGCTATAGATACATCAATTAGGAATAGCTCAATAGGCCATAAAGTTGAAGAGGAATGAGCATCTCTAAAACGGGCAATCACAGAAATTGGAAAGAAAAATATAGGTACAAAGAAGGTAACTCCGAAGAAACCATGGCTAACAGAAGAAATCCTTTGGTTGATCGACGAAAGAAGGAAGTACAAAAATGTTCAGGGAAATTCAGCAATACAGAAATATAAGTCTCTGCGAAATGAAATAAATCGGAAGTGCAGGGAAGCTAAGACGAAAAGGGTGCACGAAAACTGTGAAGGACAGTTTCAGCATAGGCCTATAGGAATACCAAAACAATCTCCGGTGAAATTAAAAGCAAGGCTGGTGACATTAAGAGTGTAACGGAAATTTCCCTGTTAAATGCAGAGAATACAGCTGGAAAGAGTACATTGAAGACCTCTGTGAGGAGGAAGATTTGTCTGATGTGATGCAAGAAGCAATACGAGTCGATTTAGAAGAGATAGGGGATCCTGTATTAGAATCAGAATTTAAGAGAGTATTGGACGACATAAGATCAAATAAGGCAGAAGGTATAGATAACATTCCCTCAGAATTTTTAACATCATTGGGGGAAGTGGCAACAAACCGACTATTCATGCTGGTGTGTAGAATGTATGAGTCTGGCGATATACCATCTGACTTTCGGAAAAATATCATCCACACAATTCCGAAGACTGCAAGAGCTGATAAGTGCGAGAATTATCGCACAGTCAGCTTAACAGCTCATGCATCCAGGTTGCTGACAGGAATAATATACAGAAGACTGGAAAAGAAGATGGAGGATGTGTTAAACGGCGATCAGTTTGGCTTCAATAAGGGTAAAGGCAACAGAGAAGAAATTCTGACATTGCAGTTGATAATGTAAGCAAGACTAAAGAAAGACCAAAACATGTTCATAGGATCTTTCGGTCTGAAAAGGCGTTCGGCAATGTAAAATGGTGCAAGGTGTTCGAAATTCTGAGAAAAAAAGGAGTAAGCTGTAGTGGGAGACGGGTAATATAGAATATATACAAGAGCCAAGAGACAATAATAACAGTGAGCGACCAAGAAAGAAGTGCTCAGATTAAAGGTTTGTAAGACAGGGATGTAGCCTTTAGCCCCTACTGTTCAATCTGTACATCGAAGAAGCAATGACGGAAATAAAAGAAAGGTACAGGAGTGGAATCAAAATTCAAGGTGAAAGGATATCAAATGATACTATTCGCTGATGACATTGCTATCCTGGGTGAAAATGAAGGAGAATTACATGATCTGCCGAATGGATGTACCATCTAATGAGTACAGAATATGGATTGAGTGTAAATAGAAGAAAGACGAAAGTAATGAGAAGCAGCAGAAATAAGAAGAGCTAGAAACTTAACTTCTGGATTGATGGTCACGAAGTAGATGAAGTTAAGGATTTCTACTACCTAGGCAGCAGCAAAATAACCAATGACGGACGAAGCAAGGAGGACATCAAAAGCAGACTAGAGCTGGCAAAAAGGGCATTCCTCGCCAAGAGAAGTCTACTAGTATCAAACATAGCCCTTAATTTGAGGAAGAAATTTCAGAGAATGTGTGTTTGGAGCATTATGTGGTAGTGAGACATGGGCTGTGGGAAAACCGGAACAGAAGAGAATCGAAGCATTTGAGATGTGGTGCTACAGGTGAATGTTGAAAGTTAGGTGGACTGATAAGGTAAGGAATGAGGAGGTATCGCACAGAATCCAAGAGGAGAGGATCATGCGAAAAAAACTGACAAGAAGAAGGGACAGAATGATAGGACGTCTGCTAAGACGTCAGGGAATGATTTCCATGTTACTAGAGGGAGCTGTAAAGGACAAAAACTGTAGAGGCAAACAGACATTGTAAAGCATTCAGCAAATAACTGAGGATCTTGAATAGTGCTGGTCGTGAGGAATTTCCTACCAGGATACTTCGCTTGAATCATTTCTTTATATTCCTTGACGAAGTCTGTCTTTATGTAACATTCCACAATTTCAATTCTCTGTTCTAATACAAACTGATCCACTTCTATAACAACTCAACAATACAAGCTTTTCACAACAACTGATGCACGAACATGCAGTTGCACTCAAACTTTCCGATAAAATACAATGTAGCCAACTTTCGAGACAATGTTGCTGTTTCACAAGCAATTCGACTAGAGAAGATTAACCAGTATGTGAGGCGTACTGTTTTATTTGAGACACTGTGTATTAGATAAATAGCTTCGTGGGTTGTTGTAAATCGCTTAGCAGCTCTCATAGTTTTTTTCTGCTTTACTAGACTTTCTGTGTGTGACCCACTCGTCCCTCGTAGAATATGAAGGCGATATTTCAGTTCTGCTCATGTACTAATTATCACTGTTGCACCAGCAGTTCTGATCGCTTCATTGATTCGTCCTCAGAGGTTAACAGTGTAATTGGATGGTGTTGCGTACACCCAATCGTTGACGAACCCTACAAAAAGAATTCTAACAGAGAGAGATCAGAAGAGCGCAGAGGCCATGATATGGGACCGTCACTACCCATGCACCTCTCAGAAAATGTGTCATTCAGCAAGTTCCTCAAGTTCAGACTCCAATGTTGGAGTGCGCTTCGGTTTGTGGTAGAAGGATCTGTTCGAGTATGTCCAGGTAAAGATTTCCTGTTATGGTGTTCTCTGAGAAGAAGAATAGGCGTATCACCGTATTGTGCAATAAGCCTCACCAAACTTTCAGGTTATCACGAATTTGTTGATGTGTGTTGTGTTGGTTTTCAGAGGCGCAAATCCTAATATTGAGGCGATTCATGTGTCCAGAAATGTGGAACGTTGTTTCACCTGAAAACAGCCACTTTTTCAGGTAGTCATTGTCACTGTCTGCAGAAGCTAACATGCAACACGCAAATGCTTACTGGTTACAGTGCTTCGACCACACTTTCATAGTAAAAAGACGTTACTGCATTTGTAGCAATTTACGAACAGTTCGTCTTGCATCTTCTACCAGGACTGCGCTGAAATTCGTCTTGCGAACTGTGAACACATGCTTAAGACTCAGGAGGACTTGCACTATTTAAAGTTTTTGAACCACCTCATTATGCTTGTTTTTGCTGGTGGTGCTCTCCAGTACTGGTGTCGATAATTCCTCAGTACCGTTTCGCATATTTGGATTCTACGTATCAGATGTTACATTCCGCCTTCTATAGTGTATTGTCATTTTCTTGTTCTCCAAATCAAATCTGCAATAAACGAAAAATCTTTGAGAGCCGCTAAACGCTTTGCAACAAATCACAACTCCCTGTCTCTAATAGTATCCATGTTATGGAGTTTTGAAATGATAGCGGGATTTCCAAAGAATGCAGGTGCTGACAAGTGTGAAAACTACCGAACTACCAGTTTAATGAGTCACGGTTGCAAACTATTAACACGAATTCTTTACAGACTAATGGAAAAACTGTTAGAATCCGGCCTCGGGGAAGATCACTTTGGATTCCGTAGAAATATAGGAACACGCGAGGCACGCTACGACTTACCTTGGAATCTAGGGCAAGGAAAGGCTACGTTTATAGCATTTGTAGACTTAGAGGAAACTTTTGACAACGTTGACTGGAATACTCTCTTTCAAATTCTGAAGGTGGCAGGAGTAAAATATAGGGAGCGAAGGGCTATTTACAATTTGTACAGAAACCAGATGGAAGCTATAAGAGTCTGGTGACACGGATGCGAAGCTATGGTTGAGAAGAGAGTGAGGCAGGTTGTAGCCTATCCTTGTTGTTATTCAGTCTGTGCACTGAACAAGCAGTAACGAAAAACGAAGAAAAATTTGGAGTAGGAATTAAAATCCAGGGAGAAGAAACAAAAACCTTGAGGTTTGTCGAAGACATTGTAATTCTGGCGTAGACAGCAAAGGATTTGGAAGCAGAGTTGAACGGAATGGACAATGTCTTGATAGGAGGACACAAGATGAACATCAACAAAACCAAAACGAGGATAATGGAATGTAGTCGAATTAAATCAGGTGATGCTGAGGGAATCAGACTAGGCAATGAGACCTTAAAGTATTATATGACTTTTGCCATTTGACAGCAAAATAGTTGATCATGGTCGAAGTAGAGAGGATATAAAATGTAGACTCTCTAAGGCACTGAAAGCGTTTCTGCAGACGAGAAATTTGTTGACGTCGAGTATAGATTTAAGTGTCAGGAAGTCTTTTCTGAAAGTATTTGTAAGGAGTGTAGTCATGTATGGAAGTAAAACATGGATGAAAAATATTTTAGACAAAAAGAGAATAAAGCTTTCGAAATGTTGTGCTACAGAAGAATGCTGAAGATCAGATGGACAGATGACACAACTAATGAGGAGGTACTGAATAGAATTGGGAAGAGGAATTTGTTTCACAACCTGATAAGAAGTAGGGATCGGTTGATAGGATACTTTATGGGGCATCAAGGGATCACCAATTTAGAACAGGAGGGAAGCGTGGGAGGTAAAAATCGTAGAGGAAGACCAAGAGATGAATACACGAAATGATTCAGAAGGATGTAGGTTGCAGTAGTTACTTAGAGACGAAGAGGCTTGCACAAGATAAACATGGAGAGCTGCATCAAAGAAGTCTCTGGACTGAAGACAACAACAAGAACAGCGGGACTTCATGGACACCCCGTACACCATTCACTTGGGACCGCCGCGAAAGATGTCGAAACGCTATGGGGCCTGCTGTCATCCATAATTCCATTGTTGGGGGCTTGCTATTACTCATAATTTTACTGTTCATGTTCCAGAGGCGTATGACTGCAGATGAAAAGTGATCTGGCGAGTTAATGTCTTTCTTGGAATATCTGCCCAGTCAGCGAGAGTGGACAGAGATCGAATCCCCTCAATCCAGATCACGTTTCACATAATGTTACGAGCTAATAGTAAATTAATGTGAACAAACAAGGAGGTACCATCTTCCTAGATTCCCGGAAGACATTCGATAGCGTGTTGCAATGTCGACTGATAACCAGGATACCATCACATGGAGTGTCTTCACAAATATGTAATTCGTTCGAAAATTATCTAATTGAATGAAGGCACGACGTAATACCAGACGGCGAATGCTCAGAGAAAATGACAGAGGCAGCAGTACTTTCATGCTATTCATTGATAATGATGTTGTCTGCAGGAAAGTATGACTTTGAGTAAAAGGTGAACAAATTACAAGGGAAACTCCTCGTCGCACCCCCCTCAGATTTAGTGGTAAGAGGGGGCAATGGGCAGCACGTCAAACTCTAAACACAGACCAAGCATGAAAACAGAAAGGAGGTGCATGGTACTGCGAAAAAAAGCAAAATAGAAACAGTGAACGGTCCAAAAATAAAAAGTGCAATGTAGAGGAACGAAGAAATCGTAGAGGGAGACCAAGAGATGAATACACTAAACAGATTCAGAAGGATGTAGGTTGCAGTAGGTACTGGGAGATGAAGAAGCTTGCACAGGATAGAGTAGGGTGGAGAGCTGCATCAAACCAGTCTCTGGACTGAAGACCACAATAACAACAACATTTTCGCCGTTCATGCAATAAAACTGCCGCATTAGACAAGATATTTTAATTTATTGCTTCTTTACCACAAACCGTATTCTTGACACATTTTGCGGACAGTATTCGTATGTACCACTAAATGCACCTACAAAATTAAATCACTGTACCACACATATTTAATGAGCTATGACGTCATAAACATTGAGATGCATGAAAACCTGCCGCATCATACATGAAGTTTACATTTATTACTACTTTGTTTACACATCTATTCGGAACACATTTTGCACACAGTATCCATACATACCGCTGAATATATCTAAAAAATTATACCGTTGTACGACCCACAGTTCTGGAGATATAACGTCATAAACACTGAGATGCGTGAAAACTGAATTATCAAGCATGACGTTTTAATTTATTCTTCTTTGCTACTCCATTCGCAACACGTGTTGCAGACAGTACCAACATGTTCTGCTGATTGTACGAACAAAGTTATAACATTGTACGACTCATAGTTCAGGCGATATGACGTCATGAACATTGACTTGCGTGAAAACGAAACTGGAGGGTGAAATTTGCTGGACGTACATGTGAGCTATGGATACAGTGTTTGTGTTGTGGTCCTCAGTCCAGAGACTGGTTTGATGCAGCCCTCCATGCTACTCTATCCTATGCAGGCCTCTTCATTTCCGAAGAAACTACTGTCCCCTACATCTTCCTGAATCTGCTTAGGGTATTCATCTCTTGGTCTCCCTCTACGATTTTTACACTCCACGCTTCCCTGCAATAATAAATTGGTGATCTCTTGATACCTCAGAACGTGTCCTACCAACTCTTCTAGTCAAGTTGTACCACAAATTCCTCGTCTCGCCAATTCTATTCAATACTTCCTCATTAGTGACGTGATCTACGCATTTAATTTTCAGCATTCTTCAGTAGCACCAGTTTTCGAAAGCTCCTATTCTTTCCTTGTCTGAACTATTTATCGTCCATGTTTAAATTCCATACATAGCTACACTCCATAAAAAAAGATTTCAGAAAGGACTTCCTGACACTTAAATCTATACTCTATGTTAACAAATTTCTCTTCTTCAGAAACGCTATCCTTGCCATAGGCAAAGAACATTTTATATCCTGTCTACTACAACCATCATCAGGTAATTTCCTTCCCAGATATCATTACTAATTTACTACTTTAAGTTCTCATTTCCAAACTAATTCCCTTACCTGATTTAATTAGACTACATTCCATTATCCTCGTTTTTCTTCTGTTAATGTTCATCTTATATCCTCCTTTCAAGACACTGCCCTTTCCGTTCAATTGCTCTTGCAAGTCCTTTGCTGTCTCTGACAGAATTACGATGTCATCGGCAAACTGCAAAGATTTTATTTCTTCTCCATGAATTTTAATTCCTACTCGAAATTTTTCTCTTGTTCCCTCTACTGCTTGCTCAGTATACAGATTGAATAACATCGGGGAGAGGCTACAACCCTGTCTCACTCCCTTCTTAACCTCTGCTTCCCTTTCGTGCCCCTCGACTATTATAGATGCCACCTGGTTTCTGTACAAATTGTAAATAGCCTTTCGCTCCCTGTATTTGACCCCTGGCACCTTCAGAATTTGAAACAGATTGTCAACAGATTTCTCTAAGTTTACGAATGCTAGACACCTAGGTTTGCCTTTCCTTAAGCTGTCTCCTAAGATAAGTTGTAGGGTCATTATTGGCTTGCGTATTTCAACATTTCTATTGAATCCTAACTTATCGTCCCTGAGCTCGGATTCTACCAATTTTTTTATTCGTCTGTAAAGAGTTCGTGTTAGTATATAGCAACAGTGTTTTATTAAACTGATAGTTCGATAATTTTCACAGCTGCCAACACCTGCTTTCTTTGTGATTGTAATTATTATGTTCTTCTTGAAGTCTGAGGGTATTTGGCCTGTCTCATACATCTTGCTCACTATATGGAAGAGTTTTGTCATGGCTGGTTTGCCCAACGCTATCAGTAGCTCTAATGGAATGTCGTCTACTTGTAGGGCCTTTTTTCGACTTAGGTATTTCAGTGCTCTGTCAAATTCTTCACGCTGTGTCATATCTCCCATTTCATCGTCATCTACGTCCACTTCCGTTTCCATAATATTGCCCTCAAGTACATCGCCCTTGTATGAACCTTCTATTTACTCTTCCAACTTTATAATTTCCCTTCCTTGCATAGGACTGGTTTTCCATCTGAGCTCTTGATATTCATGCAGGTGATTTTGTTTCCTCCAAAGGTCTTTTAATTCTCTTGTAAGTAGTATCTATCTCCCCCCTCGTGATATATGTTTCTACGTCCTTACATTTGTCCTCTAGCCATCCCTGCTTAGCCATTTTGGGCTTCCTGTCGATCACATTTTTGAGACGTTTGTACTCCTTTTAGCCTGCTTCATTTACTGCATTTCTTATATTTTTCATCAGTTAAATGCAATATATTTTGTGTTGCCCAAGGATTTATACTAGCTCTCGTCTTTTTACCTACTTGAACCTCTGAAGCATTCACTATTTCATCTCTCAAAGCTACCCATTCTTATCCTACTGTTTTTCTTTCCCCTGTTCTTGTCAATCGTTTCCTAATGCTCTCGCTGAAACTCTCTACAATCTCTTGTTCTTTCAGTTTATCCAGTCCCATCTCCTTAAATTCCTCCTTTATGACAGTTTCTTCAGTTTTACTCTACAGGTCATAACCAACTGATTACGGTCAGAGTCGACATCTGCTCCTGGAAATGTCTTACAATTTAAAACTTGGTTCCTAAATCTCTGCCTTACCGTTATATAATCTATCTGAAACCTTCCGGTGTCTCGAGGCCTCCTAAACGTATACAACATTCTTTCGTGATTCTTAAACCAAGTGTCAGCTATGATTAAATTGTGCTCTGTGCGAAGTTCTACCAGGCGGCTTCCTCTTTCGTTCCTTACCCCCAGTTCATATCTATCTACTACCTTTCCAGCTCTTCTTGTTCCTACTGCCGTATTCCATTCGCCCATGACTATTAAGTTTTCGTCTCCGTTAACTATCTGAATGATTTCTTTTATCTCATCATACATTTCTTCAACCTCTTCATCATCTGCAGACCTCGTTGGCATATTAACCTGTACTACTGTGGTAGGCGTGGGCTTCGTGTCCATCTTGGCTACAATAAAGCGTTCACTATGATGTTCGTAGTAGCTTATCCGCGTACCTATTTTTTTATTCATTATTAAAGCTATTCATGCATTACCCATATTTGATTTTGTATGTATAGCCCTATATTCACCTGACCGGAAGTCTTGTTCCTCCTGCCAGCAAACTTCACTATATCTAACTTTAACCTATCCATTTCCCTTTTTAAATTTTCTAACCTACCTATCCGATTAAGGGATCTGACATTCCACGCTCCGATCGGTAGAATGCCGGTTTTGTTTCTTCTGATATCGACGTCGTTCTGAGTAGTCCTCGCCCAGAGATCCAAATGGAGGACAATTTTACCTCCTGAATATTTTACCCAAGAGGACGCCATCATCATTTAACCATACAGAAAAGCTGTATGCCCTCGAGAAATATTACGGCTGTAGTTCCACCTTGCTTTCAGCCGTTCGCAGTAACGGCACAGCAAGGCCGTTTTGGTTAATGTTACAAGGCCAGATCAGTGAATCATCCAGACTGTTGCCCCTGAAACTACTAAAAACACTGTTGTCCCTCTTCGGGAACCACACGTTTGTCTGGCCTCTCAATAGACACCCATCCGTTGTAGTTGCACCTCCGGTACGGCTTTATATCACTGAGGCACGCAAGCGTCCCCGCCAACGACTAGGTCCATGGTTCATGGAGGTGGAGGGGTACAGATACGTGCAAAATATCGTAAATGTATGTGAAACATATGTGACATGTGCGTACGCGGGGAATGCCACAGGGAAAAAGCTCCTGCTAAACCCCTGTATCAATTTCAACCGAACTTGGTACACATAGTACTTATTGTATGGAAAGATATGTGAGTGAGAACCAGCAACCGGATATTGGGGGTAGGGTTGATAGCGTGAAGAGAGAAGGATATAGGAGGAGATGGACAGAGAGAGAGGGAGAATGGACTGGAATAGGAAAGAGGAGGAGATGGACAGACGGAGGGTGAAAGGGAAATGGACAGTAAGGAAAGTGGAGGAGATGTACAGAGAGGGGAGAGAAAGAGGTGGACTGAGAAAGAGAAGGAGATGGACAGTGAAAAGGGCAGGAGAGGATGGCAAGAGAGATGGGGCAGGAAGAGATGGACAGAGAGACGGGGAGGGGGCGATGGTGTAAGTAGGCTGTTTAGGTTTTTATGTTGGTAACGCCACGTAGCTCTCTATATGAAAATCACTGACCGTGCTGTGTGCAGTCTGTGGCTGGTTGGACTCATTGTTGGAATATTCGCTATTGTAGTGTTGGTCAGTTGGATGTGAACAGCGCGTAGCGTTGCGCAGTTGGAGGTGAGCCGCTAGCAGTGGTGGATGTGGGGAGAGAGATGGCAAAATTTTGAGAGCGGACGATCTGGACGTGTGTCCATTAGAAAGAGTAAATTTGTTATACTGTATATCATGAACTGATATATATATATGATGACTTTTGAACATTATTAAGGTAAATACATTGTTTGTTCTCTATCAAAATCTTTCATTTGCTAACTATGCCTATCAGTAGTTAGTGCCTTCAGTAGTTAGAACCTTTTATTTAGCTGGCAGTAGTGGCGCTCGCTGTATTACAGTAGTTTGGGTAACGAAGATTTTTGTGAGGTAAGTGATTGGTGAAAGGTATAGGTTATTGTTAGTCAGGGCCATTCTTTTGTAGGGATTATTGAAAGTCAGATTGCGTTGCGCTAAAAATATTGTGTGTCAGTTGATTGATGATCAGAATAAGTGAAGAGTGCTCAGCTGCTTGAAAATCAAATAACGTAAGAGGATTACCAGCACAGTAAATCATAAAGTTTTCTAAGGGGCCGTTTCAACGGGAAAGAGAGGGGAGAAAGAGATAGACAGATGAGAAAAGAGCAGATGGACAGAGGGGGGAGGAGCAGAAGGGAGGTGAAAGGAAAGAGGTGGATATGGGTAGAGAGAGGGGGGAGAAGGTGATGAACTAATAGAAAATTGGAATAAATAGATACTTGAACACCACGTACTCATCTGGTTTTTTTGTTATAAAATTTGACGTTCAAACTTAAAATGACAGATAATCACCTGAAATTAATCGCTATTCACTAACGAATATTAATTACAATTAAAATTTATCTATAGTAAACGATGGCTGACAACGATAGCAAATAGGGAAATGGAATTTTAGTAACATAAGGCCCCTAACATAATCATTTCATGGAAGACAACCACGTCTTGGTAATAGTGACTGTAAGTCTTTCAGAACGCTATGCTTGTTCTACCAATCCTGAAAACCCTAATCGACAGGTAATGATAAATTCCTGACGCCGATTGGTCTAACACGGCGATGCTGCTAGATAATCTTACCACACTCGTTGGCAGTGTAGGAGCTGGCTGATGATGGCATGGATAGCTGCCACCAAGAGTGCACCTAATAATACAGACTCGAACATCAGACGCACCCAAAGCTGCCTCTCAAGTCGAGATCAGCCTTCAGAGTCCAGAGCCAGTGTGCTGAGTCCGTGTCCGCAGTCAGAGTGAGTCCAGCTCAGAGTCCCGAATCAGGGTGCTGTTATTCCGAAAAAAAGTTTCAGTAATTTCCAACCGATGACTTAATTGTTCGCTTGTTACAGATTTGTGACTAGAGCCTGAGAAAAACCACAACTCCAATGAGCTGGCCTGCCGCCCCCTGTCTTAGCAGAGATCCAATTCTTACATGACAAAATTCCGCCTATCTATATTCTGTGGGGTGACCAATATGGTCTTTGCAGACAGTGGGAAAGCAAAAATAATTCCCTTCGTTGGCGCCTGCCCGTGAACCTCCTACCTGCCAACAAAATTCCAGGAGCAGTGTAGTGTATATTAGGACAGCCGGGAAATGTTTATCTGCTGTATGGTACCTTTAGACATAGTCCCAATTGTCGCCTGTGATTCTAAGAATCCTTGCTCCGCAGAGAAAGCTTGGAGTTCAGCATTTCTCTAGAGGCCGAAGGCCATAAAACTGAGCAGTCAAAACAAAAGGACATCGTCTTTAATTAATTTTATAACTCACCGTATTGTTCACAAAGTCCCAGGCCCGTACCCAATGCCTCTTGCCGTGGTGTCGCCCTGTCGCTGGTGGCCACACACACAAAGCGAACAGCTCGCTGCGTCTGCCTGTCCCTAGATCAAAGTCCGATTCTCAGAAATCGGTCTTCATAAGCCCGCAGGGTGCTCGCCCTGTAAGGTGTGCGCAAATCCAACACCTTCCATGAAAACCCTGACATGATAAGCAAATCCAGTAGTATGTCACATAGCTCCGAATAAATCGTGACATTAAATTAACCAAAGTAATACGAGTAACGAGTGAGCAAATGGAATACCACAGACTAAAACAAGAATGCCTAAATGCATGTCATACCTTCCCACCATGAGACAGACGCAGTTCCGAGGGGAGAAACGAGAACAGAAGCCGAGAGCAGAACCGTGTTAAGCCAGAAGGCCATACGATAAGGGACGGACACCCACGTCGCCAGCTAACCGACAGGACCACCCCCCCAGCCCATGTTAAAAGCGAGAGCCCTCCAGAAGAACAGTATAGACCTTACGATAACACTAAAAGGGCCACACCAGCCGCAAGTTTTAGCGTGAGACTTTTTCGCGTCTCTGTTACGTTGCAAACGTTAAAAACATTGCCCCACCACGAAAAGTAACCGACAGGACCACCCCCCAGCCCATGTTAAAAGATAGAGCCCTCCAGAAGAACAGTATAGATCTTACGATAACACTAAAAGGGCCACACCAGCTGCAAGTTTTAGCGTGAGACTTTTTCGCGTCTCTGTTACGTTGCAAACTTTAAAAACATTGCCCCACCACGAAAAGTATAACGTTTCTCATTGGCTAGATAGAATTTTTGTAGGTGGAGCTTAAGGTTAACATTGAGACCCTGATTGGTCAGATGAAAACACAGCCAGATAGTTTTTTTTAACCAACTTCGGTAAATTGTAGTAACGAGAAGTTAAGAGAGGAGTTGCTTTGGAGACGGCGAGCTGGATGGAGCTGCGCCGGCCGCCGCCCCCTGACGAACACCGACAAGGTAATGAACGCACGCGATGCCGCATTTTTGAGCACATAAGGCTTCACTTAGAACTGCAGAAGTCTCATTTGTTACATCCCCTTTTTACGTAATACTAGTGTCGATCGTCAATTAAAGCTCATTGTATTCACATTTGCTACGTAAGTTAAAATCTGAAATGCGATGATTTTTCTGTTATATAATTATTGAGAAGCCACATCAGCCACTGTAATTTACAACAAGTTAGATAAGTAATTAAAGATAATTGAGGGTCACTGTAGACCATTTTGATAGTTTTCTCTTCTGTGAAACTTAATTTAAACCTAGATTATAGATGTGATGTGGCATAGGTCATCCTTCGATCCATTGTAGAATTTGGAAACCCACGCAGGGAATATTCGTTCACATTTTTGTTGAACGCAGTTGGTTTTTATCATCCTGTATTAAAACATTTCCTTTTATCAATAGTGCAATTTATAAACAATGTTTTGTGAGTAGAATAAAATTCCCAATGGTAAACTTAACTGCTTTTTCGACGTTATTTTACCAGCTAACTAAAAATAGGAAAGACTTGAACCCCTTCCACTAAATTTAGTTAGTATTAAGATTCTTTTACAGGGAGTGCAGTGGAGCTGACGCTGAAATCATTAAGTATTTGGTTATATCATCGCTAGTCTCACTGAACTCTTCTGAACTCTACATGTCATGTGTGGTCTGGCGTCTCCTTACCAGCAACAGGTCCCAGGTTCAAACTTGTCAATTCCCTAAAAAACACGCTTATAGCGTCGTTGCGCGAAAGTGGTAGGGAGACACGACCTAGAACAACAAACACCACGCAGAATGTTAGAACCCCTTTGCAAACAAGCCTGCGTGTTTCGTTTCCCAGGATCGTCTGCAAGTCAGTTCGAAAGGACGACCCAGAGAAATTATTATGCATCTAGTTAATTAAAATTCAGAAGAGAAGAAAGAAATGATATCGCTTCTAAAATTTGAAGTATGCACTGCAGGTGATCAAAAAGTATATAAAATTCCAAGTATACAACGAAAACTAAGTTTATTTGAGTTAAGAAAACACCATCATTCTTTTTGGAAACGAGTAGTGAAACAGTCAGGAATCGAATAACACACATAGTATTTGAGGGGTGGAATGCTTATTATTGATAAATAAGGAGCTCTAAACTGAAGTTAACCCTAAACCGTTACTGCGGCAGAAGACTGATATATCTCTAGTGACGAAACAATGTTTTAGATATCTGTCACCGTACCTGAGTGGGCAGCCCGTCGGCTTGTCATACCGGGGGTTCCGGGTTCGATTTCCGGCTGGGTTGGAGATTTTTCTCCACTCAGGGGCTGGGTGTTTGTAACGCTTTCATCATCATTCATCCTCATCGACGTGCAAGTTGCCGAAGTGGGGTCACCTCAAAAGACTTGCACCAGACGATCAGGTCTCCCCTCTGGGAGGCCATTGGCACACGACATTTTATTTCAGTGTTTTAGAAACGAAGTTTTCGCACGCAAGGTGCCAGAATTAGCGTGCAGAAGGGGCTAGCAATATTTCAGTGCACTAGAAGAATGATAAGAAAGAATTAAGATAAGTATAATCGGAAGCCGGAAGGCCTGTAGAACGGAAGTAAACACTGTTGGAAAATGCTACTAACTAATAATTATCCGAAGCACTACGCTGGAAAGAAGTTCAAATCCCGACAGAACAATCCCAAGTTAAAATGTTGAGAATTAAGAATCAATCCAAGTTAAAAGCCCCGAAGGACAGTCCGATGTTAAGGTTCCACTATGATTAAAACATTCTGATGTATCACAAAGGAAAACAAAATCCAGAATTCATACAAATCAACTCTCAGAAACTCTAATTTGAAGCTTTGCGTCATTGTTGCGTTTGTTCCAAAGTGAGTCCTGATTGAAGAAAGGCTTGGGCATTCGGCACCTAGACCAGGAAGTTCACTTGGAGTTCAACGGCCCCTCAGGGCCAATGCGCCGTCGTAAGTACAGTCCTTCTCGTCACGATATCGGCACTCTTGCTTCCTGTCACGAGACAGAGGTCCGTGGGTTCAGCGACTCCTGCTACAGCCTCGGTCGCTATATGGTGGCTGTTTACAGCGTGGCAGCCCTGGACTGTCATCTCTAAGGAAGCAGGCTGCCCGCAGAACTTGGTTGTAAGGTGGGTTGCAGGTAGAATAGGTGCGAGCCCACAATAAAACGCAGTTACTGTTATTAATTTGTTCTCTGCATCAAAATGCGTTTATTAGGTCCAAAACTCTTTAAGTGAAGTTAAATCAAATTTGCCTGTCAGAATGGAATGAAAAGTGACAAGTCAACAAATGTTGTTTAGTGTTTCCAGACACAAAACATGTCATTATAACCCTTTAACTGCTCTGGACGTGTTAACGCGCGCGCCTTTGTAACTGTCCCTCTGTGCTCTGAACGTGTTTACGCGCTCCACCAGTCCTTCTACCTGGTACTCTGAACATGTCTACGCACGCACGTTAACACGTCCAGAGAAGTTAAAGGGATAAGGGAGTAAAATCTTATGTCTGAAGTAGCAAAGAATGTTCTTAACTTTCGTAACAAATTAAGACTGTTTTGCAAAGGCCTACAGATTAAATAATTTCGCTCATTTTAAATATCTGAAGAAAGTTACCAAAACCCTAATAAATGGTAGATTATTTATGTAAACTGCTTGATCTCGCTGAAGAAATAAATACCGATTTCGTGGCACTTAAACCTTAATTTAAATTCCTGGAAATCGGTTTATTGTTAATTCAGTGTGGCTTGGCTTCTTGTTTCACTGGCTAAAGGATTCCACGGTAGCAAAGTTGGAGCTGCTGGTACTGTAAGAGGATGAAAGACTAAATGGATTGAAGTCCAGTGATTCTTCAGCTATCGAATTTTGGGAGAAGCGGCCGCAAGAAAAATATCCACTGACAAAGGACTCTGCGAAGAGTTTGATTTGAATTTTTGCAAGCTCTCTACTCAACTTAATTAAATCTAAATATTGTTGTAAGTTAGCTATTGAACAATGTAAGTGTACTTGCGTGAACTGTGCTCACTTGTTATCAGCAAGAATTCAAACTCACAGAACTACTTCTCGTTACTTTCGTCTTTCTTCGGTTTGTTCTCAGTTCATATTCTGTACTCATTAGACTGTTCAATTATTAAAAAAATCACTTCTTCGCTTTCAATAAGGGTAGAAATGTCTCAGCGAATCTTATCTTTGATAATTTTTCACCTTGAATTTTAATTTCGCTCTTAATCCTTTTTATTTCCGTCGTTGCTTCTTCGATGTAAAGATTGAACGGTAGGGGCAAAAGTCTACATCCCTACCTTACACCCTTACTAATCCGGGCACTTCGCTCTTAGTCTTCCGGTTTTATTGTTCCACCTTAGGTCTGTGCATATTTTATATTACTCGTCTTTCTCTATAGCTTATCTCATAATTGCTAACATCTGGCACTATTTGACATTGTCAAACACATTTTCCAGTGCAACAAGTCCTATGAATGTGTGTTGATTTTTCTTCAGCTTTGCATTCATTATTAGCCGGAACGTCAGAACTGCCTCTGTGCTGTCTTTACCTTTCCTGATCGTCATGTAATAGACCCTCAATTTTCTTTTAAATTCTTACGTATATTAATCTTGTCAATAACTTCGATACATGAACTATTGAGTTGATTGTGTGACAATTCTCGCACTTGTTGGCTTTTGCTGTCTTCAGAACTGTGTAAATGATTTTTTTTATTGTGTCTCATGGTATATCGCTTGGATTATATATTCCACTGTTAAATGCAGAGGAGAGAGCTGACAGGTGGAAAGAATATATTAAAGCATTCTATGATGGGGAGGAAGTGTCTGATTACGTGATGGAAAAAGAAACAGCAGTCGTCAGGGAAGAGATAGGGGAGCCAATATTAGAATCTTATTTGATAGATAACATTCCATCGGAATTTTTAAACTAATTGGGAGAAGTGGTAACAAAACGACTGGTATGTACAACGTATGAACGGAAAGGTGTAGAAAGATGATCTGAAGGTCTTGGGTTCGAGTCTCTAAGAGGGAACTTACTTTAAATCTTTGTCTTCAGTTTTTTACATTGATTATACGTCGCTTGAACAGAAATAATCCTCAGTCTATTGTGTTTATCAATCTTTTCCTAAAAGGCATGAAAATAAAAGAAGAATTTGGGATTACAAATTAATTTCCAGCAAGGGATTGTAAGGCGTGTACGAGAACTTCGTATATAAAATTAAACAATGTGATCAAAAGTATCCGGACACCTTGCTCAAAATGACTTACAAGTTCGTGGCGGCCTCCATCGGTAATGCCGGAATTCAATATAGTGTTGGCCCACCCTTTGCCTTGATGACAGCTTCAACTCTCGCAGGTATACGTGCTGGAAGGTTTCTTGGGGAATGGCAGCCCATTCTTCACGGAGTGCTGCACTGAGGAGAGGTATCGATGTCGGTCGGTGAGTCCTGGCACGAAGTCGGCGTACCAAAACATCCCAAAGTTGTTCTATAGGATACAGGTCAGGACTCTGTGTAGGCCAGTCCATGACAGGGTTGTTACTGATGTGTAACCACCACAGGCCGTGCATTATGAACATGTGTTCGATCGTGTTGAAGATGCAATCGCCACCCCCGAATTGCTCTTCAAGAGTGGGAAGAAAGAAGGTACTTAAAACATCAATGTTGGGATGTGTTGTGACAGTTCCACGTAAAACAACAAGGGGTGCAAGCCTCCTCCATGAAAAACACGACCACACCATAACACCACCGCCTCCGAATTTTACTGTTAGCACTACACATGCTGGCAGATGACGTTCACCGGCCATTCGCCATATCCACACCCTGACATCGCATCGCCACATTGTGTACCGCGATTCGTCACTGCACACAACGTTTTCCCACTGTTCAGTCGTCCAATGTTTACGCTCCTTACACCAAGCGAGGCGTCGTTTGGCATTTACTGGCGTGATGTGTGGCTTATGAGCAGCCGCTCGACCATGAAATCCACGTTTTCTCACCTCCCGCCTGACTGTCATAGTACTTCCAGTGGATCCTGATGCAGTTTGGAATTCCTGTGTGATGGTCTGGATAGAAGTCTGCCTACTACACATTACGACCATCTTCAACTGTCGGCAGTCTCTATCAGTCAACAGACGAGGTCGGCCTGTACGCTTTTGTGCTGTACGTGACCCTTCACGTTTCTACTTCACTGTCACTTCGGAAACAGTGGACCGAGGGATGTTTAGGAGTGTGGAAATCTCGCATACAGACGTATGACGTGAGTGACACCCATGCACCTGACCAGCGTGGAGCGCACCGTTCTGCTCTCTCACAAGTTGTAATGACTACTGAGGTCGTTGATATGGAGGACCTGGCTGTAGCTGGCAGCACAATGTACCTAGTATGAAAAACGTTTGTTTTGGGTATTGTCCGGATACTTATGATCACATAGTGTATGTACTTCTATGTTTCACATTCGATGATTTACACATGGTGGGGTGATATTCATCGTATAAAAAGATTTTCTCGGTATCTTATAGAAATGTTACATTTTTACAATTACATGTCTGTTTTAAAGTTCATATATAAAAACAAAACTGACTTACATTAACGAAAGGTTCTCTCTCATCTCACAGTTTCGCAGTAAATCACGAGTAACGCATCATTTCCTGAAAGATAGACGAGGGTAGATGGTGATGTACAATGGACTGTATTTCATACAGTCTTCTCGGGATGTGACTTCTTTTTCTCGCTCAATGACATAAGAGCACATTCCAAGCTTTCTGATCATAATGTTTACCTGATGGAAAGAACAGACCTCGCATATTTTCACTAGCTCAGTGTATTTGTGGAGGACTCGCTTTAATACTGCACGCTATCAAACGTTCTTCATCTTGAAAAAAATCTCGCCGTGTAGCTATCGTTTTTTTTTGTCCTCCCCAGTAAAATACCGGAAGAAATTTGTTGTGATGTACGTAGGACTTCATCACATCCGTCAAAATTTCTTTATACTAGGCTGTTGCTAAATTTCACAGATTTACGTCATTTGCAGTTTAAGTAATATATAAATTGAAAATTAGACAAAAAAAGTTCCCGCCTTGTGATTTGACTCCATGACCGTCGGATTACCGTTGTGCACTTTTTCTGCTGTGACAACCGCAGCTTGCAAATTACACTAATATAAATGGTTCGTATTTGTCTCGAACCACGCTAAAAATGTTGTTTTTAGGGTTCAAATCTGTTAAAACGGAATCCTTATAGGGTCGTTTATTGTCTGCCTGTCTGTCCGACTGTTAAGAAATCTTTTCTCAAGAGTAGACGTATAAATTTCATATTTGTTTGAACAATTAAAGTCTACGGTTCCTTGGCAGTATAAGAATTTTAAGCTTGTTAATCAATTTCATCCAAAGATGGTACCATTTGTGCCACAAATTTTGTTACTAGAAAACTCACTCATGAAAGCGTATAGGATAATGCCCTGTTACCTAGAATCATGACATTTGGCAAGAAGCAAATATTCATAGTACAAGTAAAGTAAAAACATCTGAAAGTTGTTAAACTGTAGTTATATCACATGGAAGATATCATTTTGCCATTAGATCATATATTGGATTTATCATCCGTAAAACGCGAACATTACTGCATGAAAATGTAAAATATAAGTTGTAGTCATGTCTTAGTAAGTAAACAAGAAAAGTTTTTAAATCTTCTATATGTATGTGTATAAACCTAAGTCCATTGCTCGCTTCTCTTAGTATGTCCTGGGTCTAAGGAACTACTGAAGAGATTTTATGTGGTTTTGGAATTCCCGGGACCGATATCTTGCAAGTATCGATATCGAAAACAGGAAGAAATCTTTGAGATTCGCGATCCCCGGGATGGATGAACTGTCTATAAACAAAATTAAATTTGCGCGGAACCTTAAATGCACGAGTGCTGGTCGCACTTGACCAATTCTTTCTAAACGCTTGGTCATCTGAAACACCCGCTTCTGTCACTTTCATATCTGGCAAACCCCTGCTTAAGCTATAAATTTGAGCGAAATCGGTACGACGCATAGGCGCGGTCCGTATGCCGGTGACACAGAATGTCGCACGTTTTTAACCCATAAACTGAACAGTAACTGACTAGAAGCCTGTAGTGTGGTCTCAGATGTTGCTACTTTGCCTCTTTTTAAATTATCCAGGGTATCGAGTGTACCGTTGGTCCAATCTACATCTACATCTACATTTATACGCCGCAAGCCACCCAACGGTGTGTGGCGGAGGGCACTTTACGTGCCACTGTCATTACCTCCCTTTTCTGTTCCAGTCGCGTATGGTTCGCGGGAAGAACGACTGCCGAAAAGCCTCCGTGCGCGCTCGAATCTCTCTAATTTTACATTCGTGATCTCCTCGGGAAGCAATATAATCGATACCTCATCCAGAAACGCACCCTCTCGAAACCTGGAC
The DNA here is from genome assembly GCF_023898315.1 of Schistocerca nitens. Classification (NCBI taxonomy): domain Eukaryota; kingdom Metazoa; phylum Arthropoda; class Insecta; order Orthoptera; family Acrididae; genus Schistocerca; species Schistocerca nitens. The sequence continues at coordinate 845,739,853 of NC_064617.1, forward strand.
AGAAAGCTACACCGCGATGCAGAGCACCTCTCTTGCAGAGTCTGCCACTTGAGTTTGATAAACATCTCCGTAAGGCTACCACGCTTACCAAATAACCCTGTGAGGAAACGCGCCGCTCTTCTTTGGATCTTCTCTATCTCCTCTGTCAACCCGACCTGGTACGGATCCCACACTGATGAACAATACTCAAGTATAGGTCGAACGAGTGCATTTGTAAGCCACCTCCTTTGTTGATGGACTACATTTTCTAAGGACTCTCCCAATGAATCTCAATCTGGCACCCGCCTTACCAACAATTAATGAGACGTGTGGTGTGTGGTTCAGGTTGAAGGTGAGTTTGTGATATTTTGCGGGTTCTTTTCGTACCGTTTCTTGGGACCACTCGTTCACGTCAAAGTGAACACGAGTCACAATCTTTTACTCACCACTCTCGGTGACCAGGTGTTGTACATCTTCGTGATGAGTACTCTGTGGACTCTCTGATCTTCTAAAACAACAACAGAAGTGCAGAGTTTATCGTCCTGATTTTACGAACGCTCATGCACACTACTGCACCTCGAGTAGTCCTACACAACTACACAACAGGCCTGGAACAATGTGAAACGATGGATGAAACGTAGCAATATGCATTCGTGCAATTTGGTAGCTCAGCGAGATCTCTTCATCAGTGCATGCTTCCGTCCAGTGTGTCAAACCTGAAAGGACTTACGGACTTCCTTCGTAGCAGAATTGAGATCATTATTAGATCTAGAGGAGTTGTTACACACTATTAGTGTCATGTCTGTTGACGGCGGCCAACTTTTTTACAGGTGCTTTTCTTTTTGTTACTTTCCTATGCTTCGTGTACCAACGCACGAGAAACAAACTTGTGTTGTTGTCAAAACCATCTGTCCTACAGCAATATGCAGTGTATTCTGCGCCACTTTTAAGGCGCACATATAAGAGTAATTTTCAATCAGTTCTATTTTAGTATCGAATTTTGGAAAGCTAATATATTTCATTGGTGTAAGCGTGGGGATTAACGTTCTGTTTGGTGTCGCATACCTTAATGAGTTGTAGCTGTGCTAGAAATACAACAGCAACTAAAAAATCGTTTGTTGTTCATTATAAAGACAAACAGTAAATTTGCGTTATATATAAGAAGAAATCAAAATTTTTCTGTTTGAGAGCGTTGCTGTAACGTATATGCAACCGATCGCTATTAATATGTGGGTATTTAAGCCAGCGACATGCTGTCAAGATGTTAGTGTGGCCTTTGAACGGAAACTTCTTGTTTGCCTTATATAACATATTTAATTTCTGTTTTGCGTAGCTGTAAATATTCTAGAGCCTAAAAGATTTAAAGTCCATTGATAATATCAACGGAAAAACAAAGAGGGAATATTGATTTTGCTAAATCAGAATAAACGAATACATGTCGTTTGAAGATTAGACTTGGGAGTTCAAGAACGTGTAAAAGCTAACAGCACTTCTCTTTAAAGAAGACACTACGTATCTTTACGGAGAATAGAAAGTGTATTAAAGGTGAAGTTTAATGAAACTAATAACGTTCGGTCTTTGGTGATGTAGATGTTACCGATCTCAGAAACGAACCAAGAACGTTCCTTCACATTGAGATGGCGAACCTGTGATTCACAGCTAAGCGCACCTACATGTAAAAATATCGCTACTAATTTGTTGAACATTATCGTACGGTAACTGGCCGTGTTGTCTAACTATATTCCGTGTATGAGGAAAAGTATTTGAATGAGTTTGGTTCACAACGCAAAAAGAACGTACTCTAGATTACTAGTTTTTTAGTGAGAGGTTATATTACCTCCACAATTCCAACTTATTCCTAATGGAAAGAGGGAAAGGATGGCTGAAGGTCTTTAGACATGTATCTCTGCCTGACGAAGATTATGAAGGAAACCTGCCTTGACAGGCTTGAAAAAATTGTAATTTACAGACATTTCACTTGTATTTAATATACTTCAGGCACTTTTGTAGACATATTTCACCTGCACGTCTAGCGAATTTCGCCCTTCAGTCCCATTTGCCCCCAGCTGGATGTTTATGAGACCACATTATTGTCGTACAATGATATAATCCTGGAGGTGCTTCCGGTGGTATATATGGATAGTGTCTGCGAAATGTTTAGCGAATAGCGTTAGTAGTGAACAAGTAATAAATTAAAATGTCATACATGATGCGGCAGTTTCTCACGCGTCTTAGTGTTTATGACAACTCATCTCCCCAACTGTGCCTCAAAATGATATATTTTGCAGTTACATTTAGTGATGTGGATGCTGTAAGCGAAACGTGTTGTAAATAGAGTTAGTAGTGAAGAAGTAATAAATAAAAAAAACAAAAAACATGTCTGATGCCGCTGTTTGACGGCATGAACATCGAAAGTGTAATAAGCGATAAGGTTCTTTTCCTTTAAGCATTTTGTGTTTGTGTGTGTGTGTGTGTGTGTGTGTGTGCGCGAGGGGGGGGGGGAGGGGTGCAACGAGAAATAGTCTCGCACTGGTTTGAAATTACGTGTAAAGTTGTTTGGAAGTCACTAACTGGACTCATCCTCAAATACTGGATGAATATAATCTGCCTATTTGCGCGTCACGATTTACGCTTCTTTTCCACCCCACCACCCTCATCCCCATCCCTTAAATGGTTCTTACACCCTCAGTGATTCTTTACAGACAGTACGTGACACGTGTACGAAGTTTAGTTGAAATCGATCTGGTTTTGGAGGACACGTGGAACATAGACTACGTGATAAAAAGTGCCCGGACACCTGCCTGAAAATGATTTACAAGTTCGCGGCACCCTCCATTGGTAATGCTGGAATTCAATATGGTGTTGTCCACCCTTAGACTTGATGACACCTTCACTCTCGTAGGCATACGTTCAATCAAGAGTTGGAAGGATTCTTGGGGAATGACAGCCCATTCTTCACGAAGTGCTGCACTGAGGAGAGGTGTCGATGTTGGTCGGTGAGGCCTGGCACGAAGTCGGCCTTCCAAAACATCCCAGAGATGTTCTATAGGATTCAGGTCAGGACTCTGTGCAGGCCAGTCCATTACAGGGACGTTACTGACGTGTAACCACCACGGGCCGTGCATTATGAACATGTGTTTGATCGAGTTGAAGATGCAATCGCCATCCTCGAATTGCTCTTCAAGAATGGGAAGCAAGAAGGTACTTAAAACATCAATGTGTTGTGATAGTTCCACGCAAAACAACAAGGGGTGCAAGCCTCCACCATGAAAAACACGACCACGCCATAACACCACCGCCTCCGAATTTTACTGTAGGTACTACACTCGCTGGCAGATGATGTTCACCGGGCATTCGCCATACACACACCCTGCTATCGGATCGCCACATTGTGTACCGTGATTCGCCACTACACACAACGTTTTTCCACTGTTCAGTCGTCCAATTTTTACCCCCTTACACCAAGCGAGGCGTCGTTTGGCATTTACTGGCGTGATGTGTGGCTTATGAGCAGCCGCTCGATCATGAAATCCACGTTTTCTCAACCTCCCGCCTAACTGTCATAGTACTTGCAGTGGATCCTGATACAGTTTGGAATTCCTGTGTCATGGTGTGGATAGATGTCTGCCTATTACAAATTACAACCCTCTGCAACTGTCGGCAGTCTCTGTCAGTCAACAGACGAGGTCGGCCTGTACGCTTTTGTGCTGTACGTGTCCCTTTACGTTTCCACTGCAGTATAACATCGTAAACAGTGGGCGTAGGGATGTTTAGGAGTGTGGAAATCTCGTGTACGGAGGTACGATACAAGTGACACCCCATCACTTGACCACGTTCGAAGTCCACGAGTTCTGCGGAGCGCCCTATTCTGTTCTCTCACGATACCTAATGGCTGCTGAAGTCGCTGATTTGGAATACCTGGCAGAAGGTGGCACCTAATACAAAAGCGTATGTTTTTGGGGGTTTCCGGATAATTTTGATCACATAGTGTACATACATACGTATATCCTCTTTTATAATATGTATGGATTGAAGTTTCTCTATTCAATCTTAAAGTTTGTTTGAGGCGATACCCACATAATCATACTGTATTTGTATGATGACACTTTGCTGTGTGGGCAACTTGAAACAGATCAGGTGAGTAATGAGAAATTTTGGTACACTACTTTGCAGGTACCTGCAGCGAAGGAAAAAGTCAAACAGCGTGGGCAGAGATGCCAAAGACATTGATAAGTTCCTGTTAATAATAAAGAAAAGAAATTTCCTACATGAGTCTGCGATCATTGTGAATCTTTGCGAGTCAAGCCGGCCTTTTAAAGCAACCACGTCACACCAGTTCATAGCCATGTCGACTCTGTCCCTTAACATAGACAAATGTAATGTATTGCGAATACATAGAAAGAAGGATCCTTTATTGTATGATTATATGATAGCGGAACAAACACTGGTAGCAGTTACTTCTGTAAAATATCTGGGAGAATGCGTGCGGAACGATTTGAAGTGGAATGATCATATAAAATTAATTGTTGGTAAGGCGGGTACCAGGTTGAGATTCATTGGGAGAGTGCTTAGAAAATGTAGTCCATCAACAAAGGAGGTGGCTTACAAAATACTCGTTCGACCTATACTTGAGTATTGCTCATCAGTGTGGGATCCGTACCAGATCGGGTTGACGGAGGAGGTAGAGAAGATCCAAAGAAGAGCGGCGCGTTTCGTCACAGGGTTATTTGGTAACAGTGATAGCGTTACGGAGATGTTTAATAAACTCAAGTGGCAGACTCTGCAAGAGAGGCGCTCTGCATCGCGGTGTAGCTTGCTCGCCAGGTTTCGAGAGGGTGCGTTTCTGGATGAGGTATCGAATATATTGCTTCCCCCTACTTATACCTCCCGAGGAGATCACGAATGTAAAATTAGAGAGATTAGAGCGCGCACGGAGGCTTTCAGACAGTCGTTCTTCCCGCGAACCATACGCGACTGGAACAGGAAAGGGAGGCAATGACAGTGGCACGTAAAGTGCCCTCCGCCACACACCGTTGGGTGGCTTGCGGCGTAGAAATGTAGATGTAGATGTAGATGCGGGACAAAGGCACAAGAAAATGATGATAAAATCCCCTTAACATATTCTGTATTTAAACAAACGTTCCGGGTATTACTATCATCTAATCAAAGGTGAGAACTCGAAAAACAAAGTTCAGTGTCAGTTGCAACAAAATTTGTGCCATCTGTTTTTAGACAATTACAGGTTAGTTATAAGTGTTTCGCAGCTGACACTTAAATGAAATGATCGTATGGCGTTTTTGGCGGGGATATTCCCTTCGGGGCTCAGCCGCCGTATTGCAAGTCTCTTTAGGTGACGTCACTTCGTCGACTTGCGTGTCAATGATGATGTAATTGACGATGAAGGAGGCACAAAACCCATCTTCCTGCCAGGAATCGAACCCAGGCCCCACTGCGTGGTACGTGGTAACGCTACCGCTGCGCTACGGAGGCGGACTGCAACTGCACTGAATTTTTGTTTTACGAGATGTAAGTTTTGATGGGAGGAGCAGAAACGTTTTTGTAAATAAGTAAACATGCTAATCTCTCCAGCTTTGTTCACAAAAGAACAGATAAGTTCCGCTATTGAATGAATAGTCATTAGTAAAACCCAAGAGTGCCACTTATCTAGATCCAATTTTCGATAAAAACAGAAAAAAATCTACAGTCTAGGGGGAGCACGCAAACTATTTGCCAAAGAGCCCCTCCGCCGTCCTGATCGGCTTACATGTTTCCGTGAGGAAAGAGCGGGGACCAGACTGCCTGCCCCCCCCCCCCCCTTCTGCCACTCCTCCCTGCGCACCGTCCCATCCACGGGCGCTGGGGGCCTACTTCCCTAATACCTTCCACCCCCTACACTGCGGGCCCTTCCCACACCGCCCTGCTAGCGCCGCCGCCATATCCATCTGAGCCGACTCAATATTAAAATCAATTTGTCGAGAATGCTTATGATGGCCGTCTAATGTCCCGTGCCTTCCGAGGCATCCGCCGGAGCGCCTCGGCCCTCTCGGCAGGTCGTTTCCCCACTGATGGCATTCTCCTGGACAAAGAGCGTCGCAGCCGCCGGCAAAGAGGCTGCGGTAGAGATACCGTCGCAGGAGAGAAAGAGGGAGAGGGGCGGACGAATGGGGGCGGAAATGTGTTGTCATTACAATACTGAATGGGTTGTCTTACATTCTCTGAAAAAGATGTCGTAATGCTGTAATGTGACGCACCTTTAATGTACTATTCGATACATGCTTTTAATGTAGTAGCTGATACAATATTGGTAATAGCATATTTCTTGTATCTTATGAGAGTCCGTTATTATTTGTTATACCATGTTGCCAACAAGTATGAAAACTTATCAAACTTAAAAAAGATTTATTCTAAAATTGTGATTCTCTAAAATCAATTCTTTAAAATTAATTCTAGTGAAAAGCATATTCAGTTATACCTTCAGAAAGTAATTATTGCAATACATTAAACTTTCACAAATGACGCAGAAGCCGTGATAGCAAATTAAATCTCTATGAATTTATAACACATTACATTTGCTGAAAAACTATTGCTAACCGTCCAATTTTCGATGAAGGAACATATCTTTGAAGATTGTTGTGGTCTTCACTCCACGGACTGATTTGATGCAGCTCTCCATGCTACTCTATCCTGTGCAAGCCTCTTCACCTCCGGATAACTACTGCATCCTTCTGAATCTACTTACTGTATTCATCTCATGGGCTCCCTCTACGATTTTTACCCTCCATGCTTCCCTGCAGTACTAAATTGCCAATCCCTTGATGCCTCAGAACGTGTAAAAAAAAAAAAAAAAAAGCTCAAATGTGTGCGAAATCCTATGGGACTTAACTGCTAAGGTCATCAGTCCCTAAGCTTACACACTACTTAACCTAATTTATCCTAAGGACAAACACACACACCCATGCCCGAGGGAGGACTCGAACCTCCGCCGGGACCAGGCGCACAGTCCATGACTGCTCGGCTAATCCCGCACGGCTCAGAACGTGTCCTACTAACCGATCGCTTCTTCTAGTCAAGTTGTGCCACAAATTCCTCTTCTCCCCAATTCTATTCAATACCTCCTCATTAGTTATGTGATCTACCCATCTAATCTTCAGCATTCTCCCGAAATAGCAAAATTAATTTACAACTTTCAGTGTCTCATAACCTAATCTAATACCCTCAGCATCATCTGATTTAATTCGACCACATTCCGACTCCAAGTTTTTTTGTTTTCTTTGCTGCTTGATCAATATACAGATTCAATAACATCAAGGATAGGCTACAATCCTGTATCACTCTTTTCTCAACCGCTCCTTCCCTTTCGTGCCACCGGCCGCTGTGGCCGAGCAGTTCTAGGCGCTTTAGTCCGGAACCGCTCAACCGCTACGGTCGCAGGTTCGAATCCTGCCTCGGGCATGGATATGTGTGATGTCCTTAGGTTAGTTAGGTTTAAGTAGTTCTAAGTTCTAGGGGACTGATGACCTCAGATGTTAAGTCCCATAGTGCTCAGAGCTATTTGAACCATTTGAATCTTTCGTGCCCCTCGACTCTTATAAATGCCATCTGGTTTCTGTACAAATTGTTTCTAGCATTTGTAGACTTAGAGAAAGCTTTTGATAATGTTGACTGGAATACTCTCATTCAAATTCTGAATGTGGCAGAACGTTCAGAATTTGAAAGAGAGTGTTCCAGTCAACATTATCAAAAGCTTTCTCTAATCCTACAAATGCTAGTAGGTTTGCCTTTCTTTAACCTGTCTTCTAAGATAGGTCGCAGGGTCAGTATTGCCCCACATGCTCCAACATTCTATGGAATCCGAACTGATCTTCTCCGAGGTCGGCTTCTATCGGTTTTTCCATTCGCCTGTAAAGAATTCGTGTTAGTACTTTGCAACCGTGACTTATTAAACTGATAGCTCGATAATTTACACAGCTGTCAACACCTGCTTTTTTTGGTTTTAGATTTATTATATTATTCTTGAAATTTGAGGGTATTTCGCCTGTCTCATACATCTTGCTCACCAGATGGAAGAGTTCTGTCATGGCTGGCTTTCCCAAAGCTGTAAGTAGTTCTAATCGAATGTTGTCTACTCCCAGGGCCTTGTTTCGACTTAGATAGAGCTCTGTCAAATTCCACACGCAGTATCATATCTCCCTTTTCATCTCCATCTACGTTCTCTTCCATTTCCATAATAATGCCATCATTTACATAGCCCTGGTATAGACCCTCTATATACTCCTTCTACCTTTCTGCTTTCCGTTTTTTGCGTAGTACAGGTGTTCCATCTGAGCTCTTGATATTCATGTAGATGGTTCTCTTTTCTCAAAAGGTTTCTTCAACTTCCCTGTAGGCAGTATCTATCTTACCCCTAGTGATACATGCTTCTACAACCTTACATTTGTCCTCTAGCCATCCCTGCTTAGCCATTTTGCACTTCTTGTCGATCTAATTTTTGAGATGTTTGTATTTCTGATCGCCTGCTTCATTTACTAAATTTTTATATTTGCTCCTTCCATCAATTATGTTCAGTATCTCTTCTGTTACCCAAGGATTTTTAGTAGCCCTTGCCCTCTTACCTACTTGATCCTCTGCTGCCTTTACTATGCCATCTCTCAAAGCTACCTAGCTTTCTTCTACTGTATTTATTTCCCCTGTTCTTGTCAATGTTTCCCTACTACTCTCTCTGAAACTGTCTACAACTTCTGTTTCTTTCAGTTTATCCATGTACCATCTCCTTAAGTTCCTGCCTTTTTGTAGTTTTTTCAGTTGTAATCTACAGTTCGTGGTCACAGTCCACATGTGCTCCCGGAAACGTCTTACAATTTAAAACCTGGTTCCTAAATCTCTGTCTTATCATTATGAAATATCTGAAACCTTCCAGTGTCTCCAGGCCTCTTCCCTGTATACAACTTCCTTTCACGATTGTTAAACCAAGTCCTAGCTACGATTATGTTATGCTCTGTGGAAAATCTGAAACCTTCCAGTTTCTCCAGGCCTCTTCCATGTATACAACTTTCTATGATGATTCTTAAACCAAGTATTAGCTATGATTAAGTTATGCTCCGCGCAAAATTGTACTAGGTGGCTTCCCCTTTCACTTCTTACCCCCCAATCCATATTCACCTACTACTTTTCCTTATCTTCCTTTTCCTACAGTCGCATTCCAGTTCCCCATTACACTACATTTTCGTCTCCCTTAAGTATTTGAATAATTTCCTTTATCGCATCATAGATTTCTTCAATCTCTTCATCATCTGCAGAGATAGTTGGCATATAGAATTGTACTACTGTGGCAGGCATGGTCTTCGTGTCTGTCTTGTTGCTTTCGTTATGTTGCTCGTAGTAACTTATCCGCGTTTCTATTTTTTTATTCATTGTTAAACCCACTCCTGCATTTTGCATTTATATTTTGTATTTATAACACTTTATCCACCTGACCAAAAGTCTTGTTCTTCCTGCCACCCACTGTATCTAACTTTAACTTATCATTTCCCTTTTTAAATTTTGTAACTTCCGTACCCGATTAAGGGATCTGACATTTCACGCTCAGATCCGTAGAATGCCAATTTTGTTTCTCCTGATAACAACGTCCTCCTGAGTAGTCCCCGACAGGAGTTCCGAGTAGGGGACTACTTTACCTCTGGAATATTTTACCCAAGAAGACGCCATCATCAGTTAACCATACAGTAAAGCTGCATGCCCTGGGGAAAAATTACGGCTGTAGTTTCCCCTTGCTTCCAGCCGTTCGCAGTGCCAGCACAGCGAGGCCGTTTTAGTTAGTGTTACAAGGCCAAGTCAATGAATCAACCAGACTGTTGGCCCTGAAACTACTGGAAAGGCTGCTGTCCCTCTTCAGGAACCACACCTTTGTCTGGCCTCCCAACAGATACCCCTCCGTTGTGGTTGCACCTACGGTACGACTATCTGTATCGCTGAGGTGCGCAAGCCTCCCCACCAACGGCAAGGTCCATGGTTCATGGAAAGGGGGGGGGGCTTTGAAGATTATAGATATCATAAATATTTTCAACTAACGTGTCAAAAGTATTGATGTAATTAAGGTTTTGTGAAGCAATAACTTTTAACTACAAGTCTAATTAACTGAATTTGTTGGCGACTCTTCGTAACATTTGCAGCATTTAAGAAATGCATCCAGTATGAGTCGCGTAATATGTAACAGTCCTTGTATTTCGTGAACAGCTGCACGTATCGAAAATCGGTTTTCGGTAAACGTTGAGGCTTGGAGGGGCAGATATTTTTTTTTATTTGGTTAATGTTTTAAGCCCTGGTATCAACGGAGACACTGAAGAAAGTACGTTTTTTTTAATAGAGCCGTATACTTTTTATAGCTGAGACTGGTTTGATGCAGCTCTCCATGCTACTCTATCCTGTGCAAGCTTCTTCATCTCCCAGTACCTACTGCAACCTACATCCTTCTGAATCTCTTTAGTGTATTCATGTCTTGGTCTCCCTCTACGATTTTTACCATCCATGCTTCCCTCCAATACTAAATTGGTGAGTCCTTGATGCCTCAGAACATGTCCTACCAACCGATCCCTTCTTCTAGTCAAGTTGTGCCACAAACTTCTCTTCTCTCCAATCCTATTCAATACCTCCTCATTAGTTATATGATCTACCCATCTAATCTTCAGCATTATCCTGTAGCACCACATTTCAAAAGCTTATATTCTCTTCTTGTCCAAACTAGTTATCGTCCATTTTTCACTTCGATACATCGCTACGCTCCATACAAATACTTTCAGAAACGACTTCCTGACACTTAAATCTATGCTCGATGTTAACAAATTTCTCTTCTTCAGAAACGCTTTCCATGCCATTGCCAGTATACATTTTATTTCCTCTCTACTTCGACCATCATCAGTTATTTTACTCCCCAAATAGCAAAACTCCTTTATTACTTTAAGTGTCTCATTTCCTAATCTAATTCCCTCAGCGTCACCCTATTTAATTCGACTACATTCCATTATCCTCGTTTTGCTTTTATTGATGTTCATCTTATATCCTCCTTTCAAGGCACTGTCCATTCCGTTCAACTGCTCTTCCAAGTTCTTTGCTGTCTCTGACAGAATTACAATGTCATCGGCGAACCTCAAAATTTTTATTTCTTCTCCATGGATTTTAATACCTACTCCGAATTTTTCTTTTGTTTCCTTCACTGCTTGCTCAATGTACAGATTGAATAACATCGGGGAGAGGCTACAACCCTATCTCACTCCCTTCCCAACCATAAATTGTAAATAGCCTTTCGCTCCCTGTATTTTACCCCTGCTACCTTCAGAATTTGAAAGAGAGTATTCCAGTCAACATTGTCAAAAGCTTTCTCTAAGTCTACAAATGCTAGAAACGTAGGCTTGCCTTTCCTTGGTCTAGCTTCTAAGATAAGTCGTAGGGTCAGTATTGCCTCATTTGTTCCAACATTTTTGCGGAATCCAAACTGATCTTCCCCGAGGTCGGCTTCTACCAGTTTTTCCATTCGTCTGTAAAGAATTCGCGTTAGTATTTTACATCCATGACTTATTAAACTGATTGTTCGGTAATTTTCACATCTGTCACCACCTGTTTCTTTGGGATTGGAATTATTATATTCTTCTTGAAGTCTGAGGGTATTTCGCCTATCTCATACATCTTGCTCACCATATGGTAGAGTTTTGTCAGTACTAGCTCTCCCAAGGCCGTCAGTAGTTCTAATGGAATGTTGTCTACTCCCGGGCCTTGTTTCGAACCAGGTCTTTCAGTGCTCTGTCAAACTCTTCACGCAGTATCGTATCTCCCATTTCATCTTCATCTACATCCTCTTCCATTTCCAAAATATTGTCCTCAAGTACATCGCCCTTGTATAGTCCCTCTATATACTCCTTCCATCTTTCTGCTTTCCCTTCTTTGCTTAGAACTGGGTTTCCATATGAGCTCTTGATATTCATACAAGTGGTTCTCTTTTCTCCAAAGATCTCTTTAATTTTCCTGTAGGCAGTATCTATCTTACTCCTAGTGAGATAAGCCTCTACATCCTTACATTTGTCCTCTAGCCATCCCTGCTTAGCCATTTTGCACTTCCTGTTGATCTCATTTTTGAGACGTTTGTACTTCTTTTCGCTTGCTTCATTTACTGCATTTTTTGTATTTTCTCCTTTCATCAATTAAATTCAGTATTTCTTCTGTTACACAAGGATTTCAGCTAGACCTCGTCTTTTTACCTGCTTCATCTCTCAAAGCTACCCATTCTTCTTCTACTGTATTTATTTCCCCCATTCCTGTCAATTGTTCCCTTATGCTCTCCCTGAAACTCTGTACAACCTCTGGTTCTTTCAGTTTATCCAGGTCCCATCTCCTTAAATTCCCACCTTTTTGCAGTTTCTTCAGTTTTAATCTACAGTTCATAACCAATAGATTGTGGTCAGAGTTCACATCTGCACCTGGAAATGTCTTACAATTTAAAACCTGGTTCCTAAATCTCTGTCTTACCATTATATAATCTATTTGAAACCTGTCAGTATCTCCAGGCTTCTTGCATGGATACAACCTTCTTTTATGATTCTTGAACCAAGTGTTAGTTATGATTAAGATGTGCTCTGTGCAAAATTCTACGAGGCGGCTTCCTCTTTCATTTCTTAGCCCCAATCCATATTCACCTCCTACGTTTCCTTCTCTCCCTTTTCCTACTACCGAATTTCAGTCACCCATGACTATTAAATTTTCGTCTCCCTTCACTATCTGAATAATTTATGTTATTTCATCATACATTTCTTCAATTTCTTCGTCATCGGCAGAGCTAGTTGGCATATAAACTTGTACTACTGTAGTAGGCGTGGGCTTCGTGTCTATCTTGGCCACAATAATGCGTTCACTATGCTGTTTATAATAGCTTATCTGCACTCCTATTTTTTTTATTCATTATTAAACGAACTCCTGCATTACCCCTATTTGATTTTGTATTTATAAGCCTGTATTCACGTGACCAAAAGTCTTGTTCCTCCTGCCAGCGAAATTCACTAATTCCTACTATATCTAACTTTAACCTATCCATTTCCCTTTTTAAATTTTCTAACCTACCTGCTCGATTAAGGGATCTGACATTCCACACTCCGATCCGTAGAACGCCAGTTTTCTTTCTCCTGGGGTGGGGGTGGGGGTGGGGGTGGGGGGAAGAGTTACCACTGAATATTCAGTGGTTTATGTGGCAACCACACGATAGTAGTCCAGTTAATGCGACTTATGTGCAACACAGATGCTGAATGAGAACATTTCTGAACGTTGGATAGGACGAAATTCCATTGTCAAATGGACTGCGAGGTACACAAATTTGACCCGTTTTGATTTCTTTCTTTGGGGAACATTCAAAGATGCAATCCATAACGAAGCCTCAACTACGCCAGACGACTTATATCGTCGAACCACCAGTGCATGCTCTGCGATATCATCCACTGTAATTACATCTGTTCATCGCTCTTTGGAGACACGATTGCAAATGTGCCTTTCAGTCCATTCTCAACAGTTTTAACACATGCTAAAATAATGGATAATTTTTTTTGGAAGACAAAATTTATGTTAGGTGATTTGGATGGTTGCCAGTTGTTAGTAAATTGTTTATTTCATTTACGTATCTACGAAATTGCATCGCAATGTCAAATAAGTCGGCAGCGTGTATTCCACGTACCTGGTAACAGTCATTACGCGCTCACGTTCAGCATGAAACGACGTTTCGTTAAGAGGAATGATTGTAACGATCCGTGACAGAAACGCCTCTCCGTCGGTCTGAAAACGCTGCAATAATTAAGATAAAATGGCCTTTCTTTGAATCTTGTGGTCCGCTGTGAGCATTCGTGGAACCCCTTCGTGAGCACCCGTTTGAATATCCGAGAGTCTCTATCATTGAAGACGTACTTCCAACGCTGAGCGACAACTGTAAAGCCAATTGTCGAGTTGTGATGCGCCGGTCGGCACGAATAATGGCACCAGCACGATTCAGCACGTCTGGAGCATTGGCTGTGACAGGACGTCCAGAGCGTGGCTGATCACGGACCTCTGCTTCTCCATCTTCTGAGGCTGTAACTTCATTTACCCAACGCCCAACTGTACTCCTATCAAATGCAGCATCACAATACACCGCACACAGACGTTTATGGATGTTAATCACCGTTTCTTTTTCTGCACACACGAATTCAATAACAGCACACTGCTTGTAATGTGAGTCGTATGTAGACACTGTTTTGACGCCGTACTACGTCTCTGTCATCTGCCAGGACGGTTCTAAACTTCACCGGTGCACAGAACAAATATCAAATGTGCAGAAACGACAAGGACGTTTGTCTATGTATATTAATGACTTTTTAAAAAAATGTGGGGTCTTACTTATTGAACGACTCTCGTATCTTGTTATTGGGATTCTGTCATAAAGAAGGCTGTCAAAATAGAAGAATAAACACAATTATAATAGACCAGGATTATTCAGATAGCAGGGCATGTGTTCGGACCTGGGATATCGAATAGAAGCATAAGCGATTGCTTGACGCTTGTAGGAAAGCCAGAGCGATCATTCCAAACGTGCCACCACCACCTCAAACCATCTTACGTCACGCAGTCCAATGTCAGGCCCACGAGAAATACAGACCGTGGAGCTTATGTCACAGCACCTGCAGGTTTATGCATGGCTGTGTTGACTTAGCCGCTGCAGCTACGTAAGGCGGGTGACCTTGAACGACGTTCGCCTCGCTGCCGCTAGAGGTCCAGGACCGCGCTATAGTTCTAACTAAGCGCGGTCCGCTGGAAAAGCCTCTTTCCGGTCCTCCATTGCGGTTTATCGGCGCGTTACTTCCTGCCGCGCCCCATTCTTATCAGTTGGAGCATCCGCTACTGAGGCAGTTGCATGCTCATTCAACTCGAGGCAGCCGCACGATACACACAGCCATGCCGTACAGGAGGAGAATCTACAGAAGAAGGAGCAGAATGCCAGTGTACAAGAGTGTTGATAGTTTTTCAATTACTCCTAATGAAACTGGACAGCAAGAATTACTACAAGGACCTATTACCTTTGTTGGGTGCAAGATTCAATTTAGTTGTACAACTACAGAGGTAGGTAGTGGCAATTCGTGGTTAACTCTTGCTATTTTACGAGGTGCTGGGAGACGTCTCTGGTGGGGAGCGAGTAACAGTTTCAGACGAGTTTAATAATTGTTAACTGCGCGTTTAAATGTATGCAATTTCTCGATTGCACGTGAAGACGTTAAGATCTTTTGTGGGTACCTTTACATTGACATATTGATTTCCCATGGACCCTAAACACAGTTGAACGTTCGCAAGGAATGGTGGAAGAGGCGACTAGTATAACATCACAAGTTTGTCGTGGGGCCCATATTTCTGGTGGGCTCCACTCGCCTGGCAGGCCAGAGCTGCTATGAACTGCCGAACTCACCTTCTTCCAAGCATGCATAACTTGGGCACTCTCTGGAAGGTTACAGATGCTGCTATCGCACTTACATAAGCGGAAAATCGTGCCAGCTCGGCAGTCGGTGTTTTTAAATCCTGATGACGATGGTGGACAGAGCTATTGGAAGGCTGAGTGCTTTATTCGAAGTAAATTGTGAAGATTTTATTGATAAAACGACCACCTTCCAAAGATAGAAAATATTATTATTGTCTTAATATTTGGACTTGGCTATAAGTAATTGTAATTTCATGTACATTCTGAGTTAACCACCAGAACTTGAACCTGATCTTATGACCAATACACTCGACAACTAGTGAGATTTACTTTACGAGAAATGCTGGTATGTTGTATATTTATTACTCTAATATCTATTAATCATTGATGTTCTCATAATTACATACTTTTTAGCATGTGACTATACAACCCTTAGGGCTCAGTATAGCATTTTACTGTGTCTCGGTACCCATCGTGAGTCATGCTCACTCAGTTCTATTGTAATAGTTTTTAATTACATTAATGGCTTATGTTTTTAGAGATGATATCCACACTGTAAATGTCCTTAATTTTAAATGAAAAATTACTTGCCAATACTACGTGATTATGGGTACCACATAAGGCAGAAATTACTATCGTGTTAATATTTTACACGATGTGTAAAACAAGTTTGTTATAGTCATTTTGGCGACTTGTGTTTTTTGTTAAGGTTCTTACAGGTGAAAATTCACCAAATCGTAAGTTCTGACTATGTAGCCCATAGGTCATAAAGTAGTGTTGCCTTACATCTCAGTGTCTTGTCAGATTAATAGTCGCTCGGGTTCTGTATAGAGGTTTTCTGCCGTCGCCATAAATGTTTATTGCTTGTAGGGAGTGGCTACATACTCCCAGTATGACTGTAAACTGATTACCAAAAAGATGTAATCGCCTTTACATTTCAGAGATAGAAAGCATTATTGGCTAAATATTTGGTCTGGACTATGAGTCATTCCAATACCATGTATATTCTGACTTAAGCATAAGAAGTTTAAGCTGACTTTATTTCCGGTGGACTGGAAAACATGTAACATATACTGTTCGATCAGTGCTCTTATGATGTATATGCATACGTGTAATGATGTCCTTAGAAAATTTTAGCTGTGTGCACCTGTTCATCTGAAGATGAGAATGAAATACCTGAAATCGATCACGTAATAAAAAAGTTAGAGAACCATCTTGCAACGAGAGGCTATTTTATTTCACTTTTCTTGTTACACTAGGTCGAGGTCGGATACACCATCATCCAGGCTGCTCGAATAACACAGTGCTCCATGGATGCAATCCTATATGTTCCTATAAGGATCATTAACCTGGTCTTCCATGGGACCTGTGGCAGTAGTCGAAGGCACCATGACAGAGTGGACAATGTGAACGTTACTGCAGACCACCTTAATCCCTTCACGCCTTATGTCGTCCTCGTAGGCAACGGCGTCTTTCAGCAGGATAACTTTCCCTGTCACAAGGCCAGAATTGTGCTACAGTGGTCTGAAAAGCTTGATGGTCAATATCTGGTGCCACATACCGTCATGTATTGTCAAAATATGTCCATATATCAATTAGCGGTAACATTTGTCAAAAAGTAATGGTAACTTTGGAACTTCATGGCAGATTAAAACTGTGTGCAGGACAGAGACTCGAACTCGGGACCTTTGCCTTTCGCGGGCAAGTGCTCAGTCGGTAGAGCACTTCCCCGCGAAAGGCAAAGGTCCCGAATTCGAGTCTCGGTCCGACACACTGTCTTAATCTGCCAGGAAGTTTCATACCAGTGAGCACTCCGCTGCAGAGTGAAAATTTCATTCTGAAAACGTCCCCCAGACTGTGGCCAAGCCATGTCTCCGCAATATCCTTTTTTGGAGGAGTCCGAGTTCTACAAGATCCGCAGGAGAGCTTCTGTGAAGTTTGGACGGTAGGAGACGAGGTACTGGCAGAATTGAAGCTGTGAAGCGGGGTCGTGTGTCGTGTTTGGATAGCTCAGTCGGTAGCGCATTTGCCCACGAAACGTAAAGGTCCAGAGTGCGAGTCTCGGTCCGGCACACAGTTTCAGTATGCCAAGAAGTTTCATATCAGCGCACACTCCGCTGCAGAGTGAAAATCTAGTTCTGGAAATTGTAACTTTGCTTGATGTATGAACATGGCGCATGCATGTCACATTGCTATGTTGGCCATCATATTCTTAGTACAGTGTGTTGAGGTGTGCCTGCTGTGCACAATGTCAGCTGCATTGTCTGTTTTTTAATCTATATTCGTAAATTTTGAATCAAGGCAGTCACTCAGATGCAATTTTTCTCGATTTCCGAGAAGTGTTTGACTCAGTAACACACCTGCGCTTGTTATCAAAAGTGCGATCAGATGGGGCGTCGTGAGAAATTTCTACTGGTCCGAGGATTTTTTGATAGGAAGAACGCAACTACTTGACTTGGATGTAAAGTCATTGTCAGACGTAGAAAGATGTGTCCCAGGGAATTGAGTTGGGAACCATACTGTTAATGTTGTATATTAATGAGTTTGCAGACTTCTTGCAGATGATGCGATTATCTATAATGAAATACCGGGTGAAAGAAGCTGCATAAATTTTCAGTCAGATCTGGATAAGATTTCAAAGTTGTGCAAAGATTGGCAACTTACTTTAAATGTAACTTTGTGCATTTCACAAAACGAAAAAACGTTGTGTTCTACGACTATAATATCGATGAGTCAAAGTTGGAATCGACCAAATGATACAAATACCTGAGTGTGAAACATTATAGAGAATTGAAATGAGAGGGTCACACAGGTTCAGTCATGGGCGAAGAAAGTGGTAGGCTTTAATTTATTGGTAAAATACTGGGGATGTGAAATCAGCTTGTATAGAAGATTGCTTACAAATCACTCGTGTTACACATTCTAGAGCATTGGTCGAGTGTGTGGGACTCATACCAAATATAACTAACAGGAGATCTTGAATGAATACAGAGAAAGGTAGCGAGAATGGTCACTGGTTTGTCTGACCCACAGAGAAGGGTCGCAGGGATGCTGAAGAACCTGAAATGGCAAACTCTTGAACAGTAAAATATCCTGAGAAAGTCATATAAAAAGTTTCAAGAACCGGCCTTAAAGGATGACTGTGGGAATTTACTACAACCTCCTATCTAACGTCCACATAGGGATCGTGAGGACAAGATTAGATTAATTATAGCGTGCATAGGTGAATTTAAAGAATCATTCTTCCCGTGATCGATATGTGAGTGGGATGGAAAAAAACCTGATAACTGAAACAATGGATGGTACCCTCTAGCATCCACTTCGCGATTGTTTGCACAGTATAGATGTAGATATAAAAGCCTAGTTAGGAGTTTTCGAATGCATGCCCCGCAGAATCGCTGCTGTATTGCATTTCAAAGATGGACCAGTATACTGTCATGCGAGTGGTCATAATGTCTTGGATTATCGGTGGTGTGGTATAGTCCAAAGATCGCGCTGCCACAACAGTTGGCAACTCGCATCGGTACAGCAGACATTAGCAATGTCTCGCTGCAGTCCGCAACGACGAATGGGACGCACTCCTGAAGACACACCCTCTCTCTCAGCACTGCAGTGCCATCTCACTGAGGTCGATAAAGAGCTGACCATGGACTCGCTCTGGTCCAGGTCGTGACCTCCGAGAAAACAGTCAACATCATCTAGTTAGAACGGCAGCACTACTCAAATCTCAAGTGGAACTGTACTTTTGTAAATGTTGCATTTGTACAACGAGACGAGAAATTGTAACTGTGAGCACCAAGTGATGCTTTACTGTTCAAGACAGTTGCAGATATTCGACACACTCCTATGAAATGAATAGTATAAAGTTAAGTAAATACTTTTATCATTCTTCTAACTAAGCATACTCATGTTGTAGTTCCGATCAGCCATTTCCCAGAGCAATCAAAGAACCCGCAGTTATGACTAGACGATTGTAGTTTCGTCATATCATAAAAAGCGGTATGTTGTTTTTATTTCCGTTAAGGATCACCTACCAGTCGCTCATCACTATTGTTTGTGCCAGTATGCCGCATTAAATTCCAACCCTGTCCACACTGCATCATGGAGTGAGGGCCTGTGGCATAGTTATTGGCGGTCTGTCCATAGGATGGGGACGTTAAGCCCAGTGGACCACTTCACGCCACTTGATAAGAGTAGGCTATGTGCCTGCACCAGGTTTCATACTCTCTCTTCTCTCAACATCATATAACACAAATATTGACTCCACACTGTACACACATCAGTGGCAGTCACCTATGTAACAGATACATTAAGGCACACAGAGGATCCAAACGAGTATTTTGCCATTTTTACATCTCCACTTGACCAACGCAGAAGGGCGAAAACCACCGAGTCCCTTGCAGAATCTGGGGCCGCCACAAACGAAAAATTTTTGCTGCAGCCGATAAGTCTTCACACAGTGAGGAAACCAATCGTGCGAATTCGTTCGGCAGCTACATGACACGACAGTATTACAATACAAATGACAATACTAACGATTATTTTTAACCATTATCTTTCCAATCGCCTCTAACCAAAACGGACTGCCAAAGAACCTTCCGACTAGAGACACATTTGCGTTCTGCCACAAGGCTTTAGAATGCAGAGTTCATGATCAGCTTACCAATTACTTCACAACAAATAAACTTCTGGAGGAATACCAATCTGGTTTCTGGAAAAAAATCACAGTACGACAACTGCTCTTATAAAACTGACTGACGAACTGATACAAGCTGTGGACATACAAGGGGCGACTATTACGTGCTTTTTGGATTCAAGCGAAGCTTACGACACTGTCGAGTTAGATATTCTACTTGCTAAACTCAAAAGTCAAAACTTTTCTTCAAGAGCTGTACAATGATTCCACTCGTACCTTACATACCGCCAACGGTGTGTAATGATCGAAACAAAGAGGTCACAGCGGAAGAATGTCGTATCACGGGTCCCACAAGAATCCGTACTGGGCTCATTAATTTTCTCATTATAGGTTAATGATGTGTCGTCTATTCTCCCGTTGCAGTCTATACGATGACGACCAGTTATCCGTAAGTACAACCCCAACGTATCTGCGCACAGCTATCCAGAACGTAAATGCTGACTTACCTGTTATGTCGGAATGGGCGCGGAGCATAAGTTTGAAACTAAACTCATTTAAAACGCAAGCAATCTTAGTCACTCACGAATGACATATTATTTCTCATTTTAGAGAGTTTCTTCCACCCTAAATTCCAAACAGCACAGAAATCGTCTTTTCTTCTTCTGCAAAGAATTTGTGGATAGTTCAAGTCCATCACCTAGACTGGACTGAACATACCACTGCCTACTGTAAGAAGGTGTCGGCATCACGTCGTTCACTACAGAAATATAAAAAAAAGTATTTCCGCTCAACATTAAAAAGAAACTTCTAGAGGCACTAACACTCCCCATCCTTGGTTATCGTAATCCTATTCTCCAAGGATTTTCGTATGAGAGCTCACGTCGGCTGGAACTGGCGATGAATGCTTGTGTTCAATGCATTTGTGATGTACGTTATTTCGACCATTGCGCTCCTGTTTATGGACAACTATGTTAGCCGCGTGCTGATAAGCACAGAGATTTCCATACTTTGTGTTTGCTGTGTAGTCTTCTCAATCATTGCACTCCTTCCAATTTATCTTCAACCCTTACCCTACAATCTGAACAACACAGTAGGAATACCTGTTCTCAACAAAGTAAAAGCTTCTCTGTACCACTACACAACACTATCACGTTCACAAAATCATCTTCTGAATTAGGAATGCGACTTTGGAACAATCTTCCTCAAAATATTAAAAAAATTAAAACCCTTTGAAACTTCAAAAGACAGCTAATGATACACCTTCTACCATAATACTATCTTTTCTTGCAACTCACACTCGTCAACCCGAACTACTTTTCCCTCTTCTTGTACACAGATTTCTCTATAGAAATCCTCTTCTTTTCTAGCAGCCATTGTCACTTTAATTTTCATCCTCTCTTCTGTCATTATCCCTTGCACTTCCTCTAATACCAAATAAGGCTTTAGAAATGCTACACTAATCAGTATCATTTTTAACATGACCATTATTTTATTATTATTACTTATCATTAGTGTTACCATAATTATTATTACGAATTATTGTTTTTATTAATAATGAAAATTCTTACTACTAAGTTTGTTATGTAATAAGTAATTAATATAACTCTTAATTGGTCCATTGTTTCATCATTGCGATTAGTGTAACTATTACTATTGTCAGTTATTATTGTTATTAATAATGCAAATTATTGTTATTGTGATTGTTATGAAATATTTTTTGTGTGTGTTCTTCCTGGCCAGATGTAAGAGAGGGGCCTAAGACCTTTATCTCGTCCGGCTAAATAAACAATAAATATCTAAATAATAAATAAGACATAACTGTCATTAGTCGCAGTGAGAGGGACTGTTGTGCGTTGATGGAGAAAACTGATGTCTGTGTAGCACTCCTAGATCAAGATGATTCCTGAACCCATTCAGCGTCATCAACGATACTGTCGTGAAAGACGGTGCTACCCTGAGATAGGTACGCATCGCTAGTTCAGCTGTCGATGCTGCTTTCTGTAACATTTGTTTCTTGTCAGAGTGCTTTTCTTCCAATCTCATTTTCATCTTCGCATGTAGTTATACGTTGATGAACGAAAT
Source organism: Schistocerca nitens (assembly GCF_023898315.1). Classification (NCBI taxonomy): domain Eukaryota; kingdom Metazoa; phylum Arthropoda; class Insecta; order Orthoptera; family Acrididae; genus Schistocerca; species Schistocerca nitens. Next base: position 845,762,022 of record NC_064617.1, read on the forward strand.
GTGACTATGGGCCTATAGAGAGTGGTTCTGAAAGGTGGAGTTGATCGAGTGTTTTCGTTTTAAGAGTCTACATCACGTTTGTGTGTCGTTTAAATATGAAATACACTAACTGACAATGCGACAGAATACGTAAGACAATGCAGCGCGCTTTTTGGAACATTTGCTCATTTCAGAATGTGCTTTTAGCTGTTATTGTCTTTATTCATCTTATTTTCAGCTTCGCACGTTGTGATGAAACAGATTGTGGCTATAATACTGTACAACGGCATTCTGATGGCGAAGTTGGTTGATTTGTTCTTATTCATTTCTTTATTTCAAACTACTTACCCAGTCAGTGAAACTTTAGTCAGTAATTAGGTGCACTGTTTGAATGTGAAGTACATTAACTACAGTAGGAAAGAGTATGGAACATAGTCCTTTATGCTTTATCGAAAATTTGTTTCCTTGAGAATTCGCTTTTTCGTAATACTGTATTTTTTCATTTCGTTATCATCTTCTCCCACAGTTCTCATTTTAAGTGACTGCTTCTCGTATCTATCAGTAAATGAGCAGCCAGTGGTGCTGCGCACTGCTGATGTGTGAAGTACATTAATGGGAAACTGGAAAGAATGTGATCGACTAAGCATCTCTATGCAAGTCCATACGAACGTAATTTTATTTCTGGAGGGAGAAACAAGGGTAATTGCGTGGAGAACCAGAAACTACTCCAGTATTATAGCATTTGGACCGAACATTCGACGAAAATATTCCCTACAGTGCCTTCCTGGGTTGCCTCTTCCTACAGGCGCTCTTTAACTAGAATGGAGATAGCGAGAAGGCGAGCGGGAAACAGAGGAAATAAAAAGATGCTTACGGACGTGACCTGGCCATGAGCCCGCAGCTTTGCGCAGCAAATGGAATCTTTAATAGAAACTAGCGGAGTCGCTGTCTCCATTCCGCGGTGTTCCCACATGACTCGCAATGGGAATGCTGCTATTGTACAGCGATAAAATGATTTAGGTGCATCAACAATGTAGCCGACGCAGCGAGCTTAATGCGAGAGGGTTCTTTCATCAGCTGGCAATATTCCAGAGGCGGCCTGTGACGTAATCTTGTAACGGCCGGCATATCTGTGTGAGCGCTGCGAGCTTTGATACGGAAGCCCGAGATTAGAGGGGTTTAAAGGATTTTTCTCCCTTGCTTCTCCATTATAATTATGGCTTGAGCTGATATTAAAAGGAGGTTTCATTGAAAGCGGTTGGTATCGGTTTTAATAACGATCTTAACGTTTTCTTTACACTGTTTTTAAAGACATCCTTCGCAGCGATTAACGATGGAGCAGCACTGAAAGAAAAGCTTTATGCTTCGGCAAGGGGACCTTCGTCTCGGCTGACATATCTCGAGTCCATTGACTAGTAAGCTCTTGCTTTAACAACGGATTATTTAGGAGAAAAACACTGGATACGGTAAATATGGACTGTATTTTGGGTTTAGATGAGCTGTGTGTTCATAGAGTCTTAGTAATAGCGTTGTTTACACAAATCTAGTACTGCTACCTTACAGGCATCTTCTGTCTATAACGTTACAGGACTTATTATATTCGTGGCTTGCAAGTGACGTCAGTGGTGTAACTGTGGTGGCAGTTTGAATTACCAATTATAAACAGCAGACGTGCAATCGATCAGTCTGTTGTCAACAGGTAGTATTAATTAGTGGACATGTGCCGACGCTGTTGTGTTACAAAACGCACTGGAACAACATCTCTAAATCAAGTTTTCAAGACTCTCCAGAATGTTTTGGAGATGAGTAAAGTGTGTGCAGAGTTTGTACTGCACATCTTGAGTCTTTAACAAAAATAACTTCATCTTGACGCCTGCCTCGATTTGACTGAAACGTAAAACGTTTGCAGTTTTATTCTAGGGTGACAAGAATTATTGTTATCACTGGGAATGTACCAGAAAACGACAAAGTGAAGAAATTCACATGAAGGGACAACGCAACCGACATTCAAATGAATGCGAGTTGAAAATCATCCCAAAGAAAGACTATCCTGATAGTTCACATGGTTGTGTGAGCGTTCCGTGCGTTAAACTCAATTATTTGTGTGTGTGTGTGTGTGTGTGTGTGTGTGTGTGTGTGTGCAGGAGAGGGGGGGGGGGAAGGCAGGTTTCAGACTATGTAAAACACATGAAGCATTTAAACCGCATGTTAAAATTACGTGCGTGTTTTTTTATTAATCCATTCTCGAAACTTTTGGACCGACGGGATACTGACTACAAATAGTCATCAGGGACGGAAAAATTCAGACAGATAGTTAGTTATATAATACCTTTTTAAAAACTTCCTTCTCGGATAACCGTTCGTAAATTACTCGTAATGAACAAAAAAATGAACAGTTACTGACGTCAGAATATTGTATTATCATAAAAGCGGGCAACTTTAAACTCCTTTAGTGTTTTTGTAACATAAGCTTATAACTATGTGTACTAACACATTTAATTTCCACATATATGGAATTTTATAACCGTTATCCTTAAATTTTTATAGCAATAAAGATTGTTTGTGAATGAGCTATTTGTAAGGTTGAATAATAATTGTCACAAAGTTACTCCCAACTCAGGTCAACAATGCGATTTGAAGCCTAAGACAGCAAAGGTAGAATAAAATTCATTTGCAGCAAAGATGGCAGCACCTTTGGTTTATTTACGACACACGGTTGAAACTTCGTCACAGTTTTCTCAGTTTTGTGAGTTCTCTTTTATCAGTACACAGAAAAACATTTGTCACATTACTACGCCTGTGTCATGATGATTAAAATTCTTCTGGATGTTGCACCACGTTACTGTACAAAATAATTTAATTATATAGATACTGTAAAACGTACATCATTGTAATATGGTCGAAACGTTGATTTTACAGTTTATAATTAAAGTGCTTCATGCAACGACACGATACAACAGCAACAAGAATTTTGAACATCATTTGTCATGTTGTTTGCCAGTTCAGAGAGATTTATTTTTCTGCTTTTATTAAAATCCGAATAATTCTAAGAAGACCTCATAAAAACAAAATAAGAATGAAGTGAACACTATAAGCAAGGTAGTTAAACAATGCTTTTACACACTTATTTTTGCATCAGTTCAGTGGAACAGCACGAGAAGAAAACAGATCACGACACTTAGATTTATCACAATAGCCTCTAGGGAAGATAGTTCAAACTGTCAGACACTTACAAGTTCAGTGGTATGTGAGTAAAAGTCACGACACATTTAATACACTACTGTGTGCAACTGTATATTATATTTTACATTTATTGAGGAATTTTAAATCGATCATGTAGCAAATCCATACACTAAATCCAAAGAAATTTTAAATGTCCATGTTAGAAAAGTGGCTAATATAGATTCTGATCATTATTTAACGCTATTAAAAATAAAACTTCAACCTTAAAAACTCTTCAAAACAAAAAGTGTTTCCCAGAATCAGATACTGCTAAAATGCCCCAACTCTAAAATGCGAACTTGACAAAAAACAATCTAACAATTGGCAATGCCTGAAAGAAAAGTTCACCACAACAGCACAAAATTTAATTCTGATTCGAAAGAAGCAAAAAAACCCTTGGTGGAAAGCGGACTGTGAAGCAGCAGTTAAGTCTAGGCATGAGGCATTAAAAAAAAGGAATAGTAACGAAACTGAAAATACGTTCAACACCTTCCAAACTGTAAGGAAAGAACCATCTGAGTTAATCTGAGAGACTAAAAGTAACTACGTAAATGCCCAATTTTTAGAAATCGAAAAACACTTCCAAAGATCAGTACAAGAAACTTCAATAAAACATTCAAAACAAAGTTAACTGGTTACGAACCTCCAAGTTTTTGCTTCAAAAATGAAAATGATTGTTTGGTTCTTAACAACCAGGAAAATTGTAAAGTACTTGCTAATTATTTTGAAAAACTATTAAACTAGGCAGGACCAGCGAATAAATTCCAACTACAACAGACTAATAACACCAACCATAACTCTAAAGAACCTGGTGAAATCGAAATGATTAAAAAATTGAGATACTTAAAGATAACAAAGCATCCAGAGAAGACAGTATAATGCAGATCTACTAATATCAGCTGCCCTAACACTATAGAAAAAATCACACAACTAATAGGACATATCCAGCAAACTGAGAAAATACCTTAGGACTGAAAAACTACCCTAATTCATCTATTGCATTAAGAAGGGGATATAACTGATGTTAGTAATTACCGAAGAATCTGTCTTCTCCCAGTCACATACAAAATTCTCTCACAATGTTTACTTGATCGAACCCAAGAACAGTTAGAACCTAAAATTGATGAACACCAAGCAGGTTTTAGATCACACATATCCTGACCAGAACAAATTCTTAGTTTAAAACTAAAACATAGGCGCCAAAGGATTTCTGGTAACAATATTGTACGCAAGTTTGTGGATTTTAAAAAGGCCTAAAACTCAGCTGATCGTGAATCTCTTTTCTAAATTATAAAGGAACAAGAGGTAGATAATAAAATCCTGACACTGATTGAGGAAACGTTAATTGACATCAAATTTATAGGACAAATTTCTGAACCATTAGATATAAATAATGGTGTTAGACAGGGAAATAGAATCTCCCCATTATTGTTTTGGAAAAGGTGATTACAGAATGGTGAGAGTAAAAGTGAAGTCAAAATATAGATCAATCAATTAAAGTAGGTAGAAGTAATATTAGAGTAGATTGCCTGGCCTTCGCAGATTATCTCGCAGTTTTAACTAGGGCTATTACCACAACTCAAAAACAAATTGAAATTCCTAAAGAAGTTGCAGAAAAAGTAGGACAACAAATATCACTCGAAAAAACGGAGTATATGACATGCAACAAAGAAGCACTAAACTTTTTTAACACGAAATAAGGGAAAATAAAAAGAGTTTCTCAGTTTAAATACTTCAGGAAAATCTTACAAGAAAACGGTGTGCAAACAGCTGCAAACGAAGATTGCTGTCAAAAAATAGCAACTGCATTCAGATTAAAACAAAATATTTATAATGAAAATTGCTTTCTAAAGTCATTAACTTAGGCATTACATCACACTAATCAAACCTGAATGTCTTCATGGGGCAGAAGCTTTAATTTTAAATAGAAAGAGGGATAGTGAAGAAATTCAAAAGAAGGAAAGAGAAATTGTTAGGAAGAAATTGGACTACAAAGTTAGTGACGGAGAATCTTATAGTCTGAGAAGTAATAAGGAAACAGAAAAATGGACATACATGGTTACATGAGAAAATGAAGACTTAAATTTTATGGGCAGATTAGAAGAATGGCACCCACTATGTTGATAAAACAAATAGCATAATTCTACGAAAACAGAAGTAAGACCAAAGCTGAGCCAATTAGATGGATTGCTGCGATTAGGGAGGATCTTAAAGTAGCCATTATAACTCAGGCAGGCGTTACAGATAGAAAAACATTCAGACAAAAGATGTTTGCTTGGAGAGTTGGTCAGAATGAAATTAGAAAATGGGCTGGAACACCTTGTTCTGATGAAAGAAAAAGACCTCATTCTCAAAGGATGAAACAAATTTACACACAAAGGAAGGCCAACCACCAAAAGTGACGTTGTTGGACTGTACCTTGCACCGTCCTGTTTGCCCCAAAAGTGAATAATAATAATATTTTGAAACAACCGCTTAATACAAAATAATATGTTGTCTTTTTTACTAAACTTTTGTCAAATATCACAAATATTATTAATGAGATTTTTTCTGCAACTTAAATGGTCATACTTGTTTCTGCAGGTATATGTGTTGTCAGAAAGCCGCCCCTACAAAGTATGGAAATAACGTTCTCTTTATAGTGGCTGGAAAAAATGCTGCTGAAATTTAGCTCTTTTACAGTATATATCTTCAGTTAGTCAACTCTTCAAAGTTGTAGGCAGTAGAAGAAGGTTTCTAAGAAATTCAAAAACATGTTTTTCCACTTGCAAACAAAATAGCTTTGTAACCAACTCATGTGTAATGCATGTTTTTGTAACTTTCAATCAGTAATGGCAGTACTATGCAAGAAGACTGCCGCAGGGCTATTTGTTGCGTATTAACCTGGGTTATGGTATCTAAGGGTCAAAGGCTAGACGCAGAGTAATACATTAGTCACAAAGTGGCCAACTTTTACCGCATGTATAACGAAGAAAAATGTGGATGACATGACAGATTATAAGCTCGACAGATTGGAAAAAAGAACAGGAAATGTGAGAGGGGATTTAGATGGTTGCCTGAGTGGGAAATAGCCAGACTAAAGGAAAAGCTCCGTGTCGTGGCTGAGGATGTTGATGAGGGACATATTCTGGTGGTAATATTGGCATATCCCACCCATTTAAATTAGGCGCACAGCGACTTGTCGTTGTATCCAGGGCGCCTGGCTCTGCGAAATCGTTCCATCCCAAAACAGTTGACAACGCTGTTGAAGAAACAGCGTTGCACTCTACACGATAGAAACTCCAGAAATGTATGAGGTTGGTGATGGAGCTTGTAAGTATCTCCCACAGCATCTTCTTTAAGCAGTCTTGATGATTGAAAGGGTTCATTGATGTTAACACAGAACAAAAGGCTCTCGTAATGTGTGACTTTTACAAGTTAGTAAATGATTGATGCATGATGTATGCATACCGTATAGCTGCAGGTGCCACCCAGAGAGAGGCTAGGGGTGTGCATCGTGCGGCCTCAAAAGCTCTCACACTTAAAAATGACAAGAGGTGCCTCCTTGAGGATGATATCACAGCTCCACGTATGGTGCGCCGTATAATATTTCGGTCGAGGGGCCATGAGGTACATACTGCATTGCAGCTGAAAGAAGGTCTGTCACATCATGACGAGAAACGGTTCGCCTGTGCAGATAGGATCAGTACCGTCCCGTACTCACACTATTCATTGGAGAGATTGAGTATGTGGCTGTGTATTCATATCTAACTAGTGGACGTATATGTTTGAGTGGGTGTGAATAATTGGATGAAATGGTTTTCACAGTTTTGTGTTCAAAATGTTCAAATGTGTGTGAAATCTAATGGGACTTAACTGCTAAGCTTACACACTTCTTAACCTAAATTATCCTAAGGACAAACACACACACCCATGCCCGAGGGAGGACTCGAACCTCCGCTGGGATGAGCTGCACAGTCCATGACTGCAGCTCCCTAGACCGCTCAGCTAATCCCGCGCGGCTAGTTTTGTGTGTGTGTGTGTGTGTGTGTGTGTGTGTGTTGTGTTTGCACACGTGGGTGAGTATTAATGCCTGATGATTGGATATTGTGTGTGCATGAACATGAACCATGCACACTGCGTGTCTGTGTAAATATTGTACACAGACAGCGTAGTTGCCAGACAGAGTGGCCTTGCGGTTCTAGGCGCTACAGTCTGGAACCGAGCGACCGCTACGGTCGCAGGATCGATAAAGGATGAGCAGTTTCGTGTGCTGTCATCTACGCTATGAGAATAACCGACACTAATTGTCTTTAGCAGGCGGCTTGAACTTGCACATGCAACTGCCTGTTTTGCTAACTTCAATACTAATTAACTAGGAAGTTGCACAATGTATCGAATTTTTCTTAACAATTATTTCTCAGCACATCATACCCTTCAACACCCTTACATGCCTTTCAAACTGTTTCTAATCACCATGTATATTTGTGTGTGTGTGTAAATATCCCAGCAAAAAAATTGTGGTTGCATACAAGAAATAGCTTTGTAAAAAAAAACACTGTGTGAATAAGAAATGGTTGTAAATAAAAAAATTGTTAATATGCTGCAAATAATTGTAAATGAAAAAACCTTACATATAACAAACAGCATTGCAAAAAACAGCAAATGGCTGTAATTTATGTTTTGCAAAAAATAATTTGTTCATAATAAACTAATAGTTAATTCGTCATATTATTGTTATTATTTGCGAACCCTTACATTATTGAATTATTGTTAATAATAATTTGTATATAACAAACCTGAACCTCCCTCCCATGATACACAGACCTTGAATGAAGAAGCTTATATAGTTGAGCTAGTTATACAAAATTACAGGGGAAGGGAAGTTCAGCTCTTGTAAGTCCAGGGGTTTCCCACCGATTTTGTATCATGTGACCATATGGAGTTACATGTCCACTTGTCTAATGTGCATAGGTAGTGCTGAGGTCCCACTGGATGATCCTGAATATAATGCACAAATTGCCAAAGTTTTATTATAAATTACGCAAGTGACTAACTTGACACCGGAAGTCCTGAGCAACATTGAGATAAGATCGTTATCTGAGTCAATTCTCTCTTAGATAATCCACTCCTCTAGTTCCAAGAGCCTACCCACCTGCACTGTTCGATGCAGTTGTACGTTGTTACCCATAAAAATGAGGTCAAGGCCGAATTCTGGGCTAAAGCTGGATACACCCTCATAAGGCTAGAGATGGGAACAGGTAAACCACCCAAGAGCATTGTTGATCATGATCCTTTTGGTGTTATGGTGTGTTAAGGCAAAATGTTGCATGTGCATAGTGCCCTCCACATCTTTGAACACAGAACACTGAGCTGTCAATAACACTGTGATGCTATACTCATTACACATTTGCGTCTTTTCTGGGGTGTAGTGGGTCCTGACTTAATTTATGTAGATGACTATCAATGACCACATCGAACTGTGTGGGTGGTAGAGCTCTAGGAATGAGAGGATATTCAGTGAATGGCGAATTCTGCTTGATTCGACCTCAGGTACCTGTTCTGACCTTGTTATCATATTTTTTTTTATTTCCGCTGTGTAGAACTGGTCGCTTTAGCACTTTTTAAGCAGTTTCCCTTAACAGGTGCACTATATTTTTTGCAAAACCTTTCCTACAATTCACAATCCTCCATTCACTTCCAATAAGTGATGTGACAATTTCAAAACACTCACCACTAATCTTATAATCAGATTTCATCACATTCTGTCTCTTTGTTACAGGGATTATCTTACAATTACATTTGAGGAAAGCTGCCATTCATAACACCAAATGGACATTTGGTTGAAATCTTTCTACAATTTCATATGACTGTGCAATAATGATACTTTCATGTACACATAGTCAGGGCGTAGTTCTATAACCTTGATGATTCTATCTGAACACTTATCTAATCAAAAGTTATCTAATCAACAGTTATGTGATCAATAGTTACCTAGTAAATAAAAAGGTATCAATAATTGTTATAAATAAATACTTTAATATAAAGACAATCCAAAAGGTTTAAAGAACTCATTACCATGGGAACAAATCATTCAAAGTAAAACAGAAAGACCCAAAGCCTCCTTATAAATAGAAAAAAACACTAAAATAACAGGGAAAAAGTAAAATGGATATAATTGTACCTCACACTTTTAAAACTTTAGGAAAATTTTCCTATCCTTGTTCCCCAAACCTGATATTTTAATAAAGTAACGCCTGAAATGATAAAAATAATAATTATATCACTATCAAAATGTAATAAATATTAATTTTTTTAAATTAAGTCATCCAATATCAATAACTCTTTTCATACTCTACAAAACTTTCTTATTGCCTTAATAAATGGAACGATACTAGAAAGTTATTGATTATCACATATTTTATTTTTAAACTTTCTTGTTGGTATATTACCTTATTTAACTATACTACAAGAACTGCATAAAACGAAATTTTTAAATCAGAATGAATTACCATTATATTGACACCAACAGATATAATAATTTTTATAGGTTTCTTTAAAAATACTGAAAATATAAATATTAATAATTCAATTAACTATTAAGAAATGACAACACACTTAGAAAATTATTTAACTATCCAACATTCATTATCACAATAATAATAATAATAATAATAACCATAATAAAAATTAATTTATTTCAGGCATTATTAGCAAGGATTAAAATTACTAACAATAATGAGGGTCCTATCCCGAAAATAAGATGTTTATACCAGTGAGTAACAACTATGACTAAGACAGACTTTAATTAAAATTATTAGTAACTTGACTTACCAGAACAAGAAATATTTCATTTTGATGAAATTTTGATTATTATTAGGATTATGTTTAGTAGTTCATATTGTAACTGGATTGTTTCAAGCTATACTTTACGTCTCAAATATTGAAGTATTGAATTATTTGAACATTAGATGCAAATGGAGCTTCTATATTTTACATTTGTATTTATTTATGTGTTTGGTGGAGAATTAACTAGAGATTATACATGTATATATTGTTGTTGTGGTCTTCAGTCCAGAGACTGGTTTGATGCAGCTCTCCATTCTACTCTATACTGTGCAAGCTTCTTCATCTCCCAGTACCTACTGCAACCTACATCCTTCTGAATCTCTTTAGTGTACTCATCTCTTGGTCTCTCTCTAATATTTTTGCCCCTTGCACTTCCCTCCAGTATTAAGTTGGTGATCCCGCCATGCCTCAGAATGTGTCCTACCAACTAATCCCTTGTTCTAGTCACGTTGTGCCACAAATTTCTCTTCTCCCCAATTCTATTCAGTACCTCCTCATTACTTACGTGATCTGTCCATCTGACCTTCAGCATTCATCTATCGCAAGCTTCTATCCTCTTCTTGTCTAAACTATTTATCATCCGTGTTTCACTTCCATACATAGCTACACTCCATACAAATACTTTCAGAAACGACTTCCTGACACTTAAATCTATACTCGATGTTAACAAATTTCTCTTCTTCAGATACGCTTTCCTTGCCATTGCCAGTCTACATTCTATACCCTCTCTACTTCGACCATCATTAGTTATTTTGCTTCCCAAATAGCAAAACTCATCTAAAACTGTAAGTGTCTCATTTCCTAATATAAGTCCCTCAGCATCACCCGACTACATTCCATTATCCTCGTTTTGATTTTGTTGATGTTTATCTTATATCCACCTTTCAAAACACTGTCCATTCTGTTCAACTGCTCTTCTGAGTCCTCGCTGTCTCTGACAGAATTGCGATGTCATCGGCCAACCTCAAAGTTTTTATTTCTTCTCCATGGATTTCAATTCCTACTCCGAATTTTTCTTTTGCTTCCTTTACTGCTTGTTCAATATACAGATTGAATAACATTGGGGATAGACTACAACCCTGTCTCACTCCCTTCCCAACCACTGCTTCCCTTTTATGCCCCTCAACTCTTATAACTGCCATCTGGTTTTTGTACAAATTGTAAATAGCTTTTTGCTCCCAGTATTTGGACCCTCCCACCTTCTGAATTTGAAAGAGAGTATTCCATTCAACACTGTCAAAAGCTTCTCTATGTGTACAAATGCTAGAAACGTAGGTTTACCTTTCCTTAGTCTACCTTCTAAGATAAGTCGTAGGGTCAGTATTGCCTCACGTGTTCCAACATTTCTATAATCGAAACTGATCTTTCCCGTCTACCAGTTTTTCCTTTTGTCTGTAAAGAATTCGTGTTAGTATTTTGCAGGCGTGACTTATTAAACTGATCTTTTGGTAATTTTCACATCTGGTAACACCTGCTTTCTTTGGGATTCGAATTATTATATTCTTCTTGAAGTCTGAGGGTATTTCGCCTGTCTGATACATCTTGCTCACCAGATGGTTTGTCAGGACAGGCTCTTGTTTCGACTTAGGTCTTTCAGTGCTCTGTCAAACTCTTCACGCAGTATCATATCTCCCATTTCATCTTCATCTACGTCCTCTTACATTTCCATAGTATTGTCCTCAAGTACATCACCCTTGTATAGACCCTCTATATATGCCTTTCACCTTTCTATTTTCCCTTCTTTGGTTAGAATTGGGTTTCCATCTGAGCTCTTGATATTCATACAAGTGGTTCTCTTTTCTCCAAAGGTCTCTTTAGTTTTCCTTCAGTTTCTATCTTACCCCTAGTGATATATGTCTCTACATTCTTACATTTGTCCTGTAGCCATCCCTGCATAGCCATTTTGCACTCCCTGTCGATCTCATTTTTGAGACGTTTGTATTCCTTTTTGCCTGTTTCATTTACTGCATTTTTATATTTTCTTCTTTCATCAATTATATTTAATATTTCTTCTGTTACCCAAGGATTTCTACTAGCCCTCTTCTTTTTACCTACTTGATCCTCTCTGTCTTCACTATTTCATGTCTCAAAGCTACCCATTCTTCTTCTACTGTATTTCTTTCCCCCATGCTTGTCAATCGTTCCCTAATACTCTCTGTGAAACTCTCTACAACCTCTGGTTCTTTCAATTTATCCATGTCCCATCTCCTCAAATTCCCACCTTTTTGCAGTTTCTTGAGTTTTAATCTTGAGTTCATAACCAATAGATTGTGGTCAGAGTTCACATCTGCACCTGGAAACGTCTTCGAATTTAAAACGTGGTTCCTAAATCTCGTACTCACCATTATATAATCAGTCTGAAACCTTCCAGTGTCTCTAGGCCTCTTCCATATATACAACCTTGTTTCATGATTCTTGAACCAAGTGTTAGCTTTGATTAAGTTATGCTCTGTGCAAAATTCTACCAGGCGGCTGCCTCTTTCATTCCTTATCCCCATTCCATATTCACCTAATACATTTCCTTCTCTTCCTTTTCCTACTATTGAATTCCAGTCACCTATGACTATTAAGATTTCGTCTCCCTTCACTATCTGAATAATGTCTTTTATCTCATCATACATTTTATCCTTTTCGTCATGTGCGGAGCTAGTTGGCATATAAACTTGTACTACAGTGGTAGGCATGGGCTTCATGTCTATCTTTGCTGCAATAATGCGTTCATATGCTGTTTGTAGTAGCTTACCTGCGCTTCTATTTTTATTCATAATTAAACCTACTCCTGCAGTATCCCTATTTGATTTTGTAATTAGAACCCTGTGTTCACTTGACCAGAAGTCTTGTTCCTCCTGCCACCGAACTTCCCTAATTCCCTCTATATCTAACTTTAACCTATCCATTTTTTTTCAGTTTTGTAACCTACCTGCCCGACTAAGGGATCTGACATTCCATACTCCGATATGTAGAACGCCAGTTACCTTTCTCCTGATAACGATGTCCTCCTGAGTAGTCCTCGCCCAGAGATCGGAATGGGGGACTATTTTACCTCTGGAACATTTTACCCAAGAGGACGCCATCATCATTTAACCAAAAAGTAAAGCTGCATTCCCTTGGGAAAAATTACGGCTGTTGTTTCCCCTTGCTGTCAGCTGTTCGCAGTACCAGCACAGCAAGGCCGTTTTGGTTAATGTTACAAGGCCAGATCAGCCAATCATCCAGACTCTTGCCCCTGCAACTACTGAAACGGCTGATGACCCTGCAGGAACCACACGTTGTGTGGTCTCTCAACACATACCCCCTCCATATGGCTATCTGTATTGCTGAGGAGCGCAAGTCTCCCCACCAATGGGAAGGTCCATGGTTCAAGGGGGGACATCTATATACATAGATGAATAATTGGAACAGATATTTTGTTTTTAGATACAGCAACTGCATTCATAGGATATGTTTTACCTTGAGGTCACATTCCTTTCTGAGGAACAGTAATTACACATTTGCTATCAACAATTCTATACCTCAGAACAGACTTAATTCAACGAGTATGAGGAGGTTTCGCTGTAGGTACTGCAGCTTTAAAACGAGTTTTTAATTCCATTTTGTATTACCATTTATTATTGCAGCTATAGCTGCAAACTATTTATTTTTCTTCACCAAATAGGATCCAACAAAGCTTTAGGGTTAAATGCAGATATTGAAAAAGTCGCATTCCATCTATATTTTACATTCAAGCACTTACTGTCATATTAATAACACAATTGCTAATTATATTATACTTAATTAATCCTTATGTTGTAGGAGATCCAGAAACTTTTGTACCATCAAGTCCTTGCGTAACACCAGCTCACATTTAGCCAGAATGGTACTTCCTATTTGCCTATGTAATTTTGTGATCAATTCCAAATAAGTTAAGAGGTGTTATTGCATTACCTTTATCGATTAAAATCTTAATAATTTTACCTTTTGCATAAAAACACCATTTTTGGGTATTCAGTTTTACCCTATTAACCAAATCTTTTTTTGAATTTTAGTAGTTGTATGTTTATTAAAATGAACTGGAGAACAACCAGTTGAAAAAAAATATAACAGGAAAAATCTTAACGATCATTTATTTCACTTACTTCTTAATTAATGTTCATGTAACAAGTGCATAAGAAAAATTAGTTAAGGAATAAACATCAAATAGATTGATTAACTTAGGAAAAAAACTAGAAGTTTAACACTTGTATTAACCTTTCCTTTTTCGAAAAAATTCGAAAGTAAATGAAATGAATAAATCTTTTAGACCAATAAAGAAAATAAAAAAAATGGAGATAAAGGTAAAAAGCTCTTTCAAGCCAAATACATTAATTTATAACAACGAAATCATGGTAAAGTCCCTCAGAATCAAGGAAATCTAAAAGATACAACAGCAAGCTAAATAACGAACATAAAAGAACAGAAGTCATCACCTAAAAAGACTAAAACCAACAATATAATTATAACTACAATTAAGGTACACTCCGTAAAAAAAATTAAAATAAAGCCACCAGAACCATACATAGTTTTAAATCCTGAAACTAATTCAGACCCTCCTTCAGCAAAATCGAAAGGGCAATTGATAGCTTCAGCTAAGCAAGAACGTAGGCTTGTATTTGCCAGGGGACTTCATAAGGTGTCACGTAGTGTTATAGCAGTCCAACTAACTGTTACTGAATTCTGCGCTACTCTTGTGGCACAGATATGTGACACTATTTTGCAACATAGTCACCAAGCCGGTGTAGACAACGCTAAGAACTTTCTACCTATCATTTCATTTCTCGACGATAAAAATGTGGTCCGTGGTCATGGAGCCATTCGAGGACCACTGTGTGGACATCCTCGTCATTGGGAAAGCTCTTTCCTCAAGATGTACTTTCAACTTCCAGAAAAGACTGTGTGGTCTTGGCTGGATGCGGCATTGTATTTGGTCCAGACACCAACAGAATTTCACAGTGAATTGGTGTGCAGGTTAGACGTTTTGTCCACAGGAATCGTACAGTAGCTCGTACTTCAGCTATGGAGTACTTTTCCAACTGCAGTGCCACTTCATTCCCACACTGTGATGCACCCGTTGTCTTTACCGCGACAGAACTGCGTCTGCGTGAAACGCGAAACATGTATTCTATTCTGAGAGTGCAATCTGTCTATGTTGATACAGTGTAGAGATGACACAGCGGCTGGTCAGATATTTAACAACGAAATTCACCAAACAGCCATGCAATTGAGAAGTTATTTTATTTTCACTACCACTTTCGGCAATTCATTATACCATCTTCCGGCCCCATATGCACCTATCAAAACATAATCGATATTGGTATACTGGGGCCATATGTTGCTGGATGTCGTCAGTTATCAAGTGCTACCTTCCTACTACGCTTCCTTGGGGCACATCCAATTATAACTTTATTTGTATGGAATATTCGCCGTCCATTAGAACGAACTGGTTTCTGTTAATGACGCATTCGTCCCATATCCACGAAAATACTTGGCATAATTGTACCTTGCTTGGTACATATACATCTGCATGATTACTCTGCAATTCACAATTAAGTGCCTGGCAGGGGGTTAATCGAACTACGTTTAAGCTACTTCTCTAACTTTACACTCTCGAACAGCACGCTGTAGAAACGAACACTTAGATCTTTCCGTGCGAATTCTAATTTCTCTTATTTTATTACGGTGATAATTTCTCCCTAAAGTAGGTGTCAACAAAATATTTTCACACTCTTTAGGACAAAATTGGTAATTGGAATTTCGTGAGAAGGTCCTGCCGCAACGACAGACGCCTTTGTTTTAATGATTATCAATCCGGTTCATGTATCATATCCGTGGCACTTTCTCCCTGCTCTTGTATGAGCTCTTTTGATGTGATGCGAATCCCACACGGCACAGTAATACTCCAGAAGAGAGGACGAGTCTGGTGTAAGCAGTCCTGTAATAGGGCTTTACCTAGAACATTACCTACGTGATCGTTTTAATTTGTGTTGTTCGTAATTGTAACGTTTAATTATTCAGCTAAGTTCACAGCCTTTAGATTTGTGTGGTTTACCGCTTAACCGAAATTTAGTGGATTCCTTGTAGTACTCATGTGTATGACTTCGCACATTTCATTATTTTTGCATCATACAGATACCTTGCCTAAATCGTTTTGCAATTCGCTTTTATAATCTGATGACTATACTGTACACGACGGTAAATGACAGCATCATCTGCAGACAGTCAAAGATGGCTGCTCAAATTATTCCCTAAATCGTTTATGTAAATCAGGAAGAGGAGAGGCCCTGTAACACTTCCTTACGCAACGCCAGGCATCATTTCTGTTTTATTTGATGACAGTTACTATGAAATGTGACCTTTCTGACAGGAAATCACGAATCCAATTGATAGTTGACTATGTTGTACTGTGTCTAATGCCTGTGCAAAGCTAAAAAGACGAAAGACAGTATCTTCCTGTTCACCGTTATCAATATTCTATCTTAATGAAATATAATACTTGTGCTCGCCGAAGTAACTGCTGAAGTCGATGTATCAAGGTTTGCACATGTGAATTCTGAATGTAGAATACACGGACTACGAAGCATTAACACCACAAAAACTCGCACAGGTTAGCTAGAGTGGTTGAACACCTTCTCCGTATGTCGGAACATACAAACACAGAAATATTCAAATCCAGAGGCCGTGAATCAGTAGTTGTAATTGTAACTTCTCCTGGACATTGCTGACGTCACACAGTCAAAATTGCAGCACGTTGTTGATGATGTGGTCTTCAGTTCCAAGACTGACTGAATCAGCGCTCAACGATGTTCTGTCATCTGCAGATCTGTGTATTACTATTACTACCTACGTCATGCTTAATGCAGTCAAGCCTCCGTCCTTTCCACGATTATTACCCGCCACACTTTCCTCCATTACAAAACTGACGATGCGCTGCTACCTCACGAAGCGTGTTGTTAATTGAAGCCTTCTTTCCGTCAAGTTGTGACATAAATTTTTTTCTCCACAATTGTTTCCAGTGCCCCTTCATTAGTTATACGGCCTACTCATTTAATTTTCAGGATTCTTCCGTAGCACCACATTTCAAAAGCTTTTATTTTCTTCTCATCTTAACTGCTTCTCGCCCATGATTCACTTCCGAACAAACCTGCACAGCAGACAAATATTTTCAGCAAAACCTTCCTAAAATTATATTTAAATTAGATGTTAAAATACTCCACTTTTCCACAAACGGTTTTTTCCTATAGTCAGTGCACATTTTACATCCACTCTATTTGGTCAACTGTTTTACGCCCAAATACCAAAACTCACCTAGTACTTTTAGTGTCATTTGACAAACTAATTTCTTCAGCATTACCTGATTTAACTGGACTACACTTATTCACCATTATTTTAATTCTGTGATGTTTATTTTTAGCCTCAGACAGCAGACAGATGTATTACAGAAATTTTCTGGGTGGGTTGAGGCGTAAGTTTTGTGACAGGAAGGGCACCCGGTCACATTGCACAATCAGCTTTGCCAAATCCAGAATAACACGCCGATCCGGTACAGATACGGGATAAGGCCAGGAAAAAGAATAACACGCCCATCCGGTACAGATACGAGATAAGGCCGGGAAAAAGAAGAAGAAGTATGAATAATATGATGCTTATGGATGGCTAGTAATCAGGAAGAAAGATGTGGCAAGTGGTGCTACCTATGATTATTGACAGGGTGTAGACGCTATTAATTTGAAAATACCGGCTGTATATAGACCAGTGGGAAGTCTGAATGGGTGGGTATAAGGCAATACACTGCTACCGGCGTACTGGAACAGGTGGATGAAAGCAAGTCAGTTTGGGATTTTAGCTTTGTAGAGGAGTCAAAGGATCAGTGGGAGGGAGAGCGATAGAGTTCAAAAAATGCTACTCACGAACGAACCTATCGGATGAATCATACAGTATGTGATCAAAAGTATCCAACACCTGCATGTAATGCAAAGTTGATCACTATTTATGACGACAGGCCAGTGTGAAAGGAGGCGGGGAGTATTGTATTGTCAGTATTAGCAGAATGGGTCGGTCAGAAGAACTCACTGGCTTGAAATGTGTGTTGGTGATTGAATGTTAGCTGAGTATCAAATCCATCAGTGTCATTCAAACCCATATAAAGCAGCCCAACACTACTGTTAGTGATATCATTGTGAAGTGGAAACGTGGAGGATCAATCACGGCTGAACCAAAATGTGGCAGACCTCACACGCACAGTCATTGCATCAGCTGGACAGATGGTAGCACTTCGAGACTGATACCTTCCAATAAGTTCATGCGACTGGCAGGGGCGACGACAATTTTAAGTGGTTGTTGTAAAAACTCGCATGAACTCAGTGGACGGTATCAGTTTCAAAGTGCTACCAGATGCCCAGCTGATGCAATGACTGTGCATACAGAATTAAAAAGAATGGGTACAATGGTGGAGCATATTTCTGTGGTCGGTGCTAAGAGATGCTTGATGTGTTGTAAAGAGCGATGCCACTACGCAGAGTGGATGACTAGAAACGAGTGATCTGGAGTGCTGAATCACGCTATGCCCTGTGGCAATGCGATGGACGGATTTGGGTTTGGCGAATGCCTTGACACCTTTACGTGCTATCGTGTGTAGTGTCGGCAGTGAAACATGGAGAAGGTCGTGTTATGGTATGGTTTTTTTTTGTGGTTATATTGTGTGAGCCGTGCGCGGCTCGTGTTCATGTCGTTTATTGTTTGTCATCTTCTCTTACGGTACTGCCGCCTCGTTTTCTTATTCCATTAAATGGCGACACTAACTTCCTGCCTTACCTGTTTCGCTTGGTCTCTTTTCTATTTGCTTTGTTTTACTATTACTCGCGTAACAACTAATATATGAGATAAAATATGTTACTACGAAAAGAGCCCCGAAATACCTTTTAGTGATGCTCTGCTATGACTTTCTTTGGATCATTAATTTTCAACAAACAAAATATATTATGTTCTTATTGTTCTGGATCTGGCTTTCTATTAAAGGAACGTTTTTTCGTTACTGTAACTCGCCATAAAGTTCAACATATCTTCCTTACTTTATAGTTATTGAAAAGGTTAATGAAAATTACTTAGTTATCAATACTGATGTTACAGTACGCAATGATTGTTCAACATCAAAATTTTGCAGTGGATTTTTGTTAACAGTAAGACAACAATAAGTAGCACGACTAACACGAGAACATGAGACTATTATCGGAGAAAAAAGATGTTTTTACTATAAGGTTGCCAGACCAGAACTACGCACAGCAAGATTTCTTTTATGTTATTAAGGTAAATTACCTTTTTGCACTGTTAGTAATATATTATCAGCAGCCCGCGTCAACCTGTAAAACACATCATAAAATCTGCTGCTCTGCTCTGCAATTCAGAAAGCTGAAAGAAATAATTTTACTTCACTATTACCTGCCCGCTTCTTTGCGGTATGATTGGTTTCATTTAAGGCAGTTTGAATGCGCCGCGGCAGCGGCTCGTTCGTTCGTAGCGCAGCTCTGCACCACGAATAATATTTAAATAACTGAAAATGTCTTAAAGGGATGGGATAAAATACTAGGCAAGCTTATTACAAATCATAATGCAAGGTTTCACTAAGTAACTCTATTGAAAACATTTAAACAATTCAATTAATTACACACCTTTCCAAGGCTATGTCTAATGGCGTCCCTCTCACAATCTTGACAAAAGAATGCTACGCTAGCGTACAATATAACGTCACAGGCTATCCTATTCACGTAACTCCATGAAGACGACAGAGAAATTAATGTTCGTTCTGTATTATTTATACTAGTCACATATTCTCATCTTTGTTTGATATTTAATAAGTATCGTCTGTGGCGGTTTCAGTACTCGCCGACACAGATATTATCTAAAATAAATAAAAAAAAACAGTACGTAATTTTATACAAGAACAAAACATGACACACAATGTTTTATCTTTATTACATAATATGTCTTTTGCTAAGAGCCGGCCGCTGTGGCCGTGCGGTTCTGGCACTGCAGTCCGGAACCGCGAGGCTGCTACGGTCGCAGGTTCGAATCCTGCCTCGGGCTTGGGTGTGTGTGTGATGTCCTTAGGTTAGTTAGGTTTAAGTAGTTCTAAGTTCTAGGGGACTTATGACCTAAGATGTTGAGTCTCATAGTGCTCAGAGCCATTTGAACCATTTCTTTTGCTAAGAGACGTTACACCTGCTGTGAGTGGCAGCAGCAGCGCTTACCGATAAGTGCAATGTCGTACCATCTCTGGAGTGACTGATAGAGTTTCTGGGTCGTCGTGTGTGGGGAGTTCAGTCGGGATACAGCAGCAGTGGAGTCGGGGCTGGAGCGCCGGTGAGGTGTGGACAGCCAGTGCTCGCTGACTGCTGGCGACACACATGCACTGTCCGACTGGAGCGGGGAGCGGGTGCGACCATTGGTTGGTCGTTCGGTCGGTCGTCCCATCAGCCGACGTCTGTCTGGTCCTTTGACCGTTTCCGGGTGATGGCAGTCAGTCGGTTAGCGCAGAGCAGCGAGGAGTTCCCCAGCGAGGAGGTCCCCATAGCACGAAGTCGGGCCGGAGCCACTGGCGGCGTGCACATGCGGTTGGAAATGAGAGGCGCTTCTTGCAAGTGTTACGGAGTTCTTCGCCCACCGATCTTGGACTCTAAAGTTGAGTGCTCACTTAGCCTACTATCAAGCCTCAACTGCTACCACTTCTCTTCGTTTGATCCTGGTTGTTGCTTTCTGCGACATTCCTACGAGCAACAACGTGTGTGCATTGAAGTCGGCCAGGACTGCAGCTGTTTTCTCGGATGGGGTTTAACTTAATTTAATTCATTCCTTCATTTGCGAAGTGCACCAGCGGTATCTTCTGCCTTGTTGCCGTTAACGTTCCGGTTACCTGCCCAGGGCTTTGACATAGTTTTGGCAGTGTATTTTCCTAGTCGTGTTGTTGTTGTCCAGCACGGCGTGTAGTTCGACAGCTGACGTGTGTTGGTAGTTTTGGGCGTTTATTCTTATTTGTGACTTGGCTGGATTGGGCACCAGTATCCAGAACGTTGAGCTATTGACGCCTTGTTGTCGTTTTGCTCGTCTGGTGGAGCAGAACTGATTTGGTCGGTTGGTTGCTCGGTTAGCCTTTGGTTGGGTTGCCTTCCGATTAAGAGGTTGTCGGTCTGGCTGACTGTCTCACCTAAACATGCATTAGTGTTACTTCCCAGAACGACCCTTGGAACCTTCTGAGCGCCGCTCATTGTGTTTTACATAGTTATTTCCTTTTAGTCTTAAGTACTCTGTGTGGCTGTCAGCCGTGTTTTAGCTTATTAAAATTTTAAGTTTTTTTTTGCTCTTTAGGCCTTAAGCCGTGAAATTGTTTTTTCCATAGTGTGTGGCTTTCAGCCGAGTTTCAAACTTTCTTAAACTACAAATTTAAAATCTTGGTCTTCCTTTAAGTCGTAACATTGTTATTCTTTAGTATGAGGCCTTCAGCCAAGTTGCATGAAATGTTTCAAGCTAAGGCCCTCAGCCTGTTAAATTGAAAGCCCTTCTTCCTAGGCTTCAAGCCGTTAAATTGTTTGGCGGATATGCGGCCTTCAGCCGGGTTACACCTATTTAGAATTAACACTGAAAATCTTTGTTTTGGCCTTAAGCCGTAATACTGTTCTTGTTTAACGGGTGGCCTTCGGCCTATTTTTATTGAAAGAAAAAAAAAAATTGAAAGAAGCGAAACTTCCAGAAGAACTCTTGTGCCTCAATTCCTTGTTTAGGCCTTGGGCCTGGATTTTCGTATCTGGCTTTCAGCCGAAAATCGGGTAAGTTAACAGGTCGACTTTGTTGCAGAACCCAGGGTCCAACATCGCTACCTGTTCTGTTTTCGACTCTTGAGGAAGACTGGGCTACCATTCGTACACAGCCATTCAGACATCTCATTGAAAGTATCCGCAGCAGAGTTCAATCTGTCGTGAAGGCGAAGGGTGGACAGACGTCATGTTAATGTCCTCTCATACACGTCCAGATACTTTTGGTATGATAGTGCAGAACTACCCAAACCCAAACGGAAGGATTTACACTACAGTCTCTAAGTAGGCGTATTAGCCAAAGTCTACTGTCTGGAGCAGCAGTGGCAAAAGTCAAGGAAGATGAGGAGGAAGAAGAACAAGAGTAAGAGGAAGAACAAGAGTGTACATCAATCGGAGAGATCCCGGTTTCGGCCGCACCTCGGACTCTGTATCTCGACTCCAGCCACAGATATTGTGCATTAGCCGTTATTTACGACTGACCTACATCTGGAGGCACTGGGTGAGAGTCATTACAGCAGATTTTTTTGGATCCTCCACACGAGGTGTCACTCGAGGTGGTGGTAATTGTGCGACCTCATTAGAAGAAGCCAGACAAAGCAACTGCCGAATTAGGAGGCGGCCACCGGCCTCCTTGGCTCTTTCATGCTTCCAGAGAAAAGACAGCCGTGGCGAGGACGACTCCTAGGAAATTAACTTTATTAAGCTGATGCGCACTGAGCCTAATGGCGTGGAGAACATAAGGAGCGCCCGTCAGAAAGCCACCTAATATGCTGCCTGAACATTCTTTTGGAAGAATTAGTATACTTAATTATGAAAACAAACTTTGCAAAACACGTATTAGACAAAATATAACATTGAAAGTTTTGCATTTTTTGTCCGGAAACAACGGATGATACCACTTAGGTAGCAACGTAATTTGTCGTTTTTTTTTATTTCTCTTTCTACAGTCTTTCGACTGATTTGATACTATCCTCCTTTTCCTTTCATCGCTAGATAGCTACGGCACCAAAGTTCCTCTCTAGTACTCTGCCTGCCAAGCAAAGTGAAGCACGGGTGATGAAACTTCAGGGTTTCTTAACGACCGGGCCTGCAGTGAAACATATGGCTTGAAAGGACATTGTAACATTTACTGATTTTTACGACAACTGTTTCGGACGAGTTCCATTTTCAAGTACCCCCGTATACAAATTGCAATGTGCTATGGTACTATAGGAATTTTGGACTTAACTTTTGTATAACTGAAGAACTTCGTGAACTATTGAGGTATAACTGAAATAGTGATTTCCACACACGATCCGTGAACACGTAAGAGTCAGTAAAAACAAACGATTATGTTCCTATGTACATCTATAAAACGAAAACCACTCAACACGAAACGTCGAAACCACTCTAACAATATTACATAAAACACCAACAGGATTAAAATGAATATTTTGGAAGAACTATACGAGATATATATCACATAAAAATATTCGGACGAAATTATTAATGAACAAACCGATTTCAAACGCAAAAATTATTTAGATAACTTTATTGACTTTAACTGATAAAGGTTGAGAGCGAAAGCGTGGACACACATGCCAGAGATACCTAAAGATTTCGTCATCTCTGACCAAAGTCTGTTTTGTATCAATGTGACACAGAAATTTCATGAATTTCACGTGAAATCTAGCAAGAACAGTCACACCATGCATTATTTATACGTCAGAACAACGTTGACATAAGTTAAGAGCCAAAGGTAGGGTACATATAATTGAGGTACCTAAAGGTATAATCACCTCTGACCATAGTATGTTACTATACGAATATAAAACATCTATGGTGTGAACTGTCAAAAAATTACAAGGAATATTTACAATATTATATCAAAATATTATGCCATAGTGTATAAAACAGCACAAAGTCGACGTGAAATCGATATTTTAGAATTTATCTTGAAATATAAGGAGAATAGTTATCAGATACAGACACAACAGTTATTGTATTTACGTCGGGACAACGTAGACGTAAGTCTTCCTCTTGATTATATTATTTAGAAGTGAAAAAATTAATTACTTCAAAGTAGTTTGTGTAATTCATGATAATGAAAATTATCACTGAAGTTTCAGTTATACCTCAATAATTCACGAAATTCTTCACTTATAAAATAATTAACTCTAAAATTCTTATAGAACCATAGCATATTGTAATTCTCAAACTCTGTATACGCAGGTACTTGGAAATAAAAACCTTCCGAAACAGCTCTCTGAATAATGAATAAATGTTTTAAACAGTAATACCGGGTCCTTACTTAGAACGTCCTTTCGAAATTTCAGGGGCTGGCCAGATATGTAATGCTATTTCAGTAAGTAAAAAATCGAGTCAAGTTTTACCAATAACTTACTCGTATGAGCCCACTTACAGTACGAATTCTATCTCTCTGGCCTGGATGCATACATTGATTGGGTTGCCAAGGACTTCATAAAGCCATTCTGACCTTTCCTTGGGAAAGCTGACCTCTAACCGTTGTAACCATGAGTACCAACAATATCACCACCAGCTGTGTGCATTTTACTTAAATAATCTTATAACTAGGGCATCCACATCCTAAGTAATTATACAACCTGAAACGAACACTCAAATTAAAATTTAATGAGGTGTTGAAATGCTAGTAAAACGATGCAGAGTCCAATTTACCGCGTTAACTGTTTTATAGTAATCGCTCAAAGACTTGCACAATGGGATTCGTATCATGGAGGTACGTCCAGCGTCAAATTTTTTTCATACAAAACTTTATATGAATCGTCCTACTGAGTTATTAAGTTCAGAACCTGAATACTAAAATTATAATCATGGCACATGAATTAGTAACAAAAGGCATGAGCCGATATCACAACATTTCTTATAAGGTCTAATGTCCCAAGCTATCTAAATGGCTTAATGAGGGTTCCAATATGCAATTAGGAGCGTCAGTAGTACTCCTCATTGCATCTTGGAAAACGTATTAAGCCATATGAATAACATGAGACATTAGTCCTTGTAAGAAATGTTGTGATAGCGGCTCATGCCTTTTGCTACTAATTCATGTGCCATGACATCAGTTTCAACTAAGAAGCATGCTTCCTATAAAGTTTCGTATAAAAATGTTTTACGCAGAAATGCATCTGAGGATGTACCTGCCTGGTACAGTTGGTTGGTTGTTTGATTTGGGGGAGGGGGCCAAACAGCAACGTCATCGGTCGCATCGGATAAGGGAAGGGTGGGAAAGGAAGTCGGGAATGCCCTTTCGAAGGAACCATCCTGATATTTGCCTGAAGCGATTTAGAGAAATCTTGGAAAACTAAATGAGGATGGCCGGACGCAGGTTGAACCATCATCCTGCCGAATGCTAGTCCAGTGTTGCATGGTACGAAACTGATTGTCCCATGTCTCTGAGCGACTACAATGAAACAGGTAACGCGGTAAATTGGACTCTCCATCAGTTTTACCAGCATATCAACACCTCAGTACCTTTTGAGTGTTTCTTACAGTATGTATAGTTTTATTTAATTGCATTCGGTTACGGTGATTGAACCCATGATTTTCATGCCCGTCTGCAATACAGGTCGACCTCGTTTTCAACACTGATGATTACCAAATTTTTAGCAAAAGGAGTATAGACCAGAACTTACCGTGTGCAGTGCGTCCGGCGGAACACATGTAGCAGATAAACTAATTCAACACACAGCTCATGGCGCTACTGTCTGCCAGCTGTTTTCCAGCCGTTGTCCCACTATCCATTAAAAGTTGGAAATACGGCGACTGTTCCATCTTGTCTTTGACATCCTGGTTACTGGCATGGGGTAGATTTCACTTTCGAGCTGGTTCCACACGTGTTCTATCAGGGGCAAATGTGGGGATCTTGCTGGCCTCGAGACTACCTCAAACACACGCAGACAATTCAAAGAGACATGTAGGCTTGCTATGTTTAGACGAGCATTGTCCTGCTGAAAAATGGTATCACGTTACCATCACATTAGAGGTAATTCACGAGGACACAAGGTATTCGTGATGTACTGTTGTGCTTTCAGAGTTCCCCAACCATGACTGAAAACATATCCGATTGCTCCCCACACCATTACGCCAGCGCTGTGTCTCTCCAAAAAAATTATTTATTTATCAAACATCTACCATTACAATGTAATATTACATTAAATTGGCAAAACGTAGCAAGAATGTGACCACTTCTCATGTGGCCATTGTGCTCACCAATGAAGGACATCAGAGTAATCCATAACCGCGATTTATCGCCGAACACAATGCGACGGCATTTTTCTGCAATTCATGCATGCCAGTCACGGCAGAACACCAAACATGGTTGTTTGTGTTGTGGCGTTAACGTCAGCTTACGCATAGCATAGTAATTCCTTAGTCTGGTTGCTGCTAGTCTCCAACCAATGGTGCGGGATGACACAGAATGTTGAAAGGACTCCCAGATACAGGTGCCGATATTTTGGGATTACAGTGTGCTCGTTACACAATATGGTGATCCTCCATCGTGGTGGTCAGACGTGGCCGCCCGAAACCTTGATGATGAATGTGCCAGCCCTTACGATCCCATGCAACGCAATATCGGGCTACTGTTACAACCAGTTGCTCAACAAATCTGGATGATGCACCATTCGACCAGCCGGCCGCATGGGGACCCAAAATACGGCCTCTGTCAAATGCTGATAACTCGGCTCCAATGGGTATGCAGTATCTCAGCGTCCTTGACAGTGATCACTCAACATCTGGCGCTGTTCTCACCCCTCATCTATCATACTCATAGAACAATGTCGACCATGTAGAGAAAAGGGAGAAAGTAACAAAGAAGAGGAAGAGGATTGCACCCATTAATGTCATTCCTTTTTTCTTGTATATCATTAATTAAAATACGTGAGCGTTACCAATATACATTGGTTATAAAAGAAGAATACAATTATAAATGTCTGTAGTTAATTGTTGTTGTTGTGGTCTTCAGTCCAAAGACTAGTTTGATGCAGCTATCCATGCTACTCTACGCTGTGAAAGCCCCTTCACCTCCGAGTAACTATTGCAACCTACATTCTTCTGAAAACGCTTACTGTATTCATCTCTTGGTTTCCCTCTATGATTTTTACCCTCCACGTTTCCCTGCAATACTAAACTGGTGAGCCCTTGATGCCTCAGAACGTGTCCTACCAACCGATCCCTCTTCTAGGCAAGTTTTACCACAAATTCCTCTTCTCCCCAATTCTATTCAGACCCTCCTCATTAGTTACGTGATCTTCCCATCTAATCTTCAGCATTTTTCTGTAGCACCACATTTCGAAAGTTTCTATTCCCTTCTTGTCTAAACTATTTATCGTCCACGTTTCACTTCCATACACGGCCACACTCCATACAAACACTTTCAGAAAGGACTTCCTGACTTAAATCTATAGCCGATGTTAACAAATTTCTCTTCTTCAGAAACGCTTTCCTTGTCATTGCCAGTCTACATATCCTCCGTATTTCGATCATCATCAGTTATTCTACTCCCAAATAGTAAAACTAATCCACTGCTTTAAGTGTCTCATTTCCTAATCTAATTCCCTCAGCATCACCTGATTTAATTCGACTACATTCCATTATACTCGTTCTGCGTTTGTTGATGTTACATCTTATATCCTTCTTTCAAGACACTGTCCATTGCGTTCAGCTGCTGTAGTAAATTACGTTCTGTTTATTGGTAATGTAGTATCACATTTTTCCACATTTTTCCTTGGGTTCTGCACACGCTTTGAAAGCTACGCTTCCCGATATATCATACATGCTTGGTAACAAAACAAAGTAACGGGTCAAGCAAAAATGAAAAGATCATTCGTCACACAACAATCAGACCTCACCCATCATAATTTACTATAACGAAAATTATTGTTGTAAAGCTTGGAGGTGATATACTAGTTTCAAGATTCAGCAGTGGCACTATAGGTATGTTATATAAAGAGACTTATAATATAGTGTGAAAGAATGAATAGCGTT
Source organism: Schistocerca nitens (assembly GCF_023898315.1). Classification (NCBI taxonomy): domain Eukaryota; kingdom Metazoa; phylum Arthropoda; class Insecta; order Orthoptera; family Acrididae; genus Schistocerca; species Schistocerca nitens. The sequence continues at coordinate 845,789,873 of NC_064617.1, forward strand.
CATTTATTAGTACTATTCTTCTCTTTTCACTTTTTTTATTATCAAACAACATCAGGTGCATGAAGCTAAATTCGTGATCCATTTCGATGTCGAAAATATTTTTCGCTGTCGTTTCTCTCACACCAGTGCTCCACTGTTGAAACATTATTTAGATTTGCCTACAGCCCTGTGTGATCGATTCACGAATGAATAATTCTGAATGCAGTTCGTGTTAATGAACTTCAAAGCCATGTGTCCGCTCATGAGGTGAATAACGAAATCGGAAAATTTATGGACCCTGTTCCTTTGTGAAGCAGCTATCATAATATCGCAAATAAAGTTGCGACTGTATTTCTTGCTCATGAAACAATATAATTAAGCCTGGATTGTGAATAACGGGGTTAACATTCCGTTACAATTCAGTATCACATATTCGTCCGTATGCGTCCACTTGAATAAATTATTAATCACATGGATGATTTGTTCGGATGTGTAATTAGGTAAGAACTACTCGTGTGTATTTGCATAATTATCTGATTAAAATGACTGTAACTTTCCCTCACTCTTGAAGAAATCTAACTCGGGTTTAAGAATAGCATGTTTTTGACGCGTCTCATTGTTTATGACGTCATATCTCCTGTGTAATACAATGATACAGTTTCTCAGGTACATTCACTGGTGTATGTGAATACTATCTGAAAACGTGTTGTGAATGTAAAGCAGTAGTATACTGAAATGGCATTCCCGGTGCTCAAGTTGTACTGCACGTGTAAAATTTCTTGGTTGTCACTAAGTGCCCTTGCTCTCAAATGTTGGACGAATGTTATCTGGGTAATTTACAGGCAGTCAGTTACGATGTCCCAAGACGTACATGCAGTCTATAAGTCAAATACTTCATTTATTACGTGAAACCTTTAACGTGAGATTATGCACTACGTGATCAAAAGTATTCAGACACCTGACTGAAAATGACTTATAAGTTCGTGGCGCCCTACATCGCTAAAGCTGGAATTTAGTGTGGTGTTGGCCCACGCTTAGCCTTGATGACAGCTTCCACTCTCGCAGGCATACGTTCAATCACGTGCTGGAAAGTTTCTTGGGGAATGGAAGCCCATTCTTCACGGAGTGTTGCACTGAGATAACCACTCCGTCACAGTCCGTGCATTATCAACAGGTGCTCGATCGTGATGAAAGATGTAATCGCCATCCCCGAATTGCTCTTCAACAGTGGGAAGCAAGAAGATACTTAAACCATCAATGTAGGCCTGTGCTGTGATAGTTCAACGCAAAACAACGATGGCTGCTAGCCCCCTCTGTGAAAAAAACGATCACACTGTGGCGTGCGTTTAGGATTGCGGTATTTTACAAATCGTGGGCAGGACTACAACAAAACGAATTGCTTATGATTAGCGTAACATAGGGTTTCATTTAATCGCTACCTCTCCCGGCTAAATATAGTTATCCTGTCAAAGAAATCTCCACCAGAGAACGTGTACCAATGTTGTCTGTCAAGCAGGGTACATGAGACTAAATTATTTCACAAGAGTGGTCTCACACAATTTAGCGAACTATTTTTCAAGGTGGCAACATTTTTCCTTAAACAAAATGAACTATTTTTGCACACGCACAACACTAATGTATTCATTCATGTCAAAAAATATTTCCTAATAGTTCTTACGAAATAATCATGGTTCATACATTAGCAGAGAACAATTTCACCACGTGAGATACTGTTTGCACCATATTTAAAGATTATTCATAATCTAAGTGGAATTTATGAGTTTCGGGTGGGTTCTGGGCCAACAATACACAATTATTATCGTGAAAATCGACCATCAAGATTCTAGTGTCCTTTGACTTAAAACTGCCGCTGCAATATTTCACTTAATTGGCGGTCAACATAAGACAGTCACTTATCAATTCTGGTTCAGGCGTTGTTTCACTCTCAACAAATTATATATAACCTTTTCTACACCTTAACTGTATGCATTAACATTTAAAAGTATTTCTCCATGTTAATCACTCATTATTCAGCACTTTACCAATAATCCGCGCTGTAGATCAATGGTGCTAATGGCTGCGCTCCATTGTAGCTGAACAGAAAACTTAACATTTATGTAGGACGAGAATCATATTAAAATAAAAGTTCAAACACGCGTATTGATTTCAATGACAAAGAAACTCTATTTTTCAAATATTACTTAGCAACATAATACAGTTTTTTTACCGAACTCAACATCAATCGCGTCCGATCATTACAACATTTCGAAGAAGAGGAAGAAATTATTCTAGAAGTCTCACCGGTAACAAAAGATGAAGATTTCCATTATCTTTTTCCGTGAGTATTGTCTGAGATATAATTTTCATAGAACATTAAATTATTACACTGGCAATAATTAATTATTATTATTTCAGTATTGATGAAGTCCTTTTTTATTAATAATAATAATATATGAAAAGCATCAGTTTGCTTTTGTTCACGAGAATGTTAGCTCAAATTGCACACACAATGCCGTCGTGAATATTGTTCTGAATAAAATATAGTCGTGGATATTACATTGCCCCTTGGGCTGAGAAAAAAAATAAGTTTATATATTGTATATTTTTTTATCAGACCACCATATCCACGTTGCTTATTGTTTACTTTCACTTGATTAACACATTGTTCTCATCATGCAAATGTTCAGAAATCACTGAGTAACGCATGACACAGTTAGAGATGACGTGATTGAGTAAATGGCTTCAGTAACTGTAGAATCTTGGAAAATGCGGCGGAGACTTCCCAGATAAACTTATTCCCCCTTCCCCCCCCTCCCCCCATTTGGTTTCACTGGATTCGGAAAACTGGGAGCAAAACCGTCCAAGGGGCTTCAAGGAAATACAGTTACCTACTCTTATTTGTCAGGCTTGGCATGAATAAACAGATAATATTATGAACACACGAATTTATATTTCTGTTTAGTCACATCAGAGGTCAAGAAAGTCTTTTAGGGAGGTTTAACATGAAAATTAAAAGTTCTTGTAACTCAAATAAATTTCATATAACGATTCCCCGACGACGTCGCGTAGCCGCGCCCCGCATCAAGCCGCTGGCTCGCAGGCAGGTAAGACTGCTTCTGGAACGCCCCCGATCGCGTGGATGGAGCGTCGGCTGCCGTCGGCCGCATCCTGGTCTGGATCTGTTGCTGTCTGGAACTATTGCTGCAGCAGGTCCTGCTTCTCTCTTTCCACGTCCCCCTCGTGCAAGGTGGGTACATGAAATGTCTAAAAAAGTGCATCAGTAACAAGATAATTGTTATATTTATCCTGTGGAAGAAGTTTTAGTCTCAAATTAACTTTCATTCACACGGATTCATACAGTTTGTTTTTGGACGATGTCTTGCATCTTGACACTGTTCATTTGAATGAAGTGATTCATAGTCAACTTTAATTAACTATGCACATGTACGACACTGCACCGCTTTTCATTCTGGCGTCCATCGTGTGCTTTGTTTATCTCCTGCGTTAAGCAAACATTTCCGTGAGGCGCTGCTTAGCCAGTGTTGCATTATGTTGTTGCCGCGCGGCTGGCTGTATAATCTGTCTCATAACATTTGTCACGCGAAGATGACTCTTAATACCTTTATTTGAGGTCTCCAGCCTTACATCGATTTTAATACTGTTAAAAGGTTTTCAACGTCCATGTCGTTACTGCTAACATTAACACTCTGTCAGCGTTCATATTTTCTATAATCACAGTTATTATCACTGTTCATCACTTTTCTTAAAAGAAAGCACAGTTTTTCACGCGTCCATTGACTTTCATAGTTGTTGTGTGACGCGCTTCACTGTTCTCATTGTTGCTTCATAAACCACACATCAGACAATCTGCTATACAAATGGCATTTTACAAAACAATGCATTTTTTTGTCCATGTGCACATTGTTCCATATTGTAATAACATGATAACAAATATCATACAGTGTCAAAAAATATATGAGACAAGATGACTGCTAGAATATTCTACATTGTCTGACTATAGGATCATCATTGAACTGTGTAGATACCAGTACATTTCCATATTTGATGAAATAGATAGTATTTCTGTTCAGTTATACTCATTCATTCATAATTTTGTTAGGATTATTACGAGATTTTGGGACAGATATCCATGTTCAATTCACCTAACAAGAAAAAAGCTCGTAAGAGCAAACGGCAAATATAACCGCGGTAAAGAAAAATGTACCCAACGTTACACAACAGGAAAACGTTCCATGAATAGTGATTGTGGATACAGACAGACATGCAACTCACACAATTAACACTCGTTACATGTGTGCGTTTACATAGGTGAGGTTCACAGAAATATTCATGACTCAGTTACCCTCGTACATGAATAAGCTTATTATCTATCCACATACATATTTATATCGGGAATATAACCTACATAGAAAAGATAAAAAATTTACGTTTACTGAGATAGGATTTGCAAAAACTTGTACCGAGTAAATGACTTTTTCAGAATAATTAAATTTCTTATCGTAAAAACATTCTCCCGTTTTGGAATTTATACTTCGTGAATACTATAGTGTAACTACTGGCATCTAAGCTTAGAGGATTATTACCAGATTATGGGACTTCGTGAATACTATAGTGTAACTACTGGCATGTAAGCTTACAGACTAGTACATATAAATTCGTGAAATTACTTACGATAGTATTTTCACTCTAACTACTATTTATATTTTTACATTTGTGCAATTATGCATATGCACTGGACATATTATTTTCTTTACACAGGCATAAAAGTGGGTTCCTACTGCAAATATTTCTTAACGTCTCTATGACAATACAGTCCTTCTAGGTTCCCTGTACTGACATCTTCTAGTACATAACATCTGTCATGTGGGATTGAGATTATTTTAAACGGTCCTTTGTACAATACTTGCCATTTCCTTTGTCCAGGGGACCGAGTATGAAGCTCTGCAATAGGTCTTATGGGGATAGAATTTCCTATTATAAACGTAATCTTTTATGTTACCTGGATGATCTATAAATACTTCATGGTTTCTGGACAATAATGTTATTAACTGTCCAACCTGTGAAGGGTCAATGGAAGTTGCCTCTTTCACCTACTCATCTATTGTTGCACCGATGTCACTCACGATATTGGGTGCCTCATCTGTGAGCTATCTGGGGAAGTTAACCTTGTGTTACTGAGCAACTGTTTAACCAGGTATCCAGTCTACCTTACCAAATTCCCAACCAGACTAACATTAATTATAATCTTCTAGTAGTCATCTTACGATAACCGGTGATATATGTATGAAAAGACAATTTAAATAAAAAGAAATAAATCGGTTTATATTTGGACATATTTTTTAAAATTGATCATTGTTCCGTTAAAATTTCAGTATATTAAACTTGATTCATAACTAAACTGGTGCCTTATTTAGGATTGTGAAAATGTGAGTTTGAAATCTTACGGAACACATCAAATATGGAGCCAAGATTGGGAGACTGCATACAACACTGCATTCATAAAATAACACACGAAGAACGTTGAAACATATGCAAGAGGAAATTAACCACAACCAACCGATTCAATTTTCACCCAAAGAAGTTACGTTTGTAGCGCAATCCTGTCCGTCATTAAATTACCACACACTGGTATACTAAATTCATACTAATTCTCTGTGAAATCTTCCCGAAAAGAATAGCTGAGGGCTACTTTGATGGTTACACTACATGCTTCACGTGGTAAACTTGGTTTACACAAAGAGTGTAACTCCACAATAATTTTGATAGTTAAAATAAATTACATCGAAACACAAATTACAAAAGAAAAACCTCGAACTGGTTATTATCGTCTTACTATTAACCTGATGGGTCAAACAATTGGATAAGCACGTGGTACTGGTCTCACAAAGTACACCCCACGTGGGTTTAACATAAAGAAAAGTTGCTATATTGAAAAATATTGTCAAGACGAGACGTTATAATCTCACGCACATTCGCATTTAAGATTGATGATCTTAGTTAGAATTACGGATCATCCACACGTGGTTCCACTTTACTCACAAAGTAGTGACAAAGCAACTACTGAAAGATATTCTGAACTTCACACTCGAATTACACTGCGTTGCAATTTAAGATAACATTAGATATTTTAGATGTAAACCTGAAATAAAGGTGATTAAATTTTCAGTTAGGCTGAATTTAAGAAATCCATTGTCCTACGGAATTAGGAGATACGTGCTTAGCCGGAGATCTTACCACTTCAGACGCTCGCCGCGGACCGACTGGCGTGGGCCCCTATGAAGGGTGCTTCCAGGTACAAAACGGAAGTGACTAGAGAGGCAGCTTCCTATACGAACATTACAAGGGACGGACAGGACCATACTAAGAATAGAAACCTCTTTGGTTTCAGAAAGCGTAGCTACCTGTTCCGACGTTGGTCCTATTGTTCTGTAGCAGACAGGCTGGTATGCTACCATCAAGCATGCAGCTAGAAATACAGTTGCTCATTCATCCTTTCACACAGAATGGAAGGGGGATGACAGTATCTTATCATATGTTGTTGTTGTTGTTGTTGTTGTTGTCTTCAGTCCTGAGACTGGTTTGATTCAGCTCTCCGTGCTACTCTATCCTGTGCAAGCTTCTTCATCACCCAGTACTTACTGCAACCTACATCCTTCTGAATCTGCTTAGTGTATTCATCTCTTGGTCTCCCTCTACGATTTTTACCCTCCACGCTGCCCTCCAATGCTAACTTTGTGATCCCTTGATGCCTCAGAACATGTCCTACCAACCCGTCCCTTCTTCTTGTCAAGTTGTGCCACAAACTCCTCTTCTCCCCAATTCTATTCAATACCTCCTCATTAGTTATGTGATCTACCCATCTAATCTTCAGCATTCTTCTGTAGCACCACATTTCGAAAGCTTCTATTCTCTTCTTGTCCAAACTATTTATAGTCCATGTTTCACTTCCATACATGGCTACACTCCATACAAATACTTTCAGAAACGACTTCCTGACACTTAAATCTATACTCGATGTTAACAAATTTCTCTTCTTCAGAAACGCTTTCCTTGCCATTGCCATTCTACATTTTGTATCCTCTCTACTTCGACCATCATCAGTTATTTTGCTCCCCAAATAGCAAAACTCCTTTACTACTTTAAGTGTCACATTTCCTAATGTAATTCCCTCAGCATCACCCAACTTAATTCAGCTACATTCCATTATCCTCGTTTTGCTTTCTCTAAGTCTACAAATGCTAGGAATGTAGGTTTGCCTTTCCTTAATCTTATCATATACAGTATATAAAAGAAAGCGGATGTAGGTTCCGTATGAGGCTGTGTGACATGAATTACATATAAACTGTGTTTTAAAGTGTAGTAGTGTGACAGATCGTTCTTGATTATGTGTAAAAGTAACACGTTCCACTGCTCAGTCTCCTCCCAGGTAGAGTCAGAAACACCACAGTAAATTTAGAAGTGGAATGTATGCCGTAAATGACAACAGATTTAAGAAATTAACATGAAAGGAATCCAACAGAGACCTTTCCTATGACACTTTTGTGGGTGATCATATTCTAACGCCAACAATTTTTGTTTGCCGACAGATACATCTAATTCTCTTGTCAGCGGAAGGCTCGCACCGAACTCCCGATTTAGATTCATCGTTATTGGTCGTTGCCGGCACTTAAGTGCACATGTTCCCCGGGTGAGATCTATTACAACCTCTCTGTCCCGTAAAACTCAAGGCCCAGTGACACCGGTATTGATAAGTTTTCCATTAATAGGAAGGTGCATGTAACGCTATCATTTCCAACGGAAACTTCAACCTGTATCTGGTACTTAATAATTTGTGCCTTCTTTCCCAGAGCCCCTATAACTTTGCAATTAGTAACAGGCAAAATCGGCAGTCATTTTATTTAAGCTACCTTTTTAAAAATTCTGCGTTCATCACCGATACACTGGCACCTAGGTCGAGGAGGATAATGGTTGCTACGCCATTGTTGGTCCAATGAAAATTGCCTGAATACTTTCTTTTTTTCCCCTATCAGTGGCGGCAGATTCTTGATAGAGTTCATCTTCGATTTTCTTACCATCCTGATAGCGAATCATATTAACATTCTGTTTCATAAACCTATCGCCTTCATTCTTAGTCTCGGCCTCCTAGCGAAGGCCTACGGGGACCGAGATTAGTTTGTTGCCTTTGGTATTTTTTGTTTCTGGTCGGAGGATATCTCCACTATTTTCACATTTTGTGATTATACAGCCAGAGGTGGTCTACTCGGGTCCCACCATTGTGGATACTGGTTATTCGACATAGGTACAGCCCCTACGTAATTTATTGGCTGACACGGATTCATAAAATTTTGTTGCTGCTGCCAAAGACTTGGCCCTCGTTGTCGCCAAAATTGTCACCGCGCATATTTTTTTGTTTATCCTTGCATGGACTGTTATTTTCATTTTGTATTTTACGATTAGAATTATTATTATTGTAGGAATTTTCATTACTATATTGCCTTTGATTACCAGTCGGATGCTGGTAGTCATTGGTTTCCTGGTAATTATTATTATTATTACAGAAGTAATTAGATTTTTGTTTGTAAATATTTTTACCGTTACTATGTTTTCCATTACCATGGGTTTTGTTTTTGTTTTTCTTGGGACTGCCTTCGCTCCTATTTCCATTGCTTCCGTTCCAGGAACCTTTTCCGTTAGAACAGTTGGTACTATCCGACCAGAACTGGTCGAGAAACGCCTTCTCAAATTCATTAAATGTTTTTCATGTTTCTGCTGCGTTCAACGCCCAGAGCGATGCGTCACCGGGAATGTGTGAAACCACAAACTGAATTTTCTGTTCCTCCCTCCAAGACTTTGGAGGAACACTTCTAAAGATCCTAATAAAAACTACGGGATGAATATTCTTTTTACTCTCCTCGTTGAATATTTGGAATTGACGGTGTTTAATTAAGCTCTCTTCATGCGTTAAGGTACTTAAGTGCATGGAGTTGTTGTCATTAGCAGGTGGTGTGCTGACTTTATTACTAGTGCACTCTGTTTCAAAATTCGGGTTTCTTGGTGAAACAAAATGCTGGGGTTATGTAGGCTGATTACCGAAAGCTGGTCTTTTATACACTGCGATAGAGGTCGTAGGGAAATTTTCATTGTTCTTTTGCCTGTCAGTACCAGCGTCCTCGTTGCTGTGTGCTGACATTGTTTCAAGATTGTGGTTTTCCGTGTTCAGTACATTGGCTACTTCCGATAAACATTACATTATAACACTGACAATAATTAATTATTGTTTTAGTGTCGATGAAGTTCTATTTTGATAATATCACGAGAATGTTCGCTCAATTTGCACACACAATGCAGTCGTGAATATTGTTCTGAATAAAATATAGTCTTGGATATTACACCATAACAGCACCTCCTCCGAATTTTACTTTTGGCATTACACACGCTGGCAGATGACGTTCACCGGCCATTCACCATACCCACACCCTGCCATCGGATCGCCACACAACGTTTTTGCACTGTTCAATCGTCCAATGTTTACGCCCCTTACACCAAGCGAGGCGTCGTCTGGCGTGTACCGGCGTGATGTGTGGCCTATGGGCAGCAGCTCGACCATGAAATCCAAGTTTTCTCACCTCCCACTTAACTGTCATAGTAATTGCAGTGGATCCTGATGCAGTTTGGAATTCCTGTGTGATGGTCTGGATAGATGTCTTCCTATTACACATGAGGACCCTCTTCAACTGTCGCCGGTCTCTGTCACTCAACAGACGAGATCGGCCTGTACTCTTTTGTGGTGTAGTTGTCCCTTCACGTTTCCACTTCACTATCACATCGGAAACAGTGGACCTAGGAATGCTTAGAAGTGTGGACATCTCACGTACTTACGTATGACACAAGTGTCACCCAATTACCTGACAATGCTCGAATTGCATGAGTTCCGCGGAGCGCCCCATTCTGCTCTCTCACGATGTCTGCTGACTTCTGAGGTCGCTTATATGGAGTACCTGGCAGTAGGTGGCAGCACAATGCACCTAATGTGAGAAACGTATGTTTATGGGTGTGTCCGGATACTTTTGATCACATGGTGTACCTGTTAATGAGTAGAACATGATAGTATTTTACATGTTTATATTAGTTTAATAATTATAATGCACAACTCAAAAAAAAGGGTCACTTCCTCGAAACTTTCTAATTTTCTCCCACTGCGAAGCAGAACCTTGAAATCTGCCTTAAATGTGCCTACAACCTTCCTCTCTAATGGTACAACAGCCTGGCTCCCTGCGACATCACCTTCGAGCTCCGCGACCATTCAAATAGCAAGGTGTCGACACATGGCGAAGAAAAAGGCACGTTCTTTAGTTCATGTGAGGTATGAGATGGGTTAGTAATGTCTTATTGGCACCACAACTTCGTCCCTTGTCACCATGGACGTGTCACATGATGAGAAGGCCGTCACACATACACTCTTACCTACATTTCAGTACAATCTACATCTACATTTATACTCCGCAAGCCACCCAACGGTGTGTGGCCGAGGGCACTTTACGTGCCACTGTCATTGCCTCCCTTTTCTGTTCCAGTCGCGTATGGTTCGCGGGAAGAACAATTGCCGGAAAGCCTCCGTGCGCGCTCGAATCTTTCTAATTTTACATTCGTGATATCCTCGAGAAGTATAAGTAGGGGGAAGCAATATATTCGATACCTCATCCAGAAACGCACCCTCTCGAAACCTGGACAGCAAGCTACACCGCGATGCAGAGCGCCTCTCTTACAGAGTCTGCCACTTGAGTTTGCTAAACATCTCCGTAACGCTATCACGCTTACCAAATAACCCTGTGACGAAACGCGCCGCTCTTCTTTGGATCTTCTCCATCTCCTCTGTCAACCCGACCTGATACGGATCCCACGCTGATGAGCAATACTCAAGTATAGGTCGAACGAGTGTTCTGTAAACGACCTCCTTTGTTGATGGACTACATTTTCTAAGGACTCTCCCAATGAATCTCAACCTGGCACCCGCCTTTCCATCAATTAATTTTATATGGTCTTTCCACTTCAAATCGTTCCGCACGCATACTCCCAGATATTTTACAGAAGTAAGTGCTACCAGTGTTTGTTCCACTATCATATAATCATACAATAAAGGATCCTTCTTCCTATGTATTCGCAATACATTACATTTGTCTATGTTAAGGGTCAGTTGCCACTCTCTGCACCAAGTGCCTATTCGCTGCAGATCTTCGTGCATTACGCTGAAATTTTCTAATGCTGCAACTTCTCTGTATACTACAACGTCATCCGCGAAAAGTCGCATGGAACTTCCGACACTATCTTTTGACGTCTCTGCGAAGAAGGTCAAAAGCGCGATGCCAAGCGTTAAATCATGCGGTTCTGTTATAGGTGGCCGAATAAAACATTTCAGACACACCACCGCTCAGAATTGGCACGATGCCCGCATCTCGTGGTCGTGCGGTAGCGTTCTCGCTTCCCACGCCCGGGTTCCCGGGTTCGATTCCCGGCGGGGTCAGGGATTTTCTCTGCCTCGTGATGGCTGGGTGTTGTGTGCTGTCCTTAGGTTAGTTAGGTTTAAGTAGTTCTAAGTTCTAGGGGACGGATGACCTTAGATGTTAAGTCCCATAGTGCTCAGAGCCATTTGAACCATTTTTTTGAATTGGCACGATAATGTCCCCTCAGGATGGCATTGGAAACACCCCTTTGCCTGGGGCACTGATTTCCACACATATCGTCGTCGAAAACAACAGTTCGCAATGCGACGAGCAACTGGACGAGGTTCTTGACCACATTTGACACTGCTGACACTCACCGCACGATACAACCCTTCTCTGAGGATATCGTGGGGCCAGAAACCCCACTGAATTTGATCACACCTTTTTGGAGTGCAGTACGACTTCAATTTTTGATCTGATGTACAAGATGGACCACTGGGGACCGTTCAAACCCCTTGATGTGAGACCTGCATGTGATCCGAAGCAGTGAAAGGTGTTAATGCTTTTTCAGCTCTCCTGTTTCGCACCCTCCTATGACGTGATCACGGGGGGTGGGGGAGGGGGCTGGAGGCAAAGAGTTCTTCTAATTCGCTAACGGCCTTGCCGCAGTGGTAAAACCGATTCCTGTCAGATCACCGAAATTCAGCGCTGTCGGGCTTGGCTAGCACCTGGATGGGTCACCGTCCTCGTCTGCCGAGTTCTGTTGGCAAGTGGTGAGCATTCAGCCCTTGTGTTATCAATTGAGGAGCTACTTGACTGAGAAGTACTGACTCCCATCAAGAAAACTGACAACGGCTGGGAGAGCGATGTGCTGACCACACACCCCTCACCCCTGGTGACGCCTAAAGGCTGGTGATGACACGGCGGCCTGTCGGTGGCACTGGGCCTTCATGGCCTGCTCGAATGGTGTATATTCGTTTGTTCTTCTAATTCCCCACAGTTCGGAAACACTCTCAGTGACACGTACTCTCCTTCGTTGAGCACTTCAAAAATATACCTGTACAGTGTGTACCCGTGGTCTAGGGGTAGCGTCTTTGATTCATACTCAAAACGCCTTCGGTCCCGGGTTCGATCCCCGCCACTGCCTGAATTTTGATAAATAATCAGCATTGGCGGCCGAAGACTTCCGGCATAAAAAGTCAGCCTCATTCTGCCAACGGCCTTGTCAAAGAAGGCGGAGGAGGGGATAGAGGTTCATGGCACTCTTTTGTCCTAGGGGGAAATTGCCCCTAAAGGCAGAAGAATCAGCAATGATCAACGACATGATGATGCAGAAGGCAATGGAAACCACTGCATTAAAGACACGTAACGTGTATCCACAGGACATGTGGCCTGTAATTGAAGAAGTGTCATGATCTCTCCATTGGCAAAAGATTCCGGAATAGTCCCCCATTCGGATCTCCGGGAGGGGACTGCCAAGGGGGAGGTTACCATGAGAAAAATATTGAATAATCAACGAAAGGATAACGTTCTACAAGTCGGGGCGTGGAATGTCAGAAGCTTGAACGTGGTAGGGAAACTAGAAAATCTGAAAAGGGAAATGCAAAGGCTCAATCTAGATATAGTAGGGGTCAGTGAAGTGAAGTGGAAGGAAGACAAGGATTTCTGGTCAGATGAGTATCGGGTAATATCAACAGCAGCAGAAAATGGTATAACAGGGTAGGATTCGTTATGAATAGGAAGGTAGGGCACAGGGTGTGTTACTGTGAACAGTTCAGTGATCAGGTTGTTCTAATCAGAATCGACAGCAGACCAACACCGACAACGATAGTTCAGGTGTACATGCCGACGTCGCAAGCTGAAGATGAACAGATAAAGTGTATGAGGATATTGAAAGGGTAATGCAGTATGTAAAGGGGGACAAAAATCTAATAGTCATGGGCGACTGGAATGCAGTTGTAGGGGAAGGAGAAGAAGAAAAGGTTACAGGAGAATAAGGGGTTGGGACAAGGAATGAAAGAGGAGAAAGACTAATTGAGTTCTGTAACAACTTTCAGCTAGTAATAGCGAATACCCTGTTCAAGAATCACAAGAGGAGGAGGTATACTTGGAAAAGACCGGGAGATACGGGAAGATTTCAATTAGATTACATCATGGTCAGACAGAGATTCCGAAATCAGATACTGGACTGTAAGGCGTACCCAGGAGCAGATATAGACTCAGATCACAATATAGTAGTGATGAAGAGTAGGCTGAAGTTCAAGACATTAGTCAGGAAGAATCAATACGCAAAGAAGTGGGATACGGAAGTACTAAGGAATGACGAGATACGTTTGAAGTTCTCTAACGCTATAGATACAGCAATAAGGAATAGCGCAGTAGGCAGTACAGTTGAAGAGAAATGGACATCTCTAAAAAGGGCCATCACAGAAGTTGGGAAGGAAAACGTAGGTACAAAGAAGGTAGCTGCGAAGAAACCATGGGTAACAGAAGAAATACTTCAGTTGATTGATGAAAGGAGGAAGTACAAACATGTTCCGGGAAAATCAGGAATACAGAAATACAAGTCGCTGAGGAATGAAATAAATAGGAAGTGCAGGGAAGCTAAGACGAAATGGCTGCAGGAAAAATGTGAAGACATCGAAAAAGATATGATTGTCTGAATGACAGACTCAGCATACAGGAAAGTCAAAACAACCTTTGGTGACATTAAAAGCAACGGTGGTAACATTAAGAGTGCAACGGGAATTCCACTGTTAAATGCAGAGGAGAGAGCAGATAGGTGGAAAGAATACATTGAAAGCCTCTATGAGGGTGAAGATTTGTCTGGTGTGATAGAAGAAGAAACAGGAGTCGATTTAGAAGAGATAGGGGATCCAGTATTAGAATCGGAATTTAAAAGAGCTTTGGAGGACTTACGGTCAAATAAGGCAGAAGGGATAGAGAACATTCCATCAGAATTTCTAAAATCATTGGGGGAAGTGGCAACAAAACGACTATTCACGTTGGTGTGTAGAATATATGAGTCTGGCGACATACCATCTGACTTTCGGAAAAGCATCATCCACACAATTCCGAAGACGGCAAGAGCTGACAAGTGCGAGAATTATCGCACAATCAGCTTAACAGCTCATGCATCGAAGCTGCTTGCGAGAATAATATACAGAAGAATGGAAAATAAAATTGAGAATGCGCTAGGTGACGATCAGTTTGGCTTTAGGAAAAGTAAAGGGACGAGAGAGGCAATTCTGACGTTACGGCTAATAATGGAAGCAAGGCTAAAGATAAATCAAGACACTTTCATAGGATTTGTCGACCTGGAAAAAGCGTTCGACAGTATAAAATGGTGCAAGCTGTTCGAGATTTTGAAGAAAGTAGGGGTAAGCTATAGGGAGAGACGGGTCATATACAATATGTACAACAACCACGAGGGAATAATAAGAATGGACGATCAAGAACGAAGTGCTCGTATTAAGAAGGGTGTAAGACAAGGCAGTAGCCTTTCGCCCCCACTCTTCAATCTGTACATCGAGGAAGCAATGATGGAAATAAAGGAAAGGTTCAGGAGTGGAATTAAAATATAAGGTGAAAGGATATCAATGATACGATTCGCTGATGACATTGCTATCCTGAGTGAAAGTGAAGAAGAATTAAATGATCTGCTGAACGGAATGAACAGTCTAATGAGTACACAGTATGGTTTGAGAGTAAATCGGAGAAAGACGAAGGTAATGAGAAGTAGTAGAAATGAGAACAGCGAGAAACTCAACATCAGCATTGATGGTCACGAAGTCAATGAAGTTAAGGAATTCTGCTACCTAGGCAGTAAAATAACCAATGACGGGCGGAGCAAGGAGGACACAAAAGCAGACTCGCTATGGCAAAAAAGGCATTTCTGGCCAAGAGAAGTCTACTAATATCAAATACCGGCCTTAATTTGAGGAAGAAATTTCTGAGGATGTACGTCTGGAGTACAGCATTGTATGGTAGTGAAACATGGACTGTGGGAAAACCGGAACAGAAGAGAATCGAAGAATTTGAGATGTGGTGCTATAGAATGTTGAAAATTAGGTGGACTGATAAGGTAAGGAATGAGGAGGTTCTATGCAGATGGTTCCAATGGCTCTGAGCACTATGGGACTTAACATCTAAGGTCATCCGTCCCCTAGAACTTAGAACTACTTAAACCTAACTAACCTAAGGACAGCACACAACACCCAGCCATCACGAGGCAGAGAAAATCCCTGACCCCGCCGGGAATCGAACCCGGGAACCCGGGCGTGGGAAGCGAGAACGCTACCGCACGACCACGACATGCGGGCGGGTTCTATGCAGAATCGGAGAGGAAAGGAATATGTGGAAAACACCGATAAGGAGAAGGGACAGGATGATAGGACATCTGCTAAGACATGAGGGAATGACTTCCATGGTACTACAGGGAGGTGTAGAGGGAAAAAATTGTAGAGGAAGACAGAGATTGGAATACGTCAAGCAAATAATTGAGGACGTAGGTTGCAAGTGCTACTCTGAGATGAAGAGGTTAGCACAGGTAAGGAATTCGTGGCGGGCCGCATCAAACCAGTCAGTAGACTAATGACCAAAAAAAAAAAAAACAGTGAAAACCCGTGACGGGGTCCTAGCGTCACCAGGCAGGCTACTCTGCTGCTGTAGTCCTTGCCAACGGGCTTGCGGAATCGCAAGGGTGTCAGGGGAGTGGCCGCCAGCAAGTGCCCGGGGCTACATTCTGTCTCTGTGCAGGAACATTCTTAAAGTGATCGGCAAAGGTGGATGGGTGGCACCGGGAGTGATGTTGAACTGAGTGGTCTTACAGGGACGCTTTGCACTTACAATACGCACTCACGTGCATATATCGCAGCCCGCCGTGATCACGCCACACGACAACGCAAAACAGGAAAGCTGAATAAGCATAGATACCGTTCGCTGCTTTGGATCACGTTCAAATGTCCTCGAATGGTTTTGAACGATCCGTGGATGTCCACCCTATACCCTAGAGCAAACATTGCTGTCACACAGCACTCAAAATGGGTGCGATCATGTTCATCTACAACATACTCCGCAAGCCACCTAATGGTGTGTGACGGAGGGTACTGTCGGTACCACTATCTGATGCGTCCAACCCTGTTGCATTCGCGAATAGTGCGTGAGAAGAATTATTGTCGGTGAGTCTCTGTATTGTCTCTAATTTCACGAATTTTCTCCTCGTGATCAATACGCGAGATGTGATTCGGGGGAAGTAATATCTTGTCCGACTCCTCCTGGAAAGTGCTGTTCAGAAATTTCAATAGTAAATCTCTCCGAGATGCACAACGACTGTCTTGTAACGTCTGCCAGTGGAGTTTGTTTAGCATCTCCGTAACGCACTCTCGCCAGATAAACGATCCCGTGACGATACGTGCCGCTCTTCGTAGGATCTTTTCTATCTCCTATATCAGTCCTACCTGACAGTGGTCACAGGTAGATGAACAACACTCAGAAAGCGTGCGAACAAGCGCCTTATAAGCCACTTCTTTAGTGGATTAGTAACATTTCCTAAAGTTTCTTCCGATGAATCTGATAGCTGCTTTTCCCACTATCTGTCTTACGTGGTCATTCCACTTAAGGTCGCTGTGGATAGTTATGTCTAGGTATTTTACGGTAGACGCTGTCTTGAGTTGTTTGTCATCAATAGTGTAGCTGTACAGTAGAGGATTTTTTTCGCGCCGACTGAAGTGGCCGAGCGGTTCTAGGCGCTTCAGTCTGGAACCGCGCGACCGCTACGGTCGCAGGTTCGAATCCTGCCTCGGGCATGGATGTGTGTGATGTCCTTAGGTTAGTTAGGTTTAAGTAGTTCTAAGTTCTAGGGGACTGATGACCTCAGATGTTAAGTCCCATAGTGCTCAGACCCATTTGAACCATTTCTTTTCGTATCTACCCGCAATATGTTACATACCTACCTTCAGGGTATACTGCCAGAGCCTGCACCATTAATCAACTCTCTGCAACGTCGTTCTGCAAATTCTCACTATCTTCTGACGTTACTACTTCGGTACAGGCAACTGCATCGTCTGCAAATAGCCATAAAGAGCATCCCACGCTTTCTACTAGATCATTTATACAGGGTGGTCCATTGATCGTGACCGGGCCAAAGATCTCACGAAATAAGCGTCAAACGAAAAAAACTACAAAAAACGAAACTTGTCTAACTTGAAGGGGGAAACCAGATGGCGCTATGGTTGGCCCGCTAGATGGCGCTACCATAGGTCAAACGGATATCAGCTGCGTTTTTTTAAATAGGAGCCCCCATTTTTATTACATATTCGTGTAGTACGCACAGAAATATGAATCTTTTAGTTGGACCACTTTTTTCGCTTTGTGATAGATGGCGCTGTAATAGTCACAAACATACGGCTCACAATTTTAGACGAACAGTTCGTAACAGGTAGGTTTTTTACATTAAAATACAGAACGTAGTTACGTTTGAACATTTTATTTCGGTTGTTCCAATGTGATACATGTACCTTTATGAAATTATCATTTCTGAGAATGCATGCTGTCACAGCGTGATTACCTGTAAATACCACATTAACGCAATAAATGCTCAAAATGATGTCCGTCAACCTCAATGCATTTGGAATTACGTGTAACGACAATCGTCTCAACAGCGAGTGGTTCGCCTTCCGTAATGTTCGCACATGCATTGACAATGGGCTGACGCATGTTGTCAGGCGTTGTCGGTGGATCACGATAGCAAGTATTCTTCAACTTTCCCCACAGAAAGAAATCCGGGGACGTCAGATCCGCTGAACGTGCGGGCCATGGTATGGTGCTTCGACGACCAATCCACCTGTCATGAAATATGCTATTCAATACCGCTTAAACCGCACGCGAGCTATGTGCCGGACATCCATCACATTGGAAGTACATCGCCATTATGTCATAAAGTGAAACATCTTGTAGTAACATCGGTAGAACATTACGTAGGAAATCAGCATACATTGCACCATTTAGATTGCCATCGATAAAATTGGGGCCAATTATCCTTCCTCCCATAATGCCGCTCTATACATTAACCAGCCAAGGTCGCCGATGTTCCACTTGTCGCAGCCATCGTGGATTTTCCGTTGCCCAATAGTGAATGTTATGTTGGTTTGCGTTACCGCTGTTGGTGAATGACGTTTCATCGCTAAATAGAACGTGTGCAAAAAATCTGTCATCGTCCCCTCATTTCTCTTGTGCCCAGTGGCAGAACTGTACACGACGTTCAAAGTCGTCGCCATGCAATTCCTGGTGCATAGAAATATGGTACGGGTGCAATCGATGTTGATGTAGCATTCTCAACACCCGACGTTTTTGAGATTCCCGATTCTCGCGCAATTTGTCTGCTACTGATGTGCGGATTAGCCGCGACAGCAGCTAAAACACCTGCTTGGGCATCATCATTTGTTGCAGGACGTGGTTGACGTTTCGCATGTGGCTGAACACTTCCTATTTCCTTAAATAACGTAACTATCCGGTGAACGATCCAGACATTTGGATGATGTCGTCGAGGACACCGAGCAGGATACATAGCACACGCCTGTTGGGCATTTTGATCACAATAGTCATAAATCAACATGACATCGACCTTTTCCGCAATTGGTAAACGGTCCATTTTATCACGGGTAATGTATCGCGAAGCAAATAACGTCCTCAACACCCGACGTTTTTGAGATTCCCGATTCTCGCGCAATTTGTCTGCTACTGATGTGCGGATTAGTCGCGACAGCAGCTAAAACACCTGCTTGGGCATCATCATTTGTTGCAGGACGTGGTTGACGTTTCGCATGTGGCTGAACACTTCCTATTTCCTTAAATAACGTAACTATCCGGTGAACGATCCAGACATTTGGATGATGTCGTCGAGGACACCGAGCAGGATACATAGCACACGCCTGTTGGGCATTTTGATCACAATAGTCATAAATCAACATGACATCGACCTTTTCCGCAGTTGGTAAACGGTCCATTTTATCACGGGTAATGTATCGCGAAGCAAATAACGTCCTGACTGGCGGAATGTTACGTGATACCACGTAGTTATACGTTTGTGACTATTACAGCGCCATCTGTCACAAAGCGAAAAAAGTGGTCCAACTAAAACATATTTCGTTACGTAATACACGAATATGCAATAAAATTCCTATTTAAAAAAAGCGCAGTTAATATCCGTTTGACGTATGGCAGCGCCATCTAGCGGGCCAACCGTAGCACCAAAGAAGAGTTTCTCTCTTTGTAATTTTTTCGTTTGATGCTTATTTCGTGAGATGTTTGGCGCGGTCACGATCATCCGACCTTTTGTTCAATTTAAGGGCGATGTGTTGAGTTCTGCCTGCAAGAAAGAGAGGGCTATGAGACGACGTCAGCCACTAGTATGCTCTCTAGGACGACACGAAGACAGGAGCGGCCTCTACACGACGAGAATACAAGCGCCATCTGGCTAGACGCGGCCGCAGTGGAAGACGAGCCGTCATAGAAACGTTGCAGCACTGATTTATGAACTGAATTGTTTTGCTTGCATTGAAATTATATATACCGAAAGACATTGATTACTTCCATGTCGCCATTTGCTTGCGACACACTTTTGTGAATACGCACAGTTAATTGTTGTCAATTTAACTTTCTGTAATAAACTCTATTAATATGATTTGCTTGAATTGTTGTCTAGCGATCCGAGAAAACAGTTTCTTAGTCAGCTTACATTAAACGAGTGGAGAGGATACTACAAAATGTGGGTAAGAGGTGGTGTGATGACTTTACCATCTTGTGACACGGACAGAATTGTGATGGAATTTGGCAGCAATGTGACATCATTAACCCACCTTAGTCCTCACATGAACTCCCGGACTCTGGTCTTTTTTTTTCGCTTGTGTCGACATCTCGCTGTTGGAAGCGTCACCGAGCGTCAGGGTGGCGTTGCAGAGGAAGGTTGTAGGCACCTTTGAGACAAATTAGAAAGTTCTGCGTCGAATGTTCGAAAATGTGACCCTTCAATTGTGTTGCGGAGCTTATATGAAATACTGAAAATCAAATTTTTGTTGCCCCTGGAAGCTGTGAGATAGGTGCCCTCTTACTGGCAACGGGCCAGTGATTGACCATTTTATCCGTTTAGTAATATAGACTTGTATACGATAGCTAAACCAGGGGCAGCCAGGAATTTGGCTCGCCACAGCACTCAGCTGGCTGGCACACTTCGCCTACCACGATTTCGTATGACAGCACCCTGACTGCAAATTTGTACGTCACTCTGGTGATTCGACCTGTTGTGCGACCATTTACGAACAGTATTCCAAGAGTGTTTTTCAACGAGATAACGCTGGCCCACATACCGCTCTCGTACCCGAAAATGCTCTGCCGACGGTCGACATGTTGCCTTGGCCTGCTCGATCAGCAGATCCGTCTCGAATCGAGTACGTACGCGACATCATCGGATGAAAACTCCATCAACGTCCACAACCAGCATTAATCGCCGCTGTATTTACTGACCCAGTGCAACAGGCTGGAACTCCATCCCACAAACTGACACTAGGCACCTGTACAACACAACACATGCACGTTTGTATGCTTGTGTTCAACACTCTGGCAGTTACACCGGTTATTACTTTATCAGCATTTCACATTTGCATTGGCTTATGTCCTGCTTACATTAAGCTGCTATCTTGAAATGTTAATCACTTAAATAAGTTATCTAAACAAATGTATTCCCGAAAGTTCGTTACTCTCCATTGATTTTATTTTGCTGTTGTGATCTTTTCTGTCAGTGTATTTACTAGAAATATAAGTTTGAAAGCAATAACCAAATGTAACTTTTTTACAAAAGTTCTTATTTCTGTTCCAGATCCTTTTGGTAGGCCACAGTAGGATTTGAAAACTGTACGATAGCTCATAAGCTTCATAAGTTTGGCAACCCTGGCACACTAAAGTGTAGGTGACAAACTTCATCAATATCTTGAATAATTAGTAAGTGAGCCCACAAGAAGCGTAAATGGTTGTGAAAGCTTACTTGACCTCTAAGCAACAAATAATCCTGGACAAATAGGGAGTATCGTGATGGATACAGGGATTAGCGACCACAAGGCAGTTGCTGCTATGCTGAATATCTTAACACTCTCAACCATCAAAAATAAACGCAAAGTACATCTATTTAAAAATGTGATAAAAGTGCTCTTAACGCCTTTTTAAGAGACCGTCTCAACTCCTTCCGTTCTGATCATCTAAGCATAGAAAAGATGTGGAATTATTTCAAAGAGATAGTATCGACGGCAATTAAGAGATATATACCACATAAATTAATAAGTGCTGGTACTGATCCCCCATGTACACAAAACGTCGATTAACAGTAGGGTTTTGGAAAATACACTGTGTTCTGTAAAGCTTCCTCTAAAAATAAATAAATTTGTTTACTACTACTACTAGGCTAATTACTGTTTAGCTCTACAGGACCTTTATACTGAACTGTTTCCCACACCACCTTGTATTGTCTTTCTATGTGTGTGAGTAACTGTATGTTCACTGTTGTGGGTAAATACATACAGCGTACACAGGGCGACGTGTGAAACTGATAGCGATTACACGCTTCCGATGTTGTAGAAATCTGCTCCAGCTGCTGCAGATACCCTGTTGAGCTGAAAGTGGTAACCAAAGTACGGAGAAATATTCTTCGGGGCTCTGTTACATAGCAATCAGATTGCTTTCAGTTCTGAGAAATGTCCAGGTACAATTGTGGATTTGAATGATCCATGAAGTGACTTCTTTTCCGAAGAAAGCATCGAACTATTTCACTAGAACTGAAACGCTCCCGTCGGAACTGTTCTCAAGCTGGTATTTATCATTAAATCACAACAGAAGTATACGCTGGTTGTAGAATAACACGTACGTTCCTGTAATGAACAATATTTTATTGTTCTTTTAACTGATTTCCTTCCATATACACATATACTGTACAATGTGAATCAAAATCTCGCAATGGCGTCGATTTTTACAACACAAGAATGGCTCTCTTCTTGTAAAATTTCTCTTAACAAGAACAAAAGCTCCATATCCTAAGAATTATTGTGTGAGCGCTGACCGCCACAGAGTAATAAACAATATCTTTGTCTCTCTCTCTCGCACTGTCACAGCAAGTTACGCTGCATGATACATCATATATGCCCCTCTCGTGGACGAACGTTTTTGGGCAAAAACAAACACGAGCGTTCACACACTGTAGCAGTGACTGTTTATGACGCTGTATTAATGTCCACTATATTTCTTATGATATTTTGGTATTAGTGAATGACTATCAAAATCGAAATTATAGATTTGGGTGCATATACTGCTGAAAAAACCTGTGACGCTTGAAAATTACTGATGCTGCTTATATGCATAGCTTACTTACTTGCTTTCATTCATTTTTCGAGGATGGCATGAGATGTGATCAGAAACTTTTTTCATCATCACTCAAAGCTTCTGTCACACGCCTTGGGTAATCTAGCCATTCGGCCAAGCCCCACAAAGGAAAATCAAGGGAAACCTCGCGGTAGATTTACCATCCTCGTATTTCTCATTTGCAAAGAAAATTAATTCAATTACAATGAAAAAAATATTTACAATATGGCCATTTTTTTTGAATGAATTTAAACACTGTTCACAAAAGAAACACAACACTGTTAATCTTCTGTGTCTTGAGGTGAACCGTTGACGCGTTGGTTTACGTCCATCTACGATTCCGTTCTATCTGTCATCTCCGGGTAACTGATGAATTCTATTCCCATTTCACCGTATCATCGTGGGCATTATGGTTTTCCGCATATGTTTAACATGAAAATAAGAGTCAGTGTAAGTTCCGTGGAAAAGGTGTTTGATCTATGCTGAGCTGAAATAGAATCTAATCTAAAGTTCTTTCTAATTCTCTGTCCTGAATTCGAAATATTCGGAAGTCGTAAGGTGTTCTTCATTTCTATCAACAACCGTAGAATCCACTATCCACTAATCCAGCTGGTGATGCCGTCTCAACTTATACTCGTCATCTTTCAGATGGACTTTAACACTTGTTGATGTGCTTGTAACTGACCGGCATTTGCTCAGTTGGTAACTTCGCGAGCAACAATTGACATAACATAATTTAAATACACAGGTATGTTACAAAAATAGTACAATTATAAAGACAATGTCCATCACAAAAGATTGAAACAAAGTAATAGGCCAATGAGATTTTCACTCTGCAGCGGAGTGTGCGCTGATATGAAACTTCCTGGCAGATTAAAACCGTGTGCCAGGCCGAGACTCGAACTCGGGACCTTTGCCTTTCGCGGGCAAGTGCTCTACCAACTGAGCTACCCAAGCACGACCCACGCCCCGTCCTCACAGCTTTACTTCTGCCAGTACCTCGTCTCCTACCTTCCAAACTTTACAGAAGCTCTCCTGCGAACCTTGCAGAAGTAGCACTCCTGAAAGAAAGGATATTGCGGAGACATGGCTTAGCCACAGCCTGGGGGATGTTTCCAGAATGAGATTTTCACTCTGCAGCGGAGTGTGCGCTGATATGAAACTTCGTGGCTGTGAAGACAGGGCATGAGTCGTGCTTGGGTAGCTCAGCTGTTAGAGCACTTGCCCGCGAAAGGCAAAGGTCCCGAGTCCGAGTCTCGGCCCGGCACACAGTTTTAATCTGCCAGGAAGTTTCATATCAGCGCATACTCCACTGCAGAGTGAAAATCCCATTCTGGAAACATCCCCAGGCTGTGGCTAAGCCATGTCTCCGCAATATCCTTTCTTTCAGGAGTGCTACTTCTGCAAGGTTCGCAGGAGAGCTTCTGTGAAGTTTGGAAGGTAGGAGACGAGGTACTGGCAGAAGTAAAGCTGTGAGGACGGGGCGTGAGTCGTGCTTGGGTAGCTCAGCTGGTAGAGCACTTGCCCGCGAATGGCAGAGGTCCCGAGTTCGAGTCTGGGCCCGGCACACAGTTTTAATCTGCCAGGAAGTTTCAAAGTAATAGGCAGTTTTTTAAAAAAAACTGAGAACGGGTTACCCCTTCCGAACAGCATATTTTCAGCTCTGCGAGTAAAAAAAAAAAATTACAAACATGCACGACATTGTCAAATTGACATAAGAAAAAAATATCTTGCCATAGACCAGATTCATTTGAGTCACTAACCCATGCTTATTATGCATTGTGAAACCTGATTGAAGTTACTAACAACTAAATAATTTTTTTTTAAAAGAAATCATTCCTACTGTAGCTAATTTCTCTGCATACTGAAAGGAAAACTTATCTTTACATTGGAAAACAAATACATAATGTCTGCATATCTCTCGTACATTATGTCTGAAAAGAAAAACTAACAACTAAATTGCAAAAAGAAAGAAAGTATCCTAAGCATGATTCATAAGTTTAATGAAAATTGTCAAATCAATATTATTTGATAAGAATAGTATCTTCAATCTTCAAAATCTTCAGTTATCATGAAATTCCTTTAACAAGTGATGAGGATACATTCATTTCACCTTTCCATTCTTCACATCCTTCAAAACATAAGTTCCTGGATGGGGTATTCTGGTAATCACAAATGGTCCTTGATACAATAATTGCCATTTTGTGTTCTTCCTCTGTGTAAGTGAAGCCTTAGGATGAGTTTTTACTAAAACTTGGTCTTTCACTTTATATGTTTTTATTTTTCCCAGTCTATTTTCGAAATATAGTTTCCTTTTCCTTGCCTTATCCATTATATTGAGTAAGGATTGTTGTACTTCATTTTGTAGGTCTATTTTGTTAATAGCTACTTTAGGAATTGGTTGTATCCAGTCATTCTGTTCCTGTTTTCCAAACATCAGTTCGTATGGAGTGTATTCTGTCGTAGTATGGGGCACATTGTTTACAATTTCCTGAAAATCGTCAAGATAATCGATCCACTTGGGTTGCTGGTTGTGACAATATGTTCTCATCAACCGATTTAATTCACGAAAAATTCGTTCCACGGGATTCGCCGAAGGATGGTACACTGATGTTAGAATTTGTTTTATACCGCAACTGATTAATGTTTGCCTCCAACGAAATCCAGTGAACATTGACCCATTGTCAGAAGGAATAGCCTTTGGTTTGCCTACCTTGACCATATAATCCTTGACCAGCTTCTTGGGTATGGATGCACCAGTAGCTGATTTTAACGGATAAAGTTTGACGTACTTCGTGAATATATCAAGAAAAGCTACAATGTATTTGCATCCTCCCCTTGATGTTGGTAGAGGACCACATAGGTCGACCGAAATGATTGACAGCGGTTTAGTGGGTATAATAGGATGTAGGAAATCTTTCACACAAAAATTTCCTGTTTTGGCTAGCTGACAAATTTTACATTTCCTTAACTGTCTGCGTACTTTCCTGCGAATATTTGGGAAGTAGAAATATGCTTGAATCTTCCGAGCACACTTTAATACTCCAAAATGTCCCCAAGTGATGTGCGTGTACAAAATTAAGTCATTCAAATTCTTCTCGAGAATACACACCTTCCAATTATCTGAATCAAGATGCCCTTTGAAAAATAAGACGTCGTCCTCAACTCTGCACAGTCTCTTCAGATCATCGTATCCAGGCTTTGCTAAAGTTTCCTTTCTTGAATGCTAACGAGGATCTTCATTCTGTAGTTTTCCCATGTTCTTACACATGTCAAGAAAATGTTTCCTATGTATTCTCTTAGTCATTACAAGAACTTTAAATGCGGACGGATTGTCCGTGATGTTGATAGTTGACAAATCTCCATCTGGCATTCTAGACAGTGCATCGGCGATGAAATTATCCTGTCCCCTTATGTATTTTATTTCAAACTGAAACTCTTGGAGTGAGAGCGTCCATCTTGCTAGTCTTGGATGTAATAATTTACACGTTTGCAAAAAACTTAACGCTTTGTGGTCACAGTGTACTGTTGTCTTCGCTCCGTATAAGTAATAGTAAAATTTCTTAAATGACCAGACTACGGCCAATGCTTCCCTTTCGGTAGTCGTATATGTTTTTTCACAAGCAGTTAAGAGTCGGCTTTCAAAAGCTATTGGACAGAAAGTTGATTTTCTATCATCTTTACTTGGAAGAGGCACGGACCTATTCCAATTTCCGAAGCATCTGCCATTAAACCGAATTCGTGGCTCATATCTGGGTGATATAATATTTGTGAATTGGCTAAGGCATGTATTATTGCTTCAAATGCATTCTGGCATTGTTGCGTCCACACCCACGGAGTATTTTTGCGGAACAAGCTGTACAACGGTTCTGCATTAATTGAGTGGTCATGAATGAAACGCCTGAAAAAAGAGACAACTCCGAGGAAGCCCTTTAATTGCCTTTTTGTTGTTGGAACTGCAAAGTTTTTGATTGCCTTTAGTTTCTAGGAGTCCGGTAAGATGCCTTTTTCATTTATAAGATGACCCAGAAATTTGATTTTATCTCGAGCAAAATGGGACTTTTGCAGATTTGCGGTTATGCCTGCTTACTTGAAACGTTTTAAAACTCTTCTCAATGAATCAACGTGCTCCTTCCACATGGTCGTAGCTATGAGTATGCCGTCCACAAACATAGTTAAATTGCTTCGAAGTGCAGGTCCCAATGCGTAATCTAGAGCATTTATAAAAACTCCTGAGCTCACGTTTAGCTCGAGAGGTAAAACCTTAAATTGATAGCTTCTACCTGCATGTACAAACGCGGTGTACATTTTTGATGGTTTGTCTAGTGCCACATGCCAAAATCAACTTTTCAGATCAATATTGTTAAGTATTTTATCCCCTCGAACTTTTGAATTAACTCATCGGTATTTTCCGGATGAGTTCGCACGGGCACGATAATCTTATTTATCTGCCGTGCGTCTAGCAGGAGACGAACTTTTCCTCCTTTTTTCGGGACAACATGAAGCGGACTACAGTATGGACTCGTCGAAGATTCGATCAGATCCCATTCAAGCATCTGTTGGATTTCCGCATCAACTGCCTTTCGTTGGTGCCACGGTACTGGATAAAAAATACAGCAGAAAACTTGGTGTGGAATCACATCTAAATTGCACGTGTATCCCTTGATTACACCAGATTTTTCTTGAAAGACTTCATGATATTCCTGTAGAAGATCATATAATTGCTTTCTTTGATGTTGTTACAAATATTCAGGTGCTTGCACCTTTTCGTATACCATATCTTCAGGTTCTAAGACTGGTTGCAAGTAATTAATTTGGTAATACCGTGCAGGTTTGCTATGTATCAGCCCGCATCTCGTGGTCGTGCGGTAGCGTTCTCGCTTCCCACGCCCGGGTTCCCGGGTTCGATTCCCGGCGGGGTCAGGGATTTTCTCTGCCTCGTGATGGCTGGGTGTTGTGTGATGTCCTTAGGTTAGTTAGGTTTAAGTAGTTCTAAGTTCTAGGGGACTGATGACCATAGCTGTTAAGTCCCATAGTGCTCAGAGCCATTTGAACCATTTTTTTGCTATGTATCAACTTTATTTGCAGCTTTCGTCCCTGACAATACTTTCCATGGGTACTATATTCCCTGAGAAGATTCACTTGATGATTCTGATCCATTATTGTAAAACTGGCATGGCCTAGAGAAAAATCGATATGCCAATTTCTCTCTCTAAATTCATGTATGTCCAGGATACAGTCCTCAACCAATTTTTCCATTACAAGGAACGTGCAATTTATAGCTACATTTCCTATATCTAACTGGAGTTGAGTCTGCACTTTAACCTGAGAAGACTTATGACCAGTAGGGCCTACAATTCTACAACATTGAACATGAAAAATCGGTGGATTTGCTTTCTGAAGTATTCTTTGAAATAACTTCTCAGAAACGACATTTACTGCTGCTCCTGTATCTAAAATAACTTGCACAGTAATGCCTTCAATTGCCACCTCAATTTTCGCAACAGGTTCAGTGATATGTTCCTTTTGACAAGGCATCATATCCTGCTGAAGTTCTTCTATTAATAATCTGCCATCATTGTATCGAAAAAAAAAATTGACGTTTTGAATTTTCGCCCTTCAAAACTTCCTCGACTGCACTGCCGGGACTGCTGACAGTCGAATTTAGTTTGACGATTGTTCATTATTAGTAGATGTCTGCTCCGTTACGTCAGTTATTATTGGTGGTTGATTTCTCCATTCATTTGCATTAGCATTTGGTACCAAACCTGAAGTTTGTGGCTGGTTGTGATATTCTTCGGTTGGTTGCTGATATCGGCGTTTTGGCTGATAATTCCCTTCTTGATAGTATCCTTTCCTCTTCTTATTATTCTTCCTCCATCTCCGTTTATATGTTTGTTCACATTGTTGGCCATGATTACACTGGTCGGGATTTTCGTTACCAAATTTCACGTTTTTCTGGAAATAATTCACCTGTGGGTTTGGTGAATTGTGTGCAAAAGGTTTGTTTCCATACTGTTTGTTGTTACTATTGAATTTGATAGGTTGGTATCTTGATTGGTTATAGCGCACATGTGATTCTTCAAACAGAATGTCTATTGAATCCAATGTGGCTAGAAAATCTTCCACATTTTGTTCAGGCACATGTAGAAGGTTTTCCTTAACTTCAAGTGGAAGTTTGCCCTTTAATATTCGAATGATATCCTGCGTCGGGATTGGTTCATTCCAGTATTTGCGTTTATTTATATACTTCTCGAAATACTTTCTTAAAGATCCATTTTTGAAAGAAAAAGGTTGTGGGTCAAAAACCTCCTTACGTAGTCTTTCTTGTACTCCTTTATTCCAGTATTTGTGCAAGAAAGCGCGTTCAAATTGGTCATAATCTTGACACCAATCGGATGCTTCTGACGCCTACATCGATCCATCTCCATGTATGAATCCTGCAACGTACATAATTTTTTGTTGCTCAGTCCACATTCGTGGAAATATCCCTCGAAATTGCTTGATAAATACCACGGGATTGATCGACTTCCTTTCGGGAATAAATATCTGTAATTGACGATATTTAAGCATTTTTTCTTCATCATGGTCACAGGTGTATTCTGGTGGCTACTTCGCGGTGAATGATGATCTTGATAATTTATTTCTGGTTGATTACGTGAATATGCACCAATAGATGGATATTGTTGCATGGATTCGGTTTCACTGGTTTCATCAGGAATAATGTCTGCTTTTGATAAACTGCAAGTAGTATGTGCCCCTCTAGTATAAACTAGACCCTCGTGGCATGCTTTGAATGTATTTTCTATCTTCGCTTTCCAAGCAGGAAATTCATCTCCTATTTTCTCCTTAATCTCATTAACTTCTGGTTTAAGTTGTTCTTGTGCAGTATCGTTGTTAACTTGCACGTTAGCAATCGCTTCTTTCAAGGTTTGGTCAACGTAATTTCGCACTGTCTCGGTTTGCTCTTTCGCCCAATCTTCAATGTCCTTAGAGAATGCGATCTTATGTTCATTGAAAAGTTTCTCTATGTGTTTCTCGCCTTCGAGACTGAGAGTATCTATCCTCCGATTAAGCTCAATGACAGCTTGCACGTTATCGTGCTTAATTGTATTCACGTCCTGCGCAATAGAGTTATGTAAATGAATAACTTCTTGCACTTGATGATTTAGTGTATCTTGACGACATAAGATGTCTTTGTATTTGGTTGCTAATTCCTGATGCTGTTGTTCTTGTGTAACTATGAGTTGTGCCTGACTGGCAATCAAGTGACTCTGCGTTGTTCCCAAATTTTGGAATTTTCCAGTAATCTTATCATTTATTTCTTTTAGTTTATTAGATTGCTCCTGAGTCAAATTAAATTGCGCACTCTCCAATACTTGGAATCTACGATTCATGTCATTTGCAAACGTGGATTGCGTGGTTTCCAATGCTTTAATCCCTTGTGTTATGATAGTCAAACTTGACATCAGCTGGGATAACAAATCGGTATTCTCAGCAATTGACGATTGCACTGGGCTTATTGAAGATTGTACCGACACATTTTTCGATACAGTCATTTCGTTTTCGCACGCGTTGTGTCAGAGATGAAATTCATGTTGTTTGTTGGTTGCTGCATATTCCTTTGGACTTCACTCTACATATGAAAGTCGGAACTTGCAACCGTTTGTGTCGACGGCGTGAGCGCATTAATTACTGCTGGTTGCTCAGCCGTAATCGACATATCACTAACTACGCTGGTATTAAATTCTGTGGCACTAGTTGACGATGCATTCACACTATTTAATTCAGTTTGTGGCATTGTGATGCGTGCTTGCTTATTGGCTTTGAACATAGATCTAGTTATCACCATGTAAATAAGCAATTGACAGTTTCTCCACCAAATAAGTCCTACAAAAGTGACTATTAAATCTTACACACGCAAAAAAAGTTAATGTCCTAATGCTGTTAATGTACACTTTACAATGTGACACAAACATAGTACATAGATAACACATAAAATATTGTCTTACTATATCTACTGAAATACTGGAATTCTAGTAAAACTAATGTAGCAACACTATTTATACTTACAAAATCAATACGTGAAAGGTCACTACAATGAATAAATGCTCAAGAAAGCTAGTATTTCAAATGTTCTGGCCTTTTTGAAGTTTCTGCTCGGCTGCTGGGACGGCGTACTCGTTCTCTTCACAAGATACTCCAGCACGTTCCATTAGCATGAAACATACAAAGGACCATAATGTAGTTACTCTATAAAACTAGACATATATACACACAATGAAACAGTAATTGCTAAATTACTAACATAGTTATATTGCAGGTTCACTATGAGTGTTCATGTACTGTTGTATCAGGATCGTGCCGTGTCCAACGATAGACATATGTAAAGGCTCCTTTGAAAAAAAAATAAATTTGTTTACTACTACTACTAGGCTAATTACTGTTTAGCTCTACAGGACCTTTATACTGAAATGTTTCCCACACCAACTTGTATTGTCTTTCTATGTGTGTGAGTAACTGTACGTTCACTATTGTGGGTAAATACATACAGCGTACACAGGGCGATGTGTGAAACTGATAGCTATTACACGCTTCCGCTGTTGTAGAAATCTGCTCCAGCTGCTGAAGATACCCTGTTGAGCTGAAAGTGGTAACCAAAGTACGGAGAAATATTCTTCGGGGCTCTGTTGCATTGCAATCAGATTGCTTTCAGTTCTGAGAAATGTCCAGGTACAATTGTGGATTTGAATGATCCATGAAGTGACTTCTTTTCCGAAAAAAGCATCGAACTATTTCACTAGAACTGAAACGCTCCCGTCGGAACTGTTCTCAAGCTGGTATTTATTATTAAATCACAATAGAAGTATACGCTGGTTGTAGAATAACACGTACGTTCCTGAAATGAACAATATTTTATTGTTCTGTTAACTGATTTCCTTCCATATACACATATATTGTGCAATGTGAATCAAAATCTCGCAATGGCGTCGACTTTTACAACACAAGAATGGCTCTCTTCTTGTAAAATTTCTCTTAACAAGAACAAAAGCTCCATATCCTAAGAATAATTATGTGAGCGGTGACCGCCACAGAGTAATAAACAATATCTTTGTCTCTCTCTCTCGCACTGTCACAGCAAGTTACGCTGCATGATTCATCATAGTTCGAACATTATGAAGTACCTCGAAGAAAACGATTTATTTACACATAGTCAGCACGGATTCAGAAAATATCGTTGTTTTGAAACACAACTAGCTCTTAATACTCATGAAGTAATGAGTGCTATCGTCAGGGGATGTAAAATTGATTCTATATTTTTAGATTTCCAGAGGGCTTTCAACACCGTTGCTCACAAGTGTCACCTAACCATACTGCTTGCCTGTGAAGTATCTCCTCAGTTGTACGACTGGATTCGTGATTTCTTGTGAAATGGTCACATTTCATAGAAACAGACGGAAAGTTATCGAGTAAAATGGAAGTAACATCCGGCGTTCTCCAAGGAAGTGTTATAAACCTTCTATTGTTCCTGATCTATATTAACGACATAGGAGACAATCTGAGTAGCCGTCTTAGATTGTTTGCAGATGTTGCTGTCATTTACCGTCTGGTAAAGTCATCGAATGACCAAAACGAATTGCAAAATGAATTAGATAAGATATCTGGTGCGAAAAGTGGCAATTGACCCTGAATAAAGAAAAGTGTGAAATTATTCACATGAGTACTAAAAGAAATCCGCTGAATTTCGATTACGCGATTAGTCACAAACCTGAAGGCTCAAAGTTCAATTAAATACTTAGGGATTACAATTACAAATAAATGAAGTTGGAACGATCACATAGATAGTGTTGTGGGTAGAGCAAACCGAAGACTGCGATTCATTGGCAGAACACTTAAAGGTGCAACAGGTCTACTAAAGAGACTGCTTACACCACGCTTGTCCTACCTATTCTGGAGTACTGCTGTATGGTGTGGGATACGCAGCAGGCGGGACTGACGGATGACATCGAAAAAGTTCAAAGAAGGGCAGCTCGTTCTGTTTTATCGCGAAATAGGGGAGATAGTGCCACAGACATGATACGTGAACTGGAGTGGCAATCATTAAAACAAAGGCGTTTTTCGTTGCGACGGGATCTTCTCATGAAATTTCAATTACCACTTTTCTCCTCCGATTGCGAAAAGATTCTGTCGGCACCCACTTACATAGGGAGAAATGATCATCACGATAAAATAAGAAAAATCAGGGCTAGCACAGAGAAATTTACGTGCTCGTTTTTCGCGTGCTCCGTTCGGGAGTGGAACGGTATAGAGGCAGCTTGAAGTGGTTCATTGAAGTCTCTGCCAGGCACTTTATTATGAATAGCAGAGTAATCACGTAGATGTAAACGTAATATGTTTACTTTGCTGGTTTTATTACATGAATAGACAATTCTTTTTTGCAGAAAAATGATCATCGCCTGGTGATTGTGACCTCAAAAGATTCTCTTGCGTTTAGTGTTATCCACCATTTGCGAGTGATTTCCAGTCTCACGGTAGGATACTGTGGTTGGAATTAAAAATTAAAAAAAAAAGCACGTCATCTGTAAAAGAGGCAGGTACTGCTCGTGGCGTCGGGGCAGAGAAATTAAAAGTGGCTGGGCGGTTAAAGGGAAGATGGATTGGAGGGTGGCGGAGGGTGGGGTGGGAGCGTCGACATCCGCGTCATTGTCGTGCGCCACCCGATATCCGCAGGCAGCGGGCGGAGCCTATACTTTCCGTGACAAGTACAGCTGACGCCACGCCAGGCAAAGTCCTTACACAAGACGTCACAGGCGATCTGGCGACACGCTTATGTAAGCGCGCTAGGCCAGGATGGTAGGGTGGGGGGTTTCGCCTTTTCCGTAGCTTCGCGGAACGGAACGCTCGTGCAAAAAGAAAAAGTTCTGCTTCGACGATAAAACTTGCTTTGCGGAAACTTGTCGACAGAACTTGAGTAGGAAATGATATACTATTGAGATGTACTTCCGGCAGAAACTTGTCTCGAAGTAGCGTACTTTGCACACTGACAAAAGTCGAAGAGTGATATAGCATTCTATTATTGCTTCGAAATTGCGAAAACTTGCCTCGCTTGCTTTGTTAATCGTAATACTGTGCAAGGAGGCAGATATTAAAATAACTTTCACCACTGGGAATGGTAAAATTTTTATAACACATTTAAGGCCAATTCACACTAACCGTCACGTCACGTCTCGGCACCATCAAGATTTCTTGGGAAGAAGATTTTGCCGGCTGACATCATCCGCTGTTGATCACGTGACCGCTAAGCTCCGCGCGATACGCAGCCATGCGCTCATCTCCATTGCTTTGTCGTGGTTTTCGTGCTTAATATAATTTGTTACTCTAAGTCTTTACCGTTTGTCATTTTTGTTATTTGTTGTAAATTGTTTCGTTTCGTTATTATTTTCGTTTAAATTTGTAATTTTATGGTGAGTGACGAAAGATTAATTGAAGCAGTGAGACAGCTGTCCGAACTGTACGATATGCGCACACTAAATTACTTGCTCTCTACTGTATTTACAAAGTGGATTTTTATACATACCGATACCGTACTGAATATTTTATAGTGCAATGGACTGCAATATGGCAGCTACTGGAACTAAAAAATGTACTGTGGTTAGAATCACATTGATTAGTAAGTGAATTTATTTGTATGTTTCAGACATTTGCGGTGTTTCGTGAACAAATGGACCAAAATTTAAGACACTACAACAATGCATCTTTTGTGACGTATATGTCAAGAAATGTATTAGAGTTGTTTCTTTTAAATATGTGTTTGTGTCAGGCATATTTATTGTATTGCAAGCATCAATGGTCAACATTTACGAGTATGTGGTTTCACTAGCTAACCACAATACAACTAAGGCACTTGAACTATTAAAAGCCAAATAAAAAATTTACAGGAAACCTATAAATCTTGAAGGGGCAGGTTTTGAGGGAGATATGACTACTGCACAAAAATTTGCACTAGACTGGCACCTAAACTTAAACAAATTTTTCACGGGATTTGATGGCACTTCGTTACACAGTGTTTCTTTTAGTGAGTGTGGGTGAGATTTGATGTAACAAATGAAAGAAAACTGCTGCTTGGACTTTATTAAATATTATTAAAATGCAGATTCGTCTTCCACGAGCTCCTTGTAGTGCTTATGAACTTCCGCTCTGTACCATGTAATGACATCATTTTTCACACTCACACTCTTTTTTTGCTTTGTTTCGCGCGTTGGTTATGTTTTATCGTCCTTATATCCCTGCAAGCTGCAAACCATTTGAGTACAGTAACGTCATTTTCGTACAAACGTGGACTCCATCATCCACGTATACACAGAAGTGACAAAAGCCATGGGGTACTGATACCCACGTTTACAGACGGCAGTAGCGTCGCGTACACAAGGCATAAACGGGGAATGCATTGGTGGAGCTGTCATTTGTACACAGGTGATTCAAGTTAAAAGGTTTCCCATGTGATTATGCCTGCATGATGGAAATTAACAGAATTTGAATGCTTGTTGGAGCTAGATGCATGAGACATCCCATTTCGAGATCGTTACGCAATTAAATATTGCGAAATCCACAACGTCATCATTGTGCCGGGAATACCAGATTTCAGGCTTTACCTCTCACCACGGACAGCGCATGGCTCACGGCCCTCACTTAGCGACCGAGAGCAGCAGAGTTCGTGTAGAGTTGTCAGTGCTAACATACTAGCAATACTGCGCCAAAGAACCGCAGAAATCAATGTGGGACGTACGAAGAACGTCTCCGTCAGGACAGCGTGGCGAAATTTAGCGCTGATGGGCTATGGCAGCAGACGACCGAGTGTCTTTGCCAACAGCACGACACCGCCTGCGTCACCTCTCCTTGGCTCGTGACTGTATTGTTGCGTCCTTGACGACTTGAAAACCGTCGTCTGGTCAGATAAGTCCCGATTTCAGTTGGTAAGAGCTGGTTGTAGGGTTCAACTGCGGCGCAGACACCACGGATCCGTGGATCCAGGTTGCGAGTGAGGCACTATGAACGCTGGCGATGGTGGCATAATGGTTTGGACTGTGTTCACGTGGAACCGATCATTGACTGGAACGGGTTATGTTCGGCTACTTGGAGGCCATCTGCACCCATTCATGGACTTCATGTTCCCAAACAACGATGTCGGGGTGCCACACTTGTTCGCGATTGGTTTGAAGGACATTCTGTACAATTGGAGAAAATGATTTGGGCACCCAGTTCGCCCGACATGACTCCCGTCGGAACATTTATGGGACATAATCCAGAGGTCAGTTGAGCATAACATCCTGCACGGCCAACACTTTCGCAGCTATAAACGGCTACTGGCAGCACGGTTCCGTAAACCCGCAAGGGAATCCAATGAACTGTTTAGTCCACACCACGTCGAGTTGCTGCACTGCCCCGGGCAAAAGATGATCCGACGCGAAATTAAGAGGTATCTACGTCTTCATCTGCATCCTCATAGATACTCCGCAAGCCACCGTACGGTGCGTGGCCGAGGGTACCCTGTACCACTGCTAGTCATTTCCTTTCCTGTTCCACTCGCAAATAGAGCGAAGGAAGAACGACTATCTATATGCCTCCGTATGAGCCCTAATTATTCGTAACTTCACGGTCCTTACAGGCACTGCATTTTTCCGGCAGTAGAATCGTTCGGTAGTCAGGTTCAAATATCGGTTCTCTCAATTTTCTCAACAGTGTTTCTCGAAAAGAACGTTACCTTCCTTCCAGGGATTTCCATTTGAGTTCCCGAAGCATCTCGGTAACACTTATTTGTTGTTCGAACCTAATGGAAACAAACCTAGCAGCCCGCCTCTGAATTGCTGCGATGTCTTCCTTCAGTCCGATCTGGTGCAGTTCCGAAACACTCGAGCAGTAGTCCTACATGCGTCCTCCTTTGCAGGTGAACGACTCTTTACTAAAATTCTCCAAATAAACCGAAGTCGACCATACTATTTGCTTTCTCTACCGCAATTTTCATATTCTCAAATGGTTCAAATGGCTCTGAGCACTATGGGGCTTAACATCTGAGGTCATCAGTCCCCTAGAACTTAGAACTACTTAAAGCCAACTAACCTAAGGACATCACACATATCCATGCCCGAGGCAGGATTGGAACCTGCGACCGTAGCGGTCGCGCGGTTCCAGACTGAAGCGCCTAGAACCCCTCGAACACGCGGTCCGGCTTCATATTCTCGTTCCATCTCATATTACTATGCAACGTTACGCCGAGATATTTAAACGACTTGACTGTGTCAAGCAGGCCACTAGTAATACTGTATCTGAGCATTTCAAGTTTGATCTTCCTGCTCATTCGTATTAATTTACACTTTTTTCCACATTTAAGGCTAGCTGCCATTCATCACACCAACTGAAAATTTTGTCTACGTCGTCTTGTATCATCGTATAGTTTCTCAACTTCGACACCTTACCATACACCACGGCATCATCAGCAAACTACATCAGATTGCTGCCCACCCTGTCTGCCAAATCATTTATGTATATGGAGAACGACAGTGGTCCTATCACACTTCCCTGGGGCACACCTGACGATACCCTTTCCTCTGATGAACACTCGGCGTTGAGAATAACATATTGGGTTCTATTATTTAAGGAGTCTTCGAGCCACTCACATATCAGTGGACTTATTCCATGTGCTCGTACCTTCGTTAACACCCTGCAATGGGGCACCGTGTCAAATATTTTCCGGAGATCTAAAAATACGGAATCTGCTTGTCGCCCTTCATCATTTGTTCGCAGCATATCATGTGAGAAAAGGCAAGCTGAGTTTCCAATGACTTTTATCACCTCAGTGTATGAACTGCCACGTTGTGTACGTGCACTTGGCGCATAAAAGCAGCTGAAAATAATCTTGTGAGAACTGTGATTCCCGCGGAGAAACAGCTGAGGGCTGCCATGCGAATTGAGTTCACGTGACCTGAAATCTTAACATGCCGTGACGTGATGGATGGTGTGAATACACCTTGACGTGACTGTGCCGCGACGTGACGGTGCCGTACGGCAAGTGCGAACTGACCTTTAATTTGTTCGTCTACGTCCGCAGCAAATACCATACTTTGTTCCAATAGTATAAGACTGTAGGCTAATCCATCCTACTGTCGGATGAAGGGCGTTATGTTCCTAATAAATTTAATTCTATAGAGGCTTAAAATGAAAAATCATGCCCGAGTTCGAGTCCGCCCTCGGGCATGGGTCTGTGTGTTGTTCTTAGCATAAGTTTAAGTTGGGTGTAAGTCTAGGGACCGATGACATCAGCAGTTTCGTCCCTTAGAAATTCACACACATATGAATATGTTTTGAAAAATCAAGTTCACAGTCATGTTAAAGAAATATCCGAACAAATGGCGTTCGAACGCAATGCCTCGGTTCTCATTAGGCCCCTATTAGGCAAGCGACATCAGTAGAGCCAGTAGTGACGTCACGAATGGCGCCGTTAGATGCCAGAGGGCTCGGTGCATTGTGTCTTATGGGCAGCGGCGGGAGCCTGTTACCCGACGGCAACAAGCGCCCACACTGATCCACTTGCTGCTGGGCCCGCCAACCTCACTGTACAGTTGGTGTTGACCGAGAATGTCATGAGGCACTGCGGTAGAAGGAGCCTATTAGTTGCTTTCTATTAGAACGTTCTAAACGGGATACTAGCAGTAATAGGCAGCCCGGGTGGCTCACTAGTGGGATAAGGGTATCATGTAGAACAAAGTGGGAATTATATCAAAATGTTAGAAGTGATCACAATCAAGCTACAGTATCCCATTGCAAACAGCACTGTAAGTTGCTTAAAAATCTTATTAGGAAGGCAGGGGGGAGATTGAGTCAATAATCAAATCACTGAAGACTAAGGACTCTCATGGTTATGATGGAGTGCCTAGCAGAATATTACTGTGCTGCACATGTTAGCCCTGTATTTTGCCATATTTGTAATTTTTCCTTTAGGAATAGTCAGTTTGCTGAAGGATTAAAGTACTCAGTGGTAAAGTC
Organism: Schistocerca nitens; assembly: GCF_023898315.1. NCBI lineage: Eukaryota > Metazoa > Arthropoda > Insecta > Orthoptera > Acrididae > Schistocerca > Schistocerca nitens. The sequence continues at coordinate 845,828,758 of NC_064617.1, forward strand.
GCTTTATAAAAAGGGAGAAAGGGATAATGCAGATAATTTTAAACCAATTTATGTGCCATCAGTGTTTACTAAAGTTATTAAAAAGGCTGTGTATGTAGCGATAATTAAACATTTTATATCACACAATTTGCCATCAAATTTACAGTTCGGTTTTAGAAGTCGTTTAACAACTGAGAGTGCTTTATTATCTTTTCTCTGTGAGGTACTGGATGGGTTAAACAAAAGGTTTCGAACGCTAGGCACGTTTTTTGATTGAAATAAGGCGTCTGATTCTTCTAGATAAGCTTAAATATTGTGGTATGAGTGGGATAGTGCACAAATGGTTTAATTCATACTTATCTGGAAGAATGCAGAAGGTTGAGAGTCTACAAAAACCAGCAAAGTTCTCTAACTGGGGAGGTATCAAGAATGGTGTCCCACAGGACTCAGTCTTGAGTCCCTTACTGTTCTTAATATATATTAACGACTTGCCACTCTATATTCATGAAGATGCAAAGTTAGTTCTTTTTGCTGATGATATAAGTATAGTAATCACACTCAAGAAGCAAGAATCAGCATAGGAACTTGCAAATAATGTCTTCCAGAAAATTATTAAGTGGTTCTCTACAAATGGACTCTCACTAAATTTAGAGAAAACACAGTTTACACAATTCTGTACAGTAAATGGCATAACACCATTTATAAATGTGGACTATGAACGGAAGTCTTTTGCTAAGGTAGAATACTCGAAATTTCTGGCTATGTGTATTAGTGAGAAATTGAATTGGAAGAAACACATCGATGATTTGCTGAAACGGTTAGGTTCAGCTACTTATGCTATTAGGGTTATTGCAAATTTTGGTGATAAACATATCATTAAATTAGCCTACTATGCCTGTTTTGATTCACTGCTTTCATATGGCACCATATTTTGGGGCAACTCGTCATTAAGAGAGAAAGTATTCATTGCACAAAAGCGTGTAATCAGAATAATTGCTGGAGCCCACCCAAGATCACCTTGCAGCCATTTATTTAAGGAACTCGGGATATTCACAGTACCTTCGCAATACATATATTCACTTACGAAATTTGTCATTATAACCCATCCCAATTCAAAAATAACAGCGAAGTGCATTGCTACAACACTAGAAGAAAGAATGATATCCACTATTGTGGATTAAATCTCACTTTGGCACAGAAAGGGGTGAATTATGCTGCCACAAAAATCTTTGGTCATTTGCCAAATAGCATTAAAAGTCTGACAGATAGCCAACCAACATTTAAAAGCAAATTAAAAGAATTTCTGAATAACAACTCCTTCTACTCAATAGATGAATTCTTAGATATGAAGTAGTATCGGTAAAAAAATAATTAATTAATTATTTCGTGTAAAGAAAACTTGTGTTAAAGTTACACGTTCCACATCGTTACGAAATGTCGTATTCATGATCTATGGAACAATGATTAATGTATGTACATATGTACTTATGCATGTTGATCGTGAAATATTGCTCCAGAAGTTGGACCATTACGGAATGCGGGGAGTAGCTCACCATTGGTTAACCTCTTACTTTAGCAACAGACAGCAAAAGGTCACTATTCACAATGATGAGAATGGCTGTGATGTGGGGTCTGAGTGGGGTATAGTCAAGTGGGGGTTGTCTCAGGGAGCAGTGTTGGGGCCATTCCTGTTCCTTATTTATATAAATGATATGCCTTCTAGTATTACAAGTAACTCTAAAATATTTCTGTTTGCTGATGACGCTAGCTTGGTAGTAAATGATGTTGTGTGCAACATTGGCTCGGTTTCAAATAGTACCGTTCATGACCTAAGTTCATAACTTGTAGAAAATAACTAACGCTAAATCACAGTAAGAGTCAGATATTACGGTTTCTGACGTACAATTCAACATAACCTGACATTTTAATTTCACTGAATGGGCATATGATTAGTGAAACTGAACACTTCAAATTTCTAGGTGTTCAGATAAATTGTAAGCTTTCGTGGAATGCCCACGTTCAGGATCTTGTTCAAAGACTTAGTGCTGCCATTTTTACTATTCGAACGGTATCTGAAACGAGTGATCGTTCGACACGAAAATTAGTCTACTTTCACTTATTTTCATCCGCTTATGTCGTATGGTATTATATTTTGGGGTAGCTCTTCCAATTCTAAAAGGATATTTTTGGCTCAGAAATGGTCAGTTCAGGCAACAAGTGGTGCAAGTTCACGAACCTCTCGTCGATCCCTGTTCACGAGTCCGGGTATTTTGACAGTGACCTCTCAGTATATACATTCCTTACTGTCATTTCTTGTTAACAATATTAGCTTCTTCCAAAGAATAAGCAGCTTTTACTCAGTTAATACTCGGCAGAAATCAAACCTGCATTTGGATCAGACTTCCTTAACTTTTGTGCAGAAAGCTAGCACTCGAATTCAAAAGTGTTAGCAGTAGTCCACGAGCTTTCAAATCGAAACTGAAGACTTTCCTCATGGGTCACTCTGAAACGTCCCCTTAAAAAAATTATACATGACTGTACTTAAAGTGACATACAATATTTTTAGCGCAACGCAATCTACACTCCTGGAAATTGAAATAAGAACACCGTGAATTCATTGTCCCAGGAAGGGGAAACTTTATTGACACATTCCTGGGGTCAGATACATCACATGATCTCATTGACAGAACCACAGGCACATAGACACAGGCAACAGAGCATGCACAATGTCGGCACTAGTACAGTGTATATCCACCTTTCGCAGCAATGCAGGCTGCTATTCTCCCATGGAGACGATCGTAGAGATGCTGGATGTAGTCCTGTGGAACGGCTTGCCATGCCATTTCCACCTGGCGCCTCAGTTGGACCAGCGTTCGTGCTGGACGTGCAGACCGCGTGAGACGACGCTTCATCCAGTCCCAAACATGCTCAATGGGGGACAGATCCGGAGATCTTGCTGGCCAGGGTAGTTGACTTACACCTTCTAGAGCACGTTGGGTGGCACGGGATACATGCGGACGTGCATTGTCCTGTTGGAACAGCAAGTTCCCTTGCCGGTCTAGGAATGGTAGAACGATGGGTTCGATGACGGTTTGGATGTACCGTGCACTATTCAGTGTCCCCTCGACGATCACCAGTGGTGTACGGCCAGTGTAGGAGATCGCTCCCCACACCATGATGCCGGGTGTTGGCCCTGTGGGCCTCGGTCGTATGCAGTCCTGATTGTGGCGCTCACCTGCACGGCGCCAAACACGCATACGACCATCATTGGCACCAAGGCAGAAGCGACTCTCATCGCTGAAGACGACACGTCTCCATTCGTCCCTCCATTCACGCCTGTCGCGACACCACTGGAGGCGGGCTGCACGATGTTGGGGCGTGAGCGGAAGACGGCCTAACGGTGTGCGGGACCGTAGCCCAGCTTCATGGAGACGGTTGCGAATGGTCCTCGCCGATACCCCAGGAGCAACAGTGTCCCTAATTTGCTGGGAAGTGGCGGTGCGGTCCCCTACGGCACTGCGTAGGATCCTACGGTCTTGGCGTGCATCCGTGCGTCGCTGCGGTCCGGTCCCAGGTCGACGGGCACGTGCACCTTCCGCCGACCACTGGCGACAACATCGATGTACTGTGGAGACCTCACGCCCCACGTGTTGAGCAATTCGGCATTCGGCGGTACGTCCACCCGGCCTCCCGCATGCCCACTATACGCCCTCGCTCAAAGTCCATCAACTGCACATACGGTTCACGTCCACGCTGTCGCGGCATGCTACCAGTGTTAAAGACTGCGATGGAGCTCCGTATGCCACGGCAAACTGGCTGACACTGACGGCGGCGGTGCACAAATGCTGCGCAGCTAGCGCCATTCGACGGCCAACACCGCGGTTCCTGGTGTGTCCGCTGTGCCGTGCGTGTGATCATTGCTTGTACAGCCCTCTCGCAGTGTCCGGAGCAAGTATGGTGGGTCTGACACACCGGTGTCAATGTGTTCTTTTTTCCATTTCCAGGAGTGTAACTTTTAATAATCCCTACAAAAGAATGGCCCTGACTAACAATAACCTATACCTTTCACAAATCACTTACCCCACAAAAATCTTCGTTACTCGAACTACTGCAATACAGCGAGCGTCCCTACTGCCGGCTAAATAAGAGTTTCAAACTACTGAAGGCACTAACTACTGATAGGCATAGTTAGCAAATGAAAGATTTTGATGGAGAACAAACAATGTATTTACCTTAATAGTGTTCAAAAGTGGTAATATATGTATCAGTTCATGACATCCACTCTTACAAATTTATTGTCTCTGATGGACACACGTCCAGATCATCCGCGTTCAAAACTCCGCCATTTCTCTGTCCACATCCACCACTGCTGGCGGCTCACCTCCAACTGCGCAACGCTACTCGCTGTTAACAGCCAACTGCCCAACACTACAATAGCGACTATTTTAACAATGCCCACCAGCCACAGAGTGCACACAGCACAGCCAGTGATTTTCATACAGAGCGCTACGTGGCGTTACCAACATAAAAACCTAAACAGCCTACTTACATAGCCCCCATGCTCCCCACAAAAAATTTTAAAAATAATTTTGGCCATGGCTAACACAGATTTGAAAAAAAATTTCATAATTACAATAACAAAGATATCAAATGCACACACTTATTGATACACTGTTGGTCAAAAGCTAAAATTTTCTCAGAGTCCATAAAGACAGTCCTGATCATCCGTCACAGGGTCATTCACAGGCTGCCGTACCTGCTGTCAACAGTAAATCCGGCACGGTGCGTGAACTCACTTGCTGTCCTAGCAAACGAAAGGAAATATCTAAGACAGTAGAGGTATGCATCTTACAGTAACATAAACGATAATGATTAAGTGAAACAACGCTCCCCGACTACAAGCTCGCATGGCCACAGTCACCAGACCTTTGTTGACAATCGTATAGCTAACTGAAATACTCAACCAACTTACGGGAATTCAACCAGGTAACATTTACAGCGAGCGCCGGTATTTGCAGTTTGTGCCTTGAAAATGGTGCGGTGTACTCCCGTCGAAATATCGGCGTTCGCTGTAAATATTACCTGGCTGAATTCCCGTAAATTGTTTGAAAATTGTATACGCCAGGAGAAACTCAGGTCTCACAACTAGAATACTAAAAATGGTGAGTGGACACTTTAGTTTCGAATTTGGTAAATTATGACGTCAAAATTGTTCGAATTTGACGCTGCTCTTGTTCTTATACCAAACGCATGACGTATACTTCTAAAATTTTCACGTGAAAGCTTTCTAAATGATGTATTTTTCTGAACTGCAATTTCTTCGAAGTTTTGCTAAAGCGATATACCGAACACTGATGTTAAGAAAGAATTGTAACTATGTTAAAATATTTCGTGTGTTTTGTTGTTCTCTTCATTAAAATCCTAGGCATTTGCGGCTCGTTAAAAGTGAGATGATGGCAGCTGTATTTGGTCGCGGCAGTGCTGGTGGTCGTGGTGAAGGTGTGGTGGTGGTGGTGGTGGTGGTGGTAAAGGGGGAGGGGGAGACAGTAACACATTGTGAAAATCTCCCTCACCCAGATCCGAACACTGGATTCGCTCCAGTTCATACGTGTAATGAGTGAATACAGCAAGCAAAATTTCATGCGCCAAAAAATTTTAGAATGGAATTAAGAATATATCTGGTAAAGACGTTTGTATGGAGCATAATACGACAAGTACTCATAAAGTTTTAATTATAACCCCAAGAGAAATTAAGTTACGTAATTAATTTTTGTTTGCTTGTAGGGAAAAATCTGCAGTCCTAGAATATGCTGAAAGCCCTGACCCCACAGTACCGTCGTTCGCCACTAGGAGAGTCAGCAGAAAATGGTGCAGCATATCAATGAACTACCTTGGGGTAGTTCGTTTTCTACATTTTAAGTGAAACAGCCCTTCAACAGCCCTTATGTGTATGAAAACAGTTCGTTTTCCGGCACAAGCACACACAGTTTCGATAGGACATTACCGTTTTCGGCCGTCACTGGCAACCTTCAGATCATAAGACGAATGCTGGTAGTTCAACACAACTACTGAGAAAATCTGTAGTTTGAGTGAACTGGTCCTTCCGTCTTATTATCTAAATATGGCCATTAACGCCATAAAATTGTAATTTATTATTTAAACTGTGTGTGATTGTGGCGGAATATATACTATTGTTTCAGAAGTCACGAACGTTCGAGTACGAGCGAAACGTACACACTAATCCAAAGAAAGGTCGCATGACGAAGGAATTATTCGACTGGGACGGAAAGCAGAAGATATGATGTACATGTACATACAAACAAATCGTTACAATTTCAGACAATTTGGATGATTTATTCAACAGAAAGAGCTTCAAGGACGCGTTGTTGCAGCTCTGGCCCTTATGAAAGCAGTTATTTAGCTTGGCACTGATTAATGGAATTGTTGGATGTCCTTCTGAGGGATATTGTACCAAATTCTGTCTGAAAGGCGTCTTAAATCGTCCAAATTCCGAGATGGTTAAAGGGTCCTGCCCATAATGTTCCCAACATCCTTAATTGGGGGGGGGGGGGGGAGAGATAGCGACCTTGCTAGTCAAGGTAGCATGTGGCAAACAGGAGGACAAGCAGGAGAAATTTTCGCCCTGTGCGGGTGCGCATTACCTTGGTAAATGTAAGAACTGGATGGCTTGCCGTAAAGGGCAACAAAACGGGCCATAGAATATTGTCGACGTACATCTGTGCTGCAAGGATGCAGCTACGGTTCCGCCAGACCGCTGCCGTTTGAGGATTAATGTGCATAAATATGCAAGGTGATCAGTAAAATCTGTAGGCCAACGTTCAGCAGTCAACACGTGATCTCTTAACCCGTCAGAAACATAAATCCGATCCAGCCTGCTCGCCGAGTGGCTAGTAAAAAACGTGTAGCCGTCTAGCTGCCCATGGATCTTTTCCCACGTGTCCATGAGTGCCATGTCCCGGCAGATCGTGTGCAACGCGTAGCAGGAGCTCCGGTGTGAGAACACAGTTAAAATCCTCTCCTATCAAGATGTGCTCATATTTCCATTGGAATAGGGGGGCAATCTCCTCCGAGTAGGATCGTGCCCGGATCCGTCGATTGTTAGGTTCGGAGGGTGCATAGATGTTGACAATACGAATGCCCTTCACGGTCAGAGCCAAACCCCGGGCAGAAGGTAGGTAATCGAGGTCACACATCTGAATCCCTCCCCCCCCCCCCTCCCCCCCCCCCCCCCCCTAAGATCGCTATGCCACGTCCTCCGTCTGCAGCCGGCGCTAGATAAGTGTTGTAACCACGCACGTCGGGAAAGGCACCATTGCAGGTTTACTGCACCAGCAGAATATCCTCGTCTGTGGCGTAAATCGTGTCCCGGAAAAGTTGCATCTTTGCAGGCGAGCGAGCGGTGTTAATGTTCACTGTTCCCACCTTATATGCTTGGTCCGTTGTCGTTGTCATTCTCGTGTCACGCCATTGTGAACTCCAAGGGCTTTAGTCCACTTTTCGTGCTCAGAGGGGTGCCCGCCAACGGGCTGCCAGCCGGCCGCTGTGGCCGAGCGGTTCTAGGTGAAACAGTCCGGAACCGCGCTGCTGCTACGGTCGCAGGTTCGAATCCTGCCTCGGGTATAGATGTATGTGATATCCTTAGGTTAGGTTTAAGTAGTTCTAAGTCTAGGGGACTGATGACCTCAGATGTTAAGTTCCATAGTGCTTAGAGCCATTTGAACCATTTTGAACGGGCTGCCCTCCGTTGTTTTCGTTCCGTAGTGTGCATCCTGTAAGTGAGTTGTCACCATTTGGGGTGCCAATTCCTGTATCTCTTCGACTGGTTCCACCAAGTCGCAGTGGTTGTCAACCCCAGAAACGTCCTCTGATGCATTTCGATGTGGCTGCCGGGACATTGTCCCTGACTCTTCCGTCGGCAGTACCGGGTCAGTCGGTGTCAATGAAGACGGTCCGTCTGAAAGGCAGGACATCTGGTCACCATCTGAAGGAATCTTGCCAGCGTCCTCTAACGGCACGTGTTCCGTGACACTTCTTCGGCTAGAATAACTTCCGTGTCTAGGAGACAAGGAGGAGACAAGGGGAGGACATGTCACCCGAACTATGACACTTTTTGCGACGCTTCGAAGATCGTTGTTTGCTCGCCCTGCCCTCTGCTGCTGTAGACGACGCCTCATTGTGTTCGTCGAGCGTTGGTCGGTCCGTTGCTGCAGCCACTGTCTGGACCTCCACTTCCACGCCGAGTGCCACATGTGAGGGTGCAGAAGGTTCCTCCCTCATGATGTGATTAGGATCTAGGGGCATTCTCCATGTCACCTCCATGCTCCCCTAACTCGGTCTGCTCTTGCATCGACACATCCTTGTCACGGACCGAACTTGGCATCAACTTTCTGCGGGCTACCGACCCGTACGTCATCGGTAGTTGCGTGGGAACTTCTCGATGTGACGCTACTCCACCTGGCAGTTGCATGACGCGGCGCTGTATGCACTCCGAGCGGATATGTCCTTCTGCACCACAGCCAGAACATGTGCGTGGCTGGCCATCGTAAATCACAATAGCTCGACGTCCTCCAATATATGTTTCTTAAGGACGATCCGCACCTGTCGGATGTGTGACTGCGTACCGTTCCATATGGTTGCAGCGTTTAAATAACCATCGATTCTGGTACCTCAAACGGCAGTTGAAAGATCCGTATGAACCTCACTCCCAAGCCTGAAGGAGCCACTGTTACACCTCTGATACGGCCATCAGAGTGTCGAAATTTAAATCTTCTCTGAGCAGGGGCGAGAGTTCTTTCACACGCAGCTTCATCGGTCATCTTGACGTACATTTTACAGTTTACAATGGATAGGTGTATTCCAATTAGGTCTGCAGCAGGCAAACGGACTTCTCACCTCAAAAAACGCTCTATTTCGAAATCCTTGGGTCTGGCATATTCGTTGCCAAACGTAAACTGGAGCGCAGTCTTTCTAAAATTGTGTGGCATGACGATCTAGTCAGACAACTACACGCACGAGTACCGGCGGTGTAAACACGTCCTCGACCACGTGCGCCCGCGGCCGGGACGACTGCATAGAAAATGAATGGGGTGTGGAAATGGAAATCAAATCCCATGTTTCCTGACAGAGCGTAGGGGAACGATGCAGGAGACCCGCACCGACGTTCTAGGCATGGTCCAAGTGGAGGTGGTTTGCCGTTGACTTCCTGAACCGTAATGGGGATAAATGATGATGATGAAGACGACACAAGAACACCCAGTCACCTCGGGGCAGTTGACAATCCCTGACCCCGCCGGAAATCGTCCTGGGACCCCGATGTGTTCAAATGTATGTGAATTTCTAAGCGACGAAATTGCTGAGGTCATCAAATGGTTCAAAAGGCTCTAAGCACTATGTGACTTAACATCTGAGGTCATCAGTCCCCTAGACTTTGAACTGCTTAAACCTAACTAACCTAGGGACATCACACACATCCATGCCCGAGGCAGGATTCGAACTTGCGACAATAGCAGCTGCGCGGTTCCGGACTGAAGCGCCTAGAGCCGCTCGGCCACAGCGGCTGGCACTGAGGTTATCGGTCCCTAGACTTACACACTACGTAAACTAAATTAAACTAACTTATGCTAGGAACAACACACACATCCAAGCTCGAGGGGGGACTCGAACCTCCGTCGGGAGGGGCCGCACAAATCGTGAAATGGCGCCTCTAACCGCGCGGCCTCTATGCGCGGCCCCAACTCACCCACCTGATATATACAACCTTATCACTCACAGATACGCGTTTCATGTGCTTATTAGTTTTGGTGTTACTGTTAATTACCGTTTATGCATGTTCTGCTGGACGACAGCACATATCACTAAATAAATCGGTGTTTTAGTTGATACTGGCGATCTGAGTGTTTTACATCTGCACGTTTGGGAGCTAGATGTTTCTTCTTCGATACTAAAGGAAGACTTGGCAGGAATGTAGTCACTGTACATGATTGCTGAGAATGTACGGTCGCAAGAAAACCGGGCTCCAGATGCACTACTGAGACCATCGTGTTCGGCGGTTGGATCTGGAGTATCGTACTGCAGCTGCAGGCGCAATTTGAGCATCAGTTCCCTGCAAATGACAATGAACCGTTGCAAATTGGTTACTGCAAGGACAGCTCCGAGCCAGATGCCATGTAGCGTGCAGACCCCAAACCGCCGCCATTTGCGACTTCACTGCTCTCAAGCGAGAGATCGTCGGAGGGTAGAGAATAGATGTATTGTGTTTTCTAATGGAAGCTGGTACTGCCTCGGTGCCAGTGATGGCCGCGTGTTGGTTAGAATGTGGCCAGCTGAGGGCCTAAAACTAACCTGTCTGCGTGGTATACACTCTGGACCTACACGTGGTGTTACGGTCTGTGGTGCGATTTCGTATGACAGCAGGAGCACTCTCGTGGTTATCCCACGCACCCTAACTGCAAAACTGTTCTTCAGTTCTTGTGCTGCCATTCATGAGCTGCATCCGAGGGGGTGTTTTCCAACGGGATAGCGCTCGACCACTCACCTCTGTTGTAGAGTGCAGAGTGTTGACACGTGTGCTTGACATGTTCGATCGCTAGATCTGTTTCCATTCGAGCTCGTATGGTATATCATCAGTCGACAACTCGAGCGTCATCCACAAACAGCATTAACCGTCCCTGTATTGACGGACCAGGCGCAACAGGCATGGAACCCCATTCCTGTACCGATACAATACAATTCATGCACGTTTGCATGCTTGTATTCAACATCCTGGCTGTTACATCGATTATTCTGTTACGCAGATGACATGGCCCTGGCTGTGCAACATGAAAGTCTTGAACAGTGTGAAAACTCCCTTAACCAAGGCCTCGGAGCAATGGGTAAATATTTCAGATCTTGGAGATTAATTCTTAACCCAATAAAGTCAGAAGTTACAGCGTTTCATTTAAACAAGCAACAGGCAACCCGATCCGTTGACGTTACCTTTGCTGGTAGAAAGTTAAAGCATAATCCAAACCCAAAATATCTTGGTATTAAATTGAATAGATCACTTACATTCAAACCACACCTAATAGATACTGCCGCTAAGATACGTACAAGAAATAATATTATTCAAAAGCTCGCCAATACTAGCTGGGGAGCTGATGTACATACTCTGAAGATTTCTTCTGTAGCGCTGGTATACTCTGTTGCGGAATATTGCAGCCCTGTTTGGCTTAACAGCAGCCACACGTCTAAAGTGGATACTCAACTAAACAATACCATGAGAACCATTAAATCCACCACACTACCTTGGCTTCCTGTTCTCTGCAGTATGGCTCCACCACATCTTAGGCGGCAAACCGCCTTAGTTAATGAATGGCGTAAAATCTCCTCCAATTCCAACCTTCCAATCCATCAGGACATTGCCCCGAATCTTTCCCGACTAAGATCTAGAAGACCACCATGGAGAACAGCTCAAAACCTTATGGCTACGTCTTACGATGCTATGGATTCATGGAAAAATGAATGGTCTCAGACTGGACTATCCAAGAACTGCAATGAAATATCACCTGGTGGAAACCTACCTGGTACAGACCTGCCAAGAAGAACTTGGATTACACTCAATAGACTCAGAACTGGTCATGGCAGAAGTGGCGAGGTGGGGCATAAGAGATTCACCACAGTGCGATTGTGGACATCCAGAGTAAACGATCCAGCACATCATTCAGGGATGCCCTAAACGTGCGTTTAAAGGATCCATTCGAGAACTTTATGCAGCCTCCCCTGCAGCCGTCGAGTGGATGGAAAACCTAGACATAGAACTTTAAAGAGACTCTATAGATTCTATATATGTGATTGCTGAATGACCTTATAGCAACAGTTTCTATATGATAATTTTATCTTATCTATGACAAGATACCTTATTGTAACAACCTGTGCATGCCTACTTTATCCTTAATTGAATGGCCATAAGACGAGACATTATTTATGTGTTATAATGTATGTTGATTTTATCTTTATCTGTCTGTATGTATTTACACATGAAACCATTTGTACTTGAAAACCACCTAAGCTAAATAAATAAATAAATCGGTTATTAAACAACCAGCATTTCAAATTTGCAATGGCTTATTTTGCGATTGTATTAACCTGTGATCTTTCAGTGTTAATCACTTAAGTGTGTTACCTTGAGAAATGTATTACCGAAATTTGATTGCTCTAAATTAATTATTTCTTAGTGTTGCGAGTGTCGGTGAACATAGAATAAAACCGTACGTAGACAGTCGTCCACGTACATGGTCACTTTGAGCGCTTACAGAGGTACTGGGCAGGAGAACACATCTACTGATCACCTCACTTTCCCCGGTTGACCCGCATCAAGAAGTGTTCTCGGAGGCTGGAGAACGCAGAGGTCGTTCTGTGGCGGTGAGCCCCACCGTGCCTTCCTGGCAGTTGTGCCGGTCCTCGGGGGACCTGGAGACGGAGGAGAACTTTGCGCCAGTGTCTCAGCTTAATAAAGGAAGCGGGCGGGTGGGGCTGTTCAGAGCGCCAGCCGGGGACATTACTCGCCGCCGCAAGATCTCCGTTTCCGGTACTTTGTGCCGGCACGGCGGGGCAGGGCGCCGGATGAGCCTCTGGTGAGGCCGCCCGCTGCGAAAAACGCTTCCTCTGCCGCCAGCGAAACAGTCCCATCGATCTCCCGGCTCTCCTCCGTCTTACACTGACGGGTTTCCTCTCTGCACTGTGCGTCCGTGGAGTTATCCTCAATAAATTTCAGTGACACGGTTTACTGACAAAGATTTTGCACAGTTCTGTAAATAAAAAGTGTCACTAGGGCTATAATTTATATTTTGATTCCTTTATCCATCGATTTGCTGAGGCAATTAGATTACGAAATGAGACACTTAAAGAAGTAGATGGGTTTTGCTACTTGGGAAGCAAAATAACTGATGAAGTAAGGAGGATATAGAATGCAGACTGGCAATGGCAGGAAAAGCGTCTCTGAAGAAGAGAAATTTGTTAACATCGAGTATAGATGTGTAAGGAAGCCCTTTCTGAAAATATTTGTATGGAAGTGAAATATGGACGAAATACAGTTTAGACAAGAAGAGAATAGAAGCATTCAAAGTGTGGTGCTACAGAAGAATGCTGAAGATCAGATGGGTAGATCACGTAACTAATGAGGAGGTACTGAATAAAATTGGGGAGAATAGAAATTTGTGATACAACCTGACTAGAAGAAGGGATCGGTTGGTACGAAACATTCTGAGGCATCAAAGGATCAGCAGTTTAGTACTGGGGAGAGGGGGTGGAGGGGCATAAGTAGCGTGAGGGGGAGGGGGGTGTGGTAAAAATCGTAGAGGGGGACCAAGGGATGAATACAGTAAGCAGATTCAGAAGGATGTAAGTTGCAGTGGTTACTCGGAGCTGAAGAGGCTTGCACATTATAGTGGAGCACGGAGAGCTGCATCAAACTAGACCACAACATCAACATCCTTCTATTCCCTAAGGGGTGCGCTACTGATCTCTAAAACAGCGACATTGGAAGGCCTGCAATGAACGTTTTTTATTGCGCGTATGCACTTTAGTGGCAGGAAGAATAAATCATTATATTTCCTGGTGGTCTTGGCTTTCCCACTGGTACGTTGCAGTTAACACCAGCATCCGCTGAGGATTGCAAGACAAGTGACTGGTGGTTGTGGGTGCGTATAACTATATAAGAACACGTAGTTTGTTCGCAATATAATCATAAAAATCGATTTCATCAGGTGATGCAGTTCAGAATAAAAACTGAATCTCAAATCTTCAAGCAACACACAAGAATAGCGAATTTCAAGTGAGATATTCAGGAAGTGCTTTAAAGGCTTCCCAAATAATGCAGAATAACAATAAACTAACAAGTCATAGAAGAACTGAAGATCACAATAAATGAACAAGATCCAGAGAATAAAAGGACCGTACCAATGATACCAAAAACAACAGAGTTAATTTACACTAATCCAAACCAGTGAATTACGACACAGAATGACTAAATTAAATTTGTTATAACAGATAAAGGCTCATGGAATCAGTGCAGGAGACCACAATGATAAAATGCATAGAATAATTTTGAGCCGTGGCTGGCTCATGTTACGCGTTGGATTAAACCTTGATTGCTATTCTGTGTTTAGTCTCCCACGGTAATCGCGATTATACTGTTATCCTCTCTCTCTCCGCGAGTGACAGCAGCGGTGTGTATCGATATTCTCACCTTATACTATCTTTGGCCTGGAGCTTATAGCTTCCTGCTGTGCTGTGACGGACCAGTTGGTCGGTTGGCGTGGAGCAACGAGGAAATCTTCGCGGCGCGTGGTTTGGCCGGGGCCGCTGGCGGGGTCTACAAGCGGTAGGAGTGTATGGTGCTGTTCCCATTGCTACAAGGTCCGTGGCTTACCGATCCTGGACACGATTGTTCGCCCTATCGACCTGTGCAGAGTGCAAAGTTATAGTAAGGGCCTACGGACCCCTTACAACTGTATGGCGTATTCAGCTGGTTATTAAGTTCCAAATATTAATGCTGTTTTTTTTTAATTTTCTTGGCTCTTGTAATGTTTGGTCAAATAAATAAAGTTGTATGTTCGAGTGTAACTGACAGCCGCTTATTTTCTCCCCTTTCCACAATTTAAACTACCTGTCCTGTCCCGCGGATTTAGCAGGGCGTCTCAAATTTATCGTCCTCAGAAGCCCCTCAAAAGGAAACAATGCAATGTTCTGCTAATATACACCATAATATCCCTCATAGTAACTGGCTGTTCTGTTCCTTTATTATGCTTTGGGGGAGGAAAGTCACACGAATCCAAAGAAAGATTGGACTAATGGTTCTGCTTTTAAGGTTACGCGCATTTTGCATCCTAGAGGAAAGCAAAAGATACATTTTACAAATGAGGCTTCCATTAAAATAATAGTCACCGGGTTAATAAGTTTGAAGTTAAAGTTGTAGTCTGCCCAACTCGTGATTAACCTACAGGCGGCATCCTTACCAAAACCAGTTCAGCACGCAATTCATGAGTTACTCGTTATTTAACAGTCCAGGTAAAATCACAGACATTCACCTATTCTAACACATCCAATAAAGTGGACTTATCAGTGATATGTGACACCAGAAGTGGGTTCAAGTCTGCAGATGCAGCCTTAGGGTGCTGTCGCCTTGATTCTCCATTACCTTGCTTTCCTCGTAGAGAATCATGCCTAAGGGGTATCTGATCCCCACAAGAAAAGCAATATACGAAAGCCACAAGAATGTTACTATCTTTTTTACTCTTTCCACATTCTCCTCAAGGGTAATCAATCACTTTCTTCCCGTCCGAAATGCGTATCAGTTAAAGGTCGCACCGTCCTGTCGGCGATTACTTGTTGGAAAATCTTTCATTCAATAGGCCCTTGAAAGAAACCTTTAAGTGACCCTCAAGAATAGCAAATTTGAACAACTTTAAATGCTTCTGAAATAATGCAGAATGAGAGGAACCAGTTATTAACTAATTAAAATCCGAAATGAAGAAAAACAAGATTTAGAATATAATAGGACAACACCACTCAGTAATACTAAAAAGAACAGAATTCGTTTATACTTGGCTAAGAGAATGAACTACGGCTCACAACGATTAAATAAAATTTATAATGAAACTTTAATGCCAATGGTACCAGAACAGCGGTGATCGGATGCACAGAATAACTTGCCGTGCTCAAGTACCCCAGAAAGTGACACAATGTAATCAGCATCAGAATTAACAAAATCACATATGCAAAATTCGATTCACGCAGTACTGTTTCAAGGACTGCACTACCTAACGTTACCCAGGAGATTCACTACCAGACGAAAACAATCATTCGCATATCAGTCAAAGACAGTGTAATAACATGGGGAACTCTGCACGTACCCGCTGTCTGTATCTGCTGCATAGCACTAGTTAATTTCCAGACATACTTAAACACTAGTTACAATGACCCTTTTAGAGTCTGCAAAACGCAAACACTACCCATGACGCCACATCAGTCATTGATCTCTAGTAGTAGCAATCAACAAATTTCCAGACAGCAAGACAACGCTGGAAGTCTCGTAATTCCAGCCCTCGTGACTGAATGTTCGTGTCGTCAGCCACGACCGCGTCTCGACTCATCAGGCGCTTCTACAAGTCTGTGCTGCTATGTCGTTCTACAACGCTCTCTGCGGTCTCCAAAGATTACCACGGCCACCCTGTTCTCCGCACATACAGGGCTGCTATCATACATTTCCTACAGGTAACAGCCACTCCTCTCCCAAGGCGCAAACTCTGAGACTGCTGTACTGCTGGTTGCCTATCAGCTCAGGAACCAGTCGCTCCGGGACGAAGCCACTGGACGGCGTCCCCTCCATGCCTCGCATGCCGATATGTTGCCCGACAGCTGCCACCCCCGTCTGTGGCAGTGGCTTCAAGATGTAGCTGGTCAGATGTCACACACCAGACTGCGTAACTCTGTCGCTCTGCCCCACTCGTCGATTGCTTTGCTGCTCCGAGCGCTCTCTGCAGCTGCATGACCACATCATCAGTTCTGGCGCCTACGGCCTAGGGGGTGGGACTTTAACTGTGCTAGTACCATGGAGTTTATTCCCCGATGCCTTGATACATGTCCTGTCAT
The DNA here is from genome assembly GCF_023898315.1 of Schistocerca nitens. NCBI lineage: Eukaryota > Metazoa > Arthropoda > Insecta > Orthoptera > Acrididae > Schistocerca > Schistocerca nitens. The sequence goes on from NC_064617.1 coordinate 845,845,387, forward strand.
CCTGTCCCTTCTTCTTGCCAGTGTTTTCCGTTACTTATCTTATCAGAACACTTGATTTTTAATCTTTTGCTGTAGTACCACGTCTCAAACGTTTCAATTCTCTCCCATTGTCCATGCTCCACTACCGTACAATACTGTGCTCCGAACGCACTTTCTCTGAAATTTATTCCTCAGATTAAGGCCTGTGTTTCACACCAGTAGATTTACCTTGGCCAGGAATGCCTTCTTTGCCCGTGCTAGTCTGTGTTTTATGTCCTTCTTGTTTCGTCCATCTGGGTTTTTGGCTTCCAATGTAGAAGAGCCCCTTAACTTCGTCTACTTCTTGATCAACAATTTTAGTGTTTAGTTTCCCGCTGTTCTCATTTCTGCTACTTCTCATTATTTTCATCCTTCTTCGGTTTACTCTCAGTTCATATTCTGTACACATTAAATTTTTCACTCCCTTCAACAGACCCTGTAATTGTTTTTCACCTTCACTGAGGATAGCAATGTCATCAGCGAATTTTATCTTTGATATCCTTTCACCACGATTTTTTATCCAGTCTTCAACCTTACGTTATTTCTTCTTCGTTGTATAGATGAACAGTGGGGGGAAAGATTGAATCCGTGTCTTACATCCTTTTTAATCTGAGAACTTCGTTCTTAATCTTGAAACTATATTATTCCCTCTTGGGTCCTATACGTATGGCGTATCATCCGTTTTTCCCTGTAGCTTACTCCTATTTTTCTCAGAATTTCGGGTATTTTACACCATTTAATACTGTCGAATGTTTTCTTAGATCGACGACCCATGAGCGTATCTTGATTTTTCTTCAGTCTTACTTCCATTATCAAGCGTAAAAACATTACTGCTTCTGTAGATCTTTACCTTGCCTATAGCTATCTAACAGATCCTCAATTTTCTTTTACATTCTTCTTTATATTATTATTGTTAGCAGATTGGATACATGAGATATTAAGTCTATTTTACCATAGTTTTCGAATTTATCTGCCCTTGCTATCTTCGGAACTACTATCTTCTGATAGTCTGATGGTACGTCGCCAGTCTCATAGCTTCTACTGATCAACATGAATAAACCTTTGGATCCCATTCTCTCCAATGATTTTACAAATTCCGATTGAATGTTATATTTCCCTTATTCTTCATTTGATCTCAAGTCTTCCAGAGCTCTTTTAAACACTCACTAACTCAGGATTCCCTATGTCTTCCTTACGGACTTCAGTTTCTTGTTCCATCAAGTCATCAGATACGTCCATCCTATCACAGAATCCTTCAAAGTACTCTTTTCACCTATCCGCAATTTCCTTTGCGTTTAGCAGCAGCATTGTACGTTTAATGTTACCACCCTTGCTTTTAATTTCACCGATAGTCGTTTTGACTTTTCTGTATGCTGAGTCAGTCCTGCAGACGATCATTTATTTTTTTGGTTTCTTCGCATCTTTCCTGCAACCATTTCTCCTTTCTTCCCCTACACTTCCTATTCATTTCAGTCCCAAGGGATTTATATTGCTGTATTCCTGTCTTTCCCTGAACATATTTGTATTTTCTTAATTCCTCAATCAATTGAAGTATTTCTTCTGTTACCCGTGAAAGGGGTAGCGTCTTTAACTAGCACTCAAAACGTCATGAGTCCTGGGTTCTAATCCAGATACTATTTAAATTTTAAATAAAAATCACTACCAATGACGTCCGAAGACTTCCTGCGTAAGCAGTCATCCTCTTTCCGCCAACGGCCTTGTCAAACAGGATGCAGGAGTGGACAGTGGTTCAGGACATTCTCTTCGCATTGTGGTGGGAAAATCTCACAAAAGGCGGAATAATCAGCAATTATCAACGTCATGAGGATGCAGAAGGCAAAGGAAACCACTGCATTCATGACATATAATGTGTATCCATAGGACATGCGGCCGGAAATTGAAAAAGATCCCGAAGGAGTCCCTCATTCGTATTTCCGGTGCGGGACTGTCAAAGTGGAGGTGATAATGAGAAAAGTCTGGAATTACCAACGAAGAGTTAACATTCTACGAGTTGTAGAAATTAATGTCAGAGGCCTGAAGTAGTGGAAAAGCTAGAGAATCTGAAAAGGAAAATGAAAAGGCACAGTCCAGATGTAATGGGGATGAAGCGAAATGGATAGAAGACAATGGTTTCTGGTCAGAATAATATAGGGTAGTGTGAACACCTAAGCAACTGGTACTGGCCATCCAGGCATAAAGACGACAGTGTGGCTGGAAATGGGGAAATCACAGAAAAGGGAGGGGGGAGGGGGGGAGGGGGCTGCTGCATAGTGGTTGCTCGCTTAACAAAGTCCGGAATGCACCAGCAATGGATGACTTTGAGACAATCTCAACGATGACGAAGTTACAAGTTTTAGAAAATCAATAATAATTCACAGTCAAATATTAAAGCAAATCTAACTACACCTGAAACCTCAGAAAAATGACGCACATCCAGTAAACAATAATATTTTTAATAGCTGTAGGAGTTAATACACTACTGGCGATTAAAATTGCTACACCACGAAGATGAGGTGCTACAGACGCGAAAATTAACCGACAGGAAGAAGGTGCTGCGATATGTAAATGATTAGTTTTCAGAGCATTCACACAAGATTGGCGCTGGTGGCGACACCTACAACGTGCTTACATGAGGAAAGTTTCTAACCGATTTCTCATATACAAACAGCAGATGACCGGCGTTGCCTGGTGAAAAGTTGCTGTGATGCCTCGTGTAACGAGGAGAAATGCGTACCGTTTCCGACCTTGAAAACGGTCGGATTGTAGCCTATTACGATTGCGGTTTATCGTATCGCGACATTGCTGCTCGCGTTGGTCGAGATCCAATGACTGTTAGCAGAATAAGGAATCGGTGGCTTCAGGAGGGTAGTACGGAACGCCGTGCTGGATCCCAACGGCCTCGTATCACTAGCAGTATAGATGACAGGCATCTTATCCGCATGGCTGTAACGGATTTTGCAGCCACGTCTCGATCCCTGAGTCAACAGATGGGGACGTTTGCACGACAACAACCATCTCCACGAACAGTTCGACGACGTTTGCAGCAGCATGGACTATCAGCTCCGAGAACACGGCTGCGGTTACCCTTGACGCTGCATCACAGACAGGAGCGCCTGCGACGGTATACTCAACGACGAACCTGTGTGCACGAATGTCAAACCGTCATTTTTTCGGATGAATCCAGGTTCTGTGTACAGCATCATGATGGTCGCATCCGTGTTTGGCGACATCGCGGTGAACGCACAGTGGAACCATGTATTCGTCATCGCGATACTGGCGTATCACCCGGCGTGATGATATGGGGTGCCATTGGTTACACGTCTCGGTCACCTCTTGTTCGCATTGACTTCACTTTGAACAGTGGACGTTACATTTCAGATGTGTTACGACCCTTGGCTCTACCCTTCATTCGATCCCTGCGGAACCCTACATTTCAGCAGGATAATGCACGACCGTATGTTGCATGTCCTGTATGGTCCTTTCTAGATACAGAAAATATTCGACTGCTGCCCTGGCCAGCACATTCTCCAGATCTCTCACCAATTGAAAACGTCTGGTCAATGGTGGTCGAGCAACTGGCTCGTCACAATACGCCAGTCACTACTCTTGATGAACTGTGGTAATGGGTTGAAGCTGCATGGGCAGCTGTACCTGTACACGCCATCCAAACCCTGACTCAATGCCCAGACGTATCAAGGCCTTTATTACGGCCAGAGGTGGTTGTTCAGGGTACTGATTTCTCAGGATCTATGAACTCAAATTGCGTGAAAAAGTAATCTCATGTTAGTTCTAGTATAATATATTTGTCCAATGAATACCCGTTTATCATCTGCATTTCTTCTTTATGCCAGTAGTGTATTTTGCAGTGACAAAACATTTTCTCACTGAACTTCTGTATCAACAATTTTTAAACGCTTCCTGCGATTTCAGCAAACGATATTTCAGATTATAGCAATGCACTATAGCTATCAACCCTGAAATCCACATATCTGTACCTGAGATCTCAGGCTTTCCCGGCGAATGTGCTGTATCCAAGGTTCTCCGGTGTCCAACCGGATCCGTTCGTCGAAGTTCCACGATATTTCGGCCGATAACCGTTCCGCCATCATCAGGTGGTGCTGATGGAATGATCTGTCTGCCCTGTGTCCGTGGTATTTATGTCCGCGGGGTTCCGAGTCGTACCCCGGCGCGGGCGGCCGGTGGGTCGCCGCGTGGTGGGAGGGGTGGGGGAAGTTGCAGCCACGCCCGGTGGTAGGCGCAGTCCATCTCCGTCTGCCGTGGCGTAAGGATCTCGCGTCCGCTCGTGCCGTTGGTGTTTGATGGTGTTTAATAACGGTTTCCAGGCCTTGCTAAGTTGAAACCCTACTACCGCCACGGCGGACGGAGATGGACTGCGCCTACCACCGGGCGTGGCTGCAGCTTCCCCCAACCCTCCTACCGCGCGGCGCCCCACCGGCCGCCCGCGCCGGGGTACGACTCGGGACCCCGCGGACATAAATACCACGGACACAGCGCAGACAGATCATTCCATCAGCACCACCTGATGATGGCGGAACGGTTATCCGCCTAAATATCGTGGAACTTCGACGAACGGATCCTGCTGGACTCCCGAGAACCTTGGATACATATCTGTCCTATTTATATTTATAGACTTACGAAGTCTTTTATATCTTTTTATTGCAGAAATGTGTTTGAGAACATCGTATTCATCCACAGTTACACAGAAAATGAATTCACCATGAATACCTCATGTCTTGCCTTTCTTGTTTAATTATTTAATGAATGTATTACTATTTTTAGAGATATTTATTTAACTATTGATTACAACTGGTAACACAAAATGAAGCTACTTTAAGAAATGGTCAATCACATGTGTTGGCTGGCACACCATAAAAAACGAGTGACAAAAGACGTTTCTGATAAGCAGACATAAATAATTGTTTGAAAAATATTTAGCGAAAATCTGTTGTCATTTAACGTGAGCGCATTAGCGCAAGAATGATACTTAATTATATATAAACAGCCTATATTTTTAATTGTAGTAAATGGTCTGAGTGTTACCAGTGTGACATTTATCTATTTAAATATTGTTGTAATGTATTAGTTTAGTGCAGCAAGTGTTCAAGTTGAGTGAAATCATGTGTGTAGAACTTAAGAGCGACATATTTTTGGCTGGGATGGCGATCAGCTAATAGAAAAGCAGGCAGTGGCGAAACCTGACTGAAATCAAGCGGGGATAGACTTTTTCTTCGAGTTGTGGGGCGGAAGGGAGCGATTCTGGACACTTTTACATTTGTGTTCGAAGGAGGCCGACCTGCCTATGATAACGAGTGGTATTTGATCACGCATTCAGTATGCTCATTTTCTACCTGTATTTTAAGTGACTATCGTAGGACAACTTTTCGTTTATTTGAGCAGTACTTTCTTGTATATACATTATTCAACATAATTCTCTGTAATCTATATCAATTATAACGTTAGAACACAACCTTTTCTATTAATAATTCATTTATCTTTTATTTTATACTTCTGTGTGTTCCATTAAGTCGCAATTCTAGTCAATCCACAGATTATTTTACTATGGGAGCAGAGCTACAGATTATTATTTGAGCAAGTTAGCTGCTGGGAATAATGGCAGATGTGCACGGCTCGACCCCACGACTACATAGAGCTATACTTTTTAAACTAACCCGTACATAGTCCAATTACCGATCGTGTGAGAAACATTACGTAAAGACGCAACTGGTTTGCTCGTATGGACTGCTCGTCAGAAAGCTTTTACGCAGCAGAAAACCATTGAGTAAAGCTGAAATAGTAATCAGTTGCGTATTTTTCGACGTACTACATCTCACATCAATTTGAAGTTTGTTAGATGCTGCCTTTGCGGTGTTTCAGTGGCAAGCTGTGTGCTTAAAATTCTTGAGGGATGCAAATACTTCGCAGTTTCGGTCAGTGTTCCGCCTCAGGGATCGGAAGCAGCAAAGTACTTTAAAAGCATTACAGCCAGATCCCACAGTGCACTCTGATCACAGACTGTGCGACAGACCTATCTTAATTTTTTAAGTCATATACACACATCAAAAAAAGTTTTGCATCACACTGGTTCACAGAAGTCCTGAAGATAGACGTTGAAACAGACACAGTCCCTTTGACTGTTCAGAGATGTCACTAAGATGAGCAGCACCTATTAGACGGAGGGGATACGACAGCCGATCTGTTCGTCATTCCACCAGGAAGGAGGTACAAGGCTTATGTCGTCTGTAGTTCAACCATGCCTAGACGGTCAATACCGCCGTTCGATCGCGTCCCCATTCTTACTTTGTGCCAGAAATGGCTCCCTGACAGCAACTTCAGCGTGTTAAATAATACTTTTCGTGCAACCACAGGACGTCGTGTTACGACTCAAATTGTGCGCAATAGGCTGCCTGTTGTGCAACTTCACTCCCGACGTCCATAGCCAGGTCCTTCTTTGCAACCACGACACCATACAGCGCGGTACAGATGGACCCAACAACATGCTGAGTGGTCTGCTCAGGATTGGCATCACTTTCTCTACACCGATGGGTGTCGCATATGCCTTCAACCAGACAGTCGTCGGAGACGTGTTTGGAGGCAACACTCCAGCGAGTGAAGCAAGGTGGAGGTTCACAGCTGTTTTGGGGTGGCATTATGTGGTGCCGACGTACGCCGCTGGTGGTCATGGAAGGCGTCGTAACGGCTGCACGATACGTGAATGCCATCCTCCGACCGTTAGTGCAACCATATCGGCAGCATATTGGCGAGACATTCGTCTTCATGGACGTGCACATCTTGTGAATGACTTCCTTCAGGATAACGACATCGCTCGACTAGAGTGGCCAACATGTTCTCCAGACATGAACCGTATCGAAAGTACCTGGGATAGACTGAAAAGGACTGTTTATGGACACACCAATCACTCTGATGGATCTACTCCGAATCGCCGTTGAGGAGTGGGACAATCTGGACCAACAGTACCTTGATGTGGATAGTATGCCACGACGAATACAGGCATGCATCAATGCAAGAGGACGTGCTACTGGGTTTTAGAGCTGTGTACAACAATCTGGACCGCCACCTCTGAAGGTCTTTCTGTATGGTGATACAACATGCAATGTGTGGTTTTCTTGAGCAGTGAAAAGGTCTGAAATGATGTTTGCGTTAATCTCTGTTCCAATTTTCTGTACAGGTTCCGTAACTCTCAGAACCGAGATGATGCAAAACATTTTTTTATGTGTATATACAAAACAGGAACGGATCAGTCGGAGCCAATGAGAATTTGGACATAATAGAGACGTGATGCAGTGGGTGGAACAGGAAAGTTGTTATTGGAGTTTTCTTTCCATAGGCTTGTTTGGTGCAGACATCCACACTAGTTCATCCTGTGCAAGTCTCTTCAGTTCTGCACAACCATTTCGTCCTGTACCCACCTGCGCCTGTTTACTGTAGCTAAGCATTGGTTTCCCTCCAGAATATTTATCGCCCACGCATTCTTCAATTACCAAATTGATCATTAACCTGATACGCTAAGACGTGTTGTAATATTACCCTCCCACATGTCACCATTAAATTTTTCTGTCTCTAAAAGTTTCGAAAGCTTCAAGAGGCGTAAGACATACAAAAGAAAAACTTTTTACTTATCTTCATTTTCTCTGCCTGTTCTTGGCTTCAGTAGTTGCGTCTAGGGGTACATTCTTGCTGCTGAATGATTATAACGTTGTGGGTTCCTGATGACTAAATAACTGATGAAGCTTTGCCTGTATTATTCTTGAATTTTATTCTTTGTCACATTTTTCAATATTACACCGTCTTTACAGTTTCCACTTCTATCAGACCACAAATTACATTATTAGTGACTCAATCAAATGCACGTCTGGTTCCATCAGAGGCATGCGCACTACTACAGCATTCTGCGGTACTTAATCCTGGTACCAGCTACTTCTATAAAAAAAGGTTATGATAGAAAGGGAGTCCCATTATAGTGTCCTACTAATTGACAGCAGCTATTAAATGTCTAGCTGTGTCATAATGTTCTTTTCTACTAAACCTGGTTTTGTATCTTCTCATTAATTATCCGATCCGTCCATCTGATCTTCAATATTCTTCTGTAGTACCATGTTCCAGAAGCCTCTCTTCTCCTCGTATCTGAACTTTTTACCGTGGAACAAGGCTGTGAAGGAAGGATGTTTAGGGTTAAACAACTGGTTGACGGTGAGGTAATTGGAGATGGAGCACAAGCTAGGATTGGAAGCAGACCGTCTGTATCGTTTTCGAAAGACTCATCTCGGAATTTGCACGAATTCATTTATGGAAGCCAAGCAAAATCCAAATCTGGATCGCCGAACGTAAATGGAAATCGTGTACCCTAATCGCTGTCCTCGTCTACAGTTTTTACCCTCTACTTCGCTCTTTAGTACCATATTAGCCTATTATGTTGAGAATCTCCTGATTACTTATCAGTTCCTACTATTTTCAGCACTCTTCTGTAGCACCACATCTCAAATGCTTCGATTACCTTCTGTTTCGGTTTTCCCAATGTCCAATATCCACTACCACACAATTTTGTCCTCCAAATGTGCATTCTCAGAAATTTATTCCCAAAAGTAAGGCCTACTTCACTTGGCCAGGAACGTCCCTTTTGTCAGTGTTAGACTGCTTTTTATGTCCTCTTTGCTTCGTCCATCGTGGGTTGTTTTGCGACCTAAGTAGCAGAATGCCTTGAATTCATCTATTTCGTGGTCACCACTTCGATGTTAAGTTTCTTTCTGTGCTCATTTCTGAAATTTCTCATTACTTACATCTCTCTTCTGTTTATTCTCAATCCATATTTTTTACTCATTAGACCGTTCATTTCACTCAACAGATCCTGTAATTCTTCTTCACTTTCACTAAGTGTAGCTTGTCATCAGCGAACCTTGTCATAGATATCCTTTCAGCTTGAATTTTAATCCCACTTTTCAGCCTTTCGTTTATTTCCGTCATTGCTTCTTCTATGTATAGGTTGAACACTAGGGACGAAAGACTGCATCCGTATTTAACACTCTTTTCAATCCGAGCTGTTCGTTCTTGGGCGCTCAGTCTTATTTTCCCGTCTCGGCTCTAGTACATATTGCTTATTAGTCACCGGACAGAGTGGCCGAGCGGTTAAAATGGTTCAAATGGCTTTGAGCACTATGGGACTTAACATCTATGTTCATCAGTCCCCTAGAACTTAGAACTTCTTAAAACCTAACTAACCTAAGGACATCACACAACACCCAGTCATCACGAGGCAGAAAAAAGCGCCGAGCGGTTATAGGCGCTTCAGTCTGGAACCGCGCGACCGTTACGGTCGCAGGTTCGAATCCTGCCTCGGGTATGGCTGTGTGCGATGTCCTTAGGTTAGTTAGGTTTAAGAAGTTCTAAGTTCTAGGGGACTGATGACCTCAGACGTTAAGTCCCATAGTGCTCATAGCCATTTGAACCATTTTTGCTTATTAGTCCTAGCATACTGTAAAGTACCCCCACTTCCATCAGAATTTTGAACATCTTGCACCATTTTATACTGTCGAAGGATTTTTTCAGGTCGACAGATCCTATGAACGTGTCTTGATTTTTCTCATGTCTTGCTTCTATTACCAACCACAATATCAGGACTGCCTCTGTGGTGCCTTTACCTTTCCTAAAGTCATAATGTTAATTGTTGCTAATTGCCAGTATTACGAGGATCGATTTGTAACTAATGACTTACTTATACAGTGCAAGATACCTGACGATAGTACTTTCGGAAACGAAGTACACGTGGTTTCTTTAGCATTTATTTATCCTTTTCTAGATTGTCCCCAGACAATTTGATACAGTTTCGCCAGCGATACTCAAAACTGTACGACATGTTAGAGGAAGAATAGTTTCTGTTTATGCAAGCAGCTTCTCCTCAGCGCCTGAATTTCTTCCTTGAAGCCACAGTGATCTGAATGAAGGCGATCTTACATTTAGGGAAAAATATTAAAATCACAGGGCGCCAAACGTGGGCCGTATGGTGGATATCGTATTGTCGTGAGTTTCAGCTTCCTAAGCTACTCATTTACATCTACATTTACATACATCCTCCGCTAGCCACCGTATGGCTGGTGGCGGAGGGTACCCTGTACTAACTATTCCATGGTGACACGTGAAGTGTGAAGCCTAACTTTGTCTTGCTGCATTAAAACATTTTCTCTCTCTTCAAATTCTCCTCGGATTGACAGGTAGGAGAGTATTTATGTAACAACTTGAGGTTATCAGTTGGTCGATTCTTCTGTGGAAAATTCGTCAGGTACTGAAAAAAGTTTTGCGTAGCTCATTTAACTTAATTTTAGTCAATAAAACGAAACCACACATCCTTGCAGTACATAAAACATAATTTTACTTCTTCTTGTCCTTCTTCAGTGAGAACATGTAGTGGCTTATTGGGCATTTTTCACTTGCCACTTGCAGACTCACTTTTCGTTCGCTGTGACGAAGAAAAGTAATAGGATGACAGCAGGAAAGGAGAGTCAAATGAAAGGTACCTCGTACTTTCTATGCACTGACCAATCTGCGCAAATATCAGTCCGCTTGTGGCAAACAAAAGGGTAGACCACCTCCTGGATGCGAGCCAAGTTCGACCCTCATGTCAAACAGGCTACAATAGCAGACATTGCAGTCTTCTTCAAATTTAGGGGCGTCATCTAAAATTAATTATTGGTTTATTTTGTTTCAGTGTGAACACTGTCTCGACAACTACAGTATTTTTTTCTTTATTGCGAGGTTCCTGGTTATACTTCGAGAACTAAATGTTAAGGATTTCTCTTTTAAAACTTCTGAACTAAATATTTTTTGTAACGTTCTGTCAATAATTCTCTATCAAATATTCCGCTAAGTAACTCCATAACTGCGATAGTGGCATTTGTAATTTAACACAACTTCAGTTGTGTAGTTCATAGATCATCTTGGTGGCTGGGAGCTCAACAGCATCAAAAATAGCTAACCAACTTTTCTGCACTGTATTTTTACCTACTGAATTTTTGTTACTTTGCCACAATACTCCGTATCATTTGTTTAAAAAGCTGCCCTCGGCATTCAACAAATTTACAAGATACCTTTAACAGGAGCGAATGGAGAGAAAATTCCACAAAAATGTTAACTACAGGACGACGTAGCCAAATGCACGCGTTCTTATTTTTCAGGCATTCTACGAAGAAATCACAGGCTATGACTGGGAATGATATTGACATAAATGGGCTGTGAATGTGAAAGAAGAGTTGCAAATCGTGTGAAACCGATAGTTGCTGACTCTAAATTACTTGTTGCTTCGTATGGTGTTCCAGGCCTGCTACGTTGTTTGCGCTAATTAGTAAATCATCGCTTATCTCGTAATTATTACGTAACTGTGTACTGGCAATTTGCATCCTGGAAAGCTCTTTTTGTATCAGCTACGGGGTGGCAACGATTGTGGTATAAAAATGAAGATCAATAGAACACCTGGAATGGAGAAAGAGCTCCAATAGCTCATTACTGACTGCTTGAGGTGCAAGAAAACGGCACTATATCAGAGATGTAGTATCAACAGCGATAATAATCGTTGTTGGATTTTCTGGACCTGAGGAATCTAAGGGACAAAACTGTGCATTACGAAATGGTTCGATTAATCTTTTCTGCCGCATTAATCGTCTCAGTAACTGACGAAGGTTTTTCTCAAACAGCAGCTTTAACTCTCGTTAATGAAAGTACGTTCATCAAGAAAGAAGTGAATCAAACAAGTGAATCTTACTGTCATATTTCTGACCTATGAAACCCGTAATTTTTGGATGATATTTTATGTTTTTAGAGACGGTTATATTATGCATTTAAAAGACTTTTTATCGTTTTCAGGTGTTCTCTGTTAAGTATGAGCGCTTGTAACGAGCTGGAACTATGTGGCGAAGTGGGACTTGAAATCCGATCTCTAGTTTATCACATAGTGAACTACAAGTTGTGCTGTCGCATACTTCAAATTTCTTCATGTCACCAGTTCTTCCCCACTCTTTTCGGGCTTCGCAGAGGCCTTGCCGCTATATTACTGTGCTATCATATCTTTGAAAGAGAATAGAGTGTAGAAGTCGACACACTGGCAACATATTAGTGAGATGACGTATGTTAACTATTTAAAGGAGTCAGTGCTCTAGTGAATATTCATGTACGTTAAAGTCATCTGCCGCTCGGCATTCTAAATCCAATCTCTGCTCTTCTTGGGCATTCCGTGAGAAAGTGGCAAGATACTTTCGTTGGTCCCTATAATGACTGCAATTCGGTTATCTATTGTGCGTGTATGATGTTTTGTTATCGGTTTCTCTCGATGATTTAGGGAGGAGATGGAGAATATGTTGTTTCCACCACAAACATGTTTCAAAACTCCGATTGTGAGAGAAGAAATGCAGCATGAATTACTTAGTTCAAGCAGAAGACACGTTACACCCTTTCAGCGGAATTTTATTTTCCCAAGTTCCCATCGTCGAGTATAGGATGGTTTTGTTGTCCGTATGTCTGTCTGTCCGACTTTTTCTCAGAAACACTTAGAGGAATCAAATTGAAATTTGTTTCATATGCTAAGGTGTGCAGCTTCTTGACGGTGTAAGTAATTTAAACTTCTAAATCAATGAAGTAAAGAGAAGATGAGAGAGGCGGCGAGGAAAAAAAAGGGAGAGAGAGATCAGTCTTCGGATTAACCTAGCCTTCACCTCTCAACGATATGAGGAGTCGACAGCAACAGATTTCGGATTCCACATTAAACTGTAGGTCCCCTTTCCCCAGGTGCATAACAGGGGTTGGTTTGATACATGTAAGTCACCGAACTGGCGTCAAAGTGAAAGACATGCACCAAGCCATTGGGCCAAAAGAAATTGTTGTTATTGTTACCATTTAGACACATAGATAAGTTTTTATGGTAGACTCAGAGCGCGAGGCTTACCCGCACTTGGCCGATTTTTTATTACATACTAATTATTGTGGATTATCGTAATACACCGCCCTTCCAAAAATGTTTCGACACTGGTTTTATTCAAAGCATATAAGCGATGTTAGCGCAGTAACTACGGTGGGAGCTTGAGCTAAAAATCTCTAAATCGCAGATGTGCATTCGTGCAGTCAGTTGTGAGCAGACAGTTTTAACTAGTGGACGTGCAACTGCAGTGTGTCAGTGTTGTCGAATCACAAATCTAAACGGAGCACTATGTCGAAATAAAGTTACGAGGCGTTCTCCAGAACGTTTTGAAGAAGAGAAAAGTTTCTGCTTAGTCTGCACGCATACCTTGACTCCCAAACATAAACGATGACTCATGAACGCATGCCCCGACTTGACTGAGGTACGAAACGTGGACTGTTATTTTCTCGAAAAAATCATCATGGGTGATGAGGTTTGGTGCCATCAATACGACGAAAGGCAGAGATTCACATGAAGGGTCAACATGACGTACATACGAGACAATGTGATCGACGAATTGAACAAAATCCTAAAGAATGGCTCTGACAGTTTCACGTGGTTGTATGGACGTGCTGTGCTTTATATTCAAGTGGGGGGAGGGCGCTATATAGAACACCTGAAGCACAACAACCATCAAAAGGTTACTCTATTTTTTATTAATCGAAACGCTTTTGACTGATGGGGTATAACACAACGTCCTTGAATGGGTCCGTGATTAAGGTCACTGTCGATGAACATCCCAACCAAGATTGGGCAAATCTATTCGCTACACACCAGATAAGTACCAAGTTACAAAAACTAAAATTCTGTTGTTGAAAACCCAGTGGACTATAGGATTTTTCTCCACATTTGTTACTACTGTATGAAAAACTGCCAAGTTGCAGCGTTGTTCGGAATCATCGGTAACCTGGAGATCCTCTTATAAATGACTGGGTAAGTCGCCTTGAAGGTCGAAGGAAGGCAGTGGCACATATGACAAGATCCTGTATGGAACTGCGGTGTTCAGACCAACCTTCGATCTGAAGACTGCTTTTCTACGCTCCAAATTGAAGATGGATCTACATCTACATCCACATCCATACTCCGCAAGCCACCTGACGGTGTGTGGCGGAGAGTACCCTGAGTACCTCTATCGGTTCTCCCTTCTATTCCAGTCTCGTATTGTTCGTGGAAAGAAAGATAGTCGGTATGCTTCTGTGTGGGGTCTAATCTCTCTGATTTTATCCTCATGGTCTCTTCGCGAGATATACGTAGGAGGGAACAATATACTACTTGACTCTTCGGTGAAGGTATGTTCTCGAAACTTTAACAAAAGCCCGTACCGAGCTACTGAGCGTCTCTCCTGCAGAGTCTTCCACTGGAGTTTATCTATCATCTCCGTAACGCTTTCGCGATTCCTAAATGATCCTGAAACGAAGCGCGCTGCTCTCCGTTGGATCTTCTCTATCTCTTCTATCAACCCTATCTGGTACGGATCCCACACTGCTGAGCAGTATTCAAGCAGTGGGCGAACAAGCGTACTGTAACCTACTTCCTTTGTTTTCGGATTGCATTTCCTTAGGATTCTTCCAATGAATCTCAGTCTGGCATCTGCTTTACCGACGATCAACTTTATATGGTCATTCCATTTTAAATCACTCCTAATGCGTACTCCCAGATAACTTATGGCATTAACTACTTCCAGTTGCTGACCTGCTATTTTGTAGCTAAATGATAAGGGATCTATCTTTCTAAGTATTCGCAGCACATTACACTTGTCTACATTGAGATTGAATTGCCAATCCCTGCACCATGCGTCAATTCGCTGCAGATCCTCCTGCATTTCAGTACAATTTTCCATTGTTACAACCTCTCGATACACCACAGAATCATCTGCAAAAAGCCTCAGTGAACTTCCGATGTCATCCACAAGGTCATTTATGTATATTGTGAATAGAAACGGTCCTATGACACTCCCCTGCGGCACACCTGAAATCACTCTTACTTCGGATGACTTCTCTCCATTGAGAATGACATGCTGCATTCTGTTATCTAGGAACTCTTCAATCCAATCACACAATTGGTCTGATAGTCAATATGCTCTTACTTTGTTCGATAAACGACTGTGGGGAACTGTATCGAACGCCTTGCGGAAGTCAAGAAACACGGCATCTACCTGTGAACCCGTGTCTATGGCCCTCTGAGTCTCGTGGACGAATAGCGCGAGCTGGGTTTCACACGACCGTCTTTTTCGAAACCCATGTTGATTCCTACAGAGTAGATTTCTAGTATCCAGAAAAGTCATTATACTCGAACATTATACGTGTTCCAAAATTCTACAACTGATCGACGTTAGAGATATAGGTCTATAGTTCTGCACATCTGTTCGACGTCCCTTCTTGAAAACGGGGATGACCTGTGCCCTTTTCCAATCCTTTGGAACGCTACGCTCTTCTAGAGACCTACGGTACACCGCTGCAAGAAGGGGGGCAAGTTCCTTCGCGTACTCTCCCATCAGGTCCAGCGGCCTTTCCTCTTTTGAGCGATTTTAATTGTATCTCTATCCCTCTGTCGTCTATTTCTATATCTATCATTTTGTCATCTGTACGACAATCTAGAGAAGGAACTACAGTGCAGTCTTCCTCTGTGAAACAGCTTTGGAAAAAGACATTTAGTATTTCGGCCTTTAGTCTGTCATCCTCTGTTTCAGTACCATTTTGGTCACAGAGTGTCTGGACATTTTGTTTTGTTCCACCTACCTCTTTGACGTAAGACCAAAATTTCTTAGGATTTTCTGCCAAGTCAGTACACAGATCTTTACTTTCGAATTCATTGAACGCCTCTCGCATAGCCCTCCTCACACTACATTTCGCTTCGCGTAGTTTTTGTTTGTCAGCAAGGCTTTAGCCATGTTTATGTTTGCTGTGAAGTTCCCTTTGCTTCCGCAGCAGTTTTCTAACTCGGTTGTTGTACCACGGTGGCTCTTTTCCATCTCTTACGATCTTGCTTGGCACATACTCATCTAACGCATATTGTGCGATGGTTTTGAAGTTTGTCCACTGATCCTCAACACTATCTGTACTTGAGACAAAACTTTTGTGTTGAGCCGTCAGGTACTCTGTAATCTGCTCTTTGTCACTTTTGCTAAACAGAAATATCTTCCTACCTTTTTTAATATTCCTGTTTACGGCTGAAATCATCGAGGCCGTAACCGCTTTATGATCGCTGATTCCCTGTTCTGCGTTAACTGTTTCAAATAGTTCGGGTCTGTTTGTCACCAGAAGGTCTAATATGTTATCGCCACGAGTCGGTTCTCTGTTTAACTGCTCAAGGTAGTTTTCAGATAAAGCACTTAAAAAAATTTCACTGGATTCTTTGTCCCCGCCACCCGTTATGAACGTTTGAGTCTCCCACTGTTTAACTGCTCAAGGTAGTTTTCAGATAAAGCACTTAAAAAAATTTCACTGGATTCTTTGTCCCTGCCACCCGTTATGAACGTTTGAGTCTCCCAGTCTATATCCGGCAAATTAACATCTCCACCCAGAACTCTAACATGGTGGGGAAATCTACTCGAAATATTTTCTAAATTATCCTTCAAGTGCTCAGCCGCATCAGTTGCTGAGCCAGGGGGCCTATAGAGACATCCAATTACCATGTCTGAGCCTGCTTTAACCGTGACCTTCACCCAAATTATTTCACATTTCGGATCTCCGTCAATTTCCTTCGATACTATTGCACTTCTTATCGCTATAAACACGCCTCCCCCTTCACTGTACAGCCTGTCTCTGCGGTATGCTTTCCAATCTGAGTTTAGGATTTCATTACTGTTTACGTCTGGTTCCAGCCAACTTTCTGTCCCTAGTACTATATGGGCGTTGTGACCGTTTATTAATGAGAGCAGTTCTGGATCCGTGTGGAATGGCACGGAGTGAACACGCACGACACCGCCACATCAAGCCTATCAAGATACCTCCCAGATTCGGCTGCAAAAGCCAACGGCTCATATTTTCGAGACAAACTGCACTAAGAAACAAAGTGGGAAGCACAGACATCGTCCCCCTCTAACCAGCAACATTCCATGTTCGTGAGAGCAGACGCTGACTGCGGAGAAGAGCTGGAAGAAGTTAACGCAGAGGAAGTGGAATATCTACTTCGACGCCTCAGTGTCAGAAAAGTAGGAAGCTTCGACCTGCTTTCTGACCAACATCTGCCGACTATTTCACAGAGGTAATTAACCAGATCCTCCGCTGGGAGATTTTCTGGGAGTGGGAAACAGCCGGTCGTGGCCATCGCCAAGGCCGTGAAGTATCAACGAGATCCAACTCCTTACCAGTTTTCCAGCGTATGCCTGCTTAAGCACGTTGCGCCTAACAATTGAACGTTGCATCAGAACAACTATTCCCACTAGAACAGTCAGGATTCCCTGGGGATTTGCGACAATGTGGCATTGGTCACTCTGAAATGGAGTGAATATTTCAGAACAGTGATCTTCAATGTCTCGAGTGTACTACAAAGGTATGTTCTAGCTCCACAACATTGCATATTTTAGCCAGTTGATAGGCCGATCATAGTGCAGCTGGACCTTTGCGCTGACAACACTGTGCTTTAATTGCTTAGAGTGTACGTCACCAGATTGCCCATAACAGAAGGACCCAGGGCTGTACTATGGCACCTCAGCATCAATCGGCCATGAACGTAAGCCACTGAGATTACCAAAACACCAGTCGCTGCACAAGCAGTGCATATTAACACCCGTGAAATGGTTGTGCCCCTGAACCACAGCGAAATACTTGGGCATCACTGATTGAGGCCAGATGTGTAAGCGACGCGTGGGAGGACTGTTCAGGAGAGTGACAGGAATTATAGTGATTCTGCGTCCCTTCTTGAATTCGCGTTCACCACTACTACCACAACTGGCTGTCTCGGTCTGGTGCCGGCGCACCTAATACGGACACGCAGCTGCAGCGTGAGGTAACATACCGGAGCTGCTTGCCAAATACCTGTAGCGGCTATAGAGCTGACGCTTCATCTCACACTACGCCTTTCACCAGACATTCCGTCAGTTGACGTCATCTACCGGTACATCTACATCTACATGGATACTCTGAAAAGCACATTTAACTGTCTGGCAGAGGGTTTATCGAACCACCTTCACAATTCTCTATTATTCCAATTTCGTATAGCGCTTGAAAAGAATGAATACCTATATATTTCCGTAAGAGCTCTGATTTCCCTTATTTTATCGTGGTGATCGTTCCGCTCTATGTAGGGTGGTGTCAACAAAATATTTTCGCTTTGCGAGGAGAGAGTTGGTGATTGGAATTTCGAGAGAAGATTCCGTAGCAAGGAAAAAGGCCTTTCTTTTAATGATGTCCAGCCCAAATACTGTATAATTTCTGTGACTCTCTCTCCCATATGTCGCGATAATACAAGACGTGCTGCCTTTCTTTGAACTTTTTCGATGTACTCCGTCAATCCTATCCGGTAAGGAACCCTGCCTGGGATAGATTGAAAAGGGCTGTTTATGGACGACGTGACCCACAAACCACTCTGTGGGATATACGCTGAATCGTCAGTCCTATCAGGTAAGGACCCCACACCGCGCAGCATTATTCTAAAAGAGGACGGATAAGCGTAGTGTAGGCAGTCACCTTAGTAGGTCTGTTACATTTTCTAAGTGTCCTGACAATAAAACGCAGTCTTTGGTTAGCCTTCCCCACAACATTTTCTATGTGTTCCTTCCAATTTAGGATGTTCGTAACTGTAAAACCTAGGTATTTAGTTGAATTTACGGCTTTTAGATTAGACTGATTTATCGCGTAACCGAAGTTTAACGAGTTCCTTTTAGCACTCATGTGGATGAACTCACACTTTTCGTTATTTAGGATCAACACCCACTTTTCACACCGTTCAGATATCTTTTATAATTCGTTTTTCAGTTTATTTTCATCCTCTGGTGGCTTTATTAGTCGATAAACGACAGCGTCATCTGCAAACAAGTGAATACGGCTGCTCAGATTGTCTCCCAAATCGTTTATATAGATAAGGACCAGCAAAGGGCCTGTAGCACTTCCTTGGGGAACGTCAGAAATCACTTCTGTTTTACTCGATGACTTTCCGTCGATAACTAGGAACTGTGACTTCTCTGACAGGAAATCACAAATCCAGTCACATAACTGAGACGATATTCCATAAGCACGCAATTTCACTACGAGCCGCTTGTATGGTACAGTGTCGAAAGCCTTCCGGAAATCCAAAAATACGGAATCGATCTGAAATCCCTTGTCAATAGCACTCAACACTTCATGTGAATAAAGAGCTAGTTGTGTTTCACATGAACGATGTTTTCTAAATTCCTGTTGACTATGTGTCAATAGACCGTTTTCTTCGAGGTAATTAATAATGTTCGAACACAATATATGTTCCAAAAAACTGCGGACTATCAACGTTAACGATATGGATCTGTAATTTTGTGGATTACTCCTACTACCTCCAAAAAAATGGTTCAAATGGCTCTGAGCACTATGGGACTCAACTGCTGTGGTCATCAGTCCCCTAGAACTTAGAACTACTTAAACCTAACTAACCTAAGGACATCACACACATCCATGCCCGAGGCAGGATTCGAACCTGCGACCGTAGCAGTCGCACGGTTCCGGACTGCGCGCCTAGAACCGCGAGATCACCGCGGCCGGCTCCTACTACCTCCCAAGGATCAGTCATGTGCATCTATAGAACAGGCACTTCCTCTCGCATTAAACCTCTCGTGAGACCTTCCATCAGATGAGCTACCAAGGATGAGCCCCATGCGTCTCCGGGGTGATTTTTCGATCGTGTACAAACTCTAAGCATTGATCAATAAGAGGGTATGGAATAAGAAATGTCTCATGAACTTATGTCCGGATATGCATGGTTTACATGCTAGAGACCGTTTGTTCCATCATACTTTGTTACGTAGACTGCGGTCTAATACGCGCTGTACCATGCAACGACAGATGCAGTATGCACGGTTTGCTCGTAGAGGGCGGTTAGGAGACGACTGAAACAACTCACTAACGGTTGCCAACAATGACATAACCGTTTCTACATTCTTAATGAAAAGTAAACAAATTTACTTGTATAATAAACCTTGCTCCTCTGGATGTTCTGGAAAACTACTGCAGATACACATCTGGGACATATTTTATTAGATTCACCAGACCAATAGCAACCAAATAAGTGGAAATCGTACTTCACTTTAACCTCTTACAGCTTTGCGATAGCTTCATATTAGCGAAGTTGCTAAATTTCAGGCAAAATCTTTCATTAGCCTTAACTAAACATTTGCGGACCTATGTTTATATGAACTTCTTTCTTTAGTTTTACGTGTAGAAAAAATATTAAAATATTTGCATATCTTCGTGAATCACCCTATATAAGGGACAACGTATGGCTGTAGGCCACCCATTCGACGTCAAATATAAGTTTAGATATTGACTGCGCTTAGCGATCTCTACATTGTTGTTGTGACGAGAGGGATTTTTTCGCCCCTATCTTTTGTCATGAATGCTGTCAGGCTAGTTACGAGCTTTTGCATTTGTTGGCCGTCGGCGATAAGAACTCGTGTTTGCAGCCGAAGACGCTATCGTAGAAAGTGTTGGTCACTACAACCTCAACGCACTGTAGCGCCGCTGGATTACTTTTCCAGGCATGAGCATCTACTACGAATTTGTTTCTCAAGATGCTCTCTTCAACCTCTCTAAGGTGTTCTATATCTTTTTGTCCCATCCTATATGTGACCCGCAATTGCTCTGGATAAGAGTACAAACAGCATCAACAGATGGAAGTGGAGAGTTAGGGAATTGTATTTGACGATTCAGTACTAATCTTGGACAAGTTCACATATGTTAATTAATTTCCGTTATCTGAAGGTAGTTCATTTTCCTGCCTTTGTGGATGTTAGGTACGACTTCATGTTGCAACTTATAACTGCGGCCTTCTTTAAGGAGTTGGTGTATAAATGCAGAGTCTCTTTTTCTAAGTCTCCCACTTCTATAGTGATCTTTCAAGCGGGTTGATACTGCCATGGCAGACTGGCCTATATGGTATTTGCTACAACAAGTGACTTTGGATATTCCAGTCTTTTCAAAAGCTGAGCTTTCTATAACATCGGTCAAAATGAATCCATTAGTGTTGTGCACAGAAAATGTTTTAAACTTCCTGAATTTCATATTTTTGGGCACCCTCAAAGAGAGTTTTCCTAAATGTGGAACAATTATTATTACTATCCCTTGTACCTGCGATGGCGTACAAGGAGATTATAAAGGAGCACCCACAGCTTTACAAGCTCTGAGGTATCTTTGTAAATATCAGCAGTGTAAGTAAAATCTGTGTAATTTTTTTGTCATGAATTTTTAAAAAAATAAGCTGCTGGGACTGGTTGAACTTCAGGTATCTTTTTCTTCCTGGCGCCTCTGCTGTCTGAACAGAAAGCGGAAGGTGATCTTGTCTAATGTCTATGTAAAGTAGATTAATTACATTTGATTCACTACTATAATTCTTTTACTTAATATGAGGGTTGTCCAGAAAGTAAGTTCCGATAGGTCGCGAAATGGAAACCACAGTGAAAACCGGAAACGTTTTATTTACAACAGTTAGATACATCTTACACCTACTTCTCTACATAGTCGCCGCTCCAACTCCGAGTTTTGTCGTAGTGTTGTATCAACTATCCAATATCCTCGTCATAAAAAGCAGCCGCCTGTGCTTTCGGTCAGTTATCTGCACTGATCTGCGGCTCGTTGTCTGTGGAAAAATTTTGTTTTCTTAGCCAGCGGTTCTTGTGAGCAGAGATGAGACTCAGGGGGAGCCAATTACAGACTGCATTGTGGGTGATCAAACACTTCTCATCGGAAACGCTGCAGGAGCTTCTCCATTGTCCCTGCACTGTGCGACCGAGAATTGGCATGAAGAAGGAACTCCTCGGCGGTTGTGTTATGTGGGCTGCATGACACAGGCGAAATGTCTAACCAGGCCCTCATACTTGGCGGGAGACGCTATTCCCTACGCATCGTTACGTGCTCGCTGTTCACTCAAAACTGAAAAGAGCCACACGAACGCTCAACGGGCGTACTAGAGACACTGCCCAACACATCTGTGCAAAGCTTTACCGGATTTTCCCAGTGGTTTCCATTTCGCGACCTATCGGAATTTACTATCTGGACAACCCTCGTATTATCATTATTCCTTGTCCTAACCAGATTTTAAATCTTCTTAATGTGATAATGCTATTGATCGGTCGCCATTGCTGCATTTTGAATGCATACTGCATGGTCAATAAACGATCCTGTAATTCTTCTCTATTAATTTTAGAAAGTCTGATACCTTCTAAACAATAATTTAAATGCTAAGCAAATACTGACATTGAAATACTGATATTTCTTCCCACGGTCATGCCATGCAACGAACCAACAATTACTGATTATGCTGACACCTCTCTCCACTCCCATCATTAAAATAATTCCGCTTTCTCTTTTTGGTAGCCAATTAAAAAAATAACGTTAAACATTTCACTAAAGAGAAGGAGGAATTATGCGCAACAGCTGAGACCCGTTTTATAAATCAGTGAACGCTGTACAATATTACACCAGTGTCGTGTGTTAATTGTACGAGTATTTGTTACAGATATCTATATTACGCATGTTGTTAACTCATTTCGTGGAATGTAAACACTCTAAACGATGTCTGAACACAGCGCTGCCACTAATTTAAAAGGCGTGCTACCGAAGGGCCGGACAGAGGGAGGTGGAGCAGTGGTTAGCACGCCGGACTCGCATTCGGTAGGACGACGGTTTAAATCCGAGTCCGTCCATCCTGATTTTGGTTTTCTGTAATTGTCCTTAAATCGTTTCAGGCAGATGGCGGGATGGTTCATTTGAAAGGGTGCGGCCGATTTTCTTCCCTAATCCGATGGGACCGTTTACCTGGCTGTGTGGTCCCCTCCTACAAATCAACCAGTCAACCAACCTAGGGCCGGTAAAATAATAATGCGAAATATCCTGTAGTTGCTGCTTGTGACGTAGTGGTGTAGAGCGGATGAGGACTCGCGTGCTCGTACTTTAGTATATCGACAGACTGAGCAAGCTGCGAACACGACTACCAGCTCCACAGAGGATCACGTGGGCCCAATCAGCTTCTTCTGAGGCGGAATAAAAGTGCAGACACGCCTAGCGGAGGACCACTTGCCTGTTGTTCTCGAATAGTGCTGAGACCATGTGATCCTCTTCTTATTTATACGACGACAACTGTGGCAGACTTGAGCTTTACATGCTTTACTGCCCACAGTCGACCACTCTTTGAGTTGGTTTCAAGTGTTGCAGTCCGTGTAACAGTGTACTGTGCGTGTAAGGGAAACTCCACAACGCACTTCATTCAGATTTAGTGGTAAGATGGCTCTGTGGACAGCCCGTCAAATACTGGACACAGATCAAGCATGAAATCAGGAAGAAGGTGTACTGAACTGTGAAAAAAGAAGTAAAATTGAAACAGTGAACGATCCTAGCTCAAGATGTGCAACAGCGAACACATTTCTGTAGCCATGGGAATTTGGTTATATGGTCACGATGATGGACTACGAAGGTGAAGAGCCGTGTTCAAATGTCCCTCGTGCCTTATTTTTTTCACAAAATTTGGAATGTCCGTCCGGTCATTGGCGTGTCTGTCCGCTGTGTTCAAATTTGTGTCTGTGTCGTGGTGTAACCTCTGTTCGCAACAGCGAGGGGTAAGGAGAGACCTCCAGACGTACGTACCTCCAATTTTTTTCTACACAAGTACCACACGATCTGACTCTAACGTTCCGTTTTAGAAGTTTTGACTCTTAAATTGCTTTATTGTAACATCGTTCACACCCACTTATTTGTTATTTTTGTTTCTGTGAGAGGCCTATGCCGCATCTCGCATGGTCTCATTGTTTACCATAATTACTTGCGACGGTAAATGTATTCTTACTATATGACTCATATTCTATAGCCGACGTATAGTATGACAATTGACAAAACCACAGAAGGAGAACAGACACGTCAGTGACCGGACGGAAGGTCACAAACACACACTTTAATCAAAATTGATCTTGTTTCTCTGTACGTTCTACCTTTCTGCATTCGCTCTCTTTGGTTTTCCGTGTCGGTATATTTATTTGTTGATTCTATACAATTACAGCCTATCGTCTGAAAAACTAAAATAGGCCATACAAATCAAATTGCGTGCTTATGGAATATCGCCTCAGTTGTGCGACTGGATTCGTCATTTCCTGTTAGAGAGGTAACACTTCGTAGTAATAGAAGCAATGTCATCGAGTGAAACAGAAATAATATCCGGCGTTCCCCAAGGAAGTGTTATAGACCCCCTATTGTTCCTGATCTAAATTAATGACATAGGAGACAATCTGAGTAGCCATTGTAAGTAGGCTGTTTATGTTTTCTTATTGGCAACGTTACATAGCGCTCTGTATGAAAATCACTGGATGTGCTGTGTGCAGTCTGTGGCTAGTTTGCATTGTTGTCTGCCATTGTAGTGTTGGGCAGCGGCAGCTGGATGTTAACAGCGCGTAGCGTTGCGCAGTTGGAGGTGAGCCACCAGCAGTGGTGGATGTGGGGAGAGAGATGGCGGAGTTTTGAAATTTGTAATACTGGATATCATGAAGTGCTATATATATTATGACTATTAAGGTAAATACATTGTTTGTTATCTAAAAAAAAACATATAAAACGTCCCCTTTGAACAATTATACATGACTGTGCTTAAACTGACACACAATGTTTTTAGCGCAACGCAATCTGACTTTCAAAAATCCCTACAAAAGAATGGCCCTGACTAACATTAACCTATGCGTTTCACAAATCGCTTACCTCACAAAAATCTTGGTAACTCGAACTACTGCAATACAGCGAGCGCCACTACTGCCAGCTAAATAAAGGATTCAAACTACTGAAGGCACTAACTACTGATAGGCATAGTTAGCAAATGAAAGATTTTGATAGATAACAAACAATGTATTTACCTTAATAGTCATAATATATATAGCACTTCATGATATCCAGTATTACAAATTTCAAAACTCCGCCATCTCTCTCCCCACATCCACCACTGCTGGTGGCTCACCTCCAACTGCGCAACGCTACGCGCTGTTAACATCCAGCTGCCGCTGCCCAACACTACAATAGCAGACAACAATGCAAACTAGCCACAGACTGCACACAGCACAGCCAGTGATTTTCATACAGAGCGCTACGTAACGTTGCCAATAAGAAAACATAAACAGCCTACTTACATACACGGCAGCATTGGTTAAAATAAAGTTTTATGGATGTACTAATATAAATATTTTATGTCTACAGATCCAGTAAATAATAACTTAAAAAAAACGAAGGAGCACAAAAAGACATTTCCCTTCACAGGACATGCATACATAATTTTCTTTTCAACTACATGGTAATATTTTTCGTAGAATAAATTGTGGTGCACCACTTTAATTACATAGACATTAAGATGTGTATAGACATTTCCCTTATATGCATTGTTGTCTTTAGGTTACTATTCTTTCTGCTTGAGCTTTGTTATGTTTAGATATAAGTTATTGCATTTGCTGCTGCTGTTTGCCAGGCATAGTGTTACTGAATTTGACTTTGTGTTACTCTGCTAAGCCAGTTTACTACTGATTTATTTTTCTTGTTAGCTGCACAGTGCCTTATATTAGTTGTAATATTGCAATTGCTTTGCCAATTTGAATTTTTTGTCATTGATGTTTGTGTTAATTGTTTTGTGCTGCTGCATTGCCTCATCCCTTAGTTTAGCATCTGAGCTCAGTAGATTTAAGTTAGCTTAAGAGGGGGTAGCCTATAAGAGAATGAGTTGCGATGAATTTGAAGAAATGCACTGAGAGGCTATACGAGAAAAGTACAGAAAGCAGGTATAAATAGGACTTTTTGGAAATAATGAAGAACGAAGGGAGATCTCCGAGAAGTAAAGAAAGTTTTGTTTGCAAAATACTGCATTAAAACAAACCCTGTCCTTTCCCTTTCTGTTATTCCGCTATGTCTTTGTGTACTCTTGTATATTTGTGTTCTTCCTGTATTTATATGTTTAGCTAATAAGATTTATGTTGTAGAATTTTTCAGATAATATGTTATTTTCTTTGTAAAGATGTTTAGACATTATTTATTCTGTTCTGTTTTAACGCTCATGTGTGAAGTTGATGTTTCGAAAGTTATTCTGATCTTTTATGTGTGTACACATGTCATAATTCCTGTAACACTGGTGTATATGTATATTTCTCTTCTTTTGTAAAGCCTGTGTTACTACAAATGTTATCTGTATTGTTATGTTCTTTAATGATGTATTTTGTACCTTTGTAATTGTATTCTTATGTTATAAAATTGTAATTGACACCAGTTCATCATATGTTAACTTGTAAGTTCCATTTCACTGCACACGTTTCTGTTGGTTATATTAATGCACAATATGTGAGAAGTAGGGACTGTTAGTGTTTGCACGTGTGTTAATAATTCAGCAAGGGACTGGATAACAGCATTGCTGGTTATAAGGACAATTCCAAAAACTTTGTGAGTGCACAAGTGGTGGTTATGGACTTGCTACATTATCTGCAAGACTCTTCAATGGTGATAGTGCACCTGCACAGTCACAACAGATGGCTGCTGGCCGTCTCTACAAGGACTACAGTGGGTCTGCATCTTTGATGGCCCACCATTACCATTATTTCTACAAGGGCTGCAGTGGGTCTGCACCTCTGGTGGCCCACCAATACCGTAATCTCTACCAGGACTACAGTGGGTCTACTCTGTGATGACCTACGTACCAACATTCTTCAAACCTTCGACTGACTCTGCGGTGGGTTTGTTCTGTTGTGGCCCATTACCTGTCTGCATGTCAAGAGTCAGCACTGTCTTTTCGTTGGAAGGACAACACTACTTCTTCAAGACTGCATGGAAATCCACTACTTACGTGTGCATTTTCTTCTACTGCTCAGACTTTGAGAAAAACACTGCTATTTTACTGTAATGAACGATCAGGACTGTCTTTATGGACTGTAAGAAAATTTTAGCTTTTGACCAACATTGTATCAATAAGTGTGTGCCTTTGATTTCTTTGTTATTGTAATTATGAAAAACTTTATCAAATCATTATTGGCCACTGCCCAAAACAATTTGTAAAATTTTTTGTGGAGAGCATGGGGGCTATGTAAGTAGGCTGTTTATGTTTTCTTATTGGCAACGTTACGTAGCGCTCTGTATGAAAATCACTGGCTGTGCTGTGTGCAGTCTGTGGCTAGTTTGCATTGTTGTCTGCCATTGTAGTGTTGGGCAGCGGCAGCTGGATGTTAACAGCGCGTAGCGTTGCGCAGTTGGAGGTGAGCCACCAGCAGTGGTGGATGTGGGGAGAGAGATGGCGGAGTTTTGAAATTTGTAATACTGGATATCATGAAGTGCTATATATATTATGACTATTAAGGTAAATACATTGTTTGTTATCTATCAAAATCTTTCATTTGCTAACTATGCCTATCAGTAGTTAGTGCCTTCAGTAGTTTGAATCCTTTATTTAGCTGGCAGTAGTGGCGCTCGCTGTATTGCAGTAGTTCGAGTTACCAAGATTTTTGTGAGGTAAGCGATTTGTGAAACGCATAGGTTAATGTTAGTCAGGGCCATTCTTTTGTAGGGATTTTTGAAAGTCAGATTGCGTTGCGCTAAAAACATTGTGTGTCAGTTTAAGCATAGTCATGTATAATTGTTCAAAGGGGACGTTTTATACCATCTTAGATTGTTTGCAGATGATGCTGTCATTTACCGTCTTGTAAAGTCATCAGATGATCAAAACGAATTTCAAAATGATTTAGATAAGTTATCTGTATGGTGCGAAAAGTGGCGATTGAAAAAAGAAAAGTGTGTAGTTATTCACATGAGCACTAAAATAAATCCGCTAAGTTTCGATTACGCGATAGGTTACACAAATCTGAAGGCTGTAAAATCAACTAAATACCTAGGTATTACAATTAAAAATAACCTAAATTGGAACGAGAGACTGCTTACACGACGCTTGTCCGCCGTATTCTGGAGTATTGCTGTGCAGTGTGGGATCTGCATCATGTGGGACTGACGGATGACATCGAAAAAGTACAAAGAATGGCAGTTCGTTTTGCACTATCACGAAATAGGGGAGATAGTGCCACAGACAAGATACGTGAATTGGAGTGGGAATCATTAAAGCAAAGGGCGTTTTTCCGTGCGACGGGATCTTCTCATGAAATTTCAATCACCAGTTTTCTCCTCCGATTGCGGAAACATTCTGTTGGTACCCACCTACACAGGGAGAAATGATCATCACGATAAAATAAGAGAAATCAGGGCTCGCATAGAAAAATTTAAGTGCTCGTTTTTCCCGCACGCCGTTCGAGGGTGGAACTGCAGAAAAATGGAAATGAGCGTGTGGCATCGTTGGCCGGGAGGTCCCATCCGGGGAAGATCGGCCGCCAAGTGCAAGTCTTTAGTCGACGTTACATTGGGGGACTTGGGCGCCAGTGATGAGGATGAAATTATGACGAGGACAACGCAACACCTAGTCTCCGAGCGGAGAAGAACGTCCATCCCAGCCGGGAATCGAACCCCGGCCCTCTTATATGGCAAGCGAGCATGTTACCATCCAGGTAAGCAGACGGACTGGAACGGCAGAGAGACAGCTTAGATGTAGACGTAGAAATCACATTTTATCGGATAATAATAAATTTAGAATGTTAATTATTTCTTTCTGATACATATTTAAAAAAAAACTACTTCTGCTACTACACAACTACAATAAAATCACTAACCAGTCAACCCTCTGCTAATACTACTGTTATCACTACAGCGTCTATTCAGTTTTATTTATTTTGGTCGATTTAATCTGTAGATCGGTGTTTCCGTTGTTGGATTCACCCTCACACTAACACTACCCCGGTCAACAGCCATTGTCTGCTGCATTCCTCGGGTGTCGGGCATCATGTCAGCAAACTTTCCACTGTGACTAGAAATTCTACCATTCACTGTTACGTCTGAAAGTGCATTTTTCGATGACCATTTGCACCAACAAATGTAAATGCTTTAGAAACTGTTTCATTCGGTGGCCGCCGACATCGGTTATCTTTAATCCATCTGTAGAGTTCGTTGACTAGCCGGGATGGCAGCAGGCTGCCGTGTGGTTGAATGCCTCGTGAAGCCTTCCGTGACCGTCCTGGATAGTGCGGCTGTAGTATCGTCCAAGACGCGCCAGGTCGACTCGCTCCTTAGTGCTGCTTCGGGATCCAAGATCCTTAGTACCTGACATGCATTATGCGCCGCACCTCCGTAGAGAAAACAGTCTCACGATGTGTGTTCTGGCGTGCCCCCACTACAGCTAACTTACGAGTGTCTTTTGATTTTGTATAGATACCTAGCATACGGACCATAGCCAGTCACATAATATATCAATCCACTCGACGTGTTAGGAAATCTCACTCTTAGTCTCTGTCTATGTTTGGAGGAAATTCATATGTTCTCCCGCTTCTGCCTGAAGTGTTCCATTCAATTTGCGACAGTTATAATACGCGATCTTTTATTAACATTTTCGTACTGCCCTCCTTTCCAAGCATCCTTCGTATTTGTTCAAACAAATTTCGGGCTTGCAGCCGGTCGTTATTCAATACTTCGCACGATATTTCAACTGGGCACCTGCCAGTCATCTTCAGGTGAGCCGTCGCAGACTGGCGGTAACGTTTTTTTTTTTTTCCTTTATTGAATTTCAATTCCCCCCGAAGGGGGCGGGCTGGCAGCAGCTGACTACGCCGCTCTGCAGCCTACAGAATTTGTGTTAAAAAGAGGAAGATAATAAAAAATAACAGTCGGCGATAAAATCGGTGACTTAAAGGTAAAATGGCAGAAAATTCTAGAACTTAAAACATAAAACACATGGGTGATGATGCTAAGATAATACACAAGAAGCAGAAAAATAACAGACAGACAGTTAAAAAAAAAAAAAAACACGGCGACAGTCTGGTTTCTGTTCGCAAGGTATAAAATGCACACCCAGCGACAGCATGATTTCTGTTCGCAACACTGTGGAAAGACGCACAACACTGAACACTCACTTAAACACGGCACTAAAAAGTTGGCACAAATATGACATACCACAGCCGAGAGCAGGTGGGGGGAAACTGGACAGATGATGAAGAAAATAAAATAGGGGGGAAGGAGAAGAAAAGTGAAGGGTGGGAGGGGGGAAAGAAGCCAATGGAGAAGACCCATAAGAGGGGTGGGGGGTGCTGAGCAGACGTGCCAGGGAGTGGGGAAGGCAGAGGAGGGGAATGCAAAAGGACTCGGGGGGTGGGGGAGGAGAAGGGACACAGGGGGAGGTTGGGCGGGGAGAAACACAGGATGGAAGGGGGGAGGAAGAGGGAGCCCAGGGAAAGGTCGGAGGAAAGGAGGGGGGTGAGGATCAGAGTTGATAGGAGGGATAAATGGATGGAGAGAGGGCATCATCCGGGAGGGGGAGTTGACGGAAGCCA
Source organism: Schistocerca nitens (assembly GCF_023898315.1). Taxonomy (NCBI): domain Eukaryota; kingdom Metazoa; phylum Arthropoda; class Insecta; order Orthoptera; family Acrididae; genus Schistocerca; species Schistocerca nitens. The sequence continues at coordinate 845,875,929 of NC_064617.1, forward strand.
CCTTGGGAAAGGAGATGGAGGGTGTAGAGATGGAGGGTAGGGGGGACACAACGGTGAAGACGTGGCAGGGGGCGGGGATGGGAGAGGAGAGGAGCAACCAGGGGGTGAGGGGGTTCAAGACGGCGGAAGGTGTAGAGGATGCGGATATGTTCGAGGAATAGGAGCAGATGGGGGAAAGGAATGAGATCATAGAGGATCCGCGTGGGGGACGGGAGGCGGATACGGAAGGCGAGGCAGAGTGCATGACGCTCAAGGATCTGGAGGGACTGATAGAATTTGGGGGGGGGCAGATATCCAGGCAGGACTGGCATAACAGAGGATGGGACGGATTAAGGATTTGTAGGTGTGGAGGATGGTAGAGGGGTGGGCGGTAACGTCCTCCGCACCGCAATATATAGCGTACTGTAACTATTCTGCGCATGCGTCGAAAACTTGATAGTTGAACCAACACTGCCCGCCAGCAGCGCCCTCGCTGGTGGAATAGCGGAACTCAGTCGCCCTCTGCGTTGCTGTTTGCCACGGCCGTCGACGCACTCTGTCGTCTTCGATTTGAGCAAATCGTGGAGATGATGGGATTCCATGCACTGTCCAGCTGGTAGCCGCTGTCACAGTTTAACAGATTTTCCGCCAGTCGTATTTCTACGGATTCTTTAATAATGGAGTCCCAGAAAGACGTTGCTGTGGACAAAATCAATGTTTTCTCATACTCCATTGAATGTCCAGTAGAAATACAATGTTCAGCAATAGCGGACTTGCTTGGCTGCAAAAGGCGGGTGTAACGTTGATGTTCAGTGCAGCGTTCGTTCACGGTGCGTGTGGTTTGACCTATGTAAGCCATACCACATTGGCACGGTATCTTGTAAATTCCGGCCTTTCGTAGTAACAGATTGTCCTTAACTGATCCCACAAGGTCCGCAATCTTCGATGGTGGGCGGAAAACCACTTGTACCTGAAATTTTCGGAGGATTCTTGCTATTTTAAACGAAAGGAAGAAAAGCTAAGAGTGTTCCGGCATGTTCTCCGCTTTATTCACTTTTAGTCCCCTGTTAATCTGCCGGATGGAATACCCATTTTCGCTGAATACTGTCTTTAGATGGGCGAGTTCTTGAGATAAGCTGTCTAGATCTGAGACAGTATGAGCTCTATGAACAAGCGTTTTAAGCAAACTCATGGTTTGCGATGGGTGATGGCAACTCGATGCTTGCAGGTACAAATCAGTATGAGTGGGTTTTCGGTAAACTGAATGCCCTAGAGAACCATCATTCCTCCTTCGAACCAGGACATCCAAGATAGGCAAACAACCATCTTTCTCTGTTTCCATGGTGAACAGGATGTTGCTATGAATGGAGTTGAGGTGATGTAGAAACTCCATTAATTTATCTTCTCCATGAGGCCACACTATGAAAGTGTCATCCACATACCGCCAAAAAACTGTTGGCTTCAGGGCAGCTCATTCAAGCGCTCTCTCTTCAAAATCCTCCGTAAAAAGGTTGGCGACCAAAGGAGACAGGGGGCTACCCATGGCGACACCGTCAGTCTGTTCAAAATATTCTTGATTAAACATAAAATAAGTTGAGGAAAGTGCGTGCCTGAACAAAGCAGTGATATCAACAGGAAACATGTTACCAATCAGTGTCAAAGAATCTGCGAGAGGAACTTTTGTAAAAAGTGAGACCACATCAAAACTTACTAGAAGGTCTACACTGCTAAGACGAAGAGCCCCCAGTCTATTGATAAAATCAGCTGAGTTTCGTATGTGATGTGCGCACTTGCCTACGAAAGGTCTCAGTAAGGAAGCGAGATGTTTAGCTAAATCATATGTAGGAGCTCCAATGTTGCTCACTATTTGGACGCAGAGGAAGACCCTCTTTATGAATCTTTGGAAGGCCATACAGTCTTGGAGGTACACAACCATGTGGTTTTAACCTCTTGATGGTCTCTTGCGGTAAGGAGGAGGAATTTAATAGTGCTGAAGTTTTTCGTTGCACACGTCCTGTAGGATCGTAATCAATCCTCCTATAGGTAGAGTCACTTAGCAGACCATACATCTTATCTTTATACACACCACGAGGTAACAAAACAGTTGCATTACCTTTGTCAGCTTTCAATACCACTACGTCAGGGTCCTCTCTCAGATTTTGTAATGCAGCCCTTTCTGCAGAGGTTAAATTACTGCGTTGAGTAGGAGCCTTCAACAGAGCACGGCATGTTTCCCTTCTTATTTCGTCTGCGGCATCCAAAGGAAGACGTCGTACAGCTTCTTCAACACCACTCAAAATACTTATTAATGGCGGTGCTGTAGGTGTAGGTGCAAAATTGAGTCCCTTGCTTAATACAGACAGCGTAGCGTCGTCCAAATTCTTCTCCGTGAGATTGACAACGGAACGTCGTACCATTATCCCTTCTGGCGACGGCTTCTGTGGCAACAGTCGATCAAATTTTGATATCTGCCGACAATTAGCATCATTGTGGATACACTCGAACTTGGCCGAAGTCACTCCATCAACCCAGTCCCATGATACAGGAGAAAGATACCTTGCAACCTTCAGATGTAACTGGTAAAGTTCTGCTGAAACAGCAACTGGCAGGTGCCCAGTTGAAATATCGTGCGAAGTATTGAACGACGACCGGCTGCAAGCCCGAAATTTGTTTGAACAGTCAATTCGCCGGGAAAATTTTAAAATTCACATCCTTCGTATTTGTATTTGACTGTCTTCCTTTAGCCAGTAAGGAGTTCCTCTTTTCCTAATTTCCTAATCAAGTGGTCATATTCCTAGAATTACTAACAGTTCGTTAGTCGAGATAGTGCTGTGGCACCCGTTTATCTTGGTAGCAGTCCTCGTTGAACTCTTCTTACTAATGAGGCTGGCTTCACTAGCTGCAATCTATGAGCCCAAACACCCACATCATATCCTACAACTGACGGTAATACATATCGGTGGTATGCTCTGATTGTTTCAAAGGGAAGCCGAAATTGCCTATTTACAATGGTTATAATTTTATTCATCGCATTTTTTATCTTTTCTGTCAGCATAGGCCAGCGCACCGATGTTTTAAATTCCCATACACAGCGATGCTCGTTGCGTTTATGTAATGTCGAAATATAGGCGTTTACCGAGGCCGTTACCTGACGCATTCACGTAAGTTTTTAATCTAAAGATGTCTAACACTTAGTCTCCGCAGCGCGGGATTAGCCGAGCGGTCTCAAGCGCTGCAGTCATGGACTGTGCAGTTGGTCCCGGCGGATGTTCGAGTCCTGCCTCGGGCATGGGTGTGTGTGTTTGTCCTTAGGATAATTTAGGTTAAGTAGTGTGTAAGGTTTGGGACTGATGACCTTAGCAGTTAAGTCCCATAAGATTTCACACCCATTTGAACAACTTAGTTTCCCTAGATCATCACAAACAGTGGCCGTAACCAGTGTGTAGAGAGTGTACTAGTATTGCGCTGCGTAATTGTTATGGAGCTCTACGGAAATGAAGAAAGGGGTAGGATGGGTACAGTGTCTTGATATTTTCCGTCAAAAAGATCACGGATTACGACCAGTATTATTTTCTACAACGATACTGCCATTGGGCATTCAGCGCTCGTTTGGTAACAGATTTGTTAAGAGTTTTTAGTGCAGAAAGAAATTTTATTAAAATGCAATGAAGTAATTTTTCTGGACCAAAATAAAATTAGCTAACTACAAAACCACAGACGCTTAAAAATAGGTTTGTTGTTTCATAATTACGGGAAAACATTTGACAAGACCACCGGACGATTTATGCTCCGTACTGTTAACGATTAAAATGTTTCACTGGTGGTCTCTTGCAAAAAAACGGAGCAAATTGCGCGGTCGCTCTCTTAATTACATTCATAATGCCCTATTTGTATTTTTGCCCGAGCTTTTTCAATTCATTTTTTTGTTTTTAAATAGGACAATTTTATAGTGATTTGCTCTGGTGATTTTCCGAATGACCTGCGTAAAATTTGATTAGCGGCCGCGTTATTACTTCCGATTGGGGACGCGTAATTGGTTTAACGGGCAGCACGGCAGTCATACGGGGGGGAAGCACGCTGCCCGGGGCGACCTTGCCCCCCCTCCCCCTACCCCTCCCAATCCCGTCCTCTCACCCCCGCAGTCTCCCGCCCCCTCATCGCCATCAATATTACAGAGCGAACGGGGCCAGCGAAGCTGAGGACAGTCGGGAAGCAGAAGCTTAGCAGGGTCTGCAAGACGGCTGAGGTGGTGTGGAGGGAGGAAGGGAGGGTCAGTGGCGTCGTAAAGCGGGGGCGCCCGCTACTCAGCCGCGATTACAGCAGGCGGTCCGGCGCCATCGCCGCAGACACTCTGGACCGCCGTAAAAACACTACAGGAGGGGGCGGAGGACACGCAGTCTCACGGCGCTTGTGGCCACGCCTGACTTTCGCACGAGACACGCCATGGCAGTGGAGCAAAACCCTGTGGACCGCCGGCCGCGGTGGCGCTGCAGTCCGGAACCGAGGGACTGCTACGGTCGCAGGTTCGAATCCTGCCTCGGGCATGGGTGTGTGTGATGTCCTTAGGTTAGTTAGGTTTAAGTAGTTCTAAGTTCTATGGGACTTATGACCTAGTCAACTTATGACCCATAGTGCTCAGAGCCATGTGAACCATTTTGAACCCTGTGGACCCCTATACATCGAGGCGACGAAAGTTACACGATAACGCTATGCGCATATACAGGTGGCGGCAGTATTGCCTAACAAAGCTACACTACTGGCCATTACAATTGCTACACCACGAAGATGACGTGCTACAGACGAGAAATTTAACCGGCAGGAAGAAGATGCAGTGATACGCAAATTATTAGCTTTTCAGAGCATTCACACAAGGTTGGCGCCGGTGGCTACACCTACAACGTGCCGACATGAGGAAAGTTTCCAACCGATTTCTCATACACAAACAGCAGTTGCCTGGTGAAACGTTGTTGTGTAAGGAGCAGAAATGCGTACCATCACGTTTCCGACTTTGATAAAGGTCGGATTGTAGCCTATCGCGATTGCGGTTTATCGTATCGCGGCATTGCTGCTCGCGTTGGTCGAGATCGAATGACTGTTAGCAGAATATGGAATCGGAGGGTTCAGGAGGGTAATACGGAACGCCGTGCTCGATCCCAACGGCCTCTTATCACTAGCAGACGAGATGACAGGCACCTTATCCGCATGGCTGTAACGGATCGTGCAGCCACGTCTCGATCCCCGAGTCAACAGATGGGGACGTCTGCAAGACAACAACCATCTGCACGAACAGTTCGACGACGTTTGGAGCAGAAGGGGCTAACAGCTCGGAGATCACGGCTCCGGTTACCCTTGACGCTGTGTCACAGACAGGAGCGCCTGCGATGGTGTACTCAACGACGAACCTGGGTGCACGAATACAGGTTCTGTTTACAGCATCATGATGGTCGCATCCGTGTTTGGCGACATCGCGGCGAACGCACATTGGAAGCGTGTATTCGTCATCGCCATACTGGCGTATCACCCGGCGTGATGGTATGGGGTGCCATTGGTTACACGTCTCGCTCACTTCTTGTTCGCATAGGCGGCACTTTGAACAGTGGACGTTACATTTCGGATGTGTTACGACCCGTGGCTCCACCCTTCATTCTCCCCTGCGAAACCCTACATTTCAGCAGGATAATGCACGACCGCATGTTGCAGGTCCTGTACGGGCCTTTCTGGATACAGAAAATGTTCGACTGCTGCCCTGGCCAGCACATGCTCCAGATCTCTCACCAACTGAAAATGTCTGGTCAATGGTGGCCGAGCCTGGATCGTCACAATACGCCAGTCACTACTCTTGATTATCTGTTTTTATCGTGTTGAAGCTGCATGGGCAGCTGTACCTGTACACGCCATCCAAGCTCTGGTTGACTCAATGCCCAGGCGTATCAAGGCCGTTATTACGGCCAGAGGTGGTTGTTCTGGGTACTGATTTCTCAGGATCTATGCACCCAAATTGCGTGAAAGGGTAATCACATGTCTGTTCTAGTATAATATATTTGTCCAATGAATACCCGTTTATCATCTGCATTTGTTCTTGGTGTAGCAATTTCAATGGCCAGTAGTGTATAAAAGGGCAGTGCATTGGAGGAGCTGTCATTCGTACTCTGGTGATTCATGTGAAAAGGTTTCTGACGTGATTACTGCCTCTCGGACGGGAATTAACAGACTGCGAACGTGCGATGGTAGTTGGAGCTAGACGCATGGGACATTCCATTTCGGACGTCGTTTCGGAATTCAATATTTCGAGATCCATAGTGGCAAGAGTGTGCTGAGAAAACCGCATTTTGCGGGTGCGACGTGTAGACGCCTTCAAGATCGTGAACCCGGGCAACATCCTTCAAGAAAAGGACGACGAAAAGTTTACACAAACGACGACCGTGCTGGATCAGCGATGTCTCACGGTCTCCACCGGCAGCAGCGTAAAAAAAACAAAAATGGCCTTTTTAAACGCCAACTCACAAGACACTTTGGCTCCAAATTAAAGATCTTGCAAATCAATGTAGATGGAATCTACTGATACAAATGCGAATACTTAAGTAGTTTGGCAACTCATAGTACCATTGACATAATACTTTTTCAATAAAATCACCAACCACCAGAAGCTTCTGAAGCAAGATTTACTATCACACGTTTGCTGATAGCACACATACCATGTACTAACCATGTATCAGATGCATACATCTGGAACGCTCTGTGACTATAGAATAATTAAAGAAGAACAGCAACATGGCGTTGACACAATAGCTGTCGAAGGTAATGGTGTAATTGTCATGACTACTTACAAACCACCCAAAACAAGCAAGGTAAATTCTGTACTTCCAACGTTCCCTCACCGTTGTATATATAGCCGTCACACTAACTGGGTTTAAAGCAACACCGATGAAAACGGTCAAAAACTAGCCCAGTGGATAGAAACAGAAGATCTACATCTGAGCTACAGTTCCAACCACCTGAAAACTTTCCGATCCGCGGGATGGAACACAAACACCAACCCATATTTATGTATGGTTAGTAAGGACATTAATAACATCCCTCTATCCCATACACAGAACGTATTACAGAACTTCCCAAACAGTCAACACAGGGCTGCGCTAGTCACCGTGGGTGTAGAATTCCCCCTAGTAAATTCCATCAGGAAGCTACGATGGAACTTTAACAAAGCAAACTGGCAGCAGTACATCAAAGAAATTGAAGACAATATTGGATGGATCAGACCTAAAGTAGAAAACTACAAACGATTTATCGTGATGATAATCAGTGCTGCTAAGAGAAACATACCCCGAGACTATCGTAAGGAGTAGATACCATACTGGGACGAAGTCACTGAAAACCTATACCAAGAACACAGCGAGGGCGGTGATAACGAGAAGTGAAAACAAATACTAGGACATTAACATCAGAGCTGAACTTTAGCCACTCCAGCAGATAGTCATGGTCCCTACTAAGGAGGTTGGGCTCTGCTTCTTCTAAAACCATTAGTGAACCAACCTTATGGTCCTTACAGATAGCACAGCACATTAAACAACGAGCTGAAAATGTTCCTCTGGACCGAACAGCTGCAGCTGAAGTAAAAAAAAGAGTTAGACGAAATGGCCAAAAATCAGCAACCTCGCCCCTATTACTCGAACACCTTCACAAATTTAGAAATAAAAGAAGCCATTAGGAGTCTCAAAAATAGGGAAGTCGCTGGCACTGACGGGATCTTTCCAGGATTCATGAAACACCTAACGAAGAACGGCGCAACTTGGCTACGAGATTTCTTTAACAACATTCTCAACACTGGGAAGATCCCACAACAGTTAAAAATAGCTCACACTGTAGCAATACTCTAACCAGGTAAACCACCCAAATATCCAATAAGCTATCGCCCAATGGCATTACTGAGCGTAAACTACAAATTGCTGGAACGACTCATACACAACCGTATCTATAAGGCCATAGATGAAGTGATGCAACCATTCCGGGCAGGCTTCTGCAATAACTGTAGCTGCTGCAAGCAACTACTGGTTCTGACATCATACACAGAAGCTAGCTTTCAAAGAGGACTGAAAACATCAGTGGAATTCGTGGACTTGACAGCTGCCTACGATACCATCTGCCTGGATGGCCATGCTGAAACTGAAGAAAACGATCCCATGCCCTCGGCTCACGACTATCCTGAAGAATATGCTCACCAATCGCAACTTTAAAGTGACAATTGGAATGCACGTCAATAACTCTTTTAAGATCAAGAATGAACTATCTCAAGGCTCAGTCCTAGCACCACTACTATTCAACCTCTACACCAGCGATATGCCTTACACAGTGAGCAAAAAATTCGGATACGCTGACGACCTGGCCACAGCAGTGCAAATCAAATCTCTCGAACAAGGGGCAATGACTTTAACGGATGACCTTGAATTCTTAACAAATATTACAGAAGAAGGCGTCTGCACCCAAACCATTCTAAGACAGAAGTCTGCGTTTTTCACCTCAACAATAAAGCCTTAATGAAAGGCTGGCTGTGTTATTTGACGAACAGAGGGTGAAACACAACTTCCATCGTAAATATTCGGGCGTAACACTGGGCAGGACCCTAACCTACAAAGAAGACCTTAAAACGTTTAGTGAGAAGATCAAAACACAGAATAATATTCATCAATAAACACTTACGGGCTAAGTTGCCGTGGTCGATCTGTAAAACTTCTTCTCCCTGACGTTTCGTTCTCAACTACGGAGAACATCTTCGGAGGTGCTCACCTCCGAAGATGTTCTCCGTAGTTGAGAACGAAACGTCAGGGAGAAGAAGTTTTACAGATCGACCACGGCAACTTAGCCCGGAAGTGTTTATTGATGAAGACGCCGGCCCTGAAAGCCTACATGGAATGACAGAATAATATTATTAGGAAATTGGCGGGTATTTTCTGGGGTGCAGATGCATCAACTCTACGAACAGCAGCAACATCATTAGCCTACACCAGTGCAGAATACTGTGCTCTTGTCTAGCAGAGAAGTCTCCATACCAACATAGTGGACGAGCAGCTTCAAGATGCTATGAGTATTATCACTGGGACATTGAAATCTACCCCAATACCATGGCTCTCTGTCATCGCCAAAATAGCACCGCTAAAACTAAGATGGCAAGAAACATCTAATAAATAATGGGAAAAAATAACACAAATAGATGAAGCGAAATGCCTACCTATTCAAGACGTTATTATAAATTTACCAAATCACCAATTGAAGTTACGAAACCCGATATGGAGTAATTGCTACCTAAGAGGAGAGGATAGCTTATACCTTACAGACGCTTGGAAAAAGGAATGGGAGAACTCGGTCAGTAATTATCACCTTATAACTGACCCCTCAAAAGCACTAAAAGATTTCGACTTTGCTAAGAAAGGGTTAAGCTCAACCGTACCCGAAGTGGCCACACTAGATGCAAGGCCACGGTCTATAAATGGGGATTCGTGCATAACCCAAGCTGTGACTGTGGGGCACCTGAGCAAACTCTGGATCAAATCACAAAAGTGTGCCCTACTAGGAAATTCAGTGGATCAGAAGAGTACTTGACAGAAGCCACACCTCGAGCTATGAAGTGGATCCAAGACCTGGACATCGATATGCAACCAATAGCTTCTGGTCTCACATGATACAAGTCACATTTCTGTATATCACATCACGTTGACCACTTGCATGTATAAGAAAAATTTATTCACTAGTTCATTGTTTTAAATGTATTGGAAACTGAGCCATGTCACCAGGTCACAATTGTTGTCGACTGGTTTGAAGAACATTCTGGAGAATTCGAGCGAATGATTTGGTCCGACATGAACGCCATCGAACATTTATGGGACGTAATCGTGTTGTCAGTTCGTTCACAAAACCGAACACCGGCAACACTTTCGCAATTATGGACGGCTATAGAGGGAGCATGGCTCAATATTTCTGCAGGGGACTTCCAACGACTTGTTGAACCTGTGCTATGTCGAGTTGCTGCACTAAGCTGGGCAAAAGGAGGTCCGACACGGTATTAGGAGGCACCCCAAGATGTTTGTCACCTTAGTGCATATCGAGGTGACTTCTTGTCTTGCGAATACAATGGTTTAATTTGTCGTCAACGCTCTGCATAATCTTTAGTCTTTCTTAGGTGGCCTGAGAACACAGCAGCTGTTTTCGAAAATATGAGTCATCAAGGAAACTGCAGCAGGTAATGTTTTTTGTGCGAACGATGTATTTAAACGTCACCTGCATAGCGGCCGTCAAGATTTATTCTTTTTTACATACTTTCTACTCGTAATCTCTACATATAAAAGGTGCTATCCCGACTAAGTGACTCACTCACTGACCCATCATCGTTCAGCCCAAACCACTAAGGACACAAAATTGAAAGTTGCAGAGGGTATTGACCTTACACTATAGGCGTCGTTTAAGAAGGTGAAGCATTACTTTTGTTTCGCTTTATTTCATTACTTTTAAGTAATAATAGTTTTGATATCGATAACTGTGGTAGCAATAAGCATTTTGAATCTTTAATTTATATACTTCGCCTGGTGAAGGAGAAGCTGCTCTCTCTTATTTTTTGTTTTGTTTTACATGTCACATTCCCTTTTCTCCTTTTTTTCTCCTTTCTTGTGTGTGATCTGTATGAGAATGAGTATAGGTTGAATTTAGCGGGATAAGGGCGGACCAGTGGCAGGAAAAGTAGTGTAGAGGCAATATCAACTTGGTGAGCAAGTTCAGCAAAGAGAAGGTAGCACCAAAGATATCCTAGCTTAAGAGTAAGGGTCGTCAGGTTGGTCACGGAGGTGGTCGTCGTACGCACACCACTGTAGTTTGACCGAGAGAACTGCAGACGGCGAGCACGCTATGCCCTAGTCTAGCGGGAAATGGCAAGATGAGCGGACGCAGCCGGGTGCAGTTCTTCATATTTGGGTAACAAAAGAAGGTAACGGAATGTATTATTTCGTCTTGGGGTACGCGAATGATGTGGGTATCAAGCTTAATTTTTGTCAGTAAAATTTTTAATTTCAGGTTAATTATCATGACTTTGCTGGAATACATGACAGAAAGTAAGGACTTAGTCGTGAGTGGACCTGGGGTGTAAACCTTCAGTTCACGCCGTTTCTTCGTTTGCTAGGAGCTTTTACTTGTTGCTCATTTACACAAAACTTTTTTCTGTTGCCGTAACAGTACAATTTTGAATTTTGGCACATTAGTTAGATAATTTCAGGCCTTTCGTTTGTATGATGTATTGTATTGCATTGAACCGGGGACCTAGAAACGACGGAAGGGCTTCGTCCCCGCTGTAGCCATCAGTAGTTCACAACCCCACAACAGGCTGCAATGCGCCCCCCCCCCCCCCCCACTCCGCGAATGTCTCCTACCAGACGAGTGTAACCCCAAATGTTTGCGTGATAGAGCAATTATGGTGTACGCGTACGTGGAGACAGTGTGTGTACAGCAATCGCCGACATAGTGTAACTGAGGCGGAATAAGGCGAATCAGCCCGCATTCGCCGAGGCAGACGAAAAACCGCCCTAAAAACCATCCACAGCCCACCCGGAGAGCACTGCGTTAAATGGTTCAAATGGCTCCGAGCACTATGGGACTTAACATCTGAGGTCGTCAGTCCCCTAGAACTTAGAACTACGTAAACCTAATTGACCTAAGAACATCACAAACATCCATGCCCGAGGCAGGATTCGAACCTGCGACTGTAGCGGTCTCGCGGTTACAGACTGAAGCGCCTAGAACCGCTCGGCCACCACGGCTGGCGCACTGCGTTAGACCGCGCGGCTAGCCGGGCGAGCTTTTTATAAGACGTACTTGAGCACATGTTTGCAACATTTGTTGGATGCCTACTAATTGTGATTAAACTGTAATATTTGTGTTCTAAACTCAGTTAAAGCCTGTAGTCACAACTACAGTAATTTTGTGGGGTAATTTGATTTAATTTTTAGTGTTTCGTTCATGATTTGTGACTGAGTACGTGTTCGCGCCTTTTGCCTTACGTTGGCCTATTTTGTCAGGGGCTGTGTTTTATTGTTACCCCATTTAATTAAAAGTAAAGTAAATTCAAAATCTTTCACGGAGCAGTAATTTTTTGTGGGAATATTAGTTTCTTTGTGCAGTTTTCTTTGTGTGTTGCGTTCAACCATACAGCACGTGGGTGTCCTCTCTTACATTATATAGCGTATACTGCTATCTAATTTTGGTGTTAAGGCTCCTGGAAACTTAATCATTCTCATGATGTCAGACAGATTTATCGTGAGAATTTTTATTGTTTTTATAGTTTTCTTTGTGCCTTGTGTACGACCACATGTGTTACTTACGTTACACGAAAGTTAAGGTGCCCTTAATGCAACTCTATGCAAAGAGATGTAGTGTCGGTCCATATAATTTAAGTTTCAATAACAGTCACTGATTCATTTTAGCCAGACAGCTTAGTAATTTTAGAAACTGTTTAGAAGTGAACCGTGTGTGTTCAAGCATTCCACCCATCTGATATCTTCCCCTCACTTTTTACTGTTTTAATAACTTTTCTGCATTAAAGTAATCTCTGATATCAGATCTTGCCCAATTTTTGTGGTAAAACTAGCAGTAATACTTGTTCCACTGCCTGGATTTAGCTATGTACACACATGTTGCACCAGTGTTAAGAAATAGGCATTGCACTGTTGAGTTCCGGAAGTAAATTCCGTATCTGTTGCTTAATTATAGGTTTCAGTCTACTGGTAGTGAACCAGACAGTTAATTAATAGGCGTGCACTTGATAACTTTGCAGAGATTCGCTCACCACTTTCAAGTAGATCTCTGTCCACGCCCTACATTGTTCTAATTGCATGTGCACGACTTTGAATTGGTGTGTTCAGGGTGGTTGAGTGAATCCTTCATTTTCCTTTCCATTATTTTCCAAGAGAAAGAACATGTGACCATAATCATGTACTTAGTGAGACCGTTGCTGCAACTGTATCGTCAAGGTAATTTAAAATGTTCCATAGAAAGCATTACAAATTTTGCATCGACTGTTATGCCAGTTTTAGGATAAATAAATGTAAATTATCAGCAAACTACATTTGGTCAGTTGCCCAACTTCCCCCTCCTTTGCCTAATTCTAACGAATCTTATTTCACCCAGAATTTAAATGACTGGCATAAGTATTGAATTAATAGTTGCAACAGAGTTCAATGAATAAGTTAATGAACGAACCTATGCCAATCGCAATGATAATATTACAAGCTCCCGCTACATTTATGTTTTGCTTCATGGTATCTCGCCCTACTAATGTCATCAACTGCGCTTGTAATTAATTCATTTAAAAAAATTTGGTAAAAAGTCGATGTTGACCTCCGTTTCTCGGCTGTTTGCCTAGAGCAACTGAAATAGAGTTTTTAACCATGAAGTAAAATGCATAGCGCGACTAGAAGCCAGCCTATAAAGAAAATGTCATTGAGTCATGTGTATAGAAGAACCAGACGGTAATATTACGAAGGACTGTTTGAAATTCCATTCCTAAGGGGTGCAAATCGGATGAAAAGTTTTTGAGAATACGTCGCTGTTATGGCAATTCTGAGGCTAGACCTACGAAAATTGGTATTTGGTTTCTTGGGCAGAAATAAAGAAATATGTGTTTCATTAATTTTGGAAATTTAAGCGCTGTGGGGGAGAAATAGTAGGTGAAAGTTGTTTTTGAAAATAACCCATTATTAAAGAACTACTAAAGTTACATATATGAAGATTGGTATTTGAGTTCACAGTCCCAAATAAGGAAATACATTTTTCAGTTTTTTTGCAAATTCAATAGTGGAGGAAGTGTGTTATGAAAATATTTAATTATGAAAGCATTTTTGAAGCTAAATACATTAAAATTTGAATTTGGCTTCTCAGTTAGATATAAAAAATACGTATTTCACTGTTTTTGGAAATTCAGCTACTAAGTGGATGATATAGGAACTGAAACTTCACACGGAAATATATCTTTACGCAATCATTTTTGAAGCCAAATCTATTAAAATTTGTATGTAGCTTCTCTGTTGGATATTAAAAAATATGTTTTTCACTGTTTTTCGAAATTCAACTCCTAAGAGCATGAAATAGGGCTATCATCACCCAGCCAAAGCTGCTAAGGATAGAAACTTGAAATTTGGAGACGGTGTTGATATTACACTGTACGCATAGTTTAAGAAGAGATTGTTCGAAATTTCACTCCTAAGGGGAAAAATAAGGGATGAAAAGTTTTATGGAATTATTTCATGATGAAAGCAGTTTCAAAGCTAAATCTATGAAAATTTGTATTTGGTTTCTCTGTTAGAAATGAAAAAAAGTGTATGTTTTACTGGTTTTTAGGGGACGAAAGTTTCTATGGAGATAACTCCACAAGAGTGCGAAATGTCTGATTAGCAGAAACCGGAGTCGCTATTTCGTCAGAAGTATATTCGGAAAACACCATGCTCCTATGGTCTTAAATAGCGTGAAAGTTTAGAAAGTGTTGCAATGTGTGAGCAACGTAAAAATTCGATTAAAGAAAAAAAAAGTTCTACCCAGAACATATAGTCTACGCGAGCGAAGCTAGCTACCACTACTGACCATAATTATATTGGACTCCCAACTCTGCGTTACAACACAAATTTTACGAACACATACAGTTACTTTGTGTGCACAGCTTTGAAAGTGAAATTGAGGAAAAAACGATTTTTTTTCGTACGATAACTGAAAGGTTTGAGTAGAAATGGTCAATGATTTAGTATTCACCGGCACTAGATTTACGTAACAGCTGATTTACATGTCAATAGAAGAGCATTCAGGCACACATTCACACTCACTACATTACCTAACACGCATAAAAATAAAGCTGTATTTTTCGTAAAAATATATTGTGTAGCTAATAAAATTCAATGACTTAACTGCAATAGCTCTGAACAGTAAATTTCGTCAGGTAAGTGTGATGAAGCGAAGTAAAATACACAGTAGTGGTAAACAGTACTGCTGAAGGAGGTTCGTCTTTACGTTTCGATAGAATAACTAGTATTATTTTATAGTGTTGGGTAAAACAATATGATCCAAAGAAACATAACGTGGCTGACGTCAAGAAAATTTAAAAATAAATTTTTGGGGGCTGCACTTTACAATTTTTGTTGATAGATTTAGCTTTGTGGATGCATTGTTGATACGGGTGTCTTTAATTTATTGACAGATGGGCATCTTCGATTCTCACTGACTCTTACTCTCTCACTCTCTCTCAATCATTTAGTAGCGGTTTCATGTTAAATAATCCGTGGCGGCAAACGTCTTCCTCCTTCCATTCAGTAAACCACCACAACACATACATCAGGCCACATGTTTTGTTTCGCACACCACAAGCGTACACCACTGTATCGAAATCACTGCCAGCATCGGACTGTCAATGTTCGACTCTTAGCAACAAATAACCCATTTGGCCTACTCAGTTCTGCTCCCTTCCAAACCTTAAAAAAATTGTTTACTTATATTCTATACAACATACTCAAACATTTTCATGTTATTTAAGTCTTAAAGAAAATTTATCATAGTAATAATGAGAAATAACATTACAACTTGCAGATAGTAAATAAACGCATTTACACAAGTAGTTCCTCACGCCACTAACAGGAGGCACCCGTTGGTGTGTTCACCTTCCCAGATCACTCGTTTCCAGTCATACAGCGTCCAGTGGCGTCCCTCTTTACATCATGTCAACCGTCGTTCAGTATTGACCACATAAATGTGTGGCTTATGGGCAGCTGGTCAACCATTGCAGCCAATTCTTTTTAACTTCCTATGCAGACTCCTGCTGCCAACTGAACTTCTCCTAGCTCTTCGGATCTCACGAGTGATTGTTTCCACTGATTTTCTTTAGCTGTCATTGTTTCTTCGCGATAACACTCTACAGTCACATCACCAATACTCTTTGTCAGCTTTAGAAGGATTGAAATGTCCCTCATAGAGTAGTAGCTCAGTTGCCATCCAGCGACTAGTCAACGTTCGTAGACACTGATCTTTCCTGACTGACTCATTCTGGTGTCTCTGCTTCTCTAGTGATGTCACAATTCTCCCTGCCTCATTTTTCATTGGCATGTTCTCCTCTCGTGACATTTATATGTCAATCTGGGACTGCAGAGGGGTGCCTGGAGACTTTTTATCAGGTAGTGTACGATTCGCTGATATAAAGATCTTGCTTTTACATTTTCCATAGAATGCAACACATACTGTATACGTCTACTGTAACTTCATATAGATAATACCATAGTATTGTGCACTTTTTGGTCTAATCAGTTGTAGGGAAGTAGCAGTTTAAGTATACATGAGCAAAATAAGAAGGTTACGAAGGAGGAGAAGGCTCATTAGCAGCTAATCGTGCGCGTGTGTGAGCCTTAAATGACATGGCAAAGTGTTTTATTTTGGACCTGGTTACAAACCCTAACTGAAATTTTATTACAGCACTGATTGTGAGTCATAAATAGGCGTAAACAAACGTGAAATATCGAAGTTTTCTTCAGCATCAGCTTGGAAGTCTGAAATTGAGATTACATGACGAAAATTTTGTAAAGGACTGAGAATCCTATCCAGCACCTGTTGTCCCTGGTACCCAACAACTAAAGATGTTAAACATGGTTTTATAAATATAAGTGAGAAAGTATCCTCATGTCTAAACTTCTAATGATGTGACGGGAAGCTATGTGATGGACGTTATTCGAACCCAGCTACTAATCACGTAAGTAATCGTATTCAGATGACAGATCTCAAATTTTTCAACATTAGAGAGATGTTTGAGTCTGAAATAGGACGAGGATTTTTTTGCCTTAAAAAAGCCACTACTCAGGATGACGTCAAATTTTAACGGAATGTTATCGAAGAAGTTGGAAACGTTATGGAAACAAAAACCAATTATGCAGATTTTCTCACTAGTTGGCGCTATAAGCGTCATAACGGCAATGGGTTGACCACAAAAGACCGATGAACCGTATTACGACGGCTGTGGTAAGGGTATCACATTAAGCCAACCGTACTGTGCAATGTGCATGACCGCATAAGTTTGGCATTCAACAGTTGTAACACTGTCAGCTACGTAAGCCCTTCCACCATGTCTATGTCATACCTAAACGACTAGAAAAATCTGTTTTTAATTGACCTAACGTAAAAACCGCAAAGAAAGCGACAATGACATTGGTTTTTAATTGTCCTGAGACCAGAAGAAGCTTTAAAAGCAATAATGAAATAGGTTTTTAACTGTCGTGATACTATCGCAAGACATGTTCGGTATCCTGTCCACCGTTTTCTGCCACAAGCTGAAATCGTGAAACAGCATATTCCACAACTGATCGGAGCGCCTCAGGGGAGACGCTCAGAATATGCTGTGCAATACGTGCCTCCAATTGAGCTACGTTTGTAATGGAAGCGCCTAGCATTTACAAAATGCGTCTGCAGCAGCTGCTTCACTGACTGTGCAGTGTGCGAATGAGCACCATCTTGCATAAAAATGATCCTACCCAGACGTACACGCCGGTTGAAACGGCGATTGTCGGCAACAGACTAAGAGTCGGTTGATTCGGGAAAGAGGACCAAACAGCGAGGTCATTGGTCACATCGGATTAGGGAAGGACAGAGAAGGAAATCGGCCGTGCCCTTTCAAAGGCACCATACCGGCGTTTGCGCGAAGCGATTTAGAGAAATCAAGGCAAATCTACATCAGGATGGTCGGACGCGGATTTCAACCGTCGCCCTCCCGAATGCGAGTCCAGTTTGCTAAAAACTGCACCATGTGGCTTGTTACAGACTGTTGTAGTGTTTGACAGTGACGGCACAGGTAACATAACCCGCAACACTCATCTCCTCGACAAAAAAAATCGGCCCAGCGATAAACGATGCCGCCAACCCACACCACACATTTACTATTGTTGAATGAATCGGCACCAGGTGCTGTGCGAGTGGATTTTCCGTTACCTATTTTTGGCAATTCCGCGTATTAACATGTCCCAGGAGATGTAAATGAGTTTCGTTTGTCCACAGAGTGTTCCATGGTCATACATTGTCCCATGTAAGCAATAAATTCTAGAGAAAAGGTTTGTCTCATTGGTAGGTCAGCGTGAAGTAACTGCTGAACGTGGGTGATTTTCTATGGGTAATAATACAGGATTTTTCGTAGAATTTTATGTGCCGTACTCACAGACATGTCCATCGTTCGGGCAATTCCCCGTGCACTGCATGTTTGCACACCAGTGCTCCACCCTTCCTGCGATGCTATCGATCAATTGCTTTCCGCCCTCTGTTATATTGCACTTCAAAAGACCCTGTCTTTTAGAATTTCGTGATCATTTCCGCCAGACCCTTTGTAGACATCAGTCCAACGCCAGTTTTCATACCATTGAAATCATCGGAGCTATTGGCGCACAGTCACCGTTCTTGTAAGAGTACTTTACCAGCAGTGTGCGATTCTGCATTGAGACAGGCATGCCGAACGCCTCAAACACGATCTGAGGAACAGCTGTGTACCCTGCTGTTAATTTTGTTTCCACAACGTTTCCATCTTCTTTGATAAAATTCCGTTGAAATTTGACGACATCCTGAGTATTTGTTCCCTAATGGTGTGTGAAACTGGAGGACGAAAGTAACTTTTGCAAGCTTTCTCACTGCCAAGCAACAGATATCGATTAATCTTGGACCATACAAAGAAAGTGCTGCAGGCTATGTTATAGTACAAAAGATAACTGTCGGAAATACGCAGTGAAACGAACAGAATTGCCACTTTTATTCAAGAACAATAATTACACTGAAATCACAGCGATTGGTAATGATTCCTTGGACGTTAAAAACGGTGGATCATGTTTCTTAATGGGGTGTGTGATCACCATGACCCCAATGCATTATCTGCAACATGATCCCATACTGGCCAGAAGTTTGGTAAGGGGTTATAGTGCTAGAGCACTCCACTCCTTTACCAGCGTGGTTGAGAACTGCTGGATGGTAGCTGGCGCATGTGGACGTGCTCTAATACTTCCCTCCATTGCATCCCACAAGTGCTCGAAGGGATTTAAGTCCGGGGAGAGGTCGGGCCAGTCCATTCGCCAAACACCTTCCAAGAGCACCTCCACCGGCGTGTTCGAAGCGTTCGCGCATGGTCACGCAGAAAAATGAAGTCAGGTGTGAAAGAACCCCTTAAAGACGCACTTGCTGAAGGAGTGCAAGTCAAAAGAACATTGACCAGCGAGTGAACCATAGTCAGAGAGTTGAAGGTCAGTGCGCCTTTGCAACATTTCTCCACACCATAACACCTGGACCACTAAAGTGATCATGTTCAGCAATGTTCCTGGGAGCATTTCGTGTCCTCCTCTTTCGTCACACGAGGGTTTATCCAAAGTCATTACAGAGACTGAATCTGCTTTCATTCAAGAAGAGCACCCGGCCCCACGTTTCGTTGGTCCAGTCCCAATGTTCTTGGGACCATCACAGACGGAGCCGGCTATATGCGGGTGTCCACGAACGCAGCGTACTGGTTGTGGGACAAAGAGACCACGCCCATGCAGTGGCCCTGCCACTGTCGAGTGTGAGATATCGTGCCATGCAGTCCTGATAAATGTGAGCGCAATTGCACGTGTTGTTGGACGTGGGTTCCTTCTTGCCTGTTACCCAACGTAGCGGTCACCCGCTGCTGTAATTGACAGTGGTCCGACACCTCCTCTCCTTCGGGCAGCAGTGCCTGTGGTTCTGAGCGGTCCCGAAGAACGTGAAACAACGTTGTGAAGAGCGCCGAACTTCTGGACTACGTTAGTCACACTTCGTTCTTCTTCCAGTTTTCTGATGATTGTTCCCCGATGAAGTCACCAATATGTTGTCTCTTGGGCATGTTGTAATGAAGGACACTACCACAATGAACTGGCCGGCCGCTGTGGCCGAGCGGTTCTGGAACCGCGCGACCGCTACGGTCGCAGGTTCGAATCCTGCCTCGGGCATGGATGTGTGTGATGTCCTTAGGTTAGTTAGATTTAAGTAGTTCTAAGTTCTAGGGGTCTAATGACCTCAGCTGTTAAGTCCCATATTGCTCAGAGCCATTTGAACCATTTGAACCACAATGAGTTTTAACGCTAACTGATTGACACACACTGTCTCTTCCAAGTTCCTTCAACTGCCCCGTATTGGGCGACCAACCCCATTCGTCGCTAAAGTCACGCTGACTCAAGCATCAGTCCCCTAGAACTTAGAACTACTTAAACCTAACTAACCTAAGGACATCACACACATCCATGCCCGAGGTACCCACTAAAAGTCTTAACTTTGGCGTGTGGTATCAAGGCTTGCGTGCATTTAAACATGTAGTCAAGAATTATTAAACTCGTCTGAAATAGTTACTCGTTCATCGCCAGAGACTGCTGCTGGCACTCGTAAGACCTGCAATATCACGTGCTCTGAAGTACGTGCTACGACCTGTCTTTCTCATGGGCCTCGCCTCACGCTAAGTGACGTTTCACTTCCTTTTTACGACTGGAAGACTTCTGGCAATGTGCTCACGCACGTTCATTCATTTGCTCCTGGTCGTTACAATGTTATATTCTTTATCTATCTAGCCCTTACTCTATGCAGAGGTTAAGATTATGGCTTAGAACATATGTGACCTGTCACCTGTGTTAGAAGGATTGTATCGACTTTTGCATTATCTGAGTGGACATATCGTAGAAACAGCTCAGCTTTTTTCTGAAATGTCCCGCTTGCGGTCATATGGAAAACAGTGATCAAGCTTCAACAAGTGTATTTTGACACCAAGTATTTTGGTAAGAACAAAAATCAGGAACTACAGCGTTTCACTAGGTACAGAGGCTTGACAGAGCTGTTATCTGAAAACCACCAGACTGTTTCTTGTAGATAGTAAAGCCAATAGCAGCTTCGTAGGAAAATGCACTTGCAGTAAAATAATGCAAGTTACAAGAATGTCGTCCTGATTAGGACCAAAACGGCCACGGAAAGGTATATCCTTAATGCAGTCTAAGTCTACAGAGGTAACAACGATGAAAGCTGCGAACAGTGTCATTGTTCCCTACGGTGGGCTTCGAGAGTGTCATGAGATAATGAGGTGATAAGTACCCGCCCAGAGGCCAGGAGACCCTCTCCAAGTTGAAAGAACTGACTCGTGTCAGCTGTACAATGCTGGCGGTGATAACTCGTGATAATATTCTCTTATCGCGTGATGTGCGAACGCGAGTAGGTTCCTCGGAAGTGGCGACCTCTACCAGCATTTGGACTGCTGCCTGCCCGGTCTTAACAGCCACATGGAGAGCTCGCGAGGCTGAGGCGTGCAGCGGCGATGTAGACTGCACGCGTGTCTGAGGTGTCCGACGGGTTGACGCTCCATTTCTCGTACATCTCCGATATACGAGGGCTATTCCGAAAGTAAGGTCCGATAGGTCGCGAAATGGAAACCACGGTAAAAATCAAAAATGTTTTATTTGCAACAGTTAGATACACCTTGCAGCTACTTATCTCCATAGTCGCCGACTCGACTTAGACGTGTATCATAGCGTTGTACCAACTTTCCCATACCCTCGCTATAGAAGGCAGCCGCCAGTGCTCTCCGCCAATTCTCTACGCTGGCCTACGGCTCGTTATCTTGTGCCGAAATGTTGTCTTCATAACCAGCGGTTCATGTGACCAGAGCTGAAACCCAGAGGGAGACAATTACGGGCTGTATTGTGGGTACTCTCACATTTCCATTTGAAAACGATGCAGGAGCATCGTCATTGCCCCTGCAGAATGCGGCTGAGAATTGTCTTGAAGACGAAACAGCACGACAGTTATGTAATGTTAGCTGCATAGCTTCAGGGGAAATTTCTCACCAGGCCCCCGTACTTGGCGGCAGACACTATTTTCTAGACATCTTTACGCACTCACTGCGAACTCAGAAATGAGAAGAGCGACGTGATGCTAACTGGGGTTATACTAGAGACACTACCCAACACATCTGTGCAAAGCTTTATCGGATTTTCATAGTCGTTTCCATTTCGTGACCGATCGGACCTTACTTTCGGAATAGCCCTCGTACACTACTGGCGATTAAAATTGCTACACCACGAAAATGACTTGCTACAGACTCGAAATTTAACCGACAGGAAGAAGATGGTGTAATACGCAAATGATTAGCTTTTCAGAGCATTCATACAGGTTTGGCGCCGGTGGCGACACCTGCAACGTGCTTACATGAGGAAAGATCCCAACCAATTTCTCATACACAAACAGCAGTTGAACGGCGTTGCCTGGTGAAACGTTGTTGTGATGCCTCGTATAAGGAGGAGAAATGCGTACCATCACGTTTCCGACTTTGATAAAGGTGGTATTGTAGCCTATGGCGATTGCGGTTTATCGCATCGCGGCATTGCTGCTCGCGTTGGTCGAGATCGAATGACTGTTAGCAGAATATGGAATCGGAGGGTTCAGGAGGGTAATACGGAACGCCTTGATGGATCCCAACGGCCTCGTATCACTAGCAGTCTAGATGAAAGGCATCTTATCCTCATGGCTGTAACGGATCGTGCAGCCACGTCTCAATCCCTGAGTCAGCAGATGGGGACGTTTGCAAGACAACAACCATCTCCACGAACAGTTCGACGAAGTTTGCAGCAGTATGGACTATCAGCTCGGAGACCATGGCTGCGGTTACCCTTGACGCTGCATCACAGACAGAAGCGCCTGCAATGGTGTACTCAACGACGAACCTGGGTGCACGAATCGCAAAACGTCATTTTATCGGATGAATCCAGGTTCTGTTTACAGCATCATGATGGTTGTATTCGTGTTTGGCGACATCGCGGTGAACGCACATTGGAAACGTGTATTCGTCATCAGCCAGCGTGATGGTATGGGGTGCCAATGGTTACACGCCTCGGTCACCTCTTGTTCGCATTGACGGCACTTTGAACAGTGGACGTTACAGTTAAGATGTGTTACGACTCGTGGCTCTACCGTTCATTCGATCCCTGCGAAACTCTACATTTCAGCACGATAGTGCACGACCGCATGCTTCTGGTCCTGTAAGGGCCTTTCACGATACAGAAAATGTTCGACTGCTGCCCTGGCCAGCACATTCTCCAGATCTCTCACCAATTGAAAACGTTTGGTCAATGGTGGCCGAGCAACTGGCTCGACATAATACGCCAGTCACTACTCTTGATGAACTGTGGTATCGTGTTGAAGCTGCGTGGACATCTGTACCTATACACGCAATCCAAGCTCTGTTTGACTCAATGCCCAGGCGTATCAAGGCCGTTATTACGGCCAGAGGTGGTTGTTCTGGGTACTGATTTCTCAGGATCTATGCACTCAAGTTCCGTGAAAATGTAATCACATGTCAGTTCTAGTATAATATATTTGTCCAATGAATACCCGTTTATCACCTGCATTTCTTCTTGGTGTAGCAATTTTAATGGCCAGCAGTGTAGCATTTGCTCCTTGAATATGGGGAAAACATTGCACATTTCTGGCGCAGCTGTATTAACTGCGATCAACTTTAGCTTGACAGCTACGGCGCGATTAAAGTTCGTTCAGGTTCCGTAGTAATTTCCTAATATTACTGTTTATACCACGGCGTACCCTCTCCGACCTTCACAACTTTGCACTGTATGCATTCATGCAGGTATTTTCATGTAATATTCGTATTTCCTAAGCGTGTGGGGGGATTCAGCAGGACGAACTATTACGACACGAAGACAAGGAGCTACTGGCACCCAAATGAGCCTTCTGTTTGGAGATACGCCGAGCAGCAGCCAAGTAACCCCAGTGTGTTGTGTGTACGGGAGTCACTAGTGGCGTGCCGACTGCCTCCGCGAATATAGGAAGAAACAAAGAGCCCGGCCCGGATGCGCGGCGAGACGTAAAATAACGAGAAACGCGGCACAGATTGCGGCTCGGCGTGCTAAACTCTGATTACGTACGGCCGCGCGGTAGGTGTCGCCTCTGTGCCTCGCAGCTCGCTGGTCGCGTCACACTCTGAGGCTTAAAATGGCGGCCGGGTAATGGAACCGCTGTAAGCCCCCGCTGGCGAAGCCGTATATTTTGCAGGCATATAAAACGTCCTGCGCCGGTGTATATATTGGGCACAATTCCGTGTTATTACACAGTATTACATCCGCAGCCAACATCCCTCCTAAGGTATAAGAAAATTACTTGCTGTGCTTCACGTTACTTTACACAGAGCGAAGAGAAAGAGATTTAAGAAAATGGTGGAGCGTATTCAGCAAGAAATATTTAGGTATGAAGGCTGTAACGAGGTGTTGTATTAAAACAACATTCGTATCTCCTATGGAATACGAGACGTCGAATATTGATAATAACGACTACCTCACGTCGTTTATCCAAAGTATCCGTCAACACCTGGCGGAACAATTACCCATATCAAAAAAATTACTGCCACCTTGTCTACACCATAGATATACATCTCATACACCCTTCCACCCTCATTTCTCACCAAGTAAATACACTACTGACCATTAAAATTGCTACACAAAGACGAAATGCAGATGACAAACGGGTATTCATTGGACAAATATATTATACTAGAACTGACATGTGATTACATTTTCACGCAATTTGGGTGCATAGATCCTGAAAAATCAGTACCCAGAACAACCACCTCTGGCCTGATACGCCTGGGCATTGAGTCAAACAGAGCTTGGATGGCGTGTACAGGTACAGCTGATTACATTTTCACGCAAATTGGGTGCATAGATCCTGAAAAATCAGTACCCAGAACAAGCACCTCTGGCCGTAATAACGGCCTCGATACGCCTCGGCATTGAGTCAAACAGAGCTTGGATGGCGTGTACAGGTACAGCTGCCCATGAAGCTTCAACACGATGCCAAAAGTAGTGACTGGCGTATTGTGGCGAGCAAGTTGCTAGGCCACCATACACCAGACGTTTTCAATTGGTGAGAGTTCTGGAGAATGTGCTGGCCAGGGCAGCAGTCGAACATTTTCTGTATCCAGAAAGGCCCGTACAGGACCTGCAACATGCGGTCGTGCATTACCCTGCTGAAATGTAGGATTTCGCAGGGATCGAATGAAGGGTAGAGCCACAGGTCGTAAACGTCTGAAATGTAACGTCCACTTATTTTACACCACAGATTAACTCTTTCATTCGTGTTAACCTTCCTTCTATTCCTTGTATACAAACAGAATGGCTTATCCGTTGTAACAACACAAGTACCATAATTTCTGTCTCCAACAACACCAATTGCAAATGTTTTATAACAGATAATGTCTCTGTCATAGTAAGCCTCCAATCTTTGTAAAGGCTTGTCACTACCTCTCACCAAAGCAACAGACATCCATGAATTGCCTGTGACTACTTCATTTGTAGTACAAGAAAACGTAATCTTACAGCCAACAAATGTTATTGGCCCAGCTAATATCTCCTGTTGAGACGTTGGGTTTGGTGTCTCGTCAAAACTTAAAACAGTCTTGTAAACAGGCATTCTGCTCCTCCTAGAGTATCTCCTACGACGGTACGGCATGGCTGTGTGCTGCGTGCTGCTGCCTGCAGTCGACTGACGCAGAAACAGGAAGCGCGCCCAGACCACAGCGCTGACCTTATCAGCCCGGAAGTTGCGCAACCCATTCACACAAGTTTGATTTTAGCCCGCCGCGGGCCTAGTAATACTAGGGCCCGCAGCTCCCAGCAGCCTCGCTCAGCGGCTAAGTCCCCTTCAAGGTCACCCGCCTATAAGGCGGCGCACACAGCCATAGCAGCATCTATGGCTGTGTGCGCCGCCTTATAGGCGGGTGACCTTGAAGGGGACTTAGCCGCTGAGCGAGGCTGCTGGGAGCTGCGGGCCCTAGTATTACTAGGCCCGCGGCGGGCTAAAATCAAACTTGTGTGAATGGGTTGCGCAACTTCCGGGCTGATAAGGTCAGCGCTGTGGTCTGGGCGCGCTTCCTGTTTCTGCGTCAGTCGACTGCAGGCAGCAGCACGCAGCACACAGCCATGCCGTACCGTCGTAGGAGATACTCTAGGAGGAGCAGAATGCCTGTTTACAAGACTGTTTTAAGTTTTGGCTGTGTGCGCCGCCTTATAGGCGGGTGACCTTGAAGGGGACTTAGCCGCTGAGCGAGGCTGCTGGGAGCCGCGGGCCCTAGTATTACTAGGCCCGCGGCGGGCTAAAATCAAACTTGTGTGAATGGGTTGCGCAACTTCCGGGCTGATAAGGTCAGCGCTGTGGTCTGGGCGCGCTTCCTGTTTCTGCGTCAGTCGACTGCAGGCAGCAGCACGCAGCACACAGCCATGCCGTACCGTCGTAGGAGATACTCTAGGAGGAGCAGAATGCCTGCTGGGAGCAAACAAGAGGTGACCGAGACGTGTAACCAATGGCACCCCATACCATCACGCCGGGTGATACGCCAGTATGGCGATGACGAATACACGTTTCCAATGTGCGTTCACCGCGATGTCGCCAAACACGAATACAACCATCATGATGCTGTAAACAGAACCTGGATTCATCCGATAAAATGACGTTTTGCGATTCGTGCACCCAGGTTCGTCGTTGAGTACACCATTGCAGGCGCTTCTGTCTGTGATGCAGCGTCAAGGGTAACCGCAGCCATGGTCTCCGAGCTGATAGTCCATACTGCTGCAAACTTCGTCGAACTGTTCGTGGAGATGGTTGTTGTCTTGCAAACGTCCCCATCTGTTGACTCAGGGATCGAGACGTGGCTGCACGATCCGTTACAGCCATGCGGATAAGATGCCTGTCATCTCGATTGCTAGTGATACGTGGCCTTTGGGATCCAGCACGGCGTTCCGTATTACCCTCCTGAACCCTCCGATTCCATATTCTGCTAACAGTCATTGGATCTCGACCAACGCGAGCAGCAATGTCGCGATACGATAAACGGTAATCGCGATAGGCTACAATCCGACCTCTATGAAAGTCGGAAATGTGATGGTACGCATTTCTCCTCGTTACACGATGCATCAGAACAACGTTTCACCAGGCAACGGCGGTCAACTGCTGTTTGTGTATGAGAAATCGGTTGGAAACTTTCCTCATGTCAGCACGTTGTAGGTGTCACCACAGGCGCCAACCTTGTGTGAATGCTCTGAAAAGCTAATCATTTGCGTATTACATCATCTTCTTCCCGTCGGTAGCACGTCATCTTCGTGGTGTAGCAATTTTAAGGGCCAGGAGTGTATTTAGTAGGTATGAAGGCTGAAACGAGGTGTTCTGTTAAAACAACGTTCGTATCTCCTATGGAATACGAGACGTCGAATATTGCGAATAACGACTACCTCACGTGGTTCATCCAAAGTATCCGTCAGCATCTGGCGAAACAATTCCCCATAACCAAAACGAGTTGCTGCCACCCTGCCTACACCATGGATTTACATCTTCACCCTTCCACCCTCATTGCTCATCAAATAAATAAACGAGATTCCGGTATTTTCATCTCCCTTGACACCCAAAAAGCCTTTCAGCGAAATATGTCACTCTGATGTTACATAAAAGGTACACATTTACATACGCCGGGAGCGCACTACCTTCATTCGCTTCTTACGTGTGTCACTATTAAACACATCTGGCAACGCATCTTTTATCCTCTATCTGGTGTGTCTTGTCCATTGACCTGTATACTGCGCACGCCGCAGAAAGTTTCAAATTTCAACCTATAACTAAAAATTATGTCTTCTCGACAACTTCTTCTATTCCATGGACGAATTTATACTTAAAACCTAGTGCCTGTAAAAAATATCTAGTTCCATCAGTAAGATGTAGGAATAAAAAATCAGGTGTTGTTTAAAACTAACAGGAAACATACGGTCGTATACATGTCCAGTAAAGTCATTCATTAAACATAATTTCGGTGAAAGAATCGTTAGTGATCAATGGAACTTGAAAGTAATTTACTTACACATAGGTGGACAAAAATACAGAAACACCTAAAATACACTGAAGCGACAAAGAAACTGGTACAGGCACGCGTATTCAAATTCGGGGTTATATAAACAGGCAGAATACGCCACTGCGGTCAGCAATGCCTGTATAAGACAAGTGTCTGCGCAGTTGTTAGATGGGTTACTGCTGCTGCAGTGGCATGTTATCAAGATTAAAGTGAGTTTGAAAGTGATTTATTTGCCGGCGCACGAGAGACGGGACACAGCATCTGCGAGGTAGCGATGAAGTGGGGATTTTCTCTTACGACCATTTCACGACTGTACCGTGAATATCTGGAATCTGGTAAAACATCAAATCTCCGATATCACTGCGGCCAGGAAAAATATCATGCCAGAACGAGACTAACACTGACTGAAGAGAATCGTTCAATGTAATACAAGCGCAACCCTACCGCAAATTTCTGCTCATTTCAGTGCTGGGCCATCAACAAGTGTCAGCGTGAGAACCGTTCAACGAAACGTCATTGATATGGGCTTTCGGAGAACAAGCTCCACTCGTATACCCTAGATGACTTCACAACACAAAGCTTTACGCCTCACCTGGACCCGTCAACACCGACACTGGACTGTTGACGACTGGAAACATGTTTCCTGGTCGGAAGAGTCTCGTTTCAAATTGTATCATTGTATCGAGCGGATGGAGGTGTACAGGCATGGAGTAAGCCTCATGAATCCGCGGACCCTCAATGTCAGCAGCGCACTGTTCATGTTGGTGGAGGCTCAGTAATGGTGTTGTGCCTGTGCAGTTGGAGTGGTATGGGACCCCTGTTACGTCTCGACACGACTCTGACAGGTGACACTTACATACGTATCCTATCTGATCACGTGCGTCCATTCCTGTCCATTGTTCATTCCGAATAACTTGTGCAATTCCAGCGGGACAAGGCGACACTCCATTCGTTCAGAATTGCTACAGAATGGCTCCAGAAACACTCTTCTGGGTTGAAAACCTTCCGCTGCTCACCAAACTCCCCGGACATGAAGATTATTGATCATATCCGGGATGCTTTGCAACGCGCTTTTCAGAAGAGATCTCCACTCCTGATTTATGGACAGCCCTGCAGGGTTCAGGGTGTCAGTTTCCACCACCACTACTTAGGTATTAGTCGAGTCCATACCACGTCGTGTTGCGGCACTTCCACGTGCTTACGGGGGCCGTAGACGACATCAGGCAGGTGTACCAGTTTGTTTGGCTCTTCAGTGTACAACACATTACCACGCCCAGTAAAGTGTAGGAAATCCGTTGGTATTCAAAGAATCTTATGGTCGTCTCGAAATGGGTAAATACAGTCCCTGTATGGTTTGAAAGTGAATCTTATTGTATTCTTCCCGAAAGATAGCGTCACGTTCATGTAACGACGATGCAGATGAATAGCGGTCGCGGGCACTTTTCTGCAGAGTAGACCACAAAGGCTCAATAAAACAAATTTGAGGACTATGGTAGCCAGTGGATATGCAACAATTCATCCTGGTGCTCATAAAACCCGTTTTGGACGATGCGAGCTGAGTGAACAGAGTCCCTGCCGTCTTGGAACACAGCATCACCACTGGGAAACAAACATTGTACCATGGCACGGACATGACCGGTCAAAATGCTCACATAATCCTTACCATGCAGTAAATGAAGCAGGAAAAGAAGGTTACAAACGTCTCAAAAATGAGACCGACAGGAAGTGCAAAATGGCTAAGCAATGATGGCTAGAGGACAAATGTAAGGATGTAGATCCATATCTCAGTAGGGGTAAGATAGATACTGCCGGGAAAAAATTAAAGAGACATTTGGAGAAAAGAGAACCACTTGCATGAATATCAAGAGCTCAGATGGAAACCTACTACTAAGCAAAGAGGAGAAAGCAGAAAGGTGGAAGGAGTATATAGAGGGATATACAAGGGTGATGTACTTGAGGACAATATTATGGAAATGGAGGAGGATGTAGATGACGATGAAATGGGAGGTATGGCACTGCGTGAAGAGTTTGACAGAGCGCTGAAAGACCTGAGTCGAACAAGGCCCCAGGAGTAGACAACATTCCATTAGAACTACTGACAGCCTTGGGAGAGCTAGTCCTGACAAAACTCTACCATCTGGTGAGCAAGATGTATGAGACAGGCGAAATACCCTCAGAAATCAAGAAGAATATAATAATTCCAATCACAAAGAAAGCAGGTGTTGACAGATGTGAAAATTACCGAACTATCAGTTTAATAAGTCACTGCTGCAAAATACTAACTCGAATTCTTTACAGACGAATGGAAAAACTGGTAGAAGCTGACCTCGGGGAAGATCAGTTTGGATTCCGTAGAAATATTGGAACACGTGAGGCAATATTGACCCTACGACTTATCTTAGAAAATAGATTAAGGAAAGGCAAACCTACATGTCTAGCATTTGTAGACTTAGAGAAAGCTTTTGACAATGTTGACTGGGGTAAAATACAAGGAGCGAAAGCTATTTACAATTTGTAGAGAAACCAGATGGCAGTAATAAGAGTCGAGGGACATGAAAGGGAAGCAGTGGTTAGGAAGGGAGTGAGACAGGGTTGTAGCCTATCCCCGATGTAATTCAATCTGTATATTGAGCAATCAGTAAAGGAAACAAAAGAAAAATTCGGAGTAGGTATTAAAATCCGTGGAGAAGAAATAAAAACTTTGAGGTTCGACGATGACATTGTAATTCTGTCAGAGACAGCAAAGGACTTGGAAGAGCAGTTGAACGGGATGGGCAGTGTCTTGAAAGGAGGATATAAGATGAACATCAACAAAAGCGAAACGAGGATAATGGAATGTAGTCGAATAGGGTCGGGTGATGCTGAGGGAATTAGATTAGGAAAAGAGACGCTTTAAGTAGTAAAGGAGTTTTGCTATTTGGGGAGCAAAATAACTGATGATGGTCTAAGTAGAGAGGATATAAAATGTAGACTGGCAATGGCAGGGAAAGCGTTTGTGAAGAAGAGAAATTTGTTAACATCGAGTATTGATTTAAGTGTCAGGAAGTCGTTTCTGAAAGTATTTGTATGGAGTGTAGCCATGTATGGAAGTGAAACATGGATGATAAATAGTTTGGACAAGAAGAGAATAGAAGCTTTCGAAATGTGGTGCTACAGAAGAATGCTGAAGATTAGATGGGTAGATCACGTAACTAATGGGGAGGTACTAAACAGAATTGGGGAGAAGAGAAATTTGTGGCACAACTTGACTAGAAGAAGGTATCAGTTGGTAGGACATGTTCTGCATGTTCTGAGGCATCAAGTGATCACCAATTTAGTGTTGGAGGGCAGCGTGGAGGGTAAAAATCATAGAGGGAGACCAATAGATGAATACACTAAGCAGATTCAGAAGGGTGTAGGTTGCAATAGGTACTGGGAGATGAAGAAGCTTGCACAGGATAGAGTAGTATGGAAAGCTGCATCAAACCAATCTCAGGACTGAAGACAACAAGGGCAACAATCCTTACCATTAACGCTACCTTGCAGAGTAACAATGGACCCAATGGAACAACGCGATGTGTCTGTCCAAATCATCACCGAACCCCCGGCATCTTTCGTTCTTGGGATGTAAATTCAGCCAGAAGGTAGTAACAGTGCGCAGCATGACTCATCCGACCAAATGAGATTCTTTCGTTTCTGCACACTCCAGGTCTCATGACCTCCGCACCACGATTTCCCGTTAGCGAGTAGTTGCCTTACTGATTAGTGGTTTTGGAATACCAACTAGTCCTGCAATTTGCCTGCTTCTGGAACTTCGTTCATACTGTTCTGTTGCTGGGATAGTTCGCAAGTGTGACAGTCAGTTCTGCAGTGGCCTTTGCACCTGTTGTTCTCTTACTTTTCGTCACAATCCTT
Source organism: Schistocerca nitens (assembly GCF_023898315.1). Taxonomy (NCBI): domain Eukaryota; kingdom Metazoa; phylum Arthropoda; class Insecta; order Orthoptera; family Acrididae; genus Schistocerca; species Schistocerca nitens. Next base: position 845,907,724 of record NC_064617.1, read on the forward strand.
TTCATTGACCGTCTGTCACGATCACTCGGGATACACCTTCGTAAACGTTGCGACTTAGCGGCTGATGTTTTTCCGCTTTCGCTGTGTGTGGTATAAAACTTAGATATGTTGCCTTTTGGAATACCCAAATGCACTTATGTTCATGCATGCACTTCTCGGGGTGTTTCCATATATTCGTCCAACCACTTTATGTACTGAAATATTCTGACGACAGTTCCAAATCGAAACCCACCACATTCTCTAGTTCAGCCATACTTCATCCAGCGCTACGTGAAACCCTCGTTCGAGCGGTGTAACAAATGGAAACAAACAAAGTTAACCCATGGAAAACCGAGCTGTCATCTGTGAACGCACAACTCAACGATTCTGATGTGCAGATTTATACCTGTCTCAAATCTACTCAGTCCTCTCCCTAACACAGTCAAATATTTAGCATTAATGTTAGAATTGCGTTGTTTGATACACAACTGTACCAGATTTTTTGTTTTTTATTTCTACTATTGACTTCAGTCAAATTCAGCCGTCTTTGGGTCACAGCTGTGCATTCCGCAGCTGCAATGACTACTCATACTTGTAAAGTTCTATTTACTTACCTTGGGTTACGGCAGACAAGCACCCAAAATGATGAAAAGTTCTGAACACTCCTGTGTAATGCGGAACTTACTTTCTAGCTGGTTCGTGCATTAAACAGTTTATGCAAAACTGCTACGTCAGTTAATTGGTGGTTGGAAAACCTTTTAGAGACCAAGAATGCTTCGAGTTATAATATAACCTTAGGTGGCCAGACATTCTTGCAAAATGTCTTATTAAAAATATTTGGTTCTGACTAAGGACTTTTGCATTATAAATGTGACACAGATACATATATTTGTTGTCTCATGAATGTCAGAGTACGCAAAGGTTGGAATGTTGACTCTGACCCCTTCTTCACACAAACAAAGAATCTAAAGGTATCTCCTACCACAATGCAACCAAGGATTGATCCCCAGTTCCTTACAGAGAACTGACACCACGCAAGAAGAAATGAAAGACTGGAACCAGCTGAGGTCCACTGTAAGCGAGGCGACTAATAACCTCGGACGACCTCGAAGGAAGCGACGTCATAGATGGTGGAATTCAAAATAAGACCTTGCAGTTGATGAGCGTGCCACAGCCTGGAGGAAGTGGAACTAGACTAAACGGCAAGAATACTGGGAGGATTTCACAATGGTGCGGAAACTGACAAGCAAGACCATCAGGCGTGTGAACAGATCTTACGATCCATCAAGACTGGAACAGTTTGATGGAGAATTTAATGCGTACAACACCAGAAACTTTTATCGGGCCTTCTAAGAGGAACTCTCAGTGTATAAGCCACAGTTCCTTCACTTTAAGAATACTGCTGGGGAGCTGGTCACTAACAACGGCGAGAACGTGGAACTTTTGGCAAACTATTTTGAGCAATTGTTTAATTGTGAAGAGCCCACGGAAAGATTGCCTGTTGAAGATCCTCAAGAGATACATATAACATCAAACCCACCAACTATACAGCAAGTTGCTGCTAATGCCATCAACAGTCTTAAGAACTGCAAGGCACCCGGGGAAGACGGCATCAATGCAAAAGTTCTGAAAGCATGTGGAAATACGATCACAGAGACCCTACATCGGATTTTTCACAGGAGAGGAAGGAAAATTTATCAGTACGGCTCAAGACATATTGGGAAGGGAAGAGAGCATCGAAGAAGAACTAGTCATAAGCGCTCCTTAATGGGCTTAATTCAATAATAATTTGTTGTCTCAGGTACTAATGAGAGTGCTAACGTTTTACAATTGTCACTTATTGTTAATAATTTTGATTTTACACTCGTTAAGAGCTGTCTCGTCTCTAATAATTAGTTTCCTGATATTTGTAAAAGCGTGGTACTAATTTACATCTGGACTGACTGCCAAACAACCAGTGTTCTTTACGAGTGTCTTGTGCTAACCATTTTGTGTAATCAAACAGCTATTCCGAACAGCAATCAGAGGACCTGTAAGAAAGTGACATTATGTGGGCTGCATACAAATTGGGCGGAACGGAATTCCAATAGGTCTTCCAGTCCTGAGCGTGATAATACGACGGTTAGCCAATAATTATCAACAGTTTTGTACTAATTGTCTTTAGTTTGGCTCTACGGTTTTGCGTCCTCACAAGTCGCTAGATGACGTTGTTGTCTTCGCCTGTGGCTGGTTGCAGGATTATCACATCGGTAAGCTTTGCAATGTTGCGACGTGAAAACGTCCGCGCCACTCTCTTTCTGCACCATAGGCGAGCAGCGTTCCGTGATCCGTTTTTCGTGGTCTGAAGGCGCACCACTACACTTCCAGCACAATACGGGGACAACGTTTTGTCACAGAAAAGTATTTGCAAGTGGACTGAGTAGCTCAAAAGTTGTCGAAGGTAAGATAAGGTAAGGGAGAGGCATTCAGTTACAGCCACATCTGACGTCAATATTGACCAAGTCCATGCACTTATATTGAATGATATGATAATGATATGATGATGTAACAAACGATATGCAGATTAGTCCACTTAAATATGCTTTAAGAGGCCGTCAATTCAGTTCTGATCAACAGCTGAAGAAAGCGGGACATAAGCAGCTTGCTCCGTAACCAAAAACCCTGTTTTTAGAGGGTATGGGAAAGCTTGTGCAGCGATGGACCAAATGCATTGAAAAACAGGGTGACTATGTTAAAAATTATATCAATAAAATTGTTCTTGTAATATATTCTAAAAATTTATTGTTGATACTTATTGACTTACCTTCGTACAAATATCAAGATCAAATTTGCTTTCATTGTGATTGTTTTGATAGATATGTTCCTATACAAATTGTGTAGTTTCAATTACCAAATTATCAGTACACTAGCTTCAAGAACATTTCGAGAAAATGAGTTTGTGTTTATCATTTGTCAGATTAATGGGTACATAATGGGTGGGGTTCATAGTCGCACATCTTGTAGGCATCTGTTTAATAGATTAGGAATTCTTACAACTGCTTCACAGCACATTTACTCAGTAATGAAATTTTTTCTCAACATGGACCAGTTTAAAATCAACAGCGACATTGATGATTACAATACCAGAAAAAAGAAAAACCTACACTGTCCTTTACTTAACCTATCTTTGGCACAAAGAGGGGTAAAATATGCTGCTATAAAACTTCTTGATAAATTACCTGATGAAATAAAATGTCTGACAGACAGCAGTAATAGTTTCAAAAACAAATTGAAATCATACCTCCTTGACAACTCCTTTTGTACCATAGATGAATTCTTGAATATGAGTAAATAAATCTAGAGATATAATATATGCATTTTGTGCCATTTAAGGGAATGGAATAGATAATGGAAATATTTAGGTATAGCAGTATAACGTAAACAAAAAGAAGAAAATAAACTTGTTTCCTGTGCACATTTCTTGAGCATTTGACACGTTCCACATCATAACGATTTTTCCGTGCTATTGATCAATGGAACACACAACTAACTAACCAACTAACATTTTGGAGTGCACTTAATTTAAGAATATTTCAAGAAAATGATATTGTGTTTAAAAGAAGTTAGTAACAAATTAAGTTGTCCATACCGTTAGTTCTTCTCATGGTGAATTTGTCTAGTGGATTAGCTCTCTCCATTCCGACAGTTCAAGGAGGGTCGAGGGGGAGGATGGGAGAATACAGGATCCTCACAGTCTGCTGATATTATTTTGTTGAAGGAGATACGATTACATAATAAGAAAACATTTGACAGATTTTTTTTCTTTGCGAGTGCCGCACAAACACAAAAATCACATATACACTCCTGGAAATGGAAAAAAGAACACATTGACACCGGTGTGTCAGACCCACAATACTTGCTCCGGACACTGCGAGAGGGCTGTACAAGCAATGATCACACGCACGGCACAGCGGACACACCAGGAACCGCGGTGTTGGCCGTCGAATGGCGCTAGCTGCGCAGCATTTGTGCACCGCCGCCGTCAGTGTCAGCCAGTTTGCCGTGGCATACGGAGCTCCATCGCAGTCTTTAACACTGGTAGCATGCCGCGACAGCGTGGACGTGAACCGTATGTGCAGTTGACGGACTTTGAGCGAGGGCGTATAGTGGGCATGCGGGAGGCCGGGTGGACGTACCGCCGAATTGCTCAACACGTGGGGCGTGAGGTCTCCACAGTACATCGATGTTGTCGCCAGTGGTCGGCGGAAGGTGCACGTGCCCGTCGACCTGGGACGGGACCGCAGCGACGCACGGATGCACGCCAAGACTGTAGGATCCTACGCAGTGCCGTAGGGGACCGCACCGCCACTTCCCAGCAAATTAGGGACACTGTTGCTCCTGGGGTATCGGCGAGGACCATTCGCAACCGTCTCCATGAAGCTGGGCTACGGTCCCGCACACCGTTAGGCCGTCTTCCTCTCACGCCCCAACATCGTGCAGCCCTCCTCCAGTGGTGTCGCGACAGGCGTGAATGGAGGGACGAATGGAGACGTGTCGTCTTCAGCGATGAGAGTCGCTTCTGCCTTGGTGCCAATGATGGTCGTATGCGTGTTTGGCGTCGTGCAGGTGAGCGCCACAATCAGGACTGCATACGACCGAGGCACACAGGGCCAACACCCGGCATCATGGTGTGGGGAGCGATCTCCTACACTGGCCGTACACCATTGGTGATCGTCGAGGGGACACTGAATAGTGCACGGTACATCCAAACCGTCATCGAACCCATCGTTCTACCATTCCTAGACCGGCAAGGGAACTTGCTGTTCCAACAGGACAATGCACGTCCGCATGTATCCCGTGCCACCCAACGTGCTCTAGAAGGTGTAAGTCAACTACCCTGGCCAGCAAGATCTCCGGATCTGTCCCCCATTGAGCATGTTTGGGACTGGATGAAGCGTCGTCTCACGCGGTCTGCACGTCCAGCACGAACGCTGGTCCAACTGAGGCGCAAGGTGGAAATGGCATGGCAAGCCGTTCCACAGGACTACATCCAGCATCTCTACGATCGTCTCCATGGGAGAATAGCAGCCTGCATTGCTGCGAAAGGTGGATATACACTGTACTAGTGCCGACATTGTGCATGCTCTGTTGCCTGTGTCTATGTGCCTGTGGATCAGTCAGTGTGATCATGTGATGTATCTGACCCCAGGAATGTGTCAGTAAAGTTTCCCCTTCCTGGGACAATGAATTCACGGTGTTCTTATTTCAATTTCCAGGAGTGTAGAATCGTGGAATCGAACTGAAAGAAAATTTTATGGACGAAAGCACTACTATATTTGGTGCCACTCAAATACAATACAAATTACTCGAGAAAAATGTTCGCTTTTCTGGAACAAAGGGGAATTTCGTGAAATGCGGAAAAGGACATCAGCTTTTAGTAGGATCGTAAAATAAATTCTTAGATCTATATCACTGAAGCAGACTATTAACAAATCCTCTGTAATAATCGACATAGATTCTACAACCATTCATCTTGCGAAGAACAGGTCACTCTCTTATTTCGCTTCCGATATCTTCGCTCTGCACGTAGCAAACCAAACAGTTGCTAATGGAATAACGGATTAAGGACTTGAGTAGACTACAATTCTCTTATCGAACAGGACTCGCTTAAACGTTCTCAATTCGAAGATGTCTGGCGTAGATAGTGTTGGCCGCACACCTAGGACGTAAACAAGTTTTTTACTACTATTCACGACACGTGCAAGTGAGCTGATAGATAAAATTAGTCGTTCTTTATTGCTTAGGGATTACACGGCTGTTCACAGAGCGTTAAACGTGTTTCGAACATTTTGAGAGGTGGTAGTACCTACGAAAACACGAAGGAAAGTCCTATAAACGAAGGAAAGCCACACTTTCTGCGACCTGCACCCTCGCTCACAGGAGAGGTCCAGCCTGACCCATTCATGACACTTGTTATTGAAGGTGCTCAATTTGAAGTCCGTCCATGGGAATGCATCCCTGTGCCTTGCGGCATAAGGAATCACGCACTCTTTGAAGTACACCCGGTTGTTGTAAGTGCTGTCATGTACTGGAGACGCGATCTTTTAGTGGCTGGACAGCGCTGACAGGGGCGGCGTGCACTAGTGCTTGTGAGTCCCTACCAAAGGTCTAGGGGGTTGAAATCTGGGCAAAGTGGAGGTGCAACTGTGGGATCTTCAAGACCAATGCAGCGGTCCTGAGATGTCAGCGTCAGATGTTCATGCACACTACGGAGAAATTTTGCTGGCGGGCTATCGTGCCTAAAGCGCATCTGCAGGCCTTGCTAACATGGTGCATCCTCCAGCAAGGCAGGAAACACTTCAGTAAAAAGTTAATAATAATGAGCCCCATTTAATCTTTGTGGTAGGATGTATGGCCCTAGTAATTTGTCATGAAGAACGCCTGCCAATACGTTGATGGAGAAACGATGTTGACACCGTCTTTCTACAACTGTATAGGGATTTTCATCAGGCCGTACATGCTGTTTATGAAAGTTCACAACGCCATCCTTTGCGAAAACTGTCGGTAAATAAAGTCTTCGATGAAAACAGTGGATCTGCAGCACACTTTTGCAAGAGCCATTGACAGAACTGCAGTATGCTACGGTAGTATTCTAGCCTTAGTATCTGGACGCGCTGAAGATGATGTGGATACAGCAATTGTTTCTGTACTATCGGCCAGACAGGAGGATGATCACGCACTCTGCTGCAGCCAATCGCCGCACACTGCTTCCAGGTCTTTCGTCCAGTAAATGTAGCACATGCTTCTCTGTCTGAGGTGTGCGGACTGACCGAAGGCCGTCCAGTGCTCGTCTTGTGGGGTTCTAGAGAACCTGTATCCTTAAGACGCAGGAAAAGTTGCTCGAACAGCTTATCAGATGGTACTCACCGACGTGGATATTTTTCCACGTAGGGGCACAGGCTCACAAGCTACTTCCATTTCCTAACCCGTAGCAGAAAATCATATCCGCCATATCAGTTGTGGAGTAGTAAGCTTCAGCTGCTAACATGAGGAAGAGAAAGAGAAATGTACTGGTTCAAATGGCTCTGAGCACTATGGGACTTAACTTCTGAGGTCATCAGTCCCCTAGAACTTAGAACTACTTAAACCTAACTAACCTAAGGACATCACACACATCCATGCCCGAGGCAGGATTCGAACCTGCGACCGTAGCGGTCGCACGGTTCCAGACTGTAGCGCCTAGTACCGCTCGGCCACTCCGGCCGGCGGAAAATGTACTGTACCATTCGTGTACAGTAGGGCACAAACATCGCAATAACCGTAAACATAGCAATGTAGGCACTTTTATAAGTAGATACGACAGTACGATACATACCCAGCGTTACTAGTGATTTGCTGCACAGTACCACACACGTAACTGAAACATCTACAACACAATGAAACCAACGCAACTGCCTGTAGACTAGGAAATACTGACTGGTATGTGTCCTAGAATACGTTGATACAGAGAGACATGTACAGTAGCGAACCCTGTTGTCGAATCACCAAGGCAACGATTCCGCCCACATGGTATTTGTTTCGCTGTCACCGAGGCGGACATTTTCGCAACAAAACGTCTTCTGGCACTATGGTCAAGTATACAAATCTCAGAAAGTACCCGCTTCTGGACCCGTGTTTATTCGACTTTTTCTCTTGTTTTGATGGTTACTACCACCGCTCAAAATATTCGACCGTTTTTCTTTATTAACACGTTGTATAGTGGGTGTCATCAGAAAATTTTTGTAAATGAAAGAGGATCTAATTATGAGCAACATTTAGTGCAAATCTGAAGCGATTTCCTTCTATAGTGTGTTTGGGCGGAAAGATACTGACCATTTATGGGCTGAAGTTCCATTTTCGACTGCTCACCGTCTGAATGCGCAATGGACTGTTTATTTTGTTTGAGGAGAAGTCCATCTTATATCAAACAATGTTCATAAAGAATGAAATTTTCACTCTGCTGTGGACTGTGCGCTGACATGAAACTTGCTGACAGATTAAAACTGTGTGCCGGACCGAGACTCGAACTAGGGACCTTTGTAAGGTAGAAGACGCGGTACTGGGTGAAGTAAAGCTGTGAGTTTGAATCATGAGTAGTTTCTGGGTAGCTCAGTCGGTAGAGCACTTGCCTGCGAAAGGCAAAGCGCCGAGTTCGCGTCTCAGTCCGGCACACAGTGTTAAGCTGACAGGAAGTTTCAATGTTCTAAAATGTCTCGTATGATGCCTCCATTAACGCACAAACCGATAATCAGAAATCTGGTGAATTCTCTTGTGATGTGTAAGACGGGCCGTGGATCAGTAAAAACAAATAATGTAAAAATGTAAACGTCGTGTGACTAGGGCCTCCCGTCGGGTAGACCGTCCGCCGGGTGCAAGTCTTTCGGTTTGACGCCACTTCGGCGACTTGCACGTCGATGAGGATGAAATGATGATGATTACGACAACACAACAAATCTCCGACCCAGCTGGGAATCGAATCTGGGCCCTTAGGATTGACATTCTGTCGCTCTGACCAATCAGCTACCGGGGTCGGACAAACAAATAATATTAGACGCTTAGAAAGAATCGGAAAGTTGAAGACATGGTTATATCACCTTCGGAGAAGAGACAGTTTACCAATGTTATCACTATTTCTTCGTTATCCAAATCGGGTATGATGGCGACCTTTTGAAAACATATTATGGGCGTCGTAATGAAGGCCCATCTCGTTCACCGACTGTCTTGTAACAGAAGTAAAGTAAAGAGAAGCTACACCGTATAGGAGGACCGATTGATGGCAGCGGGACCTTACACATGGAGCGTTCAATAAGTAATGGAACGATTTCTTTTCTCGACAGATTCTGGTTCAATCTTATGTATTTCCAATTACTCCCAGTAGAAGGCAGAGCTATAGCTAATCTTCAAAATGGCATTTGCAACTGAGATGTCTTCCAAGTACAGAGCAGTTGTTGAACTTCTTTTGGCAGAAAACCAAACTCTTAAAAATATAAGCAGCATGTCTAGAGACACGGGGCAGTGGATAAGAGCTCAGTAAGTCACTGGGCACAGTCGTGACTAGGAGAAGGAATGCTGGTTTCCCACGCACTGGCTGGTCGCACACAGCTGAAACCCCTCAATGTTGCAACGCGCGGACTCTCTTATTCGATTTTATCGACGAATAACAATCAGGTAACTGGGCTCAGCTTGACATCTATGTTGGTTGTGCTCACACATGTTAGCGCATTCACAGGTTTATGCCCACTGGGTTCCACGTACCCTAGCTGAAGAGCACAAACAGGAGAGAAGGAACACTGGTGCTGACTTGCTTGCTCATATGGAGATTGATGATGACGATCTCTTGTCATTTGGACAGGCTATGAAACATAGATTCACAACTTTGAGTCTGAAATAAAAGCGGAACACGTGGAGTGGCACTACACAATGTCTCTTCGGAAAATGAAGTTCAAAAGAGTACCGTCAGCTGGTGAAGACATAGTTACAATCTTATGACATTCTGAAGGGGTTACTGAGTTCGATAATTATTTCAAAGGTAACGTTACTGGCAAATTTCGTAGATGCTGCTCTACATGTGTTCTTGTTCCAGTTTTGAAGCTGTTCTTCTACTGATGATAGACTGAAGGCTTTCACGACTGGTGAAAATTTCTGCTGGTAAACTTTTCGGGGTATAAGATCGTGGTTCTGGACAAAACGTTAGGAACAGAAGAGTTTCGTTGACCACGACCTTGTACACCGGAAAGTTTAGCAGCAGCAGTGTTCTTCTACTGTTTACAGTCATTATAAATTTTATTTTCATAGCACCAGGAACTGGACAATCGTTCATTTCATGTTATAGCCGCGCCGGACTAGTCGAACGGTCTAGGGCGCTGCAGTTATGGTCTGTGCGGCTGGTCCCGGCGGAGGTTCGAGTCCTCCCGCGGGCATGGGTGTGTGTGTTTGTCCTTAGGATAATTTAGGTTAAGTAGTGTGTAAGCTTAGGGACTGATGACCTTAGCAGTTAAGTCCCATAAGATTTCACATGCATTTGAAATTTCATGTTATATGTAGAATCAAATAAACGAGTTTCGTTTCTTAATGCTGTGCAAATGAAATTTCGAATGGGAGAAAGGAGAAGAAGAGCTGTAAAATCGGAACAAGGAAACATTTAGAGAAGCATCTACGAAATTTGCCACTGAGGAAGCCTTTCTCATTACAAAAACAAAACACGTAGACACGAAACATTGTAGCGCTTCCCAGCTCACCCTCTCCCTGATGGACAAGGGAATGCCATAACAATAAATGAAAAACGTCTTGGACGTAATTTAGCTCTTGATGATGAACATGGTCAGTAGCCTCGAAAGCTCGAGTTTCATCTCGGTTGTTACTTGTGTCTTCTACACAGTTATTGCAGCTGAAATGTATTTTTAAGATCCCCGCCAATATTCGATATCGGCTCAGAGGCGCTACAGCTCGTGGTTGAGGATTGACACCAGAGGAGAGCACTTCACGTCCCGTGGAACCAGCCTGCTCCCAGCAGTGGGGCCAGACAGCCTGCAGTGATTCAGTCTAGTACAGTCGGTTGCAGGAGCTACTATCAGTTAAGATGTTGTGCCTATTGTATTTGGACCGTGCATTGTACCTCGACTTTCTTTTCCTCGTTACTGACTTTCAATCAGCATTCTGCCCTCCACGAACTGGGCTTTGTTCACAGATTATGCGTTTGCAGTGGTGGCTGGTGTAAAATTTTACCTATGTGCTACAGTGCGGTGGTCTGTAGCGTTTTGATTTACAAGGGTAGTAACCATAACTAAACTGAATACAGTAATCTTTCGTATGTAAAATGAACTGTCTAAATATAGAAAGACGGGAAAATATAGCAGCACCAAGAAGGAGTAGTGTGACATAAATGAAAGTTTGCAGGCGTGTTTCTACGTCTGAAAGATGATGTCAAGTCACTCTGAGGATCCAAATCATATTTGCTTTAAATAGTGAGCGTTAGTTATCTTTGAGATCTGACATCGTGAGTTGATGTTAGTCAAGAATGACTTTAACACGAGAAAGACGCCGTTATCAGAATCCATCTGAGTTTAAACGATGTCGTGTAATTGGCCTGCGAGACGTTGGACGTTCATGCTGCGAAATTTCGGAAGGGCTTGGCAGGAATGTAGCCACTGTACGTGATTACTGCCAGCGGTGGTCACGAGAATTTACGACTTCGAGAAGACCGGGCTCTACTCAGCCACGTGGCACTACAGAAAGGAAAGACCATCGTGTTTGCCGTATGGATCTGGCATATCATACTGCATCTGCAGCAGCAATTTAAGCAGCAGTTGGTATCACAGTGACACAACGAACTGTTACAAATCGGTTACTTCAACAGTAGGGTGGAGGTCTATTGTGTTTTCTGTTGAAAGCTGGTTCTGCCTCTGTGGCAGTAATGGCCATGTGTTGGTTAGGAGGTGGCATGTTGACGGTCTGCAACCAACATGTCTGCTTGCTAGACACACTGGACCCACACCTGGAGTTTTGGTGTGGTGTGTGGCAGCAGGAGCACGCTCGTGATTATCCCACCCACCTTGACTGCAAAATTATACGTCAGTCTGGTGATTCGATCTGTTTTGCTGCCATTCATGAACAGCATTTCAGGGAATGTTTTTCAACAGGATAACGCTTGCCCACATACTACTTTTGTAATCCAATATGCTCTACAGAGAGTTGACTTGTTGCCTTGGCCTGCTCGATCACCAGATCTGTCACCAATCAAACGCACACGGCACATCATCGGACAACTCCAATGTCACCCACAACCAACGTTAACCGTCCTTTTATTGACCGACCAAGTGCAACACGCATGGAACTCCAGCCCACAAACTGACACCCGGCACCTGTACAACATAGTGGACGCACGTCTGCATGCTTGCGTTCAACATTCTGGAGGTTTGGTTATTATTGTACCAGCGTTTCACATTTGCAATGGCTTATCTCTCGCTTAAATTAACCTGTGATCTTGCAATGTTACCTGCAAAAATGTATTACAGAAATTTCTTTACTCAACATTAATCATTTTTAGGTGTCACAAATATTTTTCCGTCATTGTATTTACATTTTATAACTAATCGTTTAACACTTCGAAGAACAAAATAAAATAAAAGACAAAAAATAATGGATTTAGTGGGTATCGAACGCAGGCCACCAATTTGCGAGTACGCGTCTTAACCACTTTACTCCTAGAAATTTACTCACAATATATGCGTAAATCTTTAGAGGGATTTCAGCTTTTCCTATGACCCACTCAGGAGGAATATTTGAGGAATTTGAAAGGGCCATCTACCTGCTTCTTTGAGCCAAATCGGTGTGCCTCTGCCAAAGCTTTCCTGTTGTCAGATTTCGAATAGACCCTCCTAACTCTTTAAATCTCACTGTTCCCCTCCAAAGTTCTACTGGAAAAGTGCCTCTTTACATTATCTCACACACATAAAACAGTATCTTACTAAGAAAAGGTGGCATTTTCTACTCTTACTCTATGAATTTTATTTGTACACGACTAATTTCAGTCTTCCAGGCCCTTTTATAGTTCTGCAATAGGAAAATATTCGTTATATATTGAAATGTCAGCGTCTTTAAATTTGTGTTTTCTATTAGTTTTGGTTCACATGATCCATGGACCTTGCCGTTGGTGGGGAGGCTTGCGTGCCTCAGCGATACAGATGGTCGTACCGTAGGTGCGACCACAACGGAGGGGTATCTGTTGAGAGGCCAGACAAACGTGTGGACAAACGTGTGGATCCTGAAGAGGGGCAGCAGCCTTTTCAGTAGTTGCAGGGGCAACAGTCTGGATGATTGACTGATCTGGCCTTGTAACACCAACCAAAACGGCCTTGCTGTGCTGGTACTGCGAACGGCTGAAAGCAAGGGGAAACTACAGCCGTAATTTTTCCCGAGGGCAAGCAGTTTTACTGTATGGTTAAATGATGATGGCGTCCTCTTGGGTAAAATATTCGGGAGGTAAAATAGTCCCCCATTCGGATTTCCGGGTGGGGACTACTCAAGAGGACGTCATTATCAGGAAAAAGAAAACTGGCGTTCTACGGATCGGAGCGTGGAATGTCAGATCTCTACATCGGGCAGGTAGGTTAGAAAATTTAAAAAGGGAAATGGATAGGTTAAAGTTAGATATAGCGGGAATTAGTGAAGTTCCGTGGCAGGATGAACAAGACTTCTGATCAGGTGAATACAGGGTTATAAATACAAAATCAAATAGGGGTAAATGCAGGAGTAGGTTTAATAATGAATAAAAACGTAGGAATGCGGGTAAGCTACTACAAACAGCATAGTGAACGCATTATTGTGGCCAAGATAGATACGAAGTCTGTGCCTACCACAGTAGTACAAGTTTATATGCCAACTAGCTCCACAGATGACGAAGAGGTTGATGAAATGTATGATGAGATAAAAGAAATTATTCAGATAGTGAAGGGAGACGAAAATTTTATAGTCATGGGTGACTGGAATTCGATAGTAGGAAAAGGAAGACAAGGAAACGTAGCACGTGAATATGGAATGGGATTAAGGAATGAAAGAGGAAGCCGTCTGGTAGAATTTTGCACAGAACATAATGAGCCGTGGTAAAAATTGCTGTTCTGAACAGCGCGCCGCAACGCGTAGTGTGAAGCAGTCGCCCTCCGTTTCTGGCGGTGGCGCCGCTGTGGCAATCGCAGCTTTGGTGTCTCCCTCTGGTGGGAAAGGGGAAAGGTTGCCTGTTCACGTGCATTTAAGGGGCCCCATGAGCTCATGAAAGTAATCAGTTGGTCAGCCGGGTCAGTGTGGGACAATCAATGTCTGTCTGTCGTCCAGAGTGCCAGTATGTGTTAGGCCGCCAGTCTGCTCGAGTTTGTTCGGGCAATGGTCATTGGCGGTTGGATCGATCGGTTGGTCGGTCGCGCACTGGGACGCAAGATGACTTGTCCGCTTTGAGCGTAGGCGCACGTGAGGTCGCCACGGCAGTCCGGTGGGCCGCGCCGTATAGCGAGGGGTAGTGGCTGCACGGGCGACACGAGAGCAACACGAGTCAACCCACGACATAGGTCTGGCCGGCGCGAGCTGCGACGCCGTGAGACGGGAGATCGCCGCGCCTTCCTGCGTCCGTTGAAGCGGCTGGCAGCGGACGATTCGGGATACCGTTTTGGGGGTGCTGCGCCAGGTCTTCGCCAGACACTGCAGTTTATTAGAAGTTAAGTGATTCGTGATATGTTGTTTCATTGTTTCATTTACTTGTTAAATTCTACTTGTTTTCTTGGTCAGTTTCTCGTCCCCAACTTGCTCGTCTGTATCCCGTCCGCATTTGTTAGGCCGTTAGTGTCTGTCTGTCGGTCTACCGTACGTCAATAGCTGCCTCTGTCATGATTGTCGGATTCGGGGTTAACGAGTTTATTGCTTGATGTGTAACGGCCGAATTCCTGAAATATGTTTTTATCTTGCGTATCATCTTGAGAGGCGATGTATGTGTAATGTAGAGCATGTTTGTATATTTTATGAAAGAATGCATTTCATGGGTTTTTATTTAAATGGTCATTTTAGTATATAAAGTTGCCATCCTTCCACCGTAAGAGTTTTTTTTTTTTTTAATCAAGTTGCACCTTCGGTGGCAAGTTAATTTTTTTAATGTTAGTGTTTTGTACCATTTCCATCCCTCCTATGGGGTGCATAGTTTATGTGCTTGTGTGAGTTGTTAAAATTTTTAGTTTAAAGTAATCTGGTGTGTTGCAGATTTGCACCAGTGTAGTTTTTCAGAGGTTGTTGTGAGCGGTCGTGACTACGGCCGTGTCAAAAGGGAGCGGCAAGGTTCTCAGCCCGAAGGCTCGTATTGTCAATATTTATTCTTTCTGCCTCTGAATAAATTGTAACATGATATTTAGATGGTGCTTTCTGATTATAATTTTGAATCTGTTTAAAAAAGAAATAATTAAATAAATAAATAAAGGTTTTTAGGAATAAAATTTCAATTACTTGAAAGAAATTTAATTTGTTTTCATCAGTTACCTACTGGTAACTACTTCCACGCTCACATAGTGTGATTAAATGTGTTAATGTTCTTGATGAATCGCTAGTAAATTAAGTAAATTCTTAAGAAAACGTTTTGAAGGTAAATTTACGGTTCACATAACTTAATCATAGCTAACACTTGGTTCAAGAATCATTAAAGAAGGGTGTATACATGGAAGAAGCCTGGAGATACTGGAAAGTGTCAGATAGATTATATAATGGTAAGACAGAGATTTAGGAACCAGGTTTTAAATTGTAAGACATTTCCAGGGGCAGATGTGGACTCTGACCACAATCTATTGGCAGATGTGGACTCTGACCACAATCTATTGGCAGATGTGGACTCTGACCACAATCTATTGGTTATGAACTGTAGATTAAAATTGAAGAAACTGCAAAAAGGTGGGAATTTAAGGAGATGGGGCTTGGATAAATTGAAAGAACCAGAGGCTGTAGAGAGTTTCAGGGAGAGCATTAGAGAACGATTGACAAGAATGGAGGAAAGAAATACAGTAGAAGAAGAATGGGTAGTTTTGAGAGATGAAATAGTGAAAGCAGCAGAGGATCAAGTAGGTAAAACGACGAGGGCTAATAGAAACCCTTGGGTAACAGAAGAGATATTAAATTTAACTGATGAAAGGAGAAAACACAAAAATGCAGTAAATGAAGCAGGCAAAAAGGAATACAAATGTCTCAAAAATGAGATCGACAGGAAGTGCAAAATGGCTAAGCAGGGTTGGCTAGAGGACAAATGTAAGGATGTAGAGGCATGTATCACTAGGAGTAAAATTAAAGAGACCTTTGGAGAAAAGAGAACAACCTGTATGAGTATCAAGAGCTCAGAGGGAAAACCAGTGCTAAGCAAAGAAGCGACAGCAGAAAGGTGGAAGAAGTATATAGAGGGTCTATACAAGGGCGATGTTTTTGAGGACAATATTACGGAAATGGAAGATGAGGTAGAAGAAGATGAAATGGGAGATATGATACTGCGTGAAGAGTTTGACAGAGCACTGAAAGACCTAAGTCGAAACAAGGCCCCGGGAATAGACAACATTCCATTAGAACTACTGATAGCCTTGGGAGAGCCAGCCCTGACAAAACTCTACCATCTGGTGAGCAAGATGTATGAGACAGGCGAAATACCCTCAGACTTCAAGAAGAATATAATAATTCCAATCCCAAAGAAAGCAGGTGCTGACAGATTTGAAAATTATCGAACTATTAGTTTAATAAGTCACGGCTGCAGAATACTAGCACTAATTCTTTACAGACGAATGGAAAAACTGGTAGAAGTCGACCTCGAGGAAGATCAATTTGGATTCCGTAGAAATGTTGCAACACGTGAGGCAATACTGGCCCTACGACTTATGTTAAAGAATAGATTAAGGAAAGGCAACCCTACGTTTCTATCATTTGTAGACTTAGAGAAAGCTTTTGACAATGTTGATTGAAATACTCTCTTTCATATTCTGAAGGTGGCAGGGGTAAAATACAGAGAGCGAAAGGTTATTTACAATTTGTACGGAAACCAGACGCCAGTTATAAGAGTCGAGGGGCATGAAAGGGAAGCAGTGGTTGGGAAGGGAGTGAGACAGGGTTGTAGCCTCTCCCCGACGTTATTCAATCTGTATATTGAGCAAGCAGTAAAGGAAACAAAAGAAAAAATTCGGAATAGGAATTAAAACGATCTGGACGTGTGTCCATCAGAAAAAAAAATTGTCAAACTGGATGTCACGAATTGATATATAATGACTTTTGAACATTATTAAGGTAAATACATTGTTTGTTCTCTATCAAAATCTTTCATTTGCTAACTATATGACTATCAGTAATCAGTGCCTTCAGTAGTTAGAATCTTTTATTTAGCTGGTAGTACTGGCGCTCGCTGTATTGCAGTAGTTCGAGTCACGAAGATTTTTATGAGGTAAGTGATTCATGGAAGGTATAAGTTATTGTTAGTCAGGGCCCTTCTTTTGTAGGGATTATTTAAAGTCAGATTGCGTTGCGTTA
Source organism: Schistocerca nitens (assembly GCF_023898315.1). Taxonomy (NCBI): domain Eukaryota; kingdom Metazoa; phylum Arthropoda; class Insecta; order Orthoptera; family Acrididae; genus Schistocerca; species Schistocerca nitens. The sequence continues at coordinate 845,924,749 of NC_064617.1, forward strand.
AAACACTGTGTCAGTTTAGTGATGATCAGAATGAGTAAAGAGAGAAATGTCTGAGTACCTTCAGTTTTACTCAGCTGTTTCAGTATCAAATAACGCAGGAGGTTACCAGCACAGTCATTCATAATTTTCAAAGGGGAAGTTTCAACACTAGTGTATGTGCAGTCGAAAACAGACAGATACGTCCCTTCTCTGAGTTGAGTGTAGCGTGACTGACGATAATTTCTGCACTCGACATGAGTTTATAATTATGCTGGTGAGAACGCCACAAAACACATTTTCGTCTACTTTATTTTCGTACCAGGACGCATTTGAAAGGAAACGGCGTAATTTTTATTTGATATCCGGCTCGCATTTGAGAGAAAGCGCGATACTTACACCGAGTTGACGGAAGTCATAGGATAGCAATATGCACATATGCAGATGGTGGCAGTGTCTTGTACACAAGGTATAAAAGGGCAGTACGCGGGTGGAGCTGTTCTCTGTGCTGAGGTGGTTCATGCGAAAAGGTTTCCAGCGTAATTATGGTCGCACAATGGGAGATAATAGACTTCGAATGCGGAATCATAGTTGGAGATAGAGGCATAGGACGGTCCATTCCGGAAATTGTATTCTGAGATTTGCAGTGTCGAGAATGTGCTGAGAAAGCGAAGCCAAATCTAAGACATTACCTATCACCATGGACAACGCAGTTACAGACGAATGAGAGCGGCGGCTTTTGCGTTGAGTTTTCAGTGCTAAGAGACAAGCAAACTGAGTGAAATAACGGCAAAAAAGTATGTATGACAGATGACAAACATCTCCTTTAGGATGTTGTTGTTGTTGTGGTCTTCAGTCCTGAAACTGGTTTCATGCAGCTCTCCATGCTACTCTATCCTGCTTCTTCATCTCCCAGTACCTACTGCATCCTACATCCTTCTGAATCTGCTTAGTGTATTCATCTCTTGGTCTCCCTCTATGATTTTTACCCTCCACGCTGCCCTCCAATACTAAATTGGTGATCCCTCGATGTCTCAGAAAATGTCCTACCAACCGATACCTTCTTCTAGTCAAGTTGCGCCACAAATTTCTCTTCTCCCCAATTCTGTTTAGTACCTCCTCATTAGTTATGTGATCTACCCGTCTAATCTTCAGCATTCTTCTGTAGCACCACATTTCGAAAGCTTCTATTCACTTCTTGTCTAAACTACTTTTCGTCCATGTTTCACCTCCACACATGGCTACACTCCATACAAATACTTTCAGAAACGACTTCCTGAGGTTTAAATCTATACTCGATGTTAACAAATTTTTCTTCTTCAGAAACGCTTTCCTTGCCATTGCCAGTCTACATTTTATATCCTCTCTACTTCGACCATCGTCAGTTATTTTGCTCCCCAAATAGCAAAACACTTTTACTACTATAAGTGTCTCATTTCCTAAACTAATTCCCTCAGCATCACCCGACCCTATTCGACTAGATTCCATTATCCTCGTTTTGTTTTTGTTGATGTTCATCTTATATCCTCCTTTTAAGACACTGTCCATTCCGTTCAACTGCTCTTCCAAATCCTTTGCTGTCTCTGAGAGAATTACAATGTCATCGGCGAACCTCAAAGTTTTTATTTCTTCTCCATGGATTTTAATACCTACCCCGAACTTTTCTTTTGTTTATTGCTTGCTCAATATACAGATTGAACAATATCGGGGATAGGCTACAACCCTGTCTCACTCCCTTCCCAACCACTGCTTCCCTTTCATACCCCTCGACTCTTATAACTGCCATCTGGTTTCTGTACAAATTGTAAATAGCTTTTCGCTCCCTGTATTTTACCCCTGCCACCTTCAGAATTTGAAAGAGATTATTCCAATCAACATTGTCAAAAGCTTTCTCTAAGTCAACAGATGCTAGAAACGTAGGTTTTCCTTTCCTTAATCTTTCTTCTAAGATAAGTCGTAGGGTCAGTATTGCCTCACGTGTTCCAACATTTCTACGGAATCCAAACTGATCTTCCCCGAGGTCGGATTCTATCAATTTTTCCATTCGTCTGTAAAGAATTCGATTAAGTATTTTGCAGCTGTGACTTATTAAACTGATAGTTCGGTAATTTTCACATCTGTCAACACCTGCTTTCTTTGGGATTGGAACTATTATATTCTTCTTGAAGTCTGAGGGTATTTCGCCTGTCTCATACATCTTGCTCACCAGATGGTAGAGTTTTGTCAGGACTGGCTCTCCCAAGGCTATCAGTAGTTCTAATGGAATGTTGTCTACTTCGGGGGCCTTGTTTCGACTCAGGTCTTTCAGTGCTCTGTCAAACTCTTTACGCAGTATCGTATCTCCCATTTCATCTTCATCTACATCCTCTTCCATTTGCATAATATTGTCCTCAAGTACGTCGCCCTTGTATAGACCCGCTATATACTCCTTCCACCTTTCTGCTTTCCCTTCTGTGCTTAGAACTGGTTTTCCATCAAAGCTCTTGATATTCATGCAAGTGGTTCTCCTTTCTCCAAAGGTCTCTTTAATTTTCCTGTAAGCAGTATCTATTTTTCCCCTAGTGAGATAAGCCTCTACATCCTTACATTTGTCCTCTAGCCATCCCTGCTTAGCCATTTTGCACTTCCTTTCGATCTCATTTTTGAGACGTTTGTATTCCTTTTTGCCTGCTTCATTTAGTGCATTTTTATATTTTCTCCTTTCATCAATTAAATTCAATATTTCTTCTGTTACCCAAGGGTTTCTACTAGCCCTCGTCTTTTTACTTATTTGATCCTCTGCTGCCTTCACTATTTCATCCCTCAAAGCTACCCATTCTTCTTCTACTGTATTTCTTTCCCCCATTCCTGTCAATTGTTCCCTTTACGCTCTCCCTGAAACTCTGTACAACCTCTGGTTCTTTCAGTTTATCCAGGTCCCATCTCCTTAAATTCCCACCTTTTTGCAGTTTCTTCAGTTTTAGTCTACAGTTCATAACCAATAGATTGTGGTCAGAGTCCACATCTGCCCCTGGAAATGTCTTACAATTTAAAACCTGGTTCCTAAATCTCTGTCTTACCATTATATAATCTATCTGATACCTTTTAGTATCTCCAGGGTTCTTCCATGTATACAACCTTCGTTCATGATTCTTGAACCAAGTGTTAGCTATGATTAAGTTATGCTCTGTGCAAAATTCTACAAGACGGCCTCCTCTTTCATTTCTTAGCCCCAGTCCATATTCACCTACTATGTTTCCTTGTCTCCCTTTTCATACTGACGAATTCCAGTCACCCATGACTATTAAATTTTCGTCTCCCTTCACTACCTTAATAATTTCTTTTATCTCATCATACATTTCATCAATTTCTTCGTCATCTGCAGAGCTAGTTGGCATATAAACTTGTACTACTGTAGTAGGCGTTGGGTTTGTGTCTATCTTGGCCACAATAATGCGTTCACTGTGCTGTTTGTAGTAGCTTACCCGTACTCCTATTTTTTTTATTCATTATTAAACCTACACCTGCATTACCCCTATTTGCTTTTGTATTTATAACCCTGTATTCACCTAACCAAAAGGTTTTCCTTTAGGATAGCGTGGCGAAATTTAGCTTTAATGGGCTATGGCAGCAGACCACCAATGGGGGTGTCTTTCTTAATAACATGACATCGCCTGCAGTGCCTCTCTTTGGGATTATTGCCATATAATTTGGAGCCTAGACGACTGGAAAATCGTGCCTGGTAAGATGAGTTCCGATTCCAGTTGATAGGAGCTGATGGTAGTGTTCTTGTGTGGTGCAGACCCCATGGAGCTATGAAGCCCAGTTGTCAACATGGAATGGACTGGGTCCTCTGGTCCAACTGGGCCCACCATTGACTGGAAACGGCTACATCCAGCTACCTGGAGACCATTTGCAGCCATTCATAGACTTAATGTCACGGATGACAATCTGCCACGTGATTGGGCCACAATTGTCCGCAATTGGTTTGCAGAATTCGAGCGAATGATTTGGCTACCCAGATCGCATGATATGACCGAGCGAGGTGGCGCAGTGGTTTGCACAATGGACTCGCATTCGGGAGGACGACGGTTCAATCCCGGGTCCGGCCATCCTGATTTAGGTTTTCCGTGTTTTCCCTAAATCGCTCCAGGCAAATTCCGGGATGGTTCCTTTGAAAGGGCACGGCCGGCTTCCTTTCCCGTCCTTCCCTAATCCGATGAGACCGATGACCTCGTAGTTTGGTCTCTCTCCCCAAACAACCCAACCCAACCCTCGCGTGATATGAATTCCATCGAACATTTATGGGACATAATCGAGAGGTAGTTTGTGCGCAGTATGTTGCACCGGCAACATTATTGATGGCTACAGAGGTAGCAGGACTGTATATTACTGGAGGGGGGGGGGGAGGGGGACGTCCAACGACTTGTTGAGTCCATACCTAGTGGAGTTGCTGCACTATTCTGGACAAAAGGACGTCTGGCACGATATTAGGAGATATGCCATGACCTTCATCACCTCCGTTTATAGCGTGACGTGGTACAGTATCGCCGGCTGGAGTGGCCGTGCCGTTCTAGGCGCTACAGTCTGGAACCGAGCGACCCTTACGGTCGCAGGTTCGAATCCTGCCTCGGGCATGGATGTGTGTGATGTCCTTAGGTTAGTTAGGTTTAAGTAGTTCTAAGTTCTAGGGGACTGATGACCTCAGAAGTTAAGTTGCATAGTGCTCAGAACCTTTAGTACGGTATCGCAGGATAACCGGGAACCTGTGCGTTTGTATCACGGGACGACAGAAAACTGTTGACTGAATGTTTCATGTCCTTGAAATGAAGTCATACAAAAAGAAGAGTTGTAGCCAAAAACATGGTGCGCGCATTGCGGTCGAACCACTATGGTTCCAGCGGAATTTGCCAACGTCAGACCTTACCAGTCAGAGGCGCTGTTCTCGAGGCACAGAGGCCCTCTTTCACTTTGCCCTCGCAGCTCGCACTTGTTACTGCGGGCGACACTCGGCTGCGGCGATACTTTGGCGCGCCGTAATGAAGCGGCTCCTCCTGGCTGCCAGGACCGCACATCGGCGCTCGTTGCCGTCACCGCGGCGCGGTGCGTTCCCCGGGCCATCTCATTATCATAACTCCGCCTGGAGGCGCTGCGCGGCGCGGAGCGGCGGCCGCATTCCAGCGCGGGACGCTCCGCCCCTTTATTGGGTTCCGGGCCGCCGCCATTAACAGCGTGTTCTTGGCCTCATCACGTATTCATGTACGGGCCGCCCGGGACAGGCCGGAGATACTTGGCTGCGGTCTAGCGCCACCCGGGCTGGGGCGGGGCGAGCAGCGGTCGCCAGGAGGCGCCGCTCTCTCGCAGTTTGTCTGAGGCGTCGCCCGTCGCTGGGGCCTCAGAGGCGCGCAGGGAAACACCGGTTGCTCCGAAGCACGCATGCTGCACCACAGGGCGTTACTCTCACCTTCATTGATGGTGAACTGCAGCCACTGAAGGTCTGTCTCGTCACCTGAGCCACTTGCCGAATAACAACTGTGTTACTGGACGGCTAATCCGTGGCACGGTCCAGTTGCAGGTTGCTGTCTAACGCCCTCCAGGGGCAACAGAAAATTTATTTTCAACATGCCATACAGCTACTGACATAATTTGAAAATCAGTTATCCATGAGGGGCGTTCAATAAGTAATGCAACACCTTTTTCTGAAATCAGTTTGGTTTTATTAAGGATTACAATACACTCTATTTTTCCACACCCTGCCGGCCGAAGTGGCCGTGCGGTTAAAGGCGCTGCAGTCTGGAACCGCAAGACCGCTACGGTCGCAGGTTCGAATCCTGCCTCGGGCATGGATGTTTGTGATGTCCTTAGGTTAGTTAGGTTTAACTAGTTCTAAGTTCTAGGGGACTAATGACCTCAGCAGTTGAGTCCCATAGTGCTCAGAGCCATTTTTTTCCACACCCTTCTGGCGGTGCCCCATTCCATATTATTAACGACGGCATGTGGAACAAGTTCACAGGTACAATACTGGCTATTAAAATTGCTACACCAAGAAGAAATGCAGATAATAAACGGGTATCATTTGTCAAAAATATATTATACTAGAACTGACATGTGATTACATTTTCACGCAATTTGGGTGCATAGATCCTGAGAAACCAGTACCCAGGACAACCACCTCTGGCCATAATAACGGCCTTGATACGCCTGGGCATTGAGTCAAACAGAGCTTGGAAGGCGAGTACAGGTACAGCTGCACATGCAGCTTCAACACGATACCACATTTCATCAAGAGTAGTGACTGGCGTATTGTGACGAGCAAGTTGCCACCATTGCCACCACTGACCAGACATTTTCAGTTGGTGAGAGATCTGGAGAATGTGCTTGTCAGGGCAGCAGTCGAACATTTTCTGTATCCAGAAAAGCCCGTATAGGACCTGCAACATGCGGTCGTGCATTGTCCTGCTGAAATGTACGGTTTCGCAGCGATCGAACGAAGGGTAGAGCCACGGGTCGTAACACATCTGAAATGTAACGTCCACTGCTAAAAGTGCCGTCAATGCGAACAAGAGGTGAACGAGACGTGTAACCAATGGCACCCCATATCATCACGCCGGGTGATACGCCAGTATGGCGAAGACGAATACACGCTTCCAATGTGCGTTCACCGCTATGTCGCCAAACACGGATGCGACCATCATGATGCTGTAAACAGAACCTGGATTCATCCGAAAAAATTACGTTTTGCCATTCGTGCAACCAGGTTCGTCGTTGAGTACACCATCGCACGCGCTCCTGTCTGTGATGCACCGTCAACGGTAACCGCAGCCACGGTCTCCGAGCTGATAGTCCATACTGCTGCAAAAGTCGTCGAACTGTTCGTGCAGATGGTTGTTGTCGTGCAAACGTCCCCATCTGTTGACTCAAGGATCGAGATGTGGCTGCACGATCCGTTACAGCCATGCGGATAAGTTACCTGTCATCTCGACTGCTAGTGATACGAGGCCGTTTGGATCCAGTACGGCGTTCCATATTACCCTCCTGAACTCACCGATTCCATATTCTGCTAACAGTCATTGGGTCTCGACCAAGGCGAGCAGCAATGTCGCGATACGATAAACCGTAATCGCGATAGGTAACAATCCTACCTTTATCAAATTCGGAAACGTGATGGTACGCATTTCTCCTCCTTACACGAGGCATCACAACAAAGTTTCACCAGGAAACGCCGGTCATCTGCTGTTTGTGTACGAGACATCGGTTGGAAACTTTCCTAATGTCAGCACGTTGTAGGTGTCGCCACCGGCGCTATCTTGTGTCAATGCTCTGAAATGCTAATCATTTGCATATCACAGCATCTACCTCCGGTCGGTTAAATTTAGTGTCTGTAGCACGTCATCTTCGTGGTGTAGCAATTTTAATGGCCGGTAGTGCATAGCAGTGGTTCCAAGACCTCTTAAATAACAGAACCCAGTACGTTGTCCGCGAAGGCGAGTTTTCATCAGAGTAAAGGGTATCGTCAGGAGTGCCCAGGGAAGCGTGATAGGACCGTTGTTGTTCTCTATACTTATAAATGATTTGGCGGACAGAGTGAGCAGTAATCTGCATTTGTTTTGCACATGCTGCCGCAGTGTACCGTAAGGCGTCGAAGTTCAGTGAGTGTAGGAAGAGAAAATTTCTATTGTCTGATGAATGGCAGCTAGCCCTAAACGTGCAATAATGTAAGTTAATGCGGATGAGTAGGAAGATCAAACCTGAAATGGTCTGATACAGTATCACTAGTGTCCTGCTTGACACAGTCGAGTTGTTTAAATACGAGAGGGCTGACTGAAAAATAATGCCTCCACCTTCGTAACTCTTCAACAGTTGGCAGCCTTGGTGTGCGGCAGGTTCTGATTTGTTTCGTATCTTCTACTTTACAGCTCCAGTTATTGGGAAGCCTTAACATTGTGTTGTTACAATGTAAAGTATGGAACGCTGCGCGGACGGTCGGTCAGTGCGATTTAAGCAACGTGCAGTCATTGACTTCTTGACAGCAGAAGGTGTCACCCCAAAGGAGATTCATGAGAGAATGAAAGCAGTTCATGGTGATTGTGATGATGTGGGTATTGTGCGTTGTTGGGCGAGTAAGTTTAAAGATGTTGAGGTGGGAAATCTGACCTGCGTGACAAAAAAGAGTCCTGTGAGAGTAACCACCGAGTTTCACAAGCAAAATGTTGACAGACTGATTCAGGACAATCATCGTATCACTCAGAGAGAAACTGCTTGCACAATCGGCATTTCACAAGAACGTGTGGGTCACATTACTACTGTGCTATCGGAAGATCTGTGCACTATGGGTACCCCGGATGCTGACTCCTGAAATGAAAGCGCACAGACCTGAAATTTGCCAGGAACTCCTCTCTCGTAACGATAATGAAGGTGAAGTCTTTCTTCATTCAGTTGTGACAGGAGACGAAATGTGGGTACACCATTACGACCCGGAGACGAAACGTCAGTCTATGGAATATGGACACAAAGACTCGCCCGAGAAAAAGAAATTCAAGATGCACCCTTCAGATGGAAAACTCATGACCACAGTGTTCTGGGACGCAGATGGTGTTATCCATGTTGATTTCCTTGATCCTGGAACAACAACAAATTCAGAGTGTTACATCTCAACCCCGCGAACTCTGAAACGACGGCTAACAAGGGTCCAAAAGGAAAAGGGAAACGTTTTCCTCAAGCATGACAATGCCAAACCGCACACTTCACATGCCACCGCAGCAGAACTTCAATCTCATCACCGTACGGCATCCTCCATACAGTCCAGATTTAGCACCATTGCGGCTGGTGCGGCTGGTCCCGGCAGAGGTTCGAGTCCTACCTCGGGCATGGGTGTGTGTGTTTGTCCTTAGGATACTTTAGGTTAAGTAGTGTGTAAACTTAGGGACTGATGACCTTAGCAGTTAAGTCCCATAAGGTTTCACACACATTTGATTTTTTTTTTTAGCACCATTTGACTTCCATCTGTTCCCAATAATGAAAGACGATCTGCAGGGACATCATTCTGCTTCTGATGAAGACTTTGAGAGAACTGTGAGACTGTGGTCGCGGAAACAGAGTGTCAACTGCTTCCGTGACGGCTTCAGAAAACTTGTTCATCGTTGGCAGAAATGGATCAAATTGGCTGTTGATTGTGTGGAAAAGTCAATATTAGTAATTAAAGATCACATTTTAAGGATTATTCTGCGTTTGATTTATTAAAATATTCCCGTCCGAACTGAATTAACGAAGGTGGAGGCATTGCTTTTCATTCAACCCTCGACCGAGCGAGGTGGCGCAGTGGTTAGCACACTGGACTCGCATTCGGGAGGACGACGGTTCAATCCCGCGTCCGGCCATCCTGATTTAGGTTTTCCGTGATTTCCCTAAATCGCTCCAGGCAAATGCCGGGATGATTCCTTTGAAAGGGCACGGCCGACTTCCTTCCCCATCCTTCCCTAATCCGATGAGATCGATGAGCTCGCAGTTTGGTCTCTTCCCCCAAACAACCCAACCCATTCAACCCTCGTGTTTGGGCATAACGTTGCAAAGCGGTATGAGCTCGAAACAGCATATCCAGACACTCCGGGATGATGATGACATTGAAACAGAGGATGACACGCGTAAAGCTGAAATACTAAACACCTTTTTCCAAAGCTGTTTCACAGAGGAAGACCGCACTGCAGTCCCTTCTCTAAATCCTCGCACAAACGAAAAAATGGCTGACATCGAAATAAGTGTCCAAGGAATAGAAAAGCAACTGGAATCACTCAACAGAGGAAAGTCCACTGGACCTGACGGGATACCAATTCGATTCTACACAGAGTACGCGAAAGAACTTGCCCCCCTTCTAACAGCCGTGTACCGCAAGTCTCTAGAGGAACAGAGGGTTCCAAATGATTGGAAAAGAGCACAGGTAGTCCCAGTCTTCAAGAAGGGTCGTCGAGCAGATGCGCAAAACTATAGACCTATATCTCTGACGTCGATCTGTTGTAGAATTTTAGAACATGTTTTTTGCTCGAGTATCATGTCGTTTTTGGAAACCCAGAATCTACTCTGTAGGAATCAACATGGATTCCGGAAACAGCGATCGTGTGAGACCCAACTCGCGTTATTTGTTCATGAGACCCAGAAAATATTAGATACAGGCTCCCAGGTAGATGCTATTTTTCTTGACTTCCGGAAGGCGTTCGATACAGTTCCGCACTGTCGCCTGATAAACAAAGTAAGAGCCTACGGAATATCAGACCAGCTGTGTGGCTGGATTGAAGATTTTTTAGCAAACAGAACACAGCATGTTGTTATCAATGGAGAGACGTCTACAGACGTTAAGGTAACCTCTGGCGTGTCACAGGGGAGTGTTATGGGACCATTGCTTTTCACAATATATATAAATGACCTAGTAGATAGTGTCGGAAGTTCCATGCGGCTTTTCGCGGATGATGCTGTAGTATACAGAGAAGTTGCAGCATTAGAAAATTGTAGCGAAATGCAGGAAGATCTGCAGCGGATAGGCACTTGGTGCAGGGAGTGGCAACTGTCCCTTAACATAGACAAATGTAATGTATTGCGAATACATAGAAAGAAGGATCCTTTATTGTATGATTATATGATAGCGGAACAAACACTGGTAGCAGTTACTTCTGTAAAATATCTGGGAGTATGCGTGCGGAACGATTTGAAGTGGAATGATCATATAAAATTAATTGTTGGTAAGGCGGGTACCAGGTTGAGATTCATTGGGAGAGTGCTTAGAAAATGTAGTCCAGCAACAAAGGAGGTGGCTTACAAAACACTCGTTCGACCTATACTTGAGTATTGCTCATCAGTGTGGGATCCGTACCAGATCGGGTTGACGGAGGAGATAGAGAAGATCCAAAGAAGAGCGGCGCGTTTCGTCACAGGGTTATTTGGTAACCGTGATAGCGTTACGGAGATGTTTAATAAACTCAAGTGGCAGACTCTGCAAGAGAGGCGCTCTGTATCGCGGTGTAGCTTGCTCGCCAGGTTTCGAGAGGGTGCGTTTCTGGATGAGGTATCGAGTATATTGTTTCCCCCTACTTATACCTCCCGAGGAGATCACGAATGTAAAATTAGAGAGATTAGAGCGCGCACGGAGGCTTTTAGACAGTCGTTCTTCCCGCGAACCATACGTGACTGGAACAGGAAAGGGAGGTGATGACAGTGGCACCTAAAGTGCCCTCCGCCACACACCGTTGGGTGGCTTGCGGAGTATGAATGTAGATGTAGAGATGGAACGAGCATGCGAGAAATGTGGTAGTGAAGGCGAATGGTCTACTTCGGTTGGGAGAATTTTAGAAAATAGTGATTCATCTGTAAAGGAGATCGCATATTGGGCGCTGGTGCGGCTTATTCTTGAGTACTGCTCAAGAGTCTGGAATCTGCACCAGGTCGGATTGAAAGGAGACATCGAAGTAATTCAGAGGCGGGCTACTAGATTTGTTACCGGTAGGTTCGAACTGCAAGTAAGTGTAACGGAGATGCTTTGGGAACTCAAATGGGAAGCCCTGGAGCGAAGGCGACGTTCTTTTCGAGAAACAGTATTGAGATAATTTAGAGAACCTACGTTTGAAGCTGACTGCCGAACTATTCTACTGCCACCAACATACACTGCGCGTAAAGACCACGAAGATAAGATACGAGAAATTAAGGCACATACGGAAAAATATAGATAGTCTTTTTTCACTCGCTCTATTTCCGAGAAAAACCGGAAAGGAATTAACACAATCCCCGTTAAATGCGACGGCCTTACGCCAACTTATTGGCAGGGTCAGCATGCCCGCATAGTACTATTCTACTGGTCGATGTCGGAGACAACGTCTCGCGTCATAAATAACCTCTCCATCATCCCATGCTGCAATGTGGAATTCCACACAGATGGTTCTTCATTGCACTCCATGGTCTCCTATTAGGTGGCGAAGAACCCAGTAGGCACAAGCCTTTGGTCACCCCAGCTGGTGGAAGAGTGCGTCAGCACTATAAACGGAGATGTCAAGTTCTGCAGCGAGGTGTTTGAGTTGATCTGTAGATCTTCTCGAATCAGAGTGTCCGCACGTTGCAACATTGCGGGAGTCAAAGCTTTCTGCATCCGACGGTTGGACAGTTTTGTGCGATCTTGTTTTGATAATGACAGACGCCTGACCCAACGACTCAGTGTGCTTTTGTTCATTGCCTGGTCTCCCGACACATTTTTCAAGCGCCTATGAATATCTGCGATGTTCCAGTTTTCCGCCAAAAGCAACTTAATGACAGGTCTGTATCTGGAACACACCTCCGTTCCAGACGCCATTTTGATGATTACGTATAGCGGTGGCACCTAGCGGTACTTCATGAAACTACGAGGGTTATTCCGAAAGTAAGGAACGATCGGTCGCGAAATGGAAACCACAGCGAAAATCCGATGAAGTTTTGCACAGTTGTGTCAGGCATTGTCTTTAGTATGCTGGTCGATAGCATTACGTCGCTCTTTTTAGTTCTGAGCACACAGGGATCACATAAAGATACATAAACCAATAGCGTCTCCCGCCAAGTACGAGGGCCTAGTGAGAAATTTCGCCTAAAGCTATGCATCCAACATTACATAACTGTCGTGCGTTTCCTTCTTCAAGACAATTGTCAGCCGCATTCTGCAGGGGCAATGAAGATGCTCCTGCATCGTTTTCAATTGGAAATGTTTGATTACCCACAATACAGCCCTTAATTGTCTCCCTCTGAGTTTCATCTGTGCTCAAATGAACCGCTGTCTATGAAGACATCATTTTGGCACAGACATCGAGCTGTAGGCCAGAGTAGAGAACTGGCGGAAAGCACTGGCGGCTACCTTCTATAACGAGGGTACTGGAAAGGTGATACAACGCTACGACAAAGGTGACTATAGAAATAATTAGCTGGGAGTCGTAGCTAACTGTTGCAAAGAAAACGGTTTTGATTTTCACTGTGGTTTCCATTTCGTGACAAATCGTTCCTTACTTTCCGAATAGCCCTCGTACAATGGCTGAAACGTGAATATTCCACTGCGTTACACAGCAAATTCGGCTTTTTTTAAAACCAAAACAGGCCGAGGAATAAATGTGTTGCATTTCGTATTGAACGTCCCTGGTAATAATTAAGAGCTGTAATCTTATGTCACAGTTTAACACCTTAAGTCAAGAATTACTGTTACGAGTTGTTGTGCGTATCTAAAGGCAGCGTAACTCATGGTACAAAAATCATCCATACTATATTCATTAAGTACTTGAGAACGGGACTACTTAGCGACTTCCAACAAACTTTACACTTAATTTCAAATCTTTACGAAACTTTTTTCCGCTGACATCCTTCACAAAATGCCGAAACGAGAAAAGTTTATTGCTTACTACATCTTTGCCGTTCATGCAGTAAATCGGCAGCATCAGGTACCACATTTTAATCTGTTACTTCTTTCCTACTAACTCTGCTCGCAAGACCTTTTGCACACAGTAAAATTATATCATTGTACCACACATATTCCAGAAGATATTGCGAGCTAACATTGCAAAGATGTTCGGGCTCACATGCGGTTCCTCTTCGTCGAAATGCCTTGGCTCAAACTCGTCCAGGGATTGAACTGTATGTGTCACATTAGACGCCCTGAATTAAACGCTTGTGACCTTTTGGTTAAATTATCTGACTGATGACAAGTTCGTGAAATTCTATAAACATTCAGTGTCAATATAACATATAACAACAATAATAGTAATATCGGGAACTAAATTTACGACCCATAAATGATGTAGGCTACAGAGTTGCCATTTGGTTAGAATAATGTTTATTCAGAAAGCAAACTAACAGCGAAAGTGGTCGTATTTAGAGTTACTATTACACTCTAGCTAATATCCATTTGATACAGTTCGATCATTCACAATCTCATCGCGAAACACAAGTCCAATAACCTGCCCCGTTAACCAGGTGCGCGGCTGCTCAACGCTCAGAGAATATGTCCCGCGATACCACACAACCCGAAAATTTCTAAGTCGTTTCACTTCCTAGCCACCTAAAGACCTAAAGACCAACCGTCTCAATCCGAACTGTACCCTTTGGCGTCTAGACCAGGACTGTCTCTCTGTACATCTCTGGCAGCGTCCCCCGCGTGCCAAAAATCGTTGCCTAACTGACTATTGCAGTTACCTTTCCTGAAGCCGTTTATTTGATTAGCTACAGCTTATTCTACATTATTTTACATTTTAACATATTTAAATAATCAAAGCTTGACCACTTTCACGTTCTAAATAAAGTAACAATAATATCCATTATATAATAAAAGTTAAATTCTTTTGCATAAACCAATACAAGTTTCTTCTTAACTTTGAATGTACCAAAGTGCTTTCTGATAAATAAATAAAGAACAAAAGTAAATATTATGCACTGAACTTTACAACAAATATTATGTTACCTAATGATTCAATAAGGTGTCATTCTATCATCGTTCATTGTGTTTTGTGTGAAGGAAGTGATGATCTGATGCTAACTGAAAATACTGATAATTTAAATTCATTATATCTTTTAAACAAATAAAGTTACAGAGTTAATATTTACATTATTAGTCATTTTATTGATGCGCTTCTATATGAAATGTCGATCGTTAAGATCGACCAAAGCGTTCAGATTTAAGAATTCAGGTCTTTGTTGCAAAACTTTTTTAATTTAACTCTAACAGTAAATCCTAAACTATTATAGATATTATGAATATTCAAATTTTATTGGGATCTCCATGAAAATTTATAAAGGATGGTAGATTAAAATTACTGTGGCTTCATTCCCTGAATTACTACAGAATTAGTTTTCATAAATGTTTCCCTTTATGACCAATCTTAAGTCCGCCATATTTAACACTGCTACGTCTCCTTGGCCACAAACGGCTTCTACAGGGTTTCTCTACGACGTAGGTTCTCGACTGTCTCAGTCGCACACTACAGCACCTAGGCCTCATTCAGTCCAATAGACGCCTGTGAATTTCCCCATCACATGGCGAATCTGAGCTCTTTGTGGCACACAGTCCTGGACGACAGGGTTCGTTTCACGATTCCTGAAGGCTGACTCTTTCGGCCATATATTTAAATGAGAACGAAATGCTCGTTAGCTCACAATATGCCGTCATAAACACTAAGATGCATGACAATATAGCTTTCATTAAAACAGGTCAAATCATCTAGACTGCTCATTCAGTGTTTGACAATGAGAATACTTAGCGACTTCCTATAAACTTGTATATGTACTGATGGAAAAACATGCACAAGACCAAGATGGAGTTATGTGTGAAACACCCGCTAAACCCGCGGGGCAGAACAGGAAATTAGGATTGTGGAAAGGGCCAAATAAGGTTGGGGTCAGTTTCACCTTCTAATTGTAATTTAATGACACATTTACAGCCAAAGTGGCACATAGCCGAACCTTTACCAAATGCAATTCTTTCAAGGCTGAAGGCCTCCAAACAAGAAATATTAAAAATCAACAAGATAAAAATGCAGTTAAAATAGCAAATAAAATAATTAAACATATATCACATCACAGTGGAAAAGCCTCAAGGCAAGGTAGATAGAACAAACATATGCAACGTGCAATATAAATGGCTGAAGGCCACAATTATGTTTCAAAATTTTAAAATATATTACCATAATCTTTTAAGGTAGAAGGTCGCAATGTTTAAGTTTGAAAGATAATTTTAGGAATAAAGTTGCAAGGCTGAAAGCCCACAATTAATTTTCCAAAATTAAAAAAAAAACATAGGCCTTACATTTTAAATAGCTGAAAACAGATAATTAAACACCGGTGGGAAAGACAATAAAGACAACGGCACTCAGAAGCTTCCAGGGAGTTCGGTCTGTCCTCGTTCACTTAGGTGAGACAGGTGGTGAGCCCAACTATACTTGATCTGTCGGAACCCAACCAGGGGACAGCCACGAACCGACTGACACAACGGCTTTCTTGCCACCAACTAGGGGAGTGATGACCTCAGATGTTAAGTCCCATAGTGCTCAGAGCCATTTTGCCACCAACCGGTACATGAGAACTCAAACACAAAAAGTTACGAACGTGATTATGCCCAATGAAATATGCATTAGCTGTCAAAACTACACACCATGTTGGACAGCAACAACAGGTGAGGAAAGGACGCTGCCTGAAATTACGTTAGTGTCCAGGGCAGGTAAGCGGAACACTAACGGCCAAAAGGCAGAAAAATATGCTGGTACACTTGAATTTGAAATACGGTAATATAGTTAACTTCATCCAAAAGGAACACTGCCTGAATTTACGTCAGTGGCCAGGGCAGGTAACCAAAACACTAGCGGCCACAAGGCAGAAAATTCCGCTGGTGCACTTGAATTGTAGTCAACCAATATAGTTAATTGCAGCGCATAGCGGATAAATTTCAGCAATATAAACACTCGGTGTTGCTCACAGGAAAACCTCCCCAACAGCGAACCACCGAAACGAACCACACAACATGAATGGACGTGGCGTGGGAAGTTGAAACCGGTACTCAACTTTGACGTCCTGGGTCAGTGAACCACGAAGCTCGTAGCGATCAGACAGCTTCACACACGCTCCGACACTGCGCAGGGACCGCCATCAGATCCGATTGACTGCACCGCGCGGAGAAGACAAATCGGGAGTCGATGCACACACACGCAGCCGACTCATGAACGATCGGCGAGCCAAAACGCTTCGTCCGGTAGGACGACCGCCCGACGATCGACCAAGACCGTGGACCGGCTCAAGCGACGCGTGGCGGCAATGGTCGAGCGAGCCATGTCGACACAGACCTCGCTGCTGCTCCAACCCGACTGCACTAGTGCCGCATTGCAACTCCCGACTGGCAGGTCCGGACTGCGCTACAGACGCGTTCCAACTGATTGGCAGACCTGAATTCGCAACCCGAACTAGCCTACGACAGACAACGACCGGGAAGTAATAGCAGCCGAGCAAAGATACTACGAGAGGGGATATATCGATACGCGCTGCTAGCGCTGGTCACGGTCAGGCAAGGCAGCGACTCAGTGACAGTAGCGATCTAAATTAACGTAGTGAGGTGGAAGTACGTTAAAAACAGGGTGTAAAATACATGATGGTGGGAACACGAGCCACGCACGGCTCAATGTGAGATAAACGAAAGTTGGTAGGCGTTTTCTATATCTGAAAGATGGTGGCGCTAGTAGCGCCACTATGAGCGTTCAAATCAGGTTTGCTTTAAATACGTGCTGTAATGGTCGTGAGAGTTATTTACCTGTGTTAGCAAAGAATCCCTTTAAGATGACGAAGACGCCTTCATCAACAGCTCAGTGAGTTTCAAGAATGTCCTGTAATAGGGTTACGAGAAGGTGGGTGTTCTTTCCGTGATGTTGCAGAAAGACTTGGTAGGAATTTAGTCACTATACGTGATTGCTGCCAGCGGTGGTCATGGAAAAGTACGGTCGCAAGACGTCTGGGCTCTGGACGGCCACATGGCGCTACTGAGAGAGAAAACCGTCGTATTCGGCTTATGACTGTGGTGCATCGTACTGCGTCTGCAGCAACAATTGGATCAGCAGTTGGCACCACAGTGATACAACGACCTGTATGGAATCGGTTACTTCAAGCACAGCTCTGAGCAGAACGCCCTTTAGAGAGCATTCCACTGACCCCAAACCACCACCGTTTGAGAAGTCAGTAATCTCAAGTGGGAGCTCATTCGAGGGCAGATTGGAGATCTGTTGTGTTTTCTGATGAAAACCGGTTCCGCCACGGTCTCATTTATGGCCGTGTGGTGGTTACAAGTAGGTCAGGTGAGCGCCTGTTACCACCCTGCCTGCGGCCTAGACACAGTAGACCTACTCCTGTAGTTATGGTGTGGGGTGCGATTTCATGTGGCAGCAGGAGCACTCTCGTGGTTATCCCACCACCCTGACAGGAAATTGTGCTGCCGTTCATGAACAGAATTCCCGGGAGTGTTTTCCAATAGGATAACGCCTGCCCACACACCGCTGTTGTAACATAACATGCTCTACAAAGCGTTGACATATTGCCTTGGCCTCTTCAAGCGCCAGATATGTCTGCTGTCGAGCACGTACGAGATACAGTCGGACGACAACTCCAGTGTTTTCCACAACTAGCATTAACTGTCCCTGTGTTGACCGACTAAGTGCAACAGGCATAGAACTCCATCAACAAACTGACATCCGACACCTGTACGACACAATGCATGCACGTTTGCATGCTTGCTTTCAAGATTCTGGTGGTTACACCGGCTATTAATGTACAAGAATTTCGTATTTGCAATAGCTTTTCTTGCGCTTATATTAATCTATGATCTTGCAACGTAAATCACTTCAATGTGTTACCTAGACAAATGTAACTCGAAATATCATCACTCTACATTGCTTATTTCTTAGCGTTGCAATTTTTTTTCCGTGAGCGTGATTTGAAAACTTCTTCAATTATTTACCGGTTATACAAAATGGTTCAAATGGCTCTGAGCACTATGGGACTTAACTTCTGAGGTCATCAGTCCCCTAGAACTTAGAACTACTTAAACCTAACTAACCTAAGGACAATACACACATGCCCGAGGCAGGATTCGAACCTGCGACAGTAGCGGTCTCGAGGTTCCAGAGTGTAGCGCCTACAACCGCTCGGCCACCCCGGCCGACCACCGGTTATACAAGTAACATCAAATACACATATAAAAAAAGTTTTGCATCCCTCGGTTCCGAGATTTCCGGAACCTGTACAGAAAACTGGAATAGAGATCAACATAAACATCATTTCCGCCATTCTTATTGCACATGAAAACCACACACTGAATGTTGTACCACCATTCAGCGAGACCTTCAGAGGTGTTGGTCCAGACTGCTGTACATATCAGTACTTCTGATACCCAGTAGCACGTCCTCTTGCATTGATGCATGTCTGTATTTATCTATGAACTATCCACAAGTTCACAAGGCACTGTTGGTCCAAATAGTCCCATTCCTCAACGGCGATTCGGCGTAGATCCCTCAGAGTGGTCGGTGAGTCACGTCGTTCATAAATAGCCCTTTTCATTATATCCCAGACATGTTCGATAGGGTTCATGCTGGCCACTGTAGTTGACCGATGTCATTATCCTGAAGGAAGTCATTCACAAGATGTGCACTATGGGGGCGCGAATTGTCGTCCATGAAGTCGAAAGCCTCGCCAATATGCTGCCGATGTGGTTGCTCTATCGGTCGGAGGATGGCATTCACGTATCGTACAGCCGTTACGGCGCTTTCCATGACCACCAGCGGCATACGTCGACCCCACATAATGCCACCCAAAAACAGCAGGGAACCACCACCTTGCTGCACTCGCTGGGCAGTGTGTCTAAGGCGTTCAGCCTGACCAGGTTGCCTCCAAACACGTCTCCGACGATTATCTGTTTGAAGGCATATGCGACACTCATGGGTGAAGAGAACGTGATGCCAATCTCGAGCGGTCCATTCGGCATGTTGTTGGGCCCACCTGTACCGCGCTGCATGGTGTCGTGGTTGCAAAGAAGGACCTCGCCATGGACGTCGGGAGTGAAGTTGTGCACTATGCAGCCTACTGCGCACAGTTTGAGTCGCAACAAGACGCCCTGTGGCTACAGAAATCCATTATTCAGCATGCTGGCGTTGCTGTCGGGGTTCTTCTGAGCCATAATCCGTAGGAGCGGTCATCCACTGCAGTAGTAGGCCTTGGGTGGCCTTAGCGAGGCATGTCATCGACAGTTCCTGTCTCTCTGAATCTCCTCCATGTCCGAACAACATCGCTTTGGTTCACTCCGAGAGGCCTGGACACTTTCCTTGTTGAGAGCCCTGCCTGGCACGCTGTAACAATGCGGACGCGATCGAACCGCGGTGTTGACCGTCTAGGCATGGTTGAACTACAGACAACACGAGCCGTGTACCTCCTTCCTGGTGGAATGACTGGAACTGGTCGGCTGTCGGACCCTCTCCGTCTAATGGGCGCTGCTCATGCATGCTTGTTTACATCTTTGGGCGGGTTTAATGACATCTCTGAATAGTGAAAGGACTGTGTCTGTAATACAATGTATCCATACAATGTATCCACAGTCTACGTCTGTCTTCATGGGTTACGGGAACCGGTGTCATACAAAACGTTTTTTGATGTGTGTATTTAACAAATTGACTAATTTGTCTAGTAAATAGTCGTTTGAGGCTATTTTATAAATGAGTTCTCGATTCTTTACAGAAAACTTCGACGAGGATGGAGTATAAAATCAGCTGTAGCTTAAACCAGAACATTCCTCGTAAGGGATTTGGGAAAACCATAGAGTCTGAATTGCGTTATTAATGCGTGTCTGGCCTCTCCCCTTTGTACAAGTTTTTGCTTTGCCACATACATGCGTTGATCAAGAATGTATTGTATTCAACAAAATATCTTCGCATTCGGCGGAGAAAGATGGTGATTGGAATTTCGTGAGAAGATTCCGTCGCAACGAAAAACGCCTTTCTTTTAATGATGTCCAGTCCATATCCTGTATCATTTCTCTGACACTCTCTCCCATATTTCGCGATAATACAAAACGTGCTGCCCATCTTTGAACCTCTTAGATATGCTCTGTCAGTCATATCTGGTAAGGATCCCACACCGCGCAACAGTATTCTAAAAGAGGGCGGACAAGCATAGTGTAGGCAGTCTCCTTGGTAGCTCTGTTACATTTTCCAAGTGTCCCGCCAACAAAACACGGTCTTTGGTTAGCCTGCCCCACAACATTTTCTATGTGTTCCATCCAATATTAGTTGTTCGTAATTGTAATACCTAGGTCGGGCAGAAGTAGTCGGGGGAAAGGAGTTGCTTGCTAGCCATAAGTGGTCTAGTGCGCAGGAATGACTTTAAACATATGGGTAGGCACATTACGTGGCTCTAAATGGGCGCAGTACATCGTCATAAAGAGGAATTTATATTCGAGAATAATACTGTGGGCCAAAACTCGTTATATGGAGCGACAATAAAGCAAGCCTCTTGCCATACGTTTCCGACGAATAATGTTTCACATCGCACTGGTTGCAACCCATCAAAGTAAGATCCAACCAGTATCATTTTTAGAATGTACAAGGCTAGCCAACGTAGCAGCTTTAATTAACAGCGTGTTTAGTGCAGCAACTGTTGTAATGTACTGGGTGACAGTTATTGAACTATATAAAAAAAAAACGTAAATTAGTTACAAACTATGGCGTGCGCATACTTTATGCAACATGTAGACGTCACTAAACATATTCGGATTTAGTTTATGACATGTTCGATATGCGTGCCATCATTGGCGATGATGTGGCGAAGACGAATAGCGATATTCTGCATGAACCGCTGAAGTGTCGGAACACCGGTGCTGTCGATGACATCCTGAATGGCTGTTTTCAGCTCAGAAGTGGTTTTGGGGTTATTGCAGTACACCTTGTCTTTAATATGTTGCTGTTGTGGTCTTCAGTCCTGAGACTGGTTTGATGCAGCTCTCCATGCCACTCTATCCTGTGCAAGCTTCTTCATCTCCCAGTACCTACTGCAACCTACATCCTTCTGAATCTGCTTAGTGTATTCATCTCTTGGTCTCCCTCTACGATTTTTACCCTCCACGCTGCCCTCCAATACTAAATTGGTGATCGCTTGATGCCTCAGAACATGTCCTACCAACCGATCCCTTCTTCTGGTCAAGTTGTGCCACAAACTCCTCTTCTCCCCAATCCTATTCAGTACTTCCTCATTAGTTATGTGATCTACCCATCTAATCTTCAGCATTCTTCTGTAGCACCACATTTCGAAAGCTTCTATTCTCTTCTTGTCCAAACTATTTATCGTCCATGTTTCACTTCCATACATGGCTACACTGCATACAAATACTTCCAGAAAAGACTTCCTGACACTTAAATCTATACTCGATGTTAACAAATTTCTCTTCTTCAGAAACGCTTTCCTTGCCATTGCCAGTCTACATTTTATATCCTCTCTACTTCGACCATCATCAGTTATTTTGCTCCCCAAATAGCAAAACTCCTTTACTACTTTAAGTGTCTCATTTCCTAATCTAATACCCTCAACATCACCCGACTTAATTCGACTACATTCCATTATCCTCGTTTTGCTTTTGTTGATGTTCATCTTATATCCTCCTTTCAAGACACTGTCCATTCCGTTCAACTGCTCTTCCAAGTCCTTTGCTGTCTCTGACAGAATTACAATGTCATCGGCGAACCTCAAAGTTTTTATTTCTTCTCCATGGATTTTAATACCTACTCCGAATTTTTCTTTTGTTTCCTTTACTGCTTGCTCAATATACAGATTGAATAACATCGGGGGGAGGCTACAACCCTGTCTTACTCCCTTCCCAACCACTGCTTCCCTTTCATGTCCCTCGACTCTTATAACTGCCATCTGGTTTCTGTACAAATTGTAAATAGCCTTTCGCTCCCTGTATTTTACCCCTGCCACCTTTAGAATTTGAAAGAGAGTATTCCAGTCAACATTGTCAAAAGCTTTCTCTAAGTCTACAAATGCTAGAAACGTAGGTTTGCCTTTCCTTAATCTTTCTTCTATAATAAGTCGTAAGGTCAGTATTGCCTCACGTGTTCCAGTATTTCTACGGAATCCAAACTGATCTTCCCCGAGGTCGGCTTCTACTAATATAGCCCCACAAAAATGAGTTGCATGTGTTCAGGCCAATCGAGGCCTATGCCCATGGCCTCTGGGTATCCCGGAGCCAGAATGCCGTCCACAAAGTCTTTCTCCAGGACTTCAAACCTCTCCTGCTTCAATCGGGTCGAGCTCCGTCTTGCACGAACCACATCTTGTAGAAATCAGGGGCACTTTGGATAATGGTGAGGAAATCATCTTCCAAAAACTTCACGTACCGTTTGGTAGTCACAGTGTCATCAAGGAATATCGCACCGATTACTCCATGTCTGGACATTGCACATCACACAGTCACCCGTTGAGGGTGAAGAAACTTCTCGATCGCGAAATGCGGGTTCTCAGTCTCCCAAATGCATCAATTTTACTTATTGACGAACCCATCCACATGAAACTGGGCTTCGTCACTAAACTAGACCATTCAATTCCGATCATACAAAAGAGCCAACCATGCAGTTTGAATGTCCCAACGCAAACCGTTCAGAAGTTATGACGATTTTATTTCATATAGTTCAATAATTTCCACCCTGTAAGCGAACTTTACCTCATTCATTTATCTAACAGGGTCCTATCCCGTCACCATTATCGATTCCGAGAATACCACCAGAGATAGAATAGTAAAATACTGAAAGTGATGAGCTTATTTAATTTCGGTAGCTAAGATAAAAAAGCGCAATTTACAGAACTGAGAACTATCCAAAATTCTCACTCAACAGCAGGGAACTTTGTTATTTGGTACAACAGCCAGTTAAAACTTAATGCTTAACAGTGAAAGTGTAAAACCATAATTTAAATGAATTTTGACAAAATATTACTTCAGAATAACACAATTCATGCTTTTTTCTGTGAATTGCGAACTCTGCTAACATTTGCAAATTACATAAACGGGCAGTGTAAAATTACTGATTCTTCGCTAACCCAAACGTTAAGAACTTCCAGAAATAATTTACTGTATAAAAAACAAGTATTTGTGAACATTTTCGTTTCTGCATTCAGTAACAGCATTACAGCGAGTAACCCAAGGCTATTCATTAAGTGAACTGTTTTGCAAAAAATTAACATGTGTTCAGAACGAAATATTTGGTAGTTTTCTAATTGACTTTAATTCGTGGTATGAACTGTGACTTTATATCTGAGCTTGAGACAGCGCTCTTGGTTCCCTTCTCGCCTGCTTGCAATTCAGTGAATAATTAACTACAGTCTATAAAAATTTAATAACCTACAGTAACATGTTGCTCACATAGTGAGTTGGCGACCGTCATTGAGTTATTGGCACTCTAAAATTATAGCAGATTCAGTTTATTTATTCCAAATTTCTCTATTTCTTATTTTTATCTTTTTTGGTCAAAGTTTGTTTCGATCGTTATCATGCGAAACTTGTCGCGCGATAACGATTCGTTTGTAACGGTATCTGCATTCATCCGGATATTCATTATTCTAAGGAATAGATGGCTTTCCAAAACAACAGGGAATATTAGATGCACGTGTC
The DNA here is from genome assembly GCF_023898315.1 of Schistocerca nitens. NCBI lineage: Eukaryota > Metazoa > Arthropoda > Insecta > Orthoptera > Acrididae > Schistocerca > Schistocerca nitens. The sequence continues at coordinate 845,948,873 of NC_064617.1, forward strand.
ATTTAAAAATCTTAATTATCCTGAAGTGTTGATCCGTTATAAGTGGTATTACTGTTTGCAACAGCATCTGTAACACGCCATAGTCCTGACATTCTGTTTAAAGCCCAGCACTGCTGGTATAGGAAAACAAGGTTCTCAACGAAACCACGGCTCATTTACTAGAGAACAGAAAAATTTCCAGAAGGGAATAGGTTGTGGACAGGTGCACTTCAGTCAACGAAATATAGAATGCAAGCGATACGTCCTGATAGTTATCTAAATAGGACTGCTTCGTTGTAGACAGTTTTTCAGATGTGTCCCCTCTCCATAGCTTGCGGACTTGGAATAGCATTATTACGAGGGTTGGTTTACAGACTCATGGAGTTCTGCTTGCATCTTAGATCAGAACTGAAAGACCGAGCCTCTCTGGACAGCTTACAATCGCTAAGGGCTCAACTAGTTGTACGCCTTGGTCAGTGTTAATAGAACTTGTTCTGCTGTAGGTGTTGTGCTTGAAAGGAACTTGGCCAATCTTTATGAAGTGATATATTAACCCTAGAGTTACCCTTGTGCCTGCTGCATTAAGCTTCATTAAAATTCTAGATCACAGGTGTGGCCAGGACTGTTAATATGCGAGGACTATTCCGAAAATAAAGTCCGATCAGTCGCGAAATGGAAACCACTGTGAGAATCAAAAATGTTTTATTTGCTACACCCACAACTTCCCCCATGAACCATGGACCTTGCCGTTGGTGGGGAGGCTTGCGTGCCTCAGCGATACAGATGGCCGTACCGTAGGTGCAACCACAACGGAGGGGTATCTGTTGAGAGGCCAGACAAACATGTGGTTCCTGAAGAGGGGCAGCAGCCTTTTCAGTAGTTGCAGGGGCAACAGTCTGGATGATTTACTGATCTGGCCTTGTAACATTAACCAAAACGGCCTTGCTGTGCTGGTACTGCGAATGGCTGAAAGCAAGGGGAAACTACAGCCGTAATTTTTCCCGAGGACATGCAGCTTTACTGTATGATTAAATGATGATGGCGGCCTCTTGGGTAAAATATTCCGGAGGTAAAATAGTCCCCCATTCGGACCTCCGGGCGGGGACTACTCAAGAGGACGTCGTTATCAGGAGAAAGAAAACTGGCATTCTACGGATCGGAGCGTGGAATGTCAGATCCCTTAATCGGGCAGGTAGGTTAGAAAATTTAAAAAGGGACATGGATAGGTTAAAGTTAGATATAGTGGGAATTAGTGAAGTTCGGTGGCAGGAGGAACAAGACTTTTGGTCAGGTGATTACAGGGTTATAAATACAAAATCAAATAGGGGTAATGCAGGAGTAGGTTTAATAATGAATAAAAAAATAGGAGTGCGGGTTAGCTACTACAAACAGCATAGTGAACGCATTATTGTGGCCAAGATAGACACAAAGCCCATGCCTACTACTGTAGTACAAGTTTATATGCCAACTAGCTCTGCAGATGATGAAAAAATTGATGAAATGTATGACGAGATAAAAGAAATTATTAAGGTAGTGAAGGGAGACGAAAATTTAATAGTCATGGGTGACTGGAATTCGTCAGTAGGAAAAGGGAGAGAAGGAAACATAGTAGGTGAATATGGATTGGGGGAAGAAATGAAAGAGGAAGCCGCCTTGTAGAATTTTGCACAGAGCATAACTTAATTATAGCTAACACTTGGTTCAAGAATCATAAAAGAAGGTTGTATACCTGGAAGAATCCTGGAGATACTAATAGGTATCACATAGATTATATAATGGTAAGACAGAGATTTAGGAACCAGGTTTTAAATTGTAAGACATTTCCAGGGGCAGATGTGGATTCTGACCACAATCTATTGGTTATGAACTGCAGATTGAAACTGAAGAAACTGCAAAAAGGTGGGAATTTAAGGAGATGGGACCTGGATAAACTGAAAGAACCAGAGGTTGTAGAGAGTTTCAGGGAGAGCATAAGGGAACAATTGACAGGAATGGGGGAAAGAAATACAGTAGAAGAAGAATGGGTAGCTCTGAGGGATGAAGTAGTGAAGGCAGCAGCGGAACAAGTAGGTAAAAAGACGAGGGCTAATAGAAATCCTTGGGTAACAGAAGAAATATTGAATTTAATTGATGAAAGGAGAAAATATAAAAATGCAGTAAATGAAGCAGGCAAAAGGGAATACAAACGTCTCAAAAATGAAATCGACAGAAAGTGCAAAATGGCTAAGCAGGGATGGCTAGAGGACAAATGTAAGGATGTAGAGGCTTGTCTCACTAGGGGTAAGATAGATACTGCCTACATGAAAATTAAAGAGACCTTTGGAGAGAAGAGAACCACTTGTATGAATATCAGGAGCTCAGATGGCAACCCAGTTCTAAGCAAAGAAGGGAAGGCAGAAAGGTGGAAGGAGTATATAGAGGGTTTATACAAGGGCGATATACTTGAGGACAATATTATGGAAATGGAAGAGGATGTAGATGAAGATGAAATGGGAGATAAGATACTGCGTGAAGAGTTTGACAGAGCACTGAAAGACCTGAGTCGAAACAAGGCCCCTGGAGTAGACAACATTCCATTAGAACTACTGATGGCCTTGGGAGAGCCAGTCATGGCAAAACTCTACCATCTGGTGAGCAAGATGTATGAGACAGGCGAAATACCCACAGACTTCAAGAAGAATATAATAATTCCAATCCCAAAGAAAGCAGGTGTTAACAGATGTGAAAATTACCGAACTATCAGTTTAATAAATCACAGCTGCAAAATACTAACGCGAATTCTTTACAGACGAATGGAAAAACTGGTAGAAGCGGACCTCGGGGAAGATCAGTTTCGATTCCGTAGATATGTTGGAACACGTGAGGCAATACTAACCTTACGACTAATCTTAGAAGAAAGATTAAGGAAAGGCAAACCTACGTTTCTAGCATTTGTAGACTTAGAGAAAGCTTTTGACAACGTTAACTGGAATACTCTCTTTCAAATTCTGAAGGTGGCAGGGGTAAAATACAGGGAGCGAAAGGCTATTTACAATTTGTACAGAAACCAGATGGCAGTTATAAGAGTCGAGGGGCATGAAAGGGAAGCAGTGGTTGGGAAAGGAGTGAGACAGGGTTGTAGCCTCTCCCCGATGTTATTCAATCTGTATATTGAGCAAGCAGTAAAGGAAACAAAAGAAAAAATCGGAGTAGGTATTAAAATTCATGGAGAAGAAGTAAAAACTTTGAGGTTCGCCGATGACATTGTAATTCTGTCAGAGACAGCAAAGGACTTGAAAGAGCAGTTGAACGGAATGGACAGTGTCTTGAAAGGAGGATATAAGATGAACATCAACAAAAGCAAATCGAGGATAATGGAATGTAGTCAAATTAAATCGGGTGATGCTGAGGGGATTAGATTATGAAATGAGACACTTAAAGTAGTAAAGGAGTTTTGCTATTTAGGGGGTAAAATAACTGATGATGGTCGAAGTAGAGAGGATATAAAATGTAGACTGGCAATGGCAAGGAAATCGTTTCTGAAGAAGAGAAATTTGTTAACATCGAGTATAGATTTAAGTGTCAGGAAGTCGTTTCTGAAAGTATTTGTATGGAGTGTAGCCATGTATGGAAGTGAAACATGGACGATAACCAGGTTGGACAAGAAGAGAATAGAAGCTTTCGAAATGTGGTGCTACAGAAGAATGCTGAAGATAAGGTGGGTAGATCACGTAACTAATGAGGAGGTATTGAATAGGATTGGGGAGAAGAGAAGTTTGTGGCACAACTTGGATCGGTTGGTAGGACATGTTTTGAGGCATCAAGGGATCACAAATTTAGCATTGGAGGGCAGCGTGGAGGGTAAAAATCGTAGAGGGAGACCAAGAGATCAATACACTAATCAGATTCAGAAGGATGTAGGTTGCAGTAGGTACTGGGAGATGAAGAAGCTTGCACAGGATAGAGTAGCATGGAGAGCTGCATCAAACCAGTCTTAGGACTGAAGACCACAACAACAACAACCCACACCTTCCACCTACTTCTCTACATTGTCGCCGCTCCGTCTTACACAATTGTCCTAGCGTTGTACCACCTTTCCAGTACTCTCGCCATAGAAGGCAGCCGCCTGTGCTTTCCGCCAATTCTCTACGCTCGTCTACAGCTCGTTGACCGTACAAAAACATTAACTTCTGAGCCAGCGGCTCATGTGAGGAGAGATGAAACTCAGGGGCATCCAGTTACGGGCTGTATTATGGGCGGTCAAACACGTCCAATTGGCTGCAGGAGCATCTTTATTGCCCCTTCTGAGTGCGACCGACAATTGTCATGAAGAAGGAACTGCATGATAGATATGTTACGTGGGCTGAGTGGCATGAGGCGAAATATCTTACTTGGCTCTCATACTTAGCGTGAGACACCCTTTAGCAAGGCATCTTTATGTGCTCACTGTGCGCTGAGAACTGAAAAGAACGACATGGTGTTATTGACAGGCATTTAGAGGCACTGCCCCACACATCTACGCAGAGCTTTATCGGACTTTCACTGTGGTTTCCATTTCACACTCGATCGGGCCTTACTTTCCGAGTAGCCCTCGTAACATTTAATTTAGGCAAGTATGAGAGACGTTCAATAATTAATACAACACATTCTTCTGTGTAAGCAGGTTGGTTTTTTTTCAGGAGTCCAATATACCATATTATTCCCCACTCTTTTGGCTACAAAACCCTCTTTTTCAACATAACTTCTGCACAATATGATGGCCTTACCTCACCTTACTGGGGGGGGGGGGGGGGAGGGATGGAGGGGGGTGTCAGTTCTGTATGCCTCCATGGAACCACTCCACTGGTCGACTTCAGAGCCACCATCTTGCTGCATCAATAACCTTCCCATCATCCACGTACTGATTCCCGCTGAGTCCGTCCTTCATTGGACCAAGCAGATGGAAGGTGTGAGATTTGGGCTATGGAGTGTGTGGAGGTAGTACAATACACTTCAGAGTTGATCGTGGCACCATGAGACAAGACATCAAACAGATCCCTTAGGAGTCACATAAGACTGTGGCATTTTTCGGAGGAGAGGTGGTGTGGCGCCACTCCTTGCATTGTCATTTTATTTCTAGTTAGTAGTTATGAACCCATGTTTCACCGCCAGTGACGATGTTAGACAGACAATTATCGCAGTCAGCTTCGTAACGTGCAAGGAATTCCGCACAGATGGTCCTTCATTGCTCTTTATGGTCTTGTGTTAGGTGGGGACGAACCAAGTGGGCACACCCTTTTGATTTCCCCAACTAGTGGACGAGTGTGTCAGCACTACCAACAGAGAGTCCAGCTGAGCAGCGAGATGTCTGATTGTGATCCGTCGTTCACTTTAAATGACAGTGTCCCCTCGTTGTAACACTGCAGGAGTCACAGCTGTGTACAGCTGGACAGCGCAAGAGATCGGTGAGATTTGCGTGGCCTTGTTGAGATGATGACAGACGTCTCACCCAAAGACCCACCGTGCCTTTGATCTCTACCAGACCTCCATAGACATTCTGCTAGAATATGTATCTGTGATGCTCTGGTTCTTCGCCAAAGGAAACTCAGTGACAGCTCCCTGCTTGGAACATACCTCCATAATAGACGCCATTTTGAAAGGTACGTATAGAGCTGCTACCTATCGGATCTTCATTAAACTATAGGAGTTGGAAGGGGAATAATCCACGATGTCCCACAAATAATTCCGCAATTTTTTAACTGAAATTGGCCAGGTACAAGATGTTGTTTTACTAAATGAAAGTCCCTTTTACTTGGCCATAAGTCGTAAGTGGGCATGCTGAGTACACTAGGGGGATTTTTTTGTGGTCTAGCTTTTGTAAACCCATATTTTCCTGAGACATGAAAATGAATGGATAACAAAAATATGCGAAGTATAGGGAAATGACAAAAAAGAATGGAAAATAAAAGCCATCATTCATGTCTAAAATAATCTTACCACAATAATAATTCGGGATACGGAACTGGGTAACAAATACAAAAATAGTGTTACGAAAGATAGGAATGTGTAACCTGTAGACAACACTATTTGTGAAGGAAGTTAACAACTGCCATGTGACTGCAACAGAAAGCTAGATAAAGCAAAACGGAGCAAATTAATTAACAGTTGGCATGCAGAAATAGTAGCAAATCAATGGAAAATTATCAATTAAAAAATTAAATATTCGAACTAGAAAATCCAGATTATGAAATTCATTACTAATATCATTTTTAAGTTTCTTCATTCACTTGTATCTCAGTTTAACATTTCCATCTTAAAAAATTGTAAATCCGAATCAATAATTAATTTGTGGTATCTATGAAGCAAAATAATCTTAAACTCGTCATTGAGCTCTACACAAATTTTTTATCCATATCTAGTATTCAAATCTTCACATCCAGTAATGTTATATAACACATTTACTTATAGCTCACTAATCTTCTTAAATAAATTAGGATTGTTGAGCTTTGTAAGTAAAGTTTCCATTTAAATTGCAAAAATGTTTAAGAAGTTGAAAAGAAATTTTTTGGAACAATGAAACAGTCCCTATTAAATACCTTTCACTCGGTGACCACCTATAGACCAAACTTGCAGACCCCAAAGTTCCATATATCATTGCATCACAGAGACCAACTTCTGAATCAGCAGAACTGCTCCATTTATTCAGGCTAAGACATGCCACCCCTTCTTTAGGAGAGGTCTCAAACCTGCCCAGGGAATTGCTATGAGTCATACAGAAGTGAGGAAAGAAAACGTTTTACCTAATGGGCAGCTCTCCGAATAGATATGATGCAGCATATGACTCAGTGAGATAATGGCCAAAATTCTTCAGTTGGCATACTGGTGTAGGGTTTGACCAAGAAAACAGCCTTGAAAATTGTTTGTGTACTGGATTACAGCACTAAAACTTTTCATCACTTATTTGCATGTAAATACTTTTTTTGTTTCACACTATTACGTTTTTAGAAGAGACGAATTGTAAATAGCATGCAGGCGTGAATGTGAAAACTCAAAATGAAATTACAAGTGAATATCTTGCATGTAAAATGAAGTGCGATACTACATTAATTTAATAGGAGCTTGCCACAATGCCATCTGTGAAGTTATGCAAGTTACCAACTGCTTTCTCTTTGTGTACAACTGTGGAAGAGTGACAGAGATAAGAGGAAGAGTAAACTCGAAGGAATATGTTGTTATCTGGAGGTTGCACTGCGGCTGCATATATGTTGGCAGTCTTTTCTGTCTATCTCAGTCTGTCGGCAAGGCTCATGGAGGCAGGAGGTACACAACTGCTGTGTTCTGCAGCTCATAACTCAAATAACTTAGACGAATATTGATCAATTTTAAAAACTCAAAAAGCTTGGATAATCTTCACGAAAAGTGCTACACAGAAAAATAACGTTAAAGATTTTCATTTGGTAATCTGTGCTGATACCTTACATGAGATTATTCTTATTATATATAATTATGTAAACAACTGTGTCATTCTGTATTTTGTCCCTAAAAGTTGCACAAACCGTCATCATGGTGTTTTGAGGTGGAATATCTTTTTTCCTAGGAGTCATGCTAGTTGCATAGATTGGGTAATTTGTTGTGAAATAATATGAACTCACAATTACATCTCCTCTGGGCTTTATAGTTCACTTAAAATCATGAAATTTATCATACACCTTGAGGCAGTTGTTTGGTAGATCTAGGTTCCACATTTCTCGAGGAAAAACTTCATTTCTTCAATTTTTAAGTTGATGTTCCGTAGTTTGATCTGATCAAGTAATGATAAATCAATCAGCTGGCTATTACTTCAATTAGTTTGAAAGACAACAAAAATAAAATAAGGCAAATCAGGCACCTCCATATTATAATTATTTTTGATATCTATCTCAAAACTGTTTCTACCACTTAATCACGCTATTTCTATAGATGGAAAAGAGTATAGGAGTTTTGGTCTTTCTTGCTCTAATTCAAGTTAATATTCAGGTTCATATTTAACAACTAGAATCCGAATATCCATAGTTTCAACAATAATTTTGCCTTCTCTTAGCAAACTATATTTAATTTACACTCCAGAATTATTTAAATCAGAGTATCTAAAAACAGTGTTATTTTCATTTGAGCTACATATAAAACAAATGGTAAGGTCTTCTTTCCAAATTACTTCTTTGTTATCTTTAAAAAATCCACCACACTGCAGGGAACATACTTTCAATTTTGCCATTGTTCAGAATGTGTCCATCTACATTTATTTTATCAACAAGAAGTGAGGTGAATAAAACTGATGATTTGAGATAAAATATTATTTCCTTTTATTATGATGGCAAAAAAATAATTTTACTATATATTTATTATTTTTTGTTATATTTTCCATCATATCTCAGATAATTTGTTCTATCAGTTGTAACCTTTTCAACCTCATGTACAACTGATTATGATTAGACTGAACCTGACCATCAAGAATATGAATATTACTTTCAGGTACAGTCAATTTTTTTTGAGAACAGATGAATCACCTCCAACAATAAACTATTCCTTTACTACTAATTAAGTTACTGATTAAATGAAAACGTTTTGGTCCTAAGAGAGGAAATCAAGAACAATCACAGCATGATTTTGCATAATTCGCTTTGGTGTGTAACAACAGGACCAAGTAAATATGGAAAAACAACATTAATGATTGATAATTATATTTAGCTCCAGGATGGCTGAATTGGAATAAAATCAATCATTTCTATGTTAACTCAAACTGTTGATCAGCCGAAATACCAACAATTTGTGAAAATGTGTAAAAAAACTAAAAGCCAGAAATAATGAGAAAGTTACTAGTTTTACTAAAAAAGTGACAAAATAATACCATTGGATTAATGCCAAGATAATTTCCTTATAGTATTCAATGAAGTCATTCTCTAAAATCAGGAAGCAGTTAGAGAATGAAACTTCCTGGCACAATAAAACTGTGTGCCGGACTGAGACTTGAACTCAGAACCTTTGCCTTTCGCGATCAAGTGCTCTACCAGCTGAGCTACCCAAGCACGACTCACGCCCCGTCCTCACAGCTTTAATTCTGCCAGTACCTCGTCTCCTACCTTCCAAACTTCACAGAAGCTCTCCTGCGAACCTTGCAGAACTAGCACTCCTGGAAGAAAGGATATTGCGGAGACATGGCTTAGCCACAGCCTGGGGGATGTTTCTAGAATTTCATTCTAGTTAGAGAATATTTAGCTAGAGAAAGACATAAAGGAATAGACCGATTTTCTTTAGCTCTAACACATTTGAAGATACAAAACTAATTAGTCACAGATAATCAAAATTTTAAAAATATTTTTAGGCAAGATGATTCGAATTTAAATATCATTTACCATACGTTTGTCAGTGGTAATCTGAAATTTGATGATTTTATGGGAATTTGTAGGAAATTCTAGAATGGGGATAATTCCAGATTTTTTTACAACTGATGTGACTTGAAAACATAATGAAGGCAAGTACAGAGATAGAATTAAACATTTTTAAACAATGTAAACATAAACATAAGCCATTAAGTCTACAGATTTCCTGGGTTTAATTAATGTTAAAAATTAAATCTTAACTGTTTTTTATCTTTACTAAGCCTTTGCAGAGTATGACCCAGAAGTTGTTAAAAAGTTAGATGAAATAGAAAGAAAAAGGAGGAATTAAAAGAAGCATTTAAAACATGGAAGAAACGACTGAGAACAAAATACAGAAAATATGAAAGAGAGGATCAGCCTGTTATCAATGAAACTGAACAAGTAAAACAAGGAATTGAAGCTTTAGTTGATGAAATGCATCGAGGAAATAGAAAGCTTCCTTATACATATTATCAAACCACTTCCCACCTAGTCGAATTTGGAGATATTCTACAAATTAAGCAATATAGTAGTAATAGTGAAGATCATACACTGATTCAGAAATACAGGCTGCATTCAAGAAATATGAAGAAGAGAAAAAATTAAGTAAAAAGTTAAATGCTAAAAAATAAAGCAAATGAATGTTGAAATATGTTAACAATAGTGGAGATAAAGTTTATGGATTAAAACTTGTTGGTATTGTTCAAATACATTTTTAATTTACCAGTAAAATGTGATAAATTTAATTTATTATTGGCAATATAGAACACGAATTTACAGAGGGATTAACGAATCCTTTAACAAAAAAATATTACTTTAGGTGATATGAATACAAAATTTGATTCTATCAATTTGTGTTAACATATTATTGGATTCAATAGCATTATATTCTGAAAATAATCCAAATAAAATTAAATAAGATAATTTCATAAAAGAAATTGATAAAAGAAAAAATTAACAGCAGATTCTGTGCCGTCCCAGCGACATTTGTGCCGTACAGACATTTAAGACAAAAAAGAAAACTTGGAACAAGGAGTGTATCTCATGACAGAATAAATGTACACGAACCTTATGTGTTTCACTGACTGCATAGGCGGCGTAAAAATCCATTTCTTATGGCAAATATTAAAATTTTAATCTTAGGATCAAGGAGTAAACTATTTATGTAATAACTTCTGTGATACTGATAAGGGAGAAGAAAGCTCCTAGATTGTTCTTCTCTTCCTCTTGCTTCGTTTGTTTCTGGTGTTAAGAAGCAGACATCATGTAACACAAAAGTAATGTAAGCATCTATGCTGTTAACCTTGTTAATATAGTATGTTGAAGTTTATATGGGAGTTATTTCGATATACAGTGAGCCCTCTATCATGATCATTGCATTGGATTAATAATATTTTCTTAATACGTTTACAGCTCCACAACAGCAGCGGCTGCTGCTTCAACAGACGCCATTATGCGTCGATCTAAAAAGTTAAATCATAGTGGAAGCGCAGAGATCGCCCGCTTTCAGATTAAACAAACAATTTTTCACAGCAATGAACCATAGCGGAGAGCAACATTAGTTCTAAGATTTTACTTTTCAGCTTCCACCCTGAGGCAGGTTTCGACTACCACAGCCCGAATATGATAGTAAGCGAAGTATTCTTCGAGTGTTGTGTGGGTCCACAATAACTTCAACGGTCCACAGCTCATGGTCGTGCTGTAGCGTTCTCGCTTCCCATGCCTGGGTTCCCGGGTTTGATTCCCGGCGGGGTCAGGGATTTTCTCTGCCTCGTGATGACTGGGTGTTGTGTGATGTCCTTAGGTTAGTTAGGTTTAAGTAGTTCTAAGTTCTAGGGGACTGATGACCATAGATGGTAAGTCCCATAGTGCTCAGAGCCATTTTTTTAACTTCAACATTTGAGTTCATGCTCTTCAAAATTCGAATACGCCGATGCTAATTGTCATACTATTATATTTTCATTCTCATGTAATATTCTTGGAAGTAAAAACCAGTTAACAACTTTATCATATCGGACACACAATTACATTTACACAAGACACCAAATAAATAAATAAATAAATATACTGCCCTCTCAAAGAACACCCACTTCCATTCCTTAAATGAAAAAAGGACAGATGAAGGATTGATAAAAATATCTACAGAAAAAAAGTTGAATGTATTTGGATGAATGATGTACATGAATTAATTAATACATTAGTAGTCACACATGGTGAAGACATGGTTGGAAATAAAATTTATCATAATGAAAATGTTAACAAATAAATTAAGTCATTTTACTATCAACAGACCACAAGGAATTTCTTATTCGATCAGATTTCTCAATAACCACCCTCACATATTCTGGAAGAATGAAAAATATAGCAAAGGCTTTGTGAATAATTCGATGAACAAACTGCCATTCTAAATCTATTTTCCTCGTCACAAATTTTGTGATCCTGGAACCAAATTAGATGAAAGATAAGCTAGAGGAGATTATGGTATAAATGCATTAGATGAAACATGTAAACAGCCTGACGTTTCCTACAGAGATCATGAAGTTTTAGAGAAAAGACATGAAGGAGATAATTAACTACATCAGGCTGGAGTGGAAAGAATGCATGCTGCTGATGCTTCATTTGGAGGCAAATTAGCTGCAAGTGCAGTTAGATGAATATTATATGGGAAAGTTACAAATGGGTTGAGATGTTGATGAAAATGGATGAGGTTTGTAAAAATAATCTTTCTCATAAAGCTGTATTCTATACAAATGAATAAGTTCAGTATTGTTTACAGTTTGCTGCCTAGTGGCAAGATTAAAGCTAAATCAATTAAAATTAAAGTCAATAGTGAAGAATTAAATTGTATCGATAATTTTTAAACTGATGCTCAAAAAAGAGAGATAAGAAAACTGGAGGAAACATACTTACAACATTAGCTATATCAGTTGTGAAAGAAGTATTTAATATCTAAGAAAAGACAAAGAAGGATCAGGACTAACAAAACATGAAGGTGAGTTTCTACCTTCATTATTGACTGCATTACCATTTTGGGATTCTAAGCTCGATGGCTGGAGGAGTAACTACTAACGTTAATACAGTAATATGCAAGAAAAAAGCTGATAAAGAATTGGAAGAGTAAAAGAGAAACAATATGGCAATGGAGAAGAAGGGTTCTGTAGCAAAAAATTTTCCAAAATGTAATCGATACTCTCCCTAAGGCATTAAGTAATTTTGATACAGAGAATCTTGTTAAACACCTAAAAATCAATCATTTTTGTGACGTTTTTAAGATTGATGAATTACCCAATGGACCAAAACGTTTTGAATGCAGGATAATAAATTTATGTATTTCTGATAATGTTGGCACTCAATGGATATGCTATTATAAGGATAACCATTAAAAATTTGTTTGTTTGTGTGTGTGTGTGTGTGTGTGTTATCAATCCACGGAAGTTCACCACTACACATTCGCACATTGGCTCCTTACCAACAACTTCCAGCTAAGTCTGACTTAACCATATCAGAGCCTCTCCTTGGCGAAGTTAAGTCTGCCCAAGGTGGAGCCTGCCTGTCAAGATCTGCCTGACAGGGTCCACCTGGTTGAAGGGTAACTTTCTCCTGTCTACTTTTGAGAAGGAATTAATAGGTTCGCTGAATGATAAATATTCCATGAGCTGACAACTGAGAATTATCTCAAGAGGTGCAAGTCTCTCTCTGTCATTTATCTTTCAGGTGGTTAACCAGTTACGAAAATCGTTGTATTTGGTGCTACAAAACTAAGTACTACCCTTTCCATCTCTCTGTCTTTGATCGCATGTCGGTCAATCAGAGTTGACCTCTGTAAGTACATTTGTGTGACTTCTTCCCACTTCTAGATAGTTTTGGTTGATCAATAGTAGCTGGATCGTTAAACATTTGATCTTGCAGGGTATGAGTGCGGTGGGAGTTTGTCACAAAGGTATTCTAAACTTTTGGTTCTCCATTCACACTCTCAGATGTTATCTTAACGTCCTAAATATTTCTTTTCCCTGACTGTCTACTGCTCTGTGCACAGTAGCCGGTCTTCCGAGATCCTGCCAAACCAGCAATGCTCCATAGACCTCGGAAGTCCTCTGTCCCTGCACAGCCTAGAGATGCGAACTGCATCGTAACTTATATTGCATCCAGCGCCGGCTCGGCCTACTTCAAAGAGCTGCCCAGTCTGCCCACCTGCCGCCGTTCCTCACCCGTGTTCGAGAGTGCCTTCAATCCTTTCGTGAATTCTGCAGAGGGCTCTTCTCTGCCGGATTATGACCCATGACGCTTCCCCTCACCTACAGTCAAGTTCATTACGCTTTCAAAGAGGTTTCTTATTTAGGTGTACATCCATTTCGATGAAGAAAATTGTAACATATGTAGTTAAGTACTTACTGTCACTGATTCCGATTCATATTTCATATATCGGTGGGGGATTAATTCACTCCGATTTGATCTGTCGTTTTATTTCGAGTTTTACGTCAGTCACAGGACAGTTTGGGAAAACGGTTACCTAACAGCGATGTTTAGCAATACTTGGAGTAAAGGTCATCTCTGAACTATATCGAGTGTTGATTATGGCAGGAAAACGTTGATGAATTTAAAAAAAATATATCAATGTATGCATGTGAACTTTTCATGAATATAACGATTTGTTAAAATAGTAAACTTTCATTTACAGCCGAAGTTCTCAACTAATTTTGTTCGTAAAGAGAGAGTTAGAAAATTTTCTTCCAGTTCTTGAGCTGGATTGTGGGATTGTGAAATGGAGATTATGTGCAGCTGGTTTCTCGATTAATTTCTGGGTGTCTGCACAAAAAATTTTCAGACTCTTGTAAACAGCAGTGGTATCTGAAATAGCACAAACGCATACTAAATGCACAAAAAACAAATAATACTTTAGGAAGCAGTAACAAAACTGTTAATCTACCTTCTCAGAGCTGACTAACCATAAATCGCAAACAAAATACTCTACACCACACAAGTTGTCTGTCTGCAGCTACTTAATGCTACCCATGCAGAGCTGGGCTGAATCGCTAATTATGTCATAAAGCAAGTCGCTTCATATCAGTGTGCACAGTGAGCATGACTATGTACTGATGTACACACTAGTGATCACTTAGACGTAAGCCTGGGTGGTTCAGCAGTATATTGATAGAGTCTTGGTGGTTGAGGGTAGCTATTAGTAGTTCAGCACGAAATAGCTAGTAGAGAATTCACTCAGTTTTCTGTTACAGATAAGTGAATATTTCCTGGTATTGTAAGGTAGTACTGAAGGTCGAACGTAGTCTATTGCAAAGTGTTACGTCGTTATTTGCGTTGCCCTTGTGGGGTCAGATTGAGCTGTTTTGTATCAATTATTTTCATTATGTGAAGAAGATATTTTGTGTTATTCAAGCGCTGTACACATTTATTCGGGGATCAAGGGATCTTTTGTTCATTGTACTGTTTTCTGTCCTGCTAAATTGATCATTGAGCCCAACGTCTGCACTCCCCCCCTCTCCCCCACCCCGCTCGGACCCTGCTCTGCCTAGACTGCGATTTCACTAATTTTTTTCGTTGACTTTGGAAACTTTTGACGTTTGCACTTTTACCCCATGTTCAATGGCTAAATCCCTGCGGCTCGATGCATGGGTCTTTAAGCATCTGAATTCACTTTCCTTGTGTCACCATGTAACCTCCCCCTTACTAACACGTTAATGCGATGATATGACAGTGATTGCGAATGACTAATGAACTTCATTCTGGATGAGGCTATCGTCTCCGAAGAAATGTTGACCAGTTAGTGGAGTGAAGTGTACAACAAGTCGTTTTAGAAAACACTTTATCCTACTATTGCACATTCTACTTATTTGGATTTAATTTAGTGCATAAACAGTACCATCATTCACGTAAAATACGAAACGAAAAGGGGTATCACATGACTCAAAGAGTCCACAACAAAACTGATGGAAGAAATACAGTAATTAAATAGTATGGCCGCTAGCTCAGTTGGACAGTGTGTCTTCAATATCTCATCAATAACTCTGAAAGCAATGAATACAGAACCGTTTGGCTATATGGGTGGCATCATAAACTTTACAAAAGTGTCTGATCACACACTACGTTACGAAACAATAATGAACAAAGGAAACAACGCTTCATGCTTACATATGTTAATTTACAAAAAAAATATTTGACTCTTTATTGCGAAGTAAATTGCTGACTCTAGATAGTTCTTTTGTTATGACAATAATCCGTGTAACCTCAGAAAAACTTACTTATATGCACTAGTTTCCCGGGTATGGCAAGTTACGTACATTGAGTAGAATATAACTACTATGAACACACTTTCTCAAATAAGCGACTGTTGGTTTTCAACACATAGTCAACACCGAAATACGTACCATGTAAGTACACAATGGCAGTATTACAATCTTCACAGATATGAAATCTGTGAACTTAGTTTATTATTTTGTTGGATCTGTGACTGCCAGAATTACTTTAATTTTAAGTAACTTTCCTTTAATTTGCCTTCACTCAATTAGCAAGTATGACATTGCCTCTGAATACAAATGAACATTGTAAGACATTTCCAGGGGCAGACGTGGAATCTGACCACAATCTATTGGTTACGAACTGTAGATTTAAACTGAAGAAACTGCAAAAACGTGGAAACTTATGGAGATGAAACCTGGATAAACTAAAAGAACCAGAGGTTGTACAGAGTTTCAGGGAGAGCATAAGGGAACAATTGACAGAATTGGGGAAAGAAATACAGTAGAAGAAGAATGGGTAGCTTTGAGGGATGAAGTAGTGAAGGCAGCAGAGGATCAAGTAGGTAAAAAGATGAGGGCTAGTAGAAATCCTTAGGTAACAGAAGAGATACTGAATTTAATTGATGAAAGGAGAAAATATTAAAATGTAGTAAACGAAGCAAGCAAAAAGGAATACAAACGCCTCAAAAATGAGATCGGCAGCAAAGGCAAAATGGCTGAACAGGGATGGCTAGAGGACAAATGTAAGGATGTGGAGGCATATATCACTAGGGGTAAGGTAGATACTGCCTACAGGAAAATTAAAGAGACCTTTGGTAAAAAGAGAACCAGTTCTATGAATGTCAAGAGCTCTGAGGGAAAACCGGTTCTAAGCAAAGAAGAGAAAGCAGAAAGGTGGAAGGAGTATATAGAGGGTCTGTACAAGGGCGATGTACTTGACGGTTACGGAAATGGAAGAGTACGTAGATGAAGAAGAAATTGGAGATATGATACTGCGAGAAGAGTTTGGCAGAGCACTGAAAGACCTAAGTCGAAACAAGGCCCCAGGATTAGACAACATTCTATTAGAACTACTGATAGCCGTGGGAGAATCAGACCTGACAAAACTCTTCCATCTGATGAGCAAGATGAATGAGACAGGCGAAATACCCCCAGACTTCAAGAAGAATATAATAATTCTAATACCAAAGAAAGCAGGTGTTCTCAGGTTTGAAAATTACCCAACTATCAGTTTAATAAGTCACGACTGCAAAATACTAACTCCAATTCTTTACAGACTAATGGAAAAACTGGTAGAAGCCGACCTCAGGGAAGATCAGTTTGGATTCCGTAGAAATGTTGGAACACGTTAGGTAATACAAACCCTACGACTTATCTTAGAAAATAGATTAAGGAAAGGCAAACCTACGTTTCTAGCATTTGTAGACTTAGAGAAAGCTTTTGACAATGTTGACTGGAATATGATGATGATGATGATGATGAGCCCCTTACTTCTTTACAGAGCGTTGGGGAGCGACGCGGGGGAACCGCGCCGCCTTACCAGGCAAGGTCCTAGTGGAGGTGGTTTGCCATTGCCTTCCTCCGACCGTAATGGGAATGAATGATGATGATGAAGACGACACAATAACACCCAATCATCTCGAGGGAGGAAAAATTCCTGACCCCGCCGGGAATCGAACCCGGGACTCCGTGCTCGGGAAGCGAGAACGCTACCGCGAGACCACGAGGGGCGGGGTGAAAATCTGGGTAAAACATCAGTTTTAAAAATTAAAACATCTCGTAACTTCTAATTTATGGTATAATTAAATACATCAATTTTATGAAGGTCTTCAGAAGGCAGACCACTACTCCATCCTATTGTGTCCAACAGTCATTTTCACATAACAATGTTGAACTATTTTTCAAGTATGACAATGAGTAGGACAACCCACACAAAAAGCACTTAAATTAAATGAGATGTAATTACTTACTGCAGCAAAGATTGCTTTGATATCTTGGTCCACACTGGGTTGCTGATACGTTCTATGTTCTTTAAGATTTGTTTCCGAACGAATGATTTGCTCAAGACAATATCTTCATCTTCTTCTTGTTGGGTTGGTGGTAATTCCAATATATATACTCTTTCAAATGCTGAAGGTGGCAGGGGTAAAATACAGGGAGCGAAAGGCTGTTGACAATTTGTATAGAAACAAGATGGCAGTTATAAGAATCGAGGGGCGTGAAAGGGAAGCAGCGGTTGGGAAAGGAGTGAGACAAGGTTGTAGCCTATCCACGATGTTATTCAATGTGTATATTGAGCAAACAGTAAAGAGAACAAAATAAATATTTGGAGTAGGAATTAAAATCCATGGAGAAAAAATAAAAACCTTGAGATTTGCCGATAACAATCTAATTCTGCCAGTGACAGCAAAGGACTTGGAAGAGCAGTTGAACAGAATGGACAGTGTCTTAAAAGGAGGATATAAGATGAACATCAACAAAAGCAAAACAAGGATAATGGAATGTAGTCGAATTAAGTCGCGTGATGTTGAAGGAATTAAATTAGAAAATGAGACACTTAAAATAGTAGATGAGTTTTTCTATTTGCGGAGCAAAATTACTAATCATGATCGAAGTAGAGAGGATATAAAATGTAGACCAGCAATGGCAAAGAAAGCGTTTCTCAAGAAGATCAATTTGTTAACATCGTGTGTAGATTTAAGTGTGAGGAAGTCGTTTCTGAAAGTATTTGTATGGAGTGTAGCCATGTATGGAAGTGAAACTTGGACGATAAATAGTTTAGACAAGAAGAGAATTTCTATTCTCTTCTTGTCGAAATAAAGGTGTCGAAATGTTGTGCTACAGAAGAATGCTGAAGATTAGATGGGTAGATCATGTAACTAATGAGGAGGTACCGAATAGAATTGGGGAAAAGAGGAATTTGTGGCACAACTTTACGAGAAGAAGGGATCGGTTGGTAGGACATGTTCTGAGGCATAAAGGGATCACCAGTTTAGTGTTGGAGGGCAGAGTAGTGGGTAAAAATCGGAGAGGGAGACCAAGAGATGAATACACTAAGCAGATTTAGAAGGATGAGGTTTCAGTAGGTGCTTGGAGATGAAGAAGTTTACACAGGATAGAGTAGCACGGAGAGCTGCATCAAATCAGTCTCTGAACTGAAGAGCGAAATAACAACAAATGAACGTAACTGTCAACTTATTGAGGCCTCATTATGAATTACTTTCAATTATCTTCTTAATAAACATAGCTGGAAATGATGGTCTTTCATTATTTTTCGTTTAGGTATTTAGCACCATCACTCGGTTATTCAGGAGGGATGGGACCCTAAGTAGATGACAATGACAGAGGGTAATGACAAGATCAGATTGAAACACGCTTATCTATATTACTATAATGGTCTTCCCTAACTTGTGTGTCCATTTTTACTTACTGTGATTTTTGTCTAACCATGTTTTTTGATGTAACACCCATGTAAATGCTATACTGATTATTTATGATAATTTACTTGTATATGATTGTTATTTATCTATGGATACAATTTCAAAATTAATATACTGTAAAAGAATGAAAATGTTAAAACTTTACTTCTAATACTGGTTTAAGCATAGGGAAAGTAGGTTTGCAACTATTTAAAACTTGGAGCGAAGTCCCACCGCAACGGAACTGACTTGGCGGGAATAGAAAAGATGGATCTGGCGTTCGAACTGCAAAGATCCTATGTGGCATGAGTCAATCGGTGGCTAACAGGCAAAAGGGTGCGCATCTTGTGAACTGAAAGACGCGAGAAGAACAGCAAGACTATGTAATATAGTCTTAGACGTGGAAGTAATCGGGCTGCTATTCAAGGCATACTTTGGTTAGCTCTGTATTACGAAAATCCGACGCTAAGAAGATATGTTTCAGAGCTTGTCTCAGAGGAGGAGCCATGTATACTTTTGCCGCCTTTTTTGGAACAGCACGGGCGATCGACACTGCGACTGCCTTCGTCTCAAGTTATCAGGTGAGTAGCGTCTAACTGCATGGACTAGTTATCTGGTATCGTTTTTGTGTTCTGTAAACTTTGTGGTAAGCCACTGCATTTTATGCTTATTGGCCTACCTAGATATGGTCCTATCCCAAATGCTACGATAAATCGGAGTATCTTCTTTTACTGAACAGAAAAGCAATTGTCTTCCTTAATAAAATTTAATAATTTTTGTGGAGTTGTAAAGTACATGATTATTTACTGAGCATAAGTTTTGAAATACTCCAAGTAGTTTTCATAAATGGACAGTTAAAGATTTAGAGAAGATTTAAAGTATTCAGTTAAAAGATTATTCTTATTGAAATAATTTCATATGTTTTGTTGTCAACAGCGTTTCCCTTAGTGTGTTGCGGCTAAAGTGTTCAGCCTCGATCTGAGTCTACCGACAGATCAGTTTCTGGGTCCTCATGCTAATAGTTGAGCCAGAGATAAATGTCATATTACAACAATGGCAATCAAGATTAAGCAGCTGGCTACAAGTATATCCAATTATACAACATCGAGCTATCACATGTTCTATTTGAGGTAAATAGTAAAAGGAAGTTAATATTTCTAAAGAATGCAAATAATTAAGAAAGGAATATTTCTAAAGAATGCAAATAATGATCAGTTCAAAAGATACAATTACTTCATAACTATTTCAATAGCACTAATTTCCTATAATGAAATTGACAAAAAACCTCTTGACCAAGTCAGTAGTGCTCCACCATCAGCAATCATCTACCTATAATTACACAGCTCTACAAAATAAAATTTTTTTTTCGTTGCCAGGGAAGTTTGAACGAAAATGGGATTTTGTTATGATACTCATTCCGAGTAAATTTGTACTTTTTCCAAATTGGCTCTGGTTTTTGAGATATAGGTTATTTGTGGAAATGAGAGTTTCATGTGGATAATATCGACTGCAGGGTCCATATATGGTGTAATGTATTTGCTACCTGTTTTTTAATTAGTGATATTGTACTATCTTTATTAAACAATCGTGCTCAGGGAGTACATCTGTGTGGTTGAGGATTACATCATGCAAACATCACACTGTCAGCATGTGTTCAGTCCTGTTGTGCAGTGCGTGTGTTGAAGATATTGAGGGTTGTGCAGATTTGAATTCGGCGGTACTCGACATTCATTTGTTGGCCGAGGTAATCCCCGCAACAGCCGATAGGTAGCGTTCAGTGTAATTAAGAAAAATGGCGATGGTCGAAAGTCACACACATGTACAGTGCAGCTTCAAGGAGATAGAACCTTTTCATCGTGACGTAGCAAATAAGAGGTGAGTATTCATTTCACACAAAACAATTAATGATGTTTGTTGGATGTGATTGACATGCAAATACAAGAAAGTTCTGCATAATATGTAGTATTTGTGCAATTTTGTTTTAGGAAAACATGAGTTCTTCACGCCGTCTTTGCGTGAACCATCCAGATGAGTTCTGCTACATTTGTGGTGAATACGTTCTTCAAAAGAACAGGAAGAATATCACTCCTTTTGTGAAGGAAGCGTATTTGGCATATTTCGGAATTAAACTTGGAATCAAGACAAGGCGTGGGCACCCCATAAAGTTTGTAAATGCTGTGTGGAGTGCTTACGGCAGTGGACAAAACGAAAAAGGAAAAGCTTAAACTTCGAAGTGCCTATGGTATGGCGAGAGCAGAAGAACCATACAGATGATTGCTATTTTTGAATTGTTAATGTGAAAGGTTTTAATAGGTTCAAAAAACGAAAGTGGGAATATCCCGATTTGGAGTCAGCAAGAAGACCGGTGGTGCACAGCAACGATGTTCCTGTACCAACCTTCACAACATTACCCACGCTAACATCATCAGATGACGATGTGCACGGCGAGGAATGTACAAGTAGTGGTTCGGAATACGAAGGACGTGAGACACAACCCCAGCAGTTCGACCAGAAGGAGCTCAGTGACTTGACACGAGAACTCAATCTTTCAAAGCAAGCATCAGAACTCTTAGCATCCAGGCTTAAGGAAAAGAACTGTCTTCATCCAAGTGTTAAAATAACAGCTTACCGGACGAGAGAAGAAAACCTTCTTCCATACTTCAACCAAGAAGAGGTTATAGTGTATTGCAGCAATATACCTGGACTTTTACTTGAATTGGGGCTGCCGGAATATAGACCAGAGGACTGGCGTCTCTTCATAGACAGTTCCACTAGAAGTTTAAAATGTGTTCTCCTACACAATGGCAATCGTTACGCATCTATTCCAATTGCCCACTCAACAAAACTTTGTGAAGCATATGCTAACATCAAGATGGTTCTGCATAAAATTCGGTATATGCAGCACCAGTGGTTGATTTGTGTTGATTTGAAAATGGTGAACTTCTTGCATGGACAACAAAGTGGATACACAAACCACCCATGTTTTATCTGCATGTGGGATAGTAGGGCAAAGCACGAACATTGGAAGCAGAAAACATGGCCTCAAAGGGAACATATGGCTGTTGGTGAAGCAAACATCATTAATGAACCTCTGGTTAGTAGGGACAAGATTGTTCTTCCACCATTACATATTAAGTTAGGACTAATGAAGCAATTCACCAAAGCTTTAGACAGAAATGGTAATTGCTTCACATACATCTGCAATACGTTCCCTGGACTCAGTAGTGAAAAACTTAAGGCAGGAATATTTGATGGTCCTCAAATTCGCAGGCTCATCAACGATACCAATTTTACAAGTGTCATGACTGTCACTGAAGCATCGGCCTGGAACAGTTTTGTCGCTGTTGTAAAATGTTTTTTGGGCAATCATAAAGCTCCCAATTACGAGGAACTGGTCAGAAACATGCTCACTAACTTTCAAAACTTAGGAGCTAACATGAGCATAAAATTGCACTTCCTTCACAGCCACTTGGATCGATATCCTCGTAATCTAGGTGATTTCAGTGAGGAACAAGGAGAGCGGTTCCATCAAGATATGAAAGGAATAGAGGAAAGATATAAAGGAAGATGGGAGAGGCATATGATGGCAGATTATTGCTGGAATCTGCAACGTGACTGTTCTGAAGAGACCTATAAAAGGAAAGCGTGCAGGAAGCGGTTCGTCATGGACGGAAAATGATATACTTATAGAGAAACTTTTCAATTATGTTTTATACGTGAACAAATGCCTATCAGGTTTTCATAGAAGCTATTTATAAAGATTATTTTCTTTTTTCATTGTAGTTTGTAGCCCTCGAGTTCAGTATTAGCAATTTTTTCTAATTTTTTGAATAAATCATGCATTATCTCAAAAACTAGAGCCAAACTGCATAAATGGTTGCTATATTCGTCCTCAGCACCACTAACCCATCCTAAAGCCACTCAAATATCCTTGGCAAGAAAATGAGTGTTGACCAGTGTTATCATTAACTTCCTACTGTAATGTACATGTAGTAAGTGTTATTGAGAGCCAGTTGGTGCCTAAACGTATTAATACACCTCCTATGTAGTTCAAGTCAAATCATTGGTACATCACTTGCTAAGCTGTGCTATTGTCTTTTATCTTATCAGCAATACAGAAGTTCAGTATCAAGTAAAGTCAGTCCCAATAGTTAACTTTCTTTATGAACCACGCTACTACTGGCTATAACTTCTCCTCTCCTAATTAGGGTGGAGACCATTTACGTTTACATAATTACAGTTTACATGATTAATAACAGAAGCTTGGTTCGATTCCTGTTTATCTTGCTACTGCTTCCTTTCAATAGAAATGTTTATGGAAACAAAATTAACCCAATAAGTTTCTATTACGCATGATCACAGTCAAATAAGTATCCTAGCACAGGAATAACATTGTTGTTGTTGTTGTGGTCTTCAGTCCTGAGACTGGTTTGATGCAGCTCTCCATGCTACTCTATCCTGTGCAAGCTTCTTCATCTCCCAGTACCTACTGCAACCTATATCCTTCTGAATCTGTTTAGTCTATTCATCTCTTGGTCTCCCTCTACGATTTTTACCCTCCACGCTGCCCTCCAATGCTAAATTTGCGATCCCTTGATGCCTCAGAACATGTCCTACCAATCGGTCCCTTCTTCTAGCCAAGTTGTGCCACAAACTTCTCTCCAATCCTATTCAATTCCTCCTCATTAGTTATGTGATCTACCCATCTAATCTTCAACATTATTCTGTAGCACCACATTTCTAAAGCTTGTATTTCTTATCTACACTGTTTATCGTCCATGTTACACTTCTATACATGGCTACACTCCATACAAATACTTTCAGAAAAGACTTCCTGACACTTAAATCTATACTCGACGTTAACAAATTTCTCTTTTTCAGAAACGCTTTCCTTGTCATTGCCAGTCTACGTTTTATATCCTCTATACTTCGACCATCATCAGTTACTTTTCTCCCGAAATAGCAAAACTCGTTTACTACTTTAAGTGTCTCATTTCCTAATCTAATTCCTTCAGCACCAACCGACTTAATTCGACTACATTCCATTATCATCGTTTTGCTTTTGTTGATGTTCATCTTAAATCCTCCTTTCAACACACTGTAGATTCCGTTCAACTGCTCTTCCAGGTTCTTTGCTGTCTCTGATAGAATTACAATGTCATCGGCGAACCTCAAAGCTTTTATTTCTTCTCTATGGATTTTAATTCCTACTTCGAATTTTCTTATGTTTCCTTTACTTCTTGCTCAATATACAGACTAACATCGGGGATTTCTGTACAAATTATAAATAGCCTTTTGCTTCCTGTCTTTTACCCCTTCACCTTCAGAATTTAAAAGAGAGTATTCCAGTCAATATTGTCAAAAGATTTCTCTAAGTCTACAAATGCTAGAAACGTAGGTTTGCCTTTCCTTAATCTAGCTTCTAAGATAAGTCTTAGGGTCAGTATTGCCTCACGTGTTCCAATATTTCTACGGAATCCAAACTGATATTCCCCGAGGTCGCCTTCTACCACTTTTTCCATTCGTCTGTAACATTGTCGGCATATTACTAATGTAACAGTAGCCGGTAGTGTTATAGAGTACAAGTACGTGCAGTTCCCACCCACAATACGTATTAATGCAACAAAATTCACTGGGAATAAAGCTGGTTAATGCCTCACTCGATTTTTCACATGAACGCAAATAAAACAATCTTACAGTTCCTTTCAGGTGTTAAGCCGTCTTCTTCGTTGTCGTCTACAACGCTCTCATTCCTCCATGTAACACTGCGGGCACACCTTGATTCGCAATGACCAATTATGGGGCAGGACCTTGATGTTACTGGAGCCTCTTACATCTGCCCACACCCGTCATTCTCTCGGTGCCTCACTAGTAAGACCTGTGCACGCCCCTAGCGTCTGTTTACTCTCACGTGTCCCAACCAAATCTGTCTCCTACGCGCTCATCTCTGACGCCACACTCGCGTCCTAAGACGGCGCTCCTACACTAATCCTTACTCTCTGCCAACGAGATTGTTTTTCCTAACTTTCCTCAACGGCATTAATCCAGAACAAATACATCACAACAGAAAAATAATTTATACACGTTATAGTGTCTATCACATTTCTAATTAAAGCACAGAATCGAAAAATATACAGAATAAAACAAGCGCATCATATTAACAAAAAACATAGTGGGTAAAAACTTTGAGGTGGCACATCTGTACTATAGCGGCGCAACCACAGCCTCCAGGCATTATGATAAAACAGCTTTGGCAAGACAATTTCCGCACAGAAATGTCGCCTAGAAAGCGAGCACTATAGCACCGCGTCAGACGTTGCTCTACGTGCTACCTGAAGGGTTAAGGTTAGCTGTCAGCCACTGTGGAAGAAGAAACGAGCTACGTCAAACATCCACAGAACGTGAAAGATGAATACTGCCGGCTGCAAATCAAGACCAACGCTTTGCGCGCATCCTGCATCTGCTCCAAACGCCTTCATGCAGAACTGACTTTCGTCAAGCGGTGAGAAAGCATACGTAAATACATCTCTACATGCGCAGTTACTGAGCTGGTCAGTTGACCCTGGAGTTTATGTTTGTGTTAGCAGTATGATGTTCAGTCCGAAGACTGGTTTGATGCAGCTCTCCATGCTACTCTATCTTGTGAAAGCCTCTACATCTCCGAGTAACTACTGCAACCTATATCCTTCTGAATCTGCTTACTGTATTATTCTCTTGGTCTCTGTCTACAGTTTTTATCCCTTATACTTCTCTCCAGCACTAAATTGCTGATCCTTTGATGTCTCAATGTCTGCTGCCAATAGCTACCTTCTTCTAGTCAGGTAGTGCCACATATTTCTTTTCTCCCCAATTCTATTCAGTACCTCCTCATTACTTTCGTGATCTACCAATCTTATCACGATAATGAACGTAAATGTTCCATGTCGCAACTTTTTAATCAAGTTGTTTGATTTGCATATTACTTTACATCCCCGTACCTTGAATTTATTACCTTTTGCCGCCCAGTATATTGGGCCTCTTATTTTCCACTCTCTTTATTCTTTACGAATTCACTACATTTGCCACCCAACGTATGGCTACTTAATTTGTTATTTGCTTTTCATTTTACGGCAGACCTGGAGGTGTGACCCTGAAGGCAGAGTACGGAACAATCACATACGAGATTTGCTTAAGGTAGCAAACATCTGGAAGGCTTCAAAAGAATCGGCAACACTGGTGCGAGCATGTCGTGCGCCTTGAGCCTAAGCATGTCACAAGATTTATATATTGGCGTGCGAAACTTAAGGACGAAAATAATTTTCGCTTGATATGTCACTGATATGACATGAAGAGCATGCATTACAATCCGTGGCGATCACGTACCATATTGAGAACCATGTCCCCTTTAGTAAACCGAGCGAAGTGCCGCAGTGTTTAGCACACTGGACTTGTATTCGGGAGGGCGAGCATTCAAACCCACGTCCAGCCATCCTGATTTAGATTTTCCATGATTTCCCTAAATCGCTTCAGGCAAATGTTGGGATGATTCCTTTGACAGGGCACGATCGATTTCCTTCCCCATCCTTCCCTAATCCGTGGGACCAATGACTTCGCTCTTTGTGTCATTTTTGCTCGTCTCAGTGCAGAGTTCTTTAATTTACCATCTGCACTACACTATCAGTTCTTTCTATGCGTGATCCAAGTTTCCTCGAGATACACTCCTGGAAATTGAAATAAGAACACTGTGAATTCATTGTCCCAGGAAGGGGAAACTTTATTGACACATTCCTGGGGTCAGATACATCACATGATCACACTGACAGAACCACAGGCACATAGACACAGGCAACAGAGCATGCACAATGTCGGCACTAGTACAGTGTATATCCACTTTTCGCAGCAATGCAGGCTGCTATTCTCCCATGGAGACGATCGTAGAGATGCTGGATGTAGTCCTGTGGAACGGCTTGCCATGCCATTTCCACCTGGCGCCTCAGTTGGACCAGCGTTCGTGCTGGACGTGCAGACCGCGTGAGACGACGCTTCATCCAGTCCCAAACATGCTCAATGGGGGACAGATCCGGAGATCTTGCTGGCCAGGGTAGTTGACTTACACCTTCTAGAGCACGTTGGGTGGCACGGGATACATGCGGACGTGCATTGTCCTGTTGGAACAGCAATTTCCCTTGCCGGTCTAGGAATGGTAGAACGATGGGTTCGATGACGGTTTGGATGTACCGTGCACTATTCAGTGTCCCCTCGACGATCACCAGTGGTGTACGGCCAGTGTAGGAGATCGCTCCCCACACCATGATGCCGGGTGTTGGCCCTGTGTGCCTCGGTCGTATGCAGTCCTGATTGTGGCGCTCACCTGCACGGCGCCAAACACGCATACGACCATCATTGGCACCAAGGCAGAAGCGACTCTCATCGCTGAAGACGACACGTCTCCATTCGTCCCTCCATTCACGCCTGTCGCGACACCACTGGAGGCGGGCTGCACGATGTTGGGGCGTGAGCGGAAGACGGCCTAACGGTGTGCGGGACCGTAGCCCAGCTTCATGGAGACGGTTGCGAATGGTCCTCGCCGATACCCCAGGAGCAACAGTGTCCCTAGCCGGCCGAAGTGGCCGTGCGGTTAAAGGCGCTGCAGTCTGGAGCCGCGAGACCGCTACGGTCGCAGGTTCGAATCCTGCCTTGGGCATGGATGTTTGTGATGTCCTTAGTTAGGTTTAACTAGTTCTAAGTTCTAGGGGACTAATGACCTCAGCAGTTGAGTCCCATAGTGCTCAGAGCCAACAGTGTCCCTAATTTGCTGGGAAGTGGCGGTGCGGTCCCCTACGGCACTGCGTAGGATCCTACGGTCTTGGCGTGCATCCGTGCGTCGCTGCGGTCCGGTCCCAGGTCGACGGGCACGTGCACCTTCCGCCGACCACTGGCGACAACATCGATGTACTGTGGAGACCTTACGCCCCACGTGTTGAGCAATTCGGCGGTACGGCCACCCGGCCTCCCGCATGCCCACTATACGCCCTCGCTCAAAGTCCGTCAACTGCACATACGGTTCACGTCCACGCTGTCGCAGCATGCTACCAGTGTTAAAGACTGCGATGGAGCTCCGTATGCCACGGCAAACTGGCTGACACTGACGGCGGCGGTGCACAAATGCTGCGCAGCTAGCGCCATTCGACGGCCAACACCGCGGTTCCTGGTGTGTCCGGTGTGCCGTGCGTGTGATCATTGCTTGTACAGCCCTCTCGCAGTGTCCGGAGCAAGTATGGTGGGTCTGACACACCGGTGTCAATGTGTTCTTTTTTCCATTTCCAGGAGTGTATATTTCTCAGCAGTAACACATCACAAAAAAGTAACATTCGTCCTTAAGTTTTGCTCCCCAGTATACCCACATAAGAAAATGGACAAGATGTCTTTAATGCCCACTGAATACATGAAATTGAATCCGCCGGCCGTTGTGGCCGTGCGGTTCTAGGCGCTACACTCTGGAACTGCGTGTCCGCTACGGTCGCAGGTTAGTATCCTGCCTTGGGCATGGATGTGTGTGATGTCCTTAGGTTAGTTATGTTTAAGTAGTTC
The DNA here is from genome assembly GCF_023898315.1 of Schistocerca nitens. Lineage (NCBI taxonomy): Eukaryota > Metazoa > Arthropoda > Insecta > Orthoptera > Acrididae > Schistocerca > Schistocerca nitens. The sequence goes on from NC_064617.1 coordinate 845,977,451, forward strand.
TAAGTTCTAGGGGACTGATGACCTCAGAAGTTAAGTCCCATAGTGCTCAGAGCCATTTGAACCATTTGAACAAATAGAATCCGAAAAATCGACAAGAAACAGTGGGACTGCACCGTGAAATAACGTAAATACGTCCAGAATGCCACGACAAGACTTACGTAAAGACGTGAAAATTTCTAGCTTTTTACAATTGTGAAAAGTTTACGAAGCGATTTCAACAAGTAAAGCAATGCATTTTTTTTTTCGTCCAATTTCGGCTGCAAAAAATACCGCATTTGTTGTGAGACATGTGTAATATTCCTGCTCGAGCCCCTATAGTGTCATGAAGTTCCCATAGGTGAAGGCGCAATACGAAGCCTTCGAAATTGCGTCTTTAACAGAGGTGCGATGCAAGGAGAGATTTTTTTTTTTTTTGGGCTGAAAACGAGAGCATCGCAGATATTTGTAAGCGCTTGCATAATGCCTACGGAGACCTGGAATTGAACAAAAGCACGGTGAGTCGTCGGGCGAGGCATTTGCCATCATCACAACAAGGTCGCTCAAACCCGTCCGATCTCCCGCGTGCCGACCGGCCACACACAGCTGAGCAATGTTAGAACGTTCGGACTCTCTCATTCGAGTTGATCGGCGGGTGACAAACACGTCTCTGCGCAAGTGGATGTTTCTACTGGCACTGCTGACACACACGTCCACAGGTTGGGTTACTCAAAAGTGTGTGTGCGCTGGGTTCCTCGCCGCCTAATAGAACACCAATAAAGAGCAAAGAAGACTATGTGTGCGGAAATGCTTGCACGTTAGGAGGCTGATAGTCACAAATTTTGTTCGAACTTCCTCACAGGCAATGAAACATGGGGTCATCACTTCGAACCTGAAACACAACGACAGTCCATGGAGTTGAGCCACAGCAACTCTCCTCCACAGAAAAAGTTCGAAGCCGCAGCCACAGGCTGTAAAGTCATGGCGACAGTCTTCTCAGACTGTGAAGTGGTTACTCTTTTTGATATCCTCTCTCACGGTGCAACGATCAACTGTGAAGTGTATTGTGCTACCCTCAATGAATTGAAAAAAATGACTTCAGCGTCTTCGTCGCCACAAAAATGCAAACGAACTTCTCCTTCTCCACGACAATGCAAGGTCTCACACAACTCTTCGCATCTGAGAGAAACTCACAGAACCTAGGTAGGCTTTCTTCCTCATCCACTCTACAGCCCGGATCTCGGACCTTCTATCTGTTTGGCCCGACGAAAGACTCTGCAGGAAGTAGTACGTGCATGATGGGGAAAGTTATTGATGTAGCAATACCTTCTACATGTACATCTACAGACACTACGTGATCAAAAGTATCCCGACACCTGGCTGAAAATGACTTACAAGTTCGTGGCGTCCTGCATCGGTAATGTTGGAATTCAGTACGGTGTTGGCCCATCCTTAGCCGTGATGACAGCCTCCACTCTTCCAGGCATACGTTCAGTCAGGTGCTGGAAGGTTTCTTGGAGAATGGCAGCCCATTCTTCACGGACTGCTGGACTAAGGAGAGGTATCGATGTCGGTCGGTGAGGTCTGGGACGAAGTCGGCGTTCCAAAACATCCCAAAGGTATTCCATAGGATTCAGGTCAGGACTCCGTACAGGCTAGTCCATTAAAGGCATGTTACTGTCATGTAATCACTCCGCCACAGGCCGTACATTATGAGCAGGTGCTCGATCGTGTTGAAGGATGCAGTCGCGATCCCCGAATTTCTCTCCAACAGTGGAAAGCAAGATTGTGCTTCAAACATGAATGTAGGCCTGTAGTGTGATAGTGCCACGCAAAACAACAAGGGGTGCAAGCCCCCTCCATGAAAAACACTACCACACCGTAACACCACAGCCACTGAATTTAACTATTAACACTACGCACGCTGGCAGATGACGTTCACCGGGCATTCGCCATACCCACACCCTGCCATCGGATCACCGTGATTCGTCACTCACACAATGTTTTACCACGGTTCAATCGTCCAATGTTTACACTCCTTACACCGAGCGAAGCGTCGTTTGGCGTTTACCAGCGTGATGTGTGACTTATGAGCAGCCACTTGACCATGAAATCCAGGTTTTCTCACCTCCCGCCTAACTGTCATAGTACTTACATTGGATTCTGATGCAGTTTGGAATTCGTGTGTGATGATCTGGATAGATGTCTCCCTATTACGCATTACGACCCTTCTGACACTTCACTCCTTTTCTGCCGGCCGGGGTGGCCGAGCGGTTCTAGGCGCTACAGTCTGGAACCGCGCGACGGTACGGTCGCAGGTTCGAATCCTGCATCGGGCATGGATGTGTGTGATGTCCTTAGGTTAGTTAGGTTTAAGTAGTTCTAAGTTCTAGGGGACTGATGACCTCAGAAGTTAAGTCCCATAGTTCTCAGAGCCATTTGAACCATTTTTGAACTTCTTTTCTCTTTCGTCATAAGTCAGCAGAAACACTCTTTGAGTGCGTTAGCGTCTATAGAATAAATGAATGGGGTAAGGAGTGGACTCTTATTCTATGACAGAGCACAACGGTGTTTAAGCTGTAAATTGGTTTTAATTCTGAATTTTTGTCAAAGAAATACACGAATTTATACAGTATGTGACGTGACAATGTTAGAACGACTGTCAAGATAATGCATCTCGTCCTGAGTAATCGTAATAAGCCAAACACAACAACATCAAGTATTAACCAGAAGTTTCGTTACTAATTTAATCTTACTACTGCATCATGAAGTTCGCCAATATTACAACAAATAATCCGACTCCGGTTCTAAGTCCGGTACTATTTAGGATAACAATCAAGTCTATGGAAAATGGTTAGTTTTTTGTGACAAACGGATCAAAAGATTACACAGGGTTGCTCGAGTTCACAGTGGACGCAAGCTCGCGGTATTTACCTTAGTTATGATGAGCTGACGTCTGCATGGCTGTTCTCGTCCTCTCAAATTCCTATGAAAGCTAATAAAAACCTTTGCTGATTTTATTAACAGGAACTCTAGTATGTTTCTTGTTAGGTGACAAAACATGCACTCATCTTGAAATATGGTGATATGCATGCGCATGGCTGGAGCAGCGTGCATATTATAATGCCCTCTCAGTTCTTGCACGAACAATTAACTAAGTGGCTGGTTTGTTTCTCTGCTGTTGGAGCTCAGCGACGCTCCAGCAAATATCCAGCTGAATGTCAGCCGCAGTGAACGCAGTGGTCTCTCAAATTTCTCCTCTGCATCGTACAGAGCGTTATGCGCCCCGTTCTGCACTTTACAGTTTTCTAAAGCTTCTTTCCCTACTGCTCCGGTGGCCTGCTACTTGCCGTTCTGGCCGAGTCACGTGGCCCGTTCGTTGACTCTCGTCGCGGGACGCCTTTAAAAACTTTCCGTTGTCAACCGTGGCGCGCCCCTCATGCTTGCTTCCAAATGCACTGTTCTCTCCAGCCACTTGTTTCACCTTTTGCTCATTAACATGCAGTGTATAGGTTTGGTGTGTTAATACAGTCGATTGAGTGTCAACCCTTTGCATTGAATACTGTACATTTTATAGGCAAATCTGCCGAAGTAAGTCAGATTCATTCACCTTCCCGTCTTACGATGTATAAAAATTCTTATGTAAGGTGCGAAATTGACCTTCATTCAATCTGCCACCTTATATCCTCTTCAACTGTCAGTGGTCTCTGTCAGTCAGCAGACGAGGTCCGCCTGTACGCTTTTGTGCTGTACATGTCCCTCCACGTTTCCACTTCACGTTTCCGTTACACTTCCCTGTGGACCTACGGATGTTTAGGAGTGTGAAAATCTCTGCTTACAGATGTATGATTGAAGTGACACCCAATCACCTGACCACGTTCGAAGTCTGTGAGTTCCGCGAAGCGCTCCATTCTGCCCCCTCACGATGTCTAATGACTACTGAGGTCGCTGATATGGAGTACCTAGCAGTAGGTGGCAGCACAATGCACCTAATATTAAAAACGTATGTTTTTGTGGCTGTCCGGATACTTTAGATCACATAGTGTAGTTACTCCGCAGGCCACTGTACGATGCATGGCAGAGGGCTCCATCACAACTAGTCATTTCATTTCTTGTTCCACTTGCAAATAGATCGATGGAGATACTACTGTCTATCTGCCTCCATATAAGCCCTAATTTCTCGCATCTTATCTTCGTGGTCCTTACGTGCAATGTATGTTGGCGGCAGTAGAATCGTTCGGCAGTCAGCTTCAAATGCCGGTTCTCTAAACTTCCTCAACAGTGTTTCTTGAAAAGAACGTCACCTACCGTACAGGGATTCCTATTTTAGTTCCTGAAGCATCTCCTTAACACTTATGTGTTGGTCAAACCTACCGGTAACAAATCTAGCAGACTGCCTCTGAATTGCTTCTATTTCATCCTTCAGTCCGACCTGGTACGGATCCCAAACACATGAGCAATACTCAAGAATAATTCGCACCAGCGTGGTGTATGTGGTGTCCTTTACAGGTGAACCACTCTTTCCTAAAACTTCCAATAAATCGAAGTCGACCATTCACATTCCGTACCACAGTTCCCTTTCACATCACTTTTGCTCAGATAGTTAAACGACTTGACTGTGTCAAGCGGAACACTTGTAATACTCTATTCAAACATTACGTGTTCGTTCTTTCTATTCATCAGAATTAACTTACATTTTTTCACATTTAGGACTAGATGCCATTCGTCACAGCAATTAGAAATTTTGTCTAAGTCGTATCTTCCTATAGTCACTCAACTTTGACACTTTACCGTACACCACGGCATCATCAGCAAACAGCCACAGATGGCTTCCCACTCCGTCCGCCAAATCGTTTATGTATATAGAGGACAACAGCACTTCTATCACACTTCCCTGGGGCACTCCTCATGATACCCTTGTCTCCGATGAACACTCGCCGTCGAGGGTTCTATTACTTAAGAAGTCGTTGAGCCACTCACATATCTGCGAACTTACTCCATATCTCGTACGTTCGTTAGCAACCTGCAATGGGGCTCCGTGACAAATGCTTTCCGGAAATCTGAAAACGTGGAATCCGACTGTTGCCTCTCATCCATAGTTCGCGGTGTATCATGTGAGAAAAGGGTAAGCTGAGTTTCGCACGAGCTATGCTTTCTTAAAGCATGCTGATTCGTGGACATAATCTCGAATTGAGAATATGTTCAAGGATTCTGTGTCAAACAGAAGTTAATGATATTGGTCTGTATTTTTGCGGGTCTGTTCTTTTACCCTTCTTATATACTGAAGTCACCTGCGTCTTTTTTTATGCTGGGCGAGAGATTCGCGATAAATACAGGCTAGATAAGGGGCCAATGCCGTAGAGTAAAATCTCTTTGTAAAATCTAACTGATATTACATCATGACCTGTGCATTTATTTGCTTTCAAATCTTTCAGTTGTTTCTCTACACAAGGGATGCTTATAACTATGTTGTCCATACGGGAGTCTGTGCCTTGGCTCCAACGACCACAAGTAAAGTAGTAAGTTGACATAAGCTTGCCGCACTGAATGGAGATTATTTAGAAATGTAGGGATTTTGTACATACTTCCGTCATATTGTCAGTGCACAGCGACCGATGCATACTGAAAAAGCGTATGTTTTAGTCTATAGTCGAATTTATTTATTTCGCCGACTGACTACGTGTTTCGGTACACAGTGCCATCTTGACGCCATATGATGTGATAATTCGATTACATGGTCTGAACAGTACTCCAATAACAATTTACAAAAGTATTGTACACTACAACAGCAGACGTATGCTATACGACGAACCTTAAAATGTATAGTTAGGCTCTTACTGTTGGCACGTAGTCATCACTCTGGCTTCCCAAGTAGATCTGTCAAATACTAAAAGAAGATGTCAATATTGAGCTTTAAATAAATTTAAATAAAGACAAATTAACTATGGACTTAAAATCGTTTCATCAGATATAGACATACAGCATCGTCAGTTCAGAACTTAATAACTGGATTACAGTGTGACAATACGATAATTTTCATAGTATGGCAAGTTAGTTTATGGTTCTTAGTGGTCACCTAAGTCAAAGCCTATCGATGTAGTCCTTCACAACTGCACGTTATCTACGGGAGCGGCTATCGCGACCTTCGCTCGTTGGTGAGCTGCGACATGGCGTCGAGAGGGCCCGATGCATCGTCCCTGGTGTGAGATCCCCAGCGTACATACGCACACTGCTTGGACAAACATGAAACTGGAGGTGTGGCCACAGAGCGTCAACAGATGCTTGCAGAGTAATGTAAGGCCAAAGTATGTCACTATTCACTCTGGTTGCTTTATTTCTTTCCAATAAAAATAATTTTGTATTTTTAATATGTAATGCTACAATTTCGACGACACATACTTCATTAAACATTCTTGGTAACATTGATGTATAACGGTATACAGTGTATACAGGGTGTTCGGAAATTTGAGGTAAGGGGCCCGTACTGGAAAGTACTGAGACGAAACCTGTAACCGAAAGTAATTCTGATACCGCTGACAGTGGAAAACCTGTACCGGCACTGTTGTTGCTAAGTTCGTGGGGTAGGCAACTTTCAGAATTCGTGGTGTAGACCAAGATTAGAAAAAAATTTCTAATAAATATGGGCACTAAAATGCATACCTGAGGACCTACGAACACTTGTTCATCTTCGCTACTGTGAAGCACATCTGGCCAATTGAAAAAGGCATGCATTTTAGAGCCAAGGTTTACTGGACATTTTTTCTTGTTTCATACTATCACCTCTGAAAGTTGCCTACACTACAACCTTAGCAAAAACAGTACCAGTACATGTATTCTTCTGTTGGAGGTGTCAGAACGGTTTTCGCTTTTAGCTCGTTCGATTATGATAGAGAGACCATTACTTCCGACTGATACATTTTTCCTTCTCCATCATCCAAGAAAGTCTGTAACATCATCACATACACTCCCCATGTATGACTTTAAAACTTTGAGGCTCTGTAGCATCGTTGGATTACGTTTGCGGACATGGGTTCCTGTTCAAAATATTATATACTTCTTTCCCTCTACAATCCTAGTCTGCTGGTCCCGCGTGGCGCCATCCTATGCCAAGCTATTCATGGGCCATGTAGAGGAATCCTTCCTGAAAACCCAGAATTCTAAGCCCCTCACCTGGTTCAGATTCATTAATGACATCTTTGCTGTCTGGATCGAAGGTGAGGACACCCTATCCACATTCCTCCAGGACCTCAACAACTTCTCCCCTGGTTGCTTCACCTTGTCCTAATCAAACCACCAAGCCACGTTCCTAGATGTTGACCTCCGCCTCGAATATGGCTACATCATACCTGCATTACGACAGCTGCCACCCATTCCATACCAAGAAGTCCGTTCCATACAACCTAGTTACCCCTGGTCCCTAGTCGCCGCAACTGCAGTGACGAGCAGTCCCTCTCGAAATATAACTAGGGTGTCACTGAAGCCTTTACTGACTGTAATTATCCTTCCAACCTCGTACACAAACAAATCTCCCGTGCCTTATCTTTCCAGGTTCTCACCACCTCCCAAAGTCCCACTGTCTGGCCACTGAGGAACATTCCCCTTGTAACTCAGTACCATCCAAGACTGGAACAACTGAATTACGTTCTCCGCCACGGTTTCGATTACCTCTCGTCTTGACCTGAAATGAGAAATATCCTGCCCACTATCCTTCCCATCCTTCCAGTAGTGGTATTCCGCCATCCACCGAACCTACACAATATACTCGTCCGTCCTTACACAACGCCTACTCCCAGTCCATTACCTCATTGCTCATATCGTTGTAATAGACCTAGATGCAAGATCTGTCTCCTACCATCACCTACTCCAGTCAGGTCATTAACAGCACCCATTCCATCAAAGGCAGGGCTACCTGTGAAGCCAGTTATGTTGTCTACAAGCTAAGCAGCAACCACTGTGCTGCATTCTATGTAGGCATAACGAAAAACAAGCTATCTGTCTGCGTGAATGGCCACCGACAAACTGTGGCCAAGAAACAAATGGACCATCCTGTTGCTGAACACGCAGCCAAACATGATATCCTTAATTTCATAGCCTGTGCCATAAGGATCCTTCCCACCAACACCAGCTTTTCTGAATTGTACAGGTGGGAACTTCCCTGCAATACATCCTACATTCCCTTATCCCTCTTGGCCTCAACTTTCGTTACTCACTGTCCTCACCCATCCCGCCACTTCCCTGCTCCCATTCCAGCACTACACAGCCTTCATTGCACCACCACATCCATTTTTTTTCCTTTACTTCCCTCCTCTCCCCATCTCTCACCTGCCCTCCACCTAACCTGCAGAATTTCACTGTCTGTCATCCTCACCAAACTATCTGTCCCTCTCCCCGCCCTAGCCTCCTCCTTACCCCCAGCCAGTCACCACTCCCATCATGCACTGGTGCTGCTGCTGGCAGTGTGGTTTCAATTGCCTGAGACTGCAGTTGTCTAGGTGAGTTGCGTTTTCGAGAGTATGTATGTGTGTCTATTGTTGACAAAGGCCATTGGCTGAAAAATTAAAGTGTGAAACTCTTTTAGTTGTCCCTATCTGCGACTCAGCATCTCTGCTATATGGTGAGTAGCAACTTTCCTTCTCATAATATTGTTGCATTTCATCCTGGATTTTCCATTGTTTTGAAGTTTATAACGAACTTTTCCAAACACCATGTAAAATGGTAAATTTTAAATTTGGCTGAACAGATTTGCGATTCTGCTTTTAATGTTTTGCTGCAGTGTGTACTATTTTGTTACGTGAAGTCTTAATTTAAAATGTGATGGTACTTTTACAACTGTTTTATACTCTTACTATCATTACACAAAAAAAGAAAAAAATAGTTGTGAACTCTGTACATAGGGGGCACTCTTGTCAGTGTTGGTCGAAATTTACATCTGTTTAAAGATAAATACAATAGTAAATATTGAAATCTTCCTTCTTTCTTTTAGTATTTGACATACTTACTTGGGAAGCCAGTGCGACGACAACGTGCCAGGGTAAGAGGGCAGCTACACATTTTAAGGTGCACTATGTCATACGCTTCCTGTCATAGAGTATAATCCTTTTGTAAATTGCTCTTGCACTACTGTTCAGACTGTGTAATCGATTTATTCGATTACCGAGTGACCTGAAGATGGTGCTGTGTACCGAAATCGGTAGCCAGTCAGCAAAATAAGTAAACTGCGACTATAGACTAAAACATTTATTTTTCAAGGTTTTTGTAGCCAAAAGAGTGGGGAATAATTTTGTGTATTGGAATCCCGAATAAAACCAACCTGCTTTCAGGAAAGAAAACGTATTGCATTATTTATTGAACCCAACTTGTATTGTAAAGAGTTGAAAAGGAGAAACACGAGACCTGTTAGGGTTTGTGGCCCAGAAAGAGAGACGAGAACGCTTCCGGAGCTAGTGCCCGACGTCGTTCTTCTGCGATGCAGCGGCAGGCAGTTTTCCGGTTGGCGGGAGATAACGGGAGCACCCTGGAGGGTCATTAGGCAAACAAGACGCACGTTGATAGGGCTTGGCAGGGACTGGGCGTGGGGGGGGGGGGGGGGGGGGCGGCTGCCCGCGGGCCCGGAAACTTGGCCCGCCTCTCGCGTAACAAATCGGCGCCCTCGCGGGTGGCGCTTATAGAGTGGCGACGTCCGGCGCCGCGACGCCACCTGATGGATGGCGGGCACCGCCCACCGCCCGCCGCTCGCCGCCCCGTGACGTCACGGTCGGCATAATTAGCCTGGTGGAGGGGGAGGAGAAGCTCCCGGCTGTCGGAAGATCCGGGCACTTTCTTCTCGCGTGCGGCTGTCTGTGATGGATGGGAGGGAGCTGTTGTCAATACAAGGCGATCGCCGTTGGCCTTAAGCGTGACCTCCGCTACTGGCAGCTCAATCTGTCTGTAAGATTAACTCCTAAAGGAAATGGGTCTTTTTCTCCTAGGCTGTTCTGCCACACGCCTAACTAGCGAACCATTTATTTTCTTCGATAGGAACTGAACCCTGATGCTCTGTTATTTTGATCACGTCATGTCTTTTATTAAGAGAAGTAACTTTTCGGTTTGTTTTGGAAATCCGTCTTATGCAAACAGTATTTATTTCTTTCTATTCACCCAGATATGTTTCGACAGCTATGTGTCATCTCGTGTGGGTCAAATTTCATTTCTGTTAAGTATAACATAAGGTTTATAATTTTTAGCTACTGCAGCCCTAAAAGATACAACATGTGCATTTTGTTTCCTCTATTTCGATTGCTCACCTGAAAATTTAATTACAAGTGAAACTGCGTTATTTTACGAGGGTCGTTTGCTAAGTAATGCCCACAATTTTTTTCTCACAACATATTTATTGTTAAGAGTCAGAATCTGGTGACAATATACATCAACATGTCTTGTCCATGTCCTAATTTCTACGTAGTCCCTATCACGTTCTATGGCCGTACGCCAATGTTGTTGAAGAGCATGTATACCTTGCTGGTAAAAGCTCTTGTCTTGTAGGTGTAGCCATGTTTACACTGCATGACTGACACTCCCGTCATCTTCAAAGTGTTTCCCCGTAGAGATTATTTAAGCATCCCCAAGAGATGGAAGTCCGAGGGTGTCGGGTCGGGACTGTAGGGTAGATGACACAATGATGTCTGACCCAATCTGGCGATGTGTTGACGTGTTCTCAGACTTGTGTGTGGGCATGAATTATCGTGTTGGAGCAAGATTTCTGAGCAAGATTTCTGCTGGATTCGTGTCCGGTTCTTGAGTCTATTCAGAACCACTTGGCATCAGATCCACGAGAATGACGCCATCGCAATCCCAGAAGACTGGCAGAGGGGGTTGTCCTGAATTTCTTCTTTTGTGGTGAATGAAGATGATGTCACTGCAAGGATTGCCGTTTTGTTTCCGGTGCAAAGTGGTGCACCCAGCTTTCGTCCCCCGTAACGGTCCGTGACAGAGATGCCTCTCCGTCGGCTCCAAAATGCTCCAGCAAGTCAGATGAAATGGCCTTTCTCTGAATCTTGTGGTCCGCTGTGAGCGTTCGTGGAATCCATCGTGAGCACCTCTTTGAATATCAGAGAGTCTTGATCATTGCAGACGCACTTCCAATTCTGGCCGACAACTGTAGAGCCAATTGTCGAGGTGTGATGCGCCGGTCGGCAAGGAATAATGGCATCCGCACGATTCAGTGTGTCTGGAGCATTGGCTGTGACAGGACGTCCCGAGCGTGGCTGATCATGGAGCTCTGTTTCTGCATTTCCTGAAGCTGTAACTTTCTTTACCCGTCACCCAACTGTACTATCAACCGCAGCATCGCCATAAACTGCACACAAACGTTTATGGATGTACACCACGGTTTATTTTTCTGCACATAAGAATTAAATAACAGCACACTGGTTGTAACAGGAGTCGTATGTAGACGCCATTTTGACGCTGTACTACGGCTCTGCCATCTGCCAGAACGGTTCGAAACTTCACCGGCGCACGGAACAAACATCCAATGTGAAGCACCAACAGGGACGTCTGTCTATGTACAATATTTTATGGCTTTTTTTAAAAAAAAAGTGGGACATTGCTTATTGAACGACCCTCGTAGATTGGTTTTTGTGACTTTTGTCACAATCTGTGAAGTAGTCTCGAAGAAAATTCTTTGTGCATTTCTGAAGTACAATTCGAAGGTAGTGATTATGTATGTTACTGTACTTAAATTTTCCATCCTGTTGCATGTCTCTGTTGGATATCTCTTTATAGTGATACTGAGTACACTGTTTCCACACTGTTATTTATAAAATTTCATTCACAAAGTTACTCCACAACTATTTTCCACGAAACGGGAGAAAAAGCGATTCCAGTAGACACTTGTGTCTCCAAACTCGTTGAAAGTTGCTACGTTGTTGTAGCTGCTCACTTGTTTATCGTTTATATTTAATGTGACACTAATTCTGAATGTTCCGTGAGAACTAATGTGTGTGTGTGTTAAAATCACTGTAGCGCTGAGACATAACTACATACGAAAACTTTCCCTCTTTCCTCCATCAAACACACTCACACACACACACACACACACACACACACACACACACACACACACACTCAGTCACGAGAAGTGATGGGGACGCACCGCAGCTGCTAAATCTATGATGACGACAAATGGCGACAGACACCAGCGAGAACATTCCTCGACAAGTCACAACTTCAGTAAAGGTTGTAGTTGGCTCCGCAGATATTTTATGTATTGTATACTGTATGAGAATCGTCAGCGTAACGGTTGCGAGGTACGCCGATATGCTACACATTTTTCGTCTCAACCTCAGGTTGGCTGAGAAACACTTGCTGGAAGGTGCGACTTTTATGCAGGATGGCGCTCAGTCCCATACTGCTACAAGTGCGAAAGATCTCTTGCGCTCTTCGCGTTCTGGGCGGCCACATCCGTCATGCTTGGCCTCCAATGTCCGCTGACCTCAACCCGTGTGGTTATTGTTGTGGGCGTACCTGAAGTCACAGGTCTAGCACCATCGTCCGACCTCATTGGGGACGCTAAAGGACAACATTCGACAGCAGTTTCTCGCCGTACATACTGACATACTGTACAGAAATATTCACAACATTTGTTAGTCACTTTGTGCAATTTTTTTTTTTTTTGATTCGAGTAACACTCCGTGTTATTTATAGTACGTGTGTCAGTTTTTACCCCTCTATCTACATCTTTATGCGAGGAATTCAATTTTCAAATGTTAATGGACTTTTGGGTCACACTGTACATATGTTGTGCCAACTGTTCGCTTGTTTTCGGAATTCGGAATCCAGTTGAAGTTTCATCAAAGTACAGTCATTAAGAGAACATTTAAGGCATCCAGTTCAAAGATTTTTCTTATTGAAATAACTGTGTTTGCAGTTTCGTGTGTTATGTAATTAACAGTGTTATGTAATTAACAGTGCTAGTGACTAAAATGTTCAGCCTCGATCTGATTCTACCGATAAATTAGTTTCTAGGCTGCCATGCTAATAGTTGAGTCAAATTTAATTGTCCTATTACAATAAAAGCAGTCAACAATAAGCAACTGGCTACAAATATTCCAACTATATTAGATACAGGTATCACATGTTTCACTTGAGCTAAATGATATAAGGAAGTGAATGTTCCTTGAGAATCTAAATAATAATCAGTACAAAAAATACGATTACTTCATAACTATTTCAATGGTAGTAATTTCCCATAATTAAACTTACAAAAGAACCGTTTGTCCAGCTCAGTAGTACTCCACCATTAGTAACCATTTACCTATAATTATCATTATCTTCCTGCTGTAATATACAGATAGTAAGTGTTACTAAGAGCCAGTTGTTGCCTAAACGTATTAATATTCCTCTTTTGTATTTCAAGTCAAATCTCTGGTATATCACTTGCTAAATTGTGCTAATGTCTTTTACCTTATGAGCAAAACACCAGACCAGCATCAACTAAGTCATTCCCAATATTTAACTTTCTTTACAAACCATGCTAATACTGGGTGAAACTTTGCCCTGTTAGGCTGGCGACCGTTTCCTTTTACGTAATTACAGTTTACTTGATCACCAACAGAACCTTGGTTCGATTCCCATTTATCTTGCTACTGATTCCTTTCAAAATAAATCTTTAGGGTAACAAAATTAGGTCGATACATTACCATTACACACCGTCAAGGTCACAAAACAGAAAATTCTTTCACAAGAGTAACATTATCGACGTATCACAAATTTAGATTTAGCGGCACGAACTAGCAGTAAATTCAGTAAAACAAATGACAGCAAATATTACAAGAGTTTAGAAAGTAAACTGTAATTCATATTCAGCCTTAAATGGATACGAAAACAGTAGTAGAATAAGGCGATCAGAACGAGACAGTACAGAACGTACCGAGACACATCATGGAGTGCTGTTGAGGGAAGAGTGTCATAAATTCTGCCTACTGTGTTCTGACTCGTTCCATGTCTCGGTAGGTCCGTCTCGCGTCTTAAGGAACCTGAGAAATCAGTGAATGAATAAAATAAGCAACATTCAAAATTAAGGTTTTCAGAAAATAAGAAATGAGGGATCAATCATGTGATAAGTACAGACTTCAGGTATTGTTAAAGGTCTCTTTCACAACGTGTAATTAATTCATAAATACATTTACAGGTTGGATAGTTCAAAGAATATCAGTTACTCTAAGTGAAAAGCACATAATACTTTTTTAATTTTTCGTGTAGTGTTTTCTCCATTTCGTTTTTATATTTCACACATTTCAGTAAAAATGCGGAAGGTCATCTTCATCTGTATATTTATATCAATTTGTAGAGGGTTTTAACTTTAACAAATTTTTCGTTTTGTTGGTATACATGCGATTTACTCTTAATATCTTAATGGTGACAATTTCCTCCCGCTTAAGACCAGAAATAAGAAACCACAGGTTATAATTTATGTGCTGCTGAATCGTCCAGTACCAAGTTCATTTGGAATTAATGTTTTTGTTACATAACAGTAACTATTATTCTTAACAGCCTGCCGTCGATAGTAATCACAGTACCGATGTGGCCTGGTATCCATTGCAAACAGTTTAATTTATGAAGATATTCAGATCTCGTAAGATGTCTTAGGACGTCCTGCAGTAAATAGTTTTCAGTTATCTGGTGGATATACTCATCTACCTCAGCGGAGAGTGGCACTTTCCGAATAGATGGCTGCTATTTTCAGTATAGTTCCTACACTTCGTGCTAGTCGTAGCAGAGGCAGTATCATTTAGACTGAGCGGAGAGCTTTAAATCACTCGCGGATACTGTTGTTTTAATAACTTGATCATCATGTACTGAAAATTGAACACGAGCTTGAATATCGACTGAATGGCACCATGTTTCCCCGATAAATATGAAACTGACAGCGGAAAGGCAAAAAACGCACACTCTTACCATGCAGTGCGATGTTGATGACAATGATTTGCCATTCTTCGTCCTGTGTGCTTTATTCTCCACACCGTATCGCAATAGGGCATCTTCTGTCGCAAGGGACGATTTAATGGTAATCTTACTCTCAACGTTTAACTTAGAAGTTTCCGTCTCAAAGTGAGGGTTAGTATAGCCAGGTCTGCATGCATAGTTAAAATCTTTGTTGCTCTAACATAGCCCCCACAGACGCTCAGGCCAGAGGAATGAAGCGATCTAAAACTTCCATTGCAGAAGAAGGAGAAAACATATAAAATGAAGCTATATTCCATCATGCTACGCATTAAAATCTTGTAAGCAACTAGGAGTGCCTGATAGAAACAAACAAAATTTTTTCAGACCATTAACAACAACAAGCACCCATGGGGGGCATCTGTCGATGGTTTTAACATTCCGTAAACATTACGGTACGCTGAAACTGTATATTGTTCATTAAATGAAGTCATACGGGGTTGTGTTTTGTAGTCTTCCTAAGCCTTATTAGACACTTTTCTTCTTGCTAGTCTATCTTATGCAAGCCTCTGGATCCCAGCAGAGCTACTGTAGCCTATATCCATTCAGACCTGCTAACTGAAGTCAACCGTTTGGCTCCGTCCACAAGTTATACCCTCTACATTTACCTCCTTCTTTTATTTTTTTTATTTTTTTAAATAAATTTCTTTTTTCCTCTGTTCGACTAAGTGCCTAATCGTTGGTTATCAGATCTAGCCATTTAATTTCCAGCGTTCTTCTGGACACATTTAAAAAGCTGTACTATTTTGCTGTCTAAACTGCGTAGCCACCCACTTATCAGTTTCGTAAAAGGCTACGATCTAGAAAATACATTCAGAAAATAAGTCCTAACCTTTACGTTCATATTGAATGTAAAACAATTTTCTCTTTTCCAGAAACTCTCTTCTTGCTATTGCAAGGTTGCATTTTGCACCCCCTCTACTTCTGTCTTCATCAGTTCCTTTGCTGCCTCAGCAGCAGAACGCATTTAATATTTTTACTGTTTCGTTTAGAAAGGTAATTTCCTCATAATCACTTGATAACTTAGCATTACCCATGTGTTACTATTGTTTATATTAATTTTACAATCTCTTTTAAAGACACTGTCAGTTCCGTTCAGCTGTTCTTCCAACTCCTTTTCCGTCTACGACAGAATTACAACGTCATCGACAACCCTCAAAGTTTTTGAACTCCAAATCCTTTCAAGAATTGTTTGTTTACGTGTGAAGTAACAAAGATCTTTTCTGTAATCCAACAGTACGTTTAATCTTGACGATTTCTTACACTGTTTAATATACGTACTAAGAGAAATCGGGAGAATAGTGCATAAACATCGATCTCGGGGTAACTACTTGAAACATATCTTCTTTCAGAAGCAGTAAATGTATGTAATATACATAATGCAGTATCGTAAATTTTCTTTGTGTGTACTTGTCACTGCAGGTGGGTTGTTTGTGAAGAGATATTCCACACCAAGGTGGCTGACCCATGGACTACGACACTAACAACAAAGTAACAGTCTGTACAGGATGGGGACAATGAAAGTGGCCTGGAGAACAGAGTTCCAGGGTACAAAGAAACAAAGCAGAGGAAAGGAAATATTAGGGCTATTCAGAAAGTAAGGTCCGATCAGGAGTGAGAAGGAAACCACAGTGAAACCTGGAGAAGTTTGACACAGATGTGTTGGGCAGTGTATCGACTACGCCTATCGATCGCGTCTAGTCCGTCTTTACAGTTCTGAACTCGTAAAGATATCTAGATAAGTAGTGTCTTCCGACAAGTATGAGTGCCTGTGAGAGATTTCGCCTGATGTCATGCAGCCCACATAACACAACTGTCATGCGTATACTTCTTCATGACAATTCTCGGCTGCGCACTGCAGGGGCAATGAAGACGCTCCTGCAGCGTTTTCGACGGAAAGTGTTATGTCACTCACCATCGGCTCTCTTTCATTTTCATCTCTGCTCACATGAACCGCTGGCTATGAAAACAACTTGTTTGGCAAAGACAACGAACTGTGGCCCAGCATAGAGAATTGGCGAAAAGCACAGGCGGCTGCCCTCTATGACGAGGGTATTGGAAAGTTGGTACAACGTTACGACAAGTTTCGGAGCGGCGACTATGTAGAGAAGTAGCTGGAAGGTATAGCTAGGTGTTGCTACTAAAACATTTTTGATTTTCACTTTGACTTCCATTTCGCGATCGACTGGACCTTAATTTCGGAACAGCCCTCATACAGTACTGACCTGACTATAGCAGATGTTGAAAGTGAAAAACATTCATGTCTTGGCACTTCTGGGCCCTGGTCAGCAGGTTGCTAAAAGCGGATCGAAGCTGGACCGCTGGAATTGCTGCAGTCTCATCCGAAATGTTCTGCTGCAGTTCTTGAAGACTCTGAGGATTGTTGCGATACACGTTAGACTTGAGGGCTCCCCCACACAAAGTAATCGCACACTGAAAGATCAGGTGACCTCGGTGGCCAGCTGGGACTGTGACCGGACTGACCTCTGCTGTCAAACCCGTCAGGCGTGAAGACTATGTAAATGTGTCCCAGCATTCAGCCGGGCGTGTGGGCAGTTGCTCCATTCTATTGAAAATAATTGTAGGTCTTTACTGCCTCCGCTAACGCTGCCACAAACTGACATCGAATCATATCCAATTCTCCGGACCACTTTTATTCGTCCCATCCTGTACTTGGTACGTCCTTGTACTATTTGACGAGATACATTGAGATTTTTCAATTTTTTGATCCAAGGTTGGCCGAATGCCGAAAACCAAAGAAACTGGAATAGGTTGTTGTTGTTGTGGTCTTCAGTCCTGAGACAGGTTTGATGCAGCTCACCGTGCTACTCTATCCTGTGCAAGCTTCGTCATCTCCCAGTACCTACCGCAACCTACATCCTTCTGAATGTGCTTAGTGTATTCATCTCTTGGCTTCCCTCTACGATTTTTACCCTCCACGCTGCCCTCCAATACTAAATTGGTGATCCCTTGATGCTTCAGAACATGTTCTACCAACCGATCCCTTCTTCTAGTCAAGTTGTGCCACAAACTTCTCTTCTCCCCAATCCTATTCAATACTTCCTCATTAGTTACGTGATCTACCCACCTTATCTTCAGCATTCTTCTGTAGCACCACATTTCGAAAGCTTCTATTCTCTTCTTGACCAAACTGGTTATCGTCCATGTTTCACTTCCATACATGGCTACACTCCATACAAATACTTTCAGAAAAGACTTCCTGACACTTAAATCTATACTCGATGTTAACAAATTTCTCTTCTTCAGAAACGATTTTCTTGCCATTGCCAGTCTACATTTTATATCCTCTCTACTTCGACCATCATCAGTTATTTTACCCCCTAAATAGCAAAACTCCTTTACTACTTCAAGTGTCTCATTTCCTAATCTAATTCCCTCAGCATCACCCGACTTAATTCGACTACATTCCATTATCCTCGATTTGCTTTTGTTGATGTTCATCTTATATCCTCCTTTCAAGACACTATCCATTCCGTTCAACTGCTCTTCCAAGTCCTTTGCTGTCTCTGACAGAATTACAATGTCATCGGCGAACCTCAAAGTTTTTATTTCTTCTCCATGGATTTTAATAACTACTCCGAATTTTTCTTTTGTTTCCTTCACTGCTTGCTCAATATACAGATTGAATAACATCGGGGAGATGCTACAACCCTGTCTCACTCCCTTCCCAACCACTGCTTCCCTTTAATGCCCCTCAACTCTTATACTGCCATCTGGTTTCTGTACAAATTGTAAATAGCCTTTCGCTCCCTGTATTTTACCCCTGCCACCTTCAGAATTTGAAAGAGAGTATTCCAGTCAACATTGTCAAAAGCTTTCTCTAAGTCTACAAATGCTAGAAACGTTTGTTTGCCCTTCCTTAATCTAGCTTCTAAGATAAGTCCTAGGGTGAGTATTGCCTCACGTGTTCCAACATTTCTACGAAATCCAAACTAATCTTCCCCGAGGTCGGCTTCTACTAGTTTTTCCATTCGTCTGTAAAGAATTCGCGTTAGTTTTTTGCAGCTGTGACTCATTAAACGGATAGTTCGGTAATTTTCACATCTATCAACACCTGCTTTCTTTGGGATTGGAATTATTATATTCTTCTTGAAGTCTGAGGGTATTTCGCCTGTTTCATAAATAGTGCTCCCCAGATGGTAGAGTTTTGTCAGGACTGGCTCTCCCAAGGCCGTCAGTAGTTCTAATGGAATGTTGTCTACTCCGGGGGCCTTGTTTAGACTCAGGTCTTTCAGTGTTCTGTCAAACTCTTCACGCAGTATCGTATCTCCCATTTCCTCTTCATCTACATCCTCCTCCATTTCCATAATATTGTCCTCAAGTACATCGCCCTTGTATAGACCCTGTATATACTCCTTCCACCTTTCTGCTTTCCCTTCTTTGCTTAGAACTGGGTTTCCATCTGAGCTCTTGATGTTCATGCAAGTGGTTCTCTTATCTCCAAAGGTCTCTTTAATTTTCCTGTAGGCAGTATCTATCCTACCCCTAGTGATACTCGCTTCTACATCCTTACATTTGCCCTCTAGCCATCCCTGCTTAGCAATTTTGCACTTCCTGTCGATCTCATTTTTGAGACATTTCTTTTCATTTTTGCCTGCTTCACTTACTGCATTTTTATATTTTCTCCTTTCATCAATTAAATTCAATATATCTTCTGTTACCCAAGGATTTCTACTAGCCCTCGTCTCTTTACCTACTTGATCCTCTGCTGCCTTCACTACTTCTTCCCTCAGAGCTACCCATTCTTCTTCTATTGTATTTCTTTCCCCCATTCCTTTCAACTGTTCCCTTATGCTCTCTCTGAAACTCTGTACAACCTCTGGTTTAGTCAGTTTATCGAGGTCCCATCTCCTTAAGTTCCCACCTTTTTGCAGTTTCTTCAGTTTTAATCTACAGCTCATAACCAATAGATTGTGGTCAGAGCCCACATCTGCCCCTGGAAATGTCTTACAATTTAATACCTGGTTCCTAAATCTCTCTTACCATTATATAATCTATCTGATACCTTTTAGTATCTCCAGGATTCTTCCATGTATACAACCTTCTTTTATGATTCTAGAACCAAGTGTTAGCTATGATTAACTTATGCTCTGTGCAAAATTCTACCAGTGGACTTCCTCTTTCATCTCTTAGCCCCAATCCATATTCACCTGCTACATTTCCTTCTCTCCCTTTTCTTACTACCGAATTCCAGTCACCCATGACTATTAAATTTTCGTCACCCTTCACTATCTGAATAATTTCTTTTATTTCATCATACATTTATTCAATTTCTTCGTCATCTGCAGAGCTAGTTGGCATACAAACTTGTATTACTGTAGTAGGCGTGGGCTTCGTATCTATCTCATTTCTTTTCACTCCCTACGAACGAACGGTAATTCTGTTGGCTGGGCTGCTGGTGGCACAATGGAATTCACCAGAGACCCCTTTTACTGTATACACGCGAGTTTTGGAACCACTCTCCACAGTGCGTCACGGTTCCTATCCACGAGTACATGAGGTCTACCTGGTCTTTTTTTATTTTTGGCTGTTCCTTAACGTTTCCACTTTATAACCACATCAGATACAGTCACCTCTAGCAGATGTAAAAGGGCTGAAACGTCCCTGATTCATTTATTACTCTGATTACATGAAATAACTAGCCAGCGTTCGAAATCACTCTGAGCACTTCTGATTACCAATACTGCTGCTACTGCCTCTGTGCTGACAACACAGTACTCCCTCCCTCCTTTCAAACTGGCGGATCCCCCTCTCGTGACATTTACTGATCAATTTAGGATCACCTAGGTGTGTCTCGAAACTTATGATCAGATCATGTAAAGATCTTGGTTCAGACATTTTTCATAGAATAGTAAAGAGATCGGTACATGGTTACAGTAACTTAAGATGAGTAATAGCATAGCAATGTGCAGTGCTTGGTCTGTTCACTCGTAGAGAATGACTGATATTTTTCACACGTTATGGTGTAAAAGAAGCACCATATAGTAATTCCATTGCCCGCATTGCTCTATTTCTGTTAACCGATGTACAGTTACAGATTTCCCTTAATAATTATTTGTCTGGTGCAAGATAAGCAGTAGCGTAATAAATAATTTCGAAGTGTTTATAACAGTGACGTGTTTAGAACAGGCTGGTTTCACTATTATTGCTTCGATGTGTTGCTTCCAAGCACTGACAAATGTACTAGCGACAGGGCACGCCAAAGGGGCACAAAAAATGGCAGCTCTTATTTAATGCAAAATAACGACCATAACAAAGAGAAAGAACTAGGTAGTATTAGATTACAAGTGCAAAGACAAACTTATGCAGATCGACATATCGCACAAATATTTTTACCTTTAGTAGCAAGAAATGCAGGAGAAGCGTAAAATTAGTAGGTCTGAAAGCGAACGGGGACTTCTGGGAAGGTCCTAGGGAAGCATTCCGCGTTTGTAACGGAAGACACGTGTAAAACATTGCAGGACACATGGCCAGCTTCTCGAGACATTATCAATTAGAAGTAATAATAAACATCGAAGAAACTGAGAGAAACTCTGCTGAACTCATAACAGATACACTATGTGATCAAAAGTATTTGGATACCTGGCTGAAAATGACTTACAATTTCGTGGCGCCCTTCATCGGTAATGCCGGAATTCAGTATGGTGTTGGCCCACCCTTAGCCTTGATGACAGCTTCCACTCTCACAGGCATACGTTCAGTCAGGTGCTGGAAGGTTTCTTGGGGAATGGCAGACCATTCTTCACGGACTGCTGCACTGAGGAGATGTATCGATGTCGGTCGGTGAGGCCTGGCACGAAGTCGGCGATCCAAAACATTCCTAAGGTGTTCGATAGGATTCGGTTCAGGACTCTGTACAGGCCAGTCTATTACAGGGATGTTATTGTCGTGTAATAACTCCGAGACAGGCCGTGCATTATGAACAGGCGCTCGATCGTGTTGAAAGATGCAATCGCCATCTCCGAATTGCTCTTCAACAGTGAGAAGCAAGAATGTGCTTAAAACATCAATGTAGGCCTGTGCTGTGATAGTGCCACACAAAACAAAAGGGGTGCTAGCCCCCTCCATGAAAAACACGACCGCATCATAACACCACCGCCTCCGAATTTTACTATTAATACTACGCACGCTGCCAGATGACGTTCCCCGGGCATTCGCCACACCCACACACTACCATCGGATCGCCACATTGTGTACTGAGTACCGTGGTCGTCATTCCACATAACTTTTTTCCATTGTTCAGTCGTCCAATGTTTACGTTCCTTACACCAAGCGAGGCGTCGTTTGGGGTTTACCGGCGTGATGTGTGCCTTATGAGCAGCCGCTCGCCCATGAAATCCAAGTTTTCTCACCTCCTGCCTAAAAGTGATAGCACGTGCAGAGGATCCTGATTCAGTTTGGAATTTCTGTCTGATGAGCTGGGTAGATGTCTGCCTATTACAAATTACGACCCTCTTCAACTGCCGGCGGTGTTTGTCTGTCAACAGACGAGGTCGGCCTGTACGCATTTGTGGTCTATCCGTGTCACTTCACGTTTTCACTTCACTCTCACATCAGAAACAGTGGACCTTGGGTTGTTTAGTAATGTTGAAATCTCGTGTACAAACGTATGACAGAAGTGACACCCAAGCAGCTGACCACGTTCGAAGTCCGTGAGTTCTGCGGAGCACCCCATTCTGCTCTCTCACGATGCCTAATGAGTACTGAGGTCGCTGGTATGAAGTACCTGACAGTAGGTGGCAGCACAATGCACCTAATATGGAAAACGTATTTTTGGGGGTGTCCGGATACTTTTTATCACGTTGTGTAAGTGATGCCCATACAAAACTGTACTAGAAACTTGGTCTCTCGCGCAGGGACCGTGACAATAACAAAGGTTAAGCAGTGTCTGAAGACACAGAATTCTTCCCTCGCTCAGCACGCTAATGGAATTGGAGTGAATAGAGAAAATATTAGTATGAAATACCTTCCATCACGGATTGACTGTCGTGTGGCTTGCGTATTATGTGCAAAGTGTTTCAAAGCCTTTGCATCAAACGTTTAAGGGGGATAGATGTCGCCATGACGGACAACTTTTGTTAGAGAAAAAATGTTTGCTGGGCGCTCTTTTGTATTGGTTATGCCCCTTAGAGGCAACAGGGCGTAGTCAATCTGGGACGTTTGTATTCAATGTGTATTGCTTATAATCCAGTCATCTACTCCGCGTGAAAGGCGTTAGTCCCAGCAATTTAAAGTTTCTGATTCGTTTCTAAAATTTTTTTGTCTCCATAAAGTCACTCATTCTTAAGGTTTTCTCGTTGAAAATTAGTGACTTTACTCAGCACAACTGGTTAGTAGACCCCTGCTAGTTTGGTAAAATCCCTTCTCAGCCTAGCGTCAGCACGAAGCGGCAGCGAACGCTTCGTCAAACAGAAGTAGTTATCCGTGTGTTATTTATCGCACATAGATATTTCATGCAAAGGCTTTGAAACTCCCTGTGCATACATAGAGTTAATATATGAGACGTGGAAGTGGTAACTATAATCAATGCCCTCGCTCATTTCCGATGTTGAACTGAGTAATAGGAAAAAGAGGTTGGGACAGAAGTTGTCTGGGTGCGTTTGCTGAACACCAAATGGTGATCACAGTTATGAATCACGAGCTACTTCAGCTATATTACGGGCATTGAAAATAAAAAAATTAAAGTCTTAATTGAAAAATTATCACCAGAGACTTGTGCTCAGCTATCCCACTGTTTCACGAGCTGAAGTATTCCATGTGCGGCGACGCAGTGCATTGCGAAGTTCTGCTCACCTGGTGGTGAATTTCTTCTTGCGCACAGGCCTCCTTGAAGTTTCTGACATGCAGCTCTCAGCTGGAAAAAGCTATAGAGAAAACAGGGGTACACATCATAACCTGAAGTCGCACTAAAATTCTTTTATCGTTGGGAGGAATAGTTAAATAGAAGTATTTGTGCGCGTAATATTTCACTCTATTACGATAAGCTTGCGTACACCAATCATTACCAAGCCTTGCATTAAACTGTACGTAATCTGAAACGTTCACGCGCACACCTCATTCATAACTGTAGCCAGTTTATGGCAATCCTTCACCGAAATTTTACAGATTTTTCTTTTAGAACAACTCACTCAAATGTTGCTACTATCAGCCTCGCGGAACAAAATATTCGATTTAACGAGTAAGCAACACTCCACTCGGAGGTTAGTTATTTAAACCTCACCAAATGTTTCGGGTATCACATTGTACTTGAAATCGAATTCATTTTCACACTTTACGGCACTTCTCAAACATTTTTGTATCGTAATATCACAATATTAATAATGTTTGACGGAGCACATACCAATAGGTCTAATCACTATGAGATCGAAGCCACGTCTCTACTCTTCTCTCTACACAAAAGAAACTTCTAGTTCCCAAAAATCGTGCCTTATGCTAATATCTGATTAGCAGAGAAACATAACAGCCAATAGGAAAGCAGGATGAAGCCCGCTCAATCCTGAGCGTATATACAGAACCAATCGAAATTCGTCACTGAATAACAACAGTGAATTAAAAGATAAATTATGATAATCCATAAACATAAAATTAATTTATAGGATATGGGTTCCGCCCTTTTGCAAATACACTCCTTTTTGTTTTTACCCAAGCTTGTTTCAGCATCTCTGTACCATCATCAGTGAGTTTTTAGTGGGGTACGGTCTTTGTGCATCTTTGGTAGGGTTTGAAGAGTGGGTGCCTTTGGATTTGTATGTGTCATTCGTTTTACTGGCCTTTTGAGAACGTATTTTTGATATTTTTAGTGGTTGTTGGTTGTTTCTCCGATATCTTGCTGTTGGGTCACTGGTCAGTTTGGTGATGTCCTTCAGAAAGAATAGTGGTTTATCTATGTACTCCTGTTCATTAATAATCACAGTGATGTTCCCTTTTTCTGCTCTTGTTGGTATGGAATTGTTTTCTTTCAATTTTCGTTTCAGCATGTTGTCTGTGGTTTCCTCTGGTGTTTTTTTTTTTTTCATTACATTATGGTGGATTTATGTGTTCCGAGTATCTATGTCATTTCTGCAGCAACTAATTCTCTTGTAAAGTTTGCATTAAAATTTGGTGTACTCAGTCTTTCTTGTTCTTTTTTTAATGTGTTCAGATTCTGTTATGAGATCTATTGTTTTTTGTGATAAGTGCGTGTTGATGTTGTGTTTTGGTACATTTTTCAATAGGCTTTTCTCTTGTTTGGTGAGGTAAAGGCCTGTTTGTCGTGGAATTGATGTGTTTGATTGCGGTGACTGTTTGTAGCAAGTTTGCTTGTGCTGTTTATAATTCTATTACGTTTATTGTTTTGTTTCTTCTGGTTTTCTTGCATTATTTTCTGCATGTGTGCTTTTTCTCTCTGTTATTTCCTAAAACTGAACTGATATTACAATTTTCTAAAATCTCTACCAAAGGTGCACAAAGGACATACCTCATTAAAAACCCACTGATGATGGCACAAAGGGCTGAAACATGTTCGGGTAAAAATAAAAAGCAGTGTGTTTGCAAAAAGACGGAACCCATTTCTTATAATTAAACTGCGAATGCGGAAATAGAGGGCGAGAGCTGTGGATCCGAAAAATGAAATAATAAAATTAATTTTCTTTTAACAAAACTATTTTACCAAAATTAAGATCTAATTTCCCCCAGTACCATAAACCGACAAAAAAATTTATATTAAATTTCCCAGTACGAATGACCAATATACACGTCATTCTCGAATATTACTACTTCACTGTTTAGTATAAAAACTTTACATAGAACAGTACTTCACATTCACACCTTCTTTCACTCTCAGGATGAAACACAATAATAATAGTACAAGGGCTGGAACTTAAATAGTGGCAACTATTTATTCACAACCGATTTAAAAGTGTTACATGTTTGTCCTATTACTGTCCTTCAAAGTAGTCACCAGCGTTGTGTGGAACCCGTTGCCAGCGATGTGGAAGGCGTAGTATACCGTTAGTAGAGCCTGTTCTGTTGATGGTGAAAATGGAGCGAGTTATGGTGATTCTCGTGTACAACTTTGATGGTGTTATCCTAACGCAGTACGTTTCTTCACGGCAGACCGTCAATGCAGAGTATTACTGCTTGTTTTTCGAGCATCACCTGCGACCAGCTTTGCGAAAGAAGCGGCGAAACTTTCTGCGCAAACCAAGCATCATTTTGCACGACAATGCACGGGCGCATTTAGCCCAAGCTGTGGCTGCTCTGTTCTGTCGATGGGTCTGGGGGGGGGGGGAGGGGTACTGTACCACCCACCATACTCCCCGGACTTAGGTCCTTTTGAGTTTGGTTTGATTCCGAAGATGAAGGAACCACTTCGTGGCATTCCCTTCAGAAATGTTCCTGAGATTCGACAGGCAGTAGACCGCTCCATTCGCACCACAAACAGAACAGACCCTTCTAACGGTATATTACGTCATCCACATCGCTGGCAACGGGTTCTACACAACGCTGGTGACGTCTTTGAAGGACAGTAACAGGTGCAAACATGTAACTCTTCCGAATCGGGGTTCTACACAACGCTGGTGACGTCTTTGAAGGACAGTAACAGGTGCAAACATGTAACTCTTTCGAATCGGTTGTGAATAACTAATTGCCACTATTTAAGTTCCAATCCTCGTGATTAATAAACAATTAGAAAATTAAACAAACAAAATCGGAAATAAAATTGACAGTAATTTCACTGTAGCTTGTAATCTTACCCTCCCAGACATCATCATTAATTTTTTCTTATTCTCTTCATTATTTTCAGAAGCTTCGAGGGGCGTAAGATATACAAAAGAAAAACTTTATACTTACTTTCATCTCTTGTTGTTGGCTTCGAGTCTTGCGTCTAGGGGTGCATTCTTGCGGCTGAAATTTTGATTTAACGTTGTGGGTTCCTGATGAGTAAATAACTGATGAAGATTTGCCTGTATATTTCTTGAATTTTCTTCTTTGTCACATTAGTAAATATCACACCGTTTTCACAATTTCCACTTAATATTTCAAATTACATTGTTTGTGTCGATCATATAAATACGTTTGTCTCCATCAGAGGCATGGCCCCTACTATTAACATTCTGCTGTATTCACAATATTCGAAAGAGTTTACAAAGCAAAAGCGTTTAAAAAGCAAAAGAGCTTACATGTTTTCTTGACAAAAGAAGAATCTTCACTAAGCCGTGTCATTATTTTATAAATGAATCCAGAAATAAATTTGATAATTGGCGTTAGATTGTGGAATTCATATATGAATTTTAAGCATACCAGAAATTTCGTAATTTCAAATTTTTTGAAAGAAGAGTAATTTTAACTGTGCGTACAGAGTGATAACTAAGTAATTTCTTTTTACACATTTTAGCCTGAAATATAATACATCGTATACAAAATCATATGAAATTCTTTCAGTGAAGCAGCCGAGAATCTTCACTTACACCAGATTCGAGATAAATCCTGGTATCTACTACTTCCATAAAAAAAGGCACTGTTAGAGGTGGGTGTCCCATTACAAGCTCCAACAGTGACCTCTATCGTATCGCATAGAAACTACGTACATTCGAGTCACCTGACGCTACCTGTCTTGCTCGTGACTCGTGCTGCACATCCGATCGCTATGTAATGTCCCATCTGAATGGGAATGATGCGAGGCGCTACGTCTCACCCGTTCCCGGACTTCCTATGGCTGTAACATGAGCCACTCCTCCACTGTGTCCTGCAGTGCGTCGTCCGAGTTGAAGCGCTTCCCTCTGAGATGCTTCTTTTTGAACGGACCAAACACATGGAAGTCGCAGTGCGACAGGTCCGGCCATTAGGGTGGATGCTGAAGCTGCTCCCAATTGAACTTGGCCGTCATACCTTGTGTGATCTTGGAGATGTGTGGACGCGCGTTATCGTGGAGCAAAGTCACTGCCTCCACAACCAGCCCATGCTGTTTGGTCTTGATAGACTTGCTGCTGAGTGGTACTTAAGATTGGTAAATAAATTAGTGAAATCAATGTGAAGTAAAGTAGAAATTAGAAAATAAAAGAAAAACTTAGTTTAGTTTAGAAGAATTACACACTGGCAAACAGCGGGCAGAGCAGAAGAGGCAATGACCGTGTAGCCAGCACGTTCAAGAGAAGCCATCGCTCTCCCCACATAAGCGGAAGCTGTCGATTCAGCCGCCAGGGCATCGCCCGACCGGCTCACGTGTTTCTCAATTGTCACATGTGGTCAAAGGCCCTCGCCTGCATTCCAAGAGCCAATGACCGACGTTGAGAAGATTCTTCGAGAAGCTTTTCAACGTGACAGAAGAGGCAATGACCGTGAAGTCGTTCACCTCCAGTGAACTGAAGTGAATAAATACGCGAGACGCAGTGGACCCGACAAGAAGAGTAGTAGTTTTCAGTTCAGTTTCGGTGGTGAAGACCGTCATGCAGGAAGAGACTACATCGTACACAAAAGTACCAAGTCCGCCGCTGTAATGGAATAGCAAGCAGCAGCCTCGCCGCCAGAAGACAGAAGTTAGAAGGTATTTGAAGACTGAGTTTTAAGTACCCGGGTGACTCGTGAGGACGGGAAGGAGACGGCCTCACATCAGCAGTCACCTGTGAGCTGGGATGAAGATCTGACAGCCGAAGACTGGCAAGCTGGAGTCCGTTGTTCGAGTCCAGGACACTGCCCTTCCTCCGCCGCGCCGCTCCGCTGGCCGACGCACAACAATGACACACGCGGCCGCTTGGAGAAGAGAAATACTGGGACGCCACATCCAAGGTATCACCATCCGATTCACGACTTCGCTGTCAATAATTAAACGGGCCAGTCAACTGGGCGAGATGGCGACACGAGATACACACCGCCAGGCGTAATCAGACGCCGCCGCTCACGCAGCATGAAGGCTTCGCAAACGACACAGCTGCCGCTCTCCTAGCCAGAACAATCCAGTAAGAAAACCGTTATACAAAACTTTCAATAAAAGTTATCTAATGTAAAAATGCTGTTTCATTCTACCTCATACCCGAGCCAAGGAAGAACCCACCCTGCCCACATGTTGTTAAGAGAGAAGAAGTAATTTATTTAGTGTTGTTTTTCACCCTGACATAATGCTTTAGAATCAAATGCCCTTTACGGTAATGCTCATCCTGACAATTTACTAGCATCAAAAGAGGTTCCCAGTTACATTGCGTAGGCTAGAGAGTTTCTCACTGTACGCGTCAGTGTTAATGGTTTTCCGCGTTCGAGGAATTCCATGAATATCGGACCTCGGACCTCTAGAAAGACGGTGAGCCTCGCGTTACCTGCTTACAGGACAATTTTGAATTTCTTATGGGGAGATGACACGACTACATTTGAGTCCCTGAATATCTCACTGATTTATCGTTAAGCGGCTTACGCAGATTTCAACAGGTTTGGTAGTTACAATGTTTCACATCTTTTTATTCGATCTCTCTCTATTTAATTATAAAATCAGAACTTCTGACAGCATGCAGACGTTGATGGCAATCACTGCGAGAGTTGGGGCGAACGAGTGTCCAATGACCTCAAGCTATCATGAAAGGGGGCAGAGCACAACGACGGAAACTTTTCCAGAAGCCACCGTAACAACGCGAAGGGCGCAAACTGAAAGGTAGATGCAGCTTGCAAGGGTGGACAGCTCTTAGCAACAAGCAGATGGACAAGTCCAAGGCACGGAGGACCGAAGAAAGAACAATAGACCATCCGAGAAACACGATTCATGAGAATGAGTTTGAAGGGAGAATTATTTCAGTGTTTCGCAAGATTTTCCACTTGAGAAACTAATACGGGATACTACAATTTTGGTAGGATAATAATTTACAAAGTCACATGTCTGACATGACGGATGTCCTAAAAGTTATAAGTCTGGGTGACAGAACATTCTGTAGAGGGGAATATGTCGGGGCTTAGTTGAGGTCAAACCTATGTCTGATAGCTGTCCACTTCTGTTACCTCATGAGCTTGTTCATTTGATGTTGACTGAGTCTGAGTACGTACAGTCACGAAGGCTGTGCTTTTAATCGATTTTTACATGTATATTTCTGGATGGTGACTATCTGCAGACGTAGCAATAGATAGGTTAACTGAAGAAAGCTTATGGCGCGTCTTACGTCATGACTCAACCGGATGTTGGTAGACTGTATTGTGTACTGACTCAGTGTTGCGATTGATTGCCACTGACGACTAGCTGGTAAGGACTAAGAGGTTAACGTATTTTGTTACTTAGAGAAATCATGTGACATATTGTTGCAGATTCAAAATCTATCCTGGAGGTCCGTGTATAAGCCCTGCTCTGCGTGACAGAGCAGAAAAGTGGATGTAATGATATGTGTGAGCTAATTCCGTAGGGCGTAATTGTTATGTCAGTCGGAATAAGTATCGCAGTCTCATGAGTGTTATTGTCAACTTGACATAAAAGCTGTATCTCAATTGGAGGACAAATGACCAACTTGATTTTACCAGATTGGTTTGGTCTTTCTTTAGCGGTGTACTGACGCATTGCGGAGTATGGTTGTATTCAGACAAAGTTCAGTTAGGTTCACTTTACAACTGGATCATAGGTAAGGGCAGGCAGGTTAAGAGGTCGAGGATGTGGAGCTGGACGTCAAGAATGCAGCATCAGAAGGAATGTCTGTGTTGTAACTGAGTCACGAATCCTTGCTAGACCAACGCTCACCCCCCCCCCCCCCCCCCCAAGCTGATTGTTTGATATTACATTGCCGAAGTGAGTTTTTGGCTGGTTCTTTTCCTTCGTGCAGACCGATGTTTGTATAATACTGGCTTGAACTGATCTGGGCACTCCAGTAGTACAGGTTTTCATTCTAATTGCCAACAAGGTCCTAAAACACTGTTACGAGGGGCATTCAATAAATAATACAACACATTTTTTTTCTGAAAGCAAGGTGGCTTTATTCAGGATTTCAATACGCCATATTATTTCCCACCATTTTGACTACAAACACGTGTTGTTCAACATAATCCCTATTGAATGTGACGACCTTGCACCACCTTAGTGGGATCACTTGCATGCTTCCTGCAGAGTGCGTTCTTCATTGGACCAAACAGGTGGGAGATCATAAGGTACGAGATCCGAGCTGTAGGGAGGATGAGGAAGAACAATCCAGAGAAGTTTCGTGAGCTCCTCTCGGGTGTGCAGATTTGTGGGTGGCCTTGCGTTGTTATGGAGAAATTCGTTTGTATATTTGTGGCGAAATCACGCTGAAGTCGTTTCTTCAGTTTCATGAGGATAGTACAATACACTTCAGAATTGATAACTGCACCACGAAGGAGGACATCAAACAGAAAAATCCCTTCGGATTTCCAGAAGACCGTCACCACGACTTTACCCGCTGAGGGGGCAGCTTTGAGCTTCTTCTCCGAAGAAGAGGTGGTGTGGCGCCACACCACAGATTGCTATTTTGTTTCTGGTTCGAAGTGATGAACCCAAGTTTGTGACGACATTCGACGAACAATTGTCACGATCAGTCTCGTAATGCGCAAGCCGTTCAGTACAGGTGGTCCTTCATTACTCTTTATTGTCTTATGTTACACGCCGAGGAACTCAGCAGGCACAAACCTTTGAGTACTCCAACTACTCTACGAGTGTGTCAGCACAATCAACAGAGAGTTCAGTTATGCAGTGATCACTTTGAGTGAGAGTGTCCGCATGTTCCAATATTTGAGGAGTTCCAGCAGTGTGCGGCCTTCCGGAGCGCAGGAGATTGGACAGGATTTCGCGACCCCTTTGCGATGATGACAGACGCCTCGCCCAATGACTCACCGTGCTTTTCTTGAGTGCCAGGTCTCTGTAGAGATTCTGCAAGCGCCTGTGAATATCTGTAGTGCTCTGGTTTTCCGCCGAAAGAAACTCAATGATGGCTCTCTGCTTGGAACAGATCTCCGTTACAGACGCCATTTTGAATGCTACATATAGCGTCGGCACCTAACGGAACTTCATTAAACTATATTGTCTGGAGCGGGAATATTCTAAAATGTCCCACAGGAAATTTAGCATTTTTTCAACCGAAATTGGCGGAGAAAAGAAATGTGTTACATTACTTATTGAACGCCCTTCTTAGGTTCATAACAAAGGGGTAGTAAACCATGTTCAGGCCTGCCTGGTTAGCCCTGCGGTCTAACGCACGGCTTTCCGGGTTCCCCTTATTCCGCCTCAGCTACACAATGTCGGCGATTGCTGCGTAAGCAAGTTCTCCACATACGTGGACACCCCGTTTACTCTACCACGCAAACATAGGGGCTACACTCGTCTGGTGTGAGACGTTCCCTGCGGCGGGGGGGTCCGAAAAGCACAATAACCCAGAAAGAGTGGTTCGGTGTGGGGCGGCGGAGGGGTGAAGTGGACTGCGGTAGTCGTCGCGGGGTCAATACAGAAGACTCCACTCAAATCTTCTTCGCAGATAACGCAGTCGACAGAAAGCACGGAAATGCAGAATGTGCAAGAAAAAGTTCTTCTGCTTTTACAAGATTGTATCTTCCGCATGGATTAAGACAGTAGCGTGGGATGAATTTTAATTTACGCGTCGATATTAAAAGTTTACCTTGGCATGAGTTGTGAGTGGTTATCGGTAGTGGTGTTTCTGTCGCAACTAGTTCGTACACTCACGCACTCATTGATTACGAAATGTGCGTCGAGTCGAATGGCGAAAACTCAGTCTCAAAATGAGCATGCGTTTTAGGTTTCAGTATCTAAAATTCAGTTACAACTATGCGGAGTAATTTTTATCGAGAGTATATGTCCCTGAAACTCATACAGAGCAAGACGCGTACGGATTTAGCACTGCACCATGGGTCTTCAAAGTCGCCTGATGCGACTATATGTGACTTTTTTACGAGGATCTGTGAAGGCTTCGTCCGTGTGTCTCTCCTTCAACAGCTGCGACACCCCATGGCAGCAGCAGTAATTGGAGAGACTCCAGAAATGCTCGCAAATATTTGGAAAAAGTGTCACAGTCATCTGTATGTTTGTCGTGCGACCAGTCGAGGGCACAGTGAACATCTTTGATAGGTAAATGAAATCAGTTACCTTAATTGCAAAAAGTATTCCAAGGTTGAATGTGCATGCATATAAAAGGTACACCCTCGTAGAATCGGATGATTCATTTGAAAATAGAAAGCTTTGCACTCCTATGCATACTTACTACTTTCTTGCTAGGTGGGCTACGCGAACCACAGTCTTTCGTCTAGCCATTCCATCTCCTTCATCTTTCTCGGTCCATGTACTCTTCTCCAGCTTGTTCCACCGTAATCATATCCTGCCTGATGCTATCAATTTATCTCAGCCGAGGTCTTCCAGTTGGCCTCTCATGCCTTCTGCCACCACCTGCCCGGTGATCTGACCTTGGTGCAATACGTGCCTATATCACTTCCGTCCCCTGTGTTTAATCAGAGCCACAATGTCCAGCGATTTGCACAACTCCTGAAATTCACAGTTTTTTCTTTTTCTCCAGTCGTCTTCATCTTCCACTGGTCCAAAAATCTGTCTAAGAATAGCGTTCTCGAATGCCAGGCGTTTTTGTTTTCTATTTTTTTTTTGTCAGAATGCAGGTCTCTGCTCCATGCCGCAAGATTGTATTACTGTCCTGCAGTTCCAAATCTTTCTGGATCTCGATATAAGCCGGGACTTCAGCAGTTTTCAGAGTACTAACCTTGACGTGTTCCCTGCCTCGATACTTGCCATTATTTCCTGGTCTCTCTCATTGCTTCCACTGAGTAATACAAACATCAAAAAAGTTTTGCATTGCACCGGTTCCCAGAACTCCTGAACAAAGACGTTGACAGTGGATATTGTATCAGAGACATAGTCCCTTTGACTCTTCAGAGATGTCGCTAAACCCACCCAAAGATGTAAACAACCAAGCACGAGCAGCGCCTATTAGACGGAGAGGGTCCGACAGCCGATCAGTTTCAGTCATTCCACCAGGAAGGAGGTACACGGCTCGTGTTGTTTGTAGTTCAACCATGCCTAGACGGTCAATACCGCGGTTCGATCGTGTCCGCATTGTTACTTTGTGAGAGGAAGGACCCTCCACAAGGGAAGTGTCCAGGCAGCTCGGAGTGACGCAAAGCGATGTTGTTCGTACATGGAGGAGATGCAGAGAGACAGGAAGTGTTGATGACATGCCTCGCTCAGGCCGCCCACGGGCTACTACTGCAGTGGGTGACCGCTACCTAAGCATTATGGCTCGGAGGAACCCTGATAGCAAAGCCTCCATGTTGAATAATGCTTTTCAGCAGCCACAGGACGTCGTGTTACGACTCAAACTGTGCGCAATAGGCTGATGATGCGCAACTTCACTCTCAACGTCCATGGCGAGGTCCATCTTTGCAACCACGACACCACGCAGCGCGGCACACATGGGTCCAACAACATTCCGAATGGACCGCTCAGGATTGGCATCGCGTTCTCTTCACCGATGAGCGTCGCATGTGCCTTCAACCAGACAATCGTCGAAGACGTGTTTGGAGGCAACATGGTCAGGATGAACGCCTTAGACACACTGTCCAGCGAGTGCAGCAAAGTGGAGGTTTCCTGATGTTTTGGGGTGGCATTATGTGGGGCCGCTGGTAATCATGGAAGGCGCCTTAACAGTTGCACGATACGTGAATGCCATCCTTCGACCGGTAGTGCAACCATATTGGCAGCATACTGGCGAGGCACTCGTCTTCATGGACGACAATGTGCGCTCCCATCGTGCACATTTTGTGAATGACTTCCTTCAGGATAACGACGTCGCTCGAATAAAGCGGCCAGCATGTTCTACAGACATGAGCCCCATCGAACATGTCTGGGATAGATTGAAAAGGGGTGTTTATGGACGACGTGACCCACCAGCCACTCTGAGGGATCAACGCCGAATTGACGTTTAGGAGTAGGACAATATTGATCAATAGTACCTTGATGAACATGTGGGTAGTATGGCACGACGAATACAGGCATGCCTCAATACAAGAGGATTTGCTACTGGGTATCAGAGGTACCGGTGTGTACAGCAATCTGGACCACCACCTCTGGAGGTCTCGCTGTATGGTACTACAATATGCAATGTGTGGTTTTCATGAGCTTTAAAAAGGACGGAAACGACGTTTATGTTGATTTCTGTTCCATTTTTCTGTATAGCTTCCGAAACTATCGGAACCGAGGCGATGGAAAACTTTTTTTGATGTGTGTAAAACTAAATGAAACTCCGCCCGAACAGACCATGAAGGGCCAACGGTGCCGATCGGCCACCGTGTCATCCTCAGCCCACGGGTGTCACTGGATACGGTGATAGAGGGGCATGTGGCCAGCACACCGCTCTGCAGGCCGTATGTCAGCTTAAGATACGGGAGCCGCTGCTTATCAAACAAGTTGCTCCTCAGTTTGCCTCACAAGGGCTGAGTGTATCCCGCTTGATAACAGCGCTCGGCAGACCGGAAGGTTACCCATCCAAGGGCTATACCAGACCGACAGCGCTTAACGTCGGTGATCTGGCGGGAACCAGTGTTACCACTGCGGCAAGGCCGTTGCCTTTCACTGAGTACTGCCCCAAGATATTTGAGCTCTTTTACGCTTTCAAAGATTTTATCATCCACATCTAAATGTCTTCACCATTCTCTCTGCTCACTACGAGGTAACTGGTCTTATCCATATTCATCTTCATGCATTCTCTCATTGCCTATGCCATTAACACTTTTTTTCATCTGAACCAGATCGTGCTCATTTTCTGTTATTAAAACTACATCATCCACATAGGCCAGGATGTTGATTCTCTTACCCAACTGTATTCCCATGTCTAGGCTTGTTACCTTTCTCAGCGCTGTTTCGAGGACCAGATTAAATAGAAGGGGGGAGAGGCAGTCTCCCTGCCGCACTCCAGTCCTCATCTTGAACTTCGCCTACATCTTTCCATTCGATTTCACCGTGAATGTTGTCTCTTGCTTACATGCTTCTGTTAGTTTTATTGGTTTTCTGAGAACCTGCGCCCATTACAGTTCTTGGGTGTTCACACTGTCATACGCTTTCTGGGAGTCCGTAAAAAGATAGTGAACACCTCTGTTAAATTCTCAGCTCTTTGACACCACTTGCCTTATTACACGTAGTACTTTAATTTTCCCTTTCTAAAACCACATGTCGGAATCCACGTACCTCCTCGACGTATGGTACATAAGTAAGATTAATTATGATATTCCCAATCTGCATATTAGAACATTAAAGCTTATTTACTTTATTCTAAATAACCAATCAATAAAATATGTCATACTGATATTACAATGTAAAAAAAAAAAACTTTAGATTCGATGTTCAAACGAAGTTTAATCACTGTAACGAGAAATATGCATTATTTTGCTTTTGCACTTTATACAATGTAGGTCACCTAATGTCCATTGCTTCTTCTGTTCCGTGTACAGCATGTTTCTCACATTATAATCGGTTAATCAATAAAATATTTCATAATATTATTTATAATGTGGACTGAAACTTTACATTGGTTGTTTTAACTCATTTTCGTCACTGTAACACAAAAGAAAAAAACGTGCCACCGTACTTCATTCAGTATTGGTACATCTAATCCCTATTTTCAATGTGATTCTATTCACCTATAGATAATTTATCTGATCACAATGTAACACACATAAAATCTGACTAGATAGTTCACACCTAGAAACCTTTCATTCCTTTCATATAATACTAGCTGAATACCTAGCATTGCCCAGGTGTGTATTTATAACATTCTTCTATTAGACCATCTACTCCTCCATCTCTCGCTCCTCAACTCCTCCATCACTTCCTCTCTGTCCATCTCCTCCACTTCCTCTTCCTGTGCACCTCCTCCACCCCACACTCTGTCAATCTCTTTGTATCCCTCTCCTTGTCTATCTCCCCCTCGCTCCTCTGTCAGTCTGCACCTCCCAGCTCTGTCCATCTGCTCTTCCTCCCTTTGTCCATCCCCTCCTCCCCCCTCTAATTCCGCCTTCTACTCTCCTCTTCCTCTCTCCCTCTTCTTCTCACATCTCTCTGTGCATCTCCTCCCTGTTCATCTCCTCACCTTTCCTTTCTGTGTCCAACTCCTTCCATCTCTCTATCTTCTGCTCTTCCCTTTCTCAGTCTATTTCTTCTTCTTCCTCTCTCCATCTCCTCCTATCCCTTCTCTGTCTCTCTCTTTCTCCCCCTGTCTCTGCCCATCTCCTCCTCTTTCCTTTCTATTTCGATCTCTTTCTCTCCCCTCACTCCATCTATTTCCCCCTCCTGTGCCTCTCGCCATTTCCTCCTCCTTCTATCTGTGCCTACCTCCTCGTTCCCCCTCACTGTCTGTCCACCCCCACCGTCCCCCCTACTTTTCTTACATCACACTCACTCCAGTAGGAGGCCAGTGACTCGTACCCCTACT
This sequence comes from Schistocerca nitens, assembly GCF_023898315.1. Lineage (NCBI taxonomy): Eukaryota > Metazoa > Arthropoda > Insecta > Orthoptera > Acrididae > Schistocerca > Schistocerca nitens. The sequence goes on from NC_064617.1 coordinate 846,014,827, forward strand.
GTATTTCTTTCAAGAATATAACTAGTATGTGACCCACATTTGATAGAAATCGTGCCAGGGGTTCATGATGAGCTGTTTACTCGTGGCTTTGCTCGCATTCGCACGTGTCAAATATGTTTTATGTGTATTGTAACCTCCCCGCAAAAATGAAAGATATTATCAAATGTGAATGGACATAGAGCTAAGTGTAACCTCCCCAGAGAAATTTTGAACACAATAATTGAATGTTAACCAGAATAGAACCTAATGCAACCTTCCAGCAAATAAATTTAATGACAATGACAATTAAATAAAAATTAGCAATCTGACCCTAATGTAAGCTGCCCACAAAAAATGTAAGACAATTCAATGATAATGAAATCTCAGTGACAATGAAAACATAAATAGACTGAAATGTCGATCTTTAGGCCCTGATTAAACTCAAATTCTTACCTCAGTAAAACTGGATCTGCTCTTATTTTTCGCCATAGCTCGAAGGAAATGCATTGCAAAAATTTTGAATTTAAGGGAAACTTTTCTTTAAGGAATACCGAGGGAAATATTTCTTTCAATAAAATGTTTCTTTTGTTAAAATGCTTGGTTTGAAAACAAATTATTATTGGGGCGATTCTTGAACAAATTAGTTACAGTTAATTTACATTACATTACCAAATGTGCGCAATGCTGCTTCATTACCTTATTTAAAAATCTACCTCGTCCTGAATCTTGACCAGTGTGCCATGTCGACGCCCGCCGACTCCTCACACACAACTGCGCCTATCTCTCGCGCGCTACTACCACAGACTACGTCATCTCGCATGCGCTACTACTCTCGAACTCTAACTCGCGACTGAACACTCGCGCGGTCAAGCACAGACTAGGAACGACAAATAGCTCTCTGGTCAGAGACTCTGCAATGCCTCGCCATCGCCGCCACGCAACATACGTGTTTCAGTATTTAATGTATTTCACTCGTATTTGTGTTCACCTGTAAGTCCAGTCTCATTTTTAAGCAGCTCGATCTTTATGATATCGTTACTCCTGAACTTTGTGCTGTACAATGATATAATTTTGTAGATACCTTCAGTGTAATATGTGGATATTGTCTGAGTAATGTGTTGTGAACAGAGTTACTAGTAAAGAACTAATGACTTAAAACGTCATGCATGATGAGGCATTTTTTCGCGTATGTAAGTGTTTATGACCTCATATTGTAATATTTAAGGCCTTAGAGCCATCGTAGTCAGCTACAAGGAGCTCTTCTTAGAGCAGTTGAGAAGGCAGCCGTGACAAGATGGTGTAATGTGGTGTGAGATACCGATGACAGATGGTTTGTTCCGTAGGGTTATCGTGAGAAAGATCGCTTAAATTGTGGTCCTTCTCCGCGATTGACTGCTGCGTTCGGAAGTAGCACGCTAAAATGATAAGTTTTTGTTATGAATATTAGAACAACTAACCAGTGAATTTACTTGCATTTCATATAAAATCAACTCTCAATAGCAGGCTACCATTCCGTTATTTCAAAAGTGTTAATTGGCAGCAGAATAGTAAACAGTTGCAAAGGCAGACGAAGCACTTCCGAGATATTCGGATCACTACGATGGCGGGCGAAGTGGTTCGTCTGTTAGATCAGAGCTGGTTCGGCTGTCTCGGAAGGCAGACATTTGTCTGCCTTAGTCGGTATCGGTAAGGACTTAAGTAGCAATGTCTGGTTACTTGGATGTATAACTGACAACAATTTGACAGTAATTACGCAAAAACGAAGTTCATTGGCTTGTTTTTATGAAAGTGTGAAGATTGGAAATTGTTTATGATTAATAAAGTGGAATATACTTGTGCACTCCACTCAGGGTGTTGGAAGCAAATAGGTATCTCACGTTTGCACTGCCATAGGACATAGATTTTTGAGAAAATGTTTTAACAAACGCACGTATATATCTCCGTCTCTGTCCCTCCCTTTTGAACTTACCGTAATACTTCCTGAACTGTGTTTCATACAACGATATGTTTTTACAGGTATATTGAGCGGCATATGGAGATACTGTCTGCGAAACGTGTTGTGAATAGAATTAGTAGTAAATAAGTAATAAATTAAAATGTCATGGACGATGCGTCAGTGTTTGATGCATCTCAGTATTTGACGTCATAACTCCTTAACTAAGTGGTGTATAATGATGTAATTTTTCTGGTATATTCAGTCGTATCTGTGAACACTTTATGTAAAATGTGTCACGAATACAAGTACTAGTAAAGAAGTAATAAATTAAAACGTGATGATTCGTGCGGCAGTTTTACTGCATGAATGGCGAAAATGTAGTAAGCAATGAATATTTTCGTTTCATGATTTTGCGGGGGTCGTCACCGAGAAAAATTTTTTAAGGATTGGAAATTATGTGTAAAGTTTTTTGGAAGTCTCTAACCGCTCTTATTCTGAAATACTGGATGACTGAAGTATGGGGTGTTTGCGAGTCATGGGCTGCACCTCCATCCCACCCATTTGACAGATGCGTTGTTTTTACCCACACAACGATTCTTCACAGACAGTGAGCGATATATGTATCAAATTTGGTTGAAATCGATCCAGTGGTTTAGGAAAAGGTGTGCCACATAAATACATAGACGTATACATACAATAATTTTTATAATTTGTATAGATTCGTTTGTATAATCTTAGTCAATCAATAGAATTCCGTATTAGAATTCTATCTACATAATTTCTCCTGTCTTACAGACTTTTGCATTAATTTCATCGTTCTAGCAAAGACATGTTTTGCTGGACCCATATACGGTATACAACTTCAGTTAGTTATTATCCCTACTGTTGTAGAGTCTTTTAAACTGATTCTTTTTTCTTTACTTATGGGACCTAGGCCACAAGTTTTGAGTTCGTGCTGCAATAAAATATAGTACGCTGTGCTTTAAACTAGTTTCCAGAGAATTTAAGACGTTCACACAGTGCACGCGCCAAAATATGTCAACTTTAAATGTATGGCACAAAGACACGACGAATTCGTGACACAGAAGTATACACCACTTAAGTACTCACCACAGTTCATGTTTTATTAATCATACAATCGTTTCACGTATGTTTCTGTGAAGGCCAAGAAGAAAAAGAAACAAAAATATCTTGTACCTTAATGAATTTTGAACGAAAAAGTTTATTTGTGTCAGTTCACAAAACCGAAAACAACTACAAAACAAGGCCCCAACAGGAAAGCAAGAAAATCTGAAAAAGCCGTCTAAAGATGGACTTTTAATAAATCGGAAGATAGTAACATTTTGCAATAAATATTTTTTTAAATCATACCACTGGCTGGTTTCTGCTTTAAGTTATAAACTTTATAATTGACTAGCCACGTTTATCATAATTTATGCTTTCGACAAGATAGCATCAAGTTAAAAATTACACGAAGTTTTGCCTTTCATCTATTAATGGACATAGACATGTGGAATAAGACAAATCTTCCTGAAACAGCTTGAGATTTATTCTGGGAGAAAACCGAAAATCACCTTCGGCGCTGGCTAGCTCTTGCAAGGAACAGAAGTAAAAAATTACACCCAAACCAATTAACTGATTAACACTAATGATTAAACCAATTTCAAAAAAGATTTTTTTAAAAAATGTAAAGGGACTGACGAGACTCGAACCTGCAACATTCTATTATGGACTCTGACCCTAGCCATTAAGATACGCAAACAGTTTGTGCAGAAATACTTCCTTGAAGCTACCTAGTGACATGCGAGATTCCGAAATCTTTTTTCGTCGTTTACTCACAGTGTGCGATGGTGGATTACTGCAGAGTGTGACACCTGGGATCTTAACCTACATCATCGAATAGATGGTTTCAAGAAAGCCGACCCCACCGCTGGTGACCTCTCGTTAGCACGCAGAGTACAGACTCAGAGGCACTTCGCTCTCTGGTTGTCTCCAGCCGTTCCGGTATCACGTGGTCGCCCGTGACGTCACTCGCGCTCCGCGGCGGCAACACGTCCCAACTTCCGCCCAGAACAGGCGGCCTCTAAACCTCTTTCAGCAGACGCCCGCTCCGCCATTCTCTGCCGTCGCCATCTGCACCCGCTTTTCCGCCCCTTTCGGTTGGCCCGTAAATCCTCCTTCCCGACCGGAATTAATTACGTGAATTATTAAACATCAGAAAGGGGCGTTCCGAATTCTCTCAAGATCCAACTTTGCTTTCTACATCGGGGGCGGAAATTCCTGGCATAGTGCGAATTTGGAGCGTTCAGTCATTCTGGGACGTGTGGCTGAACACAACGTACCAATATGCCTTTGGGCGGGGTAAAGAGTGTCTCAAATATCATGTGAATTCTCAGTTTCTTTGTGCGCTACGAGAAAAATACTACCCGAATCAACGCTAGTACAGGCACAGTAAAGTTTAAACACTATATTGAACCTTATCTCCTGTCATCAAGTGTCAATGTGAATGTAATACACGCTACATTATGGACCCTGTGAAATTTTCAAGCCGGCCGCGGTGGTCTCGCGGTTCTAGGCGCGCAGTCCGGAACCGTGCGACTGCTACGGTCGCAGGTTCGACTCCTGCCTCGGGCATGGATGTGTGTGATGTCCTTAGGTTAGTTAGGTTTAAGTAGTTCTAAGTTCTAGGGGACTGATGACCACAGCAGTTGAGTCCCATAGTGCTCAGAGCCATTTGAACCATTTTTTGAAATTTTCTGAACCGAAAAACGTCTAACTGTCTCTCCAACGTCACCGGTACAAAAACTATAAGAGACGTCGTCTGCAGGTTTGGTTATACCCGCCCGGATAGAGGAGTGCACTAACGCGCCAGCTCCCGGGACAGGGGAGGCGTTCCAGCCCCGGACCGCGTCAACGATGAGGGCTAGTGAACCCACCAGTCTGGATATGATTTTTAGGTGATTTTCGTAATCCAGCTTGGTAAATATCGGTTTGGTACCCTTGTTCTGCCTCATGTACAAAGTATGGAAACACTTCTTGTGTTTGAGTCAGATCAGTCTTCTGATTGGTTTGATGCTGCCTGCCATAAATCCATCTCCTGCACTAACGTTTTCATCTCAGAATAGCTACTAGAACCTACGTCCTCAGTTATTTTCTGGATGTATTCCAATCCAATTTTTACCCTCTACAGCTGCCTCTTGTACCATGGAAGTAATTCCCTGACGTCTTAACAGATGATCTGTCATCCTATTCTTTTCTTCTTCTCAGTGTTTCCCATATATTCGTTCCCTTGCCTATTCTGCGGAGAACCTCCTCATTTCTTACTTTGTCAGTTCGCCTAATTTTCAACATTCGTCTGTAGCACCACACTTCTCTTCTGTTCCGGTTTTCCCACAGTCCATGTTTCACTACCGTACAACACTGTGCTCCAAACGTATATTCTCAGAAATCTCTTCCTCAAACTAAGGCTCATGTTTGATCCTAGGAGACTTCTCTTGGCTAGGAATGCCCATTTTGTCATTGCTAGTCTGCGTTTTATGTTTTCCATGCTCCGTCCATTAAGGATTATTTTGCTCTCTAGATGGCAGAATACCTTAACTTAGTGTACTTCGTTATATCCAGTTCCGATGTTAAGTTTGTCGCTGTTCTCATTTTTGCAACTTTTCGTTAGTTTCGCCTATTCTCGATTTACACTCAACCCATATTTCTCACTGAATGAAATGTTCGTTCCAGTTAGCAGACCATGTAATACTTCTTCACTTTTACTGAGGATAGCAATGTCATCAGCGAATCTCATCACTGATATCCATTTACCTTGAATTTTAATCCCAATCTTGAACCCATCTTTTATTTCCGTCATTGCTTCTTAGATATCTAGACTGATCAGTAGGGGCGAAAGACGACATCCCAGTTTTTCACCCTTTCTAATCCGAGCACTTCGTTCTTGGTCTTCCAGTCTTACTGTTCCCTCTTGATTCTTGTACATATTGTGTATTACACGTCTGTCTCTGTAGCTTTACCCTATTTTTCTCGAAATTTGGACCACCTTGCACCATTTCACATTGTCGAACGTTTTCCCAGGTTTACGAATTCTAATAATATTTCTTGACCTTTCTTCAGTCTTGTTTCCATTACGAACCTCAACGTCAGAACTGCCTCTCTGGTGCCTTTACATTTCCTAAAGCCAAACTTATCGTCATCTCACAGATTCTCAGTTTTATTTTCCATTCTTCTGTATATTATTCTCGTCAGTAACTTGAGTGCCTGAGCTGTTAAGCTGATTGTGCAATAATTCTCTCATGTGTTGGCTCTTTCCATCTCTCGGAATTGTGTGGTATACTGCGTCTCATACATTCTACACGTCAAAGTAAATAGTGATGTTGTTGCCACTTCCCAAATAATTTTAGAAATTCCGAAGGAATGTTATCTATGCCTTCTGCCTCATTAGCTCTTATGCCTCCTTAAGCCGTTTTAAATTCTGATTCTAATACTGGATCCTCTGCCTCTTCCCTATCCACTCCTGTTTCTCCTTTTATCACACGCAGCAAGTCTTCCCCCTCATAGAGGCCTTCACTGTACTCTTTCCATGTACACACTCTCTCCTATGTATTTAACACTGGAGTTCCAATTGCACCCTTAATATTACTGCCCTTGCTTTTAATTTCACTGAATCTTGATTTTACTTTTCTATATGAAGAGTGACTCCTTCCAATCATCATTTCTTTTTTGATTTCTTCACATTTTTCATGCGGTCGTTACTGCTTAGCTTCCCTACACTTCCTGTTTATTTGATTCTTATGAATCGTATATTTCTGTATTCCCGAATTTCCCTGAACCTTCTTGCACTTTCTTCTTTCGTTGATCAACGGAAGTATTTCTTCTGTTGCTCGCGATAGTTGACAGTTGCCTCCCTTGTATCTGTTCTTTCCAACTTCTGTGGGTACCCTTTTTAGAGATGTCCATTCCTCTTCAACTGAACAATATACTGTATGCGAGTATAGTATGGGACAGGGTGGCTTCAGGGACCATCCTTCATCCTGTAGGTGGCGTTACTGTCCTTCCAGCTATCAGTTGATATCGTCGCTGTTGGCCATCGAATTTGGCGATTCCACGCATGCGCACTTCCTGCCTAAAACTGGCATAAATAGGGGGCCCTGGTGCTGCGTTAGCAGTGTGTTCGTCGCACCTGAAGATGTCGGCCAGTTGCGCTGACGAAATATTGTGGAGTTTTCACTATAACATCCGACGTCTCGCCCGAGAACCATACATGCAAGGAATATCATGTTTAACATGACTGTCAGACCACAATGCCATTATAACTTCTTCACCTGGCGTCGGCAGAAGAGAACAGAATCTGTCTCTCCTTATCAAAAATCATCAGCAGAAGTTGAAATCGAACCCAGACCACAAGTATATGAACCTAAAATCAATCCAAGAGACCACCAAATTCTCTTCTTTCTCCCTCATTTTTCTGTCATAACTACGTTGCGCCACACTGGATGAGAATTCTGACACACAGGCTCCCTGTAGTGGTTTGCAGTATGTTCAGTACATTCATTTACTTGGTTGACCGAATCGCCATGAACTAGCTGCCTCGGCTACCCAGTGCATACATTCGACTCTATTTTGTAATCACCGAAATAAAATCACGTAACTGACACCTACACAGAACTGCCAACAGTGTAGGATGCAGAAATTTAAATAGGAAGTGTTCCTTTCGCCTTGAGCTACTCTAATGCGCTATCTGTTTGTTAAAAACGTCGTGCAGTGCAAAAGAAAAGCTGTAACTGTCTGTCTCTCAGAAGTCTAGATCCGGCCATATGCATTATCTCACAGCACTGTGCAATGTGGAAATTCTGGAGGAATTGTACTTGGGTTACGAGGTATTGCTGCTATGTGTTAACAAGTAGCGTAACGGTAAGCGTCGCGCACTGTTGATAAGACGTCGCGAGTTTGTGTATTCACTGCTACATCTTTTAAAATGCCATACTGCTGTCTGGTGAAGTTATCGATCTAATGGAACTTTGAACATAATTCCCTTCACTTCTCAACCCAAAATAGTCGCATGTGGAAAAAGGGCTAACTTCTGCGACGTTTTGTTCTTTTCAGGTTTAATAGATAGCCAGGCCGCAGATGCATCTCGAAACTTTTGTATTATGTATAGGGGAAAGCGCATCTTGCCAGAATACGTCAGAAAAGTATTTTCTACATTATCTGTCGTGTGGCAGTGGCATTTTATTCTTCATCAAACCTTGTTTGACACCTTTAACTCAAAACAAGTTTCCTACAAGCATGTAATCAATAAACTGCGTGTGCATTGTCAGACTGTTATAGATAACATCAGAGAATTCGCATATATCATTGATGATTAATTTCTCTCTCATGTTAACTAATGTTTTAGCAACACTAAAAGAAACCGTACGAAAATTGTGCACTGTATTATAGGAAATGAAATAAAACTACCCACGATAACCTTACGACGAAAGTCTGTTTCAATAAAACTGAGCATCTGTACACAAGCGTGCCTCTATCGGCACGAATTAGTAAAATACTAATCAGTTAGATTTCGATTGGGTCGGTGTTTGATTGGTATGCTGTGTCGTACTCAAGTGGTATGCAAATGTGGCATTTCATTAATAAAGTTACGTATTCCTAGAAACCCAAAATTTGCTTGTCAGCAGCGGAAAGAGGCGTTACCTGTTGTGCAGCATTGTAAGTTTTTCTCAATTGCACTATGAGCCGAAAGTATTTTCTTGCGATTTCCTTATCGATGTGTGATCTGACTGCTTGTAGCTCTTTCACAGAAGGGACAGAAACGTTACAGTCAGCAAGACTGGCACCGCAAACCATAACCGACGCTTTCTCACAGGTTAGCACGTTTCCAATGGGCTAGGGAACAGGCATGCGTCTAGGTTTCCTCTTACGAGACCAGTAGTGGCTAGAATTCGAAAAACCGCTACTTAAAGGACGAGATTACATGCGATTTTCACGTGCAACGACTTTTCTGGGCTGAAAATCGTAAATTTACAATCTTTTGTTACAGCTCAAGCGATAAGAACTAAGATTATTTAATGGAAATGATAGGAAAAATCAAGTGAACTTTGAGGCTTAATTCCATGCACACCAGGAAGTAACTCGTCGATTACAGAGTTGCCAAATATACCTTGCCTTGTTGCCAAATCTCAGTTACATTACCAGCAGGAAGAAGACGAACCGATGTGATCCTACAGCGTACTGAGAAATGACCATAGCTGACGTCTCAAAGACGCGGCTGCTACGGCCTGGAATACGTAATCCGTCTGATTCACATTTCTATAACTGGATTTAGGGACTGGAGCGCAGTTACTAATAATAATCAGAACTGACTACTAACTAAGCTTCATAAATCAGTAACTCTCATAGTTATTTTTATATTTCTTTCGTAAGTGTACTCAAAACTAAGGAAATCATTGACGAACGTTTTCGTCCCTTGCCGATAGTCGAGCACAACAAACAAATAAAAAAATAAATAAAGACTGTGTGTGTGTGTGTGTGTGTGTGTGTGTGAGAGAGAGAGAGAGAGAGAGAGAGAGAGAAAGAGAGAGAGAGAGTGTGCGAGAGAGAGAGTGAGTGAGATAAAAATAAAAAAAAGAATGAGAGAGATAGTAAACAATTGTTGCAAAGAAACTGAATCACGGTACGTAAAGAAATCTTTCATCAAAATGACACGCTCTACATTATTACGAAATGTCGTATTCATGATTTATGGAACAAGTATTAATCTAATCTAGTCTAATCATATCATATTGCTGACTAGTCATGAAGAGGCACGAATTACAGAAATTTTCGCTAATATCAGTAACCAAATCTAAACTTGAAAATAAAAGATGACAGTTTTTGTAATAAACCGGGACTCCTGTAAAGACCCTTTCGTCCCTTTGAACTAACCACAAAAGTAGTGTGATATACCTCCATTCAGAAGGAACAAAGTGTTCATGCATTTAAAGATGAAGCGCATGATGTGAAGTTCTGTGACGGAGATACGAACCCAACAAGCAATCGGATTGTTAACTAAGCAAAATCAAATGTTACGCATTGGTTTTTCTTACCAGCTGCTAGATGTTTCAATCTAAAATAAGGATAAAAATTTTTATGAATGAGCGACAATCGAATCGCACACCTACCGTCCTTCTTTATCATCCACGAACAGAGCTTTAGTAACACTTGCTTACTCACCAACAGTAAGATGTGTGCGTGTTTGACCAGAAATAACGACACCTATTGCGATTGTTGGCAACACATGAACAGACATTAAAAATGCACGTTAATTTTCACTAGCAGACTGGTATGCACGTGAAAGGGCTTGAAATGAAATTATGAATATTTTTGTACTGGATCAGGATTCGGACCCACATACTTACCTTCGGAGGAGACCTAGAGAAGATTGCAGTCTTGGGAAAAGGAACGAAATGATTGAACTATACTGTTCCGAGAGATTCAGATCCTCGAAAGATGAGATACGAATTCGGATCACAGTCCAGCACCAAATTTTTCAACGTCTCTAGTTCAATCAAGTATAAGAAAAATAAGAGCCCTGTTCCTTTAAATGGCTATCGTTTCATCAAATAAAATAAAATTTTCTAATGTAAGTAAGTTTACTGGAGACAGTATTTCTGTTTACCATGACTTCCGCTTATGTCATTTCTCAACGTAAACCGGCTCTGCCCAGTTGGTAATGAAGGAACGTTATGTTTAATGCGGATTCTGGATTATAGCGTCTTTCTCTTGAGGTTACCAGAGGTAAATTAAATCTGTTTGTGCCTCTTAAAAGTAAATGCCTGAACCCACGCATTGCACCTGTGATAGTTCGTTCCACCAGACCATTGTGGCCACATTTCCCAGCCCCAGGAGTGTGCTGTAACGGATGATGTGCTTAGCTTACAAAATTAGTCACGGTGGAAAAAATGTGAGCCTATTAAATGGTTAAGTAGAAGCAATCTGCTGACGTGGAGATTATGCTATTCTCATGTCAGCAGGATGTGAAGACTCTTCTAGGCATCATAGCCTCGATGTGAAGCCATTTTGAAATATTCACTAATTCAGCAAATTTCTTAGTTCGAGAAAATCCACTGTGGAGTGTGAAGTTACCGGATAATTCGATTATTACCGTCATTGTTACTATCATTTTCTTCATACCGTTGGGGGAACACATGTGCTTGAAGATCATTTAATGCCTTTTGGTCATTATAGAAGTAGTTGCCCAAGAAGAGGTTCTTTCCCTGTCTACGGAGTCCTTTTCATGTTAATATCAAACATCATCCATTACTCGCAGATTACATTAAAACTAAAGTAATTGATGAAGACGTTACTTGATAACAAAAACGCGCTGACTTTTTAACTTTACTTGCGCCTAGAAATGGCTGTCGAATATTGCCAAACCAAAAGCCAAGGGATCTTACTGCCTTCCGTTATACGTCGCTGTCAGTTCTTCCACATGATTTGGTCGACGTGACCTGTTGCAAGTTGTTTTTCTGGGTGTTCGGCGTGCAATGTGTGATGTAAATACAGTCTTAAACAAAAAAAAAATTGTCCGTGAGGTGGACAATACACTCGTGATGCCATCAGAATTCTGTGTCCGGCAATATGCTCTGTGATCGACGAGTTACTTCCTGGTGTGCATGGAATTAAGCCTCAAAGTTCACTTGATTTTTCCTATCATTTCCATTGAATAATCTGAGTTCTTATCGCTTGAGCTGTAACAAAAGATTGTAAATTAACGGTTTTCAGCCCAGGAAAGTCGTTGCACGCGAAAATCGCATCTAATCTCGTCCTTTAAGTAGCGGTTTACGAATTCTAGCCACTATTGGTCTCGTAAGAGGAAACCTAGACGCATGCCTATTCCCTAACTCTGTGGAAACGTGCTAACCTGTGAGAAAGCGTCTGTAATGGTTTGCGGTTCCAGTCTTGCTGTCTATAACGTTTCTGTCCCTTCTGTGAAAGAGCTACAAGCAGTCAGATCACACATCGATAAGGAAATCGCAAGAAAATACTTTCGGCTCATAGTGCAATGGTGAAAAAAATACAATGCTGCACAACAGGTAACGCCTCTTTCCACTGCTGACAAGCAAATTTTGGGTTTCTAGGAATACGTAACTTTATTAATGAAATGCCACATTTGCATGCCACTTGAGTATGACACAGCATACCAATCAAACACAGACATAATTGAAATCTAACTGATTAGTATTTTACTAATTCGTGCCGATAGAGGCACGTTTGTGTACAGATACTCGTTTTATTGAAACAGACTTTCGTCGTAAGGTTATCGTGGGTAGTTTTATTTCATTTCTTATAATACAGTGCACAATTTTCGTACGGTTTCTTTTAGTGTTACTAAAACATTAGTTAACATGAGAGAGAAATTAATCATCAACGATATATGCGAATTCTCTGTTGTTATCTATAACAGTCTGACAATGCACATGCAGTTTATTGATTACATGCATGTAGAAAACTTGTTCTGAGTTAAAGGTGTCAAGCAAGGTTTGATGAAGAATAAAATGCCACTGCCACACGACAGATAATGTAGAAAATAGTTTTCTGTCGTATTTTGGCAAGATGCGCTCTCCCCATACATAATACAAAAGTTTCGAGATGCATCTGCGGCCTGGCTATCTATTAGACCTGAAAAGAACAAAACGTCGCAGAAGTTAGCCCTTTTTCCACATGCGACTATTTTGGGTTGAGAAGTGAAGGGAATTATGTTCGAAGTTCCATTAGATCGATAGCTTCACCAGACAGCAGTATGGCGTTTTAAAAAATGTAGCAGTGAATACACAAACTCGCGACGTCTTATCAACAGTGCGCGACACTTGTTACGCTACTTGCTAACACATAACTGCAGTACCTCAGAACCCAACAACAATTCCTCCAGAATTTCCGCATTGCACAGTGCTGTGAGATAATGCATATGGCTGGATCTAGACTTCTGAGAGACAGACAGTTACAGCTTTTCTTTTGCACTGCACGACGTTTTTAACAAACAGATAGCGCATTAGAGTAGCTCAAGGCGAAAGGAACACTTCCTATTTAAATTTCTGCATCCTACACTGTTGGCAGTTCTGTGTGGGTGTCAGTTACGTGATTTTATTTCGGTGATTACAAACTAGAGTCGAATATATGCACTGGGTAGCCGAGGCAGCTAGTTCATGGCGATTCGGTCAACCAAGTAAATGAATGTACTGAACATACTGCAAACCACTACAGGGAGCCTGTGTGTCAGAATTCTCATCCAGTGTGGCGCAACGTAGTTATGACAGAAAAATGAGGGAGAAAGAAGAGAATTTGGTGGTCTCTTGGATTGATTTTAGGTTCATATACTTGTGGTCTGGGTTCGATTCCAACTTCTGCTGATGATTTTTGATAAGGAGAGACAGATTCTGTTCACTTCTGGCGACGCCAGGTGAAGAAGGTATAATGGCATTGTGGTCTGACAATCATGTTAAACATGATATTTCTTCTCTACCAAGTAGACGTTAGGTTAAACCACAATAAAGTCAGGAGCCGCGACATCAACAGTAACCTTTCTTATACTAGTTATTTATTTCTAGTGACGAAACAAACGCTATGTAGGATCACAGGACACTTAGTCCATCTTTTATTTGAGCTTCTGTATGTCGATAGAATTGGTTCTGAACCGGGAATGCGACTCAGACCGCCCTTAACGCGGAATTTGATCCCTTCGTGACAATACAGGTCGACTGCAATTTGTTGTTTGTTCAAAACTGCAGATTCCTCAACATCTCTACATATTGAACGTGAAAGGGTTCGAATCCTAGCCCGGCACTAAAGCTTTCATTATGTATTATCAAGCTCTAGCATGAGAACACCTATTTACTGGTGGATAATAATTTTGATTTTTAATGTATTTTCATTCGTTGTCAACACTAGAGATATCTGACGTTTTTGTGTCCCAGTGAGACACAGAACTGTTTGCGAAATCATTGTAAATTCAAGGATGTTAGTCCGAGCTGCTGGTGGAGAAAAGTTCGGTGGCTGACGTCGCTTTGTGTGCAGTCAACAACGGTATGTGTGGGGTTCGATTCCCAGTCAGCACTGAACTCCTCACATGTCGCTGCTGGTGTAACAAATCCATTTTTAATGTTCGTTTTCTCTAGATTATAACAGCGATAGGTGCCAGGTTGGAGTCCTGGGAAAGAAAAAATTAATGTTTCGTCTCGTCATTTCAGTTAAAACATCTAGCTACTGCCGAGAATATCCAATATGTCACAGTTAATTGTGCTTCGATGACAATCCAATTAGGTTATGGGTTCGAATCCCTGTCTAACACAAAGCCTTACATCACAGCATTTCAAGTAAGTTAGTTGTGAAGAATATTTAACATCTCTCGTAGTTCGTTAATAAGGACAATAGATGCTTGGTTAGGAATTCGCGTCCGTTAAAAATGTTTACGTTATGTAATTTAAAGTTGATATTTGCTAACTGATACTGTCGAAAATCGAGGTATATCACTCTCTGTATGCCTAGTCAGGAATGACTGTTAGTTTCCGACAGTCACGAAGTCTTTGCTTAGTCTGCCTGACCTGGGTTTGAATCCATATGCAGAACGAGACGGTTCGTCGTGTCATTTGAAGTTCATATATATTCTCAACTAGCTGCTCGTGAATAACTTAAATTTTTAATGTCATTTTGTGTTAAATAACAAGTACAGTATCTTATTTTGAAGAGGAAGTCATGAATACGACGAACTTACTACGTGAATTACCTATCTAACGTAATAATGAGAGTGGTAACATTTCATGTATGTCATTTATTGTAATAAATGTGAGCTTACAAGCCTTAAGAACCGTCTTATCTGTAATAAGATGTTCCCTGATATTTGTAGTACCTCGGTGTTACTTTACACCTAGAATTATTGCGATACAGAGCAGTGTTTTGTAGTGGTGACTTGTTGGAACCATTTTCAATAGTCAAACGACTGTACCGAGGGGCGATTAGAGGACCTGCTAGACAGCTGTGCTATGTGGGTTGCATTCGAATCAGGCGAAATGCAATTCAGGTCGTTCGGCTACTTTTGAGCGCGTCTTTACGTTGACAAGCATTCCTGGTCTATTTCCTAGTTCAGGGATCTGAAAACATTGCCTATGAAAATAGTTTCGGTAATATGAACTTTCTGTGTCGTATACTTTCAGTCTTGAACTTACTCTCTTGACGAAAAACAAGGATCCGGCCGCTGTGGCAGAGCGGTTCTGGGTGCTTCAGTCCGGAAACGCGCTGCTGCTACTATCGCAGGTTCGTATCCTGCTTGACCCATCTGAACCATTTTTTTTGAAAATCAAGGGAACCTATAGCGTTAAAGTTCTTGATTAAGTAATTGCACTAAAAAGTAGAGTCATTATCTGACAAGCAGATTACTTGTTATCACTCTCACTAATTTCCATATTTATGATCAGTTTTACGGAGTCGCTGCCCTTACTCATCTAAGATTCATTTAATAGAGAAATATTTTCCAGTTTCTTTTCTGATAGGGTAAAGAATGCATCGTACTGATTTTGGACGCTTATGCAAATCAGACAGTGGGATGCAGAAATGAATACCTACAGGTCTCTGGCATTTCGATCTACAGCACTACTCGTCTATTTAGTTACTATAATTTTACATTTCCTTCAAATGATTAAGATCTAACTTAGCAAAGTTTCTTTCCGTGCACCTGATAAGAGCGGAGAAGCTACCCTTTTCCGATACTTCACAGGATCTGCAACGGCCAAATTATTTTTCATTACACTCGCTAATCCCATATAAGGGGCGATGTCTGTTTTCGTCTGGCCTCGCGGCGGAAGGGAGGAAATTTCGCCCAGCCGGCGCTAGCGGGCCGAATCTTGGCGAGGGAAACTTCTGGCAGCTGCTGTTAAAATGCTTACCTCGGTGTTTTACATTATTGATCTAATTTACAAGCTCAACCTTAATTGCTTCTCAGTTCAGAGGACGAAAGAGAGAGACCAGCGAGCGATGCTGAGAGATAAGAGATAAGGGGGAGATGGGCAGAGGGTTGAATGAGAGAGAGAAAGTGTGAAAGGTGAGAGTAGAGGGAGAGCTGGAAGAGGGAACTAGGGTGTCGGAGTATTGGTGGGATGTGCGGCGAACGCCCGGAATATTGTAAAGTTTTTAATTGGAGCGATTACCCCTTAAGTTGAGTGAGGCAATGCATTAGTGATATCAGCTTCCGCACGTGAGTTCCCCCCGTAGTTCAAGGCGGCGGAGATGTCCTCCTTGGTGTCTTTTATCTCCCTGACTGAGGTGCTAAGGTAGCGCCACGAGGGAACGGACCGGAGATCTTAACAGTGAAATAGGGGTGTCGACTTTGTAAACAGGTAAAAGGACTTCACAGTTTTTGTTAGAAAGGAGCTAGCAAGACAAAAATTTCTTTCTATTCTTCTGATTAATAGACGCAATGAATGCGAATGTCCACGGCAAAACTTCAGAGGCTGTTGAAGGTCTGACTAGTGTGACAGACCAACGATCATTTTATAGATGTCTATTATCTGCAGACGTATTATGTACTTTGGATTATCATAAAGATTTTCTGTCACACCTATTGTAATTCTACGGAAAAGGAAATCCCCCAAGTTTTCCATTGATGTGTCCAATGCAGAAACAAGAGTAAACAAAAGCGAAAAAGAAATGTCAGGCAGCACTTCTACATATACTCCGTAGACTCAACAAACAGCCATTCAACAGACAAAACTACCAAAAAGAATTTGACATAATAACGCATATATTCCAAAACAATGGTTACAGTAGTAACACAGTCACAAAGGTAAACAGCAAAATTAAAAGGAAATTAAAAGCAGAAAACACAAAATCTTTTAAAACATCACAACAGAACCAAACATAATCACAAACACGCAGTTCCGTAAAAACTACACAGAATAATCAGGAAAATATAAGAGAAAACACAAGATGGTATACAATGGCATATAAACACAAACTCACACATAAAATCACAAACATTTTCAAAAGACAGGGAATAAGCATAGCATACACAACCGACAATTCTATCCAAAAATACACCCGATAACTGTCACAGAAGAGAGACATATACTAGAAAGCAGGTATATGTCAGTTACAGTGTAAAACTTGTGACGGCAGATACATAGAACAAACAGGTTGATGTATGGGACAAACCACTCCACATTTGCAGAAAACTTAAGAGAACACAATAACAAACCAACCACTAGAGAAGAAGACATGAAAATAATTAGAATCAGCAATAAAAAACACCTCCTAACCCAGCAAGAAAATTACCACATACAGAAAAGCAAAGCAGAAAAGAAAACCCTGTTGAAAGTTTAACCATACACGCCAAACAACTCATTATTTATAGATAAAATAATAGAGTAACACTACAATGGAGGACTATCATAATAATAACAATAATAATAATAATAATAATGCCACCCAATCCCTTTCCACTTACTTTTCCACGAAGCTTTCCACAAAACATTTAAACCAAAACTCTAATCAGCTGAACAAAACCTTCAACCGTCCTCTGACAGCTATTACAGTCATACTCAACATTCTAAAACTCAAACTGGATAACCACCAACAACCCCACCCCCATCCCACAAAAAAAGGAAAATAAATCCGTGCATACGTACTCTTTTTCATTCTCAGTCTCTCTCTCTCCCTCCCTCTCTCTCTCTCTCTCTCTCTCTCTCTCTCTCTCACACACACACACACACACACACACACACAAGTAGAGATCTAAACATAGAGGATAGACATAGAGTGAAGTCATATAGTGAACATACATCTTGGAATCACATTTTTCGATCAAATATCTATAGTTAGTGACAGAAGACTGATAGTACATCTGAACAATAAGGACAAACAAGATGGAAAGTGGGAAAACATGTTTCTATTTCGTAACTAAATCTGTAGTGCGTCTCCAGCATGTGAGCAGGTGAGAGGAAACGCAAATGCCAATCAAAAACACGAAGAATTGTAAGTAATCACTTATTTACATACAAAAAAGACGTGAACTCTTTTATAATATACAAATAATACATGCTGCTCTATCCTGTGAAAGCTTCTTCATCTCCCAGTACCTACTGCAGCCTACATTCTCCTAAATCTGCTTAGTGTATTCATCTCTTGGTCTCCCTCTACGATTTTTACCCTCCACGCTGCCCTCCAATGCTAAATTTGTGATTCCTTGATGCCTCAAAACATGTCCTACCAACCGATCCCTTCTTCTAGTCAAGTTGTGCCACAAACTTCTCTTCTCCCCAATCCTATTCAATACCTCCTCATTAGTTACGTGATCTACCCACCTTATCTTCAGCATTCTTCTGTAGCACCACATTTCAAAAGCTTCTATTCTCTTCTTGTCTTTTGCTGTCTCTGACAGAATTACAATGTCATCGGCGAACCTCTAAGTTTTTACTTCTTCTCCATGAATTTTAATACCTACTCCGAATTTTTCTTTTGTTTCCTTTACTGCTTGCTCAATATACAGATTGAATAACATCGGGGAGAGGCTACAACCCTGTCTCACTCCTTTCCCAACCACTGCTTCCGTTTCATGCCCCTGGACTCTTATAACTGCCATCTGGTTTCTGTACAAATTGTAAATAGCCTTTCGCTCCCTGTATTTTACCCCTGCCACATTCAGAATTTGAAAGAGAGTATTCCAGTCAACATTGTCAAAAGCTTTCTCTAAGTCTACAAATGCTAGAAACGTAGGTTTGCCTTTCCTTAATCTTTCTTCTAAGATAAGTCGTAAGGTTAGTATTGCCTCACGTGTATCAACATTTCTACGGAATCCAAACTGATCTTCCCCGAGGTCCGCTTCTACCAGTTTTTCCATTCGTCTGTAAAGAATTCGCGTTAGTATTTTGCAGCTGTGACTTATTAAACTGATAGTTCGGTAATTTTCACATCTGTCAACACCTGCTTTCTTTGGGATTGGAATTATTATATTCTTCTTGAAGTCTGTGGGTATTTCGCCTGTCTCATACATCTTGCTCACCAGATGGTAGAGTTTTGTCATGACTGGCTCTCCCAAGGCCATCAGTAATTCTAATGGAATGTTGTCTACTCCCGGAGCCTTGTTTCGACTCAGGTCTTTCAGTGCTCTGTCAAACTCTTCGCGCAGTATCTTATCTCCCATTTCATCTTCATTTACATCCTCTTCCATTTGCATAATATTGTCCTCAAGTACATCGCCCTTGTATAAACCCTCTATATACTCCTTCCACCTTTCTGCCTTCCCTTCTTTGCTTAGAACTGGGTTGCCATCTGAGCTCTTGATATTCATACAAGTGGTTCTCTTCTCTCCAAAGGTCTCTTTAATTTTACTCCTAGTGATACATGCCTCTACATCCTTACATTTGTCCTCTAGCCAACCCTGCTTAGCCATTTTGCACTTCCTGTCGATCTCATTTTTGAGACATTTGTATTCCTTTTTACCTGCTTCATTTACTGCATTTTTGTGTTTTCTCCTTTCATCAGTTAAATTTAATATCTCTTCTGTTACCCAAGGATTTCTATTAGCCCTCGTCTTTTTACCTACTTGATCCTCTGCTGCCTTCACTACTTCATCCCTCAGAGCTACCCATTCTTCTACTGTATTTCTTTCCCCCATTCCTGTCAATTGTTCCCTTATGCTCCCCCTGAAACTCTGTACAACCTCTGGTTCTTTCAGTTTATCCAGGTCCCATCTCCTTAAATTCCCACCTTTTTGCAGTTCCTTCAGTTTCAATCTGCAGTTCATAACCAATAGATTGTGGTCAGTATCCACATCTGCACCTGGAAATGTCTTACAATTTAAAACCTGGTTCCTAAATCTCTGTCTTACCATTATATCTGATACCTTTTAGTATCTCCAGGATTCTTCCAGGTATACAACCTTCTTTTATGATTCTTGAACCAAGTGTTAGCTATGATTAAGTTATGCTCTGTGCAAAATTCTACAAGGCGGCTTCCTCTTTCATTTCTTCCCCCCAATCCATATTCACCTACTATGTTCCCTTCTCTCCCTTTTCCTACTGACGAATTCCAGTCACCCATGACTATTAAATTTTCGTCTCCCTTCACTACCTGAATAATTTCTTTTATCTCGTCATACATTTCATCAATTTCTTCATCATCTGCAGAGCTAGTTGGCATATAAACTTGTACTACTGTAGTAGGCATGGGCTTTGTGTCTATCTTGGCCACAATAATGCGTTCACTATGCTGTTTGTAGTAGCTAACCCGCACTCCTATTTGTTTATTCATTATTAAACCTACTCCTGCATTACCCCTATTTGATTTTGTATTTATAACCCTGTAATCACCTGACCAAAAGTCTTGTTCCTCCTGCCACCGAACTTCACTAATTCCCACTATATCTAACTTTAACCTATCCATTTCCCTTTTTAAATTTTCTAACCTACCTGCCCGATTAAGGGATCTGACATTCCACGCTCCGATCCGTAGAATGCCAGTTTTCTTTCTCCTGATAACGACGTCCTCTTGAGTAGTCCCCGCCCGGAGATCCGAATGGGGGACTATTTTACCTCCGGAATATTTTACCCAAGAGGACGCCATCATCATTTAATCATACAGTAAAGCTGCATGTCCTCGGGAGAAATTACGGCTGTAGTTTCCCTTTGCTTTCAGCCGTTCGCAGTACCAGCACAGCAAGGCCGTTTTGGTTAATGTTACAAGGCCAGATCAGTCAATCATCCAGACTGTTGCCCCTGAAACTACTGAAAAGGCTGCTGCCCCTCTTCAGGAACCACATGTTTGTCTGGCCTCTCAACAGATACCCCTCCGTTGTGGTTGCACCTACGGTACGGCCATCTGTATCGCTGAGGCACGCAAGCCTCCCCACCAACGGCAAGGTCCATGGTTCATGGGGGTGGAAATAATACATATGAAAGGCGTCACCATTGGGATCTAGAATGATACAGTTTTGTTTTCAAATAATACATATGAAAACAAAACTGTATCATTCTAGATCCCAATGGTGACGCCTTAAAGGTGGTAGAATTAAAATAGATTGCAGCAAGAAAAGGCGGTTTTTATTTACAAAACAAATGTGTCGGTGCCTTCGTTGTTTCATATAAAGATCCTACTTCCATACCAGAGGTACCTTTTTGATTTATTTAATTTATACAGGTTTATTCACAGTCAATTAACTATGTAACTAATATGGTCAGTATGTTTTCACACAATCGTTTATTGGTACACTTTGAACAAATGTATTCAACGTGTTTAAAGAGAAGGGTTCTATACACATTAAGGGAGATAGTATAGGTTAAAACTAGAAAAATGGGCTATAGTTATGTCTATTAATAGCTTGTTGAGACGTGGGCCATTCTGCTCTGGCTATTGACACCACAGCTAGTACTCAGTCTGGTATCTCTCATTTGTACTCGCCACTCAGTCCCCATTCTCAAAGACACTGCAAACACGCCTGCCTGACAACTATTCGCTTACATGCATTGGACACGCTTTCCTGTTATGTGTGCATGGGAGTGGAATACACCAACGCCTTCAGATATCCACATAGGCAGAAGTCTAAGAGACTGATATCAGATGAACAGGGAGGCCATATTACTGGAACACCTCGACCAATCCCTCGCTCATTAAACATTTGTGTTAGGCACTGTCGTGCGAGCTGTAGTAAATGGCATGGCACCATATTGTGGATAAGCCATATCTTCTGCCTTTCCGCTCGGGTAACGTTTAACAGTAGCACAGGTAATTTTTTGCAGGATCATCTTGTAGTATACGAATGCACAGTTTCGCGACGATATTTACTGATAAAATTCCCTCAAGCTTTCAGCTGCAGTGGTTTAAAATCCACGAACTATGGGCTAAGTATGCTTCGCTCATTGTGAAGTGGTGATTGTCTTTTGGATGCTGCTATAGTCCTTATATAGCTACACCGCCTTCTGTGACTTCACTGGTTTTCGATCCAGAGCCCTAAAAGTTAACATTTTCATTGCTCTCCCACCGCGCCCGCTTGTACCTTTGGATGATCGGGTCAAAAACAGTGTTTAGGTGATGGCCGCCGTCTTATTGATGGTGCTGTCAACAATTTGTATCTCGATTGTGTTTTTTATTACGCTATCCCTGAAATTCTTAGTCTCATCGAATGCAATACGATGTCCGTTTTCGACAGGGTGAAAAGTATTTAAACCGACAAACTCTGGGAGGTTTTAGGGGACATCAAAACTAATATTTTTCCCTAATGTCATTTTTTTTCTATTAGGATTATTTAAACCAGTGGAGGTCGTATTACGCTCTTCAGTTGTTAGGGGCCGTATTATGATCTTCAGCTGTTAGAGGGCGTATTACGCTCTTCAGTTGTAGGCAACTGCTGTCTACCAGGGTAGTAGTGCATTGTCTCTGTTTACTAATGGAGCGATACGCCTGGAGTGAGTACACTGATATGGTTGGTGCGTACTACGTAGCGCACCACAACGGACGAGCTGCACAGCGTGTTTATCAACAACAATATCGTAATCGCCGTATTCCGCATCATACGACCTTTGCTGCTGTGCACCAAAGTTTGTGTGAGACCGCGTCATTTAGCAGATTACCTGGACAGGGACGCCATCGCACGGTAAGAACGCTGCAATTTGAGGAAGCTGGCTTGCAGCATGTGGAGCGGAATCCTTCAATCAGCACTCGTGCAATTGCACGTGACATGGGAACGAATCAGACGAATTTAAGAGCAGTCCTTCGAGAGCAGTTGTTACGTCCATTTCACTTTCAGCGTATCCACAACATGAAACCAGTTGATTATCCACCCAGAGCACAGTTTTCGTAGTGGTACCTGGAACAGTCTGAAATGCATCCTACATTTCCATCCTCTGTGTTGTTTACCGATGAAGCAACGTTCGGGCGTGATGGAGTCTTCAACATGCACAATTCGCATGTTTGGAGTGAGGACAACCCACATGCCACAGTTACTAGCGCTCATCAAATGCCGTTCTTCGTTAATGTGTGGGTCAGTGTTATTGGGGATTGTTTAATTGGGCCGTATCTGCTACCTAGGCCATTGAATGGCAGGCACTATTACAATTTTCTCGACAGAGCATTGCCAGAATTGCTGGAAGACGTCCCGCTCCCTACAAGACAACACATGTGGTTCCAACATGACGGGGCGTCGGCACATTTCAGTCGTCGTTTGCGTCGATTCCTAGACCGACGGTTCCCAGAAACGTGGACTGGAAGAGGTGGTCCTGTACCATGACCTGTTCGATCCCCAGATATGTCCCATCTGGACTTTTTTGTGTGGGGAGAGATGCGCAACCTTGTTTACGCAACTCCTGTTGCATCAGAAAACGATCTGCTTGCCCGGATAGTAGCAGCAGCAGAAACAATTCAGAATAGTCCTGGAGTTTTTGCCCATGTCAGTCAGAACATGATCCGACGGTGTAACCTTTGTTTACGAGTCAATGGAGGCATTTTTGAAACTCTACTATAATTGAAATTGGGTTGTGTTAAGGTGTTGTCTCTTGGTCATAAAAAAATTGAAAAGTGTTTGTTGGTTTAACTAATTTGCCGCCAGAGAAATCTTCCTCTACCGGTTTAAATAATCGTCATAGGAAAAAATGACATTAGGGAAAAATATTTGTTTTGATGTCCCCTACAACCTCCCAGAGTTTGTCGGTTTAAATACTTTTCACCCTGTAGAGCATACTCTGCTATCATTGATTCCTCGGGGTACTGAAGGCGAAAGCGTCTCTCGTCTTATATACAGCGCCGTTCAATAGTGCGGACAGTCTGTCCGACATAAAACTGTCCACACCCACATGGCGTGCTTGTATCGTTACGCCGACGGCACGTTTGTTGTCTGGTCTCTTGGACGTGAAGAGCTGGAAGAAATCTTGGACCACATCAACAATACCCGTGACAACATCAATTTCACGGTGGAAGTAGAGACAGATGGTGCCTTGCCGTTCCTTCATGCTCTCATCCGCTGTAAAGCAAATGGGTGTCTCACCCACAGTGTTTACCGGAAACCCATCCATACGGACCGATATCTCCACGCTACTAGCTATCACCATCCGCCGAAGAAACACTCTATTCTGAGGACCTTGGTGCGTCGACATGAAGTCGTCTCAGACGCTGAAAATCTGGGGAAGGAACTGAGCTTCTTATGGAAAGTATTCAAGGAAAACGGGATCAACAACCGCTAGATTTCGAAAGCCATCTTTCGGAAAACACATAAGCAGAAGGACTCCGATGAAGACTCTTGCTCAGTAACAGGAAAGATTAGGTGGTCCCTAAAGAGGCATAAAATCGATTCGGTATTCAGGATTCCAGGAAAAATTTGACAACTAAAGACGCCTTTGAAAGAAGAAGTAAGCCTCAGAACGCCAGGAGTATATAAAATATTGTGTTGGTGTGGACAGTCTTATGTCAGGTAGTCTGTGCGTACTCAGCAATAGCAGAGCATGCTCTAGAACACAGACATAGTATTACATTCGACGAGACATCTATTATTACACAGACTAATAGTTTCTGAGACAATCTAATAAAAAAGCGATCGAGGTAAAAAATTGTGACGTCATCCTCAATAAAGATGGCGCACTGCACCTAAGCACGGCTTGGGACCCGGTTGTCGGCGGATTGAAGCGGGTGTGGTGGGCACGTAACGAAAAGTTCGAAACATTATTTTATATGGCGCTAGAGTGAGCATCAGTGACGTCACAGAAGGCATCGCAGCTATACAAGGACAGAACAACAACCAAAGACAAACACCATTTACAGTGGCCGAAGATTACAAGGACGACAGAACGTGTATTCTATACCACTCTACGTAGCTGTGAGTTATGGGGGTATTTTATGATCTTCTACTAATCTCAATCTTCCGTCTCAGGCCAGCGAAGTCTACCACTTACCCCTTGTGCTTGTTACGAAGTAACCAGTACCTACAAGTCGCTGGAACAACTTGAAA
Source organism: Schistocerca nitens (assembly GCF_023898315.1). Taxonomy (NCBI): domain Eukaryota; kingdom Metazoa; phylum Arthropoda; class Insecta; order Orthoptera; family Acrididae; genus Schistocerca; species Schistocerca nitens. Next base: position 846,039,702 of record NC_064617.1, read on the forward strand.
ATTTTTTCTTATGGAACGTATACGTGATCCATGTCTGTTGATTAAAACTGTTGGCTAATCTGTAGTAGGATAACATGTCTACCGTTTATTGCGTTGACTTATAGGTCCCGACATACTGCTGTTGTTTACACTCCATGGAATCGCAAATCTTGTTGTGATGTCAGCACATTGTCACTACAACACGTATGGAATGGATCAAGTGGAAGATACTCGAAACGCGTTAGCTATTTACACTGACTTGTCTCATCAGCGTTCAACGAGTGCAACTTGGTATTCCGCTCTTTTCGAGATAAGCATGTATTTCTGTCGCGCTGCAAGACTCCGGTTGCCTGCTGTATAGTGTATGAAGTGTCGTTTGTGGTGTCTGTCCCTCAGGTCAGGGACTCTTCCGCGAATCTCGGTCCGGCGAGAGCTTGGCCAGCTGGAAGCGGCACCCTGTCATTGTATTCTGCGTAGCTAGGACATACTCCAGGCTAAATGTTAAGTGCTGGTCTGCTGTTTTATCATGGTGCTGCACATATTTGGGTGAGATCTCTAAATGCTCTTGGCTTAAACTGCGTTTTTCACTCTCATTTTACTTACGTTTCTTGCGGGGCAGAGTAAAGTCTCGCGCTATGTGTATTTTTATATTACTGTTATGGAACACAATATTTCTTCAACGGTATCCATTTGTGCTTCTCTCATTCGTGAAAATTTGCGGCAATCAGTCTCTCTCCCTGTCTTCTGTCTGTCTGTCTGTCTCTCTCTCTCTCTCTCTCTGTATGTTTCTCTACTCGAAACGTTAGTTCTCTCGTGTTGTAAAACTAGGAATTTGATGACTTTTATGCAATACTTGAAACGAGCGGTTCTAGGCGCTTCATTCGGGAACCGCGCGACCGCTACGGTCGCAGGTTCGAATCCTGCCTCGGGCATGGATGTGTGTGATGGTCTTAGGTTAGTTAGGTTTAAGTTGTTCTAAGTTATAGGGGACTGATGACCTCAGAAGTTAAGTCCCATAGTGCTCAGAGGTCATTTTTGAATACTTGAAACGTTTTGTGATCTCCCATACTGGGCTGTCTATCGTATAATTAAGGTTCTTGAATATTTGATCATCTTTGCAAAAGAAGCTCTATTCATCGTTTCATCCTTTTGAAAGTCTCCTTTGTCTGAGCACGAAACGGCGTCACCCCTGCTCATATCTAACGGCTCTTTTGCTACAAGAAACGTACACTCTTCGTACCGCCGTCCATTACTCTTTTGTCTTACGTAACGTCTTTCAACTCCAAGCTATATACCGGTGTTGCTGTTTGTCGCTGAATTCAGTTTCTTTGGCAGCAACGACATTACATCATTCTTCTACGTAGTTTCCTTTATGACCATAAGAGTTCAAAAGCTCATGGAGATATTTATCTTCCGATCGTGCAGATGGCAGATAAATTTGCGATGCAAGAGTCTTCCTCTGTAAGATGGGACTTATTGCAAGAAGCATTTATTAGCTTCGACGAATTTATTACTACTAACAACTAATTTGTGCCCTTCAGAAACCCATCAAAGAAATATACTTGCCCGTTGCGAAAGGTTAACCAATGTCACTCGACATTTAGAGTCAGACAGCCGTACATCTGTGTAAAAGTTGCTTCAAAATTTCAGTTAAATATTCAAATAAAGTTACAAATAAAGTTATTCAAATAAAGTTTTCAGCACTTGATAACAGCATCATTTAAAGGACTAAGGAGAGAGAGAAATAAAGCCAATTAGAAATGAACGCCAGCAAGTAAACAACGTGAACGGAGCAATGAAAGTTCATAACACAAGTAAAATAGCCCATATCTCAACAAGTATGAAAATCCGGGGACGTTAGTATTTCTAGTTTCCACCGGTACTGTCTCGTGCAGTGATATATAGGGCACTCATTCTAAACACTGTCTAAAAGCTTTTCTTATAATTTCTTAACGTGCGCTTTACATTGTACCGATGTCGTTCGCTGTTAACGGACAACGTTCCTGGCAGTGCACGTTATCAACAGTTTCTTCTCTTCCAAATTGTGTGGCATATATTTGATGGTTTCTATTTTCCTTAAAATTACGCCAATTGGTGAGCGTAACCAAAGATGGTTCTGAGCACTATGGGACTTAACTTCTGTGGTCATCAGTCCCCTAGAACTTAGAACTACTTAAACCTAACTAACCTAAGGACACCACACACATCCATGCCCGAGGCAGGATTCGAACCTGCGACCGTAGCAGTCGCGCGGTTCCTGACTGCGCGCCTAGAACGTAACCAAAGAGGCCTTAACAGCCACAACCTCCGAGATGTGTCCTCACCCTTTGAAATCGAGATGGGCGCGAGACATGGAGACGGACTGTTACCGCTACTATTCAACTGTGTTCTAGACAAGATTATGAGAATTTGGAAATGGGAAATTGAAAATAAAGTAATCTTGCCGATCTGCTTAGCGAAAAAATCGAAAGGAATTAATTTCGAATGTCTGGCCTTTGCATATGACTTTACGCCGCTATCTGAAAGCACAAAGGAAGATCATCCAGATCAGTCCCAGAGCAATGATCATCGGCAGAAGGGACTGAGGATGGAATGAAATTCCTTGAAACAGAGACAGCCCAGATTATGAGTGTACAGAGATTTAATGTGCCTCATTAAACCCATACAAGAAAATGGCCTAGAGAAAACGGCGATTGATGATCGGATACCAAAAGTGGGGAGAGCGTATAGGAGAACTAGAAAACGTTTCCAACAAAAGGTGCATGTCATGGAGTGCCAGACTAAGCCACTATAATACAGTGATCGAAACAGAACACCTGAACACCTGTATGCCAGTGAATACCTCTCGATGATCTGTAACCTAGAGAAGTTGGAGATTCTGGAATGGAGATCCGTACGAAAAATCATAGTTGCAATGCAGATGGAGGCTGGCTGTTCGAAAATGTTCAAATGTGTGTGATATCTTATGGGTCTTAACTGCTAAGGTCATCAGTCCCTAAGCTTTTTTTTTTTTTTTTTGGTCACCAGTCTACTGACTGGTTTGATGCGGCCCGCCACGAATTCCTTTCCTGTGCTAACCTCTTCATCTCAGAGTAGCACTTGCAACCTACGTCCCCAATTATTTGCTTTACGTATTCCAATCTCTGTCTTCCTCTACAGTTTTTGCCCTCTACAGCTCCATCTAGTACCATGGAAGTCATTCCCTCATGTCTTAGCAGATGTCCTATCATCCTGTCCCTTCTCCTTATCAGTGTTTTCCACATATTCCTTTCCTCTCCGATTCTGCGTAGAACCTCCTCATTCCGTACCTTATCAGTCCACCTAATTTTCAACATTCGTCTATAGCACCACATCTCAAATGCTTCGATACTCTTCTATTCCGGTTTTCCCACAGTCCATGTTTCACTACCATACAATGCTGTACTCCAGACGTACATCATCAGAAATTTCTTCCTCAAATTAAGGCCGGTATTTGATATTAGTAGACTTCTCTTGGCCAGAAATGGCTTTTTTGCCATAGCGAGTCTGCTTTTGATGTCCTCCTTGCTCCGTCCGTCATTGGTTATTTTACTGGCTAGGTAGCAGAATTCCTTAACTTCTTTGACTTCGTGACCATCAATCCCGATGGTAAGTTTCTCGCTGTTCTCATTTCTACTACTTCTCATTACCTTCGTCTTAATACGATTTACTCTCAAACCATACTCTGTACTCATTAGACTGTTCATTCCGTTCAGCAGATCATTTAATTCTTCTTCACTTTCACTCAGGGTAGCAATGTCATCAGCGAATCGTATCATTGATATCCTTTCACCTTGTATTTTAATTCCACTCCTGAACCTTTCTTTTATTTCCATCATTGCTTCCTCGATGTACTGATTCAAGAGTAGGGGCGAAAGGCTACAGCCTTGTCTTACACCCTTCTTAATACGAGCACTTCGTTCTTGATCGTCCACTCTTATTATTCCCTCTTGGTTGTTGTACATATTGTATATGACCCGTCTCTCCCTATAGCTTACCCCTACATTTTTCAGAATCTCGAAGAGCTTGCACCATTTTATATTATCGAACGCTTTTTCCAGGTCGACAAATCCTATGAAAGTGTCTTGATTTTTCTTTAGTCTTGCTTCCATTATTAGCCGTAACGTCAGAATTGCCTCTCTCGTCCCTTTACTTTTCCTAAAGCCAAACTGATCGTCACCTAGCGCATTCCCAATTTTCTTTTCCATTCTTCTGTATATTATTCTTGTAAGCAGCTTCAATGCATGAGCTGTTAAGCTGATTGTGCGATAATTCTGGCACTTGTCAGCTTTTGCCGTCTTTGGAACTGTGTGGATGATGCTTTTCCGAAAGTCAGAAGGTATATCGCCAGACTCATATATTCTACACACCAACGTGAATAGTCGTTTTGTTGCCACTTCCCCCAATGATTTTAGAAATTCTGATGGAATGTTATCTATCCCTTCTGCCTTATTTGACCGTAAGTCCTCCAAAGCTCTTTTAAATTCCGATTCTAATACTGGATCCCCTGTCTCTTCTAAATCGACTCCTGTTTCTTCTTCTATCACACCAGACAAATCTTCACCCTAATAGAGGCTTTTAATGTATTCTTTCCACCTATCTGCTCTCTCCTCTGCATTTAACAGTGGAATTCCCGTTGCACTCTTAATGTTACCACCGTTGCTTTTAATGTCACCAAAGGTTGTTTTGACTTTCCTGTATGCTGAGTCTGTCATTCAGACAATCATATCTTTTTCGATGTCTTCACATTTTTCCTGCAGCCATTTCGTCTTAGCTTCCCTGCACTTCCTATTCATTTCATTCCTCAGCGACTTGTATTTCTGTATTCCTGATTTTCCCGGAACATGTTTGTACTTCCTCCTTTCATCAATTAGCTGAGGTATTTCTTCTGTTACCCATGGTTTCTTCGCAGCTACCTTCTTTGTACCTATGTTTTCCTTCCCAACTTCTGTGATGGCCCTTTTCAGAGATGTCCATTCCTCTTCAACTGTACTGCCTGCTGCGCTATTCCTTATTGCTGTATCTATAGCGTTAGAGAACTTCAAACGTATCTCATCATTCCTTAGTACTTCCGTATCCCACTTCTTTGCGTATTGATTCTTCCTGACTAATGTCTTGAACTTCAGCCTACTCTTCATCACTACTATATTGTGATGTGAGTCTATATCTGCTCCTGGGTACGCCTTACAATCCAGTATCTGATTTCGGAATCTCTGTCTGACCATGATGTAATCTAATTGAAATCTTCCCGTATCTCCCGGCCTTTTCCAAGTATACCTCCTCCTCTTGTGATTCTTGAACAGGGTATTCGCTATTACTAGCTGAAACTTGTTACAGAACTCAATTAGTCTTTCTCCTCTTTCCTTCCTTGTCCCAAGCCCATATTCTCCTGTAACCTTTTCTTCTACTCCTTCCCCTGCAACTGCATTCCAGTCGCCCATGACTATTAGATTTTCGTCCCTCTTTACATACTGCATTACCCTTTCAATATCCTCATACACTTTCTCTATCTGTTCATCTTCAGCTTGCGACGTCGGCATTTATACCTGAACTATCGTTGTCGGTGTTGGTCTGCTGTCGATTCTGATTAGAACAAACCGGTCACTGAACTGTTCACAGTAACCCACCCTCTGCCCTACCTTCCTATTCATAACGAATCCTACACCTGTTATACCATTGTCTGCTGCTGTTGATATTACCCAATACTCATCTGACCAGAAATCCTTGTCTTCCCTCCACTTCACTTCACTGACCCCTACTATATCTAGATTGAGCCTCTGCATTTCCCTTTTCAGATTTTCTAGTTTCCCTACCACGTTCAAGCTTCTGACATTCCACGCCCCGACTCGTAGAACGTTATCCTTTCGTTGATTATTCAATCTTTTTCTCATGGTAACCTCCCCCTTGGCAGTCCCCTCCCGGAGATCCGAATGGGGGACTATTCCGGAATCTTTTGCCAATGGAGAGATCATCATGACACTTCTTCAATTACAGGCCACATGTCCTGTGGATACAAGTTACGTGTCTTTAATGCAGTGGTTTCCATTGCCTTCTGCATCCTCATGTCGTCGATCATTGCTGATTCTTCCGCCTTTAGGGGCAATTTCCCACCCCTAGGACAAGAGAGTGCCCTGAACCTCTATCCGCTCCTACGCCCTCTTTGACAAGTCCGTTGGCAGAATGAGGCTGACTTCTTATGCCGGAAGTCTTCGGCTGCCAATGCTGATTATTTATCAAAATTTTTGCAGTGGCGGGGATCTAACCCGGGACCGAAGGCGTTTTGAGTATGAATCAAAGACGCTTCCCCTAGACCACGGGCACGCACTACCTAAGCTTACACACTACTTAACCTAAATTATCTTAAGGAAAAACACACACATCCATGCCCGAGGGAGGATTCGAACCTCCGCCGGGATCAGCCGCACAGTCCATGACTGCAGCGCCCGAGACCGCTCGGCCAATCCGAGGCTGGCTGTAAACAGGTAAGTCTACCAGAATGTGGATGTAGAGTATGAGAGAAAAAGAAGCTGATGTTTCTTGGACACCTGTTCAGAATGGACAAAAGTGGACTACCTTGCCGAGTATATGATTACCTCTGGAACGAGACGAACGGTACGACGCGGCTTAAAAAAGCTCAGAAAGAGCTTGAGAAGTCCAGTGCCGACGAAGCCCTCATGTTATCGCGGGACATGTTTCGAAGAGGAAAGCAAAGTTCTGAAAACAGTCAAGTAGAAAGGAGATCTACACAGACAAGAAGAACGTGGAGTGGAGGACAGGAGCAGCTACACAGCGACCGTATGAAGGAGAAATGGAATAAGAAAAAAATGTGTGTGTGAATTCCTAAGGGACCAAACTGCTGAGGTCATCAGTCCCTAGACTTACACACTACTTAAACTAACTAGTGCTAAGAACGACACACACCCATGCTCGAGGGAGGAGTCGAACCTCCGGTGGGAGGGGCCGAATGGAAGAAGAGGAGGCACTGGACAAGGAGGACAAAATGAAGTTTTAGGTGATCCTAAGTGATCAGTTTGTCAATAAAATAATAATAATAATAATAATAATAATAATAATAAAAGGCGACGAAAAGAACAAACCACTAATAGGGCTAACCCCGCTTTTAGTGTGATTACTTGGTTCAGGACAGAACTAAAGAAGCCTCGGACAAGCGCCGTCATGGTCGGGGACGACGCTTGAACCCTATGCCCGCCCACAATGGTAACGACACTGCTAGCCAACTGGAAAATGATTTAAATCCAAATAGAGGTGTTTTGCAGGATATGCTTCCTGCAACCACCCTAGAAGGAAAACAAAGACAGAGGATGAGATGGTCAGATGAAGTTAATCGACACCTCATGTTCTGTTATTACCAAGCAACAAACCTAGGAACCAACACAACTGGATACAGATCACAAGTACACACAACATTTATTACCAGATACCCAGAATTAAAATTTTTAACAGAACAACGACTAGCTGATCAGATCCGTGTAATAATCAAAAATAACAGGATACCCCAGTCAGAATTAGAAAACATCAAACAACAAGTACAACAAATACTAGAACAAAATAATGTGCAATCAGAAGAAGAAGAAGAAGAAAATACAGTAATGGACTCAAACATCCCAGAGCAAACAAACAAAGAAGAACACACATCAATTAAACAATCAGAGGAAAACGAAATCTTAAGACAGCCACCAGAACAAGCACAAATAGAACACGAAGTGACACACATGTTAGATATAGAAGAGAAATTTCAGCTGACATATATAGAATACAAAGACACAAATACAGACATTAGACCATTCTTGCATAGACCACCAAATAACCCACAAGTCGAAACAACAATAACAACTATCAACAAAATCATACACAACAAAATAAATGAAAATACAACAATGGAAGAGTTACAACTACTGGTTTATGTAGGAGCACTCACTACACTAAATATACACACTAGGCAGAGATCAGAACCAACCAACACACAGAAGAAACCCACAAACCAGCATGGCAACACAGGCTACAGATCAGAATAGAAAAACTGAGAAAAGACATCGGACAGCTAACACAATTTATAAGAAATGAAATATCAGACAAAAAACGAAAAAGGTTAGGTAAAATCTCACAACAAGAAGCAATGGAGCAATTAGATGAAAAGAAGCAGAAGTTACAAGCATTGGCCAAACGACTTAGAAGATACAAAAAAAGTGAAAATAGAAGGAAACAAAACCAAACATTCAACACAAACCAAAAGAAATTTTACCAGACAATAGATAACACACACATTAAAATAGACAATCCACCAAACATAACAGACATGGAACACTTCTGGAGCAACATATGGTCAAACCCGGTACAACATAACAGGCATGCACGGTGGATACAAGCAGAAACAGACTCATACAAGATGATACCACAAATGCCTGAAGTGATAATTTTGCAACATGAAGTCACCCGAGCAATTAATTCTACGCACAATTGGAAAGCCCCTGGAAATGATAAAATAGCAAATTTCTGGCTAAAGAAGTTCACCTCAACACATTCACATCTAACTAAATTATTTAACAGTTACATTGCAGACCCATACACATTCCCTGATACACTTACACATGGAATAACCTATCTGAAACCTAAAGATCAAGCAGACACAGCAAACCCAGCTAAATATCGCCCCATAACATGCCTACCAACAATCTACAAAATATTAACTTCAATCATCAAACAGAAATTAATGACACATACAACACAGAACAAAATTATAAATGAAGAACAAAAAGGCTGTTGCAAAGGAGCACGAGGATGTAAAGAGCAACTGATAATAGATGCAGAGGTGACATATCAAGCTAAAACTAAACAAAGGTCACTACACTACGCATACATTGATTACCAAAAAGCTTTTGATAGTGTACCCCACTCATGGTTACTACAGATATTGGAAATATACAAAGTAGATCCTAAATTGATGCAGTTCCTAAACATAGTTATGAAAAACTGGAAAACCACACTTAATATCCAAACAAACTCTAATAATATCACATCACAGCCAATACAGATTAAGCGTGGAATATACCAAGGAGACTCATTAAGTCCTTTCTGGTTCTGCCTTGCTCTGAACCCACTATCCAACATGCTAAACAATACAAATTATGGATACAATATTACTGGAACATACCCACACAAAATCACACATTTGCTATACATGGATGATCTAAAACTACTGGCAGCAACCAATCAACAACTCAACCAATTACTAAAGATAACAGAAGGATTCAGCAATGATATAAGTATGGCTTTTGGAACAGACAAATGTAAGAAAAATAGCATAGTCAAGGGAAAACACACTAAACAAGAAGATTACATATTGGATAACAGCGACTGCATAGAAGCGATGGAAAAAACGGATGCCTATAAATATCTAGGATACAGGCAAAAAATAGGAATAGATAATACAAATATTAAAGAAGAACTAAAAGAAAAATATAGACAAAGACTAACAAAAATACTGAAAACAGAACTGACAGCAAGAAACAAGACAAAAGCTATAAATACTTATGCCATACCAATATTGACCTACTCATTTGGAGTAGTGAAATGGAGTAACACAGACCTAGAAGCACTCAATACACTTACACGATCACAATGCCACAAATATAGAATACATCACATACATTCAGCAACAGAAAGATTCACATTAAGCAGAAAGGAAGGAGGAAGGGGATTTATCGATATAAAAAACCTACATTATGGACAGGTAGACAATTTAAGAAAATTCTTTCTAGAACGAGCAGAAACTAGCAAAATACACAAGGCAATCACTCATATAAATACATCGGCTACACCACTGCAATTTCATAACCACTTCTACAACCCTTTAGATCACATAACATCAACAGATACGAAGAAAGCAAATTGGAAAAAGAAAACACTTCATGGCAAGCACCCATATCATCTAACACAGCCACACATCGATCAAGACGCATCCAACACATGGCTAAGAAAAGGCAATATATACAGTGAGACAGAAGGATTCATGATTGCAATACAGGATCAAACAATAAACACCAGGTATTTCAGCAAGCATATTATTAAAGATCCCAATACCACAACAGATAAATGCAGACTTTGTAAACAACAAATAGAAACAGTAGATCACATCACAAGCGGATGTAAAATACTAGCAAATACAGAATACCCCAGAAGACATGACAATGTCGCAAAAATAATACATCAACAGCTTGCCTTACAACATAAACTTATAAAACAACACGTTCCTACATACAAGTATGCACCACAAAATGTACTGGAGAATGATGAATACAAATTATACTGGAACAGAACCATTATAACAGATAAAACAACGCCACATAACAAACCTGACATCATACTCACCAATAAAAAGAAGAAATTAACACAACTAATCGAAATATCCATACCCAATACAACAAATATACAAAAGAAAACAGGAGAAAAAATTGAAAAATACATCCAACTGGCTGAGGAAGTCAAAGACATGTGGCATCAGGATAAAGTTGACATCATACCAATTATACTATCAACTACAGGAGTCATACCACACAATATCCACCAATACATCAATGCAATACAGCTACATCCAAACATATATATACAATTACAGAAATCCGTAATTATTGATACATGTTCAATTACCCGAAAGTTCCTAAATGCAATATAACATATACCGTACAGCAAAAAGGAAGTGACGCTTGATAAAGGTCCGCGTCACTCCATTCCTCACCAGACTTAACGTCTGAGAAAGTAAAGATAATAATAATAATAATAATGGTAAATCGATAACAGAAATGTGTCAGACAAAATAAATAGGAAAAAGTGGAATGAAAATAGAATGATTACTGCAATACGTGGAGGAGGCGATAGTAATAGTATGTCAGTTTTTAAACATTCTCAGTCGACCTTGATGGTGGTGGTATTTTACATCCTATTCCGTTTCAGGAATCTCGTAGATACGGAAGTAAGTCGAAGCTGTACTGGAACAGTCTCGATTCAGCAATGTGTAATGTATGTTGGATGCTAGATACCTAATGCCCATCGACACAGTGCACTCCATATTCCACCTGCGACACAGAGACAAATTGCAATGCCTAACTTACCAATGGATCCTCCATGAAAAGCGAGGAAAATACCATACTATGGAGATATCTTTGTGTTAGACGTACCTCAAAAAAGCGAGATGGAAGTCAGCAACAAGGCTGGTCAATAAACTGTTTAACAACATCAGCGAACCGACAGGTCCCGACAACATCAGGACGCAACAGCCGGAGGAATGAGGCATCTCTCTACAAGAAGTCGGCTGCCCACAAACACCCTGCCACAATGAACCACCCGCTTCGAATTACGCGAAAAGATAAGAATCGCGAATATGGTGAACTGAAAATATCAGATTTGCTTTCTTAGTTTTTAATTTTCTTTTCTCATAAATGAATGAAGTGTCAAATTATTTCCAATTTGAAATGTTGAATTAACAACGTAACTTCGTAAGATGATAACAAAAACAAAAAAAAAAAGTGTAAGAGGCAGTCGTCTCTCGCAACTGCTCTCTTCTCTCAGTCTTCATTGATCCATAAACTGGACTTCCTTGTTTGGTGCTGCCAGCTGCCAATAATGTTCGACAATAGCAGTTGCTTAGTTCTTTTAATAAAGTGCACTTAACCAGGAGAGCCCCCGTGTCTTGTCAAACAGTAAACATACCAGCGATTCATTTTATATAAACTATTGGACGTCTGTTCCTGACATGTGAAAGGAAACAGTACGTTCGCCTTCAAATAGCACAGAAATTTAATCTCTCTTGCCACAAATAAACAATGTGCTTTCTGATGGTTCCGCAATTATCCTTACGAGTCTGAAGTATTTGTACAATACTCTCGTGAAAATCGTATGGTTGTCCTAATTTAACATTGTACTGTTATTTGGCTAGCTGAGTAATTAATTCAGGGAGACAGCCATTTTAACAGAAAGTTCTCAGCTTATTGCAGACTGGCGTTAGCATTTGAATTCTTCGTTAAAATCAGACGTAATAGTTGTATTTCTAAAGTTAATGTCATTACAATGCAGAAAATGACATCATTATTTCTTATCGCGAACTCGTTTGGATGACATTTCTGATGATGAGTAAAACAGGTGAAAATTAACTGTCCGAATCACACGTACAGTTTCATTTAATGAAAAAGGCGGAAAACATTAGCCTACGAAAATATGTAGAGTCGGTTTTAATACAAAACTGGTTTGCTGTAGAGCGACTACTGCTTAATCACCTTGTCATCAGATAATTCAACAAACGAATCATTATTAGATCTCAGTTATTTGTATATCATTTTAAATTCAATGCAGATGGTGAAATGAACTAATACAAGTAAGGAAAGCAGTTTTATGGACATTGAGTTATTATTAAAATTTCGAGTAACGGTACAATGGAAATTACAATACGGCATCAACATGCGGAAACGAAACGTCCTTGTTACTTATAATCCGTCTTGACTGCATAAAATGTTTATTCACATGACCGGTTTAGGTTCCTCTTGAACCATCTTCAGGTCTGCAATTTCGGTTACAGGAGTAACCTGTCCACACACAGCAACCTTCACAAGCTGACACAGCTGTGTGTGGACAGGTTACTCCTGTAACCGAAATTGCAGATCTGAAGATGGTTCAAGAGGAACCGAAACCGGTCATGTGAATAAACATATTATGCAATCAAGACGGATTATAAGTAACATTGTAAAACCACTGGTTGCGGTCATCCCATCAGACATCGTGTCTGTTTTTGCGGGACGTACTTGATTACTCTACGACCTCTCTGTGGGAACAGACGATGTAAAGTCGGCATCGCGACCATTTAAAATGATCTGATTACAAGGAATAAGATACAGTGGAGATTCACACACACATCAAAGAAAGTTTTGCATCACCTCGGTTCCGAGAGTTACGAAACCTGTACAGAAAACTGGAATAGAGATCAACATAAACATCATTTCCGCTCTTTTAATTGCTCATGAAAACCACACATTGATGCCTGCCTGTATTCGTCGTGGCATACTATCCACAAGTTCATCAAGGCACTGTTGGTCCAGATTGTTCTACTCCTTAACGGCGATTCGGCGTAGATCCCTTAGAGTGGTTGGTGGATCACGTCGTCCATAAACAGCCCTTTTCAATCCATCCCAAGCATGTTCGATAGGGTTCATGTCCAGATAACATGCTGGCCGCTCTAGTCAAGCTATGTCGTCATCCTGAAGGAAGTTATTCACAATATGTGCACTATGTGGGCGCGAATTGTCGTCCATGAAGACGAATGCCTACCAATATGGTGCCTATATGGTTGCACTGTCAGTCGGAGGCTCAAATGGTTCAAATGGCTCTGAGCACTATGGGACTTAACATCTAAGGTCATCAGTCCCCTAGAACTTAGAACTACTTAAACCTAACTAACCTAAGGACATCACACACATTCATGCCCGAGGCGGGATTCGAACCTGCGACCGTAGCAGTCTCGCGGTTCCGGACTGAAGCGCCTAGAACCGCACGGCCACCGCAGCCGGCTCAGTCGGAGGATGGCATTCACGTATCGTACAGCCGTTACGGCGCCTTCCATGACCACCAGCGGCGTACGTCGGCCCCACATCATGCCATCCCAAAACGTCAGGGAATCTCCACCTTGCTGCACTCGCTGGACAGTGTGTCTAGGACGTTCAGGCTGACCGGGTTGGTTCCAAACACGTCTCCGGCGATCGGCTGGTTGAAGGCATATGCGACACTCATCGGAGAAGAGAACCTGATGCCAATCCTGAGCAGTCCATTGGGCATGTTGCTGGGCCCATCTGTACCGCGCTGCATGGTGTCGTGGCTGCAAAGATGGACCTCGCCATGGACGTCGTAAGTGAAGTTGTGCATCATGCAGCCTAATGCGCACAGTTTGAGTCGCAAAACGACGTTCTGTGGTTGCATAAAACCATTATACAACATGGTGGCGTTGCTGTCAGGGTTACTCCGACCCATAATCTCTTGGACGGCTTGAGCGAGGCATGTCGTCTACAGTTCCTATCTCTCTGAATCTCTTACATGTCCGAACAACATTGCTTTGGTTCACTCCGAGACGCCCGGACAGTTCCCCCTTGTTGAGTGCCCCTCCTGTTTTGTTCCACGAAATATTATTGCTGTAGGTGTAAGTTATGCTACATGTTAAGATAGAGGACAATTCGGATGCTACATTTTTCACTTACTCTATGTGCTCTAACTTCTTCAGAAAGTAGATCGCTGCTCCTCCTCTGACGTGCAAAAGAAGAGCTATAGAACTTCTGCAATCGATTATAGTGAAATAAACGTTTGACGTATTTAAATCCATTAAAATTGTTCGAACGATCAAAGTACGAAGTTCTTTTTCTTTATCTCTTAGATTATACAATGAATACGCAGCTGAACTGGTACGTTGGCTACCAAATAAAATGTGAGGCTAGACACGGCTAGACATTAGCACAAGTTTCCCTTGATCGTACAAAACATAATGAGGAACAGCATAAGGATTTTGCAGCAGTATATTTGAAGTCTGTTTTTACAGGATTCTGTAGTGTCCAACACAGGTTGAGGACGGACCATACGGAGTATCTAGTGAATACTAGACGCATGTAAACAACAGAGTTTGTCTCTCTAGATTTTTCTCAACCATTATGTCGGTTGATAAAAGAAATATGTTCATATGCTGTGACTTCTGAAATGTACTGCACAACACAATTGAAGAATTACTTTTTGGAAACCCAGTAATTGTTGTTTTTAATTTGGCTCAACGCCTTGTTCTTTGATGTGTCGTCGAATCCGAAGGATAGGTCGCAGCACAACACGCTTTTGAACTACGGGTATTACTAAGGTTGTTGCCGAACTGTCCTTTGTTGTTTTGTTCAAGCATATGTCAGTGTCGCAACTCCCATGATCACGCCTTAGCAGGGTTGCGAGAGATGAAGGCTGAAAATGTTTAACTGCTTTTACTGCTTCGGATCACGTTCAAGTTATATCGAATATCTCGATCACTAGTGGTTACAGCCTGCACGTGACAGCAAAAATTGCTATCGCCTTGCACTCCAAAGAAGTGTGATTACCTTCAGTGGGTTTGCAACCCTACAAAGTCCTCTGCGAAGTGTTGAAACGTGTATGGATGTCAGCAGTGCCGATGGTTGTCGAGAACGTCGTCTTATTTCTCATCACACTCCGAACCGTCGTTTTCGATTGAGAAATGTGTGGAAATCAACGCCCCAGGAAAAGGAGCGTTTTCATTTGCGCCCTTTATGCCACACCCTGAGGCCTTCTCGTGTCTATTCTGAATGGCGGCGTGTTTGATACAGTATGTTTTCCTCGACCACCCGTAAGAAAATCGCGTTCTTTCAACGCTGGACGTCGCAGTTCTGACCTGCATTGCAGTGGCCTGAGAAGGAAGGGTGAAGTGTTGGTAAGAGAGGATGTGACGACTTTTCCACTGAGTGACACGTGCACGATGGCGTGGGGCAGAATTTTGGTGAAATATGGTGCCGATGTGACTTCGTTAACCCACCTTACACGTCACCCGTGCTGCTGAGCTATGGCTTTCTCTCCCACGTATCGACACCACGCTCTCTGAGGCATCGTCGAACACGAGTTGTAACTAATATGTGTACCAAATTCGATTAAAATCGCTCCAGGGGCTTAAGATTTGATTTTCAATCTTGTCTTTGCTCGCATACGCCATCTTCAAATACGTTTCATACACATTTAATCTATTCCACAGGTATTTGTACACATACTTCACCCGTATGTCTAGCGAATTCGCCCTGCAATTACATTTTCCCACAGATTCATGTTTATGACGTCATACCTCCTGAACTGGCAACGGCCTTGCCGCAGTGGATACACCGGTTTCCGTGAGATCACCGAAGTTAAGCGCTGTCGGGTGTGGTCGGCACTTGGATGGGTGCCCATCCAGGCCGTCATGTGCTGTTGCCATTTTTCGGGGTGCACTCAACCTCGTGATGCCAATTGAGGAGCTACTCGACCGAATAGTAGCGGCTTCGGTCAAGAATACCATCGTAACGACCGGGAGAGCGGTGTGCTGACCCCACACTCATCCTCTCCTCCACTGAGGATGGCAAGGCGGTCGGATGGTCCCGGTAGGCCACTCGTGGCCTGAAGACGGAGTGCTACCTCCTGAACAATGTGCTGAAAAATGACATAATTTTGCACGTACATCCAGTTCTATACGTGGCTACTGTCTGTGAAATGTACTGTGAGTGCCGTCCGGTATGGCCGAGCGGTTCTAGGCGATTCAGTCTGGAACCGCGCGACCGTTACGTTCGCAGGTTCGAATCCTGTCTCGGGCATGGATGTGTGTGCTGTCCTTGGGTTAGTTAGGTTTAAGTAGTTCTCAGTTCTAGGGGACTGATGACCTCAGATGTTAAGTCCCATAGTGCTCAGAGCCATTTGAGCCGTTTTTGTACTGTGAGTACATGATAAAATCTCGAGGTGATTTCGCCTGAAAATGGCAAGTAAGAAACTTCCTGAAACGTTGCCGGAGAAGAACTCATTGACTCGGCTATCAACTCTAGAAGATTCTATCACCGAGATTCGCCGAGAAAGCCTGCATTATCATACTGTGAATAGAGTTAGTAATAAAGAAGCAATAAATTAAAACGTCATCTACGACGCGGCAGTCTTTATGACGTCATATTTTCTGAATTATGTGTCGTACAATTTTACGCTTTCTAGCTACATTCAGTAGCATCTGCAGATATTTTCTGTGAAAACTGTTGAGCTGCTTAATATGTCATGTTCCCTGAACCATGTGCCGTAAATTGATATATTTTTGTAGATACGTTCAGTGGTATACAAGCTCTCAGTCCGCGAAATGTGTTCCGAATAGAATCAGCAGCAAAGGAGCTACAAAATAAAACGCCATGCATGATGTGGTTGTTTTTCACGCATGTGAGTATTTGAAGTCATATGTCCAGAACTATATGTCGTACGATAACACGTTTTTGTAGGTCCATTCAGCGGAAATTGTAGATACCGTCTGCGAAAGGTATTAGCAACAGATTTAGTAGCAACGGAGTAATCAATTTAAGCGTTTTCCATGATGTAGTTTTTCACCCAGTCAGTGTTTACGACGTCGTATGTCCTGACCCATGAGTCGAACAATGACGTAATTTTTATGGTAAATTCAGTGGTACATGTGCATACTGTCTGCAAATTATGTCGCGAGGACAGCTAGTAGAAACGAGGTAATATTTTAAAACGCCATGATACATATGTTAGTTCTACTGCATGAGCAGCGAAAATGTAGTGAGCGGCAAACTTTTTTTTCTTTGATCATTTTGTGTGTGTCAACAGCGACAAAAAGTTACGTAAACGTGTGAAATTATGCTTGAAGTTTGTTGCAAGTCTCTAAGGGCTCTCATTCTCAAATACTGGATGACTAAACTATGGATATTATCGCGTCGTGGAATACACTGTATTTTCATTCCCATCTCCACCCCTTTGATAGGTGAATGGTTCTTACCCCTACACTGATTGTTTTCAGACGGTAAACGATATGTCTATAAAGCCTGGTTGAAGTCGGTCCAGTGGTTAGGAGGAGATGTGGAATATACATATATACTTATTTAAATACATTCATAGATACATACATTTTTAAAATTGCCGTGTGTTAAGACAATCAAAATTACTATGCCTTCTAACCAAAATACGATGATGATTGCAGAGCCAAATTTATAATAACGGTAAAGACATAAATATGCCCCAATGAATTATAACTGTCTCTCTATGTCGTGGTTTTTGCAACTGGTTCCAATCAGCGTCTTAGCAGGATTGTAGACTCACAAATAAGTCGTTTTAACTCACCTTATGGCTGTTCCTCTGAAATCGAATTGTAATTTAGCAATGCTCAGTCACCAGCTCGGAAGGAACAAATGGATTTAAACGTTTCTGAAGTTAACTTGGATTTATTTTGAACTGATTAATAACTGTGTTACGTCTGAAGAACTTTCACTTATAAAGAAGATGGCTCAAGCTCCTCAATTAATTATCCAGCACTGTGGCTACTACTTTGCATTTGACGTCACCAATGAAGTTTTGATTTATTTTCGAATGAAATCAGCCATAAAGAAACCAACAAAGTGCAATTCGACTCTTATTGTCAATTAAAAATTAAGTCAGCTCCGAAGGCGCACCTTTTTGTTGTTTAAGCATTTATGTTATGACTGATAAACGTTGTCCTAAGAACTATCCCTTTGAAAACTCTTACAAAACATTTATAAAAGTATTATGACCGGGAAACAGGACGTGAAACAAATAACAAGAGAATGACGTTAAAACTAAATTGAATAAAGTGTACCTATTCCGAAAACGATTGCACCATTCCAAAATTATTAACTGTAACTCTTCACATTTCTAATTGGCTTTCAGTTTTTACTTAAATGTGCTTGCCTTGTGTGCCGGAGGAATTGTAGTATTGTAAATGTAATTTGGTGACTGATGGCTGGTTCTCACATCTCAAGATTCTTGGAAAAGATTGCAATATTCCATTTTGCCCAGTGCCGCCACTATTCTTACAGTTGCAGACTCTGACATTTCCAACTAGATAAAGTATGGGAAATCTTGCACCCCTTGCGTCTTACGTTTGAGAGACTATCCCTTCCAGATTAAATAGCCACACCAAATATTAGCGGCATAGACACGAGTTTAGCACACACTTTTACTTTCTTTCTTTTGCTTGTGCCCTTTTCCTGCAATGACTCAGGGTCGGCATGGTTAATTGGATTTGGCAAGGTTAATTTAAGGGGTGGCCATGCCCTTCCTGCCGCTACCCCATACCCCCCGGGACGGAATTAATGTAACCCAATTGTCTGAGTCTAGTGTAATCCATGGAACAGTGCGAATGTGTTCAGATGTCTGCGAGCTGTGTAACTGAGGTGGGACGTGGGGACCAGTCCGGTATTCACCTAGGGGGATGTAGATCAAAAGTATCCGGACACCCCCAAAAAACATACGTTTTTCATATTAGGTGCATTGTGCTGCCACCTATTACCAAGTACTCTATATCAGCGACCTCAGCAGTTATTAGACATCGTGAGATTGCAGAATGGGGCGCTCCGCGGAACTCACGGACTTCGAACGTGGTCATGTGATTGGGTGTCACTTGTGTCATACATCTGTATGCGAGATTTCCACACTCCTAAACATCCCTAGGTCCACTGTTTCCGGTGTGATAGTGAAGCGGAAACGTGAAGGGACACGTACAGCAAGAAAGTGTACAGGCCGACATCGTCTGTTGACTGACAGAGACCGCCGACAGTTGAAGAGGGTCGTAATGTGCAGACATCTATCCAGATCATCACACAGGAATTTCAAACTGCATCACGATCGACGGTAAGTACTATGACTGTTAGACGGGAGGTGAGAAAACTTGGATTTCATGGTCGAGCGGCTGCTCATAAGCCACACATCACGTAGGTAAATGCCAAACGACGCCTCGCTTGGTGTAAGGAGCGTAAACGTTGGACGACTGTACAGTGGAAAAACGTTGTGTGGAGTGACGAATCACGGTACACAATGTAGCGATTCTATGGCATGGTGTGGGTATGGCGAATGCCCAGTGTACGTCATCTACCAGTGTGTGTAGAGTCAACAGTAAAATTCTGAGGCGGTGGTGTTATGATGTGGTCGTGTTTATCATGGAGGGGGCTTGCACCCCTTGTTGTTTTGTGTGGCACTATCACAGCACAGGCCTACATTGATGTTTGAACCGCATTCTTGCTTTCCACTGTTGAAGAGAAATTCGGGGATGGCGATTGCATCTTTCAACACGATCGAGTGTTTTTTCATAATGCACGGCCTGTCTCGGAGTGTTTACACGACAATAACATGCCTGTAATGGACTGGCCTGACCAGAGTCCTGACCTGAATCCTATAGAACACCTTTGGGATATTTTGGAACGCCGACTTCGTGCCAGACCTCACCGACCGACATAGATACCTCTCTTCAGTGCAGCAGTCCGTGAAGAATGGGCTGCCATTCCCCAAAAAAGCTTCCAGCACCTGACTGGACGTATGCCTGCGAGAGTGGAAGCGGTCTTCAAGGCTAAGGGTGTGCCAACACCATATTGAATTCCAGCATTACCGATGGAGGGCGCCACGAACTTGTAAGTCATTTTCAGCCAAGTGCCCGGATACATTCGATCACATAATGTACTTGTGGAATAGATTAAATGTGTTTGAAATATGTTTGACAGTTTCGTAGCCGGCCGCGGTGGCCGAACGGTTCTAGGCGCTACAGTCTGGAACCGCGCGACCGCTACGGTTCCAGGTTCGAATCCTGCCTCGGGCATGGATGTGGGTGATGTCCTTAGGTTGGTTAAGTTTAAGTTGTTCTAAGTTCTAGGGGACTGATGACGTCAGAAGTTAAGTCCTATAGTGATCCGAGCCTTTTGAACCATTTTTGAACAGTCGCGTATGCGAGCAAAGCCACGACTGATAATTTAATCCTAATCCCCTGGAGCGATTTTTATCAAATGTGGTACCAGTATTAGTTACAATTTGGAAAGAAATACTATATGGGTAAGAACCACCAGCATCATACTGGATTGAATGTGATAACGGAGAGAAGGGTGGACGAGGAGATGGACAGACAGCGAGGGAGAAGAAGGAGATTGACAGTGTTGGGGGTGGTGTGAGGGTATGAGATGGACAGAGAGAGAGGTGGAGAGTGAATTGTACAGAGAGAGAGAGAGAGCGAGAGAGAGAGACAGAGAGAGAGAGAGAGAGAGAGAGAGAGAGAGAGATGAGAGGAGGAGAGAGAATGAGTAGGAGCAGGTCGACTAATAGAAGACTGCAGAAAATACGTACCCGGACAACGTCGGACACTCAGCTGTTATTTGGTATTTGTCTCGATGAAATCTATTATTAACTTACCACAGCACCTCTTATTAACGCAAGTATGATCATATCTGGCACCAAACGATATTTATGACATAACTGAGGATTTCTTGGTAGAGAGGACGCGGCGTGTTTGCCTTGTACATAGAGTCATCGGGCGGATGTAGAAGTAACTTCAGGTGTGCTCCAGGAACGTGTACTGGGAATTTTGCTGTTCATGTTGAACATGGTTGATGACCTGTAGATAATATTAACAGTAACCGGAAACATTTTGCAGAATGTACAAGTATTTATATTTGGTATGCGTGTGGCAGCATGCTTATCAATATGTTCCAAAACGCCGTGCATATAAACGGCATTTTCCGGTGCTCATACTTGGGGTTCTATTGGTAATAAAAGGGTAAGGGCAAGTGCTTTGGTTATCCCTTGGGCTAGGGACCATTTGTATAACCAACACAAGGATCGTTTTAGTGTCACAATCCTACAATACCGGAACAAAGTACGAATATTACACACTTCTTTCTGCTTAGGCAAATGGAGCAAATCCGCTGTTTCTTGTTTTTGCGCTTCATGTGGGCTACGGTGGGCTTGATGGGACTTATGGCGGCACAGTTATTTCACTTTGTGTTCCTCGGAAAACCCCAAAAAAGTGTTTTTCACTTTATTTTCGCTGTCAGCAGTGGACCGTAACTCTGCGGAGGATTCCAAGACGCGTATGCCCAGAAAATGGTAGAAATTTTTACGATATATTCCAAACATACTTACCTCTAACAACACTGAAAATATTCCTGATATCTTCATCCAATTCCCAGAGGCAAAAATTGAAAGCTACATTACACGTATGTACACGTAAAATATGCCCGTAAAAATGAAATATCTTGATTGGTGACGGGTATATCAGCAATAAATCAGACCGGTGTACTCGTAAATGAATGAATGACTAAATGATACATTTGGGTAAATTCGTAGGGGATCCCTGACAAAGCTTCCCAAAAAACGTTTATCTCCACTTACTCGCCGTCAACAGCGGATCAAAATCCAGTCGCGGATTGTAAGAAGGCTATACACGGCAATATTAACAACATAATTTTTACGTCTGCAATCTTTCGATATATTCCTAAGATTTCGATCTATATAAACCTTGAAAAATTTCTGGATATCTCTACTCGTTTTCGAGATACAGAGGTTCAATGTTATCCTATTTGTCGTTGTAAAATGCACACGCAAAATGCGGTTGAGGCGAAAACGTAGTGTATAAAGAGACGAAGCACGGGAAAATATGATGCAGAACGTCTCCATTATGATCAGAAGGGTACTGTAGTAATGAAGCAGAGTTAAAACTTTGCACCCATAAAATCCGATCTGAGGTGCAAAACTAGTTTAGCGTCATTCATTTTCATGTAAGTAAACTATCAAAATCTTACTGATGCATGAAGTTCTTTTCATATGATTGAAACGCCCTGCTGTGCCAAGAAAAATAACGAAACCAGTGGAAAAATGCTCCTATCGGAGCACAAAAATGGCCAGTATGCTCTTCTTTATGAAAAGACTGACAGAAAAGTGGGATACCAGATGCCTCATTTCACTTTCCTCAGTACATTTAAAAATGTGTTCAAAAATTAATAGCATGCAAACATATTCGCGCTGCTTTTTTGTGCTGAGAGAGAAGGAAACATTGGCAGCAGGTAAGAGACTGAGAAGTCGAACACTACTGGCCATTAAAATTGCTACACCACGAAGATGACATGCTACAGACGCGAAATTTAGCCGACAGGAAGAAAATGCTGTGACATGCAAATGATTAGCTTTTCAGAGCATTCACACAAGGTTGGCGCCGGTGGCGACACCTCCAACGTGCTGACATGAGTAAAGTTTCCAACCGATTTCTCACACACAAACAGCAGTTGACCGGCGATGCCTGGTGAAACGTTGTTGTGACGCCTCGTGTAAGGAGGAGAAATGCGTACCATCACGTTTCCGACTTAATAAAGGTCGGATTGTAGACTATCGCGATTGCGGATTATCGAATCGCGACATTGCTGCTCGCATTGGTCGAGATCCAGTGACTGTTGGCAGAATATGGAATTGGTGGGTTCAGGAGGGTAATACGGAACGCCGTGCTGGATCCTAACGGCCTCGTATCACAAGCAGTCGAGATGACAGGCATCTAATCCGACAACAACCATCTGCACGAAAAGTTCGACGACATTTGCAGCAGCATGTACTATCCGCTCGGAGATCACGGCTGCAGTTACCCTTGACGCTGCATCACGGACAGGAGCGCTTGCGATGGTGTACTCAACGACGAACCTGGGTGCACGAATGGCGAAACGTCATTTTTGCGGATGAATCCGGGTTCTGTTTACAGCATCATGATCGTCGCATTCGTGTTTGGCGACATCGCGGTGAACGCATATTGGATACGTGTATTCGTCATCGCCATACTGGCGCATCACCCGGCATGATGATATTAGGTGCCATTGGTTACACGTCTCGGTCACCTCTTGTTCGCACTGACGGCACTTTGAACAGTGGACGTTACATTTCAGACGTGCTACGAACCGCGGCTCTACTCTTCATTCGATCCCTGCCAAACCCTACATTTCAGCAGGATAATGCACGACCGCATGCTGCAGGTCCTGTACGGGCCTTTCTGGATACAGAAAATGTTCGACTGCTGCCCTGGCCAGCACTTTCTACAGATCTCTCACGAATGGAAAACATCTGGTCAATGGTGGCCGAGCAACTGGCTCGTCACAATACGCTAGTCAATACTCTTGATGAACTGTGGTATCGTGTTGAAGCTGCATGGGCAGCTGTACCAGTACAGCCATCCAAGCTCTGTTTGACTCAATGCCCAGGCGTATCAAGGCCATTATTACGGCCAGAGGTGGTTGTTCTGGGTACTGATTTCTCAGGATCTATGCACCCAAATTGCGTGAAAGTGTAGTCACATGTCAGTTCTAGTATAATATATTTGTCCAACGAATACCCGTTTATCTTCTGGATTTCTTTTTGGTGTAGCAATTTTAATGGCCTGTAGTGTAAATACTGAAAGGTAGTTGTGGTAGAGAAAGAAAGAAGGAGACAATAGCAGTGTGCGAGAAAGAGAGATGCACAGTGGCAGTGGAACGTAGTAGTCAGTGAGAGAACAGTGCTAGCAAAAGAGCGAGAGAGGCAGTGCCGGTGGGAGAAGAATGAAGAGAAGGAGAAAGTGGAATTGGGTGAGAGTCAGTGATTATGCGTGAAGGAGTTTAAGACAACGACAACGAGGAAGATAGAGACAATGAGATTGAGGAGAGACAGCAGTAGCGGAAACAATGAATGACACAGTAGCAGTAAGAGAGAACAAGAGGCAGAAAGTGAAAGTGAGAGGAGGCAGCAGTAGTAGGACAGAACGAAGGAGACTGTAGATGTGAGACAGGACACAGTGACAACTGGGGAGCCATAGAGAGGTAATGACAATGAGTTGGGCTGAATTAATGAGTGTGATTGGCCAATTGGGAGTGGATGGGCATGAGAGATAGCGATGGACTAGTGCATGTGATCGAATTATAGTTAGGGCAGCTTGTGCGAGCGAGAGGTTGATTTCATGTTAAAAAGAGAGCTAATACGTTCGCATGACAATATTTTTGTGAAAATTTTAAGGCGATTCGGAAGGTAGGATGAGGCAGCTGCTATGTCACTTTTCACTTGTGAAGTGTTATTTGAAAAAAAAATGCTCATACATTGTTAATGTTTACAAGACTTAAAAATGTTTCAAAAATTGGCAACGTGCTTTAAATATTCAGAAATGCAAAAATGTGCACTTCGTAGAACGTAAAAAGACATTACCGCATGACTTCAATAACAGTCACACTTTGACTTAGTCAGCTCATAAAAATGTCTGGGACTATGAATTTTTGACGATATGCTGTGAAATGATCACACAGGCTTAGTCGTAGATAAAGCGGGCGGTAGGGTTCGGTACATTAGTAGAATACTCGGAAAATGCAATCAGAGTAAGATAGAGATTGATTATAAAACATTCATATGACTTCTCCCAGATTATTGCTCAAGTGTATGGCGCCCATACAAGACAGAATTGACAGGGGCCGCTGAACATGTGCAGAAATTTAATATCATGTTCACAGGCATTACTGGCTGAAGTAAGAACGGCACTGAAACGACGGACGCTTGAGGAGTGATGTATACTGTACTACAAGAGTCTACTTACAAAGATCAAGAACCACAGTTGAGTGAGGAATTTAAGAATGTGCTACAGGGCCCTGCTTATCGCTCTCGTAGGGCCCAGAGAGACAGGTTTACGGTAATTACAGTCTGTAAAGGATAACCGAAGCACTGGTTCTTTCCGCTCCAGACACGCATATGGAACGGGACGACAAATCTAAAGCGTGGCAAAATGGATGGATCTGCTGCAATGCATTTCACAGTGGTTGGTAGGGTATGGGTGGAAAAGCAGATATTTCAAAATGGAGGAATGGCCAGATTGCAGAGTATAGGGAAGGCGTTCGCAGTGGCTTGGTGCGCTTTTAAATTAGAATAGTTAATTCCAGTCCACGTGGTACACACGCCTACTTTCAAAATCATCTCACTTAATCATGGATGTCATCAGCGACATTATCATCTTCAAGAATTATGTCTTTTGCTTCGCTCCGCCTCTCAGATGGTCATGCTTCGCTTTAAAAGATTTTTCTTTCTTGTTGGATTATATAGTATTGTTGGGTTATATAGTATTGAACCTACAGTTATCCTATTGTTAGACACACGTTGGACACAGTGTTTCCAGTATAGTCTGTGTTTTTCAGTTATAGTGAAGGGGTACAGTACCGCCCGACATTGAAAATAGGTACAACATTCTTCATTATTCTTGTCAGAACAACATATTTTTTGTAATAATAACTCAATTTCAATTAATACACCGAAGCCGGATACCAGTGTAGGAACGAATGACAATTTATTTATTTAATTGATCACATGTGCACTCCCACAAAATAAATCCCTACATCCAATTTGGTGAGATCTGTGAACTGAATGAATGTATGGTCGTCTGCTAACCGCAGATAGTGAATGTGAATATATGATCACCATTAAGACGCTCCTTTGGTCACCTTTGTTGGAACCAAAGAGATAAAATTTACCGGAGCTTTGAGTGCCTGAAATGTGGCTGACCAATACGGTAACAAGGTGCTCCCCCACTTCAGCAGAGGTGCGAGATGACCTGGAGAACGGCCATGTTATCAGCACTCTGCCGCTGGATCTTGTGTTGGTAAGACCTGTTTTAGGTGTGCTCCGTAAAGACAAAAGAGTGGAGACATGGTATGTATGTGAAATACTTAAGAGTAGTTTGAATAATAATTTCTCTATTTCAGGAACTTTTGTGGGGAGAATTAAATGTCAGGCAGGTAATATTAAGGGGATCGTAGTAATCTTCGAAAGTGACCAGCGGTCACAATGAAACCACGTGTAGCAATAAGTTGAAATACTTCCGAGTACTTAAGTCAAGCTGAATTACTAGCGTGTGTACTATAAGTTGAAATATTTAAGAAATGGCGTGTGCAGGACTTGAAATTAGAGACGAGTACTTCCACGTGGTGAGTACTGTGTGAGTCTCAATCTGTGTATGAGACAAAGGATAAAGAGAAGTACTCGTCCATGGTATCAGTTGAGGACTCGCGTGTGTGATGAATATGTTCTTAATATTACTTTGCGTGTTATGTTTCCGTGTGACGCTTGATTCAAACTATAATACTCTGAGAGAGAAGCAAGGTGAGTCACCGTCTATCCAGCAACGCCACTTGGCTTGCACTGCACAGGAAGACGTGCATATATCCTCCAGAGTTCATAGTAGGAAAGAAAAGTTACGAAGTGGGTCAGTGTCGTGTGAAACTGGGATAAATACTAATTGAAGTGGGAAAGCTGAAAGTGATGTGATTATAACGTTGTGACTATTCTTTGTATTGTGTGTTGCCAGTGTGATGTATTTCATGAAATTTAAGTATGTGTGGTTGGCATGGGAGAGAAACAAGATAGTTTCAGAGGCAGTGGGTTATGCATGTTCCTTTTTGTACCACTCGGTCTGGAGGAAATTTTCGTGATGGTGGGTGTGAGAGTTGAAGTGTGAGATATAGCAAAAGATCCACTATCCTATCCAGAAAGTGCACTGTAGCGTTAAATAATTACGAGACCATCAGATAGAGAATCACCAATGTAAAGCCATGCCCACTGGGCGGAATTTATCATGTGTTATTGTTGTAGGTTACAGAATTTGTGTGTTTAGGTTATAGAATTTATCGGAATAAAAAAAGATAGTGAAAAGAAAAAGATTGGTGGCCTTTTCCTTCGAATTGTATGTTGTCATGATATCCAAGAATTTATAAGGTGTTCGCATTCATATTCAGTGCGATGGCCACGTGTTGATCAAATCCGTTAAATAAGAAAGAAAATGTGGTATTGCCAGTGTGTAGTGAACAGTCAGAGTTGTGTAAATTACTAATAGTCAGATGTGCGTTTCCGTTTACGTTGCCTAATATTCATACAGGAGAATAACTTGTAACTTAATTGTGAGTACTAGAGCTCATGTTACTGGATAAATAAGAATGAGACCACTCGCTTGGCAGACCACTCATCTTGCATGCCTGACTGCTTGATGCCACAGTATGAGCAAGGCATGTGGGTGCCTCTCATAATTTCGACCCTGCCAGGATTGTGCTGTTAGGGTTTGCTGTTAAGATTTTTTTTGATTGGATTTGTTAATATTTTTATGTATATTGTGATAGCGCTACGAAGTAAAATATTTTGCTTGCAATTTCTTTCTGGATTGGTGAGTATCTTTTTTTTATGTAATTCATTGCTACGTCGTCCAAGGTTGGAAGATCGTTGTATAATTTTTTTTTGCATAATATCCGTGGTAACTAGGTAGCAGTCGAAAAGTGTAGTCACCATGGAGGAGAGTTATTCTGGGGTAAATGTAGCAGGCGGCATAGTGGAGCAGGAAGTTATTGTCGACCTTGGGTTAATGAGTGAGGATTCAGAAGTGGCTGAATTGGTAAGCGGACCGCGTCTAGGCGATCCGTTAGGCGGCGGGCTTAGTCCACAATCGGGCGAGCCGGGACTAGGTCAGGTATGCAGTGAAAGTGTAGCTACCCTTAGCGAAGCTACGGTTTCTCAGGCGAACGAGGTGAGCGCACCGAAAGTAGCAAATGACAATGTGCTACTGCAGTTTTTACAGAGGATGGATAGAGACAATAAGGAAAGATTGGAAGCGATGAATAGAGATAATAAGTAGTGCGAATAAGGAAAGGTTGGAAGCGATGGATAAAGATAATAAAGAAAGATTGGAGGCGATGGATGAAGATAATAAGGAAACATTGGAAGTGAATAACGGAAGATTGGAAACGATGGATAAAGATAGTAAGGAAAGATTGGAGGCAATGGATAAGGGAAATAAAGAGGCAATGAGGAAGCTACACACAGTTATCGATGAGCGTCTGTCCGCAGTTAATAATCGGTTAGGTGAGGGGAAGAAGAATCTGTGTGCGTTGAAGCAAGTATGTGACGCCATGAAAGAAAAAGCCAATAATTTGGAGGTACGAATAATTGCAATAGAGAGTGATATTACAGAACATAGGGATGTGTTGGCGGATGAGCGAATCAAAGAGGTAGTGGAGGACTTACTTGCAGATAAACAAGGGGCATTAGACAGCGTGGAAGCTCAAGTCACCTGGCACGAAGTGGCGCTAAATAAACACAGGGATGAAGTTGCGGAGGTAGTGGTCAGAATGAATACGATTAGCGCAGATGTAGAAAAGATCAGTATAAGAGGCGAACAGGCCCTGACAGTACGCAGCGAGAGGTTTATGACGACCAGGAGGAGATACAATCACTATTACAGTTTAAAGAGGCACAATTAGAAATAAATAGGAAACATCGGGAAGAACTAGCACAGTTGCAATTAGCGTGCAGTAGCGAAGGTGAAAACCACCAGGTAGATTGCAGAGGGAGAGTGAGATAAATTCAAAAAACGAAAATAGGCAGAAAGAGGAAGACGAACTCAGAGAGTTAGAAGAACGGTTGTGTCGGATAAAACAGGTGGCAAACCCAACTGGGTATAGTCCAAGGTCAGAAAACATAAATGCGGAAGAAGAATGTAGGAGGAACTTCGTGTCGGTACAAACGTACACTTGTTTTCCGGATCCAGATAACTACCAACATCCACGCCTGTGGCTGTCTCAATTTCAAGATTCATTACCTTCATCGTGGGGACCGCTCCTCAAAATAAAGTTTGTGTGTAATCATTTGAGGGATGAGGCTAGAGCGAAAATGCAGGAAGTTATTAAAGACTGTAGTAGCTACAAGAAATTTTGTGACAAGTTTTTAAATGAATTTTAGTCGAAAAGTAAGCAGGACCAGGTTGATGATGCCAAATTGTAACGAAGGTGATGTAAGAGATCCAGTGGCGTGCTATCAGGAAATGCTGAGACGAAATAGGTATTTGGGTGTGCCATACGAACCTGGGGAGCTCATTAGGATCTGTATAACGAAGTTGCCAGTGACATTGCACAGAGATATGGCGATAGCAGGCAGAGGCTTAGACGATTCTGCGTCATTTCAGCACTTGTTACAGGAACTGGGTAATGAGAGCAACATTTTGAACAGAGAAACGACTCATAGGTCAGACAGAGTCGAGGATAGGAACGGCAGAAACTATCAGAATGACAGTGCGAGGTGCCAGGGCTAGCAGTGTATTTAACACTAAATTCTTCTCGAATCTTCATATGGAAATGCCCCCCCCCCCCCTTTTCTAACTCCTACTTTTGCTGTTGCACATGGATTAAGGAGAAACGTGAACTGACAGTAATCGACCCTGCAAGTGGAATAGAAAAGAGTTTGGCACCTGCAATAATTTAATTGGATAGAAATTAAGGGAAGTTTCATTAACGTAGTGAGAAATGAAAGGGTTGCTCTACTGATTAACAGAATGAAAGTTCTGTCCAAAATAACAATTTGATTTATTATGACTAAACTCAAAATAATAAACAAAACACATGAAACATTTACAATACATCAAATTGGATACTCAAATAAATGCTGTGAAGGTGAAGTTGTACATAAACTAGATTGTGACATTTATGACCAAGTGGTATGTGGAACCAATTCCTTGCAACTCAAATCTTAAAAGAAACACCCAGCCAACTCAACATTAATTGCTGCTACGGTAGTGATAACTCAGACAATGAACACCGAAGACAGAACAAAGTTAAAAAAGACGAACAGGCGCGCTCTGCTGAGCTCTGATTATCACAGTGCAAATTCCCTAATCTGCCGGTGCTGTGAACATACATTACCAAGCTGTCTTCTTAACTGCAAGGACACGACCTGGCGTACCGGAAACGATGGCTGGTTGCTTCGACATCCTGTCGTGGTGATGATAATCTCGCGAGTATAGCCTGAAACAAATTGTCCTCGTCTGATTGTTCCAGACTAAAGATTTCCTATCAATACAAATGCGCAGCTGAGGGAGACGAAGAAGGCTCGTCACACAATCAATGACGGTACAGTGATTGATTTTAACAAGCGAAGTCACACAGTAACTCCGATAAAGTCAACTTGAGCCAAAACTGCCCAAGACAGACAACATAGGCCGCTTGTACGCAGAACGCTCAATAGCCAACTGTACTCAGAAAGTTACGTTGAAGTCGAAACTTCAGCAACTTCGTTAAACAGTTACAATCAAACAAAAGTATATTAGACAGCCAACGGAAGGCAGGCTGTCCAGAGCAGAGGGAGCTCAGTCTTGTAACCTACTCCGACTGAAAGGCGAGCGTCGACTCCCACAAGAGCACCCATACAAACCGAACACATAACATTCCCGCCCCCACGACAGTGGCCGTGGTTAAACGTTCCAATTAGCAACTGGAAAACCGGCGGAAAATTCCACTCTATTGCCGAAGCACTACCATTCCACCAATGGAGATTCTTGGCGCCAATTTCTGCGCCGATTTTGCTACGTCACGGAGCTATGTCCTGAGAAAGCCAATAACAACTACGGTTTGGCAGAAAACGCGGTAATTTTCCCGCCAAGACTGCCTGGGGACACAAGTCATTCCCACGCCTCGCTGGTAGCCGGCCAGAAAGTGTTTTCGCTAAGTTTCTACGAAGTAACGGAAATTCTAGCCCAGCCGCTCCTTCAGGCCCCTGTAGGCGCGTCTCCGCCGCTCTACTGACAATGTCGGCGTCTGGAAAGCATTCACTCGACTCCCTCACACCCGTCGGCTTAACCCTTCCAAGATCAGCAGAGCCCGCCTGTCACCAGACCACCCAGGTGACGAGAGACGATGCGTGGTAAGTCCGGGTGTTAAGGAATAGCGACTTTTCACCGCATGCAATTAGAGAGGAACATCGAATTACTCAGACTAAGATAGAAATATGAGAGGGGGCTTCTGCCACCTCTCGACAGGAGAGCATGGAATCAGAGGAATGACGGAAATGGAAAATGGCGAGGAAATAGGGGACAGAATTCATGGGGATATCGACCGTCAAACCGGGAAAATAGAAGATGGGACAGAGATTGAAGAAGAAGGCAAAATGAAAATGATGGGTGAAGAGAGGATAGGCAGTCATTGGGTTCACAACAGAACAATCACTGTGACAATGACGGAGGGACAAGAAGGTGACTACATGATAGACGGGTACAATCTGGGACTATTAATGATGTAAATATTAGGTATATCGATTACGAAAAACTAAGGGAGAATCTGTTAGAGGAGGTAGGAGATGTGGGGAGTGAAGTCCACCCAATAATTAGCGTAGAAATAAATAATATAATCGTACCTTGTGTCATCGACACAGGCAGTGTAATGAGTGTTTTGAGGGAAGATGTGTTTAAGTGTTGTAGTCTTACAAAACCATGGCCAACGTTGCCATTGCAAAGGACAACAGTGAGAGGGGCACTTACAGGAAAGGGAATTGAAGTGAAGTTACAAGCGCAGGTAGGCTTTGTGTGCCAGGTGAAGAGGTTTAGTGAAGTGTTCATGATTGTGTCGTCTCTAACTGTTGAAGGGATATTAGGCGTTAATTTTTTGAACCAATATAAAGCAGTCATTATAACATGAGAAATGGTTCTATGGAGTTGAAACGAGATTCGGAGGAAATTACATTAAGGTTCGACGATTGCTGGAGTGCCAAGGATAACGCACACTTAGCATTATGTCTGGTGGTAAAGTCCGATAGACAGGCACAGAATACGGGGTTCAAACAAGAGAAGAAGGAAATTCATAAATGTTTGGAGGAGGAGATCAGGGAGTTGGTAGATTTTCCGCGATCAGGAAAGCAGAGGCACACAGAAATTGTCAAGATTGCGATAGAGCGTATTAAGAAGGCAGCTAAGGATAGGCAGGAGAAGCAGAAACGAAAGATCCGTAAGATCGAATTAGCAGTAGGAGACAAGGTTCTAATTAAAACTCGTCGATTATCAAAGAAGCACAGATTCCTAACTAGCAAATTCTTTACTGTGTGTAGTGGACCATTCAGAGTGAGGCGGATTGTCCATGAAAATGCTGTACTGATTGAGACGATCAAGGGAAAACAATCTCGTGGGCTTCATGAGATTTCTAACATCAAATTATGGAAAAGTTAAGGCTAGATCAAAAGTAGGCAAGTTATGGTAGATAGTCAGTGTATTTATTTGTGGTGTGTAACGTTGTGCAGGGTCAAATCGAACATAAGAATTTTCAGGCGGGATGTCAGGAAGTATGACGGAATAGACTGCTCGAATGAGTCATGAACAGGAGTCGACTGAGTGGTGTATGTACGTATTTTTTGTCATATGAATAAGGATAAAGCAGAAACGACGTGATGATTAATGAGTGGATAAAGATGGTAGATAGAGAGAGAAGCGATGTGATAAATAGTAGTGGATAAAGGTGATATTTAAGGAGAGAAGCGACGTGAAGCAGTGTGATTAATAAAGAGAGATTCGACGTGATGAAACAGTGGTAAATGAAGGTGAGTAGAATTAATAATGTGGAGATGTCTTAGATGTATGTTACAGAGAGGCCTGGGTATGCTGCAGTCGAGACTGAAGGCGAAGGAACATCAGGAAATGATGGAGTAATGGATGGACGAAGAGCCGAAATACGAATGAAGAGATGAGGTCAACTGCACAACGTGAAGGGACATAAAGGGAGTATGAGATCCAGATGGTAAACGTTGTGGAATAATGACGTAAGATGTAATATAAGTGTAAATCTAATTCTTACCATAATATTTGCAATATGACAAAAATAATTTTTGTTGTTGTTGAAGCCTGGTACCAGTATAACTACTCAAAACGGTACCAACAATGTGTACAGTTATTTTTCAGGATGAATAATTTGTGTATTTTTTGTTCTTAGATGAAATGTCGCAATTCTAAGTTGATATTTAGCAGGATGAATTATCGGTAAAGTGAATGCAGAGGTAAGCCGATGGAGAGAGGTGCCAGAGTGAAAGGACGTAATCCGAGACTGGAATGCTATCTCCGAAACAACTCCATGTGTTATGTGGTTGAGTATAAGGGAGCAAAGGTATGGTATGTTGACGTGAGTGTGGTGGTGTTAAGGTTAGCTGACTTCTAGACCTATTCTGTTAGTGTATTAATGGATTGCATGAAAAGGAAAATGTGGTGTCTGTTGAGTGAGAGTCGAAGAGTCCTGTAAAGGGGATGCTACCGATCCATAACTAAAACATTATTGTGCTTTATTGTTTGATTTGGATGAACCTCGATGGCAGGTCAGGATATGACGTAATGTGGATGGTACATACATGTCCTAGAAATGTTGTTATATATAATAAAAGGTAAAATATGTAAAGAGATACTAATTTCTGTCTGTCACAAGCATAAAGGTGCAATGTATGTTGTGGATTTAGAGTCATCAGTTTCTAAAATGTTTATTGTGTTAGGATGTTAAAGAAGTTTACTATTTAACATTATTGGTAGGTAATCGTGAGCTGTATAGATTGTTTCTTATTTTTTTGTTAGAACACTTTCTTAGGGGTATTAATTTCAGTCTGTCACAAGTACAAAGGTGCGTTGTATATTGTAGTTTTAGAATCAACAATTTCTAATATGTTCACTGTGATGTTAAAGTAGTTTACTATTTGGTATTGTAATTATGAGCTGTATAGATTGTTTCTTATTCCTTTTTTTTGAACACTTTCATGTTTTGTATGAGGGACGACAGGTAAAATCAGTAGCACAAGTGTGGGCTGTATATAGAAAAGGGATAAATGTTGATGTTGTATGTGTAGAAAACTAGGGTGTGTGATTTTATGTTTTTTAGAAGAAAGATTCTTTTATTACCAATCTATCTAATAGATTATACAGGTAATCAATGAGTATTTAAATACTGAAAGAATATCCTTTTGTCTGTAATGTTGCGAGATGCACAGAAGGGTCTGAATGATTGGGTGTCATAGCGCTGAGGTGCCCACGCAGAACGCGCCCATGCCTACATAAAAATAAAGGAGGCCACGCTGACGTCGCCATGGCAGAGGCGACAGAGCCATGGCGCTCCCCACTCCACTGTCGGTCGGGGTACACTCCACGTGCCCGCTACAACGGGTCAACGGCCTAGGGCGACACGCACCTGCAACAGACCATTCATAAGTTGCGCCACCCTTACGACTGGAGACAGTATCCCGCGGAGGCAACAGTGGGTGGTTTTTCTGCTCAACGCTCGCGCGGCGGCGGTGCGACGGCAGAATGAACGACCCCTGGCAGAGTCTGGTGGGCATTTTTTAACAGCAACTATTAACTAGTACTGGACTGTGGAGCCGTGAAACAAGATGACTGCTCGTGTGTCTCAATAAGTTGGAAAGTGAAGGACTGGTGTTTCCATGGTATGACTGGTGGAAAAGATTTTGTCTTTAGCAGACAGGACGATTGTTTTGTTTTATCTTGACCACTGATCAGTGGGATCAATAAACTTTTGGCAGTGACTTGTTAAGTGTGCTTTGTAAATTGCAAGTGGGACGCTTGTTATACTTAAAGAGGACAGTTGTCGTATGGTGACTAAGAATTGTCTGAATGCAAGAAACTAAAGTGGGACATTGACATTTGCATTTGTAGTAGGAGACATTTCTTTAATTGGTGCGGGAATAAGTGCTGTTTGTTGGAACTTACGACTTTTAATTACACCATGAACTGAAAGGACATAACCGTGGGTAATAGTAGTTGTAGGGCCATATCTGGACGACCACATTTGTGTGGATGGTACTCTGAGAGTGACTATGACATTTGTGTTTAATGTGAGATACACTTTACTGTTCAGTGCGTATTCAAAACGCCGATTTGAGTAACTTAAAGACTTTCGTCAGGGTAACCATGGGAGAGCTTTGACACCGAGACAGTGTTTCTGGGAAAACTATCAGCAACTTTTTGACCCGAAGAAAATCACAGAATTAAATGATTCCGTGTGACTCGCAAGGCATGGAATAATGTTCAAATGGTTCAAATGGCTCTGAGCACTATGGGACTCAACTGCTGTGGTCATCAGTCCCCTAGAACTTAGAACTACTTAAACCTAAGTAACCTAAGGACATCACACACATCCATGCCCGAGGCAGGATTCGAACCTGCGACCGTAGCAGTCGCACGGTTCCGGACTGCGCGCCTTGAACCGCGAGACCACCGCGGCCGGCAGGGAATAATGTATTTGTATTTGTAACTGTGTACATTTTTTGTGTTTGATTCCTGAAGGAACAGCAAGTGTTTTTTTGTTTGTTCTGGGTTATCAAGTTCACGTAGCATGTTTATTAGAATATTTGGTACAAGGATGCTTTAATTATTAACCAGTGACGTAATACTAACGTAGCAGCTCTTGTTGCATTGGTCAGTAAGGTTGTCACAGGGGACAAGAGTTTGCATTGCACAACAAATATCGGAATTAACTGATGCATTTTGATGTCTTGGACAGTAATAATCTTGTTGGTGTGTTGACTGAAGCTACTTATTTTCATTATCACAGTGGTGATATTTCACATTGAAGTGTAATGGAGGCTAATCGAAACGCAAGTTCTTGTCGTCTAAATATGTAACAACAGAGAAATGAGCAGTAGAGTAAAATACGAGAGTTACTGGTGGATTCAAACACTTATTGCTAATTATTTCCTCCGTGTATTGATCAAAGTTGATGGACTGACTAGCTCAGCAGCAGGTATTTGTACTGGTGGACAAGGATAAACTCACAGTCGAGTAGTGGTGGCAATTGCTTGAGTGATGATAGTTAATGAGGTATGACATGATGTCTTAGACTATATTACATAACCAGTAGGTAACTTCTGGTATATTTCGTTGTTGTTTTTATTCTCAGTTTAATTTCTCGGTAGGTTTGACGTACATTTTAGAGTAATGAAATGGAGCCTGACATTCTACATGTAACTAGTGTACGCAATTTTTTTCTTCTGTTGATTTTATTTTGTATTTAGACATTGTCATGTAAAGATTACTACAACGCACTTTATGAATGTCAGGTTACTTGCTCTGTGTTTGGATGGTGAGCTGTTTAAAATTACATGAGTACAATTAGTATTTCTTTCATTTGCTATACAATTAGTGAAGTTTGGATTACTCCTAAAAAAATAACGGAGATCCCGGTAACTAAGCAAATTTTTATCTCACCATTATTTTTTATTTGTATGACATAATGTTTTATTTGTCATTTGGATTGTTGTAAATTTGTATGTGTACGTTACTCCGGATTGTAGAGTACAATAATGCAACAACTGTGTCAATAATTTGGTAAAGTAACAGCATTTGGTCGTCTATTTGAGGTCACCAGGGGCTAAGGTATCCTCCTGGTTATTATGATGACTTGCTACATTTGTTCTAATACAGCTTTCTTAAGAAAATGTTCGGAACTACCCTCGCATTGCAAGGATAGTACCGTGCCATTTTTTTCTGCATGGGTAGCCGGTGGTGAAAGGGTACAGTACCGCCCGACATTGAAAATAGGTACAACATTCTTCATTATTCTTGTCAGAACAACATATTTTTTGTAATAATAACTCAATTTCAATTAATACACCGAAGCTGGATACCAGTGTAGGAAAGAATGACAATTTATTTATTTAATTGATCACATGTGCACTCCCACAAAATAAATCCCCACATCCAATTTGGTGAGATCTGTGAAGTGAATGAATGTACGGTCATCTGCTAACCGCAGATAGTGAATGTGAATATATGATCATCTTTGAGACGCTCCTTTGGTCACCTTTGTTGGAACCAAAGAGATGAAATTTACCGGAGCTTTGAGCGCCTGAAATGCAGCTGACCAATACGGCAACAAGGTGCTCCCCCACTTCGGCAGAGGTGCGAGATAACCTGAAGAACGGCCATGTTTTCGGCACCCTGCCACTGGATCTTGTGTTGGTAAGACCTGTTTTAGGTGTGCTCCGTAAAGACAAAAGAGTGGAGACATGGTATGTATGTGAAATACTTAAGAGTAGTTTGAATAATAATTTCTCTATTTCAGGAACTTTTGTGGGGAGAATTAAATGTCAGGCAGGTAATATTAAGGGGATCGTAGTAATCTTCGAAAGTGACCAGCGGTCACAATGAAACCACGTGTAGCAATAAGTTGAAATACTTCCGAGTACTTAAGTCAAGCTGAATTACTAGCGTGTGTACTATAAGTTGAAATATTTAAGAAATGGCGTGTGCAGGACTTGAAATTAGAGACGAGTACTTCCACGTGGTGAGTACTGTGTGAGTCTCAATCTGTGTATGAGACAAAGGATAAAGAGAAGTACTCGTCCATGGTATCAGTTGAGGACTCGCGTGTGTGATGAATATGTTCTTAATATTACTTTGCGTGTTATGTTTCCGTGTGACGCTTGATTCAAACTATAATACTCTGAGAGAGAAGTAAGGTTAGTCAGCCGTCTATCCAGCAACGCCACTTGGCTTGCATTGCACAGGAAGACGTGCATATATCCTCCAGAGTTCATAGTAGGAAAGAAAAGTTACGAAGTGGGTCAGTGTCGTGTGAAACTGGGATAAATACTAATTGAAGTGGGAAAGCTGAAAGTGATGTGATTATAACGTTGTGACTATTCTTTGTATTGTGTGTTGCCAGTGTGATGTATTTCATGAAATTTAAGTATGTGTGGTTGGCATGGGAGAGAAACAAGATAGTTTCAGAGGCAGTGGGTTATGCATGTTCCTTTTTGTACCACTCGGTCTGGAGGAAATTTTCGTGATGGTGGGTGTGAGAGTTGAAGTGTGAGATATAGCAAAAGATCCACCATCCTATCCAGAAAGTGCACTGTAGCGTTAAATAATTACGAGACCATCAGATAGAGAATCACCAATGTAAAGCCATGCCCACTGGGCGGAATTTATCATGTGTTATTGTTGTAGGTTACAGAATTTGTGTGTTTAGGTTATAGAATTTATCGGAATAAAAAAAGATAGTGAAAAGAAAAAGATTAGTGACCTTTTCCTTCGAATTGTATGTTGTCATGATATCCAAGCATTTATAAAGTGTGCGCCATTCATATTCAGTGCGATGGCTACGTGTTGATCAAATCCGTTAAATAAGAAAGAAAGTGTGGTATTGCCAGTGCGTAGTGAACAGTCAGAGTTGTGTAAATTACTAATAGTTAGATGTGAGTTTCCGTTTCTGTTGCCTAATATTCATACAGGAGAATAGTTTGTAACTTAATTGTGAGTACTAGTGCTCATGCTACTGGATAAATAAGAATGAGTCCACTCGCTTGGCAGACCACTCATCTTGCAGGCCTGACTGCTTGATGCCAGAGTATGAGCAAGGCATGTGGGTGCCTCTCAATAGTTGCCGTGAGTTCTGTGTTTAATTTTCTTCTTTAGTGTTCCTTTTATGGACCAGTAATGAATATTCTAATACAAAAGGAGAAACTTCTTGTCTGACAACTTTATTTTTCGTAATTTATCGGATATTAGGATCCGACACTAGCCGCCTTATAGCAGCTAAGGAAAGGTTATTACTTTGTAAAGTTTAATTAACGTTTCTTTCCATCCGTTATTTTTTAATGTACGTTGTATGGTTACACAGAAGTGTCTAAATCTGCTCACTTTGAGCTCCACGCCATCTGACTTGGAAAACATGAAGATAGTTATACTTTCTTACTTATTCAATTACACTGAAGAGCCAAAGAAATTGGTAGACCTGCGAAATATCATGTAAGACCCCGCGAGCACGCGGAAGTGCAGCAACTCGACGTAGCATGGACTCGGCTAATGTCTCAAGTAGTGCTGGAAGGAATTTAAACCATGAATCCTGTAGGGCTGTCCATAAAAGCATAAGAGTACGAGGGGGTGGATATCTCGTCTGAACAACGCGTTGGAAGGCACGACAGATATGCTCAATAATGTTTATGTCTAGGGAATTTAGTGGCCAGCGGAGGTGTCTAAACTCATAAGAGTGTTCCTGAAACCACTCTGTAGCAATTCTAGACGTGTGAGGTGTCGCATTGTCCTGCTGAAATTGCCGAAGTCCGTCCGAATGCGCAGTGGACATGATTGGATGCAGGTGATCAGGTAGGATGCTTACGTACGTAACACCTGTCAGAGTCGTATCTAGGCGTATCAAGGGTCCCATGTCACTCCAACTACGCCCCCCCTCCACACCATTACATAGCGTCCACGAGCTGCTACAATAGCAGGTTATCAAGATTTAAATACGTCTGAAAGTGCTGTTGTAGTGGGCGCACGAGCGATGGGACGCAGCATCTCCAAAGTAATGATGAAATGGGTACTTTCCCGTACGACCATTTCAAGAGTGTACCGTGAATATCAGTACTACTACTGACATTCAGGGTCTGTGGATTCATGAGGTCGTCCCCATGACCGACACGTCCATGTGCTCGATACAATTTGAAACAGTGCTCGTCCGACCAGGCTAAATGTTTCCAGTCATCAACAGTCCAATATCGGTGTTGAGGAGCCCAGGCAAAGTGTAAAGCTTTGTGTCGTGCAGTTATCAAGGGTACACAAGGTGGGTCTTCGGCTACGAAAGCCCACATCGATGGTGTTTCGTTGAATGGTTCGCACGCTGACACATGTTGATGGCCTAGATCTGAAATCTGCAGCAACTTGCGGAAAGGTTGCACTTCTGTCACGTTCAACGATTCTCTTCAGTCGTCGTTGGTCTCGTTTTTCCAGGATTTTTATTTTCGGTCGCAGCGATGGCGGAGATTTGAAGTTTTAACGCATTCCTGATATTCACGGTACACTCGTGAAATGGTCGTACGGAAAAATACCCATTTCATCACTACTTTGGAGATGCAGTGTCCCATCACTCGTGCGCCCACTACAACAGCACTTTAAGACTCATTTAAATCTTGATAACCTGCCATTGTAGCAGTAGTAACCGATCTAGAAACTGCGCCAGGCTCTTGTTGTCTTATATAGGCGTTGCCGACTACAAAGCCGTATTCTGCCTGTTTACATATTTGAATACGCAGGCCTATACCAGTTTCTTTGGTGCTTCAGTATATTTGTCCAAATACAAGAAATTTTGCTGTTGTGTCTTCCAATACTTGAAATGACATCATTTTTATTTTGTTTATTGATGTTTTCGTTGTGTATTTGGTGGTTGTTTGAGCTACTTACATACTGCAACTTTAAACTTTCTTCAGTTTCTGCTATTATAAAATGGCAATCAACAAATAGGAGCGTCATGGAATTAAAATTCTCACTTCTTAACGTGTAGTTTGATATAATCAACCATTTATGAATGATATCGTCACTACAAGCACTGAAACGTTTAGATGCTAGTGGGCAGCCTTGGTTGGTTGGCTGATTTGGGGGAAGGGACCAAACAGAAAGGTCATCGTTCCCTGGGCAGCCCTGTCTAAGT
Organism: Schistocerca nitens; assembly: GCF_023898315.1. Classification (NCBI taxonomy): domain Eukaryota; kingdom Metazoa; phylum Arthropoda; class Insecta; order Orthoptera; family Acrididae; genus Schistocerca; species Schistocerca nitens. The sequence continues at coordinate 846,080,507 of NC_064617.1, forward strand.
CCTGGATAATTGTCGGCATATTCTGTCCCATTCCTAGCAGTAGGGAACCTCATTTAATTATTTTTGTGTAACGACTGTAATCAGATGTGATGGCACTGCTACTTCCTTTAGTTCTTTCCGCAGAATTTTCCTTTTTGCCTCGTCAACTAGCTTTTCATAAATGATAAAGAACATAGTAAGATGGTAATCTGAGGGCTCTTTTGCTTTTTCAGTTACCTGGGCCAAATTGAAAAGACAGTTATAACATGACCACGGATGCCACAGACAATAACATACACCGAGGTGTAAAGCTAGAAGGAGGAGAAATTTTGTTCGAAGGAAATGTTATTGACATATATTATTGGAACCCTTAGTAAAGAAAAAGTCATTTTATTCGGCTTTTGAGGCAGTCTGTCTAATACTGCGTCAGTTGGCTTTTGATACAATATGGAACTTCTCGTAGACGGGAGCTGGTAACCTCGGATTCTGTATATGTTGGGGGCAATCACAGGCTGCGCATTTCCCCTGGTGCAGAAATCGGCTACTGATTGGAAGTGGGATTTGCAGTCGGCTGCCCACTTCAAGCAGTGGACTGTGACGTCAGTCTCAAATACTGGAAACACATACATCTGCGGTCAGCGACCTGTGCGTCTATCGACAGTCCGCCTATCGACAGTCCGCAACTGGGGAACGCGTGTTCAAACAGAACCGCAATTCGCGAACGCGTCCTGAATTATTCGCAGCAGGCGATCTGCGCTGGAGGAGTTGGTCCGTTTCCTCGCGTGCGGCGACCGGATGCCGCACATAGGCAAGTGAAGGGTCTGCTGCCTGCAATATTGAAGAGAGCATCCGCACACACGTGCAACTACTCACACGACGGGCAAAGTCTGCGCACCCACACGCCGTTGCAGAATACTGACTTTGTGTAAAAGATCAAGAAATGCAGACGGGGGCCCTTTTTCTCGTTCAAGCTAGGCCCACATTCTAGCTCGCTGACTGGTGCAGGCTGTACGCTGGCCGTTCGATGCCACTGATGGAGGAACTTGCAAGTTCTAACTACAGTACTGATAAGCAGTTTCAAAACTCAGGAAACACTAAAACATAGGATCATCGCATTATTTTCTAAGGGCAGCTGGAACACATTTCACATCTACATCTACATCTACGTGGATACTCTGAAAATTACAATTAAGTACCTGCCAAAGGGGTCATCGAACCATCTTCACAATAATTCTCAATTCTATTGCCGGCCGCCGTGGTCTAGCGGTTCTAGGCGCTCAGTCCGGAACCGCGCGACCGCTACGGTCGCAGGTTCAAATCCTGCCTCGGGCATGGATGTTTGTGATGTCCTTAGGTTAGTTAGGTTTAAGTAGTTCTAAGTTCTAGGGGACTGATGACCACCGAAGTTAAGTCCCATAGTGCTCGGAGCCATTTGAACCATTCAATTCTATTCTCAAATAGAGCACGGAAGAAACAAACACTTGTATCTTTCAGTGCGAGCTCTGATTTTTCTTATGTTATTGTGAGGCTCGTTTCTCTCTACGTAGGTCGGCGTCAGAAAAATATTTTTGTATTCGGAGGAGAAAGTTGGTGACTCAAATCTCTTGTCAAGATTCCGTTGCAACGAAAAACACCATTGTTTTAATGATGGCCACCACAAATCCTGTACTCTATCACTGACACTCTCTCCCCTATTTCTCGATAATACAAATCGTGCTGCTCTTCTTTGAACTTTCTTGATGTACTCCGTTAATCCTATCTAGTAAGGGCCCCACGCCGCGCAGCAGTACTCCAAAAGAGGACGGACAAGCGTATTGGAGGCAGTCACTTCAGAGGACCTGTTGTATCTTCTAAGTGTTCCGCCAATCAATTATAGTTTTTGGTTCGCATTACCTACAACATTTTATATGTATTCTTTCCAATTTAAGTTGTTTGTAATTATAATTTCTACGTATTTTGTTGAATTTAGGGCCTTTTGATTGATTTATCGTGTAACAGAAGTTTAATAGATTCCTTTTAGCACTCATGATAGGTGACCTCACATTCTTCATTATTTGGCGTCAATTGCCAATTTCTGCGCCATACATAAAGCTTTTCTAAGTATTTTTACAATTTGTTTTGACCTTCTGATGAGTTTTAGTAGACGATAAACGACAGAGTCATCTGAAAACAACATAAGACGGCTGCCCATATTGTCACCTAAATAATTTATATTGAAAAAAAAAGAAACAGCAGAGGGCTTGAACATTAGCTTGGGGAACACCAGTAATCACTTCTGTTTTACTCGACGACCTTCCGCCAGTTACTAAGAACTGTGGCCTCTCTGACATGAAATCACGAATCCAGTATTATAAAAGACAATATTCCATAAGCATGCGATTTGATTTCAAGCCGGTTGTTAGGTACAGTGTGAAAAGCATTCTGGAAATCTAGAAATATGGTATCAATTGGACACCCCTTGCCAATTGCACTCAACACTTTGTGTGAGTAAAGAACTAGTTATGTTTCACTTGAATAACGTTTTCCAAATACGTGTTGATTGTGCGTCAATAGACCGTTCCCTTCGAGGTAATTCATAATGTTCGAACACAATATATGTTCCAAAATCCTGCTGCATATCAACCTTAATGATCTGGGCCTGTAATTTAGTGGATTACTCCTATTGCTTTTCATGAATATTTGTGTCACCTGTGCAACTTTCCAGTCTTTGGGTGGGGATCTTTCGTCGAGTGAGCGGTTGCACATGATGAGTAAGTATGGAGCTGTTGTATCAGCATACTTTGAAAGAAACCTATTTAGTATACAGTCTGGGTCAGCTTTTATTAAGTGATTTAAGATGCTTAAGTACTCCGTGGATATCTACTTCTAAGTTACTCATGTTGGCAGCAGTATGTCGTAGTCCAGGATACCTGCAACCGAATGAGACTTGTGCTGGCATACGCCTTCGCCAGCACACCGGTCGGCACTAGGAAATATTGTATAGCAGGCGCTGAACTAGGCGTGCCTATGACAAGAGAAGACCAAGACATACCCCCGAGGCCACGCGCCACCATCGCCACCTGGGCAGCGTGCATATAGGCGGCCGCCGCCACCGCCGACCGAGCTGTTTCAATCACTCAATCTCAGTACCTCAGTACGTCGCATCGGGACTCAGTTCGCATTGCATCTCAATACGTCGCGGTGTGCTCTGGTCTTCCACAGTGGTGGTCGTCGCCTCGCAACTTATCCAGCTGTGAGGGAGCGTAGTCAATGCATACAGGGTGTCTCAGCCAACTGTGCCACCTCAAATATCTCTGGAGAAACAATAGATATTCAAAAAAGGTTTTGACCAGCATGAACGTACGGCAGGGGCTTAGGAAACCAAATACTAAGCGAAATTTTAAAACGTAAACAAATACTATTTTCAACACAAAATTTTGTATTTTTATACACCCCCTATTATTTCGTATGCGATCAATAGCATGAAAAATCACAAAAACGTGCGTTGGTTACATCGCAAGCTGATGCTTGAAATAAATGAAGCGAGCAGCTAGCACACGTCCTGAGACTCAAGCGTGCACCTCACGCAGCCGGTAATCGTGATGTTATTGACGCACTACGTTAGTGGTGTGTTAGTGCATGGTGTGGTGTTGTATGACAACACCTTATTGGCCCGTATTTATTTGATGACACACCTAAAGAGGGATAGTTTAGCTCCTTCTTGAGCTGTACCTTACTTGAACCCGTCCCCCTCTTATAATGTATCGAACAATGCAGTATCAGAATGTTGGATGTCCTGCACATAATGTTTATTGTTGCGAAATGACAACTAGGGGTACAATTAGTGGTAACACACTTGGTTTCACGTTTCTAAATCTCATAAGTCCTGAAATATGAGGCTTGTAAAGGATGACAACGGCGTCACAGTTTCTGACGTAATGCATCACATGTAGTACTGTGGTCGGAGCAGGAGTTGCCTGCACTGGTGCCTGTATCCTGCCGTAAACATACCAATATCACCACGGCACGCTCTACCTTCAGTGTACAAGCGTCTCTTAATCTGGTCTGCTGAGCTGCTCTTATACTGTAACGTAATTCACATACGTGCCACATTAAAACCTGTTTTCTTGTGGCTTGTTACATTTACCGTCATGTAGTCGATATGCCGGCCTTCAGTAATAAAGGAAAAATAGATATTATTTTAATTTTTGGCGAATGTAACAGAAAAGCAACCGCAGCTGTGACACGGTATGCGGAACGCTACCCAGATCGGCAATGTCCGCCACGTCGAACCATTGGCAACATGTGAAAGACACCCACGGAAACTGGAAGCTGGGCTCCCACAAAACGTCGACGTACGACGCCAGCGGCTGGCAATGGAAACGAAATTGCTGTTCTGGGTGTTATACCGCACAATCCTCAGGTGGGTGCACGAGAAATTGCTCGAGGTGTAGGAATATGCCACAGTAGTGTGTGTAGAATCTTACATCAGCATCGGTTTCATCCGAACCATATCTCATTGCACCAAGAACTGTATGGGAATGACTTTGAATCCGGCATTGCATTCTGTCGTTATGCACTTCAGCAGTTGCAAGGTAATCCATTATTCCTAAAATGGTTCAAATGGCTCTGAGCACTATGGGACTTAACATCTCGGGTCATCAGTTCCCTAGAACTTAGAACTACTTAAACCTAACTAACCTAAGGACATCACACACATCCATTCCCAAAGCAGGATTCTAACCTGCGACCGTATCGGTCGCGCGCTTCCAGACTGAAGCACCTAGAACCGATCAGCCACTTCGGCCGGCACTGAAGTAACATCACATACACTGTCTACATCTACATCTACATCTACATGGTTACGTGCCTGGCAGAGGGTTCATCGAACCATTTTCATACTACTTAACTGCCATTCCACTCGCAAATGGCGCCCTGGGAAAAAGGAACCCCTAAATCTTTCCGTTCGAGCTCTGATTTCTCTTATTTTATCATGATGATAATTTCTCCCTACGTAGGTGGGTGTCAAGAAAGTATTTTCACATTCGGAAGAGAAATTTGGTGATTGAAATTTCGTAAACAGATCTCGCCGAAAAGGAAACTGCCTTTGTTTCAGTGACTGCCACCCCAACTCGGGTATCATATCAGTGACACTCTCACCCCTATTGTGCGATAACACGAAACTATTTGCTCTTCTTTGCACTTTTCGATGTCCTTCGCCAATCCTACCTGGTAAGGATCCCACACCGCGCAGCAATATTCCAGCAGAGGACGGACAAGTGTAATGTAGGCTGCCTCTTTAGTGGGTTTGTCGCATCTTCTACGTGTTCTGCCAACAAAGCGCAGTCTTTGTTTCGCTTTCCCCACAATATTCTCTATGTGACCTTTTCAATTTAAGTTGCCCGTAATTGTAAAACGTAGGTATTTAGCCGAATTGACAGCCCTTAGATTCGTGCGATTTATTGTATACCCAAAATGTAATTGATTTCTTTTAGTACCCATGTGGATAACCTCGCACTTTTCTTTGTTTAGTGTCAATCGCCACTATTCGCACCATACAGAAATTCTCTCTAGATCATTTTGTAATTGACATTGATCGTCTGATGATTTAAGCAGACGGTAAATTACAGCGTCATCTGAAATCAATCGAAGGAGGCTGCTCAGATTATCACCTAGATCATTTTTGTAAATCAGGAACTGCAGAGGGCCTGTGACAGTACCTTGCAGAACGCCAAATATCACTTCTGTTCTACTCGATGATTTACCGTCTATCACTACAGACTGTGACCTCTCTGAGAGGAAATCACGAATTCAGTCACACAACTGAGACGATACTCCATATGCACGCAATTTGATTAATAGTCACTTGTGAGGAACGGTATCAAAAGCATTCTGGAAATCTGGGAATATGGAATCGATCTGAGATCCCTTGTCGACAGCTCTCATTACTTCATGGGAATAAAGAGCCTAGCTGCGTTGCACAAGAACGATATTTTCTGAATCCGTGTTGGTTATGTATCAATAAGTCATTTTCTTAAAGGTGATTCATAATGTTCGACTACAGTATATGCTCCAAAATCCTACAGCAAATTGAGGTTAGTGTTTGGGTCTGTAATTCAATGGGTTACTCCTATTTCCTTTCTTGAATATTGGTGTGACCTGTGTTACTTTCCAGTCATTAGGAACAGACCTTTCGTCAAGTGAGCGGTTGTATATGATTGCTAAGAAAGGCGCTATTATGTCTGCATAATATGAAAGGAACCTGATTGGTATACCATCTGGACTGGAAGACTTGCCTTTCCTAAGTGATTTTAGTTGTTCCGCAACACGTAATATATCTACTTTTATCTCACTCATTCTAACAGCTGTTCTGGTTTCGAATTCTGGAATATTTACTTCGTCATCTTTTGTGAAGGAATTACGGGAAACTGTATTTAGTAACTCCGCTTTAGTGGCCCCATCATCGGTAACATTTCCATCGCTATCTCGCGGTGACGGTATTGACAGTTTTTTGTCGCTGGTGTACTTTACATATGACCAGAATCTCTTTGGGTTTTGTGTCATATTTTGAGACAATATTTCATTGTGCAAACTATTAAAAGCATCTCGCAGTGACGTCAGCACTAAATTTCGAGCTTCCGTGATTCCGTCTTGGGGATTTTGCGTTCTTCTGAATTTGGCACGCATATTCCGTTGCTTCTGCAACAGTGTTCTGGCGTATTTTGTGTACCATGATGGATCAGTCCCGTCTCTTATTAACTTATGCGTTATGAATCTAGCTATTGCTGTCGATACTGTATCTTTGAATTTGAGCCACATCTAGTCTACACTTATATAATTAGCTTGGAAGGAATGGAGACTCTCTGTTAGGAAGGCATCAAGCGAATTTTTATCTGCTGTTTTAAATACACTCCTGGAAATGGAAAAAAGAACACATTGACACCGGTGTGTCAGACCCACCATACTTGCTCCGGACACTGCGAGAGGGCTGTACAAGCAATGATCACACGCACGGCACAGCGGACACACCAGGAACCGCGGTGTTGGCCGTCGAATGGCGCTAGCTGCGCAGCATTTGTGCACCGCCGCCGTCAGTGTCAGCCAGTTTGCCGTGGCATACGGAGCTCCATCGCAGTCTTTAACACTGGTAGCATGCCGCGACAGCGTGGACGTGAACCGTATGTGCAGTTGACGGACTTGGAGCGAGGGCGTATAGTGGGCATGCGGGAGGCCGGGTGGACGTACCGCCGAATTGCTCAACACGTGGGGCGTGAGGTCTCCACAGTACATCGATGTTGTCGCCAGTGGTCGGCGGAAGGTGCACGTGCCCGTCGACCTGGGACCGGACCGCAGCGACGCACGGATGCACGCCAAGACCGTAGGATCCTACGCAGTGCCGTAGGGGACCGCACCGCCACTTCCCAGCAAATTAGGGACACTGTTGCTCCTGGGGTATCGGCGAGGACCATTCGCAACCGTCTCCATGAAGCTGGGCTACGGTCCCGCACACCGTTAGGCCGTCTTCCGCTCACGCCCCAACATCGTGCAGCCCGCCTCCAGTGGTGTCGCGACAGGCGTGAATGGCCGACGAATGGAGACGTGTCGTCTTCAGCGATGAGAGTCGCTTCTGCCTTGGTGCCAATGATGGTCGTATGCGTGTTTGGCGCCGTGCAGGTGAGCGCCACAATCAGGACTGCATACGACCGAGGCACACAGGGCCAACACCCGGCATCATGGTGTGGGGAGCGATCTCCTACACTGGCCGTACACCACTGGTGATCGTCGAGGGGACACTGAATAGTGCACGGTACATCCAAACCGTCATCGAACCCATCCTTCTACCATTCCTACACCGGCAAGGGAACTTGCTGTTCCAACAGGACAATGCACGTCCGCATGTATCCCGTGCCACCCAACGTGCTCTAGAAGGTGTAAGTCAACTACCCTGGCCAGCAAGATCTCCGGATCTGTCCCCCATTGAGCGTGTTTGGGACTGGATGAAGCGTCGTCTTACGCGGTCTGCACGTCCGGCACGAACGCTGGTCCAACTGAGGCGCCAGGTGGAAATGGCATGGCAAGCCGTTCCACAGGACTACATCCAGCATCTCTACGATCGTCTCCATGGGAGAATAGCAGCCTGCATTGCTGCGAAAGGTGGATATACACTGTACTAGTGCCGACATTGTGCATGATCTGTTGCCTGTGTCTATGTGCCTGTGGTTCTGTCAGTGTGATCATGTGATGTATCTGACCCCAGGAATGTGTCAATAAAGTTTCCCCTTCCTGGGACAATGAATTCACGGTGTTCTTATTTCAATTTCCAGGAGTGTAGATATACACTACTGGCCATTAAAATTGCTACACCAAGAGGAAATGCAGAAGATAAACGGGTATTCATTGGATAGATATATTATACTAGAACTGACGTGTGACTACATTTTCACGCAATTTGGGTATATAGATCCTGAGAAATCAGCACCCAGAACAACCACCTCTGGCCGTAATAACGGCCTTGATACGTCTGGGCATTGAGTCAAACAGAGCTTCGATGGCGTGTACAGGTACAGCTGGCCATGGAGCTTCAACACCATATCACAGTTCATCAAGAGTAGTGACTGGCGTGTGGTGACGAGCCAGTTGCTCGGCCACCATTGACCAAACGTTTTTAATTGGTGAGAGATCTGGAGAATGTGCTGGCCAGGGCAGCAGTCGAACATTTTCTGTATCCAGAAAGGCCCGTAAAGGACCTGCAACATGCGGTCGTGCATTATCCTGCTGAAATGTAGTGTTTCGTGGGGATCGAATGACGGGTAGAGCCACGGGTCGTAACACATCTGAAATGTAACGGCCACTGTTCAAAGTGCCATCATTGCGAACTAAAGGTGACCGAGACGTGTAACCAATGGCACCCCATACCATCACGCCGGGTGATACGCCAGTATGGCAATGACGCATACACGCTTCCAATGTGCGTTCACCAAACACGGATGCGACCATCATGATGCTGTAAACAGAACCTCGATTCATCCGAAAAAATGACGTTTTGCCATTCGTGCACCCAGGTTCGTCGTTGAGTATACCATCGCAGGCGCTCCTGTCTGTGATGCACCGTCAACGGTAACCGCAGCCATGGTCTCCGAGCGAATAGTCCATGCTGCTGCAAAGTCGTCGAACTGTTTGTGGAGATGGTTGTTGTCTATCAAACGTCCCCATCTGTTGACTCAGGGGTCGAGACGTGGCTGCACGATCGGTTACAGCCATGCGGATAAGATGCCTGTCATTTCGACTGCTAGTGATAAGAGGCCGTTGGGATCCAGCACGGCGTTACGCACCGATTCCATATTCTGCTAACAGTCATTGGATGTCGACCAACGCGAGGAGCAATGTCGTGATACGATAAACCGCAATCGCGATAGGCTACAATCCGACCTTCATCAAAGTCGGAAACCTGATGGTATGCATTTCTCCTCCTTACACGAGGCATCACAACAACGTTTCACCAGGCAACGCCGATCAACTGCTGTTGGTGTATGAGAAATCGGTTGGAAACTTTCCTCATGTCAGCATGTGGTAGGTATCGCCACCGGTGCCGGCCTTGTGTGAATGCTCTGAAATGCTAATCATTTACATAACAAAGTATCTTCTTCCCGTCGGTTAAATTTGGCGTCTGTAGCACGTCATCTTCGTTGGTGTAGCAATTTTAATGGCCAGTAGTGTATTTTGCGTTTATTTTTAGTGGTTTTGGTTGTCAAAGCCCGATGTTTCATTTCGAGTTCTTCTTCTATTCTGGACCGTTCATTTTTTGTCCGGTGGTGTGTGCTGAAGTGTGGTGTGTCCGGCTGAGGTCTTTTCGGCGAATACTCATTCCGGAGAGGAGGCCGCAGCCCTCCCCGGAGAGAAGAGGCGCGTTCTCGCGGGATTAAGAGGCCCGTAAACCTCTGGCGAGTGGTGTCCGGCCGAGCGCACTGGGCGTGCCGTCCACTGTGCCCGGCGTTCCACTGTGCGCGGAGGCCGGCGCCCCTGGGCGCTGCAACCCGCGCAGCTCCGCCGCCGCTGTTGACTCAGGGATAGGCCGCCTAATGGCTGTGAAATCCCCGGCGCTGCGCGGCGCCTCAATGAGATGCTAGCGCGCTGGCCCGGTTGTGCCGGCGCCGTGTCGGCGCGGCGTCACGGCGCACACAGGGTGGCGTCCCGGCCGGCCGGCGGCAGGCAGAGCGCGTCTAAAACCCGCCACGCCCCTCCACCCCGCCCCCCTGGGGCCTGCACGGGCCGCAGCCGGAATTCATTAGCGGCATTTATCCGGCCCCGCAGGGAGCCCGCGCCGCAAAAATGGAGGCGTCGCTACCTTGCGGCAAATTCACAGGCGCTAGAGGCGTCCACCCGTAGCACGAACACATGCACATGCACACACACACACACACACACACACACATACACGACCCTCACAAGTGCTTTGTGAGTGCAGAGCGGAAACACAGAGGAAGCTGACAAGCATATTTCCCAAGCGCAACATGCTTCAAAAATGGTTCAAATGGCTCTGAGCACTATGCGACTTAACTTATGAGGTCATCAGTCGCCTAGAACTTAGAACTAATTAAACCTAATGTGGTGTGCGTACTGTAAGACCTTCGGTACACACACCATCAGATTATTTTACTTGTCGCTCTAACGAAGTAGGCGAGTGTCAGCAATATGTCTCGTGATCTTATCGTGGCGTGTTTATCTTCTGCCGTTAGGTCAGACGACAGAAATGCCACTTGCACGCTAAGAGTAGCAGGTTGACGGTGACCAACTTTAAACAGAACTCGAATAATTTTCACACACATTTATTAAAATAATAAATAGCATAGACATTACGTAACTTGATTCTGGATGCTGTTTACAATTGATAATCTGAAGTTCCTTTGGTCTTGGTACGTTAATCTTATTCTCAGATATCTCTGATACTTGACAAGGTGTCTATACATTTCTCTTCATAGCTATGTACAGGAATATGATAATCTTATAAGGCGCAGACTGAAACTTGACTATAGACTGGCACAGACTAAAGCAGACGGGTACAGACTGGTGCACACAAATGCAGACTAGAGAGACTGGTGCAGACAAATGCAAACTGACTGATCGGAGGTCTGTACACTCGTTATAATACCTCGCGCGTTCAGGTATCACTGCGCGAGTGTGATCCGCGAGGAGAAAAGGTTCTACGTTAGCAGCAATCTCATTGGCTGCGTTACATGTTAATACGCGAATCGGCGGAAGCAGAATTTGGTCCGTCTGCATGGCAGCGCCATCTCGTAGTGCGGAGAAGGACGAGTGCTGCGCGTGCGCTGTTGTGCTTAGCGGGGTGCGCTCTAGTGGGAAACTTGTGTACGCGCTGACTACGTGGAACTATGTAACAACACCTAACTAACCTAAGGACATCACACACATTCATGCCCGAGGCAGGATTCGAACCTGCAACTGTAGCGGTCGCTCGGTTCCAGACTGTAGCGCCTAGAACGGCACGGCCACTCCGGCCGGCAGTCCAACATGGGACTGAATTGCAATTTTGTCATATGATGACATGATGTAGACCGTGGCTGTTGTTTGAAGACAAATGTTGATGGTGTTGGGTCAGCAACCAGCCACAAATGAATTCTTCACAGAATAAGTGGTAACTTTTTTCAGAGTTGTATCGCACCAACGAGAAAACATATAGGATCATTCAGCTGCCCCTACTCTTGTCCTTTTATGCAATCCCGTATGTTACATGTGTCCCTCAAAACCAACGATCAAGATTTCCATATAGTATCGCTCGCTACGCGCTTGTGAGGTAGCAGTATTTGGCACCTTACTGTAATATAATAATTGTTGCAAAGACGAGTTAAATATCGGTTATTATGTTATTTATCAGGCAATCGGCCTATTGAAATTAATATAGGGAGTATCAGACGGAATAAGACGCGTATTAACTTTAAGAAATTCGCATGTTGCATGAAGTCGGGGTTCAGGTGATATTTTCACGGAGTTTGGCTGGAGCGGACGAGCGGCACTGCGCAAAGGCAGGGCAGAGGGGTGCGGAAGTTTACAACCGACCGTTACGAGTCGGCATGCGACAGTGTCCCACTGGGGGAGACGCGCCGCCGGTGCAGGTAGGCACCCATTGCGTGGACAACAGAGGCAGGCCTTCGAGGGACGGCGCCTCGTTGGCGCTGGACGTTACGCCGACGCCACTATGTCGAGATGAGCTGGCGCCTAAGGGAGCCTTCCCACGAATCTTAACGTTTTCTGGGGCTTTCTAAGAAACGCGGTTAAGTTAGTGCAATGACCTTTTCCTGCGCGAGGGCGAACAGAGAGACGCGATTGGTGGGTTCAATTTTGAATGGAGTTTCAGTTTTTTCCAGAACATTCTACTCGCAGAATGTTTTAATTGGCTGGAAGAAGCCAGGAAATAATAGTGGGAGCGAACTGTGCTGGTCTAGAGCCACGGGATTGGCCAGCTCGAAAAATAGCGTGGGGGTGGTGATTTTTACAGAGGGAAGCTTTTGGAGCTGTTATCATTGAAGAAGCGTCTTAGCTCCTGTAGCGAGCGGAAGTCGTATTTTCGGCTCTGCTGTAGGAGAGTAAATTCTTTTCAGTGTACTGTGCAGGACTTTGAATAAGTCTGCCAGCTACAACTGAAACTAGTATTCAGTCAGGGGAAATGTCGTGTTTTACTGTTAGAGACAGGCTAATCCCGCTAATTGCGGTTGGGAATACTGTCTCACAGGAAGCAGACAGGAGCAGAGCAATTTCCTTGAGCCACACTATATTAAAGATGTTACTGGATTCCGCCTTTGGGCTGGTGAGTCCCGTCTTAACGAGTGCGAGACGATTGGAAAGAAAGCAGAATTAGCTTTTGAATAGGAGTCTACGAACAGGAAGCCTGTTCGCGAAAATAAATTAATTTTTGTTGCAATTGAAGCTCCGCCACGACGCAGACGCCATCGGCAGCTTGCTGACCTGTCCACGACGCTGCATTTGGTAACGTCATGCTCAGCTTCGGCACTTAATCCGATATTACGCACGCCTGTGATTACCAGAGCTCAGTTTTCCAGCCACGCTTGAGAATTTGTTAATTGCAGTAGGTTTGTCTGACGTATTTTATCCCGTCTGACAAGGGGAGAGAGTAGAAAATAACAGATGCGTTATCCGACCTTAAGAGTTAGTTTTGGAATTTAAGGGCCATTGCCATTACTAGCTTAATTTTATCACTTATAAATGTATGTCATTGTTTAGTTTGATGTCAGGAAGATTGGTGTTCAATAAATTTGTTCAATGCTATCCTTGTTTGTTTAGTAGTGATCAGTTCCCTGAACACTATTTAGTTATTAAATATTAATCAAAATTAGTGAAGGGGCAGTTTTAATTAACAGGTTGGGTCTCATAACAGGCCTTCAGCCAGAGTCAACGACCCGATCCATTAGGCAAAGTTAACAAGTAAAAGCATTCTTGTAACCCCCCCCCCCCCCCCCACGACATTTGGCTGACCCGCCTAGAGTCAGTGATCATCATTTTATAGAAAGAAACCCCTTCCACGCTCATTGTCAGACATCCAGAAAAGATGAAAGGAAATGAAATGATACGTGGGGAGGCTCTGGCGCCAGTCGCTTTCTCTGTTCGATTCACCCGGATCGATTGTTTCCCTCTGGCGTTGCTGATCTTTGCCTACTTGGCCGGTGGTGGTGCTCGTGGACTGGCGGGTAGACTGGGTTTTGGCTTCGGAACGGCCGGTACGTGTCGCTGCTCAGAGAGTGAAACTTGTGTTTGCGTGGAGTTAGCTGGATTTGACCGGTGTATGTGGCTCGGAGTGCGGAAGCGCGCCTGTTATTACGAGTTCTTGAGGCGTCACTGGGTCATGGTCTCCTACACGGGACGCTGAGCAATGTGTTATTCATTTTGGCTAGTGGAGTTGAACTATGTACCACGCAGCTGTCTATTGAAGAAGTAGACATTCAAGCTTTCTAGTTTTGCACTCGGGCCTACCCGTGTTATCACTAACTTCTATCTTTTCTTATGAGTGCCAATATTGTATTGGAACTGCGACGTACTGGTGTAATAATATTATGCTTTGTCTTATCGTCGTCCTTTTAAAACTAGTCTGTTTGTGCTGGGGCAACTTTACATATTTTGAAATTTGAGGTCTACAGTTAATTCTATTAACCATTTTTAATTTGCCTTTGTCTTGATGTGATCTATCTTTGCAAAATTTTATCTTACTATGTTCTGGGGCTGTTAACATTGTTTCTTTTGGCTGTGGCTGAGTGTTTGTGCTTTTCTGTTGCAGCACTGCAGCGGGCACCTAGTCCATGTCTAAATCGATGTCCGGTGTACGACGCCTTGGCCGACCAGTACCAGAGGGAACGGGAGGTTCTTTTGGCCGCGGGGAAAATGGCAACCGATACGGCGGCCACTGAGTTCTGCGGGTTGCAGTGAGTGGGGATCTTTCATTAAGTTAAGTTTCCTCTGCATTGGGACGCCAAGGCGTCTGCTCTGTTTGCTATACTGCTTATATATTTACCTTCAAAACCATAAAGGAAAGAGACTAGCGCTCTGAATTATACCTTGTGCAGCGGGAGTTGAACTTATGTACATGCTAAAGAGAAATACTTGATGGGTAGCGGAAATTGGAAATTATGTGAATTGTCCTATTGCGCTTGCCCAGGTGACCTATTTAAAAGAAACGTATTTCACCTTTATTATTCAAGTGCCCTTTGTTAAATGAAACTGATATTACCTTTTATTATTGAAGTGCTTACAGTTAGTATAGAAGCTATAAGAAGTTCTTGTTTGCACCTAATTCAATTAGAAAGGTATTGTGTAATGTATTTTTCTGACTTGTGAATAAGAGACACTTGTAGAAAAATTTCTGGTAAATACTGTGCCCTTTGGATTAAGCTGTTGATCAGTAATAAATTAGATTATCTTGCAAGTCCTCTGTACTTGTTGTTATTTCACTTTTCACCGGTTTGCACGTAAACCCCACGTTGCAATATGTGTCCCTCAAAACCAACTCTCAAGATTTCCATATAGTCTCGCTCTCTACGCGCTCAATGTCACACATCCAGAAAAAATGAAAGGACCTTTTTTGTAGGAAGTTTAATGTAGTTTAATTTTGTATAGGGATACATTTTCTCTAGAGGCCGTGGTTTTCGAGTTAATCACGAAAAACGTACAAAAGTGACTTTCAATCGCACCCACAGTCCCACATTAAGCTTCCACCTGTCATGATTTTTAGTGTGTTATCCATGGCGCTCCCTCCTATAACTACACAAAAATTGGCCGGTGCACGAATAATTTCCCATTTACGACCTTTTTCGGTATTGATTGACTGCCCTTATTACGCTATCGGCTTAGTCGAAAACATTTATGTAAATTTGATCTAAAAATTTCGTTAATTTCAACAGCATAAACTAAACAACCATGTCGCTGTATGCGTCAAGCCTTCTGACTACGATATTTCCGTGCTTCTAAGTGTCAAATTTGGATCGAACTGTTAACGAAATTGATTTTAGCATAACTCTTACAAAAGTAGTTTTCCTTTCATTACTCTTAAGGCCACGTTTAAAACAATAATATTTGCGAAAACTACGCTGGTGGCGAAATAGCCGCATCAATAGTGACCTGGAGATGGAATATCAGGGACAGTTCGTGCAGTCAGAAATTTTTGTACAGTGTAGGGGTGCCACGAATGACATACTGGAAATTCTGATTGGTGACGGCTGGTTGTGATGCTGGAGGTGTGTTTCAAGGTCACTTTTGTGTGTTCTTTTTGAACAACTCGAAAACAATGTCCTCCAGAGAAAACACATCCCAGTAAAAATTTTAACTGCATTTAATTTCCTGCAAAAAGTTCTGTTCATGTTTTCCGTAGACTGAAGGTTTGTGTGTAGCGAGCGAGAGAGTATAAAAACCAATTCTTGCTTTTTAAAACCCAGATTTAACACTGCAGGTTTCATAAAACGTCATTGGTAGACATTAGTAATTGTTTCTTACAAAATCTTTCACACTGAGTTTGAGCCATGAGCCTGACTGAGAACACATGTTTTCACAGTTTTTATGTTTGCGTCTAAAATCACATCAGTTTAGAAATTTTATTGGTTTTAGCAAAGACCGAGGTGATCAGTACCAGAGGAAACTTTTAGCTCGTATGATACTTTTGCTATACTGCACAGTTGTTCTCATGCCTTTTTCTTTTGTACAGCAAATTTTTCGTTGTCTTTTTTTGTGATTAATAAATCGAATAGAAGAAGCTTTCTGTGATTTTGTTATTTGTCAAGTGAAGATTAGAAACATACCAACACTCTTATTCAATGGAAATGGAAGGCGGCTAACATCAAGAGTTGCCACTATAAAATTATATCATTCGAACTGTATGAAAGCTAAGCGTATATGGCACACATTACGTTTGGTCATGCTCTTCACGTCCACTGCTCAGCTTCAGCTGAGGAATATCCTACAATATACTGTCTAGTGACTTTACTGTTACAGTATCAAGCGAACTGTACGTCAAAATGGCACCATGACTCTTAAAATGATTATGTATTCCGGCTAATTTATGCTGATGGCCAAATAATTGCATGTTAGTGCTTCTCTCACAGATCATGTGTCCATGAAAATCATGGTTATATCGTACTGACAGAAAAAATCAGCCGGCCGCTGCGGCCAAGTGGTTCTAGGCGCTTCAGTCCGGAACCGCGCTGCTGCTACGGTCGCAGGTTCGAATCCTGCCTCGGGCATGGCTGTGCGTGATGCCCTTCGGTTAGTTAGGTTTAGGTAATTCTCAGTCTAGGGGACTGATGATCTCAGATGTTAAGTCCCATAGTGCTTAGACCCATTTGAACCACTTGAAAAAAATCACAACACCAAGAAAGAGTTGTGCGACATAACCGGAAGTTGGTAGGCGTGTTTCTACGTCTGAAAGATTATGTACTTTCAAATTCTGCGTTAGTCGCATAAGAGTGGCGTTAGTAGCTCCAGTATGAGGATGCAAAACAGAGTTGCTTTGGATACACGCAGTAACGGACGTGAGAGTTAGTTACCTTTGAGACTTGACACGATGAGTTGATGTTACTCAAGAATGCCTATAAAGTTACAAAGACGGCATTATTATCACCTCACTAAGTTTGAATAAGGTTGTGTAATATGGCCAAGAAAAGCTGGATATTCCTGATAGTCCTTCTGCGATATTGCAGAAAAACGTGGCAGGACTATAACCACTGTACGTCATTTTGGCAGTGGTGGTCATGAGAATGTACAGTCACATGAAGACTGGGCTCTGGATGGTCACGTGGTACTACCTAGAGGGAAGACCAAGCGTGTTCGGTGTATGGCTCTGGTGCAAGGTACTGCGTCTGCAACAGCAGTCTGAGCAGCATCTGGCACCACAGTGACAACGAACTGTCACAGATCGATTACTTCAAGGACAGCTCCGAGCCTGACACACTGTAGGGTGATAGCGCACACCTCGCTGCAGAGTGAATATTTCATTCTGGACCCTGTAGGGTGCTTCCCACTGACCCCAAACCACCAACCATTGCTACCTCAGCGTTGTCAAGCGACAGCTCATTGAAGGGGAATGATGAAAGCAGGTTCGGCCTCGATGTCGGGGATCGCTGTTTGTTGGCTACAGGTAGGCTAGTTGAGGGCGTGCAACCAATCTGCCTTCGTGCTTGACACACTGGACCAATACCTGTAGTTATGCTCTGGGGTGCGATTTGGTACTGCATCAGGAGCACTCTCTTGGACTGGAAATTCGTACGTCTTTCTGATGATTCGACCTGCTGAGCTACCATTCATGAACAACATTCCCAGGGGAGTTTTACAACAGAATAATGCTCGCCCACATACTGTCGTTGTAACCTAACATGCTCTACAGGGCGTCGACATGTTGTCTTTCGCTGCTCGATCACCAGACCTGTCTCCAAGTGAATACATATGGGATATCATCGGACTGCGACTCCAGCGTCATACAGAAATAGCATTAACCGTACCTGTATGGACCGACCAAGTGCCACAGACATTGAACTCCATCCCACAAACCGACATCCGATCCCTAAGCGACACAATGAATGTATGTTGGCATGCTTGCATTCAACATTCTGGCGGCTATACCGGTGATTGACGTACCAGCATTTCTCATTTGCGATGGATTATCTCATTCTTATATTAACCTCTGATCCTGTGAAGTTAATCACTTATCACTTAATAATTATCACCTAGACAAGTGTGTTCACGAAATTCGTTACTCTGAAGTTATTTTTTGGTGCTGCAACTTTTTTCCATCAATGTATATTAAGTGAATCATAGTCACCACGAAAAATTCCAAAAACACAAGGAGACAAAATGTACTATAAAATTACAGAAAGAGAAATGGGAGGGACTATTAAACTCACTCACATATGGGAATATGAATCTAAAATCAGATGTCTAGTCAAAATGTTTTAAAAATAATGGAAGATTTTTATATCGATATTTTAATTAAGTAATTTTAGTTAAAACATCGTCTTGAGTGAGAAACTAGGTGCCTGAATTGAGTGTACTGACCTTTTTAGATTTAGACAGCTTTAAATGGACTTTTTCTGAAAGGAAACTTGCAAGTACATTACTTAGTTTTAAAGCTGAAAATATCACATTCAGGTTATTTTGCAGAAACTGCGCATTGCTGTCTGTAGTAATACAATAATTATTAGTGCCACAAGGCTGAAATTTCGTTTACTTGCTTATTTTCAGTCTACTATATCCTATAGTATCGCATTTGCAGGCAACTTCATATATTTATCAAACCATGATCACGACCTGAGGAGTCTTGAAACTAAACTGTACACCTGACTGAAGGTAACCCACAAGTAAAGCACAGACAAAACCAAAAGAAAGTTACCTAATCTATGAATACTGAAACTTTGTGAACGCAGTACACAAAAATAATGGTGATACTACCTTACCTATTTTATAGAAGGCTGTGCGCTTTTCTACAAGTTATATTTTTAATAGACATCCAGTATAACTGAAAAGTGAATGAAAACCTCTACGTTTACTAAACATCAATTGAAAGCCATCGGCGTGAAACAGTCTTTTTATTTTGTACAAATGTTCTTTGTACTTCCTTAGGTCACTAGTGCGAATCAAGTTCTGTCTGTATCAAGTTGGTATATTAAGTTGATACGCGTTATATAACAAAGCAAGACGAGCGCCATCGTAATCAACAGAATGTTGTTGTTTGTGTTTCTTCTCATATCGTTGTATGTGCTTCGTTGTAATGTATAACATGGAGTAATGCGTCATCATGAGAATTCATAATACGTGGTAGGACCCACTATAGTCACTATTGCAAAGTTAAGACAGTCAGTCAGTTGTAAGCCGTCAATTCCGTATCTCTGTTATTTTTGAATGGCTCGTCTGCTCTGATTCATGTAGTAAAATCACAAATTTCGACCACTTGTAATGGAAATCTCATGGATCAGTTGTTACGTTCAGATGTAATGTGAAGGGAACCGTTCGTGCCCTTAGTCTCAATCCACATTCATGTACCATACTAGAATCGTGTGCAGGTTACTGAAAATATTTGACATTAGAAAAATGAACATGGAATTTGGTTCATATGCTGACATGTGTATTAAAGAAATAAATGTAAAATGTTTGGATATTAAAGTCAACATGAAATTACAACCAGTCACCCACTGTAGTACTACAGTAGATGTTAAGGCTCATCAGAAAGACATTTTACTTCGTGTAACTTTTGAAAACCAAAGAGATTTTAGTGTGATGAAATTAGTTAGATGTCGACCATGTGTTTTGCTAACGGTAATTGAATTTAGATAGATAGGGATGAGTGACAATCATGTTATAAATATGTACGACGAGATTAAGTAAAGAATGTGTAATGCTAGGACTCTCAGACCGCTGCTAATACCGAACCAGGACTTTTCGTAGATGTTGTTGTTGTGGTCTTCCGTCCAGAGACTGGTTTGATGCAGCTGTCCATGCTACTCTATCCTGTGCAAGCTTCTTCATTTCCCAGTACCTACTGCAGTCTACATCCTTCTCAATCTCTTTAGTGTATTCATCTCTTGGTCTCCCTCTACGATTTTTACCCTGCACGCTGCCGTCCAATACTAAATTGGCGATCCCTTGATACCTAAGAATATGCCCTACTAATCGATCCCTTCTTCTAGTCAAGTTGGGCCACAAATTTCTCTTCTCTCCAATTCTGTTCAATACCTCCTCATTAGTTATGTGATCTACCCATCTAATATTCAGCATTCTTCTGTAGCACCACATTTCGAAAGCTTCTCTTCTCTTCTTGTCTAAACTATTTATCGTGCACGTTTCCCTTCCATACAGGGCTCCACTCCATACAAATATTTTCAGAATCGACTTCCCGACACTTACATCTATACTCGATGTTAACAAATTTATTTTCTTCAGAAACGCTTTCCTTGCCATTGCCAGTCTACATTTTATATCCTCTCTACTTCGACCATCATCAGTTAGTTTGCTCCCCAAATAGCAAAGCTCCTTTACTAATTTAAGTGTCTCATTTCCTAATCTAATTCCCTCAGCATCACCCGACTTAATTCGACTACATTCCATTATCCTCGTTTTGTTTTTGTTGACGTTCATCTTATACCCTCCTTTCAAGACACTGTCCATTACGTTCGACTGCTCTTCCAGGTCCTTTGCTGTCTCTGACAGAATTACAATGGCATCGGTGAACCTCAAAGTTTTTTTTTCTTCTCCTTGGATTTTAATTCTTACTCCGAATTTTCCTTTTGTTTCCTTCACTGCTTGCTCAATATACAGATTCAATAACATCGGGGATAGGCTGCAACCCTGTCTCACTCCCTTCCCAACCACTGCTTCCCTTTCATGCCCCTCGACTCTTATAACTGCCATCTGGTTTCTGAACAAATTGTAAATAGCCCTTCGCTCCCTATATTTTACCCCTGACACCTTCAGAATTTGAAAGAGGGTATTCCAGTCAACAGTGTCAAAAGCTTAGAGAAAGCTAGAAACGTAGGTTTGCCTTTCCATAATCTATTTTCTAAGATAAGTCGTAGGGTCAGTATTGCCTCACGTGTTCCAGCATTTCTACGCAATCCAATCTGATGTTCCTGGAGGTCGGCCTCTACCAGTTTTTCCATTCGGATAATAGTGTGGGAAATAAAGAACGAGAATGTTGCTGCAATGTCAGCCTTGTTCACTTTACTACAGTATACCGACCGTACGACTTCTCTTAGAAGATAGTGTAACGACAACTGTACATATAATAATTTTTTTCTTTATGAATTTCTCTAAATTAGTGTGAAAAATGGTTGATTTAATTTCTTGCTCTTTTCGTGATGTTAAAGAAACTGTGAGTAACTTTTGAAATGAATATTATTAATTAGGTTAGATTTCAAATGATGTGATAATCAAAAGAAAGTGTACTTAATGTTAAAACTATTGTAAAATGTGGAAATTGTAATTTAAACACTTGGTCCATACGTAGGTAATGCATTAGGATATGTGTAGTAGAAAACCTGTGGTGAATACCCTACCTGTAGGGGAGCGGGAAAAGGTGGAGGAGGCGAGCGCGGGAAAACGCACACTGGGCGCGGTTCGGCACAACGGGCTCAGAAGTTAGTCGGAGGCGAGCAACAGTAAGAGTCGGAGTGGTGAATTGGTCAGAGGAACACGTACTGTACCGAGGCGGCTACCCAGGAAAAGTGGATTCCATTGAGCCTCGGGTGCACCGATTCCGACGAATACTTGGCTTGGCTATAATCTGAGGCACAAAGTTGGAAAGATTACGACGCTAAGAAGATGGAAAGTGCCGATGTAGTGTGAGCCTTAGCCGTGCTTGTATGTGTGCCGTGCTGCCCGCTATCTCGCTGCCCGCCAACCGCCGCACCGACTTGCACAGGTCAAACATTTATTTCATCTTTAGAAGTGTATCTGTGTGGACCAGTGTTGAAACTGTTCTAAATGTTCAATAATAACGTGACTTTTACCAGAATTGCTTTAGCCATGACTTATCCCGATCACTGACCTAGACAGGATCCTTACCTCGTATTGTGTAACCCGAGTATCCTGAACTGAAAGTTTATAATTAGTGTAAATGAGAATTATCAGCAGTCAAACTTTTGCTATAAAGAAATTTAAAAGTTCTGTGTGTTATTGCAAATGTTGGTAAAGAACAAAAGTATGACTAACTTGGAAGAAAGTTTTTTGAATTGAGTTAGCGATGTTATTTAATAAATCTGAGACAGAAATAATGACAGTTAAATTATTCAGAAGTAAGGCAAAAGAGTAGTTATCCATAGATTGATAATTTTGAGTGTTAATTTGCCTTCAGTACTTAATAGTTTCAGTATAACGACAATAACAGTTTCAGGGCCCCCCCCTTCCCTTGTTCATTCTTTCAAACCTTGAAATGTGCTGATCATATTTGACCTGTAAATTTAAGTCCTTTATTGAACCTAAGTGTATTAGTGTTGTTTTCCCAATTTCAATAGTGACATTGTATGTGAGTTTTCAAAACTGTGCACTCTAGGAAAATCTATGTCCGATTTCAGTCTGATCAATATACGAAATGCAGTTCATAATAATCATTGCTGTGTGGTGTTGTGTGAATTTAGCTCGTCCAAATTAGTACAAAAAGAGAAAGCTTTAGTTCAGTGGATTTTTCCGGGTCCAAACTTTGCCATATAACGCATCATTACTACGTGTTACTATGCTTGTACATGCACCCACTTGTACAAGGAAAAGCTCACTCATTGCCTAAGTAGGCTGGCGACCGAATCATTAATTATAGGTAGCATCTACTGTGTATACTTCTTGTCCATGCGAACGAGCGATTATACTTTACATATGCTTGATGAATCACTGTAGTTATTGACTGGTTACAAGTCCGATCTTGCTTCTATTAGGTACACGCGGTCAATTTATGTACTAAAATCCTTGGTTATAAGGTGAAGCCCGTGAACTTATTACAGTACAGGCTTTATACAGCTAACGCACGTCCGTTTAAGGGCGGTAGCGTTACAATAGGTTAACGAAAGGTAAACCAACGTTAATAGCAGTTGTAGACTTAGAGAAAACGTTTGACAGTGTTGAATAGAAATCTCTTTGAAATTCTGAAGGTAGGGAGAGAAAGGCTATTTATAACCTGTACAGGAGTCAGACGCAGTAATAAGGAGCCAAGGGGCATGGAAGGGAAGGAGACGTGGAGAAGGGAATGTAGCCATCTCCAATGTTATTTAATCGCTGCTTTGAGCGAGCAGGAAAGAAAACAGAAGAAAAAATGGTTCAAATGGCTCTGAGCACTATGGGACTCAACTGCTGAGGTCATTAGTCCCCTAGAACTTAGACCTAGTTAAACCTAACTAACCTTAGGACATCACAAACATCCATGCCCGAGGCAGGATTCGGACTTGCGACCGTAGCGGTCTTGCGGTTCCAGACTGCAGCGCCTTTAACCGCACGGCCACTTCGGCCGGCAAAACAGAAGAAAAAATTGAAGAAGAAATAAAATCTTTGAGGTTTGCCGATGACACTGTAATTCTTTCAGAGACAACAATGGGCTTGGATGTACAATAGCACGGAATGGACGGCGTCCTGAGAGGAGGATATAAGATGAACACCAAGAAAAGCTAAACAAGAATGACGGAATTAGTCAAATTATATCAGGTGATGCTGTAGGAATAGGATTAGGAAACGAGTAGTACATGAGATTTGTTATTTGGGCAGTAAAACAATAGATGATGTCCGAAGTAGAGAGGATCTAAAATGTAAACTGGCAATTACAAGGATAGTGATTATAAAGAAGAGAAGTTTGTTAACATTGAAGACAGGTAAGTGTTACGAAGTCTTTTCTAAAGGTAATTGTATGGATTGTAGCCATATATGGAAGTGAAACTTGGATGATAAACAGTTTAGATAAGAAGGGAATAGAGGCTTTTAAATTGTAATGCTACAGAAGAATGCTGAAGATTAGATGGGTAGCTGATGTATCTAATGAGGAGGTATTGAATAGAATTGGGGAGAAGAGGAACCTGTGGCACAACGTGACTAGAAGAAGGGATCGGTTGGTAGGACATCTTCTGAGGCATCAAGGGATCACCAATTTAGTATTGGAGGGAAGCATGGAGGGCAAAAATCGTAGAGGGAGACCAAGGGATCAATATAGTAAGCAGATTCAGAAGGATATAGGTTGCAGTAGTTATTCTGAGATGAAGAGATTCACACAGGATAGAGTAGAACAGAGACCTGCAGGAAACCAGTCTCAGGAATGAAGACCACGACAACGACGACGACCACCTGCTTAATAACGTTTTCACCCAGTTTTGAAACTCAGAACTGCAGCCATTCTACGTGGCAGGATTCGACGAGTCCTTGGTAGTTTACCTGTGATGTGTGCCGCCAGAGTTCTACGCATGGATCACGTAATTGGCGTAACTAACAAGTCAGTTGTTTGTAAAAGTGGAGTGGCGCCCTCTTGCGTTCCAGATATCTCCCGTCGGCTCCATATGAGGCGAATTTGTGGACGAGACATAAGTCTGAGTTTACCCCCATGCTCCTTCTGGACTTGTGACAGAGTTATCTTACAGGAAGATGGCATCGTCATAGAAGTAGGTATCAAGCAAAAGAGTTCACGTAGCCCAGAACTGTCTTTGGGCCTTCAATTACTGTCACAGGTCCCGTATAAGACCAAGTGAATGTCCCACATAGTCCTTTCCCAAGGTGGCTTCTGTCGACTCCCCCTCCTGGAGGATGCCTTCTCTCTCTCCATTTATCCCTCCTATCAGCTCTGATCCTCACCTCCCCCTACCTTCGTATGTCCTTTCCCCAGGCTCCCTCTTCCCCCCCTTCCGTCCTGTTTTCTCCCCACCTACCCTCTCTCTGCCTCCCTTCTCTCCCCCAAATCTTTTGTGCTCTCCCCTCCACTGCCTTTCCCACTCCTCCCCGCCATCACCCAGTTCCCCCTTTTCTATGTCCCCTCCCTCCATCAGCTCCCTTTTTCTTCTTTTCCCTTCCTCTCCCATTTTTTCTCCTCATAGGTCCAGGTCCTCCCCCCCCCCCAATCTGCCTCTGTGTCACCCATTTAGTGCTGTTATAAGTGAGTGTTCAGTGTTGTATGTCCCCTGTCAGTGTTGCAAACTGCCACTGTACTGTCGTTAGTTGTGTTTTTTATCTGGTGCAAACAAAAACCAGACTCTCGCCGGTTTAGCGTTTTTTTCTTGTTTGCTTATATTTTAATTATGTTTTTTAACTTTACTGTAGGCTGTAAAGCAGCATATTACACTGTTGCCAGCACGTACCCCCCTCCTCTGGGGGGGGGGGGGAATTGAAATGCAGTAAAGGAAAAAAGAAATCCCACATAGCATTATACTACCCCACCAGCAAACATCTGTAATCTGGTGCATGTTTTATGCAGCAATTCTACTGGATGATGGCTTATCCATACACGACCGTCGATCTGCTGCTTCACCCGAGCAAGCGACGCGTTCCCCAGATCCATCGTCCAATCTGGACGTTCCCGTGCCCACTGAAATCGTAATTGACGATGACGGTGGGTCAACATGGGAACGGGTAGGGGTGGTCTGCTACGTTCAACAACGTATTCGTTAATTAACGCAAGCAGAATGAATAGTGAATCAAAACAATTTGGAGACAAATGAAGAGGAACAGGTAGGAAGGAGAGAATTCGAAATAGATGTTGAAA
This sequence comes from Schistocerca nitens, assembly GCF_023898315.1. Classification (NCBI taxonomy): domain Eukaryota; kingdom Metazoa; phylum Arthropoda; class Insecta; order Orthoptera; family Acrididae; genus Schistocerca; species Schistocerca nitens. The sequence goes on from NC_064617.1 coordinate 846,106,188, forward strand.
GTAGCAGATTTTGCTTCACTACCCGAGGGAGACAGGTGGGGTATCTCGAGATGGATGGTGCTCCAATAAGAACAGAAAAAAACTGTTGGCTTCACTCGAGTGCAGCAGGGGTGTAATAGTGCACGAAATTAACCTTGAAAAAGAATAAGTCCCGTCTCAGAAGGTGACCCCTGATCACATGAGCACAAGAAATATTGTGAAGATAACATACTAGCTGACAGACTAAAATAGAGATGCTGCTCGCGTCCTGAGCCTACGAATACCGTCAACAACTGTTTGCAGATTAGCGGCGGTAAGCAAGACAGAGGAGGACGTAACCGTAAGCACATTCCCTTCCTTTGTTTGCGTAAGTGCTTTGCTTTGTTTGGCGGCCCCTAAAACGTGATAAAATGGTCAAGCTTTGTTTATTCGAAAATATGTAAGAGGTACCATGATGCGGCAGAATTATCTCATGTTGAAATATGAGAATGAGCGATCTGTTTTGCTCGGTAAGAAACTTTCTATACCAAAGATTGCATAAATATTTCTTGATTTTCGACAAACGGTTTCCACAGTCTTTTCTATCATCTACTGGCCTTCAAAAGTGTTTGGTGCAAAACGTGATCATTTTGAACAATTTTTCTTCTTTAGGGCTCGATGCATAAAATACGTCTGATAACGACATGTACAGTCGTGCTCAAAAGTATCCGAACGACCTGAATTGCATTTCGCCTGATTCGAATGCAACCCACATAGTGCAGCTGTCTCGCAGGTCCTCTAATCGCCCCTCGGTACAGGCGTTTGACTATTGAAAATGGTTCCAACAAGTCACCACTAGAAAACACTGCTCTGTATCGCAATAACTCAAGATGTAAAGTAATACCAAGGTACTACAAATATCAGGGAACATCTTATCACAGATAAGACGGGTCCTAAGGCTTGTAAGCTCACATTTATTACAATAATTGACATACATGAAATGTTACCACTCTCATTATTACGTCAGATAGGTAATTCACGTAGTAATTTCGTCGTATTCATGATTTCCTCCTCAAAATAACATACCGTACTTGTTATTTAACACAAAATGACATTAAAAATTTAAGTTATCACGAGCAGCTAGTTGAGAATATGTATGAACTTCAAATGACACGACGAACCGTCTCGTTCTGCATATGGATTCAAACCCAGGTCATGCAGACTAAGCAAAGACTTCGTGACTGACGGAAGCTAACAGTCATTCCTGACTAGGCATACAGAGAGTGATATACCTCGATGTTATACAGTATCAGTTAGCAAATATCAACTTTAAATTACATAACGTACACATTTTTAACGGACGCCAACTCCTACCCGGCATCTATTGTCTTTGTTAATAAACTACGAGAGATGTTAAATATTGATTCTTCACAAGTAACTTACTTGGAATGCCGTGAGGGAAAGCTTGGTGTTGGACAGGGATTCGAACCCAGAACCTAATTGGATTGTCATCGAAGCACAATTAACTGTGACATATCGGATTTTCTCGGCAGTAACTAGATGTTTTAACTGAAATGACGAGACGAAACATTAATTTTTTCTTTCCCAGGACTCCAACCTGGCACCTATCGCTGTTATATTCTAGAGAATACGAACGTTAAAAATGGGTTTCTTACACCAGCAGCGACATGTGAGCATGTTTGAACTAGAAATAATATGACGAAGAGTTCAGTGCTGACTGGGAATCGAACCCCACACATATCGTTATTGACTGCACATAAAGAGACGTCAGCTAACGAATTTTTCTCCACCAGCAGCTCGGAATAACATCCTTGAATTTACAATGATTTCGTAAACAGTTCTGTGTCTCACTGGGACTCAAAAACGTCAGATATCGTTAGTGTTGACAACGAATGAAAATACATTAAAAATCAAAAGTATTATCCACCAGTAAATAGGTGTTCTCATGCTAGAGCTTGATAATACATAATGAAAGCTGTTGTGTCTAGACAAGACAGCCTAGACCCAATGAGAGGAAGCCGAAAGGCACGCGCTTAAACTCACGCAGGCTGGCGTGAGGTCTGAAACAGGATACGTAATGAATGCTATAAAGAAAAGTACGTAGCTTCTGGAATACTTAACTTTAATCCACATTTGTAGAACATCGCTCTTGATGATACATTAATAGAATCTCAATATCAATTGAATACGGCGCCTTGCTAGGTCGTAGCAAATGTAGCTGAAGGCTATGCTAACTATCGTCTCGGCAAATGAGGGCGTATTTGTCAGTGAACCGTTCCTTGCAAAGTCGGCTGTACAACTGGGGCGAGTGCCAGGACGTCTCTCTAGACCTGCCGTGTGGTGGCGCTCGGTCTGCAATTACTGACAGTGGCGACACGCGGGTCCGACGTATACTAATGGACCGCGGCCGATTTAAAGGCTACCACCTAGCAAGTGTGGTGTCTGTCGGTGACACCACAAAAGCTTTTGTGCCGGGCCAGGATTCGAACCCTTTCACGCGCAATATGTGGAGATGTTGAGGAATCTGCAGTTTTGAACAAACAACGAATTGCAGTCGAGCTGTATTCTCACGAAGGGATCAAATTCCGCGTTAAGGGCGGTCTGAGTTGCGTTCCCAGTTCAGAACCAATTTTATCGACATACAGAAGCTCAAATAAAAGATGGAATAAGTGTCCTCTGACCCTACGTAGCGTTTGTTTCGTCACTAGAAATAAATAACTAGTATAAGAAAGGTTACTGATGATAGAGTTTCTACATGTCGCGGCTCCTTACTTTAATGTGGTTCAACCTAACGTCTACTTGGTAGAGAAGGAATATCATGTTTAACATGACTGTCAGACCACAATGCCATTATACCTTCCTCACTTCGCGTAGCCAGAAGAGAACAGAATCTGTCTCTCCTTATAAAGAATCATCAGCAGAAGTTGGAATCGAACCCAGACCATAAGTAGATGAACCGAGGATCAATCCAAGAGACCACCAAATTCTCTTCTCTCTCACTCATTTTTCTATCATAACAATGTTGTGCCACACTGGATGAGAATTCTGACACACAGGCTCCCTGTAGTGGTTTGCAGCATGTTCAGTACATTCATTTACTTGGTTGACCGAATCGCCATGAACTAGCTGCCTCGGCTACCCAGTGCATACATTCGACTCTATTTTGTAATCACCGAAATAAAATCACGCATCTGACACCCACACAGAACTGCCAACAATGTAGGATGCAGAAATTTAAATAGGAAGTGTTCCTTTCGACTTGAGCTATTCTAATGCGCTATCTGTTTGTTAAAAACGTCGTGCAATGCAAAAGAAAAGCTGTAACTGTCTGTCTCTCAGAAGTCTAGATCCGGCCATATGCATTATCTCACAGCACTGTGCAATGCGGAAATTCTGGAGGACTTGTTGTTGAGTTCTGAGGTGTTGCAGCTATGTGTCAGCTAGTAGCGTAACGGTAAGCGTGGCGCACTGTTGATAAGACGTAGCGAATTTGGGTATTCACTGCCTCATTTTTTAAAACGCCATACTGCTGTCTGCTGAAGTTATCGATCTAATGGAACTTTGAATATAATTCCCTTCACTTCTCAACCCAAAATAGTCGCATGTGGAAAAAGAGCTAAGTTCTGCAACATTTTGTTCTTTTCAGGTTTAATAGATGTCCAGGCTGCAGATGCATCTCGAAACTTTTGTATTATGTATTGGGAGAGGGCATCGTGCCAAAATACGTCAGAAAAGTATTTCCTACATTAGCTGTCGTGTGGCAGTGGCATTTTATTCTTCATGAAACCTTGGCTGACACCTTTAACTCAGAACAAGTTTTCTACATGCATGTAATCATAAACTGCATGTGCATTGTCAGACTGTTACAGATAACATCAGAGAATTCGCATATATCGTTGATGATTAATTTACCTCTCATGTTAACTAATGTTTTTACAACATTAAAATAAACCGTACGAAAATTGTGCACTGTATTGTAAGAAATGAAATAAAACTACCCACGATAACCTTACGACGTAAATCTGTTTCAATAACATTGAGTATCTGTACACAAGCGTGCCTCTACAGGCACGAATTAGTAAAATACTAATCACTCTGTGTTTGATTGATATGCTGTGTCATACTCAAGTGGTATGCAAATGTGGCATTTCATTAATAAAGTTATGTATTCCTAGAAACCCAAAATTTGCTTGTCAGCAGCGGAAAGAGGCGTTACCTGTTGTGCAGCATTCTAAGTTTTTCACCATTGCACTATGAGCCGAAAGTATTTTCTTGCGATTTCCTTATCGATGTGTACTCTGACTGTTTGTAGCTCTTTCACAGAAGGGATAAAGACGTTACAGTCAGCAAGACTGGCACCGCAAACCATAACAGACTCTTTCTCACAGGTTAGCACGTTTCCACAGAGATAGGGGAGAGGCATGCGTCTAGGTTTCCTCTTACGAGACCAGTAGTGGCTAGAACTCGTAAACCGCTATTTAAAGGACGAGATTAGATGCGATTTTCACGTGCAACGACTTTCCTGGGCTGAAAACCGTAAATTTACAATCTTTTGTTACAGCTCAAGCGATAATAAATCAGATTATTCAATGGAAATGATAGCAAAAATCAAGTGAACTTTGAGGCTTAATTCCGTGCACACCAGGAAGTAACTCGCCGATCACAGAGTTGCCAAATGTACCTTGCCTTGTCGCCAAATCTCAGTTACATTACCAGCAGGAAGAAGACGAACCAATGTGATCCTACAGTGTGCTGGGAAGTGACCGTAGCTGACGTCTCAAAGACGCTGCTGCTATGGCCTGGAATACGTAATCTGTCTGATTCACATTTCTGCAACTGGGTTTAGGGACTGGAGCGTAGTTACTAATGATACTCAGAACTGACTGCTAACCAAGCTTCATGAAACAGTTACTCTCATAGTTGTTTTTATATTTCTTTCGTAAGTGTACTCAAAACTAAGAAAATCATTGACGAACGTTTTCGTCCCTCGCCGATAGCTGAGCACAACAAACGAGAGAGAGAGAGAGAGAGAGAGAGATAAAAATAAAAAAAAAGAATGAGAGAGAGAGTAAAAAATTGTTGCAAAGAAACTGAATAATGGTATGTAAAGAAATCTTTCATCAAAATGACGTGTTCTACATCGTATTCATGATCTATGGAACAAGTATTAAACAAATCTAATCTAATCATATCATATTGCTAACTAGTCATAAAGAGGCACGAATTACAGTAATTTTCGCCAATATCAGTAACCAAATCTAAACTTGAAAATAAAAGACGACAGTTTTTGTAATAAACCGGGATTCCTGTAAAGACCCTTTCGTCCCTTTTAACTAACCACAAAAGTAGTGTGATATACCTCCATTCAGAAGGAACAAAGTGTTCATGAATTTAAAGATGAAGCGCATGATGTGAAGTTCTGAGACGGAGATACGAACCCAACACGCAATCGGATTGTTAACTAAGTAAAATCAAATGTTACGTATCGGTTTTTCTTACCAGCTGCTAGATGTTTGAATTTACAATAAGGATACAAATTTTTGTGCCTGAGCTGCAATCGAACCGCACACCTACCGTCGTTCTTTATCATCCACGAACATAGCTTAAGTAACACTTGCTTACTCACCAACAGTCAGATGTGTGCGTGTTTGACCAGAAATAGCGACACCTATTGCGATCGTTGGCAACACATGAACAGACACTAAAAATGCACGTTAATTTTCACTAGCAGACTGGTATGCACGTGATAGGGCTTGAAATCAAATTATGAATATTTTTGTACTGGATCAGGATTCGGACCCACATACTTACCTTTGGAGGAGACCTAGAGAAGATTGCAGTCTTGGGAAAAGGAATGAAATGATTGAACTATACTGTTCCGAGAGATTCAGATCCTCGAAAGATGAGATACGAATTCGGATCACAGTCCAGCACCAAATTTTTCAACGTCTCTACTTCAATCAAGAACAAGAAAAATATGAGCCCTGTTCCTTTAAATGGCTGTCGTTCCATCAACTAAAATAAAATTTTCTAATGTAAGTAAGTTTACTGGAGACAGTCTTTCTGTTTACCATGACGTCCGCCAACGTCATTTCCCAACGTAAACCGGCTCTGCCCAATTGGTAATGAAGGAACAAGATGTTTAATGAGGATTCTGGATTATAAAGTCTTTCTCTTGAGGTTACCAGAGGTAAAGTAAATCAGTTTGAGCCTCTTAAAAGTAAATGCCTGAACCAACGCGTTGCACCTGTAGTAGTTCGTTCCACCAGACCATTGTGGCCACATTTCCCAGCCCGAGGAGTGTGGTGTAACGGATAATGTGCTCAGCTGACAAAATTAGTCACGGTGCAAAAAATGCGAGCCTATTAAATGGTTAAGTGGAAGCAATCTTCTGACGTGGAGATTATGCTATTCTCATGTCTGCAGGATGTAACGACTCTACTAGGCATCATAGCCTCGATGTGAAGCCATTTTGAAATATTTACTAATTCAGCAACTTTCTTAGTTCGAGAAAATCCACTGTGGAGTGCGATTATTACCGTCATTGTTACTATCATTTTCTTATTACCGTTGCTGGAACACATGTGCTTGAAGATCATTTCATGCCTTTTGGTCATTATAGAAGTAGTTGCCCAAGAAGAGGTTCTTTCCCTGTCGACGGAGTCCTTTTCATGTTAATATCAAACATCAGAAATTACTCGCAGATTACATTAAAGCTAAAGTAATTGATGAAGACGTTACTTGATAGCAAAAAAGCGCTGCCTTTCTTTATTTACTTGCGCTTAGAAATGGCGGTCGAATACTGCCAAACCAAAAGCGATGTAATCTTACTGCTTTCCGTTAAACGTCGTTGTCAGTTCTTCCACATGACTTGGTCGACGTGACGTTGTGTATGGCAGAGAATGTTTTAGAAAATCAATTGTTTTCCTTTGCAATAAACAGAAATATTCTCATTGTAAGCTATGCAAGTTCAAAATTTTCGCATTATTAGTTCAAATTTAATATTAACTTCCATAATGTAGGAAAGTATTTCACAGTTGCAAAACCCGCATCCGACTCATTGACCTTATACTTAGTCGCTGACCATAAATTCTAGCTCAGAGTGACATCAATTTAAGTAACCTATTGTAGTGAAGACTGTTTGCCAGTGCTCTTTTTCACGGGAAATTTGCGGTTCACTCATTGGGCTCCAATAGTACACTGTAACAGCAATTTCTGTGTGTATGCAATGCATGCGGATTGTAGAATTTAGTGGTGCTCTCTCTTCCACTTCTGTATACAATATGCCTGACCTAAACGAGCCCTTTATCATTACAGGCCCTGGGCAGTGCAACATCATATTGACAGCAGTAATGTGCTTATAGTGACAGCCTCACTATTCGTTTTACCTGATTTTGTAATCATTTAAATAAAACAACATGACCTTCCAGTGGGAGACATTTCGTCCCCCTTTTCCTTGTGTGAAATTTGTCACTAAGCTTTTTGCCTTCCAACCAGAGAAATACGGCAGAGTACGGCCAGTAAACGAGTCACAAAACACTATTTAGAGCCGTTAAGACGATTTATTTAAACATTGTCGTAGCTGAAGGAATTTAGTTTCTTCTTAAATCGTCTTATGCAGCAACGTTCACAGATATGTCAAATAGGAAAATCTCTTTATCCATATACGAATGTTGTGAGACAAACTTCCCACAGTTTGTATCATGTCGACCTTTTCGTCTGATAGCACTGCGTAAGTATTTTGTTTAAGAGGTATCACAAGTCTCTTCTCTAGGTCTCCTCCAAAGGTAAGTATGTGGGTCCGAATCCTGATCCAGTACAAAAATATTCATAATTTGATTTCAAGCCCTATCACGTGCATACCAGTCTGCTAGTGAAAATTAACGTGCATTTTTAATGTCTGTTCATGTGTTGCCAACAATCGCAATAGGTGTCGTTATTTCTGGTCAAACACGCACACATCTTACTGTTGGTGAGTAAGCAAGTGTTACTAAAGCTATGTTCGTGGATGATAAAGAAGGACGGTAGGTGTGCGATTCGATTGTCGCTCATTCATAAAAATTTTTATCCTTATTTTAGATTGAAACATCTAGCAGCTGGTAAGAAAAACCGATGCGTAACATTTGATTTTGCTTAGTTAACAATCCGATTGCTTGTTGGGTTCGTATCTCCGTCTCAGAACTTCACATCATGCGCTTCATCTTTAAATTCATGAACACTTTGTTCCTTCTGAATGGAGGTATATCACACTACTTTTGTGGTTAGTTAAAAGGGACGAAAGGGTCTTTACAGGAGTCCCGGTTTATTACAAAAACTGTCGTCTTTTATTTTCAAGTTTAGATTTGGTTACTGATATTGGCGAAAATTACTGTAATTCGTGCCTCTTCATGACTAGTTAGCAATATGATATGATTAGATTAGATTAGTTTAGTACCTGTTCCATAGATCATGAATACGACATTTCGTAATGATGTAGAACATGTCAGTTTAATGAAAGATTTCTTTACATACCATTATTCAGTTTCTTTGCAACAATTTTTTACTCTCTCTCTCATTCTTTTTTTTATTTTTATCTCTCTCTCTCTGTCTCTCGTTTGTTGTGCTCAGCTATCGGCGAGGCACGAAAACGTTCGTCAATGATTTTCTTAGTTTTGAGTACACTTACGAGAGAAATATAAAAACAACTATGAGAGTAACTGTTTCATGAAGCTTGGTTAGCAGTCAGTTCTGAGTATCATTAGTAACTACGCTCCAGTCCCTAAACCCAGTTGCAGAAATGTGAATCAGACAGATTACGTATTCCAGGCCATAGCAGCAGCGTCTTTGAGACGTCAGCTATGGTCACTTCCCAGCACACTGTAGGATCACATTGGTTCGTCTTCTTCCTGCTGGTAATGTAACTGAGATTTGGCAACAAGGCAAGGTACATTTGGCAACTTTGTGATCGGCGTGTTACTTCCTGGTGTGCACGGAATTAAGCCTCAAAGTTCACTTGATTTTTGCTATCATTTCCATTGAATAATCTGATTTATTATCGCTTGAGCTGTAACAAAAGATTGTAAATTTACGGTTTTCAGCCCAGGAAAGTCGTTGCACGTGAAAATCGCATCTAATCTCGTCCTTTAAATAGCGGTTTACGAGTTCTAGCCACTACTGGTCTCGTAAGAGGAGACCTAGACGCATGCCTCTCCCCTATCTCTGTGGAAACGTGCTAACCTGTGAGAAAGAGTCTGTTATGGTTTGCGGTGCCAGTCTTGCTGACTGTAACGTCTTTATCCCTTCTGTGAAAGAGCTACAAACAGTCAGAGTACACATCGATAAGGAAATCGCAAGAAAATACTTTCGGCTCATAGTGCAATGGTGAAAAACTTAGAATGCTGCACAACAGGTAACGCCTCTTTCCGCTGCTGACAAGCAAATTTTGGGTTTCTAGGAATACATAACTTTATTAATGAAATGCCACATTTGCATACCACTTGAGTATGACACAGCATACCAATCAAACACAGAGTGATTAGTATTTTACTAATTCGTGCCTGTAGAGGCACGCTTGTGTACAGATACTCAATGTTATTGAAACAGATTTACGTCGTAAGGTTATCGTGGGTAGTTTTATTTCATTTCTTGTAATACAGTGCACAATTTTCGTACGGTTTCTTTTAGTGTTGTTAAAACATTAGTTAACATGAGAGGTAAATTAATCATCAACGATATATGCGAATTCTCTGATGTTATCTGTAACAGTCTGACAATGCACATGCAGTTTATGATTACATGCATGTAGAAAACTTGTTCTGAGTTAAAGGTGTCAACCAAGGTTTGATGAAGAATAAAATGCCACTGCCACACGACAGCATAAGAGTAGCTCAAGTCGAAAGGAACACTTCCTATTTAAATTTCTACATCCTACACTGTTGGCAGTTCTGTGTAGGTGTCAGATACGTGATTTTATTTCGGTGATTACAAAATAGAGTCGAATGTATGCACTGGGTAACCGAGGCATCTAGTTCATGGCGATTCGGTCAACCAAGTAAATGAATGTACGGAACAAGCTGCAAACCACTACAGGGAGTGATTTCCCTAAATCACTCCAGGCAAATGCCGGGATGGTTCCTCTGAAAGGGCACGGCCGACTTCCTTCCCCATCCTTCCCTACTCCGATGAGACCGCGCTGTCTGGTCTCCTTCCCCAAACCAACCAACCAACCACTACAGGGAGCCTGTGTGTCAGAATTCTCATCCAGTGTGGCGCAACATTGTTATGATAGAAAAATGAGTGAGAGAGAAGAGAATTTGGTGGTCTCTTGGATTGATCCTCGGTTCTTATACTTATGGTCTGGGTTCGAGTCCAACTTCTGCTGATGATTTTTCATAAGGAGAGACAGATTCTGTTCTCTTCTGGCTACGCCAAGTGAAGAAGATATAATGGCATTGTGGTCTGACAGTCATGTTAAACATGATATTCCTTCTCTACCAAGTATACGTTAGGTTGAACCACATTAAAGTAAGGAGCCGCGACATGTAGAAACTCTATCAACAGTAACCTTTCTTACACTAGTTATTTATTTCTAGTGACGAAACAAACGCTATGGAGGGTCACAGGGCACTTATTCCATCTTTTATTTGAGCTTCTGTATGTCGATAAAATTGGTTCTGAACCGGGAATGCAACTCAGACCGCCCTTAACGCGGAATTTGATCCCTTCGTGAGAATACAGCTCGACTGCAATTTGTTGTTTGTTCATAACTGCAGATTCCTCAACATCTCCACATATTGCGCGGGAAATGGTTCGAATCCTGGCCCGGCACTAAAGCTTTCATTATGTATTATCAAGCTCTAGCATGAGAACACCTATTTACTGGTGGATAATACTTTTGATTTTTAATGTATTTTCATTCGTTGTCAACACTAACGATATCTGACCTTTTTGAGTCCCAGTGAGACACAGAACTGTTTACGAAATCATTGTAAATTCAAAGATGTTATTCCGAGCTGCTGGTGGAGAAAAATTCGTTAGCTGACGTGTCTTTGTGTGCAGTCAATAACGATATGTGTGGGGTTCGACTCCCAGTAATATTATTTCTAGTTCAAACATGCTCACATGTCGCTGCTGGTGTAACAAACCCATTTTTAACGTTCGTTTTCTCTAGAATATAACAGCGATAGGTGCCAGGTTGGAGTCCTGAGAAAGAAAAAAATAGTGTTTCGTCTCGTCATTTCAATTAAAAGATCTAGCTACTGCCGAGAAAATCCGATATGTCACAGTTAATTGTGCATCGATGACAATCCAATTACGTTCTGGGTTCGAATCCCTGTCCAACACCAAGCTTTACCTCACGGCATTTCAAGTAAGTTACTTGAGAAGAATCAATATTTAACATCTCCCGTAGTTTGTTAACAAGGACAATAGACGCTGGGTAGGAATTCGCTCCCATTAAAAATGTTTACGTTATGTAATTTAAAGTTGATATTTGCTAACTGATACTGTATAACATCGAGGTATATCACTCTCTGTATGCCTAGTCAGGAATGACTGTTAGTTTCCGTCAGTCACGAAGTCTTTGCTTAGTCTGCATGACCTGGGTTTGAATCCATATGCAGAACGAGACGGTTCGTCGTGTCATTTGAAGTTCATACATATTCTCAACTAGCTGCTCGTGATAACTTAAATTTTTAATGTCACTTTGTGTTAAATAATAAGTACGGTATGTTATTTTGAAGAGGAAATCATGAATACGACGAACTTACTACGTGAATTACCTATCTAACGTAATAATGAGAGTGGTAACATTTCATGTATGTCATTTATTGTAATAAATGTGAGCTTACAAGCCTTAGGACTCGTCTTATCCGTGATAAGATGTTCCCTGATATTTGTAGTACCTTGGTATTAGTTTACATCTTGAGTTACTGCGATACAGAGCAGTGTTTTCTAGTGGTGACTTGTTGGAACCATTTTCAATAGTCAAACGACTGTACCGAGGGGCGATTAGAGGACCTGCAAGACAGCTGCACTATGTGGGTTCATTCGAATCAGGCGAAATGCAATTCAGGTCGTTCGGATACTATTGAGCACGACTGTACATTAGAGAAGATGCACCAGACAGCTGCTTATAATATGTAATCCATATTTACGACAGACTGTTTCGACTTTATCGCTAGTTTCAACTACCTGCGATTATAATTTTGGTGTGAACATGTATGAATCAGGATGTCATTTATATGATAGTAGCTATATTGATGTGACGTCTACGGATATGGATAAATCGGAAATAACATATGCAGCAAACAAAGACAATCGTAACAAATTTTAGTTTGTAAAATAATATCGCTACTCATCTGCACAATCTTTGTATATAAATAGCATTGTAAGACTGGAACTGTCAGACTACTATCACATCGTAATTAACATTTTATTTTCTACACATTGCCATCATTTACCATCTTATTAAAGCAGTGCCAGCTATAATACAGTCACTAACTACATGTTACGGACGTCACGTCAATCAAGACGTGAGTGCAATCTGGCTAGTTTAATATAAATGACATGCACATTGATATATGTTCTCGCTAAAATTGTAATCGCAGGTCCTTGGAAATGGCGATAAAGCCGAAACAGTCTATCGTAAATAAATATTACTTATTATAAGCAGCTATTCGTGCATCTAATCAAACAAGTACTCATTTGAGATGGAACCTGTCAGCAGCACGCGACTGCTACGGTCGCAGGATCGAATCCTGCCTCGGGCATGGATGTGTGTGATGTCCTTAGGTTAGTTAGGTTTAAGTAGTTCTAAGTTCTAGGGGACTGATGGCCACAGATGTTAAGTCCCATAGTGCTCAGAGCCATTTGAATCATTTGTCGGCAGCACTGCCATTCAATTGTGCCGAACATGCTGCTTAAAGTGAAAGACGTGGGAATGTGCATTTTACTGCATATTGTGATTTTTAAGACTTAATGGTCATCTAGTCGTGTGCACGAGGTGCTTCTTTATTGTAAATGTCTCATTTATGACAAACCTCTGCATAATGCGCCACATTTTATTCGCTAATATGACAACTTGGCATAAGGTCCCAACTCACAAGGAACACGTTTTGTAACAAAAAATTTTATGACAGCAAAGTCTGCCGACAACGGTTGTCAGAAACAAAGAAATATTTATGTGATCTTGGCTATAGAAAGGTTTTACGTTGTATAATAGCCTGAGACAAATGCAACCCGTTTCTGTCACCGTGTCGGTTAAGTTGCTCAGTGTGACAAACACGAGGGATGCGAGGTATCACGACTCCATGATGCCTGTAGTTGTCATTGTCATCGAAAGTGACCAGGTCACTCTTGGTTCTAAGCGTTCACAACTTATCTAAACAAGATGTTGCCCACATCTGACCTATGTGACTCATTCTTGTGTGCTGCTGTCGTTCATATTTGATATAATGAGTGATATTGAAAGAGTGCAAATGATTTTTATCGGACCACAGACGCTGAGATAAAATTTTCTGTAAATTAGTAGTTGAAACTATTCGTAATTCAGGTGAAATTCTACATTTTAAATACTTAGAATAAATTTAGCTGTTCCATTTCTTTGTATATAAGTGGTGGAAAAAAACGTAAGGGCGAAATTAGAAGCAGGCGAGAGGTAAACTACTCGTTGATCAGAGACTGAAACCCACGCCGTTGGAATGGAGGTTGGACAAGGATAAGTTTTATGACTTTTTTAACGTAGCACTCCAACAAAAGATGCTGGAAAAACCTCTCAGGACTGAAGGTAAGAAATTCGAACGCCACTTACGCTGGAAATAATTTCATTTAACAAACTGTTCCTACCAAAACTTTTATCCATTGTGGAAGTGGAACACTATGACTGTAATATGAAAAGGTTTTCATAAAATTAAGTTAATCTGGCACATATATTCCCTATAAGATATATCCTCCCTCAATGTGAATATCAACCAATAACGTCTTTGGTTTAATGCGAAATCTTTGAGCCTCTAGTCTAATCACACTTTTTGGTTTGTTTATAAAATGTGGAAGTTGGTGTCTGTGGCAAAGTCTGTTAGTTGTAGTGCGTGAAAGCAATTCGAAAACGTGAATAATGTTTTTCAAAATGCTACACGTAACAAATGTACACTACTGGCCATTAAAATTGCTACACCAAGAAGAAATGCAGATGATAAACGGGTATTCATTGGACAAATATATTATACTAGAACTGACAATTGATTACATTTTGCCGGCCGTGGTGGCCAAGCGGTTGAAGACGCTACAGTCTGGAACCGCGCGACCGCTACGGTCGCAGGTTCGAATCCTGCCTCGGGCATGGATGTGTGTGATGTCCTTAGGTTAGTTAGGTTTAAGTAGTTCTAAGTTCTAGGGGACTGATGACCTTAGAAGTTAAGTCCCATAGTGCTCAGAGCCATTTGAACCATTTTTGATTACATTTTCACACAATTTGGGTGCATAGATCCTGAGAAATCAGTACCCAGAACAACCACCTCTGGCCGTAGTAACGGCCTTGATACGCCTGGGCATTGAGTCAAACAGAGATTGGATGGCTGTACAGGTACAGCTGCCCATGCAGCTTCAACACGATACCACAGTTCATCAAGAGTAGTGACTGGCGTATTGTGACGAGCCAGTTGGTCGGCCACCATTGACCAGACGTTTTCAATTGGTGAGAGATCTGGAGAATGTGCTGGCCAGGGCAGCAGACGAACATTTTCTGTATCCAGAAAGGCCCGTACAGGATCTGCAACATGCGGTCGTGGATTTCCTGCTGAAATGTAGGGTTTCGCAGGGATCGAATGACGGGTAGAGCCACGGGTCGTAACACATCTGAAATGTAACGGCAACTGTTCAAAGTGCCATCAATGCGAACAAGAGGTGACCGAGACATGTAACCAATGGCACCCCATACCATCACGCCGCGTGATACGCCAGTATGGCGATGACGCATACATGCTTCCAATGGGTGTTCACCGCGATGTCGCGGATGCGACCATCATGATGCTGTAAACAGAACCTCGATTCATGCGAAAAAATGACGTTTTGCCATTCGTGCACCCAGGTTCGTCGTTGAGTACAACATCGCAGGCGTTCTTGTCTGTGATGCAGCATCAAGGTTCAGCCATGGTCTCCGAGCTGATAGTCCATGCTGCTGCAAACGTCGCTGAACTGTTCGTGCAGATGGTTGTTGTCTTGCAAACGTCCCCATGTGTTGACTCAAGGATCGAGACGTGGCTGCACGACCCGTTACAGCCATGCTGACAAGATGCCTGTCATCTCAGCTGCTAGTGATACGAGACCATTGGGATCCATCACGGTGTTCCGTATTACACTCCTGAATTCACCGATTCCATATTCTGCTAACAGTCGTTGGATCTCGACCAACGCGAGCAGCAATGTCGCGATACGATAAACCGCAATCGCGATAGGCTACAATCCGACCTTTATCAAAGTCGGAAACGTGATGGTACGCATTTCTCCTCCTTACACGAGGCATCACAACAACGTTTCACTAGGCAACTCCGATAAATTGCAGTTTGTGTATGAGAAATCGGTTGGAAACTTTCCTCATGTCAGCACGTTGTAGATGTCGCCACCGGCGCCAACCTTGTGTGACTGCTCTGAAAAGCTAATCATTTGCATATCAGAGCATCTGCTTCCTCTCGGTTAAATTTCACGTATGTAGCACGTCATCTTCGTGGTGTAGCAATTTTAATGGCCAGTAGTGTATATCTGCAGAATCTATTAACTGTAACTAACACCTTTAAGTAGAACTTATATTGTAAATATTTCTTGAAACTTTACCACACGTATTGCTTGTTTACTGTTGTTTTCTATGTTGTCACATATACACAAGAAGCCTCACAAAAAAAAAAAAAATCTCATGGCTTACTGAAATAAAAAGGCGACTGGTTGTGGTAATTTCTGGAATCTATCGCAATTGTTGTTAAATATTTTTGCCATCATTTTTGCCGTTATCTGCCTAACCGTATTTAGTCCTGTGACCAGACTGCATAGTTGCTGTGGGCAAGCAAACCACGTAAGTAACAGCAGCTACTTTCAGTTGTAAGGGGTACTCTCCCGTCAAACGTACGTTGGACACCAAGCGCAATTCGTAAATACAATAAGAACAAAACTTCTTAAGATATTTGATCACACTGGCTAGCCTTATTTTAAGTATGATTTAAGCTCCATCAGCTTATCGAAATGACTATACTTTGTAACTTTTATGTCTCTGATTATTATTACTAGGAATAACATCGTAACTTTAAATTATTTGACATTATTGAAAGTAGCAATGTAATTAATCAATTATTCCTTACCGAAAATTGGATGCTGCCTCAACGAACAAGTGAAATCCATAGCTAATGTCCTTTAGTAACTCGTCTAACTGGAAGCAGCCTTGAGATGATTGAACACAATTAGCCTGCCAGTGATTTTGTGTATCGCAACAGAATCTCGTAGCACACCCGCTCGGCAACTCGTAGACTATCTCCGGCGACTCTTACCTAGGCTGCGACTACTGTGGAACGCCGCGACACAACCAGAGTACAGCTGAAGAAACAAATAACTGCTGGTCAATGCGTGTAATTGTAGCGGCAACAAGCAAAGCGGCGCTGAGCGAATCAAACATGTTTGTTTCACGTAGCGGCCGACCAGAACGTTCGAGTGACTCCGGCCGCGTTCTGGCAACGCCGCCAACATTCGACTGGTGCTGTGAGTGGTAGAGTCACTACTGTTGCTGGCGCTTGTATTTCTTTCGTTGTACTGTTGCGAAAATGTCATCAGCGGAAGCCTTGACAGCAGTTGTCCTTACACAGCGCTCTTTATGGGATCAGCGAAACAACTGTCATCACAAGTGATTCATTTTGGACAAGTTACCTGATGTGATGCCAGCAAGATTGCAAACAAGTACAGAATAAAATTTATATTTGAGGGGGTCCACAGCCTCCAGATGTTTTATAAACGAAAACGTGGTCCATAGTAGGCTGTAATGTGATTTTTATTTAATCGCGCGATTAGCTGATTTCGACTATTTGTCATTGTCAAGCGCCTGTAAGACCAACGTGGAAAAGCACTACATTCTCTGCATACATGGTCATGTATAAATAACGCTTTACACACCTCACATTAAAATAAAACATTACCGCACAAATTTCTGAGCAAATTCGTGCAGTAATATTTTATCTTAATGTTGGTTTTACAGGTGCTTGACAATGACAAGTAATCAAAATTAGCTAATAGCACGATTAAATAAAAATCACAATACAGCCTACTACGGACCATACTTTCGTTTACAGAATCCATGATTTTTTCCTTTCTGGAGCGAGAGTCATGTAAAATTTTTGAAAAGATATTTCTGCCATTTGCCTGTATATAATACGTTCATTTCACTATGAAGATTTCGGCTTTAGTACGTTTTCAAACTTTACAAAGTCAAAAATCGTCCGACGTGTGTGGTCGAAAAAGTACGTATCACGTTATATAGACCGGTTATCTCGAAAGTAAGTGAGTCAACATTCCTCCGATACACAAAAAGACTGCAGACTTGCATCTCTGACAATTGTAGTTGAGCTACAATGTAAATTAGATGTCCAAAACACAGGTGTAAGCTTCATTTCAACATATCTAAACATCAATAAATGGTTCATTTGGCTCTGAGCACTAGGGGACTTAACATCTATGGTCATCAGTCCCCTAGAACTTATAACTACTTAAACCTAACTAACCTAAGGACATCACACAACACTCAGTCATCACGAGGCAGAGAAAATCCCTGACCCCGCCGAGAATCGAACCCGGGAACCCGGGCGCGGGAAGCGAGGACGCTACCGCACGACCACGAGCTGCGGACTAAACATCAATACAGCGAAGTGAAGCTTACACTTGTATCTTGGGCGTCTTAACTTACATTGCAGCTTCACTATAATTGCCAGAGATGCAAGTTTCCAGCATTTTTATGTAACGCAGATATGTGCTCACACTCATCCACGAGACAACTGCTTTGTATAATGTGATACGTATTTTTCGACAATTTTTGATGTTGTAACACTTGACAACGGTCTAAGGCCGAAACCTGTATAATGAAAGAAATACATTAAATATAATCAAATGGAGGAAATATCTTTTCGAAGAGTAGAGAATACATTTCCTGAATCGCTTATTTGTTTCACTGTCTTAAAACGAGAGATGGTAATAAAGTTCAGGTAGTGTAAATGGTAAATGACAGGCACATGAAAATCTTGTTTTATCATGTGAGAAAAACTTTTCATGTGAGAAAAACATTTCAAAACCTGTATAATGAAGGAAACACATTACATATAGTCAAATGGAGGAAATATCTTTTCGAAGAGTAGAGAATACATTTCCTGAATCCCTTATTTGTTTCTCTGTCTTAAAACGAGAGATGGTAATAAAGTTGAGGTAGTGTAAATGGTAAATGACAGACACATGAAAATCTTGTTTTATCACGTGAGAAAAACTTTTCAAAACTGCCTCATTTGAACAGCTTCATTTGAAGCTCTGTTAAAAGTTTTGGGCTGTCTGGTAAGTGCCCTGCATAGAACACACGATTTCTTACTGCAGGTTGCTGGTTGACACTCAGGAATCTTTCTAGGTCAACGCCAATGTTGTGAAGAACATGTACATTTCACAATATCGCCAGCAAATTCTGGCGAAGTTTCTGTTGGCTTCCACACTATGCTCCACTTGGCGCTCAGTGCTACAAAAGCATATGAATTAATCGCCGTCGTCTGGAAACAGCGTTTGTTGAAATATTCTTTCTCCGGAGCTAAAAGTCATCAACTGTTAGATCTGATAAAATACCTCAACATTGGCTGTGCCTCATTTCCAATGAATGCAGAAGACAACACAAATGATGTCTAACGGTAGTGGAGAGTCCTCTCTGTATCCTCTAACATCGATTATAGTGAATTTCCCATGTGTATCTACAACTGCTTTTAGTACGATTGAATGAAAATGTTTATAACTGTAAGACAGACGTGGGCCGCGCGGGATTAGCCGAGCGGTCTCGGGCGCTGGCGTCATGGACTGTCCGGCTGGTCCCGGTGAGGGTTCGAGTCCTCCCTCGGGCATGGGTGTGTGTTTGCCCTTAAGTTAATTTAAGTTGTGTGTAAGCTTAGGGACTGATGACCTTAGCAGTTAAGTCTCATAAGATTTCACACACATTTGAGCATTTTTCAACAGACGCTGGACCAGAATTTTTGATGAACGTCTTTTCTGTCAACATCATAACTGCATTTGGAAAGTTCTGTAAGTTATATAAATGATTTACAGTATTTGAAAAATAATCCTCAGAGTGCACTCTCATATGGAGTAGTTGGAGGCAATCCCACGACACTTTGGTAGTTGACTCCACAATTCTTGCATGGTTGTGAATCCCACTCTGATTGGCAGGGCCATGACACAAAAACGACGTCTATTTTCCAGGAATCTGTAAGAATCCTCGTGTCACCAGTTGTTGATGCCCCTTAAAAAAATTACATTTTTCCATTGAAAAAAAAAATTACTTGTGTATATTATATATGACGGTAGTATCTGTTACCGAAAGAACAGTTACCGTGGATGACCATGCAGCTTTGCTAGAAATGAAATATTAATTAAATGGAAGCCCTAGCTGCAAACAGGCGTTGATGTACTTCATTGGGGACATGTTGAAAATGTGTGCCCCGACCGGGACTCGAACCCGGGATCTCCTGCTTACTTGGCAGACGCTCTATCCATCTGAGCCACCGCGGTGGCTCAGATGGATAGAGCGTCTGCCAAGTAAGCAGGAGATCCCGGGTTCGAGTCCCGGTCGGGGCACACATTTTCAACATGTCCCCAATGAAGTACATCCACGCCTGTTTGCAGCTAGGGCTTCCATTTAATTATCATTTCACTTATGTATATGAGAAAAAGTACCACCACAGCTGTATCTTGAGAACTTCTTTATCCTATCACACGACTAATTTCGGTGGCACATTACCGTGATCCTCAGGCCCCACCATTGCCGATAGGGTATTTGATTTCCTTGGCATTTACGGCGGGATCCTTGTTACTGCGGCATATGGGCTAGCTTTCATCAGGAATGTATACTCGACACCTTGTTATCTCTAGTGCCATTGGAGATAACACGGTGTCGAGTGTAGACCCATGATGAAAGCTAGCCCACTTGTGCTAGTAACAAGGACCCCCACAGTAAATGTGCCAAAGATATCAGATACTCTTTCAGCAGTGATGGTGCCTGAGGACGACGGTAATGTGCACCGAAACTAGTCATGTGATGTAATAAAGACATTCTCAAGATACAGCTGTAGTAATACTTTTTCTCATATATATCATCAGCTGGAGTACCTCGTCCATACAATAAGATGGACATCCAAAACTTACTTGCATATTGCATTAGATACGAAAGTTCCGTATAGTAATCATATGGCAACATACTCTCCTCTTTGTGTGCTGTTATTTTCCCAAATCTTGTTTCGATAAACTCAAATTCATAGCAGTCTTTATTTTTCATTGCAAACATTTCGTCTTTCTTCCAGTCGGTCACCCAATTTTGAAGTATCGCAATAACACTGACGATTTAAAAAATTGAAACGTCCCCTTTGAACAATTATACATGACTGTGCTTAAACTGACACACAATATTTTTTAGCGCAACGCAATCTGACTTTCAAAAATCCCTACAAAAGAATGGCCCTGGCTAACATTAACCTATACGTTTCACAAATCACTTACCTCACAAAAATCTTTGTTACTCGAACTACTGCAATACAGCGAGCGCCACTACTGCTAGCTATATAAAAGATTCAAACTACTGAAGGCACAAACTACTGATAGGCATAGTTAGCAAATGAAATATTTTGATAGAGAACCAACAATGTATTTACCTTAATAGTGTTCAAAAGTGATAATATATATATCAATCCATGATATCCAATTTTACAAATTTATTCTTTCTGATGGACACACGTCCAGATCGTCCGTTCTCAAAATTCCGCCATCTCGCTCCCACATCCAGCACTGCTAGCAGCTGTCCTCCAACTGCGCAACGCTACGTGCTGTTAGCAGCCAACTGCCCAACGCTACAATGGCGAATATTCCAACGATGCATACCAGCCACAGACTGCACAGCACAGTCAGTGATTTTCATATAGAACGCTACGTGGCGTTACCAATAAAAAACCTAAACAGCCTACTTTCATAGCCCCCATGCTCCCCACAAAAAATTTTACAAATTGTTTTGGGCAGTGGACAATACAGATTTAAAACAAATTCATAATTACAATAATAAAGAAATCAAATGTACACACTTATCGATACAATGTTGGTCAAAAGCTAAAATTTTCTCACAGTCCATAAAGACAGTCCTGATTATTCATCACAGTAAAATTGCAGTGTTTTTCTCAAAGTCTGCGTAGTAAAAGAAAATGCACACGGAAGTAGTGGATTTCCATGCAGTCTTGAAGAAGTTGTGTTGTTCTTCCAACGGAAGGACAGTGCTGACTCTTGACATGCAGACAGGTAATGGGCCACAACAGAGCAAACCCACAGCAGAGTCAGTCGAAGGTTTGAAGAATATTGGTAGGTAGGTCATCACAGAGCAGACCCACTGTAGTCCTGTTAGAGATTACAATATTGGTGGGCCACCAGAGGTGCAGACCCACTGCAGTCCTTGTAGATATAATTGTATTGGTGAGTCATCAAAGATGTAGACCCACTGTAGTCCTTGTAGAAATAATGGTATTGGTGGGCCATCAAAGATGCAGACCCACTGTAGTCCTTGTAGAGACGGCCAGCAGCCATCTGTTGCGACTGTGCAGGTGCACAATCACCATAGAAGAGTCTTGTGGACAATATAGCAAGTCCATAAACCACCACTTGTGCACTCACCAAGTTTTTGGAATTGTCCTTAGAACCAGCAATGTTGTTAACCAGTCCATTGCTGAATTACCAACACACCTGCAAGCACTAACAGTCCCAACATCTCACATACTGTGCATATAATATGACCAACAGAAATGTGTGCAGTGAAATGATACTTAATTTGAAGAACTGGTGTCTATACAATTATAAATTTACAACATAAGAATACAATTACAAAGGTACAAAATACTTCATTAAAGAACGTAACAGTACAGATAACATTTGTGGTAACACAGGCTTTACAAAAGAGTAGAAATAAACACATACATCAGTGTTACAGGAATTATGACGTAAGTAAATATATAAAATAATGAGAATAGTTTTCGAAACATTAATTTCACACATGAGCATTGAAACAGAACAGAATTAATAATGTCTAAACATCTTTACAATGTAAATAACATATTATTAATGCAAAATATATTTGAGGATAACAGTATTCCTCATCATAGTGAATGTAGCTTAGTACTAAAATTCTACAACATAAATCTTATTAGCTAAACACATAAAGACAGGAAAAACACAAATACACAAGAGTACACAAACACATAGCAGAATAACATAGGAGGAAAGGACAGGGTTTGTTTTCAGCGCAACATTTAGTACTGCAGTCCAACCCAAAACTTCATTCCATAGAACTTTCGTCTTATTTTAACATTTGTTTCCACCAAAAAAAAGTCCTTTCCAAGCATGCTTTCTGTATTTATATGTTCACATATTTCTTACCTCATTATTTATTTTCCATTATCTTACCTCATCATTTATTTTTAAGAAAATCCTACCTAAACCTGCTGTCCCTAAACCCTACTTTTTTGTTCATATCCTGTTTCAAAATACTTTTTTGTTTGGCCAAACCATTTTCTTATAGCTTCTCGATGCATTTCTTCCTATTCACCACAACTCGTTCTCTTATATAGCCTAGCCCCTCTTAAGCTAACTTAAATCTACTGACTTCAGATTGAAACACGTATGTATTCAGTAGCAGCGATGGCGAGGCATGACAGAATCTCTGACCAGAGAGTTATTTATCGTTGCTAGTCTGCGCTTGACCGCGCGAGAGTTCAGTGCAGTTCTGAGGCAGTTGCGAGGCAGTAGTTGTACGTAGCGAGTCGCGAGAGCATGTAGTTCGTTCGTGCTAGTAGCACGCGAGAGAAAGTCGGAGTTGTGTGTGAGGAGTCGGCGGGCGTCGACATGGGTCTCTGGTCAAGATTCGGGACGAGGTATATTTTTAAATAAGGTAATGAAGCAGCATTGTGCACATGTGATAATGTAATGTATATTAACTGTAATTAATTTGTTCAAGAATTGCCCCAATAATAATTTTGTTTTCAAACCAATCTTTTTTAACAAAATAATCATTACAATTGAAACAATACTTCCTATGCTTTTCCTGCCAGAATCAATTTATCAGATTTACACAGGGCCTAATGTCAGCGCAGATGACCTTATAAAATTTAGCAGGTTGATCTTAACGTTAATTTTGTGGGGACTTAACATTTTTCACATTTTTTATTATCATTGAATTTTATTACTGTGGGAAGCTAACGTTTGGCACTAATTGCAATTCTATTAATTATTTCCTTTCATTTTTATTTGCATTTTTTATTCAATTCATATCATTTAGTAATAATTACAGGGAGATTACACTTAGCACGATGTCTGTTCACATTTAAATATTTTCCTTTTCATTTTTACGAGGAAACCTACACTTCGGTCTATTCCCATTAACATTTAAGTATTGTCATTTCAAAATTTTCCGGGAAGGTTACACTTAGCTATATGTCCATTTACATTTGAATATTTTTATTTTTCATTTCTCTGGGGAGGTTACACTTGGCGACATCCGGTCCAGGATCGTATTTCGTTGAGAATCTTCTGAAAAGTAGTCAGATATCTGCTCTTATTTAATAAAATATAATTAGCATTTGGCGCAACGCTTTTACTAATTTTATGACTTTCTTTCCTCAGATCATCGGCAATTCGTTGCTCTGTTGTATTTTTGTTTGTTGTTTTTTTCATTGTGCTTATTTCTTTTGTGAACAATTGTGACTATAGTAAAAATCCGCGAAAGACTGTGAATAGTGTATCGCAAAGTATAATGAATGCAATTACCGACTTAAACAACTTGACCGATAGTAATTGTGACACGCAGTGTAATGATGACAATCCTGCGTTCACTGACAATCAGTGCGTTCCAACCACTCATGATGATTTTTGTCTTAATGATGAACAAACGAACTCGGTTATGTCCTCTGTTGATTTGATGACAATCGATGACGCGGGGCGTTCTGTTGTAATGAGCGCTGCCCAGCTTAACACACCCGGTTTGGAAAATTCAAGTAACGTACAGAGAAATTTTTCTAATGGAAATGGACAGGATACTCAAAGTAGGACGGATCTATTGAATTCCGAAATAGGGTCTGACAGTGTACATCCGACTGATAAACCTTTTGGTAAATTACAGAATGACCAAATGGTCAAACAAAACGCGACAATTGCAAATACACCGTCAAACAGTACAGAGAATGGAGTAGGTAATGTTACTTTGGATCAAATTATGGCAATATTGCTACAACAGGGTAAAAAACATGACAGCCTTAATGAAAAACTAGACAACACTTCCAAACAGTTGAATGAAAAAATAGGCACCAATTCAAAACGGTCAGATGAAAAACAGGACAACAATTCTAGACAGCTTTGTGAACAGATCAAACAGCTTAATGAAAAACATGACAGCCTTAATGAAAAAGTAGACAACAATTCCAGACAGTTAAATGAAAAATTAGACAACAATTACAGACAGCTTAGTGAACAGATTAGAGCCGTTGCGGCACAATGTCATGATGCTAAGGAACAGTTACGCGAGGAAATTGAGGCTTGTTCAAGAAAAAGTAGCGAAGAAATTAGATCTGTTGCGCAAGAATTAAGGGAAATGCAAACAGCTACAACAGAAACACTTAGAGACGAAATTAGCGGAGTCGCTAAACAATGCTCTGAAAAGGCTACACAATTATGCAACGAGTTTAAAGCAATGACAGCAGAACTTTCGCGCACAATGGATGAAAAGATTGACGCGAAATTCGACCAACAGAACACTCAGATTGACGAACGTTTTAATCACCACATACAAAACAGTGATACGCATTTCCGCAAATTTATTCAGGATCAAAATAAAGTAAAACGTCAAATGATGGAAACAATCACTGCACAGAGACAAGAAGATAAACGTAAAATGTTTGCGAAGGCAAAAACATACGTAGACAACAATATTGCTACAGTGTCCGACGAAATTAATACCATCAAACAGTTGAACATAGAATTACGTGAGGAAATTTCTGATCTTAAATCAAAAACAGATACACACACAGCTAATATTCAGACAGTGACAGACAGATTCGAACAATTAGAACTAACACAGGATTCCGATGTCATGAAAGCTGACGTTAAAAAATTGAACGAAACCACACGTAAATTACAAAAACAGATTAATGCTTCTGACAGTAAAAACGATGACCAGGCAAAAATACTGACTGAAAAATATGATGAATTGGCCAGTCATATTGATGTTATCGAAAGTACTAATGACAATAAATCAGACGATACCTCACCGGTTTCATTTAATCAAACACCTGAATTTCAAAATCTTCAACAGACAATCAATGAGATAGATTTATCTAATAACACATTGCGTAGAAAATTGTCAAGTTTACAGCAAGAAGTAACAGAGATGAAAAATATTTTAGTTAATAACACATCACAGCAGACGCCACTTTGCGAACAATTGTCAGACTCAAGCAGCGCGTATCATTTGGGTAATCTACAGAGAGCACGGAACTTAGATTCCGAACAACCACAGTTCAATAGATTCTCATACAATCCTGAACCTGTTCCATCATATAGAGACGATAATTTCGATTACAAACATTTTCTATCAGTGAGAAAATTTAAAGTGCTTAAAAATGACAGAACACAGATTCATCCGCTAGATTGGATACAACAATTTAGCTTTGCTTTCTTTTCCACTGACTTGGCCCGTAACACATAAACTTGAATTTATTTGCAGTTTTTTGGAAGGCGAACCGGCAACTCGTATGAGACCAATCGCGAGACGATGCTATTCGGTAGAAGAGTTTCAGAATGGTTTTCTATCAGCGTACTGGTCGAAGACGACACAGTGTGGAATTAAAGATCAGTTAATTAGTTTACCAAATTATGAGAACTCAAATTTTCCCAGTGTTACGCAATTTTTTGAGCATATGGTCCAACAAAACCAGTATTTAAGTGAACCTTATAGTGAATCTGCACTTATACAATTATGCATTTCTAAATTGCCACGATCATTAAGAGTGTCACTTTTAACAGGTCAACAAAAAGAAAATATTTCGGCATTCAGGGATCTGCTGCAGCTTTTAGAAGTGCAGCAATCAGATTATTCTTTCGTAAACAAAAATTTTTCATATAACAACCAAGGCCAACAAACGTACAGCAATTACGATCAGCCACGTAATTTCAATAGTAAAAGTAACAGACGGTTTAGGAACGACAACCACCAGAACTTTAATAGCAGACAAAATTTTGATTATCAATATCGTCAAAATTATCAGCAGTCGCAAACACATCTTGGTAATAATAAAGGTTTTTCTCCGCAATAGCATCAAAGCCAGCCGGTTAGCATACCTAACCAACAATGGAGTCTACAAGGTCAACCAAGCTTTAAAGTTTCGCCGCGTGCATGTATAGTCTCAGCTCCAACAAATAGTAACGCACGGCAGCGAGGAAACAACTACATACAGAAAACACAGTATTTCAATTCCTATCGCAATGCACCATATAAAAATGACTATTACGACAGACATAAAAATAATGAGGACAATTTTCAGCGTACATCTAACAACAGTCGGTCATACCAACAGCAAAATTATCCACAACAACATATTCTAGTGAATGAACCAGATAGTAGGTATCATCCAGAACGTAATACGTCTGGAAGAAGTAATAGAACAGTTCAAATAGTAGAAATGCCACAACATCCTCCTGATAATAATAACACGTCAGATAGAATCTGACTAGATACTGTACAGGTCGCATCTTCCAGTAACACAAGCATTACTTTTGACACGCAAAATATTGTTCGCGAAAATGTAATTACTTTTGACGATATCAGAGACACTCTTTTGCAGGAAAGACCAGTTGTTCAGAAATCCATTTCACACCCTGTCTTCGAAATTAAAATAGGTTCATCGAAATTTTCAGCAGTAATTGATTCTGGATCTCCTATGTCAGTAATAAATGAAGAAACTTTCAACGAATGTAACAAAGAGAATACCTATCCTACATTACCATTAGGCAAAACGAAAGTGAAAGGAGCAGTATCGAGTAAAGGTGTAGACGTTAAATTACAGACGCATTTATCATTTTGTATTGCAGGTCACACATTTCACTCAAATTTTTGGATTGTTCCTTTATTGACAACAGACGTTATTTTAGGTACTAATTTTCTCCTACAACACGACGCAGTGGTTGATTTTCAGAATTCCTATCTAATGTTGAAGGATGAAAATGTGCAATTGGCTTTAGAATTTCAGCATTCTTTATCTGCGGAAGAACAAACAATTAATCGTACAGAGGTCATTTCCGCAACACGTAACATAGACTGTAATTCCACACTGTTCACGGATACGTACATACATAACTATAATACTTCAGACGAAGCTGACTACGACGTAATGCAGATGATTTCTGATAAAGTTAAACAAAGCAGTTCAAATACAGACGACAAACACACGCAACTACATAAAATTCTTTTACAGCAAGCTCCAGTTTTTGACAACATTCCTGGTACTATGTCCGGTTTTATGTATGAATTTCGAGTTAAACAGCACGATACATTTAAAGCAAAGCATTATCCCATTCCATATATCCACCGAGAACAAGTTAAGAAAGAATTGCAGGATATGCTTGACCAAGG
This sequence comes from Schistocerca nitens, assembly GCF_023898315.1. Taxonomy (NCBI): domain Eukaryota; kingdom Metazoa; phylum Arthropoda; class Insecta; order Orthoptera; family Acrididae; genus Schistocerca; species Schistocerca nitens. The sequence continues at coordinate 846,134,068 of NC_064617.1, forward strand.
AATTATAGAACCGGCAGTTAGTCCGTACATAAACCCGCTTCATATTGTTAAGAAAAAAGATGGCTCACTTCGCCTCGTACTTGATTCACGTCACATCAATGACATAATTATTAATGAAACTGATCGACCACAGACACTAGAGGAACTTCTACAGAAATTTCATGGTACGGCTATTTATTCCACACTAGATTTGAAATCGGGATTTTGGCAAATTCAGCTTCATCCGAATTGCAGAAAGTACACAGCATTTCTCTGTTTTGGTGACTGTTATCAATTTTGCAAATTACCATTCGGCTTAACTTTCTTCTGCAGCCTTTATTCGCGGTTTGAACACAATACTTCAGACAGAACTTAGGACAGAATTACGACGTACGTAGATGACATTCTTATTGCAGAAGCTAACTGGACTGAACACAATCTGATTCTAGAACAACTGTTGCAAACTTTTCATGCACAAGGACTCACAGTTAATCTCAGTAAATCGCATTTTGGTAAAACTTCTATAAAATTTCTTGGACACGTAATTTCAGCAGAAGGCATTGCGCCTGATCCGGAAAAACTTCAAGCTATACGTGACATTACTGTTCCTACGACGAAGAAACAACTACGCAGTTTTTTGGGCTTAATTAACTTTTTTCGTAATTTATTCATCATTCTGCTTTAGACGCACCTAGATTATGCCAATTAACAGGTAAAAACAGTATTTGATCCTGGGATAAGCAAGCACATTGTGAGTTTATGAACTTGAAACATGCTTTGTTGAATGCACCACTTTAATCACACCCAGATCTTACCAGAAATTTTTCCATTGCCACCGACAGTTCTAACACCACTTTAGGCGTACACATTTTTCAGGAAATTGAAGAAGATGGCTCAACTGTAATTAAAACCATCGCATTTGCAAGCCGCATTCTGTCACCTGCAGAACGAAATTATTCCGTTACGGAATTGGAAACATTATGTGTTGTATGGGCTTTTACGAGATTTCGGCATTTTCTTTATGGAAGACACACCACCGTTTACACAGACCGTAGATCGATACAATTTTTACTTTCAGCTAAATTCACACACGACAGATTAAGTAGATGGAAGCTTTATTTACAGGAATTTAATTTTACAATAGTTCACAGTCCCGGCACACAAAATGTTATAGCAGACGCACTATCTCGTTCTCTCAGCAATAATCAGCAAGACGTCGCAACCAACTTCTGCAAAGCAAATTTCAGCGTGATGTACATCCAACAAGTTGCATTTGAAAATTTTATTTCGTCGTCATTACAGGACATAGCAAAAGAGCAAAGTACAGACAATGTGTGGAAAGAAATTAAACACCTTTGGCAAAATAAGAATAATGTTACGATTAGAAACCATTACACTGTACGCAATGACATTCTGTTTCGCCGCTCTCATCCTGACAGCAACAATTGGTTATTATGCATTCCTGACGAACTGGTTAACAAATTAATCTGGTACACTCATTTAAGTTACGCACATTACGGAGCCAGAAAATGTTTTCTTATACTGAGACAGTACTGTTATTTTACCAACATGGAAAAACGTATACGACGAGTTTTAGCGTCATGTAAAATTTGCCAGAAAGCTAAGTCAGACACCACTTCACATATTCCTCCATTATATCCCATTGTACCTGTTAAATTAAGACATATGGCCGCAGTAGACATTTTTGGTCCAATTCCCAGAACCAATACAGGTTTTTGCTACATCTTTGTCGCTGTTGAACTCACTTCAAAATTTGTTACTTTCGTTCCGTTACGCAAAGCTACTGCTAAAACTGTTTCGAAAGCATTTGTAAAGCATTTTTTATTTATGTAGGGCATGTGTTGAAAGTAATTTCTGACAATGGATCACAATTTCGTTCTGCTATATGGATACGCATGTTACGAGCTAGAAACATTTCTCCGATCTATATATATAAGTACCATGCTTCTTCGAACCCTTGTGAACGATTAATGAAAGAAATTGGTAAACTGTGTAGAATATACTGCCACAAAAGACATATTGATTGGGACACACACATATTCTCATTCCAAGATGTAATTAATTCCATTCCAAATGAATCCACTATGCTATCTCCGTCTGTTATACTGAAAAATATTGAACCACCTAACAAAATTAAAGAATTAGTAACATTTCCTACATCTCTTCGATTACGACACCACTAAATAATTGACATTGCACTGAACAACATCAAACGTGCCGCAGAGCGCCGGAGAAGACAGCAAAAACAGGTTTGTATACGCCGAGACTTTCACATTGGACAGAAGATATTAGTACGCACACACTATTTATCCAGCAGAATAAAAGGTAAGTGCAGTAAATTTGAACTTCTATACGCAGGTCCATATCGAATTCGCAGCATTCCTCACCCCAATGTTGTACACGTCGAAACCCTGAGAACCAGAAAAAGTAAAGGCAACCACCACGTCTCTAACATTAAACCCTTTATTGAATGAAGACACTTTATGATTTAACATGCTATGATGCCATTTACACATTTTATGACTATTTCTGCAATTATATTCACGTGACTACCTATTGATGATTATCGCTTTATTTCTTGGCAAGTTGTCATCATTTGTTTATGTATGTACGATTGTTTTCATGTTTTGTTTGTATGCACTATGACATAGTTAAGATATAACACACACCAGTTGACTTTGACATTTTTTTTGCCCTATGATATATCAACATCGTGACTGTTTTACATTTTTTTTGCTACTGCATTGTGATATTCTGTGTACACTTTTTGCATCTGAACACTGTCAATGTCTTTGACATATTACGTTTTCTGTCATGTTATGCTGTATGCTTAATTATGTTACCATAAACCAGTCATTATTTAGTGAGTATATGATGTAAATGCACGATATTAATCTTTGTTCATCATTTTCAGAAACGAATAACGTGTAAAAGAAATAAATTAAACAGAAATGGGAATTTCACATACGGAATAGATGAAAGAAGATGCAAAAACCCTATGAGGAAGAGTAAATGGGTCAGAATTAACAAGCATTAACAAGAATATACTATACACATCGCAGAATAGCAGTCTTAACTAATTTTTTCTTTCAGAATACGAAGCGATTGATGCAGGCTGTCAGACAGAACTACACATCTTAGTTTTACTGATGAAATATGCTAGAGATAAGGAATAGTTATGTAATGAGTAATGAAGTGATTTTTTCCAGATGATAATGAATGCTGATGAATAATGATGAAGAATATGCTACTATGGATAACTTTAAATCATTATATGAATATTATTATGTTATGACTTCTGATGATTTGTAATTAGGAAATGAGTACCAATGATTTGTAATTAGGAAATGACCAATGTTCTCTGTAAAACACCACATGAGCATTAATACTTCTGATGATTTGTAATTAGGAAATGAGTGCCTATGTTCTCTTTAAATCATTATATGAATATTATTATGTTATGACTTCTGATGATTAGTAATTAGGAAATGAGTACCAATGTTCTCTGTAAAACACCACATTAATACTTTTGATGACTTGTAATTAGGAAATGAGTGCCAGTGTTCTCTGTAAAGCACCACATGAATATAATGACATCTGATGACTTGTAATTAGGAAATGAGTGCCAACGTTCTCTGTAAAACACCATATGAATATTATGACATCTGTTGATTTATAATTAGGCAATAAGTGCCAATGTTCTCTGTAAAACGCCAATTTATGAACATTATTCTGTTATACTACATACATGGTACAGAAATGTTCAATAACTGGGCAATGAATGCCGCAAACTACTAATGTAATTCTCAGTGAAGACTAGTATATGACTTAATGTGCTTCACCTTCTGGCCTAACTACCCTGAATTACTGCAGTATCCGTTTATCCTGTATATCCTCTTGATCATGGAGCACTATATTTGGTTTTTGCACTAATTCTACGTTGGTGTACCTTACAAGAACGTGGTGTTGACACGCCATGCTGTCCACCACCTTGAGCGATGGAGATGTTATTATGGTCCCACTGTTTGGTGTACCTAATGTACTGCTAAAATGATAACATGGAATATTACTACGACATTTCAGTGTCTTGGCTACGCTGATAAATACTTCTGGGAAAAGAACTTCAGATTGTTCCACTTGGTGTTGTGCTACAGTAGAAAGATATGGACTTTCAGTGCAGCTGCGTGCAACCTAAAGTGCTACAACCATGATGCAATCCTTCCCTTTCCTATCCTAATTCTTGTAACATAGTGAAAATCATTTTTTTTGCTAATATGATTTGTATTCATGACTGATACATTTTTTTATCATTTGCTGATATGTTCTGAAATACAGTACATGTGCATTTATGTCATTTGTCAATGAGATTGGTACTCATTATGTCTATTTGTTGTGAAGACTTTGAAGAATTTTTCAGTGCATGTGCACTTATGTCATTTGTTAATATGTTTTGTGCTGAACGTCAGTAAGTGTGCACTTTTGTCATTTATCAATATGATTTGTATATACCTTTTTCTGATTTGCTGATATGTTCTGTACTCATTGTATATATATTTTGTTATTGCCTAATATGTTTTGTACTCGGTGCATGTGCACCATATTTACTTCATGATCTACATCTGTTTGTAAAGTTAATCAGTTAAGAAAATATTTGTTGCTCATGGCAAGTCCAAATGACTCACCATCGCTGCCAAATTTTTGCCCCCCCAGTGGAGGGTTATGAAACACGTATGTGTTCAGTGTATTCATTAACAGCGATGGCGAGGCAAGACAGAATCTCGGACCAGAGAGTTATTTATCGTTGCTAGTCTGTGCTTGACCGCGCGAGTGTTCAGTTGCGAGTAGGCAGTTGCGAGTGGGAGTTGCGTGTAGGGAGTCGTGAGGAACAGTTGTGAGTTGGACTCAGTCGGAAGTTGTGTGTGAGGAGTCGGCGGGCGTCGACATGGGTCTCTGGTCAAGGTTCGGCACGAGGTATATTGTTAAATAAGGTAATGAAGCAGCATTGCGCACATCTGATAATGTAACATACGTTAATTGTAATTAATTTGTTCAAGAAATGCCCCAATATTAATTTGTTTTCAAAGCAATCGTTTTTTTTTTAAAAAAAAAAGAATCATTCCAATTGAAACAATATTTCCTATGCCTTTCCTCCCAGAATCAATTTATCAGATTAATTATTGCACAGGGCCTAAGGTCAGCGATGCTGCCCTATTATTGTGGATTTAATGATTAATGTTCCTTTCTCAATTTTTGTGTCGAGTTTACATTTGGGTCATTATTATTCTATAATTTTCGTGGGGACCAAACATTTGGCTCGTTTTCATTATCATGGACTTTTCTTTCAGGGTTATGAAACACGTATGTATTCAGTAGCAGCGATAGCGAGGCATGACAGAATCTCTGACCAGAGAGTTATTTATTGTTGCTAGTCTGCGCTTGACCGCGCGAGAGTTCAGTGCAGTTCTGAGGCAGTTGCGAGGCAGTAGTTGTACGTAGCGAGTCGCGAGAGCATGTAGTTCGTTCATGCTAGTAGCGCGCGTGAGACAGTCGGAGTTGTGTGTGAGGAGTTGGCGGGCGTCGACATGGGTCTCTGGTCAAGATTTGGGACGAGGTACATTTTTAAATAAGGTAATGAAGCAGCATTGCGCACATGTGATAATGTAATGTATATTAACTGTAATTAATTTGTTCAAGAATTGCCCCAATAATAATTTTGTTTTCAAACCAATCTTTTTTAACAAAATAATCATTACAATTGAAACAATACTTCCTATGCTTTTCCTGCCAGAATCAATTTATCAGATTTACACAGGGCCTAATGTCAGCGCAGATGACCTTATAAAATTTAGCAGGTTGATCTTAACGTTAATTTTGTGGGGACTTAACATTTTTCACATTTTTTATTATCATTGAATTTTATTACTGTGGGAAGCTAACGTTTGGCACTAATTGCAATTCTATTAATTATTTCCTTTCATTTTTATTTGCATTTTTTATTCAATTCATATCATTTAATAATAATTATAGGGAGATTACACTTAGCACGATGTCTGTTCACATTTAAATATTTTCCTTTTCATTTTTACGAGGAAACCTACACTTCGGTCTATTCCCATTAACATTTAAGTATTGTCATTTCAAAATTTTCTGGGAAGGTTACACTTAGCTCTATGTCCATTTACATTTGAATATTTTTATCTTTCATTTCTCTGGGGAGGTTACAAGATGCTAAACTAAGGGACGAGGCAATGCAGCAGCACAAAACAATTAACACAAACAGCAATGACAAAAAATGCAAATTGGCAAAGCAAGCAGCAGTATATCTAAATTATCAGAGCAAATGCAACATTACAACTAATATGAGCCAATGTGCAGCAACAAGAAAAATAAATCAGTAGTAAAACTGGCTTAACAGAGTAATACAAAGTGACATTCAGTAGCACTATGCTTGGCAAACAGCAGCAGCAAATGCAATAACTTATACCTAAAAATGACGTAGCTCAAGCATAAAAATAGTACACTAAAGACAACAATGCAGATAAGGGAAATGTCTACCCACATCTTAATACCTATGTCATTAAAGTGGTGCACCACAAGAAGTTATTCCACCAAAAAAATTACCAAGTAGTTGAAAAGAAAATTATGTATGCAGTAACTGTTATTAATCCCTTCTTATTGTTCTTTCCTTTCCAAGTGCTCCTTTTTCGTAGAATGTGGATCATAAAATTATTATTTAATAGATATGTTGACAGGAAGTGTTCACATTAGCAAATGCATTTAATTTTATTTTATAAAACCAATGCTGCAACACAGCTGGAAACCAGATATCAAATGAAATAAGCAACTATGAAAAGCAAAGCATAAAAATATCATTCAATAGTCATGTGACATTTCATAAGTTAGTAGAAATTCTCTCAACTCTCGTAGAAAGACACTTGTCATAATCAGGTGTGCAGATGTAAGAATATTTCCCATCAGTTTATAAGGATTTCAGTAAGTAGCACAAAGTACGAGCTCCACAATATAATAATATGTTTCCAAGTAAAGAGCGTGTCGTATTTGCGATGCTTTCTAGAAAGGAATGTCAATAGCGATGTTAGTGTCTCTCTTTTTTTTCACACCTAATGGCTTTCTTTTTTCAGACGACTACCTCTCAGCTGGGCGCCCAAAACACATTACGTCAAGGTCACTTACCTTTCTTAATGAAATATTTACGACAGCAGTTTCCGCTACAGTGACAGTCTCATATAAAAAATTTCACAGGTCGAGAATTTGCGTTGCAAATGTGTAGAAACAAAATCCTTCGAATATAACAGTGTCCAAAAAATTTTCGCCGGTATTGTGATACATTCATGCATTTACATACATTTCATAACTCTTAAAGTACGATTCTTGATTTCCAACATCCTTTTTCCCATATCAGAGTCCCTAACCACTACTCACTATTCATATACATATAAACACATAATCACATTCCTCATATATGGTAGCATCATTTTATTGATCATAAACATACCTCAATAGCATAATGCACATTGTCGTCATAATAATAACATCATAACACCTCAGTCAAATCTCAAAATCGTTGTAGCTTCCTCCAATAATTTGAAAACCTAAAAAAAATTCTCTGCTCATTTCAATAGTGTCATCTACCTCAAATGTACTTTAAAAATCATGATCCCATACCAAATACATCATTCAAAGCTCTCATAGCATCACAATGGTTCCGAAAAAATATGAACAGTTCACAAAGTACTTACAAAATACAATTTCGTAAGTGTGAAGTTATCCAATGGTACAATTACGCAAACATCTGTCATTGATGTAGTAAAAAAAAATGTTTGTCTCTCTCAGTTAAATGGTCAGATAGCTGTGTAATTTATGTGTTAGAGAAATATAGTACCGATGTGTAAAGTTGTATAAGCAAATACCATATTAGCTAGGGCTCCTTGTGCTTGCCAGACACATGGTACACAAAGTAAGTGTGTACCCCCCTGAGGATTAATGTAAGTATACCCTCAGGTGTAACAGATTACAGCAATCGAATGAAATGCATCACGGAAAACTTTCTTTGTAATTCGAAAATCTTTAAAAATAAATGTTTTAAGTACAAGATTAATCACTCAAATGCGTGTCCTGTAGCGCTAAATTGTGCGTCATGTTGTAACATGATCTCTGACATTACTTAAGGGTAAAAAATGTGCCAAGTGTCGTAATTATCGTCGTCCGTAAGCAAAGTTCTGTGGAAGTCAATGTACTTACCTCGTAATAAACAAATGTGAAATGCTATGTGAATAGATATCGTAGTTATTACGTACAGTACCGTGATCAAGAAAGTACTACACTGTAACGTATTGTTGTGCTACAAAAAAGGCTGTCTTATTGTAGCTATACCACAAAGTTACTACTAAAACATGTTTTACTTTCCAGAAGAATTCAGAAAAATTGTGCAGATATAAAGCAGATACAGTAAAAAAGCAACAATGTAAATTGTGTCACAAATTAGTAGCGCCGTGATATAACCGTGTAGCTGTCAAAGAAACCAAATGCTAAGTCATCTTTAATCCCACAGAAAGTACTTCAAATAAAGAATGTCTTTTCAAGTAAACCAAAATGTTGCATGAAAATCTCATTAGCAGTGCCGATATATGTTCTAAGTATGTGAGCCTTATAGTCGTTACGTGATCGTGGAACTAACAAGCAAGAATGTACACACACAATAGCACTGTGTCGTCTGTTCACTATAACAATGCATTCGTAATTACTGTCTAAATATGTTCCCTAGGTTCTAGACTGGATAGTTAACTTCAAAACATTGTTGCATGTTAACTGTTTCTAAGTGTGACAAAGCGTATTAGTAGCGTGAAGTGAAAAATTTTAAGGCAAAGACTAAGTTAATAAGCAGATTATCTCTCAAGAAACGGTTTTACAAGTGAAATGTGGTACAGTCCTTTACGCTTCCTAGTGCTCAGAGTTAACTTGAACGCAATTATCATGCAGTATACGTCCGTAAAGAATACTGGAATTTTTCTCAAGGTTAGCGTCTATGTTATTTTTCTCTGAGCCAGCCGGCTGCTTGCGGTGCGAGTCATTTTCTGTCTCTTTGTTGGCGCGCGTCGTTATTGGGATTAGGACACCTAACTTCTACAAATACACCTTGTCGAGCGGGCCCTGCGCTGTTTGAATCCCGCCAGTTCAGATGCAATTCAGGTCTGTCGTTACGATCATATCGTCTGTCGTCATGTCGGTAGATTCTATAGTTTCTTTCTTGTTTGTCACGTGGTGGAGAATTTCTCCCTGAATCGTAACTGCGCGCTGGACCGTTGCGTCTGAAGTTATTCTGTCTCCCTTGATAATAATTATTTTGGTTCCCATACTGTCTGTTTCTCTGATTGTCTCTGTGATAGTAATTACTGCGGAGAGGTCATCTTTCCCTGTATTATTACTACTCTGCCAACGGTTGTCATACGGGTGGTGTCTGTTTTGGTCACGATTTACGTTGTAAGAATAGCCTTGTCGTGTCCATTTATTATTTCTGTCATCGCGGAATTGTGACGGATGTGACCTGTAATGGTTGTGCTCCTGTTTTCGCGTTCCGCGATTGTCAGTGTCAATTTCCAATTCTTGTAACAGTCCCTGAAAAGCTTCAATGTCGTCTTTGCAACGTCCTGCCAAAATAATATGTCGCAAATGTTCAGGCAATTTGATTAAGCAAATGCGGATGAGTTCTGAAGGGCTGTATGGGTTTGAAAGATATTGATTCTTATGCAACATGTCTTCAAAATATGTGACAAGACTGGAAAATTCAGATTGCTCAAAGCGTTTCATCGTCATGATGCTATGTTTTACTCGGTCTTGTGTAGCTTGACCAATATACTGAGAGGAAGGCATGATAAAATTCTCCTTCACTGTGACAATCGTGAATGACCGATCGCATTCTTTCAGCTGGTTCAGTCTCTAAGTAGCCACACATAAATTCTAATCTGTGCTCTAATGACCAATTGGGAGGAAAACAATGAGAGAATTGATGGAGCCACGCTCGTGGATGAATATCGTTGCCAGAATTCTTAAATGTTTTGAATTTACGTGTAGTAATGAACAGCTTATAGTCAAAGTCATCGTGTTGGCGAGTCGCATATCGGTCATTGTTACGTTGTGTCGGCAGTTCGATCTCAAAAATCGGTGCACCTTGCCGATTTCTTTCATAATTTCCGAAATGCCCTATGTTATTATTATGCGACTTTTCCGTATTTCTAAGTCTCTCTTCCCGTGTTGGAGCGCGAGTGTCCTCTGAAATATGTAATTTTTGTATTACTTGTGCCAACTGATCTTGTACTTCCCGGATTTCTCTTTTGTGTTGCGTATTAATTTGATTCTGATTTTGTTTGAATTTCTTAATTTGTTCATACTCTTATGTGTCAGTGATGGCTACAGGTCTTGTGTCATTCAGATCATCATCTACCTTTGTAGATAAGTTAGTGAACTGATCCGAAAGTTCGGCTACTTTTTCCGATAGTGTACTTATTTCCTCAGTGTGTTTTTCTGAACCAAGTTTCAGAGTGTCCATTTGTGTTGAAATCGTGTCTACTGTGTCCCATAAGTTTTCCTGAGTTTTTGCAAGTTGCGTAACCGAATCGGTAGATGCAACTGAGTCAATTTTAGCTTGCAAGGTCTCTCCATGATATCCAATATTACAAATTTACTCTTTCTGATGGACACACGTCCAGATCGTCAGCTCTCAAAATTCCGCTATCTCTCTCCCCTCATCCACCACTGCTGGCGGCTCACCTCCAACTGCGCAACGCTACGTGCTGTTAACAGCCCTGCGGTCGCAGGTTCGAGTCCTGCCTCGGGCATGGATGTGTGTCATGTCCTTAGGTTAGTTAGGTTTAATTAGTTCTAAGTTCTAGGTGACTGATGACCTCAGAAGTTAAGTCGCATAGTGCTCAGAGCCATTTTGTTAACAGCCAACTGCCCAACACTACAATGACGAATATTCCAACAATGCAAACCAGCCACAGACTGCACACAGCACAGTCAGTGATTTTCATATAGAGCGCTATGTGGCCTCAGTTCATCATGAAGCTGACGAATAAATCTATGAAATGCGTGAGAATAAAATTTTTTACGAAGCAGTTCCTTTAAAATCCTATGAAGAAGATCAGCCGTCTTGCGCGGCGCGATTGCAGTGCCCGGAGACAAACGAGCTTATGTGATTCCGCGCCACTATCTCCCTTCCTATCTTTTTCTTCTTTTTTGTGGGAAGTGAGCCAAAGTACTACTGTGTATTAAGGCTGGACTTCCGTAATGTTTGGGTAAAGTGATACATGGATTTATTCAATCTTTATTCAGATGCAAGCAGAGGGGAAGGCTCGTATCCCGTGGCCCTAATAAAGGTGTTAGTTTTCGCTGGATTCAGTACTGGGGGGCTTCAACTATTACACGAGAGACCCGCACTCGGTGTCAACGATATGGAGCGATAGAGTCAGTATATTCCAGATGTCGGGTAGTGGGCTTCAGTTCGTCGACAGTATGGAGAAACTTCTGCGTTGCAGATGTTAGGTGATCAGAGGTGCTTGGGATGATCAGTTGGGCGTCTATGTCGGCAGCCCGGGTCCGTCTTGGAGCTCCTAAGATGGGGCGGAGGCGTCTGTTTTGAATGGCTTGTAGTGGCCGAAGATTGGAGGGGCTGATGGCTCCCCAAGTCGACCAGATGTAAAGAAGTGCGGGTAAAACTTTCCGTTGATGCAGCCGAAGCTTCGTTCGAAAGTTCGTCTGGGCAAAGGGGTTCAACTGGTGTAGGAGAAATATGCTGCTAAGGCAAAACCTTATGACCACTGCCTACCGCGAGGTTGGATGCCGGCCGGTGTGGCACATGATGCAGTATGAAAATTATGTAAGAGTAGCAGAGACGGATGGGGGGTAACTCCAGCCAAGATATGGCCTGACAGTGGAGTAATCCTTTGAGATAAGGCACTTTGTCAAAGGACACATTATTATTACGCAAAGCTTTGAACGAGTATCTCGAAAATGGCGAAACTGGTCGAATGTTCACGTGCTACTGTCATGAGCATCTACAGAAAGAGGTAGAAGGACAGTGAAACTACCATTAAACGCTAAAGGGTTGGACGTCCACAACTCTTCACAGACGGTGTGTTTCGGAGGCTTGTCTGCTCTGTAATGTAGGATAGATGGTGATCTGTGGCATCTCTGTCGACAGAGCATAATGCTGATTCACACACAAGTATTTCGGAGCTCACTGTTGACAACATATAGTTGAACATGGAACTGCGCAGCAGCCAACCCCTACGTGTGCACGCGTATACCCAATGACATCTTCAACTGCGACTGCAGTGAGCACGGGACCATAGGGATCCGACCATCGATCAACAGAAACGTATCGGCTCTTCAGTCAATCACACTTTTGCTACACTATGTCGTCGGTCGTCACAAACGCCATCGTCGAGGTGAACGACGGTTCGAAACTTGCAGCTCCGTCACGGACGCAGGCTGGTGGGAGAACTATTACTCTCTAGCGTTTGAATGGGACCTGTGGTAGTAATCGAAGACACACAGACACGCGAAACACCTGCATCCCTTTACGGTTGAAGGCGATCTCATCTTTCAGCAATATAATTGTCCGTGTCTCGGAGCCAAAACCGTATCACAGTACATTGAGGTCATTATTGTGACCTCTTACGTTTATGTCTCGGCTGCCGAATTCGCCTGATGTAAATTCTATGGAACACATCTGGTTCGCTGTCGGGCGCCACCAGCGCATACGCAAATCAGGGGTCCGTTATTTACCCGAATTACATGACCTGTGTGTAGACAACTCATGCCACATACCTCCGCAAATCAACAAACTGTCGGATCCCTGATAAGCAGAATCAGTGACTTATTTCGTTTCAAAGTCGGAGAAACGAGCTAATAAGCAGTTGGTCATAAAGTTTTGGATCATTAGTGTCATAGCTGAAACCTCTTGTTGTGGATATGACGTTTGTAGAGGAGTTTTCTATCCGGAGTGACGCCTAGGTATTTTACTTGGTACATACACGAAAGTTCTTGATACTGAAGAGTAAGCCTGTACCGCAAGTGTGGGCGTTTGCGAGTGAAGAGGACAGCCTTAATTTTGTCGACATTGAGCCGAACCTGATGGTCTGATGCCCACTGTTCCATCAGCTTGAGTTGACGCTTCAGCCTCCCCACTGCTGCAGTGATCCGCCGGTTACCAGTGAGTAAGGCTGTGTTGTCTGCGAATTGAGCTAGGACGACCTGGGCAGCACGAGTAAATCATTAACATAAACGGTGAAAAGAGTTGAGGACAGGAATGTACGCTGTGGGAGACCTTCCTGTAGGCGTCTAGCTCTGGAGCGGTACCAACCGATGTGAACCATTAGCTGCCAGTATGAAGGAAAACTGTCGATTATCTGAAGAAAATAGTTGGGCAAAGTTTGCAGATCTTGCAGTTTGGTTAAGAGTTTATCAGTCCACATATAGCCATAATATTTTTCTATGTCTACAAAGATGCCCGCTGGATAACTGGAAATATTCATTTATGCCTAGTAATTTACTGGCCTTATACAACAGTGTGTGGCGTCCATTATAGGCAGATCACGCACAATGAGGCTGTATAACCTGAAGAGACTCTACATGTGCCTCTTAGTGGTTTTGTTAGCTCTGGCGCGTCAACTCAGCGCACAAACTGTTAACTATATAAAAAAAAAGTCTGAGCAGGTGTGTGACTATAGTGGCCACCATGTGTATTATCTTTACGTCCCTTCTCGTTTCACTAAGATTTTGGTAATTATCAGAGTCCCACACTCATATTCAGTACGTTTATGTCAGTATCACTCACACATCAACAGTGTTGCAGAAACGACGAAGAAACATTCTAAATTTACACGGACGCAAAATCTCCAAGATTGGCGATCTTTTACGGAAGCTCAAAATTTAGCGCGGACTTCAATGCGATATGATTATAACAGTTTCCACAACGAAACTTTGTCTCGAAAACTGGCAGAAAATCCAAAGAGATACTGGTCGTATGTGAGGTATGTTAGCGGCAAGAAACAATCAATGCCTTCTCTGTGCGGCAGCAATGGAAATACTGTCGACGACAGTGCTCCCAAAGCAGAATTACTAAACACAGACGTCCGAAAGCAGACGAAGTAAATATTTCAGAATTCGAATCAAGAACAGCTGCCAACACGAATAACGTTGAAGTAGATATCTTCGGACTAGTGAAGCACTTGAATCACTTAACAATGATACAGTAGCTCCACATTTAACAATCATATACAACCATTCTCTCGACAATAGATCCGTACCCAAAGACGGGAAAGCTGCACAGGTCACACCAATATTCAAGAAAGGTAGTAGGAATAATCCCATAAATTACAGGCCCATACCATTAACGTCGATATGCAGCTGATTTTGAAACATATATTGTGTTCGAACATTATGAATTACCTCGAAGAAAGCGGTCTATTGAAACAAAGTAACGACGGATTTAGAAAACATTGTTCTGATTAAACAAATCCAGCACTTAACTGACACGAAGTGTCGAGTGCTATTGACAAGGAATTCCGTATTTGTAAATTTCCAGAAGGCTTTTGACACTGTATCACACAAGCGGCTGGTAGTGAAATTGCTTGCTTATGGAATATCGACTCAGTTACGTGGCTGGATTCGTGATTTACAGTCAGAGAGGTTACAGTTCGCAGTAATTAACGGAATGTTATCGAGTAAAACAGAAGTGTTTTCTGGCGTTCTCCAAGGTAGTGTTATAGGCCTTCTGCTGTTTCTCGTCTATAAAAATGATTTACGAGAGGGTCTGAACAGCCGTCTTAGGTTGTTTTCGGATAATGTTGATGTTTTTTTGTCTAGTAAAGTCATCAGAAGATCAAAACAAATTGTAAAACGATTTAGAAAAGATATCTGTATGGCCCGGAAACTGGCAATTGATGCCAAAGATTTAAAAAAAAATTATTTACAAAACACTTTGGAAAAGATATCTGTATGGTGCGGAAATAGGCAATAGATCCTAAATAATGAAAAGTATAAGGTCAGCCACATGAGTGCTAAAAGGAAGTCGGTTACACGATAAATCAGTCAAATATAAAGGCCGTAAATTCAACTGAATACCTAGGAAATTCAATTAGGAGCACCTTAAATTGGAAAGAGTACATAGGAAACATTGTGTGGAAGGCAAACCAAATACGACATTTATTGTCAGGACACTTAGAAAATGAAACAGATCAATTAAAGAGGCTGCGTACACTACGCTTGTCCGTCCTCTTTTGGAGCACTGCTGCGCGGCATGGGATCCTTACCATATAGTATTAATGGAGTAAATCGAGACAGTGCAAAGAACAGCAGGGGGTTTTGTATTATCGCGAAATAGGGGAGAGAATGTCATTGAAATGCTATAAGATTTTGGGTGGACATCATTGAAACATAGGCGTTTTTCGTTGCGGCGGAATAGTCTCACTAAATTTCAATCACCAACTTGGTCCTCCGAATGCGAAACTATTTTGCTGACGCCGACTTATATAGGGAGAAACGATCACCATAAAAAATAATGGAAATCAGAGCTCGCACCGAAAGATATAGGTGCTCGTTTTTTCCGAGCGCTGTACAAGATTGGAATAATAGAGAATTATTATGAAGGTGGTTCGATGAACCCTCTGCCAGGCATTTAAATGTGATTTGCAGAATATGCATGTAGATGTAGATATACATTCTTTCCTCGTCTCACCTGATGAATGAAACGCTTGAACGCGGGTGTACAAGATAAATTTCAATATATAAATCTGTGGGAGTAAAAGTAGTCTGCTACTGTGGCGTAGAATCCAACCCTAGAAAGAACGTACCGTGTAGCGAAGAGGTTTCTGTTCACGTTGGACGAAGCTCTTGTATAGTTCGGCACCGGATAACAGGGAGCACTCTGGGCGATTCCAGAGGAACGGGCCGTGTGGATTCCAAAAGGGTTCGCTCGGCAGTGTGCCGGGAGATGCGAGACGCGCTACACCGACTAAGTTTGAGTCTACCTGCTCACAGTTAATTCACAATTTTATTTTTGTAAATGTCAGCTCCGAGTACGAAGTCTCCCCAACACTAACTTACCTTAATGGCTGCAAAAGCATGCAGAGAATTCGAAAGATTCCTGTTTAGAGCATTTCCTTCTGTGCTGACTGATAATTCTGCTGAAGGCAGAATGAATTGAAAAATTTGTTCTCAGAGATATTGTCGTAAGTACAAGCACACGTGAACAATTAAAATATCGCTCATACTTCATAAATGACTGGGGAAAGAAAATAAATCTAAGCTTCTTGGGGAAATTCCTGATGAATAAGAAGTTTAGTAAACAGTGGCAAACAACAAATTTCCACTTGTCCTATGCTGGACCACGTGGTGGAATCAGAACAATAGGGTAAAATAGGTACATATAATGGAAATTGTAAATTTTAAAGTATTATCCAAGAGCATAAGCGACATATTGAATACAAAGACGTATATGTGAAAGAACGCTACGGGGCAGCCATCGCTGAGGCAGAGTATGTGTAACGAAGAGCGTATGTTAGGTCGCACAGTTTTAAGCAGTGGCTGCTTGGGAGTGCACGAGTAGCGCGTCAGAGGCTGGGAGCGTCTATAGCGATGCTCCAGAGTGGGCAGTCGCTTAGTATTAAATATGCAGTGTAATAAACTCAGTGTTGTGTATTAATGATTTATGGAAGAAATCAGATCTGAAGTAAAATTAATTAAGAAAATGCTACAAATAGTATTATGAAATTTTGATGAAGACTTTTTCTACATAGCTTAACATTGATCTACAATAAGGTACTCAATATTCATGTATTTATGCGCTTGTGTTGTAGAACGAATTGGAATGAGACCAACTTTATATGCAACGCCAAGTTTTTTATTGCAATTTTTTGTAAAGATCATTTGTTTGCGTAAACGTAATTCTTATGATATAGCTTAACAACTGCAAGTCAGTTTTACAATGTAGTAAGATTTTCAAGTAAGGTATTACTGTCATTCTCCTCAGGCATGTTCCACCTTCCAATTCAAGTCGTTTTTATTTAAAGAAATTCTAAATGTGTCTCAGTCAAATGTCTTGCATTTTTGGCTTTCACACAGTTTATGGATTTTCGCAAAGGGACCACTTTTGTACTTATTCAGATTTACGGGGCCTTAGTAAGATCGAGTACATCTGAATGTACTTACCTTTATTTTGTTATTATTTCGCACAGGTTTTAATTAGTTTGCGTTTACTGGTATTGATTTCTTGCTAGTAGACAGATTGTTTAAAACAGGGTCAGGTAAATATAAAGATACACTTAATCAGATACGCAGTCACCTGGCCACTTGATATAACTGGTCTTTGTTAGGCTTGAACATCACACCTTACTTTAGACATAAACCTTACAAGGGAACTCTGCACCTTGTAATATACTCTGAGCAATGTTAAATCAACGGGAATAACTATTGCTGTATACTAACTTCACGAATGGGGAACTGAAATACAGATACTGTGCTACGAGCATGGAACAAAATACCTCTCTTTGAACAATGGACGCTTCCCACGCCCGGGTTCCCGGGTTCGATTCCCGGCGGGGTCAGGGATTTTCTCTGCCTCGTGATGGCTGGGTGTTGTGTGCTGTCCTTAGGTTAGTTAGGTTTAAGTAGTTCTAAGTTCTAGGGGACTTATGACCACAGCAGTTGAGTCCCATAGTGCTCAGAGCCATTTGAACCATTTTTTTGAACAATGGAAATTAAATATGGACACGACTGAAGATACATATATAGATCCGAAAGCGTAGAGAACAAAATATGAATCCAAGCTGCGCGAGCATTCCACGTCCTCACCACAACCCTTTTAGTTCAGAGCGTGGGCGTGACATCGGCACGTAACCCGAGCTCAATACACAGGCCCAGAACCGCGTTCCGACATGCGTATAGATCCGGAACAGAAAATCGCCGAATGTAAAAGACGGGAAGTTGTCGGCAGACTGCCATAAACCGAACGCCTTTGTCTCGCATTCAACGTGGCAGTGTACATTCTAAGTCTGCTGTGCGGGAATATGAACTTCCGAAGTGTCGACTACAGACATACCTTCACTTTACCAGCCAAAGACAGTAGTATGCTTAACAATCGAGAACCTGGTTGCAGAATGTCTGTGAAATCGTTTAACGACTCACAATTTCCATTGAAAGGCGACTTCTAATGAACGGCTTTCAGGGTGTGCCTGTGACCTCTGGAGTGACGGAGTGGAAGTGCAGGATATTATTCGCAGATTATATAAATCAATCACTGGCGGCTTTATTTTAATCAGTATATTGAAAATTGAGACGAAGAACGTGAGGTCCAAAATATATATAACGATTACTTGCATACCTAATGAAATACGTAAGCACTGAATGAAGTTTTGAGCAGTGCTTAAACGGATAACATGTCAAATTACTGTAGATACGTGACAACAACTAAAACTGAACCGAACATCAAACTAGCAAGGAGAAAGAGTCATGCTAGAATATCCGTATGGGCATGTGTGCAACGTGAACTACAAAAGGCGTTCAAAAAGAAACGAGCCGAAGTCATAATTACAGAAACCAGTACCTGTATGTTAGAAGTATTGACCCCGGCTTTTGAGACACTTGTCCCATTGTGACTTAAGGCGGTAAAGGGCTGTCTCATAAAATTCACGGGGCTGCGATGTTAACCATTTCCACACGTACAGCTGGAAGTCGTCGTCCGAGGTGAATTGTTGTGCTGACGTCCTTCTTTGCCCAAGATGGGCCTCTTCTGATTCACTTTCTGAAGCACGGGACAACCTTGACCACCCTTCGCCAAGCGACCAAATCAAAACGACCAGGCAGCCTCACCCGTGGGATCATCCTGCTCCACGACACTGCAAAGCCTCATACGGCCAACACAGTCGCGGCACTCCTGCAAAAATTCAAATGGGAGATTCTAGGCCACCCTCCATACAGTCCAGATCTCTCTCCTTGTAATTACGCCGTTTTTGCTCCCCTTAAAAAGGCTCTGAGGGGTAAACGATTCACCTGGGACGATGATGTCCAGCGGTACGTGCGGAACTGGTTAACATCGCACCCCCGAGAATTTTATGAGACAGCTATTCACAGCCTTGTGTCACAGTGGGACAAGTGTCTCAACAGTCAGAGTCAATACTTCTAACATACAGGTACTGGTTTCTGTAATTATGAGTCCGGCTCGTTTCTTTTTGAACGCCCCTTATATCAAGCGTAACATAAACTTCATCACAAGTGCTTGGCAGACTAATTAACAACAAACACGGAATAATTTTCTAATTGCTGTACAGTTACACTATTGATGACAAATTCTTGGAAACAGCATTTACTGTAAAATATCTAGGAGTAATCTAGGAGTAGCTATCCAGAGCGACCTTAAATGGAATGGTCACATAAAAACGGTAGGAAAAGCCGACGCCAGACTGAGATTCTTAGGAAGAAACTAAAAAAAAAAAAAACTCATCCATGAAAGAAGTGGCTCACAACATGCTCATTCGGCCGATTCTTGAGTATTTTTCATCAATCTGGGATTCCTAAGACGTAGGATTGATCATTCAGTCAGCGCGAGAGTGTTACAGAGATGCTCAACAAACCTCAGTGGTAGACACGGATAGCTTTACTACTGAAATTTCGAGAGAGTATTTTCCGGGAAAAGTCGGACAACATATTCGTTCAAATGGCTCTGAGCACTATGCGACTTAAATTCTGAGATCATCAGTCGCCTAGAACTTAGAACTAATTAAACCTAACTAACCTCAGGACACCACACACATCCATGCCCGAGGCAGGATTCGAACCTGCGACCATAGCGGTCGCTCGGTTCCAGAATGTAGCGCCTAGAACCGCACAGCCACTCCGGCCGGCTCATATTAGGTCCCCTACATACATCTCGCGAAATGAGCACGACGAAAAAATCCAAGAAATTAGAGCTAATACAGTGCCTTACCAACAATAATTCTTCCCACCCAGTGTTCGCGAGTTGAACAGGGAAGGGGGAATCAGTTAGAGATACTAGAAGTACCCTCCGCCACACACCGTCAGGCGGTTTCTGGCCTATTGATGTAGATGGAGATGTAACACAATCTACGCCCTTGCAGAGAAGCGAGAGGCAAAGATTTAATGGTAGCGAGGCGACACGGAAAGTAATTGCGCCAGTTAAATTCTCGATTGCACAAAGAAAAAATATGCTGAGTGCAATTTAGTTGATATGTCATTGCCAGGAGATCCTATAAATAGTCTGGCTGCCTGTAATCAATGTTGCTCAATTAACACCACCCAGGCTAGTATATAACAAAGTAAGTAGCGCTATCCTAGGGAACTTTCCAATTGGTCAGGCAGGCTTCAGACAAGGGCGTAGCTGCTGCGACCAAGTACTGTCTCTCACACGCATCATAGAGTAAGGATACCAAATGAAGCAGAAAACATATGTGGCGTTTGTTGATCTAACTGCCGCCTTCGGCACTGTGTGGAGGGAAGGCCTTATTTACAAATTTCTCCGCATCATACCCTGCAGAACAATAGCTCGACTGATTAACACGATGCTAAGCGATTGGAAGTTCCAGGTGATCACTGGAAGCAACATAAGTGAGGAGAGGAAGCTGAACAACGGATTGCCTCAAGGATCAGTTCTTTCACCATTACTGTTCAACCTATATCTATCTGATCTGCCTGACGCTTCGTCCAGAAAATACTGCTATGCCGATGAACTGGCTCTAGCCGAACGACACCAGGAAATGAAGATAACAAAAGAGATTCTAACCAATGACCTGTCTGCATTAGATAATTACTTCAAAATCTGGAGACTCCAACCCAGTGTGAGTAAAACAGAAGTGTGTTGCTTCCGTTTAAATAATCGGTTGGCGAACGTAAAACTGGAAGTAAGTTTCAGAGGCTGAATTCTTCGTCATAATTGGAACCCAAAATATCTTTGTGTCATCCTGGACCGTACACTATGCTTCAAACAACACCTTCTTAACTTCGCTCAAAAGTTGAGGACTCGAAACAACATCCTCCATAAGCTGTGCGGAACTACCTGGGGATCTTCAGCAACCATCCTGCGATCTTCAGCCCTGGGCTTGGTGTACTCAAGTGCTGAGTACTGTGCACTTGTTTGGATGAACAGTCATCATACAAGGCTTGTTGATACCCAGCTGAATACGGCAATGCGCATAATATCTGGCGCAATCAGATCTACTCCAGTATATTGGCTACCACTGTTAACCAGTATAATACCTCCTGATCTACGCAGATGTACTGCCCCTTATGAGAGAATTCCACAAGATCTCTAGGAATTCTAACCTACCCGTGCATAGCGACTTGCCACTTTTAAATCGTAAGAGCCTGAAATCACGTCACCCATCTCTGTGCGATGCCGCTGACATGGTTGCTAAGGATTTCAAACTCCTTTAAGAATGGAAAAATCGGTGGGAAGCAGGGACAGATGTGCGCCTGCATAACATCTTCTCAGGTGCTGGACTTCCAAGTAGATTCGACCTACCACGGAAGAGACCTGGACTACTCTCAACAGAATCCGTACCGGCCATGGCCGATGCAGGGATGCTCTCTTTAAGTGGAAGAAGCTGCCTAATCCAGCCTGTGACTGCGGGGCTGCATACCAGACTGGTCACCACATTGTCAGTGAATGCAGGATTCGAGCCTATCACTGTGCCGAAGAGGACTTCGTGCTAGCAACTCCAGATGCAGTGCGCTGAAGGACTGGATATTCACTTGTGAAGACAACCTTATGTTTCTTGTGTGTCAGTATGTACATATGTCTATGTAATTTAATTTTATGATATGTCCGTATTAGCCATACGCCAAATAAATAAATATGCTGAATGGCCATTTCTACCGTACGTACCAAACCCCAAGACATGCAGCGCAGTCGGCAGAGTGTAGCCCCACACCACGAACCAGGCAGAAGTTCATATTAAGAAGCGGCAACAAGAGTCTTAATTACTCACTAAAGCCAGAATGAGATTTTCACTCGGCAGCGGAGTGTGCGCTGATATGAAACTTCCTGGCAGATTAAAACTGTGTGCCCGACCGAGACTCGAACTCGGGACCTTTGCCTTTCGCGGGCAAGTGCTCTACCAACTGAGCTACCGAAGCACGACTCACGCCCGGTACTCACAGCTTTACTTCTGCCAGTAAATCGTCTCCTACCTTCCAAACTTTACAGAAGCTCTCCTGCGAACATTGCAGAACTAGCACTCAGTGTGAGCGAAATCAATTAAAACTCGTGAGTATTGTAGCATGTTGGCAGTTGTGGACAATCGGAAAGGCACTAAGTCGCGCTCATTATCAAAACACAATGATCACTGAGAAAAATGTCAGTCATGGACAAAAGCAAACGTGCAACTACTTCATGAAATTAATTACTAGTTCTGTATACTACCAGTTACCTAACAACTAAACTGCGTTCCTGACTGTAATGCTAACTACTGTTAAACTGTTTTGCATAAGATAAACTTTTCCAAAAGAATGTTAGTATTTAAACTGACTACAATAATAACTGGTTGTTAAAATGACTACAGAGTTCTCTACTTTGACTTTTTGTTACGTAAATTACTTCTCATATAACGAACAGTGTAGGTACTTAGCTCTTACGATGATGGCTGCGTTGCTGTCTTCATAGTACAGCTTGGCTTCGTGAAGTCTACGGGTGATTCCACTGCGAGGTTCCAGCGGTTTTCTTTGTGTTAGGATGAGACTATCTGGTTTGTAGGATAACGTGGTATTTTGTTTTTTTAGAGAGAAAGCTTTACTTGAGTTTTGAAAATCACTTTTTAATTAATCTACTCACATTTAACACTTTTACACCAATATAAAATGAAAGATTGTCTTCCATCACATCTGTATCACCACCTCAGCCAATTGACGCTAGAAATAAAAGCCCACCAATCTCGTGTTCCAAAGATCCACTTCCTCCCCGCATGACCAAAGATAACAGTCTCTTTGAGAAGTTAAACTGCAAGTCAAAGACAATATTTACATAAAATATGTAAAGAAATTACAGAAATAAATGATTTTACGTTCTGTTATAACATGAAATATTATTAACTATCCTGCTTTGTCAAATTATTTGTCAATAATCATCACTCAATTAGCAACTCTAAAAAAACTATATTATTTGTTCACTTTCCTTTAAAGTATTAATCAGTTCGATAAACCTCACTCTTCTTATCATTTACTTTCAGTTCATTAATGACACACACTGTTAGTTACGGTTATGGAGAGGGTCCAGTCAGGTAGCTGTTTCTAAGGATTACACACCTTAACACACATAAGTTGCCAAAATATTTGTATTGGTTAAAAACAGTCTTGGTTGCAATTTTATTTTTTTATTTTTCGACAACATGTTTCCCTTCATTTAGGCATCTTCAGGTTGATCTTAATTTGGTATTTCTTAGGACGATCCTTTAGACAGTGAAGCCAAAGGGCATCGTCGAATACAGCAGGCCAACATCGCCTTCGTTAACCTCAGTAAAATCTTTTCCAGATGGACGTGAGTGACTCCAAGACCTGCATAACACGTTCCCGTTCACAGGAGCGAGTAACAGAATAAGATGGGGCTCAAGTAGTAAGCATAATGCACCAATGCACCATAGCGTCGTGTGCTAGTACTGACGCCTAACACAGAATCACCTCAGTAGGTGGTGCTGCCCCCTGCCGCGCAGCTGCTGGTCAGATGCCGAAGTAAAGGCAAACGCGTAGTTAAAAAAAAATTCTAAAATATTTGTGATTAGACGATTCGCAACTAACGCTGGGAAGCGTTTTAAATACTACCCGTTCGCTCGCTACTAACCGACTCTGCTTACCACCAGACAGACACTGCCCGACTACGCAGCGCTACTGCGCCCAGCGCCAGTACGACAATAACGTTAACCTCCATAGTTTACGTAACGATATTCCCTGACTTTGCCAGTGAGTCAACTACGGTTCTTTACATTCTCTTTCATCGGTTATTTTGCACACAGGAAATTATTAAAATATATAGACATCACAGTGATACACACAAAGTATTTATACACTTCATTTCAATGTACATAGTTAGTTAATAAAGGAGGAAAAAATTGTATGTCGGCAATGTGTTGTTGCGTTACAAACACCCTACCAAAACAACTTCTTACCAATCTTATGTCCAGCATGGGAGCGCGTTGCATAGCATGCACTGCCGCCCCTGCTCATCACACGTCTTCTTACAGGGTGTTTCAAAAATGACCGGTATATTTGAAACGGCAATAAAAACTAAACGAGCAGCGATAGAAATACACCGTTTGTTGCAATATGCTTGGGACAACAGTACATTTTCAGGCAGACAAACTTTCGAAATTACAGTAGTTACAATTTTCAACAACAGATGGCACTGCAAGTTGGTTGGTTGCTTGGAGGTGGAGACCAGACAGCGAGGGCATCGGTCTCATCGGATTAGGGAGGGTTGGGGAAGGAAGTCGGCAGTGCCCTTTCAAAGGAACCATCCCGGCATTTGCCTGAAGCGATTCAGGAAAATCACGGAAAACCTAAATCAGGATGGCCAGACGCGGGATTGAACCGTCGTCCTCCCGAATGCGAGTCCAGTGTGCTAGCCACTGCGCCACCTCGCTCGGTGCACTGCAAGTGATGTGAAAGATATAGAAGACAACGCAGTCTGTGGGTGCGCCATTCTGTACGTCGTCTTTCTGCTGTAAGCGTGTGCTGTTCACAACGTGCAAGTGTGCTGTAGACAACATGGTTTATTCCTTAGAACAGAGGATTTTTCTGGTGTTGGAATTCCACCGCCGAGAACACAGTGTTGTTGCAACAAGACGAAGTTTTCAGCGGAGGTTTAATGTAACCAAAGGACCGAAAAGTGATACAATAAAGGATCTGTTTGAAAAATTTCAACGGACTGGGAACGTGACGGATGAACGTGCTGGAAAGGTACGGCGACCGCGTACGGCAACCACAGAGGGCAACGCGCAGCTAGTGCAGCAGGTGATCCAATAGCGGCCTCGGGTTTCCGTTCGCCGTGTTGCAGCTGCGGTCCAAATGACGCCAACGTCCACGTATCGTCTCATGCGCCAGAGTTTACACCTCTATCCATACAAAATTCAAACGCGGCAACCCCTCAGCGCCGCTACCATTGCTGCACGAGAGACATTCGCTAACGATATAGTGCACAGGATTTATGACGGCGATATGCATGTGGGCAGCATTTGGTTTACTGACGAAGCTTATTTTTACCTGGACGGCTTCGTCAATAAACAGAACTGGCGCATATGGGGAACCGAAAAGCCCCATGTTGCAGTCCCATCGTCCCTGCATCCTCAAAAAGTACTGGTCTGGGCCGCCATGTCTTCCAAAGGAATCATTGGCCCATTTTTCAGATCCGAAACGATTACTGCATCACGCTATCTGGACATTCTTCGTGAATTTGTGGCGGTACAAACTGCCTTAGACGACACTGCGAACACCTCGTGGTTTATGCAAGATGGTGCCCGGCCAGATCGCACGGCCGACGTCTTTAATTTCCTGAATGAATATTTCGATGATCGTGTGATTGCTTTGGGCTATCCGAAACATACAGGAGGCGGCGTGGATTGGCCTCCCTATTCGCCAGACATGAACCCCTGTGACTTCTTTCTGTGGGGACAGTTGAAAGACCAGGTGTACCGCCAGATTCCAGAAACAATTGAACAGCTGAAGCAGTACATCTCATCTGCATGTGAAGCCATTCCGCCAGACACGTTGTCAAAGGTTTCGGGTAATTTCATTCAGAGACTACGCCATATTATTGCTACGCATGGTGGATATGTGGAAAATATCGTACTATAGAGTTTCCCAGACCGCAGCGCCATCTGTTGTTGAAAATTGTAACTACTGTAATTTCGAAAGTTTGTCTGCCTGAAAATGTACTGTTGTCCCAAGCATATTGCAACAAACGGTGTGTTTCTATCGCTGCTCGTTTAGTTTTTATTGCCGTTTCAAATATACCGGTCATTTTTTAAACACCCTGTAAGAACCGTGTAACGCCGTTTTTAATTACACTACTGGCCATTAAAACTGCTACACCCAGAAGAAATGCAGATGATAAACGGGTATTCATTGGACAAATATATTATACTAGAACTGACATGTGATTACATTTTCACGCAATTTGGGTGCATAGATTCAGAGAAATCAATACCCAGAATAACCACCTCTGGCCGTAATAACGGGCTTGATACGCCTGGGCATTGAGTTAAACAGAGCTTGGATGGCGTGTACAGGTACACCTGTCAAAGCAGCTTCAACACGATACCACAGTACATCAAGAGCAGTGACTGGCGTATTGTGACGAGCCAGTTGCACGGCCACCATTGACCAGACGTGTTTATTGGTGAGAGATCTGGAGAAAGTGCTGGCCAGGACAGCAGTAGAAAATTTTCTGTGTCCAGAAAGGCCCGTACAGGACCTGCAACATGTGGTCGTGCATTATCCTGCTGAAATGTAGGGTTTCGCAGGGATCGAATGAAGGGTAGAGCCACGGGTCGTAACACATCTGAAATGCAACGTCCACTGTTCAAAGTGCCGTCAATGCGAACAAGAGATGACTTAGACGTGTAACCAATGGCACCCCATACCATCACGCCCGGTGATACGCCAGTATGGCGATGACGAATATACGTTTCCTATGTGCGTTCACCGCGATGTCGCCAAACACGGATGTGACCATCATGATGCTGTAAACAGAACCTGGATTCATCCGAAAAAAATGACGTTTTGCCATTCGTGCACCCAGGTTCGTCGTTGAGTACACCATCGCAGGCGCTCCTGTCTGTGATGCAGCGTCAAGGGCAACCGCAGCCATGGTCTCCGAGCTGATAGTCCATGCTGCTGCTAACGTCGTCGAACTGTTCGTGCAGATGGTTGTTGGCCTGCAGACGTCCCCATCTGTTGACTCAGGGATAGAGACGTGGCTGCACGATCCGTTACAGCCATGCGGATAAGATGCCTGTCATCTCGACTGCTAGTGATACGAGGCCTTAGGGATCCAGCACGGCGTTCCGTATTACCCTCCTGAACGCACCGATTCCATATTCTGCCAATATTCATTCGATCTCGACCAACGCGAGCAGCAATGTCGCGATACGATAAACCGCAATCGCGATAGGCTACAATCTGACCTTTATCAAAGTCGGAAACGTGATGGTACGCATTTCTCCTCCTTACACGAAGCATCACAACAACGTTTCACCAGCCAACGCCGGTCAACTGCTGTTTGTGTATGAGAAATCGGTTGGAAACTTTCCTCATGTCAGCACGTTGTGGGTGTCGCGACCGGCGCCAACCTTGTGTGAATGCTCTGTGAAGCTAATCATTTGCATATCACAGCATCTTCTTCCTGTCGGTTAAATTTCGCGTCTGTAGCACGTCATCTTCGTGGTGTAGCAATTTTAATGGCCAGTATTGTATTTATGGCACTTGCCCTACAGCACTTGGCATTTCCACTACAGCGCCTGCCAGCAGCCCGCACCACTACCTCTCTCCCCACTCGTGTCCTGCTGTCAGCGCATCTACCGGCTGCGGTGTTCTGCGTGCGCTATAGTACACAACACACATGGTACCACAGCGATAAATGGAAATGCCGTGTGGCTAGGGCCTCGCGTCGTGTAGTCCGTTCGCCTGGTGAAAGTCTTTCGAGTCGACGCCACTTCGGCGACTTGCGTGGCGATGGGGGTGAAATGGATGATGATAAGGACAACACAACACCCAGTCCCTCGTAACACCCCACCCGTTGCTTGTCCGATTTTTGCGTGTGTTCGCCCCTGACAAACAATTTTACAGAGAAATTGGGAGTGGAACAATAAGCAAAAATAGATAACGCTAGATTCAAAATGTGGCCCTGTCACCCCTAATTAATCTGGGGTGGTAGTGTTGACGATAAATCACACGTATTTTTACTTCCGAACATGAACGATCACGAACACTTAGGGTGTTCAATGACATTAAACGAATACACAAATATAAAATAAAGCAAAAGTTTGAATTCAGGATCAACTACTGAAAGTAAAGGCTCTACTGAATCACAATAATTTTATTACAGCCTTCAGATCAATGCTGAATGAAACACAATGAACAATTTACAAATTATCATCCTAACTGGCATTGGCAGTAACTGTGTGAAAATCGGTCGAAAACGCGATCTCTTATAACATCCGAAGAACCACTATACTCCAAAGTACTGTGAAATCTCTATGGAAACAGAAATTACAGTTGATACAGCTATTTAACGTTACTCCTCACACAGGCCGAAGCGGGAACGATCTGACCGCAATATTCCTGTTGTAGCGGCGGTCTGCTACGGCGACGGCGCGGCCGTGCGATCGGCGTGTGGCGTCTCGGAAAGTACAATTCTACAGTATTCGAACACCAGACTGCTGTCCGTAAACTTCTCTAATTGTCACAATGTTTCCGTCAGCAATGAGCTGGCACGGCTAACGTCCTCTCAGAATGAAAGACCAAGAGGGGAGACGACCTGGCTAACGTCCTCTCAGTACGAGAGCTCAGAACGGAAGCCCCTGACCGAGAGTCCAGGCAGATCGCTCTTCACCTTTCTTTTCTCACCTCATCTTTTACCGAGCGAATCACATCTGTACAAGCTCTCAAAATACCCAGTTTGTCAGTGCCGACCAATGTACGGCCTGGGAATAGAACTCTTTTCCACAATTCTTTCATTTCTCCAAAATTTCACAAGTAAACTCCGCCCTCGCCGGCTGGGAAGAACCACAGCTATACGCAATAACACGTTTAATGGTTCAAATGGCTCTGAGCACTATGGGACTTAACTTCTGAGGTCATCATTCCCCTAGAACTTAGAACTACTTAAACCTAACTAACCTAAGGACATCACACACATCCATGCCCGAGGCAGGATTCGATCCTGCGACCGTAGCAGTCGCGCGCTTCCGGACTGCGCGCCTAGAACCGCTAAATAACACGTTTACTGCAAGTTTTCTCCCAAGAGACCACTCAAGATTTTTCCGGCAAGATTCCCCGTCGTAGCGAACACAGATTCTGGCATTGAAAGTTTGTTATTCGGAACTCCTGGCCTGCCCCACTTGAGTTATTCGAAGGCGTAAAATTAGTGGGACATAGGCGAGAGCACGCACAGGAAAGCCCATCCAGCTATCCACTGCTCTGTTTTGGTAAACAATTGAACACCTTCAGTCGCACGTCCCTCAGAGGTTGGCGACCGCTGTGGCCTCTCTAATCGGATTACAGAAATCCACCAGTTCACCATTCATACTGTTAGGCTCTGTCCTTCGGCGGCTAGGTGGGGACGTAGCCGAGCTCTGTCTCACGTACTGCCTTTCCGCAAAATTTTATAATTACAAAATCGAGGAATTCTCGCGTGCCGATGCGTTTCCTCAAAGATTTCCTACACCGTAATTTAGAGTATTACTCCAACAAAACCTAAAGTGTCATGTTGCCACCTTACACCTTGAGTGGAGAAAATGTCCGACCCAGCCGGGAATGGATCCCGCACGGTTAGGTATGACAATCCGTCTAGCTGAACACGCAGCTACCCGGGGCGGACACCACAGTGATAGAACTTGGAAGGCTCAGCAGCAGCTAAGACATCCTGTCATGAAAAGCACCATACGGTTACCAATATTACCAGACCACACCGCAAAATTGCCATATGTTGCAGTGACATTGCAGCAAGGTTGACGGCAACGCTATAGCAGCCAAATGTTGCCATAAAATGTGGCCCACGTAGCACGTCAGGTTTACCCCACTCTCATTAGTCGACTTCCCAACGCCCAGCTCGCTGCGGCCCCACGGCACCTGCTGCCCGGTCTCCTTCCCCTCCGCCCCCAGCGCACTCGCTCAGTACCACTGCCACCAGAGGGTCCGCCGACCGCCACACGCCCACGCTGCCGCCTCTGCCTCTGCCTCCGCCCGCATGGCGGCGCTTTCCGCCCCATCGCGGCTGCCCTCATTAGCAGTATTTCAGCCCCCGCCTTGCCCGCTGCTTTCGCGCGGCCTGCGACGCCAACACCGCGTCCGAGCCCACGGCCCGCGGGCGCGAACGGGTCACTCGGAAAAGGGCTGGCGATCGAGCAAAAACGTGTGTGCATCCGGCGAAAAAAAATTATACAATAAAGTCGGTAGGGCCCGCTACAGATCGGGTCGGCCCTGCCTCGCGAATAATGAGGCTAGTCACCGCTGGCGGTCCGTTCGTCGGCAGGCACGTATCCCTCTGTGGCAACTGTCGATTTTGACGGTCGCAGCTATCGCAGCCTTTCGCTATAGTTTTTCTTTGAGCGTAGAAATACTCTCGGTTTCAAATTCATTGTGCCTATTGGACATGAACGCATTTCGTCGAAAAAGACCGATAGCGGTAGGGGCGGATGAGAATACACAGGTTTTCAGAGACAACGGATGTATCTCGTTCAATCGTGGATATTATGGAGCTCGTTAAAGTAGGATCGTCTATACACCTTCTTTTTTGCTCCGCTGCTGGCCATTAAAATGAATGCAGCATGCAATAACTGTCGGAGAGACACTGAATGTTTTACGTGATTGCATTTGCAAATCACTAACATTTCAGCACAGTCGCTGAAACTAGGTGGGAGTTACACAATATACAGGGTGATTTTCTCCACCATGCAAAAACGCTAGGGTTTACTCGATGAGAAGATACAGAGGAAAAAACGTCTAATGAACTTATGTCCAAAATTACACGATTTCCATACTAGAGACCATTTGTTGAGTCATACATTGTTACAGATATAGCGTGTAACACCATAGCTCTAATACTCTACTGATTTATTTTGCTTTTATTTTATTTAATGTTACATCGTTGAGCTTCTGTAAATGTTGTTTGATTGAATCAATAACACAAACCTGTATACTCCTTTCTCTGTAAGAACTTTGATGTCGTGATTTGTTTCTATGCAAAGTAGTATATCTGTCATTTATTTAAGTTCTTTGTTCCATTTGGAGGGAACAAAACTTACTATATATAATTGTAATTAATGTGTGAATAATTTTTTGTAGAAATGTCAATATGTGCAAATGTTCTGTTTTACTTAATGTATTTGGTTGCTGTTATGTAAACTGCTGATCCTCACTTAGGATTCTTAGTTATTCTGTATGTAAAAGTTGTTGTGGTGCCTCCCGGGAACGTAACTGTGTAGCGCGCGCAAATTGTGGCTGGCCTATGTAGAAAAGGTGGAACTGATAGTCAGTCGGGGACGAGCTACGAGTCGGGGACTAACTACCAAACTGTGAACTTCCATGCAAAAGTTGCATAGTGCTGGTTCAGAGAGAGGCTTTTTCTGCTACTTTCCAATGCCTCGGATGGATGGATAAATAGCTGGAACTATTCTGGAATTTGTATCTATCATCGCCACCAAGAAATGACAAAGTCCAGCAATTCTGCCTGCAATTCCACCTACCAACATGCAGTTGCCACCACATTGCGCAATCATTGCATCGGAATGCTATAATGATGTACAGTGAAGGATCAGTAATGGATTATTGTGCTCAAATATAAGGTAATTTATATCGGAATTTATGTACCTACCTTGATTTTTCTCCTCATCATAACACCTCTCAGGTTCCTCTCCGTTTGAATAAAAGTGATTACCGAGTGTCCCTACTGAAATAACAATAAATCCCAGTGTTTTGCTAATCGATGCCTCTTGAACATAGTAAAAAGAAAGTTAAAGTTAATGTAGCTTGCTGAAAATAATTTTCCCAGTAAAACTGCTTATTAATGTGCTGATGCCAACTTCAAAATTAAAAGTTCTTAAGATTGAGTCTTATAAAGTTTTGCTTGGTGAATGATCACATTACTGCCTGTTGTAAATCGCAGAAGGTGAGTCAGTATCTTACACATATGTTAATTTTGTCTCTCAATGTAGTAAAAGTGGAAAACTGCAGTTGTGAAAAGTTATATACTCATGTTTGCTAAGTGTTTGTCTCTCTTGTGTATTGGAAGTGCATATTAATAATATAACAGGATCCACAGTTTGTCTATTGTGTTAATGCTGGGTAACAAGTAATGGGAAGACGACTAATTATGAAAACTATCATTTCTTTATTCAAATGATAGTGAGAAGCAACCTGTTAGTGGAATCCAATTAACTTTCATTTTAAATAGTAAAGTATTTAACCGAGAGAGACTTAACCTATATCCAATTAATGATTCTGCAGTGAATAGTAATAATAACGTTATAAAGACCATTCAGTTTGTATAAGCCCTGAAAGTGATAGTGTTTTTCTGTACCTGTTATAATTTTGCAAATAGTTTGTGCTGCTCTAACTGTTAGTTTCAATCTTACCGTAAACATATGTATGTGTCAGAGTTCACTGCACTCGCGTGTGGCCAAGTATAGGTTGTGTTTATCCATTATAGTTACTAATAACTACTTTCTCTTGCCAAATTAGGCTGGCGACCGTTTTCCATTATCAGTTAAACAGTGCAGATAGGCAAAATTTTGTTTGTTACTGTTCAAACATTTACGTAATTCTGAATTTCATTTCCGATAAGCCACCTCCGTTAGGTACAACACGGTCAACATAACAAAATTCCTCTCAGAGGGTAACACTGCTCTGTTGCTATATACCATAATTGCTTTAACAAAATAGTTTTATTTCACAACCTGTTCCCAGTTTTAAGGTTATGGTACAGTAGTAGCAGACGGGAGTGTTATAAGCGGTCTAATACGCGCTGTACCATGCAGTCACAGTTACAGTATGTGCTGAAAATGGTTTCCTACTGCCTCAACACGTGCGTGTAAGAACCATTGCTGCATCCGAACAGTGTCAAAGGCAACGAATACGCTGCGCTAGTGTCTCCACATCTGGAATGGGCTCTGCATACACGATACTTCTGAGATGGATCGATAACCAGAAACCGCACGGCTTCACATTCGGCAAACGAGGAGGCCAAGCAACTGGACAGCCTCGTCCGATCCATCGATCTGAGAAGATACGATTGAGATGCGTCCGGACGTCAACGGTGAAGTGGGTTGGAACACCATCATGTAGCAGCCACATAACCCTTCGAATCATCAACTCCACTTCTTCCAGCAGGGGAGGCAAAGTCACCTGTAAAAAATGCCGATAGTTCGGGCCTGTTAGGCGACGTGGGAGGAAGACTTGCCCAAAACTCGGACGACAATTATCCCGGCCCACACATTCCGGCTGCACCAATGTTGATATTTCAAATGGTTGAAATGGCTCTAAGCACTATGTGACTCAACATCTGAGGTTATCAGTCTCCTAAACGTAGAACTACTTAAAATTAACTAACATAAGGACATCACAAACTTCTATGCCTGAGGCAGCATTCGAAGAGGCAGGATTCGAACCTGCGTCCATAGCAGCAGCGCAGTTCCGGACTGAAGCGCCTAGAGCCGCTTGGCCACAGAGGCCGGCTGCTGATGTTTCGCTGTCACCGTTCCATAGGGGTTCTGCATACTAGCCCACAGACGACTGTTATGAAAGTTGAAGATACTACTACCCCTAAAGGTGGCCTCATCTATGAATAGGATGGATGACACAATTCCCAGTATCTTGGTTGCCTGGTGAAGAAACCAATGACAAAACTGTCCGCGATGTGGAAAGTCTGTCACTAGTATTCCCTGCGCACGTTGTAAGTGATAATGGTAGTAACAATTATCGTGAACAATGTTCCATATGGTCGTCTGGCTTACGCTGTAATGGCGTCCCAACTGCCTGGTACTGACACGGCGGCCACCTTTCACAGTGTTAATCACATTTTCCTCCAAGTCTGGTGTCCGAACATTTTGGGTACGTCCTTCAGGATTTCCTGCTTGCTGAAACAGCCCTTTCCCAGACAAACGGCGGAACACTGATGCAAACACTGAAAGCTGTGGTTGTTGTCGGCGAGGACAGGTCTCCTGATACAACCTTGCTTCCCGCCGTCCTTTCTGTAAGTAAACACCATGCCGGCAAGCTCTCGATACGAATACGGAACCACTGTGTACACCGCTGTATCACATCCACTTCAAGGTGAGTCAGCAAGAGAAGTGAATCGGACACAAAATTACCAATTACTATGGCAAAAGACGGCTCTAGGGCATGACGTTTAAGGAACAGTGCAACCTATTAGGGGGAAACTATGCATACTGTAACTGTGGCCGCATGGTACAGCGCGTGTTGGGCTGCAGTCTCTGTACCAAAATATGATTGAATAAATGGTCTCTAGCAAGGAAACCATGCATTACCGGTCAGAAGTTGATTAGACCTTTTATGTTCCGTATCCTCTCATCGAGTTTGAACACAGTGGAAAAAATCATCCTGTAAACGGTGAACCGGAACTCAACCGCCAAAGTTTCAGGGGTTGTTCAGGGACGCCTTCTGAGTGTCTTGGTATGAAGGACCTGCCGTGTCCGGCGGCGGCTGGTTACACAGTAAGAACGTAACAATAATCCATTCAGTTTGTTACCCATCCGTTATCTTTGTTTCTCTGTAAATACCTTAACAAAAGTAAACAAAAAGAAATCCTGTAATATACAATCACCACGTTCCAGCTAATGGTGGCGGTGAAAGAGTTGCGAAAACCTGCGTGAAACTGTAAGGTGAGGCTTTATGGCAGATGACAAGCTCATTTAGCGATTATATATTTGTATTGTAAAGCTCCTAATCTATTTTTTATTAAAAATTGGAAATCACATGTCACTGTTTCGGTCATACCCAAATCGTCATCAGAAAATGTCTCTCGAATGGAAAAAAGTGTTTTCCTAGCAATATTATACAATTTATTTACATAATGAAGTATGAATTCACGATAATAATAAAAGAGAGATGTTTGTACCATTGGATGGTGAAAAGAGATGGCGAGGGGAGCACTAACAAGTGTCGGAAGACACATGCGGCAACTCCTAAATAGCGTCAAACCCTATGCTTTATAAAGGTGAGGCTTAATCCCTCACCTGCTGTATGACCTCATCGGGAGCCCTTAGGGATTAGCGCACGAAGATAACGTATGTGTAAAGTTAAGAAAAAAAGGGAAAAAAGAATATAGGTACAAATAAAATATGATATAAAAGATTCCATAAATGGAAGATAACAGCTTTTCATTTGCAAATGGTAATTACAAATGTTATAAGAACGCTAAACTGTCATCTATGGCATTGCGTGAAAGTTCAAATTGAGATGTGTGGAAACAAAGACAAGTGTAGAGACGCTGGCCATTGTCATGGAGACGGTAGTGTGGAACGTCTCGATGAGTAACGTCAGTGGCGAGGGATATGGCGCGCCAGAGATTTAGCGACATAAATACCCCATCAGTCACCATGGAGGCAGGGGGGTTGATCAGTGGCAATCAGTTTTGTAGCTTTGGGAGTACAAAACCTAAAACTTGGTAATAAAGTTAGATAAGTGGCGACGAAGTGTCTGAACAAATGTCAAGTTAGTCACACTTAAAGCTAAACAAGCACCATACACTGACCGTGCGAGGTGCCGGGCCTAGCAGAGTATTAAACACTAAATTCTTATAGAATCTTCGTAGGGAAATGATGCTCGAAGCCTCCCATTTACAATGGGAAATCCACACTAGGATCTAAGCACAGATGGGGCAATCAGAACAATTACATAACTAAAACCTCATGACATATTTATAATCACACAACAGATTGTGAAAAGAAACAGTCTCGCAGCAGATTGGATGCCTAAAAGATTCTTCTAGAATTGGAAGCACTGCCCTACAGAATAGAAAAATAGCTGGTATTTTCCATGAATTTCCGATGTTCTACAATTGATGGTCTGGAGCTGCTCTAAAGCCACAATGGCCAGGGGAGGGGGGGATAGCATCATACCTGTACATCTGTGCTAACCAGAGGAGGCTGGTCTTCATGGACTTGTCTCTGAACACTCGAACAAGGAAGACATCACGTGACTTTCTGACGTCACATAACTTTCCGTAGGTGCCTTGTTCTGCCCCTGTCTTGTTAGAACCAGTATGTAGAGACTCCTATGTCCTCACAAACGATGTCTTGTGACACTCTGACGTCATGGAACTTCCTGTGAATGGAAAATTCTAATTGGTTCTTACTGAATTTTCCAAGCAAAATGCTACTGGTGTGGGAGCACCACCAACCACTTCTTACAGACGGAGCAATTCCGATATTTCAGCTGAAAATTATTTTTGTTCAGATCTAAAAAAAAAAGGCATACAACAGTCAAATTGCACTGACAAACCCAGCAAAAGTGGTGTGCAGATCATGAAATACGAAACTATCGCGAAAGACACTTAGGCAGTTACACCGCTCTGCTACTGTCAAAAAAAGTTTGAATTTTTCGGCATGAAACCGATCTCCAGCCAGGCTATATCACCACAAACGATTGCGCAACCATACCATCTCGCTATGCAGCACTGCTAAACACAATTCATATCTTGCCCCACACAAAATCATCACTTCCGCATTCTGCATATAACTATCGATCGTCAGATACTCCTACATATACTGTGAAGACACAAAAATTCCGAAACCAGAAGCTTACGCACCGTCGTAGCGGTAGATATCCCCCACAGGGTCGGTTGGTCATCCACCGCGGCGAACACGCTAGCCTGATGCGCGATGGGGGCGTCCTTCGTGGACAGTGAACTCTCACCATACTGATGCACCAAGGCCGAGCTGGTTTCTCTGGCGCAAAGGCGTCAGCTGAGGTACTGTTTCCGGTCTGGCCTGCTTGCTGCCGTGACTTCTGCAATGAGCTGCGACCGTTTTCTGACTCTGCGATTACAAGAACATTCACTTCCTGAGCTCCTTCGACGAGAAATGCTTCATCAATCGCGAAGTAATTTACCGATATCGAAAAAGATATCAATTGCAGTATCCGATGTTACACATCAAAACGACGATATTTTTGACACTTTTATGCAGAAATCGTAGAGTAGCATATGACAATCACCAAAATTTTATGTACTTTACAAATAGTTTGCAGAATATCGTACTGTTTACGCGACTGTTCTCGGTATTAACTACAGAGTAGTATGCCACCGATTGCTTTCACAGTATAAATCCGAAATTAATTCTGTTAAATTCTTCCTCTCTTGCAGCTCATAAGAGACTGATCATTTACTGCCAATGTCGTGGTGAGGGGTGACGTCATAGGAGTGGGAGGAGGGGAGCTGGGTGAGGGGAGTTAGATTAGTGGAGGTAGCTCAATCGGCCTTTCCACACTAAAATTTTCTGTGATTTCCATGGGGTGGATGGGGTTAGGTGGCATCATGGGAGAGCTGGGGGGGGGGGGGGGCACCGCCATTTGAAATGGCTTAGTGGCTTTGTTCCTCTACGAATACCACTTTTAGAGGCTAATATCTGCCATACGAAGGTTTTAGATAAAAAGAAATATATATTTTTGTAGTAAGATGGAGCGAATGGATTAATAGTGTGAGATTTCTGGTGGAGGTTGACACACAAGGGCACAACTGGAAATGTAATATCCTCACGAAACCCCTAATTATTGTGTGAAGCATTATTGTTACTATTAGAATGTGAAGATTTTTGTTGCTCCTTTTTCAAGTGCGTATGCGAAGTGCAAAGTGAACATAGATGCGCCACTTTGCCATGACTCTGAAAAGCTCAACAGTCATGACAAGGAGCTGCATGATACCTCTGTTGGCGGCCACCTTCGCTGATTCACAGCGCCAGCAACCCAGGAGATAAGCCGGCTCCCTTTCACTGAGCGCCGGAGAAGCGGACATTGGGGCCATTCTGCAAACATTCAGAGGGTAGCCGTGCAAATACCCTCACCTCACTTCAGAATGGACACGTTGCGAAGAGGCTGGCGGACAGTGAGAAGCGTGCTGAGAACTCACGAACACCCGGAGCCATTTGGAAGTGTCAAGAATGCACACTTGAAGGCGTGTGAACTATTCTGCCTGAGAGCAGCCGTTTTTACCTGCGTTAAAAAAGCGGGAACCTGTCGACAGTTCAAGTACCCCACGACGTCTGGGAGGGAACGTGCACACAAAGCGCCAAGAATTCGCACAGGGAGGCACGTGAGACTAAAGAACTACATAAGAAGTCAGCCTGCTTAAAAAGGTGTTTTCCGGAAAGGAAGGACATTGCTTATAAATGACGAAAGCTAACAGGTTCTTAGACGAAACACAAACATGAGAATACCCAGATTCCATGCATGGATTGCCGTTACAAAGAATTGCTGTGTGGCTCCTCTCACAATAGCTCAGAAATGCAGAAAAATACCGAAACAATTAGCTGCAAACGCTGGGAACAGCCTTGACAGTGAAATTGTGAGGAAGACGGCAATTCCCTAGTTACACGCCAGCACACGCAAGATAGAAAATTTCCAGTATGCACTGGGAGGAGTGGTCATGAAACGGCCATCAGTCATTGGGCCGCGTCGCAAATTTAGTTCCCCAATGGCAGTGTCGAGAGGAGGAAACTTTCGAGGAGTCGGATGATAGATGGGTGAAAATTGAAGAGGACAGTCGGTGAGACAGATCAAAAGCAGTAAGGTCATCACCATACACAAATGGCTACGAAAAATTGTGAGATCGTTCATTCCCCTCCCCCCCCCCCCCCCCCCCTTAATAATTGAGTCGTGTCCTGCACAGTCAAACTGGCCATGAGATATGTAATTTTTCGTGTTGTTTTGTTTTGTGTGTAAAAATTTCTGAAATAATTGCATTCAATAATGGTTCAAATGGCTCTAAGCACTATGGGACTTAACATCTGAGGTCATCAGTCCCTAGACTTAAAACTATTTAAACATAACTAACCTAAGGACATCACACACATCCATGCCTGAGGCAGGATTCGAACCTGCGACTGTAGCAGTTGCGTGGTTACGGACTAAAGCGCCTAGAACCGCTTGACCACAGCGGCCGGCAAAAATTAGTCATTTCATGATTTATTTATCTAAGCAGTCTGGCCGGCCGGAGTGGCCGAGAGGCTCTAGGCGCTACAGTCTGGAACCGCGCGACCGCTACGATCGCAGGTTGGAATCCTGCCTCGGGCATGGATTTGTGTGATGTCCTTAGATTAGTTAGGTTTAAGTAGTTCTAAGTTCTAGGGGACTGATGACCACAGCAGTTAAGTCCCATAGTGCTCAGACCCATTTGTGCCATAAACAATCTGTTCCATTTGCTTATCAATCCCTTAGTGTAATAACCTTTTGGTTTCTGATTTTACTCACTTGTTGATGTCTTGCTCCCAAAGTGGGGCAACGTAAATAGTAATCTTCTTTCAATTTACGCAAGACATCAAAAATTCTCGATTCACAACAGTTTTGGCGTCCAACGTGGTGCGATGTCATAGGTAATTTGCATGCATTGTGACATCACAAACAATTCTAGATTCACTACAACATTGTCACCCAACGTTGGGAGATATCATCATTAATCTACATGTCATTTCATGTCACAGAGGAGAGAATTTTTTCTGGTTCAGTACAACAGAGATAACTTAAATATATTTGCCGCAATAAAAAGGAAAGCAGGAGAGCAGACATGCGTTATAGCTAGAGCTGTGCCCGACCAAAACTACGGTTCGTTAGTTTTCGTACACTACATAAATGATGTAGTAAATGGTAAGATTACTGGTAGTATTGGTTGAGTTTGTAGGTAATGAAACAAATGTATGTGTATGTCTATCACTTGGTTTAAGAATCATAAAAGAAGGTTCGATACACGGAAGATACCTTGAGACACTGGAAGCTTTCAGATAGATAATGGTTAAACGGAGATTCAGGAACCAGATTTGAAATTGTAAGACATTTAAAGAGGCAAATGTGGACTCTGAGCACAATTTATTGCTTATGAACTGCAGGTTAAAATTGAAGAAGTGGGAAAAAGTTAGGAAATTAAGGGGATGGGACCTGGATAAGTTGAAAGAACCAGAGGTTGTTGAGAAATTCAGATAGAACATTTTACAACGGTTCGCTAGAACAAGGAAAAGGAATACCTAGAAAAGGAGAAAGGAATACAATACAAGACGAATGACTAGCTGTAAGAGATGAAACAGTGAAGGCTGCAGAGGGTAAAAAGGTAAAAAGACAAGGCCTAGCAGGAATTCTTGGATAACACAGGAGATACTGAATTTAACTGATGAAAGGAGAAAATTTAAAAATGCAACAAATGGAAAGCAAACCTTTAAAAATTCGATTGACAGGAAGTGCAAAATAACTAAGCAGGAATGGCCAGAGGACAAATGTAAGGATTTAGAAGCGTATTTCACTAGGGGAAAGATAGATACCGCCTACAGGAATATTGAACAGGTCTTTGGGGAAAAGAGAAATAGATGTATGAATAACAGAGCTCAGTTGCTAAACCAGTCCTAGGCAAAGAAGGGAAAGTGGAAGGGAAGGTGGAAGGAGTATACAGAGAGTCTATACGAGGGAGATGAAAGCAATGTTACAGAAAGCGAAGTGGACGTATGTGAAGATGGGATGGGAGTTGTGATACCGTGAGAAGAATTTGACAAAGCTCTGAATGATCTAACTCGAAACAAGGCCCCGGGAGTAGACGATATTCCATCAGAACTACTGATATCTTTGGGAGAGCCAACCAAGACACAACTCTTCCATCGGGTGCGCATTATGTATGAGATAAGTGAAATACTCTCAGACTTCAAGAAGAACGTATTACTTCAAATTCAAAGAAAGCAATTCCTGAAAGATGCGAAAATTACCAACTGTCAGTTTAGTAAGTCACGATTGCAAAATACCATCAACAACTCTTTACAGAAGACCTCGGGGAAGATCGGTTTGAATTGAGAGAAGTAAAGGAACACCTACATCTACATCTACATTCATACTCCGCAAGCCACCCAACGGTGTGTGGCGGAGGGCACTTTACGTGCCACTGTCATTACCTCCCTTTCCTGTTCCAGTCGCGTATGGTTCGCGGGAAGAACGACTGTCTGAAAGCCTCCGTGCGCGCTCTAATCTCTCTAATTTTACATTCGTGATCTCCTCGGTAGGTATAAGTAGGGGGAAGCAATATACTCGATACCTCATCCAGAAACGCACCCTCTCGAAACCTGGCGAGCAAGCTACACCGCGATGCAGAGCGCCTCTCTTCCAGAGTCTGCCACTTGAGTTTGCTAAACATCTCCGTAACGCTATCACGGTTACCAAATAACCCTGTGACGAAACGCGCCGCTCTTCTTTGGATCTTCTCTATCTCCTCCGTCAACCCGATCTGGTACGGATCCCACACTGATGAGCAATACTCAAGTATAGGTCGAACGAGTGTTTTGTAAGCCACCTCCTTTGTTGATGGACTACATTTTCTAAGCACTCTCCCACTGAATCTCAACCTGGCACCCGCCTTACCAACAATTAATATTATATGATCATTCCACTTCAAATCGTTCCGCACGCATACTCCCAGATATTTTACAGAGGTAACTGCTACCAGTGTTTGTTCCGCTATCATATAATCATACAATAAAGGATCCTTCTTTCTATGTATTCGCAATACATTACATTTGTCTATGTTAAGGGACAGTTGCCACTCCATGCACCAAGTGCCTATCCGCTGCAGATCTTCCTGCATTTCGCTACAATTTTCTAATGCTGCAACTTCTCTGTATACTACAGCATCATCCGCGAAAAGCCGCATGGAACTTCCGACACTGTCTACTATGTCATTTATATATATTGTGAAAAGCAATGGTCCCATAACACTCCCCTGTGGCACGCCAGAGGTTACTTTAACGTCTGTAGATGTCTCTCCATTGCTAACAACATGCTGTGTTCTGTTTGCTAAAAACTCTTCAATCCAGCCACACAGCTGGTCTGATATTCCGTAGACTCTTACTTTGTTTATCAGGCGACAGTGCGGAACTGTATCGAACGACTTCCGGAAGTCAAGAAAAATAGCATCTACCTGGGAGCCTGTATCTAATATTTTCTGGGTCTCATGAACAAATAACGCGAGTTGGGTCTCACACGATCGCTGTTTCCGGAATCCATGTTGATTCCTATATAGTAGATTCTGGGTTTCCAAAAACGACATGATACGCGAGCAAAAAACATGTTCTAAAATTCTACAACAGATCGACGTCAGAGATATAGGTCTATAGTTTTGCGCATCTGCTCGACGACCCTTCTTGAAGACTGGGACTACCTGTGCTCTTTTCCAATCATTTGGAACCCTCCGTTCCTCTAGAGACTTGCGGTACACGGCTGTTAGAAGGGGGGCAAGTTCTTTCGCGTACTCTGTATAGAATCGAATTGGTATCCCGTCAGGTCCAGTGGACTTTCGTCTGTTGAGTGATTCCAGTTGCTTTTCTATTCCTTGGACACTTATTTCGATGTCAGCCATTTTTTCGTTTGTGCGAGGATTTAGAGAAGGAACTGCAGTGCGGTCTTCCTCTGTGAAACAGCTTTAGAAAAAGGTGTTTAGTATTTCAGCTTTACGCGTGTCGTCCTCTGTTTCAATGCCATCATCATCCCGGAGTGTCTGGATATGCTGTTTCGAGCCACTTACTGATTTAACGTAAGACCAGAACTTCCTAGGATTTTCTGTCAAGTCTGTTCATAGAATTTTACTTTCGAATTCACTGAACGCTTCTCGCATAACCCTCCTTACGCTAACTTTGACATCG
This sequence comes from Schistocerca nitens, assembly GCF_023898315.1. Lineage (NCBI taxonomy): Eukaryota > Metazoa > Arthropoda > Insecta > Orthoptera > Acrididae > Schistocerca > Schistocerca nitens. The sequence goes on from NC_064617.1 coordinate 846,176,709, forward strand.
CTTAGCTTCTGTTTGTCTGAGAGGTTTTGGCTGCGTTTAAACTTGGAGTGAAGCTCTCTTTGCTTTCGCAGTAGTTTCCTAACTTTGGTGTTGTACCACGGTGGGTTTTTCCCGTCCCTCACAGTTTTACTCGGCACGTACCTGTCTAAAACGCATTTTACGATTGCCTTGAACTTTTTCCATAAACACTCAACATTGTCAGTGTCGGAACAGAAATTTTCGTTTTGATCTGTTAGGTAGTCTGAAATCTGCCTTCTATTACTCTTGCTAAACAGATAAACCTTCCTCCCTTTTTTTATATTCCTATTAACTTCCATATTCAGGGATGCTACAACGGCCTTATGATCACTGATTCCCTGTTCTGCACTTACGGAGTCGAAAAGTTCGGGTCTATTTGTTATCGGTAGGTCCAAGATGTTATCTCCACGAGTCGGTTCTCTGTTTAATTGCTCGAGGTAATTTTCGGATAGTGCACTCAGTATAATGTCACTCGATGCTCTGTCCCTACCACCCGTCCTAAACATCTGAGTGTCCCAGTCTATATCTGGTAAATTGAAATCTCCACCTAAGACTATAACATGCTGAGAAAATTTATGTGAAATGTATTCCAAATTTTCTCTCAGTTGTTCTGCCACTAACGCTGCTGAGTCGGGAGGTCGGTAAAAGGAGCCAATTATTAACCCAGCCCGGTTGTTGAGTGTAACCTCCACCCTTAATAATTCACAGGAACTATCCACTTCTACTTCACTACAGGATAAACTACTACTAACAGCGACGAACACTCCACCACCGGTCGCATGCAATCTATCCTTCCTAAACACCGTCTGTACCTTTGTAAAAATTTCGGCAGAATTTATCTCTGGCTTAAGCCAGCTCTCTGTACCTATAACGATTTCAGCTTTGGTGCTTTCTATCAGCGCTTGAAGTTCCGGTACTTTACCAACGCAGCTTCGACAGTTTACAATTACAATACCGATTGCTGCTTGGTCCCCGCATGTCCTGACTTTGCTCCGCACCCTTTGAGGCTGTTGCCCTTTCTGTACTTGCCCGAGGCCATCTAACCTAAAAAACCGCCCAGTCCACGCCACACAACCCCTGCTACCCGTGTAGCCGCTTGCTGCGTGTAGTGGACTCCTGACCTATCCAGCGGAACCCAAAACCCCACCACCCTATGGCGCAAGTCGAGGAATCTGCAGCCCACATGGTCGCAGAACCGTCTCAGCCTCTGATTCAGACCCTCCACTCGGCTCTGTACCAAAGGTCCGCAGTCAGTCCTGTCGACGATGCTGCAGATGGTGAGCTCTGCTTTCATCCCGCTAGCGAGACTGGCAGTCTTCACCAAATCAGATAGCCGCCGGAAGCCAGAGAGGATTTCCTCCGATCCATAGCGACACACATCATTGGTGCCGACATGAGCGACCACCTGCAGATGGGTGCACCCTGTACCCTTCATGGCATCCGGAAGGACCCTTTCCACATCTGGAATGACTCCCCCCGGTATGCACACGGAGTGCACATTGGTTTTCTTCCCCTCTCTTGCTGCCATTTCCCTAAGGGGCCCCATTACGCGCCTGACGTTGGAGCTCCCAACTACCAGTAAGCCCACCCTCTGCGACCGCCCGGATCTTGCAGACTGAGGGGCAACCTCTGGAACAGGACAAGCAGCCATGTCAGGCCGAAGATCAGTATCAGCCTGAGACAGAGCCTGAAACCGAGGCGATAGTGACTCTACGACCTACCTTAGAAGACAGGTTGAGGAAATGGAAACCTACATTTATAGCATTTGTAGACGCAGAGAAATTTTTTGACAGCGTTTACTGGAATACTCACCTTGAAAATGTGGAGGTATCAGGCGTATAATACAGGGAGCGAAACGCTATTTACAACTAGTACAGAAACCAGATGGCAGTTATAAGGAAGGAGGATATAAGATGAACATCAACAAAAGCATAACAAGGGTAATGTAGTGTAGTCGAATTAAATCAGATGATGCTAAGGGAATTAGATTAGGAAACGAGACACTTAAAGTACCAGTTGAGTTTTGCTATTTGGACAGCAAAACAACTGCTGATGGCCGAAGAGGAGACAATATAAAATGTAGACTGGCAATGAGAAGCAAAGCATTTATGAAGAAGAGAAGTTTGTTGAAATCGAATATAGATTTAAGTGTTTGCCTGATGTGTAGCCATGTATGGAAGTAAAACAGTGACGATGAGCAGTTTATGTGAAAAGAGAATAGAAGTTCGGGAATGTAGTGCTACAGAAGAGTGCTGAAGAATAGTTGAGTCGATCACGTAACTAATGAGGAGGTAATGAATAGAATTGGGAATACAAGGAATTTGTAGCAAAAGTTGACCATAAGAAGGGATTGTTAATAGGACACATTCTGAGACATCAAGGGATCACCGGTTTAGCATTGGACCAAAGTATGTGGGGGTAAAAAACGTAGAGGGAGGCCAAGAGACGAATAGAGTAAGCAGATTCAGAAAGATGTAGATTGCAGTAGTTATTTGCAGATGAAGAGGCTCGCACACGATAGAGTATTACTGAGAACTGCACAAAATCAATCTTCTGTTTGCGGACCATAATAGCAACAACTAAGAAACTAGGAGCCGACAATTTCTCTTTGTTTTCTGTTTGTTTGGTTGTTTGTTCTGTACATAATTAGAACTTACATCATTCATTGTTAGCCCATTGTGTATTTTATATTTTTACAGATTATAAATTGCGTTTATAAGTAATAAAAATCAGCTGATCATGTAACTTCTGCCCTTTTATGTACCCAAAGAAATTACTTCTCATGCAAGTACAGCTTACATGCACAATCATAAAAAAATATGCATAGATGTTGTTGTACCCCGTAGAATGTTCATCATAATCAATGGCAAGAGTTTCCTGTTATTATTGATAAATGCTGAAGTTGTCTATGAATAACAGAAACATGTTTTATCTAAATTCGACCAAGTATTGTTGTTGAGTGTTTTTCATTTTATATTTTATTGAGGAAACTGCATTTTCTAGCGATATGTGATAAATCCATATTGTTTCCTGTATTTTTACTAAAACATCCTTCTGTTTCACGTTACAGATAAAAATTTTTCGAATGAAACGTGAAATTAAGCATTGACAAGTCCTTTTTAAATATAAATACTGTTTATTTTTAAGCAACAGAAAGCAGGATAAGTATGTAGGACAAAAATGATACGTCGGTTACATGGCCGTTTGTGTAACCTCACTCAATTTGTAGATGGTCCAGTGTTTCCTGTTTTTAGGGGACTCTAGCAAGACACTGATGATATAGTCTAAAAAAGCGATCGTTGTGAGGTAGCGCTCACTTGGTACGCTACACAGCTAAGATACAGGTACACAGGTACGACCTTAACTCACAAAAGCTCGTAGGAAAGCTACCATAGTCTGCACATAACTATGATAGTCTATGGTAGTTTTACATGTATAGTTACAGCAAATCGTCAAAAATATCTAAGAAATGTATCTCCCTAAAATCATGTATTAGGGTAGATGGCTGTTTTGTTATGGTGGGTATAGATTTCAGTCTGTTCTAAAACATTTAATAGGTGCGCTTTGGGTGTGTTGTGTAGAAATTTTTAAATTTTCTTCAATGAGCCCTTCGAAATAAATTATATAATATTGGTACCTGTTACCCCCTAAGTGGGTTTGTTTTGCACCCCAGAGACATGGTCTGATGCTCATCGCCGCGCGGGATTAGCCGAGCGGTCAGAGGCGCTGCAGTCATAGACGGTGCGGCTGGTGCCAGCGGAGGTTCGAGTCCTCCTTCGGGCATGGGTGTGTGTGTTTGTCCTTAGGATAATTTAGGTTAAGTAGCGTGTAAGCTCTTGGACTGATGACCTTAGCAGTTAAGTCCCATAAGATTTCACACACATTTTTTTGATGCTCATCTAGAAATGATCGAAACTGGTTGTCACTGATGTTGTGCTTTTTCATTCTTCATAAAAAAATTGTTATCCAGACTGATCACTATTTCAAATTTTCTAATCAGAATGCTGCTTTTTCAAAAATTATTGAGCTGAGGTTGGTTTGGACAATTATTGAATATGTATGATGACAGGTACCAGAGGTAAGTGTGTGATAATAAGGTCTATTTTGAATAAGGTTGTGCTTACTCTTGTTTGATACCAAGGGAATGGATGAGGAGCAAAATTTCTTTAATCTGTTATGCTTGCTACAAAGGAGAGTCACACCTACGAGGAGAGAGGCAGTACATATTAGGAATAAGTTTCGAAGAAAGACTCAACATTGACGAATTAATCAATTACTGCAGAAAGCCAACTAGTCCGAGACGTACACATTTCCGGTTTTTGACGCATATGGTTTTGAGTGGATCAAAGCACTGCTTACCGCAAAATGGAAGTCTGTTTGCACGATAACACGTATCTTGCAACGCCGTCAATTTTCTGTTTACTGCAGATACGGAACTAGTCCGAGACATGTTGGTGGATGGAGCAAAAAAATGGTTCAAATGGCTCTGAGCACTATCGGACTTAACATCTGTGGTCATCAGTCCCCTAGAACTTAGAACTACTTAAACCTAACTAACCTAAGGACATCACACACATCCATGCCCGAGACAGGATTCGAACCTGCGACCGTAGCAGTCGCGCGGTTCCGGACTGAGCGCCTAGAACCGCGAGACCACCGCGGCCGGCTTTGATGGAGCAAAAAATGATGTTGTTCAACTGATAAAAGATTCCTCAAAAAAGGCAACAAGTTTTAGACTGCTCAAACTAATGTGGATTCTTTTATCGACTACAGTTCCTGGTGGCCTACATTCCATAAAAGGTGCTATACTGTGGATGATGAAGTTCAACTGATAAAAGATTCCTCAAAAACGGTAACAAGTTTTAGGCTGTTCAAACCAATGTGGATTCTTTTATCGACTACAGTTCCTGGTGGCCTACATTCCTTAAAAGAAACTGCCTGAGAAACGATTTGTATGGGAAGGTCGTTCCTAGATGTCTGAAGAGGGTTTTCACTATTTCAGAATACCATGAAATGACCTTTCCAGCTGAAAATCTGCGTATTGTTACTTGCAACATTACTATTACAAGCTTGATGATGGACACGTTTAGGGTGAGAAGAACTGTACAACCTTTGGAACTCCCTTCAAAGAAAGCCTAAATTTCTGTACTGCCTATAAATAAGAACAAAGTGGATGACATAAAGAACTCTACGATCTATATTCCTCAAGAGAAGATGCAGTTTTAGAATTCAGTCACATCACGGTCGAGAACAACATCTCGTGATATAAATGAAGATAACTGAGTGATGAAACCATGCAAAATTTCAATAAACGAAATTCAGAATTGTGTAAGAAACAATGTCTACTACAACCAAAAACGTTTACATGTACAATTACATTTTAAAAACGGTAACTTAAACCTAAAATTAATTTGAAGATCCAATGTACTGCAGATTGGTTGAAATGGCTCTGAGGACTATGGGACTTAACATCTGTGGTCATCAGTCACCTAGAACTTAGAACTACTTAAACCTAACTAACCTAAGGACATCACACACATCCATGCCCGAGGCAGGATTCGAACCTGCGCCCGTAGCAGTCGCGCGGATCCGGACTGAGCGCCTAGTGTACTGCAGAAAGGGAACGTGACCTACTAAGTCGTGACCCTCTTTCTTTTTATGTCATACTTGACTTTTACATGTAGATAGTAAGTACAGCTACATCAAGAAACCAGAACTGTCTACTGATAAATTGCATTAAACCGGTTTTACTCAGTTCTTTGTTTCTAGTGCAAAAGTAGGGAATGTGGACATGCAGATTTTCTGCAGTTAGTGGTTCATATATATGTTTGATATTTGCGAGACACTCACGACGTAGCTAGTATCATTATTGAAAGAGAGAAATATTGTTAAAAAAGATTAATGTAGGTGCGGGAGGAAGGGTAACCATTGGATTACTGAGAAACTATGGGTCAGATATCCGTTTCTTGTGGATGTTTATGTAGATGCACATACATTTGTTTCGGGAGCCATCGGCGTCCGGGCTGAAATGGCCCCGTAGAGGTAGTAACCGTTTTTACGCTGAACGAAGATGCAAGTTCACGTTTTAGCAGTAATGAGGTACTTTCGAATCAGGAGTTGCTAGGGAATAGCACTCCTAGCAGGGTATCACATGTTCACAAAACAGTAGTTAAGTGTGTTGCATCGCACACATCTCTAAGGTTACGCAGGTTCAGAAAATGAAGTTTTGAGCTACACGAAGGCACATTCTGCATCTATATAGATACTCTGCAAATCATACTTAAGTGCCTGGCTGAGAGTACGCCGTATGTTATTGCCCTCCAGCCATATGCATAATTAGTTGCGATTGGGGAATAGTGATTCTGAGTATTATTGGTTTATGGGCACCATAACAAAGAATATGTAAACTGCATGTACTGCTATAAAGCTTGTAGTGAGAAAGGAGCTAGGTATACAGGGTGATACAAAAAGGTACGGCCAAACTTTCAGGAAATATTCCTCACACACAAATAAAGAAAAGATGTTATGTGGACATGTGTACGGAAACGCTTAATTTACATGTTAGAGCTAATTTTAGTTTCGTCAGTATGTACTGTACTTCCTCGATTCACCGCCAGTTGGCCCAATTGAAGGAAGGTAATGTTGACTTCGGTGCTTGTGTTGACATGCGACTCATTGCTCTACAGTACTAGCATCAAGCACATCAGTACGTAGCATCAACAGGTTAGTGTTCATCACGAACGTGGTTTTGCAGTCGGTGCAATGTTTACAAATTCTGAGTTGGCAGATGCCCATTTGATGTATGGATTAGCACGTGGCAATAGCCGTGGCGCGGTACGTTTGTATCGAGACAGATTTCCAGAACGAAGGTGTCCCGATAGGAAGACGTTCGAAGCAATTGATCGGCGTCTTAGGGAGCACGGAACAGTCCAGCCTATGATTCGCGACTGGGGAAGACCTAGAACGACGAGGACACCTCCAATGGACGAGGCAATTCTTCGTGCAGTTGACGATAACCCTAATGTCAGCGTCAGAGAAGTTGCTGCTGTACAAGCTAACGTTGACCATGTCACTGTATGGAGAGTGCTACGGGAGAATTAGTTGTTTCCGTACCATGTACAGCGTGTGCAGGCACTATCAGCAGCTGATTGGCCTCCACGGGTACACTTCTGCGAATGGTTCATCCAACAATGTGTCAATCCTCATTTCAGTGCAAATGTTCTCTTTACGGTTGAGGCTTCATTACAACGTGATAAAATTGTAAATTTTCACAATCAACATGTGTGGGCTGACGAGAATCCGCACGCAATTATGCAATCACGTCATCGACATAGATTTTCTGTGAGCGTTTGGGCAGGCATTGTTGGCGATGTCTTGATTGGGCCCCATGTTCTTCCACCTACGCTCAATGGAGCACGTTATCATGATTTCATACGGGATACTCTACCTGTGCTGCTAGAACATGTGCCTTTACAAGTAAGACACAACATGTGGTTCATGCACGATGGAGCTCCTGCACATTTCAGTCAAAGTGTTCGTACGCTTCTCAACAACAGATTGGGTGACCGAAGGATTGGTAGAGGCGGACCAATTCCATGGCCTCCACGTTCTCTTGACCTCAACCCTCTTGACTTTCATTTATGGGGGCATTTGAAAGCTCTTGTCTACGCAAATCCGGTACCAAATGTAGAAACTCTTCGTGCTCGTATTGTGGACGGTTGTGATACAATACGCCATTCTCCAGGGCTGCATCAGCGCATCAGGGATTCATGCGACGGAGGGTGGATGCATGTATCCTCGCTATCGGAGGACATTTTGAACATTTCCTGTTACAAAATGTTTGAAGTCACGCTGGTACGTTCTGTTGCTGTGTGTTTCCATTCCATGATTAATGTGATTTGAAGAGAAGTAATAAAATGAGCTCTAACATTGAAAGTAAGCGTTTCCGGACACATGTCCACATAACATATTTTCTTTCATTGTGTGTGAGGAATGTTTCCTGAAAGTTTGGCCGTACCTTCTTGTAACACCCTGTATTTCTATTCCGTAAATAATTTCAAGATTAAAAATCAGCTCCATGTCAGTGTGAGTACACTGGGAAGTATCCACCGTCTTGGCTTATCTAATGAGATGGTAAGTTTATATCTGTTGTTGTCATCGCAATTGTATTGGAGTGTTCTGAAACATTTAGTATAACTGACTCTTGAGAGACTAAATAAATAGTAACCGTTAGATATTGATAGCATGCAACTTATAGCTAATATAAGTGCCTATTAGATTACAAAACTGCATGAAAACAATAGCTCAATAATGTGTACAGAAATATATATTAACAATAATATTTGCACTATGATTGAATAATATACGTAGAAAGACATTTTTCAGATCCTAATGTACTTCTGAACAGTCTGACTAAAACACGAGTAGTTTGCTAGAACCAGCAGGGCTTACAATTATTAAATTCTTCCTATACGGCATAGAACCTTTCAAAATGGTAAGGGTGAGTATCGCTGACGTTCACCTGGCAGTCATGTGATGATACGAGCTAGATCTATATTCATGAACGATTTGCCTGGAAGTTTACACTTACAATTAAAAGCTAGTGACGTAACTTGAAAGTTAGGTATGGCGTGATACAAAGGGAACTGGTGTTATTTAGAGAATATTCAGTGAAGTATCCGCGAAATAAAGGAACAATAAAGATATATTGTGCATGACGGGACATGGAAATCCAGGATTACGAGATCAATACTCTGTGTTAAATTGAACCTTCGATTAAGATTGTGGAAATTTGTTAAAAATGTTTGGCTGGAATGTTGTGTTTATGTTCTCTGCTCGAAATAGACCAATTTATGGACACGTATTTCAAAATCACAGTTGATCAGAGTTGACTAAAAGGAACTTTTTGTTGTTAATGTAAATATGCAGTTCAGAAACGTACGCCACTGGTATCTGAAGCTCTATATGTATAGTGACAGTCTTGTCTCCGGTATCACTACGCTGGAGAGAGGGGCTGCTGTGTTACAGAATACTGGACGCTGTCACACCAGTTTTCTTACAGCCCCTGGCGAGTACGGGTTAGAAGCTGAAGAAATTGCAGTTACAGCATAATAAGTCGGTTTATTTAAGAATTTATGCCCTGTTATCCGTTTTGTTGGAACTGTTTATTACATGAATGTTTTTTTTTTTTCCTTTTGTTGCATGTCGAGACAAAGAGCGACGCAATACACGGACGATGGAATCTTCGGTTCGCCGGGCAGAGAGGCTATGTCTGCCATACCTGAATCGACGGGCAGCGATAGCAAGATGATCTTGCCGGTGACCGTTGCTAACGCTGGCTTTCATTGAAAACTGATTGATAAAATTGTGATTAATGGAAATGTAATCATCAGCAACTTCTACGACAACAACTGAATGCATTTTTTCCAGTCACAGCTCTTTCTAACAAAACGGAACTACAAGCTTAACAAAGAAACATTTCACTATTTCACTTCATAAATTTGGTTGTGACTAACCTGCTCTCAATTGAATTCCAGGCTTGGTTTAACTGATTATTCTAAATACAACCCTTCTAACTAGTAGCGTTATGGTGCACCGTACAGGATATGGCACTGTGCTTTCTTGCAGCAAGGCGCTTGAAGATGTGGACGGTGTGATGACGAATTAGATGAGGCGATTCTAAGGGAATTAGATCAGGAAATGAGACACCAATTACTGTCGACGAGTTTTGCTATTTGTGCAACAATATAACTGATAATGGCCGAAGTAGAGAGGAAATAAAAAATGCAGACAGGCAATAACAGGAAAGATATCTCTGGAGAAAAGAAATATATTAAAAATGAATATAGATGTAAGTGTTATAACGTGTTTCTGCATGTACCTGTGTGGCGTGTAACTTTGTACCTAAGTAAACACGGACGATAGGCAGTTGAGATAAGAAGAAAACAGAAGCATTAGATATCTGGTGGTACAGATTGATTTTCAGATTTAGGTGGTGTAAGCTGCTCCTTCTTACTTGAACTCTGAAAATATCTAAGAATATCTACAGAATGTCTGCAGAATGCTGTGCTATCTCAAATGCTCTCTTACAGCATCCATGAAACATTATTAAACTCTATCTGACTGCATTTTTAAGAATTAATACAAAACGGTAAGGTCTACTTCACACAGTGGGTTAATCTGTGGACGTAACGAACATGTGAATTAACTTTACTGATCAAATTTCCAATCAGTAAGTTCATGATCTGACTTACGAAGTGTATAAATGTCTTGTCTTACGGACGAGGTCATGTGGAAAGAACATAAATGGCGGAGATTTTTGTCTTAGCGCTTTCTACATAAAGTCTCGAATTATGTTCTTCTACAACAAACTGAATGGTGCAAGATATATCGTTGGTTTTTATGAAGATATCGATGCCACTTACCTTCAGAAATCTGAAAGATAATGCAGAAGCGCTGTAGATAATCGTGTGCTGAACAAATAAATACTGACTGCAAAAGCAGTTCGTATGAATTAACACGTTGGCTGAAAGCAAATTATTTTTGTAGAACCTGTACTCCAGCTTAATTGCATATCTATCGTCACCCATTGAAAATGTTACTGTAATCTGTTTGTGATAATTACAGATGCTCACAAGAGGACACTGCCATAGTTTTTCAGAGATGTTCAATTTCAGAATTGACACAAACATTAGAGTGCACTGCTATTAAACGAAACATGTGACATTGTTCGTTGTGAAGATATTTCCTAATGAAGATAGAGTTTCTCCTTTAAAAACGTGGTGCAAATGTACTTATAATTTAATAAAAAATAAGTGGAATAATAATTTCAACAAGTATAGATAACCTACGACGTCTTCAAATCAGTTCACTTTCAACGTGATGAGTCCCTATCGTATCACTTAACAGTTGTACGAAACTACATTGATGAGGTACTTGATGAGAAAGTTACTGCACGGCGAGGGGTACTAAAAATGCCACCCACGTCCATTAACTTTGCATCAATGGGTTTCTTCTTTTGGTGGTATGGTAAAGAGAACTCGTATGCTACAAAACAATAAGCAGTTTAGCACTTGAAAGAAGCTATTTGCAAGGCTTCTGAAGACATAGATTCTAATAAACGACTGTGTAAACAGGTATACTTAAACATCCCAGGTCGTCAGACGAAGTGTACTAACAAAGATGGAAAAAGAATTCGAGAAATAATGTCATAATTAATCGTTTAGCTTCAGCGAAATGTTCAGTTATTACAGAATTCCAATTTATTGTTTTGTATTCAATTAAGTTACGATGGATAGTGACTTTTGGGTCACCCTGTACATGACGAGTTACATAGAATCATTACTTTCAATTGTAAATTTAACAGTATTAAGAAAATGTAAATATGTCCGGAGGGACCGAATTTAGATAATGATTATTTCAACTCAAAACAGAACCCATGGCACAAGGAAGGATACAGTTATTCATATATGAGGCACGTGCCATGCTATGGCATAGTATAATGGAGAATAAGTGAAAGAATTGAAAGCATATAAGGCACCAGGTCCGGATGGAGTCCCAGTTCGGTTTTGGCCTCTTGCCTAGCTAGCGCAACGTCCCAGACGACTGGAAAAAAGCGCAGGTGACTCCAGTATATAAGAAGGGTTAAAGAACGGTCGCACGTAGTTACCAACCAATATCTCTAATATCGGTCTGCTACAGAATCCTTGAACATATTCTCTGTTAGAATATAATACATTTTCTTGAGATAGAGAACTTACGTCCACGGATTCTACATCTACATCTACATTTATACTCCGCAAGCCACCCAACGGTGTGTGGCGGAGGGCACTTTACGTGCCACTGTCATTACCTTCCTTTTCTGTTCCAGTCGCGTATGGTTCGCGGGAAGAACGACTGTCTGAAAGCCTCCGTGCGCGCTCGAATCTCTCTAATTTTACATTCGTGATCTCCTCGGGAGGTATAAGTAGGGGGAAGCAATATCTTCGATACCTCATCCAGAAACGCACCCTCTCGAGACCTGGCGAGCAAGCTACACCGCGATGCAGAGCGCCTCTCTTGCAGAGTCTGCCACTTGAGTTTGCTAAACATCTCCGTAACACTATCACGGTTACCAAATAACCCTGTGACGAAACGCGCCGCTCTTCTTTGGATCTTCTCCATCTCCTCCGTCAACCCGATCTGGTACGGATCCTACACTGATGAGCAATACTCAAGTATCGGTCGAACGAGTGTTTTGTAAGCCACCTCCTTTGTTGATGGACTACGCTTTCTAAGGACTCTCCCAATGAATCTGAACCTGGTGCCCGCCTTACCAACAATTAATTTTATATGATCATTCCACTTCAAATCGTTCCGCACGCTTATACCCAGATATTTTACAGAAGTAACTGCTACCAGTGTTTGTTCCGCTATCATATAATCATACAACAAAGGATCCTTCTTTCTATGTATTCGCAATACATTACATTTGTCTATGTTAAGGGTCAGTTGCCACTCCCTGCACCAAGTGCCTATCCGCAGCAGATCTTCCTGCATTTCGCTATAATTTTCTAATGCTGCAACTTCTCTGTATACTACAGCATTATCCGCGAAAAGCCGCATAGAACTTCCGACACTATCTACTAGGTCATTTATATATATTGTGAAAAGCAATGGTCCCATAACACTCCCCTGTGGCACGGCAGAGGTTAGTTTAACGTCTGTAGACGTCTCTCCATTGAGAACAACATGCTGTGTTCTGTTTGCTAAAAACTCTTCAATCCAGCCACACAGCTGGTCTGATATTCCGTAGGCTCTTACTTTGTTAATCAGGCGACAGTGCGGAACTGCATCGAACGCCTTCCGGAAGTCAAGGAAAATAGCATCTACCTGGGAGCCTGTATCTAATATTTTCTGGGTCTCATGAACAAATAAAGCGAGTTGGGTCTCACACGATCGCTGTTTCCGGAATCCATGTTGAATCCTACAGAGTAGATTCTGGGTTTCCAAAAACGACATGATACGCGAGCAAAAAACATGTTCTAAAATTCTACAACAGATCGACGTCAGAGATATAGGTCTACAGTTTTGCGCATCTGCTCGAAGTCCCTTCTTGAGGACTGGGACTACCTGTGCTCTTTTCCAATCATTTGGAACCTTCCGTTCCTCTAGAGACTTGCGGTACACGGCTGTTAGAAGGGGGGCAAGTTCTTTCGCGTACTCTGTGTAGAATCGAATTGGTATCCCGTCAGGTCCAGTGAACTTTCGTCTGTTGAGTGATTCCAGTTGCTTTCTTATTCCTTGGACACTTATTTCGATGTCAGCCATTTTTTCGTTTGTGCGAGGATTTAGAGATGGAACTGCAGTGCGGTCTTCCTCTGTGATACACCTTTGGAAAAAGGTGGTTAGTATTTCAAAGATAGGAAAGTTTAGTATTGGCATGGTTTTAGAAAGCATGGCTCGTTCGAATCTGTCCTTGTCCTTTTATCACATGATATACATCGAATTGTAGATGAAGAGCTACAGGCGGATTCCATATTTCTCGATTTTTGGAAAGCATTTGACGCGGTGCCCAATTGACGGCTGTTAACAAAGGTACGAGCACATGAAACAGGTTCACAAATATGTAAAGGGCTCGACGATTTCCTAAGTAATAGAATTCAGAGTGTTGTTCTCGACGGCCGGTGATGCTCAGAGAAGAGGATAGTCAGACGTGCCCCTGGGAAGTGTGACAGGACCGCTGGTATTCTCTATACACATACATGATTTGGTGGACAGGGTGAGCAGCAATCTGCGGTTGTATGCTGATGATGCTGTGACGTACGGTAGGGTGTTGAAGTTGAATGACTCCAGGAGGATACAAAACGGCTTAGACAAAATTTACAATTGATGTGATGAATGGCTGTTGGCTCTATGTGTAGATAAACGTAAGTTAATGTGGAAGAATTGTACAGTCTGGAACCGCGCGACGGCTACGGTCGCAGGTTCGAATCCTGCGTCGGGCATGGATGTGTGTGATGTCCTTAGGTTAGTTAGGTTTAAGTAGTTCTAAGTTCTAGGGGACTGATGACCACGGAAGTTAAGTCACATAGTGCTCAGAACCATTTGAACCATTGGATGAATAGGAAAAACAGACCTGTAATCTTCGAATACAGCATTAGTAGTTTCTGCTTGGCACAGTCGCGTCGTCTAAATATCTGGGTGCAACGTTACAAAGCGATATGAAATGAAAAGAGCATGTGAAGACTGTGATAGGAAAGTTGAATGGTCGACCTCGATTTATTGGAAGGATTTTACGAAAATGTGGTTCGTCTGTAAAGGAGACCGCACAGAGGACGCTAATACGACCTATTCTTGAGAACTGCTCGATTGTTCAGGATCTGTAACAGGTTGGATTAAAGGAAGACATTGAGAGAACTCAGAGACCAGCTGCTAGATTTGTTACCGGAAGGTTCGAACAACACGCAAATGTTTTGGAGATGCTTCGGGGACTCAAATGGGAATCCCGGGAGGGAAGTACACGTTCTTTTCGAGGAATAATATCGAAAAAATTTAGGGAACCGGCATTTGAAACTGACTGCAGAACGATTCTACTATCGCCCCAATACATTTCTCGTAAGGACCAGGAAGATATGATTTGAGAAATTAGAAATCGCAAGGAGGCATATAGGTAGATGTTTTTCCCTCGCTCTGTTTGCGAATGTAACATTAAAGGAAATTAACAGTAGTGGTACGGGGTACCCTCCACTGTTCAAGAAGCCTATGAAAACAAAACGGCCGGCCAGGGTGGCCGAGCAGTTCTAGGCGCTGCAGTCTGGAACCGCGCGACCACTGCGGTCGCAGGTTCGATTCCTGCCTCGGGCATGGATGTGTGTGAAGTCCTTAGGTTAGTTAGGTTTAAGTAGTTCTAAGTTCTAGGGGACTGATGACCTCAGAAGTTAAGTCCCATAGTACTCAGAGCCAGTTTAAAAACAAAACAAAGAAATTGTTATTAAATTAGAATGTCGTTTATCTAGGTCGCTTACAATTGAAATGTGTAGTTGAGAAACATATTTCTAGTCCATGTGAATCGAGACTGAATGTCTGACAGTACGAAGCTCCTAAAATCATACCATTCGTTATGGCTCATTACAGGCCTGAAATCGTTGCACTGAACTAATGCGCTATGTTGTGCAGCATTAGGGTTTACCTCACTGTGACACGTTGCTCGTAATAATTATAATACGCAGTAAGCAATATCACGGGATGTTTGCACATCTGTCTTGTCCACCAAGAATGTGTCAGCACAAGACTACACAACAAAGAACTATGCCTTCAGCACTGAAAGAGCAACACTAACAAGCAATTCTCTTTCACGTCTACTTCGGCCTGTGTTCCATTCGTACGCTGTTCATTTGTTAGCAGCATGAGACTGCGTGGAGATCTCATTAGCTGAAACATTGCTTGCCAAAGTAGTATCCAGAGAATCCTTTTGTAGTATTGATAGCAACGATGCCACGGAGTATTAAAGTTATTAGGTTGGCACTACTACGAGACACCGACGACAGCGCCCTCTAGCAGGCGCTGTTGAAGTCTACGAGCGCCGCTACAGATTAAGTCCATTTGATTAAGAGCAGACGACGGGAAACTTCGCTTTAGTTTTGCTCTACATACGATGGGCCTCAGAATCGCACCTCATTGCAAGTTAGGTAGTATGTTTGTATATTTTTAAACACTAGTAAAGGTGCTTTAACTGTATTTGCAGTACCGACGTATTTTTCCTGCTCCTGCTCCAAACCCACGCGCCGCCTTCGCGGCGGGATACAAAAGTTGGCGCCGAGGTTTCCCCTGTCATTTCCTTTTTTGCTCGGTACTGCTTTAGCTTTTTTGTGATACCCCCGTGCGATTGAGTGACTGTATCTGCGTGCTCCCACCTTTCGCTATATGTTGTTGTTGTGGTCTTCAGTCCTGAGACTGGTTTGATGCAGCTCTCCATGCTACTCTATCCTGTGCAAGCTTCTTCATCTCCCAGTACCTACTGCAGCCTACATCCTTCTGAATCTGCTTAGTGTATTCATCTCTTGGTCTCCCTCTACGATTTTTACCATCCACGCTGCCCTCTAGTACTAAATTGGTGATCCCCTGATGCCTCAGAACATTTCCTAACAACCGATCCCTTCTTCTAGTCAAGTTGTGCCACAAACTCCTCTTCTCCCCAATTCTATTAAATACCTCATTAGTTATGTGATCTATCGATCTAATCTTCGGCATTTTCCGTAGCACCACATTTCGAAAGATTCTATTCTCTGCTTGTCTAAACTATTTATCGTCCACGTTTCACTGCCATACATGGCTACACTCCATACAAATACTTTCAGAAACGACTTCCTGACATTTAAATCTATACTCGATGTTAACAAATTTTTCTTCTTTAGAAACGCTTTCCTGGCCATTTTATATCCTCTTTACTTCGACCACCATCGGTTATTTTGCTCCCTTACCAATAACTGCTTCCCTTTCGTGTCCCTCGACTCTTATAACTGCAGTTATAAGAGTCGAGGGGTATGAAAGGGAAGCAGTGGTTGGGAAGGGAGTAAGACAGGGTTGTAGCCTCTCCCCGAAGCTATTCAATCAGTATATTGAGCAAGCAGTAAATGAAACAAAAGAAAAGTTCGGAGTAGGTATTAAAATCCATGGAGAAGAAATAAAAACTTCGAATTTGGCCGATGACATTGTAATTCTCTCAGAGACAGCAAAGGACTTGGAAGAGCAGTTGAACGGAATGGACAGTGTCTTGAAAGGAGGGTATAGGATGAGGATCAACAACAGCAATACGAGGATAATGGAATGTAGCCGAATTAAGTCGGGTGACGCTGAGGGAATTAGATTAGGAAATGAGACACTTAAAGTAGTAAAGGAGTTTTGCTATTTGGGGAGTAAAATAACTGATGATGGTCGAAGTAGAGAGGATATAAAATGTAGACTGGCAATGGCAAGGAAAGCGTTTCTGAAGAAGAGAAATCTGTATTGAATAGGATTGGAGAGAAGAGAAGTTTGTGGCACAACTTGACTAGAAGAAGGGATCGGTTGGTAGGACATGTTCTGAGACATGAAGGGATCACCAATTTAGTATTGGAGGGCAGCGTGGAGGGTAAAAATCGTAGAGGGAGACCAAGAGATGAATACACTAAGCAGATTCAGAAGGATGTAGGTTGCAGTAGGTACTGGGATATGAAGAAGCTTGCACAGGATAGAGTAACATGGAGAGCTGCATCAAACCAGTCTCAGGACTGAAGACCAGAACAACAACAACCTTCAGAATTGGAAAGAGAGTATTCCAGCCAACATTGTCAAAAGCTTTCTCTGTGTCTACAAATGCTAGAAACGTAGCTTTGCCTTTCCTTAATCTTTCTTCTAAGATAAGTCGTAGGGGCAATATTGCCTTACGTGTTCCAACCTTTCTACGGAATCCAAATTGATCTTCCCCGAGGTCAGCTTCTACCAGTTTTTCCATTAGCCTGTAAAGAATTCGTGTTAGTATTTTGCAGCTGTGACTTATTAAACTGATAGTTCGGTAATTTTCACATCTGTCAACACCTGCTTTCTTTGGGATTGGAATTATTGAAGTCTGAGGGTATTTCACCCTGTCTCATACATCTTGCTCACCGGATGGTAGAGTTTTGTCAGGACTGGCTCTCCCAAGACTGTCAGTAGTTCTAATGGAATGTTGTCTACTCCCGGAGCCTTGTTTCTTTCAGTGTTCTGTCAAACTCTTCACGCAGTACCATATCTCCCATTTGATCTTCATCTACATCCTCTTCCATTTCCATAATATTGTCCTCAAGAACATCGCCCCTGTATAGACCCTCTATATACTCCTTCCACCTTTCTGCTTTCCCTTCTTTGCTTGGAACTGGGTTTCCATCTGAGGTCTTGATATTCATGCTTCATGCAAGTGGTTCTCTTATCTCCAAAGGTCTCTTTAATTTTCCTGTAGGCAGTATCTATCTTACCCCTCGTGAGATAAGCCTCTACATCCTTACATTTGTCCTCTAGCCATCCCTGCTTAGCCATTTTGCACTTCCTGTCGATCTAATTTTTGATACGTTTGTATTTCTTTTTGCCTGCTTCACTTTCTGCATGTTTGTATTTTCTCTTTTCATCAATTAAATTCAATATTCCGTCTGTTACCCAAGGATTTCTATTAGCCCTCGTCTTTTTACCTACTTGATCCTCTGCTGCCTTCACTACTTCATCCCTCAAAGCTACCCATTCTTCTTCTACTGTATTTCTTTCCCCCATTCCTGTCAATTGTTCCCTTATGCTCTCCCTGAAACTCTGTACAACCTCTGGTTCTTTCAGTTTATCCAGGTCCCATCTCATTAAATTCCCACCTGTTTGTAGTTTCTTCAGTTTTAATCTACAGTTCATAACCAATAGATTGTGGTCAGAGTCCACATCTGCCCCTGGAATTGTTTTACAATTTAAAACCTGGTTCCTAAATCCGTATTACCATTATATAATCTATCTGAAACCTTCTAGTATCTCCAGGGTTCTTTCATGTATACGACCTTCTTTCATGATTCTTAGACCAAGTGTTAGCTATGATTAACTTATGCTCTGTGCAAAATTCTACCAGGCGGCTTCCTCTTTCATTTCTTAGCCCCAATCCATATTCACCTACTACTGTCGAATTCCAGTCACCCATGACTATTAAATTTTCGTCTGCCTTCACTACCTGAATGATTTCTTTTATCTTATCATACATTTCATTAATTTCTTCATCTGAAGAGCTAGTTGGCATATAAACTTGTACTACTGTAGTAGGCGTGGGCTTCGTGTCTATCGTGGCCACAATAATGCGTTCACTATGCTGTTTGTAGTAGCTTACCCGCACTCCTATTTTTTTATTCATTTTTAAACCTGCTACTGCATTACACCTATTAGATTTTGTATTTATAACCCTGTATTCACCTGACCAAAAGTCTTGTTCCTCCTGCCACCTAAATTCACTAATTCCCACTATATCTAACTTTAACCTATCCATTTCCCTCTTTAAATTTTCTAATCTACCTGCCCGATTAAGGGATCTGACATTCCATGCTCCGATCCGTAGAACGCCAGTTTTCTTTCTCCTGATAACGACATCCTCCTGTGTAGTCCCCGCCCGGAGATCCGAATGGGGGACTATTTTACTTCCGGAATATTTTACTCAAGAGGACGCCATCATCATTTAAACATACGGTAAAGCTTTATGCCCTCGGGGAAAATTACAGCTGTAGTTTCCCCTTGCTTTCAGCTGTTCGCAGTACAACAACAGCAAGGTCGTTTTGGTTAGTGTTACTGGGCCAGATCAGTCAATCATCCGGAATGTTGCCCCTGCAACTACTGAAAAGGCTGCTGCCCCTCTTCAGGAACCACACGTTTGTCTGGCCTCTCATTAGATACACCTCCGTTGTGGTTGCACCTACGGTACGGCTATCTGTGCCGTTGACGCACGCAAGCCTCCCCACCAACGGCAAGGTCCATGGGTTATGGGGGGGTTCGCTATATAGACTTTCGTTTGTGCCAACCATGGCTTCGCCACAGCAAGAGGCTTTGCTGCCACAAATGGGCTGGTCACACTGCAAACTGCAGCTACTTCGGCGCCTCCGACGCCACCGCCTGTACCGACGCCGTCGCCGACGGCGCCGCCATTTCGTGCCTTCAATCCTGACGTTGAACGCTGGCCAGAATACATCGCCCAGCTCGAGGTACACTTCGCAGCTTACAACATATCAGGTACAGAGCGGCTTGCCTTTTTCATTGCCAACGCGGGTGTTGTTGTACCACGTGCTTGTGAAATTGTTTCCCACAACCCGCCCAGAAACTAAAACGTACGATGAAGTGATTGATGCTTTGAACTCCCACTTCCGTGACAATGTAAATGTGGAAGCTGCACGCTACAAATTCTTTCGCCTCCGTCATGGCCCTACTCAGTCGAATAAATCTTGGTTAGCGGACCTTCGGGGACTAATTCTGATTGTGACTCTAATTGCTAATGTCGACGCTCATATGCGGATATAATGATTAGAAACACTATTGTGCAGAACGTGGCCGATCACCGCATCCGCGAACAAATCCTCAAGCTTAAGAACCCGTCTTTGCAGGAAGTAGTGGACTGGCTAGACCAGGGCTTAACAACTGGCCGGTTTTGAGCGCGAGTACTCGCGTCTGCTCAGGCACGTGCTCGCGAGCAGGTGCAAGGTCATGGAGTAGGGAGGGAGGGGAGGGAGGGGAAATGCGCGCGCACGTTTGAATGTGATCTCGCGTTCTTAGCAGATTTAACTAGCCATCTGAATGCTTTGAACATTTCACTACAAGGTAAAGATCTGCTAATTACTCATTTCATAGATCGAATACGAGCTTTTAAAATGAAATTGACACTTTGGGTGAGTCAGCTGGAAACAGGAAACCTAGCTCATTTTCCTAAATTATCATCCACGCAAGATGTTCACAAAGACTGTGAACGTTATTCACATAGTTTAGTTGATCAGCGCTTTAAAGATCTGACAGCACTAGACAGTGATTTTGATCTGTTCTCTCCATATTCAGCGAATATTTAAGAGATTCGTCCTGAGCTGCAGCAAGAAATTATTGACCTGCAGTGTGACAGAGAATACAGAGACAAATTTCAGAACAAGAAAAACATTTTGGAATTCTACAGACACTTCCCTCAGGATAGAATTCCTCGTTTGCACAAACTGGCGGCTACAATAATATCAATGTTCGGTTCCACGTATGTTTGTGAACAACTGTTCTTTGCAATGAAATGTAACAAGACACGCCTGGGCGGGCCAAAGTGGCCGTGCGGTTAAAGGCGCTGCAGTCTGGAACCGCAAGACCGCTACGGTCGCAGGTTCGAATCCTGCCTCGGGCATGGATGTTTGTGATGTCCTTCGGTTAGTTAGGTTTAACTAGTTCTAAGTTCTAGGGGACTAATGACGTCAGCAGTTGAGTCCCATAGTGCTCAGAGCCATTTGAACCATTTTTTGAAGACACGCCTGGGAAACGCATTGTCTGATCGAAATTTAAACTGCACGCTGCGCCTAAAATGCACAAGAACAATTACTCCGAACATAGACGCAATTGTAAAGGGCAAAAAGTACAAGATAACCGAGAATCCCACACTTCAGTGACACCTTTTATTGTGTAACAGTTCACAAATTAATGCGAATGTAGAGGCATACACTAAGCTAATAAAATTATGTGGCATTTGTACATTCTCCTTTATTTGTTTTATTTGTCACAGTAATAATTCGTGAGTGATATCCCTGCAGGTGGCCGCGGATTTACATTGACTGGCGGCAGCTGTTGTGTGCCCCACATGACTCTTCCCACTCTCCGCTCTGGTCTGGTAGTGGGGGTAGCGTGCTCGCGCTGCTCCGTGCTCGCGCCTTGCTGCCCTCAGCTTGCTCCGCGAGCACGTATGTTGTGAAGCCCTGGGCTAGACGAAGATACTTTAGACATGGCTACTTCCGCGTTCGACGTGACCCCGGGTCTTACCGCGGCACACCACGTCCCCTCCCGCCCGCTAGCACGGCCAGCTAAACTGCGCCGCTCGCGCGCATGCAAACACCTTTCCAACCAGGCACCCTCTACGAAACTGAAATCAAGTCCGAACTGCTTTCGTGCCCACCCACGGGACAGTTGCCAATCCCGTCAAGCGCAGTGTTATTTTTGTAATGAGAAAAGGTCTCACGTTCACGTGACTCGCGTGGGCGTCACCTCAACGGCAACCGCCGTGATTGTGATTCACATCAACCCATGGACGTTAATGACATCTATTCAAAGTCTTCTGCTTCACGTACTTCTACAGCTCGTCGTGTGAATAAAGTTTTGCCAGACACTTCCTCTCGCATTCGGCGCGATGGGGGGAAACTTTGTGTCTTTCAACATTTGTGGACGTTCTGTTCGCTTCAGTTTCTTTACTGAGCAAATCAACGTTTGACTTGCTTGGTTCACCCCTGCTTCGTCGTTCGCATTCCACGCTGACTGCATTTACTGGACAGGAAATGTCAGTGCTCGGCGCGTGTAGTTTGCAAGCCACGTATGGTGCAACGACCCGTACAGTGTTTCTTTCATGTGCTCCGCTCTAGTGATGCTACGAACATTTTTGGCATGGACGCATTTGAACTTTTTGGCCTCGCAATTCAGGACATTGTACTTTGTATTAACTCTAGTGACCATGCAGACAGTGTTGCCGCACTATGCGATGATTTTTCTGAACTCTTCTCTGATGGCCTTGGTTGCGCCACAGACTTTGCAGCGCATGTTGCAGTTAAAGACAATGGCATGCCTATTTTCCGGCGCGCACGCCCGGTACCGCACGCACTGTGCGACGCAGTAGCTTCTGAACTTACGCAATAGCAAGACAGTGGTGTAATTGAACCTGTTTCTGCTTCGCTATCGGCTTCGTCTACAGTGTGTGTGTGTGTGTGTGTGTGTGTGTGTGTGAAGAAACGAAACGGTCGTGTCTGTATTAGTGCTGACTTTGTCTACAGTAAATCCCCAGACAGTGGTAGCTACATTTCCCTTACCGCATCCTGAAGACATTTTTGTTAAGCTTGGAGCGGGAAAATTCTTTTCTACGATTGACTTGCGGGACGCATAATTTCAGATTCCGCTCGACGAACAGTCGCAGCGTTATTTTGTGATAAACACCCACCTTGGATTGTATAAGTTTCGCCACCTTCCATTCGGTTGTGCTTCGGTTCCTGCTACTTTTATCTTATTTGCAGCAGTTCTGTGCCACTGTCCCTTGTTCAAATTAGCTGGACGATATAGTTGTATCTGGTCGCACCCCTGACGAACATTTGCAGAATTTGCGTGCCTTATTTACTGTACTTTTGCAGGCAGGACTCTAGTGTAAGCGAGACAAGTGCAAATTTTTTCAAACTGAGATTCAGTATTTAGGACATACCATTAACGGACAGAGTATCAACCCCTTGCCGTCACATCTCAGTGCGATTAGAACTTGCCAGCAACCAGGAACGTGAAAGAACTTCAGTCAGTGCTGGGCAAAATTACATATTATATTCGGTTTCTACCAAATTCAGCGCAGATTTCAGCGGCTTTGCAACGCCTTCGGCGTAAGAACGTTCCTTTTGTTTGGCTTCGGAATGTGACGCTGCTTTCCACAAGCTCAAGTCTGCTTTGGTGAGTGATCGCTGTTTGATTCTTATCGATCCTTCCAAACCAGTTGTTTTGGCTGTCGATGCATCTTCATGGCATCGGAGCGGTTCTCTCGCACCGCATTAATTCTGTCGATCGCCCGATTGCTTTTGCGTCTAAGTTGGTCAATTCAGCCTAGCAAAACTATTCTCAAATCGAGAAAGAGCTTTAGCTATTGTTTAGGGCGTGACTAGGTTTCATGATTTTTTTTTTGTACGGTCGCAAGTTCTATTTGGTCACCGACCATAAGCCTCTGACGTTGTTCTACCCGTCAAAGCCAGTTCCGGCCCGTACTGCACAAAAGTTGCAACGTTGGTCTTTGTCCTTGTCTAACTACAATTACGAAATTTTGTTTTGGCCTACGCCACAATATGGCAATGCTCATGCTTTGTCGTCTGCTTCTCGGTCCTGACGAAGTGTTTGATTCTTCCGGACTGTCATGCATGTTTATTGATCAGGAAGACAAGGAATTAGCTGATGATTTTCAGGTGGATTTTCGCCGCATTGCTTCCGCGACACCCGCCATTGCTTCTCTGCAGATTCTTTTGCAGTATATTCGTACTCAGTGGCCTCCATCTGCTACGCAAATTCGTGATCCACTTGTTCGACGTTACTTTACGCATCGTCACAACTCGTCTGTACACCACGGTGTTCTCTTGTTACGAACTATGACCAGTCTCGTGTGGTTGTACCTCGTTCATTGTAATCGGAAATCCTTCGTTTACTGCACGCTCGTCGTTGGAGTGTAGTGCGGACGAAGGAATTAGCGCGTCGTCACTGCACTTGGGTCGGCATTGATAAAAAAAAGTTGAGAATTTTCACGCTAACTGTCGCTCTTGCGCGGAGCATCAATCTGCTCCACGTCAGTGCTTCTTTCAGTGGCCGACTCCTACTGCGCCTTGGCAGCGCGTTCATACTGATTTTGCGGGTCCTTTATGGGACAGCCGCTGGTTGATAGTCACTGATGCGTGCAGCAACTTTCTTTTTGGTGTCCCTATGTCTTCTACATCAGTGAGTATTATTCGGGCTATTTTCTGCATTGAGGGCTTTCCTGAAGTTATTGTCTTAGACAACAGCCCCCAATTCGTGTCCTCAGTTTGAAGCGTTCTGCGCTGCTAATAGCATTCGCCATCTGACCTCAGCCCCGTTCGACCCCCAGTCGAACGGCGAGGCTGAACGCTTTGAGCGTACGTTTGTCACAGACGAGCAAGTTGCACACTACGCACTCGCGCTAGCGCCCGCTCTGGACTTTCTTTGCTTCGTATCGCTCTCAGCCGCGCGGCACCCGTTCCCCAGCAGAATTGCTACACGACCGCGCCGATTTGGTCGTTCCTGTAGGTATTGCACCCACTGCTGCACGCTCCCGCTGCTTCGCCTCGTTCTGGCTTGGCGCCGCATGCTTTGGTGTTCTATCGCGTTTTCTCTGGCAGGCAGCGTTGTGAGCAGGGGCGCATTCTTCGCCAGCTTGGCCGCGTCTTATTTGTAATTTCTGGTCCTTCCAGCACTGTCAAGCGACACCGGTACCAGCTTCGTTTGTGACATCCTCGGTTTACTGCCGCTGGTTGTTTTCCGGCAGAATTGGAGGCTTCGCGTCATCCGCCGCCTCGGCCCACGACACCACCGACGGCGAGTCCACCGCTCGCGCCTCCAGCGGCGAAGACTGTAGGCGCGGCCGCGCCGGTCCGGTCTCCTCCGCGGTGGCAGAACCGGTGGACGCTGAGACTGACGTCACGCCGCCGCCGCCCATGCCATGGAGCTCGTTACTCCGCCTCCTCATCCGAGCATAGCCAGTGGCGGTGCGCGGCCTGGGCAGGTTTTTCACGGAGCATTTTCCTCGCCCCCTCCCCCCCCCCCCCCGCCCCACGCGAGTAATTCTGGGTCGCGGATGGACAGCGCGCCCCAGCAGTTCCGCTGTCCACCCCTCAGCTGCGCCGCGCCTGGGTCTCTCCCCCCGTCGTCGGAAGCCATACTCAACGACAATGCGTCGTTTCAGGGGGAAGGATGTGGTATCGATAGCAACGATGCCACGGCGTATTAAAGTTATTAGGTTAGCCCTAAGAGACACTGACAACAGCGCCCTCTAGTAGGCGCTGTTGAGGTCTAGGAGTGCCGCTACAGATTAAGTCCATTTGATCAAGAGCAGATGGCCAGACACTTCGCTTCAGCTTTGCTGTACATACGACGGGTCTCAGCATCGCACCTCATTGCAAGTTACGCAATATGTTTGCATATGTTTATACACCAGTAAAGGTGCTTTAACTGTATTTGCAATACCGACGTATTTTTCCTGCTCCTGCTCCTACCCGCGCTCTGCCTTCCAGGCAGGATACAAAACTTTTCACAACTGGCTAAACACTGCCCTCATATCAGACATCGATTACTAGGCACTGAATGTGTTACGAATGTGCTCGCGAATGGTAGAACGCGGAAAATACTAAAGGTAAAAGTTGATAGAGACGAGCAGTTTTCAAAGAGCAGTCAAATAAAAAACTAAGAGGTAGTGAACCGAACAGGGTAAAAAGAAACTTGAGGAACAACTTCAATAAAAGAAGGGGTCGTTGATACGAGACATACTGAGGCTGCAAGGAATCGTCCATTTGGCAACGGAAGTAAATGTTGGAGGGAAGGAGGAAAGGAGGCTGTAAAAATTGTAAAGTGGTAACAAAGCAAAAATACAGTAAGTAGTTTCAAATGGACGAAGGTTGCAGCTGTTATGCAAACAGACGTTTGTATAGGATAGGCTAGGCCGGAGAGATGCATCAAACCAGTCTTCGGACAGAAGACTACAACTGCAACACGTTATAAATATGTAGCCAGGATCAATTGTTAAACAGGCGAGGACTTTATTGGAGTCAAGTAGCTAAACACAGCGCAAAGAAGACATGGAGAAATAACTGGACAGTACAGCTTTACGAAAATATGTGCAGTAAAAGCGGGGAGGGATCTAATTCATTTCATTGTTAACGGCACTGTTTCCTTTTGGTTAAATCACACTGTCACCTACATAAAGTACTGCCGGAACACAGCTGTTGGTTTGGAACATAATCTGTCGAAATAATAGTTCTCTAAATTTAAGAAGTTAATATTCATTGACATCTGTTTCTGTTGCTTTCTGGTTTAGCTTCTTCTGGAAAACTGAAAGGCGGCCGTTTGGTCATGAACGCCTTTTATACATCACACACCCGCGTGTAAGTCACCTGTTGATTGACAGTTCACCCGTCATAGCTGTCTGCACGATCGCCGCATCTTTGCCAAAACGGAAAAGAGTAAGTAATCTCTTGCTGCAAGCCTAGAGTTCTCTGATCAATGTTCGAGAATAAAGTCTAGCCGCGCATAGTTCGGTCGGTTGCTCTATTCAGTTTGGAACAGAAAGGCACTCTCGTCTCACCTCACATTCTGGACAAGACACTGGAACAGAAGTATTAATTGTCTTGTGTACTTGATAATGGCGCATTCAACATCCAAATTCCAACATACTAATGAGATTGCAGAAAGCTGCAGTAGTTCTAAAATTAGGTAAAATCTTGTCCTTGCACGTCTACTTTTGTATGTGGCCTTGATATACAAAATGCTAGTTTTTCTCATTTTCAGTTGCTTCAGAATGCGTCATGATCGGTATTCGTCTGAGTTTGACCTGTGAAACCTTCCCGTCTCCTCTATATTTCTTTTGTCACGCAACCTTCCCTTCTACAATAACCTATGAAACCTTCCCTTAGGATTTCTAACTCTTGCTTAATAATAACAAATGAAATATTCCCTTTGAAATTTATTCTTTCTCAGTCTTCTCATACAAATTTAATTGCTGCTTATTAAGTGATTTTCTGATTATTTCGACGAAACATAGAATGTGTCGTCGTCGTGGCCCTCAGTCGTTATCTGCAATAACCCAAAACTGTTCCTTACCTTTTTACTGTTACTGGATCGCCATCTGACTGCTACATCGAACTGCGACATGACTATACCTATTGTTTTACTATACTTTATTAGCTGCTGGTGGGCTGTCATAATAAGTGGCCGTATTTATTACCAAAGCTGACGTTATTCTTTAATTAGACTGACGTTACGTAATTCATAGTTAAACTTTTTCTTGACAACAATAAAATTTTGCAAAGTTTTACTTTGATGGTTTTTGGGATGAATTATAATCAGTAATGCAATATTGCTGCCAAAAATTAATTATATTCTGAATGAAATGATTTTACAAACATTCAAAAGGGACTTACATTTTACAATAATCTTACAACTAGCATTGCGCAAACATACCTTCAGTTGTCTTGAGTTTCTCAAAAAAGTTATTCAATATTATTAGTTCCTCTTATAAGTTATCTGGTGTCTCTGTACATCCGTTTATGATGTCTTGTAAATCATAGCTTGGTGGCTGGCAGACACACCGCTCCTCTCAACCTCTCGCTTCAGACCTGCTACCGACTCGCTTCACATCTCGCTTACTACTGACTTCCTACGGACGCTAAAGTGCGGTCTCTCCCGCCAACAATACTTTGGTGCAGACATTCCCTGCTACCACAATTATTTACATAATGACAAATATTAATTATTCCTACTTAATCCTATTAATAAAATATAAAAACCTTTCATAAATTGTGGTTTGACAATAGACAATAGAAATATACACGTCTTACACCTGTAAATTCAAGTGACTCAGAGACACTGTCACAAGAAAGGCAGGTGGGCAAAAATATGGAAACACGGGAAATGCAGCACACTAGCATGTCTAAAACGGCTTAGTCAACCAGTTTCTATTCAAAACACCTTCCATTCGGCTCGGGATGGACAAATACAGGTCTCTTGTGGTTGTCAAAGGAGTCATATACCATTAGATCTTCAAAATAATGGCTAGTGCAGGTAGCGATATGAAGGTGGATAACGATCAAGTGCCTTTCTCTCCGAAATAGACCACAAAGGCTCAATACTATTGACATTTGGTGACTGGCGAAACGCGACAGTTCATACACCAGACCTGATCGATGCGTGCTGTCTGAACAGGGGCCCTTTCGTCTTGGACACAGCATTAGGGAGCAAACGTTTTACCATAGGATTTACCTGATCAACCGAGATGGTCGTACACTCCTTGGCAGCAAGACTACCTTGCAGAGAACCATGGAGCTATTGGAATACCACGACGTGGCTACCTACGTCATCACCGAACCCGCACCATGTTTCACTCATTGGGGATAAATTGGCTGGAAGTTGGAAACAGTGTGAAACAAGATTCGTCCGACAAAATGACGTAATTCAATTGCTCCATAGTCCAGGTTCTATGGTCTCGGTACAACTTTTTCCTGTAACTGGCGTTTGCATCACCAACGAGTAGCTCTGGAATTCTAGCTTGCTCTGCAATTCCTTGCTTCTTCCCCTTTTTTCTTATTTTACACTTTTCTTTTGTAATCAAATTGTACAGTGTGTATCTTGCCTCCGTGTTTGAGTATTTACTCTCTGTTTCATACAAAACGAGCTCGGTTAATTTACACTGTATTTTGCTCAGAAGCCATACCGCGCGTGCTG
This sequence comes from Schistocerca nitens, assembly GCF_023898315.1. Classification (NCBI taxonomy): domain Eukaryota; kingdom Metazoa; phylum Arthropoda; class Insecta; order Orthoptera; family Acrididae; genus Schistocerca; species Schistocerca nitens. The sequence continues at coordinate 846,205,422 of NC_064617.1, forward strand.
CAGTGTTTGGGTTTATTTTGTGTAAGATATTTCAGCAACCCAGAAAGGGTGACGTTAATGCATCTTCTTCGAGTTGTACGGCGGCGAAGACAGAGGCATCGCAAATTATTGCTTTGGGCACCCCAACTCACTATTTCCAAGAAGTTAGGTTGTGTAAGGAACAGAAGACGAAAACGTTTGTATTGCGCAAATCGAGGCTGCAAGTCACGATTCATTACACTTTCAGGCGGTATCGAAGGAGGTTTTCAGCTGATGTTCTAGCTGAACACTCAGGTGTGTTACTTCTGAGTGACCACCTTTTCTTTTTTCTTTGCGCCGCGCCGGATTAGCCGAGCGGTCAGAGACGCTGCAGTCATGGACTGTGCGGCTGGTCCCGGCGGTGGTTCGAGTCCTCCCTCGGGCATCGGTGTGTGTGTTTGTCCTTAGGATAATGTAGGTTAAGTAGTGTGTAAGCTTAGGGACTGATGATCATAGCAGTTAAGTCCCATAAGATTTCACACACATTTGAACATTTTTTTTTCTTTGCGTAAGCTTGGCCATTATAGAACTCAACCGTCGAAGTCGGGTAGCGTTATTAATGGCTCATATGAAATATTACAAAGTTGAGTGTCACCTTTCAGCATTGTTGCCCAAGGTGTTACTCTCGATGTTCCACAGCGCAGCCAAATGTGAGGGCATTGATGGTCGCCCCCATGGTTGAAAGGTGAAAGCGCGGGTTGTCTGCGGCAGTGGTGTGTACACCACCAAGAACGGAGAGTTTTGCGTGGGCCACAACTCCAGATCCGCTATTACTAGCAACAGGAACACGAATGCGATGGCCGTCTGCGAACGGGGATGTGCACTACTCTTTTCAGTTCGTTTTTAGTTGCGAGCATGAAAGTGTTATGTTACACGCTGTGGCACAATACCATTGCAAAAATGAAGGCCGTCTGCCTGTTTATGAATACGACCATGGTAAGAAGTCAAAATTTGTAACAATGTCGCGCTTGGTAAAGCCGGAAAAATCAAAGTAGCTGTAACCTTTTTTCTGTAGAATTACCAATGCAGTGTCTGTGCTCACATCGGTAACCAAACGTATATCAGAAAATATCGTTTCCCGTTGGCACGTTTGCTGCACTTATTTCTCTTGTTTCACTTTCGTTAACACCTCACAAAACATTGAACATTTCGTTTAATAGCGTCTGTATACTGTTTAACTGTAGTTTTACTAATGCTATCGATATGTCACACTCTACAACCAATTCCATAACGTCCCAGGCGTCTCAAGAACAGAGCACCCAGACGAATTTTCAATATCACTCGCATTTTCGCAATCTGACTGTCGCTGTAGAGATTTTAACTCTTCTTTCAATGTCTATTTTTATCAGAGACGTCAGAAGATCGAAGTTCTGCCTTTCCTTTCAGAAGCAAGCTAGCAATCTGTACATAAGGTCAGCATGTTTTCTTTTTATCCAAAACATGTATGACCTGCTCAACATAAAGACATTTTCAAGAAAGCCATTTTCTAGATGAATTACAAAACTGACCTGCACAGTACACAGAATATATGTAAACACAAGAGAGACGCTCCAATAACAGAAAACCGCAGCTGCCCGGAACTGCGCCAATACTGAGACGTTACCATGGAAATGTAAACAGCATCTAACTGTTTGGTCGAGGTTGACGTGAGACGCAGCTGTGCCAAGGTTTACTTATGTGCCATTGATCTCCTCTGGCCGAATGAGGTATGTTTACTTTTTTTTCCTTGATTGAGTTTCGATTCCCCCCAGAGATAGGTGGGCTGGTAGCAGCTTAGCACGCCGCTCTTCAACCTACAGTATACTTAAAAACATAATAAGAAGACAATAAACAATAAAAACAGGCGATAAAACTGTGGCTTTTTAAAACTGTAAAATGGCGAAAAGTTGTGGAAGTTGAAATATAAAAAACAGAGGGTTGGTGATGCTAATTAAGACACACAGTAAGTAGACAGGTACAATAGTACACAGACACTTACAAAACACCGTGACAGTCTCGTTTCTGTTCGCAAGAGATAAAAAAAAGACGGACAACACTTAACACTCACTTAAACACTGCGCTAAAGAGTAGACACGAAGATACACCACAGCATAAGGCTTATGGGGGAGGGTGGTGGGGAGGACCCGGACAGGTGAATGGGCGGGCGAGGAGCCGAGGAGGGAGAAGAGGTGTGTGTCATAGACATCTGATGTGTACACACTACGAAGAAATCTTACATGAGAACTGTTTTGTCTTACATCCTATTTCTTCAGTTTAGAGCTCTAGGAACCTGCTGGTGCTGTATTGTTAGTAATCTTGTTTGCTGTTATCTTTTTACTATTAACATCCAATGTGAATTCATAGTATCATAAAGCAATTAATTTTGTCCGCCCTTCAATTATCACGTTAGTGTAAGCACTCCACAATGCTGGTGCAGTTTTCGTAAAACCTCTCTGAGGCACGAGCGATGACCCTGCACGTCCCCAAGCATGCTGCTCTTGCAGATAAATATTGTTTCCATGGAGTACGGATTCACAGTGCTTGCTGCTGAAGCAGTAACACTTTCTAACACATGAAACACGGGTGTTATTGAACAGCACAAATTTGCAGATATCTGAGAAGATAATGTGTGTTCCGTGAATATAATTTTTAGTTAAGGTATTTTTACTTTTTGACGCATGGACGAACGAGCTCTTCTTGTAACGAATCCTGTGGCACATCAAACTCATACATTTGCGAATTCCATAAAGGGACGTCGTTTGTGCATCAACAAATTGCTTTGCTCACACCAGCAAGTACTTGTGCTGACCATAGAAGACATACAGGAAGAGGGGAGGGGGTGACAAAAACATGGGAATACCAAAATAACAACAGATAACCATGCCTAACGCTGTGTAGGAAAGCTATTGGCATTCAAAACAGCTTCCGATCGCATCGGAATGGATAAATACAGGTCCCGTATGGCTTTCAAGGAAATCTTATAGAAGATCACAGAGGGTCAATAAATTTTGATATCTGGTTTGTATGGTGGGACAATTCGTCATCGTGCTCACAAAATCAGTCCTGGAAGATGCGAGCTGTGTGGACAGAGGCCCTGTCGCCTTGGAACACAGCATCACCATTGGGGAACAAACGCTGTACCATGGGACGCACCTGACAGCCGAAATTGTCTCAAAATGGTTGGCAGTAATGTGACGTTGTAGGATGACCATGAGGCCCATGGAATACCACGACATGGCAGCCCAAATCGTCACTGATCCACGGTTATGTATCACTCTTTGAACGTGAACTCGCCAGAAGTTGGAAACAGTGTGAAACAAGATTCATCCGAACAAATGACTTTTGCTCCATAGACCTGGCTTTATGACTTGGGCACAACGTTTTCCTGTTACGGCCATTTGCATCATTAATGGGTGGTTTTGGAATTGCAGGTCGCCCTGAAATTCCTGCTTCTGGAGCTCCTTCCGTGTTTTGGTGCTGTCAGTGTTCATGAGCGGGACATGCATTTCTTCCGTACCTTTGCAACTATCACCCTCTGTTTTTGGTCACAATCCTCTTCGATGACCGCCCGCTACAATCACTAAACACGCACTTTCGCCTGCGTTGTGACTTATCGGATGAAGCTTTCCGGTCCTCCTTGAATGCGGTATAAATATTCGGCGCACCTGGCAAGACAAGACACTTCGGTTATCTTGATTACCGCAGCACCCACCATACGAGGAACAACAGTTTACCCGAATTCGACCTGACGTAGCTCCAACAGAACGCATTCATAACTACACAGAATACTTTTCTGATCCCGACTGATACCTGCAACGTATTGAGGACATTACACATGTGCCGTTCATTGTCAGATTCAAAGTGAAACCCTCAAGCTTGGCCGGCCGGAGTGGCCGAGTGGTTCTAGGCACTTCAGTCTGGAACCGCGCGAACGCAACGGTCGCAGCTTCGAATCCTGACTCGGGCATGGATGTGTGTGGTGTTCTTAGGTTATGTAGGTTTAAGTAGTACAAAGTTCTAGGGGACTGATGACCTCAGATGTTAAATCTTATAGTGCTCAGAGCCATCTGAACCATTTTTGAACCCTTAATCTTGGCTAGTACCTGCATTAATGTTCCAGCATACATTTTTCGCGATGTCTCCATATTTTGGTCCACGGCCTGTACATGAATAACATGCGCGGTTTTTACATGCTATTTGCTACTTCCATGTGTTTCTTACACCTCTTATGAATTGTGAATCCTAGTTGCGTTTATCGCAATTTTAATGAAAGCATAACATTTAAATGATGCACTATTGGCCATTAAAATTGATACACCAAGAAGAAATGCAGATGATAAACGGGTATTCACTGGACAAATATATCGTACTAGATCTGACATGTGATTACATTTTCACGCAATTTGGGTGCATAGATCCTGAGAAATCAGTACTCAGAACAACAACCTCTGGCCGTAATAACGGCCTTGATACGCCTGGGCATTGAGTCAAACAGAGATTGGATGGCGTGTACAGGTACAGCTGCCCATCCAGCTTCAACACGATACCACAGTTCACCAAGAGTAGTGACTGTCGTATTGTAACGAGCCAGTAGCTCGGCCACCATTGACTAGACGTTTTCAACTGGTGAGAGACTGGAGAATGCGCTGGCCAGGGCAGCAGTCGAACATTTTCTGTATCCAGAAAGGCCCGTACAGGACCTGCAACAAGCGGTCGTGCATTTTGCTGCCGAAATGTAGGGTTTCGCAGGGATCGAATGAAGGGTAGAGTGACGGGTCGTAACACATCTGAAATGTAACGTCCACTGTTCAATGTGCCGTCAATGCGAACAAGAGGTGACCTTCACCGCGATGTCGCCAAACACGGAGGCGACCATCATGATGCTGTAAACAGAACCTGGATTCATTCGAAAAAATGACGTTTTGCCATTCGTGCAGCCAGGTTCGTCGTTGAGTACACCATCGCAGGCGCTCCTGTCTGTGATGCAGCGTCAAGCGTAACCGCAGCCATGGTCTCCGAGCTGATAGTCCATGCTGCTGCAAAACGTCGTCGAACTGTTCGTGCAGATGGTTGTTGTCTTGCAAACGTGCCCATCTGTTGACTCAGGGATCGAGACGTGGCTGCACGATCCGTTACAGCCATGCGGATAAGATGCCTGTCATCTCGACTGCTAGTGATACGAGGCCGTTGGGATCCAGCACGGCGTTCCGTATTACCCTCCTGAACCCACCGACTCCATATTATGCTAACAGTCATTGGATTTCTACCAACGCCAGCAGCAATATCGCGATGCGATAAACCGCAATCGCGAGTGGCTACAATCCGACCTTTATCAAAGTCGGAAACGTGATGGTACGCATTTCTCCTCCTTACACGAGGCATCACAACAAGGTTTCACCAGGCAACGCCGGTCAACTGCTGTTTGTGTATGCGAAATCGGTTGGAAACTTTCCTCATGTCAGCACGTTGTAGGTGTCGCCACCGGCGCCAACCTTGTGTGAATGCTCCGATAAGCTAATCACATTTGCATATCACAGCATCCTCTTCCCGTCGGTTAAATTTCGCGTCTGTAGCACATCATATTCGTTGTGTAGCACTTTTAATGGCCAGTAGTGTAAGTACGTAGTCAAAACTGATCCTGTAATAAAATATTAGTGCAAATACTTCTCCAGTATAAATACTATACCGCAACAATGTTGCCACTCCTTTGTACTAAAATATAAAATACCAAATGCAGAAGTATGAAACCGTAATTTCCCTGTAGACGATGCTAGCCGTCAGTGTAGGGCCCGTGAGACCGCGTCTGCAGCGCCATCTGTTTCCTGTAACGGCTGACGATGAATGTCAACACACAGTAACCAAAGTTCCATACATCGGTATCTGCTTCAAACCCTTAAACATGTCGAGTTTTGTGTTTACGAACTACGATTAGCGGTCGACATTAGTTTTCTGTTATCATTTGAAAAAAAACTGCTGCAGAATCAGATCGAATGCTTGTAGAAGCTCGGCGAACATGCACTTGGGAAAACAGTGTTTCGAGTGGTTCAAAAAATTCAAAAGAGGTGATTTCCACGTGAGAAACGACGAGTGCGGGAAGCCACCGAAAAAGTTCGAAGACAACAAACTGCAGGCTTCATTGGAGGAAGATGATACTCAAACTCAACAAGAACTCCCGGAACAATTGAATGTGATGCAGAAAGCCGTTTGTCTGAGGTTGAAAGCTATGGGAAAGGTGCAGAAAGTGGGAAAATGGGTTCCACATGAACTGAATGAAAGACAGCAAGCAAATCGAATGACCACTTGGGAAATGCTGCTTGCCAGATGCAACAGAAACTTGTTTCTCTGTCGAATGGGGACAGGTGACGAAAAATGTCAATATTTTGAGAATCCCAAGCGTCCTAAATCATGGGTAAATCTAGGCAAACCATCGACATCCACTGCAAGACCAAATCGCTTTGGAAAGAAGACAATCGTCTGTGTTTGGTGGGATCAGAAGAGTGTAATCTATTATGAGCTGCTAAAACTTGGTGAAGCTGTTTATACTGATCGCTACCAACAGCAAACGGTCCACTTAAATCGAGAATTTCGTGAAAACTGACGAGAATATGGAAAAAAGACAACACAATTATATTGTCCCATGATAACGCCCCATCTCAGATGCAGCAAAACGGGTTAGGGATACGATCGAGGCGTTCAGATGGGAAATACTAGGGCATGTGGTTTATTCTCCATAGTTTCCGCTTATCATCTATTTATGTAACTGGGGCACGCTCTTGCTGAACAACGCTTCAATTCGCATGAAAACATACCAAAATGGCTCGCTGATTGGTTTGCTTCAAGAGAACAGTTTTATCGGCGTGGAATTCATAGCCTGCCGCAGAGGTGGGAGAAATGTATAAATAGCAACAGAGGTTATTTTGAATAAAATATTGCTTATCAGTTTCAAGCAACAAACTTGTAATTATTGCAATCAGACTGTGGTTTCATACTTCTATACCTGGTGTATCTTACAAAACAAATAACTTATCAAATACTGGATGATATTTGGATCTTTCTAATCAGCCTCTATTGTGAAAATATAGCTGGATGTTAATAATAAGCCGGCCGTAGTGGTAGAGCGGTTCTAGGCGCTTCAGCCTGGAACCGCGCGACCGCTACGGTCGGAGGTTCGAATCCTGCCTCGGGCATGTATGTGTGTGATGTCCTTAGGTTAGTTCGGTTTAAGCAGTTCTAAGACTAGGGGACTGATGACCTGAGATGTTAAGTCCCATAGTGATGAGAGCCATTTGAGCCATTTTGTTAATAATAAGAATGAGCATTAGAGGATCGAAAAGTATCCCTTTCAGCTACTATTTTCCAGATGGTACATCTAAATATACATGGATACTCTGCAAATCACATTTAAGTACCTGGTACGGGGTTCATCGAACCACCTTCACAATTCTCTATTATTCCGATCACGTATAGCGCACGGAAAGAACGAACACCCATATCTTTCGGTACGAACTCTGATTTCCCTGATTTTATCGTGGTGATCGTTTCTCCCTATATAGGTCGGTGTCAACAAAATATTTTCACATTCGGAGGAGAAATGTGGTGATTCGAATTTCGTGAGAAGGTTCAGTCGCAACGAAAAACGCCTTTCTTTTAGTTATGTCCAGCCTAATATGCAGTAGGATTCTGGAACATATATTGTGTTCAAACATTATGAATTACCTCGAAGAAAACGATCTATTGACAAACAGTAATCATGGTTTTAGAATTTGACACTGTACCACACAAGCGGCTTGTAGTGAAATTGCGTGCTTATGGAATATCGGCTCAGTTATGTGACTGGATTTGTCATTTCCTGTCACAGATGTCTCAGTTCGTAGTAATTGACGGAGAGTCATCGAGTGAAACAGAAGTGACTTCTGGCGTTCCCCAAGGTAGTGTTATAGGCCCTTTGCTGTTCCTTATCTACAGGGTGTTACAAAAAGGTACGGCCAAACTTTCAAGAAACATTCCTTACACACAAAGAAAGAAAAATATTAAGTGGACATGTGTCCGGAAACGCTTACTTTCCATGTTAGAGCTCATTTTATTACTTCTCTTCAAATCACATTAATCATGGAATGGAAACACACAGCAAAAGAACGTACCAGCGTGACTTCAAACATTTTGTAACAGGAAATGTTCAAAATGTCCTCCGATAGCGAGGATACATGCATCCACCCTCCGTCGCATGAATCCCTGATGCGCTGATGCAGCCCTGGAGAATGGCGTATTGTATCACAGCCGTCCACAATACGAGCACGAAGAGTTTCAGGAGAGCGTGGAGGCCATGGAATTGGTCCGCCTCTACCAATCCATCGGTCACCGAATCTGTTGTTGAGAAGCGTACGAACACTTCAACTGAAATGTGCAGCAGATCCATCGTGCATGAACCACATGTTGTATCATACTTGTAAAAGCACATGTTCTAGCAGCAGAGGTAGAGTATCCCGTATTAAATCATGATAACGTGCTCCATTGAGCGTAGGTGGAAGAACATGGGGCCCAATCAAGACATCACCAAGAATGCCTCCCCAAACGTTCACAGAAAATCTGTGTTGATGACGTGATTGCACGATTGCGTGGGGATTCTCGTCAGCCCACATATGTTGATTGTGAAAATTTACAATTTTATCATGTTGGAATGAAGCCTCATCCGTAAAGAGAACATTTGCACTGAAATGAGGATTGACACATTGTTGGATGAACCATTTGCGGAAGTGTACCCGTGGAGGCCAATCAGCTGCTGATAGTACCTGCACACGCTGTACATGGTACGGGAACAAATGGTTCTCCCGTAACACTCTTCATACAGTGACGTGGTCAACGTTACCTTGTACAGCAGCAACTTCTCTGACGCTGACATTAGGTTTATCGTCAAATGCACGAAGAATTTCCTTGTCCATTGCAGGTTTACTCGTCGTTCTAGGTCTTCCCCAGTCGCGAGTCATAGGCTGGAATGTTCAATGCTCCCTAAGACGCCGATCAATTGCTTCGAACGTCTTCCTGTTGGGACACCTTCGTTCTGGAAATCTGTCTCGATACAAACGTACCGCGCCACGGCTATTGCCCCGTGCTAATCCATACATCAAATGGGCATCTGCCAACTCCGCATTTGTAAACATTGCACTGACTGCAAAACCACCGTGATGAACACTAACCTGTTGATGCTACGTACTGATGTGCTTTATGCTAGCACTGTAGAGCAATGAGTAGCATGTCAACACAAGCACCGAAGTCAACATTACCTTCCTTCAATTGGGCCAACTGGCGGTGAATCGAGGAAGTACAGTACATACTGACTAAACTAAAATGAGCTCTAACATGGAAATTAAGCGTTTCCGGACACACGTCCACATAACATCTTTTCTTTATTTGTGTGTGAGGAATGTTTCCTGAAAGTTTGGCCGTACCTTTTTGTAACACCCTGTATATATATTATTTGGGAGACAATCTGAGCAGACGTCTTCGGCTGTTTGCAGATTATGCTGTCGTTTATCGACTAATAAAGTCATCAGAAGATAAAAACAAACTGCAAAACGATTTAGAAGAAATATCGGAATGGTGGAAAAGTGACAGTTGACCCTAAATAACGGAAAGTGTAAGGAAATCCGCATGAGTGCTAAAAGGAACTCTTTAAACTTCGGTTACACGATAAACCAGTCTAATCTAAAAGCCGTAAATTCAACTAACTACCTATGTGTTAAAATTACGAACAACTTAATTTGGAAGGAACGCATAGAAAATGTTGTGAGGAAGGCTAACCAAAGACCGTGTGTTATTTGCAGGACACTTACAAAACGTAACAGATCTACTAAGGAGACAGCCGACACTACACTTGTCTGTCCTCTTTTGAAATCCTACTGCACGGTGTGGGATCCTTACCATGTAGGACTGACGGAGTACATCGAAACAGTTGCAAGAAGGGCAGCACGTTTTCTATTATCGCGAAATATGTGAGAGAGTGTCACACAAATGATACAGGATTTGGGATGGTAGCTATTCCAATGTCTGCCACGGCCGTTGTGCTAACACTTTGTTACCGACGGCGTCGTTGGTCTTCACGTCCTAATGTTGCGGGATTCTTTCTGTTTAAGAGGCGTATGTGGAGGTCGGAAGCTCCGCAGGGTGAACCAAAGCTCGCCGCTACCTGCTTCTGCCAACTCCCGATCAACCCAATCCCAGCGACAGTCTTTTGCTATTCTAAACAGTTTTACTGTCATACTACATGTGTCTCTAGTAGGATTTAGCTGCTGATGTCAGTCTCATATTCCTTCTGCTTCTACTACAGGATCATCTCATAAAGTACTTGAAATGCAATGAGGATGGTCGCTCCAACACCGCCGAAGTATCGATTGTTTTAATATTTTAGCATTCTTAACTATTTTGTATGTTGACACGACAGTCGATCAAGAAGAAGTTTAATGATACGTGTCTCTAGTGTTTATTGTTTTCCAAGAAAAGCGTCATGAGCAAATCTTTCTCTTTCACCAGCCATCAAATCTTTAGCTTTCTTAATCATTCATTTGACTGCAAATATTTTCCCATATTGTTTCTTTATTTCAAACGGTTCAATACATGCACTTACTAACATGAAAGTCCCGTTACCTGGTACATTACATTTCTGTATCACATTGCTAAAAAATCTTTTTCAGGACTGTATGCACACGGCAGCATAGTTTTTAATTGGCTTGTAATAACCAGCCCGGTAGGCAATTCAGTAAGTTAAATGAGACGTTAATTGAGCATAAAATAACGCCATACGCATCAGTTATTGTAAAATTTCAGGTCTCAAAGTCTGCTTTATTAAATCAGAATTACAGGTGTAGCATTCCGGACTCAAGTGCGGCCAAAGTTCTTACAGACAGAAAAGCTACAAGGGCAACTGGTGCGTCTTTTTAGGTTAGTATTTCGTAAAATGTATCACAAAATCACAGAACAGCATCCCCCCGCGACATTCGTCCATATTTTTCACTCTGACTTTTCGCTCATAATTCGTAATGAGATACGCCAGTAGCTTCTCGATCATAAATCACTTTTCCTGTTTAGATTATTTCGAGTATTTTCCCACGTGTAGTTGCTTGCTGGTTTACTACGTCGGTATGACTGTCGAACTTGGTGTTCATTGTAAGTTGGACAGTGTCACGTGCTTTTGTGCACACTTTGACAATCGAACAATTCGCAAGAATCGTATCCCAGAATCAACAGGCGGCTATAAACGTATCAGCATATTACCCACAGTAACTAAAGCTTTGCAATTCGTTGTTCATGAACATCTGTCGAATTACCTTAAGCCCTCCAACATCCGCTATGAATATCAAACAGGTTTTCGGAAACAAACTAGCACTGCAAGTGCATTGTTGAATGTGACTGACGACATCAAACTTGCACCGACAAGCGGGAATCAGCCGTTTTATCACAGTTTCAGTTGAGCAAGGTTTCAAAGACTTTATTTCGATATATTACTCATAGAAATGAAAGAGCGGAATTTCTCAGATAGTGTAGAAACGAATAACAAGGAGTCGTCTGCAGGTCATAGATGTCGTCATGGAACAATATATCTTTTCCCCCAAGGCTCAGTCCTTGGTCCATCGCTTTTGTTGCTGCATATCACTATCTCATTCATATTTGACTCTGGTAATACTTCTTCACCCGTCCCCTTCGCTGTGATGCATCCAACGACTACAGAGCCGAAAGATTATTTAGAGGAAACAATGGTATATACAGGGTGACAGTTATTGAATTATATGATATAGAATCGTCATAGCTTCTGAATAGTTTTCGTTAGGATCTTCAAACTGTACTTTTGGTGACGAGGCATGATGGGAATTAGTATGCGCGTGCGTACGCGCTTCATTGTTGCCATTTGCACGTGCAAATGTCACGGTAGAGCGTGCATGAGCGTATAGCGCTTGTAAAGGCCTTCTATGCGAGCAATAACAGCCCAACTACGGCTCAAAGGAAATTTGCAACCGAGTTCAAGCTGAAGACAACCTTTCCAGGTGTACCAACAATCAAAACTTTGATTCACAAGTTTGAGAAAACGGATAGTGTTAATGATTACAATTCTGGTAATAACGGTCGTCCAAAAAGGGTGAAAACGCCTGAAAATATCGAGAAGACACGCGCTGTGTTTTAAACCATCCCCAGTAAATCAATCAGACGAGCTCCACAACAGATGGGAGTCAACCAGGAGAAACTGCGACAAATTGTTGTTGAAGACTTGCTTCTCTTGCTAAACAAAATTCAAACCCATAAGCCATTAATCCCCAGGGTCATGGAACAGCGGATGCGTTTTGCCAACACTTGTGTCCACAGAATTGACGAACAGGACTTTGCTGCGAACACGGTTTGGTTTGGGGACGAAGCAGACTTTCATTTGGATGGGCTCTTCAATACGCAAAATTGGCGCATTTGGAGGACTGACAACATGCATTTCACAATCGAGAAGTCTCTTCACCCTCAACGGGTGAGTATGTGGAGTGCAGTGTGCAGTCACGCAATAATCGGTGCCATATTTCTTGATGGCACGGTAACTGCCGAACGGTGCGTGAAAATTTTGGGAGATGATTTCATCCCCATTATTGTCCCTGATTTCGACAAGATGTGGTTTATCCAAGACGGAGCTCGACCCCATCGAATCAGGAGAGTGTTTGATGTCCTGGAGGAGCACTTTTCGGACCGCATTCTGGCTCTGGGGTATCCAGAGGCCACTGACATGGGCCTTGATTGGCCGCCATATTCTCCGGATCTGAAGACATGTGACTCCTTTTTGGGGGACCATATTAAAGACAATGTGTGCAGCAATAACCCCAAAACCATCGATGTTCCGACACTTCAGCAGGTCATGCCGAATTTCTCTATTCGTCTGCGCCACATCATCGCCAATGACGGGAGGCATATCGAACATGTCATAATCTAAGTCCTAATATCTGAAGTAATGTTTACATGTCTAATAAAGTGTGTGCTCGCCGTAGTTCGTCACTAATTTACGTTTTTTTTTCATATAGCTCAGTAATTGTCATCCTGTACCTCCTAATGTAAACTCACCATTATCCCTCTTCTTTTAAATCAGTCAATTATCAGGGGAAATAAAAGTGTATTATTGCATGAAATGCGACCTTTCTGTGTAATTTCCTCACATGACTGTTACATTTACGAAAACACATGTCTGACATTTCGCTGAGCGTTACTCTTATAGACATTAGTGTACTTTGCCAGTCTCAGATGCAGTCTTAGGACGGGCACCTGCAAATAATGTGAAGCGCAGAAGCGTTGTATGAATATCATAAAACGCTTTATTGTTTCTCTCTGTAGACACGTAAAGTACTACTCGCACAAGTGAGATGTCTATGTTATGAACTGCTGAGGTCCTCAAAAGCGTTTCCATTCTTTCGCCCGGAAAACGTTTTCGCGCCTTTCTGAAAGTGTTGTGCCGCAGACTAAACGAACGTTGGTGAGGGGTGCCGTGCAAAACGGGCGGTGCCGACATGAACTCACTTTCGGCTCCACTCATTCTAACGAGGTGCGACGGACGGAGACGCATTATGCAGACCCGCCAAATGAGGGCTTTGCGCCGTTAATTAAAACACACACATGCGGCGGGAGCCGGCGAACGTTCGTTTGCCGAGAACAACGGGGCGACAATCCATCTGAATAATTTTAATTGCTCTTTAGCCGGGGCCAGATTATTATTTTTTAATTTCGTGTGTTTTCCCAATCCCAGAGCCGGCCACAGATGGCCTCCATATTTATCTTTCAGGCGTCAGCGTTAGTAATCGCTTGCCTATTATTCGGCGGCTGTGCCCTTCTTGTACCTGTCCAAGGCTCGGAAGAACGCAATTGGAGTACCGTCACTGAAACAGCTTTTTCTCTGACATATTTATGTAAATCGGACATATATAGCACGGTTTATTGTCGCTGAACATTTGACGTCATAATTGATGCACGTTGGTAATACACTATGTAATCAAAATCACCCAGACACCCCTATATAATGCCGAATTGACCACTAGATGTCACGAGAAGTCGACCCACCAGTGTCAAAGGCAGGAGAGATGATTGTCTTCGAACGTCGACCCCTCATTTCATGTCACCCGAGCGACCAGGACGATCAGCGACTATTCAACCCTTCTAAATCAGTCCAAATTGACTACTGATAATGTTATTGTTAAGTGGAAGCGTGAAGCAACAACGTAGCTGAAACAACGCTCTGCCAGGCACTTAAATGTGATTTGCAGAGTATCTATGTAGAAGAATGACCGACAGGACGCTTTGAGCACTCGGAGAGTGGTTGTAGAAAATCACATAATACCGGTGGAAGAAATCCCTCCGTAGCCACCAGAAGTCCAGCAAGCACAATGCTTAGGGAGCTAAAAAGAGTGACGTATAATGGTCGAGAGGATTCTCACAAACTACACTTTTCTGTAGTCAATGCTAAGCGACGGTTTAGGTAATATAAAGGGCGACGTCACTTGACAGTGGGTTTCGAGTCATGAGTCACGCTATACTCTGTTCCCGTCCGACAGAAGGGTTTGGGCATGACAGATTCCTGGTGAACGTTACCTGCAATCGAATGTACTGCCAAAAGAGATGTATGGAGGAGGAGATATTGCGGTATGGGGATGTTTCTCAAGGTTAAGGTGCAGTCCCTTATTCTGCCTAAGAAAACAGTAAATACGCAGTGGCAGGAACACATTTGACAGCACTGCTTGAAGTCGAGGAACAGTTCGGAGGCGATGATTGTATCGGCATTAACAAGGCACCCTGTCATAAAGCAGCATCTGTGAGGCAAAGGCTTGTGCTTAATACCATTCCTGAAGTAGACTGGCTTGTCCAGAGTACCAGTGGAATTACGTCGCTGCTCCCGACTCCAGCGTAGAACATTGCTTCTGTCTCTGGTTTTGGATCTTGAGGAAGACAGTGCTGCCATTTCTCCACCGACATTCGGACACCTTACTGGAATTGTTCCTAGCAGAGTTAAAGGGTAAACACACTCCATATTTATGTCCACTATAGGCGTCCGAGTACTCTTGATCAGTTAGTGTGCATGGAAATTTATGGAAATACTGTGTTGGACCATGTGGGTCATGATCACTATTGTTCGTGTCCCCTGTCCCTTCAATGCGAATCTAGTGATCACACCGGTGACAGCAAATACTGAACAGATACATGCAGAAGCTACATAGCTGTCACTCCTAACTGGTTGTTCTCCTATTCACTTTGACGTGAACACATTCTTTCCATCTTTTTATCAGTCTCTTTCAACGGAACTTACTACTTAGAGCACAACGTTATTAGAATGTTAAAAGGTGGATGGGGTTTCATTTCTCATTAAGAGAGCTCGATATTAGCCCGCCGAAGACACTGCCTAGGTTGATACCCCGAAATAGCAGTGTCTTCAAAGTACGGGAATAAATCATCGTATGAACTCATATAGATCAAAATAGATACCGAAATGCTCGTACAATATTTAGCAACAAAAAGAAAGAGTAATGCCATGTGTAGCAGCACAAAAGAAATATGAATTTGGGACAGGTATAAATTTTAAACGACGCAGTGAATTTAGTAAAATTATTAAACTAGAAGTAAGGTCACACATGATGGCCGAAAATATCAACACATTAGGAGCAGATTTCAGTTTGTGCGAAATCTTTCTCAAATAACAGAAATCTATAGCTACCCACATCTTACCTAGAACTGAAGAAACGCTTTTTTGAATAAAGTCTTCTGGGTCAGGGGTGAATCGTAAAGTCTAGGGAAACTACGTCAGAGGAAACTAGAAGCAGTTGTAACATAGAACTGCAGAAATATGTCGCAGTTGTACTAAATAGATGAAGTACGAAATTGAGAGAGGTTCCAGAAAAAATGGAAAAGATTTTAATGTAATCTTCTCACTTTCCATGACATCGTCATATCATTTCTTTTATAGAATACAGAAAACTGGAGCCTTGGTCATATATTACACATTCGCCTGACTGTATGTCCCGTTTCATCGTCATTGGATTTGCAATTACGTCTTCCTCTCTGATCTATTATTCTGGTCCGATTGTACCTTTTGCTGTCTTTCCTAGTTATTCCTAAACTGTACAGGGTGTTTCAAAAAGGACATCACAACTTTAAAAATTCATATAAATTTATTGAAAGAAGATATAGAGCTGAGTTTAGTATTATTTTGTAGGGAAACGCATCAAGATGTTTCACCTTAAAGTAAAGATGTTGTATGTGGCTTCCGTTGGTTATCCTGCACACATCCCACCGGAAGACAATTTCTTCCCAAACTCGCTGTAGCACTGCAGGTGTAACTTGCTCAGTGGCGGTGTAAATTCATGCCTAGGTTCAGGAAGAGAAGACGGATAGGAGGTACAAACACGATATCCTTGATGAATGCCCATAAAAAAAGATTGAGTGGTGTCAGAGCTGGGGAACGTGGGGGCCATGCATTTGGCTCATCACTGCCAATCCATTGACCTGGAAAGCGGTCATTGAGAATATCCCAGACGTCTGCCTGGTAATGGGTGGTGCACCATCTTGATTGAAGCAAACATTTCGTTCTTGGTCATCCTCATCGATCTGTGATATCAAAAATTGTTGTAACTTTGTCTCCCTCGCTCAATGACATCGTCAGATGTGCTTGGACGACCTGATGATTTCCCATGTCTTACCGAGCACCCTGTTTCTCCAAAACGTTAGTGTCACTCATAAATTGTAGACCTACTAGGAGGATCTTCAGCTCTGAAGTGTCGTCGCCCACTTCGATTCTTCAAACCAAAACACACAGCTAGCACACTCTGGTCCAGTGAAGACAGCCGTCTTTAACGCAACTGCCGCTAGCGCAACTTACGATGCGATTCGGCACTAGCGAACTAAGCGAGACAAAACCTAATGTATCTCCCTACAAAGTGACACCACTATGACCACTGTAGGTACTATGGATTAATTTATATGAATGTGCAAAATTGTTAAGTCCTTTTTGCAAAATCCTGTGTTTCAATTCAGTTTTTGGATGTTTTCCTTTTTTGTGAATTAAATGTCCTTGAATCATTGGTAAAAGGCAAAACTCGTAACACACACTTGTTGTAAATTTAAAACGTCGGAAGTTTCATTTTGAGAACCCTACTTAGTTCACCAAAAGCGCTGCAGCCCGGTTTCACTTTCCAGTATCGAGATGTACTAGTTAACGCACTTGAAAATTATGCCGTTGTACGATACATACTTCGGGAGGCACGACGCTGGAGTCTGTAAAGAATCGGGGTAGGGATTCACAGGCGCAGAGAGCGGTCGCCAAAGATTGTTTTTACAAGTACAGATTCCATAGGAGTGTACAGACCGTAGTCTCCCATTGTGTTGCCCTACAGTGATATTAGACAATGTGTGGCATCACACATGTGCTTTCGACTAATGTTTGCAAGTTTACTATAGCACTGTGCTGTACCAAGTGTGGATTAGCGATTAGTGTCGTTGGTTGGCGTGATGTGGGTCTTCTGTTTACCATAAAATATTTGTTATTTAGTATGTACCATCTCTGGAAGCTTCTCGCAATTTATTACGTCTCTACTGTTTTCATAGTCTGGACTATTCGATGTTTATATATGTATTAGCACTCTCCGTGGAGAAGGCAGTCCTGTTCTGTCAGTATGTCAGTGTCTGTGTTAAACGTGCTTTCAGTGTTACGGATTCTGCTTCATTTCGGATTTGGACTTGGTTGTGGTTGCAACGTGACTGTGTGCCTCGGTTAAGAAGCATTGACCACTCGCAGTAGGGAGCACGGAGTGGGTTTAAATACATTTGTGTCAGCTTCAATCAAATATTAAATATGTGAAACGTGTTAAAGACACACCTTTCAAAAGAACATTGTGAGCGAACGGGCGAGTTGTGACGCCCTGAAAATATTCTAAGTTCGGAGTTGGCGTGGCCGCTCGGCAAGCCGGGGCTCGTCAGCAACCGCATGGTGCCAAACGTTAGCCGGAGCAAGAGGGGTAGCCGCAGGGCGTGGTCCAGGCCGACCGCGGGGCTGGGAATCCCATGTTGACGCTGTGTCGAGGGCTGTGCTTTGTGTCAATGAAGGAGATGATTTGTATGCTGCGAGTGCCAAAGATGGTGGACTTTGTGACACCATAATGGCAGACATTTCACAGTTCATGTAGAAATTAATAATTGCCAGAGGAATCATGATACCTTAAAAATAAACATGTACACTACCATTATTTGCACGAAGATTCTGATTGTGTAATCAGATTTTCAATATATTTATTAGTTTAACTTTTAGTATCTGACTGTAAATTATACAAGTAACACCCAGCAACGAATTTCCAAAGTCTAAATGGTTCATCCGATTTTGTCAACCGACGTGTGTGTAGAAAGCTATAAGTGTAAACCTAAATTGGTATGAATTACAGGCATGTAACTTGAATAATACATGAGTTATTGGAGGTCAAAGTGGCTGATTGCTATTGATCGTGTCAGGTCATAAGTACTCCACAGTTACACGAAATAACGGTAGCAGCATGTTTATAAATATATTTATTCGTTCTATGTCTTTGTTTATACCCGATATATACTATTCATGAAGAAATTGGTCACTATTTACTGTGTTTTAGAAAGCACAGAGACATTAGGCTACTGGCTTGCTTTTGTTTCTGTTCCTTTGATATATGTTTATTTGATTTGTTTATCTATTTAATAATGTGTGTTAGAGCGAGTTTATGGTCCAGCCGCAGGAATATTTATTTAATTTCATATTATTTAAATGTAAGTACAGTCTTTCGTATGTGTGTGTGCGTGGTGTTGGAGACATGGCTGGAGCTCTCTAGCCAATCACAGCTCTCGCTACTACGGTAGGCAACTATCGAAGAATGGAGAGACTGTATGGAAGTGGGGGAGGAACATTGGGTCGCACAGGACACGGGGGAGTGCTGGACGGGAAGGCGCGGTGGACGGTCGCGGGAAATACTTGGAGAGTGGAGCAATTTGTGCGTGGTCGCGGGAGATAGAAATATTTCGTATTGCCGACTTGTGCACTTGTGAGATTTCCATGGCTTCTGCAGTGAAGACGTAGTATGCGTTTAGAAGTGAATATTTCGCGAGCTATGTTGTTGTTCATAACTAATTACTTGAAGTAGGAATGCATTGTTTCCCTGTTATTCAACTTATATTTTATTTAATTGTTGGACCATCGACACCAGAAAGTATTTTGCAGTAATAAACGGCATTCTTATACACTCCTGGAAATTGAAATAAGAACACCGTGAATTCATTGTCCCAGGAAGGGGAAACTTTATTGACACATTCCTGGGGTCAGATACATCACATGATCACACTGACAGAACCACAGGCACATAGACACAGGCAACAGAGCATGCACAATGTCGGCACTAGTACAGTGTATATCCACCTTTCGCAGCAATGCAGGCTGCTATTCTCCCATGGAGACGATCGTAGAGATGCTGGATGTAGTCCTGTGGAACGGCTTGCCATGCCATTTCCACCTGGCGCCTCAGTTGGACCAGCGTTCGTGCTGGATGTGCAGACCGCGTGAGACGACGCTTCATCCAGTCCCAAACATGCTCAATGGGGGACAGATCCGGAGATCTTGCTGGCCAGGGTAGTTGACTTACACCTTCTAGAGCACGTTGGGTGGCACGGGATACATGCGGACGTGCATTGTCCTGTTGGAACAGCAAGTTCCCTTGCCGGTCTAGGAATGGTAGAACGATGGGTTCGATGACGGTTTGGATGTACCGTGCACTATTCAGTGTCCCCTCGACGATCACCAGTGGTGTACGGCCAGTGTAGGAGATCGCTCCCCACACCATGATGCCGGGTGTTGGCCCTGTGTGCCTCGGTCGTATGCAGTCCTGATTGTGGCGCTCACCTGCACGGCGCCAAACACGCATACGACCATCATTGGCACCAAGGCAGAAGCGACTCTCATCGCTGAAGACGACACGTCTCCATTCGTCCCTCCATTCACGCCTGTCGCGACACCACTGGAGGCGGGCTGCACGATGTTGGGGCGTGAGCGGAAGACGGCCTAACGGTGTGCGGGACCGTAGCCCAGCTTCATGGAGACGGTTGCGAATGGTCCTCGCCGATACCCCAGGAGCAACAGTGTCCCTAATTTGCTGGGAAGTGGCGGTGCGGTCCCCTACGGCACTGCGTAGGATCCTACGGTCTTGGCGTGCATCCGTGCGTCGCTGCGGTCCGGTCCCAGGTCGACGGGCACGTGCACCTTCCGCCGACCGCTGGCGACAACATCGATGTACTGTGGAGACCTCACGCCCCACGTGTTGAGCAATTCGGCGGTACGTCCACCCGGCCTCCCGCATGCCCACTATACGCCCTCGCTCAAAGTCCGTCAACTGCACATACGGTTCACGTCCACGCTGTCGCGGCATGCTACCAGTGTTAAAGACTGCGATGGAGCTCCGTATGCCACGGCAAACTGGCTGACACTGACGGCGGCGGTGCACAAATGCTGCGCAGCTAGCGCCATTCGACGGCCAACACCGCGGTTCCTGGTGTGTCCGCTGTGCCGTGCGTGTGATCATTGCTTGTACAGCCCTCTCGCAGTGTCCGGAGCAAGTATGGTGGGTCTGACACACCGGTGTCAATGTGTTCCTTTTTCCATTTCCAGGAGTGTAGATACTTCTGCTATTGTACTCATCATTTAAAGCCGTTAAAAATTGTACCTGCAGATTTTATTTAATTGCTATCTTTCATTTATAACTTTCTATGTTACATTCAAAGTTCGCAATTGCCGAGTGATAGGAACCTTCGACCATTCGATTCATGTGTATATTCATATTGTATACCGTAGACTCAGCAGTATTTGGCCTGTATTGCGGCAACTACGTATCCAGCCCCTATGCAACGAAACCAGCCAAAACCTTTTATTTGTAAGCCCGCAACATGTAAGGTTCTAAATTACATTACACAATGAAGTTTTTTTGTATAGACTACTACCTCGATCTGCATGACAAGTGAATTCTTAAAAAATTTCTTTAATCAAACGTAGCTGATAAAAAAAGAGAAAAATAAGTGCCCGTGTCTCTTATAAGTATTTTTGGAACCGTAATATGACTTAAATTCATAATAACGTAAGGCTTGGTGGTAGAGAGAGAAAAGCAATACACTGCTTCAAGCGCATGCAGCATTAACATTCCACTAAAGGCATTAAAATTTAAAGCTGGGCTGTGTCAAGTTGCACAAGAAAAGATGTCCAAGTTGCTCTGAACATCCGTACTCCTCCTTACAACTATACTTTCCTATAGCCAAAAACACCATCAGTGAATAAATCGCTGACAGTGCTGCTTATACTGCCCGATAAATTCTTTATGTATATTAAAAACACTACAGGTTCTATCACGCCTCCTTATAGCACATATAATGTTAGTTCCGTTTCTAGTGAACAGCTCGTCGTCCGGCGTTACGTTGTGGATTCTATTAGTCACAAATTCATTTAATTATTAATATTGAATGTATATAGAGAAGGGCAGCACGTTTGATCTGTGGGAGAGTATCACACAGATGCTGAAGAAACTGAACTGGCAGAGTCCTGAAGAGAGATGGAAACTATCCCAAGAAAGTCTACTGACAAAGTTTCAAGAACAGGCTTTAAATGAAGATTCCACAAATATTCTACAACTTCGTACGTATCGGTCTCTTACGGATCGTGAGGACAAGGTTAGATTAATTACAACACGCACAGAGACGTTTGAACAATCATTCTTCCCGCGTTGCATATGTGAGTGGAAACTGGAAAAACCCTAATAACTGATACAGTGCGACATAATCTCTGCCAAGCAGTTCACAGCGGTTCGCAGATTGCATAGGTATGTGTAGAAGAAGTAATCAGACGTGTAAAAAAGAAAAAGCCCCTTTTTTTTGTCAACAGTCTTCTGACTGGTTTGATGCGGTCCGCGACGAATTCCTCTCTTCTTCATCTCAGAGTAGCACTTGCAACCTACGTCGTCATTATTATTTGCTGGATGTATTCCAATCTTTGTCTTCCTCTACAGTTTTGGCCCTCTACAGCTCCCTCTAGTACCATGGAAGTCATTCCCTGATGTCTTAACAGATGTTCTATCATCCTGTCCCTTCTCCTTATCAGTGTTTTCCACATATTCCTTTCCTCTCTGATTCTGCGCATAACCTCCTCATTTCTCACCTTATCATTCCACCTAATTTTCAACATTCGTCTGTAGCACGACATCTCAAATGCTTCGATTCTCTTCAGTTCCGTTGTTTCCGCATTCCATGTTTCACATACAATGCTGTACTCCAGACGTACATTCTCAGAAATTTCTTCCTCAATTTAAGGCCGGTATTTGATATTGGTAAACTTCTCTTGACCAGGAAAGCCCTTTTTGTCATAGCTAGTCTGCTTTTGATGTCCTCCTTGCTCCGTCCGTCATTGGTTATTTTACTGCCTAGGTAGCACAATTCCTTAACTACATCTACTTCGTGATCATCAGTCCTGATGTTAGGTTGGTTATTAGTCGAAGATATGGTGCACTGACGAACGCCTTCCACAACTCTAGGAAGACGGAGTCTTCTACCCGTCACCTGCATCTATTGTCTGCAACAAATGGTTCAAATGGCTCTGAACACTATGGGACATCTGTGGTCATCAGTCCCCTAGAACTTAGAACTACTTAAAGCTAACTAACCTAAGGACATCACACACACCCATGCCCGAGGCAGGATTCGAACCTGCGACCGTAGCGGTCTCGCGGTTCCAGACTGTAGCACCTAGAACCGCATGCCTGCAACATATCGCATATGAAAACACCGATGATTTGTGCTGGATCCATGCTGATCCTTTGAGAGAAGTTTCTTTTCGTTCAGAAATTTAATTGTTCAGCTTAGAACATGGGCCACAATCATGCAATAGGTAGAAGTCAACGATATCGGTCTGTAAGGACAGCGTGGCTGTCTTTCATGCTCAGGACCTGGGTTCGATTCCCAGTACTGCCACTGTATGTGGCACACTGTGCCTCGTGAGGTCACCTGAGTAACTGCTCGACCGAGTAGTAGCGCTTTCAAAGTCAAGAAACCCGACAACGACAGAGAGAGCGGTGTGCTGGCCACATGCCCCTCCATATCTGCATCAAATGACGTCATTAACGGAGAATTGGTTGGACACGAATGGCCCCTTTATGGCCAGAATACGGAGCTTCACTTTGTTGTAGGAGTGATCTGCCCTATCTTTCAATAATAACAGGGCTATTGTGTACGCAATAGATTATCAATCAATACGGATTGGTTCAAATGGTTCAAATGGCTCTGAGCACTATGGGACTTAACATCTGTGGTCATCAGTCTCCTAGAACTTAGAACTACTTAAACCTAACTAACATAAGGACATCACACACATCCATGTCCGAGGCAGGATTCGAACCTGCGACCGTAGCGGTTCCTGACTGAAGCGCCTAGAACCGCACGGCCACACCGGCCGGCTAATACGGATTGGGAAAGGGGTATATTCCTATACAGAACGGATACCACACATACAACAATATATCCAGATGAACCAAAATATTACGAATACCTCCTTAATAGATTGTTTTTCCGTCTTTGAAACGAAATACATCATTGATTCTGCGTATCAGGGATCAGACAGTTTGTTGGCAGGTTTCTGGAGGTATGTAGCATTGGATGTCTACGCACAGATAATGCAATTCGCTTAAATAACGGGCCGCTGATTTGCTTACCCGGTGATGGCGCCCAATAGCATCCGAGATGGGTATCACAGACTTTACATCAGGCGAATTTTATCGCCGAGACATCACCGAAGTTCACTACAGGGTTACTACAAATGATTGAAGCGATTTCACAGCTCTACAATAACTTCATTATTTGAGATATTTTCACAATGCTTTACACACACATACAAAAACTCAAAAAGTTTTTTTAGGCATTCACAAATGTTCGATATGTGCCCCTTTAGTGATTCGGCAGACATCAAGCCGATAATCAAGTTCCTCCCACACTCGGCGCAGCATGTCCCCATCAATGAGTTCGAAAGCATCGTTGATGCGAGCTCGCAGTTCTGGCACGTTTCTTGGTAGAGGAGGTTTAAACACTGAATCTTTCACATAACCCCACAGAAAGAAATCGCATGGGGTTAAGTCAGGAGAGCGTGGAGGCCATGACATGAATTGCTAATCATGATCTCCACCACGACCTTCCATCGGTTTTCCAATCTCCTGTTTAAGAAATGCCGAACATCATGATGGAAGTGCGGTGGAGCACCATCCTGTTGAAAGATGAAGTCGGCGCTGTCGGTCTCCAGTTGTGGCATCAGCCAATTTTCCAGCATGTCCAGATACACGTGTCCTGTAACGTTTTTTTTCGCAGAAGAAAAGGGGGCCGCAAACTTTAAACCGTGAGATTGAACAAAACACGTTAACTTTTGGTGAATTGCGAATTTGCTCCACGAATGCGTGAGGATTCTCTACCGCCCAGATTCGCACATTGTGTCTGTTTACTTCACCATTAAGAAAAAATGTTGCTTCATCACTGAAAACAAGTTTCGCACTGAACGCATCCTCTTCCATGAGCTGTTGCAACCGCGCCGAAAATTCAAAGCGTTTGACTTTGTCATCGGGTGTCAGGGCTTGTAGAAATTGTAAACGGTAAGGCTTCTGCTTTAGCCTTTTCCGTAAGATTTTCCAAACCGTTGGTTGTGGTACGTTTAGCTCCCTGCTTGCTTTATTCGTCGACTTCCGCGGGCTACGCGTGAAACTTGCCCGCACGCGTTCAACCGTTTCTTCACTGACTGCAGGCTGACCCGTTGATTTCCCCTTACAGAGGCATCCAGAAGCTTTAAACTGCGCATACCATCGCCGAATGGAGTTAGCAGTTGGTGGACCTTTGTTGAACTTCGTCCTGAAGTGTCGTTGCACTGTTATGACTGACTGATGTGAGTGCATTTCAAGCACGACATACGCTTTCTCGGCTCCTGTCGCCATTTTGTCTCACTGCGCTCTCGAGCGCTCTGGCGGCAGAAACCTGAAGTGCGGCTTCAGCCGAACAAAACTTTATGAGTTTTTCTACGTATCTGTAGTGTGTCGTGACCATATGTCAATGAATGGAGCTACAGTGGATTTATGAAATCGCTTCAATCATTTGCAATAGCCCTGTACAATGCTCTAAAGCCACCGCATCACGGTTCTGGCTCCGAGACATGGACAATTATTATCCTGCTGAAAGACGACATCGCCGTCGGAGAAGACATAAAGCCTGAAGGTATGCAGGTGGTTCGTAGCTGTCAGCGTGTCTTCGATTACTACCATAGGCCCCACGCAAGCGTAGGAGAACGTGTCCTGTAGTAAAATACAGCTCCCATCAGCCTGTGTCCGTTGGACGCTGCACGTTTCCAGTGGCCGTTCGCCTCGATGACTGTGTTTGTGGAGACGACCGTAGCCCTAATGTAGCAAAAGTATGATTCACCCGAAGAGTCGTTATGTTTCCATTGATTCACTGTTGAATCCCTGTGGTTCTGTGCCTACTGCAATTGTAATTGACGATGTCGTTGGGTTCAAATGGTTCAAATGGTTCAAATGGCTCTGAGCACTATGGGACTCAACTGCTGTGGTCATAAGTCCCCTAGAACTTAGAACTACTTAAACCTAACTAACCTAAGGACAGCACACAACACCCAGCCATCACGAGGCAGAGAAAATCCCTGACCCCGCCGGGAATCGAACCCGGGAACCCGGGCGTGGGAAGCGAGAACGCTACCCCACGACCACGAGATGCGGGCGATGTCGTTGGTCAACATGTGTACACGTAGGGGTGGTCTGCTGCGGAGCTCCATGTTCAACAATGTTCGATGAACGGTGTGCTCCTAAGCACTTGTGCGTGCACCTGCACTGTGCTCTTTCGGCAGAGATGCCACAGATCACCATCTACCCTACTTTACAGAGCAGACAAGCCTCCAAGACACACTTTCTGTGAAGAGTCGTGGACGCCCAACCATTTAGCGCCTAGTGATAGTTTCACTGTCCTTCTACCTCTTTCCGTAGATGCTCACGATAGAACACGTGAATATTCGATCAGCTTCCTCGTTTCCGAGATACTCGTCCACAGGCTCTGCGCAATAATAACCTGCCCTTTGTCAAAGTCGCTTATCCCCGTGGATTTCCCCATTGGCAGCCCATATCTGCGCTAAGGTGATCCCCCATCCGCGTCTGCACCGCTCACATGCTTTTGTTAGTGCGTCACGTGTCCGCAACGTCATCAGGCGGCATCCATCGTCGCGGTGGGCAGTGGTCATTAAGTTTTGGCTTATCAGTGTATAGGCGCCTTGACAGTAATGATAACTTCAGTGCGGATGGACACTATATCCGAACTCCTGCATGTGTAGTGTCGGTAAATTGAGAATCTGGTTACGAAGTAAAGTGCCTGCGGATAGCCAAACCATTTAAAGCGAGCGCTCGCTAATGCGAAATGCAGGGTTCGAGTTCCGGTCGTATATAAATTTTCGCTTGTCGCCACTGAGCTGAATTCAATGCCGAATTGCGGACAACATCTGCATTTCTCTTAAATCATGGAGTATACTACACAGTGTATTCAATGTGAATTCCAACAAGGATTCCGTCAGCGCATCGATCCATGATCTTATCGACACCTTTCGTGGCTTTGCACGGCAGTCAGACATTGGTATCATTGTATCTTCTTATGAGTTTACCTGTTTAAATGTGAAATTGTCAACCCCCGGTAGCTGAGTGACACAGTCTGCCTTCGGCAGGGCAACAGAGCGGATGCGTACGTGTTGACTTCGTGCGGCGCGCGAGCTCGCCTTGTTTACTTTCTGACGGCCGTTGCTTAAGTGCCGGCTTACCTTGTACGATCCATGGCGAACCGTTACCGTAAATCAACAGTCCGATTTACTTTCTGCAACGATTATGCCCGACCCAAAGCACTCGAGGTGGAGCGTTTACTGCGAGAGGAAGTGAAGATCCCGGCGACCGATATTATCGGCATACATTTGTACATCGTGAGCAGCACGGTCTATGTGAAGATCATTAACGACGCGGCGTGCGAACGCATACTACGTGAGACCAAACAGGGGCTCCGCTTCTGTCACGCTCATGGCAATGTGGGGGAAGTAACCGTCAACCACGCAGGCTTAGGTATGCGAACGATACGCATTTTCGAATTGCCATTCGAACTTCCTGCTGAGGAAGTCGTCGCGACACTACGCCCATACGGCACAGTCCATGGCCACACTGCGGAGAAGTGGACACAGTTTCGGACGTATCCTGTCCTAAACTGGGTCCGACAGGTCACCATAGATCTCCGAAGCCACGTCCCGTCCTACTTACAGATCGGCGGATGCCGTGCAATAATTATATACGACGGCCAGCCTCGGACCTGTTCCGGGTGCGGCAAAGAAGGCCACCTTAGATCCGAATGCCTACAACGGCGTATTACGCAACTTGCAGCTGCCGAAGAACCACCCACGTCGCAAACTACGGTGCTACCGGTGACCTATGCCACTGCTCTAGCCTCTCCTACCGCTTCGCAACGTCGCCCGGTCACCACAAACGACGCCACCAAAGAGCCCGACCCGACACCGACGGAGAGGGCCTCGGACGACCCGCCGCCTCGGCCGGCCATCGACGCCGCTCCGAAGATGCCGGCGCAACTCGACGCTGACTCTGACCTCGGAAACACGATGGAAATCGACTCGCTCATCGTTCCTACAGCGGCCTTTCTGCCACAACGACGTGACTCCCTTGCGTCGTCGGACACGGAGGGTCGCACAAGGAAACAACGTTCCCCGAAATGTCGCAAGCGAAGACGTCGCACCGTTTCCGGCCAAGAGGAGACGTTACAAGTCGAGGAGGACGTAACCGTCGACCAGCACGAGGCCTCAGAACCCGCTACTGCTGACGAAGACGTAATGAGCGCGGAGACATCTATCGGTGTGCCTGCGCCCCGTGCTGACGCTGAACTAAATCATGAACGTAACACAGGCGCCACTACACCACGCACAATTACAACATCTTCTGCAGACAAAATGGACGATACACCAGTTTCCGCTTCCACGGCGTGGCACGAGGAGGAGGTCAAGGAGCAGGAGCCGTTACGGGACCCTGCGCCGTCACGGCCGCACCACTAATCATACTCTCCCCAGACTCCCCTGCGGGCCAGCGGGATAACGTTCCGCTGCGACGCCCACACCCTTGCGCGGACAGCGGGGTGGACCAGCCTCCAGCAATCCGACACCAGGTCTACCGGATAGCAACCATCAACACCAACAATATCCGTTCCAGGGTGAAAATCCGCCTTATGCAGGAGATGTTCTGGGCTTCGGATATTGATTTCGCCCTTCTGCAGGAAGTTCACTTGGCTAGTCTCCCGGATATCAATGGCTATACCGCCCACGCCTCCGCGAGTGATCCTATGGGCCGCGGGGTGGCCATCTACGTCCGCCACGGAATTTCTGTGACCGATGTCGCCTTCCTTCCATCAGCTCGGGGCATGGCACTCACTGCCATGGGGACACGCATCATTAATGTCTACGCTCCCTCAGGCACCGACCGACGGCATGAAAGAGCCCAGTTTTATTCCGAGGAAATCGCTTCCCTGTTTTTAGGGCGTTATGAGCATTGCCTACTAGGAGGTGATTTTAACTGCGTTCTGCATCCTAAAGATCAAATTCCCCACTATACTACATGCCAGGAGCTACGTATAGTGGTGCGAGACCTCCTGCTTCACGATACCTGGGAAGTTCAACACGGCGACCTTTCTGGCCATACCTTTCTTACAAGTCATTCCGCAAGCCGCCTAGACAGGATATATGTCTCACAAACTCTTAGATCTGCGATACGGGGCGCCGAACGATGGCCGCTGGCCTTTTCCAACCATTGCGCTTACATCTGTACGGTCCTCCTTCCGCCGCAATCAGTATGGCGCAGCCGTGCGCCATGGAAACTCAATACCTCACACTTGCATGACCTGGCGTGTCGCCAACAAGTCACTGAAACGTGGACAGCCTGCGAACCACGCCTTCTCCGCTACCACTCGACATTGACATGGTGGTTGGACTGCGCCGAGCCGGCGATCCGGAGGACACTGATGAGATACGGGAAGGACATGGCCGACTGGCATCGCACCACTGTTGACTTCTATTACGCGATTCTCCGAGATCTGGATGCTCAACCGCCAATCCCGGACAACCAGTTGGAACGCAAAGAACTAAGGCGAAGATAATTGCGCTGGCACGCCGGAAGCTGCAAGGGGTCGTGATATGGACGCGGCGCCACGATCACGCGGATTTAGAAATTCCATCCATGCATGATATAGTGTCCGACAAACGAAGGCGTCGTCGGCAGATCATCAGAACTCTGACCACGCCTCATGGAACGCAGGTGACCACTCAGAATGACATCGTCCACGCATTCGTCGAGCACTACCGTCGTACTTATAGTGGTGAAGACGCTGAAACTGCAGCACACGACTCCATTTTGCATTACGTCACGAGTGAAAGTTCTCTGTTTCTGAAACTGGAAAATCTAGGAAGCTGTATTTGTTAATGGAACAAAAGTATAGCAGCTTTCGTTTTTTCAATGAAATTGTGCTATTGGTCTATAGTGAAGTGAAATATCAACAGCTAGAAGAAGAAGTTAACATGGCTCCGTTGAAAATAAGCCTGAGAATCATTTATAATACGACTAAACCAGTATGTAATCAACTCAGTGCAACATAACGGTGTAAAAATTAATAATAAAATTATACAACTAGTTGACAAATTTTTGTATCGAGGGCACCTGAAGACAACCACTAGATCAACTACAGAAGAGTTAAACAAAGAGAGACGTCAATCTAAAGTGCTATTGGAGAACTACATAAAGTTATTAAAATATTTCCACTGTCTCTCACACGGAAAATTTACAATCAGTGCATATTACCAGTTTCGAACTGAGGTACGCCTTTCAATGCGTAAAATATGTTTTAGGTTTCTCAGCAAGTGAATAGAGAGGCGGCAGCTGGGAATTAGTAAGAGTGTCAGGGAATCAAGTAAATGGACGTGGGAACAAACGGGAGTGGATTACACAATTATGATTGTAACGTAAAGGAAATACAGGGACACGTAACCAGGAGAGTAGACAGTGGACCGATGAACCAAGTTCCTTTCTGCATTTGTAATATAAAAGAGACGAGTTCAAGACCTAACCAAAGATGGATATATGGTGCTAGGAAATATGTAGGGACGGCACAGACATGCTTCACTAAAGACTGTAGTGTACGAAGAAACCTAGAGAAAACATTTAGTTGAAGAATAGAAGAGAAAAAGGAAGATAAAAGGGTAACGGTCCATTGACGAGGACAAGATGGGGATTGGAGAAGAAATTCCTCCATATCCTCTTCAGAGGAACTAAAGCAAAATTTTCCTTATGCGAATTTTGGAGCTATGAAAAACCTAAATCTTAATTACAAGATGGAAATTCCGATCGCAGTCATCCGGAATGTTTGCACAGTGTGGTACCAACGGTGTCACATTGTCGGTTTCATACTTGAAGGGTATTATTTGCAGGGAGCAAGTTAGTTTCGATAAAAAGTTATTCAAAAAGAAGGATGTGAGGAAAACACTGTAAATCCATTTACCTACACCGTGAAACACAATTAAAGGATCACTTTTTAAAAAATGCATAATAGTTTCTGTTGCTCACATAAGTCTGGAATTTCACTCAAAGGTGCCTACAGCCTTCCTCTGTAATGGTGCAAAGGCATGGCGCCCTGTGACTTCACCATTGGGCTTAACAACGCTTTTAACAAGAAGTGTTGACACATGCGAAAAAAAAAGAGCCAGAGCTCAGAAGTTCATGTGAGGTGGAAGGTGGGTTAATGATGGCGCCAAATTTCACTACAATTCTGCCCACCAGCCTTTGTAGATGCGTCGCACTGAGGGAAGGGTATCACAACCCCTCTTACATTTCACTCCTCCTCTTGATGCCTCTGTGATGGAGATCAGAACCACGACACACAGCTTTCAAATCACTGTTTTTATGAGTAGCCCAGGAAAAACAATCCAGAGACACCGCCGCTCATAATCGACACGAGAAGCCCTTTGGAAGTGGCATAAATGGCGTCAATGGAACCACTCCTTCCATTGGGGTACTGATTTCCACAACTGTCGCCTTCGGAAACGACAATTCACAGTGAAGTAAGACGTTCTTGACAACCTTTGACACTGCTGTGCACCACCCCCCACCTCGCCAAACATTCAATCCTTCTGTAAGGACATTATGGGGCTGCAAACCCCAATGAACATGATATGCACCTTTGGAGGGCAGTGCAGTCACAATTCTTTTCTGATGTGCAGGTGGAAGAACTAGGGACCGTTCAAAATCATTTGAAGAAATTTGAAGGTGATCTGCAGCAGCAAAGGTTGTCTATGGTTTTGCACCCTCCTTCACAGGCTTCTGTGGCGTCATTATGTGGGAGATGAAAGGATGTAATTTTGAAGCACTGTAAGGTGGCTGCTTGTATGAATGTTAATTTCACATCATACATAAGATTTTTTACATCATAACAAGTAGATGGATATGTCCCCTGATACACTTCGGTGATAACGAGCAGATCTGCATATTAAAATGTACATTATGTAATGCAAAAATGCATGACACTCGACTCGTATTAACGCACCGATCTCAAATCCTGCAGGTCAATGAACAAAAGGTGAACAAAGCTACTGGAAGAAATGCTTTAGTTTGGGACAGACTCGAGTTGCTCAGCCATGGCACAATTACAACGAAACGTTTCTAACAGGGGTCATTGACCCACAGCGATGTAGACAACAAACGCACCAGGCGATACATTGAATGGAGCAGGTAACAGCCCAGCGCTGCCTGCGATGGAGAAATTCTTTACAAAATTGCAATGCGGAATTTCCGGATGGATACAAACAGGCCAGAGATGCAGTTAAAAAAGAGTCGTATTTACTGATCATGTGAAAGGTCTGTGGTGCTCTCGCGATGTATGAGTGTAACTTCTAGGTGTCAGAAGAGGGCACAAATAGTCCGATTGGCATAATACAGTCGGAAGGAGTAGAGGTGGCGAGAGTACGGCGCAATTTAAATGGTTCAAATGGCTCTGAGCACTATGCGACTTAACTTCTGAGGTCATCAGTCGCCTAGAACTTAGAACTAATTAAACCTAACTAACCTAAGGATATCACATACATCCATTCCCGAGGCAGGATTCGAACCTGCGACCGTAGCGGTCGCTCGGCTCCAATCTGTAGCGCCTAGAACCGTACGGCCACTCCGGCCGGCGGCGCAATTTAAAGGAACACCCTTTACAATTGGCGGAGGTAGTTTTTCACAAGATGAAAGGCATGCTCCCTTTGGTCTGAAAAAGCCATGATGCAAAGCACGAAAGGACACAGGGGGGGGGGGGGGATAGTTTTTGCTAAAAGAGACAGAATACCGAGAACTTCATCTACTTTCCTCTGAACCAGCATCAAGTGTAGAACAGAGCACATCATGCTCTGTATGTTGCCAAAAGAGGAATTTTGTATGAACACTGCATTCACGTTGTCTGACATTCAGCTAGAAATTAGCTGAAGAGTTACTGAGATCTGATAGCGGAGAAACAAAATAGCCACGTAGTTAATTGTTCTTGCGAGAACTGAGAGGGCATTGAAGTATACAGGCTGCTCCATTTATGCACTTGTATATCGCCATATTTTCCAGACAAGTGATCCTACGTTTTATATCCTAACGAGAAACATAGGGCAGTTTCAGCTGATAAAAATCAGTAAAGATTTTGATAAGCTATTTGTACGATTTTCTGACGGTGAGAGCAGCCATGCACCCGACAACACGTCACAGCTAAAGGTAGTCACTGGAAGAAGCGTAAAATTGTCGGATCACCAGCTTGCATCCACTGTGAACATGAGCAACATTGAGAAATCTTTAGCATATCTTGTCACAAAAACTAATCAACCTCCATAGACTTGATTTTCATCTTAAATAGTACCTAACTTAGAACTGGAATCGGATGACTTGGCGTAATATTCGCCAACTCTGTCAGTGCTTCACTGTCTAGATGTAAGAAAAATCTTGTAGAGAACTTTCTATTGAAATTTGATATTATTGTGTTCAGTGTTATTTATGCTAGTATTATAATGTCATAATCTATATAAAACAGTGTCCTTCATTGACAGCAACACAAAAAATAAACACATTTTGTGCAGCTAAACACCGATGCGCTCTGTCGTAGAATAAGGGTCCTCTCCTAACCCTAGTAATTTATTCTAATGACGCTAACACACTCACAGGGTGTTTTTGTTGATGTCTGACGAATGTGAAAAGGAGTGGAGTGTCAGATAATGGCGACCCTGACAGGAGAGCAATTGGTCTACCAGGATGTCAATTAGTCAAATTAGAATGAGTAATTAAAAATTAGGATTAAGGATTCAAAAAACGTTTCAAGGTATGTGTCTGCATAGTGGTCAGATTAGTGTAAATGTGCGATCCACAGAGTAGAAAAGGTTGTATTAATGAGTAAAGAAAAAAAATTAGTGTTTTGAGTAAAAGTAGCTTGTGGATGATCTTTCTGGCGCGCAAAGTTATTCACGGCGTTGTGGAGTTGGTTTGAGCACCCATAAACTGTGAACGGCGTTGATAATGATGTGATAATGTCACAAGAGATTTTGTATGATATTTTGGAGATGTGTTAGGTCATATAACTTCACATTGACTACAGCTCAGGCATGCGCAAATCGTGAAAGACAGAGGTCAGTTAGATGGTCTGAGATGGCGGACGGACGAAGATCGTCGCATATACGGCAGACTGAAGATCTTGATATCGTAGAAAATGACTTAGAGCAAAAGGTATCGAATGCGCATCACGAAACCGAACGAAGTGATAATGCCGAGGGAATGGTGGGAAGTTCGCAATCAGTATCTCATGTTGAGGCCGCACAAAACTGAGCAGATGACGGATGGTTCAGAAGCAGAATCAGAGGACGTGCAGCTTCGGTACGTTGCACAAGATGTTGTAATTCTGACTCAAATGGGACAGTTTCCTACGGACAGAATGTGTGTAAGTGCATCAGTCGGTGAAACGTCACATGGAAGACGCGAACGGCAAAATTTGCACCAAATGGTCACATATGAAAATGTCGAAGCGTTTGCTAGTCTGTTCGCAACTCGCTACTGTTGTCAAGCAAACAAGTGATCGATGGGCGCAGGGTTAGCAGGCATAAAAACAGCAACAAACTATGTGTTCGAAAAAGTTCGCTAAGATCAGCAAAAGATGCGAACGGAAGTTAATGAACAGTTTATTGAAATAAGGAAAGAGACGAGAGACTCGCGCGAACTACTTCAATAGCTTATGGCCTACTAGAAAAGGATGCCTATTGCCATCGACCAGGTGTGGGATGCAGTGTCTGATATCAACCCAAGAGTTGATAATTTAGCACCTAAGGCGTCTGGTGAGGTGCAACAAATCGTGGAACAACTCAATATCAGAAAACGTGTCACTCGGGCCGCGTTAAAAAGATCCGATACATGCATTGTAAATATCGTCTCGGAAAAATAAGCAGCAGTATGAACAGCTTTGTACAGAACTGAAACAGTGTATTGAGAACCGTACAGAAAGCAGTAGTGAGGCGACGGAATTGATAGTATCATCTGACGTAGTGGTGGAAAAAGGTCCAAATGTAACCAAGCCCGCTATGCAATCTTCTGTGTCAATTGCGGAAACGCTAAAACTCATGAGATTCCACTTGTATGTGCAAAAGATGTTGCGTTAATATTTTCCGATCCGGAAACAGAAACACACCGTACAACAGAAAGACATTGCATGGCTTGTCGGGGCTCATTAACTTCTACGAAAGGTTAATTTGGATAGACACCCTTGCTACCCCACGTTTATGAACATGAACTAGTAAAAAGATGCCCTGGGTGTGGGATGCTCAAGCAGGACAGCAGTTCCAACAACTAAAAAGGTCGTAGGATAGGCCCCAATTTTAGCGCATACCGATCTGACCAAGGAATTCTGCATGGCGACCGAAAGTGATAAAACAGGCTTGGTTGTGGTACTTTTTCAACAATGTGAAGAAGACGGACAGTGGACAAGAAAGACGATAACTTTCGTCAGTCGAGTACTTACCAAATGTGAAAAAAAGCTACTTGATCACGGAGTTACAAAGCTTGGCAGTAGTACGGTGGTTTGGTAGATTCTGATACTTCCTGTCTGGTCGAAAAACCAATGTGTTTACTGACCACAAGGCACTGGAATTTATATTAAGTGCAAAACAATTGCTAGGAACATTAGGTCGGTGGATGTTAACGCTGCAGGAATATGATTTTCGAATCACCTACGTGCCTGGACTATCAAACATCATAGCTGATATCCTCACCAGATTGCTGGAAGGAGTTAACGAAACCAGGGTGAGTAATACAGAAGAAGAGCCAGTAGCCATTTATTACTTGAAAAACGAGCCATTTTAAAATTACGTCACCAATACATTAAAATAGTTAGGAAGGGAACAAGATAAAGACCCAGATCTCGCCACAGTTAAAGCTAAGTGGAAAAACCGTGAATCTAGGGCAATTAGTCAATTCTGCCTCATAAAGGACAACGTCTTGTTCTACAGACTTAATGCAGTGTAACCTCCCCACAAAATTGAATAAATAATAATAATGAATATGATCCTGATTTTAGTGTAACCTCCCCACAAAAAAAATTAAATAAATTATAATAATGAATATGATTCTAATTTTTGTGTAACCTCGGAACAAAATTGGTTCCCATTTATAACCTCCCTACAGAAATGCATTCACATTTAATGTACCCACAAAATTCTTTTCTCATTTAATGTAAGCTCGAAACAGAAAAATTCTTAAACCTCGTAATAAAAAATAAATTCAGTAACCTGGTAAATTTTGGACGACAGCAGTGCTGCGTCATGGCCCTCTAAGATCATTCTGAATAAAAAAAGCAAAAAATTCTTACCTCAATAAATTCGCCAAAAATCTGCTCTTACAATAAAACTTTTCCGGCACAGCTCTGTGCAATGCTGCCCGATAGATTTGTCATTTATGAAAAGAAGCAACTGATTTTTCTTTTGCAACAATCGGAATGATCATGGATTGCAGAAATTAGTAAATTCTTTAAATTGAAATGAATGCTTGTAAAAAAATTACTTTATATGACAACGACTATTATTAGGACATTTTTAAAACATTTACATCGGAGTTCACATAACATTACTAGATATGCACGAGGCTGCTTTTTACCTTATGCAATAATACTCAGGCTCCGGCATCGCTGCACCGCGACCGGGCCAGACAACACGATACACTATACCAGACCAGAGCAGACTCCAGACAAGCGCAGACTAGCGCAGACTAGCAACAACTTACTGCTACAGCTACACAGTTCGTACTTCAGTCAACACTGCTCTCTGGTCAGCGACTCTCTTATACCTTGCATATCACAAGCAGCGCATGAGCAATACATCGAAATTACATCTGCTCGGACCTCTTACATAAAATTACATCTGCTCGGACCTCTTACAGAACCCTTCACTGGGGGGGGCAAAATTTGGCAGCGATGGTGAGTCAATTGGACTTGCCATGAGCAACAAATTTTTCTTAATTAACTAAGATTAGAGTCACAGAGTATATATATATATATATATATATATATATATATATATATATATATATATATATATAAGTGCAGAACACGAAATGGTGCACATACACTGAGTACAGAACATATCAAGAAATCACAAAATATATACGCAATGAGTACAAAACATATTAACAAATGACATAAAGTGCACACGCACTGTATACCTTTTTACCATTTTAAAAGAACTAGGATACGCAATGAGTACAAATCATAACAAATCATATTAACAAATGACATAAAGTGCATACACACTGTAGTACAGAACATATCAAGCAATGACAAAATGTATACGCAATGAGTAGAAATCATATTAACAAATGACATAAAGTGCACACGCACTGTATATATTTCTACCATTTTACAAGAACTAGTATACGCAATGAGTACAAAACATATTAACAAATGACATAAAGTGCACACGCACTGTATACCTTTTTACCATTTTAAAAGAACTAGGATACGCAATGAGTACAAATCATATTAACAAATGACATAAAGTGCACACGCACTGTATATATTTCTACCATTTTACAAGAACTGTATACGCAATGAGTACAAAACATATTAACAAATGACATAAAGTGCACACACACTGTATATATTTCTACCATTTTACAAGAACTAGTATACGCAATGAGTACAAAACATATTAACAAATGACATAAAGTGCACACGCATTGTAGTATTTTTTTACAATTTTACAAGAACTAGGATAGAAAAAGGGAAGGATTGCATCATGGTTGTAGCACAGTAGGTTGCACGTAGCTGCACTGAAAGTCCATATCTTTCTACAGAAGCACAACACCAAATGAGACAATCTGAAGTTCTCTTCCCTGAAGTATTAATCAGTGTAGCCAAGACACTGAAATGTCGTATTAATATTCAATGTTATAATTTGGTAGTACATTAGGTACACCAAACAGTGGAACAAGAATAACATCTCCATTGTTCAAGGTGGTGGGCACCATGATGTGTCAACACCACACTCTTTCACCAACGTAGAATTAGTACAGAAACCAAATATATTGCTCCATGATCATAAGGATAGACAGGACAAACGGATATTGCAGTAATTTCTGGTAATTAGGTCAGAAGGTGAAGGACATTAAGTCTTATGCTAGTCATCATTGAGAATTACACTAGTCTATCAACCGATTTGAGTAATTGGTGGCACTCATTGCCTAGTTACTAAACATTTCTGTACTATGTATGAAGTATTACAGAATATTATTCATAAGTCATCTGATTACAGTGAACATTGGCACTCATTGGCCAGTTACAAACCATTTTTATGCATTATTCAAAAGTGATCATTCAAGCAAGAGTTAATTAATGGCATACCATTTACATAATTCATCTAGTTATAGTAATCATTGGCACTCATTGGCCAGTTACAAACCATCAGAAGTCATCATTCAAAACAGGAGCTAATGAGTGTAGCATCAAGCTACTGGTATTCATATATAACAGCATGTAAGTGACATAATACAAATTTAAAATATAAGAAACAGTGGCATTCATTGGCCAGTTACTAACCATATAGCAAGTATTGAATATTACAAAACATTTTTCATCATTCAAGTGACATATGACATATTTAAAATAATTATTGGCACTCATTGGCCAGTTACAAACCATCAGAAGTCATCATTCAAAATGAGAGCTAATTATTAGCATAGCATTTATAGAGTATAACAAAAATATTATTTACAGAAATTATTGGCATAGCATGTATACATTATTACAAAATATCATTCACTATTACGCAAAACTCATCATTCAAGTGAATAGGACATATTTAAAATGTAACACACTGTAACTATTACTCAAGGCCTGTGATTAGAAAACATCATTCAGTATTACTCAGAACTCACTTAAACTGGTAGCATTATTTGGGACTGGTAATACATTTTTTTTGTGCTAGCAATGCATTGCGTTGGGATCGATAATTAATTGCTGGGGCATAACAATATTTGCTTTTGACTTATTGCTGCAAATGAGGATAGGTAACGTCATTCGTCATGAGTCAGCTGTAGCAAGGTTATGAAACAAGTAGAGTATATGTGATCACATTCATGAATGACACACGCAAATATGTAAAAAAAATGCAAGTACTAGAACAGGTTTAATGACTAACTGCTTATAGCACATTAATTTCATGAATAGCTTCTCCTAGAAAAAATACAAAATGGATTATTAAGCTGAAAGAAGAAACGCATATTATGCTGAAAAGTAGTGAACTTCGAATTAACAGGCAATGAAACGTGTACTCAATAGGTATGTACTCTAGCTGTCCTTTCCAAAACATTCAGTCATTATACCATGCGACATAAGACATACTGTCAAAACGAACTGCAACAAATACTCAAATAACTACATAGCATTTCTTAACTAACAGTAAATATATAAACTTCATCATTATTTTCATCTGCAAAGAAAAACTTCATTATTCATATTACCATAACTTCATTACTATCATAACCTGCAAAGAAAAACTTCATTATTCATATTAGCATATTCTTCATATAACTATTCATCATAATTCATTATCATCTGCAAAAAAGACACTTTATTATTCATTATTCATATTACCATTTACTTCATACAACTATTCATAGTATAGAGTTTCTTATTCCTAGCATATTTCATCACTAAGACTAAGATGTGTAGTACTGTCTGACAGCCTGCATCAATCGCCTCGTATTCTGAAAGAAAAAATTAGTTAAGACTGCTGTCATACGATGTGTATAGTATATTCTTGTTTGTCTTTGTTAATTCTGATCCATTTACTCTTCATGACGAGGTATTGCATCTTCTTTCGTTCATTCCGAAGGTGAAATTCCCATTTCATAGTAATCCCCTGTGGTTTGTTTAATTTATTTCTTTTACACGTTATTGCTTTCTGAAAATGATAAATAAGGATTAATATCTTGCATTTAAATCGTATACCCATTAAATAAAAACTGGTTTCTAGTGATATAATTAAGCATACAGCATAGCATGACAGAAAACGTATTATGTCAAAAACGTAGACAGTGTTTAGGTGCAAAAATGTACACAGAGTATCATAATGTAGTAGTAAAAATGTAAAATAGTCACGATGTTGAGATATCATAAGGCAAAATGTCAGAATCAACTGGTGTTTGTTATATCTTAAAGATTTCGTAGTGCATACAAACAAAACAGGAAAACAATCATACATACATGAAAAATGAAAAATGTGCACCGGTCTGATATATAACTACAAGAAAAGCGACCTGCTAACCTTACCTTTATGCCGGGCACTTGCCAAGAAAAAAATACGATAATCATCAGTAAGTATTCATATAAATATAATTGCATAAGTGGTCATATAAAAATCAGGAAATGGCATTACAGTGTGATAAATCATAAAGTATGTTCATTCAATAAAGGGTTTAATATTGGAGTCATGGTGATTGCCTTTACTTTTTCTGGTTCTCAGAGTTTCGACGTGTACTACATTGGGGTGAGAAATGCTGCGAATTTGATATGGACCTACGTATACAAACTCAAATTTACTGCATCTATTCTTTCCTCTGTTGGATAGATAGTGTGTACGTACTAATATCTTCTGTCCAATGTGAAAGTCACGGCGTGTACAAACCTGTTTTTGCTGTCTTCTCCGGCGCTCTGCGGCACGTTTGATGTTGTTCAGCGCAATGTCAATTATTTCATGGTGTCGTAGTCGACGAGATGTAGGAAAGGATATTAATTCTTTAATTTTGTTAGGTGGTTCAACATTTTTCAATATAACAGTCGGATATAGCATAGTAGATTCATTTGGTATGGAATTAATTACATCCTGGAATGAGAGTATGTGTGTGTCCCAATCAATATGTCTTTTATGGCAGTATATTCTACACAGTTTACCAATTTCTTTCATTAGTCGTTCACAAGGGTTCGAAGAAGCGTGAAACTTGGATATATAAATCGGAGAAATGTTTCTTGTTTGTAACATACGTGTCCATATATCAGATCGAAACTGTGATCCATTGTCGGAAATTACTTTCAATACGTGTCCTACATGAAATAGAAAATGTTTTATAAATGCTTTCGAAACATATTTAGCAGTAGCTTTGCGTAATGAAGTGAAGGTAACAAATTTCGAAGTGAGTTCAACTGCGACAAAGATGTAGCAAAAACCTCTATTAGTTCTGGGAATCGGACCAAAAATGTCTACAGCGGCCATGTGTCTCAATTTAACAGGTATAATGGGATGTAATGGAGGAATATGTGAAGTCGTATCTGACTTAGCTTTCTGACAGATTTTACATGACGCTAAAACTCGTCTAATACGTTTCTCCATGTTAGCAAAATAACAGTTCTGTCTCAGTATAAGAAAACATTTTCTGGCTCCGTAATGTGCGTAACTTAAATGAGTATACCAAATTAATTTGTTAACATGCTCGTCAGGAATACATAATAACCAATTCTTGCTGTCAGGGTGAGAGCGGCGAAACAGAATATTATTGCGTACAGTGTAATGGTTTCTAATGGTAACATTATTCCTATCTTACCAAAGGTGTTTAATTTCTTTCCATACGTTGTCTTTACTCTGCTCTTGTGCTATGTCTCGTAATGACGACGAAATGAAATTTTCAAATGCAACTTGTTGAATATGCATGACGCTGAAATTTGCTTTGCAGAAGTTGGTTGCGATGTCTTGCTTATTGTTGCTGAGAGAACAGGATAGTGTTTCTGCTACAATATTTTGTGTACCGGGAATGTGGGCAATTGTAAAAATTAAATTCCTGTAAATAAAGTTTCCATTTGCTTAATCTGTCGTGTGTAAATTTAGCGGAAAGTAAAAACTGTATAGCTCTATGATCTGTGTAAACGGTCGTATGTCTTCCATAAAGAAAATGCCGAAATCTCGTAAATGCCCATACAACACATAATGTTTCAAGTTCTGTGACAGAATAACTCCGTTCAGCAGGTGACGGAATGCGACTCGCAAAGGCGATGTTTTTAATTACTGTAGTACCATCTTCTTCAATTTCCTGAAAAATGTGTACGCCTAAAGCGGTGTTAGAACTGTCGGTGGCAATGGAAAAATTTCTAGTAAGATTTGGATGTGATAAAAGTGGTACGTTCAACAAAGCTTCTTTCAGATTCACAAATTCAGAATGTTCTTGGCTATCCCAGGACCAAATAGTGTTTTTACCCGTCAATTGACATAATCTACCTGTGTCTAAAGCAGAGTAATGAATAAATTTACGAAAAAAGTTAATTAAACCCAAAAAGCTGCGTAGTTGTTTCTTCGTCGTAGGAACAGTAATGTCACGTAAAGCTTGAAGTTTTTCCGGGCCAGGCGCAATGCCTTCTGCTGAAATTACATGTCCCAGAAATTTTATAGAAGTTTTGCCAAAGTGCGATTTGCTAAGATTAACTGTGAGTCCTTGTGCACGAAAAGTTCGTAATAGTTGTTCAAGAATCAGATTGTGTTCAGACCAGTTAGCTTCTGCAATAAGAATGTCGTGTACATACGTTGTGATTCTGTCTTTAAGTTCTGTCGGAAGTATAATATTCAAACCGCGAATAAATGCTGCTGAAGAAATAGTTAAACCGAACGGTAATTTACAAAATTGATAACAGTCACCAAAACAGAGAAAAGCCGTGTACTTTCTGCAGTCCGGATGGAGCTGAATTTGCCAAAATCTCGATTTCAATTCTAATGTGGAATAAATAGCAGTACCATGAAATTTCTGTAGAAGTTCTTCTAGTGTCTGTGGGCGATCTGTTTCATTAATAATAATGTCATTGATGTGACGCGAATCAAGTACGAGGCGAAGTGAACCATCCTTTTTCTTAACAATATGGAGTGGGTTTATGTACGGACTAACTGCCGGTTCAATAATTCCTTGGTCAAGCATAGCTTGCAATTCTTTCTTAACTTGTTCTCTGTGAACATACGGAATGGGATAATGTTTGGCTTTAAACGTGTCGTGCTGTTTAACTTGAAATTCATACATAAAACCGGACATAGTACCAGGGACGTTGTCAAAAACTGGAGCTTGCTGTAAAAGAATTTTGCGTAGTTGCGTGCGTTCGTCGTCTGTATTTGCACTGCTCTGTTTAAATTTATCAGAAATAATTTGCATAACGTCATAGTCGGCTTCGTATGGAGTACTATAGTTGTGTACTTATGTATCTGTGAACAATGTGGAATGACAGTCTATGTTACGTGATGCGGAAATGACCTCTGTACGATTAATTGTTTGTTCTTCTGCAGATAAAGAGTGCTGAAATTCTAAAGCCAGTTGTACATTTTCATCCTTTTACATTAAATAGGAGTTTTGAAAGTCAATAATTGCGTCATGTTGTACCAGAAAATTCGTACCTAAAATAACGTCTGTTGTCAATAAGGGAACAATCCAAAAATTTGAGTGAAATGTATGACATGCAATACAAAATGATAAATGTGTCTGTAATTTTACATCTACTCCTTTACCAGATACTGCTCCTTTTACTTTAGTTTTGCCTAATGGTAATGTAGGATAGGTATTCTCTTTGTTACATTCGTTGAAAGTTTCCTCATTTATAACTGACATAGGTGATCCAGAATCGATTACTGCTGAAAATTTGGATGATCCAATTTTTACTTCAATGACAGGGTGAGAAATGGTTGTTTGAATAACTGGTCTTTCCTGCAAAAGAGTGTCTCGGATGTCGTCAAAAGTAATAACATTTCCGTGAACAAAATTCTCTGTGTCAAAAGTATTGCTTGCGTTGCTGGAAGATGCAACCTGTACTGTATCTAGTCAAATTCTATCCGACGTGCTATTATTTGCGGGAGGATGCTGTGGCGTGTCGACTATTTGTACTGTTCTGTTATTTCGTCCAGACGTATTACGTTCGGAATGATATCTACTGTCTGGTTCATTCATGATAATCTGTTGTTGCGGATGATTCTGCTGCAGGTAAGACCGACTGTTATTAAACGTACGCTGAAAATTGTGCTCATTACTTTTACGTCTGTCATGATAATCATTGTTATACGGCGCGTTGCGATACGAGTTGAAATGACGACGCTATACGTGTAGGCGGCGAAACATTAAAGCTTGGTTGACCTTGCAGATTACATTGGTGGTTAGGTATGCTAACCGGCTGGTTTTGTTGCTGTTGTGGGGAAAAATCTCTATTGTTACCAAAATGCATTTGCTGTTGCTGATAATTTTACACATACTGATGATTAAATTTTTGTCTGGTATTAAAGTTCTCGTGGTTGTCATTTCTGGAGCGTCTAATAAAAACTGTCACTTTCGGTAAAACTCGTCATATCAGATTTCTTTACACGTTTCTAATCCTAGATAGATCGATAGTTGAAGAGCTGTTTTGATAGATATAAAGGATAGTAAAAGAGAAGGCAGCAGTGCAGAAAACTAAAGATGAAGTAGCACTACTACGCCTCGGGGCCCTGTGCACGCTACGGAACATATTCATCGAAGTGTAATGAATCCCCTGAAGTCCATTACGTGCTGCAAATAAATTTTAGTTTCTGCGTTACAGGCAATGGCGGTGAAAATTCAAAAACAAATTGTTGTATCCAGTCCAATTCTAGTTTCTGCGTTACAGGCGAAGCTGATAAAAATACGAAAGCAAATTGTCGTATCCAGTCCAAAGCGTGAATCTGTGTTCTGTCATTATTAAGTACCTTAGATTTTTTTACAGATAGAAAGTGCTTGTAATCAAAATTTTCGTCTCTGAATGTCTGAACAGGTTCATGATTGTATGATAATCTGTTTGTCTGTGTCTGTTCGGATTCTAAGTCGCGTGGTCTCTGTAAATTACTTAGGTTATACTGGCTGTGTGAGTGTGACAAATGTTCGGAACGTGGCGTATCTGTGATGTGTTAGTGACTGAAACATTTTTCATTTCTGTCACTTTAAAACGTT
The DNA here is from genome assembly GCF_023898315.1 of Schistocerca nitens. NCBI lineage: Eukaryota > Metazoa > Arthropoda > Insecta > Orthoptera > Acrididae > Schistocerca > Schistocerca nitens. Next base: position 846,250,034 of record NC_064617.1, read on the forward strand.
CGTCAATTTGGCTGATCTGTTGTTCAAATTTCTTATCGACTTCCGTATCCAGAGTGCGTGAAACTTCTGCTGACATTAATTTAAACTCGTCGCGTATCTGTGTTGCGTTTTGTGAACATTGTTCAGTGACTGCATTACTTTCACCTCTAAGTAATTTCGTTGTGGTTACACGTGTACTACTTAATTCTTGTGCAACAGATCCTATTTCTTCACTACTGTTCCTAGCGCAAGCCTCAATTTCCTCACGTAATTGTTCTTTAGTATCATGACATTGCGTGGCAACGGCTGTAATCTGTTCACTAAGTTGTTTATTCTGTTCGTTAAGGTTATCGTGTTTTTCATTCGACAGTTTGAAACTTTCATTAAGTCGTTTGCACGATTCAGTAAGTTGTTTGAAATGGTTGTCGTGTTTTTCATTAAATTGTTTGTGCTGATTGTCTATTTTTTCATTAAGTTGTTTGAAATTGTTGTTTAGTTTTTCATTGTGTTCATTAATTTGTAGCAATAATGCCACAATTTGATCCAAGCCAAAATTAGCGACTCTTTTCTCTGAGCTGTGTGGTGGTGTATCTGCATTTGTCACGCTTTGTGCAACCACTAGGTCATTCTCTGATTCACAAAAAGGTTTGCCAATCGGATGTGCACTGTTGGTCACTATCTCGGAATCAAATAAACTTGACGTGTTCTGACTACACTGTTCATTTTCGTTAGAAACATTTATCTGTTCGTTACGTAAATTTTGCAAACTGGGCAGCGTTCATTGTAACGGAACGTGCCACGTCATCATTTGTCGCATTTACTGTGGACATAACTGGATTTGTTTGCTCATCATTAGGATCAAAATCAATATTAGTGGTCGGCACGCACTGATTGTCTGTAATTAGGGGATTATCACTATTAGACTGAGTGTCGCTAGTATTATCTGTCAAACTATTCGAGTCGGCTATTTCACTCATTGCACATCGCGATGTACTTTTAACAGTTTTACGCGGCATTTTACACAAATCAAAATTAAGCACAAAAATGAAACAAAGACAAAGCAAAAATGGAACAAACACAATTACAACAAAGAGCAATAAGTTGCCGATGATCTGTGAAAGAAAGAGTAACAAATTAGTAAATGCGTTGCGCCAGATGCAAACTACATTTAAGTAAATAAGAGCAGATATATGACTACTTCTCAGAGATTCACAAAGAATATGATCCTGGCCGGTTGTCGCCAAGTGTAACCTCCCCACAAAATTGAATAAATAATAATAATGAGTATGATTCTGATTTTAGTGTAACCTCCCCACAAAAAATTTAAATAAATAATAATAATGAATATGATTCTAATTTTTGTGTAACCTCGGAACAAAATTGGTTCCCATTTATAACCTCCCTACAGAAATGCATTCACATTTAATGTACCCACAAAATTCTTTTCTCATTTAATGTAAGCTCGAAACAGAAAAATTCTTAAACCTCGTAATAAAAAATAAATTCAGTAACCTGGTAAATTTTGGACGACAGCAGTGCTGCGTCATGGCCCTGTAAGATCATTCTGAATAAAAAAGCAAAAAATTCTTACCTCAATAAATTCGCCAAAAATCTGCTCTTACAATAAAATTTTTCCGGCACAGCTCTGTGCAATGCTGCCCGATAGATTTGTCATTTATGAAAAGAAGCAACTGATTTTTCTTTTGCAACAATCGGAATGATCATGGATTGGAGAAATTAGTAAATTCTTTAAATTGAAATGAATGCTTGTAAAAAAATTACTTTATATGACAAAGATTATTATTAGGACATTTTTAAAACATTTACATCGGAGTTCACATAACATTACTAGATATGCACGAGGCTGCTTTTTACCTTATGCAATAATACTCAGGCTCCGGCATCGCTGCACCGCGACCGGGCCAGACAACACGATACACTATACCAGACCAGAGCAAACTCCAGACAAGCGCAGACTAGCGCAGACTAGCAGCAACTTACTGCTACAGCTACACAGTTCGTACTTCAGTCAACACTGCTCTCTGGTCAGCGATTCTCTTATACCTTGCATATCGCAGGCAGTGCATGAGCAATACATCGAAATTACATCTGCTTGGACCCCTTACATAAAATTACGTCTGCTTTACATCTGCTGGGACCTCTTACATAAAATTACATCTGCTCGGACCTCTTACAACAGATACAGGTTTATGGGTCACTTGTGTACCACAGGATCTTATAAATAAGTCTGTTTGGTATACTCATTCGAGTAGATCCTAAGAAATGTTTTTTTTAATTAAAGGTGTCTTGTCACATTGCAAATATGGAGCGAACAATCAGACAGGTTCTGGCTAAATGTAAGAAATGCCGGAGAGCAAAACATGTAACTTTTCAAACGAGACCATCAATGTTCCCTACCATTCCGAAGAATCTATGTAAACCAGTGTGATTCGTCGAGAACAACACAGAAATTAAACAAATTTTGTACAGCTTAACACCAATGTGCTCTGTCATAGAGTGAGGGTCTACTACTAACACCAGTAATTTATTCTAGTGACGCTAACGCGCTCACATGGTGGTTCTGCTGATGTCTGACTAATGCGAAAAGGAGTGCAACGTCAGATCATGCGTGAATTAAACGGCAAAAGGTCATACTAAGATAGCCCCCCCCCCCTCGATTGGAAACACCCTTGGTGCTACCTGCGCACCCTGAAATTGTACCTGTGCAGAGACTTCGACACCTATTCACCTCGGTGGCGCTCTGTTGCAGCTGTAGCACCTGAAAACAAAGCGAGGGAGGTAGCGCAGTGACTAGCACAGTGGACTCTCATTCGGTGGGACGAAGGTTCAGACTCGCGTCCGGCAATCCTGATTTAGGTTTTCCATGATATCCCAAAATTGCTTGTGGCAAATGCCGGGATGGTTCCTTTGAAAGGGCACGGCCGAATTCCTTCTTCATCCTTCCCTAATCCGATGGGACCGATGATCTCGCTGTTTGGTCCCCTTCTCCAAATCAACCAACATGAAATCAGGCATGCGGGATCTTAGTGGTGTGTGAGGGGTTGCCTGCACTCAGACACTAGAGCATCGTTGGAGCGCCACTCAGGTGAATGAGTGTCTAGGTTTCTGTACAGCTAGTTTTCTTAAACAGTGCAATGAAGATGTGCAGGTGGCACCGGGTTTTTTGCTGAACTCAGGTATGTTAGAGAGAACCTTTGCGGTTTTATTCAAACATGTGTCAATTTTGCACTCCCACACCATTGACCGGGTGGAAAAGGAAGAGCTGAAAAACCAGAAACACCCTTTACTACAGCGGATCACCATCAAATATACTGCAGTCTTTAGTGAACCATATCTGTGCTGTCCCTACATTATATCTAACATCATATATCCATCTTCAGTTAGGTCTTGAACTCATCTCTCTTATATTATGAATCCAGAAAAGAGCTTCATTCATCCATCCAGTATCTGTTCTCCTGCTTGCATGTCCCTGTATTTCCTTTATGTTCCAATCATAACTGTGTAATCCACTCCAGCTTGTTTCCTCGTCCATTCCCGGCCGCTCTTAGTAATTCCCAACTGTTATCTCTCTATTTACTCGCTGGTATTGAACAGTCCCTTTTCTCTGCCTCGTGATGGCTGGATGTTATGTGCTGTCCTTAGGTTAGTTAGGTTTAAGTAGTTCTAAGTTCTAGGGGACTGATGACCATAGATGTTAAGTCCCATAGTGCTCAGAGCCATTTTTGAACAGTCCCTGGTTCTTCCTTTCTTTGTTCTAGAGGAAACATTGCCGTCGCTCTACTCTCCAACGGGCTCAGATCAAGTTTAGTAGGGTTGCAGCTCTAGAATATGCTTGCAGAAGGGTGAAATCCTCTCGGGGTTGTCATTCCCATCGCACTGAGAACTGTGGTTTTCGGTAGCGAAATCAGTGCCTCAGAGAAGGGGTGGTTCCGTTAATCCCCTTTATACCATCTCCTAAGGCTTCCTCGTGTCGATTGTGAGCGACGGTGTAGCTGAAATGTTTGTCTGCGGCCCCCCAAAAGAAAAATGAGTGGCTTAAACGCAGGGCGTTGCGGTTCTAATCTCCAAAAAGAGGTGAATTGTAGGTAAGAGGGAGTGTGACAGCCGGCCACTGGTGGCCGAGCGTTTCTAGGCGCTACAGTCTGGAACCGCGCGACCGCTACGGTCGCAGGTTCGAATCCTGCCACGGGCATGGATGTGTGTGTTGTCCTTAGTTAGGTTTAAGTAGTTCTAAGTTCTAGGGGACGTATGACCTCAGCAGTTGAGTCCCTTAGTGCTCAGAGCCATTTGAACCTTCCCATCATGTGACACGTTCACGATGACGCTGGGAAAAATTGTAGCGAAATTTGGTGCCACTGTGACATCATTAAGCCACCTTACAGCTCACATGAATTTCTGAGCTGTCACCTTTTTTTCGCATGTGTGCTGTTTGGAGTGTCGCCGAGCCAGAGGCTGACGTCGCAAGGAACCACGATCTTGCACCAGTAGAGACTAAGATTGTTGACACCTTTTAACTAAATTTCAAACTAATGCGTCGTAGTGGGAGACGTTTACGGGGTCTCAAAAAAGTGATTCTTTAATAATGTGTTGCACTGTGAGTTTATGCAGGGTGTTAGGAGCGTAAGTGCTGATATTGTTATCTTTGGTTCCTTAATATGAACCGACTTCAGTGTGTGCGTTGCTTCTTCTCTGTGGCTGTCTTCCTGCAAACACGTCACATAATTTGCTACCTGATGTTTTGTGCCTGGTAGTAACCGGACCACTAATAATGGAAACTCCCCTTCGCACTCCCCTCCTCTCCCCCCCCCCCCCCCTCAGATTTAGTGGCAAGAAGGCCGAGTGGACAGCCCATCGGAAGCTGAACACAGATCAAGCATGAAAACAGGAAGAAGGTGTACTGAACTGCGATAAAAGGCAAAGTAGAAACAGTGAACGGTCCAAGCTTAACAAGTGGAACATTGAGCGACGCAAGGAAGTGACAGCGTCGTGGGGTAGTGGTCACGATGCTGCATTGCAAAGCGAGCGAAGCGTGTTCAAAGCTCGTTTGTGCCCGTCTCTAGTGTTTTATTTTATATTTTTTCATTGTTCGCTGCGTTCAAATTTGTGTTTGTGTCGTGATATAACGTCCGTTGGCAACGGCGAGATGCAAGGAAGGGACCTAAATGATTCTATTAGCAGCCGAAGGGAAGTGGCTTTCGAATGGGAAACCTAAACCTTTGATGACAAGGCGACAAGTCAACAAAATCCCCCACCGGAAAATACGCCTGGCGTGTCATATACGGCAGTAGTTGCAGTGGGTGTGTCATATGACAGGACCTGATTTGTACGCCTGGTGAGTGAGATGAGATATGCGTCCTTGCCCGATTTAGTATGAATGTGAATGTGATGACTCCCAAGGAAATGACGACAACATAATAGTTTGTAGCATAAGTTGCAACAAATGAACGCAACAGTTTTACAACCACACAGTTTTTCTGGTCTCTGTCAAAACACTTGTTTTTAACGTTTTTCTAGTTGCTTTCTGTTTTGGAAGTTTCGACTCTCGAACTCCTTTGTTGTAACATAGTTCAAATTCATTTATTTGTTGTTTTCATTTCTGTGAAACGCCTATGTAGTATCTCGCCTGCTCTCACTATTAATCACATTTACTTGCTACGTAATGTATTTTTACCATGTTACTTATATTCTATAAGCAATGTGTAGCATGACAACTTCCAAGAATACAGAAAGAGAACAAATATTTCAATGTCCGGACGGACAGTTCATTAAGTTGTGCAAAACAAAAGGAAAAGTAGATGGCAGCAGAGGGTATAGAACCCGGGTTGCCTGCTTCGCAGTCCAACACCATAACCACTTTTATGATCTTCGAAAAGTAAAATAAAATAAAATAAAAACGGGTGGACGCGAACACGCGACTATAAGCTTAGAGTGCGCTGCACCTTTTTACCCTCCAAAGCACTTATTTAAGGCAATCAGTTAAAATAAAACAAAAGAAGTCATTTAGACAAAAACAAAATCAGAAAAACGTGTGTGAAGGAATATGGCGTTAATATTAACGTACCGACACCTTCTTTCCTCCGTCACTTCTATATCGGGGAACATCTAAATCCGAACAAGAGTGTCCACTAGAAAAGGGGGTTGTCAAGTCATCCAACTCGTTGTCGATTAAAAACAACATACAGCAAATTAGAAAAAAGCTCACGATGACGGGGCATCCTGAGCCACGTCCAATGGGCTGTGGCCACATATTGGGAAAAGGCACTCGGATCTGCGTCATATCCACTCACCATCACGTAGTGGACATAATGTCCAACAAGCCACATGACGGCATTGTTCTTCGATCGGGGAAAGGAGGTTGAATCGGGACGCACTAGAATCTCCCCCGAGATAGCCGCCTCCGACGTCCTGAGGAGAAAAGCCAGTTGTCGGCGAAGCCATTTCCAATGGCCATGACCACAGGAGATCAACCGATGATATAATGTATCAGTTTCATGGCAACGATTGCAACGATCCGTCACATTGAGACCAATACGAAAAAGTCGCACGTTGGTAGGTACAATATCATGAACAACTTGGTACAACGAGGACGCCACTTTCGTTGGAAAAATCGGGTGGCTAACGTTAGACCAAACAATCTTCCAATTCGTTTCTGGCGACAGTGCTTCCACAGAGGGAATATTATGAGGAATTGGCCAGCGGCTTAACAGCATTTTTAGGGAGAGATTCGCTTGGGAAAGGATATTTACTCCTAAATAACTGACTTCAATAAAAAATTCCTTAACATGCCGTAGTTTATAACCAATCCTACCAATATCTACTGGAGGTGTTAAACTCGCCGGTCGGATACATTCATGAAGGCCAAAACCTCCCAGCAGACGGGGGCGTACCATGACTCCATAACGCACGCGAAATATAGAGTTGCGCTAGATAAACCTGCCAGTTAAACTTTACAACTTGTGGTATATCATCGCAGGAAGTGGCAAGATTTGGCAATAAAATAAGCTTTACTTAATACATACGTTTCCATGGCCCGGACCTTATAAAGAAGTGAGAGGGAGCGACGCTCTTGTTCAATGATGGGCCCCTGAATCTTATCCGTGACGACTTCCAGTTTATCGTAGCCATCTTTAGCGGACAACTGTTAATTATAATACCTAACGATCGATATCGGGTGACCTTCAGAGCCCATGGAATTTCAACAGCGTAAAATCCTCGCAGACTGAGTAAGCTACATTTCTGGTCATTAATCCGCGCTCCCGTAAGATGACAAAAGGCATCCAAAACTTCCTTCAGCAGTGGTATATCATCATGGGTACGAAGAAGAACCATAACGCCATCAGCATATGCACGAACGGTAAACCTTTCTCCCAACAGCGACCAGCCACCAAAACGAGCAGCTATAGATCGTAATAAGGGTTCCAGAAACAGCACGTAGAGGGACATAGATAATGGAATCCCTTGAAGGACGCCACGACATACCGCGATGGAGAAGTAAGACGGCCATTTACGCCAAATGACGCCCGAATACCAGTAATTAGAGAGCTAAACAGCCGTCGTGCAACATCGTTAAAACCAACAGTCGTCAACACTCGCATAAGGAATCCATGATTAACGCGGTCGAACGCTTGGTGAAAATCAATGAACAGCAAAGCGCTTGGCACGAGAGTGGTGGAAGCAATCGAAATTAAATCACGACTTTGAGCATCGGGAGTCAGGAGAGAAAGACCCGGAAGACAACTTTGATGGCTCGCGATGATGGTAGCCAACAATACCGATAGTCGGCTATTTACCGCTCGCGCCACTATTTTATAATCATAGTTGAAGAGGGTTATCGGGCGGACCTGATCCACATGCAAACGTCCCGGATTTTTGGGGATCAGGCTAATTTTAGCAACCTTAAAGCTCGGTGGGAAAAGGCCTCCGTGCAATACTTCATTCACCACGGAAGTTATCGTATCTCCTGTCAGGGGCCAAAATGGAATATAAAATTCTTGGGGAAAGCCATCGGGGCCAGGCGATTTGTGGGAGAGAGAACGAGCCGCAATATCAAGTATGTCATCACAATGGAATACAGAGAAAAACTATTCCTGAAGAGCTGGCGTAACAACACTATCAAGGAGGGAGGTAAAATCAACAGAGGGTGGACCGTCTGAATTCACTTCAGTATAAAGTTCGGAAAAGTACTGATAAAGTTCACGCATGATATCAGATTGGGACGACCACTCACGCCCATCTAGAGAGCGAATGGTAGAAAGACACGTCCTTTGCGATCGCTTGTGAAGCCGGAGAAGGTGATAGAGAGAGGCCAACTCATCCTGTACGATTGAACGAGGCTGGCAACGCAATTGGGAACCATCCATCTGCCGACGTTTGAGTTGTAGAAGTTTCGCCTTCACACGGTCGACGTCGACAACACTCAAGGGGGTATCACGAGCATTATCGTAAAGATCGTGAAGGACAGCCCAATAAAATTCCCTCGTTCGCCTTATTTCATCCGCTTTTTCAGCGCTAAAATGCTTAATCCGGGGGTTAGCAAACATAACCCACCATTCTAGATGTGAGGAATAATGCGCCTGGGACTGGGTTGTCCGCCGCCATACGTCTGCGATGATGCCTGCCAGAGAGGGGTCCATGAGATGTAGAGTGTATAGCTTCCATAAGAGGGCGCGAAAGATGGACCCGCTGCGGGACGTGGTTAAAAGTGATTGAAACAGTACAGTGATGAGTGAAACTGGCAGGAATTACATCGGTCGATAGAAGCTGACAACATATGGGGGCAGATAAATGAAAGCCGTCCAATCGGCAACTTGAAGTTGCGGTAAAAAACGCAAACGGCACCAATGTAGGATATCTGCAAACCCAAGCATCTTGGAGATGTAAGGATGTCATCTTATCATTAATTTCATGACAATATGTATAAGTGGGGGTCTGATCTACACGACATAAGGCACAGTTAAAATCACCCCCCAACAATACCTTGCGCGGGTTCCGTCGGAGTAAATAAACAACTTCTTCCTTACAAAACCGAGCGCGATCGGATGAACGACCGGATCCAGACGGAGCGTAAAGAAAAATTAAGGTGAGGTCATAAAAACTACAACCTATACCGCGACCATCGTCTAGCGTTTCGAAGTCTGTCAGCGGGATTGCCGGCCGTTGTGGCCGAGCGGTTCTAGGCGCATCACTTCGTAACCGCGCTGCTGCTACGGTCGCAGGTTCGAATCCTGCCTCGGGCATGGATGTGTGTGATGTCCTTAGGTTAGTCACGTTTAAGTAGTTCTAAGTCTACGGGACTGATGACCTCAGATGTTAAGTCCGTGCTTAGAGCCATTTGAACCATTTTCAGCGGGATTCCATCTCGATAGAGCAAGGCCAGAGTGGTAGAATTTTCAGGCGCGACATTGAAAAACAGAGTATCCAGGAAGACAAAACACATCAAATAATACCTCTTGTAAACACACGATATCAGCGTGGGAATCGTAAATAAACTGGCGTAACGCAGCAAGCCGCAATTTGGAACATGTCCTATTAACATTGAGGGTTAGAAATGTATATGCCTGCATCCGTAAGGTCAATGAAGCAACACTAAGGAGAAAGCACTCATCACGTCCTTCACTTCTCAACATCCGCAGGCGGGGGAGAGAAGGTACATTTCTAATCCTCCCCACCGGATGCCGAGGTATCCTCGTTTTTCTTTTTAAGACGCACCGCTGCACGTGCAGGTTGAAAACGCTATTTCACAACACTCCGTGAAAACATACGCTCTTGATGTGGAAGGGTTGGGGGCACGCCAAGCTCCGATTTGATAGGGGAGCCAACGCCACTGCACTCATTGTAAATCGGGGAGTACAACTCAGAAGAGACAGGTAATGCAGTGCCGGTGTCCGATTGCATCACCTGGTCATCAGGATGAGAACCTGTAGAATCCTGTTGCCCCACCGTCTCAGCGTGGAGGAGGTGTGGTATTTCACTGGAACACTTTAAATAAGGGCTAGCAGGCAACGTCTCTGCGGGAACATCTGAACTCACGGGAACCGTCGCGTCTGCAGGTGAAATTGGGAACACAAGTACAACACACATTTCAACATCAACAGAAGCAGCTACACCATCTCTGGTAATACTGGAATCACAATTAACGTCAGTAGACAACTCATTACCGCTAGAAGGTGCACCATCTGTCAACGCCGCATCGGAAGAGCGAGACAGGAGTGGGGCGTCCTCGAAATCTGTACCGTCCTCAGTCCGCCGACGTTTGACTTGCACTGCAGGAGCCGTCGTCCCCTCATGGACAGAGGCCGCACCGGGACGCGCCGGTAGCGGTCGAAATTCGCGAGGAGGAGGGGGCTACGTTGCCCTTACATCGCTTAAAGCTGGAGACTGACTGACAGCCGACTGCGGTGACACTATGTCTGCTAACGTTAAAGGAAGATGTTTTCGATAAGACGACGTCAGAACAGTAGGACGGCGCGGACAATCAGACCTGAGATAACCGCTTTCGTTACAGAGAAAACATGTTCCTTCTTGCCCTGCATACATAACATGGATTCGGTAACCACAAACCGTTCAATGGGAAGGAATATTCTTTTTAACGCACATGTTCACAGTCCGGATACCATTATAACTCTGGAAGCGACGATGTGTTGACCAGCGTTCCCATTCGATATGCCGTATTACTCCAAACGGAAGCAACGCTATTTTATGAAATGAATCGTCCACTTCAGGAGGAAGGTTATAAATTCTAACCGGAGTGTACTGGAGTGCCTCATTTTCAAGGAGGACTTGGTTAACAGAACCATCTCGATGGGTAAACAACATTTAGAACCAAGAGGAGTGCGCCGTGCTTGGTTCGCGCTCGTTGACATCTCTTATTTTACATCCGGTTTCTTTGGGTGTTGCCGCCTCGTTATGTTAGTTTCAATATCTGCTGTCACTGAGTTGCTGCTCTGTCTGCCCGTCAGCGGTAGCAGCGGCGCCTATCGATATAGCTCTCACGTGTTATCTTTGCTACACTGCTATAACTTCCTGGTAGTCGTCTGTCACGGAGTTAGTTGGAACCTGCCTGGAGGGAAGTTCGGACCTGCCAGTCGTGTAGTTGGAACGGAGCGCTAGTTCAGTCGGGCTGGAGCAGCAGTGAGGCCTGGATGTCCATGGCTCGCCCGACCGCTGCTGTCACGCATCACTTGAGCCGGGGACGGTCTTAGAGGATCGTCGGTCGGTCGTCCTACTGGACGACGTGAATTCGCTCGCCGATCGCTTATGGGTTGGCTGTGTGTGTCGACTCCCGATTTGCCTTCGTGATTGCACAGCCACTGCTGAGTGTTGCTCGAGTCTTCGTGTAAGTGTTTGTCAAAGTGTGTGTGTAGTTGTTGTCATTTCAACTGACAACTTGTTTTAAATGTTGTTGGCGTACTGGCAGTGAGTCGGTCAGTTGGAGCGGATCAGCAAGCAAGTCTCTGCACGGCGCAGTCGACCGGGCCCGCCGGCGGTCTCTACGCAGTGTCAGAGCGTGTGCGGGCTGTTCCGAGTGCTACGAGGTTCGTGGCTCACCGACCCAGGACGTGAAAGTTGAGTGGGGATTTTACTACCGAAGCCACGTCTGTTCACGTTGTCCCCTTGGTTGGTGGTTCGCTGTTGGCGGTATTCTTGGGAGCAACAGCGAATGTTCGAGTTGGTGAAGATTTAGCCGCCTTGTGGTGGAATTAACTATATTTGTCGATTTGAAATTCAAGTGCACCAACGGAATTTTCTGCCTTGTGGCCGTCAGTGTTCCGGTTACCTGTCCTGGTCGCTGACGTAAATTCAGGCAGTGTCCTTTCCTCGCCTGTTGTCACTGTCCAGCATGGTGTGTATTTTTGACAGCTTAATGTATTTTTGGTTGTGGGCGGCTATGCCTGTAACGTTTTGGCTTTGGAATTGTCATATACTGGTCGGTGGTTAGCAAGTCGTCTTGTCAGTGGGTCCCTGATTGTCTCTTGATTGTGTTGCTGGCGGATCGAGTATAGTCGGGGCGACTTCTTGTCCCACCTAAGCAAATGTTAAGATTTCAAGGGCAGACCAATCCTCCTGGAAAATTCTGAGCACCGTTGCCTATACTGCCTTTCTTGCTGGCGTTTAATTGTGTGTTTTTAATGGTTCACAACCGATGGTTTGAATGTGTATGCTTGTAATTGTGTTTTTAAAATAAAAAGCTTTTTGCCTGTTCGAAAATTATGGTATTGTTTTTTAAAGGAATCGGCTCAACGGCCTTCAGTCGCTTTAAGTTTTAAGGATCTTACTTATCAAGTATTACCTTTCCGAAGACAAACCTATGAGCTTTTCGCCTGTTGAAAATTTATTGTGCTTGCATTGTTCTTAAAATGATGGGCCTTCAGCCGCTTTAAAATTTTGGATTCTTACTTATCAGGCCTTACATCACTTTTGCTTAAATACTATTTAAGGTTAAAAGCTTTGGGCCTTCTGCCTTGGACAATTGGTTACAGTTTTTTTAAAGAAATTCCTTCAGCCGATTGAAGTAAGCTTTCTTATTGGTCATAAAGATGGAGCCTTCTGCCGACTGAAAGGTTATTGTAGTTCTTGTTTTAAATTTATGGGCCTTCAGCCGCTTTTAAAAACTTAATGTATCTGACTAGTCAAGTCTTACATCGCTTGGCCTTAAGTACTATTTAAGGTTAAAGCCTAGAGCCTTCTGTCTCAAAATAAAGGAAGAAAAAAAAAATTCCTGTCGATAGTCAAGCTTAGAAGATCCGTTGTAATATCTGGAGAACTAAATAATGTGTTATGTTAGGAGTGTAACTGACAGCCACTCATTCTGGTCCCCTTCCACAACTCCAAGTACTCGTCCTGTCCTGCGAGTTTAGCAGGGCGTCTCACTTAGAGAGGAGCCGTTGTACTTGAACGGGATCACAAAAGCCGGCCGCTTGTGGCCGAGCAGCTGTAGGCGCTTCAGTCCGGAACCGTGCTGCTGCTACGGTCGCACGTTCGAATCCTGCCTCGGGCATGGATGTGTGTGATGTCCTTAGGTTAGTTAGATTTAAGTAGTTCTAAGTCTAGGTGACTGATGACCTCAGATGTTAAGTCCCATAGTGCTCAGAGCCTTCACAAAGAATGCATACAAATCAGAATCAAAATAAGCAGTACCTACCTGATGAGGTGTAACATGGATAACATCAGCCAACCAATCTTGATTTTCTAAAGAGCCAGGTTGAACACGAAGCGTACTCTTGTCTAAATTGAAACGAACAGTAGCTCGACGAGGAACAGGTTGAGGAGACTCGACAGACACCATGGAGCGGGCAGAAAACATCGCTGCCAAGAGGAAAACGACAACAAACTCCGCTACACAAGTACGATGTGACTCCGGTCGATACACCAACAAGACTGAGTAGCTTCGACACAAACGGCGCTGCTGCACAGGCGGAAGTTAACTACGACCTGCTCGTTCGACGCGCATGGTGACACTGTTACCACTGAATCACAAAGTCATGACCCTAATACTTCCCTCAACGTTGCATATTACAGTTGGGCAGTTCAGTGTTTCTATTTTGCTTGTTTTCCTCCTTTTTTCATGCTTGGTCTGTGTTCAGTTTCTAATGGGCTACCCACTGGGCCATCTTACCACTAAATCTGAGGAGGAGGGGGGGGAGGGGTGCGTGCGTTGAGAAGGTTGGCTTGCGACTAGATTACGCCTGTCGGTATAGGATAACTGTTTTTCGACCACGCATCCACACTTCAACTCCTCTCCTGTTGCCCAATAAAAATAAGTTATGTCTTGCTGTTGCCGCGTGTACTTGGAGGTAGTAACAAGATTGAAAACATACTACTCCTAATAGTTACAATTCTTAGTCTTCAAATGAAGTAAATACTAATGTAATGTTGTTCATTACACTACGCTTAGCCAGCAATAAAATTATCTACACTTACATCCCTAAAATCCTTTATTTAATTCGCATACTAATATTAGTTTACAATGTAAAACTGCTAGAAACTGAAGGGATTTTATTTTGTTGTATTTACCGCTTTTTTATCTAACTCATTTCGTCAATCTTAAAACAATTTGTAGATTTTTTAATTAAAAAATTTTAGTAACATTTTATTGTAATAATATTCTGCAAGAGAAGGGAGTTTGGATGTTAATCTATAGGTAACGAGCTGTCACGTAACAATGGATGGACAGCAATTATGACAGGCTACGTTTTGACTGGTGCACTGGAATGTTTGAACAAGTTGTAGCTGCGGACATGTGGGTCGTTCACCAGTGTATTGTGGACTGAAAAATGGTAGAATGTAATTAAATGTTACAAGTCCTGTATAGCACTCTAGTAGCGTCTGAATGTTTACAGATAATTACCAAAAATGATTTATTACGCACAGTATATGTTAGCCTCTGAAAGGATTTTTAGTAATTTGACCGAGATTACCTAACGGATAATTTGGAATCGAACCTTAATTCCGCAAGAATAGGTGGAGGTAAATAACAGAACTAATTAATTTTTCATTGGGTAACAGTAAATGATTACTGTTAACTGGAATAGTAACACGGTCGCCAGCCTAGTTAGGCATAATAATGCAAAACCATTATTCATAAGGAATCTATTTTTACTATTGCAAAAACTGAACTTTCATTAAACACTGTTCTATGAAGTGCGATAACCGCACAAGAATGGACAAATTACACAGGTAGAAGCAGCAGTTGTCACCTTAGCATTTAAGCAGACACAGGACTTGCAAGTAAGCTCTTTCTCTTGTTTACCTCAATCATTACTTTAGTCTACAATTAATATGGCTCAAACCTGCCCTTCACTAACTACACAAGGACAGACAGCACATGATAATAGTCAGGTACAATAATCACACACATTCACTATACAAGGCAATAAAGAATACACAGTATACAACCCAATCTTTGTCACTCGTTGATTACTTCAAGAACCATTAGCTAGAAACCTACTAATCAGATTTATCTTTTTTATTATCTTGGAAAGGAAATATTGTCCCACCTACTATATCTTTCTTTGTAGTAGCAACCAAACTTTTTTCCCTCTCAACAGTAAGTATTCTTGTCATGTATAAACTATTTCATTACTAATTCTTGTGAAATATACTATTAAACTAGAACTGGACATGGGCTTATCCCTGTTTCAATAGTTGCCTCTCATGTAGTAAAGGTATAATAAAAAGTCACTTGCAATTGAATTTTTACACTCTATATAAAGCCAAACTGTTTTGTTTTCATGAATCAAAACAATTATAGTAACTTTTTATGAACAAAGGCTTAAGTGAGTACCTCAAACTGGGTTTCCAAGTTCTACTACACAAAGTACACAAAACTCTAGTATTTCTTCAGAATGCAATTAGTAAATTCGTTACCTAAGGATGTTTTCTCACAATAGTGTGAACTCTTAAAATATCCATTACCATGAAGCTGACTAAACACTCTTTTCTGGGAAAAACTGTGTACTAATTTTACTCACCTTATATGAATTTTGAAACAGTTAATTTCAGTAACCTTTTATAATATAATTTTAATGCATCAAACAAAAGATTCATAGTATCACTTCTGAAGTAAGTAGGTTTTCAAAGCAATTTTGATTCAGTAAAATTTAACATTCTCTTTTCCTAAACTGATTATTAGTTCATTTTCTAGCTCAGGTTTGAAACTTGCAAAGCAAGATAGTCAATGTTACAAGTATGAGAAATGAACAATTCTTGACCAGCACATTAAGTGTACTGGCAGAAAACTTTACCACACATCATAAAATTTGCACGGTATTTTTTTTTAATACTTTTATGCAAGAATCACTGTCGGAATTCATTAATAAATAGTGAGGATCCTTTGGATAAGTGCATAGGATACACATATGGGTGGAACAGAATTCTTTTAACTTTAAGATTATATTTCCACTGAACCAACTACAACATAACTGATTCACCCATGCTTACATAGCTGACCTTTTGTGAGTGTGACGAAGTGGTTGTTCAATCAATGTGGTGAGTATGTGGCAGCTAGGTGGTCTCTCCATTGGCACAGATAAGCTCTTTGTATTTCTTCTTAGCGTTAATAATAATAATTTCAGAGCTTTTTTCAAAACGAGAGCACCACTTTAGAGCGACATATTACATCCGAGGCCGTTCCATTCCACCGGTAACACAACAGGCCTCACTCGGCACCTGCGCTGTTTACACGTCGATGTCTCACTGCCGACTGACTACCGTGCTCTCTCGTTTGGCGGCCAGACGAACGCCACATCCACTTTTTCGTTCGTGCTATCCACATTTTGGCGCGCGATAATTCACTTCCGTTTTAGAGGGGAGTACATTTACTTTTCAGTTTATACAATGCAAGGTCCCTATATATGAACCGGTTTCAACATAATTACCAATAGACATAGTTTAAAAACTTTGTCATTTAAGCATATTAAGAAATCAGTACAATATTTATCTCACTGAAAGACAATCTCCTCCAAATCATACAAAGAACTTAACACACAAAGAGCAACCATATTACAAATATTATCGTTTCTCCAAAGTAGACCAAAGATATTACATGGGAAAGAATATACACTTTACATTATTCACGATAAATCTGTACAAATTATTTACAATATTAAACATTAGTGATACACCTGGACTAATCTTCCACGTGATAGTTAAAACCTGCTAAATGTACTAGTGCAGAGACACGTCTATTTCTTGGGCAGTTTACGAAGCACAACGAGAACTGCTGAGCAAAAGTTCCATTACGTCGATGTCCGTCTTGTCGTGAAGTAAGATATCGTGGCGCAGTAGGAAAAGAAAAGGACAAGCTGACTGAGTGAACCAAGTCCAGTACTGTTCTCGTTCTCCGAACTGCATACCAAACTGCCTTTTACAGTGATCTAATGTCTCGTGGAGGAATACAAAGGCACTTACTGTATACGTATAATTTTGCCGAGTCAGCTGATTTCAATAGTGAGCACAAATATTCCGACTGTGTACCATAGAAAAAACTACAAAGCTCGAATAGTGATTACCGGTGTTTATTACCTGCAGTGTCGTCGGCAAAGATTACGTCGTTCAGTACAGATTACAATTGCTCTATGACGTCGACCGCCAACAAAGAGATGATACGGGTCTTTTACTGCACATTTATAGTATCACTTTCAAGAGGAAAGCTGCAGCGACATTATGTAACGACGATTACAGCCGCTGGAATATGTTCGTATGCCGCCAGCTCAGGACAATGGCACGCCGTTTCTCACAGCTAAGTTAGTTTCTACAAGGATTGTAAATGTTAGGAAACTCTCCTCTAGCGATTACATTTTTTGGTAATGATTTGTTACATATAAGTCTCTTTTGATTATGCTCATTTGGTATATCGTTTCTAACTGTTGTTACCAGCCTCTCGTAAATTTGTGGTAAAACCATTTGATTGGTTCTTTTAGTAATATCAATCTTTGGACAGTGTCTGAATTCACTATGCAATGCTTTTCAATGTAAGATGTTAATGTAAATTGTATCTGTCTACGTTATATTATTTTAGCACTTGCCTGCATTATACATTGTTGACTCCCAGCAGAGCTATAAAATATTCTACTTTATTTTTTTTGTTTTGTTTTATTATGTTTAAAATTAGCACTGGCTATGTTTCTGCTCGTTGCTTTTTATTTGGCATGGCCGGCCGGAGTGGCCGAGTGGTTTTAGGCGCTACAGTCTGGAACCGCGCGACCACTACGGTCACAGGTTTGAATCCTGCCTCGGGCATGGATGTGTGTGATGGCCTTAGGTTAGTTAGGTTTAAGTAGTTCTAAGTTCTAGGGGACTGATGACTCAGAAGTAGAGTCCCATAGTGCTCAAAGCCATTTGAACCATTTATTTGGCATGTTTATTGGTATTTTGCAGTGGTTTATTTAGCATTTCGTTCGATGTGTTAATAATAAAATACAAACTTATTAAAGGGACTCCATTAAGCCAGTTAGCTGCGACCAATCACAGCAGAGTAGCTGTATTTTCCATTAGAGCGTGGTTAGACAGGGTGAAGTCTCTAAGCTCGATAGTTTTGTGTCGAATAAAGTTTGTTTACATCTAGGAAATTTTCATTTTGCAGTATTCCAGAGCCACTGAGAGATCTTACTTGCTTGTGTTGATGGGTATTATTATTCTACTACAAATGAGAGTACTATCCGGTAAATTCTGGCAACAGTCAAACTTTATAATTATTTTCAGTTTCTTCAGCATTAAATACGACGGACTATATACTCATTTCACGAGTGAGCAGTTGGGTTTCTTCCCATTCTTTAATTATGTTCAAGAGCTTTCGCTTTAATTTAATAAACCAGTTAAAATTTCGTTAGATTTTTTTTCCATTATGGATCGGAATGTTATTTAAGGGGGAGGGAGGGAAATCCTGTTCTGCACAAGGAGAAAATTTAAAAAAAATTATTTCTCATAAACTGCAAAGGCTAGGCGCGTAATTCCAACGTCCTGAACTAAGAAAGGTTCATATTCCGAGGATCATAGGCCATGTTCCAAATTTTAGCAACATGTGTTACACAATAAATACCAAAACGGCCTTTCACATTTTGCCATACATGAATCCGTTGGTCTGGCGCACGCAGTACACAAACACGGTCTTCTATATAACCACATAGATAAAAAAACCAGGTTGTAAGGTATGGGAACCAGGGAGGTCAACGACAATGATACTGATTCGCTGGTCTTCCTCTTCCAATCCAACGGCCTGGCATGATCTTATTCGAGTAACATCTGAAGTGGTTGGAGAAGAGAGATGGGGCGCCATTTTGCATGATGATGAAGTTATTTGAAGCACTTTGAAGTTCTGGAAATAGCTAGTTTTCTTAACTTCTGTAGATACGAGGCAGCTGTACTCTGTACTTAGTAAGAAAGAATGTTCCATAAAGTTCGTTTACAGAAAAGGCAGAGAAGACGCTAGCCTTCGGCGGTTGTCTTTCGTGTTGAATCGGATCTTTACTCGCCCTAAATCTGGTATTCTGGCGACTAATTGTAGCAGAAATTGAAAAGTATATTCAGTCGTAAAATTAATACATAAAAAAAATTTCTAGTTCTATTTCGCCTAGAATTCAGTGCAAAAAACTTTCCTTCTGGTTTCGTCATCATGATGCAATGCTCGCAATAACTGCAGTTTGTGTAACTTATCATGTAGAGGATGTTTCAGATCTCTCCGTTCCGTTGGTTTAGGGATTTTTAAGTTCATTGGTTACTCATGCTGTAGATTTCCTATGGCTGACTTAATATTTTACGCAGATACGCACAACATTTCATCTGATATGGGGGCATTTCAATTGGCAGATACAAGCATCTTCTACGAATTTTCGATGTCACTCACAAATTTACATATGTTTAACCCACTCTTTTGGAACTATCGGCGAAATGCATGTTGCACATTAGTAATAGACTCTTGTTAATTGCAACACACATAACAATTGTTCCTGGGGTGTCACTATTTTCCTACTAACAAGCAACAGCGCATCAGTGGCTTTGAATCGAACTTATTCTTGGGCTGTACACAACTCTCAACTTTTCTCCGTTTGG
This sequence comes from Schistocerca nitens, assembly GCF_023898315.1. NCBI lineage: Eukaryota > Metazoa > Arthropoda > Insecta > Orthoptera > Acrididae > Schistocerca > Schistocerca nitens. The sequence goes on from NC_064617.1 coordinate 846,269,582, forward strand.
ATAGCTGAAGCTGCCTTCCTGTCTTTTGTGGTCTGTGAAAGATACAGTCTTGAGATATGCTGCTACCTTTTAAATATTCTGTTATTATCGAAGTGCAACTGGCAGCCATATAGTCCTCGGTCACCCTCTCGCCCTTGAATGGCGTCTTCTTTGGCACGAACACTTTTTACACAGCATTTTGGTATGTGCTTCGACAATTACTTGTTAGCCTCAAAGATATGGAATGAACTGTCTGGTAGCGCGGTGTATCTCTAGAGACAAACTGCAAGGTATATCTTGACGGAAACAGCGAACACTGACAAGCTACGGCCAATCAGAATGCAGGGTGGCATATGTCGGTTTCGGTTTGGAAAGACTCATAGCCACAACAAAAGGGCCACTTCTTCTTATCCTACTGCTATGATGGCTGCCTGGGCCGATGTTCCTCGCTTGGCGGACGCTTTATCTTGTGATTTAAACAAGAACGCATCCAACTGACTTCGTTCGGCATTATGGTGATATTGTTGCTGGCTTCGTACATTTGCACTAAATTTACCAGATTATAAATTACGTGGACTTTCGGATCTCTGAGAACTGAGTTTCTTTTCACGATACTTTTTGCAGTTGTATTTGCTGTGGGAACATTAGGTTTTTACCCGCGTTTTAACTTCCTTAGAACACGCATGGATCAGTGTAATTTTTTGATTTAGTCATCGGAATTTTCAATTGGTTTATTTAAATGCCCTTCAACTCGTAATAAAATGCTTCAGAAATTAGTAACAAAATTTCGCAACCTTCTTTTGCCTATGATTTCGATGGTCTGTTGAGCTGGGTCAATCCATGGAACATGTTTTGTTGTGTATGTACTGTGATCACTATATTAGATATGAGTACAGTTGGGATTTTACTAAATTTTTGTCCTCGTCCTCGGGCTTTGTTCTATGAACCTTTCCACGTGTTCCATACGTCTTCATGTATTCACTTAAGAGCCATGTTTTCGAAATGTATTCCATCTATTTTCATTTCATTGTATTCAAAGCTGGAGTGATTCACCTTGAATTAAGCAATGCTCGCAGTTATGTAAGAATTTTCAGCTATATACAGGGGGTGAACAAACTTACAGAAAGAAACCGTTGTCATTCAAATCGGCTTCCCCTCGTATCGGAATGGGTAAAGACAGGTCTTGTATGATTCCCAAGGGTATTTTGTTCCATTCTTCATGAGAATAAGTGGCACGTACACTCTTTGACATAAAACTTGACCGGCGGCCGGCCGCTTCAGAGGCTAAGTCCGCGCCGATCGCGACATGGGACAAAAAAACTGGCCAACTCGCTAATTCTCTAAGTCCGGTTATCTGCACAATCTGGCAACACTGTAGACTGCGGCACTTCCTGGAGGAAAACTTGTCCCATGATAGAGAAACTCTAGGCTGATTGCACCTGTGGTCTAGCGGTAGCGTGCGTTGTTTCTGTTCATAATGTCAGTGGATCGAGAGCAGCTGGCATAAAATATTTTTATAGCCTCTTCTGTCTGAATGCTGAAGACGTGAATGTAATGGTAGCGCAGATTCAATCTATTTCGCTTTGTGACACACCGATATCAAAATTTTATCCAGTAACGATTTTGCGGCAGATTTCCTGCAGACAGTCCTCCTCTGGACGCCGTATGCGGCAAAGCTCCGGGATCCATTTGCTGGCTACTGGCAGCGGCCGTGGCGACAGCAGCGGCGCTGCACTCCCCCGTTCTTTATCGAAAGCGCCTGCTACCGCTCATCGCTTTTGATGATTTAAAACGCTTTATTATTAAATGTTGCTCCACAGAAAATTTCTACAATTTCCATTCACGCTCAAAAGCAACGGAGTCAGACGCCCTGATTAGTAGGCGGGTATTATATTACATTAATCGGCAAGAGCTGAGTATGGCCCGAAATTAATTTTATAGACTGGGACGAAATTAAACCACCTCACTACATTCGATGAATTTATAAATGCTTCATACCTCGTTTCTTTTCCTTTCAAACTCAATTATTTGTGCAACTTTTGGTCAATGTTTGGATGTTTTCGTCAAGCCAGAGTGAGCGTCTGTGGTGTAAAGTGTATTACAGTTCTTGTTTCATTCCTTATGGTAAGTCTATGCGATAAACTGTGTGAATACCTTGCAATGCATGCTCTGTAGCAGTGCAGGAACACTGCACATTTGGAGTTCCATGTATGGGTTCATGAAGTATTTATTGTTGATCGGAAGTGATAGTTAAGGTAATCAGATTTAAACCAGAAAAATTTGTCGTTTTGAAGGTTTCAGAGAACGGAAAGGAATTGCTAACGCCGGTGTTAGAAAACGTCTACAGTTAAATGCTATTGCAAAAATTTAGAAGAAGGGAACTATATTAATGAACATGTGCACTTCATAAACAACCTTCTGACATGTTACACCTATATGACGAACAAAGCTCAAATTTATATCGTTGACAGTCGGTTTGAATCTTTTCAGGGTCTATTTTACAGTGAAGCACCTTGGAATTTGCAAAGCAGAAATCCATGATATTAACTTAATTTACTAAGTCGAAATCGGACGAAGATTGATGTTTAAAGTCATTCTTCAGATTTCGCATAAGAAATTTTTACTAGCAGTTTGCAACTCCATTAATTAAAATGGAAAATAAAAGGTTGTAGTCAGCGGCTTCTACCGTGATTCGAACTGCTATGTCTTATAGTACAAGCACTGCAACGCACAAGGGAACCTCTGAGCTAACGACACACTGGCCGCCAGAGGCGGAATATAGTCACTGCGATGTTGCCTGAGCCTCAAAACGCAACCTTAAACACACGAACAGAGGAGGTGGAGATTACTGTTTTAACGTCCCGTCGACAACGATGTCATTAGAGACGGAGCACAAGCTCGGATTAGGGAAGGATGGGGAAGGAAATCGGCCGTGCCCTTCCTAAGGAACCATCCCGGCATTTGCCTGAAGCGATTTAGGGAAATCATTGAAAACCTAAATCAGGATGGCCGGGCGCGGGATTGCACCGTCGTCCTCCCGAATGCACACACAAACAGTTGTTACTTATGTGAAGAACGCCGTTCTTGGAGTCCAGAAATTAAATATACTTTCTAATTGTGTCATCTTGCAGTGGATTATATCGTACGAGTCTTCGATGTGGAAAACGAATGTCAAGTGAATTTAGCGAGGTAACGCCGACCTACACCCGGAAGTAAATGCACTATCAGAGTGTTGACAAATACTTGCTACGACGCTGCCATTTCTAGGCTCTCTGACGAGGCAGCTCTTCAGCGAAATGCTTGCCGTGATCCTCCGATACGGTTCTTCAGAGTGGAGACGCGCGCGCACGTTTGGTTTTTATGCGGCGTTCTCCCCTGATGGTTTCTGACGTCGCCTTGTGGGCTATGTATACATATGAGACATTCAATTATCATTAATCCAGAATCATACAAGTTTCAGCTTCCGGCGTGGAAGAAGTCTGTTGACGCCGACATTATATCATTTCAACGTAGGGAAAGCAAAACGGATCATTCAATGTTTCTCATTCAACATAAAGCATGTGAGATACTTTTCCGTAACGTTCATAATCATCTAAAAATACAAACGAAGTAAAAATACACCGGAAGCTTATTCGAATTGAATATAACGCTTTGCACCTCGATGTCGAATTTGTCCACTTGCAATCTTTTGCAGCATACACATAGAATGTCATGATTACCACGAGAATGAAGAAATATGTTGGTAAGGATGGAAGCAAGAAGAGACGCAGTCAACAAATATTCTATTCCTCATGGCATTCATTTCATTTGACACGTAAGAAGAGGTAAAGCGGGAATTTACTTTCGTTAACACGAAAGATATGCCGCACATATTGATAACGAGGAAGTCTGCGTCTTCATACGTTTCCTCCTTGAAATCTGTATGCTCTATTATATACTAAGTAGCCCGATCATTGTTTCAGTAATGTTACCCTCTTGTTTGACCCCGTAACGATGAACAGATTCCAAATGCATGTCTCCCTTCCTGGGTTGTTTTTTGTGTTTTATTGCTTGGAATTCCTGAAGCAGACCACTGTGCCTTCCCCCCTCGTGGGTTAGGTCTCAAAACTAAACCGCTTTGTATCCAATGGCATAATTTATTCAGATAGCATCAGCATAAGACTATCAAACAAAGCCTTCCATTTACAGTTGCAGCACTCTAACCAGCACTGACCAAAGTGTAATCCACGGTCATGGTCCTAAATTACCAGCTGTCTGCTACTGTGGCAAAGTCCGTACTACACTTTCGATTCCGCAGCACCATTTTATCTGGTAACACTGTGTAGTTGCACAGTTGTGCTACCAGGTCTGTCCTCACACTGTCAACTTTATGTATCTCACTTCTCCTGTAGCGTAGATCACGAGGAGCCGAAGTAAATGAGTGTATTCTGCATGACGTAACATTCAGTATTCCCTTCTTTCATAGCCACTCTTCATGTGCATCGATACCAAATAGGAATGCGAAAACTCTTGCGAGTGAGAGAATGACAATAACAATCGTAACAAGAACAAGCAAATAATGAATGATGTTTATTCCAACGCAGAACGAGAATGGCTTTAAATATAAAAATCTGTATCTATATCTATATCCATATCTATTGATCTTTGAGTTGGCACAATGCAAATATATTCTTAGCATTTAGTTACTGAATTTAGTTCTGGATATTTGCAGAGAAAAGGAAAAGTCGGTACTTCTCGCTAGTGTAATATAATGTGAACCAGCAACTACCCTTTCCTTAGAACACGACTCAAGCAGGTCCTCAAGTAGGTAGCAAGGCACTGCTGCATTCTGTTCCCTGATATTGCTCTGATGACGGTTAATGCAGATAGTTCCGATTATGAAATACAAAACGTATTGCAGGTTAGTTCCTAGGATAGTAACATTAAATTTGCGTTGTAGACGGCACATGAACGTGACGACTATCCATATTACTCATCAATGTAAAGAGACAATATTTTGGGAATTTAGCGGGATTACTCAAAATGAATTCTGAAATTGGGTGACTGACTGCACAGGTGCTAAACGTCGTCAAGAGTATACGATGTCCTAATCGCATTAGGAATATGAAGATCGTCTTCGACAGCTCGCAACTTTCACATTGCTATCTCCACCCTACTCCAGACAGCCCTCGATGGAGTTGCACTACGTTGCCGATGTTATGGAAGGCCTTCAAACCGACAACAGACCACATATTGAAAAATACCAGCGAATTCTCTTGCAGCGTAAGCTTATTGTAACTAATCTAAAAATTATTGGAGAGGAACATTGTCCTATTCAAAAAAAGTAAAAAGTTACACACTGTTGACGTCAAACGGACATTATCTATGTCGTGTCTTGTGTCCCACTCATCTATAATATCAAGTGTACTATGAAAATGATTATATATAATGGATGATAGGGTAATGCATTGATACCAGATGGTGGGGGCCGGCCGGTGTGGCCGTGCGGATCTAGGCGCTTCAGTCTGGAACCGCGTGACCGCTACGGTCGCAGGTTCGAATCCTGCCTCGGGCATGGATGTGAGTGATGTCCTTAGGTTAGTTAGGTTTAAGTAGTTCTAAGTTCTAGGGGACTGACGACCTTAGAAGTTAAGTCCCATAGTGCTCAGAGCCATTTGAACCATTTGAACTATTTAACACAAAATGACATTAAAAATTAAAGTTATTCACGAGCAGCTAGTTGAGAATATGTATGAACATTAAATGACACGACGAACTGAAATAATATGACGAAGAGTTCAGCGCTCACTGGGAATAGAGCCCCACACATATCGTTGTTGACTACACACAAAGAGACGTCAGCTACCGAATTTTTCTCCACCAGCTGCTCAGAATAGCATCTTGAACTTACAGTCATCTCGCAAATAGTTCTGTGTCTCACTGGGAGGTAAAAACGTCAGATATCGTTAGTGTTGACAACGAATGAAAATACATTAAAAATCAAAATTATTACCCACCAGCAGATAGGTGTTCTCATGATAGAGCTTGATAATACATAATTAAATCTTTAGTGCCGGGCCAGGATTCGATCCCATACACGCGTAATAGGCGAAGGTGTTGAGGAATCTGCAGTTTTCAACAAACAACAAATTGTAGCCGAGCTGTATTGCCACGAAGGGATCAAATTCCGCGTTAAGGGCGGTCTGAGTTGCATTCCCAGTTTAGAACCAATTTTATCGACATACAGAAGCTCAAATAAAAGATGGAATAAGTGTCCTGTGACCATACATAGCGTTTGTGTCGTCACTTGAAATAAATAACTAGTATAAGAAAGGTTACTGGTGATAGAGTTTCTACATGTCACCACTCCAGACTTTATTGTGGTTCAACCTACCGTCTACTTGGTAAAGAAGGAATATCATCTTTAATGTGAATTTTCAGACCACGCAGCCATTATATCTCCTTCACTTGGTGTAGCCAGGAGAGAATGGAATCTGTCTCTCCCTGTCTGAAATCATGACGGAAGTGGGAATCGAACCCAGACCATAGGTATAACAACCTACCATCCGTCCAACAGACCACGAAATCCTCTTCTCTGCGAGTCATTTTTCTATCGTAACGCAGTTGCGCCACACTGGATGAGAATTCTGACACACAGGCTCCCTGTAGTAATTTGCAGCATGTTCAGTAAATTCATTTACTTGGTTGACCGAATCACCATGAACTAGCTGCCTCGGCTACCCAGTGCATACATTCGACTATTTTGTAATCACAGAAATAAAATCACGTAACTGCCACCTACACACAACTGCCAACAGTGTAGGATGCAGAAGTTTAAATAGGAAGTGTTCCTTTCCACTTGAGCTATTCTATTGCGCTATCTGTTACTAGAAAACGTCGTTCAGTCCAAAAGAAAAGCTGTAACTGTTTGTCTCTCAGAAGTCAAGACCTGGCCATATGCATAATCTCACAGTGCTGTGGAATCCAAAAGTTCTGGAGGAATAGTTGCCGAGCTCTGGAGCTGCTGTAGCTACGTGTCAGCTTGTAGCATAGATAAGATGTCGCGAGTTCGAATACATTCAGTGCTACACTTTTTAAAACGCAATTCTGCTGTCTGCTGAAGGTATCAATCTAATGGAACTTTGAACATAATTCCCTTCACTTCTCAACCCAAAGTAGTCGCATGTGGAAAAAGGGCTAACTACTGTGACGTTTTGTTCTCTACAGGTTTAATAGACACCAGGCAGCAGATGCATCTCGAAGATGTGCAGGGAGAGCGCATCGTGCCATAATATGTCAGAAAAGTATTTTCTACATTAGCCGTCGTGTGGTAGTGATATTTTATTCTACTTCAAACTTTGTTTGACAGCTTTAACTCAGAACAAGTTTTCTACATGCATGTAATCAATAAACTGCATGTGCATTGTCAGACTGTCATAGGTAACATCAGAGAATTCGCATATATCGTTGATGATTAATTTCTCTCTCATGTTTACTATTGTTTTAACAACACTAAAGGAAACCTTACGAAAATTGTGCACTGTATTATAAGAAATGAAATAAAACTAACCATGATAACCTTACGACGAAAGTATCTGTACACAAGCATGCCTCTATCGACACGAATTAGTAAAATACTACTCACTTAGATTTTGATTGGGTCTGTGTTTAGTTGGTATGCTGTGTCATACTCAAGAGGTATGCAAATGTGGCATTTCAAAAATATAGTTACGTCTTCCTAGAAACCCAAAATTCGCTTGGCAGCAGCGGAAAGAGGCCTTACCTGTTGTGCAGCATTGTAAGTTTTTCAACATTGCACTATGAGCTGAAAGCATTTTCTTGCGATTTCCTTATTGATGTTTGATCTGACTGCTTGTAGCTCTTTCACAGAAGGGATAAAAACGTTACAGTCAGTGAGACTCGAACTGCGAACCGTAGCAGACGCTTTTCACAGGTCAGCACGTTACCACAGAGCTGGCGAGGAGGTATGGGTCTTAGCTTCCTATTACGAGGGCAATAGTAACTAGAACTCGTAAACCGCTATTTGAAGGTCGAGATTAGTTGCGGTTTCCACCTGCAACGACTTTCCTGGGCTGAAAACCGTAAATTTTCAATCTTTTGTTACCCTTCAAGCGATAATAACTCAGATTATTCAATGGAAATGACAGGTAAAATCAAGTGAAATTTGAGGCTTAATTCCGTGCACACCAGGAAGTAACTCGTCGATCACAGAGTTGCCAAACATACGTTGCCTTGTTGCCAAATCTCAGTTACAGTACCAGCAGGAAGAAGACGAACCGATGTGATCCTACAGCGGTCTGGGAAGTGACCATAGCTGGTGTCTCCAAGTCGCGGCTGCTACGGCCTGGAATACGTAATGCGTCTGATTCGCTTTCTGTAACTAGGTTTAGGGACTGGAGCGTAGTTACTAATAATACTCAGAACTGACTGCAAACTGAGCATCATAAATCAGCAACTCTCATTGTTGTTTTTATATTTCTTTCGTAAGTGTACTCAAAACTAAGAAAGTCATTCACAGGCGTTTTCGTGCCTCGCCGATAGTCGAGCACAACATACAAATAAAAATAAAAAAGAATGTGTGTGTGTGTGTGTGTGTGTGTGTGAGAGAGAGAGAGAGAGAGAGAGAGAGAGAGAGAGATAAATAAAAAGCAATGAGAGAGAGTGTAAAAAATTGTTGTAAAGAAATTGAATCATGGTATTTAAAGAAACCTTTCATTAAAATGACACGTTCCACATCATTACGAAGTGTCGTATTCATGATCTATGGAACAAGAGTTAATCTAATGTAATCTAATCTAATCTAATCACATCATATTGATGATTAGCCATGAAGAGTCATGAATTACCGAAATTTTGGCCCATACCAGTAACCAAATCTAAACTTGAAAATAAAAGACGACAATTTTTGTAATAAACAGTGACTCCTATCAAGACCCTTTCGTCCCTGTTATCTAACCACGAAAGATGTCTGATATACCTCCATTCTGAAGTAACAAAATGTGCATGCATTTAAAGATGAAGCGCATGATGTGAAGTTCTGTGACGGAGATAGGAACCCAACACGTAATCCGATTGTTAACTAAGAAAAATCAAATGTTACGTATCGGTTTTTCTTACGAGCCGCTAGGTGTCTGAATCTAAAATAAGGATACAAACTTTTGTGCCTAAGCGACAATCGAACTGCACACAGACATTGAAATTGAGCGTTAATTTTCACTAGCAGGTGCGTGTGCACTTGATAAAGCTAGAAATGAAATTATGAATATTTTTGTACTGGATCAGGTTTTAGACCCACATACTTACCTTTGGAGGAGACCTAGAGAAGATTGCAGTCTTGGGAAAAGGAACGAAATGACTGAACTATACTGTTCCGAGAAATTCAGATCCTCGAAACAGGAGATACGAATTCGAATCACAGTCCAGCACCAAATTTTTAAACGTCTCTAGTTCAATCAAGTACAAGTAAAATAAGAGCCCTGTCCCTTTAAATGGCTATCGGTTCATCAAATAAAATAAAATTTTCTAATGTAAGTAAGCTTACTGGCGACTGGATTTCTGTTTACCATGACTTCCGCTGTGTCATTTCCCAACGTAAACCGGCTCTGCCCAGTTGGTAATGAAGGAACGTGATGTTTAATGCGGATTCTGGATTATAACGTCTTTCTCTTGAGGTTACCAGAGGTAAAATAAATCAGTTTGTGCCTCTTAAAAGTAAATGCCCGAACCCACGCATTGCACCTGTGATAGCTCGTTCCACCATACCATTGTGGCCACATTACCCAGCCCCAAGAGTGTGCTGTAACGGATGATGTGCTTAGCTTACAAAATTAGTCACGGCTGAAAAAATGCGAGTCTATTAAATGGTCACGTAGAAGCAAGCTTCTGACGCAGAGATTATGCTATTCTCATGTCAGCAGGATGTAAAGACTCTGCTAGGCATCATAGGCTGGATGTAATGCCATTTTGATTTTTCACAAATTCAGCAAATTTCTTAGTTCGAGAAAATCCACTGTGAAGTGTGAAGTTGCCGGATAATTCGATTATTACTGTTATTATTACTATCATTTTATTCATACCGCTGCTGGAACACGACCGTAGTCTTCAGGTAAAACGCGAGACCAGCTAAATGATGTCTGGCGACCGAAAGCACATATCGACAACATTTTTATCGCCTCTTTCCTCTCGGTGCTGAAGCTATGAGTGTAATTCAAGCGAATCTACAATATCATATTAGTTGGTCTCGCATTTTACCTCAAGACTACGGTCGTAGTCAAGAGTAATGTACTAAGACTGGAGTCAAGACTTCCTCTGGGAAGTGCCGCAGTCTACATGTTGCTAGATCGAGCATATTGCCGGACATAGACTTCTGAGAGGAGCACGACTGTATTGTCCACCTTACGTGAACGACTCGGCGGCCAATTTTTTGGTCTGAGACTGTATCTACAACACATATTGCACGCTGAAGACCCAGAAGAATTTAAATTAAAAGTAGTTTATGAGAGCAACGTTAACCATAGCGTTCGAAGTATTCATAGTATCGTATACGTGTGTGTAAACGCCTTCCAATGACCACTCAAGAAAGACGAGGATACACAGTCTAGCTCCAATATTATAAATACGTCTCAGTTTGTGGATTAACTCAGACTTAGGTTGATAATAATTGTGAAAATTTAGCAGCAGTGTACCCATTGGTGTTAAACTCGTTTTCAACCAATGATTCCCACAGCTACAGGGATACTACTTGTGATACCTCTTAGAGAAAATACTTAAGCAGTGTTATCAGACGAAAAGATCAACCTGACACAAACTGTGGGAAGTCTGTTTTACAACCTTCGTACCTGGATATTCAGCTTTTTCCTATTTGAGATATCTGTGAACGTTGCTGCTTAAGACGATTTAAGCAGAAACTAAATTCCCTCAGCTTCGACAATGTTTAAAGAAATCGTCTTATTGGCACTAAATCGTGGTTTGTGAATTGTTTACCGGCCGTACTCTGCCGTATTTTGCCGGTTGGAAGGCAAAAGCTTACTGACAAATTTCACACAGAGATTACTGTTACAGTGTACTTATGGAGCCAAATGAGTGAATTGCGTATTTTCCGGTGAGAAAGAGCACTGGCAAACAGTCTTCGCTACATTAGGTTATTTAAACTGGTGTCACTCTGAGCTAGAATTTATGGTCAGCGACTAAGTGTAAGGTCAAAGTTTCGGATGCGAGTTTTGCGACTGTGAAATACTTTCCTACATTATAAAGGCGAATATTAAATTTGAACTAATATTGCGAAAATGTTGTACTTGGACAGCTTAGAATGAAAATACTTCTGTTTATTTCAAAAGGAAACAATAGATTTTCTAAAACACTGTCTGTCATACACAACTTGAAACAGGTCATGTCGACCAAATGATGTGGAAGAACTAACAGCAACGTATATTGGAAGGCAGTAAGATCTCTTGCCTTTTGGTTTGTCAGTACTCGATAGCCATTTCTAGGCGAAAGTAAATGAAGAAAGGCAGTGCGTTTTTGTTACCAAGTAACGTCTTCGTCAGTTACTTTAGTTTTAAAGTAATCTACGAGTAATTGCTGGTGTTTGATATTAACATGAAAAGGATTCCGTAGACAGGGAAAGAACCTGTTCTTGGGAAACTACATCTATAGTGACCAAAAGGCATTAAATGATGTTCAAGCACTTGTGTTACAGCAGCGGTATGAATAAAATGATATTAATAATAACAGTAATAATCGAATTATCCGGCAACTTCACACTTCACAGTGGATTTTCTCGAACTAAGAAATTTGCTGAATTTGTGAAAAATCAAAATGGCATTACATCCAGCCTATGATGCCTAGCAGAGTCTTTACATCCTGCTGACATGAGAATAGCATAATCTCTGCGGCAGAAGCTTGCTTCTACGTGACCATTTAATAGACTCGCATTTTTTCCACCGTGACTAATTTTGTAAGCTAAGCACATCATCCGTTACAGCACACTCTTGGGGCTGGGTAATGTGGCCACAATGGTATGGTGGAACGAGCTATCACAGGTGCAATGCGTGGGTTCGGGCATTTACTTTTAAGAGGCACAAACAGATTTATTTTACCTCTGGTAACCTCATGAGAAAGACGTTATAACCCAGAATCCGCATTAAACATCACGGTCCTTCATTACCAACTGGGCAGAGCCGGTTTACGTTGGGAAATGACACAGCGGAAGTCATGGTAAACAGAAAATTTTATTTTATTTTATTTGATGATCCGATAGCCATTTAAAGGGACAGGGCACTTATTTTACTTGTACTTGGTTCAACTAGAGACGTTTAAAAATTTGGTGCTGGACTGTGATTCGAATTCGTATCTCCTCTTTCGAGGATCTGAATCTCTCGGAACAGTATAGTTCAGTCATTTCGTTCCTTTTCCCAAGACTGCAATCTTCTCTAGGTCTCCTCCAAAGGTAAGTATGTGGGTCTGAAACCTGATCCAGTACAAAAATATTCATAATTTCATTTCTAGCTTTATCAAGTGCACACTAACCTGCTAGTGAAAATTAACGCGCAATTTCAATGTCTGTTCATGTGTTTCCAACAATCGCAACAGGTGTCGTTATTTCTGGGCAAACACGCACACATCTTACTGTTCAAGAGTAAGCAACTGATACTTAAGCTATATTCGTGGATGCACGGTAGGTGTGCAGTTCGATTGTCGCTTAGGCACAAAATTTTGTATCCTTATTTTAGATTCAGACACCTAGCGGCTCGTAAGAAAAACCGATACGTAACATTTGATTTTTCTTAGTTAACAATCGGATTACGTGTTGGGTTCGTATCTCCGTCACAGAACTTCACATCATGCACTACATCTTTAAATGCATGCACACTTTGTTACTTCAGAATGGAGGTATATCAGATATCTTTCGTGGTTAGATAACAGGGACGAAAGGGTCTTGATAGGAGTCACTGTTTATTACAAAAATTGTCGTCTTTTATTTTCAAGTTTAGATTTGGTTACTGGTATGGGCCAAAATTTCGGTAATTCATGACTCTTCATGGCTAATCATCAATATGATGTGATTAGATTAGATTAGATTACATTAGATTAACTCTTGTTCCATAGATCATGAATACGACACTTCGTAATGATGTGGAACGTGTCATTTTAATGAAAGGTTTCTGTAAATACCATGATTCAATTTCTTTACAACAATTTTTTACACTCTCTCTCATTGCTTTTTATTTATCTCTCTCTCTCTCTCTCTCTCTCTCACACACACACACACATTCTTTTTTATTTTTATTTGTATGTTGTGCTCGACTATCGGCGAGGCACGAAAACGCCTGTGAATGACTTTCTTAGTTTTGAGTACACTTACGAAAGAAATATAAAAACAACAATGAGAGTTGCTGATTTATGATGCTCAGTTTGCAGTCAGTTCTGAGTATTATTAGTAACTACGCTCCAGTCCCTAAACCTAGTTACAGAAAGCGAATCAGACGCATTACGTATTCCAGGCCGTAGCAGCCGCGACTTGGAGACACCAGCTATGGTCACTTTCCAGACCGCTGTAGGATCACATCGGTTCGTCTTCTTCCTGCTGGTACTGTAACTGAGATTTGGCAACAAGGCAACGTATGTTTGGCAACTCTGTGATCGACGAGTTACTTCCTGGTGTGCACGGAATTAAGCCTCAAATTTCACTTGATTTTACCTGTCATTTCCATTGAATAATCTGAGTTATTATCGCTTGAAGGGTAACAAAAGATTGAAAATTTACGGTTTTCAGCCCAGGAAAGTCGTTGCAGGTGGAAACCGCAACTAATCTCGACCTTCAAATAGCGGTTTACGAGTTCTAGTTACTATTGCCGTCGTAATAGGAAGCTAAGACCCATACCTCCTCGCCAGCTCTGTGGTAACGTGCTGACCTGTGAAAAAGCGTCTGCTACGGTTCGTAGTTCGAGTCTCACTGACTGTAACGTTTTTATCCCTTCTGTGAAAGAGCTACAAGCAGTCAGATCAAACATCAATAAGGAAATCGCAAGAAAATGCTTTCAGCTCATAGTGCAATGTTGAAAAACTTACAATGCTGCACAACAGGTAAGGCCTCTTTCCGCTGCTGCCAAGCGAATTTTGGGTTTCTAGGAAGACGTAACTATATTTTTGAAATGCCACATTTGCATACCTCTTGAGTATGACACAGCATACCAACTAAACACAGACCCAATCAAAATCTAAGTGAGTAGTATTTTACTAATTCGTGTCGATAGAGGCATGCTTGTGTACAGATACTTTCGTCGTAAGGTTATCATGGTTAGTTTTATTTCATTTCTTATAATACAGTGCACAATTTTCGTAAGGTTTCCTTTAGTGTTGTTAAAACAATAGTAAACATGAGAGAGAAATTAATCATCAACGATATATGCGAATTCTCTGATGTTACCTATGACAGTCTGACAATGCACATGCAGTTTATTGATTACATGCATGTAGAAAACTTGTTCTGAGTTAAAGCTGTCAAACAAAGTTTGAAGTAGAATAAAATATCACTACCACACGACGGCTAATGTAGAAAATACTTTTCTGACATATTATGGCACGATGCGCTCTCCCTGCACATCTTCGAGATGCATCTGCTGCCTGGTGTCTATTAAACCTGTAGAGAACAAAACGTCACAGTAGTTAGCCCTTTTTCCACATGCGACTACTTTGGGTTGAGAAGTGAAGGGAATTATGTTCAAAGTTCCATTAGATTGATACCTTCAGCAGACAGCAGAATTGCGTTTTAAAAAGTGTAGCACTGAATGTATTCGAACTCGCGACATCTTATCTATGCTACAAGCTGACACGTAGCTACAGCAGCTCCAGAGCTCGGCAACTATTCCTCCAGAACTTTTGGATTCCACAGCACTGTGAGATTATGCATATGGCCAGGTCTTGACTTCTGAGAGACAAACAGTTACAGCTTTTCTTTTGGACTGAACGACGTTTTCTAGTAACAGATAGCGCAATAGAATAGCTCAAGTGGAAAGGAACACTTCCTATTTAAACTTCTGCATCCTACACTGTTGGCAGTTGTGTGTAGGTGGCAGTTACGTGATTTTATTTCTGTGATTACAAAATAGTCGAATGTATGCACTGGGTAGCCGAGGCAGCTAGTTCATGGTGATTCAGTCAACCAAGTAAATGAATTTACTGAACATGCTGCAAATTACTACAGGGAGCCTGTGTGTCAGAATTCTCATCCAGTGTGGCGCAACTGCGTTACGATAGAAAAATGACTCGCAGAGAAGAGGATTTCGTGGTCTGTTGGACGGATGGTAGGTTGTTATACCTATGGTCTGGGTTCGATTCCCACTTCCGTCATGATTTCAGACAGGGAGAGACAGATTCCATTCTCTCCTGGCTACACCAAGTGAAGGAGATATAATGGCTGCGTGGTCTGAAAATTCACATTAAAGATGATATTCCTTCTTTACCAAGTAGACGGTAGGTTGAACCACAATAAAGTCTGGAGTGGTGACATGTAGAAACTCTATCACCAGTAACCTTTCTTATACTAGTTATTTATTTCAAGTGACGACACAAACGCTATGTATGGTCACAGGACACTTATTCCATCTTTTATTTGAGCTTCTGTATGTCGATAAAATTGGTTCTAAACTGGGAATGCAACTCAGACCGCCCTTAACGCGGAATTTGATCCCTTCGTGGCAATACAGCTCGGCTACAATTTGTTGTTTGTTGAAAACTGCAGATTCCTCAACACCTTCGCCTATTACGCGTGTATGGGATCGAATCCTGGCCCGGCACTAAAGATTTAATTATGTATTATCAAGCTCTATCATGAGAACACCTATCTGCTGGTGGGTAATAATTTTGATTTTTAATGTATTTTCATTCGTTGTCAACACTAACGATATCTGACGTTTTTACCTCCCAGTGAGACACAGAACTATTTGCGAGATGACTGTAAGTTCAAGATGCTATTCTGAGCAGCTGGTGGAGAAAAATTCGGTAGCTGACGTCTCTTTGTGTGTAGTCAACAACGATATGTGTGGGGCTCTATTCCCAGTGAGCGCTGAACTCTTCGTCATATTATTTCAGTTCGTCGTGTCATTTAATGTTCATACATATTCTCAACTAGCTGCTCGTGAATAACTTTAATTTTTAATGTCATTTTGTGTTAAATAGTTCAAATGGTTCAAATGGCTCTGAGCACTATGGGACTTAACTTCTAAGGTCGTCAGTTCCCTAGAACTTAGAACTACTTAAACCTAACTAACCTAAGGACATCACTCACATCCATGCCCGAGGCAGGATTCGAACCTGCGACCGTAGCGGTCACGCGGTTCCCCGTCTACAACGCAAATTTAATGTTACTATCCTAGGAACTAACCTGCAATACGTTTTGTATTTCATAATCGGAACTATCTGCATTAACCGTCATCAGAGCAATGTCAGGGAACAGAATGCAGCAGTGCCTTGCTACCTACTTGAGGACCTGCTTGAGTCGTGTTCTAAGGAAAGGGTAGTTGCTGGTTCACATTATATTACACTAGCGAGAAGTACCGACTTTTCCTTTTCTCTGCAAACATCCAGAACTAAATTCAGTAACTAAATGCTAAGAATATATTTGCATTGTGCCAACTCAAAGATCAATAGATATGGATATAGATATAGATACAGATTTTTATATTTAAAGCCATTCTCGTTCTGCGTTGGAATAAACTGTGGTGTCACCGCTAGACACCACACTTGCTAGGTGGTAACTTAAATCGGCCACGGTCCTGTAGTACATGTCGGACCCGCGTGTCGCCACTGTGGAATCGCAAACCTAGCGCCACCACAAGGCAGGTCTCGAGAGACTGAGGAGACCTCGTCCCCAGTTGTACGGACAACATAGCTAGCGATTGGACGTGCTAAGCCTTGCTCTCATTTGCCGAGAGATAGACAGTAGAATAGCCCTCTGCTAAGTTAACTGGCGACCACCTAGCAAGGCGCCATTTGTATCAGTGCCTATAGCTTACTAATATTCAAGAGAGATGTATTCCAAGGACTAATTAAAAGTTAAGTAACATCTACGTACTTTTCTTCTTATTCATTTATAAGTCTCATGTTCCAGACTTCACGCCCGTCTGCGTTAGCATTGCGTGCCCTATCGGCTACAGCATTGTGTCTAGGCTGTATGGTCTAGACACAACATTATTGGCGACGAGAAAAAGAGTTTGTATTAATTCGTTTGTGTCATGGCTTCGCCACAATCTCCGGATGTACTGTCCGCATTTTTTCGCTTGCAGAATCAGCAGTCGCAGGCGTTATTGGATGCCCTGGGACAGCGCGTCCAGGGTCAACGTGTGCTGCAACACGATGCGGCAGCCGCCGCTTCATCGCTACCGCTGCCACAAAACGCTGTTGCACCCCATTCGTGGCGGCCGAAGAAACATGGCACGAGTGGTCTCGCCAGTTCAACTTTCATCTAGCAGCCTACAGAATTCAAGGTAATGAGCGGCAGCCGTTTTTGCTTTCTTGTGTCGGTGTGTCTACCTACCGTGTGATAGTGAAATTGTTTCCCCGACGCGACGTAGCAACTCTGTCCTACGAAGAAATTTTGTCTGCTTTAGATGCCTATTTCAAAGAAACAGTTAATGTAGTTGCAAAACGGTATACGTTCTTTCGTACAAAACGTACGGCCGGTCAGACTAATAGGGAGTGGGTTGCAACTTTGCAAGGACTTACTAGGGAGTGTGCCTTTGAATGTGACTGTGGCCTCCCTTATTCAGATACTAGGGTGCGTTATGCAATTGCACAGAACGTTTCTGATGTTCGCATACGGGAACAGATTTTGAAACTAGTAAATCCCTCCCTTCAACAAGTGATAGACATATTGGATAGGCAAGACACACTTGACTCTGCTCAGGACTCATTTGAAACTTCGCCAGCAGTGTGTCACATTAACCGGCCCGCCGGGCCCGCTGCACGGGACGCTACGCGGCCCTCGCGCCCGTCACAGCAGCGGCAGCCTACCTTGCCAACACGTGCGCCGCGTAAGCAAGCAACTGCAGTGAAATCATGCCCGCGGTGTGCAACTAGACATTCGCGTGAAAATTGCCCGTCACGCCAAGCTATTTGCTTTTACTGTCAAAAGAAAGGACATGTTCAAAGTGTTTGCCAGAAAAAGCTTAGATCAGACAATCACAATAATTCCAGGCCCTTGGCTTCGCGCCGGAATCGAACCCAGGACAATCAGGCTCGTGGACCTTCGCCCATGGACATTCATGTAGTTCATTCCCACCCGTCCAGTGACACTTTAGCTAACGGTGACTGTGTTCGTCCCAAAAACAGTGTGCGTCGACGTCGCCGAAAATCCCGTGAAGTCGCAAGTGCTTCTGTACCTGTATCAGTTCACATTGCACGTGACAGTCGCTCTTGTCGTCAGCAGGACAATAAACTTTTTGTGGACTTAGACTTTGAAGGCAAAGTGATACCATTCCAGCTCGATACCGGAGCTGCAGTTTCATTGCTCAATCACGACACGTACAAACAACTGGGCAAACCGCCATTGCGTGCCGCAAATGTTAAGTTACATAGTTACTCAGGACAGCACATACCTGTGTTAGGACAGTGCAGCCTTATTGCAACATACAAGGGACAAACAAAACTTGTGTCATTTTACGTTCTTTGTTCTTCTACTGCAGTGAACTTGTTTGGTTTAGATTTGTTTCAATTGTTTAATTTGTCAATAGTAAATCAGGTCCTATCAGTGAATCAGACTGTGCCTTCCGCCAGTGTTTCTAGTCTTTGTGAAGAATTTGCAGACATTTTTGCACCGGGCCTTGGTTGCGCTAAGAACTATGAAGCGCATTTGGAACTGCAAGAAAGCGCGCAACCGAAATTTTTCAGAGCGCGCAATGTTCCCCACGCATTGCGTGATGAGGTCGCCAGAACATTAGCCGATTTAGAATCTCAAGGTGTAATTGAACGTGTGCAGGCTTCTCTCTGGGCCTCACCCTTAGTAATTTTGCCAAAACCTTCCGGTAAACTGAGACTTTGTGTGGACTTCAAGGCAACAGTGAATCCACAACTTGTGACTGCCACTTTTCCTTTGCCCCGCCCGGAAGATCTTTTTGACAAACTGTGCCCGGGAAAATATTTTTCCAAATTGGACCTAGCAGATGCGTACTTGCAAATACCTGTGGACGAAGAATCCCAGCGTATCTTAGTGGTTAACACGCATCTTGGCTTGTATCGCTTCAAAAGACTGCCGTTCGGGTGTGCATCCGCCCCTGCTTTGTTTCAGCAATATTTACAAACTGTTTGTGCGTCGGTCCCTACTGCTGCGAACTATCTGGACGATATTGTGATCTCAGGAAAGACAGAAGCCGAACATTTGCAAAATCTCCGAACATTATTTCAGGTCTTGCGTCAGAATGGTCTTCGCTTGAGGAAGGACAAATGTGTGTTTTTTGCTCGGGACTTACCCTACCTGGGGCATGTCATAAATGCCCAAGGTATACATCCGAGTCCAGAGCACCTCCGTGCCATACAGGAGTTGCCTTCGCCACGGGATGTTAAACAACTACAGAGTGTGCTGGGTAAAATTAATTATTATGCAAAGTTTGTGCGCAATGCTTCTTCCATTTCAGCTCCGCTTCATCGCTTACGCCATAAAGGTGTTCCGTTCGTCTGGACGACGGAATGCGAACGCGCCTTTCGCCAGTTGAAATCGGCGTTACTTTCAAATACGTGCCTTACGCCATTCGATCCCCAGAAACCCCTTTTGTTGATGGTGGATGCATCGGATTTCGGGATCGGTGCTGTGCTTGCGCACAAGGATGGCTCGCATGATCGCCCTATTGCCTTTGCGTCCAAATTGCTCTCATCTGTGCAAAGAAATTATTCCCAGATAGAGAAAGAAGCTTTAGCTCTCGTGTTTGGTGTTACAAAGTTTCATGATTGCTTGTATGGTCGTCACTTTACAATCATCACGGACCACAAACCTTTGACATCGCTTTTTCATCCGAACAAGCCTGTACCTCCACGTACAGCGCAGAAATTCATTCGCTGGTCTCTTTTTCTCTCGCAGTACCGCTACGATATCTTGTATCGGTCCACTGCTAAGCACGGAAACGCTGATGCGTTGTCCCGTTTGCCTGTTGCTGAGGATAAAGCATTCGATTCTTCCGAACTTGCTTCCATGTTCATTGATTCGGAAACCGATGACGTGGTCGAATCGTTTCCGATTGATTTTCGTCGTGTAGCTACAGCCACAGCTGCTGACCCTGTCCTTGCTACTGTTTTGCGTTTTGTTGCTACGCAATGGCCCTTGTCCAAGTCACGGATCGAGGATCCTTTGGTTCGTCGTTTTTTTGCTCACAAGGAGAGACTTTTTGTACGACGTGGTGTTTTGTTGTTGCGTTCTGATAATGATCAGTCCAGAGTCGTGGTCCCACGTTCGTTACAGTCCTCTGTCTTAAAGCTTCTCCACCAAGGACATTGGGGTGTAGTGCGTACGAAACAACTTGCTCGTCAGCACTGTACTTGGTTCGGAATCGATACTGCGATTACGAATATGTGCTCCTCTTGCGTGGCGTGTGCCGAACAACAATCCGCACCACCGCGGAAATTCTTTGCATGGCCGAAAGCCACTTCCCCTTGGCAACGTTTGCACATCGATTTTGCTGGTCCATTCTGGAATGCTCGATGGTTGGTTGTGGTCGATGCTTTCAGTAATTTTCCTTTTGTTGTCCGGATGTCTTCCACGACGTCTTCTGCCACAATCCAAGCCTTGTCTGCTATCTTTTGCATTGAAGGTCTTCCGCAGACTATTGTTTCCGACAATGGCCCACAATTCATGTCCGCCGAATTTCAGTCTTTTTGCAAGGCCAATGGTATTCAACATCTGACATCCGCGCCGTTTTCGCCTCAGTCAAACGGTGCCGCTGAACGATTGGTCCGGACTTTCAAGTCACAGATGTTGAAACTGAAAGAATCGCATTCTCGGGAGGACGCTTTGTTGCTATTTTTGTCTTCGTATCGCTCTCAGCCCCGCGATGGTCGCTCGCCGGCTGAATTGCTCCATGGTCGTTCTCATCGCACCTTGATGTCTTTGCTGCATCCGCCACATCAGGTTCCTGTGCAGCGGCAGACTCCTGCTTTTGCTCCTGGCGACGTTGTCTATTATCGCACCTATCGCGGTTCACGGCGTTGGCTCGCAGGGCGCATTCTTCGCTGCCTCGGCCGCGCGATGTATTTGATTTTGGGGGCCTCTGGTGAGGTGCGTCGGCATCTCAATCAGCTGCGCCTCTGTCGTCGCCTGGGTTCTGCCGCTCCCCGTCTGCTTTCAGCGACGGTGCCGTCAGGTCAGCGCCTTGGGGACCCATCTACTGGCTCGTCTCATCCCCAGGTGTTACCGACGCTGCCTTCCCTTTTGCCTCATGGCATCGCGCCGCCGCCGCAGCCGCCGCCGGCGCCGCCCGCAGTGGACGCTTCGCTGCAACCGCCCGGCACCTCCCAGGGTCACGCGCCGCCGCTCGCTTCCCGTGACCAGCCGTCCTCCGCCATTGACCTCTTGCCCGCTCCGGACCAGATGTCGTCATCGCGCGTCGGATTCCCCGACGCAATGGAGGTCGACCCTTCGGCCCCTCCTGTCTCATTACGTGCGCATACACCGCATGTTGACGTGCACCCTGGACTAGGTTTTCAGGCGTTTCCTAGCTCCCCTCGGACCGAATGGCCGGGTGCGGGTGGCACAGCCTCGCCTGTTGTTAGGCTCCCCACCTCATCGCATACGTCGACATGCGGTCCTCCCCACGGCGGGCGGAAGCCTTATCTCACGACCGTTCGCCGATTTGCGGGGGAGGAATGTGGTGTCACCGCTAGACACCACACTTGCTAGGTGGTAACTTAAATCGGCCGCGGTCCTGTAGTACATGTCGGACCCGCGTGTCGCCACTGTGGGATCGCAAACCTAGCGCCACCAGAAGGCAAGTCTCGAGAGACTGAGGAGACCTCGTCCCCAGTTGTACGGACAACATAGCTAGCGATTGGACGTGCTAAGCCTTGCTCTCATTTGCCGAGAGATAGACAGTAGAATAGCCCTCTGCTAAGTTAACTGGCGACCACCTAGCAAGGCGCCATTTGTATCAGTGCCTATAGCTTACTAATATTCAAGAGAGATGTATTCCAAGGACTAATTAAAAGTTAAGTAACATCTACGTACTTTTCTTCTTATTCATTTATAAGTCTCATGTTCCAGACTTCACGCCCGTCTGCGTTAGCATTGCGTGCCCTATCGGCTACAGCATTGTGTCTAGGCTGTATGGTCTACACACAACATAAACATCATTCATTATTTGCTTGTTCTTCTTACGATTGTTATTGTCATTCTCTCACTCGCAAGAGTTTTCGCATTCCTATTTGGTATCGATGCACATGAAGAGTGGCTATGAAAGAAGGGAATACTGAATGTTACGTCATGCAGAATACACTCATTTACTTCGGCTCCTCGTGATCTACGCTACAGGAGAAGTGAGATACATAAAGTTGACAGTGTGAGGACAGACCTGGTAGCACAACTGTGCAACTACACAGTGTTACCAGATAAAATGGTGCTGCGGAATCGAAAGTGTAGTACGGACTTTGCCACAGTAGCAGACAGCTGGTAATTTAGGACCATGACCATGGATTACACTTTGGTCAGTGCTGGTTAGAGTGCTGCAACTGTAAATGGAAGGCTTTGTTTGATAGTCTTATGCTGATGCTGTCTGAATAAATTATGCCATTGGATACAAAGCGGTTTAGTTTTGAGACCTAACCCACGAGGGGGGAAGGCACAGTGGTCTGCTTCAGGAATTCCAAGCAATAAAACACAAAAAACAACCCAGGAAGGGAGACATGCATTTGGAATCTGTTCATCGTTACGGGGTCAAACAAGAGGGTAACATTACTGAAACAATGATCGGGCTACTTAGTATATAATAGAGCATACAGATTTCAAGGAGGAAACGTATGAAGACGCAGACTTCCTCGTTATCAATATGTGCGGCATATCTTTCGTGTTAACGAAAGTAAATTCCCGCTTTACCTCTTCTTACGTGTCAAATGAAATGAATGCCATGAGGAATAGAATATTTGTTGACTGCGTCTCTTCTTGCTTCCATCCTTACCAACATATTTCTTCATTCTCGTGGTAATCATGACATTCTATGTGTATGCTGCAAAAGATTGCAAGTGGACAAATTCGACATCGAGGTGCAAAGCGTTATATTCAATTCGAATAAGCTTCCGGTGTATTTTTACTTCGTTTGTATTTTTAGATGATTATGAACGTTACGGAAAAGTATCTCACATGCTTTATGTTGAATGAGAAACATTGAATGATCCGTTTTGCTTTCCCTACGTTGAAATGATATAATGTCGGCGTCAACAGACTTCTTCCACGCCGGAAGCTGAAACTTGTATGATTCTGGATTAATGATAATTGAATGTCTCATATGTATACATAGCCCACAAGGCGACGTCAGAAACCATCAGGGGAGAACGCCGCATAAAAACCAAACGTGCGCGCGCGTCTCCACTCTGAAGAACGGTATCGGAGGATCACGGCAAGCATTTCGCTGAAGAGCTGCCTCGTCAGAGAGCCTAGAAATGGCAGCGTCGTAGCAAGTATTTGTCAACACTCTGATAGTGCATTTACTTCCGGGTGTAGGTCGGCGTTACCTCGCTAAATTCACTTGACATTCGTTTTCCACATCGAAGACTCGTACGATATAATCCACTGCAAGATGACACAATTAGAAAGTATATTTAATTTCTGGACTCCAAGAACGGCGTTCTTCACATAAGTAACAACTGTTTGTGTGTGCATTCGGGAGGACGACGGTGCAATCCCGCGCCCGGCCATCCTGATTTAGGTTTTCAATGATTTCCCTAAATCGCTTCAGGCAAATGCCGGGATGGTTCCTTAGGAAGGGCACGGCCGATTTCCTTCCCCATCCTTCCCTAATCCGAGCTTGTGCTCCGTCTCTAATGACATCGTTGTCGACGGGACGTTAAAACAGTAATCTCCACCTCCTCTGTTCGTGTGTTTAAGGTTGCGTTTTGAGGCTCAGGCAACATCGCAGTGACTATATTCCGCCTCTGGCGGCCAGTGTGTCGTTAGCTCAGAGGTTCCCTTGTGCGTTGCAGTGCTTGTACTATAAGACATAGCAGTTCGAATCACGGTAGAAGCCGCTGACTACAACCTTTTATTTTCCATTTTAATTAATGGAGTTGCAAACTGCTAGTAAAAATTTCTTATGCGAAATCTGAAGAATGACTTTAAACATCAATCTTCGTCCGATTTCGACTTAGTAAATTAAGTTAATATCATGGATTTCTGCTTTGCAAATTCCAAGGTGCTTCACTGTAAAATAGACCCTGAAAAGATTCAAACCGACTGTCAACGATATAAATTTGAGCTTTGTTCGTCATATAGGTGTAACATGTCAGAAGGTTGTTTATGAAGTGCACATGTTCATTAATATAGTTCCCTTCTTCTAAATTTTTGCAATAGCATTTAACTGTAGACGTTTTCTAACACCGGCGTTAGCAATTCCTTTCCGTTCTCTGAAACCTTCAAAACGACAAATTTTTCTGGTTTAAATCTGATTACCTTAACTATCACTTCCGATCAACAATAAATACTTCATGAACCCATACATGGAACTCCAAATGTGCAGTGTTCCTGCACTGCTACAGAGCATGCATTGCAAGGTATTCACACAGTTTATCGCATAGACTTACCATAAGGAATGAAACAAGAACTGTAATACACTTTACACCACAGACGCTCACTCTGGCTTGACGAAAACATCCAAACATTGACCAAAAGTTGCACAAATAATTGAGTTTGAAAGGAAAAGAAACGAGGTATGAAGCATTTATAAATTCATCGAATGTAGTGAGGTGGTTTAATTTCGTCCCAGTCTATAAAATTAATTTCGGGCCATACTCAGCTCTTGCCGATTAATGTAATATAATACCCGCCTACTAATCAGGGCGTCTGTCTCCGTTGCTTTTGAGCGTGAATGGAAATTGTAGAAATTTTCTGTGGAGCAACATTTAATAATAAAGCGTTTTAAATCATCAAAAGCGATGAGCGGTAGCAGGCGCTTTCGATAAAGAACGGGGGAGTGCAGCGCCGCTGCTGTCGCCACGGCCGCTGCCAGTAGCCAGCAAATGGATCCCGGAGCTTTGCCGCATACGGCGTCCAGAGGAGGACTGTCTGCAGGAAATCTGCCGCAAAATCGTTACTGGATAAAATTTTGATATCGGTGTGTCACAAAGCGAAATAGATTGAATCTGCGCTACCATTACATTCACGTCTTCAGCATTCAGACAGAAGAGGCTATAAAAATATTTTATGCCAGCTGCTCTCGATCCACTGACATTATGAACAGAAACAACGCACGCTACCGCTAGACCACAGGTGCAATCAGCCTAGAGTTTCTCTATCATGGGACAAGTTTTCCTCCAGGAAGTGCCGCAGTCTACAGTGTTGCCAGATTGTGCAGATAACCGGACTTAGAGAATTAGCGAGTTGGCCAGTTTTTTTGTCCCATGTCGCGATCGGCGCGGACTTAGCCTCTGAAGCGGCCGGCCGCCGGTCAAGTTTTATGTCAAAGAGTGTACACCCAGGATAATGGAGGTGCATAGCGATCACCCACTGTTCTATTCATAGTAGACCATAAAGGCTCAATATTACTGAGAGCTGCTAACTGTCCGAGAGAAATGCAACAGTTCTTCCTCGTGGTCAGCCGGCCGAAGTGTCCATGCGGTTAAAGGCGCTGCAGTCTGGAACCGCAAGACCGCTACGGTCGCAGGTTCGAATCCTGCCTCGGGCATGGATGTATGTGATGTCCTTAGGTTAGTTATGTTTAACTAGTTCTAAGTTCTAGGGGACTAATGACCTCAGAAGTTGAGTCCCATAGTGCTCAGAGCCATTTGAACCATTTGAACCTCGTGGTCACAAAACAAGTCCTGAACGATGGGAGATGTCTGAATAGGGGCCCTGTCGTTTTGGAACGCAGCATCATTGCTGGGGAACAATAACTGTGCCATAGAATGGACGTGGTCAGCCAAAATGGTCACATAAACCTAGGCAGTAACGTGCTCTTGTGTAGTACCAGTGGGGCCTATGGGACAACACAATATGGTTGCTGGAATCAACCCAAAATCCCCGGTTGTTTCGCTCTCGCGACTTAAACTCGGCCAGAAGTTGGAAACACTGCGCATCAAGACTCATCTGATCGGAAGACTTTCTTCCATTGCTCCGTAGCCCAGGTTTTATTGTTCCAGCACCGTGTTTTCCTATAACAAGCATTAACATCAATATTTTGCGGTTAAAAGTGCGCGCATCTGATCGGTTTTAGTCTCTGAACAATGACGCCTGTCAACGTACTCATTGGCCTAATATCACGCTGATCTGCAAATAAACTAAACGAGGGTGGGTTGCTATCAGAGAAAATGTTATATGAAAGCAGGAATGTTTACTGTGACGCATCATTCCGTGCGCATCTTACTAGAAGAGGTTCTCAGTTTCTGAAATCATCTGAACTGTGATGTAGACTAAGGTCCCAGGTATCACAACCTGCAGCCATTCAACCTTGTGTGCTCTCGTTTGCCAGTAGTCGACGAAAACCAGTTCTGAATTTCGCTTGATGCTATGTAAGTTTAAAGATGGCACTTTAAGGGGCTATTTGGTAAGTAAGGTCCGATCAGTCGAGAAAGGGAAACCACAGTGAAAATCAAAAATGTGTTATTTGCTACAGCAAGCTACAGCTTCCAGCTCCTTCTCTACATAGTCGTAGACATTTGTCGTAGCGTGGTACCAATATTTCAACACTGTCATCGTGGAAGGCTGCCGCCTGTGCTTTTCGTCAATTCTCTGCGCTCGTCTGCAGTTAGCTGTGTGTGCCAAAATATTGTCCTTATAGCCTGCGGTTCATGTGAGTAGAGATGAAACTAAGGGCAGCCATTTACCAGTTGCTGTTGGGTGACGGAACACTTCCCATCGAAAACGCTGTGGGAGTCTCTATGATGCCCGTGCAGAGAGCGGCTGAGAACTGCCGTGAAGAAGGAAATGCATGACAGTTATGTTATGTGGGCTGCATAGCTTGAGGCGTAACCTTTCAGCAGGCACCCATACTTGGCGGGAGACACACTTTTCTAGGCATCTTTACGTGCTCACTGTGCGCTCAAACTAAAAGAGCGATTTGAAGCAATCGACAGACATACTGGAAACACTGCCCAACATATCTGTGCAAATCTTCATCGGGTTTTCAAAATGGTTTCCATTTAGCGCCAGATCGGAAGTTACTATCTGAATAGCCATCGTACTCTCGGCTCAGTTGCATAATGCAGTAGTCGTAGTAGTGGTACTGACCTCAAATGCGAAAGGATGTGAAGTTGAACCTTGTTATGTGCTTTCAATTTTGTTCATTTTTAAACCTTTATCGAAATGCCTCTGATCATTATTGTTATTCAGTTAATTACTTTAAATGTAATTATTTCTGTTTCTTTGCCATCTTATATTTTTCATTGTATGAAATTCTTAATTTGGTCTAATTTTTCTTCCTATCAGTCTTTCCCACTTGGAGTCCTCATTCATTTGATTTTGGTCATTGTTACATACTAACATCTATTTAATTTCTTGAAATGCACAGTCAATATAAAAAGCTTATTTCGTCTTTTGTTTTTTAATGGACAGATCTGCATTTTCTAATGTTGAAACATTATGACGGATAAATAAAAATAATTAAATTCACATGCACTAAGATCCCAAATCACGAAAAACAGTGACAGGAAGAAAAAAATATAAGCAATTACTGAAAGAGTTAATGCCTTGATTAAAAAGATGTGACAAAGGAATTGCTTTTAGCCCGATTAATTCAATAAAAATAGTGATCAAAGTCGTTTAGATGTAGTTGACGAGTTTCTAATCAACAACCTCTCACACGTCAGGACTATACCTTAATCATTATGCTACGCAACTGATCCTTATGTTGTTATTTTTATGGTTATATAGTATAATACGATGTTCTTGTTGTGGTCTTCAGTCATGAGACTGGTTTGATGCAGCTCTCCATGCTACTCTATCCTGTGCAAGCTGCTTCATCTCCCAGTACGTACTGCAGCCTATATTCTTCTGAATCTGCTTAATGTATTCAACTCTTGGCCTCCCTCTACAATTTTTACCCTCCACGCTGCCTCCAATATCTACATGTACATACATACCCCGCAATCCACCATACTGTGCGTGGCAGAGGGTACCTCATACCACAACTAGCATATTCTCTCCATGTTCCACTCCCAAACAGAACGAGGGAAAAATGACCGCCTATATGCCTCTGTACGAGCCCTAATCTCTCTTATCTTATCTTTGTGGTCTTTCCGCGAAATATAAGTTGGCGGCAGTAAAATTGTACTGCAGTCAGCCCCAAATGCTGGTTCTCTAAATTTCCTCAGTAGCGATTCACGAAAAGAACGCCTCCTTTCCTCCAGAGACTCCCACCCGAGTTCCTGAAGCATTTCCATAACACTCGCGTGATGATCAAACCTACCAGTAACAAATATAGCAGCCCGCCTCTAAATTACTTTTACCTCTCTCAATCCGACCTGATAGGGATCCCAAACGCTTGAGCAGTACTCAAGAATAGGTTGTATTAGTGTTTTATAAGCGGTCTCTTTTACAGATGAACCACATCTCCCCAAAATTCTACCAATGAACCGAAGACGACTATCCGCCTTCCCCACAACTGCCATTACATGCTTGGCCCACTTCATATCACTCTGGAATGTTGCGCCCAAATATTTAATCGACGTGACTGTGTCAAGCGCTTCACTACTAATGGAGTATTCCAACATTACGGGATTCTTTTTCCTACTCATCTGCATTAATTTACATTTATCTATATTTAGAGTTAGCTGCCATTCTTTACACCAATCACAAATCCTGTCCAAGTCATCTTGTATCCTCCTACAGTCACTCAACGACGATACCTTCCCGTACACCACAGCATCATCAGCAAACAGCCGCACATTGCTATCCACCCTATCCAAAAGATCATTTATGGAGATAGAAAACAGCGGACCTACCACACTTCCCTGGGGCACTCCAGATGATACCATCACCTCCGATGAACACTCATCATCGAGGACAACGTTGTTGTTGTTGTGGTCTTCAGTCCTGAGACTGGTTTGATGCAGCTCTCCATGCTACTCTATCCTGTGCAAGCTTCTTCATCTCCCAGTACCTACTGCAACCTACATCCTTCTGAATCTGCTTAGTGTATTGATCCCTTGGTCTCCCTCTACGATTTTTACCCTCCGCGCTGCCCTCCAATGCTAAATTTGTGGTCCCTTGATGCCTCAAAACGTGTCCTACCAACCGATCCCTTCTTCCAGTCAAGTTGTGCTACAAACTTCACTTCTCCCCAATCCTACCTCCTCATTAGTTACGTGATCTACCCACCTTATCTTCAGCATTCTTCTGTAGCACCACATTTCGAAAGCTTCTATTCTCTTCTTGTCCAAACTATTTATCGTCCATGTTTCACTTCCATACATGGCTACACTCCATACAAATACTTTCAGAAACGACTTCCTGACACTTAAATCTATACTCGATGTTAACAAATTTCTCTTCCTCAGGAACGATTTCCTTGCCATTGCCAGTCTACATTTTATATCCTCTCTACTTCGACCATCATCAGTTATTTTACTCCCTAAATAGCAAAACTCCTTTACTGCTTTAAGTGTCCTAATCTAATCCCCTCAGCATCACCTGATTTAATTTGACTACATTCCATTATCCTCGTTTTGCTTTTGTTGATGTTCATCTTATATCCTCCTTTCAAGACACTGTCCATTCCGTTCAACTGCTCTTCCAAGTCCCTTGCTGTCTCTGACAGAATTACAATGTCATCGGCGAACCTCAAAGTTTTTACTTCTTCTCCATGACTTTTAATACCTACTCCGAATTTTTCTATTGTTTCCTTTACTGCTTGCTCAATATACAGATTGAATAACATCGGGGAGAGGCTACAACCCTGTCTCACTCCTTTCCCAACCACTGCTTCCCTTTCATGCCCCTCGACTCTTATAACTGCCATCTGGTTTCGGTACAAATTGTAAATAGCCTTTCGCTCCTTGTATTTTACCCCTGCCATCTTCAGAATTTGAAAGAGAGTATTCCAGTTAACGTTGTCAAAAGCTTTCTCTAAGTCTACAAATGCTAGAAACGTACGGTTGCCTTTTCTTTATCTTTCTTCTAAGATAAGTCGTAAGGTTAGTATTGCCTCACGTGTTCCAACATTTCTACGGAATCCAAACTGATCTTCTCCGAGGTCCGCTTCTACCAGTTTTTCCATTAGTCTGTAAAGAATTCGCGTTAGTATTTTGAAGCTGTGACTCATTAAACTGATAGTTCGGTAATTTTCACCTCTGTCAACACCTGCTTTCTTTCGGATTGGAATTATTATATTCTTCTTGAAGTCTGTGGGTATTTCGCCTGTCTCATACATCTTGCTCACCAGATGGTAGAGTTTTGTCATGACTGGCTCTCCCAAGGCCATCAGTAGTTCTAATGGAATGTTGTCTACTCCCGGGGCCTTGTTTCGACTCAGGTCTTTCAGTGCTCTGTCAAACTCTTCACGCAGTATCTTACCTCCATTTCATCTTCATCTACATCCTCTTCCATTTCCATAATATTATCCTCAAGTACATCGCCCTTGTATAAACCCTCTATATACTCCTTCCACCTTTCTGCCTTCCCTTCTTTACTTAGAACTGGGTTGCCATCTGAGCTCTTGATATTCATACAAGTGGTTCTCTTCTCTCCAAAGGTCTCTTTAATTTTCCTGTAGGCAGTATCTATCTTACCCCTAGTGAGATAAGCCTCTACATCCTTACATTTGTCCTCTAGCCATCCCTGCTTAGCCACTTTGCACTTCCTGTCGATCTCATTTTTGAGACGTTTGTATTCCTTTTTGCCTGCTTCATTTACTGCATTTTTATATTTTCTCCTTTCATCAATTAAATTCAATATCTCTTCTGTTACCCAAAGATTTCTATTAGCCCTCGTCTTTTTACCTAATTGATCCTCTGCTGCCTTCACTACTTCATCCCTCAGAGCTACCCATTCTCCTTCTACTGTATTTCTTTCCCCCATTCCTGTCAATTGTTCCCTTATGCTCTCCCTGACACTCTCTACAACATCTAGTTCTTTCAGTTTATCCAGGTCCCATCTCCTTAAATTCCCACCTTTTTGCAGTTTCTTCAGTTTCAATCTGCAGTTCATAACCAATAGATTGTGGTCAGAATCCACATCTGCCCCTGGAAATGTCTTACAATTTAAAACCTGGTTCCTAAATCTCTGTCTTACCATTATATAATCTATCTGATACCTTTTAGTATCTCCAGGATTCTTCCAGGTATACAGCCTTCTTTTATGATTCTTGAACCAAGTGTTAGCCATGATTAAGTTATGCTCTGTGCAAAATTCTACAAGGCGGATTCTTCTTTCATTTCTTCCCCCCAATCCATATTCACCTATTATGTTTCCTTCTCTCCCTTTTCCTACTGACGAATTCCAGTCACCCATGACTATTAAATTTTCGTCTCCCTTCACTACCTGAATAATTTCTTTTATCTCGTCATACATTTCATCTATTTCTTCATCATCTGCAGAGCTAGTTGGCATATAAACTTGTACTACTGTAGTAGGCATGGGCTTTGTGTATATCTTGGCCACAATAATGCGTTCACTATGCTGTTTGTAGTAGCTAACCCGCACTCCTATTTTTTATTCATTATTAAACCTACTCCTACATTACCCCTATTTGATTTTGTATTTATAACCCTGTAGTCACCTGACCAAAAGTCTTGTTCCTCCTGCCACCGAACTTCACTAATTCCCACTATATCTAACTTTTACCTATCCATTTCCCTTTTTAAATTTTCTAACCTACCTGCCCGATTAAGGGATCTGACATTCCACGCTCCGAACCGTAGAATGCCAGTTTTCTTTCTCCTGATAACGACGTCCTCTTGAGTAGTCCCCGCCCGGAGATCCGAATGGGGGACTATTGTACTTCCGGAATATTTTACCCAAGAGGACGCCATCATCATTTAATCACACAGTAAAGCTGCATGTCCTCGGGAAAAATTACGGCTGTAGTTTCCCCTTGCTTTCATCCGTTCGCAGTACCAGCACAGCAAGGCCGTTTTGGTTAATGTTACAGAGACAGATCAGTCAATCATCCAGACTGTTGCCCCTGCAACTACCGAAAAGGCTGCTGCCCCTCTTCAGCAACCACATGTTTGTCTGGCCTCTCAACAGATAACAGGACAACGTACTGGGTTCTATTGCTTAAGAAGTCTTCGAGCCACACACTCATTTGGGAACCAATCCCATATGCTCGTACCTTAGTTAGGAGTCTGCAGTGGGGCACCGAGTCAAACGCTTTCAAGGAATATGGCATCCGTCTGATACCCTTCATCCATGGTTCGCAAGATATAATGTGAAAAAAGGGCGAGTTGCGTTTCGCAGTAGCGATGCTTTCTAAAGCCATGCTGATGCATGGACAGCAACTTGTCTGAAGGAAATTCATTATATTCGAACTGAGAATATATTCGAGAATCCTGCAAGAAAACGATGTTAAGGATATTGGTCTGTAATTTTGAGGATCCGTCCTTCTACCCTTCTTATATACAGGCGTCACGTGCGCTTTTTTCCAGTCGCTCGGGACTTTACGTTGGGCAAGAGATTCGCGATAAATGCAAGCTAAGTAAGGAGCCAATGCAGTAGAGTACTCTCTGTAAAACCGAATTGGAATCCCATCTGGACCTGGCGATTTATTTATTTTCAACCCATTCAGCTGCTCCACAACCCCAGGGATGTCTATCACTATGTCTGTGCGACGGCCGTGGCGTAGGCGTATGTATCAGTTAACCTTCACGCACTCGCGCGGGCGGTGAAGTGACCGCCTTTTTGCAATTTCGCGCCATACTTACTCCACAAAGGTAACGAGGCGGCGGGAGGGACATGTATTCTCTAGTTGCACCTTTTTCCGACAGATGCTGCTCAAAGTTCGTCCAAGTCGCACCTCTCTGCCTCTCAGGACAAGTTCAAATAGGTCCGAACACGTTCGGCGGTCAGTTTACCGCCTTGCGAGCGCTTACGAGACTTTGTTCTAGTCGTCTACTTAGGAATGTAAGTATTTCTTTTTGTAATTCCCCTATAATTCCTCAATTTTATAGACTCTTCAAAATGGTTCAAATAGCTCTGAGCATTATGGGACTTAACTTCTGATGTCATCAGTCCCCTAGAACTTAGAACTACTTAAACCTAACTAACCTA
This sequence comes from Schistocerca nitens, assembly GCF_023898315.1. Taxonomy (NCBI): domain Eukaryota; kingdom Metazoa; phylum Arthropoda; class Insecta; order Orthoptera; family Acrididae; genus Schistocerca; species Schistocerca nitens. The sequence continues at coordinate 846,302,949 of NC_064617.1, forward strand.
AGGACATCACACACATCCATACCCGAGGCAGGATTCGAACCTGCGACTGTAGATAGACTCTTCCAATTCTCTGGTGAATGTGCATGTGCTCCAGAATTTCAACATCAAGAAGAACACAAAGGTGGCCTGATGTATATTTTGCCGCTTACTTGACTTGGCAGGAGTAAATTCGTTACGCATTTTTCAATTCAATCCAGGTAATATGAAAGAAAAAAACGAGAAGACAATTCATACATGCGTTATCTTTGGAACTGATGAGCGAGAACCTGAGAAAAAGAGCTAAATTGAAGCATTTACCAAAAGATTTCTTAGTATTTTTGGAAAATTACAGAGAGAGTGACGTAGTTTATCGAGCTGTATCAACCCCTACAAGGAGAGGAATATGTTATTTGTGTGGCTCAAAAAAAATATAAAAACAAAGCGAGAATGCGGTGAATGTGGAAGAAACGTCTGTCTATGACATTCAACCACGACAATTACGTGCAATAATTGTTGTCAGCCTCAAAACGAAAATGAAATGCATACAGACTGATCAGCATTTTCATCTGACAGAAATGTTTGTGACGTTTTCAATCAAAAATTCTTTTTTCAAAGCAAAATTAGCTTTTTTTGTGACGAGTTAAGACAGTGAATAATTCTAGTCTTAAGTATTACATCATGTAATCCCAAAACATTGCAATTAAAAAAATGTTCTTATATTTCATTTGGGTATTTGGCTTCCTTTTTGTATTCCATTGTGTATTTTATTGTTAAAAAATAATTTTGTTACAAATGTGTTTGCAATATTGTGTGAGATATCCTATGTCGATATTTTATGGAAATATGACCTTTAAAACCTCAAGAGACTGATGAAAACTCTCGGGCGGCCGGCCGACCGCTCGCGCGAGCGCTCGCGTGACTATTTCTAGCGCGAGCGCATGGAGGTTAATAGCACCTCACCCCACCTCCAATACTAAATTGGTGATCCCTTGATGCCTCAGAACACGTCCTACCAACCGATCCCTTCTTCTAGTGAAGTTGTATAATACGATAGACTGAAAAAAAAATTTTTTTTTCGTGGGTTACTCGCAGTTGAGTACCCACCAGGGTCAGTGACTGCAGGGTGCGATCCCTTGGACCTTAACCAACATTGCTTCATAGATTGCTTCAAAAAGTCGATTCCACAGCTGGGGACCTCTCGTTGTTAGTAATATTATTCAAACCTCAATGTGGGTTGCCTCCATTTCGCGGCTTATCTATTGTACTATCTAGCACCGTTTGCAAAGTGTTAAATTCTCGCCGCACCTTTGAGAAACCTCCTAACTCTTTTAACACTCCTTGCGGAACAGGAGCGCAACGCCCCGAAAAGCACACACACACACACACACACACACACACACACACACAGTCTCTAAACAGAGAGAGAGAGAGGAAGAGAGAGTGAGAGAGAGAGAGAAAGGGGGGGGGGGGCGACACAGAGATGTAACCTCACGGTATCCATCAACGCTGACCCTTTTTCTGCTGAACGCGGTGTCCCAATTATCTGCTGGCGAGGACGACAATGTGGGCGTGGTGCTCTGCAGGCCCGAGCATCGCCGGTACGCCAGTTACCGGGACACGGCGGACACCGGGCCCTCTCACGCCTGCGTGGTGCCGGCCCATTCGGCGCCAGAGGAGTGTGATGGGTCGGCAGCGTGCTGTGCGACGGCCGTGGCGTAGGCGGATGTATCAGTTAATAGCACCTCCCCCCACCGCCACTCCACGGACCCCCACCGCGGCCGCCGGCGCCTGCAACAATGTGCATTGTCCTGGGCCTCCTGATTCACTGTGGGCACAACACAATTAATTGCCGCGCGGCCCGCCGCCCAACAGGTGATTGTCCGCAGCTGGGAATCGAACCCAGATGTGGGCAACCCGATAGGTGGCCGACGCGGCTGTGCTCCCCTGTTCGCTGCCACGATGAGGTATTCCCGACTGATGACAGTCCTTGTGCATTATTCGATCATTTAGACACAATTTAATTCAGAAATGTGTTCACTGTTTCACAATTTTAGCAAAAGTAGAGCTTCGAGGCATGAAACTGGATAACGAGGAGAACGCGGCAAGTGCCGTCAATCGATTTCCCAGGAACTTCGTTCAGTGGAAGAGCAGTGAAAATAAGCGAACACATTTCTTGGCTTATCCGTATAAACTCGGCCGGTTCTGAAACAACGAGACTATTAAGACCAATACAAGAAAAATATATCTAGTAAACATGGGATCTAATGTGCATACCTAACAGCAAGGAGCACTGGTCCATCTTTGCTACTGCGAAACACATTTCTTCTGCTGAAAAAGTGCTCATAGCTCTTAAGGTATGCACTTTTCATAACCTTTGTTTACTGTACATTTGTTTCTCGTTTTGGTGCATACCACGATCACTCAAAATGTGGAATACTTTTCTTTATAACACCATGTATTTCATCATTAGCAGTGACTAATTGAGCTTTTGGCGTTATGGAATATTGAAAAATCTACAGAATGAGTATTCTGTAGGATCCACCGTAGGTGAATTAATTCCTTGGAACTATTCTTGTGAACCTCGGTCTGACATCCGTCAATTTCGCCATTGGCTTTTCGGGTGATATTTCCGCTTTAAATCACATGCTCCTATCCATTTACTCAAACAATAATAAATTCTGTAGCCTGTTGTATGCGCAGAACGGTACTTTTTTAATGGAACGTTTAACGTGTATTTAATTTCCTAGTGAGGATCTGCTTACGAGATATGTCCATTTGGAGGCTTCTCGCAGGTTAAAACTGTATAGCGGACGGAGACTCGAACCTGTAACCTTGTCTTTGGCCTGCAAGACCTGTTAAGGCACAACTTATGAACTGGCCTCACAGGTTCATTTCTGCTACAATGTACCTCCTGCTCTCGAAGTTTCAGAGAAGTTCCCCTACATAACTCGCGGAGTTAGCACTCGTGGGAGAAAGGATACTGTGAAGAAAATGCTGAGCTACAAACTATAGAGTTCTTTCCGGAATGAAAGTTCAACTCTGCAGCGTGGTGTGAGCTTCTTTGGAGTTTGCTGGCAGATTAAAACTGTGTGCAGAATCGGGACTTGAATCTGGAGATTTGAAATTCCGTAAATGGAAGAGAGGTAATAGCAGTAGCGAATCCATGAGGAGGATGAGTCGTACCTGAATAGCTCAGTCGGTAAGAGTACTGCCCACTTAATGTTCCAAGTTCGAATTCGGATCGGATACGGCTACCTGTTTATCTGGTCATATATTACTGCAGACGTCATCTCTTTTTTACAGCAGCTTAGACCTTACAAGAATAACATGGGAAGTGGCATATCTCAATTACCCAGAAACTTCGATGAGTGACAGAGTGGTCAAAATAAATGAACACATGTCTCGGCTTATCAGTAGACACTCGACCGTTTCGGAGAAAAATGACGTTCAAAGATTTCGAGATATTTTCGAGGTACTTTATGTGCCTTTTACCACGTTGTCACATCAGACGAAATAGCGGTCCAGTGGTTACGTTGATGACTTCTTAATTTGGCACCCTGTGTTTGAAACCGGATTATTGTGTCCATTTATTTTACTTTATTTTCTTTTCAATGTTTTCATTTATCTATCCACCCCCGCACAAGGTTACTAGACGAATATGTCTGATCAAATTATGGGACACAAGTGTAGAGCCTTGTACCTCAGGACAAGGTATCCTTGGTGACAGGTATCCTATTTCTACAACACAGTGGCACACGCGGATTAATACGGTTCTTTATTTACTTCAACAGATATCTGCTACTTGACTTTAACAGAGTAGATGTGTTGTGGTACAAGCTCTTCAATAATAGCCTCTGTTAGACTCACTGCTGGTGATGTACAAGTCCCTCTATGAACACTGCCCTGGTCACTATACAGGGTGTTACAAAAAGGTACGGCCAAACTTTCAGGAAACATTCCTCACACACAAATAAAGAAAAGATGTTATGTGGACATGTGTCCGGAAACGCTTAATTTCCATGTTAGAGCTTATTTTAGTTTCGTCAGTATGTACTGTACTTCCTCGATTCACCGCCAGTTGGCCCAATTCTACATCTACATCTACATTTATGCTCCGCAAGCTACCCAACGGTGTGTGGCGGAGGGCACTTTACGTGCCACTGTCATTACCTCCCTTTTCTGTTCCAGTCGCGTATGGTTAGCGGGAAGAACGACTGTCTGAAAGCCTCCGTGCGCGCTCGAATCTCTCTAATTTTACATTCGTGATCTCCTCGTGAGGTATAAGTAGGGGGAAGCAATATATTCGATACCTCATCCAGAAACGCACCCTCTCGAAACCTGGCGAGCAAGCTACACCGCGATGCGGAGCGCCTCTCTTGCAGAGTCTGCCACTTGAGTTTGCTAAACATCTCCGTAACGCTATCACGGTTACCAAATAACCCTGTGACGAAAGGCGCCGCTCTTCTTTGGATCTTCTCTATCTCCTCCGTCAACCCGATCTGGTACGGACCCCACACTGATGAGCAATACTCAAGTATAGGTCCAACGAGTGTTTTGCAAGCCACCTCCTTTGTTGATGGACTACGCTTTCTAAGGACTCTCCCAATGAATCTGAACCTGGTGCCCGCCTTACCAGCAATTAATTTTATATGATCATTTCACTTCAAATCGTTCCGCACGCATACTCCCAGATATTTTATAGAAGTAACTGCTACCAGTGTTTGTTCCGCTATCATATAATCATACAATAAAGGATCCTTCTTTCTATGTATTCGCAATACATTACATTTGTCTATGTTAAGGGTCAGTTGCCACTCCCTGCACCAAGTGCCTATCCGCTGCAGATCTTCCTGCATTTCGCTACAGTTTTCTAATGCTGCAACTTCTCTGTATACTACAGCATCATCCGCGAAAAGCCGCATGGAACTTCCGACACTATCTACTAGGTCATTTATATATATTGTGAAAAGCAATGGTCCCATAACACTCCCCTGTGGCACGCCAGAGGTTACTTTAACGTCTGTAGACGTCTCTCTATTGATAACGACATGCTGTGTTCTGTTTGCTAAAAACTCTTCAATCCAGCCACACAGCTGGTCTGATATTCCGTAGCCTCTTACTTTGTTTATCAGGCGACAGTGCGGAACTGTATCGAACGCTTCCCGGAAGTCAAGGAAAATAGCATCTACCTGGGAGCCTGTATCTAATATTTTCTGGGTCTCATGAACAAATAAAGCGAGCTGGGTCTCACACGATCGCTGTTTCCGGAATCCATGTTGATTCCTACAGAGTAGATTCTGGGTTTCCAAAAACGACATTATACGCGAGCAAAAAACAAGTTCTAAAATTTTACAACAGATCGACGTCAGAGATATAGGTCTATAGTTTTGCGCATCTGCTCGACGACCCTTGTTGAACACTGGGACTACCTGTGCTCTTTTCCAATCATTTGGAACCTTCCGTTCCTCTAGAGATTTGCGGTACACGGCTGTTAGAAGGGGGGCAAATTCTTTCGCGTACTCTGTGTAGAATCGAATTTGTATCCCGTCAGGTCCAGTGGACTTTCCTCTGTTGAGTGATTCCAGTTGCTTTTCTGTTCCTTGGACACTTATTTCGATGTCAGCCATTTTTTCGTTTGTGCGAGGATTTAGAGAAGGAACTGCAGTGCGGTCTTCCTCTGTGAAACTGCTTTGGAAAAAGGTGTTCAGTATTTTAGCTTTACGCGTGTCATCCTCTGTTTCAATGCCATCATCATCCCGGAGTGTCTGGATATGCTGTTTCGAGGCACTTACTGATTTAACGTAAGACCAGAACTTCCTAGGATTTTCTGTCAAGGAAGGTAATGTTGACTTCAGTGCTTGTGTTGACATGCGACTCATTGCTCTACAGTACTAGCATCAAGCACATCAGTACGTAGCATCAACAGGTTAGTGTTCATCACGAACGTGGTTTTGCAGTCAGTGCAATGTTTACAAATGCGGAGTTGGCAGATGCCCATTTGATGTATGGATTAGCACGGGGCAATAGCCGTGGCGCGGTACCTTTGTATCGAGACAGATTTCCAGAACGAAGGTGTCCCGACTGGGAGACGTTCGAAGTAATTGATCGGCGTCTTAGGGAGCACGGAACATTCCAGCCTATGACTCGCGACTGGGGAAGACCTAGAACGACGATGACACCTGCAATGGACGAGGCAATTCTTCGTGCATTTGACGATAACCCTAATGTCAGCGTCAGAGAAGTTGCTGCTGTACAAGGTAACGTTGACCACGTCACTGTATGAAGAGTGTTACGGGAGAACCATTTGTTCCCGTACCATGTACAGCGTGTGCAGGTACTATCAGCATCTGATTGGCCTCCACGGGTACACTTCCGCAAATGGTTCATCTAACAATGTGTCAATCCTGATTTCAGTGCAAATGTTCTCTTTACGGATGAGGCTTCATTCCAACGTGATCAAATTGTAAATTTTCACAATCAACATGTGTGGGCTGACGAGAATCCGCACGCAATCGTGCAATCACGTCATCAACACAGATTTTCTGTGAACGTTTGGGGAGGCATTCTTGGTTATGTCTTGATTGGGCCCCATGTTCTTCCACCTACGGTCAATGGAGCACGTTATCATTATTTCATACGGGATACTCTACCTGTGCTGCTAGAACATGTGCTTTTACAAGTACGACACAACATGTGGTTCATGCACGATGGAGCTCCTGCACATTTGAGTCGAAGTGTTTGTACGCTTCTCAACAACAGATTCGGTGACCGATGGATTAGTAGAGGCGGACCAATTCCATGGCCTCCACGCTCTCCTGACCTCAACCCTCTTGACTTTCATTTATGGGGGCATTTGAAAGCTGTTGTCTACGGAACCTCGGTACGAAATGTAGAGACTCTTCGTGCTCGTATTGTGGACGGCTGTGATGCAATACGCCATTCTCCAGGTCTGTATCAGCGCATCAGGGATTCCATGCGACGGAGGGTGGATGCATGTATCCTCGCTAACGGAGGACATGTTGAACATTTCCTGTAACAAAGTGTGTTTCCATTCCATGATTAATGTGATTTGAAGAGAAGTAATAAAATGAGCTCTAACATGGAAAGTAAGCGTTACCGGACACATGTCCACATAAGATATTTTCTTTCTTTGTGTGTGAGGAATGTTTCCTGAAAGTTTGGCCGTACCTTTTTGTAACACCCTGTATACTATTGCAGCCTAAGCCCTCCCTGTGAATGAATCACAAACGCCAAACTGGAGTGCGAATTAGTGTGTCAGTGACTGAGCAACTGACTGGCTGGGTGAGAGCCAGTCCGTCAGACCCTCTGGTCAGCGGCGGCGGCGGCGGCGGCCTGACTACTTGCTGTCGAGAGGGCGTTGGCAGAGAGTTGCTTGCGAGTCTGTCTTTGGCCTCTCTCCTGATAGGTGTGCTTGATCCATTACCTACTGTCGATCTTCTCGAAACAGCTTTGTCGACCGGTATGCTGGCGAGAGCTTACGCCAGCACAACAAGGACGTTATATTAATTGTAAAATTATAGCTGCATTTCACAACAGGTGTCACACATTCGTTATATAATATACATGGTGTTCCATTGATAGTGACCAGGCCAAATATCTCACGAAATAAGCATCAAACATAAAACTGCAAACAACGAAACTCGTCTAGCTTGAAGGGGGAAACCAGATGGCGCTATGGTTGCCCCACTAGATGGCGCTGCCATAGGTCAAACGGATATCAACTGCGTTTTCTTAAATAGGAACCCACATTTTTATTACACATTCGTGTAGTACGTAAAGAAATATGAATGTTTTGGTTGGACCACTTTTTTCGCTTTGTGATAGATGGCGCTGTAATAGTCACAAACGTACAAGTACGTTCTATCACGTAACATTCCGCTAGTGCGGACGGTATTTGCTTCGTGATACATTACCCGTGTTAAAATGGACCGTTTACCAATTGCGGAAAAGGTCGATATCGTGTTGATGTATGGCTTTTGTGATCAAAATGCCCAACTGGCGTGTGCTATGTATGCTGCTCGGTGTTCTGGACTACATCATCCAAGTGTCCTGACCGTTCGCCGGATAGTTACGTCATTTAAGGAAACAGGAAGTGTTCAGCCACATGTGAAACGTCAACCACGACCTGCAACAAATGATGATGCCCAAGTAGGTGTTTTAGCTTCTGTCGCGGCTAATCCGCACATCAGTAGCAGACAAATTGCGCGAGAATCTGGAATCACATAAACGTCGGTGTTGAGAATGCTACATCAACGTCGATTGCATCCGTACAATATTTATATGCACCAGGAATTGCATGGCAACGACTTTGAACGTCGTGTACAGTTCTGCCACTGGGCACGAGAGAAGTTACGGGACGATGACAGATTTTTTGCACGTCTTCTATTTAGGGATGAAGCGTCATTCACCAACAGCGGTGACGTAAACCGGCATAATACGCACTATTCGGCAACGGAAAATCCACGATGGCTGCGACAAGTGGAACATCAGTGACCTTGGCGGGTTAATGTATGGTGCGGCATTATGGGAGGAAGGATAATTGGCCCCATTTTATCGATGGCAATCTAAATGGTGCAATGCAGCGATGTAGCGATGTTACTACAATATGTTTTCCTGCATGACAGAATGGCGATGTACTTCCAACATGATGGATGTCCGGCTCATAGCTCGCGTGTGGTTGAAGCGGTATTGAATAGCATATTTCATGACAGGTGGATTGGTCGTCGAAGCACCATATCATGGCCCGCACGTTCACCGGATCTGACGTCCCCGGATTTCTTTCTGTGGGGAAAGTTGAAGGATATTTGCTATTGTGATCCACCGACAACGCCTGACAACATGCGTCAGCGCATTGTCAATGCATGTGCGAACATTACGGAAGCCGAACTACTCGCAGTTAGGAATATCGTTACACGTATTGCCAAATGCATTGAGGTTGACGGACATCATTTTGAGCATTTGTTGCATTAATGTGGTATTTACAGGTAATTACGCCGTAACAGCATGCGTTGTCAGTAATGATAAATTCACAAAGGTACATGTATCACATTGGAACAACCGAAACAAAGTGTTCAAACGTACCTACGTTCTGCATTTTAATTTAAAAAGTCTACCTGTTACCAACTGTTCGTCCAAAATTGTGAGACATATGTTTGTGAATATTACACCGCCAACTATCACAAAGCGAAAAATGTGGGCCATCTAAAACATTCATATTTCTTTACGTACTACACGAATATGTAATAAAAATGGGGGTTCCTATTAAAAAAAACGCAGTTGATATCTGTTTGACCTATGGCAGTGCCATCTATCGGGCCAACTATAGCGCCATCTGGTTTCCCCCTTCAAGCTAGACAAGTTTCGTTCTTTGTAGTTTTTTCGTTTGACGCTTATTTCATGAGATATTTGGCCCGGTCACGATCAATGGACCACCCTGTATGTGTCTCTGGTATACTGACAGGTTACAATCTTTTTAAATTGTAATATCCTGATATTTCATTCTCAACTCAATTCTTAAAAAAATTTTTATGTTTGATTAACACATTTATTCTTCAGGAAGATCTGGTGCATTCCCTTTGACGACATTGATCATAGGAACATTCCAAAGAGTGCGAGCATTGCGTGAAGGGAGGTTTGCCACAATGACGTTCCTTCATATCACTATCGATGGAGAAAGAAACGCCGTTCATGTTGGTGAAGATTTTACACGTTGGCAATAATTCCGCGGTAAATCGCGCATAATGGATCTCTTTTCCGAAAACTGGCGCTTGCAACTGATTAAGATACACTACAGGAACTTCAGCAAAAACAATTTCAAATAATTTTCTCGTCTTTTTTCTTTTTTTTTAAATTCATTCATCTAACGTACAATTAGTGATAGATGAATAAGGTCAACCTTATATCAACATACACTGGAAAACATTCGTGTAGTAATCTTCTACAGACATGGATACATAATTTAAAAACAAACATAAATCTAATAATCGGAGCTGGCAGGGGTGGCCGAGCGGTTCTAGGCGCTACAGTCTGGAACCGCGCGACCGCTACGGTCGCAGGTTCGATTCCTGCCTCGGGCATGGATGTGTGTGATGTCCTTAGGTTAGTTAGGTTTAAGTAGTTCTAAGTTCTAGGGGACTGATGACATCATAATTTAAGTCCCATAGTGCTCAGAGCCATTTGAACCATTTAATAATCGGATTCCGAACGTAGTGCTCAAAATTTGCAAGACGTGATACTAACCACTCTGGCATCAATTCGTCTGAGAATATCGTGCAGTAAAAGGCACATAAAGAACCTTGAAAATATCTTGAAATCTTTGAACGTCCTTTATTTTTCAGAAACGGTCGAGTGTCTACTGATCAGCAGAGACATGTGTTCGCTGATTTTGACCCCTTTTCCACTGAGCAAAGTTTCTGGGAAATTGGGATATAGCACTTGCCATGTTCTTCTCGTAAGTTCTAAGATGCTTTAAAAAGAGATGACGTTTGCAGTAATATACGACCAGTTACAAGAGGTAACCGTATCCCGAACGGAACTTCGAAAGAGCCTAGTAGCATAAAACCACATGCCCGATCGGTATTAGAACTTGGAACATTTCGTTTAGGTACGACTCATCCTCCCCACAGATTCACTACTGCTATTACCTCTCTTCCATTTTCCGAATTTCAAATCTCCGGGTTCAATTCCCGATTCTGCACACAGTTTTAATCTGCCAGGAAACTTCAAAGAAGCGCACACCACGCTGTAGAGTTGAACTTTCATTCCGAAAAGAGCTCCGTAGTTTGTAGCGGAGCATTTTCTTCATAGTACCCTTTCTTTCACGAGTGCTAGCTCCGCAAGTAATGTAGGAAAACTTCTTTGAAATTTCGAGAGCAGGAGGTACATTGTAGCAGAAATGAACCTGTGAGGGTAATTTGTAAATTGTGCCTTAACAGGTGACTCGGTAAGACATTGCAGATCAAAGACAAGGTTTCAGGTTCGAATCTCCGCCCGCTGTACAGTTTTAACCTGCGAGAAAGCTTCAAATTGACATATCTCGTAAGCAGATCCTCACTAGGAAATTAAATACACGTTAAACGTTCCATTAAATGATGGCAGTGTTCCCTCAGCATAAAAAAGTACCGTTCTGCGCATAAACAGGCTATAGAATTTATTATTGTCTGAGTAATGGCTAGGAGCATTTGATTTAAAGCGGAAGTATCACCCAAAAAGCCAATGGCGAAATTGACGTATGTCAGACCGAGGTTCACAAGAATAGTTCCAAGGAATTACAATTCACCCACGGAGGATCATACAGAATACTCTTTCCGTAGATTTTTCAATATTCCATAACGCCAAAAGCTATAAAAAAAAAGTATTCCGCATTTTGAGAGATCTTAGTGTGCACCAAAGCGAGAAACAAATTCCAGTAAGCAAAGGTTATGAAAAGTGCATACCTTAAGAGCAATGAGCACTTTTTCAGCACACGAAATACGCTTCGCAGTACCAAAGATGAACAAGTGCTCATAGTATGCATTTTAGATCCCATGTTTACTAGATATATTTTTATTGTTTTGGTCATATACCAGTTCTCAAAAAATGGAAAGCAACACCTTGAAGTAGAATATGTGTTGACAGTAGCGAAAATGAACACGTTCTTATAGCTCTTAAGGTCTGCGTCTTAGAGCCCATGTTTACTTTACGTATTTTTCTTATTTTGGTCCATAATACCAACTCGTAAAATACGAAAATCAGCAAGCTTGAAGTAGAAGAGATATGTTGTACAGAAACTTAAGATGAACAAGTGCTGTTATCTTTTAGGTACGCATCTTAGAGCCCATGTTTCTGGAGATATTTGTCTTGTTTTGTTCGCACTATCATCTTTTAAAATGTGAAATACTTTTCTTAGTACCCTGTACGGAGATGTACAAACAAAGACGAAAGGAGTTCAAATATATCCTACAGGTTGCTAACAGTTAAAATATTGCGGGGTGCTACTCTACATACAGCACAACAGTGTGTTGAAAATAATCTTTCGATTTGTATTTGTATTTGCTTTTGATATAGTAAATCAGTTATAATACTTTGTTTGTACATAAAATTAAGGACACATGCAGAGCAATGCAATTAATTTATAATTACAGTTTTTAATTGCTGAGACAACAATTTCAACACTGTCAGTGTGAATAGTAATATAGAGTTAAGATAAAGTAGATAGAATGTAACTAACAGTATCTAATAAATTTTATTTATTTATGATGCTCAGGAATTCAGGAACATAGCAGAAACAGTGATCAAGCAAGAGCTGTTTCATCGTCACTTTGAATGTATATAACATCTGAAGGTATATGGTTGTACAATACCTCCTGTATTATGTGCTCCTCTTTTGAAGATATTTCTAGTTCCTATGTTTACATGTAAGTTAAGCTTCTGACTAGTTTCATATCACACAAAGTATTTGTCATGTTTCATAATATTGACTTATTTTAAGATAATCCCTTCTGTAGTCTTGTATGTCATATGCGTATGAAGAAGACAGAGCTCGCTATTCCACCTGTAAAAAAATAAAAAAAAATTCTGTGCGTCAGTGACAACTGTATGGATCCATTTTACATTGTCACCACTGATGAGTTGCTTGTATTTTGAGTAAGAATTCTGCCTCTTTATGTAAGCGTATGCCTCTTTTCATTTACATTGTTCTGGTGTACCTCCCCCTTCAAGACTGCCTGAAAGTATCAGCCTAAAACTTTCTTATCACTCACTTTTGAGTCGGTTTCCCTCAGTGATAAAACGAGCTTTGAAGAGTGGTCATTTTGTCGAGTGTGGAAGTTAACTACCTCATCTTTCCTCAGAATCTCTCATTACCCGTCAATTATAAACTGTCGTGCTGATAAGTAGCTTCGTCTGCATACACTCTGCAAGCCTCTCCGCAGTAGCCTGCGTGATGGAGAATGGTGTGCATCACTGTTACAGGTTCCCTGGTGTAAAAGTTCGCAGATTTATATGTTACTATGTTGTTCATTTTTTGATAGTTCCTAGTATACCGAAATCCTTTTCTTAGTATCATGTGAGCAAATTTTTACTGATTGCTATAGAAGAAAATCTGTATGATTCATTCTAAAGTTAATTTTCATTATTCCCTAGAAATAAAATTGAGGTTCCAATTACATTTGACTCACATTTTTAGTATTGGCACTGTTTTTCTCTGTTTAAATACCGGGAGTCTCAGGCACTGAGGCCGTAAGCTGACAGTCCTGCTGCAACAAGAATAGTAGAGCTGACGTTAAAAGTGCATGAGACACGGTGCTTTTACCAGGACTCGCTTTAGACACAAAGTGATTCTCCGTGTTCTGCTGCTGATGCTACATTGTGGCCCACGTAAAGCAATGTAGTAACTGTTACCCAGTGGCTATACCTAAGTGGTTTTACAATCTTGAATTTAATTTTATTAATGACTCTATGCCCACTGGTATATCCTTATCCTACCCTGGATAATGGTGTTGTAAGCAGTATCGAGCTGTGAACAGGAAACCCAACTGCAGCAACATTTACCGATAGATTGCACAATCATCATCGTTCATATTGATCACAACCTTGTCTAAGTTTGTAATTCAGCTACTTTAAATGTTCATACTGGGAAATTACTCACTACCTTAACTGCTTCATATGTGACATAAAGGTGTAGTTTGCTGAGGAAATTAGTATGCTACTGAAGAAACTGCACAAAGGTGGGAATTTAAGGAGATGGGACCCGGATAAACTGAAAGAACCAGAGGTTGTACAGAGTTTCAGGGAGAGCATAAGGGAACAATTGACAGGAATGGGGGAAAGAAGTACAGTAGAAGAAGAATGGGTAGCTTTGAGGGATGAAATAGTGAAGGCAGCGGAGGATCAAATATGTAAAAAGACGAGGGCTGGTAGAAACCCTTGGGTAACAGAAGAAATATTTTTAATTGATGAAAGGAGAAAATATAAAAATGCAGCAAATGAAGCAGGCAAAAAGGAATACAAACGTCTCAAAAATGGTATCGACAGGAAGTGCAAAATGGCTAAGCAGGCATGGCTAGAGGACAAATGTAAGGATGTTGTAGAGGCTTATCTCACTAGGGGTAAGATAGATACTGCCTACAGGAAAATTAAAGAGACCTTTGGAGAAAGGAGAACCACGTGCATGAATATCAAGAGCTTTGATGGAAACCCAGTTCCAAGCAAAGAAGGGAAAGCAGAAAGGTGGAAGAAGTATATAGAGGGTCTATACAAGGGCGATGTACTAGAGGACAATATTATGGAAATGGAAGAGGATGTAGATGAAGATGAAATGGGAGATATGATACTGCGTGAAGAGTTTGACAGAGAACTGAAAGACTTGAGACCGAAACACGGCCCCCAGAGTACATAACATTCCATTAGAACTACTGACAGCCTTGGGAGAGCCAGTCCTGACAAAACTCTACCATCTGGTGAGCAAGATGTATGAGACAGGCTAAATACCCTCAGACTTCAAGAAGAAATTAATGATTCCAATCCCAAAGAAAGCAGGCGTTGACAGATGTGAAAATTACCGAACTATCAGTTTAATAAGTCACAGCTGCAAAATACTAACGCGAATTCTTTACAGACGGATGGAAAAACTGATAGAAGCCAACCTCGGGGAAGATCAATTTGGATTCCGTAGAAATGTTGGAACACGTGAGGCAATACTAACCTTACGACTTATCTTAGAAGAAAGACTAAGGAAAGACAAACCTACATTTCTAGCATTTGTAGACTTAGAGAAAGCTTTTGACAATGTTGATTGGAATACTCTCTTTCAAATTCTGAAGGTGTCAGGGGTAAAACACAGGGAGCGAAAGACTATTTACAATTTGTACAGAAAGCAGATGGCAGTTATAAGAGTCGAGGGGTATGAAAGGGAAGCAGTGAATGGGAAGGGAGTGAGACAGGTTTGTAGCCTATCCCTGATGTTATTCAATCTGTATATTGAGCAATCAATAAAGGAAACAAAAGGAAAGTTCGGAGTAGGTATTAAAATCCAGGGAGAAGAAATAAAAACTTTGAGGTTCACCGATGACATTGTAATTCTGTCAAAGACAGCAAAGGACTTGGAAGAGCAGTTGAACGGAATGGACAGTGTCTTGAAAGGAGGATATGAGATGAACATCAACAAAAGCAAAACGAGGATAATGGAATGTAGTCGAATTAAGTCGGGTGATGCTGAGGGAATTAGATTAGGAAATGAGACACTTAAAGTAGTAAAGGAGTTTTGCTATTTGGGGAGCAAAATAACTGATGATGGTCGAAGTAGAGA
The DNA here is from genome assembly GCF_023898315.1 of Schistocerca nitens. Classification (NCBI taxonomy): domain Eukaryota; kingdom Metazoa; phylum Arthropoda; class Insecta; order Orthoptera; family Acrididae; genus Schistocerca; species Schistocerca nitens. Next base: position 846,318,235 of record NC_064617.1, read on the forward strand.
TGATATAAAATGTAGACTGGCAATGGCAAGGAAATCTTTTCTGAAGAAGAAAAATTTGCTAACATCAAGTATAGATTTAAGTGTGAGGAAGTCGTTTCTGAAAGTATTTGTATGGAGTGTAGCCATGTATGGAAGTGAAACGTGGACGATAAATAGCTTAGACAAGAAGAGAATAGAACCTTTCGAAAGTGGTGCTACAGAAGAATGCTGAAGATTAGATGGGTAGATCACATAACTAATGAAGAGGTATTGAATAGAAATGGGGAGAAGAGGAGTTTGTGGCACAACTTGACTAGAAGAAGGGATCGGTTGGTAGGACATGTTCTGAGACATCGATGGATCACCAATTTAGTATTGGAGGGTAGCGTGGAGGGTAAAAATCGTAGAGGGAGACCAAGAGATGAATACACTAAGCAGATTTAGGAGAATGTAGGCTGCAGTAGGTACTGGGAGATGAAGAAGCTTTCACAGGATAGAGTAGCATGGAGAGCTGCATCAAACCAGTCTCAGGACTGAAGACCACAACAACAACAACAACAACAACAACTGATTCCCACCTGGTGTTGCAAAACATAATAAATTCAATTCATATAATAATTTTTTCTGTATAAATATCGACTTTAGAGCATCGAATTCCAAAGGATCACTAGTTGCAGTGACATTTGCCAGTTACTCGCTATCAATAGGGTGCATCTCCATAATCGGAAAATTATCGTTTATAGCTTACCCGTTCGGGAAATATGAGACTCGCAGCAAAAACAAAACATGAATTTTGTTGGAAGTGGTGCTAAAGGATTCATTTAATAATTTACAGAGCTGGTTAATTTGTTTAAGGTCAGTTAAAGATAAAATAACTTTTTTTCGTAAACTGGTGCTTGCAGTAGTGGAACGCATTAATGAATTTTTACCCGGTTGGAAACGGCAGATCAGTGAATGTCAGCACTATGAAGGCGATATACAGGTTAAACAGTTACCTGAAAATAACATGCCTGTTAGAAACTAGCGGTGATGCTTTTCCTTAACTAACTGAAAGAGCAGTTGCTGTATGGGCACGGTAAAAAGTAATGTCTCCGACAATTTTGTGAAAGAATTTAAATTTTTTGAAAATAAAACAAACTTTATTAATATTTTTCACCTTCCTTCGACACAATTAAGAAATTAATCCGGCCACAGCATGCTTCAGAGTGTTGTTCATAGTTTGCGCTGAAATAGCGTTAAAGAATTGTCTGCGTAACTTATGTAGAAACTGCTGGAACCATGGCAAAAATGTGCTAATGTCGAATGTATCGTATATGCAGTTTTTATTAATATCAGCACAGAATGGATGAAAAAATTGCAATATTAGTCTGTTGACATTGACACTTGTAAATTCGACCGACACGCCAGTGAGACGCCTGTTCGTTACAGTGTTTTACGAGAAAACGGAAAGGAAGTGGTGTAGATAATTTTGGAAAGCAGCGTGTCGTCATATACGCTATTATCATTGCTAACCGAAATCCAGTTATTTTACACTGTCAGAAATTGACAACAAGTAATTATTCGTAGATTCTTGTATTGTTAATGGCAGTTGCGTTTAATAGCTTAACTTAGAAAAAGGGTCCTTCACTGATGTCATTGCATTTTGCAGCTCTTGTAGATGAATCCTGTATTTTTAATGTAAACTTTGTATGTAAATTCAAATAACCGTATGATTTTCTCGCAAGGCATTCAGAAAAGAACTTATGGTTATTTGAAGTTCTTCCGTTCAGAATTTCCTTTGCTGTTGACACGTAATTTTGTTGAATTCTGCAAGTTTTTTGAAAAACTCTAGATCTATAGGTGATCGTTTGCTTCAGACGGAGGATTTTTTGTTCATTATCTATAAGTTTTCGCGCTGTAAAAGTTGATTCTCCTGCGACCTGACAGGTAATTTCGCACAAAACATACAGTTACTGGAAATTATCTGTCTCTTTCGATTTCAGTCTTTTTACTCGTTTTTAGTTTGTCAGCTTCCATCAGGTGACTAATATTTCGTATTTGATTTCCTGTTAATAAGTTATGCCCACCATTATTATCATTAATTGGAAGTTAGAATCAGCTCTTATTCTCATTGGGGTAATATGTTACACGGGCGATGGCTTTCATTAATACTAGATACGAGAATACTGTTCAACTTAGCTTTTACAAAAATATCTGAAGCAAATGAGATACCTCAGATGATGTACGACGGAATGGTGAAATGTAATGTCCCCGAATTTTTTACAAGAAAGAATTTAAAGATTTTTAAATAAAATACACTTTATTAACATTTTACATCTTTGATCTTCGTGTCTACATATTTGTATCTAAAGATAGTCATACTGGCGACGAACACATTTCTCTCAACGAGAGACCAGTTTGTTGATAGTGTCACTGTCGAATGTTTGACTTTGCTGACTAAGCCACAATTTCACCTTTGCTTGCACCGTTTAATAGCTATCATACTGCAGTCTTCGAAGGTGTTTTATACGCTTTAGAAACATATGAATGTCGGATGGAGGGAAGTCGGGATTGTATGGAGGTTGATCGATGAAAGTGTAGCCAAGGCATCGAGTAGTTGCAGATATCGCAGTGTTCGTGTGTGGTCCAGCATTGCCATGCTGAAGGAGAGGATGCTTCACGTGGGGGATAAACTCTTCGAATTCGAAATCAGAATATAGCACGTTGTTTCTCACGCACGTAGTTACGTTACACAGCACCATGTTGCCCTTTTCAGTTCAAAGTTATCTAGCAGCGGAGGGCTACAAATGTGTAGAAATGAATATTAAAGATGTAGAATGTTAATAACGTTCGTGTTATTTAAAAAGATTTAAGACTTATCACATAAAAGTTCGGAGAAATTAGTTTTCAGCGCGCCTTTGTATGATTGACAATATCTCCAAACAGTTAACCTGTTTCATCTAAGAGGCAATTGTATAATTAATATTAATGAATCAAAACATATATAAAATGCGGCGACAACTTTCAAGATACTTCGCCATTGCAGAATGTTGTCGTTGTTGTAGTGTTCATTCCAAGACGATCTGGAGCAGCTCTTGGCACGACTATCCTGTGCAAGCTTCTTCGTCTCCGAATTAGTACTGCTTGCCACATCCATTTGGACCTGCCTACTATATTCATTTCTTCGTCTCCCTCTATGATTTTTGCCCCTTCCCCTCCTCACTCACATCCACTTGCCTCCATTACTAAACTAAAGATTCCTTGATGTCTCAGAATGTTTTCTACAAGTACCAACAGATCCTATCGTTTAGTCAAGTTATGCCACATATTTTTTTCGCTCCAATTGTATTCAGTACCTCCTCATTAGGTCCGTGATCTACCCACGAAATCTTTGGCGTTCTTCCGTAGCACCACAGTTTGGAAAATTGAAGAGCCGCGCGGGGAAACAGGCTAACCCTCAAATATCAAAGCTTAGATGTAAGTGTTACCATCTTTTGCTGGGTACGGGAACTATCAAAATTGTCGTTGGTATCACCTCTAAAAATCACATTAGGATTTTTATGGGTCAGACCAATGTCAATTTTGATAGTTCCCATACACTTTAACAGATGGTAACACTTATCTCTAAGCTTTTACATTTGAGGGTTAGCCCGGTTTTCCGCGCAAGACTTCTATTGTGCTGTTATCTAAACCATACTGTTCAAAGCAAAGTAGGCGAACACGTGTATCAGTATCAGAACATCAGGTATGTTAATTCTGTTTTGATACAGGCGGTACTTGTGGTCTTATGCATGGCTTGACATCATCGCTTTCAATGTGGATAGTAATTGAAAATGATTGACCATCTGTCGTCTGTGTTATGTATTACAATGTCAGGTGGCCTGTCAGAAGGAAGTGAGTACCGGTCTCCAAACGTTTTTTTTAGCGAAGTACATAAATGACAGTTCTCATTTGTTCACGCTGTATTCAGCCAAGAATATGCAATGTGACATCTTAATGCAGTGCAAGTTGCAAGGGCGATTTTTTTTTATCCAGAAAGGATGGAATTTCGGCCTTATTGCTGCAGATGCCAATGCCTCTCCATGTGTCATTCGTAGGTTGTATACACGCTCCAGGGAGACAGGTTAGCACACAAGGCGAGTTGGTCAAGGGGTCGCCGAAGCTTTACATCCAACGTGTCTCTCTCTGCGCTGCGGCGTCTTATAGATGCCGCCAGAGCACTGCAAGACGATCTTAGAAGGGCTACCGGAGCCAATGCGTCCAATCAGTTTGTAAAGTACAGGTTTCGAGAAAGGACCTTACGACACGGATGTCCTCTTCGAATACGCCGCTTGACATAGGAACATCTTGCAGCTCGTCTTCAGTTCTTCCGTTCCCATTGTAACGCCGGAAATGCATATCCTCCTACTTCCATCTATTGTACTATACTTTTTTCCTTGTTTTGTTACCTCAAGATATGACATTTCTGTGTCTTTATATATTGTAATTGTTTTACTATTTGTATATATATATATATATATATATATATATATATATATATATATATATATACACTTATGTCGATGTATAATTGGTTTGTTTTGTAAATATTATTTGTATTTTTTCGCTGGGTCTTGCCTAGGGAAAACTATGCTATCGAACGATTACATCGATAGGTCGTGTGGAGAACCAAAGTGTTTAGGATCTTTGGTAGTGTGAACTCTGCCGCATGGGGCGCGGGCAGAGGGAGTCTGGCTGGAGGAGGGCAGTGAAGCAGGTGTGTTGTGTGACGCTCCCGCGAGTTGCCGCGCTTTCGGGATTTGGCAGCATGTAATTGCGCTCGAATTGCTATGATAGTTTCTGACACGGTGTCGCGGACGGGAATCATTAGCTGGCGCACATCAAGAGCCCGTTTCGCCTGGTGACCGTGTCGAGAAGAAGGCGCGCCAACATCCAGCTTCTGCAACAGCGACGGCCGACAATAAGTGACTGTCGCCACCTCCTCGATCGACGGATTCAAACTTCCAATCAACCAACAAGGAAGACTAGTAGCACGAAAATTTTTAGAACTGTATGGCAGACCTCAGCTTTTCAAACTGTTAAATTTTTCTCACTAAATTACAGCAACGTAGCATGAACATTTGTTGCTCATTGTCCCAATGGCATTTAGTGCTAATTGTCCCTTCCTTTTCCGGAATGAACCCGAGTGTCGCTGAAATTCAAATGCCAGCATTAAAGTAATATTATTCCATTTCACTGCTTTAATTTCAAAGTTCAGTTAAAGTATTCATAGCTGGCTACAATATTTAGATTACACAAGCACAAATTGTCAGTGCGAGTTTTGTTACCATATTTTAGCTTACATGTGACTACAGTTCAGCTTGGTACGTACTAAATTTTCCTATTGTTAATTGTTCAGAATCATTAAATTCAAGTTCAAAGTTAAATCTCTTATTTCTAAATTGCGTAGATTCAAGTAGCTTTTGAAATGATTGTTGAGGTAGCCCAAGACTAACCTTATTTTAGTGAATTTCGATGTGCTTCAGAAACAAAGCTCACTATTAATTTCAGTCACTAAATTAACTTTCAGTTTTCCGGTTTTATTAATTCTTTTGCTAAATTAAGTCAGAGTGTAACGAAATTTATTACTTCTGACGAACATTCAGTTTTCACACAACACGTGTCAACCTTCAGTTGCCACGCTTTTAGTGCTAATTGTATGTGCAATAACCTTTATTTTTCAGTTACTATAGTAATTGTCCATAGGACTGGCGAACGTAATTTTCCCAAAATCTCAAATATCTAATTACCGCTAGTTAATTGTTAACGTAACGACCGCACATTTACTTTCTTTATTAACTTTACCCTTTTTCAAAATTAATATCCACCAGTTTCATTTGCATTTTTCCTTTCATTAAGATGTAACCCTTCCCTCCCTCCTTACCGACAGATTAACTTCGGTGACGATTGCTTTTCCCAAATTTCCATTAGGTACACGCGGTTTAATTTTTCACTGTCATTAAGGTCGATAAGTGAGGGGGAGGTTACACCATGTCAACTGCAACTTCGTGACTGGCGAAACCTGTTATTCACAGACTAGTCCAGATGTCCTCTGACGCAAGGCGATGGACGTGTCGTGTGCAGAGGTCCATGGTGAGCGGCAGCTACCAAATGTTTTCCAGGAAATCGGAAGACTTCCAAGGTTTTATGATGTTGTGGGGAGGCTACAGTATTGAGAGCCATACCGATCTTGTCGTTCTCTATCGCCGTCTTACCTCCAGGAAGTACATCGAAGAGCGCCTGTTGGACAATGTTGTGGTTGCCGCATACGGCGCTTCCCCTGAAACCCTTATAATTCCAGGGCCCATGAGGCGGGCGTCAGCAGGGATGTCTTGCGAAGACGGGACACTGAGGTAATGGAATGGCCGGCGGTGAATCCCGATCTAAACCCCATACTGCATGTGTGGGACGTGCTTGACAGATGTGTTCGTGGTCGTCCTGTTCCACCACAGACTCTCCAAGAACTGTCATCGGCTCTCACTGAAGAATGGGAACGGATACCACAGGGTGGTTCCCGTGGACTTACACGGAGCATGCGTGTAGGCCTCAGGTTGTGCTAAACGTTGACGGAAGGCATATAGGAGATTGAAACTCTTTGAAGTCCAATAGCACGCAAGATGAGGGGATGAAATATAGTTTCCAGTTTGGTTTCGACGTTTGTCGGACATTTTAGTTCTTTTTATCCGAACGATCGAGGATGTAATGATGTTTTGTTGTGTACTTCATTTGTGAAAATGAAGGTACAATTTGCGACCATATTCATTCCTCAACTATTGTTCAGTGGAGTATGGCGGATACCCAAAATCATGTTCCCCTAATTATTTTGAGCAGTATATTTATCGCCCATGTTTCACTTCCACACAAAGCTAACCTGCAGACAAATGCTTCCGGAAAATACTTTTCAACACTTATACTCGGTCTTAAAATTTCTCTTATTCAGAATCGTTTTTCTTATCTTTGCTAGTCTACATTTTGTATCCCCTCTGCTACAGCCATTATTAGTTATTATACTGCCCAAATAGGAAAACTCATCTACTAAATTTAGTGTCTCATTTCCTAATCCAACTCCGTCAGCATCGCCTGACTACATTCCGTTACCTTTGTTTTGCTTTTGTTGATGCTAATTTCAAATCCTCGTTTCAAGAGATGGTACATTCAGTTTAACTGCTATTCCAAACCCTCTGCCGCCTCTGACAGAACTGCAGTGCCATCGGCAAACTTCAAAATCTTTATTTCTTACCCCGGAACTGGAGAACTGGAATTCCTTCTCCAACTATTTTAGCAGTTTCCTTTACTGCTTGTTCAGTGTACAGATTGAATAACATGGGGGATAGTCTATAGCCCTTCCACTCTCCTTGCAAAACACGACTCAAAATTTGTTTTCAACTGAGAATAAGCAGTTATTTCACTTTATGCATCAAACACATTCTCTTTAATTTTTAACTGTCATTTTTATAGTACTATTTTGCATGTTTTTAGTCCTTCAATAAGTATACTGTGAAGAGATTTGCATGCTAATAGAAGCAGTAATCTGCGAAAATCGCTCAATTCTATTTTTATCGACTTCATCGTGTTGGAAACTGGTCTTGAGTTTCGTTTGAAATGGTGCAAATATTAACTTCATCTGGAAGACACTGTAATCCCGACTCCGGGGTTAGTTGACGCCATACGAATGATGCCAAAAGCCACTGTTACAAATGTAGGGCCCTCATCTTACACTTTACCTCCTTTGGATCACTTAATTGAGAATAACAACTTCTTTTTTGACGATGACTTATTGATTAACAAATTATATTTAATTTTCGGTGGATGAAGTTCAGGAAGTACAACAGACTAAAATGCAACTACTGATTTATTAATGCCTTGCTAGACAATTGTTACGAAATCAGTGTAATGTAATCATCGAATGAGACAACAAGTTTACTGTTACCAGTCACTGTTTACTCATCTCCACGACGCGTTTCAAAGGTTTAAACCTCCATCATCAGTTGGATTTACATTTGTTAGCATGACATATGTGTGTGTTATGTTAAGATTTTTGGAGGAAATTGTGATACTGTCTCCAGTGGTCACAGGTTACATTCACTGTCGTAACACATCACATATATAGTGTCATATTTTGTAAATAAAAATGGCGCTTTCAGGCTGTGAATATCAAGGACCTCTTGACTGCGAGGTCGCAAGTTCAGTCTCTAGAACGGCTCATCTGAAAGTGGTGTGCTAACAATCCTGACACGAAAAATATTAGCTGCCAACTCACCATGTGCATCAGGAGAGTGACAGAAACTGAGTATCCAGGAGGTGCAAAGATCAACCTTCTATGGGATGTATGTATTACACTTCACGAAATGGACGTCGACATTCAAGAAATGTTCTACCATTAATTGTTCCATGAACACAGAATGAAAAATGGCGCGCCACTTTGATCATAAAGGTTCGCACCATCAAGGTCGAAAGCGAACCTTTGGAGTTACAAACCGTGCAGGGCGCTCACCTAGGCATCCACACTTAAAGAATGCATATAGAATCATATTAGCTAACTCGGTGAGGAGAACTGATTGAATGTGTTGGCATGCAATCAAATGTAATTATTATGTCGTGGAGCTTATAGTGAAAGTGGATGTTATTTAAGACGTAGCTGCAGATAGTCAGGTAGTAGGTTTTATAGGCACGGAAAAAAATAGACTTTCAAAGGCTGAAAAGGTGGTATGAGTTGCAATGTCACATACTTTTCAGGAGATATAGTTTGCTCTAAAGGAGTATGATTTTATACGCAGACCCGGAATGAAGAAAAAGCGAGTTATTCAGACTAGCTATTGGCCAAAAGCAGTCCTGATACCATAGTTATAGCTCTCTTACGCGCGTTTTCCCACTCTTGCTTTCTGTAACATAAGTATTCCCTGCTGTACTTGCAACACCACGCACACGAGAAAGAGTCGTAGGCGGCAGAGCACCTCCAACTTCTCGCAGCACAATAAACTACGTACCAGTCAATTTACCATCCAGATTAACAGTCGGCATAAATTGTACATACGAATGCTTAAGGCACTGATGTTATTTGTTCTTGATACAACTGTCTTGATAACTCTAATAGCCAGGGTTCCTTACATACGCAGTTCCCCTTCAAATCCCGATAGTACGGAGTTGAAAATAAATTCATTACAGAACAATGGGTTAAGTTTGTTTATCCATCTACAAATTTTCTGGCAGATTCCGCAGTTTGATGTGCATCGTCACGTTGACCCTTTGTTTTAAATTTTGTTGTCTTATATCTTCCAGCTCTGTAGCACTGTTTGAAGTTATGCAACCGTTTACCAAATGCCTTGAAATCACTGTAATCTATACTGCGCCCGATTTGATTTGCATAACGTAGGAGGTCACTATAACGTACATCTTGAAAACAGTATCGAGCATCAAAATGGTTCAAATGGCTCTGAGCACTATGGGACTCAACTTCTGTGGTCATTAGTCCCCTAGAACTTAGAACTACTTAAACCTAACCAACCTAAGGACATCACACACATCCGTGCCCGAGGCAGGATTCGAACCTGCGACCGTAGCAGTCGCACGGTTCCGGACTGCGCGCCCAGAACCACGAGACCACCGCGGCCGGCTATCGAGCATCCTTGAAACGCGCGAACACCAGATTTTGTAACACGTGAGTCTTTTCCTTCCGTAAATATCTTTAGTTTTTCTTACGCACTACATGGTCATATTGCTGCGAACTTATTCAAAATCTGTTCATAATTGTTTATTTACTATGTTGAGGATGATCTTCCATGTGGGTGATTATATATAAATATCTGGTAACCAACCCCGCACCTGTCGGATTCACGCCAGGCAGTGTATCTGCTGGACTGACGTCCAAATGTGGACCAACACGGTATTAGCTAGTTCGTCATAATGTTTTGGCTCATCAGTGTGTCTCTCTTAAGATATTCTACGTCATTCCTTTACATATGACCCTACAAGTGACATGACTATAACTGAGACTCTGAATTTACTGTTGGGAAGACTAGGATTCAAAATCGCCGGACCGCTCTAATACTATTTCTCCGGTGCTCTCAGTCAACCTAATGACGGTGATTGTCGGGTTCTTCCTTTCCTTGAAGCCACGGAAGATTTTACTTCAAATGGTTCAAATGGCTCTGAACACTATGGGACTTAACATCTGTGGTCATCAGTCCCCTACAACTTAGAACTACTTAAACCGAACTAACCTAAGGACATCACACACATCCATGCCCGAGGCAGGATTCGAACCTGCGACCGTAGCAGTCGCGCGGTTCCGGACTGAGCGCCTAGAACCGGAAGATTTTACTGTCCGTGCTTCTTTGATATAGTGATTCACCTCAGTGAACTATAAGCTAAATCCTGTTTTCGTTTTCTTTTTGTATTCGATCCGCAATTACAAGATTCTACCTTTCAAAATGTCAACAAAGTACAAGAGAAGTCTTTGTATTCTGTGAAGTATTACTGTTGCTTCATCGTAGTTGTAAACTGTATCTGAATTTGAGAACATGTTACCCAAATTTGAAAAAAAGTAGGAGCTAAAAGAAATCTTTGATTTTGTGGGACGCATCAGTCTCTTTGTGGAAAATGTCTAGTCAGTTGCTAATACAAATCAGCAAGTGAATAACACAAGTCATTCGAGCCAATGAAAAATTCCCTTGCAGCAGGACGAGACGCATTCGCGTTCCTGAATAAAACATAAGCCTGCCAACGGTTTCCTGTAACTTTGGAAGCGCGTCCACAGGTGCTTGTTTTATTCAGGAAGAGTCAACCGCTTTGACGAGTCACGTTAAAGCGATACAGTACCAAATGAACATCCACCAAAGGGAGGCTGGACGCTTTTCGTACACTCGCAGGTAAACGATAAACGTATTGGTGTTCTTCACTCAGTACACTTAGTAAAGCACAAATAAAATTCATGAAACTAAGTTTCATCAATAAATAAGCCCAAAAAAGATGTTAATAACTACAGAGAAATTTCTTTCCCACCAGCGGCCTATAAAATACCGTATTTTCAAAAATTGTACTGAACTGAACTAAATGACTATCACTGGGCTTCAGAAAAAGTAGACCCTGCTCAGAAGAGAGAGTCGATTCAAAAACCGTAGTAATCAGTCAGACGCTAGTGAACTTAGTTATAATACTTGTGCATTCCAAGAAGTCATTCGACACTGTTCCAAAGGAAACAAATTAATCCGAGAATTGAGTGTTAGAACTACACAGGCAAATCTAAATCGTGGAACACTTAACAGAAACAGTCTCAGAAGTATAGGTCATGGATGTAATTTCTAAGCCCTTGAAAATAAATATATGTGTAATGCGAGGTGGTGGCTTATTTCTTGTTCTCTTCACCTGCATATTTAAAAAATAATTTGAAATCAAAAATGAAAATAACAAAAAAAATTTTACAGACAAATATTGGTAAAAGAAAAATTGTCAAAAAGCTCAACTATCTACGAGAGGTAGTTAAAGAAAATGGATAGGAAATACCCTGCCATAAATGAAAGTATACACAAAATTGAAAGAAAGATGTCTGATATAATTTGAAAAATATTAACAATTAAAAGCACATATCAAAAAATGAAAATAATGCATTATAACACGGTAGTGAAATCTGAACGAATATATCCAAGTGAATGCTTAGCACTGCATTATAAAGTAGACAAGCTAGACATTTTAGAGAGAGAGGAATCATTGTTCAAATGGCTCTGAGCACTATGTAACTCAACTTCTGAGGTCATTAGTCCCCTAGAAGCTAGAACTAGTTAAATCTAACTAACCTATCACACACGTACATGCCCGAGGCAGGATTCGAACCTGCGACCGTAGCGGTCTCGCGGTTCAAGACTGCTGCGCCTAGAACCGCACGGCCACTTCGGCCGGTGAGAAATCATGCAGAAGCTTTAATATCTCATAAGTAAGTGCATATGGAGACTAAGATGCAGTGATGAAATATATCAAACTATAGAAGACGTAACAGAAACAGTATCATAAAGGAGACTGGCAACATTTGAACGTTTGCACAGGATGAATGACAGTAGACTGGCAGGTATGTGTGGTAAAAATGTTAGAAAAAGTTTAGAAATACGTAATAGGAGTACAGTTAAAGCAGCAGAAATACATATTTCCAGAAGGGTAGTGTTAGATTTTGGATGACTGTATGCAGTAACAGAACAGCTATGATGTCGTATGAAGAAGTAAAAGAGAGATGGGGGAAAGGTGAGGGAAGATTGGAAGGAAAAGAGCAAACGACACGGAACTGAAACTGCCTCACGTTGACTATGTAAACAAAACGGAAAAAAAGTTTATTACCGAATATATTAGTAGTGTGCTGGACTATGATGTGTACTCTTCTTCTTTGGCAGAATACGGTCACAGAGTATTGAAAAACATCGAACATCTGCGTCGGTACCTAACGGTTACTGCTAAGTTGTCGCTCTACCAAATAGCAGTCCATAGGAAGAATCAGTTACGTCTTTATCAGTACTTGGGCCATGCACGGCTCTGTTTGAAAAAGTATAGCTCGATGTTGTCATAGGGTCGAGCCACGCACGTCTGCTTCCATAGACTGCAGGTAATTCGCTGCAAATAATAGTCTGTAGCTGTGATCCGGCAATCAGTCTATGCATTGGCTTGAATTACTAGTTAATGAAATACACAGATATATAAAATAAAATATAAATGAATAATGTAATAAAAAGAGTTCTGTTCTAAAGTCTGTAATATATGTAGTCGAGAGACAAATATGGTGAATAATATTTATTCAAGAAAGGACATCTCAAGTGAAATAGAAGTGGTCCTACAACTTTCGGTTTAAATACAGACACAAAATAGCCTTATTAAATACCGTAAAGTTAAGTTGAGAGCGTTACGATAATGAGCAAAATTCCCAAACCAAACAGACACCAAAGATACGTGAAAACTAAGTCCATTTCGTGGTCACAAGACACGAAATATTCATCATCTCAAAACAGTTCAGAGCTCAACTTGATGAATAGTGAATTAACACACGCGATACAACGAATAGTAGCTCATACTTTGTCTATTCTCAGTTCCGCATTTCAACAGGTTAAACGTAAGGTCTTACTAGTTGTATGGAACACATTCAGACCTCGCGAAATACAAAGACCCCTCAGCTAGTAAAGTGTGGTAGCGGCCGTTCACCAACATGGCCGATTCACGCACGTTACCACAGGTAGGTCTGCCTTCTTCCAACAGTCGACACCAAGTGTCTAAAAGTTAGACGTCTCATAGTGGCCGTTTACCGCCAAGAATATATCAGCCACACGAGCGAATAAAGCGCTGTATCACAGACGGGTCTCCTTCTTCAAGAACAAACGTATAAGTGTCCAGTATCGCTCGCTTGAGCTCGCCACTTGAAAAGTCCCAGTGTCCACTTGACTCACGTAGTGATCCGCTAATATCTGCGTCTTCTTTGATTTAAAACAGTCCCCATCCAAAGTATATCGTCCTTACGCTCTAAGACATTATCTGATTCTTCTTGACTACCTTTCCGCACTAAACTAATATATTAAAAAAATATTTTAACTAAGAAATTTTATAAACATTGTGTCACACTCAGTTAAAAATGGCTCTACGCACTATGGGACTTAACATCTGAGGTCATCAGTCCCCTAGACTTGCAGCTACTTAAACATAACTAACCTCAGGACATCACAGGCATCCATGCCCGAGGCAGGATTCGAACCTGCGACCGTAGCAGCAGCGCTGTTCCGGACTGAAGTGCGCAGAACCGCTCGGCCACAGCGGCCGACACACTCAGTTAATTTTCAATAATTGTAAGTAAAGATTTGTCTATAAATAAACAGATTTTCGTTGTATACTATTTACTTGACAGCGGCGTCTTTAGTTTCTGTTTCCAGTTGTGGTGTCCGCAAACACGTGCGACTGCCAGCTTTTAAATTAACACAGTTTTTTTAGTACCTTTTGTGATCAACATTCAGATAAAGTTACTGGCGAAATTGTAAACCGTTTACTAAATAACTAGACAAGTATGACAATATGTGAGGTATTCATGCTGTACTCATTAGCTGTGTAAATGTGGAGGATGCGATATTCTGACAACATTTGCATAGAAAAAAAACAACATAAAAGACTAAATAAATCGAGAAATAAAATAGATACAGGTATGTAGCTTTCAGCGATGATAGCTATAGTGCAATGCTGTCATCTGAGATAACGTTTGCTGGAAACGCATGAAGCGTTTAGAAGTTATATAATTAAATTTTCCTTGAGACATTTGAGTCTCACCCTTATCTGCGAGGCCTATTCGGAAAGTTAGGAACGATCGGTCGTAAAATGGAAACCACTGTGAAAATTCGATGAGGCTTTTCACAGATATTTTGGGCAGTGTCTCCAGTATGCCCGTCGATCGCATCAAGGCGCTCTTTCCAGTTGTGAGTGCACTGTGAGAGAGTAAACTTGCCTAGAACAACGATGTCTCCCGCCAAGTAGGAGGCCCCGCTGAGAGGCTTCGCCTTAATGAATGCAGCCCACCTAACACAACTGCCACGCACTTCCTTCTTCCTGGCAATTCTCAGCCGCACTCTGCAGGGGCAGTGAAGAAGCTCACGGTGCCTTTTCGATGGGAAGTGTTCGATCACCCACAACACAGCCCTAACTGGCTCCTCCTGAGTATCATCGCTGTTGACATGAAACGCTGGATACGATGACAACACTTGGCCGCAGGCTACGCGCTATAGACGAGATTAGAGGATTGCCAGAAAGCACAAAAAATGAAATGGCTCTGAGCACTATCGGACTTAACATCTGAGGTCATCAGACCCTAGAACTTAGAACTACTTAAACCTAACTAACCTAAGGACATCACACACATCCGTGCCCGAGGCAGGATTCGAACCTGCGACCGTAGCGGTCGCGCGGTTCCAGACTGAAGCTCCTAGAACCGCTCGGCCACTCCGGCAAGCTCCGGAAAGCACAGGCGGCTCCCTTCTGTGACGATGGTGTTGGAAATTTGGTATAACGCTCCGACAAATGTCTAAATCAGAGCGGCGACTATGTACAGAAGTACCTGGAAGGTGCAGCTAAATGTGCAAGGAAACCAGTTTTGATTTTCCTTGTGGTTTCCATTTCGCGACCGACCGTTCCTTACTTTCCGAACAACCCTCGTATGATAATGATAGAAGCACAAGAAATGAGTTAAAATTTGTGTCACAGCCACGACTTGAACCGTGATCTAATTGTTTACTAAGCAGGTGTGTTAGCCATTACAACACCATAGCGGTATAGCTGACGAAGCTGCACGGAAAACCCTACTCTAATGCCCTCCGTAACACAAAATTCAGTTCACCTCATTAGCTTATTTTCCCCTCCTTAGGTCGTCGCTCAAGACGTTAAATGAAGTTTGTGTTTGGGAGGGCAATAGAGTAGGGTTGCCCGCGCAACTTTGTTGGCTATACTGCTATGGTGTAGTAATGGCTAACACACCTACCCAATAAACAAGTAGATCACAGTTCAATTCCTGGCTGTGGGACAAATTTTACCTCATTTCTTGAGCTTCCATCATTATCATCTAGAAGATGTTCATCCAGAGGTTCATAGTGAAAATATTTATTTGCTGCCAGATATTGAATAGTTTTAAAGATATCGAAATATTGCTGTGTCGTTAGGGACGCCTCATTTTTCTGGGATCAGCAATATATTCGAATTTGCTTTAATACTTGATGGTAAATTATTATAGACTCTCAAAGAGCTGCAAAACTATAATTCAGTTTGTCTTAAATCCCGCCATTACTGGTAGTACAGCCGTCTCTCTTAAGCGATCGACGTGTCGTCTAGATTTCCCACACCGAATTTTATCAATTTCCGGCCAAACCTCTACACCCGCACTTTGGCTCGCCAACAACGGTCGCTGCATTTGGACCGGTAGGGGCACTTTGACGGCCCCGAGGCTGTCTGCCAGCGCTCAGCCGTACAATAAATTCATCGTATCTCGCTAAATACATGTAACTTTACACACCTCCACTTAAAGTGGCGCATTAGCTCGCTAACTTGGCACATTTAGTAGAGCGAGATTTTAGATACATAATATAATAAATGTAATACCCTAATTGTACGTCAGAACAATAGTGTATTTATTTGGTGGTGTATGGAACAGTGTGTACTTTCTAGGTTATGTCATAATATCTCATCAACATACATTTAATAAATCTAACACAACTTATAAAAACTGCTGCAATTTAATTGGATGCCCGAGACAACACATATATTTAACGTTACTTTGGAGTCAGCTCGTTCTTTTCAAAAGTTGTTTAACTCTTTTGTGCTCATCTGATAGCTCCGTTTGATTTCAACACATCGTTGCACTGCACTGCTGACGATTTGCTTGATGGATATTAAATGACGAGTGCATTACAGAGCGGAGGAATAGGAACCACGCCTGTTGAAACTTATTCAACACAAAAGAGACGCATCGGACGACCGTCTGCTGAGACACGTAAGTATCACGAAAACTGTAATTGAAGACGCAGTAAAAGGGAAGAACGTAAGAGGCAGGCCGAGATTAGAATACACCAACCAGATCGGGTTCTGAGCACTATGGGACTTAACAGCTATGGTCATCAGTCCCCTAGAACCTAGAACTACTTAAACCTAATTAACCTAAGGACAGCACACAACACCCAGTCATCACGAGGCAGAGAAAATCCCTGACCCCGCCGGGAATCGAACCCGGGAACCCGGGCGTTGGAAGCGAGAACGCTACCGCACAACCACGAGCTGCGGACACCAACTAGATCATGCGGGTACCAGCTGCACCACGTATACTACTCTCAAGACGAAGTTTGACTGCAGAAATGTGTGGTGAGCTGCTGCTCAGAAACCTGATGACTGAAGACCTGAAGGGAGATGAACGGCGGAGCCACTAAGTTGGTAGTTGGTCCTTCTCCACCATGTTCTGCTTTTACTTATTCCCAACGATATACGGCTTGGAGGAGACCTTGGTTCTAGAAGTCTGCATTTTGGCTGTTTAGAAAACATTCCGTCTTGGAAATCATCTGGTCATCATGATGACAGTGCCTTTCATGCAGCTTTTTATTCAGCCGAGAAATGAAGAAGAAGTCAGTGGATGCCATGTGAGCAGAATACGGGGATTGGGGGCGGGGGGGGGGGGTAGATAATAGCCAAAGAAAGCATCATATGTGACTTTCTCCTGTGCAGGACAATCTGGGGCATTATGGTGGAGGAAAAAAAAAAGTTACACAGCTTGCAGCTACGTTTCCTCTTGACAGCTTCTGGTAACCTCGTAAGGAAATTTCTATGGCTTGGTACTGTGACAGTTTGCCCCTTACGAATATAGTCTGTTAGTTTCACTTCATGGGAGTCCTAAATAACATTCGCCATCACCTTTCTCAAAGATGGCTGGGAAACTTGATACCGGAGAGAAGTTAGTGAGATAAAGTTGATGGGTGGCTAGCGGTCACGAATACCTTAAGATTTGCTCGTCCTTAGTACTGTTCCGAGGCAAGTGGGACTTTGACTCAGGAAGTTAATATGAAATTTAACTGTGAGCGATAATTATGAGATTTACTTCAGAGAACTTTGACGTGATTTACTTGATGTTCAGAGATTACTTGTGCCTAGTTCAAAGCATGGGACTTCGTTAATTTGGAGAAATAGTGACGACATTGATTTCTGGAGAATCTACTACCATTCTTATTACGCGTATTTACGTATTCTTAACTACAATTAAATATTTATCAAGTCGTTATTTGAAAATAAATTGTTATTCGACGCCGCGTGGGGTAGCCTCGTGGTCTAGGGCGTCATACCACGGTCCGCCTGGTTTGCCCTGTCGGAGGTTCGAGCCCTCCTACGGGCATGGGTGTGTGTTTTCTCCTTAGCGTAGGTTAGTTTAAGTTAGATTAAGTAGTGTGTAAGCCTTGGGACCGATGACCTCTGCAGTTTGGTCCCGTAGGAACTTACCACAAATTTCCAAATTTGTTATAGGATTGCCATTTCTAGATGTCCTTCCAAGTGAATGATGGAATAAATTATTACTTTACTTAGTACAGATGCGTGGTGTCATCTACATCAGTTTACGATCATCATGTAATAAGCTTGTATTGTCATTTATTATTAGACTTTTAATTGCATTTAGGATTTTAGGATTTCGCTTAACTTGCCATTGCTTTAGCTATTTGACCGGAGAATCATAACCGGTATCTGTTACTTCAGCTATCTTGCGGCGGCGCGGTTCTTTCCGTCCCTTTACGACGGACCTGCACCTACCTGTGAACATTGTCTCGGCAGACCATCAGTTTGAAAGCCGAGTGAAACCTACTATACTTCGACGTGAACCACGCTGCAATTTAAGTCACTAATCTACGTTTCGGTAGAAAGTTTTCACGGAAATGAAAGTTTGGAATTTTTGTCCTCAATTAATATATTCTGAAACTTAGGTGAACAAGTATCACTGCCAAGCCCATGCTAGTCTTAATACAGTCACTCAAAATCCCTTTGACTCACGTTAGCAAGTTTATGGTGGTGCATTTCCCGAAAACGTAATAGCTACAAAAATACTGATTGTTTTTGATTGATAATGCTCGCCAAATATTAAGTCTGAGGGTACCAAATGCAGTCACAGGTTTTAGGCACCGACCTGCTCAATACGCCACGCGGACTATATGTCTTTTCTCGTCACAAAATTCACTTAAAAATTCCGAAATTTCTACACACACATCGGAATAATTATACCGTCACTTTCCAACACTTTTTATATATGAAACACTGCTAGACCGGGCAACTTATCGTTTCCATCGGAACTGTTACTACACACGTCCGAACTGTTTCATGGCTAGGCTCACACTCTTCTCTAGAATACTCTAAGTCATCTCTACCAGCCGAGAAAGGCGCGCGAAGAATATTGCTTTACCATTGGTCAGTTTACACAACAGCCATTAGCAAAACAACATTCTCCCTCGTCAGTCCGCGCTTTTCATCAATAACCAATCGCAAAATAGTAGATATAACGACTGCACTTTTTACCGATGTAATTTTCTAATACGCTGAAGTTTTGATTATGCATAAAGTTATTTACTATTGTTATTTATGTCTGAATTAACTTTCCCTTTACCATAAACTTACTTTACAAATCTATTCTACAAAAATCCCCTTTGTCCATATCCATACTTCTTCGAATTGGTCCCACACTAAATCCTACTAAGTAACTCGTTAAACAATTATCTTCATATTAACCTTAAACCACACTCACGCATCGTTCATACTGCTAAAATGCATTTATAACATTTTACATACACAAAAAGACATACTAACACTTTATGAAAATACTAGAACAGTTTATGAAAAACATTGTATTACTTTAGAGCACTCTAGTAGGCACAATCGAAACTAAATCAGTCCCCTATACAATATTGTCCTCTATCGGCTGATACATAAACTACGCGCGCGTCCAGTCTCGCGTCACCATCTGTCACTATCCAGCTCTGAGACACATCTCCCACTTCATCGCCTCCAAGGCAGGATCGTTATACGGCGCTACGCCTCAATCTCAGCTAATGAGCATGAAAGCAGACGTGCACAGCTCGACTCTATGACAACGGCGAATGATATTTTCTGAACGGAGCCGTGCTTAGCCCAATCACCAATCGACGAGGAGTCCTTTAATTTGGTACTTCGCAAACATCATTTCACGTCAGGTAATATGATTATAGTACCTATCAATATTCCTTATCAGTTGGTATGTCACATCGTCCGAACTCTATCTGTCCATCTCCTACTTCCTCGTCACTAACTGTCCATCTCGTCCTTCTCCCTCTCCCTCCATCCATCTCTTCCTCCCCCTCTCTCTGTCCACCTCATACTCGCTGCTTCTCCCCCTCTCCTTGCCCATTCCTCCTCCCAAATTCTTCTGTTCATCTCCTACTCCCCCTCTCTGACAATGTCATCTTCTCTCCTTGTCCATATTTTCCTGCAGCCTCTCTCAGTCAATTTCCTCCTTCGCTTTCAATGACCGTTTCCTCCACACTCCTTTCTTTGTCCATCACACTGCCCATCTCCTCTCGCCTCTCTGCTGAGGCGTCGCCATCCTCGTGTATAACCCCAGAACACATTCTGATACTACCCACAAAACACACCAATCGTGCCGAGTGGCGTAGATATCAAGTGTTACCAATGTTATGCAACCCGTATGGGAGCTAGGAGCTATATACCCCGATAGTACTTCTTTCCAGACAATAAGTAGTACGTGTACCAAATTTTGCTGCTGTCAATTATCTGATTTATGGAAGATGTGGAGTATACATGCTATAATATATACGTATGTGTGTGGATCGATTGGTTGAGTTTCTCTCTGTATTAAGTACACTAGTTGTTTGCCTGAAATCAGTCAGGGAATTTATGATGGGTAGTCATAATTTTTTAATTATCACCTCGGAAACATTAAGGTAGAAAACTAGTTTTTTTGTTTCTTTTCAAGTACATCCATGCAGACCTGATACGCAGTGAAATACCCACGCCACAATACATCTACATCTACATTTATACTCCGCAAGTCCCCCAACGGTGTGTGGCGGAGGGCACTTTACGTGCCACTGTCGTTACCTCCGTTTCCTGTCCCAGTCGCGTATGGTTCGCGGGAAGAACGACTGCCAGAAAGCCTCCGTGCGCTCTCGAATCTCTCTAATTTTACATTCGTAATCTCCTCGGGAGGTATAAGTAGGGTGAAGCAATATATTCGATACCTCGTTCAGAAACGCACCCTCTCGAAACCTGGACAGCAAGCTAGCGCCTCTCTTGCAGAGTCTGCCACTTGAGTTTGCAAAACATCTCCGTAACGCTATCACGGTTACCAAATAACCCTGTGACGAAACGCGCCGCTCTTCTTTGGATCTTCTGTATCTCCTCTGTCAACCCGACCTGTAGTAGACAATACCGTAGCAAAATGGTTCAAATGGCTTTGAGCACTATGGGACTTAACATCTATGGTCATCAGTCCCCTAGAACTTAGAACTACTTAAACCTAACTAACCTAAGGACATCACACAACACCCAGTCATCACGAAGCAGAGAAAATCCCTGACCCCGCCGGGAATCGAACCCGGGAACCCGGGTGCGGGAAGCGAGAACTCTACCGCACGACCACGAGCTGCGGACAATACCGTAGCAAACGACCAGAGCGGCCAAAAGAAAATTAATAGAGTATCGTGCGGCATTTCGTTTACTGCATTTGAAGTGGAGCAGTGCTGTAACAATCAATGCTGAGAAGGCAGAAGTGTGCAGCAACAACCCACCATCATATGCTGGAGATGCTTCCAGCGTGGTCTGTTGTGTTTGGTGATCTGTGCGTCACTTTTAGACATTGAAAGCGGACGACACTTCTCTCCTGTTGTATTAATGCTGAAAACTGAGGCGGCTAAACGTCAAATGGTCCGGATACCTGTATTGGACTCGCATATCAAAAGAACTTCCGGAGAAAGGAAATCTCGTGGAGCCAACACTGAGTTTCTATAGTTGCGTATTTTTTTTTTGTCTTGGAATGACTGTACCTAAGTGGCGCAGAGGTACTAAACGAAAACTCCTGCGAGAGATAAACTTGCTGCCCGTGATAATTGTAGTACGTGAAGGAACTTGCCCCACTTCTTCCAGCGGTGTACCGTAGGTCTCTAGAAGAGCGTAGCATTCCAAAAGATTGGAAAAGGGGACAGGTCATCCCCGTTTTTTAAGAAGGATCGTCGAACAGATGTGCAGAACTACAGACTTATTTCTCTAGCGTCGATCAGTTGTATAATTTTGAAACGCGTATTATGTTCGAGTATAATGACTTTTCTGCAGACTAGAAATCTACTCTGTAGGAACCATCATGGGTTTCGAAAAAGATGATCGTGTGAAACCCAGCTTGCGCTATTCATCCACGAGACTCAGAGGGCCATAGACACAGGTTCCCAGGTAGATGCCGTATTTCTTGACTTCCGCAAGGCGTTTGATGCAGTTCCCTACATTTGTTTAATGAACAAAGTAAGAGCATATGGACTATCAGACCCATTGTGTGATTGGATTGAAGAGTTCCTAGATAACAGAACGCAGCATGTCATTCCCAATGGAGAGAAGTCTTCCGAAGTAAGAATGATTTCTGGTGTGCCGCAGGGGAGTGTCGTAGGAGCAGTGCTATTCACAATATGTATAAATGACCTGGTGGATAACATCGGCAGTTCACTGAGGCTTTTTGCGGATGATGCTATAGTATATTGAGTGGTTGTAACGATGTAAAATTGTACTGAAATGCAGGAAGATCTGCAACGAATTGACGCATGGTGCAGGGAATGGCGATTGAATCTAAATATAAACAAGTGTAATGTGCTGCGAGTACATAGAAAGAAATATCCTTTATCATTTAGCTACAATATAGCAGGTCAGCAACTGGAAGCAGTTAATTTCATAAATTATCTGGGAGTAGGCATTTGGAGTGATCTGAAATGGAATGACCATATAAAATTAATCGTCGGTAAAGCAGATGCCAGACTGAGATTCATTGGAAGAATCCTAAGGAGCCGGCCGTAGTGGCGGTGCGGTTCTAGGCGCTGCAGTCTGGAACCGCGAGACCGCTATGGTCGCAGGTTCTTCGAATCCTGTCTCGGGCATGGATGTGTGTGATGTCCTTAGGTTACTTAGGTTTAACTAGTTCTAAGTTCTAGGGGACTAATGACCTCAGAAGTTGAGTTCCATAGTGCTCAGAGCCATTTGAACCATTTGATTCCTAAGGAAATGCAGTCCGAAACCAAAGGAAGTAGGTTGCAGTACTCTGCTTGAATACTGCTCACCGGTGTGGGACTGGAATAAAAGGGAGAACCGATAGAGGTACTCTAGGTACCCTCCGCCACACACCGTCAGGTGGTTTGTGGAGTATAGATGTACCTGACGGTGAGTGAAATCTCTGTTCAAACTAACGTTAGGGATTTGTAGGTTAGGAGCTCTGTCCTCCCCTTGCCCATGTGGTGGGGACGGTAACCAATCCAGCATTAGAGATTTCCAGAGCATGGCGGAACTATCCGAAGTGTGCTAGTCTCCATTCCTGTGTGGTCAAGAGGAAGGGTTCCTCTCCATTTTCTATATGAATAGAAATGACAATTTCCGGTTGTACGGCGTTTGGTCGGGCTGGGCAGATTGTTGCTACGTTGACCCTGCTGTCGTGGCTAAAATGCCTTCCTTCAGCGTTCCCAGCCATAGGAGGAAACATGCTGAGCTGTCACCTGGTTTGAAGACATGTTGGCAACCACATACTGACAGCAGGCCGGATAAAAATGTGTCACTGTAAAACTCTACGTGACCGCCAGAGGTTCAGCACCTTCAGTGCCGCCAGCCGGACGATCAACAAAGTCATTTCTGAGGAGGGAATTGTGCTCTATGGGTCCTGAAGGAGTTGTTTATGCATTTAGACTGTATGTCCACTGCGTAAGCTGGAGCTTCTGGTTCCGGCTCTCTGCTTCTCCTGCCTTAACAATGGCAGTCGCTGTCGTAGACCACGACAAGTTAAAAATGTCTCAACGACGAAGGGCGAGGCGATAGAGCATCTCCCACTGAAGAATCGAGAACCTCGAGGAAAGTGGTGGCTGTAGTACTCCAAGTGATCCTATTGCTCCAAGACGGGCGTATCACAACCGAGGAGACAGTGAAAAAAGTGAAAATCAGTCACGGATAAGTTTTCAACATCTTGCACGACAGTTTGAACACGACGAAAGTAGTCATCCGCTGCGTTCCGCGACAGGTCTTATCTGTTCAAAAAGCCGGCAGAACCATGCCAGTAGCGAAACATTGCAGCTGTGTGAGGGCAGTCCAGATGACTTCTTTGGTAGCCTAATCTCCACGTAAGAGGACGGAATGTATCACTATGATCCTGAAACAAAACTGACTCTGAAGACATGTGGAATCACGCAGCTGTCGTTGGGAAAGGTGACGGCGAATGTTGTTTAGGACTACCGTGTACTTGTACCAACAGATTACACACGTAAGGGGCACTTTGCCACAGGACCGAACCACAGAAAGCTCCTGACCCTACCATGTCGACACTCAGCCTTCCATGTATTCCGTCTCGACACAAAATGTTCCCTCCATCACATTTTCCAGAAATACCACCTTGCTCCCAAGATCCACTCCACAAATCAGAAGGTCCGAACACATCATCGCTTGCGCCAGTGAGAAAGATTCACTACCTCACCAAATAGCATTATTTACTAAAATTTGTAAAATGGATATGATAATAAAACTACAGATTAGACACATGACAAATTGAAATCATTTTCTCTCGCTTCTATAGAGATCGAAAACAGTATTGTATACAGACGTATTTAAACATTACCCAGCACATATACACTTATGAAACAATAGTTCAGTCGGTGCAACTGTTACGTCTTTTCATACTCAATCTATTTATGGTATTAAATACTTACGGATTATTTCTCTAGCTTATGCAATGTATTACAAGGATGAGATGAACAGATAGAGATGGGCTGAAACGAGGACGGCTAGACAGAGAAGGAGGAGATGCACGGTCAGAGAGGGGAAGAGGAGAGACGGACAGGTAGAGATCGAAGGACGAGATGGACTGAAAGATATGGACAGCAGGAGATGGACGGAGAGAGTGGGGAGTAGGAGGTGGACACAGAGGGAAGTGTAGGAAAGAATGGAAATAGGAGGAGGAGGAGACTGATAGAGTGGGTAGAAAGAGATGGACAGTGGTAAAAACGAGTTGGTCAGGTAGAGGCGGAGGAGGAGTTGAGCAGAGATGGGGTGAGACGGATATGACAAGAAGGAGTGGGTAGGACGAGATGGAGAGGGAGAGAGAGGCGGAGGAGGAGGGCAGATACGTAGACAGGCTGCACCACTGATTGCTAGACAGTCACGAAGCATATAAAATAGTATACACTTAAATGTCTTTTATAGATCTAAGCTTATATGACGTTTGATTTTCTTGTTCTGACGAATACTGTAGTAATATGGGTATACTTGTTCTCAACTTCCAGATATGTTGCAAGATTTATGTGACTACCAGTTTCTACTAGATTATTGCTGTACAGCCACACACACTGTGAAATAGAGCGTTGAAAAATTTTTCCACTTCTCAAAAGTGTGTTCCCAGATCAACCCCACATCAGCAGGTGCCCGTATGTTTATTCACAAATAGAGGAAAATCACCTGAAACACTACTTAAGCAAACCACGTGTGTTACAAAGCTTCCGAATCGCCTCGATGGATCGTTGATAGGAGCTACGGGTTTCGGGAAATTTTATGTCGCATGGCAACTAACGGGTAGCGCGCTGAATTCGAAATGTGGCGTCAGCTTGGAAATACGTCAGCATCCCGGTGTGAGCAGAAATTAATATTCCGTGCAGTTCCGTGAGATACGTTGTTGCATATGGAATTGAACGCATTCACTGGCAAACTATGACAATTCTCGTAGAGCTTTAGACACTTTATTCGACTTCAACGTCTCCAGAGAACAGTAGAACTTATTATTATTGTATGAAAAAATGACCTCAATGTTCTTAGTTCGTAATTATGGATGTCCTCTGAATTTCACCATGCTAAGTGTCATCGTTGGAACCACGACTACTTTCCATTGGAGTTTAGAGTTGCTTCATAAAGCTTTGAATATTGTACGAATAGAGTTGCATGCATTTCATGATACTTTTACACTATCATACCCAACGGACAGCACTCTACTGCAAGATTCCTTCTCCACTGTCTTAAATCCATCGCTGCCGTCCACCAACCATCCACACCTAAAGCTGACTGTCGCAGGTGTTCATGCAGGCCATCCCTTCACCTCTTCTATGGTCGTCCCGGGGATCTCCTACCTGTGAGAAAGAAATCCAGGAGCTTCCGTGGTCATCTGTCGCCTTCCATCGAGCCCACTGTAGTCACTTGCGTCACGATTCCTGCTGTATTGACATCTCAGTACAGTCCTTTAAGGTCATGTTTGTATCAGATTGTCCATTCTCCGGCGTTTACATCCAACACAGGTCTAAAGACCCTTCGCAGCACGTTTCTCTCAAATAAGAGAAAGTTATGAAAGTCCTGCTTTCGGATACTCCACGTCTCACAGCCATATAGAAGCACGGGTTCCATCAGTGTAATGTATAGCCGGATCTAGAACTGTTTCGAGAGACACTTAGAGCGAAGAAGTTCGTATGACGAGTTCTCCGTGAAAGTGCTTCCAGATACTTAAATTCACAGACTGTCTTGTAGTACCTGTCTCCTATCCTCAATGGCTGTAGTTGTTCAGTTTCCTGACATTGTCGACGAATGATGACGACGTAATCCGCCTTGGCTTCGTTTATGAGTAGCCCAAATTTGCCGGCAGCATACCCGATGCACTGCTCATTTATTTCAATTCCTCTTCAAGGCTGCTGATAGTTTAGGGAATACCGAGAGGAACGGCAAGTCTTTGAAAGAACTGTGGAAGCTCGTATTCGAGAACAGCAAATTCAGAAAGACAAATGTTCCGCAAATATCTATGTACATGAAACGCATCACTTTAAGTAAATCAGTATATACATACATCAAAAAAGTTTTGCATCAGCTCTGTTCCGAGAGTTCCGTAACCTGTACAGAAAGTTGGAATAGAGATCAACATAAATATCATTTCCGCTCTTTTTATTGCTCATGAAAACCACACACAGCATGTTGTAACGCCATAAACCGAGACGTTCAGAGGTGGTGGTCCACACTGCTGTACACACCGGTAACTCTTATACCAAGTAGCACGTCCTCTTGAATTGATGCATGGTTGTATTCATCGTGGCATACTATCCACAAGTTCATCAAGGCACTGTTGGTCCAGATTGTCCCACTCCTCAAGGGCGATTCGGAGTAGATCCCTCAGAATGGTTAGCGGGTCACGTCGTCCATAATCAGCCCTTTTCAATCCATTCCAGGCAGGTTCGATAGGGTTCATGTCTGGAGAACATGCTGGCCAATCTAGTTGAGCGATGTCGTTATCCTGAAGGAACTCATTCACACGATGTGCACGATGGGGGCGCGAATTGTCGTCCATGAAAATGGTTCAAATGGCTCTGAGCACTATGGGACTTAACATCTGAGGTCATCAGTCCCCTAGAACTTAGAACTACTTAAACCTAACTAACCTAAGGACATCACACACATCCATGCCCGAGGCAGGATTCGAACCTGCGACCGTAGCAGTCGCGCGGTTCCGGACTGAAGCGCCTAGAACCGCTTGGCCACCGCGGCCGGCGTCCATGAAGACGAATGCCTCGCCAATATGCTGCCGTTGCACTATCGGTCGGAGGATGGCATTCACGTATCATACAGCCGTTACAGTGCCTTCCATGTCCACCAGCGGCGTACGTTGGCCCCACATAATGCCACCCGAAACCAGCAGGGAATCACCACCTAGCTGCACTCACTGGGCAGTGTGTCTAAGGCGTTCAGCCTGATCAGGTTGCCTCCAAACCCGTCTCAGACGTTTGTCTGCTTGAAGGCATATGAAAACACTCACTGGTGAAGAGAACATGATGGCCGTCCTGAGCGGTCTATTCGGCATGTGGTTGGGCCCATCTGTACCGCGCTGCATGGTGTCGCGGTTGCAAAGATGGACTTCGTCATGTACGTTGGGAGTGAAGTTGCGCATCATGAAGCCTATTGCGCACAGTTTGAGTCGCAACACGACGTCCTGTGGCTGCACGAAAAGCATTATTCAACAAGGTGGATTTGCTGTCAGGGTTCCTCCGAGCCATAATCCGTTGGTACCGGTCATCCGCTGCAGTATTAGCCCTTAGTCGGCCTGAGCGAGGCATGTCATCGACAGTTCCTGTCTCTCTGTTTCTCCTCCATGTCCTAACAATATCGTTTTGGTTTACTCCGAGACACCTGGACACTTCCCTTGTTGAGAGCCCTTCCCCACACAAAGTAACAATGCGGACGCCATCGAACCGCGGTATTGACCGTCAAGGCATAGTTGAACTACAGACAACACGAGCATTGTACCTCCTTCCTGGTGGAATGACTGGAACTGATCGGCTGTCGGACCCCATCCGCCTAATAGACGCTGCTCATGCATCGTTGTTTACATTTTTATGCGGGTTTGGTAACATCTCTGAACAGTCAAAAGGACTATGTCTGTGATACGGTATCCACAGTCAACGTCTATCTTCAAGAGTTCTGGGAACCAGGGTGATGCAAAACTTTTTTTGATGTGTGTATTTTGCCTTCAGTCATAACCCGTCAGTGTTCTAACTCTTTGACATGGGTGTCTGTCGTTATAAGGGGCTATCCATAGTAGGCTCTAGGGATCGAGGAGACCACTGCAAGACATTGAGAACAACTACTCATAGGCTCTCAGTCGACAGAACATTCTTCACATTAGTCGTCACGTAACTGCGGAGCCCACCACTGGGTATAATGGAGCGATGCACGCGCTTCGCGTCCTTGAACTGGGTAAATTAAGTCAACTGTGACGAGTGAGCAACGTATTCGTACCAGATATCGGGTAAAACCTACAACAAACAATACAATTCATGGGTGGTACGACACATTCCGCGAGACTGGCCGCTTAGGTGCAGTGAACAAAGCAGGGCGCCCGGAACTGGCAACAGTGAGGATAGAGCGTGTGCGGGAATCAGTGGCCACCTTCCTGAAGAAATCGACGACATGTGTGAGGAGAGAACTGTAAATATCGAAATGAACGGTCTGTCGCATTCTAGCAAACGTCTACAATACGTGTAAACAGCTGCAGTTGCCACACATACTGACTTAATTAGAATGGGCTCCTTTCTGACGTTTGCAATGACTTGCAGCGGCTGGTGATGGAAGATATTTTTTAAACAGAAGTTGGTGCTCAGTGACAGCCACGTTTTATGTATCTGGGAAGTTGAATCGTCTTAAAGTACGTGTTTGAGGCATAGAACGTACACAATGGATTGTGTAATGCATTCGTCTTTCACCTAAAGTTAACGTCTTTCTTGCCATGTCTGCTACAAATGTTTAGGGACAATTTTTCTTTGCCGAGAAAACTGTTATTGGTTTCATGCACTTTGACATACTGCAGCAGTGGCTTACACCACAAATGCAACAAGACAGTGGAGACTTAAGTTTGTAACAAGATGGCGCTCCATAACACTTTCTTTCAGACGTCTGCGATTACCTCAATGCTGAATTGCCTCAGGATTGGATTGGACCTGTTTCGTATCAGGACTCTCCTTCAGTGGTTCCCACAGTCACCTGACTTAATTGATCCCAAGTGGTCTCTTTTTATGGGATTAAGTCAAAGGTCTTGTGTTCCTGCCCCCAATGCCGCTTAATTTGGAAAGTTTGCAAGAAACGATAATTAATGCGGTCGCTGATATATACTATAACGTTTCGGGACGTCTGTAGAGATTTACTATCATACTGAAGTTTACCGAGAAACAAATGGCGCCGATATTAGGGATCTGTATTTTAAGTTAAGAACTTGGAGAAATTTTCCATCCGCAGATATTTGCCATTTTCCTCTACGTATTTTTTAGTCTTCGCGCAGTAATCCTCTGAAACAATGGAGGTAATTTCTAAAAACCCGGTCTACTTTATTTCTGCCTCACACACATACAATACACTCTCAATTTTGGTCTGGAGCGATGAAAATTGTTGTCCCTGAAACAAACCAAAAATAGTTCTAATATCCTGGGACCAAACCTAACTTTTCAGGAGATTTCTCTTAATTACCTGGCGAATACTAGAATTGGAAATAACCTTGCCAAGTTTGCCCAACTGAAAATGAGTTTTTCCAATTCTCAAATTGCTGAGATTAGATTTCAAGGAACAGAGTTTCACAAGAGGCCTGAAATGCCCTGATGAATCTTTTTTTCTGACGACTTCACATTTCGAGATTAGAAACTAAAATGTAGTGCAGCTATCTTTACATTTATTGTGTTCTTTCTCAGGAACTGAAAATATTTCAGAAGATGACAACGTAATATCTGGAAGGTCATGTCAACACGACTTCTAATTTTAGTAGTCTGTAACATTTCGAATGCTGTACACTCATAAACAATGAATTCGATATCTTACATTCCTCAAGTACTCTTGGTGTGAAAGTTAAATTTGGCATGAAGAGTAACCCCTAATACAGAAAGATTTTGTTGCTATTATGTGGTTTGTTTGCACACAGCAATTCTTCAGCCTCCTCACAGGGCCAAACAGATATAGCGAAATTACGGCAACGTAGATAGCAACAATTTACAATAATTTATAAAGAGAAATTATACATTATGTAACTTGAATGCAATGATGACGCGTGGCAATATAGTTAAACGCTCATCCTTTTCAACACCAGTTTAGTCTTGAATCCAGTAAACTAACGTAATCGAATGGGAATAATGAGAAACCCCATAATCCATTTTTTGACAAGGTTAAGTTATTTATGATTTTGTACTTTAAACATATAGGTCGATCATGACATATAGAAACCCCATATATTCTGACATTTCTGTGTTGTTAAGCAACCATTGTATCACTTTAACTGAAGAGAAACCACACATCTGCAAAAGACACGGGGTTTATGAAAATGTTAAGTTGTCACTAATGTTTTAAACAGATGCAATAGTCGATACTGCCTCTTACCGTTTGGCTTAGTAGGTTTCTATTGTTATCAGTGATAAAACGTCAGGGAGTGGCAAATGTCAGGAAAGTATGGATAAAAGGAAGTATGTAGTGGGGTTTCTGAAACATACAGCTAAAAAAAGTAGCAGTAGTCAAAACTGAAGCATGTATACACTGGAAAGGTAATATAGTTTAACCAAAACTACATTTTTATTACTGCAGCTGAGCTCTCATCTGCAAATTCGTATTGCTTCAAAATTATTCTTCAGTTATCACAGTGAACATACTCGTAATAATGTGGAACCTTAAATTCAATTGAATATGTAATGCTATTACCAGTTGCCGGATGAAATGCGTGACAGTTAAGATACCAGTTCATCACCCATTACTTTCCACTAAGAGACCACACTTACCTTTATGTGACGGACATTTCTGCAAGGTAAAAACGAAAATTAGTAAGGTGGACAGGATATATTCGCTGAAAGATTATGAAGATTTAATAATAGAATCCAGCACAAGGATGAAATTTGGCTAGAAAATACCAAATTACTGCAGAGGTCCAAAACCTTGAGGACTGGTGGCTAAAGGTCTACTGAAAGATTGCTATTTCTGTTGAAACTCAAGGAAGGACTACACAAAGAAAAAACAAACAGAAGTTTCAGACAATTAATGCAGTTCTACTATTTACATGGAAGTTTCAGTGTTTTTTAAAGTTAGGCCATTAATTGATGACCGGTCGCTGTGGCCGAGCGGTTATAGGCGCTTCAGTCCGAAGCCGCGCTGCTGCTGCGGTCGCAGGTTCGAATCCTGCCTCGGGCATGGATGTGTGTGATGTCCTTAGGTTAGTTAGGCTGAAGTAGTTCTGATGTAGGGGACTCCTTAGGTTAGTTAGGTTGAAGTAGCTCTAAGTCTAGTGGACTGATGACATCAGATGTTAAGTCCCATAGTGCTCAGAGCCATTTGAACCATTAATTGATGGAGTAGAAGAGCCTACATTACAGATGGCTGATCTATCAGTAATTCCTTGAAGACGTGTAAGGTAGGCTTTTCAAAATCACATGGTTATAAATGAGAAGGACGTGCATGACCTAAGACATTTCTATCATTCCTACCAAAAGGAGAACTCGTCCAGAAGTTCCACTATGACATATACCATTGGCTAACATGTGTCAAATAAAGTGTCACGTAGGAGAAGAATGCCGACGGGAATGGAAAACAGGCATAATATATTTTACATATGTCCATATTAACAATAAAATAGGAGTTTAGTAATGATTTAAGCTTATTTATTACACAGTGTCGAGAAATCCCTTATATTCACTAAGGAGAATTTAACTTAAGACAAAGAAAATGTATCAAGATTGTCTACAGTGGGTTGGCATTCTTCACTCTACATTCATTTCAACGAAGCATGAGAAGAAAAACGGAATTTCAGCATAATTTTAAAACGTGCAATGTCTTTTTGTATCTCTTAAGACGTTTACCTTTTGGGACATGTGAGATTTCTCAGTATTCCCATTTAATTACCAAACTGTCCAGTTAAACACTTTTGGGTGACAACTGTAGACAAAGCCTGATCCCGTCTTCAGGCACGATGTTGATACTATCGAACTAAGTGACTGAGTGAAGCCGTGGGTTTGTTTACACCAGTATTTGGATGTCCACCTGGGAGCGATTTGGGTGACATAAGATAGAACCATAAGGCAGCTGGTGTCGTGTGAGCTCTCTATGGTGACTGGCGATAACTGTGTGGCTTATCTTTGGAGACTGGCCTCACTCTGTGCCGCCAAGTCTGTTTATGGCTGTGTCTTGAGTCTTTTGGTGAACGCAACGTGAGATAGCGGCTTTGTTGCAGGGAGAATTATATTCTCGGTGGACAAGACGCATCGTTGACTGCGAACAAATCGTGCGACGGACTCTCCATTTCCGAGATCGTGCAGGCTCTGAGCTCTACACTTTTTACAACATTAAAGGTATAAGTACCGTAAGTACATTCATTCAGGAAAAATCGCAGGTGTCAGAGTCGGCTGGAGTCGTCAACAATATGATGATGACTGGGTTCACAGCCGACTGCCGTAGACTGGAACAGGAATAGAGGAGACACAGTGCTGGAAGCCTCTCCCCAATTCCAGACTAAATAACAACAGTCGTCAATTAATCATATCATCGATGCTCAACCCTTCGCTATGTGGTACAGATGCCACTGCCTTACACGTGAGCGAGCGAGGTGGTGCAGCGGTTACATCTTGGGTTTCGGTTCTGAAGGAGGAATGGGCTGCCATTCCTTCAGACATTCAGGGAACCTAACTGAAATTGTCCCCTGCAGAGTTCAAACCACCACAAAGGTGAAGGGTGGACACACCCTATATTAGATGGTGTTCGGACAGTTTTCATAATGTAGTGTATGTCAGAACCAACTTCTCCATAAATCTATGCAGTACTTATCCAAAAATTACATCAGTATGTGGAGGTAATTCGAGAAACTGATTTTTTATCTTTGATGTACGAACTTATTTATTCTATCTGCTCTGTAGCCGCGGTCACCAACGCATGCTCCTGTGTTGGCACTCAAAGGGATGCAGTTGGTTCGATTACCGCTGCTGGAAAAAAGTTTCTGATCGCCAGACTTTCCGCCAGTGGATTAAATTTCAAACTCTCTTCAGTGCGACACAACGTGTGACACAGTTGATGGTCAATCGTTCGTCGGATGGGGACGTTAAGTTCGGCAACCACCTTTCGCGCTATTCGATATGAGTAGGTAGTTTATGTTCCACACAAATTTTCAGCCTCTTTCTTCTGTCGTTGCAGTGAAACAAAGATAGGGTACCACACCTTACTCAGATTCATTATAGTCACACTCAACAAACTCACTTCAATAAGACAGATCTGCCATACTAACAATGAAAACGTGCATTGGTGTGCGAAGAAAAAAACATCCTACCTCATTTGGCGGCTTAACCTACCTCTTTGAGCCTCCCAACGAAACATTTTAAGAATTTAAGAACTTTGTACTTTTGCAGAAGGCCAAACGTACTCATCAACGTCATCACAATAAAGTGAATGGTGAAAATGCTCGGAGGAAGATGGCATTGTTCCTGTCAGTGATACATCAGCAGAATTAGAATCTTGAAAGATCATTGTGCATGAATTACCATACTGTTTTCTGCAGTTTTGCGAGATGTATTCAAGTCTGCTCTGGGTTGAAGTTTCTGTGACAATGAAGGGCACACAGGATCGTCACTCAGACTTGTGATCACACGCACTGCCGAGCTCGTTCACTGCGACTGACTGTACCTCTCCATACGTCGCGGGGCTGGCGCCTGTACCTCTTCCTTGTACTGTCATTTGTGCCATCGATTTCGCTTTGGCCAACCGCGAGTCAGTTGTTCATCGCGGATTCGGCTATGTAATTATGCATCGTCGAGGCAGCATCTCTCACTGTGTGGTCCGTCCGTTGCGGTTGCAACGGGGTAGGGAGGTTGCCCCGTAATTTGTGCGCATGCTCATTTCGCGTGGTGTTACTTGAGTTCTGCGACCGGAGACGGCGGAAAGGTTTCGGGTTACGACACGAGGCGTGGTGTTTTGGTTTTTCTCGCCACGCAGCGCATGTTGAGAAGAAGAGCTTGCCGGAGCGTCGCTTGGCATTAACAGTTCGCCTGGGCATATGGTGTGTGTTTGATTTAAACAGGTGCAATTGTGTGCTTACGTACACAACGTGATCAAAAGTATCCAGATATCTTGCTGAAAACGACTAAGAAGTTCGTGGCGCCCTCCATCGGTAATGCTCGAATTCAATGTCGTGTTCACCCACCCTTGATGACCGCTTCCACTCTCGCAGGCATACGTTCAATCAGGTGCTGGAACGTTTCTTGGGGAATGGCAGCCCATTCTTCACGGAGTGCTGCACTGAGGAGAGGAATCGATGTCGGTCGTGAGGTGTGGCACGAAGTTGGCGTTCCAAAACATCCCAAAGGTGTTCTGTAGGATTCAGGTCCGGACTCTGTGGAGGCCAGTCCATTACAGGGACAATATTGTCAAGCAACCACTCAGACACAGGCCGTGAGTTATGAACAGGTGCTCGATCATGTTGAGAGATGCAATCGCCAACCGCAATTGCTCTTCAACAGTAGGGAGCTAGGAGGTGCTTAAAACATCAATTTAGGCCTGTGCTGTACCAGGCAAACAATAAGGGGTGCAAGCCCCCTCCATGAAAACCACGACCACACCATAACACCACGCCTCCAAAGTTTACTGTTGGCACTACACACGCTGGTAGATGACGTTCAACGGGCATTCGCCATACCCACACCCTGCCATCGGATCGCCACGTTGTGTACCGTGATTCGTCACTCCACACAACGTTCTTCCACTGTTCAGTTGTCCAATATTTATGCTCCTTACACCAAGCAAGGCGTCCATTGGCATCTACCGGAGTGATGTGTGGCTTATAAGCAGCCGCTCGACCACGAAATCCAAGTATTCTCCTAACTGCCGGCGTGTACCAGATTCCGTGTCAATGTGGTAAGTCGTATATTGATCAGACGATGCGTACCGTCGAGGATCGATGCCGTGAACACCAGAGGCACACTCGACTGATGTATCCGAGCAAGTCGGCGGTCGCTGAACATTGTTTGTCGGAAAATTACGATATGGAGTATGAACGCACGAGGATTCTGGTACAGACGTCGAGATACTGGGACAGCGTTGTTAGAGAGGCCATCGAAATTCGCACCAATGACGGACGACCTCATAAACCGTGACTGTGGCTATAATCTTAGCAAGGCTTGGGAACCAGCGATTGGGTTAATAAGAGTAAATCGAGCAAATGTATAGTTGTGACGACCACGGCGGACAGAGCCATCTCACCGACGTTATCTCAGACGCCGTCGCAATCTGTTCCACCGCGCGACCGTGGCGCGGGGCGCGGACGGCGGAGTGAGCGCGCCGCGGGCGGAGGGTATTTAAATCGGCCGCCGCCGCGACCGAACCCAGTTCCCTCTGAGCAGCCATAGTGTACGGATCTCCGTGCCGGCACGTTCACAGGAGCTCAGTCCGTCAGTTCACCTGATGATGGCGACATGTATGATCGCCGAAATATTGTGCCTGTTGGACACTGTAGACCGGCAGTACACCCGTGGATATTTTGATTACTCTATGTGCTATTTACGACTGAGCTCGTACATGCACAAAACACCACAAACTTTCATGGATGGCTCGTCCTGTGCTGTTTTAAACTGTACACTTCATTTTTGTAGAGAGGTTCGTGACAGGCTTCTTCAGTGATCAAAACACAACAAAATTTAATGTATGAGTAGTTTATCATGAACTTGTTCAATGCTCAAAACAAAAAAACAAAAAAAAAAGATTTCATGAATGAGCTTCTCATAACTGGTCTGTTAGTTACTTACCTGTTTCATAGATCATTTGAACCATATTTTATCGAAATGCTATAATAAACAGTTAATACTAATGTTGATGAACGTGTTATCCTTTTGTATTACTTGCGCAAATACAAGTATTTTAAAAGGCTGCGAGTTTTTAGATAAAAATTCGTCCATGTATTGGAAGGAGATGTCCAAGAGAAATGATTTTAGGCTAGACCGCAAACCTGTTTCCTATCTGTCAGAAATATTGTTCAATTGGACAAAAATTTTTGTTGCTGCATGTTTAACTTCTTTCCGAGCCACTGACAGCTTTAATAATGGGCAATAAAAATCTTTTTCCTCTAGTGTTGTTGACTGTGGACATCACTGTTGTTCTAATAGGTGGTAGGCTATTAGCAAATACATGTACTGTGATGATGCAGTTAAAATTCGTAACTCCTTGAAGGGGTAAATACATGTTGGACACCCCATATTATTCTCACTACTAGCTTTTTTGCAATCGATAATTTCTTTCTAAATGATGAGTAATCCCATAAAATTGTTGTGCAAGACATTGTGGAGAGAAAATATGCAAAATATACCAGAAAGTTGAGTGATTTGTTTCAAGAACTACCAATTACGAGGGTCGTCCACAAAGTAAGTTCCGTTTCTATTTCTATTCGCGGCAGTGTTTCCAAAGCAGTTCCGAGCATGCGCGGCAGTTACTCTGACTCAAGAAGAAGACATGTACGCCATTTCTGATCGCTGCTTCCGACGTTTGCTTAGTAGTGCTTCTTTATAATGTCAGCCGTAATTGAAAATGGCGCCACGTGTGACATCAGATCTCTGATTCCTTTTCTAAATGCAAAGGAAATGCATCGGCAAATCTGCGAGATTTACAGACAAAGTGCTATGAGCAATTCAATGGTTAGAAGACGGGTGGGTCTGTTCAATGAAAAAAGTGATCAACTGCACGATGAAGAACGAAGTGGACGCCCATCTGTGGTTACTGATGAACTGGCTCACACAATTGAAGAAAAGATTAAGCACAACCGTAAGTTTATACTTAGTGCTCTTGCTATGGAAGATACGCAAATCTCACGATCACTGATTCATGAAATTGTTACTGAGAAACTGCAGTTTTGAAATCTTTGCTCACGTTGGGTATCCAAAATTGTTACTGAACAACATAAAAAACAACGGATGGGCAGTGCACTTCAGTTTTTGAGAAGCTACAATGAAGAAGGTGATGGTTTTCTTTCTCGGATGTTCATGGGGCATGAAACTTGGGTACCGAACTACACCCCTGAAACAAAACGGCAATCAATGGAAAGGAGACACACGTCATCCCCAACAAAGGTTAAGCCGAAGCAAATCTTGACACCTCGAAAAGTCATGTGCACCGTTTTTTGGGGCAGAAAAGGCATTTTGCTGATTGATTTGTTACCACGAGGCCAAACAATCAATTCACATGGTTACTGCGAGACCACTAAGAAATTGCGCCGCGCAATACAGAACAAGCGCCGAGGATTACTATTAAAAGGTGTTGTTTTTCTCCACAGTAATGCCCGACCTCACACGGCGAATGTGACCAAACAACTCTTACGGGAATTTCACTGGGACGCGTTTGATCATCCTCCGTACAGCCCGGACCTCGCTCCTAGCGACTTTCATCTCTTGTTACACCTAAAATCTGTCCTCGGTGGTCAACACTTCAACGATGACGACGACCAAGAAGAACATATTACCACATGGTTGAATACACAGGTGGCAACCTTCTATGAAGAAGGTATACAAAAACTGGTACCTCGCTACGACAAGTGCGCTCAACATTTCGGAAGCTATGTAGAAAAGTAATTTGACAGTTGTAGAATTTTATTCAATAAATATTTTTTCTGTCTTCATACACGTTTGTTTTATATAACCAAACGACACTTACTTTGTGGACGTACCTCTTATACGAGTAGCAAAAGCAGCTGAACTTAATTGTTTGAGATGCTCAGTAATATGATTCTTGCATTTCAAGTTTTCATAGTTATGTACACCCAGAAATTTGGAGTATACTAGCCTGATTACTGACTGTTGCCCATGAGCTACATCAGTTGTTGGTATGACTATTTGTTGTACAGAACTAAACATAATGTGTTTTCTCAAAATTTCTCTATGATAATTTTAGATAATTCTTTGAAAAACAATATTAAAAGCCTCTTCTGTTAGTTTCTCTCTAATGAGATTTATGAAAACACTACTATCGTCTGTAGAAAGTACCAACTCTGCTTAATGAATGTTAACTCGAAGGTCATTCAGATACATAAGGAAAAGAAGTGAAGCATTGAATACTTCGGGACTCAACAAATGACTCTAAGCATTATGGGACTTCACATCTGAGATCATCAAGCCCCTAGACTTTCAACCACTTAAACCTAACTAACCTAAGGACATCACACAAATCTATGCTCGAGGCAGGATTCGAACCTGCAACCGTAGCAGCAGCGTGGTTGCGGACTGAAGCGCCTAGAACCGCTTGGCCACATCGGCTGGCTTAATCAGCACAACTTTTTGAATTCTGTTTAAGAATTATTCCTAGTAGTAGTGTGAAGAGCCATCAGTTCCATTAAAATTAAGTTTTTCTGAACGAGTAACATGGTTTACTGGGTCAAACGCCTTGTAAAGATAAAAAAAAAAAAAATTGGCGATCTTTTGTTACATACGACCTGTAATATTTTGTGAGTGAATGATGAGCAAACCTTATGGCAACAGTGATGTGCTAGATAAATGATTTCCACTTAAATGTGAGACTACTATTGAGTAAATTACTTTCTCGAATATTTTGGGAAAGAGACATCAGCAAGGAAAGTGGAGTACAATTAATAAAATATTTTCTGTCACATTTTATGTAAAGCAGTTTAGTAATTGTACGGAAGACTCTGATTGGGCAGTGATGCATTGACATATCACTACAGACATTTCTTATTAAGTTAGTAAAACTTTTCAGAATTATGTCTGAAATGCCATCAACACCATATGAGCATTTTTGTTAGAATTTTATTGATTTCAGTGAAGGATGCTGTTTTGTCATGTGCTAAAAACACTGTGTCATTTATGAATGATTGGTCCATAATGGGCTAGAAACACCAAAGCATTTCATGAATCAATGGATGATATTATGCTCATTCAGTGCTCAAAACGTTATAAATTTCACGACTGAATGGCTCACGGCAGATTCTTCCAGTACTCTAAACGCCACGCACATCGCCAAATAGGCCTGCTTGGTGCTCAAATCACTGTGGACAGTGACGAATGAGCAGTTCAACAGGACTCTCTCTGTGTAAAATGTACTCACTGACAAACGAGCGATGAGATCGCTGGTGGGTAAGCATCTTTGTGGCACCAGTTTCGGTCGCCACAAAGCCACATGTTTTCGATAGCGCTCTGAGCGCACGTGTGATGACGTATGAAAAGGTGCAGCAGTGCGTGCGAGTGAGGCGAGGCGGGCTGCAGGCGTGGAGGGGCTGGCTGTTGGCTGGCTGCGCTTTTTTACCTCGGCGCCTAGTGGGCAGGCAGCCCGGCAGAACAAACGCGCCGCCGTCAGATTTACGGCGTCACACCGCAATAATTACAGGTGCTGGCGCGGACCACCGCCGCCCACCCGCGGCACCACAGGCCGTCCCTTTAAAGGGGATGCGGCCAGCCCTGCTGCAAAGCAGGGGACGTTTCCCTAACCAGTCCAGTGGGCTGTGGCGCGGCCAGTTCTGCTTCTGCAATGACAGGAAGAGTAGGTAATTCCATAGCAATGAAACTGCCTTTACCGCCGAGTTCCATAATGTAGACTTAAGCACTGACACTCGCCTCGGAGGTAGGCAGTTTGAACTGTGGTGCTGTAATAAATTTGCACCAACTACAATGAAGGGAAAAAATCGCAATACCCAAAAATCATTAAGGTAGTGTAACGAACGTTCTGGAATACATTTGTCTAGGTAATATATCTAAGTGATTAACACTGAAAGTCCACAGGTAAAAGTAAGCACGAGATAAGCCACTGATAATTTGAGATATTGGTACATTAATAACCGTTGTAATCGGCAGAATGTTGAAAATAAGCATGCAAACATGCATGCATTGTGTTGTAAAGGTGTCAGACGTAGTTTGTCGGATGGAGATACATGCCTGTGGATAATGCTGGAGTTTTCATCCGATGATGACCCATATGTGCTCCATTAAAGACATCTTGTGATTGAGCAGGCCAAGGCAACATGCTGACACTCTGTAGAGCATGTTAGCTTACAAAAGCGCCTCCTGGAATGCTATTCATGAATAGAAGGGCAGTAGGTCGAGTCAGCAGACAGAAGTACAAATTTGCAGTCAGGTTTCAAGGGATAACGATGACAACGCTCCTGCTGTCATTCAAAATCGCACCCCAAACCATAACTCAGGTGTATATCCAGTGTGTCCACGATACAGACAGGTTGATTACTTGTGTTCAGCTTGCCTCCTTGTAACCAAGACGTTGCAATTACAGGCACAAAGTCAGGACCACTTGTCAATGGAAAACACAAGAGACCTTCACCATGCCCTCCAATGAGCTCTCGCTTCCTATCACTAAAGTGGAAAGTGGCAGAGTTGGAGTCATTGGAATGCACGCTACAGGCTTCGGAGCTGTCCTTGAAGTACCCGATTTGTAACAGTTCGTTGTGTCGCTGTGGCGCCAGGTGCTGCTCAAACTGCTGCTGCAGATGCAGTACAATGGTCCGGAGCCTTACGCCGAACACATGACCTTCTCAGCCGGTAGTGGCACATGGCTGTCTGGGCTCTGGTCTTCTTGAGACTGTACATTCTCGTGACCACCAGTCTCAGCAATCATGTACAGTGGCTACATTCCAGCCAAGTTCTTCTGCAATGTCGAGAAGGAACACCCAGTTTCTCGTAGCCATGTTACACGACTTCGTTCAAACCCAATGAGGTATAGATAATGGCGTCCTTGTCGCCTTACAGACATTCTTGACTAACAAGAAGTCACCACGTCCAGTCTCAAAGGTAGCTAAAGCTCATGACCGTTACAGCGTGTATTCAAACCAAGCCTTATTTGCATCCTCATAGTGGCGCTACTATCACCACACTTACGCAACTGGGGCGAAATCTGAACAGACATCATTTTTCAGATGTAGAAACACAGCTACGAAATATCATTTATGTCTCAGAACTCCTTCTTGGTGTTGCATTTTTTTCCCCATCAGTGCATTTCAAAGCATGAACCGCCCCTTGCAGCCCACGTCCATAACGCAAGCCTATGCACTGACATCGTCAGAATCTCGGTGCTGGAATAAATTTGCACCAAATACTCTACTGGCCATTAAAATTGCTGCACCACGAAGATGACGTGCTACAGACGCGAAATTTAACTGACAGGAAGAAGATGCTGTGATATGCAAATGATTAGGTTTTCAGAGCATTCACACAAGGTTGGCGCCGGTGGCAACACCTACAACGTGCTGACATGAGGAAAGTTTCCAACCGATTACTCATACACAAACAGCAGTTGAGCGGCGTTGCCTGGTAAAACGTTGTTGTGATGCCTCGTGTAACGAGGAGAATTGCGTACCATCACGTTTCCGACCATGATAAAGTTGGGATTGTAGCCTATCGCGATTGCGGTTTATCGTATCGCGACATTGCTGCTCGCGTTGGCAAGATCCAATGACTATTAGCAGAATATGGAATCGGTGGGTTCAGGAGGGTAATACGGAACGCCATGCTGGATCCCAACGGCCTCGTATCACTAGCAGTCGAGATGACAGGCATATTATCTTCATGGCTGTAACGGATCGTGCAGCCACGTCAGGATCCCTAAGTTAACAGATGGGGACGTTTGCGAGACAACAACCATCTGCACGAACAATTCGACGACGTTTGCAGCAGCATGGACTATCAGCTCGGAGACCATGGCTGCGGTTGCCCTT
The DNA here is from genome assembly GCF_023898315.1 of Schistocerca nitens. NCBI lineage: Eukaryota > Metazoa > Arthropoda > Insecta > Orthoptera > Acrididae > Schistocerca > Schistocerca nitens. Next base: position 846,360,155 of record NC_064617.1, read on the forward strand.
GACGCTGAATCACAGACAGGAACGCCTGCGATGGTGTACTCAACGACGAACCTGGGTGCACGAATGGCAAAACGTCTTTCTTTCGGATGAATCCAGGTTCTGTTTACAACATCATGATGGTCGCATCCGTGTTTGGCGACATCGCTGTGAACGCACATTGGAAGCCTGTATACGTCATCGCCATACTGGCGTATCACCTGGCGTGATGGTACGGCGTGCCATTGGTTACACCTCTTGTTCGCATTGACGGCACTTTGAACAGTGGACGTTACATTTCAGATGTGTTACGACCCGTGGCTCTACTCTTCCCTGCGGAACCCTACATTTCAGCAGGATAATGCACGACCGCATGTTGCCGGTCCTGTACGGGCCTTTCTGGAAACAGAAAATGTTCGACTGCTGCCCTGGCCAACACATTCTCCAGATCTCTCACCGATTGAAGAAGTCTGGTCAATGGTGGCCGAGCAACTGGCTCGTCACAATACGCCAGTCACTACTCTTGATGAACTGTGGTGTCATGTTGAAGCTGCATAGGCAGCTGTACCTGTACACGCCATCCAAGCTCTGTTTGACTCAATGCCCAGGCTTATCAAGGCCGTTATTACGGCCAGAGGTGGTTGTTCTGGGTACTGATTTCACAGGATCTATGCACCCAAATTACGTGAAAATGTAATCACATGTCAGTTCTACTATAATATATTTGTCCAATGAATACCCGTTTATCATCTGCATTTCTTCTTGGTGTACCAATTTTAATGGCCAGTAGTGTATATTTGGCAGGCAGATGAGGAGACATGATATCGTGACGATCACTAGAATTTGCATAGAAACTTATTCACCATCCCAAAAAGGGAGAGCACGTGGCGCCATTGATGGTGAACCGTCAGTAAAGTGGGGAACTTAAGCCTGGGAGTCTCCTTGGTGCCCTTCTGGAAGAGTAGGCTATGTACCTGCATTGGATTTCACCCTCTCTCTCTCTCTCTCTCGCTCTCTCTCTCTCTCTATTCGTTTGGGAAATTCTACCCTAGATGGGTGAATTGGACTCAGCTGACCTCCATGTCATCTTCAGTTAACGGCATCATGAGATGCTGTTTGGAAGGGCACAATGTCAGCTCACCGTTCTCTCAGTCGTTATTCTTCTTGATCATGGAACCACTGCTAATAGGCCGATTAGCTCATCAGTTGGTCTCACTTTGCTATGTGCACTCTGCAGAGTTTATAACTGGTTTATTCGGAATTATCAAAGACCAGGAAACCCCCTAAATAGGTGAATGATTAGGAATCAATAACAGGGTGAACCAATTTTTTTGTTTTACCGCAGCAATTACTCAAAAAAGTTAATTTTGAATTTATGGTTCACTGAATTGATGGTTCACGCTTCTACAATTCTAATTATATTGTTCGTAACCTGTTGGCGTAGGCGTTGGGTGTGATAATAACGGCATAATAACGGCAGATACACTACCTGTGGTATAACGTACACGTTTCTTGTAGTGTGGACTAATTAATTGCTCTTGACGTCGTTTTAACGTCCATAACATAGCCCAACAACTTGTACCAAAGCCGTAATAATTCAGCAGCCCTCATCCGATGCTACTGTGCAACAATTTGCAAGCAAGTCACCGCCTGCTCCGTCGGAGTGTTGCCTCTTTTACTGCTGTCTACAGACTATGTCTTCTCGTTCCCGTTCGCTCTAGGGGTGGCAAAACCCAAAGCACCTATTACGCTTCCCACAGTAACGTCCGTACAGCACAAAAGCACTCTATTCTCTACGTAACACATATCCTACACATTATCCCTAGGCTTGTACCATTTTACACAAATAAAAAGTAGCACATGTATATAGGACTACACAGACAAACATTTTCATTTCATTAATCCATGACAAAATATTATTTAGTAAATTACATGTTTCACATTTTTCTTTACGTAAGTTACAAATAGACATTAGCAAAGCACTCTAATATCACATATATCACCCTTCCCAAATAGTCTTTGCATATCACAATTATATTACAACAGATTTTAAATGCAAAATGTTTTTGTGAATTTAGATGAGTGATTGAATTGCGAAACGTGGTTTGTATGGCATTGTTAACCATTGTATTTGACGCTGCTTCAACCGTAACAATTACGCCTTATACGCCTGAAGTCTGCAATCCGAAGCGGAGCCTGATGAACACTTGCATAAAGATCACGTAAGAGTGAGTAGTAAAATTCTTGCGTTCTCCGAAATTCCCGCACTCTGTCAGCACAGAATCGTATCAACTTTTGCCAAGTGAATCCACCACTCCAAAGTAGAGGCGTATAGCGGAGTTGAGCGGAGACTGTGGTCCCACACTTCCCGGACATCTCACCGTGAGAGGGAGCCTCCAAGCGCGTCACATTCAGTGTCCAAAGTGGTGGAAACATTTTCACTGACTGTCACCAGTGATTTAAAGTAACAGTCATTGTACAGTGGTCAGAGAGGCTGGCGGGGATCACATGTGCAGCCAAAATCTTGTAACGCATCCTATCAGATAAATAAAATCTGTGAAGCCTATTGCTAGAAGTAGCAGTAGAGTAGGTCTGTTTGACAAGAGTCGGATATTTACAGTCCCAAACATCTTGCAGTTTCAAAGAACGAACTAAATCCTGCAATTCTCCACAGAAATTGAAACTGGGAGACTGATCTGCAGGATGAAAGACCACGTCCGTACACCACCTGTCAAAATATTTTGCAGATTTTTCCACCTCTGTTTATAAAATCGGGTGCGGTCTAAAGTGCGTCCGGTGGTGGACGGTGCATAAAGGAGAATCAACGTCAGGCGTAGAAAAGTACGTCTTATTCCCCTACAATTATCAAGAACTTCTATTTCTTCAATGAAAATATCCTCCCTAGAGAACAAGGCGGTCGCTATGGAAGGTTTGGGGAGCCACATTAACCGCAGTGCAAAAAGCAGGGAGACGAAAGCGACTAAATAGATCTTCTTGAAGGTATGCGATATCCGCGCACGAATCATAGATAAACTGACGCATCTAAGCCAGCCGCAGGTCCGACTCCACCTTATTAACTTTCAAAGAAACAAACGTGTAAGCCTGCATACTTGAACAACAAAAAACGAAATTCGAGCTGCTGAGCAAGTGAACTAAGTAATCACTGTGTGTTAACGTCTATTGCCGAGCCCGGTGACGAGTCGGAATGTCGGTGGTTCCCACCAACGCCTGTTGAATCTTCATGATTCTTCTTTTTACGAGCCACAGCCCGCTCGGATGGACGCGTTTCTTACAACGACTATGAGGCAACACGGCATCGGCAGTAGGGGACGTAGGCGGTGCTTGAACATTAACCTAAGTAGATGACAAACGAGGATCCGCAGAGGCCTACTCTGCAGGATGGGATCTTTGTAATTCAAAGCGAAAAACAAGAGAGGGCTCACGCACCAAACATCTGAGTCGACACCTGTTTTCTCCACTGGAGCAATAACAGTTGGCTGCTCCGATGACACCTGAACGGGTGACATCCAGGAAATAGGTATTTTTAGGGACGTTCCTATTTGATGCTGTTGAATCGTTGGAACATCAGAAGGCTCAACGACTTCCCCGCCCTTAGGTGGTTCCGGAGGAATTAGCATAGCCGCGGGAGTAATAATAGGAGAAACGCTAGAGACCTCAGCAGCAGCTTTCGGACATTGACACCAATACCAATGCTGGACTCAGCATTACAAGATAAATCAACCGGGAAAGATACTTCAGGGAGGGGTGGCTGATGAGCAGACTTACACTATGTGATCAAATGTATCCGGACCCCTGGCTGAAAGTGACTTACAAGTTCGTGGCGCCCTCCATCGGTAATGCTGGAATTCAATATGGTGTTGGCCCACTATTAGCCTCGATTACAGCATCCACTCGCGCAGACACATGTTCGATCAGGTGATGGACGGTGTCTTGGGGGAATGGCAGCCAATTCTTCACGGAGTGCTGCACTCAGGAGAGGCATCGATGTCGGTGGCTGAGGCCTCTCACCAAGTCGGCGTTCCAAAACACTCCACACGTGTTTTATAGGATTCAGGCCAGTACTTTGTGCAGGCCAGACCATTACGGGGATGTTATTGTCCAGTAACCACTCCGCCACAGGCGGCGCATTATGAACAGGTGCTGGATCGTGTTGAAAAATGCAGTCGCCAACCCCGAATTGCTCTTAAACAGTGGGAAGCAAGGAGATGCTTAAAACATCAATGTAAGCATGTGCTGTGATAGTGCCTCGTTAAACAAGGGGTGCAAGCCCCCCCCCCCCATGAAAAACACGACCACACCATAACACCAACGCCTCCGAATTTATCTGTTCCCACTACACACGCTGGCAGATGTCGTTCAGCGGGCATTCGCCATACCCACACCATGGCATCGGATCGACACATTTTGTACCGCGATTCGTTACGCCACACAACGTTTTTCCACTGTACAATCGTCTAATGTTTATGCTCCTTACACCAAGCGATGGCCGTTTGGCATTTACCGGCGCGATGTGTGGCTTATAAGCAGCCGCTCGACAATGAAATCCAAGTTTTCTCACCTCCTGCCTAACTGTCATAGTACTTGTGAAACGTCCCCTTAGAAAAATTAATGAATTACTGTGCTGATAAACCTCTACGTTATTTGATTTTCAAACAGCTGAGCAAAACTGAACGTACTCAGACATTACTCTCTTTACTTATTCTGATCAACACTAAACTGACACACAATATTTTTAGCGCAACGCAATCTGACTTTCAATAATCCCTACAAAAGAATTGCCCTGACTAACAATAACCTATACCTTTCACAAATCACTTACCTCACAAAAATCTTCGTTACTCGAACTACTGCTATACAGCGAGCGCCACTACTGCCAGCTATATAAAAGATTCAAACTACTGAAGGCACTAACTACTGATAGGCATAGTTAGCAAATGAAATATTTTGAGAGAGAACAAACAATGTAATTACCTTCATGACATCCAGTCTTATAAGTGTACTCTCTGTGATGGACACACGTCCAGATCATCCGCTCTCAAAACTCCACCATTTCTCTCCCCACATCCACCACTGCTGGCGGCTCACCTCCAACCGCGCAATGCTACGCGCTGTTAACAGCCAACTGCCCAACACCACAATAGGAAATTCCAACAATGCAAACCAACCACAGACTGCACGCAGCACAGTCAGTGATTTTCATATAGAGCGCTACGTGGCGTTATCAACATAAAAACCTAAACAGCCTACTTACACTTGCAGTGGATCCTGATGCAATTTGAAATTCCTGTGTAATGGTCTGGGTATATGTCTGCCTGTTACACATTATGACCCTCTCCAACTGTCGACGGTCTCTGTCAGTCAATAGACGGGGTCTTTCCTCTCGCCTAACTGTCATAGTACTTGCAGTGGATCCTGATGCAGTTTGGAATTCCTGTGTGATGGTCTGAATTGATGTCTGTCTATTACACATTACGACCCTCTTCAACTGCAGACGGTCTCATTCAGTCAAAAGACGAAGTCAGTCTGTACGCTTTTGTGCTGTACGTGTCCCTTTAAGTTTCCACTTCACTATCATGTCGGAAACAGTGGACCTAGGGATATTCAGGAGTGTGGAAATCTCGCATACAGACGTATGACACAAGTGACACCCAATCGCCTGACCACGTCGGAAGTCCGTGAATTCCGCGGAGCGTCCTATTCTGCTCTCTCACGATGTCTAATGACTCCTGAAGTCGAAAAGCTGTGAGCACCGGGCGTGAGTCGTGCTTCGGTAGCTCAGTTGGTAGAGCACTTGCCCGCGTAAGGCAAAGGTTCCGAGTTCGAATCTCGGTCGGGCACACAGTTTTAATCTGCCAGGAAGTTTCATATCAGCGCACACTCCACTGCAGAGTGAAAATCTCATTCTGGAAACATCCCCCAGGCTGTGTCTAAGCCATGTCTACGCAGTATCTTTTCTTTCAGGCGTGCTAGTTCTGCAAGTTTCGCAGGAGACCTTCTGTAAAGTTTGGAAGGTAGGAGACGAGATACTGGCAGAAGTAAAGCTGTGAGTACCGGGCGTGAGTCGTGCTTCGGTAGCTCAGTTGGTAGAGCACTTGCCCGCGAAAGGCAAAGGTCCCGAGTTCGAGTCTCGGTCGGGCACACAGTTTTAATCTGCCAGGAAGTTTCATATCAGCGCACACTCAGCTGCAGAGTGAAAATCTCATTCTGACTACTGAAGTCGCTGATATGGAGTACCTGGCAGTAGGTGGCGGCACAATGCACCTAATAAGAAAAACGTATGTTTTTGGGGATGTCCGGATACTTTTGATCACATAGTGTATGCCACTCGTCACCATCCTGCTTACCACGTCTCTTATGTTGCACTGCAGACATTGCCGGTTTGGCAACAACAATTTCACGACCGCGCTTCGAGGTTAAGGGCGGAAAGTCGGAAGCTGTAAGCGGCCATCCCTCTGCTGTTCCATTGCACCCGGAGAAGAAGTGGCACGAACCTTGCGAGAAGTATAAATGAGATAAGCTAACGTCAGTGTTAGACGGTGTTAAAATGTTGACTTCAATAGTAATACCCACCGCGAGCAATTAGGTATAAGGTGGCCAATTTCACTGCAGAGAAACCATGTCCCCACTTGTTCACCATACGTTGTATGAATGCGGTAACCACAGACCTCTAGTTGGAAGGGAATGCTACGTTTGACTACCATCTCCACTGAACGGATTCTGCTATAATATTGCAACCGGTGTTGAGTGGAGCAGCGTTCGTGTCGCGTAGGCCTTGCGTCACCGTCTCGTCCTTGAGTAAACTGTCGTCTGCTTCCGGTGGGAGACTCGGACATTAATATAATCCAGTTCCAAGTTATAAAGAAGTACTATACTAATGGAACCATTACGATGCTTAAAGGGAAGTTGAGAACCATGACGGAAAAGCAAGCTACCTAATTGTGGTAGATCCAAAAACTTTACGAAAAAGACTTAGTTATCAGAATCAAAATAGGCAGTATGAACCATAAGTTACATGAATTGTATAAACGAGCCAACCATGAATTTCCAAAGATCTGGACGAGTGGATTTGTCGTAATTCAAGCTCACTATAATCTTTCTAGGAACACTCTTTGAACCTGTGGCGTATATTACGAGCGGACTACGCCTCTTCCAAGGGACACACATCTCAAATAACCCTACGGATCGAACACCGGCGCGACACACACGACAATACAAACGAGTCTGAGGAAAAGCTGTCGAGGTGCGCGTGGCACTGCGATTAGGCGACAGTCAACAAACATCCCACTTGGAATGCGAGGCCGCTTTGGCCATTCGCACACGGTCGCTAACCAATTCAAATTTCCAATTTATCGAACGCAGCAAAGCAGTGTCCCTCGTCCGACAGAACAGACACCACTCAAACGTATATATTTCTGTGATAGCGCGACGGTTCCTTGACGTCTGTTTCAGTGCTGGTGCCCTAATATCGCCTGAAATCCTGAGGGAACCAATAATTTGCGAGTAGTGGGTTAACGGATGAGGAACGCTGCATTGCAGCATGTGATACGTTGGAAATTTGAGTCGGTCAGGACCGTGACCATATGGCCGAAAAGGTTAACCGCTCATGAGAAGCGGTAAATCCGGCTTGGTGCCCTGGTCCGGCACAAATTTTCGGCTTTGATCATTGCATTACCACAACACCATATTCGGCTGGACGTCACTAACTCCCACTCGTCCCTTTCCTTCCTCTGCCAATTTTTTATTTCACGTAAATGCTCTGATCTCGGCTGGCCGAAGTGGCCGTGCGGTTAAAGGCGCTGCAGTCTGGAACCGCAAGACCGCTACGGTCGCAGGTTCGAATCCTTCCTCGGGCATGGATGTTTGTGATGTCCTTAGGTTAGTTAGGTTTAACTAGTTCTAAGTTCTAGGGGACTAATGACCTCAGAAGTTGAGTCCCATAGAGCTCAGAGCCATTTGAACCATTTTTTTTTTTTTTTGCTCTGATCTTGTTCCTGCGACGAGATATTTAAGTACAGGACAAGCAACGTGATTTTTCGGCAGTCATATTGTGGTGCTCGGCGCATGGCACACACTGTCCCCGAGGTCGTACAGGCGCTGGGCTTTTCACGTGCCTGCGTGTCAATCCCTATCGATTATCGCTGGGTTTAACAGCCGATAGACAGGCTACAGTGCAGCGAAACGTTCGGCAATCCAATACTGGATAACTGCAGACGCTGATCTGCCATACCGTCCAGCACGATGGCCTCGCTGTTGGTTACGGAGGCTTTTGTGTTGCGGCGCGACACAAGTTACTCACGCCGCTGACACTGACCACGTGGCGTGAGGAAACCCGGATCGATGCTGAATCTGTTGTTAGAAAACGTAGCAAAGGGCGAACGTTGGAACTGGAAGCTGAGACCTACCTGTCTATTATCTTAGCACAAAAGGCGAGACCCCATCAGAAGATTAGGATATATATAGCTCTTGCACTTGTACACAAACAGCCTGACAATAATTTTGAAGTGGGTGGAATATAGTGGAATCGCTGCCGAACCACACAGGGTAGTAAGAAGGGTACCACGTAATGTTTTAATGCGACAAATACTGATAATACAAAAAATACTGATTAGCAAAAAAGGGCTAATTAATCGGTTGCCAGTCCACCAGGCTAATGAATATCCAGAATTTTAAGAAAAGTAATGGAAAGAAAGTGAAGCAAATAATCACCGGTGTGGCAACAGAAGGTTGTCACGCTTTTCCACAAAGCAATAGTTCAAAAGAAAACAAATCTATCAGAAAGCTCTGAGTTTGCAGTTACTTATTCTGAAATACTAAAATTTGAAAGTATTTTTTTTTTTTTTTTTTTACTTTCATCATGGCAGCAACACCAGCAACCATTACGAAATTGTCCCGAATGAAAAACAGCCCACAGTTGCACTAATTTTGTTTATTCGAAACCTTGACCATGGTTTCAGCTGTAATAATATAGCCTTCTTCAGAAGTCCTGGAAAGTGATCAAACTAACATCTAGACCAGTAATATAATCTATACATAAACTTCAAAAAATAACTTACGTGATAACATATTACTTACATAAGCTTTTAAAAATGAAATATATCTTAGCCCAGCGGCTGCGTCAAGACCAATAAAATAAAATAACTTCAACAGACATAAGCCTGTTTCGATCATAAGTGGAACTACACGTGGCACTGTATGTCCTCCGCCACTACATTTGTTATTCTATGCGCATGGTCGTCAAGTGTGCTACCTCCTGCGCGCCATGAATGGCACTCCCCATATTGAGCTACATCGCACCGTTTATCAGGAAACTAGTTGATATCTACGATAAAATATTAATAGCAAGCCTACAAGTGCAACTGAAGGACCATATACTTATTAATACGACTGTCCAACAGCTAAAATGCTGTTGGATACGATCGTTGAATTGGTGAAACATTAACAAATTCATATAACAAAGTTTGCATCACTACAATGATCACTATACAAGTGCAACTGAAGGACCATATACTTATTAATACGACTGTCCAACAGCTAAAATGCTGTTGCATACGATCATTAAAGTGGTCAAACATTAACAAATTCGTATAACAAAGTTTGCATCACTATAGTGACTGCTGGCAGCGTAACGTAATGCAAAATTGGGAAAAAGCAGAAAGTTTACTTTTAACAACTGAAATACTGAATTGAATTTACTTCAAGTGAATTCGCTAACTCCAGGGAAAGGAAAGGGATTCTGCTCGGTATTAATGTCTGAGGACAATGACAACAAAGGTGCCCTACAAGATTTAGCTATTGCATGTTATTATTCATGAAGGTTAGTCAAAATTTGTGAAAGAAACGCCACTCGGTAACGCCTATGCAACATTAATTATACTCTGTCAGTTAACTGTCTTACGATGTTGTAGATGTGCGGACGACGGAAAATGTAGCAGTGGACAATGCTGAGCAGTTGCTGGTTGAGAATCACGAGTCGTATCCAGAGCCACGGATAATTAGGGGACAGGAAATAGTTGAAATTGCAGCTACGCCCGCCTGTTTATTCCGACCGTGCTCTCTACTCGTGGGTTAATGAATTAGTCGTGCCTACACTGGCGCCGTCATAGCTCCACACCACGTCTGCGAGAGCGCCCAACAAACACTTCCGCACTTGGTTCAAATGGCTCTGAGCACGATGGGACTTAACCGTAGCGGTCGCGTGGTTCCAGACTGTAGAGCCTAGAATCGCTCGGCCACTCCGGCCGGCCACTTCCGCACTCTTTCATGACTCAAGCTGCTCTGCTTCCTCTCGGTTCACAGCGTGAATCTCGTGGTCGTGCGGTAGCGTTCTCGCTTCCCATGCCCGGGTTCCCGGGTTCGATTCCCGGCGGGGTCAGGGATTTTCTCTGCCTCGTGATGCCTGGGTGTTGTGTGCTGTCCTTAGGTTAGTTAGGTTTAAGTAGTTCTAAGTTCTAGGGGGCTGATGTCCATAGCTGTTAAGTCCCATAGTGCTCAGAGCCATTTTTTTTTCACAGCGTGACAGAGACTATCCAAACGTGGAGGTAAACAACGGCACAGCTACTGCCATTTCGTTGTTGCTGTCGATACATTAAAATAAAGTTCCTTTGGCTATTACCAAGAAATTTACAATATTTACATTACAGTTACAATCAATTATATACATTCACAAATAAATGCACTATTACATCCATTACATATTAAATATAGTTTCTGTAATAAGGTTTGTAGATTCAGAATCAGAAGTGCAGTACAAATAATCAACGGATATTAGTAGTATGGTAGTGGGTTTGTAACTCCACTTCTGATATAAAATTGATATGCAAATTAATTAAATTGATCAATTAATCACCCATGCCCATACCTACCACCTCCCCCACCCACCCCCGCCCCCAACCACGCCCACCTACGCCCCAGATGATGTCACGTGTTTTCCTCAGCCTGAACATGTGCCCGAGCCCCCACCCCCCTCTCCTCCCTCCCCATCCCCCAACCTACCCCATTGTCGGGAATTTCGAATTTTGGTGGCAATTTCGAATTTTAGCGGGATTTTCTTTGTTCCTGGGTTGTGTTGATGGCCCACTCCACCCCCACCCAGGAATTGGCGGGAAATTAAAATTGGCAGTGCCCTTTCCGAAACTCAAGCCTTGGTCCTCCTGGATGCAAAGCCCAACTGCACACCCCTAACACAATTATACCACCAGGGGCGCTTGGAATTGAGCGGAAATAAAGCATACACTCGAGCACTAACTCGGATCTACTGTGGTACCTGGGAGCCGTCTGCGACTCATCCACAGACACAGACATACAGAAAACAAAGGAAATGTGCTGCAACTGTAGAATGTGCAGTAGGAGGTGACTGGATGCATTCGATTACAGTGCTATACTATGCCGCCCGACCACAAATATCGTACATTTGCGCTAGGTGCTGGCAGCTGTACTACATTTACAAGCAATTTTAGGACACGGAACAAGAAGTGATGTCATGATAGCACGGATAGAAGTGATGTAAAATCGATAAAACGACGGAAAACACGTATAAATTGAGGGAAAATACGCCGAAATGCGGGGAATTGAGGGAGTACTTGCATGTCTTCTGATTGGTGCAGAACAATTCTTATACATGGGAACGAGTATAGGGCAGCAAGAGGAATACGGGAAAAAGTTGAGATGGAAGCACCGGGAACTGGGGAAACAGTCTTTTATTTTCTGTCGAGACGACATTCTACTGTATTGAGGTAATAGTGATACACGCGAATTGACTGCTGTCTTTCATGCTTTCCTGGAAAAAGAGAGAACCATCTGCCTCTAAACTTACTTGCATATGTGTTAAAGGATGACAAAGAGTAGATGGAGTTGTAACGAGGTAGGATTTAATAGTAGACTGATGATGCATTCTAGAGAGAGAGGGAGATGTTGTTGCAGGTCACTTGATCATATTTTACCGTTGTTCTGTCGAGATGCCTCAGTTGTATGACATTACCTGCGTTCGACTCTCATACAACTGCATGTTCTGCATGTGGCTTAGAGCACTGTGTACTTACGATCGTTAACAGCAAACCTCTCGGTCATCAGAGGATTTCCATCCTGTGTCGACACATTTCTCTAGACGAACGAAGATTTATGCGACATAATGCATTCCCCTGCCGCATCTTGGGCATACAATCGAGTCTTCAGTTCGATAACTACGGTGATTCTAAGTTAGCGACAGGTGTTTGTGAGGTATTACAATCCCCGTGTATACATCTGCATGTCAGATGTCCTGTTTACGGAGTTAGTGGTGGACTGACGTGTAATTTCACATGTCAAACACCACTGCTGTGCGTTTATCCTTCCTTTGTAGGAGGAATTCTCCGTTACTAACGATCATTTTATATAGGACTGATGCGAGCATAGTATAATTTTTGAACCGTGAATCGGATGTGAATAGTGGGGAGCTACACACCTCTGGAAAGTTATATTATGCGTGTATCACAAGGGATCGATGTTTTAAGGAAGTAGTTTATCATTTTACAGTTCATCACTATAGTAGAGAAACCTGCAAGGAGAATATATCTCATGCCCTGGAAATATATTTCTTACATTGGGATAGTAACAGCGTTGCATTCCATATGACTAATAGGCCAGAAACCGCAACGATCTAACGTTGTAGCATGTTTTAAGTGCAGAATATTGTAGCCTTAGGAGTGCATGTGTTTATGATCTCTTACCAGTGCTTTTCTGGTAATGACCCCAGACACTAGAACAATAGTTCAGAATTGATAGCACATTTGATTAACGTAAAATGCAGCAAACTCCGTCCGTCTGGAGCTCCATCATGCATAAAAACCACCGTATCTTGTTCTTAACCGTCTGTCGTAGCATCACAATAGTTTCATATCTACTGGGCACTGATAAGCAGTCCTAACTTCCTCTACATTCGCGCATCTGGAGAAATCTTGTGGTCTTTGATGGTTGCGGGACAGCAGTTACAGCCTCGGTTCGCACTGTTCCTACACGGAATGTGGAATGTTGCAGTCTACTTCTGGTCAACTGCAGGGAGCGTTGGTCAAAGACAATGCGAGGAGATCTTTCGGTCTGTTAACTTTATCCTAAGAACGCGAGAGTTCCCTGTGACTCCCATCCACATAGAGAAAGATCGTAAGTTACGCACTATGATCGAAGTGCTAGAGATATGTAGTTTGCTGTCTGGTATACTTTGGTGTATATGTTCGAGAATTAACAATGAATGAATGTGCTGCACAGTCATCTACTTACATTCGCCATGGTACTCGCAAAGTAGTGGACGGGTTGTTTAGCAATGATACGGAAATGGCCTCGCGGGATTAGCCGAGCGGTCTAGGACGCTGCAATCTAGGACAGTGCGGCTGGTCCCGGAGGAGGTTCGAGTCCTCCCTCGGGCATGGGTGTATGTGTTTGTTCTTAGGATAATTTAGGTTAAGTAGTGTGTAAGCTTAGGGGCTGATGACCTTAGCAGTTAAGTCCCATAAGATTTCACACACATTTTAACATTTGATACGGAAATTGGTAAGTGTGGTGTCACAGCCAGACACCACACGTGCTAGGTGGTAGCTTAAATCGGCCGCGGTCCTGTAGTACATGTCGGACCCGCGTGTCGCCACTGTGTGATCGCAAACCTAGCGCCACCACAAGGCAGGTCTCGAGAGACTGACTCGAACTCAGCCCAGTTGTACGGACGACAGAGCTAGCGACTAGACGTACGAAGCCTTTCTCTCTCATTAGACGAGAGACAGAATAGCCTTCAGCTAAGTTAATGGCTACGAACTAGCAAGGCGCCATTAGCCTTACAGTGATTGTAATTAGAGTCTCACTTGTGTTCACCATAGAGATGTACAAAAAGAAATTAAAGATAAGTATATGAGAAGCTCCGTTCTTTTCTTCATAGCATTAATTACGTATCCTGTTCCAGTACTTCACGCCCGTCTGCGTTAGTCTCGCGTGCCTTGTTAGCCACCTCTATTTACAAGGTGTTGGCCCAGCTGCCGACACATCAGTAAGCATGCTGCCGCGTCATTGGTCGCTGTTGAAATTACGATAATACTGCTGAAATTGATCGGACTATCAACTATGATGCTTACTATTACAGTACATTGGCCATGTCTTTTCTATCCCAACAGTCAACTGGTACACTGTTGATTACCACAAATGATCGACTGACATTGCTTGTTTGAGATGGAGAAAGACTCTTGGTGGAGTAGGCAACACCTTCCAGGGATGGCTAACACCGAAACAGTAATCTTGTGCATGGCAGCAATATGAGGAATCAATCAAACGGAAGACAGTGTCATCACCTATCCCATCACTGTGAATGATGAGTTTAAATGTAGAGGTCATCAATAACCTACGGACAGCAGTTTGTAAGTGTTCCACAACGCCTCAAAACTCTTCCAGTTTCCTTATGTTGTAACTGTCTTTTAAATCAGTCAGTGCGTGGGTGTGTTGTGGGACCAGCAGCACCAACAGGATTTACACCATGCCTTGTCTAGTTTTCTGGGGAGCCAATGGACCAAAACGTGTTAATCTCAGTTTAGAATGTGACACAGAGGTCGAAGTTTTGGTGAAAAAAAAGTATGGCAGTGTACAAAGTGTATTACAGCAGAAAAAGTGGTGTATCAAACAACGAAACAGGGACCCTCTCCTGCAACTGATAACCTTTGAGAGAAGGTTCTCATATGGTACAGGCAGTGAAACTTTACACCGTTCTGTGGAAGTGATGTTGATCACTGGCCGCCTGCTCCAATGGATAAATACCTGTATATGTAGAAGGATCGCCGCATATGCTCTATACCGGCTCGTAGACAGTATTCGTTTACGATACATCGGAAGAGAGAGATGTGGTAAAAATCCATCGGATGAAGTTAGCGGAGCTTTTATAGTTCGTAATTTTTCTCTGTTGGATGGTACAGAATAACGATCTTAGAATGTTTGGGTGATAGACGTGAATGGACTCTCAGGGACGCGGATCAGCTTTGGACTGCAGTACCTGTATGAAGTTGAGTGTTCCTAATTTTTCCGATAAGAAACACCAGTGTAACTGTTCGTACTGTCTTTTATAATACTTTGTGTTGCAGGAGCAAGCTTCATCTGGCACTGACCTTACACATAGTACATGGGTGGCGGAGCTACAACAAAATGTTCTCATTTCCACCAAGTGGCCCTATAGCATTAACTCAGCTCGCTCTATTTGTACGCGTGTTGCTGAATATGGTAGATATAGCTCTCTCAAAATTCTGGGTAAAATTGCTAAAACTGATCTCACTATCAACTGCAGTGTGTATTACAGCACATCGTTCCATATCAGCGGTGTCTTTCCCATCCTGACCGTCCACTAGGTACGCTGTTGAATACCGCATAATGATTGACTGACACAACTCCGTTGAGATGGTGGGAGCCTTGGCAGAGCACTGGATATCTGCTACTTGTCGCTGTGGAACATGAGATTAAATGTAGAGGCCATCACCCTAATACAGTTGTTTGGAAGCGTTCCTCATTGCTACAGACTCATTCTATTTCCATATGATGTGATGCCCTACACATGTTTTTATTTCTTTTACTTTTTTCCACCAATAAGATAAAGTACCTCTTTTCATTTGTGCTACCTCACGCGTGTCGTGGACAGCACCTTCTTGCGATGGTCAACACTGGAACAGTAATCACGTACATGACTGCAGAATGGAGGAACAATGCTTTTCGAAATGGAGCACTGGGACATCAGCTACCCTGTCTATTGGAAGATGAGATTAACTGTACAGGTAATCAACTTCCAAAGCTGTTGGAAGCGCTCTACAATACCGCAAACTCTTCTAGTCTCCATACAATGCGACGCCTCCCACATTTTTGTCAATGAGAAACTTCCCCTTTGTGTTTTATTGCTACCAGCCTGTGTTGTGGTAGCTGTATACAGGGTGGTCCATTGATCGTGACCGGGACAAGTATTTCACGAAATAAGCGCCAAACGAAAAAAACTACAAAGAACGAAACTCGTCTAGTTTGAAGGGGGAAACCAGATGGCGCTATGGTTGGCCCACTAGGTGGCGCTGCCATTGGTCAAACGGATATCAACTGCGTTTTTTTAAATAGGAATCCCGGTTTTATTACATATTCGTGTAGTACGTAAAAAATATCAATTTTTTTAGTTGGACAACTTTTTTCGCTTTGTGATAGATGGCGCTGTTATAGTCACAAAAATATGGCTCATAATTTTAGACGAACAGTTGGTAACAGGTTGGTTTTTTAAATTAAAACAGAGATCGTAGGTACGTTTGAACATTTTACTTTGGTTGTTCCAATGTGATACATGTACCTTTTGAAACGTCCCCTTTGAACAATTATACGTGACTATGCTTAAACTGACACACAATATATTTAGCGCAACGCAATCTGACTTTTAAAAATCCCTACAAAAGAATTGCCCTGACTAACATTAACCTATACGTTTCACAAATCACTTACCTCACAAAAATCTTCGTTACTCGAACTACTGCAATACAGCGAGCGCCACTACTGCCAGCTAAATAAAAGATTCAAACTACTGAAGGCATTAACTACTGATAGGCATAGTTAGCAAATGAAAGATTTTAATAGAGAACAAACAATGTATTTACCTTAATAGTCATAATATATATAGCAGTTCATGACAGCCATTCTTACAAATGTACTGTTTCTGATGGACACACCTCCAGATTATCCATTCTCAAAAATCCGCCATCTCACTTCCCCACATCCACCACTGCTGGCGGCTCACCGCCAACTGCGCAACGCTACGCGCTGTTAACATCCAGCTGCCCAACACTACAATAGCCAACAACAATGCAAACCATCCACAGACTCTACACAGCACAGCCAGTGATTTTCATACAGAGCGCTACGTGGCGTTACCAATATAAAAACCTAAACATCCTACTTACATAACCCCCATGCTCCCCAAAAAAAATTTTACAAATTGTTTTGGGCAGTGGCCAATACAGATTTGAAAATATTTTTCACAGTTACAATAACAAAGATATCACGTATTGTTACACTGTTGGTCAAAAGCAGAAATTGTTCTCATAAAGACAGTCCTGATCATTTATCACAATAGTAATTACAATTTTTTTCACGAAGTCTCATTAGTAAAAGAAATTGCGCACAGAAGTAGTAGATTTACATGCAGTCTTGAAGAAGTAGTGTTGTCCTTCCAACAGAAAGACAGTGCTGACTCTTGACATGCTGACAGGTAATGGGCCACAACAGATCAAACCCACAGTAGAGTCAGTCTAAGTTGAAGAATATTGGCAGGTAGGTCATCACAGAGCAGACTACTGTAGTCTTGTTAGAGATTACGGTATTGGTGGGCCACCAGAGGTGCAGACCCACTGCAGTCCTTGTAGAAATAATGGTATTGGTGTGCCATCAAAGACGCAGACCCACTGTAGACCTTGTAGAAATAATGGTATTCGAGAGTCATCAAAGATGTAGACCCACTGTATTCCTTGTAGAAATAATGGTATTGGCGGGCCATCAAAGGTTCAGACCCCCTGTAGTCCTTGTAGAAATAATGGTGTTGGTGGGCCATCAAAGATGCAGACCCACTGTAGTTCTTGTAGAGACGGCCAACAGCCATCTGTTGCGACTGTGCAGGTGCACAATCACTATCAAAGAGTCTTGCGGACAATATTGCGAGGTGCCGGGGCCAGCAGTGTATTTAACACTAAATTCTAGAATCTACATATGTAAATGATGCTCTAAGCCCCCCCCCCCCTATTCTAACTCCGACTTTTGCTGTTGCACAAGGATTAAAAATTATACGCGAACTGACTGTAATCAACCCTGCAAGTGGAGTAGAAAAGAGTTTGGCACCTGCAATAATTTAATTTGATAAATAAGTTAAATAAAGGAAGGTCTCATAAACGTAGTGAGAAATGATGGGTTGCTCTACCGATTAACAGAATGAAAGTTCTGTCCAAAATAACAATATGATTTATTAAGACTAAACACAAAATAATAAACAAAAACACATGAATTCTAATTTATAATACATCAAATTGGCTCAAATTGGATACACATACAAACACTGTAAAGGTGAAGTTGTCCCTAAACTAGATCGTGAGGTTTAAGACGAAGTGGTATGTGGAGCCAATTCCTTGCCACTCAAATCTCAAGAGAGACACACAGCTAACCCAACAGTAATTGCTGCTACTCAAGACAGAACAAAGTTAGAAAAAGACGAACAGGCGCGCTCTGCTGAGCTCTGATTATCACCTAGGAAAATCCCTGGACATACATTACCAAACTGTCTTCTTAATTGCCCGAAACACGATCTGGCGTACCGGAGGCGAAGGTTGGTTGCTTCGACGTCCTCGACCGAAAGGGGAGAGCCGACTACCTAGAGCACCCGTACAGGCCGAACACACAACATTCCCGCCCCCACGACAGTGGCCGTGGTTAAACGTTCCAATCAGCAACTCGAAAACCGGCGGAAATTCCACTCCATTGCCAGAGCACTACCATTCCACCAATGGAGATTCTTGGCGCCAATTTCTGTGCTGATTTTGCTACGTCACGGAGCTATGCCCTGAGCAAGCCAATCACAGTTACTATTTTGCAGAAAGCGCGGGAATTTTCCCGCCACAACTGCCTGGGTACACAAGTCATTCCCACACCTGGCTGGTAGCCCGCCAGAAAGTGTTTTCGCTAAGATTCTGCGAAGTAACGGAACCTCTAGCCCAGCCGCTACTTCAAACCCCTCTGGGCGTGTCTTTTGACAATGTCGGCGTCTGCAAAGCATTCACTGGACTTCCTCGCACCCGTCGGTTTAACCCTCTCCAGTTCAACAGAGCCCGCCTGTCACCGGACCACCCGGGTGACGAGAGACGCTGCGTGGGAAGTCCGCGTGTGAAGGAATAGCAACTTTCCACCGCATGCAATTAGAGAGGAGAATCGTAAGATAGAAATATGAGAGGGGGCTCATGCCACCTCTCATTGCCCCTACGCCATTTTTAGATTGTAATTGGTGAGCGGTTGGCTCACTTAGGAGCAAGGTAGTGAGTCAATCGCCCAAGAAGAATCTCGCAAACTGACTCCACATGCCGCACTCTATAAAGAAAATCACTGCAACTGAAAAATGCAGCTCATAGAGGGAGGATTATTTATGATGTAGCCAACTTCACCTTCTTAATATGGAACACTAACACTCAGATCACACATCCATACACAGGGAGATCCTTCCAAACACCGATTCACACAGACATTCACGCTCTAAATATGGCCCGGGCATCTGAGCCAAATATGGAGCAGTTTATTCTTTACAATCACAGTTGGAGTGCTCCGCAATTAAATGCCCAAGATGTTACAACAATTTGTATCATTAAACTAACCTGAACTCACTCACACATGATACTATTTAAGTTAACAATCCCTTTGTGAGCTTTCAGAATCTAATTACAACCTCCGATTCATTCTGTCTCCCTGCAGCAAGAATAACCTTTTCAAAATGTTCCCTGAACTGATGGTCCATTCACAATGACAGTGGTGGTATCTGCTTCAGTTTATGGGGACTTCAGGCACACTGTTCGCATACACACAACAATAAATACAAAATACAAAAAAACATGGTGTGGAGAACAATACAGTAATTTGTAATAAGAATTACAGTGTAAAACACAAACACATACAAGGTATAACATACATTACAAAACCAACACTAGAGAAAGAAATTTAAGAAAGAAAAGAAAAAAAAAGGTTCATGGGGCATCAAGTTGTGCGTGCACATTGCACAATGTTCACGACTGTGCTGAGAATGAGGCACTAAATCACATTGTTAGAAATATTCGAAGCACTTCACACATTACACCTTACTGACATCACATAGGGCTAAACGTCGGGTGTTGTTGCTACGTTGTTGCAACGGCAATAGGGTATGCTGGAGCATCTACAGTACTATGTTGAGATCGGACCAAGACCCACGCATATGATGACGGCAGTATGGTAGGAAGACACAGTGATAGGCTCTCCTCACGTCGATTAATTGTCTCTGAGGTCTACTTGTTGGGATACATCACTAGTCTAGGCCTCTTCTCTCGCTGGACAGTACTTTATGTTTCCCAATATTGCAGTTCGACGAGGGATGATGGCACGTGGAGTGACTCCACAAGTGTGTGAGGTCATCCATACAGGATCGAACTAGGAGTGACGATTGCTAAAACTGCTCTCTAATGGAGAGGAGAAGTAAGAAATGAGACCATACATTTGTTAGTGTGGCATGATACTGCTTTGTGTATGCAGATCGGCCAATGCTAGTGAGTTGTAAAAACCCAAACAGGTGGGTATGTAGCGTCCCTTTCTGTCCTGAGGCACATGAGGCGCAGGTTCTGACATGATATGTGATCTTCTTCGTGTACTCACGACAACGTGGTCTGCCGCAGGGAATCCCTCCAAACGACTGCCGCGTCCGGAGAGCTAGCAGGCTGGCGCGTGTGGGTCGCGTGTCAGTGTCAACGGCCAGCCCCACTTTCGCTTGTGGCCCGGCGAGGGCTGTCTGCCGCCTAATCCCTCAGGTACACGGCCCGGTGCTGTCAGCTTGTAGGACCAGATGCTCTCCCGCCCTTCACGTCAGGTAGCGCGCTGACGCTTTCTTCTTGCAGGTAGCCGATGACCTCCGGTTGGCCCCTGCATTGCCACGATCCGCGTCATCTGCACAATTCTTACAAAAATCTTATGCCTAACTTTTCCCCATGACCTTCTATGTTATAATAAATTTACATCACGATACATTGATGGTCTGTCATTTCAGACACTCTAATTTTAATTTTATAGTTATTTATCTGTAGCTATCATAACAAAAATCATGGAAATAATTTATCTTGATATTTGTGTAGAGACCGATCTCACTATTGTACATGGTGTGTGACGCTATATTGGATGAAGAACTAAATGTGCGGGCCCGCACTAATATTACTATTAATTATATAGATCGACAGTAGACATGCTCAAGTATTAACTACCATATGCCAACGATCTACATTCTATGTCTTCTGAATAAATTATGTTATTATGCAGGCTGAAGTTTTACTGAGCTATAAAGAACATGCAACTTCGCTCGTCGGTCGTCCCTCCATCTCGGGCCTGTGATTTGATGACCTGAAAAATAGCATCCCAACAGTCGCGCGCCACACTTGTGGTAGAAAACCCCCACAATATTAATCTAGTTATTGTTAAATCCTATAGTTTAACTTATCCTAGTATATCGTACTTTCCCTTTTATTTATTTGTTTATTTATTTATTTATTTATTTTATTTACTTATTTATTTATTTATTTATTTTTTTGTTTACCTTATACAATACTCTTACATAATTCCCATTACGTTGAGATGTCTCGCTGCTCGCCGCTACTGACGACAGTGATGTGCGCGCCGTACGACATGGCCTCCGAGTTCTCACTACGCCTCACTGAAACTCCGGAGACTGGGTTAGACATGGCTATACAAGACAATAAATTTATAGTTGAACTTAATTTTGTATGTGATGCAGTTTTAGCAATGAAAGCGCACCTTTCCAGAGGCAATGTAATTTGACCAAGCCAAGTCTGGTTCCTGTTGAGGATTCAGTCGCCCACCACACGCCAGCTACAAAGTATGTCACGAATATCCTAGTATGAGTCACTGGTTATTCATCTGTGACAGTCGCAAGCATCATGCTAAATCTCCAACCAGCACATTGGCATGGTAGGCTTTATGCCCGCATTTCTACCGTCTAGGGCACCATTGGAGTCAAACGCTCACAGGTTCACCCCGACTTGCAAGACAACGATGCTGGCGCATCACTGTAAAAACTATACTGCCCATATTAATCCTCGAAATCACGCAATATACCACAATCTTGCAGTGCACTGACGCGTGCCTGCAAGCATTGGTATGAACGTCTCACGAACTGGTTGTGGCCGCTATGGAGCGTATCACGACTTCTCAGAACGCTTCTAAGAGCACGTTCTTGTATGCGCCCGTTTGTGCGACATCTCGTCACTCATCTTTATCCCTTAACATGGACACCAGATAGGAAAGGACAAAAAAAAAAAAAAACATTGCTCATGGAAAGGTAGTGCCTCTTATCGCAAAGACAGAGGAGATCGCGAACATAGACAAAAAAAACGTTAACAGCAGTAAATTCTTATGCAGCGTGTTAATACTTTGACAATCTTAATCTATTAATGCAACGATTATCGTTCCCCGAAGAAAGGTTCATATATTTGTCTATTCTACTATGTACACCACTTACACTACTACTATAGCAAGGTTCATGTATTTGCCCATTCTACTATGTACACCACTTACACTACTACTATTCCACGAACTCCTTTATGTGAGAGATGTGGTGGAGTCCTATGGACTTCTTTCCTTTCAGCGTCTCCAATTCATAAGCATTGTGGTGAGCTGCTCTCCTTATACGGTACGGGCCGTTGTAAACAGAATAGAATTTTTGGCATTTCATTTTTGTTTGTTCGAAAGTCGGAAAGACTTCACGAGCACCTTTTGTCCAATTTGGAAGTGACGTAGACGAGCTCCCCTGTCGGCACGTCTCTTCCTGACCTCTGCTGCAGCCCGTATCCTCTTGAGAGCCAAATCCACTATGGCTTGGTGCTGTGTTCGCGCCCTTGGTGGGAAGTTTACGACCTCGGTTATCAAGTCCTTAGGAATCCGGTTTTTCAGTACTGTAATGGGTGTCAATTTTGTTATCCCATGGGGTGCCTCATTGATCACCTCCTGGAAGTCTTTAAGGAAAACGTCCCATGTCGTGTGCTGTTTGTTACAGTACAACCGGCACAAGTTTCCGAGTTCCTTAATAACCCGTTCTGCAGCATTCGAGCTCGGATGGTGTGAAGATATAAAAATGGGATCAATTTTACATCCACGCAACGTCTCCTTCCATGTTTTTGACTTAAACTGTGGCCCGTTATCAGAAATAATTTTACTCACATGACCAACCCGTGGTAGGAAATCCCGGATTAGGGCTCGTAATACAGTTCGTCCTGTCGCCCTCTTCAGTGGCGTAAAGGTAACGTATTTGGACGTTAGTTCAACAAACACTAATACGTCAGTATATCCTCTTCTTGTTCTTGGCAAAGGTCCCATCAAATCTGTTGCTGCTAATTGTCTTAATTTGGTCGGTACGATTGGGTATAATGGTGCCTGCATGCTCACAGTGGTGTGCTTAGCCTTTTGGCAGTCTTTACACACCGACAGTACCCTCCGTATTCGACGCTCCATGTTTCGAAAGTAACACATGGTCCTTAGCTTGAGATTGCACTTGCGTGGTCCGAAGTGTCCATAGCTGAGGTGAGTATGCATATAACCTTATTTATTAGGTGTTCAGGGATGCATACCCCCCATTCAGTGTCATTGGTATAATTTCGGTGGAAAATTATGCCTTTCCGCAAGAGGTAGAACTGCCTGATGGTGGCGTGTCTTCTGTCTATCCATTTCTGTTTCAATAACACTAGGGCAGGGTCCTTGTCTTGCTCCTTCTTGATGTCCTGCATACTACAGGTAATAAAATTTTCAAAGGCTACTTTCTGCATATAGAAAAGGCAGTAGTGATTTTCCTCCAGATCTTCTTCCATGTTGTGCTCAAATCCGATCGGTGACCGTGATAAGGCGTCTGCAATAATGTTCTGACTGCCGGGGATATATTCTATCGAAAAGTTGTACTGCTGCAGATATGATGCCCACCTAATGAGCCGCCTGTGATTAAGCTTTGCAGTCATCAAGAACTCGAGTGCCTTGTGGTCTGTGTAGACCCTCGTCTTGCGACCAAACAGAAGGTATCTGAATTTTTCAAACGCCCATACAATAGCCAGCGCCTCTAACTCGGTTACTGAGTAATTCCTCTCACTCTTGGCTAGTACTCTGCTACCAAACGCAATTGTCTTCCACACCCTGTTTCCTTCATGTACATAGTCTTGGAACACCATGACACCCAGACCTGAGTATGAACTGTCCGTTACTATGCAAAGCTCTTCTGCTAAATTAGGGTGTGATAGGATGGGTGCTTGTAATAATGCGAATTTTAATGCTTTCCATTCGGATTCGGCCGCCTCATCCCATTCCCAAGGAATCTTCTTTCCTGTAAGTTGATGCAACCTACGACTGCTCTGAGTTTTGACATGTATAAAGCGGTTGTAAAAATTTATGATCCCCAAGAACCCCCTTAACTGCTTCTTTGTCGTAGGAATGGGAAACTTTTCAATCGCTTCGATCTTTTCGGGATTTGGCGCAATGCCCTCACCCGTGATGATATGTCCTAGAAATTTGACAGAGGACGTCCCAAAATTCGATTTTTCGATATTGATAGTCACTCCGTATTCCTTGAATGTCGCAAGGAGTTCACCGAGGACCGCATTGTGCTCTCCCCAAGATTTCTCCGCGATCAGCAAATCGTCCACATAGCTGGTGACATGACGTTTCAAATTATCGCTTAGTATGCCGTCCAGGCCCCGAATGAATGCGGCAGACGAAATGTTCAAGCCAAATGGGAGACGACGAAACCGGTAACATCTTCCAAATGCTAAAAAGGCTGTGTACTGTCCGCAATTTGGATGGAGCTCGATTTGCCAGAAACTCGTTTTTAGATCAACTGATGAGAAGATTGATATTCCATGGAAGTTTTGTAAGAGTTCCTCTAATCGTTCCGGTCTGTCTGTTTCGGGTTCTATTATGGTATTAATTTGTCACGAATCCAAGACTAACCGAATACTACCATCTGCCTTCTCGACTACTCTTAACGGGTTATTATAGGCTGAAGCCGTAGGTTCTATTATTCCTTCACTCAGCATTCGCGTAATTTCAGATGCTACTTTCTGTCGATATGCCAAGGGGATTGGATAGGGTGGCACACGAAACTGGTTGTGCGGACGTACACGAAATTCATATTGGAAGTTCTTTATTGATCCTGTCTTGGGAAGGAAGACCTCCGCATGTTCTACTAGTAATTTCTGAAGTTCTTTGCGGTGTTCGCACCTTATATTCTTTATTGCTTCCACTTTTTCTCCTATTTTCTCCTTTATTTCTCCCATTATTCCGACTTCATTCTCATCCGTGTCCTCTCCCCTACCCGCAACGTCGACCTGTTCTTCCTTTCTGTCTTTCAGACACGCATAGTTTATCCGAACACAGTTAGACGGTAGTTGAGCTGGGATCAGCTGGTCGTCGAACTTAATGTGGACGGGATTCCCTTTCCTCAAAACCACTTCGCCTCGTCCTAGATCAACTATCGCTTCATGTTCATTTAGGAAGTCCGTTCCTATTATCATGTCGATCGCCAGATTTGGCACGATCCAGAAGTTAGACTCTATTTTGTGTCCTTGGCAGGAGAATTCCAGTCTTGTTTGTTGGGTGACCTCCGTACATTTACCCGCTAATGCCCCTTTTATTTTGGTTTTCTTAACCGATAGGACAGGCCAGTCCATCTCCTGAGAGCACCTCTTGTATGCTGCCTCAGATATTGCTGTTATGTAGCTTCCACTATCTATTATCGCATTCAGACTCTTTTCAGCTATTGCTACTGTGATAAGAGGCTGCCGATCATGTCGAGGAGTTGCTTTATGTTCCTCGAGCAGGATTTCTGATAAATCTTCGTAATGCATCATCCGTAGTTGGCCAGGTCCGAGATTACGTGCGAAATTCCGGCGGCCTGTGTTCGCACTAGTCTGCGTCAATCCCTAGTTAAGCTCCCCCTCCTCTGACGTGCATTAGGATTTGCGGTCTAGTTTCAATCTCCTGGTTCCACTGTTGTCCTTGGTTTCGCTCTCTCCAATTACGGTCGCTTTGCCGTTCGTTATTCCTCCTATCCCAGATTCCTTGTCTAGATTGACCCTGCTCCCTGACGTTCTGGTTTCCGTGTCTTTGGTTTCCATAACCTTGAATAGCGTAACCTTGACTTCCGTAACCCTGGTTTCCTAACTGGCCAGTGCGATTATGCGATCTGTTGTCGTCTTCCCTTCCTGGCCCGTGGTATTTGTTACTTTGCCCCTTCTTCCTGTCCTTTGCGTCTTGTTTATCAAAGACTACTCCGAGTTCGCGCAATAGACTCTTGAATGCTTCTATGTCAGATCGACACTTCCCGACAAGTGTCTGTTGGTACCTAACTGGCAATTTGGAAAAGCAAAATTTAATGATTTCTCCGTTGCTATATGGACTATCTAAAAATTGATTCTTCTTGAGTAAATCATCAAGAAATTTGGTTGCGCTCCTATGCCCGGACACTTCCAGTTCAGGACAAAATATTATTTCCTCTTTAATCCTGTCTTGCGTTTCCTTTGACCAGTAGGTCCGCAGGAATGCACCAACAAATTCCTGATAAGTCCGACACGTCACTGCCACACCCCGCATCTTTTCCGCGGCTTGGCCTTCGATGTGTCCACATATGAATTCTAATTTTGCCTGGGTTGGCCATGATGCCGGTAATGAATTTGTAAACTGCATCACCCAGCTCTTCGGATGCATCGACCCTCCATTTTCTTTGAACTTCTGGAATTTTAGTATCGACAGGAAGTGATTGTGATCAAAATCCTGTCTGATCCTCGCACTGGTGTTGTCACTCGTTTCCGATACTTGCACGTCTGCTGAGTGTCCTGTTCTATCTTGCTGATAACTGTGATGTGCAACCTCCGTATCACAGTGGAAGTGGCACTCATAATTCACTCTCCTAAGTGGGCTATAATTATTGGAGCTATTACTCGCTGTTTCTGCGTGTGCATTGTTAGTTCCGCACTCGGTCAATGGGCTAGAGCACGGCGGGCTTTTTCTCGGAGACACAATTCTTTGTACTCCATCACTGGTATCCGAACGCGCAGTGCTCGTGTGCCCGTTTTGCTCTAGTTTTGCTATCCGACTCTCTACTTCTTCCATTCGTTTCGTGGTGTTCGCAACCGCGATATTACCTTGAGTTTTTAAGAATAAAAAATTGCCCCTATTGCTGCCGTTTTGGCCAGGCTTGCTACTTTTTGTGCAGCCATTGACATTTGTTTTACTTCTCCACATTCTTTCTTTATTGTTAGTCATTCTCCACGAATTTCCCCTATATGGGAAATTATTGCCTCAGTGTCCTTCTTACGCTGTTCGTCAGCTTCTTCCTTCTCCTTCTTACGTTGTTTCTCCTCTTCTTCCTTCTCCCTCTTACGCTGTTCATCAGCTTCTTCCTTCTCCTTCTTACGTTGTTTCTCCTCTTCTTCCTTCTCCCTCTTACGCTGTTCGTCAGCTTCTTTCTTCTCCTTCTTACGCTGTTCGTCAGCTTCTTCTTTCATTGATCGTAGGAAGCTCAGTATTGGGTTTACGTCATCTTTTTGATCCTCTTCAAACGTGGGAGATGTAACTCTGGACACCTGGGCGCTAGAGCTCTGACGTGGCCGAGCTAGCCCCTGTCTGCTCTCGTTCGTTTGATTATAAACTTCTGCTACCGTCTCGACCTGTGTGCCTGTCTCTGTTTCATCCTCTACTTCACTATCATAATCACGGCCGCAACGCTGCTCTGAGATCGCGTCCAAATCACCTTCCTCATCAATGACCCTGGCGTCCTGTCCTGCTAGAAATGTGCCCATCTCATCTCCGAACCTATTCCCGTCAGTAAACTGCCCCTTATCCATTATGTAATCCTCTTTTGTTTTAGCTTCGCTCGATAATAGTCGTGCCTTACTTCTCGTTATCATTCATGAAAAACTAATTTATCTAAAATGCACAATAAAATGAATCTACTCCATATATTTTTACACATAAACATAAAATTTCAACAACGCCGCTCCAACGCTGTAATTATACGCACGATTTGTTGTGGTACAGAAACCGCACACAAACCTGACAAAGTGTGAAGTGGTACGGACACCACATCAAAGAAACATATAAAACAATGAACAAGCAAACAAATATATACGCTGAAAACAAAAACAGTAAACATGCGCCGCTACTTAAAAACTAAACGCGGAACTACCAGAAAAAATTTGGGTATTAATCAATAAAAAATTAAGCAAAAAAATTCTGAGTGTCCCTACTAATATTACTGCTTGCTTATCAGAAGATTCCAGGTTCGAATCCTGGCAGGGTCGCCATTTTATGCGAGGTGCCGGGGCCAGCAGTGTATTTAACACTAAATTCTAGAATCTACATATGTAAATGATGCTCTAAGGCCCCCCTATTCTAACTCCGACTTTTGCTGTTGCACAAGGATTAAAAATTATACGCGAACTGACTGTAATCAACCCTGCAAGTGGAGTAGAAAAGAGTTTGGCACCTGCAATAATTTAATTTGATAAATAAGTTAAATAAAGGAAGGTTTCATAAACGTAGTGAGAAATGATGGGTTGCTCTACCGATTAACAGAATGAAAGTTCTGTCCAAAATAACAATATGATTTATTAAGACTAAACACAAAATAATAAACAAAAACACATGAATTCTAATTTATAATACATCAAATTGGCTCAAATTGGATACACATACAAACACTGTAAAGGTGAAGTTGTCCCTAAACTAGATCGTGAGGTTTAAGACGAAGTGGTATGTGGAGCCAATTCCTTGCCACTCAAATCTCAAGAGAGACACACAGCTAACCCAACAGTAATTGCTGCTACTCAAGACAGAACAAAGTTAGAAAAAGACGAACAGGCGCGCTCTGCTGAGCTCTGATTATCACCTAGGAAAATCCCTGGACATACATTACCAAACTGTCTTCTTAATTGCCCGAAACACGATCTGGCGTACCGGAGGCGAAGGTTGGTTGCTTCGACGTCCTCGACCGAAAGGGGAGAGCCGACTACCTAGAGCACCCGTACAGGCCGAACACACAACATTCCCGCCCCCACGACAGTGGCCGTGGTTAAACGTTCCAATCAGCAACTCGAAAACCGGCGGAAATTCCACTCCATTGCCGGAGCACTACCATTCCACCAATGAAGATTCTTGGCGCCAATTTCTGTGCTGATTTTGCTACGTCACGGAGCTATGCCCTGAGCAAGCCAATCACAGTTACTATTTTGCAGAAAGCGCGGGAATTTTCCCGCCACAACTGCCTGGCTACGCAAGTCATTCCCACGCCTCGCTGGTAGCCCGCCAGAAAGTGTTTTCGCTAAGATTCTGCGAAGTAATGGAACCTCTAGCCCAGCCGCTACTTCAAACCCCTCCGGGCGTGTCTTTTGACAATGTCGGCGTCTGCAAAGCATTCACTGGACTTCCTCGCACCCGTTGGCTTAACCCTCTCCAGTTCAACAGAGCCCGCCTGTCACTGGACCACCCGGGTGACGAGAGACACTGCGTGGGAAGTCCGCGTGTGAAGGAATAGCAACTTTCCACCGCATGCAATTAGAGAGGAGAATCGTAAGATAGAAATATGAGAGGGGGCTCATGCCACCTCTCAATATAGCAAGTCCATAAACCACCACTTGTGCACTCACAAAGTTTTTGGAATTGTCCTTAGAACCAGCAATGCTGTTAACCAGTCCCTTGCTGAATTATCAACACACGTGCAAACACTAACGGTCCCAACTTCTCACATATTGTGCATATACTATGACCAACAGAAACGTGTGCACTGAAATGAATGCTTACAAGTTACTTAATTTGCTGAACTGGTGTCCATTACAATTTCATAACATGAGAATACAATTACAAAGATACAGAAAACATCATTAAAAACATAATAATACAGATAACATTTGTAGTAATACAGGCTTTACAAAACAATAGAAATAAACATATACATCAGCGTTACAGGAATTATGACATAAGTAAATATATAAAAGAATGAGAATACTTTTCGAAACATTAATTTCACACATGAGCATTGAAACAGAACAGAATTAATAATGTCTATGAACATCTTTACAAAGAAAATAACATATTATTAATGCAAATTATATTTGAATGTAGCTTAGTACTAGAAAAATTCTACAACATAAATCGTATTAGCTAAATACATAAAGACAGGAAAAACACAAATACACAAGCGTACACTAATACATAGCAGAATAACACAGGAGGAAAGGACAGGGTTTGTTTTCAGTGTAACATTTGGTACTGCAGTCCAACCCAAAACTTCATTCCATAGATCTTTCGTCTTATTTCAACATTTGTTTCCACCAAAAAAATGCTATCCAAGCATGCTTTCTGTGTTTAAATGTTCACATATTTCTTACCTAATTATTTATTTTCCATTATGTTACCTCATCATTTATTTCCAAGAAAATCCTACCCAACCTGTTGTCTCTAAACCCTACTTTTTTGATCATATCCTGTTTCAAAATACTTTTTTGGCCAAACCATTTTCTTATAGCTTCTCAATGCATTTCTCCCAATTCATCACAACTCGTTCTCTTATATATCCTACCCTTTCTCAAGCTAACTTAAATCTACAGAGCTCAGATGCTAAACTAAGAGACGAGGCAATGCAGCAGCACAAAACAATTAACACAAACAGCAATGACAAAAAAATGCAAATTGGCAAAGAAAGCAGCAGGAAACCTAAATTAGCAAAGCAACTGCAACATTACAACTAATATAAGGCACTGTGCAGCAAACAAGAAAAATAAATCAATAGTAAAACTGGCTTAACAGAGTAATACAAAGTCAAATTCAGTAACATTATGCCTGGCAAACAGCAGCAGTAAATGCTATAACTTATACCAAACCATTACAAAGCTCAAGCAGAAAAAATATTACACTAAAGACAACAATGCAGAAAAGGGAAATGTCTATTCACATCTTAATATCTATGTCATTAAAGTGGTGCACCACAAGAATTTATTCTACCAAAAAAAATTACCAAGAAGTTGAAAATAAAATTATGTATGCAGTAACCGTTATTAATCCCTTCTTATTGTTCTTTCCTTTCCAATTGCTCCATTTTCGAAGAATTTGGATCATAAAATTATTATTTAATAGATCTGTTGACAGAAAGTGTCCACATTAACAAATGCATTTAATTTTATTTTATAAAACCAATGTTGCAACACAGTTGGAAACGAGATATCAAATGAAACAAGCAACTATGTACAAAGTAAAGCATAAAAATATCATTCAATAGTCATGTGGCATTTCATAAGTTAGTAGAAATTCTCTCAACTCTCATAGAAAGACGCTTGTCATAATCAGGTGTGCAGATGTAAGTATCTTTCCAAGTAATGAGCGTGTCGTATTTGTGATGCTTTCTAGAAAGGAATGTCAATAGCAAAGTTAATGGCCTCTCCTTTTTTTCTACCTGTGCCTCTGAAAGGCACACACTAATGGCTTTTTCCTAGGCGACTGTCGTGCAGCTGGGTGCTTACAGTGACCTACCTTCCTTACCAAAATATTTACGACATCAGTTTCCGATACAGTGACAGTTTGATACAAATAAAATTTCACAGGTCGAAATATTTGCGTTACAAATCTGTAGAAACAAAATCCCGTAAATATAACAGTGTCCAAAAAATTTTCGCCAGCATTGTGATACATTCACGCATGTACACACATTTCATAACTCTTAAAGTACGATTCTTGGTTTCCAACATCCTTTTTCACATATCAGAGTCCCTAACCATTACTCATTATTCTTTACCTTATTACACATATACATATTCATCGACACTTCTTCAATATTTCATCACAACAGATACATAGCATAATCAAATTCCTCAAATAGTATCAGCTTATTGATCATAAACATAACTCAACAGCATAATACACAGTCATCATAATAATAACATCATAAAAACTCAGCCAAATCTCAAAAACGTCGTAGCTTTCTACAATAATTTCAAAACCTAAACAAATTCTCTGCTCATTTCAATAGTGTCATCTACCTCAATCGTACTTTAAAAATCGTGATCCCATACCAAATATATCAATTATAGCTCCCATAATATCTCAATGTTTCCGAAAAAATATGAACAGTTCACAAAGTACAGACAAAATACAATTTCATAAGTGTGAAGTTATCCAACGGTGTAATTACGTAAACATCTGTCACTGATGTAGTAAAATAAATGTTTGTCTCTCTCAGTTAAATGATCGGATAGCTGTGTAATTTATGTGTTACAGAAATATGGTACCAATGTGTAAAGTTGTATAAGCAAACACCATATTAGCAATGGCTCCTTGTGCTTGCCAAACACATGGTACACAAAGTGAGCGTGTACCCCCGTGAGGATTAATGTAATTATACCCTCAGGTGTTACAGATTACAGCAATGGAATGAAATGTATCATGGAAAACTTTGTATCATTGTAATTCAAAAATATATAGAAATAAATGTTTTAAGTTCAAAATTAATCACTCAAATACGTGTACTGTAGCGCTAAACTGTGCATCTTGTTGTAAGATAATCTCTGTGGAAGTGTCGTAGTTATCGTTCACCGAAAGCTAAGTTCTGGAGAAGTCAATGTACTTACCTGATGATAAACAAAAGTGAAATGCTTTGCGTATAGATATCTTACGTATTACGCTTATTGCAGTGATGAAGAAAGTACTGTGCTGTAATGTATTGTTGTGCTACAGAAAAGGCTGTCTCATTGTAGCTATACCACAAAAGTTACTACTAAAACATGTTTTCCTTTCCAGAAGAATTCAGAAAAACTGTGCAGATATAAAACAGATACACTGCAAAAGCAACCATGTAAATTGTGTCACACATTAGTAGCGTCGTGATATAGTCATGTAGCTGTCAAATAAACTAACCACTGTGTCATCTGGTATCTCGCAGAAAGTACTTTAAATCCAGAATGTATTTTCAAGTAAACCAAAATGTTGCATTAAAATCTCATTAGCAGTACCAGTATATGTTCTAAGTATGTGAGCCTTATAGTCGTTATGTAATCGTTCAACTGACAAGCAAGAATGTACAAATAACAACACTGTGTCCTGTGTTCACTATAAGAATGCATTCGTAATTTCTGTTTAATTACGTTCTCTTGGTTCTTGACTGGATATTTAACTTCCAACATTGTTGCATGTTAACAGATTGTAAGTCTGACAAAGCATACTAGTAACGTGAAGTGAAAAATTTTATGTGAAAGACAAAGTTAAAAAGCAGATTATCTCTCAATAAACGGTTTTACATGTGAAATGTGGTGCAGTCTGTTACTCTTCATAGTACTCAGAGTTTCAACTTGAATGCAGTTATCACGCGGTATACATCGGTAAAGAATACTGGAATTTTTCTCAAGGTTAGTGTCCATGTTATTTTTCTCTGAGCCAGCCGGTGCACATGGCTGCCTGCGGTGCGAGTCATTGTCTGTCTCTTTGTTGGCGCGTGTCGTCATTGGGATTTGGAGGTCTAACTTATAGAAATTCACCTTGTCGAGAGGGCCCTGCCCTGTTTGAATCTCGCCAGTTCTGATGAAATTCAGGTCTGTCGTTACGATTATATCGTCTGTCGTCATGTCGGTAGATTCCATAGTCACGTGGTGGAGAATTTCTCCCTGAATCGTAACTGCGCGCTTAACCGTTGCGTCTAAAGTTAATTTCTGTCTCCCTTGATAATAATTATTTTGGTTCCCATTTTGTCTGTTTCTCTGATTGTCTCTGTGATAGTCACTACCGCAGAGAAGTGATCTTTCCCTATAATTATTACTACTCTGCCAACGGCTGTCATATGGGTAGTGTCTGTTTTTGTCACGATTTACGTTATAATAATAGCCTTGTCGTGTCCAGTTATTATTTCTTTGATCACGGAATTGTGACGGATGTGACCTGTAATTGTTGTGTTCCTGTTTTCGCGTTCCGCGATTGTCAGTGTCAATTTCTAATTCTTGTAAGAGTCCATGAAAAGCTTCAATGGTGTCTTTGCAACGTCCTGCCAAATTAATATGTCGTAAATGTTCAGGTAATTTGATTAAGCAAATGCGGATGAGTTCTGAGGGGCTGTAAGGGTTTGACAGGTATTGATTCTTGTGCAACATGTCTTCAAAATATATCACAAGACTGGAAAATTCAGATTGTTCGAAATGTTTCATCATTATGATGCTATGCTGTACTCGGTCTTGTGTTACTTGAGACCAATATGCTGAGAGGAATTTATGATAAAATTCTCCTTCACTGTGACATTCGTGAAAGACCGATCGCATTCTTACAGCTGGTTCATTCTCTAGATAGCCACACATAAATTCTAATCTGTGCTCTAATGACCAGTTGGGAGGAAAACAATGATAGAATTGATGAAGCCACGCTTGTGGATGAATGTCGTTGCCGGGATTCTTAAATGTTTTGAATTTACGTGTAGTAATAAACAGCTTATAGTCAAAATCATCATGTCGGCGAGTCGCATATCGGTCATTGTTACTTCGGTTCGGCGTTTCCATCTCCAAAATCGGTGTACCTTGCCAATTTCTTTCATAATTTCCGAAGTACCCCGTGTTATTATTATGTGGCTGTTCCGTTTTTCAATGTCCCTCTTCACGTATTGGAGCGCGAGTGTCCTCTGAAATCCGTAATTCTTGTATTACCTGTGTCAGCTGATCTTGTATTTCCCAGATTTCTCTTTGTTGTTGCGTATTAATTTGATTATAATTTTGTTTGAATTTCCTAATTTGTTCGCACTCTTCTGTGTCATTAAAGACTACCAGTTTTGTGTCATTCAGATTATCATCTACCTTCGTAGATAAATTATTTAGCTGATCCGAAAGTTCAACTACTTTCTCTGATAATGAACTAATTTCCTCCATGTATCTTTCTAAACAAATTTTCAGAGTATCTACTGTGTCCGTTAAGTTTTCCTGAGTTTTTGCAAGTTGCGTAACCGAATCGGTAGATGCAACTGAGTCAATTTTAGCTTGCAAGGTCTCATGATTTTCAAGAACAATAGTTTGCAATTCTTTTATGGCTGCTTCGTGATTCTGTAATGCATTTTCATGCCGCGAAAAAATAGGTTGGAAATGCTCACAAATTTGTGTTTTTACGTCATTACAGACTTTTTGACATTTCGATTCGATGTTATGTAACTCAGTAGTTAAATCTTCACGTGTTTGTTCAAGTGTGGTGTCTAACTTTTGAAGATTTTGTTCCATTGCATCTAACTGTTGCTATGTTTGTCTCTGGTGTTGTTACACTGTGTCTAACTTTTGAAGCTTTTGTTCCACTGTGTCTAACTTGTGAAGCTTTTGCTGTGTTTGTCTCTGATTTTGTTCCATTTGTTGCATTAATTGCAATAATAATGTATTAAGGTCTGGAATCTATTTCTCTATGCTTTTGGCAGTGCATTTTCACCGGCAACTTTCACATTTTGACAAGCAGAAAATGTGTCTTGACTCATTTGAGAAAACGGTGAGGACCCAAAACCTGAGTCTACAATATTTGCAATATTGTGTTCTGTCATTTCGGATTCCTGAGGCGAGCTGTTGCCGACCGATCGATCGATAATGCTTCCCTGTTTACTACTTGTTTCACTGTCCACACCATTATTTGCCGCCCGCTCCATTTCCCTATGCACAGTTACCAAATTACTATTTCGAATGTCTGTTAATTCTTTACCCAGTGGTGCTGATAAGGTTCGCTCGTCGTCATTATTATTTCTCAGTTTACTTTGGAGCCTAGTGTTACGTTCTTCACACGCCATTATTGTCACAATATTTCACACGATAACACAGAAAAGCACAATTTGAAGAGCAAAAATAAGAGAACACGTTAACATAGCACTGAAGATAATATCTAGTTAATTGCAAGCGCAGCTGCGAAATACTTTGTGCAAATCTACATGCATGCCACAACTGTTTTACTGTACAACAATGAAAGACTGCAACTACAAAGGAGATTCTCTCTACAATTACGCGCTGGCAATAAACAAGAGCTACACTAATTACACAAACTGCAAGAAAAAATCAGAAGATTCCAGTGAGGTGTCCTCGGCTAAGGGTCGACATATGAAACGTCCCCTTTGAAAAATTACACATGACTGTGCTTAAACTGACACGCAATATATTTAGCGCAACGCAATCTGACATTTAAAAATCCCTACAAAAGAATTGCCCTGACTAACATTACCCTATACGTTTCACAAATCACTTACCTCACAAAAATCTTCGTTACTCGAACTACTGCAATACAGCGAGCGCCACTACTGCCAGCTAAATAAAAGATTCAAACTACTGAAGGCATTAACTACTGATAGGCATGGTTAGCAAATGAAAGATTTTAATAGAGAACAAACAATGTATTTACCTCAATAGTCATAATATATATAGCAGTTCATGACATCCATTCTTACAAATGTACTGTTTCTGATGGACACACCTCCAGATTATCCATTCTCAAAAATCCGCCATCTCACTTCCCCACATCCACCACTGCTGGCGGCTCACCTCCAACTGCGCAACGCTACGCGCTGTTAACATCCAGCTGCCCAACACTACAATAGCCAACAACAATGCAAACCAGTCACAGACTCTACACAGCACAGCCAGTGATTTTCATACAGAGCGCTACGTGGCGTTACCAATATAAAAACCTAAACAGCCTACTTACACTTTGTGAACTTATCATTTCTGAGGATGCATGCTGTTACAGCGTGATTACCTGTAAATACTACATTAACGCAATAAATGCTGAAAATGATGTCCGTCAACCTCAATGCATTTGGCAATACGTATAACGACAATTCTCTCAACAGCGAGTACTTCGCCTTCCGTAATGTTCGCACATGCATTGACAATGCGCTGACGCATGTTTTCAGGCGTTGTCGGTGTATCAGGATTGCGACTATCCTTCAAATGTCCCCACAGAAAGTAATCCGGGGACGTCAGATCCGGTGAACGTGCGGCCCATGGTATGGTGCTTCGACGATCAATCCACTTGTCATGAAATATGCTACTCAATGTCGCTTCAATCGCACGCGAGCTATGTGCCGGACATCTATCATCTTGGAAGTACATTACCATTCTGTCATCCAGTGAAACATCTTGTAGTATCATCGGTAGAACATTACGTAGGGAATCAGCACACATTATACCATTTTGATTGCCATCGATAAAATGGGGACCAATTATCCTTCCTCCCATAATGCCGCACCATACATTAACCGGCCAAGATCGCTGATGTTCCACGTGTCGCAGCCATCGTGGATTTTCCGTTTCCCAATAGTGCATATTATGCCGGTTTACGTTACCGCTGTTGGTGAATGACGCTACGTCGCTAAATAGAACTCGTGCAAAAAATCTGTCATCGTCCCGTAACTTCTCTTGTGCCCAGTGACAGGACTGTACACGACGTTCAAAGTCGTTGCCATGCAATTCCTGGTGCATAGAAATATGGTACGGGTGCAATCGATGTTGATGTAGGATTCTCAACACCGACGTTTTTGAGATTCCCGATGATCACGCCATTTGTCTGCTACTGATGAGCGGACTAGCTGCGACAGCAGCTGAAAAAAATGGTTCAAATGGCTCTGAGCACTATGGGACTCAACTGCTGAGGTCATTAGTCCCCTAGAACTTAGAACTACTTAAACCTAACTAACCTAAGGACATCACAAACATCCATGCCCGAGGCAGGATTCGAACCTGCGACCGTAGCGGTCTTGCGGTTCCAGACTGCAGCGCCTTTAACCGCACGGCCACTTCGGCCGGCAGCAGCTGAAACACCTACTTGGGCATCACAAGTTGTTGCAGGTCGTGGTTGACGTTTCACATGTGGCTGAATACTTCCTGTTTCCTTAAATAACGTAACTATCCGGCGAATGGTCCAGACACTTGGATGATGTCGTCCAGGATACCGACCAGCATACACAGCACACGCCCGTTGGGCATTTTGATCACAACAGCCATACGTCAACACGATATCGACCTTTTCCGCGTAATGTATCACGAAGCAAATACCGTCAGCACTGGCGGAATGTTACGTGATACCACGTACTTATACATTTGTTACTATTACAGCGCCATCTATCACAAAGCGAAAAAAGTGGTCCAACTAAAACATTCATATTTCTTTACGTACTACACGAATATGTAATAAAAATGGGGGTTCCTATTTAATAAAAACGCAGCTGATATCCGTTTGATCTATGGCAGCGCCATCTAGCGGGCCAACCATAGCGCCATATGGTTTCCCCCTTCAAGCTACACGAGTTTCGTTCTTTGTAGTTTTTTCGTTTGATGCTTATTTCGTGAGATATTTGGCCCGTTCACGATCAGTGGACCAGCCTGTAGATTACACCACGCGATGTTCAGTTTTCTGTCAGAGCCAGAGGATTGAAATGTGTTAATGTCGGTTTAGCAGCAGCTGACAAGGATATCTAAGTCATGGTAGAAAAAACAAAGTGTATTGCGATGTGCACTGATTCGGTGTGTTGCAACCGAAAACAGCCGGCCGAAGTGGCCGTGCGGTTAAAGGCGCTGCAGTCTGGAACCGCAAGACCGCTACGGTCGCAGGTTTGAATCCTGCCTCGGGCATGGATGTTTGTGATGTCCTTAGGTTAGTTAGGTTTAACTAGTTCTAAGTTCTAGGGGACTAATGACCTCAGCAGTTGAGTCCCATAGTGCTCAGAGCCATTTTTGAGCAACCAAAAACAACAATGTATTAAACTGCTTATGAAGGAACTGTGGTGTCACCGCCAGACACCACACTTGCTAGGTGGTAGCTTAAATCGGCCGCGGTCCATTAGTACATGTCGGACCCGCGTGTCGCCACTGTCAGGATCGCAGACCGAGCGCCACCACAAGGCAGGTCTCGAGAGACGTACTAGCACTCGCCCCAGTTGTACGACGACGTTGCTAGCGACTACATTGACGAAGCCTTTCTCTCATTTGCCGAGAGACAGTTAGAATAGCCTTCAGCTAAGTTAATGGCTACGACCTAGCAAGGCGCCATTAACCATTTGTAACGTTGCATGTACCTCAAGATAGAGTCTCACTTGTATCATCCAGAATGCTGTATACCAAAGGACAATATAAAAGTTAAGTGTTCTAGTAGCTACGTTCGTTTCTTTATCACATTCATTACGAATCCTGTTCCAGACTTAACGCCAGACGGCGTGAGTTGACGCGTGCCCTTTCGGCTACTTCACTGTGGACTGGCTGCCTTGTCAGTCCACTACAGGAACAATACAGGATAGTATGTTGGATATGGTCATCCTACAATACAGGTGATGAAACTTTACACTGGTCTGTCGATGGGACTTCCATCACAAACCACCTGCTCCATTGAACCAATACATCTATATTTAGTAGGATCGCCACATGTGTTTGGGTGATAGACATGAATGCATCCTGAGAGACACAGATCTCCTTAGGACTGCAGAAACTGTATGTAGTTTCGAAATGTGTTGCAATGCAATAGCAAAATCTTCGTCCTTCCTCCATTCCATCATAATGTGTAGTCTCCCTAATTTTCCCAAAAAGAAGCACCACCGTAACTGCTCGTACTATCGTTTCTACTACCTCGTGTTGCAGGGGAAAGCTTCGTTTGGTGTTGGCCTTACACACTGTACACGGTTGGCGGAGCTGTGACACCATGTTCCCATTTCCATCGAGTGGTCAAAACGCGCTCCTGTTGCATTAACTCAGGTCGTCCTGTTTCCCCGCAGGATGCAGAAGGCCTTAGATATAGCGTTCTCCGATTTCTGTACATTAATTGGAACTATCACGTGGACTAAGCTGCACTGAGGGCAGGGTAGAGACATAGGCGCAGTTACAAGATGCAGAGGGACTGTCTAGGAACAGCGCTGGAGTTCTTGGTATATGGGATCCTTAGCAGATAGGTTCGAAGAAAGGTGACTCGTATCGAGATTCGAGAACGGCACGAATATAATTCACCAGTGGCTGTAATCATTCAAAGACGTCTCTACAGGATCCAGTGCAAATATGTGGCTGTATGGATAGACTTGATTCCAAATTGCGGACAGCATTTCGGACAGCACTTCTGCCTGAAAGCATAACACTATCAGCGACCTGGGTGTGCCTGTACACTCAAGACCGCTTTTCATGCAGGGTGAAGATAACATAGGCATTATGATTGTGTTTTTAATAGCACGGTCCTTACGCGAAATGTATGTTTTGGGCTGAAGAAACCCTCTGTGGTCAGCTTCTGTTGTCATGTCTCAATAGTGTTCCTCGAAAAGAAAATCGTGTTCCTTCCATGGATTCCCAGTTTTCCTACTTGGAGAAGGTAATCCGATTGCTGAAAAAAAAAATTACTTGCCATGCAATGTGACTTCCATGATCAATTTCATTAATTAGCCTATCAAATTGATAAGAATGACATGCTGCCTGGCAGGTGGAAGAGATGGATAGGGCGCCATGGAATGATTCTTGGTCCCGGTGGAGGTTCGAGTCCTCCCTCGGGCATGGGTGTGTGTGTTTGTCCTTAGGATAATTTAGGTTAAGTAGTGTGTAAGCCTAGGGGCTGATGACCTTAGCAGTCCCATAAGACTTCACACACATTTGAACATTTTGAATGATTCTTGACAAGCGTTTCTTTTTTTCTGTTGCGGCGATGTCTTGCAACGAAATTCAATCTCCCATCTACACATGGAGAGACAATTCTCTCACGCTTTGTTTCGTATACGCTTGTATGATATTGCATCGCACTGGTAAAAGGGGACCTTTCATAGTGTACAAAACAGCTACGTTCTCTTGAATTATAGCTTGTTGTTGTCGAATGTAAAATGACTGTGTTTCTTCCAATATGTGAGCCAATGGCATGAAAGATTGTATTCTGTAACGCAGTTTCACGTGCATGACAGTTTATTTACGGTCACTGAACGCCAGGAATGTCTTGTAATTTGTTCAAGAAGCTAGAAGAAATTGATTAATATAGATTATTATTTTTTGTTTGGAGTTTATATTATCGCTTTTTCCTTACTCTGATGACAGTTTCGAAATAACGAAGACATTCTGTGATGGTCGGGAGTTTTCGCAGCAAAATAGTCGAAGTTTTTTTTCCTGGTTTGACGCAGGATGGGCACGTCTCTACTGATGATCTGTAATCGGTGGCAGTACACTTCGCTGGAAGTCGCAAAATAATGAGATGTGGATTGTATCTTGCAGTTGGCTGTAAAAGCTATACCGATTTTGCTCATAAAATTAAAAGTAAATGGACTGCGTCTATTTTCATGAAAAAGGACATTTATAACCGTTGCAATTGTTTTTTTCTTTCTTTAATAGACGCTTGATTATAGATGCATTGGTGTCAAACAGGCTGATAAAAACATGTGGTGTCATCTGGGGGTGAAGGTGGAGGTGGGCGTGGTCAGGGCGTGCGTTGGGAAGATTAATTGATCAATTTAATTAATTTGCCCATTAAATTCATATCAAAAGTGTCCTGACACCGCCACTAGCCTACTACTGATATTAAATGGCAAAAACGTTGGGTGGTTCAGACGGTATTTTATTTGCAATTTCTGTGTTAGAACTGTCACTAGGACAGAACTGACGCCGGAGTTGGCCGCACACATCTTCTACTGGGGACAAGTTAGGGGATCTTGTTGGCCATGCGAGTTCTGACAAATCATAGAGACATGTGACAGGTATCAACAAGCATTATCCTGTTGAAGAATGGTATGAGAACATGGTCACGTGAGAGATAACGCCTGAGGACGAGGAATGTCCGCAACATGCCATTGATTCCTCAGAGTTCCATCAATCGCTGCGAGGCATGACTTGAAGTCAATCTGAAGGCTCACCATGTCACGACGCCAGTAGTAACATAGTAATACTGCTCCGCCTCTCGAAAACATTGGAAGAATGTTACCTCTCCCCATGTCGTTACAGTATTGCTGACTTTGGTCATTCAGGACAGTGATGAACTCCGATTCATCGCTAAACACAGTGCGAGTCCATTCAACGCCAGTCGACTATTCCTGGTCA
This sequence comes from Schistocerca nitens, assembly GCF_023898315.1. Classification (NCBI taxonomy): domain Eukaryota; kingdom Metazoa; phylum Arthropoda; class Insecta; order Orthoptera; family Acrididae; genus Schistocerca; species Schistocerca nitens. The sequence goes on from NC_064617.1 coordinate 846,401,959, forward strand.
TGACCCTCCAAATTCAGTCGTTCTTGTTGTAGTGTAGATGGCAGCCTACGCATGGGACGTAATTTCCCAGTCGGATGACGCTGAATGTCGCAGGAAGTCCATTACTTGTTCTCGGACTGCAGATGAAGATGTGAAAGAGCTATGGCGATCCTCCTCCCTTGTTGCACTCAGAGATGGTGGACCACAACACTGACAACTCTCATGCCTTCCCTGACGTTTCCATGCTGTACAACATCGCGCCATTGTCACACGCCCCACAGATCTGGATTCGACCAGCTGACGAAATGGGGACCCACAATGAGGCCCCTTTTAAGGTCTCTCGGGAGCTGATAACGCTGTGCCACATTTGTGCACGACATCTCCGTATCCTTCACAGAGATCTCTGAACACCCGATGCTGTTTGCACCCTTCTATACGCTACCAAGCATGGTAAGAACACTAAACACGCACAACAGTAACGCAATCTGGTGGCTGTTCAACTTTTCTCAGAAAATTGCAATTCAAATCATTGATATACCCGCTGATTGCGTGAACGTGTATGTATTTCACTGGCATCCGATCATGTCTACTTGATGCCTGAGTTTTTTGTCAAGTAGTGTATACTGCGATTGCTAATTTGTCCAAGGTTGCAGGTCCACGACTTCCTGCAATCTCATTACTTGGTGGAGAAATATATATCAATGATAGAGGCAGGCGACCATTCTGATTTGGCACAATTTTGAAATGTAGAAAGGTCAGGATCAAACAAATAAGTGTAACGCGTTTCAAAATTTCGTCATCAGAGTTAAACTCAGAATAAGGTTTACAAAGAAATTAACTATAGCAAATATGTACATAACAATATAATCATGCATCTTAATCCATATACAGAATTTTCAATGAATACTGTACATACATTTAAATCAAACTCTAGTAAAAAGTTCGCGAAAGTGAGCACATAGACAATATCTCAAGTCATATAGGCGTATTTGACGGTGTAGTTGTCTATTGGAAGAGATCCAGTGCCAAACTCACCTTGGCGATTAAGCTATCTAAGTAGTAAACGATGGCTGGTGGTGCTAGCATTGACCACTGAAATAAAATGAAAGAGTAAATATACAATGAACTGTATACTGATCAGCCAGAACATTATGACCATCGATTTGTATGTATTGTATTGTATGTTAACCGGGGACCTAGAAACGACGGAGAGGCTCCGCTCCCGCCGCAGCCACAGTGGTCCACAACCCCACGACGACAACCGCAGTCCACTTCACCCCTCCGCCGCCCTACACCGAACCCAGGGTTATTGTGCGGTTTGGCCCCCGGTGGACGCCCCGGGGAACGTCTCACACCAGACGAGTGTAGCCCCTATGTTTGCGTGGTAGAGTAATGGTGGTGTACGCGTACGTGGAGAACTTGTTTGCGCAGCAATCGCCGACATAGTGTAACTGAGGAGGAATAAGGGGAACCAGCCCGCATTCGCCGAAGCAGAAGGAAAACCGCGTAAAACCATCCACAGACTGGCCGGTTCACCGGACCGCGTCACAAATCCTCCGGTCGGATTCGTGCCGGGGACCAGGCGCTCCTTCCCGCCCGGAAAGCCGTGCGTTAGACCGCACGGCCAGCCGGGCGGGCGACCATCGACTTACTATCGACATAAACTCTTCCAGGCGATGGCAGCGTCACCTGCTTAGGCTTGACTGTCAGTCAGCCACACGCACGGTCCATGTACTATGAATGAGCGTGCTGTTCGTGCGTAGAATGGGGATGACATGCGATCTATATGAGTCTCACCGACGGTAGATTGTGATGACTTAGAAAACTGCACGAATTGTCGGGTGTTCGAAGAGTGCCATGGCGGTTGTCTTCGACACGTGGCGAAACCAAGGAGAAACCACGTCCAGACGTCTTGCGGTTTGGCGACCACACCTCAATACAGATGTCGGACGTCGTAGGTGGGGCGGACTGGTAAAACAGCACAGGCGGCGAACTGTGACGCAACTAATACCAGACTTTAGTACTTAGCGGAGTACTAATGTGTCTGAACATACAGTGCACCGAACGCTCGTAACGACGGGCCTTTGCAGCCGACGAGCCACGCATATGCCAGTGTTAACAGCACTACATCAGCATCTACGACAAAAATGGGCATGTGACCATCGGCACTGGATGCTGGCGCAGTGGCAGAGCGTGCATGGTCTGATGAATCCCGATACCTTCCTCAGCATGCCTTTGGGAGGGCGCGAATTCGTCGTCTTCCAGGGCAACATTCCTTGACAGCTGTTGCGGCGGCGGCCCCATTATGCTCTGGGGAACATTCACGTGGGCATCCACGGGTTCCGTAGAGCTCGTGCAAGGCACCATGACGGCCAAATAGTATCTTAAGTGGTTGCAGACCACGTACACTCCTTCATTACGATCATGTTCTCCGGAGGCAGTGGCATTTTTCAACAAGATAATGCGCCACGTCACAAGGGCAGAGGCGTGATGGTTCGAGGAATAAAGTGCCGACTTCCATCTGATGTGCTGGCCCCCCCTACTCGCAAGATCTGAACCCGATCGAAAACATCTATGATGTGATTGAATGTGGCGTCAGAGCTCATCGCCTCCCTCCCCGGAATTTTCGGGAATTAGGTGACTTGTATATGGAGATGTGGCGCCATCTCCCTCCAACGACCTACCAAGGGCTCTTTGCTTCCATGCCACAACGCGTCACCCCTGTTATCTGCGCCAAAGATGGACAAAGGTGCTATTAAATAGGTGGTCATAATGTTCTGGCTGATCAGTGTACATTGCGATGAATTAAATGTCGGAGCATCGTGAACCACTTGACGAAGATACACTTATGCTACTTTTACGCAGGAGAAATTTATGTAACAGTAGCTAAAATTTTACTTAGCATGAAATGTACGTCGTTGGGTAACATAGTGAACGACGGAACAGAGATAGTCGTTAGTCAATAATCAAAACAGAAGGCATGTTTTCAGTCTTTAACTGGTGTAGTATAATGTAAAGTCAGTTTTGCACTGTTTATCTTCGAATAGACAACGGAACTGTCAAATATGCCAGTATGAGATAAGGTCTGTACCTGTATTACAATGTCTATGGGCTGACGTTCGTGAGCTTTTTACTAAAGTGCGACTTAAATGTGAGTACGATATTAACTGAAAATTGTTTATATGGATCACCAACATGTATAATTATGTTAGTACGTACATGTTAGCTATCTTTAATTTCTTTGTACACTTTATTCCATCGCTTCAGTATGATGATTAAATATTGACATGCGTAACGCTTAATCAAGAATTGTGAGATTAAGGGTTTTCTATATGTCAAGATTGTGACTTCATATAATGTTTGAGGTTATTCAAAAATTATAACTAACATAGAGAAACTTTGCTTGACGCTTCTTTACTACTATTCAACACAAAATAAAAACCTGTTGTTGCGCTTCAATATGATCTCGTCAGTGTCGCCAACAGGTTATTTATTGCAAATCGTCTGAAATTGCTGCTCCAGTCACTCTTCTAATGACTGATCTAATCTGTTGAAACTCTCCAGAACTGCCCACTTTGAGTTGAGACAGATTCTTTTGTTATGGGGATTGTGACTTTTTATAGTTATCAGCCAGGCCCCGTAATGAAGTTTCTTTTGAATCAAAAATTCATATACACAAATTCAGACGACACTGAAGGCAAATTATGTGAATGATTCAGTACGTCATAGATGGAATTTGAGGACGGCATATTGACTTAAGTTGTAGATTTTCTTGCGTAACTTATAGGTTCCTCACAAATCATTTTATTAACATCATCTGTGAAAAATATTCAAACAATTCAACAACTGTTAAATGAGTAATTTTTGACTTCAGTGCCTCTAAATTTTGATTTTATTCTCGTATGCTGATTCCCAGCTTTACGACAGTGTATCAGTGAACCATTCTGGAACATTTGGAGGTCTTTCATTTGATTCACATTCTAGAAGCTCACCTTTTTCATTTTCATCCAGATGTCTTGGTTCTTTAATAGGACCAGTGATACCTATAACGCAAGGTATTTCAGTCTCTTCATCATAAATCCATTCTTTGCGGTTAGGTTATCAACATCAATCAGTAGTGATAGAATGTCAGCATCAATTTCTTCTCACGTAAGTTGTACTGCTGTTTCATATAAAGTCTTAAAACATTAGTATTCATTTCTCTGTTTTTCCTTTACTTACTCATCAATATGATTTGACATATACCGACATTTCTAAAAATTGTAATCAGTTATAGATTTATTCCCACGAGCGTTAATTGTTCACACGATGTCCCAGCGTCTTTATTTGATATTAATGTTGGTGTTATGGGCTTATGAATAAAGAAAAATTCAATTAAAAATTGTACACCTGTTATGAAAGTACATGTTTATTATTTAATTATATAATTACTAACGGAATAACGCATTAGTATAAAAGTAGAGTATTGAAATTGATTACTGCACAGTGGACACGAACGAAGTTAAACAGACACTTCTAATGAGCTGAAGTACATTTGGATTGTGCATTAGTAGCACTTATTTTTTATTGTTGCTGACTCCATTGGTCATGTCAGAACATGAAATTAATAGCTGTAACCATAAATAATGGAGCAGACCTCAAATGACGGCGGTGGGTCGTAATGGGTTACGAATCTCCCAGTGAACATCAGCCGGGCGTCTGCTTTTCCTACAGTTTGTCTTAGGTGATAATTCCATTTCTGGTCGATCTGGAAGATTACTGCTGCATCCTTCACGTAGGTACTCTTTCCAGTGATTTGTCCCCAATAGTGTAAGCAAACAATAGTGGCCTTCTTACTTCATTTATGTGCAACAAATTTCAATAAATTTCACATATTTACTTCAGTGTCCACTTCCTGTATCTGGATAATCGTCGACCTTTTACGTATCTCCCTACAATTCACTACATTCTCCTGTCGTTCAACTTTACTATAGACAACAGCGTCGTTTCCAAATAGCTTTATGATGTTATTGACGGAGTTATTAATTAACATTAATGTATGTCATATGGTCATGAGCAGTGGTTATGGGAGAGGACGAGCTCGGTTAACAATCTAATCTGAAGGTCATCGCCCACGTCTATGGTATATTCAAGTGCACGATGCAGCCAGATACCAATCACGTGTCTAGATAAGTCCCCCCTTCTGCCGCCGACGCTTATACGGCAATTGTGTGACTAAGAATGGCAGAGAAATTAAAGTCACCCATCCACTGTGCCCGTTCTGGCACTAAAATCAATGTCATTCTCCTGCCATTGATCTAGGTCGACATGATAATGTAATCAACAATGCCGGGAAAACAATTTTCTCCCTCACCATCACGCTCTCCTCCTCGTTTTCCCTCTACTCCAGTTGCAGGAGTTTCGCCATTTGCACTGGAGTGAAAGGATCATTAGAGAAATCGCCCACCACCTCATGCATAATAAAAAGAAACTGCAAAGTGGAATGTAAGCATTATTACCTCCTTCCTCTAATTATGTTAATAGTGTGGTAAAAAGAATGGCGTTTTCTATAAGCACTCCAGCCTATGGACAGCGCCCATTCCTATTTACAGTTTTAGGGTAATTTGTTACATTTTTTTACTGATTTTCATCACACTTTTCTAGATTGTCATCCTAAGACACATACAAATATTACGATTTTAAAAGTTAAACTATTAGAACAGTATGATATTTTAACAAATACGTCGACAGGCGAGGATAAACAATTAGTACAGTGTTATATTGTGACAAACACTCTGGGTATTCCTCGTTAAACAGTTAGCACTCTACAAAAAGTACGCTCTTGCTATGTACCACACCTACGCTTCACTGTAAGGGACTTATCCCTGCGTTATTGACGTAATAAAGAGATAGAGTTCACTATATGACTGCGTCAGAGGTGTCTAACTCTATAAGATTATAGCAGCTTCCATATAATGGTGGTAAATTCAAGTACATACACACACACACACACACACACACACACACACACACACACACACACACGCACATGACATTGTTAAATTTACACTGTAAACCATCACCCTTACCGCACATGTGCAGCTAACCACCACCACTGGCTTAAAAATAGCTTCCTAGTGGGTTAAAATCAATACCGTAACTTACAGGATGCCTCAGGCGAGTCAGGCAAAACAAAATTAAAGACTTGTAAATAATGGCGGGAAATCCGAGTAGGAGCGCTTCTACATCAAGTATTTCACGTTAAACGACATCCTAAACTGCTCTATAAACAATTTCCCCATTTGGTACTATTTTCGCCTCACTATCATTGGGTAAGAATGGTAGAGGTATCCACTTAATTTGAAGCAATGAACATCTGTTATCTGCTCCATTAGTACCCACAGTCTCTGCATTGTCCTACCGCACCGTAAGGCCTGCTTGGGTCGTGGTCATTCTGCTACAATGCTACGTCACTGGAGTGCGAAGGGCCGTTCTCTGTCACATAGGCAGAAACATCCCACTCAGCTGATAGACGACAGCAAGTGAGGTGGCCTCTTGGAAGTTTCTTATCACATAGGCAATGGCCTTAAGTGTCCGATGTCCCACGCACCCGATAACATTTCGGAGAAGTCCGCCCCTGGTAGCTGAGTGGTAAGCGCGACGGAGTGTCATACCTAACGGCCCGGGTTCGATTCCCGGCTGGGTTGGAGGTTTTCTCCGCACAGGGACTGGGTGTTCTGTTGTCCTTATCATCATCATTTGATCCCCATCGACACGAAAGTCGCCGAAGTGGCGTCAACGTGGAAGACTTGCACCAGGGGAACGGTCTACCCGACGGGCGGCCCTAGCCACACGGCATTTCCATTTCCATTTCGGAGAAGGCGAGTGAGATGGACAGTGGCCTTACAGGTGCTCTCTGTCGCATGGGCAATGAGCATACGAGTCCGACACACTTGTGATAAGGCCAACCGGTCGCTAGTATTCAGATGTGAGAGCCATTCTATCAGCAGAAACCTCAGTAAGGCCAAAAGGACCCAAGTCACAGATCACAGACATAGAATGTAGGCTGTATTAACTGCTCTCACTCTTCTTTAATTACATACCCCTCTACTTTTGAAGGATAATGCCAGTAATAAGTCATTATTAACACTGTATCACCTTTACATATTTCTCAGTAGCAGGACATGTACCGTAACCAGTTTTACATCAGCTGTAATACATACTAAAAACTAAACTGCACATTCTCAAACGGCACACCCTATCTGATCCAAGTATCCAGGAACCTACCCCTATCTCAGCTATCGGAAATACGGTGTGTGCCTTGCAAAATAATCGTTAGATATTTAGGTATATATTCGCAATTTGCAGGATGGTGACTCCGAAGCAAATACTAAGCATCGCATCTTTAATGTGGCAGAAAGCATCAGTTTGTGTCCCGCTACAAACCATATGCATTTGAAGCTGAATTTTACTAGGTCATATTCGTGGACATTAAAAACACCAAGAATAGCGAAGCACTAATCCCTCCAAGTCCGCTTCCGATCCGATCCTCCTTATACAGTACCCCCGCCCCTTTTAAGTATTCCTCTTTTTACCTGCACACGCCTTAATATAAATCCGACAATGATCCTCCTTTCATTTAATATATAAATTTTTTGTAGCTGCTCGAATGTGGAAAAGCATCACAGAGATACTGCAGGAACTAAACTGGAAGACTCTTGAAGATAGCAGCAAACTATCCCGAGAAAATCTGTTAACAAAGTTTTAAGAACCAGCTTTAAATGATGACTGTCATACACTACAATGCCCTGCTTACCGCTCACGTAGGGATCGTGAGTATAAGATTAGAATAATTACTGCACGCACAGAGGCATTCAATCAATCATTCTTCCCATGGTCAGTACGTGAGGGGCATGGGAAGAAACTCTCACAACTGGTATAATGGGTCATACTATCTGCCACCCACTTCACGGTGGTTGCGAAGTATAGATGTAGGTGTAGAATGTTATGGATGCCAGCACACTGTATGGTCTTTTGAGGTATCAAGTACCGTCCACCATGTAAGGATTGGTTGGACAATCGTCATATTGTAACAGTTACTGAAATAGAGTGGCTGTATACCTAGTGAGGACAATGGTAGTTTAACGGCTAAAATATAGTGGACGACGGATTACCAGTTCCCTAGAGCAAAGACCAAATAAGCACCGCTGCTGACCATTTAATGAAACATTGCTTAGTTCCCTCTCGCTGTAACGTATTATCCTTCTCATGCAGGGGAAAGGTGGTAATGTAACATCGTGTTTTGCAGAGACAAACAACTGCACCTGTCTCTAGGAGATGAAATTCCATTACTGTTTCACATCGCCATCCAAAAGAAACATGTAGATCACTGTAAACAGGAGAATTTTTAGAATTTTTTATTTTGGCTGAGTGGTGAATAACAAAGCAAATATCTGGGTACAAAAAGACTATTAACTTTTATATACATTTAACACAAAAAACAGTGCTATCTTTATATTGGCTTGATGTAGTATTAATAACATCTGGCTTTATTGCAAGTTTATAATTTAAACCTACTACAGAATCACCTAAATCTTTCTCTAATAAGTAATTTGACAAAGCATGTATATTGATGAATTTTATGATGTATTTAAAATTGTTTCGTGTGAAGTACCAATTCTATGCCTTTAACAATTGCGTATGTTCCTTCTTGCAATTCTTATAGCCGAGAGCATCCATGAATATTATTTCCTGCATTACACTACTGTTACAACATTCCACATCTTCCCTGGTGTATGTTGGCAGCTGTTCTGCCCGACATTATTGTGGACTTTCTGCATAAAATTCAAGTTTACAACTTTTTCAAAGAATTTCCATTAAATGTAGTAATTTTTTCAGTTTACAACTCTTCAAAGGACTCTCCTGTAGCAAAATGTCCATTCCACAACATTTAGATACAATATAACCATCATCCTCAAGGTGATTCAAATGGGAGTGGATTTTTACAAGGAAATTTTTCGTGTATCCTATAATACACTAAATGTCCACGGGACCAAAGAATTCTGCAAGCTCTGCAACGAACTATGTTCTCATCTGACAGTCGTCTTCTCTGTAACATTTTCAGCTTGCAGAATAGGCAAATGTTATGCAGTAATGCACCAAAATAAAGATTTTGTTATTACAAGGATGACTGTAGAAAACTGAAAGAATAACAACGCGAGTCAACAATAGCAAATAACGTTAAATAAAGTGGATACTTCTACCATTCCTAACCAACGTCAGTGGCAAACGATTACAAATGACCACAGCAAACTTGATCAGAGAGCAGTTTGAGATTATTCTATCTGCATGTGATCCTTCAGGTCCCAATCGATTCTGAAATACTGAGAAAATGTGAGGGACGATGTCCTCACTCAACTACAACGAGACTCTCTAAAATCAACATTATATTTTAACGAGGAACTTTGCAGCAGTGCCTGGATTTTGCTAGAGGGTAAATTTTCATCGATGTCTAATCCAACGTTACTACAAACTGGAGTTCAGACAACTCCAGAACGCCAATTTAACGCTACTAACCGTGAAATATTGAGGGAAAAAGGTTCCGATATCTGTTACTTGCGGTGCTACATGCAACATAACAAACCATTATTAAATAAAGATAAAAACGTGCACGTGATACAATGACGGAATATTATGACAACCACAACGGTGGCATAATATTTGTAGATGCACATGGTGGTACCGGCAAAACGTTTTACCTTAATCCTAGCAGACGTTCGCACAACCAAAGAAATAGCAGTCGCGCTTGAAACATCCGGAATATCGGCTACGCTTATGGATGAAGGCCGAATGACATTTGCGTAGATGAAACTACCTTTAAACGTAGCTGTAAACGAACTGCTTCTTTGTGACATAACAAAATAATCAACACGTGTCCAAAACTGAAACAGTGCAAAGCCATCATGGGGGACGAATGCACAATGGTCCACAGAAAGTGTTCATAGGCGCTAAATAGAAGACTGGAATACATACGGGATAACACGAGTGTAATGGGAAGTGTTTTACTAATAACGTCAGGCGATATGCGCCAAACTCTACCAGTTAATCGGAAACGGACCCCAGTGGATTAAATAAGTACCTGCATAAAGAAGTCTGTCATATGGCAGCACATAAAGGTACTCAGATTAACAACAAATATGAGAAACCAAATTTCGGGCGACGTAAGAGCGCAAGAATTTGGTCAAAATATGTTGAGAGTAGGAGAAGCCATGTATCCAAAAAACAAAAGTCTCGGCCATATTATAATCATAATAAATTGTGTAATATTGTAAATACATAAAGCTGCAACCATTCACTTTTTTGAAATCGTTATTTATTCCTTAATGAATCAGTTTTCGAACCTTTTATCTTCGGATTGTTTTCTGGAAGATACGTAGTAGCTATTTAAAGCATGTTGCTTGGATCTGGTTCTGTGACAAGAAGACGGAACACGCTTTAACGCAGCACCACGAGTACTGTTTATCTGTCGATTTCGATCCAAAATTTAGTTTTGTACTTACTGCGACAATATGTAATAAACTGTGTAATATTTTTAAGAAACTTGAAGTAATAATAACCCAGTTATATCCGGATACTGTCAACAATTACACCAATTCAGGCTTTTTACACGAAAGGATTATTCTGGCTCCGAAAAACGAAATTGTCAATGAAAGGAAGAACACAGTCCAAGAACTAAACTAATCTCGGGGACAGAGAAATCTTAAATTTCAGTCTATTCAGCGACTGATGAAAATGGCATCGTCTATTTTCCAAGTTAATTTTTAGATTCTTTGAATACACCAGGAATGCCATTGACTGCATCAAATTGAATTTTGGTTGGTCAGTCATTTTACTACATGATCTAAACCCGCCAAAAATGTGTAATGGCGTGAGACTGGCATGAAAATGGCATGAGACTGCATCACAACAGCTGCACAGTACTATCAACGGATCGAGTATAATGACAAGAAAAAAGGGGTAGACGTTTTTATACCACAAATACATTTCTTATCATCTGGGTTGCCCTCCATCTTAAGACGACAGCAATTTCCAGTTATATTAGCGTACAGCATGACCTTCAAGAAAGCTCCAGGGCATACATTTGAATGCTGTGGAGTTAATTTTATGGAATAAAATTTCTTTTATGGGCAGCTGTATGTAGCGTGCTGGATCTCCTACACATTTGTTCCTTTACAGTCTGAACAAGTAAACTGCAAATATGGTCTATAAGAAAATATTGTGAAAAGAAGATATTATACTTACGTATATGCAATGAAAAGTGTATGTATAATGACAAAGTAACTTCCATACCTTACCAACTTCATTTAAGTACTATATTGTTAAGACAATATTATTACTACGCTAGCACTGGCCCTGTAGTGTTACCCTCAGTCAAATATGTCTGCGTAACGTAATGTTAATGCCATTATGAATTAAGCAGATTGAGAATTGTATATGTGGGTATATTGGCTAATATGAAAAAGTTCAAAAGTCATAGAGAACATAACTCTTTGCGAGAGAACTACATGTTCCACACTCGCATTTTAATGAAATATCTGCCAACCACGATCACCCACTTACACCCATCGTAGTATGAACGAAACACGTAAAGGATCCTGTCACAATTACACTGCATCCGGAATGAAAGAATAAAAACATTTTGAAATATACGGTAAAGTTCAGAAGTTATATATTATTTAGCATTACCTAACAGTATTTACTGCTCCATATATCACGGATTTTTTGCCCGTCACATTGACACACTGCCACTCACTGTGACCAAGCTACCTTACTAACAGGATAATTGGATTCATACTATTCTTAATAAGATATACGTCTCTCTGCATCTCATGTCTAGAATGGTACTCATTTCTCTTTAACGTAGTATCTCAAATCTTTAAAAGCTTTTAGTGAAAGCAGAAAGGAGTACAACTATTGTATTATTGTAGTTTTTTTAGTTTAACAATAGAACGTTTTAGTAACATAATTTAAAAGTTACTTCACTTTCTATCAGAAAAAGTGTGATGGAAGTACAAAAATTATCATCGATACATGTGAAGAAAACACAACAGGAGGTAGTTGAGTATTAGAAAATTTGTCATAAAAGTAAATGAAAATTGATATAAATGTTCAAAATTCTCATGCATACAACTGAAAAGAAAAACATATATTTGTATGTCATATAAAAGAGAAATATTTTAAAGTCATGTATAAAGCTTACAGCTGTTTAATAACTGTACTGACAGTTTTCTCCATGGTTAAAAACATTACACTCAAATATTTCTGGTCTTTAAATTAGAAACATCATTCAAATTGGAAATTCAACCTATAGACTTAAACATATCACTTTCAATGGCTAATGTTGACAGTTCTGGTGAAGATGTTGACATGAGGTGTGTCTTTATAATTTGAGCTTTGAAAAACATCTCCCAGGCCATATATTCTGAACTGGGCAGCTCTGGGTTTCTTTTCTAGTTTATTTAGTCGAACTGAGAACTTGATATTGTGCTAAGTGGTAGAGATAAATGTACATAATTGGGAAGGAACCATGTGATAAGTTCTCATTTTAGGCCCATCCATCCTGGTGGAAATTCTGCACTAAACTCAATATCTTATATTACAGAAAGTATCTTTATTGATATTTTTCCAATTTTATCTGTAGTACTGATAAAATGAGTTTTTCAAAACTCAGATTCATGAAGACACACCTTAGGTCAACACTTTCTCAAGAACGATTATGTGGTCTGTCAGTATGAACCAATGAAAGTGATACACTGAAGTCAACAGATTCAGTTTCTATTTTGAACAATGTTCTTAACTTACAGGCTAGAGAAAATTGTCTGTCATCTTTTCAACCAAGGCAAAAAATTAGTACATTTATTAAACAGCTGTAGGATTTATACATGACTTTAGAGTTTTTCTCTTTTGAACCACACACAAATATTTATTTTCCCTTTCAGGTATATACATGCAAATTTTGACCCTTTTAACCAATTTTCATTTAGTTTCATGACAAATTTTCTAATATTCAACTACTTACTGGTCTGTTTTCTTCACATTTATGGATGATAATTATGTACTTCCATCCTACTTTTCCTGATGGAAAGTGAAGTAATATTAAAACTGTGTAATTAGAAAGTTCCATTGTCAAACTGAAAAAAATGTTAGAGTAATACAACAGGTCTAGTCATTTCTGCTTACACTAAAATGTTTTAAAGATCTGAGGAATTACTTTAAAGAGAAATGAACTGTTTATTTCTTTAATATTAAACATTGGAATAAAATTGTGAAATTTAAAACTGAGAAGTACAACGCTGTATGTGTTTTATGGGGTTATGTTTTCTAGTTAAACTGTTTTCGGCTTAGAAGGCTATCGTCAGTACTTAACTGATTACTGTCGCCACTTTTCCAGGGTAGATTTCAAAGCAGAGTTAGATACAAATATTTTTGACTTAACCAATGGCTACAACACTGCCTGATTGCCCGCATCTTGCATAGGAAACAAAAACTGAAAATTATACTCCTCCTGTACAGCACAGTGTATTTTCATTAGACCCAGTAAGTAGCCAACAGTGCGGTATACAAAATGACGTTAAGTTTTATATTGGTCACTCAAGCAGAGTCATACCAAGTGTACTCTATTCTGGCTAAACACGAATGCAGCTAGTCATTGCGGAATTCTGACTCCACATTCGCTGAGCATGTAGTGAGTGAGAGCCACAACTACGAGCCACAGTAAAATGTCCTCCGCTTAGCAAACAAAGGCCAGACACTCAATCTGCTGGTAGATCTGGAAATCAATAAACATGTGGTAATTCTAGTCACAAAGCTGATACAGTACATGATGTAAATCACTCATAAGCGATTAGTTAACAAAAACTTTAATGATAGGTGGAAGCACAAAACAATTGAACAAGCCATAATGGTGACCACACACAAAGGAAAAGAGAGCAGTGTGAAAGATCATAACATCAGTGACAAAAGACATTTTTCTAGTGGTCGCCACAAACGTTTATCCTACAGTCCTGGTTTAGTATTAATCACCAAAAATAGTTCAGTATTTTCCCTGTTCTAAACTTCACTTTATCATCATAGTTTTGGATGTTTTCCACACTGTCTCTTCCTTCATATTCCTCTATTTTCCTGTATTTATTCATTTTGTAGTGAATACCCATGTATGTCATGTATTTCTTTGTTACTATTGTCTATCCTAACGTTTACTCTGTTTCTGTATCTCTTTCCATATGTAACACCTCTTCAAGCTTTTTGTTTTGTGCTCTTGTCAAGTACTGATTTTATTTTGTTACCTTTTTAATTTAAACTGTTATGTAAGCACTGTTTTTCGAGTTTAGTATTAATGATTTCCCAGTTTTGCTCTCTATATGCTTGTTTAGAATTCAACTTTTAACCTTTTAATTCCATTACCACAGCACAGCCACAGAACACTTTTCTTTGTGTTCGTGATGCAGTATGGATGAGTAACATCTTTTCCATGTTGCTTGCAGATTTCTTGGACGACGATAGTTTAAGTCTAATGATGGCATTGTAAGCCAAAAACCCGTTAACTAAGTAAATTAATTCTGTAGCACATAAGCAATATAGCGCTTGTCATTTACAGTTACGTTGTTCTACCAAGAAGCAGCGGAAGAACTTGTTAACATCATTAAGAAATTTGCATCTGTTACAAAGGAACGAGTGAGGGAGGGAGAAGGTGGCAGATGGCGCCTAATGATGTGTCGCCCGTGTGGAAAAATGTTCTCTAACCAGCCTCGCTCCTTTGAGCGGTGTGAACTTCGCAGGAAGTACTCGGGATGATGGCGGACAGCGCGTGTGGTAGCCTCGCCCCGCAGGCCTGTCCAGAGTTCTCGACAAACAAAGAAATGACAATCTGAGAGCGCCTCGCAGGCGGTCAGGGGCGGACAGGGATGGCATCACAGTTCCGTGTCCTCCCGCCGACAAATTGAGACGCTGGCGGCCGGGGCTGGCTCCATTTATCCGGCCGCGGACTGTCCGTGGGGACACGGCGGGCAGCGGGCAGCGGACAGGTACTCTTTGGCCCCGCATTGTCCCCGCCAACAATGGCCGTCCAGGAGACGGCGGCCCATTGTAGGCGCGCATTGTATCCGGCCCCATCAGCCGGAGATGATGGATTTTGTTGCTGCCGTTGTTGTTGTTGTTGTTGTCGACGCTCTGTCCGTCCCGCGGCCGTTGTTTCTAGTTGTTGCGGTTGTAGTTGTCACTGTGCGTTCCCACTGCGCTGTGGGCGGACCGAGCCACTCGGACATCGGAGCCTCTTTTATTCTTCAGCCTCCTGTCGATTGTATTTTGTACGCGCCCGTAGTACGAAGGGCTGGTCAACTCATCCACATAGCGGCAGCGCGCAAACATCGAAGTCTGGTAGCATTTGCATCGCTGTATATTTGGAAACAAAGTAATGAAATTATTGTAGCTACGAAATAAGAATTCCGTTGTGAACACGTTGTCACTTGTTACGAGCAGACTGGTATTACTGACGTAGAGGAAGATAAAGGAAAGTATATGTACCCAGTTTACCTCAAACACGAATTCTCGATGCAAACACTTGAGTACCTTTGGAGACAGTTTCTCGTTGAAGTGTAAAAAGGATGTAAATAGGTATTTCCACATATCTTCCTTCTCCTTGTTCTTCCGTTAACGATTTCCACGGACCACGTTCCAGTTTTAGTCCGCAGTCCTTTGTTGATCTTTCCTTTTCTCCGAGTGTTGCTTCATTGTGTCACTAATTATTTACCTGTCCTCACGTGATATAGTCGCAGATGCTTTTCCGTCCAACCTTAAAATCCTTCCAGTGTCAAAACTTCTCGCCAAAAATTTATGTGCCGGCCGGGTGGCCGAGCGGTTCTAGGCGCTACAGTCTGGAAGCGCGCGACCGCTACGGTCGCAGGTTCGAATCCTGCCTCGGGCATGGATGTGTCTGATGTCCTTAGGTTAGTTAGGTTTAAGTAGTTCTAAGTTCTAGGGGACTGACGACCACACCAGTTAAGTCCCATAATGCTCAGAGCCATTTGAACCAAAAATTTGTCTTTTCATTATTTCTCTCTTATATTATTCCTCCCCCATCCCCCCCCCCCCATGAACCATGGACCTTGCCGTTGGTGGGGAGGCTTGCGTGCCTCAGCGATACAGATAGCCGTACCGTAGGTGTAACCAAAACGGAGGGGTATCTGTTGAGAGGCCAGACAAACGTGTGGTTCCTGAAGAGGGGCAACAGCCTTTTCAGTAGTTGCAAGGGCAACAGTCTGGATGATTGACTGATGTGGCCTTGTAACAACAATCAAAACGGCCTTGCTGTGTTGGTACTGCGAACGGCTGAAAGCAAGGGGAAACTACGGCCGAGGGCATGCAGCTTTACTGTATGATTAAATGATGATGGCGTCCTCTTGGGTAAAATATTCCGGAGGTAAAATAGTCCACCATTCGGATCTCCGGGCGGGGACTACTCTAAAGGATGTCGTTATCAGCAGAAAGAAAACTGGTTTTCTACGGATCGGAGCGTGGAATGTCAGATCCCTTAATCGGGCAGGTAGGTTAGAAAATTTAAAAAGGGAAATAGGTAGGTTAAAGTTAGATATAGTGGGAATTAGTGAAGTTCGGTGGAAGGAGGAACAAGACTTCTGGTCAGGTGACTACAGGGTTATAAACACAAAATCAAATAGGGGTAATGCAGGAGTAGGTTTAATAATGAATAGGAAAATATGAATGCTGGTAAGCTACTACAAACAGCATAGTGATCGCATTATTGTGGCCAAGATAGATACGAAGCCCACACCTACTACAGTAGTAGGAGTTTATATGCCAACTAGCTCTGCAGATGACGAAGAAATTGAAGAAATGTATGATGAAATAAAAGAAATTATTCAGATAGTGAAGGGTGGCGAAAATTTAATAGTCATGGGTGACTGGAATTCGGTAGTAGGAAAAGGGAGAGAAGGAAACGTAGTAGGTGAATATAGATTGGGGGTAAGAAATGAAAGAGGAAGCCGCCTGGTAGAATTTTGCACTGAGCACAACTTAATCATAGCTAACACTTGGTTCAAGAATCATAAAAGAAGGCTGTATACATGGAAGAATCCTGGAGATACTGACAGGTTTCAGATAGATTATATAATGGTAAGACAGAGATTTAGGAACCAGGTTTTGAATTGTGAGACATTTCCAGGGGCAGATGTGGACTCTGACCACAATCTATTGGCTATGACCTGTAGATTAAAACTGAAGAAACTCCAAAAAGGTGGGAATTTTAAAAGATGGGACCTGGATAAACTGAAAGAACGAGAGGTTGTACAGAGTTTCAGGGAGAGCATAAGGGAACAATTGAAAGGAATGGGAGAAAGAAATACAGTAGAAGAATAATGGGTAGCTTTGAGGGATGAAGTAGTGAAGGCAGCAGAGGATCAAGTAGGTAAAAAGACGATGGCTAGTTGAAATCCTTGGGTAGCAGAAGAAATATTAAATTTAATTGATGAAAGGAGAAAATATAAAAATGCAGTAAATGAAGCAGGCAAAAAGGAATACAAACGTCTCAAAGATGAGATCGACAAGAAGTGCAAAATGGCTAAGCAGGGATGGCTAGAGGACAAATGTAAGGATGTAGAGGCTTATCTCACTAGGGATAAGATAGATACTGCCTACAGGAAAATTAAAGGGCCCTTTGGAGGTAAGAGAACCACTTGTATGCACATCAAAACCTCAGATGGAAACCCAGTTCCAAGCAAAGGAGGGAAAGCAGAAAGGTGGAAGGAGTATATAGAGGGTCTATACAAGGGCCATGTACTTTAGGACAATATTATGGAAATGGAAGAGGATGTAGATGACGATGAAATGGGAGATACGATACTGCGTGAAGAGTTTGACAGAGCACTGAAAGACCTGAGTCGAAACAAGGCCCCCAGAGTAGGCAATATTCCATTGGAACTACTGACGGCCTTGGGAGAGCCAGTCCTGTCAAAACTCTACCATCTGGTGAGCAAGATGTATGATACAGGCGAAATACCCTCAGACTTCAAGAAGAATATAATAATTCCAATCCCAAAGAAAGCAGGTGTTGACAGATGTGAAAATTACTGAACTATCAGTTTAATAAGTCACAGCTGCAAAATACTAACGCGAATTCTTTACAGACGAATGGAAAAACTAGTAGAAGCCGACCTCGGGGAAGATCAGTTTGGAATCCGTAGAAATGTTGGAACAAGTGAGACAGTACTGACCCTACGACGTATCTTAGAAGCTAGATTAAGGAAGGGCAAACCTACATTTCTAGCATTTGTAGACTTAGAGAAAGCTTTTGACAATGTTGACTGGAATACTCTCTTTGAAATTCTGAAGGTGGCAGGGGTAAAATACAGGGAGCGAAAGGCTATTTACAATTTGTACAGAAACCAGATGGCAGTCATAAGAGTCGAGGGACATGAAAGGGAACCAGTGGTTTGGAAGGGAGTGAGACAGGGTTGTAGTCTCTCCCCGATGTTATTCAATCTGTATATTGAGCAAGCAGTGAAGGAAACAAAAGAAAAGTTCGGAGTAGGTATTAAAATCCATGGAGAAGAAATAAAAGCTTTGAGGTTCGCCGATGAAATTGTAATTCTGTCAGAGACAGCAAAGGACTTGGAAGAGCAGTTGAACGGAATGGATAGTGTCTTGAAAGGAGGATACAAGATGAACATCAGCAAAAGCAAAACGAGGAAAATGGAATATAGTCGAATTAAATCGAGTGATGCTGAGAGAATTAGATTAGGAAATGAAACCTTAAAGTAGTAAAGGAGTTTTCCTATTTGGGGAGCAAAATAACTGATGATGGTCGAAGTAGAGAGGATATAAAATGTAGACTGGCAATGGCAATGAAAGCGTTTCTGAAGAAGAGAAATTTGTTAACATCGAATATGGATTTAAGTGTCAGGAAGTCATTTCTGAAAGTATTTATGTGGAGTGTAGCCATGTATGGAAGTGAAACATGGACGATAAATAGTTTGGACAAGAAGAGAATAGAAGCTTTCGAAATGTGGTGCTACAGAAAAATGCTGAAGATTAGATGGGTAGATCACATAACTAATGAGGAAGTATTGAACAGGATTGGGGAGAAGAGAAGTTTGTGGCACAACTTGACCAGAAGAAGGGATCGGTTGGTAGGACATGTTCTGAGGCATCAAGGAATCACCAATTTAGTACTGGAGAGCAGCGTGCAGGGTAAAAATCGTAGAGGGAGACCAAGAGATGAATACACTAAGCAGATTCAGAAGGATGTAGGTTGCAGTAGGTACTGGGAGATGAAGAAACTTGCACAGGATAGAGTAGCATGGAGATCTGCATCAAACCAGTCTCAGGACTGAAGACCACAACAACAACAACAACATTTTATTCCTTTCTTAATTTTCCCTAACGTTCTAAATTATTCTTCCCTAAGACATCTTAAGATATGCTTCGTGAGTCTGTTCCCATTCTTGCTATAAACAGGTCCAAAAACTACGAGTCTTACTTGTTAATTGTATCTGCAGTGATTCTGTTTTCTGATAAGTTACTTCGTTACTTCTGAATTTTCAAACTGCTGCTTAATTTTTATGTCTAATATTTCTAATTTGTTGTTATTGTTGTCTTCAAAAAAAATGGGTCAAATGGCTCTGAGCACTATGGGACATAACATCTATGGTCATCAGTCCCCTAGAACTTAGAACTACTTACACCTATCTAATCTAAGGACATCACGCAACACCCAGTCACCACGAGGCAGAGAAAATCCCTGACCCCGCCGGAAATCGAACCCGGTAACCCGGTCGTGGGAAGCGAGAACGCTACCGCACGACCACGAGCTGCGGACACTGTGGTCTTCATTCCAAAGGCTTGTTTGATGTAGCTCTTTATGCTATTCTATCCTCTGCAAACCTCTTCATCTCCGGGTAACTACTGCAACCTACATCCTTCTGAATCTGCTTACTGTATTCATATCTTCCTCTACGACTTTTACTGCACACGCTTTCCTTCAGTAATAAATTGGTGATCCCCTGATGCCTCATAATGTGTCCTACCAACGGATCCCTTCCTCTAGTCAAGATGTGCCACAAATTCGTCTTCTGCCCAATTCCATTCAGTACCTCCTCATTAGTTAGGTGATCTACCCATCTAATGTTCAGCATTCTTCTATAACACAACATTTCAGAAGCTTCTATTTCCTTCTTGTCTAAACTGTTTATTGTCCATGTTTCACTTCCATAAATGGCTACACTACATACAAAGACTTTCAGAAAGGACTTCCTGAGAATTAATCTACACTGGATGTTAACAAATTTCTTTTCTTTAGGAACGCGTTTCTTGCCATCACCAGTTTACATTTTATATCCTCTCTACTTCGATCATCAGCAGTTATTTTGCTGCCCAAATAGCACAATTCATCTACTAATTTAAGTATTTCATTTCCTAAACAAATTCCCTTGGCATCACCTGATTTAATTCGACTACTTTCCTTCATCCTCATTTTGCTTTTGTCGATGTTCATCTTATACCTTCGTTTCACGGCACTGTTCATTCCGTTCAATTGCTCTTCCAAGTCCTTTGCTGCCTCTGACAGAACTACAATACCATTCGCAAACATCAAAGTTTTTATTTCTTCTCTCTGGACTTTAATTTGAATTCAAAAGTTTTCTTTTATTACTTTTACTGCTTGCTCAGTATTCAGATTGAATAACATCGAGTATAGGCTACAACCCTGTCCCACACCCTTCTCAACCACTGCTCCCCTTTCCCGTCCCTCGACTCTTATAACTGCTGTCTGGCTTCCGTAAAAATTGTCAAAAGTTTTTCGCTCCCTGTATTTCACCTCTAGCATACTCAAAATTGGAAAGAGAGTTTTGCAGTCGACATTGTAAAAAGCTTCCTCCAAGTCTACAAATGCTATAATCGTTGGTTTGCCTATCTTTAAACTATCCTCTGTGACAACCGGCCGATGTGGCGGAGCGGTTCTAGGCGCTTCAGCCTGGAACCGCGTGACCGTTACGGTCGCAAGTTTGAATCCTGCCTCTGGCATGGATGTGTGTGATGTCCTTAGGTTAGTTAGGTTTAAGTAGTTCTAAGTTCTAGGGGACTGATGACCTGTGATGTTTAGTCCCATAGTGCTCAGAGGCATTTGAACCATCTTCTGTGATAAGTCATAAGGTTACCATTGCCCTGCGTGTTCCTACATTTTTACAGAATCCAAACTTATCTTTTCCTAAATTAGCTTCTAACAGTTTTTTCATTCGTCTGTAAAGAATTCGTGTTAGTATTTTCTGTTTTATCAAGCTTATAATTTAACACTAGATATTCGCGGACATAGAGTTTTCGTGGTTTTATAAGTGCGTTACAGTGCTTAAAGCTGTTTAGATAAGTAGTTCTTGTGTAGATATTCTCATTTATACCATACGCTCTTTCCATCTTGTGTATCCTTCCCTCTAAAACAAATTTTTCTAAACCTTTTTGAATAACCTTGTTCTACCGAACGAAATCACTGGTTGGTAGAGTAGTGGCATATGGAAACTCTTCTGATCGTGTTCACACCCACGGTCTCTCATTCGTCTTTTTTTCTGGCAGAGACTATGTTTCCTTGTGGCTGCGTCGCGAGGTACCAGTCTTTCCTTATCACCTTGCTCTTTGGTCGACATCAAAAGACTCACCCAAATATTTCAAATTTTCTACCTTTTCTATTTGCCTAATATATGTTATTAAACATTTGAGAATTTTTTTATTAATGTCGTACATTTTGTTTTCGCTACACACATTCTCAAGCCTGTCATGTTGGCCATCTCTCTGAGAAGATTGGCTTTCACTGTTGCATCCGTCAGACTTCCAGAAATTATGACAAAATCATCCGAAAATGTTAGGAAACGTGTTGCACCATCTTTGTTTATTAGGTCGTGCCCTTGTTCGGCGTAGAGAGCTATACTTTGACAAAATCTTCCTGGTCTGCAAGCCTAGTAACTGCATTGTCTTACAGACAAAGTCCAGGGTCTGTGGGAGGTGAAGAAACTACAACTCGCATGAATCGCTATCCTCGTGAGTTGTGATACGGTCCGTATTTCGCATCTGAACGAGAGTGATGTCTTACGCTGCGTTAATCCACATCTCCCGAAGCACTTGCCGTTTGAAGAGTACTTCTCATGGCCCAAAGTCACTTCCAAAAGGGAACGGTCAAACTGTTTCGCCACGCGCTTACCAGTTACTACTGATTACTTTAACACTGTAACATGTTTCATGAACTATAGACGGCATCGCATTCTGATCTGCTGTGACTTTGGGTATCGTAATCTTTTTCTTTTGGAACGGGTAATAGTTTTCAAAACTGCTTGCTTGAAACCGTATTCGTTCTGTAGGTATAAGGACGACACCTAAAATGGTTCAAATGGTTCTGAGCACTATGGGACTCAACTGCTGAGGTCATTAGTCCCCTAGAACTTAGAACTAGTTAAACCTAACTAACCTAAGGACATCACAAATATCCATGCCCGAGGCAGGATTCGAACCTGCGACCGTAGCGGTCCTGCGGTTCCAGACTGTAGCGCCTTTAACCACACGGCCACTTCGGCCGGCTAAGGACGACACCTCACAGAGTTTAGCGCAGTCGAGAAAGAAACGTGATAATATTCCTGTTACAGGATTCACGAGGACACCAAGTTTATCACGTATATGCAATGTCAAGGATTTCTACCGTACGTTCTACAGTGAAGAATGTAGATTGTATGCCAGTTTTAGGCGACTAAAGGAGAAAAACATAAACAAGGTGGACCAGAATATCATCAACAAAATTTAAAAGGTTGTTAAGGGCTATATTCTGAGTACTTTGGCATAAGGGGCATATGGTGCCGATGAGTAATTGCAAAATAGCACTGTGACTACGATTCATTCAGCTGTGATTCAACAGAAATACTTTCAAAACAATAAAAAAAGCCTGTAATATGCAATAACTAAAACGAGCAGCACAAAACACAGAGCGATGCAGCAACACTGAGACGAATCACGTACAGTCATGCTCAAAAGTATCCGACGACCTGAACTGCATTTCGCCTGATTCGCATGCAACCGGCATAACGCGGCTGTCTAGCAGGTCCTCTAATCGCTCCTTGGTACAGTCGTTTGACTATTGAAAATGGTTCCAACATGTCACCACTAGAAACGGTGCTCTGTCTCGCAATAACTCATGATGTAAAGTAATACTACGATACTGCATATATCAGGGAACACCTTATCACAGATAAGACTGTCCTTAAGGCTTGTAAGCTCACATTTATTACAGTAAATGACATACCTGAAATGTTACCAGTCTCATTATTACGTCAGATAGGTAATGCACGTGATAAGTTCATCGTATTCATTTCTTCTGCAAAGTAACATACCGTACATATAATTTAACACAAAAGACATTACAAATTTAAGTTATTCACGAGCTGCTAGTTGAGAATATGCATGAACTTCAAATGACACGACGAACCGTCTCGTTCTGCATATGGATTCAAACCTGGGTCATGCAAATTAAGCAAAGATTTCGTGACTGGCGCAAACTAACAGTCATTCCTGATTAGGCATATAGAGAGTGATATACCTCGATTTTAGACAGTATCAGTTAGCAAATATCAACTTTAAATTACATAACGCAAACATTTTTAACGGACGCGAATTCCTCCCCAGCGTCTCTTGTCCCTGTTAACGAAATACGAGAGATACTAAATATTGCTTTTTCACAAGTAACTTACTTCAAATGCCGTGAGGTAAAGCTTTGTGTAGGACAGGGATTCGAACCTAGAACCTAATCGGATTGATATCGAAACACAACCAACTGTGACATATCGGATTTCCTCGCCAGTAGCTAGATGTTTTAACTGAAATGACGAGAAGAAACATTAATGTTTTCCTCCCCAGGAATCCAACCCGGCACCTATCGCTGTTATATTCTAGCGAAAACGAACGTTAAATATGGGTTTGTTGCACCAGCAGCGACATGTGAGCATGTTTGAACTAGAAATAATATGACGAAGAGTTCAGTGCTCACTGAGAATAGAGCCCCACACATATCGTTGTTGACTACACACAAAGAGACGTCAGCTACCGAATTTTTCTCCACCAGCAGCTCGGAATAACATCTTCAACTTACAGTGATCTCGCAAATAGTTCTGTGTCCCACTGGGAATCAGAAACGTCAGATATCGTTAGTGTTGACAACGAATGAAAAAACATTAAAAATCAAAATTATTATCCACCAGCAGATAGGTGTTCTCATGCTAGAGCTTGATAATACATAATGAAATCTTTAGTGCCGGGCCAGGATTCGAACCGATTCACACGTAATAAGTGGAGATGTTGAGGAATCTGCAGTTTTGAACAAACAACAAATTGTAGCCGAGCTGTATTGCCACGAAGGGATCAATTCCGCCTTAAGGGCTGTCTGAATTGCATTCTTAGTTCAGAACCAATTTTATCGACATACAGAAGTTCAGATAAAAGATGGAGTAAGTGTACTGTGACCCCACATAGCGTTTGTTTCGTCACTAGAAATAAATAACTAGTATAAGAAAGGTTACTGGTGATAGAGTTTCTACATGTCGCCACACCAGACTTTATTGTGGTTCAACCTAACGTCTACTTGGCAGAGAAGGAATATCAGACTACACTGCCATTATATCTTCTTCACTTGGTGTAATCAGAAGGGAATGTAATCTTTCTCTCCCTATCTAAAATCATTGACAGAAGTGGGATTCGAACCGAGACCATAGGTATAAGAACCTACCATCAGTCCAACTTTTTTTTTGTGTTTTTTTTTTTGGGGGGGGGGGGGCTCTTTCCTCCTCTACAGTCCGTCTTTCCGCTCGCCATTTGTGCCTTCTTCGGCTAGCTTCTGTGGTATGTTTGTTCCATGAGAGATAGTTGACCAACGATGTAAATGTGTACAAGTAAACAAAATCCCTTCTTTTGGGGTTGTGGAAAAAAATAGGTCCGCTACATTCTTCCATCATTGTGCGGGAGCAATTTTTATAGGTGAGCCAGGCGTACTTCAGCCTGCTGGCGTCTCATGTTTGCGTCAGCAACCTATTAGTGCTGCTACACGAGGGCAAAGGGCAAACGAAAATAGCGACCTTGTTGGCGTAAAATGAATGAGAAACTTAACAGATAAATTCATAAAGAAAATAAAAATAAAAGGAATCCTGAGATTTTACAAAATATCGTTTAATCGTTCTTCAGCTCTGTCGGAAAGACAATGTTCGGTTCTAGAAATTTGCGTAATTGTCTTCGTATTTCTTTTGTCGTTCGAGCTTTTGATGTTCTGTCATCAGATTCATCCAATAATCTGCTGCACTCTTCGTCATAGCCGTTGAGATGTAATGGACTGTCAGTCCTTTGAGTCAGTTGGCTGACCGTCTTTTAGTGGTAGGATATGGCACGTCATCTGGCAGAAGGACGTGTGTCGGTGTAATCGTGTTAGGTGACGTGCGGAGCACATGTGCTAGTATTTGCCTGAAGAGATTCCACACGTCTTTCACATCGTCACAGACGAAGCGATGTTCTTCGGTGTCGACGACATTGCAGCTAAGACAGTTTGGTGTGTGTGCCAGACGTATCGCGTGCAGTTTAGAGTTGTTGGGGATTTTTCTATTGACTGCGAGGTACCACGTCGATCGCACATTGGATGGTAGATGGGGGTCAGATATGTTTCCCCATATGTTTTTCCAGTTATTATGTCGAAACTTGTTTTCTATTAGATTGCGCAATTTTCCTTCCAGCAAGGTGTTGTAAACCTCCTTAACCTGATACATGTCCTTCTCCGGTATTCTATGGCGTACATAGCTGTAGTCCACAAGAAGATGTTTATAGTGGTACAGCTCGTGGGACATGTGATGCACATCGATTGGGGGATCTCTGCTGACTGGGGTGATTTCACGTAAGAGATGAGCCACTAAGGTCCGCGGTGATCGTTGCCACTGTTTATAAGTTTTCCTAACGTGTAGCGCTTGCGCTTTAAGGTAGATGTCTGTTAGATGTAGCCCGCCATTGGTTGTGGATAGCGTCAAGGTATCATATGAAATCTTAAATATCTTACCTCTGCTGACAAAATAACAGAGCGCTGCTTGCATTTGGTGTGCTATGGTTCGTGGCAGAGGCAGCACTTGAGCAACATAGTTTACTTTGGAGGTTATATAGGTATTGGCTAGTTGCACTTTTTGTATTGCATTTAAATTACGCAAGCTGTGTTGTTTTATGCTTGCTCGTAATGTGGCAAGTAATTTTCTATAATTGAGAGCGGCCGTGCGGCGAATAATATTCGTATAGTCTATTCCAAGGCATTTCAATTTTTCCACCGTGTTGATACGTTCAGCGACTCTGATCTCTATACCCTGACCAAGATTCATAATACCAGATTTATTGCGGTTGAGTTTAGCTCCCGACGTCAGTTCGTAGGTCGCCACAACTTCAAGTACTGTTGCCACCTCGCTTTCGTCAGTCACAAGTACCCCTACATCGTCCGCGTAGGCTTGACATATGATCTTCTGTCCTTGTATATGTAGTCCACGGAGTTGCCGAGTCAGGGATACTCAAGCGCAATCGCGAAAAGCGTCATGGACATTGGGCAACCTTGTCTTACCGAACTCTGAATATTGATCGGGTGACTGAGTTGTCCGTTGACACTGATTCTTGACGTGCTATTCGTCAGTATGTTTTTCACGGAGGCTATAATTTTCTGTGGGAAGTGCATGTATGTCATACACCAGAACAGGTACGAATGATTGACTTTATCAAAAGCTTTTTCAAAATCAAGCGACATCAGAGCACAGCGAATGTTGCAGGCTTCCGATATCGCTATAATGTCTCTGTAGTCGCATAAGGTCTGAAATATCGTTCTATCCTTTCCCACACTTCTCTGGTAAGCTCCTGTCACTGTACGAATAACTGAATTAAACCTTTGCATCATGATACGGGCGAAGATTTTATAATCACTATTGAGAAGTGATATGGGTCGAAGATTCTCCACGGTTTTGCCTCCTGGTGTTTTGGGGACTAAGACCACTGCACCTTCACAGAATTCCTTCGGAAGGTCAGTGTCGGCATTTGGTATTTCATTGCAGACGAGTGTCAATTTAGCAATTATCTGTTCGCGAAAAGTTTGATAAAATTCAGCGGGTAGCCCATCTGGTCCAGGTGATTCATTCTTTGGGCTCCCCGAGATGGCATCTTCGACGTCTTCGTCCGTTATTCTTGCTGCGAGCACATCAGCTTCTTCTGGAGTGAGTCGCTCTGTCGTCCTAGCAGTGAGAGCTTGCTGCGCTGTTTCATCTGTCTGTGTATTGGCCAGCAATTCACTAAAGTGTCGATGGATCTCGTCTCGTATTGCAGCTTGATCTGTCAAGAGTCTCCCGTCTGAAGTTCTGAGTTCCGTCAGAATTTTCCGTTTTTGTCTTTTGTTCTCTTGGAGGATGTGGTACATCGATGTTGTTTCTTCTCGTGTACCGTTCTGCAAACGCGTTCGTATGTTACAGCCTTCGAGATGGTGTCTCTGCAGGGTGAGCAATTTTGCTTTTGTTGTGTTGATTTGCTCATAGTTTGTTATGATTGTAGCATCCCGAACGCACAAGTCTCTCAGACAGCTGAAGTAAAAGTCTAATGTCCGCTTCCGCCAGGCGACTTTTTCACGGGAGTAAGTTTTCATTGTCTTTATTATTGCGGGCTTCGCGCAGTTTAGCCACCAATTCAGCGCCGTACCGTACAAGTGGAACTTCCTTTCACATTCTGCCCAAGTGGTGTGGAAGGCTGCGTGACATCCAGGATCCGAAAGATGAGCAACATTTAGCTTCCACTGACCTCTCGCCCTGTAAGTTCCTTGTTTCTCTAAATTTATCGTACATATGTACGCGATATGATCAGAGAAAATAGTGGGCCATAGCTCGGACTGTAAAACGTGTCTCCTTAAATTGGATGTTGCGTAAATCCTGTCGATACGACTGGCAGAATGGCTGGTGATATAGGTGAAGCCTAGCTGATCACCATGTTTTAGTTCCCGAGTATCTAACAGATGGAATTCTCTGACGATGTTCTCCAGCTCCAGAGATTTGTTAAAATTTGGCGTCTGATCTTTGGGACTCAGCACACAATTAAAGTCACCCGCAAATATTATTTGTTCAAATCACACCGCGAAAAGGGGGGCGATGTCTTCCTTGAAAAATTCGGCCCTGTGGAGCTTGTTTCCGGTTCCTGACGGGGCAGTTTCACCACGTGTGTAAGTAGGATCCCCTCTTTAGTCACAATCGCTGTGCCGAGGCTATTGTCATTGCCAGGATTGATGACGGCGTTGTAGCCAGTGATGTCGTCCAAACGGATAGCCGTTACTTCTTGCAGCATTAAGATGTCAATATCAGCGGCGTACAGAAAATCTTGGAAATTTCTCAGATTGAGGGTGCTGCTAATTTTATTTATATTCAAGGTCGCAATTCTGTACGCCTGCAAGGACGTCATGTCAACTATACCGTGTCAGGTGGGATACTGTTTGCCAGGTGAAGTGGATGTTTGCTCCACTTAGAAGAAGTCGGCATCATCATCTTCTGCACGAGCGTCTTTGATGGTGGTTTGTTGCCGGGTGGACACATCTTGTCGACGGTAGGGTGCCGTCTGTCCTGAACGTTGTGGTATGTCAGCCATCTCTGCATCATGGCTTTGCTCCTCCATGTCATCCGCCCAATCTCGCGTGCACGTAACTTCCCGCGTGTCCGTTTTTGGTACAAGTGGAGGGTCCTTCGGACTAGCTGTACCGTCTGGAATGTGGATTCCACGGTCGGGTTCAGTATCCTCGTTTCGGGTCTTCGTTTTTGTTGTTCGATCTTCCAGAGGAGTTGCTTGTGTCGTCTCCGCAAGTTCTTGGCCTATCTGTTTCGCCTTTTCACGCAAGATTGGCGCGATTTCTTCTGCTCCCTGACGGGCTATTCGACGTTTCTTCCGTTTCTTTGGTGAAACAGTTGTAGGCTGCTCGTCATTATCCTCCGATGTTGCAACCGTGTCCTCTTTGTGTTGCCCGACTTCTTCAAGTGGTTTGCACTTGCCTTCTTCTGCCGTCTTAGCGTGGTCTTGTTCTGCACGCCTGTCAGTTTCCTCGTCGTGTGAGTGTGCTGGACCTGTAGCTTCTGTGCTGCTAGTATCCATGCCTACGGTGCCACCGGGAACGTCGGCATTAGCAACTACCGCCCTGTCTGTCGAAACACATGTCTGGGGCGACGTCACTGCGAATTGCGGCGGCGTACGTCACGGGTAGCGTGGCCATCTGACTAGGCGGGTCTCGCTCCCCAGTCGGCAATTGCGTCACACGCCGTTGAACACACTGCGCGCGGACGTGTTGGGTCGAACCACAACCCGAGTAGGTTCTCGGCTGGCCATCGTAAATGATGATCGCCCGGTATCCACCAATCCAGAGATACGATGGGATATGTTTCAGCATGTCAATCTTAACTTGCCTGACTCCATTTAATACTGGATACTTGTGCAAGCTAGACCATTTTTCGGCGACATTGCTGATAAAGGCTCCATAGCCTCTCAGTTTGTTGTTAATCTCCTCGGGCGTTATTTCAAAGGGGAGCTCAAAGATTCGAACCGTTCTTATTCCCATTCCGGCACGCGAAACCATGTCCGTCTGAATGTTTGAATTTGCCACCCCACCACATGCTTCTACAATTTGGTCGCACTTGTCAGAACTGGATAACTTAAGGAACACAGTCGGACTGACAATCGGCAGGTGAATTCCAATCAATTCATCCACTTTGATCTGAAAAGTTTCTTCGATAAATGCCTCAACTTCGTAAGATTTCGGTCGGGCGTAGTTCGGATCGAAAATCAACTTCAAAGTATCGCGTCGCGTTGTCTGTTCCATTATGTCATTCTAGAATGTGATCGTGGACTATGACTAACGCAGAAAGCGCGCACTCACCACACAGCGCCGGCCGCTCGCAGCGACGATGTAAACACCGCAGACAGCCGCTGCGCACGTCCGCACAGCACGGCCACCGGCGGCGGAATGAATGCTCTAGCCGACACACAGATACAACAGCTCCAGAGCTGAATAACAATTCCTCCAGAACCTCTGCATACCACAGCGCTGCGAGATAATGCAAATGGCAGGGTCTAGACTTCTGAGAGAAACTGTTACAGCTTTTCTTTTGCGCTGCACGACGTTTTTTACAAACAAATAGCGCGATAGAATAACTCAAGTGGAAAAGAACACTTCCTATTTAAATTTCTGCATCCTACACTGTTGGCAGTTCTGTGTAGGTGGCAATTACGTGATTTTATTTCGGTGATTACAAAATAGAGTCGAATGTATGCACTGGGTAGCCGAGGCAGCTAGTTCATGGTGATTCGGTCAACCAAGTAAATGAATTTACTGAACATGCTGAAATTTACTACAGGGAGCCTGTGTGTCAGAATTCTCATCCAGTGTGGCGCAACGGCGTTACGATAGAAAAACTAGTTACAGAAAAGAGCGTTTGGTGGTCTGTTGCACTGACGGTAGGTTCTTATACCTATGGTCTGGGCTCGATTCCCACTTCCGTCAATAATTTTAGATAGGGAGAGAATGATTCCACTCTCTTCTGACTACGCCTAGTGAAGAAGATATAATGGCAGTGTGGTCTGAAATTCATATTAAAGATGATATTCCTTCTCTGCCAAGTAGACGTTAGGTTGAACCACAATAAAGTCTGGAGTGGTGACATGTAGAAACTCTGTCACCAGTAACCTTTCTTACACTAATTATTTATTTCTAGTGACGAAACAAACGCTGTGTAGGGCACAGGACACTTATTCCATCTTTTATCTGAGCTTCTGTATGTCGATAAAATTGGTTCTGAACTGAGAATGCAACTCAGACCGCCCTTAAGGCGGAATTTGATCCCTTCGTGGCAATACAGCTCGGCTACAATTTGTTGTTTGTTCAAAACTGCAGATTCCTCAACATCTCCACTTATTACGTGTGAATCGGTTCGAATCCTGGCCCGGCACTAAAGATTTCATTATGTATTATCAAGCTCTAGCATGAGAACACCTATTTGCTACTGGATAATAATTTTGATTTTTAATGTTTTTTCATTCGTTGTCAACACTAACGATATCTGACGTTTCTGACTCCCAGTGGGAGTCTCTTTGTGTGTAGTCAACAACGATATGTGTGGGGCTCTATTCCCAGTGAGCACTGAACTCTTCGTCATATTATTTCTAGTTCAAACATGCTCACAATGTCGCTGCTGGTGCAACAAACCCATATTTAACGTTCGTTTTCTCTAGAGTTTAACAGCGATAGGTGCCGGGTTGGATTCCTGGGAAGGAAAAAAGTAATGTTTCTTCTCGTCATTTCAGTTACAACATCTAGCTACTGGCAAGGAAATCCGGTATGTCACAGTTGGTTGTGTTTCGATATCAATTCGATTAGGTTCTGGGTTCGAATCCCTGTCCAACACAAAGCTTTACTTCACGACATTTCAAGTAAGTTACTTGTGAAAAAGCAATATTTAACATCTCTCGTAGTTCGTTAACAGGGACAAGAAATGCTGGGGAGGAATTCGCGTCCGTTAAAAATGTTTGCGTTATGTAATTTAAAGTTGATATTTGCTAACTGATACTGTCTAAAATCGAGGTATATCACTCTCTGTATGCCTAATTAGGAATGACTGTTAGTTTACGTCAGTTACTTAATCCTTGCTTAGTTTGCCTTTTTGGGTTTGAATCCATATGCAGAACGAGACGGTTCGTCGTGTCATTTGAAGTTCATACATATTCTCAACTAGCTGCTCGTGGATAACTTAAATTTTTAATATCATTTTGTGTTAAAGTACTGTATGTTACTTTGAAGAGGAAATCATGAATACGACGAACTTACTACGTGCATTACTTATCTGACGTAATAATGAGAGTGGTAACATTTCAGGTATGTCATTTATTGCAAAAAATGTGAGCTTACAAGCCTTAAGGACAGTCTTATCTGTGATAAGGTGTTCCCTGATATTTGTAGCATCGTGGTATTACTTTACATCATGAGTTACTGCGATACAGAGCAGTGTTTTCTAGTGGTGACATGTTGGAACCATTTTCAATAGTCAAACGACTGTACCAAGGAGCGATTAGAGGACCTACTAGACAGCCGCGTTATGCCTGTTGCATGCGAATCAGGAGAAATGCAGTTCAGGTCGTTCGGATACTTTTGAGTATGACTGTACATTGGAAAGTGGTTGCCATCTCTATGGCAACAGCTCAATGTAGCGTCATCGTGCAGCGTCTCTCTTCATTACATTCAATAACTCCATAAATGACGTTCATATCGGCCAACACTTCATCAACACTTTATTGGGTCTTCAGCGTGGGTACTGTTATATTTCCAATGGTGTGTAGCTTGATAAGCAATAACAAGACAGAGGGAAACAAAACAAGGTTTTATTATGGGCACAGAAGAGAGATTTAATAACAAAGAATAAACTCTTCTGAGTTGAAAATAATAAAACTTCTCAGTCACTATCTATCCCGTACTGGGACGGGATACACCACCGATAATCCCCAACGACGGAGGTTCAGTGTTCGGCGTAGTTGACGGACAGGTGCGCCTTGAGATATCACTGGGAAGTCGTAGGACACGCTGCTTCCGACCGGACTGTGACTGATGGGCTACTAAAAGCCGGTGCATGAATTGGACCACGTGTTGGCCTGTGCCTCACTATATAGCCGAGACGATGAGCAATGGGTGCCGATCCAGTTCCGCACACGTGACACAGCGGAGGATACTAGTCTCTGGTACGAAGGTGCTCTGGTGGTACTTGCCCTACCGCCGTCGTCCTTGTGATCGAAGAAGTCCGGGGAGGAAAGGCCGTGTTTTTTATGCACACCCGTGACTCTTCAGTGTCTGGAAGGTTGCCGATCCCTTTAGGCGAACGTCGTGTAAATGACTGATTTACTCTGAACAACCAAAGAAATTGGTACACCTGCCTAATATCGAGTAGGGCTCCCGCCAGCACCCAGAATTTTGCATTGACTAGACTAACGTCTTTAGTAGTGCTGGAGGGATTTGATACCATGAATCCTGGAGGGCTGTGCATGATTCCGTATGAGTACGAGGGGTAGAGATAGCTACGGAACAGCACTTTGTAAGGCATCACAGTCTACTTAATAATATTCATATCTGGGGTGTTAGGTGGTTAGGGGAAGTGTTTAAACGCAGAAGAGTGTTCCTGGACCCACTCTCCAGCAATTCTGGACGTGTGGGGTGTCGCATTGCGCTGGTGGAATTTCCCAAACCCGTCGGAATACACAATGGACATGAATGGCTGCAGGTGATCAGACAGGATATTTACGTACGTGTCACCTGCCAGAGTTGCAGCTAGACGTATCAGGGGTGCCATATCACTCCAACAGCACACGCCCCACACCATTACAGAGCCTCCACGAGCTTGAACAGTCCCCTGCTGACATGCAGGATCCATGGATTCATGAGGTTGTCTCCATATCCGTAGACGTCCATCCGCTCGATACAATTTGAAACGAGATTCACCTGAACAGGCAACATGTGTCCAGTCATCAACAGTCCGATGCCTGTGTTGACGGGCCCAGGTGAGGAGTAAAACTTTGTTTTGTGTAGTCATCAAGGGTATAAGAGGTGGCCTTCGGCTCCGAAAGCACATATCGATGATGTTTCATTGAACGGTTTGCGTGCTGACGCTTGTTGATAGCCCAGCACTGAAATCTGCAGCAATTTGTGGAAGGATTGCACTTTTGTCACGTTGAACAATTCTCTTCAGTCGTCGTTGGTCCCGTTCTTGCAGGCTCTTTTTCCGGCATCAGCGACGTCGGAAATTTGATGATTCCTGTACTCAAGGTACAGTTGTGAAATGGTCGTACGGGAAAGTCTCCACTTCATCGCTACCTCAGTGATGCTGTGTCCCATCGCTCGTGCGCCGGCTACAACACCATGTTCAAACTCACTTAAATCTTCATAACCTGCCATTGTTGCAGTAGCAATCGATCTGACAGCTGCAGCGGACACTTGATGTCTTGTACAGGCGTTGCCGACAGCAGCGCCATATTCTGCCTGTTTAGATATCTCTGTATTTGAAAATGCGTACCTATACCATTTCCTTTGGCGGTTCAGTGTTCTATCAAGTCATCGACAATTACAATGTCTAGGCTTCAAAGTCACACTTTTATAAACGTGTAGATGTACAATTTACTTAAAAATAACTGCACAATATTTTTTGACTCGGGTAAAAAAAGAAAGATCTTCTAGATACATACTGCTGTGTAACTGACAGTGCAACTGACAGCACTGCTAAAACAAAAGCGCAAGACACAAATGAGAAGTACCAAATACAAGCTTTAGGCGAAGGGTAAAGCGTGCATTGCTGTTGACAAAAAGCAACAACTCGATACTGCGAAAGATCGGAGCAAGGTAGAAGCGTAGCACACGACTTTGATATTTGTACCGTTGTGCAAATACTTTCAGTGGAATACAGGTTCCAGAGGGTGAGTAAAATCGTGGTAAGGAATGAAACTAAAGTAATCTGTAACGTGCCTCCGGAGACCTTGAGTCCCTAACACCAAAATACTCAAACTGTTCATAAACAACCTCCGAATTTTTGTCTCTGGTGTTCGGCTTAACCCTGTATTACAGACGTGTATTTAAACGCCAGCGGTTCGCACCAGTGCGGAAAAAGGCAGCATTTTTTACACCAATATGGCAACAGAGCCACAGCCACATCAATAAGAAGAGCCTTCCAGTAGAGCAGCAAAACCTTCACGACAGTTCTCCCACAACAGTTACAAATGCAAATAAAATTGGCTCCGTAGAGAACAGGTTGGAGAAGAAGAACATAAATGCAGAAGAAGACATTAAGTGTCTTTGGATCTACTTTTACACAACGTACGCTGTGTCAGAATCGAGAGCACCATGGAAAACGTAAGGTAAATCCTCTTTCCCACCCAACACGCAAGCACCTGTGTCAGAACTAAGTGACTTGGCGTAGAGGTTGCTACAGTGGACTTGTATTCGGGAATACGTCGAGTCAGATGCCTGTCCGGCCATCAGAATTTAGGTTTTCCGTTATTTCCCAGAATCACTTAAATCAAATGCAAGGATGGTGCCTTTGGAAAGGACACCACCGATTTACTTTCCCAATCGGAGATCGTGCTTATTATCTGAACCTCATCGCCTACGAGACGTGAAACTTAAGCTTCCTTCCTTATATAGTAGAGAGTACTGGGAAGTAGTGACTGCACGTATATCACTCACATGCTATGCTGTACATCCAGCGCTACTTGTTGCGCAATCGTTGATGAACAGGAACTTAATGACCACTTGCTTGAAACCGTGTTGTTCCACCTTTGGAACGAAGTCCTGGTAGGTTTCCTGAGGCATGTGACACCATATGTACAGGGGGTGGACAAAAATATGAAGCAACCGCGAGAATTGCGTGTTTGAACATAAATACAGTTTCTAACCATGGCTGCAGGTTGCGCTGTTCTTTTTGCCACGTGTACAACGACCACATGTCGGTCTTGGTCAGAACAGTGTTCTGTGTAGTATTGAGTGGATTATGTCGAAGCTAAGTGAATTTGAACATGGCAAATTGATACTTGAATGGTGGGTGCTTCCTTTACCAAGGCAAGAGGAGTGTTTGGTTTCTCTAAGAGACAAATCGGACGAAAGTGTGTGTCGGATGATGGTTATGGTCGGTCATTGAAGTGGATTATGACGAAAGAAAAGATGACGGCAGCTTCAGAAATCACTACAGAGCTGCATGTCACACTCGCGAAACCTGTCAGCAGCAAAGCAACAGGAAGGGAGCTCTATAAGCATAGAAACGTAGAGCGAGCTGCAATTCTAAACCCACTCATCAGGGATGAAAATGAACGAAAGTGGCAAAAGTGGTGTTTCAGCCGTAAAACGAGGACTTTGGAGCAATGTGTGAATGTCAGTTGGTCAGACGAATCTTGTTTCACATTGTTTCCAACTGCCGGCCGACTTTAAGTACCAGGAGTATAACATGGTGGGGTTTCAGTAATGATTTGGACAGGCAGGTCGTGATGTTTCAGGGCCCCATGATTACTACTCTGCCAAGGATTATGTGACAATTTTTGCTGATGAGCTCCATGCCATTAAACAATGTTCGTTCCTCAGTAGTGATACTGTATTCTAAGACGACATGGACCCCTGTTCACACAGCACGAAATCGTCCAGGATTGGTTAAGTGAAGACAAGCATGAACTATCGCATCTCCCCTGGCTACCACAGTCGTTAGATCTCAATATCATTGAGGCTTGTCGGTGTTATTTGGAGAGAATGGTGCGCGATCGCTTATCTATCACCACTGGAAGAACTTGCCATTATATTTCAGGAAGAATGGTATAAGATTATCTTGAAAACCACGCAGGACTGGCAGTCGTTTTGAATGCCAACGTATTTCCTTCACCTTATAAGGCATGGTAAGTGTTGTGTTTCTGGTGTTCCCATATTTTTTCCCAACCTGCTGTGTATGCGCAGATGACGCAGTGCCCATAAACGACAAGCCAGTTGTTGGTTGGCGCGGAGCAGGCGCTCGATAACGTGTAAATATGTTCCATCGGGTTCATATTAGGTTAATATGTGGCCAAGAAATCAACGTGAGTACACTATAATCTTCACTAAACGAATGTAGTTCGATTCTGGCTTGTGGCAGGGACAGTTATCGTGCTGGAATATGCCATCGCTAACAGAAAAGACGTGAAACTTGAAGTGATGCACGTGGTCCGCAATAATGTTCACGTACTTCGCAGCTATCATGCTGACTTCGATTATTGCTACATTTCCAATGAAAGCCCAGGCATAACACCACTGCCCCCAGCAGCTTGTGTCCGTGGCAGGTCTCGGGGTTTCAACCATTAATTATCTCCCTCACCACGAATATGAGGATCACGATTTATAAATAGAACACTGTAATTTTAATTCCAAAGTGAGACATTTATTTATTTGTTTTGTTGGGTATAACTGCTCGTGGACAGCGAGATATTTATATATAAGAGATACGTACTCCGAGAAGAAAAAATGGGAAGAGGTATCGGATGTAATTAAGTTTACAAAATATTTACTGTATACTCATCGAATTGTTTGAGGTCTACAAGACTTCGTTTTCCACGTGGTTTCAGTGAATTGCTCCTGATGAATGTTCCTTTAAACAGGAACCATGCTCTCAGAAGTTAGCTTCTGGCCTGTTGCTCACGGGATAACGTGATAGAAGAGCATGTACACATACTAAAATACGAGACTCTGTATAAGATTCTAAGTAGAGGGGAAAGATTTAAGACAAGCAATGGAGTTTCAACCTTTTATTTAACTGACAGATATCTATAATCCATATTTGATTCCCCGACTGTTACCAAGAAAATAATTTGATTGTTATTTCTCACATCTAGCACCCAGAAAATAATTTCCTCCAGCGTAATGTTCGGCTGATAGAACAACTTGAATTGACCGATCCGAAGTCAGTATATGAAAAAGTCAAACACGCCTATTCCGCTATCTTTTTATAGTCATCATATTTTATCTGGTATCGTTATCGACATCATCGTATCCTATCAGATTAGTGTCTTCTTTGTCTGCCTGTAGCAAGCTGTGTATTATCTACGTAGCACATTCAAATATTTGTTTATCTCATAAGCCGTTCCATCCACTGCACCTCCATCGCCAAAGTTACTGCTCCTAGTTGCCCTGACATACTCCTCACCAGTCCTCAACGTCCCTCTCTTTCTATCTTTTGTTCACAACAGGGTTTTCACAGAGCTTTTTCTAACAGTTTAGAGAGATTATGAGTGGTATTTTTTTCATTTACATTTCTGCAGGACCTTTACATGTACCTGATTCATGGTTTCTACAGTGCACTACTTCATGAACACTGGTTTTGAAACCGCAAATTTCTTTCTCTATGAATCACTCTTATTATTTCCAGTTTTTCTGTGAATATTGGAAATCAGTCCTTTGTATACTTCACCCCTTTCATTACAGATTTCTTAATATTTTAATGCACAATGTCAAATTTCTGTGTATACGTAAAAGTAATGTAAATTTTATTAGTTCTGTTAGCCTGATTACTCTTCTTAACCCATTAAGTTCCAAATTAATTTTTTTTAAACATTGACATTTTTATTCTTTAATTATAATGTAGATAGTGTATGAACCACAATATGTACAAAAATAGCCAAAGAATATTTATGAAATGGTTCAAATGGCTCTGAGCACTATGGGACTCAACTGCTGAGGTCATTAGTCCCCTAGAACTTAGAACTAGTTAAACCTAACTAACCTAAGGACATCACAAACATCCATGCCCGAGGCAGTATTCGAACCTGCGACCGTAGCGGTCTTGCGGTTCCAGACTGCAGTGCCTGTAACCGCACGGCCACTTCGGCCGGCCAATATTTATACATGCTGATATATTGGCCGTCCTCAAAATAGGACACTGGAATCTAACAGTATCGTATAGCATACTAAACTGTGTTCTAGTCTCAACTATTTATTTCTTGTGAAACAGTACAATCCACCTCACACACAGTGTTACATGGCATTTAACACAATATGTCTTTGGTTTCCCGTTGCATTTAGCTCTTACACATCTTCTTTGCGTTCTTCTTTTGTATATCATATGACCAATTCCATCAAACCTGATGTCTGGCATCACTCTCAACTGACTTGATGGGTATTCCATTGGAAGTCCAATATTCGGTCTTCCAGTGTCCATTTTCAGGTATGTAACTGTAACAGCACGTCTGAAATCCAGTAAATCCTGTGCATTTTTCCCATGTACTAGTCTGTAGAAGAGTCAGGCATTTACGAGGGCCATTTCCAGCAAATGTGTAATAGGACCCAGTACCATTTTTTCCCTCTAATTACCGTCGCATATTTTCCAACTAATCAGTTACAGTGGTCAACACCTCCCATATACGGGTCATACGACTTCAAAACGGCAGGTTGTTGTGTCTTCTTACTTGCTTGTCTACCGTACCGCGTAGCTGCTCCCAAAGGTTCAACTTGGTCAAAATTTGCACCAATTGTAACGCATCTGTTGTCGTGCCATCGAACAAATAAGACTTCACCATTCTTGTCGAACTCGTAGTAATAGTTTCTTCGAACTGTCTTTTTCAGTTTCTTGCTGCTCAGTAGTGGACAGTCACCAACTCGATTCTCTCTGACAGTCCCAGTTGCTAGAAAACCCAAATTTCTCAGATGAATCAAAAGATCTCTACTAGTGAATAAATTGTCAAAGTACACACAATGATTCTTGGGTTTTTCAATGCTGTCCAACATGTTTAGGACTACTCTTGATCCCAATAGTAGGTCATCCCTTGCAGTATCTTCTGGATCCTTTCCACAGTATAAATCAAATTTGAAACAGTAGCCACTTGCTCCACAAAGACACCACAACTTATAGCCAAATCTAGTAGGCTTGCCTTGGATAAACTGTCCACCTGGAACTGTATTATTTACTAATGGGTAAGATATTCATAAATATACTTACATAATACACTGTAAATTTCTAAGTAACTTCATATCCTGTAATTTATATATAAAAGAGGGGTCGTACTTACCTCAGCAACAAAATCTGGTAAAATTACCACATTCTAAAAAGAAAATACATCAGCAGTAGCAGAGTTTCATATAGGAACGTGCAGCAATACAAATAACTGAAATGATAACACCAAGTCCCAGTGTCCTATTTCGAGTACACCAAATTTTATAACAATGGAAAACAATGAATATAACTCCAATTGAGCTAACAGTGCAAGTAGTTTAAAAGACACACTGTTGATTATAAATAATAGCAAAAAGATCTTTGCCACATATTTCAGATATGCGATCTGTGGAGATGTCCCATTTTTCCATTGTTTTGAAAGACACAGTGCTGTCACTCCTGGCAGCATGGTCTGTGGAACCACTAGGTATGACGTCACAAGTGGTAGTGACCGAGCGAACTCTGAAGGTACTACGGTACGTCACGGACGTCCTACTTGTTCATGTGTTACCTCTCATACTACAGTATTGTGATGCCATTTTTGAACAGAAAAATGTTCACTCATACATGGCAAGTGTATCTGCGAACTGTGTATGTTATGTTGAGGTACTCCTGTGGCTATCAGGATTTCCATTTACAACAGTTGAGGGCCAACTTAGATAAATAAGAGTGTACGTATGGTAGCATCAACTTATAATTGTTGTAACTGTTGTTATCTGGAAATGAATAGCCCTTTTAATTGCAGTCTTTACAGGGTATCAGTTCGGAACTGTTCAATATTCGATAAACTTTTTGGTTTGGTTATTTTTCATGAACATAGAAATATTATTGCGTCTGCATATAAATAATATTTGGAAAAAATTCATAATGCAGCGTTTATGTTTCTTTTTTCACTTGCTATCCTGTACTCTAAGGAACAGAGTGGCCCGTAAAGATCGAGCCTATTAATGAGTCTCTGTTTATTACAGACGAATGCTCCAGCGGGCTGGAGGTGTATCAGACGGAATACCACTGCTAGGGAGGGAGCTTTAGTTCCAGCATTCTACTGGAAACCAAAGGAAACCTCACGAATACCTTGGTCGTAACCTTGGCATTGCGGCTATTTCAATTTATTTCTGGCACAATACTATCAGTTATCAACACAATAATGTAATTTTAATGTATGTGTTTTTTACGTGAACTGCTTGTCAGTGTAAGTGTGGTAACGTCGAGAGACTACATTCGCCATGAGAATCAGCGGGAATGATCCCTTTTCTTGCTTGTTGATTTAATGCACGAGGCGGTGTCGTATGTTCTAATTATCATACGGAAAATATTATGCTACGTAGATGAAATTCTGTCAGATTTACCACGTTTCCTCCATGCATGATGTTGAAAATTTTAGTTTATTGTGTCCATTACCTTCATGTTTTACGGGCAGTGTAATACTGAGAAAATTCAGGCTCGCAGTGTGATAAATTTCGCGCATTTGAAGAATAAAATGCCCAGGCAATCAGGGATGAGATGTCGGCTGTTTATGGACATAACTGCCCATTTTAAGACAATATTGTGAGGTGGAAATTTAATTCCCAAACTTGTCACGTGTCCCTGACAAACAAACAGACTGCCGTAGAGTGATCCTCACAAATAACCTCACCAAGGTAACCTTCGCTGGCAGATGCTGCAGCAATCTACTGGACCAGTTACGCGAACCTCTGACTAAGGAACGCCGCGGTATGCACTCCAGACACTGCACCGGCTCATTCATGTCAAGTAGGCAGTTGACAAAATGCGGGAATGGGTGTTTGAGATCTTGCAGCATCCGCCTCATTCTTCCGCTCCTGTACCGAATGATTTTTCTTGTTCCCAGAAATGAAGAAGCCGTTACGTGATCGCCTATTTGACAACACAGATAATGTCATTAATGAAGTGGAACAGTGGCTTAAGATAAAATCTGCAGACTTGTTCACACAGGGTATTCTGGAGGTCAAAAAATGCTGTAAAAATTTGTTAAATCTGACTATGTAGAGAAAAAAATAACAGCAACAAATCAATACAAATGCTCCATCACATTTTTTAAGGGTGCTTATTAATGTTTTACGATATCATCCCGTAAATTAAGTGTAGCCACATTTGGAGCACTTTGTTTTCAATATTAATACAATTTTATCCACTCCGGTATCGACTGCTAATCTTTTTCTACGTTCGACCGCATGTTACCTTTTTGTCGTGTTTTGACTCTAGAGCGAGAGCACCAGCAGCAGCGAGTACTGTTTGTATAAAGCGTTTATTTTGCATTTTGTTTACGACCTTCCACTAAGGAAGGGATTCTATTTGTGTTTATCTGCTCTGCATAGAAACTAACAGTTCTTGATCGTTAGGAGAGAAATTTATTTTGTACTTATTTGCTGCGCTTAGCTTTTAAATAGTTTTTCTGGGAAAACCTAGCGTAGTTTTCGCGTCTCGTATTTCAGTGAGTGTCTCTTGATTATCAGAGTAGCTCATCAGAAGATTATCTTGGGAATTTGTCACCGTGTAGAGTAGGGTAAACATAGTCATGTGTAGGGACTGTGGTTGTTGTGAGCGGTCGCAAGGAGAATTGGCCACTCTTCGGGGGCAGGTGGAGGCTTTGTCTGTTAGGCTCATCGAGCTCGAGGCGCAGGCGTCGGCTCGTAGTGGCGTTGGGGCAACTGTGGTGAGACCTATGCCTACTTCGGTGGCCTTGGAATCACATGGAACCCCTGATGTCGCTGCGTCTTCCGGCAGTGAGCATCTTACCGGTCAGCCATCACTCCAGGGTGAATGGCGGGCAGTGGTGGGCTCGCGCGTGCCTGGCCGAAAGGCGAAGGTGGGATCTGGCCGCGTGGCAGCTGCCTTACCCCTTTCCAACAGGTACGGGGTGCTTCCTAGGGGTGATGACATCGTTTCCGAGCCACCACAGGATGCCTCGCCTGTTGGGCCAGTGGCCGATTCTCCGGCAAGGTCCCGACAGTCACAGAGGGCGGGCCTATTAGTTATAGGGAGCTCCAACGTTAGGCGGGTTATGGAGCCCCTCAGGAAAATAGCGGGTAGGTCGGGGAAGAATGCCAGTGTGCACTCGGTGTGCTTGCCGGGGGGTCTCGTCCGTAATGTGGAGGAGGCCCTTCCGGCAGCTATTGAACGCACTCGGTGTGACCGGCTGCAGATAGTAGCACATGTCGGAACGAATGACGCCTGCCGCTTGGGTTCTGAGGCCATCCTTGGTTCCTTCCGGCGGCTGGCTGATTTGGTGAAGACAACCAGCATCGCACGCGGAGTGCAAGCTGAGCTTAATATCTGCAGCATAGTGCCCAGAGTCGATCGCGGTCCTCTGGTTTGGAGCCGTGTGGAGGGTCTAAACCAGAGGCTCAGACGACTCTGCGACCATAATGGTTGCAAATTCATCGACCTCCGTTATTGGGTGGAGAACTTTAGGGCCCCCTAGACAGGTCAGGCGTGCACTACACACCGGAAGCAGCTACTAGGGTAGCAGAGTACGTGTGGCGTGCACACGGGGGTTTTTTAGGTTAGAGGGACCCCCCCCCCTTGGGCGAAACGATAAAATACCTGACGGCTTACCAGAGAGAACATCATCATCGTTGGTAAAGAACGTCCGTCCTCAGAGACCAAAAACAGGAAAAGTTAACGTAATATTGGTAAACTGCAGGAGTATCCAGGGCAAGGTTCCTGAATTAGTATCTCTTATTGAAGGAAATAGTGCGCATATAGTATTAGGAACGGAAAGTTGGTTAAAACCGGAAGTGAACAGTAACGAAATCCTAGACACAGAATGGAATATATACCGCAAGGATAGGATAAACGCCAATGGTGGAGGAGTATTTATAGCAGTAAAGAATTCAATAATATCCAGTGAAGTTATTAGCGAATGCGAATGTGAAATAATCTGGGTTAAGTTAAGTATCAAAGGTGGGTCAGATATGATAGTCGGATGCTTCTATAGACCACCTGCATAAGCAACCGTAGTAGTTGAGCGCCTCAGAGAGAACCTGCAGAACGTCGTGAAGAAGTTTCGTGATCATACTATTGTAATAGGGGGAGACTTCAATCTACCAGGTATAGAATGGGATAGTCACACAATCAGAACTGGAGCCAGGGACAGAGACTCTTGTGACATTATCCTGACTGCCTTGTCCGAGAATTACTTCGAGCAGATAGTTAGAGAACCAACTCGTGAAGCTAACGTTTTAGACCTCATAGCAACAAATAGACCGGAACTTTTCGACTCCGTGAATGTAGAAGAGGGTATCAGTGATCATAAGTCAGTGGTTGCATCAATGACTACAAGTGTAATAAGAAATGCCAAGAAAGGAAGGAAAATATATTTGCTTAACAAGAGTGATAGGGCACAAATCGCAGAATATCTGAGTGACCACCATCAAACGTTCATTTCTGAGGAAGAGGATGTGGAACAAAAATGGAAAAAATTCAGAAACATCGTCCAGTACGCCTTGGATAAGTTCGTGCCGACTAAGGTCCAAAGCGAGGGGAAAGATCCACCGTGGTATAACAATCATGTACGAAGGGTGCTACGGAAACAAAGAAAGCTTCATCATAGGTTTAAGAGTAGTCGAATCATAGCTGATAAGGAAAAGCTGAACGAAGCGAAAAAGAGCGTAAAGAGAGCAATGAGAGAAGCATTCAACGAATTCGAACATAAAACATTGGCAAACAATCTAAACAAGAACCCTAAAAAGTTTTGGTCATATGTAAAATCGGTAAGCGGATCTAAATCCCCTATTCAGTCACTCGTTGACCACGATGGCACCGAAACAGAGGACGACCGAAGAAAGGCAGAAATACTGAATTCAGTGTTCCGAAACTGTTTCACTGCGGAAAATCGTAACACGGTCCCTGACTTCAGCCGTCGCACGGACGCCAAAATGGAAAATATTGAAATAAACGATATCGGAATTGAAAAACAACTGCTATCACTTAGTAGCGGAAAAGCATCCGGACCAGACGAGATACCCTTAAGATTCTACAGTGATTATGCTAAAGAACTTGCCCCCTTTCTATCAGCAATTTATCGTAGATCTCTGGAAGAACGTAAAGTACCTAGCGACTGGAAGAAAGCGCAGGTC
Source organism: Schistocerca nitens (assembly GCF_023898315.1). NCBI lineage: Eukaryota > Metazoa > Arthropoda > Insecta > Orthoptera > Acrididae > Schistocerca > Schistocerca nitens. The sequence continues at coordinate 846,446,600 of NC_064617.1, forward strand.
GTTCCCATTTTCAAGAAGGGTCATAAATCAGATGCGAATAATTATAGGCCTATTTCGCTTACGTCAATCTGTTGTAGAATAATGGAACATGTTTTGTGTTCTCGTATTATGACGTTCTTAGATAATACAAATCTCCTTCATCATAACCAGCATGGATTCCGCAAACAGAGATCATGTGAAACTCAGCTCGCCCTATTTGTCCAAGAAATTCACAGTGCCGTAGACACTGGCGAGCAGATTGATGCCGTATTCCTGGACTTCAGGAAGGCATTTGATACGGTTCCGCACTTACGTTTAGTGAAAAAAATACGAGCTTAGGGAATATCGGACCAGGTTTGTGATTGGATTCAGGATTTCCTAGAAGAAAGAACACAACATGTCATTCTTAACGGTTCAAAATCTGCAGATGTAGAGGTGATTTCGGGAGTGCCGCAGGGAAGCGTGATAGGACCTTTATTGTTTACAATATACATAAATGACTTAGTTGACAACATCGGTAGCTCCGTGAGGCTATTTGCAGATGACACGGTTGTCTACAAGAAAGTAGCAACATCAGAAGACTCGTACGTACTCCAGGAAGACCTGCAGAGGATTAATGAATGGTGCGACAGCTGGCAGCTTTCCCTAAACGTAAATAAATGTAATATAATGCGCATACATAGGGGCAGAAATCCATTCCAGTACGATTATGCCATAGGTGGTAAATCATTGGAAGCGGTAACGACCGTAAAATACTTAGGAGTTACTATCCGGAGCGATCTGAAGTGGAATGATCACATAAAACAAATAGTGGGAAAAGCAGGCGCCAGGTTGAGATTCATAGGAAGAATTCTAAGAAAATGTGACTCATCGACGAAAGAAGTAGCTTACAAAACGCTTGTTCGTCCGATTCTTGAGTATTGCTCATCAGTATGGGACCCTTACCAGGTTGGATTAATGGAAGAGATAGACATGATCCAGCGAAAAGCAGCGCGATTCGTCATGGGGACATATAGTCAGCGCGAGCTCCAGTGGCGGACACTTCAAGAAAGGCGTTACGCAATACGGAGAGGTTTATTATCGAAATTACGAGAGAGCACATTCCGGGAAGAGATGGGCAACATATTACTACCGCCCACATATATCTCACGTAATGATCACAACGAAAAGATCCGAGAAATTAGAGCAAATACGGAGACTTACAAGCAGTCGTTCTTCCCACGCACAATTCGTGAATGGAACAGGGAAGGGGGGATCAGATAGTGGTACAATAAGTACCCTCCGCCACACACCGTAAGGTGGCTCGCGGAGTATAGATGTAGATGTAGATGTAGAAGGATTTTCGGTTAGAAGTGCTCCTTTACTTCGCGTTGACAAGGTTCGTGCAACTAATGTGTTTCACTCTCTCTAGCTCGCAGATATTTGCAAAGTCGCTTTCTTGGCTTTAAGTGAATCGACGGCAAGTGTTTTTGTCTTCTTAGGTGACAAATTAGACGAATCAATACCTTTTCTCAAAAAGTACAAATAAAATAGGAACAGTGTCTGTAGTGTTACTGAGGACGAGTAGGACTTTCAATTTACTCATAGTTGTCTATTTTCCATACATATTTAATGCCAACGCACGGAATTCAACTACAAGCAGGCAATAGTTTACTAAACAGAAAAAAACACAAATAAGTTTTATAGTAGGAACAAAAATCATAGCACAAAAAGAATAATGTAGTGTAGTGAAATTTCCGGAATACATTTGGCTAGGAAATATATTTCAGAGATTACCATTGCAAGATCACAGGTTATTGCAAGCGCAACATTAGCGATTGCAAATATAAAATTCCGGTGCTTTAATAACTAGTTTAACCGCCCGGACATTGAATTCAAACATGGAAACGTGCGTGCATTGTGTCGTACAGGTGCCGGCTGTCAGTTTGTGGGATGGACTATCATGCCTGTTCCAAAAAAATGGTTCAAATGGCTCTGAGCACTACGGGACTTAACACCTGAGGTCATCAGTCCCCGAGAACGTAGAACTACTGAAACCTAACTAATCTAAAGTCATCACATACATCCATGCCCGAGGCTGGATTCGAACCTGCGACCGTAGTGGTCGCGCGGTTCCAGACTGAAGCGCCTAGAACCACCGACGGTGGAGACAGATCTGGTGATCGAGGTGGCCAACGGAATATATCAACACTCTGCAGATTATGTTGAGTTACAACAGCGGCATTTGGGAGAGCGTTATCTTGTTGGAAAACATTTCCTGGAATGCTGTTCGTCTGTTCTTGAATGGCTGCACAGTAGGTCGAATCACCAGACTGACAGACAAATTTTCAGTGAGGGTGCATGGGATAACCGGAAAATGCTCCTGCTGTCATGTGAAATCGCACCCCACGCGATAACTCCAGGTGTAGGTCCAATGTATCTAGCATCCAGACAGATTGATTATAGGCTCTCAACTGGCCTCCTAACCAATTCATGGTCATCGCTGTCACCTAGGCAGGACCAGCTTTCATCAAAAATTGCAACAGATCTGCTCCCTACCTTCCAATCAGCTCTCGCTTGACACTAATGAAGTCGCAAATGGCAGTGGTTTGAGGTCAATGAAACGCGGGCTGTCTTTGCAGTAATCGGTTTGTAACAGTTTGTTGTGTCATTGTCGTGCCGACAGGTACTCAGATTTTTGCTACAGATGCAGTACGATGCTCCAGAACCATTCGTCGAATACCGAACACAGTGGTCTTCCCTATCGATAGTGCCATCTTCGGTCTGAAGACCGCTCTTCTTGCGACCGTACATTCTCGTGAACACCGATGGCAACTATCATGTACAGTGGCTACATTCCTGCCGAATATTTCTGTAGTATTGCAGGAGGAACACGCAGCTTCTCGCAGCACTATTACACCACCTCGTTGAAACCCAGTGAGGTGTTGATAGTAGCATGTTTTTCGCCTTGATGGGGTTCATCACTAACATCAACTCAACACGTACAATCTCAGAGGGAACTAACGCTGACGACCGTTACAGCGTCTATTTAAAGCAAAATTGATTTGCATCCCCATAGTGGCGCTACTAGCGCCACTCTTATGCGACTGATGAGAAATTTGAAGAGACACCCTCTTTCAGATGTAGAAACACGCGCTACCAACTTCCGTTTATGTCACATGACTCCTGGATGTTGCAATTTTTCTCTTCGATGTGTCTGTTATTCCCTTAGGAAAGTATCGCTTAGTAAATAGTTTAGTAATTCAATAAAAATAAGCAGCTACGAAGCAAGTTTCTCCCTCCATTTCAATCTCATACAAATGCTCAGAACACTTTAGAAAACTCTCAACGTGTAACACTACGCTACTGCGCACGATACTTACTAAAGCCTGTACTATGGTAAGTTGACGGGCTTCACCTTATAAGAAAGTATTTTGGTATATATGTTGACCGCGTGTACCAGAATGGAGGCAAAAATCAGACTTTCACCCACTCAGTAACAACAATGATACGCCAAGCAAGTCTGAAGTGCAACTACACGTTAGGACGGACAAGAAACGACACAGCAGATGCTACCAAATTGTTAATAACACGGTCGCCAGCCTAATTAGGCATTAATTGAGTTTCTTCCCTGTACAAGTTGAAGTACTTGTACGCAAAACAACACGTAATAACACTGCATAATATGGTAAATTTTAGAACCAGAAAATATACTGAATTAATAATTTCACTTTCTGTACTAATATGAATAAGCCATAAATACACAACAATATACTATAATGTTTACTACAAACTTCGTACAGTCTATTGATCTTATTAAAATCGGGCATAGGTTACCCTAGAAATAGCACTTTCGAAACACACATACAATGTCAATTTTGAAAAAGGTAAAACACTAATAACTTTTGGTTTTATCTCGACTTTAACTTTGCTGGTCAAATCAGTTCAGTACATTTCAGAATTTACATGAATAGAAAAAAAGGGGGGGGGGACCCTGAAACTGTTATGATCACTGTACTGATTTTTTTGATTATCGAAATCGTTAAGCACTCAAGATTTCCAATATATGAGTTACTACTCTTTCTGTCTTATTTCTTGCTCATTGAACTACCATTATTTTTGTCTCAAATTAATTAGCCTTCATTACTAAACCAATTTCAACATTATCTTCCAACTTTGTCAGACCTATATTATTTACCTATATATTCATTAACAACAAAGTTCTTTAAACATCATTCTAACATAGATAGGTCTGCAGGTAAGTATTATTAACATAAACTTTAAATCTTCATTTCGGGACACTCGGATTGCACAACATGTGGAAAGGACCCTGTCTAGGTTAGTGATGAGGATAATTAAATGATAGGACAGTTCTGGTAAAAGTTAAGTTGTTATTGAACAGTCAGGAACAAAAGTAACACCGGTCCACAGAATACAGTACTAAAAGTTTCAACCTGTTCGTGTCGATGCGGCGGTTGGCGGGCGGCGAGATGGCGAGGCGCAAAGCACACATACAATCACAGCTATGGCTCTTGATGTATCGGCACTTTGCTTCTTCTTAGCGTCGCAATACTTTTCCATTTAGTGCCTATGGAATATAGCCATGCTGTATAGTCGTCGGAAACGGCACATCCGAGGCTCAACGAAATCACGTTTTTCAGGAGAGCCTCCTCGATCCAGAGCGTGTTTCTCAGACCGATGCCCAACTCCGACTACTACTGCTGAGCCCGTTATGCCGTGCCTCGCCCGTGTGCATTTTCCCGCGCTCGCCTGCCATCCACCTTTTACCGCTCCCCTACAGACAGGGTAATCACCAAAGGTTTTGCACTCCACATATCCTAATACTTTGCCTACGTATGGACCAAGCGCACAATTACAACTTTAACATCTTACAACAGTTTCAAAATTTCTTACATTTCCATTTTGTTATAATATTGCTTGCAATTTGACATAAACATTAATATTCACATCGAAAATTGTTTACAGTTTCTTTAACATAATGACATGAAAAGAAAAAAGAAATGAAATCAGAACATCGCTTACACTAATTTATCGAAAATCAGAAGAAAAAATTATTATATGTACAGTTGTTGTTGTTACAAACGAACTTGTATCACTTGAAATCGCACAGTCCATATACCATTTTTATGCACATTTTTCAGTAACTTCCTGTTCTTGTGTCGTTAATATCCTCTTTTTCATAAATTCGATGTTCAGTCCAACCACCATGAAAGACAAATTCCTTCACTCCGTCTTCCTTCCTTAAATAATCAATATGCAAGACCTTCCATCGATTCCATATAGAATTTTCTTGCCCTAGCAGTGTATAATATTAAAAAATTTTCACAGAACTTTGTATTTCATAGGTCAGCAATCACACAGTAAAATTGTTTACGTTTACGAAATATCTGTCACAGTATAATGTACGTTAATGTTCAGTATAGCATTTTAGTGTTAAATATGTGTTAATGAAAATGTAGGTGCGAGTAAAATTTTATAAGGACATTTCTGCGACCAAACCGACTGAGGTGGCGCCGTGGTTTGCACAATGGGCTACCATTCGGGTGGACACGGCTTAAATCCGCGCCCGGTCATCCATGTTTAGGTTTTCCGTAATTTACTCAAATGGCTGCAGCGAAGTGCCGGGATGGTTCCTTTGAAAGGGTGCTGCTTATTTCCTTAAAAAAAAGAATGGTTGAAATGCCTCTGAGCACTATGGGACTTAACATTTGTGGTCATCAGTTCCGTAGAACTTATAACTACTTAAACCTAAGTAAACTAAGGACATCACACAGATCCATGCCCGAGGCAGGATTCGAACCTGCGACGGTAGCGGTCACGGGGTTCCAGACTGAAGCGCCTAGAACCGTACGGCCACACCGGCCGGCGCTCATTTCCTTCCCCATTCTTGATACAATCAGGACGTGTTCCCGGTCTCTAACGACCGCGATTCGAAGAGACGTTAAGCCCTAAAGTTCCTTCTTTCCTTCTACATCCCGTCCATGATTATTGCTACTGTTACGAGTTGCTTTGTGACCGCCGACGTAACCAGGTGGTAGGGAAGTCTACGGAGTAAGCGTTCATACTATCGGAACATGATTTATGTCAAAATACGTTGCCTCCCGTGCTTGTGATTTTCCTGTAACTTACTGCCTTTTCGTACTTTGACGTACTTTAGTTTGCATCCGTAGCTCACTCAGTAGATGTTACTCCTACAGGGGACTTCAAATGATTTCATATTATTAGATTTCCTCACAAGCGATTTCCAGTGAAATTGACTATTATTCCAGTTGTGTGACTGGATTCGTGATTTACTGTCATAAGGGCCACAGCTCGTAATAACTAGCGGAAGCCATCGAGTTACACAGAAGTAATATCTGGCTTTCCCCAAGAAACTGTTCTAGCCCCTCTACTGTTTCTGATCTATGTAAAAGATTTACGAAACAATCTGAGATGATGCTGTCATTTACCGTAATGTAAAGTCATCAGATGGTCAAAAAGAATTTCAAAATGGTTTACATAAGGTATCTGTATGTTGCAAAAAGTGGCAACTGACTCTGAATCACGAAAAGTGTGAAATCATCCACTTGAACACTAAAAAGGCTACGCTCAGTTTCAGTTACACGATAAATCACACATATCTAAAGGCTGTAAACTCAACTAAATACTTGGGGATTACATATGCGAATAACTTAAACTGTAACGATCACATAAATAATGTTGTCGGAAAAGCAAACCAAGGATCACGCATAGAAAGTGTAACAGGTCTGCTAAGCAGATTTCTTACACTATGCTTATCCGCCCTTTTCTCGAATACTGTTGTGTGCTGTAGGACCCACACCAGATACGATTGACGGAGGACATCGAAAAATCTCAAAGAAGGACAGCACGTTTTGTATTATAGCGAAATAAGGGAGAGAGTGCAACGGATTTGATACACGAATTGGAGAGGCAGTCATTAAAACAAAGAGGCTTTTCACTGTGGCAGGAACTTCTCAAGAAATTTAAGTCACCAACTTCTTCCTAGAGTGTGAAAATATTTTGTTGGTGCCCACCTGCACAGGGATAAATGATCACCATAATGAAATAAGAGGAATCAGAGCTTGCACTGAAAGATTTAAGTGTTCGCTTTCCCGCGCGCTGTCAGAGTGTGAGACGGTAGAGATGGAGCTTGTATGTGGTTCAATGAGCCCGCCGCCAGGCACTTTACTGTGAATTGCAGAGTATTCATGTAGATGTAGATGTAGATATTGATTTAACCATAGTCGTTACGCCGTGGTATGTCTCTTACGCTCAACCTTGCCTTCTTAAGACAACTGTGTAATGAAACTAAAAGATTCTTTAGGATTATAAACTTTGATTGGATAAACTTCTTTTGTAACATAACTTTGGGTTCAATAATTGTTTGTTAGCAGTTATCTGACTTGATGTGTACAGCCATGAACATGTAGTCGTCACCCGAAAGACGAAATCCGAGAAGGGTTTTAGCAGGTAGTCTCCAATGCCCAAAATTTGTCACAGTCCCGGGCTACTTACAACGCACCTAACATAGAGTGTTTGCGTTACTGCGCTGCAGATTAGACCTGGTTCGACGGAATGTGAGTGACGTATCCACATGCTGAGGAGTGACAAAGATACTTTGAGAGACTAACTGTCTATTAACAAAACCAAAACTCAGTTACAATGCCCTTAGATGAATATTCAGAAAACTACACTCCTGGAAATGGAAATAAGAACACATTGACACCGGTGTGTCAGACCCACTATACTTGCTCCGGACACTGCGAGAGGGCTGTACAAGCAATGATCACACGCACGGCACAGCGGACACACCAGGAACCGCGGTGTTGGCCGTCGAATGGCGCTAGCTGCGCAGCATTTGTGCACCGCCGCCGTCAGTGTCAGCCAGTTTGCCGTGGCATACGGAGCTCCATCGCAGTCTTTAACACTGGTAGCATGCCGCGACAGCGTGGACGTGAACCGTATGTGCAGTTGACGGACTTTGAGCGAGGGCGTATAGTGGGCATGCGGGAGGCCGGGTGGACGTACCGCCGAATTGCTCAACACGTGGGGCGTGAGGTCTCCACAGTACATCGATGTTGTCGCCAGTGGTCGGCGGAAGGTGCACGTGCCCGTCGACCTGGGACCGGACCGCAGCGACGCACGGATGCACGCCAAGACCGTAGGATCCTACGCAGTGCCGTAGGGGACCGCACCGACACTTTCCAGCAAATTAGGGACACTGTTGCTCCTGGGGTATCGGCGAGGACCATTCGCAACCGTCTCCATGAAGCTGGGCTACGGTCCCGCACACCGTTAGGCCGTCTTCCGCTCACGCCCCAACATCGTGCAGCTCGCCTCCAGTGGTGTCGCGACAGGCGTGAATGGAGGGACGAATGGAGACGTGTCGTCTTCAGCGATGAGAGTCGCTTCTGCCTTGGTGCCAATGATGGTCGTATGCGTGTTTGGCGCCGTGCAGGTGAGCGCCACAATCAGGACTGCATACGACCGAGGCACACAGGGCCAACACCCGGCATCATGGTGTGGGGAGCGATCTCCTACACTGGCCGTACACCACTGGTGATCGTCGAGGGGACACTGAATAGTGCACGGTACATCCAAACCGTCATCGAACCCATCGTTCTACCATTCCTAGACCGGCAAGGGAACTTGCTGTTCCAACAGGACAATGCACGTCCGCATGTATCCCGTGCCACCCAACGTGCTCTAGAAGGTGTAAGTCAACTACCCTGGCCAGCAAGATATCCGGATCTGTCCCCCATTGAGCATGTTTGGGACTGGATGAAGCGTCGTCTCACGCGGTCTGCACGTCCAGCACGAACGCTGGTCCAACTGAGGTGCCAGGTGGAAATGGCATGGCAAGCCGTTCCACAGGACTACATCCAGCATCTCTACGATCGTCTCCATGGGAGAATAGCAGCCTGCGTTGCTGCGAAAGGTGGATATACACTGTACTAGTGCCGACATTGTGCATGCTCTGTTGCCTGTGTCTATGTGCCTGTGGTTCTGTCAGTGTGATCATGTGATGTATCTGACCCCAGGAATGTGTCAATAAAGTTTCCCCTTCCTGGGACAATGAATTCACGGTGTTCTTATTTCAATTTCCAGGAGTGTATATACAACACTAATGTCTCTCCGTTGACGTTGTCCTTGATGTTCCTACAGGATGAACCCTAGAGTCATTACAAGGGGCAGCGTGAAAATCTGGGACGGTAGCGTGTCGGTGCTGCCGGGATGTGACGGTTGACACGCTGCTGGCTCAAACCAGGACGAACCCGGGCGATTCTAGGTACGTGGAGCACTGAGCTGAAACTGTTGGTACTGCCAACTGGCAGCGATGGAAATGAACTGCTGTTGCTGCCGGACGGTACTACTGGTACTGCCAACCTGAGGCGTAAGGCGTAACTCGCTTCGCACTGTCCGGTCGCGTCCTAAATAGTCTGGTGCGGATGGATATCCGCATGGCGTTGCGATGGCACGTGACCTGGCGCATTAAAATACTGCCCTACCGCCAGCGCAGGGCACGCTGCCTGCTGTCGAGGTTCGCGTCACCAGATTCTGTGGATGTGACGTGTAAATTGGTGCTAAACAGCCCTGGCCATACAAGGAAAATAATGTATCTCGATGTGTATGAAGGCGAGGCGGATGCCCGCGCCGCCTGGCTGGCACGCGGAGGAAACGACTACTAGGCGGATACAACAGTAACGATAATTTTTCTTGTCTGTCGAGCGAGCCAGTTGCAACCTTAAGGTGACTGAATTAAGTTACTAATCAAAAACATTACGTTAGAAACTGCTATATTTTAATACTGTCACCTTTTGAGGCCGTGACATATGGCCAGTAGATCATGCATTAGAGAGGGCCAGGTTGCGTATTACTACCCCCCACCTTATATATATATATATATATATATATATATATAATATATATATATATATATATATATATAGTGTTTCCCTGACGTTATTTAATGTGAATTTTCGAATGTTTTTTTTAAACTGAGACTGTTGTATTTGTGTCGTATTCTTTTTTTAAATCTGGGCTTCGTCTTCGCTTACAAGAACTAATTACCAATGTGAAATGTTATTTTGTTTTCTTTGATACAAGAAATGCTATAGTCAGTAATATCCTGCATTTTTGTAGACCAGAAATATATTATGACGTAATTGGTTTTGTACTGATCATTTTAATTTCGACTTCACGTGGTAGCACTGGGACAGATATGTAATAGGATGAGAAAATGTACATTGCCACAGTATAACTGCCTGAAGTACGTGTTCTTTGTGTCATAATCGAGTCAGTATCATTAATTCTGTTCAAATATGCAGAGGATTGGAAAACAGTAGGCTGGTTGGTACTTTATTTTAGAATATAAGCTTATTTCGGCTGTATTACGTTCATCGATACATGTCCTGACAGTGTAGATGGATATACCTAAACTTTGAGTAAACGATTGCTGCTGTCTGTAGTTGTTTGATGTAATAGTTTTTCAGCAAAATTTTAAAGTTGTTCGATAATTTGCTGTTCCACATATAATACGTTTTTTATTGTCTGACAATTGAAGAAATTCATGTCTGACAGCTAGTTGTTTACTCATAGATGATGAACGCAAAAGGCCGAAGTAAGATTGTATGCTAAAATAAAGTAACAAGCCGCATACTCTCTTCCAGGCCTCTGTAAAATGTCCTATTGTGACATAATATATGCTACAGGTCCCATAATAAAGAAACGTTGTTCAAAAACTTTTTGCTAGCCTAATTTTAATTATCAAGCGTTTACCAGAAATTCTGTATTTCGTAAAGTCGTTTTGCTAATGACTAGTATGTTCATATACTTAGTGTGCCCCGGAAGATATATGACAACAGAGAATTACGTCGTTTACCAAGTCCCAAAACGCAGGCAGTTACTTGCTACATCTTCGTTCCATTACGCTGTGCAGTAAGAGATAAACGCATGAGTATTACTTAAGCAATAGAGGAACAGTCGAAGGGAAAAAGTATGCAACCAGTGTGCTCTCTCTGATGGCGGGAAAAGCGTTAGAAGAACAAACCTGGGAACGGATGTGAGTGTATTTTAAAATTTCACAGCAGAGCGCTCGTACTGGTCGTCGTAAAAGCTGCACTAAATAATTTCCTCCTCTGCTGCCCCGCTTTTGTTCCGGCTGGGGAAGAAGTAGCTGCAGGTGTTTCAGTTAAGCAAAAAAGAACGTTTATTCCCCATGATTATAGAACGAAATCAACAGATGTATCTGGTACACATTAATGTTGATTAGATGATGAGGAATAAAGACATAAGTATAATATTCGGTCTGTAGATATGAGTGATCCAGTGGGAGAAGGACTCCTCTCTGTGGGAGCTACTTTTGAGTGATAAGAAGGTCGACAACAACCCACTTTTTAACATACCAACAGGCTTTAGGAGTATCGCGCTCGCACAAAATTATGAATCTCAAGAACCATATTACCACCATATCCTCAAGAGGCTATGTGGGTAATTTTTCAAATTATTTGTCGTTTACTGTGAACTTCCAAATTTTTCTAGTAGAAATGGACAAAAATCAACTCAGTCGACAGTTAGTTATTGACTGCAAATTCTTTATTATGTGTTCAGTTCCTTAATTTTATTACAAAACAAACACACATGGATAAAGAAGAATGACAAGCAACAAAATTTCAGCTATCGTATAAACCAGTTTCTACGTCCATCTTGAAATCAACGTCCTTAATGTCAGATTAGAAGCGTCTGCGGTCTCTACTTTGTGATGCTATTAGAACATCTGATATGCTAGTAGAACATCTGCTATGCAGCACGAGTAAATTGTATGAGGACGGTCATGTTATCGTATTACATTTCAATATGCTGCAGTGAGGGTATTACGTTGCAAAGATTACATGAAGAAGCTACTGCATGTTGATTTTCATTTTAATTGACTATTTTTTATTGATCGACTATGATAAACACAAGAAATTGGATACACAGCAAACGGGAGTTTGTAAAATCAATGTGCTGACACACTTAGTTTCACCAACAGTTCATGAAGATCACCAAAATGTTTAAAATTCGCATTTATAATTTCACTGATCTTGCACGAAGTCTTTTCCGGTATTGTTTATGTTCTCACTCGAATGTCCTCGGGTTTAAAATGCATGTGTTCTCTTTTCATTATGATAAAATCTAGATTACACGATGGGATGAATGCACTGGCGTAGTAATATTTGGCTTCATTTCCTCAAATAATCGGCAAACAGAAACAAACAACCGTAAACACAAATCTACGAAATTCTAATTTCAGCCGACATACAAAAATATGTTAACTATTTATTTTTTTGTTGCCGCCACGTGAACTAACGTTATTGCTGTCAGAAGATAGCTTCCTTCCAGTAAAAAAATACCGGAGCATGAAATAAATTCCATTCTGCCACTGCACAATACTTTATTCTTCACTTTGATACTTTCATGAGGTTACTGTCTCCCTTTTTCTTTTTACCACTATCAGTATTACCATTTTAGATATAATACGTAATGAATCATCAATGTATATATGAACACTGAAGAGCCAAAGAAACTGGTACACCTGCCTAATATCATGTAGGGCCCCTGCGAGCACGCAGATGTACCGCATCACGACGTGGCAAGGACTCGCATAATGTCTGAAGTAATGCTGGAGGGAAATGACATCATGAATCCTGCAGGACTGTCCATGAATCCGTGAGATTACGAGGGGGTGGACATCTCTTCTGAACAGCACGTTGCAAGGCATCTCAGATATGCTCCATGATGTTCATGTCCGAGGAGTGTGGTGGCTATCGAAAGTGTTTAAACTCAGAAGAGTCTTACTGAAGTCACTCCGTAGCAATTCTGAACGTGTAGGGTGTCGCATTGTCCCGCTGGAATTTCCCTAGTCCGTCGGAATGCACAACAGACATGAATGGATGCAAGTGATCAGACAGGATGCTTACGTACGTGTCACCTGCCAGAGTCGTATCTAGAAGTATCAGGGGTCCCATATCACTCCTACTGCACGCGCCCCACGCTATTATAGAGCCTCCACCAGTTTGAACAGTCCCCTGCTGACATGCAGGGTCCATGGATTCATGAGGGTGTCTCCATACCCATCCGCTCCATACAATTTGAAACGAGACACGTCCGACCAGATAACATGTTTCCAGTCATCAACAGTCCAATGGCGGTGTTGACCGGCCCAGGGGAGGCTAAAACTTTGTGTCGTGCAGTCATCAAGGGTGCACGAGTGGCCTTTGTCTCCGAAAGCCCATATGGATGATTTTTCGTTGAATTGTTCGCACGCTGACACTTGTTGATGGCCCAGCACTGAAATCTGCACTACGGTCGCATGTTCCAATCCTGCCTCTGGCATTGATGTGTGTGATGTCCTTAGGTTAGTTAGGTTTAAGTAGTTCTAAGTTTTAAGGGACTGATGACCTCAGAAGTTAAGTCCCATAGTGCTCAGAGCCATTTGAACCATTTGAACCAGAGGCTGTTGTTGATTTGGGAAAGCGCTAGACTTCATTCACGTCGAACGATTATCTTCAGTTGTTGTTGGTCCCGTTCTTGCAGGATCTTTTTCCGAGCGCAGAAATGTCGAAGATTTGACGATTTATCGATTTCCTGATATTCACGGTACATTCGTCAAATGGTCGTACGGGTAAATCCTCACTTCATCACTACCTCGGAGATGCAGCGTAACATCGCTCGTGCGCCGACTATAACGCCCCGTTTAAATTCACTTAGATCTTGGTAACCTGCCATTGTAGCAGCAGTAGCCGACCTAACAACTGCGGCAGACACTTGTTGTCTTATGTAGGCGTTGCCAACTGCAGCGTCATATTCTGTCTATTTATATATCTAAGAATTCGATCTTTGCTCTGATCTGCTATTTATATCCTCCTTGCTTCGTCCGTCATGTGGTATTATGCTACCCAGATAGCAAAATAATTCCTTAACTTGATCTAGTTTTTCTTCCCCAGTTTTGATGTTCATCGCTAATCATATTTCTGCTATTCCTCATTACTTTTGGCATTCTTCGGTTTCTCATTCCATATTTTTTACTCGTTAGCCTGCTATTCCATTCTACAGGTCCTGTAAATCTTCTTCCCTTTCAATGAGGATAGAAATTTACTCAGCAAATATAATCATTGATATCCTTTCACCCTGAATTATAATCCCACTCTTGAACTTTTCTTTTACTTCCATGACTGGTTCTTCGATGTATAGCTCGAACAGCAAGGGTGAATCCGAGTACTTCGTTTTTGGTTTTTTCCTCCCCTTTCTTTTGCACTGCACCTTCTACGGGGTTAGTCACTAACTATTGCCACCAAGAATAACTCCGAAAGTGTGTTAGGAGCTGAAAAGTTTTTGGGACAAAAGTTGCATTGGACAATTGTGGCCATAATATGACGTTGGTGTTTTGTTCCTAGGTGAGGTCACTTGAGAGATATGAAGGTCAACTTTTTTTTTAATGGGATGCTATACTTTGGCACATATTTTCTGATAGCTGCTATCGGGATGAACCCAATGCTGTATAAGAGTAATGTCGTTCAATGTCAACGAATGTCACAAAGGTAGCAGGAACGTCCATTTACAGAAGGTGTTCGAAGTGATGACCATTGATTCCAATGCAGTTCTGCAATCTTCTTATCATGGATTGAGTGGTATTCCGTATCACATCGGGGGAAAATGGCGGGAGAGACCGCGTATGGATACATTTTAAGAAAAGACCGGGAAAGACCGCGCATTGATACATTTTGTAATGGTAGCAGGGATTGTCTGCACCAGAAAGCATTGTTGGCTGGGGAGACCGCACTTTAGTGTTCGTAGGAAGTCAGTAGTAACCGAGAAGTGAAGCGAGTCGATAGCAGGTCTGAAGCGAGAGGTTGAGAGGAGCGGTGTGCCTTCCAGCCACCAGCTATGATTTACAAGAGATTATAAACGGATGTACAGAGACATCAGCTAACTATTATCATAAGAGGAACTAACATTATTGAGTTAGTTTTTGAGAACTCAAAGACTACAGAAGGCATGTTTTCGCAGCATTCAGAATATAATTAATTTTTGCCGGCAATATTGCATTACTGATTATAATCCACCCCAAAAACCATCAACGTAAAACTTTGCAAAGATTTACTGTTGTCAAGAAAAAGTTTAACTATGAATCAGTCGAATTAATTAAAGAATGTCAGCTTTGCTATTAAAGAATAACGTCAGCTTTGGTAATAAATACAGCCACTTATTATGACAGCCCACCAGCAGCTAATAGAGTATAGTAAAACAGAGTAAGTATATTCAAGTTGCAGTTCGATGTAGCATTCAGATGGTGAAAAAGGTAAGGAACAGTTTTGGGTTATTGCAGGTAACGACTGAGGGCCATGACGACGACACATTTTATGTTTCGTCGAAATAATCATAAAATCACTTTTAATAAGCAGCAATTAAATTCGTATGCCAAGATTGAGAACGAGATTTAATTTCAAAGTTAAGATTTCATTTGCTATTATTAAGCAAGAGATAGAAAACCTAAGGGAAGGTTCCATAAGTTATTGTAGAAGGAAATGTTGCGTAACAAAAGAGATATAAAGGAGACCGGAAGGTTTCATTATAAACAACGATTTTTACGAATCCCGACAAGAAAAAATCCAGAGGCGTCAAGTCTGGTGAAATAGCCGGCCACGACACATCTCCTCCATGTCCAATCCAACGATTAGGGAATTTATAGCTATCAGCGAAAAATGTGCCGGACCCCCATCGTGTTGATACTACATGCTGTTCCTTGTTCCTAAAGGTATTTCTTCCAATAAC
Organism: Schistocerca nitens; assembly: GCF_023898315.1. NCBI lineage: Eukaryota > Metazoa > Arthropoda > Insecta > Orthoptera > Acrididae > Schistocerca > Schistocerca nitens. The sequence goes on from NC_064617.1 coordinate 846,462,392, forward strand.
AGACCTAATGTTTCTTGCAGGAATGTGGTGTACTTCCTACCATAAAGATTTCCTTCGATGAAATAGGAGCCTCTAATTCTGTCCTCCAGGATCCCACACCAGACATTCATCGGTCACGGTTTTTGGTGTGCAACTTACTGCAGTCAACACGGATTTTCAGTTGCACGATAATGCATATTATGCAAATCAACAATTCCATTAATGTGTCATCCCTCTTAATCTGAAGTTGAGCCCATCGGCAGAATTCAATTCGACGCATACAGTCCGATCCCAATTATTTCTTTGTGGATACTGATATGGTAAGGATGATATTTATGGCGATGCAGAACACGAATAACGCTACTTTGGCTCATACCAGATATCCTTTCTCAAATGTTCAAATGTGTCTGAATTCCTAAGGGACCAAACTGCTGAAGTCATCAGTCCATAGACTTACACACTACTTAAAGTAACTGATGCTAAGAACAACACACCCACCCATGCCCGAGGGAGGACTCGAACATCCAGCAGGAGGGGCCGCGCAATCCGTGTCATGGCAACTCAAACCACGCTGCCGCTCTGCGAGGCGATTCCCTTGCGATTTGAAGCGGACTACCACAAGGATCACGAACCAGAGTGGCAAGAGTACCAATTTCCATTTCCTCGTTAGTAACTTTCCTTTGCCAGATTTGTTTCCCATGCGGTTCAAATGGTTCAAATGGCTCTGAGCACTATGGGACTCAACTTCTGAGGTCATTAGTCCCATAGAACTTAGAACTAGTTAAACCTAACTATCCTAAGGACATCACAAACATCCATGCCCGAAGCAGGATTCGAACCTGCGACCGTAGCGGTCTTGCGATTCCAGACTGCAGCGCCTTTAACCGCACGGCCACTTCGGCCGTCCCATACGGTAATGATCCTGTTGTTCTCAATTTATCATACACATATGTATTTAAATACACGATGTGTAGGGTGAGTACATTGAGGACATTTTTCAGCATATAAATCTCTAGCTCTCTCTGAATTTCGTTGGCATTCTCCGTAAATGGAAAGCATATCGACTTGTTCTTCGAAGGAATACATTATTCACATTCACTTGATTCGACGGTACTAGTCTTGCTGTTCCTGTTAATGTTGTATTGTGAAACCGTCGAATGGTATTTACGTGTCAATGTCACGTTGTATGGATACGCCGTAATTGGCGAATATTTACTGTTTGCACGATATACGAGAGAGAATTATCAGAGCATGTGCTTCGATAAGCGCCTAAGTGTTACGGAATACCACTCAGTCCACGATAAGAAGATAGCAGCACTGCATTTATGCCAATGTTCGCTTCGAACGCCTTCTGTAAATGGACGTTCGTGCCACGTTTTTGACCTTGCTTGACCTGCAAAGACCTTACTGTTACACGTCATAGGTCCACTGTTTCCGATGTGATAGTGAAGAGGAAACGTGAACGGACACGTACAGCACAAAAGCGTACAGGCCGACATCGTCTGTTGACTGACAGAGACTGCCGACAGTTGAAGAGAGTCGTAATCTGCAATAGGCAGGGGTCGGACAGTCAGTGATGCCACACAGGAGGCACAACTACATATTATAAATGAAGATGGACGTACACTCACTCACCGGGGAGCAGACGGATCCAGTAGCAAAATTTACATTACTTTAATCGACAGAGTACTAAGAAGGGTAAAAAGATATACTATGCACGACTCTCTGACCACGAGTGATCACAACGTGATAGAAATTAAACTCACATCAATAACCATATCTCTGACGCGACCCCACCTAGCAACAAGAAACCAACGTCATATTATGGCAGCCAATGTCTCATGCAACATTTGTCCCACTAGTTTTTCAGCTACTATCATACTTTCGGATTTACTCTAGGTGGCAATAATTAGTGACCGTGTATATTATCTTTCTTTCCCAATAGCTCACTCGTTTTCTTCACAGAATTTCGAACATCTTCCACCAATTTATATGGTAGAACGCTTTTTCCAGGTCAACAGATGCTATGAACGTGTCTTGATTTTTCTTAAATCTTGCTGCCATTATCAATCGAAACGTCATAACTGGTGCCCTTAGCTTTCCTAAATCCAAATTGGTCGCCGTCTAACAGACCCTCAATTTTCTTTTCCACTCTTCTGTGTGCTATTCCTCTCAGGAACTTGGGGTGCATGAGCTCTTAAGTTGAGTTTGCGTAGGTTCTTACAGTTACCTTGGGCACTCTATCTTCCAACGTGGTCAGGTGTTTGGGTGTTACTTGTGTTATACGTCTGTACACGAGATTTTCACACGCCTAAACATCCATAGGTCCACTGTTTCCGATGTGATAGTGAAGAGGAAACGTGAACGGACACGTACAGCACAAAAGCGTACAGGCCGACATCGTCTGTTGACTGACAGAGACTGCCGACAGTTGAAGAGAGTCGTAATCTGCAACAGGCAGACATCTGTCCTGATCATCACACAGGAATTCCAAACTGCATCAGGATCCACTACAAGTACTATGACTTTTAGGCGAGAGGTGAGAAAACTTGGATTTCATAGTCGAACGGCTGCTCACAGGCTACACATCACGCCGGTAAATGCCAAACGACGACTCGCTTGATGTAAGCAGAGAAAACATTGGACGACTGAACAGTGGAAAAACGTTGTGTGGAGTGGCTAATCACGGTACACAATGTGGCGATCCGATGGCAGGGTGTGGGTATGGTGAATGCCGGGTGAACATCGTTTGTGGGCGTGTATAGTGCTTACAGTAAAATTCGGAGACGGTGGTGTTATGGGGTGATAGTGTTTTCCATGGAGGGGGCTTGCACCACTTGTTGTTTTGCATGGCACTATCACAGCACAGGCCTACATTGATGATTAAGCACCTTCTTGCTTCCCACTGTTGAAGAGCAATTCGGGGATGGCGACTGCATCTTTGAAGATGGTCAAGAACCTGTTCATAATGCATGGCCTGTGGTGGAGTGGTTACACGACAGTAACATCCCTGTAATGGACTGGCCTGCACAGAGTCATGACCTGAATCCTAAAGAACACCTTTGGGATGTTTTGGAACGCCGACTTCGTGTCAGGCCTCACCGACCGACATCGATAACTCTACTCAGTACAGCACTCCGTGAAGAATGGGCTGCCATTTACCAAGAAGCCTTCCAGCACCTGACTGAACGTATGCCATCGTGAGTGGAACCTGTCATCAAGGCTGAGGGTGGCCCAACACCGTATTGAATGCCAGCATTACCGATGGAGGGCGCTACGAACTTGAAAGTCATTTTCAGCCAGGTATCCGGATACTTCTGATCACATAGGGATGCTGTCACAATAGATGACAGTCAGAATTACAAGGCAGCATTAATGATTCTTAACAGAACACTAAACACTATAAAGATCTCGCAGATGTGCAATTGCCACCTGGCCACGGCAGAAATAACTAAGGGTTGAGGTACAAGGGTGGTCGCATCACTGTACGCACAGTATAGCAAATAATATAGAACCATATCTAGAAATGATAAAAGACATAGCGCAATACTGTAGACATAAGAACCTAATTATATGTGCAGAAATTAACGCCAAATCCACACTATGGCACTCCGACAAAACAGACGACAGGGGTCGGACAGTCAGTGATGCCACACAGGAGGCACAACTACATATTATAAATGAAGATGGACGTACACTCACTCACCGGAGAGCAGACGGATCCAGTAGCAAAATTTACATTACTTTAATCGACAGAGTACTAAGAAGGGTAAAAAGATATACTATGCACGACTCTCTGACCACGAGTGATCACAACGTGATAGAAATTAAACTCACATCAAACAGTAACCACACCATGCACAACACAAAAAAAAAATGGCTGTGAGCACTATGCTACTTAACTTCTGAGGTCATCAGTCGCCTAGAACTTACAACTAATTAAACCTAACTAACCTAAGGACATCACACACATCCATGCCCGAGGCAGGATTCGAACCTGCGACCGTAGAGGTCGCTCGGCTCCAGACTGTAGCGCCTAGAACCGCACGGCCACTCCGGCCGGCACTGCACAACACATTTCAATTTTAAAAGGGCAAACTGGAATAGACTAGAACACATTGCACAAGACGAAAACATACAGAACATATAGGGAAGTGTGGATTACAGGGCCCACAGATTAACTGAAATAATACAGAAAGCTCAAGAAACAGCAGTACCAAAGATCACAAACAGCAGACAACGGGAAACACAATGGTTAGTCCGACAAACTAACCAGACTTAAACGTGAAATGACAAGAAAACGAAAACGGTATCAGATGACCTGGATACAAAGAAATAAACTAATAAGACCGGCTGCGTATAGGGAAGCCAAAGACCTTTTCAAAAAGACCATGTTACAAACCGGAAAATAACACTGGGAAAGCTAAGTGGCCACCCACACACAACAAAACAGCTGGGGGGGGGGGGGGGAACAATACAAGATACTGACAGACAAAACCATGACCAGATTGGTACAAGGCACGCTACGGCGTGATGGCAGTACGATGACAACGGGTTGGAGAAACACAGCGCAACATCTGCTGAACGAACTCCTCGCGGAGGATGTCATCGACACAGACACACCGGAACAGACTGCGCTAAGGAATGAATTACACGCAGCGTACATTACAAATAGTGTCATCTGTCCCTTTGCGCACGAGGAAATTGCGGTAGCGATAAGAGAACTAAAAAACAAGAAAGCACCAGGACCGGATAGGATCCATGCAGAAGTGCTTAAGAGGCTAGCAACACAGATCATCCCATACTGAACAGAATTACTAAACGACGCCTTACGGCCTGGCCGAGTGCCGACAATCTGGAAAAGCTCAAATGCAGTTATCATACGAAAGCCAGATCCCAAATCATATAGACCCTTATGTCTAATAAACACCATGGCAAAAATCCAAGAGAGGCTACTGTGTGACCGTTTGCAGGCCCACGTACTTGGACTCAGCCCACCCCAATTTGGATTCAGAAAAGGAAAAAGCATTGATGACGAAATTAACAGAGCTCTCGAAATTACACAAAATACCGACGACACATACTCCTTGGCAGTTATGATTGACATCGCAGGGGCATTTGATAACCTGGGGTAGCCAGCACTGTTTCTGACGTTTCGCCAGGCTGAAGTACTGGCAGCCGTACGCAGTAGTCTACTAGACTACTCAGGGATAGAGTAGTGGAATGGATTGCCGCCAACCGGAAGGTAATAAGGAAAATTACCAAGGGTTGTCCCCAGGGTTCGATCTGTGGTACCATCTTCTGGGGCATAACTAGGGAGTGCAGCTGCTGGATGGGGATAATAGGACAGCTGGAGTTGTCACATATTCTGATGACCTACTTGTGGTCATTACAGAAAATACAAGAGCCCAGTTAGGGGGGAAGGCAAGTGGTACACTGCAAACAATAACACAGTGATACGCCACAAATAAGCTCAAGACAGCGGATAGCAAATCTACATACACACTTTTGAAAGGCCAACTAAGACGTAACCCATCAGTAAAAATTGGGGACTGCAACATAAAAAGATCTAAAATCACCGGCCACTTAGGCGCACACATAGATGAAAAACTGAACTTCCATGAACATATCAGAATCGTAACAGACAAAGCAGAAAAAATACTACACAAACTGGCAGGGATAAATTCAGGACAATAAAGACTCCCTCTGTCAGTCACACGAACCCATCACAGCGCACCCTTCGAAGCAGTACTAAGCTTTGCGGCCAATACATGGGCGCATAGGCACAACCTCGTCACAAACAGAACAGCCGTTAGGCGTGGACAGAGAAGCGTCCTATTGAGACCATCTGGAGCTCTTGGCACGACATCAGTCGAAGCACTGTGCGTTGTGCTCGGAATCTTCCCGATAGATATTACAATCAGGTATCGGGGCTCTCTGTTCTGGTTAAAGATGGGTAGACTAGACTGGGTTAATATAATTACTGGCTCACCGCTGAATAACAAGCGGGACCTCAGAAAATGGAAAACTGTCACATGGCAGTAAGAATGGGGCACAAGAGTGTGTGACGGAGGGACACACATTTCTTCCGGATACAACGGAAAGATTAAGAATGAAACATGCCGACCCTATCCGCGGCATGGTGCATTTCTTTACTGGGCATGGAGCTTATCCCACGCACTTGAACCACGTGAGTCTGAGAGACACATCCAGATGTACATGCAGAAGCATGGGAGCCCCCAAACACACAGTTCTATTCTGCAGGAAATGCAGACAACACAGGAACACACTTGGGATACAACAGATACAAACTGTACGACACATATACAACGCAATCAGAACACCAGAACTATGGAACGAACTGAACGTACTAACAGAAAAAAATGTCAGACGAATGCCATAAAAAATACAGACGTGAGAGGCTCTACAGACGACAAACCTAATGCAGTACTTAGACAGACACCATAGTATGGAGGATAAGGACTAAGACAGAACAAAAAACCCGAGAAAAACATCCTTAACGTAGAATTAGCGTCCTAGATCTAACACAATTATTGCCATAATAACGGATAATACTACACTAGATCCAAATCTGTACATAGACGTAAACAGTGTAGGTGCACTGTCGCAGTTTCCATAGGCAAACACAGCACTTTAAACCTGTAAACAGCGTAATTAGTTTAGAAGTAGTTCTAGTATGGCATAGATCTTCCTAGTTCAAGGCCTGAATTTAAAAGGTATTGGAGCCTGAGGATCAACGGCTTCACGATCAGTTCCAAGGCTTTCATCCTCAGTACCCCACGATGAGAGGGACTTCAAACTTCTGCCTTTCCTATCTTCTTTTCTTCGTTCACAACTATTTATTTGTATTTCTTTTTCAATTTTCAAAAAACATTGTTAAATTTTTGTTACATGATTTTTGGATATGCTGACAAAGAAAGTAAACAAATAAAAACAATGAAAACAAAAGAAAAATGAAAACAAAATCAAAATCAAAATAAGATCAACCAAGACTCGCCTGCACATGGCGGGACATGGCCATCGGTGCGACCGGATGCGAGAACTAGTGTTGAGGTTACTCGCCACATCAGGGCCCGTACACGTGTCGCAGCGGCTAAGTGGTCAATAAAGACTCACCGCAAGCAATTAGGTGGTGGGTAGTGAAATAGGCCAGAAAGTGAAAAAATAATCACATAGTGTATGTCTGCAGACTGACAAATTCTACACGCCAACCTGAATGGTCGCGTGGTTGTCACTTCCCCCAATGATTATAGAAACTCCGAAGTTCCGGTCATTCTGATTTAGGTTTTCCATAACTTCCCTGAATCACTTCAGGCAAATGCCGGGATGGTTCCTTTGAAACGACGTGGCCGACATCCTCCCCCATCTTTCCCATATCCGGTGGGAGCAATGACCTCGCTGTTTCGACCCCTCCCCCAAATCAACAAAGCAACCAACCAAACTCCGAAGGAATGTGGTCTATCCATTCTGCCTTTTGATCGTAAGTCTTTCAAAGTTCTATAAAAGTGTGATTCTAATACTGGAGCCCCTATTCCTCCCACATCGACCACAATATCTACTTCAATCACCCCATCGGACTAGTTCTTCCCCACGAAGGAGCCTTCAGTGTACTCTTTACACCCATCCGCTCTCTGTTCTATGTTTAACAGCGGAATTCCCATTGCACTCTCAATGTTAATCTCCTAGTATTGTATTGCATGTTTTTTATGTTAACCGGGGACCTAGAGACGACGGAGAGGCTCCGTCCCAGACGCAGCCGCAGCGGTCCACAACCCCACGACGACTACCGCAGTCCACTTCACCCCTCCGCCGCCCTACACCGAACCCAGGGATATTGTGCGGTTCTGCCCCCGGGTGATCCCCCCCCCCCACCCCCCAATGAACGTCTCACACCAGATGAGTGTAACCCCTATGTTTGCGTGGTAGAGTAATGGTGGTGTACGCGTACGTGTAGAACTTGTTTGCGCAGCAATCGCCGACATAGTGTAGCTGAGGCGGAATAAGGGGAAGGAGACCGCATTTGCCGAGGCAGATGGAAAACCGCCTAAAAACCATACACAGGCTGGCCGGTTCACCGGACCTCGACATAAATCCGCCGGGAGGATTCGTGCCGGGGACCAGGCACTACTTCCCGCCCGGAAAGCCGTGCGGTAAACCGCACGGCCAACCGGGCGGGCTTAATCTCCTTAATTTTACACGAGGCTATTTTGTCTTTTATGTATTTTGAGTCAGTCTTCCGGAGTCCATTTCTTTTTAGATTTCTTCATATTTTTGCTTCAGTCATTTCGCCTTGGCTTCCTTGCACTTCGTATTTATTCCATCCCTAAGTGACCGATATATCTTTATTTGCCTACTGAGTATGCACTCTAGAAATATCCATATTATAATTAATACCAAAACAGCATAAATTGCCTTTAGTAGCCGCAGCTATACGAATCTATGCTCTGGCTCGTGTTGGACCCTTTCCGCACTCATGTATGGAAACGTCGACGTCAAGTGATACAAACAAACTTCCTCTGCATCCTAGTGGAGAAAGATTTAAACCTGTTATTCGGTAAACTAATCACGGACGGGGCCACTTTACACTCGGTATGCACAGTGACTTTTCGTTCGTCGTCTGGTATGAGCTTCTTTTCCACAGAGACACTTATTTATTTATCTTTTAACGCCATTTCTGGCGACAATTCAGTATTAGGTCCCCATCAACCATGAGGTACCATTTATGAATATATTTACATGTCACGAAGCGGAATATATTACCTAAATAGAAAATATTAATATAAAGTAAGGACACTGCTAATTATTTTGGAGATATGAATAACGGACGTGAAATGATGAGATCATGTCAAAACTTCATAAGACCTTTTTGCAGCCCAGTGTACTGACGTTAAACGTCTATAGAGTCAATATAGTGTGCGAAGAAAAATTTCGGAGCAGGAATAGAAATTAGGGACGAACAAAAATGTCTGCTGATGGCGTAGTCGTCACCTATGTAGGCAAGCTAGAATGACGAAAAAGAAATTAATAATATGGAACATGAAAATGGAAATGAAGTCCCATGCTTCTTTACAGAGCGTAGGGGAACGATGCGGGAGACCCGCACCGCCTTACTAGGCAAGGTCCTAATGGAGGTGGTTTGCCGTTGCCTTCCTCCGACCGTAATGGGGATGAATGATGATGATGAAGACGACACAACAACACCCAGCCATCTCGAGGCAGGAAAAATCCGTGCCCCCGCCGGGAATCGAACCCGGGACCACGTGCTCGGGAAGCGAGAACGCTACCGCGAGACCACGAGGAGCGGACGAATAATATGGATAGGTTGCTTAAGATGACATTTGTGTTGATAATAAACAGAATACATACGAAATTAATGAAGTCATCAGACATGAAAATAAGAACCAAATAAACATAATAATAATAGAAAGGACTATCCTGCAGCGGAAGTAAAATGATCCTATGAACACGAAAATGAGATTATATACTTAAAAAGTGTCTGTGGAGAAATATAATGCTATCAATCTCTGGCCTCGAAGCAAGAGACGGTTTCGTGAACCTTTACAAACAGATAAATTTGAAAGCAAACAACTACCATTTGTGTCTGCATTAATGTTATTGTTGTTGTTGTTTTTGTTGTTGTCTTCAGTCCAAAGATTGGTTTGATGCAGTCCTACACGCTACTCTATCCTGCGCAAGCCTCTTCGTCTCAGAATAATTACTTCATGCTACGTCCTTCTAAACATGCTTACTGTATTCATCTCCAGTATGAAATTGGTGATCCTTCGGTATCTCAGAAAGTGTCCTATCAACCGATCCCTTCTTTTAGTCAAGTTATGCCACAAATGTCATTGCTCCCCAATTCTGGTCACCATTTATTACGTGATCCAACCGTCTGATCTTCACCACTCTTCTGTAGCACATATTTCAAATGCTATTGTCATCTTCTCTGAACGGTATTTATCGTCCACGTTTCACTTCCATACAAGGCTACACTCCAGACAAATACTTCGAGAAAAGACTCCCTAACACAAATATCGACATTGGATGTTAACAAATTTCTCTTCTTAAGAAACGTTTTACTTGCCGTCGCCAGTCTACATTTTTTATCATCCTTACTTTGACCATCAAGAGTTATTTTGCTGCGCAAATAGCAAAACTCAGCTCCTACTTTTAGAGTCTCGTCTCCTAATCTAATTCTCTCAGTATCATCTCATTTAATTCGACTACATTCCATTGCCTTTGTTCTGATTTTGTTAATGTTCATCTTATATCCTGCTGTAAAGACGATGTCCATTCCATTCAACTGCTCCTCTAGGCCTTTTGCTGTGTCTCACACACTTACAATGTCATCGGCAGACCTCAAAGTTTTTTCTTCTCCTCCCCGAAATTTAATTCTTCCTCCTAATTTTTGTTTGGTTTCCTTTACTGCTTCCTCAGTTTTCACATTGAATAAAATTTGGGGTACGCTAGAACAATGTCCCATTTCCTTTTCAACCATTGCCTCCCTTTCATCACCATCGACTCCTATAGCTGCCGTCTGGTTTATGTACGGGTTCTATAGAATCTTTCGCTCCCTGTATTTTGCCTCTGTTACTTTCAGAGTTTAAAAGACTGTATTCAGATCGACACTATCAAAAACTTTCTCCAAATCTACAATAGCTACAAGCGTAAGTTTTGCCATTCGTTAACCTATCTTCCAACAGTAAGTCGTAGAATCAGTACTGCCTCGCATATTGCCAGATATCTCCGGAATCCAAACTGATCTCGTCTCAGATCGACTTTTACCAGATTTTCATTCTTCTGTAAATAATTTTTGTTAGTATTTTGCAATGATGACTTATTAAAACTATAGTTTGGTAATATTCACATTTGTCAACAACTGATTTTACATTTTTGTTTAATTTTGGGGGTACTTCCCCTCCCTCAGGAGGTTCGAGTCCTCCCTCGGGTATGGGTGGGTGTTTGTCCTCAGAGTATGTTAGTTTAAGTAGCGTGTAAGTCTAGGGACCGATGACCTAGGCTGTTTGGCCCCTTAGGAATTCACACACATTTGAACGCTTTTGTGGGTATTTCACCTTTCTGATATATCTTGCTCACTGGGTGGAACAGTTTTGTCATGTCTGGCTCTCCCAAGTCTGTAAGCAGTCTTCTACTCCAAGAGCTATGTTTCGACTTAGACTTTTTAGTGCTCCTCCAAGTTCTTCCCGCAGTATCAAGTCTTCCATGTTTTCTTCTTCTACTTCCTCTTCTCTGTCTACAATAATATCTTCAAGTTTATTCCCTTGGATAGACCTGTATGTATTCCTTCCATCTTTCAGCTATCCCTTCTTTGTTTAGCTCTAGTTCTTTACCTGAGACCTTGGTACACATAGAGCTCATTCTCTTTTCTCCAAAGATCTCTTTAATTTTCCTACAGGAGGAACCTATGATTCCCCCTAATTACATATGTTTGCATTTCCTTTCATTTGCCCTAGCCAATCCTGCTTGGTCATTTTACCTTTCCTCTCACTTTCATTATTCATTATGTGACGTATTTATTCCGCTTCGTCTGCTTTATTTGCTGCACTTCTGTATTTTCTCCTTTCATCAATCCTATGATATTCAAGGTTTTCTAGTAGCCTTTGTGTTTTTACCTGTTTGGTCCTCTGCTGCCTTTTTTTATTTCGTTTCTTAACGGTACTCATTCGTGTTCTGTTGTTTTCCTTTCCCCTGTTCCGGTCAATTGTTGCCCCTCTAAAACTCTCAAGAATCTCTGGTTGTTTTACCTTAACCATGTTCCATCTTCTTAATTCTTACCTCTTTACAATTTCTTCAGTTTTAATCTACAGTCGATAACCAATAAAGGGTCGTCAGAGTCCACATCTGCCCCTGGAAATGTCTTATAGATTAAAATCTGGTTTCGAAATCTCTTGTCTTATCATATGCATTAATATCCATCCAACAGCTAATACGACGTAATACGGTTGTGAATCGCTGTCTTAAGTAATACGAAGAGCTACAGAGAGGTGTCGTAGCGGAAAGACAGTAGACTTGAATTCGAGAGGTCGGTTGCTCCGATCGTCGTCCAGCGATATAGATTAAAGTTTCCCGTCATTTCCCCGAATCGCTGAAGACCAGGATGGTTCGTTTGAAAGTGACACGTTCAATTTCCTTCCGCATCTTTTGCCATTATGAGATTGTGATCTATAGATGTATATGTAAAGCTGCGGTATGGTGTCTGTTCATTCAGCCATATCCAATAAATAAACTCCACACATAAATATATAAGCTTGACGATAATTAAGGTCATTAAAGTGTGGATGCACTCTCTCTCCTGAACTCTTGCGGACACAGCGTCATGTGGCGAGCAATGAATATGGTAGACAGTGGGCAATACGTAAGTATTGTGCGACGAGATGGGAATCTGAGTCGGACTGACAGTATGCTCGGATAACAAAAGTGGTTTAGGGGAGAAGGTTCCTTGAATCTTCGCCACGTTAAATTGGCCGTATGTCATGTACCTTCTACCAGTAAGTATTAACAGTAGAACACTGAAGTTTTTGTCACATACATTTGCACTATTAGCTAAGAATCTGACATTTTTTAAAGAACAGTGTATGAAAAAGTAATTTTGGAAAATGTTTTAATAGTTATCCGTCTACCGAATAAATTTTAAGACGAAAAACGTCGTAGGTTCCTTCACAATATAGCTAGAAAGCTAAAAAAATGTCGCTTCATGCAGATGTTCTAAGGAAATTGACTGTTAGAATTTCATTGCTCTGTGATAAATGGTTTCAGAGAAAAGGTACTTAAAAAGCAGAAGTTACTGGGAACTGAGATTAAAGTTTCCTTGTACTTGCTGAGTCTTAAATCCCCTCCTTATACGCAATCGTCATTTAAATTCACAGCTTCTTTCACTGCGTCTGTCATAAATTATTCTGGCATTGGTCTGTAAGCACCATGCAACAAAGAATTATAGAGGGTGTTTCAAAAAGAATATACGTATTTAGAAAACTTCAGACGCGTATTTACGAACCTCTCAAGTTCAGACTGCTGATGTTCAATATGTCCACCATCGGCGACACGAACAATATCACATTGATACTCAAGTTCCTCCCAACCTTGGGCAAGCATGTCGTTCGTCACAGATGTTATGGCAGTGCAGAGCCGATTCTTCAACTCTTCCAGGTTCTGTGAGAGTGGTGGTACACAAATGTTGTCCTCAACGAAATCCCACAGGAAGAAGTCATAGCGTGTCAAATCTGGTGACGGTCGAGTCTAGCTAGCTAAGACATGCCAAGTCGCAAGCTCCTTGACGACCAATCCAACGTCCGCAGCTCGTGGTTGTGCGGTAGCGTTCTCGCTTCCCACGCACGGGTTCCCGGGTTCGATTCCCGGCGGGGTCAGGGATTTTCTCTGCCTCGCGATGACTGGGTGTTGTGTGATGTCCTTAGGTTAGTTAGGTTTAAGTAGTCCTAAGTTCTAGGGGACTGATGACCATAGATGTTAAGTCCCATAGTGCTCTGAGCCATTTGAACCATTTTAACCAATCCAACGGTTCGGTAGAGTTTCATTCAGATGCTCACGCACTTGGCAACTCCAGTGAGGGGGTGCCCGGTCTTATTGATAAATGTTTGTCTTCGTGCAGCCTCGGAAACAAGTAGTTTTCTAACATAGCGAAATACTGGTAAACGTTAACATCAAAGAAGAATGGGCCGAAAACAGATGATCGGGATTTCACACAAAACACATTGACTTTGGGCAAATCTCGTACATGTTCAATGGCTACCTGTCGGTTCTGTAGGCCCCAAATTCAAACATTGTTTGTTTACCTGACCACTAACACGGAAAATCGCTTCATCACTGAACACGATGCGTTGTGGGGAAGTGTTATCATTGTCAATAGCATCAAGAATCTCGATACAAAATACCACACGTTTGCGTTTGTCAAGCTTGTAACAGTTGTAACTTGTAAAGTTTCATAACCAACGACGTCTCGAAACACGCCAAATTGTTGTTGTAGACAGTTGTAACTCGCGACTGGCACGACGAGTTGATTTTGGCGCCGGCCGAAGTGGCCGCGCGGTTCTGGCGCTGCAGTCTGGAACCGCGAGACCGCTACGGTCGCAGGTTCGAATCCTGCCTCGGGCATGGATGTGTGTGATGTCCTTAGGTTAGTTAGGTTCAACTAGTTCTAAGTTCTAGGGGACTAATGACCTCAGCAGTTGAGTCCCATAGTGCTCAGAGCCATTTGAACCATTTGATTTTGGCGGTTAGGAATCTTTCCTTTACATACACATCCTGTATCCAGAAACTGTCGATACCATCTGCGAATGTTCCACCCATATGGAGGATCAGTTTGGTGCCTCAAGCTTAAACGTCTTTGCACTGTAATCACGGAACTGCACTTCGCAAACTCGAGAACACAAAATGATTTCTGCTGCGGAGTAGCCATTTTAGACATATGACGGTTATCAAGCGAAACAGAATAGCGGCTACGAATAGAAACTAGACTATGTATTCGTTTCTGCAATAGTCGAGTCGAGGCACAGCGATCGATAGTTTGGACAAAATAATGCTTTTTAATACGTATATTCTTTTTGAAACATCCTGTATTTATGAATTTCTGTAGAGAACTTGTTAAGTTCATAATGACACATCAGGCTTCCCTGTCGTTAACCTCTTTCCAATAGCATGTATCGTACAGCAACCGAATACTGTTTTCATTGTATTCATTTATTTCTTCTAGGTCCTCCAGAAATTTTTCTTGACGACTTTTGGATGTCTATCTCGGCATTTCTATGCACAAAAACAAGAAACAGAAGTGTTGCGTTATTACTATAGCAAACAACTGAATGTAAGACAACAGACAGAGTAGCTAATAGTTGGAAGCTCAAAGCAACGGAAAAAAAATATCCCTAGGCTTATGAACATAAAGAAGAGAAGTCACAAAGCAACGAGTGTCCGTGTATGAACTCAATTTCATCTGACATTTAGGACCTTTAAATAAGGATTAGGGCCAAAATACTTTTATATTCGCAGAAAGCGTACTTCAGACCATCATAACCACCAACTTTTGTCATTTTCAAGATATTCTCTGCCCTTAAGGCGACCGCTCGCGTAAATTGGGAAATGTGGATTAAGTCCCCTCCGGCACAAATTTTCGCTTGTCTCTATGGAATTCATTTCAATCCCCAATTTCGGGCGATGTCAGAATTTACGTCGTTTCATCAAATTATGTTTCCGCTTTTACCTCTTAAACTTCGAGATCTTATGAATTTCTGGAATGATCCTACAGGACCAGTCCACTGTAGTAAATACTGACACGTGGCAAACAAAGAGACCTTCTGAAGATTCCATCAGCCGGGAGCAGCTCTCTGGCATGAACTCAACAGGTCACTATGCAGATCTGGAGTCAAAGCATTGCAATGCAAACGTGTTTGAAAGGAACAAATGTTGAGAATGTTTGTAGTTCAGCTGCAAGTGCAGTAAAGACACAAGTGGAGTGCTAGTAAAAGAGCGGTACTTTTCTTGAGTAGATACACTCAACAGCGAGTTTCTGAGATTGAGGACAAGCGTGCCATTTCCCCGGTCGTGAGGGAGACGCTGGCGCAAGCGGCGACTACTTCTTGGAACGCATCCTGTTTCACCTCAGGGCAAGCACTCCCGGTTCGCCCCGGAAATTGAACTGTCTTCCGCTGGTTTCAGCTGTCCACCAAAACGTTTCCCATGTATGACTATTCCCGTTCTTGAGTCCGCATAAGGAGCGCAGAATCAATGTCTTCGTATTTCGGTGCCATCATCTGAATAATAACGGAAACATTTTCCCTAAATGAATTTGCGATAATTGTGCATTTTTACGAAGAAACCGCCTAGATCTCTTATAATTAATTTGTTACGAAGATTTGGCTACTGCCACCGTAATGTCTAAACGTGGAATTCGTTAAAAGGAAGCTGTGACAGTCATCCAGTGGCAGTTTATTGACTCTAAATTTTGATTTACAAATCACAACATCTGATCTGGTTTTTAAGCGGCTGACAATCTGGAATAACATATCGTGATTGATTCATTAGATTTACCAATTCATGTATCGAAAGGAGGATGCAGCATGTGTGAAGCGACATTTAATTCATATTAGGGGCGATTGTCATTCTGGGACAGAAATCACGTACGTGCAGCAAGTTTGAACTCACGTTTGCTCAAGATGTCAAAAGAGATTTTGTCTACCAGATCTGAGATCGCACATCGTATACAACCGCCCTACGATGGAAGTGTTACACAGGTAATTTTTTTTTTACATAGTTAGCTTTGAAACACATAGACACAAATAGTTCATGCATAGATATGTTTGGGTAAGGGATTCTACTTTGAGCAAACATAATCCATTTCCAAATAATACTTATTTGTTAACGTCGCGGCGTGGTGATGGGACGCATTAACAGGAGCTACCAACCGAAAGTTAGCGGAAACATTTCGGATGTTATTGATCGACGAACTTATCGAAATGGGGAAGCAAGACATCTACTATTCCACGGCACGGGTTCGCAAAACGGCAGCTACGCGAGTCACAGGTCCCCTCTCCTATATATACGCCTCTCGAGACAGACTGGTTGTGGCGGCCGAAAATAAATAATACAACTGGTGCTGTTATTTTATTCCAAGTAATTACTACAGTTGTGGATCCTGCATCATCATGGTCCACATGCTGGACAAGAAATTAATCTCCAAACTCTTCGTTTCAGGTTGTTGATGTGGGGGAGGAGACCAGACAGCGAGGTCATCGGTCTCATCGGATTAGGGAAGGACGGGGAAGAATGTCGGCCGTGCCCTTTCAAAGGAACCTTCCCGGCGTTTGCCTGGAGCAACTTAGAGGAATCGCGGAAAACCTAAATCAGAATTGCCGGACGCGGGAATCAACCGTCGTCCTCCCTAATGCGAGTCCAGTGTGCTAATCACTGCCCCACCGCGATCGGTTTTGTTTTAGTAGCTGCTACACTGCATAAGACAATGCTTCCCGCAGGAAAATGCGCTATCGGCTCTGAAAGTTCTAGGGAACCTTAATTGATTAAGGAGGTACGACTGACTACCTTGTACTACCTCATACTACACTTACGACCTTCCGGGTGTGATGATAAATGTTGAGCATATTTTTTCCAGCTCTGGACGTTTATATTCTCACTGCCAACATCCACGCTATATACAAGTTCTGCCTATTTAAATATTTGCTAGAAAAAATCGTGAAGTAATGCATTAATGAGTGGGAATACATAAATTATGCTCAGCCAATTTGTGTTTCCAATACTGACTGTGGCGCGAAGAGAAAGAGCTGTTGGCCATCATTATTTGAAATCTTAAATTGGCTGCTTCTTACCCGTCTGATTTTCAACAGTCTCGAAATCAGAGGAAATGGAACGCAGTGGTCATCAAAACGGACTCCCATTTGGGAGGACTGCAGTTTTAATCCCCGTCTGGCCGTCCAGATTTATGTTTCCTGAGAGATCCCTAAATAACTTTAAGCAATTGTCGGGACCGTTTCTTTGAAATGGAACGACTGGCTCCCTTCACCATCCTTTTCCCCACAGATCTTACGTTCTGTTTCTGACGTCGTTGGCGACTCGACGTTGAACGAAAATATTCATTCCTTTTTCCGAAAATTTGGTGAAAGTATCATTACTAACTTTGTAGTTTTCTTGTCTTGCACTGACACTTAGTACTATTATTTTAGCCCTACAGAACTGTACGCACACAGCCTTTTATTTTATTTTTATGCAATGTAACGTGATGAAAACATTCCTGTCTCGTAGGACGAGCATCCATGAAGCGATCGAAGCAATATTCTTACATTCAGATATCCATACTCGAGGGCGAAACAAAAATGTGTCATACGAAAGGTCGACTTTTCAGTTTATTTCGAAAGTTGCATCCAAATTTGCCATTTGTAATTTTTAATAACGATTGCAACTCAGAAGTTGGTCGAGTGATTGTTTACAGTCAGCATTTAAGGCCACAGTGTTGTGTGATCTGAGAGAACTCGCTTCGAGGTTTCGTTGGGTGAATTTTTATGGTTTCTGTAAAGACTTACCAACATCACGCCGAACCGTTTCGTTCAGTTTTTGATAACCTTTCACTTTCATTAAAAAACTACAAATCTTTGCAGAATGTCATAGTAGTCATCATTCCTTTGAACGTCGGCCTACTGTCTGCTTACCTGTATATTGAGTGTTTAACTAATATGACTCCGGTACAAACGCACTGAAAATATACTCTTAGTTTACAAAATATTGACCCAAGAATTAAGAGCAATGTGATCTGACTTTCTTACCTGAAATATTAGGTGGTAAGCACTCTTACATAACGCAGAATTATTTAGCCGTTCTAATGTAACGTATACGTTTGGTGAGGCTGCTCTTATGGATAAAAGGGGTGCCATACTGGTGTACCCTACACCTTGCATTCCGCAGCACCTCATACTAAGAAGCGTGAATCTTAAAAGAACTGACTCCTATGTAATCAGGACTACAAGATGTGGCTCGAAGCCCTCTACAGCTCACGCCTCCCTTATATTGACTGAAAGATGTACGCAAAGAACGGAAACAGTCTACCTGCCGAAAGCAGTTTATCACTATATTAATTCTGTGTACTGCAGATTGTTTCTAGTGATCTGTGCTCGCGCCAAATACGAATGTGAGAAAAGATTAATAAGCATATAAAAATTAAGCATAAATGTCTGTATGTTTACAATTGTTTACGAGAGGAAAAGTAATAAAGGGTGGATTTGAAACAATTCACGTTATCATTTAAGAATAAGCATTAAAGTTCACAAACAAGGGATACATGTGATACTCATCATACCACATGAAAATACCAAATATTCTCAAAAACTAACAGAAAAGGAAACCCAATTCTCGAATCCCCGTAAAAATACAAACTGAATGGGAAAGTATCGTGAAACACGACCTACCATACTCATGGGAGACTTGACAAAAATCCGATAATGATCCTTGGGCTGTAGACATAGTCTCAATCGGAACGTACATCGTGACTTCCTGCAGTGAAAACACAGCTGCAAAAGTGAAAAATTACTTAACATAGCTACACCAGTGCACAACTAGCAAGAAAAAAAAACACGTGCAAATGGCACCAAGCACTATGGGACTTAACATCTGAGGTCCTCAGTCCTCTAGACTCTAACTAACCTAAGCACATCACACACATCCATGCCCAAGGTAGGATTCGAACTTGAAACCGTAGCAGCAGCGCGGTTCCGGACTGAAGCGCCTAGAACCGCTCGGTCACAACGCTCTCACTATCAATCGCGAATACGGAAGCTTAGAAATGCTGATCAGGCTTTACGTCTGAATTTAGCACACAGGAGAAGATAGCTGGAGTATTCGCGCGACCACGACAAGAAAAATGGCTTCGCCAAGCATCAACGTCTAGCGTCAGAAACAGCGAACCACGAAGAAATGTTCGAGATCACTGCTTTAGGTGACCAAAGGATAATTGGAACTGAACGCTATTCGACAGTTTACGTGCGACAAATCAGCGAAGAAATCAGCAGAACCATTGCAAAGTATCGTTTCGTTTTTCATCATGACAGAATTCACGCCAAACTATTGTTTATTTAAAAGAAACGATATTTTTGGCTCCTTCACGTCAAATAAAAACGTGTCAAAACAATTTTCATCGCTTCTCGAATCTATTCCAAAACTATGCCACTTAGGTGTCAACATCATTGTTGTGGTCTTTGATCTAAAGACTGGCTTTCTGTAGCTCATGTAACATTTCTAGCTCCGTGAGACGTAATATTCATTCCAAAACTTCACTTCGTAATAGAGAAAATAGATGTCAGTTGAAGTATGATGTAAGAAGTGGAGTAAGGTGGAGACATATTTTCATTGATTAATGTTTCTTTATATACACTGAGGCGACAAAAGAAATGAGATGCCTCCTAATATCATGTCGTACCTCCTTTTGTCCGACGCAATGCAGAAACTCGACGTGATGTGGACTCAGCAAATCGCTGGAAGTTCCCGATAGGAGTGTTGAGCTACGCTGCCTCTGCATACGATGCTACCGCCATCTCTATGTGTGCATATCGCTATCCCTTGACTTTTTTCACCTCAGTTCGGCCATCGTTAGTTATTTTGCTGCCCAAATACAAAAACCCTTCTGCAACCATTAGTACATAATTTCCTAACAAAATACACTTAGTATCACAGGTATTAATTTGACTGCACATGTAACATACGTAGCTTAGTCTCCTATTCGTAATTAGGACTAAGGGAACATATTAGTTTTTATCATTCGGCGTTACAGCCGTGGTTCCGAAGTCGAATTATAGCGTAAGTTCAACTTTGAGTTCATTAACCTTGCAGTTGGGTAATAATCGACTTTTAGTTTTACCTGACCATGTTCGTATATTTGCTTACCAGGTCGTAAATCACAACTAAATTTTGGAGTAACTTAATTAAATTTTCTGATAAGCAATTAGCAGATACGAAAGTCTATAGACTATCGTGAGCAAAAATACTTTCAACTGCTCTTGTAAAAATAATAACCTCATCCAAAGAATTGCAATGATAAAGCCTGTCTTTGGAATGGACAGCACTGTAAATAATCTTGGCGTGAACTGTCGTATTTGTGAAAATCATAGAAGTGAAATTATTTTTAATTCTCTGCACCACTGATGCGCTGGCATTTCAGTAAGCTCTTGCAAAATAATCAGTCACTGTGATCTTCTCGAATGATAACTAGAACAAACAATTTTTTATTTCTTGCCAAGTTTATTACATTGTTAGTAGTTACATAAACGTTCACCTCAGATCTTGACAGAAAGACTTCAGTAGGGATACTGAATCATAATACCATTACATGTTACCAAAATTAATACAATGCATCAATTTTTAATCACCTACAATATTTTCATTAGGCAATTCAACTGAGAGCAGAGGTGAGCAGGTGCCGCCGACAGGATCTTCTTCTACACTCTGGCCGTCACTATGCGCTGGCTTGCCTCTAAATAGCTTCGATGTCTTCCTTTAATTCGATGTTGTACAGATCTCAAACACTCGAGCAGTACTCAAGAACAGATCAGCTTAGTGTCGTATAATTATGTTGTTTCCGTTACAGATAAACCACATTTTCCCAAAATTGTCCCGATAAACCGAAGTCGGCTACAACTCTCACCCGTCCCTTACGTTTTTTATCGCTGATGGTCGCATCCGTGTTTGGCGACACTGCGGTGAACGCACATTGGAAGCGTGTATTCGTTATCGCCATACTGGCGTATCACGCAGCGTGATGGTATGGGGTGCCATTGGTCACACGTCTCGGTCACCTCTTGTTCGCATTGACGGCACTTTGAACAGTGGACGTTACATTTCAAATCTGTTACGACCAGTGGCTCTACCCTTCATTCGATCCCTGCGAAACCCTACATTTCAGCAGGATAATGCACGACCGCATGTTGCACGTCATGTACAGGCCTTTCTGGATACAGAAAATGTTCGACTGCTGCCCTGGCCAGCACATTCTCCAGATCTCTCACCAATTGAAAAAACGACTGGTCAATGGTGGCCGAGCAATTGGTTCGTTACAATACGCCAGTCACTACTCTTGATGAACTGTGGTATCGTGTTGAAGCTGCATGGGCAGCTGTACCTGTACACCCCATCCAAGCTCTGTGACTCAATGCCCAGGCGTATCAAGGCCCTTATTACGGCCAGAGGTGTTTGTTCTGGGTACTGATTTCTCAGGATCTAAGCACCCAAATTGCGTGAAAATGTAATCACATGTCAGTTCTAATATAATATATTTGTCCAATGAATACCCGTTTATCATTTGCATTTCTTCTTGGTGTAGCAATTTTAATGGCCGGTAGTGTAAATTCCGAATCTAATAACTTACCAGATATTGAGACTTTATATTATCTTCTCACAAGCATACACAGGCGCAGTAAAGGTGCTGACGTTACAACTGCTAGTTTATGTTACAGCACTCAGTGAAGGAAGAGACTGTTGTTGCGTCGCTGATGCTGTGCTCCTGTGTCACTTCTATTCGCGTTCTTTCGTGTGATCGTGGCAGAGGGTTTTCTTTGCCGGGCGCTCTCATGTTTTGAATGTTACAAGCAATCTTTCTAGCCTGATCCCATGAATATTCATAGAAAAGTTACTTTGATCTTGAGCAGTTGTTTAGTGACACGTGGTATGTAATTTTGTGATGGAAAAGTGCAAAACAAAACAAAAATATAAATGAAAAATAAAATGAAGAGTCAAGCTGTATTACGTTGGTTCTGTTGTTAATTAACCGACGAATCCTCGACATTCACGTGATGTATGCTAAAAATCATTTTGGAACGGCGGGCCCTCTTAACGTGGTCTACATATTTGAAACGAGGGGGAACTGTTATACGCTCTTTTGCCGTTGTTAGTTTTATTGATGTTCACCTTTTCAAGCCACTACCCATTTTGTTCGGCTGATCTTCCAAGTTCTTTGCCATTTAGCAAGAATTACAAGTGGGAAAAATGATTCAGAATATATGAGAACACATATAAATGTGTATAAATGTTAAATATTAAAATGATTTGTACAGAAAATGTCTTTTTTTTAATTGTTTTTGAAAGGACATGAAACGCAACATTCGTAACATACAGAATGAGAGGCATTCAATAGTAACGACCCAGCTCTGTCGCTTCAGCACTGGTGAGAGATAGGACCAAGCTGAGAGGACAGCAAGAGGGACAGAAGATTACACGTAACAGGTCACGTTGGCAGCGGGCGGCATTAACTAAGAGGAACACTGGCGGAGCGGCGGCGGAAAGAGCAGGGGAATTCCCGCGCGCAGTTCCGCCACTACAGCGCGCATCCATCAGGAATTCATCGCGCGACCGGAGCAGATATTGGTCGGCGGGCGACCAGTGCTCGCGAGCGCGCCCGCTGCATCACAATGACAGGGGCAGGCAGGCAACCAGCAACCCCTCTCCTCCCTTTCCTGCTAGCCCGCGACGCACTTGTCTCTGGCTGCTAGTGCGATATACGTCACCTGTTATCATCGCGTGCGGACGGCTGTCAGGTTCAGAGGCTGTCGTTCACTAGTGAGCAATCAGCCGCCCAACTGCGTCGATTTAGCAACGAAAATAGGTTGGCAGTAATGCATCACGGCCAGAAATAGAAACGTAGTATTTTCTGTGATCAAAAGCTAGAAACTAGCAGGCAGTTAAACTCTGGGAGATGTCACAGTGTGTTCCTGATTGAGGGTTCTATGCCCCCTAAATGAAATAAGAACATGGGAACATGTGACGTCATAAAAATGACCTCAACGAGTGCACCTTTATACAAAACTTCGACCAGAAAAATAATCTATGAGGAGCGATCAAAAAGTAATACAGGGTGATTCAAAAAGAATACCACAACTTTAAAAATGTGTATTTAATGGAAGAAACATAATATAACCTTCTGTTATACATCATTACAAAGAGTATTTAAAAAGGTTTTTTTTTCACTCAAAAACAAGTTCAGAGATGTTCAATATGGCCCCCTCCAGACACTCGAGCAATATCAACCCGATACTCCAACTCGTTCCACACTCTCTGTAGCATATCAGGCGTAACAGTTTGGATAGCTGCTGTTATTTCTCGTTTCAAATCATCAATGGTGGCTGGAAGAGGTGGCCGAAACAACATATCCTTAACATAGCTCTGCGAGTCGATTTTCCTGGGCTGCAAACAAATGCTTGCTGGATGCGTGCTACATTTTCATCACTCGTTCTCGGCCGTCCAGAACTTTTCCCTTTGCACAAACACCCATTCTCTGTAAACTGTTTATACCAACGTTTAATACACCACCTATCAGGAGGTTTAACACCATATTTCGTTCGAAATGCACGCTGAACAACTGTCGTCGATTCACTTCTGCCGTACTCAATAACACAAAAAGCTTTCTGTTGAGCGGTCGCCATTTTAGCATCAACTGACGCTGACGCCTAGTCAACAGCGCCTCAAGCGAACAAATGTACAACTAAATCAAACTTTATAGCTCCCTTAATTTGCCGACAGATAGTGCTTAGCTCTGCCTTTTGTGGTATTCTTTCTGAATCACCCTGTATAACACATTGATGTTCTCAGCTCAGTATTTGTTGTGAGACATCGTGAAATATTGCCGCTTCAGCCGCTATATTTACATGAAGTTCCGATTGGTGCTGTACTACACCTAGCCTTCAAATTTGGGCCTTGAACGGAGGAGCATTCCAAGCAGAGAACAGTAACTGAGGTTTTTTTTCGGAAAATGAGAGGGTCGCAGATATTCATAGGCGGTCACAGAATGTTTACGGAGACGTGGCAGAGACCAAAAGCACAGTGAGTCGTTGGGCAAGGCGTCTGTCATCGCAACAAGATCATCAAAACCTGCTCTATCTCCTACGTGCTAGCTGGCTGCACACAGCTGTGACTTCTGGAATGTTGGAACTTGCAGACACTCTCACTCAAGAAGATCGACGGATCAAACGAGTTTCTGTTTCTCTATGACAATGCAAGCCCTCAAAAAAGCTTGGATACCAGACAGGAACTTAAAAACTTCATTAGACTGTTGTTCCTCGTCCACCCTAAAGCCCAGACCTCGCACCTTCCTAGTTCCATCTACTTGGCCCAAGAAGGATGCGCTTTGCAGTGTGCAGTACATGGATTATGGGGAGGTTATTGGTGCAGCAAGACGCTGGCTTCGACGTCAATCAGTAGAGTGGTATTTTGTTTGCTTACACCCATTCCCAATAAAGTGGCGTAAGGTCGTCGCATTGAAGGGATATTATGTTGAGGAATATGGTTTTGTAGCCACAAGAGTGGGGAATAATGTAGTGTGTGGCAATCCTGAATAAAAGCAACCTGCTTTTAGGAAAAAAAAGTGTTTAATTTCTGCGATGTCCCTCGTATAACACATTTTGACCACAGTTTGATGAACGTATTCAAGAGTGGAGAGTACCCACATGGCGCAACGAAATAAAATGGTGAGCTGTATTAGTATTTGAATAAATTTAAGATCAAGATTGCTTAACGTAACTTCATAACCTGATACGGTACACGTGTAATAGATCTTCCTTGTTGGTAGACGACGTGCTATGGAGATGTGAGCCTGTCTCATAGCTTGATACCTGTCTACACGAGAACATGAAATACAATAATCACGTCGATTATAATCTGGAAAACAGTAAATAGTCTGCGACTCACAGCAACACTATTTACCTTGTGAGCTATAAAGACATGCAAAGAGATTGGAAAAGGCTCCTACTGGTGGCAGTTTGGTTTAGCATTAATTGATTTTTCTGCTGGAGGTGCCATACTCAGTAAAGTTGGTGCTCGAATTAATTACGGATTTCGAGATGAATACGCAAGTACGTGCGGAACTGAATTTTAACAAGGATTTCATTAAGTGACTGGAAACGAAAATAAATCGTAGGTACTTTATTGAATGTGCTTATTATTCAGGCTCATTTTAAAGACTATTATTCTCCTGTGATGGACCATGTCGTATGAACGGCCACGACCTTTGAAAAATTGACCGAAGAAGAAGTCTAAACAGATGTGATAGCTCTGAACACATTTAATTAAGGGGGTGGTGATGTAAGTACGCCTATCGCATGGATGAACGAGTGAAAAACCGATATTGTGCGACAGGCTCTCTGAACAACAGAAGTTAAGTTCAAACACAAGTGAAGGAATGCTTAAATATCTAAAACGCTATGGACAGAATATTAGGCTAAGCTGGAAAATACAAACTGCAACCTCACCACACTTCACATAGTTCGTTGCATGGCAATCAGAAAGCAACCTCAAAGTAAGCTAACATACCAGTCGTCCTTACCAAAACGTGGCAACTTAGACCAGCCAAGAACAGTATCAGAAACAGAATGACAGTGCAGATTGGTTTATCAGCCTTACATCAGGACTCACAAATTCGCTCCCTCTGTTTGGACGGAATCACTGCCACCAATGCAAAGGCTAGCAGATAGGTCTTTATTCGTCTAATCAAAGGCCACAACATACTAAGGAAACTATCACCTGGTCCCGAAGTGTTTGCAACATACTTCCGACACAGAACTCGTGCAAGAATGAATTATTTAAAAGTCGACACTTTAATGAACGACTTTCAGAATGATTTTACAAATATCTTTCATTTTCAATATCTGTGTAAGAGCAAGAGGGCAAGGAGAGGAGGAGGGTAGGAGAAATGTCAAACACTCCCCCCCCCCCCCAAAGTTCATGTGTTATTTTCTGTGTAAGCTAGTTTTACTGTAGATCATCCAAGTTTACACAGTGTCCCATGTCCAGTATTAAAACCACTAGGACTTCAATAATATTCACAATAAATACATTAATATAGTTTTACAACATAATAATAAACAACTGATAGTTTTTTTACACCAGTAATTACTCCTTTGTTATAACACAGCTCTAAGACACTCTGATTCAGAGACTTAAGAACCCCTATAGTAACGAACTTTCACAACCCTGACTACATAATTTACAACATATAAAACATAAGTGTGCATTCAACATTACCAGTATTACACTTACTATTTCGATTTTGAAAAGTATGCTGACTACGGCTATGCAAGTGCGTAAATTGGTTGAGTGCTGTTTTTGTATCGGTCATTTCTTCCTATATCTGGTGAATCCTTTTGATTTACTTTTTGCAAATGTTAATGGTCCTTGCAAAGAAGTGCTAAATAAATGCTACATGACAATAATGAGTGAATGTTTCCAATACGAATCCAATCAAGATGAAATTACCTCACAAAGACAAAATAACAGCCATAACTTCATTGAAACACTCTAGCAAACTGTGGAATAAGAGCTACAGTAAAGGAAATTAAAATTAGCAACTAATTGTGAAAGAAGCGTTAGAGAATTTGAATTGGAAGTACCAGAAAATGTTTTCAAACAATACAAACGTAATGAAAAGTGTCGAGAAGGCATTAAATGTTATTGCCAAGAGAAAAGTAATTTGCAAAGGTGTATGAGCAGAATTAAAGAATTAGCAGTCGAAATACAAGAAAATGTTTTCGAGCACTATACGTTTATTGAAAAATGACGAGATATCATTAAATGTTAACTGCAAGTTAAAGATTTATTACGAAAATTGTGAATAGCAGTATATTATGAACAGAGTACCTAACCAAAATCGCCGGCCACTGTGGCCGAACGGTTATAGGCGCTTCACTCTAGAACCGCGTGACCGCTACGGTCGCAGGTTCGAATCCTGCCTCGGTCATGGATGTGTGTAGTGTCCTTAGGTTAGTTAGGTTTAAGAAGTTCTAAGTTCTAGGGACTGATAACGTCAGATGTTAAGTCCCATAGTGCTCAGAGCCATTTTTTTAACCAAAATCTGGTAGACGTGTCACACCCTTAATATCAGTTGGTGGGAGACAAATATAACGTAATTGTTGTAAAAAATACCTTAACAATGAATAGTAGGCAATGTGGCTATGACTAGCTTGAATATCAGGTACCAGAAGAAGCACTTCTTTTGCAAATATCTACATTAGAACGAGAAGATGTTATTGGAAAGAGGCTATAATACATAATGTGATTCATCAAATGTTTATCAACATACATGAGATTGTCTGACCTGAATGGCCATGTAGATAATGACTCTAGAGAAAGGAGAACTCTAGCATGGTATTTGAAGTGCATGGAGAGATGGGCAGCCCAGTGCTAATGGCCTCTAGGAAACTGGCGTCCAGAGCAAGGTTGATGTATAAAGGACTAATAAGGGTATTAAGCAGGTACACGCCACTGTATGAGGCGTTTGTAAATAGAAACTGTAAATAGCACTAATGCTCAAGGATATTTATATACATATGTTCTGAGCATCGTAGTTTGGCTCTGAGCACTATGGGACTCAACTGCTGAGGTCATTAGTCCCCTATAACTTAGAACTAGTTAAACCTAACCAGCCTAAGGACATCACAAACATCCATGCCCGAGGCAGGATTCGAACCTGCGACCGTAGCGGTCTTGCGGTTCCAGACTGCAGCGCCTTTAACCGCACGGCCACTTCGGCCGGCCATTGTAGTTTGTTTTGATCCAGATTCTGGGTTTACCTGAAGAGTATGATTTAATGTGTAAAGAGAGAAGATACACTAATTATTTACTTACGAAATTGAAAAACGTTTGTGTGCCATTGGGGCAGAGAAATGAAATAATTAATAATATACAAACAGTATGGAAAATGTAAAAGTTCATTAGTATGTGGTGTCTAATATACGTATCTTTGTTACATGTAACTATAGTAAAATTAATGACTCCTGGAAACACGGGTAATTTGGACCCATGATAACGAGATGACGGGAGTGGAAAGTCAAAACCAGAGCCACAGTCAGTAAAGAAAAAAAATGCAGTTGGGAGATGTGTAATGACGGCTGCCAACAATGAACTATAATCTGACGGCAGCACCTAGGATTGGGAGATTCACGAAAAGAGTGAAACAAGATTTAAACAAAGATTATGTCTCAGTGGCATATGCTATAAAAGAACGAGCGCCCACTTGTCAGTGGTTGTTAAAAGTGTAGTTGTGGACGGCCAAGTGTTTCATGTAGTAAAAGAAAATTAAGTACCTGTGTTTAGTCTAACTCAATATCTGGAGCAATTATGAGTCGCCAATACAGACTTTCGCTTTTATATTTGTGTTTGTGTAATGCTTAAACTTGAAAGATCGCCCTTATGGATTTCTATAGGACAGGAAACAAACAGCTGAAAAATGTGAGCGAAATATTTAATTTTGTATGTCTAAATTAATGTAAGAAAGATATTTCACTAATGATTGCCATCAAAATACTCAATTTGAAGAGAATGTTTCAAATTCTGTGTTCATTGTCTTGAAAGCTGAATTAAAGTATGGCATTTTTTATATCACCTAGCGTTCAATGTTTATCAAATTAAAAAAATTGGGTATAGCTGGGGAATGGGATGAGAATATCGTGTGGACATCAAGAAAATGGAATTAAGTTTGCTTTTCATATTAACATAAACTTGTAAAATATGTTTGTTTTTGGAAAATCTCGAGTGAGATGATTTAATGAAAAAAAGTTTAGGGTGAATCATCACAAGATTCTGTATCTGCTTTTAAAGTTTGGAAAAAAGCTAAGTTTCCTGCTTAGGAAGAAATAAGCAACAATTTTACAGGCTACTCCTAACAAGATAATCCTGTGACTCTGTTATTATCAAATTTGGGATATTTTTTCAAAAACAAAATAATTTTCAAAAGAAATCACCAAAGAGGATTGTGAGATTCCTACTGTTTTGAAATGTATTTTATTTTCTAAATTTTACTCTTACTATAACTCGGTAGCTAGCAAAAGTAATTCACTGCTTTAGGCAGTGCTGCAGGATACGATATCAACGAGATAGTGATGACGAGTGGGCTGTATGGCACGTCAGCGAATCGTGGTGCGGCGGCGTGGTTCTTTCCGTCCCTTTACGACGAACCTGCACCTACCTGTGAAATTTTCTCAGCAGATCATCAGTAGGAAAGCCGAGTGAAACCTACTGTACTTCGACGTGAACCAGGCTGCAATTTAAGTCACTAATCTAGGTTGAGAGAGAAAGTTTTCATACAAATGGAAGTTTGGAAATTTTGTCCTCAATATATTCTGAAACTTAGTTGAACAAGTATCACTGCCAAGCCCGTGCTAGCCTTAACAGTCACTCAGCCCGTATCTCGTGGTTGTGCGGTAGCGTTCTCGCTTCCCACGCCCGGGTTCCCGGGTTCGATTCCCGGCGGGGTCAGGGATTTTCTCTGCCTCGTGATGGCTGGGTGTTGTGTGCTGTCCTTAGGTTAGTTAGGTTTAAGTAGTTCTAAGTTCTAGGGGACTGATGACCACAGATGTTAAGTCCCATAGTGCTCAGAGCCACAGTCACTCACAATCCCTTTCACTCACGTTAGCAAGTGTATGGTGTTGCATTTCCCGAAAACGTAATAGCTACAGATATACTGATTGTTTTTGATTGAGAATGCTCGCCAAATATTAAGTCTGTCGGTACCAAATGCAGTCACAGTTTTTAGCCACCGACCTTCTCAATACGCCACGCGGAATTTGTCTTTCCCTGTCACAAAATTCACTTAAAAAATTTACTTAAAAATTCCGTAATTTCTACACATTCATCGGAATAATTATGCCGTCACTTTACAACACTTTTGATGTATGAAACACTGCTCGATCCGGCAATTTATCATTTCCATCGGAACTACTACCACACACGTCTGAACTGTTTCATGGCTAGGCTTCCACTCCTCTGTAGAATACTCTGTCTTCTTTACCAGCAGAGAAAGGCGTCCGAAGAATATTGCTTTACCATTGGTCAGTTTACTCAACAGCTAATATCAAAACAACATTCTCCCGCGTCACTCCGCGCTTTTCATCAACAACCAATCGCAAAATAGTAAACCGAACGACTGCACTTTTTACCGACGTAATTATCTAATATGCTGAAGTTTTGCTTATGCACAAAGTTATTTACTATTCTTATTTATGCCTGAATTAACTTTCCCTTTACCATCAACTTACTTTACAAATCTATTCTACAAAAATCCCCTTTGTCCATATCCATACTTCTTCGAAATGTTCCCACACTAAATCCTACTACACAACTCGTTAAACAATTATCTTCATATTAACCTTAAACCACACTCACGCATCATTCATACTGCTAAAACACATTTATAACTTTTGACCTAGACAAATAGAGATAACAACACTTCATGAAAATACTAGAACAGTTTATGAAAAACATTCTATTACTTTAGTGCACTCAAGTGGGCACAATCGAAACTAAAATGACAGTCCCCCTATTCAACATTGTCCTCTACCGGCTGATACACAAACTACGTGCGCGTCCAGTCTCGCGTCACCATCTGTCACTATCCAGCTCTGAGACACATCTCCCACTTAACCACCTCCAAGGCAGGATAGTTATACGGCGCTACGCCTCAGTGGTAGCGGGTAAATGAGCTAATCCTCCTTGGCTCTCAGTACATAGGGAAACCACAATTGTTGTGGTGCGAATTTCAGAAACTTCTTTATTACGTATTAGTTTCTTCAACTCATTCAACCAGGAAAAATATCATTCCCCCCCTCCCCCTTCTTGGCTTTCAGGACAGAGACAGCCACACCCACAGCCACACACACCAGCACCCACCCACCCACCCACACACACACACAACACACACACACACACACACACACACACACACACACACATACATACATACACAAAATGATAACCCACCAAAACACACACACACACACACACACACACACACACACACACACACATGCCACAAAACTCTTCCCCCCTTCGCCTTCTGGACACACACACACACACACACAGACAGATTCAAATACCAACAGATCACAGATAGTTCAATAATTACACTCGAAAGTTGGCAATAACATTCGATATTTGGCAATAACATCTGACAGTCGGCAACACAAACCAACACGTTGCACATAAAAACATGTGTTCCGTTCATAGTGCTGTGAAACTTGGGAAAAAATCGCAAATCGACATTTATAAGAAGAAGAACAACACCACAAGTGCAGCAGGAGCGTAATATGTAGAAAATCGTCAACGCAACCTCTAACTACAGTTCGAAATATTACTTGATAATAGCAAAAACAAACCACCAGAACTGTTTGTAGCCTATAGATACATTGACCAAAATATAAACTAAATAGAAAACGTATGTACATATTCCAGGCCACTGAAGATGCCTTGCAGAGAATAAAGGCGAAACAGGTGTGGCATTATATTGTGTTTCATACAGTTGCTGTCAGACGGCCCATAAGGTATCAATATACCGTAATATAAGTATGAGTTGGAACCAGCTTTTATGTGACAGTCAGTCCTACAATGTTCTCGAACTTTATTAATTTTTTGAGAGGACTGGTTTAAATTGATACTGTTTTACGTTTGCTAACAAACGCATCGTAATGGCATCCTGGAGCTTTTCCAAGAAAAGTAGCTATCCACCGATCCACTTATAATCTAAGGTAGTCTGCTTGCATCTTCTGCAGAAATCGCTGCTTTGAGGATCAACATCTACTATAGATCCGTAGAAAAGAAGTAAGAGGAAGTCCTACGCACCGATTGGTAGAGATAATCGACGAAAGGGTTAAGTTAACTGGCGTAACCTCGGGTGGGAAGACATAAGCAGTTATACTGTACGTCACCTGTACAATTTTCTACGAAACAACGGCAAAATTGAGAAATTACTATGTAGGTTTAGCACAGCGAGTGGATTTTGCAAGTGGCCAAAACATATCGCACCTGAACAAGCAGAATACGCAATGAGCACATGATAAAGAGCGAGTGGACATAAGTAGAACGACTGTAAGCAGAATTGGTGTAAGGGGAATAACCACAAGCAGAACGAGAGTTCGCACCATGTTGCATTTCATTTGATTAAATGAATCGGAGAGTTGAGGTAATAAGTAGCAAGAAGCCATGCACTAGTAATGTAATATAGCTTCTATGGATGGCTAACTGCGAAGCAGAGATATAACTGTTACACAAAGTGCACACTCGTAAATAAATTTCGGAATAATCGGTATGTTTAAATGGTACACAACATCCGGTTGCGTTGCATCGGGGGATCCTGTTCATTTCATACAAACACAGCCTGAACCTTTATGGAGGCACCTCCAGCTATCACAAGGCCTTGTTGATAAACTGAGTCCATGGCTTCAGTGGGGTCTGCGCCGCACTCTAGCCCAGCTATCAGCTGGTACCAACCGGGACTCATCTGACCATACAACGGGTTTCCAGTCGTCTAGGGTCCAACCGATATGGTCACGAGTCCGGGACAGGGGCTGCAGGTGATGCTGTGCAGTTAGCAAAGGCACTCTCGTCGGACGTTAACTGCCATAGTCCATTAACACTAAATTTCGCCGCACTGTCCTAACAGCTACGTTCGTCCTTCACCTCGCATTGATTTCTATGGTTGATTCACGCAGTGTTGCTGGTCTGTCGGCACTGAAAACTCTACATTCAGATACCTCATTTAAAGTGAACCTGACGGTCACAAAGACAAAAGGTTCTTGGCCCCAATTTTAATGTCCACTAATAAGTTTCCGCAATGTTGGACGGTCCCCGTTCGTCAGCACACGAGGTGTGCCCGGTCGTGATTTCACTGTGGTCATTCCCTCACGTTTCCGCTTCTCAATCACGTCAGCTACAATCGATTTGGACAGTTCTAGATGGGTTTAAATGTTCGATGGAATTGTGTTACGCTGGTTCAAAGTCACCGAGCTCTCGTCACCGCCCTATTCTGCTGTTACTGCTTCTCTCCTGCCAATAGAATATTCACCACCTCATTTTATTTTGGCGTGTCCTCTCTCGTGACATCTAGTGCTCAATTCGAAGCGGTGTCCAGACTTTTTGATCGGATAGTGTACATCTGGAACATAGTATTGTATGGAAGTGAGGCATGAATTATGTGATAACTGGAGACGAAGAGAACTGAAGTGTTGAAGTTGTGGATTTATAGAAGGATGCTGAAGACATTTTGAACACGAGACAGGTTTCCAACCCTGATTTCCGACACCACTTATACACATTCTAACGTGTAACGTTTCCTGTACAGCGAAAATGGTGACTCCCACTACTAGGGTCTCCGCAAAATCATCCATCTTTGGCAAAAATTTGTTGCACATGAAAGGCGAATGCGTAGAGAAGGGTCGACAACATAATCAAAGTTAATGTTCGTAGCTTTCGAGGAGATAACTTAAACGTTATGTCTATGGCAATCAGGGGTTACTGTGGTCCAATTTTTGCCTGTATTTTTATGTGTGGCAAGAAAACAAAGGGCAGTGGCAGAGAGAAAATCTAAAATACGTTCTTCTATTGTTGTCAAAGACTTTTTCCATTAATTGAAAAAAGGTATTGAAATATATATCTCATCTGTTGCTGTGGTACCATTAATCCACTTCGGACAGTTTTGACCCACTCATAGAGAAGTGGTAATATAATGTCGGGACAAAGTAAACTCAATGAATATTTCTAGAGTAGACATTCAGGAGCACGACGAACAAATAAATACTAAATTTTGAAGGCAACGGAATGGAATATTGAACTTAATTCAGAATGTGAGACAGTGTAGAAGTGTAATACGTTTCACCTATTGACTAACTCTCCTCGGAATGATGGACCAACAGAGAATTCCTTTTCTGGTTGCATTTTACACTACGGTCACGGTGCAAAGAGAATACATCATGTTTTAAAGATATTTTACAGTATGAATACGAGCCTTATTGTATCAGTTACTACTGAAGCTCTGGTAGTTGAGAACAATCACGTTTTTAGTCGTTTTGGACTAATTATTCTAATCAAATCTTCCGAAGAACAAAATAGTTTGTATTTATGTCCTGGCCATATACAGTAGGACTTTTGTCTTTCCAATATAGTTTGCTTTAGGAATATCGTGACTTACGTTAGTCGCAGTCCTGAAAAATTCTTGTCCGTCGTATAAAGCTGTAGCACATTGCACAACTGCTAAATTATCTTTCGACATTTTGTGGTGCTGTACATGATCTTGCACATCAGACACTTTCAGAATCGTAATCATATTCTAGCACTACTTCAACTTCATATTGGGGTTGTTTTGACTCGTGCTAAAGTAACTCTCTATCTTGCAAAAGTCTGTACCATTTTACAGCAGTGTTAAATATATCATCTAAATTGTATTTCAGACAAATAACAGTTTCTCATCTTATTGCCTAACACTGACAGAATGCAAAACTACACTCGTCGTGTTTTTAACTTATGTGATGTGAACGCCCCAGGCAGAAGTTATTAGGATGTAAACAACTCTTAAAATATTTATGGTCAACATTGAGTACAGTACTACCATCCTAATATCACTGCATGGAACTGGCACATTCCGAATGTATACTGTCTTGTTTGCCCATGATAACGATGTAACATTTTACGTTAGGCTTTACCGTGACTGTGATTGACATTAAATGAAACAACAAGTTTACTGTTACCAGTCACCGTTTTATTTATTTCCAAGACGCGTTCAAAAGGTTTAAACCTCCATCATCAGGTGGATTTACATTATTTAGTATGACATTTGTGTGTGTGTGACATTAAATGAAACAACAAGTTTACTGTTGCCAGTCCTTTAAATAGTTATTCTGTAATAATGTTGTTACGATATATATTATATGGACTTCGCGATTATGTCTTCTCTTCTGCTATACGGACCTTGCACCCAGCAGATTCCAGACGCCATATTTGTTTACAAATGTGATAGAATACATGTGATGTGTTACGACAGCGAATAGGGACCTGTGACCACTGGAGGTACTCTATTTTACTTACTTTATGTCTAATATTAGATATCAGTTTAATTTTTTGTCAGAAGAAATCCAAAGCCATGTTCTGAAATAGTGTCTTGTTTCTCCACTAGGCAGTGCCACAAGTTCCTCCAAAAATCGTAACACAACCCACCCACAAATGTCGTACTAAATAATGTAAATCCACCCGATGATGGAGGTTTAAACCTTTGAAACGCGTCGTGGAAATAAATAAAACGGTGACTGGTAACAGTAAACTTGTTGTATCAATTCATAACGATGTAAGTCTGGCGGGGAAAAAAAAATTTTGAAATTTTTTTCCGACAAGTGGGCCTAAGTTACCCGCAAAGTGCCGAAGCAACTACAGCTTATGGTACCCCCACTGACAATGCTCCAGGTTCACAGCATAGAAGGGTTGGATAAAAAGTAGTGCCAAGATTGTCATAATTCATACCAGACTTTACTAACAGATTTTCACCGTATTACAAGCGTTCATTATAATCACCCCACATGTCGATCACCTTCCCCCACACAGACGGAAGGCCTCGTACATCGTTAGCACATCCAACTCTGTCAATATGTCGCAAGGACCGCCCTTTGGCAAGGATGATGTCGTCTCTTGCCTGATAGCCCATGCCTTGAGTTTTCTTCGTTTTGGCGTATAGGTCGCTACCTCACGGACTCGTACTGGGTGAATAGGGTGGAGCCGGCCGCGGTGGATGAGTGATTCTAGGCGCTTCAGTCCGCAACCACGCGACTGCTACGGTCGCAGGTTCGAATCCTGCCTCGGGCATGGATGTGTGTGATGTCCTTAGGTTAGTTAAGTTTAAGTATTTCTAAGTCTAGGGGACTGATGACCTCAGATGTAAAGTCTCATAGTGCTTAGAGCCATTTGAACTACTTGAATAGGGTGGATTTCTAGTATCTCTTACCTTCAAATATGCAGGAGCACAGGGTTTGCCAAGTGTCGTCATTCATTGAAATGAAGGATGATGGGATGCAATCCATCGGCGATCCGTATACAGCATAGACAAGCAGCTGAATTGCCATGTCCACGGGAGGACGTTCCAAATGGTGCCATCTTGAAAGACATCCCTGCCATCGCGAAACACTTTCACCCATCTGGCCACCATATGAGATGGCAATGCTGCATCAGCACATGCCTGACGCATTCCCTGAAAACACTGTTGTGCTACCCGACCACGTGCTGAGGC
Organism: Schistocerca nitens; assembly: GCF_023898315.1. NCBI lineage: Eukaryota > Metazoa > Arthropoda > Insecta > Orthoptera > Acrididae > Schistocerca > Schistocerca nitens. The sequence goes on from NC_064617.1 coordinate 846,498,936, forward strand.
AATAGTGATCCATGCATGTTGTCCATGTTACCTAAACATACTATTCGGGCGCTTGACCTGATCTCCCACACTTTCAGACAGTACGCACTGCAACTGACTCAAACACAGCAGTACTACAGCTAATCTTCTGCTGTCAGTTAAAGCAAGAGCGCATGCCACTGGATGCAGGTTCTTCATGTTACGGAAATGTTACCGCTGCTTTTCATCCAGCCCTAGTATTACAGTAAAAGAGTGCTCGGAAGGCGAGTCTTGGAAATGAACAGTTTAGGCGGCGAAAGAAGCTCGAATCGCCATCACTGGAGTGGAGGAGGGTGTCTGAGTGTGTGTGTGCGCGCGCGCGTCTGTGTGTGTGTGTGTGTGTGTGTGTGTGTGCGGATCGGCCGCGGTGTAAATAAGACCCTTCCCTCGGTTCCGCCGGCGCGGCGGCGTCTCGACACCCAAACAGCACGCGGCCCACTACATGGCACCCACCCCCCACCTACCCCGCTGCTTCCGAGCTGGTGCTACCGCCGCCACCTCCGTCTCCCCCCTTGTTCTGTTTTCGCCCGTGGGGAAACAAGGAGCGAGCACTGCAATCGCTCCGCCATGCCGCGCCGCCCCGGCGCTGCCAGCGGAAATCTGATTCCGAGAGGGATCCCTGCGCCCTGATTTAGGTCGTTTCCTCCACATAAACGGGCCCTCAGGCGGCCCCGCGTCAGCCGCGGCGCCCTCAGCCCTGCGCTGCTCTTCTGCCCCGCACCACTTGGTAACCGCTTAGCGCCGAGATTACTGGCCGGCCCTTCGACATGTGAAACAACGAAACGTTAATGAGTGTAGTATGCAGGAGGAAAAAATAAAATGGCGATCAAAGTGTAAAGATACTGGGAAAGTTGTCAAGCGTGAGGTCTAGTTGGAAAATAAATAAATGAACAAATAAATAAATAAATATTAACCTTCGAAATGTCAGAGAGGGGTGAAGGATACTTCACGCCCACCTTTTCAAAGTTGTTGTTGTTGTGGTCTTCAGTCCTGAGACTGGTTTGATGCAGCTCTCCATGCTTCTCTATCCTGTGCAAGCTTCTTCATCTCCCTGTACTTACTGCAACCTACGTCCTTTTGAATGTGCTTAGTGTATTCATCTCTTGGTCTCCCTCTACGATTTTTACCCTCCACACTGCCCTCCAATGCTAAATTTGTGATCCCTTGATACCTCAGAACATGTCCTACCAACCGGTTCCTTCTTCTTGTCAAGCTGTGCCACAAACTCCTCTTCTCCCCAATTCTATTGAATATCTCCTCATTAGTTATGTGATCTACCCATCTAATCTTCAGCATTCTTCTGTAGCACCACGTCTCGAAAGCTTCTATTCTCTTCTTGTCCAAACTATTTATCGTCCACGTTTCACTTCCATACATGGCTACACTCCATACAAATACTTTCAGAAATGCCTTCCTGACACTTAAATCTATACTCGATGTTAACAAATTTCTCTTCTTCAGAAACGCTTTCCTTGCCACTGCCAGTCTGCATTTTGTATCCTCTCTGCTTCGACCATCATCAGTTATTTTGCTCCCCAAATAGCAAAACTCCTTTACTATTTTAAGTGTCTCATTTCCTAATCTAATTCACTCAGCATCACCCGACTTAATTCGACTACATTGCATTATCCTTGTTTTGTTTTTGTTGATGTTCATCTTATATCCTCCTTTCAAAACACTGTCCATTGCATTCAACTGCTCTTCCAAGTCCTTTGCTGTCTCTGACAGAATTACAATGTCATCGGCAAACCTCAAAGTTTTTATTTCTTCTCCATGGATTTTAATACCTAATCTGAATTTTTCTTTTGTTTCCTTTACTGCTTGCTCAATATACAGATTGAATAACATCGGGGAGAGGCTACAACCCTGTCTCACTCCCTTCCTAACTGCAGCTTCCCTTTCATGTCCCTCGACTCTTATAACTGCCATCTGCTTTCTGTACAAATTGTAAATAGCCTGTCGCTCCCTGTATTTTACCCCTGCCACCTTTAGAATTTGAAAGAGAGTTTTCCAGTCAACATTGTCAAAAGCTTTCTCTAAGTCTACAAATGTTAGAAACGTAGGTTTGCCTTTCCTCAATCTTTCTTCTAAGATAAGTCGTAACGTCAGTATTGCCTCATGTGTTCCAATATTTCTACGGAATCCAAACTGATCTTCCCCAAGGTCCGCTTCTACCAGTTTTTCTATTCGTCTGTAAAGAATTGGCGTTAGTATTTTGCGGCTGTGGCTTATTAAGCTGATTGTTCTGTAGTTTTCACATGTGTCAATACCTGATTTCTTTGGGACTGGAATTATTATATTCTTCTTGAAGTCTGAGGGTATTTCGCCTATCTCATACATCTTGCTCTCTAGATGGTAGAGTTTTGTCAGGTTGGCTCTCCCAAGGCCGTCAGTAGTTCTAATGGAATGTTGTCTACTCCCGGGGCCTTGTTTCGACTCAGGTCTTTCAGTGCTCTGTCATACTCTTCACGCAGTATTGTATCTCCCATTTCGTCTCCATCTACATTCTCTTCCGTAATTTTAATTTTTTAAAAAATTATATATTGTTTTGAATGATTACTTATGTTAGATTCCGTAACACAAAAATGAACCATATTTCATGGACAGCTCCGAGCATTCACCGCGGGACACAAAGATATTGAGCATCTTTGGTTGGAATCTATTGTCCACCATGTGCTAGAGAAGTATGTGCCTAGCAAAAGTATATGGGAGGGAAAGGATCCACCTTGGTGCAACAAACATATTACGAAGTTGCTGAGAAAGCAGAGAATTTTGCACAGTCGTTTGAAACGTAGGCACTGCCCCGCTGACAAACAGAAATTATGAGAAATGAAAGCAGCCGTCAGAAGGACAATGAGAGATTCTTTTAACGAATTTGAAAGCAATATTTCATCTGCAGATTCTAAAAATACCCTCAAAAAATTTGGTCGTAAGTAAAATCTATCAACGCTACAAATAATTCAATACTTTCTCTTGCTGACAGTATGGGTAATGTAACTGATGATGATAAACAGAAGGGCGAAATTCTAAACCCAGCTTTCAGAAACTCGTTTACGGTAGAGGACTGCAGCACCATTCCCACTTTCAGTTATCGAACAAACACAAGGATGGCTGACATAGTGTTTAGTGTATCTGGGATTTTAAAACAGTTAAGATCTTTAGACGCCAAGAAGGCATCTGGCCCAGACTGTATCCCCGTAAGATTATATGTTGACAATGCTACAAATATAGCACCATCATCTATCAGAGATGATTGGAACAGCGGAAAGTTCCACGGGTCTGGAAGAAATCCCAGGACATAGCAATCTATAAAAAGGGTAAAAAATCGGATGCACATAACTACCGGCCAATTTCACTGACATCGATTTGTTGTAGAATCATGGAACACATTTGGAGTTCAGACATAATGACCTTTCTAGACTCTGAGAAGCTCATCTGCAGAAACTTTGTTGTAAAATCATGGAACACATTTGGAGTTCAGACATAATGACCTTTCTAGACTCTGAGAAGCTCATCTGCAGAAACTAGCACGGTTTTAGGAAATAGCGGTCATGCGAGACACAGCTGGCCCTCTTTGTGCATGATATACAATAGGCCTTATATACCGGCTCCCAGGTTGACGCCATATTTCTCGCGTTTCGAAAGGCGCTAGACTCAGTTCCGCACTGTCACCTGCTCCAAAAAGTGCGCGCTTATGTTCTATCCGATGACTTATGCGGTTGAATAAAAAGTTTTCTAACAGACAGAGAGCAGTATGTCGTCCTGAATGGGGTGACTTCAACAGAAACAAGCGTAACTTCAGGTGTGCCCCTAGGGCAGCGTACTAGGTCCGCTGCTTTTTACGATTTACATAAACGATCTAGTTGATGGTATTGACAACGGCATTACACTGTTTGCCAATGATGCTGTACTCTGAAGGAAAGTAGTATCACACGAATGTTGTGAACAAATCAATGAGGATTTGCAGAAAATAAATGCGTGGTGTAATGACTGACAGATATCTCTCAATATTAGTAAATATAACCTACTGCGTGTAACAAGGCGAAAATCTTCATTAATGTACGAGTACAAAATAAATGCCTAGTCTTTGGAAGCGGTAACACCCGTCAAGTATCTGAGTGTGACTGTTCGAAATGATCTCAAATGGAATGATCAGATTACACAAGTAACGGGTAAGGCAAACTCTAGATTGCCGTTTATTGGTAGAATCCGGAAACGATGCAGTCCTTCAACAAAGCAAATAGCTTACAATACGTTAGTTCGTCCAGTCTTAGAGTATTGCTCATCTGTATGGGACCCTTACCAGTTGGGTCTGATTCAGGAGATTGAGAAGTTCCAAAGAAGAGCGGCAAGATTCGTGACTGGTACATTTAGCCATCGTGGGATTGTTACAAGTCTCATAGAAAGTTTGAAGTGGGACACACTTGCAGATAGACGGCGAACTGAACGGAAGTGGTTGCTGACTAAATTCCGAAATCCTATCTTCACCGAGGATGTGGAGCATATATTATTACCAACATTTTTAAAATCGCGCAATGATCACCATTCAGAGATAATGGAAATTAGAGCTCGTACTGAGGCGTTCAGACAGTAGTTTTTCCCTTGCGCGATCCGAGAGTGGAACAGAGGGGGGGAAATATGACTTTGGCGCGAATTGTGCCCTCCGCCACACACCGCTTGGTGGCTAGCGGAGTATATATGCAGATGTAGATGTAGATGTAGACAACAAGATGCGGCGCTTAAATCCAGGCAAAATACAATTTTAATTTCCCGCCATATCTTAGTTCCGCCGACGGACGAGACGGAGTACAACCGAAAAGCAGTGATTATCGAAAGTCTTCGCTCTGGGCGTTCGCCCACTGAAATAGTCCGATTCTTTAGACACCTGAGATCAACTGTTTACTATATTGTGGCCAAGCATAATGCTTTGGAGAAGTCTGGGGAAGGTTCCAAAAACCTGGCGAGAACGCCTCATTGACGGAAACGCGTTTCACGAACTGAAGCAGTCGTTGAAACGGCTCAGGCGCTGATTTCGGAGGATCCGGGTCAATCACCGAGGAAATTTGCGTCATTATTGAATGTCAGCGAACGAACAATGCGTTGGATGGCAGAGGAGGCCATCATACGACTCATTTAGCCCAAAACTCGCTGTCGGATACGTTGCCATGTTCTGCTCAAGGGAGTTCTGCCCCCCGAATAACCCTGATTTGCACCTCCTCGACTACTATATTTGGAGCGCAGTCGAAAGAGTTGCAGACGAGATGAGGCACCGTAATGTTGTATCTCTACGCACCGCTACCGAAGCAGCGTTCGCGAATACGTACAGCGCTGTTTTGAAGAGTGCGTGCCATCGCTTCAGGACAAGATTGGTGGCGGTCATTGCAGGTGAAGGAGGCTACGTCGAGTAATGTTACTCTTGAAAGTTACCACTACTTGTATGTAAAAGGATTTTCATGTCCATTATAATTATCCGGGCTGTTATGCCGTGGTCGGTTGATGAATTCCGTATTGTTTCCCAACGTTTCGTCTCCGACTGCGGGAGACATCTTCAAGGGGGTCCGTAGCTTGATGGAAGGTCCAACACACACACTGGCTCGCTGCTGACTGCCGCTAAATTCCGTGTCCGTGCGCCCCCGCGCCGAGGCGTGACGTCACGTGTTTTGAAAACGTCAGTGCAATTGGCCGCTGTCCGTCGCCGTCGATCGCCGTTGCCATCACCCAGTAGTGGACGAGTGGTACACATCTTCTTTAACACCGGCATCCATATACCGTTTAATTTGACGCCCTCCTCCTTTCGGTTGAAATTATTTGGGTGTTTAGCGATTTCGATTGCCTCCCTGTAGAACCTTTCGTAGTATCCGCTCGTGGCCGCTAGTACTTGCGTCTCCTCGAAACGAATATTGTGGTTCCCTGGCTGAATAGGGAGGATCTTGACGAAGCGGAAAATTACCGTAATTTACAAGCCCACCAGGAAGATACAGGAATACCTTAGGCCTGCCAAGGACGCTCGCAAACCATTGGAAAAATCTGGAGTGTATAGGATCCCATGCAGCTGTGGTGATGTTTATGTGGGTACCACCAAAAGAACTGTTTCTAAACGTTTGGAAGAGCACAAGGGAAATTGTAGAAGAGGAGAAACGGAACGATCAGCTGTTGCGGAGCATGCTTTCTAGCCAGGGAACCACAATATTCGTTTCGAGGAGACGCAAGTACTAGCGGCCACGAGCGGATACTACGAAAGGCTCTTGTGGTGTCACCGCCAGACACCACACTTGCTAGGTGGTAGCTTTAAATCGGCCGCGGTCCATTAGTACATGTCGGACCCGCGTGTCGCCACTGGCAGTGATCGCAGACCGAGCGCCACCACAAGGCAGGTTTCGAGAGACTGACTAGCACTCGCCCAGTTGTACGACGACGTTGCTAGCGACTACACTTACGAAGCCTTTCTCTCATTTGCCGAGAGACAGTTAGAATAGCCTTCAGCTAAGTCCATGTCTACGACCTAGCAAGGCGCCATTAGCCTTAGATAGCTTGTATCTAAAGAGTCTCACTTGTATCGCCACAATCTCCAGATGTCTCATCAAGAACGATGTATGCAAGGATGTATTAAAAGTTAAGTATTCAAGGAGCTACGTACTTTTCTTTATAACATTCATTACGTATCCTGTTTCAGACCTCACTCCATCCTTCGTGAGTTAGCGCGTGCATCTTGGCCGCCTCTTTCAATTAGTGTGCGTAGTGTTGGCAAGTCTGCCGACACTACACCTCTACTCGGTGTAAACATCACAGAAAACGCATTGGTGTTGCTAAGATATTTTCAAGTTCTGTAGCCTACTAATACGTCAGTGCCTATTTAAAAGGATTTTGTATATAAAAGTTAAACACATATACCAAAGTTTCCTTTTATAAAGTCTTTTTTTTTGGTGGTGGGTACGAAGTACTCACCCCTTTGGTATTCCTTACTATGGAAAATGCATTTGTATTGCTGGGTTAATTCCTTGAAAGTAATCAAGATAAGTAATAAAAACTTAATTTGCAACTTGCGGGAAAATTACACTATGGATTCTTGTTCGGATTTTCAAAGCCAAACGAGCAGTGGTAAATGGACAAATGGAGAATCAAATTGACCAGCACGAGATCAAATTTTGCAAAAATGGTTTTTGCCGCGCGGGATAGCCGAGCGGTATACGGCGCTGCAGTCACGGACTGTGCGGCTGGTCACGGCGGAGGTTCGTGTCCTCCCTCGGGCATGGGTGTGTGTGTTTGTCCTTAGGATAATTTAGGTTACGTAGTGTGTAAGCTTAGGGACTGATGACCTTAGCAGTTAAGTCCCATAAGATCTCACACACATTTGAACATTTTTCGAAAAATGGGTTTAAACGCTTGAAACCAGGGCAATTAATGAAAATTCCAGTAGTGGCTTCAAGGAAAGATTTTAAACAGATTTCCGTACCCAAACGATGAGTGGGAAATTGACAAATGCAATATCATACCGATGAGCGTGATGTGTAGTTTAGAAGGAGAAAATTTAATTTGCTTGAAAGTAATTGGGGAAATCAATAAAAATTTAAAAATAATTTTAGAACAAAAAAGCGTCAAATATTGAGGTAATAGTGTACAGAAACGTCATTTGCCAATATTGCAATTGTTGATACAGTGATTACTAGTTTCGAAAATTTTTAACTCCCATTTTCACATCAGTATCCCGCCGGAGGTTCGAGTCCTCCCTCGGGCATGGGTGTGTGTGTTGTTCTTAGCGTAAGTTAGTTTAAGTTATTCTAAATAGTGTGTAAGTCTAGGGACCGATGACCTCAGCAGTTTGGTCCCTTAGGAATTCACACACATTTGAACATTTTGAACACATCAGTACAAGCAGTAGCACCGAAAACGATTATTATAGGTAGACACTATGTTTCAATTAATAATAATGTTACTCATAATAACATCGAGTATGACAAAGTGTCTGCCCATAATTGTAGTTGTACTAATACGATCTGAAAATGGAATTCAGATTTGGCGAAACTAGCCATCACTGTACAAACAATTGCAATCTTGGCAAATACAATGTTCCTAAAAGGAAAATTAACCATTAAAAATTATGTATAGCGCCCTAGAGGATTGTCTACTTCAGGTAATCACAAGAAAATAGTCAATATTTTTGAGAAAACATTTGTTTAAAAGTAAGAAATCAATACGTTAGTGATATATTGGTCCGCCTTTGAATGATTCTCGAAATGATGTACTTTTTATTACCTAAACCAATCGCTGACCACTTAACGCTAAAACTGAGTGAGCATGAATAATGATGACGACAGCTCTTACAAGGGAGGCATTGTTTCTTCCGCCACACAAGTTCTTTTTTCTGATACTTGAAGGATCCCATACTGAAATATTTTTGAACTGAAAAATTCATGGTACTGTTTTTACATCTTCAGACACAGGTAATTGCAATACGTCAAGGGCACAATTCACCAGGCAAATGTCGTCTAGCACTCTTTAAAATTGCAAGGTTACAAGTGGAACGTTGAACTTACTGCCAGAATGCTGCATGGCAGAAGAGAGCAACTTATTACGATTTAATGAAATTACAAACCCGTAAGAGTTGCACAGAATTTTGTTTTTATTTAAATAGTGTCCAGTTTCGGTCTTCTTTCCATTATGAAGCCGTCGTCATAAGTCCTATCATAGCACCATACCACGATGTTATTATCAATGGCTAAGTGCAAGTGCATTCAGCGCTGGACTCTTGTTCACAAGAAATATTTTGTGCTTAGCCACTCACACAAGCAATGTGGCCGGGTACACATGTAATGGCAGAACTTACGTGGATGGTTTGCTAAAGGACAAAAATCAGAAACTTGGTCGTCATTTTTAATTGAAACAAATTATCTGCAAATTTGGCTGTTTTGTAATTTCATGAAACATTGGACTTCAAAACCTCAGTTGGCGCTTTGTTTGCCGAAGATGCTTTTTTAACGTCATTCAAAGGTGCGGCAAATGTTGTCCAACCTTTTTTTATCAGTAGGGCCTGCAGCATGAATAAAGTCGAAATACAACCTTGTAGAAGAACTCAATACCAGTAGCTGCAATGTAATATTTATTTGCTTGTCACGTTATTCCTGCACAACAACCTTGTCTGTTTCGTCTTACGACATTTTTAACTGCTCGTCTACGTGAAGTTGTCAATCGCATGACATACAGGGTCTACTGTGAGGTTTCTGTTGCAAAATATTGTTATTATAGTCACGAAGCTGTTATAATACGATTTTTTTATAATAATTTGACAGATGTTTGACGGTTGGGATTATTAGTCGCTATACTGTGCTAATTCTGATTTATAAGGCGAGAGCAACACTCCTAAAAAGACAAAAAGTATGTTTTTCTTCTACTACAGTGAAACACAACTAGGAGTTGCGTCTAAGGATGCTAACTGTCAAATAGCTGTCAGACAATTATCATGACAAATAAAGTCATATAACAACAGCGACGTTATTTTAAGATTAATATTTCACAACAGAAAGCTCACAGTTGATCTCTGGATGCCACATGATCGTCAACTCCACCTACATGTGGACTTGAAAACGACACTGTAAGCAGAAACAGGTACGCATGTTGTGCAGGAATATATGGATATCAGAAAATAAATATTACATTCCGGCTACTGGAACTGACTTCTTGTGAAATATTATCAAACGTATTTCATTTCTTACTTTTAGGAAAATGGTGTCGCAAAACATTTGATCAGCATTTTTTAATGATTTTTGCTCCTTGTATTACTTTTTTGCCAATGATATTTAGCAATAAATGTTAATACAGTCAAATATTACAGACACATACATCTGAATATGAAAGTTTTATTGTATTTTTATGTATTGTTTCTACAAGAAACCCAGTTTCGGCTATCGAAAGTAAACAAACACGTAGTGGGTTCGGAGACGGGTTGTCTTGACGTTGTGGCTTGTGGGTTTACTTTCATTTGGGAGGACACGGATAAAACAATTAAATTAAAATGTTTATCGTGTCAGTGTCAACTGTGAAAAAATAAGGATTACTCTTGGGTAAATTGTCAACTGTGTACTTTGCTTTTATTTCTGGACGAACTAAGACAGTTTTCACGTGTGCAATGTTCGCAGATGTGTGAGTTGGTTGCTGAAAGTGCAGAGGATCGAATGATTAGAAAATTTAAGTTAGTTAAAGGTAGCAGCTTTACAGGAATGAAGGTAGTTGAAATGTGAAGGCGTGTTGCTCGGGAGAAGTCGTATGTCTGTTACATTCTGTTGTACAGCTGAGTGGTAGGGTACCATGAAGCAAGTGGGTTGGCGCAGCGCTGAGTTAAGCAACACTTAGGAAAACACTGTGTCACTGACCAGCAGAGTCGGTAATCATGTCAGTTACGCCAGCCAAGCAACACCAGACGTACTTGGGAGGAAGAACGGCGAACATCAGCGGCGGAAAGGGGTATTCAAGGACCTGCAACCAGCTCCTCATCATCGACCGTCGTGAGATGTTGAAGTGACGCAGAGGCTATGTTACTCAGCACCGCCACCGTTTCGGAGTCGCCTCTGTCACCACGTCATCGTAACAGATGCAGGTCGTCGCCTTAGAGGTGCCAGAGTGACGCCGCCACTGTAGTCATCACCGTCAGTACCGTCGGACGCCAACACTGGGGAGCTGACTGTCATGGGAATCATCGCCTGGGATGCACTGTGGTACTGTACTGTCGCCGCCGTCCTGGGACGCGGCGTCCAGAAATGCTATCTCCGGGGTCGGAGCAGGAGACCCTGGCTCCCCGCCGCCAGACAGCCGCCGTCAGGGATGATCGATGAGACAGGGCCTGGACCTCTCCCACCGTCATGATCCCCATCTGCGGTCAGAGCAGAGGCCCACAGAGCGTGGTTCTAGCCGCCGCGGTACGACCCAGCAAGGCCGTAGAACCGCTACCGAGGCAACGGAGCCGGCCGCTGTGGCCGAGCGGTTCTAGGCACTTCAGTTCGGAACCGCGCTGTTGCTACGGTCGCAGGTTCGAATCCTGCCTCGGGCATGGATGTGTGTGATGTCCTTAGGTTAGTTGGGTTAGGTAGTTTAAACCTAGGGGACTGATAACCTCAGATGTTAGGTCCCGTAGTACTTAGAGCCATTTGAACCACTTTTGAGGCAACGGATTCTAGTTACGCCAGCACAGCTGGAGTGGCTGCAGCGGATGCACGTGTGCGCGACCGCAGGACATTTCGTCACCGCCAAGAGTGTATTACGAGTGGAAGCAAACCTCGCCCAGAGAGCCAACATCCACTGTATCCCAATTGATCAATAAATGTTGTGATCGTTTCACCAGGAGCCATCCGTGGACATAGTCTCACAATGCTCTTTCTCACGCCCAGCAGAGAAGCCAAGTTAATATCTGGCAGTGGATTGTGGAGTCCCATGCCTGTTTACACAAGAATGTGTGTGCACAATATCAGATTTGAAAATTACGAGGGCATTGCTTGTATTTGAATAAGCTTTGAACTTCGTCGTGTTACTCTTTGAACTGGAAGTATTTAACAGGTGTCACGGAGTAGGACATCGTATAGACAAGTATATTCCACGCGTAAGTCAGAGGTGCGTGTTTCAATATGTGCACACTCTGATATTGCAATCGCACATCAAGTTCCCGACAGTTATAGCGCTAGTACAAGAGTCGTACATTACCTGTCAGAGACGGATCTGGAGACTGATTTCAATGCAGAATCGTCAGGTCAACATCATACATCATCGTCGCCACACTACGATGGAGTCCTGCAGCGATGAGAGGGGCAACCACAGTGAAGATTTTTGAAACGGACTGCTAAACAGGATCAGGCTCTCAATTTCATACGTTGCGAATTGCTTCCTCTTTGAAAAGACATATTGTCCCACTTTTAATTATGTTTTAGATCGATAGTATTGTTGCGAACTGCTGCTACAGTGCTCAGTATAAATGTAGCCTTTGCCCCACAACAGTCCATGGAATTTTTGTGTTGATTTGTAAAATAGTAGTAACATATGCACCTATTCATTCAGTGCATATTCCATGTTCCGCAGTTCTGATTTCTCACATCTCAATGAATTTAAATTCTGAAGTGTGTAGATTTGTGAACTGCCCTTATACTGCGTTCTTGCGAACCTGTCATAAATATGCTTTGTTCTGATTGGATGAGAACCGTAACAGGCACTGTTTTGAAAGATGATAGCTGGTGTAGACCTCTACGGGGCTGCTTTGTTTGTTATGTTATGTGATTTGCACGGTTTGAGTACGTCAGTGTATTTTGAGTGATTGAGTGCATTTATGCAAGCATACATGCTTACTGCTCAACAACATTGGTGGTAACTATATTAAATATCAGATTATTGTATTTAATGGATATTTATTTTTATTTAACTGTTTTCATCCTGATTTTTGTGTTCCTGTGTACAAGCACAGAGCGAGAATATGAGTGCAGTTTATTGATTTTGGGTTGGACGGCAAATTTAATTTCATTCTTATTCTTAAGGTTATCCAGTGTAACACAATGAGATTAGGTCACTACTTGATTCCACGGTCATTTACACTATTTAAAAATAAATCCACAATGCCATCGTATTGTCAAGTCCGACAGTGTTACAGAACCTAACATCCGATTACTAATACTTAAAACATTAATAATATGCGCTTCCCACGCCCGGGTTCCCGGGTTCGCTACCCGGCGGGGTCAGGGATTTTCTCTGCCTCGTGATGGCTGGGTGTTGTGTGCTGTCCTTAGGTTAGTTAGGTTTAAGTAGTTCTAAGTTCTAGGGGACTTATGACCACAGCAGTTGAGTCCCATATTGCTCAGAGCCATTTGAACCATTAATAATATGACAGAGACGCCTTTAGCAAAACAAAAGTTTACTTAAAGATGGTTCGAGTGGTCACTGTCCGCAGAAGACATGTAAATGTCATGGATTTATGTTATCTGTTATTTATTTTATTTTGTACCTTCGTGTGCTGACACGTACCATGACCTTGGAGATTGCTCCTCAATTTGGTACTAAGGAACTAGACGTGTAAAAAAAATCATTTAAAAATTGCACCTGTACTGTATTTCGCAGCCTATGATTTGATATTTATTACCCCAGACGAGTTTCGAATTGTACTATAGAACTCTCTTCAAAGAAATTTCTTCAATAAAGTGCCGCTTTACTTGTCACATAGTAACTATCGATTTCAAAAGAAGTTCATGGTCAGGTTGTTTCATTAACTGAAATGCTACTTACAGTGAAAGTTATATGTCTTCAGTATCTGAATGTCATTTCTCAATGTGCCTACACATTTAAAATTGCTCTTGTACTCAACTTGAGAAGCGTATTCGTGCCGAAGCTGTTTATTTTCTTGTTTCATCAGACTATGTGCTATGCACTCACATGAACAGTGGACATAACCGCAGCTGGGTGGTTTGAGTACCCCAGTGATACATACAGCCGCGACTTAGGTCCGACCAGAGAGCAGAACATCTGTGGAGACGCCATACTAACCCATAAGTCCTAAACATGAGGTTAGTTATTACGGCGAAAATCTGGATGATTGATCTGGCCTTGTAACATTAGCCAACGTGGCCTCTCGTCTGCTGGTACTGCGAACAACTGAAATCAAGGGAAAATTACAGCCGTTATTTATTCCAGGACATGTAGCTCGACATGTAGCTCTACTGTAATGTTAACTGAAGACGAAATCGTCTTCGTTAAAACATTCCTGAGTTAAAATAGTTACCCTTTCATATGTTTGGGCGGAGACTGCTCAGGAACTTGTCGTCACCAGGAAAAACAGTACTCGCATACTACAAAGTTTCGGACAGATTACCTAATGGTAAGATAGAGATTTACAAACAGCATGTTAAACTGCAAAGCATGTTCGGGGGGAGATGTGGATCATTAATTTTATCAACGATGTGTGTGCTGGCTCACGCGCGTGCATGTGAGCGTGCCTATATATACGTGTGTATGTGTGTGTGTGTGTGTGTGTGTGTGTGTGTGTGTGTGTGTGCACATTTGCCTGTATGTTACATTTTCTTTAGATTATTGGTTACAGAAATGAAATTCATGGTACGATTTGTAACACCGAAAATGCAGATAAATTACCTCCTGCACCATCTTTTCGACGTTTAATATCCGTTGACAACTTGCAAAGAAAACAATGGTTCAAATGGCTCTGAGCACTATGGGACTCAACATCTTAGGTCATAAGTCCCCTAGAACTTAGAACTACTTAAACCTAACTAACCTAAGGACATCACACACACCTATGCCCGAGGCAGGATTCGAACCTGCGACCGTAGCAATCCTGCGGCTCCGGACTGCAGCGCCAGAACCGCTAGACCACCGCGGCCGGCTGACAACTTGCACTGTACTTTAGACTCTGAAGATGTAAGCTGTATTACGGAAACTATATTTAATGCGCAATCGATGTACTAGTGTATTCATGTATATAACTGATTGTAATTACAATGACAATTTTGTAAATTGCTGGGTAGTTGCCAAGAGAACTTTATTGAAATGTGTCGATAGCAAAGTCAAAATGACAGTAGCTTTACGATTGTTTATCTTTGCATATGGAGAGTCTCTGTCGCATGGCGAGCAGAGAGGAAGCACAGCAGCTTGAGTCATGAAAGAGTGCAGACGCGGTGTCTAGCTATGATGGCACCAGTGTGTGCCTCAATTGTTAACGCTTGAGCAATAAGAGTACGGTAGGAGTGGACAGGTGGAAGAAGATACAGTCCCAACTATTGGCTATCGCATAATTATTCATGGCTCTGGAGACGGCTCGGGGATCTCATCGAAGAGCAGCAGTGGCAATAACGGCAGCTCAGCATTGTCGTCGGCTACATTCTTGGTCGTCCGCACAGTTACAGCATCGTAAGACTGTTAAGCGAAAAATTATAAACTTACGTTGGCACTGCACAACAATATTTCTTTCACAAAGTATGAATAACTTGAATAAAAACTTGAAATAGTTAAAACTTGTAGGGCACCTGTGTTGTCGTTGTCTTCAGAAATTATTACCAAGCAGGACCCTTTCTTTCCATGCAATCACCGAGTGTTATAAGAATATGAAAATTGATGAAATATTTACTGCCAGTTTTTTGTGTTTGCTAATGACCAGTTTCGGCCTAAATTCTCTGCCTCAGTAACTGTTCATTCTTGTATTGCATGACAGAAGCTACCTAAAGTGAAGTAAAATTTCACTGGCAAAACTAATAACTAAAGATGCAGCGCAAATTAAGAGTGCACAATTTCATTTATTCTGTATTTTGCTTAGCGAGTGACTTCTGCTGGCCTGGTATGCACTTTATTGTTGTTATTTTAAAATTAAAATCAATTGCTCACTTGCTTAAATTAAATTCAGTTCAATCTTTCTCTAATCAAAAGTAAATTGCTTGCTTTTTCTAGATTTTCCATTACGTTACACTGAGGTTACTGAATGTAATTTTTTTTTGCATAACAGAGTTTAGGTTATGCCAGTCATTCATTTAGACAGTAAATCCATTTAATTTTACTTTCAAAATTTAGTTTTTCATAACACGTAACTGCAAATTCATAGCTTTCTGATTCATTTATTTCCTCGTGAACTGCTGTGCTGTGGAAAAGCGTGACAATCTTATGTTTCCACGCCAGCGACATTTACTTACATTTGTTTGCCCTTACCTTTCTCAGTATTTCGAGATTCATTAGCCTACCGAACTGGCGACCGTTTAATTATCCCTTTTTCAGCTAATCTGTGTTTTCATTGTGCTATCAGTGATTTTTGTAGTAAATATTAAGTGGTACCCTTTTTCCCCCTGTGCGGTTGGTGAGCGATTGACTATATTCCACCCGTTTCAAAATTATCATCTAAATTTAGCTTAAATTTAGAGTAGATTGTATTTCAGGAGAGCCTGTTGTACACTTTTCACCAACTAACCGGCGTTATTTTCCTTCGGTAACGAGAGCCCTATTCATTGTAAAATTTAATTAATCAAAAGCGATCACTGTCAGTTATATCTCCATCCAGTAGCCCGATTAGTAGGAGGGAGGTTACATATTCAGGAAAAGACCAAAAAGAAGGAGATATATCACGTCTCTGAAGTGTTCCCTGAAGTGGGGGCAAGACTCCCGAAACGACAAAAGTATGTTTCTTTCCTCTCTGTGGCAGTGAAACATTACTTGATAGTGAGGTGTTGAAGCAGAGGCCAGTGACCATCGTAAGGAAAAATATTATAATAAATGCTATGTTACAAAACAATGTGTAACCTGTAGACATAATTATATGACGTATACGTAAAAAAATAGGAATCAATTACAAGCGGTGGCTCGTTTTACTTTACAGGTTACTATCCCTCTGTGTAGGGGCTGTAATTTTTTATATTCCTTTTTTTTTTAACCAGCAAGGTAAAACAGAGGCCACTACTTCCACCACATCAAGTGGATTTAGTGCTCACGTACTCACACTGATACGTGAGCACTTCCCAGTTTATCAATGAGGGATAATTGAAAATTATTATTACTATTATCGGTGCCATGCGTGCAATGGTCGTGCCAGGCGCGCGATATTGAATCTTGATCCTATCATTAATGGCGCGAGACCTGCACGACACTGTAGCAACCGTTATAGTTCTTCATTATTCTACTGTGACACTAAGGATGGTTTCACGCAATGAGTGGGAGAATGTACAGATTAAAGGACTCATTTATTTAACAGTTGAATACTGAACAATTATACAATCAAATGGGAATGGGGGAAGAATGAATTGAGTTCAGCAGCTTGCTCCAACGCTCGTTCATAATAAGCCATGATAGCAGGAGACAAGGAATTTCAGGGACGATCGCCGTATTATCAAATGGGGTCCAATTCACTAAAGGAAGGGGTTTCAGGCATGCAACGACCACCACCATGAATCAGCCAAAGACTAAGAAAGATGCTACTGTGGGTGAATCGCTAGGTAGCCTCCTGTACTAAAGGAATACAATCAGCAAGACGCGAAAGTATTCATATAACTGTGGCTCGCGGTCCGACTACGTTAACGAAACATGAAGGTGCGCCAGACACTCACCACGTGGCGTAGGACAAAGGGCACAAGTTTTCAAGCTAGGAAGACATAAATTGTGAGTCGAATTATACACAGGAGAACTGAAAGAGCTACTGACGGACGAAGTGGAAAAGTGAGCAAGAATGTATGCACTTTAGTGCCGTACTGCAAGCTTCTGTGACTAACCAACACGTCTCGCACATTGTTCCCGACTGTATAAAGAAAACCCTACGGTCTTATGACACGTAAAACATAGCATAAACCGTAATTCAAGGAGCGCACATCAGTACAATGACCTATAAGGTTCCCTCTGGGCCGCAGGACGCGAATCTACAGTGCGCGTCGGCGCTCATGCTTACCGAACTTCGTCTCCTGGAAGCAGCACCTCCGGCCTCAGGCCGGTCACACTATAACTGACTACTGCCTAGTGGTGGGCAGGAAATGGCGTATCTGTTAGAAATCACAGTGATTGAGAAGTCACAGATATCACAACAACAACTTTACAAAATCTAACTGGGATTTCAGTCACAGTTAGCAGTCGCAAGTAGCATTTCACATTCAACGCCGTGAGCCATCTGTTGGCCGAATTCCATACTCCTTTCTGCGATTTAAGTGACAAGCCGCGGCTAGAAGTCGCAAGTAGCAACTACAAAGCGCATTTAACAGTGCCATCTGGTGGCCAAAGTTCGTACTACGCTCATCTCTGCAACACGCTATCGAGTCCAACTGCGATTTCTGTGACAAGTCGCAACTAGGAGTCGCAAGTAGCAACTAAAAAGCACAGTTAACAGTGCCATCTGTTGGCCAAAGTTCGTACTACGCTCATCTCTGCGACACGCTATCGAGTCCAAGTGCGATTTCTGTGACAAATCGCAACTAAGCGTCGCAAGTAGCCACTAAAAAGCGCAGTTAACATACTTTTCCTATTGCCATCTGTTGACCGACGTACGTACCTCGTTATGAGAGCCTTGTGCCTCACGAGGTCGATGTTATGTGTGTGCATATGAAGGGCTTATTTCAATAGTGGTACAAGTCCATTTTTGTTCATTTTGAGATACAGAGTCGTAAAGTTAAACGAGCGCTGAAAAATCTGCAGTTTAGATACCAGAAATATTCAAGCATATGGCATCTTGCTAGAAATGAACCTCTATTTATGTTTATTTGGATCATTAATTTCAGAAGCATTATAGACAGAAAAGTGGAGGTAATGGACTTGTACCACTATTGAAATAAGCCCTTCATATTATATGACATGCACATTCAGCATCAGTTATGGTTGGTCAAACACTGCTGTGACTCTGAATGTATTATATTAATAAGAAGCAACATTGCCTTTTTCTCCTGAAAATATCAAGTAATGTAACAAATGTGTTTGATTCTGCTTCCAATATGACAGTTAATACTCCACGTGCCTACAGGACTTTACAATGTTAACACAGCAGAGCTCAGACATCTGTATAAGTGCAGTGAAATGAAAACAGTATTATTGAGTCATATGAATGCCTCACTTTTGTTCCAACACAGTTCAAGGCTCGGGAGAAAAGTTTTACACCTGGTGTTCTACATGGCAACTTCACACACAAGAACTTTTTGCCGACACTACTACCACTTACATAAGTAAGCTTTTCCTGTGTTACTTTCAAGTAATGCACTTAAGCTATTCCTGATTTAACTGGAAGATCTGTACTTCCTACTTTCATATCAAAAACCTCAAAATGCATATTGTTCAAATGGTTCAAATGCCTCTGAGCACTATGGGACCTAACATCTTAAGTCATCAGTCCCCTAGAACTTAGAACTACTTAAACCTAACTAACCTAAGGACATCACACACATCCATGCCCGAGGCAGGATTCCAACCTGCGACCATAGCAGTCCCGCGGTACCGGACTGCAGCGCCTAGAACCGCATGACCACCGCGGCTGGCAAAATGCATATTGTAGACTTCGGGATATCTTACAGGTCAGTGTCACACCAAGATTGTGGAGAAAGGGGGGGGGGGAAGGGGGGGTGGGAAGCCATGTCACTTTCCAACAAGTGTTTACCAATAAGTAAGTGGCGGAAAATTACGGGTATTGGACGGCTTAACATGTGGAAAATGAGATTTTCATTATTCATTCACTGCATTTAACATTTATTATTCCTTTAAATTCGCACAACAACTTCAATAAAACACAGTTTAATCACTCACACACTTATTTCACTTTTAAACAGTCAATCCTCTAAGAGCTGTCTTGAACGTTCACGAGTCACTCTCAACAGCCTTGATGTGGATAGACAGGTGCAGCAATCAGTAATCAGAGTCAGAACTGCGTCTGCAAAAACACAAGGATTATTACACAATTTTTGCTGTCACTAATTACTAGCAATATAATTGACAAAGTAGATTGCTAATATTTGCAGTAATGAATATCACATTTGCAAGAACGATCTCGCTTTAGTAATTACGTCCATCGAAACGCTTAGAAACTGACCTCTCGTCTGACGAAAACGGTATAAAGACGCAGTGGCAATTTCTTCAGATCTGTTGACAATGATATTTTGAGTTATCACTTTACTGAGTGACTGAAATGTAGTTCAGGTACCTGTGAACCTAACAATATGTTAGACTTCATTTTCTAAACACGAACTATTACGGTACTGTATGGCTACTTACATATTGATTACACTATTAATATTTTCACAGTTGTTTCTTTAATACAAAGTTAAAGCCAACGGAAGAAAAAACGTAAAACATACTTACCAATGACAGGTTTTTTGAGATGCAATTTTCTGTGTGGACAGATGTAACTTTTTCATACGGTGGTAAGTCGCAGAAATCGCAGGAGTCACAGAAATAGCAGAAGTCACAGAAATAGTAGAAGTCACAAAAATATCGGAAGGCACAGAAATAGCAGAGGTCACAGAAATAGCAGAAGTCACAGAAATCGCAAAAGTAGCAGAAGTCGCAGAAATCGCGGAAGTAGCAGAAATCGCAGAAATAGCAGTTGCAGAGGGATACACGACCTGTGTTCCTTAACTGCGACTCTTAACTGCGACAAATCAAAGTTAAGAATAACAGATACTGAAAAGTTGCATTCACAGAAATCACTGATATCGGAAAATCGTAGTTTAGCCCATCACTACTACTTTGTCCACTATCCATCTGCGGGGGGCGGTTGGCACCCGCCCGCGAAAAACGGGCACGCACCTGAACTGGCCAATCATAGGGCCGGAATTTCACAGGAAGGCGACCTCGCGACGTTAAAGTTGAGAAGAAATATCAGTTGCAAGGTCGGTAAGGCAGGTTGGGGAACTGAGAGCAGGAGAAACTTTGGCCACTACTGAACTTTCAAACGCCACCACGTGCTACCCTGGCGATCGGAAAAAGGATATTAAACGGGGAGCCATCATGGCTGCTAGGAATACTGCTGACCTCACCCATAAATAAAGAAAATTCCTGGCGCCAAGCTCCTCTCACAGATCAGTGTGAGACAAGCTGTAAAAATCGTCAAATAAATCAGGCAACCCATAGAAATTATTAATATTACCTGAATTATTAGCTTACCGAATACCAGAATGCGTGGATTAGAAATATGAAATGCGAGCACTGAATGGTGAATAAAGTGCACGTCTTTCATCACAGTGACCTATGAAAGAAGATTTTCGTAAGTACTCTTATCGAGAAAAAATGCGAGTGCTTCGAAAATCTGGACATTGACTGGGGCAGGGGGAGTTCCATGGACGGAACCATGTGGGTACTTATGGGAACTTTGGGGCTGTTAACCCCTTTAGTTTGTTTACATATTTTTTGAAACCACATACATGGATAGTGTGATACACAAATACAAATACGTTATCAATGTCACAAAATACAACAGTAGTTGAGTATACATTGAATATTATACCGCGGCACAAAAAAAAAATAAATAAATAAATCACACAACACATTAACACAAAAAATGATATACCATGTAACAAAAACAAGAGAAGCAGAAGATTCTGTAACACATACGTAACAAACGAAACAATAATGACAACACACAGAATGAGATACGATTATCCAACTGTCAAGAAAGTAATGACGTGAAGGACACAAAATAAAACACTGCAAAATACCCTAACACATAAATAATAAACCAAAACAGTGGGAATAAAACACATTGACCATACCATTATGCAAATCATAAGACTATGATGAAAACACTGCAAAATACCCTAATACGTTAATATTAAACCAAAACAGTGGGACTGAAACACATTGACCATACCATTATGGAAGTAATAAGACTATGATGATACAAATGACACAAAATCAAGCGAAAAAAATTCCAATGCACACTGACGTTTAAATATTACATAAAATGGTAGACACTCAATTGAACATGATGCTAACACAAAAGAGAAGGTCATTGACCAATGTCAAGCCCGTTTGTGAGTCTCTTAAACTGGACCTCCAAGGGTCCAACATATCTTGGCAACAGTGAAGGACACTTTAAATTAATCAGTGAGGGAAAACAGTAAGAGAAATAGTGACAATGTATGGAAAAAGTGGAAGAGCACGACATGGACACACACTGCGTAAGATGAAACAAATAAATACATTCAAACCACGTTCAAATATCGGTTAATTCTGACGGAACAACTGTAGCAAAGTCACTGAAACAGTAAAACCCCCGACAACACATCATCAGAACTCAATTTGCATCACCATTCACTATGTATGTACTGACACAAAAAAGAGCACTCGAAAAACTTGGGTGGAAGTGACCCATTTAATCGACGCACTGCACTGTTCTAAGCACTCGTAGGTGTGTCAACGAAATCACGATGGATGCGGATCAATGCCTCCGAGGCTGAGTTGGAAGTTCTGCCTCGCTGGCATGACTCAAAGTGCAGGAGCGGTTCGGTGCAATCGTCGCAGCCATAGCGAAACTGTCCTGGCGTCCGGGTACTCGACTCACGGCCCTTTACAACGCCGACACTTGATGTCCATACGTGCCTTGTCATGCACACACGAAGAGGCAGATCAGCTGTCGACATTGGTGGCTGACGGCTGGGGAGACACATCTCTCAGCACTGCATCACGTAGATCGTATTACTACTGGTGGGAGCGGGAAAGAAATAGTCTGGGCTCCTCAATGTTAGGGGACCCCTAGCCTGATTCCAAGACGCTCGACCCACAACCAATAAAATAGGACTGAGTTCAGCATTTTCAGCACCACAATGTCAACTAACAATTTCACTGGTAGCACAAGGGCGGTTGCCATGCCAAGGTCCTTGCTCTATGCTCCAATGATAGTCAGTCATGCGGCAACAACCAAAACATTATAGTTCACCTCCTAACACCAGCGTAATGCACGAGGCTGTCACTACAGACCATCTCTTAACTACCTTGGCGCATCGGAGGTGTAGCACGATTTCCGTAATGCCGGTAGTGACCACTAAATAGTTCCTAATTACATTCTTTGAGAACCACACAAAAATTAACTCAGAACAGCAAAGCAACCAAACTCGAGAAGCACAGTTTTTCACTTCAGAGAGTCTTTGTTGTGCCACGCGAGTGGAAGACCCGTGACTGCCCCGAATTGTCCGCAGGTCATCAATTAATTTCCTGAGACCTGAGTTTCTCCTGGCGTATACAACTTTCAAATAACTTCCGGGAATTCAGCCAGGTAACACTTTCAGCGACCGCCGATATTTCGGCGGGAGAACGCCCCGCCATGTTCAAGGCAAACTGCAACGGACAGGCGGCGTACATGCAAATTTAATACCTCGGTTTTCGGACAGAAGCTGGAAAGATAACACACACACACACACACACACTGAACACTAGTGCCACCAAAGATGACCAAAGTCAGAGCTATCGATAGTGAGACTATGAATTCGCAGGTGAGGCAGCATTGACTCTGTTCCTCTGTTTTTTGACAAGGGAGAGAGCCGGATTCCAAACAGAGTTTAAACAGAAACCTCCATCTCTGTTAACGAGGTTGCTCGCTAATTTAATCTCAACTGCCTCCCTAATAACACTGTCCCAATAGCTGGACGCGCATACCAATATCTTGGTGTTATTATATAACATGGGGCAATGTTCGGCAATAGCAGATCTACTTGGCTGCTGTAATCGTGTGTGCCGTTTATGCTCAGTACATCTGTCCTCCACGGTCCTAATAGTTTGACCAATATATGCCATGCCTCAGCTACAGGGAATACGATATACACCCGCCTTGTGCAATCCAAGATCATCCTTAACGGAACTCAAAAGTGCTCTAATTTTAGATGGAGGTCGGAAAACACATTTCACATCGTATTTCCGTAAATTACGACCGATCTTATTGGACGTGTTTCCTACGTAAGGCAAAAAGGCAGTAGACTTAGGTGTTGACTCAGAATTATCATCAATCACCCGATGTACAGTTGGTCGATAGCGCAACGCACGTTCAATCTGTCTATCACTATAACCATTTTGACGAAATGTAACTTCAAGATGGGACAGCTCAGCTGGCAAAGTCTCAGCGTCAGAAACGACATGTGCCCTGTGTACCAAGGTACGAAGTACCCCTTCACGCTGAGCCGAATGGTGACAACTATTAGCTTGTAAGTACAAGTCGGTGTGAGTACGTTTCCTGCAGACTGCATGTCCCAATGATCCATCATCCTTCCTCCTAACCAGCACGTCGAGAAAGGGAAGGCAACCATCCTCTTCCACCTCCATTGGTAAACGAATGTTCGGGTGGATCGAGTTCAGATGTTCTAGAAAGACATTCAAATTCTCCCTACCGTGAGGCCAAACAACGAAGGTATCGTCAACGTATCTAAAGAAACAGGCGGGTTTTAAAGGCGCCGACTCCAATGGACGTTCCTCGAAGTCTACCATAAACAAATTTGCTATCACAGGAGACAACGGAGTTACTCAGCTGGGCGGCTGTCGGCGGAGCCGGCCGCTGTGGGCGCTGGAGACGTAAGGAGCCCCCAACTGCAGGCTGCTTTGGGCCCAGTGTTGCCACAGCTACGTCGCCATGGCGCGAGCGACGGAAAGCGGGGGGAAGTGGCGGCCGCATGTCGCCAGGCCACAGCACCACCCCTCGCCGCTGTTCCGGTTGCCTCGACTGCTGGCCGCCCCAGCACGCAGTGCTTTTGCTCCGGTGACATGCAACAATGTTTTCAGTGACAAATGACAACAGTTTCATACAAAGCTCTTACAACTGGTACACTGACCTATGGAAGTGTGTTACATTTAGGAAAAAAGAGTTACAATAGGGTTCACATATAAAGAGCAATAGGCTCTGGCTTTACACTTAGGAGTGCCCAGATCATTTCATGGGTTAACAAAGGTCATTTTTACCTATATGAGAAAAACTACACACTAAGGGAAGAACGTAACAAAGGTCGTAAGATAGTTGACAAACTATACAGTCTTTTAAAATTCACTTGGAACATTGGTCTTGTAGCCTTTACAATTAATAGGACCAAGCTCATTTACATTGACAAAGTCAGACACAAAAACTTTATGGGAACACAATATTAAAAAAGGACCTATCCTGACCCAACAGGGCCATAGCACTGTCTTACTGCTTAAAAACAAGTCACAGGTAGGGACGGTGACGTCACACAGGACCTCTGGGAGAGCACGCACTGTGTTAATTCTGTCACCAGTAGTACAACCGTTAGTCCACATGTAACAACATTCTTCATACAAGGGGATAATGAATACAATGTCATACTCCCTGGTCATTCTCCCGGCCATTACCAAAGAAATTTAAATTAGGGCCATCCCTCTATATTTACTTTGATGGACGTGATTTTGGCTTTTGTATGTTTTACTCCCTCTCTCTCTCTCTCTGTCCAGCATCATGGCGGATTTGGCAAATAAAACCTCACATCACTTAGGTGTCTGAAACATAGCACGAAAAGTAGTGAGCACAAGGACACAAGATACATTCACTACAAGGGGACACAATGAAACTAGCTTAAGTAAAGGTCAGTCTGCCTACCGGTAGGCGTGTTTACTTACTGCTTTATAATTATCATTCCATAAATACGTGGATAGTTGGTGCTTTGGTACCAGTTGTCGTTCGCTCAGTACTGTACTTTACCTGCTCCACTGGGTTATCCTCTCTGACAGGTTCCGATTCATCATTGCTTTTCTGGAAAAAGGAATAGTGCATTCGTAAGTCAACGGCATGGCACTCTCATACCCGGGGCCGCCAACACAAATAAGTCATACTCAGAACGGGGGGGGGGGGGGGGGTGGTTAGTGTTTAACGTCCCGTCGACAACGAGGTCATTAGAGACGGAGCGCAAGCTCGGGTTAGGGAAGGATTGGGAAGGAAATCGGCCGTGCCCTTTCAAAGGAACCATCCCGGCATTTGCCTGAAACGATTTAGGGAAATCACGGAAAACCTAAATCAGGATGGCCGGAGACGGGATTGAACCGTCGTCCTCCCGAATGCGAGTCCAGTGTGCTAACCACTGCGCCACCTCGCTCGGTCCATACTCAGAACGATTCCAAACGTCTGGCAGAGCTAATTGACTCGAATTCCTAGTCCTCCCCGTCACAGACAAGATTTCTCTTCTTCTATCAAGCGAGAAACGCGCTGTATGAACCAACTCAATCCAGCACTTGCGACGGAAAAGGGTCAACCAACACGGTGACATTTAAACCAATACAAACAACACTAAGAGGGGAATGCAAGGACACCATAAACAACCAAATACACTAGATCATTCTAAACACGCTAACGAGAAAAAGCTAGTTTACAGTTCCTTGAACTTCTTCGGGTTAGTTACGTGGTGCATACCTCATGATCCTTTAGTCGTCAGGGTTTCTGTTTCTACACCTTAAGTTCCACGTAGTGGCTTTCCATGTTAAAGCTTGCACGATAACAATGGATGGAGTGTAATCCTAATATTGCCTTGACTGACTGATAGGAAACCACTAGAAAGTTTGCACACAATCGCACCGATTGGCATATGAAGTCAATCAAAACTTGTTTGGTGGCAGGCACAGTCATGCCTCCTATTGCACCCCGAATTTTCGTCCTTTGAAGGGACAATACGGGCAACGCCTTCTCCTCCATGCAACTTTCAAATACGTTCTAGTTCATGAATGAAACGTAACTTCCTGTGTCTAGAATACAATGAATACATTTACCACTGATATTTACACTAAGTACTGGGTACGAAATAAAGGAAACGTCCTCTGGCTCCCGCAACAAATCTTCTCTGATGCCCTCAGTATTCATGTACAAGAGTGGGGGCCAATGATATTGCGAATTGCAGCCAGAGCTGGCCGGTTTTAGTCAGTTGTTGGCTTGGTTAACTCTTTCCCGTGGCGCATTATGCCGGGGATCAGGATCGTGAATTTCCACACTATTATCGACCGGCCCACCATTGGCCAACCAGCCGTTTTGCGTCCCATTCCGACGCCTATTTGAGCCATTGCGCGAGAACCACTGGTTATTGCGGTTCCGACGCGAACCATTTAACCTCGGCTGTGGCTCCGATTGATCATTCGTGTTGACATTGTCCTGTGTGCCACCGCCAGTCTGTTATGGCCCG
Organism: Schistocerca nitens; assembly: GCF_023898315.1. NCBI lineage: Eukaryota > Metazoa > Arthropoda > Insecta > Orthoptera > Acrididae > Schistocerca > Schistocerca nitens. Next base: position 846,525,530 of record NC_064617.1, read on the forward strand.
CGACTGTCGCCACGCCTCTCATACGCGAGTTCTTGCAACAAGAGCTGAGAGGACTTGAGATCACTCATGCCCCTTCCGGCATTTATGATGTCGCGCTGGAGACGTTGTGGCAGTTTCGCCAAACATATGCGGATGAGTTCCGGCGCGTCATATGGTGAATCAAGTAAGTGATTTCGCTGAATAAAATCCCTGAAGTGTGTGAGTGGGCTATGATGGCTCGATTCAAGGAATGGTTGCGTCATCATGATCCCTAATTTTACGCGATCTTCGTCACCCTTCGGCCAAAACTCGTCTAGGAATGCCTTCCTAAAACCGTCATATGAGTGACAGTCGCGCATAAGAACTCGCATTCGTGCCGCCGCCTCATTCCGGAGGTGCCCACAAACAAAGTTTATCTTGAGCGCAGAGCTCCAGGAAGACGGGAACACGCCCTGAAATTGATCTATGAACGTCCGAGGGTGAACCTCGACGGCCGGATCAGGAAACGTGCTGTATCTTTGCACGGAAAGGAAGTGCTTTCTATTTTAATTTTCTTCATCATTTAGAGAAACCTCGCGAGTCGAGTTGCTTGCGTTATCCCACCTACGTAACGGGCACAGTCTATCTTCAAGAGCCCTCACGTCACCGCCACTGACTTCTCTAGGAGCGCGGTCGTCGCGGACACAGTGAAAGTTCACAGCATCATCGGCTCTTCCCTGTGCCGCATTCTCGCGCCCAGCAGGCGAGTGCAAAACACGTGCCGGGTCTTGACAGGCTCAGTTCACTGCCGCGCGACGCTCCGTCACCTCGGAGTGGGAGGGGGCCGGTGCTCCAGCCGGCTCTATAATACCGCAGGCTGTGTTCGGTCTGAGGCAATACTGTTCCTCGCCGACAACTGCTCTACGGCAGTGGCTAAAGATCCCAGTTGCTCGTTCATGCGGTTCACTGCTTCCTCGTTGCGTGACACTCGTTCACATACATTTTGTACTGCTGCCGCTTGCTCCTTGTTGGCATCACTAACGACCTCGCGAATCTGTTCCAGATTGAATGGTGCTGCCTCGGAGTCACTAATCGTACTACCTTCCACCGCTCTCAGTCGTTCCTCTACTCGCTGGTTGACACTCGATTATTTCTCTATAACATCTGCAACATGAATGTCAAGCTGCTCTTTCCAGGACTCAATGGCTGCAAGACCATCCTTCACAAGATCTACATCGTACCTAAGTCCAGCTGTTATGCCCTGTACCTCTGCTATGAACGAGTCTGTCTTTTCTTTCTGTTCGTCAATTTTATTACTAAGAGTGTTTATTTCCTTCCGCTGTCGTTCTTCAGAAGTTTCGATTTTCTTTCCTAGCTGCTCGGCATCTGCCTTCAATTCATCACGTAGTTGCGCTACCGTAGCCTGCTGTTGCTCTGCAAGTGTTTTCTGTTGCTCCGCGAGTGCTTTATTCTGCTTCTCAGCAGCTGCCTTATTGCGCTCTTCCATTGCCCTCATTTTATTTAGTAAGATCTGGAGCAGGGACTGTTCTGAGGTGGGCGTGGCCGCAGCCACCGCCGGTGTAGCAAGCTGGTTCGAGCGCGCGGGTGTGGGCTCATTGAGCTGCGGCGAGGGGTGGGGACACACACCGGCACCTACCCGCTCAATCACGTGGTCCGCGCGGGCTGGTGCACCCTCCTTTGTGCCGCGTAACGGTCCGCCCGCCTCCGCTGTCCTTGGCGCTGAACTGCTATCCTCGGCCACGGCCGCGTGCGCGACTTCAAGGTCGGCTCACCTACCCTTACCAGATCGCGTTGTAACACTCATATTGCTAATAATGTGTTAGGGCCGCAGCACGATTTTATGAATAACACACGGTCTCAAATGAAATGCACGCGATGGGGGGCAACCAATTACGGAACTCGCACTTTGTTAATGACCACTCAAAAGAACGCGAAACATTAATTCAACAACAAAACAACGCCGTTTTTTTGCAACGCCGATCACGGATGCAAACAGAATTGCACGATCACCTATGGAAAGAGAGAACAATACACACATACAAATTATTATGCTACGCCCAGGTAAAGAGACGAAAACAAGGAAGGACAGGGGGAATGAATAACCTGATTTGGGGGGTCGGAAGATCCAATCAGTATCGATCCTGGACCAGGGTCGCCATGTACAAGCGGTGGCTCGTTTTATTTTACAGGTTATTTTCCCTCTGTGTAGGTGCTGTAATTTTTGATATTCCTTTTTTTTAGCCAGCAAGGTAAAACAGAGGCCACGACTTCCACCACATCAAGTGGATTTAGTGCTCACGTACTCACACTGAGTCGTGAACACTTCCCGGCGCCAGACACTCACCACGTGGCGTAGGACAAAGGGCACAAGTTTTCAAGCCAGGAAGACATAAATTGTGAGTCGAATTATACACAGGAGAACTGAAAGAGCTACTGACGGACGAAGTGGAAAAGTGAGCATGAATGTATGCACTTTAGTGCCGTACTGCAAGCTTCTGGCCGGTCGTGGTGGCCGTGCGGTTCTAGGCGCTTCAGTCCGGAACCGCCTGACTGCTACGGTCGCAGGTTCGAATCCTGCCTCGGGCATGGATGTGTTTGATGTGCTTAGGTTAGTTAGGTTTAAGTAGTTCTAAGTTCTAGGGGACTGATGACCTAAGATGTTAAGTCCCATAGTACTCAGAGACATTTGAACCATTTTGCAAGCTTCTGTGACTAACCAACACGTCTCGCACATTATGCCCGACTGTATAAAGAAAACCCTACAGTCTTATGACACGGAAAACATTGCATAAACCGTAATTGAAGGAGCGCACATCAGTACAATGATCTATAAGGTTCGCTCTGGGCCGCAGGACGCGAATCTACAGTGCGCGACGGCGCTCATGCTTACCGAACGTCGTCTCCTGGAAGCAGCACCTCCGGCCTCAGGCCGGTCACACTATAACTGACTACTGCCTAGTGGTGGGCAGGAAATGGCGTATCTGTTAAAAATCACAGTGACTGAGAAGTCACAGATATCACAATAACAATTTACAAAATCTAACTGCGATTTCAGTCACAGTTAGCAGTCGCAAGTAGCATTTCACATTCAACGCCGTGAGCCATCTGTTGGCCGAATTCCATACTCCTTTCTCCGATTTAAGTGACAAGTCGCGGCTAGAAGTCGCAAGTAGCAACTAAAAAGCGCACTTAACAGTGCCATCTGTTGGCCAAAGTTCGTACTACGCTCATCTCTGCGACACGCTATCGAGTCCAACTGCGATTTCTGTGACAAGTCGCAACTAAGAGTCGCAAGCAGCAAGTAAAAAGCACAGTTAACAGTGCCATCTGTTGGCCAAAGTTCGTACTACGCTCCTCTCTGCGACACACTATCGAGTCCAACTGCGATTTCCGTGACAAGTCGCAACTAAGAGTCGCAAGTAGCAACTAAAAGCGCAGTTAGCACTGCCATCTGTTGAGCAAAGTTAATACTACGCTATTCGCTACCGAGTCAAACCGATATCTGTGACAAATCGCAACTAAGATTCGCAAGTAGCAACCAAAAAGCGCAGTTAAATTACTTTTCCTATTGCCATCTGTTGACCGACGTACGTACCTCGTTATGAGAGCCTTGTGCCTCACGAGATCGATGTTATGTGTGTGCTTATGGAGGGCTTATTTCAATAATGGTACAAGTCTATTTTTGTTCATTTTGAAATACAGAGTCGTAAAGTTAAACGAGCTCTGAAAAATCTGCAGTTTAGATACCAGAAATATTCAAGCATATGGCTTCTTGCTAGAGATGAACCTTTATTTATGTTTATTTGGATCATTAATTTTAGAAGCGTTATAGACAGAAAAGTGGAGGTAATGGACTTGTACCACTATTGAAATAAGCCCTTCATATTATATGACATGCACATTCAGCATCAGTTATTGTTGGTCAAACACTGCTGTGACTCTGAATGTATTATATTAATAAGAAGCAACATTGCCTTTTCTCCTGAAAATATCAAGTAACGTAACAAATGTGTTTGATTCTGCTTCCAATATGACAGTTTCGGTTAATACTCCACATGCCTACAGGACTTTGCAATGTTAACACTGCAGAACTCAGACATCCGTATAAGTGCAGTGAAATGAAAACAGTATTATTGAGTTATATGAATGCCTCACCTTTGTTCCGACACAGTTCAAGACTCGGGAAAAAAGGTTTACACCTGGTGTTCTATATGGCAACTTCACACACAAGAACTTTTTGCCGACACTACTACCACTTACATAAGTAAGCTTTTCCTGTGTTACTTTCAAGTAATGCACTTAAGCTATTCCTGATTTAACTGGAAGATCTGTACTTCCTACTTTCATATCAACAACCTCAAAATGCATATTGTTCAAATGGTTCAAATGCCTCTGAGCACTATGAGACTTAACATCTTAGGTCATCAGTCCCCTAGAACTTAGAACTACTTAAACCTAACTAACCTGAAGGACATCACACACATCCATGCCTGAGGCAGGATTCCAACCTGCGACCATAGCAGTCCCGCGGTACCGGACTGCAGCGCCTAGAACCGCATGACCACCGCGGCCGGCAAAATGCATATTGTAGACTTCGGGATATCTTACAGGTCACTGACACACCAAGATTGTGGAGAAAGGGGGGGGGGGAGGGGGGGGAAGCCATGTCACTTTCCAACAAGTGTTTACCAATAAGTAAGTGGCTGAAAATTACGGGTATTGGACGGCTTAACATGTGGAAAATGAGATTTTCATTATTCATTCACTGCATTTAACATTTATTATTCCTTTAAATTCGCACAACAACTTCAATAAAACACAGTTTAATCACTCACACACTTATTTCACTTTTAAGCTGTAAATCCTCTAGGAGCTGTCTTGAATCTTCACGAGTCTCTCTCAACAGCCTTGATGTGGATAGACAGGTGCAGCAACCAGTAATCAGAGTCAGAACTGCGTCTGCAAAAACACAAGGATTATTAAACAATTTTTGCTGTCACTAATTACTAGCAATATAATTGACAAAGTAGATTGCTAATATTTGCAGTAATGAATATCACATTTGCAAGAACGATCTCGCTTTAGTAATTACGTCCATCGAAACGCTTAGAAACTGACCTCTCGTCTGACGAAAACGGTATAAAGACGCAGTGGCAATTTCTTCAGATCTGTCGACAATGATATTTTTAGTTATCACTTTACTGAGTGACTGAAATGTAGTTCAGGTACCTGTGAACCTAACAATATGTTAGACTTCATTTTCTAAACACGAACTATTACGGTACTGTATGGCTACTTACATATTAATTACACTATTAATATTTTCACAGTTGTTTCTTTAATACAAAATTAAAGCCAACGGAAGAAAAAACGTAAAACGTACTTACCAATGACAGGTTTGTTGAGATGCAATTTTCTGTGTGGACAGATGTAACTTTTTCATACGGTGGTAAGTCGCAGAAATCGCAGGAGTCACAGAAATAGCAGAAGTCACAGAAATCGCAGAAGTAGCAGAAGTCGCAGAAGTAGCAGAAGTGGCAGAAGTATCAGAAGTCGCAGAAATCGCGGAAGTCGCAGAAATCGCAGAAATAGCAGTGGCGGAGGGATACACGACCTATGTTCCTTAACTGCGACTCTTAACTGCGACAAATCACAGTTAAGAATAACAGATACTGAAAAGTAGCAATCACAGAAATCACTGATATCGGAAAATCGCAGTTTAGCCCATCAATACTACTTTGTCCACTATCGAACCGCGGGTGGCGGTTGGCGCCCGCCCGCGAAAAACGGGCGCGCACCTGAACTGGCCAATCATAGTGCCGGAATCTCACAGGGAGGCGACCTCGCGACGTTAAAGTTGAGACGAAATATCAGTTGCAAGGTTGGTAAGGCAGGTTGGGGAACTGAGAGCAGGAGAAACTTTGGCTACTACTGAACTTTCAAACGCCACCACGTGCTGCCCTGGCGATCGGAAAAAGGATAGGAAACGGGGAGCCATCATGGCTGCTAGGAATACTGCTGACCTCACCCATAAATAAAGAAAATTCCTGGCGCCAAGCTCCTCTCACAGATCAGTGTGAGACAAGCTGTAAAAATCGTCAAATAAATCAGGCAACCCATAGAAATTATTAATATTACCTGAATTATTAGTTTACCGAACACCAGCATGCGTGGATTAGAAATATGAAATGCGAGCACTGAATGGTGAATGAAGTGCACGTCTTTCACAATGTCAAGGGAGGGACGTCAAAGCTACAGCTCATGCGCGTTGTGTCGGATTTTCAATACTCTCGCGCTATCTTCGTACAAACTGTTAGTCCTATAGAGAAAATGAAAAGGACCTTTCTTGTAGGGATTCAATGGAAGGTATTTTAATTACGTAATGTGAGACGTTTCCGCTGGAGGGTGCGGTTTTCGTGTTTATCAGAAAAATCGTATATAAGTAACATTAAATGTCTTCTACCACTGTAACCATTCAGAATAGAGTGCGTGTCCTTTCCAAGATTTTTTTCAGAATCACTAGTACTATCACATCTCAAAACATGAACCCTTCCTACTGACTCACCGTGTAAAAAAAAAAAAAGAAAAAAAAAAAGTTCAACGCATCGCGAAATTCCAGTGTATGAGTGACGTTCGTAAAGGGCAGAACAACTGAACGTTGTGTACTGTCTCTGCGAGAACCGAATACGAAGGCACAAAGTTCCTATCTACGTTAAAATCTGCTACGATCGGCACGGAAGGTTGCTGTCCTACGACAGAAACAGTAGCTGTTCCCCTAGTAATGTCATTACAATTATGAAAGAAACTCATCATTTTCGGAATACGCTGAGTGGAACTGACAAATGGGAACGATATATCTATGCGTATTTCCAAGTAGTTTCAGTTCAGTGATGAATGTGACTTGCTAAACCAAAGTTAATATGCCCAAGAGAAATTGTCACCTTGGACAGTCCAAGTCTCTCGAGTAAATATGAGTAGCAGCGTCCTCGCCTGTCTGATGACGATATATGTCTTCAAAGTCATACATTAGATTACTACATTACATTACATTACATTTATCGTTTCCCATGGATCCCTTGGTGAGGAGTCTCTGGGATGTGGAGAGAGGCACGCTGTTAATTGAACATAACTGTTTCAAAATACGAAATGTGCCTCAGGGACAGCTACTAGTCACAAAGTTTTTTGACTACTTAAATTACACTGAAGCGCCAAAGAAAATGATGCAGGCATGCGTATTGAAATACAGAGATATGTAAACAGGCAGCATACGGCGCTATGGTCGGCAACTCCTATATAAGACAACAAGTGTCTTGCGTAGTTGTTAGATCGGTTACTGATGCTACAATGACAGGTTATTAAAATTTAAGTGAGTTTGAACGTGGTGTTCAAGTCGACGCACGAGCGATGGGACACAGCATCTCCGAGGTAGTGATAAAGTGGGGATATTCCCGTACGATCATTTCACGAGTTTACCGTGAATATGAATATCAAGAGCTCAGATGGAAAACCCGTTCTCAGCAAAGAAGAAAAAGCAGAAAGTTGAGAGGAATATATAGAGGGTCTATACAAGGGCGACGTACGTGAAGGCAATATTATGGAAGTGGAAGAGGACGTAGATGAAGATGAAATGGGAGATATGATACTGCGTAACGAATTTGACAGAGCACTGAAAGGCCTGAATCGAAACAAAGCCCCGGGAGTAAATAACATTCCATTAGAACTACTGATAACCTTTGGAGAGCCAGTCCTGACAAAACTCTACCATCTGGTGAGCAAGATGTATGAGACAGGTGAAATACCCTCAGACTTCAAGAAGAATGTAATAATTTCAATCCCAAAGAAAGCAGGTGTTGAGAGATGTGAGAATTACCGAACAATCAGTTTAATAAGCCACAGCGGCAAAATACTACCACGAATTCTTTACAGACGAATGGAAAAACTAGTAGAAGACGACCTCGGGGAAGATCAGTTTGGATTCCGTAGAAATACTGGAACACGTGAGGCAATACTGACCCTAAGAATTATCTTAGAAGATAGATTGAGGAAAAGCAAACCTTCGTTTCTAGCATTTGTATACTTAGAGAAAGCTATTGACAATGTTGACCAAAATACTCTCTTTCAAATTCTGAAGGTGGCAGGGGTAAAATAAAGGGAGCGAAACGCTTTTACAATTTGTACAGAAACCAGATAGCAATTATAAGAGTCGACGGTTATGAAAGGGAAGCAGTGGTTAGGAAGGGAGCGAGACGTGGTTGTAGCCTATCCCCGATGTTATTCAATCTGCGTACTGACCAAGCAGTAAAGGAAACAAAAAAAAATTTTGAGTAGGAATTAAAATCCACGGATAAGAAATAAAAACTTTGATTTTTCCGATGACATTCTAATTCTGTCAGAGACAACAAAGGACTTGGACGAGCACTTGAACGGAATGGACAGTGTCTGGAAAGGAGGATATAAGATGAACATCAACAAAAGCCAAACGAGGATAATGGAATGTAGTCAAATTAAATCGGGTGATGCTGAGGGAATTAGATTAGGAAATGAGACACTTAAAGTAGTAAAGGAGTTTTGCTATTTAGGGAGTAAAATAACTGATGATGGTCGAAGTAGAAAGGATCTAAAATGTGGACTGGCAATGGCAAGCAAATCCTTTCTGAAGAAGAGAAATTTGTTAACATCGAGTATAGATTTAACTGTCAGGAAGTCGTTTCTGAAAGTATTTGTGTGGTGTGTAGCCATGTATGGAAGTGAAACATGAACGATAAATAGTTTAGACAAGAAGAGAATAAAAGCTTTCGAAATGTGGCGCTACAGAAGAAAGAAGGTGTAGACAGGTGTGAAAATTACCGAACCATCAGTTTAATAAGATCACATAACTAATGTGGAGGTACTGAACAGAATTGGGGTGAAGAGACGTTTGTGGCACAACTTGACAAGAAGAAGGGATCGGTTGGTAGGACATGTTCTGAGGCATAAAGGGATCACCAGTTTAGTACTGGAGAGCAGTGTGGGGGCTAAAAATAGTAGAGCGAGACCAAGACATGAATACACTAAACAGATTCAGATAGATGTAGGTTGCAGTAGTTACTTGGAGATGAAGAAAAAAAAATGGTTCAAATGGCTCTGAGCACTATGGGACTCAACTGCTGAGGTCATTAGTCCCCTAGAACTTAGAACTAGTTAAACCTAACTAACCTAAGGACATCACAAACATCCATGCCCGAGGCAGGATTCGAACCTGCGACCGTAGCGGTCTTGCGGTTCCAGACTGCAGCGCCTTTAACCGCACGGCCACTTCGGCCGGCGGAGATGAAGAAGCTTGCACAGAATAGAGTAGCATGGAGAGCTGCATCAACCTGTCTCTGGGCTGAAGACCACAATACACAATAACTACACCATGAATACCGAGAATCCGGTAAAATATCAAATCTCCGACGTCGCTGCTGCCAGAAAAAGATCCTGAAAGAACGGGACTGACGACTACTGAAGAGAATCGTTCAATGTGACAGAAGTGCAACCCTTCCGCAAAATTGCTGCAGATTTAGATTTCCTGCCATCAACAATTGTCTGCGTGCGAACCAGTCAACGAAACATAATCGATATGGGCTTTCAGAGCCGAAGGCTCACTCGTGCACCCTTGATGATGGCACGATACAAAGCTTTACGCCTCACCTGGGCCCGTCAACACAGACATTGGACTGTTATGACTGGAAACATGTTGCCAGGTCGGACGAGTCTGGTTTCAAGTTGTATCAAGCGGATGGACGTGTACAGGTATGGAGACAACCTCATGAATCCATGGACCCTGCATGTCAGCAGGGGACTGCTCAGGCTGCTGGGGGCTCTGTAATGGTGTGGGGCGTGTATAGATGGAGAGATAGGGGACTACTGAAACGTCTACATACGAGTATGACAGGTGATAAGTCCTGTGTGATCACCTGCATCCATTCATGTCCATTGGGCATTCCGACGGATTTGGGCAATTCCAGCAGGGCACTGCGACGCCCCAGAAGCACTTCCAGAATTGCTACAGAGTAGCTCTAGGAACACTCTTCTGACTTTAAACACTTCCGCAGGCCACCAAACTCCTCAGACATCAACATTATTGAGGATATCTGGGATGCCTTGCAACGTGTTGTTCAGGAGAGCTCTCCACGCATCGTACTCTTACGGATTTATGAACAGTCCTGCAAAATTCATGATGTTAATTCCCTCCAGCACTGCGTCGGACGTTAGTCGAGTCCAGTCCACGTCGTTCTGCGGCACTTCTGCTTGCTCGCGGGGGCCCTACATGAGCATAGGCAGGTGTACCAGTTTCTTTGGCTATTTAGTATATTTATAGAAGCAACATATTTCGTGGTACAATCCTTATCTTCAGGCTACAACGGCAATTTGAAAATATTTAAGAAAAGTGTATATAGATATTAAGGTTGTTTTGAACAATCTTGGCATGTATCGTATAGTCTGTCTGTAAACTCAAGAGCGAGCAGCGCTTTTGGTGGGGCAAGTGGCCTTTCCCGGAAGAACGCTGCCACCGGACTACAGGGGCACCCAAAATCTGTTGTCCGTTACCTGTGTAGCAGTGTAGATCGGCGTGCAGTGATATACGTCGTTTCTGTTCATATGATCTTAGTTGCCAGTGTCAGTCAGTTAACTTTGTATACTTACTGATGGATAATCGTCTAGCATTGTAAGAAAATGTGCAGAATACGAGGAAGAGGAGGTATTTGCGGAGTAACGAGCGTTCGATCGTCTCTAATGTTATAACAGCGTGTATTAAAGAGGCGACCCAAAAAGAGCTGTTGGCTAATATTACCAGTCCCAATCAAAGGGCTGCAATTTATGCAAACGTCAGCCTCGTCCAATAGGACGCATAAGGAAGGAACGCGAAAATAAGCCGCATGGTTTAGTGGAATCGCCACGAAGGAAAACTAATAATCTTGGTAGGAAACCGAACGTTATAGACAGTTTCAAAATAACATAAAACCTTTGATGCTTATGGAACACTAAATGTCTATCTCGGTCGCTATTCGCCTGATTCTGAGACAAATTGCTTGAAATTTGTGCGCAGTAGCTATTCTAAACACTGCTGAAATTTTCTTCGAAACATGTACATTGATTCTGGACTTCTAAGCAAAAAGCTTGAAATACGAAGTGCGTTCACGTGTTAATTTTTAATTTTTGGTAAGAACTTTATTTGTTAATCTACAGCAATGTTATCCTCTTCAAAATATTCCCCATTGCATACTATATACTTGTGCCAGTGCTTTTTCCAATTCCCGGAATTCTTTAGGAACTATTTCTTCGGGGTAGTTTGTAGGTCTCTTAACTGTGCATTTTTAATCTCATCCATGCCCGTAAAACCGCTGTCCTTTAAGTATACCACTTGTATGCCCTTGGTTCACTTATAACAGGCTCACCAAAGGCAATATTTAACATTTCTAAAAATTTCATAAACTTTATTCCATTTCTATAACAAAATTTAATGCAGATTCTGTAATCTATTTTTATACAAAACAAATAATCTTTGCTGCTACCAAAACACATGTAACCTTTTTGACAGCTAACAACAGAGTAAATATCCAATATGCATAACATGGTACACATACTTTTGAGTCATGTTTACGAAGACAGTGACAAAAAAGTAGTGCAAATCGGACTAATACAACACGCAAAATTATAAATTTATGCTTACTTTTTAACCACTTATCGTGTTGCAAAACTTGTTAAGTTTCAATGCAGTCCTTCAAAGAAAACTCCTACCTTCTAGTAGAAACACAAAGTAAGAACAAGCCTCAATTTCTACAGATTGATTGCATTAAATGGGGTTCGTTTTACGAATAGCAGTAGAGGAACTTCAATACATTCACATGAACATTCTTATCTTAGCATTATTTACTCTATAATGTTGTGTTTCGGAAGAAGCTATAGTTTTTTTGTATTCCTTATTGTCTTAATACATTTGTCTAAAAATGAACGCAGCCGAGACGTATCTGTACAAGGCATCTCCACAGATTTAAAGCGCGCGCCGCGGCAGGGGCGATACTACATTGTGAAACAGCCTGTAGAAGCGCCCTGTGACGTAGCTGGGTTGGCAAAGTGGGGACTCGCTCGCTCGCTCTTCAGTTTACCGACAGACTATAGTCATCCTTTGACGAAAGAGGAGGAAAATCTCACATGAGAGGATTTTCATTTCTCATGTTCGGGTGCTGTTCACTAGAAAATATTTAAATAATTACTCACTTTGTTCGTATGAAATGGCTGTCTCCTTGTGGTGTACTCACTCACCACCATACCTATTGCTCCTGGGTTCTTGTTAATCACTTGCAAAGGACAGTTACAACACATCATCAGAATGAAATATACTGTGCAGTGAAACAAGGTGGCCTTCAAAACAATGTTTGTTTCGATTTAATTGTCGATAAGTCGATCCTGATGTTGTCGGTCCGTTACAATATCCTCTCCAGATCTTCCTGTCGCATCTCTTACGGTTGCTAGTTATCGGGGCTCAGTTCGAAGAGGGACTCGTCACTGAAGACAGTTCTTTTCAAGTCAGTGATTTTCCAGGCCAAAAACATATCTGGAGGCCACCCGGCCAACATTGGGATACCAATCAGACTCTCACCCGCCAAACGCCCGGACAACCTGGAATGATGGGTGTGGATGCCATTTGTTCATAGCAGTACGTCGAAGATATTCTACGCCCCGTTTTGTTGTCCTTCATGGCAAGCCGAGGTTTACATTTCAGCAAGATAATGCCCACCTGCACAAGGTGAGAGTTTCTAGTGCTTGTCTTAGTGGTTGCCAAACCCCACCTTCACCAGCAAGGTCGCCCGATCTCTCGCCACCTGAGAACCTTTGGAGCATTATGGGCAGGGCCCTCTAACAAACTTAGGAATTTGACGAGCTAACGCGCCACCTGGACAGAGCTTGGCGCGATCTCTCTCAGGAGGACATCAAACAACTATATCAATTAATGCCAAGAGGAATAACTTCTTGCATAGGGGCCAGATGTGGACCAACGCGTTACTGACTTGCTCAGTTTATGAAGCTAATTCTCTTGAATAAATAATCAAATTTTTCTAAAATTCTAATAATTATTTTCTGTATGTGTACATCACATCTACTTATTTCCGTCATATTTGGATAATTACTTCGTGATACGTAATTTTTTTCGTAGAATGTATATTTCAACAAGAGAGATGGTGAGAATTTGATGATAAAAATGACACCATGAAATTATTTTAAAGAATTACGATTACATTGCTGGAACACAGATTCTTTTATTTTGACTGAACTGAAATGAAGTTGGTAAAGAAATGCGAGTTTGCATCTACATCTACATCTATATGGATACTCTGCAAATCACATTTAAGTGCCTGGCAGAGGATTCATCGAACCACCTCCACAATTCTCTTTTATTCCAATCTCGTATAGCGCGCGGAAAGAACTAACACCTATATCTTTCCGTACGAGCTCTGATTTTCATTATTTTATCGTGGTGATCGTTTCTACCTAGGTAGGTCGGTGTCAACAAAATATTTTCGCACTCGCAGGAGGAAGTTGGTGATTGGAATTTCGTGAGAAGATTCCGTCGCAAGGAAAAACGCCTTCCTTTTAATGATATCCAACCCAAATCCTGTATCGTTTCAGTGACACTCTCTCCAATATTTCTCGACAATGCAAAACATGTTGCCCTTATTTGAACTTTTTCGGTGTACTCCGTCATTCCTATCTGGTAATGCTCCCACATGGCACAGCAGTATTCTAAAAGAGGTCGGACAAGCGTAGTGTAGGCAGTCTCTTTAGTAGATCTGTTAAATTTTCTAAGTGTCCTGCCAATAAAACGCAGTCTTTGGCGAGCCTTCCCCACAACATTTTCTAGGTGTTCCTTCCAATTTAATCTGTTCGTAATTGTAATTCCAAGGTATTTAGATGAATTTACAGCCTCTAAATTTTACTTATTTATCGTGTAACCGAAATTTAACGAATTGCTTTTAGCACTCACGTGGATGACCTCACACCTTTCGTTATTTAGAGTCAACTGCCAATTTTCGCACCATTCAGATATCTTTTCTAAATCGTTTTGCAGTTTGTTTTGATCTTATGAGCGTCATCTGCAAACAACCTAAGACGGCTGTTCATATTGTCTCCCAAGTCGTTTATATAGAGATCCTATAACACCACTATGAGGAAGACTAGAAATCACTTCTGTTTTACTCGATGCTTTTCCGTCAGTTACTACGAACTGTGACCTCTCTGACAGTAAATCACAAATACAGTCACATAACTGAGACGATATTCCATAAGCACACGATTTCATTACGAGCCGCTTCTGTTATATAGTGTCAAAAACCTTCCGGAAATCCAGAAATACGGATTCGATCTGAAATCCCTTGTCAATAGCACTCAACACTTCATGCGAATAAAGAGCTAGTTGTGTTTCACAAGAACGATGTTTTATAAACCCATGTTGACTGTGTGTGGATAGACAGTTTCCTGCGAGGTAATTCATAATGTTCGAACACAATATACACTCCTGGAAATGGAAAAAAGAACACATTGACACCGGTGTGTCAGACCCACCATACTTGCTCCGGACACTGCGAGAGGGCTGTACAAGCAATGATCACACGCACGGCACAGCGGACACACCAGGAACCGCGGTGTTGGCCGTCGAATGGCGCTAGCTGCGCAGCATTTGTGCACCGCCGCCGTCAGTGTCAGCCAGTTTGCCGTGGCATACGGAGCTCCATCGCAGTCTTTAACACTGGTAGCATGCCGCGACAGCGTGGACGTGAACCGTATGTGCAGTTGACGGACTTTGAGCGAGGGCGTATAGTGGGCATGCGGGAGGCCGGGTGGACGTACCGTCGAATTGCTCAACACGTGGGGCGTGAGGTCTCCACAGTACATCGATGTTGTCACCAGTGGTCGGCGGAAGGTGCACGTGCCCGTCGACCTGGGACCGGACCGCAGCGACGCACGGATGCACGCCAAGACCGTAGGATCCTACGCAGTGCCGTAGGGGACCGCACCGCCACTTCCCAACAAATTAGGGACACTGTTGCTCCTGGGGTATCGGCGAGGACCATTCGCAACCGTCTCCATGAAGCTGGGCTACGGTCCCGCACACCGTTAGGCCGTCTTTCGCTCACGCCCCAACATCGTGCAGCCCGCCTCCAGTGGTGTCGCGACAGGCGTGAATGGAGGGACGAATGGAGACGTGTCGTCTTCAGCGATGAGAGTCGCTTCTGCCTTGGTGCCAATGATGGTCGTATGCGTGTTTGGCGCCGTGCGGGTGAGCGCCACAATCAGGACTGCATACGACCGAGGCACACAGGGCCAACACCCGGCATCATGGTGTGGGGAGCGATCTCCCACACTGGCCGTACACCACTGGTGATCGTCGAGGGGACACTGAATAGTGCACGGTACATCCAAACCGTCATCGAACCCATCGTTCTACCATTCCTAGACCGGCAAGGGCACTTGCTGTTCCAACAGGACAATGCACGTCCGCATGTATCCCGTGCCACCCAACGTGCTCTAGAAGGTGTAAGTCCACTAGCCTGGCCAGCAAGATCTCCGGATCTGTCCCCCATTGAGCATGTTTGGGACTGGATGAAGCGTCGTCTCACGCGGTCTGCACGTCCAGCACGAACGCTGGTCCAACTGAGGCGCCAGGTGGAAATGGCATGGCAAGCCGTTCCACAGGACTACATCCAGCATCTCTACGATCGTCTCCATGGGAGAATAGCAGCCTGCATTGCTGCGAAAGGTGGATATACACTGTACTAGTGCCGACATTGTGCATGCTCTGTTGCCTGTGTCTATGTGCCTGTGGTTCTGTCAGTGTGATCATGTGATGTATCTGACCCCAGGAATGTGTCAATAAAGTTTCCCATTCCTGGGACAATGAATTCACGGTGTTCTTATTTCAATTTCCAGGAGTGTATGTTCTAAAATCCTGCAGCATATCGACGTTAATGATATGGGCCTGTAATTTAGTGGATTACTCCTTCTACCTTTCTTAAATATTGGTGTGACCTGTGCAACTTTCCAGTCTTTGGGTACGGATTTTTCGTCGAACGAACGGTTGTATATAATTGTTAAGTAATTGAGCTAATGAATGAGCATACTCTGAAAGGAACATAATTGGTATACAGTCTGGACCAGAAGACTTGCTTTTATTAAGTGATTTAAGTTGCTTCACTACTCCGAGGATATTTACGTTACTCATGCTGGTAGCTGTTCTTGATTCGAATTCTGGAATATTTACTTCGTCTTCTTTTGCGAAGGTATTTCGGAAGGGTGTGTTTGGTAACTCTGATTTGGCAGCACTGTCTTCAATAGTATATGCATTGCTATCGCGCAGAGAAGGCATTGATTATTTCTTGCCGCTAACATACTTTACAGATGACCTGGATGTCTTTGGATTTTCTGCCAGGTTTCGAGACAAAGGTTCGTTGTGGAAACTGTTATAAGCATCTCGCATTGAAGTCCGCCCTAAATGTCGAGGTTCTGTAAAAGATCGCCAATCTTGAGGATTTTACGTCTGTTCAAATTTGACATGTTTGTTTCGTTGTTTATGCAACACTTTTCCGACCCGTCGTCTCTTAATTTATTGGTTATAAATATCTGAATTGCTGCCGATACTATTTATTTGAATTCAAGCCACATCTGGTCTACACTTTTACTATTAATTTGGAAGGAATGGAGATTGTCTCTAAGGAAGGCGTCAAATGAATTTTTTACTGTTTTTTTTTTTTTTTGAATAGGTATATTTTTCGTTTGTTTTTGGAGGATTTGGGGGTTACGATATTCAATCTCGCTACGACAGCCCTGTGTTCACAAATCCCTGTATCTGTTTTGATGCTCGTTATTAACTCAGGATTATTTATTGCTAAGAGTTCAAGTGTGTTTTCACAACCGTTTACTATTCGCGTGGGCTCGTGAAGTAACTGCTAGAATTAATTTTCAGACAATGCGCTTACCACAATTTCTGATGACGTTTTAAGCGTACCTCCGGAAGTATACATGTATTTTCGCCAACATATCGAGGGTAAATTAAAGTCACCATCAACTATAATCGTTTGCTTCGGGTATGTGTTTGAAGTCAAACTGAAGTTTGTAACGTTTTATCTTTAAATTGGTATGATGAACGGTGGTGCTCCCCCTACAATCCTATTTCCTGTGTAATGTTGTACTTTAATTTTGGTATGAAGAAAGCGTTACTGCTAATAGCCAATGAAAACGGGTTGAAAGCTGTGATCTGTCTGGGGAAGTTAACCGTGGATTACTGGGCAACATTAACATTAGGTATCTAGTCTAAGTTTACCTAGTTCCCAAACAGACTAACATTAATGATAATCTTTTAATAGTCATACAACAAACGGTAATATATATATAAAAAGGAGAATTTGAATAAAAAGAAAGAAATCAGTTTATATTTGGAAATTTATTTTTAAGATTGGTCATTGAAATTTCACCATATTAAATTTTATTCGTAACAAGCTGGTGCCTTATTTAGGATAGTGAAAATCTTACGGAACACATCAAATATGGAGCCAAGATTGGGAGTCTGCATACAACACTGCATTCATAAATCAACACACAAAGAACGTTGAAACGCATGCAAGAGAAAGTTAACCACTACAAACAGATTCAAATTTTTACCCAAAGAAATTACGTTCGTAGCACAATCCTGTCCGTCATGTAATTACCACACACTGGTATACTAAATTCATATTAACTCTTTGTGAAATCTTCGCGAAAAGAATAGCTGAGGGCTACTTTGATGATTACACCACATGCTTCACGTGGTCAACTTGGTTTACACAAAGCGTATAACTCCACAATAATTTCGATAATTAAAATAAATTAGATCAAAAAGCAATTTACAAAAGGAAAACCTCGAACTGGTTGTTAACGTCTTACTGTTAACCTGACGGGTCAAACAGTTATATAAGCACGTGGTACTGGTCTCGCAAAGTACACCCCACGTGTGTTGAACATAAAGAAAAGTTGCTACATTGCAAAATATTGTCAAGACGAGACGTTATAATCACACAAGCATTTGCATTTAAGATTGATCTTAGTTAGAGTTACTGATCAACACGTGGTTCCACTTTACTCACAAAGTAGTAACAAAGCAACTCCCGGAAAATAATATGAACTTCACACGAGAATTACACTACGCTGCAATTTAAGATAACCTTAGATATTTTAGAGCTAACCCGAAATCAAGGTGATTAAATTCTCAGTTAGGCTGAACTTAACAAATCCATTGTCCTACGGACTTAGCAGACACGCGCTTAGCTGGAGATCTTACCATTTCAGACGCTCGCCACCGCCAGACTGCAACTGCCTACTACTGAGCGTGCTTCCTGAGGGTGGCTCCCAAAGACAAACGGAAGGGGCCAGAGGGGCAGCTTCCTATACCAACATGACAACGGACGGACAGGACCATACAAGGATAGAAACCTCTTTGCTTTTAGGAAGCGTAGCTACCTGTTCCGACGTTGGTCCTACTGTTCTCCAGCAGACAGCCTTGTCTGCTACCCTCAAGCATGCAACTAGAAATACATTTGTTCATTCATCCTCTCACACAGAAGGGAAGGGAGATGACAGTATCTTATCATATACAGTATATAAAAGAAAGCGGATGTAGGTTCCGTATGAGACTGTGTGACATGAATTACATATAAACTGTGTTTTAAAGTGTAGTAGTGTGACAGACCGTTCTTGTTTACGTGTAAAAGTAACACGTTCCACTACTCAGTCTCCTCCCAGATAGTCAGAAACGCCACAGTAAATTTAGAAGAGGAATTTATTCCATAAATGACAACAGATTTAAGAAATCAAACATGAAAGGAATCCAACAGAGACCTTTCATAACCCCAACGCTCCGGGAAAAGACTGTGCAGGGAATTTTCTGGCCATGCTAGGACATTCCCAAGCAGGCTTCTCACACCCTACTTAAACCAAAAGTGTAAAGAAAAGGCAAAAGGTCACCAGCTACTTGCTAAAACACAATAATTTCAAACATCTTTACAATCTACCAATTTCAAAGAGAAAAACAGCACACAATCTGTGACACCTATTTAAAAGATCGTGTAGACCTAATTCGGTCAGCAAGTAAAAAGAATGGTTCCTGTGTCATTAATATGAAAACAATTTCTGGTTGTTACCCTTATGGAGTTCACCAGTATTTGCTCATTGCAAGAGCCAACTGATCACAGGCAAATTTATGACTGTTTATTAACAAGCAAAATTTATGAAAATAGCAAAGGTGCAACAGCAATTAAAAAGGACCATGAAATAACATCAGTATTATAAAGCAGAACATTACAATGCACAATCCGCAAAAGCAAAAAATTGATAAGAGAAAAAACATGTTTTACAAAGTGGTTATCGCAAAAAAATTCTATATCTTATAAAAATAATAATTTGTAGAATTAAAATAACTATGTGGCATTAATTTAATCACTCTACTATATTTCAATTAGTTAGCAAACAATGAGCACTGTGTCATTATACTGAGACTACAATAATTATGTGATTGTTACCCTAAAGGGGTTCCTCACAATAAATATGCCCCATGCAAAGGCTAATCGATCACAGTCCAATGAGAATGTAATGCTATCTGACTGATAAAGGAAGCAGTGCCACAGCAATGAATTTACGAAACAAAATAACACAAATCTAATACATCACACAAGAACAAACATTGATCAATAAAACAGTACAATAGTCAACATCTAAAAAAAACCACCAATAAGTAAAACACCTGTAAAATAGAAGAGTCAAAGTCTAAAAAAAAACAAAATAGAACACCTGCAAAATACAAGAGTCAAAGTCTAATAAACACCAATAAATCGAATCCCTGCAAAACACACGAGTCAAAATTTCTGTGACAGAAACACACGTATATGCATTGAACTAAGAACCGTATAATCACTGTTCACTGATACACTCACTAGTTCCACTGTTCCGAGGCACAATATAAGGGGTGGGGGAGGGGGGTTCGTCGCCACAGCTGTCAGTAGGGATTTTTTTGTCCATCTGTTGCGTGCAATCCCGCCGTCTCTGCCCTCTCATGAAGTTTCTCTTGGTGGTCTGTGTCACGTATATCTCGATTTTGTTCCATGTTTGTGTTGTCAAATTCGTGCGGTATCCTCGATTGACACGCCAGGTTGATATTCCTGGGCAAGGATGACACTTAATGGCTCTTCTTTTGTGCCACCCTTAGCGACCAGAGAACATCGAACCATGATTTACTGTCACTTGACAGTAGGCATCCATCAGGAAATGTTGATAGGCGTCGTTGAAGTCTGCCAGTTTCTCTGGACAGTATGTGTCAAAAGGCTCCACGCCCCTTGTGTCGTTACATTCTTGAGTTATCCTCAATTGGCTCGCCGGTTTGATATTCCTGGGCAAGGATGACACTTAATGGCTCTTCTTTTGTGCCACCCTTAGCGACCAGAGAACATCGAACCATAATTTACTGTCGCTTGACAGTAGGCATCCGTCAGGAAATGTTGATAGGCGTCGTTGAAGTCTGCCAGTTTCTCTGGACAGTACCTGTCAAAAGGCTCCACGCCCCTTGTGTTGTTTCTCCGCGGCCGTCTCGTCACGGTCGCGTGCGTGTGGTGCGTTGCCAGCAGATGGATTTCCGCGCGGTGGACCGCTCGCCCATCTCAGGTTATCCCCTTCAGGGAGGGTCGCACGGGGCGGCCGCCCATTAGCTCCAGGTACAAGGGAAAGTGTTTGCCGCGTCCCTTCTTTTGTGGTCGACCGCGCTCCCGAAGTGGCCCGGTTGACAGCGTCCCCCGCCGGGAAACCGCCAGTTTACAACTAGTCCGGCTGCTCCCACTGTCTCGTAAGAGTTTAGCCGGTTCGCTTTCACGTTCTCAACTGCATTCACAGAAAATTTTTTTATTGTTGTTATGTGATTACACAATGTCATACATAATACCACTTAGTATTGTCTTTCAAAATTTTTAAGAACAAACGTGAGACTTAAATTTTTTTTAAATAAAAAAATTAGATGAATCGACAATATAAAATAAAATTTAAATGACTTGACAATGTCAAAAAAATAAACGTGAAATGACTTGACAATGTAAAAATAAAAATTAAATGAACTGACAATATAATATTTAAATCCACATCACTAATGTGGTTCACTTACGTTCTAATAAATCAAATGCTACTTATTAATTCACTAAAATGAATAGGATTATCCCTTGTGCAAGTATAGGTCAGGACAGCATAGGGTTCACATGTTATTTACACACACACACACACATGCACACCTGTTGTCTATTCTACAAACTAACTACCCAAAACATGCATTACTCATAATTCTACTTCTATAAACTACTAATTAATCCAACAAGCTACTTCAATGCTACTTCAGCAAAGTGTATATACCACTACAACATTGTTCTAATTCGTCCTCTTCCTGACGCTCGCTGCCTACGTCTTGTCACATGATAAATATGGAGAAACTTTCCTTAAACATACACAGTAAAAAGAACAATGGTTATTTACACGCCAAAACATTTATACCAGTTCACACACCTGAAAAGAGACTCGCAATTATACATTTATCATACTCATATATTCACACATAAAACAGTAAGAAAATTTCATCTAAAATTACGTTATCACAAGAATTAATCACGCAGATGACTCTGAGAACGGTAAAGATGTCTGCATCATACAGGTTATACTGCATTTTCTTACCCATTTTGCTGCGATTTCGTTCCTTCTTTACGTTACCTTTCGCTTCCAAATCAGTTATTTCGCCTGTGGTGGTTATTCTGGATTCATTTCTCATGAATGGCAAAATTGTGGTCACCTCTATTCTGTAAAACAGTATCATCTTAACATATTGAACTTACAACAGACACAAAAGATTCGAATCCTCCTGTAGTTTAAATGAAAAATGTTTTGCTTCATCCTTATTACCTTAAACCAAGCTTTCCTTCGGTCCCATAATCAAAATTATTTAATCATCCTCTACCTTCAAGAGGGAAATTTCCTCAGTACAAATCATATAGGCTGCAATGCATCCTGCACCAGCGAAAACAGTAAGCTGTAATGCTCACAGCATCAGCAAAACACATAAACGTCGCTTTTCTGGGACAAGTATTAACGCAGAATAATTTTTCAGGTTCTGACTCAACATCAGTGAAGACTTCAAAAAGGATCCACATCTCCGTTCCATTCTCCATTTGCTGGAAAGCTGCTCATATTTGACTGCCACAATAATATTTCAGGGCGACGTAAATTACACAAACCACAATTCTTCTTTCACTTTCAAGGGAATCAATATACTTACGAAATCCACAGACAGCACTTTACGTACTCAGCTATACAAAACAAAGAAAACATATATCATCAATATTAACATATATATTGGGAAGCCAATGGTTAAACAATGGTATTATCGCATCCTGTTTTCAAGATTCCAACTTACTCATTCCTTTCTCAGAGTTCTCCTATCTTAAAATATTCATACAGCACGCATACTATAGTAAAAGATCCTCATTTATACTGACAGATATAGAATAGTAATAGATAGATAGTAGCACTGAAAGCAGAAAATCAGAAACAAGGCTACTAACAGCTGGGGACCTGGGTTTGCCAGACCCATAATACCCACAGATCGGATATTCCCCTGAGTTTTGCATTAATTCAACACAGATATTGCTTCTCTCAGGAGCGACTCTTTTCAATTTACACAAAAAAACATAAACAGCATTTCACTCGTTCACAAAGAAACCTTTTATCTTCACGTTTGAATCAAACTAAATCCTAATTGCACAAGGAAAGAAAAAAATTAAAACATCACTTCAATCAATCACATAGTATCATCTTTATCATTAATTTTTACCAACATATTATTCAAAATGCATACGTCACAAATTTAAACTAATCAATTCTTTCTCCTCACCATCCTCTCTACTTCTCACTGTCCTTTCTACTCATTTGCCATGTCGCTCATTTGTTCCGATTTGGCGCCTTCTGGGCTGATCATTTGTCATTGCCGGTTTCGTTCGTTTCCATTTACTGGATTATGTCTAGGGTTGGCTGGCCGAATTTCAACATCATGAGGTGCTCCGCCTACAATCCTATTCCCACCGTGTTCATCGTAGTAACGATGCTGGTTGCCGTACCTGTTGCGTTCACGATCTTGTCTACGTCCTCGATCATTTCTGTTGTTCCACCTGTGTTCGCGACTGTCACCCCAGTTTCTATACGGCCGGTCCCGATTATTGTTCCGTTCGCGTCGCGACGACCAGTCACGCCGTTGATTAGTAATACGGCCACGACTGCGGTCGCGCTGCTGTGCCCCGTAATAACTTTGTGCCTGATTAGGCGGGCATTCTGCTGTATTATATTCCAACTCTTGGAGAAGTGTCTTAAATGTTTCCACGTCCTCTTTGCATCGTCCCGCAAGAATGACGTGGCGCAAGTGCATCGGCAATTTGGTGATGCATATCTTAATTAGTTCCGCAGGCCCGTATGGGTCGTATAAAAATTGATTTGCCTGCAGCATGTGGTCGAATAGGCGTGCAGGGCTGCCGAAACCAGACTGGTTCAAATTTGGCAGCATAATTATGCCATGTTTGACCCTATCTTGTGCCGCTTCCGACCAATAGGCGGACAGAAAGGCTTGTCGAAACTCCCGAGTGGAGTTGCAGTGACGCGCTGCCGACCTCATGCGACTCGCCGGTTCGCCTTCCAAATAGCCACACATATATTCTATCTTATGTGAACTTGCCCAGTCGGGAGGACGACAGAGCTCAAATTGCTCGGGCCATGCTCGTGGATGTATTCCTTTTTGCGAATTTCGGAATATCTCAAACTTTCTCACCGTAAGGAAATGTTTGAAATCAAATCCCCGCATTTCCTCCTGGCGAGGCCCTTGTATGTTTCTATTCATCTCATGTCTGCCCCTCAAAATACATTCTTCCCTGTCATCAAAATCTCCCTCGTGGCCGGAGTCCCTCTCTGCACTGTTCGTACGGCTATTTTTAGTGCTATTGGCGAGTTCGGAATCACACGCCATGCGGTTTTCCAGATGTGCCACGCGTTCTTGTAATTCGCCTGTTACCGCTTTGTTTTGCCTGTTCACTTCGAACTGTCCCTTCTGAAATCTCAGAAGCGAACGCACTTCTTCGGTCTCTGCGGCCGCTACCGGTGTAGTATTGTTCTCGCTTTCCGTCAGCTTCATCGTGCCTACAATGTCCGCTAATGCCGCAATCTTATCCTGTATTTGTCTCTTGTCCTCCGCCCCAGTCTGTTTCAATTGTTCAACTTGCTGTTCCAACTCGTGGATCGCTAAACTGTTGTCCGCTATTGTGTTGCTAACGGCCGTGGGACAATGTGTTTCCGCGTCTTGGACCCTCAAGAGTACCTGTTGGTGCTCCCTTTGGCATTCTTCTCTCAGCGCTTGGAAATTCCAAAGTAGCTGTTCTTCGCTCTCTTTCGATTCTGCATCGCGACTCCGCTTGCTCTGTTCTAAGGCTTGCAGACGACCATCGATTTGTTCAAATGTACGGCCCAATTCTTTCATAATATCACTTTTTATTTCACTTGCCAGATTGTTTATTCTTTGTGAGATATCATTGGACACTCTCTGCATCGACTTGTCGACTTTATTTGTCTGCTGGATTAGTTATTCGTCTATTTGTTCGCCTAGCTCGCGGATCGATTTTTCCGATTTCTGCGTCATTTGTTCGCCTAGCTCTCGGATCGATTTTTCGGATGATTCTTTTTGTTCTCGGAACGATTTTCCGGATGATTCTTTTTGTTCTCGGAACGATTTTTCTGATTTCTGCGTCATTTGTTCGCCTAGCTCGCCGATCGATTTTTCATATTTCTCTGCGTTTTCTTTATTTTGTTGCAATAAGGCTTTCATGACTTCTGCCAAATCAATTTGGTTAGTAGGAGGCAAACTAATTTCTGGCTCTGCTGTGAGCCCGTTTGTGCTGTTTTGCATTTCGTCTGAAGTATTCTCCATTGCATTTTCGGAACCGCCCGACGCGTTAATATTGGAAATCAAATTATCCCCTTGGTTCATGTTGCTTAAGTTGTCGGACTGCTTACTTTTAGCAACACACTAATCACAATAAATGTATCCCACAAAAATTACGACAGTCACACGAAAGATACCCAACCTAGTACGCACTTTTTCACACGCAAAACAAATTTTTATCTTTGTTCGAAACAGTGGAATTTACAAGCGAGAAAAAAAAACACACATATAAAACACACACATATAGAACACACAAATATAGAAAACAAAACAAGACAAACAACACAACGCCGCTCAATGACGCCGTGAATCTTTTGAAAGCCTGCTCAGAAACAACGCAGAAGTTGTTTGAGCGCTGTAGGGAAAAAAAAATTAAGATTACAACACGCTCGCAATCTAACGTTTCAGAGATTCCAGAGTCTAGCGGAATCACAGAACAGGGTCGCCATGTGTAACGTTTTAACTTTAATTTGGTATGCTAAAAGCGGTACTGATGGATAATAAAAGCGGGTTAAAAGCTGTGATCTGTCTGGGGAAGTTAACCGTGGATTACTGGGCAACATTAACATTAGGTATCTAGTCTAAGTTTACCAAGTTCCCAAACAGACTAACATTAATGATAATCTTTTAATAGTCATACAACAACCGGTAAAAAGAAAGAAATCAGTTTGTATTTGGAAATTTATTTTTAAGATTGGTCATTGAAATTTCACCATATTAAATTTTATTCGTAACAAGCTGGTGCCTTATTTAGGATAGTGAAAATCTTACGGAACACATCAAATATGGAGCCAAGATTGGGAGTCTGCATACAACACTGCATTCATAAATCAACACACAAAGAACGTTGAAACGCATGCAAGAGAAAGTTAACCACTACAAACAGATTCAAATTTTTACCCAAAGAAATTACGTTCGTAGCACAATCCTGTCCGTCATGTAATTACCACACACTGGTATACTAAATTCATATTAACTCTTTGTGAAATCTTCGCGAAAAGAATAGCTGAGGGCTACTTTGATGATTACACCACATGCTTCACGTGGTCAACTTGGTTTACACAAAGCGTATAACTCCACAATAATTTCGATAATTAAAATAAATTAGATCAAAAAGCAATTTACAAAAGGAAAACCTCGAACTGGTTGTTAACGTCTTACTGTTAACCTGACGGGTCAAACAGTTATATAAGCACGTGGTACTGGTCTCGCAAAGTACACCCCACGTGTGTTGAACATAAAGAAAAGTTGCTACATTGCAAAATATTGTCAAGACGAGACGTTATAATCACACAAGCATTTGCATTTAAGATTGATC
Organism: Schistocerca nitens; assembly: GCF_023898315.1. Lineage (NCBI taxonomy): Eukaryota > Metazoa > Arthropoda > Insecta > Orthoptera > Acrididae > Schistocerca > Schistocerca nitens. Next base: position 846,551,881 of record NC_064617.1, read on the forward strand.
TTAGTTAGAGTTACTGATCAACACGTGGTTCCACTTTACTCACAAAGTAGTAACAAAGCAACTCCCGGAAAATAATATGAACTTCACACGAGAATTACACTACGCTGCAATTTAAGATAACCTTAGATATTTTAGAGCTAACCCGAAATCAAGGTGATTAAATTCTCAGTTAGGCTGAACTTAACAAATCCATTGTCCTACGGACTTAGCAGACACGCGCTTAGCTGGAGATCTTACCATTTCAGACGCTCGCCACCGCCAGACTGCAACTGCCTACTACTGAGCGTGCTTCCTGAGGGTGGCTCCCAAAGACAAACGGAAGGGGCCAGAGGGGCAGCTTCCTATACCAACATGACAACGGACGGACAGGACCATACAAGGATAGAAACCTCTTTGCTTTTAGGAAGCGTAGCTACCTGTTCCGACGTTGGTCCTACTGTTCTCCAGCAGACAGCCTTGTCTGCTACCCTCAAGCATGCAACTAGAAATACATTTGTTCATTCATCCTCTCACACAGAAGGGAAGGGAGATGACAGTATCTTATCATATACAGTATATAAAAGAAAGCGGATGTAGGTTCCGTATGAGACTGTGTGACATGAATTACATATAAACTGTGTTTTAAAGTGTAGTAGTGTGACAGATCGTTCTTGTTTACGTGTAAAAGTAACACGTTCCACTACTCAGTCTCCTCCCAGATAGTCAGAAACGCCACAGTAAATTTAGAAGAGGAATTTATTCCATAAATGACAACAGATTTAAGAAATCAAACATGAAAGGAATCCAACAGAGACCTTTCAAGTTTTCTTTGAAACTTTCAGCAACTGTATCATCTGAATTGGGAGATCGGTAAAAGGATCCAAGTATTATTTTATTCTGGTTGCCAACAATAACCACTGCTCATACTACCTCAGAGGAACTATCTACTTCAATTTCGCGACAAGATAAACTACTTTAAAAAAATGGTTCATATGGCTCTGAGCACTATGGGACTTAACTTCTGAGGTCATCAGTCCCCTAGAACTTAGAACTACTTAAACGTAACTAACCTAAGGACATCACACACATCCATGCCCGAGGCAGGATTGTAACCTGCGACCTAGACCTGCGCCTAGACCGCACGGCCACACCGGCCACACCGGCCGGCAAACTACTTCTAACAGCAACAAACACGCCACCGCCAACCGTGTTTAGCCTATCCTTGAGGAACACCGTTAGGTTCTTCGTAAAAATTTAGGCTGAGCTTATCTCTGGCTTTAGCGAGCTTTCAGTGCCTGTAAGATAAAATGCATGTGTACTCCGGTTAAATATTTTGGCACTGCTATTTGTAGCCTGAAGATGATGTTTATACCCCGAAACATGTTGCTTCATTATACAGTTTAAGTGGTCAACAAGATTCGTGACCGGTAGTGGTTTCTGAAAAACATTTTGATGTGGTGAAATTGAATCTAGATGCAATTTATACCCCTGTAAATTCACCAATTTATTCCAAACATGAGGTCACATATAGCAAATATAGCAACGTCTCGTCGTTTGAAAGACTGCGGAATGTTGTCAACTGACCATGTCGTCTTACAGATGACACCAGTGGAGAGAAACACAACATATCGGAGGTTCAAAATGGTTCAAATGGCTCTGAGCACTATGGGACTTAAATGCTGTGGTCATCAGTCCCCTAGAACTTAGAACTACTTAAACCTAACTAACCTAAGGACATCACACACATCCAAGCCCGAGGCAGGATTCGAACCTGCGACCGTAGCGGTCACGCGGTTCCAGACTGTAGCGCCTAGACCGCTCGGCCACTCCGGCCGGCCATATCGGAGGAAAAATACATCTTCGATAAGAGTAACAGAGAGGAAATGAGATAAGTTTCTCATCTTCTGGAAAGTCCATTGCTGGGTGATGAAGTAGATATGAAAGAGCGCGAAACTTACAACGACGAAAGCGTCAATACCCATCACGAGATGTCCGTCAGAGCAGTACCTCGTATCGGCACCGCGGTGCTGCAGAAATGTCGATAAGAAGCATGGAGTGCTAGGAAACTGCAACGTAAAAACGTGTTCGTGCAAGAAAGAATCCGAAGCTGCATAGATACTGAAACACCAAGTAATAGCATAATGGAAAACTATGGCGAATAGTCATGGTTGGATGGAGACAATTAGTAGAAACTTGGGAATGTCATATACGAACTTCAATGGCGAGATACGATCACTAACTCTTCTGTCCCTACTCAGACGCAATGATATGTCAGCGACAGAAGGCTGAAGAAAATAAGCTACAATGTTAATAGAAACTCTGCTTCCTGATCATCCAAATGAAGGCGATACAGATAAACAGCGTTTATTACGAACAAATAAATGCTCCAAACAATGTTGCAGATAAAAAGGAAAAGCACGACCCCCAGTGTCATATGGGAGACCTGCAGTAGTAATTTATGCCTTAACTGATCATAAATCTACCTAATTGAATTTTACGAGTACCTCCAGCAAGGATCCAGTGATACTGATTTATGTACCAACGTTTCTCGCAAAACATACGAAAAACATTATGTAGGAGATTTCAGGATCCTAAGAAGCGCACTATATGAGCTGTCATTGGTGTGGTCTTAGGAAAGTCAACAGAAGGCGATCTCGTTTGCTACGGACACCACTTTATTATGTGTGATCGCGTATGTGGGCACGACGGTCGACCTAGCGTGTAACAAGAAACTCGATTCATCCATTAAAAGGTCAGTTTACATCGATACAGGGTCTAGTCTTGATCATCCGGTGCTGAACGATGTGTTCGCAAACAAATGTGCCTGCTCCGGTTTTGTACTCTGGCACCAGATCTCCTTCTATTCACCTTTACGCAGTGAACAAGCCTTTGACGTCCACGTTCTATGATGACGTATCGATGTCCAACACCCTGTAAGCTGCCTGTGTCTCACCGTCCTTCACTTAAGATAGTAGCACGTGAACAATTTACCAGTTTTCCCGTTTCAAACGTGATCAGTTGCAAGTGTCGGGTCACAATAACATCCCCTTTGTCACAGTCTCTAATGTAAGTCAATTTCCCTGTCTGCGACCTGTATCGTTGCTATAGTATATGCTTTTACACCTACATACACAGTCTGTAAGCCACCGTACGATACCTAGTTGGGGTTACTTTGTACCATCACTAGCCATTCTCTTACCTGTTCCACTCTTCAATCGAGCTACGGAGAAACGACAACGTACATGGTGGATCATAAGTCAGTTGTCAGTGGTTGGACTTTTCTTTCCCTAGAATAGTGAAGTCAGCTGTGAACCTCACTAATGCGTAGTATACATAAGCCAGTTGACACTTGTAGTTTGATATTACATTTGTGGTTTGTTGTTATTTGAAAAGCAATGAATGGAAAGTTAACTACAGAAAAGCGTGTATTTATTTAACAAACATGGTGGAAACGTGACCATAGCTGCCGTCATCTTTGTGATTCGTTTCTGGAACATTTTCCAAATATCTGACGTCCAACTCGACTGGGTATTAGGAAAATATTTCAATAAATTGGTCAGTTGCAGAGCTTTCTCGTTAAGGTAGGCTAAAATGTGTTACTACAGAACAGAATATTAAACTTGTCACTTGATGTTTTATGCAATCATCGACAAAATCTGAAAGAAATGTATCCATGGAGTATGGAATTTCAAGAAATGAAGCAAATTTTAAGATTAATATCAGAGTGAACAGATACAACTGTGTCTAGTGGGATTCTACGAAAACCAGTGTTGTGACGGAGACAAGAGTTAAACTCTGGTAATCCAATAAGTGGCCGATTTCGACACCAAATGGTGTAATTTTCAGGCACCGAAGGTAACCGGCTGTCCACAACCGTTTTCCTGTGCAATTAAGAGGATCGTACGCGGCCTGAGAAAATGAACTGGATTCCGTACCTTCCGTGGCAATAACAAGTCCAGCATGGTCAGACAACAATAACAAGTGTATGGACAGGGAGTTTCAACAGTGGGCTTTTGGAATCCTTTTTTCTTTAATGGCATAGTCAGATCTGCAAATGAAGAACTATTGTTAGAATAGCCCAGTTTTTGTACATCTACACCAAGTCAAGGAAAAGTCGATTTGGCAGCGATATGAAGAGCCCCTGCATTATAGATTTATTATTAGAGACTTTCTACGAGGAGCGCTTAATAAGTAATGCAAGACGTTTTTAAACTGAATGTAGGTTGTCATGGAGAAGGAGAAGTTCGTTTTTTTAGTGGCGGCGAACACACAGAAGTCGTTTCTTCAAATTCCTGACGTTAGCATAATACACTTCAGAGTTGATCGTTTCACCATGGGAAGGAGATGAAACAGAACAGCCCTTCAAAGTCCCACAAGACCATCGCTGTGACCCACTGGCTGAGGATACGCCTTTGAACTTTTCCTTCAGAGGACAGGTAGTGTACAACTTTTTCATGGACTGCCGGTTTGTTTACGGTTCGAAGTCATGAACTCATGTTCCATCGACTGTGACAAAATTCGACAAAAAAAATCACGATCAGCTTAGTTACGCGCAACCAATTCCGCACAGATGGCCCTGAGTTACTCTTTATGTTCTCCTGCTAGGCGGCGAGGAATACAGCGGGCACACACTTTTGAGTACCCCAGCTGATGGACGAGTGTGTCAGCACTAACAGTGGAGATGTCCAGTTGTGCAGTAGGTGTTTTATTTTGATCTGTCGCTCGCCTCGAATGAGAGTGTCTGCACGTTAAAAGAACACACGAGTCACAGCTATGTGGGGCCGGCCGGCAAGCGGGAGACCGGACAGGTTTGCGTGACATTTTTGCGATGATGACAGACGCTTCGTCCACCGTGTTTTTGTTCACTGCCAGGTCTCACTAGATTTTCTGCAAGCGCCTATGGATGTCTGTGATGCTCTGGTTGTCCACCAAAAGAAACTCAATGACAGCTCTCTCCTTGGAACACACCTCTGTTGCAGACGCATTTTGCAGGCTATGTAGGCCTATAGAGCCGCCATCTATCGGAACCTCATGAAACCATAAGGCCAGAAGCGGGAACATTCCAGGAAGTCCAACAACAAATTCCGCATTTTTTAAATTGAAACTGGCATTAATTATAGAAATTTGTTGAATGGATTGGCAGCTGGAGTACTACTGAATGGCCTGCATGATCCCCAGATATCATACCCATGGATTTTTCGGTCTGAGGTTTATTCAGTCAAGATTTCTTATGTTGAGCAGTTGATAAAACAAATCCAGTCAACTTGCTAAAATTAAACTCCAGACCTATGTCCTTCCTCTCAACTTAGTCCATGTGATTGTCTCCTTCCTCTCCCGCCGCCCCTCCTACGTTACCATCCATAGCGCCGTTTCCTCCACTTTCTACTCCTCCGCAGGTGTGGCCCAGGGCTCTGACCATTCCCCTCCCCTCTACCTCCTGTAGACCGCAGATATGCCCCAAACCCCCCCCCCCCCTCCCCCGGTCCACCTCCTGCAGTATGCTGATGACACCACCTTCCTTGCCCTCTCTCCTACTCTTCAACAGTCCCAACGCCTTCTCCAGAATCATGATGACCTTTTTGCCATATGGTGTAACCAGTGGCTCCTCAGAATCAATCCTTCAAAGACCCAGGCAATGATTGTAGGCCGTACCACTCACTCCTTCCGGCTCCTTGATTTTTCCCTTACTCTGTCTGCCTCTCCCCAACCCTCACCTATCTTGGCCTCACCATTTACCGTCACGTCACCTGGACTCCTCACCCCTCAACCGCCTCCATCTCCTTAAACTCCTCTTTGGCCTGACATGGCTATTGAATCCCTCTAACATCCTCCAAACCTACAAATCCTTAATCTGTCCACTGCCATTGTGGCAGAGCGGTTCTAGGCGCTTCAGACTGGAACCGCAGGACCGCTATGGTCACAGGTTCGAATCCTGCCCGGGCAAGGATGTGTGTGATGTCCTTAGGTTAGTTAGGTTTAAGTAGTTCTAAGTTCTAGGGGACTGATGACCTCAGATGTTAAGTCCCATAGTGCTCAGAGCCATTTGAACCACTTAATCCATCCCATCCTCTGTTATGCCAATCCCACCTGGATATCCTCCTCCTCCCCCCAAATTCTATAAGTCCCTGCAGATCCTCGAGCATCAGGCAGTCCACCTCACTTTCCATGTATGCCTCCCATCTCCCACTCAGATCCTCTATGACCTGATTCCTTTACCCCAGCTTTTCCTTTTCCTCAAACATATCCATGTCCTCCACATCTCCCGCGAAATTTATCCCCCTCATCCCTTGGTTGCTCCTCTCCTCTCCAGCCCCTACCCACTTGTGCAACTTCACTGTTGTGTCCCCCTTACCATCCACCTCTACACCATTCATCTCCTTCCCTGAAGTGAGTTCCATCAATTCCTCCCCCCCCCCCCCAGATGATGCCTCTCTCACTCCATTTATCCCTCCTATCAACTATGATCCTCACCTCCACCTACCTCCCTCACTTACTTTCCCAGGCCCCACTCCCCACCCTTCCATCCTGTTTTCTCTCCACCTACCCACTCCTTGACTACATTCTCTCCCCCCGAGTCCCTTTTCTTTCCCCTTCACTGTCTTCCTCAATCCTTTCTTACGTCTGCCCTCTCCCTCCCTTTTCTGTGCCCTCTCCCTCCATTGCGCACCCCTTTCTTTGCTTTTCCTCCCCACTTCCCCTTTTTCCCCCTCATCTGTTCGGGTCTTTCCCCCCTCCCCCTCATACCCATATGCCTTCGTACTCCATAGTGTAGTGTTTCTGTGAGTATTTAATGTTGTCCTTGCCGGCAGGAGTGACCGTGCTGTTCTAGGCGCTAGTCTGGAGCCGAACGACCGCTACGGTCGCAGGTTCAAATCCTGCCTCGGGCATGGATGTGTGTGATGTCCTTAGGTTAGTTAAGTTTAATTAGTTCTAAGTTCTAGGCGACTGATGACCTCAGAAGTTAAGTCGCATAGTGCTCAGAGCCATTTGAACCATTTAAAGTTGTCCTTCCATTATTAAAGCGTTATTTTAATTGTGCCTGTCTATTTCCTAAGTGTTTTTAATCAGCATCATTGACCCCTTTGTTTTTTATCTTTTCTCCACAACTTTTTCGCCATGTACTAGTTTTAAACAGTCGCAGTTTTATCACCTCTTTTATTGCTATATCTCCTCATTATGTTTTTTAACTTTATCTGTAGGTATATTACGCTGCTGCTAGCCCGCCCCCAGAGGGAGTGGGGGGGGGGGGGGGGAGATTGAAATATAATAAAGGAAAAAAAACTTTCTTAAACCCTATGTTGCCGGCAGGTATGGCACAAAATTTTCAGACCAGTATTTAAAAGATGCAGCATTTGCTTACAAGAGCATGGAAACCACTTCAAGCATCTTTTGACATCTAGGCCATTAGAGATGGAGCACAAGTTTGGGTTATTTCAAGAAGTGGGAAGGAAATCAGCCGTGCCCTTTCAAAGGAACCATCGTAATATTTGCCTGGAGCGAATGATGGAAATCATGAACAACCAATATCTGAGTGGCGGAAGCGAATTTCAACCATTGTCCTTACAAATGCTTGTCCAGTGTGCTAACCACTGTGCCGGCTCACTTGTTTATATGCTCCCAAACAAACCTTCATTTTTCTTGTGCCTTCATAGGCCTTACGGAGGTAAACGTCGGTGGGAGCACATCGTTGTGGAGACTGTCACATATGTCAGGTTTGTAAACGTCCTCAATAGTTTCTCACGAGAAGAACGTCCTCTACCTTCCTGCCATTCCCAACCGAGTTCACGAAGCATTTCGGTAATACTTGTTTGTAGGTCGAAGCTACTGGTAAGAAATATAGCTGGACGACTCGAATTTCCTCGATGCCCTCCCTCAGTCTGACCTGGTTGGGACCCAAAACTCTCAAATAGTTCTCAAAAATGGGTCGTACATGTGAGTTACACTTTCCTAGAAACCTCCCATAAAACCAAGGTTGACCATTCGCTTTTCCTACAACTGAGCCTACGTGCTTGTTCCACTTCATGTCGTTTTTCATCTTTACGCCTACATTTTTAACCAACAGGATTGTGTCAAGCAGTGCACCACTAACAGCGTATTCCAGATTCATAGGATTATTCCTCCTACTCACCTGCGGTGATTTATATTCTTCCAAATTCATCATACCAATGGAATTGCATACATCTCACAGTCATTTAAGGTCGACACTGTCCTGTACAGTACAGAATCATCAGCGAACAGTCGCAATTTGCTGTGTACCCCATCCGTCAGATTGTTTATGAAGGAAGAGAACAAGAGAGGTCCGTTTTTCTTCCCTTAGGCACTATTGACGATACCATTGCCTCTGAATCAAACTCACTGTTGAGGACAAAGTATTTGATTCTATGACCTAGAAAGTAATTGAGCCACCTACGTCTGAGAACCTATTCCGTGCACTCAGGGGAAGGCCAGAGACTAATCCACTAGAGATTCAATCAACGGTGACGCGCAATCTTCCTTGCAGCTAGACAAACGAGATGTGGAAACATTGAAGGAAACAGTTAGCATGTGTAGTTGTAAGATGGCAAGAACTATGCCCCTTACATGAATTCATTAAAGATCACTGAACTCACGTTGAGCGAACAGTAGGGCTGAACAAAAATGACTGACAATGCAGAATGCATCTTGTAGAGGGTATAGTATGGACGTATTGGAATAATTAATGTTAAGTGATGGTTTTAAAGTAATTCAGGCAACGTGAAAATTTTGTGGAAACGCGTAGATTTACTGGAGGCTAGTTTATCCTAGGGAAGTATTCAGAGTTGACCACGGCCAGGTGGCAGCATGTGAAGGGAAGCGACAATAGGCAGCTTAGGGCTGCTCAAACTCTGAGAAAGCGGCAACGGGGCGCGGCCTCCAGCTTCCTTAAGATGAGTGACAGTGAGGGGGTGGTTGACCCCATGCTCGTGTACCGGGAAGCAGACGGAGAACTTGTACGCCTGTTGATAGCCGGCCGAAGTGGCCGTACGGTTAAAGGCGCTGCAGTCTGGAACCGCAAGACCGCTACGGTCGCAGGTTCGAATCCTGCCTCGGGCATGGATGTTTGTGATGTCCTTAGGTTAGTTAGGTTTAACTAGTTCTAAGTTCTAGGGGACTAATTACCTCAGAAGTTGAGTCCCATAGTGCTCAGAGCCATTTGAACCATTTTTGAAGCCTGTTGATAAATATCTGTTGTCCCGTTTTCAGTGAAACATGCAAGAAAGCCAGGCAAAGCTATGGTGGAGCGGTCAACAGAGGCCAAAATATGCATGTTCGTGACTATAGCAACTTCATGGTCCACAGAGTCTGAAGTAAATCAGGTGAAGAGCGAAAGAATGAAATACGCTGGCCTCCAATGGGAACGTAGGACCAAAGAATTTGAAGTACTCTCCTGGGAGTCAGAATTACGGATAAATTGGTGTTTTGTGCTGACGCTAACCTTGATGGGTGGCCTGGGAGGAGCTAAATAGCAGACGTTGAGAGGAAGGGAAATTTTGTGGGAATTTGTTCACTTCCCAGAGCAGGCATTGGTTGGTGCTGGGAAGCGACGCATAATTAACGCGACTTGCGCTGCAATTGGAGTAAGTGATTTTTCTGGAGGGGAAACCGAGGCGAAGAGTGGACTGGCAGAAGTCTCTGTAGAGGTCTTCCGTTACCAGCTTGCCTAGAATGCGGACGTGGCGTTCTTTACTCAGCTTGCCTGAGAGAGAGTGAGCATCTCTACAGTTTATGACTTAGCAAACGGAACGATTAAGCTTGGAGATAGCTATGTACTGAGCCAGGTAGCTAGGAGTGAAGAGAGGAGCACAGCCTTTAGCACCACGAGGCCGGCCGACGTCCGCACAACGACGACGCCCCACCAAGTTGAATTCGGTGATACTGCGCCCTCTCCGGCTTGAGTTAGGCCACTGATTAATTTTTTGGATCACGCTGGCAAAGTTTCCACGAGGGTTTCATGGGCCATGTATTGTAGAATTCTTTTCTCACTTCGCATTACGCCTGGTCAGACGATGGGAATTAATTTGATTTATCGCGTTTTACTCCACGTAAGCGCAATTTATTCCCACTGCCTGTTAGGAGAGTCGTGTAATGTGATGACTGAAGGTCGTGAGTTGAAATAAATTTGTGCTAATCGATTGCATCTGTTTTCAATCAAGTAGTTGAAATCCCAAGTCACTTTCTTAATTAATTTTATGTTCAACATTTGCATCTGGTGTTCAATAGTTGAATATAACATCAATGTGCACCCCTTTTTAATGAAAGGGGATCAATTATGAATCAATTAATGTCAACACTGCCACCGCAGTTCAATCAGGAGTCACAGGGCCTTATTACTTTCTTTGGGTTATCCGATATTGCGTCAGTTTTGCACTCTCTGTTGATCTGTTAGTCAATTAGCTGGGGTGAACACACGCTAAAACCAGATAAGTGACAGGTGGGGTGTTACACACTAGTGACAGTAACCGCAGAACAAGTTGCTTGTGATGGCCGTTTTTCGCAGCAACTATTCATAAACTGACGTAGTTTACAAGAAAAACGCTTTCTGCATGCCGCACATTTATTTTGGCATCCAGAAGCGTTTCGCAGTTTCAACAAGGGACCTTCAGTGGGTGTCCTCGAATATTGCATGATTTTGACGATGTGACGCGCCAATTGGACAGGATGTGGCACGATACTCCTCAGGAGGACATCCAACAACCCTATCATTTCAGTGCCTACCCGAATAACTGCTTGCGTAAGGGCCATAGGTGGACCAACGCTTTACTGAATTGTTCAGTTTGTGAAGTTCTCTCGAATTAATCATCCAATTTTTCTGAAACGATTATCATTTGTTCGTCTGTAGATGTACATCAGATCTACAGATTTCCGTCCCATTCGGGTTGCGTCATTTTCGTGGTCTTAGAGTGTACGTTGTGCTCTGTTTTGCTGCTAACATAACTATGTTTTCAATGCCGGAGTCCGTTCGCAGTATCAGTGACTTTGAATTAAGAATGTTGTTCACGCTGAATCATGTCAGGTGTAGAAGTATGAAACCGGCATTTTCCTATACATGACGCTAGCCATCAGCGTAGGGCCCGTGAGACCGCGTCTGGAGCGCATCTGTTTCCTGTAACGGCCGACGACGAATGTCAGGACACAGTAACGAAAGTTCTACACATCGGTATCTGTTTCAAACCCCTAAACATGTCGAGTTTTTATGCTACGAACAACGATTTGCGGACGGCATTTGTTTTCTGGTATCATATGAAGAAAACTGCTGCGGAATCGCATGGAATGCTTGTCGAAGATTTCGGCGAACATGCTCTTGGTAAAACACAGTGTTTCTAGTGGTTCAAAAAATCAAATGAGGTGATTTTCACGTGAGAAACGACGTGCGCGCGAAACCACCGAAAAAGTTCGAAGGCAACGAACTGCAGGCTTCACTGGATGAAGAGCATACTCGAACTCAACAGAAAGTCGCTGAATAATGAAATATGGCGCAGAAATCCTTTTCCCTTTGGTTCAAAGCTACGCAAAAGGTGCATAAAGTGGGAAAATGTGTTCCGCAGGAGCTGAATGAAAGACAGCAAGCAAAACGAAAGACCACTTTTGAAATGCTGTTCGCCAGATACAAAAGAAAGTCGTTTCTCAATCGAGTAGTGACAGGCGGTGAAAAATGGATATTTTTTGAGAATCCTAAGCGTCGTAAATTATAGGTGAATCCAGGAAAACCATCGACATCCACTGCAAGACCAAACCGCTTTGGAAAGATTACAATGCTTCGTGTTTGGTGGGATTAGAAGAATGTCATCTATTATGCTAAAACTTGGTGAATACGATAACTCTGATCGCTACCACAGCCAATGATCGATTTAAATCGAGCATTACTTGAAAAACGACCGGAATGTGTAAAAAGGCAACACAAAGTCATATTTCTCCATGATAACGCCCCATCACACACAGCAAAACGGGTCAGCGAAACGATCGAGACGTTAAGTTGGGAAATACCAGTGCATGCGGTTTATTCTCTAGACTTGACTCCGTCCGATTAGTATCTACACATATCAAATAAAGTTTTGCATCACTTCGGTTCCGAGAACTACGGAAACTGTACAGAAAATTGGAATAGAGATCAAAATAAACCATTTCCGCCCTTTTTATTGCTCATGAAAACCACACATTGCATGTTGTACCACCATACAGCGTGACCTGCAGAGGTGGTGGTTCAGATTGCTGTAGACACCGGTAACTCTTATACCAAGTAGCACATCCTCTGGCATTGATGCATGCCTGTATTATTCGTGGCATACTATCCACAAGTTCATGAAGGCACTGTTGGTCCAGATTGTCCCACTCCTCAACGGTGATTCGGCGTAGATCCCCCATTGTGGTTAGTGGGTCACGTCGTCCATAAACAAACTTTTTCAATCCATTCCAGGCATGTTCGATAGGGTTCATGTCTGGAGAACATGCTGGTCACTCTAGTCGAGCGATGTCGTTATCCTTAAGGGAGTCATTCACAAAATGTGCACGATGGGGGCGCGAATTGTCGTCCATGAAGACGAATGCCTCGCCAATATGCTGCCGATATGGTTGCAGTATGGGTCGGAGGATAGCATTCACGTCTCGTACAGCCGTTTCGGGGCTTTCCATGACCACCAGCGGGTGTACGTCGGACCCACGTAATGCCCCGCAAAACAAGAGGGAACATCCACCTTGCTGCACTCGCTGGACAGTGTGTCTAACGTGTTCAGCCTGACCGGGTAGCCTCGAAACACGTCTCCGACGATTGTCAAGTTGAAGGTATATGCGTCACTCATCGGTTAAGACAACGTGATGACAATCCTGAGCGGTCCATTCAGCATGTTGTTGGGCACATCTGCAACACGCTGCATGGTGTCGTGGTTGCAAAGATGGGCCTCGCCATGGACGGCGAGACTGAAGTTGCGCATCATGCAGCCTATTGATACACAGTTTGAGTCGTAACACGACGTCCTGTGGCTGCACGAAAAGCATTATTCAACATGGTGGCGTTGCTGTCAGGGTTCCTCCGAGCCATAATCCGTAGGTAGTGGTCATCCACTGCAGTAGTAGCAATTGGGCGACCTGAGCGAGATGTGTTATCGACTTTTCCCGTCTCCCTGTATCTCCTCCATGTCAGAGCAACATCCCTTTGGTTCTCTCCGAGACGCCTGGACACTTCCCTTGTTCCGCAAGACCGCTACGGTCGCATGTTCGAATCCTGCCTCGGGCATGGATGTTTGTGATGTCCTTAGGTTAGTTAGGTTTAACTAGTTCTAAGTTCTAGGGGACTAATGACCTCAGCAGTTGAGTCCCATAGTGCTCAGAGCCATTTGAACCATTTGAACTTCCCTTGTTGAGAACCCTTCCTGGCACAAAGTAACAATGCGGACACGGTCTAACTGCGGTATTGACCGTCTAGGCATGGCTGAACTATAGATAACAAGAGCCGTGTTCCTCCTTCCTGGTGGAATGACTGGAACTGATCGGCTGTCGGACCCCCTCCTTCTAATAGGGACTTCTCATGCATGTTTGCTTAAATCTTCAGGAGGGTTTAGTGATATCTATGAACCGTCAAAGGGACTCTGTCTGTGATCCCCAGTCAAAGTCTATTTTTGGGCGTTCTGGGACCCCGGGTGATGTAAACTTTTTTTCATGTGTGTATTTGCATCACTGGGACCAAACATCGCTTCAGTTCGTATGAAAATGTACGAAAATGGCTCGCTGACTGCTTTATGGCATGGCATTCATAGCATGCTGGAGAGGTGGGAGAAATATAGAATAAAATAATGTTTACCATTTTCAAACAACAGACGTGTGATTATTGCAACCAAATTCCGGTTTCATACTTTTACACCTGGTACATAACCACAGAAAGATATATAAGGTGAAGGCAAATGAAAGGGTCCATTTTCTCCTAGAGACTGTATTACCGGTTAGAGCTATGTGACCATGGCTGGTGAGGCACGAGATGATGAATGCCCTGTAAGAAGAACTCCTTGCGTTGAGCATGGGACCACTCTGTCACAGCTTGCTGCAATTTTTCATCCGATCCGCAGTGGTGCCTGCGGAGGTTGAAGCATACCAAGCGCTGTATCATGTGTGAGATACAGAGGCGAGCGAGTGCGCCGGGACTTACCCAGTTCACTGCTAGTAGCGCCACGTCACCTCAACGCGTCTGCATGTAGCGCACAAGTATTGCACCACAATTTAGTTTGAAAGTAAAAATCAAAATTTATGTTTAAAACTTTGTTAAATTGTAGTTTAGTGTAATAATGTTCCAAATACCAAGTCTTGATGTTCTAAACTTAATAGTTTGCGGAAAAATGCAGTTTTAAGAGAAAAATCAGAGGCGCTAAATAATGACGCTAGGAAGCCAGAGTTTGGTCAGAAGGTGCAGCAGTTAGAAGTTATAAATAAGTGATGCTGGTTTCCAAACCCATAAAACAAAAATTAACGCCAGAATGCCAGAATCCACGTTTTTCGGAAAAAACAGAGGCACTAAGTAATGGACTTAGAAACTTGACCATTTGTTTTATGCTTCAGTGCACCCCAAAAATAATAACAGAGAGTCCACGTTAACCTACCTCTTATAGTTTTTGAGTAATTAAATATAAACTAATTTTGTAACTAAAATGTACCTAAGTGTTGTACATTAAGTACTTGAAATTTTTATGACAGAGGATTTTCGTTAAACCATATGATCAAATATATCAAATAATAGAGCAACCCCATGAACCATGGACCTTGCCGTTGGTGGGGAGGCTTGCGTGCCTCAGCGATACAGATAGCCGTACCGTAGGTGCAACCACAACGGAGGGGTATCTGTTGAGAGGCCAGACAAACGTGTGGTTCCTGAAGAGGGGCAGCAGCCTTTTAAATAGTTGCAGGGGCAACAGTCTGGATGATTGACTGATCAGGATTTGTAACATTTACCAAAACGGCCTTACTGTGCTGGTACTGCGAACGGCTGAAAGCAAGGGGAAACTACAGCCGTAATTTTTCCCGAGGACATGCAGCTTTACTGTATGATTAAATGATGATGGCGTCCTATTGGGTAAAATATTGCGGAGGTAAAATAGTCCCCCATTCGGATCTCCGGGCGGGGAGTACTCAAGAGGACGTAGTTATCAGGAGAAAGAAAACTGGCATTCTACGGATCGGAGCGTGGAATGTCAGAAAATTTAAAAAGGGAAATGGATAGGTTAAAGTTAGATATAGTGGGAATTAGTGAAGTTCGGTGGCAGGAGGAACAAGACTTTTGGTCAGGTGACTACAGGGTTATAAATACAAATTCAAATAGGGGTAATGCAGGAGTAGGTTTAATAATGAATAAAAAAATAGGAGTGCGGGTTAGCTACTACAAACAGCATAGTGAACGCATTATTGTGGCCAAGGTAGACACAAAGCCCATGCCTACTACAGTAGTACAAGTTTATATGCCAACTAGCTCTGCAGATGATGAAGAAATTGATGAAATGTATGACGAGATAAAAGAAATTATTCAGGTAGTGAAGGGAGACGAAAATTTAATAGTCATGGGTGACTGGAATTCGTCAGTAGGAAAAGGGAGAGAAGGAAACATAGTAGGTGAATATGGATTGGGGGGAAGAAATGAAAGAGGAAGCCGCCTTGTAGAATTTTGCACAGAGCATAACTTAATCATAGCTAACACTTGGTTCAAGAATCATAAAAGAAGGTTGTATACCTGGAAGAATCCTGGAGATACTAATAGGTATCAGATAGATTATATAATGGTAAGACAGAGATTTAGGAACCAGGTTTTAAATTGTAAGACATTTCCAGGGGCAGATGTGGATTCTGACCACAATCAATTGGTTATGAACTGCAGATTGAAACTGAAGAAACTGCAAAAAGGTGGGAATCTAAGGAGAAGGACCTGGATAAACTGAAAGAACCAGAGGTTGTACAGAGTTTCAGGGAGAGCATAAGGGAACAATTGACAGGAATGGGGGAAAGAAATACAGTAGAAGAAGAATGGGTAGCTCTGAGGGATGAAGTAGTGAAGGCAGCAGAGGATCAAGTAGGTAAAAAGACGAGGGCTATTAGAAATCCTTGGGTAACAGAAGAAATATTGAATTTAATTGATGAAAGGAGAAAATATAAAAATGCAGTAAATCAAGCAGGCAGAAGGGAATACAAACGTCTCAAAAATGAGGTCGACAGAAAGTGCAAAATGGCTAAGCAGGGATGGCTAGAGGACAAATGACAGGATGTAGAGGCTTGTCTCACTAGCGGTAAGATAGATACTGCCTACAGGAAAATTAAAGAGACCTTTGGAGAGAAGAGAACCACTTGTATGAATATCAAGAGCTCAGATGGCAACCCAGTTCTAAGCAAAGAAGGGAAGGCAGAAAGGTGGAAGGAGTATATAGAGGGTTTATACAAGGGCGATGTACTTGAGGACAATATTATGGAAATGGAAGAGGATGTAGATGAAGATGAAATGGGAGATAAGATACTGCGTGAAGAGTTTGACAGAGCACTGAAAGACCTGAGTCGAAACAAGGCCCCGGGAGTAGACAACATTCCATTAGAACTACTGATGGCCTTGGGAGAGCCAGTCATGACAAAACTCTACCATCTGGTGAGCAAGATGTATGAGACAGGCGAAATACCCACAGACTTCAAGAAGAATATAATAATTCCAATACCAAAGAAAGCAGGTGTTGAAAGATGTGAAAATTACCGAACTATCAGTTTAATAAGTCACAGCTGCAAAATACTAACGCGAATTCTTTACAGACGAATGGAAAAACTGGTAGAAGCGGACTCGGGGAAGATCAGTTTGGATTCCGTAGAAATGTTGGAACACGTGAGGCAATACTAACCTTACGACTTATCTTAGAAGAAAGATTAAGAAAAGGCAAACCTACGTTTCTAGCATTTGTAGACTTAGAGAAAGCTTTTGACAACGTTAACTGGAATACTGTCTTTCAAATTCTGAAGGTGGCAGGGGTAAAATACAGGGAACGAAAGGCTATTTACAATTTGTACAGAAACTAGATGGCAGTTATAAGAGTCGAGGGGCATGAAAGGGAAGCAGTGGTTGGGAAAGGAGTGAGACAGGGTTGTAGCCTCTCCCCGATGTTATTCAATCTGTATATTGAGCAAGCAGTGAAGGAAACAAAAGAAAAATTCGGAGTAGGTATTAAAATTCATGGAGAAGAAGTAAAAACTTTGAGGTTCGCCGATGACATTGTAATTATGTCAGAGACAGCAAAGGACTGGGAAGAGCAGTTGAACGGAATGGACAGTGTCTTGAAAGGAGGATATAAGATGAACATCAACAAAAGCAAAACGAGGATAATGGAATGTAGTCAAATTAAATCGGGTGATGCTGAGGGGCTTAGATTAGGAAATGAGACACTTAAAGTAGTAATGGAGTTTTGCTATTTAGGGAGTAAAATAACTGATGATGGTCGAAGTAGAGAGGATATAAAATGTAGACTGGCAATGGCAAGGAAATCGTTTCTGAAGAAGAGAAATTTGTTAACATCGAGTATAGATTTAAGTGTCAGGAAGTCGTTTCTGAAAGTATTTGTATGGAAGTGAAACATGGACGATAACCAGTTTGGACAAGAAGAGAATAGAAGCTTTCGAAATGTGGTGCTACAGAAGAATGCCGAAGATAAGGTGGGTAGATCACGTAACTAATGAGGAGGTATTGAATAGGATTGGGGAGAAGAGAAGTTTGTGGCACAACTTGACTAGAAGAAGGGATCGGTTGGTAGGACATGTTTTGAGGCATCAAGGGATCACAAATTTAGCATTGGAGGGCAGAGTGGAGGGTAAAAATCGTAGAGGGAGACCAAGAGATGAATACACTAAGCAGATTCAGAAGGATGTAGGTTGCAGTAGGTACTGGGAGATGAAGAAGCTTGCACAGGATAGAGTAGCATGGAGAGCTGCATCAAACCAGTCTCAGGACTGAAGACCACAACAACAACAACACCAAGGTTAAGACTTGTAACATAAATAGCAACTGATATAAGTCTTAGCAAAGGTATGGTTCAGAGGTAACAATCTACCTTTAGTTCCACTAAATAAATTCTATTAAGCAACGTTTCCATTCCAGCGAGCTGAAACTTTCTACGAGCTTTAAAACTGCTTATCTGCATACCAGCAAAAATTAAGAAGTTCCTGAAGTAATTGGTAACTATATTATTAAAGATAATGTGCCCAAAGTAGCGGTCGTTTGTAGACTGCCGCCGTATGCAAATAGACAGAGAGAACAGATGTTTTCTCGGCAGTCCGCACCGGCACCTTATAAATACAGCCAGTGAAGCAGTAGGAAGGTTCACTTCGCTCTCAGACACTGTGAGGTCCACGCCAGTTGCCGGCCGTGGTGGCCGTGCGGTTCTAGGCGCTGCAGTCGGGAACCGCAGGACTGCTACGGTCGTAGGTTCGAATCCTGCCTCGGGCATGGATGTGTGTGATGTCCTTAGGTTGGTTAGGTTTAAGTAGTTCTAAGTTCTAGGGGACTGATGACCTAAGATGTTAAGTCCATAGTGCTCAGAGCCAATTGAACCATTGAACCACGCCAGTTAAACGTCTGGTCGCGCTCTGCCTCGGAAGACGTCAGAGCCGAGCTGTGACAAGCGCTTATTTGGCAGTGAAAACGGATAGTGAACTCGTGAGGACTGTACACCGTCCTGGATCGTTTAGAATTCGATAAAATAACTGTTAGTGTGCCGTCCGTGTGAAATTGAATTCCGCGTGGCAAGTGGTGAATTTATTTCCACTTTTATGGCGAGCATTAATTTTTGAACATTTATTGCGAACTTTCAATTGAGTGATGTTAGTCAGGGCGAAAAACACTGTGGAAGGAAGTTACCGTAGAGGTCGCCTCTGAACTACTAAAGGTGCTATTAGAATAGAAAGACTTTGTTTTCAATTGAACATAACGCAATTTTAAGTGTTGTTTGTGAGAAACTTTCGTGCGTTCTAGGCGCTGCAGTCTGGAACCGCGCCACAGCAACGGTCGCAGGTTCGAATCCTGCCTAGGGCATGGATGTGTGTGATGTTCTTAGGTTAGTTAGGTTTAAGTAGTTCTAAGTTATAGGGGACTGATGAGCTCAGAAGTTGAGTCCCATAGTGCTCATAGCCATCTGAACAATTTTTGTGAGAAACTTTAATTAAATTAAATCTTGATTGGAACTTTAAACTTTTACTGAAGTCAATGCCTGATCCCGCAAAGAAATGGGAAATAGACACTTTCCTTTCAGTGGGCTGGACCGGAATGTGGCCGTGCAGACTGGAAACTAAGGTCGGTAAGTTTCCCTTCGCTTTCTGGCTGACCACCAAATTAGTTGGCAGGCTCACGTGATTAAAGACGGCATCAAAACTTTAAACCAGTGAAGTCACTTACTCGCCGCCCCACAAGGTATTCCTTGAGTGGCCAAAAAGCTTGGGAAGCACAGAGACTCAGGTCAGGAATATACGCCATTTCCACGACGCCAAAAGTTTCTGTGTTTTTTTTGGAAGTGTGAGGCCGGGCATTGTCGTTATATAAGATGACGCCCTTTGTGAAGTTTATTGATGATTGTTAGCCGCAGCTGACGGAACAGCGTCGCAGTATTTATTGGCGTTTATTGTTTCTCCTTTAGGGAGGAACTCCGCTAGCAGGGGCCCCTCCTCGTCGAAGAAACACAGTCACCATGACCTTTGCAGCTGATATTGAAGAACGTATTTTCTTTGGTCTAGGCAACTCTACGTGCTTCCACTACATACTCCCTCGTTTGGATTCCGGTTGAAACAGTAGGTATACAGATTCATCTCCGGCAATGATTTTGGAAAGTAAATCATCGCCCTCGTTGTGATATAGCATCTAATTGTTCAGTGATATTCCCATTCTGTTCCTCGGATGAACATTTGGGAACCCACTAAGCACAAACCTTCCGGCAACCAAGACTACTGCGCACAGTGGCATGCACGCTGCCATGGGACTTCCGTACTTGAAGACTAATGGCATCGAAGGTGACCCGTCTACCAGTTAGAATACAATTGTAGTAGCAACTGTGTTATCGGGAATACGATTCGTCACCTGCCCACGTCGTGCATCATTCGTCAGTGTCTCCCTGACACCACGAAAACGCCGACGCCACTTACTAACTGTTTTTTTTTTTTTTCAGAAACACACTTTCCACCAAACACACCCTGCATTCTCCAGTGTACGACCGGTGGACGGATACCTTCCCCACAAAGAAAGCGTACCACACCCCGCTGTTGTTCTATCGTCACTGGCACCTCCACTGCTGTGTCACACGGCTGCACGTCTTAGCTGGGGGAGAGTAAGGGGCAGTGGTAAGTAACCAACCTCTGCTTGCGTGCTACACTATGCCCATGCCTAACAAACGTAACATTTATTATGGCGCACACATCGGTGGATATAAACACCATACAGGACTAACATCTCCTTGAACACGTTGTCCGGATATCTGCAATTACACCTTTTCATTTGACCGAACCTTATAATTCACAGGAAGCTGAAACATGTTATAGCAGCGTAGAGAGAACTGATGAGATACTACTTCATTTGTACCATCACACCAAAATGGAAGTGTCATAAAGTATGGCGAAAGAGAAAGTATGTGAGGTGGAATGGTAGAGTACACTGGGATTGAGTGAGAGTACTTTAAAAGAATATTTTACAGTTTCGGTTTTAGAGTTTATAAGATGTGAAAATTTAGTTGTGATGTTATGCCAGATATCTGCGCAGTGGGTACTCTTGATGGAGCCTATGTTGGAACATTTGAATCGCCACTAAAGTTTTACAGTGGCGATTTGTAGTACTTTCAATGCTGATGAGACTGCAGTTTGTTTGTAAGATTTCGAGGGTGATTACAAACAATGACTTTCTGAAATTACATTTCACATCTCACCTACCTACTACACACTGCTTTCAAGGGAAGCGTGAATACAGTTGAATCTTAAAGACTTTCTTGCACAGCTTTTTGCTATCTTCGCATCTTGTCTCTATTCGAGTGAGGCAGTCATCCTTTCCTGTATAACTAACGCACCACCAGTTTATTTGAACTTCTTCAGGATGATTTGCTGTGATTCCCCAACATTTCTCTTACGATTTCTTCTTCTATCACGCAAAAATTTTAGATACTGGCTTGTTTGCAGCTTGTGGTGTTTATTTTTCTGATTGTTTTAAGTATGTCTTACATGTGAGCAAATAATATTATATGCCTCCTAACTAGTACGGCATTTCATGCATTAGTACGTCAGTTGGTCGGTGGTATAGTAGTCGCACGCGTATGCCTAGTGGCGGTTGGCTTGAGTACACAAGAATAGCAAATATTCATGTGCTGTAAGCGCAGGACAGTGCCTTAAAGTGCATCATTAACTGATGTCATTCGTTATGTCTCTCACTTTCCGATGAAACGACTGCTGGGTGTCGGCAATGTTATAAGAGTTATAGTAAAGTAGAACATAGCCCGCCCGGTTAGCCGTTCGGTCTGACTCACTGCTTTCGGGGCGGGAAGTCGTGCCGGTCCCCGGCACGAATCCGCACGGCGGATTGGTGTCGAGGTCCGGTGAGCCAGCCAGTCTGTGGATGGTTTTTAAGGCCGTTTTCCATCTGCCTGGGCGAATACGGGCTGGTTCCCCTTATTCCGCCTCAGCTACACTATATGAAGTTGGCATCTGCTCTTTCGGACATGTCCAGAAGAACAAATGCCATCTTCAGAGACGAAACCATTCTCGAGTGATTTACCCAAAATATGTCTTATGTTGATTATCTGACATTAGTAAACCTCCCCCGAGTTTTTAAGGAATCAAAGTTATATGTATAAAACGTCGCATCTCCCAATCAACGTGTCGTACATTGACATAATTTTTCCTGTAAGTTCATGGTGTGTGTCACAACTGTCTGCAAAATGTGTTGCGAATAGAGATAATAGTAAAAAAGCAATAACTTAAAACTTCATGCTTGACGCAGGAGCTTAATTGTATGAACAGCGAAATAGCAGCAAGTGATAATCTTTTTACGCTTCATCATTTTGTGGAAGGGAGGGGGGGGGGGGAAGGGCCGAAAGTGGTGGGGTGTGGGTCAAAGAGAAACAGTTTCGTAAGGGTTTGAAATTATATGTAAAGTTTCTTGGAAATTGCTAAGTGCTCTCCATCTCAAATACTGCATGAGCAGAATAAAAAATGCTCCTATCATAGCACAAAAAGATGCGAGTATGTCATGGGCAGAGTTAGGGATGTAAAAGAAGGGAACTAGCTTTTCGACTTGTCTGACAAATCCAAAGACATTTATGTAATAATCACGCTTTTTTACGTTTTAGTGTTACTAATCACGTCATGCAGTGTAACGTATCGTGTCATGTGAAGCGACTTGATACATGTTGCCATCGCTCAGGAACAAATCCAGCCCGAGAAAAACTTTTTTAGCCATTACATGTATGTTCTTCAGCAATATGATATTATACATTTTTAATATGGCTGGTGAATCTTCTGGATTAGACACAGGCTAAGGTAATTTAGGCAATATATTGCAAGATGCAGGTGTCTCAACGCCTTGTTGCTAAGAGGGCTTACTGCACTTTGGAAGTATGGTTAACTCGTAAGAAAGGGTGAATGTGTCAAGATGGTTTGATTTAAATGTCTTTGAAGCTACCAAATAAGTCGAAAAGCTAGCTCCCTTCTTTTACGTCCTTAATTATACCCAGGACGTATTCGCCTTTCTGTCTTACGATAAGAACATTTTTCATTCCTTTGCCCAAATTTTCCTCTGCTATAATTTTGACATTAGATCGCCATAGCTTCACAATGACGTAGATTTTTGTTGACTTGTGCGACGACTGAACTGGTATAGGTTTTTTTTTTTCCCGAACCCTCTTGATTTCATCGTGGCAACGGATGAAGCTTTCACAAAACAACACGACAACCATTATTTACATGTATTTGTCTACCTTCTTAAAAATTTTAACACATTCGCACAAGCTTCAAACATATAACTGCTGCGCGTAAACAAAATCACAGAAATGTGTTTTTTGGGTCTAAAATCCGAATTATACTATATTTTTGAAAGCAAGTTTTGAATTTGATCTTAGAAATGCATTGTTTATTTATCTGAATCACTTTAAAGAGTTTCCGCGCATTCAGTTCACGTAAGAATGATTTTTGCGTGCTACATTTAGTCCTACTTTAAACTATCGTTTCTCAACAACGAATAAAGATTACTGGATGAAAAATTCGTTTCCACTTTATCCATTTATCTAGAATAGTGCCAAGAATGAACCGATTCGTACAAGTAGAGAAGTGGCGCGCTTTAGAAACCTCCCAGAAAAAAACGAGTTTTTTGCATCTTTTTTGCACATAAATTCCGAACGTTGCACGTAAAATGGTGCCGTTACTTGAGCATTAAGTTGAACCTAATGAACATCTTTTGCAAAAGGAGTTAATCGATTCGCACAATTTTCTGGTTGCCAGCTCCGGTTTGTTGTTCAAATCTTGCTTAATATACTGTAAGGAATCTACACTAAGACAGATGTTCGAATGGCTATACAAATGGCCGCTGGTCCGAACCAAACCAATAGGTTTTGACTACATGTTCATAGTTTAATTCTTTCGCACTGTAACTGTGTTGTCTGCGATATGAAATAGTTGCCTCAAGACATAGACACGGTTTCTAACACTAGACTTAACTAAGAGCCCAACATAACATAATGTTATTGCTGTTAACGAGCAGACTGTGGCAGTATTTTAAATTTTTAAATTCGTTCAATAACTATGAAATTTAGAAAATAAAATTTTTATTGTCCCTGGAACCCTTTACATAAGCAAAGTGCAACTGCGACTACATAATGGGTTAGTCGTTTAGTAATATGTATAATTGGCAGAATAATCTTTTGATGAATGCCGGCCGGAGTGGCCGACGGTTCTAGGCGCTACAGTCTGGAACCGCGCGACTGCTGCGGTCGCAGGTTCGAATCCTGCCTCGGGTATGGATGTGTGTGATGTCCTTAGGTTGGTTAGATTTAAGTAGTTCTAAGTTCTAGGGGACTGATGACCACAGCAGTTAAGTCCCATAGTGCTCAGAGCCATTTGAACCATTTTTTTTATGAATGTATGAAAGGTTGAATTGTGATTTCAACAGTATGTGAGTAATAGCTAGGAAAGATATTGACTGACATTTGATTTTACATACATCTGAATGTTATTAGTAATTTACCTGTTGACGAACTGACTGTTAGCTTTGTCTCGTGTTCATCGGCCGACATTTGTCTGATGATTTTTCTGACGTTTCGCCAGCGCGAGTACCTGGCACTGTCAAAGCTTCAGCCTCCATTGCTGGTGGTGGCAATGGAGTGTGAAAATTTGACAGTGCCATCCATTCGCGCTGGCGGAATGTCAGAAAAATCATGTGAGTGTGATGTTCCTGGCTGTGTCCGCCAGTATTTTATCTTGCTAGAACACGAGACAGAAGCCAACAGTCAGTTTGTCAACAAATGGCCATGAAAGCCTTAACAATTTCGCTGTCATTAATAGTGTACAGTTATAATAATGCCTTTAACAGCGATCATATTGGTTAGGGCCCCCGGTCAATGTTAGAAGGGGATACGACCAAAGGATGTAACCTCCATTACTAATTAAACAATCCGATTGCCGAAAAGTAATTAAATTGTGATGTCAGTTTACCATAAGAGAGTGTGATGTTCCTGGCTGTGGCCGCCAGTATTTTATCTTGCTAGAACCCCGCCTTGATGCAACTTCATATACGTGAAGTAACATACGGTACAAAAGTGGAGTGAGGTACAAGCAGCAGATGGTACAGTAAGTACCATTCCCGTGGGAGAGTCGGCCAATTGTACTGAACTTGCTTCTTATTGGTCGGCACATTCGGATGTTAGGCGCCAAAACGCCTAACTTCTCTTATAAATTATTTATATACTTTTTATTGTATTTAACGTAGTTTTCAGTATGACAATATCTCGTTGTTACCCTACGAGTCTACCATTTTTGTTTATTATATTTGACTAGGTTTGAGAAACATAAGAGCAATGATATTACAACCGAAGTGTTTCGGACACTTTGGGGTCGCTTTGGCGCGCCTGGGAGACTAACTACTTCGGCTGCGCTAGTCAGACTGTTTCGGGTGTTCTTCAGAACTGAACGTGTATCTCTGTTTCGCACGGATTTGTCGTACTCCCTATCGGAAGTTGTTAGAAAAGTTACCGTACTATTAAGAGAGATATGTCGAGTATTGTAGAAGACAGTGTCATATGTGATTTTAAAATATAAACAAATGAAGCGTCGCCTACTAACATTGTCAGTACTATACATCGTGCCCTCTATAGATACAGAGACGAACCTGTGCAAGTAGCATCCCACACAGAAAGCACAATCACAGGTTCAAGATCGCGATTACAGCATAGCAGCCTCCACCGAAGAAGATCCCACGACCGACGAGCTTTCTTCTGCGCTGGGGACACAACTTTAGAAGATGACAGGTTGGTGGAAAGAGCGGTTAGGGACTCTTATTCAATATCTACACATCTCTCCTGCTTCCAGATCTGACTTCCAACGCGACAGTTTATAAGAGATTACACAAAGAAAACATTTTATCGAAATAAATGATTGTAATGTCTCTATTTATGTTTGTAGAACCAGCGGACGTATTCCATTTATTTATCAATGATTTTCAAATGCCGCAACTGCGTAATAATCAGCTTTCATCAGCATCACAACTCGCTAACATCGTGTGATACAGCCTCCAGCCCTGCCAATGGCCATCATTTCTTCGAGGAAGATAACCAAAAACTTCTTTTTGTATGCCACATCAAGTTGCAGCCCCTCAGTGACGACAAGATGCCGCATAGCTACCATGCTTTTGGGATGTTTATTCCTAACGTTAATTTGCTGCTCCAGACAGTACCAGGTATTTTCTATGGAGCTAAGATCAGTTAAAACTGAAGGCCACTACAAGTACGGTAGCGTGTGTATGTGTTCGTGACGCTGGTAATCTGTGCGTTCTGCCCTCTAAAAGGGCTGTCAATCATCATGAAATAGTGAAACAAAGTGGAGCAAGTTCAAATAAACAGCATCGATCATGCTCATGGTAACATGAACGTGTCGGAGCAATTTGTGGCAGGATATTGATGTGCCACTGTGGGCAGCTGTCTTTTGCAAAGTACTCGACTCCAAATGTCCACTTCATGAAGTTTCCTTCACAAATTTCATTTGGGAACTGTTTGAGACGGACCTGCGTTCCACGATGGTAGCTGTTTCTCTCGGATTTGAAGTCTGTTGGCATTTGAAAGGCGAGGCACTCGCCTTCGGTCCCTGTCGTTTAGAACATTTTAACCATCAATTTTTTGCCTTGTTACCACGCTGTTAATGATACAGCATTCTTTGTACACGTGCTGGAGTGCCGCGTTGAGAAGCCAAGAAATCGGGTAACTTCCTTCACGTCCAAACACGACAGCTTCTAGAATGTTTAGACGGTAGGAGACGAGGTACTGGCAGAATTGACGCTGTGAGGACGGGTCGTGAATCATGCTTGGGTAGCTCAGATGGTACAGCACTTGCCCGCGAAAGGCGAAGATCCGGAGTTCGAGTCTCGGTCCGGCACACCTCTTCTCTACCATGATTTACGTCAGTGGTGGGAAGCCATTTGACCAACTGCAACCTAGTTCTGGAACGTCTAAAGCCATCCAGAAAGGCCAATGTGTTCTTTCAAGGGAGGATTACTATTTTGTTCGTTGATCTTATCCCTCGTATACAGTCATTTCCAATGTATTTCTTTAGTCTGTGAACTTTTGTAAACTGCATTCCAACCTAACAGTGTTACCTATGTTGGCAAATAGTCATTTGTTCTACGTGTAGTCATGAAATATAGTAAAATTATATGCAAAACCACTATAGTTAAAATAAATGGAAAGTAAATAAAGAAAATCAGAACTGTTGAGGTTATTGTGGTAAATAAAAAATCATGTAAATAGAAAGAAGCCATGTTCGGTAGTACGTTAGTTAGTTGCACGTTACATAGACCGTTTGAACCGTTCTTTTATCGAAACGACGTAGACTGAATCAGTTTACATGATATGTAAACATAATTAGAGTTAAAAATACTGAGCACATTTTAGTCCTACCCATGCAGCTACATTTAAAAACTAGATATTGCTAACGGGAGACCTGTTATTAAATAAAAATCCGTGCATAGAATAGAAAGAGTTGGCCTAGAGAAACCAGTTTGGATTAGATTAAAAATTTGCTTTGGTACCTGTCAGACATATCAAGTTAATCAGTCAAATAATCAAGCATTTTTGCTGCTGCAAGTAGAACTCCTTTCTGAGCCACTGTCACCTTTAATAAGGGATAGTAAGGGTCATTTGTCCTTTATCGGTGTAGTTATTGACTCCATTACTCCGCTGAAATTGTGACGGATTATTTGCGAAGAAATTCATTTGCGAATATTTGTGTTCCGGATTATTTACGACGAATTTCATTAGCGATCATAGTTGCTGTGATGGTGCAGTTAAAATGCCTAATTCTCTGAAGAGGTATCTGCATGACGACTACAGCTGAGCACGGCATATTATTCTTGGTGCCCGTTAGCGTGCAGTCTCTTTCTGAGTGACGAATCATTCGTTAGTTTCGAAGACTAGCAACTGAGGCGAGGAGCAAAAGTAGCTGAACCCACTTGTCTGAGAAGCTCAGTAATTTACTTCTTCCAGTTCAAGCTTTCATCACAATGTACACACAGAAACCTTCAGCATTCTACTGTGTTTACTGAACGCTGTTCATTTGCTTTGCAAAGATAAGGTTCTTAAGTGCAGTCTAGCATTTAATTCGAAACAGTTTAATAAGTACCTTACAGTTCGGATTCCAGAACTGTTGCTCAAGTGAAAATGCTATTTATGCATTTACTTCCCAAATATTACAAACCTTAAATAATAAAATATCGCCAGCTAGTATTGTTGTCATCCTTCAGAGGCATTTGATTACGTAGATCACATAACGCTCTCAGAAAAAGTTACGTTTTATGGAACTGATGACTTTAAACACAACTGGTGTACATACGTACATTAATCCTTGTTCCATAGACCACGACATTTCATAATGATGTGGAACGTGTCACTTTAACATAAGCTTTTTTTACACAAAAGTATTAATTATTTTTTTTAATTTTTTGAATACTTTCTCTTTTTTACAGTTACAACTTCATATGTAAGAATTCATCTATTGAGTAGAAGGAGTTGTTATTCATTGAATGTTGGCTATCTGTAAGACCTTTAATGCTGTTTGGAAAATGACCAAAGATTTTTGTGGCAGCATAATTCACCACTTTCTGTGCCAAAATGAGATTTAATTCAGAATAGTGAAGAGCATCATTTTTCTAGTGCTGTAGCTATGCACTTCGCTATTATTTTTGAATTGGGATGACAAATTTCATAAGTCAATATGTATATTGCGAAGGTATTGTGAATATCCCGTGTTCCTTAAATAAATGTCTGCAAGGTGATCTTCGGTGGGCTCCAGCTATTATTCTGACTACACGCTTTTGTGCAATGAATACTTTCTCTGTTAATGACGAATTGCCCCAAAATATTCCATATGAAAGCAGTGAATGAAAATAGGCATAGTAAACTAATTAACTGATATGTTTATTACCAAAATTTGCAATAACCCGAAAAGCATAAGTTTCAGCAGATCATCTATGTGTTTCTTTCAATTCAATTCCTCATCAATGCATACATACAGAAATTCTGAGTATTCTACCTTCTACATAGTCTATATTTATCAATGGTCTTATGCCATTCACTGTACAGAATTGTATAAACTGTGTTTTCTCAAAATTTAGTGAGAGTCCATTCCCTTGGGTTTCGAGAGGTGGGTCAGCTTTGATATTTCTAAGAAAATTCACTTTTAAGAATGAGTCAAATTCTGATTCAAGAGTCGTCAATCAGCACTGAGGGATATGAGCATTGGCTGTCACATATAGGATTGTTGGACAGTTATAGAGACATATTAGGGATCACCAAAGGCTAATGGAGGTACTAAGCAGTACATGTGTTGAGTGTAGTTCTTAATCACAAGTTCAGAAGGTTAAATGAAGAAAATACGTGTGTGGGACAAACATCCATTAGGTGGCTTGCGTGTGCAGATGTGGTGCCAGCTCCCTCCAGCGAGCTATGAAGGCATCACTGCTTCTGTACCACGACGCGTCACCGCTGTTTTCCATACCAAAGGTGGAAATATCGACTATTGGGCAGGTCGTCATAATGTCATATTCACATGTTGTCTTCTTTTGTTTGTCCTCTTTTTCCACAGTTGCAGATATACAAGTCGTACAGTTTATTTTGTCGTTTTCAGCTGCGATTATATATACTTAGGACAGAGAGGCTGAACGTTTGATAGAATGTATAAGGAACTCGAAAAGCATGGAAATGTTGCACCAGACACTCAAGATTTGCAGAACGCCTTCGGCATGGAAACCGTCGTTCTACAATATTAGGAAAGGACATGAAAATAGTGAAATTCAACATCAAGAAAAATCTCCTAAACCAACAAGAGAAATTTCAAATTCAGAAAGCAATATTAAATAAGAAACACATAACAACTAACCAGATAACAGCAACCAGATGTTATTTAAATTAATAAAACTGGAATAAGAAGAAACCCCTCCCCCTACATACCTGAAAATAATACCACAAATTATACGATGTCTCCTCCCCACATTCTCCACCACTGTGTCATTGTAAAGCAATAATTTTAGTGCACGGCAGTTAGAACATGTTAGTTCCTTTCACAAAAAACACACACACAGTAGTGACGCTCCCACCACTTTCAAAATGAAAAAACGACGAACGCATTCCGTAAAAGCAAAACAAAACCAACGAAATGGTGAGATGACAATAGTTTTTCACAGTATAGAAACGTGAATATATTTAGCGCACTGAAAATGCTGTGGGCTAAAATCTAACTCATACATGTGGGGGAACATGTAGAATGAAGTAAACAACAAAAAACTGTGAATAAAGATAATAATAAACACTGTTTATAGCAGCCAGTAAAGCATGCAAACAGTTCAAGATCCTAGGAAACAAAACGGTAAGAGGAAAAGAAAAATTTGTTACAGTGACCGCTGAAGATTCTTTAGAATAAAGCGAAAAGCATTTGGCCTTAAGACTATCATTACAGTTGCTAAAGGCGGCAATTAACCTATTCACCATATAAGTATGCATGTTTCTTATGACAGTTGCTCGCTTTTAGTTTATCCTTTCATCAAAGGTTTTCCTCAGAGCGAAAGATATTATTGTATGATTGTTTTAATTAACGCCATAGTCAGAAAACAATTCCTGTCATTTTGTTTACCAATGCAGGAAGGTGTGGAACATCCATAGTTATGCATAAATACTTCTGGGTTTTCAGAAGGTGATTACGAAGAATCTAACAAGTCATACAGAAAACAATCACACAACAGTGGATAGAGTATCTCTACAATTTTTTAACCCACATTACAGGTTCTCAATATGGTCACTATCTGTGACACATCACATGTCAATGTGTGCGTGCTATTCATTCACATTATCTGTTCACTGGATTGCCTATCTAATTAGTTGCGACAGTACAGGGCGAAGTGGAGCAGATGGTTAACAATGAAAATTGAAGACAGCACAAGGTATAGGTGCAAGTTGTAATTATAAGAATTCTGTAAACCATTAGCAGGTTTCCCTTTATCAGAGTGATACTGATACACAGTAATAACATGAATCAATAAAAGGAACCTACCGTGGATAATATAGTCCCAGTGGTAGTGAAAAGCTCTTTTATTATGTCTTGCAGTCCCAACAGAACTTCTTTCTTCACTTACCACACATTCATCTTGTTATAAGTCTTGCCATTTTAATTTTCATTATAATTGTAATTATATCATTCACTCCAATCTGTTTCCTGATGAAATTACTTGTTTTCAGCTGTTACTGGTAATCCCTAACACGTGTTCATCAGGTGCTCGCTAAGCAACCATCACTTATTGAATGGCGTGACATTATGAGTCCATGTCTTGCTACCAAAATTCAGACCAGTAACACTGACTGAATGAAACTTTTGGGTGTCAGTTACACCAAAAACCTATTTATGAAAACACTGTTGTTGTTGTTGTTGTTGTGGTCATCAGTCCTGAAACTGGTTTGATGCAGCTCTCCATGCTACTCTATCCTGTACAAGCTTCTTCATCTGCCAGTACCTACTGCAACCTACATCCTTCTGAATGTGCTTAGTGTATCCATCTCTTGGTCTCCCTCTGCGATTTTTACCCTCTACGCTGCTCTCCAATGCTAAATATGTGATCCCTTGATGACTCAGAACATGTCCTACCAACCGATCCCTTCGTCTAGTCAAGATTTGCCATAAATTTCTCTTCTCCCCAATTCTATGCAGTACCCCCTCGTTAGTTATGTGATCTACCCATCTAATCTTCAGCATTCTTCTGTAGCATCACATTTCGAAAGCTTCTATTCTCTTCTTGTTCAAACTATTTATCGTCCATGTTTCACTTCCATACATGGGTACACTCCATACAAAGACTTTCAGAAACGACTTCCTGTCACCTAAATCTATACTCGATGTTAACAAATTTCTCTTCTTCAGAAACGCTTTCCTTGCCCTTTCCAGTCTACATTTTATATCCTCTCTACTTCGACCATCATCAGTTATTTTGCTCCACAAATAGCAAAACCCCTTTACTACTTTAAGTGTCTCATTTCCTAAACTCATTCCCTCAGCATCACCTGATTTAATTCGACTACATTCCATTATCCCAGTTTTGCTTCTGATAATGTACATCTTATATCCTCCTTTGAAGACACTGTCTGTTCCGTTCAACTGCCCTTCCAAGTCCTTTGCTGTCTCTGACATAATTACAATGTCATCGGCGAACCTCAAAGTTTTTTATTTCTTCTCCATGGATTTTAATACCTACTCCGAATTTTTCTTTTGTTTCCTTCACTGCTTGCTCAATATACAGATTGAATAACATCGGGGAGATGCTACAAACCTGTCTCACTCCTTTCCCAACCAATGCTTCCCTTTCATGTCCCTCGAGTCTTATAACTGCCATCTGGTTTCTGTACAAACTGTAAATAGCCTTTTGCTCTCTGTATTTGACCCCTGCCACCTTCAGAATTTGGAATAGTATTCCAGTCAACATTGTCAAAAGTCTACAAATACAAAAAACGTAGGTTTGCCTTTCTATTTTCTAAGATAATTCGTAGGGTCAGTATTGCCTCGCGTGTTCCAAGATTACTACGGAATCCAAACTGATCTTCCCCGTGGTAGGCTTCTACCAGTTTTTCCATTCGTCTGTAAAGAATTCGTGTTAGTATTTTGCAGCTGTGACTTGTTAAACTGATAGTTCGGTGATTTTCACATGTGTCAACACCTGCTTTCTTTGGTATTGGAATTATTATATATTATATTCTTTTAGAAGTCTGAGGGTAATTCACCTGTCTCATACATCTTGCTCACCAGATGGTAGAGTTTTGTCAGGACTGGCCCTCCCAAGGCTGTCAGTAGTTGTAATGGAATGTTGTCTATTCCCGAGGCCTTGTTCCGACTAAGATCTTTCAGTGCTCTGTCTCACTCTTCACGCAGTATCATATCTCCTATTTCATCTTCATCCACATCCTCTTCCATTTCCATAATATTGTTTTCAAGTACATCGCCCTTGTATAGACCTTCTACATACTTCTTTCACCTTTCTGCTTTCCATTATTTGCTTAGAACTGGGTTTCCATCTGAACTCTTGCTATTCATGCAAGTGGTTCTCTTTCCTCAAAAGGTCTCTTTAATTTTCCTGTAGGCAGTATTTATTTTTCCCCTAGTGAGACAAGCCTCTACATCCTTACATTTGTCCTCTAGCCATCCCTGCTTAGCCATTTTGCCCTTCCTGTCGATCTCATCCTTCAGACGTTTGTATTCCTTTTTGCCTGCTTCATTTACTGCATTTTTATATTTTCTCCTTTCATCAATTAAATTCAATATTTCTTCTGTTACCCAAGGATTTCTACTATTCTACTAGCCCTCGTCGTTTTACTTACTTGATCCTCTGCTGCCTTCACTACTTCATCCCTCAAAGCTAACCATTCTTTTTGTACTGTATTTCTTTCCCCCATCCCTGGCAATTGTTCCCTTATGCTCTCCCTGAAACTCTGTACAACCTCTGGTTTAGTCAGTTTATCCAGGTCCTATCTCCTTAGATTCCCACCTTTTTGCAGTTTCTTCAGTTTTAATCTACAGTTCATAATCAATAGATTGTGGTCAGAGTGCACCTCTGCCCCTTGAAATGTCTTACAGTTTAAGACCAGGTTCCTAAATCTCTGTCTTACCGTTATATAATCTACCTGAAACCTGTCAATATCTCCAGGCTTCTTCCATGTATACAACCTTCTTTTATGATTCCTGAACCAAGAGTTAGCTATGATTAAGTTGTGCTCTGTGTAAAATTTTACCAGGTGGCTTCCTCTTTCATTTCTTACCCCTAATCCATATTCACCTACTACGTTTCCTTCTCTCCCTTTTCCTACTACCGAATTCCAGTCACCCAAGACTATTAAATTTTCGTCTCCCTTCACTATCTGAATAATTTCCTTTATCTCATCATACATTTCATCAATTTCAGCGTCATCTGCAGAGCTAGTTGGCATATAAACTTGTACTACTGTAGTAGGCACGGGCTTCGTATCTATCTTGGCCACAATAATGCCTTCAATATGCTGTTTCTAGTAGCTTACCCACATTCCTATTTTTTTATTCATTGTTAAACCTACTCCTGCATTACCCCTATTTGATTTTGTATTTGTAACCCTGTATTCGCCTGACCAAAAGTCTTGTTCCTCCTGCCATTAAACTTCACTAATTCCCACTACATCTAACCTTAACCTATCCATTTCCCTTTCTATATTTTCTAACCTACCTGCCCGATTAAGGGATCTGACATTCCACGCTCCGATCCGTAAGACGCCAGTTTTCTTTCTCCTGATAACGACTTCCTCTTCAGTAGTCCCCGCCCGGAGATCCGAATGGGGGACTATTTTACCTCCGGAATATTTTAACCAAGAGGACGCCATCATCATTTATCCATACAGTAAAGCTGCATGCCCTAGGGAAAAATTACGGCTGTAGTTTCCCCTTGCTTTCAGCCGTCGGTGTACCAACATAGCAAGGTCGTTTTGGTTAATGTTACTAGGAGAGATCAGTCAATTATCCAGACTGTTGTCCCTGCAACTACTGAAAAGGCTGCTGCCCCTCGTCAGGAACCACACGTTTGCCTGGCCTCTCAACAGATACCCCACCTACGGTGGCCTATTAGCATGTGTTAATTGGTCAATTTCCCCGTGAAAGCATTTGAAAACTTCTTCTAGGTCTGCTGAGAACTATTTTGGTGAGATTTAAATTCTAAACTTCTCACAATTCTGCTGAATTGCAATAGAAAGTGTAGCTTAGATGTATATATTTTTCAGTATACTAAAATCAGTTTAAACAGTGCCTTGTTCGATAACGACCATTATTATAAACTTTGTTGGAACTGAATTCAAAGACGTTACATAGCTTATGGATCCCTGACTGTGCAGCAATTCACATTTATTTCTTCGATCTGTGCTTTCGGTTGCCACATACAAGTCTCATTGTTACTAACAGTAAACTGTTACATATTCATGATCTTAGCGGGCTACTTTGTAGATGATATATGATTAACAATATGAGACGGAGAATAATGAAATATTGTACTTCAAAGTGCTAAAGCAAATGAGAATTGGTATCACTTAGGAAACATATCTGCATACAGTGTGAGAAAAATAGAACTATTCCCGAAAATATTTCATGTACCTTAAGACAGACAACCCAGCTTAACATCATTCGACCCGGGGCAGAAGATGTAAGTTGGATTGCCCATATTAAGGTGTATGAGATATTTGCCGGGACATTTCTATTTTTCCCACCCTCAATAGTAACCAGATCGAAGAATGTACTAAGATGTGCAAAGTGCACTAAACGAAAAATTAGGGTTTTATATCCAATAGACAACAAGACTGTTAGCGACTAAGTACCACCTCATAAAGGATGTGGCAAGAAGTCAGCAATGGCGTTTTAGAAGGAACTGTGAGGTGTCTGACTAAATCGGAATGAACACAACAGTGTCTGTGCAAAGATGGTTCGTAATACGAGTGAAGTGACCGTACCACTGTAAAACGTTGTGCTAATGACGAAAGCTTACTAGTCAGATGGAATCCACTGATATTTAACACAAACATAATATTAAGGATTGTCTTTAACAAACTGTAAATTTCTTAGTAGGTGAATGTGAAAGTTGTGAAAAAATAATACCTAACGTATATAACCAAATGTGTACATAAATAATAACAGACAGAGAACATATCCTAAGATATTCTGCTTTGTTCTTAGAGGAGGGAGAAAATTTTAGCCAGGCAGAGGCTGTATATGATATCAGAAATTACTTACATTATTTACAGTAATAAGTACTAGAGGTAACTGCAGAGTACTAAGAAAAGTGTGAGACAAAACATATACTCGTAACTAAAAGTTTCAATACCCAGTATTAACGTTCTACAATAATACTTATTTAATAGATGGTTATGAACCAGCATTCAGCTCCCTATATCATCGTTAGATAAGTGATACAATTGGTATCACTTAGGAAACATATCTGCCTACAGTGTGAGCAAAATAGAACTATTCCCGAAAATATTTCATGTACCTTAAGAAAGACAACCCAGCTTAAGAAGTCGAATGTCCGTTCATAATGAACTATTAAATAATTATTGTTGTAGAACATTAATACTGTGTACTGAAGTTTTTAATATACCTATGTTCCTCTAAGGGCCGACGGATTATTCCGTTAGTATTACTATCGTAATACTGGGTTCAATGAAATAACTTATGGACATGGCTGGAACACCATTCCACCTGCCCCACAGATTTTCCTTGCATAATTTTAACAGAAAAGTAGAGGTGACAAAGACGCACGAGAACCGTAACTCTCTCGCTAATGTATGCCACAAGTCCCACCAATACTTTATCGGAATCAGAAGAAGCACTGTATAGGTAAAAAATGAAATTGTTGGTCACAGTCGTCGAGAACACTCCAACGAAATGGAATAATTAATAAAGTTAATTGTTACTAATAATGTCCTTGGTACACATGTATATATGTGGTGCTTACTGACCAAGCAGCCATTTCAATCAATAAGCGCTCTTAGCCAATGTGCTTAATTTCTTTGGGCACTTACATGGCAAGCCTGTCAGCACGTAAGTGTGATTGGAATTATTAATGGAATACAAGGGACGATAAAATTGAATATGATTACAGCATCTGTGATTTGCGATTCTCAGTAAAAATCTACATGCTAAGAAAAAGAGTGTCGAGTTGTGAAAATCTCTGAACAGCTTACTATTTGTTGTGTTACGGCGTTCATCAACTGAAGAGCAACCTCTGGCAATGTGCCGGGAAGGGAGCAACGAGGTGATCATCGTGTCCTCATAAAATATCCAATATCCTTGTTGCGCACGTGGAATACACTACGGCGCACCCCTAAGGAAATACGAGAATCGGGAGCCAATACGATTTTCAGCAACGTTGTCGACGCTAGGGACTGAATAATCCCTCCGGAGCGCAAAGAATCACAGGCGAAATGCAGTTACCTACAGCAAAACAGGAAAAAGATACGACAAGACTGATACAAAATTCGTTGTACTCCATGACTGAAATGCTGTTTGTATAGCTTATTTATGCCTCTCAGTTTTCACCCGAGTCAGAAACGAGAAAACTAGTTAACCCTTGGCGCAAATCTGACACGGCAATTTATGCAGTCTCTGGACGCTAATCATGTACGACGAGTTTTCGGAGTGACGAGATACACTTGAAGATATGCTGTCTGTTATTTAAATACATTAAAAATTGTTTCTATTATTCTACAATGTTTACTGAAATGTTCGGACAGAATTTTAGGATTTATTCTTCACATATTGTAGAAGAAAGTCACATGAACGTGGTTTTAGAATTCTCTCCTTCTAAGTGTGTCCTTTGTCGTGAACGTTAGGTGGTGTATTTTTTGTACACCTTGTTTGGTAGTTATTCCAGTTTACATAGATTAGTCAACGTAAAAGTATATTATGCGTAATGGCAGTAACTGGAGTGTATGATACATAGAATATTTATTGTACATTCACCTGAACGATTCGAATACACAATTACTAGATTGCTGAGAAGTTTTAGAATACTGCATCTGGTTTACAGTTTTCCCACAGCCCGTAAGTCACTTTTATACAATGCTGTCCTCAAGGCATACATTCTCAAAAATGTCTTTCTGAAATCTTTATGAATGTTTGGTACTAGTAGACTTCTTTGCTGAGAAATTCACTTGTTATCTGTGCTAAACTGTTACTTATATCCTTTTTTCTTTGTCCTTGATGTATTTTTTGCTTCCAGCGTAGCAGAATTGCTTCACGTCATCTAATACGTGCTCCTGCATTGGATGTTAAGTTCATCCCTAATTTTATTTCAATCGCTCCTTAACATCTTCATTTTTCTTTCATTTACTCTGAATACATGTCCTGTGTTCAGACACTATTCATTCCACTCACAGATCCTATAAATATTCCTCACTCTCACTAAGGATAAAAATGCTATCAACGAATGTTATCAATGAAATCCTTTCGTCTTTAATTTTAGCCGTACTTTTGAACCCTATTTCCGTTTCCTTCATCGCTTCTTCAGTGCATAAGTTAAAGAGAAGAGGTGAACGACTGAGTAACTGTCTTACACCATTTCAATCTGGACATCTTCTGACCTCCGTTTTTTATTGTTACTTTGGGTTTTGCCGGTCTTGCGTATTTCCCGTCATTTCCTACAAATAAATTTTTTTTCTGTAAAGGTATGGCAGGCACTAATAGTGTTAATTGTTGATTCTAGGTCGGAAAATCTTATGGAAGTGTAACGTTAGAACTGCCTTTCCGGTTAAGATGTTTAGAACAGTAGCGCCCTCGCCACAAGTTGTATGCCTACTGAGAAATTCCGCCTGATTTCATGCAGCCGACGAAACGCACACTATGTGATCAAAAATATCCGGACACCTGGCTGAAAATTTTCAAGTTGTGGAGGTTCCAGCTGCTTTCTATTTCTTCGTTTGTTGTCCTCGGTGTCGACGTACTGCGCTGCTACACTGGCCGAAGAAGGGGGTTTGTGGATTCTAACACTGACTACTTTAAATGATGTAGCCGATAGATGCACAGTTACGTTTACAGTACTTTAATTTTCACTTTGCCCAACCTCCTAATAATACATAGTTATATGTGTATGGCCAGTGCACTATAATGTAACCTTCGACTAAACTCATTAATAGTTTGCATGCGAAACTCCACATACTGCTACAATAGTTTATTGTTGAACATCTACGAACAGTAAAACCTAACCACAAAGTTCACAGTTCTTGAAGAATAATCAGGTACGTATGCATCAGACACTATCACCAGTTTTTACAAACGACTCATTGCTTAACACTTATTTCACAGTTAATTTGAAGCATTGTTACTGTTCTAACCAGAACATTTTTCTCGTCTGAAACTCGGCCGTGGAATGACTGCCTCGTGACCAAAAATAGGGCACTTATATATAATCACAATAACAGGTGCTGAAATTACACACTGTTTAAAGTTAAATTTACAGAAATTGCAATTAAAACTTAATTCATTAAATGAACTGAATACATCGAAAAATTGGTTGATTTTAGCAGTTTCTTCTACTTCGAGGGTTATGCCAAATTATTTGTTTATATCGTGGAATTAACAAATATAGTTACGTAAACAATATTTTTGACAAAATTGTTAATTACTTTGAAACTGATTCAGGGCTGGTTTTGCTAACATGTTTTTAGTATAGCCAAATATATACTTTAAGGTTACTAGCATTTCGTCTTCCAAATGTTTATAATCAGTGCAGAATTTGTCAACAATAGAATTAAAGTTACGAAACAATTACTGATTTCTCCCTATAAAGAATGATACTAATTAGGAATAGTCAAAACAAATTAGAAAATCATTTACATACATAAAACTAGGCACAAAACTAGATCTGTTGTTATATTCTTTAAAACTGAGGGCCCATCATTCTCTTTTATGAAAATGCAGATTATGCTCACGTATGTTAATGTTAGTTAAGTCAAAATGAAAAAATGAATTATAAGGAGGCAGATGACAAAACAAGAGCGGAATTAAAATTATCCCAGCTTGCTTCGTCACAAAGTCCGTGGTCAACTCGATCGGTAATGCTGGAATTCAATATGGTCTTGGCCCACCATTATCCTTGATGACAGCTTCCACTCTCGCAGTGATACGTTCAGTCAGGTGCTGGAAGGTTTCTTGGGGAATGGCAACCCATTCTTCACGGAGTGCTGCACTGAGGAAAGGTACCGATGTCGGTCGGTGAGGCCTGGCAGGAAGTCGGCATTCCAAACAATCGCAGAGGTGTTCTATAGGATTCAGGTCAGGACTCTGTCTAGGCCAGTTCATTACAGGTATGTTATTGTCGTGTAACCACTCCGCCACAGGCCGTGCATTATGAACAGGTGCTCGATCGTGTTGAAAGATGCAGTCGCCATCCCCGAATTGCTCTTCAACAGTGGGAAGCAAGAAGGTGCTTCAAACATCAATGTTCGCCTGTGCTGTAATAGTGCCACGTAAAACAACAAGCAGTGCAAGCCCCCTTCCATGAAAAACACGACCACACGACCACATCATAACACCACCGCCCCCGAATTTTACTGTCGGCACTACACACGCTGGCAGATGACGTTCACCGGGCATTCCCTGTACCCACGACCTGTCTTCAGATCGCCACGTTGTGTGCCGTGATTCGTCACTCCACACAACGTATTTCCAGTGTTCAATCGTGCAACTTTTACGCTCCTTACACCAAGCGAGACGTCGTTTAGCATTTACCGGCTTGATGTGTGGCTTATGAGCAACCGGTCACCTCCCGTATAACTATCATAGTATTTGCATTGGATCCTGATGCAGCTTTTAATTCCTGTGTGATGGTCTGGGTTTATGTGTTCCTATTACACATTACAGCCCTCTTCAACTGTCGACAGTCTCCGTCAGTCAACAGACGAGGTCGGCCTGTACGCTTTTGTGCTGTAAGTGTCCCTTCGCGTTTCCACTTCTCTGTCACATCGGAAACTGTGGACCTAGGAATGTTTAGGAATGTGGAAATCTCCTATACAGACGTATGTCACAAGTGGCACCCAATCGCCTGACCACGTTCAAAGTCCGTGAGTTCCACGGCGTGCCCCATTTTGCTTTCACGATGTCTAATGACTACTGAGGTCGCTCATATGGAGGACCTGGCAGTAGGTGGCAGCACAATGCACCTAATATGAAAACGTATGTTTTTGTGGGTTGTCCGGATACTTTTGATCACATAATGTAAGTCTGATGTGTTTCGTTTTTCAATGTTTGGTTGTACACAGGAGATGCAACAACGACGCTCCTGCAGCGTTCTCGATATGACGTGTTTGCCCACCCGACGTACAGCCCGGACTTGGTTCCCTCTGATTTTCATCTCATCGCTCATACGAACCGCTGGCTCTGAGAATAGCATTTTAGCACTGACCAGCGCAGGGAATTGGTGCAAAGCGCAGGCGGCTGTCTTCTACGACGGGGATGTTTGAATGTTGGTACCACGATACAAGAAATATCTAATTCGGAGTGGTGAGTATGTGGAAAAGTAGCTGGAAGGTACAGATAAGTGTTGGAAATAAAACATTTTTTATTTTCACTGTGGAATCCATTTCGCAACCGATCAGAAGAAAGCCCTCGTATCACACACTTCTCGTTATCTTTGGGATTTCTCCAGTTTCACAGCTTCTAAACATAACTTAAACAGTTATTTAGTTACCACAGCCGTCTGCTATTTTCATATTCATGAATTCTGCCGTGACTGGCTCCACAACGTCCTGAAAAAACTACTATAATTTCTTCTACCGCATTATTAGACAGTTCCTCCACTACACAGTCCCCTAATCTACACATTCCATCCACTCTGTCTCTCCCAAGAGTTAATTAGCAGGTTTTCTTTTGCACTATTAATGTTGACTCCTTGGCTGTTATATTCCCGAATATATAACTTGACTTTTCTCTACGATGAATCTATCTTTACGACGACCATTTCTTTTTAGATTTCTTGGTACTTTTCTTACGCCTGTTTCGTTTTCACTTCCGTGCGTTTTCAATAGACTTAATTTTTGAGTGACTTATGTTGCTGTAATTTTTTTCTTCGAACATTGTTTTTACCATTAATTCGTCAGTCAATTTTCATATGTTACTCAAAGATCTTGAATTATTATAACGATATGTATAAGTCCTAATTTGTGACTGTCCTTTTTATAACTTCGAATGCACATCAGGCATTCCTCAGCACATTAGTATCCATCTTCCTTGTACGATGATTCTTTCTGATGATTCTCTGAAGTTATCTTCACAATATACAGACGATACTATCCTATACATTCATCTGCAACAATTGTGTTCACTACAGAAATAGTGCTGACACACGTTACAGGCAAACCTCCACAAGTGGCGTCACCTACATAGACATAGCTGTCTGCCCTATGATTAATTAACTGGAAACATAATGCTATTCGTGCCGTTTGGTGTTTCAATTACAAGTATATCTGTCTCAGTTCAATTATATTTCGGCACTGAAAGTTCATTGGGCTGTGTAGTCCTTCCCGGTGTGTTAACGTGTCTATGTTTGTCGAGTTTGGATCAGGATCATAAAATCTATGTGAAATAATATTTGGACTTCATGAGCACTCTGCTACGGAGCACTCCCGCTCTCTGCTACATGTGGTGAGTCCTTTCTGCGACCTGTCTAAAGGCGACGACACTGATTTCTCAGCAGTTTGGTTTCACATCTGAATATGGCGGGCAGTTGGAGTGCCGAAACACTATATCAGACTGATTTGAAGACTTGAGTTCCGATTTGACAGACATATCACACATTGCAAGTTTTTGTGGTTTTCCTTAAAATTCTCGAATCATTAAGTAGTCTGCTCATTGAGGAATCTTGCGGCTGTTAT
This sequence comes from Schistocerca nitens, assembly GCF_023898315.1. Classification (NCBI taxonomy): domain Eukaryota; kingdom Metazoa; phylum Arthropoda; class Insecta; order Orthoptera; family Acrididae; genus Schistocerca; species Schistocerca nitens. The sequence goes on from NC_064617.1 coordinate 846,594,012, forward strand.
TGATGACGCCTGCAAATACAGTATAACACAACGGCAATATGCTTATTATAATCCAGAACAATTGGAGCTTGCTAGTACACATCGTCGACCGTGCAATTTTCGTTGACGTGTGCGAGTCACGCCCTGTCTTCTGGAAGTAGAATGTGCTCTTGAAGAATACGAATGTGGCGGCACAGATTTACTCAGCTGCATTCTCCGTTTCCTGCAGTAATGAGCTCTAAATCTCGCAGACTGTGTGACACGAGCTGTTAATATCCGCCACGTCCAAGTCGTGAAATACGCACGTTTGCGTCTTCGTGAATAAGGCTTTCCTCATCCTGACAACCTACAGCAGCCTTGAGGCGAAATAAATAAACACAAGGACGGAATATTCCGGCGTCACATTCCAGTTTTAGTGAGATTGTACGTCTGTCTTGCGTTGCATCCGTTATTTATCTACGTTTTATACTATACTACAACTGTAAAATTACAACATGCTCTTCGAATATGTTATTACATCAGCTAAACCACAGCCAAACGTATTGAACCATAATAATAAGAAGAAGTAGAAATTATAGTCCTTTTAAGAGACATTGCGATGAAAATAACATTGCCGAGTAATTGAATGTCATAAAGGGGTCCAAAAGAAGATGTCTTGTTGTGTATAATCAGGCCTTTAAAATGCGCCGCAGCTTGTTTCTGGCCTAAATAGACTAAGGGAAAGGTCTTGATTGATCGATAACTAAGTTTTCAATGTCAGTACCACTATTATTTCATTGCTACAACAGACGGTCATCGTAGAACAACTGATCATATGGAATAAAAGTTTAGAGAGCGTTGAAACTGAAGAGCTTTCATTAAAGGGAGGCATCATTTAAGGCTATTCACTCAGCTTTTTGTCAATTGAATTTATTGGCCTTTAGCTTACACCTTACGGTCAGCTCATAGTTACATAAAATACGGAAGTATTAGCAGAAAGTTAGCGTCACAGTATTTGCTTGCACTCACACGAACGTTGCAGAAAGAACATACACAGGACAATACTGTATAACCATTCTAACATCAAATAACCCAGAATTTTTATGCCGTCTGCTGTTAGTGATAAGCTGGTGCTAGATCGGGATACATGCGGCATCAGTGGATCTGTACAATGGGCAGAAGTGACTATGATCCTGCATTGCCAATAAAGCAGGTGGATAACGGAAGGCTAATCATCGGATTTCCGTATAAAAAAAATTGTAATATTTCTTTGCGGTCTGGGGCACCCAAGGGAAAAGTGGTCTGCGTCCTCCCCTTCTTCTTCACAAAAGCAGAAACGAGTCTCCACAATAAGCAACCTGTGAACAGTTTATGGGAACACTTGTAGTTGAATCTGAGTCTGGCTGTTAGATTTGTTTTATGCAAGGTGATTCAAAAAGAATATCCCAACTTTGAAAGTCGAGAACTTTGCAAAGAAGAAAAGAAGAGCTACTGTCTTTCTGTTGTGGATTGAAGGAGGCTCTGAAGTTTCGTTTCCTTGCTCATTTCGTCGCTAGGAGGGCTGCTGGCGACGTAACCGTCATTTCTGTTGTCAGTGCAAAGATGGCGCTGCTCAACAAAAAGCTTTTTGTGCTATCGAGTACGGCAGAAGTGAATCGGTGACAGGTGTTCAGAGTGCAGTTCGGACCAAGCATGGTGTTCAGGCTCCTTATAGGTATAAACAATTCACAAAAAAATGCTGTTTGTGCAAGGGGAAAAGTTCCGGACAGCCGCCCACGAGGTGAAGATAATGTTGGCCGCATTCAGGAAGCATTTGCCACCAGCCTAAGAAAATCGAGCAGCCGAGCTAACAGAGAGCTGAAAATTCCGCAATCGACCATTTGGAGAGTGCTAAGGAAAAGGTTGTTAATGAAACTTTATCGTCCACTTTTCGAAGCTGGTAAGCTGAAAAGAATCGAGTTCTACGAGTTTGTCCTTGAGCAAATGAAAACAGATGGCCGGTTCACTTCGAGGCGAGTGTATAGCGATCAAGCAACACTCCAAACAATTGGGAAAGTCAATCGGCAGAAGGGCCGTACATGGGGCAGTAAGAATCCGCGGGAAACAACTCAGCACTAACATGATTCATCTGAGGTAAACGTTTTCCGTGCTATTTCAGCCGATAAATGTTTTGGTTCTTTTCCCATCGAAGGTGCAACTGTAACTGGACAAATCTGCCCGGAAATGTTGTAGAATTGGCTCTTTCCTTATCTCTAAGGGGAAGCGCGTCAATTCATATTCCATCAGGATGGGCCACCAAGCCATTGGCACTTATCTGTCCATGCCTGTTTGAACGAAAGATACGCACAGTAATGGATTGGCCGCCAGGAAGTTCGTGACAGAGCACCTCATCACTGGCCCACAAGAAGCCCTGACTTCAGCCCATGCGACTTTCTTTTCCATGAGGGAATGTTACAGACATGGCGTTTCGACCACCTCTACCACCTGACATTGAGGAACTGAAAGATGGAATAACTCCAGATATCCAAACTGCTACGCCAGAGATGCTATAGAGATTGTGGAACGAGTTAGAGGACAGGGTTGGTGCCACTCGCGTTTCTGAAGAGGGTCATACTGAACATCTATGAACTTATTTTCTACTGAAAAAAAACTTTGTTAAGTACTCTTCACATTGATTAATTTCCCAAGATTGCATCATGTTTCTTTGATTAAATATATATTTTCAAAGTTTTGCTATTCTTTTTGAATCACCCAGTGTATGAATTTATTTCCAAACCATGTAAATTCCACCAATTAAGTGGTGTGATATAAAATCACGTTTGATCCGCCGTACTTTAACCAACGTGTATGCAATAAATATGGAACGAGTGCAGGACTTGCTGAATGTCGTTCAAACTTCTTCTAAGATGCTTCAGATGAAGCTTGGGTTCGATACCACGAAGAAAGAATTCTTAAAGGCACATTGCAGCTGGTGTCGCAAGAGCGATTACCAAGCACCTCGGATGTAATCTGTCTGAGAGGGTCTGCTCTTCTAAAGGGTGCTCATAGTGAAGGCAGAAACCTGAAATGGTGCCAAGAAGATGGATGCGAATGAGATGATGACTGTCTTTTAAGCATAAGGGAAACTGTGGTGTACAAAATAAGAATGAAGTGTGTGAAGTATGTACGGTGATGAATAACGAGAAATGAACCAATAATGTAGCGGAATGATCCCTACTTTAAGGCAGTGGCCACGGCGAATAAAGCTACTAGTAACACTAATAGTATTTCTACTACTAATATTACTGGAAATGTAAAGCTGTTCATACATGTGTCCCTATGGAAGGATTCTTTAAATATTCAATGGTAGCGTGTAGGAAATAACCGATATTCCACCGTAACGTCCAGGCTTCCAATCGCAGACTTACGTTACTGTACTAGAAATAGACACTTCTACTTTTACTAAGATTAAACAGAGTTCTTGCTTAATGGTTGACTACGAAAATACCGCAGACAATGAATAAACGAGACACCACACATAGAATAAGATTCAGCCGGAATCCGATACCTGAGCTTTATGAAGTCTATAGAAAACACCTGAACAAAGTGAAGAGAAATGATTGCAGCTTCAAACTGAGTCTTTCCTGCTTTTTGTAAAAAAGCGAACCTAAATCTGGAACACTGCGGAATAAATTGCGAGCCTTCAGTATAGGAAAGGCAGATTCAGATGATGTTCTTCACTAGAACCCCCCAAAAAAATGATTTATACAAGACGAACTGGTTGACTATAAGAAGTACAACGTAGAAGACAATTCTGCTGCAAATAGGAAAAGAATACAAGATGAAGAACGAGTAATTCATAAAAGTAATTGTACTGAGGCATCAATTAATTTCTTGCACCAAACAACATTAAAAATTTGAACTTGAGTACGGGTTAAAAAATGATTAACGGCTTATGCGGACAGCAGAAATGCTCAATTCCGTTTTCAAATGTACCTTTACAAAGGAAAATCCAGAATAGCCCCAAGACAATTCTCGTTCCACTGAGAAGATCGGAGATTTATTGGTGTCAGTGCCGTTGAAAAACAGCTGAAATCGTTACAATTGATCCAAGACCCACGGCTCGATGGAATCCCTATCAGTTTCAATTATGACAGTAAAAATATTAGCTGTTAATGACTCACCATCTGCATCAGGAGGCCAACAGGAAATAAATGAGCAGAGAAAATAAGGCGCAGGGATAAAACTTCTGTGGGACGTATGTATTACACTTCACAAAATGGACATCGTTGACATTCAAGAAATGTTCGAAACAAACCATTAACTTGCACCATGAGGTTCGCACCATCAAGATCGGAGGCGAATCCCTTGGGGATTAAAAACCGTGCACACCGTCCAGCCAGATATCCACTCTCAATGCACGTAGAATCGTATTGGTGTAACGAGATAATTATAAGTGATGGAATGTGATGGTGCGCAACCGAATGCGAAACAGTCTGTCCTGGAGCTCATCGGGAAAACGGCTTTCCTTTCAGGTGTAGCTAAAGATAGTGCGATAACATCTTATATAGGCAGGGAAAAAGAGGCTGAATTTTTTCTGTGGTTCAATCTGGTATGAACTGCAAGGTCACACACTTTTTACGAGAGATATTTTGCTCTGAATGAGTATGAATTTTATATACAGACCAGGAATCAAGTAAAAACAAGTTATTTTGACCAGCTATTGGCCAAAATCTGTGTTCAGACCATAACTGTAGTTCTCTTACGCCCGTTTTCCCGCTCTTGCTTGCTGTGAAGTAAACATTCCGCATATCCCTGCAAAATCACGCACGATCAAAAACTTCTCGCAGGCCAATAAATAGCTTTCCAGCTAATTTACCATCCAGTTAAACAGTCGGTATAATTGTATCCGAATGCGTTAAGGCATTGATGTTAGTTGTTCTTGATACAACTCTCCTGGTACCCCTAACTGCCAGGCTTCCAAAATGCGAATCCCGATTAGGCGGAGTGGAAAATTCTTACTGATATATGGGAAAAGTTTGTTTGAAACTTCCTGGCAGATTAAAACTGTGTGCCCGACCGAGACTCGAACTCGGGACCTTTGCCTTTCGCGGGCAAGTGCTCTACCATCTGAGCTACCGAAGTGAGTACCGGGCGTGAGTCGTGCTTCGGTAGCTCAGATGGTTAGAGCACTTGCCCGCGAAAGGCAAAGGTCCCGAGTTCGAGTCTCGGTCGGGCACACAGTTTTAATCTGCCAGGAAGTTTCATATCAGCGCACACTCCGCTGCAGAGTGAAAATCTCATTCTGGAAAAGTTTGTTTGTCTGATCTGCAAATATTCGGGTCGATTGGGCAGTTTCCTGTGCATCGTCAAGTTGACCCTTCATGTGAAATTTCATTACCTTACGTCTTCCAATTCTGTAGCGCTGTTTGAAGTTATGCAAGTATCCGATACTTCTCTTGAAATCACTGTAATCTATGTAGCGCTATTTGATGTTCATGTGGTATCACGTCACCATCGTGCATATTCTGTAAATTGTATCGAACATCCTTGAAATGCGCAAGCATCATTTTTTGTAACAAGTGCGCTTTGTCCTCCCTTGAATACACTACAGATCCCTTGTATACATTACATATCGCTGCTGCCTTACTCTAAAATTCATCCTAACTGTATTTTACTTCGGTACGGATGATATTCCACGTATTTTTAGCACCCGCTACTTGGAAAGCGATTGTCCTTTACTACGCTTCACTGGAGACGGAATTTGTGGCCCATTGTCCGACAACAGTGACGGACTATGTGGTTTGTTAAGCACCTATAGTCACTATTTTACTCCTCATGTATACTGATCAGCCAGGACACTACGACCGCCTTCCTAGTAGACGATATGTCCATCTTTGGCATGAATAACAGCGGTGACACGTCGTGGCACAGAAGTGATGAAGCCTAGGTAGGCCGCTGGAGGGAGTTGGCACCACATCTGCACACACAATTCACCTAATTCCCGTAAATTCCTGGAGGGTCCCGAATAGCTCTTACCCCAAGTCCTCCCACATCCTAAATCTGTTCGATCCGAGGCCCGCATATCAATTGGAACTCGCCACTGTGTTCCTCGAACGACTATATCACACTCCTGGATTTGTGACATGGCGCGTTATCTTGTAGACATATGCCTCTGCTGCTGGGAAACGTCATCGCCAAGAATGGGTTCACGTGGTCCGCTAACAGTGTACGATACTCCTTGGGCGCCCAAATGGACCCATATACGACCACGTGAATTTTCCCCAGAGCGTATCGGAACCGCCGCAGCTTGTCCCTGTCCCGCAGTACAGGTTTCAAGGAGCTGTTCCCGGTTTCGCGCCCTCCCATTGACGTCATCTAAAAGGTAACTGGATTCATCAGACCGTGCAACGCTGTGCCACTGCGCCAATGTCCAGTGCCATTTTAGTCGTAGTTGCCGATGTCGCGGTGCTAACATTGCACATGCATGGATCGACGGCTGTGGAGGCTCATCATTAGCAGTGTTCGGTGCACTTGTCCTCTGCCCAGCATTAAAGGCTGATGTTAGTTCCGCCACAGTTCGCCGCCTGACCTGTTTTACCGGTCTGCCTAGCCTACGGCGTCCGACATCTGAAATTTGGGTGGACACTCAACCCAAAATGTTTCACCTCCGTTTCGCCACCTGTTGAAGACTCCCACCTCAGTACTTCCCGGACACCTGACAAGTCGTGTAGTTTCCGAAATGTTCGTGAGAGCCTCCGGGCCATCATAATCTGCCCTCGGTCAAAGTCAGATAAACCGCTTGGCTTCCCCATTCTACACTCGGACAGCACGCTGACTGATACTACGCGTACCGAGCGTGTGTCCGACTACCATTCATTCCTCGCCAAGTGAAGCTGTTATCGTCTGGACGGTTATAACGACAGTAGGTCGGTGGACACAATGTTCTCGCTGATCAGCGTGCATTCTCCGCACAGTCGAACGAATGCGACACCACACTTTCCACTGCCTCACCTTGCTGAAACGGTAATATTTCATCTTACTCTTCATTTTCACTCTGCGAAATTTCTTGCGTTCCTTTCTGACGAAATGTCAGTTTCGACAACTGTTCTTGTGGATATAATACCATTTTTTCTTTGGTTATCGTCGCCATTCATCTGCTTTGTATCAGTACCACTAATTCTGTAGCACTGCTGCGAGCTACTCGTCGACTAAGCAGCTCAACTACGCTCCGTAGCCTCATGCTGTGTTCAACATTGGATACCTCGCCCTCTGTCGCCATTAGCAGCCAATATTGTGGTTGCGTGGTAGACAATATGTGGGGCGTCGAATTCCGTAAATATCATTGGCCTTCTGCGATGTAGTATCCAAAGGGTTTCTTGTATGTTAGGCTCCATGTTAACTATAGTTTATCGTAGACCCCCATAGCAAAAAACCGTGTCCAGTAGCTGGAAGAAAGCACAGATCAAACCTGTCTACAAGAACGTTAGTACAACATATCCACACAACTACCGATAACATCCCTGACATCCATTTGTTGTAAAACATAATGAGCTATCTCGAACAGAACCATTACCTCCATGCCAACGAGGATGGATTGCGGAAACAGATCATGTGAACCCAATTCTCCCTTTTCTCACATGACGTCCTGAAAGTCATTCATGAAGGCCGCCAGATAGAGTTCCTAAAACCATTTGACTCGGTACCACAACTACGGTTACTATCGAAAATACAGTCGTGTGGGGTGTGAGACGAAATTTATGATTGGATTTAGGATTTCTTGGTAGGGAGGTCGTAGTATGTTATCTTCGACACAGAGTCATCAACAGTTGTAGGAGTAACTTCATGTGTACGCCATGGAAATGTGTTGAATTCATTCCTGTTAAAGTTGTGTATTAATGACCCTGTGAACAATATTAATAGTAACCTCAGACTTTTCGCAGATGACGCAGTTACCTACAATGAGTTAAAGTCTGAATGAAGCTGCATTAATATTCAGTCAGAGCATCATAATATTTCAAAGTGGTGTAAAGAATGGCTACTTGATTTAAATGTTCAGAAATTCAAAATTGTGCAGTTCGTAAAACGGAAAAGAAACGTAATATTCTAAGACAATAATATTAGTGAGTCGCGATTGGAGCAGGTGAACTCATATAAATACCTGGGTATAACATTTAGTAGGGACATGAAATGGTAGCATCACATAAGATCAGTCGTGGGTAAAGCAGGCAGAATACTGGGGAAATGCAGTGAGACTAAAAAAGTGATTACTTACAAATCACTTGTGCTGCCCATCCTAGAACATTGTACAAGTGTGTGGGACCTCTACCAGATAGGACTAACTGGGGATACTGAAAGTATACAGAGAAGGGCAGCACGAATGGTCACAGGTTTGTTTGACCTGCAGACAAGGGTCACAGAGATGTCGAAAGAAACGAACTGGCAGATTATACAGAACTGGCAAACTATCCAGAGGAAGTCTATTAAGGCACTTGCAGGAAACGACTTTAAATGGTGACTCTAGGAACATACCACAACCCCTTAAATATCGCTCCCACTGTGATCGTGAGGACAAGATCAGAGTAATTACAGCATTCACTTAATATGTGGAGGGAATGTGTAGAAGCCCAGATAACTGTTACAGTGAAAAATACCCTCTGCCGTGCGCTTCACAGTTTATCGCATAGTACAGATGTAGATGAAAAAATATTTTCCCTCCATTTATAATAGTCCCCACTTCGTCGTGAAGGAAACTTTTGTATGTTAATTTATAATGACGATGATGTTAACAAAGTGATACCTGGATAGCGTTTTAGCGTTAGACTGAGGAGTATGCCATAGATTGTCAACATACAGTAATAACAGTTTTAATCGGTGGTGGTTATCAGCTGCCAAGCATGTTTTCAATATCGTGGTTGTGCCACTCAGGTATTCAGAAGACCGTATTCATTCTGTAATCGAGCAGAGCTCAGTTAAACATGTCGGACCTTCATGAAACCTGATGATCAGGTGCAATTAAGAACGTTTCATCTAAACTGCCAGGTAATACAGTACAACGTTACAAGTACAATTGTGTGATGCATATCCATGAAATGGAAGTGCCTGACACATAACGATGAGTTAGTTGAATCAGGTGAATTTATAATACCTGGTTGTCCTACTCGTTCCTAAAACATGTCCCGGCGGAGATACTATCCGCCAGACAAATTAATACAGCAACAACTGCGTATTGTTATTTATGGGTTACGAAAAGTTCGGCGATCGTATGTGGTGGGGGGAGGGTGGAGGGTAGAAGTTTCAATTACGTTTTGGCTAAGAGTGAGGGAAGTACGCACGATAGATACGAATGTCCAAACTAAAAGTTCTCAAAGTGCCGCTGTTACTTACTTTCTAAGAGGTAAGAACGTTGAAAGATTGCTCTATGGGAAACAAATGAGAACGAGATGCCCACCATACTCATTTCAGAAAGCATAGAGAGCCGGTGTCCTCAACCCTACAGGCTAGGCATGATTGCACACTGAAGAGCCAAACAAACTCGTACACCTGCTTAATATCGTGTAGGGAACTCGCTACCATGCATAAATGTCGCAACACAACGTTTCACCGACTCGACTAATGTCTGAAGTGATGCTGGATGGAAGTGACGCCATGAATCCTGCAGGACTGTCCATAAATACTTAAGAGTGCGAGGGGGTGGAGATCTCTTCTGAACAGTACGTTGCAACGCATCCCAGATATGCTTATTAATGTTCATTTTTGGTGAGTTTGGTGGCCAGTAGAAGTTTTTAAATTCAGAAGAGGTTTCCTGGAGCCACCCTGTAGCAATTCCGAATGTGTGGGTTGTCGTATTGTCCTGCTGGAACTGCCCAAGTCCGTTGGAATGCACAATGCACATGAATGGATGCAGGTGATCAGACAGGATGCTTACGAACGTTTCACCTGTCAGAGTCGTATCTAGACGTATCAGGAGTCCCATATCACTCCAACTGCACAGAGAGTCTCCACCAGCTTGTACAGTCGCCTGCTGACATGGAGGGTCCATAGATTGATGAGGTTGTTTCCATACCCGTAAACGTCCATTCGCTCGATACAATTTGAAACGAGACTCGTCCGACCTGGCAACAAGTTTCCAGTCACCAACAGTCCAATGTTGGTGTTGACGGGCCCAGGCGAAGCGTAAAGCTTTGTGTCGTGCACTTATGAAAGGTACAAGAGTGAGCCTTCGTCTCTGAAAGCCCATTCGATGATGTTTCGTTGAATGGTTCGCACGCTGACACTTGTCATGCAGAGTATTGAAATCTGAAGCTATTTTTGTCACGTTGAACGATTCTCTTCAGTCGTCGTTGGTCCCGCTAATGCAGGTTCCTTTTTCCGCCGCAGCGATGTCGGAGATTTGATGATTTACCGGATTCCTGATGTTCACGGTACACTCGTGAAATGGTCGGACGGGAAAATCCGTACTTCATAGCTACGTCGGAGACACAGTGAAGCATCGCTCGTGCGCCGACTATAACGCCACGTTCAGACTCACTTAACTGTTGATAACCTCCCATTGTAGCAGCAGTAACCGATCTAACAACTGCCCCAGCTACTTGTTTTGTATAGGCGTTGCCGACCGCAGTGCTGTATTCTACAAGTTTTCATGTCTCTGTATTCGAATACGCTTGCCTATAGCAGTTTCTTTGGCTGTTCAGTGAATAATGGACTGTACAAAGGCAGCGACTAAAAGAAAAATATTTTCTTGGAACTCAGTAAATATAAATATTTAGAAATTATAATGAGCTATTTTACTTTCTAATTTTTACTTTGGTAAATACTAGAGTAGCAGTTCATGCAAAGTTCTTATCGTAAGAAAAGAGACGAAATAAGGAATTGACTTCGTCCTTGTTTCTCTGAGCTTAAATACTTATTTATTATTCGTTTGTTTATTTATTGCAGTCATAAAACATGGTCTCCTGTGCATCTAAAGCATGTCTAAAACACAACATTCACTACATTGGAAATACTCGAAATTTACGAAATTCCAACATGCTGGAGTAGTTGTGAGTCAGTAGAACGAAAAATCAGAACGAAATTGAAAATGTTTTACTTTTTTATCCACTCGATGACTAGTTTCGGACCGAAGTCGAGAATAGCATTTCCGAGGCTGTGAAAACCATGCCAGAAACGTGCAACGAACTGTTACAGCGCATGCGGATACCTAGTTATCTTTATGCGCTGTAACTGTTTAATGTTTTCACATCGTCGGAAATGCCATTTTTGAATATGTTACGATGATTGGGAAATGGGTCTCTGCCAGAAACTAGTCACCGAGTGAATAAAAAAGTAAAATTTGCAACTTCGGAGTGGATTCTTTTTCTACTTAATTCTCGACATAAAAATATATTTTTTTCTTAATCATAATAATGCACCGTTAAGTTACTAATTTACACAATATAACTTAATAATAAATATGTAAAGGAAACGCCGGCCGGAGTGGTCGTGCGGTTCTGGGCGCTACAGTCTGGAGCCGAGCGACCGCTACGGTCGCAGGTTCGAATCCTGCGTCGGGCATGGATGTGTGTTATGTCCTTAGGTTAGTTAGGTTTAATTAGTTCTAAGTCTAGGCGACTGATGACCTCAGAAGTTAAGTCGCATAGTGCTCAGAGCCATTTGAACCATGTAAAGGAAACATACGGAAGGAAACGAAGGTAAGTAATGAAACAAAAACGGAAGAAATAAATCTCTTATCTGTCTATGTCTCCTTTTAGTGGAAAGACAAAAATTCATTCACTAAAAATTGAAGGATAGTTACGGTCTCATACTTGTCAGTACTGCTATTTAATATGTTGAATTCGTGACTTCTGGGTTCAACAGACAGAGCTACAACACTGCTAGACAGTGACCAATTAACTAAAGTTTAGTGAAAAAGCTATCCAGAATAATTCTATTATAACAATGAAAGTTCTATATGGCTGAATATCTACGTGGAGTGGTTGTACTGATACGAAAACAGTGCGTGAATGATTCATTTACCTTTTGATTTAAATGTCGAACAAAGATGTATTGTTGTGAACACTATAAGCAACCTTCATACTTTCCATTCCTAGCGAGTCAAGAATTTGCGACACTAACATTAGACGCGGAAAACTGTACGTAGGGAAACGGTGGAACGGGAAGTAAAAGTTTATGCGAACGTTTGATGCAATTAACGTGTTTGGTTAGGTTTCGTTTTACGTCTTTATGTGGAAAGAGCACACACATGAATCCATTAACATTGACACTACATGAAAATCCTTACTAACTATCGGCCCTTTTTCTTTCGTGTGATATGCCTTCTCGCACCTGCATGTTACAGAGTAGAATTGAGAGGCAGAAATGAGAGACAGAAAGTGGTGTTTTAAGCTGTTGGAGAGCTTACGTAAGAATTACTGGCGTTATCTACAGAGCGGAACAACAATGCAAGTCGAAAACTTACCTTTTTAGTCGCCATCGAGAAAGAGAGCGAATAAACCTGTTAATCAAACTACGTCCGCTTACAATCCATGTTGTATTAAGCCCGAGTTGCATTGAAGAAATAGAAAGAGTGCTGTATTGCAGTATTGTTACCTCATAGTTAGATCTGTTGACCTGCCTACTCCGGTCATTGCGACAAGGACTAGTAGATTAGGTTACTGTCTTACATTTGTCTCCCCCCCCCACCCCATGAACCATGGACCTTGCTGTTGGTGGGGAGGCTTGCGTGCCTGAGCGATACAGATAGCCGTACCGTAGGTGCAACCACAACGGAGGGGTATCTGTTGAGAGGCCACACAAACGTGTGGTTCCTGAAGAGGGGCAGCAGCCTTTTCAGTAGTTGCAAGGGCAACAGTCTGGATGATTGACTGTTCTGGCCTTGTAACAATAACCAAAACGGCTTTGCTGTGTTGGTACTGCGAATGGCTGAATGCAAGGGGAAACTACAGCCGTAATTTTTCCCGAGGGCAGCTTTACTGTATGATTAAATGATGATGGCGTCCTCTTGGGTAAAATATTCCGGAGGTAAAATAGTCCCCCATTCGGATCTCCGGGCGGGGACTACTCAAGAGGACGTCGTTATCAGGAGAAAGAAAACTGGCGTTCTACGGGTCGGAGCGTGGAATGTCAGATCCCTTAATCGGGCAGGTAGGTTAGAAAATTTAAAAAGGGAAATGGATAGGTTAAAGTTAGATATAGTGGGAATTAGTGAAGTTCGGTGGCAGGAGGAACAAGACTTCTGGTCAGGTGACTACAGGGTTATAAACACAAAATCAAATAGGGGTAATGCAGGAGTAGGTTTAATAATGAATAGGAAAATAGGAATGTGGGTAAGCTACTACAAACAGCATAGTGAACGCATTATTGTGGCCAAGATAGATACGAAGCCCACACCTACTACAGTAGTACAAGTTTATATGCCAACTAGCTCTGCAGATGACGAAGAAATTGAAGAAATGTGTGATGAAATAAAAGAAATTATTCAGATAGTGAAGGGAGACGAAAATTTAATAGTCATGGGTGACTGGAATTTGAGTGCAGGAAAAGGGAGAGAAGGAAACATAGTAGGTGAATACGGATTGGGGGGAAGAAATTAAAGAGGAAGCCGCCTTGTAGAATTTTGCACAGAGCATAACTTAATCATAGCTAACACTTGGTTTAAGAATCATGAAAGAAGGTTGTATACATGGAAGAACCCTGGAGATACTAAAAGGTATCAGATAGATTATATAATGGTAAGACAGAGATTTAGGAACCAGGTTTTAAATTGTAAGACATTTCCAGGGGCAGATGTGGATTCTGACCACAATCTATTGGTTATGAACTGCAGATTGAAACTGAAGAAACTGCAAAAAGGTGGGAATTTAAGGAGATGGGACCTGGATAAACTGAAAGAACCAGAGGTTGTACAGAGTTTCAGGGAGAGCATAAGGGAACAATTGACAGGAATGGGGGAAAGAAATACAGTAGAAGAAGAATGGGTAGCTCTGAGGGATGAAGTAGTGAAGGCAGCAGAGGATCAAGTAGTAAAAAGAGGAGGGCTAATAGTAATCCTTGGGTAACAGAAGAAATATTGAATTTAATTGATGAAAGGAGGAAATATAAAAACGCAGTAAATGAAGCAAGCAAAAAGGAATACAAACGTCTGAAGAATGAGATCGACAGGAAGTGCAAAATGGCTAAGCAGGGATGACTAGAGGACAAATGTAAGGATGTAGAGGCTTGTCTCACTAGGGGTAAGATGGATACTGCCTACAGGAAAATTAAAGAGACCTTTGGAGAGAAGAGAACCACTTGCATGAATATCAAGAGCTCAGATGGCAACCCAGTTCTAAGCAAAGAAGGGAAGGCAGAAGGGTGGAAGGAGTATATAGAGGGTTTATACAAGGGCGATGTACTTGAGGACAATATTATGGAATTAGAAGAGGATGTAGATGAAGATGAAATGGGAGATAAGATACTGCGTGAAGAGTTTGACAGAGCACTGAAAGACCTGAGTCGAAACAAGGCCCCCGGACTAGACAACATTCCATTAGAACTACCGATGGCCTTGGGAGAGCCAGTCCTGACAAAACTCTACCATCTGGTGAGCAAGATGTATGAGACAGGCGAAATACCCTCAGACTTCAAGAAGAATATAACAATTCCAATCCCAAAGAAAGGAGGTGTTGACAGATGTGAAAATTACCGAACTATCAGTTTAATAAGTCACAGCTGCAAAATACTAACGCGAATTCTTTACAGACGAATGGAAAAACTGGTAGAAGCGGACCTCGGGGAAGTTCAGTTTGGATTCCGTAGAAATGTTGGAACACGTGAGGCAATACTAACCTTACGACTTATCTTAGAAGAAAGATTAAGAAAAGGCAAACGTACGTCTCTAGCATTTGTAGACTTAGAGAAAGCTTTTGACAACGTTAACTGGAATACTCTCTTTCAAATTCTGAAGGTGGCAGGGGTAAAATACAGGCAACGAAAGGCTATTTACAATTTGTACAGAAACCAGATGGCAGTTATAAGAGTCGAGGGGCATGAAAGGGAAACAGTGGTTGGGAAAGGAGTGAGACAGGGTTGTAGCCTCTCCCCGATGTTATTCAATCTGTATATTGAGCAAGCAGTAAAGGAAACAAAAGAAAAATTCGGAGTAGGCATTAAAATTCATGGAGAAGAAGTAAAAACTTTGAGGTTCGCCGATGACATTGTAATTCTGTCAGAGACAGCAAAAGACTTGGAAGAGCAGTTGAATGGAATGGACAGTGTCTTGAAAGGAGGATATAAGATGAACATCAACAAAAGCAAAACGAGGATAATGGAATGTAGTCGAATTAATTCGGGTGATGCTGAGGGAATTAGATTAGGAAATGAGACACTTAAAGTAGTAAAGGAGTTTTGCTATTTGGGGAGTAAAATAACTGATGATTGTCGAAGTAGAGAGGATATAAAATGTAGACTGGAAAGGGCAAGGAAATCGTTTCTGAAGAAGAGAAATTTGTTAACATCGAGTATAGATTTAAGTGTCAGGAAGTCATTTCTGAAAGTATTTGTATGGAGTGTAGCCATGTATGAAAGTGAAACATGGACGATAAGTAGTTTGGACAAGAAGAGAATAGAAGCTTTCGAAATGTGGTGCTACAGAAGAATGCTGAAGATTAGATGGGTAGATCACATAACTAATGAGGAAGTACTGAATAGGATTGGGGAGAAGAGAAGTTTGTGGCACAACTTGACCAGAAGACGGGATCGGTTGGTAGGACATGTTCTGAGGCATCAAGGGATCACCAATTTAGTATTGGAGGGCAGCGTGGAGGGAAAAAATCGTAGAGGGAGACCAAGAGATGAATACACTAAGCAGATTCAGAAGGTTGTAGGTTGCAGGAGGTACTGGGAGATGAAGAAGCTTGCACAGGATAGAGTAGCATGGAGAGCTGCATCAAACCAGTCTCAGGACTGAAGACCACAACAACAACAACTTATATTTGTCTGCAACGAAACTATTATGATACAGGTAAATACTGTTTCTCAAATAGTTGACGACACGACTCTATTGAGTGCACGAGCTGGGCAGTTTTGTTAGAACTTCCACTTCAGAAAATGTACGATGAAATGCTTGCCAGGCGGCACAGAATCAGCATTCACTGATGAGATTGAGGGTATTTTCAAACCGCATATGTAACTATATGCCCACAGGATTGGCAGAGGTAGAGGTGGCGTTCTGCACGTGCAACCCGAGCGGTGTCTTCCAAGAGGAGGCGGCAGCGGTGGCGGCGGCGGCGGCGGGGGCGGCGGCGGCAGCGGTGGTCTGGAGAAATCTTCTTATCTGCTCTCCGCAGGCAGCCGGGGGCCAGCTCCACCCTGCCGCCCCCGCCGCCTCCGGCCCGCCTCGCCGAGGCGAATAAAAACCTCAGCGGGCCGCGGGATCCGTTGTTAACACCAGCAGGCAGCCGATAGCAGCCGCCAACAAGTACTGGCCGAATTTGACGCCACCCAGTGTTGCCGAGGATGGCTCCAGTCGAGCTGATAAAATGGAAGGGCGGAAGTGCGAAAGAAGGCAGATTGAGCTGTAGCCTCCGCAAGACTAATAACGTTTCAGAGGTTGCCAAACGAAGGGTGTACACTGAACACGTCTTGTCTTCCACGTCAAAGGCGTCAGTCAATCCTCCACTCACATAATTTTGTGGTTTTGCTTTATCAAATTCGGCAGACTATCTTTTCTCTGCCTGAATTGGTTCATAGTTTCCGCCGTAAGGAGGAAGACCACGTTGGAACTCAAATTACGTATATTCTCATCTTAACTACAACTGATATGACAATACGAGCCGCATGTTGAGGTCACATAGTGACTACCACCAATGTTCGACGCCAACGTGCAATAACCACTCGCACACGGCAGATGCAACACTAGCATTGGAGGGGATATACACCGTGTGGTGGAAAAGAGTGAAGTCATTGTCATAACTCAGAAACGGAGCAATTTGCCTGCCATCCAAAAGGATGTGACCATGGGCTTTCGGCCCAAGGGTGGGGAATGAGAATTCTCCTCGTGCCACTGTGGTTGAAGAATAGCGCTATCCAAAACCGGCGTGTAGGCAACAGCGGTGCACCACGGACCGTAGACGATATGGGTGAACATCTACGGTAATGTGTACTTGCGAACAGATGTGCAACGGTTGGGTAACTGACAGCTCAGATGAACCAAGGGGTTACCAACACAGTCTCCTCAACGATTATTCAGCGCCTTTTACTGCGTATGGGCCTCCGTAACAGGCAGCTGGCTCACGAATCCACTCTGACTGATGTTCATTGGCGACGAAGTTTGGAATTTACACTCTAATTCCGCAACTTGACGTCCACTCCGTGCTAAGCGCACAGAACCGAAACAATTTTGGGTGCTGTTTATAGAGTTCAAGGAGTCGCTGTATACATTCATGTTGTACACTTTCATATGCCTAATTTTCTCATGACGTACTCAGATTTCACTAAATTTCTTTGGCATTCATTAATATCGTACGATTTTATTGAGACCTAATATCTCAGCACACTCATATCATACCTTATGACTGTCTACCTGCTCAACTGGCGTAAGATTATATTACTGTAATTGTTTGTAAATTTCATATCGAAAAGCATCTCTGATTACTTTATAGATCAGTGGCGGAGTGGTAATAGATTTGTAATTCTAAGGTACTCATTCGTCAGTTTTGTTAAGTAGCTGCTTCAGACCGGAAGTCAACCCTAAAGAGAGCTCTTAGTCGTTGCCAAAAACATGATTTACTGCTGCTGTTAAATACGTTTAGTTTTTCTAGTTCAAAAATTCGGTATCTGTTCGACACATTGTCATTGTTTATTGATATTACTATCTTAATTAATGTAATTGGTACACTGAACTGAGGGGAATGGTGGAAATGCTGCCTTTTCTCTTATTCTCTGTCAGGATCCCTGCGTTATTTCACTGAAACCCATCTACTTGTATTCTGACCATGGTCTTCGCGCTTTCTTTTTTTGGAAGTACTCGAGAGTCTCTACATTACGATAACTTTCTCTGCACATGAGACCACAGCCTCAATATATTTTTTAAACGCTGACGTTGTCTGTTATGGGATATATAATTTTCAAATTTGAAAATTTCAGCTGAAAAGTCTCTACGTTAGTTTCACTAACGTCCTTATTAAGAATGTCCTATGGAACAGTCATGCATTTCTCTGTATAATTTCTTCAAGCCAATTTGCAGGCACTTTTAGTCTATTGATGTAGTTATACACTTCCTTTGTTCTGATTACTTTCACTCATTTTCAAAATGTGTTCATATGGTTTCAACATTTCATTAAGTTTTGAGTCTAATTGTCTGCACAAATATACATTTTTCAGTACCTCTTCAAAACATTTCCTTATCTAGTGCCAAAATAATCCTAAACACTCTGCCTTTGATCCTTTCTTCTCTAGTTCTTCGTAGTAATACGGTAAAGTTTTGTTCCTTGATAGAAACTGGTGGATGCCACTTTGAACAGCTTTGTAATTATAGCCCCTTGTGTAATTTGTGCATATACATAAAATTATTAGAAAAACTTGTCCACTTTGACATCTACCATCGTTATCAAATCAGCGAAATCTTGAAAATTCTCATTTTTGCGTTGTTGTTGTTGTTGTGGTCTTCAGTCCTGAGACTGGTTTGATGCAGCTCTCCATGCTACTCTATCCTGTGCAAGCTTCTTCATCTCCCAGTACCTACTGCAACCTACATCCTTCTGAATCTGCTTAGTGTATTCATCTCTTGGTCTCCCTCTACGATTTTTACCCTCCACGCTGCCCTCCAGTGCTAAATTTGTGATCCCTTGATGCCTCAAAACATCTCCTACAAACCGATCCCTTCTTCTAGTCAAGTTGTGCCACAAACTTCTCTTCTCCCCAATCCTATTCAATATCTCCTTATTAGTTATGTGATCTACCCACCTTATCTTCAACATTCTTCTGTAGCACCACATTTCGAAAGCTTCTATTCTCTTCTTGTCCACACTAGTTATCGTCCATGTTTCACTTCCATACATGGCTACACTGCATACAAATACTTTCAGAAACGACTTCCTGACACTTAAATCTATACCCGATGTTAACAAATTTCTCTTCTTCAGAAACGATTTCCTTGCCATTGCCAGTCTACATTTTATATCCTCTAAATACTTCGACCATCATCAGTTATTTTACTCCCTGAATAGCAAAACTCCTTTACTATATTAAGTGTCTCATTTCCTAATCTAATTCCCTCAGCATCACCAGATTTAATTTGACTACATTCCATTATCCTCGTTTTGCTTTTGTTGATGTTCATCTTATATCCTCCTTTCAAGACACTGTCCATTCCGTTCAACTGCTCTTCCAAGTCTTTTGCTGTCCCTGACAGAATTACAATGTCATCGGCGAACCTCAAAGTTTTTACTTCTTCTCCATGAATTTTAATGCCTACTCCGAATTTTTCTTTTGTTTCCTTTACTGCTTGCTCAATATACAGATTGAATAACATCGGGGAGAGGCTACAACCCTGTCTCACTCGTTTCCCAACCACTGCTTCCATTTCATGCCCCTCGATTCTTACATCTGCCATCTGGTTTCTGTACAAATTGTAAATAGCCTTTCGCTCCCTGTATTTTACCCCTGCCACCTTCAGAATTTGAAAGAGAGTATTCCAGTTAAAATTGTCAAAAGCTTTCTCTGAGCCTACAAATGCTAGAAACGAAGGTTTGCCTTTTCTTAATCTTTCTTCTAAGATAAGTCGTAAGGTTAGTATTGCCTCACGTGTTCCATCATTTCTACGGAATCCAAACTGAACTTCCCCGAGGTCCGCTTCTACCAGTTTTTCCATTCGTCTGTAAAGAATTCGCGTTAGTATTTTGCAGCTGTCACTTATTAAACTGATAGTTCGGTAATTTTCACATCTGTCAACACCTCCTTTCTTTGGGATTGGAATTGTTATATTCTTCTTGAAGTCTGAGGGTATTTCGCCTGTCTCATACATCTTGCTCACCAGATGGTAGAGGTTTGTCAGGACTGGCTCTCCCAAGGCCATCAGTAGTTCCAATGGAATGTTGTCTAGTCCGGGGGCCTTGTTTCGGCTCAGGTCTTTCAGTGCTCTGTCAAACTCTTCACGCAGTATCTTATCTCCCATTTCGTCTTCATCTACATCCTCTTCCATTTCCATAATATTGTCCTCAAGTACTTCGCCCTTGTATAAACCCTCTATATACTCCTTCCACCTTTCTGCCTTCCCTTCTTTGCTTAGAACTGGGTTGCCATCTAAGCTCTTGATATTCATACAAGTGGTTTTCTTCTCTCCAAAGGTCTCTTTAATTTTCCTGTAGGCAGTATCTATCTTACCCCTAGTGAGATAAGCCTCTACATCCTTACATTTGTCCTCTAGTCATCCCTGCTTAGCCATTTTGCACTTCCTGTCGATCTCATTCTTCAGACGTTTGTATTCCTTTTTGCCTGCTTCATTTACTGCATTTTTATATTTTCTCCTTTCATCAATTAAATTCAATATTTGTTCTGTTACCCAAGGATTTCTACTACACCTCGTCTTTTTACCTACTTGATCCTCTGTTGCCTTCACTACTTCATCCCTCAAAGCTACCCATTCTTCTTCTACTGTATTTCTTTCCCCCATTCCTACCAATTGTTCCCTTATGCTCTCCCTGAAACTCTCTACAACCTCTGGTTCTTTCAGTTTATCCAGGTCCCATCTCCTTAAATTCCCACCTTTTTGCAGTTTCTTCTGTATCAATCTGCAGATCATAACCAATAGATTGTGGTCAGAATCCACATCTGCCCCTGGAAATGTCTTACAATTTAAAACCTGGTTCCTTAATCTCTGTCTTACCATTATGTAATTTATCTGATACCTTTTAGTATCTCCAGGATTCTTTCAGGTATACAACCTTCTTTTATGATACTTGAACCAAGTATTAGCTATGATTAGGTTATGCTCTGTGCAAAATTCTACAAGTCGGCTTCCTCTTTCATTTCTTCCCCCTAATCCATATTCACCTACTATGTTTCCTTCTCTTCCTTTTCCTACTGACGAATTCCAGTCACCCATGACTATTAAATTTTCGTCTCCCTTCACTACCTGAATAATTTCTTTTATCTCGTTATACATTTCATCAATTTCTTCATCATCTGCAGAGCTAGTTGGCATATAAACTTGTACTACTGTAGTAGGCATGGGCTTTGTGTCTATCTTGGCCACAATAATGCGTTCACTATTCTGTTTGTAGTAGCTAACCCGCACTCCTATTTTTTTTATTCATTATTAAACCTACTCCTGCATTACCCCTATTTGATTTTGTATTTATAAGCCTGTAATCACCTGACCAGAAGTCTTGTTCCTCCTGCCACCGAACTTCACTAATTCCCACTATATCTAACTTTAACCTATCCATTTACCTTTTTAAATTTTCTAACCTACCTGCCCGATTAAGGGATCTGACATTCCACGCTCCGATCCGTAGAACGCCAGTTTTCTTTCTCCTGATAACGACGTCCTCTTGAGTAGTCCCCGCCCGGAGATCCGAATGGGGGACTATTTTACCACCGGAATATTTTACCCAAGAGGACGCCATCATCATTTAATCATACAGTAAAGCTGCATGTCCTCGGGAAAAATTACGGCTGTAGTTTCCCCTTGCTTTCAGCCATTCGCAGTACCAGCACAGCAAGGCCGTTTTGGATAATGTTACAAGGCCAGATCAGTCAATCATCCAGACTGTTGCCCCTGCAACTATTGAAAAGGCTGCTGCCCCTCTTCAGGAACCACATGTTTGTCTGGCCTCTCAACAGATACCCCTCCGTTGTGGTTGCACCTATGGTTCGGCCATCTGTATCGCTGAGGCACGGAAGCCTCTTTACCAACGGCAAGGTCCATGGTTCATGGGGGAAGATTTCTGCGTTATAGCTTCAAATTATTTCGTTTCAAAATCAGAGTTTTCTTTCTTCACTGTCCCCAAACAACTTTGATATATGACAGGTTGCATCCAAATTTCTATTTTGCGTTAGTAATATCGTTGACTCACCCCCTGCTCCTTGTCACCCACTTATAAATTTATAGATAGTGTTTTAAGTACGATAAACCATGAAAAACTAATTGAATTTATTGAGTAAAGCCGTCCGCTGTGGCCGAGTGGTTCTAGGCGCTTCTGTCCGGAACCGCGCTGCTGCTACGAACGCAGGTTCGAATCGTGCCTCGGGCATGGATGTGTGTGATGTCCTTAGGTTAGTTAGGTTTAAGTAGTTCTATGTCTAGTGGACAGATGACCTCTGACGTTAAGTCCCATAGTGCTTAGAGCCATTTGTACCATTTTTTTATTGATTATAGAATTTAAATATTAGTTTAAAATACGTCATAATTTTAATTAAAATCCTTCCGCGTATACTGTCACGTCATCTTATAAAATGCTTAAAATACTATAACTAAGCGGTGTTTTTTTGGCCAAAATACTACGGTACTCCTTATTGCAAAGACTACCTAGATGCGGGGGGGTGAGAACTTCAAGTTTTTCACTTCTGACTTTCGCACTAGATCACTCAAACCATATTTATTATATTTTATTTACCCTAGAACAACAGAATGCACTCTCCAGCTTAATAGCCTTTGCACTGATAAAGGGCTCTGCAAATCGACCGAAATATCAGTTTGTGTGATTCCTACTCAGTTTTCGTCCAACACATCCAACTCAGAGGTCAAGATAGAAGAGAGTTAGTGATCGTTCACTTTGGGTAAGTCTCAAAGCAAGTAATTTAGAGGTTGATGAATAATTAATTCAGTTAAAATTGAAACAAACTATTGCAAAATTATTCTTAATACCAATAGAGAATCTTCTATTAAGTGTATAAGGTAAAATAATAAAAATCAAATAGTTGATATTGAGAGTTCTGATAAGCGGATAACTTCGAAGAGGCTCAGGCTGTATAATCGGATTGTACTGTATGAAATAATATGAGAATCGCAATTTAAGAAATGCATGAACGTTTCTTTTCGGGTTAGATAACCAGCACATTTAAAAATATCGAACGAAAATCGTAATCGCAAGGCAATGTTCGTGCCTCATGCTCACTACAAAATACAGTAAGTACTTCAAGAACTATGCCTAAACACATGGGAGGTATGTAGGATAAGTAAAAGGAAGGTTTCATTAAAGAACAAACATACGCTCATTCATACTGACAGTCCACATAGAAAAAAGAATAAAATCCATAAGGATATTTCTGTACACCTATATTATACGCATGGGCCAGACAGTAACTAATTTTACCGGCCATCTGTATGATTAATAACCTACACAGAAATTTCCCGATTCTGGCTAGCGATAAGCAGAGAAACGTTTGGAACAGAAGTATTTTGGGACACTGCATGGAATTTAACTCGAACAAAGGAACTTGAATACACCGACAACTATACGATTCGAAACAAACTGCAATTGACATTACCTGATCCAGGATTCCCTAGCACATGTCGGTCACCATTTAGACTTGCTAAACAATTCAGCAATGAAGAAGGTCCTACATCAATAAACAAGCATTAAAACCATTGCTGGAAATAAGTACTACTAGAAAGAAGCATTTACCGAGGAGATAAATTAAAATTTAGAGCAAGCTGACAAGAACGCATAGTCTAGCTCTGACATGAAGGATAATGCAAAACACAGGACTCGGGAAGATACTGGCATTAAAGAAAACCACATTCACAGGCAAGACTACTAAAAATGTTACAGCAAAAAAAGATGGATTACCAAATCTGAAGGCTTATGGGAAACATCTGGCTTGGATTAAACAATCTCGTACACCACAAGAAAAACAAAACTCGTGAAATGAAATGAAATCGAACAACAAGGAAAGAAATCTAGCATGAACAAATAAGAAACAGACAACATATTCACACGTAAGAGACAAATTAAATGAATTTAGACACACATTGGTTAAAACACTCTCCCGTCGTTAAGTTGCTGTAACACAAAGGATCAAGCTAAGGAAATTGAATATTAATGAACATGACCCCACTCTAGAACTGAAATGAACCATAAGGTATGATTCACAATGGTTACACCTGAAAGAAATGCGTTAGGATCTGAAACTGAACTTAGTCTCACATATCACCAATTCCTAACTTACACTACCAGACATGACCATGTGAGGTAGTGGGCGAGTTGAGGCGCCATGGAAATATTTTAAGTTTGGATTGGCATAGCCGCACGGGCTGCTCGGCAAGCCGGGGTCCGGCAGCAAACACGTGGTGCTGAACGTTAGCCGGACAAGAGGGGTAGTGCCAGAGCGTATTCCAGGCCAAGCACTTGGCTGGGAATTATATGCTGACGCTGTGTCGATGAAGGGGACACGCTGGGAGTGCCAAAGATGGTGCACTTTGTGAAACCATCATGGCAGACATTTCAGAGTTCATTGTTGTTGTTATGGTGCTCAGTACAGAGACTGGTTTGATGCAGCTCTCCATGCTACTCTATCCTGTGCAAGCTCCTTCTTCTCCCAGTACCTACTGCAACCTACATCCTTCTTAATTTGCTTAGAGTATTCATCTCTTGGTCTCCCTCTACAATTTTTAACCTCCACGCTGCCCTGTCGCGAATAGTAGAAGATAGAATTAAAATCATGTAGGCTGTAGGCTGGAAAATTATTGCTACAGATCAAGCGAGGCGGACGTGACCATACTATCTCATGTGTAATGTGTAATGTGTAATCGACTAACAAGAGCGGAGTATGCAGTATCACGAGGCTCAAGCACAGTTAGTGGCAACCCTTGGACACAGCAAACAGTGGAGAATGGCTAGTTCATCACGTAGGCATCACATGCTGCCGCGTGACTAGACTACTCAGGGGGTGCTAGAACCTTCTAGAACAAGTGGTGCCGGGTGCACTACCCCCTATAAAAGCGGATAGCCGCTAGATCGAAGACAGTGATGAAGTGAGGTACCTAGGACGCCGGTCCACGTTAGTCGGTGTCGGGATGCTGCAAGAGTTGCAGGAGAGTATTGAGCACAGCAACAAGTAGGGACTTAGGCTGAATCGACACAGCTGACACTTAGTCTGGTGCGCTCGCCTCTGCTGTATTAGGACTTAGGTTTGGGAAGTTAGGAATGGCAACTGCATAGTCAGATAGACAATCATTGGAGACTGTATATAGAATCTTAATTAAATCACAAGTGCCAGGGGTACTTCCAGTATAATCGCTCGATACATCGAGTGTTCATACACGAAAGCTTCCCTAAGATCCTATCCGAGTTCCGTACTCTAGCTCACCTTGCAGCCTTCTCTACCACGGAGCAGTGAGGAGTTGGCGGCCCACACCACCGAGACCTCATGCCAATTAAGTTCTCTGACGCGCACCAACGCAGTCCTTCCACTCCCTCTCATGACACGTCAGTGGGACACGACAGAGGTTAGACATTTTTCTGGTGCCAGGTGTGGGGTATAGGTGAGGTATCTACGGGTGAAGAAGCGACAGTATAGAGTACTGGAATAGGCAGAGGGGCGTTAAGTAGCACCAGCATCACAGAACGAGAGGATCGACACATCGCGCCGTCGCAGAACGAGAGGGTCGACACATCGCGCAGCTGCGGAGCCAGAGGGTCGACGCAGTGCACCGTCGCGGGTCCAGGGGGTCGCCGCGGCACGTCTAAGCAGAAGGTGCTGATTCACGTCAACGCAGCACCAGCGTCGCATCGCGCCGCCGCCGGGGTAGAGAGGCGCCGGTCCGCGCCGTCCCAGCAGCTGCACCGTCTCGCACCGCGCTCATCTCGAGCGGGTCTACGCGCCGCCACCGCGACGCTTAACATTCAGCGCCAGCCAGCAGGAGTCAAGGTTAGTGGAGATGTCAGCCTCCAATGAAGTAGACTCGGGCGAAGGCCCGCAGACACTCTCCAGTGGAAGCAGGCTATATTTAAGTTATAGTGAGGCTACCAAGTTGATACCCCATAAATTTGATGGGGACAGAGAAAGATTGTCCGAATTTATTGATAATTGCGATAATGCTTACAATTTAGTGAATCCTAGTTATAAGCAAGTGTTTCTGAAGTTCATTATTGATCAGATAACTGGCTCAGCCCGCAGTAAACTATTAGTTAGAGATCATACAGAGACGTGGTCTGCCGTGGGGTCTATATTGTTGGAAAATTATGAGAGCAAGCGCACAATTGACTACTATGCTTGTACTATGTTTAATAGTAGGCAGGGAAACGGTGAAAGTGTGGCTCAATGGGACTCTCGCGTTGATTCTATGCAGTTCCACTTTCGAGAGGCAATGAAGAGTGTCATGGATGAGGACGAGATTGCAGGATGCAATGCGCTGATAGGGAAGCTAGGACGGGCCGTGTTCATACAGGGATTATACGATGAGAGAATAAAAACAGTAATACGGGCACAAGGCGAACGGATAACCCTGTCAGAGGCTATTGACTTATCCGCAACGGAGGAATGCGCGATAACGTCCGAGCGAAATAAACGCCGCGTGGCGACTGCAAGCAGGACAGGAAGGAAAAGTAGTATGAAATGCTTTAATTGCGCAAAAGAAGGGCATGTAGCGCGTGAATGTAGAACAAAGTATACCGTCCGAAAGACAGACGTGGTAAAGGGCGGCTCCCAGGGGACAGACCGAAATCGATTACCAGTCAAGGAAATTGACGTGCGGGAATTTAGGGGAAATGGGGGACGAGCTCAGTGTCCTCCACCCGTAAGGTGTACAGCATGTAACCTACCGGGACACCCCCCCCCCCCCGTGTACCAAAGCCAAACCAATGACATGCTTCACGTGTCACCGACACGGACACTATGCTCGCGATTGCCACGAAAGTAAATGGGTTAACATCCGTGGGAAGAATATGCAGGGAAACGAGAAGAGGGCGTAATGCCGCAGTTCCATTACGCAGCGTCAGGAATAATAAGCGCTGCCGAATGCACGGGCAAAAATGACTGTATATGCGTGAGCAGCAAAGATGTAAAAGGAACTGAGACGAGATTACTAATAGATAGTGGGGCCACATTAACCTCATTAAATCCGGGGTTTGGAGGGATGGTGTAAAGAAGGAAACCGAAAGGGCAGTGACAATAAATAGTATCGTCAATGAAGAGGTCAGGACGGAGGGTCCTGTATTAATCGAATTAAGTAGCGGTATAGAAAGAAAATGGGTTACTCAGTTTCAAGTTGTAAATGAATGTCTTGATCTGCCGTTTGATGGGTTACTTGGACGGGAGTTCCTGGACGAACATAAAGTCGTGCTGGATTATGGGCGACGGAGAATGTATGTGCAAGACGAATGGGTAGAGTTACGAGCAGCGTGCGAAGAGGACACTGCAAATCGATTAGTTGCGCAAAGTGGTAAGATTGGGACGGAGGTAAGAGCCAGTTACGCAGATGTAGCGCGAGGAGATAAGGCGCCGGTCGAGGTTACGACGCGCGCGCGCGCAGTCGCTGGGAAACAAATAAGAGATAGCGGTCCAAGTTATACAGATAGTAAGGGTGGCGGTTACTCCAAATACCCGACGAGGCGAGACAGCCGAGTGCCGGTTGCGCCAACTTGTAAGAATTGTGCGACGCCAGATGACAGTGAAGTTATTCGAAACGAAGAGCTGCCAGAACGAGCAAAGGAGCCCTGTAATATCACGACGAGTAGGCGTGACAAGTCGCTAGCCCCGGAGGATCTGGAAGAAGTCAGGATGGGACCGCGGGAAGAGAGGTTTCTAAGAGTCCGCGTGACGTGAAAAATAGGTAGGGAGGCAGTAATTCCCAAACAAGAAATTAGACCAGGGGTCTATATACCAGAAGCCATAGTGGCCGTCCAAGATGGAACATGTATAACGAGCCTAATGAATACCCGAACCCAAGAAGTGCGGTTTAGGGTGCCGGGAGTACTAGCAGAAGAGGTCCCACCGCCCAGTAGCTACAAAGTTAGACGTGCACCCCAGAACAGGAGGATCGAGAGAAAAACGCGGCAAAAGTTGTTAACGGAAAATATGCGTATAGACCACTTAAATCGGGAGGAACACAACGTCATACGGGAATTGTGCTTGGCGTATAACGACGTGTTTCACTTACCAGGGGAAGTGCTCACCTACACTACCGTAGTGAAGCACCAGATCCCACTAACACCGGAAGCTGAAGGAACAGTTATAAATCAAAGACCGTATCGCATCCCACAAGCACAGCAGGATGCACTGCAAACGGCAGTTCAGGGCATGTTGAGAGACGGCATAATCTCGCCGAGTACCAGTCCATTTAATTTCCCCTTGTTATTATTGCCAAAGAAACTTGATGCTAGTGGTAAACCCAAATGGAGAGTAGTTGTTGATTATAGGAAACTAAATGATGTCTCGATAAATATGGTTTATCCGTTACCTAGGATTGACGAAATTCTAGATAGTCTAGGAAAGTCAAAATATTTTTCAACGTTAGATCTCGCGAAGGGATACTACCAAGTATTAATAGATGAGAAGGATCGGGAAAAGACAGCATTTAGTACGCCGACGGGACATTACGAATATAATAGAATGGCCATGGGCTTAAAAACGGCCCCATCTACATTTCAACGGCTAATGAACACCGTGCTGACGGGCGTGCAAGGGAATAAAGTGTTCATTTATCTAGATGACATCGTCATCGTAGGTGCATCGCTTGAGGAGCATAACGCACGCCTTGAAGAAGTATTTGAACATTTAAGGGAAGCGAACCTAAAGTTGCAGGTCGACAAATGCGAATTCTTGCGGACAGAAGTTACGTTAGGACACGTTTTAACGGCTTAAGGTTTGAAACCCGATCCCACGAAGGTAACGGTAATAGAAAATTACCCGCCGCCAAAGACAACTACGGAATTGAAATGTTACCTGGGAATGGTCGGATATTACCGACGGTTTCTGAGCAATTTTAGTAAAATTGCCAAGCCTCTACATGAACTACTGAAAACGGGAGTTCCGTACGAATGGGGCGAAGTGCAACAGGAAGCTTTTCAGACCTTGAAAGAGAAGTTAACCAAACCTCCAATACTACAGTACCCGGATTTCACTAAGGAATTTTTGGTAACCACAGACGCCAGCAAATACGCGGTAGGAGCGTATCTGAGTCAAGGTCCCATAGGAAAAGATTTACCGGTTGCGTACGTATCGCGCACTCTCAATAAAGCAGAGATAAACTATAGTACAATAGAGCGGGAGTTAACTGCTATAGTGTGGGCTGTTACATATTTTCGTCCTTATCTGTTTGGGAGGAAATTCAAAATACTCACGGACCACAAACCCCTGATGTGGTTAGGCAGTATCACAGATCCATCGTCTCGATTAATGAAACTTCGGCTAAAATTGGAGGAATATGATTACCAAATCCTGTACAAGGAAGGGAAACAAAACCGCGTAGCTGATGCATTATCACGGATTCGGAGTGTACAAGACAGCGATATGGAAGTACCGCAGGACAGCGGGAGGCAAGGAGAAATAAAGGCGGACGCCGCGCAGCGGGACGAGAACCGAGAAGTACATAACGAAGCAGCGACAGAAGCAGTAGCGACAGCTGAGATAACAGACCCCGAGGAAACAGCTGACGCGACCGAGATAAGTGAAGACGGAGCCGCACCGCCGATAAACGAAGAAGACGTTCTAAGCGCAGAGGACAAATTGGAAATCCTAAAACAGATGCATATATCTCCCATAGGAGGCCATCAGGGAATGGGAAGAACATATGCGCGAATAAAGCAATATTGTACCTGGCCGGGTATGAAAGCCGATATAGAAAAATTCATAAGAATGTGTGAAAGTTGTCAAAAGAATAAGATAACCCAAGCAAAAACGAATCAACCGATGGAACTAACTCCGACTCCCGAATTAATATTTGAGCGATGTGACATCGATACAGTAGGTCCCTTACCAGTTACCCGAGTTGGCCACAAGTATATTTTGACCTTTCAAGACTCTCTTACGAAGTTTGTAGTAGCTGAACCGATACCTCGACAGGACGCGGATACAGTCGCTCTAAAGTTAGTAGAAAACATTATTTTGAAGTTCGGCGTTCCGACCGCCCTATTAAGTGACATGGGGAGTAATTTTATTGGTGATACGATGAGACGAGTCTGCAAACTACTGAGAATAGAGAAGATACAAACAACGGCGTATCATCCGCAGTCAAACGGGGCATTAGAACGTACGCACCGCACGCTAACAGAGATGTTACGACATTACGTGAACCGGGACCAGACGGATTGGGACGAATGGGTATCGTTCGCATGTTTTGTGTACAAGACAACACCACACAGTACCACGGGATTCACTCCATTCCAGTTATTCTTCGGCAGGGAGTGTAATCTGCCAGGGTGGTTACAGAAGAAGCCAGCCAACGTGATCTACAATTACGAGTATGATGATTATGTGACGGAAATCCGACAGCGACTGCAGTTAGTACACCAAGAGGCCCGTAAGGCAACACAGGAAAGCAAAATCAGGAATAAAAGCGATTACGATAAAACGCAGAACCAGAGAGAATTTAAAAAAGACGATCGCGTATTACCGTATGATGAAAGCGTGCGTCGGGGACGCTCAAGGAAGTTAGACAGCCAGTGGCGAGGACCGTTTACTGTAGTAGATGTACAGGGACCGAACGTGATAATTAGACTGAAAGGAAATAAATGTATAAAAGTGCACGCGAATAGGCTGAAGGAATTTTTTTAAGCAGGCTAGAATATCTTTTAGTTGTTCGTGGTAGAGGAAGTGAACAGATTGCAGGCGATAGCAAAACATGAGAGTGCCACGTGCGTTTCTATTACAGATGCCACTGATGAGGGCTTTGTGGATGACAGCGATATTCGGGAGTATATGGCAGATCGGACTCGCAGGACGCGAAGCAAACCCACAAGATGTAAGAGTGCAAAAACTCCAGTCTCCACCAGGAATGTATTACGACAACCAGGGCAGTGTCAAACTATACAGCACAACGTGAAGAGTGGTGACCTATTTCAACCTCAAGGAATTGCATGACAAATTTGAAGAGACGCAGGTGGGGGCCAATAGAGCGATAGCACATTGTGTAAGTACGATGAATCAAGCAAAGTTAGATGCCGGAGAATGTGAAAATGTACAACAAACTGTAAAATGGCAGGTGGGAGAGATTTATAAAGCAAAAGACTTGATTGACCAGTTGGCTATACATGAACGGCCCAGAACCAAAAGGGAGATATTGAACTTTATTGGGGTAACAAGCAAGGTATTGTTTGATACACTCGATGAGGATGATGCGGAATTCTTTAAAGCTAAGATAGACGTTTTAGAGGAACAGCAAAGGGAATTATTGCGATTGTCCAAGGAACAAGTAACCATTGTGAGGGCGTCACTGACGGGGGTGAACCAAACAATTAATGCAGTCACCAGGAATACTCAAATAATTGCGGATGGGATAAGGAAATTGAGTAAACATGTCGAGGATTACGAAAATAGTACCAACAGGAAGATACAACACACCCTAATTGTTTTGACTATTACGGAACAACTGATGCAAATCTCTAATATGTTCAATGAGCTCGAAAGGGAATATGATCTACTGATCTCTGCCATAGTTAATGCGCAGAAAGGGCTATTGGAACCACACTTGATTAACCATGTACAAGTAGTCACGTATCTCGAACTGATAAAGGAGGAATTAAAAGACAAGAAATTTCCCGTTGAACTCACGAAGGACCAAGGGTATCTGTTACTTCGTATAATAGATATAGATGTAGTTCTTGCCGGCAATACCTTAAGTTATGTACTAAATATACCTTTAGTAGATAGTAGTGTATACACTTTATATAGAATATGGCCATTACCCGCAGAATATGATACAGCAAAGAAGTTATTTGCGTATATCGAGCCTGAACGAAACTTTCTACTTATTGACGATGCGAAACGACAGTACGCACTACTGTCTCGTGACCAATTGCAGTGTAAAACGGTTACGGCGAGAAATCAAATTTGTAAACAACGGTTCGTTCTGATGTCGACCTATGATCACGAGCGATGTGAAGCTCGAATGCTACAGCCCATAAGGGAAATTCCGAAAGATTGCAATCAAAAGTATGTCATACTGGACGAAGTATCTGGACACAGGTACAGGACAATGAGTGGCTGTATGTCGCTCCCAAGGATGAAGGACTGACTATATTATGTAACGGATTACCCCCAAATGACCTTATTGTAAGGGGTACCGGAAAGTTAACCTTTACGAGTCAGTGTAAAGGATACGGTGCGCAGGTCATGTTACAAGCTGACCATATAATGTAAGTAAGAATGATATAGTACCTATGCTAAACTTAAATATAGATTGTTGTATCATAGACGAAACAAAGCAAGAGGTCACACGTATACCTATAGATTTACCTTTAGAACATATTGTTAGACACTTAGATGACCTCAAAGTAACCAGTACAAAGTGGATGAACTGCAGAGTGAAATAGAATATCAGCAGCGAACCACCTTTAGCGGATGGTCTAAGAGCGTATATTCCGTATGGGGATATACGGGTTCAGTAGTGTTAGTTGTCTTAATTATATCATGTTGTTTATGCATCTATTGTAAGTGTTGCCGTATGTGTGGCAAAAGATTGTGCGAAATCGGAGGACATTGTTGTGCTAAAGTGTGTGTGACAAATACAGTGGTAGCGGATGGCCGCTGGGAACGAAGTGTTCGGTACACCCCTGCCCGACAAACCGAGCAATGTGAAGCGGCAGCAGAAGGTGGAGAGTATGAATTAAGTTGTTCACGTCGCACTCCTCTCTCCGATAGGGTACAATGGAGAGAACAGAGTCAAACGCCACAACTCACAGAGCCCCGTGCCAGAGCAATGGAGCTGTTAACCTCCAAGACAGACAGGAGATAACACAATTGAATGTTTATTGATAATCTTACCCTCCTGATGTATCCTAAATTGTTGACAAATCAGATCTTTTGTATGTGTATGTGTACTTATGTATGTAACTATTCTGTATGCTCTTGGTAAAAATTTGCAGCATTTTTGAATATGAGACATAAATTTTGTTTGTTCTATGCACATTATGGACGGCACTCAACTGTATCTTATAACTTCTTGTGTGTGTGTTTTTTTTTATTTTTGTGCCATGTATTTTTCATGTTTATAATGTCAAGTCTTGATGGCAATAAAGACTGGTAAGTTTTACTGGCACCGCGAGTAGAAAACGAAAATTTTGTTATCTCGAGGGACCGAGCTTACAAAATTTTCCCCTGGGGAAGGGGAGGTGTCGCGAATATTAGAAGATAGAATTAAAATCATGTAGGCTGTAGGCTGGAAAATTATTGCTACAGATCAAGCGAGGCGGACGTGACCAGACTATCTCATGTGTAATGTGTAATGTGTAATCGACTAACAAGAGCCGAGTATGCAGTATCACGAGGCTCAAGCACAGTTAGTGGCAACCCTTGCACACAGCAAACAGTGGAGAATGGCTAGTTCATCACATAGGCATCACATGCTGCCGCGTGACTAGACTATTCAGGGCTCAAAGTTCGGGGGTGCTAGAACCTTCTAGAACAAGTGGTGCCGGGTGCACTACCCCCTATAAAAGCGGATAGCCGCTAGATCGAAGACAGTGATGGAGTGAGGTACCTAGGACGCCGGTCCACGTTAGTCGGCGTCGGTATGCTGCAAGAGTTGCAGGAGAGTATTGAGCACAGCAACAAGTAGGGACTTAGGCTGAATCGACACAGCTGACACTTAGTCTGGTGCGCTCGCCTCTGCTGTATTAGGACTTAGGTTTGTTAAGTTAGGGATGGCAACTGCATAGCCAGATAGACAATCATTGGGGACTGTATATAGAATCTTAATTAAATCACAAGTGCAGGGGTACTTCCAGTATAATCGTTCGATACATCGAGTGTTCATACATGAAAGCTTCCCTAAGATCCTATCCGAGATCCGTACTCTAGCTCACCTTGCAGCCTTCTCTACCACGGAGCAGTGAGGAGTTGGCGGCCCACACCACCGAGACCTCATGCCAAGTAAGTTCTCTGACGCGCACCAACGCAGTCCTTCCACTCCCTCTCAGGACACGTCAGTGGGACACGACAGCCCTCCAGTACTAAACTATTGGTCCCTTGATTCCTCAGAACATGTCCTACCAACCGATCCCTTCTTCTAGTCAAGTTATGCCACAAAATTTCTCTTCTCCCAGTTCTATTCAGTACCTCCTCATTAGTTATGTGATCTACCCATCTAATCTTCAGCATTCAAAGTTCATATAGAAATTAATAGTAGCCAGATGAATCATGATGCCTTAGAAAGAAACATGTATATTACCATTATTTTCACGACGATTCTGATGGTGTAATCAGATTTTCAATGTTTTTATTAGTTTAAAGTTTATTATCTGACAGTAAATTATACAAGTAACACCCAGCAACGAATTTCCAAAATCTAAATAGTTCATCCGAATTCATAGAACGACGTGTCTTTAGAAAGCTATTAATGTAAACCTGAATTGGCACGAATTAATGGCATGTAACTTGAATAGTACATGAGTTATTGGAGGTCAAAGTGGCTGATTGCTATCGATCACGTCAAGCTGTAATAAATCCACAATTACACGAAAAAACGGTATCAGCATGCTTATAAATATATTTATTCATATATGTGTTTGTTTATATCCGATATATGCTATTCATGAAGAAATTGGTCAATTATTTACTGTGTTTTAGAAAGCACAGAGACATTAGGCTACTAGCCTACTTTTGCTAGCTATTCCTTTGATATATGTATATTTGATTTGTTTAATTATTCAATAACGTGTGGTAGAGCGTGTTTATGGTTAAGCTGTAGGAATATTTATTTAATTTCAAGTTATTTAAATGTAAATCCAGTATTTCGAATGTGTTTCATTATGTTTCTGTGGGTGCGTTGGCTTGAAGACATGGCGCGAGCGCTCTAGCCAATCACATCGCTTGTGAATGGGGAAACTAGATGGAAGTGGGGGAATAGTTCGGGAGGACGGCACAGGACACATGAGGTGCTGGACGGAGAGTGCGGCGCGACGGATAGTCGCGAGAGAGACTTGGAGAAGTGGAGTGGTTTGCGCATGGTCGCAGGTGATAGAAATACTTCGGAGTGCCGACTTGTGAACTTGCGAGATTTCGGTGGTTTCTACAGTGAGGACGTAGTATGCGTTTAGAAGTGAATATCTCGCGAGCTATGTTGTTGCTCATAACTGATTACGTGAAGTAGGAATCGTTTCCCTGTTATTCTATTTATGTTTTATTTAGTTGCTGGACCATCGACACCAACAAGTGTTTTGCAGAAGTATACAGCATTCTCAAAAGTACTTCTGCTATCGTACTCATCACTTAAAGTCGTTAAGATAGTACCTGCAGATTTTATCCAATTGCAGTCTTTCATTTACAAATTTCTACTTTACATTCGCAGTTGCCGAGTGATAGGAACCTTCGACCATTCGATTTGTGTGTATATTCATATTATATACTGTAGACTCAGCAGTATTTGGCTTGTATTGCGGCAACTTCGTATCCCAGCCCCTACACAATGAAACCAGCTATAACTTTTATTTCAACTCTGAGTCTGAGGGTACGTAGTTAAGGGCCACCCCATCTAATAATTTTTATATATTAGAAAGCCCGCAACCCAAAAGAAGGTCCACACCTACCGAAGCCCCAAAGCACAGTGGGGTTCCACATTACCGGACTGGGGTCCACAGGTTACACTGGAAAACGTGAAAGCAAATACGCGCCAACCGCCTGTGCCAACCTACACAATAGCTGCTGACCAGTAGCCACCAACGTCTCTCTGGCCCAGAATAACTCTACGTAATCTCTACACAAAAGTTTGCTAAATTACCACTGCCTTCCAAAGAACAAGTGCCCATGAACCAAAGTACTTTGAAACAACGTACACAGGCACAAACGCAGTTTTCCTAGGGGTCAAGAGAAGGAGCAGGAAAAGAGAACACACAAATATTGCAGTGGTACGTAATAAAAGTTGTTATGGGAGACATAAACACGAAACAGACATATAGATGCGTGAACGTAAATTAATAATTGAAAAATTATGTGATCTGAGAATTGAAGTTATCGCTGTGGTTGTCGAATGATGCACTCTGCTGTTAAACTATTCCCCAGTTCAAAGTAAAGATCCACCGATAGTTGGAAGTGCTAAGAAATATCGAAAATCCGAAGTCAGCTCAACAGGACCAATGGAACGTCTGACGAGGAGACAGATCAAATTTATTTTAGTATTTTATTGTATAAGATGATGCTGTAGTAGGTCCAGAAACGTTTAAAGAGATTGACACTGGTTGCTAAACCCCACTTATTTCAAACGTAGCAAGTGGTTTTCATAAATTGATTTTAAAAAAGTCAGTGACAGACGGTCTTTTACCTTGTGTCCTTTTTCTACTCACTGGCACCATACAGTGTGGTCCTACAGAATATGTTAAAAATGTAACGGCAGATAGATGGGGAACGAAATAAGCAGATGTCGAATAGAAATGTGGCAGCTTGAGGCGGTAGAGAAAAATGGTTCAAATGGCTCTGAGCACTATGGGACTCAACTGCTGAGGTCATTAGTCCCCTAGAACTTAGAACTAGTTAAACCTAACTAACCTAAGAACATCACAAACATCCATGCCCGAGGCAGGATTCGAACCTGCGACCGTAGCGGTCTTGCGGTTCCAGACTGCAGCGCCTTTAACCGCACGGCCACTTCGGCCGGCGGCGGTAGAGAGCGCTAATGACTGCGACGTATAAAAGAGCTTCGCTAGCTGGATTCGTTATTTCCCGCTCGGATCTCGAGAGCAGCATGCATCGTTTCACCAATGCGGAGCTGACAGACATGCATTTCATCTATGGGGCTGCACAAAGAAATGGATTAACTACTCAAAGGATGTACAGAGACCTACTCCCAGATAGGAATCAGCCGGATCGCCGAACTTGGAGCAATTTCTTTGAGAGTTAAGCACGAGTAGACCACGTTATGCTTCGAGGTGTGTAAATGGCATTGGAAGATTCCGCAGAACTCCTGCAGTGGAAGAAAGAATACTAAATACGGCAGAGGATAATCTTTCGACAAGCTCAAGAGCTGTAGGACGTGCCTTGACTGTGAACCATCAAAGTGTTTTGGGGACTTTACGTGAAGACGGAATGCATCCGTATCATTTACAGAATGTGCAGGCGATTACCGCTGACCATTATCTTCCACGTCTCAACTTTTCTCATTGATACCTACAACAGACTGCAGCCAATGAAACCTTCCCTGCAGATGTATTATGGTACGTCTGCAGCTCGTGGTCTTGCGGTAGCATTATTGCTTCCCGCGCATTACCTAGTCGGCGGTGCGGGTCTCCCGCATTGTTCCCTACGCTCTTCGGAGTATGGGACTTCATCTTCTCTTCTAACTGGCCATACATACAACATCTTCCTACAGGAGGTCTTACCTGAACTTAAGGGCGATGTTCCTCTAGTTGTAAGCAGACGACTGAGGTTGCAGTACTATGGAGCCTCAGATCACTTGTCGAAACGTCAGCAACCACGTGAACGCTGTCTAAGGTCAGCAGTAGATAGGACGAGACGGTGAAGTGCCCTGGCCACCGGGTTCTCCCAATTTAATCTGTGTGGATTTTTTTCTCGACTGGCCATATGAAAGGCCTGGTGTATGAGAGTCCCGTCACATCTGAAGAAGATCCAATTGCCCACATCTTTGTTGCTGTCGAACATTGGATCGACATGCCTGACGTCTTTTCTAATGTTCGCCAATGCATGCGCGGTCGCGGGGAATCGTGTATCACTATTGGTGGCCTCGAGCGCTCTCTCCAGCACCTCTTGTAAACTACTAAAAAATTTCTGATATCATTTGTCTATACATGCCTTTTTAGTTTCCTGTGATTCATACTGCTGTACAAGCTAGCGCTGTAATGGTGTGTCATTACCGCACACATATTTCTATACGACTTCAGCTTGTTTAGGTGCCTTCTTCCTGCCTTTACATTTTTGAATTATAATTTAAGACCACCTTCAATAGCACTGGGATTAGAAAAAGCTTTCTCTTAACGATAAAAATAAAATGCTGGGTTTTTGTTGTGGTCTTTAGTCAGAAGATTGGTTTGACGCTGCTGTCAATGCGAGTCTATTATTTGCAAGCCCACTAATATTTGAGTAACTGTGCCAACTTCCATCTATTTCAACTGGCTTACTCTTGTCACGCCTGCAGTATTGTGGCTTGGGATACTGCCACGGCCAGATCCCTGTGCGGACCGCGAGCAGGCTTTGAGCATTGACACCAACAAATAACCTTCAGGCTGCTGGCCAATGAAGAGAGCCAGGACGGTGTTATAAGCTCTGGGACCTGGGCACCTGTCTACTAGTTGAAGGTTACTGAAAGTTGCCGCACGTTGCACTTAGTTGATGACAGCTAGCTGTACCGGCAAACAGTGTACACAGATGCACGCCCACGCCTTCTGCTTATAGCTAGCAACGGCTGCCACAAGTTGTCAACAGTGTGGCACTGCAGCATCTATTCACCCACAGGTCGATATAAACATTTACTTAAACTGCCCTTGTGTCAACTAATCTTATGCATCCGGCGACAGATCCTTTAGCCACCTGCGACCCTTTTATCATTAGCAGCGACGACGTAACATTTGGCTACTCGAAACCTAAGGGTTACATAACAAAGCCTTCATCTCCTTCTATAGTTTCTAGCTACCATGCTTCCCACCATTACCATAACGATAATTCTTTGATCCTTAGGACCTCTCATTTGCACATTTCATATCAGTGCCTCCATAGCAATTACTCGATCTACTCATTTAATATTTAGCATTCTACAGGATTTTTCACTGTTGGGAGAGGAGAGTTTGGGTAACTAAATGATGAGAATGAGCTGAATACTACGAGGGTTTCTCAGAAAGTAATACACCGCATTTTTTTTCTTTAACAATTCTTTATTGAACATAATGAGAACTACACAGACGGAAAGAATGGTGTTTTGCCTACATACCCTACTTTTACACGTAATCTCCATCCCGTTCTATGGCCCACCTCCAGCGCGAAACAAGGGCGTGTATGCCCTGTCGGTACCAATCCCTAACCCGGTTTTTTTTTCTTTTTTTTCTTTGCTTCAGGGCGCAAAAAACAATGGGGTCATACGCGCCCAGGTCAAAACTAGAGAAGACGATGACAGATGAGTTAAAAAACGACTATAGGTCAGTCCCAATTGTCATAATAGAAGACAGCTAGTAACAGGGGAGTTGGAGAAGGCTAAAAAGGAAACCGTTCAGAAATGGAGGTCCAAAACTAAAAATTAAATGGCGTTCGCCGTATTGTTTTGGTGGATAAAAAGTAAACGCGCGTCATTTGTTAAAACGGCCGATAACTCAGACGGCAAACCCAAGCAGAAATGTAACCAGTTAAAAAAAGGGCATTCCTTCAGGAATTGGCAGGCAGTTAAGATTTGGGCGCAATGTGTACAAAGCGGTGGGGTAGCGCCACTCATCAAATGACGATGGCTAAAACGGCAGTGCCCAATACGCAGCCTAGTTAAAACGACCTCCTCCCGACAAGAGGACCGAGAGGATATCGTCCAAGCCGGTGGGAGAGGCTTAACAAGCCGAAGCTTAATCCTGTGAAGGGGGGGCCATTGGCGATGCCAAAGGGGCACCACCTCCTGACATATGGCAACACCTCATCGGAGGGAATATAGAAACTCGCGGGATGGCGTACGAGGACTGCAGCCTTGGCAGTGGCGTCAGCAGGCTCGTTTCCTGGCAGACCGACACGACCAGGAACCCACAGAAACATCACACTGGCTCCACCAAGACTGAGCAAGTGACAGTTTTCCTGTGGACACTGCACAAGGGATGGGCGGTGTACAGCGCACATAGACTTTGAAGGGCGCTGAATGAGTCTGAGCAAAGGACACAATTGAAAAGGTTGTGTCGCCGGATGTACTCCATGGCCTCATACAGGGCGAAGAGCTCGGCTGTAAATAATGAGCAGTGTGCCAGAAGCCAATATCGAAAGACACGGCTGCCAATAACGAAGGCACAACCGATACCACGGTCAGTCCGAGAGCCATCAGTGTATACAAAGGTACTATAGCGAAGTTCCATGCGATAGCCGTGAAACTGAAGGCGATAGACCGAGGCTGGAGTAGTGTCCTTATGAAGTGAATGAAGGCCAAGGTTAACATGGGCCGCTTCACGAAGCGAAGATGGTGAAGGGTTCACACCCAGCGGGAATGTTGCAGGTAGTGTGAAGTTAAGCCGCCGTATCAACTGCAGAAAGGGGACTCCAGGAGGTAAAAGAGTAGAGGGACGCGCACCATACTGGCGATAAAAGAAGGAATCGTAAGATAGTTGGCCACGCATGGCAGACAAACGGCATGCATACCTGCTGAGGAGAAAGTCACGGCGGTAGGACAGTGGTAGTTCAGCAGCTTTAGCATACAGTGTCTCAACTGGGCTAACCAAAGCACCGACAGTCGAGTTTCGAACAGACAAGGGACTGGTAGAAACGGAGGAGTGTGATTCGATCGGCACCCCAGGAAGTACCATTGAGGACACGTAGGACATCAAGGAATCGATTACAGTGGGCTGCCAGGTAAGATGCACGGGAGGACCAAGAGAGTTTCCTATCGAGCATGAGCCCCAGGAATTTCGTAGTTTCAACGAATGGATAGGCAACAGGTCCAAGGTGTGAAGATGGTGGAAGAACTGCGTCGCTAGAAATTCATACAGACGGTTTTGTCAGTGGAAACGCGAAAGCAGTTGTCGATGCTCCAGGAATAAAGACGATCAAGACGCCGCTCACTGAGACAGGTTCGTGGAGAGCTGCAGTAGATGGCAAAATCGTCAATAAAATGAGAGCTGGAGATGACAGGTGGTACGCAGGCCATTATAGGGTTAATGGCGAGAGCAAAGAGGATGACGCCCAGGACGGAACACAGAGGCACACCATTTTCGTGGGTAAAGATGTCAGACAAGGCAGAACCCATGCGCACCTTGAAAACTCGGTCTTTTAAAAATGCCTGAAGGAGGCAGGACAGGTGGCCAAATAATCCCAACGTGTATAGAGTACAAAGGCTGCCAGTTCCCCAGCAGGTGTCGTAGGCCTTCTCCAAATCGAGAAACATGGCCACAGTCTGGGAATTCCGCAGAAAACCATTCATGGTATGGATGGAAAAAGTAAGAAGATGGTCAACTGCAGAACGCCGCGCTCGAAATTCAGACTGTGCATTCGTCCGCAAATTGCGAGACACGAGCCGCCATACCAGCCGGGCATGAATCATACATTCCATCACCTTGCAAACGCAGCTGGTAAGAGAGATGGGGCGGAGGCCAGAAGGATGGTTTTTGTCCTTACCGGTTTGACGGTGGCTTCATGCCAGCATCCAGGAAATGTGCCCTCTGCCCAGATGCAATTGTACTTGTTAAGCAGAAAGTGCTTGCCTTCAAAAGAAAGGTGCTGACACATCTGAATGTGGATGGCTCTGGCCCTGGGGCGGAAGATCAGGATGAACTGAGAGCATGATCTGCCTCCCTCATAATAAAGCCGGCGGCATTGTAGCACTCACGATTCCGAGAAGAAAAGGGTATCACCCGAGCCTCCTCTGCTCGTTTCCGATGGAGGAAGACAGGGTGATGTGGGAAGAGCTCGAAACTTCTTGAAAATGGCGGCCCAAGGTGTTGGAGATAGCAAAAGGGTCCACGATGATATCGTATGGTAATGTCAGACTGGAAATCGAGGAATGGATCTTGGTCCCAGAGAGCTGTCGCAGGTTGGCCCACATGACAGAGGAAGGGGTGGAACTGTTAAAAGAACTAGTGAATGAAATCCAGCTATCCCTTCTGCTATCCCAAAGAACGCGATGACACTTTGCGTCCATCTGTTTATAATGAATGCAGTTTGCCGACTTAGGATGACTGTTAAAAACGCAGAGAGCACGTCTCCATGCACGAATTGCGTCGCGGAAAGTCTCAGTCACCAAAGGACTGGGACACGACGTGGTAAAGAGGAAGTTCGAGGAATGAAACGTTCTGCAGCAGTAAGGATAACGTTTGTGAGATATCCACTTGGTCATCACAAATGGGGAAATGTTGTTCTGCAAAGGTCGCCAAGGAGGAATAAAGCTGCCAGTCAGCCTTAGTAAGCGGCCATTTGGGCATGCACACGGATGGGGTAGGAGTCAACAAACCGATAGCATGCGGGAAATGGTCGCTGGGGTAGGTGTCAGAAAGAACGGACCACTCAAGACGATGGGCAAGCTGGGTAGTACAGACAGACAGGTCCAAATGGAAATAGGTGTGAGAGGAGTAGGAAAGGAAAGTGGGTGCTTCAGTGTTAAGGCAGAGGTGGTTAAGTTAGTTAAAAACGTCAGCCAAGAGGGCAACTATCTGATAGGTCCTGGGAAAACCCCAAAGGGGATGATGCGCATTAAAGTCACTGAATAGCAAAAATGGGGGAGGTAGCTGCCCAATAAGCTGAAGGAAATCTGCCCTGGTGACATCGAATGACGGAGGGACAATAATGGCACAGGGGAAAAAGTCAGGTGGGGAAGGAAAAGGCAAACTGCAACAGCCTGAAGATCGGTAGTCAGGGAGATGGGTTGACTATGAATTAATCCTGTATGAGCACCATAACGCGCCCATGAGATGGGATGCCGACCTTAGGGTGAAGGTCTAAACTAATCGGTAAGAAACGTGAAAGTTTAAAGCAGTCGTGAGGGCGAAATTTCGTTTCCTGTAGGCAAAGTACAAGGGGACGCTGAAATGCTAACAGCAGCCGTAAATGCTCTTTGTGGGACAGAAGGCCGCGAACGTTCCATTGATGGAAAGTCATGATGAGGAAGAGATGTAGGGGTGTCACCTCGGCGACTGCCGAGTGGCAACTGGTGAAGAGTCACTACTACGGGGCACAAAAGCAGGAGGATCCTGTTCCAAGAGGTCCACAGAAGCATCGGCTTGCTTGTGTGAGCAGTCTGTGGAGTCCAACGCTGAAAAACGGTTGGTGTTGCACACCGGTGGCACAGAGGCCGGCCAGGCTAAGGTATCATGAGGTGACACTGTCGAAAAGGATTTTAGAGTTGGCGTAGGAGAAGACCGTTTTCCTTTGGTGGACTTCTTCGTGCCTTTCCCTTCAGAGGAAGAATCGGTTGTTGTTTGGCGTGGAGGGAAGGTGGAAGTCTACACTTGAGTACTCCTTCTGGCCTTTCCAGCCTACCGGTTGAGTAGCTGGTGGCTTTGCCCCAAGAGGCTATAGTTTGACCGCTTGTTGCACAGCTGGACGGGCGCATGGCGATGCTACCTCGACGCCGGGCGATTTCATAACCTCAGGGCTGAAATGGTGGTCGCATGTCTGCATGGCCATGTCCTTCATGGGGCGAGGGGTAACAATAACAGAACTATAGGTGCGACTAGCCAATAACTTGCGAGTGACTGGGTAAAGCACTTTTTCTTTTACCTGGATCTCTTGGACAGCCCACTGATCGAGACACAGGACATTCCCGAGAGGAGGCGGCATGGCCGTCATTGCAGTTGATACTGTGGGGACAAGGAAGCAATCACTCTCGTGCACATACCTACCGCGGGTTACA
The DNA here is from genome assembly GCF_023898315.1 of Schistocerca nitens. NCBI lineage: Eukaryota > Metazoa > Arthropoda > Insecta > Orthoptera > Acrididae > Schistocerca > Schistocerca nitens. Next base: position 846,637,555 of record NC_064617.1, read on the forward strand.
CATACGGCTGGGTGTCGACAAGACATTCTAGTGTGGTTGAAATGATAACACCGGTAGCAGTGCATTGGGTTGGGAATGTACTGCCAGAGTGTGATAATTTCATAGCCTGCTTTTATCTTGGACGGAAGTACCACTCTATGAAAGGTGATAAAAAGAGTTCGGGTGGGCACTAAGGAGGAATCTACCTTTTCCACTACACTACCTTTTCCACTACACGATGGATGACAATGACACCCTGATCAGAGAGGTAAGACTGGATTTCGGCCTTGTTTGTATAAACTGATCACATACCATTATCATTATCTATTATTATTTGTCTGTTCTCTGACGTTCTCAAACCAGACAGGAAAAGCCACGATAAATCAAACTGGTGACTTCGTGTCTGGACCTTTTATTGTATTTGTTAGATTGTTTTTCTTTGTTCACATACCATTATCATTATCTATTATTATTTGTCTGTTCTCTGACGTTCTCAAACCAGACAGGAAAAGCCACGATAAATCAAACTGGTGACTTCGTGTCTGGACCTTTTATTGTATTTGTTAGATTGTTTTTCTTTGTTCACATACCATTATCATTATCTATTATTATTTGTCTGTTCTCTGACGTTCTCAAACCAGACAGGAAAAGCCACGATAAATCAAACTGGTGACTTCGTGTCTGGACCTTTTATTGTATTTGTTAGATCGTTTTTCTTTGTTACATGGATAATGGGATATCTGACGAGCCATTGCCATTGATTATTTGTAAAGACTAAACAAAGGTCGAAGCATTGAAATTGTTGATGAAACCTGGAATCTACACTGCATACCTCGATCCAAGGTAAGACATTGCATTTTTACATTAGCACTCTAATCCAAGCGCTTTCAGTAATTGTAGCTTGCTTCCTAGCTTTGTCAAAATTTTCCGTAACGGTAGCAGTCATTTTCGTGCAAGATCTCGTATTCCAGATTATTTTTATCATACAGTTTCTTACAACAATACAGGCATACCATTCCACAAAATGGGTGAATCGTATTATGTGCAACGCAAAATGGCAAGCAGTCATTAATGTTAATTATTTCACCATTAATTGAAATTCTTGCTCAGTTAAGCCTAAACTTTTGCTATACGAAATTAGTTTCATGAATTCATTCTCAAACGTGTTTGAAGATTTTTCTTGTAAAATACATTACGTGTAGCATTGTGGTTAAAAGTGAGCAATTATTAAAAATGAACCACAACAGACAAAAGCCGAATCCAACTTTGACATTGAACAAAACATTGATAATGACTCCCGAGTTGACTGCAATACTTACGCTCAATCAGCAGTTAACATGCCTAGCGACGGAAATTTCATAAATAGACCGACCACTAGTCAAATGGTTAAATTCAGCACAGAGCCCATTCTTGTCCATGGTGTCTTGTCAAACAACGTGGCAGGAGCAGAGTAGTTTCAGTTGACAAATATTGCCAGCACGTTTGACGCTATTAACAAGGAAATCACTGAAAACAAAAATCACATGACCTCAATACAAAATCAGATGACTGAAAACAGAAAAGACATTGACGAACAAATAACAGTTTTAAGAACGCGATATGACGAGATTAAGGCTGAATTAAGAGCACTAAAAACTTCTAATAACACATTGTGTGAAAGAGTAGAAGAGTTTAATACGAGGCTGAGGGGACAAGTGTCCGAACGTGACTCAAAATTTTCCGAATTGAATTTACAACAGAAAAAAAGCACAAAAGACGTAAAAGATGTTCAAACTGAAGTCAAACATTAATATGCTACAAGCGATGCTGTTGCCACTCAAGTCAAATCTTATCCATTAGTTCATGACTCAATAAAAACACGCATTACTGTAACTAAAGGCAAAGTTAACACTATGGATAAACAACTTGCAGACAAACTGCAATTACACACTGACAACCATTTTATAACACAAATAAAGAATTTCCTGACTGGTTTGATCAGAAACATACACATTTTGACCAATGTATACAAGAAAAGTTACCGACGGTTGTGCTCGAGATAGTTGCCGAATTTGTCAAAAATAATAAACATGTCATAGCTGAGGTAACTCAGTCCAACGCAGCACAACAGAAACAGCTCAACGATGATATACGACTGGAGTGTAGGAACGCTAATAATCAAAATTCTCGCTTTGGTAATAACAGATACATGTATAACACGTATCCTCCGTACACAACACACACCTCACAACAACAACAGTACACACCGGTACACATGACACCTAATTACAATCGTGACATTTATGAGCAGTAAATTCCTTTCCATTCACCAGACGATCACTACAATAATTACAGTGAAAGCAAACGACATTATAGTGCCAAAGAAGAAGAAAGTCTGATTAAACATCGGCAATTTCATCCTTTCAACCCAGAAAAACGTACTGTACATCCTGTAATTTTTCTCAAAGCGTTTAGATTTGCGTTCCAAGAACATGGAGTGACCGAAAGAGAATTTCTTACGTTGTAGGATACATCAAGGGTGACGCACCTGTCTCGGCATATAATGAAGCTGACAGATGCGTGACATGAGCAATTTAAAAGAGCTTTTTTGGGCAAATTTTCTTCGCAGTCGGTACAAGAACGTCTTAGGAAACTGATTGTGGAATCAGAACGTTTCAACGCTAAACATGCCAATTTGCGCCGATATTTTGCGAAATATTTGAATATGGGACACTTTCTTGATGAACCTGTTGCTACGTGTTATATATTCCTCGCACTGAAAGCCAGATTGCCTTTTAACATTACAGAGAAGTTACTGCATATTCCAGACTGATGTAGAATATTTTCTGACTGTGCTTGATTTTGTTGATATGTTATACGAGGATCAACGTCCCGCACGCAAAACAGCTGCCACAATGTTTACGTCAGTGGCACGCAAGAAGACGTGTAGGCAAGCCGGCTTAATCCTACCGCGCCGGCAGCTGTCGGTTACGTAGCGGAGCAGAATCAACAGCTTACTTCTGCAAACCAATACACGTACCAAAATCAGCAGACACACCCCTATATGGGGTATGTCTGCACAGGATAGAGTAGTATGGAGAGCTGCATCAAACCAGTCTCAGGACTGAAGACAACAACAACAACAACCCCTATATGAACAATAATCATAACAGACCATACACAACAAGCGACAACCCACAAAAGAGGCACAGCAACAACAATAATGGAAATAACAGAAACGGAAACAATAAAAACTGCAAGAAAAACAGAAACATTTATCAGCGTGCACAAAATCAACAGCAAAACTGGAACAGTAACTAAGATAATGCGTACCAAAATACTGGTCCACCACCTCAGTACATCATCAACACAGGTCCCTGGAAAAATTCTCTACAGCCTGTACTGAAACAAAATTGGGCTTCACCGGCCGCTTAGCGGGTATATCAAGTTGCTCAACCACAAAAGCCACAACAGATTGGAGAGTGAAATACACAATATTCTAATGTAAACGTAAACGAGGTGCCAAGTGAAACTCCACCTCCGCCTGTATCATCACCTGCACCAATTATGACCACGTCAAACAAAAGACAGTCACTACTGTGCCCCCGGTCGTGGTTGAAGAAAGTTTGGGGGGCGATTTCAATATCAAATCATTGTTTGATACACCCACTGATGAACAACACAATGATTATGAAGCAAATAGTTTTAAGCAGCAACCACTGTTATTTATAAGCTACAATCATGATGAGAGCTTATCTGATGAACTATTTCAGGAAAATACACAGTGTCGTTCATCTAGCAATGAAATAGTTTTTGCTATAACTTCTGATATAGTAGGAGGTATTCCAACCAGTATTGTATGGAGACAGGAGCGGCTGTGAGTGTTTTGTCGTACAATTCCTATAACAAAATAACTGAATTTGAACCTGTACCAGTGTTTCCTTTTACAAAAGTGTAAGATTTTAAGTGCCGTAGGTAATAAGTTTAGTAGAGTTACGAAACAGGTTTTTGTGACAATGAAGATAAGTAATGGAACTGTACAATGGCCATTCCTCGCGGTCGAGAATCTAGTTACTAACTGTGTTACACGTTTAGAACGTGAGAAGGACAGTCTTATTGACTTCTCGAAACGTTAATGTTTCCTTAGACTTAAGGGCAGTGAAATCACGATTGACTTGGATACCAGGACTTTCAAACAAGACAAGTATTGTACTGGGTACAAAATTCAATTTTTGTAAGAAAGCGACGGAACAAAAATACAGACACTCGCACTTGATACAGAATATGATGATTTGAAAACACTGATTAGCCATAAGTTACGTGAAACCACTTCCATTACTGGTGGTGGACGAAATGAGCTTTATCAAGTACTATCTAAGAATTTACAGGTCTTTACTAAATTACCATTTGTCATTACGATATGCACTATGTGATCAAAGGTATCCGGACACCTGGCCGAAAACGACTTACAAGTTTGTGCCGCCTTTCACGGTAATGCTGGAATTCAGTATGGTGTTGGCCCACTCAGACTTAATGACAGCTTCCGCTCTCGCAGGCATACGTTCAATCCGGTGCGGGAAGGTTTCTTGGGAAATGGCAGCCCATTCTTCACGGAGTGCTGCACTGAGGAGAGGTATTGATGTCGGTCGGTGAGGCTTGGCACGAAGTGGGCATTCCAAAAAATCCCAAAGATATTTTGTAGGATTCAGGTCAGGACGCTGTGCAGGCCAGTCCATTACAAGGTTGCTTTATCATGTAACCACTCCCGCCGGCCGCTGGTGGCCGAGCGGTTCTGGCGCTACAGTCTGGAACCGCGCGACCGCTACGGTCGCAGGTTCGAATCCTGCCTCGGCCATGGATGTGTGTGTTGTCCTTAGGTTAGTTAGGTTTAAGTAGTTCTAAGTCCTAGGGGACTTATGACCTCAGCAGTTGAGTCCCATAGTGCTCAGAGCCATTTGAACCATTTTTTGTAACCACTCTGCCACAGGTCGTGCATTATGAATAGCTAATCGATAAAGTTGAAAGATGCTATCGCCATCTCCGAATAGCTCTTCAACAGTGGGAAGCATGAAGGTTCTTGAAACATAAATGTGGGCGTGCGATGTGATAGTACCACCCAAAACAAGGGGTGCAAGCCCCCTCCATGAAAACCAAGACCACACCTTAACACCACCACTTCCGAATTTAACTGATGGCACTACACACGCTGTCAGATGACGTGTACCAGACATTCGCTATACCCACACCTTGCCATCGGATCGTCACATTGTGTACCGTGATTCGTCACTCCACGCAACGTTTATTCACTGTTCAATCGTGCAATGTTTACGCTCCTTACACCAAGTCAGTCGTCGTTTGGCGTTTACCGGCGTGATGTGTGGCTTATGAACAGCCGATCGACCAAGAAATCCAAATTATCTCACCTGCCACCTAACTGTCATAGTACTTGCAGTGGAATTCCTGTGTGATGGTCTGGATAGATGTCTGCTATTACATATTACGACCCTCTTCAACTGTCGGCGGTCTCTGTCAGTCAACAGATGAGATCGGCCCGTACGCTTTTGTGCTGTACGTGTCCCTTCACGTTTCGACTTCACTATCACATCGGAAACAGTGGTCCTAGGGATGTTTAAGATTGTGGAAATCTTGCGTACAGACGTATGAAACAAGTGACCCCCTATCACCTGACTGCGTTCGAAGTCTGAGTTCCACAGAGCGCCCCATTCTGCTCTCTCATGATGTCTAATGACTTCTGAGGTTGCTGATATGGAGCACCTGGCAGTAGGTGGCAGCACAATGCAACTAATATGAAAAACGTAATTTTTTTGGGTGTCCATATACTTATGATGACACAGTGTATGTTTATGAAATTGAAGTCAAATCTCACCAAATTTTGTATCACCAAACGAGTAATCTACCACCATCTCAATGATCTGCAGTGTGGCAAGAGCTTAAACAGATGTTACAGCGGAAGATCATCGAATCTCCCACATCTCCCAACTATAGGCCATCGCTTGTTGTCGAGAAACCTAACGGAAATATTAGAGTGGTGTTGGACGCACATGCCATAAATGAAATTACGCTACCTGTGTGCACCAAACCAAAAAATTTAGAGGAACAATTACAGAAATTTTTACATGCTAATTACGTTTCCAAGATCAACTTGACAAATTCGTTTTGGCAAGTGGCAATCACTCCTCATTCCAGAATATAAACTGATTTCATATTCTGGGGATGGACATATTCTGAGTTCTTCCTTTCGGATTGAGTGTCAGTTCAGGATTATTTGTTACTGCTTTGGATACTGTGCTTGGTAACGAGTTAGTTGAGACACATTATGTCGATGAGATTTTGATAGCTTGTAAAACTTGGAATGAACATCTTAGCACCCTTGAAAATATTCTGCATAAATCTGCAGAAACTGGTGTAATAGATAACCTAAGGAAGTCAGAATTTGCTTGCAGTGAGATTAGGTATCTTGGACACACAAGGTATATGCCCTGATCCAGGTAAGTTGGACGCTATTAGGAATTTTCCTAGTCCTCGCAGTAAAAAGCAAATGAAGTCATTTTTAGGACTCTGTCCTTTCCTTCGACGTTTCCTGTCAGAACAACTATTGAACAGTAAGCATCTCCTAGATTTACTTAAGAAGCATTCTATGTTGTGTGACGCCTCATGCAGTGGCTGGGGTTGTTGCCTATTTCACGTAGTTAAGAACGGAGAAGAGGAACAGGTAAAAATTGTTGGATTTGCAGGCCATACTTTAAGTAAATGTGAACGTACTTAATCAACCACTGAACTCGAAACTCTATCTATTGCTCGGGCATTCAAAAAATGGTTCAAATGGATCTGAGCACTATGGGACTTAACATCTGAGGTCATCAGTCCCCTAGAACTTAGAACTACTTAAACCTAACTAACCTAAGGACATCGCACACATCCATGCCCGATGCAGGATTCGAACGTGCGACCGTAGCGGTCGCGCGGTTCCAGACTGAAGCGCCTAGAACCGCTCGGCCACACAGACCGGCCTGGGCTTTCAAAAACTTTAACTATTGTTTGCATGGTAAATATACAAAAATTTATACAGATCACCAAGCTCTGGCATTTTTGTTAACATGTAAGTTACTTCATCCTAGATTACAGGCTGGGCTTCATCCCTGCAGAATTACTCATCTGAGTTTGTGTACATTAAAGGTAAAGGCAACATCTTTGCTGATGTTTGTCCCATCTTCCAAAAAGTATGAATGATTGAAACACTATTCTTGACAATCCGTTCGACTACTGAATACTCCTAATGAACCTAAACAGTATTACATTAGTTTTGTAGAAATATACCAGCTTTACAGAAATCTGATCGCACTGGAGCAAGGTAAGAACTTTAGTCATAGTTCAACCTGACCATCTACTGTCTAGCAGTTATCTGATATATAATAATATGTTATTCTATCGGCATCATCCTGATGGCTCTAACTGGAGTGTATGTATTGCCAAGGGCTCTGAACAACTTAATCTGGCACATTCACTTAGTCTAGGGGCATTATAGAACGAAGAAGTGCCTTGCAAAACTTAGCACGTATTGTTATTTCGCTAATATGAGTGGAAAAATTCACAATGAACTTAAAACATGCATGTCTTGTCAGAAATATAAACATCAGAACATATCTTCTAAGACAGATCTGCATTCCATACAACCCAGCAAAACGTATGGAGACTGTAAATACGAACATTAGTGGTCCACGTCCAGCAAGTAGTGGTGGTGTGAAGAACATTTTAGCATTTGATGACATATTTTCTAAACATGTTAAGCTGTACCCCATAAAATCTGCAGCTGCTAACGCAATCATCAGACGATTCTCATGTGATTACATTCCTCACGTGAGAAAACTCAAGGAAATTTTATCTGACAACGCCACGTACGCCGGCCGGTGTGGCCGAGAGGTTCTAGGCTCTTCAGTCTCGAACCGTGCGACCACTACGGTCGCAGGTTCCAATCCTGCCTGGGGTATGGATGTGTGTGATATCCTTAGGTTAGTTAGGTTTGAGTACTTCTAAGTTCTAGGGGACTGATGACCTCAGATGTAAGTCCCATAGTGCTCAGAGCCATTTGAACCATTTTTTGAACGCCACATACTACACTTGGTACAAATGGTGCAAATTCTTAAAGGACTTTAGCGTTAAGAGCATCTTTATCTAGAAGTTTAGCCCACAATCTAATCCTACTGACGAATTTTTCAGAGAACTGAACAGACTCATGACGATATATATACTTGCACATCATTGTAATCGGGTAAGTTATTCGTCAATATTTGAAGAAGTTCATAACAACCTGAATATAAATAATCAACCTATACATCTAGCGAGCTTATGTTCGACTGCAAAAAAGTCAATTAAGTGGAGCGATCCGCTGCCAAAGCTTTCGCCTTAGTAGCTGTCGCATGATGAAAAGATAAGCAGTAACTCCGCTGACGCAGCACCTTAATGCAAGAAACACATACTACCCTAGTACTATTAAGCGAAAACAGGAATTCAAGGTCGGCATGCAAGTACTATTGCGTACTCACCGCAAATCTTCTGCACTAACACGGCGCATTGCGAAGTGGCGTCTGCTATACGACGGTCCTCATGTAATTGTCAACATACCGCATCCTGGTGAATACCTGTTGCAGACTTAAGAGTATTTAATTCTAAACAGTAAACGTATATCTATTAGTAATGAGTAATTAAACTGTATATTTATAAAACACTCATATCTCTCAGTACTACTGCAAGGAAATTAGGCAGCATAAGAAATTTTATTTCAGCTGCAAGTGTGATGAAAATATTTTTGAAACACACATTTTACTAACTATAGCGTCTGTCAAGTACTATTCATGACTGACTGACGTATACACAAAACCACATGATAACGAAACACTATCACCTAGGAACGGATTAGATGCACTTCATACTGCATAACACATGTTTATGTGAAACCAAGGGCATATTCACACTCTACACACACTCGTAACCCGAAAATTCTGTAGGTTTGATTTCAGTGTGTTTTTTTAGACGTTTGTCCATTAGTATACGTGCGCTTGGGCTTGTTTTCTGATGTATCCAGATGTTGTGTGCTATCTTCCCCATTTCAAGTGACATCATTGCGCGAATGCAACATTTGTTTCAAAAGTCTGTAATATGTTTAAAATTATGTAAATACTTATATTCCATATAAAGCCAAAATGTAATATATGAACTTATGTGTACTTCTTGATATTGATGTAAAGCAAAATGTAATATGTTGGTATGTAAATGCGATCATAATTTGTAATATGTATCAAAATGTGTAAAACAACGAGATATATGGGAAAGAGACTACTTTAAAGACATTCTACATACATCGCAATGCCAGTAATCGCGATGAAGTATGTGTGCAAAACTGTCGAAACTATTCTTCATATATCGCTATGAGAATGATTGCGATAAAATATTTATCTAAAAACTTGTTAACACACATTCTTTGTATAGCGCCAGATAAACTGTGAGAGTGATAGAACTGTGCATGTGAAGTGCAGTAACATCTGTACTGCATCGGGTAATGATATTTACCGCGATGCAGCTGTGCCAAATAAGGAACTGGAAAGCCACTGGACCTACGATCGCGATTCACATAAGCATTGAAGACAACTGAACGGGAGGAGGAATTTTGAATGGGACTTCTGGGAATATAATGTTCTTGGAATGCGACGGCCAATCTCACTTTTAGAAATCGAGGATCGATGCCGTCCGAAGTCTTGCACCCATGCCTTCACGAAACTTATGTTGTGGAATGGAAATCCACTGGTCTCCAATCACGCGAAGCATGACCCAGGAAGAAGTGTTATCAGTGAAAATAAACTGTGCAACCAGTGAACTTGCCCACATACAGCTTGTCAAATCTGTCTACATCTACGTGATTACTCTGCTATTCACAATAAAGTGCCTGGCAGAGGGTTCAATGGACCACCTTCATGCTGTCTCTCTACCGTTCCATTCTCGAACGGCACGTGGGAAAAACGAGCATTTAAATTTTTCTGTGCGAGCCCTGATTTCTCTTATTTTATCGTGATGATCATTTCTCCCTATGTAGGCGGGTGCCAACAGAATGTTTTCGCAATCGGAGGAGAAAACTGGTGATTGAAATTTCATGAGAAGATCCCGTCGCAACGAAAAACGCCTTTGTTTTAATGATTGCCACTCCAGTTCACGTAATATGTCTGTGACACTATCTCCTCTATTTCGCGATAGTACGAAACGAGCTGCCCTTCTTTGTACTTTTTCGATGTCATCCGTCAGTTCCACCTGATGTGGATCCCACACCGCACAGCAGTACTCCAGAATAGGGCGGGCAAGCGTAGTGTAAGCAGCCTCTTTGATAGACCTGTTGCACCTTCTAAGTGTTCTGCCAGTGAATCGCAGACTTTGGTTTGCTCTACCCACAGCATTATACATGTGATCGTTCCAATTTAGGTTATTTGTAATTGTAATCCCTAAGTATTTAGTTGAATTTACAGCCTTCAGATTTGTGTGACTTATCGCGTAATCGAAATTTAGCTGATTTCTTTTAGTACTCATGTGAATAACTTCGCACTTTTCTTTATTCAGGGTCAATTGCCACTTTTCGCACCATACAGATATGTTATCTAAATCATTTTGCAAGTCGTTTTGATCACCTGATGACTTTACAAGACGGTAAATGACAGCATCATCTGCAGATAATCTAAGACGGCTACTCAGATTGTGAAGCGTGACGTCGAAATGCAATAACATTTACGTTATGCAAACTACCAAAACAATGCTTACCTTTGCGTTATTATTGTATGTATTATGGATATGATTTGCAAAAGACGACAAGTCGTACAAGCAGAACTAATCTGAAACAGAAAGACATTTTAAATGCAATACTTCCCATGAGACACAATGACCAATAATGAAATGTATTTCGCTTTAACACATGCAGTAGTTTTAAGATTATTGTACCTGTTTTAGATGTTTACACATATTTTTTGTAAAAACTCCATGCAATGTCCAATCACAGCGATGTCTTGCGCACACGCACATACCAGCTTTAATATCAACTGTGATCACCGTGTCGTGGGTTCAACTAACGGTTACTGCCACACTGCAATACACGCGACTGCGTATGCGCAGCAGCCGCAATACCGACATTGAAATATTCTGGGCGCATGCGCCTTATTCAAGTATTGTATACCATGTATTGTATTTGAACATGTATGCAAATATTGTACTGAATGTGCTTTAGGGTGAACTGCTCGCCTGCAGGTGGGTCCTTTCGCCTCCCAATTCAGGGGGCATTTTACGAGGTGCATTCAAGTTCTAAGGCCGCCGATTTTTTTTTTTTTCTAATTAACTACTTACCCGAAATCGATGAAACTGGCGTTACTTCTCGACGTAATCGCTCTGCAGACGTACACATTTTTCACAACGCTGACGCCATGATTCCATGGCAGCGGCGAAGGCTTCTTTAGGAGTCTGTTTTGACCACTGGAAAATCGCTGAGGCAATAGCAGCACGGCTCGTGAATGTGCGGCCACGGAGAGTGTCTTTCATAGTTTGAAAAAGCCAAAAGTCACTAGGAGTCAGGTCAGGTGAGTAGGGAGCATGAGGAATCACTTCAAAGTTGTTATCACGAAGAAACTGTTGCGTAACGTTAGCTCGATGTGCGGGTGCGTTGGCTTGGTGAAACAGCAGACGTGCAGCCCTTCCCGGACGTTTTTGTTGCAGTGCAGGTGCAGGAAGGAATTTGTTCGTCAAAACATTTTCGTATTACGCACCTGTTACCGTAGTGCCCTTTGGAACGCAATGGGTAAGGATTACACCCTCGCTGTCCCAGAACATGGACACCATGATTTTTTCAGCACTGGCGGTTACCCGAAATTTTTTTGGTGGCGGTGAATCTGTGTGCTTCCATTGAGCTGACTGGCGCTTTGTTTCTGGATTGAAAAATGGCATCCACGTCTCATCCATTGTCACAACCGACGAAAAGAAAGTCCCATTCATGCTGTCGTTGCACGTCAACATTGCGTGGCAACATGCCATACGGGCAGCCGTGTGGTTTCCGTCAGCATTCGTGGCACCCACCTGGATGACACTTTTCGCATTTTCAGGTCGTCATGCAGGGTTGTGTGCACAGAACCCACAGAAATGCCAACGCTGGAGGCGATCTGTTCAACAGTCATTCGGCGATCCCCCAAAACAATTCTCTCCACTTAATCGATCATGTCGTCAGACTGGCTTGTGTGAGCCCGAGGTTGTTTCAGTTTGTTGTCACACGATGTTCTGCCTTCATTAAACCGTCGCACCCACGAACGCACTTTCGACACATCCATAACTCCATCACCACATGTCTCCTTCAACTGTCGATGAATTTCAATTGGTTTCACACCACGCAAATTCAGAAAACGGATGATTGCACGCTGTTCAAGTTAGGAAAACGTCGCCATTTTAAGTATTTAAAACAGTTCTCATTCTCGCCGCTGGCGGTAAAATTCCATCTGCCATACGGTGCTGCCATCTCTGGGACGTATTGACAATGAACGCGGCCTCATTTTAAAACAATGCGCATGTTTCTATCTCTTTCCAGTCCGGAGAAAAAAAATCGGAGGCCTTTGAACTTGAATGCACCTCGTAAAGGCACATTAGCAGTATGGACGTGGATATATTGCAAAAACGTAGATATAAGGTCAGAACATAAAGAATTACATAAGATATTAATTAATATAAGCGGCTGTGTCGATTAGGGCGTGCAACCGCTTTGTTGTTGAAGCCGTCCGCATTGGATACATATCTGTCATCCCTGTAGATAATTATTTGGCATCGCCATAATTCTGTTTCATTGAGACGCAGTGTTACTAGGCGTACTCATAGCTGCACACAGCAACACAATGTTTCTATGTAATTTAATTTTGTATAATATTTTGTGAACACAGTGATATTATTTAATCTTGTGTTTCATTTATGTTGCAAACTATTGTTCCAATTAATCGGCGTCTTGGCATGGCTAAAGGTTCTGTGTTACAAACACTACAAATGGTCCAGCACATACCAAAACTCTGGAATTATTCAATCTATGAAGTTCGTAAAAGAAGTATTTTCAGAAAAATCACTCACGGTCGAACTTAAAATGAATGGACCTTACGCAAAAAGCCATTGTCAAGCTCCCAAAGTTTGTACAAACTGATTACATACTACTATCATTACTTATTATTATTTGTCTGTTCTCCGACAGTTTCAACCCAGACCGGAAAAGCCAAGATAAATCAAAACCCCAGAGCATCCAGCAGTATTTGTTCTGAAGTGCCCACGGGCCAACGGTTTACGCAGTTCTCAACTTCGGCTGTCGCTAATACTATCAGAGCACTCTGCACTACTGATCCCGATTCTACGTCTAAACTGGATACTCGAGGACACAGTGAAACTAAATAAACTAAATGCCACAGCAACAGACCACAGCGAAGTAAATGCATCACCCAGTATCACCTTAGAAGACGTGCCGCGTGCCTGGGCCAATCCGACCGTCTCCTACTACGACGTTAAGAACCCTCACCGACAAAGCAGTATAAATTACCAGTCAGCAGCAACATTAAAAAATAAATAAACCTTCGTTCAACACTGAATGTGGCTAATTACACAAGGGTGGCGCCGGTGGCGACACCTACAACGTGCTGACATGAGTAAAGTTTCCAACCGATTTCTCATACACAAACAGCAGTTGACCGGCGTTGCCTGGTGAAACGTTGTTGTGATGCCTCGTTTAAGGAGGAGATATGTGTACTATCACGTTTCCGACTTTGATGAAGGTCGGATTTTAGCCTATCGCGATTGCGGTTTATCGTATCGTGACATTGCTGCTCGCCTTGGTTGAGATCCAATGACTGTTAGCGGAATATGGAATCGGTGGGTTCAGGAGGGTAATACGGATCCCAACGGCTTCGTATTACTAGCAGTCAAGATGACAGGTATTTTATCCGCATGGCTGTAACGGATCGTGGAGCCAAGTCTCGATCCCTGAATCAACAGATGGGGGCGTTTGCAAGACAACAACCATCTGCACGAACAGTTCGACGACGTTTGCAGCAGCATGGACTGTCAGCTCGGAGACCATGGCTGCGGTTACCCTTGACGCTGCATCACAGACAGGAGCGCATGTGACGGTTTACTCAACGGCGAACCTGGGTGCACGAATGGCAAAACGTCATTTTTCTCTGATGAATCCAGGTTCTGTTTACAGCATCATGATGGTCGCATCCGTATTTGGCGACATCGCGGTGAACCCACATTGGAAGCTTGTATTCGTTATCGCCATACTGGCGTATCACCCAGCGTGATGGTATGGGGTGCCATTGGTTCCCCGTCTCGGTCACCTCTTGTTCGCATTGACGGCGCATTGAACAGTGGACGTTACATTTCAGATGTGTTACGACCCGTGGCTCTACCCTTCATTGTTGTCATGAAGGTTAGGCGCTAGTCACACATCATGGACTGACCAAGACTGCAGCAGGTCTTCGCGAGTCGGCTAGGGACTGTGCGAGTGCACCACGCCTGGACGGTGTAGAGGTAACAGCTTGCAAATCATCCATGGTTGACCCTCAGAGGGAGTAGGCGACATTTTACAGAAGCTCGACATTTAGCGCGGACTTCAATGCAAGATGTTTTAAGAGTTTCTGGTCGTATGTAGAGAACGCTGGCGGCAAGACACGATCAATGAATTCTTTGGGCGACAGCAATGTAAATGCTATCGATGACAGTGCTGCTAAAGCAGAATTACTCAACACAGCTCTCAGAAATTCCTTCGCTAAAGAAGACAAAGTAAATATTTTGTTATTCGAATCAAGAACAGCTCACAGTACGAGTAAATTAGAAATAGATATCTTCGTGGTAGTACAGCAACTTAAATCACTTTATAAAAGCAAGTCTTCCGTCCAGACTGTATAAGTAATTAGGTTGTTTTCACGGTATACTGATGCAATAGCTCCACACTTAATCATCACGTACAACCATTCGCTCGACGAAAGATCCCTACCCAAAGACTGGAAAGTGGCACGGGTCACACCGATATTCAAGAAAGGCAATAGCATTAATCCACTAAATTACGGACCCATGTCGTTAACGTCGACATGCGGCATTATTTTGAAACATGTATTGTGTTCGAACATTATGAATTACGTCGATGAGAACAGTCTATTGACACACAGTCAACATGGACTCAGGAAACGTCGTTCTTGGGAAACACAACTTTTTCTTTACACACACGAAGTGCTGAGTGCTACTGACAAGAGATTTCAAATTGATTCCGTGATTCTAGATTTCCAGAAGGCTTTAGACACTTTACCCAAAATCGGCTTGTAATGGATAGGATGCTTATGGAATATCGTCTCAGTTATGCTACTGGATTCGTGATTTCCTGTTACACAGCTCACAGTTCGTAGTAACTGACGGAAAGTCATCGAGTAAAACAGAAGTGATTTGTGGTATTCTGCAAGGTAGTGTATATGCTCTCTGCTGTTCCTTATGTCTATAAACGATTTAGAAAGCAATCTGAGCAGTTGTCTTAAGTTGTTTGGAGATGTTTCTGTCTTTTATCATCTACTAAAATCATCAGAAGACCAAACGAATTGCTAAATGATTTATCTAAGATATCTGTGTGGTGAAGGATTGTCTATTGGCCCTAAATAATGAACAGTGTGAGGTAGTCTGTGGTGCGGCGGTTAATTTTAAATATTGTTGCTGTATAAATGTTTCAATGTTGAATCAGTTCCTAGCTTTTAGAATGTTATTAATGCTGTCTTTCGCCGTTCTCAACACTGGCTCTCTATTTACTTTTTAGCAACCAGAAAGTGATTTAACAAAACGTGAAGCCTGTAATTAGAATTCCTAGTGCTCACTTCATCTGAGAATACAATTATAGCTGCAGCTTATAGCTCTGAGGAATTAGGAGACTGTCCGGGATTTATAATCAAAACGATATTCCAAAATAGTTGAGTATATTCTGAAAGTCACTGATAAAAAACACAAGTATCCCTACAACCTAACTACCAGAGCAGTTCAGAGTCTAATGCGCTGATGCAACTAAAAATGTCCGAATTAAATGTTGAAATGAATGCTCGCCATAATTTGATGATTAGTTTCATCAAACGCCACGTTAAATAATTGGTAGAATGTCTGTCCCGCGACGGCACGTGAAAATACGACAATACGCAAACTGAAGCTAGATAATGAAAATCATCCCAGAATTAACACTTCACTTGAAATGATTTCATGGTTACGCGTATCTCTAGTAACTTAATACGGCACCCGAGGCTGTTTGTAGCAGTGATACCGATGCGACGCGACTCCCAACACAGATGACGTGTTATTCAGCGTCTGGAGAGAACTGGGGCCTTCCTTCCTCGCACAGCGTTCTTATATATAAAGCCGCGGTGCGGACGGCTAAGGGAACGCCTGATCAAATCGGCTCTCCCGACTAGCCGCTGGGCTAGTAACGCACCACTTCAAGTTACATAATAAATCATAGCTTCTCTTGCTGATGGCCGATGAAGCTCTTAATTTAAATGTGCATTCAGCACGCAGGTAAGTATTGATAATAAAATTTTGACGTGGCTAAGTTAAATATTTTGGGCGAGAAAATTAATTTAATTACACTGCACGCAGTAGATGAGCTCTGAACTGGCCCTTTTGAGATCCGCTATCGCTATAATTTTATAGGTATTCAAAAGAAACTTTTCACATCTTCATAGTCATAGCGGACCTCCAACCTATTTAAATCTAAACATCCTAGCCTTATTTATTAGCTTACTTAATCTATTTTGCTTCCTTCAGTTTTGAGACGAAAACCACAAAATCATGAATTTCCACTAAAATCTTAATTTGTGAAATCCAAAGTACTGTTTTTATTAAATTATTATGAAAGATGAATTTGAATATAAATTTTGAAGTCTCTAGCTCTTTTCTGTTGCGCCAATGATTTTTACAGAAAAACGTCCAAATTTCAAAAATGGCTAAAGTTATCGAACTGATATTTAACACACATTAATTTAGTATTACTTCTGACATGCTAGAAAAGTTTTAGGTTATTTGCTTGATTTTTTAAGTATTACGCAACATTTATGACGTCAGAGCTAGTTACAGCACACTGTCTGGCACAAAATGGAAAGGCTGATGTGAGTTTATTACGGCGTTAGTAGGCTGCTTCCCTACATCACCCTCTACTGAATTTTTTTTGTTTATGAATGGTAATGAATGAGAAAAAAATTTAATTACAAAAAGGGAAGCAAGAGTACAGCGTAACTTCCTATGAAAAATTGAAATGTAAACATATAGACACATTAAAGAAAACTGATTACCTACATTAATTATTTAAATTGTGGGCACGTTCACTGCCTCTTAAGCAACATAATTACTCAAAATTTAAGCAAAGTCAATGAAATATTTTTGGCATACATATTGCCTTAGACGAACAAACACATACATTATGTATAAATATGAAAACCTTAAATCCATTAAATACATTAAATACATTTTTACATACACAAATTCAAAGAAAATAACATGATACATAAACAGATGATTATCTCTTAGCAGTCTTTTCCAAACCTGAAAGAAAATTTTACAAATAATTTTTACACACGTGGTTGTAGCCGCTTTGGCTGGCGTCCTACACTTCCATTCACAAGGGTAGAGGGGGGAATTGCTATGGTGTGCGTCCTTCACGTTCACTCTAAATTGCATGGGGAAAGGGGAGGGGTCACTGTGAGTTGTGTCCAAGTCACTCCACGCTTTCACGCAGCTACCAGGCTGCCATTATCTGGTTTGTCCTGTAGAACAAACAAAAAGAGTGCCTCAGACTCTGTTCACTTAATATATAAGGGTGGGTCACAATGAAATGGGAATATATACATTTTATCCTTCAATATGTTGCTGGAACAAAGTTAACAGAACTTTTTCAATTTTACTCTCGTGGTTACTTAACTGTCATAAAATCGGTAAACAAATGGCTCAAAACGCCGTTAGTCATGTACTAGAGAAAATTTATGCTCAAGGCATATAATCATAAATCATATTTAATCTGAATTTATTATTTCTGGGCCGGAACACTGAACCAATGCTCGGTACATTCCTGTTACATTTGTATTGTTCACTTAGCTGACTCATCTTTGATTACCATATTCTTAGAGATAGTATGAGTATATTTGATTAGTAGTTGTATTCTCAGCTTCTTTGTACATGTGAGTAACTTGTGGTAATAGTACAGTTCTGAGTGTTCAAAACACACTACGGTTAGTTGACTACTAACTCCACTTATTGGTCCTCTGCTGTTGTGTCACTTCCACATCTGCAATTATTTACTTACTTACTTTGAAGTGTATCTATGCTGAGCTAAAATAATGTTTCACGTCTGCCATTAGGTTACTCACTTACTTTGCTAGTGTATGAACTTAAGTAATACTCCACTAAAATTTAAAGCACAGGATAGCACATTTATTTCATATCCATAGTGTATTGCAGCTGATCAGTTTGCTCACGTGGCAATCCATTTCCACTCGATCGGACGCTGAAACCTCAGGTAGTCTGTCTCGACCTACCACTAAAATGCATCAAGTAATTATGGACGTGCGTAATGCTAAATTCCTTAAACCTATAGGACACCATGAGCTGCTCTGTCTCATCTAACATAAGAGTACCTATGGTCGCATTCACGCCTCCAACTCATAACCTCAATACGTGTAGGTGTGTCCTGTCACACACTACACCAAATAACGGCCAGCTCCAACCTTATAAATATTTCAAAGACGTGTCCTTCACGTCTCAACCACAAACACTGCACAAATCTATTACACTGCTATTCCTTGCTACACAAGGTGAGTTTATTCTTACAAATTATCTGCATATTTTTCATAACATTAAGCACTCTCTCTTACTATTAATTAGTTAGCTCTAATGCATACACTAGGTTTCACTACCACTTCAGATCCTGCTTAAACACGAATTCATATATCTTTTTAAATTACTGTTGGTGGACCATTTCCAATAACACAACACTTTGTACTTACTATATTACCAGGGTTCTATACATAATTGTTACTCAAATACATTTGTATCTTAATTACGTCATACTTCTCTATTGTTTACGTCACTGTTAGGTTTGTCACATTAGGTATTTTTCTTCACTAATCGATGGATAGGATGGTTTCAGAATTCATGGCTTGATAGCCATGACGGAAAATTTTTGTATTAGAGAGTAAGTGCCGAAATTTTTGTGGATAGGAAAGATGAAGAGTGAGTGAGACCTGCAATGGAAAGAAGATCTCACACAGCTGGGACTGCACAGCTGCCACACTGTGTAGAGGTTACAGAACAACCTCCTCCCTACAGCATTCATTAGTTTAATGCTGGCTTAATAGTCATACCGGAAGATTTTAGTACTTGAGAATAAAAGTCGAAATTTTTGTGGATAGGAAAGATGAAGATTGAGTGTGACCTGAAAGGGAAAGAAGATCTCACACAGCTGGGACTGCACAGCTGCCACACTGTGTAGAGGTTACAGAACAACCTCCTCCCTACAGCATTCATTAGCTTCAGAAAATTTTCGTAATGGAAAGAAGAGGTCGAAATTTTTGTAGATAGGAAAGATGAAGAATGAGTGAGACCTGAAATGGAAAGAAGATCTCACACAGCTGGGACTGTACAGCTGCCACACTGTGTAGAGGTTACAGAACAACCTCCTCCCTACAGCATTCATTAGTCGAATGCTATCTTGATAGTCATAACGGAAAATTTTGGGTTGGAAAGAAAGGGTCGAAATTTTTGTGGATAGGAAAGATGAAGAGAGTGAGTGAGATCTGAAATGGGAAAGAAGATCTCACACAGCTAGGACCGCACAGCTGCCACACTGTGTAGAGGTTACAGAACAACCTCCTCCCTACAGCATTCATTCATAACCTTTGACCACACCACGTCGATCTGAAAATACTTTATGATGCCTTTTTAGAACCTGTCTCAGTTCTTCCTTCTGATTGGCGGAAATTTTATCGATTTCCAGCAATTTAGTTTCTATTTTGTCCAAAATAATTGCTTCTCCCTCTTCTGTGTTTAGATTATTTTTACTATGATTAACACTTTCGTCCCAATACCTCCTATTTTTCAGAACTCGTATAGGCAGCTCCCAAGTTTCATCATTAGTTACTACATGATTATCACTAAAAGGGACTGTAATTACTCCGGTTATCGGCAAGACCATTTTTAACTGGCTTCTTTCAAAGTCAACAACACTCTGATATTTTGACAAGAAATCTATGCCAATTAAAACCTCAATACTGAGATTGTTTACAATTAAACATGGATGATCAGTTAAATTACCATTAATGTTAAAGGGCAGTAAAACTTCTTGCTTTACCGTTTTTGACACCTTGCCAGTAGCACCAATTATTCTTAGTCCTGATACCCTCATTACTGTAAGCTTGTCTTTACCAGGTAATGCATCAAAGAAGGTCTGAGATATTGCACTCACCTCACTTCCACTGTCTAAGAGACAACGTACATTGATACCCAACATATTCACTATTATTATAGGGTGGCTTATTCTAGGTTGTACATGTGGTTTCTCAAATTCATCTAATAGTTCCTTTTGGATTTGTCTCCAACTAAAGTGATTGACATCTGTCTTCATTACATTTAGTTCACAGGGTGTAGGGGTTTCCTGAATTACATTTTCAGCTGCCTTTTCCAGTCGGTCTATTAATTTCAAATCGAAACACCGCACGATTTCATTACATTTAGTTTGCTGAACATAACCCAAATTACTGTAGTCTGGGCGATTCTGCGCCTCCAGACCGGGCATAACATTAGTTACAGCTAAACCACTTTCACCATTATCGTCGGTTCCCTTCTCAAGTGACAACTGGTCACAGCTACTTGGTTCATCGACCCCCAACAGTCTACCCTCTACATTCTCATTTATCTCCTGTCCTAAATCTATTAGTACATTATCAACATCCTGAACAGGCACTTTAGATAAGAGCACATCATCTTCATCGTAAATATAAGCATGAATTTCTTCTGCTTCTTCACCTGACAATTCAATATTTTGTAGCTCTTCCCTATCGTTACACAGCTGCGCCTTCTCTTTCTCTTCCCACTTAGAAAGCGTCTCTAACACGGTATCTATCAAATACTGTGAGTGATCTAATATTTCTGTTGTATCCTTAGGTGCTCCCGACTCTTCATCCACATGTTCAGTTTGAGTATTCTGATCTGTCTTAGCAATTATTGTAATTACTGGCTTAGGAAAAGTAACCGCCTGGTGAGCGCCAGTGTCCTCATAGACGGGAACTAGTTTTCCTGCCTCGGCCTACTACTGTTTGCTTTATTTCCATTATAATTAACTGGCACAGCATTGCCTTCCGCACTGTTGTTTACCTGCATAATTCTATTTGGAACAAAATTATTATCTCTTGGATGCCACTGTTGGTTCTGATAATCATTTCTCCAATTCCTACCTCTCTTAGGATGGCGAACACCTACTGTTCTGATGTTTCCATTGCCATTTTGCTCGTTCCGAAAATTACTACTATTATTATTGGCATTTCTGTTATTATGTGCTTGCTCCTCATTGGCAGAAACACGTTCTACACGTTCCAAATACTCAATGGAACGATCAAGATTGTCTCTAGGGGCAGATATAATTCTAGTTTGCCAATACCATGGCAGTTTGGCTTCAAGACCTAGTATAATCATTTCAGGTTTCAGCTTTTCGTCCAAATGTGACAAACGTGAAATCCATGACCTAGCAAACTCTTTAATTGATTCCTTGCCTGCATTGAAGCGTTTTCCACTCCAAAATTCTCTCAATACTTCATTTTGCTTATTGCTAGACCAATACTCATTAATGAAAGCTGTTTTAAACTCCGCTAATGTTTTACACTTCAACATAACATCAGCTGACCAACGCATGGCGTCACCTGCTAAACGGCTTCTAATAAATGAGATTTTCTCTCGTTCAGACCAAGTTGGTGGAATCACATCTTCAAAATCGTTCCAGAAAACTAGCGGGTGGATATTTTTATCTGCATCGAACCGCAAGAACTGCCGACACCCGATAAAAGCGGCGTTTGCAGCTACAACTTGTTGTATATTACCGTTACCAGAAGTTACTGAAGCTACTTTACTCTCAATGTAGTACTGATATTTTCTACTTTCATTTCAACATTATCTACTCTTTGTATAATATGAGTAGTATCAGTTTTGATTGCATCTACGTCTGCTTGACGTATGTTTACTTTTATATTAATATCTTTAAATGTATCTGAGCACAGTTCAGATTCCGCCTCGATCTTTTCTGTTAACTTGTGCTCCAGCTTCCATTTGGAAGTCTTTGCGAACCTCAGCAACTTCGGATTTTACTGTTTTATACATTTCAGAAAATTGTTGAGCAACCTTTTTCTTAATATCCTCATGATTGTAATCAATTTTATAATTCAAACTGTCTAGATCCTCTTTCAACTTATTGCAACCAGCCTTGAAGGTATCGTCCATTACCTCCAATCGTTTATTAAAATTAGTATGGCTGGCCATAATCTCATACTTTAATTCAGCATTATTGGATTCTAATTTATTGTCCATTGCCTCAAACCGTTTATTAAAATTTGTTTGGCTGGCCACCATTTCAGACTTTAATTCAGCTGTCATTTGAGCATTACTGGCAGCTATTGCTTGTAATATAACATTTAAATCAATAGCCCCAGCATCTTTGGGTTGCTCACTAGCTGGCGTTTTATCACACTCAGGTGACGAAAAACTAGCTCCAACACCAGAATCATCAAAACTAAATGAAACTTCTGATTGATTAGTCATATCTAACTTCTCCTTCTTAAACTCTACCATCTCTGATGACTGTTTCATTTTTAATTCATCAGAGAAACTATCATCCAATAAATTAACAATTTCTGCTTTCTGCTTTACTACAGGGGTCTCTATTATTGAATCATTGCCCCTTCACACACTACTGTCAGGATACAATACTTCATATTTCACCTTAACATTACTACTTTCATGCATGTTTACACTTGAACCGTTGTCTGGATTTACAGTTCCCTCAACATACATAGGTTCTGATTTAAGTTTAACTTCAGTTTCTTTTGGCGGTTCCATCGCCGACAGTCTTTTAGTGCAGGTTAGTAAAATTTTTAACAGCTTTTCACTTAACTTAGTTCCTTCTGCACGACGTATGGCTTTGCCGGCGCGGCGTACCAGAATTACTGATGCGACGTGGCACGTTGAACTGCAGACGGCATTTCGATGGCTGTAGTGTGTTTGTGTGGCCCGTAACTGCAGGCGCAGCTCCGGCTGCTGCGGCGGACGACTGCGGTGCGGCGAAGTGGCTTCTCGCGATGCCGGCAGCACCGCTAGATTCAGTGTCAGCTCTGTCAATCCAGATGCGTTGTTAATCCAATTGCGTCGTCCACATGCACACGTAACACTTTCACTTTCTATTACTCAGCTGCGTGTCGCATTCCACTCGCGAATCCGAATAGTTAAAAATTACTTTCACTTAGTATAATTTCCCGGCCGATGCACCATATGTGGGGCGGCGGTTAGAATTGTAAATATTGTTGCTGTATAAATGTTTCAATGTTGAATCAGTTCCTAGCTTTTAGAATGTTATTAATGCTGTCTTTCGCCGTTCTCAACACTGGCTCTCTATTTACTTTTTAGCAACCAGAAAGTGATTTAACAAAACGTGAAGCCTGTAATTAGAATTCTTAGTGCCCACTTCATCTGCGAATACAATTATAGCTGCAGCTTATAGCTCTGAGGAATTAGGAGATTGTCCGGGATTTATAATCAAAACGATATTCCAAAATAGTTGAGTATATTCTGAAAGTCACTGATAAAAAACACAAGTATCCCTACAACCTAACTACCAGAGCAGTTCAGAGTCTAATGCGCTGATGCAACTAAAAATGTCCGAATTAAATGTTGAAATGAATGCTCGCCATAATTTGATGATTAGTTTCATCAAACGCCACGTTAAATAATTGGTAGAATGTCTGTCCCGCGACGGCACGTGAAAATACGACAATACGCAAACTGAAGCTAGATAATGAAAATCATCCCAGAATTAACACTTCACTTGAAATGATTTCATGGTTACGCGTATCTCTAGTAACTTAATACGGCACCCGAGGCTGTTTGTAGCAGTGATACCGATGCGACGCGACTCCCGACACAGATGACGTGTTATTCAGCGTCTGGAGAGAACTGGGGCCTTCCTTCCTCGCGCAGCGTTCTTATATATAAAGCCGCGGTGCGGACGGCTAAGGGAACGCCTGATCAAATCGGCTCTCCCGACTAGCCGCTGGGCTAGTAACGCACCACTTCAAGTTACATAATAAATCATAGCTTCTCTTGCTGATGGCCGATGAAGCTCTTAATTTAAATGTGCATTCAGCACGCAGGTAAGTATTGATAATAAAATTTTGACGTGGCTAAGTTAAATATTTTGGGCGAGAAAATTAATTTAATTACACTGCACGCAGTAGATGAGCTCTGAACTGGCCCTTTTGAGATCCGCTATCGCTATAATTTTATAGGTATTCAAAAGAAACTTTTCACATCTTCATAGTCATAGCGGACCTCCAACCTATTTAAATCTAAACATCCTAGCCTTATTTATTAGCTTACTTAATCTATTTTGCTTCCTTCAGTTTTGAGACGAAAACCACAAAATCATGAATTTCCACTAAAATCTTAATTTGTGAAATCCAAAGTACTGTTTTTATTAAATTATTATGAAAGATGAATTTGAATATAAATTTTGAAGTCTCTAGCTCTTTTCTGTTGCGCCAATGATTTTTACAGAAAAACGTCCAAATTTCAAAAATGGCTAAAGTTATCGAACTGATATTTAACACACATTAATTTAGTATTACTTCTGACATGCTAGAAAAGTTTTAGGTTATTTGCTTGATTTTTTAAGTATTACGCAACATTTATGACGTCAGAGCTAGTTACAGCACACTGTCTGGCACAAAATGGAAAGGCTGATGTGAGTTTATTACGGCGTTAGTAGGCTGCTTCCCTACATCACCCTCTACTGAATTTTTTTTGTTTATGAATGGTAATGAATGAGAAAAAAATTTAATTACAAAAAGGGAAGCAAGAGTACAGCGTAACTTCCTATGAAAAATTGAAATGTAAACATATAGACACATTAAAGAAAACTGATTACCTACATTAATTATTTAAATTGTGGGCACGTTCACTGCCTCTTAAGCAACATAATTACTCAAAATTTAAGCAAAGTCAATGAAATATTTTTGGCATACATATTGCCTTAGACGAACAAACACATACATTATGTATAAATATGAAAACCTTAAATCCATTAAATACATTAAATACATTTTTACATACACAAATTCAAAGAAAATAACATGATACATAAACAGATGATTATCTCTTAGCAGTCTTTTCCAAACCTGAAAGAAAATTTTACAAATAATTTTTACACACGTGGTTGTAGCCGCTTTGGCTGGCGTCCTACACTTCCATTCACAAGGGTAGAGGAGGGGAATTGCTATGGTGTGCGTCCTTCACGTTCACTCTAAATTGCATGGGGAAAGGGGAGGGGTCACTGTGAGTTGTGTCCAAGTCACTCCACGCTTTCACGCAGCTACCAGGCTGCCATTATCTGGTTTGTCCTGTAGAACAAACAAAAAGAGTGCCTCAGACTCTGTTCACTTAATATATAAGGGTGGGTCACAATGAAATAGGAATATATACATTTTATCCTTCAATATGTTGCTGGAATAAAGTTAACAGAACTTTTTCAATTTTACTCTCGTGGTTACTTAACTGTCATAAAATCGGTAAACAAATGGCTCAAAACGCCGTTAGTCATGTACTAGAGAAAATTTATGCTCAAGGCATATAATCATAAATCATATTTAATCTGAATTTATTATTTCTGGGCCGGAACACTGAACCAATGCTCGGTACATTCCTGTTACATTTGTATTGTTCACTTAGCTGACTCATCTTTGATTACCATATTCTTAGAGATAGTATGAGTATATTTGATTAGTAGTTGTATTCTCAGCTTCTTTGTACATGTGAGTAACTTGTGGTAATAGTACAGTTCTGAGTGTTCAAAACACACTACGGTTAGTTGACTACTAACTCCACTTATTGGTCCTCTGCTGTTGTGTCACTTCCACATCTGCAATTATTTACTTACTTACTTTGAAGTGTATCTATGCTGAGCTAAAATAATGTTTCACGTCTGCCATTAGGTTACTCACTTACTTTGCTAGTGTATGAACTTAAGTAATACTCCACTAAAATTTAAAGCACAGGATAGCACATTTATTTCATATCCATAGTGTATTGCAGCTGATCAGTTTGCTCACGTGGCAATCCATTTCCACTCGATCGGACGCTGAAACCTCAGGTAGTCTGTCTCGACCTACCACTAAAATGCATCAAGTAATTATGGACGTGCGTAATGCTAAATTCCTTAAACCTATAGGACACCATGAGCTGCTCTGTCTCATCTAACATAAGGGTACCTATGGTCGCATTCACGCCTCCAACTCATAACCTCAATACGTGTAGGTGTGTCCTGTCACACACTACACCAAATAACGGCCAGCTCCAACCTTATAAATATTTCAAAGACGTGTCCTTCACGTCTCAACCACAAACACTGCACAAATCTATTACACTGCTATTCCTTGCTACACAAGGTGAGTTTATTCTTACAAATTATCTGCATATTTTTCATAACATTAAGCACTCTCTCTTACTATTAATTAGTTAGCTCTAATGCATACACTAGGTTTCGCTACCACTTCAGATCCTGCTTAAACACGAATTCATATATCTTTTTAAATTACTGTTGGTGGACCATTTCCAATAACACAACACTTTGTACTTACTATATTACCAGGGTTCTATACATAATTGTTACTCAAATACATTTGTATCTTAATTACGTCATACTTCTCTATTGTTTACGTCACTGTTAGGTTTGTCACATTAGGTATTTTTCTTCACTAATCGATGGATAGGATGGTTTCAGAATTCATGGCTTGATAGCCATGACGGAAAATTTTTGTATTAGAGAGTAAGTGCCGAAATTTTTGTGGATAGGAAAGATGAAGAGTGAGTGAGACCTGCAATGGAAAGAAGATCTCACACAGCTGGGACTGCACAGCTGCCACACTGTGTAGAGGTTACAGAACAACCTCCTCCCTACAGCATTCATTAGTTTAATGCTGGCTTAATAGTCATACCGGAAGATTTTAGTACTTGAGAATAAAAGTCGAAATTTTTGTGGATAGGAAAGATGAAGATTGAGTGAGACCTGAAAGGGAAAGAAGATCTCACACAGCTGGGACTGCACAGCTGCCACACTGTGTAGAGGTTACAGAACAACCTCCTCCCTACAGCATTCATTAGCTTCAGAAAATTTTCGTAATGGAAAGAAGAGGTCGAAATTTTTGTAGATAGGAAAGATGAAGAATGAGTGAGACCTGAAATGGAAAGAAGATCTCACACAGCTGGGACTGTACAGCTGCCACACTGTGTAGAGGTTACAGAACAACCTCCTCCCTACAGCATTCATTAGTTGAATGCTATCTTGATAGTCATAACGGAAAATTTTGGGTTGGAAAGAAAGGGTCGAAATTTTTGTGGATAGGAAAGATGAAGAGAGTGAGTGAGATCTGAAATGGGAAAGAAGATCTCACACAGCTGGGACCGCACAGCTGCCACACTGTGTAGAGGTTACAGAACAACCTCCTCCCTACAGCATTCATTCATAACCTTTGACCACACCACATCGATCTGAAAATACTTTATGATGCCTTTTTAGAACCTGTCTCAGTTCTTCCTTCTGATTGGCGGAAATTTTATCGATTTCCAGCAATTTAGTTTCTATTTTGTCCAAAATAATTGCTTCTCCCTCTTCTGTGTTTAGATTATTTTTACTATGATTAACACTTTCGTCCCAATACCTCCTATTTTTCAGAACTCGTATAGGCAGCTCCCAAGTTTCATCATTAGTTACTACATGATTATCACTAAAAGGGACTGTAATTACTCCGGTTATCGGCAAGACCATTTTTAACTGGCTTCTTTCAAAGTCAACAACACTCTGATATTTTGACAAGAAATCTATGCCAATTAAAACCTCAATACTGAGATTGTTTACAATTAAACATGGATGATCAGTTAAATTACCATTAATGTTACAGGGCAGTAAAACTTCTTGCTTTACCGTTTTTGACACCTTGCCAGTAGCACCAATTATTCTTAGTCCTGATACCCTCATTACTGTAAGCTTGTCTTTACCAGGTAATGCATCAAAGAAGGTCTGAGATATTGCACTCACCTCACTTCCACTGTCTAAGAGACAACGTACATTGATACCCAACATATTCACTATTATTATAGGGTGGCTTATTCTAGGTTGTACATGTGGTTTCTCAAATTCATCTAATAGTTCCTTTTGGATTTGTCTCCAACTAAAGTGATTGACATCTGTCTTCATTACATTTAGTTCACAGGGTGTAGGGGTTTCCTGAATTACATTTTCAGCTGCCTTTTCCAGTCGGTCTATTAATTTCAAATCGAAACACCGCACGACTTCATTACATTTAGTTTGCTGAACATAACCCAAATTACTGTAGTCTGGGCGATTCTGCGCCTCCAGACCGGGCATAACATTAGTTACAGCTAAACCACTTTCACCATTATCGTCGGTTCCCTTCTCAAGTGACAACTGGTCACAGCTACTTGGTTCATCGACCCCCAACAGTCTACCCTCTACATTCTCATTTATCTCCTGTCCTAAATCTATTAGTACATTATCAACATCCTGAACAGGCACTTTAGATAAGAGCACATCATCTTCATCGTAAATATAAGCATGAATTTCTTCTGCTTCTTCACCTGACAATTCAATATTTTGTAGCTCTTCCCTATCGTTACACAGCTGCGCCTTCTCTTTCTCTTCCCACTTAGAAAGCGTCTCTAACACGGTATCTATCAAATACTGTGAGTGATCTAATATTTCTGTTGTATCCTTAGGTGCTCCCGACTCTTCATCCACATGTTCAGTTTGAGTATTCTGATCTGTCTTAGCAATTATTGTAATTACTGGCTTAGGAAAAGTAACCGCCTGGTGAGCGCCAGTGTCCTCATAGACGGGAACTAGTTTTCCTGCCTCGGCCTACTACTGTTTGCTTTATTTCCATTATAATTAACTGGCACAGCATTGCCTTCCGCACTGTTGTTTACCTGCATAATTCTATTTGGAACAAAATTATTATCTCTTGGATGCCACTGTTGGTTCTGATAATCATTTCTCCAATTCCTACCTCTCTTAGGATGGCGAACACCTACTGTTCTGATGTTTCCATTGCCATTTTGCTCGTTCCGAAAATTACTACTATTATTATTGGCATTTCTGTTATTATGTGCTTGCTCCTCATTGGCAGAAACACGTTCTACACGTTCCAAATACTCAATGGAACGATCAAGATTGTCTCTAGGGGCAGATATAATTCTAGTTTGCCAATACCATGGCAGTTTGGCTTCAAGACCTAGTATAATCATTTCAGGTTTCAGCTTTTCGTCCAAATGTGACAAACGTGAAATCCATGACCTAGCAAACTCTTTAATTGATTCCTTGCCTGCATTGAAGCGTTTTCCACTCCAAAATTCTCTCAACACTTCATTTTGCTTATTGCTAGACCAATACTCATTAATGAAAGCTGTTTTAAACTCCGCTAATGTTTTACACTTCAACATAACATCAGCTGACCAACGCATGGCGTCACCTGCTAAACGGCTTCTAATAAATGAGATTTTCTCTCGTTCAGACCAAGTTGGTGGAATCACATCTTCAAAATCGTTCCAGAAAACTAGCGGGTGGATATTTTTATCTGCATCGAACCGCAAGAACTGCCGACACCCGATAAAAGCGGCGTTTGCAGCTACAACTTGTTGTATATTACCGTTACCAGAAGTTACTGAAGCTACTTTACTCTCAATGTTAGTACTGATATTTTCTACTTTCATTTCAACATTATCTACTCTTTGTATAATATGAGTAGTATCAGTTTTGATTGCATCTACGTCTGCTTGACGTATGTTTACTTTTATATTAACATCTTTAAATGTATCTGAGCACAGTTCAGATTCCGCCTCGATCTTTTCTGTTAACTTGTGCTCCAGCTTCCATTTGGAAGTCTTTGCGAACCTCAGCAACTTCGGATTTTACTGTTTTATACATTTCAGAAAATTGTTGAGCAACCTTTTTCTTAATATCCTCATGATTGTAATCAATTTTATAATTCAAACTGTCTAGATCCTCTTTCAACTTATTGCAACCAGCCTTGAAGGTATCGTCCATTACCTCCAATCGTTTATTAAAATTAGTATGGCTGGCCATAATCTCATACTTTAATTCAGCATTATTGGATTCTAATTTATTGTCCATTGCCTCAAACCGTTTATTAAAATTTGTTTGGCTGGCCACCATTTCAGACTTTAATTCAGCTGTCATTTGAGCATTACTGGCAGCTATTGCTTGTAATATAACATTTAAATCAATAGCCCCAGCATCTTTGGGTTGCTCACTAGCTGGCGTTTTATCACACTCAGGTGACGAAAAACTAGCTCCAACACCAGAATCATCAAAACTAAATGAAACTTCTGATTGATTAGTCATATCTAACTTCTCCTTCTTAAACTCTACCATCTCTGATGACTGTTTCATTTTTAATTCATCAGAGAAACTATCATCCAATAAATTAACAATTTCTGCTTTCTGCTTTACTACAGGGGTCTCTATTATTGAATCATTGCCCCTTCACACACTACTGTCAGGATACAATACTTCATATTTCACCTTAACATTACTACTTTCATGCATGTTTACACTTGAACCGTTGTCTGGATTTACAGTTCCCTCAACATACATAGGTTCTGATTTAAGTTTAACTTCAGTTTCTTTTGGCGGTTCCATCGCCGACAGTCTTTTAGTGCAGGTTAGTAAAATTTTTAACAGCTTTTCACTTAACTTAGTTCCTTCTGCACGACGTATGGCTTTGCCGGCGCGGCGTACCAGAATTACTGATGCGACGTGGCACGTTGAACTGCAGACGGCATTTCGATGGCTGTAGTGTGTTTGTGTGGCCCGTAACTGCAGGCGCAGCTCCGGCTGCTGCGGCGGACGACTGCGGTGCGGCGAAGTGGCTTCTCGCGATGCCGGCAGCACCGCTAGATTCAGTGTCAGCTCTGTCAATCCAGATGCGTTGTTAATCCAATTGCGTCGTCCACATGCACACGTAACACTTTCACTTTCTATTACTCAGCTGCGTGTCGCATTCCACTCGCGAATCCGAATAGTTAAAAATTACTTTCACTTAGTATAATTTCCCGGCCGATGCACCATATGTGGGGCGGCGGTTAGAATTGTAAATATTGTTGCTGTATAAATGTTTCAATGTTGAATCAGTTCCTAGCTTTTAGAATGTTATTAATGCTGTCTTTCGCCGTTCTCAACACTGGCTCTCTATTTACTTTTTAGCAACCAGAAAGTGATTTAACAAAACGTGAAGCCTGTAATTAGAATTCTTAGTGCCCACTTCATCTGCGAATACAATTATAGCTGCAGCTTATAGCTCTGAGGAATTAGGAGATTGTCCGGGATTTATAATCAAAACGATATTCCAAAATAGTTGAGTATATTCTGAAAGTCACTGATAAAAAACACAAGTATCCCTACAACCTAACTACCAGAGCAGTTCAGAGTCTAATGCGCTGATGCAACTAAAAATGTCCGAATTAAATGTTGAAATGAATGCTCGCCATAATTTGATGATTAGTTTCATCAAACGCCACGTTAAATAATTGGTAGAATGTCTGTCCCGCGACGGCACGTGAAAATACGACAATACGCAAACTGAAGCTAGATAATGAAAATCATCCCAGAATTAACACTTCACTTGAAATGATTTCATGGTTACGCGTATCTCTAGTAACTTAATACGGCACCCGAGGCTGTTTGTAGCAGTGATACCGATGCGACGCGACTCCCGACACAGATGACGTGTTATTCAGCGTCTGGAGAGAACTGGGGCCTTCCTTCCTCGCGCAGCGTTCTTATATATAAAGCCGCGGTGCGGACGGCTAAGGGAACGCCTGATCAAATCGGTTCTCCCGACTAGCCGCTGGGCTAGTAACACACCACTTCAAGTTACATAATAAATCATAGCTTCTCTTGCTGATGGCCGATGAAGCTCTTAATTTAAATGTGCATTCAGCACGCAGGTAAGTATTGATAATAAAATTTTGACATGGCTAAGTTAAATATTTTGGGCGAGAAAATTAATTTAATTACACTGCACGCAGTAGATGAGCTCTGAACTGGCCCTTTTGAGATCCGCTATCGCTATAATTTTATAGGTATTCAAAAGAAACTTTTCACATCTTCATAGTCATAGCGGACTTCCAACCTATTTAAATCTAAACATCCTAGCCTTATTTATTAGCTTTCTTAATCTATTTTGCTTCCTTCAGTTTTGAGACGAAAACCACAAAATCATGAATTTCCACTAAAATCTTAATTTGTGAAATCCAAAGTACTGTTTTTATTAAATTATTATGAAAGATGAATTTGAATATAAATTTTGAAGTCTCTAGCTCTTTTCTGTTGCGCCAATGATTTTTACAGAAAAACGTCCAAATTTCAAAAATGGCTAAAGTTATCGAACTGATATTTAACACACATTAATTTAGTATTACTTCTGACATGCTAGAAAAGTTTTAGGTTATTTGCTTGATTTTTAAAGTATTGCGCAACATTTATGACGTCAGAGCTAGTTACAGCACACTGTCTGGCACAAAATGGAAAGGCTGATGTGAGTTTATTACGGCGTGAGTAGGCTGCTTCCCTACAAGTCCACATGGGTGCTACAAGGAATCCGTTAAGCTTTTGTTGCACGATGAATCGATCAAATCTATAGGCCGTAAATTCAACTTAACACCTGGCAATTACAATTACGAACAACTTCACTTGGAAAGAACTCGTAGAAAATGTTGCGGAGAAAACGAACCAAAGTCTGTGTGTTATTTACATAACAGTTACAAGATGCAAGAAATCTACTAAAGAGACTACCTACACTACACTTAGCTGTCGTCTCAGAGTACTGCTGTTATGGGATCCTTACCAGTTACGATTAACGGAGTGCATCGAAAAAGTTCAGTGAACTGCAGCACGTTTTGTGTTATCGAGAAATATGGGAGATATTATCACAGACACGATTCAGGAGTTGGGCCGGACGTCAGTAAAACGAAGGCGTTGTTTGTTGCGGTGGGATCGTTTCACGAAATTTCGGTCATCAACTTTCTCCTCTGAATGCGAAATATCTTGTTGGCGCCGACCTACATATGCCAGAGCTCACATTGTTCGATTTATCTGCGCGTTGTTTGAGAGTGGAATAACAGAGAATTATTGTGAAGGTCGGTTGATGAACCTTCTGCCAGGCGCTTAAGTGTGATTTTCAGAGTATCCATGTAGATTTAGATGTAGAAGGGCTGGAAGCACATCAGTCTTCTAACCCGCGATGTCGTAGCGGCCAGAAACGGCAGACCACGCCGATGGTTTGCATCAGGTTGGCAGCATCTTGGTGTTGCAGTCATCAAGCGAATAGCAAGTGGACTATCATCTATCAGCTTTCCGTGGCTTCACTCACACTGAACAGATCATCATTCTCTCTGGTTCTAGCGACACGGACAGGATTTGATAAAACAACAGTCGAGATAGCAATAACGTTTTTTTTATTATTACCGGTGAAAGGGTACAGTACCGCCCGACATTGAAAATAGGTACAAAATACTTCATTATTTTTGTCAGAACAACACATTTTTTTGTAAAATAACTCAATTTCAATTAATACAGCGAAGCCGGATACCAGTGTGGGAAAGAATGACAATTTATTTATTTAATTGATCACATGTGCACTCCCACAAAATAAATCCCTACATCCAGTTTGGTGAGATCTGTGAAATGACTGAATGTATGGTCGTCTGCTAACCGCAGATAGTGAATGTGAATATAGGATCATCTTTGAGTCGATCCTTTGGCCACCTTTGGTGGGACCAAAGAGATGAAATTTACCTGAGCTTTGAGCGCCTGAAATGTGGCTGACCAATAGGGTAGCAAGGTGCCTCCCCACTTCGACAGAGGTGTGAGAGAACCTAAAGAACGGCCATGTTTCAGCACTCTGCCGCTGGATCTTGTGCTGTTAAGATCTGTTTTAGTTGTGCTCCGTAATGACGAAAGAGTGGAGACATGGTATGCATGTGGAATATTTAAGAGTAGTTTTAAATAATAATTTCTCTATCTCAGGAACTTTTGTGGGGAGAATTAAATGTCAGGCAGGTAATATTAATGGGATTGTAGTAATCTTCGGAAGTGACCAACGGTCACAATGAAACTACGTGTAGCAATAAGTTGAAATACTTCTGTGTGCTTAAGTTAAGCTGAATTACTAGCGTGTGTACTATAAGCTGAATTATTTAAGAAATAGCGTGTGTACCATAAGCTGAAATATTTAAGAAATGGCGTGTGCAGGACTTGAAATTAGAGACGAGTACTTCCACGTGGTGAGTACTGTGTGAGTCTCAATCTGTGTATGAGGCAAAGGATAAAGAGAAGTACTCGTCCATGGTATCAGTTGAGGACTCGCGTGTGTGATGAATATGTTCTTAATGTTACATTGCGTGATATGATTCCGTGTGACGATAGATTTAAACTCTGAGAGAGAATGAAGGTGAGTCGGCCGTCTATCCAGCAACGCCTCTTGGCTTGCATTGCACAGGAAGACGTGCATATATCTCCAGAGTTCATAGTAGGAAAGTAGAATTACAAAGTGGGGCAGCGTCGTGTGAAACTGGGATAAATATTAATTGAAGTGGGAAAGCTGAAAGCGATAACGTTGTGACTATTCCCTGTGTAGTATTTCACATTGTAGTGTGGTGTATGTCATGTAATTTGGGTATGTGTGGTTTGCATGGGAGAGTAGCGAGGTAGTTTCAAAGGATTAATGGGTCATGCTTGTTCCTTCTGTACCGCTCGGTATGGAGGAAAGTTTCGTGATGATGATTGTGAGAGTCGAAGTGTGAGAAATAATAAAAGATCCACCATCCTATCCAGAAAGTGCACTGTAGCGTTATATAAATTACGAGACCATAATATAGAGATTCACCAATGTAAAGCCATGCCCACTGGGCGGAATTTCTCATGTGTTATTGTTGTAAGTTATAGAATTTGTGTGTTTAGGTTAGAGAATTTATCGGAATAAATAAGATAGTGAAAAGAAAAAGATTGGTGGACCTTTCCTTCGAATTGTATGTTGTCATAATATCCCGAATTTATAATGTGTGCGCCATTCATATTCAGTGCGGTGGCCACGTGTTGACAAAAGCCGTTAAATAAAAGACAAAAATTAAATGTGTTATTGCCAGTGCGTAGTGTACAGTCAAAGTTCTGTAAATTACTGATAGTCAGATACGTGTTTCCGTTGCGTATTATTCATACAGGAGGATAATTTGTAACTTAATTGTGAGTACGAGAGTTCATGTTACTCGATAAATAAGAATGAATCCACTCGCTTGGCAGACCACTCATCTTGCAGGCCTGACTGCTTGATGCCACAGTATGAGCAAGGCATGTGGGTGCCTCTCACCGGTTTCCGCTTATGTTAAAGCCATCCTGAGAAGTTTTAGGCTTCCTATGGCACAATGTACCGTCGTGGTATCAAGTGGAGAACCGAGGATCCGCCAGCGCTAGCCATAGGGGGCCTAAAACGTCTGAGAATGTCTTTAACGTAGGCCAAAACTGATAATAATAGCCGGCCGTAGTGGCCGTGCGGTTCTAGGCGCTACAGTCTTGAACCGAGCGACCGTTACGGTCGCAGGTTCGAATCCTGCCTCGGGCATGGATGTGTGTGATGTCCTTAGGTTAGTTAGGTTTAAGTGGTTCTAAGTTCTAGGGGACTGATGACCTCAGAAGTTAAGTCGCATAGTGCTCAGAGCCATTTGAACCATTTTTTTTCTTTTTGATAATAATAAACAAACGTTATTGCGATCTCGACTGTTGTTTTATCAAAGTTTGTACTAGATTGCTGCACTCCATAGACAATGTTGTCTAAATTTAACACAGAATTGCGGCATGACTGGATATGCTTTAGAGCTTCGAAAGCTTCGTTAGTTATAGAACAGTGTCCACGCCTATTACGCGGTGACTTTTGGTCCATGATAGGGAATGCCCTCGTTTATTGCTCTCATCAGCGCCCCTTGACTAGCTGTAGTGGTTCAATAATTATTCTGGATCGTCGAGCTGGGCTCTTTCTGCAACATCTGACTATTACAATGGCGCTATGGTGCTTGAAGTCACGGAGTGTTACTTCATACTGTCTTGTTATGTCTTACTGCGGTGTTTGCTCTTTCGCTTCTCCCACTCGGACGATGTGGGACAATGCATGCCTGGTGCCCTGTATTCTCCAATATGGACACAACTGGCACATCGGTCTCGAGCTGGAATAATCAGCTCTGATTTCGTGAGGGAGAACTTAAACAAAAATAGACACGCACACGTAAATTATTTCGTGGAGCAGCAGCATCTACGACTGGAAGACTTTTCTGGCGTAGCGGTAATAAATTAAAAAGCGAGATCAGGAACAACCTAGAAAGCTTGCAAGGTTGCTGCAGGGTAGGTTGTGCTGAGAAGTAATTGAAAAAAAATTCGATTCGTTGCGTCGTTTCCGAGTTAATTATCGTTGAAATTAGCCGGCCAGGCCGTTGTGCCGCGGAAGTTCGAACGGCACGCCAGTTGTTGTAATAGCATAGATGACTGCTCACGGGACTGCTCCGACTTTCGGTAGCGTTCGATCGTTACTAACGCTACATGTACAATTTTTGTTTCGCTGTCTTGTTCGGTTTTAGAAAACCAAACGAAGAACACTTTTGGCTACATCGCCTCTGGCGGGGGGCTCGAATTTGCGCTCGCTACAGCCTGATTGCTAACTTCAACGCTAAATAGCTCAGACACGGCGCAACACATCGAATGTTTTTCTTAACTGTTATAACTGAGCACAAACTGCCCCGCAACATCATTACAAGGTTTTTAAGGCTGTTTCTGTCGACCCTGTATAAAGCAACTTCCGCCGTGAATCAGGCTTTCTGTTAGCGAAAACCTTACCAACACCCCCTACAGTAGCTCCTGGGATTAGCGTTCACAAATACACAGAAAAACGAGGCATTGGATTTTACATCTACATCTGCGTCTATATAATTACTTCTTAATTCACAATTAAATACCTGGCAGACGACTCTTCGAACGACATTTAAGCTACTTCCGTTCCACTCTCGAACAGCGGTCTGGAAAAACTAACTGTGGTGTGCGTACTGTAAGGCCTTCAGTACACACACCATCAGGTTATTTGACTTGTCGCTCTAACGAAGTAGGCGGGTGTCAGCAATATGTCTCGTGGTCTTATCGTGGCGTGTTTATCTTCTGCCGTTAGGTCAGATGATAGAAATGCCACTAGCAGATTGACGGTGACCAACTTTCACAGAACTTGATTAATTTTCACACACATTTATTAAAATAATAACGAGCATAAAAATTACTTAACTTGGTTCAGGATCCTATTTACAATTGACAATCTGAAGTTCCTTTGGTATTGGTACGTTAATCTTACTCTCTCATATATCTCTGATACTTGACAAAGTGTCTATACATTTATCTTCATGGCTATGTACAGGAATATGGCAATCTTACTAGCCGCAGACGGAAACTTGACTATAGACTGGTACAGACTAATGCAGACTGGTACTCGTAGTGCGGAGACGGACGAGCGCTGCGCCTGCGCTGTTGTGCTTAGCGGGACGCGCTCTAGTGGGAAAGTTGTGTACGCGCTGACTACGCGGAACTATATACACAACACTAACATATTCGTGTGAGCTCTGATTTCTCTTATTTTATTGTAATGACCATTTCTTCCTGTGTAGGTACGCGCCAACAAATTTTTGCGCACTCTGACGAGAAAGTTGATTGGAATTTCATCAGAAAGTCGTTCTGCAGCGAGAAACGTCTTTGTTTTAATGTATCATATATACGGCAGTGTCTTCCTTATTTAGCGGTAATATAAGACGAGCTACCCTTCTTTAAACTTCTTCGGTGTTCTCGATAAATCCTTTCTGATGAGGATTCCACATCACACAACAATACTCCAGAAGAGGGTAGACAAGTTTAGTATAAGCAGTCTCCATAGAGTCTCCTTAAACGGACTGACTATTTGTAGAAGATATATATATAGTTTCTAGGCAAGCTTCACTGCTCTCTGGAATTGTAGTGACTATTTAATTGACTGTTTTCAGTTTTTCCCACCAGATACCGGGTCCTCTGTAGCTGACCAGCTCATAGCTCCCAACATTGCCCCAAGATGCCACTCCAAATGCTAATTAACATAGAACAGATTACAATACATATATTGCACACTCATCATTATTACAGCTATAAATTATATACTGAAACCTTCATCTAGTATCAGTCTATCTATTAATAACATCTCTACCAAAATCTCTACAGTTGTTCCTGAGGTTAGCCTTCACGCACAGAGAGAAAATACGGTTGGTTATTTTAATTTATAATATGTGTAGACGTTAACATTTTTAATGCAGTGTATTTCCATTGCTGTGCTATAGTTGATATTTATCGTATAACATATTTTAGAAAACTATCCTTTCAGCTAAGCTCATGTTCCGAGGCTTTTGATCTCTCTATAGAATTACAGCATCACTAACAAACCACAAATTTTTCATTTTCTCTTCCTAAATTTTAATTCTCTTTCCAACCTTCTGCTTGGTTTCCTTTACTGCTTGCTCAATGTACAGACTGAATAACATCGGGGATGGGCTACAATCCTGCCACTGCTTTTCTTCAACATCTCTTAACTAGAGTATCATTTCTACACAAGTAGTAGATATCGTTTTGCCCCTGTATTTTATCCATGTTAACTTCAGAATTTCAAATATACTATTCCAGACAACATTGTCAAAATTTTCCCTTAATGTGTAAATCCTGTAAACAAAAGTCTACCTTTCTTTACTCTCTCTCCAAAGATAAGTCCTTGGGTCATTGTTACATCACCTGTCCCAACATTTTTCCAAAACTTAAATGGCTTATGGAATGTGTAATGTCATTGCTTGTGATTAAAGAAACAGATTGAACGATATTATTTTATGATGGCCAATATAACTGCCACGCTGCAACGCACTCTTGATTACACAGAAAATATAGATCCGCAATAATCACCTGCTAATCACAACAAGTACACCCCTAATTATTTAAAGAACTGAACTCTCGTTGGTATAAAACAGCTTCAGACGTCCCCTGACTGCTTTACAAATGAGCTAGTGTGTTTAATATTCGACTTCGACATTGAAAGAAAAAAAAAGAAAAAAAAGCTTAGAAGAAGTTTTAAAAGTTGGAATATAGTTTGTTGGAAGTCGCTAAGTGCTCTCATTCGCAAATACTGAGTGAGTAAGGCCTGGGTATTTACTCGTCGTTAGTTACATTGCCTCGATACAAACACAACGATTATAACCGTAATAGTTGCCTTACGTATTGTCTTAAACTTTAATGTAAGATTACACCTTTTGATGTGTAGGTTATGACAACACTTTAAGTTCTTAAATTCAGTCAATAATGAGGCGAATTATAGGAAATCAAATTTCAGTTCCCACCGGAAGCCATTAGATGGGCAGTCTACAAATCTGACTGGGTATCATGTCCCACAGACGGGAATAGTCCTTTACAAATATAGATTCACAGTAAGAGACCGTTTCAAGTCGTCACAGATTTTGTACAACACACCATGAAAATGATCCCGATAGTCCAGAGTCAAGTAAATCCGTATATATTATAAAAATGGATGCATATATGTATGTATATATGTATGAGTGAATGAATGACTGAGTGAATGAATGAATGAATGCCGTGCGGGATTAGCCGAGCGGTCTAGGGCGCTGCAGTCACAGACTGTGCGGCTGGTCCCGGCGGATGTTCGAGTCCTCCCTGGGGCATGGGTGTGTGTGTTTGTCCTTAGGATAATTTAGGATAACTAGTGTGTAAGCTTAGGGACTGATGACCTTAGCAGTTAAGTCCCATAAGATTTTAAACAAAACAAGAAAATGAATGAATGAATGTTCCACATCCCCTCCTAAACCCTGGACCCATTTCAACCAAACTTTGTGCACATATCACTTACTGTCTGGAGAATCGATCTGAAGATAAGAATAACCTATTCGTTGAAGGAATGGCGTAAAAAAGGTAGGCCACTACTCGTGAATACCTAAACATTAGTCATCCAATATTTGAAAATGAGAGCAGGCAGTGACTTACAACAAACCTTACACGTAATTTCAAAGCACAACCAAATTTTTCTCGCTGACAACCCCCACAAAGTCCATACTTTAAGACTGCAGCATGAAGGACGACGTTCTAATTTATTCCTTTTTTTACTATTAACTGTATTCACGACACATTTTGCACAATGCTTCGGTGCTACTAACTCCGTTCACAATACATTTCGCAGGTCGTAGCCACATATACCAATGGATGTCCCTGCAGAATTATATCATTGTACAGCGCATAGCCCAGGAGACACATCGCGAACATTGAAGTGCGTGCAAACGAGACTGCAGAGCGAAATTGTCTACAGGTAAAGCTGAAATATGTGTACAAATATGTGCCAAAATGTTAAATATTTTTTAAATATATCTGAAATTTGTGTACGTCGCCAAAGTCACTGGTGAAAAGTTCATCTAAACACGATGAAACAATTTCAAGAAAATATGGCACATGTATTAGTTATTAGCTGGAAAGTAACACTGTGGCATTGGCAACTACCAGACTCCTGCTAGTGTGTGATAACATCCAGAGAGAAAGGTAAGGAGCAGATTGACAGATAGCGAGGGGGAAGGACGAGATGGTCAGAGACTAGGGAGGAGGAGAAGACGGGAAAATACAGGGGAGGGAATGGACAGAGAAGGAGGGAGCAGAGGATGGGAAGAGAAGAGGGAAGAGGAGGAGTTGGACAGAGAGAAAGGACGAGGAGGTGATGCACAGAGAGAGGGAAGGATGAAACGGTTGAGGAGGGAAAGAGGAGATGAATTATAACGAGTGGAGCAGACGGGCAGAGGTGGAGGAGCAGATTGACAGAGAGTGGGAAAGAGGAGATCGACAGAGAGGCGGAGGAGATGGACAGAGAGTGGGGAAAGTGGAGGGCGCAGACATAGACAGGGGGTGAAGAAGATGGCCAGAGAGGGAGTGATGGAGGATATGGAACGAGACAGCATTAAGGAGGAGATGAAAAAATATAAGATTGGAATTAATGAATTCCTGGGCGACATCAGATACCCAGCTAGCCCGTCAGCGATCCACAGAACGGAAATCCAAACGTAGTCCATCTGAAATTCCGTAAACCCCCAGGTTACATAGTTGCAGCGTAAGCGAGGTGGATACTTGAGCACAGTACGATTCAAAGTGTCTTGCTGTCACCTGGCGACCAGGTTTTGCCGCTGGCTTGAAGTTAGGGCCCAGGCTCACTTGGCAGTCGCCAGGCGTCTCTTAGCCACTGTCGGCAGGGCATAAGCGGCAGGGTATGGAGCTCACTGTCGGATGACAAAGATGTTAGTAGGGACGATGTTACAGTATGTACTACAAGAGATGCAAGGAGTACGTCTGTCGCTCGCAGCAGGTGTCATGCAAGTGTGACACGCGAAGAAGTCCGCCCTTCCGCCCCCGCCACCCAGCAGCGAAGGTAGAAGCGGAGCGGCGCGCCGCGGCAATTTCGCCACCGGACGCCGTGACAAATGAGCCGCCTAATGGACGCTTGATTAGTCGCTGATTGAGCGGCGGCGGTGGGGGCGGAGCCGGACAGGGGCGGTCAGGCGGGCAGGA
Organism: Schistocerca nitens; assembly: GCF_023898315.1. NCBI lineage: Eukaryota > Metazoa > Arthropoda > Insecta > Orthoptera > Acrididae > Schistocerca > Schistocerca nitens. The sequence goes on from NC_064617.1 coordinate 846,679,589, forward strand.
CGCGGTCAGCGGCGGGGGTAAACACCTTGCTGCCCCCACCCGCCCTGTCACTCGCCAGCAACTCTGTACTCCTGGAGGCCACTTGCTGGTTGAGGGTGGTGTCTGAAGAGGCAACTACACTACTGGCCATTAAAATTGCTACACCAAGAAGAAATGCAGTTAATAAACGGGTATTCATTGGACAAATATATTACACTCGAACTGAAATGTGATTACATTTTCACGCAATTTGGGTGCATAGATCCTGAGAAATCAGTACCCAGATCAACCACCTCTGGCCGTAATAACGACCTTGATACGCCGGGGCATTGAGTCAAACAGAGCTTGCACGGCGTGTACAGGTACAGCTGCCCATGCAGCTTCAACACGATACCACAGTTCATCAAGAGTAGTGACTGGAGTATTGTGACGAGCCAGTTGCTCGGCCACCATTGACCAGATGTTTCCAATTGGTAAGAGATCTGGAGAATGTGCTGGCCAGAGCAGAAGTCGAACATTTTCTGTATCCAGAAAGGCCCGTACAGGACCTGCAACATGCGGTCGTGCATTATCCTGCTGAAATGTACGGTTTCGTAGGGATCGAATGAAGGGTAGAGCCACGGGTCGTAACACATCTGAGATGTAACGTCCACTGTTCAAAGTGCTGTCAATGCGAACAGGAGGTGACCGAGACGTGTAACCAATGGCACCCCATGCCATCACGCCGGGTGATACGCCAGTATGGCGATGACGAATACACGCTTCCAATGTACGTTCACCGCGATGTCGCCAAACAGGGATGACACTGTCATGATGCTGTAAACAGAACCCAGATTCATCGGAAAAAATGACGTTTTGCCATTCGTGCACCCAGGTTCGTCGTTGAGTACAGCAAAGCAGGCGCTTCTGTCTGTGGTGCATCGTCAACGGTAACCGCAGCCACCGTCTCCGAGCTGATAGTCCATGCTGCTGCGAACGTTGTCGAACTGTTCGTGAAGATGGTTGTTGTCTTGCAAACGTCCCCATCTGTTGACTCAGGGATCGAGACGTGGCTGCACGATCCGTTACAGCCATGCGGATAAGATGCCTGTCATCTTCACTGCTAGTGATACGAGGCCGTTGGGATCCAGCACGGCGTTCCGTATTACCCTCCTGAACCCACCCATTCCATATTCTGCTAACAATCATTGGATCTCAACCAAGGCGAGCAGCAATGTCACGATACGATAAACCGCAATCACGTTAGGCTACAATCCGACCTTTATCAAAGTCGGAAACGTGATGGTACGCACTTCTCCTCCTTATACGAGGCTTCACAACAACGTTTGGCCAGGCAACGCCGGTCAACTGCTGTTTGTGTATGAGAAATCGGTTGGAAACTTCCCTCATGTCAGCACGTTGTAGGTGTTGCCACCGGCGTCAACCTTGTGTGAATGCTCTGAAAAACAAATCATTTGCATATCACAGCATCGTCTTCCTGTCGGTTAAATTTCGCGTCTGTAGCACGTCATCTTCGTGGTGTAGCAATTTTAATGGCCAGTAATGTACTTAGAAAAAGACTGATGATGCTACATTAAACTTTCTGAAGATTTTAACACTGCAAGAGAATGATGACAGTGAATCGAAATATAGATAATGTATAGAGCAGTATACGAGATATAAAATAAGATACGACACTAAGCCGAAAAATAATCTGAAGTGACAGCTCCACTGTCTGAGCCGAGCGGGGAAGCCGCGCTGTCTGTTGCATCCTGCACTGTCGGAGTTTGGAGTCCTTCCTCGCGCATGAGTGTGAGTGTTGTCCTTAGCGTACGTTAGTTTAAGTTAGATTAAGTAGTGTGTAAGCTTAGGGACCGATGACCTCAGCAGTTTGGTCCCATAGGATCTTACCACAAATTTCCAAAAATTTCCACATCTGATCAAAAATATTCGGACATTTAATGGCTGAAGTGGCTCTAAGCACTATGGGACTTAACATCTGAGGTCATCAGTCCCCTAGACTTAGAACTACCTAAACCTAACTAACCTAAGAACAGCACACATATCCATGCCCGAGGCAGGATTCTAACCTGCGACCGTAGCGGCCGCGTGGTTCCAGACTGAAGAGCCTAGAAGTGCTTGACCACAGCGGCCGGCGGACACTAATTAATCGATACCACTATACGATGCGTCCGCGCTTCATCATTATGACGGCCTTAACTCCGGTGGAGACACTTTCAATAGAGTGGCTGAATGTCTGTGAAGGAATGACAGCCAATTACTTCTCAGGAGTCGGAACCAGTCGGATGCTGGTGTCTGGATTGAAGTCGATCTCCTATGTCATCGCAAAGATGTTTCACTGAGTTCAGATTAGGAATTTAGGCAAACCAGTCCTTTCCAAGAATGTCATTCTCCACAGATGATAGACTCACATATGCTGCTTCATGACCTTGTGCATTGTCATGCTGATACAAGCAATCATATTCTCCAAACTGTACACAGTACACAAAGCTGCAAACTGTGTTCTTATCCTTCCGCATTTAGAGTTTTCGTAAGCACAATAACAGTACCACGCCACAGCCAGGAAAAACACCTACACACTGTTTGGCAAAACAACTGCTGTATGGTTTGAGGGATACAGAGGGGAGCGACTGTGCCCGGACTTACCCAGGTTCACTGCTAGTAGCGCCACTTCACCATAACGCATCTGTGCATAGCACACGAGTATTGCACCGTAATTAAGAATGCAATTAAAAGTTAAAGTTGCTTTTTCAAACTTTGTCAACCTATGCTTTAGTGTAATAATATTTAAACCTTCAAGTCTCAGATTGGTTAGGTCCATATTTTACATAAATACATCGTTTTAAGAAACAAATAAGTGACACTAAATAATAAAGCTAGGAAGCCAGAAATTGGTCACACCGTGCAGATGTATGTCAAAATTAGTTGGCACAAGTCTCAAAAATTAAAGTTGCATTCTCAAACTCTGTCAACATATGCTTTAGTGAAATAATGTTTGAACTGTCAAGTAGCAGATTCATTAGGTCAATATTTTACCTAAATACATGGTTTAAAGAAGAAATAAGTGGCGGAAAATAATAATCCTAGGAAGCCAGAAATTGTTCATACTGTGCAGAGGTATGTTAAAATTAACTGGTACAAGTCTCAAAAGTTAAATTTGCTTTTTCAAACTTTGTCAACCTATGCTTTAGTGTAATAATGTTTAAAGGGTCAAGTAGCAGATTGCTTAGGTCAATATTTTACCAAAATACATGTTTTTTTTTTTTTTAAATAAGTGGCGCTAAATAACAAAGCTAGGAAGCTAGAAACTGGTCATACTGTGCACACGTATGTCAAAATTAACTGGGACAAGTCTTAACGTAGTTAAAGCAATGTTTAGCTCAGAATCCACGTTCTTAAGAAAAATTGAACGGGCTAAGTATTAGATTTAGAAATGTGAAAATTTGTATGACGCTTCAGCTCAACCTAAAAATAATAACTACATGACGCCATTAATCCACCTCCAATAGTTTTCGAGTAATTTACTGAAAACTAAATCCGGAACAAAAACGTCCTTATTTGTAGTAGATTAAGCATCTGTCGTTATATTAACGCTAGAAAGCTTTGGTTACAGCACATGATGAAACCTATTAAATAATACAGCTATAACAAGTTTTAGGAGGACGATGGTTCAATCCCGCGCCCGGCCATCCTGATTTCGGTTTTCCGTGATTTCCCTAAATCGCTCCAGGCAAATGCCGGGATGGTTCCATCGAAAGAGCACGGCCGAATTCCTTCCCCGTCCTTCCCTAATCCGATGAGACCGATGACCTCGCTGTTTGGTCTCTTCCCCCAAACAACCCAACCCAACCAAAGTTTTAGGGCTTTGATGTTAATAACAACCAATACAAGGTCTCTTAAAGTGGTAGTTCAGAGGTCATATTCTACTGTCAGTTCCGTTCTAAACATTCTAGAAGGCAAAGTTTTAATGCAGGGGAGCTAAGACTCTCAGTGACTTTAACCAACTTACCTACATTCATACAAAAATTACAAAGATTCTACACTGATTCATAACATTGTTATTAAATATAGTGTGTCCGAGAAAGCGACCGTTGAGAGACTGCTACCGTGAGCATAGGGCACGTGACAGCAGGTGTACCCTTGGCCGTCCGCTGCGCCACATATATAAATACAGCCTGAGAGGCAAGACTAGGGCCGGCCACAGAGGCTGAGTAGTTCTAGGCGCTTCAGTCTGGAACAGCGCGACCGTTACGGTCGCAGGTTCGAATCCTGCCTCGGGCATGGATGTGTGTGATGTCCTTAGGTTAGTTAGGTTTAAGTAGTTCTAAGTTCTAGGGGACTGATGACCTCAGATGTTAAGTCCCATAGTGCTCACAGCCATTTGAGCAAGATTAGGCTTCACTTTGGACCCAGCTGCCGTAAGATCAGCGTCAGTCAAACGCTGGACTGCGCTGCCTCGGATGACGTCACAGACAGGCTGTTACAAAACGCGTATTTTCAGTAATAATAGAAAGTGAACTCGCGAGGACTGTACACCGTCCAGAATCGCTTAGATTTCGCTAAAGTAACTGTTAGTGTGCCGCTTGTGATATTAACAAATCCGCGTGGCAAGTGGTGACAATTATTTTCCACTTTTGTGGTGCAAATGGCTCTGAGCACTATGGGACTCAACATCTGTGGTCATAAGTCCCCTAGAACTTAGAACTACTTAAACCTAACTAACCTAAGGACATCACACACATCCATGCCCGAGGCAGGATTCGAACCTGCGACCGTAGCAGTCGCACGGTTCCTGACTGATCGCCTAGAATCGCTAGACCACCGCGGCCGGCTCCACTTTTGTGGCGAGCATTTATTTTGATTGTCAGTAGTCAGGGCGAAAGACAATTTAGTAGGAACTTACCGTAGAGGTCGACTCTGAACTGCTCATAGAGCTGTTAGGGATAGAGAGATTTACTGTGAGTATGATCATAATGAATATTCCAATGCTGTGCGTGTGAACCTTTACCTAATATGTATCAGTTAGAACTGAAAAGCTTCATTAATATAGTCCTGATCCCACTGAGCAAATAGAGAATTGAAACATTTCGGCCGGCCGAAGTGGCCGTGCGGTTAAAGGCGCTGCAGTCTGGAACCGCAAGACCGCTACGGTCGCAGGTTCGAATCCTGCCTCGGGCATGGATGTTTGTGATGTCCTTAGGTTAGTTAGGTTTAACTCGTTCTAAGTTCTAGGGGACTAATGACCTCAGCAGTTGAGTCCCATAGTGCTCAGAGCCATTTGAACCATTTGAAACATTTCGTTCAGCGGGCAGGACAAGAATGTGGACTTGCAGACTGGGAACAATGGCCAGTTTGTTCTCCATCGCTTCCTGGCTCACCACAGAAATAGTAACCAGGCTCTCGTAAAAGACGGCGAACAATATATTCAACAATATTCCAATATTCTAATCTTTCCAATTTATTATTATTATTGTTACTATTACCAACCCTCCGCTCCCCAACCGTAGTTCACTGCTGACACCACACATTATGTCAGGTAGCGTCTTCCAGGCATTCTCCTAACCCAAACCCTTCGATCGGGTAGCCACAGGGTAAAGTGTGATTCATCAGTCCAAATCAGTCGTTTAAAATCATTCACTGTCCACAGGCGTCGCTGTTTACATCACCTCAACCGTTGCTTAACATTTTGCCTCCACATATGTGTTTCTTATGAGGAGCCGGTCCACCACGGTACCTCTTTCCTTTTAACTTCCTATGCACAGTCACTGTGCTAACTGCACTGGTATAAGTACTTTGCACCTCACGAGTGGTTCATTCCGCTGACTTCATGCTGTTTATTTAGAACCAACCACGTTAATGCTAGACGGTCCCTGTCCATCAGAACATAAGGTCTGTTTGGTTCTAGTTTAACTGCGGTTGTTTGTTCGCATATCCATGTGACAATTGTATCATCAACAATCGACTTGGTCATATACAGAAGGGTTGAAACATCCCTAGTGAGTTTGTTACTCAGGTACTATCCAGCAATTGTGACTGGTGTAAAGAATGGCAGCAAACTCTAAATATAGATAAATGTAAATTAATGCAGATGAATAGGAAAAAGAATCCTGTAATGTTTGAATACTCCATTAGTAGTGTAGCACTTGACACAGTCACATCGATTAAATATTTGGGCGTAACATTGCAGAGCGATATGAAGTGGGACAAGCATGTAATGGCAGTTGTGGGGAAGGCGGATAGTCGTCTTCGGCTCATTGGTAGAATTTTGGGAAGATGTGGTTCATCTGTAAAGGAGACCGCCTATAAAACACTAATTCGATCTATTCTTGAGTACTGCTCGAGCGTTTGGGATCCCTATCAGGTCGGATTGAGGGAGGACATAGAAGCAATTCAGAGGCGGGCTGCTAGATTTGTTACTGGTAGCTTTGATCATCACGCGAGTGTTACGGAAATGCTTCAGGAAAACGGGTGGAAGTCTCTAGAGGAAAGGAGGAATTCTTTTCGTGAATCGCTACTTAGGAAATTTAGAGAACCAGCATTTGAGGCTGACTGCAGTAACAATTTTGCTACCGCCAACTTACAATTCGCGCAAAGACCACAAAGATAAGAGAGATTAGGGCTCGTACCGAGGCATATAGGTAGTCATTTTTCCCTCGATCTGTTTGGGAGTGGAACAGGGAGTGAAGATGGTAGTTGTGGTACGAGGTACCCTCCGCCACGCACCGTATTGTGGATTGCGGAGTATGTATGTAGATGTAGATGTAGAACAATTAGTGAATATTTCACGACACTGGGCATTTCTGACCACCCCTTTCTGCTGTTACTGCTTTCTTACTGCCAATACAACATTCCACAACTGATTTTAAAGTGCTGAGTCTGCCTATCATCACACCTAGTGGTTAATTACACATTAAGTAGTGCTGCCTGGATAGTTTTGATTAGACAGTGCTCTAAGTCAAGCCGTTACACATCGCTTAACACCAACTGTGATAAGTTGGGGCAAACTTTCGAATTCTTTTCTGCCTTTACAGAGGAAATATATGGAATGTCATCATTTCCACCAGGCACCTTTTGAGCCTACAAGTTTCACTTGTAATTGTATTGTCGTATGGCTGATCTATCGATAGCCGCCTCTCTGTAGGGGTTGAGTACGTTATGAGTCGTAGCTTCGTTACCGTGGGACGCAGGCATCGTGCAGTCTTGACGCTGTGGCTGCACCATGCATTTCTCAATTTATTATGATGTAGTTGAAAATATTTGTCACGCAAGTTGTACATTCCACAGCAGTGTTCATTTCAATGTTAATGTTTATCTAGGATGTGACGATTTTCGATCTCGTGTTTTGTGTCGGGTAGCCAGTAATCAACAGCGTCAGGATGGTTACGGGAAGATAACATGGCTGGCTTGACTACAGGTATCACAAGTTCCAAGTGAGTGAAACTTGTCTCGTGGAACTGTGTGAATATCACGAGCGTAGGTATATTCTCGTATCAGGTATCGCACATCGCTGTGTCATTTCATTTGTATAGGTACCTGCTCCTGATTCTCAGGCTGGACCTCCTAAGTTCGTTGATGAGCTGCTATTCCAGAACATGCAGAGCCTCGTCAATTCTGTTCGTGTGTAACGGGAAAATTAAAGTAGACTGGAGGGGCAGTGAGATATGGGATCGAGGAGTAAGGCGCGCCAGGGTAATTCCTGCAGGTGTGGGAACCGCTGTGACAAGATGGCTCAGTGGCTAACGCACCTGCATAGTAAGCAGGAGACCCGGATTCGATTTCCAGCTTTCGCACGAATTTTCACTCGATGCTTCCGTCTAGCTACACAAATAAAATCTGTATCAGACCAGTAACGTCTCTCAAATTGCGTCGTTTCATAGTATAAGAGAAATTTGAGTTCGTGCAGAGGAATATAGACCGTTCTTTCCCCCTCGCTCCATTTCGAGTGGGCCAGGAAATGGAACGAATAGTAGTGGTATACTGTGCCCTCCGCCATGCACCCAATAGTGTCTGGCAGATGCGGATGTAAAATACAACGCCAAATTTTCCGATACGGCTAAATAATTCGTTATGATGTTTTCCACACACAAAATAGTTTCCGAGCACTCTCAATTGGCAGTGAAGAGATGACTTTCATTCTGAAAACCAGGTTTTGGAAAAGCGTAGGCCGAGGGCGGGGCTTTGGCGGAGCTCAACAAGTCTCCCGTTGTCCTCGTAATATTGTGGGTGCGGGAAGGAGCTCTGAGAGACTTGTGAAGTATGGTGACTACTTCAGGAAAGTTAAAGTCCAGAGTGGTCTTCTGGGAACAGCTTTAATCGGTCGTGAGATGTAGTTTCGCAGTGGCAGCGAGAGCAAGAGGCACTGTAGCGATCAACGAGTGTAGTTGAGGTTTATATTTTATTTTTAGGGACGCCTGTTGGTGAATATACAAATGGACACTCAACACCTTCTCTGGTACCGTAAGTTGAGCTGACTCTTTGAGAAAAAGAGTACACGAAATGAAATGTTGCGTACTGAATATTACATATTCCAATACATAGTATAGCAGAAAGTGTTGTAAACTTACGAGCCTGTAATATAAACACACAGCCAACGTTACGAAGCGGTATGAAATGCTTCTTGAACGTTAAGTCAATAGTATGAAACGGAGGAGTTAAATTTGTTAAGGTCTCTCATATATGTCAAGGAGACAATTCTACAATACTGTATCAGTTCTTTGGTGTACTTATCCCATGTCATCCTAGCGTAAGTATTCGAAGGAAATCAGACTCTATTTGCTACAGCACTACGAGGTAGATGTAATACATACGAATGTGTAACAGAGATTTACAGGGTCAAATTGAAACCTGACAAACAGAAAATAGTGAACGGGACACCGACCATCCAGGCAAGGTTATGGGCGTGTTGGTTTGCCTGTTCGGGTATCGGATACGTACGTGAAATGCCGTACCCAGCAGAAGTCAAGGTTAAGCATCCTCCCTCCTCCATCCCAGAATAAGAATTCTTCGCAAATCAAACTCGTATAGCCTTATAGACTTATCAGTTCAGTTTCTGCATGAAGACAGCGGGAATGTGTAATTAATATCGACTAGTAGCAAGTGTCTACAGAAACATCTGCCGCAATGTTTCGAAACAACGTCTTCATTGACAGCGAAAACTGCTGTCAATGGTTTTCCCTCATTCTTTTCCATATTCAAGTTGTTATTTGATTTCAAAAACAGATTCGTAATTTACTACTCGGTTGTTGCTGTTGTGGTCTTCAGTCCTGAGTCTGGTTTGATGCAGCTCTCTATGCTACTCTATCCTGTGCAAGCTTCTTCATCTCCCAGTACTTACTGCAACCTACATCCTTCTGAATCAGCTTAGTGTATTCATACTACTCGGTAGTGTTACAAAAAACAGGCTTGATATATTTTGGCGTTTACGATTTGCCCATCTGACAGTCTTGAATATGAACTTTAGTAATTGCTACAATATTTGCACTTTATGTTGGGAAGTGTTACTCAGGAATTCTGTTTTTAACCTTATAGCTCCATGGCGTATTACGTAACATCATCTACAATGAGTGATGGCCTGGTGAGCCATAGTCGAGAGTGCCCTCTACATACACACATATGTACATCTACATCTGCATCCACACTCCGCAAACCACCTGACGGTGTGTGGCGGAGGTTCTCCCTTCTACTCCAGTCTCGTATTGTTCGTGGAAAGAAAGATTGTCGGTTTGCCTCTGTGTGGGCTCTAATCTCTCCGCTTTTATTATCATGGTCTCTTCGCAAGATATGCGTAGGAGGGAGCAATATACTGCTTGACTCCTCGGTAATGTTCTCGAAACTTCAACAAAAGTCCGTACCGAACTACTGAGAGTCTCTCTTGCAGAGCCTTCCACTAGAGTTTATCTATCATCTCCGTAACGCTTTCGCGATTGCTAAATGATCCTGTAACGAAGCGCCCTGCTCTCCATTGGATCTTCTCTATCTCTTCTATCAACCCTATCTGGTACTTGTTTACTACGATATTGCACTCCGTGTGCTGTTCGGAAACGCGATGCAAGTTCCTTTGGACGCGCAGGCACTGCAGCCTCCACAGCCGTTATGAAATACATGAAATGTATTTACAACTGCGTATATGGACAACCATCAGCTGTATAGTCGAATGATGACAGTGAAAAGTTGTACCAGAAGGGGTATCGAAACATGATTTCCCGCTTATCGTGAGAGGGCCACGTCCGGCAAAAAATATTAAAAAAAGTACTCTTGGGAAGCGCAATGGTAAGGCAACCTCTCGCAAGAAGCAACTAGTCCGGGTTCGAGTTCCGATCCGGCACAAATTTTCATTGTCGTCATTCCATTCTACAGCTGGTTGTTTTCCACATTCGCAACTGGGAATACATTTCATGTATGTGTGTGTGCATATTCGTTTAGTTGCCAGCTACAAGACCGGGAACGAAATGGTACCAATATTGTACACTGAAGCGCCACAGAAACTGGTATAAGCCTGCGTATTCAAATACAGAGATATGTAAACAGGCAGAATACGTCGCCCCGGGCGGCAATGCCTATGTAAGGCAACAAGTGTCTGGGGCAGTTGTTAGGTCTGTTAAGTTGGCAGGTTATTAAGATTTAAGTGTGTTTGAACTTGGTGTTATAGTCACCACACGAGCGATGAGACCCAGCATCTCCGAGGTAACGATGGAGTGGGGATTTCTGCGTACGACCATTTCAAGAGTGTACCGTGAATATCAGGAATCCGGTACAACATCAAATCTCTAACATCGCTGGGGCCGGAAAAAGACCCTGCAAGGACGGGACCAACGACGATTGAAGAGAGTCGTTCAAGGTGACAGAAGTGCAACCGTTCCGTAAACTGGTGATTATTTTAATGCGGGCCATCAACAACTGTCAGCGGGCGAACGATTCAACAAAACATCATCGATATCGGCTTTCGGAGCCGAGGGCCCACTCGCGTAGCCTTGATGACTGTACGACACAAAGCTTTACTCCTCGCCTCGGCCCATCAACCCCTAAATGGGACTACTGATGACTGGAAACATGATGCCTGGTCGCACCAGTCTCTCCAGTCCACCTACCAAGAATCAAAACAAATGTTTGAGGCAAAATGTACGTAGTTTTTTTTATGAAGAATCTGATTCTGCAATAAAAAATGGGGGTTCCCATTTGAAATTTTAAAGTTTCCTCCCCCCCCCCCACCTCCCACCCCTAGGGGGCTGGGGTGGCGGGCTAATTTCAGCACCAGCAGATGTTCCCCACGAAAATAATCAACTTTGGATTCTGCATGTTTTTCCGTGTGAAGCTTATTTTTCGAATTATTCTGGTTTGTCGACTTAAAATTTACACCCTGTAAAATAGTTTAAAAGTTATTATTTTAAAAATTGTAGATTTATGAAAGTTTAAAAGCTAATATTTCGGTAATTCTTTGGCTGATTAACATAAACAAAGTGCCTACAGATGCGACTAGTTAAGCGGCATCGAGCAGTCATAGCCGATTTAGAAGAATCTGTACCATTTTATAATGAGAGGTCCGAACATGGGATTCAACTGAGAGAAACTGTGTTTTTGGTAATTAATAAATTTAAAGAGACGAAACTAGCCTCATTATTCTAAAATTTAATGAGGTAGACGGGTAATTTGTATATATTTTTATTTGTTTATTTATGCTTAGTATCAAAAATGTGGGAAAAGCAAAATCACCCCACAAGAACAGTATTTGTGAAAAAACGGTGTCAGATACAAAACATTGGACTTTAAATTTTTATTACCCGGAAAACTTACATATTTTTCTATAAATCATATGTGTTTTGTGTTTAGTTTTTCAAAATCCGTATTTTATTGTCAAACATTGTTATTGCCTGGAAAATTTCCATATTTTTCAATAAATCATATATGTTTTTGTGTTTAGTTTTAGAATATTCGTAATTTTTGTCAAACATTGTTTTCAGTTAGGCAGGCGTTTCGAGGGTGTATAGGGCGGCCATCTTTCACGGAGTGGAGTTGGAGCGACGCTAAGAGCAGGACGTGCCGCCCATCTGGGGGTAATATTGGGCTGGTAGCCACGATCGGGGACAAGTATGTAAGAGGCGACGTTCGAAAACGATCAAGTTGAGGCCAATATAGTGGTTTAGGACTGCAGACAACAGTGTATTTTGCGAACTGTGAACAGACTGTCGAGTGCCGTGATCTCGACATATGAATTTTACAGTGAAGTATTGTAGCACCACTTATTAACGGCCGCCATTACGTAAGAGCCGCTCAGAGTGCATTTTAAGTGTGTAGTCAATATCTTGAAGACTATTCTTGGAAAAATAGAAATAAATTACTTGCTCAAATTATAAATAAACGTGATTGACTCAATACTTTTAAATTTCACCGCAATACCTGCATGCATATTTTTTATATTTTATTTCAGCTTGAAAATTGAGTTTACGACAGGTTTGATCTGGCACCCTACGACGAAATACGTAGCCATACATTGATGCCAGCCACATCTCTCGGCAGCTCAATTAAGCTGAGTGTTGAGTGTAACAAATATATACATTTTTTTGCCATAGCACGTGGGGGCTTGAGCTAACTATACAATATACAATGTGTAGCACCCAGTACCATAGTAGGATGCACTGCCATTAATAGTGATGACACACGCTATTAAGAACCATGTCCTTTTGTAATATCCATGGGACCATCATGAATAGTTAAGACTTTGGTGTGATAAATGTCTTTGAAAAAAGTTTAATTTCAATTCATCATATACTGACGGTCATGGCATGTGGAAACCCAGATGTTGATGCGGGTTAAGCGACACGAGGCCTGAAAATGACCAAGTTCGGCTTAAGATGATCAAATCGATTGGTCCAGTGATTTACGATGTGGTATTTTAAAGTTACTACCGAAATATTAATTTTGCAAGCTTGTAGTTACGAATATATTGAAATACCACCACATGTCTCCCTGCAAATCCTTCTTGAAACATAGTGATAAGTGATTGTGAAGTGAGTGGTTTAATTGGTTGTTGGTGAGTGTTTTTTCATTTTCGTGTTTCTGCGCATTAGCGATTTAGCGATAGATGATCTGAAAGAACAGCAGTCCAGTGTAATGTTTTGTTTTAAACTAGGGAAAATCTAATCTCTTAAGGAACGCACCAAATGTTATAGAGAGCTTTTGGAGATAACGTTTTTGGTCTGGGAGACTTATGAATGGTATAAGCGTTTAAAAAAAATGGCAAACTTGGAGTGATGATGATGACGGTTCGTATAGACTGTTAATTGGTGTATCAGATCCAAAAATTTGCAGGTAGTGTTGTATTTGATTCCGCAGGTCGTGGACTGACCATGGAATAGTTCTGAATCAAAAATCTCTAAAAGTCAACAGTAATTCCTTGTTGATGAGTTTTCATTTAAATGTGTACTGAGAGGATTTAAATAACTCCTTGTCAGATGGTCAATGAACAGTTCTATTGCTTTGTTATAACATGTTTGTGGTAGGACGTTAGGAATGTAAGCAGAAGTGGCATATGGACAACTGAAAACTTCATCATGACAATTCATGCTCGCATACGGTCTACATCATTTTCCTCGTCTCTGAGATGAAAATCAAATTGAAGAGGTGAACGTTTGACGCAGTGGAGGAGATTCGAGCAGAATCGCAGAACGTGATCTACGTTCATGCCGCGTTTCAGAAATGGTAGAAAAGTTGGGGTCGCTGTATTCACTCCCGTTGGAATCACTTTGAAGGTGAAGCTGCAAAATAAGACGTAATAATTCTGAATGGTAACAGCTAGAAAAATTTTAGATACCACTTCGTAGAATATTGTTTGTTTGGAAAATAAAAGTACTACTCCTTATAAAAGCGAAAACTCTCGCGATGAAGATGGAAAGCTCAAGGTACTCAATGGCACAATAAATATGTAGAGCGTGTGGGGATCGTTTCTAAGGCCTGAGAGTTATTAGCTCGCCAACAATCTATGTCGACAGGCCTTGAGAATAAGTCACTGTCGTAAGAGTACTGAATAACCAAGAAATATGTAGTACGTGCTATGACATTAATACGATTACTAAAAAAAATATTTATTTTCAATGTTTGTACTCTGTTTGCAACTGAAATAAGTTAATCTTAGCATTTAACAGCATTTTGAAATGTAAAGATCTGAATGTGAAAATGTTAAGCAATGAACTGTTTATTGCAATGCCCTGAGAGTCAGAAAATAAATTTCAAACAAAAAATGTAGACGAAGACGTTAATGAAATGATTTAAACATACACCTCATCTGAGGCGTACAACAGTGTACATGAATAATGCAGTATGGGGTTACATTTCGGTAGATAACTTCGTCGGCTCACCTTGCAAATAATGCTCCTCTCACTTCAAGTTAAGGTACACGCACCTGTAAAGCACTTGCTGCCGAAACGTGTCGTGCTAATAGAATTAGTAGACACTGACGGAAGCAGTGAATATTAGTTTATAAACTAAATCTTCAGTTTTGTGTACTGAGATATAACTGCGTTTAGTTTTACCATACCGATGGTAGTAGCACGCGAGCAGGCAACATTAGGGGAAGACTGTGCAACGTTCCAGAATTTCCGGCAGGCGTAATAGTGATGCCGATAAAGGACAACGCGGTGCCCCTGTCTGTTATCTTCGAGTGCAGAATTCCAGGAACGGAGCTGTAGCGCCATCAAAGGTGCCGGTGCGGTTCTCTCCCGGGCACACGGCCGCCCTTACGCCCTTACGCATTCTGCAGGGCTCTTGGCGTCCGACGTGACGCGATGAGCCTTCTCCGCGCCGTGACTCCCTCCCTCCGTCCCTCCACCACCTCTCCCCAACCCCTCCTTACCTCTCTTCCTCACCCTCACACATACACGCACACACACACCCACACACACCTTCCACCTCTGCTTGCCTCTACCCTGCTCCCTCTCCACCGTCTTCCGCCCACCACCCACAACCCGGCAGTTTAACCAATAACTTCCTCGATCCCAATCAATTCAGCCTTTGTGTCTTCTGCGTGTTTGCATACCTTAACTTTGCGCGCCGAGGGAGCAGGTACAAAAGGATCTCCACGGAGCAAGGAAAAAGAGGAAGGAACTGATTTTTAAGATGCCTTCCTCCTGCCCCTTCCCCCGTCCATCGCTCATGTTTTCGTCTCTCTTTTCTTGCGCGGATCGTCCGTTTTCGGTTCCAATATCGGGGTTATGTGTTATCCGGCGGCGATCTTGTTTGTGTCTGTTCTGACGTCGGTAAGGCATTCCCGCAACCTCTTCCGCGTCCCTGAGCCGCAGAATACACGACCTTCTCGTCGTTTTGAATGTGCTTAAGGGCTGTAGGCATTATGGACGGGAGGCAATCTAGGGGCCGGCTGAGAGGAATGCGGACAATTTATCAATATGGGACACACATAGACTCTGACGGCGCATCCCGCTATAAAACTAGGCGTCTCATCGAAGATGGCAGCCCATGTTGTAGCATGCAGAGTGTTAGGAACACGTGGACGATTTCCTTCGAACACCTGCTGCACAAGCGTTGAAATTTTGTGCACTTCTCTCTTACCTAAGTGTTCTGTATAGTAATAAACACAGCCCGACACAAGTTCAAAATACTATTGTCTTATACAGGCAGATAAATGATACAGACTCTACTATCAACTTTCGAACTACAGTGCACCACAATGAAAACTGATCTGCCGAATGGCAGTCGATGGATCAGAAAAATGGAGAACTAGAAAGGCGCTTAGAGAGGGTAGGGTGTTCACATGAAAACTCCCTGAATTTCAAAAGGCACTAAAAACAACTATAAGACACAAAATACTTGGGGTTTATGGCATCATGCAAAGAAATTAAAATTTTTGTCTAAATTTTCTTAAACTATTCCTTCTGTTCTGTTTCAAGTGCCAAATAATTACCAGAAATGGCTACACCTCAAAACAGAGCCCACTGATTGGTGTGGTATGCTGAAACAAGATGGCTCAATTATGGCTAAAGAAATTCCCTGCTTGAATTTCAAACGGAGCCACCAAACGTTAAGACGATTAAGACTTTGTATGACAAGTTCGTTGCGCGCCCACATCTCATGAAAGGAGACCAGAGAGACCTGCCAGAAAAGCCCTTCGAAGTAACTTAGCAGCGGAATGCGAGACCTAAATGTCACTCGCTCAGCTGTTCACAAAGTGCTGCTTACATGACTTCTCTCAGAAGCTTAAAAAGTTCTAATTGTGCAAGCAGTGAAGCGAAACGACTTGAAAATTGGCCAAGAATTTGCTATTGAGATGTTAGACCGTACAGGGAAAAACCCCAACTATTTAGAGTATGTCGTATTCTCTGACGAAGCACCCTAACACACATGTCGAAAATTCAATCGGCGCAAGATTCGCATCTTAGGTTCGGAAGTCCCCCAGTTTCTTGAAACATATCACAGACAGCGAAAAAGTGAATGTGTGGTGTGTGTCATGAAGGCAGTATAATTGTAACATTTTTGTTCATCATGCAAACAGTTACAGCCAAATGTGATCTTCCAGCTGGACATTGCAGCACCACACTGGAATTTGAATGTTCATCAGTTCCTGGAGCAGACGTTTCCTCAGCGATGTACAGGACGGGATGTACGAAATCGGAGTCCACTGTGACATGAGGACATAATCTGTATGGATTTGTTCCTGTGGGGTTATGCGAAACGTTTTGTGTGCGCCTCGCCTGTACGTAACCTTAGCCTACTCCACAAGAGAATGCTGTGATGTAATAGCCTTCATAGCCGCAGACATGCTTATGCATACATGATTTGAGATAGAGTATTAAGCTGACATTTTTCGGGTTACACAAGGGACCATGTGAAAAAGTATTAAGTTTGTGTACAAACCATTTTCATTTATTTAAACGATTCCACAAACAGCAAATACCGTATTTACGCGAATCTAATGCGCAGTGGTGTGTAATGCGCACTCCAATTTTAAATACTGATATCGTAAAGAAAGAATTTGTTTGCACATCACTGGTACATCACTAAATTTGTTTTACTCTACAATGGATGTATACATGATCAAAACAACAACAATTTTTAAGTGACTCACTGTTAAGAGACGCTGTTGTTAAGAAGAGTGCCTAACATGATTTCGTATACGAGATGCAAATAAACATACCGTAAATTACAGGCGTTACACATTATTATTCACTACTTTCTTCATTGCTCGTATCCTCAGTGGAGTCTACATAACACACAGCTTCATTTCGTGTATCCCCAACGTCCTTGGTGTCGCTCTAGAGCATGTCATCTTCACTACCGTCCAGAGTTTCTG
This sequence comes from Schistocerca nitens, assembly GCF_023898315.1. NCBI lineage: Eukaryota > Metazoa > Arthropoda > Insecta > Orthoptera > Acrididae > Schistocerca > Schistocerca nitens. The sequence continues at coordinate 846,696,864 of NC_064617.1, forward strand.
AAACAGAATTATTTTACGATCTTTGGTACTTCGACATTTTCCAGGAGTGTGCAATACTGTGGGGTGTAGTACCCTTAATTTTTCCTGTCAGATTCGTTCTCAATGTGGTGGGCAAAAATAATTTTTCGTATTGTTCCTGAATGTTGTTGTTGTTGTGGTCTTCAGTCCTGAGACTGGTTTGATGCAGCTCTCCATGCTACTCTATCCTGTGCAAGCTTCTTCATCTCCCAGTACCTACTGCAACCTACATCCTTCTGAATCTGCTTAGTGTATGCATCTCTTGGTCTCCCACTACGATTTTTACCCTCCACGCTGCCCTCCAATACTAAATTGGTGATCCCTTGATGCCTCAGAACATGTCCTACCAACCGATCCCTTCTTCCGGTCAAGTTGTGCCACAAACTCCTCTTCTCCCCAATCCTATTCAGTACCTCCTCATTAGTTATGTGATCTACCCATCTAATCTTCAGCATTCTTCTGTAGCACCACATTTCGAAAGCTTCTATTCTCTTCTTGTCCAAACTATTTATCGTCCATGTTTCACTTCCATACATGGCTACACTCCATACAAATACTTTCAGAAAAGACTTCCTGACACTTAAATCTATACTCGATGTTAACAAATTTCTCTTCTTCAGAAACGCTTTCCTTGCCATTGCCAGTCTACATTTTATATCCTCTCTACTTCGTCCATCATCAGTTATTTTGCTCCCCAAATAGCAAAACTCCTTTACTACTTTAAGTGTCTCATTTCCTAATCTAATACCTTCAACATCACCCGACTTAATTCGACTACATTCCATTATCCTCGTTTTGCTTTTGTTGATGTTCATCTTATACCCTCCTTTCAAGACACTGTCCATTCCGTTCAACTGCTCTTCCAAGTCCTTTGCTGTCTCTGACAGAATTACAATGTCATCGGCGAACCTCAAAGTTTTTATTTCTTCTCCATGGATTTTAATACCTACTCCGAATTTTTCTTTTGTTTCCTTTACTGCTTGCTCAATATACAGATTGAATAACATCGGGGAGAGGCTACAACCCTGTCTTACTCCCTTCCCAACCACTGCTTCCCTTTCATGCCCCTCGACTCTTATAACCGCCATCTGGTTTCTGTACAAATTGTAGATAGCCTTTCGCTCCCTGTATTTTACCCCTGCCACCTTTAGAATTTGAAAGAGAGTATTCCAGTCAACATTGTCAAAAGCTTTCTCTAAGTCTACAAATGCTAGAAACGTAGGTTTGCCTTTCCTTAATCTTTCTTCTAAGATAAGTCGTAAGGTCAGTATTGCCTCACGTGTTCCAGTATTTCTACGGAATCCAAACTGATCTTCCCCGAGGTCGGCTTCTACTAGTTTTTCCATTCGTCTGTAAAGAATTCGTGTTAGTATTTTGCAGCTGTGGCTTATTAAACTGATTGTCCGGTAATTCTCACATCTGTCAACACCTGCTTTCCTTGGAATTGGAATTATTATATTCTTCTTGAAGTCTGAGGGTATTTCGCCTGTTTCATACATCTTGCTTACCAGATGGTAGAGTTTCGTCAGGGCTGGCTCTCCCAAAGCCGTCAGTAGTTCCAATGGAATGTTGTCTACTCCCGGGGCCTTGTTTCGACTCAGGTCTTTCAGTGCTCTGTCAAATTCTTCACGCAGTATCGTATCTCCCATTTCATCTTCATCTACATCCTCTTCCATTTCCATAATATTGTCCTCAAGTACATGGCCCTTGTATAGACCCTCTATATACTCCTTCCACCTTTCTGCTTTCCCTTCTTTGCTTAGAACTGGGTTTCCATCTGAGCTCTTGATGTTCATACAAGTGGTTCTCTTATCTCCAAAGGTCTCTTTAATTTTCCTGTAGGCAGTATCTATCTTACCCCTAGTGAGATAAGCCTCTACATCCTTACATTTGTCCTCTAGCCATCCCTGCTTAGCCATTTTGCACTTCCTGTCGATCTCATTTTTGAGACGTTTGTATTCCTTTTTGCCTGCTTCATTTACTGCATTTTTATATTTTCTCCTTTCATCAATTAAATTCAATATTTCTTCTGTTACCCAAGGATTTCTACTAGCCCTCGTCTTTTTACCTACTTGATCCTCTGCTGCCTTCACTACTTCATCCCTCAAAGCTACCCATTCTTCTTCTACTGTATTTCTTTCCCCCATTCCTGTCAATTGTTCCCTTGTGCTCTCCCTGAAACTCTGTACAACCTTTGGTTCTTTCAGTTTATCTAGGTCCCATCTCCTTAAATTCCCACCTTTTTGCAGTTTCTTCAGTTTTAATCTACAGGTCATAACCAGTAGATTGTGGTCAGAGTCCACATCTGCCCCTGGAAATGTCTTACAATTTAAAACCTGGTTCCTAAATCTCTGTCTTACCATTATATAATCTATCTGATACCTTTTAGTATCTCCAGGGTTCTTCCATGTATACAACCTTCTATCATGATTCTTAAACCAAGTATTAGCTACGATTAAGTTGTGCTCTGTGCAATATGAAAGGTTTATATAAACTAACGTCCCAGGGTTCTAACACAGAAATCATTCCTCCACGAATAACAAGTCACTGGCTAGGCTATTTATCTTCGTTTCTATGTCGCCAGTGAGATAACCATGAAATGCATTAAGGCAAAGAGTTGATAGCTTGGAAAGCTACCCAGGACGGAGTCCTCATACTTTTCTGAGCCAGTCAAGAATTAAAATTTCATCCATTAATTCTTTATTTTGATTTCGAACAATAACGTGATGAGGGAGCAGCTTTTGGTTTCTAGGGGTCTTGGCGCTTGAAGATTAAAAGGAAGGGGGAAGTTTTATGCCCATCTGCTGTGACTGCCAGCATTAGAGTTATGCGCTGTTTTTCACAACCTGATGTTTTGATGGTAACTTCTTTTGTCCCCTTCTCATGAATAGAGTAATTACGTGGCATGCAAAACCAAACTGGCGTCTCATCAGCGTTACCTATCTGGCTCATCGAAAAATTCTTTTCTTTCCGAAGTGTGATGACATATATCACTGAAGGTCTTGAAGTTTTTTCTCAAAATTCTGTGGAAGCTTTTGGCCTACGGTTGTAAGATGTCATAGAGATAACCCCACCCATTTCATAATGCCATCCACCCATCCGTGTTTTGCCTTAAACTCTTGCCTAGGTGTATTAAGAAATGCTATCACCTCTTTTCCTTTGTGTCTTATTGCGTCAATAGACTGTCCTTTTTCGTGCTTTCATGTAAGTATTTCAAAATTTTTACTTCAGCATCAGGATGTCTTCCTTTGCGTAGGTCAGCGAATACCTTTCTAGCAATAGTAATTGCATAAAGTGCCAATTTCTGTTTCTTCCATAATGGAACGTTACTCTCAGCTACATTGACCTCTCGTCCTACCCCCCTCTTTTTCATCATGAACTACTTGACGCTTGAGCATCATACGATATTCTTCTCTGCTTGCCTTCCATTTTATGACTGTCTAATACAAACTCACTGTACAATTATAGGCAAATAATAATGTAACGGTATTGAGAAAATCACGAATATTATCCGCACCCCAGTCTTGAATACTGCATTTGGTAAAAATAAGTATGCTTTAAATTCGCGTGCATGCGGTATCTACGTCTCACAGTCTTTTTCTTCTTTTTAAACTACGTTTGGAAAACAGGGAAGTTTGATGTGCACGCCCTATATACCGAGATATTTGAATGAGGGTTGATGAGGAGGCTCCTGTGACCCGTTGAAAGCAGCGCCGAGTGGTGACAACTGACAAGTAGAGATATTTATTCTATCACATTACGCACTTTGTGAACAGCAATAGGATCCAGTGGATTGGTTTCTCTACCAATTGCCGCGCGGGGTAGCCACGCGGTCAGGGCGCCTTGTCATGTTCCGGGCGGCTGACCCAGTCGGAGGTTCGAGTCCTCCCTCGGGCATGGGTGTGTGTGTTGTCCACAGCGTAAGTTACTTTAAGGTAGATTAAGTGGTGTGTAAGCTTAGGGACCGATGACCTCAGCAGTTTGGTCCCATAAGACCCGTAAGACCTTACCACAAATTTCCGATTTCTCTACCAATACTTCTTTGCTGTAGAAACACTTGAAATTCATAATCAAACAATATATCATTAACAATGGTAAAAATTGGGCCATAATTCCACAGAATAACTTTTTAGCCTGAGATCAGTGAATTCCTCACAACAGTACTCCATCTCTAAAGAAAATGGGTTCAAAACACATTTCATATTCGTCGTGGTTGATGTAATACAATTCTCATCTGTCCCTGGAAACATGAACTATTAACACAAGATCTTTTTTCTGTATTTTGTTGCAAAGAAATCCAGTCTCACCACAGAATTTATTTACTAAACAAAACAAATTTTAAATAAAAAAATGAAAAAAGTGGCATATATACAGACATAAACTCCTACATAACATTAGAAAAATCCTGATCAAATTTATGTCTCCTTCAATCTCATTTGCTTATATTAGTACTTGTACTTCTTAATTTAGTTTTCTCTTGGCCTCCTCCAAATAATTCTTCTCAATAATTTTGCTCTGCATATTTTCATCTTTTCTTTCCACTCCAGTTTGATCTCCCACTCCATACAAAAAAAAAAAATCAAGTTAGATTATATGCCCCAGGCATTTTCAATTTTTGCATGGGTTTACTGATCTGCAAATATCAACATACATTGTTCAAAATTCATGTAATAATAAATGTAATCAAACATCTTCTCATTGATTACAAATTATCATTCTCCACAACTCTTTTGCTTCGTGAATTTCCTGATGCTCTTTGCCTCTTCACAAAAATGCTTCATATACAATAGCACTTAATGCTATTTATGCTTTCTTCTGTCAACCTCACAGAAACATTCACCAATTCATTAAAAATTTCAAAACACAAATAAAAACTGCAGAAAAGCATTTAGTCTCACATACGTCATACACTGTCAGCCCTCCTAGCTGTAGGTAACGCCATCACCATAACATGATCTCACACTATTAATAACTTTCATTATTGTTCCACTAAGCTCAGGATTACAGATGATCAACTCTTATCAAAAAGTGGGAAAAAAAGGTTTGTCCTTCATACAGAAGCTAATACCATTCACCTTTATTCCTTTCCCCGACGATACTTGGCAACATACTTTTCTGTATCAGTAAAATGTAAAACTCATGGTCATGGTCATATTCCATTCAAGTACGGGAATAGATCTCATAAAACATCATTAATTCCATGATTTCTTATATCATGGATTCGACGATTCCTCACATACTCAATTCATCATTTATTAAATCATGTTTCGACTTCAGCATAAGATTTGATGTCATATAGCTTGTCCACCTACTGCCCTACTGTGTCGAAAGGACAACAACGAAAAATTTATGTTGCAAGAGCCCATACCAGGGAAACATGATTCCCTTTTGATCACATCGCTGAAACATATTAGTAAACAGAACCACAATATACCAACATTATCTTCATCTCGAGGGAATCAAAGGACACATGAAGTCAGTTTCTACACCATCTTGCAAACATTAATTACTGCAATATTCATTTAGTACAGAGAGACAGTCACCACGTTATATCATTGATCCCTTGTCAGAAGATCTTGCAAATACCAAGTTTCCATCTTAGTACAATTCAGATAATGCCAAATTAATAATTTACCATTTAATTACATTTTACATCCAGACTTTGGCAGCTAACTGCTCTTCAATGATACCTGAAACCTTTTCTGAATCTCTTCACTACGCTCACGCCAGAGGGTAAGAGATATCTACTGACACAGGATAGAAAAAGAATCTCTAGCAGTACCGAAAACAGAAACACAATGAAAAAATACTGCCAATAGCTTGAATAATATGTACTCGCCATACACATATACCTAAAAGAGCAGTATGTTCCAGGATGTTCAGAAAAATCCACAGAAAAGTGTCAAAACACAACTAATGATTTTTTTCTGCATTTCAGCTTCTCACAAACCCTATCCACGCAATTTCATATTTGTTGCGAAATACAAACATGTCATTGGCAATTTATTGCTACACTGTACCAATACAAACCTCACTCACAACAGGCTTCGGCACATGCACAACTCAGATCTTATAAGAAATTGAATACAATGGTCTGAACTCGTTCCCTAATCGCACATTTATCAAATCTCTACTTCTACATAGGGTCATTACTCTTTAAAATCACTGCACCACAAGCGAAGTTCATCACTGCTTGGTGCACAGACAAAAATCATCCCCTAAAATTTGTCATCAACTTTGGCATAATCACAAATTTTGCAGAAAGCCTGTTACCTTGCCAAAAAATTAGATATCCAAACAAATCTTCATATCCACATTTTTTTTCCAATAACTGCTCTTTTCGCCTTAATCTCCAGTAATGGAAGAGTAAGCCTTAAACCTACACTTTCACACCCTTGAAATGCCAACTCACTTGACATAGACATTTGGCTAATCATATCCAGAACACATGACAAAGTGATTCCATTAACATTTGTTTGAGGCATTAGACTCGGCAAAGAATCTGTATTTTTGTGTGTCTCTCCTTGTGTGGGAATTGTACGACTTGTATGCGACCATTGTGGGATGGGGACACTACCATATATTAAAGTCTGAGTTGATCCAGGAGGCATTCTTGGCTGGGTTAGGTGATGAAGGCGGCCGTCGTGTAAAGTGGTAAATCTAGATTTGAGTCCCAGTCTGGTACAAATTTTCATATGTTACTAGTAAATAGTATGGCCGTTGTACAATCGTATACAACATTTGCGAATGCGTTTCAAAAGATAAGAATATACTGTCCTCAAAACCAAATGTGCTTCCATGATTTACATTTCAAAATTGAAATAACCATAGCTATGATGCTTGCTCTTCATTTCATAATGAGATGCATGGAATGGCTTATCTTCATGACCTGAATCCACTTGACCACCAGATCTACTATGACAGTGACTTTCAACAACACCATCAAATAAGTTTACCACTGTCTTAGACACCTCTCGTTTAATTCCTCCTCTAATTCTCTTCTTTCCATATTTAATTATATCTGATCTTCCTTAAACCTCAATAATGGCGTCACCTCTTTAGATTAACCTTAGCGATTTGGTTAATTTTTCTTCCCTAATTTCGGATATCTCCTTCACTGAAATAACTTTCAATTTCTCAAAATTCTTTCTGAGCTCTGCAGTAATGTAGTGTCATTTGCAATTTGTTTTTGAACCTAAGCAATAACTTCCTGACTTGGAATCAGCTCAAATCTCTCTGATAAGTCAGTCTTATACTTCTCACTTTCCTCCTTTAAAAATAAAAAAACCACTAAATCACCAACAGCGCTGTAAAACAATTAAGTTATCAGGATAATAAATACCACTACTCAACCTGCCTTCACAGTACCATAGAATAGCTGAAGAAATAGAAATTCAAGCAAGGAATGCGTGACTTTAAAAATACTTCATGTCTCCTCAACACTACCTATCTCAGATCTACACTTGATCTTATAAAAAACTTGATGTTATTAAAAAAATCGTTGAACGGAAAAAAAGAATACTGCAAGAAAATTCCTACATTGAAAGTACAAAACCATTGTTCTCACGCACCACAAAATATTAACCACATAGCCATCGAGAAATTCAATAAGAAAGTGGCGCAAGTTCGCCTAAAGACCACACCTAAAGACCACTGATTGAATGCGGTAATTCGATATATATTTCCAAAGAAAGTTTTAATAAAGAAAAACAGTGTCAGAACGCAATAAATTATTTATTTATATTTCCAGTAACTGTTTCTCTCTGTATGCGAATCTTAAGACTCGAGGTTAGGGAGACATGAGGAACCAGTAGACAGCTCTGCTGCGAGTAAGTTAGTACCGGTGACGAAATATTATGTTGTATAAATTTTTAAAATTCTATCAACGCAGTTTTATGTAACTTGCGTGTATTCTGAAGTTTTGGTCCAGAAGGTAACGTTTAATTTATGTTAAAATTATTTGCAGCGAAAGACAGTCCCATTCTGACTGCAGAATATTGAACTCACATTGTATGAAGTTTTCCCAGTTGTTAATATTAGACTGTAGTATTAGGATTTGATTGTGTTTTAGTGGTTCTTTGGACTCGAATAAAGAAATTTAATTTTGCTTGTATATATGGTAGACCAATATGGAAAATGGCGAAAAACAGCAAAAAAGTAAATAACTCTATGAAGTGAACAAACAGTGAACCTGTTAGCTGCAGACGAGTATGACAAATTATAGTAATTCATATTTCAGAGATGGTGTTAGGTGACACACGAGATGTTGCAGCAGGCTTAAAACTGCATTTCAGAATGCTGAAAAATATTGATTTCGAGTTACAGTGACCCTTCATTCATGCAAAAAATAACGAAGTGCGCTGTGATAAGATTACTAAGTTTGTAAAGTAAACTATGGAAATGTAAGTGTCCAGATACATACAGTATTAGAGTATTAGCAATTGGCACAGTAATATTTCATATTAAGAACTACACACACACATGAAAAATTTGATTCTGTTTCTAAGTATTCTTGAAATGACATTATTAACTTAATATTTTGTAAATAGTTAAAAAACCAGTAATATATTTCAATTACTACAATTAAATTCTGAAGGCAATAGTACACACATCGATAAAATCTCGAAGTTGTTTATTTCTAGTTTTAGTTTTTTCTCTGACACATATAGAACACTGGCAGGTAGACTTTTTAGCGGAGTCCGTTACCACTGATTACTGCCAGTTCATGATGAGTCAATAGGCCACACCACATGATGCAGAAGGCTTTCCGGGGCAGCAGCATGATGGCGACACAAGGTGCCTATCTGTTGGCTGTGGCCAGATGGGCAGAGGTTGATACTGGCAAGCATGTACTAACTACAGACAGTTATTACGCTCAGAAATAAAGTCTTGGTGGTCTCTGAGCACCACGTATGGTATATATCATTCCTCTCAATAAAGTTTCTCACATGAAGTTTCACAGTGAAGTCTCTCTCGTACACTGGGAAATTGCCTCTCCTAGTGCCTCAAACATATCCACTCCTGGAAATTGAAATAAGAACACCGTGAATTCATTGTCCCAGGAAGGGGAAACTTTATTGACACATTCCTGGGGTCAGATACATCATATGATCACACTGACAGAACCACAGGCACATAGACACAGGCAACAGAGCATGCACAATGTCGGCACTAGTACAGTGTATATCCACCTTTCGCAGCAATGCAGGCTGCTATTCTCCCATGGAGACGATCGTAGAGATGCTGGATGTAGTCCTGTGGAACGGCTTGCCATGCCATTTCCACCTGGCGCCTCAGTTGGACCAGCGTTCGTGCTGGACGTGCAGACCGCGTGAGACGACGCTTCATCCAGTCCCAAACATGCTCAATGGGGGACAGATCCGGAGATCTTGCTGGCCAGGGTAGTTGACTTACACCTTCTAGAGCACGTTGGGTGGCACGGGATACATGCGGACGTGCATTGTCCTGTTGGAACAGCAAGTTCCCTTGCCGGTCTAGGAATGGTAGAACGATGGGTTCGATGACGGTTTGGATGTACCGTGCACTATTCAGTGTCCCCTCGACGATCACCAGTGGTGTACGGCCAGTGTAGGAGATCGCTCCCCACACCATGATGCCGGGTGTTGGCCCTGTGTGCCTCGGTCGTATGCAGTCCTGATTGTGGCGCTCACCTGCACGGCGCCAAACACGCATACGACCATCATTGGCACCAAGGCAGAAGCGACTCTCATCGCTGAAGACGACACGTCTCCATTCGTCCCTCCATTCACGCCTGTCGCGACACCACTGGAGGCGGGCTGCACGATGTTGGGGCGTGAGCGGAAGACGGCCTAACGGTGTGCGGGACCGTAGCCCAGCTTCATGGAGACGGTTGCGAATGGTCCTCACCGATACCCCAGGAGCAACAGTGTCCCTAATTTGCTGGGAAGTGGCGGTGCGGTCCCCTACGGCACTGCGTAGGATCCTACGGTCTTGGCGTGCATCCGTGCGTCACTGCGGTCCGGTCCCAGGTCGACGGGCACGTGCACCTTCCGCCGACCACTGGCGACAACATCGATGTACTGTGGAGACCTCACGCCCCACGTGTTGAGCAATTCGGCGGTACGTCCACCCGGCCTCCCGCATGCCCACTATACGCCCTCGCTCAAAGTCCGTCAACTGCACATACGGTTCACGTCCACGCTGTCGCGGCATGCTACCAGTGTTAAAGACTGCGATGGAGCTCCGTATGCCACGGCAAACTGGCTGACACTGACGGCGGCGGTGCACAAATGCTGCGCAGCTAGCGCCAATCGACGGCCAACACCGCGGTTCCTGGTGTGTCCGCTGTGCCGTGCGTGTGATCATTGCTTGTACAGCCCTCTCGCAGTGTCCGGAGCAAGTATGGTGGGTCTGACACACCGGTGTCAATGTGTTCTTTTTTCCATTTCCAGGAGTGTATATTATGCATGTGTCCTTATGCCTGAATGGACAGACTGGGTCTTTTCGTCTGTGAAATTGAATTATTTCCTAACACTTTTGCTGATGTGATGTAGCACTCTGTTATCCGACTCTGGAAGACATACATAGTTCCAAAGAAAGCATATTTTAGAAAGTATTCGTGTATTACTTGTGATATATGCCTCTCTTTTGGGCAGTACTAGGTATGGCTCAAAAAGTAACAGGACATTTGTAATCCCCCATTTTGTATTCGTCCAAATTGCGGTATTTTTTGGGTATTATATTGGTAAACATGTTAGAAGTGTATTTGTCGGAGCTATCAACATAAGATACCTAGTCTGTTGTCAGATGTCAAAAAGGTTGCAAGTATTTGGTAGTATCCCAAATCATTAATTTTGTACAAAACTGGATTATGTAGTTTGTACTGAATTTTACTATAAGAACGGAATAAAGAGCCACATAGTTTGAGAAGTATTAAATACTGCTTTCGGCTAATCTGCTGTGACTAAAACGAAGGTCTAAGAGTGGTACATGCGTTTCGAAAATGGTCGCGATGTCATTGAAGACAACGATTTCCTTGGGCATTCCAGCACATTAACCGATGAAATTATGGAAAAATTGAAATAAATTGTTGTTAGCTGAATCATAGAGAAATTGATGCTGTTATTGGGACATCAGCTGGCTCATCCCATAAAATAAATACTTGCTAATACTTTAAGGAAAGTAAAGACTAACCGCCAATAAGGCCACCTGCATACAGGATGAAAACGAAAACTTTTTACAAGGTACAAGGGTGGTTTAGGGGAAGCCGGGACAATAAAATATGATATGAGTTACTTGTGGCCCAAGAAGTCGGGAAACGAGCTGAAACTGGACAACAAAAGCCACTTACGTTACAGCGCATATCCGCCGTGAGAGGTCTTTAATACCTTCTTGCCCTCTTGTGCCACCAGCTTTCTTTAAGATTTATAAGTTACACTTTCCTATGAAGGAAATGAAGACAAAACACTTGTATGTTATGCTAAAAATATTTATGCTCCCAATGGGATGTCAACTTAGCCCTTACAGCATAGAAGTCTCGTAGTAAGAAGCCCAGATAAACGAAAGGATTTCATTGTTAATTCTCCGCTGTTAAAATTAAAAAACCTGTAATGTAAAATTTCCACAAACATCAGTTTCAGAATTTGTAAACGAACGACTAATCCGGTGATTGAGAGCGCGAGAGGGCATTAAAAACCTCTTGCGCCACGCATGCGCTGTAGCTTAATTTGCTTTTGTGGCCCAATTTCAGTTTATTTTCCTGATTCACAGGAGTCTTGTATCAAATCGTTCGTCACGACGTTCCCTTCACTCCGTCTCTAATGACCTCGATATCGACGGGAAGCTAAGTCCTAATTTTCATTCCCTCTTCTTTTATTAAAGTTATATTCAAAATTACTTAGTTAGATTAATGACTAGCAATCACTGCCATCGTATCATAGCTCGGGTAATTGCTGAAACTTTACTACGTCTTGGTAACACCCTTAGTTACTCATAGATTCTCTCGGAAACTAGTGGCAGTAACGTAAAACTACATACAGATACTTCATTCCTTTACGGAGCAGAATTCCTTCCTCCAACCCGTAACCTGACTACTACAGGTTTTCTTCAACACTGTAACCTAAGTGACGGCTTCTATGCGCTTCGCGCCACTCCACATAGAGCTCCCGGCCTTTTACTTCGTACATCGTACCCTCTGCTGCCCTTATACCTCTCGTCATGCCCCGAATTCTCCAATTCAGCTTTTGGCAGCCAGCACCAGCCTTTCATCGACTCATTCTACACCCTTCCATCTCCCGTACCTTGATTCATGTTCTTGGCCTCTTCACCATTTCACTGTTTTGTGAGACTACAATACATATGTTCTAAGTAAAATTTTTGCCCGTTACGTTTCTCGTAAACGCGTATCATGTATTTGCTTTATTCTGTAAATCTTTAGATAGTACGTGTTAATTAGAAATATGGTATGTGCTGTAACCTGTAAACATTATTTCGTATTATGATGTTTTGTTCTGTGTTAGTGCCGTTAGGGAAAGTCAGGAAAAGCAGTATCGTTGGCGGAGGGTAAGGACTTACGTAGGAGCACTGCCACTGGACACAAGTGTGACGTCAGAGCAGAGTGCGAAGGAACTTACTTGATGGCGAGACGTAAGAGTGAACACACGTAAGTGGCGGACGCTGTTGGACCTATGCGAAGCACAATTGTTACTAACGAGGCACGAAGAGCGTGACGAGTGTAATCAGACGCAAGAGGCTCCAGTATCATCAAGATATTGCCCCATAATTGGTCACTGCGAATCAAAGTGTGCCCGCAACACGACATGGAGGAATGAGAGCATTTTAGACAGCAACGAAGACGACGTCATAACATCTCCAAAGAACTGTAAAGTTATTTTATTTTCTTTCACATTATAAACTTTATGAGCCATTCTTCTGTGACATTTTTAGTGAATTTTACTTCAATAGCAAATTTTGTACTCAAAATCTATAGGTACCTGATCCTTTCAGTATCCACAGGCATCGTCACCTACTGAGGATCGTATTTCTTTCCAGTCACTGAATATCCCTAGAGTCGTTGTTAAGCAGTTAAGAAGAATATTGTGTGTGTATGAATTCCTAAGGGACCAAACTGCTGAGGTCATCGGTTCCTAGACTTACACACTACTGAAACTAACTTATGCTAAGAACAACACACGCACCCATGCCCGAGTGAGGACTGGAACCTCCGGCGGCAGTGGGCCACGCAGTCCGTGACATGGCGCCTCAAACGGCGCGACCACTCCGCGTGCCAAAAGAGTATTAAGACACTATCGTTAAAGTAATTCTGGCAATTTCAAATCAAATAAATAATAAATTACGTTCACATATTCTTTATCTAAGTCTACTGAAATAATGCTGCCATAGTTCGCATTTTGGCGTTGTCAATCTGTTGAAAGCCTGTAGTTGCTTATCCTAACCTGTAAATTTTCATAGTAATTTCAACCGATTAAAAGTATGTAGCTTCCCATGTGCAGGAGTGGTCCACGTAAGCAAACGTTAATATCAGGTTGAGCATATTACTGTCGTAACAAAAGAGGTACTTCGAGTCAATAGTTTTAACTGCGACTTTAAATATCTTTTCCCAATTAACATAGCTGATTTCTAAAGATATCAGACAATTGTTTTCTCATAATAATTTCGTAACATATTTTTTTGTCAGATGTACATACAAACGGTCACGTATTCATTGCCGTCCGCATTATTGATCAGATATTGGAGAGACAGTATCCAATAGCGCTGGAGTTTACGGAGCTGCTATGATTCCATAATTACTCCAGGTGTCACACAGGCTCCTTAGTAAAAATTACCGTGCACGTGTTAACTTTGCTGTGTCCAATTTTCCTGGGCACTTGTACATGGAATGACTAGGCACGTCTGCTTCCCCAGAGATACGACACAATATTCACCGTTCCCACTCCTTCACTAGAGACCATTATCCACGCATTTTCCAAGATAATGGGTATAGTGACTCCATAAAAAAAAAACAAATGCCAGTAAAAAGAGCTTGTTCAGGTAATAACTCAAATGAAATCAATATGCGATTTGTGTTGTACGAATATATGAAATGAATAAATAGACTGTTTAATGAATTTGTCTCCCCCCCCCCCCCCAACACTACCACCCCAACCCTGAACCGTGGAACTTGCCGCTGGTAGGGTGGCTTGCGTGCCTCAGCGATACAGATAACCGTACCGTAGGTGTAACCACAACGTAAGGGTATTCATTGAGAGGCCATACAAAAGTGTGGTTCCTGAAGAGGGGGCAGAAGCTTTTTCAATAGTTGCAGGGGCAACAGTCTGGATGATTGACTGATCTGGACTTGTAACATTAACCAAAACGGACTTGCTGTGCTGGTACTGCGAACGGCTGAAAGCAAGGAGTAACTACAGCCGTAATTTGTTCCGAAGGCATGCAGCTTTACTGTATTGTTAAATATTGATAGTTTCCTCTTGGGTAAAATATTCCAAAGGTAAAATATTCCCCTATATGGATCTCAGGGCTGGGAATACTCAGGAGGACGTCGTTATCAGGAGAAACGAAACTGACGTTCTACGGATCGGGGCATGGAATATCAGATCCCTTAGTCGGGTGAGTAGATTAGTAAATTTAAAAAGGGAACTGGATAGGTTAAAGTTAGATATGGTGGCAATTAGTGAAGTTCGGTGGCAGGAGGAACAAGACTTCTGGTCAGGTGAATACATTGTTATAAATGCAAAATCAGATAGGGGTAATGCAGGCGTATGTTTAATAATGAATAAAAAATAGGAGGGCGGGTAAGCTTCAACGAACAGCATAGTGAACGCATTATTGTAGCTAAGATAGACACGAAGCCAACGCCTACCACATTAGTACAAGTTTATATGACAAGCAGCTCCGCAGATGACAAAGAGCTTGAAGAAATGTACGATGAGATAAAAGAAATTATTCAGCTAGTGAGGGGAGACAAAAATTAAATAGTCATGGTGGACTGGAATTCGATACTAGGACGTGAATATGGAATGGGGGAAAGAAATGAAAGAGGAAGCCGCCTGGTAGAATTTTGCACAGAGAATAACGTAATCGTAGCTAGCACTTGGTTTGAATAATTAAAGAGCGTTATATACGTGGAAAAGGCCTGGAGATACTCGAAGGTTCCCATAGATTAAGTAGTGATAAGACAGAGATTTAGGAGCCCGGTTTTAAATTGAAAGACATTTCCAGGAGCAGATGTGGAGTCAGGCCACAATCTATCGGTTATGAACAGTAGATTAAAACTCAAGGTACTGTAAACTGGGGGGAATTTAAGGAGATGGGACCTGGATAAACTAAAAGAACCAGAGGTTCTAGAGAGTTTCAGAGAGAGCATTAGGCAATGATTGACAAGAGTGGAGGAAGAAATACATTAGAAAAAGAATGGGTAGCTTTGAGAGATGAAATGTGAAGGCAGCAGAAGATCAAGTAGGTAAAAAGACGAGGGGTGGTAGAAATTCTTTGGTAACAGAAGAAATTTGAACTTATTTGATGAAAGGAGAAAATACAAAAATGCAGTAAATGAAGCAGGCGCAATAGGAATATAAACTTCTCAAAAATGACATCGACAGTAAGTACAAAATGACTAAGCAGGGATGGCTAGAGGACAAATGTAAGGATATAGAGGCACATATCAGTAGGACAGGAGAATTGAAGTGACCTTTGGAGACAAGGGAACCGCTAGTATCAATATCAACAACTGAGATAGAAAATCAGTTCCAAGCAAAGAAAAGAAAGGAAAGAAGAAAGGTTGTAGGAGGATACAGAGGGTCAATACAAGGGCGATGTACTTGAGCGCAGTATTATGGAAATGTAAGCGGAACCCCCCCCCCCCCCTCCTCCCCATGGACCATGGACCTTGCCGTTGGTGGGGAGGCTTGCGTGCCTGAACGATACAGATAGCCGTACCGTAGCTGCAACCACAACGGAGGGGTATCTGTTGAGAGGCCAGAGAAACGTGTGGTTCATGAAGAGGGGCAGCAGCCTTTTCAGTAGTTGCAGGGGCAACAGTCTGGATGATTGACTGATCTGGCCTTGTAACACTAACCAAAATGGCCTTGCTGTTCTGGTACTGCGAACGACTGAAAGCAAGGGGAAACTACAGCCGTAATTTTTCCTGAGGGCATGCAGCTTTACTGTATGATTAAATGATGATGGCGTCCTCTTGGGTAAAATATTCCGGAGGTAAAATAGTCCCCCATTCGGATCTGCGGGCGGGGACTACTGCAGAGGACGTCATTATCAGGAGAAAGAAAACTGGCGTTCTACAGATCGGAGCGTGGAATGTCAGATCCCTTAATCGGGCAGGTAGGTTAGAAAATTTAAAAAGTGAAATGGATAGGTTAAAGTTAGATATAGTGGGAATTAGTGAAGTTCGGTGGAAGGAGAAACAAGACTTTTGGTCAGGTGAATACTGGGTTATAAATACAAAATCAAATTAGGGTAATGCAGGTGTAGGTTTAGTAATGAATAAAAAAATAGGAGTACGGGTAAGCTACTACAAACAACATAGTGAACGCATTATTGTGGCCAAGATAGATACGAAGCCCACGCCTACTACGGTAGTACAAGTTTATATGCCAACTAGCTCTGCAGATGACGAAGAAATTGAAGAAATGTATGATGAGATAAAAGAAATTATCCAGGTAGTGAAGGGAGACGAAAATTTAATAGTCATGGGTGCCTGGAATTCGTCAGTAGGAAAAGGGAGAGAAGGAAACATAGTAGGTGAATATGGATTGGCGATAAGAAATGAAAGAGGAAGCCGCGTGGTAGAATTTTGCGCAGAGCATAACTTAATCATAGCTAACAGTTGGTTCAAGAATCATGAAAGAACGTTGTATACGTGGAAGAACCCTGGAGATACTAAAAAGTATCAGATAGATTATATAATGGTACGACAGAGATTTAGGAACCAGGTTTTAAATTGTAAGACATTTCCAGGGGCAGATGTGGACTCTGACCAAAATCTATTGGTTATGAACTATAGATTAAAACTGAAGAGACTGCAAAAAGGTGGGAATTTAAGGGGATGGGACCTGGATAAACTGAAAGACCCAGAGGTTGTACAGAGTTTCAGGGAGAGCATAAGGGAACAATAGACAGTAACGGGGGAAAGAAATACAGTAGAAGAAGAATGGGTAGCTTTGAGGGACGATATAGTGAAGGCAGCAGAGGATCAAATAGGTAAAAAGACGAGGGCTAGTAGAAACCCTTTGATAACAGAAGAAATATTGAATTTAATTGATGAAAGGAGAAAATATAAAAATGCAGTAAATGAAGTAGGCAAAAATGTCACAGCTGCAAAATACTAACGCGAATTCTTTACAGACGAATGGAGAAACTGATAGAAGCCGACCTCGGGGAAAATCAGTTTGGATTCCGTAGAAATGTTGGAACACGTGAGGCAATACTGACCCTACAACTCATCTTAGAAGAAAGATTAAGGAAAGGCAAACCTACGTTTCCTGCATTTGTAGACTTAGAGAAAGCTTTTGACAATGTTGATAGGAATACTCTGTTTCAAATTCTAAATTTGGCAGGGGTAAAATACAGGGAGCGAAAGGCTATTTACAATTTGTACAGAAAACAGATGGCAGTTATAAGAGGCGAGGGGTATGAAAGGGAAGCAGTGGTTAGGAAGGGAGTGAGACAGGTTTGTAGCCTATCCCCGATGTTATTTAATCTGTATATTGAGCAAGCAATAAAGGAAACAAAAGAAAAGTTCGGAGTAGGTATTAAAATCCATGGAGAAGAAATAAAAACCTTGAGGTTCGTCGATTACATTGTAATTCTGTCATAGACAGCAAAGGACTTGGAAGAGCAGCTGAACGGAATGGACAGTGTCTTGAAATGAGGGTACAAGATGAACATCAACAACAGCAAAACGAGGATAATGGAATGCAGTCGAATTAAGTCGGGTGATGCTGAGGGAATTAGATTAGGAAATGAGACACTTAAAGTAGTAAAGGGGTTTTGCTATTTGGGGAGCAAAATAACTGATGATGGTCGAAATAGAGAGGATATAATAAGTAGACAGGCAATGGCAAGGAAAGCGTTTGTGAAAAAGAGATATTTATTAACATCGACTATAGATTTAAGTGTTAGAAAGTCTCATCTGAAAGTGTTTGTATTGGAACGTAGGCTTGTATGGAAGCAAAACAAGGACGATAAATAGTTTAGACAAGAAGAGAATAGAAGCTTTCGAAATGTGGTGCTAGACAAGAATGCTAAAGACTAGGTGGGTAGATCATATAAATAATGAGGTCGTCCTGAATAGAATTGGGGAGAAGAGGAATTTGTGGCAAAACTTGACTAGAAGAAGGGATCGATTAGTTGGACATGTTCTGAGGTATCAAGGGATCGCCAATTTAGTGCCGGAGGGCAGCGTGGATGGTAAAAATTGTAGAGGGTGACCAAGAGATGAATACACGTAGCAGATTCAGAAGGATGTATGCTGCAGTAGTTACTTGGAGATGAAGAAGCTTGCACAGGATCGAGTTGCAAGGAGAGCAACCTCAGACCTATCTCTGGACTGAAGACCGCACCACCACCGCCACCAACAACAACAATGAATTTTTAGATGTGTGTTGATACGCTGACACGGAAGAAACAGAAAACTATGTAATCTATGAAAATACGGTATGTAATATCGCTTGTTTACTTCGTTACGAGAACAATGCAAAATACTCTCTGGAATGAAAGAATACGGTCGTCTCTCACACTAAGCGGATGTAGAAGTTTGTAGTAACTGCATTAATGTGAATATATGTGTTAAATCAGTCGTTTTTGTTTATTTACGTAGTGCCACAGGACCTCCTGTACATCAAATAAATAAGCATTGCAAAATATGAAAAATAATTACGGCCAATATTAAGAGCATCTCTGCTGTCGTAGTTGGAAGCTCAAGAATACTCCGCCATTACCCACTCAGTTCAAACTTTCTGAATTATAGCGCTGAAGAGACAGTAATTCCTATTTGAATTATAATATTTTAGAAGAGTAAAATAATACGCTTCCAGTTACGCATACCAGAGAAGAGCTTTGGCCTGTACTCATGACTGGAAAAGTTTATGAGAAATCTGAATTAAATTCGACGCCCAGAAAATATTGAAAGAAATACTAATAACCAGTCTTGGTTCAAGAAAAACATTGAAAAGAAACAATAATTTTTATTTTTTCTGATAACGCTCGTGCTGCTTTGTATTGAGTAGTAAAAAACGCAATTGATAAGACTCATCAGGCTAACGTCACGTGAGACGCGAGCGGTACACAGCTGATCCATATCTACAGATTAAATCCTCAGTAAATGAGCCGTTACAGAGAAAAGCCGTCCTCACACGAGGCAGTTAACAATGACGTGATCGTGGACTGGAAATCCAACCTTTTGGGACACAGAGCAATCGGCACAAGGGATGGGTCTGTTAACGTGATGGGTGATTCCAGCGCTCTCCAGCGACAGTCGTCGACTACATTTGGCTCGCATCCCACACGTTTGCTTCCGAATATTGTGGCACATAAAATTCTGTGTTAGCTCTATTAAATCGCACGTGTCGTCCATTTTGCATATGCTTTCCGTGTTGTCTGGTCTGCAGTATACATAAATAAAAACTTCAATATTCATGAAAGTGCTATGAGAGAAAAAGATAGGTAAGGGCATCAGCTTATGAAACTTCATATAATCGGGAAAACCTACTAACTTACTCGTAAGCGACGGCGCACTTAGGTGTACATTACATCGTATATTACTGAAATCATTTCTATTAATTTAATAAGGAAGTCCCACAACCTTCTGGAAAACGGCAAGATGAATGAAAGAGAAACATGTGAACAGTGGAATACCAACCGCTCCACATTTCTTCGCTACTCAGCATCCCAGCCAGCTACACTATGATGAACTTCTGCAGCGAACGATCTTGTACGTTACGTCACAATAATCTTAGGACTTTAATCATTATTATGTTGTTAATTGACATCGAATTACAAAATTCCCATCAGATACGTGATTATGATGAATCTTCGAAACAGTATACTTTCATAACATGTGTTATATCACGGAAATAACTAAGTACGAAAAATCTTTAACCATCTATTTTACATTTTCCTTCACTTTATTAAAAAAATGTACCAATTACGACGCCTTTTAGAGAGATTTTCAGTATGCTGGAGATTAGAAACAGCATACACTCATAGGGTGTAAGGTATAACATAAAACCCACCAAATACGGGCTTCAACTGAAGACGCCAATACCAAAAGGCGTCTCGCAAGTTCTACGTATGTCGTAGTTAGCGGTATTGCTTCTTATTGATTATGCTTTATATGGCACATTGCCGAAATATGGTCGTGCTTGTTGTGTGTTCCACGTTACAAAATAGCTAATCAACGTCAAATAGCAGGAAATGACGTTATAAAACTCGTACAGTTCCACATAAACGGCTTAAGTGTACATTATTTAATGGTGGCCGTCTTGCAGGGGATATTATTCACGTGGACCAATAAATAAAACTCATTCAAAAAAAATCCTGTAATCTTTTGAACACATCTCGTGTAACACAGGTGCGAAGATTGTATTCATCCGCGGTTGCAGTTTATAGCATGTGAATTACCTACATTTATTTTCTGCTACTAGTCACTTTTATTTTCTTTATGTTTAACTTAACATATTGCAATGCGTTTCGAGCATTGGTCATCTTCAGGCTTTTGTACGTACAGAAAATTGTTACATACAAATAAAAGTTCTTAGACTAAATGAGCATAGTACTTGTTTATTGCTCGCTGTTGGTCTGACTGTTGGGGTATTTGGAGGGAGGGGGATAGTGGTTGTTCATCTTCATTACATCTACGTACTCACTCCGCAAACCTCTGTACGGTGCGTGACGGAGGCTACCCTGTACCAGTATTAGTCATTTCCTTTCTTTTCCATTAGAAAATACAGCGAGGGGAAAACGATTGTCTTCATGCCTCTTACGAGACCTATCTCTCTAATATTATCTCTATGGTCTTTACGCAAAACGTACGTTGGAGGCAGTAGACTGTCTTGCAGTTAGCCTCGAATATGGGTTCTCTAAATTTTGTCAATAGTGCTCCCCTAAAAGAACACAGCCTTCTCTCCAGCCATTCCTATTTAAGTTCCCGAAGTATCTCGCTAATACTTACGTGTTGTTCGAACCTAACAGCAATAGACCTGCCTTTCAATTGCTTCGATATCTTCCTTTAATCCTACCTGGTACGGATTCCAAACACTCGATCAGAACTCAACAATGGATCGCACTAGTGACCTATATGCAGCCCCCTTTACACATGAACCACATATTCTTAAAACTATTCCAATAAACCGAAGTCGACCATTTGGCGTTTCTACTGCAGTTCTTAGATGCTCAATTCATTACATATCGCTTTGCAACGTTACATCTAGATATTTAATCGACTTGACTGTGTCACTACTAGTACTGTATTGGAGTATTGTGGGTTTGTTTCTGCTACTCATCTGCATGGATTTCTGGCCAGCCAGAAATTGATGCTCAGTTATGTCTTCTGCTCCAGACCAGCATAATTTCTGGCCAGCCACTGCCCCCATCCCTCCAAATACTCCAACATACACACCAGCAGCGAACAGTAAACGATAAAATTCGGCATATCCATTATTATCAAACAGGAAGAGACGAACACACCCGATAGGAACATTGCAATTTTCAGCACTATTGTCAGCTGTATTTTTATTATCAATTTTTTAGCAACTGTGTGAATTTTCCCGAAAGACATCAGTCACAAAATCCCACGTGAAAATAACCAGCATACGTAGCAGCTCTTGTAAGCAACTACACACGTTGAGACCGCAAATACACGTCTTCTCACTTGGGAATTTCTGATGTCTCTCGGGAAAATAAATCTACTTTGTACAGGGTGGCAATTAAACTATACGAATCAAAATCGTCATAACTTCTCAATGGTTTGCGTTAGGACGTTCAATTTGCACGGTTGGCCACGGGCCCTGATGGGAATTAGTTATGCTCGTGGTATGGTTTGGTTTAGCGACGAAGTCCAAATGGTTCAAATGGCTCTGAGCACTATGGGACTAAACATCTGAGGTCATCAGCCCCCTAGAACTTACAACTACTTAAACCTAACGAACCTATGGAGATCACACACACCCATGCCCGAGGCAGGATTCGAACCTGCGACCGTAGCGGTCGCGCGGTTCCAGACTGAAGCGCGTAGAACCGGTCGGCCACTACGGCCGGCCGACGAAGTCCACTTTCATTTCAGTGGGTTCGTCAATAAGCAAAACTGGCTCATTTGGGGGTCTGAGAATCCGCACTTGGCGAACGAGAAATCTTTGGCCCTCAGCGGGTGACTGTGTGGTGTGCAGTCGCCAGTCAGGGAATAATTTGTGCGATATTCGTTGATAGCACGGTGACTGATGAACGAGACGTGAATGTTTTGAAAGATCATTTCATTCCCATTATCCAAAGAGACACTGATTTGGACAAGATGTCGTTCATGCAAGATGGAGCTCTACCACTCCGAAATAGGGAGTGACGTCTTGGAGTTGCACTTTGGGAAGCGGTTTCTGGCTCTGGGGTACCCAGAGGCCACAGGCATGGGCCTCTATTGGCTGCCGTATTCTCTTGATCTGAACACATCCGTGTTTTTGTGGGGCTATATTAAAGACATGGTGAACTGCAACAACTCTAAAAACATTGCTGAGCTGAAAACAGCCATTCAGGAGATCATCGGCAGCATCGATATTCCGACACTTCACCAGGTCTATATCTACATCTACGTGATTACTCTGCTATTCACAATAAAGTGCCTGGCAGAGGGTTCAATGAACCACCTTCAATCTGTCTCTCTACCGTTCCACTCTCAAAAGGCGCGCGGGAAGAACGAGCACTTAATTTTTTCTGTGCGTGCCCTGATTTCTCTTATTTTATCGTAATGATCATTTCTAAATAATGCTGAAAGTTTTTATGATCATTTCTCCCTATGCAGGTGTGTGCCAACAGAATGTTTTCGCAATAGGGGGAGAAAACTGATTATTGAAATTTCATGAGAAGTTCCCGTCGTAACGAAAAACGCCTTTGTTTTAATGACTGCCACTCCAATTCATGTCTGTGGCACTATCTCCCCTACTTCTAGATAATACAAATCGAGCTGCCTTCTTTGTACTTTTTCGATGTCATCCGTCAGTCCCATCTGACGCGGATCCCACACCGCACATCAGTACTCCAGAATAGGGTGGACAAGCTCGGTGTATGCAGTCTCGTTGCACCTTGTAAGTGTTCTTCCAATGAATCGCAGTCTTTGGTTTGCTCTTGCAGTAATTCGCTATTCGTCTGCGCTACAACATTGCCAATGATGGTAGGCATATCGAACATGTCATGACCTAAATCCGAATACCTTTGGTGACGTCTACATGTGGTATAACGTGTGAGCGCGTCGTAGTTCGTAACAGATATACGTTTTTTTTTTTTTTCATATAGTTCAGTAATTGTCACACTGTATGGAGAGGGCCTGATAATGAAGTGAATCATCGAAACCGGTTTCCACTAAATTGGTAGTGAAATTTCAGCTGATGGTAGTGTTGAAAACTGTAATAATAAAAAGTCCTACGATAATTTAGTTTAAGATATTTTATTTTGAAGTAACAGTTTTCTGTATGTACAGGGTGTTTCAAAAATGACCGGTATATTTGAAACGGCAATAAAAACTAAACGAGCAGCGATAGAAATACACCGTTTGTTGCAATATGCTTGGGGCAACAGTACATTTTCAGACAGACAAACTTTCGAAATTACAGTAGTTACAATTTTCAACAACAGATGGCGCTGCGGTCTGGGAAACTCTATAGTACGATATTTTCCACATATCCACCATGCGTAGCAATAATACGGCGTAGTCTCTGAATGAAATTACCCGAAACCTTTGACAACGTGTCTGGCGGAATGGCTTCACATGCAGATGAGATGTACTGCTTCAGCTGTTCAGTTGTTTCTGGATTCTGGCGGTACACCTGATCTTTCAAGTGTCCCCACAGAAAGAAGTCACAGGGGTTCATGTCTGGCGAATAGGGAGGCCAATCCACGCCGCCTCCTGTATGTTTCGGATAGCCCAAAGCAATCACACGATCATCGAAATATTCATTCAGGAAATTAAAGACGTCGGCCGTGCGATGTGGCCGGGCACCATCTTGCATAAACCACGAGGTGTTCGCAGTGTCGTCTAAGGCAGTTTGTACCGCCACAAATTCACGAGGAATGTCAAGATAGCGTGATGCAGTAATCGTTTCGGATCTGATAAATGGGCCAATGATTCCTTTGGAAGAAATGGCGGCCCAGACCAGTACTTTTTGAGGATGCAGGGACGATTGGACTGCAACATGGGGCTTTTCGGTTCCCCATATGCGCCAGTTCTGTTTATTGACGAAGCCGTCCAGGTAAAAATAAGCTTCGTCAGTAAACCAAATGCTGCCCACATGCATATCGCCGTCATCAATCCTGTGCACTATATCGTTAGCGAATGTCTCTCGTGCAGCAATGGTAGCGGCGCTGAGGGGTTGCCGCGTTTGAATTTTGTATGGATAGAGGTGTAAACTCTGGCAGATGAGACGATACATGGACGTTGGCGTCATTTGGACCGCAGCTGCAACACGGCGAACGGAAACCCGAGGCCGCTGTTGGATCACCTGCTGCACTAGCTGCGCGTTGCCCTCTGTGGTAGCCGTACGCGGTCGCCCTACCTTTCCAGCGCGTTCATCCGTCACGTTCCCAGTCCGTTGAAATTTTTCAAACAGATCCTTTATAGTATCGCTTTTCGGTCCTTTGGTTACATTAAACCTCCGTTGAAAACTTCGTCTTGTTGCAACAACACTGTGTTCTAGGCGGTGGAATTCCAACACCAGAAAAATCCTCTGTTCTAAGGAATAAACCATGTTGTCTGCAGCACACTTGCACGTTGTGAACAGCACACGCTTACAGCAGAAAGACGACGTACAGAATGGCGCACCCACAGACTGCGTTGTCTTCTATATCTTTCACATCACTTGCAGCGCCATCTGTTGTTGAAAATTGTAACTACTGTAATTTCGAAAGTTTGTCCGCCTGAAAATGTACTGTTGTCCCAAGCATATTGCAACAAACGGTGTATTTCTATCGCTGCTCGTTTAGTTTTTATTGCCGTTTCAAATATACCGGTCATTTTTGAAACACCCTGTATAAACACCTGAATATCAGCAAAACTTGCTAGAAACGCGTAGCAGTGTGTTAAATTGAACATAAAGAAGTAAAGGTGGCTGGTAGCAGAAAATACAAATAAGCATTCCACACAGTCACGATTCTCAAACGTAGCCAGTACGGCCACAAGTAGTTGTAGCCAGTGGGGCCGCTACAACTGTGGCAGAGGCGAAGCGGCAGGCGGTGTTTACAGCGGCGCCCTTGTCCGGAAACACTTTGCGGCTCTTCGGCCGCCGGCCCCCGGGGACAGCCGTCCGTCCGTCTGATCCCGCGCCTCTCCAGGTCCCCGGCGTGGCGCGACATGCCGCCAGACCGCGACCCCGCGCGTGCGCGTGTGTGCGCCAGCGCGCGGGCCCGGTAATCTCGCCGGATCCCTTTTAAGTGCGGTTAATATTTAATGCGTCCCGGAGTGGGGTTACGGTGATCGGCGCGACGTCAAAGTTGCGCCGCCGGCGCAGCTGCCGCCCTCTCGCGTCTACCCTGCTGCAACCCCCCACCCTCCAACCCCTCTCTCCTACCTGATCCTCTCGCAGCCACCTCGGTCCGTCTCGCGGCGTCCCAGAGCGGCGCTTTTGATGTGAAAGAGATTTAACGACGTTAGCGTTACTTACGGCTCACTTGGCGCACTCAATTTCCTCGCACGCCACGCCCCCCTCTGCAGCCCCTCCCACGCCCTCGTTGCGCTCGCCTTACACTGCGCCCATCTTCGCGCCACCTCGCGCCGGCTCGCGTATTCACTAGCGGTAATAGCAGCTATTCATAGCGGCGTCTGGAGCGCGCGCCCGGCGCCGTAAGTTTTACGCCTTCCTCCCTGTCGAGCGGAGCTGAGCCGCCTCCCTCTCTTCACGCGCCGCCTGTTTGCTTCGCCTACTCTGTATCTTGTTCCCCCCTAACACATACACGACGCTTTTGGCTCAACAGCTTTCTGAAATCTCTCCACCTTGTGTCACGTTTTCCACTGACTTTACCGTTTTCACAGATAGGCGTAATTTCCATCATCACTATGATACAGAAGTATGGCTCTACACCTGTATAAAACTGGATTATGAAGCACACCAGACAACAGAAATGGTCATCCGTAGGAGATGGTGCAGAGGAATTCGCATTAACGACAACAGCGGTTGTGGGAATGGTAGTCGGTGGGGGTTGCAAGGTCTAATGACAGTAATAGGAACATTTGCAAGCTAGCAGGTGGAAGTCGTAAGGTGCTTTGCCAGAAAAGAAAAAAAAGAAGAATTAGAGCAAACTGTTATCATATTTTTTCTTTGATACGAGAAATCTGGCAATCATAAATGAATTCAATTATTTACACCGAAAATCAGCAATAAACATACAGTATTTAAAACTAGATGAATATTAATTTGAGTAATGAAATCGAAAACTTGCGTAGAGCTTCACGTTACTCAGCTCCTTCTGTGTTAATATGAATTCAATGAAGCACAGCATGAATACTCTTTGGTCATACAAAAAAGATTTAAATTAATAAATGTTCCAAAATAATACATCGGGCATGAATAAACATGATAAACATACAGTCAGCGGACAATAACGATGCTCGTGATGTACCAGAAATAATGTTCATTTCCTGCAAGCCGGCCGGTATGGCCGTGCGGTTCTAGGCGCTTCAGTCTGGAACCGCGTGACCGCTACCGCCGCAGGTTCGAATCCTGCCTTGGGCATGGATGTGTGTTATGTCCTTTGGTTGGTTAGGTTTAATTAGTTCTAAGTTCTAGGCGACTGATGACCTCAGAAGTTAAGTCGCGTAGTGCTCAGAGCCATTTGAACCATTTCCTGCAAGTAAACACAGGTCACTTTTGAGTGGTGGTGACCTGCCGGCTGAAGGCCTGATTAAGAAACAAAAATACGTCTGAAGCCCGTATTAAAACAAGAGCAAATAATATCTGGATAAATGCAGAAAAAGTGAAATAATTCTTGGCGGACGCAAATTTCTATTAAGAACAACAATTGATAAGTCAATTAATTAGTTCTGGTGAAAAGCCGGTGTTGAAAAGTATTAAAACCGACTGAAATTAGACTGACAGGTGCCAACGCAATCCCGGAGAGTGACAAGTAAGTCAGTTACTTTCCTGAAGTTCAGCACCAGTTACTGATAGTCAAGATCCACAGTTTCTGAGTTGAATTAGAGTACGGAGTAGTCAAAGAAAGCAGCTAGTATTGAGTACCCAGCCAAACTGTTAATATGTTATGTAAGCCAAACGTTGACTGATGATGATCAGAAGCCTTGCAGTTTCACCAGAAGAATGACTCGGAGTCTTAGATGGCGGCGTACTGCGACGCATCTTCCTACATGCACCGCAGTAAGCCCCTAACTGTGGAAGAGCTGTTGCTCTAGGCACCTGGCCCTGTGGCTTACTCGGTGAAGACTGCCCTCTGTGGTCTGCGCACAGCCTTACGTGAACTACCCGTAGAAGCATGCACCGCGCACTGTTTTCAGTTGGGTGTCTATGTGTAATAAACTGGCTCGTGTACGTCGCCACCCGTAGCGGCGTATCTGACGCCCCTTGGCGACTGCCGGCTTGACCTGTTTCTGCCTGACGGCAGGTGGGCTTGCCCTTACTAAGTCCGGGACCCGCCTGACAGACCTGTTGTGCAGATAGCCGCTATGCATAGGCGCTCGACCGAGATATTGTATTACTCGTACATTTCG
Organism: Schistocerca nitens; assembly: GCF_023898315.1. Classification (NCBI taxonomy): domain Eukaryota; kingdom Metazoa; phylum Arthropoda; class Insecta; order Orthoptera; family Acrididae; genus Schistocerca; species Schistocerca nitens. The sequence continues at coordinate 846,724,810 of NC_064617.1, forward strand.
TTATAACATCAGTTATCGTCTGTGAACACACCAGATCACAACAGAGTATGCGCAACAATGAAAACTTGTAAAATATGGACTGTACGTAAATCAGCGGAATACCATCACTCCGAAAGGGGGTAGGGGGGAGGGGGGGCTGACCGTGAGGAAACGCCTCAATCCGCGCGGCTACCCCGCGCGGCACCCACATAGCTTAAACAAGAATAACAGCTAGTAAAATTGAAGTTATGCAAATCCAGGGTACCAAATAAATTACACAGAACCAGCACGAATAATATTCACAAATTATCTACAGAGATGAAGTCCGATAGAGAGCGACTACCCATTCGTACCGAATGGCTGCATCATAATTTTAGAAATGTGAGTTAGCAATACCGGAACCAGTAAACTGTTCAAATAAAATCGGGGTTAACTCAAACGTAAATTCGTATATCACACATGGGCTAAAGAACTGTATGCACAGAGGATAGCAGCAAAAAACGTTTCGAACAGTCTACATACACGGTAAGGTGCTCACCAATAACTCCAACAAGAGCCGCTGACAAAGGCTCGCTAATGCCACTCTTCCCGTTAATTCTGTAGCCACAAAAAGGAGACAAAGTTCCAAGCCATATCGCACCAAACACGTGCTTCACGGACATCTAGGTTGTTAGAATACAGAATGATACTACTACTTAAAGTCATACTCCATTTCGGCAAATGCTCATAGCATCCACATGTCACATGACCGACAACACTTGTCCTTGCATACCCATTCCGCAGTTACCGGTGGTAAACGATTGATAGATAGCTCATGTGAACGGCATCAAGTCATCGCGGTGGAGAGCGCACACGTCCCGTGGAGTGACGTGAAGTAAGCAGTTGCTTGGTACTCAGGCAGATTATACGACACTTTCGAGTTCATATCCAAGCACAGACTGAGTCAGATTTAAGTTGAAATATTCACCGCTACTTCCTCTCGTATTTTACATTATTTTGACTCGAACCTCTTTAGTGCCAATCCCAACAAAACACGTTGGCCAACAAAGAGAGAAAACAACTGATGTTCGAATCCGAACCCAGGAGGCACCACAAACAAACTGTCTGTATCAGCCAGCGGATGTCTAGCAGAGGTGCATGGCTATGATAAACAGCAGATCTATTTGTTGGCTCTGACTCTTTGAAGTCCTACCCTGCATCCTCGACCTGGGAAACCAGCTCTTAATTTTAAGCAACATGGTAAGGAGGTAACAACGAGCTTTGTTGAAGATAATTAGTAAAGAGTAAAGATCGCAGAATACCTCATTTATTAAAATGACCGACTTTGGCACGCTCAATCGTCCATTTTCAGATTATGAGCAGTGTAAAGATACGAAAATACTTGTTAATGAAGGAAGTCAGCCTTTACATAACATATGCAAACGATCAGAAATACTGTAGCGTGGCATTTAGTTGGAGTTTTACACAACGTATACAAAAGGTCAGTAATACTACAGCGTGCTATTTACCCATTTGGCTGGAGCTATCGCTGTGGTGAACAGCTGCGTGTGGTTACGACGCGGGGGCTTCGCGTCGTAACGACAAGTCTACAAAATCCGTCTTTTGAGACGTAGGCAAAAGAAATATTTAGCAACGGTAGAAATATTAGCACTGCTACCACCAAATTCACGTTTCTGATACTTGTGATACGTCAAGGTTTTTTAGACAGTGCTTATATTCATTCAACAATTTCGCACCTTTAACATTAAAGACAGTAGTGGAACAGATATGTCAAAATGGCGAATTTTACAGATACGATGTTATGAGTGTAAACCCCAAACGGTAGCCGCTGGTAGAGGGTATCCCACCGTATGTGAAATAGTGTACGAAGGTGCGCTTATTTTCTGCATTACGTCAGCTACAGCCATCGACTCTTAACTCACATTAAAAACATTATAACTTGTGAATAAAATGTAAAGATAATAGGACAATTGTATGTAAAGCATTATACAAATATAACTGTTCAAACAAATAATGGAAGTCTTTAGCAGTCTTGCTTAAAAGCGGTCTTTCAAACATTATAATGCTGATAACTTCAAGCAACATGTGGCATAACGTTCAGTTACAGCTGCAGAGGTATTTGGCATCGATACAAGGCACCTTCATGGTAGTTGCCACGTCGTTTTCTACATACGTTTATGCGGCCAGCGGCTACTGCAAACATGACATCGTTATATTTGTCCTCGGAGTCTCTCGCGGCGCTTGTCTGAATAAAATCTTCTCGTTGTTCAAGCAGCGTCAATTCGAATGTCATCACCTTGGGAACAGCTTCCGGTAAATACATCTTCAACCATTAACGCCCACATGAACAACGTTTCCATGGTAACAGCTTCCTCTGCGGTCATCATTGGTCGCCTGGGCCCGCTATATAGCATCTCCGTCGAAATGGCGCCTTGCAGCATAATCTTTGACTACCAATAGCCGTCCTATCGATATTTCCATGGAAACGGCATCGCTAGAAGTTCCAAGGAACATTACTAGCTGGCGTTGAAGGTTCGTACAACTTTCTCTATTGGCGTTTCTCTTTAAAATCTTTCATAAATTTGTAACGAGGTTGTTAAAGCCCTTAAGTACTTTCTCGAAGAGTTATGTTTGTGAATTGCTATACATACAGTTGTCCTATTATTTCTGCATCTCAAGTTTTAATGATTTTTGCGTGGGATGAATTTCAGTAGCTGCAGCTGACGTAATATAGAACATGTGCGTGCCTTCGTACACTATTTACCCCGTGTCAGAATAGCCGCCAGCAGCAGTTGCCGCTGTGACCACATGTCGCTGTTCACCACACTGCCAGCCCCAGCGATGTGGGTAACACTGCACTATAGAACTTCTTGTCTTTTGTATACGCTATGCAAAGCTCCCGTATTTGTGACCTTTTGTATATGTTATGTAAAGGTTGGCTTCCGTTATTAACAACCATTGCCACATCTTTACATTGCTCATAAACTGAAGATGACCGCTTAAACTTCCAGAAACTGGCCATTTTAATAAATGAGATATTCTGCAATCTTCATTATTTTTGGTATTAGATTATCTGATCTTACATGTAGAGGAGCTGTCAGTGGGATTCACGCGACTACATGGACTTTCATAAAATATTTGCTCCGAGATAACATCATTGTGGGGGAGGTTTGGATACCTGTAAATAGTTAACAGACAAATCTGGTAAAGCGCTAATACAGAGGAGTCCAGAAAAATGTTGACACTCTCTGATAGTCAATAGTAATGCAACAAATTGGCTTACCGTTACGGCTATTCCAAGGGGGGAGGGGAGGTTATTTTATGTGTTCTAAGTGTTCATCTTCAGCCATACAGCGTCGATGACGCTCAATTGATAACCGAACTACGGCTGTAGTGTTGCCGGTGTGGCAGATGCACGGGACGCCTCGATGGTTTCTAGTAGCCTTTTCAGTGTAGCTTGCTTCTGTTGATGAACTTCATTTTTCAATGTCCCCCATAAGTAGATGTCAAGAGGTGTAAGGTCGGGAAATCGTGGTCGGTACTCAACAGCTCCTCTTCGACTTATCCGTCGTCCAGGTCGATTTTCATTCAAGCAGGCTCTGACATCTCTGTCGTAGTGAGGTGGAGTGCCATCTTGTTGTAGGTAAAATATTTCACCTCCAAACAACTCCCGAATGGCAGGTAAAATCGATTTTTGCAGCATATGAAGATACAGCTCGCAAGTTTCGGTACCTTCACAGAAGAATAGGTCAAACAAACAGTGCGATGGCACACCACACCACACATTGAGACCCTGTAAGTTAGCATGTTCGTCCAGGATCCCAGTAGACGCAGTTGTGGCGGTTTCTAGTACCGTTCAGCTTGAATTGCGCCTCGTCAGACCAGTTAACATTCCCTGCAAACCGTTCATTCTCGGGAAGCATGCCTTCAAACTACTCGCAGCACTCCATCCTTCGATCCGAGTCGTCCTCATTCATAGCGTGCAGCTATCTTGGACTGTACACTTTTCACTCTGCAGCCTTCAGAATTCGCCTTACGCTTGATCGTCTTACCCGCTATCACCTGCGCCCTGCTTCACAGATTTCTGAGGTGACCTAGTAAAATGTTGCAACACATCAGTGCTGGAAGCTGGAATTGTTGCTGATTCTGGTCGACCAGACCTCTGCTTATGCACATCCTGAAAAGTGCCGTCGGCTCCAAATTTATCTCGAATAATAAACTGTTGTACGTGTTGGTGGCTAATTCCCGCACACATTGCGCCAGTGCCGTTACACCTCCATCATGTGTCTGTACTTCCAGCACCACTTCAACATGGCATTGCGTTTCTCAAACGACAACGTTACTTCATTCACTGCTGCTGGAAAAACGGGTGTCAATGTCTGTTGAGAAAAAGTTGGAATACGCTATCGCGAAAAATTGCAACGATATGTCATTTTGTTCCAGGGATATTAACTATCAAAGAGTGTCTAGAAAAATTCGTAGGAAACTTTTCTTTTCATATTTTCCAGTAAACTAATAAACGGGCATAACACAAGTGTAAATTAAATATTTTTGGACTATTCATTAAGGCATAAAAAGAGATTCACATATGTGGATCTCAAGTCTCACCTATCGAGAAATCGCACAAACTTAGTTTTATATTTTCCTTCCATTTCTTCAGTAAAAATATTTGTACAGAAAATATATACTCAGAAAACAGGGTTCGTAATGTTAACATCTCTGAAGTATATAATATCCAATAAAGGCTTTCGTTGATACCCTAAAACAGCTTCTTAAATGGAAGAAAATAATAATCATACAATAATCTCTGAGAAAAAATAATTTGCTACTGAAGTTAGAAAATCTTTATGATACGATGAAGACAATTATTTTTCACGATATATATATATATATATATATATATATATATATATATATATATATATATATATATTCCACATTTGAGGTACATGTCTCTAATGTTGGAACTGCAGCAAGCTTTCCTGAATTTTGAGGCATTCCTTGGCTCCATAAAGTTTGGTACTTGGGCACCATTCTAAAACCTAACTTATGAAATTGGTTTCAACACAGCTTTGCTTTGCTTCTTAATCACATTTTCTATTGCATCTACATCTTCACAGTTATAGGAGTTCATTGTACAAGGACATCCTCTTCCACTAGCTACTGGCAGGAAATATTAATGTTCGTATGATTTACCAACCAGTTTGCCGGCCGGGTGTGGCCGTGCGGTCTAGGCGCTTCAGTCTGGAACCGCGTGACCGCTCCGGTCGCAGGTTCGAATCCTGCCTCGGGCATGGATGTGTGTGATGTCATTAGGTTAGTTAGGTTTAAGTCGTTCTAAGTTCTAGGGGACTGATGACCACAGCAGTTAAGTCCCATAGTGCTCAGAGCCATTTGAACCATTTGAACCAACCAGTTTCATCAAGCTCAACAGCACAATCTTCAGTCAAAAACGAGAATTCATCATCTCCCAAACGGATAATCCCGCACTGCTGTCATTGCTCACCACTTAATAATTCATGCACTGCTGTAGAGTGTAAGAAAAACGGTTATTTCAGTATTCCATCGTCGAAGATCAAATTGAGATTAGCAGATATGCATTGTGGACTGACGTACACCACAAAATGTGTTATTTCATAGTAACGAACTAAATTCATACATATCTGAACTACCTCTCAACGTCTAGAACAGTTAGCGAACGTTAGGTAAAAAACACAAACTCTCAGTACCATGTTTAGACACAATAATTACTTATATACTTTTTCGATTTGTAGATGTAATCATTTTCTTGGTGCGACCAGCTGTAAACTGACACACGAATTGTTCGTTGGAAGCTGCTGATCCCTGGCTTCAAAACTAATAACTAGGAGGTACACACTCGCAGACTATCGCTCTATAAGCAGAAAAATACACCTACTTACGTAGAAAAGAATAAGATCGATGGTCCACATGTGTGGACCAAGAGAACGAAGACATTAAGCTACCACAATTCTGCTATGCTATGCGGCATATGATTATAATCAATGCTACCCGCTGTGAGGGACTTGAGACAACATCGCCATGATACCTTAGGACTTGCTGGGAATCAATAACCCGATATTCTCCAAGACACTAGAAAATATCTTACACTGCTGTCGCAACCAAATGGTCATCAGCGATAGTAAAATCACAACACCGAGACAGTGAACAATCGGATAGTTACAGAATCCTACTTACCCACATGGACAGGAATGATGGCACCTCACCTAGCATAAGCTTCATGCATTATCTGCCATCATCTAAGTTTACGTGTATTGTCATGATTAAAAACAGTAAGCATCGAAAAAATTGACTTCCTACAGGACTTAACAAGATGAGACCGAAACCATAGTTTATTATGCCACAACTGTGGAGTCGACGCTCGCCATGTGTCCGAGCCCTCCTTGTTCTACCAACAATGAAGAACGGCCAGACTTCTACTCCTTTATCGTGCTCTGTTTATCCGCTTACCTTATGCTCTCCCTTTGACTCTTCCATCGGGTCCTACCGAAGTGGTGTCTGTCTCTGCCAACTACACAGTATTTTCAGTCAGGCCACAGTCAGTACACTTACGCCAGCCTCTAAACTTCTCAATGGTTCACCGTGAGTCCCCGCCTGGCTGAACAGACTTCGTAACATGTGTGAAATCTTATGGGACTGCTAACGTCTTCAGTCCCTAAGCTTACACACAACCTAAATTATCCTAAGGACAAACACACACACCCATGACCGAGGGAGGACTCGAACCTCCGCCGGGACCAGCCGCACAGTCCATGCTTGCAGCGCCCTAGACCGCTCGGCTAAGCCGGCGCGGCCCACTTGGCTGACTTGGGTTTTATGGGTACGAAGGTCCCACTACAAGACAATGGCGTTCCTCGCCATCCACTGGTTCGCACAAAGCTCAATTGAAAGTCAAATATCTCATGATTCTCCACTCAGACCACAATAATGTTTGCACGAAACGTACTGTAATAAAATTCTGCGGTATATATAAACCCACTGGCAGTGCAAGAAATAGAAATAACTATTTAAGAAACGAGAAACTACAAAGCGTGTGGTGGAAATCACGTGTTTGCGGCAATGTGGATGTACACTGGTAAAACAACTCAGACATCTTTACATATTATTTTACAAAAAATTTGGGCAACAGAAAAATTCCCAGAAGAATGTCTAACCCTACCACCAATATTCTAATTTAGTAAGCTTTTACCTAAATAACAGAAAACCCTGTCTCTATGTTGTTACATATAACCCTCTTACTAAATTTAGTTTAGTTTCCAAATAAACTACGCTATGGGAGGATAGTCTTTTAATAGGAAATGCTAATCAATAAAGTTACCCTTGTTACAGGATCTGACCGTGTGTTGTGTCTGATGGATAAGTAAATCAGACTATTCACTTCTTCTCCCAAGATCTTACCCAGCAGTTAGAAAGAAACGCAGTATGAATAGTATTATATTGAAGCTAGAACAACTCAGTTCCTAGTTCATTTAGTGGTTTAAAGTATATACTAGAGGTCGCCAGCCTATCGAGGCAATGAAACAGTATAGTATTGGAAAATCAGAAGCATGAATTTTGCTTACTTTCTTGCTACTGTTTAAGTTGCTTCTTAAAAAAATATTATTGCACGTAAACAATGTTGCTGGAGACACTGGAATTATATGACTACTACACCCTCATAGATTACGTTTCTAGAAGAGAAAATAGCCCAGTAGATAACTTCAAGGAAGATAAAAAAAATTTTACTAGGGGGACCTTTAGAGAAGCACTTTCCATAATCAGCCAACTTAAATACTAAAATACGAAGATACTAAAGCACACATTTTTTTACTGAACATTTAACTTCAAGAAAACGTCTTTCTTACTGGAATTTAGCTTCAAAAGCTATTACTCTTTGAACTAATTCTGTACAGACATTTAACAGATTCATGTAACTTTGCTTCACTCTGACTGAATTTTCCTAAAGCAAACTTTTACTATAGCACTTTGCAGTAGCTAAGAAAACTTTTAAAACAAGAATAGTTTGACGCTATTTCTCTGTAATGTACTAAAGCATGGACGTGTTATTACTCTAACTAAAATTTTAATTACGCCTTTCAGTGAAACAACTAAGACAGCTTTTCTTTAACTATTGCTCTAATTGAAAATATTTATGAACTCTTCAACTCGGATTAATCAAACACCAGGAAGGAACACTAAATCGGTGTATGATTAGGATGAAATATCAGGGTTAACCAGTTTCTTTAAAGTTCAGGGATGGTTGTTCACTAATAGAACACAGTTTAAATTAATGGTTCACGCTGTACGAAAGTAAAATGCCAAAAAATCTTATCCGTTGGCTGTAGGCTTGGGTGTTGCGAACAATTATGATGGCTACAATACCCACAGTACGGCCTGCAAGTATCTTGCATGGGCTCTGTTTCTCTTCTTGGCGTCGTTCAGTTTTACATACAGTAGCCCAACAACTTGTGGCTATGCCGTAAGCCGTTTGCAGTCTTCATCCGAGGCGTTTTTGTGCAAATGTGGAGGCAAAGCTTCTCCTGCTCCACAAAGGTGTTGCCTCAATCGCTGCTGCCTACAGACTGTGTGACTACTTCCCGCGCTTGCTGCAGATAGCGCGCCAATTCGTCCTTGCCACCTTTTCCACTCCTCAGAGCTACTTTAGTTTCATACAAAAGCATACTGGCTTTTACATAACACCTATTTCTTACATTGTTCCTAAGCGTGACCATTTCTCACAATTGTCAAATTTACATCAACATGAACAGTATATACCAAAAATGCTTTAAAACACAAAATGTCATCAGAAAATTATTTAACGTAATAAACAATATGTAAAGGCAATAAGAAATCCATATGAGGGTTGATTAAGGTAGGTAACAAAATTTAACAAGATTCTCCGTAAATAAGGGCTTAGAACAAGAGTGTTCGTTAGCACCAACTATGTTTAAAGTATGCTTAGAAGAAATTTTGTAAAATTGGCGGAGGAAATGTTAAGAAAAGAGAATCCGTATACAACAAGAAATACTGTATACTTCACTCTTCACCGATGAAAAGGTCCTGATGGCAAAAGTCAAGCATGACTCTAGCTACACTTTCAGGAAACTGCACGAAGAATACTCAGAATGGGACTTGACAAGAACACAAAAATGGTGGTGTACATGGTAGTGTGTGAAGATGACCGATAAAATTTGTATGTAGGATTTTGAAAAATTAAAAATGTATGCATATTGAAGTACTTGGGTGTGACTTTTACAACAAATCGAAAAAGCACACAAGATACCACAAATAAAATTCGTCAAGGAAAAAGAGTAAGTGATCAACTTAACTTCTTGCAATGGAGTGACAAAATCACAAAGAAAAAGAAGGTCTTGGAGCACACGTCAGTCGTAGAGATCATCATCAAATATGACACTGAAATATGTGAGCTAACGAAAGAGGAGTAAGAAAAGTTGGTGTTCCTTTAGATGGAATAAGGCGATCAAGTTTTCGCATCTCCAGACTGGAACATGTCAGGGATGATGGAATATGGGAAATTATATGAGATAAATACGCTATTCAGGATGACACAGATGGCAGTATATTAGCTTGGTATGGTCACTACTAACAACTGGATGATAACCCAGGGCCCAAACGCTGTGCGAAAAAACGTGAAAGACCACCTACAAGCTGGATGCAAGCTCATAAAGATGATAAGAATTTAAGGGACATTCAGAAAGAAGTTTGAATAGATATGAAACTGTGGAAGCTGAGAGGCGAAGGACAACGACAGTCGTAAAAGATTAACGCACTAGTGTTGAAACCCCAGTCACTAAACTATTAAATATTATACAAAGTTCTCCAGAAACAATTATCTTAAAACAGCACAATAATACAGAGTGTACCAGTAACAATGGTCAATATTTAGGGATATGAGAGCAACGTTCATTCGAAGCAAAATCGTTTAACAAACACGGACTCTAAAATGTGCACCATAAGCGCTAAGAACACTTGTTCATCTCCGCTACGCTACTGTGAAATGCAACTCTTTTACTGAAAAATTGATCATATGTCTTAACGAATGCATTTTAGAGCTAATATTTACTTGATTTTTTTTCTTCTTTTGGTCCGTACTGCCTCCGGCCAAGATACGAAAGTAAAGAGCTGGCACAGTAGAAGAAATTTATTTCAGAGTCCGAGGTGAAGAAGTGCTCATAGCTTTTGATGTACTCATTTCAGAGCTCACGTTTCTAGACTTTAGAATGATGGTTTCCGCCATATCCCTAACTATTGACCATTTCTCCAGGTGTACCGTTTATAATTGACCTCTAATGGATTTAAAATCAGTAATGCCCACTCAATGTTCAGGGAGAGAAACAGAATTACCAATAGTTCCTTAAGAGTGGAATTAAATCACACTGCATAGAACGCAATTATCCAGGTACACGACAATGTTGGCTGAAGACAAAATACTTCAATAATTGAAAACTTTGCTTGAATACACAAAAGTAATCCGAAAATACGAACAACATCAGATTGTAAGAGTATGACAGGCTCCTAACATGGCTAAACGTCCATCCTGAAAGATATCTTGACGCCAAACCAAAAACTGGAGAACTTGTGAACAATGTTTTATGGGTATAAACACGAATATTGCGCTCAGTCCTTCCCACAAACAGTAACAGTGAATGTGAGCAAGGTACGAAAGGTCACTGTGCTAACAATGTTGCATTGCAATCGCCTCTAGTAGATAGTCAGCCAATAGACACACAATTTCGAGACTATAGGAGCTTTCTAAAATCAATGAAACACATTTTTATCTCACAGCAGGCTGTTTTTATTCAGGATTCCAATACACCGTGTTATTTCCCACTATTTTGGGTACAAAATCCTATTTTTCAGCTTAATCTCCGTTCAGTGCGGCAGACTTAAGCCACTTCTCTGGTTGACCGACGTCGGAGTAAGCGTCTCGCTGCACCACTAGGCTGGATGAGGAAGAACAGTCTAATGAAGGTTTGTGATCTCTGAGGTGCACAGACTTGTGTCAAGCCTTGCATTGTCATGGAGAAGGAGAATTTCGTTTCTATTTTTGTGGCGACTGACATGTTGAAGTCGTTTCTTCAATTTTCTGAGGGTATCACAATACGTTTCAGATTTGATCATTGCACCACAATGTGAGGGAACGGGTTTGAACTTTTTCTTCGGAAGAAAGGTGGTATGCCACCTCTCCATGGATTGCCGTTTTATCTTCGTTTCGAAGTGATGAATCATTTAATCACCTGTGACGATTTTAGACAAAAATTGTAACGCGCAAGCAGTTCCGCATGGATGATTCTCCGTTGCTCTTTATGGTTAGGCGGCGAGGAACCCAGCGGGTGCACATCTTTGAGTAGTCCAGCTGGTGGACGATTGTTTCAGCCGTACCAACGGAGACGTCCAGTTGAGGAGAGAGGTGTTTGATTGTGATCCGGCGATCACCTCGATTGAGAGTGTCCGCACATTCCAACATTGGTGGAGTGACAGCTGTGTGCGGCTGGCCTGCATTCGAGAGATCGGACAGGCCTGAGCGACCTTGTGCGGATGATGATAGACAACAGCTCGACCAATGACTTACCATGCTTTTCTTCTCTGGCAGGTCTCTGTAGACATTCTGTAGGCACCAACAAGTATCTGTGACTCTCTGTTTTCCGACGAAAGGACCCAAAAGAAACTAAATAACACGTCTCTGCTTGGAACACAACTTCATTCCAGACGCCATTTTGAAGGCCCGTATAGCACCACCAACCATCGAAATTTCATGAAACTATAGGGGTGGAAGGGGAATGTTTCATGATGTCCCACAACGAATTCCACATTGTTTCGTCAGAAACTGAGCAAAAAAAAAAATTGTTGCATTGCCCCTTGCACAATAAGCACACACCTAAATCAATCTACCGTGGTATGGTACGAAATCCATAACAAATATGAAAGCTGCAATTAGCCCACGGCAATGGTTGAAAACGTCCTTGCCGGCCGGTGTGGCCGAGCGGTTCTAGGCGCTTCAGTCTGGAACCACGCGGCCTCTACGGTCGCAGGTTCGAATCCTGCCTCGGGCATGGATGTGTGTCATGTCCTTAGTTTAGTTAGGTTTAAGTAGTTTTAAGTTCTAGGGGACTGATGACCTCAGAAGTTAAGTCCCAAAGTGCTCAGAGCCATTCTAACCATTTTTGAAAACTTCCTTTAGCAATTCTGCGTTCACGACACACAGAATTAATCATAGCCACGTCCATAACCTCCAGATACAATGTTCCCGAGAAGTAGAAAATCCCCATTCGGCCCACTCTTCCTGTGTTTGGCTCCGCTTCCTCGGTGTCGGCAGCTGCCAGCTACCCCACAGCAACATTTTCAGGCGAGCATGCGCCTCTGCTCCCAAACACATTCCCTTAGAGTTGCCGCAGCTTACTACTCGTCCTTCTAGTTCACGTTGCCGCTACAAGTCGCCAGCAGCCAATCGCCACTTGTCTCCCAGGCGAAGACTCCCACACTCGGTGGTTCAAAAAAAATGGTTGAAATGGCTCTGAGCACTATGGGACTCAACGGCTGTGGTCATTAGTCCCCTAGAACTTAGAACTACTTAAACCTAACTAACCTAAGGACATCACACACGTCCATGCCCGAGGCAGGATTCGAACCTGCGACCGTAGCAGTCGCACGGTTCCGGACTGCGCGCCTAGAACTGCGAGCTCGGTGGTTCCGCTGCTCCCCGACATACTGCCAGACAGCAAGAAAACAACTGCCAGCCGACGCTCCTTTCATACAGCAAAGCTGGTACTCAGTTCTGATAAAAGTAGATTACTTCACCTCATAAGTTAAACTTTTGGTAGCTGAGCGCTAACTGTACACAAACAACGTGGTTGGCATTATTTATTCAGTCCCTAGAGCGCAATCATTGGAAGTTCCATGAATTTTCAATTGATTACCAGCTCTACTCTCGCAAGGAACCCGTTGAGTGGGAGGTCGAGAAATGACGTCACGGCATTTGACATCCTACATATTGTCTACCATGCTAGCACAATATTGGTTGCTAAAGGCAACAGTGGGCGGGACTGTAGGCATAGAATGGTGAGCACACTATGAAGCTACAATGCGTGTTTGAACTGCTTAGTCGACGAGAAACTCCCATCAGTGTTATAATACAATGCTAGTAGTTTCATGCCATCACATTCCATCAGCTTTCATCGCCCCGTTACACCAATACGATTCTCTACGCATTCTTTAAGAGTGGGTACCTACCTGAAAGTACTTCGTGGTTTGTAATTCCTAAGAAGTCCGCCTTTGATCTTGATAGTGCGAAATTTTGTGGTCATTGTGGAGCGGCATGTTTAATTCGGGTTTCACTCGGTTTTCATGGTACAAGTTAATTTTTTTAAAAATATTTCTTGACTGTTAACGGTGTCCATTTAATGACTGTACTACGGGTACATACATCCAATAAAAGGTTGATCTATGCATGTCACGGACACTCAATTTCTGTCGCCCTCCTGATGCACATGGTGAGTCATCATCAGCTAATATTATTCCTGTTATAATTGTTAACACAACAGTGTCAAATGGACCTTACTGCTGGCTGAAGTTGCGAACTCGCACTCAAGTGGTTAATTGTCGGTGCATCGCATTGTGTAGTTCTGACCGTGGCTGACTCGCTAATTACAGCATCTGACGTCGGGGTGCAACTGGTAATCTCACCTTCGCCTCACGGGCCGGTAGCGGATGCAAGTATCGGTGACCGCCGTCTGCCTCCCTTGTCTAGCGAAAATCGCTACAACAAGTTGCAACGCATTTCGGACACTGTGTCCGGAGACTACCAGAACCCCTGGACAAATGGATCTCACTTGAAGACTGCTCCTTTTCACCTAGGCACTAAGCGGTGTATCCTCACTTAAACTTCGACCAGTCGCTTGGAAAACGCGAGACGCAGCTACCAATCAGATTAATTCGCAATAAAGTTCAAGCTCACACTCGTATGTCGAATAGGAACGCCCAAAACCTATCCATCCAGTACACGCCAGAGTCAAACTGCCTCTCCCACGATAATTTAGACAAATACGAAACATATTATTCTGTGTTGCTTATATGATCGCCCGGGTGTGGAAGAGGCGCTATCAGGCTATGACACCTCTGCCGCCTTCATTCTTCCATCACGGGCCAGACTCAAAATCAGCATTAACTGGCGTTTACTTGTACAGACTCTGCAACTGAAAGCTTAAGTTAATGTCACGGCTTCTCCCCTTGCCAATGCCATGTTTCCACCTAAGACAAGAGCTGGACTGTTGGTGCAGCCGGATAGAAGTTGCATTTTGCATCTTACATCTTAACTGCAAGAAAAGGCTATAAAAGTAATTACTGAGGAACCGTGATACCAGAACCTCATAGCCATTCATATATTGATGAAAACAAAACAGGAACTACAAGGGAAACAAAGCCGCATAAACTGGAGTGTGTTTTATATCAACAGGGAATCGAAAACGCAGGGACAGACGACTCGGCCACTGCCTCATAAAGCGGCCACTCACTAACATTGTGATCTGTTACACGGCAGCTGTATTATCACGCAATCTATTTCATGATGCTATATGATAGCTCCCTGGGCCAATGTAGTCGACCTCCTACGTTCCAGTCATAACTGCAGACAATATTCAGTGCTACCAGTGACAGCCCAGCTGATTCCTTCTTCTCTTTTCTTGTTACCGTGAGCGTCTGGTTATTCTGCTGCAGAGTTGCTTCGTCCACCCACGTACTCTGCGTGGTACAGAGAAAGAGTTAGCTGCCAGAAAAAAAGTATTGTTCGAGATACGGGGAAGCATTCTTTTTAAAAAGATATAGACCAAACAAGGAGTAGCCTTTCACAGAAGTTGCAGTCTTAGAACCGCCGTTTGGCTCAGCAGGCACACCACGGATGAGTGTTCTTTTTAAACCCTTGTAGCAGTCTCCGTCACTGGTTTGTTTTGTTTATTTCTGTAGAGCGTGCACTTCCTCGTGTGTAACTATGTGGAAGCCTTTCTATTTTCCGGCTTCAGAATCGTACCATGGAGTGGGAGAAGTTTTCTTGTTTCCTGCGTACACAACAGCACTATTTGTTAATTATAGCAAAACCTGCAGGAACACGAGCGTGTTTAAACTTTTTACAAAATTATTACTGGATGAAACTCAAAATGTCTGCTAGTACTGGCCAGCGAGATTCCTACACTGTAAGAAACAGTCAAGTTCCAAAACGTTACGGTAGAGAAAACTTGCGGCTAGGCGATCGAAGGGTAAACATTTGCCGCTGGGCGACCAAAGACTTAAAGACTTGCTGCTGGGAGATCTATGGGGTGGGTCTTGCAGCTCTTAGGAACAACGACTCCATTTTTTACTATGTACACAGGTCAAACTGGATTCCCAGCCATTATTACTGCCGTTTTCAAATATCGTGCTGTATGAGTGAGGTAAGAATGGGTCGGCGTTACAAATACTGATTTGGTGGTAAAGCAATCATACTTAACCCTCATCAGGAGCTAAATGCGCAGTTTTGATGTTTTGCAACCCAGCTGGTTGCTTCCATGATACGCTTTGGCGATCTTACTCATGTTCATACCTTTTTCGGTGTTCTATCATTAATCCACCAATCACTCTTGCATTCGTTGACTGTATCTGTGAACTATTGTCATAATTATGATTTTACTATGCTCAACCTCATGTTCCGAGGTTAGATTTCACAATTGTAATCGCTTAAACATTTATGTAGCAGGTAATTCATGTGTTTAAGCTTTACGGTAATAAACTTGTTAGGTACAGTGATCACTTGTTTCTGTTATACATAGCCGGCCTCTGTGGCAGAGCCGTTCTATGCTCTTCAGTCTGGAACCACGCGACCGCTACGGTCGCAGGTTCGAATCCTGCTTCTGGCATGGATGTGTGTGATGTCCTTAGGTTATTCAGGTTTAAGTAATTCTAAGTTCTAGGGGACTGATGACCTCAGATATTAAGTCCCATAGTGCTCAGAGCCATTTGAACCATCTGTTATAGATAAACCCTATTCTCACTAATATATACTTGTCATGTATGGTAGGCACATTTTCATGCTTGATTCGACTACTCTTCTTAACTACCATTCAATAAGACGTTACCGTTTGCACAACATTATCATTTCGTTAAATTTTGCGTATTTTGTGGAACTCAATGTGGGACGGCGGGTGGATCTATATTATAAAAATCCCCCTTTACAAGTGCCTGAAAACCATTCTTGCGGTCAGCCAGAAAGCGATGGAGAACATATTGATCACAATTTCCAGTCTGTAAGTGCAAATTATTCTTGTGCTCACTGAAACAAATTTTTCCTACTTGTTATTGACCTAGCCGGATCAGAAACTGATTAATATATTACTTAAAATTTCACACCCACAAATATAACAATATTACTAATAATAATAATAATAATAATGTCCCTATAGAAACATCACTTTTAACAGTTCAGAGGCGACCTCTACGTTAAGTTCCAAGGAAAGTGGGCTATCGTCCTGACTTCTAATCATCAAAGTTAACTGTTCGCCACAAAAATGGAAAATAATCTTACCACTTTTCACGAAGTTTTGTGAACATTACTTACACGACAAAAACAGCTAATGTCCTGAAAACTGAGATCCAGGATGGTGTACAGTGCTCGCGAGTTCATTTCCTAGATTTACCGAAAACGTGAGTTTGATAGGAGCCTATCTCCGACGGCAGCCGAGGCGCAGCGTGTGCCGGCGTTTGACTGACGCGGACAGATTGATAGCTCAGTGCGAAGTGTCTCTCTGAAGTCTAAACGATCCAGGACGGTGTACAGTCCACACGAGTTCGCTTCCTACTTTTACCGAAAACAACTGAGGCGCAGCGTATGCCGGCGTTTCACTGACGCAGACAGATTGATCGTTTGGTGCAAAGTGTCCCTTCTACTGTCCCTCTGGCTGTATTTATACAGGGTGTTACAAAAAGGTACTGCCAGACTTTCAGGAAACATTCCTCACACACAAATAAAGAAAAGATGTTATGTGGACATGTGTCCGGAAACGCTTAATTTCCATATTAGAGCTCATTTTAGTTTCGTCAGTATGTACTGTACTTCCTCAATTCACCGCCAGTTGGCCCAATTGAAGGAAGGCTGATTGGCCTCCACGGGTACACTTCTGCGGGTGGTTCATCCAACAATGTGTCAATCCTCATTTCAATGCAAATGTTCTCTTTACGGATGAGGCTTCATTCCAACGTGATCAAATTGTAAATTTTCACAATCAACGTGTGTGGGCTGACGAGAATCCGCACACAATTGTGCAATCACATCATAACACAGATTTTCTGTGAACGTTTAGGCAGGCTTTGTTAGTGATGTCTTGATTGGACCCCATGTTCTTCGACCTACGCTCAATGGAGCACGTTATCATGATTTAGTACGGGATACTCTACCTGTGCTGCTAGAACATGTGCCTTTACAAGTACTACACAACATGTGGTTCATGCACGATGGAGCTCCTGCACATTTCAGTCGAAGTGTTCGTACGCTTCTCAACAACAGATTCGGTGACCGATGGATTGGAAGAGGCGGACCAATTCCGTGGCCTCCACGCTCTCCTGACCACAACCCTCTTGACTTTCATTTATGGGGGCATTTGAAAGCTCTTGTCTACGCAACCCCGGTACCAAATGTAGAGACTCTTCGTGCTCGTATTGTGGACGGCTGTGATACAATACGCCATTCTCCAGGGCTGCATCAGCGCATCAGGGATTCCATGCGACGGAGGGTGGATGCATGTATCCTCGCTAACGGAGGACATTTTGAACATTTCCTGTAACAAAGTGTTTGAAGTCACGCTGGTACGTTCTGTTGCTGTGTATTTCCATGCCATGATTAATGTGATCTGAAGAGAAGTAATAAAATGAGCTCTAACATGGAAAGTAAGCGTTTCCGGACACATTTCCACGTAACATATTTTCTTTCTTTGTGTGTGAGGAATGTTTCCTGAAAGTTTGGCCGTACCTTTTTGTAACACCCTGTATATGGGCGCAGAGAATCGCCGAAAGGAACATCTGCTATCAAACGCTGTAGGCACAGGTAGCAGCATCCTGATGGCTCCTTTCACCGACGCGTATTAATATCTCTGTTGTGTACCAACTTACAATCTTAATAAGTTTTATATAATTAAAGTTAACTTTGCATTAATTACTGAAAAGGTTGTAGCTCGACTGCATTTAAACTTTGCCAGCTAGAGTTTTTAGACAGGAACTGACAGTAGAACATGACCTCTGAACAACCAATTTAAGAGTCCTTGTATTGATTGTTGCTTCCATCAAAGTCTTGGAATTTGGTACAGCTGCATTATTTCATCAATGTAATAGAAATAAATTCCTATCATAAATACAAATTATACTTAATCTATTACGAATAAGGACGTTTTTGTTCCAATTTTAGTTTTCAGTAAATAACTTGAAAACTAATAGAGAAAGCTTAATGGAGTCACATAGTTAATGGTTTTACGTGAAACTGAGGGTAAATTTGGTTTTCATGTTTGTGAGTCTAATATTGAGCGCCCTCAAATTTTCGTCAAAAACGCCCATTTTGATCAAAATATTGCTCGGATCAAGTTGAGATTCGTAACTTTTGATTGTTATATACATTTGCACATTGTAAACAATTTTTGGCTTTCTATATGCATTATATTTTTCTTAAAGTGACATATTTAGTCAAACTTATTCATATGATCATTCTGAGATTTCACAATGTTAACATAAATATATTGAAGCATACACTGCCAAAGTTTGGAAACGTTATTTTAATTTTTAATTTCATCCTTAGATTATGGCACAATACTTTGTATGCTACGCACAGGAAGGTTAAGATGACGTGGTGATGGTAGCAGTGAGCTACGGAAAGTCCCGGCACAGTTGCCCGCATCTGTATCTCTCACAATGACACAGCGCTTGTTTCGCCACGTCCGCTTCCACTGAGGTCTCCAGAGATCTGACTTCAAGCATCTTACGGGCAGCTCAAACAGCACCCCACTCGGACACCAACGGCAACTCCTCTCCACATGGACAGTCCAAGACTCTGCAATTCTGTTGCCAAGCAACAGGTCACAAGCGGACCACATCTACTCATAATCACCGATTTCGTTCGAATTTCTGGTTTATACAGGGCTTGGACAGAAATAAAAGTAACGGAAGTAGAAACTCCAGACGACTAGGTGGAAAGGAGTGGCATCTTGGGCCCGGGTCGGTGAGGCATGAGCCGTTTACCTTCACCTAGTTCCCACGCAGCGGTTGGTGCAGCACAAATGTGTACAAAACGATAATCTGAAGGTTATGGCGAAGAAACCCCCTGCCGAAACATCCTTTTACCTTCCGTTTCTACGCTAGTTACGGTGCACATAAGCCGAAATAATGCTTGGTAGGTTGTATATGTAAATTTTTCATAAAGGCATGAAAAGGAATAGCAAAGGAAAATTTGGGATGGAAATTTAATTTCAAGTAAATGATTGTAATAAAAGTGTACAAGAATTCGCATTGAATTAGTTTCATTCGAGGAGCCCTTGAGAGGTGCACACGAACGACAGGTCCCCGGTGCAACTAAAATCTGCGAATCGAAGAGAAAAAAAATGTACAGCCCGAGAGGACCACATCAAAACACATTTCGTTACATATCAACATCTATCCTCAGCAATAATTGGAGAAATAATATGTTACATATGATTTTCCGTATACTGTGCGATGAGAGGGAAAGTTTTAAAAATATAATACTAAGTTTGTTTTTCTATAGAAACTTTAAGTGAAAGATGTAATTGTAAAAATGAGACATTTATAACGCGTGCAAGATGGTGAGACAGTTATTCCTTCCCCTGTTTGTACGGTAAATACCACCCCAGCACACGTAAATCGTCAACTGTAATATAATAACAGTTATACAATTTTACATACGAAGTTCTCGTGAATGCCCTACAAACTCTTTCTGGTAATTAATTTACAATCCTAAATTTTCCATTGCCTTCCCTTCTCAAGCCTTTTATTAAAATATTAATAATTCAATATATGCAACACTACACAGTTTATTTGCATTGTAAGTAACCTAAAACTTGAAAATACACTGACGGAAAAAAATTTCAACACCAAGAAGGTGTCGTACAGGATAAACGAACGTTGGTATGCAAGTCTCTAAATGTGGAAGATGACGTCTATTAAAAATTCGCGTAAGATTGGTGCTAGCATTGCCAATATGAGGATGCCAATCCGGTTTGCTTTAAATAAGAGCTCTAACGGTCGTGAGCGTTAGATACCTTTGATGTTGGATGTAGTGATTTGATGTTAGACATGAATGGCTTTAAGACGACGAAGGAGCTAATATCAGCAGCTCACCGTGTTTGAACGCGGTCGTGTAATAGGGTGTTCCTTCCGCGATATTGCAGAAAGACTTGGCAGGAATGTAGCCACTGTACAGGATTGCTGGCAGCGGTGGTCACGGGAAAGTTCTACTCAAGAAGACAGCACTCCGGATGGCTACGTGGCGGCGTAGCACATACTGCGCCTGCAGCAGCAATTCGAACAGAAGTTGGCACCGCAGTGACAGAACTAACTGTTACAGATAGGTTACTTTGACAGATAGGAGCCAGACAACCTTTAGTGTGCTTTCAATTTACCCGAAACGACCGCCGTTTTTTACTTCAGTGGTGTCAAATGACAGCTCATTGGACGTCTGTTGTGTTCTCTGATTAAAGCCGGTTGTGTCTCGGTGCCAGCTATGGCCGTGTGTTGGCTCTAAGGACGCCAGCTGAGCGCCTGCAACCAACCTCTCTGTGGCCAAGACGTACTAGACCTACACCGGGGGTTCGATTTAGAATGACAGCAAGAGCGCTGTCGTGGCTATCCCACTCACTCCGACCGTAAGTTTGCGCATCAGTATAGTGATTCGACCTGTTGCGCTGCCACTCATGAACAGCATTCCAGGGGGAGTTTTCTAACAGAATAACGCTCGCCCACATACCACTGTTGTAAGCCAACATGCTCTACAGAATGTCGACATGTTGCCTTGGCCTGCTCGATCACCAGGTCTGACTCCAGTCGAGCACATCTGGTACATCACCTGACTACATATCCTGCGTCATCCACAACCAGCATCAACCGTCCCTGTGCTGAGCGACCAAGTGCAACAGGCGTGGAACTCCACCCCACAAACTGACATTCAGCATCTATACGACACAGTGCATGCACGTTTGATGCTTGCATTCAACATTCTGGCGGTTACAGTTACGCTACCCTGCGAACTAGCAGCAATACTCTCTTAAATATGTTACCTAGACAAATGTATTCCAAAAATTTTCGTTATTCTACATTAATTATTTGTTCGTGTTGAATTTTTTATTTCAGTTTAAAGAAATTCAGTTGCCGCATAGGGATTACCGTGCAGTACTCTTTCCTCTGCGTCAAACGCTGACTGGAAACTACATTAATTTAAATGGCGCATGCGTCAACTGCCATGCGGTCTAGTCTCTATATGGAAGATTCTTTTTATGTTTTATTATAACGTTACTTACACAGCAAGTAAATCAGAAGAGTAATTTAATGTAAAGCCATCTGGAGTTCCCAATTCTGTCACATTCATTTCGAGTCATGAACTGCAGGTATCATAAATCTGAACGAAATCAGAGTTGACAAGTACTAACGATCCCCTTGTCAGGAACGAACCACTCCGGAGCAGACACACATTGGATGCATTTGGCCATCACGCGTCTGCCGCCGGACAAAGTACAATGACAACCCTCTGCTGTCCACGGTCATGGCGCCGGCTGCCTGCTGGTTCTGACGTCTCTTAGTCCTCCTGTCCTAACACTCTTGAGTATGACCAGGTTCGAGTACTTGTCTTCTACTCTAAAGTATTTAAATTTGGGCGAAGTGGAGAAGGCGTAGCTGAATTAATTTATGCTTAGCTTTTTGGTGTCGTTGAAGGTTTGGTCGGTGTCTCTCAGGCTGCTGCTGCTGCCGCTTCTGGTGCAAGTTTATAAAAATAGCTCCTGGTAAGAGGTTTGACGGTTGTCTTTAAATAAAAAGTCTTGGCCATGATGTCATTTTCCACTAGATGATTTCCTTCCAAACTCTGATTACACTTTCACTTCTGGTTACAGTATTCACATGTATTAATGATGACGACACTTTTTAGATCGACCCTCAAAACACGTCCACTTTCTACCATCCCTGACGACCACGTGCGTCGCCTGCCTCGAGACATCAAGGACCTCGTAAGACTTCGAGGTTCAGGCTTGAGTTGTTATTCTGGATTTTATCTGCAAGCATTTGACACTGGTTAATACTATTACAGTAAGATCCACCCTATTTTTCTTGTCTATAGAGCTTGTAAGGTGTCTAAAAATGTTATCTGTCGAAATATTGTCCGAACAGTTTGAACGGATTGTAAAGATGAAGTAGAAAGCTTTAGTGAATCTACAGATACCACCACCATAACGTTACATTGTCCGGTGTCAAACCTAGGACTCCACATTTTCACCGCAACTGCCCGACTGTTGACTCGAATAGCTTTCCATTCGGCTGCTTTGAAGTTTCGCGAACTCTCTTTTGTGGAAGGAAGGACGATCAGACTGGGCCCCAAATGCCGGAAGCGGTGGGTTTTACAATGTACCTCGCAATACTATTACAAAAACTAGTAAAATGTGAAACTTACAGGTTGAGAATAATTATTACAGTAATTATTGGTAATTACTTATGAGAATATGATGTTTATATTTTGTTGACAATTGGTCGTGTTTTCCACTCTGTGAGACAGATGTTTTACAGTTTTTTGTTTTTCTACGAATAGGTTACATCTGTTTTGTGTTTCAAATCAGGATTTACAAATAATAACAGTAATATTAGTGTGAACAGTTCTGTGAGTCAGTAATGCTTTTTAATTCAAAATGTCGACGCAATTATCATATTTCAAATTTAGGTATTATCTATTTGGGACAGAAATGACAAAAACCTAGGAAGCATTTCAGTGTATTTGTCTCCTAAGTTTTCGGATGAAAGACGATTTAATTATTAATTTAACAATGTTGCACAATTCATAATTTTCGTTCTTTGGTTTGTTATTGAAATTAACATGACTGTTTGTAGGATGTCCGTGCTTAGAGGTTTGTTTACACGTAGTATGCATTTTGTCTGTTCCAGAAATTTACGTTTTCTTGATAATTGTGTGGTTGCAAATTTGGTTGTAAGTCGACATTGACGATAATTTTCGATAACCTGTAAGACCCACCCTATATTTCTTGTCTATAGAGCTTGGAAGGTGTCTACAAACGTTATATGTGGAAATATTGTCCGAACAGTTTGAACAGATTCTAAAGATGAAGTAGAAAGTTTTAGTGAATCTACAGATACCACCACCATAATGTTACATTGTCCGGTGTCAAACCTAGGACTCCACAGTTCCACAGCAACTGCCCGACTGTTGACTCGCGGTAGTTTCCATTCGGCTGCTTTGAAGTTTCGTGAGCTCTCTGCTGTGGCAAGAAGGGACGACCAGACGAGGCCCCAACTGCCGAATGGACTGGGTTTTACAATGTACTTCGCAATCACGGCACAGAGACATAGCGCTAATTCCGTGTAACAGCGTCTCTGGACTTCTTAATGGTCTCACTTAGCCAAAGAAGAGAGTCAAGTTGTTCTGCTGTATGTTTTCGTTTGTTTCAGATTCTCGGCCACAGGCGAAAGTTACCGGTCTTTATCATTTGCCTGTCGTATATCAGTATCTTACATATCAACAGTTGTTAAAAATGTTTTGAAGATATTAAGAATAAGGCTGCTGCCCATGCTGATGCCACCTTCTACTGAATCAGATTTCAAACGTATTGAAGAAGAGTTTTGGCTTAAATGCAATATACCTAATTGTGTAGGTGCTATAGATGGAAAACATGTTCGCATAAGGGCACCAGAAGAAATGTGGATCTCTGTTTTTTAATAACAAACATTTTTTTCAAATGTTCTGCTGCCTATTGTGGACGAAAATTGTAAATTCATTAGCGTTGATGTCGGCGATTACGGAAAAGAGTCTGATAACGGTATATTTCAGAAATCGGCTATGGGCAAGGAAATAGCCGCAAAGGAGTTTAATATACCTCCACCAAAATGTTGACCAAGCACAAATATGGGTATATTCGGCCAGTAAAAACAGTCTCCGCTCGCTATGCGATTCGGCGGCAGCGGCACTACTGGTTCCTGGCTGGATGTGCGGTTTGCCACCGAAGCAGGTATACGGCGGCAGACGACACTGCCTCCGCGTTCAGCACGCCTCATATTGCAAACAATGGCAACCAGTGGTGACGCCTGCAGCCGGTCGGTGCAGTCTGCGGTCTGCGGTCGTCGGTCGTGTTCGGAATCGCACCTTTACTGTGAGTGTGGTCGTGCTTTGGGGTGCCGATTACACACTTCGTTGGCACCTTCCGTTGGCTACTGTCTCTGTTTGAAGGTCTCCGTGTGCTAATACAGCCCTAATCGACACGTGCCCGGGTTACGGGGCGCCGCCACCGGCCCTTGCACGGAGTGTTCCCTATTCTTTGGGAGGAGGCAGAAGAATTCTGCCCCACGACACTGTGTGGCACAAAAAAATTTTGCCGCTACCAAAGTTTGGTAGCTGCACAGCGACAAATTTTGCTTTCTTCGAAACAGCGGCGTAGTGAACTGGCGCTGTGTGCAGGATGTCGTCCACGTTGTTCCGTTCGGCATAGGTGGTAGTGCTGAAGTAGACGGCTGGTCTCGGCGTGGTCGTCATCGGGATCTTCTTCCTCTGCTAGCCCGCCTTCGCGGCTGCCTTAACGCGTACCGAACATCTCGCAACAGGCGCTCGCGCTACGCCAGGCGTCTTCACTGCTCCGCTGCACCGCCTCGTCTGGTAACGCACCGGTCTGAATGGCTCCCCTTTACCGATACGCCACTCCAGCAAATAATGCCTAAAGAAACATTCTCTTTATGTTCGCCCAGAATTTCTTCTGGGGGTCGGATTGAAAGTCGTGGGCCACGGGCTGTCCACCTATGCTGTATGTAGATTTACCTGACTGACAGATTTTTGATTGTTAAATGTCACCGACTACTTCAAAATGGTTCAAATGGCTCTGAGCACCATGGGACTTAACATCAGTGGTTATCAGTCCCCTAGAACTTAGAACTACTTAAACCTAAGTAACCTAAGGACATCACACACATCCATGCCCGAGGCAGGATTCGAACTTGCGACCGTAGCGGTCGCGCGGTTCCAGACTGAAGCGCCTACAACCGCTCGGCCACACCGGCCGGCTACAACTACTTCCAACAGCCTGAGAGACTTAGTAAGGGGTTAATATCGGGTCATTTAGCACTGCAGCTAAAGTTCTATATTGTGCCAGTGTTTTCGTTAAACATCGGACACCTGCGTGCAGTCCTGTCAACAGAATGTTGTCGTCTTGGAAGATGGGACTCCTCACAGCATACTAATCATGAAGCAGTAAGAGAGAAAGCAAAGCTTGGTCACTAGGAATGTAGAAATATACATCGATGTTCACATAATGAGTTGGTCCAAGTCATGTTACAAAAGATTACAAAACATCACACTGCAAGACAAACACCCCATGCGCTACCTCTACAACTACAATTACTCCGCAAGCCACCGTAGTGTGCATGGTGGAGGATACACTGTCACACTACTTTTCATTTCCTTTCTTGTTCCAATCGCAAATAGAGCGAAGGGAAAACGACTGTCTATGTGACTCCGTGTGAGCCCTAATTTCTCGTATCTTATCTTTGTGGTTGCGAGCTAACATCCCACTGATGTTAGGGCTCACTTGCGGTTCCTCTTTGTCGAAATGTCTTGGTTCTAACTCGTCTAGGGGTTGAAACGCACGTGTCGCATTACACTCCCTCAATTAGACACTTGTGACCCTTTGGTTAAATTGTCTGGCTGATGGGCCGGCCGAAGTGGCCGTGCGGTTAAAGGCGCTGCAGTCTGGAACCGCAAGACCGCTACGGTCGCAGGTTCGAATCCTGCCGCGGGCATGGATGTTTGTGATGTCCTTAGGTTAGTTAGGTTTAACTAGTTCTAAGTTCTAGGGGACTAATGACCTCAGCAGTTGAGTCCCATAGTGCTCAGAGCCATTTTTTGTCTGGCTGATGGCAAGTTTGCGAACTACAAAATTAATGTAACATATAATAACAGTAATAATAATACCGGGAACTAAAGTAAAGACCGATAAATGATGTATGTCACACCGTTGCGATTTGGTTAGAATAATGTTTATGCAGAAAGCTAACTAAAAGCGAAGGTGGTTGTATTTAGAGTTACTCTTACACTTGAGCGCATATCCATTTGACACAGTTCGATCATTCACAATCTCTTCGCAAAACACAAGTCCGATACTCCACCTCGTCATTTACACGAGAAGTAAGAGTTCACACCAGGCGTGCGTCTGCTCACCGCTCAGAGACTAAGTCCCGCGATACCACACAACGCGAAATTTTCCAAGTCGTTTCACTTCCTAGCTGCCTAAAGACCGACTGTCCGCTTTCCCGTCTGAATTCGAACTGTCCACTTTGGTGTCTCCATCCGAAATATTTCTCTCTGCGCGTCCCCAGCCGCGTTTTCCCGCGCTCCGAACATTATCGCTCGACTGACTTGGGCAGTTCCCTTTCCTGAGGCCGTCCATCTGATTGGCTACAGCATATTCTACATAATAATTTTACATTTTTACATGTTTAAATAATCAATGTTGACTACCTTCACATTTTAAATAAAGTAACAATAATATCCATTACATAATGAACGTTAAATTCTTTTACTTAAAACCAATACAATTTCCTTCTTAACTTCGAATGTCTTATCCAGTAGCCTTGCACCAATGTGCTTTCTGATAAATGAATACAGAAAAAAAGTAACTATTATGCACTAAACTTTACACAAAGTATACTATCACGTAATGATTCAATAAGGTGTCATGCTGTCAACGTTCAGTGTGTTTTGTGTGGAGGAAATGGTGATCTGATGCTTAACTGAAAATACTGATAATTGAAATTTACTGTATCTTATAAACAAATAAAGTTACAGATTTGATATTTACAACATTTGTCATTTTAATTATGCTATTCTGTATGAAGTGCCGTTAAGTTCGACGAAACCGTTCAGATTTTAGCATTCAGGTCTTTGTTACAAAACTTGTTAATTTCACTTTAACAGTAATTGCTAATCTTTTATAGATATCAACAATATTGTAGTTTTATTGGGATTAAATGAAAATTTATGAAGGATGGTAGATTAAAATTACTTTGGCTTCATTCCATGAACTGCAACAGAGTTAAACAGTTTTCGTAAATGTTTCCCTTTACGGCCGATCTTAGGTCTGCGATATTTAACACTGCTACATCTCCTGTCCACAAACAGCTTCTACGGGGTTTCGCTATGCTGTAGGTTCTCGTCTGTCTCACTCACATAGTAGAGCTCTTAGGCCTCATTCACCACAATAGATCGTTTCCCCATCTCGTGGCGAATCTTCGCTCTTTGTGGTACACGGTCCTGGACGACAGGGTTCATTTCACAGTTCCTGAATGCTGACTCTTTCGGCCATATACTCAAATGAGATCGAAATGCTCGTTAACTCTCACAATTCCACTTCATAACATGTTGGGGTGCCATATATGTTATGAAGTATCATCGAAATTTACAAGACACAAATTCATAATAGAATAACATAAATATCCTAAGCGCCAAATCAATAGTGTAATTATTTGTAGTGGTGTTGATGCAGCATGCTTTAAATTTAAAGAAATTTATATCTAACCTAAATTTTGAATTGGGGCATATTAATTAAATGCCAAATAAAACTGTACATTTACCAAAATTGACTGTCTCGTCGTGAATCACAGTACAGCAGCGATTAACAGTCTAGTAACACTTTATTTCATAGTCACAGAACATAGAATACAACATGTCAAAGATACACTGCCCTAAGAGTAAACAGACAGTCTTTCACTTGCCCGAAGTACATCACTCTGTGACATCCTCCCCACCCTGGTCGACCTCCAAAGGTACGGCCAGCTGCACTGGACGACTACTGATGTGACCTTCTGGTGCCTGGAGTATTATCGTCCTTACCCTGCCGTCTCTTCCTGGTAGTATCTTTTCTATCCTGGCCTTCTTCCACATATGCCGTGGACGAAGGTCCTCTTGAATCAGCACGATGTCGCCAGGGCGAAAGGGGATGACGCGTCCCGATGGGCGTTTAACTTCATGGTAGTTCCGGAGCTCCAATAGGTATTCTTTAATCCAACGGTTCCAAAAACTGTCACAGAGTTGCTATCTCTGTCGGAATTCCTTTGTTAAATCCGTGTTCGCTGAAGGCTCTGGTTCCGTCGGAAAAGTCGTAAGTTTTTCTCCCGTCACAAAATGGGAAGGTGTAAGTGCATCACAATCATCCCCTCGTGTGATGGGCCTGGAGTTCACCGCGGCTTCAGTACTGACCAAGGTGGTGTTCAGTTGTTCCTCAGTGAGCTTTGCGAGTTCCAATACCTTCCGTAGGCAACGCTTTATAGTGCCCACCATTCTTTCCCACCATACTCCCCACCAAGCCGCCCGGGAGACAAGTAATACCGTGGTGGGCGAGGAACTGATAAGTTTTTGTGGTGGTTAATGCCTTCCAAAGTTGGGCTAGTTCCATATTCGTGGCCGGCCGGTGTGGCCATGCGGTTCTAGGCGCTTCAGTCTGGAACCGCGTGACCGCTACGGTCGCAGGTTTGAATCCTGCCTCGGCCATGGATGTGCGTGATGTCCTTAGGTTAGTTCGGTTTAAGTAGTTCTAAGTTCTAGGGGACTGATGACCACAGATGTCAAGTCCCACAGTGCTCAGAGCCATTTGAACCATTTTGAACAATATTCGTGGCGTGGAATGTTTTCGCGTTGTCTGTATATATAGTGTGGTGTAGTTCGCGTCTTCCGGCGAATCGCCGAACTGCCTTAAGAAACTTGTCCGTTGACAAGTCTATACAGAGTTCGAGGTGTACAGCTCGTGTGGTAGCACATGTGAAAAAGAATGATATATGACTTGTGCGTTTCTTTCCCCACTTTGATGAATAGTGGGCCAACAAAGTCTATTACGGTTACAGCAAATGGTTTCGCAGGCGAAACTCGTTCAGGTGGCAGCGTTGCTTCGATGTGTTGCCTTCGTGGATTCTTCAAGATCTTGCATGCGATGCATGAGTGTAGGATTCTTTTGATGGTCTGACGAGCTCTAAGGATCCAAAATTCGGTTCGCAGTTCGGATAGTACAGAACGAACGCCAAAGTGATGGAGGCGGGAGTGTGTCTCTCGAATAACCAATTGTGTGAAGTGGTGGGAACCGTCAAGGAGTACAGGATGTTTTTGTTCCCTATTTAGGCTAGTGCACTGCAGTAGACCTCCTAGACGTATCAGTCCATCTTCTACAAAAGGATTGTATCGTGTGATTTTTGACTCTTTTGGCAGTGGTAAGTTATTCTGAAGTGCATTTAATTCGCTGGGGAAAGAATCTCTCTGGCCCACTCGAATCCAATACATTTTGGCAGCTGATAATTCGGTGGCTGTAAGTTCTCCTGATGATTTATTCTTCTAACTAATGTTGTGTAGGAAGCGGAGAGTCCATGCTGTGATACGAATGAGCTTCCAGTATGAGCTGAAGTTAAATAAGTCCAGAAGGCTGGTTGGCGTAGATATCGACAAGACTTGGCTCTGGGTTTTCTTCCTCTTTTCTTCGGGAGGAAGTCGTACCATCGTTGGAGTATCTTTTGGCCATCATTCAGGAGGGCGTGTAAGCCAAGGCGGCCCATGCCACCAAATATCAGAGAATTCATTTGATAGCCGAGGAGTCCACGTGAGAGGTGGTCAGCAGGATTGTCTGGTCCTGAGCAGTGTTTCCATTGCGTGGGAGTCGTGTGTGTTTGTATCCCAGTTACACGATTACAAACGAAGGTCTTCCATTTGTTAGGATCACAGCGAATCCAACTTAGTGTTTTGTGGGATCCGTCCACAATATCGCATGGGCAATTGTAAAGTCTATTGCGCGGCAAAAGTAACACATTAGTCTGGTCCCAACCACTGCCGCTAAAAGTTCGAGTCGAGGCAATGTCACCTTCTTAATAGGAGCAAGTCTGTTCTTTCTACAGGATAAATGGGTTACGACGTCATCATCTAAGACAGTACGAACGTACAAAGTTGCTCCATATACCTTTTCCGAGGCATCACAGAATACGTGCCTCTGAGAGTCTCTTCCATGAGCTGTAGCTAACTATCTAGGGACACGTATATGTGACAATAAAGCTAAGCTAGATATCCAAGTGCGCCATCGGGCCCCTAAGTCTCAGGACATAAGTTCATCCCAGCCAATTCCTCGGCACCACGTATCCTGGAATAGCAATTTCCCAACAAGTGAAAGAGGGGTAAACAGTCCGAGTGGGTCATAGAATTTAGCCGTACATTGTAAAAGGAGTCGTTTGGTGGCTGGCTCTTCCGACGACCTTTTGATGATTTCGCTAGGATCGATACAGAAGTAGCCACTTAACGGTGTTCCAGTCTACGCCTGAAACTTGAGTCTGGGTGTGGAGTTCTCGCCCTTCTGATCTCCAGATAGTTGCGAGTTGTTCACAGTTGGTAGCCCATTTTGATAAGGGGAGACTGATCAATTTCATTAGGGTTGAAAGTTCATAGTATATAGTTACCACCAAATTATCACCTTCTACTGAGATCACAAAGTCGTCCATGTATGCAGTCTTGTTTATAAGTGGCGCTACGGTGGGAAATGCTGTCATACACTTGTCGGCAAGTTCTATTAGTGTTGCAGAAAGTGAAAATGGGCTGCAGATCAGGCCGAATGGGAGTTTGTTAAAACTGTATTCTGTTAGTTCGTCCGTCGTTTGAAGATTCCCTGTTTGATCCTGGCTAATTTTGAACCAGAAGAATCTGGTCAAGTCTTTGTCCTTTTTGTTCAAGGTTAATCGAAGAAAAGGTTGTGTGATGTCCGCGACGATAGCCGTACAATATAGTCTGAACCGCAGTAAAATTTCCAGAATCTCTGGTAATAGGTTCGGTCCCACTTCTAATACCTCATTCAGAGAAGGAACATTGTTTTCGTGAGATGAAGCGTCAAAGACTATTCTGCACTTAGTGGTTCCGTATTTCTCCTTCCTCACTGCATGATGGGGGAGATAAAATAGCTCCTTTCCTGAGAGTGGGGTGGGAGCGACCTCTACTTGCCCCTTAGTAATGTAGTCTAGCATAAGATCGAAATACATTTGCTTAAAGGTCTCTTGACATTGAAATCTTTCCCTAAGGTGCTTGAATCGTTTTTCCTCCATCGGTCTATTACTCAAAAGCACTTTATGTTGTCTTTTGGGAAGTGTAACCACTGCTCGATGATCCTTTATAGAGAAAGATACTCTAAGCTCTTGAAGAAGTATCCTTGTTGTTCACAGGTAGATCCTGATCGGCAGTAATCCCTATAGTGTCCAAGTCCCAAAAGCGTCTGAAATCATTGTCCGATTGCAGAGGAGATCGGTCAGTCTGAGCAAAATTTACCACGGTTGCATGCACACAGGCTTGTGACTTGTTACCACTAAGTATCCAGCCAAACAGAGAAGGAACTAACACTAAGGTTTCAGAGATGCGTATGGGCGAATTGTGCTTCACTATCTTCCAATAAAAATCGCCTCCTACAAGAATCTCCACGGGAAGATCTTCTGTTGAATCGGTTTTCGGATCTGCTAGCGTAATCTTACGGGCATCTGGTAAACTCTTTATATGTTGTGGAAACGAATGCTGGTGAGAAATAACGTGAGTACTTTCGAAGGCAGTAGTTGGCACTGAATAATTCTGCCAAAGCCCCTTCATATTAAACTGAACAAGCCTGCGGTGGCATGGGCGTGTAGGGTAAGATTCAAAGGAGCCAACAGTTAGTTCTCGTCGGTCTACCGTTTGCAGTTTCAGATCATCAATCAGCGATTTTGCTATGAAGCTGGACTGCGTCCAGTAGACATCGCGTTGTCCTTCTCAATCCTGTAGGTCCTGAGACGCATACTTGAGCTGTCTGAAGGTACGTGTATCCGTGGGGAGCGACAGATATGTTTCCCACGGAAGTAACGTATGTCTGACCCGCAGGACTCCTAATATCCTTTCGATCCTCGCAAATGGACTTATGATGCAGTCTTTTACAGTTAACACACCGAGCCTTTTCTTTCTTTTTGTAATTTGACGCTTTGTGCCCACGTTGAAGACAAAGAAAGCATCTGTTTGCTAGTTCCAGTTTACCTTTTCGATCATTAACGCGTACGATCTTCTTAGAGTCTTGCGCCCAATGACCGCAAGATTCGCAAAAGACGCAGAATGGTTCCTTTACGGTTTTATTCTCCGGAGTCGATCTTTTAGATTTCGCGTGTACGTGAAGTGTGGACGCTGTGGGAAGGTTACTAGAAGGATTGTAAAATTCACCGTGTATCTTCAGCATGGTAAGCGCCCCGTCGACTTCCTCGTTCAGAAACTCCATCAGTTGCAAAATGTACCCTTCGGATATACCCGTACGTTTGGATTGAATTATCCACCGGCGGCATTTGTCATCCGTAAAATTTTCGTCTTCCCCAAGTGCCCGGAGAGTTTGAATACGTCGCTGGCATTCAGTGAATGTTGTATTAAGTTCCTCTGGGGTGGACAGCTTAATTGGTTTTATGGCTTCGAGGTAATGTAAGTGGGCTTGAATTGTTCGATCCTTGTTGCCATAACGCGTTCGGAGAATCCTCTTCATTTCTGCGTACGTCTCGGCTGTCACAGCAATACCGAACACTAAATGATTTGGTTCTCCCGAGAGATAGCCGCGAAGAGATATGTGTTTATTAATTGTAGTTACCGTCGGATCGTTGTCAATCGACTGCTCAAACTGCTCCCAGAATCGTGCCCTTGTCTCGAGATCGCCTGAAAAAGGCTCAAGCTTGATCGGGGGTGGTGGTTAGTGTTTAACGTCCCGTCGACAACGAGGTCATTAGAGACGGAGCGCAAGCTTGGGGTAGGGAAGGAAATCGGCCGTGTCCTTTCAAAGGACTCATCCCGGCATGTGCCTGAAACGATTTAGGGAAATCACGGAAAACCTAAATCAGGATGGCTGGAGACGGGATTGAACCGTCGTCCTCCCGAATGCGAGTCCAGTGTGCTAACCACTGCGCCACCTCGCTCGGTAAAGCTTGATCGGCGGAAGTTTTACTGAAGCAGTGGGAACACTCATTGTTACAGATTGTACCGGCGGATTGTCGGAAATATTTATGTCTGCTACCGATTTTGCAAGCTGTTTCTCTATTTCGTGAGACAATCGAGAAATTGTGAGTTTCGCGGTGTCTATATAATCTTCGCATTTAAGAACATCT
The DNA here is from genome assembly GCF_023898315.1 of Schistocerca nitens. NCBI lineage: Eukaryota > Metazoa > Arthropoda > Insecta > Orthoptera > Acrididae > Schistocerca > Schistocerca nitens. Next base: position 846,758,215 of record NC_064617.1, read on the forward strand.
TCGTATTGGTGATCGTCTAACAACTCGTGAATATCCTCATCTAATTTAACGAGGCGTTTCAGAACGCTTCCCAATCTGTCACTTTAATGTTTATAATCCGCGACTTCCGATGTGTCTGACTACCTTGCAGCTTCCGGTACGAATCGCGTAATGTTTGCTCTTTCCCTCATACGTTTTCTCTTTAGGGAGTGTAATTGTGCTTCTGGCTTGTGGTCTGGGATGTGGCATGTCCATTCCGTCCGATTACTCCAAAGTTTAAAGCAGTGTCGGCTAGCGAGCAGCTGATCCTAGTAAGGCGTCATCTTTGGATCGCTAGTCGAAGTAGTTCAATTGATGGGCGCTAAATGGCAGCACTAGTCATAAACAGAGCGGCAATAACGTAATCAGTTGCCTTTACAAATGGCACTACAAAACATGTCGCGTGATAATTCAATTGAACTTAACTGTGTATGCAGGCGGTTGTCGTCGAAGAGCTTGTTGCGTGGTGTGACAAATCGCTGCAGTAAGCCCCCTCGTAATATTGCCGCGTGACGTGCGTCCACAATTCGTGTTTCACAACGGCAATCGTGGAAATTGTCTCCCGGGTTTCTGCACCAAATTCTTATGTCGTGAATCACAGTAGAGCAGCGAATAGCAGTCTAACAACACTTTATTTCAGTCACAAAACATACAATACAACATGTCAAAGATACACTGTCCTAAGAGTAAACAAACAGTCTCTCACTTGCCCGAAGTACATCACTCTGTGACATGTCTATTGAAATACCTCTGAAATATCAGGGCCACTGCGCTCACTTTCACAGAATTGTTTCTTCACAATGAAGTCTCCATCGTCGTTCCACAGATTCGGATCCGGGTACCCCGCTGAAATTCTGTATGGCTCTGCATTCCATCGCCAACGTTTCTCGGGAACAAATCTGTTGAAATTCGAATCGGGTGTAGATACCAGAAAACACTTTCTGAAACGTCCAGGATCTGCACTGAACACTTCTCCCAGTGGAATCGATACAAACAGATTTAAACTACACAGTAAACAATTGATTTACAGTGTTTGCAAGATACTCGTAAATTCTTCAATGTTTCTGACACGTTATTCAAGTTCCACTAGATACATGTATCTCGTCATAGATTTTCAGTCAACTTCATCAGCAAATTAATATTTTCTTTTAATTTAAATAACTCTCTTAGACTCAAAGCTAACAACAAATATGAACAAATCTCACCCCTCGTTTAATTCCTTGCAGTGAAGCTGCGTACACAAATCGATACTCCATACAACAATAAATTTTAGCCCCAATATATTCTCAGATAAGTACATAAACATACATCAGTCTTCCTAGGTGTGCATTATTAATTTTCATTTTCCAAATTTCTCCGATGTCCATGCACCCAAACTGGCGTGACAATATCTTATAATTTGGAATTTAAACTAACATGAAACCATCCAAAAACGTAAGCCTAACACATACATACACATAAATAAATCCTTTATATACCCCCAAAACCCTAATTTATGTGCATGCTGTGCACTGATTTTTGACTTGATACCGTTCACCAAATAATTGAGTTCTCCGACCTCCTCGCACCTAAATGTGGGTCTAAACTATCTCTTTGTAATTGCACAGAGCTCGTGCCAAAAATATCCTTATGCGACGTAACAACAAACAAGCTACAACAAATCCTGAAATAAAACATTGAAAATTACCCCTCCAAATAATCTTATAATCTAAACACATATACACTTATTTCTTAACCTACTTTCCCCTTCTCAAAGTACAGTCTCAATTCTGTCACATTTATTAATACTAGAAGTTTTCCTGAGACAGTGTGTTTGAGTCGGTAGGCACTAGGGTGCGGACATTCTGCCACTACAAATGGCCCATAGGACAGCTGAAACACCTTTCTTATTTCTACATCGACTTCGCTGGACTTTTCTTTCAACGTACTAGGACTTAATCTTCTATTTTGTATTTAATTGGTTTGTACCGCCCATTATGCCGTTTCTTCCTTTCCTCTGCCAACTGATGCCTACGGTATTTTACAGTCTGCTCCCTCTCAGCAGCCGACTAAGCCAGGCGCTGAGGGAACTCCACATTGTCTATTAACAGAAATTTCGCTTTGACTCTCATCACCTCCTCCAAGGGCGAATATCCAGTTGCGTTACTTTTCACGCTGTTCAGAAAGTCTGAGGACTCGTCCAACGTCTCGCATATACCTCTGTCAATGTTTACTCGCCGGGTGGTACACGGATATTTTATTGGGTTTTATATCCTTGCCGTTCACAAATTTGTTTCAGACGTTTGATGTAAACTGTGATCCGTTGTCAGATAACAGCCTTTCTGATATGATTACGTTTTTAAAGAAATCTTTTTATAATTTTTGTATCACCATCTTGCTGTTAGCTCTCCGTATCGGTTACAGTTTAATAAATTTTGAAAAGAGGTTCTAACATTCTGCGTGGTGTCTATTTGTTCTAAGTCGTGTCTCCCTACCACTTTCGCGCAACGACGTTCTGAGCGTGTTTTTTAGGGAATTGACTAGTTTGAACCTGGGACCTGTTGCTGGTAAGGAGACGCCAGACCACACATGACATGTAGAGTTCAGTGAGACTAGCGATGATATAACCAAATACTTAATGATTTCAGCGTCAGCTCCACTGCACTCCCTGTAAAAGAATTTTAATACTAACTAAATTTAGTGGAAGGGGTTCAAGGCTTTCCTATTTTTAGTTAGCTGGTAAAATAACGTCGAAAAAGCAGTTAAGTTTACCATTGGAAATTTTATTCTACTCACAAAACATTGTTTATAAATTGCACTATTGATAAAAGGAAATGTTTTAATACAGGATGATAAAAACCAACTGCGTTCAACAAAAATTTGAACGAATATTCCCAGAGTGGGTTTCCAAGTTCTACAATGGATCGAAGGATGGCCTATGCCATATCATATCTATAATCTAGGTTTAAATTAAGTTTCACAAAAGAGAAAACTATCAAAATGGTCTACAGTGACCCTCAATTATCTTTAATTACTTATTTAACTTGTCGTAAATTGCAGTAGCTGATGTGGCTTCTCAATAATTATATAACAGCGTTTCAGATTTTAACTTACGTAGCAAATGTGAATACCATGATCTTTAATTGAGGATCGACACTAGTATTACACAAAAAGGGAGTGTAACAGATGAGACTTCTGCAGTTCTGAGTGAAGCTTTATGCGCTGTTATGCGGCATCGCATGCGTTCATTACCTTGTCGTTGGTTAGGCAGTGTCAGGGGGCGGTGGGCAGCGTAGCTCCATACAGCTCGCCATCTCGGAAGCAACTCTCTCCTAACTTCTCCTTACTACAATTTACCGAAGTTGGTTTAAAAAAAAAGCTATCTGGCTGTGTTTTCATCTGACCAATCAGGGTCTCAATGTTAACCTCAAGCTCCGCCTACAAAAATTCTGTCTACAAGAATCCTCAACTCCGTTTTTTATTTTTGTGTAGTGTCGTGGTGTATAACATTTTAGTATTTCATGCTGTTAGACTATCTACGCTTTATCCCTTCACCTTAATCTATGGTACTATTGGTGTTATTTCAGTTTTTGTTTTTATTGAAACTACTTTCTTTTTCCCATCTTCCTCTCTCTTCATTCTTCTTTATCCTGACGATCTTATCTGCAACATAAACTTGAAATATTGTGCTGATTATTTAACAGTAATAAAATTAATCTTCAAACGTTTTGATATGGCTCACATGGTGAAGTCCTAAGGTTTTGCCAGGTTATGGGTTCATTAGTTCCACAGCATTATCATGAGCAATTCGGCTAATTATGACAGGTCCTTTGTATGCAGCGTAAAACTTATGTATTTTGTGTTTCGGTCTGCTGCAGAGATGATGTGTTTTTACAAATACTTTCTGGCCTACTGAGAATGTTCTTTTAATTGCTGTTCTATCTCCTCTTTCTGTTCTTTTAATGGCTGCCTTTCTGATGTTGGAGAGTGCTGTTGCTGTGACTTGTTTGTGCTGTCTACATGGTATAATAGGAAATCTAACATTTTCTCTGGTTATGTTTGGGGGTTCAACATTTTTAAGTACAGTAACTGGAGGTAGTAGTGTAGTGCTGTGTGGCATTTCATTTATTACTTCTTGAAAATCTTTAAGGTATATATCCCAAGTGTTGTGTCTCTTGCCTGCATATAATCGGCATAAAGTGCCTATGTCCTTCATAGATTGTTCTGCTGGATTTACGCTAGGTTTGTAATTAGATATGTAGATGGGTTTTATTTTGTGTTGTTTTAGCGTGTTCTGCCATTGCACTGATTTGTATTGTGGGCCATTATCCGAAATTATTCGTTCCACTCGACCTACTTGTCTGAGAAAATCTTGTCTAAATGATTTACTTATAGTAAGACCTGTTGCCCGTTTTAATGGTATCAAGGTAACATATTTAGAAGTAAGTTCCAAAACGACAAATATGAAAATATATCCATTTTTTGTGCGTGGGAGGGTCCCCATCAAATCTGTTGCAGCTATTTGTTTTAATTTTTTAGGGATTATTGGAAACATAGGTGGTTTGGTTTGGAAAGTGACGTGTTTAGCCCTCATACATTTTTTGCATTTGAGTAATATTGTTCTAATTCGTCTTTCCATATTAGGAAAATGGCGTGTTAGTTTTATTTTTAAAAAGCATTTCTTTGGTCCAAAGGGGCCTTTACTTAAATGTGTATACCATACGTACTTATTAATTAGTTCATCTGGGATATAAATTAACCATTCATTCGTTGCAACATTTCGTCTAAAAAATAAAACGTTGTTTTTTACGAGATAGTGCTGTTGAATGTCTGGAAAATCCTTACTTCTCCACTTGTGTTTGATTCCTAGTATTTCGGGATCCTTGTCCTGTTCTTTGCCTATGTCTTTCAATGCTGTCGTAATGTAGTTTTCGAAAGGTACTTGTTTCATATAGTACATTGTAAACTGGTCTTCTGCTGGTTCCAAACCTATGTTATTGGATGCACCCTGTGGACATCGTGATAAAGCATCCGCTAATACATTCGCTGGTCCTGGTATGTGTGTAATAGTGAAGTCAAATTCTTGTAGTATTAACATCCATCTGGCTAACCTCCCATGAGTTAGTTTGGCGGATAACAGAAATTCTGATGCTTTGTGGTCAGCGTATACTTTTGTTTTTCTTCCGAATAGGAAGTATCGAAAACGTTGGAAGCCCCATAAAATAGCCAATGCTTCCAGCTCCGTGACTGAATAGTTTTTCTCGCTTTCTGTGAGTACACAACTGGCAAATTCAATTGTTCTATATGATCCTAGCCCTGCCTGTTGGTATTCTTGGAATAAAACAACTCCTAAACCTGTTTTCGCGCTATCAGTGGCAATACAAAAATTTTGTGTTAGATCAGGATGTGCTACAATCTGTGCTGTTGTTAGTGCGTTTTTCACTTTTAAAAATTATTCATTGACTTGTTGATCCCATACACATTGCGTGTTTGTTCCAGTCAATGCACATAGGCGTGGTGTTGCGAAAGAGTCGATCCAAATAAATTTTTTATAGAATCCGGTGAGACCTAGAAATCCTCTGAGAGTTTTCTTATAATTTGGAGTACAGAATTCTTTGATTGCCGTTAGTTTTTCTGGGTCGGGCATTACCCCTTTCTCTGAAATTATGTGTCCTAGAAATTTGACCTCTCGCCTTCCAAATTTGGATTTTGTTATATTTACTGTGACCCCATGCTCTTTCATGATCTGTAAAAACTGATTTAATGTTTCGTTGTGATGTTCCCAAGAGGGTTCTGCTATAATCACATCATCAACATAACAAGTAATTTTTTGTAAAATTTCAGGACTGAGTAGTATTAAATCCCCTAATAAACGCTGCTGATGATATGTTTAAACTAAATGGCAATCGTTTAAATTGGTAACATCTACCGAATACGATGAATGCTGTAAATTTTCTACATTCTGGGGCCAATTCTATTTGCCAGAAAATACTCCGTAAATCAGTTGATGAAAATATCTTAGCACCGTGGAAGTTTTGTATCAATTCCTCTAATTTTTCTGGGCGATCTGTCTCAGTGATTATGATTGTGTTGATCTGTCTGGATTCAAGCACTAACCTGATGCTCCCATCTCGTTTTTGTACAATATGGAGCGGGCTGTTATATGTGGAGGTAGCTGGTTCAATAATATCATCATCTAACATTTTAGATATCTCCTGGAGTACTTTATTCCTGTAGCTTAATGGCATTGTATAGGGTGGCACTCTAAATGGTTTGTGCTGTTTTACTTCAAACTTGTACTGAAAGTGTTTAATACTGCCAGTCTTAGGTAAAAATACCTCTGCTTTATCTCGTAAAATACCCTCTAATTCTCTTTTACTGTGTTCCGGAATACCTTCAACTTCTTGCAATTTTTCGTCGATTTCTTTATGGACTTCTAACATGAGTTGAGGCGATTCCCGCTTTTGTGCATACCATTCTAATTCTTCATCCTCTTTATCTCACATCATTCTTAATTGTTTGTTTATGGCTGGTATTTCTTCTAATTTTTGCTTTTGCTCAAAGAGAAGTGTGAAATTTCCGAATGTTACGCTACCTTTCCCCATATCTATTATCGCTCGTCTCTCATATAAAAAATCTTCACCTATAATCAAATCTACAGTTAGTTTAGGTATAATCACGAAGTTGGCTTCGATCTTTTGACCTTGGCATTAACCTTGTTTGTCTCGTAACTTCCGCAGCATTGTTTCTAATAGGACCTCTTACTTTAATCTTACGTGTTTTCAGAACTGGCAATTCCTCATTGGCATTACACTGCATGAATAAATTTTCTGAGATCGCGGTCAGTTCACTTTCGCTATCAATTACAATATTGACTGGGATATGCTTTACCATGGCCTTCACAATTGGCTGAATTTGAAAGGGTTGGTTCTGTTCTTCTTCTTGCATCAACGAATAAAAAAAAAAAATGGTTCAAATGGCTCTGAGCACTATGGGACTTAACATCTGAGGTCATCAGTCCCCTAGAACGTAGAACTACTTAAACCTAACTAACCTAAGGACATCACACACATCCATGCCCGAGGCAGGATTCGAACCTGCGACCGTAGCGGTCACGCGGTTCCAAACTGTAGCGCTTAGAACCGCACGGCCACACCGGCCGGCATCAACGAATCCTCCACTGAATCATACATGAGTTTTTTCAGGACTTTCCCCTGTGAATTCGAACTTTCTGTAGGATAAGCTTCGACTGCTACTTCTCTCTCTTTTATTTCCTCTTCTCTATTTCTTCATTCATTTACGCTTTATTCAACATCCTCTACTTTTTCCTCATCCTCCTCTATCTTCTCCATCTTCGTCGCTACTTCCACATAATCGCATTTAAATGCTCTAATTATCGCTTCATAACTTCCTTCATTATATACGTTGGGTTGTGTGCCCACTAGTAACTTATTTTCAACTTCTGTCGGCTGCGCATTATCCTCATTGAATTCGCTTTCCCAGGTTTCCATCTCAAATAGCTCTGCATTACTCATTACTTCGTCCTTTCCTCCTACATTCGTTGTGCATGCCTCTGGTAATTCATCTTCCTCGTCAGTATTCTCCCAATTTACTTCTCTGTTCAAGGTTCTGCAATTGTCCTGGGTCGGTGCGTCATTCTCTTTGCATGGGTGCTTAGCTGTCAATTCGAACGTTTATCGGGGTTTGGTGGTCTTACCTCCACCTCTTCTATCGGTATTCTCTTTTCTTGTTCCGCTTGTTGATACTGGTTTCTTTGTTGATAATTTGTCGGTCTATTGGTTCTCAAATACCCATTCCGGCTGTCGTTATTCCCTCTGTCATAGTTGTTGCCGTTCCTGGGTGAATTATAGTTATTGCCATATTCTCTTCTAAATCCATAACCGTTTTTTTTTGTTGAAATCTGTTGTCGTTTCTTGGTGCGAAGTTATCAGGTTGTTCGTAATTATTGTTTCTTCGTACTGTGTCTTGTGGATTCCACTGTTTTTTGCTTTCGTTTTCACGTGCGCTTCGTCTTTTTCTTGCGTCATCTTCCGAAAATATGAACTCTAGTTCCCTTAGAATACCTTTAAATGCTTCGACGTCATTGCCTCCGCGACCTACTAACGATTGCTGGTATTTCAATGGTAACTTCATAGCGCATAATTTAATCAACTCTCCGTCACTGTATGGTACATATAAGCATTGATTTTTCTTTGCCATTACTTCGAAGAATGTCACGGGTCTCTTCTCTCTTGAATTTTCAAAATATGGGTTCTGTAATAATTCGTACTTCACTCTGTTCTGTGCTTCGCTGGACCAATATCGTTTGAGAAACTTGTCTCTGAAATCTTCGTACGATCGGCATGTCGCTGCAACATTCTGCATGGTTTCTGCGACTGTTCCTGGCATGTGTGCACATATAAAGTCTAATTTGTGTGCTAGCGTCCAGTGTTCTGGTAATCCTACTCGGAAATGATCAATAAAAGTTCGTGGATGTAATGAGTTTCCTTCTCGAAAGTGTTGAAATTTTCTGACTGAGAGGAAATGATCGTTGTCGTACTTCGTCATAGTTCCATATGAAATTCGCGATTCTTCGCCACTTTTGTTTCTGATCATTTATCCCGTCGTTCTTTCCGGTTGTGGTAGATCCATTGGATATTGTCCACTGTAACTTTCGCCTACCCTTGCGTAGTATCGTTGGAGTGGTACGCAATAATTTTCTTCCATCGGTTGTGAACGTGTAGCCGAATGCATTGCACTGTACTCTTCTCGACCTGGCTTTCCATTGTCACGTATTGGTTCGGTATCTTGTCTGGCTAACCTTGCCGCTTCATTGCACGATCCAAACTGTCTTGAAACATACATTCGTGGTTCCGAATGTGTTTGTGATGCCGTTTGTTCATCAAGAATTTCGAAACGTGTTTGTTGCTGTGCAGGCTGTCTGATTTCACGTATGTTGCTTTGGGCCCGTGATTGGAATCGGAAATGCTTAATATCTTCGTTAACTGCTTGTTTTTCTGGTGCTGTTACAGATACGGATGTGGTTGCAGACTCAGTGCTTGTTCGATCCTGTTCACTACGCCCTTCAATATTTTGCAACAACTCTGTTCGCAATTTCTGAAATTGTTGCTTCTTTTGCGCTTCTATTTTGACTATGCGATTATCATGTCTTTTCAGCGCAGCTTTTGTGATACTTTTGTGTAACACACTGTTTTCAACAATTTCACGCGCTGTACCTGCTGCTTATCTAGTAATTACGTTTATCTGTTTTTCTAGTTTCTTGACTTCTCCCTGGGTGTTGTTACGTAATGTTTTGATCTCGTCCTGAGTGTCATTACGCAATGTTTGTACGTCCACTTGTACCTCGTCAATGTCTGTTCGCAATTGATTGTGACCTGTTATTAAGTTTCCTATCACTTCTCGAGATTCTTTTGCCTCGTCTTCAATATGACTTAGGTGTAACTGAACTTTTTTGTTTTGTTCTTTAATCTCACGCATTTGTCTCGTGGTTTCTGCATTCTGAATTTGAATTTGGTTCGCTATTTCTTTATTTTGCCTTGTCATGGTTTCCGTTATTTGTTGTAATAATTCTGCCAGATTGGTGGGTCCTATTGCGTTTTCCTCCGACGTCCTACGCTCTGTGTTTTCGCCCAAGTATTGGTTCGCAACCGATTGCATTGAACTGTGCAGTGACACGTTTCTGCTCGCATTCCTTGTACTCTGTGGTGAGGGAGCTCTGATTACTTGTACTATGGGTTCTACGTATTCAAGACGCAAGTTAGAATCCTCATCGACTGTCTCTCTACGTTCCTGCTCCTCTGTCGTGTGCTGACTTACGTTTTCTATGCCTTGACGTACATTATCCTCGTTATGGTGCGTTATCTGTCCTATTTCTCGCGATACTGCATCGTCTGTTCTAGTGTCCTCTATGCTCTGTCCATCTTCATGCTGGGTCTCTACCTCAATTCGGTCAAGGTCTCGATCTGCCATTGCTAATCTTTCCGAATCCCTTATTTTCTGTTTTAAAAGCAATTCACGCGCCCTACTTCGCGTCAACATGCGCTCATACGATTATTGGAATATAAACTTTTTGTTCACACGACTTGACACTTATTATACCCAAGACTGACAATCCATTCACTTACTTGTTGGGTCAGAACCAACTTGTCAACGATGTATCCGCCACCTGTGCGCTTCCATTGGAGAAAAAAACTTAATTCTAACAATATTAAAATTCATAACTTAATTATGCTATTGTCTCTGCTAGAATGTCTCACTTTCTATTGAATACTTTCTTACTATCTATCGCTGCAGCTACTGTTTTCAACTATTAATGCCTTTAAAAAAAATTATTACGAAAATTTTTTAACAGGATATTTTTCTGACCTAGTTGGGCATGTGGTCGACCTTCAATCATGGCATTTTAGCATCCCGGCAGGGTCGCCATTCTCTAACATTCTGCGTGGTGTCTGTTTGTTCTAAGTCATGTCTCCCTACCACTTTCACGCAACGATGCTCTGAGCGTGATTTTTAGGGAATTGACTAGTTTGAACCTGGGACCTGTTGCTGGTAAGGAGACGCCAGACCACACATGACATGTAGAGTTCAGTGAGACTAGCGATGATATAACCAAATACTTAATGATTTCAGCGTCAGCTCCACTGCACTCCCTGTAAAAGAATTTTAATACTAACTAAAACCGAGCGAGGTGGCGCAGTGGTTAGCACACTGGACTCGCATTCGGGAGGACGACGGTTCAATCCCGTCTCCGGCCATCCTGATTTAGGTTTTCCGTGATTTCCCTAAATCGCTTCAGGCAAATGCCAGGATGGTTCCTGTGAAAGGGCACGGCCGATTTCCTTCCCCATCCTTTCCTCACCCGAGCTTGCGCTCCGTCTCTAATGACCTCGTTGTCGACGGGACGTTAAACACTAATCTCCTCCTCCTCCTCCTACTAACTAAATTTAGTGGAAGGGGTTCAAGGCTTTCCTATTTTTAGTTAGCTGGTAAAATAACGTCGAAAAAACAGTTAAGTTTACCATTGGAAATTTTATTCTACTCACAAAGCATTGTTTATAAATTGCACTATTGATAAAAGGAAATGTTTTAATACAGGATGATAAAAACCAACTGCGTTCAACAAAAATGTGAACGAATATTCCCAGAGTGGGTTTCCAAGTTCTACAATGGATCGAAGGATGACCTATGCCATATCACATCTATAATCTAGGTTTAAATTAAGTTTCACAAAAGAGAAAACTATCAAAATGGTCTACAGTGACCCTCAATTATCTTTAATTACTTATTTAACTTGTCGTAAATTACAGTGGCTGATGTGGCTTCTCAATAATTATAGAACAGAAAAATCATCGCGTTTCAGATTTTAACTTACGTAGCAAATGTGAATACCATGAGCATTAATTGACGATCGACACTAGAATTACGCAAAAAGGGGGTGTAACAGATGAGACTTCTGCAATTCTGAGTGAAGCTTTATGCGCTGTTATGCGGCATCGCGTGTGTTCATTACCTTGTCGTTGGTTAGGCAGTGTCAGGGGGCAGTGGGCAGCGCAGCTCCATACAGGTCGCCGTCTCGGAAGCAACTCTCTCCTAACATCTCCTTACTACAATTTACCGAAGTTGGTTTAAAAAAAGCTATCTGGCTGTGTTTTCATCTGACCAATTAGGGTCTCAATGTTAACCTTAAGGTCCGCCTACAAAAATTCTGTCCATCCAATGAGAAACGTTATACTTTTTGTGGTGGGGCAATGTTTTTAACGTTTGCAACGTAACAGAGACGCGAAAAAGTCTCAGGCTAAAACATTCAGCTGGTGTGGCCCTTTTAGTGTTATTGTAAGATCTTTACTGGTCTTCTGGCGGGCTCTATCTTTTAACATGGGCTGGGGGGTGGTCCTTGCGGTTGGCTGGCGACGTTGGTGTCCGTCTCTTATCGTAGGACCTTGTAGCTTAACACGGTTCTGCTCTCGGCTTCTGTTCTAGTTTCTCCTCTCGGAACCGCGTCTGTTTCACGGTGGGAAGGTATGACATGCATTTACGCATTCTTGTGTTAGTCTGTGGTATTCCATTTGCTCACTCGTTAATCGTATTACTTTGGTTAATTTAATGTCATGATTTATTCGGAGCTATGTGACATACTGCTGGGTTTGCTTATCATGTCAGGGTTTTCATGGAAGGTGTTGGATACCGCCACGTCCTGTGGGCAGTGGGCCAAAATTCTCAATCGCCAGCAACTCTCCTACCTTGATCAATATTATACTTTGCGTTTCACCTTGTGTGCAATATTTTAAACGCTGACATCGATCCTAGGCAGCCAGCTGTGCACGTATTCGTCAGGCGAGGTTATTAATGTGGATATATTGCTCAATGAGTTCCGTGCACTTATGGGCTCCGTAATGACCGTGACTTACATGGACGTAATCTATCACCTGTTCCACATATTTGTCTGGGAAGCACAGTGTTCAGTGGCCCGTCTTCTCGTCTCTTCTGCGAAGCAGCACACCCTTGTGGTTCTTGAAATAGCGGGGTATTTTTGCGTAGCCCTTGCTGTCAAAGTTAATTTTTATGTTCTTCAGTCCAGAGTCATCATTTTGCGCTCTCCGCATGACCCTGCAGACCGCACGAATTTCCTTTTCTCCCGGTACTCCTTTCATGTACAGCAGTTGAAGTTCGATCTTTGTCTCCTCCCCTTCATGTTCTTCCTGTCCAACTGGCAGCCGCGACAGAGCATCGGCAATATAATTCTCGGCCCCTTTAATGTAGTGTATCTGGTAACTAAATTGCTGCAGGAACATTGCCCAGCACATCAAACGGACGTTTGGTATTCTACAGTCTTGCAGAAAGCTGAGGGCTTTATGTTCGGATTGCACTTATCACGGTATAAGTGTATATTTTTATGTTTGTATGTGATGCCACTCTATCACGGGATAATTATGTATCTTATTTTTATAATTATATGTTTTATGATTTTGGTTTGGGAATGGCTTTAAATACTGTGGGCTAGCATGAGACTTTTAATTAACTTATACCGCGATAACACTCGTACGGACATCGGCTGCCCCGAAGTGCGTACGATATAATATTTTTTTAAACACAACGCTCGACTCACCGCCTTCTAATAAATAGTTTGCGTGAGCGCTGTAATTTAGAAAAGAAAATGTGCTTATTCTTACGCAAACTGTAATTATTAATATGGGTGTCAGGGGCTACTGCTTATTTATGTACCAAATTACATAAAAATCAACTGAGATATTACGGAATGTAATTATTTTTAATATTTCTTATTCATTATTTGCAAGGCAAAACTGGAGAGAATCTCGTCTGCCGTTAGGCGGCCAAAATGAAACATACTGAACTCATTCAGTGCTGTGAATTTTGGTAACTGAACTTAATTTTAACTTCGAATTTAATGAAAGATCAAAACTGAGAAGTGTCTCGCATTTACATTTAATATTATGATATTAAATTTTAATTAAATAATACAGTCAGCGTAATGGCCGACTAAACCCTGCTAGGGAAGATGAGCTCCCTGCACTACAAAGTTCTGTAAACATTTTGTTAATTATGATTAATGGTTGCGATCATGCGAGGTGGCAACTAAGTCAATAATACACACTTTCCAATAAAAACTTCTATTGTATTTTTCAAAAATACAGATTAATCTTACGTTAATTATCAGACAGCACTACAATGGCGGCCTAGCGCTAGACGAAACAAAACAGGAGAGATGATTCAATCAAAGCATTGTCTCTGATCTTCATGGCCTCTATAAGAAACAAAACAGGGGAGATGATTCAATCAAAGCATTGTCTCTGATCTTCATGGCCTATGTTACCCAGAGATTATACCAAAATAACTGTGTTTTGTTAATCACATCGATATTTGTGTTTTGATAATACTAACGTACATTTCCAGAATGAGATTTTCACTCTGCAGTGGAGTGTGCGCTGATATGAAACTTTCTGGCAGATTAAAACTGTGTGCCCGACCGAGACTCGAACTCGGGACCTTTGCCTTTCGCGGCAGAGTAAAAATCTCATTCTGGAAACATTCCCCAGGCTGTGGCTAAGCCATGTCTCCGCAATATCCTTTCATTCAGGAGTGCTAGTTCTGCATGGTTCGCAGGAGAGCTTCTGTAAAGTTTGGAAGGTAGGAGACGAGATACTGGCAGAAGTAAAGCTGTGAGTACCGAGCGTGAGTCGTGTTTCGGTAGCTCAGATGGACAGTCGGCTTTCAGCCGTGTTACCGTGCGGACGGGCTCGGCGCGCCGGGCAGTGCTCCGCAGGTGTTGTTGTTTACCCGCTAGCGCGCGGTCGCGTCGTTGTATTGCCGTATAGTACCTGTACCGACCCGACATGGCGTTCTCATATCGAAAAGCTACAATCAAACTAATGTTCAACGCATCGTACACGAGACCGAAGGCCCATGAAATTGAACGGTTTCTACGAGACATCATGCACATCGAACCACAAGAACTGATAGGAATTCATCTGTCTATTGTAACCAGCACAGTGTACCTCAAACTGATTGACGAAGCGGCCTGCGACAAATTACTCCAACGATCTGCAAACGGCTTTCGCTTCTGTCACGCAGACGGTAACGTGAGCGTGGTAGGAGTTGACCATGCTGGTCTGGGGGTGCGTACCGTGCGCATCTTTGAACTACCGTTCGAAGTTCCTGCCAACCTAGTCGTTGATGCGCTGCGGCCATACGGCACAGTTCTGAGCCACACAGAGGAGAAATGGAACACATTCGAAACGTACCCTGTCCTTAACGGGGTACGACAAGTGCGCATAGAACTTAAGAAGCACGTTCCATCGTATATTTTCGTTGGTGGCTGCCGCGCAATTGTTATATATGATGGACAACCGAGGACCTGCTCGGGCTGCGGCCAGGAGGGCCATGTTAGAACTGAGTGTCTGCAGCGCCGCCTCGTTCAGGTGCCCCGCAATGAACTTCCGCAACGATCCACTATGACCTCTCTCCCGCTAACATATGTGGAGGCGGCACGACATGATGTGATGGATGATCAAAACCTGTTACCTCCTCAAGCCGCTGCCAGCTCCGTTGGAGAGTCAGCGCCGTCGACGACGCCGCTGCCCAACGGTGCAGAGGTTCCTACAGCCTCTGCCCACCGCAGCGTCGTGGGCACCCAGCCACCGTCACTGTCGGGATCAGACACAGGGGTTCCTAGCGAGCGAGACTGTGTCGAGCCACGCCCTCCAGTGGATGTCGAATCTCGGACCCGAAAGCAAAAATCACCCATGCGACACAAGAAGAGGCGATTGTCAGCTGACGAACAGGACAGGGGCGTGAAGCCGGCGGAAGCCATCGACTTCGTTGACTCGCCCACAATTGCAACGGACTCCAGTGGCATCATTCACCAGAAGGTGCCTGAAGACAAGGAACACTCTCCTAAATCTGGTGGCCCAGAAAACGAGGCGCACTGCGTCGACTCCCAAAATCTGGGCTCCTGTGAAAGCGACCAGCCCCAAATGACATCACAATCGTCTCTTGGTGATTGGGCAGACGATATGGAGGCAGATGATGCACAGAAAACATCGATATCCCCACCAGAGCCCATGGCTGACATTGAGCCCGGAGGGCTCTGCCAGTCAGGGACTCCTACGGCACAGTAATGCACAGCATGCAGATGGATGGCTGTGTGGTGTGTGGTGTGTGAGATCACTGTGGGATTGCACCGACACACTGCTTCCGCCACTTGATATGTCTCAGTCATACCGTGTGGGAACAGTCAATGTAAATGGTGTCCACTCCACTGTCAAGACCCGCATGTTACACGACATGATCAGAGCGGCAGACTTGGACATTGCCCTTCTCCAGGAGGTCCGTCCCGAGCTGCGTTTAGACCTATATGGCTACACCACGTACAGCCTACCCGTAGCTGATGGCGCAGGAGGAACGGCCATCCTTCTCCGAGATGGCATAGACGCGACGGACGCGACGTACTTGCCGAACGGGCGAGGCATCGCACTCACACTTGGCGCAGTCCGCCTCATTAACGTCTACGCTCCCTCCGGTAATTCGCACCGTGGTGACAGGCATGTCTTCTATTCGGAGGAGGTAGCCCCACTTTTGCTAGGATATATGGACCATTACATACTGGGCGGCGATTTTAACAGTGTTCTGCGGCCCGAGGACCAGATACCGCATTACGTCTCATGCCCGGCTCTACAAGCATTGATACGTGACCTCGCGCTCCACGACACATGGCTCTTACATCATGGGACCCAGAGTGGATATACGCACTTTACCAGCCATTCTGCCAGTCGTCTGGACCGGATATACGTCTCGCGTGCCCTCCGCACAGCAACCCGTGATGCAGAACTCTGGCCGACGGCCTTCACGGACCATCTCGCGTACATCTGCACTGTCACCTTGCCCCAACAACTCACAAGACGCAGCAGGGGCCCGTGGACGCTGAACGTCTCCCTCCTTCACGAGGAAGCGTGTCGGCGAGCAGTCACTGACACGTGGCGTCGATGTATCAGGCGCCTGCCTATGTATGCTTCCACGTTGCTGTGGTGGCTGGGATGTGTCAAACCTGCACTCCGAAAGACCTTGATGGCCTATGGGCGTGACGGATCGAACTGGCAAAGGGCAACATCGGAATTTTACTATACAGCGTTACGTGAGCTGGCGACGCAACCGCCGTCTCCCGAACGTCAGATGTCCGTACAACGCATCAAAGCTCCTCTACTTCGCATCAGGACAGAGCAGCTAGACGGTGTCCGCATCCGTGCGCGAGTGCAAGACTGTATCCCCAACGAAACAGCGTCAGTGCATCACATTGTGCGCGAGAGGCGCCACCGCTAACGTCAGCTCATTACGGCGGTAAACACGGGGGACGGCGGGCGCGCAGTGACACAAACGGACATCGCGCACACGTTCGCCAGACAATATGGGACCTTGTACATGGAAGATCCGCGAAATATACGTGACTATGACGAGCTATTACACGATTTTCCCGCCCCTCGGGACGTGGCACCCGATGATACTCTGCTGTTGCCCATTACACCCGACGAGCTGACATCGGCCTTGGCACGTGGAGCACCGAACAAGTCGCCTGGACCGGACGGTTTACCCCTGGAATTCTACCGCACTTTTTACCACCTTATGGGTGACAAGTGGCTCCAAATGTTTCAAGACCTGATCCGCCATGATTTCACTGTCCCCACAGAATTCACAGAAGGCATCTTGATCCCAGGTCCGAAACCGAATGGTGGTTGTAGGTGGCAGGATTTTCGCCCACTCACACTCCTCAACAACGACTACAAGATCTTCGCCCGTATCCTCTTCGCGCGTCTCCACACCGCTATCGGGAAAGCCATCCACACCGATCAGACATGTTTAGGTGGTGTCACCAACATTCATACGGCGTTAGGAGCATACCGCGACGTAATTGCTTTGACGGCGGCCTGCAAAATACGAGGCGCCCTTGTCGCCGTAGATTTTGACCACGCATTCGACCGCGTCGACCACGGCTTCTTACGCGCAGTTTTGCAACACATGGGCCTCTCTCCGGAGTCTGCACAGTTGGTCCTTCGACTGGTACACGGACCGCGCTCCCGCATGATGGTCAACGGTTATCAGTCTGGTCACATTGTTGTTGGACGGTCAGTGCGACAAGGGTGCCCCCTGTCGGGCATATTATTTGCTGCAGCGCTTGAACCAGCTTTACATGGTCTACGGCAGGGATTAACTGGTATCTCCTTGCGGGACGTGACCTTTTGTTGTGGTGCATTCGCCGATGACGTGGTGTTCCTGGCCAGATCAGAGGATGAAATGCATATGGCGCTACAGTGGCTACGCCAGTACGGGGCGGTCGCTGGGAGCGTCATCAACGTGAAGAAGACAAAATACATGGATGTCGGAGGGGGATTTCCCACACAACGGCGGTGCCCTTTGACAAGGTGCCCGTACTCAAGTGTTTAGGAGTGCAATTCTATAGCAATGTCCGCCGCACGGCGGCGGCTACGTACCGCCGGCTCCTACACCAGACACGTGCTCTGCTGCAGGAAAACAAACTGCGTAGCTTGGATATGCTCCTCAGAACACGTTATGTCAACACCTATCTTGTCTCAAAACTGAACTATTTTGCGCATATCCTTCCCTTGACAGCTACGATGGCCGACAGATTGCAAGCAGCATATGGACATTTCGTAAGCACCGGTCTGGTTTTTAAAGTCCGATACGCCACCCTGACACTGCCGCAGTAGGCGGGCGGTATCGGTTTAATTCACGTATATAACCGTGCGCGATCGCTATATCTCAACACTATGCGTCGCACGTGGACCTCTGCCCACGCCACTCTGACGGGCACCCTGATAGCGGAAGTGGCACCACACTCTCTGCATCCCCCGGTTTCTGTAGGACACGTTTCACCGGCACTCACCCACATCAGAGAGTTCTTTATTGACTTCAGCTACTTACGGTCAGAACTTCCGACGACACGGAAGCCCAGCACAAAAGACTATTATCGCCTCTATCAACGGCGGCAACCTGTAAATACGGTCCCCCACAGACATCCTGAAGTTGCTTGGAACACGGTGTGGCGAGCGGTACACACGCCTTTTCTACCTACGACGGTGCGTTCATTGTGGTACGTGGTTGTGAATGGGAAGTTTGCTACTCGTCAGAGGTTACATTCCATACATCTGACGGACGACCCCTTGTGTCTGACATGCTCAGTCGCTGACTCGGACGCACACCGTCTGACGTGTGCCACGACCAGCGAGTGCTGGCTACTGACGCAGCGCATGCTGGCATTACTCTTGCGGCGATTGCCGGAGTCTATCTCCCCTGAGGACGTATTGCGCCCCGACGGCGTATACTTTCCATCAACCAGAACGAACGCCGTTAACTGGCTAAAAGGCATGGCCGTTTACTACATATTTTGCGATGGTCCCAAAGGCACACTCGACTTTTGGTCCCTATTGATGACGACACATGCAGCTTTCAGCCGCCACCCGAAGTACAGAACTCGTTTCGCAAATTATTTAGGTTCATTATTTGCGGATCCTCCTGCTCACTGGGGCGTTCCGGGTATGAGACGCTGAAAATTAAGAAGAATCCTGGAGCATATTGATCCTCTACGGACGGAATAGGGGGGAACCCCTCCCAACAGACGAGAAGACGACTCGGACGCTCAGCTACGGCAGTTGTAGGATCTTTCTTTGTAATGAAACAAAAATAAATCTATAGTACAAAAAAAATGTTATAACAATTAAAGAAATAAATAAATAAAACAACATCGACAAACCCACTACATCTTCTTCCTGATCCTTCGATCCTCGAACTCGAACACGTTGCTTGGGCGTGGCGGCGGGATGGCCAGGCTTCGGGTGTCGACCCCTGCCCTACCCGTCGTCCTGCTCCTGCAGCGGTTCATTAGATTAAAAAAAAAAAAAAGATGGTAGAGCACTTGCCCGCGAAAGGCGAAGGTCCCCAGTTCGAGTCTCGGTCGGGTACACTGTTTTAATCTGCCAGGAAGTTTCACTAACGTACGTTCTTTACTATTTGTTATACATCGCGCTGACGTACACAATCTTGAAATAATTTATAATTTACACTTCTCGTAACAAAAACTTCCTTCCCCTTTCTCCAAATGTCCATTTATGTGACGTACGGTCACACACTGTTACCTCTCTACCTACAAATACATACGGAACTTTGTGAATCCATTCACGATTGCAAGCAGCTCCTTCTCTGATATGCTGTATCCGCGTTCGTGTTTGTTGAATATGCGGCTGGCGAAAGCCACACTCCGGTGTTCTATCTTTTACAATATAGAACTACTACCACGAAGACAACGAAAATTCAGCCAAAATCACCTGCGTCACTTTTCAACCAAAACAAAATTTATTCTGAAATTAACTTCAGATACTACACTGAACCTCTGTTCAACTTTCTAGGATAGTTCAGTCCTTAGTTTATAAACCGTTTGGAAGCATCTAGCTTCAAAACTTCCCATTTCAATCAACATAAGAACAATCTCCGACCGAGAATTATTCCCTTTTTACAACGAACTTTATATGGTTGTTCACTCGCCTTAAGTGAAAACAGACTTATCTTCTTGCGAATTAAACGAAAACATGAGCCTTACGTAAGTGATGACTAATGTCAAACTTTCCAATCAGGATAGAATCCAATATTATCTTGCTAATTTTCCTTTCTTTACGTATCGATGTAAATACGTAAGTCAGATCATAAATTCTCCTACTGCAAGATATAATATTAATTAAGCGTCAAACGCCGAACTAGTGTCCTAACCGTAAACAAACGACGAACTCTGTCTCTTCTTCAGACCTACTTCGGACATACTAACAAAATTCTTATTCTTTAACATCATTGTTGTTTTAAATGATTAACTCTCCTGTGGCCTTCTCTATTCTTTTTCCTTTAGACGTCAGGTCGCTGTTGTACCGCGATCGGCAGCCAAGCCCACCACTTTGTCGTGCGCTTTATAACATATAACAGAATTCCTTTAAACAAATAAAATTTATATACTTATTATTCAACCACTTTGCGTATTTTGAGGTTACGTACATCTTGTGCTGATAAAATATGAACGAATTTTTACTCAGGGGCAGCACAAAATTTTGCTCATTTCATCCCGAATGGCTTTTAAATTTCCGTCTATCAATTCCTCAATTCCTCTAGCCATTTTACTTACTTCGTCTTTCACAAATGAAGCTATTTTGGATTGAACCGAATAAGTTTTTAAAATTACGTCACCAATATCGGTTTTAACAGGATCAATTTTGGATCCCATATCGACTTTAACAGAATCAATTCTGGATCCCATATCAGTTTAAACAGACCCAATTTTGGATCCCAATCCTCTTATTATATTCATTAATTGCGATATCATGTCTCCCCCAAATTCACCTCCCTTGCCTGATTTCGGACTATTTGCCCTGCTAAATTTACCGCCGATCATGCTCTTCCTCTCCGACTTCGGGCTAAGCGGTACGCTAGTTCTTTCGGAACCACACAAACTGGCCGACTGCTTAATATTAGCGACGTCTATTACTGGCGATTGAACTACAGAATCATACCTAATCTGGCTATCAGCGCAGGTACTTAGCTTTTTGTGATTGATCCTTCTGCCAAGGTATTACTGCCGATGCTGCAGTTGAAGCCGACGCTGAAGATCTCGTAGCCTCTGCTGTGCTACTGCAACCGCCACTACGCGATGAATCACCGTTCAAGATGCCGCTGCTAGCTGGAACCATGTGCTTTCGATGTCGCCTCTTTTTCGGTGCTATTTTTTTTATCACTCCTAACCACTGCTAAAACTCGGTGTTCACAACAGTTGCAAAATCCGTAGCTCAGAGGCCCTATGCAAACTGTTTAAATTGCCACAGACTTGGGACGTAGATCACAGATTGTCGTCAACTGTGACAATTACAATTGTTATTTTACAACTTTTAAAGAAACCAAATATTGAGTCCTGAGCCGACCTCACATTTAACCTTTGCGAGAGCACCTGCCTATCGAAGTTCAGATAATACATTTTGGAAACACTTTGCAGAATTCAAATCCAATTCTAATATTTTCCAGAGTTCATCTTCCGCAACTAACACTTTCCAAAATCTAATCCCATTCCAACACTTCGCAAGATTGTTATCCCCCAACTAACATTTTCTAAATTCCTATCCCGGACGAGCCCCCAATTGCGAGCTAAAATACCATAGATGTTCGGGCTCACATGCGGTTACTCTTCGACGAAATGTTTTGGCTCAAACTCGTCTAGGGATTGAACCTCACGTGTCGCTCTTTGTAGCACACGGACCTGAAGGCTGATCCTTTCTGCCATATACTTAAATGAGAGTGAAATGTTCGTTAACTTACATTGTCCTTACGCGCAGTGTATGTTGATGGCAGTAGAATCATAGAGCAGTCAGTTTGTAACGCCGGTTCTTTAAATTTTCTCAATAGTATTTCTCTAAAAAAATTATCTGGTTAGTTGCTTTCTGGTATCCATCTATGTGGCTGGGGTCACCCTTTGTATAAACCTAAGAATACATTTGTAATAACAATGAAACAAACTAATGTAATTAGCAAGGAACGAATTAGTGAACTGCCACATTTTACTCAGTCATAATCAACAAACAACCACTGTAATTTCCCAGTTAATTTGTGTGGTTACAATATGTAAAAGTAAGTACGAAAGAAGTCTGACAGATCTACACCTAAGATCCGATTTGTGATATGCATAACATAAGAGCTGTGTGTAGCTTCTGCTGAACTAACGTTTCACGAGTATATCTAACATTCTTCTACTTTTTCTTATGGCATTATAAACTAGTGAACCAAATCACTATACCCACCTGCTGAATAGTGTGTTCGTCCACCTGTGGCCTGCAAAACAGCAGGGATCCCGCACGGCGTGCTTTCAACAGGTTCCTGGTGTGCGGCACCAGGTGTTTACACAGAGGTCACGGAATTCCGGTAAACTACAGGCTGGCTGTTTGTTGGCGCTCAGCCAGCGCCCGATAACGTATCAGATGTGCTTCATTGGTTTCATGTGGTTATATATTTGGCTAATCTGATCGACAAATCACAAGCGTGTGTTCAAACCACTGTAGAGTGATTGTGGGCTTGTGACACCTACAACTATCCAGATGGAAGTTGCCACCACCGTTGGGGGAGACATCAAGCATGCATGGGAAAGGTTGATGGAGGTTGTTTAACTTAGTTGTTCTTATTTAATTAATTCCGGTTGGTGGTTCAAGGTTAAGGGGATGACTAAAGCCTTCGTAGTATGGTGCCTGAAGGGAGCTGCAACAATATGTCTACAATTATGAATCTTACAGACGAGTGATTCTCATATCATGTCTGCACTTCTACAACTAAGGCGCCGGGCGGGGTGGCCGAGCGGTTCTAGGCACTACAGTCTGGAGCCGCGAACCGCTACGGTCGCAGTTTCGGATCCTGCCTCGGGCGTGGATGTGTGTGATGTCCTTAGGTTAGTTAGGTTTAAGTTGTTCTAAGTTCTAGGGCACTGATAACCTCAGAAGTTAAGTCCCATAGTGCTCAGAGCCATTTGAACCATTTTGAACAACTAAGGCGTGCTTGCATGTAAGTCTTTGCGTCCTACTGATAGCTCGATTTGTAATAAATATGGTCCAAAAACGAAACTAAAAGTAGTTTGTAGTAAATAGATTAATGACGCAATGCACAACGCAAGGACATGTGAGTTTCCAGAGAAGATTTAATAGTGCAAGTACCTCTCAGACATGCCATACATTTCATAGGACTAATCGCCAAGGTCTAATAAAGAATAGTATCGATCATTTGGCGAAGTAATGATACGGGGGGAGCCAGCGTTGCTTTCTGGCATACCAGCGATTACTTGGTAGCTACTCTTTTGAACAGAACATTTCCTTTATTGGCTATACTCATACATTGATAATAAAACAAAACATAATCTAACTTATAAAAGATTTCATTCGGCAAAGGGGTATAACTCCGCCAAGGATACTACAGTCGTAGAAGGTGCAAGGCTCGGTACACACAACACATCCACATGCATGCAACTACTGCATTACAGGCGGGCTTCAACGGCCACTAGACCTTTCTGGACAGACTAAGCAAATGTCCAACGCACCAACGATTTTCATCTACATCTATATCTACATGATTACTCTGGAATCCACAGCTAAGTGCCTGGCAGAAAGTTCATCGAACCGCCTTCATGTTATTTCTCTACCGTTTCACACTCCAACGGCGCTCGGGAAAAAACGAGCACGTAAATCTTTCCGCGCGAACACTGATTTCTCTTATTTTATTTATGACTATCATTTCTCCCAATGTAGATGAGCACCAACAACCAACAAAATATTTTATCACTCAGAAGAGAAAGTGGTGACAGAAATTTCATGCGAAGATCATTCCGCAACGAAAAACGCCTTTGTTTCAGTTACTGCCACGCCAATTCGCTTGTACCATCTGTGGCACTCTCTCCCCTATTTCGCAATAATACAAAACGAGCTGCCCTTCGTACGACGAACGTATCAATTAGGACAGTGCGGCGTAATTTGGCGTTAATGGGCTATGGCAGCAGACTTCCGACGACATCGCCTACAGTGCCTCTCCTGGGGTCGTG
This sequence comes from Schistocerca nitens, assembly GCF_023898315.1. NCBI lineage: Eukaryota > Metazoa > Arthropoda > Insecta > Orthoptera > Acrididae > Schistocerca > Schistocerca nitens. The sequence continues at coordinate 846,782,363 of NC_064617.1, forward strand.
ACTATATCTATTGGACCTTTACGACTGAAAAACAATGGCCTGGTCTGATGAGTTCTTATGTCAGTTCGTAAGAGATGATGGTGGGGTTCGTGAAGGCACAGACCCCACGAAGACACGGACGTTTTGTCAACAAGGCACAATGTAAGCTGGTGGTGACTCCACAATTGTGTGGGCTGTATTTACATGGAGTGGACTGGTCACTGACGGAAAATGGTTATGTTCGGCTGCTTGGACACCATTTGAAGCCAATCATGAACTTCATATTCCCAAACAACGATGGAATTTTTGTGGTTGACAACGTATCATTTGACGGGGCCAGAATCGCTCGTGATTGGTTTGAAAAACATTCTGGACATTTCGAGTGAATGATTTGGCCACCCTGAACAACCGACCTGAATTTCATCAAAATTTATGGGACATAATAGAGAGATCAGTTCGTGCACAAAATCCTTCACCGGCAACGTTTCCGCAATCATGCACGATTATAGACGCAGCATGGCTCAATATATCTGCAGAGAACCTCCAACAACTTGTCCAGTCAATGCCACGTCGAGCTGCAGCACTGAGCCGGGCGAAAGGAGGTCCGACACGGTATTAGGAGGCATCCCATGACTTTTGTCAGCGCGGTGTACTTTGTATAAGATCAGAATATCCTTGAAATTTCTGCCACATGTCGAGAGAAAGTTTTGTTGCGATAACTATTAAAAGCATCTCACACTGAAGTTCGCGATAAATTTCGGGCTTCTGTGAAACTTAATCAATTTTGGGTTTTTGGGTTATTTTAAATTTGGAATGTTTTTCGCACTTTTTCTACGCTTACCTAGTTTGGAAAGAGTGGAGACTGTTTTTTAGGAACACATGAAGGGAATTCTTATTTGCTGTTTTTAATAGATGGATTTTTCGTTTATTTTTAATGGGTTTGGGTGTGTCGGTATTCAGTCTCGCCACATCAACCTTGTGGCCCCTAATACTCGTTCCGTCATGATACCCGCTAATTGCTCATCATTATTTGTTGCTAAAGGTGAAATATGTTTTAGTAATCATTTAATCTTTGGGTAGGCTACTGAAACAACTGTTCAAAATGAATTATAGTAAACGCATTCAGTACTATTTCGTTAGTGTTTTATACCCACCACCGACTCTTAAACACTGAATTCATTATCAACTATTACTATATGAGTGGGAACCCCACTTCAAATGAGACTCAAATTTTGATTGAACTGTTCACCAACTGTATCTTCTGAGTCAGGCGGTCGGTGAAAGGAACCAACTGTTAATTTATTCCGGTTGTCTAGTATATCCTCTACTCATACTAACTCATAGGAACTATCTCCGTTAATTTCACTACAAGATAAACTACTTCTGACAGCAGTAAACACTGCACCACTAACGCTATTTAATCTACCCTTGTTGAAAGTAGTTAGGTCCTTTGAAAAAATTTCGGCTGCACGTACTTTCGGTTTTAGCCAGCTTTCGGTACGTATAACGATTTGAGCTTCAGTGCTTTCTACCAGCGCTTGGAGCTCTGGTTCTTTCCCAACAAAGCTACGACAGTTTACTACTCCAATTCTGTCGATGATGTTACAGATAGCGATCTCTGCTTCCATCTCGCAATAAGAATGGAGGTCTTTATCACTTTAGCTAACCACCACAACAAGAGAGTATCTCTTCCGATCCAAAGAAACAAACAGCATTATTACCGGCATGAATGAACCGCTGCAGTTGCCTGCACCATATGCTCTTCACGGCATCTTGCAGCAGCCTTTCCACATCTTGAAATAATCCTCCAGGTTTGCACACAGAGTACTCACTGGACTCCTTCCCCTTCTTAATAATCATATCGCTATGGGGTCACATTACGCGCCTAATGTGGATCTCCGAACTGACAGTAATCCCATCCTTTGTGAATGGTCAGTATTTGTGGGTCGATAGGCTTCCTCTGGAACCGGGCGTGCGACTGTATCTGCCCCTGTTTCTGATACAGCCCCTGGGCTGTATCAGAAACCTGTTCTTCAGACTAACGGGGAGGCCCTTCTATCGCCCCTACCTGCCAAGAAAATCTTTCGCTGCCTGCCACACATTGGAGCGACTTCCAACTTGTAGAGGACAAGAGGTTATTTTTAGGAAATATGGTGCGAAATTGTGATTTAGTGTGTTTCACTGCGCGATGCCTCACGGCAGACGGCGGACAAAGGTTCGCCGGCGCGTTATGCAAGTGACACAGTTTTGCAACGAGCGTCGGTATGTGTGTACGTGGGCGGCAGCCATCAACAGCCAGAACGCAGCATTAGCAGAATTACGCAGGCGCGGGCCGCGTAGGGCGCAATTGCGTCAGCCAACTCATCGAGAACCTCCTAATAAACACGCCGCCGCGAAACCGGCGGATTCAGCAGCGGTCTGCACTATTTAAAGGCATTAGAGGTGGGCGTCGACATCGATTCGACCGACTGGGCGTTCGGTCGCTGTTACCACGTCACCCGCTCCGGTCATCCAATTACACACTCGACCGCTGGTCATCTCATCTTCAGCAAGGGCAGTACCTGGGGCAGGCACAGTAGTGGACTGATCGCAGGACACGTGGGATGTGCTGGTTGTCCCTCACATCCTCACGTCCTGTCACCCACAGTGACGCCCATTGGCAACAGCTTCCACCTGTGTGACGGAAGCCAATACCACGTAGACCTGTGGGTGAAGGGTCACCAACTCAGCTCGCATGTGAACAAAGCAATCGCTGCCCCTGTTGTTTCAGTCATCAGCCTTCTGACTGGTTTGATGAGGCCCATCATGAATTCCTCTGCTGCGCCAACCTTTCCATATCAGAGTAGCACTTGCCACCTATATTCTCAATTATTTGGTGGATGTATTCAAATCTCAGCCGCCCCCTTCAGATGTTTACCCTCTACAAATCTATCTAGTACAATGGAAGCTATTCCCTGATGTCTTAACCAATTTACTATTATCCTGTCCCTTCTTCTTGTCAATGTTTTCCATATTTTCCTTTCCTCTCCGATTCTGTGGAGCATCTTCTCATTCCTTACTATATCAGTCCACCCAATGTTCAACATTATTCTGTAGCGCAATATCTCAAACATTTAGAATCTCCTTTGTTCCTGTTTCCCCACAGTCAACGTTTCACCACCGTACAATTCTGTGCATCAAATGTACATTCTCAGAAATTTCTTCCTGTAATGAAGGCCTATGTTTGTACTAGTAGGCTTCTCTTGGCCAGGCCGCGAATGTCCTTTTGGCCAGTGCTAGTCTGCCTTCTATGTCCACCCTGCCGTCTTGCATTATTTTGTTACCTAGGTAGCAGATATCCTTAACTTCATTTACTTCGTCATACACATTGATTACAAAGATGGCAAAAATCTACACTTCACAGTTATTAGAACTCTAGACTGTCCATTGTAAGCACGTAAGCACAGAAACAAGCACAACATTAAAAAGAAACTGAACTAGTAACCATTCAGACAACTGAAAATAAGTCACAACTGTTTGGAGCTCCCAAAATTAATTTACAAACAAACCGTGTACTCGACTTATCTGCAGCAGGAAAGCAAAGTGCTGCCTCGCTGACGGTCAAACCAACACTAGTAGTTTGCTTCATACAAAGCGGACTCTCCATCCGTGATAAATCAGTCATTGCCAGAGAACACACGCGCGGTAGTCAGACATAGTTCACGGGGAAATTATTAGAAAACTCGGTTAAGTAACCCAGGGATCGTGGGAGAAAGCCGAACTACCTGTGTAATTTAATACTGAACTCAATTTCGAGGAGTGAAATTCGTCAATATTTAACTGGGACATGTATAAGGTGCTACTAGACAAAGCCGCTCCGAGTTCCAACACAGAAATCGTCACTGAAGTTAATGAAATTACACATAAATCGCCTATAGTCGGGTCAAAAGTGCACGCGGAAGAAATAAATAAAATGGAATGTTGAGCAATAAGACTTGCTAATGGTGATTTGCGACCACGTGAAAGGTGGTATCAGAAAAAGGTAGTCCGAGTTCCGACAAAGAAATCGTCACTGAATTTAACGAAGGTGCACGCTTTTTAATTTTGCACTGTCATTAAGGTCGATAAGTGAGGGGGAGGTTACATGCTGCAAATGAGTACAAGTCCCGCCCACTTCAGATGTAGCGCGAGATTGTACTACCACAGTAAGATCGAAACGTTAACTCAGTAGTGACTGTTTTTCTTTCAGAAGATAGCTGAACTTAGATATATGACCGCGTCTTGAGTCCAACTATTTCAGTAGCCTTGATTAGTGTGATATTAATTTTTGCTAGGTTTAGTTTTTGAGACTTTCAGTGCTATAACACACATACAATGCATCTAATAGTTCTTTAACAGTCTTCAACAATAATTACTTACGGTAAAATTCAGTTTTTCTCGTAACTAGTTCTGTTACTTACAATGAAACCGCCACACAAAATACTACGCAAGTGATTATATCATCTAAACAAATGACGTAACAAGTTAACGATATCGTAATTTGTTGAAGTACCATCCCTTCATTAATATAATAAGATTAAGACGCCTAAGTAATACTGGATTTACGCACATAGTCCTTCTTAGCACTAAATACCTGAGCAGATTCGATTTATTTCCTTTTGTAATGTAATATCTGTCACACTCAAACGGTGTTCCTCAGCGTACGTTTAAACTACGCAGGGTCATATCACTGCTCATTCTCTGCATGGAACTTACGAAACCGCGAAATTAGTGACCACAAAGTAATGCTCTTCAAATAAACGAGACAGGTATTTTTGTTGCCAGTCATACAACAATTTACTGTAAAATGCTCACGTTACAGAACGCCAATCTTTCTTCAACGATCGGCAATTTTTTTGTTACTAAAACAGAACATTGCTAAATATTGACTACTGAAGAACATGACCTAATTCCCATAAAATCTCAAATTATCTCTTATCTTTTGTCATAAATATTCCCTTTTTCCGTTTAGAATTGTTAGCAAGTCTACCCTTTTTCTTGATGAATAAAAAAGTCTAAATATCTCTGTTGTATTAAGCAAGTGTTAAACCTTCTAATTAGGTGGTTAAATCTCTTTGGTTGCTTCACTGAATATTTATGTTCTTCAAACTGATTAACTTCTTTAATTATTCAATTTCTGGAGCTTTGCCGAGCGGACAGTAGGATGAATTTATATGTCGGGACGCTTTAGTTGTCTGTTTGACGTACAATATTTTATTTCCCTTTCATATTACAGTCGTAAGTTTTTATATTATTCCAGCTGGCATCTCTCTATTAGCTGAATGAATATTAATGATATAAATAAGAAATACACCACCAAGTGCTATCGTTACTTAAACTCTATCATTTAACGTGATAAGCTATGCACTAATGAGGGGAATGAATATTAATAAAATAAACCAGAAATAAACCAATAAGTACTACCACAACTCAAACTCTGACATTTAACACGATAAGAAACACTGTTGATTCAATTTTTGGACGAATCGAATGAAATAAAGACGTTAATTGAAGTGAGTGGTAACTTTGTACTCACAAGGGAAAAGTCAGTTGTATTTTTTCAGTAAAACTGTGTCGCTGCAAATGGTTCACTTCCAGTGAGGACAGAAATTAAGCTTAGAAATCTGAGCTGCACGATTAAGTCAAGCTGTAACTGCTGTTAGTACAGGATTTTCCGCTCACTTGTAGCTATATAGTGTCATAGTGTCTGCCACAAATCCCGTACCCATGCAATGGAGCTACTATCTCAAACATTGACCACAAACCAACAGCAATACACAGAAGCATGATCTCAAGTAACCTTGAGCGAGCCAGAAAAACGCTGCTGAACAATCGGATCTCCGATCCGAACCATATGTAGCGAATGAGACCAACTCCATCTTTTCTAAGACATACAAGGCCAACAGCAGCTGCAATACCTTCAGTATAACTAAATTAAATGTAGCGGAATTACCCCCTCACATTAACCATCAATAGATACAGATACTAAATCTCTCGATATACATCAACGTAAATAATCTCAAGGAAAACCCTTTATTACATCGCATATTAATAAGCTTTAAATTTGAGCAGTTTGTTGGCGGGCTAAATGCGTCTGGCGGTGACCTCCCGACTGCACACTACTACTTCAGCATGTTGACTCTTCAGACAAACTTGCACTGCTTGCAACTGCGCGCTTTAAATATATTACTCCTCTTATAGAAATGTCCATTCACGTTGTGGTGATGTCTTCTTCTGCAGTCCTGTCCACACGAATGACCTCTTAGAAAATAAGTACTGTTCGCCGGGACCACGAGGCTATCGATCCTATGTTAGCATAAGTAAAGGCTCACTGGACACAGTTTTCAGGAATGCTGCAAAGTGAGTGGTTCGCAAAGTTAACTCTGTTTCATAACCGAAAGGAAAGAGTCAGTACAAGACTAGCCACGCACTTCATAATGTGACCACACGAGCGGTTCATGGCTAACACGAGACACACTTGCTCGATCTAAAACTTCTCACGAAATGACTGAATTACCAAAGCCATAGAACGAATATAGTGAATCACTACCTACTGCGGCTGACACTGGTGCTATTAGGTTTGAACGCCACATCACTTATAAATTTTCTACCCACATTAACTATTGGAACCACGTTTCAGCAGAAACGTCGGTTCTTAGCGATGCCTGGAACAATACAGTCCTCGTCGGAACCTTAACACCCCTCCGCCATACGCAGAGTCCAGAGGAAATTCTTGTGATGGCGGCGTTTACGGCCCATTCACTACAGGTTAAACCAGCTAGAGGGACTGGGAAACTGAGGACAGGAGAACTTCTAGTACATTCTGGAAGTTTTCTCAAGCGATCTCCTCCACACCTATAGAAAGGCCTAGCTTAGAAAACGGCTGGAAAGTGCGTTGTCGCCCTTATGGCTCACTCCCGCCCGTCAAGCGTTCAGAAGTCCAGAGAATTTCCGTTGCCCTCGGTGAGTAAGGAGAGAAGGAAGGAATCGCCTGAAACATACGGAATTCGGATATGGTAAAGAATGGGGCCGGGGATGTTAGTAGTTACATAAAGAAATTATATTGCATATGTTGTCCATCAGAAATCCTTACCCAGGCATTGACACAAGTCAGAATAATATGGATTATATAAGGATTCAACATAAACCCGCAACAGCACAAAAATGAAATTATGAAGGACTAACTTAGCGCCTGCTGCAGAGCTCATGTAGACTGTGTGGTCAACGCAGATTTTTTTTTTTTTTTTTTGTCTATCTTTAAACGAATTTTTATGTTGTGTTGTGCCGATTTTCGGCACGATTGTGTTCCGGCTGCAAATGTTAAGGTCGATATTGGCCTCACCAGGTGTACTGGGGCACCGAGTGGCGAGTGATGAACTGATGGTGAAACCGAGAAACTTGGGAATTCAACGCTGCTGTGGAACGGTAAGCCGTGGGCCCTGCAATTGTATGGAAGCAATTTACGGCGACCTGTGGCCGATGTCGTTTGTGGGTGTTTTACCCCGGCAGATAAACAAGACAGCGTGGGCCCAACCTGAACACGTTCTGGTGTAGCATGTTCGCCCACAATAAGAATGTCATGACACTGGAGAAGAAAGCAGTGGAGTACGGTACGTGTATTAATCTTCCATGACTTCTTAGGTGATAGTTTACTTAACTGTGTGGAGATTGAGCAGTAACTGTCACTTTTCAACGAAATTTACGAGTGTGTAAAAGTGTGGACAATGCCGGATGAGCGTTGTCACAAAGTTATTATATTTCTTATTTGTGAACATAATTTTCTGATATCAGAATTACCCATTGGACAGATTTGGAACTGTCAGGTCTGCGCTGTAGTTCATCGGGTTATAAATACTGGAAATTGACAAATATGCTAACTGTGAGTTTAGTATATGTTTTTATATCTGCGTGTTAAATGAAAGTGAATTTCGAACATTGTAAGGTACATTTCTACCATTACGATTCTGAAACTTTTTATTTGGAAGTGATGTTGTTTGCTACTGTTATTGGTTGAGAATTTATTACCCGATTAATCAAAGAAACAGTTATCTAAGCAGCGTTTCTATGAAGTGTTTTAAGAACTGTTTTTCAGTGAACTTTTATTAATAAATTACGTAAATCAGTAATCTACATTAGCTAATCAACCATGGCAAGTTGGTAACGGGCACTGATGTAACATTAGGGGACTAGAGGCTATTTGTTAAGTTGTGGCAACGGTAATCCTGTTGTTTGTTGTTCTTGTTGAAGTGTCTAGTCGCCCCCAAATTAAATACTAATTCCGCACAGTACACAAACTGCAACATCTTTCAAATTTTCCATGTTAACTGAAGCCCTAGAATAATTGCTTTTCCGAATGTATTTCTGACCAAAAACTGATTCTGGTAGCTGGAGTTGGAGGTCTTTGTTAATCGTGCCTGCCGGCCGAAGTGGCCGTGCGGTTAAAGGCGCTGCAGTCTGGAACCGCAAGACCGCTACGGTCGCAGGTTCGAATCCTGCCTCGGGCATGGATGTTTGTGATGTCCTTAGGTTAGTTAGGTTTAACTAGTTCTAAGTTCTAGGGGACTAATGACCTCAGCAGTTGAGTCCCATAGTGCTCAGAGCCATTTGAACCATTTTAATCGTGCCTCTTCAGTTTCTGTTGTGATATTTCTATAAAAAACTTGCATCCTCTAACACACTTCTTTAGAATTCAGAAAACAGTTTTCATAGTTTTAGCTTTAAACATGTAATATAACGAAATACATACATAAAAAATTTCATTCCCTGAGGCCCCCCCCCCCCTCCTTACGGATGGAATTTTGAACAATCCCTTTCTAAAAGATGTCTACCACGTAAGATCAACACCCTCTCCAAATTTCATGTTTTTATCCTTAGTGGTTTGAGCTGGGTGCGGATGGATCAATGAATCAGTCACGCTCTATTTCACCCCCATAGGGGTTGAATTTCCAAGAACACTGAAACATGTAATTTTTTTTATTTGTAATGGAGAGGTGGATCTTTAAACATGCTTCAGCAGTTCTTTAATAATAATTTATCTTGAAAATAAAACTGTCACCCACTATTTCACCCCCATAGAGGTTAAATTTACGAAAATGCTGAAACATGTACTCCTTAATTTCTGACCGGGAAACAAAATGCTAGTATTCTTATTTCTAGCTACAAAACAGCATACATTGGTACACATAAAAAAAAACATTTCATCTTCTATTTCACCCACTTACGGGTGGAATTTTGAAAAACCCCTTCTTAAACGACGCCTACATTATAAGACCAACACCCGATCCAGATTTCAAGTTTCTGTCCTCGGCGGTATGGGCTGGGCGATGGTGAGTCAGTCAGTCAGTTAATCAGAACATTTTTTTCTGTATACAGATACATGCAGCCATTCACTGTAAATGTATGCTTTGTAGTGTATTTCATGTAATGCCAATAAATTTTGTGCTGTATGTAGAATTACTGCTGTGGCCCAGTAGTATGAAAATTAACATTTTTTGCAATTAAAAACAGAAAGGACGACAATTAAAGGAATCGAGAGTGGAGAAGTCGTGATGGAGACACTTTCGTGAAAGCACGATTTCGATAACTGCGGGGTGAAGAAATTTATTTCGGGTTTAACTTCGGTTTCCGTCAGATCGCCGAAGTTAAGGACTGTCGCTGTGCTCTAGCACTTGGATGGCTCAGCGTCCAGTCTGCTGAGCGCTGCTGGCAAGCGGGATGTACTCACCCCTTGTGAGATAAACTGAGGAGCTACTTCATTGAGAAGAAGCGGCTCCGGTCTCTTAAACTGACATACGGTCGGGAGAGCGGTGTGCTGACTACATGCCCCTCCATATCCGCATCCAGTGCCGCCTGTGGACTGAGGTTGACACGGTGGCCGATCGGTACCGTTGGGCCTTCATGGCCTGTTCGGGCGGAGTTTTATTAAGTTTCTAAGTCATTCCATGGTGGGGAGAACATTACAATTAACATTAATGGTTGTATGGGCATAGCACATACTTTTGAGTCAAATATTTGAATAAATTGACACCCGGCCAACTAAAATAAATAATAATGTGGGTGTATATTGCTGACTGTAACAGTAGTGTGTGTGTGTATGTTCTACGAAATTACTCGCTGCATCCCATTCATACCTCCTACATGACATGATTTAAAGCATTTATAGTCACCGAATTATTGTGTTACAACGTTGCAATCTGAGTTCTAGAAATTTTCAGTTAATTAATTTAATTTTCGAGGCAACACGTCAATGTATTAGCAAAAAAAAAAAATTGGTTCAAATGGATCTGAGCACTATGGGGCTTAACATCTGTGGTCATCAGGCCCCTAGAACTTAGAACTACTTAAACCTAACTAACCTAAAGACATCACACACATCCATGCCCGAGGCAGTATTCGAACCTGCGACCGTAGCAGTCGCGCGGTTCCGGACTGAGCGCCTAGAACCGCTAGACCACCGCAGCCGGCACGTATTCGCACGTAGCGCAGAACAGCGTTCGTGCTGCCACGTAGAAGAACTCCCATATAGTAGTTCGCAGAGGACGGAGGCTACTTCGTGGGTATGTGGAGTACTTTTAAAACACTGACGGAAACAAAATCGCAACACCAATAAATCACTAATGTAGAGTAATGAAATTTCTGGAATACATCTGTCCAGGAGAAATACTTCAGTGATTAACATTAGAAGAACACAGGTGGGCGTAAGTGCAAGCAGTTGAAAATGTGCAATGCTGTTACATTAAAAACCGGTATATCAGCCAGAATGCTCAGAATGCAAACATGCATGCACCGTATTATACAGGTGCCGGATGTCACTTTGTGCAATGGAGTTCCATGCTTGTGGTACTCGGCCCGCCAAACAGGGACGTTTAATGCTATTTGTGGATGACACTGGAGTTATCCGATAATGTGTAATATGTGCTCCATTGAAGAGAGATCTGGTGATCGGGCATGTCAAGGCAACTTGTCGTCTTTCTGTAGAGCATGTTGGGTTACAACAGTGGTATGTGGGCGAGAGTTACCTTGTTGGAAAAGACACCCTGGAATGCTCTTGATGAATGGCAACACAGCAGATCGAATCACCGGATTGGCGTACAAAGCTGCAGTCAGTGTGCGTGCGATAGCCGCGAGTGTGCTCCTGCTGTCATACGAAATCACACCCCAGATCTAAACTTCAGTTATAGGTCCAGTGTGTCTAATATGCAGGTAGGTTAGCTGCAGGCCCTCAAATGGCCTCATTCTAACCAACACTCGGCCATCACTAACGTCGAAGCAGAAGCAGCTTTCGTCAGAAAACATAACAAACCTCCACCCTGTCCTCCAATGAGCTCTCGCTTCACTGAATTCGCGAATGACGGTGGTTTTTGGGGTCAGCGGATGCACGCTACAGGGCGTAGGGCTCGGGGTTCTCTTCGCAGGAATTGATTTGTAACTGTTCGTTGTGCCACTGCAGTGCCAATTATTGCTCAAACTGCTGCTGCAGATGCAGTACGATGCTCTAGACCCACACGCCGAACACGATGGTCTTGCCTCTCGGTAGTGTCACCTGGCCGTCCGGAGGGCTGTCTTCTTGCGACCGTACGTTAATGTGACCACCGTGGCCAGCAATCATGTACAGTGGCTACATTTCTGCCAGGCATTTCTGCAGTATTGTAGAAGGAACATACAACTACTCGTAGTCCTATTACACGACCTCGTTCGAACTCAGTGAGGTGCTGATAATGGTGTCTTTGTCGCCTTGTGGCATTATTCTTGACTAACATCAACCCACCACGGGCAGTCTCAGAGGCAACTAACGTTCGCGACCTTTACAGCCCTGTATTTAAAGCAAACCTGATTTGCATCCTGATGGTGACTATAGTAGCGCCACTCTTATTCGATCGGCGCGAAATTCTAACAGGCACGTTAGGATATAGAAATACGCCTTCTGACTTTCGTTTCTGTCTGAGAACTCCTTGGTGTCGCGATTTCAATGTATTATGGAAGACGAATGACGACTTACTATACACAAAAATGTTCCATTACCGACCCTGTTAAAAACATGCGTAATACATAATTCTGAATCACTTCGTTGAAGGAAAAACACCTAACTGCACTGTATTGTTTCCTTTACCTGAGAACTAGAAGGTGGGAGAGCAGTGGCGGCCCCCCTTTATCCCGGGTATGGGCGCTCTTGGCCGTGCAGAGTCCATGTCGTCAACGGCTGGATTCAGTGGAATTGCGACAGAGGATGGTGCATCATTGGCTTTCAGTCGGAAGACAAAGTCAGCGAGCAGTAATAAAAGCTATAAATTTCAAAAGACAATTTTGTTAAGTAAAAAATTCCGATAGACAAATCGTTGAGTATGGGCAAAAGCGCCCATGCTATACATTTTAGAGATGAGGGACGAGACCCGATGGTATGGAGTATTTTTAATATATTGGAACACAAATAGCGACTTTTAAGCAGCCACAATAAAGTTCCGGTTCCGACCCTGTTACAAACCTGCGTAGTACCGACTCGTACGTCATTTTATTGAAAGAAAAACACCTGAAGAATATTTTTTTCTGTGCCTCCTTGTCGCAGGGTATGGGCGCCCTCGAGGATGGGGAAGGTTTATCAGCAGTGATAATATTCGTTTTATACAGCAAAAACCACAGTATCACCCGTAGCTAGGTACATTATAAATTAGGTTAAGTTCAGCCAGCTACATTTTTTGCGCGGAAGCGAAAACGAAATCGTTGAGATCATTCTTATTTACTTTGATGATTGGCAAAGCTTGTCAATGTATGTAGTTGTATCACTTCACAGTTACGTTAATTGGAGATAGTGCCAGAAATATGTGATATTAGGTACATATCAATTAACAATAGATGTTCTAGGCAATCCTCCTCAGTCATATTTACCACATATAAGCCTCAACAGCCATTCATCAACCTCTACATGTTCACCTCACAGCTCACAGTTACGTTCCTGGCAGTGGGTAAATAGACTTACTATACTTATTACTATTATTCTACTTCACTGATTGATCTGTGTTCTGTTTGCCTTCTCAATTTGAATGAGGTTAAGTGTATATCTTTGACACTAGATCAGTACAGTTTCAATGAATTTTATGACTTTATATTGTGGGTCGAGTTTTTCTCGATATCTGTTGACGACAGTGTTGGTACACAATAGTAATTAAAGAATCATCTGCGTAGAACTGAGACAGCTCGTAGTCCACAGTAAAGGCAGTGTGGTAGCAGTTTGGTGTATAAACAGAGTGAATACTAAGATCGCATCTGAGTGACAGCCAGCAGGAGCACAATTACTACTTACGGAGTAAAGAAACTTACAAGACAAGCAATAGCACACATAACAGATTTAATCTTTATCACTGATGATATATACTTCACGGAAGCTACGTGACTTCTCCAGTCTGCTTAGGATAAGCCCCTCATCTTGAGACAAAGAAAAACCTAACCACCGCATCGGATTAAAAAACGGAAAATGTGTTCAATATTTAAAAAATGTTATCCGGCGATACCACACTCCCAGGGGTTAGGGCAGGGGGCAGCTTTGAAATCTTAAACAGGCACGTCCAACTTTTATTCAAGATTCGGATTATACGGGAAAAATGAGTAACTTCTGAATGTAGCACTTTCGTCGTCGCGCGACAGATGCCACTATAATCGACAAATAACACAACTGTGTTCCAAAATGATATTATCTCGAGAAAAATGCGTTGGATCAAAAACATAAAAGCAGGAGTATGTGGCAAACGATTCTGGGTTCTGCAGTTTTCTGCATTTACCTGTTTTGAAACGTTCACCATCCTTTATTTGACTTGATCTCATTGCGAGCACATGATTCAGCATTATCACTAATGCATGTGAGCAGATTACATCGTAAACAGTTTCAGTTCTGTCGAATCATTACATGAGAGGATAAATAAATGCATCGAAGTGATCGGCGACATCTTTAAGCACTTACTGTGGAATAATTCTTGAAAGCAAGAACCTCGTTGGTCAGATATGAGAAGATTCACCTCAAACAAGTTTTCTTCACAAGTACCGAACACGTCTGGTTTTCTTTTATTTTTGATCCAACGTTCCTTGTTCCTCGTCAGTAGATACTTTCTTTCGTGACTAACTGCACTATAATGAACACACCAGCGAATCTCAATCATTTCAAACTTTTTTCTCCTTTTCCTACAAATAATTCTCACCTGTGTATAGAAGACGAGAAGAATGAATGAACCTCTCTACAGTTCCAAAACAGGTGACGCTAGAGGAACACACGAGAATGCGTCCCACAAAGGTCTGCGGGAAGATTAACACAGGTACTGAACAGAGCTTTTGGATTGGCTCCACGAATTTTTCGTTATAATCCTCCATCTACACCTGACATTGGCGCTGCACTGACATAACTGAGCCCTGCACACCTCACAGTCCAGCCCACCTTTGTTCAGCTGCAGTTGAATATCTTTACACATACGCTCCGCAGTCTTTCTCGACATACAAAAAATTTACACGTTTTCCGTTGGTTAGTTGCTTGGAATAAGGTACAGATTATTCTGGGGTTCATCTTGATGTCTACAGTTGGCAGGAACTGTTGCTTTCATCTAGATTATCAACTCCAGTTCATCCAGTTAGTTTTTCATATTCATACAATAAGATATACTTTAGTTACGAATAACCTTTGGAAACGAAATTTTTAGAATATTTTAACTAAGGTGCAGGTACTCACACAGGTCGAGTGTGGGCCGTGATTATCGTATCGCAGCGAAACTTGGTAGACATTCTAGTGCATTGAAGCGGAGCCGATTTACACGGGAAAGAAGTTAGTACCAATTTTGGCCACCAGCTAAAAATTTTCCTCAGTGAATGCAGGAGAGAGGTACAGAATTCTTTCTTTTTTGTTGTTGAAATATATAAATGCCGTTTGGCAGTAAATTGGTTTTAGTTCACAATCCAGATTTCGGCAATAGGCCATTTTCAAATTTTATAACTGCGAAAGATTAAAGCACAACAAAAGTACAAGTATCACAAAATATAGCAGGACAAACAGTTAAATTAATGTAAGGGTTGCATGATTCGTTCTCTTACTAACGTACATCGTCAAAATATGTATCTTCGGTTATACAAAAGAATTTTGTCAAAAGTAGATGCTTGTGTTCACAGGTTCAAACTTCGCTACACTGTGTCTCAGCAGCCACTCACATCAACATAAATGAAACGATCGTTAAAGATCATCGTAAAGACATCTCAGTTTGCACCAAGTAAACTGTGGCATATGATGGGAACAGGTAGTGGGACTCTTTATTATACAAGCGGATTATATTATCTTTGAATTAAGCAGAAGATGCTAGTTTTTACGTTAAATAGCTTGAAGAGTCAACTTTCCAGTGTGCATGTAAAATCGCGTCTTACACCATCGTAATTAAAGATACACAGAAGTACAGTCTTGAAAGAAAGTGAAAATTTTGACACATTGTCAATTATATAATAAGCAGTTAAATTTTGTTATGAATTACAGTCACGTTTAAAACCTGGTTAGTTATATAAAATAAATGGTCATAAACATCTTTGGAATTTAACACCCTTTACATACAAGAGTCAATTATTATCACATGGCAGCAAAATTTGGTAGATATTAGGGTCAAAAAAGAAAAGAAAAGACCACTAGTTTCGAATTGACGTCACCAGGTACAAATCTGGTGTTGTGCGCTGTTGGTAAGAGTACGACGGTAAGACATCCACGCTGTCATTTGAGAAGCCATACCGTGAGTGAACGGTATGGCTGCCGAGAAGACAGAGCGCTCGCTGTTAGTGAACGGCGGCAATTACAGTGCTGTATTGAGAGAGTATCGCCGACTGAAAGGTCTGAGGAGACGTCCGATGTCATTAAATGATTTAAAGAAGATGATAATGGTTCAAAATGGTTCAAATGGCTCTGAGCACTATGGGACTTAACTTCTGAGGTCATCAGTCCCCTAGAACTTAGAACTACTTAAACCTAACTAACCTAAGGACAACATACACATCCATGCCCGAGGCAGGATTCGAACCTGCGACCGTAGTGGTCACGCGGTTCCAAACTGAAGCGCTTAGAACCGCACGGCCACACCGGCCGGCCGAAGATGATAATGAAATTTGAAAACTCTGGTGAGCTTGGTGTGACACCTGGAACGAGGAAGGGAGGTGTTCTATTCCAGTGGACGTTATTGACGAGGCTGCTGTTGCTGACCACGCAGCACGTGCCACGGAAACGCTGGTGTCCGTGCAGCTTCACGAAAATTGTTCATCCCGAAGTCAGCAGTGTGGAAAATTTTCCAGTCTATTTTACAGTGGTGCTTGTACAAGGTTCAAACGGTGCAGCTCTTCTTTTTCTGGCAAGGATCTAAGTTGATGACACATGACTGGACGTGTTCTATGTAGTGATAGCCACATTTTATGACACAAAGTACGGCAGAATTTGTGGTACACTTCAACCGCGTGTTGTCGAAGAAGGGGCACTGAACTCGCCGTATGCGACTGTATGGTGTAGATTCAGAAGCACCTTCATTCACCGTCCGTTCTCCTTTGAAGACAAGACGTGTGAGGTCAACCGTGACGTCTGCACGTGTCGAGACCTTGTGCAGCATGTGACTCCTGCTTTGGAAGTATGCAACTGTGTGAAAAGCACTGTTTCCAAGCAAGATGCGGCAACACCTTATATCGCTCGCCCAGTGACAGTTCTTCTTAATGCAACCTTCCACGAAAGTTTTATCTCCAGATGTTTTCCAAATGCACGGGCAGCAAAATCACCTGATCTGGATCAATGTGACTTCTGGCTCTGGCGATACCTAAATGAACACTCTTACCAGGCAAACTTTCAGTCTCTACCTGACTTGAAGGCTAGTATACAGCAACACGTTGCTCAGATTCCACTGCAACCGCTGCGAGCAGCTGTTGATCACGTCGTTCTGCGGATACAGTATCTCGTCGACGTCTCTGGTGCCCACGCTGAACAAACTGTGCAAGAGGCCGTTAATAATAAAATTACGATTATGCGTTCCTCACCATCCTACTAACAGCGTACTGCGCCAAATTTGCACCTGGTGGCCAAAACTGGAACTAACATATTTTTTCCAGCGTAAATAGGTTCCGCATTAATGCAATGGAATATTTATCAAGTTTCGCTGCCACACGATTACAGCCAACAATGGATCTGTGTAAACAGTTGCACCTTCTTAGAATTTTTAATCTATAGGATTGTCATCTACCAACTTGAATAACAATGGAGGAATGAACATACAACACGTAATACTGAGTTGCGAATTGAAACCAATCTTTACCTATGTTTCAGCCAAAATAATTTGGCCTTTTTCAGAAGCTATTGGCACTAAACTATTGCGTGCAAAAGGTTGGCCATATCAAGTATAAAACTATAGCACCGTAGTGCCCAGTCATAAATCTACATTACTTGGGCTGAAGAGAAACATCAGGCCCCACTGCACGGACGAGTGCGGTAGGCCACGAGTACTGCGCCGGAACTCCGCCCAGTGGGGCCTGATGTTTCTCTTCAGCTAAGTAATGTAGATTTATGACTGGGCACTACGGTGCTATAGTTTTATACTTGATATGGCCAAACTTTTGCATGCAATTGTTTAGTGCCAATAGCTTTTGAAAAAGGCCAAATTATTTTGGCTGAAACCTAGGTAAAGACTGGTTTCTATTTGCAACTGAGGCTGACGTGTTATATGTTTGCCGGCCGGTGCGGACGTGCGGTTCTAGGCTCTTCAGTCTGGAACCGCGTGACCGCTACGGTCGCAGGTTCGAATCCTGCCTCGGGCATGGATGTGTGTGATGTCCTTAGGTTAGTTAGGTTTAAGTAGTTCTAAGTTGTAGGGGACTGATGACCACAGATGTTAAGTCCCATAGTGCTCGAGCCAGTTTGTTATATGTTTAATTATCAGAGTTGCTGACGGAGCTGCACGATTTTAAAAATTCTTAAATGGAGGAATGCTTGAGATTCATAGCACTACTTTTCTAATCACAATGTGCTCATACCTAATGACACTAAGCATGTCTGTCATGTGTAAAATGTCAATATAGCATAACTGACATAGGCGTGGAGTCTGTTTTGAATCTTGAACAACGACAACAACACAGTACACACAATATTTTTTGTTGCAAATAATGTACATGTTACTGACATACACTCTAAGGAAAAAGATGAAACTCCTCGAAGGAATTATCCAAATGCGACGGGAATCGGTAGATGTGATGTACATGTACGGAGAAACAAATGATTAAAAATTCTGAAAAAGGGGATAATTTATTGAGGCGAAAGAGCGTTACAAACTGAGCAAGTCAATAACGCGTTCGTCGACCTCTGTCCCTTATGCAAGTAGTTATTAGCTTGGTTTTGACCGACAGAGTTGTTGGATGTCCTCCAGACGGATGTCGTGCCAAAGCTGTCCAATTGGCGTGTTATATCGACAAAGTCTCCAGCTTGATGGAGAGCCATGCCCGTAATGCTCCAAATGTCCCCATTTGGGGAGAGATGTGGTGACCTTACAGACCAAACTAGGGTTTGGAAACTACGAAGACAAGAAGTAGAAACTCTCACTGTTTGCGGACGGGCACTATCTTGCCGAAATGTAAACTCAGGATGTCCGGGGCGTAGAACATCGCCAACGTTGCACTGCGCTGTAAGGGTGCGGCGGATGACAACCAAAGTGGTCTTGCTATGAAAAGAAAGGGTACCACAGACCATCACTCCTGGTTTTCGAGCCGTATGGTGGGCGACAGTCACATAAGGTATCCCACCGCCGTCTGGGGTGTCTCCGACACCTCTTCGCGGGTCACCGGGCCTCAATCCGATGCACGACTCATCACTGAAGACAGTGATACCCCAGTTAATGAGATTTCAGGCCGATAACATATCTGTGGATTTCCCGGAGAACGGGTGGATACCAATCTGACTGTCGTCCGCCGTGCGACCCGAAAACCAGGAGAGATGGTCAACGGTGCCATTTAATTTCACAGCAGGACGCCTTTGGTTGTCATCCGCGGCACACTTACAGCATAGCGGTACGTCGACAATATTCTATTCCCCGTTTTGATGACGTTCACGAGAAGCTGTCTTGGGCTTACATTTCAACAAGTGTTGCCTGTCATAGAAGAAAACAGCCCTGCCACAGTCACCCTGATGTTAACATATTACTGGTGCTAATATTGTATAGAAATTGCACATAAAAAAGGAACTGATTACTGGTTATTAGATACATTTACAGAGAAAGTACGAGCCTATAACTATCGATACTCAAGCACAGAGACCGATGACAATCAGGCACGCAAATTCATCTCGCTAGCACGTGCTACATAACCAAGCATAAGATAATAATCATTTGTAACGAATATACCTTAGGCTATTGTTTCATGTAATCAGCATTTTAGGTGTTATAACGTTAGTAGAATGTAGTGAACGTTTCTTTCGATATTAACAAAGTTCACGTCAGCACAGCTTTACAGGTACCCATGTTAATCAGAGATGAGCTGTCAAATAAGGAATCCATTTTTTCTCTACAGAACTTCATTTTGTTTTATATTTTAGCGTCAGTGAACTGGGTACTTCGATAATTGTTACGTGTAGCGGATTAGTAGCCGCTAAGTTACAATTCATCTAGTAAAAGTAGCAAAATAATATCGTAAAATAATAGGTTTTAGAGAGTTTACCAATCACAAACAATCATATGTAACGTCCGACTGTAGATAGATCATTTGTGTGTGACGTTTCAACAGTGAGCTATTCTGCTATATACCTTCTACTCTACGGAAAGCTTCTTGTCAGAATGGGCAATCTGAATGAATATTCCAACGAATATTTAAGTATTACAGTGGCCTTCCGTCCGAAGACCCGTTTCACACACTCTCCATGCTAGTCTATCCTGTGCAGTCACCTTCATCTATGCAGTCTGCAACAATCTACATCCATATGCGGCTTGTTACTGAATTCAAACGTTAGTCTCCCTCTGTAATTTTTCACTCTCACTTCCCCCATTACCAAATGATTTCTAGTAAAATAACAAATCTACTAATTAATGAAATAATGAGTTTATTAATATTTGACAGCAACCACCTCACCTACAGCTAATGTAGAGAATTATAAACGAAATTAACTATTTCTTCGTTTCGTATGAAACAACACGTTTGCTGTAGCCAGCCATTGTTTGTTTGGATCAACAAAGCGTTCAAAGGTTTAAACCTCCATCATCAGGAGGATTTATTTGTGTCAATAAGACATGTTTGTGATCTATTACGACTTTGGGTAACCTGATACACTGTCTGCCCGCATCTCGTGGTCGTGCGGTAGCGTTCTCGCTTCCCACGCGCGGGTTCCCGGGTTCGATTCCCGGCGGGATCAGGGATTTTCTCTGCCTCGTGATGGTTGGGTGTTGTGTGCTGTCCTTAGGTTAGTTAGGTTTAAGTAGTTCTAAGTTCTAGGGGGCTTATGACCACAGCAGTTTAGTCCCATAGTGCTCAGAGCCATTTGAACCATTTGATACACTGTCTAGTTGAGCGTTTTTCCACTGGACAGGGCCACTGGTTACCACAAAGTTGTAACACAATACACACTTGTCGTCTTAACACATACACTCATGTTCAGAAGAAAGCAGAACACTTTGAACTACTAGCGATAAGTCAGCCACATTCACTGGACATGTACATTAGAATGTGAAACCTCCCCTTAGAAAAATTATGAACGACAGTGCTGGTAAACCTCTTACGTTATTTGATTTTCAAACAGCTGAGCAGAACTGAACGCACTCAGACATTTCTCACTTTACTTATTCTGATCACCATTAAACTGTCTCCCAATATTTTTAGCGCAACCCAATCTGACTTTCAAAAATCCCTATAAAGGAATGACCCTAACTAACAATAACCTGTACCTTTCGTGAATCACTTACTTCACAAAAATCTTATTTACTCGAACCACTGCAATACAGCGAGCGCCAATACTGCCAGCTAAATAAAGGATTCTAACTATCGAAGGCACTAACTATTGATAGGCATAGTTAGCAAATGAAAGATTTTGATAGAGAACAAACAATGCATTTACCTTAATAGTGTTCAAAAGTCATAATCTATATATCAGTTCATGACATCCACTCTTACAAATTTACTCTCTCTGATGGACACACGTCCAGATCATCCGCTCTCAAAACTTTGCCATCTTTCTTCCCACATCCACCTCTGCTGGCAGCTCACCTCCAACTGCGCAACACTACGCGCTGTTCACACCCAACTGCCCAACACTACAATAGCAAATATTCCAACAATGCCATCGAGCCACAGACTGCACACAGCACAGCCAGTGATTTTCATACAGAGCGCTACGTGGCATTACCAACATAAAAACCTAAACAGCCTACTTACATATGTTCTGCAGAAATGGTTAGCATTTCAGTCAACTCGGTTCGGGATGTGTCCTGTTGCCTAGTAGACACAGGGACCACCATGGGCTCTGATGACTTGTTCCATGCGTGATGGCATCGACATGTATACGGCGCGAATGGCATCCTGTGATACAGCCATCCGTACTTCATTCACCTGGTTCGAAAGTTCATCTGTGGTGATTGGCACTGGGTCACAGCACTGCACCCATCGTTTCATCATATCCCACACATTTTCGATTGGCGACAAGTCTGGTGATCTGTTGGGCCATGGCAAAAGGCTGACATCCTGTGACGCCAAGAAGGCACGTGTTGTGCTGCAACTTGTGGTCGTGCATTGTCTTGATGAAAAATGGTGTCTGCGGTGTTGTGCAGAAAGGGTATGGCTGCGTGTCGCAGGATGTCATTCACGTAGGTCATGCTGGTCACAGTGCCCTGACACGCAACTGTGATTTGTAATTGTTCCCAAAAGGACCACACACCATGAGTCCTTGAGCTGGCGCTGCATGTCTTGTACGACTACAGTCGCTGTGATGCCGGGCCTCCCGTCTGCTTCGAACCAAAAGTACAGCAATTCGTCCGGAAACACTATCTAATGCCATACCTATCCTCACTGACGTCGTTCCACACAGCACTGCCGTCTAGCAAGTGTCTGCACATTCGTCAAAGGTAGGTGGAGAAGTGGACGACGCGCCCCTAAGCCATGCCGAAATAAACGGCACGGACTGTCACCCGTGATAGTGTACGATGTGTTCCACTGTAGCGCCAGAGCCGAGGAGGACGAAGATATGTCCTGCAATGCCATTCGGATGGGGTATCGACCTTCGAGGGGGTTGGTCTGAGTGGTGCGACCTGACCCATCTCGTCGTTTCCTATGGCCTTCCGTAAACCATTCGACAAACACCCATTGCATTGCCAGACCACTTAGTCCCATACGAACAGCAATTTCCGGCTTGAATGCATCACATTCTGTCTTGTCAGTAATATTCCCTCTTTCAAACTCACGGATTAGACGGTAAATGGAATGTAGTCGAATGAAGTCGGGTGATGTTGAGGGTATTAGATTAGGAAATGAGACACTTAAAGTAGTAAAGGAGTTCTGCTATTTGGGAGCAAAATAACTGATGATGGTCGAAGTAGAGAGGATATAAAATGTAGACTGGCAATGGGAAGGAAACCGGTTCTGAAGAAGAGAAATTTGTTAACATCGAGTATAGATTTAGGTGTCAGGAAGTCGTTTCTGAAAGTATTTGTATGGAGTGTAGCCATGTATGGAAGCGAAACATGGGCAATAAATAGTTTAGATAAGAAGAGAATAGAAGCTTTCGAAATGTGGTGCTACAGAAGAATGCTGAAGATTAGATTGGTAGATCACATAACTAATGAAGAGGTGCTGAATAGGATTGGGGAGAAGAGAAGTTTGTGGCACAACTTGACTAGAAGAAGGGATCGGTTCGTAGGACATGTTCTGAGGCATCAAGGTATCACCAATTTAGTATTGGAGGGCAGAGTGGAGGGTAAAAATCGTAGAGGGAGACCAAGAGATGAATACACTAAGCAGATTCAGAAGGATGTAGGTTGCAATAGGTACTGGGAGATGAAGAAGCTTGCACAGGATAGAGTAGCATGGAGAGCTGCATCACACCAGTCTCAGGACTGAAGACCACAACAACAACAACGATTAGTCGGTACGGTTCGCGCATACGCCTGCGAGGCGTCCTGCACGTCTGCTCAAGTCACACTGATCTATTACCTTCGATTTATAACGAGAGCCTTAGGGACATTTTACCGCTGGGTGGTGTTGCGACGTGATATCGATGTTGACCTAGAAACCTCGGACCGACATGGTTCAAAAACTAACCATTTATGCAGATCATGCTAATGTAGGTGTCCTGTGAATATGAACATCATGTCTCTAGTCGTTCAAGATGTTCTGTTTGCTTTCCGAACATGAGTGTATAAATCCACCTGATAACAGAGGTTTAAACCTTTGAAAGGCATTGTTGATATAAATAAATAGTGCCTCGTAACGGTAAACTTGTTGCTCGCGTTTAAATGTACTCTTTAATTGCTTTCAGTGTCCAATCAATGTATCCCTCCATTCAGTTGTTGTATTGCCATAATTTTTGTTCCCCCAATTGCGTTGAGTAATTTCTCGATATGACCGCTTAAGCTTTAGCTGCATAGTAATTATTGTTATTGTCTTCGGATTTTCTGCCAGATCCTAAAATCAAATGGTTCGATATTTGTGTGATGAATCTGTCCGCCATCTACAGGAGAGACACTGCTGCTGCTAACAAGGGAACCTCCCCATCGCACCCCCCTCAGATTTAGTTATAAGTTGGCACAGTGGATAGGCCTTGAAAATCTGATCACAGATCAATCGAGAAAACAGGAAGAAGTTGTGTGGAACTATCCAAAAAATTAGTAAAATATACAAACTGAGTAGTCCATGCCAACATATGCAACATGAAGGACACTCGGAGACAAGGAGCGCCGTGGTCCTGTGGTTAGCGAGAGCAGCTACGGAACGAAAGGTCCTAGGGTCAAGTCTTCCTCGAGTAAAAATTTTAATTTTTCATTTTCTGTTTATGTGAAAAACTCTTATGTTTTCATCACTTTTTTGGGAGTGATTATCACATCCACAAGAAAACCTAAATCGGGCAAGGTAGAAGAATCTTTTTATCCATTCGCTAAGTCTACAAGTTAGGTGGGTCGACAACAAAAAAAAATGGCTCTGAGCACTATGGGACTCAACTGCTGTGGTCATCAGTCCCCTAGAACTTAGAACTACTTAAACCTAACTAACCTAAGGACATCACACACATCCATGCCCGAGGCAGGATTCGAACCTGCGACCGTAGCGGTCGTGCGGCTCCAGACTGTACCGCCTTTAACCGCTCGACCACTTCGGCCGGCAGTCGACAACATATTCCTGTCATGTGACGCACATGCCGTCACCAGTGTCGTTTAGAATATATCAGACGTGTTTTCTCGTGGAGGAATCTGTTGACCTATGACCTTGCGATCAAATGTTTTCGGTTCCCATTGGAGAGGCACGTCCTTTCGTCTACTAATCGCACGGTTTTGCGGAGCGGTCGTAAAACACAGACACTAAACTTATTGCAGTGAACAGAGACGTCAATGAACGAACGGACAAATCATAACTTTGCGAAAATAAAGAAAGTAACATTTTCATTCGAAGGAAGACTTGAACCAAGGATCTCTCGTTCTGCAGTTACTCACGCTAACCACGGCACCACGGCGCTCTTGAGCCAATATACTCCTTGGTGTTGCCTATCTTGCGCATGGACTACTCAGTTTGTATATTTCACTAATTTTTTTCACGGTTGCACACAAATTCTTCCTGTTTTCTCGATTGATCTGTGTTCAGTTTTTCAAGGCCTATCCACTGTGCCAACGTATAACTAAATCTGAGGGGGTGCGATGGGGAGGTTCCCTTGTAAGTACCACCGAAGACTGGTTGCCAGAACGAAAACCGTAGCCTTATTTGGGCACCCATACCATACACGGCACTTGCGTCGCCCACCACAGGTGATGCCCCCAAGACGGGACACTGTAGCGCCACTCGTGGCATACACCGGCGCCAACGATGTATCGCTGTTAAAGACTTTCATTAAACATTCAAGCCGGCCGCACAAAGAGCGTTGTGCTGTGATGGGGGACAATACAGGATTCCAAGTCCTGCTGAAAGAAAATCAAATCTTTGTCTCCGTTAATCCTGTTGCCTGCCAACCTAATTTTGATTGAGACCTGTCCCAAGAAGTGGGCTCACCGGCAGCTATCAGTTTCTCATCAGATTTAATCCCCTGATCCTCATCCAAACAATGCTCCGCTACTGCCGTTTTTTCAGGCTGCCCTAGCCCCGTGTGAAGTGTATGGCACACACAATTGTTCTTAACTGTGCAAATTGACCGGCTGACGTAAACCTTACGGCGTCGACAGGGAATTTTGAATATACCTGGATATTCCTGTTAGAAGGACGTGGCGCTCCGTATTATTCCGCAAACAGGCGCAAAGTTCTTTCGTGCGGCCGGTCAGCGTATTTGAGAAAAGTCTTTGACTGCGATGCAGCGTTGGCGTCCTAGTCTACTACAGACGGGACCACAATGCCCTGTCTTGGGTGGCAGCACCGGTGATGGGTGGCGCATGCGCAGTGTTCAGTACGGAAGCTTATATAGGACAACAGTTTACAACTTTGGCATCCGTTTTCAGCGTGACTCAGTAGCAGCAGCTCCTCTCCTGAAGATGGCAGACAAATTCACGCCGAAATATCGAACCCGATGAGAATACCAATTTCTCAACATCCCTTTCTATTTTTTTATAAATGAAAGACAATTTGACCGTCAAAATGTTGACAGTAAATTGTCGAGTTACTCGCAGCAAAGTTCCTGTATTTACTGTCCTCCAGTAAAGTCTTCGCACTGAAGTTATTCTCGGAACCGAGAGCTGGCTGAAACCAAACGAGCAGAAAGCACCGAAGTATTTAGCAGGCCGTGGAACTTACATCGAAAATACGAATTAGACGCCATGGGATGTGGGGGTCGGGAGGACTATTGACTTCAGTCGATAAAAATATTGTGCTTTAGAGATCGAAATTGAATCTGTGAAGTTTTCTGACAGCCTAGGTGAATTTAAGTATACATCAGATGTTTTTACATGACGATTCCGCGGTGACATTCAATCATTCATTCAAAGGTAGTCTAAATGCAGCAGCTGGAAAACACTTACATCATGCTATATTAGTTGGACACGACTTTGACTAATCGAGTAGATTCTGGGACGACTATGGATTGATTGCAAGTGGTACAGCCAGACAGCGTAGTGAACTGGTTTTCAAGACTTTTCCGAAGAATACTTTGAGCAGGTATTTCGAAAGCCCACACACTATGGAAATATTTTAAGACTTATGTCTACTTATAGACAATTTCAAAATAGAGACAGGGACTAGTTGTCATGATGTCATTTTACCGACGGTGGTTGCTAAAATTAATAAATCCACCAAGAAGGCTAGGAGAGTATTTTTACTAGAAAGAGCTGACAAGCAGTGAGCATTAGAACTGTTCACATTTTTAAAACAATCGGGAATCCGATATTTCGATACTTATAAAAATATCATTGTCGTCCTTCGGCATATCGAGAAAAATATCGATATACTGATATTCGACGGATAAAATATCGACTTACTGACCTATAAAAATATCGGCTGTGCATCGTAAATATACTGCCGGTTTTAGAGCTTTACATTTAAGTATTGATTTATTATTAGATATTCTGTACATCAACATGTAGAAACCTGCTTATCCCTCTGAGAGCAAGAATTGAAAGGAAAACGATGCACGTTCACGTTTGGCAATAACCACTTTGCTAACGATGGTAACTGATTGTACGTGCCACAATAAAAAGTGTCCGATAGGTACATTGTTCGGTTTCGTCACATATCGGATTTGTCCTGAATACTTCATGTCGACTTCGCTGTTTTTTCGTTTCTGCAAATGTCAGCGACCTAGACGTTGTAGTGTCAAAATTGCGTGGTGAAGCTAAACGTTGCAGTTTTTTTTGGTAGCGCCGAGTGCCAATTGCGTAAGCATTTCCCCTCACACGTCTCAGCCCATGACAAAGACCAGTCTTGTAATTTAGATTTTTGTTCATCATTTTTAGAAACTATTTTTGAAGAATGCCTGTATGAAGAAACAGTACACTATTTGCATTAAAAATTGTTTCTTGACACAACTGGTATGCTATGTCTTCTCATCGGAAATCTTGTTATGCAATTCACAACGCCACCTCCCAGAGCAATCGGACTTCTTCTTCTGTGCCACTTATACTTGCTTGACACAGTCATAGAGAAAGACGGGAAGTGATGAAAGCCTAAAAAGTAGTAAGACTCCTTCACACAGTGATATTAAAATTATATTCCATTACTAATTCAAAAGAACAATTTCAAATATTTACCTAAAATTACGAAAAAATGGAATACAAAATAAAAATATCGGCACTTGATATATTTTGGGGAGGAATATAGCCGATACATGCCGATATACTTTTGAGAAAATATCGATATGTCGGTATATAGACGTTTTGTCAACAGCTCTAGTTAGCATCCATCTTAGACAATGAATGGCGATCACTTAGTTTCAATATAATGGACTTAGAGGAATTATGGGCACAGTTGAAACTGGTTATAAATCATGCTCTGGAGAAGTATATGCTGAGTGAATGGATCAAGGGAAATATCCATCCAGGTTTAATAACAAAATTTGGAAAATGGTGTGGAAACAGAGACTGTAATACTTTCGGTTCACAAAAGAACGCGCAAATGACGCCAGGCAAAGTTAGTAGGAGCTGATGCGGCTGTAAAGAACGAAACGCGAAGCGTGCAACAACTTACGCTGTCATACAGTAGCGAAAGATCTGGCCAAGAGCCCGAGGAAATTCTGGTCCTGCGCAAAATCACTTAGCGGGTCAACGGTTTCTATACATCCTATCTGGTATGGCAATTGAAGACAGCAAAAGGAAAGCTGAAGTTTTAAATATCGCCTTTAAGCAGTTAGTTACACAGAAGGATCGTACAGAATATCGTCGTTCGATCACTGGCCAGAATCACTGTCATTCAGAAGCAAATGAAAGAGTTCACAACAAATAAGTCACCAGGTCCGAGTGGAATCCCAATTTGGTTTTGACACGGAGTACTCTACGGCATTGGCCCCTAACTTATCTTGCGTTTATCGCAATCCTCTTGTCCAGGGGAAAGTCCTAAGCGATTGGAGAAAAGGTAAAAGAACGGTGGGACAAAATTACAGACCATTATCCTTAATAACTGTTTGCTGCAGAATTCTTGAACATGTTCTCAATTTGAATAAATTAAATTTTTCAGAGACAGAAAAATTTCTGTCCACAAATTGCCCATGCGTAAGTCAGTTTTCCTTTATCTTACATGATATACTGGGAACAATAGGTGAAGGGCAGCACGCAGATTCAGTACTCCTACATTTCCGGAAACCGGGAGCAGTTTGACACGATGGCTCAATGCAGACTGGTAACGAAGTCCAAGTGCACGTAATAGGTTTCCAGATATATGGGTGGGTCGAAGACATCTTTTGTAAAAAAAAAAAAAAAAAAAAAAAAAAACACACAGTACGTTGTTCTTGACGGGTATAGGTCATCTGAGAAAAGAATATTGTAAGGAGTGCCCCAGCGAAATGTGATAGGTCTGCTACGTAGTGATCTGAAGGCAGGGCTAAACAGAAATTCTATAAGGTAGCATTGTGTCATTTATGTCTGCAAGAACAAAATTTGTATTTAGTGTGATGAGTGACAGCTTGCTCTGAATGTAGAAAAATGTAGTTTAATGCAGATGAGCAGGAAAAACAATGGCACGATGTTTTAATACAGTATTAATGGTGTGTTACATGGCACAGCAGCAACGATTACATATCTTGGCGTAACACTGAAAAGCGATGTGAAACGGAACGAGCACACGAGGGCGGTAGGAGGAAAAGCGAATGGTAGACTTCGGTTCATTGACAGCATTTTGGAAAATTGCAGTTGCTACCGCGTACTGACACTGGTGTGTACCATTCTTGAGTACTACTTGAGTGTTTGGGATCCCCACAAGGCCGCATCAAAGGAATACGTCAAAAACTATTCAGAGGAATGCCGCTAGATTTGTTAGAAGCAGGTTCGACCAACACCTGAGTTTACATATATGCTTCGTGAACTCAAACAGGAATCCCTGGTGGGAAGACGATTTCATCTTCGCGAAAGGCATCTGAAGCTGACTGCAATATGAGTCTACTGCTGCCGTTGTATATTGCGCCTAAAGACCACGACGATTAGATAACAGAAATTAAGGTTCGCTCCAATTGCGAGTGGAACAAGAAAGTAAATGACCAGCAGTAGTACAAGACACCCTGCACAATGCATCATGCGGTCGTTTTCGGAGAGTGTATATAGATGTAGACCAATGTGCCCTGCCTAATCTTCAGCATTCTCCTGCTGCATCAAATTTCAAACGCTCCTATTCCCATCTTGTACGAGGTGTTATCGTCCATATTTCTTGTTCGTACTGGGAAACTCTCTTGACAAATACCTCAAAAAAATACCTTCAAAAAAGGCTTTCTAACCCTTAAATTCATCTTCAACCTTGACAAATTTCCCTACTTTAGAAACTTCATTCTGTAACCAGACTATTTTGAATCACTACTACCTCATTGTCAGTTATTTTGCTGCCCGCAAAGCGAAACTTACCTACAACTTGTAATCTTGTTTCGTAATGTAATGTCCTGAGAATCGCCAGTTTCAATTCGGAAATGCTCCATTAGCCAGGTTTACTTTCTTTATATTCATCCTAAAACATATTTTCAAGACACTTTTCGTTACGTTCAAATTATGACCCAAGTCCTTCGCCGTTTCTGTCAGAATTATAACGTTATCGGCAATCCTCAAAGTTTTTATTTTTTCTGCCTCATCTTTAATTCCCACCCTAATGTCTCCTTGGTTTTCTTTGCTGCTTGCTCAGTGCTCACACTAAATAACATTCGGGATAGGCTCAATCCTGTCCGACTCCCTTTTAAACTACTTTTCTGTTGTGTTTCTTCAAACTCCCGGCGTATTTGTTGCTCGAACAGTCCACGGGTATACTGCCGGTTCATAGTGTCCAAATTTCCTGTTTCATGTCTTTCAACTCTTAGAATTGTATACTGGTTTTGAACAAGTTGTAGAAAATCTTGCACCAACTAGGTACTCCCTTCAAAATTTCAGAGAAAATATTTTAGTCAACTTTGTCGCAAGCTTTCTGTGAATCTATTTCCGTTTTTCTTCGCGTGTTCCTTAGTTCCTCCGGAAGCCAATATTATCTTTCCAGAGATCCGCTTCTACCATACTTTACACCCTTTTGTAAATAATTCGCATCATTGTACTGCACCCATGGTTGATTAAACTGAAGGTTCTGTAACATTCACACTTGTCAGCCTTTACTTAATCTGGAACTGGAGTTGTTACATTCTTCGTAAAGTCTGAGGGTATTTCACCTGTCTCATAATATTACTAATTCTAGGGGAATATCGTCTACTCCAGGTGTGTTTAACTATGCTACAAGAATCTTAGATAACGTTCCTACTGTTTAATTCAGTTTGCTTGAATGTTTGTATAATATAGTGCATAGCAGCCTGAAATACACAACACAAACAGGAGACAATCTCGAATAAGTTTATAAATACGAGACATTGGGAATTATTACACCCTGCAAACCGCAGCCCAAAATGCTTACCCCGTAGAAAGAAATGAAAAACGATAAGCTGCCTTTAAGGTCTGACATGCAATTCAGGAGCGAACATCGTTTATTATGAGCGTGCTGAAACAAGATAAGGGGCAGCGTAATGCATTATGTAACATTAGGCACGATCTAACGAGATTAGGTCAGTGGCCTTTATTATTAACTGCTTTCCTGTAGTGGGTTATTAATCGCGGAACGAGAGGTAAATTGATCCTTCCGCAGCAACTTACAACTGGGAACATGCACGCGATTGTGTTCTGTGCAATGAAATTATTTTCAAGCTATACGCCGCCAGGTATACGAAAGAGCTCGTACATAAATTTCACTATAGTCAAACAACTATATCCGTAGAGTACTGAAAAATATAGACCGAGATTTGCAAGTACAAAATAGGTATTACTTCACGTAATGAGACATACTGAAAGACAGTGTCTTACTTTTTCCTATTGCACGGAAATACGACTTTTTTCCGTAGGTTAACGTAGATACTACATTGAAGTGCTAAAGAAACTGGTATAGGGATGCCTACTCCAATACAGAGATATGTAAAGAAGCAGAATACGGCGCTGCCATCGGCAACACTTACATAAGACAACAACTGTATGGCATAGTTGTTAGATCGGTTATTGCTGCTACAATGGCAGGTTATCAAGGCTTAAGTGAGTTTGGACGTGATGTTATAGCCGGCGCGCAAGCGATAGGACACAGCATCTCCGAGGTAGCGATGAAGTGAGGATTTATCCGTACGACCATTTCACGAGTGTACCGTGAATATCAGGAATCCGATAAAACATCAAACCTCCGACATCGCTGAATGCGGAAAATGATCCTACAAGAATGGGGCCAACGACGACTGAGGAGAATCATTCAACGACACAGAAATGCAACCCTTCGGCAAATTGCTGAAGATTTCAATGTTGTGAATTCAATAAAAGTCAGCGTGCCAACCATTCAACGAAACATCGTCGATATGGGCCTTCGGAGCCGAAAGCCCACTCGTGTACCCTTGATGACTGCACGACACAAGGCTTTAAACCTCGCCTGGGCCCAGCAACACCGACATTGGAATGTTTGGTGACTGGAAACATTTTGTCTGGTAGGACGAGTCTCGTTTCAAGTTGTGTCGAGGGGATGGACGTGTACGGGTATAGAGACAACCTCATGAATCCATGGTCCCTGCATATCAACAGGACGCTCTGTAATGATGTGGGCCGTGTGCAGTTGGAGTGATGTGGGACTTCTGGTACATCTAGATACGATTCTGACAGGTGACACGTACGAAAGCATCATGTTTCAATACCTGCGTCCATTCATGTCCATTGTGCATTCCGAAGGCCTTAGGCAATTCCATCAGCACAATGTGACACTCCACACGTCCATAATTACTACAGAGTGGCTCCACGAATACTCTTCTGAGTTTGAACACTTCCGCAGGCACCAAACTCTCCAGGCATGAATATTATCGAGCAAATCAGGGATGTCTTGCAACGTTCTCTTCAAAAGAGATCTCCATCCCCTCGTAATCTTACGGATTTATGGACAGCCCTGCAGGATTCATGGTGTCTACTTCACACATTAGTCGAGTCCATTGAAACATCCCCTTAGAAAATTATAAATGACTGTGCTTAAATTGACAGACAATATTTTTTAGCGCAACGCAATCTGACTTTCAAAAATCCCTACAAAACAATGGCCCTGACTAACAATAACCTATACCTTTCATGAATGACTTACCTCACAAAAATCTTCGTTACTCAAACTACTGCAATACAGCGAGCGCCACTACTGGCGGTAAATAAAAGGTTCTAGTTATTGATAGGCATAGTTAGCACATGAAAGAGTTTGATAAAGAACAAACAACGTATTTACCTTAATAGTGTTCAAAAGTCATAATATATATATCAGTTCATGACATCCAGTCTTACAAATTTACTGTCTGTGATGGACACACGTCCAGATCATCCGCTCTCAAAATTCTGCCACCTCTCTCCCCATATCCACCACTGCTGGCGGCTCACCTCCGACTGCGCAACGCTATCCGCTGTTAACAGCCAACTGCCCAACACTACAGTGGCAAATTCCAACAATGCCAACCCAGCCACAGACTGCACACAACACAGCCAGTGATTTTCATACAGAGCGCTACGTGGCGTTACCAATATAAAAACCTAAACAGCCTACTTTCATAGCCCCCATGCTCCCCACAAATAATTTTACTAAATGTTTTGGGCAGTGGCCAACAGAGATTTGAAAAAAACTTTCATAATTACAATAACAAAGATATCAAATGCACACACTTATTGATACAATGTTGGTGAAAAGTTAAAATATTTTTACAGTCCATAAAGACAGTCCTGATCATTCATCACAGTAAAATTGCAGTAAAAGAAATTGCACATGGAAGTAGTGGATTTCTATACAGTCTTGAAGAAGTAGTGTTGTCCTTCCAACGGAAAGACAATGATGACTCTTGACATGCAGACAGGTAATGTGCCACAACAGAGCAAACCCACAGCAGAGTCAGTCGAAGTTTTGAAGAATATTGATAGGTAGGTCATCACAGAGCAGGCCACTGTAGTCCTGTTAGAGATTACGGTATTGGTGGGCCATCAGAGGTGCACCCACTGCAGTCCTTGTAGAAATAATGGTATTGGTGGGTCATAAAAGATGCAGACCCACTGTAGTCCTTGTAGAGACGGCCAGCAGCCATCTGTTGCGACTGTGCAGGTACCCAATCACCATCGAAGAGTCTTGCAGACAATATAGCAAGTCAATAAACCACCACTTGAGCACTCACAAAGTTTTTGGAATTGTCCTTAGAACCAGCAATGCTGTTAACCAGTCCCTCGCTGAATTATTAATACACGTGCAAACGCTAACAGTTCCAACCTCTCACATATTGTGCATATACTATGACCAACAGAAACGTGTGCAGTGAAATGTAACTTAATTTAAAGAACTGGTGTCTATACAATTATAAATTTACAACATATTAATACAATTACTAAGGTACAAAATACATCATTAAAGAACATAATAGTACAGATAACATTTGTAGTAATACAGGCTTTACAAAAGAATGGAAATAAACATATACATCAGTGTTACAGGAATTATGACATAAGTAAATAAATAAAAAAAATGAGAGTAGTTTTCGAAACATTAATTTCACACATGAGCATTGAAACAGAGCAGAATTAATAATGTCTATAAACATCTTTACAAAGGAAATAACATTTTATTAATGCAAATTATATTTGAGGATAACAGTGTTCCTCATCATAGTGTAAGTAGGCGGGGTCGCCATATGAAACGTCCCCTTTGTTTCTCATTTTGTTCAAGCGTTGTATCTAACTTTTGTAGCCTTTGTCCCATTTGTTGCATTAACTGTAATAACAATGCATTGGTGTCTGAAACATGTTCCTCAGTGCTATTCTGCAGTGCATTTGAACCGGCAATATTCGCATTTTGAAAAGCAGAAAATGAATCTTGACTTGTTTGAGGAAACGGTGAGGACGCAAAACCTGAACATACAGTATTTGCAAGATTGGGTCCTGTCATTTCGGATTCCTGAGGCGAGCTGTTGCCGACCGATCGATCGATAATGCTTCACTGTTCACTAATTGTTTCACTGTCTACGCCATTATTTGCCGCCCGCTCCATTTCCCTATGCACAATTACCAAATTACCACTTTGAATGTCTGTTAATTCATTACACAGTGGTGCTGATAAGCTACGCTCGTCGTCACTATTACTTCTCAGTTTACTTTGGAGCCTAGTGTTACGTTTTTCACACGCCATTATTGTCACAATATTTCACATGATAACACAGGAAAGCACAATTTGAAGAGCAAAATAAAAAAAAACACATTAACATAGCACTGAAAATAATATCTAGTTAATTGCAAGCGCAGCTGCGAAATACTTGGTGCAAATCTACATGCATGCCACAACTGTTTTACTGTACAACAATGAAAAACTACAACGACAAAGGAAATTCTCTCTATGATTACGCGCTAGCAATAAACAATAGCTACACTAATTACACAAACTACAAGAAAAAAATCAGAAGATTCCAGTAAGGTATCCTCGACTAAGGGTCGACATATGAAACGTCCCCTTAGAAAAATTGTACATGACTGTGCCTAAACTGACACACAATATTTTTTGGCGCAACGCAATCTGACTTTCAAAAATCTCTACAAAAGAATGGCCCTGACTAACAATAACCTATACCTTTCATGAATGACTTACCTCACAAAAATCTTCGTTACTCAATCTAATGCAATACAGCGAGCGCCACTACTGCCAGCTAAATAAAAGATTCTAGTTACTGATAGGCATAATTAGCACATGAAAGATTTTGATGAAGGACAAACAATGTATTTACCTTAATGGTGTTCAAAAGTCATAATATATATATATATATATATATATATATATATATATATATATATATATATATATATATATATCAGTTCATGACATCCAGTCTTACAAATTTACTGTCTGTGATGGACACAGGTCCACATCATACGCTCACCTCCAACTGCGCAACGCTATGCGCTGTTAACAGCCAACTGCCCAACACTACAATAGCAAATTCCAACAATGCCACCCCAGCCACAGACTGCACACAGCACAGTCAGTGATTTTCATACAGAGCGCTACGTGGCGTTACCAATATAAAAACCTAAACAGCCTACTTACACCATGCCACATCGTGTTGCGGCACTTCTGCGTGTTCGCGGCGGTCCTACATGATATTAGGCAGGTGCACCAGTTTCTTTGGCTCTTCAGTGTGAAATATTAGGGGCCATCGACATACTTATATATTCTCACAATTTTCGCTTGATCCGAGTAAATGCGTGTAGCTGCATCTGTCTAAGAATTCTGTGAAAGTACGGAGTGTAGAGGAAAGTAGCACTAACTGGTCTCCTACCTCCTCCCCTCCCCCTCCTCAGATCGGATCCCCTGGTCTATTAGCCCCGCACATTCTGAACTCTAGTGAGACAAAATGTAAGTAGTAGTTTTCGCTCCTACCACTCTGTTGTGCAGCGCACAAGTCGCCTGCGCCAACTGTTGGCTATAAGTCCACCTTCAATCGTTTTGACGACGGAAAACGTTTTCACTACAGTTTTCGTTAATTCTCCTTCGTATTTGAAGGCGAGGATTTTAGTAGGTACTTGTTGTTGAATAACAAGTTTTATGGTTAATGTTCATGACTTGAGGTTTCATTTAGATGTCTGGCTAAAAATTTACTGGATCAAAAATATATAACCAGTCGACGCATGAATTGGGCCCAATTCAGTTGCTTAAGCCGGACACCTTACTTTTTCAGATTTGGTCTCACTCTCTTAGTATTCTCTTGCAGATTACGAGACGGCAAAGGGGAAGTTCGTCCATTAAAAGTGTAACCCAAAAAAATGACTAAAGGTATTGATGCAGTTCAAAGGAAGAATGTGAGTTGGAAGGAAGCCAGTACATCGTTTAATGTTCCACAAACAAAACCTATGAGACTGTACAAGATGAAATATGGTACACCCAATGAGGCAGCAAAAACAAAAACAGATAGACATACGATTTACTGGTTTACTCTTGTCTTCCTATGGAAGCTTCTTTCTGTGGATTTATTCGTAATAATCAGCGAAGAATCGAGAATGGCCATGCAATTGGCAGAGAGAAGTAATATTGAACATCCCTTGACAGCCTAGCGGTTCTAGGCACTACAGTCTAAAACCGCGCGACCGCTACGGTCGCAGGTTTGAATCCTGCCTCGGGCGTAGATGTGTGTGATGTCCTTAGGTTAGTTAGGTTTAAGTAGTTCTAAGTTCTAAGGGACTGATGACCTCAGTAGTTCAGTCCCATAGTGCTCAGAGCCGTTTGAACCATCCCTTGATAGACGACACTTCCGGGAAAAAGTGGGTTAATTTTGTTTCTTAAACGATACAACATCAAACTGTCTGAAACAAAGCTTGCAGTAAAATCCTATAGTAAGGCTATTGGGTTCAAAAACAAGAAAACACCGAGAAATTCTATAACCTTCAGGATGATGTTATATTATACATTTATTGAAAGTAAATTATGTTTTCTATGCTTTGAAAGTAGATAATGTTTTCTCTGACTTAACACCTCTTTCTAATAGTGTTTGGTACTATTTGAATTATTTTTACAAAATGTGCGGATTTTGGTAACTATTTTTCCGACTTGGAGTTTTGTTTAGGGTATTTTCCACTATATTTAAGTGCAAAAATATAGAAATAGTTAAGAGAGCTGGGAGAAAAAGAGCAATTATTTTTTCATAATGTAGGGTGGCTTCCCCCATGAACCATGGATCTTGCCGTTGGTGGGGAGGCTTGCGTGCCTCAGCGATACAGATGGCCGTACCGTAGGTGCAACCACAACGGAGGGGTATCTGTTGAGAGGCCAGACAAACATGTGGTTCCTGAAGAGGGGCAGCAGCCTTTTCAGTAGTTGCAGGGGCAACAGTCTGGATGATTGACTGATCTGGCCTTGTAACATTAACCAAAACGGCCTTGCTGTGCTGGTACTGCGAACGGCTGAAAGCAAGGGGAAACTACAGCCGTAATTTTTCCCGAGGGCATGCAGCTTTACTGTATGATTAAATGATGATGGCGTCCTCTTGGGTAAAATATTCCGGAGGTAAAATAGTCCCCCATTCGGATCTCCGGGCGGGGACTACTCAAGAGGACGTCCTTATCAGGAGAAAGAAAACTGGCATTCTACGGATCGGAGCGTGGAATGTCATATCCCTTAATCGGGCAGGAAGGTTAGAAAATTTAAAAAGGGAAATGGATAGGTTAAAGTTAGATATAGTGGGAATTAGTGAAGTTCGGTGGCAGGAGGAACAAGACTTTTGGTCAGGTGATTACAGGGTTATAAATACAAAATCAAATAGGGGTAATGCAGGAGTAGGTTTAATAATGAATAAAAAAATAGGAGTGCGGGTTAGCTACTACAAACAGCATAGTGAACGCATTATTGTGGCCAAGATAGACACAAAGCCCATGCCTACTACAGTAGTACAAGTTTATATGCCAACTAGCTCTGCAGATGATGAAGAAATTGATGAAATGTATGACGAGATAACAGAAATTATTCAGGTAGTGAAGGGAGACGAAAATTTAATAGTCATGGGTGACTGGAATTCGTCAGTAGGAAAAGGGAGAGAAGGAAACATAGTAGGTGAATATGGATTGGGGGGAAGAAATGAAAGAGGAAGCCGCCTAGTAGAATTTTGCACAGAGCATAACTTAATCATAGCTAACACTTGGTTCAAGAATCATAAAAGAAGGTTGTATACCTGGAAGAATCCTGGAGATACTAATAGGTATCAGATAGATTATATAATCGTAAGACAGAGATTTAGGAACCAGGTTTTAAATTGTAAGACATTTCCAGGGGCAGATGTGGATTCTGACCACAATCTATTGGTTATGAACTGCAGATTGAAACTGAAGAAACTGCAAAAAGGTGGGAATTTAAGGAGATGGGACTTGGATAAACTGAAAGAACCAGAGGTTGTAGAGAGTTCCAGGGAGAGCATAAGGGAACAATTGACAGGAATGGGGGAAAGAAATACAGTAGAAGAACAATGGGAAGCTCTGAGGGATGAAGTAGTGAAGGCAGCAGAGGATCAAGTAGGTAAAAAGACAAGGGCTAATAGAAATCCTTGGGTAACAGAAGAAATATTGAATTTAATTGATGAAAGGAGAAAATATAAAAATGGAGTAAATGAAGCAGGCAAAAGGGAATACAAACGTCTTAAAAATGAGATCGACAGAAAGTGCAAAATGGCTAAGCAGGGATGGCTAGAGGACAAATGTAAGGATGTAGAGGCTTGTCTCACTAGGGGTAAGATAGATACTGCCTACAGGAAAATTAAAGAGACCTTTGGAGAGAAGAGAACCACTTTTATGAATATCAAGAGCTCAGATGGCAACTCACTTCTAAGCAAAGAAGGGAAGGCAGAGGGGTGGAAGGAGTATATAGAGGGTTTATACAAGGGCGATGTACTTGAGGACAATATTATGGAAATGGAAGAGGATGTAGATGAAGATGAAATGGGAGATAAGATAATGCGTGAAGAGTTTGACAGAGCACTGAAAGACCTGAGTCGAAACAAGGCCCCGGGAGTAGACAACATTCCATTAGAACTACTGGTGGCCTTGGGAGTGCCAGTCATGACAAAACGCTACCATCTGGTGAGCAAGATGTATGAGACAGGCGAAATACCGTCGGACTTCAAGAAGAATATAATAATTCCAATCCCAAAGAAAGCAGGTGTTGACAGATGTGAAAATTACCGAACTATCAGTTTAATGAGTCACAGCTGCAAAATACTAACGCGAATTCTTTACAGACGAATGGAAAAACTGGTAGAAGCGGACCTCGGGGAAGATCAGTTTGGATTCCGTAGAAATGTTGGAACACGTGAGGCAATACTAACCTTACGACTTATCTTAGAAGAAAGATTAAGAAAAGGCAAACCTACGTTTCTAGCATTTGTAGACTTAGAGAAAGCTTTTGACAACGTTAACTGGAATACTCTCTTTCAAATTCTGAAGGTGGCAGGGGTAAAATACAGGGAGCGAAAGGCTATTTACAATTTGTACAGAAACCAGATGGCAGTTATAAGAGTCGAGGGGCATGAAAGGGAAGCAGTGGTTGGGAAAGGAGTGAGACAGGGTTGTAGCCTCTCCCCGATGTTATTCAATCTGTATATTGAGCAAGCAGTAAAGGAAACAAAAGAAAAATTCGGAGTAGGTATTAAAATTCATGGAGAAGAAGTAAAAACTTTGAGGTTCGCAGATGACATTGTAATTCTGTAAGAGACAGCAAAGGACTTGGAAGAGCAGTTGAACGGAATGGACAGTGTCTTGAAAGGGGGATATAAGATGAACATCAACAAAAGCAAAACGAGGATAATGGAATGTAGTCAAATTAAATCGGGTGATGCTGAGGGGATTAAACTAGGAAATGAGACACTTAAAGTAGTAAAGGAGTTTTGCTATTTAGGGAGTAAACTAACTAATGATGGTCGAAGTAGAGAGGATATAAAATGTAGACTGGCAATGGCAAGGAAAGCGTTTCTCAAGAAGAGAAATTTGTTAACATCAAGTATAGATTTAAGTGTCAGGAAGTCATTTCTGAAAGTATTTGTATGGAGTGTAGCCATGTATGAAAGTGAAACATGGACGATAACTAGTTTGGACAAGAAGAGAATAGAAGCTTTCGAAATGTGGTGCTACAGAAGAATGCTGAAGATAAGATGGGTAGATCACGTAACTAATGAGGCGGTATTGAATAGGATTGGGGAGAAGAGAAGTTTGTGGCACAACTTGACTAGAAGAAGGGATCGGTTGGTAGGACATGTTTTGAGGCATCAAGGGATCACAAATTTAGCATTGGAGGGCAGCGTGGAGGGTAAAAATTGTAGAGGGAGACCAAGAGATGAATACACTAAGCAGATTCAGAAGGATGTTGGTTGCAGTAGGTACTGGGAGATGAAGAAGCTTGCACAGGATAGAGTAGCATGGAGAGCTGCATCAAACCAGTCTCAGGACTGAAGACCACAACAACAACAACAATGTAGGGTGGTATCGAACACAAAATTTTGGAAGTTTTTCAAGAATGTTTACCGGGTATTTTGGTATAGGGAACCAGTGGCATCAAGTGACTCTTTACAGAGTTGTATTTCCATTTGTGATCTTACCACATTTATCTTTGTATCCGTATTACACTCAAAATAACTGCACAGCAGTGCAAAAATCCACAGTACGCGCTGTTAAACGTCAAATCAAAAGCACCCTCAGGCGTCTATGTTTCCAGTTATTATTTTATTTTATTTTTATTTTGCACCCTGGAGTCTGCAACTGATGAACGAAGTGATGGTGTTATTAAAAAGAAGTCTACGGAACCACTGATGTATGCTGGCCGTTATTTCGATTGTCTGTACAAGAGCAGGGGTTCATCCTTCAAGTCGGTCAGGGTGACTGAAGATGACCTAGTGCAACGCCGAAACTGGTAGCGAAAATAAGATCATAGTCGGAAATATAGGAGGCTGAAGGTGTTTCCGATTTGAGACTTTGTACTGAACAACAGAGGTCCCAAAACCATCCTGCATAAAGATGGACTTACTGATACGCGTTGTGTCTTGTTAAGCAACAACTTGCTCCATTCAGTATGGTACTTGCTGTTTGACAACACTTATGCCCTCTTTACTCTTCGCTCTCAATGTTGCATTCAGTACTGCTCGTTTCTACCTCGGATTCTACTTTCCCGTACTCTTCGTTGTATTTTGACAGTGATCTTCATCGGCAAGAATAGGCTCACGGTTGAAAAGTTGGCCGATATACGCTTCGTGTTTGCGTTCATTGAATGTTTTATATCTGTCTCGCGATTGTCGCATTACTCTACATCTTGTGCTAGACGTTCTGGCTTTTGCAGTTTACATACTTTTTCTCTCTTTTGAAGATATTTTCATTTTCATAGAAACAAAGATAACTGGGGAAAAAACGATAAAACTGTAATTACATTATTATTTCGCAACGGGACACATGAGATTATGCTTAAATACTCAGGAAATACCTCTAACAACTTCCGAAGTTTGGTCCGTGCAGTTCGGGACCACACATACAATAAGTCGCGTCAGACGTGAGATACAATTTCATTGTCGGCTATCGATTGTTGGAGCGAAACCGATCACAATGAGGTGCAACAGACACTTTGACCTAGCATAAGTTTATGTTACTTAGTTACCATTTTTCTATACATAAGACATTTTTGTAACAGCAGCCAACATTGTTGATTCCATGGAGACCACAGAGTCCTTCTTAAATCAAATATCAGGATTCATGTAAAAAGTCGATAAGTCGAATGTTGAAATCAGTTAATTTTACCAACCCATTTTTGCTGCCACACACTGAGGCTCTATAACAGCTAAAGGTCATAAGAGCATAATAGGGTTCAATGCGGACCTTTTCCTGTGCCCAATTCCAAAATTGTCTCATGTATCATCGAGAGAATTCATGATGCAATAGTGAAATTCATTTAAATGGCGATTTTCAAAAGCAATATTCATTCATCCAATACTAGAGAACCAAATATCATGGCTTACACGTACAATTGCAGGCCAAGCTAATCAAGTGAGTTAACATCAATAAAATGTTAATCATAACGTTAAAATATCCAAAACTTTGGAAATATTTCAAACTCACAAAATCTAAGACCAGTTTTGGAATCACCACAAAATTTCATTTAAGATGGGACATTTTCCACGTCATTTGACAGCTATTTCAAGTTTAGTAAAAGTTACGTTTATCTTATTTCGATAAGATGGCAAAATGATTTGAGGGTGGAATCGATTACACAATTATTGTAGCTACCACATTAAAAATGCTTTACGATTTATTAATGTACGAAGGACAACCTCTTTTCTGCAAAAAATAGAATAAATTAAGATAGTGCTGGCCATCATGTAGTTTATCCCATACACATTTTAAAAATGGATTACGTATGTGTGTATGTTCCACATCTGCTGCTAAACAACTGGACCGATGTCAACCAAACGTGGTACACATATTTCGGCGGCGCGATTCCTTTCGTCCATTGCCTGCATCTACCTGTGAACTCGTTGCAGCACACCGCCGGTAGGAAAGTCGAGCAGAAATCTACCGTACTGGAACTCGCACCAGGCAAGTAATTATTGCAAGAATCGTGAAAAGTTCTTAATTTTGAATGAAAGGGGAAAATACTGGAAACGGTATATTCTGTACCTTGATAATGTACACGTTCACTGCGAAGCCTGTGCTAATCTTCACACAGTCATACACAAACCCTTTCATTCACGTTAGCAAGTTTATGGTAACATATTTCCCGAAATCTGAATAGCTACTAAGCAAGGATTGTTCTTAAACGAAAATGCTCGCCATATCATTAAGTTTATGGCTGTGTAATGCACTCAGGTTTTTAGCCACCGATCTGCTCAATATGCCACGCGGAATTACTGTCTTTTCTCGTACACAAAATTACTTTAAAAATTCGTAATAAATATGCCTTCGCTTTAAAACACTTTCGAAATATGTAGCACAACTAAA
The DNA here is from genome assembly GCF_023898315.1 of Schistocerca nitens. Taxonomy (NCBI): domain Eukaryota; kingdom Metazoa; phylum Arthropoda; class Insecta; order Orthoptera; family Acrididae; genus Schistocerca; species Schistocerca nitens. The sequence continues at coordinate 846,825,181 of NC_064617.1, forward strand.
ACCGGCGAATTATAACTTCCTTCGGAGCTCACACTACACATGACCATACCATTGAAAGGCTGGGTTCTGACTCCCTTAGACTGCTGTAAGCATTCTACATCTCCAAAAGATAAGACGCGCGAAGAATACTCCGTTCCGATTGGTCAATTTTCTTTAAGGCCAACAGAAAAACATTATTCTCCCGCGTTATTCGGCGCTTTTCATGACTAACCAATCAACAAATAACACACTTTCCAACTATTTTTTCCCGACATAAAGATCTAACATTATGATATTTTGCTTACACTTTATGCTATTAACTAATTACATTTGCATTCGAATTAACTTTCCTTTTACCATAAACTTACTAAACATATTATGATACAAAATTCCCCTCGTACAACGTTCATCTGTAGAACAATGATCTGCATAATTACTCTAGACCACATTCACGCATCATTCACACAACTAAAACCATATACAAAACTGTACGAACACAAATAAACGAAAAAAAGCCTCTGGTGGTCACAATTCTTAACAACATTATAGTTCTTTCTGTTTAGTCCTGTCCGCTACTGTCCTCTAGCAGATGAAACTCATCAGAACTAGGTGCTCGGTTGAACCCGCTTCAAGCCATCTGTCACCGTGCACGCATTAGTCATTCACCCGATACACAAGGCTATAGACAGGAGCGATATAAGGCGCAACGTCTCAGTATCTCTTATTATCAGGCAAAAATCACTATGGGAGTAAGAACCACCTGCCTATAATACTTCATGAGATGCGTGAAAAACTTCATCATGCAAGATTATTACTTCTTTACTGCTATATTTACTCGTGATATACTTCGCAGACGATATTCAAATTCCCCGCTGAATTTATTTACACAAATATATCACTGTACGACACATAGTTCAACAGATATGACGCCAGAAACACAGAGATGCATGAAAAAATACCGCATCATGCATGAAGTTTGAGTGCACTCATTTTTTTATTCCTAAGACACTGCTACCGTCGAGTCAACTTAAGGAACTCCCTGACAACAGGCAGCTCTTTTGACAGCTTTCAACTGCAAAGCGTAAACGGCTGTAGACGAAAACAGTAACAGTCTATAGAGTTATGGAGAGGTGTTGACAGCGATTTTTACAATATCAGGCTGTAGACACGCGAAGCAACTGCGCCCAGCGCACATAAACTGTCGAAGGTATTGTACTTACACATTTGTACATTGTGTGTATTTATTTGTACGACTGTTTAGGAATTTCAAAGCTGTTTTCATGAATATATGAAAAAGAATTCTTTTCTGTAATTCACTACAAACACAGTTCGTTTTTGTTTTCGTTTCTAACAGAAAATTTGCAAATTGAATACCCAGGCAATGATCTAATATAAAAGTACATATTTATACTCCGTTTTTCTGACACTGCATCCCTTAAACAGGTGGTGAGAGGCATGTGCATAAATAGATTTTTGAGAGACACCAACAGGCAGTTCAACTTGAATTAACATTGGGGCAGGTCGTGTCACCGACAACATGTGTGTTTTTTGTGACTGCCCAGCAAAGTTAGGTTGGCATCACTTGAAAACTTGGTCGATTGCTGTTGATGTTGTGATTCTGTTTGTCAGCTGTGTTTATGTAATAAATGGAATTATATGAAGACATGTTTGACTTGTTGTTTGCTACGTGGAAGACTGGTCTAGCACAAATGAATACTGGGACCGAATTCCTGGAATGGACTGTGTAATTCAAAATTGGTAGTTGAGGAAATCCGTAGAAAATAGATTTGTGGCATAATAGTGTGGCGGCTTGGAATTTGATTGATTATTGGCGTCAACTATTAGGAAACGCCACATGCGTAACCTTCTATTTTGTGAACGGTTTGTAACATCCACGTGATAAATGTTTGGCTACAGTGCGACGAGAGGAAATTATGCCTCTAACAGTTATAAACATTATGTATTCGACGTACGAAAAAACAGTGAAAACTTATAAATATTAATTATTTATATAATATTGTATGATGTAATTAGACATATCGATGTGTATCATACAAAGACAATGATAATTGTAAATTCCTTTTATGATCTACGTTTGTCTTCCTTTGTTTTTACCTTTTGTTGGTTGGCATTTGTAAGTTGCGGACGCATATCAAACTGAGGTCTGTTAAGAAATTGTAATTATTTGTTAATTATTACTTGAAAATAGAGTTCATTATTATTATAAATATGAGTGAAAAATTATTTCTAACTTTAATTCTCTCTCAGTAAGCATTACCTGTTTTAATTATTTCTTTCCGCTGCAACGAGCGCAGCCATTGGTGATACCGATTTGTATCGCGTTTTTGTCTGTGTTTTCCTTAGAAACAAATCAAATATTTGCTTGATGAGGTCTACATACTGCACAATATGAAAGTATATTTTATAGCGCTTAATAAACATTTTAAATATTTACTTATTTGCTCTAACAATAGAAAGTCTCTATCAATTGTCTGACGCCATCTTAACTATTATCACAGCGGCAAATTCAAATTACGGAACTCTGCAGACATAAATGCTGAACGTAATACAAATGTGTAAAAATAAATGTGCACCGGTGGTCCCGAACTCATTTTAATGAAAATAATTCGAATCAGATTGGTTCTTTAAAAACAGTGCTCATAGCACGATCGTTATAACAATTTTTTCTAGCTGATGTATGGAGCCTAAATTAATTACGCACGAGTTGCGAAGAATATTGTTTCAGGTAACATACGTCAGTGTTGTGCGCGGCTGATATTCTGTGGTTTTAATGATCATTTTGCTGAAGATAACTGTTTCCATCATAATCCATAGTTGAATAGAATCTGTTGTATGAACTGCGATTTAGTGACACTTACACAACTTACAGACAACACTTTAACACGACGTTAACTTCGAGTTCTTTAGCAGCTTGATCAAATCTTTAGCCGGCAGAAAAATTATTTAGTAATTACTCAATGTATTAAAATAAGATTATCATTTCCATTTACAAATTACTTAAATACCAAACCACTGAATAAGCCAGCGAACGCCACAGGTTGAAGCTGTCTAAACGAGGTTATCCGCAAATTATAATAGGGAGAGAGGCTCTTTATTTTGTCGCGTGTTGCATGTTCTTAACTGCTGCACCCAAGATACTGAGGCAAATATGGTTACCTTAAATTGAACGGTCCACTTTTCTCAACGGCATTTGGAAGCTCCTGAAAAGACGAATGCAATGATATAACGCTGGTTAATATTACGTCTTGGACATTACTTTAAATTTATTATTTTTTTAAGGATGAATATGGATGTGTTAATTTTTTTATTTTCTCCATTTATTGGACTTTAGCGAGATGTATATGGTAGTGTCAAAATATTTATATGTTTCTACGAAAAGAAATGTAATACAAAAACTAAATACAGTGCATGAATTGTAGTTTTTTTGTTTTTTATTCCAAATAAAAGTTATAATATCTCTAATAACGTTATTGAAATATTTAATGGATTTGCTTAGTATGTTTGTAATACATTAAGTCACTGACATCATTCTTAAAAAAATATGTCTTTGAATCAACACGTCTTAGCCCCAGAAGTAGCGAAGAGCTTTTGACCAACATCTCTTTGACTAAAAAGTGACTTCTCAACTGTTAAAATGAAAGTGCTTAAATCATTCTTGTTCTTTAAGAAACTATCAGTATAATGTTTGCCCTCGAAATATCAAATACTACATACATTCAATGTAATTGACTGCTTACTTATTCGATACATTTTAAACAAATTCCTAGTCTTCCTCTAAAGAAACAATGGCGATCAATGTTTGTGCACAGTCCAGTCACAGCCGGCCGGGGTGGCCGAGCGGTTCTAGGCGCTACCGCCTGGAACCACGCGATCGCTATGGTCGCAGGTTCGAATCCTGCATCAGGCGTGGATGTGTGTGATGTCCTTAGGTTAGTTAGGTTTAAGTAGTTCTAAGTTCTAGGGGACTGATGACCTTATAAGTCCCATAGTGCTCAGAGCCATTTTAACCATTTAGTCCAGTCACATTGTGCCCAACGCCTGTTTTCGATTTCAACATATAATAGTTAGTCACAGGCGGTATGTCGAAGCAGTAGCAGTGGAGGGGTGTATAATCCATGTAGAGGGGACACGGAAAACGTGCAGTCATTGTCCTCATGTCGAAATGGGGTGACGTCCAAACGTGCATAATTTTTGACTTTCAGGACAATGGTAGAATCATTTCAGAAACGGCTAACATAGTAGACAGTTCGCCTGTCGACACAGTTAAAGCATACCATGCATGGCATAATGACGCTATGGAAAACTGGCGCCGAGGCAATTGTGGTGCACCATGGGTCACAGGTGGCAGGGGTGAACGACGGCTGTGGAGACGTGCACAGGCGAACAGGCGTGAAACTGTTGAGAAAATGACCGCCCAGATGATTGAAGAAGCTACCAGCAGTGTCTGCTCAAAGACAGTTCAGCGAACGCTGCTGTGTATAGTCCTCAACAGCAGGCGCCTGGCTCATTCACCTACATCGGCGAGGAGGGCTGCAATTTGCACGCCAATATCGCAACTGGACGTCTACCGAATGGCGAAAGATGCCCGTTGGAACGTACGGCCCTGAAACAGTCATCGGAAGCGTCCAGGTCCGAGGGGGGACTTTTACGGTCTGGCAAATGTTTTCGTGGCATTCCCTCAGTGACCTTGTTATTCTGGAGCTCAGACTGGACAAAATATGTGCTCAGCTATCACTGGACACTACGTTTGCCGTCTTATGTGTTTTCTTCGTCATGATGGCGTCTATCAGCAACACGATGTAATGTGTCACACAGCTAGCAGTGTATGTGCGTGGCTCGAAGAACACCAGGATGAGATTGCAGTTCTCCACTGGCCACGAAACTACCAGAATTGAAACTCAATGGAGGCTATGTTGAACGACCTCGAGCAGTAAACGTAGTGCACCGGCCACGGCACTGGAATCGGCAGGGCTCTGTATCCCTGTTGATGCCGTCCAGAAGCTCAATGACTGCCTTCCTGCACGTCTGCACTCCAAAAGATGCTTGTTAAGACTTTTGACCGGTGGTCACATTAATGTACTGGTCAGTGTATTTACCACACAAATTCCGAAAATACACTCCTGGAAATGGAAAAAAGAACACATTGACATCGGTGTGTCAGACCCACCATACTTGCTCCGGACACTGCGAGAGGGCTGTACAAGCAATGATCACACGCACGGCACAGCGGACACACCAGGAACCGCGGTGTTGGCCGTCGAATGGCGCTAGCTGCGCAGCATTTGTGCACCGCCGCCGTCAGTGTCAGCCAGTTTGCCGTGGCATTCGGAGCTCCATCGCAGTCTTTAACACTGGTAGCAGGCCGCGACAGCGTGGACGTGAACCGTATGTGCAGTTGACGGACTTTGAGCGAGGGCGTATAGTGGGCATGCGGGAGGCCAGGTGGACGTACCGCCGAATTGCTCAACACGTGGGGCGTGAGGTCTCCACAGTACATCGATGTTGTCGCCAGTGGTCGGCGGAAGGTGCACGTGCCCGTCGACCTGGGACCGGACCGCAGCGACGCACGGATGCACGCCAAGACCGTAGGATCCTACGCAGTGCCGTAGGGGACCGCACCGCCACTTCCCAGCAAATTAGGAACACTGTTGCTCCTGGGGTATCGGCGAGGACCATTCGCAACCGTCTCCATGAAGCTGGGCTACGGTCCCGCACACCGTTAGGCCGTCTTCCGCTCACTCCCCAACATCGTGCAGCCCGCCTCCAGTGGTGTCGCGACAGGCGTGAATGGAGGGACGAATGGAGACGTGTCGTCTTCAGCGATGAGAGTCGCTTCTGCCTTGGTGCCAATGATGGTCGTATGCATGTTTGGCGCCGTGCAGGTGAGCGCCACAATCAGGACTGCATACGACCGAGGCACACAGGGCCAACACCCGGCATCATGGTGTGGGGAGCGATCTCCTACACTGGCCGTACACCACTGGTGATCGTCGAGGGGACACTGAATAGTGCACGGTACATCCAAACCGTCATCGAACCCATCGTTCTACCATTCCTAGACCGGCAAGGGAACTTGCTGTTCCAACAGGACAATGCACGTCCGCATGTATCCCGTGCCACCCAACGTGCTCTTGAAGGTGTAAGTCAACTACCCTGGCCAGCAAGATCTCCGGATCTGTCCCCCATTGAGCATGTTTGGGACTGGATGAAGCGTCGTCTCACGCGGTCTGCACGTCCAGCACGAACGCTGGTCCAACTGAGGCGCCAGGTGGAAATGGCATGGCAAGCCGTTCCACAGGACTACATCCAGCATCTCTACGATCGTCTCCATGGGAGAATAGCAGCCTGCATTGCTGCGAAAGGAGGATATACACTGTACTAGTGCCGACATTGTGCATGCTCTGTTGCCTGTGTCTATGTGCCTGTGGTTCTGTCAGTGTGATCATGTGATGTATCTGACCCCAGGAATGTGTCAATAAAGTTTCCCCTTCCTGGGATAATGAATTCACGGTGTTCTTATTTCAATTTCCGGGAGTGTACAAGCCGCAATCGTCAATTGGTCGGAACACAAGTTAGACTAAAGTATACACTAAAACCGATGTGTAGTTAAAGGGACATTGTACGTGTAATGCCTTGAAATTTGACATTTTCTGTTTTCTACTCCATAACGTACTTTGGACATTCCTGAATATTTTGCTATATGATTCATTAAAATCAGACCTTCAAATAATATTCCGAATGCTGACCTGTGACTGTCAAATTTCACACAGTATAGAAGGCTGTGAATTGCTTTGTTTTATGTCCACTGCTACGTCTCAGAAGTTGGTATTACGAATAAACAAATCAGTCCTTTGTTTCTGATACTAGTCTTCGTAGAAAGTAGTCTGATTATCGGCTATTTTCGTAGTAAGCTAACTTCTATAAAATGACTAAGCGTAAAATTAACTTAAAGAAACGCAAATTTGCGTGTAATAGATATGTGAGACTTGCATTTTCTTTTGAAGTACTTGAAAACACGTGTGCTACCAGTGAAGGAAATCAAAATGATGTTTCTGAAGTAACCACGCCCCCTAGTGCATCGAAAAGGAAAGCAATTTTAGAAACGGGTTGTTGTTTTTGTTGTTGTTGTTGTGGTCTTCAGTCCTGAGATTGGTTTAATGCAGCTCTCCATGCTACTCTATCCTGTGCAAGCTTCTTCATCTCCCAGTACCTACTGCAGCCTACATCCTTCTGAATCTGCTTACTGTATTCATGTCATGGTCTCCCTCTATGATTATTACCCTCCACGCTGCCCTCCAGTACTAAATTGGTGATCCCTTGATGCCTCAGAACATGTCCTACCAACCGGTCCCTTCTTCTTGTCAAGTTGTGCCACAAACTCCCCTTCTCCCCAATTCTGTTCAATAGCTCCTCATTAGTTATGTGATCTACCCATCTAATCTTCAGTTCTTCTGTAGCACCACATTTCGAAAGCTTCTATTCTCTTCTTGTCTAAGGTATTTATCGTTCATGTTTCACTTCTATACATGGCTACAATCCATACAAATACTTTCAGAAACGACTTCCTGACACTTAAATCAATACTCGATGTTAACAAATTTCTCTTCTTCAGAAACGCTTTCCTTGCCATTGCCAGTCTACATCTTATATCCTCTCTACTTTGACCATCATCCGTTATTTTGCTCCCCAAATAGCAAAACTCCTTTACTACTACAAACGGGTGACAGTGGTAAAAGTAGTGATACTATGGACAACGTCATTATTTATCTGCAAATCCTTGCACAAGTTTTTTCTGAAACTATCTCTTGCTGTCTTTGTGGTGGTGAAGTTAAACTTTATGAGGATATTGAAGCTAGAGTAGTTGTTGTGTCTAAATTAATCATTAAATGTCAGAAGCGCAAACACAAAAACCATTTCATACTTCATCAAAGTCTTCAGGGAATGAATTATATGAAACTAATATGAGATTGTTCTATGGCCTTGGATACACTGGTAAAGGTGCAAGGGCTGGTAATGTTCTCTGCACTGTGTTGAATTTGCCAAAACCACCTTCTAGGTATACGAAATATGTAACAGCAATTGGGGACTCTGTAAATGCTGTGGCTGAAGATTCAATGGGTGCTGCTACATCAGAAGCTGTTAAACAAAATAAGGCTGACACAAACATCAGCACTGCTGTGGATTGATCCTGGCAAAAGCGTGTGTTTAGTTCTAAAAATGGTTTTAGATCTACGATAAGTATTGACATTGGAAAAGCTTCGGATTTTGAAGTTCTCACTAAGTACTGCCAAGGTTGTACAGTGAACCAGAATAACAGATTACATCATAAGCAGCAGTGTATAAAAAATCATGATGGCAGAAGTTGAGGAATGGAGGTAAAATGAGCATTTAACGTTTTCCAGCGTTCACAGAAGGAAAGAGGTGTCATATATGTGAATTAATTAGGTGATGGAGACAGCAAGATGTTCCTACAAAAATCTTGAGTGTGTAGGACATGTCAATAAAAGGATGGGAAAACTTCCGTGTAACCTAAAAGTCAAGTTGGGTAACACAAAACTGTCTGACGTCAAGACAATAAAGCGTGCTGGATGACTAACGGACAAAGTAACTGATGAATTACAGGAATATGATAAGGCCATTAAAGATAACTGAGACAGTCTAGAGAAGATGAAAAGAGCTGTGTGAAGCATTTTTCTTTCATCGAATATCAACCAATGAAAAGCCATGTCATGCTTTGTGTCCACCTCCATCAAACACTTGGTGTAAGTATATGCAAGCTAAATTTTCTGGCACCCTGCATTAATTTATGCATAAACATTCTCTTCCTTTGGCAGTAATGGATGCAATCAAATCTATTTACAGAGATTTGGCAAATCCTGAGCTAGTAAAGAAGTGTTCACATTAGGAGAGCCAGAATGTGAACGAGTCCTTCAATAATGTTTTATGGATCTGCCTAAAAATGTATGTGTTGGTCCTCTGACTCTAACGTTAGCGGTGTCTGGTGCTGTAATAACTTCAGTCGTGGGAACTCTGAAAGACTTAAGGGTCTGGAGAAGTTAGGTGTAAGACTTGGACAGAACTGCGGGGACTGAATGAACTTTGTGGACGTGAAGCAGAATTAGCTGCTCAGCAAATGACAAAAGAATCAAGAAAGAAAAGGAGGAGGCAAGCACTGGGTTGTTGTGACACTGAAGGAGTCACAGGCTAAGGACCAGGGCAATTCTAGTGCTTAATAGACGTAGAAATTTAAATCTGTATAAGAATTTGTAATAAAAATGTTTTAAACCTCAATATTTTTGAACTATATTTTTTTAAATAAATGACCCGTTTTCTAAAAAAGACATGAACGTTTCACAGCATGCCAAGTGTGAGATTCAACACATATTGAATTAGAATAATTAAAATATTTTGAGTTGTTCTGTTTTTATTTTCATTTATTTATAAAATTCTGTCATAAAACTGAGTGTTTGAAAAAAAGATAACATGCCCCACAATACAATTTTATTAATAATTCTAGTTCAATGTATCTAGAAATGTGAATTCAATAATTATGGAAAACTGTAAGTTGTGTCTTAAAATGTTTCCAAGATAATTCGTCACAAAATTCGATAAACACTGGCGGCATAAGACATACAATGTCCCATAATGGAACGGGATTGCAAATTTGCTTATCACGTACTTATATTAAAACAACACAACTTAAACTGGAAGCTACAAAAAATCAGAAACAAGCAAATTCAGTATTACATCCGAAGTGTGTCATGCTGTAAACAAAACATTGTTGACAATGTCAACAACCTTGAATCTCATAATTTCCGTTGTAGACTGATTCACTACCAAAATAGAACAACAATTGAATGATATTTCTATTAGTCTTCTGACATAACATCATAGAACGTTTTTCGAAGTTCAGTTTCTATTCACCCCATTGCTTCTATTCACCCATTTTACGATAGCGATAGTGATATTCAGCCTTGAGGCGTGACTCATTGACTACAGCCTAATTGATCAACGATCGAGTAAGATTTGTTCACTGCTGGCGTTATCTGTGTTATGCCGGACAATGTCCTCTACTAAAACGTGAACATGGAATTATCATATGGTTTTTCGTGAAACAAAAAACGTCGGCTGCAAAGACTGTTCAGATGGTGTCAGAAGCTTGTGAAGATAGGCATATTTCGAGTGTGCGTGTTTTTTATGTCATAAGGCTTTTTCAGATGGCTCTAACTTTTCAGAGATTGAACACCTATCAGCCTGCCTAGGGCCACGAAGGCCGCGCGGAATTAGCCGAGCGGTCTTGGGCGCTGCAGTCATGGACTGTGCTGCTGGTTCCGGCGGAGGTTCGAGTCCTCCCTCGGGCATGGGTGTGTGTGTTTGTCCTTAGGATAATTTAGGTTAAGTCGTGTGTAAGCTTAGGGGCTGATGACCTTAGGAGATAAGTCCCATAAGATTTCACACATATTTGAACATTTTTTTGAAGGGCCACGAAGCATAAACACGCTGGAGACGTTCAAGAACCGACGCGGGAGGAGCGAAGTCTGAGTAATTCTGATCTTGCTGAAATGTAACCCATAATCTGCTCAGTGACTTTAGTACGAGGACGTTCAAAAATTCTTTACAAGCTGATGTAGAAAAAAATTGAACTTTTTCAAAACGACACTTTCAATACTTCTAAATATAATCGCCACCAATATTGTTACACTTGTTCCAACTAATAATTGGCTTTTTGTACCTGATACAAAGAAGTCCTTGCCTTGTTATTTGAGCCACTTTTCCACAAATTCTTTGATTTCCTCATTGATGATGAACTTTTCTATACGGAATGCTTCCTTGAGTGGACCAAAAAAATGAAAAACCCAGAGAGCTGAATATGGATTGCAGAAAGGATGAAGTAGTACCCCCCAAACCGTTTTTCAATGGCTTCTTGCGTCAGTTGAGCGGCGAGGCAACCTTGTACATCTCAAAAGACGCTCAACATGGTTGTTCCTATTTATGCTTGAGTTCTGAGTTTCTTTCGGACAGCTGGTGTGATTCGATGACATGCTTTGCTTTCCGAATCTGGTTCAAATCGGTTAACCCAAGTTCCATAAAAAGTTAAAATCTTATTTACAATATGATCACCTTCTCTTTCATAGCATTCCTTCAAGTCTGTAATCACTTTTAGTCTTCCCTTGTGTTGTGTTTCGGGACCAACCTTGCACATGTTTTAATGAACTAGAGCTTTTTACTGATAACGTTAGCAACTGTGGGATCTCTTCCTGGAACTGTTTTTACTTTAAGTTCAACTACACTGAAGAACCAAAGAAACTGGTACACCTACCTAATATCGTGCAGGGCCGCCGCGAGCACGGAGAAGTGCCGCAGTGCCGCAAGACGACGTGGCATGTACTCGACAAATGTCTGAAGTATATACTTATATGGATATGGTGTCTGTTCTTTCGGACATGTCCGAAATAACAGACACCATTAATGACCGGCAGCCGTCTAGAACGAATTTAGAACTATATAAATACCTCCAGCCGCTGACGGGCGTTGATATATACCAAGAGGGACAGGTGAAAATGTGTGCCCCGACCTGGACTCGAACCCGGGATTTCCTGTTTACATGACAGATGCTCCATGCATCTGGGCCACCGGGGTCACAGAGGGTAGTGTGACTGCAGGGACTATCTTGCGAACTTCTCCCGCGAGACCCACATTCTCACCTTGTATGTCCACACACTACATTCGTATTGTCCCACCCCAACACACACATTACTCGAGGAAGACATTCTTTCCAAGTCCCGTAAGAGTTTGGGGAATATGTGTGCATCCGCACAGAAGGAGGAGGTCATGGCCGGTATTGCCAGAACTATATACTTACACGGATATGGTGTCTGTTCTTTCGGACATGTCCGAAAGAACAGACACACATATTCCCTGAAATGTTACCTAACTTAGAAAGAATGTTTTCCTCGAGAAATGAGTGTGTTAGGGTGGGACACTACGAATGTAGTGTGTGGACATACAAGGTGAGAATGTGGGTCTCGCGGGAGGCATGTGCGAGATAGTCCCTGCAGTCGCACTATCCTCTGTGCCCTCGGTGGCTCAGATGGATAGAGCGTCTGCCATGTAAGCAAGAGATCCCAGGTTCGGGTCCCAGTCTGGGCACACATTTTCACCTGTCCACGTACGTATATATCAACGCCCGTCAACAGCTGAAGGTATTAATAAAATTCTAATAATGTCTGAAGTACTGTTGGAGGCAATTGACACCATGAATCCGGCAGGGCCCTCCATAAATCCGTAAGAGTACGAAGGGATGGAGGTCTCTTCTGAAGAGCACGTTGCAAGACATCCCATATTTGCTCGATAATATTCATGCCTTGGAATATGGAGGCCAGCGGAAGTGTCTGTACTCAGAAGAGTGTGAAAGGTATGTGCTAAGGTCTGATCAGGGTGATCCAGAAAATAAAGTCGATAGTTGCCAACGGCAAGGTGGAATGAGTATAATATCTTTGAGTAGGAGGATCTCTGATGGTTGAGAGAGCCGGGCGTGCGCAGTAAGAAACTCGGTCGTCGCAGCTAGGTGCCCGGAGGAAGCAGACGTGTGAGGACAGCTTTAAGGGAGGATTTGCATCAAGCAGTTTTCAGGTTGTACACTGAGCAAACTTTAGCACGTTAATGGGAGAAGCTATAAAAATGATTTCAAAATGGCTTTTGTTAGATAACGTTCAGAGTTAGGATTTGTATGTCCAAGTTTTTAAGCAGTAAGCGTTTTGAAATATATTTTGTAAGAATGATTTGTGCTGCAAAAATGTTGGAAATAGTAGGTTTTGGAATCATAATCCACATCCTTTGCTTGTATTGAATATGAAAATGTGTAGTAAAGTAAAGTTACCCACCAAATGAAACAAAGTAAAGAAAATGAGGCCTCTACGAAATATAAATATGTGCAGTTTATGGTTTGAAATCGATTTTGGTATAACTAAATTTATCAGAGCAAAGTTATTTAAAATAACTAATTTTATGCCATTGCACAACTTGCATTATTCATGTCAAGTTATAATTTCATTAAGTAAACATCAGGGCCAAAAGTTAATTTTTCAGTACCATCTTAATGCCATTGCACAAACGGCATTATTCTCTTAAACTTGATTGCTGAATCAAATACATGTTTCATTACTGCCAAAATGGAGGAGTGCACAGTCAGATGCGGGTTTGTTGAATAATTATTTTGGAACAATTTTATCTTTGATACTTTCACTAATTAAAAAGAAAACAATTTTGGTTAGATACGTTCTCTTTCAAAGATAATTTTCGACATGATACTTTCAAGTGTTCCTGGAGCCACTCTGTAGCAACTCTGGACATGTGGAGTATCGCAGCCGGCCGCGGGGGTCTCGCGGTTCTAGGCACGCAGTCCGGAACCGTGCGACTGCTACGGTCGCAGGTTCGAATCCTGCCTCTGGCATGGATGTGTGTGATGTCCTTAGGTTAGTTAGGTTTAAGTAGTTCTAAGTTCTAGGGGACTGATGACCACAGCAGTTGAGTCCCATAGTGCTCAGAGCCATTTGAACCATTTTTGAGTATCGCATTCTTCTGCTGGAATTGCCCAAGCCCGCCGGAATGCACAATGGACACGAATAGATACAGGTGATCAGACAGGATGCTTATGTACGTGTCACCTGCCCGTGTCGTATCTAGACTTATCAGGGATCCCATACCACTCCAACTGCACACGCTCCACACCGTTATTGAACCTCCACCAGCTTGAAGAGTCCCCTGCTGACATGCAGGGTCCATGGATGCATGAGGTTGTCTCCATACCCGTACACGTCCATCCACACGATACAATTTGAAACGAGACTCCTCCGACAATGCAACGTGTTTCCAGTCATCGACTCTCCAATGTCGGTGTAGACGGTGTAGTTTTCTTTTGTAGAATTATTATTTGTTTCTGTTAATGGATGTACAATGCGTAATGTTTGTCTTACGGAAAGCTACTGTATAATGTGTTGTTGAGCAAATGGTGTGCTTAAACAGTATTACTGTAATTCAAAGAAAAATTAAACAACTTAATCTGAATAAGCAGTATGTGATGCCTATAATGAAATGAATCCCTCTGAAATTTACTCAGTCACGTGAGCACCGAGTTCTGTGGCCTGTGCAATAAACTGATAACATTCCCTATGAAAATAAACAATGAAAGACATTTTCCTTAGCTCTTGAGTCGCAGGGAATGTAATCTTGGTATTCTGTTCTCTCCACAGTAGGCATCCAAAATATTCTCTTACGACGAGGGAACGTGTTTCCAGTCATCAACAGTCCAATGTTGTATTGACGGGCCCAGACGATGCGTAGGCTTTGTGTCGTGCAGTCATTAAGGGTACTCGAGTGGGCCTTCGGCCCCGAAAGCGCATATCGGTGATGTGGCGTTGAATGGTTCGCACGCTGACACTTGTTGATGGCCCAGCAATGAAATTTGCAGCAGTTTGTGGAAGGGTAACATTTCTGTCACGATGAACGATTCTCTTCGGTCGTCGTTGGTCCCGTTATAGCAGGATCTTTTTCCGGCCGCAGCGGTGTGGGAGACTTGATGTTTTACCTGGTTCCTGATGTTCACGGTATACTCGTGAAATGGTCATACGAGAAAATCTCAACTTCATCGCTATTTGGGAGATGCTGCACCCCGTCGCTCGTGGGCCGACTATTACGCCATGTTCAGACTCACTTAAATCTTGATAACCTGCCATTGTAGCAGCAGTAATGAACTAAGGACTGCGCCAGACACTTGTCGTATATAGGCCACCCGCAGCACCGTATTCTGCCTGTTTACATATCTCTGTATTTGAATAAGCATGCCTATACCAGCTTCTTCGATGCTTCAGTGTATAAAACATCAGTCTTCACGGATAATTTCGTTAATGCGTGGTTCAAGAAAGGGAGTTGACACTTCAACTACCCGGCCAGAATATTGCTCGTCAGTCGCTGAGATTTGATCATTTTTGGAACTGTTCTACGCACTTATAAAAATTTCTGCAATGTATACAACTTTCACCGTACTGTAATATCAATCAAAGACGATTTTAGCCTGTTTCTTACCCTCAGAATACAAAAATAAACAAAAAAAACGGGTAACTGAATGTCGATCAACTTTTGTGGAGACTTCATGCTGACACGCCATCGATTGAGGCAAATGAGGTGGTCATGAACAAAACAATATTTATTCAAACGTTTAGAGTGACGATAAGGATCGAAGCAGACGAAATAAATTAAAACTTGTGCTGCGGCCGGGTCTCGAATGCGAGTCTTCTGGCTTGCTAGGCAGAAATGCTAACCATTACACTACCGCAGTACGATGGTCAACAGTGATGCACGAACTTCCTAAGCTCAGTGCCCTCCCCATCACGAACTTCAATTCATTTTCCCTTACATATTGTCACTACTTCCAGGGCTCTCCGATATTGGCAAGCACCCCAGCATT
This sequence comes from Schistocerca nitens, assembly GCF_023898315.1. Lineage (NCBI taxonomy): Eukaryota > Metazoa > Arthropoda > Insecta > Orthoptera > Acrididae > Schistocerca > Schistocerca nitens. The sequence continues at coordinate 846,840,647 of NC_064617.1, forward strand.
GGACGTAATGGGACGTCCTTGTACCATTTAGTGATCTTAGAGATCTTATAATTAAATGTTTCCCTGAGACTTCTACGTCTCAGGCAAACATTTAATTATAAATTTTCAGTGACGTTAGCCGCATTTGAGCCTTGAAATAGACTTACATCTACATCTACAGACACACTACGCAAGCCGCCGTAAGGTGTGTGGCGGTGTGTACCACTAATAGTCATTTCTTCTACTGTTCCACTCGCAAATAGAGCGAGGGAAAAACGACTGTCTATGTGGCTCCGTATTATCTCTAACTTTCTTTGTCTCAGCTTCGTGGTCCTTAAGCGAAATGTATGTTATATAGAATAAAATCGATTGAAACACGTGGAAATTTTTGTCGGAACGGGATTCGAACCCAGATCTCCCGCTTAATTCGAGCGTTTTCCTAAAACGCCTCAGCCATCCAAGGACGCTTCCCAGCAGATTAAAATTTCCAGCCTGTTGAGCGAACCTCTCTCTCACCGTTTCGAATTTCCACAAGATATCTTGTTTGGTGTGCATCCAAACTGAAAGAATGAATCTTTAGCTGTCGGACCATATTCATATACACATATATGTGTTGTTTGTATTTCCGGTTGCCTCCGAAAGAGTAAACACCGCATGTACGTACATATCAAACAATTTTAAGTTTCAGCTGTGCTCAGTTTGATGCCAATCCGAAGTCAAAGAAATACGACATTTCTCCTCTAAAATGTTTCGTTTCTACGTCATTTTGTCTCTTTAATTACCGAACATGCCTCACATATATGTATGTTTACATATAGGCTGGCTTCTGCCCAACAGTCAACACGTAACGAGAGGCTGCTGGCTGAAATTCGACAGCTTCATTTATTATACTTAAATCGCCAAAAGAAAAAGGACTCGTTTGAAAACAAATGATTCTTTAACCTAGTTTCTTCTGATCAATTACTACGGCTTTTAGGACAACATTAGAACGGAAGTAAAAATCTTCAGCAGGTTTGATTCGTCAGATACTTGCCGTTGTCAGATCTGTCCACAAACAACTCACGAACATGGGAGATACACCAGCAGTGGTGAAGCCCTTGTCGGCAGAAACGAGTTCCAACACCGCAAACAGCTACCAAGATGGGCTATCAGTCCATATATCTCTTCTGACAATCACCAATTGTGCACTAGAAGTGAACGCCACCAAGCCTACCGAGTAAGGTGGTTCAGTGTTAGGACACACACTGGCCACGTATTCGGAAGGACGGCAGTTTGAATCCTCGTCCGGCTGTCTAGATGTTGGATTTTCGTGATTATCCTGAATATCTTTAAGACGATTTCCGGGATGGTTCTTCTGAGAGGATCATCCGACGTGCAGTCGTCTTTTTCCCCAGTCCGTCTCCAATCACCTTGTCGTCAACGGGGCGTTAAGCACCAGTTTTTCTCCTTCCTTTTCCACCAAGCTTATACGAGAAGTGAGTTTCACCGCGTCTCCGTCAGAATTGATACCGAATCATCGACAAATGGCACGATGTGCTAGGTAAGCACTTCATGAACATCGGCATTTAATCACTGTACCGCCGCACCCCTTTGGTCCCTACTGTTGGTACTACTTCTGGTTATTGACTTATATACCTGTTTTCGTATGTCAGATAACATAGATCATAAGCTTTTCCTCTTCTCAAACAAACAATAATTGTAGCTGTTTGTGTGTTACTTTTAGTATCTCCATTTTCTGAATTTCTGGGACAGCATTTGTCGTGCACTCTCGGCTAGCTACCATCTCTTTTTGGTTATTTTATTCTTTTCCCATTGGATGCCTACCCTGATGTCAGTCGGCACCAACATCGTGACCTCTTGGGACGAATTCCGAGAATATGCTTGTGGACTGCAGCAGAATATGATCGAAAATTCTTTCATAAAGTCCTAATAAATTCTGGTCGAGTGTAAAGGCTGTTAGTGGCACCAAAGTTAGTGATTAGACACATACGGACGTGACAGCAACTGAAAATGAGGGGAGCAAATCAGAGTTACAAATACTGAACTCTGTTTCCATATAACCTTTTACAAAGAAAAAAATCTAGACGTATTGTCCTAATTTAACTCTCGAAACTCTGAAGAGGTGAATGAAGTAGATATTAGTGTCATTGCCGTAGAGAAACAAATGGAGTCGTTGAAAGGGAAAAAAGGTCTACGGTCCGATGCAATCCTTATCAGATGTTATGCCGAATTTGCCGCTGAAATCGCCTTCGTCAGCTGTAACGAATGATTGTCTAACGGATGCTGACCCTTTAAGTGTCGAGCCAAGAGTGTGAACACAGATCTGAAGAGTGCCAAGTGCCTCTGACACCTACTAAAACAGTTATTTTTCTGGGACTTTCCAGTTCCTAGCAGTGAACTTCCTCAATTTCTTTTCTGCACGAAGACAAATATCCACATCATTTGATGTTGAAATTAAACTACCGCTGCTCTTCCTATGTATGAGAAAATAAACAGTGTGATTGCCATCCCCAGGCTATGCTGATAATGAATGTTTCAGACTGCAATGTATTTTCTCTAAACAGCGGACAACAGTCTGTACACAATAACATGGACCGCCTTTTCAATGAGAAACACACCATCGTCTTTAGTAACTGTGAACGATCTGAGGAGAGATTCATATGTTATTCAATGCTCTGTCCAACGGAAGTCATAATAGGAATTTCTTCCAGTGTCATACCAGCTGCTTTTCTTAATTTATTTTTCTGTAGGAAGACATTACCCGACCTGATCCACGGTTACGAATGGCACTGAAAAACATTTCTGATTGGTCCTGGAAGCACTTGTAAGTGGCAAGGAATGTTAATTACAATGCAGAAGATTGAGGCCCAACTAACTTTGCATGAAGGTGCAATGCACTGTAAATATACACAAGAAAACTAACAAATCCTGCCTTCCTGTTAGTGTTTACCACTCTTGTGCCAAGTGTACTAGAATCACTATAAGTGATTTTAAATAGGTCTGTGCATCCAACAAGAGTCGCTAGAAGGTCTGAACTGGCATAGATTGCTCCCACTGTTTCAGGGTAAGGCTCCTGCTTCAGACCAGTTGCTAACAATTGTGACTCAGTGATACTGTGCATTGTCATCCATAAAATTCGGTCATTGGTTGGGAACATAAGGTCCATGAATGGCTGCAAATGCTCTCTCGAAGTAGCCGAGCATAACCATTTCCTGTCAGCGATCCATGTAAACGCACTCCACACCATTATGCAGGCACCACCACCTTGCCCAGTGCCTTGTTGACAATTTGAGGCCATGACTTCGTGGAGTCTGCTCCACACTCGAACCCCACCATCAGCTTTTGCCGACTGAAATCTGGACTAAACTGATCATGTCGCGGTTTTCCAGTCATCAAGTGTTCAACCGACATGGTCACGAGCCTAGCAGAGCCACCGCAGATGATGTGCGCATTCCCCTCTGTCGTCTGCTGTCACAGCCCATTAATGCTGAATTTCGCCGCATTATCCTACGGGATACGTTCGCCTTACAGCCAGCGTTGATTTCTGCGGTTACTTCAAGCAGTACTGCTTGTCTGTTAGCACTGACAACTTTACACGAACTCTGCTGTTTTCGGTCGTTAAGTGAAGGGCGTCGGTCACTGTGTAGGCCGTGATGAGAGGTAATGCCTGAAATTAGGTGTTCTCGCGGCACTCTTGACACTGTGGATCTCGGTATACTGAAGACCCTAAAGATTTTCTCACTCCAGGCAAATGCCGGGATGGTTCCTCTGAAAGGGCACGGCCGACTTCCTTCCCCGTCCTTCCCTAATCCGATGAGACCGATGACCACGCTGTCTGGTCTCCTTCCCCAAACCAACCAACCAACCAACCTAAAGATTTTCGAAATGGAAGGTCCCAAGCGTCTAGCTCTATCATTCCGCGTTCAAGTTCTGTTTATCCCCGTCGTGCGGTACAATCACGTTGGACACCTTTTCACATGAGTCACCTGAGTACAAATGACAGCTCCGCCACTGCACTGACCTTTTATACCTTGTGTACGCGATACTAACTTTATCTGCATATGTGCCTACCTCTGTCCCGTGAGTATTATCTCAACTTAGCATTTACTGATATTGATTCTGAGCTGAATGCATTTCACTACCACTGCTATTCTTTTTTTCATGTGCATTTCTACGTTGTTGTTGGTTGTAAACCTACTTCTCAAGTATTTGAAATGGCTGACTCCATGTACCTCATGGCATTTACCTCAAGAAATTCTTGCTGCTGTTGCCTTCTTCCTAACTCCAAGAACCGTGTTCTGTTTTGATTCACCTTTAGCCCACCTTTCTGTGGGTAGTAGTCCATTTCTTGGTACATTTCGTTCAACTCACAGTTTGATTCACATAGCAGTACTGTAACATCTGCATATGCGAAACAAAGAAACCTTGTCTTTGACTAATGATCCAGATGTAAATTCGCCGTCAACGTACGCAGTAAATTCAGGCAACATGTTTGTACTCACCATTCTATTAAATTTCTTATTTTTTACGATTTGTGGGAAAGTGATAGTTTGTGCCTTTCTTCAGCCAAATGCTCACATAGTCAGTGCTAGAGATTGTGCTGTTAGGTCAATAATAAATCCTTGTGCCTGCAGCACCTGTTCAGTATACATTTGAATTTCCGAAGTGAAGTCTTTTTGTTGGTGAAACAGATGCGCTTTTCTCGTCTGCACAACAGATATGTGCATCGACATGGTTCCCAGGTAAACACTGGCTCATAATCTCATTAGTTAATGAATAATAAGTAATTTTCTCCATCGAGTGAGTACCTATATGTGTGAACAAATTTTATGTCTCGTCTTCATTTTCAATTTAATATATTTTTCACAGTTTACAACCTGTTCACGAATGTAGTTCCACTTCTCTGCCGACTAACTTTTGTAGATATTGTTTGTAGCGGAGAACATCATTTGCTATACCTAATTAATACACAAATGCACGTGTGAAGGTTTCTCTTTGCATGCTAACCCCATGTGTTAGTGAGTATTCTTTCCAATCCTTGCTAATACGATCTGGTACAGCGACCATTCATACTTACCAAGAAGGGTTAGTATATATCACAGTTCTTCAACAATGATGTACATACAGCTGCTTTATTTCCATCATGAGTGGGGACCAGATTATCGGTATGAAAGTATATGTATCACATTCACAAAGAGCTATCTAGTTTATCAATAAATGTATTTAATGAAAGCTCCTACAAAACCAGGTCTTCTATTTTCCATTCACCGACCGATCCTTAATCAAGCTCGTGAAATATAACATGTATTATTCGCCCAAACTTTGAACATTACTTGCATTTTCCATTACTGAAATCAAATGTTACCTTATTGCATCACCTGTTTCCACATTTAAATACTGAGTATTTATGCGTAGTTAGAGGACTCGTTATTTATATAAGCATCACCTAACACAAAAATTTCAAACTATTCCCATATGTTACTTTTTATTATAATTGACCTCTTGTACAGTAAGACATGGACTTCCATTGCATAAAAAACTGGGGTTTGCTCAACAAGAATCCGAGAGATGTTTTTTGGTAATTAGTGAGGGATACAGACAAACAACAGAGGGATCAGGAAGGCGATTGGAGTAGACCTGAGAACAAATTTCGCTGGATGCGTCTTGTATCCAGGTAAATGGGTGGAAGATGGAACTAGGAAGTTCTTTAAGGGCTTCCAAGGGATAAGGTTGTTGTGTTGACAGAAGAGCCAACACCGTGTTACTAGAGAAGGCCGAAATGCACGCGTTTTAGCTCACGCACGCTGGCGTGAGGAGGGAAGAACTATACTGACGTGAGGTCTGGAACATGACAAGGAATTAGAATTCAGAAAGCGGACGTAATTAGTTTGATACTTTAATCCATTAATGATGAACGTCGCTCTTGACGGTACATGATTCACAATATTATCTGTTCCGAATACATTCTTGAAGAATATGGCGCCTTGCTAGGTCGTAGCAAATGGCGTAGCTGAAGGCTATGCTAAACTGTCGTCTCTGCCAATGAGAGCATATGTAGACAGTGAACCATCGCTAGCAAATTCGGCTGTACGACTGGGGCGAGTGCTAGTGAGTCTCTCTAGACTAGACCTGCCGTGTGGTGGCGCTCGGTCTGCAATCACTGATAGTGGCGACACGCGGGTCCGACGTATACTAACGGACCGAGGCCGATTTAAAGGCTACCACCTAGCAAGTGTGGTGTCTGGCGGTGACGCCACAAAGGTAAGACCGAGAAGATGTCCTAACGGAATGACATTTGGTAGAGGAAAACATATCTAGTCAATATTGACACACAGTGATGAAAGTAGTAGTGGATGATAAATGATTGATATTAATGGTGATAACAATGATGTTTAGCTGAAACTAAAAATCCTAAAATGGAAGGAAAACGTTTTACGAAACGGCAACGTCCTGTCATAATTGAATGGGTTACCATTCTTAAAAAATGAGCATGCAGAGAATATAAAGAAAATTCCTATACAACTTTTTAATGCCCTCAGTACCCCCTACATTTCCGGAAATCAATATTTGTAGTTGACAGTTGCCTGTGTTAGAAATTCGTTGTGTTGTGAACAACTAACAACTTTATGTAGGACGTCTTACAATCTAGTTGTTATGCGAGGTTTTCACATTGTAATGCATTGTTGATAATAAGTCTATATTTTCCATTTTATCACCAGGTTTACTTTTATATTTTTCTGGCACTATTTGCTAATAGAATTTCCTTTAAACTTATGAGTGATCCCGAATTAGCATACGTATAGTGCGACTGGTTAGTGCTGACTGATGTTAGTGGTATTCAGCTGCTTGATGTGATAGTGATATTATTTACTTTCGTCTTCTTCCTGACCACCTTAAAATGGAAACCTCATATGGTGATGAAACGTATAAAAACTGTACTCGTATACAGGATAGTTTATCCTCATTCCTAAGTTTATCAACACTCAGTTTGCGTTGTTTGAAGGCTTTCCCGAGTAACAGTTATTTGGCGGCATTGTTGCAGAAATGCACGGTACATCAAGGAAGAGGCCAGCCACCTACATTCAGTATTGATTCGACTAGTAATCAGCACCTTGAGATAGGGCGCTGTTACCTATTTAATAATTTTTGTGCATTATCTGTAACAACATCCGAGGCTACCCCCGATTTAATTGATACTTAGGTATCTTGAGTGCCTGATTATTTTCTAGAAAATGTCTAACACCGGTTTCTCGTCCTCATCTCAGTCGTCCGTGCTACTGCTGTATCTATGGTGACTATACGCCGCCTGTTTGCTAAACATAATTACTTTTTATTCCTATTAAAATCACTATCTGTAAGATAGTGTAATAAGTTTACTCGAGACCAGTGCTATCTTTTGTTCGATAAAATTTTTTATCGTTCTGCATTTCGTTATCATCTTCCATCGGGTAAAAGTTTTACTTCTTACGAATGTCTAATTATTAGTGGTTACACATGTAGAGTTCTTTAAAAAATAATGCTTTCACCATTTAAGTGCTTCAGTCCCTTCTGCATACAATATCACAATTTAGGTTTGTAGTCTTTTCAAGTGAGCCTGCAATGAACAAACACATTTTAGCATTAGTACATCACTAACTACACCGGCAGCTTCGCCTGTGTATCTCACTTACGTTGCACACATCTCCTTTTTTCTCTTCTCAAGTTCATCCTGCCTCTATTCCTGTCCAGCTCGTTCTCGCACCAATATCTTTCTAAATCCTCCTATCACAATTCTCTGTCTGTCTTCTCCTCTCCATTTCTCTCTCCGTCTCATTATTCCACCTCTATTTATCCATCTTCTTCTACCACTCTCTCTGTCCATCTTCTCGTCCTCCTGTCTCCCTGTCCATATCCTCCGACATCCTCTATGTGGCTTTGCTCCTCTTTGCACCTCAGTCAGTACATCTCATCCTCTCCCCTCATCTGTCCATCTCCTCCTACAGCCTCCCTCTGCTCAGCCATGCCTGTCTGCATGAATACTGCCCAGAATGCATTCTGACAGTACACGTGCAACACATCAGTTCCGCAATGCAGGCATGGTGTCCCATGTTACCAACACTTTTCACTCTCACTCCCATCCCTATGGGTGCTAGGCAGTTCCTACCCACATGCTACCTCCTTGCAGACAGTAAGTATAACGAGTACTAATTTTGGTTCAAATCGATCCGGTCGTTTAAGAGGAGATGTCAAACATACATGCACACCTACATTAATCTGTACGTATATAATAGATTGCAAAGCTACAATTTAGCAATGAAAAGTCGTAACAAGTATAGTGTCAATAGACAACATACTGTTGATGTCTTTTGGAAATTATTTACGTTACGTGCCGATGTACATGTCAGTTTAATGGTTTCTTCGTTTGACCATATAGGAATCATGTTATCATGTTAAGGTCACGTATGAAAGATACAGACAAAAAAAAAATATTTCACTCTTTTCATGAAGCCTAGAAAGCGAATTTTTAACTTCTAGCTGCAATAAATACCTCTGACAAAAGTAATTATTTCAGATATAGTGACGTATTGATACATATACTGGGTGGTCAGACACAGTCTGAAAAGCTTGTGAGGCTTCTGCCGGATACGTTGTGTTGAGAAGTGACTGTTAAGAAACGAATTCGATATGTTGCGCCGTTTCCGAGTAAATTAACTTTTAACTTAGCCAAACAGGCCGTTGCGCGTGCATATTCATTTGGGCTGCCAAATACAATTAGTGTCAGTTGTTCTCATAGTATAGATGATAGCGCACGAGGCAGCTCAACCTTTGGGTAGGGCTCAATATTTACTACCGTTACACTTCCAGTTTTTGTATCGCTCTACTGTCGCTTTTAGGAAACCAGAGGAAGAACACGTTTGGCGACACCATCTCTGGTGGGCCAATATAATTTGCGATCACAATGGCCTGACTGGCTACCTTCAGAGCTAATAAACTGGAAGACGTTGCAACGTATCGAATTTGTTTCTAAACAACTATTTCTTAGCGAAAGCCACCATGCAAAATCCTTACAAGCATTTCAAATTGTATCTTCCCAGTATATTTTTAGGTTTGGGACCTTACTCACACAACAATATCTGCTTAAAACGTATGTTGTGAGTAAAAGCTGACATTTATTAACGAAATTGGCATTATTAAAATTGTCTTTGCGGTAGGCTTCAAGTACACCACCAACTCTCCCCCCCACTTGTAGTATATCTTACTGAAAATATGCTGATTTCGGTACGAGTGTGTTCTTGACCCTACATTCCTTCGTTGCCGCCAGAGAGAGAGATACACGACTTATTAATGCGACTTTTTGTGCACCCTTTACTGTGAATTGTGTAAAACCCACGGAAAAGCGGGGTACGTCCATTTCATTAGGAAATTTTGCTTATTGCTTATTCCGATATCCGGCCATCGGTATTACAATGTAATTGAAATGACTTTCAAATGACATAGCTCTGAGATGCAAAGGATTTTACTTTTAATGGTAACGGAAATAACATTGAAAGTTCGTCTCCTCACCGAAAAAATGAGGCAAACGAGGTTTGCTTCCACTGTTTGCATTACACCTGTTAGGACAGTTGGGCTGCGACTGCAAAGGTGGTCAGATGAGTTTCTTACTCTGTGTTGTTTTCTTAGAGCAATAGTGTTTAACGTTAAGTGTGACAGTAGCGTGGTTCTCTTAGGATCTTTCGAGTGTATTAATCATACTTCGTAGGGACCTTAGGGCAATGTCTCATGCAAATGCTCATTCTCTGAGTATTTCAAACAAATCAAACCGAGCGAAGAATTGGTGATCAAGAATTTTAATTCATTAGGTAACTTGAATGATCAATTTTACTATTTAACCAGCTTAATTTCTGTGACATTAATTTCTCGCAGAAGGCGTAAGGATAGCGATTCTAATGCCAGGCACTGCTCTTTCCGATACATTCTAATAATCAAACGAAATGACACCATTAGTGAAATTCCTGTCTGCAGAGGTCTTCATTGTTTGCATGGATTTATCGTTTTGAAGTTTCAACATTCATCAAAAGTCCAACAGTAAGGTAGTATTATATACCTAGACTGAAGATGTAACGAGTAAAGGAGCGAATGAAGTCATCACTTTTTGCACAATATGAGAGTGAAATGGTTGATTCAAAAGTAAGCGCAATTATAATATTTTGTGATTTGTGCCCAGAACAGAGTAATAATTATACAGTGTCAATACCTTCACTATCTGGTTCATACTATTAATAGATTAGATAATCACAAAATAGCATTTCCAATAAGAGAACACTCTTACATAGAATGTGATAAAAACTTTGGTTTGGTAAAATAGAAAGTAATTGCACAGTTACCATTAAACTCATGTAACGCTTTTTAAACCGCAAGAATGAATCCAAGCCTTTGAAAAGTTATTCCAGTTCAACAAGAAATTGTACGAGATTGGAAAATCTTCTTGAATGCATGTTCCTAAAACGACTGCTCACAGAAGCTCTGGTTGTGAAGGAAAGCAAACCGTTAATGTGCATGATTATTAACAACGTACCCTGGACACCAGTGCGTTTGGAGGATACTGGTGGTCCACAGGTAGACATCGAGCCTGTATATTACTCGCAGGGACCTGACAAATTCCTATTATCTCATCGAGCATATTATAATGGCAAGTGTTTGTAGTATGAAACTTCCTGTGAAGTAAACAGGACTGTTTTGCAAATAACTAATTCTAGGGGTATATTTTCAGAGCTCCTGTCAATACCTTATGCAAATTATGCAGAGGTTCAAAAATTTAAAGAGTTATGTGGTCAAGACGGAAGAAACTTCTATTCCAGTCTACTACATGACGAACCCAATTGAAAGACCAACAGAAAGAAACTTTAATGTTAAACAACACAAAAAGTGTTAGACTTACCAAGTTCTTTTTGTGGCAACGATGTTCTTGCAATGCAAGTAATGTGTTTTTTATCATGTAATTTCAATTTTTATTTCTTATACTCTAATTCTCCATATTCAATAAATTTGGCATCGTAATTGTATTGGTTACACTCGATTATAGTGTTTTATATACTTTTTCGAATCCTGAAAGAATAAATTGACTCTTCTGAGAAATGTGCAAAATGTCACTTATCCGTTTTTTTCCCGCTGGCTCTTCATGTGTCTTTATTTGGTCTGAATTTATTATCATGCTCTTAGAATTATGAACTTCCTGTCACATCATATGTTAATAAAGTGACCTTCCCTGGTGGATGTTCCATTTTCCCGGCAGTGTCCGCAGTGTGTCACACTCTTTGGGAAGAGGTTTCCTTCGCATAAAAAAAGAGACAATAGTAAACATGGGCATTTCTTCATCTTCGATACTGTGAAACACAGCTCTTCTCTTGACCAAGTGCTCTTAAAAAGTTGTTAACGGATGCTTTTCAGAGGTCATGTCTACTAGAATTTTCTTTCGAGCCTAGATTTAACGAATCTGTCCTCATTGTTTCTAAAAGTATTTTTCATAACCCCCTGTGTATCAATAGCAGCATCTCTTATGAATTTCTACATTGCCTATATTACAACAGTATTATTGTTGTTGTTGTGGTCTTCAGTCCTGAGACTGGTTTGATGCAGCTCACCATGCTACTCTATCCTGTGCAAGCTTCTTCATCTACCAGTACTTACTGCAACCTACATCCTTCTGAATCTGCTTAGTGTATTCATCTCTTGGTCTCCCTCTACGATTTTTACCCTCCACGCTGCCCTCCAATGCTAAATTTGTGATCCCTTGATGCCTCAAAACATGTCCTACCAACCGATCCCTTCTTCTAGTCAAGTTGTGCCACAAACTTCTCTTCTCCCCAATCCTATTCAATACCTCCTCATTAGTTATGTGATCAACCCACCTTATCTTCAGCATTCTTCTGTAGCACCACATTTCGAAAGCTTCTATTCTCTTTTTGTCCAAACTGGTTATCGTCCATGTTTCACTTCCATACATGGCTACACTCCATACAAATACTTTCAGAAACGACTTCCTGACACTTAAATCTATACTCGATGTTAACAAATTTCTCTTCTTCAGAAACGATTTCCTTCCCATTGCCAGTCTACATTTTATATCCTCTCTACTTCGACCATCATCAGTTATTTTGCTCCCTAAATAGCAAAGCTCCTTTACTACTTTAAGTGTCTCATTTTCTAATCTAATCCCCTCAGCATCAGCCGATTTAATTTGACTACATTCCATTACCCTCGTTTAGCTATTGTTGTTGTTCATCTTATATCCTCCTTTCAAGACACTGTCCATTCCGTTCAACTGCTCTTCCAAGTCCTTTGCTGTCTCTGACAGAATTACAATGTCATCGGCGAACCTCAAAGTTTTTACTTCTTCTCCATGAATTTTAATACCTACTCCGAATTTTTCTTTTGTTTCCTTTACTGCTTGCTCAATATACAGGTTGAATACATCGGGGAGAGGCTACAACCCTGTCTCACTCCTTTCCCAACAACTGCTTCCCTTTCATGCCCCTCGACTCTTATAACTGCCGTCTGGTTTCTGTACAAATTATAAATAGCCTTTCGCTCCCTGTATTTTACCCCTGCCACCTTCAGAATTTGAAAGAGAGTATTCCAGTTAACGTTGTCAAAAGCTTTCTCTAAGTCTACAAATGCTAGAAACGTAGGTTTGCCTTTTCTTAATCTTTCTTCTAAGTATATCTTCTTCTAATTATATCCAGAAGTAAATAAATAACAACTAAATGGCAAAAGCGTTATCTTTGTTTTCAATTACTGCGCTGTCCCCCAAACATGTTGTTCATGCCAGTTTTCGACCATGGTCCTCTTTTTCGTTTGATTTATACCTCACATTATCAGATCGACGTTGATAAACGTAACAGCTGTTTGTGGGCTGGTTATTCATGTCAAAAACGACTTGGTGAGAAGGGTGAAAACGAAGCCTATGGAGGCAGTCATTAGGGAAGCGATCTAGTGGCGTGGTCGTTCTCACTCGTGTAAGCTGGTCGGCCGTCGCATCACTCTCTGCTGGAGTGGATCGGAAGTAATCAGTGAGCGCGGCGACAGTGGGAGAAGCTCGGCTCGCGGGGGGCGGGGAGGGAGGTTGGGGGTTGGCTGCAGCCGGAAATGGCAGCGCGGCTCGGCTGTTTGCCGGGCCACACCCCTGGTCGCATTGACCGCCCGCTGACTGATGGACGAGTGTTTGCTCGCGCCGGCGCCGCCGCCGCTGGTTTACCTTATAATTACGGGCCGAGTGTCGTATATCAGGGCACCGTGTTTGTGGAGGCCCTGCCCCTCTCGGACGCTCCTTCTGGAGGCGCAGTGACGACTGATTTACTGCCCTCCCAACAAGGCAGACCCGCCTCGCGCCTGCGCACTTATGCCAGGGGAAAACTCAGTCCAAGTACATCCACTTTGCGCTCGAGGCAGTGCTGGTATTAAAAGTAAACCGATCGAACATGGCGAATCCTCATCTGCGCGATCAGTCAACTCCGGTTGCCGGCTGTAATGCGCTCATGCCCGAAAGCAATTGAAATGTAACTCATGTTTGGAGGGAAATTTCGCTAATTCGGTTTATGCAAGACAAAGATTGTTTATTGGTCAAATGTTTAAGCGGAGCGATGGAAAGCTAGAAATGAAGCAAAAAATTTTTGTCCGAAATTTTATAGCCAAACGAAGAGTAGAAAATACACAACTGCGGTATCAAACTGACCAGCATGAAGTCAAGTACATGTTCGAAAAAAGAAAATCAGCGAAACAAAAAAAAATATCAAATGGCTCTGAGCACTATGGGACTTAACTTCTGATGTCATAAGTCCCCCTAGAACTTAGAACTACTTAAACCTAACTAACCTAAGGACATCACACACAGCCGTGCCTGTGGCTCGATTACAGGTGTAGCGCCTAGAGCCGCCCGGCCCGCCGGCCGGCAGCGTAAGTAAGAAAAAAGTTATTGACTTCAGAGAAAACTAAAATTTTTCACTGACACCTGCTGTTAGTTCTACGAACAAAGTGTCAATAAATATCAAGTCACAATATAAAGTAAAATATCTGTGCTGTCTCTTCATTTGTATACCCTAAACAATAAAATAATACCGATCGATATTTGAATATATTACATTTAGTGCTTTCTGAAGAAAGCTAAAAACTAAAAGTCTAAAAGTAAGAAATAACATATATATGACAAACTGTAGGCACGTCAGTCAATAACGATCGGTATGATGTACATCAAATGAGGTGCCGACTAAGAATTTAAAGTTCCATGTCGAACTTAGTCTTAGAATCATAATAAGTACTTGTGGATATATTTGGTGGAATTTCACTCACTGGTCTCATTATGTCACGTACTATGAGCATTTCATCTATTGGACATATTTTGAAGCACCACTCAATGGCGCGTCGAATGTCTCTCTATTCTGTTTTATTACTTACTTTTAGAAACAATTCCCGAAAACACTGGAGTTCCCCTAAATTTTTTTATTTTTGTTTTCTCTTATTTTATCGATTACTAATGGACAACCTGTGACAGTAACACGAATGGTTTTGTTTGTTACAAATCAACACTTGCTGAAGTACCAGTCATTACCCTATGCGTAAAAAATAGATTTTCTGCGTCAAAATACTACTGTGGGGGCTAATACATGATATAAAGTGGGATCATGAGTCATATTCATATTATGGAATATGTGAAAGAAACAACAGTTTAGGAATGCATCGTGTTCTACTTAGGACGAACAGGCCGTAACATTAAAATCAGGTGTACATAGCACATTTGAGCCAACGCACACATCAACTTTAACATTACACACACATTATTTGGGTCACTCATATGAACGTGTATTACCAAACGTCAAAGTACTCTTGCTATTACATAACGATCATGAATTGGGCCCGTTGGAAGAACTGGAGGTATAGTCAAGTCATATACGAAAAGTATCGTACCCCTCCACCCTCCTCCCCTTAATTTCTCAAGGTTGATGGACCTTCCATGACGGGGTTGTCTGCTCAGATATACAGATAGCCGTAAGACAGGTGCAACCACAATAGAAGTTTGCAGACAAACATGCTGTTTCTGAAGATCGGCAAAACACTTTTCTGTAGTTTCAGGGGCATGAGTCTTGGTGGGTGACTGATCTGGCCACGTAGCAACAGGTAACATGGCCTCGCCATGCTTGCACTGCGAATGGGTGAAAGCACGGGAAAAAAAAACTACGGCCGTAATATTTCCCCATGGCATGTATCTCTACAGTATGGTTAAATGATGATGAAATCCTCTTGTCTAAAATATTCCGGAGGGAAAATAGTCCCCCAATTGAATCTCCGAGCGGGGACTGCTCAGGAGAATCTCATCAGGAGAAACAAAACTGGACTTCTACGAGTTGGAGCGTACACAATTATAAATTAACAAATCATGAAGGGGTATTGCAGGAACAGGCGTGCAAGTAATAATGTATAACAAATAGGAATGCGAGTAAGCTAGTATGAACAGCATAGTGAACGCATTGTAGTTGCTAAAATAAGCATGAAGTTAATACCCACCACAGTGGTAAAAGTTTATATAACAACCAGCTCTGCAGATGTTGAAGAGATTAAAGAAATATATCATGAGATAAAGGAAATTATTCAGATTGTTAAGGGAGATGGAAATTTAATTGTGGTGGGGGACTGGAAGGTAGGAAAAGAAAGAGAAAGAAAAACAGTAGGTGAATGTGGACTGGGGAGAAGTAATCAAAGAGGAACCAGCCTGGTAAAATTTTGTATGTAGTGTAACTTAACCACCGCTAAAATTTGATGTAAGAATCATGGAGGAAGGTTGTATAAGTAGAACAGACTTGGAGAAATCGGAAGGTTTCAGACTGATTATACGCGATGAGAAGTGATTTCAGATGCAAATTTTAAATTGTAAAACATTTCCAGAGGCACGTGTGGTCCCTGGCCACAATTCATTGATTATGAATTGCAGATTAAAACTGAAGAAATTGGAAAAATGTAGGTAATTAATGAGATAGAACCTGGAGAAGTTGAATGAACTAGTGGTCGTGGAGAGTTTCAGAGATAGATTAGGCCCCGATTTACTGCAAAACCGAAAGGAATATACTAGAAGGCGAATGAGTAACTTTGAATTAGTGAAGACAGTAGAGCATGCAATAGTAAAAACAAGGAGTAGTAGAACACACTGGACATCACAGAAGATATTGAATTTATTAGGTCAGAAAAATGTATGATGGCTCTCGTGTAGCCAAGGTAATTTTATGATTTTTTGTTCTGTAAACGATATTATATGCATATGTCTACGTAACTTTCATATTGATAAATAGTGGTTTCCATGAATGAAAGTCTAACGGCATCACTTGAAACGCAATCAGTACAGAATAGTAATCAAATTTGGTCACGATTATGCAAACCATATTACCGTGAGTTATGCGATACAGTACAGTTTTCATGAAGTGTTTCCAGTTGTTCCATATTATTGGTTTTCGTAATTATAATTAATAACATTCGATTCCAAATTAACTTCTTTAGTGTTCATGTTACACGTGTTTTGTATCTATAAGGCTCAAATGGCTCTGATCACTATGCGACTTAACTTCTGAGGTCATCAGTCGCCTAGAACTTAGAACTAATTAAACCTAACTAACCTAAGGACATCACACACATCCATGCCCGAGGCAGGATTCGAACCTGCGACTGTAGCGGTCGCTCGGCTCCAGACTGTAGCGCCAAGAACCGCACGGCCACTCCGGCCGGCCTGTATCTATAAGCTCACGGAGTGCATTTTGCTCACGTTATGCGTTATCGTTCTTGCCCAGTATTTACGTGATTTCATAGTAATTTAGGAAATTTAGCTCTTTGCTCGTTTTAGATGTAGTGGCCGTTGTTATTGTGGAATATGATTTCATTCAAACAGTTTTTGGTATACGAAATTATGGACAACTAAAATGCATCTTTAAATTATTACCATTTTCTTTTTTTTACATTTCGATTGTTGTTGCACACAGTACATACCCGTGTGGTAACGATCAGGGTGTAACTGTCTAAATTCTTTTGGTAAGCGTTGAGCGGATTCCATGCCTTTTTTCCATTAATTACGGATTATTAGATACACGTATCACAAAAACCTTTTTCTTCGCTGGAGAGTATAGGTAAGTTATAGTATTACGTTATGAAAGTGTCTATTCATCTGCCTTCACAAGTTTGATGAACCTTGGTACACTGATACGTGCGAATTTGTTTACTTTGCGGGGTACTTGATATCTGACAGATAAGAAGTTGTGATAGTATTGACCAGGGCGACGTGATATTACTGAAGACCGATCATGTGATGAAATCGAAACAGTTATATTCTCCCCCCCTCCTCCCCCCCCCCCCCAAGAAAATCGCACAGCATAACGGAGCCTTGAACGTGTATTGTCAAAGAAGCAACAACTAATTCTGAACCTTTTCCAGTTTGTGGAGTTTGTTAATCGTATGGCAACAGATTCGCCATAAGCTTGCTGTCTGCTTGCATAACTAATTTGCATAACTAATTATGTGACCTTTGTTAATAAAGATTCAGATTTTATCGTTAACTTGGAGAGTGATCAAAACTGGATTGAACTGCATTAATCACGTTAGTGGTTTGACACATTTGTCGAATTACTTGACCCAGGAATTATTCCACTGCAATAAAATAATACGCGAAGTTACAAAACGTCTGCGATAAAATCTGTTATATGAGGCGCAATATGAGAGAAAATACACATTAGTCTCTATTATCATGCCACATATAATACATTTTACCTAATTTCATGTATTATTTTAGTTACTGGTACAAGGAATTCATTCATTATTTTACTTCTATTTTACTACTACTACATTACTTTGCTCATGAATCATTATACTTGTTGATGCAACACGTGTTATGACGTCCAACCAACCTGCATATATGAATCTCATACGGTTATATAGTTTTTATCTACGGTGTTATGGTCACAATTTGATGTGCATTTCATTGTCTTTTAACTTTTATATCTGTCATTGTAATATCTCCATGCACATTGTATTGTCATTTGTCTTTTATCTATCAATGGTCTACATTTCTTGTTTGTTAAAGGTCTTTACGTCGTTTTGCAGAGGAAGCATCTTAGTATATTTACTCGTCGATGTGAAGTGTCTTTTGTTAAAGCTTACGCCTTGTGTCGGTGTAGTTTACTTCTTTGACAGTTTAATACGCTGCAGCCATTTTGACACTTGATTTAACTGAACTGAGAATTGTACTACCGTGAACAGGCTTCATGAAATGAGAATTGTATTTTTATATGCGGTCCAAGTGCTTTGTTTGCTGAGCCTAAAACTAGATCTATACGTAAGTAATGAAAAAATGCCTACAGTGTTTGTCACAATCATGCGCTATACTGGTGTGTTTTACTTATATTTAGTAATTTGTGTGCAGTGTCCCACAGTTATGCCTGACAATGGTTTTCCGGGAAGCGTAAAATTTGATAAAGAACTGTACAAACAAGAATTCCGTAATTGTAGTTTCTGTCACGTTTGTCTAATATTGTGTTCCTGGCTGTGGTTATATAAACAGTGATTATTTTCAAATCAAATTCAGATTGAAGAAGTGTTATTAAATAGGACGTAGTTAATTCTCTGGTAGATAGTTTCAAGCTACTCACTGCACCACCGATTAATGAATTTACAAGGGTATTTTGTGTTTCATTTTCAGTTGCTTCTATTTTTAAGAATCAACACATTCTGCCCTCTTTACCAACACAGCATATTATTGTCCAAAACTACAGTATACCGAAGGTAGCTGCGTGGAATAGTACGTAAATCTCCTCTATTTATGCAACAATTAACACTGTTTTTCATGCTTCAGAGCCTGTCAATTATTGTCATAATATAAATACAATATCATTTATTTTACTGAACTGGCACCGCCTCTGCATTAAGATTAAAGGAACTTACAGTTTTGACATAGTAATTCCCTTTCTTACCATAATAAATACTTAAATCACATTGATTAAAGGCTAAGGTAGCATTTCTGATACAGCCTTCACTGAAAGCTGATGAAAATATATAGCGTTTACGATCAATATTGTCAAGTCAGAAGGACAATTTACCTGTTGCTTAACCAATGCAGAGTGTCAGGCCAGGAGGTAAAAGCATAGGATTTAAACAGAGGCTGGATAAGCAATGGAGAAGATGAAACATCTGTTCGAGATAAACCGAGTGCCAGCGGAGACACTTTATTCTCCCTTTCTTATATTGCCCAATTTCACGGTGGACTGAACGTTCTCTATTACAATTCGCGGGTCGCCTCCTGCGACAGTAGCTACTGTGTTGCTGATCGTATTATAAGCGTAAATAGCAGACACTTTTAGACATGAGCTTATCCTAGTCAATGCTGCCTGTGTAATGAATTTGCTGTTATTTATACATTAAATTTCCGAAAGGAAACAAAATCTTACGTATATTGTTCTGATAACAGTAATGATTTAGCTCTGGATGTATGTTACCTGATTCCATGTTGTTATTGCAATAGCAGACACTATTATAATGATTATGGATCGTCAGTTGTGCGGAAATTACAAGTAGTAATTCTTTCTCCGAGGCATTGCAAAATTCTGATAGTAGTGCTGAATTTATTAATTTCGTAAAAGCTTATATTCCATATCGTACGTGGCCGTTGCTTAGTGTAGGAAATATCTGTGGGCCATTAATATTACCGCAGAATACTTCACATCATAGACGTATCCAAGTGCAGATATACGAAGACTGTGTTGTTCAGAACTGCCGTTGGAAAAAAGTCACCTGTGTGTTATTGACTCTTCATAATACACTGGCCAAGACTTTTATGGTATTACGTGTAATTGTGTAGTGAAATTAGTTTAGTTGAATCAGGAAGCGGTTTTTCTATGGACACGATACAATCCAGCAAAGGTTCAAGCGGCCATTGGGTTTTTTTAATACCCTGTATGTTAAAAGAGCACTTCTTTGTCACAGGGTCTTGACCGAACTTCCCTGTCCCTCGCATAGATGCCTCACACAAATGCAACGATCGTGGTTTCCAACACCATTCACATGCCAATCGGTTGACTCACAATGACTGAGTTACCGAAATGAAGGAATTAGTTCCAAAAGACAACAAAGCAGAAGGAGAAGGGGGAAATGTGGATCTTTTGTGGAAAATTACAGTCTTCCTTCTCATTCAGCTTTAAATAAGGAGTGTGCTTACATTATTGACAATACTTATTCCACAAGTGGAGATTGCAATTTACTCATATGCACACGTTTATCTTTAGCTATATGGTCCTGAATATAAATATAAAACTTCCCAATATTCTATTCAAAATGAAGATACTTTTATATATATATATAAAAGCCGACCTGAGTGGCCGTGCGGTTCTAGGCGCTACAGTCTGGAACCGCGTGACCGCTATGGTCACAGGTTCATCCTGCCTCTGGCGTGGATGTGTGTGATCTCTTTAGGTTAGTTAGGTGTAAGTAGTTCTAAGTTCTAGGGGACTGATGACCACAGACGTTAAGTCCCATAGTGCTCAGAGCCATTTGAACCATCTTTGATATATAAAAAAAACTGGCAGCAAAACTTCTGAAGAACGGCTAGTGCTCTATCTAATCTTAAGGAATCTATTAAAACATTTTTTCTGAATGATATAGGAAACAATTTTTCGCTCAAAATGACAATTCAACGCCTGAATACTGCATGCCTAGCCGCGACAACGTCAACCCCAAGACCCTGTAAATAAGTTAGAAATTATAAGAAATTCATTTCCAATTAACTGCCAGAAAACAGTTAAATTAGTTAAATTGTTGGTTCCTTTTAAAATTTAATACAGTAGGTTTTAATTTAATGTTTCTAATATTGAATTAGTCCAGTGAGCAAGAAATTAAGTTTTGAATTGCTATTGCAAACAAATTTTGTGACCCTTTTATATAATATAACTGTTATAATTAGGAATATGTAGTGAGTTTTATCCCAGGTAATAATCACATGAGTAAAATGACAGAATCTAACTGCAAAGTAAAAATAACGTAAATGTTTTACTATTATTTATCCAACAACTGTCTTTTACGTGCTAAATGGTTTAAACGATGTTCCTTACAACCTGTCGACATTTGAATCTTTATTCACTTATTTATTTTTTATTTAAAATGACAAGATTAGTGCTTTAAAGCTCTTTAGCATATCTAAGAAATTATTACGAGAGCAACTATAATGGCTGTTGTTGTTGTTGTTGTTGTTGTCTTCAGTCCTGAGACTCGTTTGTTGCAGCTCTCCATGCTACTCTATCCTGTGCAAGCTTCTTCATCTCCCAGTACTTACTGCAACCTACATCCTTCTGAATCTGCTTAGTGTATTCATCTCTTGGTCTCCCTCTACAATTTTTACCCTCCAAGCTGCCCTCAAATGCTAAATTTGTGATCCCTTGATGCCTCAGAACATGTCCTACCAACCGGTCCCTTCTTCTTGTCAAGTTGTGCCACAAACTCCTCTTCTCAACAATTCTATTCAATACCTCCTCATTAGTTATGTGATCTACCCATCTAATCTTCAGCATTCTTGTGTAGCACCACCTTTCGAAAGCTTCTATTCTCTTCTTGTCTAAACTATTTATCGTCCATGTTTCACTTCCATACATGGCTACAGTCCATACAAATACTTTCAGAAACGACTTCCTGACACTTAAATCTATACTCGATGTTAACAAATTTCTCTTCTTCAGAAACGCTTTCCTTCTCATTGCCAGTCTACATTTTATATCCTCTCTACTTCGACCATCATCAGTTATTTTGCTCCCCAAATAACAAAACTCCTTTACTACTTTAAGTGTCTCATTTCCTAATCTAATTCCCTCAGCATCACCCGAGTTAATTCGACTACATTCCATTATCCTCGTGTTGCTTTTGTTGATGTTCATCTTACATCCTCCTTTCAAGACACTGTCCATTCCGTTCAACTGCTCTTCCAAGTCCTTTGCTTTCTCTGACAGAATTACAATGTCATCGGCGAACCTCAGCGTTTTTATTTCTTCTCCATGGACTTTAATACCTACTCCGAATTTTTCTTTTGATTCCTTTAATGCGTGCTCAATATACAGATTGAATAACATCGGGGACAGGCTACAACCCTGTCTCACTCCCTTCCCAACCAGTGCTTCCCTTTCATGCCCCTCGACTCTTATGACTGCCGTCTGGTTTCTGTACAAATTATAAATAGCCTTTCGCTCCCTGTATTTCACCTCTGCCACCTTTAGAATTTGAAAGAGAGTATTCCAGTCAACATTGTCAAAAGCATTCTGTAAGTCTACAAATGCTAGAAATGTAGGTTTGCCTTTCCTTAATCTATTTTCTATGATAAGTCGTAGGGTCAGTATTGCCTCACGTGTTCCAACATTTCTGCCGAATCCAAACTGATCTTCACCGAGGTCGGCTTCTACCAGTTTTTCCATTGGTCTGTAAAGAATTCGCGTTAGTATTTTGCAGCTGTGACTTATTAAACTGATAGTTCTGTAATTTTCACATGTGTCAACACATGCTTTCTTTGGGATTGCAATTATTATATTCTTCTTGAAGTCTGAGGGTATTTCGCTGGCTCATACATCTTGCTCACCAGATGGTACAGTTTTGTCAGGACTGGCTCTCCCAAGGCCGTCAGTAGTTCCAATGGAACTGTAATTAGCAATACAAATAACAAAATTGAATAATACTAATAATAATAATAATAAATGTATTAAATGAAAAGCACCAGTTTTCTTTTGTTCTACAGTATTAATTTTTGTTGTGTTTACCGATTAACATAATAAAAATTAATACTGTACAACAAAAGCAAACTGGTGCTTTTCATTTATTGTTGTTCTACCAAGAATCGACGGAAGATTCTGTTAAAATAATAAATGCCATTAACAATAATAATAAAGGGCATTAAGAATATAAATAATATACGTAAGTTTAACACATTTGATGACTTATTTAGTATCTTCAGAAGCGTAAAGTATGATGGGACATGAGAATGTCGAACTGACAACATTTGTTAAGAAGGAATAGACATTCAGTGGAGAATTATTTAGGCAAGGGCGAGGGAATGGCGGTGGGAGGTAACGGGATTGGAAGGAACAGCTACTGTGAGGGAAGGTAGACCTTAGATGCCTTTTGGAGTTCGAAACTAATTTAATTTCTGTGATTTTTCAGGAAGATTGCTTCAAAGGTGAGTCCATGATACGGGAAATGGTTTTTAATTATCTGTGTTATTTATTGGTATAAAAAGGATTATACTTTCTTGAGAACGAATGTTTCTGCTGTGCTGTTCAAATAGCGTATGAGCTGAAGGCATGTAAGAGGGAGTCCAATGTTTGAGAGGAAGATAGAATAAACACAGTATATGACATTCTCTACGGCCGGCCGAAGTGGCCGTGCGGTTAAAGGCGCTGCAGTCTGGAACCGCAAGACCGCTACGGTCGCAGGTTCGAATCCTGCCTCGGGCATGGATGTTTGTGATGTCCTTAGGTTAGTTAGGTTTAACTAGTTCTAAGTTCTAGGGGACTAATGACCTCAGCAGTTGAGTCCCATAGTGCTCTCTACGCTTGTCAGCACGTTTTTATGACGATTTTTCGTAGGTAAGAGTGATATGACCGAAATAGTGAACTTCACAAATATATCGTACACAATTAATCATGGAAAATTCCATCCAGTGCGAGGTCTGATACGAAAATTCTTCAATAGTAGGATTACCAAAATCACGTATGAGGAGTACATTTTTTTTTAAAAGCTGTGGAGGGAATATTTGTATATCTGTAGTGAATGAAGTGGCACTGACACGTTCTTACGTACTACAGTTGTGTGTTCAGTGCAGTCTGTGATGTGGCACTAACCAGCATTTTATGTAAAAGTATTAAATCTTTAGTGGAAGTGACTGAAAGTAGCATTGAGGCTGCCACGGAGTACTGTGGTAGCAACGCTGGCTGTCGGCCACACTATGTCGACATGAGGGGCACAGTGTCAGGTGCGCAAGTGATCTGCGAAGCGAGGGCAGCTGAGCACAGTGCTAAAATTTCCCGCGCAGCAAGGAACGGTGTAGTAATCGGGTCATTGCCACCACACTCAAGCGAGTCCCTATGTTATGGGCGACGTGCCTAGACACCAGGTTCTAGAGAGAGAAATGAGCAGTATAAATTGGAGTACAAACGAGGCTGAATTTGAGGACAGGACATGATTCGATTCAAGGAATTGGTCAGCCGCTCCACGACACCGGAGCACCGCCGGACCGCGAGACAATAGGGCAGTGCCAGCTGAAGCCTGCGGTTCGAAACTAGGCTGCTTCTGCCGCCACAGTTGGCCCTTCACTGGTCTTGTTGCTACAACCCCACCGGCCTGCTGTCCAGGACTGCTGCTGTGTACTCTGAGGCCCGGGGAGGGACTTGCGTTACAACGCCAGCTGCTGTCCACTGCCTGCCCAATAGGTAGGGGTCAAGACCCGAACACAACCGCCTCCGTCACCACGGAGCAAAGAGCAGTGGGGCCATCGGCTGGCGGGTCACTCCACTGGGAAGCGCTGCTGTCACAACTGGCCGTGGCTTTGACTTAGCTGCCATGCTGGAGTCCTCAAGTAGCATCACCGAGCACCGTCCTAGCAGCCGACGCTACCTAAACTGTCCAGAGCACACAAGGAGAGGCGTGGCTGCCACTATAGAATTCAAAATATTGTCACCACACACGCACCCCTGCCTACAGAGGTCCGACTCCAGAGTGAGACATAGAGTGAAGATTCAGAACTAACGCAAGTACTTTGTAGAAGCTTAATTACCTACAATTTTATATTTTCATTAAGGTATTATTAAACACAATATGTAAAAGATGTTCATTAATGACCAACGTGTCAATCACCGATTATCACCTTATATGAAAGCAGGTTAAGTCAGGATGTGCTGAATACACACCTAGTCAGTATCGTGTCTACAGCTGCACGATACTTGCATCCATCCCGACGGATACAGAGGGGCATTATGTCCAACACGTCTCAAGCACACTGCAAACCCACCAGCAAATTTTTGTTTCATTAAGTGAATCTGCTTTGTCATGGCCCCTTGAATATGACATTGAATAACTTGAAGTAGCTCATACTAGACTTAATTTTTTTTGGAAAAATACTAAACAACAGTAATTTTTGTGTACACTGGCAGAAACAAAGATAGCTTTAGACGAAACTTTTCGACGCAGATAAAATTGTCAGCCGACTTAAACTATACTATTCGTCCACCCACGATAACTTAACAATTTGCTCGCAAACAACGCAAATCAGTGCAGTTTAAGGAGGCACCACCTGAAGATTATGGATGAAACTTCTAACCGCGTTGTAGTTAACTAATAGAAACTGCCCTCGGGTAGAAATTCTGCATTTTTGTAGCTATTCTAAGCGTGCAGCGTAGCCTCATAAACCAGTCCTACAATATATACAGGGTGGTCCATTGATAGTGACCGGGCCAAATATCTCACGAAGTAAGCATCAAACGAAAAAACTACAAAGAACGAAACTCGTCTGGCTTGAAGGGGGAAACCAGATGGCGTTATGGTTGACCCGCCTGAGGTCAAACGGATATCAACTGCGGTTTTTTTTAATAGGATGCCCCGTTTTTATTACATATTCGTGTAGTACGTAAAGAAATATGAATGGTTTAGTTGGGCCACTTTTTTCGCATTGTAATACATGGCGCTGTAATAGTCAGAAACTTATAAGTACGTGGTATCGCGTAACATTCCGCCAGTGCGGATGGTATTTGCTTTGTGATACATTACTCGTGTTAAAATGGACCGTTTACCAATTGAGGAAAAGGTCGATATTGTGCTGATATATGGCTACAGTGATCAAAATGCCCAACGGGCGTGTGATAGGTATGCTGCTCGGTATCCTGGACGACATCATCCAAGTGTCCGGACCGTTCGCCGGATAGTTCGGTTATTTAAGGAGATAGGAAGTGTTCAGCCACATGTGAAACGGCAACCACGACCTGCAACAAATGATGATGCCCAAGTAGGTGTTTTAGCTGGTGTTGCGGCTAATCTGCACATCGGTAGCAGACAAATTGCGCGAGAATCTGGAATCTCAAAAACTTCGGTGCTGAGAATGCTACATAAACATCGATTGCACCTGTACCATATTTCTATGCACCAGGAATTGCATGGCTATGACTTTGAACGTCGTGTACAGTTCTGACACTGGGCACCAGAGAAATTACGGGAAGATGACAGATCTTTTGCACGCGTTCTATTTAGCGACGAAGAGTCATTCACCAACAGCGGTAACGTAAACCGGCACAATATGCTCTGTTGGGCAAAATCCACGATGGCTGCGACAAGTGGAACATCAGCGATCTTGGCGGGTTAATGTATGGTGCTGCATTATAGGACGAAGGATAATTGGCCCTCATTTTATCGATGGCAATCTAAATGGTGCAATGTATGTTGATTTCCTACGTAATGTTCTACCGATGTTACTACAAGATGTTTCACTGCATCACAGAATGGCGATGTACTTCCAACATGATGGATGATCGGCACATAGCTCGCGTGCGGTTGAAGCGGTATTGAATAGCATATTCCGTCGAAGCACCACACCATGGCCCGCAAGTTCACCGGATCTGACGTCCCCGGATTTCTTTCTGTGGGGAAAGTTGAAGGATATTTACTATCGTGATCCACCGACAACGCCTGACAACATGCGTCAGCTCATTGTCAATGCATGTGCGAACATTACGGAAGGGTAACTACTCGCTGTTGAGAGGAATGTCGTTACTCGTACTGCCAATTGCATTTAAGTTGACAGACATAATTTTGAGCATTTATTGCATTAACGTAGTATTTACAGGTAATCACGCTGTAACAGCATGTGTTCTCAGAAATGATAAGTTCACAAAGGTACATGTATCACATTGCAATAACCGAAACAAAATGTTCAAACGTACCTACATTCTGTATTTTAATTTAAAAAACCTACCTGCTACCAACTGTTCGTCTAAAATTGTGAGCCATATGTTTGTGATTACTACAGCGCCATCTGTCACAAAGCGTAAAAAGTGATCCAACTAAAACATTCGTATATTTTAACGTACTACACGAATATGTAATAAAAAGTGGGGGTTCCTCTTTAAACAAACGCAGTTGATTTCCGTTTGACCTATGGCAGCGCCATCTAGCGGGCCATGCATAGCGCCATCTGGTTTCCCCCTTCAAGCTAGACAAGCTTCGTACTTTGTAGTTTTTTTCGTTTGACGCTTATTTCCTGATATATTTGGCCCGGTCACGATCAATGGACCACCCTGTATACAATCACGAAAAAAAGGTTTTGCATCACCCTGGTTCCCAGAACTCCTGGAGATATACTTTGACTGGGATATTGTATCACAGACACAGTCCCTTTGACTGTTCAGAGATGTCACTAAATCTGCCCAAAGATGTAAACAACCATGCATGAGCAGCGCCTATTTGACGGAGGGGTTCCGACAGAGGATCAGTTCCAGGCATTATACCAGGAAGGAGGTACACGGACGGTTCTTGTTGTCTGGAGTTCAGCCATGCCTAGACGATCAATAATGGGTTCCATCGCGTCCACATTGTTACTTTATGCCAGGAACGGCTCTCAACAAGGGAAGTGTCCAGGCGTCTCGAAGTGAACCACAGCGATGTTTTTCGGACATGGAGGAGATACAGAGAGAGACAGAAACTGTCGATGATATGCTTCGCTCAGGCCGCTCAAGGGCTACTACTCCAGTGGATGACCGCTACCTACGGATTATGGCTCAGAGAAATCCTGACAGCAATGCCACCATGTTGAATAATGCTTTTCGTGCAGCTACTGGACGTCGTGTTAGGGCTCAAACTGTGCGCAATAGGCTGCAGAATGTGCAACTTTAGTCTCGACGTCAATGGCGAGGTCCATCTTTGCACCCACGACACCATGCAGCGCAGCAGGGATGGGCCAAAAACGTGCCGACTGGACCGCTGGGGATTGGCCACACGTTTTCTTCACCGATGAGTGTCGCATATGCCTTCAACCAGACAATCGTCAGAGACGTGTTTGGAGGCAACCCGGTCAGGCTGAACGCCTTAGACACACTGTCCAGGGAGTGTAGCAAGGTGGAGGTACCCTGCTGTTTTGAGGTGTCATTACGTGGGGTCTACGTACGCCGCTTATGGTCATGCAAGGCGCCGTAACGGCTGTACGAGACGTGAATGCCATCCTCCGATCGATAGTGCAACCATATCGGCAACATATTGGCGAGGCATTCGTCTTCATGGACGACAATTCGCGCCCCCAGCGTGCACATCTTGTGAATGACTTTCTTTACGATAACGAAATCGCTCGACTAGAGTGACCAGCATGTTCCCCAGACATGAATGCTATCGAACATACCTGGGATGGATTGAAAAGGGCTGTTTATGGATGACGTGACCCACCAACTACTCTGAGGTATCTTCGCCGAATCGCTGTTGGGGAGTGGGCAATCTGCACCAACAGTGACTTGATGAACTTGTGGATAGTATGCCACGATGAATACAGGCATGCATCAAGAAAAGAGGACGTGCTACTGGGCTTTAGAATTACCGGTGTTTACAGCAATCTGGACCAGCACCTCTGAAGGTCTCGCTGTATGGTGGTACAACATGCAATGTGTGGTTTTCATGAGCAATAAAAAGGGTGGAAGTTATGTTTATGATGATCTCTATTCTAATTTTCTATAAGGGTTCCGGAATTCTCCGAACCTAGGTGATACAAAACTCTTTTTGACTTAATTCAATAACCTTATTATCTGAAATGTGCTTCGTTCCTTAAGCTGTAACTATAATCCTTTCTTTCTCAAGTAATTATTAATTTTTGTGTCTTCCAGAACTGTGAAATGTATAATATTTTTATATCTATAGGCTTTGTAATTTTAATTTAGCTGGACTAATTTTATCTGGAATTAAAGCATCTGTCATTCTTCAACCATTCATTTGGTTCATAGCCTTCAAAGAAGTAACTAACGTGTATAATACTGTAAGGTCTGTAATCTCATAATATTCATTTTACTATCTTAACTAAGATATATTACTTTACTTGGAATTACAGCACCGATTTTCCTCTAGAATATACCTGTTTTATAGATACTATAGAACTGTGAATTAGTCACGTAACGTTTTAAGTTCTGGATGCCAATAGTTTCATGTTTATTAATATTATAATCTTAATCGGGTGGGTTAGTCGTAACTGGGTTAGCCTACTGCTGATCTTCCATATTATAGATCTGACAGAGCTGTGTAGTATTTGCATTAATTTTAGCGGTACTTATCCTTTCTGGAACAGCTCCTAAGGCTCACCCCTCCCCTCTTCCTCCAGTTCGGTAACTAGTTTCAGATACTTGTCTTTTCATTGCCAGTGATCTGATAGCTTACCTTCCCTACAAACAAAAAATTAAAATCGTGCACTTTATGCGCTGGAAAGATTTATGTACTGTTTGTCTCACATCGCTGTAGCGCTATATAAGAGATACAAGCAGTATGGCTACTTTATGTATGTAAAATGTACTAGAATTCTTACATAGTGTGTTACATATCGATGTTTATGTTGGTTTAAATTATTCTGTTCCTCCTGCTAATAATTTGCTAATGTAAATTATAGATTTTAGTTTAATTTGCCCCATGAGGACGTCTGGTATATTTTTTGAGGCTTTAAAATGGAAATTCACTTTACATTTGTGTGTGTAACATGACACACGATGTGTGAGCTGTGAACCAACTAATATCATAAAACTCACAAGTATGAGCGCTAAATGTGGCTGTTTTCCTCAAACCGATAGTTACTACTTCTATTTCGCATTACGTTTTAGATGCCCCACACAGGCAATACTAGATAGGTCCCTTCTCCTGTACATAAGAAGGGTAGGTTCCAACATCTGTATTGTGATATATTGTTGAAATAACTGTACTCCCATGTTGTAATCCAACTATGGTTATCCAGTTATATTATAACAGTTATTTATTTATTTTTTATTTTATGTCCTTCATTGGACCAATCTTGTCAGTCATAGAAGGGTTGATACATGTTGTTATCAAACAATATATCTCAATAATATTCCAATAAAACAATTCAGTAGTGAAGTGATTATACACGGATTATTATAATTTATTGTTACATGAAGGGTGTTTTGCTCTTCTGTCTGTCCAATACTTCTTCATTCTTTCTGATATTTTCTTTCTTTCTGGATTTGAAATGGCTGATCCTGTAGCTCTTTTGTTGATCTTCATTTGTAGTCTGATTTGTGTATCTTATAGCATTCAGGTTTTTTCTGTTTTGTTTTTTAGGTCATATGCTGTAATTTGCAGTTCTCTTGTATTCTCCTTAACTTTTATGATCCATTTAATGTTCCTCTTACTACTCCACAATTTTTCTAGTATTCCCTTACTAATTCTGTTTTCGGTGTTCTCACCAGATGTCTAAAGAATGAGATACCTGATCATGTTCCTTACTGGTCCCATTTCTGGGATACTGTTACATTTGAAGGTATTCTCAAACACCCATTAACTTGACATTCTTTATTCGTCCATGTCGTAATTATTGTTCTTTCTGTCTTCAGTATTTTGCCACTTTCTGCTGTATTAGCTGTTTTGAATATCGATTCAGCTGCATAAGTTATTTCTGATTCTGTAATCGTATTATGATGTTTTAATGTTGCATCTGTAGATAGACTTCTTTTGCTGTATGTCAATTTAGTAATGTAATTACCTTTGTTGAGTATTTTGTTCTATATTGCCATTCTAGATTCGCATTTAGATTGTAATTACGATTTCACCTAAGTATTTAAATTTATCAACAAGTTCGATTTTTTGTTCTCCTACAGTAACTTTCTTTGGAAGCAGTGGGCCCATTAGCATAATCTCTGTTATTTCAAACGATATTATGAGGTCAGTTTTTTTTTTTTTTGCTATTTCTTGTAGTGACTTTATTTGCCTCGCTGGCTAGGAGAGCAAAATCATCGGCAAATTCCAAGCAGTGCAGTCTTATATCATTTTTAGCGCATCCAGTTCATATGTTTCTTGGGTTAACCCTGTAGCATTCTCTCATTATGTATTCCAGTGCACAGTGTCGTTGACAATCACCTTGTCGTACATCCGTTTTTACAAAAAATGGTTTTTAAATTTCTTCTTTAAACTTCACTTTCGATTTAATGTTGTTTAGAGTAATTCCTATTAATTTAATTAGTTTTGGATGGAATACCAGATTCCTTCTTAAAAGTTACAAATGTTACTGCCAGAGATTTGTTCTATTTCCAGTAGAATTCCTTAATCAACTTTTGCCTAATGATCTGCTCTGCACAGCTTCTCCATGTTTGGAAACCCCTCCTAATGTTTGTGTGGATTTTTTCCTTTAATTTTTCAGTTTGGTAGAATTTTCTTCTGTTTTGAGTTTTTCAAACCTTAAACATGCCTTGTTTCTTTCTTCATGGCATTTTTCACATTTTGGAGTTCACTAAGCACGTTTCCTTCGTCAGTTGAAGCGAGCTACGTTCTCGGATTGTTTCCTGAGACTTTGTACCAGTTCTTATGGACCATCTGTTACTTTAATGGTTTGTGTTATTTGTTGGTATTTATTGTTTTTAGTTAGCTGATGTTGATCATCCTACCTTCTTGTTTTATTAGCTTTTCCATTCTCCCTTTGATGGAGTGATTTTGACTTTAATCTTAACTGAGTAGAGAGTTGAGCCTGTGTCTACTACTCTCAATACTTTCATTTTATAGACAACCTTACGAAAACTGTTTTCTACACAGACATGGTCTAGCCGCCACTTCACCTTCCTCGGGTCTTCGTGTTTCCGTGTCTTAAGTTCATTTGGCTTTCTCTTGAAGAACGTTGATTTACATATAACGATGTTCTCTGCAGAAAACAATTCGTGTTTAACCATTCCTGTTTGTAATGTTATGTGGACTCTATTTTTCGGTTATATCTCTAGATTTCAAGTCTTCTAACAATCGTTTTACATTTATTTATTCTCTCCAAAATTTGTTCGAGAAGCTCCCAAAATTTATCTACCTCTTCAGTTGTTCTTGTTAGAAAACATTTTTGATTTGTAGGAGCATGAACACTTATAATATTGTAGGTTTTTCATTGTTTTAAAAGTCAGAGCTGCAATTCTTGGTGATATTTCTTGAAAGTCACTTACTGGATCTTTTTTTTGTTCACTATAAATCCTGTTCCAAATTGGGAACATTGTTTCATAACTTTCTGTCCTGCTTTACCATTGTAAATTCTGTATCCTTGTGATTCAAATTGGTCCTCCGTCGAGTTCCTCATATATTGGAATCAGGATATCAAAACTTTTTCTTTATTTAATTCACCGGTGAATTTCTTCAGATTTTTTATCTTAAGTAATGAGTTTATATTGTGTGTTGCTAATTGGGTGTTTGATGAAGATATGCAAATATTTTAATATGTTATTGTATAAATAAAACTAAAGAAACAAGTGCATGTAAACGTAGATCCGCAAATGTTTAGTTACAGAGTTACGATTAATAAAGGATTTTGCCTGAAATTTAGCAACTTTGCTAATATGGAGCCATCGCAAAGCTGCTCAAGGTTAAAGTAAAGCACGATTTCCATTTATTTTGTTGTTATTCGCCTGGTTAATCCATAAGCTCCCGTCTCCTTGGAGATTATATGAGTTAATTAATGATTATTATGTTACATTCCTCTTGTTTTAGTTGACCGGGTATATCGTGACTTCATTCATTGTTAAATGCAATGGTGTGGTACTAACTGATGGAGACGCATAAGAACTCGTAAAATTTAATTTATTTCCTTTATCACACTGCACAAAAATAAACACATTATTATTCAAACTGTGTGTCACTGCTATTAAACATAGAGATAAATCCTTCGCTACGCAACTACCTTTGGTTCAAGCAGCCTAAACCTTCCACAGCCTCTCAACAACTGCTAGAACGTTCAGAGATGCAAAGATTATTATAGAAGTAAATTTGTTTACTTTCCATTAAGAATGTAGAAACGTTTGTCATTACTGGCAACCGTTAGTGAATTGTTTCTATTATTGGTGTTTTTCGAATGTTATGGGAGGGAGGTTCTATATCTAGCGTTCTTAATCAGTACGAGCGCTCGATAAGTGAAGACGATGATGAGGATATTATGGATGCTGTTCAACGTAACCTATGCACAAACACGACATATCTCCCAACGATTAGGTATTTCACAATCTAAGGTATGGCGTACATTGAAGTACAATAATCTGTGTCCTTACCATAAACAAAAAGTGCATCATTTACATCCGGCAGATCCTGCCCTTCACTTGGAGTTGTGCAACTGGTTAAATACTCTTCGGCAGTTACACAAATACATTTTATTTACTGATGAGGCACGGTTTACTCGAGATGGTATAAACAATTTACATAACGAACACGTTTGGTCTGAAGCAAACCCATATGCAACAGTCCAATGCTATTTCTAGCAGTGATTTAGCATAAAAGTGTGGTGTGGTATAATCAACACACACTTTATTTGACCATTCATTTTCCGAG
Source organism: Schistocerca nitens (assembly GCF_023898315.1). Lineage (NCBI taxonomy): Eukaryota > Metazoa > Arthropoda > Insecta > Orthoptera > Acrididae > Schistocerca > Schistocerca nitens. The sequence continues at coordinate 846,874,187 of NC_064617.1, forward strand.
GACGTCTAACTGGCGAAACGTACTTACAAATCGGTCAAGAAGAAATGCCCCGCTTGCTCGAAGATGTTTGCTACGCGACTGCAAATGTATTTTCAACATGATGGCGCGCGTCCACAGTTCATCAATGCAGTTACTACACATTTAAATGAACATTTTCCCCAGAAATGAATTGGTCAAGGTGATACACGTCTGTGGCCACGCAGATCTCCCGGTTTAACACCAATGTATTTTTGTGTATGCGGATGGATGGAAGACATAGTTTATGAGGACGAAGTCAATACACGTGAGGCATCACTTGCATTATGAATACAACAGACGAAATTAAGAACAACCCTGTGAAACTGAAACCAGCCACAAAATCTGTTCATACACATGTAGCTGAAAGAATTTCGTTAACGCTGAGCTTTGTTTTTTTCTGTTTAACATGAATTCACGTGTGCTATGGTATTAATAAAAGCTGATTATCTGACTCATTCATATAGTTTCAGTTAGCGTTGTTACCATCATTTTTCCAAAATTAAATCCTCCGCAACTTCTGTTGATAACTTTGTGCTATTGTCTGCAATAAAAAAAAAAAAACAAATTGGGCGAAGTAGTTAAAAATTAAATATTTTACGAAATTACTTCTTTGCTTCTCTGCTACTGCAAATACATGTCTCGGACATGTTTTATTATGTTCACCAGATCAGTAACAACAAAATAAATGTGAATCATTCTTTATTTTAACCTCATACAGGTTTTCGATGGCTTCATACTAACGAAGTTGCTAAATTCACGCAAAATATTTTATTAGCCTCAACAACGTAACAAAATATTTGCTGATCTATGTTTATATGAACTTTTTCCTTTAGTTTAGTTGTAGAATAACATATTAAAATATTTGTATGTCTTCGTGAATTATCCTGTACAGTTTATTAGCTTACGTTGAATCTTCTTTTTGTGTGTCGGTGTATATTTGGGTAATTGCAAAAGCTCCGATATACTCCTGTCTTCTAGTTGGCACTCATTGAATCCGATGTGCCCATTGCTATATGCAAAAAAAAAAAGGAAAAGATAAATTGCCTAGTATGTATGTAATCTCATACTGTTTCGAATGTACCACATGGCATAGTTGTTACTACATCGGCACTATTTTACTTTACAGCCTGACTGGCATTCCTCATTAAAAGGACTGACAGGTTTTTTCATAGTTGGGCTTTGTACTTCAATCTCTATCATTACATGTAGCATGATATCGATGTATGAGTTTCGATCCTCTGCCTTTAATAACATAGCACATGTAAGAATAACGTTCATAATATCCTAGTGCATATTGTGCCAGTAGCTTACCATTTTTTAACATATTACAGATGCATGAAATAACCTGCCGTTGAAACTGGCCAGTTGCACAGCAGATAATAAAAAGAACACAGCCTACTTGGATCATGTTGACGCTGTGGAACACACCCCCCGCATCCACCCACACACATAAAAGAAAGAAAAAGGAACTTAACTATGAAGCCTTTCCTGCGGTCTTCGTTCAGTTTTCTGGGGGACCACGCCCGAATTGAAAGGCCTTAAATGATCAGAGCACGTGCTATAATTGCGGCTTTAGCCAGAAACTAAAGATATCCCTCAAAACTCACATGTAAATGCTCACTTCTGTTGGTACAGAATAGCAGGTTACGCCTCATTGCAACACTTAAGATAATAGTTTGTAATATCAGTGCAACTAAAACCATTCAGTGAAAAGTGTGCCTAACAGATGAAGCAAAAACCTCCAATAAAATTAGATAGCCACAGGTGAATTCTGGAAATGAGATTATCATATTCAGTCTGTTTACAAATTTTGAGTGGCCTTTATAACGTTCATTTTAGTTTTATTAGTTAAATCTCCAGGTAGAATAACATGCGAAAATTTCGTTTGATCACTGTGTTATCATGAGAAGCATAAGTAGAGCAATATAAGATGCAGACAGGTGGAGGAACAATAGTATTATAATTAGTAATAAAGAAATTATATCTCTGTCTTTTGGAAAGATGAAAAGTTTAATGTCTGATTTATCTTACCTTATTACTGTATTGGATGTCTTCCAGAGTAAACGAGAGTTGTGTATGATGCTCTTTTAATGATAACCCCTCCTAACGTTGATCGTATAGTGTTAATTATTCTAACCCTGCTTTTCACAAAATGCTAACGATAAAGTTACCTAAATAATGTTAAATTTAATCCTCAGTACAACAGAATCGATTCGTTTGGCTGAAAAATTTTGAGTACCATTATTCTCCAGCTTGTTGACTACCATTTTTAAAGCTGAACCTGCAGAATTAAGAAACAAAGTCCGAATATTACATTAAATGAGATTTTCATGTAAAGAATACCGTTTAGTAATGATGTGGTCGCGCAATTGTTAAACAGCTCGATTCCAAGAAAATTATGGCGTAGCAGATATTTTTTAATTCCATAAAAGCCGAATGAAAACCCCCTTCATATTTATAGTATTTCATTAACAGAAGAAATATCCGGTACGGTCATGCCACTTAGACTTGCAGAGAAGGCAAAGATTAATTAACTTTTTCCTTTAATGTGGTCTGCCCATTGCATCATAATTCTCAATTGAGGAAGAGGGGGAATTAATTATCCACTGGCAGTACCAGCCCATACTGAATCAGTCTTCTGTAACCAGAAGCGCCGAGTGATCCATCGTTGGGAAAATGGTGTATCATTAATAGGTTAATGTAAATGGATTAACACCATCAGACAGTCCCACAGTCACAGCTTGATTTTATTAGAGGTGATAACTGAATCTCTATGAGTAACCGTCATAAATTACAACAGGTGATGAACTTATATTTAGCATGAACAGGTAAAAAAAAAAGATGCTGATGATGCCTGATTCCTCGCAGAATCCATCTGGTATGCTGGACGCCACAGCAGAAGATTATAAACCCCATCAACAGCGGTTGCAGGACAGAAATTCCAGCGCGCTGGAGCCGTGAATGGGCAGGCAGCTCCGCGATCCTCTTCGCCCTCTCTGGAAGCGCCGGCACTCGACGCGGTCACCGGGGCGCCGCTGGACAATGGGCGCCTGCACGGTCTGCGCGGCTGGGATGACGTCACGTCGACAGGCCCGGTTGCCCAGGATTCACTGCCTGGATGACCGAATCCGCATTCACGGGCAGCAGCAGGTATTAAACGTGATCACAGTCTGTACGAGTATCATAGAGAGACTGTCTGCCGAGGACGCAGTTGCGAACGAAATGTGTCGTCCTTCTCTAACTGCAGAAAAAAGTGTAGCAGGATACATATCCACTAAACGTGAAGCCCGAGGAAGGATACGAACTAACGAAATTGTAACTATAGTTGTTATACAATATAGTTGGGAGAATACGCGATTAAATTGGAATATTATTTGGTGGTACACTATCCAGTCACATTAATGTGAAAACCACCTATATTCGATGTCAACGTGCAATAACCATTCATAGACGACAGGTGGCAGCACTCGCAGTAGAGTCTATGTAAAACGTGTCGGGCGTACCCAAAAAACAGTGAAATCGTTACCATTATGTGGAATAAGAGAGATTTATTTGACGTCCAAAAGAGCATGAATATTGCCTTTCGGGCTAAGGGTGGAAGCAGTTTCGAAACGACTGAGTCCGTAAACTGTTGGTGGGCCGCCGTAGTTAAAGTATGGCGTGCACGGCAGAATGTTGCTATCCAAAACCGGCGCTGAGGAAACTGTGGTGCATAACGCACTATAGACGACAGGGATGAAAGACAACTGTACGGGCAAATAGACGTGCAACTGTTCAACTGACCGCCCAGATGAACAGCGAACGTTACAGCGTTTGGGACTCCACAGCAGACGCCTCCTCCATGCACCCATGTTGACTTATTCTTCGGCGATGAATTCTGGAATTCCTTACCGCAAATGGACGTCCAGTGAATGCGACAGGTGGCCTTTTCCCATGAATCACAGTTTTCCTCCATCGGACAGAACGCAAACATCATTCAACAATCGTCAGAATGTTTGAGGGCTGCTAAGGTAGCGCTAAGGTCTGGGGAGTGTTTTCATGGAATACTCCTGGTGATTTCAATGCAGTGCGCGGACTAATCGTATCGTATTGTTCTTCACAGTGTACTGACATCCTGAACATCAAACTTCAAAATACTCTGAGCACATATCCAAATCGAGTGATTGCTTTATACAGTATGAACAGCATAAACAGTCTGATGTATACCGTATACTGCTGGAATAAACATGAAAGAATACAATTTCTCAACGTCAACTGACATTCCGAACATTAATTTTGAAAATCCGATTGCACTCCGCCAAGTCAAGGATTGCTGTAAATACGATGTACGGTGTGAACAGCACAAACATTTTGATGTCGACTGAGGTACATGAAATGTTTCTTGTCGTAATCAGAGAGGAAAGTACGAAATTCGAACAGTGAGTAGAAGTAGTTAACAAACGCTACGACATCGGAAGACACCACGTGTTAATTGAGTGATATACTTCGCCCGTTGCAGATCTGTTACTCAAGAGGGATCTGTCAACATCGCACGCGCCTGCTGTGTCCATGAATCAACAGTCATTATCAAGACGATAATCACAACAGGAATTATTACATGGATTATTTACTGACAACAACAGTTAAGTAATGAATGACTTTGTAAATGGCAGAAACGTCACCTCTAGTGAACTAATGTTGAAAATGTTGTTATAATAAAATCATCAATTGTACTGAAGCTGTTTACGACTTATCATTGTTGCTGCTTTTCCACGTAACTTCAACCACGAAATTTTTGAATGACATTTTCAGTATCTTTCAAACTAAAAAATATAACTAATTTCATTCATTAAACAGCTTTCTACTTCAGATACTGTATTTTTTTCAAATATTTTATCTTTCGACACGGCCCTCACTCTTGCAATATTGAAGAGCACTTTTGTCGGCAGTGATAGATGAATTTTTCAGTCTGTGTTTTCCTTTCGCTTTTACAACACACATACACTACTGTAAAAAACGCTGTACGCCTAGAAAGACGAATTCGCTTTTGATCTAATGGGGGCATATGCCACTTGGAGGATAGTGGATGTACTGATAATGGTTTTAGCATCGTCCACCAGCTGATATTGCAATGGCATGGCTACAAGAGGGCCATCTGTGTCTACCCTTTAATAGGGAATGCTCACAGCCAGAAGGCTCAGTAAAGTGCATATATGAGAAGCAAGCAGGGAATCATGCCACAGAGATACACTCGTGCTTCTTGCAGCCAACAAAACGAATTTGAAAGGCGGAAAACTCCGGCCTTCCGAGTGTCGGGATGGTCCTTTCTGAGAATTGCCACACAATGTGGACGTGCAACGATTCTAGTATCACTGTTCACCTGAACATTCTCACACACATAGAGGAGGTTCTGGACGTCCACAGACCACAGATGCCAACCAGGATCATCGTTCTGGAATGGCAGTAGTGGCAGATCGTACACCTACCACAGGGCAGATAAGACGGCTTGTGAGCCCAAATATGTCAACAGGAACTATTGCATACATGTTATTAGCAGTGGGACTACGGGCACGCACAATTCTAGCCCGTCGTCCTTTCATGACACAGCATCGACATTTACAGCTCGACTGGTACCGTCAGAGGATCACTTGGAAGATTCTATGGCGTGCCGTGGTCTTCAACGATGAAATCAGATTCTCCTTGGACGCAGGTGACGGTCGTTTTCGCACACGACTTATACCTGGTCAGTGCCGTTTCATAGAGTGCATTCGTCCCAGATACATTTGCTCCAGCCCAGGCTATGTGATCCGGGGTGCGATAAGCTATGACTCTCGTTCACCAAGGTGTTTCTAAAGGTAACGCCAAACAGAGCTCGGTATGTACAGGATGTTGTTTGACCAGTTATTTTGCCGTTCTTACAATAGGGAGTTGATGTGTTGTTCCAACAGAATGATGCTCGTTCACACACTACCAGTGAACCTCAACCTCTTCTGCAAGACGTGCAGCAGCTTCCCTGGCCAGCACAATCTCCGGAATTGTCTCCTATCGAGCATGTGTGGGATACGATGGGATGAAAATTGACTAGTACGACTCGTCAACCAACAACTCTTAAAGAATTATGCGAAACGATTGATTTTTTTCCCTCGCTAGAATGAGGCCTCTCCACGCTCACACGTACGTGGTGACCAAACCAAAAGTTCTACTGTCACCTCCGCATAACATGTTAGTTTTCAAATCAGGAGTCACAGGATGCGAGCCGTGATTTTGTCCATGCGTCTGGGTTCGGATTACTCATTTACATGGTCCATCAGGAGACAGAACGTGGACGAAAGCGATCGAAGGGCAGAGGGAAAAAAGTGACAAGGCAAGCGCCAAGGGGAAAAACCTCTGCGACAGTAGGACGGGTAGTAAGGGCAGTAGAGGCTTGCTAGCTGCTACAGTTCATGCAAGGTGTGGTTATGTTAGTGCGAGGTATCGTGCATCGTTACCTTTGTCGTTGCGGGTGCTCGTTGTAGGGCCTGCTGCAGCTGCTGCGTCCCTGTAACAGTTCGAGGTCGTCATACACTAGTGGGTGATCGGCCATACATCAATTCACAGTGTAGGGCGTGTGTGGCTGATTTGCGTATTGCTTACAGTACGTCTTCACTGCGATTGCATGTTTTTCGGAGGGTCAAGCGTCTGGCGTTGCCAGTAGTAGCTGTGTTGCAGGTGCTCGTCAGAACTGTCGTGTTAGCGTGCTATGGACCATAGATTCTTAGTTTCTTGCTAATAGTGTCTTTGGTTAATTATGTTTCCATCTATGGTTGTGGTCGTGCATGGCACCTGCGCGAAACGTTAAGAGTAAACGTGTCCTAATATATACCAGGACAGTATCCGACATCTGTATTATGGACTGGATGCCAGAGTCAGCAACTGCATTGGTGCCCATGGGGCTACAGCACATACTGATACGGGTGTTCACTGCCTTGTATTGAAGAAATGTCTGCCTTGTATAGTTAGCTAACTGGCGGCAGCCAATCACAAAACCGTAACTATATTCCCGTTGGTGCCGCATTTAGATTATGGAAATGTTTCTTTTCCGACAGATATGTGTTGCAGTGCATTTGATCACGTATCAGTATTCGTCATGCTCTGGTATTCTAAGTTAGTATTATGCTTTTCTTACTTGTTTGGTAAAGATTAATAAGCGTAGCACTCAATTAACCTTGGGAAAAGCTAAAATTTTGTTAGATTTAGCTACCTCAGAATTTACACACACATCTTGGGTACATTTTATAAAAGGTCCTTCCACCTTTACTAAAATGAGCACGGTAATATCTAGTAGCATTTATATCAGAGAAAGTTTCGGTTTCGTCACTAGATACTTAATATTATGAAATACATTAAGAATTAATTATTTTTAAAAATATATATACAAATCTTTCTTAATCAGTTGTAATTACTGAGTTATTCATTGAAATGTTAGATTCTGTAGCACTTGTTTTACGTTACCATGTAGCTTGTCTTCTGTAAAGAAATGCTGTTTGATAGAGAGGTCAGGATTGTATGGAGTATGTGTAAGGGCTTTCCTGCTAAACTTCTCACAGCATAGACGAAAAACGTTTGGCAACATGTGGGACCTTCGCTGGGTAGCCCTTACGCATCCTCCATACCATCCCAGTCTCTCCCCATGCTGCTTCCATATTTTTTGAGCGCTGAAGAAAGACGTTTGTGCCAATGGATTTGCTTCAGACAAAGAGGTGCATCTCTGCGTACAATCATGTTTCCGTAGGCAACTGCCAACATTTTTCCGTTAAGACACTAATCGTCTTGTCTCACAGTCGAAGAAATGTATTAACGGTTATGGTGATTACTTTCGAAATAAGAGTTTACTTACTTTTTCCATCTGTCTCATTTTCATTTGACTCCTCCATACACAGGATGTCCCATCTAACTCTGCCACATCATATACTTTCAAAAGGAAACGAAATGTGAAAAATGCAGTTTGTCAGGGATTCACCTACATTACGGGCTCTCACTATGGGCAGCAACCCGCAGTCCATAAGTGTATATGCAATGCGCGTTACTGGCCATAATATGTAAACAAACATAACTTTCAGTGCAATGTTACGTTTTTTTAATGTCATATGCATGTTTCTTCTACGAAATGAAAACTAGAAGTACATTTTGTGACGGGAGACCTGTACCTTCTCAGGTACATAGACTATAAAACAATAGCAACGGTTCCAAAATCACTTATGTAACGCACAGAGCACGGATTACCTACAGCAGGCTTCAGGGCAATGTAGTCAACAAGGATTACAGCAACACGACAGTAGCCGTGGCACCGTTTCCATCATTTTAAGTCTAAGTATTCCAGAAGGTATGAAGGTCAGAGCAGTGAAACCAAGTCTTCCACCACTAATTCTACCGCTAGATTTAATTTCTGTAGAAAAAAGAAAACATACATACGCCACTTTAGGGGAAAGCAACTTTGTGTTGAAAGAGATGTTTGTTTACTTTCAGCGACCATGCATTCTTGCCCATTTCGTGAGCCTCTGATATATGTTCACCCTGGCTAATTGCATGTCTTTCCATCTTGTCTCATTTCGGAAGTACTTCAGTGAAATGTGGATGGGACAGCCGGCCTAGTGATTATCTGCTCGGATTTTACTGGCTCTAGTCTTCCAATACAACCCTGTGAACCAATTCTTTATTAAAACAGCTGTTATTAATTAACTTACTTCCCTGTTTATATTTCTTTCGTGGTGTATAGAAAACAGCGCTCACACCTTGATGTCCTGAATAACATACGAAAGACGATAATGTGTTGCACTGTTGGGTCTGGACTCAAATTGTTCCTGCCGCCTATCTTCCTCATCATGACCAAGGTTTCAAAAAAACATTAGCAAATTGGGTATGTAATTTATTTCCTAGTGTCCATTCTGTGTTGCATATGCAAGGATGCGTTGCACTGGCGTCTATGCTGTTCTTCAGTATTGTGTGTATTGATCCGCAAAGTAGAACGATTTCACAAAACAAAACGAAAACCAATGACACAGGTATATAATTGTGTTGAATTACTGGTTGGTACCGTTAAATGAAACATAACAAAGCGATGGGCTAAGTGAAGGAGACACAAAGAACATTTATGCGTGATCAGGAGCTGACTTTTATCCGCTGTTGACTGCATATACGTTATTCAGCTAACTTAATATTAATTATGCGACTTACCAATTTGTTAAGAAAAGTTTTTGTCCTATTAAGGTGGCAGTCTAATATTATTTTAGTATTTCTTCGTTCTCTCGGATTGTCAAACTTGTCTTATTTTCTATCCCAAACATAGTTACCTACTGCTGCGTTATTTCACTGAATTCTATTTTTATTTATTTTTATTAGAAGAGAAAAGTATACTTTTTGATGTGTCGCTTCCTGTTAGTCTCTCAGATCTAGTTCTGACGGCATAATTTTATGATCTCATATACCTTTTGTTAAGGGTGGAGGAATAAGAGATACTGTCCTAAACCGCATAAGTTGTCTTTCGTTTCTGAGTACTTTCTTTTAAAGTAATCAGCCAGGCGAAACCTGTTTCTATAGACTGTACTATTTAAATCATTGCTTTTATGAAATAATCCTCCTGGATGTTGTTTAGGCTGTCATACATCGTATTAGAACTCTATTTTGGGCTCGATACAAAAGTATCCATTAATGCACACCATGGCGTGAAAATGACGAAACTCAAATAGAGTAATTTTTGGGAAAATTGGAACGACGAAATTAACTCATACAGAAAATTATGCACAAGAAGTTAGTCACTAAAATTAAATTTTTATACAAAATTATGCACCTGAAGCTACACAAATTATCAGTTGAAAAGACGTCATCATCTGCACCATGCAGTAGGTTGAAATGAGTACATCATTTCTTAGAAGAATAGGAAGAACGTGCGAAACAAGAACTTGAATGAAAATGCTCATGTAAGGAAATATTTAGCAATATAAAACCTAAATGAAGCAATAAAATAAAATAAATAAAATTTAAGAAGCACGTAGGTGTATGAGTAGTGAAAGACTCTTGGTAAAGCTTTCAATTATAAATGAAATCGAACAATAAATGTAGCAACAAGAGATGGAGTACCGTAACAGGCAATTTTCCTAACACATGAAGTGAAGAAGATGAAGAAGAAGAAGAAAAAGAAAATGGTTGTCAACATACACGATCTGTCATCCTGTGCTGTGCTTACATTTCGATGTCAAGTACATCTCTCACATTGTGTACTGCTATATCTGTGTCCTCAGACAGCCAGATCGATAGTCTGCGACATATACTGTCAAAGACTTCATCTCCGACCACTAAGATACTCTCGTGAGGAATCACATTGGCGTGGCCCTGTCAGCATGAGGTCACTTTGTTTTGTTCTTTGCCCTCACATTTACCTTACTAACGCTGTTTATATGTGCGTGGGCTGCTTACTGGATCTCATCTGGCCAAATATCTGGATTGCAGTTACTCAGATATTGACAGAATAGCGCGACGAACTGAACTTGGACAATCCGCATTCTTCTCTTGGTATTTGTCTACAACTTTCTGATGACCTGACGTGGGCAGGTTTTCTGAACTGTCAAGTGGTAATTGTAAATCGATATTAATAGTACAGTAACATGTGTTTGCGGTATGTTTCCAGGTTACTGCAGCTTCCAATTTAAGGGTAAAACAGTGACAACTTGTGGTGGAGTACAGCAGCAGTTGCTAGTAGCTGGTAAGTACAGGATGTTGTCATTTCACTTGTAGCACCAAGTAGTTAAATTAGGTTCAAATGGCTCTGAGCACTATGGGACTTAACAGCTATGGTCATCAGTCCCCTAGAACTTAGAACTACTTAAACCTAACTGACCTAAGGACAGCACACAACACTCAGTCATCACGAGGCAGAGAAAATCCCTGACCCCGCCGGGAATCTAACCCGGGAGTAGTTAAAATATTGCGAGACGAGCGAGGCCTACTTGCTGAATCTTCCCAGTGAAGCAGTTCTCACAGGAGCTACGCCAAGCGAGGGGTTTATATGGAGCTGCCAGCAACAGTTACGAGTTCGAGTCTGCATCGCAATACCTGCTTCCTGTACTAAGTCTGCCCTGTGGACTTCCAGTCACAGTGAGGTGGCCTTCCTGGTTCACGCCAGTTGCAGTAATGAGTTCAGGTCTCTGCCGGGGTACCACTGTCCTGTGGACTTGGTGCCACAGCGCGGTGGGCCATAATGGCCCGTTTCAGCAAGAGCCAGACTATTATCTAGGGGGCAGTCGGTCACAGTCCATGCTAAACAGGCATTTTCCGCCACTGCTATGGGTGCGTCTCCTTGCTGCATGCAGAACTGGCCACTCTGCAAGATTCTAATGTTGCTGACGCCTGGTCATTGTAGCTCAGTCAACAGTGTCGAGTGCCAGGCACTGCGTGGAAGCATCAGCAAAGGTGTAGATGTGCGTGTTTCAGCCTGTTGGTCAATGACTTTGCGTCATACTGTGGGCCCCCGACCTCTTTCCATGGAGTGGGGGCATAGTCCCCTTACTACGTTGACGCAATGCTAATATAACAGCTGTAAGGGGTCCGCAGGCCCTTACTACTAAGTTTGCATCAGCACAGGTCGACAGGGCAACTATCGATAGTGTTGGGTCGCGAGAGCGAGAGTCAGTTCAGTCTGTGTGTGTTGTGAGTTCCCGCGAGGCGGGCAGAGAGCTGTGCAGAAGCCAGCAGTAGTTGATTCATGAATTACCGACAAAGGGAGTGGCCATCGCCGCGGTTTAACCCCTTTGTGTTAGTATTACACGGGAAAGTGAAGAAGTTTAATTACAAGTGTAATCAGTGATATTTGTGTGCCGTTATTCAGATTCCGCGTCTACCGCGCCGGCATTATTTGGATTACAGTGTTGGATTACAGTGATTGTATGTTGCGTGTGACGATTATGAATAGCGAGGAAGCCTGTGTTGAGATTAACCGTTATTAACAGTGTATTGACGAAGGCAGTGGCTGTCTCCTTATTTTTATGTTTTTGGTATGAATATAGGTCTTGATTAGTGAAGCTGTGTTTGTTGTTCTTCTTGCCACCAGACAGTACATTATTACAGTATTTGCGAAGGACAATATGGAATGTAACATCTCCTGAGCAGTCCAATCCGATTGCCAGCCCCATTAGGTACACGGTCATAATAATTAATACTTATGTGGGCTGCTATTCAGATCCCGAACGAACGGACTATAATAATAATAGTATAATAAGGGAGTGTTACACCCTTGGCTTACCGTGAAAGGACAAGTGCAATTTTCGGACGAACAGTAAAGTGCAATAGATAATTTACCTTGCTTAACGCGAGAAAATTAATTTTTCAATTTGGATCGGGACAGTGCATAAACTTTAAAATCGCGACAGGAACAGTGCATTTTTGAACAATACGAAGTAATAATATCATATGATTGTGACTAAACTGTTTTTCTTGCCATATTAAATAGAACAATAGTGTCAATAAACTGTGTTGTAAAGTGGAAATGCGTAAATTCGCGCGAAAAAACTGTGAAAAGTGAACACTAAAGAAAGACACGTGTGAACAGTAAAGTAGCACAACGAGCTAAGATTTCGTCACGAAAGTTGTTAAAAAGGTGTTTAGCGGTAGTATTTTGACTGAAATTGCTTTTTGAACAGTGAAAATCGGACAGCTTCGTGTGGGCCCATAAACTGTTATGCAGACGACAATTTATTGTGGCGACGCAATTGTTGAGTGACGTCACGCAGACCTGTGTAGCAGTGGCGCCAAAGAGATTCGTTCTGCGAGGTGATTTCACTCGTCATCCCAACTACCTGTGCAAGGAGTAGATCAAGCTCAGACGCACTACACCGAGCGCCGTGCCGGCATCTAGCAGCCGAACTACAAACTACGCCCGCCTGCAGCGCCACGGAGCGGCCGACGGAGAACTACGACGACTCGGCAGCGCAACTTCACGCAGCTCCAGCGGCAGTACAGCGCCACGCCCACTTCAAACGTCAAAACATCGCGACTCGCGGTAACGTCAGCTGGTGAGTGAAGACGACTGGTTGACCTAACATTAAACTGCGGTGTGCAATCTTCGCGATAAATAAACAATTTTTAACTGATATTTACATTAGGAAAAGTGCCCAATGGTAATAATTTCCGAAAAATTTGCGAAGCATACTCTGAAATATTGCATACTTATTTATGCACACTGCACTGTCTAAATGGTAATTGTTTTTGGAGATTTTACATTTATAGATTTTATGAGTGTTGTGATTTATCTTGTTTAGAACATTTTACATAAACTGTGTATGTGAAAATTGATATTTGAAGTTATTAGGTTTTGAGAGTCGTTATGTTCAGTGTTCATACATGTTGTATCAATGGTAATTAGGAGTGTTTTGGGTGACTAGAGGTTATTTTGTATTACTTGGCTGTGTATTAAAAATAAACCAAACATGTCTACTGAAGATAAGCAGGTCTGTGAGGCAGTAGTTGAAAGGAAAGGGATAGGACAGGAAGACAGAGATGATTCGGGAATCAGTGATTGTGGATTGTCATTAGGAAGCCCATCAGCACATTCAACTAATTATCCCGAGACACCGAGACAAACGACGAGAGATAAGCCAATTTCAGAGGATGCAGATATGCGGTGGATGTTAGCAGAGTTGCTAAAGGGGACCAAATCAGTAGAGAAGCGTTTACAAGAAACTAACGAATCGTTAGAGAAGCGTTTACAAGAAACTAACGCATCGTTAGAGCAGGGTTTACGAGAAACAAGAGAATCACTAAAGGTTTTACTAGAAAATAACGCATCATTAAAGGAAGAGTTACAAGAAACTATAGCACAAGAGATCAAAACATCGCAGATGAAGATGGAATGTAATCTGAAGAAGGAAATGCAGGAGCTACAAGAACAGTTGAAAATGGATATCAACGAGAGAGAGAATAAGCTGCAGAAGAGTATAAACCAAGTCCAGGGAGACGTAGAGAAGGTGGAAGGAAAGTTAACAAAAAAGATAGAAGACGATATTGAAGAAACGAAAGCCGAATTGGGAGAAAGAATCAACGAAGTGGAAACAAATTGCAATCATCGAATCGCCGAGGTGACGGAGATGCAGAAAAAATGCAATGAGGCGGTTAAGGGGATAGGAGATAGGCAAAACCAACTAGCTGTCAATCTGAGAAATGCTATAGCCGTGCAACGAGAAGAGGATAACAAGAGGGTTGAAATGGAGGTCAAGCAGTTACAACAGGGAGTGCAGCAATTGGAGAGCAAGACAGAAGAAATTGATAAACGAATTAGCAATGCCACCTTAGCCATTGGGGGAGGTAAGGTCGTTACATTGATGAGCAGTGATAATCGGTGCATCCAAAATAATACAGGGCAGAAATTTAGACCGAAAGGAGGGTTGCACCCAATGATATTTATGAAATGGCTAAAAGGAGTTTTCCCAGCACATCTTAAGGACTCAGACAAGATTCAATTTGCAATAGATAGAATGGAAGGTGAGGCCTTCACTTGGGGAGTCAGGAAGAAGGAAGGGACTACTAGTTATGATCAGTTTGAAGAGGAATTCTTGAAGAAATACTGGTCCACAAGTCATCAATGTGCAGCAATTGAGGACCTACTCCATCGCAAATCACTTAGTACATGGAGGGGAACGTTGAGAGAGTTTGCCGAACATTTGTGGGAATTGAACGAGACCTTGGAACAACCCCTGAGTGATAACGTAATGATATCGGCGATAAAAAGAAGATTGAATCAGAAAATGCAAGAAACGATATCTGGGAGCCTAATTAAAAATAGGGAGGCCCTGATGGAGATACTGGAACAGTTGGAATCTGTTCGATCACAGGGACACAATCAAGCTAATGATCAAAACCGAGGGGGAAGTAATGACCCAAGGAATCATTTTGGTAATTCGTCTAATTATAGAGTAAGAGGTGGCAGTCATAGATACAGGAACCATGGTGGTGAACGTCAATGGAGAAATGATTGGAGAAGGAGTGAAGAACCAAGAGATCATGAGAGAAGATGAGATAGGCGAATGAATGACACGGTGCATATAGAAGAGGTGGAGAGACCGGAAAACTGAATGACACTCCAGATGAGGTCCGATCGGGAGTGAGAGCTACGAGGACCAGGGTAAACCTACTAAGACACGACAATGGTGGAGACCTAAGAGAAGATCTGCTGGAGGAAAGAAGTGGGATTCCCAGAGAACCCATGTTACCCATGATAGGGATCAAGTTATGTGGACTGAATATCAAGGCATTAGTCGATACAGGAAGTGAAGCGTGTGCAATATCCAAAAGGTTATATGAACAGATACTAAAAGTGAATGTTAGCTTGCCTAGTTTCCCAGTGAGTGGAGTGAGAATTGTGAACGCGTTGGGTGCAAGGAGTAAACCTATTAAAGAACAAGTGTTGATTACCTTCGAGATAGAGGGAGAAGAATACGAAGCAACATTTTTGGTGGTGGCCGGATTGAACACATCAATTATTTTAGGGATAGATTGGTTGAATGAAGTTGATGCAGTAGTGAGTTTTGATGAAGGTACTATCAAGGTCAAAGGAAGAAAGGGAGAAGAGAAGAGGTTAAAGTTTGCTGAGGGGAGTGCAATCGAAGAAGAGGAAGAATTCAGAAGAATAAATTTGTGTCATGAAGAGGAACCCACCATGGGATACGGGGAAGAGGAACTAGGAGAAGAAGTGTTGATATACATTGAGGGACTAGCACGAGAGGATAGACATAAAGAGGATAAGATCAGAAAAAAGTTGGAGGAGATGACAGACCTAGATGAGAGGACTAAGAAGAAATTAGCCACAGTATTATACAGGCGTTGTAAAGTATTTTCTCAATGGCCAGGTACCATGAAAGGGGTGGAGTGTAAGCTAAAGATAAAGAACCATAAACCGTTCAATATAAAACAGTATTCCATTCCCCAGGCGAAACGAAGAGCAGTAGATGAAGAAATACAGAGGATGATGGACCTTGGTGTTATAGAAAGGGCCAATAGTCAATACAACAACCCCCTATTTGTCGGTGATAAGAAGGATGGAAAGGTGAGGATGGTTTTGGATGCACAAACAGTGAACAAAATCATCGAACCGGAGAGGGACAAACCAGAGACTATAGAAGAACTGATTCAAAAATTCCGAGGAGCAAAGGTGCTTAGTAGTATCGACTTGACTGCTGGTTACTGGCAGATACCATTGGCCACAGAGTCTCGCCAGTATACAGCATTTACTTATGGAGGAAGGTGCTATCAATTTAGAGTGTTGCCATTTGGGCTTAATGTGTCAGTGTCTGAATTTATAAGGGCGATGGATAAGATACTAGGCGAGGAGTTACTTAAGAAGGTCACCATCTACGTGGATGACCTCTTGATAGCAAGCGAATCATGGGAAGAACATTTGAATAGACTGGATGCAATCTTGGCAGCTTTTGAAACCGCAGGGGTAACTGTAAACCTGGACAAGTCGGAATTTGGCAAATCAAAGATAAAATTTCTGGGCCATGTAATATCCGAGGAGGGTATCTACCCTGATCCTAGTAAAATGGAGGCTATTAGAAATTTTCCGACCCCCCATAGTAAGAAACAGTTGCGAGCATTCTTCGGGGTTTGTGAGTTTTATAGAAAATTTGTCAAAGGATCTGTACTTAATGCCCCGAGTATGAGGGAATTGACCAAGGCGAGGATGCCGTGGCATTGGAGTGCAGAATGCCAAACCGAGTTTGAGAATATCAAGCAAGCACTATATAATGCAGATATATTGTACCACCCGGATTTTTCCAAGGATTTTTATTTAGGGGCAGACAGCTCTGACTATGGACTAGGAATACATTTGTACCAAATAGAGAGGAGCGGAAATGGTGAGAGTGTAAGAACAATAGCGTTCGGTAGCAGAAGTTTAAACGCCTGGGAGAGGAAATATTCAATTACTGAAAGGGAAGCATTGACAATTGTGTGGGGGTTTAAGCGTTTCCGGTATTATTTGGCCGGGAGGCATGTGAAAGTCGTGACTGACCATAAGGCCCTTACATTTCTGACTACAAGCAAGTTAGGCATAGTAGACTAACGCGATGGGCCCTGGCATTACAGGATTATGACTTCGAGATAATTTATGAACCAGGAGCAACACACATAATACCTGATGCTTTGTCAAGATTACCAGCTGACTCGAGGAGAATGTTGGTGGACAGGCCAGAAGGAGAAGGAGTTAGGATTAACCTAATGAAGGGAGTGCAGTATGAAGAATTCATAAGGAAGTTCCTAAAGAATGTGCGCAGGGAACAGAACGAGGACGAGAAATTAAAGACAATTAAAAACAAATACAGGTGTGCAGGAGAGGAAAGAATTCGTACATTTTATTATATTCACAATGGGATACTTTATAAAAGAAACAGGGAGAGTGAGGAGAACTGGAAACTCTGTGTGCCTGAGCATGTGGTAGAAAAATTAATTTGGTACACGCACTATAGTAATGCGCATTATGGACCAAAGAAGTGTCTGGAGAAGTTGAAGTTAGATTGTGCATTCAACAACATGGGAAGGCGTATACGTAAAATACTGAGTACATGTGACACCTGTCAAAAATCTAAAACGACTACAGTACAGCACAAAGGATATATGCATCCAATTGTACCAACGGCAATTAAGGACATAGTGGCAGTGGATCTTTTTGGGCCACTTCCTGCCTCACGAGGGAATTACACACAAATCTTAGTAGTGGAAGAAATGGTTTCCAAGTACATAAAATTTTACCCATTGAAGAAAGCTACTAGTAGAGCCATCATTTACCATTTTGAGAAAGACTATTTTCAAAAGGTGTTTATTCCTAAGCGAATTTTGAGTGATAATGGGTCACAGTTCAGGTCAAAGGAGTGGACAGAGATGCTAAATGAGCACGGAATAGAGCAAATTGCCATTTCTAGGTATAGACCAGCTTCTAACCCAGCAGAACGAACAATGAAGGAATTGAACCGTTTGTGCCGAACCTACTGTCATAGGAAGCATGGTTCATGGAAGGAATATCTGGATGAATTTGAGCGGGTTAGGAATCACCTCCCACATGATTCTACAGGGTTTGCACCATGTGAAGTATTGCTCAATCACGAACCCGACAGTATTTTTCGTGAGTTGGTAGTCTACCCACCAGGAAGTTCATTGACCTGGGAAAGGAAGTTGGAGCTAGTGGAATTAAGCATGAAGGAGAAGGCTAGGAAAAGACAGGAAAGACACGACAAGCTAGTGAAACCGATAACTTACCGAGTGGGAGACCTGGTATTAGTAAAGGTTCATGCTAAATCAAAGAAAATAAACTCTGAAATGCATAAGTTTAACCACGTTTATAAGGGACCGTACAGGATTATAAAAATTGGTCATCCTAACACTGTGGAGTTGGAATATGCACGCACAAAGAGAGTGCATGGTAAGGAGCATGTGGAAAACATAAAAAAGTACTACTCACACGAGAGCAGAAATAACCCAGATGAGGAAGAGGAACTCGATTAGGGCCGATGTCTGAACTGAGAGTGTTCAAGCTCCTTGAAGTAGTGGGGTAGGACATGGTTAGAACATTTAGCTGTAAAATGGACATTTGAAAGAGGGAAAGGTTTATTTACATTGTGTTTGGTGATGTATTATAATTAAAATTGCATATTTCATATCGCAGTTTATCTGAGAATGGGTATAAAAAAAACCTGTAACAATTAATTGTAGTGTAGTATTCATATGTCATGTGTTTGAACAATAATTTTTGGTTATATGTTGTGTGGTTCATTTAATATCGGACTATAGAGGACTATTGCTGCTTAATATAAAAAATTGTAATTTGGACAATACCATATTTATGTGATGTAATAACCTTTTTGTAAAAATTATTGTGGAGGCAGCTCACTACCGAAGTCGAGGGACTATTTGATGAATTGTAATTTCTTTCATTATTTACACTGTGTGTGTTTTGTTCAAATGTAGCAATGTTTAATTCCCCTGCCGATTCTTTTTCGCCTGCGGCTCTAAAGAATTTTTCGAGGGCGGGGATGTAAGGGGTCCGCAGGCCCTTACTACTAAGTTTGCATCAGCACAGGTCGACAGGGCAACTATCGATAGTGTTGGGTCGCGAGAGCGAGAGTCAGTTCAGTCTGTGTGTGTTGTGAGTTCCCGCGAGGCGGGCAGAGAGCTGTGCAGAAGCCAGCAGTAGTTGATTCATGAATTACCGACAAAGGGAGTGGCCATCGCCGCGGTTTAACCCCTTTGTGTTAGTATTACACGGGAAAGTGAAGAAGTTTAATTACAAGTGTAATCAGTGATATTTGTGTGCCGTTATTCAGATTCCGCGTCTACCGCGCCGGCATTATTTGGATTACAGTGTTGGATTACAGTGATTGTATGTTGCGTGTGACGATTATGAATAGCGAGGAAGCCTGTGTTGAGATTAGCCGTTATTAACAGTGTACTGACGAAGGCAGTGGCTGTCTCCTTATTTTTATGTTTTTGGTATGAATATAGGTCTTGATTAGTGAAGCTGTGTTTGTTGTTCTTCTTGCCACCAGACAATACATTATTACAGTACTTGCGAAGGACAATATGGAATGTAACATCTCCTGAGCAGTCCAATCCGATTGCCAGCCCCATTAGGTACACGGTCATAATAATTAATACTTATGTGGGCTGCTATTCAGATCCCAAACGAACGGACTATAATAATAATAGTATAATAAGGGAGTGTTACACAGCGCAAAATGAAATATTAATTTTGAGTGCTTTTTCTCTCTGGCCCTTCACTGGGCTAGTATACCTCATCAGCCCTTCACAGTCTGCCTTCCTTACATCGTCGTCATCCTTTCACCCTTGGGTCAGTTAATGTAATGCATGCTATCTTCTTCTATGCAATAGTTCCATACAGGCACGAATGTGATATCTGTATTTCTTGTATCAGCTGCTTCAAATGTACAGTGCGACAATAGCATTTTCCATATATCGACCAGTCTTCCTCGTTCTAATTCACGTACCTACTATATTGCAGCGCTTAGTGTGAACTGTAGGCTGCTACCATTATTATCCTCATTCGATGACTTTCCGCTGGTAAATCGCACTGCAGTCCTTTACATGACACAACACAAAGGGTTACTGGGCTGTCTCTCTTAAACCGTAATTGGTTGTTACTGGTAAACTGTTCTGTAAGTCTTTCGAATTCGATTTCCTGTTCTTCCTCGCAATATGTTATAACACCTCGACTGTACCAACGACCAGTATAGGCGGCGTATCATTGTTTTGGCCGACTTCTCGCTTGTTGAAACTTCCTGGCAGATTAAAACTGTGTGCCCGACCGAGACTTGAACTCGGGACCTTTGCCTTTCGCGGGCAAGTGGTAGAGGACTTGCCCGCGAAAGGCAAAGGTCCCGAGTTCGAGTCTCGGTCGGGCACACAGTTTTAATCTGCCAGGAAGTTTCATATCAGCGCACACTCCGCTGCAGAGTGAAAATCTCATTCTGGAAACATCCCCCAGGCTGTGGCTAAGCCATCTCTCCGCAGTATCCTTTCTTTCAGGAGTGCTAGTTCTACAAGGTTCGCAGGAGAGCTCCTGTAAAGTTTGGAAGGTAGGAGACGAGATACTGGCAGAAGTAAAGCTGTGAGTACCGGGCGTGAGTCGTGCTTCGGTAGCTCAGATGGTAGAGCACTTGCCCGCGAAAGGCAAAGGTCCCGAGTTCGAGTCTCGGTCGGGCACTCACTTTTAGTCTGCCAGGAAGTTTCATATCAGCGCACACTCCGCTGCAGAGTGAAAATATCATTCTTTTCGCTTGTTGTTTACCGACAATACCATCCGGACATAGTTGTATGCTTTGAACTTATACTCTGCATTAAACCTCTCCGTGACCTATTTTCAGCAGAGGCGACTTGCACAACATAACAGATTTGACATACCTGAAGAGATCTGTGGACTCCCTTCTTCACCGAATTGAGGCAGCTATCAAGGCTGGAAGCTGTGTTACAAGGTATCAGAGTGATGCCACTTGAGGGTTATTAATTTATTTTTGTTTGGTTGTTTTAACTAGACATCGCAAGAATATTCTGTAGAATATTATTTGAGAGAAGACATTAATATACGCAGTCAGTGTACCACACTTTCTACATCATTTCTTTCCTCTCCTGTTTCAAGTATTTTGTCTAAGATTCGTGCAAATTGTCCATTCGAAAAATAAAATTGAGCATCATAGTATGTGGCTGACTATAAAAAATGTCAAGAATGTAAATACAGTGTGTGAAGCATTAATCAGAAAGGAGCGACTTTCGGATAACATCACGCTTCACGCACCGCAGCTACAGAACGCCATTTGCACAATGGCGGTGTGCCCTAAAATTCCTGCCACCAGGATGGAGGAAACAAAAAGAGATCGGAAAAGGGGTGCTGCAGAGGACGATCGTGGCCCCAGTGGCTGCCAGCGGTGCTCGCGAACGACCAACGACTGCCGATCGTAAAGCGCGGACGAAAGCTCGGGCGCCTGCAGCGCCGGCCGTAGGCAGACCCACGCGACACAGCCGCACAGTGGCGGCAGCGGCGAGGCTCTCCATCAGACGGCGCGCGCACGGCAGACAACCAAATCGCGTTCCGGTCACGCCCTCCGTCAGCCCCTCTCTCACACACACATAGACACACACACAGACACGTTCAAGCTGAGGGGTCAGGCGTAGTTTTCTCCCGCGCGCCCCAACGCACCGCCTCTGGAATGGAAACATCACCTTTGTTCTTCCAGGACGCTTCTCCTGACGCGACTCCTCTCGTTTTCGCTTCAGCCGTTCGTCTGCCGAGTCGCACTAACACTCCTTCCTTCCCTGCTCACCTCCGGCCCCTTCCCATCGGCTTCCGCAGCTCCGCGGACGGGGGCGTGCATGCAGGATGGAGAAGGCGGCGAGGCGGCACAAGTAGCTTACGCCACGGACAGTTGAAATACTATTTGCATGTAAGGGCACTGGCCCCTCCTAATGGGGCACGCCACTGAGCGCCGAACGCCAGAGAGCAGAGCACACTTCATAAATTTTGCGTCAGGCAATGACGTGGTGTTTTATTCCACAGCGAAACAAAAACAAAGTGTCCATAAAGCCTCTTTACGAGCTGGAAAGCTCTATTTGACTCAATGCCCAGGCGTTTGAAGGCCGTTATTACGGCCAGAGGTGGTTGTTCTGGGTACTGATTTCGCAGGATCTATGCACCCAAATTGTGTGAAAATGTAATCACATGTCAGTTCTAGTATAATATATTTGTCCAATGAATACCCGAGTATCATCTGCATTTCTTCTTGGTGTAGCAATTTTAATGGCCAGTAATGTATATAGTGTTGTATTTGATCTGTATTTTATTTATCTACTTACATCTCTATGCGATATCCTTTATGCTACAACTCCATTGAATCGTAAATTTCCTTTTTATCAAGTTTCAATCAGATAAATTGCGTATGTAGGACAGCAAATGTATGAGGGTGGTTATTCCTTTGAAAAGCGGCACGATGAAGGCATTATGTGATGTGCGATGTGTGTTGCCTACAACCTGCTCATCTGCTCAGTGTGAAAGAGACTAAGTCGAGCCAATTACAGTACCTGATATGCTGGTAAAGCATCGTTCTACGCTTAGAGACTTCCATTCGTAAGCTGGAAACTTACTCTGATTTCTGAGATAAGTACCGTACAGCACACCTGATCGCTGTATCCTACAAATTCGGTGAAATATCGCCGTCCCAGGTATATCGTCTCTGGGAGGCATTAATGATCATTTTGATTCTTAGTTTTCCGTGACGTGATCTATAGCCCTAGACGATTGAGTGATAGGTTTCGAAAACAACATAAATATTCAAAGTCTGGTGCGAAATGTACCAGAATGTTGCATGGAGTGCTTTACTTGCGTTCTCTGATTCGATGAACAGATGTGAAAGTTTTATGACATGCGTGATGTACATTACGTCCTTGTAACGGCTAGACGTGGTGGGATGGAACGTTGATGGCGATAATGCGTGCTCTCACATTCCCATGCAGTCCGACAAATGGGCACTGTCACATCTGAATGTCCAAAAAATGTAGATATTGTAGATCCGACAGTCCAGCAAAGTGGAGACTCCCAATAAGGCCATTTGAAACTCTGTCAGGCGCTGATAACGCTGACCCACACGAGTAAGCGGCATCTCCGGATGCTTCACAGAGATAAAATGCCGCTGTTCACGCCCCTTATACAACGTACCAGGCCTGGTAGCAACCCTAAACACGAACAACGCTAAATCACTCTGGTAGTTGTTGAACCTGAGAATTGCAGCTTTAATAATTTACCATCCGGCCAGTATTGTGAACGTAACTGTTTCAATTTTATATGTTAAACGTGCATTTACTTTTAAGTCACCACCGCATGGCACTGAATAGTAACAATTGATTGAACTGTATGAAATCTTACATTTGATTCAAAGAAGGAAGGACACCTTAATAGGGATTTTAACGTCCAACCCTCTCTACCCTGTTAAGGGATCTAGTGGAGAATGGATGTAATGAACAAAGCACTTTTGAAAAGGAGGAATTTGATATTGTCAGATACAAATTCATATAAAAGGGAAATATGATAAAACCGAAAACAAATCTAAATGATAGGAAGTCATTTTTGAAGCTATTGGTGTGTAGTGAAAATTTGTACAGACGTGAAACATGGACGAAAAGCACTTCAGGCAGTAAGAGAAGAGAATCTTTTCAAATGTGGTGTTACAGAGGAATGCTGAAGAACAAATGGGTTGAGCATGTACGTAATGAGAAGTTACTAATGGAACTGAGGAGAAATCTTTACTAAAAGATGGGATCAGTTGACAGGACTTGAGGCATCAATGAATCATCAGTTTAGTATTGGAGGGAAGTGTGTGTGTGTGTGTGTGTGTGTGTGTATGTGTGTGTGTGTGTGAGAGAGAGAGAGAGAGAGAGAGAGAGAGAGAGAGAGAGAGTGGGGGGGAGGGAGAGAGAGAGAGAGAGAGAGAGAGAAAGGGGCAGTAATTGTAGAAGAGGCCAAGGGATGACTACAGTAACCAGATTCAAATTTATATATGATGCAAGAGTTATTCGGATATACAGATGTCTGCACACGACAGACTATCGTGGAAGGTTTCATCAAACCAATCTTCGCACTCAAAACGGACACAGGGTAGGGAGGCCTCTGTGACCGAGCGATTCTAGGCACTTCAGTCCGGAACCGCGCAGCTGCTACGGTCACAGGTTCGAATCCTGCCTCGGTAATGGATGGGTGTGATGTCCTTAGGTTAGTTAGGTTTAAGTAGTGTAAGTAGGCTGTTTAGGTTTTTTTATTGGTAACGCCACCTCTGTATGAAAATCACTGGCTGTGCTGTGTGCAGCCTGTGGCTGCTTTGCATTGTTGTAATACTCGCCATTGTAGTGTTAGGCAGCTGGCTGTGAACAGCGCGTAGCGTTGAGCAGTTGGAGGTGAGCCGCCAGCAGTGGTGGATGTGGGGAGAGAGATGGCGGAGTTTTGAAATTTGTCATGAACTGCTATATTTATATATGATGATATCAAGGTAAATACATTGTTTGTTCTCTATTAATATCTTTCATTTGCTAACTATCCCTATCAGTAGTTAGTGCCTTCCATAGTTTGAATCTTTTATTTAGCTGGCAGTAGTGGCGCTTGCTGTATTGCAGTAGTGGGAGTAACCAAGATTTTTGTGAGGTAAGTGATTTGTGAAAAGTACAGGTTAATGTTAGTCAGGGCCATTCTCTTGTAGAGATTATTTAAAGTCAGATTGCGTTGCGCTAAAAAAATTTTGTGTGTCAGGTTAAGGACAGTCGTGTAATAATTGTTCAAAGGGGACGTTTCAGTAGTTCTAAGTCTAGGGGCTGATGATCTTAGATGTTAAGTCCCATAGTGCTTAGAGCCAATTGAACCAATTTTTGACACAGGGTAAAATTGTGGACGGACGAGGGTACAGAATCGGCTATGTCCTTTTCAAACTAACTACCCATCGGTGTTGACGCATTATCGAAAGATTCACACTGTCTGGACATGTTTGCCAGCTGCGTTGACGCAGACATGAAGGATACACTAGTAATGGCTGGTAAGCCTTTTGGAATAACCTGCTTGTGCGCCTTCCAACGAAGCTGGTCGGAGGGAGTGACGACTCGCGTGTTCGCTCATCACTTAGCTTGCGGGCTATATAGTAATATAAATGTGGATTGCGAGTGGGATTGTGTTAATCATTACTGTAAAATGCCACTTGGCTTACGTGTGGTACCCGTAAATTACAGTCATTCATTTCAAAATGTTTGTAAGTACTTGTAGTTAAATAAAAACTATTTAATAACGCAAACCAGTTGAAAAAGGAAATTAAAAAGAATAGGTGTACTATATGTAAAGTGTTGATATTTTCTGTTTATGGTGGCACCTGATCTGTCTCATCGACAGAAGAATTCGAAATTAGAGTGCTATTTCTATGCAAGACAGTTAGTTGCTTTGCAATACGGTCACCTATAATTTTTTCCTGATGGTGGTAATTCCCTATATTCAATGTCAGCATCCGCGAACAACGTGGTGGAGTTTTCAATACTGCACTCCAGATAACGTACATCCTGTCTGTATACATACATTTAAGAACACTGTGAAATGCCTGGCTGAGATTAATTTCCACTTTACCACATCTAATGGTTTCTTCCAGTTCCTCTTGTGTGTAGATCGGAGGAAGAATGTCAGCTGAAATGCCTCTCTGCGTGCTGCATCTAATGCAGTCTTCGCGAACATTGCAAGAACGATTCGGAGGACATAGTAGTGTGTTCTTCACATAATACTAGTTCTTTAAACTTTATGAGAAGCATTGTTGACGTGTGTCTTCAGAAGTTTAGATTTTTTAACAGTTCTATTACGCCATGCCTTGAGTTAGACAAACCTGCGACCGTTCGTCCTGCCGATTCGTGCTTGCATACATTCAGTGTCCTCTGTTAGTTCTATTTAGTGTGGGCCCCCACTTCAGCAGTATTCTAGAATGAATCACATGAGCACCTTGTGAACGATATCCTTTGACTTCATCGAGATGAAGTCTGCCTTGTAATGTATGAGGGGTGATCAACAAAAACTGAGACTGACTTTTTCCCGTAACTTCTGTGATAGTTTCCTGTCTGTACACTAAATATTTGAAAGGAGCTAGTTCTTATGTGTAATGCCCATAGATGGCAGCACATGCGTATCGGTGGGTTGGTAGTAGTGCTCTATTCTGCAGGAGCTCTTCGCGTTTTGCATACCAAACAATGTAAGTGATACCAGAGAAACAGAACAGTGCAATTAAATTCTGTAATCGTTTAAACGGCACAGCCAGGGGATCTTACGAAAAGCAGCAGCAAGCGTGCCGTGAAGATGCACTATCTCGTGCGCCAGTGTTTAGGTTGTCCAAGAACGTCAAAGAAGGCTGACCTGCCTGTGTTAAGTAGAGTTGGGCTGGTCTTTCGGCTTTTGCTATGACTGAAGTCAACATCAACACAGCTCCTGTGATTGTGAGGATTGGCAGATAGCATAACGTAGCCTCAGTGAATTGGTGAGAATTTCATATGACAGAGTATTTGCGATTATGCATGTCCATTTCAATACGATTTGTATTTGTGCTCGTTGGAGGTCACGTCTGTTGACGTCCAAACAAAAGGCTATGCGGATGGAGACTAGCTGTGAGGTGCTGCGTCTCTCTGATAACAGAGGGGATAGGTGTCTGGGACCAGTTATCACCAGTGATGAGTCAAGGGGTGCATCATTACGATACTGAAGGAAAACGAGCCAGCACAGGGTGAAAATCTCTGGGTTCTCCGACACCAAAAAAAGGAGAAAATTGTTCCGTCTGCTGGGAAAGTGATTGTGATAAAGTTTTTTTTACTATCATGAAATGATTTTCCCCTCCGAATAGCACTACGGCAGAATACTACATATCAGTATCGGCTAAACTGAGGAAACACATTACATGCATATGACCAGAACTTTCTCCTACCGGATAGCGTCTTCATCATGACAATACGCGGCCTCACGTCACAAATCTAATCGAGTGGTTTCTGCCTCAGTTCAATATTACCTGTGTACCTTATCTATATTTTTCTATTCCCATCATTCGACATGAGAATTTTGAAACAGTGCTCAAGAAAAGTGAAGAGACTGTCAAGAACCTAACAAAGGAGGGCGTGCACCAGGTGATCGACGACTGGCAGAGATAATATAAATCTACATCTACATCTACGTGACTACTCCGCTATTCACAATACAGTGCCAGGAAGAGAGTTTAATAAACCACCTTCAAGCTGTCTCTCTACCGATCCTCTCTTGAACGGCCCGAGGGGAAAAATGAGCACTTAAATTTTCTCTGCGAGCCCTTATTTCTCTTATTTTATCGTTGTGGTCATTTCTCCCTATGTAAGTGGATGCCAATAGAATGTTTTCGCAATCGGAGGACAAAACTGGTGATTGAAATTTCATGAGAAGATCCCGTCGCAACGAAAAACGCCTTTGTTTTGATGGTTGCCACTCCAATTCACGTATCATGTCTGTGGCACTATCTCCCCTATTTCGCGATAATACATAACGACCTGCCCTCCTTTGTACTTTTTCGGTGTCGTCCGTCAGCCCATCTGATGCTGATCGCAGACCTCACAGTATGATTTCGCAACCATTTACGCTTCGAGTGGGGCCATGAACTAATTGTTCAAAATAATTTTCTGAGAAAGCATTCAGTGCAATTTCGGATGACGTTCTATGCCTGCCGCTGGCTTTAAACGTATAATTTTTTCAGCATATCGAGGGCAAATTAAATTCACCTGCGTCTATAATTGTATGAGTGGGGTACCTATTTAAAATGAGATTCAAGTTTTCTTTGGACTGTTCAGCAACTATATCTTCTGAATCGGGGGAGGGGGGGGGAGGTAAAACGACCCAATTAATAGTTTAGTCCGTTTGTCAAGTATAACCTCTACCCGTACTATTTCGCAGGAACTATCTACTTCAATTTCACTGCAAGGCACACTACTTCTGACAGCAATAAATACTCCGCAACCAATTGTATTTAATCTATCCTATCTGAACTCTATTAGATCGTTGGAAAAAATTTATACTCAGCTTATTTCCTAATTTAGCCAGCTTTCTGTACCTATAACTATTTGAGATTCAGTGCTTGCCATTAGGGATTGGAGCTCTGGTTCTTTCCCAGCACAGCTACGACAGTTTACAACTACAACACCGATCGTTTCTAGAACTAACTTACTGTATTTTACCTGCCCTCTTTTAGACAGGCAGGTTACCTGAGGCCCTCTAACCTAAAAAATCGCCCAGTCCCTTCGACATAGCCCCCGCTATCCGTGTAGCCGCTTCCTGTGTGTAGTGGACTCCTGACCTACTAAGTGAAACCCGGAAACCCACCACCCGATGGCGCAAGTGAAGGAATTTGCAGCCTACACGATCACAGAACCGCCTGAGCCTCTGATTCAGACCCTCCAATCGGCTCTCCACCAAAGGACAACAGTCGGTTCTATCGACGATGCTGCAGATGGTGAGTACGCCTTAATCTCGGAAGCAATACTGGCAGTCTTTATCATTTCCGCTAGTCGCGCAAAACCAGAGAGAATCTCCTCCGATCGAAAGCGACATATGTCATTGGTACCGACATGAGCCACCATCTGCAGCTGGCTGCACCCTGTACTCTTTATGGTAACCGGAAGCAACCTTTCCACATCCGGAATGACTCCCGCCGATATACACTCGGAGTGTACACTGGCTTCCTTCCCCTCCCTGGCAACCACGTTCCGAAGGGGCCCCATTACGCGCCTAACGTTGGAGCTCCCAACTACCACCAAACCCACCCTCTGTTAACGCCCAGACACTGTGGTCCGAGAAGCTTCCTCTGAAACAGGGTGGACAACTGCATCCGGCTCAGAGACGTCGTTAGCCGCAGATAACGCCAGAAACATGTTCGTCAAACAAACCGGGAAGGCCCTACGATCGGCCCCTCGCAAAGTTTTTCGCTGCCTGCCGGAATTTGGAGTGATCTCCCACTCGACCACCGGTGAGGTGTCAACCTCAGTTGTAGGCATTATCTCGGGAGGCCACAGCAGTGGACCAAACGAGGGACACGTGGGACATGCTCGACGTCTCTCACATCCCCACGTCCGACCCCCCACGGTGATGCCCCTTAGCAGCAACCTCAAGCTGTGTGGGGGAAGCCAACGAAGCCTGGAGCTGTGAGGGAAGAGTCGCCAACTCAGCTCGCATCTGTACACAGCAATCACCGTTCCTATGCATTACTGCAGTCGCTCCCGTTAGAAACTCGTAAAAATATACAACAAACGAACGGTGTACCCGCCTTCTTAGCATCAGGAACCCGAGGTGCTCTGTCACTATCCGACACTGAGCTATACTAACCAAATCAAACAAAAGCCTGTAGGATCCGAGGGTCGATAGCAACGGCGGTACGGTACGCTACACTGTTATTAAAATAAAAGCTTTTACCTAGTAAGAACTCGACTGTGCAAGAAATTACAAAAATAATCTAGTAACTACACAGGTATTTGTAAAAAAAAACAAGTCGTTCCTGCTGGAAGCTCGTAACAACGTACAACAAACGAACGGCGGCAAGTACGCCTCTGAATAATTTTCCATTTGAATAATAATTTATCATAAGGTATAACGTCTGTTCCGATCAGTGGTTTTACTATGGAGTACGAATTGCGGTCTCTGTTCTCTGGCAGCTGACGCCGAGCTTCAGGGGTAAAAGACAGTTTTAGTTAACTTTCAGTCTGCCATTACATGAGACCACATATCCTTGCACCATACTACTGAGTAATTCAATGAGAAATTTATCATAAATAAAGGACTAAAGAGATCTAATATTCTGGTAGCTTAATTACTCTACTGCTTGTAAACTCAGTTGCCTCACTAATAGGCTAGATGACAACTGTGTCTTGGGACAAGCTAAATATAAATGTGTTTGGAATTTTCAGAATTCCAGTTACGATGAAAATAAGTGTCTTAACACACTGAAAATATCATGGAGCAAGGCTAGAGAATCAAAAATCTTCACAGGCTGCAAGAAATACGTGGTACTTGTAAAGCTATCAGCATAAAAAAATTAGAATCAAGTAATACTGAACAATAAAAAATCTCATTGAAGGCGGTACAAGATGTGCTGAAAAACCTTAGGGAAAGTAAAACAGTGTCTTGCATTAAGAGGAATGTCTCTCCAGTACTTATTTACTCTGTTTTACTAAGTTACGGATCATATCTCCGGGTAAAATGCGATGTGGTCAATTACTGTACAAAGAATAAATAATAGTAAATATTCAGGGAAAGGTCCATAGGGGTATCTTGATAAATAAAACGAAAAATAAGGAATGAGAAAGACCGGTAGCACTATTGTAGAAAACCTGGCCTTTTTCTGCTTTCCTTGAAAGTTGTGCTATCACTGACCGTCCCTCTCCCACGGTAAACAAACGCGAGGAAACATTTCAGCGAAGAGAGAGCGATGCGGCATCCGGTCTCGTCTCTGTGCTGTGAGAAGGCAAACGACCCTGTGTGTTTTGCGGGTTGCCGGAGTCGTGCGGTTAGGGGATCACGTGGCCAGAGAGGGCGCGTGTGGTTGGAGGTCGGTGGGCAGAGCCGGCCAGCCACAGGAATCGGACAGAGCAGCCCTCATAAAGTATCGTCTGGGGTGGAACCTGCATCAGGTGTGATCGCGGCCTGGTGTGGCACAACACACGTTTCCAATGTGTCCGCACATGATTATATCGTTCCAGTAAAAGCACAGGAATGACATAGCGAACTGAAACTTTTTTTAAGGATTGTTTTTTTGTCAGATTCTTCTAGGATGTAACAAACTGTTGGTTACAATTGAAATATCGTCTAATTATTATAACGAATATGTCCATCTACAAAGTTCAGTCTGCCTAATAGAAACATTAATGTGCAGTTGTATAATAATATTTGTTGTTGGTCTTGGTAACAACTATAAATTAAATTAAAAATAGGTAACTGATTAACTTCAAGAAAACTTTTGTTGACAATGTTTATGCTCTTCACGGGTATACTGCGGGATATGATCGTCTTTACTGCACGATATTTCGGCGATCCATCTGGCCGCCATCTTTATTGTCGATCGCAGAGAACGCAGTCATGCCAGAACTGAATAAAGTTAAAAAACGGAATGAGGAGACATAACAGTAAAAAGAGGTTATAAAACGGCGACTGTTTAAAACTGGTACATGGCGAAAAAGTTATGAAGAAAACACAAAAAACAAAGTAACATATAGGGAATAGACAGGCACAATTAAAAAACACGGCGATAGTCTGGTATCTGAAAGAGCAGCACTTTAAAAAGGGGACGCACAACACTGAACACTCACGGAAAACACTGCACTATAGAGTACGAAGGCATATGGGCATGGAGGAGGGGGGAGGGCGAGACCCGGACAGATAAGGGGGAGGGGAAAAGTGTGGAAGAGTTAGAGGTAGAGGGCACAGAAAAACGGGGAGGAGCAGGGTGGACGCGAGAAAGGAGTAGGGAAGACAGTGGAGGGGAAAGAAGACGGACTTGGGGAGAGAGAATAGTCATGGAGTGGGTAGGTGGAGAAAAAAACAGGATGGAAGGATGGGGAGAGGGAGCATGGGAAAAGGACAGAGGGAGGGAGGGGGAGGTGACGATCATCACTGATAGGAGGGATAAATGGAGGGAGAGAGGGAATCATCTGGGAGTGGGAGGTGATGGAAGCCACCTAAGGAAAGGAGATGAAGTGTGTAGGGGGGGCACAACGGTAAAGGCGCGGCAACCGGGTTGGGGGGGGGGGAGTTGGAGAGGAGAGGAGCTACCTGGGCATGAGGGGAATCAAGTCGGTGGGAGATGTAGAGGACGCGGCCTTGTTAGAGGAAAAGGAACAGATGGGGGAAAGGAATCAGGTCATAGAGGATTTGCGTGAGGGACGGGAGGCGTATATAGAAGACGAGGTGGAGTGCGTGGCACTTGAGGATCTGGACGGACTTAAAGAATTTGGGGGGACGGATATCCAGGCGGGAATGGCATAACAAAGGATGGGACGGATTAAGGATTTGTAGCTGTGGAGGATTGTAGAGAAGTGCAACCCCCAGTCCGGCCAGACAGTAGTTTAAGGAGGCCATTTTTAGGTCTTTTTCAGGCCTATATTGGACAGACTATTCGCACTGTTCATGACCGATGTGTGGAACATCGGCGTCACATACCTGTGCTGTAGCCGGAAAAATCTGCCATCGCCGAACATTGTCTTAATGAAAGGCATAACATGTCGTTTGAAGAGACGGAAATTATTTCTCCGGCTTCTCGTTACTGAGATTGTGTGCTCAAGAAATCCATAAAAATACGATTATCTGATGACATTATTGATAGAGATAATGGTTTTCCTTTAAGCAAGATATGGAACCCTATTTTATCAGATATAAAACAACAACAGTCTGGTTTTCGACGCACTACCCCCTAATTTGCGATGAATTACTTTCACCAATTTCCACTGCCGGCGTCGTAGCAGTTCTTCGCTCTTCCGCTTCTTGCGCAGGTGCAGTGGCCTGTACCTGGGGTACAAAGGAGCCGCCGTTTGTAATGTTCAACCCGTTCCGGTGTGACTGTATACTCAGCGATTGCACCTGATAGATGGCGGCCAGATAGATCGCCGAAATATCGTGTAGTGAAGACGTTCATATGCGACAGTATAACCGTGAAGAGCATAAACAAGTATGACACCGGGAAAAATCTACGGAATCACTACAATTTTGGCTTTCCTTTTTTTAAATTTGATCGCTCATGTTTAACATAAAATTGTAATTAGTTTTAAGAATATCACTGCCGGGCCCTAGAAAATGTACAGGCACATGACACTTTCAGAGTTTAGTGGACATCAGACAAATTGCTGCAAATAAACTCATACTCATATTTCGTTTGTGGCGACCAGTCCTTTGATCTACTAGCAAACTAATATTGTAAATTTCTTGAAAACAAGTCCACTGATAATATTTAAAATAAATAAAATGAACACGTATAGTGAAATAAATATGAAATTTTCGTAGTTGCAAAGACGAAGTTCAAATACCTTCAATACTTTGCAAAACAAATTAAGGACGCTATGAGCAAACAAATGCAAAACTATATTTGAGGATTTATTATTTATATTTGCAGTTTCTAAGGAATTAGTTTGAGATACATAGGTTGAATGACAGAAGGCGAGTACTGTAAACAATTTAGAAGAAGAAAGTAAATTGGCCAGTACGTAAGCTGAATGACAGAAGGTGAGTACTTGCAACAATGTAGAAGAGGAAAGTATATTGGCCAGTACACTAGATGATCAGAGACTACTTAAAAAAGAGAGCACTCGAAGGAGTGTTTAACAAGAAGAATGCGCCCCTTAATGACGATATCGAAATAAGTGCTTCATATGCAGCTGCTAAATGAATGATAGAGCACCGAGAGGACATGGAAACGCTGGATCTATGGTGTTGGACGGGTCTAATGGGCTGAATAGATTACTAGCATCATATAATAGGAAAACGAGTAGTCTGTATCGTACGTTTTCTATACACGTATTTCCGTGAATAATGTTTCTTAAATCACTCAACACTTTAAGGCGTAGCGCCGTATACCGATCATCCCTTGGACGCGGGTAGGTGGGAGATGTGTCTCAGAGCTGAATAGTGACAGATGGTGACGCGAGATGGGACGCGCACGTAGTTTGTGTATCAGCCGATAGAGGACAGTATTGGATAGGGGACTGTGATTTAGTTTCGATTGTGCCCACTAGAGTGCACTAAAATAATAGAATGTTCTTTATAAACTTTTCTAGTATTTTCACAAAGTGTTATGTATTTTTGTGTATGTAAAATGTTATAAATGTGTTTTAGCAGTATAAATGATGCGTGAGTGTGGTTTAAGTTTAATATGAAGATAATTGTTTAACGAGTTATGTAGCGGGATTTAGTGTGGGAACATTTCGAAGAAGTATGGATGTGGACAAAGGGGATTTTTGTACAACAGATTTGTAAAGTAAGTTTATGGTAAAGTGAAAGTTAATTAAGGTATAATTAACAATAGTGAATAACTTTACGCATAAACAAAACTTCAGCATTTTAGATAATTACGTCGGTAAAATGTGCAATCGTTAGGTTCACTATTTTGCGATTGGTTATTGATGAAAACCGCGGACTGACGCGGGAGAATATTGTTTTGCTATTGGCTCTTGAGTAAAGTGACCCGTGGTACATCAATATTCTTAGCGCGCCTTTCTCTGCTGGTAGAGAAGACATAGAGTATTCTAGAGAGGAGTCGGAGCCTAGCCATGAAACAGTTCGGACGTGTGTAGTAGTAGTCCTGATGGAAATGATAAGTTGCCGGATCTAGCAGTATTTCATACATCAAAAGTGTTGTAAAGTGACGGCATAATTATTCCGATGGCTGTGTAGAAATTTCGGAATTTTTAAGTGAATTTTCTGACGAGAAAAGACATAAATTCCGCGTGGCGTATTGAGCAGGTTGGTCGCTAAAAACTGTGACTGCATTAGGTACCGACAAACTTAATATTTGTCGAGCATTCTCAATCAAAAACAATCCGTATTTTTGTAGATTTTACGTTTTCGGGAAATGCAACACCATAAACTTGCTAACGTGAGTGAAAGGTATTGTGAGTGACTGTGTTAAGACTAGCACGAGCTTGGCAGTGATACTTATTCACCTAAGTTTCAGAATATATTAATTAAAGACAAAATCTCCAACCTTTAATTTCGTGTGAAAACTTTCTCCCGAAACGTACATTAGTGACTTTAATTGCAGCCTGGTTCACGTCGAAGTACAGTAGGTTTCGCTCGACTTCCCTACTGATGATCTGCTGAGACAGTGTTCACAGGTAGGTGCAGGTTCGTTACAAAGGGACGGAAGGAACCGCGCCGACGCAACATTTCTTCATACACAGTTGGTTGCACAATGCTTGTACTCCTTACTTATAGACGCAAGTCTCCTGTTGCTGATTTCAGAAATCACCGTGGGGGTTACCGTAGTTAAATTTCGCTAAGGTGACGAAACACGTGAATTATAGATCTGCATATGCTTTTCGTACTCTATAATTTATTTTTTTTTTTTTTTACAATGGGCAAATACCATGGTTCTGTGAAATAAAAAGTCTATCTAAGGACAACACACATATCCATGCCGAGGCAGAATTCGAACCTGCGACCGTAGCGGTGGTGCGGCTCCAGACTGAAGCACCTAGAACCGCTCGGCCACACCGGCTGGCCTTGCAAAACACAGATACTATCCAGTATACTTGAGGTTCTGTATGATCGCAGCGATTTACTTTACACAGCAAACATTCATTTATTTTGTTCGTTCGTCTGCATACAGTCCATCTGCCCTTTTCCTGTTTCGCTGGGTGTCGGTTCAAACTTTCTCTCTGTGTTGCTGCAACTGCGGTCTTCTGCCTTCGTTTCGAAACAGGTGTCAGAGCTGTGACAGGTAAAGTGTCCTAAAATGATGTTTCTGTTCGAGACGAGCGTGGACATGGAAGGAATTGTCTCATCCCCTTCTATCAAGTTTCTGTTCTTCCGCCCTGCAGGTGCTGTGGAGGCTACCCTTTGGAACTTACAAACTCGTGTACAGCGGAACTGCTGGTACTACGTGTTGTGGGGCGGCTGGTGGAAATTAATGTTGTTATATAAATGTTCCTATTATTTATGCTGTTGTTTTGCCGTTCTCAACACTGGCTCTCTAACTACAATATTGGTACCAGAAAGTGATTAGCAAAACGTGAAGCCTGTAATTAGAATTCCTAGTGCCCACTTCATCTGAGAAATACACTTATAGCTACAGCTTATAGCTTTGAGGAATTAGGAGATTGTCTGGGATTCATAATCAAAAACGATATTGAAAAAAAGAACGTTTGCTATATTCTGAAAGTCACAGATGAAAAAAAAAAAAAAAGAATCCACACAATCTGACTAACAGAGCAGTTCAGAGTCTAATGCACTGATGCAACTATAACTGTCCAAATTATATGTTTAAGTGAATGCTCGCCATAATTTGATGATAATGTTCATCAAACGCCACGCTAAATAATGGTAGAATGTTTGTCCCGCGACGGCACGTGAAAATACGACATACGCAAACTGAAGATAGATAATTAAAGTCATCCCAGAATTAACACTTCAATCGAAAATGATTTCATGGTTACGCGTATCCTGAGTAACTTAATACGGCATCCGAGGCTGTTTATAGCAATGATACCGTCGCGACGCGACTCCCGACACAGATGGTGTGCTATTCAGCGTCTGGAGAGAACTGGGACCTTGCTTCCTCGCGCAGCGTTCTTATATATAAATCCGCGGTGCGGACGGCTAAGGGAACGCCTGATCAAATCGGCTCTCCCGACTAGCCGCTGGGCTAGTAATGCACCACTTTAAGTTACCGAATAAATCATTGCTTCCTTTGCTGATGGCCGATGAAGCTCTCAATTTAAATGTGCATTCAGCATACAGGTAAGTAATCATAATAAAAGTTTGACGTGCCTAAGTTAAATATTTTGGGCGAGAGAATTAATTTAATTACACTACACGCAGTAGACGAACTCTGAACTTGCCCTTTGGAGATACGCTATCGCTATAGCTTTATAGTCATTCTGTTGAAACTTCTCACATCTTTATGATTATAGGGCTTCTCCATTCTACTTAATTATAAACATCCTAGCCTTATTTATTACCCTACTTAATCTATCTTGCTTCCTTAATTTTTAAGACAAAAACCAGAAAATTATGAATTTCAACAAAAATGTTAACTTGTGAGATCCAAAGTACTGTTTCTATTAAATTATTATGGAAAAGGAATCTAAATATACATTTTTAAGTCTCTAGCTCTTTTCTGTTGCGCCAATCATTTTTACAGAGAAACGTCCAAATTTCGAAAATGGTTAAAGTTATCAAACTGATATTCAACACATATTAATTTAGTATTACTCCTGACACGCTAGAACCGTTTCAGGTTATATACTTGATTTTAAAAGAATTGCGCAACATTGATGACGTCAGAGCTACTTACAGCGGACTGGCTGGCACACAATGTAAAGACTGATGTGAATTTACTACGGCGTGAGTAGGCTGCTTCCCTACAGTGTCAGCACGTCGTCTGTAACTGAGAAATCTTCCTTCGATTCTACTGGCATCTTCCCTAATTACTGTGGTGGTACGCCTGGAGATGTTACACGACGGAACATAGCTCAACAACGTCTGTTGTTGGTGGCACTGGAAAATTTGAATCTCCAACTACATTATTTGATAATCTCAGTTGTCAAATATGTGAGTAGGGCAGACCTGGGAATGTTTAGGCACGGGGCACGCTTACGCAGAGCCCTTTTCTTGCTAACCAGTCTTGATAGAACGCTACTGACAATAAAAAATTAGAACTGCAGTTATGAGGACTCTCTCAAACTTCACGGCATCAGCTGAGTGAACATCTTAGAGCGAATACCATGTTAACATTTTTGTGCAAGGCGAGCAAATTTTGTCACTCAACCATCAAATGTCCTAAGGAGCATA
Source organism: Schistocerca nitens (assembly GCF_023898315.1). NCBI lineage: Eukaryota > Metazoa > Arthropoda > Insecta > Orthoptera > Acrididae > Schistocerca > Schistocerca nitens. The sequence continues at coordinate 846,911,772 of NC_064617.1, forward strand.
TATTTTTGAATTGAGAGTAGATAATTATGTGTTCGTTTACGGGAGATTCTTCTATTTTACGAGGTCCATTCGTATAATTTGAAAACTTGAAAATTACTACTGTAGTTCCCAAAATAATTCAAATAATACGCAACCCTGTTGGTGTACGTTGACGCTCTATTTTGCATTGACGTCCTGACACTGCAGTCAAGGAAACTCTAAGACGACCACACTTTCAAACACAATATATAAATATATTAAGAAAATGAAGATAAAGGCAACAAAAGGTAGAAGCTGCTAAAAAAAGTTATTTGAAGCTAATGAATCTCAAGCGGTAAGAATTAATTCATTGTGAGCAAGGTCTGCTAAGCGCAAGCAAAAACATATAAAATGTGGACAGACCTGCTTCTGATGTCTTCATTAGTGCTCTGCCCAACATGTTACCTCCTGTACTTTCCTGTCTCCTGCCATCTTCTTCAGATGCGTGTAATTTACGCCACCATTTATGTCGCCTATCGGTCTCATCTCACTAACTGATCCTTTAATAACGTCTGTTAGCATGCATTCCCGTCTCAAAGAAGGTCCCATCCAGTTCTTCATCCTTTCTCTGATTAAGACGATGAAATTTGTCGTTGTCTTTACTGCCCGAATAAATACTGCCAACGAAAAAGAAAATAAGAAAGGGTCCTGTGTCATCGGCGTAAAAGTGGGCTCATGACGACTGTTCCGCGGGAAACACATTAATTTCTTGTCTGCATAACTAACAACTCAAATAGTGATGAGGAACAGGTCTCTAATTAACAATAAAACATCTTTGTAGGTCGTACTTTGCTAACAGGTGAATAGGTCTCCAACAATAAAACTTCTATGTAGGTCACATTATGCTAACAGGTGGAAGTTGCCGAATTTTTTTAATTGGCAATAGAATTTTTGTGTGTTACCATGATATTTGTTGTATGTAAGCTTGAAATTGTATAATCCATATTTTCAGAATCTTAGTGATGTGTTTTGCTTACTCATCACTGTATTCTATGATACGTAAGAACATGCTCCCATATGTGTGTAAACTTGCGTCATACCTGGGGCACGTTTATGCACTCGACTTGAGCATGTACAAAATTATTTTGTAGTCTTAAATGTAATGTTGAATCAGAAGCATATATACTAAATTATTCTTTAATAACCATGTTAAAAGAATCAACAATTTTAAACACGATAAATCTAACCAAAGAATGAAAAAAAATTGTATGAAATCCGCGTAAATGTGCCCGGTCTCCCATACATATATCAGTTTCAGCATACGTTTGTGATATCTTCACCACCGTGAAAAATACTCCTTATTAGACTCTTCTGGTTCAACAACGCGAAAGAACAACCCACGGTGGAAAGTTCAGCTTTCCCGATACTTTCACATCACAAAACTAACTCTTTGATGATGTACACTTCAGCGTGACACATTCTCTTGTCTAAATGTAAAATTATCCATCTTACCTCTATAGTCATCTTCCCCACATTCACTCTAAACACAGTGCATTACAGAAAAGCCATAACACTCATTAAAAATTAAGCTGTTGTCTCTGAAAAGTACACCACTGCAAACAACAATTTGTTTGTTCTTTAACATTCGCTAACCAGAGTGAGAATCGTTCGTCAAACCTAATGAATATTCATTGTCCATATGGTATCGTGTTTCTCATCAGTTTACGACGATGAGCGGTGTCGATAGACTTTTTGAAATTTCGAACTAGTTTTACCAACTGGAATGCATAAAACAGAATGTTTCTAGTGTTACGGATGTTACGCAGGTTGTTAATCTAAAATCTCCTATCGTCTCTCTCGTTCTACCGATTGGACGCAACGCATTTCCCACACTCTCCTGACTCAACCGCTAATTGCCACTAGTTGTAGCATCACAGTAATCGGAGTATTAATTTCGCGACAGAACAGAAACGGTTGTACGTTAAACGCAGACGCGTTCTTGTGTGCTGTGCATGATGTTTATCGAGTTAAGTAGTAAGTTTAACTACAATAATGAGCTTAGATTGGATGTGCTTTAACTGAGTTATTCAGTTACGGTTTGTTTTGTATGTTCAACAAGTGGAATTCCCAATAAATTTCTGCATTCGAGTAACAGCAGCATTTAGACAACTATTATGTACTTCGTCAGTTGGTAAAGGGGAAAGAAATATAACACGAAACGCCGATAACTATGTAGGATAACATGATTAACTGACACTGCTTGGAGACACGCATTTCGCAAAAGTAGAGCCCAGCTGAAAGATATGTTTCACAAATTATTATTATCACTTACTCAAGGAAATGCCATGGTGTTTAAACCGCACGAGGGAACTGCATATTCTGGAGAAATGAAACAGCTATATTTCTCTTATACTTTAAGTCCTAGCATAGCAAGGCTGTGTTGGTTAATATTAAAAGAGCAGATCATTCAGCTATCATGTTCACACATTCCCTTCTGTGTGGTTGCACCAGCGGTATGACTGTCTGTAAAAGACATCCACCATACCAACGTCCATGGGTTCATAGAGGCTACTGTTTTGTGTTAGACAGGAATCCACTTACATGTGACTTGTTGCATCCTATTGATATAGCGATACAGATGGCCGTACCGTAGGTGCAACCACAACGGAGGGGTATCTGCTGAGAGGCCAGACAAACATGTGGTTCCTGAAGAGGGGCAGCAGCCTTTTCAGTAGTTGCAGGGGCAACAGTCTGGATGATTGACTGATCTGGCCTTGTAACATTAACCAAAACGGCCTTGCTGTGCTGGTACTGCGAACGGCTGAAAGCAAGGGGAAACTACAGCCGTAATTTTTCCCGAGGACATGCAGCTTTACTGTATGATTAAATGATGATGGCGTCCTCTTGGGTAAAATATTCCGGAGGTAAAATAGTCCCCCATTCGGATCTCCGGGCGGGGACTACTCAAGAGAACGTCGTTATCAGGAGAAAGCAAACTGGCATTCTACGGATCGGAGCGTGGAATGTCAGATCCCTTAATCGGGCAGGTAGGTTAGAAAATTTAAAAAGGGAAATGGATAGGTTAAAGTTAGATATAGTGGGAATTAGTGAAGTTCGGTGGCAGGAGGAACAAGACTTTTGGTCAGGTGATTACAGGGTTATAAATACAAAATAAAGTAGGGGTAATGCAGGAGTAGGTTTAATAATGAATAAAAAAATAGGAGTGCGGGTTAGCTACTACAAACAGCATAGTGAACGCATTATTGTGGCCAAGATAGACACAAAGCCCATGCCTACTACAGTAGTACAAGTTTATATGCCAACTAGCTCTGCAGATGATGAAGAAATTGATGAAATGTATGACGAGATAAAAGAAATTATTCAGGTAGTGAAGGGAGACGAAAATTAAATAGTCATGGGTGACTGGAATTCGTCAGTAGGAAAAGGGAGAGAAGGAAACATAGTAGGTGAATATGGATTGGGGGGAAGAAATGAAAGAGGAAGCCGCCTTGTAGAATTTTGCACAGAGCATAACTTAATCATAGCTAACACTTGGTTCAAGAATCATAAAAGAAGGTTGTATACCTGGAAGAATCCTGGAGATACTAATAGGTATCAAATAGATTATATAATGGTAAGACAGAGATTTAGGAACCAGGTTTTAAATTGTAAGACATTTCCAGGGGCAGATGTGGATTCTGACCACAATCTATTGGTTATGAACTGCAGATTGAAACTGAAGAAATTGCAAAAAGGTGGGAATTTAAGGAGATGGGACCTGGATAAACTGAAAGAACCAGAGGTTGTAGAGAGTTTCAGGGAGAGCATAAGGGAACAATTGACAGGAATGGGGGAAAGAAATACAGTAGAAGAAGATTGGGTAGCTCTGAGGGATGCAGTAGTGAAGGCAGCAGAGGATCAAGTAGGTAAAAAGACGAGGGCTAATAGAAATCCTTGGGTAACAGAAGAAATATTGAATTTAATTGATGAAAGGAGAAAATATAAAAATGCAGTAAATGAAGCAGGCAAAAGGGAATACAAACGTCTCAAAAATGAGATCGACAGAAAGTGCAAAATGGCTAAGCAGGGATGGCTAGAGGACAAATGTAAGGATGTAGAGGCTTGTCTCACTAGGGGTAAGATAGATACTGCCTACAGGAAAATTAAAGAGACCTTTGGAGGGAAGAAAACCACTTGTATGAATATCAAGAGCTCAGATGGCAACCCAGTTCTAAGCAAAGAAGGGAAGGCAGAAAGGTGGAAGGAGTATATAGAGGGTTTATACAAGGGCGATGTACTTGAGGACAATATTATGGAAATGGAAGAGGATGTAAATGAAGATGAAATGGGAGATAAGATACTGCGTGAAGAGTTTGACAGAGCACTGAAAGACCTGAGTCGAAACAAGGCCCCGGGAATAGACAACATTCCATTAGAACTACTGATGGCCTTGGGAGAGCCAGTCCTGACAAAACTCTACCATCTGGTGAGCAAAATGTATGAGACAGGCGAAATACTCTCAGACTTCAAGAAGAATATAATAATTCCAATACCAAAGAAAGCAGGTGTTGACAGATGTGAAAATTACCGAACTATCAGTTTAATAAGTCACAGCTGCAAAATACTAACGCGAATTCTTTACAGACGAATGAAAAAACTGGTAGAAGCGGATCTCGGGGAAGATCAGTTTGGATTCCGTAGAAATGTTGGAACGCGTGAGGCAATACTAACCTTACGACTTATCTTAGAAGAAAGATTAAGAAAAGGCAAACCTACGTTTCTAGCATTTGTAGACTTAGAGAAAGCTTTTGACAACGTTAACTGGAATACTCTCTTTCAAATTCTGAAGGTGGCAGGGGTAAAATACAGGGAGCGAAAGGCTATTTACAATTTGTACAGAAACCAGATGGCAGTTATAAGAGTCGAGGGGCATGAAAGGGAAGCAGTGGTTGGGAAAGGAGTGAGACAGGGTTGTAGCCTCTCCCCGATGTTATTCAATCTGTATATTGAGCAAGCAGTAAAGGAAACAAAAGAAAAATTCGGAGTAGGTATTAAAATTCACGGAGAAGAAGTAAAAACTTTGAGGTTCGCCGATGACATTGTAATTCTGTCAGAGACAGCAAAGGACTTGGAAGAGCAGTTGACCGGAATGGACAGTGTCTTGAAAGGAGGATATAAGATGAACATCAACAAAAGCAAAACGAGGATAATGGAATGTAGTCAAATTAAATCGGGTGATGCTGAGGGGATTAGATTACGAAATGAGACACTTAAAGTAGTAAAGGAGTTTTACTATTTAGGGAGTAAAATAACTGATGATGGTCGAAGTAGAGAGGATATAAAATGTAGACTGGCAAAGGCAAGGAAATCGTTTCTGAAGAAGAGAAATTTGTTAACATCGAGTATAGATTTAAGTGTCAGGAAGTCGTTTCTGAAAGTATTTGTATGGAGTGTAGCCATGTATGGAAGTGAAACATGGACGATAACCAGTTTGGACAAGAAGAGAATAGAAGCTTTCGAAATGTGGTGCTACAGAAGAATGCTGAAGATAAGGTGGGTAGATCACGTAACTAATGAGGTGGTATTGAATAGGATTGGGGAGAAGAGAAGTTTGTGGCACAACTTGACTAGAAGAAGGGATCGATTGGTAGGACATGTTTTGAGGCATCAAGGGATCACAAATTTAGCATTTGAGGGCAGCTTGGAGGGTAAAAATCGTAGAGGGAGACCAAGAGATCAATACACTAAGCAGATTCAGAAGGATGTACGTTGCAGTAGGTACTGTGAGATGAAGAAGCTTGCACAGGATAGAGTAGCATGGAGAGCTGCATCAAACCAGTCTCAGGACTGAAGACCACAACAACAACAACATTGATATAGCGCAACTGTATAGTTCATAAAATTTGTTTATAAGGATGACACGACAGATCATTATTAACCATCTCAAATTTAACTACTGTTCCTTAGTATGCAGGCTTTCCAATTTGTTTTAGCTATACAAAAACAGGAAAGATTATTGGAGTATAGTATCCAGTCGATGCAGATCATTAGAAATGGATCGCATACTCGATATTACAATGATGTTCCAGAGAATCGGTCTTATCATTTTTCATATCAATCCGTCATGCACCATAACTAAAGTATGATAGCTTTGGTCTGGGTGACCAGACGTGGATATGAAGGCAAATACAACCAGTTCTACAAGAAAGTGTATGCCTTTATCTGTATGAAATAAAAAGACACCATTATAAATATATGTTTACATAAAACTCCGTCCGCACAGGCCTTAGAATACCCAGCGGTACTTACCGGCCGTGTCATTCTCTCAGCCCAGGGGCGTCACTGGATGCGGATACGGATGGGCATGTGGTCAGCATACGGCTGTCCCGGCCGTTGTCACTTTTAGTGGCCGGAGCCGCTACTTCTCGGTCTAGTAGCTCCTCAGTTCGCCGCACAATGGCTGAGTGCAACCCGCTTGCCAACAGCGCTCAGCCTCTCGGACGGCCACACATCCAAGTACTAGCCCAGCCCGACAGCGCTTAACTTCGGTGCTCTGACGGGGACCGGTTTTACCACTGCGGTAAAGCCGTTGGCGTATGTTTACTTGAAAATACATATTATTACTAACTAAACAAATACGTAATTATCCAATCGCCCCCATATCGATTATAGATTGGAATCTTTTCGGCATACTTTTCACGAGATTTTCTGCATATTCTCTTGGTAACGATCTGCATATTGTGCCGTTTTGATATGACAAATGAGAACTGCTTCAAAGTATATATTGGCTTTCCTTTAAGCTTCATCTTAATATACGACCAAAATTTCGATCGTATTTGCATCCGGAGATATTCCAGGCCAATCCATCATGGTCACCCCGTTTTACTGTTTCCACACTGCACAGAGACGGCTCCGATGTTTCGGATCACTATCCTCTTGAAGCACCCAGTTTGCATCGTTCGAACCAAATAGGTATTTAAAGGACCTCAGAAGGCTTTTTTGATAAGCATGTAAATATAAATATAAATAAGTGACGCTTCAGATATTTTGCACTCATTTTATAGTACAATCGACAAAACTAAATATTCACCTCTCACACGTGTTATCTATATACTGTGCAAAAACGCAATTGTTACAGATTCGAGACCACTACCAGAGATGTCACTGCGAGCGTTACATTTAAAATTATACCGTACACTTTCTTGTAGAACTGACTGTACTCGTCCAATCAGTTGTCTCGCTCTATAAGGAAAAAATGATTCGGAGACTGACTGTGCGATTATTCACAGAATTTTTTAATCGAAGGGAGAGCAGCAGAGTCACATTCAACAGATTTCATCTGGAGTCGTGGACGGCGTCTAAGCACGGATTACTCCTAATCTTCTGAGAACGTATGTTTCAACAGACGAAAAACTCACACACTGACGTATACAGTGCCATTATTCCCAATCATTATTGAAGAAAGGCAGAAAAAATGTTCGGGTGCTCTCTCTTTTCTTGGCTGAGCTTCCGATGTTGGCTTGTGCAGTAAGGATCTGCTTTTTAGTAAACAACTATACAAACCCTACAGGTATGATCAGTGAGTTCAACTATGTATAATGTAATGCCACGAAAGTATAAACACAAATATTGACTGGTTTGTAGTACAGCTAATGCGTGACTGAATCGTATTTTACGTCATCTTTGGTGGCAGTAGCAATTCGAAAGCGGCAACGGGGCGCAAATTTTACAGCCAGTGTAAAATTCCTCTTTGAGCGAGCCTGTGCTGCTACACGCGTCGAGACCGGCCACAAAAGCCGATCGGCGGGAAACATGGCCGCTGCAAAGTGCATTATTTGTAAACATTTTGTTCATTAAGTTATGACATCATTGCGGCGTCACAAAAAACAGAGGGTTGGGGGGTGGGCAGACTGATGGAGGATGGGGAGAGGGAGGAATGGCGTGGGTGGGAGCCAGGCGTAAATCTGTTATTCTGTGGCAGCGCTCGGCAGTAAATGTGATTAACAATAATTAATTTTATGACTGCCGGCCTTACATCACTCGTCGGCCGTGCGCTGGCCAGCAGGGCATACGAACGGCGACCGCAGCGCTGCAGCGGCGCGCGCGGTGATTATTCATAAGTGACGGCGAGCGGCGGCATTGCTAATGACGTCAGCGGAGCCGGGCCCAGTGAGGGAGGCGGGCGCAGGGGCGGATCCAACCAACCACTGGGCTCTTTATTCCATTGCTGCAGGTTCTCAGCTCTGTTTCCCGAATGAAAAAAAAAAAAACAAGAAGGACAGTTTATATTTAACCGCTCGCTTGGCGGACCTACTTTTATACTGGTCGAAAACCAGGACTCTAGCTAAGTATTTTTACAGTTCGTGTTAGGGTGAGAGTTTACTCAGACCTCCTTATTGAGCAACAACTAATGATGAAACTATTAACAAAACAGTAACACGAAACTAAACGTTTTCCTTCTGCACAATAAAAAAATATCACATTTTTTAAAGCTCCTTCTTATGCTCAAAAATTAAACAACAGTTTTCCAAGTGGCTATATAGGGGCAAACAATAATACAAAGGCATAATTTGGTACAGCATAGCACCCATATGTCAAGGCATTGGAACTGAGTTTTTAACTCATTACATTTAATATTTACAAACGGCTAGCTACTTATTAGCCTACATTTTCATACCTGTCTAATATTACAGTTCAGTTTTCTGTTGTATGAAAAGGGTGTTACGAAGATCTCTGTACACATTAATTACTGTTCGATACACATCACACACGCAGCATCAAATACAGGGTAACAGTTATAGTACTATATAAAAAAAATCGTCACAGCTTCTGAATGATTTGCCTTAGGACGTTGAAATTACACTGCTGGCCGGAGGGCATGTTGGGAATTATTATAAGCATGCATGGCTTGGTTTGGCGAAGAAGCACACTTCCATTTGTGTGGGTTCTTTGATAAGCATAACTGGCGTATTTGGGGAACTGAGAATCCGTATTTCGCGATCGAGAAGGCTCTTCACCCACAACGGGTGACTGTGTGGTGTGCAATATCCAGTTATGAAATAATCGGTGCGACATTCCTTGATGGCACGGTCACTACCGAACTACCTGAAGGTTTTAGATGATTTCATCCCCCTTATCAAAAGTGACCCTGATTTCGACAAGGTGTGGTTCATGCAAGACGGAGCTCGACGCCGTCGGAGCAGGAGAGTGTTTGATGTCCTGGAGGGGCACTTCAGGGTCCCCATTCTGGCTCTGGGGTACCCAGAGGCTACTGGCGTGAGCCGCCATATTCTCCGAATCTAAACACATGCGACTCCTTTTTGTGGGGCTATATTAAAGACAACGTGTTCAGCAATAATGTCAAAACCATTGCCGAGCTAAAAACACCCATTCAGGAGGTCATTCTCAGCATCGATGTTCCGACACTTCAGCGAGTCATCACCAATGATGGCAGGTATATCGAACATGTCATAACCTAATTCCGAATATCTGTATTGACGTTTACGTCTTGAATAAAGTGTGTGTACGACGTAGTATGTAACTAATTTACGATTTTTCATATAGTTCACTAATCGTCACCTCTAGTATGATAAAAAAATTATTATTATTATTATTATTAGGTTAAATATATTTCAATTCTTCCTATTTAAATCTGTGTTTCATACTAGAATGTCGTGTTCCCAGTTTGGCACAGCTTTGCCACAGGAGACACGAAAGCGGTCGAAGACGTCCGTCTTCTGGTCGGCTCCTGATCGTTGTCAGAAGGAGGCTAGTTTTTGATTACGCAAAGACTTCTATTACTTGGAAAAGAACAACCCGGATTTCTTTACGTAATCAGTATGATTTTATAATTACCTAAGGGACCTTTAACAATGAACAGTAAAAAAAATGCATTTGCAAATGAAATCATTAATAAATGGGGCTGCTATGAGTTGTATAGAAGACAAGGGGCGGTCTTCTGTACACGACCAGGATGCCGCAGTATTCTCTGCTGCAGTAAAGGCTGTTTGACATTTATACAAATAATATGGCATGGAAGTAAAAAAAGTATAAAGGAAAAGAACAGAATAAGAAATCTGGTAAATACTAAATATATTCAAACAATTCTCACTAGCAAATTAGGGCTTATTTTAAACAATATAACTTACATAAGTACTTTTCTAACTGAATGGTGCGATCAGATTTCAGCCTGTCCTGTGCTGTCTCCTTGGTTCACGTTTTTGTCACAAATTACAGTCATTACTTTTCTCCTTCGTTAAAGACAATTCTCGCACTGTTCAACACCTTCATAACAATAACTTGCCGATTTACAGTTTCGAACATAAATTACTTGACTTTTATTAATTAATAGTGTTGTCTGCACGCTGGCAAGACCGCTCACTTTTCTAGCTTAAAGTCGACCACCTTTACGTTTTCACATAACAAGCAGAAGTACATTAAAATCTGAAGATCTACAAAAGTTTTTTTTTACTGTCATCTTTTATTTAGATCGAAGCGGAACGACAGTTCAGCTTCTGTTAAAATGTTTCTTTGACTGCGCAATCGATGTATTAGCGTCCGCGCTAGATGCGCATCTTTACAGTTCGTAAATTATATAAAACAAATGTCTTTCAAAGAATAGGTCTCATTTCATAAGTTGATCATTTAATATAAAGATAGGTGAATGCCTTTCCAAGGGTACTCACAGCTTTCATATGACGGAAATCCCAATAATATTACATCGCTTCCCGCGTGAGGAGTAATGATCCTGAAAGATCGTTGCGACTCACGCGCAGTCGTAATATTATTGGATTCACGTACTTAGTGAATGAAGTATTTAAGGATCTCTCCTTGTAAAGAGCAAAACAAACATAACGTAAGGCATATAGAATTATATACGTTTCACACTAAGTCGTCAAAGCTACTCACAGTTGCTTGATCATTAACAAACTTGGTTATGATGCCATCATAAGTGTTCAAGGATTTAACATAGGTTCCTTTTTTAGCGTGTTCTCTAGAATTACTCTCATTCAATCAATAGAAACATTGAAATACTAACATAGATACAAGTACAAATCAAATACACATACAGATAATTATATACATAAATATTGACAAGAAGAAAAAAGTTCGATTACGGTAATGGTGCATTTCCACCAATTTTGAACAGAACATAAAAATTTATCAGTCTTTCTCGTAGCGACGTCACTCTTCACTCTGTAGTTGGGAGTATTTTCCATGAACTCGGATGATTTTCACAGGGGAATTCTTTCATCACCTTTCACTTTTCACTGCATTAAAACTGGGGATCACCTTTTCACATTCTGGTGGAAAACACTGGAAATTTCACTATGTGAAGGGGGAAGTGATATTTCTTGACGATCCATCGGGTCATGTCGGGAATCAGGAAATTTGATGACTGGTTCAATGACGAATGAGTCAGTTTGGTGGCTGTCTTAATCTCATTCCAATCCATGTCTCAGCACATGAAAATACAGAAAAAAAATCTGTATTAGGACTTGCTCATTAACTAGCATCTTAATCTAAGGGAATATAGAGTAAGAATTTAAGACAATAAAAATTACTACATAGACTATGTACATATACATTATATATTATTCATATTTTGTGTCTAGGTTTTATATTCTTTCGTTAGCAAATATTAGCAAAACACGTTTCGTCTTGTACAGGTATTTCTTAAGCAATGTATTTAGCAATATTGCCGTAGCAATTTTCATAGTTAAGGAAAAGTCATCATTAGTGTCCTTTTAATGTAAATATAGTAAAATCGTGCGTAGTTTATCAACGTTTTATTATTTTTATGTCCATTTTCATCTCAAATCTGGAGCACGCTCGCGCCCGTTATGGAGAGGAATGCTTATTGTTGAGTACGGGCCGGCGAGCGGTCATTGAATGTTGCCACAGTGCTTCACAGTCACGTGATAACGAACTGGCGGTTTAACAGCGTTGGCAGTCCGCGTCCTGCACGAGACAGATAGTTCAGTGGCTACCAATCGTTTTATAACTTGTGCATTTTGTTGAATCATGGGTACTGGAGCAGCTCGTCAAGGTGACATGGTCAACCTGAACAGTAAATTGACTGCACCAGCGTCGAAGAACAGTCATCGATGAAAATGACTATTGTCACCTATTGCAGTGAGTACAATAGCTTGTCTATCCTTTGACTGATAGTCACTGCATCGTCGTTGCAGCGTGAGAATACTTGTAATGCTACTTCACACGCGGAACATCACTCGTGTCCGTAAGTTTATTACAGTTTTGATTCACTCAAGAGATAACTAGTTTTCGTGTCCATACCTGTGTCAAATTACGATTTTACACACGTGTCCATCATTTTTGTCACTGAGTCACACGCATCGGTCCATATAGGTGTCTTTATACTACAGAGTAGCACAGGTAATGCTAAAATTGCTTATCAAGAAAGGATTATTTACAAAATATACACAGTTTTTTTTATTACTGTCCAAGACCTAACGAAAAACGTGTTTGCTATTCTGAATGGTGCTTCTGAAGCACGTTAGATTTTATATATATTTTAAATCTGACACTTTTCCTTTTCTTATTGTTCTATAACAGCCATTTTTTGTTTCTTTGTTCATTTATTCGGTTACATCAATAATCAGTAAAATATACCCACTTTGGCGTGCCGAACAGTTCACGTTCAAAACTTCATCTAACAGAAATCGGGAAAATTATTCCTATTTCCTAGGATGCTTTTGCTCACAGCAAATCATATTTACATCACGTTTCGATAAGTAACTGCAGATACGCATTAACCAACGGGCCACGATCGTCAATACACACAATATACACACGTCAAGTCTTTTGAACCAATTTCCAAATTTTTTCCCCTACCGGGTAGGGTAGAAAGGTAAGAATGCTAAAGAAGAAAACTACAATAGGATAGTGCAAGGAAATGAAAGATACGAAGATAGATAATAGGTGAAATAATCAGTTGAGCAAATTCATTCTTCGGCTCCACCGTTTTTAGTGTCATCCACGTGGCATAACTTGACTTCAGTATTAAAATGTCGCACAAATCCGCTTCCAAAGCATCTTCAAATACATCTCAAAATCACGGCATGCGGACACAGCAGAAAAATATAACCAGATTACCTCAGTCCTCAACTAGGTATCTTAGTATCGAAGGTTTCTGCATGATACTCATGACATAGGAATAGTCTCTCTAAGTTTCTCCAATACAGGACCTAATTATCATTATAAATGCATATTTCTTGACTGGTTGACTCATAGTAATAAATAAATTAAAGTTGCTCTCCAGTTGCGAGTATCATTATTCATTTCTTTGTACATTAACTATATGTTGCTGCTTATACTCGGTGTAATCTACAGATTACAATGTATCAGTTTTGCATCGTACATGGTTCTAGCGACTTAAAATATCAATCCTTTGAAAGCTTAACTTAGGTTAATACTTCACATATACGGACATTCTGGTCTGAATGAGGGATTTAAAGAAAACCTTTAGAACTTGGTAAAAAAAAGATTTGCCGTAACTTAAAACTAAAGCAGCAGGTGGCACTTTGGCACATCCCTTACTCAATTCAACGACTGCAGTCTTCTATTGCTCAAGAAACTTAAAACTACCCTAAAACTAAAGCAAATATTATTTTCCAAATACGTAGAGTACCTTCTTCAATCAGTTCATATCTTTCAAGGTCCATCATTACTTTGTGTCCACCTCACTCAAATGATTACGTCACCTGGAGAATACATCTACATGCTGTTGACTCACATACTTTCTAAACAGATCACACTCTTGTTTCAAGTTGCAGCTTAACATAATAAATGATATTTTTTTAATGTTTTACACACCCTGTATTTCAAAGAAGTGCCGTAAACAGCTGCGTGAGTAGGTTAACCACGCACGATGCAAACATCGCCAAATCCAGAGAGTTGCGGAAAACGTGGTGGACTATTCTGCCTTTTTTTTCTAACTCTTATGATGACGTTGTGTGAAGAAGGCTAACCAAAGGCTGCGTTTTATTGGCAGGACACTTAGAAAATGTAAGAGACCTACTAAGGAGACTGCCTACAGTACGCTTGTCCGTCCTCTTTTAGAATACTGCTGCGCGCTGTGGGATCCTTGCCACGTGGGACTGACGGAGTACATCGAAAATGTTCAAAGAAAGGCAGCACGTTTGTATTATCGCGAAATATGGGAGAAAGTGTCACGGAAATGATACGGGATTTGAGCTGGAAATCATTAAAAGAAAGGCGTTTTTCGTTGCGACGGAATCTTCTCACGGAATTCCAATCACCAACTTTCTCCTCCGAAAGCGAAAATATTTTGTTGACACCGACCTACATAGGGCGGAACGATCGCCACGATAAAATAAGGGAAATCAGAGCTCATACGAAAAGATATTGGTGTTCGTTCTTTCCGCGCGCTATACGAGATTGGAATAATAGAGAATTGTGAAGGTGGTTCGATGAACCCTCTGTCAGACACTTAAATGTGATTTTCAGAGTATCCATGTAGATGTAGATGTAGACGTCACAGAGAACACAAATACCGTTCGCAATGACGTAGACACGTGATGTATTCATTGTGCGGTAAACCATTGTGTACGCATTACTAGTCTCGTAGTTACTAGCGAGTCATATATGACAGGTATTTTGTCAGACAATGAAGGCCGACCGACGAGCGAATGGACGTTTCCACTTCAATCCAGCCCAATGCTGTTATGAAGTCAGTGTAAAGTTGGTAGCTTAGTATTTTTTTTATATTTTTTTTATTTATTTTTTTTTTTTTTTGCTGGTAACTTGTGACACTCGCCTGCACTGTTCGTGACTTTTAAGACGTCACCAGCAAGAATGACAGGCGGCGACAACAGGCTATGGCGTGTAGGCGAAAGTGTCGCTGTGAAGTGTGCTGCGAGGGCGGATTTCGCGTGACGGGCGGCAGTTGGCGAGTTGGCGCCGGCGGCTAAACATTTGAGCAGAGTGGCGGAGTGACTGCGGGGTGCGGTGGAGGGAGGAAGGGCACTGCTGCGGGGGTGGGCCCGGTAACTCGGACAAGGAGTTAGCGACGCTCACGGGCGGACCTGTTGCCCGTCGACAGGGACACTCCTCAGCGCCGGGCGACGAGACGACGACGTCGCTGTCCCGCTAGAGGGATGCTTGTTAACAAGTGATTCGGTGGTCTCGGCGCCCTGGTTGACAGGACGTAGCCACCGTGCTTAGCCTTCCACTTTAGCCACCTATTGCTTGGTCATTGTGCTTTCCGGTCCCTGCGGATCTAGACAGTTTGTTTTAGAAGGAATAGTAAATGACTTAGGAGGTAACAGTACAGGCTAATAGGAATTTTAATTGGTTACAAAGGTACAGCCGGTGACAAATATAAATTCTAATTATGAGTGTTGGTATTTTTACCCTATCGATTACGCTTTTTGTATTTACACAGCACAACTCAATTAAAAAGCTCACATTTTCGAAACCCTGCAATACCACCCATTGCGACGCACAACTATGAAATTTCACTCAAAGGTGCCTACAAGCTGCATCTGTAATGGTGCAAAGGCTTGGAAACTCTTGAAGTGAGGAAAAAAGGCCGCAATTTAGAAGTTCATGTGAGGTATAATGTGAGTTACTGACGTCACATTCGCACCAAATTTCACCACAATTCGTCACACCGCCGCCGTGGACGTATTACGTGATGGAAAGATCAGCACACCCTTTGTTACCCAAATTTCATCCCTCCTTTTGATGCTTCTGCCGTGGAGGTAGAACAGTGACGCCCAGTGTTGAAAAAACTTAGTTTCCTTTTTGACAACCTTCGACACAGCTGACATCTTCCCTATCATTGCACCCATCTCTAAGCACATAGTGGGCCAGCAACACCATCCAATGTGATCGTAGCCTTTTGGAGTGCAAAGCGATCGCAAGTTATGCTCTGTTGTACAGGGTGGAACAGGTAGGGACCATTCAAAACTATTCGTCGAAATTTGAACGCGTTCCGAAGCAGCAAAGGATCCATATGGTTTTTTAGCCATCCTGTTCCGCTACCTCCTGCACGGTGATCACGGAGGGAAGCGAATTTGACACATAAGTGAATAAAATGGCAAAGGGCTTCTCTACCCCCAGTTCGGCAACATCACAGTGCCAACTAGCCGTCTTTATTAAGCACCATGAAAATGCATGTGTACGGAGACAACCTGTGATAGGGTCCTAGGCGCTTGCAGATACGCAACCTGTTTGACACGAATCAGATTCTACATGCCTCCTATCTAGAGCAAGAGCAGCAACGTAGCCTGCTTCCAGGCTCTTAGGATTAGCATCACTGGTTGTCTCTATACTGGTACATTTTAAGATGGTCTACAAAGGGGAACGGCTGGCAACGAAGGTGTTGCTGAACTGTATCGAGTTGGAAGGAGTCTTCACCGTTTAGAACGGTCCCTAGTTTCTCCAACAAGTGCACCAGAGGAAAACGATTGTCTCACTGCACTCAAAACATTAAGTCCTGTTCCTGGCCCACAATGTTCTTAGAGATCAGTTGAACTGTCTGGTGGAGAGGGAGTGTCAGCAGTGTCAGAGACTATCAAGAATACCATGATGCTGCTCATCGCTCTGTGAACTGTCGTTTACGATCGCGAAATGAGTGGAAATCAACGCCGCAAGGAAAGTGGTGGTTCCAGTGGCTCCCTTTATACTACCTCCTGAGGCCTTCGTGTCGATTCTCAGCGGCGGTATGTCTGAAATCTTTTCCTTGGCTACCCATAAAATAACCTCGTGATTTCAACTATGGGCGTCCCGTTTATGACCTCCATCGCAGAGACGTCTAGAGAAGGGATGAAATGTGGATAAGAGAGAGTATGACGACCTTACCATTGTTCTAGACATCCACGGTGGCTTTGGGCAGAATTGTCTTGAAATTTTGTGCAAATGTGACATCATCAATCAATCTTACAACTTACCTGACCATTTGAGCTGTGGCACTCTTTTTGTGTGTGTCGGCACCTTGCTGTTTCAGCTGTCACCAAACCCTAGGCTACCATCGCAGGGCACCACGCTTTTCACCATTGCAGAAGAAGATTGTAGACCACTTTGAGACTTATATTAAACTTACGGTATGACTCGCAATGGGAGACAATTGTGGGGGTTTTTGAGAATCTTATGTGTGGAGTATTTGCAGATTGTGATTTAGCTGATATTGTATTTGTGTGCACGTCTTGTAATGGAAATAGTGCATATAGAGAACACGATAGACGATTTCTTGTTGTAATTTGATCGTTGGCTAGTTACAAATCGCTCGAGTAATACCATTAATACTCTTTACTGCTGAAGCGACTTCCATTCGTGACTGTATCAGAAGCGCTGGTACCTCACAGCGGTGGATTGACAGAAACCAACATGCCTTCGTGAAGACACATTTTCAGGAACACTTCTCTGCAGCTATGATGTACGACAGACTATAAATTGACTGGGCCTCTTCTGTTACTGGATAGTGGAACAGGGTTCCTTTGTCTAGAGTTTCCTGAAAACGGCGTTACTGGAAGAGGTTCCTCCGGCTACAAGGACGGATGTGTTCTTCCAGTATGACTAGGACGCAAGGCATTCTAGTCGGCAGGTGACACATCGTTTAAACCTAACATTCTCCAGAAGATGGATCGGCAGATATCGTCAAATTTCTTGGCCATCAACGTTCACGTAATGTACCTCTTTAGGTCTGTGCTTGTAAGGGTGGTTTACAGGTAAAGTCAACCGGATGAATATAAACACAAGAGACGAATTCATCGCTTGGATTGTGAATAGTACTGTACTTACAAAAGAAAACAAAGACGACGCTGGAAGAGCTACACCTGATATCAAAATAAATTAAAAGTTGGATCACTTTGTAGGTGAGATTTATGAAAATGAATTTCAAACTTAATCACATGCTTTTGATTAACACCTTTTGTGAGAATCTGCGTTACGTTCAAATAAATGTAACTTCCTGGCCAACGAAAATTGGAAGTATTACGTGAATTATTTTGTTTCAATTAGTGTATAATGCCATCTCATCTGCTTGGATAGTCTTGTGTGATAAGGCACCGCTTTCGAGACAGGGACGTACTCCAGGCCTGGATAGAATCCACCTGGAGGATTAACAATCCCTTAAACTAATCACTTCATTAACGGTATCTGTAATGAAATAAACCAGCATCGTAATCGCATTCAGGTACGTGACCTCTTCAAGAAAATCAGCAGCATCACAGGTGAATTTAATCCGCGTAGGTGAGTGGTAGACGACGAGAAGGGTAACCCTATTGGAGACAAGGAAGATGTTTTGCGAGGTGGAAACAGTACTATGAAAAGCTGTATTCTGGAAATAACAACAGTTCGGACAATCAAGCAGTTGAGCAACTTACTTTGGAACCTACAATTTTACACAGTCAAATAGAGAATACGATTCAACATCTGAACAATTATAAAGCCCCTGGTGTAGAGGGTATATATGGAGAAATGATCAAAGAAATGGGACAGGAAGGTATTGATGTGCTGCATTCATTGTATAAAATAATATGGGAAACTGGGGAGTGGCCGGATGACTGGTCAAAGTCTCTCTTCAAACCCTTACACAATAAAGTTTCTGTGAGCTGCTCCAACTACCAACTATTGCCCTCATATCTCACGCGAGTAAAATTTTATCTACATCCCGAACCAACGTTTGAAGCCATTCATTCAGCCTCACATATCCACAGAACAAGCAGATTTTTTTTTGAAGGGAAAGAAAGTCGTGAACAGATCCTCAACGTAAGACAAATAATAGAAAAATCGCGAGAGTTGTGTCCTCCTGTTATCATCGGCTTCCTTGACTATAGGAAAAACTTTGACTGTGGTGTCTGGGAAAAGATGTGGCAGGTGTTTGCAGAGTTCAGTGTCCCACCCCACTTGACAGCATTGATCAAAAGTCTATACAATAATCACTTCGAATTTGTAAAGGCAAGCGCTGGCACGTCTGATTCCTTCAGAGTATCAAAATGTGTGAGACAGGGTTGTGTCCTATCCCCACAACTGTACAACATATATGCCATTAGGAAAGCTCTTGATGGTTGGACCAAAGGCATCTCAATTGGTGGGAGAACTATCAACAACCTCCGTTTTAATTATGACACTGTGCTTTTAGCCAACAGCGAAGATGAACTTGCTGAGCTACTAAGAAGAATAAAGGACATTAGTCTAGCATATGGATTAGACATCAACCTCAGCAAGTCCAAACTCATGATAACTGATGGAGATGAACCGATCCAGCTTACAGGTCGATTAAAGGAAGTCGTGCATTCCCTCATCTATCTTGGGTCAACCATCTGCAGCACAGGAACTTGTGAAGATGAGATAAGACACGGATCACGCTAGGGCGTTTAGCTATGAAGAATATCACCAAGATCTGGCAGAGCAGAGCAATAACCAATAGCACAAAGGTCCTGCTAGTTGAAACACTCGTGTTTTCTGTCCTTTTATGGTTGCGAAACATGGACACTCAAGCCGAGAGACAAGCAGCGCATTGATGCGTTTGAGCTTTGTTGCTGGCATAGGATGCTGTGCGTAAAATGGACCTGGGCTAGTCCGCTTGTGGTGTCCTTGCTTCGTCTGTCATCTGCTATTTTCCTTCCAAGGTAACAGAATTTTTTAACCTCTTCCACATGGTGGTCCTCAGTTTTGATATTAAATTTATCATTTCTGCTACTCCTCATTACTGTAGTCTTTATAACATTTACGGAATACTCCGTTGGAGTTAGGAGGGAAGAGATACACAAAAACTTAAATAGACAATACTGACGTTCCACAAACGTATTTATTTAACAGTTCGCTATGAACTGGATTTCTTCGGCGTCCTCAGACTTAACACTAAACAAGTAATCTACACGACATTGGAGTTCATAGATGTATAAAGATATTTTTTTCAAAGATATGTGACATTCTTCCATTATTCACAAGCAATACGACATTATTTAAGTGCAAGAAGCTCTGAACGAAATAAAATAGAAATGAATAAGCCAACTACTTGTACAAGCGAGTAATGGCACACACAATTACGTTACATGGACAAACTGGTGAATGTGATCAATATTCCGAAAAGAGGGGGAGAGGGGGGGGGTTGTGGATGGGGCAGGGGAGAAACAAGTCTATTGAGTGTGGGCGTGGAGTGTTATACCAAGTACATTATCTAATGGCGAGGAAAATTTTAACTAGCTGCTGCTACTTAGTAAGACTGAATTTTGGAATTAATAAACAACCAGTGAAAGAATCCTAACGTAGTCCTTAATGACCAAACACAGGTTTATGATTCATCGTTATTAATGTAGCTGCAGCCAGTTAATATTTTTCTCACCATTAGATAATATGATTGTTATAATTGTTCCACAGTCACATTTCCCACATAACATAGTAGTCTGAGCTGCCACTCACTTATACAACGTTTTGGGTTGTACGTTTCTAAGCTTATAATTTTCGAGGTTAAAATAAAGTTTATTTTTCAGAGCTTATTTGTGTATTTTATCACGCTTATGTTTTTCTTGTCGATATTGGTCTTGAAATCTACGTCTATATCTACATAAAAACTTTGCAATCCACCGTACACTCGGTGACGGATGGTATCCTGTACCACTACTAGCCATTTTCTTTCCTGTTCCACACGCAAATGCAAGGAAAAATGTCGTATATCTTTGTAAAATAATTCTTATACAGTCATGAACTCTCAATTATGTTCTGTTGACTGTTTGTTTGGTATTAAGTCACCTGAGGATATCCAAGAAATCGCAAAGCCAGTTCATAAAGAACTATAAAATAAATATTATTGTAGAACATCAGTACTGTGTTCAAGTTTTTAACGTTCCTCATTTCCCGGTCTACTCTAAATCCATACTCTATACTCATTAGACTGTTGATTCCATTCAAAACGTCCTGTTATTTGTCAATTTCTCTAAGGGTAAAAATGTCATCACTGAATCTAACCATAGACAGTCTTTCGAGATAAAATTTCATCCCACTCTTGAACGATATTTTATTTGCATCATTGTTTCTTTGATGTATATATAGAGCTCTAGGAGAGGAAGCCTGCAACCCTGTCCAGCCCTCTCAGTAATCCGAGGACATAATTCTTGTTAATGTTCACACTTGTTTCTTGAATATACTGTACAGTATACGTCTCTCCTTATTGTTTACTCCTACTTTCCTCAGAATTCCAAAAATCTTGCGTCATTTTGCACTGTAGAACGATTTTTGCAGGTCGACAATTGCTATGAAAGTGTCTTGACTTTTCTTCAGTCTTGCTTCCATCAGTAATCGTAAAGCGAGAACTGCCTTCCCGAAAGCCACACTTATCGTCATGTAACAGATTCTTGATTTTGTTTCCAATTCTTTTTTTGTTATTCTTGTCAGCAACTTGGATGCTTGAGTTGATTGTTCCGTAGATGTCTAATTGTTCTGCTCCTGCTGTATTTGCAGTACTGCATACGAATTTAAATAGTCACTTTGTTGCTACTTGCCCCAAGGATTTCAGAAATACCCAATGAAATTTATCTATCTCTTCTGCCTTATTAGTTCGCAAGTCTTCCAAATCTCTATTAAACCCTAAAATTTGGTTCCCTATGTCGTCCATATTTTCAACACGGACTTCCATTTCTTCCCCAATCACGTCATAAGACAAGTCCTAGCCCTCATAGAGGCTTTCAGTGTACTCTTCCCACCTATCTGCTTTCTCTTGTGTGCTTAGCAATGGTGTTTCCATTGCACTCTTAATGTTGGCACTCTTGATTTTAATTTCACCGACTCATCCATACAAAATCAGTCCTTTCGACAAACATTTATTTTTCGATTTCTTCATATTTTCTCTGCAACCATTTTGTCTTGGCTTCCTGCTTATTTGATTCCTAACTGACATTCGTCTGTGTTCCCAGACTGCCCTGAGCGTTTTTGCACTTCCATCTTCCGCCGATCAACTGAAGTATTTCCTCTGTCACCCAAGATTTCTTCGCAACTACCTTCCTTGTACCTACATTCGTCTGTCCAACTTCTGAGATTTCCCTTTCTGGACTTGTCCATTCTTCACAAACTGAGCTGCCTACTGTGGCAGCCATTACTGCAGGCAGCACTGATGGCTCTGTTTAATCTACTACCAAAAACACCTGCAGAATTATTGTAATGAAATTTCGCAACACCACCTGTTGTGAACTGCGCTTCACTAGTACATACTCGTAAAATATTAGATTCACACTGTGCATCTACATTACAACTTTGGACGACAAATGGGTCCAACTGCAGTCTGTGAATGTGGTCTCGGGATCTTAGGTCCTCGACATGCTACAAGTAGTATGGACCTAACAGTGATTCTTAAATTACCATCGAGACAAGAGGACGAAGCAAGTTTTTCTTCACCGCTAACCTTAGCACATTGGTTATAGAAGTTTTATCCATTAAATGTCGTACACACTCCTCCATCTCAGACGTGAAACCCGAGTGAAACCATCCACTGTTTATAATTTAGCGTGTTAGAGAAGCTGTCTTCCTCTGAGATTGGAAAACTTGGCCGAACCGCTTATCTAAAGCGTGAACATTTTTCAGCGTAGATGGTGAGGACTGGCATGCTACCTCCACTTGGTAATACGCGGCAGAACATCAAAACCGCCATACAACTTGCGGAGTAGTACGGTTGCCTTTGAAACAAGTGGTGGAAAACCGAAAAGGAAACGTACTGAACGAATCGCACGCACGAGCAGCACAAGATAATCACAAAAGTAAAGTCAATTGTATAAACAGGTAGGATTTCACGAGACATACGATAGCCGGGGTGGCAAGAAATACCTGAAAATATTTTGTCCATCCTGTTGACGAATCACCAAACCAACGACCGCACTCACATCCACAAAAAAAGTCTGTCAGTTCCTCCTCTGAACAACTGTTCAGGCCTCAGAAAGTATGTTCTTCCGAATCCCTGGTTTTGGACTTTTTCTTCTTGTTTTTATGAATACTATCACCTCTGAAAATATTTGACATGCTCTTTTACGATCCTGTACATAAGGAGAGGTATACAAAGAAGCAACAGATTTGCGTGGGAACTGGAAAAAATTCTGGTACGACATAAATTCGCAAAGCGGTCTGAGGCATCTATCCAGACACACAACGAACAGTCGGTACTAGAAGGTAGCAAAAGGAAAGCCTATATTTTAAATTTCACGTTTAAGAAAGCAAGAGATTTGGGTGGGAACTGGAAAAAATTCTGGTACGACATAAATTCGCAAAGCGGTCTCAGGCATCTATCCAGA
The DNA here is from genome assembly GCF_023898315.1 of Schistocerca nitens. NCBI lineage: Eukaryota > Metazoa > Arthropoda > Insecta > Orthoptera > Acrididae > Schistocerca > Schistocerca nitens. The sequence continues at coordinate 846,934,997 of NC_064617.1, forward strand.
CACACAACGAACAGTCGGTACTAGAAGGTAGCAAAAGGAAAGCCTATATTTTAAATTTCACGTTTAAGAAAGCAAGAGATTTGGGTGGGAACTGGAAAAAATTCTGGTACGACATAAATTCGCAAAGCGGTCTGAGGCATCTATCCAGACACACAACGAACAGTCGGTACTAGAAGGTAGCCAAAGGAAAGCCTCTATTTTAAATTTCACGTTTAAGAAACGCTCATGCACGAGAATCTTACAAAAGTACCAATTCTCGACCACTGCATAGACCCCCGCATGGGCGACATAGCAATAGGCATCCCTGGCGCAGAGAAACCACTGAAAAGTTGAAAACAAGTAAGCCGCCATGTTTGGATGAAATCCAAGTTCGGTTTTACAAAGAGTACTCTACAGCACTTCACATAGTTTGCGTTTGTCGCGAATATCTCACCCAGCTCAAAGTCCCAGGCGACTGGAGAAAAGTGTAGGTGACTGCTGCATATAAGAAGGTTAAAAGAACGGAACCGCAAAATTACAGACCAATACCGTTGACATCGTGTTGCTGCCAAATTTTTGACCATATTCTGAGTTCGAATACAAGAATTTTCAATGACCCCGAAAAAAACACAGTCCACGAATCAGCACGGTTTTCGAAAGCATCGCTCTTGCGAAAGTCAGCTTGCCCTTTCTCACATGATATACTTCAATCTATGGATGAAGCCTTATAGGCAGAATCTATATTTCTACTTTCCAGAAAAGCATTTGACACGGTGTCCAGCTGCAGACAATTAACGAACGTTCGAGCATATGGAATAGGTTCCCAGATATGTGGGTGGCTCGAAGACGTCTTAAGTAATAGAACCCGCTATGTTGTCCTCGTCAGTGAGTATTCATCAGAGACATGGGTACCGTCAGAAGCGCCCCAGTGGAGTGTGATAGAACCGCTATTATTTTCTTTATACATAAATGATTTGGCCGTCAGGGAGAACAGCATGCGACGATTGCTACTGATGATGCTGTGGTGTACGAGGAGGTGTCATTTTTGAGTGGCTGTAGGAGGATACAAGATGACTTAGAAAAAATTTCTGGCTCGTGTGATGTCATGGCAGTTAGCTCTAAATGCAGAAAAATATAAGTTAATGCAGATAAATACGAAAACAAACCCGTCAGAATACAGGATTAGTAGTGTTCTGCTTGGCACAGTCACATCGTTTCAATATGTTGGCGCAACTCTGAAAAGCGATGTGAAGTGAAACGAGCATGAGAGGATTGCAGTTGTGAGGGTGAATGGTCGACCTCGCTTGACTGGGAGAGTTTCTGGAAGGTGGGATTCATCTGCAAAGGATAATAACATATATGAAGCTAGTGCGACCTATTCTTAAGTACTGCTGGACTATTTGGGTTCCGAATCAGGTAGGCATTAAATAAGACATTGAAGCAATTCAGACGTGCTGCCATATTTGTTACCAGTGCGTTGGAACAACACACAAGTATTACGGAGATGATTCTGGAACAAAAATGGGAATCCCTGGAGGGAAGACGACTTTCTTTTAGAGAAACACTATTAATAAATTTAAAAAACTAGTATTTAAAGTTGAAAGCAGAACGAGTCTACTGTCGCAAACATACGTTTAGCGTACTGACCACGATGATAAGATATGAGTAATTTGGACTCACACGAAGGACTATAGGCAGTCTTTTCTCCCTCTTTTCATTTGCGAGTGGGACAGGACAGGAAATGAATAGGAGTGGCTTACGGAGTATGTATTTAAATGTAGATGAAGCCAGAATTCAGAAAATTGTATATCAAATCAGCCAATTTAAAAAAATTTAGAGCACTCGCATATCTATGAACTACCGTCAACGAACTTTGTTAGGATTTTCAAAGAAGTTCACTTTAACACAGCACAAGTACCATCAGTACAGGGGAAGTTTGTTGGGCTGCCTGTCTTAAGGTGCATGAAATATTTGCTGGGCGAGGTTCGCTTTGCGCGATGTGTACATAGCAACGAATGATGTAAATATTAGTGTCTACGAAATGCACAGGTCACAGGTATTGAATGTGATTGACCCGAATGCGCCGTGTCAGGGAAGAGCAAGTGCGAGCTGCTGCACTTGTCCCAAACAAATGTTGGATTCAGTCCGAAAGATCAAAAAATGGCACTGAGCACTATGGGACTTAACATCCATGGTCATCAGTCCCCTAGAACTTAGAACTACTTAAACCTAACTAACCTAAGGACGTCACACAACACCCAGTCATCACGAAGCAGAGAAAATCCCTAACCCCGCCGGGAATCGAACCGGGGAACCCGGGCGTGGGAAGCGAGAACGCTACCGCACGACCACGAGTTGCGGCCTCCGAAAGATAGACGTAGGCACTATGAGCCTGAAAATATTTTGTAATTGTCGAATTTCCGCCACTACAGGTGCCCTGACAGATTGAGTGCTGTTGTAGAACAAAATCATCACTTGTTGGTTCGCCGTAGGTAACAATATAATGTCTGAGTATGAAGTCACTAATTATTCATGTTTGTTAAGACATGCTTATGAATGAGAATCAACATTTCGGCCGACCTGCGTATTGACAGTGATGGTGTAATAATTTCATTGCATACTGTAACTCATTTCTGTAGACGATCGAAGTCACAGTGCTTCCAGGCTACAATGAATCCCGTATTCTATAGGTGTAGATACGTATCCCTTATCATGATGTAGACACTGATGCACATGGAAACACATATGCTTTTTTTACGTCAATCTAAAGAAATACTACCAAACACAAACACACTGTCTCGATCAGAAATATCCCTTCAAGTGATTTATGTTGCATGATGTTAATTTTTAAACTGTTTTCAAATAAATTATAGTGTGTTAACATAAGCCAACGGCCTTGCCGCAATGGATACACCGGTTCCCATCAGATCACCGAAGTTAAGCGCTGTCGGGCGGAGCCAGCTCTTGGATGGGTGACCATCCGGGCCGCCATGCGCTGTTGCCATTTTTCGGAGTGCACTCAGCATCGTGATGCTAATTGAGGAGCTACTCGACCGAATTGTAGCGGCTCCGGTTAAAGAAAACCATCATGACGACCCGGAGAGCGGTGTGCTGGCAACACGCCCCTCCTATCCGCATCCTCAACTGAGGATGACACGGCGGTCGGATGGTACCGATGGGCCACTTGTGGCCTGAAGACGGAGTGCTGCTGCTGCTGCTGTGTTAACATAGGCGCTCCATTGTGCGTGTTAGTGAATCAAAGCAGAATTGTTACGAGAGATTTGTTGATGAAGTGCGAAACGAGAAGGGGACGAAACGAGATAACTTACAATTCTGTTTCAATGAATCCAGTGCAGAACGTAAAAATCACCTTGACTCTAGAGGCTTCTGGAGAGCTGACTTTCATTTGAGTTTGATATTTCAATATATCCGTTAACGTGCGTTTAACGAACAATTAACTTTGATGTAATACCAACGACACTTCCTGTGCAATCGACGTAACAAAATTTCAAGTGGAACATGAAAAGATATCTTCCTCAGACGGCTTGTAACACGATCGAAGGTCAGTCCTTCATAAAGTGGCACAATTTTCAGTAATCGTTTATGTGCACTAAAATTGTTTTGTATGTTAGAAACGTGATTATTCATATTGAGTGTACTCGTCAATGAACCTTCACAGTTTCGAAAAACTCTTGAAATTTTCTAAACACAGCTTGCAATGCTAAGGCACGCCGATCACGGTCAGTAATTGACACGATCAGTAATTGACAAGATCACACGTGGTAATATCAGATTCCCTATAGGTTTGGTGGTGTCTTCCATATTTTCATCTCTTGTACTAAACTTCTCGTCTGTATGTAATTACAACTGCCAACGACCTCTGCAGCGTGTGTCGCATGTTCAGCTCCTTCTCTCGTCTGCTCCATTGGCTGCCCGGTTAACTATCTCTCGATGCCATAACAGATATCACACTAACATCATCTCCATTCTTCTGATTAGTGTCCTTCATTTATATCTAGATCTATACTCCTCAAGCCTCGTCAAGGTGTGTGGAGACGAGTATTTATTATACTGCGGTCGCCTCTCCATGTTTCTGTTCCAGCCGCGAACGATACTCACGAAGAACCATTATTAGCAAATCTACCTATAACGTCGAATCACTGCAAATTGACCTTGACTGTCTTTTGCAAGATATGTGTAGGAGGACGCAGCACATTGGTAAACAACACCGTGGTGCCCAACGCCGCTCTTCCACTACTCGCCACTCACCTGGGATGAGCATTTCTGTGATACTCCCACGAATACTAAACGAAGCAGGGACGAAACACGTTGCTCATCTTTGGATGTACTCTGTTTCATGCATTAGTTATATCTCGTAATGGCTGCAGACTGACGAAAAACACACGCGTGTCGGTAGAACGAGAGTTTACTACGTCCTTCGAAGGTAGACTCTGCGGATTCTCAAAATACATCTCAGACCTTTCCCTACACTGGGGTTATTTTTTTGTGATCGTTCCACTGTAATTATGATCGTGCGTCTACTCGCAGATACAATGCCGAACCAAAACATTATGACCACCTCCTTAATAGCTTATGGGGCCATCTTTGAAACGCAATACATCACTGATTCTGCCTATCATGTGTTCTACAATTCGTTGGTAGGCTTGTGGTGGTATGCGGAATTGGATGTCTACGCACAGGCCATGTAAATCGGGAAATAATGGGCCGATGGTTTGTGGACGCAGTGATGACTCCTTATAGCGATCCAGATGGGTTCCATCGGATTCACATTGGGAAAACCCGACGGCCAAGACATCGATGGTAAGTTCACTATTCCGCTCCTCAAACCACTGTAGCACGATTCTGGCTGTGACACACTGACAATTATACTATTGAAAGATGACATCATCATCGGTGAAAACATCAAGTATGAAGGGATGCAGATGGTTCACAGCTAAAATGATGTCTTCGATTGCTACCACACGTCCCACACAAGCGCAGGAAACTGTTTTCCATACAATAATAGTTTTCCATACAATAACAGTTTGCTCCTAAACACTTGTGCATGCACCAGTATTGTGCTCTATCAGCAGAAATGCCACAGATCACCATCTAGTCTGTTTTACAGAGCAGACAAGCCTCCGAACCCCACGTTCTGAGAAGAATCCTGGACTTCTAACCACTTAGCGCATATTGGTAGTTTCACTGTACTTCTACGTTTTTCCGTAGATGCTCACGACAGTAGCACAGGGACATTCGACCAGCTTCGCTTCTTGAACAAGTTAGGTTGGTTTTCTGTCCCACATAACGTATTTCCATGTATGTCATTCTGGCGTTCGTGTGACTATCGAAAGAAGTAGCAGCATTTAGATCTCTCCCACCGAAATAATTATTGTAAAAGAAATTTATTATTTCGGTCTTTTCTGTCATTCTACAAATCGATGTCGTTGTGCTCATAAATTGTCTTGACAGATGTATTTTATCCGTTTATTGATTTAACGAAAGTCCACCACTTCTTAGGATTTACTGTCAGACTGTTACGTAGAATTTTATTTTCGAATTTATTGAACGCAATGGGCATGGCCGCCCTTGCCATAATTTTGGTTTCGTTCAGTTTCTGCTTGTCTACAACGAAGCTTCTGAACCAATATTCTAACACCGCTGTCGAACTACGTCGGTCTTTCGTATTCCTCATGACTTTGCTTGGTACATACATGTCCAAGTAGTAACGGTAGTATTGAACTTTGTCACCCTTATTAAGGAAAAATTTTAACCTACATTTCTCAATAATCCCACTGACAGCTGTATTCAATGATGATATAACGGGCTAATGGTTACTCATTCTCTTTTCCATGCAAACTAAGTTTGGACCAGTTTGTAACAAGGAGACCTAAGGTATTACCGTGACGAATCGGTTCTCTGATTAACTGCTCAAGGTAATTTTCGGATAAGGCGTTTCGCACGGTTCCCTATGTCTACCGTCTGTCCAAATACACTTACAAACAAAATTATTCTATTGGAATGGAAATCGGTAGATGTGATGTACATGTGCAGACAAATAAATCATTACAATTTCGGAAAAACACGCTGATTAGTTCAACAGAAAAAACTTCACAAATTGAGAAGTCACGAACGCGTTGGTCCATCCCTGACACTTATGCAAGCATTTATCTGGGTTGGCATTGATTGATAGAACTGTTGGATGTCCTCCTGACGGATACCATGCCAAGTTGTGTCCAACTGGCAGGTTAGATCGTCAAAATCCATGAGACCAGAGGTGTACCAATGTGTCTCTGACTTGCTCAATTTGTGAAGTTTTTTCTGTTGAACAAATCATCCAATTTCTCTAAAACTACAGTCATATGTTTTACCCTGAATGGGGAACAACTGTAACTTCGTTTATGGCCTGAAACTTCTGGATGATCAACGTGTGACATTACGTTGTCATTATAGAGGAACCAGTCCACCTTAAGCCCCTTTTCTACGTTTATATCAGTACTCCGCAAGTCAGCTGACGGCGTGTGGTTGAGGGTACCTCAGGTACCACTAACTGATTCCCACTTTCCTGCCCCACTCGCGAAAAGCACATGGGAAGAATAATTATCGGTAAACCTGTGTATTAGGTCTAATTTATCGAATTTTCTCGTCGTGATCATTACGAGAGACGTATGTGGGAGGAAGAAATATGTTGTCCGACACTTCCCGGAAACTTCTATCTCGCAAATTAAACAGTTAATCTCTCCTTGGTGTGCAACGCCTCTCCTGTAGCGTCTGCCACTGGAGTATGTTGCACGTCTATGTAACTCTTTCGCGCCGATTAAACGATCCCGTGACGAAATGAGCCGCTTTTAGTTGTATCATCTCTATCTAGTATGTCAGTACTACTTGTAAAGCCGGCCAGTGTGGCCGAGCGGTTCTAGGCACTTCAGTTTGGAACTGCGCGACCGCTACGGTCGAAGGTTCGAATCCTGCCTCGGGCATGGATGTGTGTGATGTCCTTAGGTTGAATAGGTTTAAGTAGTTCTAAGTTCTAGGGGACTGATGACCTCAGATGTTAAGTCCCATAGTGCTCAGAGCCATTTGAACCATTTTTTGAACTACTTGTAAAGATCCCAGATTGATGAACAGTACTCAAAAATCGGTAGGAAAAGCAACTTGTAAGCCACTTTTCTCGTATATGAGTTACCTTTGCTTAAAATTCTTCCTAATAATTGCAGTCTCGTATCTAACTTTCCTATTATTTTATTGTTACCATTCCACTTATCGTCGCTGCGGCTATTTTACGGTTGCTACTGTCTCCAGAAATTTCTCATCGATAGTATAGTTGTACACCAGTGGATTTCTTTTCCTATGTATGAGCAATATGTTATGTACGTTCAGGGTCAGCCACCAAGCCCTCCACCATTCATCTATCCTCAGCAGGTACGCAAATCAGTACCGTCTTCTGGGGTTGCTACTTCCTTCTATGTAAGGGCTTCATCTTTAAACAGTCTAAAAGACATTCCGACACTTTGTACCCGATCATTTGTATACATTGTGAACAGTAACGATCCAATCACATTTCCAAAGGTACTCCGCAAATTACCTTTCGCATCTGTCTATTTCTTTCCATTAAGAGCGACGCGTTGAGTTGCTTCTGCAAGAAAATCTTGAATTCAGTCGCAAATCTGGTCCGGTAATTGGTAAGGTCGTATTTTTGTCACTAAATGGTAGGGTGGGCCAGTGAAAAATGGCTTCATTAACTCAAAGAACAGAGCGAGATGAGTTTCGCAAGGTCTGTGTTGGCGGAATCCAAGTATAATTTTATCCAGGCGGCTTTAGTTTTCCAAAAACGTAATAATTCTTGAGCGTAGAGCATATTCCATAATTCTGCAACACATCGGCGACAGCGATGTAGATTAAGAGTTATGTACTCCTATCCCACGGCCCTTCGTGGAAGCTTTAATGACCCACGCTTTTCTGCAGTCGCTAGGTACCCTTCATTATCGAGCAAACTATGAGAAGCTGCTGCTAGAAGAGCAGAAAGTTCTTCCGCATAATCTTTGTAGAATCGTACATGATCTCATGTGGTCGTGATGCCTTTCCACTACTATGTTCAAATGGTTCAAATGGCTCTGAGCAGAATGGGACTCAACATCTGAGGTCGTAAGCCCCCTAGAACTTAGAACTACTTAAACCTAACTAACCTAGGGACATCATACAGATCCATTCCCGAGGCATTACTAAGTGATTGTAGTTGCTTTTCGAGATCTTTACTTCTTACGTTCTCATTCAGCCACTTAGGAAGATAACGGCAGAACACTGCACTGACGGACTGACAAGCAGGAGCGGTGTCATTACGGCTATTTCTTCCCTGTAGAAGATACATATAAGCATGAATTTCACATTACTCTTCACTTGCTGGATTTTATGCACGGGTTGACTGTGGGATCTTCCATTATGACGTCTGTGGCTTGGTTCGTGATCAGTTCCTTAAGCCCAGCTTTCATCTTCAGTAATAATCTTAGAAAGTAAGTCTGGCTAACACTCAAGACTTTCTTGACATTCTCTGCAGACTTTAGAGTTCATGTCACAAACTTGGCCGCAATCCATGGGCCAGTTCATAGTATAAAATACCCTGACAGGTGCCATAAGGCAGCCCCGCGATATTGCTTACGACTTGAATCATCTTCCTGCGATCTTCCAGCACCGTATTCCGAACAGTAGCGACGTTTTCGAGGGTAATGCCAGTTTACGACCATCCTGAACAGGACCATCGTCAAACGATGTTCTGTCACCTTTAAGATCTTTAAGGAAATCCTAGGTTTGACTGTGACCTAAGGCGTCTTCCCGAAATACTTGCTTCAACATGTTATTTGTTTATGAAGCGGTTGTTTTGAGTGTGATATTAAGTGGTATGTACACACGTTGCTCCCGCACTGCCACCGTCGAATTCGCAAAACACCCAACAAATGGCACAGGAGAACTGCGCGTAAATACGAAACGGAAACACCTATTACGAAGCTGCTTGAAGCACTCATTCACAAAGGATATATGACGTAGCACCTGGCGGTGTTTTGTCATATAAATAGACTTCACGACCTAAGCGCACGTAGAACTTTTGGGTAGCATGTCGTAGTTCTAATACACACATCAGAAAACGTATTGTATCAGCCCGGTTCCCAGAAATCCTGAAGATAGAGGTTGACTGTGGATACTGTATCACAGACACAGTCCATTTGACTAATCAGAGATGTCACTAAACCCACCCAAATATGTAAGCAACCATGAATGATGTGCGCCTATTAGATGGAGGAGGTCCGACAGCCGATCAGTTCCAGTCATTCCACCAGGAAGGAGGTTCACGGCTCGTGTTGTCTGTAGTTTAACCTTGCTTAGACGGTCAATACCGCGGTTCGATCGCGCCCGTATTGTTACTTTGTGCCAGGAAAGGCTCTCAACAAGGGAAGTGTCCTTCTCGCAATGAACCAAAGTGATGTTGTTAGGACATGGGGGAGATACAGACAGACAGTAAATGTCGATGACATGTCTCGCTCGGGCCGCCCAAGAGCTGCTGCTGCAGTGGATGACCGCTACCTACGGATTATGGCTCGGAGGAACCCTGACAGCAACGCCATCATGTTAAGTTATGCTTTTCGTGCAGCCACAGGACATCGTGTTCGACACAAACAGTACGCAATAGGCTGCATGATGTGCAACTTCACTCCTGACATCCATGGCGAGGTCCATCTTTGCAACTACGACACCATGCAGCGCGGTACAGACGGACCCAACAACATGCCAAATGGATCGCTCAGTATTGGCATCACGTTCTCTTCACCGATGAGAGTTGCATATGCCTTCAATCAGACAATCGTCCTAGACGTGTTTGAAGGCTACCCGGTCAGGTTTAACGTCTTAGACACACTGTCCAGCGAGTGCAGTAAGGTGGAGGTTCCCTGCAATTTTGGGGTGGCATTGTGTGGGGCCGACATATGCCGCTGGTGTTCATGAAAGGCGCCGTAACGGCTGTACGATACATGAATGCCATCCTCCGACCGATAGCGCAACCATATCGGCATCATATTGGCGAGGCATTCGTCTTCATGCACGAAAATTCGCGCCCCATCGTGCACATCTTATGAATGACTTCCTTTAGGAAAACGGCATCGCTCGACTAGAGTGGCCAGCATGTTCTCCAGACATGAACCCTATCGAACATGCCTGGGATGGATTGAAAAGGATTATTTATGGACGACGTGACCCACCAACCACTCTGAGGGATCTACGCCGTATCGCCGTTGAGGAGTGGGACAATATGGACCAAAAGTGCCTTGATGAACTTGTCGATAGTATGCCATGACGAATGCAGGCATGCATCACTGCAAGAGGACGTGCTACTGGCTGTTAAAGGTACCGGTGTGTACAGCAATCTGGACCACCACATCTGAAGGTCTCGCTGTATGGTGGTACAACATGCAATGTATGGTTCTCATGAACAAAAGAAAAGGTGGAAGTGATGTTTGTGTTCATCTCTATTCCAGTTTTCTGTACAGGTTCCTGAACTCTGTTAACCGAGGTGATGTAAAACTCTTTTTGATGTGTTTATATTAACATTGATTGCAGTGAGTACGATAGAAGAAGTTTTCTCCATTGTTTTTTAATAAATTTCGATTTTCAATAGTCTGTTGTAAGGTATGTTATACATATCATTTCTCTTACCTCACTTAAAAATAGAGTAATACTTCTGTGTAATAACAGTACCCAAACAGTGTGTTTTGGCTTTGTGTTCTTAGAGATAGTTGGGTACAAAGAAGCCTAGAAAAGGTGTCCATATGTCCTAGCAACAGAAGTGGGACCGTATTGTGATTGAAAACTAGATTCATTCTGCAGCACCAAAGAAATTGTATGTTCCACAGAATACTGTGGAAAGAAAAGTTCTAGGAAAAATTAAGATGCAGTAGGTGGTAAAACGATTATGGGTAGCTTATGGAGTGTGTTCAATAAAGAAAAAGAACGAGAGACAAAGAACAACAAGGTGTTCGAACTTAAAGGAAAACACCATGCCGGTGACCTTACTTCAGCCAAAATTGTATGTCTACTTTCGGAGAATATTTGTCTGCACTGACCTCTTTATCGCATTTGGTTCAGAAATGTGATCACTATAAGATGCATATACATGCTATTCATTCCCCCTTTTTTTAAATTTCGATATTTAGCTCATGATACGTAGATTCAAAATACACAGAGTGATCCAGCTACCCCTAACTACAGGTTTTATGCAACCCGTAACTCCTTCAAAAACGACAGTGACATTTTTCATATTCTCTCGCTCACTATGAGCGTACTATTAGTACGGGATATTGTTGTAGGACATTTAATGTAGTTCAGTTTTGTACTGGGAGAGGTCTTCACTGGAGACCATAGTTTTTGCTTCAATCGAGACAAACGCTTTTGCAGCGCACATTTGTACGTTTTTCTTGACTAATCCAAAAACATAGGCGTCTGGTGAAAACGTATAGCAGTAAAAAATTTAACTACATTAAATTTCCTAGAGGAGGGTCCTGTTCCTTTTCTCTGTAGGACTAACAGTTTGCGCATAGCAAGTGACGAAGTGCTAGAATTTGAGCGTTGATTTGAAGGCGTTGGGGTCTGTGTATAACCTATTGCTAGGGGCAGCTCAGTCACCCTATACAATCAACTAGTTCCTATGACTAACCATGGTTCTCGGGAAGTTCGTTTTCAGAGCTGGGGGCTCGGCCAGAGCTTCGACATGGGCAGTCAGTGACACAGTGCTGCTGGAGAGAGACCAAGGAAAGCAGTTTTGCAGCAAGCCGAGTCCAAGACCTTCACTGAGTCTACACGTTCATCGACACTGGACGGACACAGTCTGCACCTTTGATGTTGGTGTGTGATGAACATGATGGTATGGTTTCTGTTTCCTCTGGTCGCACAGCACTTTGCAGGAATGCCAGAGACAGCGTCAGCACACTGCAAGGAGCACAATCAAACTAATTTTGAGTTAAGGTCGGTATCCAAGTGCTGTTGTGTTCATGCTGAGACACGGTATTGTATGCAAGGTCCGATTAAGTGAAATTCACTGTAGTTCAGTTTGACCAGAATTTATGAGTGTTGATGTACGGCTTGTTGAGGCTATTGCACAAAGCATTGTGGTACGTGTATTCCACTCTGGGAGTGCTGAAGTAAATGCTCTGCCATGAAGCAAGTTGATTCAGATCAGTGTGCACTGTTGGTATGATTGTGCAAAAGTTAGATGTAATTTCAAAACTTGTTATATTCTGGAACTGCTCCGAAGTAGGTCGCTTTTTTGTTGATTCGGCATTGAACTTGTTAGCAAACATGTGTTTCGGTCATGTATATTGTGAACCGGTATGTTCTCATATGCAAATCAATTCCTCCTATGTTTAACTGGTGTTATCAGACATAAGCATGGGTTGTTGAGTAGTGTGTTGGAATTTGGTGCTTTGATTATTTGGGATAGCTAGTAGTAGCCGGGTAAGAATTGGCTAGTGGAGACTGCAATCGGTTTTCTGTTATTGATAAGTGAATGCTGTATTTTCTAGTACAGTAAGTAACTATTATCGGAACTATTAAATGCCCAAAGCCATTTATTGTAGAGTGCTACGTCGTTATTTGGGTTACCCGTGTGGGGCTAGATTGAAATGTTTCATATACTCTTATTATTTCAAGAACACATCCTGTGTTATTGATGTCCTTTACAACTTTATGTTGGCCACAAAAAATCTTTGGTTTTACAACAGTGTTTCATACCTTTACTCAGTTTACACATGTTCATAGGGAGCGATATGTTATTGGTAAATAGGAAAATCTTCCATGTTATGGAGTAAAGTCATGCGCCGTCGCACCAGTCGGGAACGATACAAAAGATATGTCTGTGAGAAGACGTCAGTCAGTAGCACGCTGACCGACCCATCTCCAGGACGACAACGTGACAGCAGCGGTCCCTAGGTGAAGAGGACGTAAGCGCCGCGCCAGACTGGCGGGATTTAACATTCTACGGACAAGATTACTTGGTATTTTTAATTATTAAATATTAAGCAACATAAAAATACCAAACGATCTTGTCTGCAGGAAACTTTCCTGTGTTTCCTGTCTCACTAAATTGGTCTGTGCTTGGAAAATAGAATAGTAAAAATATTGAGCCCTGCGTCTGCACAGCCACCAGCCGGTAGCTCACTCTACCTAATCACACGCTACAACATTAGTACATTTTCTCTCCTAAAATTTTCTTCCACTTTCGGCATTGATTCTTCGACATACGTGCTGAACAGCACCGACGGTAAGGTACAGTCTTCCTTCATATTCTACTCCCTCTTGGAAGATGTGTACGACCGCTGTGGCCTAGCGGTCCAAGCGCTTCCGGCCGGAACCGCTCTGCTGCTACGGTCGCAGGTTCGAATGCTGCCTCGGGCATGGATGTTTGTGATGTCCTTAGGTTAGTTGGGTTTAAGCAGTTCCAAGTCTAGGGGACTGATGACCTCAGATGTCAAGTCCCATAGTGGTTTGACCCATTTTTTGAAGATTCATAGCAACAGAAAAATATACGTATAACAGTACCGCTAAATGCACAACAGTCGACTGTTTTTGTGCTTATAGTGAAGCGTTTGGCCTAATAAATATCACAATTAGTATGGTTTTTCCTAATATATGTTCGTTAGGCTTGCTTCAAACTCAAAAACTTAAATGGTTAATATAACATTCATCATCCTCATAGATGTTCTTTACGTAGGTCCATCGCCACGACCATCTTCATTATCAGTGATCTGATATGAACTGCTGGGTAAATAAATCCTGTAGACTTTTCTATACAACTTGCTTTTCAGCTGTATTTTGATGGCTACGTTTGCTTAGTTCTTGATATTCCATCGTGCTCTATTATACATGAACGAAGATCCTCTGGCTCTGTGGACTTGTATAGTCGTATATGAATTCGAAATTTCATCACGGTTCTGCAACGTAGGTTAGATATTAAGTATGAGGTCTGACACTGTCATAAAGGTTACCTGACGTACCAGCCCTAAAAAATGTTCTTCCCGAGAGACGCACAAATATAATTTGTAGCTTCAGCTCGTTTTGTATTAAAATGGAACTGACACAAAAGTAGGTCTGGCCATTACTGTGTATAGCATTTTCAGACGGTTTCTGCAGGAAGTTGGACCATAGCTTTGGCGAATATGTAGGCGACGGATACTGAACCGCATTGCTCACTGCCGCTACAGGCGGTATAGGTCAGGGGTGACCAAGAGTTTCAAGCTCCAGATTGAAGGTCTGCATGGAGAGGGTGATGGAGAGAAGATTGACAAGTTGTTTTTTGGAGAGGAGACTGACAAGTTGTTGTTTACTGACTGAGACCGACGACGTGTGGCAGCTGATAATTTGTGTCCAATGGGGTGTGAGAAGATACGACAGACATTGTGACAATATTGAATAGCTTATTCTTCTTATGGCACAGAGATGCCGTAACTAGCGGTTTGAAAAAACGAGAACTAAATGAAAAGAGAAGGAATGATTTTTTGTGGTAAGACACTGGCAGAGAAATATAAACCACATACCTGAAATATTGGAACATGAAACTCTTTTAATCACGCCAACTGTATCATATGTGGGAGAGAATAAACCAGTGTTGATCAAGAAAGCAGCTGAGTAATAGAATCAAGAGGCACAAGAACGAATACAAGATCAAAAGATTTTTAGTCCTAGAATTGAAACCTGTTGATTCGCCTTTCAAATTACCCATTTACTGTTACGCGAGTTGTGGAGCTCAGGACAACACAGGTCCTCTCAGAAGGTCTTTGCCTTGAGATGACTTATGTTTTAGGGGCAATACTTTCCTAAAATGACATAAGGTAGCCGTTTGCTTCTGTGCCACAACAATCACAGATTGTGCTGGTGCCCCTGTGTCTCACATCGTATAGTGAAGTTATTGATGAACGTCATTTACGAAGGAAATGGAAGTTTACTCAATTAAATGCCTTTATACGACGAACAGTTGGACAAAGTTTGGTTATTATCGGACTGGTGGTTTATCGTGAAACACTCTCCATTTCTGAACGTGAGCATATGGGGTATATTACAACTAATAGCGTAATCTGACACGGATGGAAGAGTACGAAAATAGAGGTGAAAATGATCCAGTGAGGTAACAGTGAATGTGTGAGTACTAGGTGAAATTTACTTCAGTGTTATATAAATTAGTAGAAATGTTCTTTATATGTAAACTTTTTGTGTACATATCATATTTTAGACTTACTAATTTTGATGAATGTATAGTGCCCCAATCCAGTCTTGATTGGAAAAATTACTAATCTTTAACAACAGTAAAGAGAAGTAGTAATAAGTTAACAATCTTGGGCTAGTACCCTCAAGTATGGCGACATGTGGGTTACAATAACAGAAACATCAGTGGATTGCATAGCGAGAATAGGAGAGCTCAGTGGTGAAAGGTGCTGCACAGCTATAGCTGAGTGCCAAGTGGAATGGTACTGCCACACCAGGGCAAGTTTCATGTTATGGCTATGTGACTAGACGCCGGATTTTAACGCAACAAATGGGCGCTGGAGGCATATAGAGAAACCTGGATTTTAAGCCATGGTTCACTTGTCATCGCCAGAAGCCTGCAGTATCACCACCGCGTCAGATCAAGGCCATACATGAGGCTTCTGTGCTCCACCACCTGTAGCAATAGATTCCCAGACTGGGCTACACCTACCGTCTGCACCAAGTCCTTCCTGGGAATTGGTGTGACAGTCCTACTTATCTGCTGACCGCATCTCCCGACTCCACCGACTGATTCCTAGCGGGACCTGCCACCAGAACGGCAACCACCAGTCAACTGCGGTCTGTGTGCAGTGGTTTGTACCCCCCTTACAATCACCTTCGCGTTCTATCGCACTGACGTGAGTGAAGCGGGAGGCCACCAAGCCTACACTACTATGAGGGAAGTGGCGCTTACCTATAGGAGATGCCAGCCTCAGCAACATGAGGCGACATCTCAGCAGCACCAGGCGGAAACCGCCGCCCATTCATTGGCATAAGTCAGGGTCAGTACAGGGGATGTACCTGCCTGACTTATGCAGTGTACCAAGATCAATAAAGCTCTGTATAACTGTTGACAGTGTTTACCCAGGAACACCCTCGTTCCTGTCACCACCCGGCTCATTCTTCAGATGCTAGGTAATGTAAGAAGTATATTATTTTGTTCATGAATATATTCTTACTGACGTGTCAGTTATTGCTTAGGGACATGGATGAAGACCAGTTATTGTTCTTTACCTTGACATTCTGAAGCATGAATTGTCTGAGATCAGAGATGTGGTTATCTGCTGTAGTGCTGCAATGGTCAATGGAAGACGTGGAGATATGTTTGTAGTGTCTATGAACATCAGTTTTTTCGATTCGAGTAGAAATAGGATCTACACACCCGATATGTTATTGGTGGGAGGTATAAACTGAGTACACTGTTGTTTTGACGTCTCCATGATAGATAGATTTGATAAGGCAACTTCAAACAGAATTTGATCTGTGACCAGTATTAACCGGTTGGAGGGTACAGCAGGAATCCACTTCACACATGTACCACTTGCAGAATGTTATATAATTTGAAAAAAAAATATTTAAGTTTACCAACTATTTTTATGGCCCTAATCGGCTGAAGCATGGGAAACTGATGCCCAGGTTCACTGTGAAACACAAGTTTATTTATGAAAACGTAAAAGCTTCTCTTACCCTTCTTTAGAACTTAAATACGGAAACACAAGATACAATTCTCAGTAAAGTCTCTAACTTGAAGTGAATGAGATACAGTAAGTCCGGTGGGTGTCAGCCACTTTACATTGAGTCACAATGAGAGTTTCTGTTAATGTCTCACATGGTTCACTGCGGCAGAGCCCAAGTCTTGGCATTTCCTGACGGAAACTGCTGGCAGCTCCGCATAGGATCGGACGCAAAGACCCAAATTCGGTATTCTGACATCAGGAAGACGGCGGCTAAAGGCTCCACGAGAGATTCTGAATGATGGACCAGAACAGCATGCGGCGTAAAGTCAAGAAAACTCATTCTTGGAGAGCTCGATGTGAACTGGCGTGTTGTGGTTGTGCACTACTACGAATATGGTTACGGCAAGTGGATACAGTGCCACCTGCTTGCGAGAACGCGACACGTGGTGGTGAAATTGTGTCAGCAATAACAGTGTCGCGGTCGTGGATCCACCTGTTTCGGTTGACAAGTCTGAAATATCTCATGGTGGCTCCTGCTGATTCAACAAATAAGCCTATTTGGTTGTTGTCTGGGATATACACTAACAAGCGAGGCAATTGTTGGTCAGTAATGTGTGTGGGAACGTGTAAGCTGGCTGCCTGATAACCTGCAGGACTTGGGTGAGTAACCGGTTGCTGTCTTGTAGGCATAGCTGCAGATACGTCCCCTCTCTTCCAGGAATGAAACGGCGAAACAGTCCTTGGGCAGAGTGACGACCCAGCCTTCTTCACCCCCCAGATAACGATGGTTGCGTTTTTATGATACGCGCGGTGAGGGGCCATCGCATTGTCTGCCCAGAGTAAGCGGATCAAGGTGTCAGAGATAACATCCAGCGGGGATTTCTGTAGGCTGGAATGCTGCACCCACACTGGTATTGGCATGAGTGGATCCAAGGCAGCTGAGTAGCGAACCACCTAGAGTTAGTCTGATGGTACAACAAAAGTATCAATTGATATACCACACCCAGAACGCTGATAGTGGTGCATGACCACCTGGTCAGCATGCATGAAACGTTTGTAAGACGGAGAATGTAGAGAGCGCACGCCGGGAAGGATACAGTAAAATAACGAGAGCACTTGAAAAGTAGAAATTAATACGTTAAAGTAGAAATTACTACATGAAGAGTAGAAATGGTACGTCTGGAGTGTGTATGTGACTGCATAAGCACTTGAGAAATAGGGATATTGCGACTGGAGGAGGTATATGCGTGTAAATCCACTCGAAAAGTAAAATCAGTGCAAATTTAAGTCATACGTGAGTGCTGGAGCACTCGATAAATAGGAATATTATACCTTGAGGACGTACGTACATGCAGTAGAGAATGGGGAAATGAAGGAAAATGAGTCATGTGGCTGGAGCATGGAACAAAGCAGAGGTTTGACTGCTGAGGTCAATCAAGGAACGTTGGGCGTCACAGCATTTCAGACCATAGCCCATTAACAGGTGTTGCTGCAAAGTCCATAAGTGATATAATTGTTTAACTGCAGGTCCAAGCCTGGGGCAAAGATAACATGGAGCTGGTGCTGACCAGAAGAGGCGGACCATGGCGGAGCTATCTGGGACTGATGGATACCGGAGGTACTCTGGGCAAGGCAACTCGATGCCTTTTAAGCTGCAGTGATACTTGATATTACCTCCAACGACAGAGTTTTGTAGGCTCCACTGTGTCTGCTACACGTGGTGCAGCACGGACAGAACTTTGGGAGCCATCTGGGAGTTAATGATGAAGACATTGCAAAGAAAATTGGAATTTAAATCAATAAGTTGCAAGGAAAGTAATTGACAGGCCCAATCCAACTGAGCAGAAGCACACAAATTCATAGCAAGTTTACAAAGAAGCTTCCTGATTAGCTGAAGTTGGACAAGACAGAAACCATCGCCAAAAACTGTGGAACCCACTAAGCAGTCCCAAATGTTGAGTCGAAACTGGACAAGTGGCTCTGGAAGCATTACAAATAATGTTTCTCCTCGTCGCCAGTTGGTGGGATGAATCAATAAGTGGTGGTGCTGAAGTCAGCGGTAGTACCAGAGCCTGTGAAAGACTTTTTTTATTACAGCGAAAAGAAAATCAGATGCTGAGGTAGACTGTGAATAAGAAATTTATTGATGAAATCACAAAAGCTTCGCATGTCCTTCCTTGTAGCTTATTTACACGAACACAAGAGACAGTTTTCAATAATGTCTGTCTTGAAATGATAGAGATCCAGTGCGTCCAGTGAATAGCCAGACACTGAGAAGTGAGTCACCAGTACTTTAGTTACTGTTGATGTCTCAAATGGTTCACGGATTTTCTATGTTTGTTCGAACACTAAAACGCACTATAGCACCAAAGTCCTGGAGGTCCATTGTGGTAGAGGCCAAGCCTCAATGTAGCCCGTAGCGCAACGAACACTGCTGGCAGCTCGATATGGTGTAAGAGGAGAAGACCCGAGGCTGGTAGGCTGGTTGGCACTGGAGAGAAGTTCAGTGAAGTTTGCAATTGAGACCCTGATAGGTGGACCAACCGCGCTGAAACCCAGAGAACTTCTCCATGTGAACTGGTTGAATAAATGTAGTTGGGGTGTTTGGATACGATGCGACATGTACTTGTGGGCATGTGACACATGGAGGTGAAATAGTGCCCGCTACAGAAGTGCCGCTCTCGTGGATGCACTTGCTGTTGTCGCAAAGCCTGGCGCCGCTCGTACCGTTTACCATAGAATCCATGCACAACAAACCAGCCTGTTAGTTGTTGTCCAGGATATTTGCTAATACACGAGGCGAGCGCAGATTTAGTAATGAACTTGCTAGCGATTAGCTGGAGAGAATAATGCCTGAAATTTGATTACCTGCAGACGTGTGATGGGCTGCAGATACAGCAGTTACGTACATTATCTGAAATGTTTCAGTCAGGATAATGAAGCCAGTATGATCTTTCTAAATGGAACCACACATCCAAATAAACCTACGTAATGGGGCATTAATCACCACCTACATCGACATCTTCATGGATAATTTGCAAACCACATTTAAATGCCTGCCGGACGGTTCATCGAATTACCTTCACTGTTCTCTATTATTCCAATCTCGTGTAGTGCGCGGAAAAAGAAACGAACACCTATATCGTTCCGTACGAGCTCTGATTTTTTTTATTTTATCATGGTGGTCGTTTCTCTCTATGTAGGCCGGCGCCAAAAAAATATTTTCTCATTCTGAGAAGAAAGTTGTGATTGAAATTTCGTGAGAAGATTCCGCCGCAACGAAAAACCTCTTTGTTTTAATGATGTCCACCCCAAATCCTGTATCATTTCAGTGACACTCTCTCCACTATTTCGCGATAATACAAAACGTGCTGCCCTTCTTTGAACTTTTTCGATGCACTACGTCAATCCTATCTGCTAAGGATCCCACACCGCGCAGCAGTATTCTAAAACAGGACGGACAAGGTTAGTAGATCTGTTACATTTTTTTAAGTGTCCTGCCAATAAAAGGCAGTCTTTAGTTAGCCTTTACCACAACATTTTCTATGTGTTCTCTTAAATTTAAATTGTTCGTAATTGTAGTTCCTATGTATTTAGTTGAATTTACTGCCTTTAGATTTAGCTGATGTATCGTATAACCAAAATTTAACGGATTCCTTTTAGCACTGATGTGGATGATCTCACAGTTTTCGTTATTCAGGGTCAATTGCCAATTTTATCACCATACAGATATCTTTCCTAAATCGTTTTACAATTTGTTTTGATATTCTGATGCCTTTAATAGTCGATAAACGACAGCGTCGTCAGCAAACAACCTAAGACGGCTACTCAGATTGTCTCCAAAATCGTTTATACAGATCAAGGACAGAAAAGGGCCTATAACACAACTTGGGGAAACGCCAGAAGTCACTTCTGTTTTACTCGATGACTTTCCGTCAGTTACAACGAACTGTGATCTGTATGACAGGAAATCACAAATCCAGTCATATAACTGAGACGATATTCCATAAGAACACAATTTCGCTACAAGCCACTTTTGTTGTACAGTGACAAAAACCTTCCGGAAATCCAGAAATACGTAATCAATTTGAAAACTCCTGCCAGTAGCAATAGATCTCGCGAAAGGGCCACCTGTCACTATAAAAAGAGGCGGGAGTATTACATAGTCACAAGAGAAGCACTAACATCATAATGTATTGCGTTGGGCAGCCCTCGTGAAGTGGAAATGCGAAGTAACAACCACAGCTAAACTAAGAAAGTAAGACCAGGCAGTACTTGTGTACTAACGGACAGGAACCGTCGAGCATTTTAAAAAGTCGCTAGAAATTAGCACAAGGAACCACTTGTTGATTTCAATGTACTAACAGCAGTCCAGCTATCACAGTATGTGGAAAGAGTTAAAAAGAATAGCGTACAGTTGTCGAGGAGCTCCTTATATGCCACACATTTCTGCAGTCAATGATGAGCGACGTTCAAGGCCGAGTAGAGACACCACTGGACAGTGGATGGCTGGGAACAAGTGATTCGGAGCGATGAACCGGTGGAGATTCGATGGATTTGATAAATGATTGGAGAAGATCACCTGACAATCGCTGTACTGCCAACAGAGAAGTATAGAGGAAGTTGTATTATCGTATGGAGGTGTTTTTCATGGATAGCTGGTGGTCCCCATATTACACTCAAGAAAACGCTAAATACGGAAGGATATGAACTTATTTTACAGATTTATGTACTGATTACAGTAGAGGAACAGATCTGGGACACTGAATGTTTGTATCAGTGCGACAGTACAGCCTAACATAAAGTAGCATCTATAAGACGGTGTTTGAGGATAATAAGAGTCTTGAACTGGACTGACCAAGAGTCCCAACTTGAACCCAATGGAACACCTTTGAGATGCAGACCCCACCGTCGAACATCACTACCTTCTCTGATTTCGGCTTTGAGGAAGAATGGGCTGCCAGTCCTCCAGAAACATTAAGACACATCACTGAAATTGTCCCGAGCAGAGATCAACCCTCATAAAACCGAAGAATAGATATTCAGAATGAGATTTTCACTCTGCAGCGGAGTGTGCGCTGATATGAGCTCAGATGGTAGTGCACTTGCCCGCGAAAGGCAAAGGTCCCGAGTTCGAGTTTCGGTCGGGCATACAGTTTTAATCTGCCAGGAAGTTTCATATCAGCACACACTCCGCTGCAGAGTGAAAATCTCATTCTGGAAACATCCCCCAGGCTGTGGCTAAGCCATGTCTCTGCTGTATCCTTTCTTTCAGGAGTGCTAGTTCTGCATGGTTCGCAGGAGAGGTTCTGTAAAGTTTTTGAAGGTAGGAGACGAGATACTGGCAGAAGTAATGCTGTGAGTACCAGGCGTGAGTCGTGCTTTGGTAGTTCAGATGGTAGAGCACTTGCCCGCGAAAGGCAAAGGTCCCGAGTTCGAATCTCGGTCGGTCACACAGTTTTAATCTGCCAGGAAGTTTCAATGGATATTCACTTTCTTAATGTTCACTAGTAGGTGTGTGGTATCTTTTTGTCTGACAGTGTACCCTTTTTAACTGCATTCTAAATCTTTTAAGATACGAAAACAGTGATATAATGACTGCCTAGAAACATTATGCAAAGGTATCCGAGTAATCTGCTCAGTCTGAGATATATGACGACTAGAGGCACGAGAGGATATCTTATCAGCCTCTATGGTTAAATGCATCAAGAAAATAAGCATACGTGACTGGCTCATGGCTCTACTTTATACGACACAGAATCAAGCGAGCTGCGATTTTTGTGAATCAAATCAACTCCTAGGGTACTATAAGGCTGTTTCAGATATGAGTACGCACTCATGTTTCAGTGCACGTCTTATATGGGAGGAAGTAAATAATCAAAAGCCGTGATACAAGAAGACAGCGTAATGTGAGAGCCCCAAAGATGTTTGACTCACAGTAGTTGATTTCGGTAAGCATGCCTTTCAGTTTTACACTCTTTTGGAAAACGTTTCAGCATTGTATCACTATACTCGTCCTTCCAAGAGCTCTCGAGTCCTATGAAAAGCTATAGCTTTCCATTTAAAACAAATTTCCATCAGGTCTTCGTTAGGTACCAAAATTAAGAAGGTTGAACAAAAAACTAAATTACGCACCCTTTTACTTAGTAACATCGAAAATCATGTTTTGATATGTTGAAGCGTTCACGAGACATAAGGAAATGTATGTCTCGCCTGACTCATCCTGTATTTCCCAGATCCATGATGTGGAAACAAACTCACTTTTCTCACACAACATCCTGAAAGCCATGAATTACGTTAGTCGAGTAGGTAGAAGCAGTATTGCCTGACTTCCGATAAGTATTTGACACGTACAAATACTGTCTAATGTACGTGCAAACGGGTTTCATCATAAATTTGGAATGGGGAGATTTTGGCACGGAGGGTGCAACTTGATAATGTCGATGGACATCCACTGACTGATACAGAAGTAACTTTTAATGCACTTGCAGCCAGTATTAATAACAACCTTAGACATTTCACAGATGATGTGATAATCTACAATAAAGTAATACCTGAAAAAAGCTGTGTATTTATTCAGTCGAATCTTGGTAAGTTTACAGACAGGCACAAATACCGGTAACCTGCTTTAAATGTTCATAAATTTAAAACTACATAGTTCACAAACAGGAAATGTGAAATAACGTATGACTGTAACAACACGGACACACAATTGTAATAGGTCAGTTCGTACTAACACCTAGGCGTGAAAATTTATGGATATATTAAATGGAGAGATCATATAAGCTCTGGAGTAGGTAAAGCAGGTGTTTCATTTCGATTTATCGATATAATACTAGGAAAATATAATGATTGTACAAAGGAGATTGCTTACAAAATATTGGTGTAATCCAGCTTACGATATTGCTGAAGTGTGTGGACTTGTAAGAAATAGGACTAACTGGGGATATTAAAAGTATACAACGAAGGACAGAACGAAAGGTCACAGGCCTGTTTGATCCATCGCAAGTATGAAATGTTCAAATGTGTGTGAAATCTTATGGGACTTAACTGCTAAGGTCATCAGTCCCTAAGCTTACACACTACTTAACCTAAATCATCCTAAGGACAAACACACACACCCATGGCCGAAGGAGTACTCGAACCTCCGGCAGGACCAGCCCCACAGTCCACGACTGCAGCGCCTTAGAGCGCCCGGCTAATCCTGCGCGGCTCGAAAGTATCACAGAGGGCCAAAAGATCTAAAGTGGCAGACTGTTTAAGATGGACGTAAATATCACAAGAAAGCCTACTTATCAGGTTTAGAGAATGGCTTAGAAGTGATGAATGTAGGAATGTAGCAAAATCGTGCTTGTATCGCTATCGTAGGAATCAGAGAGTAAGTTTAGGCTAATTGCAACCAGCACAGAGGTGTTTAACAACCTCTTTCCCCGTGCTTCATTCGTGAATGGAACAGTGGAAAGCCGTTATAGCTGGTACAATGGGTAGTACCCCCTGCCACGCACTCCGAATAGTCAAGTACGAATGTAGAGAGTTAAATGTCATAAGAAATGTGACCGCCGCCGGCCGCACAGCAGTCGGCCGGGGCTAGGTTGTGTATCGCTGGGTAGCCTAAGCAGCAGGCGTCGCCTCGGGCCCGCTCGCCACTTGCTGCTGCTACCGTGTGCCATTTGCAGGCGCTGCTCCTGCTCGCTGCTCTGCGGAGCACGTGCCCGGCCCGCCTCCCCGGAGGCCCGGCCCGTAGGTGGGAGGTGGGTGTCCCCCGGCGCGGCGCATGCTCGCAGCGGTACACGCGCACGCCGTTCCGACGCCGACGCCAACGCCGACGCCGACGCCGACGCCGACGCTCAGTGGTCGCGCGGCAGGCGCCCCGCAAACCACGGCCGGCCACGCATCGCGGCGCCCTGCTACGCTCGCGGTATGCGACGATCGCGGACGCCGACTCCGCTACCGCCACTGCCTGCTGCTGCCGCTGCCGCCCGCCGACACGGCGACCAAGACGACGACGGCGACGACCCGCGCCCGGCCCCTGCGGCCCGCCACCGCATCCGCCGCTGCCCTCGCCACTGCCAGGTAAATCAGAACGTGCCTGCAAAGTGTCTGCACTTTACCTGCGAGTCAGTATCATCCGTATTCCGAGTCATTCTTACTCCACACTTGTCTTACCTCGCATCAATTCAGTAAACTACAATTAAATGCTTACCTTGCTACTGACAGCTTGTATACGAGTTTGTATTAATCTTTTCGTCTACACCAACAGTTTCATTTTAGAAGATGTGTGCCTCTGCAGGTGCCCACTGTCATATTGATGACGGAAATGTTCTGTTTACTTGGGAACACAGTTATATAGATTTCAGAGAAGACGACACATGCCGCCCATGCTGTCACTGGATTTATTTATCTCACAACACTAACTACGATATGTGTGCCATTTGCGAGTGATAAGATTAAATACATCATTACATACAGATTATACGGCATACCTAGCTTAATTACAATGATCTAAAGTGCACAGTTTTTATATTGAGTTATATACCAGTAGTAATCACGTATGATGTGTTACAACCTCCTTTTACACAGACGACGAGAAACATTCTTTTATAGATGAGATAAAACATGTGAATATAATTGAATAGGATGACCGCTCCACAGTAAAGAAAATGTGTTGAGGCGCTTCATGTTGAGTTATCGCTTCAAAATGGCACATGTGCTGAAGTTATGATTGTGGTATAAGTAAATCCAGCAACAATGCTCATGGAACCTGTCGTTTCTGAAAAGTATTAATGTCAGGTTTTAAATGAAACAGAAATTACAACCTTAATAAGAACACGATTTGAAAAAAATATAATTATGTCATATTGACATTTAGTAACACTATGTTTTTGAAAATTGACAGTGGAGATACTTGACAAACTCAAAAGGCACAGTATCAATAGAAACAGGTTTTTTCAGACATGTTCATTGTAATTTACACAGCAATTACAGGAAAACTGTAGATAGTCTTCCTTATGTATAGTCTGTTCTATATAGCCTACAGAGATACGTAATTTCAATTTGTTCTCTCCTAAGTATTAGACAGTCTGCTGCTACAGGCTCTGCAAACGTGCCTAAGTAACCTATACAAAATATGATTTTAGAGTCACTGGAACTTTATTTAGGGTTTGAAAATAACTGCCGCTGAAAGAAACAGACTTCATAAGTATGTTGTGACTTATAAGCCAAACAGTAAATTTTGCATGAATCATCGTTGTTTTACTGTTGTCGCATACAATCTGAAGGAAGCCAGTTCCACCTCTTTCCTATCATATTACCTACCTGCCGTTCGTAGTGTTTCTACTCTTCCTTAATTCTTAATTCGCCCCCCTGTTGTTGGATGGTACGAAGACATGATGTGGGTAAATTATGCAAGATGATGTATCACAGTACAGAGCAGTTTCACTCGCTGAATTACATCATAGAGAATTACTCATCTACAATAAAAAGAATGTTGGTCGTAGAATCACACTTCGTGGAACCTAAATCTGAAGACTGCTTTATAGCCAACTGAAACTTTAAGTCTGTTTATTACTTTGGTGTCAGTTGTACGGGTATACGCTATTCACAATGGGAAAAATGATGGTCTTAGTAAGATTGATAAAACACCTGTCGGACGACGTACTTAATTTGTGCATCTGGTTTATGAGATTCTTAAATTCTTAGTTTGCACAACGGGCTACAATTAAATGAATAAGAGTGGCATGCACTGTATCTTTCAAACAGTGATTATGTCCGTTTTTCATTATTTCCGTATTTGTATACGGTATTCTATGATTGACCTGTCTTACAGGCCACAGCCTAATAGTTACACCCACTTTCATCGAACTTCTACACATTGCAAATTATATTACTGAGCAGCAAACGTTTGTAACTATCCTCTTAAGAACCAAGCACGTGAAAAGGAATTAAGAACTAGTTTCATATGCATTATCTGTACTTCCAATTCAAATACGACCGCGAACTTCTGTAGTTCCGTATGGTAACGAGTTGACATCAATGAACTACAACATGAATTGTATGCAGAATTATGTGTGTAACATATTAAGGGAACTAGTATGTTTGTTACCGCTGAAATTAACGGCTTTCAAAAATACTTTCGTCTCCACGTCATTAATGTACAACACTTATTTGGCTACAGATAGAGGCCTACGTTTAATAACCTGTTAGGATTGTGAAACTGCTTGCCATCATTCTAATTTTCTTAAACTTTTATTGATTTACTTATTTATTCGTATCGGCTTAGCATCTGCGTGGTATCAATGTCGTGAGGCAGATTGCTGACAAATATGAAACTTGTAGAGGAGAACGAACAAGCCATGGCCATTAAAAAAAAAAAAATAGAAATAATATATCACTGCAACCTAAATTAAACACACAGTAAGAATCTAAAGATGGGTCCTTCAAAATGCGAGTACTGTTCTTACAAATTATTTAGAAGTACTCCTTTTAGTGTATTTAACGTAACTAACAAAAGTTTCTGGAACACACCTCAAGAACTAGTATCTTTCCCGCTAACACAGCCTGAGGAAGAAGTAAGGAAGACGTGAAATTCATTTTGTCCATCATGCAAGCAAAATCTTTGCCGACCTAGGTCAATGCCTAGAAGTGAGACTATGACAGTAAAGAGAAACGAAAAGTATATGGATTGGTTCACACGACGTAAATGTGAAATGTAGGTAGAGTTGTTACAAGTCAAAGCACTACTTTACGTTAAGATTAGGGTTTCATCAAAGTATTTGTAACATCCACTTCTAAGCTGCGAGTTGCATCGAGGAGATCAATATGCATTCTGATATTTCGTTTCCTGGAACGCTAATACACTCCTGGAAATGGAAAAAAGAACACATTGACACCGGTGTGTCAGACCAACCATACTTGCTCCGGACACTGCGAGAGGGCTGTACAAGCAATGATCACACGCACGGCACAGCGGACACACCAGGAACCGCGGTGTTGGCCGTCGAATGGCGCTAGCTGCGCAGCATTTGTGCACCGCCGCCGTCAGTGTCAGCCAGTTTGCCGTGGCATACGGAGCTCCATCGCAGTCTTTAACACTGGTAGCATGCCGCGACAGCGTGGACGTGAACCGTATGTGCAGTTGACGGACTTTGAGCGAGGGCGTATAGTGGGCATGCGGGAGGCCGGGTGGACGTACCGCCGAATTGCTCAACACGTGGGGCGTGAGGTCTCCATAGTACATCGATGTTGTCGCCAGTGGTCGGCGGAAGGTGCACGTGCCCGTCGACCTGGGACCGGACCGCAGCGACGCACGGATGCACGCAAAGACCGTAGGATCCTACGCAGTGCCGTAGGGGACCGCACCGCCACTTCCCAGCAAATTAGGGACACTGTTGCTCCTGGGGTATCGGCGAGGACCATTCGCAACCGTCTCCATGAAGCTGGGCTACGGTCCCGCACACCGTTAGGCCGTCTTCCGCTCACGCCCCAACATCGTGCAGCCCGCCTCCAGTGGTGTCGCGACAGGCGTGAATGGAGGGACGAATGGAGACGTGTCGTCTTCAGCGATGAGAGTCGCTTCTGCCTCGGTGCCAATGATGGTCGTATGCGTGTTTGGCGCCGTGCAGGTGAGCGCCACAATCAGGACTGCATACGACCGAGGCACACAGGGCCAACACCCGGCATCATGGTGTGGGGAGCGATCTCCTACACTGGCCGTACACCACTGGTGATCGTCGAGGGGACACTGAATAGTGCACGGTACATCCAAACCGTCATCGAACCCATCGTTCTACCATTCCTAGACCGGCAAGGGTACCTGCTGTTCCAACAGGACAATGCACGTCCGCATGTATCCCGTGCCACCCAACGTGCTCTAGAAGGTGTAAGTCAACTACCCTGGCCAGCAAGATCTCCGGATCTGTCCCCCATTGAGCATGTTTGGGACTGGATGAAGCGTCGTCTCACGCGGTCTGCACGTCCAGCACGAACGCTGGTCCAACTGAGGCGCCAGGTGGAAATGGCATGGCAAGCCGTTCCACAGGACTACATCCAGCATCTCTACGATCGTCTCCATGGGAGAATAGCAGCCTGCATTGCTGCGAAACGTGGATATACACTGTACTAGTGCCGACATTGTGCATGCTCTGTTGCCTGTGTCTATGTGCCTGTGGTTCTGTCAGTGTGATCATGTGATGTATCTGACCCCAGGAATGTGTCAATAAAGTTTCCCCTTCCTGGGACAATGAATTCACGGTGTTCTTATTTCAATTTCCAGGAGTGTAGTTGCTAGTCATTAAACATGTGTCACAGCAGAAAACAGTACCTACATATCAATTAACTCTTCTATTCCACTTGGCAGTCTAAGCCATTTTTCCACTCCCTGATCTGTCCAACGACTCTACTATGAAAAACTTTTCGCTGTGTACCTCGACTTTGCTAATCTTACCAGAGTGACAAATACTTGGTATTTATGCGGAAAGATGCAAAATTTTCAAAACGGTTTCTCGGAAAACCAAAAGTACCAGTTTACGTATTGCTCGTCGGATTGTTCTAGAATTAGTTAAGAACGTGTTAGAGACAGAAGTTCAGATTTGGTTTGGGAGAGAAAATCACGCAATGTTTTATTGAAGGAAACGTTCTGGAATTTCCCTTAAGCAATTTAAGGAGAATCAAAGATAATGTAAATGTATTTTCGATACTAATCTAAGGTTTACGACAAATGGTTGTACTCAAAATGGTGAGTAAGTTATAGAAACGTAAATTGTCGAAGGAAGTGCTGCTAAAAGCATACTTATTACAAAAATTGAGTACGTACTTATAGAATCGAATACGGTAGCACTTCGCAAGAGAAATACGGTAATACGACGTTGCTTGAAGCTCGAGGTGAAATTCTTCACACAAACAGCTTGACACCAATGTAGTTTTAAGGATTTCGTCACACTGCTTTTTCGCACCAATTGTCACGAAAACCTCGTACAAAGCATCATTAAACAACTTCTTAATGTTTCTCTGAATTTTTTGCAAAATGTTTCACTGGAAACGTTAACAAGCGACATAACAATGTACCATTTTCAAAGGGTCTCGAACGAAAGGTAAGTACATTTCACGCTGTACGAGAATAAAGTAGTTACTTTGGTACTTAATAGAAAAAACAGGTACGACGTTAACACAAAAAAGTATTCGCCGGAGAGTTACAACTCTGTCTGAACAAAAATTCTGCAAGCAACTGAACAGTGCACTGCTGAGGGTTATTTGTACAAATACTAAACGAATATCTGGTATGTTCCGTAGCGAATGAGTGAGCAAGACCTTACTTCACATCTAGTTAAGTGTCGTGTTATTTCTTCATTTAGTCCTTAAGTGTGATATACTGGCTGTATCAGCTAAACAGTTCACCTGAGAAATTTCCTGACTAATTTAAAGAACCATAATTCTGTATTTACCCAAATGAGTTAAAAAATTCTAGAGTGACGTATAGTGTCTTTCATTATCTATATTAATGACAGAGATATTGGATCTGCTTTGATTTCTCCAATGGAACTACGGTACTTCTACTGCTGGAGTCATAGCCATAAAGGAGACCAATTAACAAATTCATCAAAATCCGATTCTTAGTTTCGGAAAAATTGCAGCGTGTAAACCTTAGGATTTATCTGCTTTGAAAATGACACTGATCGCAGTCTTATGCGGAAGGTTGTGTAGTCTTAAGCAACCGTAGATTCAAGCCGATGGGATACCCCTGCCAGATGCAACTAAGAGAGTGTACTTACAAAATCCGCATAGTGGAGGAAAGTTTAATTTAAAAAGTGATACTAATCACAATTATCTACAAGTACTTAGACCGATAAACCAACTGGAAATCAAAGGACATGGAATGTAATGATTATTCACCACGAATTGTTATAAGAATTATTGTCTTGTTTCTGGCAGAATCTTGTAAGAAAAGTCCATGTCAAAAAACGAACGAATTTGTGAAAGAAAGAGTTGAAGACTGTTAAATAATAGCTATGTATCACAAGTGTGATATCAATATACACAAAACTGTATTACAAAATTATTTCTATAACGCTAACTAAAAGGAAAACTCCAAAAGAATGTGATCATAGCTAATTTCTGAAAATTGCATTTATGCTTTCCCGTCCTATCCTGTGACCACGAAAGAACTGAATGTTCAAATGTTTGTGAATTTCTAAGGGACCAAACTGCTAAGGTCATCGGTCCCTAGACTTACACACTACTTAAACTAACTTACGCTAAAGACAGCACACACACCCATGCCGGAGGGAGGACTCGCACCTCCAGAGGGAAAAGAACTGAATGATCGCTTTCCTAGCCGCGAGTGGAAAGTAAGCCGGACATCCATCGTGATGACACAACATCTAAGTATTTCAAGTGACGCATCCTCTACGAAAAAGGAAGGAAGCTAGGATTTAACGTCTCGTGACAACGAAGTCATTACAGACGGATTTCTCTAGGAGAGCCGGTAACACTTCGGTAATAAATTGTACTGATCTTGTATCCAATAAGGTACCTTGAATGAAACAGTGTCCAGTCATCTACTGCCCACGTATTCAGCACCAACCGTTTGTAATTCAGTGCCTCTGATGCTCAATGTGATGTAGCCAGTGGGGGTTTCTCAGTGGTCCAACAACGCATATTTCTTATAGTTTTTCACGATTTATAAAGGTTGCTTCATCGATAAAGAGAATTATTTTAAGGAAGAACCTATTTTCCTGATGTCGCATCAGAACTGAGAGACAAAATACCGGGCGTTTTCTGCACTTGCGAAAGCTAATCAGGTGGTGGAGTGACCCAAGGAACGGAGGGAAACTGTTTGTCCACAAAATGGGAACCATGCTGGTCACACTGAGAGTTCTCTGTACTCGATATGTTGATTGCGGGGCAACAGCTGACAGACACTGTATGTCGTTCGCTCCGCTCGTTGCAACTTTATCCTTACCCTCCGCGCAATCTTGCTGGACACCGCCTGACTTTATACCTTTGTGCGAAAACTTCACTCTTCTCTCCGTGTTCCCACTGCACTCCCTGTAAGATTGTAGCACAGGTATTTTCTCTAAATTTGTGAAAAATACTTATTTTTTCAAACCAATCAGCAGCCGACACACGTAACGGACGCAGGCAAAGGGAAAACTACATTTCTCCCATGCAACATTCCGTTTCCGCAGTATACGACGTGACGTATTTCCTTCTTCGGGTACGGAATCACGAAATTTTGCATAAGACAGTAATCTGTTTCGTTTCGAAAACAGGCAAATCGCAAGTTCTAGATATTGTAATCCCTATAAAATTAATAATCGGATTTTGAAGAGTAAAATGTCGTTGAATTACTCTCTTTTACAACAACGATACTGAAAAAACTAAACTCCTTCCGAATAGGGCATGAAGGCCCAACTCTACCGACCGGCCACTGTCGGCGTCATTGAACGTGGATGTGGAGGGGTATGTGGTCAGCGCACCGCTCTCCCGGCCGTATGTCAGTTTCCGAGGCCCGAGCCGTTACTTCTCAATCAAGTAGCTCCTCAGTTTACCTCACAATTGCTGAGTGCACCCAGGATTTGCAGACCGGATGGTCACCCATCCAAGTGCTAGCCCAGCCAGACAGCACTTAACTTCGGTGATCTTGACGGGAGCCGTTGTGACCACTGCGGCAAGGCAGTTGGCACAACGATATTAACAAGCAGAAATTGTTTCAGTTTCATTTGAAAAGGCGAAGCTGACACCGATATCTCTGCAACTAAAAGAGCTACGAAAAAATACGATAGGTCGTTTAGTCAGGACTTTCTCACAAATGGTTTCACTATATCTTAGCCAGGTTCGGAGGAGATTTGAAGTGAACAATTTAGCTGAAAAACGAAGGCAGCTGGACTGCTAGTACTCCTCGAATAACGGTTCCCAAACTTTAGTAATATGATTTTTTCAATGACAGCATCGCTATTTATCTAGAGATTTCCAATTAATTCCCACTGCTAAGACGCTGAGTGAGTTCACCGCAATTGTTTTCAAATCCGTCACATGAGCCAGACATTTCAAATCTCTAAACAGATGAATGTCTCACATTTACCTCCCCTTCACTGATTTCATGTCTTCATCCTGTTTCGTGTCTCCATCCTACTTTATTTCTTCTTTTGATATTGCAGGTGGATACAAAATATAGTTCCCAAACGTAAAAGCTTACCACAAACGTTGTTTTGATACATTAAACCATATATGAATCACCAAGAATGACCACCAAGTGATGTCCATGAGCTGCTGAAGGGAAAGCGGTTATTTTTGGTACGTGTCTGCTTAATCGTCGACTTTTCATATTGTTTTTTTTTCCATCTACGAAGAAAAGAATAACATCAACTTCCAAAAAATATACTTATTTTCTAACATTTATTTACCACTAGTCAACCTAGCAATGGTTCTCAGTTGCTGTATGTGCATGGGAATCGTGTAAACGTCCTAATCTCGGGTATCCCTGGGAATTGTGTAAGGACCCGAATTTCGTCTCCTCCTAGCGACTTCACCCAGCTTCAAATTTTAGAAATCAAAATTACAATAAATCATATAGAATATGAATGAAAAAGACTTCTACATTTTCGTTTTCGGTCTCTATTTTTAAGGTCTTCTTGAATTTTTTGTACACAATAGAATTACAAAACTTCAGAATATATTAAACTTTTTTCGTTTTTTTGAATGCTGTGTGGTAAATGTATGAAATTATTTTCTGAACTACCAGTTCGTGGATGCTCTCCATACAGCTGACCATGAGAAAAATATGTTGAACTGTTTAAGTGGCCTGCTGTCATAGTTAAAACCGACTGCGAGGAAGAAAACGAAATGAAATATGTTCGCAGCACAACACAGTATTTTTTTCCCACAGTCTGTTAGATGCAACAGAAAACATGTACCTTGTTGTTTAAAAAATCTCGCTTATGTCCGTTTGAACGTTTATTAGTGTATTTTGGAAAAATGTGGAAGTAAATCGCTCAATAGGTTTGAGAGATTTTGATAATAATACTCGTATTTCCCAATACACCAGATGGTTACAAGTAAAGTGCAGATATGGAGTTCCACTGTGGGCTGTAATTATCGTGTGGCAGCGAAACCTGGCAGATATCCTAATGTGTTAATGCAGAACCGATTTACGCTGGATAAAATTACTTCCAATTTTGACCACCATGTGCAAATATGGCGTTGTACAACATCTCGTAGATCTCTCTGGTGCTCATATTCAACAAACCGTGTAAGCGACATTTAATAATAAAACCAACGTTACGGCTTTCTCAACTGGTTGACCTTTTCTGCCCATGCTCCGTTCCTAATCAAGTACATATGGAAACAACTGAATTCGTCTTTCTTGCATTCATAGCGCCAGATTTGCACCTGTTGGCCAAAACTGGAACTAATATTTTTTTAGCAAAAATCGGTTCCGCATAAATGCATTAGAATAGCTACCAAGTTTTGCTGCCAAGTTAACTTATAGCTGACTGGTATATTGATATATTATGAAATAGAATTAAAAATTAAACTCTGGGTTCACGCACTGAAGACCACGTGATGTAGTACGGTCTCCGTGTTATCCTTTGCCATGTGTCGTCATGAGGATGCGGTGTGTGGGGTGGTGAGTGGAATAATTGTTAATGTTCCTATTATTCATATAATGCTGTTGTTTGCCGTTCTCAACACTGGCTCTCTAACTACAATATTGGCAACCAGAAAGTGATTAGCAAACCGTGAAGCCTGTAATTAGAATTCCTAGTGCCCACTTCATCTGAGAAATACATTTATAGCTACAGCTTATAGCTTTGAGGAATTAGGAGATTGTCTGGGATTCATAATCAAAAACCATTCTCTCTAAAATGTTCACTATTTTCTGAAAGTCACAGACCAAAAAGCATCCACACAATCCAACTACCAGAGCAGTTCAGAGTCCAATGCGATGATGACACTATAACTGTTCAAATTAAATGTTTAAGTGAATGCTCGCAATAATTTGATGATAATGTTCATCAAACGCCACGCTAAATAATGGTGGAATGTCTGTCCTACGGTGGCACGTGAAAATACGACATACGCAAACTAAAGACAGATCATTAACGTCATCCCAAAATTAACACTTCACTCGAAAACGATTTCATGGTTACGCGTATCCCGAGTAACTTATTACTGCATCCGAGGCTGTTTATATCAATGATACCGACGCGACGCGACTCCCGGCATAGGTGGTGTGCTAATCAGCGTCTGGAGGGAACTGGGGCCTTCCTCTTCTTGCGCAGCGTTCTTACATATAAAGCCGCGGTGCGGACGGCTAAGGGAACGCCTGATCAAATCTGCTCTCCCGACTAGCCACTCGGCTAGTAATGCACCACTTTGTTATCGAACAAATCATTGCTTCCATTGCTGATGTCCGAAAAAGCTTTCAATTTAATTGTGCAATCAGCACACAAGTAAATAATCATAATAAAAGCCTGACGTGGGTAAGTAAAATATTTTGGGCGATAGCATTAATTTAATTACAATACACGCAGTAGACGAGCTCTGAACTTGCTCTTTGGAGATACGCTATAGCTACAGGTTTATAGTTATTCTGTTGAAACTTCTCACATTTTTATGATTAAGCGAATCTCGCT
The DNA here is from genome assembly GCF_023898315.1 of Schistocerca nitens. Lineage (NCBI taxonomy): Eukaryota > Metazoa > Arthropoda > Insecta > Orthoptera > Acrididae > Schistocerca > Schistocerca nitens. The sequence goes on from NC_064617.1 coordinate 846,970,344, forward strand.
TCTACTTATATTTAAACATCCTAGCTTTATTTATTCGCCTACTTAATCTATCTTGCTTCCTTAATTTGTAAGACAAAAACCCGAAAATCATGAATTTCAACTAAAATTTTAATTTGTGAGATCGAGAATACTGTTTCTACTAAATTATTATGCAAAAGGAATCTAAATATAAATTTTTAAGTTTCTAGCTCTTTTCTGTTGCGCCAATGATTTTTACAGAAAAACATCCAAATTTCGAAAATGGTTAAAGTTATTGAACTGATATCCAACACATATTGATTTTGTATTACTCCTGACATGCTAGAAACGTTTCAGGTTATTTACTTCATTTTAAAGTATTGCGCAAAGTTTATGACGTCAGAGCTAGTTACAGCGGTCTAGGCTGGCACACAATGGAAAGACTGATGTGAATTTTATAAGGCGTGAGTATGCTGCTTCCTTGCATCACCCTCTACTTAATTTTTTTGAATGTAAATGAAACAAAAATTAATTACAAAAAGTGAAGCAAGACACAGCTTAACTCCCTATGAAAATTAACCTTGAAATGTAAACATATAGAAATATTAAAAGAAAACTGATTACCTACTTCAATTATTTAAATTCCTTGGATGTTTACTGCCTCTTAAGCAACATTATCACTCAAAATTTAAGCAAAATCAATTAAACACTTTGGCATACATATTGCCTTAGACAGACAAACACATAAAACTTTGTAAAATTATGAAAATCTTAAATCCATTAAATTGTCTGTAAATATTTTTACATGGACAAATTCAAAGAAAATAACACAGTTATTCATGATACTTAAACAGATAATTATATCTTAGCTGTCTTTTCTAAACCTGAAAGAAAATTTCACAAATCATGAAATTTTCATTTTTACACACGTGGTTGTAGCCTCTTTGGCTGGCGTTCTACACTTCCATTCACAAGGGTAGAGGAGGGGAAGTTGCTATGGTGTGCGTCCTTCACGTTCACTCTACATTACATGCGGAAAAGAGAGGGGTCACTGTGAGTTGTGTCCAAGTCACTCCACGCTTTTACGCAGCTACCAGGCTGCCATTATCTGGTTTGTCCTGTAGAACCAACAAAAAGAGTGCCTCAGACTCTGTTCAGTTAATATCTAAGGGTGGGTCACAATGAAATGGGGATATATACATTTTATCTTTCAATATGTTACTGGAACAAAGTTAACAGAACTTTTTCAATTTTACTCTCGCGGTTAATTAACTGTCATAAAATCGGTAAACAAATGGCTCAAAACGCCGTTAGTCACCTACTAGAGAAAATTTATGCTCAAGGCATACAATCATAAATCCTATTTAATCTCAATTTATTATTTCTTGGCCGGAACACTGAACCAATGCTCGGTACATTCCTGACAAATCTGTATTTTATTTACTTAGCTGACTCATCTTCGATTACCTTATTCTTAGAGATAGTATGAGTATATTTGATTAGTAGTTGTCTTTTCAGCCTCTTCGTACATGTGAGTAACTTGTCGTAATAGTACAGTTCTGAGTGTTCAAAACACACTACGTTTAGTTGACTACTAAATCCACTTATTGGTCCTCTGCTGCTGTGCCAGTTCCACATCTGCAATTATGTACTTACTTCATCGAAGTGTATTTATGCTGAGCTATAAATAATGTTTCACGTCTGCCATTATGTTACTCAATTATGTTGCTAGTGTATGTACTTATTTAACACTCACTCTATTAACATTTAACGCATAGGATAGCACATTTATTTCGTATCTATAGTGTATTGCAGCTGATCAGTTTGCTCACGTGGCAATCCATTTCCACTCGGTCGGACGCTGAAACCACAGGTAGTCTCTCTCGACCTACCACTAAAGTGCATTAAGTAATTATGGACGAGCGTAATGCTAAATTCCTTAAATCTATAGGACACCATGAGCTACTCTGTCTCATCTAACATAAGGGTACCTATGGTCGCTTTCACGCCTCCAACTCATAACCTCAACACGTGTAGGTGTGTCCTGTCACACACTACACCAAATAATGGCCAGCTCCAACCTTATAAATATTTCACGGACGTGTCTTTCACGTCTCAACCACAAACACTGTTCAATTCTATTACACTGCCATTCCTTTCTGCACAAGGTGAGTTCATTCTTACAACTTATCTGCATATTTTTCATAACACTAAGCAATCTCTTTTATTATTAATTAGTTACAGGGTGTTTCAAAAATGACCGGTATATTTGAAACGGCAATAAAAACTAAACGAGCAGCGATAGAAATACACCGTTTGTTGCAATATGCTTGGGACAACAGTACATTTTCAGGCGGACAAACTTTCGAAATTACAGTAGTTACAATTTTCAACAACAGATGACGCTACAAGTGATGTGAAAGATATAGAAGACAACGCAGTCTGTGGGTGCGCCATTCTGTACGTCGTCTTTCTGCTGTAAGCGTGTGCTGTTCACACGTGCAAGTGTGCTGTAGACAACATGGTTTATTCCTTAGAACAGAGGATTTTTCTGGTGTTGGAATTCCACCGCCTAGAACACAGTGTTGTTGCAACAAGACGAAGTTTTCAACGGAGGTTTAATGTAACCAAAGGACCGAAAAGCGATACAATAAAGGATCTGTTTGAAAAATTTCAACGGACTGGGAACGTGACGGATGAACGTGCTGGAAAGGTAGGGCGACCGCGTACGGCAACCACAGAGGGCAACGCGCAGCTAGTGCAGCAGGTGATCCAACAGCGGCCTCGGGTTTCCGTTCGCCGTGTTGCAGCTGCGGTCCAAATGACGCCAACGTCCACGTATCGTCTCATGCGCCAGAGTTTACACCTCTATCCATACAAAATTCAAACGCGGCAAACCCTCAGCGCCGCTACCATTGCTGCACGAGAGACATTCGCTAACGATATAGTGCACAGGATTGATGACGGCGATATGCATGTGGGCAGCATTTGGTTTACTGACGAAGCTTATTTTTACCTGGACGGCTTCGTCAATAAACAGAACTGGCGCATATGGGGAACCGAAAAGCCCCATGTTGCAGTCCCATCGTCCCTGCATCCTCAAAAAGTACTGGTCTGGGCCGCCATTTCTTCCAAAGGAATCATTGGCCCATTTTTCAGATCCGGCCACATCGCACGGCCGACGTCTTTAATTTCCTGAATGAATATTTCGATGATCGTGTGATTGCTTTGGGCTATCCGAAACATACAGGAGGCGGCGTGGATTGGCCTCCCTATTCGCCAGACATGAACCCCTGTGACTTCTTTCTGTGGGGACACTTGAAAGACCAGGTGTACCGCCAGAATCCAGAAACAATTGAACAGCTGAAGCAGTACATCTCATCTGCATGTGAAGCCATTCCGCCAGACACGTTGTCAAAGGTTTCGGGTAATTTCATTCAGAGACTACGCCATATTATTGCTACGCATGGTGGATATGTGGAAAATATCGTACTATAGAGTTTCCCAGACCGCAGCGCCATCTCTTGTTGAAAATTGTAACTACTGTAATTTCGAAAGTTTGTCTGCCGGAAAATGTACTGTTGTCCCAAGCATATTGCAACAAACGGTGTATTTCTATCGCTGCTCGTTTAGTTTTTATTGCCGTTTCAAATATACCGGTCATTTTTGAAACACCCTGTAGCTCTACAAGATACAATAGGTTTCACTGCCACTCAGATCCTGCTTGTACACGAATTTGTATATCTTTTCAAATTACTGTTGGTCGACCATTTCCAGTAAAACAACAAGTTTGTACTTATAATATTCCCAGGGTTCTATACATACTTGTTACTCGAATACCTTTGTATCTTAATTACATTATACTTCTCTGTTGTTTATGTCACTGTTAGGTTTGGCACATTAGGTATTTTCTTCACTCATCGGTGGATAGAATGGTTACAGAACTCAGGGCTTGATAACCATGACGGAAAATTTTTGTATTGCAAAGAAGGAGTCGAAACTTTGGTGGATAGGAAAGATGAAGAATGAGTGAGGCCTGAAAAGGAAAGAAGATATCACACAGGTGGGACTGCACAGCTGCCACATTGTGTAGGTGTTACAGAACAACCTCCTCCCTACAGAATTCATACCGGAAGATTTTAGTATTTGAGAGTAAGAGCCGAAATTTTGGTGGATAGGAAAGATGAAGAAAGAGTGAGACCTAAAAAGAAAGAAGATCTCACACAGCTGGGACTGCACAGCTGCCACACTATGTAGAGGTTACAGAAAATCCTCCTCCCTACAGAATTCATTCACTACCTATGAACTTCTTTAGGTCGATCACGTTCCTGAGACCGAATAGCTTTTTACTCTTAGGGTACTCTAGCCAATATGCATTGGCATGTGGTTTTCCAATGATTCTGAAAGGTCCTTGGTATACAAACATGAATTTCTTTGTTTCTGCATTTATTTTCTTTTATTGTTCCTTGGTTTTGACAAGGACTAACTGACGTATTTCAAAACTGGTGAGTACAGCTGTTGCGTCATGACGCTTCTCTCTTTCTAATGTTCTTTTCCTTATATTTGCCCTAGCCCTTAACTTCTTCTCGTCTGTGGATATTTGCGTTAGACTAGCGAATTCTACCATATCTACAATCACATTGTGTGGTTCTTGACCAAACATCAATTTGCAAGGAGCAAAACCAGTTGCATCATGCCTTAAGTTGTTAATTACATTCTCAAAATACTTCATGTGCTCTGCCCAACTTGAGTGTTTCCGAGCACAATAAGTCTTGCAAAGCCTATTCAATTCCCTCATAATACGTTCACTCATATTTCCTTGGGGGAAATACGCAGATATTTTCAGATGTTTCACTCCGGCCTTATCCAGACATTCTTTAAATCTATCAGAAGTAAATTGAGGCCCATTGTCTGACCCTCTTTAATGCACTTTCTTCCTTTACTTCGTGCAACGCAAACATTCGTACTTCACTTAGGTCTGTTGCTGTAATTCCCGCGTCATCACAGAGCTCCGCACTTCTAGATAACCCATCAGCTACCATATTATCTTTCCCTTGAATATATCTAACCTCAAGGTCAAACTGCTGGAGATACAATGACCATCTTACCAAACGAGCATTCCTCAACTTACAGGTCTTTAAAAAGGTCAACGCCTTATGATCACTGTACACAATTATCTTGTGACCTAATAGATACTGCTCAAATTTCTGTACCCCAAATACAATTGCCAATGCTTCCAGTTCTGAGATGCCATAATTTCTCTTTGCTGCCTGTAAACATCGACTTGCGAAAGCTATAGTCTTGTGCACTTCTTGTTCGTTCTCTATTTCTACTTGGAATATCTCCACAGCTATACCATAGCCACTAGCATCAACAGACATACAGAATGGTTTTTCAAAATCAGGATGATGTAAAATAGGACTATTAATTAAAGACTGTTTAAGTACCTCGAACGCCTGTTGGCATTCTGCTGTCCAAACCCAAGGGGTATTCTTTTTCAGCAGGAGGTGAACACAGGGCGCATTAAAAGTCTGATCACTAACAAAACACCTATAGAAGCCGAAAAGACCGAACATCGATCTCAACTGCTTCTTGTTTCTGGGAGCCTCAAATTTTTCAATGACTGCTAGCTTGCCTGGGTCAGGCAGAATACCTTTTCCACTTATCATATATCCCAAGAAACCTATTTCCTTTTTAACGCACTCTGTCTTTTCAATCTTTAGTTTCATGTCACCTCTCTCAATAGCCTCTAACACCTCTTCTAATAAAACTACGTGTTCTTCCCAGGTAGGAGTTGCTATTAACAGATCATCTACGTAGACTGTTATTTTATTACTTAAGACTGGTCCTAAAACATGGCACATCACACGTACGAAGGCACAAACAGAGATATTAAGTCCACTCGGTACCACACTGTATTGGTAACAAACTCCTTCGTACAAGAAAGCTGTGTACTTCCTTGAACTTTCCGCCAGTGGCAAATTCCAATATCCACACGTGATGTCCATAGAGGTTAAGAATTTTACTCCCCGGAATTTTTGCAATAACTCGTCCATGTTTTGCGGTCTGTCACTTTCCCTAACCACTATTTCATTCAACCAACAAGCGTCCAAGACCAATCTGACACTCCCGTCTCTTTTTGGTACAACAACAAGAGGATTATTGTACTCACTGACCGCTTTTTCAATCACACCCCACTCTAGGATTCCCTGTATCTCCTTTCGAACCGCCTCCTTCCTAGCTACATGTATTTGGTATGGCTCCCTGAAAACCACTTGGCCAGGTTTCACCTTTAATTGACATTCATAACCTTTGACCACGCCAGGTCGATTTGAAAATACCTTATGACGCCTTTTTAAAACCTGTCTCAATTCTTCCTTCTGATTGGCTGAAATTTTATCGATTTCCTGCAATTTAGCTTCTATTTTGTCCAATATAATTGCTTCTTCTGTGTTTAGCTTACTTTTACTAAGATTAACACCTTCGTCCCAATATCTCCTATTTTTCAGAACTCGTATAGGCAGCTCCCAAGTTTCATCATTAGTTACTACATGTTTATCAATAAAAGGTACTGTAATTACTCCTGTTATCGGCAAGACCAATTTTAACTGGCTTCTTTCAAAGTCAACAACACTCTGATATTTCGACAAGAAATCTATGCCAATTAAAACCTCAATACTGAGATTATTTACAATTAAGCATTGATGATCAATTAAATTACCATTAATGTTAAAGGGCAGGAAAGCTTCTTGTTTTACCGTTTTTGACACCTTTCCAGTAGCACCAATTATTCTTAGTCCTGATACCCTCATTACGGTAAGCTTGTCTTTACTAGGTAACGCGTCAAAGAAGGACTGAGATATCGCACTCACCTCACTTCCACTGTCTAAGAGACAACGTACATTGATACCCAACATATTCACTATTATTATAGGGTGGCTTATTCTAGGCTGTACAGGTGGTTCCTCAAACTCGTCCAATAGTTTCTTTTGGATTTGTCTCCAACTAAAGTGATCGACATCTGTCTTCATTACATTCAGGTCAAAGTGTGTAAGGGTTTCCTGAACTACATTTTCAGCTGCCTTTTCTAGTGGGTTTATTAATTTCAAATCGAAACATCGCACGATTTCATTACATATAGTTTGCTGAACATGACCCAAATTACTGTAGTCTGAGCAATTCTTCGCCTCCAGACCGGGCATAACACTAGTTACAGCTAAACCACTTTCACTATTATCGTCGGGTTCCTTCTCCAGTGACAACTGGTCACAGCTACTGGGTTCATTGATCCCCAACAGGCTATCCTCTAAATTCTCACTTACCTCCTGTCCTATATCTATTAGTAGAGTATCAACATCCTGCACAGGCACTTTAGATAAGAGCACATCATCCTCATCGTAAATATAGGCATGAATTTCTTCTGCTTCTTCACCTGACAATTCAGTATTTTTAGCTCTTCCCTACCGTTACACTGCCGCGCCTTCTCTTTCTCTTCCCACTTAGAAAGCGTCTCTAACACGGTATCTATTAAATACTGTGATTGATCTAATATTTCTGCTGTATCCTTAGATGCTACCGACCCCTCATCCACATGTTCAGTCTGTGTATTCTGATCTGTCTTACCAATAACTGTAATGACTGGCTTAGGAAAATTATCCGCCTGGTGAGCGATAGTGTCCTCATAGTCGGGAACTAGTTTTCCTGCCTAGGACTAGTATTGTTTCCTTTATTTCCATTATAGTTAACTGGCACAGCATTGCTTTCCGCACTATTGTGTACCTGCATAATTTTGTTTGGAACAAAATTACTATCATTTGGATGCCATTGTTGGTTCTGATGATTATTTCTCCAATTCCTACCTTGTGGTGGTGGTGATGGTAGTTAGTGTTTAACGTCCCGTCGACAACGAGGTCATTAGAGACGGAGCGCAAGCTCGGGTTAGGGAAGGATTGGGAAGGAAATCGGCCGTGCCCTGTCAAAGGAACCATCCCGCCATTTGCCTGAAACGATTTAGGGAAATCACGGAAAACCTAATTCAGGATGGCCGGAGACGGGATTGAACCGTCCTCCTCTCGAATGCGAGTCCAGTGTGCTAACCACTGCGCCACCTCGCTCGGTAATTCCTACCTCTCTTAGGATGGCGAACACCTACTTTTCTGATGTTTACATTGCCATTCTGCTCGTTCTTAAAATTACTACTAGCGTTATTACCATTTCTGTTATTACGTGCTTGCTCCTCATTGGCAGCCACACGCTCTACATGTTCCAAATACTCAATGAAACGATCCAGGTTGTCTCTAGGGGCAGATATAGTTCTAGTTTGCCAATACCATGGCAGTTTGGCTTCAAGACCTAGTATTATCATTTCAAGTTTTAGCTTTTCGGCCAAATGTGACAAACGTGAGATCCATGACCTGGCAACCTCTTTAATAGATTCCTTGCCTGCATTGAAGCGTTTTCCACTCCAAAATTCTCTCAACACTTCATTTTGCTTATTGCTAGACCAATACTCATTAATGAAAGCTGTTTTAATTTCCGCTAATGTTTTACACTTCAACATAACATCAGCTGACCAACGCATGGCGTCACCCGCCAAATGGCTTCTAATAAATGAGATTTTCTCTCGTTCAGACCAAGTTGGTGGAATCACATCTTCAAAATCGTTCCAGAAATCTAGCGGGTGGATATTTTTATCTGGATCGAACCGCAAGAACTGCCGACACCCGATAAAAGCGGCGTTTGCAGCTACAACTTGTTGTATACTACCATTACCAGAAGTTACTGAAGCTACTTTATTCTCAATGTTAGTACTAATATTTTGTACTCTCATTTCAACATTATCTACTCTTTGCACAATATGAGTAGTATCAGTTTTGATTGCATCTACTTCTGCTTGACATATGTTTACTTTTATATTAACATCTTTAAACCTATCTGAGCACAGTTCGGATTCCGCCTCGATCTTTTCTGTTAACTCGTGCTCCAGCTTCGCATCTTGCATTTGGAAGTCTTTGCGAACCTCAGCAACTTCGGATTTTACCGTTTTATACATCTCAGATAACTGTTGAGCAACCTTTTTCCTAATATCCCCATGGTTGTAATCAATTTTATAATTTAAACTGTCCAGATCCTCTTTTGACTTATTGCAGTCAGTCTTGAAGGAATTATCTAATTCAGCTTTATTGGATTCTAATTTATTGTCTATTGCCTCAAACCGTTTACTAAAATTGGTTTGCTGGCCACAATCCTGTTTTTTACCGCAGTTATATCAGATTTTAACTCAGCTGTCATTCTAGCATTACTGGCTTACATTTTTGCATTACTGGCAGCTATTGCTTGTAATATTACATTTAAATCAATAGCCCCAGTATCTTTGGGTTGCTCACTAGCTGGCTTTTTATCACACTCAGGTGACGAAAAACTAACTCCAACACCAGAACGATCAAAACTAAATGAAACTTATGATTGATCAGTCATATCTAACTTCTCCCTTTTAAACTCTACCATCTCTGATGACTGTTTCATTTTTAATCCATCAGAGAAACTATCATCCAATAACTTAACACTTTCTGATTTCTGCTTTACTACTGGGGTCTCTACTATTGAATCGTTGTCGTTTTTCACACTACTGTCAGGAGACACTAGTTCGGATTTCACTTTAACATTACTATTTTCATGCATATTTACACTTGAACTGTTGTCTGGATTTACAGTTCCTTCAACAGACATAGGTCCTGATTTATGTTTAACTTCTGTTTCTTTTTGCGGTTCCATCGCCGACAGTCTTTTAGTGCATGTTAGTAAAAATTTTAACAGCTTTTCACTTAACTTAGTTCCTTCTGCACTACGTATTGCGTTGCCCTCGCGGCGTACCAGGATTACTGATGCGATGCGGCGCGTCGAACTGCAGACGGCACTTCGACAGCTGCTGTGTGTTTGCGTGGCCCGCAACTGCAGGCGCGGCGCCGGTTGCTCCGGCGGACGACTGCGGTGGGGCAAAACTGGCTTCTCGCAATGCCGGCAGCGCCACTAGACTCAGTGCTAGCTCCGTCAATCCAGATGCGTTGTTAATCCAATTGCGTCGTCCACATGCACACGTAACACTATCACTGTTCTATTACTCAGTTGCGTGTCGCATTTCACTCCCGAATCCGAATATTTAAAAATCACTTTCATTTTACTCAGTTTCTTTCCCAGCTGATTAGCAACATATGTGGGTCGGCGGGTGGAATAACTGTTAATGTTCCTATTATTTATTTAATGCTGTTGTTTGCCGTTCTCAACACTGGCTCTCTAACTACAATATTGGCAATCAGAAAGTGATTAGCAAAACGTGAAGGCTGTAATTAGAATTCCTAGTGCCCACTTCATCTGAGAAATACATTTATAGCTACAGCTTATAGCTCTGAGGAATTATGAGACTGTCTGGGATTCATAATCAAAAACCATTCTCTCTAAAATGTTCACTATATTCTGAAAGTCACAGACCGAAAAGGATCCACACAATCCAACTACCAGAGCAGTTCAGAGTCTAATGCGCTGATGCCACTATAACTGTTCAAATTAAATTTTTAAGTGAATGCTCGCAATAATTTGATGATAATGTTCATCAAACGCCACGCTAAATAATGGTAGAATGTCTGTCCTGTGGCGGCACGTGAAAATACGACATACGCAAACTAAAGACAGATCATTAACGTCATCCCAAAATTAACACTTCACTCGAAAACGATTTCATGGTTACGTGTATCCCGAGTAACTTATTACTGCATCCGAGGCTGTTTATATCAACAATACCGACGCGTCGTGACTCCCGGCACAGGTGGTGCGCTAATCATTGTCTGGAGAAAACTGGGGCCTTCCTCTTCTCGAGCAACGTTCTTACATATAAAGCCATGGTGCGGACGGCTAAGGGAACGCCTTATCAAATCTGCTCTCCTGACTAGCCGCTGGGCTAGTAATGCACCACTTTAAGTAAGAATTAATTTAATTACGCTACACGTAGTAGACGAGCTCTGAACTTGCTCTTTGGAGATACGCTATAGCTATAGGTTTATAGTTATTCTGTTGAAACTTCTCACATTTTTATGATTATAGCGAATCTCCCTTCTACTTAAATGTAAACATCCTAGCTTTATTTATTCGCCTACTTAATCTATCTTGCTTCCTTAATTTGTAAGACAAAAACCAGAAAATCATGAATTTCAACTAAAATTTTAATTTGTGAGATCGAGAATACCGTTTCTACTAAATTATTATGCAAAAGGAATCTAAATATAAATTTTTAAGTTTCTAGCTCTTTTCTGTTGCGCCAATGATTTTTACAGAAAAACATCCAAATTTCGAAAATGGTTAAAGTTACTGAACTGATATCCAACACATACTGATTTTGTATTACTCTTGACATCCTAGAAACGTTTCAGGTTATTTACTTCATTTTAAAGTATTGCGCAATATTTATGACGTCAGAGCTAGTTACAGCGGACTAGGCTGGCACACAATGGAAAGACTGATGTGAATTTTATAAGGCGTGAGTATGCTGCTTCCCTAGAGGTGTGTAGGGGCATGTGGCCAGCACAACGCACTTCTGGCCATTATCGACATTTCAACTTTGGACCCGCTGCCTTTTAATCATGTAGCGTCTCACTTGGCTCCACAAGGCTTGATGATCCCCGTCCAGTCCCCTCACGAAGGAAAAATTCTTGGCAGTACCGAGCATCGAACTGTGGTCCTGAACATGGTAGCCTTCTACACTGACCACTAAACTCCAGAGCCTGTCATTCAAATAATAAGGTAAGTCGGGTGAAGATGCCCAAGTTAAGGCACTTTCTTCTAAAACGATTGGACCACCCATCCGAAAAGCTTCAAATTCTTGAGGAATCTGGATAATTGGTTTCTTCGTCCGTCTCATTTGCACAGATATAAAATTCTGCTGCAGTGGTTACCCTTTCTGGGCTGACATGGCCATTCTCAAACCACACACCTCGTTATTAACTGTAATTATTCATACGAGGGCTATTCGGAAACTAAGGAACGATAGGTCGCGAAATGGAAACCACAGTGAAAATCAAAACTGTATTATTTTCAACAGTTACTTACAACTTACAACTACTTATCTCCATAGTCCCCGATAACACTTAGACGTTTGTCGAAGCGTTGTACTAAGTTTCCAATACCCTCTTTATAGGAGGTAGCCGCCACCGCTTTCTGCCAATTCCCTACCCTGGCCTACAGCTCGTTGTCTGTACCAAAATGTTGTCTTCATAGCCGGCGGTTCAGGTGAGCAGAAATGAAACTCAGAGGGACACAATTACGGGCTGTATTGTGGGTAATCAAACATATCCAATTGAAACGATGCAGGAGGATCTTCATTGCCACTGCAGAATGTGGTTGAGAATTGGCTTGAAGAAGCAAACGCAGACCGGTAATGTAATGTTGGCTGCCTAGCTTCAGGCGAAATTTCTCACCAGGCCCTCGTACTTAGCGGGAGACACTAATGTTCTAGTTATTTTTATGTGTTCCCTGTGTGCTCAGAACTAAAAAGAACGACGTAACACGATCGACAGGCATACTAGAGACACTGCCCAACACACCTGTGCAAAACGTCATCTGATTTTCACTGTGGTTTCCATTTCGCGATCGCTCGTTCTTTACTTTCCGAATAACCCTCGTGCAATAAGGTGTCAAACGGCATGAACAGCTTCTGCACAGCAAAATATAATGTCGGAACATTACCCTCACTGATCTTAGCGTATGTGTCTCTTGCAACTATCTGACACAACCAATTTTCCTCAGTAATGAATAGTTGCAAATCTTCTATACAGTGGCAGCATGCGTCAAATAAGCTTGAAATTCTGTTGAGTTAAAATACGATCCCATATTTAACTACACTGAAAATATAAACATTAAATATTTCGAAAAAGTGATAGATACACTGGGATACTGAAAGTAATGTACAGCTAGCATCTTTCACTACTTTTTAAATAATTTACCAACTGTACTGGGAGACGATACAACTGTGTGAAAGACAAAATTTGTCAAGATGTTATGAGTAACACAACAAATTAACTTATTTTGATTATGAAAAATAGAAACAAGAATATTTTTAGAGTAAGGCTTTCATTTAATCTTTATTGTTATCTGATTCACGTTTTACACATACTGCAATAGTCACGTATTATATGCAATGCATCGGATACACTCACATGCGTGTCCCCTTTTGTCATAAAAGTAGCCCTTCCAGGCAAGAGAAATATCGTCATCGCTCTCATTCTCTCCATTTCTGTTACTCAGATTCCTCATTGCTTGAAGATGACCCGCTTATTGGTCTCAAATCCTTCCTTAGCAGAATACTACGTTTTGATCCGTTATTTTGTGCTTTGTTCCTTATCTGCTTTCATTTTGGACTGCTCGTTAGAACATCTGAAATTTGCGTTTTCATCTTGGTTGGCCTAGCTGCCGAAACCTTAGGAACATGGCTTAAGTCATCAAAATGATACTTATTATATTGTTCTTCAAGACTTCCGGATTGACCTGCAGCACTTCTGGATGCTCCTACATTGCATTTAGCTACCACTGCTTCGGGTATGGGTGGAACTAGTACAGGAGTGTATTATACAATAAGATTACTAGATTGCTTTACGTTACGCTTGCCCGTCCTCTTTTTAAGTACCGTTTCACAATGTGGGCTCCGTACTAGATTAAAGGAGTACATCGAAAAGAATTTCAAAGAAGGACGACATGTTTTGTATTGTCGAGAAATAGGGTAGAGAGTGTCACGGACATGACACAGCATTAGGGTTGGACATCGTTATGACAAAAGTGTTTCTCGTTTCGGCGAAATCTTCTCATGAAATTTCAGTCACCAATTTCCTCCTCCGAATGCGAAAAAAAATTTTGACTCTGACCAACATAGGGAGAAACGATTATCATAACAAATTAACGGAAATCAGAGCTCACACGGAGAGATATAGATCTTCGTTTTTTCTACGCGCTATTCGAGAGTGGAATAACGGAGAATTATTGTAGAGGTTATTCGATGAACTCTCTGCCAGACACTGAAATGTGATTTGCAGAGTATCCATGTAGTTGCAGTTCCAGAAATAATTTTGTAATTCGGTTCTGTGTAGATTCTTTGTTGTTATTACATATTCTGCTATTTCGAATTGTGTTTCAATAGTATTGCCAGTTGATCTATTGGATATTGAAAATGCCTGGCCTGGAATTCTGGATGTATCATGTGGATAAATCTCAAAGGTCGAAAATCTAGAGGTGCCATTACGAACAGCTGCAGCACGATTCCATGCAGAAGTCAACACTTGTCCAAATTGCTGACGACTAGCTTTGCGCTTGTGAACGCAACTGTTGACAGCCTGTTGCCAAAATCTTTCTATGGGTATGAAGAAGGCCCGACGTAGGGCCAGGAAGTATAGCGTAGTACTACTAGGCAGTCAGACGAGAGTACTCTGATTCTCAGCTACAAAAACAGGAAAATGAACGTCACAACCGTTTGATCTAAGTCTGTCCAGAATTAACAATACTTCGCTAGATTCCTTCATAGGAATGAAGTGATTGTTCAGCCAGTTCATAAACACATCCATATTTACATACATAGCTACCATTCATTTCGACGTGGGAACCCAGAGGAATACAGTCTTCAAATTTAGGTATTTTTCTTTCCCCTTTAAATATTCAGTTGGAAGAAGAAATTTCCCTCCGACCTTGCAGCAAGCACTTAGGGATATGATTTCGCCATTTTCTACTGACGTTACGTGATGGACATGTTTGGAACTTTTCGCTGCTGGAACTCTCCCACGTACATGCTTCAGCGGAAGTCCACACTCGTTCATTTTATCAGTTTTAACAGGCAGCTGGAACAACTTGTTCTTCTGGCTTGTGTGCAAAAGGAGAGAAAAATATTTCTCAGTCTTTTCTCAACAGTACCCCAACCATCTTACAATGGATATATGATGGGTATTCCTTACAATGACAGTCGGGTTCATTTGGAAGAATATATTCAGCCAGTCATAGCCTGTCATATTACTTTCCTTCTTGAATCAGACAGGTATTCCACTTTTTCTCTGCATATTAATACGCTAACAGCCGGATTGGTTAGCTATGATGGAAATCCAGCACCTTGTAGTTGTCTGAAATATTCACAAGTTTGCTATCATTTTCATCATCGTGGTGCCCTGAAGAAGTGTCCAACATGAATTATGATTTGTATTTTGTTATTACTAAAATTCCATAATCTATAGAACAGCAGAATTGGTGCCACTGCTGAATTTGTATTAATATTATTATCTTCAGTACCTTGTCGACCTTTGCCTAAATCTTTCTTTTTCTTGTCCAGTTTCAGGGTTCTTTATGGTACTGGGTAGAGATTCGATGCATCCCACAAGGACATCTTCCCATTGTTGACCTCTTATGCATTCATTGGGAGATTAGCTTTTGACCATAAAACTCCACCTGTTTTTCTCTCGTATTGACGAGAGATGATAAGTTAGCATAAAGATAAATTAAAAGTTTTCACGTAAGGTACTTTATACGGCATACTTCAAGTAAAAGCAATTTTTACATCTCAGATTTAAATGTGCTGCCTACAGAATTTAATATCAACCATAAGTAATTAAAATAAATACCTAATCTTTACACCACACAACTCTTTTGAGCTTTTCCGGCACGCAGAGAGTAACTCTTTGATGATGTGATACCTCAGACCTTTTCTGTCGGGAAGATACACCCCACATTTTCTTCAACATAACCTACATTAAAAACAGCTAAACCTACTATCTGAAAGCCACACAATGCGGTATCAAAACACCCAATAAAATTATGATCATAACGCAAACGTCGAGAGGAGTATTATTACCATAAGCAAGAACGGGATTATAAGCTACATACTTACGACTGTTAACGCATTACATCGTCTATTACTTCGTCTTTAGCTGATAAATGCGGGTAACTTTCTTCTTCCTACAGACAGCACCTTCTCAGCAACAAGTGATGAGAGATAGCGCTGGTATCGATTGGGTATTAGCGGAAATGTCAACATTGCGGAAACTTCTACCTACTGGCATCTCACACCAAATTACCTTGTATTAGTTACCTTATATAATATGTTTTAATCCGCCAGGAATCTTCATTTCCAAACATTATATATATTAAAAATATAGCCTGTATCATTCCAATGTTTATAAGAAGATCTAGTAAGAATTTGAACTAAATCGGAGAAGAAAATTTCGACCTTCCTGGAAACATAATTACTTCTCTATATATTATTATGGACTGTGCCATTTGCGTCTGACTGCACAACTACTATACGACCACCAACGTACATTTCGCGTAAGAACGCAAAAACAAGATAAGCATACAAACAGTCCCTTTTCCCTTGCTCCAATTGAGAGTGGAACCGGGAAGATAATGACTAGTGGTGGTACAATGGTACAAGATACTCCCGGCCATGCACCCTAGTATGGCCTGCATAAAATGTATATAGACGTACAAGACCACCACTTATTGAGCTGAGAGCACACACACAAGAGAATATTGCCCTGATCGTTGGGAGGACACCGTGGTTAGTGACCAAGTAACTGAGAGGAATAGACGTCTAGTGTCAGTCCGTTGTGGATTTAAGATTGCTTCCAACCCCGAGCGCTAAAGTTCAGTAATAATGTAGTTATCATAGCGTGGCTAGGGTAAACCATCGCAATAAGGAGCCTAATTAATAATTCCATGGGAGAATTATGTTATCAGTAAAAAGTCATTAGTGGGCCACAGATATAGAACCTGCCTGTACACGAAATGTAGGACTACTAGGGCATTTTCAAGGGGTAAATGTTTGATTTAACTTCTCGCAGCGGTTTAAAAACTCCACAAAGCTATTCCAAATAAATGGTCACACTTCCATATTAAATAGTTGTGTAAAATAAACCATTACTCACTGAATTAAAATAAAATATATTATTGCAATCGAATGACAGACACTGCGCCTCTTTGTATTAAAATTCCTACTAATCTAGTCGTAAGTTAATGATAACTTCAGTAGTTATAGCCAGGGGCAATTTTAAACATATGAGCCGATAATGGATTCAGTAAAACGAATGACACAGAGAAAATTTTTTAATGATTTTTTCCCAAAAAAACTCAGCTGCTGCTTTACGTATTGCGTGTTCTTCTATGGCGATTCTTCTGGACTTCTGCCGCATCAACATCAGCTTCCTGGTACTTCATTCCATCAACGCAATGCAGCGCGGCTGCTCCGATATTCTTTGCAGTATGTATGCTACAGATGTTCGCAAAATTAATAATAAAAGGACTTTTTCTCACTTGTTGCCCTTCCTTCATCACTTAGCAACAGTTTCAGATCCATTATCTTCTCTTTTACATTTTAAATCAATGTTTTAAGGTGGAATAATAAAAGTATTTAACTGGATATTTAAAATGCACAATCAAAATTTTAAACGGAAAAGTTGACTTACTGCGCTCGAACCCACAATAAATTCTCGGCGTTGTTTCGTAACCGGTCGAACACGTTGTTTGTACATGATCGGATTTTATAAATTATATTTTGTGTAACAATGGGTCTTTCTTTGTCATCGTACTATACCAAAAAATGGTTGACTTACATAGTAAACATGCGAAACCACTCGATAGAAAGAAATAAGTAAGAGTTGGTACGTTGCCTTAAAAATGTACAGTTATTTGTTATTTCTCTGACTTTCTCGGCGCGATTGATTAATGGTGTACTTCCGGGTCTGTCGCCTTGTTATTTCCATTTTAGCACAATATTTCGACGACCGACGAGTCTTCGTCCTCAGCTGCTGCGAGTTTTGCTGCTGAATGTACTGGGTGCCTGGTCTCCAGCCAGAGTGAACTACTTTTGCCCTCGCGCCACTGCTTACCACTGAGATCGACTGCCGACACCAACTACTCCCTTCGATGCTCTTATTTTCCAGAGTCCACATATATAAAACGCACATTCTGTTAGCGTATCCCAGCTGTGGTGGAGGTTTTCGTCGGCTAGGTCTTAATGAACTTAATGGATGTCCCAGTCCTAATTTTAAACTGTAGCAACCGTCATTGTTTATTAGCTTTTCCAACCTCTTTATTTCGATATACTCCTTATTACGCTGCCGCAGAAATTTGCTGTTTACACCACGACACTAGTCGCGTAATATCTCGTTTCATCATGGTTTTTTAGAGAATGATTTGCTTTGTTGGTTTAGTCGGTTGTAAGTTTGATGTTCCCTGCACCTCTAGTCACCTGTTCTGTTAGTATGCCACACATAAGACGTGTGTCAGGAAGTCGTTTCTGGAAGTATTTGTATGGAGCGTAGCCATGTATGGAAGTGAAACATGGACGATAACTAGTTTGGACAAGAAGAGAACAGAAGCTTTCGAAATGGGTGCTACAGAAGAATGCTGACGATTAGATAGGTAGATCATATAACTAATGAGGAGGTATTGAATAGGATTGGGGAGAAGAGAAGTTTGTGGCACAATTTGACTAGAAGAAGGGATCGGTTGGTAGGACATGTTCTGAGGCATCAAGGGATCACCAATTTAGTATTGGAGGGCAGCGTGGAGGGTAAAAATCGTAGAGGGAGACCAAGAGATGAATACACTAAACAGATTCAGAAGGATGTAGGTTGCAGTAAGTACTGGGAGATGAAGAAGCTTGCATAGGAAAGAGTAGCATTGAGAGCTGCATCAGACCAGTCACAGGACTGAAGAGCACAACAACAACAACGTAAGACGTGCCACATCCGCATGGAATGCGCTACACGCTCACAATATTACAAGAAGCCTTTGTTCACTTGTTGATCGGCTAAATACACCGGATGCCATGGGCTAAATACAGAGGATACCATGTATCCGTAAGAGTCTGCCGATCTTTCCGGATAATGGGCCAGGATGAGGTGCATAAGCGATACTTGCATTCTCATCCTCCGTTTTACCGTTTTCTCAAGCATTCTTGTTCTTAAGTGCAATGCTTGCTCAGTAGGATTATCTGACTGCCGCTTCGGAAAGTTATTGGTTCAAATGGCTCTGAGCACTATCGGACTTAACATCTGATGTCAACAGTCCCCTATAACTTAGAACTACTTAAACCTAACTAACCTAAGGACATCACACACATCCATGCCCGAGGCAGGATTCGAACTTTCGACCGTAACAGTCGCGCGGTTTCGGGCTGAAGCGCCTAGAACCGCTCGGCCACACTGACTGGCGGAACGCTATTAGTTGGCGTTTGCCTTTGTCAAAGCTCTCTTTCAAAATGTTCAATCTCTACGGACCTCTGTTTATAGCATCGAATTAGTTTGTGGTATATGGCGATGGCTCTATGTGTGTAGAGAGAGGACTGTTTGCGTGAGTTTCCTGTATACACTGTGACCCATAGATCCACCAGGTCTATTCTTTATTTACGCATCGAGGGAAAGTAGCTTGTTTATTTTTTCAAGTTCCATCGTCAGTTTTATATTACGATGCAAGGAGCTTAAATGTTCTAAGAACTCTTAAAGCTTCTGCGCTTCATGTGCAGATACATTAAGTGACACCCTAAAAACATACGATTTTCATATTAGATGGACTGTGCTGCCACCTACTGCCAGGTACACCATATCAGAGAACTCAACAGTCATAAGATATGATGAGAGAGCAGAATGGGGCGTTCCGCGGAACTCACGGACTTGGAAAGTGGTCAGGCGATTGAGTGTCACTTGTGTCATACGTCTGTACCCGAGATTTCCATACTCCTAAACACCCCTAGGTCCACTGTTTCCGATGTGATAGTGAAGTGGAAACGTGAAGGGACACGTACAGTTCAAAAGCGTACAGGCCGACCTAGTCTGTTGACTGACACCGCCGACTGTTGAAGAGGGTCGTAATGTGTAATAGGCAGACATCTATCCAGACCATCACACAGGAATTCCAAACTGCATCAGGATCCGTTGCAAGTACTATGACAGCTAGGCGGGAGGTGAGAAAACTAGGATTTTATGGTGGAGCAGCTGCTCGTAAGCCACACATCACGGCAGTAAATGCCAAATGACACCTCGCTTGGTGTAAGAAGGGTAAACATTGTGAGATTGAACAGTGGAAAAACGTTATGTTGAGTGAATAATCACGGTACACAATGTGGCGATCCGATGGCAGAGTGTGGGTATGGCGAATGCCCGGTGAACTTCTTCCATCGTGTGTAGTGCCAACAGTAAAATTCGGAGGCGGTGGTGTTGTGGTGTGGTCCTGTTTTTCATGGAGGGGGCTTGCACCCTTTGTTGCTCTTCGTGGCACTATCACAGCACAGGTCTACATTGATGTTTAATCACCTTCTAGGTTCCCTCTGTTGAAGAGAAATTCGGGGATGGCGACTGCATCTTTCAACTCGATCGAACAGCACAGAGTCCTGACCTGCATCCTATAGAATACCTTTGGGATGTTTCGTGCGAGGCCTCACGACCGACTTCGGTATTCTCCTCAGTGCAGCACTCCGTGAAGAATGGGCTGCCATTCCCCAAGAAACCTTCCGCAAAATGATTGAACGTATGCCTGCGAGAGTGGAAGCAGTCGTCAAGGCTAAGGGTGAGCCAACACCATATTGTATTTCATTACCCATGGAGAGCACCACGAACTTCTAAGTCATTTTCAGCCAGATGTCCGAATACTTTTGATCACATAGTGTAGTACACACATGACGTCCACGTACAGACGTGGATTTGAACTCAGTGAACTGTAGCGCTTTTGCTTCAAAATTTTACACGTATAGCTTCGTCACAACAAAGAGTAACCACTGCCACATCATTGGTCTCTCTGTGTTACCGCTCCTGTTTCTTTTGAACCATCGTGAACAGGAAATAAGTTGACGCCAGAATCTGCATTAAATGTTGAGTGGAACAACCACTGACGTTTTCCCTGATTAGTTCCATGGTTTCGTAAAATTGGACTCACATAAAGGAGGAGACTACACAGAATACCGATATTCCAGAGCCGCAATTGATGAAGGTGGCGCACAAAGTGAGCGAATTCCGTGTGTGGTGTATTCACTTCCCAAACACTTGCTGGGATTGCGTTTCAAGTACTGACATGCAGTTTCGCAAATAGTAGTGTGAGTCTTACAGGAGTGGCTACCTTGTATGCCTCAGGAAGACCATATATTCGTGATGGCACAGTTTCTCGTGTTCTAAGACGCCCGGAGTCGTCATTATAGTTTTAAACACATTTCCTTGCCTTCTGAATTTTTATCCTTAATACCTATCCCGAAAAGTATCCGTAACTCGGCTCACATTCGCATTATGAACATGATTTTACTTTCTTGGAGACTCGTTTTCGGAAATCAGGGCCTGTAACCTATCGTCAACTTGATAATAGCAGCCGGCCGCGGTGGTCTAGCGGTTCTAGGCGCTCAGTCCGGAACCGCGCGACTGCTACGGTCGCAGGTTCGAATCCTGCCTCGGGCATGGATGTATGTGATGTCCTTAGGTTAGTTATGTTTAACTAGTTCTAAGTTCTAGGGGACTAATGACCTCAGAAGTTGAGTCCCATAGTGCTCAGAGCCATTTGAACCAATTTTTTTTTGATAATAGCAAAGATACAACGCAAGCAAAAACGTCGAACACCGAGAAAGGAAGAAGAGAACGAAAATGAATCTTCACAGAGTGGAAGGATGCATGATCTTATAACACTCATTACAAAATTGAGTCAAATATAGCGTGGTATAACGTTGCACATCTCCAGGGTGCCTATTCTGTATCTTTCCGCCATAATGCCGATCGTTTCGGTACTCAAGAGCACCGAACGGTCTAGTACTCGAATTAGAGCCCCTGCGTTATTCAGTATGCATTTCGGATGCTATACCGTTGGGGTCTAGAGAACCGAAACGCTGTTGTCGGTTCGCGTCGCGCAAGCCAATCAAAATCAAGCGGCCGCACATCCGCGCATGCGCACTGCAGCACGCAGAGCGCCACGAACACAAAGCGGCTAGCAGACGACAAAGGCGCGCTGTTCTTCGAAGTACCGAAAATTGCGTTTCCCTTGCCATAACGCATGACGCCGCATTCCATCGAGCTGACGTGCCCACCTTCATCGCTCTTGCCTCCTCCGTAACTGTATCAGGCGCAGTATATCCATCTCCATGATTCTCAGCTGAAATGCACAGAAATTTTTACAGTTTCCCTGACCACATGTTTCCATGCATGCATAATGACGATAGCGTATTTGACTGTATTCTGCAGACTGTAGTAAATGCTGCATTATGTCATCTTATTCTCACTCACGCTGTCATTGTGTTTTGGATTTTACGTTTCGGAAAATGAGTTAGGAATAGTGTGTAGTACCACATTGTACTAATACACCTATAAAAACACCCGAAAAATCGTTTCTGAGAGTTTCGAAGAATAAGAAGATAAACAGAATGTGGTTATAACTCGCTCCTAGAGATCCAAATGATTAAGTAGCCCACTTCCCTATATGATACGTCAACGATTGGGTCTTAAAAACAAAATTGAAAAAACGCATTTTCGAAAGCTCCTGCAGTTAGTCGAAGTTTATAACATGCATTTCATGAATGAAACTGTTTCGTATATGGTGCTACAATCAAAAACATTACGGCGGAGATCTTTCATCTCTGTTTACTGTTGTTGAGGATTCGATCGCAATAAATACTTGTGACAAGCAAGATTATGAAGATGACTGCTACTAGTTACATTCCTAGTAATTTATGTTGTGTTCTTAGATTCCTGTCTAAATGCCTACTCGGAAATCGCTACATATTCGGAAAAAATGGTGAATTATTCCTGACAAGAAAAAATGTAAAGGTCACTGTCGGTTGTTTCACTCACAGCAATTTCATCTCCAACAATTTCATCTCCAGCAATTTCATATTTCGTTTTTTAAACACACAGAAATCACAAAATCATTACTGAGGAAGTGCGCTCTTACATGTAATAACCAATATTGCAGAAAAATCTTAACTTACACGAATAACAATGTCTCAGAACGTGTTACATATATGGAGAGAAAAAAATTTTTTTTTTGCACCCATCCGTGCTCGAACCCATATTCTTTCATACCACAGTCCCGCGCGCTAACCACATGCCCACGCTAAACAAATGGAACATAATGCTCAATTCTTTAACTATAACATAGAGGAACGTTAGCTGACCTCATTGCCAAACGGTGTTGCTTAAGTCATAAATGCGTGATAGTTTGGAAGGTATCCAATATCAGGCTTCACATAATAGCTTTCCTTTGTTACTCGAAAGTTATAAACACATTTCAATAGCTATTAAGTAAGCCATTTGTTGGAAAAAGTACACCAAGTCACTAGTAATGTCAGTTGAAACTCATGTAATTTACGTAATCAGAGCCGATGTCTTGATATTTAAGGATCTTTAAACTCTTATTTGCATAAAAATAACACGTATTCTGAGAACATAATGACCGAAAAATTTTTTTTTATGTAATCATTCACAGTAACAACCTAACCTAACCATACTTCTAACAAAGGAAAATAGTCTATTGTGAACTCACTTTCCAACAGGATGCATCCTCTGGTGATTCTTTAGTAACACATTCACTAAATCCAAAGCTAAAACCGCTAATTATGTTTAAAATAACAAATTATAGTTGTACATAAACCACAGCTCACCGATCGACAGGGCCACACCGAAATCCAAAACCTCTCGGTAAAATGGTCGTAAAATCGGTGGGAGGACCGTTCGGTAACATGTCTCAGAAGCTTACTGAATAGGATATTTCGGTAAAGAATCGAATATGATGTCACTACCGAGACAAACGTACTACACCGATCGGTATGAACGATACAGAATAGGGCTTCTGGCCTTCATGCATGCACTGATGTGCTTGGAAAGGTTGTCATAAAGCTATTGGAACCTCTCATTAGATATGCCGCACCACAACCTTTGTAACTGGTCCATGATATTCTGAACTCTAGGGCTGGGACAGGGTTCACATCCGAATTAGTCCCACAGTTATTCTATCGGGGACAAAACTGGGGATTTTGCTAACCATTGGACTGCCTCAACTTCACGCAGACGGTAGATGCCATGTGTGTATGAGAGTGGTTCTGTTCAGAAACGCCCGCATCTCGTGGTCGTGCAGTAGCGTTCTCGCTTCCCACGCCCGGGTTCCCGGGTTCGATTCCCGGCGGGGTCGGGGATTTTCTCTGCCTCGTGATGGCTGGGTTTTGTGTGCTGTCCTTAGGTTAGTTAGGTTTAAGTAGTTCTAAGTTCTAGGGGACTTATGACCACAGCAGTTGAGTCCCATAGTGCTCAGAGCCATTTGAACCATTTTTTTTTTTTTTTTTTGTTCAGAAACAATAGCAGTAGACTGTCGCTCGGGCCGGCCGGAGTGGCCGTGCGGCTCTAGGCGCTACAGTCTGGAACCGAGCGACCGTTACGGTCGCAGGTTCGACTCCTGCCTCGGGCATGGATGTTTGTGATGTCCTTAGGTTAGTTAGGTTTAATTAGTTCTAAGTTCTAGGCGACTGATGACCTCAGAAGTTAAGTCGCATAGTGCTCAGAGCCATTTGAACCATATTTGAACTGTCGCTCGACCGCTAATACGAAATGAGGCATTGACTTACTGTCGTCCCATAAGAGTTACCTCAATCATTTCCAGCTCAGAACTGAAATCATTCTCGATGGCTCACCACACCAGGACGCCAGAGGTAACACCACAGTGCCTTTTCAAAACAATGGAAGAACGGAACTTCTCACCAACTCGCCGTCATGTGTGTCGACGATAGTCATTGGGGTAGTGCAGAACCGCGATTCATCGCTGAAGACAATGCGCCGCCGACGGACGGACCGTCATCAACAGTGTCGGATAATCTCACTTCTTGAGAGGCCACATAGAGGTCTTTATTTTTTTATTTTCCTTTTCGTTGTCACACTTCTGACTGATTCGTTGCGGCCTGCTATGAATTCCTCTCCTATTGCAAACTGTTCATTACAGGGCTCTAAACGAACGTTCCCAAGAACTTCTTCCTCAGATTAAGGCCCATGTTTGAGTACTACTGGCGAAGATTTCATCCACCACCAGCATTAGAACTGGCTATTTCCGAGTGGAGCGCCACTGCACAGACTTAACATCGTCTATGAAGGTACTTGGGCACAAGATGGTCAGATTGTAACCATACCGAAAATATTCAGCACTGTATTTATGATGCACCGCAGGTTCTCTTAAATGCTGAAGTGAACCTCACTTGTAGATTTCAGTTCCGGAACGTTTATACGGTTTACCTTTGGCGAATAGTAAATATCTCCGGCGTAAAACTGAAATGAACTTTTGGCCAGTACATAGTTATAATGCGTATACCTGAACCGTCGTTCTGTGGCCTGTTTTGAATAAATGATAATCCGCGACGAAACTGTTCAAACTTTCGGCTATCGATTAAATTACTATCAAGCAGAATTGAGAGTTGTCCGCTGTTGCAGGCACTGACTTGTACTGATGGAGCCGATATTAGGGGAAAGCGGGACAAAGTGTCCATGCTAAGGTACGCGTATTTTTAACGTGAGTAGGAATAGACGGCAACGCATAGGAACGAGTGATTATGATCTCCGATTATTGAAGCATAATATCGAATAGTTTAATTACATTAGGATCAAATCAAGCTCTTTAAAAACCTCAGTTAGCACAAAGTGGCAAAATGGCCGCTTGGCCCGACATAAGCGGATAAAGTGGTCGTTTATCTTTAAACTCAAAGGTAAGGAACAGAAAACTGTTTTTACAATGAAATATATTTTATTGTGAAACATGATTCGAATTACTTTTCAAAAAAATTAAAGTGAAACTGTGCTCCTCAACTCCTGTGCAAAGTTCGTTGGGCCCAGAGGGAGAACAACTGGCACTTAATCTACTGCTATTCTGGCCTTGGATTTGAAAATTTTCCTTCGCTATACATTCACTCTCTGTCTTCATCGGTGTCGTCAGAAAGGGTTCTTCCTTTGTTTCTTACTCCTACCAGACGTCTTTATAATAGCGTCCTTCCCTTCGGCTGCTTTCCGTTTTTCTTTCTTTTTACTCCATTTCACTTCTCCTTCTTTTTTTCCAGCTTCTAGGTCACTCATTTAAGGACTTGCTATAATTAAGGCTGCGGAGCCCTTCTTTCGGTCTCTACATTTACATTTTCCCCCTACAGAAAGTGGCCAGAAGCCACCAACGAGCCGGCCGAAGTGGCCGTGCGGTTAAAGGCGCTGCAGTCTGGAATCGCGAGACCGCTACGGTTCGAATCCTGCCTCGGGCATGGATGTTTGTGATGTCCTTAGGTTAGTTAGGTTTACCTAGTTATAAGTTCTAGGGGACTAATGACCTCCGCAGTTGAGTCCCATAGTGCTCAGAGCCATTTGAACCAAGCCACCAACGAAGCGGCTACTTTTCCCGCAATGAGGCCTTAACACAAAATCTTTGTAACCTCTAATAGTATTAACGAACATTCAGTAACTGAAGTAGGACTATGAAGGCAAGATACGACACTTCCAACACAATTTTATTAAAAAGACGTAAGTCACATTCCGTCTGCACAATAGATACATAAAGTAACCACTTAACTTACAACATGACAACTAAAACCCACAAAAAAATGCAACTCCGAGTAGCAGCGCAGCTAATAGGCTAATCTTCATGGGGTGACTGGGCCCTCCCGCGAGAATAAATTAAAGTTTTGCCCGCGCCTTGCCAGCACCTTATAGACCCCAGGAACTCAATAGCCACTTTGCCCGCCATGTATACTTCTGTCGGCTCTCCACTAATCATGGTCATCAACCATTTTCAAACGCGTAACTGGTTTGATGCGTCCCGCCACAAATTGCTCTTCTGTGCCAACCTGTTCAGCTCAGAGTAACACCTGCAACCTACGTTCTCAATTATTTGCTGTATGTATTCCAATATTTGTCTTCCTCTACAGTTTTTGTCTCTACAGCTCCCTCTAGTACCACGGATGTCATTCCCTAACGTTTTAACAGACGTCCTATCATACCGTCTTTTCTGCTTGTCAGCGGTTTCCACATATGCCTTTCTTCTCCGATTCTAAACAGAACTCCCTCATTCTTTACCTTATGCACTTAATTTTCAACATTTTTCTGTAGCACCAAATCGCAAATGCTTCGATTCTGCTCTGTTCCGGCTTTCCCTCTGTCCATGTTTCACTACCATACAATGCTGGGCTCCAAACGATCTCAGAAGTTTGTGGAAGAAATTATGTCTGATACTAGTAGACTTCCTTGGCCAAGAATGCCCTTTTTGTCTGCGCTAGCCTACTTTTGATGTCCTCTTTGCTCCTTCCGTCATGGGTTATTTTGCTGTCTAGGTAGCAAAATTCTTTAAATTCATATACTTCGTGACCATCTATTATGATGTTATGTTTTTCGCTGTTCTCATTTCTGCTACTAGTCATTCTTTTCGTCTTTCTTCGATTTACTCTCAGGCGATGTGCTGTATTCATTAGACTGTTCACTCAATTCTGCAGATCATGTAATTCTTCTTCATCGCATTATATACACATGAAGTTTAAATATCTGGATAGGACAACATTCCGTGACGCACTCTCTGCCAAGCAACAGAACGTCGACGCACACCGGTTGGGAAAATGCCAGTTACGTATCACTTAATGACATACCATCTCTTTGGGAAGAAACGGGAATAAAAAGGAAACTGGAGCCCTCATACTCCAAGACCAGGGTACCACGATCGACACGATAGTGGAAAAAGTGAAAATCAATCATGGATCAGTTGTCTACATCTTGCCTGACGTCACATCCAATCAAGAAGCCAGCCTAAGAAGTGAAAAGCTGGCACCAGAAATGGAGATAATCCAGGGAGTAAGACAAGGCTGTGGTATGTGATCTACACTGTTCATATCTACATCGACGACCTGGTCAGGGAATGGGTGATGTACGGAATAACTCTAGGTATAAGAACTGGGCCAGGCATATTGCCAACGACGAGGTAATTATACATGACAGTGAAGATAAATTACAAATAGTGGTACGCAGATTAAACTTTACGCTCAAATTATAATGTAAGGACGTCAATAACAACGATGAAAACACGGGCTTTTAAGAAAAGTATCATGTAATTTCGGTGATATTCATAAGTAACATAATAGCAGAACAGGTGTTCCTTTTTCAGTATCTACTAAGTGACATAATTTTTTAAGAAGAGAAAGGCATAAATAAGAATATTAACAGCTATCAACACCTAACATGGCACGACGAGAAGAACACTAAGTGTAAAACTAGAAGGGAAACGCAAACGAAATTTTATACGACGAGGCTATTGTACTTTTTCTTGCGTTGGAAGTACCACTGGGCTGTGCCCGTCTGACTTTAGAATGCTCTAGGGAATTTCGTGACGATGGGGGATTGGTGTTGTGTCTGTTGTTTTCAGTTGTAAGCTTGAGTTTGGTGTTTTATGCATGTGTTATTGGTCCCTAAAGTTGCATGTAATGGTTAATTTGGGATATTTGTGAGAAGCTTCTTGTGGTTCATGTACTAAACTTTGAATGAGAATGTGAGGCGAAGTTCGTGTTGTATCGTAAAATTTTGTGGATTTGTCCTGCATGAGTATGTAAAAGATGGGTTGGCCTAAAAATCCTCTTATGTTTGTGTGTTCGGGGTGTATCTGTCAGCGCCTGAGACGACAGGAAAAAAATTGTTCTGGAGACGTGGCAGCCAAGTTAGTGTTGTGTCTGATGGCATAGACCATACCTCCGAGCCATGCAGGATTACAGGAAGTATGAGCTGGCACCAGAGGAGGAGTTGACACTGAATGGTTAATCCGTCACCTTTCGGCAGTGGATATAACTTAGAGAAGAGCGTGCAGCCTTGGTTTGCTGCTGTAGTGAGATGCCATTTTCACGTGAGATGTCGATCTATTTCGAGGTCCAGGTAAATAACTGAATTGCTTCAGGTCAAATCTCTGTCGTCAATGGTGAGTTGACGATCAGGTAGCTTGATTTTAGGGGTGGAATAGATCGTATGGCTCTCGGTGGGATTTATTTTCCAGCGATTACACCACTGTGCTATCTTGTCGACGTAATTTTATAAAGTCATAGCACTACCCACAGTAATGTGCGGAGCAGAAAGTTGGACATTCAGACAAAAAGACCTAAGACAACTTGAAACATCAGAAATGAACTTCCTTAAATCAATGAAATACTGCACAACATCAGGTAATAAGATAATAAATGGGGTTTCAGCCACTAGTTGAGAAAGTAATCAAATGAAAGCAGGACTGGATAGAGAATGTATTGCATGTGTCACCTCAGAGAATCCCTCAACATGCAGTGGAATACAATCCTATTGGAAGAAAGTATGTCAGAAGACCGAGGAAGGATGGTGAGATCGAACAGGCCATAAGGTGTATTCCTGGACTGGTAGAAGGAGAAATCAGAGGCCACAGACCACATCCTGCAGTAGTGTGAGGCCAGTGTAGGTGATTTCCTTAGCCGTATAATCACATGGACGAGCTCTAAGTTTATCACTCTGACCCAGAGACAAAGCAGCGAAGCAAGAAATGCAAACATGTGGTTTCACTGCCACAAAAAAAGAGTAAGACCCAACTGTGGTCGGGTAAGGTAATGTTGAGTGTTCCTGGAACTGCTATGGTGCCATGCTAAAGGATTACGCTTGTAATGGGCATACTAAAAAATGTACTGACAAGCTTGAAGCTTCCGTCAGTGCGTGTGACTACACTGTACAGTAACATCTCAGCACTTTCCACACAGCACATAGGCGCATATATTGCATCACACCTCATGCCCAAACTCCCTTCCTCCTATTGTCCTGACATGGAACACAGTGACTTCTTCATCTTCCTTCGAATGAAAAAAATCATTGCTTACCAAGCATTGTTAATACTGCGACGAGCTTATTTTCGTAGTTGAACGTTTCTTAACGACCAAAACGCACATTTCTACCATCAAGGTCTCTCGTTAAATGTTCATCGATTGGAATAAATGTGTCGCATTAAGGGTGAATGTCTCTAAAGCGATTAACGCCATCACCAACGCCCATGGTCGCAGCTTAACTTTTCCTAGATGATATTAAAATTGTGTTATTATCCCTGGTGTATAACATAAACTACCGACAGCAGCCTGACCTACCTGAATGATGCTTCTCGTAATTGAAAAGTTGCCTGCCTGCAAGTCTGCAGCGCTGTGCAACAGCTGTCCAAAGTTGAGCCTCAGCAGTTGATTGATCATCACACAACCTTCCAGCCCAGCGACATTAATTTGAACTGGCTGGTTAACTGTAATGGTTTCGAAATCTCTTGATCGCCCTCGCTTTGACGTCAGCCTTCCCTTCTGAAATGAATATCTGTGGGACGCGTGTGATGATGAATTTGCCCATCCGAGAGAAAACAAAAGAAATCATTTAAAAACTGCTTTGTTAGCTTGAAGAGATTCAGTAGTTAAAGTATAAATTACATTTAAAAACTGAACTATGACAACGTTATTAGTACCCATGTGGTAAAGTAAGCAACGAAGTTAAATTTTGTTTTCAGGGAAAAGCAACATTTCAGAATTTCCAGTCGCCGAGTACACCGGTAGAGGAATACATACAGTTACTGCGTGCAGCTTTTATGGTATACGGGACACGGAGGTTAGCCAGCCGCAGCTCATATTCGAAATCCACACTAACGATATTTGGTCTGGTACACTGAACAGCATGAGAGAGTTTCTAGGTAGTTTCTCACTTAGATTCGGACAAAAGCCAGGTTGGTAGCCACTTTCTGCAACAGAAAACATGAAATACAACTAGATGTTATGTGATAAAAGTCAGTTAAAGTTTACACAGACAGATCGCACACAGAAGCAGTAGTCATCAAATCACGTAAATAAATAAAACGAAAGGCCCCATAATAGTGGCACCACGCCAGTAAGACGAATCACTGCAAGGAGTTATGTGAGCAGAAGCCCCACAGGAGATAATAAATATCCTCGTCTCTGATATTTAATACTAACTATGGAGAAATTTTCTCAGTATTTTAAGGGTTCGTGGGCGAGAGGTACATATGTTTGTAAATTGTTTTCAGATTTCGAATATATACGAGTGTTCAACCAAAATGACGAACCACTCTATTCCGTAAAATCAGCCAAAAATAGTGTTACTTAAACGTCGATAGTTGACACATCCGTTATTATCGATAGTATCTTTAAGAACTATTGGTGTATTGATTAACTATCGATTGCTTCGGGCAGGTATTTCAAATGAAAAATAGCTTTCGGATAATTTTTGTTGCATAAAATACAATACCAGATATTCAAATTTTGTTTTATAAAAATTGAGATATTTAAATTCTTGCCCTTTAGTCTGTTGTTTAAAATACAACATTAAAAGATACTCTGAAATGTTTAAGTTCTTCTCTTTTAGTCTGTTGTGTTTTTAAGAAACTATTTATCCTGCCTTGGAAAAAACCCTATCTGCTGGACTGAAGTCTCTGAACAACACAAAAATTTAATGGCCATTAACCCAACGTACTATAAGATTTTGCACGATATTCGAATACACAAGCATGTTTGTGTATTAAAGGTTTTTCAAAATATTGAAGTAGGTCAATTATGGAATCGCTGACTGGTGTAAGAAATGGCTCAAATGGCTCTGAGCACTATGGGACTTAACTGCTGAGGTCATCAGTCGCCTAGAACTTAGAACTACTTATACATAACTAACC
The DNA here is from genome assembly GCF_023898315.1 of Schistocerca nitens. Taxonomy (NCBI): domain Eukaryota; kingdom Metazoa; phylum Arthropoda; class Insecta; order Orthoptera; family Acrididae; genus Schistocerca; species Schistocerca nitens. Next base: position 847,002,000 of record NC_064617.1, read on the forward strand.
TAAGGACGTCACACACATCCATGCCCGAGGCAGGACTCGAACCTGCGACCATAGCGGTCACGCGGTTCCAGACTGTAGTGCCTAGAACCGCTCGGCCACCCCGGCCGGCTACTGGTGTAAAAACATCTAGGTTACGCTTTTGCTAATCGGGCAAAGAAAGCAGATCATCCGATTTCAAACTGTCAGACGTATCAGTATATGTATTAGCACTGCTCATGGATGCTTGTGTTTCAGGTATTATTCTTGTAGTTGATGCAATGATAGCAGCAAACTCTTTCTGAAATGCTTCTGCAGCGTTCTTTGCCTCTTGGAATGTCCCAAAACAAGTTATTTAAACCTACGATCTAATAATGTCACAAGCATATTAACAGTCGATATGTTAAATGGCTTCACTCTTTGGTGACTGATTCAATCAAGGAATCCAGAACACTTCGTCCTTCATAAATTGTTAAGGAGCAGTATCTCGTATAAGAGGTATAATTAAGAAAGCAGTGGTGTATGACTCCACTGAGATTGCTGTTGTTGCTACTTCAAAAGGTTCCAGAAGATCTGTTATCTCTTGTATAGCTAAGTAATTTTCTGCTGTGAGGGCAGGCAGGCTTTTGAACTATGATTTATCGCTGTCTCAAGCTCACTTCGTCCTTGCAAAATTCTCTTGAGCGTGTGGCATCAGCTGTTCCATCAAGCCTGCACCTCTTACATCAGTCTCAGTTTTTTTTTTTTTGCTCTTTTTTGAATATTGCACAGTTTGTCACTGGATAGTGTACAGTAATGAAAGAAAGTCACAATAGACTTTGTTTTCAATAAAATTTTGAAAAATGTTTCTGCTTTGGAACACTCTTGCACTGTTAAGTAGCCCGCATCTCGTGGTCGTGCGGTAGCGTTCTCGCTTCCCACGCCCGGGTTCCCGGGTTCGATTCCCGGCGGGGTCAGGGATTTTCTCTGCCTCGTGATGGCTGGGTGTTGTGTGCTGTCCTTAGGTTAGTTAGGTTTAAGTAGTTCTAAGTTCTAGGGGACTTATGACCACAGCAGTTGAGTCCCATAGTGCTCAGAGCCATTTGAACCATTTTTTTTTGAGCACTGTTAAGTTGATGCAGCGGGCAAAACAGGGTGAATGTCAAATCCTTAAGATTTAGGCAGCTTTTTCGTAACTGAAGCATTGTCTGTAACTACTACTACTACTGTCGTATCACGGATACTGTATTATAGTAAGATTTGATTCGTGACCTGAAAAAAAAATTTTATGTTAAACTAGTCTGCCAGTTTGTTCGAAATTTTGTATAATATTTTTAAAAAATATCTTTTTTTTAACTTCTTGTCAACTGTAAAATTTGTCTCATATATAAAAAAATAACTGTCATAGAAATTAGGCGTATATATTACTTGTCGATGTTATGTTGGAAATGGAAATGAGCGTTTGGCGTCATTGGCCGGGAGGCCCCTTGCGGGGCAGGTCCGGCCGCCTTGGTGCAGGTCTTATTACATTCGACGCCACATTGGGCGACCTGCCCGCCGGATGGGGATGAAATTATGATGAAGACAACACAATACCCAGTCCCTGAGCAGATAAAATCCCCGACCCAGCCGCGAATCGAACCCGGGCCCGTGGGACGGCAATCCGTCACGCTGACCACTCAGTACCGGGTCGGACGATGTTATGTTGAGCTTCAGCGTCTTAGAAGAACGGGGAAAGCAGGAAGAGGAAGAAGAAGAAAAAGAAGAAGAAGAAGAAGAAGAAGAGGAAGGTCACCATAAGAATAGGGACGCGAGAGGTAAAGTGTTCACTGGTCTGACACGCAGTGCTGCTACCTTAGGTGTGCTTGCTTGGTGATGAACTGCAGCAGATACGGTATAAAGTGCACATGAGAATAATAAGGTTGAAACTGCGTTGAAGAGATCAAAGGTGGCGTCTTCACTCATTACGTTTTTTTCTCACTTGAGTTGCTCCGTACAATACAAAAGGGCCATTACTCGACTGCAGTGTTACAGCTGCTACATCGCTAAGATCGGCAGCGCTTGTGATCTTAGTGCAGTCGGCATAAAGTGTGTAGCATGTAGAAGTTTTGTTGGGTGTTTCGCCTTTCGTCGGGGGAAGGGCACGGAGAAGTATAAAGAGCGCAACATGGTATTCATGAAGGATGAGGCAAGGTGCGGCGAGAGACAGCAGTGCTGGCACCTTAACCCACCATCCCGACTTACTCCTGTAATATACCCGCGGCGCTCAAAGTTTGAACTCGACAGAACCTGATAGATGGCGTTTCTTCGGCTTTACTGTAGTGGTGATACCACAGTTTTCATTACACAACAGCTGAGAGTTTTCCATTACCACTGGATTCGGTTAGTAAGGCCTGTATTTACAATTTTCTATGGTTAGTCTTTCTTGGCAAATATATGCATTAATATTTGCGCTCTTTTATAGGCACCGGAAGTTTAAATTCTGTTCCGATGGACTAACACAATGGAAGCACTTCCGCATGAATTGCCACAAAAGCAAGTTGTTTATATACTCGGAAGACGGCAACACAGTAATTGTAACGCCACTGCCAGCTGATTTTGCTATGCTGTATTAATTTTGGTTCAGATGGTGTTGGGGTTTGCGTTTGTTTCTCACTTGTTAGTCTACTATAGCACAAACTCTCAAGTGAAAACTACGGGCGCGGAAGTAACAATGTTTTGAAAAGTGAATTATAGAGTTATCTATGTTCAAATGTGTTGCTTATTTGTAGTAATGTGTAAGAAAATATATTAAGCCTGTTTTAACGCAATTTTTCAATGATTTGTTATGGTTGACAGAGTCCGTAAACAGAACACAAATGACACGCCGGCTTCAGATTTCTATCAACAAGAGGTGTAAGGGGGTGCCGGGGCGGGTAGAGGAGGGGTGAAACTGCCAAGAAATGTTACGTCGACTTGAATTACATCGGTATGTATCGATCACAAGAATGAAACGAAACTCAGCATGGCATTGACGAGTTAAAGAAAGGAACATTTTTAAAAATGTGCATAGATTCTGCGTGGTGATGACCTGTGGTTTTTGTATCTTTTTATGTGGGTGAAACTAATTTTTCGTCTGTAATAAAGTGGCAAGTCAATGGTAGTATGCCTTCCTTCGCGTTGCTTTTCCATATGTCCGTCGTAACACTAAAAAAAATTTTAAATAAATTACATTTTGTGAGGGCTTTCTCTAATTTATTTTTCATCTCTTCCTATAGATTTGAGATAAGTGAACATTTAAGTGTGGTTTTATCTGGCAACTCATATCTGCTGTCTAAGGCATAAACAAATTTTTTCAAACCTTGATGGTCGGAAGTTCTGTACCGCAGCAATCATTTGTGCATAAAGAGAATCAAGTTTTCTTTTCTTTTTTACTTTTGAACTGGCATCGTACAACTGACTTACGTCAAAATAATTTTTTATAGAGCTTCTCGATTCTTTTGGTTGCACCTCTTGCACTTGATCTAGCTCACAAGTTGATCCCTCACCTTTCAATTCTACTACTAATTCTTGGTTTCTAGTGTTTCACCTTGCATTCTTTTTAGTGGCCTCTTAAATTAGTTCCACTCCCTGATTATGTTTATGATATTTAATACAGATGGTACAGTTTACAAACTAACTATTATCACTCACTTTCTTGAAAAAATTCCACATAGGTGATTGATTTTTACGGTCCATTTTCAAAATAATAACAAAAAACTCTACTTACGTACCTCTTAGACAAGCAAAATAATCTTGGAAGTGCGAAATTTCCTCAGCCAACAGAGACTATGGGTGGTGTGCGACAAGTACTGATCGTTTCGTGTCAGCACCATTCGGAACACTTCATCGCTACTATGCTCTTTGTCTCACTGTTGCCAACGACAGCGATTCAGTAGTCGTGGCACTGCAGTTGCGTGATGAATAATCCTGTTGTTGTGTGGCGTTTAAATAAAGAAATGAGTTACGAAGAAGCCTTTGTTGGCACATTGTGGTCATATCGAACGATACCCCTTAGATGGTTCAAATGGCTCTGAGCACTATGGGACTTAACATCTGAGGTCATCAGTCCCCCAGAACTTAGAACTACTTAAACCTAACTAACCTAAGGACATCACACACATCCATGCCCGAGGCAGGATTCGAACCTGCGACCGTAACGGTCGTTCGGTTCCAGACTGTAGTGCCTAGAACCGCTCGGCCACACCGGCCGGCATACCCCTTAGAGCTAAAAGCTTTAGAGCCAGAGTTCATCCTCGTGACACTCGAAAAATTATTTATCAGGTTTCAGAATGATGCAAACTCAAAAAAATGAAAATAATGATAATAATGGTAAGCTTATTCACCCGCTGCAGAAGTTTCAAACACTGGGTTTCAGCATTAACGGGCAATAGTTTAAGAAATATTTACAGGATTTGTAGTTTAGCAAAAACATTCCTGGACATTTACAGTCAATTCTTGGTAAGAAGATATTCGATTTGTCTCACATCCACTCAAACATTCACATTTCTCCCGAATCACATCTGAATATGCACGGCAATGCTGCGAAAGCAGATAACATGTTAAGAAAACTGTATATTTTAATGATTATGTCCAGCCACCACACAAAGAAAAAAACTTGACACTCGACAGGGTGTGCTTTTACTATATTCAGTTTTGCGGAAGATGGTGTGTCCTTGAAGGAACAACCTCCGCTAATCGACCATAACATGGTCAACCAACATATGAATGATATTTGTGCTTCTACAAAAGCAGAAGTGATGCAGGGGCATTAGGACTGCATCAGTGTTTTGTGTTTTCGAATCATTTACACATTAACATTTACAACTGAAAATACTTGTAAGTACATTGAGTACTCGGAAACGTAAGAGGACAGTAGCAGGTGTGTTTAATTAATAACTACAATAATTGAGTTTATTTTAAAATACGTTATACAGTACCTTCAGAAACACTTAAAAAATCTTAAAAACACAATTTTTTTCCTCTATTATATGGGTTGTAACTTCGTTGAACTGTACGTCCTGATACACTCTACAGCTATCATCTCGCTCCTTCCTACTTCCATATATTTGGCTCAATGAAGGATGCACTCGGCCGAAAGCGATACACGGTTGATGGTGAAGTTAGTGATGCAGCAAGACGTTGGTTCCGACGTCGACCAATAGAGTGGTACCACGTTGGCAGATAGGCCCTGCCAGTACGATGGCGTAAGGCCGTCGCATTGAATAGAGAAAATGTTCATAAATAGTGTTTCTTAGTCAAAAGAATAGCAAATAATAGTGAGTACTGGAATCCTGAAGAAAACCGAGATGCTTTCAGAAAAAAGTGTATTTCATTATTGAATGCCTCACGTATTTCGTTTATAACCGGTGAACATTTATCATCTGTGGTGAAAGTAATTGTTAGCCGCCAGGTAGTCTCAGCAGAAGAAAATCTAGGAGTAGTTGCATCAGCCCCAACACATCTTGATGGTTGAAAGTTATTTACAAAGAAGAAATTGTAGTACGTAACCGTAGTCCAGTGCGAGACAGATGTAAGAGGCACACCATCCACGAAAGTGCATGGATGTAAACACACGTAGGTGAAACTGCTAATTCTAGGAAAAGTCGTCGATTAATTAATTGCGAAATCTAATTGAAGTAAATAAAAAGTATAATTTACCAGTAGCTTACACAGCTTCGCCATGGTGGCAATGAATAAAAACCGGAGTATCCCACATTCTTTACGTGTAACGTCTTCCCATAACAAAAAAGAAAAAGAAATAAAATCATAGTTCCTTTGAAAAATTCGTAATACATAGGAAGAGTTGACTTTAAATTAATTGTATTTACTGATGCGTAACATACGCATGATTCAGATCGCCACCTGTTCTGCATTGACAGAAATGTGAAAAAGGCGTTTGAAATATGTACGTAAAAGAGACACGACAGCGATATGACTTTATCCAACTTGGCTTTTACCAAGTTCGCTATAGCGTGCCCCTCAGCGCGCGGAGTCCTTTTCTTCAGCTAGTCTTGATGGAACGGAACTGAATTCTACTGCGTAGTGTTCTCGTTGGACGAAGCCGGTTACAGCTGTTCAATCTTGTTAAGTCAAGTTTGTACTTTCTCGTTTGGGCAAAAATAATTCCCTATAGCAGAAAGAGGAGAGGGGCGACTGTATAACTGTAATCGAGGAAGTGACTTACACGGAATATGGAGCAGTTCCGCCAGGCATGAAATCCGAAATGGCCTTCTTCCACTTTTAACGAACGCATTGCGCATTAGCGTCGGCATTTCAGACGTTGTGCTGTTCTGTTTATTGATCGAACTGACACTTCCAGCTTGGAGTGCTTCTGACCAGATCAGACAAATTTCTTCAATTTTGTTTGGTTGTTAAGAGTACGTGGATCTGGATTTCTATCCCCTACGTTAAGAGTCGTTTGGAGTTGTTCAGAGACACGTCACTAATACCCCGGCGAGCGAAGGATTAAGACAGAGACTGTTCGACAATTGGAGGATTGTTTGATTTGATTTGATTTCTTTTTCATTTAGAGATCTGTTGCCTTAGATTATATAACAGGTCGTTCATTTCACAGCTTTTCATGTGGATTACAGAACATGCTCCATATTACAAACATCAATTACTGTTTTCAACAATTGCAATGGAAGTAATAAAATTAGGAATTGAAAGACAAACACACAAAAAATATTCAAATTTTAAGAAAATATGATTACAGACGATAGGAAACACTTGGAGAGAGAGAGAGAGAGAGAGAGAAATTTTACCCTATCTGAGCCAGTCTGTTCTGAAAGCCTCGGAACTACTTCCAGCCTAGCAGTACCGATTCGCTACAATTTAATTTACGGAAAATTGAAATTTGTGATAAGGTCTTATGGCACCGAATTGCTGAGGTCATCGGTCCCTAAGATTACACACTACTTAATCTAACTTAAACTAACTTATGGCAGTGACAAGACGCCTCACACCGATCGGCTACCAGGTGCGGCTTAATTTACTGATTAATGTTTCTAATCACTATTTACAAACACACTCTAACTATTATGTACATTGTAGAAAAGCGCAGTGATGTGTGAGTGTAAAGTATGCTATTTTTTGGGTTTATTGATTAACCTTCAGTTCCTGTATTACGTGACTTGAATTTAACCTATTATATTGCTTACACACTGAGTGTTCAGTTACCAATTTTACATCCCAACAGCGGTATAATGATCGCGGGATGGATATGTCTGCTTTTTATACTTAAGTTATAACAGGTTTACAGGGTTGATTGCGTTCCACTATTTATTCTAATACAGTTTAATTATTCTAGATGTTGGAGGATTAGCGCGGCAAAGGTCATTAGTTTGGTTGATTTGGAACAGAGGACCAAACAGCGAGGTCATCGGTCTCATCGGATTAGGGAAGGATGGGAAGGAAGTCGGACTTGCCCTTTCACAAGAACCATCTCTGCATTTCGCTGAAGCGATTTATCGAAATTACGGAAAACCTAAATCAGGATGGCCGGATGCGGGTTTCAACACCCGTCGTCCTTTCGAATGTGAGTCCAGTCTGCTAACCACTGCGCTACCTCGGTCGGTAGGTCATTAGGGGCCAAAGAATTATAGAGTACTGTTTGTGAAAATTGCAGCACACAGAAGGAATTGCCTCCATCACCCAAAAATCAGATGATGCTCAGTACAGTGGAATCATAATTACTGATTAAGATTTAAGAGAGGTAGCGTAAACGTGGACACGGTAGCGGAACGATCAGACGGCGCAGAGCTGTGAAATGGTGAGGAAACGTTCGAACGCGCCTCATCGACGTCAAAGGACGGAATATCAGCATGTGAAAGAGTTAGAACGGAACAGAGTGATTGTTTAGCGGGAAACGGGTTTGTCGTGCCGTGGCAATGAATCTCGTACAGCACATGCTGCTTTCATAGTGATGCTAGTGTGGAACCAGCCAATAAAAAGAGAGTGTACGTAGTGAGAAACAGTTACTGGACCACACTGGGGGGAGACCACAGTGTGACATACGGCTCGACGTTGGAGTACTGCAAGAAGTATGGACACGTGAATATCGATGGTTCGAGGAAGGACGACGGTTCAAATGCAGATTTAGGTTTTCGTGATTTCGCTAAAATCGCTTCAGGCAAATGTCGGGAGCCCTCCTTTCAAAGCGCATGGCCGATTTCCTTCCCCATCCTTCCCTAATCCGAGCTTCTGCTCCGTCTCTAATGACCTCGTTGTTGACGGCACGTTAAAAACTCATCTTCTCTCCATCAACACCTCAGACTGCAATGGACACATGAACACCGTCACTGGTGAGATTCGTGCCAAAATATAGGGCTTTCTGACGAGCCCGGTTTACATTTGTCCTAGAGTGATGGCCGCGTCTTCTAAAGACGCTACCGTGGTGAATGAAATCGGCCAGACTGCGTTGTTGAGCGGAATAGTGGACAAACGCCAAGTGCGATGGTTTGGAACGCCATTGGCCATAACGTTCGATCTCGCCTCCTAGCCCCACATTCTGAGCACTATTTGAACAACAGTCGGTATATCAGGGAGGTTTGACACCACGAGGCACTGTCCATCCTGCGGGTAACTCCACATGCCATATTTCAGCAGGACAATGTCTGGCCACACGTGCCGAGGAATGTGCATGACTTTGAAGGACAAGTACTAATGCTTCTCTTGCTTGAACTTCAGCCTGACATGTAGTCCATCGAACACATCTGGTATACTGTCGGTCTTGCAACCACTGATAATATTTGTGGATGTCCCAGAAAACTACCTACAATATATTCCGGCCTTGTTTTGTTCAATGTCCGTCGTCTAGTGGCTCTGAGTATAACATCTGTGGGCGTCGCACCATATTAAGTTCTCATGGTCACAGTGCATGTATGGTTCACTAAATCTATCATTTGTGTATAGAAACATGGAATAAACTGTAACCACGTCTTATTTCGATGCTGCAATTTTCACAAGCAATAGTGTGCTTTTTGTCCAGTTCCTGCATGCAAGAACTTTAATGGGAAACCTGGCTGTATCGTTCTATGTCGAAGCTAGTTTCTGATCAGGCATTCCTTACTAGGTAGTACTACAGATGTATCACACAAAATGAGAAAAGACCTGGAGTAAGTTTCCTGGAGTAGAGTTACTTGAGACTCCCAGGCAACAATGCTCGTCCCCATCGAAATGAAAACAACAAAGAAAGGATTGTTAGGGGTTATAGTAATATCGACTGTATTGTCATTACAGACGTCATGACTGTTCAAAGAATTTATGACAAGTGAAAAGTCTGGCTCTGAATTTCATAGATGAAGTGGGGAGACGAATAGCAACCGATTAGCCATAACCAGCGCCTCCGTCGTACCATTTTACAGTTCTTTTTCGTAAATGGGATCAAAAGCCAAATGAATATTTGAGGTAAACAATACAAAACCTTATATGTAGCTGCTAAGCATCTTTTGTTATTTTGCCTAATATTTGTATATTATGACAAAATTTTTGCTGATTGTACGCAATCGATACTGTTGTAGTAACTCTTGGGACTAATATTGAATGTGAATAGTATGTCTTCAAGCGTCATGTTAATGAAGCCACCTACAATATATGAGGTATTTCAGTATTTTCAGGCAATGGACTTGCATTCCAGAGGACTGCGATTCAGAACCCCATCCGGCCATCCATGTGTAGATGTTCCATCTACATCTACATCTACATCTACATGATTACTCTGCAATTCACATTTAAGTGCTTGGCAGAGGGTTCATCGAACCACAATCATACTATCTCTCTATCATTCCACTCCCGAACAGCGCGCGGGAGAAACGAAAACCTAAACCTTTCTGTTCGAGCTCTGATTTCTCTTATTTTATTTTGATGATCATTCCTACCTATGTAGGATGGGCTCAACAAACTATTTTCGCATTCGAAAGAGAAAGTTGGTGACTGAAAGTTCGTAAATAGATCTCGCCGCGACGAAAAACGTCTTTACTTTAATGACTTCCATCCCAACTCGCGTATCATATCTGCCACACTCTCTCCCCTATTACGTGATAATACAAAACGAGCTGCCCTTTTTTGCACCCTTTCGATGTCCTCCGTCAATCCCACCTGGTAAGGATCCCACACCGCGCAGCAATATTCTAACAAACGAGTGTAGTGTAAGCTGTCTCTTTATAGGGCTTGCATCTTCTAAGTGTCCTGCCAATGAAACGCAACCTTTGGCTCGCCTTCCCCACAATATTATCTATGTGGTCTTTCCAACTGAAGTTGTTCGTAATTTTAACACCCAGGTACTTATTTGAATTGACAGCCTTGAGAATTGTACTATTTATCGAGTAATCGAATTCCAACAGATTTCTTTTGGAACTCATGTGGATCACCTCACACTTTTCGTTATTTAGCGTCAACTGCCACCTGCCACACCATACAGCAATCTTTTCTAAATCGCTTTGCAACTGATACTGGACTTCGGATGGCCTTACTAGATCGTAAATTACAGAATCATCTGCGAACAACCAGAGAGAACTGCTCAGATTGTCACCCAGGTCATTTATATAGAACAGGAACAGCAGAGGTCCCAGGACGCTTCCCTTGCGAACACCTGATATCACTTCAATTTTACTCGATTTGCCGTCTATTACTACGAACTGCGACCTTCCTGACAGGAAATCATGAATCCAGTCGCACAACTGAGACGATACCCCATAGGCCCGCAGCTTGATTAGAAGTCGCTTGTGAGGAACGGTGTCAAAAGCTTTCCGGAAATCTATAAATACGGAATCAACTTGAGATCCCCTGTCGATAGCGGCCATTATTTCGTGCGAATAAAGAGCTAGCTGCGTTGCACAAGAACGATGTTTTCCGAAACCATGCTGATTACGTATCAATAGATCGTTCCCTTCGAGGTGATTCATAATGTTTGAATACAATATGTGCTCCAAAACCCTACTGCAAACCGACGTCAATGATATAGGTATGTAGTTTGATGGATTACTCCTACTACCCTTCTTAAACACAGGTGCGACCTGCACAATTTTCCAACCTGTAGGTACAGATCTATCGGTGAGCGAGCGTTTGTATATGATTGCTAAGTAGGGAGCTATTGTATCAGTGTAATCTGAAAGGAACCTAATCGGTATACAATCTGGACCTGAAGACTTCCCCGTATCAAGCGATTTGAGTTGTTTCGCAACCCCTAAGGTATCTACTTCTAAGAAACTGATGCTAGCATCTGTTCGTGTTTCAAATTCTGGAATATTCCATTCGACTTCTCTGGTGAAGGAATGTCGGAAAACTGCGTTCAATAACTCCGCTTTAGGGGCACAGTCGTCGGTAGCAGTACCATCGGCACTGCGCAGCGAAGGTATTGACTGCGTCTTGCCGCTTGTGTACTTTACATACGACCAGAATTTCTTCGGATTTTCTACCAAATTTCGAGACAATGTTTCGTTGTGGAACCTATTAAAGGCATCTCGCATTGAAGTCCGTGCCAAATTTCGCGCGTCTGTAAATTTTAGTCAACCTTCAGGATTTCGCGTTCTTCTGAACTTCGCATGCTTTTTTCGTTGCCTCTCCGACAGCGTTCGGACCTGGTTTGTGTACCATTGGTGATCAGTTCCATCTCTTACCAATTTATGAGGTATGAATCTCTCAATTGCTGTTGCTACTATATCTTTGAATTTGAGCCAATTCTCGTCTACATTTGCATAGTCAGTTCGGAAAGAATGGACATTGTCTCTTAGGAAGGCTTCTAGTGACACTTTATCCGCTTTTTTAAATAAAATTATTTTGCGTTTATTTCTGGTGGATTTGGAAGAAACAGTATTGAGCCTAGCTACAACGACCTTGTGATCACTAATCCCTGTATCAGTCATGATGCTCTCTATTAGCTCTGGATTGTTTGTGACTAAGGGGTCAAGTGTGTTTTCGCAACCATTCACAATTCGCGTGGGTTCGTGGACTAACTGCTCGAAATAATTTTCGGAGAAAGCATTTAGGACAATCTCGGAAGATGTTTTCTGCCTACCACCGGTTTTGAACAAGTATTTTTGCCAACATATCGAGGGAAGGTTGAAGTCCACACCAACTATAACCGTATGAGTGGGGTATTTATTTGTTGTTGTTGTTGTGGTCTTCAGTCCTGAGACTGGTTTGATGCAGCTCTCCATGCTACTCTATCCTGTGCAAGCTTCTTCATCTCCCAGTACCTACTGCAACCTACATCCTTCTGAATCTGCTTAGTGTATTGATCTCTTGGTCTCCCTCTACGATTTTTACCCTCCACGCTGCCCTCCAATGCTAAATTTGTGATCCCTTGATGCCTCAAAACATGTCCTACCAACCGATCCCTTCTTCTAGTCAAGTTGTGCCACAAACTTCTCTTCTCCCCAATCCTATTCAATACCTCCTCATTAGTTACGTGATCTACCCACCTTATCTTCAGCATTCTTCTGTAGCACCACATTTCGAAAGCTTCTATTCTCTTCTTGTCCAAACTAGTTATCGTCCATGTCTCACTTCCATACATGGCTACACTCCATACAAATACTTTCAGAAACGACTTCCTGACACCTAAATCTATACTCGATGTTAACAAATTTCTCTTCTTCAGAAACGCTTTCCTTGCCATTGCCAGTCTACATTTTATGTCCTCTCTACTTCGACCATCATCGGTTATTTTACTCCCTAAATAGCAAAACTCCTTTACTACTTTAAGTATCTCATTTCCTAATCTAATTCCCTCAGCATCACCCGACTTAATTTGACTACATTCCATTATCCTCGTTTTGCTTTTGTTGACGTTCATCTTATATCCTCCTTTCAAGACACTGTCCATTCCGTTCAACTGCTCTTCCAAGTCCTTTGCTGTCTCTGAAAGAATTACAATGTCATCGGCGAACCTCAAAGTTTTTACTTCTTCTCCATGAATTTTAATACCTACTCCGAATTTTTCTTTTGTTTCCTTTACTGCTTGCTCAATATACAGATTGAATAACATCGGGGAGAGGCTACAACCCTGTCTCACTCCTTTCCCAACCACTGCTTCCCTTTCATGTCCCTCGACTCTTATAACTGCCATCTGGTTTCTGTACAAATTGTAAATAGCCTTTCGCTCCCTGTATTTTACCCCTGCCACCTTCAGAATTTGAAAGAGAGTATTCCAGTCAACATTGTCAAAAGCTTTCTCTAAGTCTACAAATGCCAGAAACGTAGGTTTGCCTTTTCTTAATCTTTCTTCCAAGATAAGTCGTAAGGTCAGTATTGCCTCACGTGTTCCAACATTTCTACGGAATCCAAACTGATCTTCTCCGAGGTCGGCTTCTACCAGTTTTTCCATTCGTCTGTAAAGAATTCGCGTTAGTATTTTGCAGCTGTGACTTATTAAACTGACTGTTCGGTAATTTTCACATCTGTCAACACCTGCTTTCTTTGGGATTGGAATTATTATATTCTTCTTGAAGTCTGAGGGTATTTCGCCTGTCTCATACATCTTGGTCACCAGGTGGTAGAGTTTTGTCATGACTGGCTCTCCCGAGGCCATCAGTAGTTCTAGTGGAATGTTGTCTACTCCCGGGGCCTTGTTTCGACTCAGGTCTTTCAGTGCTCTGTCAAACTCTTCACGCAGTATCTTATCTCCCATTTCGTCTTCATCTACATCCTCTTCCATTTCCATAATATTGTCCTCAAGTACATCTCCCTTGTATAAACCCTCTATATACTCCTTCCACCTTTCTGCCTTCCCTTCTTTGCTTAGAACTGGGTTTCCATCTGAGCTCTTGATATTCATACATGTGGTTCTCTTCTCTCCAAAGGTCTCTTTAATTTTCCTGTAGGCAGTATCTATCTTACCCCTAGTGAGACAAGCCTCTACATCCTTACATTTGTCCTCTAGCCATCCCTGCTTAGCCATTTTGCACTTCCTGTCGATTTCATTTTTGAGACATTTGTATTCCTTTTTGCCTGCTTCATTTACTGCATTTTTATATTTTCTTCTTTCATCAATTAAATTCAATATTTCTTCTGCTACCCAAGGATTTCTATTAGCCCTCGTCTTTTTACCTACTTGATCATCTGCTGCCTTCACCACTTCATCCCTCAGAGCTACCCATTCTTCTTCTACTGTATTTCTTTCCCCCATTCCTGTCAATTGTTCCCTTATGCTCTCCCTGAAACTCTCTACAACCTCTGGTTCTTTCAGTTTATCCAGGTCCCATCTCCTTAAATTCCCACCTTTTTGCAGTTTCTTCAGTTTCAATCTGCAGTTCATAACCAATAGATTGTGGTCAGAATCCACATCTGCCCCTGGAAATGTCTTACAATTTAAAACCTGGTTCCTAAATCTCTGTCTTACCATTATATAATCTATCTGAAACCTGTCAGTATCTCCAGGCTTCTTCCATGTATACAGCCTCCTTTCATGATTCTTGAACCAAGTGTTAGCTATGATTAAGTTATGCTCTGTGCAAAATTCTACAAGGCGGCTTCCTCTTTCATTCCTTCCCCCCAATCCATATTCACCTACTATGTTTCCTTCTCTCCCTTTTCCTACTGACGAATTCCAGTCACCCATGACTATTAAATTTTCGTCTCCCTTCACTACCTGAATAATTTCTTTTATCTCGTCATACATTTCATCTATTTCTTCATCATCTGCAGAGCTAGTTGGCATATAAACTTGTACTACTGTAGTAGGCACGGGCTTTGTGTCTATCTTGGCCACAATAATGCGTTCACTATGCTGTTTGTAGTAGCTAACCCGCACTCCTATTTTTTTACTCATTATTAAACCTACTCCTGCATTACCCCTATTTGATTTTGTATTTATAACCCTGTAATCACCTGAGCAAAAGTCTTGTTCCTCCTGCCACCGAACTTCACTAATTCCCACTATATCTAACTTTAACCTATCCATTTCCCTTTTCAAATTTTCTAACCTACCTGCCCGATTAAGTGATCTGACATTCCACGCTCCGATCCGTAGAACGCCAGTTTTCTTTCTCCTGATAACGACGCCAGTTTTCTTTCTCCTGATTATTTGTTACGAGACTCAAATCCTCTCGGAACTGTTCAGCAACTATATCATCGGAGTCTGGGGGTCGGTAGAAGGAGCCAATTATTAACTTAGTTCGCCTGTTAAGTATAACCTCCACCCATACCAATTCACACAGAGTATCTACTTCGACTTCACTACAAGCTAAACCACTATTGACAGACACAAACACTCGACCACCAATTCTGCCTGAACACAGTCTGAGACTTCGTAAAAATTTCTGCAGAACTTATTTCAGGCTTTAGCCACCTCTCTGTACCTATAACGATTTCAGCTTCTGTGCTTTCTATTAGCGCTTGAAGCTCAGGGACTTTCCCAGCACAACTACAACAAGTTACAACTACAATTCCGACTATTCCTTGATACAAGCACGTCCTGTATTTGCCATGCACCCTTTGAGATTGCAGCCCACCCCGTACTTTCCCGAGGCCTTCTAACCTAAAAAACCGCCCAGTCCACGCCACACAGCCTCCGCTACCCGTGTAGCCGCCAGCTGAGTGTCTAAAATGATTAAGGTAATTGACATAATTTCTCCTTTACATACGACACGTAGTATTTCCTGGAGATACTTAACCTATCGATACTATCATTACACTTTGACCATTGACATCATCATAATGGCAGACATAACGCACTCATCTAACTCAAATAGGAGTAAAATACGACCATAATAAAAATTATACCATTCTCGTGATATTACATTCGCTCTATACGGCAATTCACAATTCAACTATCAGCTTCCAACGTAAAAATATTGTGAAAAGGAAAGTTGCAACTCAACATATAGCGGAGATAATATTGTTACATTCCATCCTGGGTTTTCCATTGTTTGACCTTTCAACCTAATTTAGACCTCATACAGCGCTACAAACTAACTTGACACCATAAGAATAATTGCACATTCCCATCCGTTTGCTGTCAGCTGTCAAACAAACCTTGATATCATAGGTCCGTCACAATAACCTTTGTTCAAAACATTAAGTCGTTGTTCTGTTCTATTAGTTTGCACATGGCTGACGTCAGACATCGGAACATCATTTCACAACGCTACAAAACAGACGTCCAATATTGGTAGATTCAATCGAACCGACTTCCCTTCCAATCCCTTCCCAACCAGAGCTTGCGTTCCGCCTCTGATGACCAAGTTGATGACGCCATGTTCACCTCCACTCTCCCTTCTTTTCGTTCCTGATGAATATCGACGTACTTCCTTGTTAACGCTCAATTTTTATACATTAGCACAAACACAGCTCTCAAATCTTTTAGGTGAAAATTGCACAGGTGGTAGATGGTCTCAAACCGCCGTTAGTTAAGGAACTAATTATACCAAATGAGTGTCTAGTTTATTCCTTAATGTAGAAAAATTGACTCCTGTTAGCATCATAAGATCGTAACAGCTGTCCAAAATAAACTACCACCAGTACCAATGCACACTTTGCAAATGTGAATGAAATTTTGGCTCCTTTTCTTGCACACGTTGCGTACAATACGGATGTGACTGACAAACCACCAGTACAGGCGACACTGTTTTGTCCTGATGGTTCATTTCGCAGTCGATTTGATCAGTACGTGTTGATAAATATTCTCCAACACGATCCCACACCATGTCATTAGAAAAATTCTTTCTCAGGATACTTGGCCAACCGTCTATGTCTTGAATCGCTTTAACCTCGGTTCCCATCATGGGTGATAGACTTTATTTCGACTAGCATACCATTTGCTACGAAACATTTCTCTCTACATTCGCTCGTTTCTTAGGGGACCAAACAATGTCGCGTTTGGTGTTAAATGATTGAACGGATCACCATTACACGCTATGTTTGACAATAAACGGTAAAATTCGCTGAAGCAACATCACTAGAGATGGTAGTGCAACCCTTATCTTTCCAGAAAGCAATTGTTTGTTGTGAAGCGTGAGGAGTTTACAAAATACTTTCCTCACACAGACACTTAGTTCACGATGAATTTTCCTGAAATATACATTTACAGCCATTATTTTCTTATCGCAAAATACTGACATTAGGATCTTGTATGATTTGTAACAAGTTGACTTTTAACAATAAGGACTACTAAACACAAGCTGGACTCAGACTTGTAACGTTAGTCTACTATATGACGCTCTGCAGCACATCCACCCGAAATTACTTTCGAAGACGTGTCGATGTGGACTGGTTGTTACAGCTTAACAGTTCATGTGCCAGTTCCTGTTCACTTCAGGAGCCGGCCGTTGGGGCCGAGTGGTTCTAGGCGCTTCAATCCGGAAAGGCGCTGCTGCTACTGTCGCAGGTTCGAATCCTGCCCCGGCGATGATATGTGTGACGTCCTTAGTTAGGTTTAAGTAGTTCTAAGTCCAGGCGACTGATGACCTCAGATGTTAAGTCCCATAGTGCCCAGAGCCATTTGAACCATTTCTTTTTCACTTCAGGCACACATGAAAAAGTTCTGTCCACTCGCTTTGCATCGTGTAATAGATGTGTCTTTCTGGTAGAACATCCCATGCACTCGTAAATCCATTGCTTACGCCAGTCGTGAGGGTAATGGGGATTGACGATTCTCTGAATCTGCTGAACTATCTCGCAACTTTTAGAGAAGCTAAAATAATTTATTACCACTGTGCAACGAAGACCATTACACTTCGTTAGATGGAACATGAATTAAATGTACACGTCAGATCGATCTGTGCCAAGACTGTACTGACAAAGTCAGCTCCTAAAGCTGAAGTCAGGCGACCAACCTGGCATCCAGCTGTTCTGTCCTCAGCCATTCAGAGGCCAGGAAAGGCAACGCTTCCTTTTTAAAGAATAAACAGTGGCAGAAGTACTCCTCTGTTTATCCACGTGATCACCCACGCACCTTCTCTGAAGTTCCTAACGCTGAACTACTGAAGAATTCGCAAGCACAGAGTTCGTGATCCCGACACAATATAGGTTGCCAAGTTAGGTTTCAGCCACGTTGCACCACATTACCTCCTCCCCAAGGGCCAGTTAGCCGTAAATATTACCGTTCGACTTGATATGACTCAATCTTAGGCTTCAAATAGTTCAAATGGCTCTGATCACTATGGGACTTAACTTCTGAGGTTGTCAGTCCCCTAGAACTTAGAACTACTTACACCTAACTAACCTAAGGACATCACACACATCCATGCCCGAGGCAGGATTCGAACCTGTGACTGTAGCGGTCGCACTGTTCCACACTGAAGCGCCTAGAACCGCTCGGCCACACCGGCCGGCTCTTAGGTCTCGACTTATTCTATGGACTATCGAAAATATCTACGAAGTCGAATCAGTTGTACTGCAGGAATACATACACGTAGTTTGTCTGCAATAAAATGTATAGGTAGGAAGTCTGTTGCCGCTGCTCTCTACCTAACGTGGCGAGTATAGAGACATTTGACGGTGAAGATTCGACACGCACTGTGTGCCAGCACCAACAGTAGCAGTGGAGAAACTGGCTAGCGGTAATTGCAAAGGGCTCACACTCTTCTTTACACCTGCTAGTAATTACGTTACAATTAACCGCAGCTATCGCAGATACGTACGTACCGTTACGCGTGGTAGTCAGTAGCGCAGTATTTGTGTCAATCACACTGCGGACGGAAACAAGGGATATATCGACAAGCACACTTTAGCTTCCGGACTGTTGATTAATTCCGTACCATATCTACGACAAAAGTGATGGGGATACGTGTCGTAATTGTACTAATTACATATGAGGAGCCTAGTGGGATAAATGAATCGTTTCCTATCACGAAAACATGCACCTCACACATACTACAGCATAGCATGCAGCACGCTGTCTGGTAAAAATATTTTATTATCTTCGTATTGAGCAACCAGGATGGCTTAACAGCCTCAGTTACTCTTCTTTCTTTGTTGTTTCCTATTTTTCAACTACCATTTCTTCTTCTCCTTATGTTCTCTTGTCATTTCTTTTCTCCATTTTATTCATTGTTTCTTATTTCCTGTACATTGAAAGCTTTCCAAGCATAGTATTCTATTCTTAAAAATGTGAAACGTCCCCTTAGAACAATTATATACGACAGTGCTTAAACTGACACACAATACTTTTAGCGCAACGCAATCTGTCTTTCAAAAATCGCTACAAAAGACTGGCCCTGACTAACATTAACCTATACGTTTCACAAATCACTTACCTCACAAAAATAAAGTATTTACCTTAATAGTGTTCAAAAGTCATAATATATGTATCTGTTCATGACATGCAGTCTTACAAATTTACTGACTCTGTCCAGATCACCCGCTCTCAAATCTCCGCCATCTCACTCCCCATATCCACCACTGCTGGCGGCTCACCTCCAACTGCGCAACGCTATGCGCTGTTAACAGGCAACTGCCCAACACTACAGTGGCAGACAACAATGCAAACTAGCCACAGACTGCACACAGCACAGCCAGTGATTTTCATACAGAGCGCTACGTAACGTTGCCAATAAGAAAACATAAACAGCCTACTTATAAATGTTCTTTTCTGTTATTTTCGATTCTTTGATCTTGAATTTTTCCATTTTATTTTTTATTTATGTAATACATACCAGTAAGATTTCAATTTCCAGGAATACAGGAATATTTGTTTCACTAACCCGTTCTTATTGAGTCACCAGAGGTGTCCAAAGAAGATTAATCTTCGCGTTTCCACTATTTCTAATCTGTATTTTTACTTCACATTCAAAACCATTGTGATTGTACCCAGTATTTTTCTAGAAAAGCGTCCTTCCGATAGCACTATTCCTTCCAGCTTATGGTTCATCGTTACCCACTCACGTGCATATAAAGAATCTAGGCTTCCTCTGTGGTATTGTGAATTGGTTTTGTCTTTGTTGACATGCATCTTTTGTTGTAGACATACTTCTCAATCAATATGATTCTTTCATTTCATTATGTCCAACATCTATCGCATTTTGTCTGCTTCATTCCGTTCTATGGTTTATCCAAGATATTTAAATGTACTAGCTCTCACTATTTTTATTTATTTATGTTTCTATGTATTGTATTGTGTAAATTTTTATACTTGTCATGATTGTTAAAATTTTTCATAAGAGTACACCTATCCTCGTTCAAAACAGTCGTTCTCTAATTTATTTGTACAATAATACGACAAATTGGTGATTTCTGAGGTTTTCTGGACGCTTACAAAACTATATTTTCTTAAATTAACTAATATGAGCTTTTTGAATACGTAACTTATTCCGTAGCAAATCACCGTTTGTGGTTCACAGTTCTGCCAAAGAACATATCACCCCTGAATTTCACTGCATATCAACGCACATAATGTGCGTTTTTGAGAATTTTTGGAAGCTATCATTGTGATGTGCATAATCTACGAGCAATTTGTAGTAAATAGGCGTTTGTGATTTAATTACTGTAGCAGATATTCTAAATAATACATTGTGTTACAGGGAGTTTTCACTTAAAGTGGGATAACCCTATATGTTTAGAGCATTTATCGTAAACTGATTCTGCTTTCGTGTTTGTCAGCAACTATAATTACCCTCAAAACGTTTTGGGAAACAGTAATTTTTTACAGGCTTTTCTCCTATATTAAGAGAAATCTCGTTTTGTGTATTTACTTCAATTCTTCTAGCGAATTAGCAATCTCTTAGCTCAACAGATTAAAAGATAAGCAGTGGGCTTAATTGGAAGTTATTTGTTCACTGCTTTCTAATACATGGGACCAGATAAAGGCAGTCCCAATGTGGATGCTGTTCTCGAACAAGGGATGAGTTGTTGACATTCGTAAGCAGCTGGAAATCGCCCAGACTACTGCCAAACGATTGGCAGCTGCTGCGATTTGGTTGTTGAAAGAGCTCCTGAGAGTTGTGCATCTGTGATACTCGTACCAGAGGTACTTCATGTACTGTCCTCTCCTGTGTATCCTGTCTCCTCTGCACAAAGTACAGGATCTGTCGTTACTCATCCACTTGACAGCGAGTGGTGTGTCAATGGCAGATCTAGGCTTCCTGGACAGGGTGGACAGGCACCATGGAGGACTCAGGGTGCTGTACCGATCCTCCTAACCAACATGTTTGAGGTGCTGTCTTTCACTAAAACTGAAGCTAAGCTGGTGAGACTCACTTAAACTGTTTTGGGGAAACCTGTTTTGTCCAGTGTCAAGAGCATGCAACGCAAAAGGGTAAGGGGATATTAATGTCGGCAGTCCAAAAGTATGGCGAATGATAATGCCCCTTAGGTAAATGGCAGCAAGGGACAGGGAAGGACCCCAGCACCCTCAGTGTGTGTGTGTGCCTGGGGGTGTCATTCAAGATGTTGAAGAGGCCATTCCTGGAGCCATTGAGGGCACAGGGTGCAACCAACTGCAGATTTTGGTGCACGTTGGAACAAAGAGATAGAAATTGAAACACGTGAGATTGTTTGACCAAGACTCAATATCACGGCTGGACATATAATGATAGTTGATGCTTCTATTCCCCACAAGACTCATCTCCTGTTGTTACTGAAATCTTTAGAGGAAACCTCAGTTCACTTGTACTTAAGTTCACCAATTATACTGTAATCATTGGTGGAAATTTAAATCATTCAAGAATTAATTTGGTAGGGGTGGGCTCCTTAGGACATACTGTGAAATATTACTAAAAGCCTTTTCTGAAAACTACATAGAACACATAGTTATGAACCCCACTCGTGATGGAAGCATATTGGATCTAATGGCAACAATTAGACCTGGCCTCTTTGTGAGTGTCCACATTGAAACTGGTATCAGTGACCATGACACAGTTGTGGCAAAAATGATTACAAAAATACAAAGGGCAACTAAAAGAATCAGAAAGATATGTTCAGTGAACAAGATAAAAAGTCAATAGTGTCTCATCTCAAAGAGGTACTTGAAACTTTCAGCACAGGTAGGGTCTTGTAGGGGAACTATGGCTCAAGTTTAAAAGAATAGTCTACCATGCACTGGATAGATATGTACTCAGTAGAATAGTTCATATTGCGAAGGAACCTCCATGGTACTTAGTCACTATAAAGAAACTTCTAAAGAAACAGAGATTATTTTATATAGGTGTAAAACAAAATGTACAGCTATAGGTAGAGAGATGCTGAATTAAACGCTTATGGCTGTCAAGAGAGAGATGCGCGATGCCTTCAATGACTTCAGTAGCAGAATTTTGTCAAATGATCATTCACAAAACCCAGAGAAATTCTGGTCATATGTAAATGCTATTGGTGGCACCAAAATTAGTGTCCATCCTCTAACAAATGAAAAAGGAACTGAAATTAAGGGTAGCAAAGCGGAATTGCTTAACTTCTTTTTCAAATGTTCATTTAAAAAAGGAAACACAGGTGATTTGTTCCAATTTAACCCTCATACCACCGCAAAGACGGATGAATTAAGTATTAATTTCAGTGGTGTTGAGAAACAGCTGTAATCGTTACAATTGGACAAAGCTCCAGGGCTAATTGTACAAATCTCCAGGGCCCGATGGAATCCCTATCAGTTTCTACGCTAAAATTGCGGCTGAGTTAGCCCCTGTTCTAACTATAATTGATTATACATCCCTCGAACAAAAACCGTGGTCAGTTCTTGGCAAAAGGCACAGGTCACACACGTCTACGAGAAGGACCGTACAAGTGGTCCACAAAACTGCCGTCCAATATCCGTGACATAGATTTGTTGTGCTGGTACTGCGAACGGCTGAAAGCAAGGGGAAACTACGGCCGTAATTTTTCCCTAGGACATGCAGCTTTACTGTATGATTAAATGATGATGGCGTCCTCTTGGGTAAAATATTCCGGAGGTAAAATAGTCCCCCATTCGGATCTCCGGGCGGGGACTACTCAAGAGGACGTCGTTATCAGGAGAAAGAAAACTGGCATTCTACGGATCGGAGCGTGGAATGTCAGATCCCTTAATCGGGCAGGTAGGTTAGAAAATTTAAAAAGGGAAATGGATAGGTTAAAGTTAGATATAGTGGGAATTAGTGAAGTTCGGTAGCAGGAGGAACAAGACTTTTGGTCAGGTGATTACAGGGTTATAAATACAAAATCAAATAGGGGTAATGCAGGAGTAGGTTTAATAATGAATAAAAAAATAGGAGTACGGGTTAGCTACTACAAACAGCATAGTGAACGCATTCTTGTGGCCAAGATAGACACAAAGCCCATGCCTACTACAGTAGTACAGGTTTATACGCCAACTAGCTCTGCAGATGATGAAGATATTGATGAAATGTATGACGAGATAAAAGAAATTATTCAGGTAGTGAAGGGAGACGAAAATTTAATAGTCATGGGTGACTGGAATTCGTCAGTAGGAAAAGGGAGAGAAGGAAACATAGTAGGTGAATATGGATTGGGGGGAAGAAATGAAAGAGGAAGCCGCCTTGTAGAATTTTGCACAGAGCATAACTTAATCATAGCTAACACTTGGTTCAAGAATCATAAAAGAAGGTTGTATACCTGGAAGAATCCTGGAGATACTAAAAGGTATCAGATAGATTATATAATGGTAAGACAGAGATTTAGGAACCAGGTTTTAAATTGTAAGACATTTCCAGGGGCAGATGTGGATTCTGACCACAATATATTGGTTATGAACTGTAGATTGAAACTGAAGAAACTGCAAAAAGGTGGGAATTTAATGAGATGGGACCTGGATAAACTGAAAGAACCAGAGGTTGTACAGAGTTTCAGAGAGAGCATAAGGGAACAATTGACAGGAATGGGGGAAAGAAATACAGTAGAAGAAGAATGGGTAGCTCTGAGGGATGAAGTAGTGAAGGCAGCAGAGGATCAAGTAGGTCAAAAGACGAGGGATAATAGAAATCCTTGGGTAACAGAAGAAATATTGAATTTAATTGATGAAAGGAGAAAATATAAAAATGCAGTAAATGAAGCAGGCAAAAAGGAATACATACGTCTCAAAAATGAGATCGACAGAAAGTGCAAAATGGCTAAGCAGGGATGGCTAGAGGACAAATGTAAGGATGTAGAGGCTTGTCTCACTAGGGGTAAGATAGATACTGCCTACAGGAAAATTAAAGAGACCTTTGGAGAGAACCACTTGTATGAATATCAAGAGCTCAGATGGCAACCCAGTTCTAAGCAAAGAAGGGAAGGCAGAAAGTTTGAAGGAGTATATAGAGGGTTTATACAAGGGCGATGCACTTGAGGACAATATTGTGGAAATGGAAGAGGATGTAGATGAAGATGAAATGGGAGATAAGATACTGTGTGAAGAGTTTGACAGAGCACTGAAAGACCTGAGTCGAAACAAGGCCCCGGGAGTAGACAACATTCCATTAGAACTACTGATGGCCTTGGGAGAGACAGTCATGACAAAACTTTACCATCTGGTGAGCAAGATGTATGAGACAGGCGAAATACCCACAGACTTCAAGAAGAATATAATAATTCCAATCCCAAAGAAAGCAGGTGTTGACAGATGTGAGAATTACCGAACAATCAGTTTAATAAGCCACAGCTGCAAAATACTAACACGAATTCTTTACAGACGAATGGAAAAACTAGTAGAAGCCGACATCGGGGAAGATCAGTTTGGATTCCGTAGAAATACTGGAACACGTGAGGCAATACTGACCTTACGACTTATCTTAGAAGAAAGATTAAGGAAAGGCAAACCTACGTTTCTAGCATTTGTAGACTTAGAGAAAGCTTTTGACAATGTTGACTGGAATACTCTCTTTCACATTCTAAAGGCGGCTAAAATACAGGGCGCGAAAGGCTATTTACAATTTGTACAGAAACCAGTTAGCAGTTATAAGAGTCGAGGGGCATGAAAGGGAAGCAGTGGTTGGGATAGGTGTGAGACAGGGCTGTAGCCTCTCCCCGATGTTATTCAATCTGTATATTGAGCAAGCAGTAAAGGAAACAAAAGAAAAATTCGGAGTAGGTATTAAAATCATGGAGAAGAAATAAAAACTTAGAGGTTCGCCGATGACATTGTAATTCTGTCAGAGACAGCAAAGGCCTTGGAAGAGCAGTTGAACGGAATGGACAGTGTCTTGAAAGGAGGATATAAGATGAACATCAACAAAAGCAAAAAGAGTATAATGGAATGTAGTCGAATTAAATCGAATGATGCTGAGGGAATTAGATTAGGAAATGAGACACTTAAAGTAGTAAAGGAGTTTTGCTATTTGGGGAGCAAAATCACTGATGATGGTCGAAGTAGAGAGGATATAAAATGTATACTGGCAATGGCAAGGAAATCTTTTCTGAAGAAGAGAAATTTGTTAACATCGAGTACAGATTTAAGTGTCAGGAAGTCGTTTCTGAAAGTATTTGTATGGAGTGTAGCCATGTATGGAAGTGAAATATGGACGATAAATAGTTTGGACAAGAAGAGAATAGAAGCTTTCGAAATGTGGTGCTACAGAAGAATGCTGAAGATAAGGTGGGTAGATCACGTAACTAATGAGGAGGTATTGAATAGAATTGGGGAGACGAGAAGTTTGTGGCACAACTTGACTAGAAGAAGGGATCGGTTGGTAGGACATGTTTTGAGGCATCAAGGGATCACAAATTTAGCATTGGAGGGCAGCGTGTAGGGTAAAAATCGTAGAGGGAGACCAAGAGATCAATACACTAAGCAGATTCAAAAGGATGTAGGTTGCATTAGGTACTGGGAGATGAAGAGGCTTGCACAGGATAGAGTGGCATGGAGAGCTGCTTCAAACCAGTCTCAGGACTGAAGACCACAACAACAGATTTGTTGTAGAATCTCACAACATAATGGGGTATCTTGAACAGGTATTATGGCCTCCTCAATGCCAACCAGCATCGACTCCGGAAATACCGATCATGTAAAACCTAATTTGCACTCTTCTTACATGACATACTGAAAGCTTTGAATAAGGCAGTCAGGTAGATGCAGTATTTCTTGATTTCCGAAAAGC
Source organism: Schistocerca nitens (assembly GCF_023898315.1). Classification (NCBI taxonomy): domain Eukaryota; kingdom Metazoa; phylum Arthropoda; class Insecta; order Orthoptera; family Acrididae; genus Schistocerca; species Schistocerca nitens. The sequence goes on from NC_064617.1 coordinate 847,027,913, forward strand.
CTTTGACTCAGTGCCACACCTACGCTTATTGTCGGAAGTGCCATCATACGGGATATCAAGTGAAATTTGTGACTGGACTGAGGACTTCTTGGTTCGGAGGACGCAGGTTGTTATATTGGATAGAGAATCATCGTCAGGTGTAGAAATAACTTCAGGTATTCCCCAGGGAAATGTGTTGGAACCTTTTCTGCTCATGTTGTATATTAATGACCGCTTAGAAAATATTAATAGTAACCTCAGACTTTTGCAGATAATGCTGTTATCTGTAATGGTGTATTATTTGTAAAAAGCTGCATAAATATTCAGTCAGACGTTGATAAGATTTCAAAGTGGTGCAGAGATTGCAACTTCCCGTTTCCAGTGTACATTAATGTGATACTGTGCACTTCACAAAATGAAAAAAATGTATCGTATGACTATAATATAAATGAGTGACTGCTAGAATCGACCGACTCATACAAATAGCTGGGTGCAACACTTTGTGAGGAAATGAAATGGACTGATGACATAGGCTTCGTCGTAGGTAGAGCAGGTAGTAGACTTCTGTTTATTGGTAGAATACTGGGATTGTAGACTTCTGTTTATTGGTAGAATACTGGGGAAGTGCAATTAGTCTACAAAGGAGACTGCTTACAGATCACTCGAGTGACTGGTTCTAGAATATAGCTCACGTCTGTGGGACTCATACCAAATAGGACTAACAGGGGATATTCAGTGTATAAAGACAAGTGCAGTATGAGTGGTCAAAGAGTTTTTGATCCTTGAGAGAGTCACAGAGATACTGAATTAAATGGAGCGGAGCAGTCTGGAAGACAGACAGCAACTATCCCGAGAAAGTCTATTAACATTCAACAACTACAATCCCCTATGTATCGGCTACATAGGGATCGTGAGGATAAAATTAGATTAATTACAACAAGCACAGAAGCATTAAAACACTCATTGTTCCCGCACTCCATTGAACGGGAAGAATCCCTAACTGGGACACTGGGACGTACCCTCTGTCATGCACGTCACGGTAGTTTGTGGAGTATAGATCTAGGTGAGGAATTTTGTCTTTCGGTGGAATTTTTGAGACCAATTCTATTCGCTGTTTTATACAGAAGATTTTGTTGAGTAACTGATATTCTAAGATCTCCTGAAAATATTGTAAAATAGTCTGCAAAAGAAAGGCAGTTTACCTTCATTTTATTTTTTCCTTCCTGGAGTTATTTCGTGTTATTTTGTGATTTTTATCTCTAAATTTCAGATCCTCACGTTTTTGTTTGTTTTTTGTTGGGAAACGCTGTGGAATAGTAAAAGGTGATATGTGATATTCTGTTTCCTTGTCCAAAACCAGATACCAGATTATATTTCAAATGACTGAGACACATCTCTGAAAAATTTTTAACTGTGGATATCGCAGGTGTCAGAGTTTCACGAATTATGTTCGATAGATTGGCCTTAATGTCAGTTTACCTTACTATCATTATTCTATTTCATCCATTAGAAATAATATGCAGCAGTCCTTAATTTTCTTACTTTTTGAGGCAGGTGGCTACACCATCTGTTTATGATCTCGATCATGTTAGTTTTTAACAGCACAACGCAAGAGCGCATGTTGTCCTGCTACCGTGACTTATCTCGATACTGTTACACTGCCCTGCACGTTCTCCAGATCTCTCACCTATTGAAAGCACTCAAAACTAAAAGTATGACACACCACGAAGGAGTAATGCAAAATGGTCACAAACTGATATTCATACAGGTATCGACGGGAAATGCGAAATTGTAAACTTTGGCGGCCGATGGATGAATGTGTGACGTTTGTAGTGCAGTTTCACCGTGCAGCTTGCAAGGATAGTAAACAGGGGACGTTTCGATATCAGGGCATAAAGTATTTGCGAATATCATTCTGTGTACCCAGCTGGACATCAGCTATGCCTCGTAGACAGGCGCATGACCAACATACGCAGGTGTTAGCATTTGAGAGAGCACGTGCAGTTGGGCCCAGAGAAGCCGGTTGGTGCAATAACTTAATCGCTCGACATCTGAGAAGGAGCGATGCCACTATTTGACCATGTGGACGGGAATTTATGAACCGTTGCCGAACACAGCGTCAAGAAGTAAGCGTTCGACCTAGAGAGACGACAAAACAGCGTGACCGAACAATCGTCAGGGAGGCACTCACAGCCTGGATTCATCATTATCATCGATCCGACGTGCAACTGGTGCTCCAGACACCACAAGGATCATTAATAGGCGGCTCACAGAAAGCGGTTGAGCTCACGGCGCCCCTTGTATAGACTGCCGTTGAAATCTGCACATCAACAAAATCGTTTGCTATGGTGTCGGGCACATTCAGCCTGTAATCTCATTGACTGGAGTAGAACTGTCTTCAGTGATCAGTCCCGCTTCGAACTGAGCCTCGATGGCCAACGAAGACGTGCCTAGGAACCCCCCCCCCTCCCCCCGCCCACACAGACAACGGTTGGATGCCAACCTGACAGTCGCCTGCTATACGGCCCAACAACTGGGTGTGATGGTCTGCGGTTGCTATTTAATTTCGTAGCAGGATTCCTTTGGTTGTCATCCGTGGCACTCTTGCTTCACTGGTACGTCGACGATATTCTACGCCCCGTTTTGTTGTCTGTGGTGTGCGTACTGTAAGACCTTCAGTACACACACCATCAGATTATTTGACTTGTCGCTCTAACGAAGTAGGCGAGTGTCAGCAATGTGTCTCGTGGTCTTATCAGGCGTGTTTATCTTCTGCCGTTACCTCAGACGATAGAAATGCCGCTTGCACGCTTAGAGTAGCAGATTGACAGTGACCAACTTTAAACAGAACTAGATTAATTTTCACACACATTTATTAAAATAATAACAAACATAAAAATTACTTAACTTGGTTCTGGATGCTATTTACAATTCACAATCTGAAGTTCCTTTGGTATTGGTACGTTAATCTTATTCTCACATATCTCTGATACTTGAAAAAAGTGTCTATACATTTATCTTCATGGCCAAGTACAGGAATATAGTAATCTTATTAGGCGCAGACTGAAACTTGACTATAGACTGGTACACTAATGCAGACTGGTACAGACTGGAGCAGACATATGCAGACTGACTAATCGGAGGTCTATACACTCGTTATAATACTTCGCGCGTTCATGTATCACTGCCCGAGTGCGATTAGCGAGGAGAAAAGGCTCTACGTTAGCAGCAATCTCATTGGCTGCGTTACATATGAATACACGGATCGGCGGAACCAGAATTTGGTCCGTCTCTATGGCAGCGCCATCTCGTAGTGCGGAGACAGACGAGCGCTGCGCCTGCGCTGTTGTGCTTAGCGGGGCGCGCTCTAGTGGGAAAGTTGTGTACACGCTGACTACGCAGAACTACACTCCTGGAAATGGAAAAAAGAACACATTGACACCGGTGTGTCAGACCCACCATACTTGCTCCGGACACTGCGAGAGGGCTGTACAACCAATGATCACACGCACGGCACAGCGGACACAACAGGAACCGCCGTGTTGGCCGTCGAATGGCGCTAGCTGCGCAGCATTTGTGCACCGCCGCCGTCAGTGTCAGCCAGTTTGCCGTGGCATACGGAGCTCCATCGCAGTCTTTAACACTGGTAGCATGCCGTGACAGCGTGGACGTGAACCGTATGTGCAGTTGACGGACTTTGAGCGAGGGCGTATAGTGGGCATGCGGGAGGCCGGGTGGACGTACCGCCGAATTGCTCAACACGTGGGGCGTGAGGTCTCCACAGTACATCGATGTTGTCGCCAGTGGTCGGCGGAAGGTGCACATGCCCGTCGACCTGGGGCCGGACCACAGCGACGCACGGATGCACGCCAAGACCGTAGGATCCTACGCAGTGCTGTAGGGGACCGCACCGCCACTTCCCAGCAAATTAGGGACACTGTTGCTCCTGGGGTATCGGCGAGGACCATTCGCAACCGTCTCCATGAAGCTGGGCTACGGTCCCGCACACCGTTAGGCCGTCTTCCGCTCACGCCCCAACATCGTGCAGCCCGCCTCCAGTGGTGTCGCGACAGGCGTGAATGGAGGGACGAATGGAGACGTGTCGTCTTCAGCGATGAGAGTCGCTTCTGCCTTGGTGCCAATGATGGTCGTATGCGTGTTTGGCGCCGTGCAGGTGAGCGCCACAATCAGGACTGCATACGACCGAGGCACACAGGGCCAACACCCGGCATCATGGTGTGGGGAGCGATCTCCTACACTGGCCGTACACCACTGGTGATCGTCGAGGGGACACTGAATAGTGCACGGTACGTCCAAACCGTCATCGAACCCATCGTTCTACCATTCCTAGACCGGCAAGGGAACTTGCTGTTCCAACAGGAGAATGCACGTCCGCATGTATCCCGTGCCACCCAACGTGCTCTAGAAGGTGTAAGTCAACTACCCTGGCCAGCAAGATCTCCGGATCTGTCCCCCATTGAGCATGTTTGGGACTGGATGAAGCGTCGTCTCACGCGGTCTGCACGTCCAGCACGAACGCTGGTCCAACTGAGGCGCCAGGTGGAAATGGCATGGCAAGCCGTTCCACAGGACTACATCCAGCATCTCTACGATCGTCTCCGTGGGAGAATAGCAGCCTGCATTGCTGCGAAAGGTGGATATACACTGTACTAGTGCCGACATTGTGCATGCTCTGTTGCCTGTGTCTATGTGCCTGTGGTTCTGTAAGTGTGATCATGTGATGTATCTGACCCCAGGAATGTGTCAATAAAGTTTCCCCTTCCTGGGACAATGAATTCACGGTGTTCTTATTTCAATTTCCAGGAGTGTATGTACACAACATTGTCCTTCATGGCAAGTCATCCAGGTCTTATATTTCAGCAACATATTGCCAGTCCTGACATGGCGAGAGTTTCAACTACTTCTCTTGTTGTAGCTAAACCCTACCTTGGCCAGCAAGTTCGCTAGATCTCTCCCCAATTGAGAATATTTGTAGCTCCAACTACTTCGTGATTTTTACGATCTAATACAGCAATTGGACACAATTTATCACAATATTCCTCGGGAGGACATCCAACAAATCCATCAATAAATAACAACTTGCATAAGGGCCAGAGGTGGATTAACGCGTTATTGACTTGCTCAATTTGTGAAGCTCTTTCTCTTAAATAAATCATCAATTTCTCCCGAAATTGTGGTGAGAGTACATCAGAATCCCATAAAGATACACTCAATAAAATTATCCGAATTATCCCAACTGGACGGAAATTGCTATATGTGATGTACATATACAGACAAACATATGATTACGTCTGAATATGTACATCACTTCTAACAATTTCAGCGACAGACGTAATCAAATGTTTGTCTGTATATGTACATCACATCCAACAATTTCCGTCCCGTTGGGATGATTCGGATAATTTTATTTAGTGTATCTTCATGGGATTCTGATGTACTCTCACCACAATACTCGCCAACCAGCTTGAATGATGAGCTGCAAAATAGCGCTGATGCAGTAGGGCATGATGTAAACATATGTAAGTTCAGTTCAGCCCTATACCAAGCCGAGTTGTTAGAGCTGTTCAACCTGTCAGGTCAACTCTGTGTAATAAATTCCACAATTTGTAAAACACCAAACCAGCCGCAAATTTAATCATATATCCTTCGTATCTTTTATTTAGTATTCACGAAACGCCGTTGGCGTCCTACATAAATGAGACAGGAAGAAAACCCCCTATCATCCATAGCAGTTCCTGTTATTAGGTGACTCGCTTGCACGAAGCAATCACACAGTCACATCACAGGATCAAATATGTTGAGGTAAAATACGGAAAAGTGTGGAAACACAGGTTTGTAGATTTTATTAAGATAAATTACACATTCCGTATCTTAGTACGAAGATGAGGCGTGGTAGTAAAGTTAAAGGTTGACTTGGACTGTTTTGCCTTTCAACGAGTGCCCTGAATTCAGTGAACATATACTAATGTAACAAGTAGAAAATTCAGATTAGCACTTTGTGGTGGTGACCATGGACAACCGGCTTACCATCTTTGTCGGTCTATGCTTGTAGGGTGATTGGTTAAGAGAAAAGTTTTTCTTTATTTCAATTTCCAGAGGCATTTTGGCACGTCAGTGCGTCCCTCACTCATATTGTTCCGTTTAGTTTAGCCTATTTTGGGTTTTTTTATTTTATTTTACTTTTTAGAAGGGTTAATCGCTGTTTGACTGTGCATTATTATATTTATATTTTGTACTATCCAGATATCGGATTTTATGCCACTATCAAGTATAATACCAGAGATTAGGTCATATTTGGTAAGTCAGTCCAAAGCAGGTAAACAAGGTTAACTCAATCGGAACAGATCTCCGAAGAGCCTAACGGTGCAAACCGACCGCCGTGTCATCCTCAGGCTTTAGGCATCACTGTATGCGGGTATGTAGGAGCGTGTAATCAGCACACCGCTCTCCCGGCCGTAGTCAGTTTTCCTGATCGAAGCCGCTACTTCTCCGCCATGTAGCTCTGCAACAGGTATCTCGGAGGCTAAGTGCACCCCGCTAACCACCGGGGCCCGGCAGACACGGACGTTCGCCTGTTCAAGTGCTAGCCAAGCCCACCCGTGGTTAATTTCGGTGACCTGACGGATATTGGTGTTATCACTGCGGCAAGGCCCTTGGCGGGAGTAACAATGGAATCATTTCAATTGTTGCTTGCATCTTCTGCTGCAAATGGTTGCTGAACGTAATTCATTTTCCAGACAGATTACCAGATACATCGTTTTATCGCTCCATAATAGTCGTTCGTACACATGGCCAGTTCTGTTTTAAGTATTGGTCTTTCCTTGGTGAATAGTAATGGTGCTGTTTTGGTGCTGATGATCGTAACTGTATACTGCTGGGCCCATCTCTGCAGTCGATACCATTGGCTCTGCATCTGGTTTATTATTTGCGGGATGTTTCTTCCCAGTGTTAGATAAGCTACGTCAAAAGGTAATGGTCTGCAGTGTAGTCTTCTACGGAAGTGAATTGTGGTAGGTAAGCAGTTCAGACAAGAACAGAACATAAGATTTTGCTATGTGGTGCTGTAAAAGAATGCTGAAGATTAGATGGCTAGATCTAATTACAGTTGAAGAAATACTGAATGGCAAGAATCACACAAAAAGGAGGTACACTTAGAAAAGGGCAGGACTTAAGGGGAATAGTCAATTTAGACTGCATCATCGTCAGGCAGGAATTGCGAAATAAGATATTGGAATGTAAGACGCACTTTGATCACAATTTTGTGATGATGAAGAGAAGACTCAAGTTTAACAGTCTCGTCTGGAATAATCAATGTACCAAGAAGTGTGATATTGAACTACTGAGGCACCATGAAAGGCGAGATGCATTTGAAGTTTTCAGGGGCTATAGATACAGTGGTAATGGAAACTAGAGCAGGCAATTTAACTGAAGAGGACGTGACATATCTTAAAGGGGAAATCCGGGAAGTTTGACAGATAGAGCAGTACGAGAAAGGTAGCAGCAAAGAAATCTTGGTAACAGAGGAAATATTTCAAATGATCGACGAAAGATGGAAGTACAAAAATGCCCAAGGTAATTCAGGAATACAGAAACATGTCAATTAAGAAAGAAATAAATAGGAGGTGCAGGCAGCAAGACAAAATGGCAGCAGGGAAATTGCGAAGAAATCGAAAAAGAAATGGCTGCCGAAAGGACTGCCTCTAGAGACTCCCACCCGAGTTCCTGAAGCATTTCCGTAACACTCGCGTAATGATCAAACCTACCAGTAACAAATCCAGCAGACCGCCTCTGAATTGTTTCTATGTCCTCCCTCAATCCGACCTGATAGAGATCCCAAACGCTCGAGCAGTACTCAAGAATAGGTCGTATTAGTGTTTTATAGGCGGTCTCCTTTACAGATGAACCACATCTTCCCAAAATTCTACCAATGAACCGAAGACGACTATCCGCCTTCCCCACAACTGCCATTACATGCTTGTCCCACTTCATATCGCTCTGCAGTGTTACGCCCAAATATTTAATCGAAGTGGCTCTGTCAAGCGCTACACTACTAATGGAGTATTCAAACATTACGGGATTCTTTTTCCTATTCATCTGCATTAATTTACATTTATCTGTATTTAGAGTTAGCTGCAATTCTTTACACCAATCACAAATCCTGTCCAAGTCATGTTGTATTCTCCTACAGTCACTCAACGACGACACCTTCCCGTACACCACAGCATCATCAGCAAACAGCCGCACATTGCTATCCACCGGAACCAAAAGATCATTTATGTAGATAGAAAACAACAGCGGACCTACCACAATTCCCTGGGGCACTCAAGATGATACCCTCACCTCTGATGAACACTTACCATCGAGGATATCTTATATGACTTATATGATGACGATATTGAAGAGTAAACGGGAGTCAATAGGAAAAACGCAAAGGATTCATTATTAGAGTCCGCGTTTAATAGAGTTTTGGAATAATGGGTAGATAACATTCTTTCGAATTTGTGAAACCGTTGTGGTAAGTGGAAACAAAGCGACTTTCAACTTCGTGTGTTGAATCTAAGAATCAGGAGAAATCTTATCATAGTTTCGAAACAGATCATCAACAAAATCCCGAAAACAGGAACGGCAAATGGAAGCGAGAACTATTAAACAGTTAGTTTAACTGCTCAAGCAGCTAAGCTGTTGAAAAGAATAATATAGAGAACTATGGAATCTGTTGGATGACGATCACTTCGGCTTTCGGAAAGAAGAGGGCAAAAGAGAGGGACAATGGGCTGGGTAATGAAAGCAAGACGTAAGAAAAATCAGAAGGCAGTCATAGAATTTGTTGAGCTAGAAAATGCGTTCGACAATGAAAGATGATGCAAGAGAAATTGGAGTAAGCTATAGGCAAAGACGATCCAACAAGCACAAGCACCAGGAGAACAATAAGAATGGAAGACCAACATCATAGTACTCAGAGTAAAACATCTTCTGCCCCTACAGTTCACCCTGCACATCGAAGAAGCAAGACGAAAATAAAATAAAGGTTCACGAGCGGGATTAAAATTCAGGATGAAAGGATGTCATCGTTAAGTGTCGCTGGTCACTGACGACACTGATATACTCAGTGAAATTCAACAAGAATTTTAGGTAGTGTTGAATGGAATAACAGTGCAATGAGTGAAAAATATGAATTGAGACTATTCGAAAAAAGTCAAAAGTAATGAGATGTATCAGAAATTAGATTAGAGATAAACTTAACGTCAAATCTGGAGACCATGAAGTGGGCGAAATTGAGGAATAATGCTGCCTTGGAAGCAAAATAGCTCATGAAAGTCGAAGCAAGGAGGACGGAAGCCAGATTAGCGCAGCCGTTTCTTCCTCAACAGAAGTCTGCTAGCATCAAACAAAGGCCTTAATCAGAAGAGAAAATTATGAGAATATACGTTTGGAGCATTCAATGGTAGTGCATCATGGACTATGGGATAAGGAGGTAACAGAAACGTCTGAGATATGGTGCTGTAGAATAAAGCTGAATATTAGGTAGCCTAATAAGATAAGTAATATGGTAGCTCTCCCCAGAATCGGCGAAGAAAGGGTGGTATGGAAAACTCTTACAAGAATTAAGGTCGGGGTGTAAAAACTTACGCTATGACATCAGGGAAAACTTTCGTTGTACTAGAGGGCGCTGTAGAGGGGAAAATATGTAAGTAGAGATAGAGACTGGAATGCATATAGTAAAGAAATAAGTACATAGGGTGCAAATGCTACTCTTAGATGAGAAGGTCGTCACAGGAGAGTCGGTAGACTGATTAAGATAATCCTCTTTCTTCACAGGCAGCACACGTCATGCGGTAGCGTACGAAGTATACAGCAGATCATAAAATTGGAACTGTCGAAATGTGTTAAAATTAAGTGGACCCGTAACGTGCGAAATGAAAAAGAAGTAGGGTAAAAATAAATCTATCGAAAATACTTACCAGAGCCAGGGACTCCATAGTTGGGACACCTGCTGAGGCATCCAGTTAACTCGGCTCTGAAAGCGTCAGCGAAGAAAAAACAGAGGGGGCATACAACGAATATGATATGAAAACATTTTATTGTCGATGGAAAGTGATGTACACATGAAAAGAAAAGTATAATACAGGAACTGATGAAGTACAAAGTCAGCCTTGTTGACGACGTAATTCATTATGTTCTGACGTCTTTCCGGTTGTAAAGAAACTTAAAAATATTTTCTTATTGATAAATGTATAGATAATTATTTGACTCTCATACCAAAGATACATATGAAAAGTATTTAACACTGACTGACAAAAAATTATTTAGCTCTTCATTTATTAATTTTAGTAATAGTTACCTCTTGTTGTTCTCATGTTCTGGTGATAAGACGTATAAACGAAGTACTGTGTAATTTCAATTGAAAGTGTGCTAAATAATGAAAGCAACTTCTGAAACAAAACGATTTTCGCATTTACATCATCATGGATCCCAGGTCCTGTAACTCTGGATGATTATTATTATTTTAATTTTGTATGGAGAATTTAGATGGACGCGACGATCTTCACGACGGCGCTGCTCAACAATAGAGGTACGTGAATGTGTTCATCTCTTTCCCTTCGTAGCCACGTACGTTAATTTCAATATCTAGTCATATTTGCCGCGACATTCAGAACCTGCAGTCTTTCTTTCCATTTAATTAAGAAGTCCGATTTTTTTTCTCAGTCGAATACATGCATTTTCACCAGAATTCCCTTTACTCAGCTACAGGGAATGATAGTACATAGAAGGTACGTGACTCCATCCCGATCGTACATTCGCGGAAACTGAGTGTGCACCGACGTAACTGAACTTATGACCATTTCGCTTACACTATTAATTCATATTTTGAACCACTCACTTGCGAATGTACGTGCCCTCTTATTTTGTATAATCAGTAGGGTGTATCCCTTAATTAACGTTTCTATTAATACTCAGTGGCTTAGTTTCCACCATTGACCTTTGCCTCTGTCGCAACGGCGCTTCACGCGAAATATTTATTACGTGACATTCATACTAACAATTTAACAGGGCGGTTACACGATGTGACCAATGGGTGACATATTCGCTCTATCTAGTTAGGTCCATAATTTAATTTCACAATCAATCAAAATATCTATCTGAATCATATATATTATGAAACTGCTGAAACTGGAGAACAGTACCTTTTGAAGGTTATCTATAAAACGACATCCAGGTACATAAAAAATTTGATTTAGAATATTTCATAGATATAATTATTGGCCGAATTTAAAAATTTAAAACGCTTTTGTACTCTACTCATTAAGTATTGTAAGCTTATGGTGAAGACTTAATAGAAATGAATGAAAGTTAGAAACTGTCTTTTTGTCCCAGGGAAGCGTAACACGCGCCAGCAGATTACCCGGAATAAATTCATCCATTGTTTGAGACTGAGAGCATTTAGAGACTTCCAACAAAATTTTCTCACCGTCGCACCCATCGCTCCCTTAAATATCTAAGGGAGAAAAGTTCAGGATATACAAGACTTTCTCTCTTCATGCAAGAGAACATCAGTACCAGGCACAGCTTTTTAATTTATCACTTATTTGCTGTTCTACATCTACATCTCCGTCGATACTTCGCAAGCCACCTTACGGTGCGTGGCTGAGGGTATCCTGTACCACTGCTTGTCATTTCCACTCCTGTTCCACTCGTAAATAGGGCGAGCGACAAACGAGTGCCAGAACGCCTCCGTACGAGCTCTAATTTCTCGTATCTTATCTTCATGGTCCTTGTGGGCGATGTATGTTAGCGACAGAAGAATCCTCTGGCAGTCAGCTCAAATGCCGGTTCTCTAAATTTTCTCAGTAGTGTACCTCGAAAATAACATCGCCTTCCCTCCAGGGATTGACATCTGAGCTCCCGAAACATCTCTGTAACACTTACGTGTTGTTCGAACCTACTGGTAACAAAAATATCAGCCCGTTTCTGAATTTCTGCGATGCCTTCCTTCATTCCGACCTGGTGTGGATTTTAAACACTCGAGCAGTGCTCAAGAATAGTCCGCACAAGCGTCCTATATGCGGTCCCCTTTACAGGTGAACCACTCTTTCCTAAAATTCACCCAATAAAACGAAGTCCAGCATTTGCCCTCACTACCACGATTTTCACATGCTCGTTCCACCTCATATCGCTTTGCAACATTACGCCTAAGTTTTTAAACGACTTGACTGTGTCAGGCAGGACAATAGTACTACTGTATCTGAACATCATAGGTTTGTTCTTCCTGCTCATCAGCATTAATTTACATTCTTCCACATTTAGGACTAGCTGCCATTCATCACTCCAACTGGAAATTTTGTCTAAGTCTTGTATCTTCCTATAGTCACTGAACTTCGACACCTTGCCGTACACCACAGCATTATCAACAAACAACCGTAGATTGCTGCCCACCCTGTCCGCCAAATCATTTATGTATTTAAAGAACAACAGAGGTCGTATCACACTTCCCTGGGGCACTCCTGACGATATCCTCGTCTGTATCAACTCTATTAGCAACACATTTTGCCAACAGTGAATGAACCGGGAATATTATACCATTGTACGATAAATTGGTCAGCAGATATAACGTCATAAACATCGGGACGCGTTGTATCCAACGTTCGTCCAAAAAGTTCCGAGACTGATTTTATGCCAGCCGGGTAAGCGACGTCAATGTACTAACTACGGTGGCAGCTTGAACTAACAACTCTCAACAACAGATTTCGCCCAGTCATCTGTAACTCAAGAGATCAAGATAATCTTCAGAATGATTTGAAGAAGAGAAAAATGTGTGCCGAGTCTACCCTGCAGATCTTGATTCCCGAAAACAAACAACGACACATGGGCGCTTGCAGCGATTTGGTTGAAAAGCAAAATTTGGATAATTCTTTCCTGGAGAAAGTCATCACGGCTGATAAGACATTGTGCTATCGATAGGAACCTATCACAGAGCGACAAAATGCAGTAATGCAGATGAAGGGTAGACGCTTTGACTACATAACGGATATTCAAGTCACTGTGACACGCGAGTTGAACAACATCCCACAGCGCTTATCAGACAGTTTCACTAGTTTGTGTGAACTATCTGTGCGTCGTACTCAAGTATTATTAATGCAGACTCTAAACTTTTTGTACTGACATGGGTTACTGCTTCGTAATCATACATAGCCAGTCAAGTGTACCAATATACACGAAAGCTATCATATTCTTGTTAACATTCTTACATGACCATGATATTTTTTTTTTTCCAAATACAGATTTCTCTCCCCGCCATTTTCCCTACTCCTTCTCTGTGCTCCCTTATTGGAAGTATGCTCTACAATTTCGATCGTGTTGTGAAATACAGATCGGTTGTTTCCACCAATTACATTTTGTCTGAAGTCATTCTGCTGCGTCGAAAATACAATGCGCTTGGTGCGAACAGTGGCAGCTGATGCCCAACAGTGACAGTTATGAAGATATGAACGTAGAGATATCATAGCCATTGAGTACACGGGGACGATCAGCCGTGTGGAGTGGCCGTGCGTTTTGAGGCGCCATGTCACAAACTGCGTGGCCCTTCCCGCCGGAGGTTCGAGTCCTCCCCCCGCGCATGGGTGTGTGTGTGTTGTTCTTAGCATAAGTCAGTTTAAGTAGTGTATATGTCTAGGGACCGATGACCTCAGCAGTTTGGTCCCTTAGGCATTCACACACATTTGAACATTTGGGGACGATCAGTCACTGGCAAATGGCCACAAACTTCCAGTATCTAGTGCCAATGGTCACAACATGTGAATCGGCCACATAAACTTCTCCGTGTGGAAGGTAAATAAGAAACTACGTACCATGAGATTCGTAAGGGTGTGTAATTTAGAGCCCGGTGAAGATCAATTCCAGTACATTCGTTCTTCTGACATTTTAGTATCGTAACGTGACCTGAATCCTACAGCTCGGTACATCGGTGGAAGATATTGAGATGATAAAATAAAGAAAAGGCAACTGCGTCTCGAATTTTTTCAAGAAGCATCACAGAAACGTCGATATAAAGGCGCTACAAGAAAGGCTCTATGCGTCCATGGGCACGTTACACAAAAAACGTCGAACGCCCATTCTTCCAACACGACTCAGGAAATTAGTTATTACAAACAGTCTATAAACACCACTGACGGATTAGGTCTTTGGCCTATCATGACTGCCGATTTCTGCCTATCTGACTATGAGAAACAGTCTATAATCGTGCGGCATGTAATCGGCCTGTCGCCAATTACTGCAGCCATTATTGCCAGCAACAGAATCGATTCTGCTGCTTCTTTATTTGAGCAGCTCCTCATTTGACCTCACGAGGCTGAGAGGATCCCGTTCCACATCTGTCTGCTCAAGAAGTATCTGAGGAGGTACCGGGAAACGAGCCCGCGATCTTCCGTTTCGAAGGCAGCGACACCAAGGATGCGGCCATGGAGGCTGTTCTTTCAACCGCTTTTTTATGTCATCAGTCTTTGATAGGTTTGATGCGGCCCGCCATGAATTCCTCTCCTGTGCCAACCCTTTCATCTCAGAATATCACTAACACCCTACGTAATCAATTATTTGCTGGTTGTGTTTCAGTCTGTTTTTTTCTACTGCTTTTAGCCTCTGCAGCTCCCTGTACTACCATGGAAGTTATTCCATGATGTCTTAACAGATGTCCTGTTATCCCGTTCTTTCTTCTTGTCAGTGTTTTCCATATGATCCTTTCCTCACCGATCCGGCGAAGAATCTCCTCATTCCTTAACTTATCAGTCTACCTCGTTTTCAACATCCTCCTGGAGCACAACACCTCAAATGCTTCGATTATCTTCTGATCCGGTTTTCTCACAGTCAATGTCTCACTAACACACAATGTTGTCCTCCAAACATACATTCTCCGATATTTCTTCCACAAAATAAGATCTCTGTTTGCTGCTAGTTTCTAGCTGTTCTCATTTCTGTTACTTCTCATTACTTCCGTCCTTCTGTATTCATTAGACAGTTCATTCTATTCGACAAATTCTGTAGCTTTTCTTCACTTTCACTGAGGATAGCAACGTCATCAACAAATCTTATCGTTGATATACGCCCCCGGTAGATGAATGGTCAGCGTGACGGATTGTCAGTCCTCTGGGCCCGTGTTCGATTCCCGGCTGAGACGGGGAATTTTCTCCGCACAAGGACTGGATGTTGTCCTATCATCCTTATCGACTGCAGGTCGCCGAAGTGGCGTCAAATTGAAAGACCGGCACCCGGCGAACGTTTTGCCCGACGGGGTCCCTAGCCATTCGATTAAATAAAAAAAAAATCGTTGATATCCTTTCACCTTCGATTTTAATTCCACTCTTGAATCTTTCTTTTATTTCCAATGATGTGCAGATTGAACAGTTGGGGCGAAAGAATGCATACCTGATCTACACCCTTCGTAATCTGAGCTTTTAGTTCGTGGTCTTCCAGTCTGTTTGTTCCCTCTCGGTTCTTGTACGTTATGTTACCCGCCTTTCCATATAGCTTATCCCTATTTTTCTCAGAACTTCGAACATTTTGCACTATTTTACGTCGTTGAACGCATTTTCCAGATTGACAAATCCTGTCAAAGTGTCTTGATTTTTCTTCGGTCTTGCTTCCATTATCAACCGCAACACGAGAACTGCTCCAGTTGATAGTATGGCTAATGGAAGCACGTAAATTTATAGAAATTCTACTACAACACGCACCGGCAATATTTCTTTTCATGAGCCTCCAGGGCACGGTACAAGAAGCAAGGGAATGTAGTCTGATACATCACGTATTGTGGCAGCTTTCAGTATAGAGATTTAGTTACAGATATAGAGCAAAATGCCAGACCTTGTCTCACACAGTTTTATTGTGACGCATTGATTCTCGTTTCAGCAGTTTCATTTTTTACGTTATTCAGTTTGCCGTACAGTTAATTTCTAGATCTTCCGGTTCCTTCATAAGCCGCTTCTCAGAGATACTCTGTACAATCAACTTCCAGAAAAACGCATGAAATTATCATGGATTCATCCTCAAGAAGCAAGTACCAACAAATTTTTATAGCCCTTGTAAGTTCGGTCTTATGTTCACGCAGAGTCTGCCAGAACTGCATTCTACCAGGACAAGCGACAAAACGACAGTTGTGGCTGACCCGATTTATCTCCACACAACTTTTAAGTTTACTTAACAGTACTACGTGTTCTTTAAGCCTTTTTGTTAGAAGCATTCATCAAAGTTTAATATGATTTTTCTGTAATTTGATGTTTGTTTTGATGAACAATTAAATCCCACGCGTATGTTACTATTCAGAGTATTACATCAGATTAAATCCTACGTATTACGTATATGTTACTCTTCATGCTACTAAGTCTGATTTGCACACTGATCAGCCAAAACATAATACCACCTGCTTAATAGCTTGTTTGTCTGTTTTTGGAACGAAATATATAATTGATTACGCGTATCAGAGATCCAACAGTTTGTTGTATAGGTTTTTGGAGGTACGTAGCTTTAGATGTCTACGAAAAGGTCATGTAATTCGCTCAAATAACGGGATGCTCATTTGCGTACGCGGTGATGGCGCCTGATAGCGACCGAGATGGGTTCCATAGGAATTGCATCAGGTGAATTTGATCTCCGTGACATCAACGTGAGTTCACTATAACGCTCCTCAGAAAACCGTAGCAGTCCGGGACACGGACGGTTATATTGCTGAAAGATGACATTGCCGCCGGTCAAGACATCAAGCATGAAGGGATGCAGGTGGTTCGCAGCCGTCATTGTGTCTTCGATTACCACCAGAAGTGGCCGGCCGCAGTGGCCGTGCGGTTAAAGGCGCTGCAGTCTGGAACCGCAAGACCGCTACGGTCGCAGGTTCGAATCCTGCCTCGGGCATGGATGTGTGTGATGTCCTTAGGTTAGTTAGGTTTAACTAGTTCTAAGTTATAGGGGACTAATGACCTCAGAAGTTGAGTCCCATAGTGCTCAGAGCCATTTGAACCACCAGAAGTGCATGCAAGAGCAGCAGAGTGTCTCCCATAGTATAATACTGCTTCCACCAGCCTGCGTGCGTGGCCCGCTGCACGTTTCGAGCCACCGATTACGTCGATAACTGCGTTTGGGGAGACGACCAGCGACCTTATGTAGCAAACATCTGATTCTCTCGAAGGGCCGACACGTTTCCATTGATCGACGGTCGAATCCTGATGGTCCCATGCCCAGTGCAGTCGTAATGGATGATATTGTAGGGTCAACACGTGGCCATGTATAGGGGTGGTCTGCTGCGGATCTCCATGTTCGACAATTTGCGATGATCAATGTTTTCCGAAACACTTGTGAATGCACCAGCATTGTGCTTTATCGGTAGAGATGCCACAGATCACCATCTATCCTACTTTACAGAGCAGACAAGTCTCCGAAACCCACGTTCTGTGAAGAGTCGTGGACAGCCAACCATTTAGCGCCTAGTGGTAAATTCGGTGTCCTACCTCTTTCCGCAGATGCTCACGACAGTAGCGCGTGAACACTCGACCAGCTTCGCCGTTTTCGAGACACTCTTTCAAAGGCTCTGCGTAATAACAAGCTGCCCTTTGTCAAAGTTGTTTATCTCAGCGGGTTTCCCAATTTGCTTATCCAGGGTGATACCGCGTTCGTGTCTGCTCCACTTGCAACCTTTTGTCAGTGCCTGATATGTCCGCAACTCTACCAGCAGGCACCCAGATTCGCGGTGGGAAGTGGTCATTATGTTTTGGCTCTGTATATAGTGATGGATGTATGAGTGCTGCTCAGATACCAGCATAAAGAAATATAAAAAGATGTTTAAGTTTCATATTACGGCGTCATTACACGCTTTCGAAGGGCGAATCCGTCACAGTTTGAAATGGTTTTGTGAATGTTAGTTGTGCAATTCATTTTATAACGGCCTGAGAATGAAGACAGGTGCCCGGAAATCGATTGTATCGTATAGAGTAAAATAAACAGCTGAAATAATGTTTGACGGAGTTAAATCACTCGTATCTGGAAATCGTCTACTGGTGCAAAGAACTTGACTGAGTTAACCACCTGTGAAATTATACATCCCCACAATTTTATTTAACCAGTTCCCTGTACCAGAAATTTTTGTTTCGTCTCTACCGTCTGTCAACACCAGCGTCCGGTAAAAGAGACGGGGTGAGTACTGTTGCACGATACGTGCATTAATAGGTTATCAGGAGCAGGGCATGAATTTTATGAAAATCGATAACATAAATACGTCAAAGGTATGGTCGCTCAGCGCTCGGCGCTGCAGCGAAAATGTTGCCACCGTTCGGGAGCTGTACACGCGCCGGCAGCGCCGATGATACCCGAGTTGATTACACGCACACTCTTTCATACAGGTAACTCTCTGCCGAACAAACAATTTATTCAGTTATGAAGTGGAAGAGTAATATTGACTCGCACATACATTCATCGGCAGCAAACAAACACACACACACACACACATACACACATATGGAGATGTTTTAAGCGCACACGCCACTGCACACGCACCCGCTCCGGTGCTGTGATCGCAGATACGCAACAAAACGGCGCAACTGCGGGCTCCCTTTAGCTCACGAAGAGGGACGCGCACAAACGCGCGGCTCACAATGACCTTATAAATATTTAGCACGCTAATCTGTGCGGCGAATAGCGAACGCGGACCGGGCGAGGCCGGCTGGGACGGCGGTAAAAAAGCGATGACAGATTATTTGCGCCAGAAGACGTATTGCGCGCGCTATCTGCCGGCGGCCCGCGGACGAATAGCGCGTGCGAGATAAACAGCCACACAGACACGTGGAGGATCGGCGCGGTCCTCTCCGGAAGGAGCAGAAACTGCACGGCACAGGGTGGAGGGAGGGGGGTGGGGGCACGCGCCTCTAAAACGCGCCGAACTGCTCGATATTTCACGCCGACTGGGCTTAAAACGCGGCGAGCACACGGCGCGAGAGGAGGGCGCACGCTGCGAAGCTAAGCGGGGAATTACCGCTTCGGGAACTGCAGCTGGCCACCGTCACCTC
The DNA here is from genome assembly GCF_023898315.1 of Schistocerca nitens. Classification (NCBI taxonomy): domain Eukaryota; kingdom Metazoa; phylum Arthropoda; class Insecta; order Orthoptera; family Acrididae; genus Schistocerca; species Schistocerca nitens. Next base: position 847,046,956 of record NC_064617.1, read on the forward strand.
CAGTGGTGCCAACCTCTGCGGTGCTCCAACGAGGTTACACAGAGATTGCGCGTCCTACACTATGGTAACGACCCTCGATAGCTCCCAGAAGCTATTCACTCTACCTCAATCAGAGTACAGATGCTATTTCTTCAGCCCGAAGACTGGTCTGAAGATGATTTATCCTATGTAAGCATCTTCACCTCTGAAGAACTACCACGACCCAAATGCATTTGAACCTGTTATACTTCATTCAAGCCTTTCCCTCCGTCTACCACTTTCACCCATCCCCCTCCCACACTTTCTTCCATTACCACACTGACGATTCCATGGTGCATTGTGAAGTGTCCTATCAACGTACCCCTATTTTTAGTCATGTTGTGCCATAAACTCATTTAATTAGAACACCTATGCCTATGTTTCAGGCATGAACCCTCATTTCGTTCGATTTTGAATCGCTTTTTCAGTACGGCTGGAGAGCCTCTGGAATGATTTCGGGTTTATGGGGAATACCAAGTGGGCTGAGATGTAAACGGGAATTTGGATAGAGGTGGGCGGCATGCTAGGATACTCTGTGTAGTTAAGCGAAGCCACTGCGCCAAGTTGGCGTAGTTGTTAGCACATCATCCCTAGTAAGCAGGAGACGTGGGTTCGATTCCCAGCCTTGGTGTAAATTTTCGTTCATCGTTTCGGTCTGCATAAATACAAAACTTTCTGTTTTTAATAGATACTGTGAGGGTATTATTAGTATACAAGAGCAGTCAGAGATTTTAATATCAATGCTTCTGCAGTTTACCAAAACAAATTAGCATTTTATTTATGCAATCCCATATTCTGACCTAGCTTCGGTTTCGGCCAACATCTCATTACCCTAAGGAAAAGAAAACGTTGTCAGTTACAGTACTCTGCTCCTTGAGTAGCACTTCCTTCATGTAGAGCATTCCTAAACTATTAAGAGGGCTCCACAATTCTGTACCTTGTGGCGGAGATTGAGAAATTCGCATCCCAGATAATTCTAGAATCATCTGAGCATCTGACGTAGACCTTCACCTCGACTCCAAACCACAACACTGCGATCGACCCCGAGTACGATGCTGCAAATGATGAGTCACCTTTGCCCTTTACGGGCGATGCTAGAGATCTTCAGCATTCCAGTATCTGCAGTCGGTTGCACTTAGTGCGTTTAGTAACCAAAGCCAGAGCCTCCCCCACATCTCGGACGAGATATGCACATACGGAATGCACACTGGTACTCTTAACCAAATTGTCTGCTGATTGCCTTGAGGGCTATAGTACCCGCCTAACACTGGATCTCCCAATGACCATCCGTGACTGTCCGGAATTGGCAGGAAAATTTGCCACTGACCCTCGTCTTGTCCTTACCGTATTCCCGCAGGGCTCAGTGTTGAGACTTGTCCTGTACAGTGTTTACACTGCGAACTTACCTACGTCACCTCGAGTTAATTGACGACAGTGGCCTGACCTGCTTCCACCAGCAGTTTATCACCGTCTCCAAGCTGCCTGCCGTGACATCGAGGAATGGGCTTCTGACCAGTGGATTCAGTTTAGTGCTGCTAAGAGCCAGGCACTAGTACTTACTAGACGACCGCGTGTGGTAGAGGACAACATCAGGTTATGCGACTCCCCCCCCCCCCCCCCTATTCCTTATGCACCGAAATCCAAATACCTGGGAGTCACGCTTGACCGGCCGTTGACCTGGAAGCACCATGTCAACGACACCTGAAAGAGGGCGTCAGCTACCCTCGTAGTTCTTTATCCCCTGCTGAATGAACGGTCCACATTGTCCGTACAGAGTGGGCTTCGAATATGCAGAGTATCCGTGCAATCTATCGTAGACTCTGCCTGCCCAGTGTGGGGGACAGCCGCCAACACGCAAGTTACGAAATTGCAGTGCCTCCAGAATAAAGTGCTTCGAAGCATTTTCCATGTCTCACATGATTTCCCAGCCTGTTACCTTCGCGACGAAGTGAAGGAACCGACTGTACTCCCGTGATATCAGAACACGAAGCAAAGCTGCATCAGAAGACACAATCATCACCAAACTCCCTCTTGCGAGGATTAGGACGGCGTGATGACGCAGCTGACTGCTTTAAGGGTACTCTGGTCTTACCCGATAGGCAGTTGGCCCATGTGAGCTTATTATTACTATTAATACACTCATCAAAATCGTTAAGCATGTAATTGGTTCTCGAACCTTGAAATGAGACAGATGTCTTAGTCTGTATTTTTTGATAACACAGAACATTACGTAAAGGAAAACTACACCCTATGCTCTCTTTGAACTGATTATGAAACGAAACAGTAACATTATTTGAAAAAAACAAAAAAGTTTCAGTGTCCCACAACACCAAAATACGTAAAATGGTGTGTTGACTGCACTATTCAGTTACATGTAGGTCCTCCACGAACCCTCAGGCACTCTTGAATACGACGGGACATGCTCAGTACCAACTCACAAGAGGCCTCTTGAAACATAGTGCCCTCCTCCTCAACGACAACATTCCTGAGAGCTTCAATCGTTAATGGAGGCTGTTGACGAGCAGAAACCGCTCCTTTGAACAAGCTCCATGAATTCTGCATGCAATTAATACCCGGTCAGCATGCTGGCCAATCCATTCTTCGGAACCCACGTCTTGTCATTTACAGACAAGCGTTATCATCTTGTAGAGTGAATCATCCCCCCTCCAGTATCTCCAAAACCCCTGACTATGAGTCGGAGAATGTTGTTTTCACATACTGCAGCTGTTATGTTACCTTAAACTGGACCGAGTGGTGTGCGGCGGCCATACATGATACCCGCCCAGAATACCATTGTGCCACATGATTGTTGGTGTCGTTCCACAGTCATTGAGGGGTGACTGCGTTTCACTGTTCGCCTCCGAACGCGAATAGAGTTGTCGTCAGGATGCAAGCCTATTCGCATTTCCTCTATAAACAGCGTTTTGGTCCATTTGTCTCGTGTCGAACGTTCATCCGCTTTAGCCATTCTACACCAGCACGCCTGTGATGTGGACGGAATGGTGGAGTCTTGAGAGGTCTTCTGCTGTACAACACCACATCATGAAGTCTGTTGCGCACAGTTTGGATACTTACGGTAGCCCCTATGGCTTCTCGAAGCTCATGACGGAGAGCAGTCGCTGTCTTTGTAGCGTGTCCCCGTGCAGGTATAGTTACATACCAGTCCTGAGCTCCTGTAGTTTTGCGTGGACGGCTTTCGCGATGTCGATCCGCTATTGAATGCGTTTTCTGGAATTTTTTTCCGCAGTCTGGAGGCGACACTTTGATTAACGTGAAGAATATTCACAACGTCAACTTGTCTCATGTGTTGTCATGATTTAGATCCAGTCCGTCCTGGAGAGCCTATTCCGAGGCATTGTGCTGCACCACGAAGCACATGGACAACTGTCCATTCACAAGAACTCAGTCCTGTGTTTCTTTACAAGCCGTGATTGCACGGCCCCTGGATGAGGCAGAGTGGCAACAACGGACGTGTTCGCATTATGTACACAAAAACCTTCCTACGTAAACACAAAAGGAACGTCCATAGTGATAAATGATGGTAATTTGGAAATATGCGTAACGTTTTTTGATGAGTGTAACTCTTAGCCGTGGAGAAAACCTAGAAGTCTATACTACTCACCATCATAAATCAGATACTGCAGGCAATACGTTCGGGTAATATATTGCACTCAAAAGACCAGTAGGAGCAATCTATTCAGAAAAAGCATTCGAGCCAGAGGCCACAAACCTGGCAGACAAGGCATCCCATGTTGCCTCAGATATGTTACCAGCACCAGGCAGCACCACGTAACGTTGCTACGGCGTAAAGGAGCAGACGTGTTGTAAGTTCTCACTTTCTCATTCCGCCCTAAGATACGGGAACCCACCACAGATCGCCACCAGTCCTAGTTTGACGACAAACTGTTCAGCTGGTACATATCGGAAGATGAAGTGACGTCTGGGTTGTCAGTGGACTGCAGCAACAATAGAGTTGTCGTGACTTTCTCCGCTGGTGCCACAGCCTTAAGCCTGTCGATCGCGACCAATGCAGCTTCTAGGTGCTTCCAGACAGCGACCAATACACGTTGTGTACACTGTAACAAACAGGAACATCCCTAATATTACTTCTATCAGAAGTAATCATGGTCGTATAACAGTGTAATAATAAAATAAATGATCTTTTAAACTGGAACACGATTAAATACAAACATCATGTTATAAATGCGGAAAAGCATATACGTTTCTAATGAAATGTGTACATACATTTTGCACGAACAAAAAGCATAAAATTTTAACTGTTCTAAAAATTAATTTAACATTATACGCACTCAGAATGAACTGATTGCTAATATTCAATACCATAGTATGGTAAGTGTATATATATATATATATATATATATATATATATATATATATATATATATATATATATATATATAAAGAGCCCACGGGAAATCGATATGTAATTGAAAAGAGACCCACTAAAGGCCGCGAAGTCAAGACTTGTTGAACTCGTCTGATATACAACCTCAACAAACGTTTGGACTGTTATAGAGTTTCCTGCAGTGACTTCTTATACTACTACACCCACTATGGTTCGTAAAATACTTTATTGGCAACATTCTGAATACAAGAACGATTTTGGTTAATTACAAAAAATCATTCCAAAACAAAGCTGGCTCTCTCGTAAGCGTACATCTCGAAAACAAGAACAGTGAAAATCATTATCTCGTGATGATGGTTATCAGTCCTTAGTAGTATGTCCTCCCCGCACACGGATTAGTTCTTCCACTCTGCGAGGTATGCTCTGGATGAGACCATCAAGTTCATATTGGGGTATGAAATCCCTATCCTCAGTGGCAGCTTGAGTAAGATCATGAAAATTGTCAGGTGGATACGGACGCTGTGCAACGGCCACCTACAACAGCTATCGTACATGCTCAATGGTATTCATGTCGAGGGACTGTGATGGCCAATTCATTTGACTGATGTTAGCAAATACCGAGACACTGCTAGTGTACGGTACGGCATTGCATTCTCATCGATACAGACGAAGGACCTGGGCTCTCCCACATCAACACTGAACTATTGCGGAAGGGAGTAATGTCATGTGCGTTGACGAGAGCAGGACTGATTTGCGACAGGACACTAGACGTATTAGGTTTTGGAGATGAGCTAGACGACACCAGGAACGCCGATACGTTCAGGAAGACCATCCGTTTCCAGCTGTAAGTGTGATCTTCTGGGCAGCAGTAATGAAGGGACGTCGGACCACTGTTATTCCAATCTACGGCAATTTCACTGGTGCCCAATAACTCCAAGAGGTCCTACAAACGATTGCAAAGCCCTATAGAAGTGAAGTCGGTGGTTCGCTTACATAATAAAATGAAACATCTGCAGTCGTCGTTTTTATGTCACTTTATTATATTGCAAGCAGTTTCGGTGACTCAACACACCATCGTCAGGCCAGTATGATGAAATAATAATGACAGTATGATCAGATTACCCATTGTGCAAATACAAGGATAGATTAAAAGGGAAGTAAAAATTAATAAAAATACTATATAAGTGAATGATTACTGTAAATTCACTTACGTAGTATTGTCACTGATTTTCATTATGTTTTAATCTATTCTTGTAATTCATGGTTAGTTAGTTGATGACACTATAATTACTGTTTATGCATACTGGCCTGTAGGTGCTGTACTGAGTCACAGAATCTGTTTGCAATGTAATAAAACACATCCAAACGATGGACGAATGTATTTATTATTTACGCATTAATAATCTGTTACAATAGCCAAAATAATGAAAAGTATTAACAGAAATTAATATATGAGTTCCTGAAGTAATACAATTATTTATTTAATTAACTTCCAACCTAAAATTCTAGTTCTTTATGGGGCAAGAAACGACAACACGAAAAAAATTAAACAGTGGAAAAATTAAGTGAACAGTTCAGTCAGAAGGCAAGTTCACATAAAAACTCCCGATATTGTGTATCACGTTACTAACACGTATCCGAGACGCAAACTATCCCAGCCGATATAGCAAAAAGCTCTTTAAACAATTAAGGTGGCACCAGCCTATTGAGCGCTAACAATTTTCCCATGACGGAATTCGCTTAGCACCAACAGCTAGACAGCGCACTGCTCTGACCACATTGACAATTGCAACCTACTGAGGAGATCGCACAGGTTTTGCACATGTGTACGGATGTTAACCTGAGTCTTTTGTGTTTTGCGGGTTGAATGACGCTACGCCCATGTCGCAGATGCACTGCATTTGAATCATTTGCGTTGGTATTCAACCATGGAACCAGTAACTTTCAAATTAGGGTCAGACGCCATAATTACTTCAAGAACATTGGCAGCAACAAAAATATTCTGGCTCATTTCCTTTGTACAGAAATGGTTACTTAAACAAACTTGAGATATTACATACTTTCATTCACACGTAATCATGACATCCACTACATTTCTTTTTCTCTGGGTAATGCAAAAATATAGTCGCAAGGGAAAAAACGTATGCCCCAAAACAATTTACATCAGCTATATACGCCATTGTCATTGATACACAACGTTCTTACTGGGTGGTAAACTATACAACAGGAAATAGCTCAACTTTAAAGAGAAAGAAGACATTTACGAGATCCGTAAGTAAAGTAATGAGACTGATTTTTTATCAACCAAAGCCCTTTTTGCCAGACAACAATATTATCCCCTTCGAAGTAGTTCCCTTCGGCAGCTGTATAACAGGTTAGTCGTTATTCCCAGTTTTGGTAGCAGCATTCCAAGGCTCCAGCTTGTAGGACCCTTAACGTGTCGATCACATTGTTTAGAATGTTGTCCAGAGTCCCAATATGAAGTCTTTTTAAAGAAATTTTTAAATTTAGGGAAAAGGAAAGAAACACAAGGACTCAGATCAAGTGATTGGGAGGTCTGTGGAACAACGGATTTTGCCATTTGAGATAAAACATTTCGTGACTGGAGTGCCTATGTGACATGGAGCGTTGTCGTTATGCAGCATCCAGTTTTGTGCGACGTCTAGTCTCTGTGGACTCATACTTTACCAGAGCCTTGCGGTGGCATCTTCGTAAAACATTTGGGTGACTGTTTCTCCTGGAAGAACAAGTTATTCATGCACGATACCCCAACTGACAAAAAGCAGATCAGTATTGTTGTGACCTTTGATTAGCTCATTCGAGCATTTTTCGGTCGAAGAGATGTCTCGGTGTCCCACTTCTTACTTCGCCGCTTTGTCTTCGGGTCGTACTCAAAACTACGGGATTAATTACCTGTGATCAGACGATTGAAGCATTCGTTGTCACTGGCAGTCCTCTCAAAGATATCAGCGCATTGACCTTCTGCTAAGCAGTGACGTTTTCCAGCATTGTTTTAGCACAAACCTTTCGCATGCGCGAAATTTCGGCCACAATTTGGTGTACAGTGAAAGAGTTTAAGTTTAATAGGTCACCCATCATCCTTATTGTTAAACGTCGGTCTGACCTCACAACCGCACGCACGCGTCCTATCGGTCACATTGTTCTGAATGTCCTCCAGAGCCCCAAAATGAAGTCGTTTTAACATGAAAGTGAGAGAGGTTCATCTTCAACTCGTTCTCGGCCTTCCAAAAATGATTTGTGCCAACGAGAGACTTGTGCCCTTCATAGGGAATGTTCCCAATAGGCCCGTTTAGTTTTCTTTTGAAAGATCACTCTCGCGGATGCCCAATGTTTACCACATGATTGCATACCTTCGCTCGAAATTCCGCTGTCCCATTTTCCTAACACAACGTCATTGATGGCGGTCTCGAAAAATCGCGTGTTGTCTGTACGGAGTTAAAACACGGACTGAGAATCTGGAAGGGATAAACGCACCGGTCTCCACAAGTAGAACAACACAGCATTGACAGATCGCTCGCAGTGTTGTCACACTCATTATTTCCCTCACACCCCTCGTATTGCTACGGTAGCACGTTTCATGTGATGTAACACGTTATTCCACTGAAGACTCAACTTTGCCAAAATTGTGATATAACACCCCCGTCAATGGAGATTTTCTACTATTAGAGGATATTAGAGGATTATTATTGCGAGACTCTCTGCAGCTGTTCCGGCAGGGGGAGGCTGAGTAAGAGCTCAGTCTTGGGCAGCTGTCCTCGCCCGCCACCCGCCGCCTGACTGCGTTGTCTGACGCCATCTCCAGTGGGGACAATTTCCCGGCTCGGCAGCGCCGAGTACGGTCCTCGAGGAGCTGCGGCCCCTTGCTAATTGCCGCGCATTAAATCCTTCTGTCGGTGGATGAGTGGGGGTGCGCCGACCCGCAGTAGCCGCTGCCGCTCGTTACGCGGCCTACTTTGCGAGGTACGCAGCGCGGGGCCAAACTGAGTAGGTCCACTGCGACGGCATTACTTGCTTCAAGGTGTACGCCTAGACTTCGACTTTCAGAGCACGACAATTGTAAGGATGTATTTGCTTACTTTTGGAGTGTCAATTCATCATAAGGGTGCAATCTTAATCATTAGACCAGGTTCTGTAATTAATGTCGTAGCATATCGTCTACGTCGAGCCGGTTACTTTGAAACTCAGTACAGATTCTGTTCAAATGTTTACGCAGATAACAATATTGAGACCCCTTTAATTTTACGAAATAATATTATGAAATGATGTCCGAATTGTTGTTGTGGTCTTTAGTCCAAACACTAGTTTGCTGTAGCTCTCCATGCTAGTCAATAATAAGTGCAGTTCATTACTGCAATCCACATCCCTTTAACATCCTTATTGTATTAACCCTCCCTCCACACAGTTATGCCCATTACCAAACTGATATTTCCTTGATGCCCCAGCACATGTCCTATCAATCTATTCCCTCTTTTAGTCATGCTGTTCCCATTTTTCCCCACTTTGATGCATTACCTCCTCACTTGTTATTCGAGCTACCCATCTAATCCTCAGTACTTTTCTCCAGCACAACATAAAAAACTTCTGTTCCCTATCTGTCTAAATAGCATATCGTCCACGTTTCACTACTATACAGCGCTACACTCCAGACAAAAACCACCAAAAATACTTCTAACACTTAAATTTATATTAGATGTCACCAAATTCATCTTTTTTCAGAAATGCATTTTTTGCTGTTACAAATCTGCATTTTATATTTTCCCTACTTGGCCCATGGTCAGTTATTTTGCTACGCAAACAGCAAAACCCATGAACTACTTGTAGCTTATCATTTCCTCGTTTAAATCCCACAGTATCACTTAATTTAATTCGATGTAATTCCCCCAGTATCGCTTAATTTAATTCGACTACATTGTAAGGTGTCAGGCAAATCCAACACCTTCCATGAAAACCCTGACATCATAAGCAAATCCAGTAGTATGTCACATAGCTCCGAATAAATCGTGACATTAAATGAACCAAAGTATTACGAGTAACGAGTGAACAAATGGAATACCACAGACTAACACAAGAAAGCCTAAATGCATGTCATACCTTCCCACCTTGAGACAGACGCAGTTCCGAGGGGAGAAACGAGAACAGAAGCCAGGAGCAGAACCGTGTTAAGCTAGAAGGCCCTACGATAAGGGACGGACACCCACGTCTCCAGCTAACCACCAGGACCACCCACCCCGGCCCATTTTAAAAGCTAGAGCCCTCCAGAAGAACAGTATAGATATTACGATAACACTGAAAGGGCCACATCAGCCGCAAGTTTTAGCGTGAGACTTTTTCGCGTCTCTGTTACGTTGCAAACGTTAAACACATTGCCACGCCAAGAAAAGTAACCGCCAGGACCACCCCCCAGCTCATGTTAAAAGATAGAGCCATCCAGAAGAACAGTATAGATCTTACGATAACACTAAAAGGGCCACACCAGCTGCAAGTTTTAGCGTGAGACTTTTTCGCGTCCCTGATACGTTGCAAACTTTAAAAACATTGCCCCACCACGAAAAGTATAACGTATCTCATTGTATAGACAGAATTTTTGTAGGCGGAGCTTAAGGTTAACATTGAGACCCTGATTGGTCAGATGAAAACACAGCCAGATAGTTTTTTTTAACCAACTTCGGTAAATTGTAGTAAGGAGAAGTTAAGGGAGAGCTGCTTCCGAGTCGGCGAGGTGCGTAGAGCTGTGCCGACCGACGCCCCCTGACACTGCCTAACCAACGACAAGGTAATGAACGCAAGCGATGCCGCATAACAGTGCATAAAGCTTCACTCAGAACTGCAGAAGTCTCATCTGTTACAACCCCGTTTTGCGTAATACTAGTGTCGATCATCAATTAAAGCTCATGGTATTCACATTTGCTACGTAAGTTAAAATCTGAAACGCGATGATTTTTCTGTTATGTAATTATTGAGAAGCCACAGCAGCCACTGTAATTTACGACAAGTTAGATAAGTAATTAAAGATAATTGAGGGTCACTGTAGACCATTTTGATAGTTTTCTCTTTTGTGAAACTTAATTTAAACCTAGATTATAGATGTGATATGGCATAGGTGATGCTTCGATCCATTATAGAACTTGGAAACCTATTCAGGGAATATTCGTTCACATTTTTGTTGAACGCAGTTGGTTTTTATCATCCTGTATTAAAACATTTCTTTTTATCAATAGTGCAATTTATAAACAATATTTTGTGAGTAGAATAAAATTTCCAATGGTAAACTGAACGGCTTTTTCGACGTTATTTTACCAGCTAACTAAAAATAGGGAAGCCTTGAACCCCTTCCACTAAATTTAGTTAGTATTAAGATTCTTTTACAGGGACTGCAGTGGAGCTGACACTGAAATCATTAAGTATTTGGTTATATCATCGCTAGTCTCACTGAACTCTTCTGAACTCTACATGTCATGTGTGGTCTGGCGTCTCCTTACCAGCAACAGGTCCCAGGTTCAAACTAGTCAGTTCCCTAAAAAACACCCTCAGAGCGTCGTTGCGCGAAAGTGATAGGGAGATACGACTTAGAACAGACAGACACCACGCAGAATGTTAGAACATTCCACCACCGTTATTTTACTTTTATTGATGTTCATCTTGTAATCTCTTTCCAAGGGACTGTCAGTTCCGTTCAAAGTTACATCCGAGTCGTTTACTGTGTGACAGAATTACAGTGTTATCGACATATATCAAAGTTTTTATTCCTCATTCCTACACTATAACTCGTCCGGCGCTCATGGTCTGTCGGTAGCGTTCTCGCGGTAGTGTTCTCCTTCCCGAGCACGGGGTCCTCGGTTCGATTCCCAAGGGGGTCAGGTATTTTCACCTGCCCTGAGGTGACTGGGTGTCGTTGTGTCATCATCATCATTCGTTCCCATTACGGTCGGAGGAAGGCAACGGCAAACCACCTCCATTAGGACCTTACCTAATACGGCGGTGCGGGTCTCCCGCATCGCTCCCCTACGCTCTGACAAGGAGCACGGGTCTTCACTTCAGAACTGTAATTCACTTTCCAAATATGTCCCTGGTTTCCTTTGCTGTTTACTCAATGTGCAGGTCGAATAACATCGGAGACAGACTAGAACTTGTCTCGCAGACTTTTCAATTGCGGCTTCAAAGTCGTTTAGCTAATTTATGTACAACTTTTAAATAACCTTTCAGTCCCTGTATTTTATCCCTGCTATAATCAAAATGTCAAAGCGTGTAGTCCAGCCAACATTGTCAAAATCTTTCTCTAGATCCACAAACGCTATAAATGTTTCTCAATCTATCTTCTAAGGTAGGCCGTAGGACCAGTATTGCCTCGCATGTTCCTACATTTCTCCGAAAGCCTAACTGATCTAAACATATCTTTGTCTTTCTGCAGATAAATTTCGGTTGTTATGATCCTTTATCAGCAGTTAACAGTCTAGTGTTGTGTGATACAGGGTAGACTATATCCATGTGTCATCAATTAAAGATTTAAATGGTACTTAAGATAAATTTTTCACAAAGAATATACGAGTATACATGATAGGTGGAACGGATATAAGTTGTACGTTTAAAAACATAACTATGCTACATTTGGGCTGTTATGCTGTGGCCGAATATGTAAGTCATTTTCAGGGTGGGGAATGTTTTGCGATCTTGGCTTCGGTTCAGTGTACATGGTACCTGTCGTCCACAAGAATTGAGCCACTGTGTACACTGAATCGAGGCCCCGAAATCGCTAAGGAAGTTTCCTGCTGTTGGATGTGGAACACTGGCCTTATTAAAAAAATAGTTCCATCATGACAATACGCTGACGGAAAAAATTTCGCAACGCCAAAAAATAATTAATGTAGAGCAGTGAAATTTCTAGAATACGTTCTTCTAAGTAACAAATTTAAGTGATTAACATTTCAAGATCACATGTTAATGTAAGCGCTAGACAAACCATTGCAAATGTAAAATGATGGTACCTTAATTACCGGTGTAAGCGCCAGAATGAAAGCATGCAGTGTAGATGAATGTTTTGAAGGTGCCGGATGTCACCATGTGGGATGGAGTTCCACGCCTGGTGCACTTGGTCGGTCAATACAGGGACGATTAGTACTGGCTGTAGATGACGCTGGAGTCGTCGCCCGATGATGTCCCATATGGGCTCACTTGGAGACAGATCTTGTGATCGAGCAGGCCAAGGCAATATGTCGATACTCTGTAGATCACGTTCCGTTTCAAGAGCGGTTAGTGGGCGAGCGATATCCTGTTGGAAAATACCCCCTCCAATGCTGTTCAGGAATGGTAACGCAACAGGTCGAATCACCACACTGATGTACAAATTTAGGGTCAGGTTGCGTGAGATAACCACAGGAGTGCTTCTGCTGTCATACAAAATCACACTCCAGACCATAACTCCAGGTGTAGGTGCAGTGCGTCTAGCACGTTAACAGGTTGGTTGGAGGCCCTCAACTTGTCTTCTTCTACCCAACACGCGGCTACGACCGGCACCGTGGCAGAAACAGCTTTCATCAGTATACGCAACAGACTTACATCCTGCCCTCCAGTGAACTCTCGCTGGACACCACTGAAGTCACACAAAGAAGTACTTTGGGGTCGCTGGAACGCACGCTACAGGACGTCTTACTCGGAGCGGTCTTTGAGTAACCAATTTTTAAGAGTTCGTTGTGTCTCTGTGGTTGGAACAGCTGCTCAGATTGCTGCAGTAAAGGCAGTGCGATGCTCCAGAGCCATACGCAGAACACGACGGTCTTCTGTTTCGGTAGTGCCAAGTGGCCTCCAGACCGTATAGTCCCGTGGCCACCTCTGACATCAGTCATGTACGACGGTTACATTCCTGCCAAGTCTTCCTGCTGTATCGCAGAAGGAGTAGCCAGCTTCTCGTAGCCCTATTACGCAACCTCGATAAAACGCAGTGAGGTGTTGATAATAGCGTATTCACCACCTTAAAGGCATTCTTGTCTAACATCAGCTCACCACGCCCTATCTCAAAGGTAAACAACATTTACGACGGTTACAAACCATATTTAAAGCAAACCTCATTTACGTCCTCATATTAGTGCTACTTGCGCTGCTCTTACGCGACTGACACGAAAACGTGATGAGGTACTGCGGACCATTTATAGACCATTTAGAGACCCTTTAGCGCCGTGCAGTGGAAATAATTCGACTCCGTTTCAGAACGTCTAGAAACATATTTCTGAGACTCTTATTCGAGACTTAGTAATTCTGTGGAAGCAACACAAGTAATTCTGAAGACTTACAATAACCTTATAAGAATTTGCAGTATTGTGATCAACCCCTAACGCACTCCATTGCTAACATGATGTCCAGTTACTATCTACAAAGACTGAAAGACCAAAAAATATGCTTGGATATCCATGTCCTGTGTTTGATATGACACACATCTTCCCTTCCCCCACACTCTCCTCTACAATGCCTCTTACCAATCACATTGTCTATCCTAGGTGCCTTCACTATTTCTATCTCTGTTTTACGAAGTTATTCACGCAATTTGAAAAACATTTAGAGATGAGATTTTACAGAGTTTATTGCGAAACCAGGACGCCTTGATAAGCGTTTCTTCCCCTGAGGCGCGCGGGATTAGCCGAGCGGTCTAGAGCGCTGCAGTCATGGACTGTGCGGCTGGTCCTGGCGGAGGTTCGAGTCCTCCCTCGGGCATGGGTGTGTGTGTTTGTCCTTAGGATAATTTAGGTTAAGTAGTGTGTAAGCTTAGGGACTGATGACCTTAGCAGTTAAGTCCCATAAGATTTCACCCACATTTGAACATTTTTTTCTTCCCCTGATTAAGCGATGGCAGTTGTTACTGTCTGAGTACAAATAAATAATTTTGTCTTCCACGAGAGGAATAACAGCAATGGAATAAGTTAACTGTAAAATTACGAAAATAAAGAAATCTTGTCTAAGTAATCTAGGTTTTGTTTCAATAATAATTGGATTTCCTTCTTGCTACTTAATAAATAGGTCAAATTAATTTCATTGTAAACGACTTTTCTGTACGATGGAAATAGTTTCCATAATTCTCTGAGGTGTCACATTGTTTGGGCACGAAACCCTACTCTGTACAGTTCAGGTATTTTTGCAAATTACATTACGCTTCATTCTCTTGATACAGTAAATCAAATGTGCTTCTTTTCCTTCAGCTCACATATTTCTTTAGACAAGAGTGGTAACGAAGAGACAATCATTTCCGTTGACTTCATAATTACGTTCACGAGCTTAGCTGTAGCCTACTCCTCATTTAAACCAACCGACCATCTTTTCAGCTCACTAGTATTTTTTCCGACGTACATGTGCTCTACTTGCGACAGAGGAACGTGGCATACTGATAATTTACGATTCTTAAATTGAGTTAAATTATTCACAAACGTGAAAATTACGGCCATTTCGAGTAAAAATTTACATACAAAATATGGAACTGTTCGTTTACCGATGGCTGGAATTCCATTGCTATTAGAAAATTATTTCTAACTCATTAAATGCATCTGCAATGTAAATGCAGCACTCCGCTACAGCAAAAATTTAGTTCTTCCAGTTATATTGTCGGGAATAATTTAATAACAGCAACAGAGTGTCTGAGCTAATAAATTATACTGTTGAGCGTAAATTTCACTCCATTTGTCCATACAGTTCATCATTTTAATGCAAACATTATTTAATACTGTGTCTATCACCATAACGTATAAATCTCCATTTATCCGTCTACATGACCACCACCTAGATATGCAAACGGTGGAAGAAAAATATAAAATAAGAGACGTTCGTAAAAAAATTGAAAAAAGGGTTAATTTTTTGTTAAATGGCTTGTCTAAGAAAAAGAAATAAAATAGATTTGAGAAAAATCCGACGCACATTTGAGTGATGCTCGAAACCGATGTACAACGAATAAAACGTGTCAAATTTTTCTCTATTCCACTTTAATTCTAATTTTTAGACAAATCAAATCACAAAAAATATGACCTCTTTCTTTCGGTCCTTTTCAAGTTTTTTCAAAGCGCATGAAACGTAATATATTTCAATATCGGCTGGTATGCTATTATTATTATTATTAAGAGCGTGTAAATCAAACAATGCAGTGAACTTTCAGTTTATGCAGTAATCTGATATTTTTTCAATGTGATATAAATGACTTGAGTGTGATGCAAAATTTTTGGTAACATTTTTATGAAACGGCGATCCTAAAAACTATACAAAATCTGTGAAAAAGACAGTCTACATCGCGACGGTTAGTTTATTAAAACGACCGTTTTCGGCCTAGTCTTAGGCCATCTTCAAAATAGCACCATCAGCTGAAGTTGACAGTGTCTAGGACAGTCATTAGATCTCATTCGCTGAACCTGCTGTAGTTACGTCGATCGCCAAATATCCCTCGCTTCCCGAGAGCTCCAGAACCTGGGCTGGTCGATGCGGCCACGCAGTGGCAGTCATAAAAATTACCTCAGGTATGATATTACTGGTTGTGGCCGGCAATATTTTATTTTGCAAGAAGCTCGCCTTGATGCAGCTTGATACACGTGAAGTAACATATGGTACAAAAGTGGTGTGAGGTACAGGCTACAGACGGTACAGTATGTACCAGTATCGTGGGAGAGTCAGCCAATTGTACTGGAACGTGCTTCTGATTGATCGGCACGTTCGGGTGTTAGGCGCCAAAACGCCTAAGTTCTAATATTAATTATTTACATACTTTTCATTGTATTTAACTCAATTTTTAGTATGACAATCTCTCATGGTTATCCTACGAGTCTATCGTTTTTGTTTATTAAATTCCACTAGTTTGTGGAAGTTTTTTTGTCGATAAAGGGATGCTGGCCGATTGATCCAACCCCCAACCTGGAGGACTAGGATTTGATATCAGTGTTTACTCCTCTATAAGGGCTTGTTTCAGCACGCCTTCCCTAGGTGGAACACATTTCGTCTGGCTACTCCCTTGAGGTCGGTCCGGCGTGGGTGACCCTCCCAGTAGCTACGCTACCGCTGGCATGGCCCTCAACTTCGCTGGAGCATGCAAACACTCCCTCCCGGTACTGAAGGTACCTTCGATAAGGCAGTGTCCCTTGGGTGGGTGTATGAATTATTTTTGTTGGGATAAGAATATTTCCAACAGCAATAAGAAAAGAGTAGGTAAGATAATGTTTGAATCAAAGCGATGTTATAGATCAGAACTATGGATCTTAAATGCAGATCTCAAAGCAAGAATAATAGCTGTGGAAATGGATTATTTGCAGAGTAGTGCCAGAATATCAAGAATCGAAAGGAATACTAACGTTCTCGGTTTTCCAGCCGCGTCAATTCAAATAAAATGCTCGAGCTTTCGATGACCATCTCCGCCATCGTCGTCAGGAGTTCACTGACTCCCGGTGCTGTTACGTTTTATTCTTGTATGCCGTCACGAAAGACTCCGAGGACACTAATGATGAAGTAAGAGCTAGAATCAAGGCAAATGATACAGTGATAGATAGAATTGAAAGAAAATCATTAAAATGGTACCGAAATATGATGAGAATGCCAGATCAACGGTGGCCAAAGAAGGTTTATGAAAGGGAAACACCCGGAAGACGTAAGCGCGGTAGACCACGACGTCCTTGGACGGACCATATAAATGGACTAATGGAACATCGCAGCCTCGACAAGATGCGCTGGATAAAGAGGCTTGGCGGAGAATAACAGGAGTACAACAAGATGTTGCTATTAATTAATCTTCGTATTGATTAATTCTGTAATAATAATAATGAATTTCACTAGTTTTGAGAAACATAAGAGTAACGATCTTGCAACCGAAATTCTTCGGTCACTTTCGGTTCGCTTTGTCGCGCCTGGAAGACGAAGTACTTCGGCTGCTCTAGTCTGGCGTACTCGAGGGCCGGACACGTGTCTCTGTTTCGAGTCTTACTTAGATATCAGTAAGTAACACTCACTCTGTTTCGGGTGCTCTTTAGAGCCGGACATGTTGTGACCTATATCGGGCGTAACTTAGTTGTGAATACGTAATGCTCACTCTGTCTGCCGACCGGGGTGGCCGAGCGGTTCTAGTCGCTACATGGAACCGCGCGACCGCTCCGCTCGCAGGTTCGAATCCTGCCTTGGGCATGGATGTGTGTGATGTCCTTAGGTTAGTTAGGTTTAAGTAGTTCTAAGTTCTAGGGGACTGATGACCTCAGAAGTTAAGTCCCATAGTGCTCAGAGCCATTTGAACCTCACTCTGTCTAGTGCTTACTGGAGAGCCGGACATGTGTATAATATTTCGAAAGCTGGATGGAAAAGTTACCATAAAATTAAGAAAGCTATGTCGAGTGTTGTAAGAGACAGAGTAAATGTTGAACATTTCAATAATACATTAATGAGAACTGTCGCCTACCATCATTGTCAGTACTACAGGTCTTTCCCACTGTAGATACAGAGACTAACCTGGGCAAGTAGCATCCTGCAAAAACCAAAATCACAGGTTCGAATTGACAGCGTAGCAGCCTCTGCCGAGGAAGATCCACCGACCGACGAGCTGTCTTCTGCGCTGGGCACATAACTTCAGAAGAAGACAAGTTGATGGGAAGAACGGTCAGCGACTCTTCTTCCTCTCCAGATCTCTCCACATTCCAAAAGCGTCTTCCAAAAGGACACGTAATTTATACAGGGCTCAATACAAGTCTGAATATAAGCTCATGGGAAAGGAGCACAGTGTCCCAATAACGTTGACCGCTGAGTGTTGAAAGATTTGGAGGTCAGTACTTTCCATGCAATATTGTGCCTCCTCAAGCCAAAGCACTTGGACCAACAGTTTCAGAGCCGCGCGGTTTGAGGCGTCATGTCACGGACTGCACGGCCCATCCCACCGGAGCTTTGAGTCCTCCCTCGGGCATGGGTGTGTGTGTTGTTCTTAGTATAAGTTAGTTTAAGTAGTGTGTAAGTCTAGGGACCGACGACCTAAGCAGATTGGTCCCTTAGAAATTCACACACATTTGGACATTTTTCAACAAGTTTCAGCGACTGAGGTCAACTGACTGTCCTAGACGTCAACTTCAGCCGATGGTGCTGTTCTGAAAACGGAACAAGACTAGGGTAAAACCGGTCATTTTAATAAAGTAACCTTCGCGAGCTAGACTGTTTTTTTTTTCACTGATTTTGTTCAGTGTAATTATTGTCTTTGAATAAAGTTTTAACTTATGATGGCCTCTTTACGTATTTCTTTCAGTTAGCTTCTGTACTTGTAGTGTAACTTTTGTATAAATGATTTTCTTTTGACATATGACCATGTGTAGACTTCTTCACCTACGTCAGTTACAAAACAATTCAAAATTATTTAAATTCTTTCTACATATAGACGTGAACATGAGACTTGACAAGATAGAACTGAACATTTACAACATGATTAAACTTTCTATGACGTCATTGTTGTAGAAACATTACAAATTCTTATATTTTCAGTTTTAAGAAGCACGACGCAACAACTCGGTTTGAGGATCTTCTGTTGCTCTTTGGCTGTCGACCCGCGACGTTTAGTGACCAGCAATTTTCTCTCTGGTCCCGGAAGTGAAGATGCTGTCTCCGTTCGTTGCGCCGCCCTCTCCGTACATGAAACATAAAAACAAATACAAAACTTTAGATAATTTACTAACATTACAAATATTACAAAATACATAAACAAAACACTAAATTAAACTTATATTCACCTGCAAACTGGGCTGACACTGGTCGATGGGTGACGCTTCAATTTCGCGTCCCACTACATACCTCACCCACAAGCTCAGTTTGTCGGGTTTTAACCGAAAATAAAACTTCTTCTGTATACAATATTTAATATTATAGATTTTTCTCACATTTTCCGTAATCTAAAGTCCTTGCTCTTAGATAGATTCAATCCTTTCATGACGATATTGTTGTGACTATTTGTCATTTACTTTAAATTATGCTATTATGGTAATTCATAACTGAATATATGGAGACTACTCCTTTTCATTTAATAGTTGCTAGTAAATAATTATTTAGCACGTTCTTTAACGTTGTTACATTAGGACAGAGCGTTCAAATTGTGATAGGTTAGTTTCAGTTTTATTCATTTACTAGTGTTATTCTTTCCAAAATATATATTACTAATAAGTTTCTCACAATAACTAATAGTACTATTTACTTTACGTCCTTCTTTTCCATAATGCTTTATTTGTGCCTGAGGTCAAGAAGAAATCAAGCTAAACTTTCTTTAGAATCTCGGCACAGCTTTCTTTACCTTGGGTAATGGCCATTTATTTAGGAGAAACAAGCGAGAGAGCCCCATTTGGTGTGTTCTATATTAACACTATTACAAATCTCTATTAACGGTACTCTGCTATGTTCTCGTGAGCGATATAGCTCAGGACGCCCATGGTCCCTAAAATTATTAACCATCCCCTTTGGTTCCTACTATCCGAGTAAATATAAAAATATACAAAATTCCTCCTGACCGAATAACGAAAATGTCTTCCATATAAATCCCTTTTTAGTTATCTTTCCCTTTTTGAAGTACCGCTAGATTATTGTAGAACACTTGTTTAGCTTCCTGTCATTTCTTTAAAATAACACGTAACTATCACGTAAAACTTCACATGAATAAACTATGAACGCTCCTCCGTATGTAACATATACTAAATATAAACTTATTTAGGAATGAAGGGTCCTTTAATTACACCTGATGAAGGTTTCGTAAGAAGTAACGCTTTGGGATGTACAGTATTATGAACAACATATAGACCTTCAAAGATAAAGAAGAAATTCCTACATTCCTTATTGATCTTCTAACTTTTAGAATGAGCTCGTACTAATACAAGGTCTCCTACCTGAAAAAAGGTTCTATAGCATGTTGATTATAACTTTTAATTCTCCGTTCTAGATTTTTAACAATCTGTTCGCGAATTTTGTCGCTTGGAATGCACTGTTGGATCTCATTTACTGGTGGCCAAGGTAGAGCAGCTAGTAAAGGCTCACCTATAATCGTTGCCAATCACCTTCCTTTTTGCAGCTTAATGATACATTGCAATTGGGTCTTTATAATTTTGACTAACAGCACCATTTATTCGACCCGTACTAAAGGACTTTACTAGTTTTCCGAACTTTCTATGATAACGTCACCTACAACTTGACCTTCATTAATTACTTGAGGATGATTTATCTCATTATCGTTGTTGTGTAATTTCCGCATTTTAAAGTTATTACCCCGATTTTGTTGGCTCTCTTTATCTTTAGATTGACATTTTATATAACAAAACCGGCTATGATTGTTGTTGTTAAATTTTCTTGGTTCTGAATTATTATTATTTCGAGAACTGTCACTTCTACCAAATCTAAATTTCTCATCTTCCCGTTCTCTATTAAGTATATCTAACTGTTCTAAATATCCTAATAATTCGAAAGATTGTGACCATTCCGTTTCTATCATTCTTTCCTTTACATAATACGGTAACCTACTAATTAGGACTCGTATTATATGACTTTCAATAATTGGTTCTTCAATTAATTTAGCACGGTTTAAATGCCATTCTAAATAATTCCTATAACCTCCCCACCGTTTAGAATAAGGAGGAGGGTCTAAAAACTCTAAAGTTAAGTGTTGTTGTTTTCCTCTTGACCAATAATTTTGCTTAAACTGCTTAACAAAATCATCCCAGTCCCTTAATTCAGTTCTATGCAGTACTGCCCATTTCGCAGCTTCTGCTTCTAAATGTCCTATTACCAATTGAATCCGTTTTAACTTACTCCATTTAGGAGATAATGAAGTTTCAAAAGGTTTTATAAAGATTATAGGGTTAAGTTCGCCTCCTGGTATGAATACAGGAAATCGACTTGCTAAATTTGAATTTGTCATTATATCATCCCAACATTCTGCGAGAGACATAGTTGGATTTTGTTTAGATCGCAGAGACGGAGTTGCGTCGGATCTGCTTACCGTGATTTCTTTATTTGTATTGTTGTCGTCCGAGCTAGCAAACACGATGCGACTGGTGTCTCTGATTGCGTTATTACTTCTACTACTTGCAATGTTTTCGTTATTATCTAATTCCGATAACCGTTTAGTAATTTCCTGTATTCGCATTTCTGTAATGGATACACGGTCAGCTAATATCGATTCTTCACTGTGTTCACGATGTGAACGCTCTGTACCTTCGTCAGTATTATTATCTTTGGAAGTCTCAAGGTTACTGCATATATCAGTAATAAAAAATTTAATGTTTTCTATTTCAGTATGATCTTTTTCTACTCGATGAGTTAATGTCTGTAATTATACATTATCTATTGAAGAAATCTCTACAGGTTTGCTAGAAACCTCTTTAATGGATTCTAATAATTCTCTACGAACAGTTTCTGTTTGCATAGAAAATTCATCTCGTAACTTATCGTTATTTTTCTCTATTTCATTTACAACTAAGACATTGTCATTATCTAGTCTCTTGGTTAAGTCAGTAATATCATTTCGCATGCGAGCTTTTTCCTCACGCGATTCCTGGATATGTTCTTCTAACCTTTTACGATTATCAGCAATCTTATTACTAAGTCCTACTAGTTTTTCCTGCATTTCAACTTTAGAAGCCTCTATTTTATCACTTAATTCTCGACTGGTTTCATTAAGATGTTCCTGTAACTTCTCTGTAGATTTTGTTAGCTCCCCTTTAAGTTCCTCTTTTTATCTAGCCGTAGATTCTTCGTTCGATTGTTGTAATTCAGCTAAAAAATCCCTGTTAGATTTTTTAATTTAGCGATCGCCCTAAAAAGGGATCTCATGCTCCTATCGGACACAGATTTCTCTTCGTCTGACATTTCACTTCCCGACATTATTGTAAGATATTAACTAGTTACACACGCCGACTTGAATCAACAATCCTATTAAAGGCACACTCCCTACGTACAACACTCCACTTCCAACAGACTTACCGGACACTAATATTGCAGTTTGTAGTTCTCGGTGATCAGTGTGCTGCTATGGGCTGCAGAAGTAACAGCCGTCGATGCAGCCGCTGAGATGCTGCGACCCCGCTTCAGCAACAGGCAGGACGCTGAGTCGAACACCGGAGCCGTCACTGGCTGCAACCACGCCCGGCCGCACCGTAGACAGGTGAAGCCCTCAGCAACACCTCTAATACGAGCCGGAGGAACGCCCCCCAGCTGACGTACTGGGCATGTTAGTTTAGGGAGAAAAAGGTAGTCGGGGTTTGGAGCGTTCAGCTGCTGCCCAACAGATGCGCCTTCTCGTGGAATAACTGCGTGACCGTAGTGCTTGGCTGCGCTCCGTCAGGTGCCCACACCCACGAAGTCGCCGCTGGCTGCTAAAGGCTCCACGAAGACTCGCATTGACTTCCGAAGGACTCTTGATGTTTTGTTTCGTACCTGTGTGCCTTAGTTGCACACAAGTCCTGTTTATAAGGTCGCCACGGTGTAATGTAACGACGTAAGTTTTGTAGAAATGATTTTCTTTTAACATATGACCATGTGTAGACTTCGTCAGTTATAAAACAATTGAAAATTATTTAAATTCTTTTTAAAGTTGTCTCTGAATAGTTCTTGAACGAAACTGTAATTAAAACATCATCATTTAAGTCGTATGCGCAGAATTACGTCACTCAGCCCAATTGGTTTGCGCAAACTTTTTTTCAATTTAGATGTCATTTGTTTCTCCTCAGAAATTATATTAATGCAAGTTGTCTGCGTTAATAAATATTAAAACCACATTGAATAAACTTTTAAATTCAAACTCGCGATGAACTTTGTCAAAAATTAATAATCTTGTCAAATAAATTAGTAATACTTCTTCCTTAATGTAATTCTTCATGAATAAATCCTCGGAACACTTATTTAAACTTTTGTAGTATACACTAGTTTATTATCTTCATATATATACTACATATAGACGTGAACATGAGCCTTGCCAAGATAGAACTGAACATTTACAACATGATTAAACTTTCTATGACGTCATTGTTGTAGAAACATTACAAATTCTTATTTTTTCAGTTTTTAGAAGCACGACGTAACAACTCGGTTTCAGGATCTTCTGTTGCTCTTTGGCTGTCGACCCGCGACGTTTAGTGGCCAGCAATTTTCTCTCTGGTCCCGGAAGTGAAGATGCTGTCTCCGTTCGTTGCGCCGCCCTCTCCGTACATGAAACATAAAAACAAATACAAAACTTTAGATAATTCACTAACATTACAAATATTACAAAATACATAAACAAAACACTAAATTAAATTTATATTCACCTGCAAACTGGGCTGACACTGGTGACTGGGTGACGCTTCAATTTCGCGTCCCACTACATACTGTAATGTAGTAGCCCCTGATAGAGTATATACGGTCCAGGTTTCATTGATCAGCGTTCCTTGGCAGTGACACATACTGTCGTCCTTATGTTTTGCACACTAGCGTATATCGTCCCATTGTCTCATCTTAGCTATTCAAAACGTGTGAACCCTCAGTAATCGATCACTTGGATCTGAACGTCTCTGCACTATGTTTAGGATCCACAATACGTGGATACAAGAATTTGTTTTGAAAAATGATATTTTAACGAGAAACTTTCATAAAAGAACGTTTGGAATGCTGGCTGTCTTGCCAACAGAGTCGAATTTCAACTCGACAGTCTGTCGTCGCGGAGACGAGAGCGGCAGGTACCAGCTAGCAGAGCCCATCATTAGGTATGCGTGCGCTGATGTGGCCCCGGCAGGTGTTCGCCTGTGATCTGCCTCTGTCCCCCAGGGCTGCATTAGCGCTCGCCGTAACCGCGTTTGACGGGAGTGCGCGCCAATATGGCGCTGGCCGTCGCATACCAGCCACCTGCTGTCCAAAAAAAGCCGGACACGTGTAGAGAGCCCATCAGACGTGCTCATCTGCATCACAGTATGTCGTCGGCTGGCTAAGCGGACCTCCAGGCGGAAGAAGGCAACCGCTTGAGACTGAGCGCAGAGAAATACCAAATACACGCCTCCTAAAATCGCGGACGCTCACCACTGACGAAAACTCTCGGAATTCGGAGGGTTTGAAGTATGGTAACTTGATGGACTATATACATAAGCGAAGGCTCAAAAAGTCTATATACACTCCTGGAAATGGAAAAAAGAACACATTGACACCGGTGTGTCAGACCCACCATACTTGCTCCGGACACTGCGAGAGGGCTGTACAAGCAATGATCACACGCACGGCACAGCGGACACACCAGGAACCGCGGTGTTGGCCGTCGAATGGCGCTAGCTGCGCAGCATTTGTGCACCGCCGCCGTCAGTGTCAGCCAGTTTGCCGTGGCATACGGAGCTCCATCGCAGTCTTTAACACTGGTAGCATGCCGCGACAGCGTGGACGTGAACCGTATGTGCAGTTGACGGACTTTGAGCGAGGGCGTATAGTGGGCATGCGGGAGGCCGGGTGGACGTACCGCCGAATTGCTCAACACGTGGGGCGTGAGGTCTCCACAGTACATCGATGTTGTCGCCAGTGGTCGGCGGAAGGTGCACGTGCCCGTCGACCTGGGACCGGACCGCAGCGACGCACGGATGCATGCCAAGACCGTAGGATCCTACGCAGTGCCGTAGGCGACCGCACCGCCACTTCCCAGCATATTAGGGACACTGTTGCTCCTGGGGTATCGACGAGGACCATTCGCAACCGTCTCCATGAAGCTGGGCTACGGTGCCGCACACCGTTAGGCCGTCTTCCGCTCACGCCCCAACATCGTGCAGCCCACCTCCAGTGGTGTCGCGACAGGCGTGAATGGAGGGACGAATGGAGACGTGTCGTCTTCAGCGATGAGAGTCGCTTCTGCCTTGGTGCCAATGATGGTCGTATGCGTGTTTGGCGCCGTGCAGGTGAGCGCCACAATCAGGACTGCATACGACCGAGGCACACAGGGCAAACACCCGGCATCATGGTGTGGGGAGCGATCTCCTACACTGGCCGTACACCACTGGTGATCGTCGAGGGGACACTGAATAGTGCACGGTACATCCAAACCGTCATCGAACCCATCGTTCTACCATTCCTAGACCGGCAAGGGAACTTGCTGTTCCAACAGGACAATGCACGTCCGCATGTATCCCGTGCCACCCAACGTGCTCTAGAAGGTGTAAGTCAACTACCCTGGCCAGCAAGATCTCCGGATCTGTCCCCCATTGAGCATGTTTGGGACTGGATGAAGCGTCGTCTCACGCGGTCTGCACGTCCAGCACGAACGCTGGTCCAACTGAGGCGCCAGGTGGAAATGGCATGGCAAGCCGTTCCACAGGACTACATCCAGCATCTCTACGATCGTCTCCATGGGAGAATAGCAGCCTGCATTGCTGCGAAAGGTGGATATACACTGTACTAGTGCCGACATTGTGCATGCTCTGTTGCCTGTGTCTATGTGCCTGTGGTTCTGTCAGTGTGATCATGTGATGTATCTGACCCCAGGAATGTGTCAATAAAGTTTCCCCTTCCTGGGACAATGAATTCACGGTGTTCTTATTTCAATTTCCAGGAGTGTATTTTTCCACGATATCTCGCTGTGGTCAAGAACGAAACTTACCGAAAGTAACACGGCCTGGAGCACATGGTGCCCTTCGTAACTGGAGAAGGATCTTACCCCCCACCCACTTAAACTGTGTCAGTCTGAGCCACACGCCAAACTGCACATTAGGGTTATGAGAATTCCCAGAACACACAGCTCTCTTCTGGTGGGGGATCAGAAACGTCAGATACACACCACGTATACACAACATAGCAACCGACTGCCAAATATAGGAAGCCATTAGCGACGTAGAAGAGTGGATGCATCTAAGCAAATTTAAACAACCTATAAAGATGCATACACATAACATCATACGGACTGCAAAACGAGAGAATCCGTACTTTACCACTTGGTGCGTCTTTGAGTGCAAATAAAATGACACTTATATGTTTATTCGGAATATTTACACTTTAAACATCTTTGCATTCTGAACACGTGAGCGATACGCAGTCTATGGTTTCCAGACGTGGCATTATTGACGTAACAGTCAACATCCCAGCCATCTGGGATCTATTCATTATCTTGATTCATTTGGGTATGGCATACGTGGGAAACATTGTGGACATTCTTCTTCGTCGAACGGAAGCCATTTTCTAATCTAGCGATGGTGTTATATGCTACTTTAGTGCTGTTGAAAATTGTATATATGTTGAAAGTTGTATCTGATATTGTGTGTAGCTGGATTTCTTACTAACAATCTGAAAACAGGCTGACTTCTAAATTCCAATTACAGATTCTGATGTATAATCGGTATAGCTACCGTATGTTTGAATATGAACTTATTTATGCAAATTATTATTTTATGAATGCGATTTTAAATGATCTGAAATGTATCTGACTGTCTGGAAATTAGATTGCTCAAAAGGGATGGTTCACAAGCATACTCAAAATGACTATTACGTAATTTAAATGTGTCCTATTACGGAAACGTATCATATTCTGTCAACAAGTTTATTTGGGCCCTACGACAAATTCTTACGTTACATTGAGTAACTTGACTGTGCTCTGACTGCACTGCAAGAATGAAGAGCTGAAATAAACCATTGTACAGCAGTATACCTTCTTGTTCTTATTTCTTTTAAATTGCTATTTCAGCAAAATTAGGTTTTTTATTCTCTTTTCAAAATTATTAATTAGTGTTCCCGAAAAAGGGCAAGGCGTGACAGAGCTAATTTTACCAAACACATTTGTATTTGAACGGTAGGGATATGCTTTGTAAAATATCTATAAACGACAAAAGAACTTTGAAATAAAATTCTTTCCTTTTAATGACAAAAAAGTAAACTGAAACTAATATGAATAATTAGCACTGTCTTCCTTCGTCTTGGCATACGCCATACGCTTCTACAAAATATTTGTATTAGAAAATTTGTGTTCTTGGATTCCTAATGCAATACTACGTAATTAATCGAGATGGGAAAAGGCTAATTAGAATACTGAATACGTGAATGACAGTTTTCCCTGGTTACCAACACTTAAACAAAGTTACCTTTTTTTTCTACCTACACAATCGCCTTAGAAATAATGTTTCATTCTCAGGTTACACGTCATGGAACATCTCAGACAGAAATTACTGTGCGGCACATCCACTGTACAAGCTGCTCATTCTGCCATGATCAAACACTCTCTCTCTACGCTTAATCGACTACTATACCCAAACCGACTGTTAGCTACTAGCTTACCCATGCTCTACTCAATAACGCCACCTTGGAAACTAGAAACTGCGTATTGCTTACGTGTTCAGCAGGCAAAGAAGTTTAAAGTGGAAATATTCCAAATAAACAGATCAGTTTCATTGTATTTGGATTCAAAGTGGTACCAATTGGTATCGTACCAAATAAACTGTCATTCACTACCAATTCACTTAGGGTATAAACTTTACAATGTCTCCTGCGATGACCGTTGTTTTCGTTCCATGTTCTTCTCATCTGCATGTACGCTCTCCCCCAAGTGTCGTCCTTAAACAGAATAGCAATAAACCAACAATCTAAGATTATTAGGTCGAAGTACATGTTTCTATTAGTTGAAATATGTACTGCTCATTGATGCTTGATAAAACTAGTATCTAGGCAGAATACAAAATTATTTAAATTTTCAAGGTACTACAGTACAACCAAAACATGTTTGATCATTGTACCAGCAAACCAGTGCATAAGAACAACAATTTTATAAACAAATTAAAGTCATATCACCTTGACGAATCCTTCTACCCTAAGGCTGTTTCTTAACAGATGATATTGTACTTAGTACTGTGTGTGAGTGTGTGTGTGGTTTTTTTTTTCTTCAGAAACGTTAAATGTAAAGGAATTAGCTTCATATGCTCTTGAAAGCTAATATTGTAACATATTGATGCACGGTATTACTAATGGTCGAGCTTAAGTTTCACGGGATAAGCAATAAACTAAACTAAGTACGAAGCTATTATATCAGAAGTACACACTGTTTTTACACATTGCGGGCATTTTTTCATTGTTAATGTTAAACGTTGGGAACAGTGAGATGCGACATTAAGATCGCGACAGGTGAAAGAAAAAGTCATGTTCGGGAAGAGCGTTTCTCAAGAAAAGCACAATGCAGTCTCCAGTTATGTGTACCTTAGATAACATTCAAAACAAAAATTATCATTTGAAACGTGTCAACCGTACGGAAGATCGACATGATTTAAATGAAACACGTTCATTACGCTGATATAATTCGCCAATTACTTCCATTGAAAGAATTTCGCTATATTGCAGCAGCTGAAAAAGATCTAAACAAACACATTATATTGTTCTTGGATTTAAAAGCGTTACTGTTATCTGACAGGCATTAAATTGCTGTTGGTATTTTCTGAGACGGATTTTATGCGTCTCTATCTCATCCTTTTATGCGCGGCAGTTAAATTCTCGGGTGAAATATCCATATATCTTTCGTTTTAATGTCTGATATTTCTACGTTTTTATTATTCTAAACTCAAATGAACTGTTAACGACAAGTTCCAACATTAAATAATTGTATTTACTTGATTGACTGTTCCGTTGCTCCTTGTTAGAATGTTTTCTACATTATGAAGGGTAAAACATAAACGAGAGCTGCTGTACTTCGTGTTTCTGCGTAATCGCACTGGTATAACTTATCGGTTTGTAATTTAGGATCTGTTAAAGAGAAGACTGGTTTCTTCAACCAATCTCTTCGAACATAACAGAAAACTTCGTTGTTCAATTTATTTTCGTCTAAGAACAATAGCTTTCATTTGTTATATAGTTCATTAGTTAATGTATCACTTATTTTATCTTCCTTAAATAATTTTAATCGCATTTTCACTGAAACAGTTCCTCTCGTTTTATTCTCAGATCTAACATAAAAATGTTTCATTTTTAGAAACGGGAACACTGCACTGGGTTAAAACTTTTGACCCTACAAATATTTCACGACACTACCTATCTATCTTTGTACCTGATTATGACATAATAGCCATTACCCGGTTTGCGAAATAAATTTTAAATATTGTAGAATATTGCACCTGTGTCGTGTGTGTTTTCATTCATAACATAAATAGTTGTATTCTAGGGTTGCACTTAAAATCTTCAACTCCAGAAGTATGTTCATACAGTACGTTCAGAAAGGAGAAATTCCATCCTATACCGCATTCAGGGAGTGGAAGAATTTATTGGCGACGAATGAAAAATTGTGATGGTGTTCGAACCTGGGCTTCCTGCTTACTACGCAGTTACCATCTACGCAACCTTGGCACAGGTGTTAGACACAGCTGCACGGACTATCAAAGCACTCCTCTCCCTCTATGAAAATTCCCATACCCTAGCCATTTTCCCTCTTTCTTGCCGGCGCATTACTCCAAATCTCGCACGAGACTGGGCGAAGAGCGCCCTGCACTGAATGACCATATTAGCCTTCAAGGCGCATATGTATGAGTGTTGTCTGTTTCTTAGAACATGATCGTTATTGCGACTTCGCTTGATCGACGAAAAAGAAAGAAAAAAAAGGCCATTGGACGCTACTTTGGTATTGGGTGGTAAAAAGGTATTTGCATTGAGGGGGAGGCGTGCTCGGGTAGTCCGTGCAGCTGAGTCTAACCACTGTGCCAAAGTCACAGACGGTTTTTACCATGGGCGAGGCGAGGACGTCTGCTACGTGCGTAGTTTGTGTTTTCTTCCTCGTCCAATACGGGTTAGTTTCGTTTTTACATTCAGCAACCTACGGCGCATTCCTAGAAGCAGGACATGATAAAGATCACTTTTCAACCGGACCACGCCCGACCACGTACTTGAGAAGTAGAGCAGTAACATCGCGACCAACTCAGACTGGCTCCATCGCTCGTTCTGGGCATTTTTCCATTACGGCCAGTGTCGTTTATTTAAATATTACATGTGCGTCCGCGTGAACTGGCGTGGTCAATAAGTATGCCGACGCCCCTTCAGACAATTCGACGGTCACGTCAGAGCCGTCACAGCGGACAACGCGGGACTTGGTCCGCGGACGCTGCGAGTATTCCAGCTTCCTTTTGAGGTGCCGGAAGATGTTATCATATCACTTCTTCAAACGAATGGCAATATGCTCAGTCATAAGACGGAAAAATGGCAAATTTTCGAAACGTACAAAGTCTACAGTGGAGTGTGTCAGGTGAAAATCGACCTCACGAAACATACACTGGTGTCCAAAATTAAAGCAACAAACAGCTGTTTCTCCGAACGGTGTCTAATTCTCAATATAATAATACAAACAATTAAACTAAACTAAACTAAACTCCGAACAGCCCATGAAGAAGGTACCGACCGGCTGCCGTGTCTTCGTCAGCACCCAGGCGTCCCTGGAGAGGCATGTAGTCAGCACCCGCTCTCTTGTCTGTTTATGAGACCGGAGCCACTACTTCTCAATCAAGTAGCTCCTTAGTTTTCCTCACAAGGGCTAAGTGCAACCCACTTGTGAACAGCGCGAGACAGAACGGTAACCCATTCAAGTGCTAGCCCAGCCCGACAGCGCTTAGCTTCGGTAATCTGACGGAAACCGGTGTTACCATTGCAGCAAGGCCGTTGACCAAACCGTTAACAGATGTCCTTACAATCGTGTCCTGCAGATGGCATTTCGGTCAACGGAAAACCACGCCAACGACGAAGTCAGGGCAACTATCAAACGGAGCAGTGTTTCTCTGGCAATCCTACATCCATAATCGCTGTGGACAGTCACAGACGATGCACTATGGCACAGAGAGGACGCCTGCCAGAGTCTCTGTGGTGGAGAGCTGGAGGAAGAATGGAAGTAGGTCAGTCACAAACTCAAGTGGCCCGATGGCTTAAAGTGAATTTTTCTGTCGTTTCCCGAATGTGGCGATGCTTTGTAGAGAACGAAACTATATCCCGCAGATCAGGGCAGGGCCGATCATGTGTGATACCAGAAAGAGAGAATCATTGTTTGGCTCTAAGTGCACGACGGTACCGCCTTTGTATTGAGCAGCAACTGGCATCGGATCACACAGAATCGACTGGACGTTTTGTATCGAGGCAAACGGTGCAGAGAAGGAGTCGACAGAGTGATATTTATTGTAAGAGACCTGCTGTATGTGTGCCTCTGGCGTGACTGCACAGAAGGCAGCGTGTAGAGTTGAGTCGTCAACATGCCACCTGGACAGTCGAAGAGTGAGCAAACGTACTTTTCACAGATGAGTCACTATTTGGTGTGGAGAATAATTCTCGACGGTTTCGCATCTGAAAGGAATGTGGAACATGATTTCCAGGCCTGAACATTGTGGAAAGATACCGATATCGAGGAGGATCACTAATGGTGTGGGCAGGGATTATATTGACCACTTGAACACCTCCTCATGAAATTGTACAGGTGAGCCGTGGAAAAAATTGCTGTTTTGAAGAGCACGCCGCTGCGCGTTGTGTGAAGCAGTCGCCCTCCGTTTCTGGCGGTGGCGCCGCTGTGGCAATCGCAGCTTTGGCGTCTCCCTCTGGTGGAAAAGGGGAAAGGTTGCCTGTTCACGGACATTTAAGGGGCGCGATGAGCTCGTGAGTGGCGGTTGGTCAGTCGGAGTGAGGCAAGATCAGTCTCGCGTCACCAGTTGCTGGTCTGTCTCTCGTTCGCATTTGTGCGGCAGTTAGTGTCTGTCGTCCGAAGTGCTAGTATGTGCTAGGTCGCCAGTCTGCTCGAGTTTGTTCAGGCAATGGTTATTGGCGGTTGGATCGATCGGCTGATCGGTCGCGCACTGGGACACAAGATGACTTTTCCGCCTTGAGCGTCGGCGCATGTGAGGTCACCACGTGAGTCCATTGGGCCGCGGCGTGTAGTGAGGGCGAGGGGTAGTGACTTCGCGGTTGACACGAGAGCAGCAGGAGTCAACCCACGACATCAGTCTGGCCGGTGCGAGCTGCAACGCCGTGAGACGGGAGATCGGCGCGCCTTCCTGCGTCCGTTAAAGCGGCTGGCAGCGGACGGTTCGGGAAAGCGATTTGGGGGTCCTGCGCCAGGTCCTCTCGAGAAATCGCAGATTATTAGAAGTTACGTGATTGTTGATATGTTTTTTGATTTACTCAAATTCTGCTTGTTTTCTTGGTTAGGTCACCTGCCGTTTTGCTTTGGCGTCGTCCCACCATTCTTCTCCGTTTGCCCACTCGCGGGAAGGTGGTTGTTTATAAATTGAGTGGTCCGTTTTTCCCTTGTGGAGTAGGGGTGGCTCCGACCAACCTGCGGCTCGGGTAGTTCGGTAATCTCCCTATCAATCTACCTTACGTTAGTAGCTGCCTCTGTCATGTTTGTCGGATTTGGTGTGTTAACGAATTTATTGCTTGGAATGTACGGTCTAATACCTGAAATATGTTTTGATCTTTGGAAACTTTGATATTATTATCCGTGATCTTGAGTGGCGGTATCTGTGTACTGTAGAGCATCTTAACTATTGTTTGGGCAGCCTTGTAGAATTTTATACAAGATTGCATTTCATGGGCTTTTATTTAAATGATAATTTTAGTATATAAAGTTGCCACACTTTCACCGTAAGACTTTTCTTAGAAGTTAAAATCAAGTTGCACCTTCGGTGACAAGGTTATTATTTTAAAAAAAATGGTTCAAATGGCTCTGAGCACTATGGGACTCAACATCTTAGGTCATAAGTCCCCTAGAACTTAGAACGACTTAAACCTAACTAACCTAAGGACATCACACACACACCCATGCCCGAGGCAGGATTCGAACCTGCGACCGTAGCAGTCCCGCGGTTCCGGACTGCAGCGCCAGAACCGCTAGACCACCGCGGCCGGCTATTATTTTAATTTCTAGTGTTTTTTACCATTTCCATCCCTCCTACGGTGGGTGCATGGTTTGTGTGCTTGTGTAAATTGTTAAAACTCTTAGTTTAAAGTAATCTGGTGTGTTACAGATTTGCACCAGTGTAGTCTTTAAGAGGTTGTTGTGAGCGGTCGTGACTACGGCCGTGTCAAAAGCCGTGTCAAAAGGGAGCGGCAAGGTTCTCAGCCCGAAATCTCATAATGTCAATATTTGTTCTTTCTGCCTCTGAATATATTGTAACTTGATATTTAGAGGGTGCTTTCTGATTATAATTTTTAAATCTGTTTAAAAAAAAGTTTTTACGAATAAAATTTCCATTTGTTTGCACAAACAATACACTTTATAAATAATATTACAATGTGTTGACTGGCTAACAATGCGAGCCCCTGACCATTCTGTGAATACGGCACGTCAATAACATTTCTCATTTCTGCAATATTTGCGGTGCAAATTTTAGGTGGTTCAACGCTGGACAAATTACGTATTGTTATCGAGGCGAAACGAACGCGTAAACTGTGTCATGGGGTGCTGCTGCTTCATGATAACGCAAGTCCACATATCGGAAGTAGACTACCTTAAAGCAAAAATTACGCTAAGTGGGAGACAGTCGAACGCCGGCCCTATACTTCGATCTCTTCCGCTCCGGTTATAACGCCTTCGCTCCCATAAAAATGGGGCTGAAGGGTCGACGATTCTTATCGGACGACGGTGTTCAGCAGACGGGATCTTCATCTACATCTACACACATACTCTGGGAGCCTCAGTGCGGTGCGTCGCGGAGGGTACTCTGTTCCACTACAAGTCATTTTCTTTTCCGTTCCACTCGAAAATGGAGCGAGGGCTATCTATACGCCTCCAAACGAGCCCTAATTTCTCGTAGTTTCGTGATTGTTACTTGAAATGTACGTTGGCAACAGTTGAATCTTTCCGCAGTCGGCTTAAAATACCGGATCTCTAAATTTTCTCAGTAGTGTTACTCGAAAAGAAGGTCGCGTTCCCACCAGACATTCCCATTTGAGTTCTGAAAGCATCTACGTAATACTCGCGTGTTGTACGGACCTACCGATATCAAATATAGCAGCCCACCTCCGAATTGCTTCGGTGTCTTCCTTTAATCTGACATGATGCGGATAGAAAAAAAACTCGATGAGTACTCAAGAATTGGAGGTACTAGTGTCCTACATGCGCTCTCCTTTCTAGATGAACCACACTTTCCTAAAATTCTCCCTTTACATCAGAGTCAACAATTCGCCTTGCCTCCTTTCATGTTCGTTTCATTTCATATCGCTTAGTGATGTTTCGCCTGTATATTTGATGGGCGTGGCTCGGTCAAGCACTACACTACTAATGTTGTATTTGAACATTACTGCTTTCTTCCTATTCATCTGCATTAATTTCACATTTTTCTACATATAGAGGTGCCTGCCACTCACCCCAAAAGCTAGAAATTTTGTCTAAGCTACCTCGTATCCTTCTACAGTCACTCAACGTCGACAACTTCTCGGACAACACAACTTCTGCAGCAATCAGCTCACCCTGTTAGTAACATAATTTATGTACTCAGAAAATAATAGCGCTCCCATCTCGCTTCCCTGAGGCACTCCTGACGATATGTCTCTGATAAATGGTGTCGTCAGGAGATCCCAGAGAATCTTGAGGGAGTCGCTATTATTTTCTTTATAGATAAATGATGATTGCCTCAATACTCACGGCGATTTTTTTCTGACTGGCATACCGATTCTGGACTATACGGGTTTCGAACGGAAATTCTTGATCGCCCCTAATATGTGATCGTTCCAATTGAAGTTGTTCATAACTGCAATTCGTAGGTTTTCGTTGAATTTGAAGCCTTAGATTTGTTTGATTTGTCGTCCAAACGGAAGTTAACTATCAGCTTTTAGTTTTCTTGTGCACGACCTCACACTTATCATTATTTAGGGTCAATTGCCATCTTTTGCACCATACAGATATCTTGTCTAAGTAAATTTGCAATTGATTGTAATCTTTTGATGACTTTACTAGACAATAAACGACGGCAGAGTCTGCAAACAATCTACGATGGCTGCTTATACTGTCTGCAACACCGTTTATACAGATTAGAAAGACTAGAGGTCTTGTAAGACTTCCTTGGGGAACGTCAGACTCCGTCCTTTTCATGTATATCTTGCTTAACACACAATTTTATAATGATTATACTTCACCCATTTGGAAATACTGACAACGATATGCAGAACTATAGTTATAAATAATACTTTTTTCCTATTTTGAAGTGGTACGCACATTTAGCGCTAGGAACGGAAGAAGATGCTATCTACAGCTTACGTCACCTATATACATACATACACCATTCTCCTCTTTTAGGTAGTATGACAACACACCTTACGTACATTACATGTACCATACGCTAACCAAAGGGTGTCAACGATATTTTACGTAAATTTTATATTTCATGCATTTTATTTTCAATCATGTTTTGTCAAGTACACGAAATTTTTATGTTTTATGTTCGTAATTCGGTTTTTATGTTTATCAGCAAAGTTGTTCATAAGTAATAGTCGTGAAACAGACGAAACTGATCACTTGCGATGGCAAAAATTTTGGCATTACTGTTCTTGTTGGGCATCTCCAGTCCCCTTCATGAGTAGGACACGTAATGGGCCATAATGGATCGAAAAATTTGCATATTTCTGACGATATAGCCCGCCAATATTGCGGCCACGCTCATTTCGGCGACACGAACGGCTACATAAGACAATTGTTATCCGGCTATGGTTGGGACAAAACGTTTCCACTCCAGGAGTGTTCACACGAAGTCCACTACTGACAAGAAACGAACGAAAACGAGAAAGTGAATGAGGCTCCCCTGGTTTAGCATTCCACATGGCAAAACATTAGGAGTAACGTGGCTCTGTGGTTGTGTTTTATTTTAAGTAAGCTAACTACTTTCGTAATTTTAGCTCGTGGACAAATGCTTTGTACATACCACTCACAGAATGCTGGAACACGATTTTGAATACACCATTCAAAAGCAATTCGTCCTGGAATTAGTAAGGCCATTACTAATAGCAGTTAACACCCTTCAGGATTTAGCTAGTGATGATTCATGCAGAAGTCTGACGTACCTCATTAAAATGCGCTTCTCATCGGCATCCCCCATGGCGCAAGGCTTTTGCAACGCTTTGGTCGAAGGAATCGAGGAGTTTTAATAACAATCAAAAGTTTACCATAATATTTAATAGTTAACTAGCACAGGGAGAGAATTATTGACTTCATAAATTCTATACACCTAAAACCACAGTTAAGGGGCGTGAAAAGTAAAGAATTCACTCACTATAATAAAAAAAAGTTTACCAATTCCTGCCAGTGGAACACATGATGAAGCTTCAAAAACGTTTAGATTTCTTAAGGACAAATGTAAAATAAGATAATGGATCATTACTGCAAATCTTTTACTAATATGGCGATCGTGCCTCCTTGTCATCATGAATTTCATCCATATTTCTGGTATATGCAGGACATGGACAAAAATGAAAGCGACAGAGGTGGGAGGGGATTCCTGATGATCAAGCGTTTGTAGAAAATAACACTTCTGGCGCGTCTTGTGCAAGGCATGCGTTCTATATGTTAGCTTAATTTTCAAGCATCGACTGGCGCAGCAGGAAGAGTACAGTACAGTAAGTCAAGGGTAGTGGCATCCAGTCCCTATGTGAGAATTTTTAATTTTCAGTTTTTCCGTTAGTTACACTGCAAACAAACGGAGTTAATGCTCAATATCTCATGTTTATCGATATTTTCATGAAGGTCGCGGAAAGTAAAGGCAATGGAAAACTTAGGACTACAAATAAATTTTTAGGAAGAAGTTGTAAGGTGTACACACGAATGTGGTATATAAAGTATGATACTTTTATTGTTTTACAGTGAATGAGTTACACGTTTTGGGATAGCATTCATCGTAGAAACAGGGAAAGCGTTACTTACCCGGTAGCTTGCAAACTTTACAAACCCCCGCTTTTCTTTCTTTCTTTTTTTTTAAAAATCACATGGTTATTTTGAAGTTTCTGAACCAAAACAAACTCAGTTTACATTCACAAAATGTTGTCTTTTATCGGACAGCTTGGCAGTGAGACACGTGTAAGGCAAAATTTAGACTTATATTGGTGAGGGAAACTTGTGATATACATTGGAATTTATTTTGATACAGTCTTATCCGGATGTGATTTCTTTTGCTCTTTCTACTGCTAGGGCATTTTTGAAGCTTCTTGTTCAAATTATTTGGCTGACAATGAAGATATACATCGCAGGACTGCCCCAGCCGTGTCCATTTGGCTTGCGGGGGGGGGGGGGTACTTTAATACGTCCCGCTGGCTATCCTTCTTCACTTTGAAAAACCTCGTGTTACAATTGTGGATTTGTTTGTCCTCTCCGCGAGTTAGTTACCAGAAAATATTGATGCTCCTGCTCGTTGTTACATCATATCAAACACAATAGATTGAGCAGTACCTTGTCGCTGCTTGGAAACTAAAAAAACATATGTGACTCATGCCTTGCCCGACCGTTGCAAATAATATTTTCTATAAACACATGATCATTTCACTCTCTGCATATACCATAAAGTTGGGCGCAGTCGTTGACGACGAGTAGATGACAAGTACCCTTTTAGGACGGTACCTGCGAGAAAATCCTTTTGCAGATTTCTGTCTTTGTATATATGATTTTCTGTGTCTCAAACCACGTAGTTGTAGATGTACGTATTGCTTTCATGGGTCTCGTGGTTGTCTCGTTTGCCAACTTCCTCATTCCTTTAAACAAACAAACAAATCGATTGCGTTCTACGTACTTGCTCCAACTTTCGACCTGAAGAGAAGTAATAGTGTTTCACATGACTTGGCACTGCAGTGTGGTAGCCTAGAGAAGGAAGAAGAAAGGCTGACAGTGAGTGGGAAATTTACGAGTCTCTTCACAAGGACAGGGACAGATTGGTTCGCGAACACGAAACATTCTCCATGCTTGGTGAACAATACGGGCAACATATCGGCACTACATCGGCAGCTACCTGCAACTGCCTGTTGTACAGCACCATTGTCATGTGCTGCAGCGACAATGCAGCACTGCTACCGGCAACACTTTTGTGGCCACTCATTGCCGTAGAATAGGGGCCGTGTAAGTCGCCGTAAGGAATAAAATCATTCTAACGACGTAAAGAAAGCGTTTTCTGGATATTTTGGATAGATCGGAAGGTGACAGAGAAATAATACTTGAAGTACATATTGAGCATTTATTTAAGTATATTTTTAAAAAAATTTGTAGGAAAATATTACAAAATGGCGACACTGCAGCTTTTCTTTTGAGACATGTTGAATCTGAGGCGGTCAATTGAATCTGGAAAAAAGAAAAATAATCTATACGATCTGCTTGAGTGTAGCTAAAGAACCGCCTAGGAGGTTTCAGAAATATTGATTTTTGTATAATTGGCGAGTGTCTGAATAAAGTTGTTCAGTTTTCACCAACGAAAAAGCACTCACTTCTCGATAAACATCGTTTGAATTAACTAATCGAAAAACCCCTACGTAATTCGCTTTGAAATGCTTTTTTTTCTAAGTTCTGCTTAATTTTTCTAATAAAAATATTGTAAATCGTTGTAGTTACGCTGCGTGCGGTTTTGAAATATCATATTCCGAAATAAACGCGTTTGAAGTTTTGAAATGTTTTACAGACATGAACACATGAAAAAATTCTACTCTTACCGTTAATCTGCTATCACAAGAGTGGCCTGTCATACTGTTAAGATTGCGACCGGAAACGTATCCAGTATTTTATCATAGAACGATTGAAATATAGGTCTTGGCAATTTCATAAACGCACAAGAATTTACAATTCCGTTTCGCCCTACTCCAAACAGGCTCACTGCAAGGGTGATTCGACTGTTTATTTCGTATGTGTGCCGTATAAATTTACTACTTGATGTAACTACTTCTGCGCAGTTTCAACGAGCGAAAATTGTTGTGAAGATAAGCCACGAGGTCTTCGTTGTTGCGACATGATGTCTGCGTTTCACATTTCACATGTTGAGAAAGAGCAGAGAAAACGGCAAAAAAATTTATAATTCTGTACCTCAATACCTAATTCCCATCAGAATCATGGTCGCTGTCTTTCAGTTTCTTAGCAGAGGCACTGACTCCTTCCTACCTGCTCTCAGCCTCACATCTATTCTATGGACGCTGTGATGACAAACTGCTTCGACGCCGCGCTGGGTACGATGTTTTCGTACCTTTTATCTCCGAATAGATTTTCTTACCACTCATTTTCAGCTGAAGGACAAAACTGTGTACTATATGATCTCAAATAAATTACCAAAAGTCAATACTGCACACAAAAATCAACATTAGAAGCTAAAGAATTGTCTTTTTCGTAGACGTACTGGCGCCAAGCTAACGTATTATTGAATTATGTTTCTATCCATACCTATACGCCACAGACGGTATTGAGTTTAGCTCAGGTCGGCCATTGTTGTTCATCCGAGGTGCTAGAGAAGGAGCTCGGACTTCTATACAACAGATTTCCAGGGGGTACGACAAGGTGACAGACGAAAATATTGCTCAACTTCAGAACTCTCGTACTGGAATGCAGTAGCCAAATGGGGTTTGCGGCAATTAACAAGGTATACGTTGTTGTTTTACTGGCATTTTTATTGAAAAATTCAATATCTTTACTATGTTATTGGAACTTTCCCGAGGCAGCTCTGAAAGGAGGTAGATCGAAGTTGTCGCTGTACTGCCGGTTATGGCTATCTGAAACTTGAAACTAACATATAACCCTGATCCTTACAGATGTAATTTTAGTTCGTCGCAAGGATCTGCGAAATAGAAAGTTTGGCGAAATTATAGATATTTTTCAAAACGGGTCATTTTTGGACCCCTCTATTTTGACCGAAAAAGTACTTAATATCAACATCAAAAACATCGGCTACGATGAACTGAAGAGAATTCAATTTGCTTCAAGGGAAACGAAGAATCATTAAAACTAGATGAAAACTGTAGCGTAGGCGACGAAACCATGCCAAAAGAGATAATTTTGAGGAAACGCCGTTTAATTTTTGACAAGTATTTATCATACAAAAAAGACAAAGCTTGAAAGTTACGCTATATCATTGGTGCTTGGTCCATAATAGCTATCGCACCGGCTAGTGGATGGCCGCTTTCCGTTACTTTGAACTGAGAAGCCCTCATTTTCATGCTCAAAGCCCGTTTCGTCGCTGAGCGCATCGCCGCTGGCGTCTATATTTTGATTTGAAGGGCATTTGCCAAGCGCATTAATGCAGTATGGCCTACAATGAATAGACATACACCCAAACTGGAGGCAATGTTGACGATTTTGCTTCAGATGGATGCTATTTTTGGAGCGTATCTCCAAATGGGACTGCTGAAACTTTGGTTGAAATTTTGAGTAAAACGGCGCAAACAGCGCTCTAGCAAATCAGGTTTACTCAAATCGCCCAATGAGTAGGGAGCGTGAGCGCGGAACCGGTTCTCTAACGCCGAGGCGAGCCGTGCGCTGTCGTAGTCAAACTCTCACAGAGTCATTACTTTTTGGTGTTCGCGCATAGCATTTGGGGGAATAATTCTTCGATGTACATGCATTAGAATTCCGTAAAAAAAAATTCTAGTTTCTTCGGCCGTGACCCTGTCGTTTCCCCTTAAGGGATTAGACATTTTGCCGCTTATTTTAGAGGGTTCAAACCACCTTTTCAGCCAACAAAGAATGATTTTTTAAACTTCTACAATTGTGTTAACCCTCGAGAGCCCTCGGCCATTCTTCCTAAGGCTGGATTCCAGAAACGGGACGAGGAACCAGAGAACTTCTTCTCGATCTTTTCTGGGCGCAAATTTCATTAGGTGCGGTTTACAGGACACCTTCGCCACCATTACAGACACAACACTGCAAACCGAATCGCTTTAACTATTCCATTGGGTCGTATATAATTCATTACCCGCCCGTCCCGTGACGTGTTATTTCTGAATTTTCTCCGGCGGGCAAAAAAAGAGCCCGTAGGACAATTGAAGAAAATCACGCGACGCGTGAGCGA
Source organism: Schistocerca nitens (assembly GCF_023898315.1). NCBI lineage: Eukaryota > Metazoa > Arthropoda > Insecta > Orthoptera > Acrididae > Schistocerca > Schistocerca nitens. The sequence goes on from NC_064617.1 coordinate 847,088,269, forward strand.
CCCGGCCGAGCGCACAGGTGTTGAACGATTACGACCGCGCGCTCTTCGGACTGCGTTCCAATTTACATTCGCAATGGCGGGCCAAGACATTCACGCGTCCGCCATAAATTGCGAGGAGGTGGGGAGGGGGGGGGGAAGGCATGAGGAAGGGGGGCAGAACAGAGAGGGGTCCTGCGCTGCGCGTGTACCGTTTACCTAGCTAGCGAGCTAGCTGCGAGCCAGCCGGGCGGAAAGAGAACCGTGATGAGAAAATTATGGAAATCCAGATAATTATCTAATCTCGCGCCGTGCCTTAGCGCTGGCTTATTGACCTGGCGCAGTGGTACAAAGGCGCTGTACGACTAGTACCGAGGCACACAGGCTCACACGCTGTAATGCTAGAGGCTGTGCCTCGCGCAGTGCCCAGCAGGTGGAGTCGTGGAGCGCTTTTCGTAAATTTTTTAAATTTTTGCTCCCTTTCAAGTTGATTCTAGCAGGGGACTCGAGCGCCGCTATCGACCGCGAAACGGCCGCGCCAGCAGCGACATAATTGTTTCATGTAGCGATTTGTTGGCGCGCTCCACCGAGAGTCGTTTTCCCGGTTAACGTCACCCACACACCATGTCGACGTGCCTGCATGTCCTAGTTGAGACCTGCCAGTGCTGCCACGGCGCCGTACTGCTGCAATGAGACGGGTTAACGTCACCCACACACCATGTCGACGTGCCTGCATGTATAGTTGAGACCTGCCACTGTTGTCACTGCGCCGTACTGCTCAAATTAGACGGGTGAAACAGTTATCTTGTTCACACAGACAGTATAAATTGCTGCAGTTTAAAATTCTAACAACATGGAAGGCAGTACGCAAAAACGTCGAACTGATGAAATCTCTTCCCCGGTTATCAGCCGAGTCGTGTTATCGCAACGTTTCGACAACTTTTCTACTCGCCTTCTTCAGGTGAAGAGTCATGTTCATGTCGCTGACTGGACTTCCCTCCACCACCGGCAGGGCCCTCCAACACTGGTCCTCCGGACATTCGTGAGTAGTCCACCCATTGTGGCTATAAACGAACGAATTGGACGTAAGCCTGACACTATGCCTGACGATGATGACTACGAAACGCGTCGAAATATTGGAGCAAAACGACGCCTTGACACGGATGATAACCTGAGAAGATTTCGTTCTCGAAATTATCTAACGAAGCCTGCATTTCCATACAACGTCAAACTGGCAGGAAATCTACTATTACGTGCTAGGATACGGAAGTGATCAGCATTTCACAAGTGCAGACTTACAAACTAGCAGAAATACCATTTTAATTGTGTGTATGACGAAAGATAACGCAAGGGATTCCTCATTCAGATGTCAGACTGAAATGCTCTTTGTTAGAAGATAGTGGTGTGCCTCAGACGACTAGGAGATAAGTTTAGTGTCTTTTGTCGTAAATTCACAGTGATGGATTAGGCCCCAACAAGATCCTGGCTTGTCTTTCTGCGATATCGGTGGTCGCTTGGCCAAAGGATATAGAATCGTCGGTTTTTAATTGGGGGGGGGGGGCATATGCAATACCATGAAGAAACTCAGAGGCCCCACGCTCGGCCGTGCACGGTCGTACAGCTTCGTCACATAGCTTGAGTCAGATACTCAAGTGCCCGCGAAGACACAATGACGACGTCTGGGCTGTTTGGGGGAGGAGACCAAACAGCGAGGTCATCGGTCTCATCGGATTATGGAAGGACAGGGAAGGAAGTCGGAAGTGCCCTTTCAAAGCAACCATCCCGACGTTTTCCTAGAGTGATTTAGGGAAAACACGGAAAACCTAAATCAGGATGGCCGGACGCGGGATTGAACCGTCGTCCTCCCGATTGTGGACGACGTCTGGACCACCACAGACCACCAGCATGATGATCATAGTTGGGGTTTACCGTAGACGCCGTAGCAAAGAATGGAACATCAACAATTGTACGTTAAACTACAATGCCAAACGCAGGAGTGGCATCTTTCGTCTTTTCATCACGACGGACGTTTCTGTATGTTGCGTATAGATGGAAGAACGATGCCTGATTACATTCGACATGTCATACCAGCTTAGTGCCTGGCTTAATGGTATGACACAACACGATCACATCGGGTTCGTATCGCTGGAATTTCGACAGAGCTGCAACATTTATGATGTTCAAAAATGGCTCTGAGCACTATGGGACTTAACATCTGTGGTCATCAGTCCCCTAGAACTTAGAACTACTTAAACCTAACTAACGTAAGGACATCACACAACACCCAGTCATCACGCATTTATGATGTGTTAAGGGCGTAGCTGTGCCATATGTTTGAGGTCTCAGAGACACTAGCTTTTCACAGCAAACAGCAAGACCAGACGTTGATTGTACAGTCCTGACCTATCTAGATACAGAGGATAGTTAGCTGATGCCGCAGTGACTCGTCCTCCAGAACTCATTGAAAACATACTGTTATGGTGAATAGTACTTATTGAATTATTCTGACTACTGGCAATATAAATCTTTGGTAATATCTAGGGCCTAGAATTGATAAAGATTAGTGAATCAGTAACAGCAGCTCGTTTCTGTCCTACAAGAACAGTTAACGATTTTCCTCTCCAGACATATCATGTTTCACTATTTTCATTGGTCGTCAACAGTAATTGCTATAGCCATACCGGGTTCTATCCAAAATGAATTTAAGAGAGAGATCATCACCTACAACTGCGCAAGGTAACTAACATTGTACAGCCTTATGGAGATGACTACTTTGTAGCTTTCTGATTTATACTACCGAACATTGGGCGTGGGAAACTGGTAATTTACAATGTAATATTGCAAACTACAACATTTTTTGAAATTCCGTTGCACGACTGACATTTAATTGCACAGAAAATTACGGAAAATTAGTTCACATTATTGTCCTGTACGAATTCCGATCAGGGTGAAAAATAATGGAAGTAAGATCAGTGTGGGGCGGACTCTTTGTAGTGAGGAAATGGATACTACTTTGGAGTGGAATGTCAGCCATGGAAGTATGAGGCATGCTCAGTTAAAGGAATTATGAAACTGACAGGGGACACTGATACGTTAGCAGAGAGTTGTACATAGCATGTACGAGCCGATCGTGACCAGCTTCACTAACAAAGGCTTCAGTTGTTAATAACAGGATAGAGCATCCTGAAACTTCGCTTTTCTGAAAGAGCAAACCGGACAATTACGCGAACTGAAAAAATGGCTCTGAATTGTTTATTCAGCTTTTCTCCCGAAGAGGAAAGTAAATCCACCAGGACAATACCAGTTACACTGAGACCTAAAATTCCTGGCCTACAATTACATGTTTCTTACCATTTCACCTTCCACACTGAAGAAGCTGCACACCGAAATAACCTCTGCGGTCTTTTGTTAATCATCTGTTGCATCCGATAAAGGTCTGATTTATACAGCGCCCAACGTCTACCTGATACTCTAAGCATCGAATTTGTTCCCAATTAATCCGAACTGCCATCTGACTGTACTCTGCAGCAAAGTTAATTTTAATCTCTATTATTCCCTATCACTTGCTCAACTTCACACAGTTCCTCACCCATGTGTCTGAACTCCCTGAGAACCCAAGCTAATGTGACTGCACTCACCGTGAGTCGGAGGCAATATGACTTCTCGCCAGCGAAAAAGATAAAGCCATCTCCATTTTTTTCGCAGTTCTAACTGAAAAGTACCCTGTCACGCTTCTCTGCGACTCTAGTGAGAATAGTGCGCATAGGAATACACACATAGAATCTTCTGTTGTGAAGTTCGTTTCTCCAACTGCACACATTCTACGAGTCACGTAGGCAATAGTTCATTCTCCAGTGTCTTTCTTTCTTTAATTTTAAATGCGACCATCTCACTGTTGTAACGTACACTTCTTGTCTTCCTCCACCAATGCAGATAGAGCAGAACTTCGGCCCAACATTCAGCTGAATTTGTATTCTCATGGAAGTACAGTGGACAGGCACAGAGTAAAGCTTTCTGATCATAATGGGCTCTTAAAAGCAAAATAAAATGCAGGCTACACCGATGCTTGCTCTGGGCATTGGTTTACCTCATAGATCTAAAACAGGCAAAAAACTGATTTGGTACCTGCTTAAGTTAATGGGTTCTAGAATCAATGAAAGACGTACTAAAACAGCGTTCGTCTTTCAATGGTTATAATTTTTGGAGAACTTCTTAAGCAGTATAACAAAAACAGTGAGTACGACACAGAGATAAAGTTTATTTATTCTATACTGGCTCCACATATCACCAAGAATAGTGCTGACTCAGAGATAATGTTTATTTATTCTATACTGGCTCCACATATCACCAAGAAAAGTGCTGGCCACGGTGTGCCGAACTTCACGTGGACCGAGTGTGCGGTCAAAGGCGTGGCCAAGGCTTCACGTGTCTCGCATTTGCTCGTTTCTTTTCGGAAGTACTCGATACAGTGCGATATTTCGTTTGGAATTCCCAGCGTCTACTATACAGTCGCGTAAGTGACAGGTACTGCAGATTAATTGGGAAACGATATTACAATATCATGCAGAAATAATTTAAGGATTTAGTTGACAATGAAAGAACAAAGAATTACAACGATCGACAGGTTCTATGCCTCAAGAAGCACTTTGTGTCACATTCGCGGGCATACAGCATGTGAAGATTTTGGTGCTATGAACAGTACAATTTCTAATGTTGCACAGATTATTCCACTGTCAGTTGCAACTGTTTTCAATGGAACTGAGCAAAGGGAACGGAGACTTTATATGTTGTCCCAAGATACGTTGGTTGTCAAGGAGCAAGCCTAGCACGATTTTTCGATTTAAATCTGGCTATTGTGGAATTTATTAAGAAAAATGGAGTACAGGAACGATAATAAGAACGTTCAATATGGATTGCGCACCTCGCATTTTAAGTGGACTTGACTGCAGACTGCCATTAAAAAAACGCCAGGTGTGAAGAATTCTTTATTGCCTCGAATAAATTACGAAGATAGTTTCCTGAATATTTTGAGGCCGTTGTTAATCTTACATCTGTTATCGTGGTGTTTTCCGGACCGTTTGCCGCTTCAGTTGAAAGAGCGCCTGTTCATGTGCTGATGTAACTGATTGATCTGCAAAGTAATTCCCAGTTTGACAAATCCTTTAACGTTAAACTATCCACGATCTCAACATTGCTTTGACAGGTAAAGCGTTTCCACGACTCCATAATGAGATTGCAAAAGAGCTACAATACTTCGATCGACATATCTGTGTGAAAAACTTTTTTCGATTACGAAATTTAATAAGTCACAATTAGTCGCAACCTGAGTGCGAAAATCTGTCAAATAGTCTGCGTCTGTCCGTGTGCCGTCAGATTGTACCAGATAGAAATTATGTCTTTAGAAGGTAAAAATAATTAATTAAATAATACCGAAAATATGTTTTGTTTGTAATCTGTGTTGGTGAGAAATGAGAATTATAAAACTAAGTCAAGTTCAGTGCGACCGCCCTGACATCTTGTGGTGTGCGTACTGTAAGACCTTTGGTACACACACCATCAGATTATTTGACTTGTCGCTCTAGCCAAGTAGGCGAGTGTCAGACATATGTCTCGTGGTCTTATCGTGGCGTGTTTATCTTCTGCCGTTAGGTCAGACGATAGAAATGCCACTTGCACGCTCAGAGCAGCAGATTGACGGTGACCAACTTTAAACAGAACTTGATTAATTTTCACACACATTTATTAAAATAATAACAAGCATACAAATAACTTAACTTGGTTCTGGATGCTATTTCCAATTGACAATCTGAAGTTCCTTTGGTCTTGGTACGTTAATCTTATTCTCACATATCTCTGATACTTGACAAAGTGTCTATACATTTCTCTTCATGGATATGTACAGGGATATAATAATCTTATTAGGTGCAGACTGAAACTTGGCTACAGACTGGTTCAGACTAATGCAGGCTAATGCAGACTGACTAATCGGAGGTCTGTACACTCGTTATAATACCTCGCGCGTTCAGGTATCACTGCGCGAGTGTGATCCGCGAGGAGAAAAGGTTCTATGTTAGCAGCAATTTTATTGGCTGCGTTACATATTAATACGCGGATCGGCGGAAGCAGAATTTGGTCCGTCTCTAAGACAGCGCCATCTCGTAGTGCGGAGACGGACGAGCGCTGCGCCTGCGCTGTTGTGCTTAGCGGGGCGCGCTCTAGTGGGAAAGTTGTGTACGCGCTGACTACGCGGAACTATGTACAGAACACATCTACAGGGTGACAATTATTGAACTATATGAGTAAAACGTAAATTATTTACAAAGCATGGTGTGCGCACGCTTTATTCAACATATACACGTCCCTACAGATATACGTATTTAGATTGTGACATGTTCGACATGTCTGCCATCATTGGTGATGATGCAGTGCAGACGAATAGCGAAATTCTGTATGATCCACTAAAGTTTTGGAACATCGATGCTGTCGAAGACCTTCGGAATGGCTGATTTCAATTCAGAAATAGTTTTGGGGTCATTGCTCTACATCTTTTCTTTAATATAGCCCCACAAAAAGGAGCCACATGTGTTCAGATCCGGAGAATATGGAGGCCGATCGAGGCCCATGCCACTGGCCTCGGGGTACCCTGAGTCAGAAAGCGGTCCCCAGCGGGCTCCTCCAAGACACCAAACGCTCTCCTGCTTCAATGGGATCGAGATCCGTCTTGCATGAACCACATATTGTCGAAATCTGGATCTGGGTCACTTTGGGTAATGGGGATGATATCTTCCAAAACCCTCACGTACAGTTAGGTAGTCACCGTGCCATCAATGAATATCGCACCAATTTTTCCATGACTGACATTGCACACCGCAAAGTCACCCGTTGAGGAGGAAGAGAATTTCTCGATCTCGAAATGCGGATTCTCAGTCTCCCAAACCCGTAAATTTTGCTTATTGACGAACCTGTCCAAATTAAAGTGGGCTTCGTCGCTAAACCAAACCATACTAATTCCCTTCATGCCCACGGCCAAGCACGTAATTTGAACATACGAACGCAAACCGTTCAGAAGTTATGACTATTTTATTTCATATGGTTCAATAATTGTCACCCTGTAAAAGAGGCGAGTTCACGTTTTCCACTCTTCCTTCTCTTCACGTTCAGACAGTGGGAGTGGAAGTATGCAGCGCAGCTGATCGCTATGGCACACGGGCCAGGACACGGCCTAACGGACCAAAACTTGGCCGCCGCTTGCTTAATGGGTTGAAGATGGTCATGTTTGACTGAAACTGGTTAAAGGTAAAAATAAATATTAGTAGCGATCTAGGCTTACTCTGTTTGTTATACTGTTATGGGTTACATAAATAATGGCACCCAAAAACTCGCCAGCTGCTACTACCGATAAACTGTAGCACAGAGCTAAACTGGGATAGAATTATGTACCAGCTGCATTAAAGCCACTATTGCAAGCAGAGGTGGTACTTCTGTGAACTGAATTTCACACTCGGAAACACACAAATCACTTACAATTTCAAACTAGCTATCTTAGTAGTTTACTGTATATGCACAAATACTTCGATATTTGCCCCCGTTCCTGTTGAACCAATTTTAGTAATCAGCAGTGTTCTTACCCTTAGAAAAAGTAAGGATTCGTTTCATCACATTACGTGGAACACAGATGACTGAGAAATGGGAAAAAGCATTAGGAATGTGGTGCCAACATGAGAACTATCCCGTCTCTAACGTCTAGACTTTACTATAAACGAGTTTAAATTCAGGATATGTATTGCATGCTGTCTATCAAAAACTCTCCATATGTGAGAAAACTGAATTCACTGATTTCAGAAACTTCCTCCACACGTAAAGTGTACTTTACATACTGTATTCAACTTCTGAGCAAAACTGACTGTTAGCTGGCCCTGTAATGCGCCTGTGAACAACGTCATGAAATAAAACTTCAAACTTAATGAAATGCATAATTTGAAATAAATGTTCAAGTGTACGAGGGTTCCTAAGGGACTAAACTGCTAAGGTAATCGGTCCCTAGACTTACACGCTATTTAAACTAACTTAATCTAACGTATGCTAAGAACAACACACACATCCATGACCGAGGGAGGACTCGAACCCCCGGCGGGAGGGGCCGGGCAATTCGCGACACCGCGCCTCAAACCGCACGGCCACTCAGCGCGGCATAATTTGAAATAAAGAAAATGAATCCGATTAAATGTCAAATGAAACTAATTATATGCTCAGTGAAAACTATGTAAATAAACCCAGTACCGAAGTACATTATGAAAGTTGCTCGATACAAAGCGCAACGCTTGACTTGGAATAGCCACAAAAATAAATTATTGCTCTATTTGGAAAAAAAATAACTGTTCGACCTTAAATCCACTGATCATGGTAAATGAATCTGCTTGGTAGCACAACACCTGGTAGTTCGGACTACGTATTATTTCCTCACAAGAGTGCAACGTTAGATATGCCCTGAAATAAAAGTGACTTACCTCTTGCTCAGCATGCTATTATGCGTCTGATGTACTGACATCCTCGAAAGCAAATTGAAATCAGCAGATGCAGCAGATAAAGAAAAACAGTCCCTCTCAGAAACAATCTGTGACTTCGTGTGGCGTAAGGTGCGACGCATACGAGATACAACATTTATAAATTTACTGAGAATAATGGTGGTGGGGTTTACATTAAAGAAAACCGTTCTCGAAAAATTAGACTCTGATTGTTGGCCAGCCAGAGTGGCCGAGCGGTTCTAGGCGCTACAGCCAGGTACCGTGCGACCACTACGGTCGCAGGTTCGAATCCTGCCTCGGGCATGGATGTGTGTGATGTCCTTAGGTTAGTTAGGTTTAAGTAGGGGACTGATGACCACAGCAGTTAAGTCCCATACTGCTCAGAGCCATTTGAACCACTTTTTTCTGATTGTGAACGAGAGGGACTGTACAACATAAGAAAACTCTAACAACAGCGAAATTCTCTAATTATAAAAATTACAAAAATTTCAGCTAATTGTGTCATCTGTAACGTAATGAAAAGAAAAAGATCAAATTAACACTAATCATTAATGTTATTAGTTACCTTCAATTAACAGTTCCAACAAACAAACATTTCATTCTTGCATATGCACTGGTAACCTTGAAAAATTCTTCCTAAAATCCTTTCCACCGAAAGAAACAATTACGTATGTTTAAAAACAAGTTTTTATCTCCATAACATAGTATTTTAGATAACCTCTTTCAGGCTCGCAAACAATAGATCTCTTTCTCTGAAAAATTCAACAGCTTACAACTATGACTCAAATAAGACTGCCCCAGCGCTGCAAAATTGACTGCATAGCATGTCAACCATAGATAAAACATAAGATTCAAAGATCTTATTCACTACTCATGCAGTGCGCTCATTCATCTTTTTCCCAGTATAGTGAATGGGACAATTTTTATCTACAAAAGCAGAAAACATATGAGAACCTTACAGTGTCACCCATCAAGAGAATTAATCTCTGAAAGTCTACATACATTCCTGGTCTCAAAAAGTTGACGAATATAGAGAAAAACAGGTAACCAAAAAAAAAAACAACGAAAAATGGTGACCAGGAGAATCGCAAGTCATATATGAGGCATTATTTGGCAAAAAGCGGCTTCAAACAAAATACGTGGGGTACGTACATAGTCATATTTCCAGAAATACCTGAGTTGTCGTACGTCATTTCCTTATTTATCATTCAAGTGCACACATGGAATTCCAATGAAACTAATGAAGCACAGCGCAATGTATTAGTACACATTCGAGAAAAGGGCAGAATATGGATACGCTATATCATTTTAGGTGCATCAGCACTGTAGTCCAATATCAAAAGCTACATTAATCAAGTTGCCACATTACGCAACAGGAAAAGCCACTTGGTAACATCCATTTTGCGCAGATGAAGAGTTTTACTGATAAACTATCTACGTGGTGAGTAGAAAAGACATATCTCTGTATTTTAAAATAGCTTTTAATTGGTTATGTTCTTCGAAATGAGACACATTGATTGTTATAGAAGGGCACTAACATAAAGCCAACAGATATGTTACGAAATGAGGAGTGATAACAGAAAAGTGGAAGAACCACTAAAATGACTGCGCCGCGGGGAAAGGAATGGGAGGGTCATGTTTATTTTGCTTGGTATCTCCCTTCTTCATAACTGAAGAACGAACAACATTCTACTCGCAAAATATACCGATAGATAGGGAAGCAACATAATACAAAGCATGAGAAAAGCACGATAAGACAAAAACGACCAAACCAAAATAATAGCCGGCCGCGGTGGTCGTGCGGTTCTAGGCGCTCCAGTCCGGAGCCGCGCTGCTGCTACGGTTGCAGGTTCGAATCCTGCCTCGGGCATGGGTGTGTGTGATGTCCTTAGGTTACTTAGGTTTAAGTAGTTCTAAGTTCTAGGGGACTGATGACCTCAGCAGTTGAGTCCCATAGTCCTCAGAGCCATTTGAACCATTTGAACCAAAATAACACACTACACATCTCTAATGCTTTTACTGGCAGCTGTAAGGACATATATCAAGATTCCTGCATAGAATGTGATGTAACAGATAATTTTGTCGGTCTTGTAATATCGCTTTGAAACATTTCAGAATTTTTAGAATTAATTAAAAATGGATTTACGTTGCTCAAAGAAAATATTGTGGAACCTAATGGATACGACAGCCACTGTTTTCCTGGTGTATAGTAAATATCAGGCACAAAGAATAATTTAGCGTTTATTAGCATTTTTACAGTAATATCTTGTTCTGTCTGGCACTGCGATACTGCGACACAGTGCTACAATACTGTTATTTCGCTCAGTATCTGCTTGCTAATAGTTTTCGTATAACACTGTCTTCTTACGGGACCCTGTTATTACGTGTCTTGACATTTCAAACGACAGCCATTACAGTGTTTACGATTTGTTACATTATCAATTTCTCTCGCGTAGTATTACTTCTCCCAGAAACATCTACGCATGAACTGGTGGTTTTCGACTCTCAGCCACGCGGGACTAGCCGAGCGGTCTAGGGCGCTGCAGTCATGGACTGTGCGGCAGGTCCCGGCGGAGGTTCGAGTCCTCCCTCCGGTATGGGTGTGTGTGTTTGTCCTCAGAATAATTTAGGTTAAGTAGTATGTAAGCTTAGGGACTGATGACCTTAGCAGTTACGTCCCATAAGATTTCACAAACATTTGAACTTTTTTTTACCCTCAACGATAATCTTTGTTTTAGGCAACCTTTAGGGTCACTCAAAATCTTCCATCAGTACCTAAATGAGACCCGATCATTCCAAGCTTCTTACGGTTAAACATAATCACTTACTTTCGAAGTTATCATTCACTTTACATGAAATGAAATGACGTCCCATGCTTCTTGACAGAGCTTAGGGCAACGATGAGGGAGACCCGCCGTGCTAGGCAAGGTCCTGGTGGAGGTGGTTTGCCGTTGCCTTCCTCCGACCGTAATGGGGATCAGTGATGATGGTGAAGACGACACAACAACACCCAGTCATCTCGCGGCGGATGAAAGTCCCTGACTCCTCGGGGTATCGAACCCGGGACCTCGTGTTCGGGAAGCGAGAACGCTACCGCGAGACCACGAGCGGCAGACTTCACGTTACATACTTCATCTATATAGTTTCATTTGAATTTAGTAACATTCTATTTCATCTTTTGCCGCCTGGAGTCGTGTTCATGCACTCACACGTAGAAATGATGATAAAGGAATGCTACACATATTGTTGTTTCGATTATAGTATTTACCAGCGTAAATCACAAGGTAAAGATCTGTTTGTGTGTAGATCGGAGAGGAGCATTTTTGACTTTCTAGTTTTCGGAAAGAGAAGTGATAAATACGATCTTCACCAATGCCAAAAAGAAGGGAGAACGTGTCAGTTACGCGTTCTGTAGAAGAGGTCGAAGTAGGAAAATTGTGGCGATAAACAATGATTACAAGATATGAAGTACATTATTGAGGGCTCAGTTGAGTCGCAGAGATCAGAAATTTACAGCAAGACAATTAAATTACCGTCTTGCTGGGTTTGGAAGATCCTGCACACGTTTTTTTAAGTAAACTTGTTATATAAAGTTTGTAGTTGTTTTCCAGTAGACATGTATAGAGGGATATGGTGTCTCCATTGCAGGCGGAGTGGCGATGACGGACAGAGCACTGTGATGCATCCACAGCCTAGCTGCTGTTGTGTCATTGTACACTACTGGCCATTAAAATTTCTACACCAAGAAGAAATGCAGATGATAAACGGGTATTCATTGGACAAATATATTACACCAGAATTGACATGTGACCACATTTTCACGCAATTTTGGTGCATAGATCCTGAGAAGTCAGTACCCAGAACAACCACCTCTGGCCGTAATAACGGCCTTGATACGCCAGGGCATTGAGTCAAACAGAGCTTGGATGGCGTTGACAGGTACAGCTACCCGTGCAGCTTCAACACGATACCACAGTTCATCAACAGTAGTGACTGATGTATTGCCCGGCCACCAATGATCAGATGTTTTCAGTTGGTGAGAAATCTGGAGAATGTGCTGGTCAGGGCAGCAGTCGAATATTTTTTGTATCCAGAAAGGCCCGTACAGGACCTGCAACATGCGGTCGTGCATTATCCTGCTTAAATGTAGGGTTTCGCAGGGATCGAATGAAGGGTAGAGGAACGGGTTGTAACACATCTGAAATGCAACGTCGACTGTTCAAAGTACCCTCAGTGCGAACAAGAGGTGACAGAGACGTGTAACCAATGGCACCCTATACTATCATGACGGGTGATACACCGGTATGGCGACGACGAATACGCGCTTCCAATGTGCATTCACCGCGATGTCGCCCAACACGGATGCGACCATCATGAAGCTGTAAACAGAACCTGGATTCATCCGAAAAAATTACGTTTTGCCATTCGTGCACCCAGGTTCGTCGTTGAGTACAGCATCGCAGGCGCTCCTGTCTGTGATTCAGCGTCAAGGGTAACCGCAGCCATGGTCTCCGAGCTGATAGTACATGCTGCTGCAAACGTAGTCGAACTGTTCGTGCAGATGGTTGTTGTCTTGCAGACCTCCCCATGCGTTGGCTCAGGGATCGAGACGTGGCTGCACGATCCGTTACAGCCATACGGATACGATGCCTGTCATCTCGACTGCTAGTGATACGAGGCCGTTGGGATCCAGCACGGCGTTCCGTATCACCCTCCTGAACCCACCGATTCCATATTCTGCTAACAGTCACTGGATCTCGACCACCGCGAGCAGCAATGTCGCGATACTATAAACCGCAATCACGATAGGCTACAATGTGACCTGTATCAAAGTCGGAAACGTGATGGTACGCATTTCTTCACCTTACACGAGGCATCACAACAACATTTCACCAGGGAACGCCGTTCAACAGCTGTTTGCTAAATCGGTTGTAAACTTTTCTCATGTCGGCACGTTGTAGGTGCCGGTAACGGCGCGAACCTTGTGTGATAGTTCTGAAAAGCTAATCATTTGCACATCGCAGCATCTTCTTCCTGTCGGTTAAATTTCGCGTCTGTAACACGTCATCTTTGTGGTGTAACAAGTTTAATGGCCAGTAGTGTAGTTGGAGGGATATGGTGTCTGTATTGCAGGTGGACCACAGACGACGGGCAGTACGCTGTGATGCTTCCACAGCCTAGTCGCTCTTGTGTTTTTGTAGCTGGAAGGATGGGGTTGCCTGTATTGCAGGAGGATCGGCGATGACGGGCAGCTGGGCCTGATGCCGGACCCGGACTTCCCAGAGTTCCCCGCGGTGGCAGCGGTGGGCCCGCGAGAGCGCCGCGTGCTCTTCCCCGTGTCGCCGCCCACGCCGCCGCGGCCCGCCGCCAACCATCACATGCACCACCACCAACACCACCAACACCAGCAGCACCAGCAGCACCACCACCAGTGGCAGCCGCACCACACAGCCGCCGCCGCCGCCCACACGGTAAGTCCGTCACCACAGCTACCGGCTCGCGCTTGAAACTGCCACACATCGGCGTACGCTGAACTGTCATAAATAATAGCACAGCAGTGGATGTGATCTCTGCCGTCGGCTACTGAATACTGATGCGGTACATATGTCGTACAGTCCACGTCGAGGTGGGTTCCTTGACGCCTAGCACTCAAATCGGTTCAAATCGGCGACGGTCTGTTTCACAGTAGCCCGTCAACCGAAAGTAGCGTGATGTCAATTCGTGAGACTCTTGTTGTCTTACTGTACGTCGATTTACGTATGGGGAAACATGTGATATTGTAGATCCACCCTGTACACTACCGATCCCGGAAATCGGAATTTTCGTGTAGTCTCTGATATGATATGATCCGTGTCTTTACACGGTTGCTGCGTGGGGTAGCCTCACGGTCTCAGGCGCCTTGCCACGGTTCGCGCTGCTCCCCCGTCGGAGGTTTGAGTCATCCCCCGGGGATAGGTGGATATGTCGTCCTTAGCGTAAGTTAGTTTAAGTTATATTAAGTAGTGTGTAAGCCTAGGGACCGATGACCTCAGCAGCCTGGTCCCATAGAACCTTACCACGAATTTCCACACGTATTATCACGTCATGTTTGAAGTCAGTGCACTAGCGACGTGGGAGAAGATGGGACACATTGTAACAGCGATGCTATTTTCTTAACTTTTGGAAAACACATTTAGGATGACATTCTTCTTTTTATGTATTTTTTTTTTTTGTTAAGGATCCCTTAACGGTAATTCAAAGGCCCGAGGTGATTTTGAAATTGGAGTGTTTATTGAAAACATTAACATAAATTGTTACAGTGTTCCCCAGTGCAGAACAGACTGTAACACATGCTGGTGTAGAGTGTTACAAGCATGACGAAGTACCTTCATGCTAGCACAACTTGTATTCTTCAACTATTTCAGAATACAAGTTGCAATTAAAAGCTAGGCAATATTAATATTCAGATTCTTTGAAAGTAATTTAATTCTTTCAATATTCATCGAACGTTGAAACTTTTTACGCTGATATGAAGTTTGAGACACCTTTGTTGTCTTTTGGTTTTTTCCAAGGAAACTATTTTTGGTAAAACCATTATTATACTTTTTTGTGACAAACATCTAGTACTAGCTACTTGAGGAAATATAAAAGGGCTTGGATTTTTGATCCCCCTACGGAGAATTGTCACTTCATAGTCACCATCAGCTTCCTAACTGCTGACCAATTTACCAATATAGTGAACTGGGTTCTTGCCACCCAACTCAACTAAAACACAGTCGTCTTGAGAAATTGGCCTAGCGTTGCCTTCGTTGCCCTCCTTTTAACTTTTAATGTCTTGACTGTCAGAGTAATCAAAAATATCGCACATTTTGTCATCCAGGATACCATGTACGTCATATTGTTTTGAATACAGATTTATCCTGTTGGTGTTACTTCCAGTTTCCTGTTTTGTCTTCCACTGTCCTGAATAATCTTCAGACACTTTTGTGATTGGGTTATCACTTGGGATACAACTCATTCCAGTCTTTCTGTTTTCTCGGTTGCCGATTATTTCATCAACTTTAGGGAGACCTCTAAAAGTATGAGGACCAGCTACATTATGGCTTGATGCATCTTCCCCAATTGGTATATCAGAAATCTTCATATGACTCACTTTCACCTTCATTATTCTCAGTGGCTGGCAGAACAGTCGTTATACAGTTCATACCACTGGAATAGTTTTACACCGTGCCCCACATTAAACCGTTAAACTGTGTCCCAAACGGAAGTTTTATATACTTTCTTAAGTTTCAAAAAACGTGCAAAACATTTACAGTTTTCAACAACACTGTATCATACACCACTTCATGACTGTGGGCATAATGCTCAGAATTACAGCAATTATTAGTGGAGATAATGTTATATTACGATAGAAATTTATTTCTCGTATCTCAAAACATATTTCTTCACTGCTCACCAAAGTTAAATTTCAGTTAGTACCAAGCTCAAAAGTAGTAACAAATGACAGTCGTAAATTGGTTAAACAGAAGGATATCAGTATGATAACGTAAACACAAATCCACTGATATGTATGCAGATTTCATGGAGCCGTCTTCTGTAACCCTGCAGGAATTTATAAATAAGCCTGCAGAAGGTTATTTATCATAATTATCATACTTTATTTATCTTGGTAACAATTAATTTCAAAATATGTTTCTGCTTTACTGAAATCTATTTCAAATTCATGGCGAGTGTCACAAATAAACGAAAACAGAATTTTGTTGCGTAGAAACTCTATCTTAAAATCTTTTCGAAAGATCTCTTCCGCATAGCATTTAACAGAATAAATATATTTGTCCGTTAGTGACTACTGGAGTGATCAGTCTCATGAATCTTAACAATCGATTTCTTTTTCTCAGCAAAATCTATATTGCATAAAATTTTACTCAGAGGTACTCCATGTAAATGGAAAAATTACGTATATCCTTAGCAGATATCTGCTTCGAACCGCTTCATTGAAATTACCCATACACGGAGGATTTAAGTCGAGGCAGAGAGAACTATAAGGGCCTAAAGCATACTGTTGTCGGTTTTGAGGTTGCAGTATGTATGCATGCTCCTGACATCTGTTGATCTTATAGAACTAGCTTTGTGAGGTGCGGCACCCCTACGCTCTACATATGAACATTTTCGAAAAGCTGTCTCACAGATTTATCTGATATTCACTCCTATAACGGTTCAGCGAACAAATTTTCGTTGGTGTTGGGACCGCTCACTGGCTACACTGACGCCCGTGTCTTCACAAAACCTGGAAGCTCTTTAAAGAATTACCACCGTAACCTCACAGGTTTGGTTATGGCATTATAGTCTGTAAAAATAACTGTGAGGATTACAGAAAATGTAAGAGTGCTACCGACCTCATTACTAAACCAAAAGTTTAAGTTATCTTCGTGGTAGCGGTGTACATTTGAAAAATTTTAGGAAGATGCGGATTTCAACAGGTTGCCATGAACTGTTGTCTGAAGTAATATTTTATTCTTCATTGGAGTCATAGAAGGCCATCATTTTCTTAACGTCACATCGAGGGAGACCAAAATTTGTCATTTCCCCACAGTGTACAGGTGCCTTGCCATATCTAGTGCCCAAAAACATAGCTGGAAAGTAAGTATCACCTTTGAAACATAAATATTTAACAAAACAACTACATTAAATATGAAACACATAGCATTAAAAAAATTTCGAGTCTCATTCCTAACTTGAACAGGCAGATTTATGTAATGAAAATGAGGATGATGAGGACCATAAAGTGTTGGGGTAGGTGATAATTGTGTGATTGGTGCATTTGATCTCTGTTATTTATATTATGATTTTAGTTTCATATTAATTACTGACTACACAACAGTCAAAAGGACGCTACTGACACTAGGCTATATATGAAAATTTTGTGGATTAACAGTAATAGTGTACTATAAAATGGGCACATGATTGTCTTATGAGTTGATTGATGTGTGTTATGCCAGTGGACGAGTAACACGTCACCGGCCCAGTATGATACGCAATTCGTAAATTTGACATTTCTACCGTGTAGTTGATATGGTATAATGAGATACGTTTAGCAACAACTGCATTCTTGCCTAATAAAAGAGTGTAGTTGTTGTTTTATGACTTTTGTGTTGGCAAGTACATTTCGTTGAGGTTTGTACTGGGTACTGAATTCAACACCTAGTGATGGAAGTAACTACCCGTAAGTACTATAAATGTTAATGAGGATGATAACCTTTGTTTTATTTCCACCATATCTGCAACATTTGCTACGCTGCAATTTCGATAGCAATCATTATGTACAAAACAGCCAAACGTTTTATAAATGTTGACTTGTAGACGACTGTTAACGTCGAACATCGTTCAATATTCAAATACGCAGTGTCAGTTGATTATTCTGCTCCAAGCCGAGTGGTTGGTTCTGCTTCACTGCTCTATTTGGGAAACGCAGGTGGCATCTATTATTGATTTCATTAACTCATTAAGTACCAGTGTTCTATTTTGAGGACACAGCACATATTTATTTATAAATACACAATAAATTATTAATTTGCAACTATTACTGTTCGACGTCATTTGCTGATGCTTTTTATAACAAATGTATGCTTATAGGAAATTAAAAGCAATAAATCCTACCTTTAATTGAATATTGAATACTAAGGCACACTATTCGTTATCTCAGGTATTTACTTTATCGACAATTTAGCAATATTTGAAACATGTGGCAAAGGTCTCTTTGTAATTGTTTATAGTCGACAATGTGTCTTTTAAACTACTTGCATTGTTAGCTCATTTGGAGTTATATTCATTGTTTTCCATTATTATAAAATTTGGTGTACTCGAAATAGGACACTGGGACTTGGTGTTATCATTTCAGTTATTTGTATTGCTGCTACTGCTGATGTATTTTCTTTATAGAACGTGGTAATTTTACCAGATTTTGTTGCTGAGGTAAGTAACGACCCCTCTTTTACGTATATATTACAGGATATGAAGTCACTTTGAAATTTGCAGCGTATTATTTAACTATATTTACGAGTATGTTACCAATTAGTAAATACTACAGTTCCAGATGGACAGAGGTATTTACACATTCCCTTTTCTGCGGCTTTTGCTAATGTATGATTCTTTCATTTCACTTTATTTTATTACATTTTATTTCATTTCATTTCATACAGATTATAATGGCCTTCAGAAAAGATAGAACCTCAGTAATGACGAATAAATAATAAACAGTGACGCATTCTATAATGCAGTGTCAAATGATCAGGACCACCGTATGTCCTCCTGTAGTAGCCTGTATGACCGGCCAAGAAGAAGGTCCAGACGACGTTACTGGAACCGTGGAAGTCTCAGATGTGCCAGCGGCTATTGAATTACATTATGTTGCATCAGAGAATAACGAACAAACTGTGTGTAAAACTTCACTGTCAAGTACATCCCAAGTTTCCAGAAGTAAATCGATGAAGAGACGTCTTACTGATGAGAAAAGCAATTTAAAAAAGACACCTCCAGTTTATACAAAGCTGCCTCAAACTAGTGAGCATGACATCAGCACAAAGAGAGAGGAATTGAAGGAACAACTTTCTTCCTTGACTCCGAAGGAGATGTTTGAAGAAATGATGAACGAAAACATATACGAGTTCATAGTGAAAGAAACTGTGAGATGTGCAGTAAATATGAAGAATATGCAGGATTTTATTCTCACAGTTGAAGAGGTCAGGGTCTTTGTCGGATTTCTTCTTTTTGCTGTCTACCAGAAGCTCCCTGCTGAGAAGCTATACCGGTCTGAAGATGGAGATGTTGGCATACCAAGTATAAAGACAGCTATGTCAAGGAATAAATATCAGAAGTTGAAAACATTACTTCATTTTCAAGATAATGACTTAGCCAATGAAAACAAACACCATCGCGGATTTAAAATTAGACCTCTCTTGAAAATGATAAATGAATCTTTTCAAAAATTTGGAATATTTGAGGAAAATTTGTCAATTGACGAAATGATAGTCAAATACTATGGACGAAGTGGGTTGAAACAGTTTATCCTAGGCAAGCCTATTAAATTTGGCAATAAGTTGTGGTCTCTTTGTGGAGCAAGTGGCTACTGTTTCAAATTTGATTTATACTGTGGAAAGGAGCCAGAAGTTACTGCAAGGGATGACCTACTATTGGGATCAAGAGTAGTCCTAAACATGATGGACTGCATTGAGAAACCCGAGAATCATTGTGTGTACTTTGACAATTTCTTCACTTGTGGAGATATTCTGATTCATCTGAGAAATTTGGGTTTTAGAGCAACTGGGACTGTAAGAGAGAATCGAGTTGGTGACTGTCCACTACTGGGCAGCAACGAACTGAAAAAGACAGTTCGAGGAAACTATGACTACCAGTTCGACAGGAATGGTGAAGTCTTATTTGTTCGAAGGCACGATAGAAGATGCGTTACAATTGGTACAAATTTTGACAAAGTTGAAACTTTGGGAGCAGCTACACGGTACAGTAAACAAGCAAGTAAGAAGACACAAGTGCAACAACCTGCCGTTTTGAAGTCGTATAACGCGTACATGGCAGGTGATGACCACCATGACTGGTTAGTTGGAAAATGTGCGACGGTAATTAGAGGGATAAAATGCTACTGAGTCCTATTTACAAGTAAACTGGAAATGGCCCTCGTAAATGCCTGGCTCTTCTACAGACTAGTACATGGGAAAAATGCACTGGATTTACTGGATTTCAGACATGCTGTTACAGTTGCATACCTGAAATTGGACACTGGAAGACCGAATATTGGACGTCCAATGGAATACCCATCAAGTTAGTTGAGAGTGATACCAGACATCAGGTTTGACGAAATTGGTCATATGATTGACAAAAGGTGCACGCAAAGAATATGTGTAAGAAGTAAATGCAATGGGAAACCAAAAACATATTGTGTTAAATGCCATTAACACCGTGTGTGAAGTGTTTTGTACCATTTCACAAGAAATAAATAGTTAAGACTTAATACAGTTTAGTATGCTATACGATACTGTTAGATCCCAGCGTCCTATTTTCAGGACGGCCATTATATCAGCATGTATGAATATTCTTTGGCTATTTTTGTACTTATTGTGGTTCATACACTATGTATATTATAATTAGGGAATAAAAAATTCAATTAAAAAAATTAATTTGGGACTTAATGGGTTAACGTGTTTTCACATAAATGCCCAAACTATCAAATCAGTAAGTTACCATAAACTTGTAAAAATTAATAACGCAATAGTTAATATTCGATTTCATTTATTTTTATGTGCCTCGTTTAAGGTAGGTGAGGTAAAAGCACAAATTTTTCATTATACGATTTTTTTTTAAATTGCGGGACTTTTATATCAATTTGACATCTTGGTAACAGGTGTAAGAATTTCATTATCATCGAGTTATCATTAGAGGAGTATAGAAAATATTCCTTACAAATCTATTTGCGCATTCTCACCTAAAGCTGTGGGCATGGAGCGAGAGTATATAGTGCGTACTTTTATCACCAACTGAAGAAAATGAAAAGGGTACAATAAATACACGGCGACAACAAATCAGGAACTCCTGTAATTTTAAGTATCACATAAACGTAATTATATTGTAATTCTTAACAGCCTTTTATGTATAGCAGTCTTAGAAACTAAAACCATATGATTAGCAAGGGTTACTGGTCCTAATTTTGGATATTAACACAAGTAATACGGACAATGAAACGACATACATACTGCCCAATGGAACTAAGGAAATGAACAGAAAAGAGCCATTTTTAAATCGAGAAACTTTAATACGGTTAAACATAAATGAGCATAAAATAGAGAATAGAGTTTAGCCTTCGAAACTTACATTTCAACGATACTTTTACTAATATGGTAAGCCAGAAAGATCTTCTGAAAAGTTAAAAGTATCAGCAAACCTTCCAGAACATTTACAATTCGGTTTTAATACCCTTTTTTAAATAAAAGTCTTTACTTCCGACGCACCCTTCCTCGGTCGTTTCATGAAATCTCGACGTTTCCGGGAGACGCTTGTAGAAAAACTCCAATGTTGCCATATTAACAGACTGTACTCCTTCAAACAGGTAAGTGGAAAAAGAAATTTTAGTTTTTCCGTGTATTTTTAGAACTGCGAATGCTCTTGTGCTTATAACAGAACTGCCTTCTACATCAGATTCGTTCCCTGAAAAATTCATGTCCTGGTCACAGGTACTGTTATGCGAAGACATTTTTATCCCCGATTCCGAGGAAGAAGCGACAGAGTCGGTTCCTTTGAAGTTTTTTTAACAGTAAAAAGTTTCTGTTTATTCTTATTTCGTCTAGCTTGGGCTTTCTTTCCCTACTCCACTCCACATCTAACGTCTTCTTTTCAGCAGATTTCGCCTCCTGAATCGCCTTATGAGAACTGCGAACTTCTACCTCATTAGACTTGCGTACTTTTACCCCATTACGCCGTTTTATTTTTCGGCAATGTGTAGAGAACACACATAACTAAATTCATGGAGATCAAGGAGTTTACAGAAAGCTTATAGTCACCAGTTCCACTATGTTTTAAATACATTTATATACACCGAACACT
The DNA here is from genome assembly GCF_023898315.1 of Schistocerca nitens. Lineage (NCBI taxonomy): Eukaryota > Metazoa > Arthropoda > Insecta > Orthoptera > Acrididae > Schistocerca > Schistocerca nitens. The sequence continues at coordinate 847,110,360 of NC_064617.1, forward strand.
CAGTCAACACTGTACACATTTTACATCGCAAACGTACAAAAGATACTTACCGGATTTTATACAGCGGTAAGAGTCCGACTCTCACAAGGTTGCAGAATAGAACTGAGGAGATGATGACGTATGCGCTGCCTGGTGGGAGAATGCTGCACTTCTGCCTTAGGCATCTGAATACGTAATTCGCACTCTTTCCCCACGCATACGTTTTACCCCCATCTACCCTATATTACGTTCTAAACCTCCAGTATGTGCTATTTATTGTAGGAGAGGCAGGTACTTCCGACGTTTTTGCTTATATGTATCTACGTCAGCCGTGGCTAATGGTCGCTAAACAGCAAGAAGCTGAAATCAAAACAGCATGAAAAATGAAACTTCCTGGCAGATTAAAACTGTGTGCCCAACCGAGACTCGAACTCGGGACCTTTGCCTTTCGAGGGCAAGTGCTCTACCAACTGAGCTACCGAAGCACGACTCACGCCCGGTACTCACAGTTTTACTTCTGCCAGTATCTCGTCTCCTACCTTCCAAACTTTACAGAAGCTCTCCTGCGACCCTTGCAGAACTAGCACTCCTGAAAAAAGGATATAGCGGAGACATGGCTTAGCCACAGCCTGGGGGATGTTTCCAGAATGAGATTTTCACTCTGCAGCGGAGTGTGCGCTGTTATGAAACTTCCTGGCAGATTCAAACTGTGTGCCCGACCGAGACTCGAACTCGGGACCTTTGGAAGGTAGGAGACGAAATACTGGCAGAAGTAAAACTGTGAGTACCGGGCGTGAGTCGTGCTTCGGTAGCTCAGATGGTAGAGCACTTGCCCGCGATAGGCAAAGGTCCCGAGTTCGAGTCTCGGTCGGGCACACAGATTTAATCTGCCAGGAAGTTTCATAACAGCGCACACTCTGCTGCAGAGTGAAAATCTCATTCTGGAAGCATGAAAAATATTTGGAATCGTTCCATCACAAGACGAGGAGTTATATGGTGTCCAATCTTTGTTGTGAAACTAAGGAAATCGAAGGATGATCGACTGATGTGATCTTTCAGGTTTTGTCGGAGTGACGTGTGCTTTCGGGTGTCCAGCCGAACTGTTCACCTCATTTCATTCAGAAAATGGAATCAACGATTCCACTGAACTCTTGAAAACTCGCCACTGAAGTAGGTGATTATTAGTTCTTTCTACCAGTTCATGTCTCTGCAGTTACTGTGTTTTCCAAGTGAGTGTGGTGTGGAGTTGAATATGAATAACTCATTAATTAAATGACAAAAAAGAGTATTTTTAATACAGATGGGCCCCGAAGAGTAATTTTTGTTATTCTAGTGATTCACAACTTTCACTTCGTAACATGTAGCCGAAGCGATTTTCACTATATCATAACATATTTTCAGGACTAGCCATGACCCTAAAGTTTAATTATTAGCGTGCGACCTTCACAATTACGGTGTTAGTAAAATTGTCATGCTACTTCAGTTCGGAAATATTTTCTGTAGAATGGCCAGAACCTGGTAAGTTGTTCATCGTGTATCAAAAAGAATCATCCGATTTGGCACGTATATGTAACTGTTTACCATATGCAATGAATACTGTTTTTTGATTAACGGGAAACTCAATTTTTTTAATATCTTTTCATATGTGTTCTATATTCCCCCTTGAGACGTACGCCATTGATCAATGTGGTATTCAAATTGTTTCCACACTGAAGTAATCATGTCTTGAGTTACAGCTTCCACAGCTGCTAATTTGCGATGTCTCAGTTCATTCATTGTTGTTCGTAACCGAGGCATGTAAACATACTCTTTTACAAGCCCCCACAAGAACTAATCATATACACTGAGGTCCGGTGACCTTGGAGACCAGTAATGTAAGTCTTGACTATTTGGCCTAGTGCGACCGAGACATCGTTCAGTAATCCACTGATTTAAAAATTCTTGCACTTCTAGATGCCAGTGTTGCGGTGTCCGAATCACTCTCCAAACGTGGGAAAATAAAGTTCTCAGGTATATCGAGATATGTGCTTGCGGTAACAGTGTTCTCTGCAAAGAAAAAAGGGGCCATACAGCTTTTCCCGTGAAACTGCACAAAACATATTAAATTGTGGAGGGTCTCTCTCATGTTGTACGACTTCATGCGGATATTCCGTACTTCATATTCTCACATTATGGCGGTTTACCTTTCCATTCAAATGGAATGTGACTTTGTCAGTGAACACTAAGCCTGGAAGAAAACCGTCACCCTCCATCTTGCCAAGAACGGAATTACAGAACTCCACATATTGTTGTTTGTCTCCTTCACGAAGAGCTTGCAGTAGCTGAATTTTGTATGGCTTCATGTGTAAACGTCGAAGCAACACACGCCAGACGGACATGCAGGGGCATGTTGAGCTGTCGAGCTGCACGGCGAATGGATTTCTGCGGTCTGTTTATGAAACTATGTCGGATGCTTTCAACCTCTGTGTCAGACACGCGGGGACGGCCCGGCTATTTGCCTTTACACAAACAACCTATTTCCCGGAATTTCTCATGCTGTCGTCTACTGCTCTGTGCTACAGGAGTATACACACCACAGCTAGTAAGAAAGTTACGCTGAACAGCTATTACTGACCAGCAGGGCACAAAACTATTGCCCGATACCATTTTTACTGGAACTGAAGTGGGTGCACACTGCTGCTACCTACTGGTAACCATGTAAAACTCGAGAATTTGCTCTTTCCAACAGTACGTTGTTCACGATCATATCTCAAATAACATAACAGTTATGTTCTTTTTTTTAAATCGGATGATTATTTTTGATACACTCTATATTTTTGTTAATATGCGTTGTGAAGTTATTGAACCGTAGTCAATGTTTAATGGACAGTTAATGAACATCTACAAGCCTTGGATTCGATATTTTTATTTATTTATTTGCACATTGTCTTGCGCCACATCCCATGAAACAGCAGTCTGAGTGACAGTGAACTGCGAAAGTATACATCGACGCATAAAAACACCGCCGGAGAGTAAGAAAAGTAAGTTACGAGCAAGAGACGTCACAAACAGGTCTATCGTTGGATGAATACGGCTGCGGTTTATTGCTGCGTTTTATTTAAATAATGACTCAGTGTTAGGGTGAGTTCCAAATTTCACTATACTAGAAAGCCACCCACTTTCTACAGGTCGCTATGGTTTATAAAATGATGTGTCGAAGTCGTCATGCTTTTTCCTTTGAATCCAATAATGGCGAATTCCTCTGTGGGGCTTTACGAGGAAGGGGTATTACTATCGGATAAAAATTTATGTTGCTGGATGAATTCGTCTGTGTTTCCTTGCTGTGCTATATTTGAATAATGAGTCAATGTTAGCACGAGTTCCATAGTTCACTACACCTCGAAGACCTCCCACTTTTTATAACTCGTTTGATTTTATGAGTTAATATGGCGGAACTGGCGTTGTTTCTCCTTGGCATGTATCTAGGAATGGTGATTTTCTCTATGGGGCTCTAGAGGAAGGGCTTATTTAATTAGGATTCTCCTCGTCTGTTCTGTCTTTCAGTATGTTGACCATCCAATCGCAAGGCGTCGAAGCTCTTCAGCTACTTCATTCGCAACTAACGCTGCAAGAAACCGGATTGTCTACACGAATAGATATGTAGTCATTACTGAGAAACACGATCATCCTCGATCTAGGCCAGAGTAAATATTTGGAATTGCTGCCGTACAAGGCTTGTGCAGTTCGACAGAGTTGTAAGATACGAGTGTTTTAATTTATGATGAGCTGGTAGTGTTCAAAAGGACAGGGTGATGCTGAATGACAGAGAGAAATCTCGGATGCAAAACCTGTTAAACAGCTAATAGTCATAATTTCGGTACAGCAGAGACTGACAGTTTTCTGTAGCTATCTACCGTCGTAGTAGCAGAAATAACAACAGTGAAGGTGGAGATAATTTTTATGTGAAAAACTTTACAGCTTTTTAAATAAAAATGGTTGAAACGGCTCTCAGCTCTATAGGTCTTAACGTCTGAGGTCATCAGTCCCCTAGACTTAGAACTACTTAAACCTAACTAACCTAAGGACATCACGCGCATCCATGCCCGAGGCAGGATTCGAACCTGCGATGTAGCAGCAGTGCGGTTCCAGATTAAAGCGCCTAGAACCGCTCGGCCACAACGGCCAGCTTTAAACAGAATAAAGGAAACGTAATTAACATTATACAACTTTATTCTTCATGTCTACATATTTATTTCTCAACATGGCGAAGAACAGATTTCTACCAACAAGAGATCAGTTTGTTGAAATTGTCATTAGAGGTTTTGTTATTGTTGACGGAGCAACACCCACACCTCTGTTTGCACCGCTTCATCAGTATCAATGTTAAGCAATCGAAGGTATTCTTTAAGGTCTGGAAACTGATGGAAATAGGAAGGAGCCAAGTCAGGTATTAAGGATGACCGGTGACAGTGAACGCAAGGCGTCGAATTGCTACAGATGTCGCATCACTCGTGTGTAGTCGGGTATTGCCGTGCTTTGGGGAGGGGGGGGGGGGGGGCGGATGCTTCATGTATGGACGAACTCTTCGAATACGGAACTAGATTTTAGCACACTGTCCGACGCGCACCAGTTTACGTTACACACCACCATGTTACAGCCTAAAATCGGGCGCCTTTTTTGTAACGGCAGTGGGTCTCAAATAAGTGGACCTGAAGTACAAATATGTATAAAGTTAATAACCATTGTTTTATTTTGAAAAGATTTACGAGTTTCAAATAAATAATACAGTGGCATTACTTTTGAGCTCGACCCCCTATGTATGTACACTACTGGCCATTAAAATTGCTACATCACGAAGATGACATGCTACAGACGTGAAATTTAACCGACGGGAAGAAGATGCTGTGACATCAAATGATTAACTTCTCAGAGCATTCACACAAGGTCGGCGCCGGTGGTGACACCTACAACGTGATGACATGAGCAAAGTTTCCAACAGATTTTTCATACACAAATAGCAGTTGACCGGCGTTGTCTGGTGAAATGTTGTTGTGATGCCTCGTGTAAGGAGGAGAAATGCGTACCATCACGTTTCCGACTTTGGTAAAGGTCGGATTGTAGCCTATCGCGATTGCGGTTTATCGTATCGCAACATTGCTGCTCGCGGTGGTCGAGATCCAATGACTGTTTGCAGAATATGGAATCGGTGGGTTCAGGATGGTAATACGGAACGCTGTGCTGGATCCCAACGGCCTCGTAACACTAGCAGTAGAGAGGACAGGCATCTTATCCGCATGGCTGTAACGGATCGTGTAGCCACGTCTCGATTCCTGAGTCAACAAATGGGGACGTTTGCAAGACAACAATCATCTGCACGAACAGTTCGACGACGTTTGCAGCAGCATGGACCATCAGCTCGGAGACCATGGCTGCGGTTACCCTTGAGGCTTCATCACAAGCAGGAGCACCTGCGATGGTGTACTCAACGACGAACGTGGGTGCACGAATGACAGGATGAATCTAGGTTCTGTTTACAGTATCATGATGGTCGCATCCGTGTTTGGTGACATCGCGGTGAGCGCACATTGTAAGCGTGTATTCGTCATCGCTATACTGGCGTATCACCCGGCGTGATGGTATAGGGTGCCATTGGTTACACGTCTCGGACACCTCTTGTTCGCACTGACGGCACTTTGAACGCTGGACGTTACATTTAAGATATTACGACCCGTTGCTCTACCCTTCATCGATCCCTGCGAAACCCTACATTTCAGCAGGATAATGCACGACCGCATGTTGTGGGTCCTGATCGGGCCTTTCAGGATACAGAAAATGTTCGACTGCTGCCCTGGCCAGCACATTCTCCAGATCTCGCACCATCTGAAAACGTCTGGTTAATGGTGGCCGAGCAACTGGCTCGTCACAATACGCCAGTCACTACTCTTGATGAACTGTGGTGTCGTGTTGAAGCTATATGGGCAGCTGTACCTGTACACTCTATCCAAGCTCTGTTTGCCTCAATGCCCAGGCGTATCAGTGCCGTTATTACGGCCAGAGGTGGTTGTTCTGGGTACTGATTTCTCAGGATCTATGCACCCATATTGCATGAAAATGTAATCTCATGTTAGTTCTAGTATAATGTATTTGTCCAATGAATACCCGTTTATCATCTGCATTTCTTCTTGGTGTAGCAGTTTTAATGGCCAGTAGTGAATGTATGCTCCACATCTCCTCCTAAACAACTGGGTCAATTTCAAACAAACAATCTACACATATCACTTACTGTCCGGTCAGAACATCTGTAGAGGGAAGAACCACCTTACTGTAAAGGGGCTCGAGGTGAAAGAGAAACGTAACTCACGACGCGCAAATACCCAGACTCCATTCATGCATTACTTGAACACGAGAGCACTTAGTGACTTGCAACAAACTTCCCACGCACTTTCAAATATTTACGAGTATTTTTCTTGCTTACACCTTCCACAAAATGATGGAACGTAAAATGTTTCGCCACTTACTACATTTTCACTGCTCATGCAGTAAAACCGGCGAATTGGACACGACCTTTTACCTTATTACATCTTCACTAATAACTCCATTCACAAAACGGTTAGTAGACAATATTCAAACATACTACATAATGTAACTGCAAAAATTTGTCTTTCTTCGACATAGCCGGTCGTGGTGGCCAAGCGGTTAAAGGCGCTACAGTCTGGAACCGCGCGACCGCTACGGTCGCAGGTTCGAATCCTGCCTCGGGCATGGATGTGTGTGATGTCCTTAGGTTAGTTAGGTTTAAGTAGTTCTAAGTTCTAGGGGACTGATGACCTTAGAAGTTAAGTCCCATAGTGCTCAGAGCCATTTGAACCATTTTTGACATAAACAGGGTTTAAATTTTCAGTTGACAAATCAGAATAACTCGTAAAATAAGCTTCACACGAAAAAATGTGTAGAATCCAAAGTTGATTATTTTCGGGGGGGACATCTGCTGGTGCTAAAATTAGCCCGTCACCCCAGCCCCCTGGGGTGGGGCGGGAGGCAACTTTAAAATTTCAAATGGGACATTCCAATTTTTATTGCAGAATCAGATTATACATAAAAAGCTACGTACATTTTGTCTTAAACATTTGTTTTGTTTCTTAGTAGTTAGCGCTGTATTTCAAGAAATTCCATGTTCTCATTTTTGCGTTGAAAATGGCAATTGATTAATAAAAAATACTTATTTACTTCGTAAATTTTGATCTGCTAAAACTGAAACTCTCCCTCTCTCCCCATAGGATGGCGTTTGAGAGAGGGGAATTAGAGTTTCACAAATGTCGACCCAAATATTAATTTTTTTCGCAGATTCGGGTAAGTTTCATTTCTTTCTTTGTCACGAGTCCACACAACTTTTAATTATCAAACAAATCATCTGGCTAGCTAACTAACTAACCAAACATCCTACGTAGTAACGAGTGAACTCATTTACTCACAGAGTCAACAAAGTAAAAGACTAACTGAGGAAAAGATTAATCCACTCACTAACTAAAGATGAACGTATTCCCCTTTAAGATTTGGTGGTCCTGAAAAGGAATGTTTGGTTTCGTTCAGCTGTTGATTATTTGCAAATACTTGCAAGTAAATGAATTCCGGGTTGCTTGTTTCCAATGAGTCCCCTTCCCTCTCACTTTCGGCCTGCTATTACTTGCATAACATACCGCAAACAGTCAGGGTTTGGGATAACTTGTCGCACAGTGATGCCTCCGCGTTAACGCACTTTTTATGCATATTAACACGCCTAGTTCACAAACAGAAGTGTATCTATTCCCTGAACTGGCCGTTCACCTCAGGAAACCCAGCGGACACTTGCCGCTAGTTAAACATCTTTACTATCACAAGAGCTGCACTAGTAGTGGAAGCAAATTAATCAGCCCGCACTATGGCAGGTGTACTCGAATGTGTTCACTCCTCATGGTAAGATGAAATCTGTATTGAGAAGGCGAAGACTATATTTAATACACTGTGATTCACTTGTAAAATGCAGCAAGTGACAAATGTCATGAACGCTTGCTTCAGTTGATATGCTACGAGTGTCAGTTTGCTAACTCGAAATCTAAGTATTGCTGGGCTAACGTTGATATGACCATTTTAAACCTTGTTATTAGAGGAATCCTTTTGCCCTTTATCTTCCATACATGTTGTGTGAACAGTGTACATGTGATTTTAAATATTTCTAGTAGAAGAATCCGATTGCGCACTATTTCCAATATATTCTGGAAGAACACGCTATATGTGAAATATTCAGATGTGATGATAAAGCGCAGAACTTCATTTGTAATTTAATAGCGATGGGAAATTTTGCACAGACCGCAAAGCCTGGTCGACCGCAGAGATGCGTGAAAATATCAGGTGACCATTGCTGCTAAAACTGAAAAATGTAGCATCATTTATGAATAATAGATGCGAAACAGTCGAAAATCTCTCAGCAGAGAACGGAAACTTTTTTTACCGTGATTAACTGTTAAGGAAGTGATGGTAGTGAGACTAAAATCGTTTGAGCTAAACTGAAAGTTAGAAAGAATAATACTCTCCAAAATGATGATGAACTGATTTGAAGAAAGAAAATTACAGACAACTACGAAAAATGTTTGGCTTAAAAATTATTTATGAAAATATGATGTAGTTAAATAACACACATGCCCAGTTTTAAAGCAGAGAGCAGCTGCAAAACCGTATTTTCACAATCGCAAATTTAACGATGTGTTTGAATTTTTACATACCGTGTTAGGTTTCCTTGAAACGCAACGCACATATTAACAAACACATACCACGTTCATGCACACACACATATGTTCTCAAATATGTAATTATGCTAATTTTTATAGTGCTATGAAAATTATTTATATTCAGGCATGACCGTGCATTTTGATAGTTTAGTTACTGTAAGAAAAATGGTTCAAATGGCTCTGAGCACTATGGGACTTAACATCTATGGTCATCAGTCCCCTAGAACTTAGAACTACTTAAACCTAACTAACCTAAGAACATCACACACATCCATGCCCGAGGCAGGATTCGAACCTGCGATCGTAGCGGTCGCGCGGTTCCAGACTGAAGCGCCTAGAACCGATCGGCCACACCGGTCGGCCTTAAGCAGTCGTAGACACATTTACATCATTACTGAATTCCTTGCAGACCTACGAGCGTAGATAGTAGCCCAATTACCCCTCGTCATTCAGATTAGTTACATGTGTCCTTAGAGACAAACTGTTTGTAAATGGGTCAAAAATGTCCAACGACTGACCAAACTGATTTTGTTTTAATAACGGAACTTAACTTGCATATCCGACTACAAAAGCACAGTCATGTATGACGAATTACATAATTTTGAGTGAATCATATTTGTTACATTGTCGCTTTTTCTCTTTTAATACGACGGGTGTTCAATGCAACACATTTTGTTTCCTCGGTCGGTTTCGGTTGAAAAATGCGCAATTTGTTGTGGGCCATTGTGGAATATTCTTGCTTCAGCCTCTATAGTAGTCCCGATAGCTGGCGGCGCTATATGTAACCTTCAAATTGGAGTCTGTAACGGACGTGAGTTCGAAGCAGAGAACTGTCATTGAGTTTCTTTTCGCGAAAAACCAAAGAGTTGTAGATATTCATAGGCGCTTGCGAAACGTCTACGGAGTCAGGGCACTGAACAAAAGCACGATGAGTCGTTGGGTGAAGCATGCGTCATCATCGCAACAAGGCCGCGCCAACTTTTCCGATCTCGCGCGTGACGGCCGCGGCCGGCAGCACACAACGCAGACGCCTGCAATGCGGGAACGTGGGGACACTCGACCACCTCGCTGCATAACTGAGCGCCTTTGTTGGTAGTGCCGACACACTGGCCCACCAGTTGGGGCACTCAATGGCGCGTTCCCGCTGAGTTCCTCGCCACCTAACAGAAGACCATAAACAGCAACGAAGGATCACCTGTGCGGAATTGCTTGGGCTTTAGGAGGCTGATCGTGACAATTTCTTTGCGAACATCATCACACGTGATGAAAGATGGATTCATCACTCAGAACCGAACGAAAATAGTAATCCATAGAGTGGCGCCACACCACCAGTCTCCGAAGAAAAAGTTCAAAGCTCCATACTCAGCCGGTGAAGTGATGGTCTTCTGGGACTCTGCTGGGGCTCTGAAGGGTTTATCTGTTTGATATGCTTTCATATGGTATAACAATCAACTCTGAAGTATACTGGGCTACTTTCAGGAATTTGAAGACTTCAGCGTGTTCCTCGACGCAAAAATACAAACTAACTGCTCCTTCTCCATGACAATGCAAGGCTTCATACAAATCTGTGCGTCAGAGAGAAGTTCGGAAATCTTCATTGGACTGTTCTTCTTCAGTCATCCTGTAACTCCGATCTCGAACCTTCCGACTTCCATCTGTTTGGCCCGACGAAGAATCCACTCCGCGGAAAGCAGTACGTGTATGATGGGGAGGTTATTGATGCAGCAAGACCTTGGTTCCGACGTCCACCATTAGAGTGGTACCAAGTGGGCACAAAGGCTCTCCCAGTAAGCTGGCTTAAGGCGGACAGACTGAACAGGAACAATTTTGAGAAATACGGTTTTGTAGCCGGAAGAGTAGACAATAATATGGTGTATTGGAATACTGAATAAACTAACATGCTTTCCGAAAAAAGTGTTGCATTACGTACTGAACGCCCCTCGTAGAAGTGATGCTTTCTGCTGTTCAAACGAGTTCAGTTTTTCTGCACGATATTTCGACGACCAACCCAGACACTTTCTTCAGATTATGTGAGCTGTAATAGTGTACTTGTTGCCTGTACTCCAACCTGGCTGATGTACTGTTTCTGTCGAGCCGTCATTTGCAACCGAGGTGACCCACAAGTTCCGCTATCTTATTTTATGTTCACTGGATCTCCATTTGCTTTTAGAAGCTTTCACTGGTATTGTAGGAAACACACGTTCTCCTAGGGTTTTCCTCTCCGCTGAGGCGGCAGTATCTTGCTGGATTTGTTGACGGATCCCAACCTTAGTTAAACTGACACCTTCGGCCTGGTTCATTACGGTATATGTTTATATCTATAGACTCCTTATTTAGGCTTCCTCAAAAAGATTTGGTATTTTGGCAGCACAACCAAAGCCTCGTCGTATACCATTCAATTTCTTGATGGCTGATTTGCTATGGTGCAGTAGTATTTTGTATCGCCGACGTTCCTCACACCCCTCCTCGACTGTTCTAAGAGCCTGCCCAACACGAAACGCAAAAATTTTAAGAGTTGTTGTAATATTTAAACTATACGTATGTTTTTGTGAAACTCACGATGAACGTGAAAAGTTGGGTCTGCTACGTTTCCTTAACGAGTTAGTTAAAAAAGCGAGTGGAACTCACATACACTGGTGTATAGGCCTATATATAGACTGAAGTGAGGAATACAAATTTGTATCTACCGTGGGATTTGAACCCATGTCTCCTGCTCACTACGTAGATAAACTAACCACTACGCCAACCTGGCACAGTGCTTTACGCAGCTGCGCGGACTTCCCTTGCACATCTCCTTCCTGAATCGAAATTTCCCTTCATGCCTCAGACCGCTTGGTATTCACCTTAAACTCATACAGCATTGCAGAGACACACCAGCTGTCTTGGAATAGCAACGCAGCATCGAATGATATGGCGGATCCGGCCCGAAGCCTAGACTTAGTCTCTAATCAAATGAAACTATATTGTTCCAGAAAATTTTTTAAGTCTGCAAATGAGAAAGGCAAATCATGCGATAGAATCCGCCAGACGAAGAAAAAAAGGCGACCGGGCAGGAAGGCAGTATACCAATAGACCATTCAGTCCCAAACCCATATCTATTGAGAGTATATTCAGTAACCACCGTAAATAACCTTTTTTCTGCTACATTTCTAAGAACACATTGATTTAAATGGACAAAACGTCCATTGTCAGAAACAAAAATAAAAAAAAGAAAATGACAGGTTTTCGTTAGTTGTAAATGGTCCAGAATGTTATATAGAATGGCGAATTCACTAACATTTGTATGCAGACTACTCATCTCGTGCACTACAACAGTTGCGAACTTCCAAAAAGATAACAGAAACTGGTCTCCTAAACACTTGTTAGTCCGAGCGTACAGCAGTGCCTTACACGAAATTAGACGACCGAGACGTTCTGTCCCGGTACTCCATTCCGTCCCGGCCTCCCCTGCACGGAACACGAAATTTAACTTCACAAAATGCAGTCAGACTAAAATTATTATACAAAACTCATCATATATGCGATACAAGGCATTCACAAGTTGCCTGTCTACGTCTTTCACAATTAGTTTAATACAGCCTGAAAAAATTAAGTTATTGAAAACTTCGTGTTGCATGTACCCAACACTACAAGTCGTATAATCGTACGTTAAACGTTTAACAAAATAAGTGAAATATAAAAGTTATAAATTGTGTATATGTCCTGAAGCAGTGTGACTCAGGGTTTGCAAATTACCGAGATATGTCCACTCAGTATTTGAGAATCAGAACACTTAACAACTTCCATCAAACAATACGCATCATTTCAAATCTTTTAGAAACTCTTTCTCGCTGACAACATCGACGAAATAATGAAAGGAGAAAAGTTCATCGCTTACAGCATTTTCGCTGTTTGTACAGTGAACCTTAAATAACTGCACGACCTTCTACTTCATTACTTCTTTACTACTAACTCAATTCGCAACAATTTTGCGAACAGTGCCCATATATGTTACTGAATGAACATCAAAATCATATCATTGTGCCACTGATATAAAAGGAGATGTGGTATCACAAGCATATTCATGAGTGAAAAAATAGTTTTTCTTAAAACTGAGTGCAAATTACAAAGAATATACTCACCTAGTGTGTGATAATGAGAGCATATAGCGGCCCCCTAAACTAATAAATCCAATAGAAATAGAGTTCTGCGTCTTCTTCCATAAGGGTTTTACATGATTAACGTCAAATATGTAACACTAAAATAACGAGACGTTCGAAGCTGTCGTATACGTGGGAGTCCGATTCTTTAAACGTCAGGGTATAGGAGGATTACTGGTATTAGATATTACGCTCACGCTCCATGTATTTAAAAAAAAGGCAGTGCAGAAGTACATGTGAAGCAATACATTCTATACATTTTCGGATTACTTAGCTAACACAGAGTAGTGATTAGGCAAAAAAACCTAATACAAATAAATAGTAATTACGATAATAAAACACCTATCATTTCACGTAACACGTTCACACTATACTTTCTTTCCTTTCTGGAAAATATTACAACCGAGATGGTCCTGCTGTGAAAACAAAATCACACCAGACCATCACACCTGACTGTTGGGCCGTATGGTGGATGACGGTCAGGTTGGTTTCCCACCGCTTTCCGCGACACATCCAGACACATCTTCGGCCTGGAATATTATTTACTGTAGTAGAATTGTCTGCAATGAAGAGTCCTGCTTCGAACTGAGCCCCAACTACCAACCGTATGATACCAGGCTCCCTGTCACCTGCCATACGATTTATTGTTTTCGATGCCATTCCATTTCATAGTAGCACCTCTTTGATTGTCACCCGTGGAACGCTTCCAGCACAGTGATACGTCGACGATAACCTACGTCCCTGTTTATTGGAATTCATGGAAAGCCATCCTGGGGTTACATTTCAGCAAGACAATGCGTGCCCGTACACGGCGAGTGTTTCTACTGTTTGTCTTCGTGCTTCTCAAAACCTATCTCCCCAATTGAGATGGTTTGGAGCCTTGTAGGCACAGCGTTCCAACCATCTTTTTGACGACTTTACCCACCATCTGGACATAATTTGGAACGATATGCCTGCGGAGGACATCAAACAACTCAATCAATCAGTGCCAAGCCGAATAACTGCTTGCGGAAGTGACGGAGGTGGCCCAACGCGTTATTGAATTGCTCAATTGTTGAAATTCTTTCTTTTCAATACACCATCCAATTTTTCTTATAGTGTATAGTTTGTTTGCCTTCTCACACTTTGTAAAAGAATACTGTACACTAGGGATAAACTGTATGAGGTAGCACGGAGTGGCCTTGTGTTCAGAAGGGTTCAGGCTACAATCTTTGTCTAGCCATCATGGTTTCGGTTTTGCGTGGTTTCCTTAAATTACTTCAGGCCACGGTCGACTATATGCCTCACCCTTGTTTTGTTACACCGGCAAGTTACTAAACGCTTGAATATGCGAATTACTCGTACTTTATTTTTTTTTTGCTCTTAAATTTAATATCAGGATATGCCCAATATCCTTTTAAGGGGCTCCGGAAAGGCTCAAAATCATGAAAAGTTCAATTTTTACTTTTTTGTGTTTTCTGAATCTGCAGACTATTACCTTTTAATAGATATATAATTTATTCAATTCCGAAGACTACAACTATTTTTAATTTTTTTTTGAAATGTGTTCTACATGGGCGTGACCCTCTGTGGCGCTGTTAAACTGCTGTCAAATGGTGTTATTATTAACGTCCGTGTTCATCAGGTACATTTTAGTGATGTGAGATAAAGTATGTGTTGTGGCTAACCTGTGATGGTTCAATATATATCGCTGGTGTGATTGTCGATTGTTTCATGTTTATTTACTCTGTCGTTATCTCGAAAATATTCGTAATTAATTCTGTTTCTTGAGTCTCTGTTTTGTTGAAGTATAATAATGAGTAAAAGTAAAGTTATTAGAAATCCTCTGAAGGCTTTTAAGAAAAGGAGAAATGTTGGAAAGCCAAAGGTATGTGTTATTACTGTAAACAATAAAGACGATGAAAATCCCCAACATAGCTTGTGTTCCAAAGAAGAAGACAGTTGGTGTAAATATAACAAAGGATTGCTAACTGGTGAAGTGTACACTCATAAGCATAGTCTGCCTCATGCAATAATGGAGGTGATAAAACCTATTTTCAGAGACTTAGCAGCACCTGAACTGTTGAAAAAGTGTATTCACGGAAAAACTCAACACCCCAATGAAAGTGTAAATAGTGTTATATGGTCGAGAATCCCCAAGACTGTATTTTTTGGAATAGAAACACTTCACTTTGGTGTGTATGATGCTGTTGCGACTTTCAGTGATGGCAACATTGTAAGGTGCAAGGTATTTAGAAATATGGGAATGAAGATAGGTTCTAACATGGTACGAGCGATGCTTGCTTTAGACAAGGAACGCCTTCGGGCTGCAGACAGGGCTGTAAAGAGTCTAGAAATACAAGCAAGAGTAAACAGGAGAAGGAACAAGAGGAAGCTGGAGGAAGATTTTGCAGAGGATGAAGATAATCCATCCTATGGACCTGGAATGCACTAAAAAGTTAATCCAATCTTTGTCGCTCGATTCCCAAAACTTTTATTTTCTCATACTAATTACATGTTTTCTAAGGATCTTCCAAACATATTTGTTTCAAACTTTCAGTAAATGTTACACAGTACCTTCTGCATAATTTAACACAGCCTTTTTTCCAAAAAAACTGTATGTTTTTGAATATATAAATAAAAAATTGCAAAAAAATGTTGTGAATTTTCATTACAATTGAAAAAAATCATCTTTAATAACTGAACTAAAATTTTGTAAAATCCCTGTGTTAAGTTGTAGCCCATATTCCAATAAATAATCTGTAAAAAGTTCAACTTCCTACCTCAAATACTTTGTGAGGAAAGATGTAATTTATAAGCGTTATTTTAACATTGCAAGTATAGGGCGTTCCGGAGCCCCTTAAAAGAGGTGTATGGATGAATAAAACTACCACTACTGCTACCAGTACCACTACTACGACGTTGGAAATTATTCATTTAGGTCATAGATCAGTAATTTAATTGTGGACTTCACTGCTTCTATATCACGTTGCTTCACATATAATCTAAGTGTCGATGAATGTACAGACCTTAGTAAAAGATGCAAGTGTAAATAAAAAGTTACTTAAATCGTTGTCCTATTACGTGGTAAATATATTTTCACTTTTCATGTTTTGCAAAAGCTAAAGTAGCCGTGCTTTGTAGATTTAGATGCGATGAACACAGGTATCAAGTTTACAATAGTCTTCTACTACAGAGTTACAATTGAATAGTGATTACTTTTCACAATCGTATTGATGGAAAATTATGAGAGCTATATGCAGAAGCATTTAGAAAATCTGTCCACTCTATCGTAAGTGAATTATGTGCAGATGTTATTTGTGCGTTAAGAAGACGACAGTTGACGAAAGCAGTGAAACAAGCATATGCCTTGCATTTCGGGTGTCGAGCTGGACACCATGTGTTGCATCACGTGCTCGTCTACACTGAAAGGTTGGATGTTTGGTAAAGAAGTCTCCTATCTGTCGTGAATCCACATGCATGGTATTTCAATTTTTGTATGGAGGCTCCCTTGAGGAAAATAGTCAATACCAAGAGGAAGAAGAGTATTCAACACCCTGACATCCCAACTGTCATCTAGTGTGTGGCTCATGCCAAGGACCCCCAGTCCTCCTCCCCGAGATGTACGACCATCAAGAACTGATAGCGAAGATATTGAACCGACGCACGCTGCCGAAAAAGTGCAGTCATCTCTCACTGACATTGAACCTCATTTACAACAACATCGTCATTCACAGAACCACACGAAATAACACAGTGTGCTTAGTGATCTGATTAGAGATTTAGATCTTTCAAACCGTAAAGCCGAAATCTTGGCCTGACGGCTGCAGTGCAATCTCGTCACTGAGACAGTACGTGTGACTATTTTTCGGAAGCATCGGGAAAAAATACCTTGAGTTTCACTTCAGTTTTGGACATTTATTTGACGGTTTGTTGAATGACCTGACTATTACATACACTGAAGGCAGTAGTGTTGCACAAGAGTAATCAGAGGCCGTCCATCCCTGTTGCATATGTTGCCTCCACCGAAAACCTTATATCATGTTGAATCCGTTGCAAACCGTGTTAATTACAATAAGCATGAATGGCTGGTATGTGGAGATTTCAAAGATACTGAAATGATGTCGGGTTTGCCAGGGGTCACACTGAGCATTGCTGATATCTGTGAAAGGGAATTCATGCAAGGAAAAAAAAGAGGCACTACACACAGACGGAGTGGCCTCCACGAGCATCTCTGGTGCCTGGGTCAAGAAAATATTGCCAAAGAGCCTATAGTGAACCAGAAAAAATTTTTCTCCCATCATTGCACATTACGTTGGGACTCATGACAAAATTTGTTATGGCTGTACAAAGGAATAAAGCAGCATTTCAGTGTTCGTGTAAGTATTTTCCAGGGCTGAGCCCAGAGAACATCACTAAAGTCCACAGATACACTAGCTATTGGGGTACACATACCTTGAGTCGACCCTTGATCATTTCCGCGCATAGAACTGTTTTCGTTACATGACAACATTGTTCTCGGGACCCAGTAGAGTCGAAAATTGCGAGAAAGTTGCTGACGAACTCATTGAAGTTTATAAGGACACTGTCTGCAACATGAACCTGAAGATGCACTTCCTCCTCTCCCATCTAGATGTTTCTCCAGAAAAGTGTTGTCAATTCAGTGATGAGAACAGTGAACGGCTCACCACGACATTTAGCAACAGTACACAGGACGGTGGACTACTGCTATGTTGTCTGATTTCTGCTGGATGCTACAGAGAGATGCTGCAGAGACCATCCACAAGAGGAAGGAAAAGAAACAGTGCGAATAAAATGAATAACTTCAATTAATGTATATATGCTATTGATTGCAGTGGTAATATACGTCAAAATCTTGACGTACACAGGCGGAAAAAAATATCGCAACACCAAGAAGCATAAACGAAAGTTGGTAGACGTGTTTCTATGTGTGAATGATGACGCTTTTTTAGACTTCGCACCAGTCGCGTAAGAGTAGCACTAGTAGCACCACAGTGAGGATGGAAATCAGGTTTTATTTAAATACCCGCTGTAACGGTTGCCAGAGTTAGTTTTCTCTGAATTTTCAAGTGGTGAGTTGATATTAGAGAAGAATGCCATTAAGGCGAAATAAAGCCATTAACAACAACACCTCACTGACTTTGAGCGGGGTCGTGCAATAGGGCTGCGAGAAGCTGCAAGTCCTCTCTGTGATGTTACAGAAAGACTTGGCAAGAATGTAGCCACATCACATGTTTGCTAGCAGCGGTGGCGACGAGAATGTACGGTCGCAAGAAGACCAGGCCGCGGACGGTCACGTGGCACTAACGAGAGGGACGGCTATCGTGTTCGGCGTATGGCTCTGGCGCATCGTAATGCATCTGCAGCAATTAGAGCAGCGGTCGGCACCACAGTGACACAACGAACTGTTACTCATCGGTGACCTCAAGGGCAGCACCGATGCAGACGCCCTGTAGCGTGCATTCCACTGACCCCAAATCAGCACAGTTGCCTACTTCAGTGCAGTCAGGCGAGAGCTCATGGAGGGTAAGGTGGAGGTCTGTTGTGTTTCCTGATGAGAGCTGCTTCTGCTGCGGTGCCATTGATGGCCGTGTGTTGTTTAGAAGGGGGCCAGTTGAGGGCCTGCATCCAACCTATCTGCGTGCTAGACACACTACACCCACATCTGAGTTATCGTCGTGGGTGTGGTTTCGCATGACAGCACGAACACTCTCGTTGTTATCCCATGCGCCCCAATGTATACCAATTTGGTGATGGGACCTGCTGTGCTGCCGTTCACTAACAGAATTCCACGAGGTGTCTTCCAACAGGATAACGCTTGCCCACATACTGCCGATGTAGGGCAACATGCTGGCCGGAGTGCCGACATTTGCCTCGGCCTACTCGGTCACCAGATCTGTCTCCGGTAGAGCAAATATGGGACACTATCGGATACCATCTCCATCATCATCCAAAAAATAGCATTATTCATTCCTACAGTGACCAACCAAGTGCAACAGGCATGGGACTCCATTGCACAAATTGAATTCCGGCACCTGCATAGCACACACAATGCATGCACATTTGCCGGTTACTATTTTACGGGCATTGTATATTTGCAATACCTTATCCTGTGCAGACATTGATCTGTGGTCTTGCCATTTCGCCGGCCGCTGTGGCCGAGTGGTTCTAGACGTTTCAGTGCGGAACCGCACTGCTGCTACGGTCGCAGGTTCGAATCCTGCCTCGGCCATGGATGTGTGTGATATCCTTAGGTTAGTTAGGTTTAAGTAGTTCTGATGACCTCAGATGTTAAGTCCCATAGTGCTTAGAGCTATTTGAATCTTGCAATTTGATTACTATACAGCAATTATTTTTTGGTGTTGCGACTTCTTTCCGTCAACGTACTTGTAATCCTGAGCAAGGAGGCAGTATTAAACGTGATATTCGTGTTCATTAAATTTAAAACCATCCACTTCGCTTTCTGCAAAAAATCCACTCTGGACCAGTGTTGTGAAAGCATTGGCTGTACTGTGAAGCGTCTAACTACAGGCCAGGGAGCCGGTGCTTTTCTTTCCGCGGCCTCTCCCTCCCTCCCTCTCTCTCTCTCTCTCTCTCTCTCTCTCTCTCTCTCTGAGACAATGGGGGCGAGAAACTGATGGGCCGGCAGATGACTTGCTCAGACGCTGGCAGCAGCACACTTTCTGCGCGGAGTGAGATAAAGGCGGCGGCCTGGAGCCCAGGAAGAGCTTCAGGGAACGGCCGGGGGACTCGATAAGGCTGCGGCGAGGGGCGCGCGCCGCGAAACATCCGCCGATCTGTTATCGTCAGGCACAGTAGTAGCAGGCCGGGGCCGATACCCTTCACCCACTTGCCGCGTTCCGCTCGGCCCCTGGCGCACTCGACGAATTGCTGGCGCCGAGTCGTGCCGTGATCTGCCCGCTAGGTGCCCAGGGAGCGTCACACAGGCTCCGAGTAACAATCTACAACCGCAAGCAAGGGAGGTGGTGGGGGGAGGGGGGGCAGGGGAGAGGGATCAGTTTGGCAGAGAGGGCGTCGTTTCCTCCGGTAAAAGTTGCACTTATTTCTAGGATTAATCTTACAGTGTTGTTTTTTCGCCTGTAAACCCTTATATATATGCGATGCATTTCTCCATTCATGCCGCCTGCCATATAAGCACACCATACATTGAGACAAAACCCCGAAAAAGTAGCAAGTTAAAATAAAAGCAAAAAGAAACTTGGCCAAGTGCAAGTAGGTCTCGCGTACTGGGGTTCCGTACAAACTTAATTATGTACACGTAGTTCATTCCTCTTGGGAATCGAGAGTCTCAGTGATTTTTGCCTGTTTTTGGTAAGATATCGCTATTGGGAATTTCAAGACCGTGTTAGAATCCCTACAGTAGTTCTTCAGACTAACCCGGACATACGAGTACAAAAGGAGGAGGAGGAGGAGGAGGAGGAGGAGGAGGGGATTAGTGTTTAACGTGCCGTCGACAATAAGGTCATTAGAGCGAAGCAAAAGCTCGTGCCCTTTCGAAGAAAACATTACAGCATTTATCTCAAGTGACTTAGGGAAATCACGGGAAACATTAGTTGGGATGACTGGACGCGGGTTTGAACCGTCGTCCTCCCGTATACGAGTCGAGTGTGCTAACCATTATTCTGTCCCGCTCATTATACAAAAAGAAGCCACCAGGGGACTTCAATTCGTATTTTAGATATAGAACGTTTAATAAAATAATTTCAGTTGCTTGCTAAACTATGACCACAAATAACATTTTATGTTTGCAAGTAGTAATGCTCGGCCCGCATCTCGTGGTCGTGCGGTAGCGTTCTCGCTTCCCACGCCCGGGTTCCCGGGTTCGATTCCCGGCGGGGTCAGGGATTTTCTCTGCCTCGTGATGGCTGGGTGTTGTGTGCTGTCCTTAGGTTAGTTAGGTTTAAGTAGTTCTAAGTTCTAGGGGACTTATGACCACAGCAGTTGAGTCCCATAGTGCTCAGAGCCATTTGAACCATGTTAGTAATGCTCGTCCGTTTTGCATTTGACGGGTGATGAATCAAATTTACCTTCTTGCAAAATTTCATAATTCTACGTCTAAGGGGAAGTACTGCAAAGGTTTTTATGTGTGAGTTTTCGAGTATCAAAACATGTGACATAAGCGGCCGTATCTTTCGACAGTATTGACTCAGAAGCATACATTTTTACACCGCCTTGATATCACAGAAATATATCACAGAAATGTGATATAAATTTGAATTGGATACGTCAACATATTGAAGGCAAAAATGGTTCAAATGGCTCTGAGCACTATGGGACTTAACATCTATAGTCATCAGTCCCCTATAACTTAGAACTACTTAAATCTAACTAACCCAAGGATATCACACAACACCCAGTCATCACGAGGCAGAGAAAATCCCGACCCCGCCGGGAATCTAACCCGGGAACCCGGACGTGGGAAGCGAGAACGCTACCGCACGACCACGAGCAGCGGACTATTGAAGAAACAAAGGGATCTTAAGAGACGGATAAAAATAACAAAAATATTTTTTCCTGTTATTTAATAATAAATTAGCAATTTTTGGATTCTTGCCTTCATTTTTACTGTTAGACTTTGTTCGTGCCAAATTTCGTGATTCTAGGTCAACGAAAACTACTCTATGGATTTTGATGAGTGAGTTTTCGAGTCTCAAAATATGTGACGTAAATGGCCGTATCTTTTGTCTGAAGTGACTTAGAAGCTTACATTTTTTGCGCTGCTGAGAGACCATTGACCTTAATATGCGACGTACATTTGAACTTGATAACTCCACCCGTTCCTGAGGAAAAAGGGTTCATAACAGACAGACAGACAGACAGATAGAGAAACGGTCAACAAAGGTATTCTGTAAGGGTTCCATTTTTATAGCACGGAACTCGAAAAATGAAGTTTCGTTGAACAGGTTGATAGAGTTATGTTGGGACTTTTTAATCCAGGGCTTATAAACTGGAAAAGTACTGCGTCGTTCGGAGGAAACATTTTTGTTCAGCGAAAGCAGGCCGAACGTTTTTGTAAATGGAGACTGTTCCAGAAGGTGTGTGCGTAATTACGAACACGTATTTTATCATGTAATTACTAATTTGCAATTACTTTCTGTTGGTTAATTTGTTACCGAGATGGAAGCAAAAAAATTATACAACTCGAGCGAAAAAAGGAATAGTTGTTTTAAATTCCATTAAATTCCGTCTTCTTTTCATTCCGTCCTTAAGTATGTAGTATTTTCTTCGTGAATCAGCCTTGAAATCCAGCTACTAGATGGTAACTTTATATTTTAGCCATTTTTTAAGTCATACTTGCAAAATGCTGTTATTTACTCTGATGAAATAGAACTGACAATTTCATGCCATTGCATTAGCCAGACGTCATGTCAAAGAGTACTCATGGTACAAATATGCCAACAGCACGCCGTAGACTGTTGATCCACGGACAGACATAATTGCTTTTACAATTATACCACTCAGTCGGCTTTTTTGAGGTGCGCAGGAATCAACAAACAAGTTACTAAAGCAGTATCGCTTAAACTTTACCGAAAAACTTCTCGCGTGAAAAATATGGACGATGTGTTCCGAAGACTTCTGGCAACAACCGATCCCTATGTATCTTCTTTGAGGAACCCGTCTCCGAGAAAAGTGAAAACATTGTCATCTGAAGTTGTTGCCATCTTGGTACGGAATTCAAAGGATTACAAGGAATCAGGTCTGAGGGTGATGAAGACAGTACAGATGTCAATGAGGAAGAAGATGAAGAAGGAAATGAAGATGAAGATCAAGAAGTACAAGACAAACAAGATTGAGAAGACTTATGAAACTTTCAACTTTATTTTTAATATTTCTCTCCTATAATAAAGTCATTAAGAAAGTCAGTTTTTAATAATATTTGCCATTACAATTATAAATGTTTAGCTAAAGTAGTTTTTGTCCACTCCAATACTTCTTTCCAGATTATTTTCACCATACTGGATCCGACATTTGAATTTTTCAGTTCTCTGTATAAAAATCGCTGTCAGTAGAGCCACCTATTTTAGGTTCAAATGGTTCAAATGGCTCTGAGCACTATGGGACTTAACTTCTGAGGTCATCAGTCCCCTAGAATTGAGAACTACTTAAACCTAACTAACCTAAAGACATCACACACATCCATGCCCCAGGCTTTTCATTGCTAGCTCTGCCTCTCCAGCTAATCTTCGTTATCCATCTGTTGCACTGAATCTCAGGGCTCCTAGCTGTCATGTCTCTAGTTTCTCTATTGCCCAAGTTATCTAAGCAAATGCTTTCGTGATCCATTTCCCTTTTTTTAGACTGATATTTGTGCTGGTAAGTTGTTTTTCAAATTAACTGCAGTCCCGGCGGGGTTGGAGATTTTCTTCGCTGAGGGACTGGGTGTCTGTGTCGTATTTATCATCGACGAGAAAGTCGCCCACGTGGCGTCACCTCGAAATTCTTGCACCGGGGGATCGGGTCTGCCCGTCGGGAGGCCCTCACCACACGACATTTCATATCATTTAGTACTCTGTGCTGGAACATCGAGAAGATAGATTCACTAGAGTACCACAAACATGGAATGGAGTGCAATTACTGTGAGTGCATGGATCCCAATCATCAGCTCATGAAGAGAGTTGGAGAGCTCGGGTACTTAATGGGAGTTAGCATGAGGCTATGTCACAGGGCTTGATTCGTAATGACAGAATGCGTCCTCCTTTTTCTCTGTATTCACTTAACAAGCTGTTAACTGCTGTCTCAGTTCCCCGCTATGTGCTCTTGTGAAAATGACAGAGTTTCTTGAAACATGTATTATGAAGCAACAGATATGCTTCTCTCGCTTCCTTTCGCTTTTTGTCGCAGTCTCCTTTCTGCTGAATGCTTATCCTCACTCAACTTGCGGTGTCGTAATGTGTCGATGACCCGAGCCATTTGTGACATAATACCTCGCTTCTTGCTCCCGCCTCTATCAGCGGTGTGCTTTCAGCTGGCCTGTGGCAATGTGGATGAGTTTTAATAATTTTTTTCTATTTTCTGCCCCTTACTATCACGTGCCGTGATATTACCAGTGAGTTACATCTCCATGAAAGGCCATATGACCGCCAGGTGCCAATTCTATATTACCCACCATGCTCCAAAGTTACCAACGATATATTTTTATAGTCTGTGGTAAATTTTGACTACACGTTCGCAACGTCTTTGCTTAAATTCTGAAAGAAGGAAGTTGTCAGCTGCCACTTTCAGTTACGTAGATTGAAATGCAGAACAACAAGCCGGCCGAAGTGGCCGTGCGGTTAAAGGCGCTGCAGTCTGGAACCGCGAGACCGCTACGGTCGCAGGTTCGAATCCTGCCTCGGGCATGGATGTTTGTGATGTCCTTAGGTTAGTTAGGTTTAACTAGTTCTAAGTTCTAGGGGACTAATGACCTCAGCAGTTGAGTCCCATAGTGCTCAGAGCCATTTTTTTGCAGAACAACGCAGAACCGATACAAAATTCTCATAATTATCTATCAGAATTGATCTCAAGTAAGATGATTCCACCATATGATATGGATTTATTTCATACTATGTAAAACGTCGTAAGACAAAAATAATGAAGGAAGGTACCAATGTGAATGCTGTCTTGTTAATCTACAAAAATGGGGATGATACAGTAGAAAAATTGAAGACATAATGCTGTCTAGGGTGCCACATTATTCGTAATTGCCAAACACCTCACAGGAAGAGTACAGTTTGGTGGGATACTGGCTGAGACACCAAGGTATAATAAACTCAGAACTGATGTAAAGTTTCTAGGGTCTACATCTACATCTAAATGGTTACTCTGCAATTCACACTTAAGTGCCTGGCAGAGGGTTCATCGAACCATTTTATACTACTTCTGTACCATTCCACTCTCGAATGGGGAATGGGGAAAAGCAACACCTAAATCTTTCCGTTCGAGTTCTGATTTCTCTTATTTTATTATGATGATCATTTCTCCCTACGTATGTGGGTGTCAAAAAAATATTTTTGCATTCGGAAGAGAAGTTGGTGATTGAAATTTCGTAAATAGATCTCGCCGCAAAGAATACCGCCTTTGCTTCCGTGACTGCCACCCCAGCTCGCGTATCATATCAGTGACAGTCTCACCCCTATTGAGCGATATCACGAAACGAGCTGCCCTTCTTTGCACTTTTTCGATGTCCTCTGTCAACGCTAGGGATCCCACACCGCGCAGCAATATTCCAGCAGAGGACGGACAAGTGTAATGTAGGCAGTCTCTTTTGTGGGTTTGTCGCATCTTGTAAGTGTTCTGCCAACAAAACTCAGTCTTTGTTTCGCCTTCCCCACAATACTATCTACATGGTCTTTCCAATTTAAGTTGCTCTTAATTGTAATTCCTAGGTATTTAGTCGAATTGACAGCCCTTAGATTTGTGCGATTTATTGTATACCCAAAATTTATCAGATTTCTTTTAGAACCCATGTGGATGACCTCGCACTTTTCTTTGTTTAGTGCCAATTGCCACTTTTCGCACCATACAGAAATTCTCTCTAGATCATTTTTTAATTGGAATTGATCGTCAGATGATTTTACTACACGGTAAATTACAGCGTCATCTGCAAGAAATCTAAGGGGACTGATCAGATTATCACCTAGATCATTTATGTAAATCAGGAACAGCAGAGGGCCCATGACAGGTCATTTTTGTTTTCAACGAATATGATGCGAGCTCTGAGTTTATTCTCTACTGGATATTTTTCAAGCAGAAGTTTTCAATATTTGATATGTTACGCTACAGACATTCCGAGTACAAGTAATACGGCGTTTCGTTGCCAGCAGCATTGTCTTTCGCGGTAGCATCCTGTGATAAGTGAACGAGTAGGGTGTTGATCATACTACTGTGCGTTTAGAAATAGCTTGAAGAGAACCGAGATGTTGATACAGAGGATGGTGCATTTTAGAAATACGAGTTGTTAAAGACTAATTTGGGACGTCTGAAGATTTTTAAGTAATGTTGTTACTGCGCTGCCCTCTTGCATCTAATTTATAGTGTTTTTGCAAAAGGAAAATCTTTAGTGGAATTTTTCTTTATTGCTTCGGGTTAGTTTCACTGTTCAGATGTGACTAAACAAATTGTCTATTCACATAACTTGTGCTCAGAGTGTTGAGTCTAGGAATCCTGCCTACTCGGTTCGCTAGACAAACAAACAAACAAGTCGTATAAATGTGTTTTATTTCAATAAGACATCATACAATATCTAACTTATGCAGTTACACAGATGTGCCGCAAGGCAAAGGGCGACATACGACATAATCAGTCTTTGCAGTGACTGTTGATCTCTAACTGACAAGCCGCGTGAAGAAGCCGCGCGACCTGAGGCGTCTTTTCACGGTCCGCGCGGCTCGCCTCGTCAGTTTCTAGTCCTCCCTCAGGCATGGGTGTGTGTGTCGTCCTTAGCGTAAGTTTAAGTTAGATTACATAGTGTGTAAGCTTAGGGACCGATGAACTCAGCAGTTTGGTCCCACAAGACCGTAGCACAAATTTCAAATTTGGTAATTGACAAAAGTCTGTCCTCAGCGGCTATTGAAGTCGCTGTCGTTGACGCTGTTATCCAAGTGGCTACTCTCGAACCTACTATCCAAGTGGGCTGCACCAGTCGGGCGTGGCGCTTATGTTCTCTTCACATAGGGGCCGCTGCTGTCGCGATGTCGTCCTGGAAAGGAGGTTGGTCAACGTGCGATTGGCTGACGTCTTCTGACCGCCTTCTCTGCTTGATCCTTCCAGACTGGCGTGCCGGCGCTTTACTTTACGCCGTAACATTGAGATTTACCACTCCTTTACCATTTCAGTTACTAATCTCAAGGCAGAGTAATACACATAGCTTTTTTGTAGAAGTGATTTTTGTAAAAGTGATGACACTTGTTAATATTGAGAGATTCAGTATAGTTTCTGTATGGCAGACACCTTCAGTTATTTAATAACTCGACTACAGCGACTACTTACGAAAATTTGATTTTGTAGAACGCGTACCGCCGCTTTGCACTAAGCGGAAAACAGATTCTTAAAAAGACTGAAGCGTGACCTGCTTAGAATAGCTGCATGTCCTTGAATTCCTGTGCACAAGACCTTCTTTTCTTTCGCTTGTTTCCTGGTGCGCGGTATTTGGATTTTTGTCACTTCCGAGCAGCACCGAGTTTCTCTTGAGGAGGTAAGCCATGAAAATTTGTTAGGGTCACTTTTGCACCGGAATCAGGAAATCATAAAGTCATTTGCAGGTAAGTATCAGCTTCAGTTTACGTAAAGTTCAGTTCAGTTTTAATATCCTACACAGACGCTCTTACTCTCACACTACAGTGTTAACATTTGCTTGCTCATTAATAATTGTTTGTAATTACATTTAGTCAGTTTGCGGACATAAATTTACAGGGTGTTTCTGTAAAAGCATTTTGGACATTTGTTCTTTCAAAATACTATTTGTGTGTTTATTTAAAATTTTTGCTCTGTTAGTTTTGTGCGTTGGAACTGCAAATCATGTACTGTGACGCACGCAGTGTAGCACTGTTCACTACACCGCGCAAAACAGAATTTTTACAGGACAGCTTATTTAGTTCAGTTTTAGCTTCTCAAATTAATTTTGTTGAAGCTAGTTGAAACTCAGTTATACAGTTTTAGACACCTGGCGACTCACTTCATCAGACAGCCTTTTCATAAATCCACCACATGTATTGTTCAGGATCACAACCAGATATAAACATGAAGTACACAATAGGAAACCAGTTCAGTTTTATTTCACAACATCAAATAAAACAATTTTTTAAAATAAAAACGTTACACTGGAAGTGAGATACATGTTCACTTTGTACAAGCAAAGAAGTAAGAAAAATAGCATGTGGAAACAGAAGAGAAGTCGAAAGACAAATGAACTCTTATTTAAAAAATAACGTTTCATAAAACGTATTACCGTCAACATACTCTAGCAATGGTAACTGTTCCCTCTCGCATTTTTCGTTTCTAAAATTTTCTTACACTCAGTTTATTGTTGTTCAGAAATGTAAAATAAACAGTAATAGTCACCAGCTACAACTTCGCCTGCAACCCTTCATTGTTGTTGTTGTTGTGGTCTTCAGTCCTGAGACTGGTTTGATGCAGCTCTCCATGCTACTCTATCCTGTGCAAGCTTCTTCATCTCCCAGTACCTACTGCAACCTACATCCTTCTGAATCTGCTTAGTGTATTGATCTCTTGGTCTCCCTCTACGATTTTTACCCTCCACGCTGCCCTCCAATGCTAAATTTGTGATCCCTTGATGCCTCAAATCATGTCCTATCAACCGATCCCTTCTTCTAGTCAAGTTGTGTCACAAACTTCTCTTCTCCCCAATCCTATTCAATACCTCCTCATTAGTTACGTGATCTACCCACCTTATCTTCAGCATTCTTCTGTAGCACCACATTTCGAAAGCTTCTATTCTCTTCTTGTCCAAACTGATTATCGTCCATGTTTCACTTCCATACAAGGCTACACTCCATACAAATACTTTCAGAAATGACTTCCTGACACTTAAATCTATACTCGATGTTAACAAATTTCTCTTCTTCAGAAACGATTTCCTTGCCATTGCCAGTCTACATTTTATATCCTCTCTACTTCGACCCTCATCAGTTATTTTACTCCCTAAATAGCAAAACTCCTTTACTACTTTAAGTGTCTCATTTCCTAATCTAATCCCCTCAGCATCACCCGATTTAATTTGACTACAATCCATTATCCTCGTTTTGCTTTTGTTGATGTTCATTTTATATCCTCCTTTCAAGACACTGTCCATTCCGTTCAACTGCTCTTCCAAGTCCTTTGCTGTCTCGGACAGAATTACAATGTCATCGGCGAACCTCAAAGTTTTTACTTCTTCTCCATGAATTTTAATACCTACTCCGAATTTTCTTTCGTTTCCTTTACTGCTTGCTCAATATACAGATTGAATAACATCGGGGAGAGGCTACAACCCTGTCTCACTCATTTCCCAACCACTGCTTCCCTTTCATGACCCTCGACTCTTATAACTGCCATCTGGTTTCTGTACAAATTGTAAATAGCCTTTCGCTCCCTGTATTTTACCCCTGCCACCTTCATAATTTGAAAGAGAGTATTCCAGTTAACGTTGTCAAAAGCTTTCTCAAAGTCTACAAATGCTAGAAACGTACGTTTGCCTTTTCTTAATCTTTCTTCTAAGATAAGTCGTAAGGTTAGTATTGCCTCACGTGTTCCAACATTTCTACGGAATCCAAACTGAACTTCCCCGAGGTCCGCTTCTACCAGTTTTTCCATTCGTCTGTAAAGAATTCGCGTTAGTATTTTGCAGCTGTGACTTATTAAACTGATAGTTCGGTAATTTTCACATCTGTCAACACCTGCTTTCTTTGGGATTGGAATTGTTATATTCTTCTTGAAGTCTGAGAGTATTTCGCCTGTCTCATACATCTTGCTCACCAGATGGTAGAGTTTTGTAAGGACTGGCTCTCCCAAGGCCATCAGTAGTTCTAATGGAATGTTGTCTACTCCCGGGGCCTTGTTTCGACTCAGGTCTTTCAGTGCTCTGTCAAACTCTTCACGCAGTATCTTATCTCCCATTTCATCTTCACCTACATCCTCTTCTAATTCCATAAAATTGTCCTCAAGTACATCGCCCTTGTATAAACCCTCTATATACTCCTTCCACCTTTCTGCCTTCCCTTCTTTGCTTAGAACTGGGTTTCCATCTGAGCTCTTGATATTCATACAAGTGGTTCTCTTTTCTCCAAAGGTCTCTTTAATTTTCCTGTAGGCAGTATCTATCTTACCCCTAGTGAGACATGCCTCTACAACTTTACATTTGTCCTCTAGCCATACCTGTTTAGCCATTTTGCACTTCCTGTCGATCTCATTTTTGAGACGTTTGTATTCCTTTTTGCCTGCTTCATTTACTGCATTTTTATATTTTCTCCTTTCATCAATTAAATTCAATATTTCTTCTGTTACCCAAGGATTTCTATTAGCCCTCGTCTTTTTACCTACTTGATCCTCTGCTGCCTTCACTACTTCATCCCTCAGAGCTACCCATTCTTCTTATACTGTATTTCTTTCCCCCATTACTGTCAATTGTTCCCTTATGCTCTCCCTGAAACTCTGTACAACCTCTGGTTCTTTCAGTTTATCCAGGTCCCATCTCCTTAAATTGCCACCTTTTTGCAGTTTCTTAAGTTTCAATCTGCAGTTCATAACCAATAGATTGTGGTCAGAATCCACATCTGCCCCTGGAAATGTCTTACAATTTAAAACCTGGTTCCTAAATCTCTGTCTTACCATTATATAATCTATCTGATACCTTTTAGTATCTCCAGGATTCTTCCAGGTATACAACCTTCTTTTATGATTCTTGAACCAAGTGTTAGCTATGATTAAGTTATGCTCTGTGCAAAATTCTACAAGGCGGCTTCCTCTTTCATTTCTTCCCATCAATCCATATTCACCTACTATGTTTCGTTCTCTCCCTTTTCCTACTGACGAATTCCAGTCACCCATGACTATTAAATTTTCGTCTCCCTTCACTACCTGAATAATTTCTTTTATCTCGTCATACATTTCATCTACACTCCTGGAAATGGAAAAAAGAACACATTGACACCGGTGTGTCAGACCCACCATACTTGCTCCGGACACTGCGAGAGGGCTGAACAAGCAATGATCACACGCACGGCACAGCGGACACACCAGGAACCGCGGTGTTGGCCGTCGAATGGCGCTAGCTGCGCAGCATTTGTGCACCGCCGCCGTCAGTGTCAGCCAGTTTGCCGTGGCATACGGAGCTCCATCGCACTCTTTAACACTGGTAGCATGCCGCGACAGCGTGGACGTGAACCGTATGTGCAGTTGACGGACTTTGAGCGAGGGCGTATAGTGGGCATGCGGGAGGCCGGGTGGACGTACCGCCGAATTGCTCAACACGTGGGGCGTGAGGTCTCCACAGTACATCGATGTTGTCGCCAGTGGTCGGCGGAAGGTGCACGTGCCAGTCGACCTGCGACCGGACCGCAGCGACGCACGGATGCACGCCAAGACCGTAGGATCCTACGCAGTGCCGTAGGGGACCGCACCGCCACTTCCCAGCAAATTAGGGACACTGTTGCTCCTGGGGTATCGGCGAGGACCATTCGCAACCGTCTCCATGAAGCTGGGCTACGGTCCCGCACACCGTTAGGCCGTCTTCCGCTCACGCCCCAACATCGTGCAGCCCGCCTCCAGTGGTGTCGCGACAGGCGTGAATGGAGGGACGAATGGAGACGTGTCGTCTTCAGCGATGAGAGTCGCTTCTGCCTTGGTGCCAATGATGGTCGTATGCGTGTTTGGCGCCGTGCAGGTGAGCGCCACAATCAGGACTGCATACGACCGAGGCACACAGGGCCAACACCCGGCATCATGGTGTGGGGAGCGATCTCCTACACCGGCCGTACACCACAGGTGATCGTCGAGGGGACACTGAATAGTGCACGGTACATCCAAACCGTCATCGAACCCATCGTTCTACCATTCCTAGACCGGCAAGGGAACTTGCTGTTCCAACAGGACAATGCACGTCCGCATGTATCCCGTGCCACCCAACGTGCTCTAGAAGGTGTAAGTCAACTACCCTGGCCAGCAAGATCTCCGGATCTGTCCCCCATTGAGCATGTTTGGGACTGGATGAAGCGTCGTCTCACGCGGTCTGCACGTCCAGCACGAACGCTGGTCCAACTGAGGCGCCAGGCGGAAATGGCATGGCAAGCCGTTTCACAGGACTACATCCAGCATCTCTACGATCGTCTCCATGGGAGAATAGCAGCCTGCATTGCTGCGAAAGGTGGATATACACTGTACTAGTGCCGACATTGTGCATGCTCTGTTGCCTGTGTCTATGTGCCTGTGGTTCTGTCAGTGTGATCATGTGATGTATCTGACCCCAGGAATGTGTCAATAAAGTTTCCCCTTCCTGGGACAATGAATTCACGGTGTTCTTATTTCAATTTCCAGGAGTGTATTTCTTCATCATCTACAGAGCTAGTTGGCATATAAACTTGTACTACTGTAGTAGGCATGGGATTTGTGTCTATCTTGGCCACAATAATGCGTTCACTATGCTGTTTGTAGTAGCTAACCCGCACTCCTATTTTTTTATTCATTATTAAACCTACTCCTGCATTACCCCTATTTGATTTTGTATTTATAACCCTGTAATCACCTGACCAAAAGTCTTGTTCCTCCTGCCACCGAACCTCACTAATTCCCACTGTATCTAACATTAACCTATCCATTTTCCTTTTTAGATTTTCTAACCTACCTCCCCGATTAAGGGATCTGACATTCCACGCTCCGATCCGTAGAATGCCAGTTTTCTTTCTCCTGATAACGACGTCCCCTTGAGTAGTCCCCGCCCGGAGATCCGCGTGGGGACTATTTTACCTCCGGAATATTTTACCCAAGAGGACGCCATCATCATTTAATCATACAGTAAAGCTGCATGTCCTCGGGAAAAATCACGGCTGTAGTTTTCCCTTGCTTTCAGCCGTTCGCAGTACCAGCACAGCAAGGCCGTTTTGGTTAATGTTACAAGGCCAGATCAGTCAATCATCCAAACTGTTGCCCCTGCAACTACTGAAAAGGCTGCTGCCCCTCTTCAGGAACCACATGTTTGTCTGGCCTCTCAACAGATAACCCTCCGTTGTGGTTGCACCTACGGTACGGCCATCTGTATCGCTGAGGCACGCAAGCCTCCCCACCAACGGCAAGGTCCATGGTTCATTACATGAATTTATTTGTATATATCTTCATCATTTGTGAAGCTCATTTTAAGAAACTACATCATCAAATTTTAAAAGTAAACACGGAAAATTGTTGTATTAGTTTTGTAAAGTCATAAATATGGATGAAATAGCCATCCTAATACTAAATATCCCTGTATAAAGTCCTAAACTTTAATGACATAGAAATTAGTGATATAACTCACTCTCCGAAATTTATTCACCAAGCAATATAATCTGGAAGTCTGAAATATTTGTTACCTGAATGTACTCTACAGAAGATGAGACTTTGGATCTGTTATATGAGAAATATTTGAAATTATTTGCTCATTACTTCTCTGGAATATGCAGTTTGGGGCAGTGAGAGGTTTTTATTCCAAACAACTGCGACCATGTTAGCTTTCTGCACTATTATTATCAGCGATTCATTTTCAACAACTGACTGTAATTCTCAACTAGTGGTTGCCAGTGATCATTTTCAAGGTAAAATGTTTATATTTCAGTGCGCATAAAGCTTTCAAATTAGAAGACGAAACTCCTTACAGCACCAAATAGTGGCGCATTAGTAAATTATTCAGAATGTGTTTGTCAAGACACAGTGAGGCTACCGGTTTGAAACATCGGCTAGTGCAGACATATTCTGATACTATGTTTTGTTCTGGCTACCGGGTTCGTGCAGGAAAATGGAACAACGTGCGGGCAGCGAAGGCAGTGGAAGTGGCTATTAGAAAGGGAGCTCATTTATGCCGACGTGGATGCCCGTAATTGGATGAAGCTACTGCTGTGAGTAACCGCTACAATAACGCCATCACGTCATTGACTTCTGTGCTGCCGGGACGTACGTCCTCGAAACTGCGATTTCGTGGCTAATCAAGCCATCAGGTTCGAACCGGTAAACAGAATGTGCACCTACCCAGACCTGAGTGTTTCTCGTTATCCTGACAGTAATCTGCCACATAACGACTGATGCATCATTATATTTCTATTTCGCCCTACGATGGTACGAGGATCGATGACGGAGCTGCAGGGCCGGTATGCAGGTCTGCAGTTGTCGTAGCAAAACATAATAAATTTCCTGCTCCAATACTGATATAGTGAACAAGTTTACTCCATAAATTAATTGATTGCAGAAGGTATGGACATGTATCTTACTCCTCCTAATTGGGACCTGCAAGGACAGAATTATCGTATTTTTCCTGAGTTTGGGTCTCCATTTTTAATATGACTGATCAATCAGACTTAGCAAACAGATTACTTGCTAATTATTTCGAAACTGCCTAATGCCCTTATCTGTTCCCAAGAAGCCGCAGTATTTATTGTAGTTTGCTTGTAAAATTACGATTGCACTTATTAACAACATACTACTACTTCATGCTTTGTTATGGTGTGTTGTCCTCATCATCATCCTATCATCCTCATCGTCTTCAGGTCGCCGAAGTGGCGTCTAATTGAAAGACCGGCAACCGGCGAACGATCTGCCCGACGGGGGGCCGTAGCCATACGATTAAAGAAAAGTGACATTTTTTTTAATGTTCAGTCAGAAAATTACATCCATATTCAGAAAATGAAAGAACAGCTTGAAAGACTAAAGATAGGAGGTTCATATTCACGGGACATGTTGATTAGCATGTTCTGCGGACATCATTGGCATAGGACCATGTTGGCCCTCTGGTTCAAGGCCAACATCGATATCACGGCGCAACATTACCTACCAGTAAAATCTGCCTGCGGCTCCCGTTGTCGCTATAAACCGAAGGTAATGGATCAGTGTGACTTGAGCAGACGTCTAGGATGTCTCGCACACGTATGCGTGAACGGTACCGTCAATTCAGTGAGTTTGAAAGAAGGCCCATTATTGGCATAAGAGACTCTAGTGCGTCCAACCGGGAAACTGTTGCTCGTGTGAGATGAAGAGTTTCGGCAATGCAACAGGTTTTCACCGATTGGTTCACGGAAGGACAGGTCTGCGTCCTCCTCGGCTCTGGCGCGGAACAGTGTAACATATTGTACAATACCAGGGGTGACAGTCCCTCGCCATTTATTACGGCGTGAGTTACGTGCGCGTGGTCCACTTCTCTTCCCAGCTTTGACAAATGTGCAGAAACGTGCTAGGCTACAATGGTACACGGAACTACGTCATTGTGGACAGGAATGGCATCAGATAGTGTTTTAGGACGAATCCAGGTTCTATTTGTTTGAAAATGACTGCCGCATTTTGGTTCGCCGCAGACATGAGGAGGGGCGTCACCGTGACAGAATTCGCAAAAGACATATAGCGCCAGCTCAAGGCTGTACGTTGTAGGGTGATGTCGGTTATAACCACAAATCACTGTCAGTTTGTGCCCGGACCACTATGACAAGTGTGACCTACGTGAATGGCATTCAGTGACCAGCAGCCATACCCCGGATGCCAGTTTTGAGCAAGAGAATGCAAGACCACATTTTACTGCACGAACACGTGCTTCTTGGTGTCACAGGATGTCAGCCTTTTGCCCTGGCCCACCAGATCACCAGACTTGTCGCCAATCGAAAATGTGAGGGGTATGGTGAGACGAAGGTGCAGCGCTGTGATCCAGTACACACCACCACAGTTCAACTTTGGAACCAAGTATAAAGCGGTATGGATGGCTATACCACAGGATGCCGTTCGCGACTTATACGTGTTAATGCCATCACACATGGAACAGTTATCAGACACCACGTCCGCTCCTGTGCCTACAAAGCAACAGGATACATCCTAAACCGAGGTGACTGAAATCCTAATCATTTCTATAGAACATGCTGATGTACGTGTCCTGTGAATATGAACGTCCTGTCTCTAGTCGTTAAAGAAGTTATGTTTCTTCTGAACACGAGAGTAATATGACATGGTGTAGTTTGAGTTTTAGCGTAGACTATTTATATGCATGAAAGAGCTATAATTAGACATCAAATTTTGCTTTTTTTAACTGCTTGTACACTGAAGAGCCAAAAACATCTGCCTAATATCATGTAGAGGCCCCCGTTAGCACTCTGATGTGCCGTAACACGACGTGGCATGGACTCGACTAAAGTCTGAAATATTGCTGGAGAAAATTGAAACCATGAAACCTGCAGCGCTGTCCATAAATCCCTAAGAGTACTAGGGGGTGGAGATCTCTTCTGAAAAGCACGTTGCAAGGCATACTAGATATAATGAATAATGTTCATGGCTGGGGACGTTGGTGGCCAGCGGAAGTGTTTAAACTCAGAAGAGCGTTCCTGGAGCCACTCTGTAGCAATTCTGGACGTGTGAGGTGTAGCTTTATCCTGCAGGAATTGCCCAAACCCGTCGGTGTGGACAATGGACATGAATGGATGCAGGTGATTAAACAGGATGCATACGTACGTGTCACCTGTCAGGATCGTATCGAGACCTATCACGTGTCCCATATTACCCCAACTGCACACGCCCCACACTATTAGAGAGCCTCCACCAACTTGAACAGTCCCCTACTGACATGGAAGGTCTCTGTATTCAGGAAGTGATCTCCATACCCAATAACGTCCTTTCACTGGATACAAATTGAAACGAGACTTGTCTGAACAGGCAACATGTTTCCAGTCATAAAAAGTCCAATATCGGTGTTCACAGGTAAATGGAAGTTGTAAAGCTTTGTGTCGTGCAGTCATCAAGGGCACACGAGTGGGCCTTCGGCTTTGAAAGCCCATACCGATGATGTTTCGGTGAATGGTTCGCATGCTGACACTTGTTGATGGCCCTACATTGATATCTTCAGCAGTTTGCGGAAGGGTTGCACTTCCGTCACGTTGAACTGTGCTCATTAGTCGCCGTTGGCCCGTGGTTGCAGGATCTTCTTCCGGTCGCAGCGTTGTCGGAGATTTGATGTTTTACCGGATTCCTGATATTCACGGTTGCTTTTATTGTGGTCTTCAGTCCAGAGACTGGTTTGATGCAGCTCTCCATGCTTCTCCATCCTGTGCAAGCTACTTCATCTCCAAGTACTTACTGCAACGTACATCCTTCTGAATCTGATTACAGTAGTCATCTCTCGGTCTCCCTTTACGATTCTTAAATTCCGCGCTGCCCCCCCCCCCCCCCATACAAAATTGATGACCTCTTGATGCCTCAGAACATGTCTTACCAACCGATCCATACTTCTCGACAAGGTGTGCCACGAATTTCTCTCCTCTCCAATTCTATGCAATACCTCCTAATTAGTTACGTGATCTGCCCGCATAATCTTCGGCGTTCTTCTGTAGCACCACATTTCCAAAACTTCTGTTCTTGTCTAACTATTTATTGTCCATATTTCACTTCCATGGATGGCTACACTCCATGCAAATATATTCAGAAAAGGCTTCCTGTCACTTAAATGTATACTCGATGTTAGCAAATTTCTCTTCTTCAGAAATGCTTTCCTTCCCATAGCCCGTCTACAATTTATATCCTCTCTACTTCGACCATCATAAGTTAGTTTGCTCCCGAAACAACAAAACTCATCCACTACTTTAAGTGTCTGATTCCCTAATCTAATTACCTCAGCATCACCTGATTTAATTCGACTACATTCCGTTATCCTCGCTTTGCTTTTGTTGATGTTCATCTTATATCGTTCTTTCAATACACTGTCAGTTCCGCCAACTGCTCTTCCAGCTGATAGTTCGGTAATTTTCACACCTGTCGACACCTAGTTTCTTTGGGATTGGAATTATTATATTATTCTTGACGTCTGAGTGTATTTCGCCTGTCTCATAAATTTTACTCAGCAGATGGTAGAGTTTTGGCATTGTTGGCTCTCCCAAGTTTGTCAGTAGTTCTAATGCAATGTTGTCTATTCCCGGGCCTTGTTTCGACTTAGGTCTTTCAGGGCTCTGTCAAATTCTTCACGTATTATTGTATCTCCCATTCCATCTTCATCTACGCCTCTTCCATCTCCATAACACTGCCCTCAGGTACATCGCCCTTGTGTAGACTCCTTCAACCTTTTTTTTGCCTTCTCTTCTTAGCGAAGAACTGGTGTTCCATCTGAGCTCTTGATATTCATACAAGCCGTTCTCTCTTCACCAATGGTCTCTTTAATTTTCCTGTAGGCAGTGTCTACCTCACCCCTAGTGATATATGCCTCTACATCCTTACATTTAACCTCTAGCCGTCTCTGCTTAGATGTTTTGCACTTCCTCTCGATCTCATTTTTGAGACGTTTGTATTCCTTTTTCCCTGCATCATTTACTGTATTTTTTATTTTCTCCTTTCAACAACTAAATTTAATATGTC
Source organism: Schistocerca nitens (assembly GCF_023898315.1). Lineage (NCBI taxonomy): Eukaryota > Metazoa > Arthropoda > Insecta > Orthoptera > Acrididae > Schistocerca > Schistocerca nitens. The sequence continues at coordinate 847,148,275 of NC_064617.1, forward strand.
TGTTACCCAAGAGCCGGCCGGAGTGGCCGAGCGGTTAAAGGCGCTACAGTCTGGAACCGCACGACCGCTACGGTTGCGGGTTCGAATCCTGCCTCGGGCATGGATGTGTGTGATGTCCTTAGGTTAGTTAGGTTTAAGTAGTTCTAAGTTCTAGGGGACTTATGACCACAACTGTTGAGTCCCATAGTGCTCAGAGCCATTTGAACCATTTTTTTGTTACCCAAGGATTTCTAGTAGCCCACGTCTTTTTACCTGTTGATCCTTTGCTGCCTTCAATATTTCTTCCCTCAAAGCTACCCATTCTTCTAGTACTGTAGTTCTTTTCCCCATTCTTGTCAATCGTTCACTAATCTTCCCTCTGAAAGTCTCTACAACCTCTGGTTCTTTCAGGTTATGCCTGTTTCCATCTCCTTAAATACCTACCTTTTTGCAGTTACATAGTTTTAGTCTACAGTTCATAACCAATAGATTGCGGTCAGAATCCACGTCTGCTCCTGGAAATGTCTTAAAATTTGAGACGTGATTCCTAAACCACATTCTTACCATTATATAATTTGTCTGAAAGCTTCCAGTGTCTCCAGTCCTCTTCCACGTATACAACTTTATTTAATGGTTGTTAAACCAAGTGTTAGCTATCATTAAGATATGCTCTGTTCAATATTCCATCAGGCGGCTTCCTCTTCCATTTTTGACCCCCATTCGATATTTATCTACTACTTGTCCTTCTCTTCCTTTTCCTACTATCGAATTCCAGTCCCCAATGACTGTTAAATTTTCTTCTCCCATCACTATCTGAATAATTTATTTTATCTCATCATACATTTCCTCAATCTCTTCGTCATATGCGGAGTTAGTTGATATATATCTTGTACTACTGTAGCAGGCGTGGGCTTCGTGTCTATCGTGGCCACAATAATGCGTTCACTATGCTGTTTGTAGTAGCTTACCCGCACTCATATTTTTTTATTCATTATTAAACCTACTCCTGCATTACCCCTATTCGATTTTGTATTTATAACCCTGTATTCACCTGACAAAAAGTCTTGTTCCTCCTGCCACCGAACTTCACTAATTCCCACTATATCTAACATTAACCTATCCATTTCCCTTTTTAAATTTTCTAACCTACCTGCCCGATTAAGGGATCCGACATTCCACGCTCCGAACCACAAAACGCCAGTTTTGTTTCTCCTGATAACGGCACCCTCCTGAGCAGTCTCTGCCCGGAGATCCGAATGGAGGATTATTTCACTTCTGAAATATTTTACCAAAGAGGAAGCCATCATCATTTATCCATACAGTAAAGCTGCACGCCCTCGAGAAATATTACGGGTGTAGTTGACCCTTGATTTCAGCCGTTCGCAGGACCAGCGCAGCAGGTTGTTGCCCCTGTAACTACTGAAAAGGCTGTTGCCTCTTTTCAGTAACCACATGTTTGTCTGGACTCCCAACAGATACCCCTCCGTTGTGGTTGCGTCTACGGTACGGCTATCTATATCGCTGAGGCACACAAGCTTCCCCAACAACGTCAAGGTCCATGGTTTATGGGGATACAGTACACTCGTGAAATCGTCGTACGGGAAAAGCCCCTCTTCATAGTTACCTCGGAGGTGCAGTGTCCCATCGCTCGTGCACCGACTATAATATCACGTTGAAACTTACATAGATCTTCATAACGTGCCATTGTAGCAGCAGTAGCCGATCTAACAGCTGCGACAGACACTTGTTGCCTGATATAGGCATTGCTGCAGCGCCGTGTTCTGCCTGTATGGATATCTCCGTATTTAATACGCATTCCTATACCAGTTTCTTTGGCGCTTCAGTGTAGTTAACTGTCGACAGTTCCCGGCAGTGCTTCATAATTTCTGGGTACGTATGGGAATTGAATGCATAACTTATTTAATTAACACATTCGTGATCGCATTTAAGTTGTCAGCTTTTGAAAATGAAAATTGACAACTTAAATACGATCACCACTGTGTTTATTAAATACGTTATAATATTAATAGATTGCAAGTTTTCCTGGAGCAATGTTTGGAAAGATTTTAATTGAATATATGTCCTAATCTCATTCCCTCCCGCTCTTCCCGTCTCTCTGTCCATATTCTCCGACCAAAATTTTGTACATTTTCTTCTCCCTCTGTCCATCACCTCCTCCCTCTCCCTCTGTCGCTCTTCCTTCCCTCTCTCTAATACTATCACCTCCTCCCCTTCTTTCCCCTCACTATTCATCTCCTCTTCTCCATCTCTCTGACCTAGAAACTTCATTGTAAATTTAGACTCCGTAATAGTACTCCACTCATTAGCCAATAAGTCATTTATACAACTTTGCTGTTTTCTATTAAAGTCGATTGCGAGGAACGAAACAGTACAGTACATTGTGCATATACAATATTTCAGATATGTATGATGAGAAATATATGAATATGTATGAAATATATGTGTACGAGAGGACAGTTTTATAATACTTTAAATGCTCTCCTATCGCAATTAAAACTGATTGAAAAAAAATTTAAAAAGTAGATTTTTGACAGCAGATCACAGCATATCGTTTTTTCTTGCAGTCGGTTTTAACAGAATGCTTGGTTAAAAATATATAGATTAATACAAACACACATGGTGAAGAAGTGTTTATATTTATGGTAACTAGATATTCGTGATCGCTTTCTCACAACGTGCCCCATGTCGATAAGAATGTATTTGTGGTTTATATACTTCAAAAACAATGTTCCATATCTCTGTCTAATTATTCATTAAAGAATAGTACAAAAATTTGAAGTAAATCATTCAAGAACTTATGCAGATTTATAGCAACAACATTTCCCTATCCAATATTACTCACATATTTATATACTACATACATTACGAAAAGGTACAGCCTACATCCGTCCAAGTGTCGATAGAACATCGTGTAAAAATTTCAAGTAAGTCGGTCAAGAACTTTTCGAGCTACATTTCATATATTTAATAAAATAGCGTATGTCTGATTGTTCTTTAGACCATCGTGTAAAAATCTGAAGTGAATCTGTCAAGACCACTTCAAGATTTTTGATAAAAACTTTAAACAACTACTTGTCTTGATATGGTAGTATGGATGACACATGTTACCTAGGTGATAGATGAAATATTGAATGTTTATGCTATGACGAAAACCGGACCTAGAATATTAGTTCGGAAAACAAATTTTACATAATTTTACCCATACTCTACCAAAACTAACAAATTATTTTTGCGCTATGTGCGTTACAAATAAAGCACCATCTTTACGATTTGTCGTCTGCAAACATAACGGTTTTTGTTTTCCGTCCATTTCAGAGCAAAAATGGAGTTATTTAATATGTTGTTTACGATTTATGATATTGTAGGCTTGTTCCCCATTCTTCTTCCAACACTTATTAAGAAACTAACGGAAGTTTTGGTGATCGAACAAACATTTTTATTTGTTTAGTCAAAAAAACATAGGATTTAGTTCGTCGTCTAGCAGTTTATTGCGTTTTTATGCTGGTCATTTATTTCGTTTTGTGTTTATTTGAAAGGAGGTCGCACAAATTTAAAAATGTTACTGGCATTCATGGTATTTATTGTGTATGTGTGTTATGGTGTGCATGTGTGTGAGGTGACAGTGTTACAGTCAGTGTAACATTTTTTGTCAAAGAAGATCAACGGTGGAGTTTCAATCAAAAGATTAAAACACAGCGGACTTGAAGAGATGTTGGGGTAGATCTGTATACTATTGTGACAGTCGCTCTTGACAATGCACTGCTGTATTCAGATGCGCAGAAAAGTAAATACCGTATTCGTGTGTTCCGTTTGTCAGGTGTGCATAGTGTTCCCTTCAGCAGTGATTTAACTATCTTAGGCTTTTGGCTTTTGAGTACGTCCCATGTAAAAACTCATTCTTCGTTAGTCATTTTTCCAGCCTGTTTCAAGGTAAGGATTTTTATCCACAACCACATTTTCAAAATGATCAAATTACTAATGATATTTCTGGTTTTTGTGGGTCTGTATCAATCCATTAATCGCAATGTGTGCCATGACTTATATAAATGTTTCAATTCCCTCGTACAGAATAGCTTTAAATAACGTATGTCATGGAACATTAATCGAAAATAGTCATTTCAACCGTAGTAATTTTATTACTAAATCAATCATTACAGAAAACTATCTTCAAATGTGTATTCCATTTATTACAGAATGGATTCAGAGTTGTCTTACTTACTACCACTTTCCGTGCTAGAATAAAACTCTTGATGGTCTTTGTCGTAGAAGAACTTAAACGATCTGCGTTTCCAGCATCGCTTTTGAAAAATCCGTGTGCCTGAAAACGAGCATCTTTCATTAAATGAGCATGATGCCCTATGAATTTGGTTTCGACTGCTACTGCGAAAAACACCATCTGGATTATATTCTAACACAGTAAGTGATGTAAGTGGTTGCGAGTAAGATAATTCTGTAACCTATTTCGTAACACACGAAGTTCATATCTGAAGAATGTTTACTGTAATGATTGTTTTAGTAATGAAATTGCTACCGTGAAAATGACTAATTCTACATAATTTTGCGTATCATATATTATTTAATAATATTCCACACAAAAAACTAGAAAAAAGGACGCAGCCACGTTTCGAACCCATGCCGTCAGTGGGGTAGCTGCGAACCCTAGCTACTGCGCTACGCTCGCTTCTTCGAAATATAGTTAACGTTACAGATGTAGAAGTAAACGCATAAAATTTCAACATCGAATTTTTCGGAAACTGGGAGCCGTCGTATGAAAAGCCGCTAGCCACATACTCAGGACAAGTCTCTCTAGAAGATTCGTGATACTTATCAAGATCCGCCCCCCATGAACCATGGACCTTGCCGTTGGTAGGGAGGCTTGCGTGCCTCGGCGATACAGATGGCCGTACCGTAGGTGCAACCACAACGGAGGGTTATCTGTTGAGAGGCCAGACAAACATGTGGTTCCCGAAGAGGGGCAGCAGCCTTTTCAGTAGTTGCAGGGGCAACAGTCTGGATGATTGACTGATCTGGCCTTGAAACATTAACCAAAACGGCCTTGCTGTGCTGGTACTGCGAACGGCTGAAAGCAAGGGGAAACTACAGCCGTAATTTTTCCCAAGGACATGCAGCTTTACTGTATGATTAAATGATGATGGCGTCCTCTTGGGTAAAATATTCCGGAGGTAAAATAGTCCCCCATTCGGATCTCCGAGAGGGGACTACTCAAGGGGACGTCGTTATCAGGAGAAAGAAAACTGGCATTCTACGGATCGGAGCGTGGAATGTCAGATCCCTTAATCGGGCAGGTAGGTTAGAAAATTTAAAAAGGGAAATGGATAGGTTAAAGTTATATATAGTGGGAATTAGTGAAGTTCGGTGGCAGGAGGAACAAGACTTTTGGTCAGGTGATTACAGGGTTATAAATGCAAAATCGAATAGGGGTAATGCAGGAGTAGGTTTAATAATGAATAAAAAAATAGGAGTGCGGGTTAGCTATTACAAACAGCATAGTGAATGCATTATTGTGGCCAAGATAGACACAAAGCCCATGCCTACTACAGTGGTACAAGTTTATATGCCAACTAGCTCTGCAGATGATGAAGAAATTGATGAAATGTATGACGAGATAAAAGAAATTATTCAGATAGTGAAGGGAGACGAAAATTTAATAGTCATGGGTGACTGGAATTCGTCAGTAGGAAAAGGGAGAGAAGGAAACATAGTAGGAGAATATGGATTGGGGGGAAGAAATGAAAGAGGAAGCCGCCTTGTAAAATTTTGCACAGAGCATAACTTAATCATAGCTAACACTTGGTTCAAGAATCATAAAAGAAGGTTGTATACCTGGAAGAGTCCTGGATATACTAAAAGGTATCAGATAGATTATATAATGGTAAGACAGAGATTTAGGAACCAGGTTTTAAATTGTAAGACATTTCCAGGGGCAGATGTGGATTCTGATCACAATCTATTGGTTATGAACTGCAGATTGAAACTGAAGAAACTGCAAAAAGGTGGGAATTTAAGGAGATGGGATCTGGATAAACTGAAAGAACCAGAGGTTGTACAGAGTTTCAGGGAGAGCATAAGGGAACAATTGACAGTAATGGGGGAAAGAAATACAGTATAAGAAGAATGGGTAGCTCTGAGGGATGAAGTAGTGAAGGCAGCAGAGGATCAAGTAGGTAAAAAGACGAGGGCTAATAGTAATCCTTGGGTAACAGAAGAAATATTGAATTTAATTGATGAAAGGAGAAAATATAAAAACGCAGTAAATGAAGCAGGCAAAAAGGAATACAAACGTCTCAAAAATGAGATCGACAGGAAGTGCAAAATGGCTAAGCAGGGATGGCCATAGGACAAATGCAAGGATGTAGAGGCTTGTCTCACTAGGGGTAAGATAGATACTGCCTACAGGAAAATTAAAGAGACCTTTGGAGAGAAGAGAACCACTTTTATGAATATCAAGAGCTCAGATGGCAACTCAGTTCTAAGCAAAGAAGGGAAGGCAGAGGGGTGGAAGGAGTATATAGAGGGTTTATACAAGGGCGATGTACTTGAGGACAATATTATGGAAAAGGAAGAGGATGTAGATGAAGATGAAATGGGAGATAAGATACTGCGTGAAGAGTTTGACAGAGCACTGAAAGACCTGAGTCGAAACAAGGCCCCAGGAGTAGACAACATTCCATTAGAACTACTGATGGCCTTGGGAGAGCCAGTCATGCCAAAACTCTACCATCTGGTGAGCAAGATGTATGAGACAGGCGAAATACCCTCAGACTTCAAGAAGAATATAACAATTCCAATCCCAAAGAAAGCAGGTGTTGACAGATGTGAAAATTACCGAACTATCAGTTTAATAAGTCACAGCAGCAAAATACTAACGCGAATTCTTTACAGACGAATGGAAAAACTGGTAGAAGCGGACCTCGGGGAAGATCAGTTTGGATTCCGTAGAAATGTTGGAACACGTGTGTAAAATACAGGGAGCGAAAGGCTATTTACAATTTGTACAGAAACCAGATGGCAGTTATAAAAGTCGAGGAGCATGAAAGGGAAGCAGTGGTTGGGAAAGGAGTGAGACAGGGTTGTAGCCTCTCCCCGATATTATTCAATCTGTATATTGAGCAAGCAGTAAAGGAAACAGAAGAAAAATTCGGGGTAGGTATTAAAATTCATGGAGAAGAAGTAAAAACTTTGAGGTTCGTCGATGACATTGAAATTCTGTCCGAGATAGCAAAGGACTTGGAAGAGCAGTTGAACGGAATGGACAGTGTCTTGAAAGGAGGATATAAGATGAACATGAACAATAGCAAAACGAAGATAATGGAATGTAGTCAAATTAAATCAGGTGATGCTGAGGGGATTAGATTAGGAAATGAGACACTTAAAGTAGTAAAGGAGTTTTGCTATTTAGGGAGCAAAATAACTGATGATGGTCGAAGTAGAGAGGATATAAAATGTAGACTGGCAATGGCAAGGAAATCGTTTCTGAAGAAGAGAAATTTGTTAACATCGAGTATAGATTTAAGTGTCAGGAAGTCGTTTCTGAAAGTATTTGTATGGAGTGTAGCCTTGTATGGAAGTGAAACATGGACGATAACCAGTTTGGACAAGAAGAGAATAGAAGCTTTCGAAATGTGGTGCTACAGAAGAATGCTGAAGATAAGGTGGGTAGATCACGTAACTAATGAGGAGGTATTCAGTAGGATTGGGGAGAAGAGAAGTTTGTGGCACAACTTGACTAGAAGAAGGGATCGGTTAGTAGGACATATTTTGAGGCATCAAGGGATCACAAATTTAGCATTGGAGGGCAGCGTGGAGGGTAAAAATCGCAGAGGGAGACCAAGAGATCAATACACTAAGCAGATTCAGAAGGATGTAGGTTGCAGTAGGTACTGGGAGATGAAGAAGCTTGCACAGGATAGAGTAGCATGGAGAGCTGCATCAAACCAGTCTCAGGACTGAAGACCACAACAAACAATCAAGATCCGTGAGTAACAGATCTTGTAGTCCTCTTCTCACTTTCCGTTTATATGTAGCAGTACGTCAGTCAGCCTTACTTGGAGGGGGTGAGCTTCCACAGGCTATTGGGCAGTGTTGCGGAAGTTGGGCTGTGTCCTGCTCCGTGCTTTTGTTGGTAGAGCTTGGAGGAGCAGGAGGAGGAGGACATTATTGTTTAACGTCCCGTCGACAACGGGGTCTTTAGAGACGGAGTACATGCTCGGATTAGGGAAGGTTGGGGAAGAAAGTCGGCCGTGCCCTTTCTGAGGAACCATCCCGGCATTTGCCTGGAGCGATTTAGGGAAATCACGAGAAACCTATATCAGGATGACCGGAGGCAGAGCTTGCTTGCTCAGGGCGGAGGTCTCCATGTCGCCACTTTCATTCCTAGAGAATGACTGGACCTGACATTTTTGTCTTTTATGTAACTGCATCAAAAGACAGGGTGCCGTGGTGCCGTCCAAAATTCTGATGTATCCAGTCGAATGAGTTACACTGCCACCGCGCTTGGCACGAAAGGTTTGCCCAACTGAGACATCACTGCTCCAGCCTCGCGGTGCTTAGTGAGCGTTCTCCTGTCTTTTCGTAAAATAAGCGACATTTTCGTTCGTCACATTGTGAACAACATTTTGTCGTCTCCTCCAAGGACTATTTTTTATTTTTTTAATTATTGAAGTGAGCAGCTGAGGGTTTTGACATAATATTCTGGGCGATTCGCGCCATGGCCGCTATCTGACTCTGACCGGCGATTTTTGGGGAAGTGGCGCAATCCATATTCTGGCTAGCTTGCTACTCACTTATTTTAGAGCGCAATTACTTTTGCTTGATTGGTTATGTCATATGGCCTGCTTTTGTCTGATTAATTTTCAACCTGCGAGCTGCCCAGATGAGGAGATCTGGTTGTTTTTTCTCTCTACAATTTTCCATACAACGTGGTACCACTCAGGAGTGTTAGCGTCATTTTGTAGTATCATTTAAGTTTTTAGAGAACTTTTTCTTTATGTTAATTTCACGTGAATTGCGTCAGTCATTAACAGCAAATAAATATCTTCCGCTATTGACCTACATTTCAACTTCCCTTACTTGCTAACGAACTTTAAGACAGAGATCACAACTTTCAAATGTGGTACAACATTCCAGATCAAACACTTGGACGATTTGTTTCTTAGTTCTGTTGGATTTTTTTTAAATTCTTATGGCTTTTCCTGCGATCTGTTGACGTCTTGAGGCGTCGGGTGTCATCTCAGCTATCAGTGTCGCCCATACACAGTATTTCGACAATGTGACTCGCTATATTCATCAGGTACTACAGGAAACTGCTGTCAATGAATTAATCAGTTTTTCACAAGCTGTTCTACCCACAGATACTGTCACTTGACGAGCTTATTTGACACATGGTGCTATATTGTTCATCCACTACTACTAAACGGTTACAGTTCTGTAGGACAATAATAAATTAAGTATGAATTTTATTTGCTGTCTGTAAAAGCAGCTTATCTTGGGTAATAATGATTCTGTGTGTACAGATGTAATGTTATGTAACGCGTAAAACCAAATATTACTTATACGTATGCATGCAATTTCTTTGCTCCAGCTCGTTAGGGAAGCTAATATCTCTGAATAACGCTTCGACAAAACAGATGTGGAGCATTCATGAGCTATGTTGCGCTCCAGCTACGAGTGACGCTGAATATCACGAGTGAAACAACGGGCTGTCTTCAGTTGATACAATGAACTATCTATGGTCGGGTTTTAAATGCTGAAAACTGTATCGGAATGTGTGGGAGGGCCGAGCTCATGAACAGTTTAATTTTCATGATGTGAAAAATATTCGTGCAAACTGCGCGTCGGGGTTGATGCTCGGCAGGTTGTCCACTGTTGTTTCTGGCAATCTGCTTTATTGGTGTTAAGTTAACTCTGTTGGCCTTGCCCCGTTCTGCTATTGGATCAGTGAGGAGCCGTTTATGCTGTAATCTGACGGACCGGCGAGACAACGGAGCGTCGTCACCAGAGATCATGCACCTGCCGTCTGAGGTAAGAACCTGTCGAACGCACATCTCTGCAATAATACTGTCAACTGTCAACAGACAGTTCACTGCTGCGGGACATCAATACAAACTAACTCCTACAGACAAAAATATAATTGTAGTATGTCACATAGGTTCAGTTTAGTTTCCAGTTTACCTTTTAACCGTCCTCATTCAGTAACTACTCAAATTAAAATTACGTGTCTACTGTTATAGGCTATTTCAATATCAGAACTTCACGTTGTTGTCACATAAAGTGTTTTGACCTAATGGTTCTGCTGAAAGTTCATAACAAGTCGTAATGTAACAAACAATATTTTGAAAATACTGGTGATAAGGATTTAACAATTTTGTTCTACTGATACTATGATTTCACATTATTATAGATAGTGCTCGTGAAGAAACAAAGGCATTTTATAATCAGCTAACAACGACTTGGAGTCGAAAATGCTTACAGCTATGTCATTTCTGAGGCTGACATTAACTTTATTCCAATCAGAGATCATTTGTTTGTTTGTTGATTGTTTGCTGATAAACATTCGCACTAAAGATATTATGAATTCTAATAGAGGTAAACTGCTGACAATAATAAGCCAATACGCATCAAATTTACTATTTTGGTGAAAGACGCTATCGTATAACGAAGTTGCATTGCCTAGCATCTTCAATAGTAAACAATAGGCTAGAGTTTTCTATTGTTGCAGCAGCTCTTACAGATATTTTATCTGTTTGTATGTCTCACTTATATACAGGGTGATTCAAAAAGAATACCACAACTTTAAAAATGTGTATTTAATTAAAGAAACATAATATAACCTTCTGTTATACATCATTACAAAGAGTATTTAAAAAGGTTTTTTTTCACTCACAAACAAGTTCAGAGATGTTCAATATGGCCCCCTCCAGACACTCGAGCAATATCAACCCGATACTCCAACTCGTTCCACACTCTCTGTAGCATATCAGGCGTAACAGTTTGGATAGCTGCTGTTTAATACACCACCTATCAGGAGGTTTAACACCATACTTCGTTCGAAATGCACGCTGAACAACTGTCGTCGATTCACTTCTGCCGTACTCAATAACACAAAAAGCTTTCTGTTGAGCGGTCGCCATATTAGCATCAACTGACGCTGACGCCTAGTCAACAGCGCCTCAAGCGAACAAATGTACAACTAAATGAAACTTTATAGCTCCCTTAATTCGCCGACAGATAGTGCTTAGCTCTGCCTTTTGTCGTTGCAGAGTTTTAAATTCCTAAAGTTGTGGTATTCTTTTTGAATCACCCTGCATATTTATTTTCTATGTGATTGGAGCGTGCTTATGTTCCGTACCCGAAATCTCAGTCAATCCTTCTTAGAGATTGAAGATATCTACCAGATAACACCAGGGACACATCAGTTCTGGGTCTAAACAGCCGGGCTAGGTATTATATTAAATGGACGGGTGTATGGCGCTTTAATCACAACAGTTTACAAGGTGTTTTGGGGAAGGTTTTCATACGTAGTGAGTCCTTTTGGTAAAATTTCGTCGAGAAAATCACATATCTATGAAAGGTACTGTACGACATCGTACTTTATGTACCAGTCGACATTGCGGTATAGTGTCGAAGTCTTTTCAGAAACCTATTTCCGTCGCCTTACTTACTGCTGTCGGTGCCGTTCTCCCCTCGCCACCTGCAATGGTCGTATGCTGCAGCAGGGGAATCCAGGATCAGTTCACGCTGGGGATTCTTCTTTCTTTTCGAAGCTGTTCTTATACTTGTGCATCTCTACAGCTTCTCTGAACATGCAGATGTGACAGCTCTTATCTCGACTCCAGTCCACCATCAGCAATGGAAGCCGAAACTTTGGCAGCCGCTAGTGCTGGCGAAACGTCAGAAAAAACATCAGACAAACGGAACCCGAAACATAAGCCATCATGCAATCTGTCAACAGATGGCCACAAAAATCTTAACACTTTTGTACTATGCCTATACGGGGAGAATATTTGCAGATTTCACCGACGCCTTGGCCAACAACAGAAGAAGAAAGCACGATTGATGTCCTCTCCCTTTCTGTCGTGGTGTCGGGATGAAGGGACTGCACCGAAGTTCTTGGAATGTAAGCGCCTATTCACCATCGCCCAAGCACATCGTATTTAAGATAGCATGGGACGAGCTTTTTTTCATGCGCGGAAATGTTTGGTAAGAATGGACGAGGAACTTTTAAGATACCGGAAGGAGATGGACAAGGCGATTCCCGACATGTCACGCGCAGTGGTCAGCCTCACCGAATGACAATTGATCAAAGCCAACTCGGAAGTTCCTGCTGTAGAGAAGAGCTACCACACCCGTTTCTACAGAGAAGCTACAGAAATACACAAATATGGGAATAGCTTCAGTAAGGAAGAATAAAGCCTCAGGGTGAACGGATCCTGGATTCCCGTGCTGCAGCGAACGACCGTTGAAGGTAGCAAGGACAGAACCGGATCGGAAAAGACCACGAAAAAGGCCTTGGACGTTGGAGCGACAGGTACATATAATCCGCGGCCGCGAGCACGACTGCAGGCCACCACCAGTAATGGAGGGTAAAGATTCGACAACGCCAGCTATTCGTGCTGGCGAAGCTCAGAAATATCATCAATTGTCGGCCAAAGAACCCGAGACAGAAATCCAACAGGCAGTTTGCCGACCCGTGTACTCTACCCTCTATTTAGATCACCTCTTATTTCTAGCCCAATATTACTTTCAATGCATAGATTTTATCTCTTCTTCCTACTATAACATTTTGACCAAATTTCTGGCTACGGATGGACTGATTCTTGAATAAACGACTGACGTTCTCGCTGTTTACTCCATTATCTCCTTCCGACACCCCTCCCTCCTCTAACCCTTCCCTCACCCTCAAACGAACCGATAAATTATCGGAAAGCTAGGGGAAGGGAAGCTTCTTGTTCGTCCAATAGTTGTAAGATATCGTATGTGATAAATCAAGCAGTATCTTCCGCTTGATGGACAAAATACAACTTTACGGAACATCAGACAAGCTATGTGATTGGTTTGAAGAGTTTCTGAGAAATAGAACATTGCACACCCAAGGGAGTCTTATGGGACCAAGACATTTCAAATTCATGAAATTACCTGGTTGCAAGTTTTCTGGGGCTTCTCGCCGATGCTACTGTTGTATACAGGAGGGGCTTAAAAGCATCGACGCTTGGTGCAGGGAGTGGTTCAAATGGTTAAAATAGCTCTGAGCACTATGGGACGTAACTTCTAAGGTCATCAGTCCCCTAGAACTTAGAACTACTTAAACCTAACTAACCTAAGGACATCACACACATCCATGCCCGAGGCGGTATTCGAACCTGCGACCGTAGCGGTCGCGCGGTTCCAGACTGTAGTGCCTAGAACCGCTCGGCCACCACGGCCGGCGCAGGTAGTGGCAGTTGACGTTTAACATAAACAGACTTGAAGTATTACGCATTAGTAGGAAGAAAGTTCTAGTACTGTACCATTACACAATTCCAGAACGATGACTGATATCAGTCAAATGCACAAAGTATCTAGGAGTATGCTTATGGAACGATTTAAATTGGAACAACCACATAAAACAAATCGGTAGTAAGAATGATGCCGGACTGAGATTCATTGGAACAATTCCTAGGAAATGTAGGCCACCCACAAAGGTAGGGGTTCGTAGGGTTTCTGATCGTGGGCTTTGCGATCCGTGGCGTCAACGCAGTGTTTCCAGCCACAGATGATTTATCCGTGGGTTTTCCGACCGTCAAAGAAAGCAGTGGGGGACACCATGCCGACCGTTTAGTAATAAGAATGTTCTTTCACAATTTATCCATTCATGAGACTGGCTATGCACGTAGTACATTGGCATGTTAAAATATATTTGTTTCTCTCTCTATGTTTTTAATTTTTACTCATTATTTTAATTTTTGCTCTAGTAAACGCTTAAACTAGCTTCTTGTCTTACGTTATGATTTTTAATTTCTCACTCACTATCTGTATCAAAGCCAGTGTTTTTAAACGCCTTCTTATAAATCCCCCAAGTCGTTATCTATTCTAACAATGCCTTTTAAACTCTTGTTGAGCTCTGTTTTTCTTCTGTTCTGAACAGACGAGCCAATGGAGGCTTTTTTAGTTTCAAACATAGCTTTTGCTACTTCCTGCCTCAGCTTCTTTATTAGAAAGTATACGTTTAGGTATTTTGATTTATTGATGCCAACCTTCGGTAGCATTCGTGGTCTTTCGCCACTGGTTAAAAGCATTCCACATTTCTGTTTGTATACTACGATTTTCCATCCATTAATTTACCATATAGCCTGCGAATTTCATGGCATTTCCTCCGCTGGGTGATTCTTCCATTGTTGACATCCACGCTTCATCACCACTCTTTGGTGGAAGGTGTGCCAATGCTGCACTCATGCAGGAAAACATTCCGATTTTTTCTTTATCCCTGTTGTCCTCCCTTAATCCCAGTTTTTGTCCCCACAGACATGGACTGAAGTGAAAACTGCAACTTCAAAGAGATATTTCGAGGAACTCTGCTTTTTTTAACTGTAGACATTTCAAAGTCTAGGTACTGAAGTTCTCGATAACCACCAAGACACTAATTTTAAATCCAGGAAAACTTGTTTCAGATGTATTTTGGCTTTTGTTTGGGAGAAAAGCAAATAAAACATAAAATAGCTTCGTTCTTATTCTGCGCTTCCGATGTCAACGAGAATGACGTATATATAGTTTGAATTATTTCGAACTTTCAAATGACCCGTACATAACAACAAGTCTATTTTCGGACATGATTTTCGTGCACAACCAGTTTCCATACGCATCACATTTCCTGCGTACCCGGTAGCGATGACTATTCTTGAAAAGCCACAGCTTCTCTTTCGTTGTTGTTATTATTTAAACCACTCGTGCTGTACAGAATTTAAGCAACTTCGGATTACGAAACCATACGGAAACAAAGACTTTCGGTGAGGGCACTGCTTGATTGACGGTGACAACACATATGCTGTTGGCGAACAACTGTCGTATATCAGTAGTGGTGGGGGCTCTGGTCGGAAAAGCCACAGTGCAAGACTGCTTGGTCGGAAGTCCCACTGTACACGTGGTAGGTACAGAAGAGTCGGAAGCGCGACGGTTGGAAAACCCAATACAGTTAAAAGAGGTACACTGCTAAAAGTAGTTGAAGAAACATGGCTTTGGGCGTCTATCATACTCCATTGATCAACAATTGAGGACTGAGTAAGTTACCAAGTTATTCCTTTATCTTTCACAAATTAAATACACAACAAAAACATTACCTCATCGATCGTTTTCATAAAAGGAACTGAAATGACTGACAGATGTCGAAAACAAAGTAGAAACAATCATTCATCCAGACAATCTGAGTGCTTTTTATTTTATTTTAAAAGCTAAATTAACGTGTATGCTCTCCGCGAGCGTTTATCACTGGCTGACACCAACTTGACACACTCCGTATAAGTCTAAGGAGGTCACCCAGTGGTATCCGTTCCCATTATTCAATGAGATCCCATGAGAGTTCTTGGCGAGTCTGTGGTGAAACAGGGCGCCCCGATCACATCTGTCAAGCGTGTTAAATATATACACGATGATGTTTAGGTCGGGATGCTCTGCCAGCCATTCCATTACTTCAACGTTCAGGCTTCGTAACAACTCTACTGACGCCCGACATATAGACCCTAGTGTTAGAAGGAATTGAGGGCCACCACCGAACGTAGCAGCCACAACATGAAACAATAGGGTCTGTTCTTTGTACTACATGACGGTATGGCGCCCATGGACAATGACGGGATACATATGGCTGTCAACACTGAAGCCTCCTCACAATATCACAGAACCTTGAAAAATCTGTGTATTTCCTGGACAACATTTGGAAGGTACCGCTCAAAACACATATCCACACACGAACATGTCCTCACAATGCATCAGAGGATATATGAGCTGGTCTTTAAGTAACAAGTTTCGCCAGTAACGAACTTGCTAGTTGACATGGGAACAGCAAAACTGAAGGCGAGCTGCAAGATGCAGTCGCGTCAAGCGGAGTGCTCTAATAAGACGTCTGGGTCCTAAGGTCTTTTCTCGCGACCTGTTCATTACAATCTGATCGGACACAGCGGCTCCAGTAGCCTTTCTGAGAACGTCTTCTAGTGCTCCGGTGGTATCGGTTCGACGCCGCAAAGCAGAGACGGCCTTATATTGGTCTTCATGTGGGGTTTTAGTGTGTCGTCGATCTTGTACAATTCACCTTTTGTGCTGTTCTGTCTCCCTGTAGTGTGTCCGCTGCCTGTGGATGACGGATGGGGAGACGCTGGCATCTGCAGTAACACGAAGGAAAGTCAATTCTCTTTGGATCAAACAGACCACCCTTTCAATTTGCACTGCGTTAAGGTGTCACATTGCATATGCTTGGTTGACTACAACGGCTACAAATGTCAACTGCCATCTGTGCACCTCACTAGAAAACACTGGAACACCGATACTAATTCCTTCTGTGTGGTCACCTTACACTACAATGCATAACTCAAGCAACAGATGGCGAATGGTTCTAACTGTCGCATACACTGAAAACGAAGATCTCAGGCTATGCAATTAGGCCACAGGTTCTACGCGTATCAAAATAGATGTAACATGCAGGACTTCGATACACGTGTCCCCCTTTCGTTTGAACAGTCTCGCTTACAAAACAGTCATTCGACTAATCATAGAATATCGCTCGTCATTCTGTGAACATTTCCAGACAGTAATGTCAGAGGAAATAAGAAGGAACCATACAAGAGCAGCGCGTCTCGTGAGAGCTTCATTTAGTAAGCTCTAAAACATCACTGAAGATAGCGAAGTCCAGTGGCAGATACTGCAAGAGAAGCATACTGCATCACAGTGTGATTTACTATTAAAATCGCAACAGCATACGTTCGTAGATGATTCAACAAAAATATCGTTTCCTCCTACGTAGATCTCACGCATCACAACAAAATCTGAGAGATTATAACTCAGACGGAGTTCTTCCCATGAACCATTCGGAACTGGAAAACGGAAAGCCACCGCAAGGTGGCCTGCGAAGTATAGATTTATATTTAGATTTTGATGTACATGTGGATTTGCTTATGTTGATGCAAACGTAGTTCCTAGATCCATCCTTATTGATTGAGAGAAGTTGGAGTTTAAAATATGGCCTGGGATATCGGAGCTCTACATTGATCGGGACTAGTGAAAAAAACCAGACAAGCGCAAGTACGATTCGTGTTATTGCGTTTCTGTACAAACATAATTATATATGTTGACACCATTAATAATTTCGTGTGGCTGAATGGGCTGGTGCAAGTCTTCCTTTCGGACATCACTTCGGCTTTTTGAGTGTCCCTAACCGAGCCCAATAGTTATCCAACGAGGGAAAGGGGATCTATGTTGAATGAGAACCATATGTTCTTTCAGAAAACTACTCGCGCCATTGAGAGGTGAAGACTAGTTTCCAACGAAGACTGGAAAATCCTGGTTTCGACCGAGATTACATTCCACAACCTCTTGGTATTCTGGTGCTCTACCGCTAGTCCATCACGCAAGAGATGCGTAGAGACAGTTCACTTATAGGTCCTGATGAGTGAGTTTGCGAGTATGAAAATATGTATCGTATCCGCTGAGATACCTCGCGCCAGACCTCGTTTTTCCCGACATAATCCAGCGACTTGATGTGGATTGCACTCAACAGGTCGTTGGAAGTCCCCTGTTGAAATACGGAGTCACGTTGCCTCCGTAGCTGTCCATACTTGCGAAAGTGTTACAAGTGCAGGATTTTATGCACGAATTGACCTCTCGATTGTATCCCATTAAATGTTTGATGGGATTTATGTCTTGTCACTGATAGGGTCAGCTGGACCATAGGACTCAGTCTATTCCATGTAAATACTGCCTGCACCATTATAGAGCCACCACCAGCCTTCGCAGTGTCTTGTTGACAACTTCAGTCCATGGCTTCGTGGGGTCTGTGACACACTCTAACCCTACCATCAGCTCTTACCAACAGAAATCGGGAAGCCACAGTTTTCCATTCGCTAGGGCCCGACCGATAAGGTCACGAATCTAGTAGAGGCGCCACAGACAATCACGTGCTGTTAGCAAAGGCACTCGCATTGGTCGTCTGCTGCCATAGCAGATTAGTTCCAAATTTCACCGTCCTGTCCTAACGGATGCGTCTGTCATGTGTTGCACGTTGATTTCTGCTGATATTTCAAGTAGTGTTGCTTGTCACGGCGTTGTCCACAGTGAGAGGTAACGCCTGACATTTGGTAATCTAGGCACATTCTTAACACTATGGATTTCGGAACGATTTCTGAAATGTAATGTTGCATGCGTTTGGCTCCAACTACAACGCCACGTTCAAAGTGTGCTAATTCCCCTCGTGTGGCGAGACAAACATGGAAAACCTTTTCACATGAATCACCTACGTACAGATGACAGCTCCCCTAATGAACTGCCCTATTATACCTTGTGATCGCGATACTACCGCCACCTATACACATGCACATCCCTATCTCATGACTTCTGTCACCTCAGAGTGTTGTAATATCTTTTAATTGTACTGAAGGCTTAAATTATTTACACCATCAAAAGACAGTAGACCTCAACATTTGACATAAATTTGATACCTACACATGTTCCCGAGAGCCGGCCGTGGTGGCCGAACGGTTCTAGACGCTCCAGTCCGTAACCGCGCTGCTGCGACGGGTCGCAGGTTCGATTTCTGCCCCGGGCATGGATGTGTGTGATGTCCTTAGGTTTAAGTAGTTCTGAGTCTAGGGGACTAATGACCTCAGATGTTGAGTCCCATAGTGCTCAGAGCCATTTGAACCATTTGTTCCCGAGAAAAGGGTCTTAACAGGCGGACAAGCAGATGTAATGACCGAAAGACAGCGAATTGATCGTATAAGGTTTCGTTTTTACCTACTGAGAAACGTAATGTTACAAATATTACCTGTTGCCGTGGTTAGATGAATTCTTAGATAGTTGGCGCGGTAGAAAGGATTTCACAGTGCTGCCCTCGGCAGGTAGTTTTGTTCCGCTGTGGAAGCGGCCTCTGGAAAACAGCCGAATGTGCAAGCGATCGTCCTCCGTTGGTACGCTGGAGCCCTGGAGTCCCGGAGCCCATTCTGCCGCCTTCATTTGCAGGTCGGCGCTAAATCTCCGGTGGGACGCTCGCTGCGCTGCCCTGCCCTGGTGGTGTAGCTCCTCCTCCTCGCCCCTTGCCCTCATCTCCTCTCGTCTCGCTGTTCAATTCCATCGAAGAATTAAACAGCGCGGGTATTATTCCTGCTAATGGCGTTACTCTGGCCGCCTTCATTATACGCACGCCGCGGAGGGCGAAATTTCTATGAGAGCGCGCGGGATAAAAGCCGCCTCGGAGAGAGGGAGATGGAGAGAGACTTACGAAAAATATTCGGCGCGAGGGCTGGGGCGATTATTGTCTCGCGGCGCAAGCGCCGGTGCGTAGGTGCGAAGCGGCGAACGTTGCTGGGTGCTTGGCACGCTTTCGGCGCGTAAACTGTATTGTGAAGCCGCTGCGCTTGTGTGCGTTCAGTACACACACACGCACACCCACACACGCACACACGCACGCACACACACACACATACACACACACACACACAGACTTTAACACGGAGGCACACACACGCCGGCGCGAATGCGAGCCGACTTAACCACCCCATAAAGCCATGCATCCCTAAACGCAGCCGGAATAATTATATCTCGACGCCGGGGGTCGTTATGTGGTTTATGCGAGTTGGCAAGGCCGCGTGGATAGGGTAGCGGACAGAGAGAGGTGATGGGGTCTGCGGTACGCCGGTGTAGTGAAAAGGGGGGGGGGAGGGAGGAGGGAGGAAGAGACATAGTAGCACAGCAGCCCACTTGGCGTCCTCCGTGAAGTCCATTACAAGTTGATATTAGCTGGCGAGGAGGAAGCTGCTTGCGTTCGGCCCTCGGTCGTTTTCGAGACCCGGGCCGGCGGCGTCTTTGGCAGATTCACTTAGCAGCACGTGAAAGCCGGCCCAGACCGTCTTGGAAACCGGGGGTGAGGAACGGATCCGTTCGTCTGTTTGCATTTGGGGAGGGGGGGGGAGGAAGAAGGATATGCGACGGTGGCGATAGCAGCGCTGGCGGCGGTGGGCGAACAGTAGTGTGCGACCGATGGATGGAACATCGTGGTGCAGTAGTACTTGTTGTTGTACGAGGCAGGTACTCGTCTTCAAATGTCTGAATTTCGTTCTCAGAGTATGAGATTTGCTTTCAAATACTCGGGCACTCTTCTATACAGGGGATGTTTCATGGGCGTAGTACCAAAACCTCCGAAGCCCGTCAGGTACCTACAGGTGATCCAGAAAAAGTGTGTTTTACAATGTTGTGTCTAGTATCCTACACTTTCTTTTTCCTATCTGTGATTGTGTGGCACCAGGTACAGTCCCATAATGTGACCAGCGGAAGATCCTTGGTAACCTGGACAACAGTGATGCACATACGCCTCACTGCGGAGCGATGAATAGCGTTCTGTACTCGAGGTGAAGAGATGCTGAGGGGTAAAGCCCTGAAATAAAAACTTGCAGGCCTGCAAGCCATGAGGAGGCAGCCCCACCGGGACGCTCGGGGGCTGTGGCATGATAAACTGCACCACTAACAAAATCCAAATCATGAAACTAACTAGCATGAAAATGCCTTCCATAATTACAAAACATTTGTCAAACCATTATTGGATTAAGGAGCAGCAGAGTGGATAGGACGTTGGACGATGTGCTGGACGGTCTCCTTCTTTTTCAAAGAAAGGATAAGGAAATATGAGGGTGTTTAATAAGTAATGCAACACATTTATTTCTGAATGCAGTTTGGTTTTATTTAGGATTCCAATACACCATATTATTTCCCACTCTTTTGGCTGTAAAACCTTATTAATCACCACTCTACTGGTCGATGTCTGAGCCGACGTCTTAATGCCTCAATAAAATGCCGTTACTCAGGTACTGCTTCCAGCGAAGTGCATCCTTCTTTGTGCCAATCAGATGGGACTCGGAAGGTGAAAGATCGAGGTTTCAGGGTGGATGAGAGAGAACCGTCGAATGAAGCTTTGTGATCTCCTCTCAGATGGGCAGACTTATATGAGGCCTTGTGTTGTCATGGACAAGGAGAAGTTCGTTTTCCTTTTAGTGGCGATGAACACGCTGAAGTAGTTCCTTCAATTTCCTGGTGGCGTCACAATACACTTCACGGTTTATAGTTGCACCTGAACGGAGGACATCAAACAGAATAACCCTCTGAGATTCCCAGAAGTCCGTCTCCACGGTTATAACGGCTAAAGATGTGGCTTTGAACTCTTTCTTCTGGGAACAGGTGGTGTGACGCCACCCTATGGATTGCTGTACGGTTTCCATTTCGAAGTGATGAACTCATGTTCCGTCGGCTGTGACGATGTTCAACAAAATTTTGGCACGACCAGCCTGATAACGAGAAAGCAATTCCGCACAGGTGGTCCTTCGTTGATCTTTGTGGTCTTCAGTTACGCAGCGAGGAGGCCAACGGACATAAACCTTCTCGTACCGCAACTAGTTGACGAGGGTGTCAGCACTATCAACAGAGAAGTCCAATTGTGCAACGAGGTCTCTGATTCTGATCCGTCGATCACCTCGTATGAGAGTGTCCACACGTTCTAACTTTTCAGGAGTCACTGCTGTGTGCCGTCGACCGGCACGCGGGAGATCGGACACGTCTACGCGACCTTGTTGCGATGATGGCAGACACCTCACCTAACGACTCAGCGTGCTTTTGTGCACTGACAAGTCTTCGTAGACATTATGAAAGCGCCTACGAGTATCTGCGATGATCTGGTTTTCCGCCAAAAAGGAACTCAATGACAGCTCTCTGCTGGGAAAGCACCGCCGTTTCAGACGCCATTTTGGAGACTATATACAGCGACGTCACCTATAGGAACTTCATGAAACTGTAGGGGCTGAAGCAGGGATATTCCACGTCGTACCACAACAAATTCCACAATTTTGAACGGAAATTGGACGAGAAAACAATTGTGTTGCATTGCTTATTGAACGTCCCTCGTATGATTTCGTAAAGATTGATTTGAGAAGTGTCAAGGTATTCAGGTAATGCTGTCATTGCATTGCTTGCTAGCACGTAATTTACGATGGCTTTGAGAGAGGCAAATGTGCAGCACGATTTCTACTTTGTTGGTTCAAATCAGTTTATTTGATTGTCGAGACGTGATTAAAAAAGTTACCTGCTCGCATAGCTTGGACACGGAGTTACAGATTCATTAATTTCATGGCAGAGTTATATTTTTTTTATGAGAAGTAAATTTTATAATGTTGGTTGCAGTTTCTACGAAATGAGGTTCATTGTACGGTTTCGAATGTTTGCCAGTTGTTCAGTAAACTTAGTTCCACGTCTCCTCACGAAAATTTTGTTTTGTAATTACGTGTTGCCGCATTGCACCGGAACACAGTCACTCAGAGTAAAGCAAGCAAGATATTCTTAGAAAAGCTATTCTTCCTAGTACTGCGCTTGACAATTATTTTCATAGCTGGTTTGCTGCAGTGCTGTATTTTAATAGTCACCACTTTTCAGCAGTGGCCGAGTTCCTGTTGCCATAAGGTAAGAGATCGAAACATGCAAGCTTTGCGTTTCAAAATTATCACCATGGACAGTTCAGTTAAAGTTCAGTTCAGATTTCATTTACCTTGTCAGGGCAATCAACTTACAGTCCAGTGTTATATGTTCACGCCTGTACAATTTAATTTTGGAAATCTCATTTAATCACTCTGCATACGTAAAATTAAAGAGCAATTTAGTAAAAGCACATGGGACATTTATTCTATCAAAATTCGATTTGTAGCTTTGTGTCGAATTTTTATTTCGTTAGGTTTTCTGTGTTGGAACTGTAAGACAAACACTATGACGTCGCGCATTGTAGCACTGTTAACTGCACTGCGCAATACAGGATTTCACTGGATAGCTTATTTAGTATATAGTTTTATGTTTTTTAATTATCTTTCATAAACTCTAATTGCATTAAGTTCATACAGTTTCAGATGTACTTCGCGACTCTATCTGTCAGCTGGTGTTTACGTAAGCACACCATTTGCATTGTTCATGTTCACGTTACAACAGACATACACATAAAAGTTAAGGAGTATGAAACCAGTTCTCATAAAACAAAGTTACAATCTTGCAGGACTAGTTCTTGTAGAAGAAAAGATATTGTGAACAATTGCCTTAACCAAAGCCAAGTAGATTGCTTCCAGAATTAATTTTCATTATGCAGCAAACTACCGGATTTCACAAGATGCGGACCCACCGTTATAAAAGGAGACGAGGAGTGTTGTGTTGTCTTTACATAAGCACTAACAGCAAAATTGGTCGGTCACAGGGTCTCAGTGACTCGAACGTTGATTAGTCATCGGGGCGTATGAATAAAACGGAGAAATGTCTTTATGCTCGAAATTTCAGAGTACCTTCTCCAATTCGGATGAATAAAGCGAGTAGAGACTGTACTTTCTCTTTCAACTGCAGCACGACAAGTGCGTCCGATTGGCACTGTCTGAATACATACAGTGTGGAGACTCCCGAGTCCGGAGCTAGGAGAGGACACGCAGCGCATGGTACCGTTAACAGACATGACTGCGGATAACAAGGCAGAGCCGAAACCAGTTTATACAAAATATATCCTACGTTGATTATTTCATACCCGAAACCTCCCTGGATTCTTTAATGAATCGAAGGCCCACGTGTAAAACGCATATCTCGCAAACTACGTGACATAATTTTGCCCTCAAATTCAGTGGTATAAGTCAAAACTGTCTGTAAAATGTATTGTCAATAGAGATACTAGTAAAAAAGTAATAAATTAAAACGTCATATACTCTGAAACCCAAAAGAAACGGTGGGACACAGCATCTCCGAGGTAGCAATGAAGTGGCGATTTTCCCATACGGTCATTTCACGACTGTACCGTGAATGTGAGGAATCGGGTAAAACATCAAATCTCTGACATCACTGCGGCGTGAAAAAGATCCTGCAAGAACGGGACCAGTGACGACTCAAGAGAACCCTTTAACGTGACCGAAGTGCACGCTTCTGCAAATTGCTGGCCAACAACAAGTGACAGCATGCGAACCATTGTACGAGACATAATCGATATAGGCTTTCGGATCCGAAGGCCCACACGTGTAACCTTGATGACTGCATGACATAAAGTTTTACGCCTCGACAGGGCCCGTCAACACCGACACTGAACTGTTGATGACTGGAAACATGTTCCCTGGTTAGACGAGTCTCATTTCAAAATGTATCGAGCGGGTAAACGTGTACGGGTATGGAGACAAACTCATGAATCCATGGACCCTGAATGTCAGCAGGGGACTGTTCTAGGCGGTGGTGGCTCTGTAATGGTGTGGGGCGTGTGTAGTTGGATTAATATGGGACTCCTCTAGAAACAACACTGACAAGTGAAACGTGTCTAAGCATCCTGTCTGATCACCCGCATCCGTTCATGTGCGTTGTGCATTCCGACGGACTTGGGCAATTCCAGCAGGACAATGCGACACCCCACATTCTAGAATTGTTACAAAGTGGCTCCAGGAACAGTCTTCTGAGTTTAAACACTTCCGCTGGCCAGCAGACTCCTCATACATGAACATTATTGAGAATATCTGGGATGACTTGTAACGTGCTGTTCAGAAGAGATCGCCACCCCGTGGAACTCTTACGAATTTATAGACGGCCATGCACGTCGTGTAACTGCATTCCTCATGCTCGTGAGGGTCCTGCATAATATTTGGCAGGTGTGCCAGTTTCTTTGGCTGTTTTAGTTGGTGGGAAAACCTCGAAGTATTCAGAGGCTGTCAGTAACATATCTAGTAAAATAAGCAGGAAGTTATTCACTTGGAACTTGCATGCATTCATTTTATTTTATGTTTTTAATCGATTGTTAATTTCAATTTTTTCATTAATATTACAGGTGGTAGCTGTTGACATAATTTATTACTGTACACAAAATATAAGGAATTGTACAGCACCATGATTATTGAATATGTACGAGCTGTTTAGAGTTTCCAGGTAACAGGTCAAACATTCGCGGCAGTAAATTGGAGGTAGAATAGAAACTGAAACTGTGAGGCTCTGTGGCTGTTAGAGCACGGCAATAGGCTGCTGGCAGTGAAACCTTCAATGCGACCGAGACTTACCACCTCCCGAACACGACGAACAGCAGAGGTAGCCCTTACAAGGCTTGGAGCGGGACATTGCCCAGTGACACGAGGCTTCCTCTAGCGTCGCGAGGAACCACCAGTAAGTCGAAGGTGTAAAACACAGCTGTTGATACGACATATTTTAAATGAGTGTGTTTTATATGGCGACCAGACGGCACATCTAGATCTCCCAGAGGATGTTCCCTTTAACTGCTGAGGCGAGTGTGCTTCTCGTTTAAGGGATGTGATGTCAGAAGTTGTTCCTAGAATGTTGGTGTACGTTTCTACTGTACCGCAGAGTGACATATTACTGCAAAGTAGTCATAGAGCCACAGAAATCTTCCTCCTTTTAGGTGCCTGTGCTGTTACATTATAGCTGACTTTATCGAGTAATTCTGCTGTGGTCTCTCTAAATTTTGTGGGTAGTCTTGTTTGAATCTCCTGGAATCAATATTGTATTTTAAATGTTCGTTAGTTGCTACAACTTGGATTTAAGAAGATGATGTCTTTCTTTAAAAAGTGTGACAGTTTATATGTGACGTATTATGAACAGAGAAGGTACCTGTACCACTAGAGGCAGTGTCACAGGCTAGCCTTCTGTCATAACACAGCACACACATGCCATATTAACACAAATAAATACACATGATGATGGAAATTTCAGCCTTTGCAATGCATTATGGAAAAAATAAATCGTGACTCGTAACAGTAAACTTGTTGTTTCACTGGATATCAATAATAGTTACAGTACAGCGTAACCTAAAAGGGCCAGCAGCATAACATATGTCAGATAATGAAATGATTATTAGAAAGATGCACCAGAATAGCTGTTTGTAATAATTAATCTTTATTAACTACAGACTATTTCGGCGTTTATCGGCATTATCAAGTATCTGTGAATAAAATTTTGGTCGGACCGTGTCTAATGTGGATGTCATTTATACCAAAGCGACTATATTTTACTCACATCTAGACCGATGTGACGTCGATATTACGTCGTTAGTGAAGTACCTTATAACCGTCAATGTTTTGAGTAGGTGGTAAATGACGTAAATATATTGAAAATAATACATTAATTATGGTGTGACAGTAGTTTGACATGTCCACTGTTATGGGGTTATGTATTTACAGATAAACAGCATTATTATTTTACTAACTAAATTTTGTCATGATTATCTTTGGTTGTTCCAAACTTACTTCCAATTTATCCATTTTTATGTTTGAAGATCTCAATGAAGTGTCTGAGTAAGTATTCTGTATGCTCATTTAATATGTCTTGTGGGTATATTCTCGTGTGTATGTAGATTTCTAGTTCTTTAAGAATGTCAACTTCAAGACCTTTAGGTATTCTGAGCAGGATTTGAAGCGTATTTTCGATTGTAATAGTGGTGTGGTTTTGATTTTTCCAATGTAGAAAGAAGCTCGACCGATTATTCTCGCTGTTTTAATGTGTTCTTTATATTTGACATTAAAATATCTTCCAGTTTGGCAAGTGTAAAAGTTATTAGAGTTGCCACGCATGATTTTATGTATGCCTTTGTTATAACTGTAGTTGTGGCAGAATGTAATTTTGTTGAGTGCTTGTTACTGTCTCAAAAGGCTAATTGAATATTTGTGGATTTAGAAAGTGCATTAATTTTGTTGGAAATTCTACCAAGCTAAACTGTTAGTACCTATGTTATTTCTTGTATAGTTGATGTTCCAAGAGGTAGGTGTATCTACTTGTGTAGAATGTTGTGCTTTGGTTTTACAGTTGTAGTATGATTTTGTGATTATGATGGGCTATATAACGAAGTGTGTTAAGTTATTTACGAATTGCTGCTTCTTTCTAGCGGTAGGTTACTTGTTTTAGTAATAACTGAATGGAAAAATGCTATTTCATACCACAACGTATGAAAGTAATTAGCATTTATAATGTTGTCAGAAGCGGTAGTCATTCTATAGATACCAAATATGTAGTGATAGTTATTTTTACCAGTTGTGAAATCTAGATAGTTAATGCTTTTGTCTTTCTCCATTTCCATAGTGAAACTAATTTAAACATGTAGTTGATTGACATTTTGGTAGATATTTGTCTTCATGGTTTCCATCCACCAACATGAGGGTATCATCCATATACCGAGCACAGTATAACACTTTCTTAACAGTAGGCCAATTTGAGTTAAAGAACTTTTCTTCCAGAGAATTTAGGAAAATACTGGCTAATGTGCCTGATACACTATTACCCATGGTTCTTCCACCTGCTTGGATATAAATTAAGTCGATAAATTCAAAATAATTTTGCGATTGTGCTATTTCCAAAAGCTTTATAATTTCGGTCCTATACAGCCATCATGTCCAACACTAACATCAACAAGGCAAAGCCAACTACTTTCCTTCAATCATCGTAGTCATTGCTTGGAAGTAAGTTTACTGTAAGCTATGTAGGTATATCTCCGCCATCGCAATCTTTGCAGAAAGATTCAGCGGTCCTGACAGGGTCGCCAAAGAGGGGCGGGAGACAGTTTATGTGATGGAGATAATAAAGGCGAGGTTGTAGCTTCCATAACGCTGTCCGGCAGCCTTAAACAAGTAGTGGTGGCGTTTTATGCCCCTCGCCAGGCCCGGCGAGTGGTTAAACACGACCGCGCCCGCCCACACGCCGCCCCACCACCCAAGATTACAACCTTTCCGGGGAAGGTTTTCCAATTTGCTCCGTTAAATAATGTAGGGACATAGCGCGGCCATACTGGTGCGACGCTGCTGCAACGGCTAGCGGCTGCACAATTTGTCTGCCGGTGAATTAGTAATCCGGATTTGCTCTGGCCCTGGCTTTGGATATAGATGGAAATTGGAACGAGACTTCACAGGTTTTTTGCAAGAGGGTTTTCGATTTAGAATGAGGTTACTGACAATTTAACTTTCGCTGTTACGTCCCTGGCTTTCTACGTCCATCCAGAAATATGGAAACAGCAGTATCGTAAGTATATTCCATTGAAATGGCAACTATTAAAGACCGCTATGTTGTATGTTAAACTGTCTGATAGTTATAGCGTATATTGAGGAATGCGATGCGATGAGGGGATGCAGAATCATTGCTACGTTTTTCTGCTCTTAAATTGCTAGTATTTGGCCTTTGTTAGACTTTTGTCGGTCTTGTTTTAGCACTAAGACTAGACCTGAGTGACCTACATTGTAACACGAAGTCCCAGATATTACTTAAAAAACCGAGTATAAACTTATCGCATTCTTCTTCAGTTTTTACGGTTCTAGGCCTCATTCTGTTAAAACATGACACTTATAGGATTGCTTTGTTGTCCTTCTGTCCACTTGTCTGTCTGTAAATCCGAACGTTAAGACGTTTTTTTTTTCTTTTTGTTTTTTTTCTTTATTTTTTTTTAAAGGAACGGGTAGACGTGTGAAGTTAAAGTTCAGATTTATGTCACGTATTATGGTCTATGATCCCTTGATGGTGTGAAAATTTTAAGCTTTTAATTCAGTTCACTTAAAAGATTCGGCCATTCTTCACATATTTTCACTCCAGAAACCTCACTCACCTATAGGGTACTTTCTATTGATCTAGGGAATCATGAAATTAAGCTAGAGGTCAGGGTTAACAGTACAAGTAAAGTGAACTTCAAATTTCAAACTGAAACAATCTCGAAAGTTATTATTGACATTGTCAGTGGGGGAAGTTATGCGATATGTTGATTTAAAAGGTGTGTGGATAAAAATCCTACCTCAAGATAGTAATTTTTTTAATGATTACTGGCGTAGACTAATTACCGAGCCATCTCAGATCAATCTGAAATGTTGTTCACTGTGTGACACTCATTATACATCGTCGTAGTGTTTTAGAGTTAAATCACCCTAGTTAAATGAAACATGCTTTAGCAGTTTTCTATAACCTCCCTCCTGCCGCCTAGGCACTTTATGTTATTATTTGACATTGTCAATTAGTAGCAGGGATGGACGAGATAAAAGATCTGTTGACTGGAATCCGTGGGACCAATATCTTTCCCGTATCAATGTCGATAACAAGCAAAAATCGTCAATATTCTCGATTCGCAGATTGGCTAAGCTGTCTATATACATAATTACGTTTGTAGTGAATCCTCCATGCGCGAGTCTTACTTGACCCTGGCTAACTTTTTTTATTGATCTCTTTAGCTACCTTGAGTTGTCTATCAGTATCTTCCTTAAATGTCTTTCTAAAATGTGAAAATGTGAATCCAGCAGGATTTCGTCTGCTCGGTTTTTGATGTGGGGGCTATCTCAGAGTTAGTAATTTGAGATGCTTGCCGTAGTATTTGCGTTCTTATTCTGCCGTTTCAATTATAGATAAATTTGTGAGTAAAATTAATATTTTTATGTATTTTCTTTCTAGCTGGATTTCCAAGTCTCACTTATTGCCTGCACCATCTGGTTTCCTACTTCTTGGTTGCTTTTTGTTGATATTCATAGGAAGAATTTCCTGCATCTTGATTTTAAAAGTAAGAAATAACTGCCCAAATAATGAGTGTTTGCCCCGGTTTCGTTTAGCTTATACACGAGCGACATGCTGGCATCATCTAAAATATTTATCTGTTCAGATGCTCTAGAACACGAAGCAAATCTTTCAAAGAAGAAGAAATCTTCACAAAGCATACGTTAAATAGATAAAGTCAGTAAAGCCGGCCTAACAGTAGTATCGATTTAGGTGAAGCACAGTTAATGATCGACTCGAATCCGAATTATCTACCCGTATTACCCCATTGCTATCTGGAATTTAGGAAACACACAGAAGGCACCGGTCCCAAAATTAAAACTAGAAATGAGATTACCAAAAGTCTGAGTGGAAAGAGCCGAGGAACACAATCAGACACTAGAAGTAATGCAGAACGATTGTCTGCATATTGTGCACCCTGCTTAAAGCAGAAGCATTCATGTCAACAAGATTGTTGTACAGTTAAACGATACAGTGAGAACTGCAACTGACACACTAAAATAAATACCACTTCTGTGCCTTTATGTGTTGTCTAATACAAGACCACTACTTTTCAGATGACAAGAGACAGTGAATTGACAATGGAGTAATAAAGCGAGTTCCTAGAAAGTCTCCAGTAAAAAAAAAAAATATTTCTTGTGTTCTATGTACCGACTTCAGTCTGAAAATCCTCTTTCAGATCTAAACGATCGTCACCCTCACTTACATTTTACGTTTTGAGTAGTCAAAGGGCGCTGGGCAGTAAATTATACGCTGATAAATTTTTTTTTAATCCAAGTGCTTGATTACTAGCGTATATCAATTTACTATAAACTTCGGTCTGAGAGGAACATTTACATATATGTAAGACCTGAGTTTGTCCCGGCGTCTACAATGTTCAAATAAATTACCGGAATGCAACCGGCTGACGTCGTCGAGAACCGCCGATGTTTTCACCGGAGCTCATCTAGCCAGTTTCAAGGCAAAATAACACAAGTAAGCACAATGCAACGGAATTTAAAGCCTCGTTCTTCGGCGAAACTCCGGAAAGGTGACACTCACACACACTGTAAGCACTACGGCCACCTCAGAAGTTTTCGATAGTGTAATTAATAATCACCAGATGAGGTACCATAAACTCTGTCCCTGTGTTTTTTGACGATTAAGAGAGCAGGATTTCATGCAGGATCTAAACAAAAACCACCACGCCTCTTTGTAAGATTACTTGCGAATTTAGTTTCAACAACTTCCTTGATAACACTATCCCAATAGCTGAAAGTGAATTCCAGAATCTCCGTGTTGTTATATTCCATGTGATGAAGGATGCCACGACAATGTTCTGCAATGGCGGATATGTTTGGCTTTTGTAAGCGTGTGTGCCGTCTAAGCTCAGTACATCGGTCCGCAACAGTCCTGACAACCTGACCAACATATGACACGCCACAACTGAAAGAAATACTGTAGATACCCGCCTTTTTCTATCATCTAAGAGCAAAGCCCTTTAAGTTCTGTGAACAACGATCTTTTTTTTTGCGTTAAGGCAGATGTCTACCGTATTCTTTGCAGATGTCACGTCATATATTGGTCAGACTATCAGGACTGCTGAGGAACGGTGTACTGCACATAAGCGGCAGACATGCTTACTAAAGCCGAGAAAATCTGCTATTGCAGAACAATGTCTTGGTATCAGTCATACTGTGGAATATAACAACACAGAGATTCTGGCATGCACTTCCAGCTATTGGGACAGTGTTATTAAGGAATCTGTAGAAATTAAATTAGCAATAATCATATAGATAGAGGTGGTGGCTTTTGTTTAAATTAAATTTCACTATCGACAACTCCTGCTTGTTGCAACAAGGGGATGGAGAAGAGGAAGGGAGAAACGGACCATGTTTCATTTAAGCGTAGTTTCCGTCATTACAAGCTGTGTTCCGTTACCAAAAGACAGAGAGACTGAATTTATGCTACCTCATCCGTTGATTACTCTAGCCATCAGTGAAATAAATATTTTATAACTATATCGACCACACCGATAACGAAAACGACAACGAAAAGGTCGTG
Organism: Schistocerca nitens; assembly: GCF_023898315.1. Classification (NCBI taxonomy): domain Eukaryota; kingdom Metazoa; phylum Arthropoda; class Insecta; order Orthoptera; family Acrididae; genus Schistocerca; species Schistocerca nitens. The sequence continues at coordinate 847,180,072 of NC_064617.1, forward strand.
TTAGCTCTCGTTTCCAAGTCTAAGAGGGGTGCATTTAGTTATAATTATATTTTATTAGCATTCGTTGTCATTTTTTTCCCATATAGGTTTCGGAAGCCTGCTGATGGTAGATAGTGACGAAGTTTCAGGGAAGAATAGCTGTGTATACTTTACCGCTATTTTTACCCAGCGATCGTTGCAAGAAGGGAAAAGGGAAGAGTAAAGCATGAGCGGAACATGGTTCATCTAAGCGTAGTTTCAATCCGTTACAAGTTTTGCTCTATTCGTGCGCTGGAAGAACTTGTTACTGAAGTGTTAGTTAGTGCGTGTGGTCGTTGTAATTGCTGTGATTCAGTCTCCCTCACAAATACGTAAACAGTGCTGACAAATTTGCTACACTTGTGGACAGATTACACTGAAATCGCAAATCAGGCCAGTAACGCCATATTTTGGGAAGGCCCACGGACTGTACTTTGCTGTGAAATCTGGAACCAGGACAAGCGCAGGACTCCTCATAAATGTTGCATGTTTTATGTCTCGAGTTTTCATCGTTGTTAGACCGTAAAAGATCATCCATGGGTCATTCTATACCAACGGTCTGGCGACACCAATCAAACCATGTTCATGACTGTTACTTTTGTATGACAGTTCCATTAACAAATGCTATTTCCAGGAAAAATGTCTTCTTTGACATATCCTAACGTAAGGTTGGCCTCGAACACAGAATACCTGTTCCTCTCCCATGTGATTGTGACAGTGACGAGGAAACTAGCGGGTTACCATCAGCTTCAAAACTCAGTTCTTCAGAATATCCTGATTTTGTGTGTAGCAGTGAATTAACAGAGATTCAGAAAGTAACACAGTGTAAACTTAATGATCAAGTTAGGGACATGAAAGTGCCGATAGGCAACGGTGAACTGTTGCAGCAAGACTACAACGGTAGAATTCTCTTGATAAGACGGTAAATGTGAGTGCGTTCCTTAACCGCCATATGCCGTTCCTTCTATTTTTAGAAAGTGAAAAATGTTTCTATTTTGTGGTGATGTGCAGGGTCCAATGGAAGCTGTGGGCACTGACTATAAAAGTGATCAGTGGAGGCTGTACGTCGACTGCTCCAAAATAAGTCTCAAGTGTGTGCTACTGCATAATGCCAATGTGTTACCATCCACTCCTGTTGGGTATGCAACGTACGTGAAAGAAACATATGATAACCTGAAACAGGTGTTACTACGATTCAACTATGACAAATTTAAATGGATGATTTTCGCGTATCCGAAGGTCATAGGCATATTATTTGGGCTACAACACGTCTACATCAAATTCTGTTGCTTCCTGTGCATCTGGGGTAGCAGCGCCACAACACTACATATTCAAAACAAAGATTAACCTAAGCGTCGATCACTTGAACCAGGATCTCACAATGTAATGCACGAAGCACTTGTCGAATTCGAGAACACAATTGTCCCTGTTCCTCATATAAAGGAGCGGCTAACGAAAACCGTCTTTAAAGCTATGGATAACACTGCGGAAGCATTTCTCTATTTGACGAGAAATTTCCATATATTGGTGAGGCGAAAATGAAAGACGGGATTTTCGTGGGTCCCCAGATCCGCAAATGTACAAATAAGGGCACATCCACCCCATCCATACAGATGATGGAAAGTTAACTTGGAACGTCTTTGGTCAAATGTCAACAAACTATCTAGGAAGTAAGAGTTCAAATCCCATAAGGATCTTGTGGCACATTTTCCGCACTGCTTCAACAGTCTGGGGTGCAACATGTCCTCGAAGCTACACTTCCTAGATTCCCATTTGTTCGTATTTTCCTGACTATTGCAGTGCTGTAACCGACGAGCACGGAGAACGCCTCCACCAGCAAATTTCGGACGTGGAAATGAGAAACCAGGGAAAGTGGACCGCAGCAATGTCAGCCGACTATTGCTGGGCAATAATAAGGAAAACATCAGTAGGAAACCTTTTTATGGAGTATTTTAGGAGAGAGCTCTTGATTCAGCTGCCCTGAAACCAACAGTTTTTTGGAGGTACGTGGATGATACTTTCATAGTGTGGCCTCATGGACAAGAAAAGTTAATGGAGTTTCTACATCACCTCAACTCCATTCATAGCAACAACCGGTTCACCATGGAAATAGAGAAAGATGGTTGTTGGCCTTTCTTGGATGTACAGGTTCGAAGAAAGAATGATGGTCCTCTAGGGCATTCAGTTTACCGGAAGCCCACTCATAGTGAATTGTACCTGCAAGTATCGAGTTTCCATCACTCGTCGCAAACCATGAGTGTGCTTAAAACACTTGTTCATAGATCTCATACAGTCTCAGAACTAGATAGCTTACCTCAAGAACTCGCCCATCTAAAGACAGCATTCAGCGAAAATGGGTATTCTATCCGGTTGATTAACAGGGCACTAACAGTTAAAACTAAGAAGCAGGAAGTGGATAATGAGGAGAACATGCCGGAACAATCTTTAGCTTTTCTTCCTTTCGTTGGCAACACTTCGTTTAAAACAACAAGAATCCTCCGAAAATTGCAGGTAAATGTGGTTCTTCTCCCAAGATCGAATGTTGCAGACCTTGTGGGATCAGTAAAGGACAGTCTATTACTACGAAAGGCCGGAATTTACAAGATACCGTGTCAATGTGGTATGGCTTATATAGGTCAAACCACACGCACTGTGAAAGAACGCTGCACTGAACATCAACGTTACACCCGCCTTTTGCAGTCAAACAATTCCGCTATTTCTGAACATTGTATTTCCACTGAACATTCAATGGAGTATGAGAAAACAATGATTTTATCCGCAGAAACATCTTTCTGGGACTCCATTATTAAAGAATACATAGAAATACGCCTGGCGGAAAATCTGTTGAACCGTGACAGCGGCTACCAGCTGGTCAGTGCATGGAATCCCATCACTCCACGATTTGCTCAAATCGAAGACGACAGGATGCGCCGGCATCAACACCCCAATCACAGCACAAGACATTAAACATACCCTCCGATCCAAATGCAAGGCAGCCCCTGGTCACGACTGTGTCACCTACCGTCACTTTAGAGAAAGCCCCTTCTCTTTCATAAGTGTCCTTGCCCATCTCTATAACGTCATCCTCTCTACCAGCTTCTACCCCGACCTATGGAAAATTTCCCACATCCTCCTATTCCTCAAACCCAATAAACCCCCTTCTGTCGCCTCTTCCTATCATCCCACCTGCCTCACCTGTGTCTTCAGTAAGGTCTTCGAATCCAACCTCTCCCATGTTCAGACCCTCCTTCTCCGCCGAAGACCGACTCCTTAACCTTGTTCACCTTCTCTCCCTCCAGCTTAACTCCTGTCGCTCCGCCATTTTGTTTCCTTCGATCTCAAAATACCTATAACTGTGTATGACATCCCGGTCTCCTCTTTAAACTCCAAACCTACGCCCTGCCTATCAACTTTGTCCATCTGGTCGCTTCCTTCCTCTCGCGCCGTTCTTCCTATGTCACCCTACACAACACCAACTTCCATATCTTTTATCCCACTGCTGGCATTCCCCATGGCTTTGTCCTCTCCCCTCTCCTTTATCTCTTGTACATGGCTGATATGCCCAAGCCCCCCCACCTGTCCACCTGCTGATGACATCGCCTTCCTGGCCCTCTATTCTACCCTTCAACAGTCCCAATGCACCCTCCAAACCCACCTTGACCAGTTCACCACTTGGTGCAACCAGTGGTTCCTTCATCTGAACCTCTCCAAAACCCAGTCAATCATCATAGGCCGCAACACCTGCTCCTTCCATCTCCACGATTTCTACCTCACCCTTTATGGTCGTCCCATCCAGCTCACCCCCACCCTGAGATACCTTGGCATCACCCTTGACTGTCACCTCACCTGGACACCTCATCTCCTGACAATCCAGCAGAAAACCCATTTCCACCTCTGCCTCCTGAACTCCTGTCTGGCCAGATGTGGGTATTGCATCCTTCCACCATCCTCCACACCTACAAATCCCTAATCTGTCGTATCCTCTGTTATGCCAGCTCTGCCTGGATCTCCGCCCCTACTCGCTTTTAGAAGGCCCTCTAAACCCTCGTACGCCACACACTCCGCCTTGCCTTCCGTATACGCCTTCCTTCCCCGACATGGCTCCTGTACGTCCTCATCCCCTTCCCTCACCTCATCCTTCTCCTCCAACATCTCCAACGTCTGCAGGTTTTATCCCCCCCCCACCCTCTGGTTTCCTCCTTCCTCTCCACCCCCCACTCTCCTCTATCGCTATATCCCTCCCTCTCTCCACCTCCACACGCTCCATCTCCTTCATCAGCGCAATTTCCAGCACCCCCCCTCCCAGATGATAAACTTTGCTGTGACATGTGAGACAGTGTTGTAGCCTATCCCTGATGTTATTCAATCTGTGTACCATCCTTTTCTATGCATTGACACTCGAGCAGTCTTGTTATCCAGTATATAGTTTACACTACACATTTTTTTTTCATTTTTTTATGATAAAACAGATTGAAAGTGGTCATCACAGGCCGAAGTCTATGTTAAATTGATCTACGTTTGGTTTCAAGCACTTGGACTAAGGAGCATTCGAATCATCATTTCCTGGATTACTGTTTCCCCTCAATACAACGATGAAGCAAGTGGGTAATTTGCACTCTATTTGGCTGACAAGCATTCAAGGCCGGACCGCATCAGATTGATTGAATCTCTCTGGCTGCAGACATATAGCTGACAAGAACAATCTGGAGCTGCCTCAAAAGTACTAGGATAAGGCATGCTACATCATACAACCACTTTGTACATGAAGAATGGTGCATGACCCTGAAACTGATTGCGGAACAACGAAGCAGAAAAATGGTTCAAATGGCTCTGAGTACTATGGGACTTAACTTCTCAGGTCATCAGTCCCGTAGAACTTAGAACTACTTAAACCTAACCAACCTAAGGATATCACACACATCCATGCCCGAGGCAGGATTCGTACCTGCGACCGTAGCGGTCGCGCGGTTCCTGACTAAAGCGCCTAGAACCGCTCGGCCACACTGGTCGGCAACGGAGCAGACAGTAAACCATTTAAATCTGACTGTTCGATAAGATGATTCATTTGACGCTGACTGCAATGACTTCATAAAGATCCCTCCAAAGCTACCGTCTGCTTACGTTATCTGGATATTTGACGAAACTTAATATCATCTCTAAATGTTGCTGTCTACAATAATAGAGTATGGATTGAGTCACAAACGATGGTTATCGATTTTAGTCTCGTTCTGCGCATCTGTGTCACGCTCTCTGCTACAGCCAATAATGTTCAGTAGTATTCTGAGCGCTCTGCTGTCAATGTCGCACCGAATGCGAGCATAAAATGAAATAGTAGCGGGTTATTCAGTGAAGTTTTATTCCATTTGTTGCGAGCTGTCATGGCTGATAGTGCTCATAATCAACAAATTCTACGCAAGCAAGTGAAGGATATGTTTGGCGGGATACACGCCTACATCTAGCGCAAAGCACGTGTATGCGGTTGCAGCAACTGTCGCTTTGTATCGGAAACAATGCGATCCCCAGTCCCTAGACCTGGGTTCTATTAGTCCATCTCCACGTTCCCCTTCTCTCTATCTCCTTCTTCATCTGCTCTTTCTCATCTCCTGTACCCCCTCTCTCTCTCTTCCTCCCCCACCCACACTCATCCTACATCTCCTCCTGCCCCTCTCTCTGTCCATCTCCTCCTCTTCGCTTTTCCTATAGATTTCCTCCTCCCCCTCTGTCAATCTCCTCCTCGCGCTTCTTCTACATATCCCTCCCAACATCTGTCTCTGACCATCTCCTCCCCTTTCTCTTGCCAGCCTTGGTGGCCGAGCGGTTCTAGGCGCTACAGCCTGGAACCGCGCGACCGCTACGGTCGCAGGTTCGAATCCTGCCTCGGGCATGGATGTGTGTGATGTCCTTAGGTTAGTTAGGTTTAAGTAGTTCTAAGTTCTAGGGGACTGATGACCTGAGAAGTTAAGTCCCATAGTGCTCAGACCCATTTTTGAATCCTTTCGTTTGTCTGCCCACTTCCTCCTCTCTTTACTTCGCCCTCCCCTTTTCCTGTCCATCGCCTCCTTCGCCCAGCCCGTGCCTATCTGCTGGTTCCCTCTCGTTGTATGTCCATTTCCTCCACCCCTTTGTCTCTCCACGTTAGCCCGCTCATCCCAGTAGGACGCTGGTGGTTTTACCCCCACAGCATTTAGTTCCAGACCAAAACTAATACTTGTACGAAATTTGGTTGAAATCGTTCCAGGGGTTTAGGTAGAGTGTTTTACCCGTAATTTTATCTGCGTGCGCACATGTCAAATAAGGTTTCCATCTGTTTAACGTATTTTACTCGTATCTGTACGCACATTTCACCTCTACCCCTAGCGAACTTCACGATGCAGTTTCATTTTCGTTCAACTCTACATTATTACGTCGTATCTCCTGAAATATGTGCTGTACACTGATATAATTTTGCAGGTATATCCAACAATAGATGTGAGTACGGTCTTGGAACTGTGTTGCGAACAGAGTTAGAAGTAATAAATGAAAACGTCACGCATGTTGCGGCAGCTTTAGACTCACCTCAGTACTTGACGTCATATTTCCTGTACTATATCTTCATAGGTGCATACAGTGGCAGATGCGGACACTGTCTAAGAAATGTATTGCGAATAGAGGTGGTAGCAAGGAAATACTAAGTTACAACTTCTTACATGATGCAGCACTTTTTTTCGCACATGTCAGTGTTTGTGATATACCTCATGAACTATCTGTCGTACAATGATGCCATTCTTCTGGTACATTCAGTAGTATATGTGAATGTGTGGATGTGTGTGTGGGGGTCTTCAGTCCAGAGACTGGTTTGATGCAGCTCTCCATGCTACTCTATCCTGTGCAAGCTTCTTCATCTCCCAGCACCTACTGCAACCTACATCCTTCTGAATCTGCTTTGTGTATTCATCTCTTGGTCTCCCTCTACGATTTTTACCCTCCACGCTGCCTCCAATACTAAGTTGGTGATCCCTTGATGCCTCAGAATATGCCCTACCAACCGATCCCTTCTTCGAGTCAAGTTGTGCCACAAATTTCTCTTCTTCCCAATCCTATTCAATACCTACTCATTACTTATGTGATCTACCCATCCAATGTTCAGCATTATTCTGTAGCACCACATTGCTAAAGCTTCTATTATCTTCTTGTCTAAACTATTTATCGTCCTCGTTTCACTTCCATACATGGCCACACTCCATACAAATACTTTCAGAAACGACTTCCTGACACTTAAATCTATACTCGATGTTAACAAATTTCTCTTCTTCGGAACCGGTTTCCTTGTCATTGCTAGTCTACATTTTATATCCTCTCTACTTCGACCATCATCAGTTATTTTGCTTCCCAAATAGCAAAACTCATTTACTAATTTAAGCGTCTCTTTTCCTAATCTTAATTCCCGCAGCATCACCCAATTTAATTCGACTACATTCCACTGTCCCCGTTTTGCTTTTGTTGATGTTCATCTTATATCCTCCTATCAAGACACTGTCCGTTCCATTCAGTTGCTCTTCCAGGTCCTTTGCTGTCTCTGACAGAATTACAATGTCATCCGCGAACCTCAAAGTTTTCATTTCTTCTCCATGGACTTTAATTTCAACTCCGAATTTTTCTTTTGATTCCTTTACTGCTTGCTTAGTATACAGATTGAATAACATCGGGGATAGGCTACAACCCTGTAACTTCCCAACCACTGCTTCCCTTTCATGTCCCTCGACTCTTATAACTGCCATCTGGTTTCTGTACAAATTGTAAATAGCCTTTCGCTCCCTGTATTTTACCCCTGACACCTTTAGAATTTGAAAGATAATATTCCAGTCAATGTTGTCAAAAGCTTTCTCTAAGTGTACATGTGCTAGAAACGTAGGTGTTTGCAAAATGTGACGCCATCACAGATACTAGTAAAGAAGTAATATTTAAAGCGTCATGCCTCATGCGGAAATTTCATTGCATGAACAGTGAAACTTTACTAATCGATAAACTTTTTTCCTTTCATTATTCTGTGGTGGAAGTTAGCGACAAAATGATTTATTAAGGTTTGAAATTTTTTATAAGGTTTGTTGTAACTAAGTGATCTCATTTTTAAATACTAGATGGGTAAATTATGCGTTTCGTTGAAACTGATCCATTGGTTTAAGAGGACATGTTGAACATACGTACATGCATATATAAGGACATTAATTTTATAGCCGGCCGCGGCGGTCTAGCGGTTCTAGGCGCTCAGTCCGGAGCCGCGGGACTGCTACGGTCGCAGGTTCGAATCCTGCCTCGGGCATGGATGTGTGTGATGTCCTTAGGTTAGTTAGGTTTAAGTAGTTCTAAGTCTAGAGGACTGATGACCTCAGATGTTAAGTCCCATAGTGCTCAGAGCCATTTGAACCATTAATTTTATAATGTATATCGAGTATCAGTTCTTTAATATGCTTAATATAAGTTTTTTCTCTTTTGATTCTAACACTTTTCTTTAGTTTTATCACAAATCAGAATATCGACTTTCTTAAAATACAGTTCATTGTGTGCTACAGTATACTACAGGCGTAGTTTGGGGTAAACAGGAATATCATTCTTTGAATCATGTACATATTATTGCACTATTGATTAATTTCTCATCCTCGGAGTTCACAGTCCTTTACAAAATTCTACACGACTGTGAACGCCGACCAACGGAATTTAACCTGTCATAGTTAAAGGACTGTGAACTCCCACCACGAGAAGTTAATCAGTTGTGTACCTAGCCTGGCATATGGAGTTTCACTGCATTTGCAGCGTACGAAGATTAAATTTCTGATGACAGTAGAGTTCATAAAATTTAACAAACAATGTAAAGCCAACGACATAATAATTTTGTACTATTGATTTCTATGATGAAGGAGGGGTGCGATCAATAAAAGTGAGTCATTATTGGAGGGAATAAGACGCATAAGAAAGAAATCCCTATCAACCTTCCAAACATCACTGGTCACAGAGTGAAAGAGATGAATCTTGTGTGTTGTCTGTTTTGGAAGGTATATATTTAACTTTATAATAATATGAAAATACGTTCGCACTGACATAATTTAAAAATATGATGATATTTTTTAAAAAATTATATTTATTGAAATGATAAAATTTTTGCAAATTACGACTGAAAATAATCTTATACTTAATTAGTTAATATCAGCTTTAAGGAGGAAGCATTTCGTGACACATACAATGTTCAGTCTCTAAATATGTGTAAATATGTGATTCAGAACATTTATATCTGGAGATGATACAAAAGGCGTAAAGGGCAACGTTATGATTTTGGTAGGGAGATCAGTGGGTAACAGCTTATAACATACAGAGAACAGATGTCAGGTAAGTACAACAGCGCACCATGAGTATAGATCCTTACAAAAGTCACGCAGTAGCGTAGTGTTATGGTAACTGGGCTACAAAATGTCCACGAAGTCAATGTTCTTGAGGCAGAAGGTACAGAAAAAGCTTTTCTTGGAAGTGTAGAGACATGTCCCGCAGTCTTCATTATAGTAACAATGTTGACTGTCATTGACAATGAAACGCAATATCCCACTTACTTTCACTCTGCTGCCTCCTGGTCCTGGAAAAGCAATTGAACGGAAAGGACAGTGTCTTAAAGGAGAATATAAGATGTACATCAACAAAAGCAAAGCGAGGATAATGGAATGTCGTCGTGATGCTGAGGGAATTAGGTTAGGAAATGAGATCCTTAAAGTAGTAGATGAGATTTGCTATTTGGGGAGCAAAATAACTGATGGTGGTCGAAGTAGAGAGGATAGAAAATGTATACTGGCTATGGCAAGAAAAGCATTTCTGAAGATGAGAAATTTATTAACATCGAGTATACATTTAAGTGCCAGGAAGTCTTTTCTGGAAGTATTTGTATGGAGTATAGCCATGTATGTAAGTAAAATACGGACGATAACTAGTGCTACAGAAGAATGCTGAAGATTAGACGGGTAGATCACGTAATTAACGAGGATGTAGTTAATAGAACTGTGGAGAAGAGGAAAATGTGGCACAGCCTGACTAAAAGAAGGGACCGGTTGGTAGGACACGTTCTGAGGCATCAAGGGATCACCAGTTTAGTACTGGAGGGAATCCTGGAGGGAAAAAATTGTATAGGTAGACCAAGAGATGAATACAGTAAGCAGATTCAGAAGAGTGTAGCTTGGAGAGCTGCATCAAACCAGCCTCTGGACGGAAGACCACAACAACAACAACAACAAAAACTGCATGAAGAACCGACTGCAGACATTGTCATCCACTGTACAGCCACAAACGTGCCATCATGTAACAGTAGCGCCCTGCATATGAAGGGACATTTTGTTGACGCTCGTCGCAAGCAGGATACTAGAGGTTGGAACACAAAGCAGGAAGGTCGCTGAAACTGCTGCGGAGATATGACAAAAATTACAATAAATTCGTAACAAATGTCAAACAGCTTGTAACATATCTTTTCTCTGTGATGTGGATGCGGTACTGGAAGGTATCGTTATTCATAACTGCTTATCAGACGGTGGTGCCTACAAACTGTGATATCACAGAGTTTGGTCCAAGGGTCCACATGAGGCCCCGTAGCGTCTCAGATATTCTCATTAAGATTTAGATGCCCCATGAACTCCTGCCTGCGCTACTTATTTATTTGTTATTTAATTATTCTCGTAAGGCATACATTGAGTACTTTTGAATCACAACAACAATTACACGTATACAAAAATTATTATGCTACTACATATTAAAACTTCAATATAGCTTTCCAGAAAAATATGCTTAATACAAACGACACAATTTAAAGGTAATTATCAAGTTTGTTTGTATAAACTTCATTTCAGTCCAATGTTGCACTGTGGCACAGCAACTTTATAATGTGATTAATATTAAGAAAACAGTCCAAGGTTGCACGATGTTCTCCACTGGTTCAAAAACGGCGCGTTTTACCATGGTAGGGCACCACCAGTTTAACTGGAAGTACAATAGAAAAATGGACATAATAAATAACTCTGTGTATTCCTATTGTGATCTACTACACTCAGGAGTGAAAAACAAAAAGTCAAATATACAGGACGAAAAGCATATGAAAGCACGTATAAAATCTTATAATTACTGCCGAAACGAATTCGTCAAATACGCCTAAAATATCCGATAACCAAACGTGAGTGACACATTTCAAGCAGGTACAAAAAACACAGAAAATAAACTTGCAGAAGAATACTTAAAATATGTAAGTGTCGATTTACCTCGTGGGATGTGGGTCATCAGTCATAGGATCGTCGAATTAGACCACGCTTAGAAACTGTTAGCATGGTCTCGTGACAAAGGACTGCTGGACTGTCCGCACTCAGACAGAGTAGACAAAATAATGATGGAATCGAAGGCGACTCACAGCGTTTGTAAAGGTAACAGGCAGTATGCGGCTCCAAATAAAGGTACAAAGTCATCAATAAAATAAAAATGGTACCAGTAGAGAGAAACAAATTCTCATAAGCGAGCTACATACCCGTAAATAATAAATATTGTTACGAAATACTGTCCAAGAAGAGAGATAGGCGGTTCAAGTATGCATACATAATATTAGGGTGTTGCATATGTGCGTAGAGCTATCGCACGATGGTACTCCGTTTGTTATGGGTTTATCTATCGATTGTAATTTTTTATTTGTAGTGCACTGTTGCTATTTCAGTTTACATGTCGCCTGGAGATAGCGAGTGGAGCTGCGGACGCTGGAAAGTGGACAAATTGGAACAATTCCGATATATTCTTCTGTATGAGTTCAGTAGAGGGGTGACAGCAATGGAGGCAGCGATCATAAACATTTGCGCCGTGTATGAGGATAACTACATTGGCCAGAGCACGGCAAGAAAATGGTTTTCTCGTTTCAAGGAGGATCGTTTCGACGCTGGTGACTCTCCACATTCAGGAAAACCTTCGAGTTTTGATGAAGATCAGTTAAACACATTAACCCACAATGACCCATGTCAGTGTACTCGAGAACTTGCAGATGTGATGAACTGCGATCATCCGACCATCGTGCCACATTTGCATAAGGTAGGAAGGTTCAAAACTCAGATGTATGGGTACCGCACCCTCTAAGCCAAAATCATCAAAATCTACGAGTGGCCATATCTGCATCTCTTTATGCTCGTTGCGAACTGGCTCGTGAACAACACCGACAATTTCTGCCCTGTACTGTTGCTGGTGACGAGAACTGATGTCTCAATGCTAACACAAGGAAAAGAAAGGAATGGTTGAGCCCAAACAAAGCAGAAATTCGCCGCACTAAGATCTGCGCGCATCCATAAAAGATAATGTAACGCATCTAGTTGAACAGCTATGGTGTGGTGTACTAGGAATTGCTTTCCCGAGCTGTAACCATCACTGCTGACATTTATTGTAAACAACTGAGACGTTCTGCAGACGCAAGACGCAATCCAAGAACAACAACCGGTAAGCCTGCGTGAGGTGAAGCCACTCCGCAATAACGGCCGCCCGCATTTTGCTAGACTGACAAAGAACTCTATACTGGAAATGGATTGGGAAGTCATTCTGCCCACATCTTATTCACCTGATGTCGTGCCCACAGATTTTTCACCTTTTCCGCCCTCTATCTAACGACCTTCAAGGAACTTCCTTTCCGGATGAAAAAGCGTTCCGAAAATGGTTCGACGAGTTTCTACGGCCGTGGAATCAAGACGTTACCCCAGCGTAGGCAGACTGTTGTAAACAGTGAAGGAGAATATATAACTGATGACGAAAGTCTCTGTTAAGTGTATCTGTTGAATATTAACTTATGGGAAAACGCTACGAACTTACGCAACAACCCTAATTTTTTAGAGACAAGAGAAAGAAATATAACAGAGATGCGTTATACAATAAACGAGTCGGGGAGCTGAAATACAGTAAGAACATAAAGTAAAAAGAATTCTACAGTGTAACATCTAAAAAGAAGTTTTTCTATAATCGTATACAGGGCAGGAGTTAGGCGTACATAAGCGGGGGCGCTTGTCAATGAGAAATTATGCAGAATGACGAAACCTAAAAGAGAGCCAATAATGGTGAAAATCGTATAGCCTAGAACACAATTAGTTTATAAAGCTAAAACCGGCATATAATACTACTCCCATAACCAGAAAGGTGTATTATAAACAAGACAAAACTACAAACCCCAAATATTCCATAAAATAAAATTCATTTACTATACTTGAATTTTTAAGGTAAAATCATAAAAGAAACCTGAAACAAACCTTCCAAATTAAAGACAGTACCTTCATAAAAAGTATTACTCACCGGAGGACGAGCTAAAAGGCACGTAATGCAGACCACGTATCCGGAAAACTAAAAAAAAGTGACAAAAAGAAAATGGAGAAGCTATGATTTGTATATATAGTTGATCACTCCACTCGTTATTGTCGGGAAATCTTCGAAGGGACGCTTGTAGGCACCTGCAGGACTTTTTGATAAAACATGAGCAACCGTCGGCCATTCACTATCATAGTTACAAGATGGTGATGAAGATTTCCCTCACTTGTGGAGAGTGTTTGCGCATCTTCCATGGCTCGTTCGCATGTGATTCAGAATAGTCCAAATTGTCCTAGATTTGCCAAATCCAAGAGTTTTCTCCTGGATTTAGGGCGCTTTCAAGCAATTTGGGGGACAGTTTTGTTGCCAGCAGTGTTTCCGTTCATCGATCGCAATAAATTCATCTTCAACGAGAATTCTGGCTCTGATCAAATGGTTCAAATGGCTCTGAGCACTATGGGACTTAACTTCTGAGGTCATCAGTCCCGTAGAACTTAGAACTACTTAAACCTAACTAACCTAAGGACATCGCACACATCCAAGTCCGAAGCAGGATTCGAACCTGCGACCGTAGCGGTCGCGCGGTTCCAGACTGTAGCGCCTAGAACCGCTCGGCCAACCCGGCCGGCGGCTCTGATCAGAATTAGATGTTTTGATATTCGCTCCTCAGACAATACATCATTAAAACAGAAAGGTCAGAATTAACACCAGCTTCCAGATATATCAGTAACAGTGCAGTCTTCCTACTGGTACCAGGAGGTGCAATATGACTCAAGATAGGTAACTAGTAGGTGCGAGCATATCATATTGAGCCACTAAAGAAACGCATGGGTTCGTTAAGCAGCACATTTACCTTTTTCAAACACGGACATCTAAGCCAGACAGACACATGCTGGCAAGTAGACCAACCCGATTGCCCGTATTCGAGGAGTATCTACAAACGATCCCCATGTAGCGCTATGGAGCTTATTAAGAGTGTGATTGATTGCTCAGTAGTCGATATCATATGCTCCTTAAAAGAAAGGCAATCCCAAAATATTTTAGTTGCATGTTACGATGAAGTTTGTCTAATAAACTTTTCAGGTGCTTCATGTCGTTGGAGGAACAGTTCGTCTGCAGAGTGCTTAACGCGATTAATCGATTTGAAAGTAGATCATTTTTACGTTCGTAGATGAAAGACAATGACCGGCGCATCAGAGGTTCCATATCATGCAGTAAGATATCATACATAAGTACCTCCATCACATACTACATTGGTGAGAATTTGGGAAATGGTAGTTCAGTAATCGTGTGGTTGAGAACCGGTGTGTACCATCGTTTATTGCCATTCATCGAGTCTATTTTACATACTTTCATCGTCCAACGACGTGTACACGCTCTGACCTTAATGGGCATGGCAGATCTTTGTACCCAATTATGACCTATTGGTTCTGGATGCATTGGTTTCCGTCAGGTTTTGGTTGACCAGTGTTACATTGGTACAGGCTTCACTGCATTGTGACCTGTCTTTGTGCTGTTATAGAGCGACACTGTTGACAGTGAATCCTAACATCGGCCCACTATCAGTCAAGGAAGCTGTGTCTGGCGGTTCAGCCCAAATCGAGGTACTCACGGTGCACATTTTGACGGTTACAGGTGAAATGGTGTAAACTTCGACAGCCTTGCAGACGAGGTATCCTATCTGTCAGGCACGTATGGTCTGGCCGTGTTCACAGGCCTTTTACATCGAGCGCCTAGGCTATCCTGCTCTCGACTGTTAGACCTTTCCCCAGTACAGAGCCTCCATACATACCAGTAATAAGAAGACGTTGTTAAAGCAAAGTTCTGTATCCATCACAACAGCCATTGATAAATCAATTTCTATGTTTTGTACCTTGTCGATTTCCTCGCCTCCAGAGGGACATTTTGAGCGGAGAATCGCTCTGGAGGCCCGAGAGGGTGGACGGCACGGGTGCGTGACGCGTAGGCGGACAATCACTACAGATTTCATGAATTTGTTCATGGCACAATCTGATTATATTAAAAAACTAAAAACCCGCCTCGCTTGCGAAAAAAGCAAGACCTTTGTCAATGATTAAAAGAACACCAAAGCTGTACATTTATAAACGAAAAAGACAAAGGTCTTCTTAGGCACTTGTGGGTTTTATTGTTGTTCTGGAGAAGGTGTAGTTACCTACGCCAAAACCTGGGTTAACACTTAACACTTGGTGCTTTTTTCGCAAACGAGGCGGGGTTTTAGTTTTTTTTAAATATATTAACCAACGATTGCTGACTCGCTGCGATGTTGAAGGTTCTTACAATCTGATTAATATTTCATTTTTTCCACAAGTGCTAATCCCGTAATGTATGCAAGAAAATTTTGTTTAGTTGCGAAAGTAGCAGAGAAGTAAAGGTTCTGCTCGGGTGGGTCGGTCGGTAGGGAACTTGCTCGCGAAAAGCAAAGGTCTCGGGTTCAGAACATACACCGCTGCAGAATGAAAATTGATTCCGGAAGAGATTGAAGACACCACTTCAGTTGTAAGGTTCTTTTTATTTTACAGTGCTTAAACCACGACCGGTTTCGGGCTCTTACATGCACACCATCAAGTGTGTTACTGAAAATAAGCAAGAGACCAAAGCTAATAATAATTTTACACGTAGAAGTACGTATGAGAAAACAAAAAAGAAGTTCCATATAACATTTTAGAGAACAGCGGTTGTGCTAGGTGCAGTAAAATCTAAGTCAATGCCAAATCGATATCAGAGAATACTACAGACGCCTGCCTAGGCAAAGAAGTATGAAAGATGAAAGAAGTATCAGGACACTTACAATTTGCGCTGTAACCCCGAGTGCCGCGAGGGACGAGTCTTGGACCTGGTGAACCACCAGCGAGCGCAGAGCACGGAGTAGCGTACACAAATGGGGAAGCAAACCAGTGAACCAGAGAGGCAAAGTAATGCCACCTGTTACGGGAAGAACAACGAGGGACCAACTAGCCCGGCCGTTCTCAATTTGAATTAGTGAGTTATGTGCAAAAGAAAAAAAAAGAAAAACATTATAAGAAAGATACATGAACAGCGTTAAGAGACTTTGTGGGTGATAAACATGTTGAAGAGACGAAGTACAGAACTGTAGTAAAACGCCTAACTGGAAGGCAGAGACTTAAAGCTTCTGTATAAACAAAACACAATGACTTTCTTTGCCCTCTTTCCATGAGTGGCATGCAAGTTTTTAATTTAGTGAGGATGCATATGGCGACACGGAATGATGTGCTACAGTCATAAGTTAAAAGAAAATAAACATATCCCACTCTTCTTTTAAAAAATCTTGCTACTAAACAAAATGGAAAGTAGCTTAACCTTAAAACCTATAGTGTCAAAAACTTCTATACCAATGAAAAGCTAGTAGCAATGGGGCTAAAGGGACAAATTAAAAGTAGGGGCAGTTCAAAACTGCTGACTAGAAGCCGGCAACTCAAAGAGCGCTACGTAAGCTAAGACGTATGACATATTTTGCATCATGCATGGCACGCAAATTTTAATTTACTGAGATCATATACAATGACGCGCAATAACGCACCTTAGTTAATGTACTACTGCGTGTAAAAATTATTACTAGCTTCGGCCTCCTGCTTATTGTCAGTATCACACCTGACGGTGGGCTTGTAAGAGTTCGAAACCGACCGTGGTTTAAGCATTGTAAAATAAAAAACAACCTTACAACTGAATCGGTATTTTCAGTCTCTGCTGTAATGCTCAGCTGCGGATGTTCCTACAGCAGGATTGACTGTCGGTCAATAAGACACTTCCTGAGACATGAAGGAATATACACTCCTGGAAATGGAAAAAAGAACACATTGACACCGGTGTGTCAGACCCACCATACTTGCTCCGGACACTGCGAGAGGGCTGTACAAGCAATGATCACACCCACGGCACAGCGGACACACCAGGAACCGCGGTGTTGGCCGTCGAATGGCGCTAGCTGCGCAGCATTTGTGCACCGCCGCCGTCAGTGTCAGCCAGTTTGCCGTGGCATACGGAGCTCCATCGCAGTCTTTAACACTGGTAGCATGCCGCGACGGCGTGGACGTGAACCGTATGTGCAGTTGACGGACTTTGAGCGAGGGCGTATAGTGGGCATGCGGGAGGCCGGGTGGACGTACCGCCGAATTGCTCAACACGTGGGGCGTGAGGTCTCCACAGTACATCGATGTTGTCGCCAGTGGTCGGCGGAAGGTGCACGTGCCCGTCGACCTGGGACCGGACCGCAGCGACGCACGGATGCACGCCAAGACCGTAGGATCCTACGCAGTGCCGTAGGGGACCGCACCGCCACTTCCCAGCAAATTAGGGACACTGTTGCTCCTGGGTATCGGCGAGGACCATTCGCAACCGTCTCCATGAAGCTGGGCTACGGTCCCGCACACCGTTAGGCCGTCTTCCGCTCACCCCCCAACATCGTGCAGCCCGCCTCCAGTGGTGTCGCGACAGGCGTGAATGGAGGGACGAATGGAGACGTGTCGTCTTCAGCGATGAGAGTCGCTTCTGCCTTGGTGCCAATGATGGTCGTATGCGTGTTTGGCGCCGTGCAGGTGAGCGCCACAATCAGGACTGCATACGACCGAGGCACACAGGGCCAACACCCGGCATCATGGTGTGAGGAGCGATCTCCTACACTGGCCGTACACCACTGGTGATCGTCGAGGGGACACTGAATAGTGCACGGTATTTCCAAACCGTCATCGAACCTACCGAGCGAGGTGGCGCAGTGGTTAGCACACTGGACTCGCATTCGGGAGGACGACGGTTCAATCCCGTCTCCAGCCATCCCGATTTAGGTTTTCCGTGATTTCCCTAAATCGTTTCAGGCAAATGCCGGGATGGTTCCTTTCAAAGGGCACGGCCGATTTCCTTCCCAATCCTTCCCTACCCCGAGCCTGCGCTCCGTCTCTAATGACCTCGTTGTCGACGGGACGTTAAACACTAACCACCACCACCAACATCATCGAACCCATCGTTCTACCATTCCTAGACCGGCAAGGGAACTTGCTGTTCCAACAGGACAATGCACGTCCGCATGTATCCCGTGCCACCCAACGTGCTCTAGAAGGTGTAAGTCAACTACCCTGGCCAGCAAGATCTCCGGATCTGTCCCCCATTGAGCATGTTTGGGACTGGATGAAGCGTCGTCTCACGCGGTCTGCACGTCCAGCACGAACGCTGGTCCAACTGAGGCGCCAGGTGGAAATGGCATGGCAAGCCGTTCCACAGGACTACATCCAGCATCTCTACGATCGTCTCCATGGGAGAATAGCAGCCTGCATTGCTGCGAAAGGTGGATATACACCGTACTAGTGCCGACATTTTGCATGCTCTGTTGCCTGTGTCTATGTGCCTGTGGTTCTGTCAGTGTGATCATGTGATGTATCTGACCCCAGGAATGTGTCAATAAAGTTTCCCCTTCCTGGGACAATGAATTCACGGTGTTCTTATTTCAATTTCCAGGAGTGTATTTAGCAATGGGTGGATGAGTATGAGATAAACGTGGTAGAGGCTGGCAAAGACCTGAAAGACTTATATATTAGTAAATGCGTATGATAACACGAAGACACTTGCGCAGGATAGAATAAAATGGAGAACGTCATTACCAACAACAATAACACAACAACAATGAGCTTTAGCTTTCGTGGCGAATATGTTTCAATCCGACTTCTGGGTGTCGCGGCTGATGTCACACATGCTGACGCATCCAGGAACTCTAAATTTGATAGTGGAGGATTGTGTGGGGGATGGAAATTGTAGAGAGAGACTAGTGTTTGACCGTAGTAATCAGGTTCAAATGGTGTGGGCTGCAATAGTTACACAGAAGTAAAGAGAATAATTGCACAGGATGAACTACGACGTTGAGCTGGAAAATAATGCCTCCGAAATTTTTTCCCTGTTTTCAATGTAAATTGAGGTATTACGTGTAATCAATACCTCTCAGTCCACTTTCCCGCTTCGCTTACAGTAGTTGCAAGCCTCTGCCGCTAGACGGCTCCGAAATATAACATTTAACGAGGCGGTATGCATTATAACAACATCTCTGCATGACAAACAGCTTGTTATAGCCGAGAATCGAGTTCGATGAGTTCATCCAAACAGGAAGCACACTCTGCTTCAGCATGACAATGCCGGACCACACACGAGCGCTGCCTGGGTTCACTGTCATCGATTTATCTCCACACAGTGCCGACACGACCACGTCCAATTTTTATCTCTTTCCAGAACTCAAAGAACACATAAGAGGACATCATTTGGATAGTGATGAAACAGTGTAAACAAAGGTGATGTTGTGGCTACATTAACAAAGTCAAACACTCTACAACGACGGTATCAACAAACTTGTCCCTCGTTGGGTGAAAAGTGTTTGTCGCCAAGTCAAACACTCTACAGCGACGGTCTCAACAAACTTGTCCCTCGTTGGGTGAAAAGTGTTTGTCGCAAAGGTTGTGATATAAATATGTAGACATCAAGCATAATTATGTAGGATGTTAATAAGTTTTTAGAGTTTTCACATAAAAATTAGGAGGAATTACTTTTCAGCACGCCCTCGTAGCTTGGCGAGCGGCATCAAACCTGTTTTCGGCCTGAAGACCATAGCAATGCTAATAACAGCAACAACATCAACTGACCCATAGTAATGTTGGCATCGTTTAGTCCACTACTGCACGTAGCACTCACGAAGAATTCCACCTGTAGTAGACCTGAACGTAGTCTGCGCTATTGGAAGACGAAAATTATAGTAGAGCTCGATAATTATTTCTGTAAGGTGATCTTCAGGAGATGGGTCGAGTTCCAACTAAGTTAATATCGCCCGCTACGTAATGTATTACGGTTTAATGTATTTTCGTGCATAAATGAACAGTTTTCTTCAGAAAACTGCAGGATTGTGCGGAATGTGGTCAGCGTTTCATCATAAGTAGGAATGTGTTCGTAGTATTAACAACACAACCCATAAAACAATTTTGAACATATGTGCGGAATGTGGTCTGCGTTTCATCATAAGTAGGAAAATGTTTGTAGTTTTAACAACACAACCCATAAAACAATTTTGAACATATTGTCTAGAATTAGTTGCCTTGAATACACACTGTAGCTTAATATTTAGGTGGAGTGCCGTCCGGGATAGGTGTTGTGCAGAAGTGGGGATCAGTTTAACAGTTATTTTATCTGATATCAACAGAACAAAAATACACTTTCACCAAAACAAAATATCTCTGTAACCTATAATGAATCTTAAAAGGACTCCACACAGTCAGTACAAAAATGTCTTCCTTTAAACGAAAGAATAAAATCAAATACTTGGCCGGCCGCTGTGGCCGAGTGGTTGTAGACGCTTCAGTCCGGAAGGGCGCTGCTGCTATGGTCGCTGGTTCGAATTCTTCCTCGGGCATGGATGTGTGTGATGTCCTTAGGTTCGTTAGGTTTAAGTAGTTCTAAGTCTAGGGGACTGATGACCTCGGATGTTAAGTCCCATAGCGCTTAGAGCCATTTGAACCATTTCGAATTAAGTATTTGCGCTAACACACATTCTAAGGAAAGACGAGTGAAGAAGTTCTTATCCGAATAGGACGGAAATCAGTAGATGTGTTGTACATATACATACAAACAAACGATAAAGATTTCAGAAATATTGGATGATTTATTCAGGAGAACGAGATTCATAAATGCAGCTAGTCAATAACGTGTTGGTCCACCTCTGTCACCAACTGTTCGTCTTGGCGTTGACTGACAAAGTTGTTGCATGCTCTCCTAAGCAATATCGTGCCAGTGCCCATCCAGCTGGAGCTTAAGATCGCCAAAACCCTGAGGTGTTTGGAGAGCCCTGCCCATAATGCTCCGAATGTTCTCAATTAAGGAGAGAGCTGGAGAACTTGCTGGCCAAGGTAGGGTTTGACGAGCACCACGACAAGTACAAACTCTTGGCGGGTAATATCGGACATTTTCTGGCTGATATGTAAACGCTGGATGGCTTGCCATGAAGGGGAGCATAACGGAGTATAGAATATCGTGGACGTACCGCTGTGCTGCGTGTGCCGCGGATGACTTCCAAAGCGGTCCTGCTATGAAATGAAAAGTTGCTCCAGACCATCACTGACGTTTGTGGGGTCGTACGGCGAGCGACAATCAGTGAGGTATCCCACCGCTGCATGGAGCGTCTCCAGACACTTCTTCGGCCTGTGATATCACTGATTGGAGTAGAACTGTCTTCAGCGATGAGTCACGCTTCGAACTGAGCCTCGATGACGAGCAAAGACGTGCCTAGACATGCCCCAGAGAGCAGTGGGTACCGAGCAGTATTTCGCCTCACGGCAGCTAGAATTGATGGTCTGGGGTACCATTTGGCTTCACAGCAGGACCCCTTTGGTTGTCACCCGCGGCACCCCTACACCACAGCGATACGGCCACGATTTTCATCACTCCGTTTTTATTTCCCCTCATGGAACAATCTTGGCCACATATTTCAGCAAGAAAATGCCGATACGCACACGGCGAGAGTATCTACTGCTTGTCTTCGTGCTTGCCAGACACTACCTTGGCCAACAAGGTCCCCGGATCTCTCCTTAATTGAGAAATATAGGATCATTGTGGACAGGGCCCTCCAACGTTCTACGGATTTTGACGATCTAAGGACCCAGTTGGACAGAGTCTGTCAAGATGTACAGGACGGCAGCCAACATCTCTGCCAAACAATGCCAAACCGAATAACTGATTGCCTAAGTGACAGAAGTGGACCAACGCGTTATTGACTTGTCCATTTTGTGATGCTCTTTCTCTTGAATAAATTATCCAATATTTCTGTAACTGCAATCATTTGTTTGTCACTACGTGTATACGACATCTATCGATTTTCGTCTCTATAGGGTAGTCCCCTTCTTTTTCGTAGTGTGTACTTCACCCGACAGCAGCATTAACAATTTACAGTGCCGGGTCCAGGCCATAATCAGTCATCGTATCTGAGTCGACTTCAGCAGTAAAACATGAGATGGCAAAAAATCTCTTAGACTTAACTAGGATCATAACACACTTCTGACCGTTTGTCTACTAGTATTACCATCACCAGATAGGTACCACTATAAACTACAAATAACTCGCTACCAAACTACCAACACATATATATTAACGAATTCTTATACTGCAGTGCAAACAGTTGATTACTTACATAGAATAACAAGACGAATTCTCGACAGTCCCGCTCACGGCGTAGCTGAAACAAAACATCTTAGGATTAACACAATTAATCATTCGCTCGGTGTGTAGCTAACAAATAGGATTGCTCTCTCCCACAGCACACACGCACCAACACTCCTGTGTGCCGTCAATAAACAGCTAGAACGTGGTAGTCGGCAATCACGGACATCTGTGCTGAATTTGTTGCCAGCAAACAAACCCGTTGCACCGCTCATATGTCACACAGTGCTCTGTATCAACCATAAAACCACGAGCGTGGGACCGACCGTTAGCTGCAAAAGCTCTCAGTTGGTGCTTCTCTTGACATGCAGAAGGCCGTTTTTCTGTCACCAATGGGTTCGCTGTTCATTCGGCGGGGAAAACACATCAACCACTTCACCAGACGGTTGTGTCTATACAGCGGCCACGCCCCGCGCAGACCATTGACACGTCTGGCTGTGAATGTCATGCTTCGTGTTAGTGAATATGGGATTGCAAGAAATAAAGACAAAGGCAGCGTATAATTGACTGAAACAGGATTTTTTAAGATCTGTAAAAGGTTTCTTAGGAAAACGTGTCATGAGATTTGTACGTCTATAATCTTATACATATTATTCCTCAAGTCAACATTCCTTTTTTTTTTTTTTTCAACACTCACTAATCGTACAGAGATCAAAGAGGCATCGGTAGAAAGGGTATCTAACCGGCTTATGACTTTGGATATCGATTTGCTCTAAAACTTACTATTTGTGGAACATTTAACATAAAAGGGACTTTTAACCATTATGAGCAAAAGGGCGTCATGGACGCCCAACTTCGCACTTCATTTTACGAGGCTAACGTATTAATCACCAATAAGATACATCCTTTTTATATTATCTTATTATAAATACAATTTTATTTTCTTTAAAGTGCTTATTAACAGAATAATTTCCATACAGCATTGTCGTAGGTATTAACCATGATCACTGCGGTGGTGCATTATCTCTGTCTGTCGCACAAGCTGACTTATCTAGACAATTATGTTTTCCAAAAAGACGGACATATTTGTCAATCTCACCTTGAAGTGTGATTTGCTTAAGAGTGTAATGTGCTTACATAAGGTACGAAGGGCAATGAAAATCTCAGAATACAGTTAGAGGCTATTGTGGCCTTCGTGATATACCAAGTCAGAAGCGAACGCCGCACTCTAACCTATACATTTCGCATTTATTTATTTGTTTGTTTCTTAAATTCGTACTTCTCATTAATCTGCTATTCAGATACAGGTAAATGTAAATAGTACGGTCGGGAATTAGAAATTACAAGCAACTGATAACAGTCAAATATTGATTGACGCCGGGGAAACTGTTGTAACACTGCGGGTAAACGTAACACTGTCTGGTCCAAGCACAGCTTTTTAATTTACAAGAAGACAATTGCGTATTAAAATGGCATTTGCGGTCATTATAAAGAAGCCGCAGGGATGAGCGCGTCAACGAGCAGGCTTGTATTCACCAAATCCCGTCTTTACTCGCGGAGAATTGTATGTGGCTTTCTCAACGGTAACTATCCGTTATCCCTGAAGAAAAATGAAAAACAAAAAGTACATGATTACATTCTTAGGTCAAATATAGTTTACAGCGAGGTATTGCAACGTTCTGCAAAGAATTTTGTTGAAAATTATTTGCAGGGAAATGTGTATACAAGAATGTATCATACATTCATGATTATTTTTCACAACGTTCAGTTAATTATAAAAGATATTTTCTGTTCATTGACCACTACCATTATCACAACGAATACACTTATTCCAAATAGCGTTATTATTTAAAACCATGGAAATGCGAAAGTTTCACACTGGTCTCCTGGTTTGGAACATATAACTTAAATCACAAAGTGAAACATAGGGAGAAATGGAGGCAACATCTTAAAATCATGTAAGGAGACAGAATTCCTGTCATTGTAAACAAGTACAAGCCCTCAGGAACAGGAGTTGAAGGCCAACCAACGGACGGTCTTAAAAACGTGACGTCGGAACAGGCATGTTGCTTAAACCTTGAAACGAAGAGAAAGAAGAAGAGAAAGCAGAAGAATATGAAGACGTTTCTCACATAATACAACGCTTGCATTATTATTAATCGTCTTTAACATTTATGTTTAGCGTTTCATGCGATGGTCCACCGACTACTATAACTCCAGCTGGATGTGAGATGGTTTCCGCACTGTAGCAGACACTTTCACAATCAAAACCATACTTTCTGTGTTGCTTGCGCATTCCGCACGATCGTCGGCGTCTGAGAAGTCCCCCATTGCTGCCGTCCGCGCTGCGGTGTTAACGGACCGGAACAAGCGACGCCGCCTCTGTAAAAGTCTCATAATGAATTTTGACTAATTGTGAGCAGTAAATTGCGAAGGGAGCCCTGTCTCTCCCTCTCTCACACGCTGTAGGACAGAAGGACTGGCCGTCGTTATTTATGCTGTGTGAGTTACGCGCCCCAGACTGGCGGCACGTCGCCTCTCATTTTTATTTTCGCTCACAACAAAATGTAGCGGCGCGCGCGGGTGTATTATTGTTCTGTGCCGCGGCTAGGCGGCCCATAATTGCAGTTTAAATATTTTGTGTGGGCGCGAGGGCGGCTGCGTGCTTTTTGTTTGATCAGCTGCCGGTGCGTGCCACGGGTGTGTAATCTGTTTACTACGGACCAGCACCGCTGCTCGGCTCCTGTTCATTTAGCACGGGACACGAGCCGTAATCTGGCCCGCACTTGAGTCGCAAGTGCCGGCGGGGAATATTAGAACTGGAGTGTCGCGTTACTCACTAAGCACGCTATCGGGAGATAGATATTACGAGGCGTAATTACGATACAGGAGGACCGTCGCCTAAACAATACAGGCTCTCAGGCTGCTGTCAGCCTAACCCTTCTGCCCTGCTTTGCGTACAGCGTACAAGGTGCATATCAGTCATCCCCACGCTGAGATTCGCTCGTACCACCTCTTCCCCCACCATCATAATCATCAGCCTTAATTAAACTTTGGAGTGAAAAGGAATTGTCTTTGAACACTTTCGCCGGCCGGTGTGGCTGAGCGGTTCTAGGCGCTTCAGTCTGGAACCGCGCGACCGCTACGGTCGCAGGTTCGAATCCTGCCTCAGGTATGGATGTGTGTGATGTCCTTACGTTAGTTAGGTTTAAGCAGTCTAAGTTCCAGGAGACTGCTGACCTCAGATGTTAAGTCCCATAGTGCTCAGAGCCATTTGAACCATTTTTTTCTCTAAACACTTTCATTTTTAAAATATCGACAGATAAACGATACTTAATTGTTGTAGATGATATACCGAACCAGAAACTAATGATACGACGGGACAGTTGGTACTGCTTATTTCTAACAACCTCTCTTTATACAATGATAAAGCAGTTCTCAGCGCACCGCGAGTGTTACAACTCCCTCTCAGAAGAGAAAGCTAACTGTACTTGTTACAAAAGATGCTTCCTCTACACTGCTCCTCTCCATGACACTTAGTTCGCCTACACGTTCCACCTACGTTTAAAATCGACAACACTGAAATGTGTGCAGTATACATAGGCCTATTGTTTGTGAATCACCTAATTGCTGGACTCCTTACGTCTGAATGTCATAAATGGGAAGACTTCACGTTGTCAATGCATTGTGTCTCATCACTGCCAACACCACCACGATTACTACTGCTGCTGCTGCTACTACTATCACTACTCCTACTACTATATTAATGACAATAATAATAACAATAATAAGCCTTAAGCAACATAGTAGCCATCTCATAGTAACAATTGCGGTATGCTCTCAGTTACACCCTATAGAGAAAAAAGAAAAACGGCACACCACGAAAAAATTACCCGAATTGACGTAAATCGTAGATCTTTGTTGATCCATTATGGTAGACATACTTTACTCATGCAGACATACAAATCATTACCACTACAGAAAAATTGGATGATTTTTTCAAGAGGAGGTGCGTCACAAATTGGGCATGTCAATAACGCGTTGGTCCACTTCTCACTCTTATGGAAGCACCTAAGGGCTTGGCAATGGCCGCGCAGGGTGGCCGCGGGGTCTTAGGCGCCTTGTCACGGTCCGTGCTGCTCCCCGCGTCGGAGGTTTGAGTCCTCCCTCTGGCATGGGTGGGTGTGTTGTCCATAGCGTAAGTAAGTTTAAGTTAGGTTAAGTAGTGTGTAGGCTTAGGGATCGATGACCTCAGCAGTTTGGTCCATAAGACCTTACCATAAATTTCCACTTATTTTTTGCTTGGCAATCATTGATAGAGTTTCTGGATGTCCTCCTGTGGGATATCGTGCTAAATTATGTCCAAAATCCCGAGATTGTTGGAAGGGTCTGCCATAAGGCCCCAAAAGTTCTCAGTTCGGTGAGATCCATCGATCTATGTGGCCAAGTTACTGTTTGGATAGAGTGAAGACAAGCAGTAGAAGCTAACGCCGTGTGCGGGTGGGCGTTGTCTTGCTGAAATATAAGCCCTGGTTGGCTTGCCACGAAAACAGCATGATACGTAGAATATCGTCGACGTACCACTGTACTGTAAGGGTGCCGCGGATGACAAACAAAGGTGTCCTGCTATGGATCGAAATGGTACCCCAGACCATCACTCCTGGTTGTCGGACCGTATGGCAGCGACTGTCAGCTTGCTATCCCATTTCATCTACATCTACATCTACATTTATACTCTGCAAGCTACCCAACGGTGTGTGGCGGAGGGCACTTCACGTGCCACTGTAATTACCTCCTTTTCCTGTTCCAGTCGCGTATGGTTCACTAGAAGATCGACTGTCGGAAAGCCTCCGTGCGCGCTCGAATCTCTCTAATGTTACATTCGTGATCCCCTCGGGAGGTATAAGTAGGGGGAAGCAATATATTCGATACCTCATCCAGAAACGCAACCTGTCGAAACCTGGACAGCAAGCTACACCGCGACGCACAGCGCCTCTCTTGCAGAGTCTGGCACTTGAGTTTGCTAAACATCTCCGTAACGCTATTACGCTTACCAAATAACCCTGTGACGAAACACGCCTCTCCTGCTAAGTTTGGAAGGTAGGAGACAAGGTACTGGCAGAAGTAAAGCTGTGAGGACCGGGCGTGAGTCGTGCTTCGGTAGCTCAGTTGGTAGAGCACTTGCCCGCGAAAGGCAAAGGTCCCAAGTTCGAGTCTCGGTCGGGCACACAGTTTTAATCTGCCAGGAAGTTTCATATCAGCGCACACTCCGCTGCAGAGTGAAAATCTCATTCTGGAAACATCCCCCAGGCTGTGGCTAAGCCATGTCTCCGCAATATCCTTTCTTTCAGGAGTGCTAGTTCTGCACGGTTTCGCAGGAGAGCTTCTGTGAAGTTTGGAAGGTAGGAGACGAGGTACTGGCAGAAGTAAGGCTGTGAGGACCGGGCGTGAGTCGTGCTTCGGTAGCTCAGTTGGTAGAGCACTTGCCCGCGAAAGGCAAAGGTCCCAAGTTCGAGTCTCGGTCGGGCACACAGTTTTAATCTGCCAGGAAGTTTCATATCAGCGCACACTCCGCTGCAGAGTGAAAATCTCATTCTGGAAACATCCCCCAGGCTGTGGCTAAGCCATGTCTCCGCAATATCCCTTCTTTCAGGAGTGCTAGTTCTGCACGGTTTCGCAGGAGAGCTTCTGTGAAGTTTGGAAGGTAGGAGACGAGGTACTGGCAGAAGTAAGGCTGTGAGGACCGGGCGTGAGTCGTGCTTCGGTAGCTCAGTTGGTAGAGCACTTGCCCGCGAAAGGCAAAGGTCCCAAGTTCGAGTCTCGGTCGGGCACACAGTTTTAATCTGCCAGGAAGTTTCATATCAGCGCACACTCCGCTGCAGAGTGAAAATCTCATTCTGGAAACATCCCCCAGGCTGTGGCTAAGCCATGTCTCCGCAATATCCTTTCTTTCAGGAGTGCTAGTTCTGCATGGTTTCGCAGGAGAGCTTCTGTGAAGTTTGGAAGGTAGGAGACGAGGTACTGGCAGAAGTAAAGCTGTGAGGACCGGGCGTGTGTTGTGCTTCGGTAGCTCAGTTGGTAGAGCACTTGCCCGCGAAAAGCAAAGGTCCCAAGTTCGAGTCTCGGTCGGGCACACAGTTTTAATCTGCCAGGAAGTTTCATATCAGCGCACACTCTGCTGCAGAGTGAAAATCTCATTCTGGAAACATCCCCCAGGCTGTGGCTAAGCCATGTCTCCGCAATATCCTTTCTTTCGGGAGTGCTAGTTGTGCATGGTTTCGCAGGAGAGCTTCTGTGAAGTTTGGAAGGTAGGAGACGAGGTACTGGCAGAAGTAAGGCTGTGAGGACCGGGCGTGAGTTGTGCTTCGGTAGCTCAGTTGGTAGAGCACTTGCCCGCGAAAGGCAAAGGTCCCAAGTTCGAGTCTCGGTCGGGCACACAGTTTTAATCTGCCAGGAAGTTTCATATCAGCGCACACTCCGCTGCAGAGTGAAAATCTCATTCTGGAAACATCCCCCAGGCTGTGGCTAAGCCATGTCTCCGCAATATCCTTTCTTTCAGGAGTGCTAGTTCTGCATGGTTTCGCAGGAGAGCTTCTGTGAAGTTTGGAAGGTAGGAGACGAGGTACTGGCAGAAGTAAAGCTGTGAGGACCGGGCGTGTGTTGTGCTTCGGTAGCTCAGTTGGTAGAGCACTTGCCCGCGAAAAGCAAAGGTCCCAAGTTCGAGTCTCGGTCGGGCACACAGTTTTAATCTGCCAGGAAGTTTCATATCAGCGCACACTCCGCTGCAGAGTGAAAATCTCATTCTGGAAACATCCCCCAGGCTGTGGCTAAGCCATGTCTCCGCAATATCCTTTCTTTCAGGAGTGCTAGTTCTGCATGGTTTCGCAGGAGAGCTTCTGTGAAGTTTGGAAGGTAGGAGACGAGGTACTGGCAGAAGTAAGGCTGTGAGGACTGGGCGTGAGTCGTGCTTCGGTAGCTCAGTTGGTAGAGCACTTGCCCGCGAAAGGCAAAGGTCCCAAGTTCGAGTCTCGGTCGGGCACACAGTTTTAATCTGCCAGGAAGTTTCATATCAGCGCACACTCCGCTGCAGAGTGAAAATCTCATTCTGGAAACATCCCCCAGGCTGTGGCTAAGCCATGTCTCCGCAATATCCTTTCTTTCAGGAGTGCTAGTTCTGCATGGTTTCGCAGGAGAGCTTCTGTGAAGTTTGGAAGGTAGGAGACGAGGTACTGGCAGAAGTAAAGCTGTGAGGACCGGGCGTGTGTTGTGCTTCGGTAGCTCAGTTGGTAGAGCACTTGCCCGCGAAAAGCAAAGGTCCCAAGTTCGAGTCTCGGTCGGGCACACAGTTTTAATCTGCCAGGAAGTTTCATATCAGCGCACACTCTGCTGCAGAGTGAAAATCTCATTCTGGAAACATCCCCCAGGCTGTGGCTAAGCCATGTCTCCGCAATATCCTTTCTTTCGGGAGTGCTAGTTGTGCATGGTTTCGCAGGAGAGCTTCTGTGAAGTTTGGAAGGTAGGAGACGAGGTACTGGCAGAAGTAAGGCTGTGAGGACCGGGCGTGAGTCGTGCTTCGGTAGCTCAGTTGGTAGAGCACTTGCCCGCGAAAGGCAAAGGTCCCAAGTTCGAGTCTCGGTCGGGCACACAGTTTTAATCTGCCAGGAAGTTTCATATCAGCGCACACTCCGCTGCAGAGTGAAAATCTCATTCTGGAAACATCCCCCAGGCTGTGGCTAAGCCATGTCTCCGCAATATCCTTTCTTTCAGGAGTGCTAGTTCTGCATGGTTTCGCAGGAGAGCTTCTGTGAAGTTTGGAAGGTAGGAGACGAGGTACTGGCAGAAGTAAAGCTGTGAGGACCGGGCGTGTGTTGTGCTTCGGTAGCTCAGTTGGTAGAGCACTTGCCCGCGAAAAGCAAAGGTCCCAAGTTCGAGTCTCGGTCGGGCACACAGTTTTAATCTGCCAGGAAGTTTCATATCAGCGCACACTCCGCTGCAGAGTGAAAATCTCATTCTGGAAACATCCCCCAGGCTGTGGCTAAGCCATGTCTCCGCAATATCCTTTCTTTCAGGAGTGCTAGTTCTGCATGGTTTCGCAGGAGAGCTTCTGTGAAGTT
Organism: Schistocerca nitens; assembly: GCF_023898315.1. Lineage (NCBI taxonomy): Eukaryota > Metazoa > Arthropoda > Insecta > Orthoptera > Acrididae > Schistocerca > Schistocerca nitens. Next base: position 847,210,680 of record NC_064617.1, read on the forward strand.
TGGAAGGTAGGAGACGAGGTACTGGCAGAAGTAAGGCTGTGAGGACTGGGCGTGAGTCGTGCTTCGGTAGCTCAGTTGGTAGAGCACTTGCCCGCGAAAGGCAAAGGTCCCAAGTTCGAGTCTCGGTCGGGCACACAGTTTTAATCTGCCAGGAAGTTTAATAAAGTATCCTTCTTTCTATGTATTCGCAATACATTACATTTGTCTATGTTAAGAGTCAGTTGCCACTTCCTGCACCAAGTGCCTATCCGCTGCAGATCTTCCTGCATTTCGCTGCAATTTTTTAATGCTGTAACTTCTCTGTATACTACAGCATCATCCGCGAAAAGCCGCATGGAACTTCTGTGCGGGACATCGTTAGACGCGCTGGACATCGGGCTCAGTTCGAAGCAGAACTAGTCACTCACGACATTTCTCCCTCAGTCAATGAGATTCCAGGCTGAATGTGTCAGACACCACTGCAATCGGTTTTGTTGATGTACAGAGGTCAATGGTGGTCAGCTGCCTATTAATGGGTCTTGTGGTCACTAAAGCACCAGTTGCACGTCGGATCGAAGGTACTGACGAATCCGGGGCTCTGAGTGCCTCTCTGACAATCGCTCAGTCCTCATGTCCTGTCGACTCTCTAGGTCGGCCGCTTTCTTTGTAACACCGAAAGTGCAGCATGCATGGCACCTGCTACCGATATATCATTTTTTTGCTGAACTATATGTAAATATTTGTAATTTAAATGCTTTCTTTTAATAAGTAAGGACATTGCTTCACTGTATGTGTAAATTTAGGTAGAAGTCTGTTGACGTTTCATTTTATTTATCTGTATCTTACTGTGAAACTTATAAGCTCTGAGAAAAGGCCAAAGTAATTGTTATTTGCATCGACTAGCAATGATAATAGCAGTGCTTGTGTATTGTAAAATCTGTGGGTAGGGAGTTGTTGTGCGGAGAACGCGGAGAGAGAGAGAGAGAGAGAGAGAGAGACAGGTTCCATGCGCTTGTAGTGTGCAGAAGTGTGGTGTTAACGCTCTCGAAGTAGAGAGTACAATTTTCGGTGGCATCATGTACGCGCACTGGCCAGATGTCTAGTAGCAGGAGTACAGACAGTGGACGGGCAGAAGAGGCTGTATTAATTACGATTTCGTGTTCCTGTAACTATCTGCGGCTCCACAAGATGCTACCATCTTCAACAACAGCACCAGTTCCAGCAACACAGTTTCATTGTCAGCTCCGAGTTTCGTCGTATGCACAGCACTGAAGTAAGACTGTTCATTGGTAGAAAGTATTAACGGCTAACCCAGCAGCACAACTAAATGTGATTTGATTGATAAGATTTATTTAAATAATAATCAGTTAAACTCAGGGCGATTGTGTCCTCATTGGCCCCAGACATTGTTACCAAGCAGGATCCTTGTTTCTTTCTTTCCTTAAATGCTGAGTGTCATAAGAAACAAATCGAATAGTTACAGCCAGTTTATTAATAGATAATTTAACTTTTATGAATTTTAGCCTCAGTCTACTTTCAATTAACTGTTGTACAACAGAGGTTTCAGTATATGACTAAAGTAAAGCAATTTCATTTTTCAAGTTTGAGAATCAATCACTGGAAAAAATACAAATCTAAAGAAATGCACAAATTAAGAGTGTAGAAGTTTTATTTGTTTTACATGTAGCTTTGAGCACGTGGTTGTTTGGTTTGGTAGCCGGCCGGAGTGGCCGTGCGGTTCTGGGCGCTGCCGTCTGAAACCGAGCGACCGCTACGGTCGCAGGTTCGAATCCTGCCTCGGGCAATTTTGGTTTGGTACGTATTCTAGTGTTTAATTCTGTTCAAGTCAGTAAAAAAGGCTCAGTTTTTCAGACAATGATACGAAATCCTATCTGCAAAATAAGTATTGACAAAGTAAAAAGTGCTTTCTTTTTATCTAAATTTCTTTGATGACATTATGTTGAGGTCACTGAAAGTCACTGTTCATGTAACGAAGTTCAATACTAATATACAGTTTTATTACATAATTTCAAATCATTACTCGATTGCCTTTCTCAAAGTTTAATGACAAACGTAACATAAGAGTGACTTCTCAGTTTTATCATTACATACTCAATTAACATTAGTGTCAAAAAACGTGAAAACGTTCATTTGCCACGTCAGTGTTTAATAATATATGTTTTTCTTTCACTGGGAAAGTTTCACAGATAAATTTATCTTTAAAAGTGAAAGTATCATACCAAAATAGTTTCCGTTTTAATTAGTGAAAGTATCTATGATAAAATTGTTCCAAATTAATTATTGAACAAACCTGAATCTGAGTGCATCTGCGAACTTGTTTCTTGCACTCCTCCATTTTGCCTGTAATGAAACATGTATTTGACTCAGCAATCAAGTGTAAGAAAATAATTGCATTTGTGCAACGACATTAAGATGGTACTCAAAATTTAACTTTTGGCCCTGACATTTACTTACTGAAATTATATCTTGCCTTCAATAAGGCCAGTTCTGCAATGGCATAAAATTTGTTATTTGAAATAACTTTGCTCTGATAACTTTAGTTACACCAAACTCGATATCAAACCATGAACTGCACATATATATCGCATAGAAGCCTCATTTTCTTTACGTTCTTTCATTTGTGGGTAACTTTACTTTACGACTCATTTTCATATTCAGTACAAGCAAAGGATTTGGATTATGATTCAGGCTGTTAGATTTAAACACAATGTTGATCTCAATATATATACTGTTAAAATTTAAAGTCATACACAAAAACTACCATTTCCAACATTTTTGTAGCACGAATCACTCTTACAAAAAATTTTACAAAACGCTTGCTGCGTCAAACCTTGGACCTACAAATCCTAATTCTCGACACTATCTAACAAAAACCATTTTGGAATCATTACATATCTTCTCTCATTTACTTGCTAAGGTTTGCTCAGTGTAATTGCGCAGCGCGAGTCCTACCTTAGAGCTGTCACCACATATCTGCTTCCTCCGGGCACCTAGCTGCGACTTCCCCAGTTTTTTACTGCGCGCGCCCGGTTCTCTTCACCATCAATGATCCTCCTAGTCAAAGGTATTATACTCATTCCACCTTGCCGTTGGCAACCACCGACTTTATTTTCTGGATCTACGCTGACTGGACCTTAGCACATACCTTTCACTAACATCTTATACAGACTTTTTGTTGTAAATTGCTCTAGTGAGATGGCGACCGTTTATTATTTCCTTTTCGTTCATTAGTGTAACTTTTGGATTAATGATCAGTGGTACCAATTTTCTGTCCAGTGTTGTTCGTGAGTTAATGCACAAAATAACTTTCATTTACCAAATTGTAGCCCTGTTCGGTTTAATTAATTTTTTTTTTAGTAGACTTTCCATCACAAGGGTCTGTTGTACACTTTCCTACTACTTATCGGTATCACTTCTTCGGGAAAGATAGCTTTATCCAATTAGAAAAAAATCCATTAGACACACACGCGATCCACGGTCATGTTTTATATCGCAGGCAGGATAGGCCGATTAGTAAGAGGGAGGTTGCACCTTCTTTACGCTTTGCTCGGCTCTGGTTCGCCCGTTCTTGCCAATATCGTCGAATAATGGATTCGCTCCTATTCAAATGTTGAGAGATTCGCCAATTACTCCAAACGGCTTCTTTGAGCCCAATTACACGTCCTCTCTCAAACCCTGAAATCGGAGAATTTTGTTCAAACGTCTTTCTGCGAGGCATAGTTCGTATTCAGCTGAGTACACGGAATGGAATTCGCAAAGGCTTTATGCCCTGGTAGTGACATGTCCCCTGTTTACTATCCTTGTCGGCTGTTCGGTGAAATTGCTCTGCAGCGTCACACATTCATCCATCAGCCACCCAAGTTAATAACCTCGCATTTTCCGTCGATACCTGTCTGAATAAAAATATATGACCAGTCTGCATAACTCCTTCGTACTGCGTCGCATCTTCTCGTCTTAGAGTGTATTTGAAATAAACTTAGTGTAATCATTACTACAGTCTTACGGAATAGTGATACTAAAAATAAGCTTTTAAAAACAGTTTAGTTTAGTGACCGAAACACAGATGAACCCTTTTGTTTTTACCCCTCAGAAAATTACATTTTACCCCTCTGGTGGCAATTCATTCCACGGTGTAAATGATAAGTGGTTACTACGTAACACAGAGGTGTGGGGGAAATCGAGACGAACAATGTAATATAGGAGATGGTTGGTTGGTTGGTTTGCGGTGTTGAAGGGATCAAATACAGCAAATTTTTCGTCCACAAAGATAGGAAATATCGTCGCTTTGACCTTTACAGCCGCTTAACCTACGGTACATGTGCACCGAGCTTATTTTGAATATCTTGAAGCGCTCTTACGTTATCCGCTTTGGCGGTCTTAACTGTGTGAAGCTTATTTCATTTTCTCGCTAAAATCGTCCTCAAATATTAAGCACATCTTGTTCTTGTACTTAATATGTGTAAGACAGATGTTCGCGGAAGTCTTATCTGTAAATTTTATGAATTTTAACAGCATAAAATTAACAATTAATTCCTTTTATTTCTCTAGGCTGATAACTATGAGACTGGTTTGTTCGTAAGGGTTAAATTTTAGATCTAACTATAAACGTTATTAATTTTTCGTTACATTTGTTCTGTATCCTCATAGGAAAGTTCAAATTACTAATTCTAACAAAATAATAAATTTCAAAAATCTGATTGATTTAGTCGGTGGCATTAGAGGCCTAGAAGATACTGTATTCAAAGTATTGCTCGGCGCACGAGAACAGTGGCTTGGATGAATTTAGTAGGCCAATTTGAGGCTGTTTTCCGGCTTAACAGACCACAGCTATCCTGTTCGTCTCGACTTCCGTTGCATCACTGCAGCACATTTATCTTGTAACCCTACCTGTCTACCTGTTAGACAGTGGCAGTCTTTCTAGATTTACGAATAGTGTTAGACACTGATCCAGATCATCGGCTGTTAACTGAGGTACGGCCCCACGAATACTTAGACACTTATGAGACGTTGTGAGTACCAAAAACTCAGTAATTTAAACTGACATTCGTTACGTTCGTTGTGGATGGTGCACTGGCGCCCTATGAAACCAAAATATGGCTATGGTTTAGCATTCATGCATTGCACTATCTCGTCGTATTGGTGATACATTCATTCCGATAATGTACATTTTGCAGGTTACACACACACACACACACACACACACACACACACACAATTTAGCTGCATATAGTTTTAGAGCTGGCAGTCAATAAACACTGAACGTAAGCACAGAGAATATTAATGTGCTAGATATCACACTCTGTCCCATCGTGTTCCTTGACTTGAGTTGCATTACCTATAAATATTCATTCTATAATACAAGGGTCCACCTCACACAGCCGACGGGGAATGCATAAAGTTACAGCACTTGATAATGGTCACACGGGCGAAGCGGTAACAGTGTTAAATAAATACATTTTACGTAAATATGAGCCCCGACTTCGAAATGTTAATCACTTCCTTGTACGTCTATATAGTTCAATAGATCAACCAGAAACACTGAAAAGTACAGTTTCTAGGGAGCTCATACCAGATGATGTGCTTAAAGAAAATATTTCTGTGAATTCTAGGAAACAACAAAAATCGGAATTAATCGAATATTGGTATATGGAATTAGAAAACACGCACTGGAACTATCGACTATATGGATTAGCATAGCTGAAGTCTCTAATGCATGCGAGAAACCAGAGGAATTCTTCTTATAGTAGTGGATACGAAGTGTTTGTTATCGTGGATGATGATGATGATGATGATGATGACGATTGGTTGGGATATACTGAACCCATGCTTTTGAGTATAGAGTTATTAATGTCACTCTCATGACGTTATGATACTTCCTTTAGCGGACCAGTCTTGTGCATTGTGTTGGACAGACGAAGTTAAGAGGGTAGTAGGTCACATGAATTTCAAGAAGTACTCTCGTGGAGCGAGAAATTATTTACACCTTTTTCTATTATTAGAGAAATCTTATTCCATATTTCAGAGAATGAAATTTGGCGCTAAACGAATTACAACCCTCTCTTGTCCTGCATTAAAGCCTCTTACGTTTGTGGAGGACTTCTTCGTTCATTGGTCTTCTCTTATTACCAATCTCGCTTGCAAGCTCCATCTTTCTTCATCATGGCCATAGATATGATCTGTCTTCTACACTACCATGTTTACTTTAGCACCCATCACCAACCATAAATGTTACATTTAATTTGTACTTAATACTAATGATCATACAAGGTGCAGATAGTGTGTGCTTTTATTTTTTTTCGCTCAGTGATTCGAAATATTAACACCTTTTAAAAATTCTTCGTTGTAATGGTTGTAATGTCTAGCTCACCTACCGTTAACGTGACTGACATAAAAATTATTTATTTATTGACTGCTTATTTACCCTGTCCGGATTATGGCCCTAAGGCCATCTTTTACATCTGACAAGGAAAAACACATACAGCAAAAAATTGCACAAAAATCACAATAACAATAATTTCCATTATTAAACAAAATAACAACTAGCAAAAATCATAATAATAGCAACACTAATAATGATCATAAAATTATGGAGGAATTAAGAATGATACTGATTAGTTATTACGTGACAAATTCAGTAACAATAATTTGCATTATTAATGAAAAGTAATAATTTCAATAATAATAATAATAATAATAATAATAGTGATAACAAGCAGAAACAGACACATACAAGATGATATCACAAATGCCTGGAGTGATAATTTTGCAACATGAAGTCACCCAAGCACTTAATTCTACTCACAATTGGAAAGCGCCTGGAAAAGATAAAATAGCAAATTTCTGGCTAAAGAAGTTCACCTCAACACATTCACATCTAACTAAATTATTTAACAGTTACATTGCAGACCCATACACATTCCCTGATACACTTACACGTAGAATAACTTACCTGAAACCCAAAGATGAAGCAGACACAGCGAACCCAGCTAAATATCGCCCCATAACATGCCTACCTACAATATACAAAATATTAACTTCAGTCATTATACAGAAATTAATGACACATACAACACAGAACAAAATTATAAATGAAGAACAAAAAGGCTGTTGCAAAGGAGCACGAGGATGTAAAGAGCAACTGATAATAGATACCGAGGTGACATATCAAGCTAAAACTAAACAAAGGTCGCTACACTATGCATACATTGATTACCAAAAAGCTTTTGATAGTGTACCCCACTCATGGTTACTACAAATATTTGAAATATACAAAGTAGATCCTAAATTGATACAGTTCCTAAACATAGTAATGAAAAATTGGAAAGTCACAGTTAACATCCAAACAAATTCAAATAATATCACATCACAGCCAATACAGATTAAGCGTGGAATATACCAAGGGGACTCATTAAGTCCTTTGTGGTTCTGCCTAGCTCTGAACCCACTATCCAACATGCTAAATAATACAAATTATGGATACAATATTACTGGAACATACCAACACAAAATCACACATTTGCTATGCATGGATGATCTAAAACTACTGGCAGCAACAAATCAACAATACAACCAATTACTAAAGATAACGGAAGTATTCGGCAATGATATAAATATGGCTTTTGGAACAGACAAATGTAAGAAAAATAGCATAGTCAAGCGAAAACACACTAAACAAGAAGATTACATATCGGATAACCACAGCGACTGCATAGAAGCGATGGAAAAAACAGATGCCTATAAATATCTAGGATAGAGACAAAAATAGGAACAGATAACAAAAATATTAAAGAAGAACTAAAAGAAAAATATAGACAAAGACTAACAAAAATACTGAAAACAGAATTGACAGCAAGAAACAAGACAAAAGCTATAAATACTTATGCTATACCAATATTGACCTACTCATTTGGAGTAGTGAAATGGAGTAACACAGACCTAGAAGCACTCAATACACTTACACGATCACAATGCCACAAATATAGAATACACCACATACATTCAGCAACAGAAAGATTCACATTAAGCAGAAAGGAAGGAGGAAGGGGATATATCGACATAAAAAAACCTACATTATGGACAGGTAGACAATTTAAGAAAATTCTTTCTGGAACGAGCAGAAACTAGAAAAATACACAAAGCAGTCACTCATACAAATACATCTGCTACACCACTACAATTTCATATCCACTTCTACAACCCCTTAGATCACATAACATCAATAGATACGAAGAAAGTAAATTGGAAAAAGAAAACACTACATGGCAAGCACCCGTATCATCTAACACAGCCACACATCGATCAAGACGCATCCAACACATGGCTAAGAAAGGCAATATATATAGTGAGACGGAAGGATTCATGATTACAATACAGGATCAAACAATAAACACCAGATATTACAGCAAGCATATTATTAAAGATCCCAATACCACAACAGATAAATGCAGACTTTGCAAACAACAAATAGAAACAGTAGATCACATCACAAGCGGATGTACAATACTAGCAAATACAGAATACCCCAGAAGACATGACAATGTAGCAAAAATAATACATCAACAACTTGCCATACAACTTAACTAATAAAACAACACGTTCCCACATACAAGTATGCACCACAAAATGTACTGGAGAATGATGAATACAAATTATACTGGAACAGAACCATTATAACAGATAAAACAACACCACATAACAAACCTGACATCATAATCACCAATAGAAAGAAGAAATTAACACAACTAATCGAAATATCCATACCCAATACAACAAATATACAGAAGAAAACAGGAAAAAAAATTGAAAATACATCCAACTGGCTGAGGAAGTCAAGGACATGTGGCATCAGGATGAAGTTGACATTATACCAATTATACTATCAACTACAGGAGTCATACCACACAATATCCACCAGTACATCAACGCAATACAACTACATCCAAACTTATATAGACAACTACTGAAATCTGTAATTATTGATACATGTTCAATTACCCGAAAGTTCCTAAATGCAATGTAACATATACTGTCCAGTTAAAAGGAAGTCACGCTTGTTCAAGGTCCGCGTCACTTTCCATTTTTAACCAGACATAATGTCTGAGAAAGGAAAGAAGTAATAACAATAACTCTAATAACAAACTAATGGACGCATTTAGAATGACACTGATTAGTTTAGCACTTTTGAAGTCCTGTTTGGAAGCGATGATGAAACAAGAGAAGATTGAAAGAAGTGTGAGAAGGGCTGTTAGCAGAGAAGAGAATTTCAATAGACAACTCCGTAGGCCATGGGAGAAAAAAGTGGTGGTTTAGGGAGGGCTGGGGAGAGTGAAATGCAAGAAAGCTAAGTATTGCGACAGAAGGTGAGCCACTAGCTATATTTTGAAGTTTGAAAGAATTTTATCTGTGTAATATTTTGAGAAATATTATTCCAAAGTAGGGTTCCTGATACAGAACATGATTTAGAGAACATGAAGTGTTGTGTAGCGGTAAAGAGAGGATTTGACTTTGTTGAGAACGAGATTATCTGCTGTGTTGTTCGGATAATTCTGTAAAGATTGAAGATAAATCCGAAGAACTGTACTGACTGAAAAGACGATACACTAAACACGGGATATGATAATCTCTAAGTTTATCGGCACGTAGCCGTGAAAATTGTTCACAGACAGGATTGACATGTTTGAAATAGCTTACATAACAAATATATAGCACATACACATTCACCGGCAGTTCCAGCCGACGTGATCTCATAAGAAGTCCTTGGGGAATAGGATCACCATAATTGAAGATGTGAAGAGTCTTAGTAACTCTAAGGGTTTCTATTTAATACTCGAAGGGAAACACTTTTTTATATGTCTGTAGTGAATGAAGTGGGGCTGACACCATTTTACAAACTACAACTATGTATTTGTTTCTGTCTAAGTGATGGTCAAGAACTATCCCCAGATTCTTTGTAGAAGAAGAAAAGGTTATTTCTGTGCCGTTTAGGATTAAGGATGGAAGAGATTAATTGCATGGATCAGTAGTAAATCTTCTGAGTGACTAAGATAGAATGCGTTTTAAATGGGTTATGGTTCATACCTATGTTCTGTAGCCAGTCGGATAAAGCAAGTAAGTCAGCATTTGCGTTCCGGATTGCTGTGAGCAGATTTATTGGGCTTGCACTCAGGTATAGCTGAAGGTTGTCACCGTATGAATGATTTTTCCAAAGGGAGATAGTACTCGATAAGCTGTTGACATATAATGAGAAAAGTAATGGGCCCAGACCATGATCCTTGTTGGATTCCTTATACTACAATCTCCACTGTGACCGCTTTGTTCTGACCATTACTCACTGTTGGTGGAATGTAATGTACGAGTGAAATAACTGTACAGCATGTGAAGGAAAGTTTTGACCTTTTAGTTTAGCAAGCACAATACCATAGCCGACAATGCTGAAATATTTGCTGAAATCTAAAAAGCACACAACAGTCGCCTCCTGTTTGTTTCTAGCTCACTTCAGTTCGTTAGTCACTTTTAGGAGAGCAGTCGCTATAATGCGATATTTCCGGAAACCAGATCGTCGGGGATCAATGAAACAGTCCTTTTGGTACACAAAACCTGGAAAGAAATAATTAAAAGCTTAAAACACAATTTACTTAAACTGTCTTGTGCAAACAAGGAAATGAGTGCAGCGCAAAACAGGGAAAAAAGGTAATTGTAGTATCTGACATCACTTTCAGGAAGCTCCATTCAGAAGCTTTCGTTTAAAATGGCTTGCCTGGGTGTGAACTGTGGCTATCTTCTTGCAGAAAAAAGCGAGGAAATACTATCCTGTAGACGAATCATAAACATTCATCGTCCCCATACCCGATTTCCTTACCACATATCAACTTACTGTAGCTACGTCACATCCACTGTATGCATTTGCATCTACACTCGGCATGCCACTGCGTCGTGTGGTTGATGATACTTTTGGTACCACAGTACCACTATATGGGGCGTAGGGAGATTGATAGTCAACAAAGCCCCATATGACATCTAATTTATCCGATTTTCTCGTCGTGGTCATTTTGCGACTCGAATGTGGGAGTAGATGACATGTTGTCCAACTCTTCTTGGAATGAACTCTCCAGGAATTTCAATAGCAAACCCTCTCTGGAACAAGACACCTCTCTAGGAGCGTTTGCATCTCGGGGTTGTTGAGCATCACCATCCCGTTCTCGCGCAGACTAATCGATCCCGTGAAGAAACACGGCGCATTCCGTAGGAGATTCTTTATCTCTTTTGTTAGGGTAAGGGTCTCAGACTAATAAAGAATATTCAAGAATCGGTCGAACGAGTGTTTTGTAAACCACTTCTTTCGTGGATGAATTACATTTTCTTAACCCTAGGGTGCATATACAGGGCCTCCGAGGCCATTGTATGTCTTCATTTTTAAAAAAATTCTGTAATTTTTTGTTTGATTTCAAACTGCTTTCCAGTACTCTTTCACTAACACTGTGACATTCCTCCTATCAAGTCTGAATGAGATAGCTTTTTAAGTTTTTTGTATAATTCAATATATTTACCTATACACGGTGAATACATAAGCAGGGCTTCAGAAGCCCTCAAACATTTATAAATGTTCTTTAGCCTATATTGTCTTCAACATTTGGCTGGAAGCAGTTATTAATTCAACAATAACTGTAGTGGTATTTACAGCAACAGGAGTGTCAACAGCAGCAGTAGTTGTAGTAGTAATAGTATAACTAAAAAAATAATACACACTACTTTCACATATTGGCGATGTCGGTGTATTATTGATCTTTTTGCCATCAAATGTTTTATTATTGCATAGTATTGTTATCCTGTGCTCCTCTTGTCAGCTTCATTGTAACTGTAGTTTGTTTGTTCCTGCAAGTCCCGTATTGTTACGAGTATGATTCGTTTAGTGCTGCACAAGCTGCTGTTCGAGAGACATGCCTTTTGCTATGGCTTCGACACGCAAAGCAAGAGAGTCTGTACGTGCAAATGCAGCTAATTTTGAAAGTGTTGTGTCTCAGTGGTTTGAAGATGATGATTCTTGCGAGGAAGGAAATATTTTCGAAGATGAAAGTAGTGAAGAATCAGCCAATGAACCTGCAGATGTGAATATTGAGGCAGATGACAGTCCTTCCGATAATATTACTTCATCACAGTCTGAAAATGAAGAACCACCACAAAAAGGTATAGAAGACCACACATACATTAGTTGGAATGGAACGATTTGGAAATTATATCCTCCTGCAACTTTTCGTACGCCTGTGCATAACATCGTAAAGAAGGCATCTGGTCCAGCCCGTAGTTTTAAAACCTGTAAACCTAAGGATGTCTGGGACTATTTCATCTCCAAGGAAATACTAGAGGAAATCATCAACTACACAAATATTGAAGGCAGAAGAGTGGCTGCTTGACGTGGTAAAACGTGGAAAATCGATTTGTTTGCTGAAATGGAGGGTTTTCTTGGTCTTTTACTGCTTTCTGGTGTTGAGAAGAGTTGGGATGTCCCTATTAGAGAATTATTCTTGGATGAAAAGGAAAATCCTACATATAAGGCCACCATGTCAGTAAATAGATTCGAGGATATAAGGAGAATGATAAGATTTGATGACAGGCGTACCCGTGAAGCTCGATCTGCAGATGATAAACTTGCAACTGTTCGCTATGTATGGGAACTATTTCTTGACAAGTGTAGAAATAGAACAATTCCCAATGATTCGCTCACAGTTGACGAACAGCAAGTCCCATTCCGTGGAATATGCATAAAGTATGCATATAAGTATGGCATAAAGTATGCATATAAGTATGGCATAAAAATATTTAGGTTATGTGATGCTACATCTGCATATGCTTTAGACGGAATTTTTTACACGGGAAGGAAGCCCCATGAACCTATTCAGAAAAATCTTGGATTGAATGTGGTGAAAGATCTTGCTAAAAGCATTGAAGGATCATCAAAAAATATTACTGTTGACAACATCTTTACTAGTGTGCAGCTGGCAGAAGAGATGCTTCAGAAGAAAATTACAGTGGTGGAAACAGTCAAACAAAATAAACCAGAAATTCTTAATGAGATGAAACCATCTGCCTCAAGAGCGAGTCATTCCTCTTTGTTTGCATTTAGAGGTGACATTACAATGGTGAGTTATGTTTTCAAACAGAAAAAGGCTGTAGTTCTCATTAGCACAATGCATCACGACAGAAACATTGATGAAACTCATGCAAAAAAGAAACCAGATATAATACAGTTCTATAACTCTAGGAAAGGTGGAGTAGATCAAATGGTCCAGAAAATTCGTTATTACACTTGCAAGAGACAAACAAGAAGATGGCCAATTGCATTATGGATGAATATGATGGACGTCGCAGCAATGAACAGTGAAATTTCATTTTCCGCCCAACTTCTGACATACCTTATTGGAAGAAGTGATAAAAGGCGTTTGTTCCTAAGAGATTTAGCAGAGGAAATGGTAAGACCACTAATGGAACTTCGTATTCAGATCACTAATCTTACAAAGAAAATCGTTGATGCCATGCAAAGATGTGGTGTTCAAAAAGATGTCATATTGCTGTTTCAGGAAAAAGAAAAAGATGCTATTATTGTTCATACAATAAACTCAGGCAAACTGCTATGACATGTATTAAGTGTGAAACCAACATAGGTAAAGAACATTGTGGCATTTTTTTGTGCATCTTGTTTATCACAAATTGAAAACTAAGAAAAATGCAATTTTATGTGAACAATGAATAATAACTTTTTGTCAAAATATTGCCTATATACATAACATTGTGAATAATTAGTATGTTTTAATTGAAGAAATTGGTTGTAATAAATGTTATAAAATGTAAACTGCAACTTATAAGTGAAGTAATAAAATTATTTGTATATGTTGTATGTAAATGGATGTAACTAATAAAAATTCACTCACAGTTTTTTTTAATTAATAAAATGTTAATCAGGACAACCATATCCTGTTACTTTATCTTAGGAATCTTTCAATATGACAATAAGTTTGTCAGAAATAAAATTAACTCCAAAGAATGATTATATGAAAAGAGGAAAATTTTAAATTAGGGCAGGGTCTTGGAAGCCCTGCATATGCATTCATGTGTGTTTTCGGCACTATGCATCCTAGGGTTAATACCCCCAAACGAAACTGAGCCTGGCATCTGTTTCTCACCTGTCTGTTTTATGTGGTCATCCCACTTTAGGTTGTGATTTTTCGCCTATATCGAACTGTATTTGATCTCCTGACCTGTTTATATGCAGTACGTTTCACTTATTTACCAAGGCATAGATTCTTTAACCATATATTACTTACGTGGTTCCAGAGATATTATCGAGTCGCACACATCTATGATGTATATATGCATACTGAAGCAACGGATGAAAACTTGTACAAAGGCTGGGATTCGAACCCGGTATCCCTGTTTACTGGGCAGATACCTTAACCACTATGTCACCCTGACACAGTGACCTTACACCTCCTTCCTCAGTCCAAATTCTCATTCACTGCCAAGCCCTTTTAGTTTCATGTGATTAAAGCAAAAATGCCTGGGTTTCGCGCAGGATCCTCTATTTCGTTCGATATTGAGGTGCTGTTCCCAAACAGCTGAAGAGCCACTGCAATGCTGCTAGATTTTAGGTCAGGGCCGCACAAGGTGCATGCACCGGTGCATCGCACCGTGCAGAGTGCAGAAGGCGGCTGCGCTATGTTGACGACGGTGCAGACCCCCCACTCCTCGGCTTTGCGCAACAGCGTTGCCTCTCACTTCCTTAGCTTGTGTCGCTCGCGCCGCCTGTCTCGACCTGTTTCAAAGCTTTTACCCTGTTGTCTTCGTCATTGCCAAATACTAATGTACACTAGGTGGAGAGCTTAGTTTGGTGTACCGGTACAAAACAGATTTATATAATAACTGTAATGGTATCAATTTTAAATTTGGTTTCAACACAAATGTATCTTCCTATGTGCTCTTTATTTTATTTGCAATTATGCTACTAAGATCTGGAACAAGAGATTGGCTGACAGCAATTCTGAGAGAATTTTTTAAATTACAGTTAGAAATACTCGCACGCAATCTAGTTTTTGTACAAGACAAAACAGAAGAAAACCTTTCACATACACAAGTGGAACCAAACATAGAAATAATCTTCGCTGCTTCTCTGTGTAACTTGGGAAATTCTTCCTTCGGCAAATTCTGGTAGAATTGGAGCAAACCTTTTGTAATGTAAAACACATCCTCTCGGTGAACATCGCTTTGCAAATCAATTAGTTCGAAATGTAAATCTGAAGGCGCACTTTCAATATCCATCGAAAAAGGTTTCACAAAAACATCGAAAATGGGCTGCAGGTAGGTAATTTCCTGAAACAATAACAAAGCCAATGTTAATAAATGAAAGTAATGTAAGCCGTTGTTTCGAAGTACTAACATGCGATAGATTTTAGTAAACATGTAATGTATACTATTGGTTTTAATGTAATATTACACTTGCATATGTAACGCAATCTCCTTTATTTAGCTGTATGTCATATACCGGCAAATTACCTGGAATCGGTCGTTAAACGCATTTTCAAGGGATTGTTGCACCTCGACGTATTTTTCAAAGCGCGCTCCTTCCTGCACAGATGCTGTCAAACAAAAACATAGTACCGTTGTGATTAGAGCGGTTATAAAAATCAGGCTGTTTTAATAAAGGTACAATTTATATCTCGCTTACCTACTTCAGGAAAGTGTTGCGTATTTTTCTCTGAAAGGTTGTTTTTGAGGAGCTTCAGTTTATACCGGAAAGCGTTTATTTTGCTGATCATATCGTTGATGAGATTGTTTTCCTTTTGGAAAAAAATGGTTCAAATGGCGCTGAGCACTATGGGTCATTAGTCCCCTAGAACTTAGAACTAGTTAAACCTAACTAACCTAAGGACATCACAAACATCCATGCCCGAGGCAGGACTCGAACCTGCGACCGTAGCGGTCTTTCGGTTCCAGACTGCAGCGCCTTGAACCGCACGGCCACTTCGGCCGGCTTTCCTTTTGGAGTTTCTGACTTAAATCATTTAGGAGAGCCATAATATCTGTTAAAAGTCCTAAATCAGCTACCCATTCAGGGTCATGAAAAAGTGGCTCCGGACGTCCTTTGCTCTCCAAAAACTGAGCCACAGTGTGGCGTAGTCGAAAAATTCGGGAAATCACTTTCCCTTTGCTCATTCAGCACACCTCAGCGTGGTAGGGAATATCTGGATACTCCTCTTCAAAGGAAATCAAAAATTCTTTGAATTGGCAATGAGTGAGTCCATGAGAACGAATGTAGTTCACGATACGCACCTCTACCTTCACCACATCTTGAAGACCGATAACTTTCGTGCAAAGAGCCTCTTGGTGTGCAAAACAATGAACGGAAGGTAAATTCGGCATGTTAAGTTTTTTCCGCAGTAGGCCAATAAACCCTTTTGCTTTACCGCACATTGCTGGTGCCCCGTCTGTGGTTACGGAAAACAGCTTTTCCCAAGGGAGTTCTATTCCTTCAGCTGCCATTTCAACAGCTGCTAAAATATCCGCCCTTGTAACAGCCTTCTTCAACGAAATCATATCCAGGAGCTCTTCCGTTACATGTAGGTCGTCGTCCACGCCACGCAGAAATATTGCTAACTGAGCCGTGTCGTTAATATCCGTGGACTCATCAAGTGCGATGGAGTACGCTAGGAAGTTTTCAATTTTGGCTGCCAGTTGTTCATGCAAATTCTCAGCAATGTCGTTGATTCTCCGATGTATTGTCATTCTGGTAAGTGGTATTCTGCTGTACGCGAGAGCTAATGTGGGATTCATTGTCTCTACTACGTCCAACATAATGTTTTTTATTAATGGCCAGTCCATAAATGGCCTCCCAGCTCTTGCTAAACGTAGAGCAACTTTGTAACTAGCTCTGAGAGTCCTTTCGCAACACCCCTCATCTTCTTCACCCTAAAGTAGAGAAAAAAAGATATGTTAGAAATAATTTATGCGAAAACGAAAACTAAGGAATGCAAACAAATGTTATTTCGTTTCTCATGACCTTTAACCAAAATATACATGCTAAAGTACTTGCAACAAACCTCGTTTGTAGATACAGAATCCTCTTCTGCAAGTGTTTGCAACTTCCGTAATTCTTCCTCTCTGGCATCCCCTGTTATATCACTATACTTTTCTGAATGCAATTTGCTGTAGTGCCTTTCAATAGACGATTTTCTGACACACGTAATTAGTGTACCGCAGATTAGACATTTGGCTTTATCGTCACAACGCACAAAAAAGTAGGAGAGTTCCCATTCCGGTTTAAATTGACTTTCGGCAATTTTCCCTTTTTTTTTTTGGAGCAGATGGTTCCATTATTCCGGTAATTGTATTGTGCTTACGTATTTCAATGTAGACTAAGCCGTCTGGCAGCGCATTCGGCAGCGCACAGCGTCGGCCTCACCTAGCAAGCCGAGTTGAGGCGAAGTATACCGAGTTGAACCGATGCACTGTGCAGGTACTCGCTGCACCTCGCTTTGCACGCGTGCGGTTTTCCGTGTTTGTGCGGCCCTGGTTTAGGGCAATACCGACTGAGGCGCGAATGGGAATTTAGATTGAGAATGGAGGCATGCTAGGGTAGTCCGTGCAGTTGTACAAAGCCAGAGTGTCAGGTTGGCGTAGTGATTAAGGAGTCTACTGGTGAGCAGGAGAGCCGGGTTTGAATCCCGGTCTTAGTACTAATTTTCATTCGTCACTTCAGTCTGCATATATGCATAAAACATAGATATCCACAAATCCAGGAACAATTACAGTGTAATGAATTATTCAGTCTTGATTCGACCATATTCACACTATATTGTTAGACAAGCAAGATTTTAGATCTACAATCACTTTTCCACTGTAAATTTTATGGCCTCTCCGCACACAAACATATATAAGCCTTTCTTATCTTCAATTATATACATTTATACATCTACCATATGTATGACACTTTCATATCCACTTGAGAATGACTTAACAAAAATGGTGAAACCAGCTGTGAACGAAATAAAGTTTTAAAGGGTAACTGCAGCGTCCTGATCATTAATAAAACAGACAATTGCGAAGCACATGAAGAAATTCGCTTAGTTACCTTTACCTTATTCGGTCCTGTTTCGTTAAGAACGATGTTCTGTCTACAGTGATGTCCTAAAAGCTGTCTAAAATCTGGTCACATACTTGGAAGTTTCGTATTTTGTTCACCTTCCAGAAGTCAATGAGCAGGGTGCAAACATGAGCGACTTTGTTTATGGTGCTCTGGATCTCATGGACGATTCATGCAAGATCTCTGTTTGCAGAACTCATTTTGAATTTTGTAGGGAATATTTTACTTCTTGGAGAACTTCACACTGTGTGGGCATAAAACATGTTCCACAATTCTGCAACAGATTTACAGCAGCAGTGTATTCCTGTGATTATGTGCACCTTTCTTGCAACTCCTGTTGAAAAGGGAAACGACCTGTGGTTTTTCCAGTCTCTGGCTACCCTTCGTTGCTCCTAAAAAGGGAGCAAGTCCTTTTGCATAAGCCTTGCAGAACATCACAGTTGCCGGATCGGGTCGAATGTCCTTTCTACTGCTGAGCAGATTTAGTAGATTATCCAAAATATCTGACATTTTGGCGTTCGTGCAACAGTTGAAAGGACGAAACCATATCGCGATCTTCCTCGGCGGAACTATTTCGGTAGAACGAGGTCAGTATTTCAGCCTTTTCTCTCACATCTTCGGTGCCAGTACGGTCAGTTATCGACTGAATATATGGCTTTGATCCACTTACTAACAAAACTTCTTGGGGTTTCTATTCAGATTGTTTGGCAAAACGTTACTTTACGACAAAAACAGACTCTGTATTAGAAGAGATAACATTATTTGTCAGTTTACAAGAAACAACCTGATCTCAGTCGTAATCTAGAAATACTGACTGGAGAAAAATATTATTTCTGAGCTTCATATTTTTGAGAATGCGAGCTACGAATGCCATAAAATATTTATTATTTCGTCGCATGCGACCAACAGTGTCAGGAATCTGTTACTGATTTCATGCCTCGTTGCTTGAGTCCGGTGTAACACTAGTGTTCTTAACATCTTTATTTTACAGTTATTATACCATTTACAACGTAAACATTTCACACAGAAACGCTTTTTTCGGAGGTACAAGCTCACATATCTTAATGTTATTGGATGATGGACATACGACGGGGATCTTATTTCCCATGCACTCTCCTGCTCTGCTCAGAGATTGCGAAAGACTACGTGAGACATGCGTCTTCAGCTTTTTACCGCTTCGCATAGTTTTATCTGCTGGCAATGTTAACACGCATCGTGACTAGCACTCTATGTTTCTTGCGTATGTTTCCCCTTTTTAAGACCTCTCTTAGCACAAGCAGTTCTTTGTTTAACTTTGGCCGGCTGTTTGATCAAGTGATCTTATGATCTTACATACGGAACTTCATTCAGAACAATGGTGACGGGCCATATTATCGAAACACAGGTTGAAATGGGTGAAGGTCATGTAGAAAGTGTGTCTCAGGGGACACTCTACTCTTATCTTATAAAACGTCGAAAGTATGTTTTTGTCATGTATTATTCAATGGAATCAAACGATCCAGAGCTGTTTTACTATTATTTCAGCCTTAGGTCATGTGATATTATTAGTGGTTTTAAATAACTGCGAAGTCATTGCTAGATAACTTGCTTAAAAAAGAAAATGTTGAATAGTAAAATACTAAGAAAATAAATTACAATCAAACTTTGTACACAACTATACGTAGAGAAAGGAAACTGAAGATCAAAGAGAAGAAATAAAAGCTCCAAGGTCTGACGATATCAGAAACGTGCATAAACCTGTAGTACAGGTTATAAGATGGGGATCAGCACAAGTAAAGCAATGGAACGTAGCCCAATTAAATCAGGCGATGTGGAGGGAACTGAAATAGGAAATGAGAAGTACGAGGGCGTAATGAAAAGTAATGCCTACGAATTTTTTATATGAAAACTCATAAGGCTTTTAAAATTAAAGCAATTTTATTAGTACTCTACACCTTTATTCTTCATGTCTACGTGTTTATTCCTCAACAAAGTCATCCTGGTGACGAACACATTCTGCCAGATCGTTGATCTCGTCACTGCCGAAAGTGACGGAGATAAAACCTCACCTCTGCTTGCACCACTTCATCACTATCAAAATGAAGACGTCGAAGGTATCCTCTAGGTTTTGGAAACAACTGAAAATCAGATGGGGCCAAATAGGGACTGTGTGGAGGATGATTGACGACAGTGACTCCAAGGCGTCGGATTTCTGCAGATGTCGCAGGGTCTGGATGTGGTATGGCATTGTGATGTTGAAGGAGACGATACTCCGTATATGGATGAACCCTTTGAATTCATCCTTTCAGTTTTCTGAAGAGCTCTTAGTACCTTTCAGAATTTATGGCGGTGACTTTAGGCACGAATTTCAGATGCACCACACCTTGAACATGCCAGAACACTGTGAGCATGACTTTCCCTGGTGATGGCATAGTCATGAACATTTTTGGCGCCGGTGAGCCTTTGTGGCTCATCTCCACTGATTCTTTCTTGTTTCAGAGATCGAAATAGTGAACCCAGTTTTCATGACCTGTCACACTAATGTCAAAAAGATCCTCAACCTTGGCCCTAACCGCAAAAAATTGTTAACAAATGACCAATCCCCTTTGTTTCACGTCAGAAGTGAGCATTCGTGGCAGACACGTTTCCTGTTCCGCAGTTCTGCTGTGATGGCCTACACATGGTGACGTGTCACGCTTACCTGACGACTGTGTCTGTGTTATCCGACGATTTTCGCCGACGAGTTCGTCAACCCGAATCCGATGAATCTCGTCGGTTGCTGTACGCAGTCGTCCAGTCCAAGCTCTGTCACATAGGTTGAGATCAGCACCATCGTTTCCTTCATTACGAGCACAGGCAACCCAATGTAGCACATTACTGATGTCGATGTAATCACCATCATAAAGAGTTTTCATTCTTCTATGGATTTCAATAGGAGTCATGTTTTATGCGGTTAGAAAGCCGATTACAGCACGTTGTTTTTCACACACCGACATAATTACTTTACACACAGCGATGTTAGGCGCTACAATTCGGAGCCCTCTAGCGGCAGAGGTTTGTAACTTGCGACACCAAAGCAAGGATGCCAACTAAGTAATATCCACGAAATGTAATACCCCAACCGATAGTGAGAGGAGAATAAAAAATTCGGAAATATTACTTTTCAGCACGCCATCCTCGTACTCTAGTTTCTGTACTTATGCAGCAAAATAACAAACTATAGCCGAATTACAGAAGCTATAAAAGGTAGAATAGCAGTACGAAGAAAAATTTTTCGGGAAAAGAGAAGTTTGGTAACATAGAATATAAATTTACTGAAGATATTTGATGACCTGCGCAGTGAACAATGGTCAGGGACAAGTAGGTTGTTTTGAGAAATTGTGCAGTAAAGTTTCAATAAAAACTCATAAATAAGATACTTCAAGTCCATCCATTATTTTTCTTTTACTGAATCCTTTTTCCTTACATTTCTAGAGTAACGATTTCAACGGATACTTTCCATTGTTTACTTGAAAAGTAAGTGCACTTAACATGGATTAACTTTGATTTATCGCTGTTTACAAGTTGGGTGAGTTGGTGAAACATTACTGTGAAACCTCTCGAAAGTACAAAATTAAAGAGTCCGAACTGTTTCAGTTTTTCACAGTAGGATTTGATGAGTAATGTTTGCATTATTAAAGTATGAGAACTTCTGAAATTAATCTGTGATTCAGCACAATATAAAACTAATTCTATTATCTCCATACCAAAGAACGTCAGCAATGTTAAGGGCGGCTATTAACACTTCTGCCATCTCAGTGCCGTAAAAATTCACGCAAGCTATGTTAAGGGGCACAATATTATTTACTTGCTTAAATAATTATTCGCATTTAGCTCCTTAGGAGAAACTTTTGAATACCATTTGCCTTCAGAAACATATTCAAGATCTTTGTCTGAATTGTAGTTATCCACATCATCCTCGGATTTGTCCCTGAAAAGTATTTTCCTGGCCTCGCACACGTTACTAATAATGGCAGCCTTGTTTCTAGCACTTCCGTCTGTTTACATCCACACATCCTGACATAGCTGCCATTAGTAAAAATTTAAGTGATAGACACAGTGGCCGTTTCTTGGTTTATTTTGGAAGTATCAGATAACACAAAAAAGCAGATCACCTTCCCTGTTTGATTTGCAATATGTCTGTTCTTCATCGACTGTCACTTACCATAGTTCAGAGATGGGATTTTGTCTGGAAAAAACAAATTTGTTAACATCGAAGGTCATGTTAACTGTTACGAAATCCTTTCGGAAGATAATTGTCGGGAGTGTAGACTTGCACCGAAGCCAAACATGTATGATAAGCGGTTCAGACAAAATGGGAATAGAAGGTTTCAAAATGTGGTTCTGCGATGAATACTGAAATTAAATGGGTAGATCGAATAACTAGTGAGGAACTACTGCATGTGACTGCGAAAAAAAGAAATTTTATACCACGCTTTGACTAAAAGATCGATCTTTCGACAGGAAACGTCCTGAAGCATCAAGGTATGATTAGTTTGGTAATAGACTGAAGTGTGAAGTGTGGTGGGCGAAAATTGTTGAGGGACTCCTGAACATGAATACGATAAGCAGTTTCCAATGGATGTTGGTTGTGGTAGGTATGTAGAGATGAAGAGACCTGCGTGGAACAGACTAGCATGGAGAGGTGCATCAAACCAGTTTTCCGGTTCAAGTGTCACAGCAACACATAGGCCTGACAGAGTACGGTATACATAGCCCGTCCACTGAACAGACATGGAGACTGACTAACAGTGTACGCATATCTGTTCCCCGACTGCGGCAGCTTAAGGCTGCAGGTGACAACGTAATAGTGTGACGCTGATAACTCTTCAGTCGCGAACATAGGATTAGAAATACTCACAATATAAAAAAAATTGTGAGAGCAAGCTTAGGCTTAAGATTAATGGTATAGATAAACAAGGCGTAGACTAGAAATGAGCCCGCATCTCGTGGTCGTGCGGTAGCGTTCTCGCTTCCCACGCCCGGGTTCCCGGGTTCGATTCCCGGCGGGGTCAGGGATTTTCTCTGCCGCGTGATGGCTGGGTGCTGTGTGCTGTCCTTAGGTTAGTTAGGTTTAAGTAGTTCTAAGTTCTAGGGGACTGATGACCATAGATGTTAAGTCCCATAGTGCTCAGAGCCATTTGAACCATTTAGACTAGAAATGAGATAGATGATGTCCACCTACAGACGCGATCCGCGAGTTGAAAAGTAATAGTTCGCGGTCGCAACTATACAATAAGAATGCAAAATGAAACCAGTGTTAGCCAGACTGTAATAGAACTGCATTACTTTTACATTCCCATACAGCTTTGTCGATTTCCGATATGATTTAGTAATGATTATTTAAATATGGATGCGGGGCAGAGAGATCATCAAACCATTGTAAAAGCAAATTAAAGTTGGCAGCTGCATATTTATTTTGTTGTTATATACCTAAGGATTTAAAACAATAATATTTATGAAGTCTGAGCTCTTCCTGGAGATGCTATATTTATTATTACTAAAGAAATAAAGAGGTCGTTAGGGCCTAGGACGGCAAAAGTTTTACTCTATAGTTTCGTTTTGTAAACGCCTTTGCCGAGAGAAACAATGCGCAGTACGCTGACCCAGTGGACAGCTACGATGTACGATTGGCAGGTATGCCACGTCGTATTCATTTTGGGGCCACCTTTTATGGCGAACGAAGGACACTGCAGACAGACGGAAGTGTGGGAGACTACTGACAAGACAAGCCACAGACAATCAGTTTCTTTGTGAATTTTAAAATTTTCCCGGCGAATTGACTGTTCAAACAAATTTCTGGCATGCAGCCGGTCGTCGTTCAATACTTCGCACGATATTTCAACTTGGCACCTGCCAGTCATCTTCAGGTGAGCCGTCGCAGACTGGCGATAAAGTTCTCCGCTCCGCAATATATAGCGTACTGTAACTATTCTGCGCATGCGTCGAAAACTTGATAGTTGAACCAACACTGCCCGCCGGCAGCGCCCTCGCTGGTGGAATAGCGGAACTCAGTCGCCCTCTGCGTTGCTGTTTGCCACGGCCGTCGACGCACTCTGTCGTCTTCGATTTGTGCAAATCGCCTTTACGGGGAGGAGATGGCCACACATATCCGAAGTTTCGAGAAGCTACGTGGTAAAAGAGCAAAGCTTTTAAGTTCATTAACCTTTTTATTGAGATGTCGGGACCATGGCATAATACCAAAATTTGCTAGAGTGACTCATTTCATTGGCCGTGCGGTTAAAGGCGCTGC
This sequence comes from Schistocerca nitens, assembly GCF_023898315.1. Taxonomy (NCBI): domain Eukaryota; kingdom Metazoa; phylum Arthropoda; class Insecta; order Orthoptera; family Acrididae; genus Schistocerca; species Schistocerca nitens. The sequence goes on from NC_064617.1 coordinate 847,235,081, forward strand.
AGTCTGGAACCGCGAGACCGCTACGGTCGCAGGTTCGAATCCTGCCTCGGGCATGGATGTGTGTGATGTCCTTAGGTTAGTTAGGTTTAACTAGTTCTAAGTTCTAGGGGACTAATGACCTCAGCAGTTGAGTCCCATAGTGCTCAGAGCCATTTGAACCATTTGAACTCATTTCATTAAGACCGCTACTGCACGGAAGATTACTGAGAAGGCTAGTCATGCTATTGTCAAGGAGAGGATTTGCTATACAAGACGAAGGTTAGATGCTATTTCAGCAAAACTTTACCAGTTACATCTGAAGGTTGCAAGGTATCTTTCTCCTGTATCATGGGACTGGGTTGATGGAGTGACTTCGGCCAAGTTCGAGTGGATCCACAATGATGCTAACTGTCGGCAGATATCAAAATTTGATCGACTGTTGCCACAGAAGCCGTCGCCAGAAGGGATAATGGTACGACGTTCCGTTGTCAATCTCACGGAGAAAAATTTGGACGACGCTACGCTGTCTGTATTAAGCAAGGGACTCAATTTTGCACCTACAACTACAGCACCGCCATTAATAAGTATTTTGAGTGGTGTTGAAGAAGCTGTACGACGTCTTCCTTTGGATGCCGCAGACGAAATAAGAAGGGAAACTTGCCGTGCTCTGTTGAAGGCTCCTACTCAACGCAGTAATTTAACTTCTGCAGAAAGGGCTGCATTACGAAATCTGAGAGAGGACCCTGACGTAGTGGTATTGAAAGCTGACAAAGGTAATGCAACTGTTTTGTTACCTCGTGGTGTGTATAAAGATAAGATGTATGGTCTGCTAAGTGACTCTACCTATAGGAGGATTGATTACGATCCTACAGGACGTGTGCAACGAAAAACTTCAGCACTATTAAATTCCTCCTCCTTACCGCAAGAGACCATCAAGAGGTTAAAACCACATGGTTGTGTACCTCCAAGACTGTATGGCCTTCCAAAGATTCATAAAGAGGGTCTTCCTCTGCGTCCAATAGTGAGCAACATTGGAGCTCCTACATATGATTTAGCTAAATATCTCGCTTCCTTACTGAGACCTTTCGTAGGCAAGTGCTCACATCACATACGAAACTCAGCTGATTTTATCAATAGACTGGGGGCTCTTCGTCTTAGCAGTGTAGACCTTCTAGTAAGTTTTGATGTGGTCTCACTTTTTACAAAAGTTCCTCTTGCAGATTCTTTGACACTGATTGGTAACATGTTTCCTGTTGATATCACTGCTTTGTTCAGGCACGCACTTTCCACAACTTATTTTATGTTTAATCAAGAATATTTTGAACAGACTGACGGTGTCGCCATGGGTAGCCCCCTCTCTCCTTTGGTCGCCAACCTTTTTGTGGAGGACTTTGAAGAGAGAGCGCTTGAATCAGCTGCCCTGAAGCCAACAGTTTTTTGGCGGTATGTGGATGACACTTTCATAGTGTGGCCACATGGAGAAGATAAATTAATGGAGTTTCTACATCACCTCAACTCCATTCATAGCAACATCCTGTTCACCATGGAAATAGAGAAAGATGGTTGTTTGCCTATCTTGGATGTCCTGGTTCGAAGGAAGAATGATGGTTCTCTAGGGCATTCAGTTTACCGAAAACCCATTAATACTGATTTGTACCTGCAAGCATCGAGTTGCCATCACCCATCGCAAACCATGAGTTTGATTAAAACGCTTGTTCATAGAGCTCATACTGTCTCAGATCAAGATAGCTTACCTTAAGAACTCGCCCATCTAAAGACAGTATTCAGCGAAAATGGGTATTCCATCCGGCAGATTAACAGGGCACTTACAGTTAAAACTAAGAAGCAGGAAGTGAATAAAGAGGAGAACATGCCGGAACAATCTTTAGCTTTTCTTCCTTTCGTTGGCCACACTTCGTTTAAAATAGCAAGAATCCTCCGAAAATTTCTGGTAAAAGTGATTTTCCGCCCACCATCGAAGATTGCGGACCTTGTGGGATCAGTTAAGGACAATCTGTTACTACGAAAGGCCGGAATTTACAAGATGCCGTGCCAATGTGGTATGGCTTACATAGGTCAAACAACACGCACCGTGAAACAACGCTGCACTGAACATCAACGTTACACCCGCCTTTTGCAACCAAGCAAGTCCGCTATTGCTGAACATTGTATTTCTACTGGACATTCAATGGAGTATGAGAAAACAATGATATTGTCTACAGCAACGTCTTTCTGGGACTCCATTATTAAAGAATCCGTAGAAATACGACTGGCGGAAAATCTGTTAAACCGTGACAGGGCTACCAGCTGGACAGTGTATGGAATCCCATCATCTCCACGATTTGCACAAATCGAAGACGACAGAGTGCGTCGACGGCCGTGGCAAACAGCAACGCAGAGGGCGACTGAGTTCCGCTATTCCACCAGCGAGGGCGCTGCCGGCGGGCAGTGTTGGTTCAACTATCAAGTTTTCGACGCATGCGCAGAATAGTTACAGTACGCTATATATTGCGGAGCGGAGAACTTTATCGCCAGTCAGTTGAAATATCGTGCGAAGTATTGAACGACGACCGGCTGCAAGCCCGAAATTTGTTTGAACAATCCATTTCTTTATTCATGTGCAGGAAGCCAGAACTATGTTAACAAAATCGTTCTAAAATGGTTTTGGTTCAATATATTGACAGTTAATTCTAACAAGTTTACCATCTGCAGTAGTGAAGGAGGGAACTAACACCATGAATCCAGCAGGGCAGTCCACAGATCCGTAAGAGTACGAGGGGGAGGAGAACTCTTCTGAACAGCACGTTGCAAGTCATCCCAGATATGCTCAACAATGTTCATGTCTGGGGAGTTTGGCGGCCAGCACAAGTGTTTAAACTCAGAAGAGTGTTCATCGAGCCACTCTGTAGCAATTCTGGACATGAGGAGTGTCACATTATCCTGCTGGAATTGCTCAAGACAGTCTGAATGCAAAACGGATATGAAAGGATGCAGGTGATCAGACAGGATGCTTACGTACGTGTAACCCATTAGAGTCGTATCTAAACGTATCAGGGGTCCCACTCCACTCCAACTGCACACGCCCCACACCGTTACAGAGCTCCAACAACTTGAACAGTCCCCTGTTGACATGCAGTGTCCATGGATTCATGAGGTTGTCTCCATACCCGTGCACGTCCATGTTCGCACTCTGACAGTTGCTGATGTCCCAGCATTGAACTCTGAAGCAATTACGAGAAGGGTTGCACCTCTGACACGTTGAACACTCACAGGATGGTCGTACGGGAAAGTCCCTACTACATCCCTGCCTCGTAGATGCTGTTTCCCATAGTTCGTGCGCCGACTATAATACCAGATTCAGACTCACTCACATCTTGGTAGCCTCCTACTGTAGCTGCAGTAACCGATCTAATAACTGCGACACGCACTTGGTGTGCTATACAGGCGTTGCCGACCGCAGCGCCGTATTCAGCCTTCTTACATATCTCTGTATTTGAATATCCAAGCTGTCTACGTTCTGGTACAACATACACCAGTTGTCTTTGAGAGACTATACCAGTCTCTTTGGCGCTTCAGTGTATATTCGAAAATTACAGCATTGGTTTTATTAGTGATACGCTTTCCCTTACAATCTTGACATTTAGAGCAAGCTGCCATTGATCACACCACTTAGAAATTCTATCTGAAACATGCTGTATTCTTGTACAGCCACTCAACGAAGATATTTTGCTGTTTATTACGGCGTCAATAGCGAACATTCGCAGATTGCTGCTCATTCTTTCCACCCGATCATTTATGTATGCAGTGTGTCTCAAAGCCTTTAGGTCAAATTGACACAGGTGATAATTGGTCGCCGGCTGAAGTGGCCGTGCGGTTAAAGGCGCTGCAGTCTGGAACCGCAAGACCGCTACGGTCGCAGGTTCGAATCCTGCCTCGGGCATGGATGTTTGTGATGTCCTTAGGTTAGTTAGGTTTAACTAATTCTAAGTTCTAGGGGACTAATGACCTCAGCAGTTGAGTCCCATAGTGCTCAGAGCCATTTGAACCAAAATGGGGTCAAATGGCTCTGAGCACTATGGGACTCAACTGCTGTGGTCATAAGTCCCCTAGAACTTAGAACTACTTAAACCTAACTAACCTAAGGACAGCACACAACACCCAGCCATCACGAGGCAGAGAAAATCCCTGACCCCGCCGGGAATCGAATCCGGAAACCCGGGCGTGGGAAGCGAGAACGCTACTGCACGACCACGAGATGCGGGCCCATTTGAACCATTGTTGATAATTGGTCCACAGCCGACTGTGTTGAGATAGGGAACCAATGGCTGTAATTGCATATTTATTGTTTTACGGACAGACGCAGTGTACTCAGCACAACGACAACATAGCTCATAATAACTGAAAAACACGTACCCTCATCGTTGGATTGTGAGGGGTGGTCCTGTCTCATGGGTAGCATGATTGCCCGATCTCACGCATCTGGAATTTATCCCCTGGAGTTACGTCAAGACGTTGGTGTTTCAAACTCCGTAGAAGACCAGCTTGCTAGAGTCCAAGCTGTCTACGTTCTGGTACAACATACACCAGTTGTCTTTGAGAGAGTGTGGTAGAATTTCATGCACAGTTGTCATGCATGCTTTGAGTCTTCCCGTAGTCACTTTGGTTAGTTACTACGGATGATGAGCTACGGTGCTGTTATGCAGCTTCTACATCTACATCTACATCCATACCCCGCAAGCCACCTGACGGTGTGTGGCGGATGGTACTTCGAGTACCTCTATCGGTTCTCCCTTCTATTCCAGTCTCGTATTGTTCGTGGAAAGAAAGATTGTCGGTATGCCTCTGTGTGGGCTCTAATCTCTCTGATGTTATCCTCATGGCCTCATCGCTAGATATACGTAGGAGGGAGCAATATACTGCTTGACTCCTCGGTGAAGGTATGTTCTGGAAACTTCAAAAAAAGCCAATACCGAGCTACTGAGCGCCTCTCCTGCAGAGTCTTCCACTGGAGTTTATCTGCCATCTCCGTAACGCTTTCGCGATTACTAAATGATCCTGTAACGAAGCGCGCTGCTCTCCGTTGGATCTTCTCTATCTCTTCTATCAACCCTATCTGGTACGCCTACACCGGTGAGAAGTATTCAAGCAGTGAGCGAACAAGTGTACTGTAACCTACTTCCTTTGTCTTCGAACTGCATTTCCTTAGGATTCTTGCAATGAATGTCAGTCTGGCATCTGCTTTACCGACGATTACTTTGATGTGGTATTCCATTTTAAATCACTCCTAATTCCTACTCCCAGATAATTTATGGAATTAACTGCTTCCAGTTGTTGACGTGCTATATTGTAGTTAAATGATAAAGGATCTTTCTTTCTCTGTATTCGCAACTCATTACACTTCTCTACATTCAGATTCAGTTGCCATTCCCTGCACCATGCGCCAATTCGCTGCAGATCCTCCCGCATTTCAGTACAATTTTCCATTGTTACAACCTCTCGATATACAACAGCATCATCCGCAACAGCCTCAGTGAACTTCCGATGTTATCCACAAGGTCGTTTATGTATACTGTGAATAGCAACGGTCCTACGACACTCCCCTGTGGCACACCTGAAATCACTCTTACTTCGGAAGACTTCTCTCCATTGAGAATGACATGCTGCGTTCTGTTATCTAGGAACTCTTCAATCCAATCACACAATTGGTCTGATAGCCCATGTGCTCTTACTTTGTTCATTAAACGACTGTGGGTAACTGTATCAAACGCCTTGCGGAAGTCACGTAACACGGCATCTACCTGGGAACCCGTGTATATGGCCCTCTGGCTCTCGTGAACGAATAGCGCGAGCTGGGTTTCACACGATCGTCTTTTTCGAAACCCACGCTGATTCTTACAGAGTAGGTTTCTAGTCTCTTGAAAAGTCATTATACTCGAACGTAATACGTGTTCCAAAATTCTACAACTGATCGCCGTTAGAGATATAGGTCTATAGTTCTGCACATCAGTTCGACGTCCCTTCTTGAAAACGGGGATGACCTGTGCCCTTTTCCTATCTTTTGGAACGCTGCGCTCTTCTAGAGAACTACGGTGCACCGCTGCAAAAAGCGAGACAAGTTCCTTCGCGTACTCTGTGTAAAATCGAACTGGTATCCCATCAGGTCCAGCGGCCTTTCGTCTTTGGAGCGATTTTAATTGTTTTTATATCTCTCTGTCATTTATTTCTATATCTACCATTTTGTCATCGGTGCGACAATCTATAGAAGAGACTACAGTGCAGTCTTCCTCTGTGAAACAGCTTTCGAAAAAGACATTTAGTATTTCGGCCTTTAGTCTGTCATCCTCCGTTTCAGTACCATTTGGTCACAGAGTCTCGGGACATTTTGTTTTGATCCACCTACCACTTTGACATAAGATTAAAATTTCTTACGATTTTCTGCCAAGTCAGTACATAGAACTATACTTTCGAATTCATTGAACGCCTCTCGCTTAGCCCTCCTCACACTACATTCCCATAACACAATAAGTATGCGTTTCCGACCATTGGTTCCCTTTCTCAGTGTAAACTGTTGTGGACCCAAAAGGTTTGAGACACCTTGTGTAGAGAACATACTTCGCTGGGGCAACCATGACCGTCCCCTCGTCTATGATGAACAATCGCCATTGAAGTAGACGTACGGGTTTCCGTTACTTACAGTTACCTACAAGGTCTGGAAACCCTTTCCGTATGGTAGGACGTTCCACAACGGTCTGCAATGGGGCACCGTGTCTCATAAGGAAGATATTGGCGGGGACGACGGTACATGGGAGGGGTAATTATAGTGGGAGATGAAGTGTGTAGGGACGATCAAATGGTTGTATCGTACAGTAGATATGTGAGATATGAAAAGATTTGTTCAAATTGAAGACCAAAGCAACAATATAATTGTAAGGACAGCGTTGTTTTTCTGTATATCATGTACAAAAATCTGTGTCTGTTGCTCGTTTACTATGAATGGGAGAAAGATTACAGATTAATCGGCGATGAAGTCTCCAGTGAAAGCACCGAGAGAGATGGTACAGTTGTAAGACACTAGACTCCAGTTTGTGACGAACAGGGTTAAAGTTGCACTGAAATGGAGAGAGACAGATGTGCATGCTATGGAAAAGTCTAGCATTCTCAATTTATGTAAGTCACCAGAAACCATCAAAATTGTCGGTCTACGATATGATCCGCACTTCTGCAGAACATAAGTTTTCGTTGGAGGTTTATCTTCATATAAAACGAGGCAGATTTGCAGATTCATTGGCGTTCTTCGTGTAGGACGAGCATAACTGTATAATCCCCCCGAAACGGCCCGTTTCGGTGCTCGAGGTGGAATTACTGAGTGCTCCGAGGAGAGCGTGTCACTCGTGCGCCGTATTGTCGTGGACCACAGCGGCAAAATAACAGCCGTTCAAACGGCGCAATTTCGCCCGTAGCAGCGGGGAGCGACGCTCCTTATCTCCCCCCCCCCCCTGCCCCGCCCGCCCCGCCAAAACAGTGCACTTGTGTTTCGCTCCGTTCCTGCGGAGCGTCCTCAGTCGTCCTTTTGTTTCTCGGCATCGCCGCAACGTATTAAAGCCAAGCTTTCTTGTGACGTTAATGAGACGCGTGCCGCAGTCTGCGGGCGAAACATTAATCATGAAGGTAGCAGCTATGACGTGGAGTTAGAACTGAAGTCGGTGCGGGTTGTAGTAGGAAGGGGGTTGGAGGGGGCTTGGAATGGAGGTATGGGGGCTTCCTTGCTATCTCGCCAAATTTGCCGCTAACAGCTCTACGGATTTTCTGATCGTTACTTACTCCGATTTTATATTATTGCTTTTACATGTGCCAACGCGGTGCGACAAACAGTGTGCCTCACAAAGTCAAGGAAATCTGCATAGGACGTGTCACTAGACTGTATCAGGTTGACAGTTTGTTGTTCGTTTATTCAACACAGCAGGTTTAGGTTGAAAAGCTAAATGAAGTAAGCTCTTTGATAACTAACATCACTATAGTTTCGAATAGAGAAGCCACAAATTCTGTCATCAGATCCGTACTAAACAGCAAATACACGTTTCGATACACAGTTCATACCACAAAAACTAATATTTAATTTCCACCATTTGACACTGTACTTTAATGTTCATTCATTTAGCTCTGTTTCGATTTCAGGTATACATACGGACCATAGTGGGTGATTCAGCTGCCCTTACTGCTGGGTTTAATGCAACCCACAACTCCTTCAAAAACCAAATGCGAGATTTTCATATTAAAATGTTAGTCCTAGAGGAAAAATGATCAGGAACTCATTGTAGAAAATTTAATGTAGCTAAATTTTGTAAAGGGATATGTTTTCGCTAGAGGACCTAGTTTTGAAATTATTCATGAGAAATGTACAAACATGTCATTCAGAAGAGTTTTTCTTGGACAATTCGAAAACTGGGGCCCCCACAGAAAACATATCTCTTTAAAAACTTAACTATACTAGAATGAGATTTTCACTCTGCAGCGGAGTGTGCGCTAATATGAAACTTCCTGGCAGATTAAAACTGTGTGCCCGACCGAGACTCAAACTCGGGACCTTTGCCTTTCGCGGGCAAGTGCTCTACCAACTGAGCTACCGAAGCACGACTAACGCCCGGTACTCACAGCTTTACTACTTCTGCCAGTACCTCGTCTCCTACCTTCCAAACTTTACAGGAGCCCTCCTGCGAACCTTGCAGAACTAGCACTCCTGAAAGAAAGGATATAGCGGAGACATGGCTTAGCCACAGCCTGGGGGATGTTTCCAGAATGAGATTTTCACTCTGCAGCGGAGTGTGCGCTGATATGAAACTTCCTGGCAGAGCACATGCCCGCGAAAGGCAAAGGTCCCGAGTTCGAGTCTCGGTCGGGCACACAGTTTCAATCTGCCAGAGTGAAAATCTCATTCTGGAAACATCCCCCAGGCTGTGGCTAAGCCATGTCTACGCAATATCCTTTCTTTCAGGAGTGCTAGTTCTGCAAGGTTCGCAGGAGAGCTCCTGTAAAGTTTGGAAGGTAGGAGACGAGTTACTGGCAGAAGTAAAGCTGTGAGTCCCCCGGAGTAGACAACATTCCATTGGAACTACTGACGGCCTTGGGAGAGCCAGCCCTGACAAAACTCTACCATCTGGTGAGCAAGATGTATGAAACAGGTGAAATACCCTCAGACTTCAAGAAGAATATAATAATTCCAATCACAAAGAAAGCAGGTGTTGACAGATGTGAAAATTACCGGACAATCAGTTTAATAAGCCACAGCTGCAAAATACTAACACGAATTCTTTACGGACGAATGGAAAAACTAGTAGAAGCCGGCTTCGGAGAAGATCAGTTTGGATCCGTAGAAATACTGGAACACGTGAGGCAATACTGACCTTACGACATATCTTAGAAGAAAGATTAAGGAAAGGCAAACCTACGTTTCTAGCATTTGTAGGCTTAGAGAAAGCTTTTGACAATATTGACTGGAATACTCACTTTCATATTCTGAAGGTGACAGGGGGAAGATACTGGGAGCGAAAGGCTATTTACAATTTGTACAGAAACCAGATGGCAGTTATTACAGTAGAGGGGCATGAAAGGGAAGCAGTGGTTGGAAAGGGAGTGAGGGAGGATTGTAGGCTCTCGCCGATGTTATTCAAGCTGTATATTGAGCAAGCAGTAAGGGAAACAAAAGAAAAATTTGGAGTAGGTATTAAAATCCATGGAGAAGAAATAAAAACTTTGAGGTTCGCCGATGACATTGTAATTCTGTCAGAGACAGCAAAGGACTTGGAAGAGCAGTTGAACGGAATGGATGGTGTCTTGAAAGGAGGATATAAGATGAACATCAACAAAAGCAAAACGAGGATAATAGAATGTAGTCGAATTAAGTCGGGTGATGTTGAGGGTATTAGATTAGGAAATGAGACACTTAAAGTAGTAAAGGAGTTTTGCTATTTGGGGAGCAAAATAACCGATGATGGTCGAGGTAGAGAGGATATAAAATGTAGACTGGCAATGGTAAGGAAAGCGTTTCTGAAGAAGAGAAATTTGTTAACGTCGAGTATTGATTTAAGTGTCAGGAAGTCATTTCTGAAAGTATTTGTATGGAGTGTAGCCATGTATGGAAGTGAAACATGGACGGTAAATAGTTTGGACAAGAAGAGAATAGAAGCTTTCGAAATGTGGTGCTACAGAAGAATGCTGAAGATTAGATGGGTAGATCACATAACTAATGAGGAGGTACTGAATAGGATTGGGGAGAAGAGGAGTTTGTGGCACAACTTGACCAGAAGAAGGGATCGGTTGGTAGGACATGTTCTGAGGCATCATGGGATCACCAATTTAGTATTGGAGGGCATCGTGGAGGGTAAAAATCGTAGGCGGAGACCAAGAGATGAATACACTAAGCAGATTCAGAAGGATGTAGGTTGCAGTAGGTACTGGGAGATGAAGAAGCTTGCACAGGATAGAGTAGCATGGAGAGCTGCATCAAACCAGTCTCAGGACTGAAGACCACAACAACAACACAGTTCTGCAAGGTTCGCAGGAGAGCTCCTGTAAAGTTTGGAAGGTAGGAGACGAGGTACTGGCAGAAGTAAAGCTGTGAGTTCCGGGCGTTAGTCGTGTTTCGGTAGCTCAGTTGGTAGAGCACTTGCCCGCGAAAGGCAAAGGCCCCGAGTTCGAGTCTCGGTCGGGCACACAGTTTTAACTATACTACATTTCGTACAATAACGTCCTTTTAATTTTTTTCTGTAGGCCCAGCAGGCTGCGTGTTGCAAGTAAGAGAATGGTTTTTGAAGGTATTGCATGTTGCATAAAACTGATGTAGGGGCAGCTGAACCCTCATGTAGTATACACGGCATAACGTGGAGCACATAGAGATGAATGTATGGTTAAGGAACATTACTCATGCACAACAAACTGTCGGGCATGTCTAAATAACATGCCATCATCAAAATATTACAACATTCATGTGGTGATTTATACTAGTCTTCGCATTACAATGCGTAAGTAAGAACACAAAACAGATGGTGCGCCAGACACCTTGTGCAGGAGAAACCCTTTATCATGCTGTGTTGTGTTTGTGATGGCCGAAAGAGTGCTGTGGCATACACTCACCGACACTGTTTCAGCCATCACAACTCAGCGTGATAAAGTGTTTCTCCTACGCACAATGTCGGCTGTACTATCTGTTCTTAGCTCCTGTCCAAGTTCTCTAAAGGGAAGATTCGAGTATATGCGTAAGCTCGCATATATGTTGTAATATTTCGAAAGTGACATGTCATTTATACACATTGGATGTTCTGTTGTTTGTAACACTCGTTAAACATTTATATACTTTTTTTCTTCAGATTATGCTCTCCACTATATGATCCGTAAGTTTTCTTGATTTTCATTTTACCTTTGAACTTGATAAAGGCTATAAAACTGAAATCGCGATACTGTGAAATGTATGAATATAATACCATAAAGTAAACGCTGGAAACTGCATTCGAAAAGTGCTATATGACTGTGTTCCCCAACGATGGAAAATAATTTATGTTTACCCATTCCGTCATTGTTCAGAATACCTAAAAGTTAGTATCCACATCGAACCAACGAAAATCCGATTAGAAATCACAACAAAATCAATCTACAAATTGTGAAATGTTCACACAGTGTCCATTGGTGTTCTGTAATGTCTCTGAGCAAAGTTGAATAACAAGAGAAAGAGTATAACATTTAGTAAGAATATTATTGTCATTGTAGCTGAAAAAACGCTTAGACGAAATATCCGAATCAGATATTAATTGTGATTCCTACTTTATAATGTTTCGTTTCACTCTGATCCTAAGCAAAACGCGTTACTGAATATTGTAGAGGAGAGACATACTTCGTCTAAGGTAATTTAGTCTCCACAGTCAATCTGATACATTCTGAACGTGTAAACAACACTTTTCTCTAATTTGTTCTGAGAAACTTTGGTCAATGAACATCGTAATTGCTGTTGTACAAATAGGTATTTAACGTAGTTGACCACTCATACGCCTTTACGCAAATGCATTCTGGTATAATGTACTTTCTAAAAGTGCTAGGCAATATTTAATTGAACAATATCTTTACGCGTCTGAAAGACTGGAGTGAAGAGAGTAGCTCATCATTATAAATACTGGTTATTTTTACATGATGCTGTAATGAATCAGGGGAAAGGTGTTGAAATCTTAAAGATTCGTGCATTTGACAGCAAGGTAAATCTATTCAACATGGTTCATTACATGTACGTGCCTTAAAGTGAAAGCAGGGATCTGACGCGAAATCTGAAGAGAGAGTCAACAAAAGATTTGCATGCCTGCAAGTGGCAAACTCACTGTCTCTTCAGTTTACTCTGACTGCCTTATCACTACCTCATTTTGTCTATTGACATTATGGTATTTAACTGTCTGTTAACTGACTGCTCTATGTCGCTCTCGCTGCCCGACTGACCGTCCACTGTGTGATTCTCTATCAATTCGCTTTCTAATTGATCATTCTGATTCACAGACTTGCAGTTTCCATGTCTTATTCATTGAATTAATCTCACTACATTGTCGCACTCAATGTTGGGCCTCTCATTTGTCATTTCAATTCACTACATTCGGGCCCCAGCTGTATGAGCCCTCAGTGTCAGTTTTAATTAAAACACATTTTTGCACCCATCATCGGGCGATTGCAAATTAATTCCCATGATTCAGTTTCAATTTCTTGAATTCATTGGAATGCCTTTGATAAAGTGTACATGATGCACTTCGAGATTGTACAACACTTCATCACTTGCAATTTGAAGATTCATTATTCATGTTCACTCTTTATTCACTCCATCGCACTTTGATAGTATGTAAACTGAATATTATTCACCCAGAATCTACAAAATGAGAAATAATGTTACAATTCTTTTTCAACTGGATATGTTTTACTTTTTTGTTACGAGCTGCGTTTCAACTGTTCAAACGTGTGTGAATTCCTAAGGGACCAAACGGCTCAGATCATCGGTCCCTAGACTTACGCACTATTTAAACGAACTTCTGCTAAGAACAACACACACACACCTATGACTGGAGAAGGCTAAGAACAACACACACGCCCATGCCCGAGGGAGAACTCGAACCTCCGGTGGGAGGGGCCTCGCAATCCGTGTCATGGTGCCTCAAACCGCTCGGCCACTCAACGCAGCGATCTGTGTTTGTCTACATTTTTTCTGTTATATGTGTATTATTGCATACCATTAAAGTAGGAATCTAGTCTTTGTGCAGTGAGGGTTTTTTTAGGTTTTAAATAAACATGTATATCTTACTAATTATTAAAGTTATCAAGTAGGAACTGTTATTCCTGTTTGAGAGCGTCGTGGAAAGTTTCGTTACTACCGGCGTGCTGAAGCTGGTAGTAGTTAAAGCACAAGTCGGTGTTTGTTTTAGAGATCCGTTACACGAACACAGTGGCACGCCATCTGATGAATGTATAACGTGGGAAACCTTTATCTCGTGCAAGTGTCCTCACTGCATCAACACGGGCACTGAATGCTGCCACTTAAATAGTGGTTACGTACAAAACGGGGTAGCAAAAAGTTTCTGTTTGGGGTCATTGTTGTAGTGTATATCCAATATAGCGCGACCCCGATCCGGGTATATTAGCATTGACATATAAGGAATGGATTAATGGATTAGTGTCTCTACGAATTGCGTGTGGTAAATGCGAAAACGTGAATTGTGCCAACTGCGTCCAAATAGGATCCACACACCGATAGACATCCATAGGACAATGAAGGGTGTATATGGGACAGCACCTCTGTCACCAAGTTTGTTGCAACACATGTCCACATATCGCAAATGTTGCAACGCAGAAGATTCGCCAACTCGAGTACCCGCCCTATAGTTCTGATCTCTCGTCACTATCACGGCTTCGGTCTCTTAAAAAAGCCTTTGAGGGTTCACCGATTTCTTTTGGAAGAAGGCGTGCAGCAGGCAGTTAGTAATTTCTTTACGCTGTGTTTTACGAAACCGGTATCGTAAACCTGGTGCGTCGATGGGATCACTGCCTCAATCTTCGAGGCGATTTTGCCTGATTGGCGTTCTGATTCTGGACTGTACGAACTTAGAAAGGAAACTTGTAGCTCGCCCTTTACACGTACACTGCGGTACTTTTCCATCATACGTATTCCTCCACATTTCGGCTGCATCCAAGTTTATTCTACCTGGCAGGTCATGTCTCCCCCTCCCGCTGCCCACCTCACTCAAGAGCGTCCACAGTTCGTCGCGAGAGGCCGCAAAGCTGCCGACTAAACAATTCTGTCCGTGTGGCCTGACCGCCAATGTACTCCCCTTTGTGACTGCGCTGTGAACGTGGAAATGGGGTTTTTAAAAACGTGTGGCGAAAACGCTTTTGGCATAGGCGAGCGACAGAGATGAGCGCTGTTTTCGCTATACCGGAAATTATAGTTTGCTGCCCGCAGCAAGGCCTTCGTGCGCGGTCGGCCGCCCTGCGTGTTCGATTTTGCGCATGTGTGTGTGTGTGTTAACGTGCGTACACGCGGGTCACACCAGAGGCTGGCAGAGCGACAGGAACGGGCACGGCGTGCACGCGCGAACGACAGTTTGCTGTTTTTCGAGCCATCTGCGGCGACACCTACGCTATTTGAAGTGACCGCACCATCGTTGCAGTTTACACGCAGAGAGCATCTTCTATAGAGCCAATTAGCAAATTTGTATCTGTTGTTATTGTGAAATTTTACCATTATAAACACAATAAAAACTTACTCTCTATAAATGCAGAACAAGGGCATTACAATACAGTAGTGAAACCAAAATGTCTATATGCGAACGAATGCCTGGCATTTAAACTATACTTTAGACAAATTAGAAATGCTGGAATGACGGGTCGTTGGTAAGGCATTACGTCCACGAAATATGCGGAAAGTTGGAAAGCACAGGCCAGTGATGAAATTTATCGAAACACATAAAAATTATGAGAAGTAATGAGAAAAAACACTGTTATTACCTTATACGAGTACATTTATGTCGAATGCAAGGTAGTAGAGTAACCATAAACATCTTCCAATATTTGTGGCGCTACGGTCGCAGGTTCGAATCCTGCCTCGGGCATGGATGTGTGGTCCTTAGGTTAGTTAGGTTCAAGTAGTTCTAAGTTCTAGGGGACTGATAACCTCAGAAGTTGAGTCCGATAGTGCTCAGAGCCATTTGAACCAATATTTGTGGTATAAAATGTCAACTACACTTTGGATCCAAGAAGTAAGAAGTATACAGTATAAAAGCTGAAGAAGCAACTAACGGAGAAGTGTTTGCGGAAAATATTGCTGAATATGGAAGGATTCCAATGTAGGAGAGTGAAGAAAACTGTTCTGAGGTGGTCATTAGACAGGAAGAAAAAATACATTGAACAGATAAAAGAGTGCTGAAAGAAAAGAAAATAAAAACGTATAAATGATTCATATTCTTTCTTATTTAGTCTGCGCGAGAAAAAGGAAAAAATAAAGACAAGATTGCTATGAATCCAGTATTCGGCAGTTATTTTGTTACTGGATTTCCTTCATTCTAACAATATCGTAGATTTTTACTCGTAATTAGGCAACGTGTCACAATGACAAATACCACGCCTGCTGTCAAGTACGACTCATTCGAATATTTCTTCACGGATTAAGATAGCCTTTGTTACTGGAAAATGAACCGGATACAGGTCGTGTAATAGTTTTCCTGAATTAGCGGGCGAATCAACTGCTTTGCTGCGTAGGCAATGCTAAATGTTATTTTAGGTAGTTTTCCATCTCCTCCGAAGAAGTATTGGGCTTGTTGCACTCTCGCTATACGAATTTTCTAACACTTAACATACACAAAACAAAATTCACACGATTCACAGTGACTTCCCATTCCATCTTAAATTAAATGTCATTTTGTTGATAGGAAGATGTTACGCTACAAAAATGTAATAATCGCTAAGCATAGGTACGTCACCATCTGTGGATCTCTAAAACTAAATAACTTTATGGACGAGGAAACACTGGAATGTCGATAACTGCATTATACAGTACACAGCTAGGATAGTTATTTTAAAAATGGTTCAAATGGCTCTGAGCACTATGGGACTTAACTTCTGAGGTCATCAGTCCCCTAGAACTTAGAACTTCTTAAATCTAACTAACCTACGGACATCACACACATCCATGCCCGAGGCAGGATTCGAACCTGCGACCGTAGCGGTTGCGCAGTTCCAGACCGTAGCGCCAAGAACCGCTCGGCCACTCCGGCCAGCATAGTTATTTTATTATTGGCTATCGTTTTCGGTCGATTTCATACCATCCACTGGTCATCTGCATCAAAAAAGAGACAAATACGGCCAAGAAATTGTGTACGATGACTACAGCTAGTGTCTTATAAACGGTTATTTACAAGTACATTATACAAGTACTATGCACATATGACAATTATACGTTTTATAAATTATAAGAAGGAACTAGCACTGCTTCTAGCAATAGTTTATCGTACGAGTACATCGCTGGAACAACGAACGGTACCTAACGACTGGAAAAAGGCTCAGGTCATTACCATTTTCAAGAACGGCCGTAGGATACATGCACACATTTATAAACCTATGTCGTTGACGCCAAACTGTTGCAGAATTATGGAACATGTTTTATGTTCAAGAATTACGAGTTCTTTGGAGAACGAAAATTTCCTGTGTAAAAATCAAGAATTCTGCAGACAGACACCTTGCGAAACTCAGCTCGCTCTGTTCCTACATGACACCCACAGCGCTCATGTTGATCAGTGTGCTAGTAATGTTGTAACCTACCTACCGATGCCCGTCCGGCTAGCTCCGCGGTCTACCGCGGTGCTTCCTGAGCCAGGGCACCGGCACGAATCCGCACTTCTGTCGGTGATTGCTGTAAACACTTGGGGCTACACTCGTCTGGTATGAGACCTTCAAGGGGGGTCCACTGGGGGCTGAACCGCACAATACCCTTGGGTTCGGTGTCGGGGTCAGTTGGGTGGGTGGACTGCTGTGGCCTGTTGTTGGGTGGTGAACCACTGAGGGCTACGGCGGGACGAAGCCTCTCTGTCGTTTATAGGTTCCCGGTTTAATACACACATACAGACAGACATACATACCTATCGATTCCTTGCCTTGAATCTATGTCAAACTTAGTTACTTGTAATTGTTTCATGCTCTTGTTATAATTTGTCAGTGAAAAGGATGTTGTCAAACACGTTCGTACCATACTTCAGTGCAACTACTCCATTCGTTTTGTATGGGGATTAATAATGAACAACAGAACTTACGGTAACTTTGACTTTCATCGCATATATACTTCACTTAGTCACAAAACTAAGTTAAGGTGTCACTGTTTCACCCCACTTTTGAACAATGTAGGGCCATAATTTGGCGTTAACAAAAATTCTGGCGCAACAAATGATAGTTTGAAGTCTTCATTGGACATGTACAGGCTGTTACAGGTTAATTACATCAAGGAGTAGGTGGTGGAGCAGTACAAAGTTCTTGCCACGTTTCTCTGTCTGTACGTGAGTCTAATCTCAGGAACTACCGTACATATTTTGATACGGTTAGCACCAGCAAATAGGCTGAGTCCCGGGAAGGTTTGTGTTTATGTATACACCCGACCAGTCGTCTGGCCATAATTAGTACTACTCATGAGAATCCAGGCTGGGTCGCTAGTAATTACGTACAAATATATTTACAAATCCATTCAACTGTGTATTCTACAACAGTAGTGCTTACACATTCTGAAAAATTCCACAACACTGTAAGATATGTTACACCCAAGTGGATTTGTACTGCGATGCTAACATTAAAGCGGCACTAAGAGCGAATGGTAATTAGTCGATTGGTGCTACTGTTGCATGTTGGACAGGCTGTAAGAACTCTAGCAGAAACGTGTAAGTGGCACAATGTTATAATCTAACTGGCAAAAGGAAATCCCTCTTGGATTGCAATAGAATGTGAACAGGTTGAGAAGACACGTAATTGTAAGCTGGGAAGCTAGGGTAGCTTTGTGTGCCGAGTGCCGAACAGGGGGTGTGGAAGAGTGGAACAAAGTGACGCCAAAAGGCGTTATGAGACACAGTGGTGTCTGTGATAACACTTATTTGCCAGGGTGAGTTTACAGAGTTATAAAATGGTCTCAGTGCTGCGTCCGGCGACTGGGTTTCAGCGAGTGCAACGGAAAAGCATTGACGCTCCTCGTCAGCTAGTTGCGGCGTCAGAGTCGCAGCACAGTGTGGATCCTGGCAGGCGTCGTCCGATCCACACGTTCTGTGGAACAGCACAGCCCTCCACCCCAGCGTTCTCGTAGGCAGCCAGTCACGTCTGTAGGTGGAACAGCCGACTGTGTGGTGCAGGGTGTCAGTTGTCGCAGCGGTCATACATCATGCATCGATCAAGGTCGCAGCAGATGTTCACGTGCCGGCCAAGGTGCTGTGTAAACGCACCAGGCCAGGCCAGTGAGCTGATGACAGCTTGCAGAACGTCCGGAGGGAAGAGCACTGGCAGCACACCCATTTTCTACCGTATGTGATGTCCCGGTGTGCAGCACCTGGGCTGTGGTTTGCAGCGACTAGGCTGTATCTCGTTGTTGAAGACAGCAAGCGGGTAGTATGCAGACCATCATCCTACACATCTACCTTCACGTCTACATCTACATAGATACTCCGCAAGCCTCCGCACGGTGCGTGGCGGAGGGTACCCTTTACCACTACTAGTCACTTCCTTTCCTGTTCCACTAGCAAACAGAGCGAAGGAAAAACTACTATCTGTATACCTTCGTATGAGCCCAAATTTCCCGAATCTATTCGTCGTGGCCCTTACGCGCATTATATGTTGGCGGTAGTAGAATCATCGAGCAGTCAGCTTCAGATACCGGTCCTCTAAATTTTCTCAATAATGTTTCTCGAAAAGTACGTCGGTTTCCCTCCAACGATTCCCATTTGGGCTCCCGGAGCATCTCCGTATCAACTGCGTGCTGTTTGAACCTACCGATAACAAATCTAGCGTCCCACCTCTGAGTTGTTTCGATGTCTTGCTTCATTCCGATCTGGTAAGGATCCTAAACACTAGAGCAGTAATACTTTTTTTTTCATAATGTGGGGCCACATTCATAATATATTCCTTTAAAGTCAGTCCCGCCATTAGACTCAGTGATAAAACAAAGCAGTAGGCTTTACCAGAAATATTGACTCTTAGACAATATGACTAATAGTGTATTTTAAATACGACAGTATGCCATCTTAGGCACTGTATAACACTTAAAACGCTTGATAATGACACTTTGAAGCCGAAATCATGATCGTATAAATGTAACACTGCAAATAAAAAACAGTCTAATGGCGGTACTGACTTTAAAGAAACTCGAGCAGTACTCAAAATAGATCGTACCAGCATCCTATATGCCGTTTCTTTCACAGGTGAACCGTTCTTTCCCAAAATTCTGCCAATAAACCGAAGTCGACCATTCGCCTTCACAGTTCTCACATACTCCTTCCTCCTCATATGGCTTTGCAACGTTATGCTCAGATATTTAAACGACTCAGTTCTGTCAAGCAGGACACTACTAATACTGTATGAGAATATTACATGTTCGTTCTTCCTACTTATCCGAATTAACTTACATTTTTCCACATTTATAGCTAGCTGCCATTCACCACACCAACTAAAAGAAGTCCTGCATCTTTCTACAGTCACGCAGCTACGTCGCTTTATCGTACACCATAGCATCATCAGCAAACAACCACAGATTGCTGCCCACCCCGTCCGCCAAATCATTTGTGTATGTAGAGAACAACAGTGACTCTGTCACACTTCCCTCGAGCACTCCTGGCGATACCTATGACTCTGATGAATACTCGCCATTGAGGACAACATACTGGGTTCTGTTTCCTAGAAGTCTTCAAGCCACTCACATATCTGTGAACTTATTCCAAGTTCTCGTACCTTCATTAGTGGGGCACCGAGTCAAACGCCTTCGGAAATCTAGAAATACGACATCTGCCTGTTGCCCTTCATCCACAGTTCATAGTAATTCATGTGAGAAAAGGGCTAGCTGAGATTCGCACGAGCGATGCTTTTTAAAATCATTGTGATTCGTGCCCATAAGACTCTCAGTCTCAAGAAACTGTATTGTATTCGAACTGAGAATATCTTCAAAGATTCTGCAGCAAACCGAAGTTAGGTATACTGGTCTGTAATTTTGAGGGTCCGTTCTTTTGCCCTTGTTATATACTGGAGTCACCTGCGCTTTTTTTCAGTCGCTTGGGACTTTGTGCTTGGCGAGATATTCAGGTTAAATGGAGGGCAGGTAAGGGGCCAGTGCCGTAGAGTACTCTTTGTGATTCCATCCGGATCTGCCGATTTATTTGCCTGCAAATATTTCAATTCTTCTTCTACGCCAGTGATGCTTCTTATTATGTCGTCCATACGGGAATCTGTCCGATGGTCAAATGACGGTATGTTTGTACGATTCTCGTGTGTGAACTATTTGTTGAACGTGAATTATGAAATTCACTACATCGGTGTTCTCTCTGGTTCTGGCAATGCGGATAGAATGGCGGCACTCCTGGATGTGTCTTTGAGCTCCGAATTCTCCGTTATTCAAGTAGCCGAGCTCACTCCTGTGGCGCGGTGGCTCTGGGTGCATGAGCGAATTTGTTGTAAATTACTGGGCTCTTCAACGGTCCTTGCGTCTTTGTGGTGGTATAAATATTCTAGGTTGCCGAGCTCCAGTCTTCCTGCGGTGTTGTCCACTAAAGTGGGTCTCTGACAGTTGAAGTTACGGAGTGTTGCTGCATACTGCCCTGTTATGTTATATTGTGGTGTTCGTTCTTTTGCTACTCTAACTTGGGGGGGGGGGGAGGCCTTGTGTGGCAGTGTTTGCTCTGTACCCTGCGCTCAGCTACATCGGTGGCACGTCTTGTGGACTTTCCGATTGGAAATGCGGCTCTGAACAGGTCTATTCGGCTCTGAACTTGTCGGGTTGATCTTTGGCATGCAACGGGAATTCCACAGTTAAATGCAGAAGAGAACAGATACGTGGAAAGCGTGCATTGAAGGCTTCTGTGAGGGTGAAGGTTTGTCTGATGTCAAAAAAGAAGAAACAGAATTCGATTTAGCAGAAGAGGCACGAGATCCAGTATTATCATCACAATTTAAGAGAACTTTGGAGGACTTAAGATAAAAAAAGGCAGAAGGGATAGATAACATTCCATCAGAATTACTAAAATAAGCCGGCCGGTGTGGCCGAGCGGTTCTAGGCGTTTCAGTCTGGAATCGCCCAGAACCGCGCGACCGCGACGCTCGCATGTTCGAATCCTGCCTCGGGCATGGATGTGTATGATGTCCTTAGGTTAGTTAGGTTTAAGTAGTTCTAAATCCAGGGGACTGATGACCTCAGATGTAAAGTCCCATATAGTTTAGGGCCATTTTTTTACTAAAATAATTGGGGAAGTGTCAACAAAACGACCATTCACTTCGGTGTGTAGAATGTATGAGTATGGTGACATACCATTTGACTATCCGAAAAATATGATCCATACAATTCCGAAAACTGCAGGAGCTGACAATTGTGAGAATTATCGTTCAGTCTGCTTAACAGATCATGCATCCAAGTTGCTGACAAGAATGATATACAGAAGAATCGAAAAGGAAACTGAGGATGTGTTAGATGACGATCAGTTTGCCTTTAGGCGAGGTAAAGGCATCAGAAGTAACTTAGACGTTGCGGTTGATGATGGAGACAAGACTGAAGACAAGTCAAGACACATTCATAGGATGTATCGAGCTGGAGAAACCGTTCGACAATATAAAATGTTGCAAGATGTTCTAAATGTGGTGTCACCGCCAGACACCACACTTGCTAGGTGTTAGCCTTTAAATCGGCCGCGGTCCGTTAGTATACGTCGGACCCGCGTGTCGCCACTGTCAGTGATTGCAGACCGAGCGCCGCCACACGGCAGGTCTAGAGAGACTTCCTAGCACTCGCCCCAGTTGTGCAGCAGACTTTGCTAAGAATGGATCACTGACAAATACGCTCTCATTTGCCGAGACGATAGTTAGCATAGCCTTCAGCTACGTCATTTGCTACGACCTAGCAAGGCGCCATTACCAGTTTATATTGAGATTGTAATTCATGTATAATCAAGAGCAATGTTCTCCAGTTATGGATTAAAGTTAAGTATTCAATCAACTACGTTCTTTTCTTCATAGGATAATTACTTTACCTTGTTCCAGACCTCACGCCAGTCTGCGTGAGTTTAAACGCGTGCATTTCGGCCTCCTCTAGCAACACGGTGTTGGCTCTTCTGCCAACACATCACTAAACTCTGAGAAAAATAGGGTTGCGCTATAGGGGAGACGGGTAATTTACAATATGTACAAAAGACAAGAGGGAATAATGAGAGTAGACGAACAAGGACGAAGTGCTCGGATTAAAAAGAGTGTGAGACAGGGACGTAGTCTTTCGTCCTTACTGTTCAATCTGTACAACGAAGAAGCAATGATGGCAATAAAAGAAATGTTTATGAGTTGAATTAAAGCTCAATGATGCTATTCGCTGATGACATTGCTACCTGAGTGAAAGTGAAGAAGAATTACATGATCTGCTGAACGGCATGAGGAGTCTAATGAGTACACAATATAGATTGAGAATAAATTGAAGAAAGACGAAGGTAATGAGAAATAGTAGAAAAGGGAACAATGGGAAACATTACATCAGGATTGATGGTCACGAAGTAGATGAAGCTAAGGAATTCTGCTAACTAGGCAGTATAATAACCAATGACGGACGGAGTAAGGAGGACACCAAAAGCACACTAGCTATGGGAAAGAAGGCATTCCTGGCCAAGAGAAGTCTACTAAATTGAAATATCAATCTTAATTTGAGGAAGACATTTCTGAGAATGTACGTCTGGAGTACAGCATTGTATGTTACTGAAACATGGACAGTGGGAAAAGCAGAACAGAAGACAATCGAAGCATTTGAGATGTGGTGCTACAGACGAATATTGGAAATTAATTGGACTGATAGAGTTAAGAATGAGGAGGTTCTGCGCGGAATCGGAGAGGGAAGGAATATGTGGAAAACACTGGCAAAGAGAAGGGACAGGATGATAGGACATCTGCTAAGACATCAGGAAATAACTTCCATGATGCTAGAGGGAAATATAGAAGGCAACAACTGTAGAGGTGGACAGAGATTGGAATATATCCAGCAAATAATTGAGGACGTAGGTGGCAAGTGCTACTCTGCGATGAAGAGGTTGGGAGAGGAGAGGAATTCGTGGCGAGTCGCATCAAACCAGTCAGAAGAGTGAAGACTTAAAAAAAGAAAGATCTTTAAAGAAGATGGATATGTACACCGAAATTATTTCGCGGTGCAACGATATGGGAGAAGTGAGGCCGTCAAAAGAATAACCCCAGTTGCCTATGCACACCAGAGACACAGTTCAAAGTTTCGGATCACCCTGTATTTAAAGACTACTCTATTCACCGGAAGAATGATATGTATGGTGAGACGGGTACAGTGGTTGGCAGTGTTCATCTATGGAACGCGCCATTTCACTCCTGTTAACCTCACCATTCATCATCAGGTTGCTGCAACTGTTCATACATAACAACTTTATGTATCACGTCATGATCCTTTCGATTACGAAACCATTCATTATCTCATGTATTGAACCTCGCCATCTCTTTCTTCTCAAAGGGAATTTCAACATACGAAATACGGTAGCAACCTCTCTTCCAATATAGATTTTCCTCCTACGCTCTTAATGGTGATCAGGTAATCTAGAAGCAATGCGCTTCGTATCTTAGACAGAATATAAAAAATCTAGTATGTGAAAGAGCCAACTAAGTTACCAGAAAATTGCCTCTGAGCTTACAATAGGTACAGACACACCAACATTCAGATGCAGGTGTGGAACTTCTGGTAAAGTTGAATAAAGAACAAAATCCAATATGATACATATAAATGGGATACAGACACACCAACATTCAGATACAGGTGTGGAACTTCTGGTAAAGTTGAATAAAGAGCACAATCCGGTATGATAAATGACCTAGGTACGGCTGACTGGGGAGATAGAAAACTTTCTGAGAAGAACCGCACGTTTCGTCAGGGTTTCACTTAGTAAATTACGTAATACTGAACGGCGAAAGCCCTTGAAGCACTTCACGCATTTTAATGTCATATCTAAGGAAGTTAAATGGCCAGTTACATTAAATGAACAGCGGAAACACCCGAATAGTATTGCCGATTAGGTGCAAGGACTGACGATTTGCCCTTAACGTAGTGGCGTAACGTATCACGCAGAAACAGTGCGAAAGAACCTGCACTGCCGGCCGCGGTGGCCGAGCGGTTCTAGGCGCTTCAGTCCGGAACCGCGCGACTGCTACGGTCGCAGGTTCGAATCCTGCCTCGGGCATGGATGTGTGTGATGTCCTTAGGTTAGTTAGGTTGAAGTAGTTCTAAGTTCTAGGGGACTGATGACCTCAGATGTTAAGTGCCATAGTGCTCATGGCCATTTGAACCATTTCTTTGAACCTGCACTGTTCCATTAACCGAAGGACGAATAAATGTGAGATGGAGCGGCCACATAAAGATAGTAGTAAGAAAAGCAGATGCCAGGCTGATGTTATTAGAAGAATCCTAATGAACCATACTTCATGCACGATATAACTGGCTAACAAAACACTCGTTCGGTCTGTTCTTGAGAATTTCTAATCAATCTGCAGTCCTTACAAAGAATTATTAACAGAGGATATACAGAAGATTCAGAGAACAACGGCGCATATTGTTACAGATTCGTTTATCAAATGAGAGATTTTTGCGGCAATGCTCGTCAAAACTTAGTGGTAGGCACTGCAAAAGAGACTGTGCTTGGCTGTGTTGTAATGCGGATAGTATACGCTTCACGAAGGGTCCGGGAACACACTACCTCCTTACACATACCTCACTGGGATGAGATAATCTGAGGGATTATTAGAACCTCACGTGCCCCTCCGCCACACCACGTAAAGGAGCTTGTGTATGGTTGTAAATGAACAGCGTCGGTCTTTTTATCAAAAAACACGTGGGAACTGCAGGACGTGGTACTCAGTTTGTTTATTGTGATCGGAAACCATCAGTCCGGCTTGTGGCATGCCTCCTAAGCGGGCTCAACAGAAAATCATCCTGTCGGCGCCAGAAAACAGTCGCTTTCATAAAATGGCTTTGTATGTCTTCTCCAGTTTACACTTTGTTTTGAGATGGAACAGTGAACATTCCAGACGTGCGCTCGCGCCATCTGACAGCAAGTAGGGAAGCTGCCGGAATATGGCTGCATGATTTCTGCTGCAAATTTGACAATGTAGTCATGCCTGATAGAACATATACGGAAATATTTTCAACATCTGCCTCAGTAGGCGAGATACCTAACAGAAACTCGTGCAGTGGTGCCCTGTCGCAGGTACGCGGTTCGAGTTCTGAGGGCGGAAGAAATTTTCGCCGCCAGTGTTTGTGAAAACATGGACACCAAAACAGTCATTGTTGGCAAATATCTTTTATCCAGTTCTAGAACCGTTTTCGATCGTTATGCATAACCTGTTCCGTCAAAATTAGTAACAGAAGCATATAAAAAAAATGTTCAAATGGTTCTAAGCACTATTGGACTTAACAGCTGAGGTCATCAGTCCCCTAAACTTAGAACTACTTAAACCTAAATAACCTAAGGACATCACATACATCCATGCCCGAGGCAGGATTCGAACCTGCGACCGTAGCAGCAGCGCGGTTCCGGACTGAAGCGCCTAGAACCGCTCGGCCACCGCGGCCAGCAGAAGCAAATAAAACTGTAAAATTTATAGCGATAGTTTGCTTCTTCACATAATATAGAAACGTGATAAATCTTTGACAAACACTCATGACCAGTGATGGAGGACCGTCGTTAACTAGTTACACTTGAAAAGAACACACGGAAAGCGGAATTATTAGAAATAATATGGAGATATAAAACACAGAAAACGCAGTACGTGATTTATTCAGCAGCACAGAACTTCGGCTGTAAACTTATACGTCATCTGCTGAAACACTGCCATTTCAACGCAACTGAACACGACTGGTCTGAAATTAAAGCAGATGTCGCGAAGCGTAATAAAAGTTCACGCTACGAGACGAAGAGACGGGTGAAAGAGGCTGTCTCACGAATAACGCCAGAGAAGTGGGTGGAGATAGTGAATTACGCGAAATGAGATGAAAATATTGAACGAGGAAGTGAACATAATAGAAGAAACTATATTAAATGTAGTAATTTCTGGTATAAGAGGGCAGCAGCAAGGA
Organism: Schistocerca nitens; assembly: GCF_023898315.1. Classification (NCBI taxonomy): domain Eukaryota; kingdom Metazoa; phylum Arthropoda; class Insecta; order Orthoptera; family Acrididae; genus Schistocerca; species Schistocerca nitens. Next base: position 847,261,419 of record NC_064617.1, read on the forward strand.
AGATATGAACGTCATTGAGGTCGAGAGCAGATAATATCATTCTGATTACGGAGATGGTGGAGTTTCCGTTTACAAGGGCTGTGTCATTGTAAGAGGTACGGAAGTCAGCGAATGTATGTGTGTGTGTGTGTGTGTGTGTGTGTGTGTGTGAGGGGAGGGGAGGGGGCGAGGGCTTACCCCGGTTCACTACTACTAGCGCCGCATCATCAGAACACTCCCGGGCTTGACATACAAAGCACTGCAAAATAATCTAAGAGTAAAAGTAAAAATTAAAATAACTTTTTTAAACTTCGTCAGTATATGCTTAAGTATATTTATGTTAACACTGAAAAGTCTCAGAATGATCAAGTTACAAGTCTCGACTTGATCAGAGCACTATTTCGGTCAAAATCGGCGTTATTACGAAAAAATTAAACTACTGAATATTAGACTTAGAACAATGAAAATTCGTATATAGCACCAGTTTACTTTAAAAGAATTACATAAATGACACCAATAAGCTACCTCTAATAGTTTTGAACTTATTTACTAAAAGCCAAATTTGGAACGAATACATCCTTATTCATGATGCATTATCCAGGACTTGTATCAGTAGAACAAAGATCTAATAACAGAGTTCGATTACAATAGTGCTATAACAGAGCTGTAACAAGCTTCAAGACTGTGCTGCAAATAACCATAAACACAAGGAATCTTAAAGAGGCAGCTCAGAGGTCGTGTTCTACTTTCGGTTCCGTTCTAAAAATTCTATCCTGTAAAGTTTAAACGCAGTCGAGCTAAGACTTTTTTGGTAACTAAATTTAGTTAACCCTATTTATATAAAAAATTAAGTAAGGCTGTAAATTGTTAAACGATAGAGATATTAATTAATACGTGTCTCAGGAACGAGTCATTTAGATGCTGGTTCTTGTGCCCTAGGCGGCTGATAGCAGACGTTCTGTGTGGCGGTCCACTGCGACCACATACACACATATACAGGGTGAGTCACCTAACGTTACCGCTGGATATATTTCGTAAACCACATCAAATACTGACGAACCGATTCCACAGACCGAACGTGAGGAGAGGGGCTAGTGCAATTGTTTAATACAAACCATACAAAAATGCACGGAAGTATGTTTTTTAACACAAACCTACGTTTCTTTTAAATGGAACCACGTTAGTTTTGTTAGCACATCTGAACATATAAACAAATACGTAATCAGTGCCGTTTGTTGCATTGTAAAATGTTAATTATATCCGGAGATATTGTAACCTAAAGTTGACGCTTGAAACCTCCGACGTTCAGTTGCGTGTTGTAACAAACACGGGCCACGGTCTGCGAGCAGCATCTGCAGGGACATGTTTACGATGACGACCGTTTTTACGAGTGTGGCTGTAGTGCACTGTTGTGGTTTGGTCTAGCTGTCGCAGTGTCCGCATGTAGCGCTTGCTGCTATTGTTATTCTTCATTCGTCTCCGCACGCAGACCAACTGTAGTACACCGTGTTACCAGACGCCTGTGATAATGTAGTGTTGTAGGAACTGTGACCATGGTGTATTCGAACTCTGAAAAGGCGGAGATGATACTCATCTATTTCGAGTGTCGACGAAATGCAGCTGAAGCCTGCAGGGTGTATGCAGAACGGTACCCGGACAGAGAGCATTCAACGTGCCGCACATTGCAAAACATCTACCGCCAACTGTATACAACAGGTATGGTTGTAGCACGCAAACGGGTCCGTAACAGGCCCGTCACAGGAGAAGCGGGTGCAGTTGGTGTGTTAGCTGCTGTTGCCATGAACCCACACATGAGTACACGGGACATTGCGAGAGCCGGTGGACTGAGTCAAAGTAGTGTCATGCGCATACTGCATCTTCACCGCTTTCACCCGTTTCATGTGTCGCTACATCAGCAATTACATGGTGATGACTTTAATTATCGAGTGCAATTATGTCAATGGGCATTAACAGAGAATGCGTTGCAGTTCTACCTGTTTACCGATGAAGCGGGTTTCACAAACCACGGGTCAGTGAATCTACGGAACATGCATTACTGGTCCGTGGACAATCCTCACTGGCTCAGGCAGGTAGAGCGACAGCGACCGTGGACTGTAAATGTATGGTGCGGAATCATTGGCGACCACCCTCATTGGTCCTCACTTCATTGTAGGGGCCCAAACAGCTGCAACATAAAATGGTTGAAATGGCTGTGAGCACTATGGGACTCAGCAGCTTAGGTCATTAGTCCCCTAGAACTAGTTAAACCTTACTAACCTAAGGACATCACACACATCTATGCCCGAGGCAGGATTCGAACCTGTGACCGTAGCGGTCGCGCGGTGCCAGACTGAAGCGCCTAGAACCGCTCGGCCACACCGGCCGGCAGCAGCAACATACATCGCTTTTCTACAGAATGATCTGCCAACGTTGCTCGAAAATGTCCCACTGGAAACGCGTCGACGTATGTGGTATCAGCATGATGGTGGACCTGCACATTCCGCAATTAACACTAGGCTGACCCTTGACAAGATGTTCGACGGGCGTTTCATAGGACGTGGAGGACGCATAAATTGGCCAGCCCGTTCTCCTGATTTTACACCTCTGGACTTCTTTCTGTGGGGTACGTTAAAGGAGAATGTGTACCGTGATGTGCCTACAACCCCAGAGGAAATGAAATAACGTATTGTGGCAGCCTGCGGCGACATTACACCAGATGTACTGCGGCGTGTACGACATTCATTACGCCAGAGATTGTAATTGTGTGCAGCAAATGATGGCCACCACATTGAACATCTATTGACCTGACGTGTCGGGACATACTCTATTCCACTCCGTAATTGAAAACGGAAACCACGTTTGTACGTGTACCTCACCCCTCATGGTAATGTACATGTGCGTCAGTGAAAAAGACCAATCAAAAGGTGTTAGCACGTGGACGTAATGTGCTGTTCCAGTCTCTTCTGTACCTAAGGTCCATCACCGTTCCCTTTGGATCCCTACGTAATTCGGTGCTCTCCGATACACACGATCGAACAGCGGAGGAGTGGTACTCAAGCGTCAGCTTTAGGTTACAATATCTCCGGATGTTATTAACATTTTACAATGCAACAAACGGCACTGATTACGTATTTGTTTATATGTTCAGATGTGCTAACAAAACTAACGGGGTTCCATTTAAAAAAAAACGTAGGTTTGTGTTAAAAAACATACTTACGTGCATTTTTTTATGGTTTGTATTAACCAATTACACTAGCCCCTCTCCTCACGTTCGGTCTGTGGAATCGATTCGTCAGTATTTGATGTGGTTTACGAAATATATCCAGCGGTAATGTTAGGTGACTCACCCTTTATATATGCAGAAGTGCCACAATACCACGTGGCATGGGCTCCACTAATGTGTGAAGTAGTGCTGGAGGGAACTGACTGCATTAATCTTGCAGGGCTGTCCATAAATCCGTAAGAGGGGTGGGGAGCTCATCTCAAATGCACGTTGCAAGACACCCCAGATATGCTCAATAAAGTTCATGTCTAGGGACTTTGGTGGCCAGCGGAAGTGTTTAAACTCACAAGAGTTTTCCTGCAGACACTCTGTAGCAATTGTGGACGTCCTGATGGAATTGCTATGTTATCAAACAGGATACGTACATACGGGTCACCCGTCAGAGTCGTACATAGACGTATCAGGGTCCCCATATCACTCTAACTGCACTCGGACCACACCATTACAAAAAAATGGTTCAAATGGCTCTGAGCACTATGCGACTCAACTTCTGAGGTCATCAGTCGCCTAGAACTTAGAACTAATTAAACCTAACTAACCTAAGGACATCACACACATCCATGCCCGAGGCAGGACTCGAACCTGCGACCGTAGCGGTCACGCGGTTCCAGACTGAAGCGCCTTTAACCACAGGGCCACAGCGGCCGGCAACACCATTACAGAACTGCAACCAGCTTGAACAGTTCGCTGCTGACAAACAGCCTCCATGGATTCATGAGGGACTGATGACCTTACCAGTTATGTCCCATAAGATGTCACACACATTTGAACATTTCTTTTGCTTAACATTTATTTACAATATTATTTCCTGTGCCCGCTGAATAAATAGCCGCTAGGAACGTTTTCCTTCAGTAAGCGTAAAGAGTAATGTGGAGTTGCAGAATGGAAATTATGGTCGGATGTTCTCCATCGCTTTCTGGCTGACCGCAAGAATAGTTTTCAGGGTCTCGTAAAAGGCGTAGAGAGGTGTAAAGCACGCACAGACAATGTAAGTGTCTTTTCATATCGACATGACAAAAGTAACGACCATTTAGATTACTGACCCACCGCTATACACCAAAAGAAGTTAATGATGAAGTAGTAATTCTTTATTGTATCTATAAGATTTGTAGCTTTCATTCTATCTTGTTGAGGCTGAAAAACTTTGTGTGTGTGTGTGTGTGTATGTGTGCGTGTGTGTGTGCACGTGTGAGTGAATGGGTGGGTGTAAAGATTTAGCGCATTTCTACACTGAATGCAATTAAAAAAACTACCAACCACAGGGGATCTTTTTTCCCCGAATGACGTAGAGGGAAACTTCTCTAACCGAGCAATTCAGGCTAACATCCATTTCCGACTGCATTTAGTTTCTTTTTCACTTAACTACTATGATCTGTATTACTAAATTAGCGCTCAGACTGACAGCACATGTTTTTGAAGAAAATGGAAATAATTCCGAATTGTTTAACTTAGTGAATGATTGTTAGGAAATTTATTGTTCCAATAAAGGCTTTTTATTTCCACTGTTCTCATCACTAAAGTAGACAATTCGTCTACAATAACTGTACTGTTACGTTTAAACAGTCAGCATATTTATTTCCCTATAACTAGGCAGGTGATTGACGGCTACCTTTTGTAGCTGGCTTCCTCTTCACCAGTTCGGTGAAAAATTTGCCAGTCAGGAAGGTGGCGATGTTTAATTTACAACATGACAGGTAGCGAAAGCAATTTCAGATTTGGAAACGGAAGTACGTCAAACGCTTTGTATTGTCTTATCGCTGTCACCATTGCTGAGCGGAATCGGGAACTGACGTTTTTGTTCTGGATGCTCTCTGACAGATATCTTCAGCAATATGTCAATGTGCATCAATGTATCTTTGCTGAATTTATTACCTGTTGATATCGCCACGAGCGGCTACTAAAGTTCCTTTCTATCGATAATATACATGTGTTTCAGAGAGATGTCCAGCCTGTAACATTACCATCCGCTCCATACGGCTGATTCGTTAGTGTTCGGTGTCAGCGCTCTATTTATTATCAGCTGAGAAATTTGAAAGAAAATCACTAGGGCTATTCCGGAGATAAACAAGTGAAGCTGATGCAGAGAAACGAAGTACGTACAGCTGACACCGACTAAAATTATGTGCGTGTTATCAAGTCTTTCATCAACACGATAATGAGCACCTTTAATGAAATAATGTGACAAATTTGATTTTAAAAATCTTAAAATCAGCTTGTAATAGGCAAACACTTCATTATGAATCTGACGCATTTCTCACGCACTGTGACTTACATATGTAGAAGCATAAAATACAATACTCTGTTACTAACGTCACGTTATAAAACACACAACAGAGAAAAGTAGCGGTTAGTCAATGACAATAAAACACATTGACAAATTAACATCTACTACTTACAAAATAAGAGGTAGACGCAACAGAATAATTTCGACTGTCAATATTAAAATGTCACATCAGCAGTCACTGGTAATCTCTATCTCAGCTTCAAATTTCGAAACATACTCACTCGATCCAAATGGAAGTGTTTGGCGTGTGTTACTGTGGTCTTCAGTCTGAAGACTGCTTTGATGTAGTTCTCCATGACACTATGTGCTGTACAAGCCTCTTCATCTCCGAATATCTACTGCAACCTTTATTCTTCTGAATGTACTTACTGTATTCATCTCTTGGTCTCTCTCTATGACTTTTCCCCCCACACGCGTCCCTCCAATACTAAATTGTTCATCCCTTGATACCTCAGAACGTGTCCTATCAACCGATCCCTTCGTTGTGCCACAAATTTCTTTTCTCCTCAATTCTGGTCTGTACCTCCTGATTAGTTCCGTAATCTACCCATCTGATCTGCTGTATTCTTCTTCAGCATAACATACAAAATCTTCTTTCTTTTTCTTGCCTAAAGTGCTTATCGTCCACATTTCACTTCCATACATGACTACACTCAATACAAATACTTCCAGAAAAGTCTTCCTAACATGCAAATCTACATTCGATGATTGCAAATTTCTCTTCTTCAAGAATGCTTTTCTTGTTGTTGCCAGTCTACATACCCACAAAAATGGTTCAAATGGCTCTGAGCACTATGGGACTTAACTTCTGAGGTCATCAGTCCCCTAGAACTTAGAACTACTTAAACCCAACTAACCTAAGGACATCACACATATCCATGCCCGAGGCAGGATTCGAACCTGCGACCGTAGCGGTCGCGCGGTACCAGACTGTAACGCCTAGAACCGCTCGGCCACTCCGGCCGTCTACTACATATCCTCTACACTTCGTCTATCATCATGTATTTTGCTGCCTAAACAGCAAAATTCATCTACTACTTTAAATGTCTTGTTTCCTAGTCTAATTCTCTCAGCTTCACCTGGTTTAATTCGACTGTGTACTATTATCCTCGTTTTGATTTCGTTGATGTTCATTTTACATTCACCTTTCAAGACGCTATCCATTCCGTTCCTATGATGTCTGTGACAGAATTACAATGTCATTGGAAACCTCAAAGTTTTGATTTGTTCTCCCTAAACTTTAATTTTATCTCCAAATTTTTCTTTGGTTTTCTTTATTGCTTGCTTAGTGCACAGACTGAATAACTTTGGGGATAGGCTGCAGTTGTGACTCGCTCCCTTGTCAACCACTGCTTTACTTTCGTGCCCCGCGACTCTTATGAGTACAAATACAATCTGGTTCCTGTACTAGTTGTAAATAACCTTTCGCTCCTTGTATTTAACCACTGCTACTTTCATAACTTCAAAGAGAGTGTTCCAGTCAATATTGTCAAAAGCTTTCTCTGTGTTTAGTATATTGGCATTCCTTAACCTATCTTCTAAGACAAATTATATGTCAGTATTGCCTCGCGTGTTCGTACAGTACAGCGGAAAGGAAGCTGATCTTCCCCGAGGTCGGCTTCAACCAGTTTTTCCATTCTGCTGTAAAGAATTCGTGTTAGTGCTTTGCAACCATGACTTATTATAGTGACAGTCCCGTAGTTTCCACAGCTGTCAGCTACTATTTTCTTTGGGACTGGAATTGTTACATTGTTCTCGAAATATGAGGGCATTTACCGTGTCTCATACATCTTGTGGGCCGGCTGGAAGAGTTTTCTCACATGTGGCTCTCCCAAGGGTATCGGTGGTTCTGACGCAGTACTTCCAGGTCTTTGTTTCCACATATATCTTTCAGTGTTTTGTCAAATTCTTCTCGACGTATATATGTTGCATCAATTAAGACCTTGAGAGAATAAGCACACAAGCACGCATTCGTAATCGTCGGCTGCGACACTTACTTTAACATGAGAAAAATAGTGATGGATTATATTATGCTGTATCATTTGTAACACAGTGGCGCATCTTTGAATATTCGTTGCTTGCAAAGGTAGCTGTTGCCCACAGCACATGTTTGAACCATTAAGGACAACTGCAGAGTACTACATACATGCATTACCTATGTTTTCAGTACAAGATGTAATGCCTTCCTTGCGCAGTCTTAGATAAAAATCATCGTTATCGTAAGAGAACATGATTAATTGAAAAGTTGTGGTGGATATCGAGTATAAAGCAGTTCTTTAAGAACCAGCTGTAAACGATCGAATGCTCTACGAAAAGCGTGGAAGATGTATATCGAACCCGATCTAATCTTAGCGGAAAAGCATGAATTCGTGCTCTCAGCTTTGAGCAAAACTTGCCTGCAACGATTCAGTGACAAGCCACACGTATCAGGCATTTGATCGCCCAGGGCGCGTGGGCTGAATTGCCGAACGTAGGACGCGATCGAACGCTTTCAGGCTTTTTAAAAGAACCTGAGCGTTATATTATACTGCACTCAATAAACAACTGAAGGTCTGAGTTTTGACGAAGGGCTTCCTATCTTCCCACGCATCTTCTCTCCGAGAAAAGAGATTGTAGCTACCGCGGCGTCTCGAGTGACAGTAATGTTACCTTCGAATGATAGTGCGACGAACTGCACCAAAATGCGAATTAATACAACATAAGAAAAAAAGGCGGATTTCAACGAAATATTGTGCAATCGGAATTTTCTCTGACTTTATTTTGTTTCATCAGCTAAGTATGTCTGAAGGCAAGAAGCAATTAATGTTGGTGTTGAGCTTTCTGATACACGATACATTTTGCATACCTCGCAAAATGTGTCACATTTAATTGGTATATGATAGCAGGATTGCCAATGGTTTCCCTGACTAAACATAAAGTTGAAGAACATCATTTGCACGTCTAGACTGTAAAATTATAATAGGCAAGAGAGATGTATCTCCGTCCACTTCACAGACTTTCGCCTGTAGCCAGCCCTGTAATAGAAGCTTAATATATTTTCTTATTCCTTAGTATTTTATCCACCTTCACCAACTGTAGATGTTTGCAACGAAATGATAAGCAACCACCTGCATAAAGGAAATTTAGTTTCTTTTCCAATTTCGGGCACTTAAAACCATTCTTCAGAACGTTATAACTAACGCATTATTTACTAGTGTCAGAATTAAGATACATACAGTTTGGGAAAGGAGTGAGACAGGGTTGTAGCCTCTCCCCGATGTTATTCAATCTGTATATTGAGCAAGCAGTAAAGGAAACAAAAGAAAAATTCGGAGTAGGTATTAAAATTCATGGAGAAGAAGTAAAAAACTATGGGGTTCGCCGATGACATTGTAATTCTGTCAGAGACAGCAAAGGACTTGGAAGAGCAGTTGAACGGAATGGATGGTGTCTTGAAAGGAGGATATAAGATGAACATCAACAAAAGCAAAACGAGGATAATGGAATGTAGTCAAATTAAATCGGGTGATGCTGAGGGGATTAGATTAGGAAATGAGACACTTAAAGTAGTAAAGGAGTTTTGCTATTTAGGGAGTAAAATAACTGATGAGTGTCGAAGTAGAGAGGATATAAAATGTAGACTGGCAATGGCAAGGAAATCGTTTCTGAAGAAGAGAAATTTGTTAACATCGAGTATAGATTTAAGTGTCAGGAAGTCGTTTCTGAAAGTATTTGTATGGGGTGTAGCCATGTATGGAAGTGAAACATGGCCGATAACCAGTTTGGACAAGAAGAGAACAGAAGCTTTCGAAATGTGGTGCTACAGAAGAATGCTGAAGATAAGGTGGGTAGATCACGTAACTAATGAGGAGGTACTGAATAGGATTGGGGAGAAGAGAAGTTTGTGGCACAACTTGACTAGAAGAAGGGATCGGTTGATAGGGCATGTTTTGAGGCATCAAGGGATCACAAATTTAGCATTGGAAGGCAGCGTGGAGGGTAAAAATCGTAGAGGAAGACCAAGAGATCAATACACTAAGCAGATTCAGAAGGATGTAGGTTGCAGTAGGTACTGGGAGATGAAGAAGCTTGCACAGGATAGAGTAGCATGGAGAGCTGCATCAAACCAGTCTCAGGACTGAAGACCACAACAACAACAACAACAACAGCAAACTGCTGTGGTCGTGTGTTTCATAGGGGCTGTACATTCATTTTTAAATTATGGGATTCACTTTTTATTGCTGCATATTTTTCTGGAATTACTGAAATTACTTTGGAAACTTGCGTCGGTACCGAACGGTTACTGTCGAGTGTAGTTGCTCTTCTAAACAGCAGTCCATACGGGCAAACCAGTGGCGTCCTTATCTGTGATTAATGGTGCTTTAGGCAGTTGGCTATGCATGGCTCTCTGTAAAAAGAATAGCTCGATGTAGTCAATGCGTCGAGCTTTGCGTATCTGCTTTCATGCCCCGCACCTAAGTCGCTGCAAGTAATAACATGTAGCTGTGATCGTGCAGTCAAATAGTCTATACACTGGCTAGAATTGCGAGTTAATAAAATACACAGGAATACAAAATGAAAGTTATATGAATAAGGTAATAACAAGAATTCTATTCTAACATCTGCAATCGATGTAGACGACACAGAATTATGTTCAATAATGTATGTTCAACAAAATACATCTCAGATAAACGGGAAGTGGTCCTATGATATTCCGTTAACACACAGAAAGAAATTACCATTATCAAGTCCAATAAAGTTACATTGAGGGCATTATGAGAATTAGAGCAACATCCCCAAATTAAATAGTCTTGAAAGATACGCGAAAATTAAGTCAATTTCGTGATCGCAATACACGAAGTATTCACCAGCTCAGACTTTAGAGTTCATCATGTTGATTAACAAATTAACAAGTGTGATACAAAGAATGGTAACCCATCTCATTCGTTCTTCCGTCCTACAGACATGATTTTATTCTTCTTGACCACTTCCCAGAGAAAACCAAAGTATTGCAAAAATTTTATAGATATATATATATATATATAATTTTAAAAATGTGTGTTCATAAATAAATAAACCATTATTCTTATGCAGGTGCGCTAATGTTAAATGACAATAAACTGGCACCAAATAGTGTTTAAACAATTATTTGTACCTGTTTGACAGAAATGTCTCTTGGCATTTTTTTACAAAGGTGGTGTCAGCTAGCACATGTGACTGACGATTTCTTAAATTTCCATAATTTTGTGTTTTATGAAGAGTAATTAATGTTTAAATAAAGTTATTGGCAAAACAGTAAACTGTTCATTAAATAAATACGCACATATGACAGAATGTGAGGTACTTAAAACTGTAACAACAATGCAAACTAGACACAGACTGCGCACAGCACAGCCAGTGATTTTCATACAGAGCGCTACGTGGCGTTACCAATATAAAAACCTAAACAACCTACTTACATAGCACCCATGCTTCCCACAAAAAATTTTACAAATTGTTTTGGGCAGTGGCTAATACAGATTTGAAAATATTTTTCATAATTACAATAACACAGAAATCAAATGCACACACTTATCGATACAATGTTGGTCAAAAGCTAAAATTTTCTCACAGTCCATAAAGACAGTCCTGATCATTCATCACAGTAAAACTGCATTTTTTTCCCTCAACGTTTGAGCAGTAAAAGAAAAAGCGAGTCGCCAGCAGTGGTGGATGTGGGGAGAGAAATGGCGGAATTTTTGAGAGCGGATGATCTGGGCGTGTGTCCATCAGAAGCCACTTTTGACAGTCTTTAGTGTGGATGCATTCATGTGATTCTAAAATCAGTTACTAGGCTGAAGTACCAACCAAATATATTCTTGTGTTCCTAGGTACACTATACTCCTGGTACAAAGTCTCCCCAATAATAATAATTAGTATTATTATAATTCTAATAATAATCATTATTATAATAACAATAATAACATACTAGTGCGAACAGTTAAAAGTAGAAAGGTTTAGTTTGACAAAATGAAATTCAATCAGGAATGTGCGTAATAGGTGACCCATACAGGGCCAACTCGAAAACTTTTTTCAACACATCATTTGACGGCCCACTCATCATCCCCTTTCACCTCGTACACTTTCACCTGTGTTAGTTCCCGCTACTGCAATACGCACTGTGTACAGATCCTGGCACTCCTCTCAGCTTGACGACTCGAGTGGCGGCGAGTAATTGCGATACGTCCTGAAGAGAAAATTTAAAGTTGTGGCATCTGTGGCGCTCCTGCCAGGTTGGTGCCACAAAGTGGTGGCTTGTGTCACTTGTGCCTTTAACTGGCCCTGCCCATATAGTTTGAATGGCGACTCACCCACTTATCGTCAATGGAATGTAAAGTGAACATGCAACTAGAAGACAAGCTTTCCTGAGAATACTTCGGTTCATGTTGACAACCAAACAACAATTCGTTCTTGATCAAGAGACTATATCTCTGTATGAACCAGATGTTAGCCCAGGTAACTTCGCTACTTCTAAGCTTACAAATGATCTTTCCTGCAATTGATATGAGCCTACATTGAAAAGTAATTGTTTCTTTTCATCAACAGAAAGTGCACGATATTTATGCATGACTACATTGCCCTGAATCAGTCCGTGATCACTGTGCATAGTGTAATATCTCAGCCCCTCTGCCTTGCTGCAATCGACCATCACCTTACATATGTACAATACATGCTAGGTGTTACCTGTGGCTATACTTGTATATCAGTATTGGGTTGTGATGATTGATGGTGAGTAAGTAAACTATTGTACACGCAGTAACTTCAGCTGTCCCCATGTATCTACCTGTTTGGGCAAATATAGCTCGTGATGGCTCGAGCAGCATCGCTGCTCCTTGATGTGTGGAGATGGTTGTGGGCAGGAGCGCATATCTATGCATCATGCTATTGAAGTAGAAATAGGTCGGCCTTGGCAGCTGTTTGATCAGTGCTGCTGACTCCAAACTAAAGGAGCCCAAGTTCGATCCCGAGACTTTCTCCACTGGCCTTATGTTCGTATTGTCAGAAACGGCATTATGCTGTTGAGACGGCTGTATGGGCACGTCCCGCAAGCCGTTAGAGAAAAAACAAATAAATAGTTCTACATTATGCAGCAAGTACATATACAGCATGGACAACATATACATGGACTGGGAGTAAGGAATGAAAGAGGAAGCCGCCTTGTAAAATTTTCACAGAGCATAAGGTAATCATAGCTAACACTTGGTTTAAGAGTCGTAAAATAACGTTGTATACGTGAGGCCTTGAGACACTGAAAGATTTCAGATAGATTATATAATGGTAAGACAGAGATTTAGAAACCACGTTTTAAATTTTAAGACATTTCCAGAGTCAGATGTGGACTCTGACCACAATTTGTTGCTTATGAATTGTGTATTAGAACAAAAGAACCTATAAAAAGGTAGCTATTTAAGAAAATGCGACATGGATAAGCTGAAAGAATCAGAGGCTGTAGAGAGTTTCAGAGAGAGTACTAGGGATCGATTGACAAATACAGGTGAAAGATATACAGTAGAAGAACAATGTGTAGCCTTGAGAGAGGAAATAGTGAAGGCAGAAGAGGATTAAGTAAGTAAAGAGACGAGAGTTAGTACAAATCTTTGGGTAGTAGAAGAGATAATGAATTTAACTGATGGTAGGTTAAAATAAAAAAATGCAGTAAATAAGCAGGCGAAAAGGGAAACAAAGGTCTCAAAAATGAGATCGACAGGGAAAGCTAAATGGCTAAGGAAGGATGGCTAGAGGACAAATGTAACTATGTAGAGTCATATATCACTCGGGGTAAAATAGATACTGCCTGCAGGACTACTAAAGAGATTTTTGGAGAAAAGAGAACAACCTGTATGAATATGAAGAGCTCAAGTGGAAAACCGGTCCTAAGCTAAGAAGGGAAAGCAGAAAAATGAGTGAGTATATAGAGGGTCTATGCAAGGGTGATGTACTTAGGGGAACTATTATGAATATGGAAGAGAACGTAGCTGAAGATGAGATGATAGTGCGTGAAGAGTTTGACAGAGCTCTGAAAGACCAAAGTCGTATCAAGGCCATGGGAGTAGACAACATTCCATTAAAACTACTGATAGCCTAGCGAGAGCCAGCCATGACTAAACTCTACAATCTTGTGAGCAAGATGTATGAGACAAGTGAAATATCCTCAGACTTCAAGAAGAATATAGTAATTTCAATCCCAAAGAAAACAGGTGACGACAGAGGTAAAACTATTAGTTTAATAAATCATAGCGGCAAAATACTAACACGAATTCTTTTCAGACAAATGGAAAAACTGGTAGAAGCCGACCTCGGGTAAGATAAATTTGGATTCAGTAGAAATGTTGGAACACACGAGGCAATATTGACCCTACGACTTACATTAGAAGATAGATTAAGGAAAGGCAAACCTAGGTTTATAGCATTTGTAGACTTAGAGAAAGATTTTGACAATGTTGACTGGAATACTACCTCTCAAATTCTGGAGGTAGCAGGGGTAAAATACAGGGAGCGGTAGGCTATTTACAGTTTTTTCAGAAACCAAATAGCAGTTATAAGAATCGAAGTGCATGAAAGGGATGCAGTGGTTGAGAAGGGAGTAAGTGTTGTAGCCTACCCCTGAGATTATTCAATCTGTATATTGATCAGCCGGCCGTTGTGGCCGAGCAGTTCTAGGCGCTTCAGTCAGGAAACGCACAACCGTTACGGTCGCAGGTTCGAATCCTGCCTCGGTCATGGATGTGTGTGATGTCCTTAGGTTAGTTACGTTTAAGTAGTTCTAAGTTCTGAGGGACTGATGACCTCAAATATTAAGTCCCATAGTGCTCAGAGCCACTTGAACCATTTTATATTGAGCAAGCAGTAAAGGAAACAAAAGAAAAATTAGGATTACTGATTGAGATTTGCCGAAGGCATAGTAATTGTGTCCGCGACAGCAAAGGACCTAGAAGAGCAGGTGAACGGAATGGACAGTGTCTTGAAAGGAGGCTATAAGATGAACACCAAGAAAAGCAAAGCTAAATTAATGAAATGTAGTGGAATTAAACCAGGTGATTCTGAGGGAATTAGGTAAGGAAATGAGATACTTACAGTAATAGATGTGTTTTGCTATTTGGGGAGCAAAATAACTGATGATCGTCGAAGTAGAGAGGATATAAAATATTAACTAGCTATGGCAAGGAAAGCATTTCTGAAGGAGAGAAATTTGTTAACATCGAGTACAGATTTAAGTGTAAAAGACTTTTCTGAAAGCATTTGTATGCAGTGTAGGAATGTGTGGATGTGATATACAGACGGTAAATATTTTAGACAAGAAGAGAATAGAAGCTTTCGAAATGTGATTCTGAGGAAGAATACTGAAGATAAGATGGGTGGATCACTTAACTAAAGAGGAGGTACTGAATAGATTTGGGGAGAAGAGGAATTTGTGGCACAAACTGACTAAAAGAATGGATCAATTGATGGAACAAGTACTGATACATCAAGGGCTCACCAGTTTCGTATTGGAGGGAAGCATGGAGGGTAAAATTCGTAGAGAGAGACCAAGAGATGAATACACTAAGCAGATTCAGAAGGATGTACGTTTCAGTAGTTAATCGGAGGCGAAGAAGCTTGCACAAGATAGAGTAGCATGGACGGCTGCATCAAACCAGTCTCTGGACTGAAGACCACTACAACAACAACAACAACAAAACATATACAACAATTTTTTTTAAGTAGATTGTGTTCACTGATGTGAAAAAGTAAAATGCTGTTACTTTCTTATTAGTAATATTAATATCGCTCTACCTTGTTTGATCTACCATACTCTCTACCTTTTCAAAGGTTGCTGTGTTCTTTATCGAAACTAAGGGAAGGTATGTAATGCCAAACACATGGGTAAAAATACTTTGTCCTGCTGTGAGGCACATGATATGACGTCAGACAACTCAAGACCTAATAACCTGACTGAATAGAGGACGTTCGTAGGAGGCAGTTTAGCGTCAGCTTTGTCGCGTCTGGTCCCAGGTGGCAGCGTGTGGTGATCACAGTATTGGTAATGTATCTGAACAGAGTTCAAATCAGGCCGGACTTCAGCTGAAGCGGTCTGATTTGTCGAAATGTGACTGAGATTTACCTTTCCCAAACTAACCTCATGCCACTTTATGACACGTATAACTGCATTGTGTTGGTTTCTCTAACACGATATTTTCGATAATGCTTTGCTGCAAGTAGTGAGGTTTTATTTACAATCAGCACGCATACTTCTTTGGGATTTTTGTAACCGCTCCAATCGATTGTGTATCTTGTGATTGTGTTGTTACGAAATGCATAAACGTGATCAGATTCCCTAGCTGTCTGGTCTCTAACAACCTTGCGCTAATGCTCATGTGCTGTTGACACCGTTACCTATGCTTGCAACCATATACTTCCTTGTACAACACTTGGTTCATATCAGTGGGGGACTACCTGTGTGAGCCTTCAGGTCGCATCGCTGAAGAAATAAGCGGATGGACTTGTCTGTTTGCTTAATGCGAACCATCAGCTACTGACCACATGTCATTGAATTTTTTACATCCATTTTGTGTTAGCGGTATTAGCAAACGTCTGCCTCGGTATGCGATTATGAAACGGAAATGCTAGTTTTGGAGATAACATTGGAGATAGACCACTTCATTTCCAGACTTCTGCCTCTTCTATTTCCATTATCGAGTCATTTTTCTGCGATATAATGAACGTTTGTCTTTTGGCTCACAAATAAGCACATGGCAGCATGGCGATGCACCTCTCGCTGCGCAGAGCAACTGTTGGTGCCACTCGGCAACGTACTGACTTCACTTCAAGCATGGTACAGATGTACTCCATGCTGCTGGGGAAAATCTAGATCCAGTCATCCTACGTTGTTACAGAATTTAAATGTTTGACTTAGTACAATTTAATATGGGCTACACTATTAACTCATTGTCCGCAGCTCGTGGTCTCGCGGTAGCGTTCTCGCTTCCCGAGCACTGGGTCCCGGATTCGATTCCCGACGGGGTCAAGGATTTAATCTGCCTCGAGGTGACTGGGTGTTGTTGTGTCGTCTTGATCATCATCATTCATCCCCATTAGCCGGCCGGTGTGGCCGTGCGGTTAAAGGCTCTTCAGTCTGGAACCGCGTGACCGCTACGGTCGCAGGTTCGAATCCTGCCTCGGGCATGGATGTGTGTGATGTCCTTAGGTTAGTTAGGTTTAATTAGTTCTAAGTTCTAGGCGACTGATGACCTCAGAAGTTAAGTCGCATAGTGCTCAGAGCCATTTGAACCATTTGAACCATCCCCATTACGGTCGGAGGAAGGCAATGGCAAACCACCTCCACTAGGACCTTGCCTAGTACGGCGGTGCGGGTCTCCCGTATCGTTCCTCTACGCTCTGTCAAGGAGTATGGGACTTCATCATCATTATCATCATTAACTCATTGTTGTGTATTTGCTGTAATTTAGTTAATTTAGTCAAAACAGATTGTATTGATGCGTGGTGTCTGCTCTTTCGGGCATGCATTCACATAACTGATTCGCCTAGATGGGCAGTGGATCCAACTTCTTCAGTGCAGATGCACAAATACGTCCGGCCTCCGGCGGGAATCTCGGAGTAACGAGCATAGGAGAAATGCACAGGGGCTGTGGACAGGTGGCGCTCGGTGGGAATGTGATTCAGCCTCCAGACGTGCCGAGAGAGTCTGCGCAATTACTCTGAACACTGTGTCCCGAGTGGCGAAGTGGTTAACGCATGTGCGTAATAAGCAGGAGATCCTGGGTTCGAATCCCAGACCGGCACACATTTTCACCCATTCTTGGTAATGTACCGATGCAGCTGACAACAATAATCCCTTTAATCTCCTTTCTCCTCCCACCACGTTCAGTTTACATAGAAAACAGACTGGTCTTAGCGAACTAATGTTGCTGATTAAGTATCCATAGACACATTGCACATTTTATTGAACTCAGTCCTGAGAGCCTAAAGACGTCTCGTTTGGAAATGACCAGTCGGTCACCAGTAGTTTAGAATGTGAGTGACTGTGAGTGTATATAAGATGACTTTGACAAAATGCTTGCTCTAAACGTAAAAGAATATGAGTTAATGCAGATTTGTAGGAAAAATAATCTGTAATGTTTGATACAGCATTAGAAGTATGCCACTTCAGAAGTCTCGTCGATTAAATATATAGGTGTAACGTTGCAAAGTGATGTGAAATGGAACGATCACGTAAGAACGGTGGCAGAGAAGTCGAATGATCGACTTCAGATTATTGAGGGAATTTTAATAAAGTGTGTTTCATGTACAAAGAAGGCGGTGTATGGAGGTGTATGGAACACTAGTGCGTCCCTTTAATGAGTACTGCTCGAGTGTTTGGGATCCTCGCCAGATCAGATTAAAGGAAGACATCGAAGCAATTCAGAAGTGTGCTGCTAGATTCGTTACCGGTCACCACGCCAGTTTTACGAAGACGCTTCTTGAACTCCAATGGGAATTCTTGGTGGTAAGACGACGTTCTTTCCATTACTGAGCAAGTTCAGAGAACAGGCGTTTCCAACTGACTGCATAACGATTATGCTGCCGTATACGTACATTTCACCTAAGGATTACGAAGGTAAGAGAAATTAGGGATCGTACGGAGGCAAGGCGTTCGATACAGTTCCCCACAGTCGTTTAATGAACAAAGTAAGAGCTTATGGACTATCAGACCAATTGTGTGATTGGATTGAAGAGTTCCTAGATAACAGAACGCAGCATGTCATTCTCAATGGAGAGAAGTCTTCTGAAGTAAGAGTGATTTCAGGTATGCCGCAGCTAGGTGGCGTTCGTAGACGTGAACGAGAAACGATTTTCTTCCAAAATAATTAATTAAAGAATTTACCGCACTTGTCGTCATTGAGCAACAATTCCATATTCATTATCTTATATTTCTCATTTGAAATGAATACTTTCGCTTGGAATGAAAAAAATGCATGTAACTTAGCCGTTACAGGGGGGATAGCTGCATGAGTTGCAGCATATAGTGGACTGCACAAATATAAAAATAAAAAGAACATGGAAAAATTATGAAAGAGGTAAGGTACTAAAAAAGTTTACGAAAACACAAGCTTTTGTATGCTGAAGTGGGCAGAGGCGGATTTACACATAGGCCTACTATGTACGGGCCTAGGGGAGGCACCTTAAGGGGGACAACAGTTTTTGCTCTGTACTCATTTTAAACTTTTACGTTTTAAAGTAACTGCGCTTACAAACAACAAAATATTTAATATTGTTGAACAACTAGCTACTTTAAATAAGCCATATGAACGAAATTAGACAATACAATTTTGGAAATATACATAGTTTACTTGGTGATTGAATGTCTGGTATCATCTCCAGGATTGTTCAAAATATTTAGGAGTAAGCTGTCAGGACGGCAATCTATAATACATTGTTTTGAAACGTTATTATTGCGAGAATGTTGTCGGCTTCTACTTAACCCTACCATATTTCGCCGTGAAAATACTGGGATCCCTGAAAAAATATGATAAAATAATCAGCAGTTTCTTAAATACTGTAACATGTGTGGGCCTCAGTATGTAAAACTCGACTCTACTAAAATTTCTTGTAGAAATGACGGTGAAGTATCAAGTCAACCCTCCATTACTGTAATTAATGTGAAAGCTCTGTGGTCTTCAATATCTGAGCTTTGATTTAACGACACCAGTTTAACAAAACATGTTGATACTGGAAATGTTTTACAGTTTTAACACATGTTTATACGGAAAGACCATAAGCAGAATATCTAGTAATGTGTGAAATACACTCCACAACAGTTTAAAAATTTTATTTACTTACTTACTTACGTTTTTGGCGAAAAAAGAAGAAGAAACCAACTATCGTTGTCTCATTTATTGTGCTGCAGCCTGCTCGATATCAAAGTTCCCACTCGGTGCAATCGAATAGTATGTGACATTGTTAAATTTGTATTAAATCTCTTAACTAAGGTTTTTTTCTTCGAGGAAAAGTTATTTTTATTTTATATTGCAACAAAAGGTGCATTTCCGTGTAGACATAACAGCAGTGTTCACACAAATAGCAACACGCCATATTAACTGCCAACAAGACTACTTGAACTTCGTAGTCTGTCTTCTCTGTCCACAGAAACCGCTCAAATGTTAGAAGAATAAGTGGGATAACAGTCTATCCAGCACAATTCACTTGCAAGAAACTGCAAAAATTATTTGCTTTTTAAATTAGAAAGATACTGTGAAGAATATTCAGAACATATTTGAGTCCAAGCTAAAATTCCGGCGACGCGGGAAACAGAAGCCAAAGAAGTGACTGTCACGTTTTCTTTACGAGACGAATTCCAGCTGGCAGGTCGGCTTCTACTGTTCACTGACAATGAGATTAATTTATTCTACATTGTCGTTCTTTCATAGCACAGTTACGTCGAGTAATCCGAGTTGGTCAGGTCATCACTCCGTGTTCAAAGAAAAATCTTTGTGCTCGTCTGCCGTGTTTAAAGCAAAGAGCTTTGTGCTCGTGTGCGGTGTAGTGCTATTGAAACTGGATACAGTCTTTCTTTGTTTCCTTCAACAAATTTTTTTCTTTTGTTTTGACCGTTGGTTGACAATTTTGTAAGTGTCTTAACATGAATAAAAGTGAAAAAAAAACAATCGTGCAAAAGTAAGTGGGGCTGCGTTTCCGAAATTATCGAAGGAAAGCGACAACGAGAAGTCAATGTTCTAAAAACACTTGGCACAATACATAAATTTTTCGCAAAAAATATTGCTGGTTCGACTTAGAGATCAAGTAGAACGGATGATATTTCTAGCATTGCAGCTGTTGTAAAAGTGGTAAATACAGACGAAACATAATTTAAAAATGAAGAAAAGCAAATTGTTCCTGATTTAGAGTTTCACGAAAAACTAAGTGTAGAGTCAGTCATTGCAAAAAGGAATAACCTCGTTAGTGATGATACCGCAGAATGATGTGTCGATGGATCAACAATCGACATTCTCTTACAACGTGGCATTAATCAAAATTGTAGCGGTGATTTTTCTAGTTCAAGAAGATCGATAGGCGATAAAACCAGATATTTGAACGAAAATGTATTTTACAGTAAACTTCTAAACGGTGAATCAACTTCGTGTAATTCTCTAGTATACTCCTGTAGCACCGGTGCTGTTTTTACTGCACCATGTACGTTGTTCAGAGGTAAGGCCGCGATTGCTACTAATGGTATTGCAGATTGGAAAAATATTTCTAATATTTTATCTCATCATGAGAATTCAACTGAACACAAAAATTCTGAGTTATCACTCTTAACAAGAAAAAAGTCACTTGGAACAATAGATAACCATTTCGAGTCATATGTTGAGACAAGAAGAAATGTACTTGTGTAGTGTGTTGAAAAGGGTGTTTACAATAGTGAAGAAGCTAACAAGTCGTGGACTTCCCCTATGTGGACACGTTGAAAAATTCCATTAACTACTTAACGATCAATTTACGATGTCTCTTGAACTTATAGCCGTGTTTGATACTTTTCTCGCAGGGCACATTGAACGATATAGAAATCCGGGGCAGGGACATACAAGTTATCTTTCCTCAACAATCTGTGACGAAATAATACAGCTTCTTTCTGAACGAATAAAAAGAATTATCATAAGTGAAATGAAACAAGCCAAATATTTCTCTATAATTGTAAATTCTACTATGGACATTTCATATATTAATCAATTATCTTCCATATTAAGATATGTGAACGACAGTGGTGAACCTGTTGAACATTTCCTTCTGTTTTTACCAAACCCAGGACACAAATACGAAAAATTAGCTGAGGCAGTAATAAAAGCCCTGTCTACATATTCTATTGATATTACCGACTGTACAGGCCACTCATATGACAATGCAAGCAATATGTCAGGAACCTACAGTGGTTTGTAGGCACGCATTAAACAACGAAATCCTAACATCCATTATGTGCCTTGTGCAGCACATTCTTTGAATTTAATTGGCACTATATTTTAGTGCTGCAAGCTGTTGTTGGGAAGCATGTTTATTTTTCAATGTAGTGCAAAACAATTATAATTTTTTCTCTGTTTCTACACAGTACTGGGATAAACTTCTTTCTTTTATGATACCACGAAGCAAAATTGTAAAAATTTTATCAATCGCACGTTTGTCAGCAAGAGCGGAAGAGTGTGTTAGTCTCTATGTAAACTGGTAGGGCGTTATCAGTGCCCTTACACATATTGCCAATAATACATTTGAAATACTTGTGCGAAATGAGTCTTCAGCTATATTGAATCAACTCAGCAGACTAGAAACAGTATTCATGATGACAATTGGGAAAAACATACTCCAGAGATTTAACTGTGCATATCTGAAATTGCAGAGACTATTCGTGGCATGGTCGACTATTATGAAAAGAGAACCATGGAGATTGTAACTGATATAGAGTATGAATGCATCTATAAAAGACCATGAAAACGCAAACTTCATGATGACGAGGAAGTGGACTCTGAAAAAGTTTTTCTGACTGGAAGGGAAAAATTTTGAATCGAAACGTTTCTCCCAGTACTCGACAAATTGTACGCCTAATTAGTGACGAGGAAGGAAAGATATATAAGACTGTAGGACTCCTTCATAGTTTTCAGTAACCTTAAGAACAGGCGTGAATGTGTACATTTTGCGGAAGTTTTGAAATCTTCTGAGATTAGTGATGTACCAGTCGAAATAAGTAAATTTTTACGAAAAGAGAGGTTACAGTCCGTGTTTCAGAATGTTGACATTGCTCTTAGAATATTTCTATGTATGCCACTTTCAAATTGTTCAGCAGAACGCTCGTTTTCGGTTTTTTAAAGACTGAAATCGTATCTACTTTCTACGTTGTCTGAGGAGAGATTGCACGCCGTGTCAGTTCTTCAAATCGAAAGCGAGCTGCTAACTGATAACCGTCAGAACTATGGTGATATGATCAACGAGTTCTATGATGTCAAAGCCAGCCACAAAGATTGCTAACTGGTGAGTTTATTTATTCATTAATGTGTTAAAATTTTGAGATTATAATGGGATTTTGTTATAACTTAGATCACATTCATTGGATTTACAAACTACATAATACCCGTTTATTTTACAATTGCAAATGGCAGAACGCGGAAATAAACCTCGTTTACATGCAGACGTGACCGAACGAGCCCGACAATACTAGACAATACCCGAATGCCCCAGGCCGCTCGGCGCTGTACACTCAAGTCACACTGATACTGTAGTATATTACAACTGATGCGTATTCTTGGCTTCTGCCGAAATGTATAGTTATCGCGGGAACATACGTTATTGGAGAGTACGGTCAGATGAAAAAGTGTTAATATATAACGTAGTTCAGTTCCGTCGATAAATACGTAAAAGCTTTGCTAATACCGTTAGAAAGAGCTTTGCTGAGAGCGGTAGCTGCAATACAAAACTGTTCAGCCCTTACATGGATTAAAGGTATTGTGCACACTCATTATGCAGCATCTAGCTACACAGACCCTAATGCTTTACACTTTAACTATTAGATTATAAAACAAATTTGATTTTTCCACACTAGTCCCTAACATTATGTAATAGCAAATCCAGTTCTGTGTTTGTTCGTCTGTATTTAGTTACTAGTTCGTGCACCGAAATCACTGTTTCATTTTCATTTTTTACACTTTCCTATAGATTCAGGTATTAATATCGAATGTGTTTTTTTATCTGCTACACATTCATCGTAAAAAGACCGTTTAATTTTAATTTTGGACGCATCTGTGTGAAAGTACATATTTATTTCTAATGTATGACATGTTCGCTTCAGTTTTTAAATCGTAACAGAACTTTTTTATTTTCATGGCTCAAATGGCTCTGAGCACTATGGGACTTAACATCTGAGGTCATCAGTCTTGTTTTCATGTTCATCGGTTTCGTGTAAAAGAACATATTAAAAGTGAATTTATAGCAAAAATCCGTTGTCTCCTACACGCACTGCTGAAGTTTTAGGCTATAAAAGAAAAGCTATTTTCCTTGTGTTCGTTTCCATTGTCTTTCGACAGAAGAATGTGTTAACACAATACAGTTCTAACTTTGTCTTATCTGCTGCTGTAGACCAAGTACAGTCCTGGAACAATATTACATTCTGATTGAGCGCGACTACACCCCTGGCGCGTCCTTCAGAAAAATGAATAACAGAGTACGGAAACAGTTCACAGCGCTCCCACCCAAAACAGCAATTGTGAAGTGATCGGGTAAGGGGTAATACTTATTATTTAAAAAAATGGTATTTTGGAGGGGGGGGGGCATATAATATTGTGTGCCTAGGGGCGCAAAATTTTTAAATCCGCCACTGTGAGTGGGAAATGATCTTCAAAGTGCTTTCATTTCTCTTTCCTAGGATCTGTTTCTAACAGTGACCGAGGGCCGGTATTGTTATTGTTGTATTCAAAGTCGATTGGGAGATGTTACAGATTTAACGTGATTGACACTTGTAAAATGTGAGAGACGACGTGAACGCCTGCATAAAGGGAAATACGGCCCTAGATACTGGACTCGCGGGCTTAATGTCTCGCCTTGAAGAGCGCAGCTGTTGGCGTGTCGGCTCGCTGAAAGGCCCCTGCTATCGCGTGCGCGACGCCCCTTTGTTAGCGGGCAGGAATAGTCGCGTAACTTGATTCCAGACTTCATTTTTCTGCCCAATACGGGGCTGATGTGCGCGACGTGGCGCAGGGTGACGGGAGGCGGGCGTTTACAGTTGGCGGCAAAACCCTTTCCGTCAACGTATCTGACAGTCGATCTCGTGCACCGTACGTGTGATGTGTATACTAATTAGCCGCACGCATCTTGCCGCTCATAAATGCACATCGGAAACCCTACGCGATGCAGATGGCGAATATGCAGCACCCCCAAAATACGTTATTCATCGGGTAGAAGTCTACAATGGGCGGTCCACACTCTAACCTGGAGGTGTATGTTGTAACATAAGTCGCGAGCTGTCACAGAAAGTTAGGGTGGCAAAGCAGCTGAATTGCATAAAAATGCTATTTCATTTGTTATTATGCAACTACAGGGTGTCTATACACTGAACCGTAAGAGAACAAGTGTCTGGCACGGATTTTACATGATTTACTACCGCTACAATGGGAGGTTATCAAGATTTAAGTGAATTTGAACATGGTTATCAAGAATCCGGTTAAACATGAAATCTCCGACATGGTTGGGGCTGGAAAAAGATCCTGCAAGAACAGGACCAATGACGATTGAAGATAATCGTTGAACGTGACAGAAGTGCAGCCCTTACGCAAATTGCCGCAGATTTCAGTGCTGGGCCATCAACAAGAGTCAGCATGCGAACCATTCAACGAAACTTCATCGATATGGGGTTTCGGAGCCGAAGGCCCACTCGTCTACCCTTGAGGACTGCACGACACAAACCTTTACGCCTCGCCTGGGCACGTCACACCAACATTGAACTATTGATGACTGGAGGCATGTTGTCTGGTCGGACGAGTCTTGTTTCAAATTGTATCGAACTGATGGACGCGTACGAGTGTGGAGACAACCTAATGAATCCAGAGACCCTATGTGTCAGCAGAGGACTGTTCAAGCTGGTAGAGGCTCTGTAATGGAGTGACTCTAAGAACACTGTTCCGAGCTTAAACACTTCCGTCGGCCACCAAACTCTCCACACATGAACATTATTGAGCATATCTGGGATGCCTTGCAACGTGCTGTTCAGAAGAGATCTCCACCCCTTCGTACTCTTATGGGTTTATGGGCAGCCTTGCAGCATTTATGGGGTCAGTTCCCTCCAGCACTACTTCAGACACTAATCGAGTCCATGCCATGTGGTGTTGGGGCACTTATGCGGAAACCTTACACGATATTAGGCAGATGTACCAATTCCTTTGGCTCTTCAGTATAAATTCGTTATAGAAAAGTAATCTTTAGTTGAGACAAGAGTAAATAACTTAAAGAAATGTTTGATACAGCGGCGAATGTAGTATATCTTCGAGTTTTATTCCCGTCTTATCCTGTTAGTTTCCGACGTTCACGCTAGGTAACATGAGTGAATGGGTTCTTCCAACAGTTATCATGGAGTCTTATAACGGTGCAGTCAGTGTGCAGTGTTGTTTATTATTTCATGAATCATGGCTCTGAGCACTATGGGACTTAACTTGTGAGGTCATTAGTCCCCTAAAAGTTAGAACTACTTAAACCTTACTAACCTACGGACATCACACACATCCATGCCCGAGGAAGGATTCGAACCTGCCACCATAGCGGTCACGCGGTTCCAGACTTTAGCGCCTAGAACAGCTCGACCACCCCGGCCGGCTTTCATGAATCCAAATTCGCTATTACAGTTCGGAGACAATTCAGGACAAAATTTCGGAATCCTCCACCTCGAACTGTTATTATCTGGTACAATCGATTCAGCGAAACTTGCTGTGTATCTCCGTTGCAATGTGTCGATTTGGACTGGACGTGGTGGAACAATACCGTGGCTGCCATTAGCACTTGATTTAACCTTAATGGGTTTCTGTGTATGGGGTTACATTAAAGACAGAGTATTTTTTTACTCCGCTTCCGGGTAGTGTCGACAAGCTGCGACAGTGGATAACACAAGCAGATGGCACCACATATCAGGACGTCCTTTATAGGATTCGGCAGAAAATTGATTACAAATGAATCAAACATTTCTGTAAGTTATTTACCTTATTCACAATTAAAGGTTACTTTTGTATAACTAATTTATAAACGCCCTGTATACATTTCCGTTTCGAAACCATGACAAACAATAACTTCCCAGCGGTCACATCTTCCGAGACTCCGAAAATAAACAAAATGGCTCTCAGCTCTATCGGACTTAACTTCTGAGGTCATCAGTGCCCTATAACTTAGAACTACTTAAACCTAACTAACCTAAGGACATCACACACATCCATGCCCGAGGCAGGATTCGAACCTGCGACCGTAGCGGTCGCGCGGTTCCAGACTGTAGCGTCTAGAACCGCTCGACCACTGCGGCCGGCCGAAAATAAACAACATGTCACTGGTGTTATAACATACTTTATATGCAGGGTGATTTTTTCCACCGTGTACAAACTCTAGGGATTGATCGATGAGAGAGTACGGAGTTAAAAAGGTCTAAGGAACTTACGTCCGGTAATGCATGGCGTCAGTGCTAGAGACCATTTATTCAGTCATACTCTGTTACGGAGACATACTTTGTTGCAGACTTCGGTACAATACGTTCTATACCATTCAGCCAACAGTTACAGTATTCATGGTTTTCCGAGAGGGTGGTACTGTTCCCCAAACGTCGCACCCTACCGCCCTCTCCCGCAGTAATAATTGGTAATGTTGTGTCCGATTCACTTCTCTTGCTGACTCACCCTGTAGTAGACTTGATGGTTCCGTATTCGAATTGAGAGCTTCCCGACATGGTGTTTACTTACGGAAAGGCAAATTGCAACGAGCGGCGGACAGCAAGTTTGTATCAGGAGATCTATTACCACCCCTCCCCGACAACAATCACAGCATTCAATGTTTGCAACAGTGTTTCACCGTTTGTCTGAGACAGCGTCGTTTCAAGAAGCAGGAAATCACTAAGGACGTACCCGTAATGTTCGGACACCAAAATCGGAGGAAAGCGTGATTAGCACTTGTAACGCCGTAAATGCATATCCTCCTATTTCCATGTATTGTACTACAATTTTTTTCATTGTTTTGTTACCTCAAGATATGACATTTCTGTGTCTTTATACATTGTAATTGTTTTACTATTTGTATATATATATTTATTTATTCATTTATGTCGACGTATAATTGGTTGTTTTGTAAATATTATTTGCATTTTTACGCTGGGTCTTACCGAGGGAAAACTATGCTATCGAACGAATACATCGATAGGTAGTGTGGAGAACCAAATTGTTTAGAATCTTTGGTAGTGGGATGAGAAGTTCCGCCTTATGCAAGACACCTTTTTTCTTTTGCTGCGGAACTTCTCATCCCATTTTCTTAGCAAGCACGGAGACAACAAGAAGAACTGCACCACAAGATGATTATCTTTGGTAGTGTTAACTCTGCCGCATGGAGCGCGGGCAGGGAGGGTCTGGCTGGAGTAGTGCGGTGGAGCAGGTGTGTTGTGTGACGCTCCTGCGAGTTGCAGCGCTTTCGGGGTTTGGCAGCATGCAATTGCGCTCGAATTGCTATGATAGTTTCTGACACGGTGTCGCGGACGGGAAGCATTAGCTGGCGCACATCAAGAGCCCGTTTCGCCTGGTGACCGTGTCGAGAAGAAGGCGCGCCAACATCCAGCTTCTGCAACAGCGACGGCCGACAATGAGTGACTGTCGCCACCTCCTCGATCGACGGCTTCAAACCTTCAATCAACCAACAAGGAAGACTGGAAGCACGTAAAGTTTTAGAACTGTATTGCAGACCTCAGCTTTTCAAACTGTTCCATTTTCGTAACTATAATTACAGCAACTTAGAATGAACATTTGTTGCTCATTTTCCCAATTGCATTACCAAGCAGGGTCCCTTCCTTTTCCGGAATGAACCCGAGTGTCGTTGAAATTCAAACGCCAGCATTTAAGTAATATTATCCCATTTCACTGCTTTAATTTCAAAGTTCAGTTAATGTATTCATAGTTGGCTACAATATTTGGATTACACAAGCACAAATTATGAGTGCGAGTTTTGTTACCATATTTTAGCTTACCTGTGACTACAGCTCAGCTTGGTACGTACTAAATTTTACTATTGTTAATTGTTCAGAATCATTGAATTCAAGTTCAAAGTTAAATCTCTTATGTCTAAATTGCGTAGATTCAAGTAGCCTTTGAAATGATTGTTGAGGTAGCCCAAGACTAACCTTTTTAATTGAATTTCATAGTGCTTCAGAAACAAAGCTCACTATTAATTTCAGTCACTAAATTAACTTTCAATTTTCCGGTTTTATTAATTCTTCCGCTAAATTAAGTCAGAGTGCAGCGAAATTTATTACTTCTGACAAACATTCAGTTTTCACACAACACATGTCAACCTTCAGTTGCCACGCTTTTAGTGCTAATTATATGTGCAATAACCTTTCTTTTTCAGTTATTATAGTAGTTGTCCATAGGACTGGGGACCGTAATTTTCCCCAAATCTCAACTATCTAATTAACGCCAATTAATTGTTAACGTGACGACCGCACATTTACTTTATTTATTAATTTTACCCTTTTCTCAGAATTAATTTCCACCAATTTCATTTGCATTTTTCCTTTCATTTAGATGTAACCCTTTACTCCCTCTTTACCAACAGATTAACTTCGGTGACGATTGCTTTTCCCAAATTCCCTTTAGGTACACGCGGTTTTAAAAATGGCTCTGAGCACTATGGGACTCAACTGCTGAGGTCATTAGTCCCCTAGAACTTAGAACTAGTTAAACCTAACTAACCTAAGGACATCACAAACATCCATGCCCGTGGCAGGATTCGAACCTGTGACTGTAGTGGTCTTGCGGTTCCAGACTGCAGCGCCTTTAACCGCACGGCCACTTCGGCCGGTACACGCGGTTTAATTTTTCACTGTCATTAAGGTCGATAAGTGAGGGGGAGGTTACACACTGAGGAAGACGACCGCCGTTCCTTACCAAGCAGTTGGCCTGCCAGTACAGGATAAGCCAGACGACAGTGTGGAACATTCTCCATGCCAATTGTTGCTGCCATTATCATTTACAGCGTGTACAGACTCTCCACATCGCTAGCAGCTTTATAATTGGTTCCTTCGCCAGGCAACCACGATTCCGGGACTTGTGTCATTAATCCTATTCGCAGATGAGGCCACCTTCAAATTTCATAACATTCATCTGTGGTATAGTATGCAGAACCCCTATGGTGTGGTGACAGCGAATCATCAGCATCGGTGCAGGCGGAATGTGTGGGCCGGGATAATTGCCGACAGTATTTTGGGAGCAGTCTTCCTTCCACGTCGCCTAACTGGCCGGAACTATCGGCGATTCTTGCGGGTGACTTTGTCTCCGCTGCTGGAAGAAGTGCCATTGATGATGCTGCCCAAGCCCACTTCGCTGTTAACGTCCGGACCCGTCTCACACGTGTCTTCCACGCTCTATGGACCGGACGAGGCGTTCCATTTGCATGACGTGCTCCTTCACCGGGTCTCAACCCGTGTGATTGCTGGTTATGCGTCCATCTCAAAAGTATCGTGTATGCAGAGCTCATTCCAGATGTGCAGACACCGGTGCAGCGTATTAATGCTACCTTTGACATTGGTCGGATACAGCCTGGCCGATGTGAACCTGTGAGACAGAATAACATGCTGCGGCACGTACACTAATTGCGTTGAGGCACATGGAAACCATTTGCAGCACATATTGTATCTGTGACTGCGTGGTACAGCGCATATTAGACCGCAGTCTCTGTAAAAATATATGAATGAATAAATGGTCTCTAGCATGGAAACCATGCACTTCCGAACGTAAGTTCATTAGACCAGTTTTGTTCCGTATCCTTCCATCGGTCAATTCCTAGATTTTGTAAACGGTGGAAAAAATGACCCTGTATTTTTCTTTGTTTTTTCGCTGGTTAATAGAATTATAATGCAATAAAAAGAGACCACTGAAAATTAATTATTTATTTATACTATATAAATACTATATAAATTTCCAAGAAAACAAGACACAATTTTCTTCTCTTTGGAACATGTTTATTTTAATACTAGAATTTTTTATCAAAACTAAGCAATATCTTCCTATCTTACAACTATTTGAAAGCGATACAGAGTTAAAATTAACAAAAGATAGAGATTAACTAAAAAATGTATAAACCCACAGCGATGTAAGTGGACATCGTTTTCTTTTTGGACGCAGTCAGTTCATATGATTCCGGTATACGCTGGTCACATATTCCCCTTGCAAAGTGACAAATGGACTTGAATTTTCTATCTGTTGTCTTACATAGTGAATGCTACGCTTTATCACAGGCCCGAACTCATTATCATCAGATGGCATATTCTAAAGAGAGATATGAATCGCCTGATACACAGTTTCAACTTACTTGGCAAAGTCGTTATAGTTGCCTGTAATTGCAGTTGAGAGCGACACGGCTCAAATGGCATTGTTTTCAAGAAAACTTTGCCCTCCGTTTTGCTAGTTTGAGTCACTGTGTCCAGTATTATATCAGCATTTAGTACATCAATAACCAGGAAAGTAAGTAGCAGCAGCATCAGCAACTATCGATGGCAAACTCCCACAGGTAGAGCACTTGCTCGCGGAAGGCAAAGGTCCCGAGTTCGAGTCTCCCTCTGGCACACTATTTTAACTACAAGGGCGTTTTACATGAGCGCACACACCACTGCAGAATTAAAATTCATTGTGTTTTGTTCTTTCTATGGCAATGTAACAGCAAACAGTTTCCAAGTTGACACCAACATTGGCGCACGCTCCACTACAGAATGAAACTTCGTTTTGTTTCTTCCTTCTTTGGGCAATATGATAGCAAAGTGTTTGTAAGCCAATATCCAACAATACTCCAACATTCCTGTTTGGTCGTCTGCTTGAAATCACTTGGAATTTCTCGCTTATTTTCTCGAACTGTACTTACCCCTGCCAATTTGTGATTTCAAGGCAGTTCTTCCGGCAGTTCTTCGCGGTCATATTTCGCCCAGTGTCTGATATCTCAGCGGTTAGCCGCTGGACGAGGGTGCTGGTCGAAGTGTCCTGATTAGTAGGTCATTCTGACTGTTTACCAACATAAATATCTAATTTTATAACATAAAATGTAACAACATCTCCTAAGGACCACTGCCTGATACCATATTTAGCAGGTTATCTGGGCATCTAGAGATGAAATCAGCACGAACCTTTGCAACTCTCTAGAATCTAATCTAAAGTAACATAGTTTCTGTAAATTTTTAACAAGCGCATTATATAACTACCTGGTGGATGCCAGCTTTTTTGTTAGATTTAGAGTGTCATAAAATCGAAGTGCTCGAAGTAAAAGTTGAAATGGCCATTTATACTTGACAGTTCCGCGGAAATCGAGAACAGTTCCATCAGTACCCCAAGTCTCATCAATCGAAGTATGTGACAATTTATGCAGCTCTTTTATTTCCAGTGATCTTCACTTTATCCAACCATTTAATTTTCTCCGTTCATTCTCAATTCGTCTGTTCTATATGACGCAACGGCTTTTGGGAGAAATGTGCAGAGAGAATTGGTTTTTAGGTCTACAGGATTTTGCCCCTAATTCCTAAGTTAAGTTTCCTGATTTTGGAGAAACTGGAGGCTGCCAGCCAAATTGCAGGAAGACTAAAAGTCTTAATGATAATGCTAAAATATTTTGCAGATTATTCGACGGATATCTGCTCCAGTTTTACAAATCTCTCGAACGAGTCTGTTTTGGACAGTCTTGAAAGAGGTTATAGGCAGAATATCGTTAGACGATTGTGGAATGTAGTACAATCGATCATGATGATGATGGTCATAACGATATCTGGTTTGTGGGACGGTCAAATGAGCGGTTATCAGCGGCCTACAAATTCCCAATCTTTACCCAGTCCAGACTCTCCACTTTCACAAATGATGATGAAATGATGCGAACAACACAAACTCTTAGTCCCCGAGGGGAGAAAATCCCCGACTCGACCGGTAATCGAACCATGGACCCCGTGATCTAGAGGCCACAGCGCTAGCCACTAGATTACAATCAGATCAAGTGGTGCTGAGAGAATTACGCAAGGGAATCAGGTACTGAAGGTAGTAAATTAGTTCTGGTATTTGGGTAACAATATAAGACGTTGACGGATGTGGAGAGGATATAAAGTACACAGTGCCCAGGGCCAGAAAAGCCTTTCTAAAAAAGTGAAACTGGTTAACACCGAATATAAAGCTAAGTCTTATGATGTCTTTTCTGAAGGTATGTATGGAGTGAGTCGTGTACAGAAATCAAATGTGGACGATACATTTGCATCTACATCTACATCTATATCTACATAGATACTCGGCAAGCCACCATACGGTGCGTGGTGGAGGGTACACTGTACCACTACCAGTCATTTCCTTTCCTGTTCCACTCCCAAATAGAACGAGGAAAAAACGAATATCTGTACGTTCGTGTGAGCCCTACTTACTCGAATCTTAACTTCGTTGGTGGCGGTAGTATTTTATGGTAGTCAACTTCAAATGACGGTTCTCTAAATTTTATCAGTTGTGTTTCTCGAAAAGAGCGCGCCTTTCCTCCAGGGATTCCCCTTTGAGTTACTAAAGAGTCTCCGTTACAATTACGTGTTGCTCGAACCCACTGGTAACAATTCTAGTAGCCCTGCTCTGAATTACTTCGATGTCATCCTTCATTCCGACTCGGTACGGACAGCAAACACTCTGGCATTACTCAAGAATACGTCGCATCAGCCCCCCATATGCGATCACCAACTCTTTCCCAAAATTGTCCCATCTAACCGAAGTCGACCGTTCTCCTTCTCTGCCACAGTTATCACATGCTCGTTCCATTTTATACTGCTTTGCAACGTTACGCTCAGATATTTAAAGACTTGAGTGCGTCAAGCAGGATATTAGTAATACCGTACCTGAACATTACATGTTTGTTCTTCCTACTAATCCGCATTAACAACAAGATAGAAGACTTAGGAATGTGATGCGAAAGGGTGTGTCATATACCTTATAAGGGAGTAAGGAGCAGTTTGTGGCAGAAGCTGACTAAAAGTAGAGGTAGTCTGATAGGACACATCGTGTGGCTTCAAGGACCGTCACTTTCGTAACGGAGGGAAGTGTAGGGTGTAATATTGTGGAGAGATACCAACACTAGTCTACATTGAGGCGGTTCCAGTGGATGTTGGTTGCAGTAGCCATTTGGAGATGAAGAGGCTTGCACAGGACAGAATAGTATGGACAGTATTCTGACTAAAAACAGCAGCAGCAACAACAAATAATTAATTGTTGTTCACCTGCCATCATATGGCGTATACTAATTGTTCCGGCGTAAAGTGAAATTCCGGCACGTCAGGCAGAGAGGGCTGTGAGATGACGTCAGCCAACTGACCGACCCCTCTCCAGGACGACAACGCGACTGCAGCGCCCTCTACACGAAGGACATAAGCGCCACGCCGCCTGGCCCCGACCCAAGTTCTAAGAGTTCTACAGTAACAAGTTCAAGAAGAGCATCAAGTCTACTTATTTTGCATCTACTACGTAGCATTGTCTATACTGAAGAGATATCTTATTTTGTCTGCGCCCTTTGCTTGCGACACATCTGTTTAACAAAGCTAAGTATTGTAATCATTTCCTTTTCTAATTAAATTCACTAATACGATTTGCTTGAATTGTTGTCTAGCGGTCCGAGAAAGCAGATTTCCTAGGCACCCCATATTTATCGACTAGGCAGGCTACTAGTATAATGTTCACTCACGTGTTATTGTCTGGAGAACAGCTTTAAGGGACGTAAGATCACGAAGCAGACTGCACTGAGAGTAAATGTGACTCAGAGGTTCTTACGCAAGGTAAGTTTCCGCTTGCGCAAGAACACACGATAGTCAAAGACGCGACGTATATTGAGTAAAGCAACTTTCCAAATCCCACATATCTGGTGATCTGTCGGATGGCAAGCAACTGTTTCGACTCGTGCTGCTGGAAAAAATAAAAGAAAAAAAAAGAAAAACGGTTGTTTAGAGGGGAGCTGGGTACGAAACAGAAAATACAGAAAATGTTCTGCATTTTCTATTTTCATGTCAGCTCCCCTCTGTATAACCGTCGCAGATGGAGCGTCTCCCAAACACGAGCCACAGGAGTCTCCTTCTTGTTTCACCTTTCGCGACATTGTTCGACGGGGTTACCGAATGTCATTTCAGGAACAGCTGCTGTGAGGGGACCCGCCGAAAACAAGGTTTAGCCGGCAGGCGGAAGGGTGGACAATGCCAGAGGATTCTGGTCCCTCCCGATTCTCTCTAACTCCCTCCCACTTCAGTGGCCCCAGTCTCTCCCTTCCCTCTACCCGCTCTCTCTCTTTCTCTCTCTCTCTCTCGCTGTGCCATTTTATCTGGACGAACAGCGCGCGCGGAAGCAGAAGCCCA
Organism: Schistocerca nitens; assembly: GCF_023898315.1. Lineage (NCBI taxonomy): Eukaryota > Metazoa > Arthropoda > Insecta > Orthoptera > Acrididae > Schistocerca > Schistocerca nitens. Next base: position 847,296,066 of record NC_064617.1, read on the forward strand.
CTCACCGCTTTAAATCGACTGCAGATGACAATCGGAGGGAAAGCCGAACAGGCGCCTAACCCACCCCAGTCCACTGTGCGCGCGGGCGCACGCTCCCCGTCCTCTACCGGCCGGCCAATAATTTTTTAGCGAGGCCGTATCTTAGCGGCTGCGGCGGCGGGTAGCGCTTGTGGTAGGAGGCAATTGGCGCCGCACGCGCGCGGCGTCGACGTCTGCGTCGGCGGCGGCCATTGTCTGCGGCGTCAGGTGGCGCGCCAGGTGCGCATTGTCCGCGGCCACCGACGCCGCCGTTCATCACCGACGCCAGCTGCGACGCCTGTTCCGCGCCCCCCCGGCGCCGCCCACGCAAACGGCCGGCAGTTCGGAATATTTGCCGGCCGCGCCTTGCGCACGCGGGCGGTCAGCCTGCCTTTCCGCTCCTCTCCCACTGTCCCGTCATTGCATCCTTTCCTCGCTCACCCTCTGTCTCTCTCTCTCCAACTCTCGCCCACTTTTTTTTTTTTTCACTCTCTCCTCCCGACTGAAAGATCTGTCCCACCGGCCGCCCTCGTTAATAAATCGGAAACGGCCTGTCGATACCCCCTGCACACTGCGGGCTAACTCCGGAATATCGGTGGCGTTTCGCTTTAAATTCTCGTGCAGTCGATGCGGGTACCTTCAAAGTAGTTCACCAGAGCTGGGTTGTCTTTAATAAACGGCAGTTTTTTTACGTTCCCTCCACGAATTTGTACTTGTGCATAAAAATTTCGCTGCTGATTGTTAAAATGACTCTCACTATCGACTTTGAAACTCCCTAACTATTTTTTGTATTACAGTTCATTAATCTGACTGACTGATGAGTAATGGTGCTCACATCTGTGGATTAAATTTGTTTTAAACTATACATATATTATCAATGAAGATACTACTGTTTTATTAATAAATAGTTGGCCGGGATGGCCGAGCGGTCCTAGGCGCTACAGTCTGGAACCGCGCGACCGCTACAGTCCCAGGTTCGAATCCTGCCGCGGGCATGGGTGTGTGTGATGTTCTTAGGATAGGTTTAAGTAGTTCTAAGTTCTAGGGGACTGATGACCTCAGATGTTAAGTCCCATAGTGCTCAGAGCCATTTTTGAACTAATAAATATTTTACTAACAAAATTTTAGTAAAATTTTACTAATAAAATAAATGAAATTTGTATAAGAGTCTGCGGTCACTGTGAATAACTTTTTGAACAAAATCATCGTCTAATAAATTTCCTTATTGTGCTGTTTTGACTTCTTCCGCCATTACACACATGCAATTCCGATTAAAGGAACACAAATCGCGACAATAGATTGTTATACAGGGTGTTTCTCCCAAGAGTCGCAAGGCACATTTTCTTTGGTATTTCGTCAGGTATTTGCAATTTCATTTTGCAACGTGTAGTTGGAGTTTGCTCAAACAAATACTTCTCATCGCGTCTTTCATGTGATGGCCAGCGTCGATGGAAAGCGTTGATTTGCTTCCCGTTATTTTAGAGTAGAATTCTACGTTCCCATTCGACAGAGCGGTCCGAAATTGGTTTAGTCTAATATTTCTTTTGTCGATGCGGTCCCAAATTAGTCTAGTCTGATATTTCTTTTGTCGATGCATATTGACATCGACAGTAAAACGCGACGAATAACCAGTAGTACAGCAGCGACGGACCTTCCTCGCCCGCACTATCTGCTACGGCCATGCAGAAACGCCGCTCAATCGCTGCTGGAAAACCGAATATTCTGTGTTTTACTGTCTTTGTTAATACATGTCGATAAAACTAATAACGCTGTGGACCAATTTGGGATCACTCTGTCGAGTGGATACGTAAAATTTCGCTTTAAAATTCATTTTTTTTTTTTTTTTGAAATGTGGAACATACCAACTCTTTCTGTCAAATATGGATGAGACGCACTACACACTACAAAAACTAAATTACAATTATCTGCCGAAACACGAGAGATACTACACCTGAGATCCATGAGAGAGACACCCCGTATGTTATCAAACTTCGCAAGATTAAAATTTAAAAGTTAAAAATATTAAAGTTCACTCATCAGAAACTAAGAAGGTGAAAAACGAGGTTCAGTGTCAGTACTGTAAACTTGTACCTACTCTGAGCTTCAAATAACAACTTGGTTCTCTAAATTATACGAAGCTGTAAGATTTTAGCCGCCGGGCGACACAATTGTCAGGGTCTTTGTCTTGAATTTAATATTTCTTCCTCCCACCCCCACACCTCCCCTCTTACCACCGCCCCACCTTGATTAAAACGAGTAAACATGTATCATCACTTTTATCTTTAGTGGATTTTAGTTATTACTCTTCCTAAAAGCCATTACGACATTTAATATGTTGTGGAGGTTATATGAATGAATGAATGAAGCTTAATCCTATTTATATCACAAAATGCCGATGATTAGGCGTTAAATATTGCGGTAGTTTACGTAAGTAGATGAAGACCAACGTCACAGACTTGAAGCACCGAATGGTGCGCATGTATATTACGTTAACAAATTTTGGAAATAAGATAAATCCCCTGACAAAAATGTCAAGCAAAACTTCACGGATTGAGACGGTATCGGATGCTATTTCAGCGATTACAGAATCGAGTCCCATTTAAATAGAAACTGGCAATATAAGCCCACCTATCAGTATGAGGACGTGCCACGTATGACCTGGATATATGCCTCTATTTGGCTGAAAAGTTTTCATGAAGCCGTTGTACTCTCTCCTGAGGCAAGCTGACCCACAACTGTTGCAACTCTCCCCTGATAACCTGGACACTGGCAGTGGGACGGTTCTGATGTCCGACTTGGTTCTGCAAACGTTCAACGAAAGACAAATTTTGACATCTTACTAGCCGCGAGAGTACCTCAACATCAAGCAGGCAGTTGATAGAGAGTCGTTCCACGAACGGACGAGCATTGTCCTGTTACAAGATGGCACCACGATAGTGTCGCATGAGCTGTAACACTTGAGGCCGTAAGATGCATGTGATGTACCTCTTTTGCCGTCACAGTTGGCTCAGCTACAACCGTCTGTGACCGTAAATGATGCCCGATGGTTCTCCATCCCATCGGTAAGTAAGCAACACATACGAAAAACTATATAATACAATACATAAAATACACACTGAAGAGCCACAGACATTGGTACACCTGTTCCCTGTCGCCCGGAGCACCTAGAAGCGACTCAACACGACGTGGAATGGACTCGACTAATGTCTGAAGTGGTGCTGGTGTCACACAATGAATCCTGCAGGGCTGCTGTCCATAAGTCCGTAAGAGCACGAAGGGGTGGAGACCTCTTCTGAATAACACGTTGCAAGGCATCCCAAATGCACTCAGTAATCTTCATGTCTGGGAATTTTGGTGGCCTAAGGAAATGCTTCAACTGAGAAGACTGTTTGTCGAGCCACGTCGTAGAAATTCTGGACGTGTGCGCTGTTGCATTGTCCTGGTGGAACTGCCCATGTCCGTCGGAATGCACTAGGGACATGAGTGGATGCACGTGATCAAACAGGATGCTTACGTACGTGTCACTTGTCATAGTCGTATGTAGACGTATCAGGGGTCCATTATCACTCCAGCTGCACACGCCCCACACTATTACAGAGCCTCCACCAGCTTGAACAGTTCCCCGCTGACACGCAAGGTCCATGGATTCATGAAGATGTCTGCATACACGGATACGTCCATCCGCTTGATACAATTTGAAGCGAGACTCGTCCTACCAGGCAACTTGTTTCCAGTTGACAGTCCAATGTCAGTCTTGACGAGCCAAGGTGGGACGTAAAGCTTCGTGTCGTGCAGTCATCAAGACTACACGAGAGGGCCTTCGCCTCCGAAAGCCCATATCGATGATGTTTCGTTGAATGGTTCACACGCTGACACTTGTTTATCGCCCAGAATTGAAATCTGAAACAGTTTGCGGAAGGGTTGCTCTTTTGCCACGTTGAACGATTCTCTTCAGTCGTTGTTGGTCCCGTTCTTACAGGATCTTTCACCATAGCCTCTAGATGCGTGGAACAGAAATTGTGGAACAATTCATTATTCATTGACCACGTACGTAAATACATTTCGTAGTGGCTGTTGTCAGAGATTTGATGTTTTACCGGATTCCTGATATTCACTGTACACTCGTCGTACGGGAAAGTCCCCACTTCATCGCTACCTCGAAGATGCAGTGTTTCATCGCTCGTGCGCTGACTATAACACCACGTTCAGATTCAGTTAAATCTTTATAACCGGCACAGTTGCAGCAGTAACCGCTCGAACAACTGCGTCAGACACTTGTTGTCAGATACGGCGTTGCAGGCCGCAGCGCCGTATCTGCCTGTTTCCATATCTCTGTATTTGAATACGCATACCTATACCAGTTTCTTTGGCACTTCAGTGTATGATTTTGGGAAATGTTGGAGCAACCATATAAGTAATGTGTTTCTGGGTCACCTAGCAGTGAGAACTTGAAGGTATCAACCGGCAGGCAGGTTAAATACTTCACGGTCAGCAGAAGAAGAAGCATCAAAACAAGATGTTTGAGAGGAATGGTATACGATGGGTGCTCTATAAGCAATGCTACACCTTTTTTGCCCAGTTTCGATTGAAAAAAATAAGGAATTCGTTGCGAGACATCGAGGATACTCCCGCTTCATACCGTATAGTTCAGATAGTTGCCGGTGCTATACGTAGCCTTCAAAATGGCGTCTACATCGGAAGTGAGTTCCAAGCATACAGCTGCCATTGAAACAGTTGATGTCTTCAGTACAGTCATAGGTAGAAAATGCGTTGTAGTATTTTAAGCTGGATGCTAATGAATTATTTGTATTGGGTGCTCATAAAGAAGTTAACGTTGTGAACCAGTTACATATTCACTAATGGTATTTATATGCTTTTGACGTTACGGAGAGAAGATACATTGATATTAATTGTCAGCGTTTAATTTTTTTTCATTGGAAGGTGATGTGCCACCAGTGACTAGAAGGATTCACTTACTTCTTTTCTATTGTATATGAATGCGTAAAAACATTCCAACGGCCCTATTCTTTACAAACACTCTCCTGTACTTGGGCATCTGTGGATGCCGTAAGTCACACGGAAATATAAAATGTACAGAGTCAACTGTTACAAAATGCATTAAGGAATCCCGTCTGCAGAGATTTGTTGTTATGGCGCTTGACAAAGGTAGGTGAGTTTTCCAAGTAGCTGGCCGCTGTGGCCGAGCGGTTCTAGGCGCTTCAGTCTGGAACCATGCGACCGCTACGGTCGCAGGTTCGAATCCTGCCTAGGGCATAGATGTGTGTGATGTCCTTAGGTTGGTTAGGTTTAAGTAATTCTAAGTTCTAGGGGACTGATGATCTCAGATGGTAAGTCCCATAGTGCTCAGAGCCATTTGAAACATTTTCGAAGTACATGACACATCGCTACGGCTGATTTTATCCCACCATTGACACGATGTAATGCGTTGAGTGGGTCGGAGACTGCACTTTCCTCGTCGGTAATAGACTCTCTCTGGCGGGTACTGAGCGTTTGCAATGATCTTCAATGTGTGGAGGTAATGTACAGGAGTTGGCCACAAATATGGAAACACCGCGAGAAAATCATGCTTGAACTTAAATGCAGATGCCAGACAAGCCTGCAGGTTACGCTGATCTATTTGACCACGAATGGGACCTGTGCAGTGTCCTCAATACGTTGCAAGTGTCAGTCGTGGTCAGAAAAGTGTTCTGTGTAGTTGTTAGTAGCTAAGTGACTTCGAACGTGGGCAAAATTGTTGACGCTCGTGCGGCGGATGATTCCACAACGAAGGGAGCCGAACTATTAAAGTGCTTCAAGCGGCACCGTATCGATGATATATACCACATATAGCGAGAAAACTTGATCCGCTAAGTTACAACGCGGACGAATGTGTGTGTTTTGAGTGATCGTGACGGACGGTCCTTGACGAGGATTGTGACGAGAAATAAGAGGACGACAACTGGGAAAGTAACTACAGATATGAATGTTGCACAGACGAACCCTGTCAGGACCAAAGTGACACGAACAGAGCTCCAGAGGTCAGAAACGGCAGGGCGAGCTGGGATTTCATAAGTACTTGTCAGTGACTCAAATGTTCGTAACAGCAAAACGTGGTGCCGAAAATATAAAACTTGGACAATGGGGCAATGAAAGAATGTCATGTGGTTGGATGAGTCTCTTTGCACACTATATTTAACATCTGGCCAAGTTTACGTCCGAAGAGTGAAACCTACCGCGGTTCGGTGCGACTTGGGCAACCATATCGTAGTATTCCGTGAGCCCCATCGTTACTCTGCGAGGTCGCAATACTGCCAAGAATTACGTGGTCATTCTGGTTCAGTAGTTCCTTCCCATGGTACAGTGTTTGTGCCCCAGTGGTGAAGCAGTGTTCCAAGAGGACAGGGGCCTCTGTTCACAGAGCGCGAATTGTCCAGGACTGGTTTTGCGAGCACGAGGATGAACTGTCGCATCTCACCTGGCGGCCCCAGTCACTTGCTCTCAATATTATTAAACTTTTTCGGTTTGCTTTCAAGAGAGCGATCCATTGTCGCTGTACACCTCCGTCATTGTTATCTGAACGTGCCACTATTTTGCAGGAAGAGCGGCATTATATTTGGGCCCAATTACAGGTACTGTCAACGTTGCTTCGACTATGCTGCAGAAGTTTGTCTGGGAAGCTGTTGTAGCTCTTACATACAGTCAAGATCTCTCTCCATACGATTTACATGTTTTTTGAGCCTTGAAAAACGACATTTGTGGCTGTCGATTTGTTTGAGACCAGCAAGTGGACGAGTGGTGCATTCATGGCTCCCGAGGCGTGTGACGAACCGGCCGTTGTGGCCGAGCGTTTCTAGGCTCTTCCGTCTGGAACCGCGCGACATCTACGGTCGCAGGTTCGAATCCTGCCTCGGGCATGGATGTGCGTGATGTCCTTAGGTTAGTTAGGTTTAAGTAGTTCTAAGTTCTAGGAGACTGATGACCTCAGATGTGAAGTCCCATAGTGCTCAGAGCCACCTGAACCAGTTTTTGAGTGTGTGAGGAAGAAGCTGTTCCCAGGGATATTTCCCTTTCCTCTTCTCTCTCATCAGCCATGTCACGTCTTTCTGCCTCACAACGAATACTGCAGCGATCCAGTTAGGAGTATTCTCTCCTCATGTGATCCGTGTACAAACAGACTTGAGTATTATAAGGTAGCAATATACATGGTAAATCACATAAAACTTCCACCGCATATATATTCCAGGAATTGGATGTGCTATTGACGTGCGGTTTTCACAGAATGGATTTGTAGTCAGAGGCTCGTATTGTTAGCCATTCAACAGATTTAATAATACTTATGAATTGTATTTTTTTGCAAACAAACATAATTTACATAGTTACAATTATTGTTCAATGTGAAAAAACGTAAATTACTTACAAATTACGGCCTGCACACACTTTATTAAACATGTGAAAGTCACTACAGGTATTCGGATTTGGATATGAAATTTTCGATATGCCTCCCATCATTGTGTGTGACGCAGACGAATAGCGAAATTCTGCATGACCCGCTGAACTGTCGGAACATCGATGCAGTCGACGACCTCCTGTATAGCTCTTTGCAGCTCAGCAATGGTTTTGGAGTTATTGCTATAGACTTTCCTTTTAATATAGCCCCACTAAAAGGAGCCGCATATGTTCAGATCCGGGGAATATGGCGGCCAATCGAGGCCCATGCCAGTCTCATCTCGGTACCCAGAGCAAGATAGTTGTCCCCAGACTTCTCCTCCAGGACATCAGACACTCTCCTGCTTCGATGGGGTCGATCTCCAGCTTGCATGAACCACGTCTTGTCGGAATCAGGGTCACTTTTGATAATGTGGATGAAATCATCTTCCAAAACCTGCACGTACCGTTCGGTAGGCTCCGTGTAATCAATAAATATCGCACCTGTTATTCCGTGACTGGCCATTGCACACCTTACAGTCTCTCGTTGAGGGTGAAGAGACTTCTTGATAGCGAAATGCGAATTCTCATTCCCCGAATGCGCCAATTTTGCTTACTGACGAACACGTCCAAATGAAAGTGGGCTTCGTCGCTAAACAAAACCAAACTAATTCCCATAATGCCCCTCGGTCAACTGTCCTTACGCAAGTCATTCATAAGTTATGACGATTTCATTTCCTGTAGTTCAATAATCGTTACCCCGTAAATGGATAATGCCTGTAGACATTAACAGACTAAAAGTAGGATAGATTACAATGTCAGAGATGTTTGTTGCAGAATACTCTTGCGCGTCGTTTACGAGATAATATGTTTTGAAAAATTCCCACTCGAACACTTGTACGATAACTGTGGTAGCACACACTAAATAACAACGCAAGTGCATACATAATTATGTGGATCCTGATCAGTAACGAGACAAATGACCATCACAGATTGTGTTCAAAATGACCACCGGCGACAGCAATACACTTTTCCAGTTCGGTATGGAACGACTGCTGCACACGTGCTACCATTTCAGTGGAGATGTCCGAGCATTCTGCAGTAATATGTCATTGCTTATCATCGGGTGTAGTTGGTATATCCTTGTAGACAGCCTGTTTCAGCTTTCTCCACAGAAAAAAGTCTACAGTCATCAAATGCGGTGAACCGGTCGGCAAAAGTGAGAGTCCTTTGCGTCCAATCCATCGATTTGGAAACAATTCGTGAAGATATGCTGTACTGTGGGCTGGTGACCCATCATATTGGTACCATAGGTTCCTCCTAGTCTACCGAGGAACGTCTTCCAGATTCCATGAATGTTAGGAGGCTGCAATACTTGTGAGCGTTCAGTGTTCTGTCCATGAAAAGCGGACTTCTGAGCTTATGGTTCACAATCCCACTCCATGGGTGCTGACGTTCCACCTGCCGAGGCCAACGGGGAATGTCAACAGACTAATAGTGCGCGTATCAGCTGTTCACCTGGCCGCCATTACTAAATTCCGCTTCATCCCTAAACAAGACATATAATACATCTGTGATATCATGTCTTGATGTCCATGTTCAGAAGTTAACACCATTCTCATAATGGTGGATGCGACAGACATTGAAATTATGTCGTTGGAGAATGCCTGACTCATGCCACTTCCTCATGCATTTGCGCGGGGGCTAACGTGCAGACAAACTGCAACAGCAACAAGAACCTTCATTTTCCCCTCTTCTGCCGTCACTTGTTTCTTCCTATTACGTTGTGTAAGTGTTATACTACCACTTTCACGTAAATGGTTGAAGAGGATGATAAATAATTGCCGAGATGGTTGACGTCTGTTGGGATATCTTGCTGCATACACCATACAACAACTAATTGCATTCTTTATACTCTATGAGCATGTCGGCCTTCTCTGCGTCAGTAAATCTCATCGTCCACTCACGACCTACTGCTTGGACTGTCACACAATGACTGACTTTCAAGTTACAATGCATGTATGGGACATACAAGCATCCTGCAAGAAAACATACAGCATATTCCCCAATAACTGAGTATATTGAATGGATTCGCACTGGAATCCTGCCAAAAACGCCACTGACATCGTAACTGTCGTCGTAACTGCCGTCTGCTTCACGTCTGCTGTGCAGCGAGCTACCTTAATTTAAGTATTAACTGTATTTTTCTTACTTGTTACTTCTTCTTCCGTGTGTTTTTGCTTTTAGGAAGCTTTAATTGTCGAGTGCTACTAATAGTGTTCCATAGATTTCGTGTTTGTTTTGAATACAGTCAGAGAGAGTCCCTTTAGTCAACCATAGTGCCAGTAGTGCTAGTGTCTGTTTTTAATACAGTCCAGAGAAAGGTAGTGCTATTTTCATTGTTTTCTACAAGGAGTGGCTAGCAACCACAGTTTAGTCAACAATCAGCCGCCTTTAGTGAATTAGCAGTCTAGTTAAAAGTTGCTCCATTAAGTTTCGGGAATGCAGCCGCATGTATTCTGCTTCTTCTTCTAATATTTCGGCTGTATACCTTTCAGCCATCTTCAGAGAGAGCCGTACGACTGACGCTCCAGCGCTCGCTCCATCCTTTTAAACTCGCGGACCGCGCCACTGCGCATGCGGCCACAGATAAACAAGGCGCCAGTGATGTTGATTGGCGGCAAAGACGTACAATATGCATGAGTTACGTCTGTGACTGCGCATTCGATCCATGCTGGGAGGTCGATATATTACTGGGAGCTGAACTGTAGCGACGTCTTTGTAAGTTCAATATTGAAAGTGCCGGATTCCATGATTTATCTAATGTGAAACCGCTGTCTCTATTAATTAAATTCTTTGTCAAGCGGATTTCAATGGCCTCTTTTACTACGGAGTCCCAGAAAGATGAAACAGAAGCCAGAATTTCGACATTTTCATATACCATAGAGTGACCAGAATCAATACAATGCTCTGCCACAGCCGATTTATTGGGTTGTAAGAGCCGAGTGTACCTGCGATGTTCCGTACACCTCTCTTGGACTGTACTATTCGTTTGTCCGATGTATGAAAGGCCACATTCACATGGTATCTTGTAAACTCCAGGCTTGCGGAGTAGTAAGTCATCTTTAACGGAACCCAGGAGTGCAGCCGTCTTCGCCGGTGGACGAAAAATCACTTTTACTTTATGTTTAGTGAGGATCCGTCCTATTTTGGATGAAAGGCTTCCCACATACGGCAGGAAAGCCATGGATTTAAATGTTTCCCCGTCATCTTCTGCATTCCTTATGGACACCTTAGGTTTTATTTGTAGTGCCTTACGTATCTGTTGTGGAGAATACCCGTTGTCCTCAAAAACTCTCTTCAGATGCAAAAGTTCGTCTTTTAAACTACTTTCATCAGATATGACGTGTGCTCGGTGTACCAAAGTTCTTAGAACACTACTCGTCTGCGAAGGATGGTGACAGCTATTTGCATGTAAATATAAGTCCGTATGGGTCGGTTTCCGATATACTGCATGACCCAAAGTGCCATCTTCTTTGCGCCGAACCAAGACATCCAAAAATGGAAGACATCCCTCCTTTTCCACTTCCATTGTGAACTGAATTTGTCCATGGATAGAATTCAGATGGTTCAAGAAGTCATGCAATTTGTCCTCGCCATGGGGCCACACTACAAAGGTATCATCAACGTACCTCCAAAAAACTGTAGGCTTCAAACTAGCAGACTCCAGGGCCTTCTCCTCGAAATCCTCCATAAATAAATTGGCCACCAAGGGTGACAAAGGACTACCCATGGCAACACCGTCAGTCTGTTCAAAAAAGTCGTTATTAAATAAAAAGTATGTGGAGGTCATCACATGGTGAAACAAAGCTAAAATCTCCTTATCAAAACTTTTTCCAATGAGATCTAAAGATTCAGAAAGAGGTACCTTAGTAAATAGCGACACTACATCAAAGCTGACTAATAGATCAGAGGTGTTCAGTTTCAAAGATTTTAATTTGCCAATGAAATCTGCAGAGTTCCTTATATGATGATCACATTTTCCCACAAGCGGCCTCAATAGTGACGCCAGGTGCTTGGCACAATCATAGTTGGGAGAACCAATATTGCTCACAATAGGACGTAGAGGAACGTCTTTCTTATGGATCTTTGGGAGTCCATAAAGCCTTGGAGGCACTGCACCACTTGGTTTCAGTCTTCGTATGACTTCCGGTGGAAATGGGGAGGCATTCAAAAGCGACGCCGTCTTCCTTACCACCTTGTTGGTGGGGTCCTTACTGATCTTCCGGTACATACTATCATTCAATAAGCTGTATATCTTATCATGATAGTCGTCACGTGACATTAAGACAGTGGCATTACCTTTATCAGCAGGCAGAACCACCGTTTCGGTATCTTGGCGGAGCATACGTAGTGCAGTCCTCTCTGCCACAGATATATTGCTTCTTTGTGGGCGAGCCTTCATAACAGCTCGACACGTTTCGCGTCTTATTTCATCTGCAGAATCCGTAGAAAGTGGTCGAACAGCTTCTTCAACGGCACTGATGAATGCAGGTATGGGCAAAACCTTTGGCGTGGGTGCAAAATTCAGTCCTTTGCTTAAGACCATCATCGTAGCATCGTCCAAATCTCTATCCGTCATATTAACTATTGCGGAAGCAAAGGGAACTTTACAGCAAACATAAACATAGCCAAAGCCATGCAGACAAACAAAAATTACGCGAAGCGAAATGTAGTGTGAGGAGAGCTATGCGAGAGGCGTTCAACGAATTCGAAAGTAAAGTTGTAAGTACTTACTTGGCAGAAAATCCTAAGAAATTTTGGTCTTATGTCAAAGCGGTAGGTGGATCAAAACAAAATGTCCAGACACTCTGTGACCAAAATGTTACTGAAACAGAGGATGACAGACTGAAGGCCGAAATACTAAATGTCTTTTTCCAAAGCTGTTTCACAGAGAAAGACTGCACTGTAGTTCCTTCTCTAGATTGTCGTACAGATGACAAAATGATAGATATCAAAATAGACAACAGAGGGATAGAGAAACAATTAAAATCGGTCAAAAGAGGAAAGGCCGCTGGACCTGATGGGATACCAGTTCGATTTTACACAGAGTACGCGAAGGAACTTGCCCCCCTTCTTGCAGCGGTGTATCGTAGGTCTCTAGAAGAGCGTAGCGTCCCAAAGGATTGGAAAAGAGCACAGGTCATCCCCGTTTTCAAGAAGGGACATCGAACAGATGTGCAGAACTATATACCTATATCTGAAACGTCGATCAGTTGTAGCATTTTGGAACACTTATTATGTTCGAATGTAATGACCTTTCTGGAGATATGAAATCTACTCTGTAGGAATCAGCATGGGTTTCGAAAAAGACGGTCGTGTGAAACCCAGCTCGCGCTATTCGTCCACGAGATTCAGAGGGCCATAGACACGGGTTCACAGGTAAATGCCGTGTTTCTTGACTTCCGCAAGGCGTTCGATACAGTTCCTCACAGACGTTTAATGAACAAAGTAAGAGCATATGGACTATCAGACCAATTGTGTGATTGGATTGAAGAGTTCCTAGATAACAGAACGCAGCATGTCATTCTCAATGGAGAGAAGTCTTCCGAAGTAAGAGTGATTTCAGGTGTGCCGCAGGGGAGTGTCATACGACCGTTGCTATTCACAATATACATAAATGACCTTGTGGATGACATCGGAAGTTCACTGAGGCTTTTTGCAGATGATGCTGTGGTGTATCGAGAGGTTGTAACAATGGAAAATTGTACTGAAATGCGGGAGGATCTGCAGCGAATTGACGCATGGTGCAGGGAATGGCAATTCAATCTCAATGTAGACAAGTGTAATGTGCTGCGAATACATAGAAAGATAGATCCGTTATCATTTAGCTACAAAATAGCAGGTCAGCAACTGGATGCAGTTAATTCCATAAATTATCTGGGAGTACGCATTAGGAGTGATTTAAAATGGAATGATCATATAAAGTTGATCGTCGGTAAGGCAGATGCCAGACTGAGATTCATTGGAAGAATCCTAAGGCAATGCAATCCGAAAACAAAGGAAGTAGGTTACAGTACGCTTGTTCGCCAACTGCTTGAATACTGCTCAGCAGTGTGGGATCAGTACCAGATAGGGCTGATAGAAGAGATAGAGAAGATCCAACGGAGAGCAGCGCGCTTCGTTACAGGATCATTTAGTGATCGCGAAAGCGTTACGGAGATGATAGATAAACTCGAGTGGAAGACTCTGCAGGAGAGACGCTCAGTAGCTCGGTACGGGCTTTTGTTAAAGTTTCGAGAACATACCCTCAACGAAGAGTCAAGCAGTATACTGCTCCCTCCTAAGTATATCTCGCGAAGAGACCATGAGGATAAAATCAGAGAGATTAGAGCCCACACAGAAGCATACCGACAATCCATCTTTCCACGAACGATACGAGACTGGAATAGAAGGGAGAACCCATAGAGGTACTCAGGGTACCCTCTGCCACACACCGTCAGGTGGCTTCCGGAGTATGGATGTAGATGTAGATGTAGATTTACAGTCCGTTGATGTCAATAAGCACTGTTCCACTTTAAAAATGTGTGTTTGCATAAAAAAATACGCTTTCTAAGTATTATTACAAACTGTTGATCGGCTAACAGTACGATCCCCTGACTCCAATTCAATCTGTGAAAATCACACATAAATAGCTCTTTCCATTTCCGCAATATATGCGGTGCAATTTTAGGTGATTTACCCTGTATGTTGCTATCTTGTTACAGCGAGGAGTGTTTGTATAAGGATCACACGAGTACAGCATAGTCTCATAAGAGTCGCCGCAGTATTCGTTGTGAGACAGAAAAAGGCGACATGGCTGATGAGAGAAAGGAGGATAAAGAAACAGCTCTGAGAATGTAAGAACAGAACAACTTGCTCGTCATTCGTTTTCCTCTGAAGTCCATGTACCCTCAGCAACGTTCAGTTCATCACAACTTTCAGGCATGTATCATGTCGTCTCAATGATACGTTACCTCGCAGGTTCATCTGCGGAACTACATCTGAAATCTGGTCTTATATCCGAAGGAGATTTTAAATCATAGATCGCACATTCCCAGCTTTCCCTGACGTAATGGAACTGGTAAGGCCGCAAGAACTGCAATACCAACGGTCCAGAAACAACTAAGCTGTTTGGAAAATAGTGCAAACAGTTACTTACATAATTCACATTCGATCAGCCGTTTTCAACGATTCTTCCTCACTCATGCAATAAGGACATCAAATAGTAAGATGTGTCTCAAAAAGCTATACAGAATTATCTGGCTGTTGAGTAAACGCACTGATCATACCGGCATGGGGAAAAAGCTTGGTTGTTGACTTGTGGGATTGAAGGGACCAGACTACTAGGGAAGAAACAGGAAAAAAGGAGGCTGCCACAAAGCTCGTTTAGGAATGAAGTGTTCCAGAGTTTGTGGACATAATTCGCAAGTTGGAAGAATAAATTTGTATAATAGGAATAAATTTGTATAATAATGCTACTATGTAAAGTTTTTGCTGTAATAACACTACATACTATAATCTGTAAAATTACTACCATATAATGGGGTGAATAGAAACAATTTTTTAACTTTAAACGAAAAAACGATAATCTGAAAATAAATCAAAATCAAAAATATATGGGAGTATAAGTCTTGTCCCTAACTTTAAATCTATAATTGGATTTGGAACCTATCTTAAGTTTCTATAACATAACAGAACTTTGCGTTCAAGTCAAGCTACAGAGTGGAGTGAATAGAAACAGCACTGTTAATCTTGTTATTTTTTTCTATTTATTGATATTGGGGTTAAATAGGAACACAAAAAAATGTGTTTTGGGTCTAGAAGAACAAGAAACAAAATTTGTCTGTCTCAAAAAAGTTCTTACCAACGCAAAAACAAAAACATATTACATGCAATGTGGTTTTTTATTTTGTTTTCGGAATAAAAATTGCTATGTCTACGTATACTGCACTGTAGCATTAAGCTGATGAATTTAGTTTGTTTGATGATACATTAAGTCACTCACTTCATGTTTAAAAATGATTTCTTTGAATCTGAAAGTCGTACTCCACAGAAATAACGAATCTCATTCGATCAGCACCTCCTTGACTAAAAAATGACTTCCCATCTTTTGTAAAAACCATCTTTAGTAGGCTTTGTATATAAAAACCACCTATCCATTGCGTACTAAATAACCAAAATTTACATTTGTACAATCTAAAATACTGCTCACTCTTTCTTTATAATTCAATCACAGCATAACATCATGGGTGGAAAACACTGCCTGGTGGTTCCTCATTTCAGTCAAATCTTTCAACTACTTAAGAAAACACAGTGTTGGTTACTGTTTACATTCATCCCACAAATACCGGAAACACAAACCTACATCTTTAATAAGCCGAAACACAAGTAAGATTAAAATATGTTTTAAAACTGTACTTTTGGTTACAAAATGGGACTGCAAGTTTGCTTACCATGTACTTAAATTAAATCTACAATGTTTATAACGGTACTTACAAACTGTCAAGCTAAACATCAGCTGACAGTGTCGCCAAATTTGAAATTCACGCTTTCTCTGATAGACTCGTTCACAATAAACCTAGGCAAAGAAACATTTAAATGATATTCCCATTTGTCTATCGACATGATGGCACAGAACTATTTTAGAGGTTTCGTTGCTTTTCACCCTATTACGAAATTTCGTAATTTCAAAGATTTGCTTCCTAGACGGGAATAGGTTAGGCATGGTATCTTCTGTCTCTCTCGCAATTTTCTGACCCAAAAAGGCGATGACTGAACCTGGAAGGAATGGAAGCTCTATTTCCACAAACATGGAGACCATCCACGTGAATCATGTTGACCGAGGGCAATGGCGAGGCCCGTGCACGTTGACGGAGACATTCATGTGTGTGTGTGTGTGTGTCTGTGTGTGTGTGGCTGCGCGCAAGGAGACACGGGCGCCCGAGGACCATTCAGCTGCGGTCGACTCTCGACCGAATGGCGTCGGGAGATTCCGTCCCACAGCGAAATAGGAATATCTGGGCTGGCGCAGCACCTCTGCTGAAGGGAAAGGTTTTCAATCAATCAGATAGCAGCGACTGCGACGCCGGTGGCGGTGGTGGTGGCGGAAGCAGCAGCTGAGGCTCCGCGGTAATCCCCGCCGCCTGTGCATATTTCTCGGGGGAGAACCGCGTGCAGTGTTGCCAATATGCGGCGACGCCCACACTGACGGATTGGCTCCCGCTGGGGAACTTCACGTGCCCCGATGACCGGCTGCGGCCAGCGTAAGTGAAAGCACATCGAACTTCTCCTATCATAGTTGTTGCTCACAATCACATCCGTAAAAGAAAACTGATCAGGCAATACAGTAGTCGACAGGCAGGATTCCCATGGAAGTAACGGTACAATATCTGAAGCATAAATGTATCAAATATATTATGAAAGTAGTAGATACATATAAGACATAAACAGTCACGACAGAATTACATAATTTCTTTCGTTACACGAGTAACAAAATAAGGTGTTAGTATTTCCTGCAAGGAAATTGGTACAAAGGTATTCATTGTCTTCTTGCTGGAGTTTCAAAATCTTGCAGTTAAATTGTCACCCACTCTTCAAGTATCTCTATTTTCAGCTTACATCGAGGCCTGAAACTGCTTTTCAATGCAATATAAATGCTTTGCAAGTATTTCCCAAAGATTTCCGAAGGGATTCACATTCTGTCTACGTGCAGGCCAAGGTAAGATATCGATACTTTTATCTTCAATTCACTTTTTGGTTGTAGCAGGAACATGCACAGATACATTATCTCGTTGACACTTAAAGCTTTCGTGCACTAGGTCCTCACACATTGTAATCAGTTCTGTATCTATTATTCAATGTACACGTTAGAGTTCATTTTAATGTTCAGCCAAGTAATGTGTCATTTACCGTGAGCGTAGATGGCTGCCCAAACCATAACACTTTCACCACCAAAATTTCTGGTCATTCTCGCCGACCAATCTTCTCTCAGATCATGCCAATAATATTGAAATCCTACAGGCTAAATTAAACTTCTTCCCTCCGCTAGAGACCACTTTATCCCATTCTGAAGTTCATGACATACGTTTTAGCAAACTCTAACCTAGCCTGTTTACGTTTGGCTTGTGGAGCAGCTATTTGCAGGCTTTTCTTGAATGCAAGATGTTTGTCATGTGACAAAATTTGTGTTACACGTCTGGCAGTTACTGGCAACCGTGAATCATTAAGAAGGTGAGAAGATAACGGTTTGCGACGCTTACTTTGCGTAAAAGCAACCGTTTTCTACATCAGCTACCCTTTCTCGTTCTGTCTATATTGTGTACCCAGTCTACAGAAATTATCACTGTACTTGAAAGGTTGAATTTTGAGATCTGACGATTAGAGAGCGTCCCGTTTTCTCGTACGCAATGACTCTTGCATTTTCATCACTTGTTAACTGTTTTCCTCGTGGTAATGTTAAAACCGTGGTCTTTGTACACGCACTGTCTCTTTCCAATCTGAAGTAGAGGCACGTACACACACATTAACACCGCACAGAGCGACTGCCTTTGTACCGAGTTCCAACCTCGGTGTCTCCACATCGAGAATCGGCTCTGCATACATGATACTTTTGAGATGGACCCGTTTTCAGAAATCGCACGGTTTGAGATCTGGTGAACGACCAGGTCATGCAACTTGAACGCCTCCATTGATCATGGAAGACACGACTCAGATGCATCCGGCGAATGGGCTGGAGCACCATCATGTAGCAGCTACATAAACCTTCGAATTACTAACGGCACTTCTTCCAGCAGGCAAGACCAAGTCATCCGCAAGAAACGCCAATATTGTCGGCTTCTTAGGCCGTCTCGTCAGATGATTATAGGGTAATATCAACAGCAGCAGCGGAAAATGGTATAACAGGAGTGGGATTCGTTATGAATAGGAAGTTAGGGCAGAGACTGTGTTTCAGTGAACAGTTCGTTATTATCAGAATCGAAAGCAAACCAACACCGACAACCATAGTTCCGGTACACATGTCGACGTCGCAAGCTGAAGATGAAGTGATAGAGAAAGTGTATGAGGATATTGAAAGGGTAAAACAGTATGTAAAGGGGGATGAAAATCTAGTAATCAAGAGGAACCGGAATGTAATTGTGGAGGAACTACTAGAAGAAAAGGTTACAGGAGAACATGGCCTTGGAACAAGGAATGAGAGAGAAGAAAGACTAATTGAGTTCTGTAACAAGTTTCAGCTAGTAATAGCGAATACCCAGTTCAAGAATCACAAGAGGAGGTATAATTGGAAAAGGCCGGGTGATAGGGGAAGATTTCAGTTACATTACGTCCTGTTCAGACAGACATTCAGAAATGAGATACTGGATTGTAAGGCGTACCCAGGAGCAGATATAATCAAAGATCACAACATAGTAGTGATGAAGAGTAGGGTGAAGTTTAAGACATTAGTCAGGAGAAATCAATACGCAAAGAAGTGGGATACGGAACTTCTAAGAAATGACGCGACACGATTGAGGTTCTCTAAGGCTACAGATACAACAATAAGGAATAGCTCAGTAGACAGTACAGTTGAAGAGGAATGGATACCTCTAAAAAGGGCCATCACAGACATTCGGAAGGAAAACATAGGTACAAAGAAGGTAACCGCGAAGAAACCATGGGTAAAAGAATGTCGGCCCCAATAGCTGCGTGGTCAGCGTTACGGATTGCCATCCAACGGGCCCGGGTTCGATATCGGGATGGGCTGGTGATTTTCTCCGCTCAGAGACTAGGTGTTGTGTTCCCTTCATCATCATTTCCTCCAAGTCTAACGTCCAACAATTTCGGGTCGTCCTTCATGATCTCCTGCTTCCTGAAACGACCATGTCTCAGACAAACGGCGAAACACTGTTGCAGACAATGAATACTGTGGTTGTTGTCGGAGGGGCTAGGTCTCCTGATGCAACCCTGCTGCCCGCCACTCGTTGCCATTTGCCTTTCCTCAAGTAAACACCATGTCGACAAGCTCTCGATTCGGAAACGGAACCATTGTGTACAACGCTTTATGACATCCACTATAAGGTGAGTCAGCAAGAGATGTGAATCCAGCACAACATTAGCAATTACTATTGGGAGGAGGTGGTGCTAGGGCATGACTTACGAGGAACAGTACCAGCCTCTCGGTGGAAACCATGCATATTGTAACTGTGGCTACATGGTACCGCGAGTGTCAGACTGCAGTCTCTGTAACAAAGTATGATTGAATAAATGGCATAAATGCATTTCCGGACACAAGTTCATTAGACCTTTTTTGTTACATATCTCTTATCGATCAGTCCCTAGAGTTTGTACACGGTGGAAAACATCACCCTGTGTATACAGAAGCTGAATCACCTATAGCTCGTACAGAAAATATTGCGGAAATGGAAAGTGCTATTGAGCTGCCATTTTCACAGAATGAATTGGTAGTCTGGGGCTCGTATTGCTAGCCAATAAATAGACTGCAATAATATGTAGAAAGTGTATTTTTGTGCACGCATATACTTTCTTAAATGGAATAATGCCTATTGACACTGATACACTAAGAGTAGGGTAAATTAGAGTTTCAGTGGTGTTTCCTGCAGGATTATTGATGGGGTGAGATATTCTGGCCGGCCGTTGTGGCCGTGCGGTTTTGAGTTTTTGAGATATTCTGTTTTGTAAAGTTCCATCGCCGACACCTGTTTGTGCCATTCAAAATGCGTAGTTGGTAGGTATGTTTGCTTACACTGTGCTTGCGAATTCTTTTAGCGCACTGCGATTTGCTAGTCAGCTAGTGTGTGACAGTCCAAGGAGTAAGTAGCGAGTGGACGATGGGATTTACCAACGCAGAAAAAGCCGATATGCTCACAGCTTATGGAGAGTGTGAAGAATACCATTCGTTATTGTATGGTGCAAGCCGTAAGATAGCTCAATAGATGTCACCCATCTCGGCAATTATTTATCAACTCTTCAACCAGTTATGTGAAAGGGGTAGTGTATCACCTACATAACGTAACAGAAGGAAACAAATGACATCAGAAGAGGGAGAAACTGATGTCCTTGCCGCTGTTTCAGTTAATCCACACGTTAGCTCCCGCGCTATCACACGTGGAAATGGTACGAATCAAGCAAGTGTTCTATGCATACTCCAACGGCATAGGTTCCAATCCGTGTCACTTCTCTCTCCATCAAGAGCTGCATGGAAATAATTCTGGGAATGGTGTTAACTTCTGTACATGGGTATTAAGACAGGGTACTCCATCAGTATCATGTATCTTGTATAGCGATAAAACCACGTTTGCTAATCATTGCAGGTAAAACGGCAAAACTTGCGCTATTGGTCCGATGACAATCGCCATCGGCTTCATCAGATGGAATGTCAGCGTCCATATAGTGTAAACGTGTGGTGTGGGATAGTGAACCATCAGATTATACGCAATGTTTCATAGACGGAACACCGAATGCGCACAATTATCGCAGTCTCCTGACAGACCCTCTTCCACGGATGCTAGAAGACGTTTCCATGTAGACTAGGAGGAACGTGTGGTACCAACATGATGGCTGTCCAGCCCGTAGTACACGAAGTAGTACAGCATATATTCACGAATATTTTCCGAATCGAGGGACTGGACGCAGCATACCTGAACCATGGGCGATCCGCCTGTAGACTTTTTCGCCGGCTGCTGTGGCCGATCGGTTCGAGGCGCTTCAGTCTGGAACCACGCGACCGCTACGGTCGCAGGTTCGAATATGCCTCGGGCATGGATATCTGTGATGTCCTTAGGTTAGTTAGGTTTAAGTAGTTCTAAGTTCTATGGCACTGATGACCTCAGATATTATGTCCCATAGTGCTCAGAGTAATTTTTTTTTGTAGACATTTTCCTGCGGAGAAATCTGAAATACGCTCTTTACAAACACATATATACAATCTACACCCAATGATGTGCGACGTCACATTACTGGAGCCTGCTCGGATATCTCCGCTGAAATGCTAGCACGTGTGCAGCAGGCGTCCGTTTACCAGGCTGCAAGCGTGTATTGCCGAATTTGAACACAACCTGTGACACTCAGTTGTCTCGTTACTGATCAGAATACACTAACTAATACATGAACTTATATTGTTCTTTAGCTTGTGCTACCACAGATATAGTACATGTGTCTGTGTGAGAACTTTTCAAAATACGATAGCTCTTAAACGTCTCGCACTAAAATCCTGGAACAAACACTACTGGCACTCTAATTTAACATACTTTTAGTTTAGTAATGTGAATAGTTATTATTCGATTTAAAAATGTATGTTCGAACAAACAGCACCCTTGGTAAGTATTAATACACCCTGTTAATTGATTAACAATGAGAGCCCCTGACCGCCAACCCATTCTGTAAAAACCACTCCTCAATAGCATTTTTCAGTCCCGCAATATTTGCGGTGCAAGTTTTAGGTGATTCACCCTGTATATACGAGGCCTGTTCAGAAAGTAAGCTCCGATTGATTGCCAAATTGAAACCACAGTGAACATCAGAAATGTTTTACTTGTAACAATTAGCTACACCTTTCAGCTACTTCTCTACGTAGTCGCCGTTCTGACTTAGACTTTTGTCATAGCGTTGTACCAACTTTTCAATAGCCTCATCATAGAAGGCAGCCGCCAGTGCTTTCCGCCAATTCTCCACGCTGGCCTACACCTCGTTGTCTGTGTCAAAATGTTTTCTTCAAAGACAGCGGTTCATGTGACCAGAGATGAAACTCAGGGGGAGACAATTGCGGACTGTATTGTGGGTAATCTAACATTTCCATTTGAAAACGATGCAGGAGCATCTTCATTGCCCCTGCAGAATGCGGCTGAGAATTGTCTTGAAGAAGAAACAGCACGACAGTTATGTAATGTTAGCTGCATAGCTTCAGGCGAAATTTCTCACCAGGCCCTCGTACTTGGCGGCAGACACTATTTTCTAGACATCTTTACGCACTCACTGCGAGCTCAGAAATGAGAAGAGCGACGTGATGCTAACTGGGGTTATACTAGAGACACTACCCAACACATCTGTGCAAAGCTTTATCGGATTTTCATAGTCGTTTCCATTTCGCGACCGATCGGAGCTTACTTTCTGAACGCTCCTCGTATTACTACGTTCTGAATTGGCAAGCAGAAACTGACCTGATATACGAATATGAATACAACTGAAAGTGCTGTTACTTTGAAACTTAGTTAATTAATGAGGAAGAGGAACACACTACCAATAGAGAGGAAACGATTAAATCATATTACTTCTGTTCGTTCAGTTTTTTATATTGGATTATGAACGACGAAATGGGTTCAATTACATTGACATACGAATAAAACAAAATCAAATTTTTATTAATCTCCGTATGGGTTCTGTAATACAACATACAGCGTAAGAATTATTGAGCTATATGAAATAAAATCGCTATAACTTTTGAACGTTTTGCATGAGGACATTCAAACTGCACGGTTGGCCGCGGAGCATGATGGAAATTAGTATGCGCTTTGTAGTGTGGTTTAGCAACGAAGCACACTTTCATGTAGATGGGTCTGTAGGTTCGTCATCAAGTAAAATTGGCGCATTTGGGCGCTGAGAATCCGCATTTCGCGAGCGAAAATTCTCTCAACCTCAACGGGTGACAGTGTGGTGTGCAGTGATCAGTCACGAAATAATTGGTGCGATATTGCTTGATGGCACGGTGACTACCGAACGACATTTGAAGGTTTTGGAAGATGATTTCGTCTGCATTATCCAAAGTGACCCTGATCTCGGCAAGATGTGGTCCATGCAAGACGGAGTTCGATCCTATCGAAGCAGGAGTTTTTGATGTCCTGTAGGAGCACTTTGGGAACCGCATTCTGGCTCTGGGTACCCAGAGGCCACTGGCGTGGGCCTCGATTGGCCGACATATTCTCCAGATCTGAACATATGCGACTCCTTCTTGTGCAGGTATATTAAAACAAGGTGTACAGCAATAACCCCAAAATGATTGCTGACCTGAAAACAGCCATTCAGGAGGCCATCGACAGCATCGATGTTCCGACACTACAGCGAGTCATGCAGATGTTCGCCACATCATCGCCAGTGATGGCAGGCATATCGAACATGTCATAACACAAATCCGAACATCTGTAGTGACGTTTACATGATGAGTAAAATGTGTGCACTCCGTAGTTTGTAAGTAATCTAGGTTTATTTTTAATATAGTTCAACAATTGTCACCCCGCATACAACTCTCGTGTGCGTGAGCCTCACTAGAAAAAAATGGTTCAAATGGCTCTGAGCACTATGGGACTCAACTGCTGAGGTCATTAGTCCCCTAGAACTTAGAACTAGTTAAACCTAACTAACCTAAGGACATCACAAACATCCATGCCCGAGGCAGGATTCGAACCTGCGACCGTAGCGGTCTCGCGGGTCCAGACTGCAGCGCCTTTAACCGCACGGCCACTTCGGCCGGCGAGCCTCACTAGAAGCAGGGAAGGCAAGAGTATTGTAAGTGCATCCTTCATAACCGGAGCTCAATGTCCATGTTATCTATAGAAACAAAAACAATTGCCTATGTTGTCATATTATGACTTCCAAAGAAACCATAGCTACCTATTCGGCACATAACCAGTTGTTGAAATATAAGTATAGAAATATGGATAACTAATACTATGGAGAGAGGTAGCAAGAAGGAGAGATAGGATGTGTCGTTCATGTCTTTTGTCCAGAGCGGAAGTTTCTTTCTTCTTGATGGTTTGTTTTGGAACCCCGCTTGCTTAAGTCTTTTCCTGTGACATGTCCGATCTTTTAACTTTCTTTTTGTACCTTTAGTTCCTGGAGATCTCTTTACCCATTCCACTGGTCATAGTAACTTGGTATTACTCTTTCGCCAGTACTCGAGAAGCTGACTGCTCAGCCTACTGGTATACATCCTGCTGACACATCCATCCGTTAGGTGTCTCTCCCTAGCCGTCTTTATTATTTTTTTCACAATATTTCTTGAGGTCCTGGCTTGTTCGTCGTTTTTATTCATTGCCTTCTCTGATTGGTGCCAGTACCTCCCTCATTATCTTTCTCTCCTGTGTTTCATCTGCGAGATACTTCTTCTTGAGTAATAGACACTCTGAAGCATACAGAGCTTGAGGGCGGATGATCGGTCATCTTTACGTTGCGGCAGGGAGAGTTCTTGTTGTAGGTGCTATGGGTCAGTTGGTATGCTCAGTTACAGCTTATTTACTCGTGTTGATAGCTCTATATCTTATGGAAAGGTAGCAAAAATGGCTCTGAGCACTATGGGACTTAACATCTGTGGTCATCAGTCCCCTAGAATTTAGAACTACTTAAACCTAACTAACCTAAGGACATCACACACATCCATGCCAGAGGCAGGATTCTAACCTGCGACCGTAGCAGTCCCGTGGTTCCGAACTGAGCGCGTAGAACCGCTAGCCCACCGCGGCCGGCGTAAAGGTAGCGTCCATCCAGGTTACATTAGTCCCTACTTCAGGTCTGGTGTGCCAAGAGACCAAGTCATAGTCTTATTACGAATTTATTTAAAATGTCGCATTTAGCCCCATTGTCTGGAACGTCTCCAGAGACCTCTTCACTGGTCATCGGGTCTCACTTCCAAGCTGTACTTGTCACTGAAGATAATTCTAATCCTCTCAATAAGATTTTAGGCCGAAGACGTGTCTGGAGACGCCACACACGTCGGAGTGATACCAACGCGGCTGCCTCCCGCCGCATGGCCCCACGGGCAGGAGTGAAGGTCGGCGGTAGCATTTATTTTCATAGCAAGACCCCTTTCATTACCATTCCACGCCACTGGTGCAACACAGCGGTACCTCTATAACAACCTACGCTCCGCTTTGTTGCCCTTCATGGCAAGCTGTCCTGAGGTTGTATCTCAGCAATATAATGCCCCGCTACTCAAAGCTAGAGTTCCTGCCCTTTGTCTTCGTGCTTGCCAAACCCGGTCTTGGCCTGCAAGGTCGCTGTATTTCTCCCCAACTGAGAGCATTATAGGCAGGATCCTCCAACATGCTCGGGAGTTGGACGATCTAACGCAGAATGGCTCTATGATATTAAAAATTTAAGACCGGAAGATAACAAATACAGTGTTTAACTTCTGCCAAATTTCTAGTACTGCGACGCAGTTCAGATAACACAAATAGCGACAATTCTAAACGAGTCAAGATGGCCACGAAGGCATGTGTAACATTAGGAAATCTGAAAACGTTCCTCCCCCGCGTCTACATCTACATACATATTCCCAGGTCATCATACGATGTATGGCAGTGGGTATTTTGTCCACTATTACTCTTCGTTCCCTTCTCTGTTCCACTCGCAAATGTAGGGAGGGAGAAACGACTTTCTAATATGTATACGTATGAGCTCCGATTTTTCTTGTCTTCGCGGTCCGTTCGTGAGGGAGTAGGATTGTTCTGCAATCTGTCGCAAATTGTTGTAATAAAAGCTTTCTCAATATTATTTCACGAAGAGAAAACTGTTATATACATTTTGTATTACATACTATAGGAGATGAGATGAACATCAACAAAAGCAAAACAAGGATAATGGAATGTAGTCTAATTAAGTCGGGTGATGCTGAGGGAATTAGATTAGGAAATGAGACACTTAAAGTAGTAAAGGAGTTTTGCTATTTGGGGAGCAAAATAACTGATGATGGTCGAAGTAGAGAGGATATAAAATGTAGACTGGCTATGGCAAGCAAAGCGTTTCTGAAGAAGAGAAATTTGTTAACATCGAGTATAGATTTAAGTGTCAGGAAGTCGTTTCTGAAAGTATTTGTATGGAGTGTAGCCATGTATGGAAATGAAACATGGACGATAAATAGTTTGGACAAGAAGAGTATAGAAGCTTTTGAAATGTGGTACTGCAGAAGAATGGGACGATAAATAGTTTGGACAAGAAGAGAATAGAAGCTTCTGAAATGTGGTACTACAGAAGAATGCTGAAGATTAGATGGGTAGATCACATGACTAATGAGGAGGTATTGAATAGAATTGGTGAGAAGAGGAGTTTGTGGCACAACTTGACTAGAAGAAGGGACCGGTTTGTCGGACTTGTTCTGAGGCATCAAGGGATCACAAATGTAACATTGGAGGGCAGCGTGGAGGGTAAAAATCGTAGAGGAAGACCAAGAGATGAATACACTAAACAGATTCAGAAGGATGTAGGTTGCAGTAAGTACTGGGAGATGAAGAAGCTTGCACAGGATAGAGTTGCATGGAGAGCTGCATCAAACCAGTCTCAGAACTGAAGACAACAACAACAACATTATATACTAAAATGTTACAAAATATATTAACATCACAAAAATTCTGCAATAACAATCTTCAAATTTATTTACATCACTACAACCATGAGGATATAAAATGTGAGAATTTCAGCTTCAAGAATCAGACCCCTAGACAAGATGAACTGGAGCCAACTGTACGTGAAAAATAATCACTCTGGAAAGTTTATTGTAATCTTCTCCCCTCTCAAATCTTCATAAAAGACTATTGGGGACAATAGCTCAAATAGGAAAGAGGGGTGGATTAAACGATGCTACCGGGATGGTAACAGAAACAGTTTCGTCTCACCTCAAGTGCGGTCTAAATTGCTAGTCACTTTGTTCAGCGGATCTGGTGTTGAAATGGCTGAATTGAAGAAAAATTTGGTGTCATGCACAAGTACTCTTAGGATTCCCATCTGATTTCACGGAACATTTTGGTAATACCGACCTGTTGACTGAATCGTCCGGTCACAAATATAGCAGTGTGTCTCTGAATTGCTTCGACGTTTTTTTTTAAACTAGTCTAGAGGCGATCCGAAACACTCGATCTGTATTCAAGAGTAGGCCGCACAAGAGTTCTAGACGCGCTCTCCTTTACAAATGAGCTAGACTTCCCTGAACTCTCCCAACTGAGAAGTCGATCATTCACCGCCCCTACTACCGTTCATGCCTGCTCGTTACATTTCATATCGCTTAGCAACGTTAACGCCTACATACTTAGTCTATGTCAAGCAGCACACCACAAATACTGTATTCAAACATTACCGAATTGCTTTTCTCACTCATCTGCATTCGCTTATATCTATCCACATTTAGATGAAGCTGTCATTCATCACATGTAATAGAAATTCTGTCCAAGTCGTCCTGTATCCCCCTGTAGTCACTCAAAGACGTCATTTTTCCGTACGCTACAGCGTAAACATCAAACATTCGCAGATTGTTGCTCATCCTGTTCGTCAGGTAGTTTTTCTTTTAAGAACACTCGATCCACGACCAAGTACTCCTCGGTTTTATAACTTCGAGCAACTTACAAATCTGAGAACATATTCCGTATGCTCCGGCCTCTGTTAACAGTCTGTGATACGGCCGTGTGTCAAACGTTTTCCGTAAACCAAGGAACGTGCATCTGCATGTTCCATCCAGGCATGATTCGCAGAATATCAGGCAAGAAAAGGGGAAGCTGAGTTTGGCACTATAGATTATAAATTCGTGTAGATTTGAGGGTAGAAGCTTGCCTCTCCCAAGAAAATTTAATACATTAGAATAATATGCTCAAAGTTCTTCAGCGAACCAACGTCAAGTATGTTGACCTATAATTTTGCGGGTCCGTTGTTGCACCCTGCTTTTTTACAGGTGTCACCTGATCTTTTTACCAGTAGTTTCGAACGTTTTTACTAGGCGAGAGTCTCACGACAAATGCAATGTGCCCATAGCGAGGATTACTCTCTGTAAAAGCCGAGTTCTGGTTGAATATGTACCTGGCGACTTATTGGTTTTCTTCTATTTCAGATACTTTTAAACAACAGAGATACCTATTTCTACAAGAGATAAACAAAAATTAGGAAGCAAAGCGAGAAATGTAGGCTTTAACGAAAGTGCAGAATGGACGAAGCCTGCAGGTTGCGACGTTGTATCTGACCACCAACACCACCTGTGCAATGTCTTCAATGTGTTTCAAGTGTCAATCGTTGTCACAAGAGCGTTCTGTGTAGCTGTGCAGTCCATTGTGTCGGAGCTAAGTGAACTCTAACGCGGGAAAATTATTGGTGTTCGTACGGTGTGCGTTTCCCTAACCGAGATAGCCGAAGTGTTCACTGAGTCACAGCGCGGACGAAAGTGTCTTTTGGGTGACGGACCGCCGTTAAAGAGGTTTGTGACGAAAAATAAGAGGACAACAGCTGCAAAAGTATCTGAAGAAATGAGTGTTGCACTCGCGACCTGTCAGCACCAAAACAATACGAATAGATCTCCATAAGCACGGAACACCACCACAAGCAAGAATTCCAAAACCTGTCATCGGTGATCGAAGTGCTCGTAACGGGAAAACACGTGCCGAAGCCATAAAACGTGGCCTGTGGAGCACTGGAAGAGAGCCATTTAGTTTGATGGTTCTTGTTTCACAGTGTTTCCAAATTGAGCCCGAGTTAACGTCCCGAGAGTGAATCATGGCACAGATCGGGTAACAATGTGGAAGCCATATCACGGTATTAAGAAGGTAACAAGGATACTCTACAGTGTCGCATTACTGTGTCTATTTTGGCTTATCATCTCAATTCCCTGGTACGATGTTTGTCCCTCTAAGGTGAAGCTGTGTTGCAGCATGACAGGGCCCCAGTTGATACAGTCCAGGACTGATTTGGTCGAGCACAGGGATAAATAGTGTCACCTGCCATGGCCGCCACAGACACAAGATCTCAATATGATTGGGCGTTTGTGGTCTACTTTGGAAGGAAGGGTGCGTGATCGCTATTCATCTGAATCAACATTACCTGACCCGCTCTTTTACAGGAAGAATGGTACAAGGGTCCCTTGAGAACCTTAAGGGACCTTTATTTATCCACTTCGAGACGACTGGAAACTCTTTTGTATGCGAGCGGGTTTCCTAGGTCGTATTAGACATGGTAATGCCTTATGTTGTTGGTGTTTGCATATTTTTGTCCAACCCCTGTACTTCTGTTTTGGCAGTCATCGTTTTCCTTACACCTTATCAGACACGATAAAATGTTGTGTTTCGACATTTTTCCATCCCCTATATGTTCTTCATAAGAGAGTTTGTGCGGTGGTCAAACGATGGTATGTCAGTACGATCCTAGTGCAGGACTCATATTTTACATGGGAAATTTAAAACTTCATTTGTTTCTCTATACGATGCTGATGAGGGAAAGCTGGCGTGGCACACGGGTGACTGAGTAGAATCCTTGTATCCTCTTAATGTTACGTATAGGGCCAGAATTTTCTAGGATTCTCCGCAACATTTTTGACTGTGAAAGTTGTAGCATGCTCTATTACAGTGGATGTAACAAGATGGGTGACGTGATACACGAACTACTGAATTTCTTTTATCTGCTTTTAGTCAATGTACTCTTTCAAATATCACTCTCCAGAAATAGCTCAACTACGGGCTTTGCACAACTGCAGTACGATATATTGTATGTCTAACACTTTCGGAGTACATGTGCATAACACCAAATTTTTCTTCAATTCATCCATTTCAACACCAGATCGGTTGAACAAAGTGACTAGCAATTTACGATGCACTTCAGGTGAGATGAAACTGTTTCTGTTACCATCTCGGTAGGATCATGAAAGCTACCCCGTCTTCACTATTTCAGCTATTGTCCCCATTAGCCTTTTATGAAGATGAGAGGGGAGAAGATTACAATAAACTTTCTAGATGAGTCATTTTTCACGTACGGTTGGCTCCAGTTCTTCTTGTCTAGCGGTCTGATTCTTGAAGCTGAAATTCTCACATTTTATGTCCGAATGGTTGAATTGATGTAAATGAATTTGAAGATTATTATTGCTGAATTTTTGTTATGTTAATATATTTTGTCACATTTCAGTATATAATACAAAATGTATATAAATATATATTTAAAAATCTTTTCATTTGCACATTAACAAAGCCGTAATTACATTGTTCGCATAAAATACGAAAATATTTCCGATCACGTCAGAGGTATGCTTACTACTGTCTCACTCAGCAGAAATAACAATATTCCGCACGGTTTCCAGTTTTTCTTGACAAATGAGTTTCTGTTAGATTCGATTATTATTTCATAAATGAATCCAGAAAAAAACATAATAAACAGTACTACATTGCATAATTGTAAAGTAGAGAGGATATAAAATGTAGACTGGCAATGGTAAGGAAAGCGTTTCTGAAGAAGAGAAATTTGTTAACATCGAGTATAGATTTAAGTGTCAGAAAGACGTTTCTGAAAGTATTTGTATGGAGTGTAGCCACGTATGGAAGTGAAACGTGGACGATAAACAGTTTAGACAAAAAGAGAATAGAAGATTTCGAACTGTGATGCTACAGGAGAATGCTGAAGATTAAGTGGGTAGATCACATAACTAATGTGGATGTATTGAATAGAATTGGGGAGAAGAGAAACTTGTGGCACAACTTGACTATAAGAAGGGATCGGTTCGTAGGACATGTTCTGAGGCATCAAGGGATCACAATTTAATATTGGAGGGCAGCGTGGAGGGTAAAAATCGTAGAGGGAGACCAAGAAAGCATATTCAGAAGGATGTAGGTTGCAGTAGGTACTGGGAGATGAAGAAGCTTGCACAGGATAGAGTAGCATGGAGAGCTGCATCAAACCAGTCTCTGGACTGAAGACCACAACAACAACAACAACATGTGAAATTATATGAAAGTTTTCAGATAAGCAGCTGAGATAATACTGATCTGTCCAAAATTCGAAATATAATACTGGTTTCGACAACTACGGCTGGGGAAGAGTAGTGCTAGGTTGTCCCGCTACAATTCCTATTGCCATTACCAAGCAGTTGTCCTCCCGTCCAACAGCGAACCGCTGTGTATGACTCACTGTCAACATTCGTCCTGATTTTTTCATGTCTGTATCTTTCAATCTTTCACTGAGGCTGCCAATCACAAGGCACTAGTAACAATAATCCTGCGTGGGTTCAGGGGACAAAATGTCTGTTGAACCACAGCGAACGCTAAAATATTTTACGCAGCAGGCACGCCGAATCGACTGCTGGTGCGATTTGGCATAACAGAGAGCCAATGCTCCGGAGTGCTGTCGCGAACGAAGCTGTAGTTCTGCAAATGCTCTCCGCTGCCAGACGTACAGAGATCAGTCGTACTCGGCGAGCCGAGCCAAAGCAGAAGCGCAGTTAATTTGTGGTTGAAATCCAGCGACTGGCAAAATAAACACGGCGACTCCCGGCCTTCTCCGAAAACGAGTGACGCTTACTCGGGCTCAGAAATAGCAGCGCTAAAGCAGTCCAGGGCGACGCAACGTCTGCCCACAGCAAGCAGAACGCGCCGTCCAAAAACAACAACCTCTTCCACAGCGGGTGACTGCTTTTCGCTTCACCTGCCTGCTTACAGCCACTAGTATGTTGCGGGTAGCGAGACTATTTACTTTGTGATATGCTCACATCGAAATATGCTGGACAGTCAAACGTAAACTGAAATATCGCTGGGTATTTCCCCACACACCGTTCTTGAGTCATTGTGGCAAGTAGTTCAGTGGTTATAGACGATTTGTTTATTTATTTGTGAATGTATTTCCATTTTCATGCTTCCGTGTATTTGCGTTCTGTGATGGTTGGCCTGGAAGACTCAATCTCTAGAAAACACCAAATGTATAGGTGAGACTGGTACAAATCTTTCAAAAATGGACTATGCCGATCGTTTCGGTCGTCCGTAAATTTGTATTCTTCATAGCCATCAGACTGGCTGTATCGTGGCGTCTAATTGTGGCATAATTAAGTGGGTAGTTTAAGTCTTTATTAACGATTCTGTCAGAAGTTACGGTATTAGATTAGGTGACTAGTTTCGAACCTTACAGGTTCATTCTGAAGCCTGTCCTACTGAGGCTACAGACGCATTACACATTTTGTAGCCTCAATAGGACAGGCTTCAAAATGAAGCTGTAAGGGCGAAACTAGTCGCCTAATCTAATATTGCAACTGCTGACAGAATCGTTAATATACGCTTTAAGTAGTTTAATAAACTTGCAGATTCTCTGTCAACAAAATGTTGTAAATGAAGCAAATGGATAGTACCTCAGGGCTTAGTGTTTAGACCGCTACTTCTTCTTAGAGAGTGATTCATCTGTTCGTACCGATTTCGTTTTACGCAACCCAAAATGTTATATCTGGTCTTGAAAAACGACGCTCGAGGTTATCACATTCTCTTGATCGCTGTATGCAAATTGTTACTCCTCCAAAGAAAGTGAACAGGGCCTTTCTGTAGGAAATTTAATGCAGTTCAATTTTGTACTGGGATATGTTTCACAGTTTTCGAGATACTGAAGAAAATAGTAGAAGAGTGACCTTCCAACGCGCCTCCAACCGCACACTTTTACATCATCAGGCAGGGTTTCTAGTATGTTGTACTTCTCGCTCCATCCCATCATTGTATAAAAATTTCCGTCTAATGAACTATTCCTGATATTCGGTCTTCTTTGTCTCTACTGACTGGGCAATTACGCCGCTAGAACAGTAGGATATTTCCTTAACGTTAATAATTTAAACGTGCCCATGAGTGTACTGAAAGAAAAACGACTTTTGTGAACGTTATGCTAAAGCTAATTACGTTGATAGATCCAAACATAACCGTTACAAGCACAGTAGTTTCGCAGTCAGAAGGCCTGACCAATTCAGGGATGTGATTGATTTGCTGTTGTAATTCACAAAATTGGTAGGTAAATTTACATAAACATCAGTTTTAAATTTTCAAGTGCTTACTAAGCCGCTGGTGCAATAAGGCCAGTCATTGAACACCGAAAAATGTCGAATGTGGGAAGTAATTTGTGAAGTCGCAAGATTTTGTGTAGTGGTAGGACGGAGCCCCACGAACAACGTACTACAAACCCTAACCGGTGGCAGCCAAGCGTGGGAATAGGGGTGCGTTTCAAGGTAACTTTCGTACGTCTTACGTATTTGAATAACTCGAAAACTACGGCCTCTAACGAAAGCATATACCTGTGTAAATTTTAACTGCATTAAATTTCCTGCAAAAAGGTCCCTTTAATTTTTCTGTAGGACTAATAGTTTGCGAGTATTCCGCTAGAGAATATGAAAATCGCGCCCGTTGTTTTTGAAGGCCACATATAATATTTCGGGTTACATAAAACGACATGGATAGGGGCAACCCTGTATAATTTGCCAGTTGATTCTAAAATATTTTTGTTTCCTAATGATATCAGCTTGATAGTCAAGGACGTTGAGTGAAACATAAGCAATGTATTAAATAGCGCAGTTCCAGACACAAGATGATGGCTTGTAGAAAATTGAAGCCAAATCATTGTAAGATTCAGTTTTTAGCGTTTCTGACACACAGTTCAGCTAAAATCGTAATTTTTATTATAGATAATACCCAAGTGATTTATGAGTCCAAAAATCCAAATTCCTATCTGTTCAGATAGATGGTAAGCTGTCATGATAAACTCACCTTCAGGGTCATATTCAAAAACTGAAGCCTGCTATATTTACCACCAGAAGAGTCTCTGCAAAAACTGATACTCCAACAAGAAATTTTAGTCTACCTTTTGCTTATTTTCATTCGCATTTGCATATGGCGTTATATTGTGTTGTAGCTCTTCCCATTCGCCGAGAGTATGTTTGGCTCAGAAACGGGTAGTTAGAGCAATATGTGGTGAAAATACAGCAAACCCTTGTCGACCCCTGTTCAGGAATAGAGGAATTCTGACATCGGTCTCTCAATATACAGTATATTATCTTTACTGCCGTTTGTAGTTAAAAGTTTGTAAGTCAATATTAGATTATTTGGTCAGCTGAAGTTATATAGACCTCATATGGCAGTCGACTGGCAAATTTTAGAAAATACTGTGAAGATCTGGTTATGTTGCATTCTCCGTTCTGTCATTGTTACACTTGCAATACAAAAGCGCCTTCTATTAGATATATGCAGTTCTAAACCAACAGATGTTATAATTTTTGTAAGTATTGTACATGATGTTTATGTTCAGAGATACAACTATTATTTTTCGATTTTTTGTGGTATATGTATACTACATCTAGTCCTTTCTGTTTGTTCAGTCTTCCAGTTGATGATAAATGAAGTAACCAAATCCGATCAAGAATAAAAGTAATATAAACAATTGATGACAAAAGTTTTCTTCTATTCTGCATCTCTGTCAAAAATATTGTTGTATATTAATGATGTAGATTGTTTGCAAATGATCTCCCGTCTTGTAAAGTCATCAGATGTGCGAAACGAATTGCAAAACGATTTAGATGAGATATCTGTATGGTGCAAAAATTGTCAATTGAACCTGAATAAAGGAAAGTGTGAAGTTTTTCACATGAGTACTAAACGAAATCCGCTAAATTTCGATTACGCTGTAAGTCACACAAATATGAAGGCTGTAAATTCAACTAAATACTCAGGGATTACAATTACAGATACCCTAAATTGGAACGATCACATAGATAATGCTGTGGGTAGAGCCAACCAAAGACGGCGATTCATTGGCAGAACACTTAAAAGGTGCAACAGCTCTTCTAAAGAGACTGCTTACACCACGCTTGTCTGCCCTATTCTGGAGTATTGCTGTGCGTTGTGGGATCCGCATCAGATGGGACTGACGGATGACATGGGAAAAGTACAAAGAAGGGCAGCTCGTTTTGTATTATCGCGAAATAGGGGAGGTAGTGAAATAGACATGATACATGATTTGGAGAGGCTATCATTAAAACAAAGGCGGTTTTCGTTGCGACGGGATCTTCTCATGAAATTTCAATCACCAGTTTTCTCCTCCGATTGGGAAAACATTCTGTTGGCACCAATCTACATAGGGAGAAATGATCATCACGATAAAATGAGAAAAATCAGGGCTCGCACAGAGAAATTGAAGTGCTTGTTTTTCCCGCGCGCCCTTCGGGAATGGAACGGTAGAGAGACAGCTTGAGGGTGGTTCATTGAACCCTCTTCCAGGCACTTTATTTTTCCGCTTGCCAACAGAGCGAGGAAGAAACGACTGTGTATATGCTTCCTTACGAGTCGTAATTTCTCTTAGCTTACCTTCGTGCGAAATGCACTTTGACGACTGCACAGTCGTTCTGCATCCAGCTACGAACACCGGTTCTCTTAATTTTCTGAATAGTGTTCCTCAAAGAAACAAAAAAAGTCATCTTTTCTTATGGGATTTCCATTTGAGTTAACGAAGTATCTCTGTAATACTTGCGTCTTGATCGAACAAATCTAACACCCCACCACTCTTTTGCTTCAATGTCTTCCTTTAATTCAAAGTAGTGGGGATCCCAAATATTCGAGCAGTACCAAGGAAAGGGTTACACTTGTGTTTTATACGCAGTACCCTTTAGATATGAACTACACTTTCCTAAAATTCTACCAATAAACCGAGATCGACCATTCGCTTTTTCTACTGCCGCCCTTGCGTGCTTGTTCCACTTCATATCGTTTTGCAGCGTTCCTCCTAGATATTCCATCGACGTGACTGTGTTAAGCAGTAAAGCGCTTTGCTGTATTCGAACATTACGGGATTGCATTCCCTACTCGTCTGCATTAACTTACATTTTTATACATTATTAGTAACCTGCCAGTCACCGCAACAACTAGAATTTTGTCTGAGTCATCTGGCATCCTCCTACCGTTACTCGGGGACGACAACCCGCTGTGTACCATAGCGTCATCAGAAAACAACCGCAGACTGCTGCCCAGCCTGTCCCATAGACAGTTTATGTGTATTTACTCAGTCGAATCCATAACGCGAGATAGGTGGAGAAACAGAACATATGAGACGTATACACAGTTGGGAAAATGGGCAACCATCGGCTGCAAATGGAATGACGAGAATAAAAATTTGTGCTGGACAGGCGCTCGACCCCGGATTTGCCGCTTATCGTGAGCTGTCGACTAATCATTTGACTACCCAAGCACGAAACCGGGCCGTACTCAAACTTCCATATGCCGTGAACAGTGACTCTACAACCTGTTCTCTTACATCAGTTATGTATATTCCCGTCATGGGTGATATTTTAGTTGAAAGTCACTTTCCCGGAGTCGGTGGATAAATAAGATATTGCAATGCCTGTGTTATCCCGAATTATGATACAGTGTACAGTCGGAAATGCATGGCGACTACAGCCGTTGTGAAAGGTATGAAACATATTCACAGTTACAAATATGGACAGTTATCTGCTGCGTAGTGGAATGACGACAATGAAAATCTTCGCCGAACCCCCACTCGAACCCGGATTTCGGTCTGTCATTTGGCTATCCGGCGCGGTAGCCAAGTGCGAAGGCGACCACTGGTGTTAAACGGGAAATCTGGGTTCGAGTCCCGCTCCAGCACAAATTTTCATTGTCGTCGTTCCACTCTGCAGCAGATGGCTGTCCATATTCGTAACTGTGAATACGTTTCATAACGGCTGTAGTCGGCGCTGTGCTTGTTCCTTTGGACATATATGCATATCCGAAGGAACATTGCATCGTAATTCAGAATAACACAGGCACTGCAGTATCGTATGTAATGTAATATTCCACACACAACATTACTTTCTAGGTGGCATACGTCTAATAAGTTTTTACTGGCTCGGAAGTGAAAGGATGATAAGCGATAACTCTATGATACTTAAATAATTATTTGCTCAGAATAGTCCTGTTGTTCCTCTTAACACCCAAGTGAACTTGAACAAAACAACCGTGTGTAGGGGAAGGAGCTAGACTTATATAGGACATCGAGACACAGTGGGCTCTTTGTCCATATGCAGGAACTTGAACCGTTTCGTGATATGCACATAAAATAGCAGAAAATGTTTTACGATTGACAGTCACTTGATTTCTGTCAAATCAGTATACAAAATGACACGTAACTTATTGTACAATGTTAAACACAAGTTGCAAAAGAATTTAAATTTTCGCAGATATAAGTTGTATGTAATGTAAAATATAAGAAAGCAGACAATTCATTTCAGTTAAATATACAAACCTTCAAATGAAAAGTGTATGTAATACTGTCTTTTCTTTCCAGGTAAGCGATACGAGCTTTTCGTAAGAGAGCCCCTTGTTAGTGAAGGAAGTACTATGTAAGTAGCCTCTTCAATTTTATTACGAAGACTATTATACTATTTATTTTAGGCAAAATCATTCTAAGACCAGTTTGATCCTTCAAGGATTTTAAATGTATTTTGCTACTTTGGTACTTCTTCAAGAAACAGTTATTACGATTTTCTACAAAATCAAATATGTGCATGTGATTTATTTCAAAAGGATGATTGGAACATGTCAGATAGTACTGCCGTTAACGGATGTTAACACTCTACTTGACTGCTTTTATTTACTCTGGAAAAATCTAACACAACTCGTGGTACTATCCAATTACAGAAATATTTGTGTGCATGACATTCCGCTTGCGGTTTAATTCCTAAACCCAGTAATTTCTCAGCAACGGAACTGTAAGATGTAGATTCAGACCAGAAATATTCTTCTGAGCGGTGCACGTGTTATTGATTTCAAGTGAAATGCATAACCGATTCAGTATAATACACGAACGTAATGGAGGTAACTGCGGACAGACTTTAAAATCTGCTTTTTACGACTGAGCATGTTATTAAATGAGACCATGGAATGGTTCCATTCAACCACAGGCGGTAAGTCATTTATCGCACTGCGAGGTGGGACGATCAATTCCTGCTTCGCAGAACGCGGTCGGCTGCTGACACATCGAGAACCGCACCCATTCTTGCGCTTCGTGGTCCGACAGAAACCAACGTCCATGCATGTCTTTCTTCAGCTCGCCAAAGATTTGAAAATCACACGATGAAAGATCCGGGATGTACGGAGGATGTTGCAAGGTTTCCCATCACATTCTCTGAAGTATGACTGCCCCTTGTACACTGAAGAGCCAAAGAAACTGGTACACCTGCCTAATATCGCATAGGGCCCCCGCGAGGCCGCAGAAGTGCCACACCACGACGTCGACAACGAGGTCATTAGAGACGGAGCGCAAGCTCGGGTGAGGGAAGGATGGGGAAGGAAATCGGCCGCGCCCTTTCAAAGGAACCATCCCGGCATTTGCCTGAAGCGATTTAGGGAAATCACGGAAAACCTAAATCAGGATGGCCGGAGACGGGATTGAACCGTCGTCCTCCCGAATGCGAGTCCAGTGTGCTAACCACTGCGCCACCTTGCTCGGTAGTCATTTTAATCGATGTGTGAATGCAGTGTGTAAAGTAGCAACTACTTTGTGTATCACGGTATAAATATACCCCCTCTATTTTGCAATTTTGTTTAAAGGCTTCAATAATAATTTTAATAATAATAATAACGCTATAGCGTCACCCAAATTTAAACCAAAGTAATTCAGGTGACCCATAAGGCATAGTGAATTAATATATTTTCCTTATCAATGAAACTAAGTGTAAATGAGAGTATGCAGAAGACACTGGGCAGGCATACGTCTAAGGATTCGTATAGAAGGCTCTGAGTCATCTCGAGCGGGAAGGTGCAATGGTTGACGTCGCCGAATGTAGGCGGGAGTACCAGTTGCGCGGGTTTCTAGTACCTTCTAGAACGAATTTAGCATAGTAATACCGTTCCGCAATTATGAATGTTGAGGGAAACACCCACCCCTGTAGATCTACGATGGCGATATTGCGAGATATTGGGGTCGAGGGAAAGTAGTCCCACTTGTTCCTAACCCTTGAGGTTAAGAAAAATATTTTTTAAATATAATCTAAAGCGCGTAATTGAGGACAGGGCTTAAGAGAACGCCCTACTCTCTTACATGCTATTTTCTTTCATTACTTTATAAAATGCATAACGACGTGATTACTCATCGGCGGGGAGGTACGAATAAAGTGGAGGGAAGCGCTGGTTATGGCGTTGGAACTTTCGCTTTAGAGCAGGGCTTCACAACATACGTGCTCGCGGAGCAAGCTGTGAGCAGCCAGGCGTGAGCACGGAGCAGCGCGAGCACGCTACCCTCACTACCGGACCAGAGCGGAGAGTGGGGAGAGTCACGTGGGGCACACAACAGCTGCCGCCAGTCAATGTAAATCCGCGGCCACCTGCAGGGATATCACTCACGAATTATTACTGCGACAAATGAAACAAATAAAGGAGAATGTACACGTGCCACATAATTTTATTAGCTTAGTGTATGCCTCTACCATCTGTACACACTGAAACTAAATAATTCCACGACAATCCTATATTTTCAACACTTTCTTCAACACTACTTAAAATATCATCTCCGGTTGTAGTGTTCCACATGGCTACTACATCGAGGAGCTCCTCCCTCACCTGAAGATCTCTATTAACACCTCTAATAAATATGGCAAGCTGCGCTGTTCCAGTGATATCAACACTTTCGTCCAGAGCTAGAGAATACGCCATAAAATCTTTATAGATATTTGCAAGCTGGCTCTGGACGTCGTCTGCCATGTCCTGTATGCGACGCATAATGGTCATGTTAGATAATGGCACAATCCGAAACTGTTCAACTTGAGATGGACACAAATGTTCCGCTGCAACTACCAAACATTCTTTTATTAAATCGCCATCAGTTAAGGGGCGCAGGGATTTTGCTACCTCAGTTGATTTTTCTTCGCCGGCCGGAGTGGCCGAGCGGTTAAAGGCGCTACAGTCTGGAACCGCACGACCGCTACGGTCGCAGGTTCGAATCCTGCCTCGGGCATGGATGTGTGTGATGTCCTTAGGTTAGTTAGGTTTAAATAGTTCTAAGTTCTAGGGGACTTATGACCACAGCAGTTGAGTCCCATAGTGCTCAGAGCCATTTGAACCATTGATTTTTCTTCGTCGTCTAGATCTTCTTCGGATAGCTTCCTTTTAAGGTTAAAAACTTCCTGTGCACGATCTGGTCAATCACATTTTCCACGTCCGTAGTCTTTCGCGTGGTACGACATATAATGTCGCTGCAAATTAAATTTCGTAAAAGAATTCGGCGTTTTGTGACATACTAAACATTTTGCAACACCATCTTTTTCAGTAAACACATACAATTCCTCCCAATGGGGGTTGAACTGCGAAAGCATGGTTGGGGTTCCACAACGGCGACTTCACAAGATTCTTAACCAGCGAAGTGACTGTTAAGAGCTGATCGTAGTACTTTAAACGTTACACAGTCGGCGCGAATTCAATAGGCACGGTGCGGCCCTATTCAAACGTGCGCGCGCATTTCCCCTCCCTCCCCTCCCTCCCTACTCCACGACCTTGCCGCTGCTCGCGAGCACTTGCCTGAGCAGACGCGAGTACTCGCGCTCAAAACCGGCCAGTTGTTAAGCCCTGCTTTAGAGAGTCGCTCTGGATCCCTCATGATTCCGTATATGACTGCTCCGATGCAATGCTGATTTTTTTCGGTCAGTAAGTACTTTTATGGTACAAGTGGCTTTGCAGGCACTGCTCCGAGTGTCTGGAACGGCAGTTGAGTAGCGACAGGTTATTCCTGAATGTAATACGCCAGTAAAAGCGCACGCTAGGCAGTGAATTTTGATTGGGTGATACAAAGTCTGTTTGGAACTGTAATGAACCATAGAACAACGGTAGGACCGCTTATCGCAATCAGGATGCGACCTCATCGTCATGGACACATTACTTCTTGTATGGCTCGGCGCTGGTGTGAATTTCCTATAAGTCGTCAAGGTTTTGCTGTCTGCACTACGGCCGTAGAGTAGAGTGCAGTTAAACGAATCTAAGTTCATTGTGTAATGTGGTAATGTTCAGGCGAGCGAGTGTTTGTTGTAATTGCATCATTAGAAGTCCCGCGTGGCAGTGCAAAATTGTTTACCTCTGAGTGAAACCGATATCTAAATTCTATGTAGGTAAAGAGAAGACAGGTTGTTCTAGAAGCGGGTAACGCTTATTGTATTGTTCTGAGAGATAGAGCCCGATTAATTTTGAAGATAATTTATGGACATAAATGAGAGCTGTGTCATCCTAAGTTTCGTAAGGGAAGACATTAGCCTGATTGTCATTTGTGTGCTGTCGGATTAACTACAGGTGCCAAACATTACTGTAAAATCAATCCCTTGCAGTTGTAACAAGTGCTTTTTTTGGAGGACACTACGCCTCCGAATTATATTTTATTTATCACGGTAGTTCCGTGTTCTTATTTCTGCAACATCCTTTTTACTTACAATATTACTATGTTGATTTGTTGCTTTCCAACATTGCTTACGGTGAGTAGCATCAAGTGCGGGAGAGGAGGACTATCTTTGAGAGCCAATCATTTTCGAGTTGTCTGTGGCGCCTTCGACACGTAACAAAAGTTAGATGGACGTTGGCCCACTGCGCCCCTGTTTAATACGTTCTGTGTGGCACGAAGGCCCACAAGTGACTAACCACTGGCACCGAGACGTTAATAATAGCATGTCACTCATTTTATGCCACCTTCCAGTATTCGGTTTAGTCATAATGGCAGTGAGGTGGAATAAATCTCAGAGTGATAAACTGCTCCACCGACCACGCTAACTTCCAAGTGCCTGGGAGGCGGTGAACATGGTGTCGGAATGGTGCACTGGAACCACGCGTCCCCTCTCTTTCGCGACTCCATACAGCTTCTGTTGGCGACGCGTACGCTGAGCTGGCGTCGGGCGGCGTTCGTCCGCGTCACACTGCCTCTGCCTGCCACCTGCAGGCGCTACCTGCAGCCGGAGCCCAATTACGGCGTAGCGTTCTGAGAAACGGATTGCTCTGCACAGCCGCGCGTCTCTTTCTGCAGGGCTGCTGCTGCCCTTCTGACAAAAGGGCCATCCGGAAAGGAAGGCTGCTGGCTGTCGGCGTTGCCACAGTAGCCGGGAAATACTTATGGCCGTCCTAGGTATAGATATCACTGCAGGTTGTTTCAAGAAAAAAGTGCCCCACATAAGAGGTCTGTTCAAAAAATTCCGGAACTTTGTCCACAAAATTTTTCTACCTTTATGGAAAGCTGCATCAAATCAGTCTCTGGACTGAAGACCACAACAACAACATTTTACTTATTGTGCATGGTCTCCTTCGATATACTCTCCTCCACAATTAATACACCGTTCCCGATGTCGTTTCCACTTGCGGAAGCAATCTTGGTACGCCTCTTTTATCTGTTCTGTCGTTGCAAATCTTCGTACTTCAGTTGGGTTTCAACTTTGGAAATAAAAAATAAAATGTCCGCAGGTGCCAGGTTTGGTGTGTACGGACGATGACGCAGCACTGTGATTTCGTTTTTTGTGCAATAGTCACGCACCAACAGGGATGAACGTGTGGGTGTGTTATCGTTATGCAAGAGCCATTAATTGTCCCGCCACATTGCAGGCCGTTTCCTTCTCACATTTTATCGCACGTCCCGATACTACCATCGATTAACAGTCTGTCCCTGTGACACGAATTCATGATGAACTAATCCTTCAAAGTCAAAGAAAACTATCAGTATGGCTTTGGCATCTGACTTGATGAGCTTTTCTGGTTTTGGAGAACCTTTCCCGATCCATTGTGAAGACTGAAGCTTGGTCTCATCACCAGTTTTGATTCTCTTAAGGAACATTTCGTTCTCATTTGCACGATCCAAAAGCTCTTTACAGATTGCGAGGCCAAGGTCTCTTTGGTCTTGGGCCACGAGCCGTGGGACGAATTTGGCGTCAATACGATGCATTCCAAGATGCTGAGTCTGGATATCATGGCTTGATCCAGGTGAAATGTTACATTCTTCTGCAATCTCTCCACCAGTTAGTTTTCGATTGGCTCGCATAATTTCGTTCACGATCCTCACATGCGCGTCTTCGGTGGAAGTCGAAGGCCGTCCTGAATGAGGGTCATCTTTAACTTACGTCCGGCCATTTTGAAATCGTGTGAAGGATTCGTAACACAGATTACGACTTATGTCCTCATCACCGTAGGATTACTACATCATGCAGACGCTTTGCTCCTCTAATTCTGCCATCTCGAAACTCGCAAACTGTGCGACATAACGTTCTCCTCATAGCTTGGTTGACAGATGATGCATGGTTCCATCTTTTAGGTTACATCAACACACAAAAGAGCAGTGTAAACCACCATATTATCCACGAAAAACCACTGCACGATGAAAAGCTTGGTGTGTGGTGCGCGGTGTCAGCTTCCAGGATTGTTGGTCCCATTTTGTTTGATACGACTGCAGAGACATTGAAGTTTATACGAGCATCTTCAATACATTTGTGCAGAACCTGGATGACGTCGAACTTACAGATGAGTCAAACGTCTAATGCTTCCAAGCAACTTGTAACCAGTTTCTTTTGTAACCGAACAGCCTCAAAATATTATTTCCCACCTCCGCCCCCCCCCCCCCCCCGACGCACCGTCACCTGACGTGAACCCCTCCCCCTCCCGTATTTTTATTGTGGGCGTTTGTTAAAAGCCGAATGTGCGAGACTAGACAACGGACAACTGGAGAACTCCGTGAGTCCACTACACGCGAAATAAGCAACCTTGGCGAGGATGTACTTCACAGAACGTTGCGG
Source organism: Schistocerca nitens (assembly GCF_023898315.1). Lineage (NCBI taxonomy): Eukaryota > Metazoa > Arthropoda > Insecta > Orthoptera > Acrididae > Schistocerca > Schistocerca nitens. Next base: position 847,340,023 of record NC_064617.1, read on the forward strand.
AATATGGTACAACGAGTTTCCATTGATGCTGGTGGAAGGCATTTCCAAGATTTGCTGTGAGAATTTTGTATGTAATCTCCCAGTTATGTATTATCATCTCCCATAACTTCAAATATGTCCCATTATTCGTTCATACGTAATCATTCCTTAAAGTGGACTTAGTAAAATTTGAAGAAAAATCGTACAAATGACCAAGAAAGATCACCCGACAAAACACTAGTCAACTCCTTGGAAGTATACACTGGTCGCTTTCGACAGTCGACGATGGTACAGAGGTGGTACCAGGCGTTCATGTTGTAGCTTGCTCGTTACATTTCGCTCCAGAGGGATCAAAATGAAAGAAATAATTTTGTTCTGCCTGCAGTCACCTTCCTCACCATCAGATTAGAAGAACGTCACATGACGATCTGTTGCTCTCCGGACTGTGATGACGTCGGATTCTCCTTCACGCACTGCTCATTCAAATTCTTTGGTTAATGAAGAGAAGAGGGAGTGACTATAGACCAGTAATAGACAGCTGAAAGAGAAGCAGATATGCACGATCGGTCCACATTAAATTGATCACCACCTATGTGAGACGTTAACGTGTACTAACCACCCACAGACGACATGTAGCAGCACTAGCCTAGGAATATACACAAAGTGGACGCGGAAAACAGTGCAGTCACTATCTTAATGCGGAAACGGAGCAATTTATCTGACGTCCTAATGGGCATCACTGTTGGCATTAGGGCCAAGAGTCGAAGCATTCCGGAAACGGTTAAGTTTGTCAACTGTTCGAGTGCCGTTGTGCTTCAAGTATACCATGAATGGCAAAAAGTTGCTGTCCAAAACAAGTGTGGTGTACCACGGGCCATAGAGGACAGGGCTGAACGACGGCCGCGGAGATATGCAACTGTTGAGCAACTGACCGCCCAGATGATCCTAGGAGCTACCAACAATGTCTTCTCAACGACCGTTCAGCGAACTTTGCAACGTATGGGCCTCCGAAGCAGGTGCCTGTCTCATGGACCCGTGTCGACTGCTCTTGATCAACGTCGAGGGCTGGAATTTGCACGCCAATATCGCAGCTTGACGTCCACTGAGAGGCGACAAGTGGTCTTTTCACGTGAACCATGTTTCATGCTCCACCAGAAAGATGGCCGTTGGCATGTACTGCGTGAAACGTCTAAAAGCAAACACCTTGTAACGACCTTCAGAAGGGTCTAGGCGGTTGGACGAAGCGTTATGGTCTGGGGAATGTTTTCATGGCATTTCATGGCTGATATAGTCATTCTGTAAGACCCAGTATACCAACACAAGTATGTATCTATCCCACAGGACCATGTTCACCCCTACACACAGTTTGTTTTTTCCTCAGTATGATAGCAACTACCAGTAGAACTATGTTTTGTGTCATCTCGTTGACACTGTAGGCGGTATCATGGGAAGCAACGAGAGTATGATGTTTGGTGGCTGGCGCCCTCTTTCTATAATACAAATGCACTCATGCTGGTGAAGTACAAGTCCCACTATCTACACTACTCCGATCATTATGTGCTGCCTGAGACTGTCTGCAACTGCATGTGACTGGGCTACGACTGAGGACTCGACTCAGTGACTCACTGAATGACTGTGTACCCTGCGGTCTGCGCCGGCGATCTAAATACTGGGGTCGAGAGGGTGTTGGCAGCGCGTTTCTTACGAATTTGTCTTTCGCCTCTCTCCTGATAGGCTCGCTTGCTACGGCGTCAATTATCGATCTTCTCGCAGCTTCTCTGGAGCCTGGAGTGCTGGCGACAGCCTGCGCCAGCACATTATGCAGCGTGTTACACAAATCATGTTGTATGTGCGTGGTTCGAAGAGCACTAAGATGAATTTACCACACTTCCTGGCTACCAGAATCCCCAGATTGAAAGCCTGTCGAGTATGTGTGGGATCACCTCGATCACGCTCCACGCTCCATGGATCCTCCACCGACAGACCTAGTGCAGCTGTCCACAGCTTCACTGATTCTCTACCTGCACATCTCGCAGCGGTACACGCTGCAGAAGATGTTTATTCAGACTTTTGACATGTGATCACATTAAGCTGACTGGGATTCTCGATACAAGTGGATGATAAATAGCCGTTGCACAATTTCTGACTACTCAGGCGATCCGCAGTGTTTCTATTGGACAAGCCGCAAGGAAATTGAGAAACATAAAATGCGAACATAATTAACAGCAACTATTTCAGTCCCTATACAGAGTTTTGATGGAGCTTAACAAAGAGAAACTCAGAGACTCGAATCACAAGTTATGGTAAAGAGCCATGAGCAGAAAGAGTTTACTAGCGCACGGGCAGGGGCTGCACAACAAAAAGTACCAAATTAACATTTATAAAACCGTGGGGCTGATCTCTCGCGGTGCAAAACGAATAATCGCACCTCAAACGGTGTCGTCTTTGCTGCAGCTGTTCTACTGCGATTGACTTGATTAAAACTGAGGATAACCATGCATTGTTGCTTCCCAGGCGGCAGAAGCAAACACATTAATCGCAAAATGGTGGTCACTACGGCGCGGCTGCTGGTCATGAATTTAAGTCTACCAAGTATTGTCCCGAACTGAGACCGAGAGCGCGTCAGTCAGTAGTTTCGTAAACTTGTGTCCTGGCGCTTTGTATGTATCCGCCGAGGGCAAAAGGTCGCCGCTGCCAACATTAGCGTTGGCGACGAATTCTGATGCTCGCTTAGGCTTTCAGCCGAGGTGCAGTGTGGCCCACACGCGGACAGGTTGGCGGTAATTGGGAGCGCCACACCTATGGCCTTCCCTCAGCACAACCGTCATCTTATCGTGCCTTTTTGAAACCAAAGGCAACTGAATCTTCTATAGTGCTACTCCAGTTTGAGGAATACGTGAATTAACTGATAGGTAAACTCAGAAATAACTGCGTCAACAGCCGGCCGGAGTGGCCGTACGGTTCAAGGCGCTACAGTCTGGAGACGAGCGACCACTACGGTCACAGATTCGAATCCTGCCTCTGGCATGGATGTGTGTGACGTCCTTAGGTTAGTTAGGTTTAATTAGTTCTAAGTTCTAAGTGACTGATGACCTCAGAAGTTAAGTCGCATAGTGCTCAGAGCCATTTGAACCATTTTGAACTGCGTCAACACCATTTGATAGACCTGTGCCGAGGCAAGTTATGTGTGATTACAGATGCTGAGAAATTACTTTTAATGCATAAACGTGTGCCTTAAATTACTAGCCTTGTTAATACTGGGATCTCTGCAGGCCCTTGCCTACTACCACTGAATTCGTAATTGTGTAAGCAACCCGAGTCTGTGACTGGAACGGCAGTTTTAGTTTTATTTTAATCTCTCTCTCTTTTTGTAGGACAGCTATAGAGAGTTTGACAAGGTCTGTAAGCGCCTCTCGAAAGTGTCTGCGTCACGTCGTGATCCCCCACGCCTGACGTAAGACAGAAAATAAATTGGTATGTATGTCCAAGTAGTTTTTTTGGAATCAGCTAAGTGAAATGGGTCGACGTGGTCTCTGTGCCAGTAGTGCAGAAACAAACTACGTTCTTTGGACGTGCATATGACCACCCGTTAAACAAGTTCCTCCATTTCACGCTGTATTGACGTGGGCAGGTTAATGACTAGAAAAAACTGTGAACCACTTCCAAACGTGTAGCATTTGGGAAGAACGTTCGCATAAACATTCTGACAAGAACTGGGGACCAGTATCACACGTTGTCAGTGACAGTCAGTTTTAAACCTGTATGGAACTGCTGCTGTTAGTGTGTACCCGTGTCTCACAACGTACTCATTTATCTGCACAGTAAATCGCGAAAATCCACAACAAATACTCAGTGTTCGGATGTGCATTTTCCCACCACTAGTCTCGACGCAAACAGAAGTACGATATTGTGAATAACCTATATCAAGTCAGTTACACACGAATGTAGACTCCAGGGAATAATTACAGTTTACAGCTGCCTCGAATCCCATAAACAAAACTGATTCGTGAAGTGAAAATTTACAATCCATAATTCACGATCACGATATTATACCTAGTTCAATCAAATATTAATGTGTTTAACTCCTACCGACTTTGACAAACTCATCAACATCGAACATTTGAGAAAGACGCATTTCGAGGTAGTATCGACCAGTAAAAGATCTTGCGCTGCCTACCACTTTAAATACTTTCATACTTTCCATGACGTTTGACACCACTGTATCGAAAATCCTTAAATTATGACCATCATTCAAATTTAAAGATAATTACACATACACATATGGTACTACAGAACGGAGAAAATCATTGCGGTCACTCTCATGAAAATACTGACTCCGTATTGTAAAATCTCCTTATGTGTGACTTGCGTCTGAAAATCAGGTACGCCTGCAGTTGGGGAAGATTCTCGATCGGTTCGTTAGTCGCAGCACACAAAATCGAAGAGGTACGAACAGGTTATGTCCTAGTGCCATATTTAATGATGATTATTTTTACAAAATAGGAAGACTACCTGTGTTGCTTTAAATCGGTATGCAGGAGACAGAGGTCTGCACTGATGACCTGACCTGTAGAAAATTATTATTCCTTTTATGGTTTGACTGTGAAAGCAGACAGTTAAAGACACTGCAAGCTCTTGAAAAGGGAGAGAATTACACTCTTAATTTTTAAGTACCGTGCAGACGGACATTTTGATACGATCCACGTCAGTCAGGAATTAATCTGTTTTCTCTTATATCCTTTTACAATCTTGAAGAACAGCTAATCTCCTTCACCTTATTTACAGTAAAAGATACCATAGGACAACAATAATTTTGTACACCGATTTCTTCACGTGAGTGGTAATTATTAAATAATGAACGGACATACTTCCATCTTCCCAAGGTTTATTCAGCGATAAAGAATTAAAGATACCAGAAAGTGACAAAAAGATCAACTTGAACATATCTGCTGTTTTTCTTCAGATATGGTAATATTCCATCTGGAACTGAAATTATTTATTGTAATGTTTTAGCATTAAACGACTTATCAACAATATTCCCAAAGTACGCCTACATTTGGTCTTCAGACATGACGGAACATTATGCAAAACTATAACTACAAATGAACTGTTGAATGGTGCCTATTCCTCCATATGTACTATTAGGTAAGGGTATGGCAAACTCATAATGTCTCCACATTGTGTGTAGCTGTAAAGGACTGACAGTATTGATACATGCCTGATTTGAATGTAGTTTGTTATGATGTTTACCGACGTCGTCAGCTTCCGTGCGACAGATCATGTGATCTGAAGGATCCATTAGTTTAGTTGTCATTAATTTCACAATCTATGGTAGCCAAAAAGAATAAAAATGAGGATGCGGTAAGTTCGTCTCATCACCAAAGCTTTTCTGGTGTATTAATTTTTCATTTTTTTGTATCATGTTCCTAGGGTCTGCTATATAAATTCGTTGAAAATATGTTACTCACCTTTACATTTCTTCCATCTTAGCTGCCACTGTGTCGTTTCCAGACCTTTCAGCCTTGCACCAACCCTCGGGAAAATCCATTTCTGACCGCTCAGTCATCAGCTTTACCTGTATTACTCAAATTCCTCTCCTGCCTTGGTCGTTCAGCCTCACTGGCCTGCTGGCCATCATGAGCCGTCAAACGTTCATCAACGCCTCTCGCGCTGAAGCCGGCTCCTCGTAATGTGACACGTTGTGACTTAGAAAAAACTTTGTATGAATCTGTACAGAGGACTGCGAATCCTGACAAAGTTAAAGCTCCAGGTTATTATACACTACGGGCTATTAAAATTGCTACACCGAGAAGAAATGCAGATGATAAATGGGTATTCATTGAACAAATATACTAGAACTGACATGTGACTACATTTTGACGCAATCCTGAGAAATCAGTACCCAGAACAACCACCTCTGGCCGTAATAACGGCCTTGATACGCCTGGGCATTGAGTCAAACAGAGCTTGGATGGCGTGTACAGGTACAACTGCCCATGCAGCCCCAACACGATACCACAGTTCATCAAGAGTAGTGACTGGCGTATTGTGACGAGCGAGTTGCTCGGCCACCATTGACTAGACGTTTTCAGTTGGTGAGAGATTTGAAGAATGTGCTGGCCAGGTCAGCAGTTGAACATTTTCTGTATCCAGAAAGGCCCGTACAGGACCTGCAACATGCGGTCGTTCATTATCCTGCTGAAATGTAGGGTTTCGCAGGGATCTAATGAAGGGTAGAGCCACGGGTCATAACGCATCTGAAATGTAACGTCCACTGTTCAAAGTGCCGTCAATGCGAACAAGAGGTGACCGAGACGTGTAACCAATGGCACCCCATACCATCACGCTGGGTGATACACCAATATGGCGATGACGAAGACACGCTTCCAATGTGCGTTCACCGTGATGTCACCAAACACGGATGCGACCATCATAATGCTGTAAACAGAACCTGAATTCACCCGAAAAGTGACGTTTTGCCATTCGTGCACTCAGGTTCGTCGTTGAGTACACCATCGCAAGCGCTCCTCCCTGTGATGCAGCGTCAGGGATAACCGCAGCCATGGTCTCCGAGCTGATAGTCCATGCTACTGCAAACGTCGTCGAACTGTTCGTGCAGATGGTTGTTGTCTTGCAATTGTCCCCATCTGTTAACTCAGGGATCGAGACGTGGCTGCACGATCCGTTAAAGCCATGCGGATAAGATTCCTGTCATCTCGACTGCTAGTGATACGAGGCCGTTGGGATCCAGCATGGCGTTCCTTTTTACCCTCCTGAACCCACTGATTCCATATTCTGCTAAAAGTCATTGGATCTCGACCAACGCGTGCAGCAATGTCGCGATACAATGAATCGCAATTGCGATAGGCAACAATCCGACCTTTATCAAAGTCGGAAACGTGATGTTACGTATTTCTCCTCCTTAGACGAGGCATCATAACAACGTTTCACCAGGCAACGCCGGTCAACTGCTGTTTGTGTATGAGAAATCGGTTGGAAACTTCCCTCATGTCAGCACATTGTAGGTGTCGCAACGGGCGCCAACCTTGTGTGAATCCTCTGAAAAGCTAATCATTTGCAAATCACAGCATCTTCTTCCTGTTGGTTAAATTTCGCGTAGGTAGCACGTCATATCGTGGTGTAGCAATTTAATGGCCAGTAGTGTAGTTAGAAATCCGCGTAGTCTCAATGTAAGGCGCAGATACGTAAATGACGGCCGGAGTGGCCGAGCGGTTCTAGGCGCTACAGTCCGGAACCGCGCGACCGCTACGGTCGCAGGTTCGAATCCTGCCTCGGGCATGGATGTGTGTGATGTCCTTAGGTTAGTTAGGTTTAAGTAGTTCTAAGTTCTAGGGGACTTATGACCTCAGCAGTTGAGTCCCATAGTGCTCAGAGCCATTTGAACCATTTGATACGTAAATTGTAGAATCCCAAGACACTGCAGACTCTACAATTCACCACAAAACTAGTCAGAGGAACCGTGCAAGTTTCCTTTTTCCGGTCATCGCTGTAACTGCTCTGGAACTGCAAGGTGTTCACCACCCTAGGTATAACTACGTTAGTCTGCTGACGGTCCTCTATGGCTTCATACGGGGTGACAAGAATTGAACTGTATGAAGTAAAACCGTCAAAACTTCTGAACGGTTTACGTTACGACATCTAAACTGTGTGGTTTGCCGCGGGGCATGATGGGAATTATGTGGTTTGGTTTAGCGGCAAAACCCACTTTCATTTTGATGGATTCATCAATAAGCAAAATTGGTGCATTTGGGGACTGAGAATCCGCTTTTCGTGATGAGAGGTCTCTTCACCCTCAACGGGTGACTGTGTAGTAAGCAATGTCCAGTCAAGGAATAATGGGTGCGATATTCCTTGATGGAACGGCCACTACTGAACGGTAAGTGATTGTTTTGGAAGATGATTTCATCCACATTATTCAAAGTGCTCCCGATTTTGACAAGATGTTGTTCATGGAAGACGGAGCTTGAACCCATCGGAGTAGGGGAGCGCTTGATGTCCTGGAGGAGTGCTCTGGGGAGCGCATTCGGGGTCTGGGGTACCCAGAGGCCACTGGCAATTGCCTCCATTGGCCGTCATATTCTCCGGGTCTGAACACATTCGACTCTTTCTTGTGGGGCTGTATGAATGACAAGGTGTACAGCAATAACCCCAAAACTATTGCTGCGCTGAAAACAGCCATTCAGGAGGTCATCGACAGCTTCGATGTTCTGACACTTCAGTGAGTCATGCAGAAATTCGCTATTCGTTTGCGTCACATCATTGTCACGACGGTAGGCATGTAGAATATGTCATAACTTAAATCATAATATCTGTAGTAGCGTTTGCATGTTGAATAAAGTGTGTTCACTCCGTAGTTTGTAGGTAATTTACGTTTTTTTTTCATATAGTTCAATAATTGGCAACCTGTTCATTCACGGTGTTCGAGAGTGAAACACATACACGTGAAGTGAAGGCAACGTGTAGAATGGTCTGACATGTTTGTTGCAGTGTTAGTTGGAGGGATTTTGTGAGTGATATCCAGACATAAATATCCGTTTCCTGTGGCATGGGAAAGTGTGGGTGGAACGGAGCAGTCTCTATGCTGACTGACACTGTAGGATAGTGGCCCTTAGAACTGAGTTTGAGAGAGAGCCACGTGGTTTCTAGTTCGTCTATCGCATCCGTTGAAAATAAGCGTCGCAATTGAAAATACCGCCAATTTTGAAATCCATTCAGCAATACAGATTTTAAAGGCGAGATAATCTCGAAGTTATTGACTTTCGACGCCTAATTTTGTACTGTATGTGGACCGATTGTGTTGAGTATAGATGCTGTGCATCAATGTTGTCAACTGTTTTAGAATGAAAAGCGAATGTTCATGATTGTGACTGAAGTGTCCGTTCATCAGCAGACGCATCAGTTCGAATGGAATGTTTTTCAGCATTGAGCCTAGAACCTGTATTTGAAGCATCCAAGTGACTTCCACTGCTTCACGCACGTGAATAAGTGGCTTGGCTCCCGTTGCTTTGACTTGGACGAAAAACTCCAAGATGCCGTGACGGGGTGGGGAGAACTGTGTGCAGAGAAATTCTGTCATTTCGTATTTGTAGCCAAGTGGATTTTTTTTTTTCGGGCAGGCCTCGTGTTAACTGGGACAACAATCTTTTCTCCCCCTCGAGTATCCGTGTTATATCATATTGGTAGGATTAAAAATATCTAAAGGAAAGTCTTCTACTGCATCCTAATGCATATCAACAGAAAACTGATGCAAATCTGGCACACACACACACACACACACACACACACACACACACACACGCACGTTGACGTAGCAGCAGATGCACTGCCGTAAATATTCACTTTTTTCACCAAAACCGGTTTGCCACGTTTCGATTACCAGCAGCCATCTTCAATACCCATACGACGTTTGTGAATAATTTTGTGGTACATACTTCTTTGGAGTGCAGTGTGGTGGTTGGTTGCTCCATTTACGTCTTGGGATGAAGTACTGTCGTTTTTCAATATAAAAGTGCTATGTTTATGAAATAAGTGTTACTGTTTCTACCACTTTTTACTAATGTTTAATGAACACAAGTTTCGGCTGCATGCTGTCATCATCTGTTGCATCAAGTTATGTATACATTACATTAGTCTGAAGTGTGATTCGGTTCAAATGAGGGTGGCAGCTTGAAGCCGAAACCGGTCGTGCTAATTAAATATTCGTAAAAAAGTGCCTGAAGCAGTGCAATTATTTCATAAATTTACAATATAGTCTCAGTCCTTAAAAAATTCCACTTAACATGGATAAATTTAAATGCAATATTTGTTGTCTCATCTGAGACGACAATATTTCACCTCATTCTGTCCGACATAGTTTGATATAGAACAACATAGCTGAACACGTAGCATGGTGGCGAAACGCGTGATGCGTAATTAATTTTGACAGTTGAAGTGCTCGAATCGGAAAAGGCGAGAGAATTGAAAAAAGGAAAAACAGTAAGGGCTTGCTACCGTCAGTCAGACGAATTTCGTGTATTTTATGATGGCTTTTGCACGTGTAGACAGTTGTGAACGACATGAAATAATAGTTAATACGAGAGTATATCATCTAGCTATAATTAAGTCAACGCTCATGTCTAGGAAAAGACTCGATGCCTGACAACCACTCGTTCATTCTGTAGTTCTTTCTTGGGTGACAGATAAGAGTGAGCGGTAGAACAGTTCCAATAAGGGTAGTAGAACGTACAGACTAATCTTTCAGGTGGCAAAATGATATGAACGTGAGAAACCAGCAGTTGGTGCTGAGTATTGCTTTGTGTGGTTTCTAGACATTAATGGTAAATTTTCAATGGTCAGCCGTAAACCTGTGTTTATCACTTCTTGCAGCTTCCGAGTATGCAGGTGATAGGAGGCTGATTCTACATCGATATTGCCCTGCACCATGAATACGTCTAGTCTTACACATACTCGTTGAGATGCATCATCACCTGAAGTGTGTTGTTCTTATTTTATGTCGATGTCTTAGACCAGACAATCTGAATTTTCCTCTTCGCCGCAACGATCAGATGAACGTTTGCAAAATTGTATGGAAAATATTATCTCTCATGTAAACTATTCCTCGAAAATTTTTAGGGAACGCGAAATAATGAGGAAAAGGAGGTATTTTAACGTTTTACATAAATAAGAAACAACGGAAGAGCACTGGATCCTTTGGGGAAAAAAAAACAGCGAAATTGTTGGAGGGATTATGCGAGCTCTCTAAAAGGTACTCCTGAAACTGTTAGTTATCCTTTGAATTACCTCTGAGTTACCACATTCCACGAAATACTGAAGAAAGTAAATTTTCTATGCTGTCACACTAACCCGTAAAGGGAGCGGCTCTTCAAAGTGTACTTTGTATGTTTGAGTGATAAATACTTTTTGTTCAATAAAATTACGCGTGCTCTGTATCATATGAGCAGTGCAGAAACTAGACTAATATGACACAAAACGTTACATGCGCCACGCAGAATTCAGAATTTCTCACATACCGGTATTCAAGTTCCAGCAGCGAACTATTGCCTTATACCAAGGTCCATTAGTTTTTATACTGTCTGTTACCATTTCCATTTAAGATGTCCTTTTGTTCAGAGCTCTAGCTGTTCATCTCCTAAGTAGTGTGCGTCTGACGACGAGAAAGAAATCACAAAATATCCGTTTCAGTATCGTTTCAATGTGCCTATAGATTTCTATTATCTTAGTATAGTTGGAAGGATGAAACACTAACATTTGTTTCCATCCAGAGTAGTGTGCATATTTGAACGACAAAAGAAAGGCGAAAGACCTGTTTCGCGGTCGTTTCAGTATGGCGACATATTTCTGTTTTCGGAGAATAGTTGTAAGAAGAAACATTAACGCAATTATGTACTGATTTCACTTTCGTGCTGTTATTATTAAGATTATTATTACTACTCGGATAAGATGGCGTTGAGAGTTGCAGTGTTTCACGAAAGAGCTGCAGGGATGCATTCTTGGCGAATTGAATTCATAACAACATTCCCAAGCTCATTATTCTCCAGGAAAGTGATAATAAATTGAATTTACAGAGCTGGAGAGTCAGATTAAGCGGTACTTGAGAAGAAAATTTCATCAAAATGGGGTCTATTCTCTTATAAACGTTTTGCATTTATTTGAACTTCCATTAGCCCCTTTGCTGTCCTTAATTGTTTCTCAATGGATTGCTCGATTCTCGGTTCTTAATGTACTCTTTTAATCTACTTCCCTTTGCAGTCCATTTCTTTTTATTTGCATTCTAATTGCATTTTATTTACAGAGTCCTTGATGAATAATTCATGTCGTCTCGTCCTACGTAATTCACTCATCTCAAGAGGCTGTGTGTACCGCGAAGTTAAAACGCCGCGAGGGAAGTGAAAAGTTCTTCGCGACACAACTTGAAAACATCAAAATTATTCCAGTTTCCTATTGCCGAACATCATAAGATATTGTAAAGCACCCACTTCTTGAAAACTTCAGCGGGTCTCATAATCAGTAATACCGCGTAAAATTTGGTGTTTTTACCAAACACGAATATGATAGATGTCGCTTGTGATATTCAGACTAGTATGTTCCTAAGTCCAGTGGAGCGAAGACTGACAAGGTTCTTTTCTAGAAAGATTTTATTATTTATGATTTGCTGAAAACATAATTTGATAGATTTAGAAAACGCGTTGTATTTGGAACGGAGTTCAAAAAATTGGCTCTGAGCACTATGGGACTCAACTGCTGAGGTCATTAGTCCCCTAGAACTTAGAACTAGTTAAACCTAACTAACCTAAGGACATCACAAACATCCATGCCCGAGGCAGGATTCGAACCTGCAACCGTAGTGGTCTTGCGGTTCCAGACTGCAGCGCCTTTAACCGCACGGCCACTTCGGCCGGCGAACGGAGTTCAAATAAATGATCATGACAGATGCAATCGTCTTTGCATGGGAAAGTCAACAGATCCTGCACTTGACACTACATACTGACGACACAGAGGTCGAATATTTCGTACTGCACATACGAGGTGTGGCTAGAAAAAAACCGGACTAGTACTGGTGAAACAATAAAACGAATCCAATAAGGCTGAAAGTCGCGTGGCCTGTCACGTGACTCTCGCTCCGCCTACTGCTCGAGTTTCATCTGCCTCCTGCACTCAGTCTGCCCGTGGCGTCTGATTTAAATAGTTGATGTTTTGTCTGTGCGTCGGAAAATGTTGAGTGTACAGAAAGAACAGCGTGTTAACATCAAATTTTGTTTCAAACTAGGAAAATCTGCAAGTGAAACGTTTGTAATGTTAAAACAAGTGTACGGCGATGATTGTTTATCGCGAACACAAGTGTTTGAGTGGTTTAAACGATTTAAAGATAACCGCGAAGACACCAGTGATGACACTCGCACTGGCAGACCATTGTCAGCAAAAACTGATGCAAACATTGAAAAAATCGGTAAACTTGTTCGACAGTTTCCTTGTCAACTCCTGTTAACTCAGGCACTGCTCTGATTGGTAAACGGCGATCTTGTCGAACAAGTTTACCGATTTTTTCAATGTTTGCATCAGTTTTTGCTGACAATGGTCTGCCAGTGTAAGTGTCATCACTGGTGTCTTCGCGGCCATCTGTAAATCGTTTAAACCACTCAAACACTTGTGTTCGCGATAAACAATCATCGCCGCACACTTGTTTTAACATTACAAACGTTTCACTTGCAGATTTTCCTAGTTTGAAACAAAATTTGATGTTAACACGCTGTTCTTTCTGTACACTCAACATTTTCCGACGCACAGACAAAACATCAACTATTTAAAACAGACGCCACGGGCAGACTGAGTGCAGGAGGCAGACGAAACTCGAGCAGTAGGCGGAGCGAGAGTCACGTGACAGGCCACGCGACATTCAGCCATATTGCATTCGTTTTATTGTTTCACCAGTACTAGTCCGGTTTTTTTCTAGCCACACCTCGTATGTGCCGAATCTCTCGTAACTGAAAAGAATGAGGGCACAACATTCAAGAGTGTAAGATCAACAGAATTCTTAACGACCCTTAGACAACAAGGTCAGCAGCGGCATCCAGGATAGAAGAGGATGTAAATGGAGAAAAAAACTTGCCTTGACCTTTCCGAAGAATTTAGTTCGGCATTTGGAATTTTAAGTGCGCTCTTCCAGTGTATTAATCACTACGCCATCTCACTCTGTACGGAATACTTGTGATCATAACACAAAGTCTCAAGGCCTACAAAGAGACCAACGATAGTTGCCAATTTTGTAATCTTTTATAAGTATACTACCTGAAGTTCAGAACACAAATGTCAATTACAAAAGTGTTAATTAGCATATATTTGATGAATTTTATATTTAATTGACGTATGTACTCGATTTCAATGTCAAAAACGGAAGAAATAATGACTGAACCGATACTCTAACCAATGATCCAGCAATTACCAGACTCGAGCACTGTTGTTTCTTTTCCATCGACATGTATTTTGTCCTTCAGGTAAATACTCGTAAAAGAGCCACATTTTTGTATCATGGAACTGAAAACGAAAAGTAAAAATGCACCAAAGTCCATTTTGAGGGATGGATATTCCTTCATCATTAAAATGTTAAGCAGATTTTCTTCTGAATCCTTCGTCTCTATTCCTTCTAAACATGAAATTTACACTTGTTTGTAAATGCAAGGAAATCCGACAAAAATGGTTCAAATGGCTCTAAGCACTATGGGACTTAACAGCTGAGGTCATCAGTCCCATAGACTTAGAACTACTTAAACCTAACTAATCTAAGGACATCACTCACATCCATGCCCGAGGCAGGATTCGAACCTGCGACCGTAGCAGCAGCGCGCTTCCGGACTGAAGCGCCCAGAACCGCTCGGCCACAAAGGCCGGCGAAATCCGACATTTTTAATAAATTCAATCTCTTGTCATCTATGTTGTGGTTGTGATCTTCGGTCCTGAGACTGGTTTGATGCAGCTGTCCATGCTACCCTATCCTGTGCAAGCTTCTTCATCTCCCAGTACTTACTGCAACCCACATCCTTCTGAATCTGCTTAGTGTATTCATCTCTTGGTCTAACTCTACGATTTTTACCCTCCACGCTGCCCTCCAATGCTAAATTTGTGATCCCTTGATGCCTCAGAAGATGTCCTACTAACCGGTCCCTTCCTTTTGTCAAGTTGTGCCACATACCCCTTTTCTCCCCAATTCTATTCAATACTTCATCATTAGTTATGCAGTCTACCCATCTAATCTTCAGCATTCTTCTGTAACACCACATTTCGAAAGCTTCTATTCTCTTCTGGTCCAAACTATTTATCGTACATGTTTCACTTCCATACATGGCTACACTCCATACAAATACTTTCAGAAACGACTTCCTGACACTTAAATCTATACTCGATGTTAACAAATTTCTCTTCTTCAGAAACGCTTTCCTTGCCATAGCCAGTCTACATTTTATATCCTCTCTGCTCCGACCATCATCAGTTATTTTGCTCCCCAAATAGCAAATCTCCTTTACTACTTTATGTGCCTCATTTCCTAATCTAATTCCCTCAGAAATACCCGACTTAATTCGACTACATTCCATTATCCTCGTTTTGCTTTTGTTAATGTTCATCTTATATCCTCCTTTCAGGACACTGTCCATTCCGTTCAACTGCTTTTCCAGGTCCTTTGCTGTGTCTGATAGAATTACAAAGTCATCGGCGAACCTCAATGTTTTTATTTCTTCTCCATGGATTTTAATACCTACTCCGAATTTTTCTTTTGTTTCCTTTACTGCTTGCTCAATATACAGATTGAATAACATCGGGGAGAGGCAACAACCCTGTCTCACTCCCTTCCCAACCACTGCTTCACTTTCATGCCCTCCGAGTCTTATAACTGCCATCTGGTTTCTGTACAAATTGTAAATAGCCTCTCTCTCCCTGTATTTTACCCCTGCCACCTTTAGAATTTGAAAGAGAGTATTCCAGTCAACATTGTCAAAAGCTTTTTCTAAGTCTACAAATGCTAGAAACGTAGGTTTTCCTTTCCTTAATCTTTCTTCTAAGATAAGTCGTAAGGTCAGTATTGCCAAACGTGTTCCAATATTTCTACGGAATCCAAACTGACCTTCCCCGAGGTCAGCTTCTATCAGTTTTTCCATTCGTCTGTAAAGAATTCGCGTTAGTATTTTTCGGCTGTGACCTATCAAACTGATAGTTCGGTAATTTTCACATCTGTCAACACCTGCTTTCTTTGGGATTGGAATTATATTCTTCTTGAAGTCTGAGGCTATTTTGCCTGTCTCATACATCTTGCTCACCAGACGGTAGAGTTTTGTCAGGACTGGCTCTCCCAAGGCCATCAGTAGTTCTAATGGCATGTTGTCTACCTCCGGGCCTTGTTTCGACTCAGGTCATTCAGTGCTCTGTCAAACTCTTCGCGCAGTATCGTATCTCCCATTTCATCATCATCTACATCCTCTTCCATTTCCATAATATTGTCCTCAAGTACATCGCCCTTGTACAGACACTCTATATACTCCTTCCACCTTTCTGCTTTCCCTTCTTTGCTTAGAACTGGGTTGACATCTGAGCTCTTGATGTTCATGCAAGTGGTTCTCTTTTCTCGAAAGGTCTCTTTAATTTTCCTGTAGGCATTATCTATCTTACCCCTAGTGAGATAAGCCTCTACCTCCTTACATTTTTCCTCTATCCATCCCTGCTTAGCCATTTTGCACTTCCTGTCGATCTCATTTTTGAGACTTTTGTATTCCTTTTTGCCTGCTTCATTTACTGCATTTTTATATTTTCTCCTTTCGTCCATTAAGTTCAATATTTCTTCTGTTACCCAAGGAGTTCTACTAGCCCTCGTCTTTTTACCTACTTGATCTTCTCCTGCCTTCACTACTTCATCCCTCAGAGCTACCCATTCTTCTTCTACTGTACTTCTTCCCCCATTCCTGTCAATTGTTCCCTTATGCTCTCCCTGAAACTCTGTACAACCTCTGGTTCTTTCAGTTTATCCAGGTCCCATCTCCTTAAATCCCCACCTTTTTGCGGTTTCTTTGGTTTTAATCTACAGTTCATAACAAATATATTGTGGTCAGAGTCCACATCTGCCCCTGGAAATGTCTTACAATTTAAAACCTGGTTTCTAAATCTCTGTCTTACCATTATATAATCTATCTGATACCTTCTAGTATCTCCAGGATTCTTCCATGTATACAACCTTCTTTCATGATCCTTGAACCAAATGTTAGCTATGATTAAGTTATGCTCTGTGCAAAATTCTACCAGGCGGCTTCCTCTTTCATTTCTCAGCCCCAATCCATAGTCACCTACTATGTTTCCTTCTCTCCCTTTTCCTACTGACGAATTCCAGTCACCCATGACTATTAAACTTTCGTCTCCCTTCACTACCTGAATAATTTCTTTTATCTCATCATACATTTCTTCAATTTCTTCATCATCTGCAGAGCTAGTTGGCATATAAACTTATACTACTGTAGTAGGCGTGGGCTTCGTGTCTATCTTGGCCACAATAATGCGTTCACTATGCTGTTTGTAGTAGCTTACCCGCACTCCTATTTTTTTATTCATTATTAAACCCTGTATTCACCTGACCAAAAGTCTTGCTCCTCTTGCTACCGAACTTCACTAATCCCCACTATATCTAACTTTAAGCTATCCATTTCCCTTTTTAAATTTTCTAATCTACCTGCCCGGTTAAGGGATCTGACATCCCACGCTCCGATCAGTAGAATGCCAGTTTTCTTTCTCCTGATAACGACGTCCTCTTGAGTAGTCCCCGCCCGGAGATCCGAATGGGGGACTATTTTACCTCCGGAATGTTTTACCCAAGAGGACGCCATCATCATTTATCCATACAGTAAAGCTGCATGCCCTCGGGAAAAATTACGGCCGTAGTTTCCCCTTGCTTTCAGCCGTTCGCAGTACCAGCACAGCAAGGCCGTTTTGGTTAATGTTGCGAGGCCAGG
Source organism: Schistocerca nitens (assembly GCF_023898315.1). Taxonomy (NCBI): domain Eukaryota; kingdom Metazoa; phylum Arthropoda; class Insecta; order Orthoptera; family Acrididae; genus Schistocerca; species Schistocerca nitens. The sequence goes on from NC_064617.1 coordinate 847,357,506, forward strand.
TCAGTCAATCATCCAGACTGTTGCCCCTGCAACTACTGAAAAGGCTGCTGCCCCTCTTCAGGAACCACACGTTTGTCTGGCCTCTCAACAGACACCCCTCCGTTGTGGTTGCACCTACGGTACGGCCATCTGTATCGCTGAGGCACGCAAGCCTCCCCACCAACGGCAAGGTCCATGGTTCAACTATAGAAGGTGAGAAATGAGTTTCTTGTTTCTTTCACAGAAAAATTATATAAATAAATAAAAGTAAATATCTTCTCCTTCGTTGTAGCATTTTGTTTGTCAAAATACAAGCAACATAGAGAATGAAAGTGTTAATCTCAAGTACAGTGTAAAAGGAGAGTATTCAGCAGCATTGGTGTTAATATTTATGATGCAGGGACACCATGCTCTTGCGTAGATTGAAAACTTGCTTTGCTAATTTAGTTTGTTCTGCAGTTCATTGTGTAAAGTTGTCAGTTTAAACTTGAATTCCATTAAACTCGGTGTTTCTGATGTTATCGCATAGTGAACGATTTGACCCGATAGCCACCCATAGAGCCACATGGCCGGTCGGAAAATCACCCTCACTTTTAGCTACTGAACATGCTCCGAAAACGTCAAATTCGATTTTCTCGAGAATTCTTGAGAGTTGCATCTAATTGTTTTACTTAGCTGATATCTGAGTTCTAAGCTTCATGCACCATAAATGTAAAGTATTATGTGTCTCTTTGTCAGGCAAATGACCATAACGCTCTGGACACTACTTTTATGTAGATGCCTGTTCGTTCTTTAATAATTGCTACTGCGAGACACTGTTAACGTTATAATCACAGGCGACCAATGGAAAGTCTGTTTCAGAGAATTTATTTTCTGTTGTCGTTAAGCATAAAGTAACCTTGTCCGCAGAGTGACGCTCGAATATAACGCAGGATGTATAGTGCGTTCCGGGACATTCACTAAAACTGATTTGTTAGATTTTCACCGTCACGTACGATACTGAATTTTACACCCAGCAACTCCACTAATTCAGTGCTTTAGTTTTTCTGTAACTCTGCTGTACAAACAAATTACAATCTACTCTAAAATCGAAGCCGCATTTAGTATGTGTATATTCGTGTATTCAGCTTACTACATTGCCACTCTCACATTTTTGAGTCATATGAATTATATTTCCAAATGTGAGGCTAGTTTTCAAGTTCAGGACTATTACATTTTCCCATTCACTGTAATTCCGTACTTATGTGTCTTTGTGAAGTAAGAAAGGAAGAACAGTAATCAGTTCCCCTCGGCGATGGGGTCATTAAAATGCCAGTACGAAGTAGGATTGGGGAAGGAAGAGAGACGAAATCAGCCGTATCGTTTTTGAGCAAATCATTCCTACAGATGCCTTAAATGACTGTGGGAAACATGGGAAAACGCAGATCTGGCCGGCGGGAAATTGAACAGCGGAAAGCGAAGTGTGAATATTCAACTTGCTGTGTGATGACGTTGCTTATCAGCACACGTCATTGTTGTTGTTGTGGTCTTCAGTGCGAAAACTGGTTTTATGCAGCTCTCCATGCTATTCTATTCCGTGCGAGCTACTTCATCTCCGAAAAATTCTGCAACCTAGATCTTCTTGAATCTGCTTACTGCATCCATCTCTTGGTCTCGCTCTACGATTTTTACCCTTCCAACCCCCCCCCCCCCCCCACCCCCTACACACACAAACACACACACACACACACACACACACACACACACACACACACACACACACACACACACACACACAGCCGGCCGAAGTGGCCGTGTGGTTCTAGGCGCTGCAGTCTGGAACCGCGAGACCGCTACGGTCGCAGGTTCGAATCCTGCCTCGGGCATGGATGTGTGTGATGTCCTTAGGTTAGTTAGGTTTAAGTAGTTCTAGGTTCTATGGGACTAATGACCTCAGAAGTTGAGTCCCATAGTGCTCAGGGCCACACACACACACACACACACACACACACACACACACACTCACACACACACACACTACCTTCCAGTACTAATTTGGTGACCCGTTGATGTCTCGGAATATGTCGTATCAACCGATCCCTTCTTCGCGTTGTGCTACAAATTTCATTTTACCCAGTTCTGTTCAGTACTTCCTCATTAGTTAAATGATCGACCAATTTAATGTTTAGCCTACTTCTGTAGCACCGCATTTCTAAAGCTGCCATTCTCTTTTTATTTAAACTCTTTGTCATCCATGTTTCACTTGCATACGTGGCTGCACTTCAAACAAGTACCTTCAGAAAAGACTTCCTAACGTTTTAATCTACATTCGATGTTACAAATGTCTCTTCTTCAGAAATGCTTTTCTTGCCGTGTCTTGTTTCCTAATCGGATTCCCTTAGCATCACCTGATTTAATTATACTACATTCTATTATCCTTGTTTTCCTTTTGTTGATGCTCATCTTACATCCTCCTTTTAAGACACTGTCCATATCCCGTTCAACTGCTGTTTCAAGTACTTTGCTGTCTCTGACAGAATTACACTGTCATCAGCAAACCTCAGAGTTTTATATCTTCTCTCTGAACGTTAATTGCAACTCCAAATTTTTCTTTAGTTTCCTTTAGTGCTCGACCACCGGCCGTTGTGACCGAGCGGTTCTAGGCGCTTCAGTCCGGAACCGCGCTGCTGAAACGGTCGCAGGTATGAATCCTGCCTCGGGCATGGATGTGTGTGATTTCCACGGGTTAGTTAGGTTTAAGTAGTTCTAAGTCCAGGGGACTGATGACCTCAGATGTTAAGTCCCATAGTGCTTAGAGCCATTTGAACCATTTTTGAACTGCTTGTTCAACGTACATGTTGAATAACAGCGGTTATAGGCTACAACTTTGTCTTACTCCTTTTTCAACCACTGCTTCCCTTGCATGCCCATCGACTCTTATATCTGCCGTCTGCTTCAAAAAATGTTCAAATGTGTGTGAAATCTTATGGGACTTAACTGCTAATTTCATCAGTCCCTAAGCTTACACACTAGTTAACCTAAATTATCCTAAGGACAAACACTCACACCCATGCCCGAGGGAGGACTCGAACTTCCGCCGGGACCAGCCGCACAGTCCATGATTGCAGCGCCTTAGACCACTCGGCTAATCCTGCCGTCTGGTTTCTGTATAATTTGTAAATATGCTTTCCCTCCCCGTATTTTACACCTGCCACCTTCAGAACTTGAAAGAGAGTTTTCCAGTCGTCATCATCAAAGCTTTTCTCTAACTCTAGAAATGCTATAAACTTAAATTTGCCTTTCCTTGACCTATCATCTATGAGTGGCCGTAGGGTCAGTATTGCCTCGCATGTACCTTCATTTTTCAGGAACACAAACTTCGGCTTCTACCAGTTTTTTCCATTCAGTTGTAAAGAATTCGTTTTAGTGCTTTGCAACCTTGACTTGTTGAACTGATAATTAAATAATTTTTACATTTGTCAGCACCTGATTTCTTTGGAATTGGAATTATTGTATTTTTCTTGAATTCCGAGGGTATTTCACCTGTTTCATACATCATGCTCACCAAATATAAGAGTTTTGTCAGGGCTCTCCTTAGGCTACCAGTAGTTCTCACGGAATGTTGTCTACTGCCGGGGCCTTGTTTGGACTTAGATTTCTCAGAGGTTTGCCAAATTTTTCTCCCAATATCATTACCATCATATTAACTAAGCATTACTATATGAAGTGCACTTAACAGCGGTCCTAAAACGCTTCCCCAACAAGAGGCTAAGCACAGCTATTTATGTACACTATCTGATTACTTTGTGTAATGTTGAACACTTGGTTCAAGAATCATAAAAGAAGGTTGTATACCTGGAAGAATCCTGGAGATACTAATAGGTATCAGATAGAATATATAATGGTAAGACAGAGATTTAGGAACCAGGTTTTAAATTGTAAGACATTTCCAGGGGCAGATGTGGATTCTGACCACAATCTATTGGTTATGAACTGCAGATTGAAACTGAAGAAACTGCAAAAAGGTGGGAATTTAAGGAGATGGGACCTGGATAAACTGAAAGAACCAGAGGTTGTAGAGAGTTTCAGGGAGAGCATAAGGGAACAATTGACAGGAATGGGGGAAAGAAATACAGTAGAAGAAGAATGGGTAGCTCTGAGGGATGAAGTAGTGAAGGCAGCAGAGGATCAAGTAGGTAAAAAGACGAGGGCTAATAGAAATCCTTGGGTAACAGAAGAAATATTGAATTTAATTGATGAAAGGAGAAAATATAAAAATGCAGTAAATGAAGCAGGCAAAAAGGGATACAAACGTCTCAAAAATGAGATCGACAGGAAGTGCAAAATGGCTAAGCAGGGATGGCTAGAGGACAAATGTAAGGATGTAGAGGCTTGTCTCACTAGGGGTAAGATAGATACTGCCTACAGGAAAATTAAAGAGACCTTTGGAGAGAAGAGAACCACTTGTATGAATATCAAGAGCTCAGATGGCAACCCAGTTCTAAGCAAAGAAGGGAAGGCAGAAAGGTGGAAGGAGTATATAAGGGGTTTATACAAGGGCGATGTACTTGAGGACAGTATTATGGAAGTGGAAGAGGATGTAGATGAAGATGAAATGGGAGATAGGATACTGCGTGAAGAGTTTGACAGAGCACTGAAAGACCGGAGTCGAAACAAGGCCCCGGGAGTAGACAACATTCCATTAGAACTACTGATGGCCTTGGGAGAGCCAGTCATGACAAAAATCTACCATCTGGTGAGCAAGATGTATGAGACTGGCGAAATACCCACAGACTTCAAGAAGAATATAATAATTCCAATACCAAAGAAAGCAGGTGTTGCAGATGTGAAAATTACCGAACTATCAGTTTAATAAGTCACAGCTGCAAAATACTAACGCGAATTCTTTACAGACGAATGGAAAAACTGGTAGAAGCGGACCTCGGAGAAGATCAGTTTGGATTCCGTAGAAATGTTGGAACACGTGAGGCAATACTAACCTTACGACTTATCTTAGAAGAAAGATTAAGAAAAGGCAAACCTACGTTTCTAGCATTTGTAGACTTAGAGAAAGCTTTTGACAACGTTAACTGGAATACTCTCTTTCAAATTCTGAAGGTAGCAGGGGTAAAATACAGGGAGCGAAAGGCTATTTACAATTTGTACAGAAACCAGATGGCAGTTATAAGAGTCGAGGGGCATGAAAGGGAAGCAGTGGTTGGGAAAGGAGTGAGACAGGGTTGTAGCCTCTCCCCGATGTTATTCAATCTGTATATTGAGCAAGCAGTAAAGGAAACAAAAGAAAAATTCGGAGTAGGTATTAAAATTCATGGAGAAGAAGTAAAAACTTTGAGGTTCGCCGATGACATTGTAATTCTGTCAGAGACAGCAAAGGACTTGGAAGAGCAGTTGAACGGAATGGACAGTGTCTTGAAAGGAGGATATAAGATGAACATCAACAAAAGCAAAACGAGGATAATGGAATGTAGCCAAATTAAATCGGGTGATGCTGGGGGGATTAGATTAGGAAATGAGACACTTAAAGTAGTAAAGGAGTTTTGCTATTTAGGGAGTAAAATAACTGATGATGGTCGAAGTAGAGAGGATATAAAATGTAGACTGGCAATGGCAAGGAAATCGTTTCTGAAGAAGAGAAATTTGTTAACATCGAGTATAGATTTAAGTGTCAGGAAGTCGTTTCTGAAAGTATTTGTATGGAGTGTAGCCATGTATGGAAGTGAAACATGGACGATAACCAGTTTGGACAAGAAGAGAATAGAAGCTTTCGAAATGTGGTGTTACAGAAGAATGCTCAAGATAAGGTGGGTAGATCACGTAACTAATGAGGAGGTATTGAATAGGATTGGGGAGAAGAGAAGTTTGTGGCATAACTTGACTAGAAGAAGGGATCGGTTGGTAGGACATGTTTTGAGGCATCAAGGGATCACAAATTTAGCATTGGAGGGCAGCGTGGAGGGTAAAAATCGTAGAGGGAGACCAAGAGATGAATACACTAAGCAGATTCAGAAGGATGTAGGTTGCAGTAGGTACTGGGAGATGAAGAAGCTTGCACAGGATAGAGTAGCATGGAAAGCTGCATCAAACCAGTCTCAGGACTGAAGACCACAACAACAACAACAATGTTGAACTGACGCGTGGATGTCACGAGATGCGGATCCACCTGTGTAGGAGGACGCGGGGATATTGTGTTGTCAGTAGAGAAGCAGAAATAGCGGAATAGACCAATCAGGAGTGCTTAAAAGGGCTATAGTTAATAGGCCTCACCGACTACCGAAACAACAGTGATATTTTACTGAATCGCGCTTGAATACACCGGACTATGCTTGAATACCATTCTTCGACTAATACAGGTATCGAGGGTGCCTGGTGGAATGCTGTCAACACCACTGTCACTAACCTCACGTGAATAATTACTTCCAAATACATTTCTGTTCAGCCAATATAAATCAGTACGAAACAAATGCTTTCACTGCATCTTCTGCCGTTGCCGATAACAGATGAGCTAAGTCCTCACACATACACACTGTCTCACATACACAGAACAAATACAAATTACGATAACATTATACCAAGCGGTGTAGCCACGCGGTCTAAGGGCGGTATGCCACGGTTCACGCGCCTCCCCCCATCGGAGGTTCGGGTCCTCCGTCGGTCATGGATGTGTGTGTTGCCCCTAGTGTACGTTAGTTTAAGTTACATAAAATAGTGTAAGCCTAGAGATCGATGACCTCAGCAGTTTGGTGTCATAGGGACTTACCACCACCTACGATAACATACGTATTCATGAAGGTAAAACGAGTTACGTTTCGATTCTATCTGCCTTACTGTCTACCAATGCAGCTAATGTGATTTTCTTGTGTAAAATTGGGCATCCTTAAACTGTTGTGAATTTACTGAATCTATTGAGCTATCTGTACGTAAAAATGATAATCGAATCTTGGTTCTTGCCTCTTGAATAATCTCTCATGCCATCTCCTCTCCTATGTTTTCTATATTCTTAATTTCAAATCTCTTTGTCTCTTTCTAAAATATGGAGCTCCCTCGCAACAGCGAGCGTTTGGAAACTTCTCCATTCCGGTCGACTTTGCACTCTAAAACTGGTACCACTACTATAAATCTCTTTTTCATTTTACACTATCCGATTACTACCTGAGACAAAATGACTTCTTCTCCAATGATAAAGAAACACCACCATTCCGTTCGTCTTTATACATCAAGGTACCTTTTTCGCGCCTTCGACTTTATCTGACGCTTACGAAGTAATAAAAATTACAGCGATTAAACTTCATATATCGTACTAAAGCACTCTCTTTTACATGTACATGGCACAGAATACGTAAAATATGTGACTTACTAAACATAGTTGTTCGTAGACCTTCACCATAGAGAGAAGTAAATGTTCCAGAATCCGAATAAAGAACAGCTGTGAACATGTGTAACTTGGAATTGTACATTCTTGGAGTAGTGAACCAACTTAAATCACTTAATAAAAGAAAGTCCGGCGGTTCAGACTGTGTACCTTCTAGGTTCCTTCCAGAGTATGCTCATGCAGTTGCAGTAGCTTCATACTTAGCAATCATAACAACCGCAAGCCGGCCGAAGTGGCCGTGCGGTTAAAGGCGCTGCAGTCTGGAACCGCAGGACCGCTACGGTCGCAGGTTCGAATCCTGCCTCGGGCATGGATGTTTGTGATGTCCTTAGGTTAGTTAGGTTTAACTAGTTCTAAGTTCTAGGGGACTAATGACCTCAGCAGTTGAGTCCCATAGTGCTCAGAGCCATTTGAACCATAACAACCGCTCTCTCGACGAATGACCCGTACACAACGAGTGGAAACTTGCACATGTCACACCAATATACAAGGAAGGCGATAGAAGTAATCCACTAAATTACAGGCCCGTATCATTAATGTCGATATATAGCAGGATTTTCGACATACATTGTCTTCGAACATTATGAAGTACCTCGAAGAGAACTATGTGTTGACGCTCACTCATTTAGAAAAATCATTTCGTTCTTGTGAAAAACCACTACCTCTTTACTCACACGAAGTGCTGAATGCTATTGAGAAGGAATTTCAGATTGATTTCATATTTCTAGATTTCCACAAGGCTTTTGACACTGTACCTCACAAGCGACCTGTAATCAAATTGGGAATATCGTCTCTGTTATGCGACTGGATTCGTGATTTCCTATAAGAGAAGAGACAGTTCGTAGTAACTGACGAAAAGGCATCGAGTAAGCCAGGAGTGATTTCTTGCGTTCCCCGTGGTAGGGACATGCCACCTGCTGTTCCTTGTCAATATAAGCGATACAGGAAACAATCTGTGCAGCCGCCTTAGGTTTTTGGCAGATGTTGCTGTCGTTTATCGTCTAGTGCAGTCATCAGAAGATCAAAACAAATAGCAAAACGATGTAGAAAAGATATCCGTATGTTGGGAAAACTGAAAATTGACCGTAAATAATGAAAAGCGCTAAAAGGAATCCGTTAAACTTTGGGGTACACGACAAATAACACAAATCTAAAGGCCGTAAATTCAACGAAATACCTAGGGATTACAATTACGAACAATTTAAACTGGAAAGAACATATAGAAAATGTTGTGGGGAAGGCGAAGCAAACACTGCGATTTATTGGCAAAATCCTTAGAAAATGTAACAGATGTACTAAAGAAACTGCCTACACTTTGCTTGTCAGTCCTCTTTTAGAATACTGCTGCGCGGTCTGGGATCCTTACCACATATGATTAAAGGTGTATGTCGAGAAAGTTCCCAGAAGGGCAGCACGTTATGTATCATCGAGAAATAGCGAAAAGATTGCCATGGGCATGATCCAGGATTTCGGGTGGACATCACTAAAACAAAGGTGTTTCTCGTTGCGGCGGGATCTTCTCACGAAATTTCAGTCTTCAACTTTCTCCTCCGTCGGCCGGTGTGGCCGTGCTGTTCTAGGCGCTTCAGTCTGGAACCGCTACGGTCGCAGGTTCGAATCCTGCCTCGGGCATGGATGTGTGTGATGTCCTTAGGTTAGTTAGGTTTAAGTAGTTCTAAGTTATAGAGGACTAATGATCACAGATATTAAGTCCCATAGTGCTCAGAGCCATTTGAACCATTTCAACTTTCTCCTCCAAATGCGAAAATACTTTCTTGACGCCGATCTACATAGGGAGAAACGATCATCATAATAAAATAAGGGAAATCAGAGCTCGTACTGAAAGATATAGATGTTCGTTGATTGCGCGTCTCATGCGAGATTGGAATAACAGAGAATTGTGAAGGTGGTTCGGCGAACCCTCTACCAGGAATTTAAATGCGGTTTGTAGAGTAGCCTTGCAGACGTAGCTGTAGATGAGAGTGAAGTGGAAACGCGAAGGACATCCACACTTAAACCAAGACCTATAAACCTCATGTACTTGCAGGCATGGTCTGGTACCACTGTTGAGGGTGGATGTAGGCCAGGTAACCACTCATGAGTTCCAAAGTGTTACCAGGAGTGCACCCCGTACAATGACTGTGCGTAGGTGGTTAAAAATAATGCGGTACAGTGGTCGAGCAGCTCCTCATAAGCCACGCATTTCTATAGTGAATGCTAAGCGACGCTTCAGGTGGTGCAAAAAGGGCCGCCGATGGACAGTGGATGAATGGAAACGAGTGATTTCGAGTGCTGAATAACGCTACACCTTTTGGAAAGCCGATGGAAGGGTCTGGTTTGGTGAATGTCTCTACACTGTCACCTCCCTTCACGTTTAGCACCAGCAGTTCAGTATGGAGAGCTGATGTTACTGTATGGGAGTGTTTCTCGTCGTCTGGATGTGGTCCTTACTGCAGGTAGGTAATCACTACCTGAGAAAGGATATGAACTCATTTTACGGCAGTGTCTACTGCGTTCAGTTGAAAAATTGTCGGGTAGAGTCATTGTCTCAAGACGACAGTGCACGCTGCGACGCATGACAATGCACGTTGTGAAGTAATGGTTTGCGGACATTAATATTCCTGACGTAGACTGGCTCACTTAAAGCCCAGTTATGAGCCCACTGGAACACCTCTGGAAAGAGAACCTCGAATTCGCTCCAGACCACTGCGTCCAATGCGATTACCTTCTCTAGCTTCGGCTCTTGAGGTGAACGGGCTTCCATTATTCCACAGACTTTTAGACACCTTACTGAAGATATCTCCAGGACGAGTCAAGCCGTCATAAATACGAAGGGTGGGCACACTCCAAATTAACTTCCACCAGTAGATGTCTGGATACTTTTAATCAGTTAGTATGTATAGAGGGATGGCCCTCTTGATCGTGACTAACATTTTACTAATCTAAACAATCAAAGAATTATGATAACAGCACTAGACAATGTTTATAGATAGATGTCTTGTGTGGTTGAAATACGTCAACTTTGTTGATGAAATGTTATTTCGACTTGTGGTAAACTAAGATGCTTACCATCTACCTGGCTAACATCTTCCGATGAATTCTCCAACAGGACCCACTCTGCCCCGCTATCAGGTCGACTGGTACTTATTAGAAAATAAAACCGGCTCTATGATGGGATGAATGTCAAACACGTTTTCGGGCTAGAGAATGGAAAGTGTAAATAGCAAATGGTACCATGCATGTATGTTAGGTGTGCAAAGTCACAGCCGCGATACTCAGAGCCCGTAAGTCTGTTGAGTTGAGATTACATCAGCTCGCTCACAGAATGTTCCGTACCTAAAGACTGGAAAATTGCCCAAGTCACACCAATAACCAAAAAGGGAAATACGACTAACCTGCTGAATTACTGGCCCATATCACTAACGTCAGTTTGCAGTAGGGTTTTGGAACATATACTGTGTTCGAACATTATGAAGTACCCCGAAGAAAGCGATTTATTGACACATAATCAGCATGGATTCAGAAAACATCGTTCTTTTGAAACATAACTAGCTCTTTATACTCATGAAGTAATGAGTGCTATCGACAGGGGATGTCAAATGGATTCCATGTTTTGAGATTACCAGAAGGCTTTCGACACCGTTCCTCGCAACCGTCTTCGAACCAAACTGCGCGCCTATGGAATAGCGCGTCAGTTATGTGACTGGATTCGTGATTTACTGTCAGGAAGGTCACAGTTCATAGTAACAGACGGAAAGTCATTGAATAAAACAGAAATAATATCCGGCGTTCCCCAAGGAAATGTTACAGGCCCTCTATTGTTCTATAATAACGACATAGGATATAATCTGAGTGGTCCTCTTAGACTGTTTGCAGATGATGCTGTCATTTACCGTCTTGTAAAGTCGTTAGATGACCAAAACTTATTTGAAAAATCAGGTTACCTTCCATTAAGAAGGCTGTTCCACTCAGCGACTGTTATATTGACTTGTAAATAATAGATTTCAGCTATCAGTCGTCCTGTTTAAATTTTATTGGCAGATCTAGATTTGAGCTATAAACTAGCCATTCTCAATGCACTATCATTTTTGATTAATGCATGTAATGCCTGTTGGTTGGGCTCCATCCACATTTCATTGATTTAGATGAGATATCTGCATGGTGCGAAAAGTGGCAATTGACCGTGAATAAAGAAAAGTGTGAAGTTATTCACATGAGTACTAAAAGAAATCCACTAAATTTGGAACACGAGATAAGTCATACAAATCTGAAGCCTGTAAATTCAACTAAATACTTAGTTAACCTAAATTGGACCGATTACATAGATAATTTTGTGGCTAGAGCAAACCAAAGACTGCGATTCATTGGCACTTCGAAGGTGCAACATGTCTACAAAAGAGACTGCTGACACGGCGCTTGTCCGCCCCGTTCTGGAGTATTGCTGTGTGTTGTGGGATCTTCATCAGGTGGGACTGACCAAAGACATTGAAAGAGTACAAAGAAGTACAGCTCGTTTTGTGTTATAGCGAAATATGGGAGGCAGTGCCACAGACATGATATGTGAATTGGAGTGGCAATCATTAAAACAAAGGCGTTTTTCGTTGCGACGGGATCTTCTCATGAAATTTCTATCACCAGTCTTCTCCTCCGACTGCGAAAACATTCTGTTGGCACGCACCCACATAGGGAGAAATGATCATCACGATAAAATAAGAGAAATCAGGGCTCGCACAGAAAAAGTTAAGTGGTCGTTCTTCCCGAGCGCCGTTCGGGAATGGAACGGTAGAGAGACAGCTTCAGGGCGGTTCATTGAACCCTCTGCCAGGCACTCTATTGTGAATAGCAGAGTAATCACGTAGATATAGATGTATTTTTGTGGTGTTCTACTTTAATACCTTAAAGATTTAAAGGGGCAACACTCGAAGCGGAATTGTTCAGTTTTCTACTCGGCTGACATGCCAAATGTCACCCCAGGGTATTGGTCCTGTTGATATTAGAGTCAGCATATTACCGCATAGCCCAATGAGCACATTTTTAGACGCGGTATCACGTTGCTTTTGGAATGGAAACACTGGAACTCGCGACTGATTTAAAACTGGTTCGTTGGCGCCAGCGTACTCTCTGGTCGCAGTTGGCATGTACACTAGCTGTATGGTGTAGCATTGCAGAAGGCCGACTAAATCTATTACGTAACAATGAGTGTTTGTCTGTCGTCCATACGTTGTTATACCATTCATCGGATTGCCATGCAAATTTGGAACTAGGTTAGTTATTGTGCGCACGGCAGCAGTTGTTTCTGAATCAGTAATATACGCTAGCCACCCCTATAGATGGTACTAGGAGTGGAAAGCAGAGACAAGTAAAAATATTTGATATAAACCGATATTAGTATCGATCCCGTAGTTTTCGAGGTCTTTACGCTCATTTGTTACAGTCCCGATGACGTTTCATCGCTAGGACTGTGAGGTGCAAAAATGGTAACGTATCAGCATACGAGTGAGGTATGTACCACTTTCTGCATGGAAAAAAATACAGTGACAGTAAGATATCGTCTAGCACTCCTATGGCTGATGATGGACGTGGAAAGGGGTGACAAGAAAATAATAAGTCACTGACATCTGGAGGAGTTTCAACCAAATTTGGTGTATATGACCTTTTGTTTGTACGAAACTGCTATGGAATTAATGTTAGGGCTTGGGGTTGGAAATCGTAAGGGGTGACATGTAAAAGTGTTCGAATCCGAACTGTTGGTATTTCTTCCCTGTATCAGCTGACTTGGAATGCTTTACGAACTGCAATTTCTCTGTTACTTCTGCAACTCAGTTTGCCACCCAGATCGCGGAAATGAGCCAATACTGTTGTCAGCGTGTTTCGAGCCGAAAGTCGTACCATACTGCTGAATACCACAGATGCATTTAACTTCGTGTCTGAAGTCGCATTGCGTAAAACAGCAGAGATTCAGACATATGCCAGTGATAGTTACTTTTATAGGAACGAGAATCAATTGCTGTTGTCGATATGCCTGAATCTAAACTGATGTCTATGGATTAGATTCAACGTGAAGGGAAAACTGAACTATTGCCTGTCCATTAACCAGTTTATCAACGCCAGTAGGAGAAATGTGAACAACATTAGCGAAGAAACCTGTAATAGTGAATTGTAAGAGTTTGTGTGATCAAGACGGACTTTTACAAAGTGCCACAATACGATCGCGGAATCATTTTCAGACTTTATGTCTTCATTAATATGTGTCTGCACAACGGACATAAGTTGAATAAATTAAATTATTTCGAACTTACCTATGTCCCTTTTACGAAATTTTCGACCTAACTATCCGTCTCTCGTCATACCAACAAAGTCAGAAACTTAGTATTTATTAGTCTTTGAGTTGCATAATCATACTGTAAAAACAGTATTTTATGCGTATTTATTTTTTTCAACAACTTTTTCACAACAACTTTCGTAACGACATCAGCAGTATACTTACCGCTTACCGGGCTTTTTTACTTCGAATGATCGTTCCTGACATATACCTGAATATTGACTATTCTTCCTGGGACACCATGTACACAGAAACATGTGTGAGATAAGGTAGTTTATGAGAAATATTTCTGACATACGCGTACTTAGTCTACGCTAAGGGAAAACAGTTACTAAGTAAATAAGGAAATAGCATTTAAATTGGTATATTTCAATTACTTATTTGAAATTCAGTTGCAATAGCTAATATTGTAGAATGCACCTATTTTGTAGAGAATTAACGCTACATCTCTACCGAGAATATCTAATACACCCTTATATAATGTTCTATCGAAGGACAATAACTGGAAGCAGTAGTTGAGGATGGGGTGAGACAGGGACGTGACCTATCCACGATGTTTATCAATGTGTTTCTGAGCAATCAGTAAAGAAAATCCAAGGTGAAGTTTGGCAAGGGGGTGAAAGTTTATTGAGAAGAAATAAAAACTTTAAAACTTTGCCGATGACTTTGTAATTCTCTCAGAGATAGCAAAGGATCTGGAAGTGCAGTTCAGCGGAATGGATAGCGTCTCGAACAGACGTTATTAGGTTAACATCAACAAAAGCAAAACAAGTGTAATGGAGTATAATCGAATTAGACTAGGAAATGAGAAACTAAAAGTAGCAGATGAGTTTTGCTGTTTGGGCAATAAGATGGCTCAAGTTGAGAGAACATAAAATTCAGAGCGAAAACACCTAGAGAAGGATTTCTGAAGGAGAGCGATTTTTTAACGTCTGGTACGAGAAATAGTACATCTAACATCAAAGTAAGTGTTTGGACGTATTACCCGAAGGTATTTTTATGGAATGTACCCTGTGCGGAAAAACATGGACGACCAGTGGTTCTGACGAGAAGAGAATTGAAGCTTTTGAAACTTGTGGGTATACAGTGTGGTCGGAAATCCCCGTTACAGACATGTAAGACTTGTAGAGCGGTGTGAGTACATAGTATTTGCATAGTAACCCATGTCCGGAAACGTACCGTACCTGGTAGGGCCGTTTGAGAACACAAGTGCTAGGTAGAAACGCAACAGGGTAGTCATGGTGAGAATCGGCTGATGTCATTTGACGTCTATCCCACCTCTCTGACCTGGTTCGAGCCTCAGTCACGTGTCTGTAAGTGTTAAAGGAACGTGGTTGACTACCAATATGATCCTTCTGAAGGGCGAAGCACACGGTAATGAAAGAGCTGCTCATCGCAATTATCAAGCTCGTTCTCCACAAGGTCCGACAGCATCGCGTACGCTTTTCGCAACAATTGCGCAACGGCTTCGAGAAAGCGGAACCTTCACCGTCAACAAGTATGAGTGTGGTGCTCCAAGGAGACAGCACACAGCTGAACTGGAAAAGGCCGTACTGCATCTCGTTGAGGAGAGCCCGTCAACGAGTACAGGAGCAATTTCTTTGGCTGTTAACAAATGGAAGTGTGAAACATGTGATGTACTGGGTCACCCGTGATCATTACTTGTGTACATGGTCGCGTTACCATTATGCTTTCATATGGTTGTAACATGGAAACGGTACACTTCCGGACATGGGTTCCAGTTCAAAATATTACCTACTCACTCCCGTCTACCAGTCCGAAAAATCTGTAACGAGAATTGCCGGAAACCCTGTAGAAGAATGGAGAAGGTTAGATGGGTATATCGCGTAATTAAGGGGGGTAGGACGTCAAACGGGCCGACTTGGAGCAGGAGAGGCACCACAGGACATTTTAATTTCTACTGTCTATACTTTTACAAATAAATTCATAAAACTTTGAAAGCATGACCAGGAAGCGTTTAGGATTCATACTCATAGCGGTGGAAGTTCAAAAACGCAAAATAATAAATTTTTTTACATGTGAAATTTCATGATGTTTTCACTTACTGTTGGATTTATTTTTTGCTGTAGGTACACTTTTCTTCCTAAGTAAGAGAGATTCTTCGATGAATTTTGCACAGCATACAAACCATAGGTACAGGTGTATGAAACTCTAGAATTTATTTAATTTATGAAAAAATGAATGAACTGTTACATTTTAAACTTCATGTTTAGAAAAACACTCAAATTTTATAGTTAATTATCTCAATTTTTATCATAGTTTTTTAATAGATTAGGAAAATTCTAGAGTTTCATACACTTGTCAAACCTGTCTGTATGCAGGGCAAAATTCATCGAAGAATCTCTCTTACTTAGGAAGAAAAGTGTACCTATAGCAACAAATGCAGCTAGTAGTAAGTGAAAAAATGATGAAATTTCACGTGTAAAAAGGTATTTTGCTACGTTTTTGAACTTCCACTGCTATGAGTGTGAGTCCTCAACCCTTCCTGGTCATGCTGACAAAGTTTTATGAATTTATTTGTAAAAGTATAGACAGTAGAAATTAAAATGTCCTGTTGTGCCTCTCCTGCTCCAAGTCGGCCCGTTTGACGTCCTACCCCCCTTAATGAGGAGGCACTGAATCAAACTGGGAGAAGAGAAATTTGTGACTCAACTGGGCTAAGACAAGAGATCGGTTGATAGGACTCATTCTGAGGTATCAAGAAATTGCTAATTTTCTAATGGGCGTAAGTGTGGAGAGGGAGACCAAGGCTTGAATATAGGAAACAGGTTGACACGGATGTAAGTTGGGGTAATCACCCAGAGACGAGGAGGTTGCACAGAACAGACTAGAATGTAAGGCTGCATCAAATCAGTCTTCGGGCAGAAGCCAGTCATCACAACAACAAGAAAAAGAACAACAACAACAGCAACAAGATACTGTTCGTGTTGCAAGTAGGGTAGACGTACAGCCTTCTGAACCTATTGTCGCCGTTGCCTTTAATACAGCAGCAGCGGGATACGCATCCATCTTGTGTCCCGATACACGGGCGTTGAAGCGGTTGGCGCTTGTCACCACCCCAGGCGCCGCTCGGCGCGGCGCATCCATTTCCCCGGACACGTACTCGGCGACGGCACAGGTGAGCGCGCGGAGGCTAACCGAGTTTGGAAGTGCGCGCCACGCAGTTAAGCCGTCCGTCACGCGGCCACCTGCTGAAACAAACGCGGTCCGCCCCCAGCCCCCGGCGCCGCCGGCCGCGCCATATCGACCGCCGCCCCCCGCCCCCCGCCCCTCGGCCTGCGCCTGCAGCTGGTGGAAATTGCACTAACGCCACCTGACACGGCGCGTCATCAGATAAACATTTGCGTGCATCGCCTCTAATTCCGCGCCTGCTGTCGCGATGTTGTACCGGAATTTATTAAACAGCGCTCACCAAAAGCCGCCACGACTATCGTGCACGTGTGAACAGGCAGCTGCGGCCGCTTTGACCGACCAGCTGTCACACTACTAGCCTTCATTACACCTGTCTCGCAAGCACATCCCTGTAACAGGTCTGATAGATACTGCGATGCGTCACAAGAGCATCACTAGCAGAGTTTCGCAAAACGTCATCTACATTAACAAACGTACGAAATAGTTTCCATCAGGTTCTATAACGACATCCAATATTGTTAGATTCTTTTCGACAACAGCGTAACACGTACATAATCATTGCAACAACAGTAGGACGAGACGTTATTTGGTCTTGCAATATACTAGCGAACGCGGCAGTGCTTCGCAATTGTAAATATGTACGTAAACAAAGAACACTAAATCTCAGATTCAAGAGAAGTACGAGTAAAAACGTAGCTGACAAACAAAGGCTTAACGATGCGAAAATGAGCTCAAGGAGGGCAATTAGAGAAGCGTTCAATGATTTTGCAAGCAAGACGTTGTCAACAGACTTGAGTAAAAACCCTAAGATATTTTGGTCGCATATAAAATCAGTAAATGGCTCAAAATCATCTATTCAGTCTCTCAGCGACCACACCGGCACCGAAACAGAAGATAACAGAGAGATGGCCGACGTACTCAATTCGGTCTTCCGAAGTTGCTTCACTGCGGAAGATCATAACACTGTCACTCCTTTCAATCGTTGTACGAACGTCGAAATGGCAGGTACTAAGAGAATCGATTGCGGAATTGAAAAGTAGATACAATTGCTTAGTAGTGGACCACATGAGATATCTATAAGATTATATAAATATTATGCAAAAGAACTTTCTCCCCTTCTAGCAGTACTTCATCGTAAATCGCTTGAGCAACGAAAGGTACCTAATGACTGGAAAAAAGTGCACGTTATTCCCGTTTTTAAGAAAGGCCGTAAGACAGATCCACACAACTATAGACCTATATTGTTCACATTACTCTGTTGCAGTATTAGGGAACATGTTTCATGCTCAGTAATTATGACGTTTTTGGAAAATGAACATCTCCTCTGTAAAAATCAACATGGATTCCGCAAACAGATAATCTGTGAAACTCAACTCGCTCTGTTTCTCCATGAGATCCACAGCACAGTGGAGAACGGCGCTCGCTGCTGAGGTTAGTGCCGGTTCCTTGATTTCAGTAAGGCATTTGACACCTTCCGGCAATGCTGTTAAACGAAAAAAAAAAACAACGAGCTTACGGAGTATCGGAGCAGACTTGCGACTGAATTCAAGACTTGCTTGCAGATAGAACTCAACATTTCGCTCTTAACGGAACAAAGCCGACAGATGTATAGGTAATATCCGGAGTGGCCGGTCGGAGTGCCCGAGCGGTTCTAGGCGCTACAGTCTGTAACCGCGCAACCGCAACGGTCGCAGGTTCGAATTCTGCCTCGGGCATGGATGTGTGTGATGCCCTTAGGTTCGTTAGGTTTAAGTAGTTCTACGTTCTAGGGAACTGATGACCTCAGAAGTTAAGTCCCATAGTGCTCAGATCCGTTTGAACCGTATTTTTAAATATCCAGAGTATCACAGGGAAGAGTGATAGGACCGTCGCTGTTTGCAATATACATATATGATCTAGTAGAAAGCGTCGGATGCACTTTAAGGCTATTCGCAAATTATGCAGTTGTCTATACCAAAGTATAGTAAGAATTTGCAGAACGACCTGCAGAGATTTGATGAATGCTGCAGGCTCTGACAGTAGACCCTGAACATAAATAAACGTAATTGCGCATACATAGGTAAAGAAATTCACTAGTGTACACTATTGATGACAAACAGCTGGAGACAGCGTCTGCCATAAAATATCTAGGTGCAAGTATCCAGAGAGACCTTAAGTGGAAGGACCACTTAAAACAGACAGTGGGAAAGGCAGACACTAGACTCAGACTCATCGGAAGAATCTTAAGGAAATGTAACTCATCCACGAAAGAAGTGGCTTACAATGCGCTTGTTCGCCCGATTCTTCAGTATTGTTCATCTATTTGGGATCCCTATCAGGTAGGACTGTTAGAGAAGATCCAACGAAGAGCGGCGCGTTTCGTCACGGGATCGTTTATATGGCGAGAGATCGTTACGGAGATGCTGAATAAACTCCACTGGCAGACGTTACAAGAGAGGCGTTGTGCATCATGGAGAGATTTACTATTGAAATTTCGGGACAGCACTTTTCAGGAGGAGTCGGACAACATATTACTTCCCCGTACATACATCACGCGTAATAACCACAAGGAGAAAATTCGAGAAATTAGAGCCAATACAGAGGTTTACCGAAAATCATTCTTCCCACGCACTATTCGTGAATGGAACAGGGTTGGAGGTATCAGTGGTACCGAAAGAACCCTCTGCCAAGCACCATTAAGTGGCTTGCGGAGCATGATGTAGGTGTAGATGTATGGGATTTGGATATACGCACAAATCTCGTGTGCTCTTCTCGGATGAGAGGAATTGTACTTCTAGAAGTGATTCTTAACATGACGTTATATGCCGTGAGGTGACAGAGCATAATGCACACATGAAAATTGCCGAATATGATCACTTTGTTGGTAAAGCTGTTAAGGTAACGGAAGGCATAATGTGGCATGGGAGCACTGACCTCCAAATGTTTTAACAAGGTATATTCACTGGTCAACTTACGAGCGGCGTTTGAAAAGTCTGTGCAAAAATAAAAACTAGTTACGTGTTTGGGGTAAACCTTTCATATTTTTCGACATAGTCTCCTTTTAGACCTGCACACTTCGTCCAACGCTGTTCTAATTTGTTGATCCCTTCCGAAAAATAGGAATTGTCGAAGTCTGCAAAATATCTGTTAGTTGCTGCAATCACCTCCTCGTTTGAATAAAATCTTTGTCCTGCCATTGTTTAGATTGTTGTTTGGTCTCAGGAGTATAGCAATTTATCGATGTTTCATCCACAGTGACGAAATGACGCTTAGAGTCCTGCGGATTCTCCCTGAACGGTTGGAAACCATCCTTGCAACACTTCACACGATTCCGTTTTTGGTCAAGAGTGAGCAATCGCGGAACCCATCTTGCGGATAGTTTTCTAATGTCCAAATGTTTATGCAACGTATTACGTACCAGTTCATTCTAGATGCCCACAACACTAGCAATCTCAAGCACCTTAACTCTTCTGTCATCCATCACCATATCATGGATTTTATCAATGATTTCTGGAGTCGTAACCTCCACAGGGCGTCCAGAACGTTCAGCATCACTTGTGCCCATGTGGCCACTCCGAAAATTTTGAAACCACTTATAAACTGTAATAATCGAAGGTGCAGAGTCACCGTAATGTTTATCAAGCTTCTCTTTAGTCTCCTGAGGCGCTTTGCCTTTCATAAAGTAATGTTTAATCACCACACGAAGTTCTTTTTCGTCCATTTTTTGACAATCACTCGACTTCCTTGATTCAGACGAATGCAAAACACAAAGAAATAGACCAATATGGCTGAAACTTGGTGTGCGTTCGTTCCAAAGATGCTACTAGCTAAACATGACCTCGATACGTGCCGATGGTGCCATCTCTCGGACTTTGCACGGCCTTTTCAAACGCCCCTCGTATAATGACACAGTATTACTTCCCAGCGTGCGTCTTTCCACGGATGCATTCTGAAGTGACTTCATTTTTATGGGTGACAATGCACTATCGTATAGAACATCACAGGTGGAAGAGTTATTCGAACGAGAGGATGTTTGGCGAATGGACTGGTGTTTGTGTTCCCCCGACTTAAATCTTATCGACCACGTGTCGGATGTGTTGGGGAGACGTACTGTAGTACGTCCACATGTACCAAAGACCATCCGGCAGTTGTCAACCATGCAACTGGAGGAATGGAACGTCCTACCAACCCTACTAACCCTATGGCCAACATGTGACCATTTTGCCGAGAATTTATTGCTGTTCTTGGTGTTTAGACACCTCATTAACAGCCATGTCTGGCACTTTTTTATGTCGAGGAAACCATCACAACCATTACGTCACTGTAATTATTGTCACGGGATAAAAGTCTCATTCTTTTGTATTTCGGTTCGCATTTCTAACCTCTGAACTATATGTAGCAGTTCTTTCTATGTAGAGGTATGGTCCAAGTTTAATCGATCTGTGTTACTTGAGGGTGAAACTTTATTAGAAACTTACTTTCGTCCGTAATTTTTGCACAGCACTGTAGCATCGATGTGCGAGGGTCACAGTGCATTGGAACACTGTCACTCTCTAAAATCACGTGATTATAACTTTACTATATGTTACGGCGTAAAGTCAAGCGCTGTCACGCCACAGAGCAGAGAGGGCTGTGAGAAAACGTCAGCCAATTGCACGCTGACCGCAACATCTCCAGGACGACAACGCTACAGCAGTGGCCCCTGTGCGAAGAGAATATAAGCGCAGCGCCCGACAGGACGCGGCCCAGTTCTACAGCAGCTTCAAGATCAACATCGACACTTTTTGCTTTACTTATACAATCTATGTAACCTAAACTTGGGAATTGTTTATACTAAAGAACACTTCTTATTTTGCATGTCGCTCTTTTCTTGCGACAAATCTGTGTAACACCAAGTTCAGTACTGTATTTTTTTTCCTTTTTGTAATAAAACTCCTTAATAAGATTTGTTTGAGTGTTGTCTCACGATCTGAGGAAGCAGGTTTCTTAGACGCCCCATGTTATTGACGACGCGGCTGGATTTAACACTATGGGCTCTAATTTCACTTGTGTTTCGACAAACTTCCAAATACGAGTAACTAACACGTTCATTGTAAATTTCAGCATGTTTGTGGGTTTAAGTGAAATGATTATTTTGCCTTAGTTGCGGTATTTTCTTTTTACTAAAGAAAGGCTATGGACAGAGAGCACAAGTGCAAACAGTAAAATTGCCACACTGAGTCGAGGGAAAAGGAAAATGTTTGAAGTTGACTTTTAGGAAACGAAGGTGATGAATAATGAAACTGCAAAGCGTTGCCTCAGTAAAAAAGGAAACCTAGAGACCACATGTTGACGAGCAGGAAGCTAAATCGTCACTACATAAATTATGCAAACGCTCCCATCAAACAGACTTGATTAAAAGGTTTTCCTTGCTTCGCATGCGGGTGTCCACGCTGCAGTCTATTGCTGCTTGCCGTAGCCTTTGCGCTTACCATGAAATGGGTGTCCTTAGAGGTAGCATCGAATGAATTTTCGCGTATGAGAAATCGAGTGGTGAGTCGATTTGTTTTGTTTACAACATCGTTGTTTATAATTCCGAATATTCGCTGTCATTTGTGTCTCATTTACACAACAACTTATGCATAACTTTTACGGGTCTTGGATGTGTTTTATTTGTCTCTAAAACTCATTATATACTTTTAAAAAAATGTTCTGCGTACATTAACGAGTATCGTTAAGTAAAACACTTTGTTTTAGTTTTAAATCGTTGTTCTGTGCTTAAACAAATTTCTTGCTTTAGCAGAAGTTTTTATAGCTTTGATTCATAACCTAACATACTTGATGCTTTTTCTTTCTGTAACTATTTAGTTATGGCAGGTGTCTACTTCACAGAACAAATTTATTTAGTTGAAAGCATCTGGTTAATTACAATCCTTATAGGCCCCTTCCCTGACAGTCACACAAGGATAGAAACAGCGAGCCGACTTACCGTACTTTTCATTTCACATCGGCTACACCAATTACTCCCCATTTCATTTAGTTTTCCCTGTGCTGTATGGACATGCGTCACAGCACTAATAGCATAACTCTAAATTATCACAAGGAGAAGTACAGCAAACTGAAAACTCTTAAGCGTGGTGAGATATAAATGAAGTATGGTACGTAGAACTGTTAATGTAATGTTATATTGTCACGTCGTAAGCAACGGACAGCTTTCCATTACATGAGAAAGTAGTTTTTGTTGCTACGTTTTTGAATAAATGTTTGCCATATATCTATGTAAACTCATGCTTTCTGCGGCTTCCTCTTTCGTCGTCGTCAGGATGTTTCTGTAGAAACTGTGATACCTCCTTCTCTTGTCCGAAATATGTCACGGAGACCAAAAGTTATGTGAGACCATTATTATGTACAAAAAATAATATAGAACCAAAATAACATCACTTAATTTAATTTTCACATTATCAACATGATTTCTGTGTTGGGAGGAAGGAAATTTCGTGCCTGAGCTATAAGTAGGCGTCTGGTAAAAACTGCTCTCCTATCTGAAAATAAACGAGAATCGTGAGCAGGGCAGCAAGGCGTATTTTATTTCCTATTTATTTTCGAGTGTATAAACTCTATGAGAAACGTCCCTGTGTTTTTTGGGAACGAATTGACATGTAGTAGTACAGAAATATTAATAATGTGTGGTGCTGATGAGATTCAAACATTTGGTTGGGAGGCAAAAATAATATTATAGAAATATTTGGCAGAACAGTTTATGTGAAGAAAACATGACGTTCCTAGTGTGACAAAATGATAGTCAGATTTAGAGAATGAATGAAGGAGGATACATTACGTTTCAAAGTCCTGTAAGGCTCCTAAGAAGCCTCTTAAGTAATTACGGAAAACATAAATCTGGATTTGAAGCGGCTGGATTTTGGTAGAGTGTCCATTACATCATCACCATTCAGTCTTGCTCGTTAGCTTGTCACTGAAACAGAAAGAAAAATCTTTATGTATTTAAAACGTGGGATACAGATGATATGAACAGTGACATCTACACTCGTTAGTCCACTGTTTGAAACTGGTGGTGGACTAGAAAATGAAGTAGGAACATCAAGCGTATCATCAACGAGATTGTTTGTAGTCTTTACCCTCTATTCTCTTAAACATCCTGCAGTGATGCATTACTACGTCAGTCACACTACCCGCTCTGGTTGTAGTTTGCGAAGTGTTGCATGTTAAGGACTGCTCGTGCATTGAATGAACCGCAAGGTAACTTCTATTGCAATGCGCTTGATTCTTCCCTGTTGTTGTTGTGGTCTTCAGTCCTGAGACTGGTTTGATGCAGCTCTCCATGCTACTCTATCCTGTGCAAGCTTCTTCATCTCCCAGTACTTACTGCAACCTACATCCTTCTGAATCTGCTTAGTGTATTCATCTCTTGGTCTCCCTCTACGATTTTTACCCTCCACGCTGCCCTCCAATGCTAAATTTGTGATCCCTTGATGCCTCAAAACATGTCCTACCAACCGATCCCTTCTTCTAGTCAAGTTGTGCCACAAACTTCTCTTCTCCCCAATCCTATTCAATACCCACCTTATCTTCAGCATTCTTCTGTAGCACCACATTTCGAAAGCTTCTATTCTGTTCTTGTCCAAACTAGTTATCGTCCATGTTTCACTTCCATACATGGCTACACTCCATACAAATACTTTCAGAAACGACTTCCTGACACTTAAATCTATACTCGATGTTAACAAATATCTCTTCTTCAGAAACGCTTTCCTTGCCATAGCCAGTCTACATTTTATATCCTCTCTGCTCCGACCATCATCAGTTATTTTGCTCCCCAAATAGCAAATCTCCTTTACTACTTTATGTGCCTCATTTCCTAATCTAATTCCCTCAGCAATACCCGACTTAATTCGACTACATTCCATTATCCTCGTTTTGCTTTTGTTAATGTTCATCTTATATCCTCCTTTCAGGACACTGTCCATTCCGTTCAACTGCTTTTCCAGGTCCTTTGCTGTCTCTGATAGAATTACAAAGTCATCGGCGAACCTCAATGTTTTTATTTCTTCTCCATGGATTTTAATACCTACTCCGAATTTTTCTTTTGTTTCCTTTACTGCTTGCTCAATATACAGATTGAATAACATCGGGGAGAGGCAACAACCCTGTCTCACTCCCTTCCCAACCACTGCTTCACTTTCATGCCCTCCGAGTCTTATAACTGCCATCTGGTTTCTGTACAAATTGTAAATAGCCTCTCTCTCCCTGTATTTTACCCCTGCCACCTTTAGAATTTGAAAGAGAGTATTCCAGTCAACATTGTCAAAAGCTTTTTCTAAGTCTACAAATGCTAGAAACGTAGGTTTTCCTTTCCTTAATCTTTCTTCTAAGATAAGTCGTAAGGTCAGTATTGCCAAACGTGTTCCAATATTTCTACGGAATCCAAACTGACCTTCCCCGAGGTCAGCTTCTATCAGTTTTTCCATTCGTCTGTAAAGAATTCGCGTTAGTATTTTTCGGCTGTGACCTATCAAACTGATAGTTCGGTAATTTTCACATCTGTCAACACCTGCTTTCTTTGGGATTGGAATTATATTCTTCTTGAAGTCTGAGGCTATTTTGCCTGTCTCATACATCTTGCTCACCAGATGGTAGAGTTTTGTCAGGACTGGCTCTCCCAAGGCCATCAGTAGTTCTAATGGAATGTTGTCTACTCCCGGGGCCTTGTTTCGACTCAGGTCTTTCAGTGCTCTGTCAAACTCTTCTTCCCTAGGAAATCAAATAGAGGGTTTCTCAGCGTCTCTTCCAAATCTGTCTCCATTCAATTTATTCTAGTAGGCTGCGGCTTCTAACATTCGATTTAAAGACAGTGAATATCGAAATGCCTCTTGGGGATACTAATATAATTCTGCCATAAATTGTCGATACACATAGTGATAAATCATTTACAAGTTCAAATGGTTCAAATGGCTCTGAGCACTATGGGACTTAACTTCTGAGGTCATCAGTCCCCTAGAATTTAGAACTACTTAAACCTAACTAAACTAAGGACATCACACACATCCATGCCCGAGGCAGTATTCGAACCTGCTACCGTAGCGGTCGCGCAGTTCCAGACCGCAGCGACTAGAACTGCTCGGCCACCCTGGCCGGCTTTACAATTTCAAACGAAGAAAAGAAAAATGAGTTTTCACAATCAACCTTAACTGGGAATCAGTCTGAAATTGTTATCGCAGACGATCCTATTATCTGGTTGTAGCCCTTCGATCACCATAATATTCACAAAACAGAGGACTGTATCTGCTTCCACGTTTCGTTAGTTTAAATCGTCGCACAGTCCAGAAAAAAAAAAGAAAACAGAATAAAACTTTAGGTTATTTTCTTAAATGAAATGTGAAGTGAAATGTACTCATCATGACATATACTTGTTCATAATCTGGATGGCAGTACTAGAACGGGTATAAAGGTTGCCGAAGGCAGGGTTAAACATCAACAGACTCTTAATGAAACGAAATAATCACTCTCCGTGCAAATATGTTGCCTGCTTGAAAAATACTTTCCGATGCTGTAGGACAGTGTTTTACTACGAGAGCCTTTCAATAAGTAAGTACGTTTGTTTTCTGAAAGCAGGTTGGTTTTATTCAAATAGTTCAAATGGCTCTGAGCACTTTGGGACTTAACATCTTAGGTCATCAGTTCCCTAGAACTCAGAACTACTTAAACATAACTAACCTAAGGACATCACACACATCCATGCCCGAGGCAGGATTCGAACCTGCGACCGTAGCAGTCCCGCGGTTCCGGACTGCAGTGCCTAGAACCGCACGGCCACCGCAGCCGGCCGGTTTTATTCAGGATCACAATACACCATATTATTCCTCCCTCTTTTGGCTACGCCGGACGCTGTGGCCGAGCGGTTCAGTCCGGAACCAAGCGACTGCTACGGTCACAGGTTCGAATCCTGCCTAGGGCATGTATTTGTGTGATGTTCGTAGGTTATTTAGGTTTAAGTAGTTCTTAGTTCTAGGGGACTGATGACCTCAGATGTCAAGTCCCATAGTGCTCAGAGCCATTTGAACCATTTTTTTTCTTTTCCCTACAATACCCTGTTTTTCATTATAGTCTCCATTCAGTACGACGGCCTCACGCCATCTTACTTGGAGGACCTGTATGCTGGCATGGTACCACTGTACTGGCCGATGTTGGAGCCAACCTCTTGCTGCATCAATGAAATCCCCATAATTCAAATACTGCTTCCCATGGAATGCATCATCCATTGGGCCAGAGAGCCGGAAGTCGGAGGCTACGAGATCCGGTCTGTAGGATGAGTAAGAACAGTCCAATGAAGCTTTGTGAGCTCCTCACAGGTGCGCAGACTTGCGTGACGCTTTGCGTCGTCATGGTGAATGAAAAGTTCGTTTGCATACCTGTGGCGATGACCAGGCTGGAGTCGATTCTCCAGTTCCTGAGGGTTGCGCAGTAAACTTCAGTGTTGATCGTTGCACCATGAGGGAGGACTTCAAACAGAATAACCGCTTCAGAGTACCAGAAGACCGTCGCGATGACTCGAAGCAGTTTCGCACAGATGTTCCGTAGTTCCTCTTCAAGTGCTTCTGTTAGGTGGCGAGGGACACAGCGGGGACACACTTCTGAGTACCTCACCTGGTGGATGAGTGTATCAGCACTACCACCAAAAAACATCTAGGTGTGTAGCGAGGGGTGTGTGATCATGATCCGTCGATAATCTCGAATGAGAGTCTACACAGACTCCAGCATTCCTGGAGTCACAGCTGTGTGCGTCGGGCAAGCACGTGGGAGGTCGGACAGGTTTGCGCGACCTTGTTGCGATGGTGACAGACACCTCGCGCAACGACTCATCGTGCTTTTGTTCATTGCCAAGCCTCCGTAGACATTCTGCAAGCGCCTATGAATGTCTGCGATGCTCTGATATTCCACCAAAGAAATTACCCTATGCAGTGGGGAGGATACTTCGCCGCACCTAAACTGTCTGGCACAGCACTCGCAACCCCAGGTGGAAAAAAATGGAAATAAACTTGCTTCAGTTTGTGGGTGAGGTAAACGTTAATAGGCCACCCGGATTTAGGCTTACTTCTGATCCGGTGTCGGATCGTGGAAGATATCAAATACATTCCTACTGGTAGCGGGTGTCTACTTTGTTAGGACACTATGCGTATGTGTTAGGGATCGCAACACTAATAATAAAGAAAATCAAGAAAACATAAAAAGAGAGATGTATTCTGAATCAAAATAGAACAATACCCCACCACATTTTGCGGAATTCAGGAATGTGATTCAGGTACCATTTTATTTTCCACTTGAATAATGTAAATCTGAGGATTTAACAGAGACTGGTTTCGCAAAACGTACCTATTGTGTTGCTGTATAGTTTTTCAGGCATTTCGTTGAAGAACCTCATGTACCTTTTTAAAGTTTGATAGAGTGATAACTAAGAATAAGACAGTCGATTGTTTTCACGATCCTAATCACAGTGGTACGTAAATCTTCTGAATAAAGTTGCAACAAATGATTCAAATTTAAACCTAACTAACCTAAGGACAGCACACACATCCGTGCCCGAGGCAGGATTCGAACCTGCGACCGTAGCGGTCGGGCTGTTGAGACTGAAGCGCCTAGAACCACTCGGCCACATCGGCCGGCTCAGGTGTAACACCAAATTCGTTTTGATAAATGGGACTTCCATCTGAGTACACATTGGTAAGAGAATTTTGGACCATGAACCATCAACCATCAACCATAGGCGCAAGAACCGTGGTGGTGGTGGGACGCTCCTTTCAAACTCGTATCTTTTCAACGTTTGCCGCCATCTTGAACAAAATATCTACTCGTGTTTAAATGACGGCTGTCGAATACTGGTTACAGATTTCGCTTCCCCTATATGTCAGGAATTATTATTATAAGTCTCCTTTCCTCTCTAAAATTTCTCCAATACTTTAATTAACTGTTGAATTTCTATGTACTTTGGGATTAAATTAATATGTAAATTATGAATGCGACAGCGGGTTGTTGCTCATCAAAGGATCCCAAATCTGTCACAACATATATTGTAAGGGACAGTCAAATGAAAGCGAAACATATACAAACGAGTAAGTAAACTGTTTATTATTTCAAACGTATTCGTCATAACTCTTGAAACATTCATTCTACAGTAAGAGAAGACGGTCAGTGCCCTCATGGAAAACTTTTTGCGGGTATCTGCGGCACTTAATTGTATCCGGGGGTGCACCTCTTCGTCCGAAGCAAATCTACGGCCAGGAACATCTTTCTTCAGGGCACGAAAATTACACCAATCGCGTGGAAAGAGATCGGGATTGTATGACGAACGGGTAAGGGCTCCCCAGCGAAACTTCTGCAGTGTATTCGAAACGACCTAGGCGACATTTGAGCGGGAATTTTGTTGACAGGTTGTTCCGACTACGGTGCAGCAGTTTCGCCGGAAGGCCTTTACACATCATTCATACAATCTCGATCTTTACCCATGGGATTTCCTTGTTTCTGGACTCCTGGAGAAAGACTTTTTGAGCCATCTATTTCCTTCGGACGAAGAGGTGTGTACCTGGGTACAATCTTGCTGCTGCAGGCAAGGACAAACGTTTTTCCTTTACTGCACTGGCCTTCGTCTCTCACACATAGATACGTAGATAAATATTTATGGCGAATACTTTTGGAACGAAAAGTACTCTTCATATTTTCTTTCGTCTGTCACGTGCTTATTTGAGTGACCATTGATTTCTACTCCTTCGTTTTCGTCCGAATACGGCCGTTCACGTGCGCATCACGGCACGCGAGATTTTTTTGGGGGGGGGGGGGGGGGGGTTCCTTACAGGTGGAGTCACAAGAGGTAAAAGTGATTGACCGTAAGAGTTCTAAACTATGTTACTTTCTATTTGCGAATAAATAGTTTGAAGGATTGAATCTGCTTCTTAGTTTTGTGTAGGTAGGTGTACGAGCACATGTCTTTGAGTCGTTGAAACCACAGCGCGTCAACACGAATGCGTAGGTGGCGACCACGTGGGAGAGGCGGGCGACACGTCAAGGGTCGCCGGGAGACGCAGGTGAGTCGGCGGCGAGCGGCAAAGCCGTGCGGAGACAAATGCAGGCGTATCGAGCGTGCAGCAGACAGCGGCGCCTGCCATAAGCCCCTGTTATGGGCTCTTCCGGGAGCTAACGTACGGCGCCCGGCCAGGCCCGTCGGGAAATCTATACTTTGCACACGCCGGCAACAGCCTGCTCCGCTCGCAGCGTGTGACCTAGTCTGTGTCCCGCAGCAGCCCAAACAGGACCCGCTGAGGCGCCACCCAGCCCGGCGTCCCACGCTTCCATAAAGTAGTCTAGCGTAGGAAATTCTTAGCATTCTGCACTGCAGCGGCAGGAGACTGTTCTTGGGAATTCGTTTATTTCTTTGTAAACAAGGGGACACCGATTCCTTAAAGAATCACACTCCCATGTATAAAATAGCTTCAAGGGATTGATTTCTTCACAAATGATCTAATCTTACATACGAGAGGTGTTCAATAAGTAAAGCAACACATTTTTTTCCTGAAAACAGGTTGTTTTTAATCAGAATTCCGATACACCATATCGTTCCCCACACGTCTGGTTACATAACACTATTTTTCAGCTTGATATCGGTTCAACGCGACGGCCTTTCGCAACCTTACTGGCACGGTCTGTAAGGCCACCTGCTACATTCCACTGGTAGGAGCCAACTTCTTGCTGCATCTCCATCATCCCTTTACTGCTTCCCGTGGAGTGCATCCTTCGTTCGTCCAAACAGAGGGAAGTCGGAAGGTGCGAGATGCGGGCTGTAGCGGGGATGAGGAACAACAACCGTTGAAGTTTTGTGAGAATCTCTCTGGTGCGCAGAATTTTTAATCCTTGCGTTGTCATAGAGAATGAAAATTTCGAAACTTCCTGACAGATTAAAACCGTGTGCCGGACCGAGACTAGAAAAAAAGGGCTCTGAGCACTATGGGACTTAATTTCTGAGGTCATCAGTCCCATAGAACTACTTAAACCTAAGTAACCTAAAGATATCACACACATCCATGACCGAGGCAGGATTCTAACCTGCGGCCGCGCGACTCCAGACTGTAGCGCCTGGAACCGCTCCGCCACACCAGCCGGCCCGAGACTCGAACTCGGGACCTTTGCCTTTCGCGGACTTGTGCTCTACCATCGGAGCTACCCAAACACGACTCACGACCCTTCCTCACAGCTTCAGTTCTGCCAGTACCTCGTCTCCTACCTTCCAGACTTCACAGAAGCTTTTCTGAGAATCATGCAGAACTAGCACGCCTGGAAGATAGCATATTGCGGAGACGTGGCTTACCCACAGCCTGGGGGATGTTTCCAAAGTGAGATTTTCACTCTGCAGTGTAGTGTACGCTGATATGAAATTGGTCCAGCACACAGTTTTAATCTGTCAGTAAGTTTCATATCAGCGCACACTCCGCTGCAGAGTGAAAATTTCATTCTGGAATGAGAGGTTCGTTTGTATTCTTGTGGCGACGAACAGCCTGAAGTCTATTCTTCAATTTTCTGAGGGGAGTAAGTACGCTTAAGAGACGATCGTTGCACCACGAGGGTGGACATCAAACAGAATAACCACTTCAGAGTCCCAGAAGACCATAGCCATCACTCTATCGGCTGCGTGTGCGGATCTCAACTTTTTCTTAGGACAGGTGGTGTTGAGCAACTCAGTGGATTGCGTCTTGTTTCCTTTTTGTAGTGGTGAACCAATGATTCATCGCCTGTGACGGTGTTCGACAAAAACTTGTCACGATCAGCATAGTAACGCACAGATGGTGTTTCGTTGCTCTCTACGGTCTTCTGGGAGTCGGCGAGGAATCCAGCGGACACACACCTTTGAGTAACCTAACCGGTAGACTAGTGTGTCGGCACTACCAACAAAGACATCCAGTTGCGCAGCGAGGTATTTGACTGGAATCCGCCGATCTCCTTGAATGAGATTGTCCGCACGTTCGAACATTGCAGGAGTGTGCGGCTGGCCACCACGCGAGACAACGGGTAGGATTGTTTGTGTGACCTTGTTGCGATGACAACTGACACCTCGTCCTACCACTCGCCGTGCTTTGGCTAACTGACGGGTCTCCGTAGACATTCTACAAGCGCCTATGAAAATCAGGGCTACTCTGGTTTTCCGCCGAAAGAAACTCAATGGCAGCTCTCTGCTTTCAACGCATTTTCGTTACAGACGCTATTTTGAAGGCCACATATAGCGACGCCACCTACTACTACTATAGAGACTGAAGCAGGAATATTCCAGAATGTCCCACAATAAATTCCACATTTTTTCAACCTAAAATGGCCGACAAAAAATCTGTTGTATTACTTACTGAACGCTTCTCGTAATTAACTGTAATCATGCAAGCGAGAAAAGTTTAGAAGAGGTTTGAAACTATGTTGGTTGCGACCAAAGTGCTCTCATTCTCAAATACTGGCTGCATATAGTCTGGAGATTTTGTAAATTGCGAGTGGTGTTCCCTCAAGTCATATACAGTCTCAAACCGTAATACACTCCTGGAAATTGAAATAAGAACACCGTGAATTCATTGTCCCAGGAAGGGGAAACGTTATTGACACATTCCTGGGGTCAGATACATCACATGATCACACTGACAGAACCACAGGCACATAGACACAGGCAACAGAGCATGCACAATGTCGGCACTAGTACAGTGTATATCCACCTTTCGCAGCAATGCAGGCTGCTATTCTCCCATGGAGACGATCGTAGAGATGCTGTATGTAGTCCTGTGGAACGGCTTGCCATGCCATTTCCACCTGGCGCCTCAGTTGGACCAGCGTTCGTGCTGGACGTGCAGACCGCGTGAGACGACGCTTCATCCAGTCCCAAACATGCTCAATGGGGGACAGATCCGGAGATCTTGCTGGCCAGGGTAGTTGACTTACACCTTCTAGAGCACGTTGGGTGGCACGGGATACATGCGGACGTGCATTGTCCTGTTGGAACAGCAAGTTCCCTTGCCGGTCTAGGAATGGTAGAACGATGGGTTCGATGACGGTTTGGATGTACCGTGCACTATTCAGTGTCCCCTCGACGATCACCAGTTGTGAACGGCCAGTGTAGGAGATCGCTCCCCACAGCATGATGCCGGGTGTTGGCCCTGTGTGCCTCGGTCGTATGCAGTCCTGATTGTGGCGCTCACCTGCACGGCGCCAAACACGGATACGACCATCATTGGCACCAAGGCAGAAGCGACTCTCATCGCTGAAGACGACACGTCTCCATTCGTCCCTCCATTCACGCCTGTCGCGACACCACTGGAGGCGGGCTGCACGATGTTGGGGCGTGAGCGGAAGACGGCCTAACGGTGTGCGGGACCGTAGCCCAGCTTCATGGAGACGGTTGCGAATGGTCCTCGCCGATACCCCAGGAGCAACAGTGTCCCTAATTTGCTGGGAAGTGGCGGTGCGGTCCCCTACGGCACTGCGTAGGATCCTGCGGTCTTGGAGTGCATCCGTGCGTCGCTGCGGTCCGGTCCCAGGTCGACGGGCACGTGCACCTTCCGCCGACCACTGGCGACAACATTGATGTACTGTGGAGACCTCACGCCCCACGTGTTGAGCAATTCGGCGGTACGTCCACCCGGCCTCCCGCATGCCCACTACACGCCCTCGCTCAAAGTCCGTCAACTGCACATACGGTTCACGTCCACGCTGTCGCGGCATGCTACCAGTGTTAAAGACTGCGATGGAGCTCCGTATGCCACGGCAAACTGGCTGACACTGACGGCGGCGGTGCACAAATGCTGCGCAGCTAGCGCCATTCGACGGCCAACACCGCGGTTCCTGGTGTGTCCGCTGTGCCGTGCGTGTGATCATTGCTTGTACAGCCCTCTCGCAGTGTCCGGAGCAAGTATGGTGGGTCTGACACACCGGTGTCAATGTGTTCTTTTTTCCATTTCCAGGAGTGTATTTGTCTTAATGAGTAGATTCTAAGAGCATTTTAAATTTTTTGGTAATTATATGAAACATTCGAAACTAAATTTTTAGTGCCGCTGAAAGCCGTTAAATAGGCAACCGACAACTCTGGCCGGCCATTGTCGCCGAGCAGTTCTAGGCGCTTCAGTCCGGAACCGCGCTGCTGCTCCGGTCACAGGCTCGAATTCTGCCTCGGGCATGGCTGTGTGTGTGTTCTTAGGTTAGTTAGGTTTAAGTGGTTCTAAGTCTAGGGGACTGATGACCTCAGATGTTAAGTCCCATAGTGCTCAGAGCCATTTGAACCATTTTCGACAGCTCTGACTACGTACCATGAACCACGTTAGGCGTTTAGTGATATCGACAGTGGCAAGATTTACCTCTGTCACATTGAACCACACATTCTAGATATTTAACGTTGGATTAATAACGACCCACATGTCACGAAAAGTTTTCGTTTAATATGGGATGGTCCTGCTGTGGTCGTTTACTTCTCTAACTGTTCTGAGGCAGCCCTCCGTGCTACTCTATCATGTACAAGACTATTATTTTCTGAATAAAAACTGCAACCTGCACCCATCTGAATCTGCTTACTGCATTCGTCCCTTTGTCTCCGTCTATTATTTTTACCTCCCTCACACTTCCCTTCAGTAGAAAATCGGTGATACGGTGACGTCTCTGAACGCGTCCTACCGTCCGATCCCTTCTTTTAGTCACGATATGCAACGAATTTATTTTCTCCCCATTTGTAATTAGTATCTCCTCACTGGTTACATTACCTACCCACCTAATATGCGTCATCCTTCTGTTGCAACATATTTCAGAAGCTTCTATTTTGTTCTTATCTAAATCGTGTACTGTCTATGTTTCACTTCCATACAAGGCTACACTCCAGACAAATACCTTGGCAAATGAGTTCCCAACACTTAAATCTATACCCTATGTTAACAAGTTTCTCTTCATCAGAAACGCTTTTCTTCCCAATGACAGTCTGCTTTTTATTTCCTCTGTACTTCGGCCATCAGCAGTTATTTTACTGGCCAGAAAGAAAAACTCATCTACAACTCTTAGTGCCTCGTTTGCTAATCTAATGCAGTCAGCATTGCCTGATTTAATTCTGATACATTCAATCCCCCTTGTTTCGCTTTTGTTAGTGTTCACCCTTTACCCTCCTTTTAAGACACCGTCTATTCCGTTCAACTGCTCTTCCAAGCTTTTTGCTGCTTCTGACAAAATTACAATGTCGTCGACAAACCTCAAAGCTTTTATTTCTTCTCCATGAACTTTAATTCCTTTTCCAAATTTTCTTTGGTTTGTCTTGTCAGTGTACAGATCGAATGACGTCGGGAATAGGCTACAACCCTGTCTCACTTTCATCCAAAACACTGCTTCGTTTCATGGCGCTCTACCCGTAGAACTGCCGTCTGGTTTCCGTAGAAGTTGTGTGTAGCCTTTCGTTGTATGTGTTTTACCTCTACTACCTTCAGAATTTCAAAGAGTGCAGCCCATTCGACGTTCTCAAAAGCTTTCTTCAAATCTACAGGAGCTGTAAGCATTGGGTTGCCTTTCTTTAAGCTGTCTTCCTAGATAAGGCATAGTGTCAGTATTGCCTCGTCTGTTCCCACATTACTGCGGAATCCAAACTGATCTTCCCCAAGGTTACCTGCTGACAGGTTTTCCATTCTTTTGGTACCAATTTGTGTTAGTGTTTTGCAACCATGACTTATTAAATAGACAGCTGTGTAATATTCAGTCCAATCACACCTTTTTATTTGGAATTGGAATTATTACATTCTTATTGAAGTCTCTGTTATCATACATCTTGTACAGTAGATGGAATAGTTTCGTCATATCAGAAGTTCTGAGGGAATGTCGCCCATTCAATGGGTCTTTCACTGATCTGTCAGATTCCATAACGCGAAACTACAATTCAATTGTAATATAAATAGTAGGAATTAGTAGTAGCTATACAGGGTGATACAAATGTCCCTGCCCATGGGTTTTATGGAACCAACACGCCTTCGCAACCGACTCACGACATTTTTCGCGTTCTCTCGCTCGTTACGTGCAAACTATTACTTCTACAGAAAAAATAAACAGAACCTTTTGGTAGGAAATTTAGTATAGCTAATTTCCTACTGGGACACGACTTCGCTAGTCGCCACAGTTTCCGAGTGATTTAAGAAAAACGTTTTTGCAGGTAACTTTTGAATGGTTTTATTTATTTATTTATTTTTAATAATTCGAAAACTGCAGACTCTAGTGAAAATGTATCCCAGTAAAAAATTTAAGTACATTAAATTTCCTACAGAAAGGTCTTGTTCATCTCTCCTAGTGGATTAAAATTTTGCACCTAGTGGTGCGAGAGAATAAGAAAGTTTGCGCTTGGTATTTGAAGGCGTTGCGGGTTCCATAAAATCCAGGGGTAGGGGCCGGTGAAACATCCTGTATGAGAAGGAAACCTAGTTTATATTTGTTCATGAAAATTAGATCAAAGATAAAGTACAGGCAACTAACTAAATTGAAACTGAGATCACTGACCGAAACTTTCGTTAGAGATTGGGTGAGTGTTGAGACAGAGAAGGGGGGAGAGAGAGAGAGAGAGAGAGAGAGAGACGGACCTCCTAGAAAGCAAGTAATGAAGAGAGGAGGAAAGAAACTGGCGTGGCTGGCTGAGAAACGAAACGAGAGAGACCCATGACTGTGACAACATAGCCACATTTGATTTATTGTTCGACAGTACTAGCTGCAGTGGTTTCGCAGATATGCTTGATGACGGTAGTCAGTGAGAATAGTGAACAGAAATAAGAGAGTATATGACGTAGGAATAGTATTTACATTTTAAGCCATGTCGACGCCCTCTTCGCAGAGGTATATCAGATTTCGTGTTGTTGAACAAATGAGCGTACGATTTTCTTCTACGAGCAAAATGTTTGTTAAAAGAAAGTGTTACGTTATCCATCTCTTGCATGAACAGCCGACTCTGCTTCTCTCTCATAACACAGTTAGTGATTATTTCGTAGTATTTCACAAAGGTTATATATTTGTAAGTGCTCTCTTGTTATTTCGGTTGCTAACCTGTCTGTTCTCTTCCAGCTTTTCATTCTTCAAAGAACTCTGATTTTTCAGCCTGTAAACAACATTTTTATGTCACTGGAAGCACCTAGCATTCACATCCATATGTGATAGCTGGGCAGACTATTGTCTTATAATGCGCTGGACGTAACAATTGCTACACGATGAAGGTTACACGGAACAAACGCAAAATTTGCTTGAAGTATACTACCCGCTTCCATGCGCAAATGATAAGCATTTCTACAGAACTGCACATGGAAGGTTCAAGGTACGCAATCTATACTGTGTATATAACGTATATCTACTTCAGTGTGTCAGCAGATTTCGATCATCGTCTAACAGTCTTCCAGAAACACGTCACATAATTTACTGCCTGATGTTTTCTACCCTGTCGTAACTGCACAATTAAGGAGACTCTACCTGTCAGTGTAAGACAGCCGGTTTCAGTTCACGAGTTAACATATCAAGACCTATATTTTTTAACTATATATATGACGGTAGTATCTGTTCCCTAAAGAACAGTTACCGTGGATGACCATGCAGCTTTGCTAGAAATGAAATGATAATTAAATAGACACCCTAGCTGCAAGCAGGCGTTGATACACTTCATTGGGGACATGTTGAAAATGTGTGCCCCGACCGGGACTCGAACCCGGGATCTCCTGCTGCCATGTAAGCAGGAGATCCCGGGTTCGAGTCCCGGTCGGGGCACACATTTTCAACATGTCCCCAATGAAGTGTATCAACGCCTGCTTGCAGCTAGGGTGTCTATTTAATTATCATTTCATATCAAGACCTGTCCTGCAGCCCAGAGGAAAATAGCATTATTGGTTTGATCTTACAACATATACTTGGTAGCACTAACCAATCTGAAAGCATATAACGCCTAATAGATATAATTATCAGTCTTCAAATGAAGTACGATAAATACCATATTTACCGGACTATAAGACGTTACGGACTCTAAGACGCATCTTAATTTCCAAGCAATTTTTTAAATAACGTTTTTACCTATTTTATTATTAGATTGCAAAGCCAGACTAAATAAGTTCTTAGTTCATAAAACCGAACTGACCTTTAAAATCCCTGAAAATCATCTGATCTTTCGTCTTCTTCTTCCTCTTCGACAACATCGTTGTCCTCTTTACACGTAAGATGGCCTTCATTGCTATCTAGAGCGTTATTTACGCCGCACTTCTTGAAACATTTAACAATAATGTCTTCTCTCACGCTACACCACGACTATTTTGCCCATTGACACATTTGTCTGACTGTAGGTCTTTATAAAGCTCCCTTCGACGTGAATTCATGAAGGGTATTATCCATTTCTTCCATTTCTCTCTCATATACACTTCAAATGGTGTATGTGTCGAGGCATCAGTAGGTAGCAGTTGTGAAGAAAGGCCTTCCGGAATAACAGCCGGATCTGAATTTCCCTGTCTCAGTTTCTGTTTCACAGAATTTTTCAAATGACTACTAAACTGATCTAGCACAAAAAGAGAATTCTTCTTCAATAAAGCACCTTTCCTTCTCTCCCACGCTCTGTAACGCTAATCCATAATTTCATACCAGCCTCGCCATCCAACCCTTGTCATGTATGTGAACAGCAAACCCTGACGGTATTTCTGAAGGTTTTGCCATTGTTTTGCGCTTGAAAATTGATCATTGCATTAAGTTCAGTACCGTCAGCACGACATGAAAGGACAACAGTGTAGCGCTTTTTTTCATGTCCACTCGTTTTTATAGTAACAGTCTTAGCACCTTTCACAGCAACAGTTTTGTTTCTCTGCACATCGAATGTCACAAGAGTTTCGTCCATATGCGCTACTTGGCTTACTTCCACATTCGCTTTCCATCGATGTTGAGTAATAAATGGATAGAAAAATAATATTTGGTCCTCATACTCTTGTGGCACTTCCTGAGATATTTTGGTTTTGGTTCGCATCCTAAATCCATGACGCTTTAGCAGCAACCAACTGCACCCTTAAATTCTGCTAAGTTCCACTGTAGCGCTAGCTTAGGAGCGAGTATTTGAATCATTTTTGTATTAATTTTAATGCCATTGTGACAGTGTCCTTGAATCCGTTTCAATACGTCATCTTGTAATTATGGCCTTTTTGCATTCAGTCTTCCATTTGCGCATTTAGTGTTCCGCATATCTTTCAGTTCTTCTTTATTAGCCCGCCAATCGTGAACAGCTTTTTTCTGTTGGCGGAAGACCGAAATGCCGGTCACCTGCTCTGTTTCCATGTTCTTCTGCGTATGCTGTTACGTTCAATTCGTAGCCCGAATCATATATTTCCTGCGTCGTTACGAAACTAGCTACTAACAAAAAATATTTTAATGTTACTGAAAACACAAATGATTTTCAATCCAACTTCACAGCCATCGTAGACTGCAATGACACATCATAGGCTGGACAGTGTTCTGGGTTTGGGGTTGCGGGACAGGAGGGAGACAGTGTTAACAAGCTTGTGAATTGCCGCAGCTCATGTTCGCTGCATCGGAGCATCGCTGCTGTCAGCTGAATCCAATGTTGCCAGACATAGATAGGTTTCCAGAGGCATCGAATATATGGCCATTTTTAGGTTGGTTGGTTCTGAGCACTATGGGACTTAACATCTGTGGTCATCAGTCCCCTAGAACTAGTTAAACCTAACTAACCTAAGGACATCACACACATCCATGCCCGAGGCAGGATTCGAACCTGCGACCGTAGCAGTCGCGCGGTTCCAGCCATTTTTAGGACTTTTTTTAAATCAAACACTGGACATTTTGGTATTAATTTCGAGTATAAGACGCACCTGAATTTTCGGGGCAATTTTTCGAAGAAAAATAAGTGCGTCCTTAAAATACGCTAGTGATGCAATGTTGTTCAATATGTGTACTCCGGTTACCAATAAAAATATCCACACTTATACCTCGAACACCCTTTATAATGAGCCGTTGTAACCGCACAAGTTTTTTCTGTCATAAATCGCAGTTTACTGTTGGTTGTTGGTGAGAAGTTCGCATTATGCCTCCTGTCAGACGGAGAAATGTCTCCTATCACTAGGCTGGCAAAATTGAGGTCAATTGAGACTGCAGTTTATCGTTAGATGATATTGTTGCCTACGTTTGTCGGGGTCTAACGGTTCTCATGCGAGCAGTGAACTGATGGTCTCAGGGGCGACAGTCTCTGAGCCAAGCAGGATCTCAATAACTCTGCTCGAACAGCACCCGAGACCTGTCGTTCGCTCGGCCGTGCCCAATCGTACAGCCACGCCACGTATCTTCACTCAGAGTCAGTTTACGAGCTTATGTAAGGAAGGTAAATATCCACACAGGCAGCGCGGCGATATCTGTAGCATCGTGATCTGTCGGCACGGCGGCCACTGTTGGGACTTCATTGAAGTGGATGCATAGAGACGAGCACCGACAGTGGTGCGACAGAAGATAACATCGGACACAATAGTGACCAGAAGTCATCTTTTCACGTAGAAGAGTAAACAAAGTCACACTGAGCGGCAGACGCTACATTCCTGACGTGGTAAGCCCGCTGACAGTGACCATTTTCGAGGTCTCCGCGACATTATGCTTCAACAGAATAACGCAAGGCCGTATATTGTTCGTGCCATCGTGACATATCCCGATACGCTGCATATTCGACTGTTTCCCTGACCAGAACGTTCTGCAAATCTTTATGTCTCATCCACTGAAAACACCTGATGACGGGTCACCGAGACACGCCACTCGCCATCCAGTACGACTGGTGAACTCTAGCATGGAACTGGAACAGCATGGAATGGCGTACCCGTGCCTGTCATCTAAACTTTTTTTGACTCGATGCGCGAAAGGGCTGGAACAGTTCTTGCTACCAGAATTGGTAACCCTGTGTATTACGTTTCGCACGCTTTGTACCCCTAAATCACCAGTAAGTGTAAGAAGCAGAATTTTGGTGCAGGAACAAGCGCTACGCAGCGCATCGTTACGCGAGTATTGTCGCAGTTCCGCTGCAGGTGATCCCTACGTGTTGCCATGCTGCCCCAGCCACATCATCAGCTAAGATTACTCGAGGCACAAGACCATCGAGACTGGATTGTGGATCTTTGGCGTATAAACCCCTTTTCTAGCTACACCCAGTCGACAGGCGTGTCCGAGTACGCCGTCGTGCAGACGAATTCCTGCTCTAAACATGAACCACGCCACAGACGCACGGCGGTTAATGGCAGTATTGTGTTAACCGACATTCACCTGCACTTCTATGGGCCCGTGGTAATAATCAGAGACACGATAACAGCTGTTCACTACGTCCGCATTAATGTAGTCAATCTGAATCCCGTCTTGCTTGATGTCTCGACAGACAGCGATAGCATCTTGCAGTAGCACAGCTGTCCGTGTCAATAAAAGGCCAGAATGGTGCTACCTAGGTTGAGCAACATGGTAGTGAATACATGTCAGTGCGTTGAGCGCCAAAGTCACCCAACCTGTACCCGAAGGAACACATCTGTGACGTTATATGGCGCCAGATCTACGCACACAAACCACCGTTCCGTAATCTGCGGGAGTTGCGTCATCTGTGCGTAGACTTCTAGTTCTACATAACCCCGGAAATCTGCCAAGGACTTGAAGTATCCTTGCCACAGATTTTCAATTCTTTATTCTCTTCTGACTATGGATTAAAGCGCTACTAAACAGTTTGGCATGCTGTGTTTGGACATGAGCTACAACTAACACGAGAGTAGTGGTAGATTACAATTATTTGTCTATGTATGTTGAAAGCACGCTTAGGGATGGTAACATCTGTGTAAATACAGAGCGAGGTGTGGGCAGAATTTGAACATTGGGCTCGCATTCGAAAGCTGTGAGGAAAATATGGATTCAATATCCTGCAAAATACTAACGCGAATTCTTTACAGACGAATGGAAAAACTGGTAGAAGCGGACCTCGGGGAAGATCAGTTTGGATTCCGTAGAAATGTTGGAACACGTGTGGCAATACTAACCTTACGACTTATCTTAGAAGAAAGATTAAGAAAAGGCAAACCTACGTTTCTAGCATTTGTAGACTTAGAGAAAGCTTTTGACAATGTTAACTGGAATACTCTCTTTCAAATTCTGAAGGTGGCAGGGGTAAAATACAAGGAGCGAAAGGCTATTTACAATTTGTACAGAAACCAGGTGGCAGTTATAAGAGTCGAGGGGCATGAAAGGGAAGCAGTGGTTGGGAAAGGAGTGAGACAGGGTTGTAGCCTCTCCCCGATGTTATTCAATCTGTATATTGAGCAAGCAGTAAAGGAAACAAAATAAAAATTTGGAGTAGGTATTAAAATACATGGAGAAGAAGTAAAAACTTTGAGGTTAGCCGATGACATTGTAATTCTGTCAGAGACAGCAAAGGACTTGGAAGAGCAGTTGAACGGAATGGACAGTGTCTTGAAAGGAGGATATAACATGAACATCAACAAAAGCAAATCGAGGATAATGGAATGTAGTCAAATTAAGTCGGGTGATGCTGAGGGAATTAAATTAGGAAATGAGACACTTAAAGTAGTAAAGGAGTTTTGCTATTTAGGGAGTAAAATAACTGATGATGGTCGAAGCAGAGAGGATATAAAATGTAGACTGGCAATGGCAAGGAAATCGTTTCTGAAGAAGAGAAATTTGTTAACCTCGAGTATAGATTTAAGTGTCAGGAAGTCGTTTCTGAAAGTATTTGTATGGAGTGTAGCCATGTATGGAAGTGAAACATGGACGATAACTAGTTTGGACAAGAAGAGAATAGAAGCTTTCGAAATGTGGTGCTACAGAAGAATGCTGAAGATAAGGTTGGTAGATCACATAACTAATGAGGAGGTATTGAATAGGATTGGGGAGAAGAGAAGTTTGTGGCACAACTTGACTAGAAGAAGGGATCGGTTGGTAGGACATGTTTTGAGGCATCAAGGGATCACAAATTTAGCATTGGAGGGCAGCGTGGAGGGTGAAAATCGTAGAGGGTGACCAATAGATCAATACACTAAGCAGATTCAGAAGGATGTA
Organism: Schistocerca nitens; assembly: GCF_023898315.1. NCBI lineage: Eukaryota > Metazoa > Arthropoda > Insecta > Orthoptera > Acrididae > Schistocerca > Schistocerca nitens. The sequence continues at coordinate 847,400,387 of NC_064617.1, forward strand.
GGTTGCAGTAGGTACTGGGAGATGAAGCAGCTTGCACAGGATAGAGTAGCATGGAGAGCTGCATCAAACCAGTCTCAGGACTGAAGACCACAACAACATCCATTACGGTGATTCAAATTAATTTTTCTGTGTTTTCCTTCAATCTTCCAAGATGAATGCCGTGAACGTCGTCGTGAACAGTCAGCAGGTGGTTTCTTTCTTCATATACGTCACTTCTTCGCTTGTGATCGTTGTTGAAGAAATGTTTACATCTTCCTTCTTGCGAAAAAAGAAAGATTAAAGTTTAACCACCCGTCGACGGAGCGGACATTAGGGACGGAGCACATGCTCAGTTTATTAAAGATCGGGAAACAAAATAGTGTACCCTTTTCAAACTAACCATCCCGGGAAAAATGAAATGATCCTGTGGCACTGATGGCCGGGAGGCCCTGCCCAGGGCAATTCGACGGCCAGGTGCAAGTCTTATTTCAAGTGACACCACATTGGGCGACATCCGTGTCGGTGATGATGAGATGACGATGAGGACAACACAACACTCTTTCCATGTGCGGAGGAAATCTTCAATCCGGCCGGGAAACGAACACGGGTCCACAGCATGGTGGGCAAGCATGTCAGCACTCAGCTAAGAGGGAGAAACCATCTTGGAATTTGCGTGAATCAGTCTAGGAAGATCAAGGAAAAGGTAAATCAAAACGGTCGGACCTGAATTTGAACCATCGTCCTCCCAAACGCGAATGCGAGTGTACTACGCCACCTCATTCCGTCCCATCCTACAGCATAGTCTACTTCACAGTAGAATGGCGATGGCAGAAACTAATAAAAGTCATTTGCAATTTACATTGTCTAGTCCCATTAATGTGACCAACTATCACCAGCGTGAACAAATATCTTTTAGAGCACGGACTGCTGCGAGATGTGGAGGTTCATGATGTGAGCGTGTGGCTGCTATTCTGTCATTCTGCGCAACGGATTAATCTGAGATGTACCCTTTACCCTGTGGCTCCGGCAAGATGCAATATCCACCCCCACAGTACTACAGAAGTCAGACAGACGCTCCTATCGTTCTAAAGAGAAATGCCTGGAAAACTTTCAGCAATAAATATCTTCTGGAGTTGTCCACTGTAAGGATATGACACAAAAATTTACAACATTTCTTACGTAACTAGTGGGATACTTGGGTACTATAGTAGTGCCAGTTACTGTAAGAAAAACATGAAACTAACGAAAATTATTATTTATTTTGCAAAAGTTCTGAGAAATCACAATGGCACTTTTAGTTATGAACTGAACAAGTTATTTCTGGGTTCTTTTCAGAATGTGAAATTACCTCTTAAGGATAGGATTCGCTAATGAAATTTCTATACAAAGTTTAAGATTGTTATTGACTTGGCAGAATAGCTGAGAGCCGCACCTACTCAACTTGAATAACCATCCATGAGAATGATGCTAGGTATGGTCAAGGCTGTCACGTGTGAAATGCAGTGAAGTGTACTGTTGTGGAGGAAGTATGCAGCTCGCAAGAGCTGTAGCCCACAATACCGTAAGCTGCGATGACTGCTGTCTGCGCCGCTCGCTGCTGACAAATAAGATAAGTATCGTTCTATCTGGATTGACTTTCACCAATCAAACTCTCTGTACGCCTTGATGAAGTCAAGGACTCCTATTCGCCTCTAGTCTAACTATTGGTGTGGTACACTGGTCAGATAACAAGTCCACCTCGATGCCACTCAAAAATTCGCTCATAGACGTTTAACTATAACTCTGTCCCTTCACACCACACAATAAGTGTGGCGGCCAACACAGTGAACAATGCTTAATTGCAAGGACTCAATACAGAGTCGCACTCAGATTCGCTCTCGACAGAGGTGCTCTCCCAGAGAAGTACTGAGGAGAGACTTGTTCCTCGCTCTTTGAGTACATGTACGAGTGCACACGCTCTCGTTACGTGTTCTGCTCCAAGAGCGACAACGGAATGGCCCCTCTCCACGCCAGACGTGAACGGGTATATCATTCAGTCTCTTCCATTACTCCTTCAGCTCAAGGTGTCAGGAATATCGTCTGCCAATCAGCATTGCTCTTCTAAAATGGGAGAATGACGTTTCGTTTACGGCGAACAATCCGGAAATCTGTAGCATCGGCGTTTGGCGTTTGCTGTCCCCCTGTGAAAACCTCTGAAACTGAGTGCTATGTTTGTAAAGAATACGTAGGCTGGGCACTCCCACACAATGTAGCGGAATTTGCTTTTAAGCCGAACACGGGGTCGTTCTTCCTTTCACTCGGGCAAACGTTGTCTGCTCTACGGGCGGTAGCTGGCCGACGTAGATAGGTTAACTCATCCTCTGAAGGGACCGGTCTAGTGGTGTGTGGTTTTGCTTCTCCCGAACTAAAAGCTCCTGTGACCGTCGTGCCTCGAATGTGTGTGTGTACGCCAGCGTCGAGTATTTCAATATCGGTGCGCATTTGCGATTTACTACTTATTTGCATATCGTTTACATGAATTCATACAACACTGACTTTATCTTATCGAGTTTGGGTTCGAATAAAGCGTCTTGATATGCGGAATATGATTCTGAGGGCGGAATATGTAAGCATTGAATGTCAGGAGACCACGACGTCTTACAAGGAAAGTATCTAGAGGGATGTGGAGCCAGGCCAATTCTAGTGCCATGGCGAACTGCGTTAGGATATATGGCGCGAACATCCAGAGCGTAACGCTCACTCGTCTGGTATGGACCCATGTTGCAATGTGTTTACTTTCGAATGTTGCACGTCGTACACACCATAAAACGTGATTCATCTGAAAAAGCTACATGTCGCCACTCGGTAGATGTCCAGTTGCAATACTGGTGTACAAATTCCGGCATTCGTTGCCAGAAGCCTGCAAGGGTGCATTAACCAAGCACCTGCTGCCGAGCCCCAAACACAGCAATGTTCATAGAACAGTCGTTGAGCAGACACTATTGGTAGCGCCTCGGTTCATATGGGCGGTCGACTGCTGAACAGTTGCACGTCTATTCTCCCGTACACATCTCCTCAGCCATCGTTCACCTCTGTCATCTATGGCCCGTGGTTCACCACAGCTACCTCGGCGCAAGCTTTGGATAGCGCCATTTTGCCATGAACACTGTGCTGTAACCACTGTGGCACGTGAACAGTTTATAAACTTAGCCGTTTCGTAAATGCTTCCACCCTTTGCTCAAAAACCAATGATCGTTTCCTTTTGGACGTAAGGTAAATCGCTCCGTTTCTATATTACGACAACGACTGCAATGTTTTACGCGTCCACCCGGAACTCTTTATACACCCTCCACTGCCAGTGCTGGCACATGCCGTCTGTGAGTGGTTATTGCACGTTGACGACAAACATACGCGGTGATCACATTAATGTAACTGGACCGTGTATAATAATGAGAGACATAATCATAAACACAAGGCTTCACACACCACAAGATGCAAGTACACTCCCGGAGGTCAAATCATCATTTCGGTGTGTAATCAGAGCGTTCAAATCAAGTAGATAAACAGACTAATAGCTAAATTGTTTTCGCGCATAGATTCCGAATTATCGGTTCGGGTCATAGTTTTGGTGTGCCTTAACACTTTTTGACTTTTCTCGAGCATAATGAAGACAGTAGAGACATTTTTAATATGTCAAACTGTAGGAATTATTGGAATTCCTCCCAGTTTATCTTAGTTTCGGGAATTCTATTCTGCTGTAGTGAAATTTCCCATTTTTGATGTTCCCTCCTCTGGTAATTCTCTTCTGAGACTAGTGACAACATTGGAATAACAAGAGTGGTAAGAGCACAATGCATTTCCAAATCCATCCATGAAACCTTTCCTTGCCGACGATCACGCTTCATGACGATTAGTGAACATTGTGTTTTGACTCATGCTGAGTGAGTTAAGAAAGAAAATTTTCAGATATAAGAAAAGGTTCCGCTTTTGTTCTTCCCATCGTATGCAGAACGCCGTCTTCAAAGATCCTCCATCAGCTCTGCAGTAACGATGAAGGCTGCTTGACAAATGAATAGAGGAATTTTACGTCCTCCATTCACCGACCCGTCGTGTGAAATCATAACATAAAATTCCTTCACGCTTTTCATATCACTTAACGGACCATGTTTTTTAATCGATTTCACGCGACGTTGTACATCAGTGGAGGCAGAGATAGAAAAGTACTGGCTGCTTTCAAAAGGCAGTGCTGTAGCACGATATGTCAATGCTACATAGCAAACTCCGTAACGTAACTCACCCAGTCAGGATTCATCTTTTCGTACAGCAACCCAGAAAGTAGTAACCTTTTAACTTGGACAGGTGACAGATAATCAGTAACAATAGAAAACCACGTAACAGTGCCGTTTTATTTACTCACACAACTTTCGATTCTAACATCTGTTTCTTAAAGTCGTTGACAATAAAGCTTTCGTCAATGAAGTATGACCAAACCAAGGGTTTCTTTAGCAGACAAAATTTAGACACAAGTCTTCATGACCTTGACTCCAGAAAAAGGAGCGAGAAAGATAAAAAAGTTCTGTAGATGTGCAATAAGTGTTCCAGTTTAAAATAGTGTGTAGTGTAAATGCACTGAAGTGGCAAAGAAACTGGTAGACCTATCTAATATCGTGCAGTGCGGCCTCATGATGTGTCATTAACTCGACTAATGTCTGAAGCAGTGCTGAGGGAACTGACACGACGAATCCTGCAGGGCTATCCATAAATCCGTAAGAGTTTGAGGGAGTGGAGATCACTTCTGAACATCACGTTGCAATGCACCCCAAATATGCTCAGTAATGTTCATGTCTGGGGAGTTTAGTGGCCAGAGGAAATGTATAAACTCAGAGTAGTGTTCCTGGAGCCACTCTGTAGAAATTCTGGGTGGGTGGGGTGCCGCACTGTCCTGCTGGAAATTCCCAAGTCCGTCGGAATGCACAATGGACATGAATGAATGCAGGTGGTGAGACAGGATGTTAACGTACATGTCACCTGTCAGATTTGTATCTAGACGTATTAGGCGTGCCATATCACTCCAACTGAACAGGTCCCTCACCATTACATTCCACCAGCTTGAACAGTCACCTGTTGACATGCAGTGTCCATGGTTTTATGAGGCTGTCTCCATATACCTGTACATGTCCATCCACCCCATACAATTTGAAACGAGACACGTTCCTACAGACAGCATGTTTTCAGTCATCAACAGACCTGTGTCGGTGTAGACGGGCCCAGGCGAGGTGTATAGTATTGTCGTACAGTTATCAAGGGTACATGTGTGGGCCTTCGGAAACGAAAGCCCATATCGATGATGTGTCGTTGAATGGTTCGCACGCTAACACTTGTTGATGACCCAGCATTGAAATCTTCAGAAATTTGAAGGAGGATTGCACTTGAACGATTCTCTTCAGTCGTCGTTGGTCTCGTTCTTGCAGGGTCTCTTGCTGGTCGCAACGATGTCGGAGATTTGATGTCTTGCCAGATTCCTGATACTCAGGGTACACTCGTGAAATGGTTGAAGGGGAAAATCCCCACTTCCTCGCTACCTCGGAGATGTTTCCCATTGCTCGTGCGCCGACTATAGCATCACATTCAAACTCACTTAAATCTTGATAACCTGTTATTATAGCAGCAGTAAGCGATCTAACAGTTGCGCCAGACACTTTTCTTATATAGGCATTGCGGACCGCAGCGCCGTATCCTGCCCGTCTACTTATCTCTGTATTTGAATACGCATGCCTATACGTGTTTCTTTGGCGCTTCAGTGTATATGCAACTGTACTGAAATTTTTAAGATGCGTTATGACCCCTAGAGCCTGCAGACTTATTACTTCATACAGGCCACAGTGCTACACACAGACGTCTTAGGCAGCACGAGATGGTGGTGGGGCTCGTGGAGTTCTTTTGCCTGTTATTTGGTATTATATTTTTGTGAATTAGTTTTATGTCGTCTCGTTGTCTCTGAAGAGTTCTACCATGGAAACCAAGTAGGAGAGTTGGTTGGTGGCTGGTATCCTCTTTCTAAAACACAAACAACACGCATAGATTAATTGCATTCCTTATTCATAAGAATGCTAAGTTACTTAAGATATTCGTTGTGGTACCAGCTCTTCTGTATAGTCCACGCCAGGCTCACAGCTGGTGAGGTACAAAGTCCGCTATGTACACTTTTGTGGTTGCCATGTGCTGCCTGTCTCTGAGTTAGCGGTTCCCAATGGGCTGCGACTGATGATAGTGGAACTTACTCGGTGCTACAGACTCGAACAGACTGGCCCTTCGGTCTGCAGTGGCGATCTTAAATACTGGCTGCCGAGAGGGCGTTGGTGGCGCTTTTTCTGGGAATCTGTTTTTGACCTCTGTCGATCTTGTCGCAACCTCTATGCCTCATCGTATGCTGGCACTGGCTTACGCCAGCACAATCATCTATTATACTTATTTTTTAAAAAAAATAAAAAATATATATATGAACACGAACTAGAAAATTATAAATTAATGTCATATTTCAAGAACAGAACAAAAAGGAGTCAGGAGAAATTAGATAAAGATGTTGCTTCACTAACATCACCCTGGGAAGGAAGCTTGGTATTGAACTTCAAGTCCAGTGCCCCTATGTAGTGCTCCTCATTTTAGTATTCAACACATGAAATTCACTCCACAGAAAAACTCGGTCTAATGTAAGTTGGTGTTATTTGTGAGGGTGCTGAGTGAATTAATATCTTCTAGGCTACAAAACAGCTACTACTTCTACTACTCTGTTAGTAAGTAAACCAATTTTCCTTGGCTTTGGGACAACATCCTGAAAGAATCTAATCTAATTACGTTATGTACAGATCTTCGTGGTTGAAAGAATTAACAACTACAACTAAACTAAAAATTAATTTTTTCACAACGAATTTGTATAATAAAACTAATTTGTTTGAGTAGTGTACTTGTTAATTTTGTATGACATGACGTGTCACTGTTGTATATTACACTGTTTTAATTACTGTTGTCTGTTTGTATGTTACATTATATTACATTAATTTTACATTCATATTATTACATTTAGATGTTGTGTTCATTTATGTTGTTACTTTAGGATGATGTGGACAGGTTTAACGTGGAATCTAGAACAATATCTATCCTCGGACTATTCTAATTACTTCTACTTTTAATTACATTGATGGATAATGAGATTAAGATACCGAGAAGAGAAACTACTTTTTCAAGATAAATGCTCATTTTTAGGAGTTGGGAATTAACTGGCAGCGGCTTGTTATCACTAAGCGTTCAGATGGTCACTAGAAATGCATCGTAGCGTTTAGTATCAGAATATGCATCGTTGTGGAACACCCCTGTAAGACAAGTTTGTTATCAACTTGCAGACGACAGCGATGTTCCGCTTCTGTGGCTACGGCACACACACACACACATACACACACACACACACACACACACACAGACGCTGCTGTCATCAGGCTGGCGTTCGCCTGGCATGGGAAGGGGTGGCGGAGGGGAGGGTGGGGGAAGACGCCGCCAAGATACCCAGACGGGGGCCCATAAGAAGTCGCCCGTCCGTGTTTCAAGTTGGGCGCGAGTTAGTCGCTGCGGTCCTCCAGACGGAGTTGAGTCGCTGCAGTTGGTGTTAAGTTGTCGGCGGGCTCCGCTGGCGGCTGATAGATCCCGCGAGTTTGCGCAAACCGCGCGTGCAGGGCGAGCGGCCCGTCTGAGCGCGCTCGCGGTCTAGCCGCGCCCCGTCTGGCGCGTCTTCGCCCTCCAGAGCTGCAGGGGAGCTTCCTGCGCGACCGCCGACAGACTCTGCAACTGCAAGATAATGGCTTCACACCGAGTTACACCCAACACACACACTCACTTACCGCGAGACGCGGCTAGCCACTTCCTCTCTGCTCATCCTCGTTGGTGTCCCTGTCCAACGTTCCTGAGTTTCCTAACTGCTGTGTCCCCCAGAAGATACCACAGGGCGCCTTACGGCAAGGCTCACTTCCAAAGAGCCGCAGCTTAATTACACACGTCTACAAAAGTCTGAAATTTCATAGACTTTGCTACAATTACTTCTTATAGTACACTGACTGAAGTTTGCACAATACCTTATCAACAAACCGAACATAGCTCCGTCTGAAAACAAGAACGATTTTGGTTAGTTACAAAAAAACATTACAATTCAAAGCAGGCTAGGTATAGGTCTCAGTAAAAAACGGTGAGATAATTTATCTCATGATGATGATTATCAGTTTCTAGTAATGAGTATGTCCTCCCTGCATACGGATGAGTTCTTCCACTCTGCGATTCACGCTATGGAAGAGACCATCAAGTATGAGGCCCCACTCCTCAATGGCAGCTTCAATGAGGCCCTGAAGATTGTCGGGTGGATTCGGACGCTTCCAAAGGCCATATTCAACAGTTGCCATGCAAGATCAGTTGCATTCATGTCTTGGGACAGTGTTGGCCAATGTTTTCGGCTGATCTTGCACGTTTGAAGATACCGAGGCGCTGCTAAAGTATGGTGCAGTCTCGCATTGTCGTCGACTAGAATGAAGTTGTCACCGACTTCACATCTGTGAGTCATTACATTCTTCTGTAGGAGCAGGCACCGTAGTAATTAGAGGGGTCCGTCGTCCTATCATTATTGCCGCCCAAAATTTTACACTTCAATTGGAATCGGATGGACTTACTGAAGATATCAGTTTTCCTGGTGTCATCTAGGGCTTCTCCGAACCCCAACTCGTATAGTGTCCGGCCGCAATCCAATCCTGGTCTCGTCAGCGAACATGACATTACTCCATTCTGAAATGATTCAGTGTTGACGTGTAAGAGCCGAGGTCATTCGACTGCGTCGGTTCCGTTGGTTCCGTGAAAAACTTCTCATTGATTTCCTGGAATGAAGACCAGCGCGATGCAATCTTCTACGTACTGTTTGGTCTGAGGTACGAATCCCCGTTGCCCGGCAGAAGTCATTTCCAATATTTCTGGCAGCTGATGTTGGACGCCTGCGAGCCGACAGTTGGAGGAAACGACCCTGTTTTCGTATTATCATACGGGGACGACCACTGCGAGGTCTATCGCTCCTATTTCCCGTCTCTCTGTACTTTCTCCACACCTTAGACACACCACTTTGAGTGACATGAAACCGATCGGCAACATCTTGCTGTGTATGACCTGCTGAAAGTAAAACCAAAATCCTGACTGTATCAAAGTGTTGTATGCCTCTACGTGGCACATCACACAAACTCAATGAAGCTGTTGTTGATACTGGACTGTTCGCGGAGTGCCGCTGCGCCAGCGGTATGTTTACATGACTGAGAAACGGCCACAAAGGAAGCCACTAGTAAACACCATCTAATATATTGGCTCTTACTGAAGTGCCTAGGTCATATACTAAATTTTACGATAGCATACCAAGCGTTTCCTGAGCTGTGTATATACAGATGCCATAGCGGGCATGCGTCCACCTTTCGTCATCCAAATAGTTCCTTAATGGAAATTCTTCAGCCAAAAGCAGACGTAAGCAAACGGTTACTTTTGTAATGACCTGAGTAAGTCCATATGCGTAGTTAAGATTCACAGAAACGAGGTGGCTGTAATTAAAATGAAGGTGTTCTGAGTGAGTGCTGCAGTGCGAGCTGTATACATCGCACGTAACAGAAGCATCGTACACATGTTCATTGACCGGTGCGCCGCACTGTGTAGCCGCGCAGTCTACGGCGCCTTGCCATGGTTCATGCGGCTCTCCCCGACGCAGGTTCGAGTCCTCCCTCGGGTATGGGTGTGTGCGATGCCCTTAGCGTAGTTAGATTAAGTAGTGTGTAAGCCTAGGGACCGATGACCTCAGCAGTTTCATCCCATATAAACTTACCACAAATCTCCAAATTAACCGCTGCGATCACGGAATGTGCTGAAACAAATAATATTTCTACTAGAATGAGATTTTCACTCTGCAGCGGAGAGTGCGTTGATACGAAACTTCCTGGCAAAATAAAACGGTGTGCCGGACCGAGAATTGAACACGGAACCTTTGCCATTCGCGGGCAAGTGGTCTACCATCTGAGCTACCCAAGCACGATTCACGCCACGTTCTAACAGCTTTACTTCTGCCAGTACCTCGTGTCATACCTTCCAAACTTTATAGAAGCTCTCCTGCGAACCTTGCAGAACTAGCACAAGTCTCGGTCCGGTACACAGTTTTAATCTGCCGGGAAGTTTCATATCAGCGCACACTCCGCTGCACAGTGAAAATCTCATTCTGGAAACATCCGCCAAGCTGTGGCTAAGCCATGTCTCCGCAATATCCTTTCTTTCAGGAATGCTAGTTCTGCAAATTTCGCAGGAGAGCTTCTGTGAAGTTTGGAAAGTGGGAGAAGAAGTACAGGTGGAAGTAAAGCTGTGAGGACGGGGCATGAGTCGTGCTTGGGTAGCTCAGATGGTAGAGCACTTGCCCGCGAAAGTCAAAGGTCTCGACTGCGAGCCTCGGTCCTGCACATACACTCCTGGAAATGGAAAAAAGAACACATTGACACCGGTGTGTCAGACCCACCATACTTGCTCCGGACACTGCGAGAGGGCTGTACAAGCAATGATCACACGCACGGCACAGCAGACACACCAGGATCCGCGGTGTTGGCCGTCGAATGGCGCTAGCTGCGCAGCATTTGTGCACCGCCGCCGTCAGTGTCAGCCAGTTTGCCGTGGCATACGGAGCTCCATCGCAGTCTTTAACACTGGTAGCATGCCGCGACAGCGTGGACGTGAACCGTATGTGCAGTTGACGGACTTTGAGCGAGGGCGTATAGTGGGCATGCGGGAGGCAGGGTGGACGTACCGCCGAATTGCTCAACACGTGGGGCGTGAAGTCTCCACAGTACATCGATGTTGTCGCCAGTGGTCGGCGGAAGGTGCACGTGCCCGTCGACCTGGGACCGGATCGCAGCGACGCACGGATGCACGCCAAGACCGTAGGATCCTACGCAGTGCCGTAGGGGACCGCACCGCCACTTCCCAGCAAATTAGGGACACTGTTGCTCCTGGGGTATCGGCGAGGACCATTCGCAACCGTCTCCATGAAGCTGGGCTACGGTCCCGCACACCGTTAGGCCGTCTTCCGCTCACGCCCCAACATCGTGCAGCCCGCATCCAGTGGTGTCGCGACAGGCGTGAATGGAGGGACGAATGGAGACGTGTCGTCTTCAGCGATGAGAGTCGCTTCTGCCTTGGTGCCAATGATAGTCGTATGCGTGTTTGGCGCCGTGCAGGTGAGCGCCACAATCAGGACTGCATACGACCGAGGAACACAGGGCCAACACCCGGCATCATGGTGTGGGGAGCGATCTCCTACACTGGCCGTACACCACTGGTGATCGTCGAGGGGACACTGAATAGGGCACGGTACATCCAAACCGTCATCGAACCCATCGTTCTACCATTCCTAGACCGGCAAGGGAACTTGCTGTTCCAACAGGACAATGCACGTCCGCATGTATCCCGTGCCACCCAACGTGCTCTAGAAGGTGTAAGTCAACTACCCTGGCCAGCAAGATCTCCGGATCTGTCCCCCATTGAGCATGTTTGGGACTGGATGAAGCGTCGTCTCACGCGGTCTGCACGTCCAGCACGAACGCTGGTCCAACTGAGGCGCCAGGTGGAAATGGCATGGCAAGCCGTTCCACAGGACTACATCCAGCATCTCTACGATCGTCTCCATGGGAGAATAGCAGCCTGTATTGCTGCGAAAGGTGGATATACACTGTACTAGTGCCGACATTGTGCATGCTCTGTTGCCTGTGTCTATGTGCCTGTGGTTCTGTCAGTGTGATCATGTGATGTAGCTGACCCCAGGAATGTGTCAATAAAGTTTCCCCTTTCTGGGACAATGAATTCACGGTGTTCTTATTTCAATTTCCAGGAGTGTAGTTTTCATCTGCCAGGAAGTGTAATATTTCTACTTTTTGGCATCAGGTGAAAATGTGGCGCAGTAAGAAATCTGAATATGAATTGTTCCCTGTCTCAGCGTCAGTATGCTGTTTGTAGCTTTCCGATGCGTGTTGATTTCCTTTGTGAAGGGACTGTTGCTGCAAGGGATTAAGAAGACTTACCTTTTTTGTGCGAAACTCAATGGCTTTTGAAAAGAAATATCGTGCACAACTGATAAAGTTGTTTTATCAGAATGGTAGCAATAGCAGCGCTGCATTCCGGGAACATCGTCGACAGGAATAGCTACAAAGAGGCCCTATGTCAATAAATGGGCTAAAGAATATGATAAATAAATCTGAAGAAATAGATGAATTAGGTGGTGCAGCAGAGAGAAGGAAGCGGCCTATTCCTATGGCGGTTGTTGATGAAGTTCCTGTAGCTATAGCAGACCGTGCAGCACAGGCCGCAAATTGTGCAGCCAGTGCTCGAGCTGCGTCACAGAAATTGCCTCTCCTCTGGTCAAAAGCTCCAAATGTATACCAGCGGATTTTACACAGATATCCCTACGAGATGCGCACCAACTGAAGTCCGAATGCAGGCTACAACGCCGTCACTTTGCCAATAGCTTTTGGCACACATGTAAATGGATAACAAGCGGCCTGGGAATGTTCTCTGGACAGACGAGGCACGGTAATGTGAATGCTCAAAACTGTCGCATATGTAATTCTTCGGCGATACATGTTCTGCAGGAACATCCACTGCATTCAACTTGTTGTTTAAGAAAACAAAGGCATAATACAGAAGCAAAGGATTAAACTAGTAGCTAATCTCTGAGAGTAACAACTGCCCTCTTGACAGCAGAATCTAAAAACATGAATGAAAAACCTCATATTATCATCATTTCTTTCATTAATGATGACCGGTTATTACCTGATTACCACATCATCTTCAGATCCGGAGAAGCAAAGTGGCAAACTGTAACATTTCAGCACCAGATCTGGAGTTACTAGTCGGACAGTAACTGGTCTTCATCAATAAAAGAAATACTGATACACACAGCGTTTTAATTTATTATAACGAGTGAGATCACGGTTTCCTGAGACATGATGCCTGTTGTGAGACTTCTGATGACACGGTACATGCAGTATACAACTCCAAGCCTTCATTAATATATATATATATATATATATATATATATATATATATATATATATATATGAGTATACCAGATTGTTCAGAATTTTTTTTTGTTTGTTTAGAATATTTTACGTGCATGTATATGAGTTTCATTACTCTCCGCAATCATACAGATGATAAATTACCGCATTCATTCATATTCCATTAAAGTGGCCCGCATTGTGTGTTACAAGAGCACTGCAATCGTCGTGTTTTCCAATATTTCCAATATTTGAAGTAGGGCTCTATGATTAATACACGAGGTAATAAATTATTAGCCACAGAAACTTGTTGATCGCCACGCGATGAACGTAATAAATATCTCGTTATATATATATATATATATATATATATATATATATATATATATATATATATATATAGCGTGATTCAGCTGTTTCTACCGTTTGGTTGTATGCAGTGCCTTCAAAAACCACGCATTAGATTTTCGTATTCTCTCACACACTACATGCAAATTATTAGTCCTACAGAAGAAATGAGCAAGACCTCATTTGTACGAAAATTTATGTAGTTAAATTTTGTGTAGTTAAATTTTTGTAGTGGGATACGTTTTCACTGGAGGCCACAGTTTTCGAGTTATTAAAAAAATCGCAATTGAAGGTTACTTTTGTATGTTTTTCTTGAATAATTCGAAAACTGAAGCTTCTAGTGGAAACGTATCCCTGTTCAAACTTTAGCGTATTAAATTTCCTAAAAATGGTCACGTTCATTTGTTCTGTGGGAGTAATAGCATGTAGCGAGGAACTGAATATTAAGACACTGTGAATCGGTTTTGAAGGTGTTGCGAGTTGCATAAAACCCAGATGGAGGGGCAGCTGAATCACCCACTACACGAAGTCCCAGAAATGTTGTGACAAACGTCGAGGTTGCAGAGCTTCTCTTGCGGAACAAATCACGGATAGGAACCCATGCCCGGAAATGTTATCGAACATCGCTACACAGCATAACTTATTAGGCGCTACCACCTGTCACTAATGAACACTCTGGCTGTAGACGTTACTTTATACGCTGACAGACCATAGATGGAACATTTGTTTGTTATTCGTGATCGCGACTGACTGCCATGTTCCCCAGTGGAGAATATAGAGCTAGCTGTTGCGTATAAATATTTTTTTCTTGTGGTGCGATGCTGTGTTGCCTCAGTAAATGACGTTTCAGACATAGGCTTTCATCTATAGTTAATTTTGCTCCAGGAACCCTCTAAAATCGCCAGGGTTTCCCTGCATGTAGGAGAAAAATAAGCTGCAGATGAAAACTCATGTCCGAAACCGTCATCCACCAGGGCAACAGCGTGTGACATTCATAGAAGACAAGGCGTTTCCACCAGGCAGGTACTTCCTTCATCTCTGTCGGCGATCGTAGCTATCAGGCACTATTTTCGAATAATGAACAAGATTACGAGACGTTCCGCCTACAGTCCGTCAATGTACAGTACATAATCACGTCTGCTCCTGAATGGGCGGCCGATTACTTGGACGCTTGGAGTGCCTTTGGATGACATTTCTAGACAATGGATCCTGTCCTCGATTTGTTCCTCAAGACAGCCCCTCGCACTTAGGCGCATCATTTCTGGGACAACCGGTGCATCATCTCTTCGACCAGTAGGTTTTCATCAACACGCACGTTATTAACAGCAATTTTCTGAAAGTTGTTGTCGAGAGCCCGATATGTTCGGTTTCAGTTACACTTTCGCTGTATACCAGATTGTTCAGAATTTTTTTTTTGTTTAGAATATTTTACGTGCATGTATATGAGTTTCATTACTCTCCGCAATCATACAGATGATAAATTACCGCATTCATTCATATTCCATTAAAGTGGCCCGCATTGTGTGTTACAAGAGCACTGCAATCGTCGTGTTTTCCAATATTTGAAGTAGGGCTCTATGATTAATACACGAGGTAATAAATTATTAGCCACAGAAACTTGTTGATCGCCACGCGATGAGCGTAATAAATATCTCGTTATTATTCATACACATTTTAATGACTAAATCGGTAAATAATCGTCCGGCAGTGGATTACAGGTATTGAAACCGCTCCGTTCCCAATCCAGAGCTGGTGTAATGGATGTTGCAAAGATGTGAAAAGTGAATTGAAATTCCACATTACCGAGCGAGGCGGCGCAGTGGTTAGCACACTGGACCCGCAATCGTGACGACGACGGTTCAAACACGTAGCCGGCCATCCTGATTTCCGTTTTCCGTGATTTCCCTAAATCGATTCAGGCAAATGCCGGGATGGTTCCTTTGAAAGGGCACGGCCAACTTCATTCCCCATCCTTCCCCAATGCGATGGGACCGATGACTTCGCTGTTTGGTGCACTCCTCCGAATCAACCAACGAACCAAATTCCACGTTGATGAAACATTTAATAAGGGTGCAACACTAGAAAAACGGCCTGTAGTATCTCAATATACTGATAAATTAATTGAGAAAAAAAATATCGCACGAGGCAAAACAATTATTCTTTTAATCTCAGCCGGCCGCGGTGGCCGTGTGGTTCTAGACACTTCAGTCCGGAACCGCGTGACTGCTACGGTCGCAGGTTCGAATCCTGCCTCGGGCATGGATGTGTGTGATGTCCTTAGGTTATTTAGGTTTAAGTAGTTCTAAGTTTTAGGGGACTGATGACCTCAGATATTGAGTCCCATAGTGCTCAGAACCATTTAACCATTTTTTTTTAATCTCACTCTCTCCTCTGCATTTACAAAGTGAGTGAAAGAAACTGAAATTCAAATTCAGTCTATTCTTGGTATTGGATCAGTCTCCTTAAGTGTTGGAATTAAATCGGATCATAAGTAAACGTACTTAGTTCTCTTAAAGTAACAGTTATTTATATAACTTTACCTCTTAACAATTTAGATATATTTGTTGTTACTGAGGAAACCTGTTTAGAATTGTGTACGTCGAATAACGCGAATGTTGGGGAAATGCACAGTACTTAACAGTTACGTGTGTCGGAACATATACATGTCGTTATGTCAACGGAAGATCTTAGCAAATGTGTCAAGAACATAGTTGCTATTTGTCCAGCGCAGTTGGCTCGAAAAGGCAAGTGATCGTATAAAATTTAATTACTAATATGAAATATGGAAGCACCGGAGTGTACAGTAGTAGTATCAGTGACACAACCCAGGTTTTCAGAGGTTGGCTGTCACTAGTTATATTCTATATTTTCGCCGCAGACAGTAACAGTAAATTGTTATATTTGTGGGGATGGAAAAACCAGAGATGAAACAAAGTGGATTATTAGTAAATCGAACCGAGCATAATACATCCGGAACGAATTTTCATATTACTGCTATGATTGCAGGTACGACTATAAGTACGGTAACTAAACCTATGTAGTATTGAAAGCAAAAAGCTTTAGCGTTTTTCCCCCGCAAAACCTATCTTCCCTGAATAACACTTCAGATCCCACTTACAACACAAATTTGAAGGGGTTGCCCTCTGC
This sequence comes from Schistocerca nitens, assembly GCF_023898315.1. Lineage (NCBI taxonomy): Eukaryota > Metazoa > Arthropoda > Insecta > Orthoptera > Acrididae > Schistocerca > Schistocerca nitens. The sequence continues at coordinate 847,416,937 of NC_064617.1, forward strand.
CTGCTTTTAAAACCCTTCTGTTTTGTCACGATGCAGACCGAGGATCTGAGTGTTGCCATTCTCGCAAGAAAACCGTGTTCAAGATAATTGCATTTATTACTCACAAAATAAATCCATCTCTTTTGCGACTGTAGTTTATGTAATCTGGAGAGGAAACAGCTGAATCCAGCAGCCGGCTCAAGGTCGCCGAGGACGCTGCTTCAGCACAGAGGGGAAGTCGACGTCACCCACTTGCGGCGGTTTCTCGCCCGCCGGCGCCGCGTTGATAGCCCCGCTTGGAGAAAGCGGCGACTGCCAAGTGTCTGTTTGGTTCACAAGTCGTTTTGGCGAGTATTCAGTCAATATCAGATCACTGCCCGCTTTGTCTCATCAGGTGGACCGATGACCATTGCAGTCTGGTCCCTTTAATTCCACAAACCATCATCAGGTGGACTGCAGTGTCGCATGCCGTGATTTGTAAGGGTCGTTCAAAAAGCAACGAGCCGGAGGCATAATTACAGAAACCAGTATCTGTAAGTTAGAAGTATTGATCCTGGCTGTTAAGACACTTGTCCCACTGTGACATAAGGTGGTGAATGGCTGTCTCATAAAATTCCCGGGGCTGTGATGTTAACAAGTTCCAAACGTTCAGCTGGACGTCGTCGTCCGAGGTGAATCGTTTGCCCCACAAAGCTATTCTAAGGGCACCAGAAATGGCTAATCACAGGGAGAGAGTTCCGGACTGTTTGGAGGGTGGCCGAGAACCTCCCATTTGAATTTCTGCAGGAGTGCCGCGACTGCGTTGGCCGTATGAGGCTTTGCATTGTCAAAATTTTTATGAAAGTATGACGTAATACTAAAGCATTTTAAATCTAAAACTATGAATACTGGTATTTGAGTTCTAAGCAAATTTCTGTTAGATGATGAATGTGTCTATGGAAATATAATCACAAGTCAACAGGAAGGGTTAACAGAAACCTCCGACTCAAACTTCCAGAATCGCTTTTTGCTCAGAATTACGTTCGGAAAAGATAATGCTTCTATGGTTTTAATTAGCGCGAATAGCTTAGAAGATGTTGCAATTTGCGAGAGAAATAAAAATTCTATTAAAGAAAACCAAAAGGTATCTGTGCAGAACACACAGTCTACGTGAGCGAAGTAGCGGGCGCCAAGCTAGTGTAATGTAAACGTGAACAGGTGTCTGAAGATGAAACTGTCAGTTCGAAACAAGTAACGGTGGTACCTGTGTTTCGTACACAGCCACGGTCTCAAAAATCTCAGTTTTCGACAAAATAGCACGAGGAGTGTTTATCTTCCAAGTGCCGGCAATAGTGAGGAATTATGTTTAATTATGATAACTGAAGTACAGAAAAACAGCATTAGGCTTTTAACTAGAAGAACTGTAGTCAACATATATCGCTTCTACGAATTATTTAGGAATAAAGGGGGCGACTCACCGAAAGGCAGAAGCGCCGGTAGGTACACAAAAATAGTAACAGGGACTGGTTAGCTTTCGGAATGCACTTCACAACACAAGCGCGCGCGCGCGCACACACACACACACACACACACACACACACACACACACACACACACACACACACACACACTCCTATTTCCCTACATTGTGCTCAGTCTATATCTTCCAAAGCTTGGAACTGCTGAGGGAAGCACAGCTTGGCACAAAAAGCATGTGCTTCTGCTAACTAATGTTCAAAAGACTCTCTTCATAGTTTGGCACCTGGATCAAGTCAACGGACATGCAACAGAGTACTGAGAACACAACAGCAACGAGAATGAAATAAACGAAACATATTGCAAATACAAAGGCGAAGTTATCCATACCTGTTCGATTACGCTATAAGCTAAAATATTACCGGAAACTGTAATAATTCTAAAATTCCAAAGAATAATTATACGGAACTACTTGAACAGGTGTGACCAGATAATACTAACTGTATGCCAAGCTGATATTCACGGAAAAATCTTAAGAACATATAAGTTACCCAGGAAGACTTCTTAGTTCCGTTCTTGGGTACTGCTAATGTGCCTGCGTATAAGGCTCTTTGTTCCAAGAGATGGTGATCAATAAACGGTAGTGGTAAACGCTACAAGAGAGGCATCGTGTATCACAGAGAGGTTTACTGTTGCAGTTCTGAGAGTGTACAGTTCAATATTTTACTTGCCAACACATTTCCCTTACGAAATGACCAAGACGAGAAAAATGAGAGATACTGAAGCTCATACGGAGGTTCATAGACATTTGCTCTCCCCACGCACCATTCTTGAGTGGAATAGGAAATCGGGCATCAAATAGTGGTAACAGGAGTGCCCTCCGCCACAAATTCTAAGGTGGCTTCCGAAGTACTCACGTAGATGCAGATAAAGATGTAGAATAATCAAGTCCCACGAGTGATTCTTCCCTACAGGCTCCGATTCAGTTTCTTGCATCGCCTCTGCTGCGGCGTAGTTCTTCTTCTTTTGTGTAACAGCCACTATGAACTACGGTTACTTCATCTGTTTCTCCTTTCTTTTCTTCCACGTTTCTCTCATCATTTTAGATGTTTCTCTCTTCTTTCTTCTGTTCAAGTAGCTCTATTCTTCTTCTTGATGTTTTCATGGAAACCTTTAGAAACTTACAATTTTCTTTGAGTGAGAGTCGTTCCTCAGTATCGAGTGGAGTAATTCAGAGACCGTCCATGTCCCTTCCAATTCCTTTTCACCATGTGTTGTCCATTTTTAATTTCCCAAAATACGTGAACAGTCTTTCCGTCAGTCGCTTGGGGTTCGTCCTTTGTATGTGGTCATCGGAAGCTATTATTATTTTCCTAATCATGCCTGTACTTCCTAAATATGCCTAAAAAGTCCACTTTTATGACGTGTTCTGCACTGTTCTTTTCTCTTTATTATATTTTCTTTAGAACTTTTCTTTCTGTGTTATCCAATGCTGCATCATCGACGAGTTTTTGTTTAAACATTCTGCTGCATAAAGTTCTTCTGTGCGAATTGCAATAGAGTAGTGTCTAAGTTTAGCATTGAGGGATATTGATTTCTTATTATACCTTACATCCCTAGTGAGATACTACGCTTTTTTGTCTCATTAACTCTTTCTTCAATGTCTTTTTTCTTCGAAATGTCTTGTTCAATAACTTCTCCTAGACAGTTCAACTTGTTAATTATCTCATTATTGGCATACTAGTTTTCAGTATACTGGGGAATGTCTTCATTTTAAATGCAAACGTTTTTAGTTATCCTTTGTCGTGTCTGTCAGAGTCGTAGAGTGAACAAAAAGTTGTCTGCCACTAGTCACGAATTTTTTCGTAACGGGACTCAATATCAGGTAGATTTACGTGGATTAATACGACATGTACGTGTGGTGACGGACTTCGGGGTAGCAAAAACAAAACACTGTTGTTTCATTCGGCTCTCTTGATGTTTGTCATACATTTGGTTTTAACAAATTAGATTAGCAAGCCTACTACATCAGTTACTTCTTTCAGCGATTCTACCCGTTAACTGGCTGTTTCCATTAAGTCTGAAAAAGTATGTAGGTCGTCTGCAGATTCTAGACGGTCTATTTGTAGGTTGGACCTTTTGTAACTTAATCGAACTTATTGAGTTTTCTTTCTGGTAATGACATTCTGGATTACCTTATCATTTTTTCTAGAACACATTTAAAGAGCAGCTGTGAGACACAAATTCCCTGTCTGATTGCAGTTTTCATCTCAGGACTTCTAGAAATTTCTGGTGTACATTTAATTTGAGATTGCGTGTTTGTTACTGTTTGCTTAAATGCAGCTGCGGTTTTTCGATACAAGCACAACTCACTGCCTTTAGGATAACCCTATAAGTAGCTTCAATTCTCATCTTCAGTAAAAATCGGTATTGTAAAAGAAGACGACGGTAATTTTTTTCGTTATTTTACCTCCTACAACAATGTCAGTTAGTTCGTTACATTTTCCATAGACCATTTGAACGATTCTTTTATCGAGATGATATGGAACAAGTCATCTTACAGGATAGATATATATGATTAGTGTTAACATTAATGCACCCATTATCATTCTGTTCATTCTCAGGTAACTACATTTAAAACAATCATTTATTTATTTATTTTACTAGCTGTCAGTTTTTAAACAAAAATTCGTCAAAGAATAGAGGAGTTGACCAGGAGAAATGATGTTAAATTAGGTCTGAAACTTTCTTCTGTACCTGTCAGACATTTTATATTATTGGGCATATAATCAAAAATTCCATTTGTTGTTTATTTGACTCCGCTCTGAGTCACTGCCAGTTTTAATAATGAGGTATGAAGGTTATTTTTCCCTCTAGTGTTGTAGTTATGTACATCACTGTTCTCCTTAAATTGTGATGAATTATTTATGACAAACTTCATTTGCGAATTTATGTATTGTGATGGCGCAGTTAAAATGCCGAACTCCTTAAAAATGCTGCCAGCATGACGTCTGTGGGTAAACACCACATATTATTCTCACGTTTGACTTTTGTGGAATCAGTACTTTCTTTATAAGTGATGAGTTACCCAAGAAAATTATTCCCTACGTCGTTACTGAATGGAAGAATGTAAAATGTCAGGAGGTTGAGATGTTTGCTTCCAAGATTAACAATTATACAAACAGCAGAAGTAGCTGAACATAGTTGTTTGGCAGGCTCAATATTATGCTTCCTCTAATTCAAGTTTTCGTCCATATGTACGCCTAGAAATATGGAGTATTGTACCTTACATACCGATTCCTGCTCATGTGCTACATATTTTGTTGATATGACTGTATTTATTGTACAGAACTGAATGTAGTGTTTTGTTTCAAAACTTATGCAGAGTCCATTTTCTGAGAACCACTTAATAACACTTTGTAAAATATCATTTACTGACTCTTCTGTTGATTTCTCTCTAAGGGGATTTACTATAATACTATAATCGTCTGCGAAATGTACGAATTATGCTTGGTGCATGTTAAGTGAAAGGTCATTCACATATATAAGGAATAGGAGTAGACCCAAAATTGAACCCTGTAGTACACCATTTGTTATTTTAACCCAGTCATTAAAATGTTCGACTTTCCCGACATTGTTTGAATTATGCAGCACAGCCTTTTGCATTCTGTTTCTCAAGTACGACTCGAACCAACTGCGTGTAAAGACATATCAGTTCCACAGAATTTTTTCATCAGGGTAACATGATCTGCACAATCGAAGGCCTTGGAGAGCTTACATACAGTACGAACAGGTGATACATTATTACTAAACGCTTGTACTACATGGTGAGTGAATGTACAAATAGCACTAGGCATAATAGCAATATACTATGGTGATAAATGCACATAATAGGGTTATGTCAAAGTAAACGCTGTGTGTGGAGCATGGAGGCGGTAGGCAGCCAGGAACCGACACCTCGAAGGAGCACAGTGGTATCCTTGCAGGAGGGTGGGGGCGGAGCTTTCGGCAGGGCATGGTCCGCTTGTCTGGGGGCTATTTTACATGCGGCACGGCGACCGCAGGAAATTGGGGAGTGTGATTCACGCTGCCGAGGGCGAGGTCGGTGCCGGCGACGACCCGACACTACACACACACACACACACACACACACACACGTAGTCATACACATGGTCGCACGCGCGCACGGAAGACGCGAGCACAGGAAAGCGACCCGCGTCACGACCCCTCGTACAGTCGCCAAGTGAGACTCCACCACCAGGCGCGGACGCGAGATAAGGTCAGCAGTGATACGTTCAGCGGCTGGAAGAAAACTTACAGGGATTTCCAGAATCTATTCTTCCTCCTCTCTGTCCCTCACCGGCCGCTACCGCAAACTCTGCGCACAACTCTACCTCGAGTCTTTCACTCAAGACAGTTAGCAGATATCTCACAAGTTCCCTCGTAGCCACTGGTATTGCAACAGAGTTAACAACGTCCTTTAGCTCTTATTATTTTAGATCTCTCCATCCATGCACCCACTGTAAACATCTGCACCAGTAGTATGTACGTATACAATCCTTCGCCATGATCGCGGTGTACAGTGCCGAAAAAAGTATTTAGAGGATGTACTGTTCTTTTAGTACCACTTCATTTGTATGCTTTCTATCCCGCTTAAAATTTCAAGACTTCTGTACTACTCTACCTTTCAGATTATGTCTACTATACTTTACTTCAAACTAGACCGGGTTCTCTGATATCACGCCCAAAAAACTCGTCTTATTCGTATATCACTTGTACTAACAAATCTTCGCATCACTGTGTAGAGCATTTTGCGTACTGTCGACTACGCTTTTAAGTTTCATTTATTTATCTCTTCAGTGTCTCAGTCTGTATCTGCGAAAAAGGTAAGCAAGGTCACATCTTTTAATGATTGTTTTGGTAGTTGTCAAACTCCGTATTACCCAGCGAGGTGAAGCAGCGGGAAATTCGCATTCTTGGTTCAACAAAATTGTCCGGCCATCTAGATTTAAATTTCATTTCTGTTTTTAAATCGTTTTAGGCAGAAAGCAAAAATACCGCGATGGTTCTTTTAAAAAGAAGTAGCTTTACCATTAACTACTTAAATTTAAAATGTATTCATGATTTGTGGAATAGATCGAAGTTAGCGACTATATTACACATTAAAAAAAATTAACTGCTTTCTTCGCTTATTGCTAATACGTTTTAGCACGACTCATTTCGGCAGCATGCTGCCAACATAAGGATCTTTACAGCTACAGCCGTTGTTTATACTCAGTTGTTTACATTTGGAATGTAAAGATTTGAACGTTAAAAGTGCTGAGTGACGGGGCTGTTCTTGTTCTTGAGCTCTGTGTGTGCCAGATAAACGCTTGTTCAACAAAAATGTAAATAAATGAACCAGTAAGTTGAATTGAACATATAATTCACTCAAAGTACACATAGAAGTATACCATTCTTTCTCTAGAAATGGCTCTGAGCACTATGGGACTTAACATCTGAGGTCATCAGTCCACTAGAACTTAGAACTACTTAAACCTAACTAACCTAAGAACGTCACATACATCCATGCCTGAGGCAGAATTCGAACTTGCGACCGTAGCGGTCGCGCGGTTCCAGACTCAAGCTACTAGAACCGCTCCACCACACCGGCCGGCTCTTTCTCTAGAGGAGCACATTTAGGTACACAGCCTCACGGGTAGACCCAGGTAATAAAACTCATCACACTACAACGGAATGTCACGTACTCCACAGACGTTTATCTATTTTCATGTGTCACTGTTCTTAAAATTATCTATGATGCGTGGAATATGATGAAGTCAGTGACGATATCACAATATTTATAATACCATTTTTCTGCTTTAGTCATGTCCTACTGGTATTCATTAGCGCTGTGCGTTTCGGCATCAACTGCCAACATTGTATTATTTAGTCACCTGTACCTTAGTTTTACTTAGAATATTCTGTTGGAGTGTGACAAAAATTATTAACTGGGTATGTCGATGAAGCAGTGAATCCGAATTTGTCCCAGTACAGGAAGATTACTTTATGTTTTGGTGTGTACTTCGAGTCTATTATATGTTTATATCATCTCACTGATGTCTGTAAGTTGTTGATTGTGTGTTTGTCTGCACAGGGCGCAGGAACAGGCACAATGCCGTCACTCAGAGACATCACATTCATTTGATTATTTTTACAAATGTAAGCAACTAAATGGAAACAACTGATTTAGCTGTAAAGCGCCTGAGGACTGCAGCATGCTACTAAAACACATTGTGCAAGTAAAATATTAGTGAAAATTGACTAAACCAATGTAAATTACTTCATAAAGTAACTAATTACTAACAGCACACTCTAGATCATATTTTATTACAGGTTACTACCGATTTGTGCTGAATTACATCATCTGTAGATTTAACAGAAAACTGTTGTTACAGGCGGCATAAACTGATGTGCACCATCATAAGTGGAGTCGCAGCTTCTACATTGACTTTTCTTTTGGATGCAGGTTGAGTTAGTTGGTCGAGCGGCAGGCGGAGAAACTAATATTGAAGTTCCTATGTCCATCACCAAGCGAGGTGGTGCTATGATTTAAGTATTGCCGCCGCGTTCAACGTGTACAGTGTTCATTTACTCTCTTATCTACATATATTTCTCTTTCTGGTTTATCTATCGATTAAATGATTTTCCGTTATGATATCTCTGAATGGGAGACGGTCTAAATCCTTCCTCTGCCCGAGGTAATTGTCCGTACCTGACGACCACGTCGCCGACGGATCGTAAACCCCTCTAATTCTCTGCAACCACTCTTTGAGCTTCGTTACGTATGTATTTAACTTTCTTCTGCGTTTTATGAATCTCTGATGCATTATAGAATATTGAAGTAACGATTTTTAAATAGAAGAATGCGTTGAAATTATCAGAGCAGTGGAAGAATACCTAAACTTATCATCCTAGGAAGACGGACATTAAGAGGGGTAGGTAACATTTGCATAGAGATAACAAATATGCGCTGTAATGGAACCTTTGCCGAGACAGTCTGGTGGCATCTCACAAACCGATCAGTGTCTGTAGTGGAAATTCCTCTTGGACGTGTCGTTGTTTTCTCGTGGAGGTGGTTCCAGCTGTAACACCGTATGCGTAGCGGCCTCGGCAATGTACGAGTATTTCAAGAATATATGCGGCCCGTTTGCCATCGTCGAAAAGCTTGTGAGTGAACGTAGTGCGTACACGAATAACAACGCAGTTATTGCGTGCACAAAAACGTACCGATTACCAAGTGACCTGCTCAAAATCCCGGTTCGAGCAGTACTGAATATTTATGAGATGCCTCGGAACAGCAACTCATTGCCAAGGCACGTAGACTTGAATCAATGCCTATCACCGTGCCATCTATGAGCAAAGTGTCGTGCTCCGTTCCATAGAAAATGTGCCGCGTCATAACCGGTAGTAACAGCAACAAATGGAATGTATGCGTCAGAGCACGACTAGACTCCAGGCAATGTCACGAACGACACCCATTATTCAATTAGGGTCTCAGGATAATTTTTGTAGGGCGATGTGTTGTAACGCGGATTAACGCATTTTTTGTGGGCAACTCCGTCACAGATCCTGATTTTTCAATAAATGGAATTGTCAGACTGAAGACAGGAACGCCTTACATAGCATTCGCCTCAGTAAAGGTCTAGTGTCACAGCAAGAATACGCTTTTTAATCTGAAAATTCACTCAAATCTCGCTTCCATGGCACAGGTCACGTGACATTCCAAGGAAACCATTTCGAACCTTGAACTATTATTTATTACAAATCTAAGTAACAAAGGAAGATTTAGAATACCCAGATAATAACTAGGAGCGCTTAAAAGATGACAGTATTGAACACGTTATATATCGGGTTTATCTCCTAAGACTCATCAGCGACGTTTTCTCCGGCGTTTCCGCATATGTATGAAATTTCGATTTGCATTATGTAGCTGGTGTCAGCCCAAACAAATAGTGCTCAACACGTCTTTCATGCGACAGCCAGCGTCAACGGAAACTGTTGTTTTCTTCCAGTTACAAATAAAATTATTTTTAAAGCGAAAATTTACGTACCTGTTTGATAGAGCGGTCCCAAATTAGTCCGGTAAGATATGATTTTTATCGATATGTGTTAACAGAGACAGAAAACTTTAAGCCAACAGCACTGCCTTGGCGCATTGCTGGCTACTACCGCCAAGCATGCAGTGCTACTGAGTCACTGCTGAAAAACTTGTCATTCTTCATATATTACTGATTCTGATAAGGGAAGATGTATGAAAAAATTGCTAAAAAATTCGGATTTTTTTATTGCGTAATCTATTAGATTGATTCTTTATGAGTAACATCGCAAAAGTTTCATAAACTAATCCTGGCTAGAAATATCTTTTAAAAATGTTTGGGCGTCTACGCTTGCCACAACCCCTCTTTCTATGCTGTGATTCACACCTTCTCTAGACTAAAAATTTTTTGGTGGTTAAGTTTTCATTCACACAATCGATACGAACTGAAGATGAGTCTACAAGGCTGCGAGGAATATTGTATTTGTTTGTTCCTTTGTTTTTGAATAGTACGTGTTACAAACGTATTTCAGTTTCTAGCTTGGAATATTTCAACCTTATTAGCTCTAAATGGGTCGTAACAGCGGACGCATATTCAAGAAAGTGAGTAATCGTCGAATTTCGCGTGTAGAAGGCAAAGGAAATTTAAATAACAGCGTTGCAGATGCTGCTCATAAGCGTGAAGAACAATTTTCGACAATTTACGGAGTGCATCAAAGAAGAAAAATAGTGAAGGAATTTATGATTCTATGTACAGCGCCAAAGGCAAGTTTTCGTGTGGATTTAGGTTAACTGACTTAGAAATACTTGGCCATGTGATTAACGTTTCATGTGCATATGGTAATAAGGGGTCAAAGTGCCTTAGAATGTATGATGACGGTGACATGCGGTCACCTGGGTTAACGAAAACTCTACACATTATCATATGTAGATATCACTAAACAGATCTCTACCAATCCCTTAGACACTAGGCAAGCCAGTTAAGGGTTAAGTGCCTGCAGAGACTAGGGTTCCATACAGGTGCATTCACCCTGAAGATACTCAGAAGCACTGATGAAGTGCAACTGGAGAAATCTCAGGCAGCAGAAGAAGAAATGCAGAAGTTGGCTTGGCAAAGGAAGCAGGGGGAAGCTATTATTCCAGGAAGTCGAGGAGGAGAATAAAGATTATGGATATGGACAGCATTCGCCACTCGAGGGATAGCAATATTTAAAAAAATGGAATAATAAATCTTTAAATGATAATTCCCATTAACTGACTTTTTTGAGCTATAGTGTACCTTTTCTCAGAAACTACACAATGTGATCAAAAGTATACGAACACCTGGCTGAAAATTACTTACGAATTCGTGGCGCCCTCCATCCGTAGTGCTGGAATTCAATAAGATGTTGGCCCACCCTTAGCCTTGAAGACAGCTTCCACTCTCGCAGGAATACCTTCAATCAGGTGCTGGAAGGTTTCTTGAGGAATGACAGCCCATTCTTCACGGAGTGCTGCACTGAGGAGGGGTAACGATATCGGTCGGTGAGACCTAGCGCTAAGTCGGCGTTCCAAAACATTTCAAAGGTGTTCTATAGATTTCAGGTCAGGACTCTGTGAAACTTCTGTGAAGTTTGGAAGGTAGGAGACGAGCTACTGGCAGAATTGAAGCTGTGAGGACGGGTCGTGAGTCGTGCTTGGGTAGCTCAGATGGTAGAGCACTTTCTCGCGAAAGGCAAAGGCCCCGAGTTCGAGTCTTGGTCCGGCACACAGTTTAATATTGCCAGGAAGTTTCATATCAGCGTACACTCTGCTGCAGAAGGAAAATCTCATTCTGTCTGCTCAATAATGTTTATGTCTGGGGAACTTAGTGACCAGCCGAAGTGTTTAAATTCAGACGAGTTTTTCTGGAGCCACTCCGTAGCAATTCTGGACTGTGGGGTGTCGCCTTGTCATGCTGGAATTGCCCAAGTCCATCGAAATGCACAATGGACATAAATGGATGCAGGTCATCAGAGAAGATGCTAACGTACATGCCACTTTTCAGAGTCGTATCTAGACGTATCAGGGGTCCCATTACACTCCAACTGCACACGCCCCACACCATTACAAAGCCTCCACCAGCTTCAATAGTCGCCTCCTGACCTGCAGGGTCTATGGATTGACGAGGTTGTCTCCATAACTGTACACGTCCATCCGCTCGATACAATTTGAAAGGAGATTCGTCCGACCAGGCCACATGTTTCCAGGCACCAAGAGTGCAATGTCGGTGTTGACGGGCCTAGGGAGGTGTAAAGCTTTCTGTCGCACAGTCATCAAGAGTACACGAGTGAGCCTTCGGCCCTGAATGCCCATATCGCTGATGTTTCGTCGAATGGTTCGCACGCTGACACTTGTTGATGGACCAGCACTGAAACCTGCAGCAAATTGCGGAAAGATTGCACTTCTGTCACGTTGAACGATTCTCGTCAGTCGTCGATCGTCCCTTTCTTGCAGGATCTGTTACGGGAAGCAGCGATGTCGGAGATTTGATGTTTTACCGGGTTCCTGATATTCACGCTACAGTCGTGAAACTGTCATACGGAAAAATCCACACTTCATGCCTATCTCAGAGATGCTGTGTCCCACCTCCCGTGCACCGACTGTAATGCTGCGTTCAAACTCACTTAAATCTTGATAGCATGCCATGTTAGTAGCATTAACTGATCGTACAACTGCACCGGACACTTGTTGCCGCATGTTGCCGACCGCAGCGCTTATTCTGCTTGTTTACATATGGCTGTGTTTGAATACACATACCTATAGCATGTCTTTGGCGTTTGAGTTTAAATCTCAACTGTTTGCTGAAACACCATAGAAAGAGCGCTAGACGACTCCTAGGACGCGCATCCTGCATACGGCAGCAGACGGTACTTTTACATTGAGGAATAGTTTTTAATGTTAACCGTCTGAATAGTTGCTGGAGTCAGTACCGGGCGTTGGACCAGAGAGTCGTTGATTATTGTATCGCACTGTGCTGTACACTAAGCGTGTAACAATGCAAGACTTCTGAAAACGTGTGCGTATGTATTGAAACCTGAGTAGGTTGTGGTGTATGTAGATAAAATTAAAAATACAAAAATAGGGTTCAAATTGTAACTAACACTTCTTCAAAATGTTACATTTTGTAGTACTTCTGAATCCCTTTAGCTTGTACTAGGTATTAATATCCTCACGTGTGACTGATACAATTTTTTCGAGATACAATGTAGATTTTATAAATGTGTTTCGTGAAATATCAAATAACATGCGCAGTTTACTACAGTTAATTCTTCCACAAGTTCGGGTTGCGTGGAGCTATCAGATGTTCGATATAGCAGGATATCACGTAACACTGGTACTGGCGGCTCGGATCGTCGCATTGTTCTGGCCAATCAAGTGAAATTAGCGGAACAATTAAGGACGGTCCGGTGGCGCGCACACAAACGGATGTGTACGTTTGGCGTAAGTGTGTGTTTGTGTATATGTGTGTGTGTGGGGGGGGGGGGGGTGTTGGCGCGTGGGAGAGGGGCGCATTCGGGCGTTGTTTGACTGTACTATGGCCGGCCGGTGTGGCCGTGCGGTTAAAGACGCTACAGTCTGGAACCGCGTGGCCGCTACGGTCGCAGGTTCGAATCCTGCCTCGGGCATGGATGTGTGTGATGTCCTTAGGTTAGTTAGGTTTAAGTAGTTCTACGTTCTAGGGGACTGATGACCTTAGAAATTAAGTCCCATAGTGCTCAGAGCCATTTGAACCATTTGACTGTACTATGGCTGCCACTGATTCGACCATATGTCACCGAAAACCCTAAATTCAGCATCAGCAGTTAAAGATACAGAGGGTGGTTGTGATCCTATCAGTTGGATGGCTATGTGATAACAGATCTGTAAAATCGGAGCTACGCAGCAACGTTATTGATGGAAAATTTAATTGGAGGATTCTTTACCAACAATAAATTAGTTCGGTCTATGAACGTTATGACAAACAATAAAGTGTGACCACACTTTTCTGTGAGGAAAAGACAGAGAGAGAGAGAGAGAGAGAGAGAGAGCAGTGGCAGCTGTAGCGGCTATAAAGCTAAGTACCGACGAAGTGTCCACCCCAGGTAGCTGAGCGGCAAAAAAAAGAAAAAGGAAAGTGGTCAGCACCCGGGTTCGATTCCCAGCTGGGTCGGAGATTTTCTCCGCTCAGGGATTGGCTGTTGTGTTGTCCTAATTATCATTATTTCATCCCCATCGACGCGCAAGTCGCTGAAGTGACGTCAAATCGAAAGACTTGCTCCCGGCGAACGGTCTACCCGGCGGGAGGCGGTAGTCACACGACATTTATATTTACTGACCAAGTTATTTGTGCACTGTTGTACAGTTATTAAATTTAATAGATTTCAACGCTGTTTCATGCTGTTTCTGGCGAAATAACGATTTAATAAACTTTTGGAAACGTTCGCTCGCTGTGTTTTTCTGAGTTTTCTGTGGGTTGAAGTCCTTTAATAAATTTCATGCGGTAGTTTGCAACTGACGTTTCTTATTGTTTTTAATGAAATATTTGAGTAAAATTTTCATTCACTTCGTTGAGCGTTCCAGTGGTCGCTTGAGGTTTTGGTTTTAGCTAGGAAATTTTGAGAAGTTTTGTTGGTACTGGTATTACTTGTTGTTTGGTAGTATTAATAACAGTTGTTGCTTTCTTAGTAGAGAGAGAATTTCGAGAGCGATATTGTAAATTCTACAAATAACTCTACTGATGTACCTTAACTTAGGTCACGTAGACATTTAGTTTTTTTCAGTAACTGTAAAATTTTACCATGAGTTAGAGGTGTGGACTCTGTCGTAGGTTTGTGAGCAGTGGGTTACGGTGAGGGATTTGCTCAAAGTATTTTCATTTGGGGGAAAGACAGATGGCATTCTAGCGAGATCTTCCCATAGGAATGCAGAATCGTCAGTAGAAATAAGTTGATATAAGTGCAGGAGCTTAAGATCTGTGTCCTTCAGGTGCAGTTACAACACTCAAAGGAGGAACTAAATAGTTTGAGGAGGATGGGGAATGAGACCTGGCAGTTGGAAAGAAGGCAACTAGGAGCAAGAGGTATTCAGACATTATTACTTTGCGTATATGCAATAGATGCGACCAACTGTCAGAGTTGAGTGGAGAGGAGCCTCTTGTAGCTGTAGATGTAGGAAACATGCAGCAGTTCTCAGCAGTTAGGAGGCCTAAGTCAGTTACAGAGTCAAACAGAAAGAAGAAGCTTCTGCTGCTAGGTAGTTCGCACGGTAGAGGTGTGGGCCAGCAGTTGCAGGAAGTGTTGGGAAGTGAGTACCAGGTCACCGGCATTGTGAAGCCTAGTGCAGGATGGGCTCAGGTGACTGACAGCGTGGGGAAGCTATGAAGGAATTTTACGAAGAAGGATCAGGTAGTGATCGTGGGTGGAGCAGGAACAGTCTTGATAGGGACGGGAAATATGTTTTAGATGGTGACCTGGTAAGGATATCTACTCAAACTGGTGGCACTAATGTGCATTTTGTGCAACTGTTTCAGCGTCATGATCAGCCTCATGTTAATCCCCTGTTAGAGTAGCAACTTCTTTAGACTGAAATCAACTGATAGATATACCTGCTCAAAGGAAGTCCTTCTAAGTAATCACCTTCAGAGGACGTCATGTTTCCAAGTAGAGAAGGAATTAACATATTTCATCAAAATATAAGAGGTATTAGAGATAAAGTTAGTGATTGGTTTATAGATGTTGACTCTGAAATTATTGGTATACGGAGCACTACTTAAATAATTTGATAATTCAGAAGCTTCCTTTACCATTATACAGATTAGCTGGCTGTTTTTCAAGCAGTTCCTGGCGGAGTCGGGGAGTGACCATGTGCGAACAAAACAGTATTCCGTTTGAATCCATAGATGTATCACTTCACTGCACTGAACAGATATTTGAATCTTGAACAGATATTTGAATGTTGTGCATATAATTACAAACTATGTAGGAAAGCTAATCCAACGGTAATAGTATTTTTTAAACCTCATCAAGGAACATGAGTGGCGCGATGTTTACAGTGCCTATAACAGAGATGACAAATATAATACTTTTCTTAACACATTTCTCATGCTCTTTGAGAGTTGCTTTCTATTACAATGTTCTACTAGCAGTAAAAGGCAACCTGGTTGGCTAACTAGTGGGGTGAGGATATCGTGTAAAACAAAGCAGGAATTACATCAAAATGTTAGAAGTAGTCACTATCAAATTACAGTAGCCCATCAGAAACAGTACTGTAAGGTCGTTGAAAATGTTAATAGGAAAGCAAAGAGTATGTGGTACGCAAATAGAGGAGCTAATTCACAGGATAAAATTAAAACCATATGGTCAGCTGTGAAGGAAGTGTCTGGTCAGCAGCACAAGGTCGACGATATAAAGCCAGTTCGTAGTAAAAATATTTATGTTACTGATAAATGAGATATATTTATAGTATATAACAATCTTTTTATTAGCATCGCTGGTGAATTACATAAAATGTTAGTTTCCACAGGGAGTCATATAACTCTCCTGGCAAATGCTTTTCTGAGATTGATGTCTGAAATACTCTGTGATACTGACAAGGGAGAGATTGAGTCAATAATTAATTCAATGAAGACTAAGGACTCTCATGGACATGATGAAGTGCCTAGCAGAATATTAAGAACTGTGCTGCACTTAGCCACATTTGTAATTTTACTTCTAGGAATGGTCAATTTCCTGAACGTTTAAAGTACTCAGTAGTAAAGCCGCCTTATAAAAAGGAAGAAAGGGATAATGTACACCATTTTAGACCTGCTAAAGTTATTGAAAAGGCTGTGTATGTAGGTGTAACTGGTTAATGTACATCACATAGATTGCTATCAAACGTACAGTTCGGCTTTAGAAGTAGTTTAAAAACTGAAAACGCTATATTCTCTTTTCTCTGTGAGGTAATGGATGGTTTAAACGAAAGGTTTCGAACGCTAGGTACATTTTTTTTAACTAATGGATTTGATTGTGTTGATCACAAAATGTTGGTCCAGAAGTCGGACCATTACGGAATACGGGGAGTAGCTTACAATTGGTTCACTTCTTACTTTAACAGCAGACAGCAAAAGGTCACTATATAGTGTTCAGAATGGTTGTGATGTGGGGTCTGAGTGGGGTACGGTCAAGTGGGGGTGCCACAGGGTGTCAGTATTGGGGCTCTTTAGTATTACGAGTAACTCTAAAATATTTCGGTTTGTTTTTGACACTTGTTTGTTAGCAAAGGGTATTGTGTGTAACACTAGCTCTGTTTCAAATAGTGCAGTTCATGACATAATTTCATGGTTTGCAGAAAAAAAAAACTAACGCTAAATCACAGTAAGACTGAGTTTTTACGGTTTGTAACACACAATTCAACAAAACCCGACGTTTTCATTTTACAGTATGGGCATATGATTAGTGAAACTGAACAGTTAAAATTTCTAGGTGTTCAAATAGATAGTAAACTGTCGTGGAACGTCCATGTTCAGGATCTTGTTCAAAGACATAATGATGCCATTTTTACTATTTTAACGGTATCTGAAGTAACTGCTCGTTCGACGCAATAATTAGTGTACTTTGTTTATTTTCATTTGCTTATGTCATATGGTATTATATTTTGGGGCAACTCTTCCCATTCTAAAAGAACATTTTTGGCTCAGAAACGGGCGGTTCGGGCAATAAAAGGTGTAAGTTCGCGAACCTCTTTTCGACTGCTGTTCAATAGTCTGGGTATTTTGACATTGGACTCTCAATATATTAATTCATTACTGTCGTTTCTTGTTAACAATATCAGCTTATTCCCTAGAATAATCAGCTTTCACTGAATTAATACTCGGCAGAAATGCAGCCTACATTTTTATCGGACTTCTGTAACTCTTGCGCAGAAAGGTCTGCAGTATACTGCTGCACCCGTTTTCATTAAGCTACTACAAGGATTGAAAAATTTTAACAGTAATCCAAGCACTTTCAAATCGAAATTGAAAAGTTTCCTCATGGGTCACTCCTTCTATTCTGTTGAGGAGTTCCTTGAAAAATTTAGCTGATTCTTGTGTTATATAGTTCATTGGGTTTACTTAAACTTATGACTGGTCTTTTTTTTTTTTTGGATTCGTAAACATTTCATTTTTATCTGTTATTGTTTGTATGTTGTAATTCCATATACTGACACGTTACATGACCTTAGTGATTTACTCCTCATTTGGGTCCTACGGAACTTGATGAGTAAATAAAAGAAAGGAGACTGACATAGAGACAGAAATAGAGATGGAGATAGAGATAGAGAGACCACACTCCATGCTGGGTGTAATGGGTATAGGCCTAACTGCAGATATTTTTGATGGTGACTGAAGACAGCGTACTGTACAATGTTACATCAGACTAATAATTATACCTATTACAGGTCGTTCGTTTTTGGGTTGGGTAGTAACTCCAAGTTCATGTGTCAAGAGCAAGTTATTATTCTTATTTCTCTCGGGCAGCAGGTCAGGTTTCGAAGGGGGGCTATGGCTGAGTGGGGTCAGTCGTCTGCGATTTTGTTAACTCTATCGCTCAGTCCACCTAACTTGATAGGATTCTTGCCGATGTCCCTTGACTGTGTGGTAGCAGATACGTGCTAGGCAGTGTAAAGCAGAGTTGATGAAACCACCACCTAATACCCACCACACAGAGGCCGCATAACTCTAGCTGAAAGTCAGTTCCTGAAAGTTCTTGATTAAAAAATCGGGCGTTCGGGATCTTCAGTCTACTTGCAGAAAAGCGTTTAAAATTACACTCCTGGAAATGGAAAAAAGAACACATTGACACCAGTGTGTCAGACCCACCATACTTGCTCCGGACACTGCGAGAGGGCTGTACAAGCAATGATCACACGCACGGCACAGCGGACACACCAGGAACCGCGGTGTTGGCCGTCGAATGGCGCTAGCTGCGCAGCATTTGTGCACCGCCGCCGTCAGTGTCAGCCAGTTTGCCGTGGCATACGGAGCTCCATCGCACTCTTTAACACTGGTAGCATGCCGCGACAGCGTGCACGTGAACCGTATGTGCAGTTGGCGGACTTTGAGCGAGGGCGTATAGTGGGCATGCGGGAGGCCGGGTGGACGTACCGCCGAATTGCTCAACACGTGGGGCGTGAGGTCTCCACAGTACATCGATGTTGTCGCCAGTGGTCGGCGGAAGGTGCACGTGCCCGTCGACCTGGGACCGGACCGCAGCGACGCACGGATGCACGCCAAGACCGTAGGATCCTACGCAGTGCCGTAGGGGACCGCACCGCCACTTCCCAGCAAATTAGGGACACTGTTGCTCCTGGGGTATCGGCGAGGACCATTCGCAACCGTCTCCATGAAGCTGGGCTACAGTCCCACACACCGTTAGGCCGTCTTCCGCTCACGCCCCAACATCGTGCAGCCCGCCTCCAGTGGTGTCGCGACAGGCATGAATGGAGGGACGAATGGAGACGTGTCGTCTTCAGCGATGAGAGTCACTTCTGCCTTGGTGCCAATGATGGTCGTATGCGTGTTTGGCGCCGTGCAGGTGAGCGCCACAATCAGGACTGCATACGACCGAGGCACACAGGGCCAACACACGGCATCATGCTGTGGGGAGCGATCTCCTACACTGGCCGTACACAACTGGTGATCGTCGAGGGGACACTGAATGGTGCACAGTACATCAAAACCGTCATCGAACCCATCGTTCTACCATTCCTAGACCGGCAAGGGAACTTGCTGTTCCAACAGGACATTGCACGTCCGCATGTATCCCGTGCCACCCAACGTGCTCTAGAAGGTGTAAGTCAACTACCCTGGCCAGCACGATCTCCGGATCTGTCCCCCATTGAGCATGTTTGGGACTGGAGGAAGCGTCGTCTCACGCGGTCTGCACGTCCAGCACGAACGCTGGTCCAACTGAGGCGCCAGGTGGAAATGGCATGGCAAGCCATTCCACAGGACTACATCCAGCATCTCTACGATCGTCTCCATGGGAGAATAGCAGCCTGCATTGCTGCGAAAGGTGGATATACACTGTACTAGTGCCGACATTGTGCATGCTCTGTTGCCTGTGTCTATGTGCCTGTGGTTCTGTCGGTGTGATCATGTGATGTATCTGACCCCAGGAATGTGTCAATAAAGTTTCCCCTTCCTGGGACAATGAATTCACGGTGTTCTTATTTCAATTTCCAGGAGTGTAGATTAACTCTGCTTTTTATTCATACTGAAAGAAATGAAATGGCTATCAAGTGGGTATTTAATATGATAAAACTTTATTCAAAGTTCATTGTCTGTATAACAAATATTCACCCGAAAAGCAGCCAGAATTTTAGTAAGTCCTACCCGACTAACTTTCATGTTCTACCAGTCACAGACCCACAACTATTCGCGAGTTAAACATTCGGTCGTTTCAGTGGCCTTATTCGTAAGAGGTGCTGGCCAAAATATTCCGTACAGAGCAGGAAACAAGCCACGTGGAGTTGATACTACGACCTGAAAGTACACACGCTCACATCTCTCAGACTATATAATTTAGAGACACCAAACTGTCATTAAGGTGTTCGTAACACCAGTCTCTGCAGTCACAATATGTTCGAACTGAATTAACTCACTAATTCCTCATCTTACAGAGTATTTTTAAGTATGGATCTGACCTCGTGTTATCTGTAGACCGGCTATCAACCTACTCTTCTGGAGGTACTCTCGTATCTGCCCACTACTCTTTTCAAGCGCGAACGGCTTAATTCTGAGTGGCTGTTGATCTAAAAGACCAATCAGAAGGTTCCTTCTAGATCATACTCGCGGCAAAGCTTGCCTTATCTTATCACAAACGTAATAGTAATTAATGTCAGCAAAACTTCAATTTCTTATATTTTGTTTAATCAAAGTAAACGAAGTGCGAAATATTCCTCAAATTGATAAATAAACATATTCCTCCTCTAACTTCCATTCTGGCTACTTTTATACAAAGGCAAGCACACACCGACATACGTCACCTGAATCGTGGTTGCAACGTATCTTTCCCACGGTTCGTTGTACAAGGTTTTACTAAAAATGAAATGTCAAATTTTAACGTATTTCCCACATACACTCTCTCAATCATTCTCACGCACTCACACGGCAAAATATAATCAAATAATAATTGTGATCGATTTTTGTATTACGTAATGCACAGTGACTAAAGTTTTAAAAAGAAAATTCTCATTAATTGATTTTTATGCACTGATAACTTTGGAATGATTTCAAATGATAATGAAAGTCAATCTGTTATTGTTCCTAACTTGGTTAAAAAAAAGCGTAGGTTTTAGGAGTTTTAGGTAATTTTCTTTATCTCCAGAACTATAATAAATAAGCAGCATCATTCCATTAGTACCAAAAGGCTGTGTACCAAATTTGAACAAAATCGGATAATAACTAATATGGATTATTTAGATTCGTAGAGGGTATGGATCTTCGTATCGACTGTTACGCTATGCAGATCTCACGACAGGCAGCGTCAGCTGTGATGTGAGCAAATGAGAAACAAAAAAAGCATAGCCATGCTGCAGTCACCGTACTAGACGGCTGCGTGCCTTACTGCAACGTATGGCATCTCGTAAGAACTTGCTGTGTTGGGCGTATGGATGCAAAATTTTGTGTTGGGCACATGGATGCAAAATGCTTTGTCTGTACTGACTGGTGTAGTCCAGTTAGTGGCGCAATTACGACCATACAGAAAACATCAGGTAGTAAAATATTGTGGCATGTTTTCAGGAAAACTATTCGACGCAGCGATAAAAGCACCCACCACTCTGATGTGCGTACATGTTAAGGTACCACACGTAAAAATATCTCCACTTGTACGTGTTGCACCCTGCATATTTAACGACTAACCTGGAACATAGTAATGAGGACACAGTTGCACACTGCTTGTCTAATGGATGGCACGAGCAACATAAATTTTATTTCCAATATTTTGTACGTTTATTGATCGAATTTCATAACTTAAAATGTTGTCGTAATCTACTCATTAAGAGGTATAACATTATATTACAGGTTTAACGCGGCAGAACAAGTACAACAACCTGAAACTGTATATTCGTTTTGACAGCATAATTCGCAGAATGCACAAACCCTGACTATTTACATCCAGTACTTGACAAATATAGCACTTAGTGACTTGCTTCATACTTAATACGTATTTTCAAACTTTTAGGAAACATTTTGTCGCTGGCACCCAACAAAAATTAATGAAAGTAGACAATTTGTTGTTTACTCCATTTTCGGTGTGGATATAAACTTGAACATGACGGAAAGCGAATTAACTTATGGGTTTTCTACTAAGGACTCCTTGCGCAACACGTCTTGTGGTTGGTATCCACATACACCACTGAATGTATCTACAAAGTTGTATCATTGTACGACGCACAGTTCAGGAGAGAAACGCCATAGATATTGAGATGCTTATAAAAGCCAGCTATTGCTTGAAGCGGGGAGCAAATAACCCAGGCGATATTCATCCAGTGTTTGATGATAAGAGCACTCACCGACTTCCAACAAACTATACACATTATTTCAAACATTTTATAAACTTTTTCTCGCTTATAAGTTAATCGTCAAACATTCAACACATTCCAGAATGAGACGAGGTACTGGCAGAAGTAAAGCTGTGAGTGCCGGGCGTGAGTCGTGCTTCGGTAGCTCAGTTGGTAGAGCACTTGCCCGCGAAAGGCAAAGGTCCCGAGTTCGAGTCTCGGTCGGGCACACAGTTTTAATCTGCCAGGAAGTTTCATTCAACACATTAATTCATATATAAAGTAACCAGCAATATGAAGCCGTTTGGTACATGGAAATTGGATTCTTTAAATAATCACGGGCTTTGTGATATTAACCAGATGGAACGACCAAGGTGGAATAATGAACATGTACTGATTGTTGGACATCAATAGGCCACAAGTAATTACTAATACAATGCATTTAATCTATTTACTTATATTGTGGAGCAAGAGATTGCCCATTAACCAGTCCAGTATTTACATTCCAGTAGTCTACAAACCCATTCAGCTAATAATAAAATTTATTTCTTGCCCATATTGCTTTATAATCTTTCATAAATTCCTATGTGAATCGGAATTTAACCATTTTCAAAAGGATCTAAGTGAAAAATGATGTAACATACAGTGAGAAGCATATCAGAAATAACGTCGAATGAAATATGAAAAAGCATACACTGAAAAACACGTGGAATATAGTATGAACATAGCATAACTTGAATCTGCCCAGATCATAATGATACAAAATATTGCGTCGAAATTAATTTGATATAGTGTAAGTTCAAAGTTGCTTACATCTGAACATGAACTAGAAGCGAAGCAGCTCCGCCAAATCGCGTTAACGTACAAAGATGGCATTGTCTTGTTGGGAATTCATAAAAAACGCAAAAAATATATATTCATTACAAGGCACTGCCATCTTTTGTGCGCTAACGCTGTGTAGCGGAGCTGTCTTATTTGTAGTTTCACCGCAGTGCTTAAGCCAGTTCGCTCTTACTCGTCAAGAAGATAAGATTTAAGTAGATACACTTTCTGCTGTTTTCATATTGTATTCCATGCTATTGCCCACATATTTCTTAACGTATTCATTTTTCATGTAATATTATTGATTACATTTTTCTCACTGTATGCTGCTTCATTTTTCGTTTAGATCATTAGAAAATGGCCTAATATCGAAAAGCGGAAGGGATGATCAAGACAGCATAATACCACCATTTCTCACAAAGATTTTATGCAGTATGTGCCATTCACCTAAACAGACATCAAATCAGACGTATAACCTTTCTTGTTGAGACACCTCAGCGTCATATGAGGAGAGGCTGAGGAGATGCAGATAAAACGGCTCCAAGGACTCCAGAACAGGTGCCTCCCATCCGCGAGAGATTCCAATGGATTCTGCAGGTCTTCTACCAGAAGACAGCTCAGTCCGCAGATCTTCACATACGCACGTTGGGACACACGTGCAAAGTCTGAACACTACGAGATGGCCCCACCTGCTACATACACGTGTCTCGATACGAAGCTACTAGAAACATGCATCGCGTCACAGACGCACAAGACTGGGGGCTGTGTTATGCTACGGGCGACATTCATCTGGGTCTCCATGGGACCTAAGGTCCTTATCAGAGGTACCATAACAGCTGTTGACTAAATGAACATTATTGAGAACCATCTGTAGGCTTTATTGCTAGATGTCTTTTCTGGCGCTCACACAGATGTCTTGGCCATCAGGTTCTCCTGATGTGAACCCGATTGAAGACATATGGTATGCTATTGGGCGCCAGCTCCGCCCGTAACTTGCGAGAATTGCGTGCCTTGAACGTAGACATCTGGTGCCACTTACATCCAGAACCTGCAAATATTTTGGTTCGCAATGAATATATAGTAGAACGGATAGCTCACGAATTATCTGTTAACTGAAAGTCCAACGGAACAGGAGGTAAGTAGACGAATTACAGCGTCTCACCAAATCTAAACTACCTCAAGCAAATCTGTGTTGCATCAGTGAGCCATTGGTCCCCAAGAACAATTGGCTTATGGAAACCGCCGTCTTCCATACAGTTCGCATAAGAAATGTTATGGCTGCGAATCAGAGTCCGCCACGTTTCACCACTTTACTTTCGCTTGCAGTACATTTTATAATACACTACAGCCTTCGAAAGTCAATTAACGTTTAGCCGGCCGGGACGGCCGAGCGGTTCTAGGCGCTACAGTCTGGAACCGCGCGACCGCTACGGTCGCAGTTTCGAATCCTGCCGCGGGCATGTATGTGTGTGATGTCCTTAGGTTAGTTACGTTTAAGTAGTTCTAAGTTCTACGGGACTGATGAACTCAGAAGTTAAGTCCCATAGTGGTCAGAGCCATTTGCACCCATTTTTCAATTAACATTTGGAGGTGATTTGGAGGGCGACAGAGTCTCTTTCCATTTTCCCCTCGAACTAGAGCACAACTTCGATTAATAAACTGGATACACAGAAGCCTACACGTAGGACTGTGTTTCGTGGACTCAGTTTTTTGAAGGGGGCCGCTATTTTTTGGCTTGCAGGAGCTGAAGTATGGTTGTCCCATCTTCTAGAGCGAGCAACAGTTCCACTTGACAGCAGCAGTCTACCACCATCCGCTGCATTTTCCCCATGGCCGTCTCTCTTTATATAGGATGGATGTGACCATGAAATAATTATCTTGCGTATCTATGCATGGCCAACACTTACTGCCTCTGAACTAACATTCACATTATGCACTATCCGATCAGAAGTATCCGAAAACATGTATCTAATGCAAATCACTACATTTCACGAGTGGTGGACATACAATCTGAAAGGAAACGGGAAGTCTTGTGTTGTCATTATAGAAGCTGCAGCAACAGAATGGATGAGTCGGGGTAGCTCAGTGGCTTCGATAGTCGACTAGTCGTTCGATGTCACCTCAGTAACAAATCAACCAGGGACCAATTCAACTATTGTAAAGCTGCCCATTGTGATTGTGAACAGGAAACGCGAAGGAAAAAGCACACACAAACCAGGACCAGGTCGATCATATGTTCTGACGGACAGGGACCGTCGATCATTGTGGACGGTAGTTGTAAAAATCGCGTGAAGTCATCGAAAGGAAACACTCGTGATTTCCCAAGCGCTACCAGAGACGAACTAGCACGATGGCTGTTGGTAGGGAGTTAAAAAGAATCTGGTAAAAAGGTCGGACAGCTACTCGCAAACCCACACATTCCTGCAGTCAATGCAAAGAAATGCTTGATGTGGTGTAAAGAGCAATGCTGCTGGACAGTGGGTGACGGAAAAGGAATGATATGGAGTGGTGAATCACGCTACAACATCTGACAAGAAGATGGCAGGGTCTGAGTTTAGTGTACGCCCGGAGAACTACACGTTCCATCACGTGTAGTGCCATGTGTGATGTACAGAAAATGTGATGTTACGGTATGGAGATGTTTCCCGTCGTTATGGCGTGTTCCCCTTTTTACGCTTAAGAAAACGCTAAAAGCGGATGGATATGAACACATTTTACAGTATGGTCCACTGAGCACAGTAGAGGAACATTTCGGAGACGATGAATGTCTGTAACAGTGTCACCATGCAATCTGCCGTGACGCAGCGTCTGTGAAACAATGGTTTATGGACAAAACATTCGTGAAAGGTGCTGGCCTCCCCAGATTTCAGACCTGAATCCAATGGAACGCCTTTGGGAGGAGTGAGAACGTCTACATCGCTCCAGACCCCATTGTCCAACATCAGTACCTCCTATGCTTTCGGCCACAAGAAACAAAGAGCTTCCATTCCTCAACACACGTTCAGAAACCTCATTGAAAATGTGTCCTGGAAAGTTCAAAAAAATGGTTCAAATGGCTCTAACCACTAAGGGACATAACATCTAAGGTCATCAGTCCCCTAGACTTAGAACTACTTAAACCTAACTAACCTAAGGACATCACACTCGTCCATGCTCGAGGCAGGATTCGAAGCTGCGACCGTAGCAGCAGCGCCATTCCGGAATGAAGCGCCTAGAACCGCTCGGCCACAGCGGCTTGCGGAAAGTTCAAGCTGTCATAACGGCGAAGGGTCGACACACACCATATTAATGTCCACTGCTAGGTGCCCGGTTTCTTTCGATCACGTAATGCATACGAGTGGAACAAAATATCTGGAGGGAAAACAAAGTCTTCTCTGTTTCCACACCTACATAAATACTCCGCAAACCACTTTACGGTGCGTGACGGAGGTTATCTTGAACCACTACTAGTCATTTCCTTTCCTGTCCCACTAGCAAATAGAGCAAATAGACCCGATGACTGACTCCACGTCTCCATAAATCCCTAATTTCTCTTATCTCGTGTTTCGTAAGCCAAAAGTACGTTGGCGGTAGTACAATGGTTCTGCACTCAGCTTCAAATGCCGGTTCTCAAAATTTTCTCTGTAATGTTCAACGCCGCCTTCTCTCCAGGGACTGCCGTTTGAGTTCCCGAAGCATCTCGGTAATACATCTGCATCTTCATGGATACTCTGCAAATCAAATTTAAGTGCCTGGCAGAGCATTCATCGAACCACCTTCACAATTCTCTATTATTCCAATCTTGTATAGCGCGCGGACAGAATGAACACCCATATTTTTCCGTACGAGCTCTGATTTCCCTTATTTTATTATGGTGATCGTTACTCCCTATGTAGGTCGGTGTATACAAAATATTTTCGATTCGGAGGAGAAAGTTGTTGACTGGAGTTTCGTGAGAAGATTCCGTCGCAACGGAAAACACCTTTCTTTTAATGATGTCCAGCCCAAATCCTGTATCATTTCTGAGGCACTCTCTCCCATATTTCGTGATAATACAAAACGTGCTGCCTTTCTTTGAACTTTTTCGATGTACTGCGTCAGTCCTGTCTGGTAAGGATCCCACACCGCGCAGCAGTTTTCTAAAAGAGGACGGACAAGCGTAGTGTAGGCAGTCTCTTTAGTAGGTCTGTTATATTTTCTGAGTGTCCTGCCAATAAAACGCAGTCTTTGGTTAGCCTTTCCCACGACATTTTCTATGTGTTCCTTCCAATTTAAGTTGTTCGTGATTGTAATACCTAGGTATTTAGTTGAATTTGCGGATTGAGATTAGACTGATTTATCGTGTAACCGAAGTTTAACAAGTTTCTTTTAGCACTCATGTGGATGACGTCACACTTTTCGTTATTTAAGGTCAACTGCCACTTTTCGCACCATTCAGATATATATTCTAAATCGTTTTGCAGTTTGTTTTGATCTTCTGATGACTTCATTAATCGATAAACGGCAGCGTCATCTAAAAACAACCGAAGACGGCTGCTCAGATTGTCTCCCAAATCGTTTATATAGATAAGAAACAGCAAATTGCCTATAACACTATCTTGAGGAACGCCAGAAATCACTTCTGTTTTACTCGATGACTTTCCGTCAATTACTAAGAACTGTGACCTCTCTGACAGGAAATCACAAATCCAGTCACATAACTGAGACGATATTCCATCAGCACGCAATTTCACTACGAGCCACTTGTGTGGTACAGTGTCAAAAGCCTTGCGGGAATACAGAAATACGGAATCGACCTGAAATCCCTTGTCAATAGCACTCAACACATGTGAATAAAGAGCTAGTTGTGTTTCACAGGAACGATGTTTTCTAAACTCATGTTGACTGTGTGTCAATAGACCGTTTTCTTCGAGGTAATCCATAATGTTCGAACACAATATATGTTCCAAAATCCTGCTGCATATCGACGTTAACGATATGGGCCTCTAATCTAGTGAATTACTTCTACTACCTTTCTTGAATATTTGGTGTTACCTGTGCAACTTACTTACGCTTTGATTGAACCTACCTGTAACACATCTAGCAGGCTGCCTTTGAAATCCTTCGATGTCTTCCTTTAATTCTACCTGACTGGGATCTCAAATAGTGGACCAGTACACGAGAATGGGTCGCACCAACGACCTATATGCGGTCTGCTTTACAAATGAACCACACTTTCCTAAAATTTTCCCAATAAACCGAAGTCGACCATTCGTCTTCCCCATCACAATCCTTACATACTTACACGTTCGTTCCATTTCACATCGCTTTGCAACGTTACGCCTATGTATTTAATCAACAAGTGACTGTCTCAAGCACCACACTACTAATCTTGTATTCGAACATGTAGTCTGTCTTAAAAAAAAAAAAAAAAAATGGTTCAAATGGCTCTGAGCACTATGGGACTCAACTTCCGAGGTCATTAGTCCCCTAAAACTTAGAACTAGTTAAACCTAACTAACCTAAGGACATCACACACATCCATGCCAGAGGCAGCATTCGAACCTGCGATCGTGGCGGTCTCGCGGTTCCAGACTGCAGCGCCTAGAACCGCACGGCCACTTCGGCTCTGTCTTTCCTACTCACCTGCAGGAAGTTATATTTTTCTGCATTCTATTAGTTGCATTCATCACACCAACTAGGAATTTTCCCAAACAAGCAGGGGTCCCCAGCGGTTGTAACGACGTTTCGAAATCACGTCTATATGATAGAGGTTAGGATCCCAACTATCACAACTTACAGCCATTCGCCCAACTGAGTCCTCGTTAATGAGTAATCGAAGAATTTTTTTTTTAATTTAGTGTAAATTTCTAAAGTTTTAAAGAAGGGGTGCCACACAGGTAGGTTCTAATGCGTGATGGTTACTTACACGCCTCGTCTGCAAAAGACTGTCAGTTCAAATCTCGTGATGTACATTGAAATTTTTAAATCTACATCAAAATGACTTTAGTTATTATTCTTATTCAGTTAATTGTGTAAAATGAACTTTTTTATTTCTATTCCTTTGCGCATCATTTTAATCGTCGTATTAAGTTTCTCTATTGCTCCCATTTTTTCTTCGTATATTTCGTTGTCCACTTGGGATCTTGGTGCCTGCGAATATAATCCTATTTATTTAACCACCATAAGACTTAAACTCTTGAAACTGTCTAAGTATCGGCTATAAAACAAAAGACGAAATAACTTATTTAATCTGTACAGTCGTGTCAAAAATGTGTTTTTCTAACAATGTGTACATTTTTTGGATAGTAACTGTCATACAAAAATTTCAAACATACATGCTTGTTGCGCTATATACATAGTAAAGAAGACGAATATTTAAACGAAATAAGGCGTTATAAATAAAACGAAATTCAAGGAAAATGGGGAACAGAAATAATGAATGCAGTAACATGGACAAAAACATGGGACGATAAAACGGAATATGTTACATCACATTAGTACATGAAAATAATTAAAGCCACACGAACAAAGTTTCCAAGTGGATAAAGTACAGAAGGAAGATAAGTGAGAGCAAAATAAAAATTAATAGGACGATTAAAAGACGAAGACAAAGCAATAAAAATAAAAAATGAAAAAAATACTTCTAAAACAGTTAATGGGATAAGAATAATGATCAAAATCATTACGATAAAGATGGAGAAATAAGGATTTTCAAACTACATGACAAGATTCAATCCCACGTATTTTTTCCGTCACTTGCTCGCAAATGGGGGCCTACCAGGGTAAATGACTGCAGAGTCTGATACCTGGGACGTAAACCTCCATCACTGAATAGATGACTCCAGAAAGTCGGACCCCCCCCCCCCCCGGAGACATCTTGTAGGTCACCTTTTATGCTCCTAAAGTCACTCG
This sequence comes from Schistocerca nitens, assembly GCF_023898315.1. Classification (NCBI taxonomy): domain Eukaryota; kingdom Metazoa; phylum Arthropoda; class Insecta; order Orthoptera; family Acrididae; genus Schistocerca; species Schistocerca nitens. The sequence continues at coordinate 847,446,668 of NC_064617.1, forward strand.
ACGACGAAGCCTTCTCGCTCACCACAGCATCATCAAGAAACAGCCTGTTCGTCTGTGTATGTGTATGTAGGCTGCAAAACTTACGCAGATATGAGGAGGAATGCACTGGGTAGAGTAGCATAGAGACTACAATGAACCAGTCTTCTGTTAGAAGACAATAGCAGACAACAGCGTCAACAGCACGAGGTGTGTTCGCAGGTACACGCCGACAAGAGAGCAAGTGGTTATGGACAGAACGGCCACAGTGCCGTCTGCATCGGCTCTTGGTGACGACGCAGTAACGCGCGCACACATCCGGAAGCGAGAGTTTTTAGTTCTCCCAACGGGAAACAAAAAGAAGAGAGAGGCAGCGGAAAAATGAGCACAGCGCAGAAGCTGGTACAGTGCGCGCGAGCGACAAGTTTTTATTGCCCCATTTGACCGGCTCACAGACGGATGCGGTCGCGTAACGGCCCGCACTAACCGCGCTGTCATAACGCGGACAATTGTTGAAACAAATTGGCATTTTATTCGGCACCGGGCTGGTGGCATTGTCATTGGCTGGTGCGATCCGCCGCCGGGGTGGGTGGCTTATAATAGTGCGTCCCGCACGCTCCGTTGAGCTTTCAGCGCACAGGGCGAAGTGCTGCACCCGAAACTCGATTGACGCGTCAGCGGTTGCCGCTCTAGAGGTCCTGGACCGACGCGGGTGCACTGCTGTCGGGACAACAGAGGGAAAATATCGTGCGTAGGGCGTCGGCGCGTGTTGCCACGCCGGCGCGTGAGCGACAGACGGATGAGGGGGGTGGCGTGGGTGGCCCGGAGTGGCGTCTCGTGTTCTCGCGGAATGCGTGAAGGCTCGCGTCAGAAATGGCAATAAGGCGGCGTGGAACTGATCCTCAAGACTGTCGCAGGAATATGCCGCGCTGCTTTCTCAAAGCTTGTACCATGCTGTGTTAAATAGTTGATGATAGACGCCTGACTACTTAGCGAAATACGACAGTGCATGGCACCAATACACTGAGGTGACTTACAGTCCGGCCCGATAGTTGAGTGGTCAGCGTGACAGATTGATGTCCTACGGGCCCGGGTTCGATTCCCGGATGGGGCTGGGATTTTCTCCGCTCAGGGACTGGGTACTGTGTTGTCTTCATCATCATTTCATCCCTATCCGGCGCGCAGTACGCCCAATGTGACGTTGAATGTAATAAGACCTGCACCACGGCGGCCTCCAGGCCAATGACGCCTAACGCTCATTTCAATTTCATGGTGGAGGGGGGAGGGGGGGGGGAGATTTCCCATGTGATTATGGCAACACGATGGGAGTTAACAAACTTTGAACGCAGAATGGTAGCTGAAGCTAGACGCAGGGGGCATTCGATTTCGGAAATAGTTAGGGGATTCATTATTCGGAGATCCACAGTGTCAAGAGTGTGCCGAGAATACCAAATTTCAGGCATTACCTCTCACCAGGGACAACGCAGTGGCCGGCCGGTGTGGCCGAGAGGTTCTAGGCGCTTCAGTCTGGAACTACGCGACCGCAACGGTTTCAGGTTCGAATCCTGCTTTGGGCATGGATGTGTGTTATTTCCTTAGGTTAGTTAGGTTTAAGTAGGTCTAAATTCTAGGGGACTGATGACCTCAGATGTTAAGTCCCATTGTGCTCAGAGCCATTTGAACCATTTCGAACAACACGGTGGGCGTCAGCCTTCACTTAACGACCGAGAGCAGCGGTGTTTGCGTACAATTGTCAGTGGTAACATTCAATCAGCAGTGCGTGAAATAACTGCAGAAAGCAGTGTGGGACGCTCGACGACCGTATGCATTATGACAAGGTGGTGAAATATGACTCTGATGGGCTATAGCAGCTGACGACCGACGCGAGTATCTTTCAACAGCACGGCATCGTCTGCAGCGCCTCTTCTAGGCTTGTGGCCATATCTGTTGGACCATTGACATCTAGAAAACCGTGGCCCGGTCAGGTAAGACCTGACAATAGAGTTACAGAGTGGCGTGGACCCCTACGTTGTCAACAAGCCACTGTGGAAGCTAGTGGTGGCTCCATAATGGTATGGGCTGTGATTACATGGAACGAACTGGGTCCTCTGGTTCACGCGAACCGATCATAGACTGCTTCATTATGTTATGTTCAGCTAATTGGAGACCATTTGCAGCCGTTCATGGACTTCAAAGATTGATGTCTTTCCACCGGACCACAGTTCGCTAATGGTTTGAAGAACATCCCAGACAACTGGAGCGATTGATTTCGTCACCCAGATCGCCCGACATGGACCCCATCGAACTTGTATGGGACATAATCGAGAGGTCAGTTCGTGCACAGAATTCTACACTGGCAACACTTCCGCTATTACGGACGGCTATAGAGGCAGCATGGATCATTATTTCTGCAGCGGACTTGCAACGATTTGTCGAGTCAATGTCACGTCGAGTTGCTGCTCTATGCAGGGCAAAAGGAGGTCAGACACAATATTTGGAAGTATCCCATGTCTTTTCTCTCTTCAGTGTACCTTCCAAACTACCGCGTGCAAAAATGCGATTTTTCAGATGTCACATCTTGGGTTCTATTGACCACAGTGGAAAAGAATCAAGTTTTTTGGATAACCATTGGCCTAGCGATTATTTGTATACCTATCGGAAGAATAGACATACTGCATCTAGTTATCACACAGCACAGGGTCAAAATTGATGAAATCGTTCGGTTCTTATGCATTAGATGTTGTTTAGAATGGACTGCAGGCGGCTTCTAAAAGTGTCATATGTTCATGGGCAGTTCCTGAGAAAATCCAAAGAACCATGGTTTTTGGGTACAGTTTTGGCAATGACCACTTCTATGATTTCTAGTCAAGGCATATCGTCGATGTTTTTATCTTAGGTTCTTAAGACTATATTTTTTGGAACCTAGAAAATTTTTCGATTTCATTATCCATTACCGAAACCCTGACACTTGCAGTTTTCATACTTGGCTATATAAAAGGTCCACATAATATCCAGTTCGGGATGTAAATATAATTTTAACTGACGTAGAGATCACATGGCAAGAGTTCTGCGTTCATCACACGGGTTCTGAGGTCTCCACACTACGTTTTTAGTCGCCATTTTTTCACCAATACAATTTTATACAGGCTGCCTTGACCTGACAGCATAAGCATCTTACAGAATTTACTTTATCATACTAAACTGTCTGTACCTGAATATAAAAAGCAGCCTTTTGTGGTGTACTATGAGTGTAGTCTAAAAGTGTGCATTTTATGCAGAGTAGTGTAATGTGAACTTGCTTTGGATGGGAGACGATTGTGTGTTAATCTTATATATGCATATTTGTGTGTTTCTTGTATGTGTCAAAATATGTAATGTGTCGAGGTATATAAACAAACTATCAAAATTTTACTGATCTGCAGAATCGTTTCTGTATAAGCAGCACACCCTTCTGTAACAGGGAAAAGAAAGACTCCAGCTGAAAAATGCTCGTGTTGGAGCGCAAAAAAGGCGAACGTGCAAGGAAAACTTGTCTTATGCTTGCCATGTGGGATGCTGCATTGTCGTGCAGAACATCTCCTTTGCTAAATTTTCCATGGTTTTCTTTCTCTTGCACAGTATTATTGGTGTTAGTGGTGGTACCCTTTGCCGTAAACTCTGCGTGCGCAACTCCTTCGCAGTCAAAGAAAACGGAGGCCATGCCCTCCCCTGCTGTTGACACAACCTTGCATTTCTTCCGTAGAGGCGACGGGGTGTGTCGCTGTTCCGTAGACGGTCTCTAAGTTGCATGTGTAAAATGATAGACCCTTGTCACGCCTCCCGTAATGGGGCGCTCAAGAAAGTCCGGGGATCCATAAACCCTGTGCCTTTGTGTACAGATATCAGTGATCGTGGAAAACGCGTGACCGCAATATCCGATACCGTAGGTGACCCAGGACGTCGGAGTGAGCACTGCCTATTGAACTGAGTGTGCACTGAGTAATATCTGCTGCATTCACTCTGTGACTGCTGCGAAACACTTAGCGATGGCCTGCACATTGTCATCTGCGGCCGACATTGATGGCCTCCCTTCCCGATCAGCGTTACTCATGCCTGGTGGGCAAGGTCAAATTCTGGCCACAATTTCAGACAGCATTGGATCTGTATACCCGCAGAATTTAGCCATGAACCTGTGTACGATTTAGACTTTTTTCCCGCAAGAATCGTTCTGCCTCACGTCATCTTTGGAGTATGTTACCAGTCGACATTCCATTTCACTCACACACTGTGATGCACCTGGCAGAGTCTGAGCAGAATAACGTGGCCGGTAGATGGCACGGTCGACAGGGCACGCTTGGAGAAAGCAGTGGTGGTGGGGGTTGCAGGAGGAGCGGTAGGGGAAATACCGAGAGATGGAGGGGAAGTGCCGTTCTAAACTGAAGCCCACACTCACTTTTTTTGTATATAGCAAGTGGAGCACCTTCACACCCACGCTTGCATGGTGACCAAACCACTGCTTTGGTTATCATCTAAAAGGAGTTCCACTGAAAATGCAACAAAAATACCAATTTATTATAGCCTGGCTTTTTAACCATTTGTAACTTAACAGAGAAACGACGTGTGTGGGGAATTTGGAGTAAATCCTACATTTCTCTTGTAGCCATGTTAAAATTTGCTTCTTTTGACAAAACAAAGCGGAGTTTACAAATATCACCTTGCTAACATATTGTGCAGACCTAGTTTTGAGAGAATTCTGAAACACTGGTCCTTAAGTAAGAAACTGATGAACAGTAAGGTCAATAGATAATGAAGAAGGACATCATCGGTACTACAGTAAACCCATAAGATTTCTCGGTTCTCCAGCTACTGATGGCCCTTAAAAATTACATTCTTTCATCTGGAAAGTATGTAATTAGTGAAATAATACAGTATATAAGAAGATTCGCATAGTAACCAAATGGCAAAATACTCTCGTCTTTTTGTGCTATCACTTGCCAAAATCTCATTTCGATATCACGAACTATTTATGAAATATGAGAAATATTGTGGCTATTTCATTCTCACCTTATCTGAATTTACTTGCGACTGGTGACAGATAGAGACCTCCACCCAAGTCTAAAGAAAAATTCAATATGTTAGCTAATTTTATACGCAGCAACATATTATGTAATATGTACCCAACGCAAAATCAGAGAATCTCCTATTTGTCATTGCAAACGTTTTCGATTTTCGCATAGTGTGTTACTACAGTGTAATTAGCACAATAACCATAGCCATTAGCGACATCATGAGCACGTGATCAAGAAGCTGATATATAAAGCCATAAGTAAGGGAAAAATTTATTTTCGTTTCCGTATGGTGTCTGTGAAATCGTTTGAGAAGGGCTGCAGGGAGTGCGCCTCGATTCTTTCATCGCATAGTGTCGCCGACCGACCGAAAGCGGGTGTTAGTCTTCGCTTCCTAACAAACAAATGAACTGGCCCACCGCTTTTGACGATAGCTGGTCACTGCGCATGAGCTACCGTATCGCGCACGGACTTTTATCCGTCCATCAGCAGAACTGTGTCTACAAGGAACTTGTAATGTGTTCTCTCTCCTGACAATGCGCCACTCTTGTTGTACTGTGGTATTGGTGGTGCTCGACTTGGGTAGAATACTTTCTGAAGTCCCTGCATAATGTGGTTTTTCAGATAATCATCTTCTATGCTTCAAGAATTATCTTTCATGCTTCTATCCTTCTGTGTTCCAACTTTACAAATTTAATTACTTCCTCCTCCTGTATTTATTACATCTGGCAGCCAGCATATTCTTGTATTCTTGTTCAAATTACTTTCGTTTGTACGACAATGTTTCGAATTTGAAAGTTTTCTCATCTTCACAAATTTCCTTCTTTGATCGTCTAGTCTTTCAGTTTACAGCAAATTGGATACGAAACCTAAGTTTCCGATAACTCACAAAGCTGGCCATAAAAATAGCAACGTCATAGGGGCGGAAGAGAAATTAGAATGAAGAGCATCGCATGTTTGATATTAAAAAAATTAGCATTTTCATGTCGTACTTGCAGTACTCTTCACTCGAATTTACCTTCCGCCCTTATGACGTTGCTATTTTTATGGCCCATATTGTAACTGCACAACGTATATAGGAATGACATCTTCCACAATAATACAAATTTTAAAAGTTGATTTAAATATGCATTTATTTAGGTACATGTTTGTGTTTACATAAGTATGTACGTATTTTTCTCATCTTCTCCCAAACCATTAGATCGATTTGAACCAACTTGGTACACATATCATTTAACATCTGGAAAAAAATTCTGTGGAGGTATGAACCACTGACATATCAAAGGTGTGGGGTTGGGATGAAAAAGCAAAGTAGCCCACGATGCGAGTCGCTTGCTACCTTTTCTTTTTATTGTTTTTGTTAACGCTGTAAAACTGTCACATGAAGTATGACGTTTCAATTTATTACTTCTTTACTACTAACTGTATCGTAACACATTTCGCATGGAGTATTCATTCACTGAAACGCCAAAGAAACTGGCATAGGCACGCCTATTCAAATACAGAGATATGTAAAGAGGCAGAATACGGCGCTGCGGTCGGCAACGCCTTTATAAGACAAGTGTCTGGCGCAGTTGTTAGAACGGTTACTGCTGCTGCAATGGCAGGTTATCAAGATTTAAGTGAGTTTGAACGTGGTGTTATAGTCGCCGCACGAGCGATGGGACACAGGATCTCCGAGGAAGCGATGAAGTAGGGACTTTTCCGTATGACCATTTCATGAGTGTACCGTGAATATCAGGAAACCGACATCGCTACGGCCGGAAAAACATCCTGCAAGAACTGGACCAACGACAGTTCAAGAGAATTGTTCAACGTGACAGAAGTGCAACCCGTCCGCAGATTGCTGCAGGTTTCAATGGTGGGCCATCAACAGGTCTCATCACGCGAACCATTCAACCTTGTTCCTTGTAGGGCTTTCAGAGCCGAAGACTCATTCGTGTACCCTTGATGACTGCAGGACACAAAGCCTTACGCTGACATAGGACTGTTGATGACTAGAAACATGTTACCTGGTCTGACGAGTCTAGTTTCAATTTCTATCGGTCAGGGGCTTTTAAGAGTATGGAGACAACCTCATAAATCCAAGGATCCTGCATGTCAGCAGATGGGCCGTTCAAGGTAGTGGAGGCTCTGTAATGTTTTGGGGTGTGTGCAGTTGGAGTGATGTGGAACCCCCGATACGTCTAGATATGGCTCTGACAGGTGACACGTTCGTAAGCATGCTGTCCGATCACCTGCATTCATTCAAGTCCGTTGTACATTCCGACGGACTTGGGCAATTCCAGCAGGACAATACGACACCCCATATGTCCAGAGTTCTCCACCCCCTCTGGCTCTAACGGATTTATGGACAGCCCTGCAGGATTCATGGTGTCAGTTCCCTCCAGCACTACTTAAGACAATAGTCGAGTGCATGCCACGTCGTGTTGCGGCGCTTCTGCGTGCTCACGGGGGTCCTACACGATATTAGGCTAGTGTTTCTATGGTTCTTAAGTGCATATACACTATATGATCAAAAGTATCCACACATCTGGCTGAAAATGATTTGTAAGTTCGTGGGCCGGCCGAAGTGGCCGAGCGGTTCTAGACGCTACAGTCTGGAACCGCGTGACCGCTACGGTCGCAGGTTCGAATCCTGCCTCGGGCATGGATGTGTGTGATGTCCTTAGGTTAGTTAGGTTTAAGTAGTTCTAAGTTATAGGGGACTTATGACATCAGCAGTTGAGTCCCATAGTGCTCAGAGCCATTTTTTTGCAAGTTCGTGGCGCCCTCCATCGGTAATGCTGGAATTCAGTATGGTGTTGGCCCACCCTTAGCGTTGATGTCTGCTTCCACTCTCGCAGGCAAACGTTCAGTCAAGTGCTGGAAGGTTCTTGGGGAATGGCAACCCATTCGTCACGGAGTGCTGCACTAAGCAGAAGTAGCCTACAGATGTCGGTCGGTGATGCCTGATACGAAGTTGGCGTTCCAAAACATCCCAAAGGTGTTCTATAGGATTCAAGCCAGCCAGCCCGTTACAGGGATGTTATTGCCGTGTAACCACTCCACCACAGGCCGTGTATTATGATTAGTTGCTGGATCGTGTTGAAAGATGCAGTCGCCATCACCGAATTGCTCTCCAACAGTGGGAAGCAAGAAAGCGCAGAAAACATTAATGGAGGCTTCTAATGTGATAGAGCCATGCAAAACAACAATGAATAAAACGACCTCACCATAGCACCACCGCCTCCGAATTTTACTGTTGGCACTACACACGCTGGCAGATGGCGTTCACCGGGAATTCACCATACCCACACCATGCCATTGGATTGCCACATTGTGTACCGTGATTCGTCGCTCCACCCAACGTTTTTCCACTGTTTACGATCCTTACTCTAAGCGAGGCCTCCTTTGGAATTTACCGGCGTGATGTGTGGCTTATGAGCAGCCACTCTACCATGAAATCCAAGTTACCTCACCTCCCGCCTAACTGTCATAGTACTTGCAGCGGATCGTGATGCAGTTTGGAATACCTGTGTGATGATTTGGATAGATATCTACCTATTACACATTACGACCCTCTTCAACTGTCGGCGGTTTCTGTCAGTCAACAGACGAGGCCGTGGTTCAAATGGTTCAAATGGCTCTGAGCACTATGGGACTCAACATCTGAGGTCATAAGTCCCCTAGAACTTAGAACTACTTAAACCTAACTAACCTAAGGACATCACACACACCCATGCCCGAGGCAGGATTCGAACCTGCGACCGTAGCAGTCCCGCGGTTCCGGACTGCAGCGCCAGAACCGCTAGACCACCGCGGCCGGCCATGACGAGGCCGTCTTGTACGCTTTTGTGCTGTAGGTGTCCCTTCACGTTTCCAATTCAGTATCACATCGGGAACAGTGGACCTAGGGATGTTTAGGACAGTGGAAATCTCGCGTACAGACTTATGACACAAGTGACAGCCAATCACCTGACCACGTTCGAAGTCCGTGAGTTTCGCAGAGCACTCGATTCTGCACTCTCACGATTTCTAATGACTACTGAGCTCGCTGATATGGAGTACTTGGCAGTAGGTGGCACCTCAATGCATCTAATACGAAAACCGTATGTTTTTGTGCGTGTCCAGATAATTTTGTTCACATAGTGTACCACTGAATCCACCAGAAAAATTACATCATTTTTCGACACTTACTTCACGAGATATGACGTCATAAACTATTAGATGAGTGAAAAACGATCACATCATGCAAGATCCGTAAAGTTAGACATACACGTGAAATTTGTTATACGTGTGAGAAATATATTCGTCGTGTTCAGGAAGTCCGGCGATATGCTAACTGGTCTTGGTTTCTTCAATGCACATAACAAATCGACGTTACCGATACATAAATAACTACTACGTGCAAGATACCATCTCCATTAGAAAGTATGGGGTTTGTCAGGATGGTAGTGAACGTTGATAAAGTCATATACATCAGGTAAGAAATATTTTTACTTACCTGAAGCTTGCTGCTAAAATTGTGGCGCAGTAGTTGAAAATGGGTGTCAAGTCTTAGGCACTATGCCTATGATAAACACAACAGGGATGGAACTTCAGTGTGTTCAGGAACTTACATTTTCTAAACTGACTAACAGACTCACATAGAGAAGTGATTGTTAACCTAGTGTCTCCATAGACTGTATTTTTCATTATCCTGTGGTATGGTCATTAGAATTTTGAAGTGTAAATAAGCTGTCAGATTATATTAATGAAGGCAAGGGCGCCCATCCGATTGTTAGTATTGGGTGTGGGTCGGGATGGGGGGGGTGTGGGGGGGGGGCTAGGCTTGAGGGTGTGGAGTATTTTTAAAATTTGGAAGATCAATGGTGACTTGCAAGCAGCCATACAAAAGTTCCGGTTCCGACCCCATTAAAATCCTGCGTAGTAACAACTTTCTAATTATTTTCTTCAAATAAAAACACCTGACTACAATGCATCGTTTTCCTCTCTCTGAGAGCTGGGTGAGGGAATTGGGGAGGGCGAGTTGTGAACGCTCCTCCTTGCCCCCAGTCAAGGGCACCCTTGATTGGAGGTTACCTGCTGTGTGGAGAAATGAGCCTGTGACATGCACGGACACGTCTAGAAGCGAAGCAAACGAAATAGTCATTCAGTATGTACCACTGAAACGCTGCTATGTATAAAACTTTTCTGCTGCAACTATTACGTAATATTCTCACAGCCGTTAAACCTGAAGTCGTATATACCACACGACCATTGTTGCAATTTACTCAGTGTATTTCAAAAACAGAGGTTCTAATTTAGGGGATGTATTATTCATATATAGACATTTAAAAAGTTCATTACAACATGTGCCGGAAAATCCTTTGTTTCCGAATTAAACCCATCAAAATCGTGTCATTCAATGGAATGTTTTTCTTCCCACAGGGATTTGCCGTGATAGAAGGTATGCAAAATGTCCACTTCCTAGCCGAGCGTTTCTAGGCGCTACAGTCTTGAACCGCGCCACCGCTTCGGTCGCAGGTTCGAATCCTGCCTCGGGCATGGATGTGTGTGATGTCCTTAGGTTAGTTAGGTTTAAGTAGTTCTAAGTTCTAGGGGACTGATGACCTCAGCAGTTAAGTCCCATAGTGCTCAGAGCCATTTGAACCAATTTTGTCCACTTCCTCCTGAATACAGGCCTCACATCGATGTATCATCACCTGCAAACAAGATCCCAAATCCCAAAAGTACTGTATATTTCTTCAAAACCTACCAAAATTCTGTTCCGAAGGTGCCGGAGACGAAAACCAATCACATTAAATATTCTCGCATATAGAAATGGACAGGATTAGAACTGGGTGGCTTGGAAGCCAAACTACCATCGATCGTGAAACATTTAATCCAAGTACCGGCGAACCGTACTACTTAAGTTTGCAGGAGTGCCATCATGCAGGTAGTGAGCTTGTTGATGAATGGGCAGTGCATTGTCTTAAAAAAAAATGAAGTGCGGCGTTTTCAAGGAAATTTTGTACCCCTGCCTGATCATCAAAGATACTGTCCCACATGTTGAGGGATCCATACCTTGTGATCAATTGGAGCAAATTCATACGAGTTTTCAATTTCCCACATATGCTAAGTGTGGAAGCATATAATGCAGTCTCATGTGACTTGCACTTCATCTGCGAATAATATTAAGGTAGAAAACTTCGGATACATAGCACACTGCTGTAGGAACCACTGGAAGAACACAACTCGTGCAATACACTATGGTGGTAACAGGGCATGTTTAGGTTCCAAATGAAAAGGAAACAAATGTTGCTCTCGCAATACTCTCCAAGTTATCGTATGAGAGAATTTTACTACTAATGCTAAACTTCGGATGCTGATAGTCCCATTCACAGAAAACAACATCTCCTCCTCCACATCTGGAGTTGCAAATCTTGGTCGTTCCCTATGAATACCAGATCACTTCAGTTTCCCACTGATACTCAGACGGCTATGGAGACCTTGGAGTTACTTCCGAACTGGACATCGTCACTGTGGGTACCTCTCCTGGTAAAATGGACGAGCCAGCGTAGCATTGCCGCTCGTCTTATTGTACATGGAGAACACATCTGACAGCTCCTGAAATGAGTAAACGCTTAACTACAAACACAACAATCAGTGTACCCTTCACCTCGGACTTAACTGTCCCGTTGATACCTACTGTGACGGCAGCTACCCGAGGGAAGAAAATTTCCTATGAATGGCGCTATTTTGAGTCCCATACCTCGCAAATCAAGAATTTCCTGACACATACTGATATGAACTTATTTAACTGTCCACATACGGTAAATACATACTTGGAATTACGTCCTGCACTTTTTAAATTCCGTATGTAGCACACAAGTTAATCTTGAGGAATAAAGTGGCTTGGTGTATTGCACGTCATCAGACACCAGAACCACGACCTGATATTGTTGCATAACGCACTCCTCGCAGGAAAAAGTAGTTTCAAGAGCTTTCGTAGCTCAATATAACCTCTTATAACCCTACAAATAACGACAAGGAGTGTCACATGGCTACGCTACATGAGGCAGTGATAATACAAATGACGTATAGGACTGAAGGAAAAGTGTAGCTGGGTCCAAGAAAATCCTGAACTGGCGGTCCATAAGGAAAATGCATAATATTTTCCGAAAAACTGAACAGAAAAACCCCGAAGAAAGAGTTTCTTCGGTTGAATCTACCGATAATTTAAACCTTCTACATTTCGCTCACATAGGAATCATGGGGATGTGATGTAATTACGACTAGTGTATGCATATGCACGGTCTAGTGACCATTGCCTTCGTTCAGCGTCAGCGTGCAATGACCACTCACAGACAGCAAGAGACTCAGTAGGAGTGCAGGGTATATAAAGAGTATCGGGAGGATGCGGAGAACAGAGCAGTCGTTGTCGTAATAGAGAAACTGAGCGATTTATCCGACTTCCAAAAGAGAATGACCATTGGTTTTCAGGCAAAGAGAGCAAACCTTTCCGAAACAGCTAAATTAGTAAGTTGTTCTCGTGCCGCCGTGTTTAAGGTGTACCGTGCGTTGGAAAATAGCGCCATCTAAAACCGGCGCCGACACAACTGTGGTGCACCATGGGCCGTAGATGACAAGGATGACGGCTGTGGGGACGTAACAGGTGAATAGACGTGCAACTGTTGAGCAATTGACAGTCCAGATGAACCTAGGGACCACTAAAAGTGCCTTCTCAACGACTGTTGAGCGAACGTTTCTGCGGATGGGCCTCCGTATAAGGCGTGTGGTTCATGCACCAATGCTAACTGCTGTTCATCGGCAAGGAAGGCTGGAATTGGTATTGTGATACCGCAGCTGAGTGCCGACAGGTGGATTTTTCAGGTATGCTCCACCGTACACATAGCTGTTGGCGTGAAGCGTCTGAAAGCAAACATCTGAAACAGTTATTGTTTGCGAAATGTTTTCGTGGCATTCCCTGTGTGACCTCGTATTTCACAACGGATTAACACATGTATGCATATATCCCTGGGACTACTTCCACTACTATATGCCGTTCGTTTTTCCTCGTCACGATGGCATCTACCAGTAGGATAATGCGATGTGTCACACAGCTCGCAGTGTAAGTGCGTGGTTCGAATAGTACCAGGAAGAGTTTGCCATAGCTTTCCATGAAACTCGCAGAATTTAAAACCAGTAGAGGATCTCCTCGGCCTCGATGGGGTTGTTCGCGCCGTGGATCCTAAACCGAGAAACCAGGACCAGCTGGCCACGACACAAGAGTCGATTTGGCTCCACATCCTTGCTGGTATCTTCCAGAACCTCACGGACTCTCTTCGTGCACATCTCTCAATTAAATCTGTGAGATATTGAAGTGCATTAGAACTACTGTAGTCAAGTTCCACGTTCGTATGCAATTAATGTAACAGAGATGCTAATATTATTATGTTTGTACACGAAACTGTATGACATTCAGTACTGGACCCACCACTTAGTAATATTTTATCCGGTTTAAGTACAAGCTGGCTCTTCCTCACTCTTTTTCTTTCTCAGTCAGTGGCAGCTCCAGACACGTCTTGACTGAAGTAAAGCTGCTTTCAGTAGCGAATCCGGCTTCGAGTTGAACCCCGATGCTCTGCGAAGGCCTTCCTTGAGACGTCCCGGACAGTGGTGTCACACCAGCCGGACTGTCGCCCGCCATGCGAACCGACAACCAGGACTGATGGTGTGGCGTGCCATTCAAGACCTTAATGTCAGCGACGGCGGATAAGGAAAACTTCGGAACGGCGTAGCTGGCAGCAGAGGCAACCCTCCTTTCTGGGGATTAAATGAGAAGGAAACCACTGCCTTGTGGTGGAGGAGAAACTCCAAAGGCTAAGGGAGACAACAGCAACAGAAAATCCTTTCTCTCAAAACAGACAGACAGACAGGATCATAATCTTAAACCTGAGATTCCAAAAAGAAACAATAAAAGTAATCCATATTCATTCATCTCAAGTGGGATGTAGCGAAGAAGAGAGGATGGACTTTGAAAATGAGTTAGAAAACCATATAGAGAGGGCTAATATAGCGATGGGAGATTTTAATGCACAGGTAGGCAAAGACAGAAAGGGATTTGAGCAAGTGTTGGGATGTTTTGGATAGGGAGTCAAAAATGAAGAAGGGGAAAGACTTCTGGATTTGTGCCAGAGGAACGGAATGAAAATAACAAACATCTGGTATATGAAGAGAGAAAGTCATGTTATCACCAGATACAGTTGGGATGGAAGAACCAAGAGTGTAACTGATTATATTCTAGTAGATAGGGAATGGGGAGAGAAAGTAACAAATGTGAACGTAATTCCAAGTGTGAGTGCAGATGAAGACCATAGATTACTAGTGGGACAATGGACAATGAATCAGCGTGTGAAAAATAGAAAACAGAAGAAAGTGATGAGGATATGGGATTGGAAACTGAAGGAGAGTGAAAGTGCTGAGAACTACAGAGAATTAATCATACAAAATTTTCCAAAAGAAGTTTTCTGCGATGTAGGAAAAGAATGGAGTTCATTCACAGACACTTTTGTCGAAGCAGCACAAGAAGTATGTGGTAGAACATCTGGAAAGGAAAAAGTAAGACAGACAAGTTGGTGGGATGATACCACAATCTAAGCAGTTAGAAGAAAATATGGAGCATGGAGAAAGTGGTGGAAGACTAAAAATGACGAAGACCATACGAGATGTATAGAGGAAAAGAAGAAGTGCAAAGAAATAGTGGAAGCAGTAAATAAAAAGGAATGGGAAGAGCTTACACAAAAAAAATTGAGGAAGATGTGGAGAGCAATAAGAAAATGTTCTATAAAATGATGAAAAATAAAAGGAAGGCTTCTGAAGCACCAGTAAAGATGGAAACAGAGGACGGTACCGTTTTTGAATATCCAGGGAATATAAAAGATCTCTGGAAATAACATTTTAAGACACTGTTAAGCGCTGAGGAGCAGGTACACGAAGAAACAACAAATAATGGAAAAATTGAGAGAAGTTGCGAAGCTGAATTAGGACAAATTACACTGGGAGAAATGGAAATAGCTGTGAAGAAGATGAATGGGGAAAGCCCCAGGACCTGATGACGTATCAGTGGACATGATAAGAGCAGCGGGTTCAGTGGGAATGCAGTGGCTGTATAGAGTACTATCAAGTGTGTGGAGAAATAGTACAATACCTGACGATTGGAGAAGAGGAGACATTGTCCCCATCTTCAAAAAAGGCAATAAAAAACTTTGTACACTCTACAGAGGAATAACCCTTAAAGCCAAGATTTTATAAACAATTTTACTAAATCGAGTAAGTGACAAGATAGAAAAGGAGCTCAGTGAAGAACAGCATGGGCTTAGGAAAGGAAGAAGCACGATCCATCTGATGTTTTCTATCCGTCAACTAATGGAAAAAAGTTGGGAGTATTACAAATTGGTGATAATGGCTTTTATAGACATAGAAAAGGCATATGACTCAGTTAACAGGGAAAGACTCTGGGAGGAAATGAAGAAGATAGATACAGAAGATGGATACATTAAAGTAATAAGGACAGTGTAAAGAGGACACAATTGTAGAATTAGAACACCACTGGGGAACTCTGTAGACTTCGAAATAAGACAAGGACTTAAGCAAGGAAGTATTGTATCTCCTGCGTTTTTTAATGTTGTGATGGAGGGAATGAATACGGTAGTTACAGATACAGTAAAAGAAAAAGACAGAGAGATGCTTTTTGCAGATGATAACGTAATATAGGGTGATAAAGAGGTAGATATACAGTTACAACTTGATGCGTGGAAGGAAATTATGAAAAGGTATGGAATAAAAATAAACAAAGAAAAGAGTGAAGTAATGGTATTTGGAAGAGAGAAAGGGTTTTAGGGAGTGAAATATCTAGAGATGGAAGAATAACTAATGAAATTAATAGGAGGTTGCAGAAGGGAGGCAATTTCTACCAAACAATTAAACACCTGATATGAAATAAGGAAATTTCAGAAAAAGCAAAACTCCTTTTGTATAAGAATTATTACTTCCCTATTGTCACCTATGGTGGAGAATCATGGACACTGACAGAAGGGGACTGGAGTAGACTACAAGCTGTTGTTGTTGTGGTCTTCAGTCCTAAGACTGGTTTGATGCAGCTTTCTATGGTACTCTATCCTGTGCAAGCTTCTTCATCTCCCAGTACTTACTGCAACCTGCATCCTTCTGAACCTGCCTAGTGTATTCATTTCTTGGTCTCCCTCTACGATTTTTACCCTCCACCCTGCCCTCCAATGCTAAATTTGTGATCCCTCGATGCCTCAGAACATGTTATACCAACCAGTCCCTTCTTCTTGTCAAGTTATGCCACAAATTCCTCTTCTCCCCAATTCTATTCAATACCTCCTCCTAAGTTATGTGATCTACCCATCTAATCTTCAGCATTCTTCTGTAGCACCACATTTCGAAAGCTTCTATTCTCTTCTTGTCCAAACTAGTTATCGTCCATGTTTCACTTCCATACATGGCTACACTCCATATAAATACTTTCAGAAACGACTTTCTGACACTTAAATCTATACTCGATGTTAACAAATTTCTCTTCTTCAGAAACGCTTTCCTTGCCATTGCCAGCCTACATTTTATATCCTAACTACTTCAAACATCATCAGTTTTTTGTTCCCCAAATAGCAAAACTCCTTTACTACTTTAAGTGTCTCATTTCCTAATCTAATACCCTCAGCATCACTCGACTTAATTCGACTACATTTCATTATTCTCGTTTTGCTTTTGTTGATGTTCATCTTATATCCTCCTTTCAAGACAATGTCCATTCCGTTCAACTGCTCTTCCAAGTCTTTTGCTGTCTCTGACGGAATTACAATGTCATCGGTGAACCTCAAAGTTTTTATTTCTTCTCCATGGATTTTAATACCTACTCCAAATTTTTCTTTTGTTTCCCTTACTGCTTGCTCAATATACAGCTTGAATAACATCGGCGAGAGCCTACAATCCTCCCTCACTCCCTTTCCAACCACTGCTTCCCTTTCATGCCCCTCTACTGTAATAACTGCCATCTGGTTTCTGTACAAATTGTAAATAGCCTTTCGCTCCCAGTATCTTCCCCCTGTCACCTTCAGAATATGAAAGTGAGTATTCCAGTCAATATTGTCAAAAGCTTTCTCTAAGCCTACAAATGCTAGAAACGTAGGTTTGCCTTTCCTTAATCTTTCTTCTAAGATATGTCGTAAGGTCAGTATTGCCTTGCGTGTTCCAACATTTCTACGGAATCCAAACTGATCTTCCATGAGACCAGCTTCTACCAGTTTTTCCATTCGACTGTTAAAGATTCGCATTAGTATTTTGCAGCTGTGACTCATTAAACTGATAGTTCGGTAATTTTCACATCTGTCAACACCTGCTTTCTTTGGGATTGGAATTATTATACTCTTATTAAAATCTGAGGTTATTTCGACTGTCTCATACATCTTACCCACCAGATGGTAGAGTCTTGTGATGACTGGCTCTCCCAAGGCCGTCAGTAGTTCTAATGGAATGTTGTCTACTCCCGGGGCCTTGTTTCGACTCAGGTCCTTCATTGCTCTGTCAAACTCTTCACGCAGTATCGTATCTCCCATTTCATCTTCATCTACATCCTCTTCCATTTCCATAATATTGTCCTCAAGTACATCGCCCTTGTATAGACCCTCTATATACTCCTTCCACCTTTCTGCTTTCCCTTCTTTGCTTAGAACTGGGTTTCCATCTGAGCTCTTGATATTCATACAAGTGGTTCTCTTTTCTCCAAAAGTCTCTTTAATTTTACTGTAGGCAGTATCTATCTTACCCCTAGTGAGATAAGCCTCTACATCCTTACATTTGTCCTCTAGCCATCCATGCTTAGCTGTTTCACACTTCCAGTCAATCTCATTTTTGAGACGTTTATATTCCTTTTTGCCTGCTTCATTTACTGCATTTTTATATTTCCTCCTCTCATAAACTAAATTCAATATTTCTTCTGTTACCCAAGGAGTTCTACTACCCCTCGTCTTTTTACCTACTTGATCCTCTGCTGCCTTCTCTAATTCATCCCTCAGAGCTACCCATTCTTCTTCTACTGTATTTCTTTCCCCCGTTCCTGTCAATTGTTCCCTTATGCTCTCCCTGAAACTCTGTACAACCTCTGGTTTAGTTAGTTTATCCAGGTCACATCTGCCTCTGGAAATGTCTTACAATTTAAAACCTGGTTCCTAAATTACCATTATATAATCTATCTGATCCCTTCTAGTATCTCCAGGATTCTTCCATGTATACAACCTTCATTCATGATTCTTGAACCAAGTGTTAGCTATGATTAAGTTATGACTTGCTCTTTCATTTCTTCCCCCCAATCCATATTCACCTACTATGTTTCCTTCTCTCCCTTTTCCTACTCTCGAATTCCAGTCACCCACAACTATTAAATTTTCGTCTCCCTTCACTACCTGAGTAATTTCTCTTATCTCATCATACATTTCATCAATTTCTTCATCATCTGCAGAGCTAGTTGGCATATAAACTTCTGTAGTAGGCGTGGGCTTCGTGTCTATCTTGGCCACAATAATGCGTTCACTATGCTGTTTGTAGTAGTTTACCCACACTCCTATTTCTTATTCATTATTAAACCTCCTCCTGCATTACCTCTATTTGATTTTGTATTTATAACCCTGTATTCATCTGACCAAAAGTCTTGTTCCTCCTGCCACCGAACTTCACTAATTCCCACTATGTCTAACTTAAATCTATCCATTTCCCTTTTTAAATTTTCTAACTTACCTGCCCGATTAAGTGATCTGACATTCACGCTCCGATCCGTAGAACGCCAGTTTTCTTTCTCCTGATAACGGCGTCCTCTTGAATAGTCCTCGCCCGGAGATCCGAATGGGGGACTATTTTACCTCCGGAATATTTTACCCAAGAGGACGCCATCATCATTTAACCATACAGCAAAGCTGCATGCAGGGGAATTGAAATTTCTCAGAGCAGTTAAGGAAAAACAAGAATGGATAGAGTAAGGAATTTAGAGATTAGAAAGGACCTTAACCAAGAATGTATGAGAGAAGAAATTGAAAAAAAAAATGAGATTGAGATGGGCATGTTAAGAGGATGCATGGGCAGAGACTCCCCAAAATTATGGAAGAACTAAAGATGGATGGGAAAAGTCCTAGAGGGCGACCAAGAACACGGTGGAAAATGGGAGTGAGAACATCTGTGGAAAGGAGAGGTGTGTCCCGGCAGCAAGTGGAGGAAGAAAAGTGGTGGGAGGACCGAGCCAAATGGAGAAGACTCGTCAGCACCCAGACCCGGCAGTAGGGAGAGCTTGATCCGGATATACACTCCTGGAAATTGATATAAGAACACCGTGAATTCATTGTCCCAGGAAGGGGAAACTTTATTGACACATTCCTGGGGTCAGATACATCACATGATCACACTGACAGAACCACAGGCACATAGACACAGGCAACAGAGCATGCACAATGTCGGCACTAGTACAGTGTATATCCACCTTTCGCAGCAATGCAGGCTGCTATTCTCCCATGGAGACGATCGTAGAGATGCTGGATGTAGTCCTGTGGAACGGCTTGCCATGCCATTTCCACCTGGCGCCTCAGTTGGACCAGCGTTCGTGCTGGACGTGCAGACCGCGTGAGACGACGCTTCATCCAGTCCCAAACATGCTCAATGGGGGACAGATCCGGAGATCTTGCTGGCCAGGGTAGTTGACTTACACCTTCTAGAGCACGTTGGGTGGCACGGGATACATGCGGACGTGCATTGTCCTGTTGGAACAGCAAGTTCCCTTGCCGGTCTAGGAATGGTAGAACGATGGGTTCGATGACGGTTTGGATGTACCGTGCACTATTCAGTGTCCCCTCGACGATCACCAGTGGTGTACGGCAAGTGTAGGAGATCGCTCCCCACACCATGATGCCGGGTGTTGGCCCTGTGTGCCTCGGTCGTATGCAGTCATGATTGTGGCGCTCACCTGCACGGCGCCAAACACGCATACGACCATCATTGGCACCAAGGCAGAAGCGACTCTCATCGCTGAAGACGACACGTCTCCATTCGTCCCTCCATTCACGCCTGTCGCGACACCACTGGAGGCGGGCTGCACGATGTTGGGGCGTGAGCGGAAGACGGCCTAACGGTGTGCGGGACCGTAGCCCAGCTTCATGGAGACGGTTGCGAATGGTCCTCGCCGATACCCCAGGAGCAACAGTGTCCCTAATTTGCTGGGAAGTGGCGGTGCGGTCCCCTACGGCACTGCGTAGGATCCTACGGTCTTGGCGTGCATCCGTGCGTCGCTGCGGTCCGGTCCCAGGTCGACGGGCACGTGCACCTTCCGCCGACCACTGGCGACAACATCGATGTACTGTGGAGACCTCACGCCCCACGTGTTGAGCAATTCGGCGGTACGTCCACCCGGCCTCCCGCATGCCCACTATACGCCCTCGCTCAAAGTCCGTCAACTGCACATACGGTTCACGTGCACGCTGTCGCGGCATGCTACCAGTGTTAAAGACTGCGATGGAGCTCCGTATGCCACGGCAAACTGGCTGACACTGACGGCGGCGGTGCACAAATGCTGCGCAGCTAGCGCCATTCGACGGCCAACACCGCGGTTCCTGGTGTGTCCGCTGTGCCGTGCGTGTGATCATTGCTTGTACAGCCCTCTCGCAGTGTCCGGAGCAAGTATGGTGGGTCTGACGCACCGGTGTCAATGTGTTCTTTTTTCCATTTCCAGGAGTGTAGATAGATAGTGGCAGCTGCAGACATGTCTTCGGCCAGGAACCTCATTGACTGGAGCAGAGCTTTTGAATCCGGCTTCGAGCTGAACCCCGATGCTCAGGATAGGCCTTCCTGGAGACATCCCGGACAGTAGTGTCACACCGGTCAGCGAGATCCCTGGATCTCTCCCCGATTGAGAACGTTTGGAGCATCAGGGCCCTTCAACTGTTTCGGGATTTTGACGACCTAATGCGCCAATTGGACAGAATTTGGCACGATATCCGTCAGGAAGACGCCCAACAAGTCTGTCAATCAATGCAAAGCCGAATAACTGCTAGTGTAAGGGTCAGAGGAGGACCAACACGTTATTGACTTGTTCGTTCTCTTGAATAAATCATCCAGTATTTCTGACACTGTAATCATTTGCTTGGCCTTACATGCACATAACATCTACCAATTTCCGTCTCATTGGGAGTGAGGCTTTCGTGGTTCGTCGTTTCTTTGTTGTTTTTGTATATGGGAGGGTGTTATCAGTACCCGCATACGTCTTGTAACCAAAGGATATCTTCGAAATACCTCCGTTGGAACTACAGGACTTGTGCCGTAAGGTCCACGTGAGTGCACATTTCATATTTAACAATGTAGTATGAAGTACAGTAACTTCTAATACCATTGTGGTTACTAAATATCAATGGTAATTGATTCATATGCACAAGACAGTTTGCGTTAAGTAAGATAATCTGTATCTTTATATTTGACTTCAACTACGAGAGAAATAAAGTAACGAACCTAATTTTTCGAGTTTACACATGGCACGATTTAGATTATCGAAGAAACAAACGTGGAAATAACTTTCTGGCCCAATTTTCCGAGAAAATCTTGCTAATCTTCATATGTGCTTTTCATAATTAACACTGCGCTTTATTCCGTGTTTCTTTCGTAGTCGAAACAGAGAAAATATATCGTCATTCTCCAGCCTGCTGTACAAATTTCGACTGCTTAACACCCGCCTTTATCATCAGAGATGGCGAGTCACACTCCTTTTTTCTACTTTTTGATAACAGTTCGCAAAATCTATCCAGTATTTAAAAGCGAAACAGAGCCTCCGTTTAATTATTTGGCAGATAATTAGAATTTCATCTTGAAGGCTTGTCTGCGTAATATTGCTGGAAAAGAGAGGTACAACACAGGGGTCAAAGTGTTCTAACTGGTAATTCATCCGCAGTCCTGATTGCTGTATATAGAGAAATAATTCTAAATTTTTTAAATAAAAAATCTACATGCAGAATGTGACTTGCCCTTTCAAAAGATGCTGCTTTTTAAGAGACACTACTTTTGTCTCGGTTCTTTTGCTTTCGCAGTTGCACAAGAAAATTTTGTGTGTTCACCCTCAATTCCGCACCTCCTCTAAGAAACGATTTGTAAAGACCTTTGTATAGAGTGTCCTCACGAACTGATATGAAACCTGGACGTTAGCTGTGCAGGAGGAAGCTCGCCTCGAAGGTGCGGAAATGTGGATATGGAGGAAAATTGCAGGAACTAGCTGGACTGACAAAAACAAATGAGATAGTACTATAAGAAATAGGAGAGGAAAGAACCACAGAAAATTATAGGGCAACGGAAGAAAAACTCATTAGTCACTTTGTGAGACATGATATTCTTTTACAAAAATCTTCGAGGGCAATATCGTAGGTAAGAAAACGAGCTCACAGCCGAGAACACACTTTCTCAAAAATATCGACAGTAATATGGGGCGTTCTTCACACATGGAGACGAAGACAAGTGATGAAAACAGGAAGCTGTGGCTGCAGAGACCAGGCTAAACCTTTTTGAAAGAAGGTGAAGCACGAAAGCACTAATTCGCTTATAGGAGAATCGGTTTTCACCTAGAAATACGTTCCTAACAATTTTTGGACGTTCCTCTGAATGAACAGCGTAACAAACACTCGGCCGTCAATAACAGAGCATCAGCAACCGTAAAACAGGGCGCTGAATCTAATCTAACATTCATTTATTTGACTTCAGTTTACTGAACGAGGTTAAAGGGACCTGGACGTTAAGAGAGCTGAAAAAAAGAAATTTTTTATTTTTATTTAGTTAATTCTGTGATCCTTCTGGATCATAAAGACATATAACTCACGTATAGTACCCCATCATTTTCGTGTGCTTCTTAAAGCACAAGTGGAGCAGGTCTTTTAAATATCTAGCTGTCATACTAACGTCAGATTCTAAGCCTTGCCTAAAATGTCACGTTATTTAATTCTGGCGCCGATATTTCCAAAGCATCTCGTTTGTGTAATGTCCTTGAAGAGCATATCGACTGTACAGAGAAATGAGATTGATTGTAATCGAAATTTCTGTCAACACAAGTATTTTACCTAATGGTGCTTAAGCTTTTCCGCGCGCGTTGGTGTTGTTAACTTCTTGTTTTTAGTGTTTCAGACGTATTTCAACGATGTTGCATCACAAAATGCCCCAAACTAAGAAGTCTAATCGCAGTCGTAAATTTTACGGTAATTCACTCAAGCTTATTGCTGGAAATCGTATTAAAAGCGAAGTCTTTACCGAACAGGAAACCCTTCATGTTACAAGTACAATAGGTGTAAAGCAAATCGACAAAAACATAACATACACACCCCATGCTAGAAACTGTTAAGTAGAACTTAATCCAATACATAGTGGTTTTTCAAATTATAATCCCCTAAAAGTAAGATTACTTGACAAATCGCAGAACTCAAATGTAAGTTTCCATAGTTGCATTTGGGGGAGGTCGCCAAAAATTGTCACATAACAGTGTGCTGATCGCAAAACTGAAATCTTGGGTAGAAGTAACAGTGACGACTATGAAGTTTGCTTTTAACAGCCAGTGCCGCGAATATAAGGAAAAACTTCCTTGAAAAACGGGTCACCTAATAAACGTCACACGCAAATGCAGTTCATAATATTCACATCCGCCATTTTGATAACTAACTGTATGACTTACACTGTACTTAATCAAGAGATCAAAACGTTTCTTCCACCAAAATTATAAAAAAATAGAGCCCTCGTCAAATTCAGTAGTTTGTTGGTAATACACAAGTTAATTAGACTTTACACTTTGAAGCTATGGAATCAGAAATAAGTACCAAAGTCTGCTTACAGTGAGGAACACTGATGCTGATAGCATCTTCATGTGAATGTCAATTTCGTATCGATAACAACCACTCGTAGAGCCCTCGACTGAGCATCGCATTCGAATAATGAAGCGGAAAATTTAGTTGTCTTTCGTTCATATGTTTCCATTAGCCCCAGTAACTGAATGTGGTGCGCTGTTAATTTTTTGAATTGAGCGATTTCAGTACAGTTGATTTTAAGAGAATATTGCGTTTCTAGAACTCGAAAGCGGATTTGATAGATTTACTAATGTAATTTATAGGCTACATTAAATTTGCCATTTAGAATTCGTAAATAGAACAGCTCTTCACGCATTATGTGTACTCTAATATCTGGAATTAATGTAACTTAGCAACTAACCCTGTATTATTTATATCATTTATCTTCATAGCGCACAAAATTAGGGGTGCTCGAAACTAAGCCAGTTTTGTAATTGTTCGTAAGCAGTTTAGACGCGTTTCAGGAATTTTCAGATGCTTTTTGAACGATTCACAGTTGATTGACAAACCTTCTACGACACATCAGAAAACGTACAACCGAAATCGCCTCACAAACAAGGCAGAATGTTACTCAGAAAGAAGTAAACATAGGAACAGCAAATCATGCTATGAATTGTACATTAAATATTGAATTTATTAAAATACAAGTTATCGTCTACAGCACACTACGTTAAATTAAACATTTTAAAGAACACAACGAGTGAATAGTTCAAGTTGGTTCAAATGGCTCTGAGCACTATGGGACTTAACATCTGTGGTCATCAGTCCCCTAGAACTTAGAACTACGTAAACCTAACTAACCTAAGGACATCACACACGTCCATGCCCGAGGCAGGATTCGAACCTGCGACCGTAGCAGTCCCGCGGTTCCGGACTGAGCGCCTAGAACCGCTAGACCACCGCGGCCGGCGAGTGAATAGTACTTTGACAACATGTCTGTCAGAGTTTGACAACGATTGAAGATTTGTTCACCAAATGCCTCCCATAGCATCGGAGGACGGCCATTGGTGGCCAAACCGGACATGAATGTGTCATAAGAAATTTGAACGTGCCGTGAAAGAGACAACGCTTTAGAAGCGCTTTAATCAGTAACTACAGTTCGAGTTTGGAGCCCATACTTGACCGTTGTGATATGACACTCGAAACGGAAAGCAAGTAATAAGTTCACAAAACTCTCACCATTACAGAAGGTCTCTTGAAATGTAAAATTTTCAACGCACCTCTACTTCTCCAGAATCTTTACACTGATGTAATGACTTTTTTTACCTTTTTTAGTGAATTGCATACCCCGAACACGATCCGCTCTTCTAAATTACTAATTCATGAACCACATTTTCGGAATTGCATAGTTTATGCGTTGTTGTGTATTGAAGTTTGAGAAATATTGGGACACAGTGATGCGTCGGTGTTCAACTTTTCGATAGTAAACCCAACAAGAGCGTCCCACCATGCAGTACAAAATTTTGATTCCAACTCCATAAAAGAACAGCTACATAGCGAATGTACAGACTGCAGTGAAGTTGGAAGTAAATATTTCAAACTCCTTTTTGTAACGTACCACACAACGTTATCTTCATGTTCGGTTTAAAAACGAAATCTGGAACACAAAATCATCATCCTATTGGAATCGTTCGGTAACTATGACACAAACTGAGCGCAAACAACGAGTTACCAGACGTGAATTCCGAATTAAGAAAATGAGAGTTTACCGCTCCCGTCAAAATATACGTATGATCGGTACTGCAGTATCTGCGTTGCCCAGAATATACCGGGTGATCAAAAAGTCAGTAAAAATTTGGAAACTGAATAAATCATGGAATAATGTAGATAGAGAGGTACAAATTGACACACATGCTTGGAATGGGGTTTTATTAGAAACAAAAAGTACAAAGTTCATGAAATGTCCGACAGATGGCGCTTCATCTGATCAGAATAGCAATAATTAGCATAATAAAGTAAGACAAATGAAAGATGATGTTCTTTACAGTAAATATTTCCACCATCATTCCTCAACAATAGCTGTAGTCGAGGAATAATGTTGTGAACAGCACTGTAAAGCATGTCCGGAGTTATGGTGAGGCATTAGCGTCGGATATTGTCTTTCAGCATCCCTAGAGATGTCGGTCGATCACGATACATTTGCGACTTCAGGTAACCTCAAAGCCAATAATCGCACGGACTGAGGTCTGAGGACCTGCGAGGCCATGAATGACGAACGTGGCGCCTGAGCACACGATCATCACCAAACGACGCGCGCAAGAGACCTTTCACGCGTCTAGCAATACTCTGTTTTTTTGTTGTTGTTGTTCTAATAAAACCCCATGTCATTCCAAGTATGTGTGTCAATTTTTACCTCTCTAACTACAATATTCCGTGGTTTATTAAGTTTTCAAATTTATACTGACTTTTTGGTCACCCCGTATATTATTTATCGGCCCGTACCAGGCAGTGAATATCAAATAAAATGCCTACCGCCTTGTACTGGAATTATGTAATGTGTACGAGTGCAGGCTGTGACGCACGAATGACGACACATGGATGTTTCCGCCTGGAAGTGAGTCGTGCACTAACAGCCCAAGCATCCTCTCGCGTTAAGCGGGAAATCCGGGTTCGAATCCCGGTCCGCAAGAAATTTTCATTGTTGTCATTCCTTCACACAGCTTGCGGTCGTCCACATTCGCAGGCCTCACGAACGTCAGTTTGATAGCCCATTTGTGTATTTACCGCTCTCGGTTTGGCTATGAAAATTCGGACAAGAACTTAATGTGCAATTTATAGGGAGTCTTGTTTCTGCTGCGTTCAGACAACTGGTCAGTAGACAAACTGCCTGTTGGCTTGTGTCACGGCTTTTTCCGCCGACGTTTGTCTGACGATTTTTCTGACGTTTCGCCAGCACGAGTGGCTGGCATTGTCGAAATTTCACCCTCCATTGCTGGTGGTGGACTGGAGCCGTGCTCGCGGCCGTAGACCCAACGTCCAAGGGCTTCTCCGCTGTCATTACCGGTACGGTTCTTCTCTTGCTACCTGCAACGGTCGTTCGCTGCAGCACGGGAATCCTGGATCCGTTTACCTAGAGGTTTCCTTCTTTCTTGTTGAAGCTAGTCTCGTGTTTGTGTATTTATATAGCTTCTCCGAACAAGCAGGTGTGGTAGCTCTTGTCTACAGCCAGAACTTCGGTGTCAGTGGATTTTATTTACTACGTGGTCGGTGTCACACAGCGCTTGCTCTGCCGCGGCCAGTTTCTCCACCTGTCCCGGCCTGCTACGTCGCTTATGTTCTGTGATTCTGTTGTTGATTGATCGTCCAGTCATACAAACATAAACCTTTCCGCATGTGCATGGTAAGCAGTATTTTCGCGACATTGGAAGTGGGTTCGTTTCCTCCTTTGCCGGCTAAGGAAACTTTGACAATGCCATCTATTCGTCTCGCGAAACATCAGAAAAATCACCAGAAAAACGTCGGCAGAAGAAACCGAGATAGAAGCCAACAGGCAGTTTGTCAACAACTGGGCACAAAAGCCTTAACAATTTCGTATCTGACCACTGATTGGTCGTTTAATACGACTGATCCCGAGGCGTAACAGAAAAGTCAGTTTGGTAATGGAAGTATGGCAAAAATTGTAATTCGAGATCAAGGGTTGACTACATTAAGCAGGTTAAAAAGAAATGGATACAGCTGTGCAGTAGCTAGGCAAGAGATATAACATTGTTAGTACAGGATACACACTGAAGCACCAAAAAAACTGGTGTAAGCAGACGTACTCAAATACAGTAAACGGGAGATAGAATACGGCGCTGCGGTTGGCCACGCATATAGGTGTCTGGCGCAAGCGTTAGATAGGTTACTGCTGCTACTATGACAGGTTAGCAACATTTAAGTGAGTTTGAACGTGATGCTATAGTCGGCGCACGAGCGATGGGACACATCATCTCCGGCGTAGCGATGAAGGAGGGATTCTCCAGTGCGACCATTTCACGAGTGTACCGTGAATATCAGGAATCCGATCAGACATCAAATCTCCGACATCGTTCCGAGCGGAAAAATACCCTGTAAGAATGGGACCAACGACGACTGAAGAGAATCGTTCAACGTGACAGAAGTGCAACCGTTTCACAAATTGCTGAAGATTTCAATGCTGGGCCATCAGCAAGTGTCAGCGTGCGAATCATTCAAAGATACATCATCGATATCGGTATTCGGAGCCGAAGGTCCACCCCTGTGTCTTTGGTGACGGCACGACACAAAGCCTTACGCCCGTCAACGCCGACATTGGGCTGTTAACGACTGGAAGAATATTGCCTGGGCGGACGAGTCTCGTTTCAAATTGTATCGAGCGGATGGACGTGTACGTGTAAGGAGATAATCTCATGAATCCACGGAATCTGCGTGTCAGAAGGTGGCTGTTCAAGCTGGTGGTGGCTCTGTAATGGTGTGGGGCGTGTCCAGTTGGAGTGATGTTGGATCCCTCATACGTCTAGATACGACTCTGACAGGTCTGATCACCTACATCCATTCATGTCCATTGTGCAGTCCGACGGGCTTGGCCAATTCCAGCTGGACTGTGCGACATCCTACACCACGAGAGTTGCTACAGAGCGGCTGCAGGAACACTCTTTTGAGTTTAAACTCTTACGCTAGCCACCAAACTCCCCAGATATGAACATTGTTTTGCAACGTGCTGATCATAGGTGGTCTCCACCCCATCGTACTCTTGCCGCCCTGCAGGATTCATGGTGTCATTTCCCTCCGGCGCTACTTTTGACATTAGTCGAGTCCATGCCGTGTTGCTGCACATATGCGTGGTCGCGGGGATCCTATACGATATTAGTCAGGTATACAGGGTTCTTTGGCTCTTCAGTATATTATCGGGAAGAACTGCTTCAAATCAGGTACAGTAACGGCTAGATTTCCTCCGTCTGACATCAAGTGCTGCTGAGTCTGTTTAGTTAGTTTTATTTTTCACACTCAAATCTTTACAAGCCGCCTGCTATTTTCTACAGCAGCTCAAAAATGGTTCAAATGGCTCTGAGCACTATAGGACTTAACATCTGAGGTCATCAGTCCCCTAGAACTTACAAGGGAACCTCCCCATCGCACCCCCCTCAGATTTAGTTAGAAGTTGGCACAGTGGACAGGCCTTGAAAAACTGAACACACATCAATCGAGAAAACAGGAAGAAGTTGTGTGGAACTATGAAAAAAATAAGCAAAATATACAAACTGAGTAGTTCATGTGGAAGATAGGCAACATCAAGAATAATATGCGCCTAGAAGTGCCGTGGTCCCGTGGTTAGCGTGAGCAGCTGCGGAACGAGAGGTCCTTAGTTCAAGTCTTCCCTCGAGTGTAAATTTTACTTTCTTTATTTTCGCAAAGGTATGATCTGTCGTTCGTTCATTGACGTCTCTGTTCACTGTAATAAGTTTAGTGTCTGTGTTTTGCGACCGCATCACTAAACCGTGCGATTAGTAAACGAAAGGACGTGCCTCTCCAATGGGAACCGAAAACAATTGATCGCAAGGTCATAGGTCAACCGATTCCTCCACAGGAAAACACGTCTGATATATTCTATACGACACTGGTGACGGCATGTGCGTCACATGACAGGAATATGTTGTCGACCCACCTAACTTGTACACTTGGCGAATGGGTAAAAAGATTCTTCTACCTTGCCCGATTTAGGTTTTCTCGTGGATGTGATAATCACTCCCAAAAAGTGATGAAAACATAAGAGTTTGTCACATAAACTGCAACAAATGAATGCAACAGTTTCACAGTCGCACAGTTTTCTCAGTGCTCTGTCAAAACATGTTTTTAACGTTTTCAAATTTTTCCGTGTGTATACCGTCAAATCCTGCATATGTCCAAGCAAATCTGAACATGCCCTGGAATTTTGGAGAGCGAAGTTGAATATGTGTGAGTGCTTGAACTTTGATAATTGTCTGAAAATAAAAAAATAAAACTTTTCACTCGATGGAAGACTTGAACCAAGGACCTTTCGTTCCGCAGTTGCTCACGCTATCCAGGGGACCACGGTGCTCCTCAGCTCAGACTAACCTTGATGTTGCATATCTTGCGCATGGACTACTCAGATTGTATATTTTGCTTATTTTTTCTTAGTTCCACACAACTTCTTCCTGTTTTCTCGATTGATGTGTGTTCAGTTTTTCAAGGCCTATCCACTGTGCCAACTTATAACTAAATCTGAGGGGGGTGCGATGGGGAGGTTCCCTTGTTAGAACTACTTAAACCTAACTAAAATAAGGATATCACACACATCCATTCCCGAGGCAGGATTCGAACCTGCGGCCGTAGCAGTCGCGCGGCTCCGAACTGAAGCGCCTAGAACCGCTCGGCCGCCGCGGCCGGCTGACCGCAGCTCATCAGCACCCACTAGTAGAGGCGCGGAAACGCGCGAAGGATGGTGAACTGGGTGATGCAACGGAGGCGTGAACAGCGCTTGCGGATACGTCAGGAGCTGCGGGCGGCGGCTGTCTGCACGGCAGTTTATTTAATACGATCGTAGCTCGTCCGCAATTATTGCGGCGGAACAGTTGTAGCGCGGGCTGCGGGCATCAGTCAGCTTTCGGCGCCGGCCATTGTGGCAGCTGTGCTGCGGGCAGAGTGCTGGCGCTGCCCGTGGCCGACGCCGGCCCGCTGTGGGCGGCGGTGGCGCGGCTAATTACCGGCCCAAGAGTGGCGGTGATCAATCAGCAGCCAATGGCAGAGCCGACCAGAGGGCAGAGCGCCCAGTGCCGGCACCTGGCGCGCTCTGCAACAAAGGACTGCGCTAATGCACTCGCCGGGAAATATCGCGTGGCGCACGGCGACGGCTGCGCTTCCGCTACCTGCAGGTAGGGGATCCCCCGTCTCTCCGAAGAGAACACCGTGCCACAGGAAAGTTGGTTCCCGCTGAAACA
Organism: Schistocerca nitens; assembly: GCF_023898315.1. Classification (NCBI taxonomy): domain Eukaryota; kingdom Metazoa; phylum Arthropoda; class Insecta; order Orthoptera; family Acrididae; genus Schistocerca; species Schistocerca nitens. Next base: position 847,477,499 of record NC_064617.1, read on the forward strand.
ACCGGTTCTCGGTTATATCGTACCTTCCCCACACCAGTTGAACCTGTTTTAACCGCTCGAAATACCCGGTTTCTTAAATAACAGATTCTCGATTTATACTTCTTATTTCCTGTAATAACCGTAATAATCAATATTTTGAATGAATAAAAAAAACTAAGTCCGCCCACAGTTCGCTGCTTTCCTCGAAAATGGTATGTGGTTGAATACTACAAAAATCACCAGTACTCTTCTACTGACTCTAATCTTTTGAAACTCTGCTCAAAAATCGTGTTGTAATTGGGGATCATATCAGGACTTGGTCATTAGGAATAGTCAGTGCTAAAGCGTGAAAATTTACGTCGAAGAACTACATTTTTCGTATTAAACTGTCCGATTTCAAGGGCTACTGAACTGTGATTTTTTTGTTTTTTAGTTTCAAAATCTTTTGTTATGGAATTTACATTATTTACTAGCGATTCATCAAGAACATTAAAACACTATGTGGAAGTAGTTGCCAAGGAATAATTGATGGAAACAAATTAAATTTCAACCAATGGATATTTTATTCATAAAAGCCTTTTTCAAAAGCAGATTTAAAATTTATAAGCAGAAAGCACCCTCGAAACATCAGGTTACAATTTAACAAATGTGAATTTTATTCCCAAAAGCTTTTTCAAAACAGATTTAAAATTATAAGCAGAAAAGCACCCTCGAAATACCAGGTTACAGTAGGAGCCTTCGGGCTGTGAAGGTTCCGCTCCCTTTCAACACGGCAGTAGTCACGACCGCTCACAACGACCTCTGAAAACTACAGTGGTGCAAATCTGCAACACACCTGATTACTTTAACTAAAAATTTTAACAGCTCACACAAACACATTAACTATACACCCCGTAAGAGGGATGGAAATTGTACAAACACTCACACTAAGAAATTATTTTCCACCAAAAGTGCAATTTGTTTTTAAAAGGGCTCTAATGGTGGACGGATGGGAACTTTATAAAAATGACTATTTAAATAAAACCCATGAAATTCAGACTTACATGAAGTGTACAACATACTCTACATTAGACATATACCGCCTCGCAAGATGATAGGCAAGATAGAAACATATTTTAGGAATTCGGCCGTTACACTTCAAGCAATAAATTCTTTAACACCGAATCCGACAAACATGACAGAGGCAGCTATTAACGTATGGCAGATTGACAGACAGACAGACAGACACTAACTGACTAACAAATGCGGACGGGAGACAGACGAGCAAGCTGGGGACGAGAGTCTGACCAAGAAAACAAGTAGAATTTAACAAGTAAATGAAACAACATATCACGAATCACTTAACTTCTAGTAAACTGCGATGTCTGGCGGAAGGCCTGGCGCAGCACCCCCAAAACGCTCTCCAGAACCGTGCGCTGCCAGCCGCTTCATCGGACGCACGAAGGCGCGCAGATCTCCCGTCTCACGGCGTCGCAGCTCGCGCCGGCCAGACCGATGTCGTGGGTTGGCTCCAGTTGCTCTCGTGTCGGCCGCGAAGCCACTACCCCTCGCTATACGGCGCGGCCCACTGGACTCACGTGGCGACCTCACATTCGCCGACGCTCAAGACGGACAAGTCATCTTGTGTCTCAGTGCGCGACCGACCAACCGATTGATCCAACCGCCAATGCCCATTGCCTGAGCAAACTCGAGCAGACTGGTGGCCTAACACATACTAGCACTCCGGACGACAGACAGGCACTGACTGCCCACACTGAGCCGGCTGACCAACTGGCCACTCGCCGAGACTGACCGACCTACTAGACTCGCCGAGACTGAGAGACTCCCCCTGGCGAGCTCATAGCGCCCCTTAAATGCACGTGAACAGGCAGCCTTTTCCCTTTTCCACCAGAGGGAGATACCAAAGCTGCCATTGCCACAGCGGCGCCACCGCCAGAAACGGAGGGCGACTTCTTCACACTACGCGCTGCGGCGCGCTCTTCAAAACAGCAAATTTTACCACGGCTCAGCTACAAGCAGATAAAGGCATATTGTGTAGACAACGACAGGAAATAAGCTACTTTCTATTTTTATGGTACGCTACGAATGAATTATGGTTAAGTTTTTATTACTGTTGCCATATTTCCTTCCTCATCTGTATTTCCTAGAAATGGCAGACAAATCTTCGGCCTTTTAAAGCAAATGAAGCAGTGTTCTTCATTCCTACGTCATTTCCTAAAAATATTTCCAGACTAGGGAAGGTGCCATTCTGAAGTACAACAGATTTCCAACAACGACAGCGAGAAACCACCACATAGACCATGCGGGGACTTGCACACTGCATGTACACGACACACGGCAATAAGAAAGGTGTAGTCACAGCAAGGCTGTACCAATTCTTTCGTCACATACTTTTTGATAGTTTTTGTTGGCAGTGTTATTGAAACAGTACTGATTCCTTTTTCGATTTTCTATAGTAATGCAGTACTTGAAACCAAGTCAAATTTTACGAAAAAATTTCTCATTTCTTTTCAAAAGGGTTTATTAAAAATTTAAAAGGAACAATTTAGCTCTGTTACTTTGGTGAATTTGTAGTTCGGTTTTTCACTCGTTTATTAGCAAAAAACACCACGTGTTATAATCTACACAAAAAGATACCGAAAATACCGAGAATGAGTTTTTCACTCTGCAGCAGAGTGTGCGCTGATATGAAACTTCCTGGCAGATTAAAACTGTGTGCCGGACCGGGACTCGAACTTGGGAGCATTTGTACGCGAAAGGCAAAGGTCCCGAGTTCGAGTCTCGGTCCGGCACACAGTTTAAATCTGCCAGAAAGTTTCACCGAAAATACCAGTTATTCAGAACTAAAATTCTGGTATCGGTTTTAACTAGTCGGTTTTTTCCATCCTTACCTGTAGGTAGAGGATCGCCCATCTCTCTGGAGAGAAGTATGTGTCGTACAAGGACGGTATTCTAGATCTGTAGGGGACATAACCATCGAATGAGCACATGTTACACGCTATCTTCCGGGAAAACATAGACGAGAAACTGAATTTCCTCCAACACATAAGGCTAACGAGGGACAAAGAAGAAAAAAAACACTACATAAATCGGTGGGGCTAAATTCAAAACAGTACAGACTACCTCTACCAGTGATATAGAAGTATCTCTGCGTTCTCTTCTAACCAGTACCCAGTTTCGCTGCTTGCACGTGGGCACGCAGAGTGAACCTGGTGAACAAAAAATCACGAATCAGACGAGCGCAAAGAACTGTCCCCTTAGGCTAACAATAGCCTTCAGCACCACCTCGGTGGTTGCACTATGTGTGGTGCTCGGGATACGCCCGATGGAGATCAGGAAGAAATACAGAGCTCCAAGGTACTGGTTAAAGATGGGGATGGAAGATAAGGTACACACAAGAACTTGTGTATCGATACACATCAGACGTCACCTTAAGAGTTGGTGTTTGGAAACATGGCAAGATGAGTGGTTTGTAAATGATAAGCGACGTAGACCTCCTCCCTGAAATAAGGGAGTGGCTGCGTACGAAACATATCAATCCCAGATTGAAATTTTCACTCTGCAGTAGAGTGTGCGGTGATATGAAACTTGCAGGCAGATTAAAAGTGTGTGCCGGACCGAGACTCCAACTAGGGACCTCTGCCTTTCGCGAGCAAGTGCTCCATCGTCTGAGCTACAATAGCATTAATCAGAACCTGTCCTCACAGCCTTAATTCCACCGGCATCTCGTCTCCTACTTGATAAACTTCGCAGACGCTCTTCTGCAGGCTTTGCAGAATTAGTACTCCTAAAAGAAAGCACATTACAGAGACATGGCTTAGCCACATCCTAGGGTATGTTCTCAGACTGAAATTTTCACTCTCCCCCAAGCTGTGGCTAAGCCATGTCTCCGCAATATCCTTTCTTCTAGGAGAGCTACATACAACAGGATAAGGATCTCAGACAAACTCTCCCCGTTAGAGCCCCTGTTCCACTCAAATGGAGTACTTCTGGGAGACTCAAATAAGTCGACTATTATTTACCCTTGCAGAGGAAGAAATAGTAAGTACACTACTGGCCATTAAAATAGCTACACCAAGAAGAAATGCAGACGATAAACGGGTATTCATTGTACAAACATATTATACTAGAACTGACATGTGATTACACTTTCACGCAGTTTGGGTGCATAGATCCTGAGAAATCAGTATCCTGAACAACCACCTCTGGCAGTAATAACGGCCTCGATACGCCTGGGCATTGAGTCAAACAGAGCTTGGATGGCGTGTACAGGTACAGCTGCCCATGAAGCTTCAACACGATACCACAGTTCATCAAGAGTAGTGACTGGCGTATTCTGACGAGCCGGTTGCTCCGCCACCATTGACCAGACGTTTCCAGTTGGTGAGAGATCTGGAGAATGTGCTGGCCAGGACAGCAGTCGAACATCTGTATCCAGAAAGGCCCGTACTGGACCTGAAACATGCGGTCGTACATTATCCTGCTAAAATGTAGGGTTTTGCAGGGATCGAATGAAGGATAGAGCTACGGGTCGTAACACATCTGAAATGTAACGTCCACTGTTCAAAGTGCCGACAAAGCGATCAACAGGTGACCGGGCGTGTAACCAATGGCACCCCATACCATCACGCCGGGTGATACGCCAGCATATCGATGACGAATACACGCTTCCAATGTGCGTTCACCACGATGTCGCCAAACACGGATGCGACCATGATGATGCTGTAAACAGAACCTGGATTCATCCGAAAAAATGACGTTTTGTCATTCGTGCACCCAGGTTCGTCGTGGAGTACACCATTGCAGGCGCCCCTGTCTGTGATGCAGCGTCAAGGGTAACCGCAGCCATGGTCTCCGAGGTTATAGTCCATGCTGCTGCGAACGTCGTCGAACAGTTCGTGCTGATGGTTGTAGTCTTGCAAACGTCCCCCTCTGTTGACTCAGGGATCGAGACGTGGCTGCACGATCCGTTACAGCCATGCGGATAAGATGCCTGTCATCTCGACTGCTAGTGATACGAGGCCGTTGGGATCCAGCACGGCGTTCCGTATTACCCTCCTCAACCCACCGATTCCATATTCTGCTAACAGTCATTGGATCTCGACCAACGTGAGCATCAATGTCGGGATACGATAAACCGCAATCGCGATAGGCTACAATCCGACTTTTGTCAACGTCGGAAACGTGACGGTGCGCATTTCTCCTCCTTACACGAGGCATCACAACAACGTTTCACCAGGCAACGCCGGTCAACAGCAGTTTGTGTATGACAAATCGGTTGGAAACTTTCCTCAGGTCAGCATGTTGTAGGTGTCGCCACCGGCGACAACCCTGTGTGAATGCTTTGAAAAGCTAATCATTTGCATATCACAGCATCTTCTTTCTGTCGGTTAAATTTCGCGTCTGTAGCAAGTCATCTTCGTGGTGTAGCAATTTTAATGACCAGTAGTGTATATACCAAAGGAAGGGTGTAATCTCATATACATGTTCAGACGATGTTGTAATACACTCCAAAGTCTTTACAAAGTTACAAGAAACGATATGGAAGATGGGTGTGACTTCGAAAGAAATGTAGGAATAAACAGAAATGGTGGTGCTCGGAGGAAAGCACCTGTTTAGGCAGAGATCCTCTTGCCGGACAAAAAACTGAAAATCGTGCCATATTTTGAAAGACAGCAAGTCCTTTCTGTTTATTCAATCGATCAGACATTTCCAGGCTATATGTTGTATGAGCGGTTGTACTCTGAATGTTACTAGAGCTAGTTGCTTGAATACATTAGAGGTGGAAGAGCGAAGTGCTTGTTTTGTCCGACGGCCGCGGTTGTAGCAGGTGATGCTTAATGGTGCTGCTTTGGAGAATACAGCAAGTGTTATTACCCGGGCTGGCGCATTTGCATAGCGTAAGCCGCTACAGATGACATGACCTAAGCCATGAAGAGCGCGAATTTGGCCCACAACGTATTCTTTCTGTAGTCAGAGGAAAAACTGCTTTCTCCTAGCTGCGATTGACTGTGGGAATGCCAATTGTACGTAGCTGAGACAAAATGCAATTTTTCTTTTTCTTTTTTTTTTTTTTTTTAGGTCACGTAAACGCGCGAGTCATACTGGTTTTAGCTTTTCGGCGCAGACACTACGTGGAGCTTCTGGTGCACTTGGATGTAGTGTGTGGTGGCAATGGTGATCCGATCGCGAACTGCTGAGGAGAGTAGTCGACTCGATCTTGAAGAAGTGATTCGGTTTTAAACTCAGAGCCTTGGCGCGAAGGTGGATCAGAACAAAAGGAGGAGGCGGAGGTCAGCCATAAGGCTGTTGATAAAATATCGGTATATCGACATATCGATATTATTTCAAAAAAATATCGATGCAAGTAAGAAATATATTTCCTTCCGATATATAGATATGAGAATACCAATATCTAGTGCTGATATTTTGTATTATATTATATATCTTCACATTTTTCAGGAAATATATGAAGTTGTTCTTTTGAAATTGTAGTAGAACGTAAATTTACTTTCACTGGGTGGAGGAGCCTTGTAAGTAGGCTGTTTAGGTTTTTATATTGGTAACGCCACGTAGCGCACTGTATGAAAATCACTGGCTGTGCTGTGTGCAGTCTGCGGTGGGTTTGCTCTGTTGTGGCCCATTACCTGTCTGCATGTCAAGAGTCAGCACTTCCGTTGGAAGGACAACACTACTTCTTCAAGACTGCATGGAAATCCACTACTTCTTTGTGCAACTAATGAGACTTTGTGAAAAAAACTATAATTACTATTGTGATAAATGATCAGGACTGTCTTTATGAGAACAATTTTAGCTTTTGACCAACATTGTATCGATAAGTGTGTGCATTTGATTTCTTTGTTATTGTAATTATGAAAAATTTTTTCAAATCTGTATTGGCCATGGCCCAAAACTATTTGTAAAATTTTTTGTGGGGAGCATGGGGGCTATGTAAGTATGCTGTTTAGGTTTTTATACGGGTAACGCCACGTAGCGCTCTGTATGAAAATCACTGGCTGTGCTGTGTGCAGTCTGTGGCTGGTTTGCATTGTTGTTGGCTATTGTAGTGTTGGGCTGTTGGCTGTTAACAGCGCGTAGCGTTGCGCAGTTGGAAGTGAGCCGCCAGCAGTGGTGGATGTGGGGAAGTGAGATAGCGGATTTTTGAGAGCGGATGATCTGGACGTGTGTCCATCAGAAACAGTACATTTGTAAGAATGGATGTAATGAACTGCTATGTATATTATGACTTTTGAACACTATTAAGGTAAATGCATTGTTTGTTCTCTATCAAAATCTTTCATTTGCTAACGATGCCTATCAGTAGTTAGTGCCTTCAGTAGTTTGAATCTTTTATTTAGCTGGCAGTAGTGGCGCTCGCTGTATTGCAGTAGTTGGAGTAACGAAGATTTTTGTGAGGTAAGTGAATTGTGAAAGGTATAGGTTAATGTTAGTCAGGGCCATTCTTTTGTAGGGATTATTGAAAGTCAGATTGCGTTGCGCTAAAAAATATTGTGTGTCAGTTTAGTGTTGATCAGAAAAGGTAAAGAGCGAAATGTCTGAGTACGTACAGTTTGTTCAGCTGTTTGAAAATCAAATAATGTAAGAGATTTATCTGCATAGTAATTCACTAAATTTTCTAGGGGGACGTTTCAGCCTTCTCTTGCTCATAAGTCAAGGATAATTGCAGAATGTGGTGCCACACAACGTGGCACTACATAAAACTGGCGCTAATAGCAAGAGCACATAGCACAACGGCTTGGCACACTCTGGATCAGGTGGTTGAGCAGCTGCTGGGGTATGGCCTCCCATTCTTGTATCAGTGCCTGTCGAAACTCCTAAAGTGTCGTAGTGGTTTGAAGACGTGCATCGATACGTTGACCGAGAGCATCCCAGACGTGCTCGATGGGGCGTATGTCTGGAGAACAGGCAGACCACTCCATTCGCCTGATATCTTCTGTTTCAGGTACTCCTCCACGATGGCAGCTCGGTGAGGCCGTGCGTTATCATCCATAAGGAGGAAGGTGGGACACACTGCACCCCTGAAAAGGTGGACATACTGGTGCAAAATGATGTCCCGAGACACCTGACCTGTTACAGTTCCTCTGTCGAAAACATACAGGGTTGTACGTGAACCAATCATAATCCCACCCCACACCATCAAACCACGACCTCCATACAGGTCTCTTTGAAGAACATTAAGGGGATGGTATCTGGTTCCTGGTTCACTCCAGATGAAAACCCAGCTGGACTCATCCGTGAACATAACATGGGACTACTGTTCCAATGACCATGTACTGTGTTCTTGACGCGAGGCTTTACGGGCTCTCCTGTGACCAGGGGTCAGTGGCATGCACCTTCCAGGTCTCCGGACGAATAAATCATGTCTGTTCTGTCGTCTGTAGACTGTGTGTCTGGAGACAACTGTTCCAGTGGCTGCGGTAAGGTCGCGAGCAAGGCACCTGCAGTAAGTACTCCGTGGCCGTCTGCGGGCACTGATGGTGAGATATCGGTCTTCTTGTGGTGTTGTACACTGTGGACGTCCCGTACTGTAGCACTTGGACACGTTTCCTGTCTGTTGGAACCGTTGCCATAATCATGATATCACACTTTGTGGCACACGGAGGGCCCGTGATACGACCTGTTGTGTTTGACCAGCCTCCAATCGCCTTAGTATTCTACCCCTGAAAACGTCACCAATATGTGTTCTTTGAACCATTTTCAACACACAATCACCATTAGCACGTCTGGAAACGTCTGCACACTTACCCCCTGCACCGTTCTCTGACATGAACCACACCTCTGCGTATGTGGACTGCTACCAGCGCCACACCGACCGACGACCGCAGATCAAATGCACCACATGGTCATCCCCCGAGGTGATTTAAACCCGCAAACTGCCTACCAGAGCGTTGTTTCACCTTGTATCAGCATTATCCTTAATTTGTGAGCATGAGTGTACTTGTTGAGCTGTGATCACTTCCAATGTGTCTCTTTGAATGTGTTAAGCAAGTATAAGTGGCACGAAAGAACAAGTACGATTGTACTGGGGAGTGATGGTGTGAATGGAATAAAAAGATTTCCGATGTGAAGAAATGGCGCACCAGCTGCGTTAGAGAACAATTTTTAACGCAACTAATGTGCTATTTTTTCACAACGGCTTGCTTCGAAAACAGTTTCTGAAACTGATGAACAAAAATCTGATTGACACTATTAGTCTTTGCGGTGGGCGGTGATGTGTGAGGGGAAATGCTGACGTAATCGACGCTCGGTGCTACCAACAGGAAGTGAAACGTTTAACATCACCACGCAGTTTCGACACTACAACTGCTATGTCGCTGGTGTTGGCAGAAATGAAAAAAAAGAAAAAAAAGAAAACAGGAAATTCGACATGAAGTGTTCCGGAAAAATACGATATGTGACGAAACCGAACGACGGACCCATCAGACACCTTTCAATGTACCACTTACTCGCAGTTACCATTGTTTCGTTATCGCCAAGGTGAACGTGCATCGTTTTCCTCTCAATTCTTGCTCTTAGGGCGATAAACAGACTGCTAGCTTGTTGAACTACAGAATATCTAATTATAAATCAATTCTTAAATATAGAGTTCTAAAACCTGCAGTATATTTGCAATGTGCAGCCGATACTTTTACAGGTCGTTACGTCGATATGTTTTCCGTTGATATACCGATACTTTCTACGATATATCGAGAGCCGATGATGGTCTCTTTTTAAATATCGATGTATCGGATAGCTTTAAAAATATCAAAAGTCATAGACTAATATTCGATGAAATACCAGGGCACACTGCGCACCGCAACACGAGATTTCTACAATTACACGGTAAGCATTTCGCAGAACCAACACTCGGAATTTTATAGAGTGAATATCTCTTATTTCATCACACACTCACAGCAGCAGCAGTAGCTGTCCGATTGAAGCTCATTGCGTTAGTTTGTTTCAGAGTATAGTTCACAATCATCGCGATTCGTTTTCATCACAGTCAGATAGTGTTATTCAATTTTTAAGTCAGAATTAGATTCATGTCACCATGCTTTGTTCATCTTTGTCAGCTATCTATCAGAACACGTCACTTTACAAAAACGAGCAAGAATGAAATCGATGTGTTATGTTGAACTATGCAACATTTAACACATTTCTTCTAGAAATAAATCGGCCGTGATATTGAATTCCACTTCTTGTTCAAGAAGACAAGATTCCTTGATCAACTTTATTAGTTTTAGCTGTTTATGTTGTTGTAATGCGAGTAGTCTTGGAATATAAATACAATCTGTCGCCTTCTTTTTCGCTACACAGGGCCACATTTCTCGTCATTCGCACTTAAAATCCGTTGCGTACCCTTTCACAGTTCGATCACTGAAGGGGCTGCTCTGTGTCTCAGAGATAATCAAAGGCAGAAGTTCGTTAGAAGTACCTACATGTCTGCCCACCAGAGAGACATTTTGTAACTTCGGATACCTAGACATCTCGATACAAACAAGCACAAAATGTTTCACAAAACATGTAACACAGTAAGTGACGCAAACAATAACGGAAATTTACGAAATAGAACAATATTTTGCCAGTACTGACGTACTGCATAGAAATCGTCTGACCACACTTCACAACCAAAAATCTAATAACACTACAAAGAGCAAAGGCGACCTATGTAAAGAAAGCGATAGGAGTGATCATAACTTTGCTGTCTAGACTCATAGTCCCACTGGCGAGGGCATCCATCCCCATTGTAGTCCGACGGACAAACCTGATACTACCCAACATGAGCACTTCGAACACTCTGATAGAAACATTGGAAGAGACAAGGGAGGGCATACCTCCGAAATTTTGCGGCACAGGGTCATGATTTACCGAACATGGGCGATGGAAAGCGTCGAGGTGAGAACGTGACTGCCAGAATGGTAGCTGAAGTGTTTTTCTTGTTGTGTTAGAGTTTTATATAGCTGCTGGCCCACTCTCTCACTCCTTGTAGCTGAAGCTGAGTCAGGACCCTTCGTGAAATCTGTCACCCGACGTAATATCTGACGTATTTACCTTTTCTTGTCCGGTCGCCGCAGTTGATTCTCTTGATTCTTTCGAAGTAGAGGTCCTTTTAATCAGTGTGTCTGGAATCCCGTGAACAGCCGAGGAAAGGCTTGACTTCTTCACTCTATGCATCTGTTATTGGAGCAACAGAAGATAACTTCTACTCATCTTACGAAAAAGTATGCCGATTACTTTCCTTTTACAAACATGTACTCGCTTGAATGGGTGTACAGATCATTACAGTGACTCGTGAATTAGAGTACAGCACAAATTTTAATACGACATAAGCCTCAAAAGCTCAACATGACAATCAAGATTACAATATATTTTGTCACAAAGCCGTCTTGTCTTTTGTTTTCATTTTTGGAGAGCGTTGTTGCCCTTTGACGGTCAAGGCACCGCTAAGCAGCGACTAAAAATGTAAAACGCCCTGCCCTCAGCAGGTGAAGCTGTTTACTTGTCGTCACAGCTTGCCATTTTCTCGTTTGCCACGCCTGCCGTTTAATGTCTGCACATACGTAAACAGACACGTATGCACAGTATGCGTTCCGCGTCTCACTCCCTACCTAATATTATTGTCTTTCGAACATTTTTCCTTGAACCACACAGGGGTGTGAAATGTCGTCTGCCTAAACGACATGTAAGACTTCAAAGTCCGTGGTTTGCACCATATTATCTGCAACATATCACGAATCAAACGCCAGCGCATGAGTGTAAGTTGTGTCGGTAAATATGTGAACGTTAGCATATGGCACTGTGCGCGAAAAGCGGGTCAGTAAGTACTATGGAAATCACAAAGAGAACAATTCTCAATTTCTTGCGTTATCAAAATTGCTCTTTGAACTTACATTGCTATTTGGCAGCAATAAATGTGTTATTATTGTAGAGTACACAGCACAGATATCATTGTGTCACCATTTTTCGTGTTGTGAAGCGGGAGATTTGAAAGCAGTCGGAATTTGAATCTCATTTTTCTTCCAAACATTACAAGGGCTGCTTACAAAAATTTTACCGACTATGTCCTCTCTGCGACCCCAGAACCATGTAATATGGCTTTGTGAAACGTTGTATCGTCAATGGATATCAGAATATCTAACCTATGAGTAGCTTATTATAACATCTTAAGTACATCTCCTTGTTTATTGGAGTAGGAAACAGTATGCTAAAAACTCATCGGATTACGTATGTTACGTAGCAAAGTAAAAATCATGTTATTAAGAAACGACAGTGTCACCGTTGTATGTACTTAAGCGCAGGGAACCATCAGACACCATGTGAGACGAAGTTATGCAAGTAACATATACAGACAAACACCTTAAACTGTTACAATTACCGAGGCGAAAAAAAAAATCATGAAATGCCTCCTAATATCTTGTTGGATCTCCTTTTGCTCGGCCTAGTGCAACAACTAGACGTAGCACGGCCTCAGAAAGTTGTTTGAAGTCCCTGTGCAGAAAATTGAGCATGCTGTCTTTACAGCCGTCCACAATTATGAGAGTTCTGCCGATGTAGCATTCTGTGCACGAATTGACCTTGGATTACGTCCGAAAATTTTCGATGGGAATCATGCCGGGCGATCTTGGTGCCCAGACTGTTATGCAAACCAATGGCGAGCAATTGTGTCCCGGTGAAAAGGCACATTATCATACATAAACGTTCCATCTTTGTTTGGGAACAAGAAGTCCATAGATGGCTGCAAATGGTGTGCAAGTAGCCAAACATAACCATTTCCTGTCAATGGTCGTTTCAGTGGGATCAGAGGACCCAGTCCAAGTAGACACAGGCCACAGCCTTATCGAACCACCACTAGCTTGCACTGTGCCTTGCTAACAACTCTGGTCCATGGCTGCGTCGGGTCTGCACCATACTCCCAACCCCACTATCAGCTTTTAACAATTGAAATCCGAACTCATCTGACAAGATGACGGTTTTCTAGTCGTCTATGGTCCAACCGATATGGTCACGAGCTCAAGAGAGACGCTGCAGGCGACGTCGTGCTGTTAGCTAAGGCACTCGTGTCGTTCGTCTTCTACGGAAGCACACTAACGCCAAACTTCGGCACAGTGCCCTGACGGATACGTTCGCCGTACGTCCTACATGTTTTTCTGCGATTGTTACACGCAGTGTTGTTTGTGTATTAGCACTGGCAACTCTACGCAAACACCGCTGCTTTCGGTCGTTAAGTGAAAACCGAACGCCACTGCTTTCTCCTCGGTGAGACGTAATGCTTAAATTCTAGTATTCTGGCCACACTCTTGACACTGTGTATGGCTGAATATTCAGTCCTGTAACGATTTCTGAAATGGAATGTTCCATGAGTAGCTCCAGCTACCAGTCTACGTTTAAAGTCTGTTAATTCCTATCGTGCGACCATAATCACGTCGAAAACCTATTCACCTGGATCACTTGCTTACAAATTACAGATCTGTCAATGCACTGTCCTTTTGTACCATTTGTACGCGATGTTACGGCATGCATATATGTGCATATCACTATGTCATGACTCTTTTCACCTCAGTGTAAAATGTGTAATCTATGTAGCAGCTAATTATAATTTCCTATCTATAACTCCTTGTATGCTGGTATAGGAAACAAAATGCTACAAGTTATTGGACTATGCATGTTACGGCTCGCATGGATCAAAGTAAATATCACTTTATGAATCACGGTGTCACCGTCGCCTCTATGCAAGCACAGGGGAGCATCAGACATCATGTGAAAAGTAACTTGCAGGTAACATCTAGAGATGGCCAACCTAAACTATGCACACACAAGTATAATAACATACATGGGACATGCTCTAAGTCTCTTCAAGCCACAAGTCAACATCGTTAACAGTCAGACACGGTACCGTAGACCTCGGAGAACTTCCCGCTATAAATTGAGCTTACATTACAGAGTTATTGACCAGTAATTAACAAAAGTTTACAACAGGTTAAGTATTCACCTGTGCTGTCATTTAGTCGTATGACCAAACACGGCACAGAACTTCGCTTGTTCTATACTTCACTTAATCCTCACAATCCCAGTGCTCCCCAAACTCTCCGTTCCTTTCGATCCTCCATTTTTTCTGTGCTTATCTGTTTTATTGTAAATGGCTTTGCACTCCATAATACATTGTGTTGTTGTAGTTGTCAAATGTATCTTTTACTATGTTTCTGTATCATTTTCCATACGCAAAGCACCTTCAAGCTATTCTATAGTACGCCTGTCAAGTACATATTCTATGTTATTGCGATAGTTCATTTAACTTAAAGTGTTATACAGGCACTATTTTTCGAGTCTGGTGTTAATTTTTTCCAGTTTTCTATCTTCATTTACAGTTCAGCGAATACTGTCCCTTCTTTGACGACGATAATCGGTTAAAGTTTGATGACAGCCTTGTAAACTGAACACCTGTTAACCAAATAAATTAATCCTGTAAAAACGCCAAAAATACTTTGGTTTTCGTTTGTAATGATGTTTTTCTATCAGGAAGCAACTGTCTGTTCCGTGTTCTATAATATGTACGAACAATAAATAAAAATTTCATGATGTACTATTCTTCCTGGCGTTGCAGATTTAGTGGCCAGCACGTTTCATATGTTTCCTTCAACAGTGCTGTCTTCATAACAGATCTGTTCACAGCACATGGTTTAAAGATTTTATTCACTGAAGAGCCGGGCACCGAGGCTAGATATAATGAAGTGGTAACTATTTTAAATACATCTAAAATTCAGCGAAGTATGTTTTACGACCAAGTGATAACCCAGGAAAGACCTCCAAGAAAGTCTTTGCTCGGCCGAATTCACCGATATTTTAAGCACTCTAGATTTCACTCCCAGAGGTATCGTGAAGATAGGATATAATAATGGTGAGTGCAAAGATGGATACGGGGATGTTGTTGTTGTGGTCTTCAGTCCTGAGACTGGTTTGATGCAGCTCTCCATGCTACTCTATCCTGTGCAAGCTTCTTCATCTCCCAGTACCTACTGCAACCTACATCCTTCTGAATCTGCTTAGTGTATTGATCTCTTGGTCTCCCTCTACGATTTCTACCCTCCACGCTGCCCTCCAATGCTAAATTTGTGATCCCTTGATGCCTCAAAACATGTCCTACCAAGCGATCCCTTCTTCTAGTCAAGTTGTGCCACAAACTTCTCTTCTCCCCAATCCTATTCAGTACCTCCTCATTAGTTACGTGATCTACCAACCTTATCTTCAGCATTCTTCTGTAGCACCACATTTCGAAAGCTTCTATTCTCTTCTTGTCCAAACTGGTTATCGTCCATGTTTCACTTCCATACATGGCTACACTCCGTACAAATACTTTCAGAAACGACGTCCTGACACTTAAATCTATACTCGATGTTAACAAATTTCTCTTCTTCACAAACGATTTCCTTGCCATTGCCAGTCTACATTTTATATCCTCTCTACTTCGACCATCATCAGTTATTTTACTCCCTAAATAGCAAAACTCCTAAACTACTTTAAGTGTCTCATTTCCTAATCTAATCCCCTCTGCATCACCCGATTTAATTTGACTACATTCCATTATCCTCGTTTTGCTTTTGTTGATGTTCATCTTATATCCTCCTTTCAAGACACTGTCCATTCCGTTCAACTGCTCTTCCAAGTCCTTTGCTGTCTCTGACAGAATTACAATGTCATCGGCGAACCTCAAAGTTTTTACTTCTTCTCCATGAATTTTAATACCTACTCCGAATTTTTCTTTCGTTTCCTTTACTGCTTGCTCAATATACAGATTGAATAACATCGGGGAGAGGCTACAACCCTGTCTCACTCCTTTCCCAACCACTGCTTCCCTTTCATGCCCCTCGACTCTTATAACTGCCATCTGGTTTCTGTACAAATTGTAAATAGCCTTTCGCTCCCTGTATTTTACCCCTGCCACCTTCAGAATTTGAAAGAGAGTATTCCAGTTAACGTTGTCAAAAGCTTTCTCTAAGTCTACGAATGCTAGAAACGTAGGTTTGCCTTTTCTTAATCTTTCTTCTAAGATATGTCGTAAGGTTAGTATTGCCTCACGTGTTCCAACATTTCT
Source organism: Schistocerca nitens (assembly GCF_023898315.1). Classification (NCBI taxonomy): domain Eukaryota; kingdom Metazoa; phylum Arthropoda; class Insecta; order Orthoptera; family Acrididae; genus Schistocerca; species Schistocerca nitens. Next base: position 847,493,568 of record NC_064617.1, read on the forward strand.
ACGGAATCCAAACTGATCTTCCCCGAGGTCCGCTTCTACCAGTTTTTCCATTCGTCTGTAAAGAATTCGCGTTAGTATTTTGCAGCTGTGACTTATTAAACTGATAGATCGGTAATTTTCACATCTGTCAACACCTGCTTTCTTTGGTATTGGAATTATTATATTCTTCTTGAAGTCTGTGGGTATTTCACCTGTCTCATACATCTTGCTCACCAGATGGTAGAGTTTTGTCATGACTGGCTCTCCCAGTGCCATCAGTAGTTCTAATGGAATGTTGTCTACTCCCGGGGCCTTGTTTCGACTCAGGTCTTTCAGTGCTCTGTCGAACTCTTCACGCCGTATCTTATCTCCCATTTCATCTTCATCTACATCCTCTTCCATTTCCATAATATTGTCCTCAAGTACATCGCCCTTGTATAAACCCTCTATACACTCCTTCCACCTTTCTGCCTTCCCTTCTTTGCTTAGAACTGGGTTGCCATCAGAGCTCTTGATATTCATACAAGTGGTTCTCTTCTCTCCAAAGGTCTCTTTAATTTTCCTGTAGGCAGTATCTATCTTACCCCTAGTGAGACAAGCCTCTACATCCTTACATTTGTCCTCTAGCCATGCCTGCTTAGCCATTTTGCACTTTCTGTCGATCTCATTTTTGAGACGTTTGTGTTCCCTTTTGCCTGCTTCATTTACTGAATTTTTATATTTTCTCCTTTCATCAATTAAATTCAATATTTCTTCTGTTACCCAAGGATTTCTATTAGCCCTCGTCTTTTTACCTACTTGATCCTCTGCTGCCTTCACTACTTCATCCCTCAGAGCTACCCACTCTTCTTCTACTGTATTTCTTTCCCCCATTCCTGTCAATTGTTCGCTTATGCTCTCCCTGAAACTCTCTACAACCTCTGGTTCTTTCAGTTTATCCAGGTCCCATCTCCTTAAATTCCCACCTTTTTGCAGTTTCTTCAGTTTCAACCTGCAGTTCATAACCAATAGATTGTGCTCAGAATCCACATCTGCCTCTGGAAATGTCTTACAATTTAAAACCTGGTTCCTAAATCTCTGTCTTACCATTATATAATCTATCTGATACCTATTAGTATCTCCAGGATTCTTCCAGGTATACAACCTTCTTTTATGGTTCTTGAACCAAGTGTTAGCTATGATTAAGTTATGCTCAGTGCAAAATTCTACAAGGCGGCTTCCTCTTTCATTTCTTCCCCCCAATCCATATTCACCTACTATGTTTCCTTCTCTCCCTTTTCCTACTGACGAATTCCAGTCACCCATGACTATTAAATTTTCGTTTCCCTTCACTACCTGAATAATTTCTTTTATCTCGTCATACATTTCATCAATTTCTTCATCATCTGCAGAGCTAGTTGGCATATAAACTTGTACTACTGTAGTAGGCATGGGCTTTGTGTCTATCTTGGCCACAATAATGCGTTCACTATGCTGTTTGTAGTAGCTAACCCGCACTCCTATTTTTTTATTCAGTATTAAACCTACTCCTGCATTACCCCTATTTGATTTTGTATTTGTAACTCTGTATTCACCTGACCAAAAGTCTTGTTCGTCCTTCCACCGAACTTCACTAATTCCCACTATATCTAACTTTAACCTATCCATTTCCCTTTTTAAATTTTCTAACCTACCTGCCCGATTAAGGTATCTGACATTCCACTCTCCGATCCGTAGAACGCCAGTTTTCTTTCTCCTGATAACGACGTCCTCTTATGTAGTCCCCACCCGGAGATCCGAATGGGGGACTATTTTACCTCCGGAATATTTTACCCAAGAGGACGCCATCATCATTTAATCATACAGTAAAGCTGCATGTCCTCGGGAAAAATTACGGCTGTAGTTTCCCCTTGCTTTCAGTCGTTCGCAGTACCAGCACAGCAAGGCCGTTTTGGTTAATGTTACAAGGCCATATCAGTCAATCATCCAGACTGTTGCCCCTGCAACTACTGAAAAGGCTGCTGCCCCTCTTCAGGAACCACATGTTTGTCTGCCCTCTCAACAGATACCCCTCCGTTGTGGTTGCACCTACGGTACGGCCATCTGTATCGCTGAGGCACGCAAGCCTCCCCACCAACGGCAAGGTCCATGGTTCATGGGGGGATACGGTCAAAAAAAAAAAAAAATATGGTTCAAATGGCTCTGAGCACTATGGGACTTAACTTCTAAGGTCATCAGTCCCCTAGAACTTAGAACTACTTAAACCTAACTAACCTAAGGACATCACACACATCCATGCCCGAGGCAGGATTCGAACCTGCGACCGTACCAGCAGCGCGGTTCCAGACTGTAGCGCCTAGAACCGCTCGGCCACCCCGGCCGGCTAATACGGTCCAGTCACGTTAATTTGACTATCGGTTATATCCAACGTCTACGTGAAATAGCTACACACAGACCGACAGTGGCAGCACTAGCAGTGGAGGACATAGGAAGCCTGTCGAGGGGATGCGGGATACAGTGCGTTCGTCGTCATAATGCGGAAACGGAGCGATTTATCTGACGTCTAAAAGGCCTTGATCATTGGCTTTCGGACCAAGGGTGGATCAATCTCCGAAAGGCTAAGTTAGTAAACTGTTCGCATACCACCGTGGTTAAAGTATACCGTACATGGCAACATGGCGCTATCAAGAACCGGTGCCGAGGCAACTGTGGTCCACCACAGACAGGGGTGAATGACGGCTACGGATATGTCTACAGGCGAACAGACGGGCAACCTTTGAGCAGCTGACCGCCCAGATTAACCTAGGGGAACTATTGACAGTATCTACTCAATGGCCGTTTAGGTAACGTTTCTGCGTATTGGCCTCCGTAGCCGGCGCCAAGTTCATGCACCCTTGCTGACTGCAATTTATCGTAGGCAGGGGCTGGAATTTGCACCCCCGTACCGCAACTGCAGGCCCACTGAGCGGCTACACAGGTGGCCTTTTCAGATGGATCATTTTTCATGCTCCATCGCATAGAGCTGCTGGAGAGTGCGGAGTGAAACGTCTGAACGTAATCAGCCTGCAACAATTTTCGGAACTGCCCAGGCCGGTGGATGGGGCGTTATAGTCTGGCGAAGGATACAGGCGTCTACAGGCAAAGACAGGTGAGCACTTTTTTTTTTTAATGCAGTAGTTTTCTTTTTCACTTGAATAGGGCTGCGGGCCGGTGTGGCCGTGCGTTTCTAAGCGCTTCAGTTTGGAGCCGCGTGACCGGTACGGTCGCAGGGTCGAATCCTGCCTCGGGCATGGATGTGTGTGATGTCCTTAGGTTAGTTAGGTTTAAGTAGTTCTACGTTCTAGGGGACTGATGACCTCAGAAGTTGAGTCCCATAGTGCTCAGAGCCATTTGAATAGGGCTGTTTACCTCTATCAAATATGCGATAAGCGGGAAACTCGACTCGAGTCCCCGTCAGGCATACATTTTCATTGTCGTCATTCCACCAGACAGCTGTTGGTTTTCAGTATTTGCAACTGCGAAAACATTTCATGTAGAACATCTAGTGATGCACATAATTACATTACTCGCCACTAAAATTGCTACACCACGAAGATGACGTGCTACAGACGTGAAATTTTACCTACAGGAAGAAGATGCTGTGATATGCAAATGATTAGCTTTTCAGAGCATTCACACAAGGTTGGCGCCGGTGGCGACACCTACAACGTGCTGACATGAGGAAAGTTTTCCAGCCGATTTCTCATACACAAACAGTAGTTGACCTGCGTTACCTGGTGAAACGTTGTTGTGATGCCTCGTGTAAGGAGGAGAAATGCGTACCATCACCTTTCCGACTTTGATAAAAGTCGGATTGCAGCCTATCGCGATTGCGGTTTATCGTATCGCGACACGCGACATTGTTGCTCACGTTGGTCGAAATCCAATCACTGTTAGCAGAATATGGAATCGGTGGTTTGAGGAGGTTAATATGGAACGCCGTGCTGGATCCCAACGGCCTCGTATCACTAGCAGTCGAGATGACAGGCATCTTATCCGCATGGCTGTAACGGATCGTGCAGCCACGTCTCGATCCCTGAGTCAACAGATGGGGACTTTTGCAAGAAAACAACCATCTGCACGAACAGTTCGACGACGTTTGCAGCAGAATGGACTACAAGCTCGGAGACCATGGCTGCGGTTATCCCTGACGCTGCATCACAGACAGGAGCGCCTGCGATGGTGTACTCAACGACGAACCTGGGTGCACGAAAGGTGGACCTTCATTTTTTCGGATGAATCCAGGTTCTCTTTACAGCACCATCATGGTCGCATCCGTGTTTGGCGACATGGTGGTGAACGCACATTAGAAGCGTGTATTCGTCATCGTCATACAGGCGTGTCACCCGGCGTGATGGTATGGGGTGCCTTGGTTACACGTATCGGTCACCTCTTGTTCGCACTGACGGCACTTTGAACAGTGGACGTTACATTTCAGATCTCTTACGACCCATGGCTCTATCCTTCATTCGATCCCTGCGAAACCCTACATTTCAGCAGGATAATGCACGACGGTATATTGCAGGTCCTGTACGGCCTGTTCTGGATACAGAAAATTTACGAGTGCTGCCCTGGCCAGCACATTCTCCAGATCTCTCACCAACTGAAAACGTCTGGTCAATGGTGGCCGAGCAACTGGCTCGTCACAATACGCCACTCTCTACTCTTGATGAACTGTGGTATCGTGTTGAAGCTGCATGGGCAGCTGTACCTGTACACGCCATCCAAGCTGTGTTTGACTCAAGTTCCAGGCGTCTCAAGGCCGTTATTACGGCCAGAGGTAGTTGTTCTGGGTACCGATTTCTCAGGATCTATGCACTCAAATTGCGTGAAAATGTAATCACATGTCAGTTCTAGTATATTATATTTGTACAATGAATACCCATTTATAATCTGCATTTCTTCTTAGTGTAGCAACTTTAATGTCCAGTAGTGTACTTCTACAAATGTAGTGCATTGTGTCAGTCACTTGCAGTGTTCAAAGGAAAAGTCGGTGCCGAGATCCTGCTACGTCATTGTAAAAGATCGTGAAATGCGTTTTTATGTGTAGCAGTCATATCGAGGAAAGTTAAAGTAAGTATAGCTAACGCTATTTCAACGTAGATTCGGGTTTGTTACTGCCTTTATGAGAAGATTTGAAATGAAACCACTGTGGAGTACGTAATTTTGATACATAATTTTTGATCGTTATTTAGAACTCTTAATTTGTTTCAGCCATTATGAGGTCATGCAAGTTTCTATTTGAGATTGTGTTTAGGAAAAATGCGAATTTTCTTTCTAACACAGAGTGATTCTTATTTAGTTTTAAAAACCTACCGAATAGACGTAGATAATGCTAAGACAAGTAATTTAATGCAAGACACAAGGTATAACATTAACGTGCCGTGAAACACGCTAATGTTACCCTGTGAGTGGATTTCGAAGTTCGACCGCGCGTGTGCCTAATGGACAAGGGTGTCGGACTATGGTTTCTAATTTGGTGAAATTAACAGAAAAACCAAACGGGCTTTAACCTTAGTAGTTAAACAAAGGGAAAAATCATAAATGAATGAAGAAAATGAACGGTCGCCAGCCTAATTAGGCACATTAATTTGCAAATATATATTTGTGAGAATTCAATATTAGTTACTTTTGTAGAGATTTCCCTTTGAATAGCAAACAGGATATAAACTGACACAGTGCGCTCTGTACTGTGTATAGCAGCAGTTACCAATAACACAAACACACCAATAAATTATGGGGAGCAAATTTGCACCGAGCTCGTACTAACGACAGCCGCACTCAAGAGCATTACTTAACTAAATACAGAAACGTCACTGCATGAAGTACAGTACTAATTTTGGACATGACGGGTTTCTATCTTGATTAACATGAAACACACAAATAAAGATGAAGCTACTCTACATACAGCGGATTTGCTTAGTAACAGTAATAGTTCAGTTTTTTCTTAATAGGTGGAGAATATGATGGGCACCCATACACTAATATAGTTTCACCAGTCTTTGATTATTGCAATAGCAATGACTAGCTCTAAAAGCTAATCATTCACTTAAATTACTTTGCAAGACAATAAAATACAACACTGCGCTTAATTAACTTCAGAAAGGAACCCTTCATGATGGGTACCAAAACTACATCATCTTTGAAAATGTGCATAATTTTACTTCTAACACTACTACTGTGAATCTGTTCATTAAAGATTTATATATACTTGAACTTTAATCATCTGTGAAGCAGTTATTCTTTGCAATAATATTTACACAATCTTGCACTGTAATCCTATAAAACAATAATTTATTATAAATTAAGAATATTTTAGCAAAAGCCTATCCAACTTCACTTTTGGGGTTTTAACTTTTAAATAATTAAGGTTTTAATTTGCCTATTAATTGAACTTTGAATTTTTGTGCCTATGCTTCCAACCTTGATAATTTCATTTGGAGTAGTTCATTAACAAAGCATCCAGATGTTCCTCTTACTTCTTCTACTAATCCTTTTACGTTCGACAAAAAATCACTACTAAACACATGAATGCAAGAATTGTTCATTTAAATGAGGATACTCTTTTTTAGTAGCATTTAGATGACGACCCTGTTCTGATTCGTGATCAGGATTGAAATTATGGTTCCAGACACGAATTTATGTTTTATGTTATTATTATTGAAACAACACACAAATTAAGTGGTCCATTCCCATAAACACTACTAAACTGAATGTATGAAGTTTGTGAAGCAGTGGCGAAGATTGGTGGCAGGCGCAATGCTAACTGTACTCACTGCTCTTGATGTGAGGATGCTCTACAAGTTCTCTTCTTGGGGTCGGATTTTCAACATATTAGAGCCATTCTATTACTCCGTGAATACCAAATAATATCCAGATGCACATCCGAGGCAAATCCCTTATAGTACAGTTTCCAATTCCCTGTATTTGCACCGCCGAAGTGTACCGTGGTAAGGCTAGCCACATACTGCGTGTCGCTCACACAGAGGAGCCCTTCAGTTCGACCGCCAAGCCCACCTTTTACATCGTCGCATGCCACTTTCGATGCGGAGGTACTTCCCTACAGCGTTTATATGATACAAATACAAGTGCCCTAAGAATGAACCAGCTTTTAACAGATGTACGTTTTCTCATAAACATACTAATATTATAATAATTTAAAATTTTATCACATTCTTTTGCCCTTTTCATGTATATATGACAAAATTCTAATTTTCTTGCCATATATCAAGGAGTTTAAACAACACAGAATACACACTTGATAAATTGCAGAGTCACACTTGCATATAATAAACCAGTTCCTAATCGATATAAGTGGCACAAGGGGACAGCAAATGTCGGGAAATACTCCAAAAGTAAAAGACAGATTTTGAACGTGTGACATCACCAGATGATCTACCTCGCCATTTTGTCGTAGTGTAGTTTTCAATTAACCAGTGGAGGCTACAAGGCGAGTAAATGAACTCAAGGTAAACACAGAAGTATCTAAAACAGTGAAGGAAATACTGCCTCCCATATGCAAAACCCGAACGCTGATCCCTACGCACTGAGGTCCTGCACGCTCCCTTGGGGCACACTGTTCTGGATACTTGACTTGGTTTGGGCTGGTCAGAGGCAACAGGCCGGTAGCTTCGACCGTGCGACGTGCGGCGAGACAAAGGTGGCACATTCAACATTTATCACATAATTCTCGGGCATTTCCCAACATTTGTGGCCCAAAGTGTCTGATAATAAATTACTTGTTCCAACTTCGGCTGCGGCGCGTCGGAGATTTTTGAACGCTTATAAGGATTACCCTGCATATCATATAAATGCCACATTGTTGAAAGCTGTGTCCTAGTGGTTCTAAAGTCAAACAATCGCTTAAAACCAATTTAGTGTTTACATTTTACATTTTTTTCTTGTATTCGTTGCTTACTATGGTAATAAAGATTAACCCTTAGCTTCTCAGGTCATTTTTTGTCTCCCTCTGTCCGAGATGCGATCTGGCAGACCGCTACATTTAAAAAGCAATAAACAATGCATTCAGCAATTTCAGCGAAACAGTTAAGTTTTTTATGTGGAAAGGTTGCATTAATACCAACCAAAAAATACATTTAAATAAATACTAAAGTTTATTTTTAGGAAAAAAAACAGTATCTAAACAGAAAACTGCACAAAACGAACATCATATTACATGATAATGTCACTGCGACGACAACTCAAATATCCTGCACTCTACATTTTAATTTTTTCTATATTTTTATTGTTATTTATACACGTAGTAATAAAAACGTAGAAACTCCCTTAAAATATTCAAAAAAAGAAAATTATACTAGTACTACTCAAGTTTCTTATTTCCTTCTCAGAGGTTTCCTTTTGCACCAAATTTTTTATGAGAATTCAAGCTAGATTAGATTTTTGCAACATTGGCACATAAAAGGCGTCTTTCTCTTATTCCTTAGTTGACAGGTGGAGCATGCCTTGCGTTTTTACAATCGTTTCACAACGACTTCTACTCTTAGTTCCACTACACGCAAAACACGGCGAAGGATACACGAACTTCACGGGGTGTGTGACACTTGTTGACACGCTTTTTATCTATGGTGTCACCAACTAGTCTGCAAGTTTCTTCAGAAACTTAATGCTATCCACCTGATTATTGTATCTGTACGATTTGTGAAGAACAGACGGATTCACCGCACTTATGAGTAGTGTGCATAAAATCAACGTCAATGGTCATCGTTGGTAAATACTCCGACAGCCAGCGATATTTGTTTCAACCAAATAGATTTCTACCAGAATGCTAGCTAAAGGTTCAGTCCCAATACTTCTTATTTCATCATTTTGATCACTTTCTTCGTTCGAGGAATTTGCAGGTGGCAAAGTAAATTCGTCTTCACTTTCTATTCTGAATTACCTTCACTTTCAATTACGTCGACACTATCTCATCCAACATCACGTCCTACACTGTTCTCAAACCGTTTTAAAACAGTGTCCTCAAAGTCAGGGTCTCTAATACAAACAGGAGATGAAAACGTAGCTACTGAATCCATAACCCACAGTCCCAGGTGCGGCTTCAGATACCACTAGCACAAAACAAGCAGTAATAGTATAGGTCCACATCATATTCAAATTTTTACCGGCAAAGGAAACCACTGCAACTTCGGGAAAGAACGACTAGACAACGCTGTAATTTCCTAATCCATTTGGTCCCATAAGACCTTACGACAAATTTCCAAATTTTCCCAATCCTCCACTTCGTATTAGCAACAGAGTAACAATCGATGCTAGCGGCCTGTGAGACCGCACCTGAGACGTTCAGGTTTTGTATGTCCATCCTTTTGACTGGAGGTCTGGAGGGACTACGGCCGTTCCCTATTGTTTAAAAAAAATGAAACACCTACAGCCGTCCTTCTGATGTCATTTATTGCACGTCTACCAATTTCAGCGCTTCAGTGCACCATCTTCAGGTCTTAGCTGATGCTTAAGGGGGTAGCACCATGCGTATACACGATGCATCAGTGGTCAACATAACTGGTTTACGAAGACTACCTGTAACTGTTATGTCGCCTTTGCAACTGGTACATTAAGGGTTAATTTTGGTAAAAATTTTAATAAAATTTTCCAAAGAGAAACCACCTTCTTAAAACTATTTAATGTTTGTTTTTTACTAGTTTCGTCTTGTATGTTTAACATGCTTAATATGATAAAGATTAATTTTGTGAAAAATTGTGGGGTCTCAAAGGGTTAAGCACATTCCTAGGATCCAAATGTTATTTGTCCGCAGCATATGGTCTAGTGGCTAGCCTTGCTTCCTCTACATCCCGGGTTCGATTCTCGGTCTGGTAGGGGATTTTCTCCGCTAGGGGACTGGGTGCTCGTGTTGCCAGCAACATTTCATCATCATTTGCGAAAATGGTGAGTCTGGACTGTGTTAGGATTGGGAATTTGTATGGGCGCTGATGACTGAACAGTTAAGCACCCCATAAACCGAATGCCATTATCGTCATCCTAATGTCATTTGCACCACAATGATGGAAAACGTGCATTGTTAAAGTGTCAGTTAAATAATATAATAGGCGTTACCACTCACTGGAATAACAATTTAGTTTTTTTTAATTTGTCAGTTTTGCGAAGACTGTTTAATGATATCCCTCAGAAGCCTAATTTTATTTGCACCACTGTGACGGAACGCATGTATCATCCGGGAGAAATTTGTACACTGTACATTAAACCACAGTGATTTAACAACTAGTTACGTTAAATCAACAAGATGCCATAGTTATCTGACGCTCTTCAACTATTTCCCTAATTCATCCGTTTCCCACAATAACGCCACAGCCATTTGAAGGTTACTAGTAAGGACTTTTTTTGCCATCGGATTTAATTGCAAGGATCACAGATCGGCTAGACTGGCAACACAAACTTTTAACGAATGTTTCGTTTTACGACTGCAGCCAGCATGTTTGGCTTTCGGCGCGACCAATGCGGAGCCGTGCGTGAATCATGAATGCGTGACGCAGAAATACCGTGGCGCACGCACGTCACGTGAATTTAATATAGAATATTGATTGTGTTGGGCCGGTCGTTCTGCGCATGATGATGATATATGATCTTGCTATGAATAAATAACATCGCTGCGTTTAAAGCAACGCGCGCGAAAAGTGCTGTGTATTTTTAATTTGTTTCTCGCAGCGCGTAAATGCGATAGCCGGCGGCAATTGAAATGCGCTGCCTCGCGAATTATGTATCAGAATTCGCGGATTTCATTCCTGCGAAAGCAATTACGGCCTTTGTTTCCTTGCGCCGCGGCCGAATGCTTTATGCCCGCCAGTACAGTGTGGTGCGAATCCAGCAGCACCCTGTCGCCCTCTTTTTTAACACTGCGTGCGAAACGTTATATTTTCGGAAGGGGGAAGAAGAGCAAAGCTTTGACTGAAAAGTGACGTCGATCGATCATAGTGTGTCTCAGTCGCAAATAAAGAGATACGTCAGGTTTTTATTTGTACTACCTTTGTTTTCGTGGGTTCATATCAGTATAATTGTCCTAATTGATAGAAGTCATGATGGCAGATTGCATTGGCTAATACATTAGTCGCTGATTTTATGTTACTAGTTCACTAATTTCACATGTCTCAAGTGATGGGGAAGATTTTATGATCACCTGCTTAATAGCCTGTCGGAACAACTGCATCGCAGTACTGCAGAGATTCTGCGTAGCGGTGATTTCAAGTCCTCGGTACGTTTCTCAAGATATATTGAAAGACCCCTTCTGTTTATTGACTAAGCAAACCGTTTTACAACGTTCTGCGTGGTGTCTGTTTGTTCTAAGTCGTGTCTCCCTACTACTCTCGCGCAACGACGCTCTGGTCGTGTTTTTTAGGGAATTGACTAGTTTGAACCTGGGACCTGTTGCTGGTAAGGAGACGCCAGACCACACATGATATGTAGAGTTCAGAAGAGTTCAGTGAGACTAGCAATGATATAACCAAATGCTTAATGATTTCAGCGACACCTCCACTGCACTCCCTGTAAAAGAATCTAAACTAACTAAACTAACCAAATTTAGTGGAAGGGATTCAAGGCTTTCCTATTTTTAGTTAGCTGGTAAAACAACGTCGAAAAAGCAGTTAAGTTTACCATTGGAAATTTTATTCTGCTCGCAAAACATTGTTTATAAATTGCACTATTGATAAAAGGAAATGTTTTAACACAGTGTGATAAAAACCAACTGCGTTCAACAAAAATGTGAACGAATATTCCCTGAATGGGTTTCCAAGTTCTAAAATGGATCGAAGGATGACCTATGCCATATCACTTATATAATCTAGGTTTAAATTAAGTTTCACAAAAGAGAAAACTATCAAAATGGTCTACAGTGACCCTCAATTATCTTTAATTACTCATCTAACTTGTCATAAATTACAGTGGCTGATGTGGCTTCTCAATAATTACATAACAGAAAAATCATCGCGTTTCAGATTTTAACTTACGTAGCAAATGTGAATACCAGCAGCTTTAATTGTCGATTGACACTAGTATTACGCAAAAAGGGGATGTAACAGATGAGACTTCCGCAGTTCTGAGTGAAGCCTTATGCGCTCAAAAATGCGGCATCGTGTGCGTTCATTACCTTGTCGGTGTTTAGGCAGCGTCAGGACGGCACAGCTCCTCACATCTCGCCGTCTCGGAAGCAACTCTCTCCTAACTTCTCGTTACTACAATTTACCGAAGTTGGTTTAAAAAAAACTATCTGGCTGTGTTTTCATCTGACCAATCAAGGTCTCAATGTTAACCTTAAGCTCCGCCTACAAAAATTCTGTCTATCCAATGAGAAACGTTATACATTTCGTGGTGGGGCAATGTTTTTAAATTTTTCAACGTAACAGAGACGCGAAAAAGTCTCAGGCTAAAACTTGCAGCTGGTGTGACCGTTATAGTGCTATCGTAAGATCTATACTGTTCTTCGGGAGGGCTCTAGCTTTTAACATGGGCTGGGGGGGGGGTGGATCTGGTGGTTAGCTAGCGACGTGGGTGTCCGTCCCTTATCGTAGGGCCTTCTAGCTTAACACGGTTCTGCTCTCGGCTTGTGTTCTCGTTTCTCCCCTCGGAACTGCGTCTGTCTCACGGTGGGAAGGTATGACATGCATTTAGGCATTCTTGTGTTAGTCTGTGGTATTCCATTTGCTCACTCGTTACTCGTATTACTTTGGTTAGTTTAATGTCACGATTTATTCGGAGCTATGTGACATACTACTGGATTTGCTTATCATGTCAGGGTTTTCATGGAAGGTGTTGGATTTGCCTGACACCTTACATATCACCACCCTTCGAACTTAATTTTTGCACTGGATTTAGGCAATGATTGAATCGTTGTCTGTCAAAAATTATTCCTTTATCTAAGTTTTGTTGCCTACTGTTCAGCCACGTTATTCTGGTTCTGTGCTAGTTTGTTACTAATTTATATTTTTATATTTATTATATTTATTATTCTCAAAAATATATTTATATTGACAAGAGAAGAATATTTTTATGCTATTATTAGTGTTATTTATTTTTAATTATTTTCTTTCTTTATTTAAGTGTGAAGTTTGTTTTTATAAAGTTTGTTATCGAAAGTGAGGAGTCTTTCACATCGTTTTTCTTAGAAATATTTTCTTTTATAAATGTAGTAATTAACTAAAACCTATTCTTGACACATTTTCTAAATATCATGTACAAGTAAAATTTTTTTGTTTCTAGACCATAATTTCAGCATTGTTACACTAACAAATAAGAATTATTTCCAAGAACTGCTTTGACAAAGAAATATACATACACAAGTATTGAGATATTATCTTAACAAATGGTACAAATGTTTAAAAAAAAGGGAAAACATCCAACAAGATAATTTTTATTCTTTGTTTTTATAAGGAGAAAATAAGTAAAATATAGTTATTCTTTTATTTTTATGAGGAGAAAATAAGTGGCATATAGTTTTAGTGTTTATTATGCCTTACTCTTGTTCTTTATATACTGTCCATTTCAGAACTAATGACTTATCTTTATCGATAGTCTATTTTTTTTTAAGTCCATAGTCAATTACTGTTATTTTGTAGTATATTAGCTGTCTGGTGTGCTTAACTTATTTAGTTTTTCACACGTTTCTTTTCCACACTTCCTACATCACATAATTTGATTTCACACATTCACACAATCCTATGAATGTTTAAGGATGAGGTTGGCGAATGTTTTTGCACAAAGGTGATGGACTTGAGCGAGATGTATGTGGGTAAGTATTTGATGTACAGCTTCGTTCGTCGTTCCTTGTTGGCTTTGCAAGTGTGTGTTTCTGTTGTGGAGGTCCCATAATAGAATGGAGCTGTGAGTGCAGAATCTCGTGGTTAACTGCATTTGTATGCGTGAAAGTCATCGTTATGTGTCGCTTAAATCGGTCGTTTTTCGTTGTAATACTTCGCAGACGACTAGTTTACAATAGGATATGGATTTGGGAAGGTATGTCGTCTATTCTTCACCCATCTTCTTTCTTGGTCTCAATCTTGCGAATCTTCAACATCTGTTCTTCCTGTTTTTTCTCTGCTTCTTACTTGCTTCTTGGTTCTACTCTGGGCAGGATATGGAAATATTTATTGATAACTAGTCGCTTTGAAGTTCTCCTCTTAGTAACAGTTTGATAAATTGTTTGGGCGTGTCATTTTTACTTTGTGGAAGTTTTCTTCAGTTTTGTGCATGAGCGTGCTGTTTAATAGCAGTATTGTGACTTTTACACATTTTTTTTGCCAGTGGTGGCTTGCCCAAGTTGTCTTCTCATTGGGCCGTTTTTTGCTCACTCCGCTGAGTCGGGGCGTCCCAAGACCGTCTTTGCCTTCCGTGTTCCGCATCTCTGTGGTTCTGTGTTCTGTCCCAGCAAGGTTCCGCCATCCTGTGGTTTAGCAGATTTACTGCCCACTTCGGCTACAAGGGCCCTCTGTTGGTCTCGCTGTCCTTTCCCTTCTCTCGATGCTTCTGCCTTGTAGGAATCGTGTCTTGCTAATTACGTCCTTTTCTTTCTTGATACTTCTCGCATTGCAACTTGTGGGTCGTTGCATCTGGTCTTTGCTGGAGTTTTTACAATGGTTCTTACAAAAAGTTTTACTTATAATCATCTAACATGTGTCTAGTACCTACATTGTTTTATGCCTTTTTAAAAAGCTTTATAAATTTCGGCACCCTTTCCATGTTACAATTCTAAGATATTTTGAGTCTTAACTTCTACAAGAATCCTCAAATTCGTTTTTTATTTTTTGTGTAGTGTCGTGGTGTATAGCATTTTAGTATTTCATGCTGTTAGACTATCTACATTTTATCCCTTCACCTTAATCTTTGGTACTATTGGTGTTATTTTTGTTTTTGTTTTTATTGAAATTGCTTTCTTTTTCCCACCTTCCTCTCTCTTCATTCTTCTTTCTCCTGAGGATCTTATCTGCGACTTAATCTTGAAATATTGTGCTGATCATTTACCAGTAATAAAATTAATCTTCAAACTTTTTGATATGGCTCACATGGTGAAGTCCTAAGGTTTTGCCTGTTCTTGGGTTCATTAGTTCCACAGCATTATCATGAGCAATTCGGCTAATTATGACAGGTCCTTTGTATGCAGCGTAAAACTTACATATTTTGTGTTTCTGTTTGCTGGAGAGATGGTGTGTTTTTACAAATACTTTCTGACCTACTGAGAATGTTCTTTTAATAGCTGTTCAATCTCCCCTTTCTTTTCTTTTAATGGCTGCCTTTCTGATGTTGGAGAGTGCTGTTGCTATGACTTGTTTGTGCTGTCTACGTGGTACAATAGGAAATCTAACATTTTCTCTGGTTATGTTTGGGGGTTCAATATTTTTAAGTACAGTAACTGGAGGTAGTAGTGTAGTGCTATGTGGCATTTCATTTATTACTTCTTGAAAATCTTTAACGTATATATCCCAAGTGTTGTGTCTTTTGCCTGCTTATAATCGGCATAAAGTGCCTATGTCCTTCATAGATCGTTCTGCTGGATATACGCTAGGTTTGTACTTAGATATGTAGATGGGTTTTATTTTGTGTTGTTTTAACGTGTTCTGCCATTGCACTGATTTGTATTGTGGGCCATTATCCGAAATTATTCGTGCCACTTGACCTACTTGTCTGAGAAAATCTTGTCTAAATGCTTTAGTTATAGTATGATCTGTTGCCCGTTTTAATGGTGTCAAGGTAACATATTTAGAAGTAAGTTCCAAAACGACAAATATGAAAATATATCCATTTTTGTGCGTGGGAGGGGTCCCATCAAATCTGTTGCAGCTATTTGTTTTAATTTTTTAGGGATTATTGGAAACATAGGGGGTTTGGTTTGGAAAGTGACGTGTTTAGCCCTCATACATTTTTTGCATTTGACTAATACTGTTCTAATTCGTCTTTCCATATTAGGAAAATGGCTTGTTTGTTTTATTTTTAAAAAGCATTTCTTTGGTCCAAAGTGGCCATTACTTAAATGTGTATACCATATGTACTTATTAATTAGTTCATCTGGGATATAAATTAACCATTCATTCGTTGCAACATTTCGTCTAAAAAATAAAACATTGTTTTTTACGAGATAGTGCTGTCGAATGTCTGGAAAATCCTTACTTCTCCACTTGTGTTTGATTCCTAGTATTTCGGGATCCTTGTCCTGTTCTTTGCCTATGTTTTTCAATGCTGTCGTAATGTAGTTTTCGAAAGGTACTTGTTTTATATAGTACATTGTAAACTGGTCTTCTGCTGCTTCCAAACCTATGTTATTGGATGCACCCTGTGGACATCGTGATGAAGCATCTGCTAATACATTCGCTGGTCCTGGTGTGTGTGTAATAGTGAAGTCAAATTCTTGTAGTATTAACATCCATCTGGCTAACCTCCCATGAGTTAGTTTGGCGGATAACAGAAATTCTAATGCTTTGTGGTCAGTGTATACTTCTGTTTTTCTTCCGAATAGGAAGTATCGAAAACGTTGGAAGCCCCATACAATGGCCAATGCTTCCAGCTCCGTGACTGAATAGTTTTTCTCGCTTTTTGTGAGTACACAACTGGCAAATTCAATTGTTCTATATGATCTTAGCCCTGCCTGTTGGTATTCTGGGGAATAAAACAACTCCTAAACCTGTTTTCGCGCTATCAGTGGCAATACAAAAAATTTGTGTTAGATCAGGATGTGCTAAAATCTGTGCTGTTGTTAGTGCGTTTTTCACTTTTAAAAATTCTTCATTGGCTTGTTGATCCCATACCCATGGCGTGTTTTTTCCAGTCAATGCACATAGGCGTGGTGTTGGAGAGAGTCGATCCAAATAAATTTTTTATAGAATCCGGTGAGACCTAGAAATCCTCTGAGAGTTTTCTTATTATATGGGGTACAGAATTCTTTGATTGCAGTTACTTTTTCTGGGTCGGGCATTGCCCCTTTCTCTGAAATTATGTGTCCTAGAAATTTGACCTCTAGCCTTCCAAATTTGGATTTCGTTATATTTACAACGACCCCTTGCTCTTTCATGATCTGTAAAAACTGATTTAATGTGTCGTTGTGATGTTCCCAAGAGGGTTCTGCTGTTATCACATCATCACCATAACAAGTAATTTTTTGTAAAATTTCAGGACTGAGTATAGTATTAAATCACCTAATAAACGCTGCTGATGATATGTTTTAACCAAATGGCAATCGTTTAAACTGGTAACATCTACCGAATACGATAAATGCTGTAAATTTTCTACATTCTGGGGCCAATTTAATTTGCCAGAAACTACTCTGTAAATCAATTGATGAAAATATCTTAGCACCGTGGAAGTTTTGTATCAATTCCTCTAATTTTTCTGGGCGATCTGTCTCAGTGATTATGATTGTGTTGATCTGTCTGGAATCAAGCACTAACTTGATGCTCCCATCTCGTTTTCGTATAATATGGAGCGGGCTGTTATATGTGGAGGTAGCTGGTTCAATAATATCATCATCTAACATTTTAGATATCTCCTGGAATACTTTATTCCTGTAGCTTAATGGGATTGTATGCGGTGGCACTCTAAATGGTTTGTGCTGTTTTACCTCAAACTTGTACTGAGAGTGTTTAATACTGCCAGTCTTAGGTAAAAATACCTCTGCTTTATCTCGTAAAATACCCACTAATTCTCTTTTACTGTGTTCCGAAATACCTTGAACATCTTGCAATTTTTCGTCGATTTCTTTATGGACTTCTAACATGAGTTGAGGCGATTCCCCCTTTTGTGCATACCATTCTAATTCTTCATCCTCTTTATCTCACGTCATTCTTAATTGTTTGTTTATTACTGGTATTTCTTCTAATTTTAGCTTTTGCTCAAAGAGAAGTGTGACATTCCCGAATGTTACGCTACCTTTCCCTATATCTATTATCGCTCGTCTCTCATTTAAAAAATGTGCACCTATAATCAAATCTACATTTAGTTTAGGTATAATCACGAAGTTGGCTTGGATCTATTGACCTTGACACGAAAGAGT
Organism: Schistocerca nitens; assembly: GCF_023898315.1. Lineage (NCBI taxonomy): Eukaryota > Metazoa > Arthropoda > Insecta > Orthoptera > Acrididae > Schistocerca > Schistocerca nitens. The sequence goes on from NC_064617.1 coordinate 847,511,566, forward strand.
TAACCTTGTTTGTCTCGTAACTTCCGCAGCATTGTTTCTAATAGGACCACTTCCTTTAATCTTACGTGTTTTCAGAATTGGCAATTCCTCATTGGCATTACACTGCATGAATAAATTTTCTGAGATCGCAGTCAGTTCACTTCCGCTTTCAATTACAATATTGACTGGGATATCCTTTACCATGGCCTTCACAATTGGTTGAATTTAAAAGGGATGGTTCTGTTCTTCTTCTTCTTGCATCAACGAATCCTCCACTGAATCATACATGAGTCTTTTCAGGAATTTCCCTTGTGAATTCGAACTTTCTGTAGGATAAGCTTCGACTGCTGCTTCTCTCTATTTTCTTTCCTCTTCTCTATTTCTTCCTTCATTTACGCTTTCTTCAACATCCTCTAATTTTTCCTCATCCTCGTCTATCTTCTCCTTCTTCGTCGCTACTTCCACATAATCGCATCTAAATGCTCTAATTATTGCTTCATAACTTCCTTCATTATATACGTTGGGTTGTGTGCCCACTAGTAACTTATTTTCAACTTCTGTCGACTGCGCATTATCCTCATTGAATTCGCTTTCCCTGGTTTCCATCTCAAATAGCTCTGCAATACTCATTACTTCGTCCTTTCCTCCTACATTCGTTGTGCATGCCTCTGGTAATTCATCTTCCTCGTCAGAATTCTCCCAATTAATTTCGTCCCAACACGATATTGTTATTTTCCTGTTTTCGTTTTCATCTGGTCCCTGCGGATTTATTTCTTCCTTCTTCTCTTCTCGTGATAAGGTATTTACTTCTCTGTTCAAGGTGCTGCAATTGTCCTGGGTCGGTGCGTCATTTTCTTTGGCATGGGCGCTTAGCTGTCAATTTGAACGTTTTTCGGGGTTTGGTGGTCTTACCTCCACCTCTTCTATCTGTATTCTCTTTTCTTGCTCCGCTTGTTGATATTGGATTCTTTGTTGATAATTTCTCGTTCTATTGGTTCTCCAATACCCGTTCCGGTTGTCGTTATTCCTTCTGTAATAGTTGTTGCCGTTCCTGGGTGAATTATAGTTATTGCCATATTCTCCTCTAAATCCATAACCGGTTCTTTGTTGAAATCTATTGTCGTTTCTTGGTGCCAAGTTATCACGTGGTTCGTAATTATTGTTCCTTCGTACTGTGTCTTGTGGATTCCACTGCTTTTTGCTTTCGTTTTCACGTGCTCTTCGTCTTTTTCTTGCGTCATCTTCCGAAAATATGAACTCTAGTTCCATTAGAATACCTTCAAATGCTTCGATGTCATTGCCTCCGCGACCTACTAATGATTACTGGTATTTCAATGGTAGCTTCATCGCGCATAATTTAATCAACTCTCCGTCACTGTATGGTACATCTAAGCATTGATTTTTCTTTGCCATTAATTCGAAAAATTTCACAGGACTCTTCTCTCCTGAATTTTCAAAATATGGGTTCTGTAATAATTCGTACTTCACTCTGTTCTGTGCTTCGCTGGACCAATATCGTGAGAGAAACTTCTCTCTGAAATCTTCCTACGATCGGCATGTCGCTGCAACATTTTGCATGGTTTCTGCGACTGTTCCTGACATGTGTGCACATATGAAGTCTAATTTGTGTGCTAGCATCCAGTGTTCTGGTAATCCTACTCGGAATTGATCAATAAAAGTTCGTGGATGTAATGAGTTTCCTTCTCGAAAGTGTTGAAATTTTCTGACTTTGAGGAAATGATCGTTGTCGTACTTCGTCATACTTCCATATAAAATTCGCGATTCTTCGCCAGTTTTGTTTCTGATCATTTCTCCCGTCGTTCTTTCCGGTTGTGGTAGATCCATTGGATATTGTCCATTGTAACTTTCGAGTACCCGCGGTGCAGGCTGTCTGATTTCACGTATGTTACTTTCCGCCTGTGATTGGAATCGCAAATGCATGATATGTTTGTTAGTTGTTTGTTTTTCCGGTGCTGTTACAGATACGGATGAGGTTGCGGACTCAGTCCTTGTTCGATCCTGTTCACTACGCTCTTCAATGGTTTGCAACAACTCTGTTCGCAATTTCTGAAATTGTCGCTTCGTTTGCGCTTCTATTTTGACTATGCGGTTATCATATCTTTTCAGCGCTGCTGTTGTGGTACGTTTGCGTAACACACTGTTTTCAACAGTTTCACGCGCTGTACCTGCTGCTTGTCTAGTAATTACGTTTATCTGTTTCTCTAGTTTCTTGACTTCTCCCTGGGTGTTGTTACGTAATGTTTTGATCTCGTCCTGAGTGTCATTACGCAAGGTTTGTACGTCCGCTTGTACCTTGTCAATGTCTGTTCTCAATTGATTGTGGCCTGTTATTAAGCTTCCTATCACTTCTCGAGATTCTTTTACCTCGTCTTCAATATGACTTAGGTGTAACTGAATTTTTTGTTTTGTTCTTTAATCTCACGCATTTGTCTCGTGGTTTCTGCAATTTGTTTCGTCGTTTCTGCATTCTGAATTTTAATTTGGTTCGCAATTTCTTATTTTGTCTTGTCATGGTTTCCGTCATTAATTGTAATAATTTTGCCAGATTGGTGGGTCCTATTGCGTTTTCTTCCGACGTCCTACGCTCTGTGTTTTCGCCCAAGTGTTGGTTTGTAACCGACTGCATTGAACTGTGCGGTGACACGTTTCTGCTCGAATTCCTTGTACTCTGTGGTGAGGGAGCACTGATTACTCGTACTATTGGTTCTACGTATTCAAGAGGCAAGTTAGAATCCTCATCGGCTGTTTCTCCTCTGTCTCTCCTCTGTCGTATGCTGACCTAGGTTTTCTGTGCCTTGACGTACATTAGCCTCCGTATGATGCGTTATCTGTCCTATCTCTCGCGATACTGCATCGTCTGTTGTACTGTCCTCTATTCTCTGTCCATCTTCATGTTGGGTCTCCACCTCAATTCGGTCAAGGTCTCGATCTGCCATTGCTAATCTTTCCGAATCCCTTAATTTCTGTTTTACAAGCAATTCACGCGCACTACTTCGCGTCAACATGCACTCATACGATCTCACGCGTTTCATAAACTAATTGCACACACGAGTTGACAATCCATTCACTTACTTGTTGGGTCAGAACCAACTTGTCAACGATGTATCCGCACCTGTGCGCTTGCATTGGAGAAAAAACTCAATTCTAACAATATTAAAATTCATAACTTAATTATGCAATTGCGTCTGCTAGAATGTCTCACGTTCTATTGAATACTTTCTTACTATCTATCGCTGCAGCTACTGTTTTCGACTATTTATAACTTTGGGAATAAAGATTTTGTCACAAAAATTTTTCAACAAGATATTTTTCTGACCTAGTTAGGCATGTGGTCGACCTTCAATCATGGTATTTTACCATCCTGGCAGGGTCGCCGTTCTCTAACATTCTGCGTGGTGTCTGTTTGTTCTAAGTCGTGTCTCCCTACTACTCTCGCGCAACGACGCTCTGAGCGTGTTTTTTAGGGACTTCACTAGTTTGAACCTGGGACCTGTTGCTGGTAAGGAGACGCCAGACCACACATGATATGTAGAGTTCAGAAGTGTTCTGTGAGACTAGCAATGATATAACCAAATACTTAATGATTTCTGCGTCAGCTCCACTGCACTCCCTGTAAAAGAATCTAAACTAACTAAACTAACCAAATTTAGTGGAAGGGATTCAAGGCTTTCCTATTTTTAGTTAGCTGGTAAAACAACGTCGAAAAAGCAGTTAAGTTTACCATTGGAAATTTTATTCTGCTCGCAAAACATTGTTTATAAATTGCACTATTGATAAAAGGAAATGTTTTAACACAGTGTGATAAAAACCAACTGCGTTCAACAAAAATGTGAACGAATATTCCATGAATGGGTTTCCAAGTTCTAAAATGGATCGAAGGATGACCTATGCCATATCACATCTATAATCTAGGTTTAAATTAAGTTTCACAAAAGAGAAAACTATCAAAATGGTCTACAGTGACCCTCAATTATCTTTAATTACTCATCTAACTTGTCATAAATTACAGTGGCTGATGTGGCTTCTCAATAATTACATAACAGAAAAATCATCGCGTTTCAGATTTTAACTTACGTAGCAAATGTGAATACCAGCAGCTTTAATTGTCGATTGACACTAGTATTACGCAAAAAGGGGATGTAACAGATGAGACTTCTGCAGTTCTGAGTGAAGCCTTATGCGCTCAAAAATGCGGCATCGCGTGCGTTCATTACCTTGTCGGTGTTTAGGCAGCGTCAGGACGGCGCAGCTTCTCACATCTCGCCGTCTCGGAAGCAACTCTCTCCTAACTTCTCGTTACTACAATTTACCGAAGTTGGTTTAAAAAAAACTATCTGGTTGTGTTTTCATCTGACCAATCAGGGTCTCATTGTCAACCTTAAGGGGCTCCGGAACGCCCTATACTTGCAATGTTAAAATAACGCTTATAAATTACATCTTTCCTCACAAAGTACACTCTTGGAAATTGAAATAAGAACACCGTGAATTCATTGTCCCAGGAAGGGGAAACTTTATTGACACATTCCTGGGGTCAGATACATCACATGATCACACTGACAGAACCACAGGCACATAGACACAGGCAACAGAGCATGCACAATGTCGGCACTAGTACAGTGTATATCCACCTTTCGCAGCAGGCTGCTATTCTCCCATGGAGACGATCGTAGAGATGCTGGATGTAGTCCTGTGGAACGGCTTGCCATGCCATTTCCACCTGGCGCATCAGTGGGACCAGCGTTCGTGCTGGACGTGCAGACCGCGTGAGACGACGCTTCATCCAGTCCCAAACATGCTCAATGGGGGACAGATCCGGAGATCTTGCTGGCCAGGGTAGTTGACTTACACCTTCTAGAGCACGTTGGGTGGCACGGGATACATGCGGACGTGCATTGTCCTGTTGGAACAGCAAGTTCCCCTGCCGGTCTAGGAATGGTAGAACGATGGGTTCGATGACGGTTTGGATGTACCGTGCACTATTCAGTGTCCCCTCGACGATCACCAGTGGTGTACGGCCAGTGTAGGAGATCGCTCCCCACACCATGATGCCGGGTGTTGGCCCTGTGTGCCTCGGTCGTATGCAGTCCTGATTGTGGCGCTCACCTGCACGACGCCAAACACGCATACGACCATCATTGGCACCAAGGCAGAAGCGACTCTCATCGCTGAAGACGACACGTCTCCATTCGTCCCTCCATTCACGCCTGTCACGACACCACTGGAGGCGGGATGCACGATGTTGGGGCGTGAGCGGAAGACGGCCTAACGGTGTGCGGGACCGTAGCCCAGCTTCATGGAGACGGTTGCGAATGGTCCTCGCCGATACCCCAGGAGCAACAGTGTCCCTAATTTGCTGGGACGTGGCGGTGCGGTCCCAGGTCGACGGGCACGTGCACCTTCCGCCGACCACTGGCGACAACATCGATGTACTGTGGAGACCTCACGCCCCACGTGTTGAGCAATTCGGCGGTACGTCCACCCGGCCTCCCGCATGCCCACTATACGCCCTCGCTCAAAGTCCGTCAACTGCACATACGGTTCACGTCCACGCTGTCGCGGCATGCTACCAGTGTTAAAGACTGCGATGGAGCTCCGTATGCCACGGCAAACTGGCTGACACTGACGGCGGCGGTGCACAAATGCTGCGCAGCTAGCGCCATTCGACGGCCAACACCGCGGTTCCTGGTGTGTCCGCTGTGCCGTGCGTGTGATCATTGCTTGTACAGCCCTCTCGCAGTGTCCGGAGCAAGTATGGTGGGTCTGACACACCGGTGTCAATGTGTTCTTTTTTCCATTTCCAGGAGTGTATTTGAGGTAGGAAGTTGAACTTTTTACAGAATATTTATTGGAATATGGGCTACAACTTAACACAGGGATTTTACAAAATTTTAGTTCAGTTATTAAAGAAGATTTTTTTTCAATTGTAATGAAAATTCACAACATTTTTTTGCAATTTTTTATTTATATATTCAAAAATATACATTCTTTTGGAAAAAGGCTGTGTTAAATTATGCAGAAGGTACTGTGTAACATTTACTGAAAGTTTGAAACAAATATGTTTGGAAGATCCTTAGAAAACATGTAATTAGTATGAGAAAATAAAAGTTTTGGGAATCGAGCTACAAAGATTGGATTAACGTTTAGTTCATTACAGGTCCATAGGATGGATTATCGTCATCCTCTGCAAACTCCTCCTTCAGCTTCCTCTTGTTCCTCCTCCTGTTTACTCTTGCTTGTATTTCTAGACTCTTTACAGCCCTGTCTGCAGCCCGGAGGCGTTCCTTGTCTAAAGCAAGCATCGCTCATACCATGTTAGAACGTATCTTCATTCCCATATTTCTAAATACCTTTGGCTTTCCAACATTTCTCCTTTTATTAAAAGCCTTCTGAGGATTTCTAATAACTTTACTTTTACTCATTATTATACTTCAACAAAACAGAGACTTAAGAAACAGAATTAATTACGAATATTTTCGAGATAACGACAGAGTAAATAAACATGAAACAATCGACAATCACACCAGCGATATATATTGAACCATCACAGGTTAGCCACAACACATACTTTATCTCACATCACTAAAATGTACCTGATGAACACGGACGTTAATAACAACACCATTTGACAGCAGTTTAACAGCGTCACAGTGGGTCACGCCCATGTAGAACAATTTTCAAAAAAAAATTTAAAAATAGTTGTTGTCTTCGGAATTGAATAAATTGTACATCTATTAAAAGGTAATAGTCTGCAGATTCAGAAAACGCAAAAAAGTAAAAATTGAACTTTTCATGATTTTGAGCCTTTCCGGAGCCCCTTAAGCTCCGCCTACAAAAATTCTGTCTATCCAATGAGAAACGTTATACATTTCGTGGTGGGGCAATGTTTTTAAATTTTTCAACGTAACAGAGACGCGAAAAAGTCTCACGCTAAAACTTGTAGCTGGTGTGACCGTTATAGTGCTATCGTAAGATCTATACTGTTCTTCGGGAGGGCTCTAGCTTTTAACATGGGCTGGGGGGTGGATCTGGTGGTTAGCTAGCGACGTGGGTGTCCGTCCCTTATCGTAGGGCCTTCTAGCTTAACACGGTTCTGCTCTCGGCTTGTGTTCTCGTTTCTCCCCTCGGAACTGCGTCTGTCTCACGGTGGGAAGGTATGACATGCATTTAGGCATTCTTGTGTTAGTCTGTGGTATTCCATTTGCTCACTCGTTACTCGTATTACTTTGATTAATTTAATGTCACGATTTATTCGGAGCTATGTGACATACTACTGGATTTGCTTATCATGTCAGGGTTTTCATGGAAGGTGTTGGATTTGCCTGACACCTTACACATGGCTTTTCATAGCCACGAGCTTCCTGTTGAATGTATCTGTTCATAAAATTGATTGAAATTTTCAATTTTTTGTATTTGTTAGTATAATTGATGGACAATAAGGTTAAAAGTAATATTATTCTAGAGCTGTTTCACTCTTGATGGTAATAGAGTCAATTGTTATTATTAGTGATGAAATCGCATCCGAAGTGCCTGAAAAATAATGAAAAGTGTGACGCCACCTTCTTGCCATTCCCACGTTTAGAAGAAACACTTCATTACTTGCATAGTGAACAACGATTCCATGGATACTTTCAAGCAAACTTGCACGGGCTACATTTATAAGGCTGTGCTGTATACTCTTTGTCTTTATAGGTCATCAATGACCCCTGTCAGTGATATAAGAGGCAAAAGTTGGAAGGTGGAAAGGCGTTGGTGGACACAACAGACTCACAGATATGTTAGAATTCTTCAAGTGCATTGTGACAAAGCTATCCGACAGAATCTATCCAGTGAAAGTGACAAGAAAGGTGCAGTATTGGCTACATATTTCCACTCTATGTCAACAAGCGAACATACTATTCATTATATGTACCACATTAGCTGCTATGAATATCTACAGGCTCAGACGGATAACAACCCCTACATTCGCAAGGAGAGCCTTTAAGTTGTATTCTGGATATTGTCAAGCCCACGCAAAGGAGGTTCTTGGCCGATCCTGAAATTATCAAAAAATGTATTATGGAGAAGCTCGGAATCCACATGTCTCTAAATTCACTCAAGTGGAAATGATGTCCTGAAACCAACTTTTCATCTGCTAGAATTGTCAGGATGCAGTTCTTGTACTTAATGATGGGAACGTAGGGAAGATGAATTTACCGAAGAGAATGAGCTTTAAGATACCAAATTTCATTCAATACATCCTGCTGGGGAGTCTGTTGAAGAAATGGTAAACGGAAGAATTCAGAAAACAAGAAGCCACCAGAGAATTCTTGAAGGGAAAAAGGGCCTTCTGTAGAAATCTGGGGCCTTTTGAAGAGGTGACATAAGAAAAAAACAAATGAAACGACACAGTTTTAGAGATATTACTGTTCTCATACAGATATGATTTTATGTATACAGACTGAAGCGGTGAGCGAACATTTGTAACAAGGCCGAGAATCGATCCAGGTCTCTTGGTTACAAATTTTTTTGCTTACTATTTTTTTCTCTATATACTTTTATTTTAATTTACTGTATATACTCAGTGAAGAAAATAGAAATACCAATGACATCAGAAAAAGAAGAGAAAGAAATGTAGCGCCGAAGTGACATCCTCGTCACTCCACTTGGAAGAATATCCTAGCCCGTAAAGCTAAGCAAACCTGGAATTCCCTGCCGCTCCGGGGAGTCATGAAACATGCTGCCTAGAGTATTCAAATGTGTCAAATGGCTCTGAGCACTATGCGACTCAACTTATGAGGTCATCAGTCGCCTAACTAACCTAAGGACATCACACACATAAATGCCCGAGGCAGGATTCGAACCTGCGACCGTAGTGGTTCAAATGGCTCTGAGCACTATGGGACTTAACATCTATGGTCATCAGTCCCCTATAACTTAGAACTACTTAAACCTAACTAACCTAAGGACAGCACACAACACCCAGTCATCACGAGGCAGAGAAAATCCCTGAACCAGCCGGGAATCGAACCCGGGAACCCGGGCGTGGAAAGCGAGAACGCTACCGCACGACCACTAGCTGCGGACGCGACCGTAGTGGTCACGCGGTTCCGGACTGTAGCGCCTAGAACCGCAAGGCCACTCCGGCCGGCCCTAGAGTGTTCCCAAAGTCCATTTTGTAGTTAGAGTTACGTTGGATGATTTGATGTTGTTCTACTAGAGAGAGCCAATAACTCATGCCCGATATCACGGTTCACGAGAGCACGTAGTGCTATGCGTGTCCTGCAATCCAGCGGGTTGCCAACGCTTTCTATGAGAGGAAAAAGACCGCTTCTGGGAAGAATAAAAGGGTCTGTCGTGATCGCGGAGTCGTCGGAATGTTCGACGAGCCCATGATGCGTTGAATCAGCCGCCGAACGTCCCTCGTCTCACAGCACTGCAAACAACGTTCGTCGGTGTACTGCATTCCACACATGAAGCAGAGCGGGGAATCGCCCATGTGAGTGTCGTACAATTGTCGGCGGGTGACTGTCTTGCGTGTTGACGTTTGTTCCAGGTCGTACTGTCGCTCGCAGATATAGAGCGAGAGCCCCGTTCCGCATATATCCAGAATGATATGGGAGGGTTAATGTCTAGTATTTGACCTTAAAAAGCATTCCTCGGCAGACATAGTATCCAATGGTCGCATTTAACTTGTCAGCAAGACCATGTAGCACTTGCAGTGCCTTTGTCAGATGCAATCGTGGGGCAAGATGAACATCGGAATATTTCACGCTTTGCAGCACGTCGTGGGTTCGAATTAATTTGTTTGAAATGTGCAGTCGGACGCGCTGGAGCAGTTGCCAATAGCTCGCCGCCGCTGATTGCCTTAGCGACCGGGTGAACGAAGTCCCTAAGCATCGCATGACGTCGTCCGTCGTAAACGGATTGTGCAGAGCGTCCAGTCCCAGTCCGATGTTCATAATCTTGGGTTATTCATGTTGTCCCTGGTACCCGCCGCCACACTGTGTGTAGTAAGAAGGTCAACCACCTTACGAACCTCGTTCTCTGACCGGACGAGTATCCAAAACCCGTCTCCATATGCGTGACACGTGAAGGAACTCGAACGGAGTCGAACGCCTGTAAGAGGCCGTCGAAGAGACTGCATCAGCAGTGCGAATGGTATTGCAAACAGCACCATCGACAACTGAGCTGTGAACAGGAATCGTCCCTACCTCCCTGCCATTGACTTTCACTGTCGAAGGGGCGCCGCGAAGGAGACGCATGAGGACTGTAATGAAATCCTGGGGTATCACCAGGTGTTACGTGGTCGAGTCAAGGAAATAGTAGTTGACCGTGTCAAAAGCACCGTCAAAAACCACCGATATGAACGCCGCTCGCTTGCGACGTGCTCGCATCAGGGCAATGACGTCACGGTATTTACCTAGGACAAGGAGTATGTTGCTTCGAACTCCTAGACAAGACTGATCTGGTGGTTATGTCTTGGATATTACAGCCTTGAGCCTTGCCGCCAACATTCACGCAAAGATCTTGTAGTCAGCGTTGAGCATCGCGAGCGGTCGAAATTGATGGGTGCTGACACTCCTTGCCATTTACGGTATTGGTATAAGAATTTCCGCCATGAATTACGACGGGACGGCCTTGTCAAGGCGCAGTAACTAGTCATACATCAACACCCATTTGGACATCCTCAGATGCGCGAAATCGGATAAAATTCGAGTGTCAAACCATATGGCCTTGGAGATTTATGCACTGCACGTGTCTTGAGTGCCATCATTATGTCATCTGCCTTTTGGGTGTTCCAATAACGATGCTTCTTGGCGAATCATCCATCTCCGTGTGCATCTCTCGCAGTATGTCTTCTACCAACCGATCGTCCGTCGGCACCCTGGCGAAAGGAAGCTAGTAATATTCTAGAAACCCAGCAGCACTTGCCTGTTATGATGTCAACGGCCGATCTTCCCTATCATAGAGCATTGTGATCAACGATTGGCGATTACGTACATGTCTTCTGGACGCATGATGCAATGAGATACGTTCTCCATTGACGTTGTCCAGTACAGAGCACAGATGAAAAGGCCATTCAATCGATGTCTCGTGATCGGTGAAATGCACGCGTGAATACGATGGACTTCCGCTTGACCCTCGGCCGATGGAGCCCTCAAGGACAGGTCACGGAGCACCTTGTAGTAACATTCAAGTGTATCGCGGAGCCATCTCGCATTTTCCGTGCCGTAAGTTATTAGAGCCCTCCGTATCGTCGGTTTTGCACACTGTAACCACCATGAAAGAACTGTACGGTGCATCGGGAGACGGCGAGTGCCCATCTGCCACGCTTCTTCGATACGCAGGTGACAATCGGGATCCATCAACAAGGACGAATTAAGTTCCACGAACTACGGCTCCGCGAGACATGCTGCTGCAGGAAGGTTAACGTGCCTTAAAATGCACGGCGATCCGTAAAAGATGTGGGGCAACGTTCAGCGACCAACTCGTGATCTTGTAATTCGCCAGAAACATAAATCCGATCAATTCGGCTTGCCGAATGGCTAGTAGAAAAATGTGTTGCCCTCATGGGGCCTGAGACTCCCGATAAATCCGCTGGGCAGAACAGGTGATTAGAATCGTGGAAAGGGCCAAATAAGGTATCGGTCAGTTTCACTTCAAAATTGTAATTTATTGTAATAACACCTTTAAACCAAAACGGCACATAGCCGAACCTTTACAACTACAAGTTTCAAAATCCAATCCTTTCACGGCCGAAGGCCTCCAAACAAGAAATCTAAAAAGAAACAAGATAAATTTCAAGTGGCTGAAGACATGCGGTTAAAATTGCAAATATAATCAGCTAGGTGGAAAGCCTCAAGGCAAAAGTGGATAGAAGAAACATGTACAAGATGCTATAGAAACGGCTGAAGGCCACAATTAAATTTCAAAATTTTAAAATATATTACCATAATCTTTCAAGGCAGATGGCCTCAATGATTTCGCTTAAGGGGAAATTTTGAGAATAAAGCTTTAAGCGGCTGAAGGCCCACAGCTGATTTTCCAAAAATTCAAAAATAAATTTAAATTTTCAATGGCTGAACGCACACTAAATGAAAAAGAAATGCAACGGCAATAACTAAATTAAAGAATAAAGTTTTAAATGGCAGAAGGCACACAACTGATTTAAATAAAACACAATAAATATTTTTCTTTTAAATCATTGGCTATAATAGATTATCAACAGACAATTAAACACCCATGACAGGGACGGTACAGACAACGGCACTCAGACGTCTCCAGGGGGCTGGGGGGGGGGGGGGGGGGGGCGGATGGGCCTGCCCTCAAAACATTAACGTTCACTTAGGTGAAACAGGTGGTGGGCCCAACTACACTTGATCTGTCGGTAACCCAACAAAGAGACAGTCACAAACTGACCGACCAAACGACTTGCTAGCCACCAATAAGTAAATAAAACCTCAAAGACCAAACGTTTACGGACGTGATTACCCACAATGAAATATGTATCAAGCTGTCAAAACTACACACCTCGTTGGACAGCGACAACAGGTGATGAAAGGAGGCTGCCTGAAATTACGTTAGTGGCCAGGGCAGGTAACCGAAACACTAACGCCCATAAGGCAGACAATTCCACTGGTACACTTGAATTTGAAATAAGGTAATATAGTTAACTTCACCAAAAAGGAACCGTGCCTGAATCTACGTCAATGGGCAGGGCAGGTAACCAGAACACTAACGACCACAAGGCAACAAAAGAAATTTATTCTGCATTTTCGGATCACTGTTTCATTCGAGACCATGTCGCAGCTTGTGAAATTAGATCCATTAACTTTACAATATGTAGAAGACATCACAAGAAAACACAGAAAAACTTTGTGTTAGACGTCCCTTACACAAAAACAATGAAATATTACTAGTAAAGAAGGGCTCTAAAAGCCATACATTAAGAGATCTGAGCACTTGTTCACCTTCGATGCTATTAAACTCATCCCTTATGCAGTAAGCTCTTCGCATTTAAAATTTTTGAGGAGGTAGTACGAGCCAAAACAAGAAGAAAACGTCAGTAAATATGGCTCTAAAATGCGTAGTACCTTAAGAGCTAGGAGCAATTGTGCAGCAGTGATGTGATTCTCACTAGCGAATAAGAACAAATGCTTATAGCTCTTATAGTATGCATTTTAGACTCATGTTTACTAGACATTTGTTTCCTGTTTTGGGAAAAGTCTGCAACCCCTAAAATACGGGAAGCAAAGAGGCTCTAGTAGAAGAGGTCGGTTTCAAAGTATCGAAGATTAACAAGTGTTCACACCTCTTAAGGCATGCATTATAGAGCCCAAGTTTACTAGAAGATTTTCACCTATTTCTTCATAAGGAACCTGTCCCTAATGTTTTTCGTTTTTTTTTTTTGGGGGTGGAGTGTCCTGTATAAATAACATAGTACACAGCATCTTGAGTTCCATGAGGCTTTTGGCAGATGATGCTGTTGTATACAGAAAATTCGCGACATTAGAAAGTTGCATCGAAATGTAAGAACAACTGCAAAGTTACTGCTCATGGTGCAGGGAGTGCCTCTTGAATCTCAACGTAAACAAATATAACGTATTGTGTATACATAGACAGAGAAACGCATTATTGTATGATTATACCGTTACAGAACCATAACTGGAAGCAGATACATCCAAAATATATCTACGAGTATGAGTTCGGGACGATTTGTAGTCGAACGACCTCATAAAACTAATTGCGGGAAAGGCAGATGTCAGTCTGAGATTCACCGGAAGAATCCTTAGGAAATGTAGTCCATGGACAATAATCTCGTTCGACCATTAGTATAATATTTCTTGTCAGTATGGGATCCGTACCAGATAGATTTGATACAGGAAATAAGCTCGAAAGAAGATCAGCGCGTTACGTTACCGGTTCACTTAGCAAGCCCAATAGCATCTGAGTGATAAACAACTAACTCCAGTATCAGATGCTGTCAAAGGGGCGTTCTGGATCACAGTGCGGTTTACTTTTGGAGTTCCGGGAGCGTACTTTCCTAGAAGAGTCGGCAAATATATTGCCTCTTCCTACGTACGTCTCAAGGCAAGACCATGAAGATAAAATTAGAGATTCGAGCCCATACGAAGACCTACCGGCAATCATTCTTCCCGCGAAATATTTTTTTCTGTAACACGAAACGCGTGAACTGACAGTCGTATACAAAGTCCCCTCCACTCCACGCCGGAAGATGGTTTGACGAATATCGGTTAGACGTAGATGTAAATATAATCTTATTTGACGCAGCAAGATAACCGAGAAAGTTTTGCAACACTTTGATAAAACGTACAGTTTCCTTAAGTGTGTAATATCAAATGCGGGTCACTCCATTACAAGTTCCGTCTCTCCTGTAGGATCGTTTACATTCCCTATACTTTTTTTTTTTTTTTAATCCAGCGATCAGCCTTGAACATCGCGTAAGGTTCCTAGACATTATCTTCGGCTGTTGTGCAGCACGAAATTAGCTGCACTCTATTTACACTCAATTTACGCGGAATCAGCGGGTAATCCGTTTAGTGGGCCATCATTCCGGTGTCACACGCGTATCCGTTGATCCTGATGTGGACGGCGATGCAGATCAGTGCTTAGCACAGCAGGCGATTCGATGGCCAACAAAACAAACCGGCGGTGGTTTCACCGTGATTATGCGGATACCTGCGAAGTCTGCAACGATAATGCGACGTAATCAGATTCCTGTCATCCCTTAATCTGCCGATTGTCGCGCTGCATAAATGGCAGCTAATTCCTCGGAAATCGCACCATCGACGCGCTGAGTACTGTGCGTCGCTTTGGCTCTTCACACTTCCCGGGTACTTGACGCTACAATATGCCTCTAATGTCTCTTGGCTACAAAAAGGATAGTTTGACTTTCATTCCGCACGTAATTTCCGGCTTTGATATAGTAAATACCAGATTTCATAGTGAATTTACAAACACATATAACTGGATTGGTTTTTGTACGTCCTTCGTTTTGACTGGAGGTCTTGGGGAGCACGGCCGTTCGCTGTTGTAAAAAATGAAACTCCAACGGACGTCCTTATGATCTTATTTATTGTGTAGCCACCAGTTTCGGCATATTCAAATCATAGCTGAAGCAGAAGGGGTTATCACGGTAATGTATACACTTCATCAGTGGCCAGCATAACTTGTTTACGCAGAGTATTTATAACTATGGTGTCAGCACTCCAACCATCCATTAATGAGTAGGTTTGTCAAAATAAAAATATATGACATAAATGGTCGTATTTTTTATTGCATTAGCTTGGAAGCTTCAGTTTTTTACACTGCCAAAGACCGTAGGCCTTAACATGTGACAAAAATTTTTGCTTGGTATATATATCATTCACTGAGGAAGAAAAGGTTTTTAACAATCGGGCAAATAGCCAGACAGAAAAGGGGGACAAGAAAGTGATCCTACATGGTTTCCGTTTTTACCGGTCGCTAAAAACCATTCACCAGCAACGATCGCATAAAATACTTCTTTATTTAAGGCAACCGGTTCCAGCAGACTTTGCTGTCGTCTTCAGAACCCAAAAATATTTTTGTTGTAAAACATGTTCATTTTACGCTGAAACTCACGCACACTATGTCAAGTGAATAAAAATCAGCACATTATATAATGTTGTCTTAATGTGCTGATTTTTATCCTCTTGACACCTTGTGAGTGAATTTCAGCCTAAAATGAACATGTTTTACAACAAAAAGAGTTCTGAGACCAAAAGACGAAAGCAAAGTCTGTTCAAACCAGTTGTCTTAAATAAAGAAATACTTTATGCGATATTTACCGGTGAATGGTTTTTAACAGAAACAGACAGCCCTTCAGTATTATCAAAATGAGAAAATTCAACTTACCGATTGAGCAACGGAACCATGACAACGAATCATTTATTTACCGTTTCGCATACAGGGTGACAGTTACTGAACTTTATGAAACACAATAGTCATAACTACTGAACGGTTTGAGTTAGGACGCTCAAATTGCAGGGTTGGCCGCAGAGTATGAAGGGAATTAGTATGGGCATGCATATGGTTCGGTTTAGCAACGAAGCTCACTTTCATTTGGATGCGTTAGTCAATAAGCGAAATTCGTGAATGTGGGGGACTGAGAACCCGCTTTTCAGAATCGAGAAGTCTCTTGATCTTCAACGGGTGATTGTGTAGTGTGCAATGTCCAGTCACGGAATAATCGGTTTGATGGCACGGTGACTACCGAACGGTACGTGAAGGTTTCGGAAGATGATTTCATCCCCCTTATCCAAAGTGACCTTACTTTCGAAAAGATGTGGGCATTCAAGACGGAGAACGGCCGCATCGAAGCAGGAGAGTGTTTGATGCCCTGGAGGAGCACTTTGGGGACCGCATTCTGGCTCTGGGGTACACAGAGACCGCTGGTATGGGCCTCGATTGGCCGCCATATTCTCCCGATCCGAGCACATGTGACTCCTTTTTGTTGGGCTGCATTAAAGACGAGGTGTGCATCAATAGCCCCAGAACCATTGCTGAGCCGAAAACAGCCATCCAGGGGGTTATCGACACTTCAGCCGGACAGGGAGAACTTCGTTATTCGTCTGCGCCACATCATTGCCAATCGTGGTAGACATATCGGACATGTCAGAATCTAAATCCGAATATCTGATGTGACGTTTGCATGTTGAATTATGTATCGCATGCTAAAGATTTTTACAAAGCTATTCAACAAATGCCCTTATACACTATGAAAGGATTACTTGAACACCGGATGTGTCACTTCCAGAGTACAGGAAAGTAGGAAAAAAATATTTACGTAGAAAGTCATTACAACATCCACCAGAATCATGTCACACTGAAACGTGCTCGCAACAGCGTTGCGCAGGTGCCCCATTGCAGGCGATATTGCCTTCCGAATTACGGATCTATTTTTACCCCGCTGCGCGTTTATATTGTCATCAACATAAAATCCTCGTCATTACGAAATTACCCGGCAGCGTCACGCGGGACGGCATCAGTGCGACGTTGCAACCGTACACGTAGGACGGACTCCACACTTGTCATCAGCACTTTCGACATGGACAGGTAGCTGCACGCGTCACGCCGCTTGCGGAATCAATGATTCCGGTGGGCAGCGAATGGCACTTTGATCATTAAATCAATAGGGCGGGCACACTGGGTGATGGCCTAGCGAGGTGGGGGGGGGGAGGGGAAGAGGGGGAGAAGCGGCCCGCGTTTTTCTGTCGGGGGCTGCGGCCGGCCTCGTGCGCTGCTGATGACTCCCACGAGCGGCCGCTCAATTATTAACGCGTGTTTGGCATTTATCGCTGCTGCCCACCTGTCAAACAACAGCGCCGCCCGTCACCGGCGGCCGCGCTTGATCCCTTTATACGGCCACGAGGACGGCCGGCGTGAAATTCGGCCAAGTTCTGCGTCAGCGCCGCCAACACTGCCGCCCTAAAACATGGGATAGCTTCTCCCCGATCGAAATTTATACATTGTGTGTAGGTGCCAGTTATGTCACATGGGAAAAACCGCACAGTTTTTTTTTTCCGTCGACTAGTTACGCCCTCCTCACCTCCCTCCTTCCTCTCCCTCTTGCTCTCTCCCCCTCCCTCCCCCCCTCTCTCTCTTTCTCTATCTATCTCTCTCTGGTAGTTTCCATACTAGGCAGAGCGGTGTTCGGTCGAGGCACTGGTCACGCAATGAGGAGCAGCTGAGGATAAATCCGACACTGGCGGTCCTGACATAGGTTGTGCACGGTATGAACATGCAGGTGCTCACGGCCACTATTTTTGTCCTCGTTGGTTTTCATTTTACATGCATCAACCCGTCGTCCAATGACTGTTTCTGTGCCTAAAGTTTCGTCAGACAGTAGCAAAGGCTGCAAGAACTTACAAAGCACTCTCTACCTTAAACAAGCTTAGCAGCAGATCACAGTGTCACACTAATTCGTTTCGTGGAACTTGTGATGGGGAAGGCTTGATGCTGATTGGTCTAGTTAGCACTGAGGCCGACTACTTGACTAATTTTAAACCTGAAACGGATTTACAGTCGAGTCAAGGCGGAAGCCTCCTGAAGCTGAGTAGAAACTTGTTGAAGCGTTGACGCAGAACGACTCCTTGACTCGGCTGATAACCTGAGAAAACTTCATCATCGAAATTTGCCGAGAATGTCTACATTCACATATAATTTGAAACCTCCCTTATGCTGTTGCAACTGTTTCATTGCTTTTGAATTTCGAACACATCGCTGTACATCCTAGCGTAGTAATGATTGGATCCTAGTAAAATTATGGTATCGGAGAAACTAATTTGATGGTTCCCCTATCCCCGTGCATGATCTGCTACTGCCTATTTATACGTGCTTGACTGGCGCGACTGCTTGTCCTCTACCAGGAGGCTAGAGGGCTTGGAGGCAGATGACTCCTGAAGGCAACTACAAAGCCTTTATTCAGTAGCAAGTCATTAAAATTGCTGGATGACCATCGGGGTGAATTTTCATCTCCTCGTAATACATCAACATCTACATCCAAATCTACATATATACTCCGAAAGCCATCGTACAGTCGCGGAGGGTGGTCTGTACCACTAGTAGTCGTCTTCTTTCCTGTTCCACTTCCAAACAGGGAAAAACGACAGCCTATATGCCTCGGTATGAGCCCCAATTTCTCGAATCTTATCTTCGTAGTCCTCACGCACAATGTATGTTGCGTCAGTGGAATCGTTCGGCAGTCACCTTCAAACGCCTTTTCTCTAAACTTTCTCAACAGTGGTTCTCGGAATGATCGTCACCTTCCCTTCATGGATTCCCATTTGAGTCTCCGAACCATCTCTGTAACACTTATCTCTTGTTCGAAGCTTCCGGTAGCAAATCTAGCAGCCCGCCTCAGAATTGCTTCGATGTCTTCATTCAATCCGACCTGCTACGGATCCCAAACACTCTAGCAGTGCTTAAAAATAGGTCGCATCAGCGTCCTATATGTGGTCTGCTTTAGAGATGAACCACTGTTTCCTAAAACTCTTCCAGTAAACCGACCATTCGCCTTCCCTTACACAGTTCTCACATGCTCGTTCCACCTTATATCGCTTTGCAACGTTACCCCCAGATATTTAAACGATTTGACTGTGTCAACCAGGACACTAGTAGTACTTTATCCTAAAATTACAGATTTGATTTACCTACTGATCCGTATCAACTTACATTTGTCCACATTTTGGCCAGATGCAATTCATCACACCAACTGGAAATTGTGTGTAACTCATTTTGTATCTTGCTACAGTCACCCAATTTCGACACCTTGCCGTATATCACACCGTCATCAGCAAATAACCACAGATTGCTGCCCTCCCTGTACCCCAAATCATTTATCTATATAGAGGACAACCACGGTCCTAGCACACTTCCATGGTGCACTCCCCACTGTACTTTTGTTTGAGATGAACTCTCGCTGTCGAGGACAACCGACTGGGTTCAATTATTTAAGAAATCTTCGAGCGAGTCACATGTCTTGGAACGTATTCCATATGCTCGTACCTTCGTTTACAGCCTTCAATGGAGCACTGTGTCAAATGCTTTCCGGAAATCTATGGAATATGCCTGATGCCCTTCATCCATAGTTCCGGCAGAAACGGTGACTAGCAGCACGCACCAGTAGCGCCTGGCACGGCGTCTTGTTGCTCATCCAGCGACAGTGGAATGCGCTATTGTGGCACGGAGTGGGCATCGGCCATCCGCGGTAGGTTATCGAGTCTGGTACTGTCCGGCGAGGCGTGGCGTCAACGACTGCCAGCGGGCCTGCGTTCCGCCCAATAGACCATGTCAGCGACGGCGGCTGTCTGGCGGACGGACGGAACATAATCCGGTGCTCCAGGTGTGGTCCTGGTGTCCGCAGTGGAGCCTAGTTGCACAGCTAGTGCGTCACTTGACTTCTCAACTACATCCAAACACGACGGGCTGAGCTGTGGTCGCTAAGTATGCTTCTCCCTCACAGTTGTCTGCTGTTTTGCACTGGTCAGTAGGACGATGATGATGATGTTTGGTTTGTGGGGCGCTCAACTGCGCGGTCATCAGCTCCCGTACAAATTCCCAATCCATACACTGTCCAATCTCGCCACTTTTACGTATGATGATGAAATGATGAGGACAACACAAACGCATAGTCCCCGACCGGAGAAAATCGCCCACTCGACCGGGAAGCGAACTCGGGACCCCGTGATGGTCAGCAGGACGTTGGAAAACTTGGGCAGGGGCCGATGCTCAAGGGTACGGTTACTGCATTCATTGTCATCAATTAGAGTGTACCGTCGATCATCACGTAACGCACTTGTTGTCGTCCTCGTTTCGCCATCCTGCTGTCTGATTCGGCTGGTCAGTGAACCACTTACGACACGTCCTCGCTCATCTGAGCTGCTAACACAAGTTACAAGGGTTCTTCAAACCCTTCTAAGACTTTTAACCAATTTAATAATTTTCCCTCTACACGTGAATCCCAGACGACCATTGCTCTTATGTTCCTTAATCGACTGAAGTGAGTGCCTAGATTATTCCTTTCGCAAAAGGACATGGTCTGTTTCCGTGCCGGCCGCGGTGGTCTAGCGGTTCTAGGCGCTCAGTCCGGAACCGCGCGGCTGCTACGGTCGCATGTTCGAATCCTGCCTCGGGCATGGATGTGTGTGATGTCCTTAGGTTAGTTAGGTTTAAGTAGTTCTAAGTTCTAGGGGACTGATGACCACAGATGTTAAGTCCCATAGTACTCAGAGCCATTTGAACCATTCTGTTTCCGTAGACCACCCCAAACATGTAGTCTCTGTCCAAAATCACAGTCATCCACGGCTCGTTAGTCTCAAATCCTTCCTTTCTTCCATTTAGATTTCTAAGAAAATTCATATAACACATTGGCAGCAGCCACAAAAAACAGCTATTTTGCAACCAGTGTCTATCATAAACCATCATTTACGATTTTTATTTGTTTGCTGTGCTCTTTCAGCTGCTCACACACGACCACGCACATACACAAACACATACACACACACACACACACACACACACACACACACACACACACACACACACACATATATATATATATATATATATATATATATATATATATATATATATATATATATATATATATAACAGGGATGAACATTCGAAACTAAAAGTCAAGTAAACATGGGCTCTAAAACACATAAGAGCAGCCGGCCGGAGTGGCCGTGCGGCTCTAGGCGCTACAGTCTGGAACCGAGCGACTGCTACGGTCGCAGGTTCGAATCCTGCCTCGGGCATGGATGCGTGTGATGTCCTTAGGTTAGTTAGGTTTAATTAGTTCTAAGTTCTAGGCGACTTATGACCTCAGAAGTTAAGTCGCATAGTGCTCAGAGCCATTTGCATCATTTTTGAATTTAAGAGCAATGAGCACTTGTTCATGTTTGCTACTTTGGAACACAACACTTCTTACAAACAAGTGCTCATAACTTTTAAGATAAGAATGTTAGAGCACATGTTTACTGGATATGTTTTTCTCGTTTTGCTCCATCCTACCACTTCTCAAAATATGCAAAGCAAAGAGCTTACAGTAGAAGAAATTTGTTTCACAGCATCGAAGATCAAGAATTGCTCATAGCTCTTAAAGATATGCGTTTTGGAGTCCATGTTTACATGACTTTTTTGTTTCCAATGATTATTTCTGTCATATCCCTGAATATTTTCTATCACTTCTGAAGAATCAAAACTCACCATCTTCAGATCTACTCAGAATTGCGAAGTGCTACTGAGGCGTCAAAACAAACGATAACTTTCAAACGGCAGTAGTGACGAACGGTGCAAAGATGATGACTTCTGTACCTGAAGACGATCGTTTGTGTACACAGTCGTGACATCAGAAATGATCGCTCTTGGAAACACATTATATAGTACGAACGCAAAATCGGGTACAGTGCTCATAGTTGCACTTACATAATTTAACTATATATTTTTCCGGATCACACGTACTTTATTCATTTCCCAACGCGTTTTGGCGATTAGCCTCCTCCTAAAGGATATCGGCACAAAGCATCTTGTTAAAAATGTTGGTACATAACTTAAATCTACACTTATGAACTTTGTAGTCCAGATATATGATTAAATTATATAACTGAACATTCTGTCAGAGGTTAATTATTCTGAGGTCAAATATACTACAAGAAATTCTAAACACATAAATAACATTTTCAGTCAAAGTTGAAATTACAAATGCTTTCTTACAGTCGATTTCTCTTCATTATAATTATTGTAGCACAGAAAAATAATTTATTACGTCATATACTGGTAGTTTCAGCGTCTGAGGGTCAGAACGTATAATCGAAAATAATACCAAATTAAAGCGATCACCTTAAAACGTCTCAGTCTTCCCAACATGACTTAACAACATCAATAGCTTACCGAAAATTTTGTTTCTCTATCACATAGTTGAATATTTATTGTCAGTGGCGAGATGGTGAGTTCAATTCCCATTTCCATTATTGCCTCTGCACTTCTATCTTCTATGTTTTACAATACCGCTGAATGTTTTAAAAAATGCAAAAATGAGGAAGCTTAGACCGGAAATATTTGGACCACAGTACGGATAGCTTACAGGTCGGAACTAGGTAGATATGAAAATGGTTTTTTTAATAACGTTTTTTCTTTTGCCATATCAAGTGTTTAGCGCTCTCAAAGATTTTTAAATAATAATTTCCACTTCTGAATTCCTCTGCCCCTCCCCGGCCAAACTAGATAATCCTGAGAGTGCGTATTAAGTAGTAACATAAGCCAAGGACTCCAGAGCTAGTCGGATAATATGTTCTGAACGTTTCACGAACAAAGATCCCAAATACCTGTCTTAATGGATCTCCTAATATCACTTATTCGCAAATGAATTATGTATTAAAAATATAATGTCCGTGTATCGGAACTGTCTCTAACTTATTTCCTTTGGCTAAAGTACTTCCTAATATTAAAAGTCTGTTTCCAAGATAGTAACGTGACTCAGTATGAAGTAGCACTCATGAAAACGTGTCGTGGCCCACAAGTCGGTCTGCTCAGATGGATGGCTCGTGTTATTGTTTGTTTCGGGGCTGCCATTCGGAAATGCAAGCCGCCAGAGACAGCCAAGCCACGAGTATCAATCAGAGCGTAAAGGGAGCTTTCAAAAGCAGAAAATACCGCAGGAATGTGGCACATTCGCTTTTGAACGACGGAGAATAACGACCGTGATATCGCCACCAGCAGTCTTCTTTTGATACTCTCCTTTTTTTTAATTACCGGTTTGCTGGTTTTGGTTATAGAGACTGTTGGACGTCCTTGTTTTAATTCCGTAATTTAACCGGGTCGGAAGTTGGAATTCTCATTAGGCGGGTAGGCCATTATATTTTAATCCGCCGCAGACGCGGTGCAACAAAAGGACCGCGAAACTCTCATATCGGCTGTGGCGGGTGTTCTCGTCTTTGGAGGCAGCGAGAGAGAGAGACAGACACAACTCTTGGTAAATGTGATTAAATTTTGCGGGGAAGCACGGCTGACAAATGCCTGGCCGCGTCATGTATCGACAGCTTCTGTGGTGTGGTGGCGGCTTCTTAACAGCGGGCCAGGTCCCACAAGGGTATGATGGAAATAGCGTGGACTGAGCAGGGCTTTGCAGAAGCTGGCGAGGGTAAGCTGCAGATGGGAAGGCGGAGCCCGGCCCACGGCGGCGTCTGGCAGTGAAAGGTCTGCCGTGCAGATCTAAATCAACATCTCCGTTTCTGAAAAGAGGCCGCTACCGAAATTGATCTGCATACAGAGCTGTTAGATTTGGGGCGGCGATAGCTGAGCCTCTGTCGCCTCCCCCTCCTTCCCTCTAGGTCAGGCGTGGGTGGTTGGAGGGGGGGGGGTGGAGGAGTGGGATGGAGAGTGGTGGTTGGCGGGGGGGGGGGGGCAGGGTGGACGCCCGGTCTGGACACTGTGCACCGGCCGTATTGTGGTCTCAGCGGAGCTGCCGGCTTTGAGGGCGCACACGTATCCCGGCCAATTATGGCGGCGCCTGCGAGGCAGGCAACCCCGCGCTACAGAGTCTCCACTCGCCCTGCAGACGCACCATTCCCCAATTAGCGATTGTGAACTCCGTCTGCGACCGTGTCGAGTGCGGACTCTAATCTCGTTTTCCTGGCCTATTAGCGGATTGAAAATACGAAATTTCTGCATGCTTTGGCAATACCGTTCCCGTGCGGAGTGCTTTAGGTCTGCCTGCTAGTATTACCGTAATTTTAAGTAACTAACAAGCATTGTGATATAGGAATGCTGCCCTTCTGAACAATCTTTTGAGTTGTTTAAATTAGGCTAGTAGGATGTCAGGTTATTATTCTATCCAGTATCAGACCGTGGGAAGGAATGGACTACGAACCTACTTACAGGAAGCGATTGTTTGAAGTTAATAAAGGGGGAAGGTGGTAGAAATCGCGACACAAACAAAAGAACTAGGAATTAGCGCAAAGGGATATATTCTGAAATTAGTGCGGGACAACGTACTCTCAACTGCGGACAGCCTCCATTGACACAAACACTTGACAGAATAACATATAGGGGCAGCATTCACCGATAGTTCCACTGAGTACACGTCGGAGTGAGAATGCTGAACCACGTGAACTAGACTGCGGCAACAAAATCGCGTAAGGGTGGCAGAATTGTGTGAGCCTTACCGCATGGCTATTGCTTCTGCTCTTCCGAAGCATCGCGAAATATTCGCGATCGTCATGCGACCGAAGTCACGAACCGTTAAGCTTTACCGTCCTTTGCGAAGCGTACCTATGTACGGTATGTGGTCGCGAGCGGGACAGCAGCAAGTGGACATTGAAGAATGGGGGCTGGAGCGGCGATGCTGAGGGTTTTTATTATTTGGTCGACACCTCACGCTAGTGTGTAAGCCTGAAAAAAAAAAAAAACTAGTTGTGGTGACAACTTGCTGGATGGTCAAGCAGCTAGCTGTCGCCTGCTGTGCCATAGAACTGGTGGCTTTCATTTTGCCACATACGTTTTCTAACATGGCGCAGGCCTCGGCCGTTGGAACGGCGGGATATTCTGTGTTCGTGAGCAGCTCAAGACGAGGAAGACGCTCCTTTTGAGCTTGAATCTTTTTAACGGCCGCCGTCATTTTGAACAATTTGTTAATTTTCTTCCAAAATGACGGCAGCTGAAATCAATTTACAGATATCGGTTCCTATGCGTATGGGGAATTATTATTACAAGGTTTCCTTCAATTCTGTAAGTACTTAGATGATTAAATTCGCGGTTGAGTTTTTTCATAGTTCGAAAGGAAACTGATATTCAAATTATGAACAGAGCAGCATTTTGTTTCTCGTTAAAAGGTCCCGAGTCTCACATCTGATTTAATATTCAGTAAATACTCTCGACTCGTCTCTTGTTTCTGGCCTTGTATGACAGCCCATTCGCTCATCACTACACGTTTCGTTACCGATCTGTTACTTTACATAGTGACCCAATTGGGAATACTTACGAAGGGATTTGAAGTTACAGTATTTGCCGTACACGCAACTGAAACCTCTAAAAAATCTTGGTCAGAAATGGAGCATTGGCACGATGTTTAATTCTAAGACAATATGTGTCGGCAAAAGTTTTGAAAGCGTTGTGTCTCTGAAAATGGGCCTGACAAGGAAAGGTGAAGCATCCAGAATGGAGAAGGAAACGAAATGACACTTCAACGATTGAGAGCCTATTTATTAGTGTAATTTCACACGCCTTCTGTGCTGGTTTTGTACACTGATTCGGGTGGAAATAGAGTCACAAAGCCGTTGTACCCTATGGCCCAGAACTGTTCTAACTTTGATATTCTGGATGCTGACACTGGACTGGAGGTGATGTCCGACCAGTTTCCACACGTGTTCTGTCAGGGACATACCTGGCTACGTTACTCGGCTACCTGAAAACCACTCAGACAGTAAATAGCGATACGTGCCATGTGTGGACGAGCAGTCTCTTATTGAACAGTAGCTCCACGTACTTCCACATGAGAGGTCAACACCCGAGGACACACTGCCTGTGACGTACTGTTGTGCCGTCAGACATTGCTGAATCACTCCCACCGGTGACCCGATGTAATACACGGTGTGTCCCTACACCATCAACGAGCGAGGTGTTGCAGTGGTTAGCACACTGAACTTGCATTCCGGAGGACGACGTTCCAAACCCCTGTCCGGCCATTCTGATGTACGTTTTCCGTGGTTTTCCTAAATCGCTCCAGACAAATGCCGGGAGGAATCCTTTAAAGCGCACGGGCAACTTCCTTTCCCATCCTTCCCGAATCCGATGCGACCGATGATCTCGCTGTTCTGTCCATTCCCCGAATCAACCACCACGACCATCACTACCACCGCCTACACCATCACACAAGGAGGAATACTGTTATGCTTCACCAAAACATTCGACGAATGGAAAATCACCCTTATCATCATTATTCGGTTTACTCACCGTTGAGTGTCGTGACCTCATTTATTCGTTCATTTCTTGTTGAGTCATTGGTCTTCTGACTGGTTGGATGCGACCCGCCACGAAATCCTCTCTTGTGCCAACCTTTTCATCTCAGAGTAGCAATGTGCAACATACGTCCTCAGTCATTGGCTGGAAGTATTGCAACCTCTGTCTTCCTCTACAATTTTTAACCTCTACGTCTCCATCTAGTACCTTTGGAGCTATTCCCTGACGTATTAACTTACGTCCTATGATCCTGTCCTTTCTTCTTATCAGTGATTTGCATATATTCTGCAGACAACTTTCTCATTTCTTACCTTATCTGTCCACTTAATTTTCAGCATTCTTCTGTAACATCTTGACGGAATGTCATCGAATAAAACACAAGTAATATCTGTCGTTCCCCAAGGAACAGTTAAAGGCTCCCTGTTCTTCCTGATCTACATAAACGAATTAGGAGACATTCTGAGCAGTCCTCTTAGACTGTTTGCAGATGATGCTGTCATTTACCGTCATCTAATGTCATCAGATGATTAAAAGAAATTTCAAAATGATTTAGACAGGATATCTGTACGGTGCGAAAAGCGGCAACTGACTCTGAATTATGAAAGTATGAAGTCATTCACATGAGCAGTAAAGAGAATCCGCTAAATTTCAGTTGATAAACAAAAGTCTAAGTGCTGTAAATTCAACTAAATATTTAGCGAATACAGTTACGAATAACTTAGATTGGAACGATCATATAGATAATGCTGTGGAGAATGCAAACCAAAGACAGCGATTTTTTGACAGAACACTTATAAAATATAACACGTCTATTAAAAGGACTGCTTACACTACTATTTTCCGCCTTCTTCTGGAGTATTGCTGTGTGGTGTGGGATCCGCATCAGCGTTGATGGAGGATATAGAAAAAGTTCAAAGAACGGTAGCACGTTTTGTATTATCGCGAAATAGTGGAGAAAGTGCTACGGATATGACACAAAAATTGAGGTATCAGTTATTACAACAAAGCGTTTTTAGCTGCCGCAGGACCTTCTCATGAGATTTCAATCGCCAACTTTCTCCTCAGAGTGTGAAAAACATTTTCTTTGGAGCCAACCTACTTAGGGAGAAATGATCATCATAATAAAACAAGAGAAATCAGAGCTCGCACGAATAGATTTATGTGTTAGTTTTTCCCGCCCGCTGTTCGGTAGTGGAACAGTAGAGAAGTAGACTTAGGGTGGTTCGATGAACCCTCTGCCAGGCACTTAATTGTGAAATTCACAGTAATGATGTAGATGTAGATCTCAAGCGCTTTGATTCCCTTCTGTTCCGGTATTCTCTCAGACAGAGCTTCACTACCATACAGTGCTATGCTCCAATCTATACTCTCAGAAATTTCTTCGTAAAATTAAGGCCTGTGTTCGATACTAGAAGATTTTTATTGACCAGGAATGCCTTTTTGCCAGTGGTAGTCTGCTTTTTCCTCCTTGATTCGTCCACCACGGGCTATTTTGTTGCCTAGGTAGCAGAATTCCTTAACTTCGTCTACTTCTTTATCTTCAATTCTGACGTTAAGTTTCTCTCTGTTCTCATTTCTGCTACTTCTCATTACTTTCGTCTTTCTTCGATTTACTATCAATCCATATTCTGTACGCTGTGGACTGTTCTTTGCACTCAACTCATTCTTTAAACCTTCTTGATTTTAGCTGAGAACGGTAATAACAACAGCGAATCTTACCATTGATATCCTTTCACCTCTAATTATAACCCAACTCTTGAACTTTTCTGTTATTTCCATCATTGCGTTTCTGATGTATAGATTGAATATTTCTTGGTAACTGAATATTTGACTAGACGTCTCCATCCGCAGCTGTCTTCAGATTATAACACCATCTCGTGCCTCATACAGCCATTCAGGCTTGACAGTTCAGATTAACGTTGCTTTTTACTTCGAACGTGAAAAAAACGAGAAGTCCTTTCATGGCAGTACTGCCAAAACGTATCTGTAGTCACTCCAACGTTGCTTGCAAAAATGGACACTGTTGGTGTCAGCAAATCTACATCTTCATCTATATTTACACATATACTCCGCAAGGTACTGTACTGTGCATAGTGGAGCGCACTTCGTGACAGTACAATTTAATTTCTTTACTCTGCCATTCGCGTACTGAGCGAGGGGCAAATGGCCCTCTGTGGCTATGTAGGCGATCTGCTCTCTCACATCTTATTCACATGACCGCTACACGATACGTACGTTTGTGCAGCATAGTGGTCGTACAGTCTTTTCGGATACAAGTTCTCTAAATATATCCTATAGGATTTCAAGAGATTCCATTTCAATTCCACAAGCCTTCCTGTTACACTTTCGTATGTGCCATAGAGACCCGTTACCATTCCATGACCATTTGATGCCTGTTGTCATGCCTACGTGGAAAGCTCTCCAAACAAACTAGAATTGGTCGCAGTAGCATTTTGTATGGTTGACATCCGTAGCTAACTGTTTAGCGCACAAGCTATCATGTGGAGGGCCCGCGTTAGAGTCCCGGTATTGCCAAAGACTCTTCCCTGATAGAATGACTGGTACAGGATAAAATCAGCCTTTTGATGCCAACTGAGGAGCTATATAAATGAGAAATAACGGCTCCACAGTCTGGAAAGCCTGCAAAACGGTCGGGAGAGCAGTGTGTTGACCACAGGTCCCTCCACACCTCATCCACATGATGCATCAGGGAAAAGGAGGAAATGGCGATCGGTCGACATCATCGGACTTTCAAGGCAGTACGAAGAGCTCGTTTGCGTACACTGTATGCGAACTCCTTAACAAATGCATTACGTTTTCCCAAAATATTTGCAACAAATCTGAGTTTTCCATCCGCCTGCAGTAACACTAGTCACATTTCGTACCGTTTCGTTGTATTACCTCTAAATATACCATGTGACTTGCTGGATTTACTCACTATTAATCACATTATCTGATGCGACACTTCTTATTTATCTTTGTTGTAGTAGTTACCTTGCATTTACACACATTTGAAAAGATCTGACATTCGTTACAATCAGTGCAAAATCTTTCTGGGGTTCTGTATTCTCGTCCAACGAATAAACGTTTCTGTACGGAACGGCATCGTCATAGAACAACTGTATAGTGCTGCTGATCTCATATGGTAAATAATTCATGTATCTAGAGGGTGTCCCACAATCAAAATTTCACTGTTTTAACTTAAATAACTGGAACAAAAATCACGAAAACCGTGAATTTTTAAGTTACATAGATGGTGTTTCCTGTGGAATATGTTCAAAATGTCCTCGATCGGTAGCAACGCCTGCAACGCTTCAGCACAATCGACACACGTGTGCTAAGGTTGACTTTGGACTGGATTCACAGGCAATCAAAGCCGCCTGTCTCGTGTCAACTAGCGCAGTCTGTGGCGTAGACCGGATTTTAGAATTCCTCACAGAAACTAGTCTGACGGCGTTAAATCGGGAGATGTGGATGGGAACTAAACTCTTCCGCACGGTCTATCCACCTCTCAACAAATCCTTGCTCCAGGTATTGGTACATGTCACGATGGTAATGTAACGGTGCACGTTCTTGTCGGAAAAAAATACTTTATCTCGGTACAGTTGCTCGACAGCTGTTACAATTCATTCTTTCACATGGTAATGTACTTTATACCTGTCACTGTTCCTTCAAGGAAAAATAGTCCTCCAAGTCGTCTGACATGCTACACCATATTGACAATCCAGGAAGATTAACAGCTCGTTCTTCCGTAACACTGGGATTACCTCTTACGAAGTAGACGCAGTTATGACGATTGGTGGTTCCATTCAGTCCAAACGTCACCTCATCAGATCACACACAATGACATTATCCAAATGTTTATTATTCCAAATATTCTCTCAAAATTAGAGGCCCCTACCTGGAGCGTCGTCATTCATCGTCTGAAGCAACGTGGGAATGTGCGGTTTATGCTTTGCATCCTTAACAATGTGGTGACCACTTGATTTTCTTAACCCTGATTCACATTCAGCTTGGCGTATGCACTTCTTTGTAGATATCGTGAAATCTTGTACCACTGCATCCACCCCTCTTTCGTCCGCTACTGGTTTCTTCCTGCCACACCGTCCCTTCTTCAGATCAAGCACACTTCATTCCCTCTCAAATATATCACGTAATTTTGTTATTATTACACCGTGATACAGTATTAAACCTTGCCCTCCATCACCTCTGTACTCCTTTCTTGTTTTCACATTTCCTATAACACATTAAACTGCTCTCTCTTTGCTCCAAGAACAAGTTTCCTGCCATCTTTTCATTTACTTGTAGTTACTGGCAACAACAGTCCAATAGAGCACCGTATAATCACAACTCCATCAGTTCATCATTAATACCTCCTCATTTATTAAACTGCAAGCAGTGTAAGCCACTTTGTGGGACACACTGTATAAAACATTAAAGATTGTATAATGCTTCTTTGGGGCGTATTCGATGATACTGTAGATTCTGACGGTGAACACTAAGACCTAACTCGAAATCACATGAGCAATTTTTATCTGAATCTGTGTTGTGTTGTGTCTTGTATCGATACCACCTCGTGAGTATCAGAGTTGGCAACGGAAGCGCAAGTTACCGTAAGACGCCGACAGCGGCAGCGCGGGATCTTCTGGGCCAAATGGTGCAAGCGTGCTGAGCCATGCCTCCAACGGAATGTACCACGAGCGCCATTTGCCTCCGCAATATAGGAAGGTCGACGGCAGCCACATGGTCCACCCTCTCTTGGAGCCATCTCTTTACGTGATGCTACGCAGCAGCCGCCTAGTCGTGGCTGCGACGGTATCATTCGCGCTTTGTTCAGAGAGCCTCGTCCATATTGCGATTGTACTCTCTTATTTCTTGCTACATTACTTGTAATGAGCCTCTGCACTCTGAGAGAAATGCAAGTTAAGTATATTTTCTATGTACTGTCTTAACTTGCTCGCTAATCATTTCTGCTCCTGTCCAGTTGTTGCACCACCCTACATCCCACCTCTCTTTACCACTGTCCACGATGTAGTACAAACATGAGGATCTTGCCGTTTTCATCAACAAATTGTTACAAGTCAGGAACCACCAGTAACGCACTAAGTGTATTCACAGTTGCGAATATGGACAACCATCACCTGTAGAATGGAATGACCGCAATGAAAATTTGTGCTGGAGTAGGACTCTAACCAGGATTTCCTGTTTATCGCGAGCGATCCCCTTACCGTTTGGCTATCTGTGCACGACTCATGGCCAGACTCAATCTCCCATACGTGATCAACCGTGCGTTTACATCCTATATTCGTATATCCATTGGAAATTAGAAATTTGTGATAAGTTCCTATGGGACGAGACTGCTGAGGTCATCGGTCCCTAGGGTTACACGCTACTTCATCTAACATAAACTAACTTACGCTAAGGGCAGCACACACACCTATGCCGGAGGGAGGACTCGAACTTCCGACGGGGGAGCCGCGCGAACCGTGGCAAGGCGCCCCAGACCGCGCGGCTACCTCGCGCGGGATATATCCATTGAGGCAGTTTACTTGAATGTCGACTGCCCGGTGGCGGCGAATAAATACGATATAGCACTGCCTGTGTTATTCTGAATTAATATGCAAAGTTCCTCTGGACCTTCATGCATGTCGAAAGGAACTTTTCCTAGTAATTCAGAATAACACAGGCACTGCAATATCGTGTTCGTGAACACCAGTAATGCTCCCACCTCCGATTCTTTAAGGAATCAAACTCTAATCAATAAAGCAGAGAAAAGATGTAGAAAAGTTTTAAAAATCCCCATAAAGTTTTTCTAACTCGCTAGGAGGGCTCGTTATCGAACTGTGGAATAGTATAGTCTGGATAATTTGCGCTCAGTTTTAAGAAAAAGGTAGTTTTCACGTGTCTCTAATGTTTAGGAAGTAATGTTTACTGAACTATGTGTCATACAGTGATATAATTTTGACGGTAGATTCATCGGTATATGAGGATACTGTCTCCAATTGTGTACTGAGAAATATGTTAGTAGTAAGAAAGTAGCACTTCAAAAGATTGATTGCAGGAAAGCGAAAATATAGTAAGCGATGTACTTCTTTCCTCTCATCATTTTGTGCTTGTGTGGGGCGGGGTGGGTGGCGGGGTGATGGAGAAAATTGTGGTTAAAATTTGTTGGAAATCGGTAAGACTCTCAGCTACTGTATGATTTATCTGGGTAATTTGCGCATCTTGAATTATGCCTCCTTAAGAGGTGTACATAGTTTCTGACCTTGATACGAATGACTTTTCGTGATTCCAATAAACCATATTACCCCACTCTCTTTTGGCTACAAAACCCTATTTTTAAAAGTAATATCTGTTCAGTTGGAAGGCCTTGAGCCACATTACAGAATGGCCTGTATGCCTCCGTTGTACTACCATACAGATCGATGGCGGAGCCAATGTCTTGCTGCATCAGTAACCTCCCCATCATTCACGCTGTGCTGCTCTCGAAGTGTACTATTCATTCGGCTAAACAGATGGAGATTGGAAGGTTCGAGATCTGGTCTGTAGTGTGGATGAGGAGAACAGTCCAATAAAGATTTGTGAGCTCCTCTCAGGTGGGCAGACGTGTGTGAGGGCCTTACGTTGTCATGGAGAAATGAAATTCGTTTGAATTTATGTTGCGACGGACACGGCGAATTAGTGTCTTCAGTTTTCCCATGGTAGCAGAATACACATCCAAGCTTACCGTTGCAGTATGACTGAGAACATCAAACAGAATAACCACTTTAGAGCCCGAAAAGACTGTCACCAGGACTTTACCATTTGAAGAGAGGCTTTGAACTTTTTCTTAAGAGGACAGGTGGTGTGGTGCCACTCCATGGATTGCCATTGATGAATCTATGTTTCATCTCCTGTGAAAATGTTCGGCAAAACAGTGTCACGATCAGCCTCGTAACGCGCAGATATCCCTCCATTCCTCTTTATGATCTACTATGAATGGGCTTGGAACTCGGCGGGCATACATTTTTGAGTACTCCAACTGGTGGACTAGTATGTAAACACTACCGACAGAGACGTCCAGTTGTGCAGCAAGGCGTCTGATTGTGATCCGTCGATCACTTCGAATGAGAGTGTCCGCACGTTTCAGCACTGCAGGTGTCACACCTGTGAGACTGGACAGGTTTGCGTGACCTTGTTGCGATCTTGACAGACGCCTCGACCAACGGCTCAGCGTGCTTTTGTCCACTTCCACGCCTCTGCAGACAATCGGCAAGCACCTATGAATATCTGCGATGCTGTGGTTTTCTGCCAAAAGAAACTCAATGACAGCTCTCTGCTTGGAGTACACCTCTGTTAGAGACGCCTTTTTGAAGATCTCATACATCGTCGCCACCTAGCGGGATTTCTTGAAACTATAAGGACTGAAGCAGAAACATACCGGGATATCCTACAACAATTTCTGAATGTTTTTCAACTGAAACAGGCCGACAAAAAGAATAAAAAGTGTGTTGCATTACTTACTGAACCCCCATCATACTTTTTTATTGTGCTAAACGTTATAGCTCTTAATAGAGAGCTTATAACAAATTTAAAACTTCTTGTATTATATAAATAAATTCACTCACACAAACTGGCAAGCTAAGAACCCTCACCAGAGCCCTACACGAAAATCAGATATCCGTAATTGCCGTACAGGAAACAAGGTACCCAGGTGTAAAGATCTTTGAATCTGACGGTTACCGGTTTTTTCAAAACTGGACTTCAAAAACGGATCCTCAATGGTGCTGTCATACTTGGAACCGCGTTTGCCGTGAGAACCACAGTCCTTAAATCGGTAACAAACTTTGTACTAGTGAATGATAGATTATCAATTCTGACAGTCGAATGTGCCAACAAAAACAAAGCCCTAGTAAACGTGGATGCCCCTACAAATGATAAAAACAGATCTGACCCAGAAGAAGTGGACAACTTCTGGCACCTACTGGATGAAAAACTATCTAAAATTGCTAAACACCATGTGAAACTCCATACGCGTGACTGCTGTGCTCAAGGTGATCGAGAACGATAATACAAGAAAACTATAGGAAATTATCCTGCCCATAAGAAAACCAACCAAAACGGTAAAATATTTGTATCCATCTGTGAAAATCGCAACCTGCAGGTAATGTCTACCCACTTTCGCCATCTACCCAGAAAGCGGACAACTTGGCGATCTCCCGTCAAAACCATCGGAGAGTTCCAAATAGAACACGTCGTGATCAACCCTGAAATTATTAATCTCAAAGTAAAGGAAAAATATAATGTGGCTTCAGATTATTACATGTCCATAATTAAATTCAAACCTATACCCACAAACACCAGAAAGACCACCAGGAACAATTATACGCTTCGACAATGATAAACTTCGACAAAGGGTCATGGAGTACCTAGAAAAGGCAAGGCCAAGTGACTGTGACTTCAATACCACCAAAGAGCGTCTTATAGAGGCTGCCAAAGAAGTTGCAGATATCAAAAGAAGCAAAAAGGATGCCTGGTGGAATGACACTTGCGAGTCAGTCCCCTACGAAAGGCTCAGTGCATGGAAACAATACTACTCAACTAAATTGGAAACTGACTGGGAAACCTACAAAATCCGACGTGCCCAAACAGCCAGGGCAATCACAACTGAAAAACTTACGTACGAAAAATCACTGACTGAGAAGAAAGAAAAAAGTTTTGGGAGACTGAAACCAACCAGAGAGTACTAAAAATCCTTCAAACGCAAACTGACCGGTTACAAAGCGCCGTCACTATGCTTTGAGAGAAAGGACGGTACACTGGTGACTTCAAGTGAACAAAGTTGTCAGATTCTAGCAGACTACTTTCGAGACCTACTAAACTGTAATAAACCCCCACACATCATTCAGACCAAAGAAGCACTGCTCAGGTGCCCAGAGTCCAGGCACCTGAAAAAGATGAAATCGAGCGCCACATTTCCCATTTCAAAAACAACAAAGCACCTGGGGAAGACTCAGTCGTAGCAGAACTGTGGACATATGCCCCAAAGGAATCACTTAAAATTTTACAAAAACAAACAGAAAAAAATTGTAATGAGGAAACACAGGGCCGAAGATTGGAAAACGGCCCTGATTCATCCCTTACGCAAGAAAGGTAGCATGAAAGACATTAACAACTACCGAGAAATACCCCTGCTACCGGTAACTTATAAAATTCACTCGATCACCATTCTGGAGCGTTTAGAAGCCCAAGTCGCGCATCACATAGGTGAATGCCAAGGGGGCTTCAACAACCGAACAGATCTACAACCTCAAAACAATAATCAGATATTACACTGTAAGGTCCAAACACTGTCAGTCTTTATGGACTTCAACAAGGCATACATCTCCATAGACTGGGAGGTTGTGCTGAGCATCCAAAATGAGTTGCGATATGACTTTAAACTACAGGCATTAATTAGATCTACCCTAACAGATACAAAATCCAAGGTTAAATTCCTCGGGTGATTCTCGGATTCCTTTGATGCGAAATCAGGGATCTGGCGGGGTCATGGCCTGTCTCCAATGCTTTTAAAATTCGTCCTTGGAAAGATCATCAGAACCTTGCGCGAAAGATTAATGGTAACCAACTATAGCCCGTAGCAACTTGGAACCAAATAGAAACGGGTCGAGTTAGACTGCTTGGATTTTGCCGAGGACATTGCCATTCTGTCAAACGACGTAGACAGCGCTAGAGTTCAAATCGAACTGTTAAAAGAAATCGCTGAACAAACTGGCCTGCAAATATCATTTGGGAAAACAGAAGTCATGACTAACACTAAAGACGCCCCACCAAAACTCGGTACGATATATGGGGTCATCGCCAGGTTAAACAAATTCAAGTACCTGAGTGAGATCATCATGAAAAAATGGACCAAACAAGGAAGCACTTAGGAAACGGATACGCAAAATAGAAACAGTTTACCAAACACCCAGCACGATTTACAACAAGAAATGCCTTTCCCAGGACACTAAGATACGTCACTAAGAAACAGTTTGGAAGCAACCGAAACCTTATCCCTTAACGCTGATAAAAGATTCCTCTAAGAACTGGAGAAACAAGAGCGCAAAATCATTAGAAGAATCCTAGGATCCAAGTACAAGAATGGCATCCATCAAAACGGATCCAACAAGGAAGTGTACAAATGGTTCAAATGGCTCTGAGCACTACGGGACTTAGCATCTGTGGTCATCAGTCCCCTAGAACTTAGAACTACTTAAACCTAATTAACCTAAGGACATCACACACATCCGTGCCCGAGGCAGGATTCGAACCTGCGACCGTAGCGGTCGCACGGTTCCAGACTGAAACGCCTAGAACCGCTCGGCCACCTCGGCCGGCAAGGAAGTGTACAGTAAAATAGAAAAAATTATAGACACAATCCATAAGAGGTGGGCACGATTTTATGGCAATGTCAAACGAATGGACGGAAGTAGATTAATCAAAAATATATTTCTCTTTTTTGATTCAGAACCAAAAACAACGATGCTATGGTTTAGAAACACCAAAGAAGACCTCCAGATAGTACATATCAAACCGCAAGAAGCTTTTGATAGAGTTCTTTTCCGAAAGAAGAAAGTGACAAATGGAATAACCCGAGACGAGCAACCGAAAAGAAGGCACGGTGTCCTTTGTACAAAAGATTGCGAGCAGGCCCACTCACAATGAATGATGGAAATCTGGGCTAAAAGAAAAGCCAGGCTCAGTGCTAAGTGCAAGAAGACTTAACGTGGTCCTAGATGGCACCAACGAATAAATAATAATAAATAGCTTCAAAGTATATTTTTTGCCCCTAGATGTCGTTAGATAGGCAACCTCAAACTGGAACTGTGAGCCTGTGCTCCCGTTTTCGCCGATTAGTAATACTGATACGTTGGAGGGAGGAACATATACCTAGAGGGGTGTACCTTCAGTGAGACCATAGACACGTGTCTGCTGTAGACGAATGCCTTGTAGTTCGGTGGTCGCTACTCTCCCATTGGCAGATCTGTGTAGCTGATGAATGCAACGTGTAGGTGTTAGGTGACCCCAGCGTTGGAGTACGACATGGCAATGATACAGTGAGACAGCTCAACACCTTCTGGGGTGGCGTCGGTGTCGGCGTGGGCGGCGGCACAGTGGCCAGGATCGGGACGCAGCGCGGTTGTCAGCGGCGCCGGAGGCACCCCCACCCCACCCCTGGCGACCCCCCACCCCTGGCGCTTGCAACTTGCGCGGCCGGCCGCAGGTTCGCTTCAATTACGCGTCCCCCTCCCCGTCCCCACGTCGGAGTCAGAGCTGTCAAAATCCCGGCCGTCCACCGGTCGCCACCGCCACCGCCACTGCCGGCTACTTAGCGCGGCGCCCGGTGGGACGTGGAGTCGCTAATGCGATTACGCCGACCCCCGCGCGGCACCTGGCGTGCCCGCCAACGCACACGCCGCCGCCAGACAACTCGGTTAGGCCGCTCCGGCCGTCGGCGCCGGATGCTCCTCTCTGGGTGACCTTTACACCGACGCAGTCTCCCTGACGTCCCGTCCCCTGCTCTTCACTGTCATCCATTGACATCATGTGTTAATTCTCAACCGAACGACTGCTACTGTTTCATTTGCACTTGTGACGTGTAAGTACACGTCACCTGATGCAACAGTCATCTTTCTGCTATTGAAAGTTCTTGTTGACATTTCTGTCGTATTTCTACATTAAATGTAGGTTTTTCATCTCCATCTGTTGTAAGACATAATGCATTTTTTTCTTCTTCTCAGATAGGCCAAGTAAGGGTCAAGTGTCAGTTTCAGTTCCATATTCGTTGCCTCATCTGCTGACTATGTTTCTTCTTCCTGTCCTCTGAGCACTTCAGACCAGTTTTCTTGATTCTTAAATCTTGCAATCCTTCCATATCGAATATTTTTTTCTAAACTCTTCATTATTAGTTGTCTCTTCAGATTTTATATTATTTTCTGGTAAAACTTTGTGGATCTCACTTATTGTTTACATTTATAGCACAAATATTTTAAGACCTGCTGTCTTGCAGTCGATATAGGTATCCAAAAATATCAGTCTTCTTCTTCTTGTTACTGCCGACGTGTTCCCCGCACTTCCATAAATTTCTTTGCTACTTCGTAATTTGCAACCTTCATAGTTTTGCGTTGTCCTAATATTATCCAATGATCGCTCTCTAAATATTTCTGATTTATCTAAATTATAGTTTAATACTGAACATTCGCTTGAATATAGGTTTTCTAGCTTCGCTACTGTACTGAAATGCTTTATTTTTGCATTATTAGACGAGCTTTTTTAAAGTAAAAAAGTGTATTTGTTTTCACTTTAGCAAAATACATTTCTTATATATGTATAATCTTCTGGGAAAGTCTCAACTTATTTCTCTAAAAATAGGTATTATACTAAGCTCATGGTTGTTTTTCGAGTTTAGGCCCAAAATTAGAACGTATACAACCTACATGACTATTGTTATAACCATTCTTATTATTATTAGTATTACTGCTTACCTCGACGAGGAAGTCGCCGCAGTGGCGTCAAAACGAAAGACTTGCACCCGGCGAACGGTCTACACGACAGAAGGCCCTAGTCATACGACTGCTTACCTGAAGCAAACTTAATTGTGAAAGCAGCTTTCCAAAGGTCAGCTATCCTTCATGCCTTTTCAAGTAACTTGCAGTACAGTTGGAAGAAGTTGTCTATGGACTTACTGATATGGAATCTCTTCTCGACAGTAGTGCTAACGTTTTCCATCCTGTGTGCGTTTCCTTATTTGGCTGTAATTATATACTCCGTTTTGCAAGAACACTTCCGTCGCCGTACCTGTGCACTGTATTATTTGTTCCTGCCCTGTGTGCGAATGCTGCTAATGTCGAATGTTTGGTCCCCGTCGTTTTGTTTCACCTGCTTTGGGGGGGGGGGGGAGGTATGACAGAGAGAGAGAGAGAAGAGATAGAGAGGGGGGCGGGAGGGCAAGCTGCTTGAGGGGAAGCAGACGTTTCTGATAAAAAAAAAAGATATTAGATACACAACGTTTTCTTTGAAGAAAGTGTCTTTGTAATATTCATAAATAAGTGCAGACTGTATTCGTTAAGAAGTCTCTTTACTTGTGTTAGTGCTCTCTGCATGTTTTAATTGTCCTCTGTTTTAAGTTTCTCTAGATACTTTTACTTTCTATGAAATCCTTGAGATCAGTGTCAGTATTATTAGGACGGTGTGTATCCTCTACGAGATTATCTGCAATAGTCGACTGTGTGCTGTCGCTTTTTAAGGCTCTGTTACAAAAATACTGCAACATTTAAAATTACTTGTTTCTTTAAGCTGTGACAAAGTTTTAAGATCCACGATGTCTGCAGTTAGCTTATTTATCAATCATTGAACCACAAAGCTCCTTTTTGTTCACAATCAGCGATTTCGGCTTTCTTCGAATCATCAAATGTATGGAAGATAGAGGTAAATGCGTATTCCGCACAATTCAAGAAGACAGAACAACAGCAAATGGTAACATGAAGAAATACAAAGTATGTCAACCTGATAGACTATATTTCGGTACAAAATCTGAGAAACCTCAATACTATTAAAATAAAGCAAAGATAATGTCGTCTTGAAAATTAATAAGACTTAGAGACACCGAGAACGGCGACTTTTTTTAGAAAGTATGAACAAATATTTGTAATCGGACATTTTTAAAATTTCTTGCTATCAATATACACATGCAATGTGTAGGATACATTCGGTGTGGCTGAGTGGTTCTAGGCGCTTCCGTTTGAACAACGTGACCACTACGGTCGCAGGTTCGAATCCTTCGTCGTGCATGGACGTGTGTGTAGGTTTAAGTAGTTCTAAGTCCTAGGGGATTGATGACCTTAGATGTTAAGTCCCATAGTGCTCAGAGCCATTTGAACCAGCCGACGCACTTTAAAATAATGTTTCAGTCAACGCACCTACAGAATAAAATGAAACAGCTTTAGGTACGCATAAACTTAGAGACAATTATGTATACTTTCCGATCAGTACTACTATGTAATTCGGAATGACCACTAGATGTCGCAAGAGGCGAATCCGCCAAAGTAAATGGAGGTGAGGTGTATTGTGTTGTCTTTAGCGGAACAGTAACAGCAGAACTGCGCACTCAAGAGAGATCATTGACTTCGAACATGGACTAGTCAATGAATGTCACTTGATTAACTAACCCGTCAGGGACCTTCCATATCATCTGTTATTGTGGTCTTCAGTCAAAGGACTGGTTTGATGCAGCTCTCCAGGCTGTTCTATCCTGTGCAAGCCTCTTCATCTCGGAGTAACTACAGCGCCCTACATCCTTCTGAATCTACTTACTGTAGTCATCTCTTGATCTCCCTCTACGATTTTTACCCTCCATGCTTACCTCCAGTACAAATTTGGTGATCCCTTGATGTCTCAAAATGTATACTACCAACCGATCCCTTTTTCTAGTCAGCTTGTGCCACAAATTCTTCTTCTCCCAATTTCTGTTCAGCACCTCCTCATTAGTTACGCGATGTACCCATCTAATCTTCAGCATTCATCTGTAGCACCACATTTCAGAACTTATATTTTCTTCTTCTGTAAACTGTTTATCGTCCATGTTTAACTTCCATACGTGTCTACACTCCATACAAATACTTTCAGAGGAGACTTTGACAGTTTACAGTTTAATCTACATTCCGTTTCAACAAATTTCTCTTCTTCAGAAACGCTTTTCTTGCCATCGCCAGTCAACGTTTTACATCCTCTATACTTCGACCATCATCAGTTATTTTGCTGCACAAATAGCAAAAGTCATCCACTACTTCAAATTTCTCGTTTCCTAACCTAATACCCTCAGCACCACTGATTTAATTCGACCGCATTCCATTTTCCTCGTTTTACTTTTGTTGATGTTCATTTATATCCTCCTTTCAAGCACTGTCCATTCCATTCAGCTGCTCTTCCAAGCCCTTTGCTGTCTGTGACAGAATTCCTATGTCATCGGCAAACCTCACAGTTTTTAATTCTTCTCCCTAGACTTTAATTTCTACACCAAAGTTTTCTTTTTTTCCGTTACTGCTTACTCATTATACAGATTGAATAAGGTCGGGGATAGGCTACAGCCCCGTCTCACTCCCCTCTCAACCACTGCTTCCCTTTCCTGCCCATCGACTCTCATAACTGCCATTTGGTTACCGTACAAATTGCAAATAGTCTTTCGCTTCCTGCATTTTACCCGTGCCGCCCTTAGAATTTTAAGGAAAGTATTTTATTGAACATTGTCAAAAGCTTTCTCTAAGTGTACAAATGCTATAAACGTTGCTTTACCTTTCCTTAACCTATCTTCTGTGAGAAGTTGCAGAGTTAGTATTGTCTCGTGTGTTTCTACAGATCAGCATAATGGAAACGGATCTTCCCCGAGGTCGGTTTCAACCAGTTTTTCCTTTCGTCTGTAAGGAATTCGTTTGCAACAGTGACTTCCTTTAAAGCTTACAAAGTCGGCCAAAATAAGATCAGGCAGATGTCTTGTACTGACGGACAAGAACCGTCGACCATTTGCAGAGGATGATTGTAAAAATACAATGAAGCCAACGGAAGTGAGTGGCTATGACTACGACTAAGACGAATGGGCGGAAAACGTCGAACATTTGCTCATAATCCACATCCCTCCGTAGTCAGTGCTAAGCGACCCTTGAGGTGGTGTAAAGAGCGACAAAAGTTGACAGTTGAAGACTGGAAACGACAATTTGGAGTGATGAATCACGCTGTATTCTGTGACAATCTTGTGGAAGGGTTTGGGTTTGGCGAATTGCTGAAGAAGGTTACCAGTCATCATGAGTAGTGTCAAGACAGATATACGGGTACGTGGTGTGAAGGTACGGGCGTGTTTTCCGTGGTTAATGTATAATCCCCTTATTGCACTTATGAAAACGCTAAAAGCGGGAGGGGGTGCTGTGAACACATTTTATGTCAACAGAAACAATTCGAAGATGATCATTGTATCAGCATAGAATGCACACTGACTTACAGCAACTTCTGTGAGGCAATGATCTGTAGACAACAGTATTTCTGAAATGGACTAGTCTGCCCAGAGCCCCGACAGGAACCCAATGGAACATCTTTGGGATGAGTAAAAGCGTTGACTTCGCTCAAGACTTCAGCATCCAGCGTCATTGCCTTCAGCTCTTGTGCAAGAATGGGCTGCCATTCCTCCAGATATATACAGACTCTTCACTGAAAGTGTCTCCCGCTGAGTACAAGTTGTCATAAAGACGAAGGGAGAACACACCCCATATCAATGTTCACTTGTAGGTATTCGCGTATTTTTGATCACATAGTGTATTTGGATACTGCAGATAACAGTCATTTTCTGAATGTATTTCAAAAATAACAAATATATTCTGTGACAAAGAAAGAAACCTGGAGCATTCAGTAACATCATTTCTCCAGTGATGAATATTTTAGCTTTAACGATGAAAAATAAAATAACATTTTTTCACAAAGAGGGCGAAAGTTATTGAACTATATGAAAAGAAACGTAAGTTAGTTTCAAACCATAGCGTGCATGCACTTTATTTAGCATCTATATGTCACAACAGATACTCTGATTATGTTATGACATGTTCCATAAGCCTACCATCATTGGCTATGATGTAGTGCAGACGAATAACGAAACTCTGGATGACCCGCTGAAGTGTTGGAACATCGATACTGTCGATGACCCATTGAATGGCAGTTTTCAGCTCAGCAATGGTTTTGGGGTTGTTTGCTATACACCTTGTCTTTAATATCGCCCCACAAAAAGGAGTCGAATGTGCTTAGATCCTTCCAGTTTGGCTTATGTAGAATGAGTTTCGCTATAAGATACCGTGAGCATATGGACGCCTTCCGGTTAAATAACTTTGATAAATCCACCTTTGGAATGCATCTAAAAGACCATGGTCACTCAGATACAGCCATTACAGTCAACCTACAAATACTACACGCTGTCAACAAACGAAAGAAAATGAATGTGCACGATGAGCTAGAAATTTATACCCACAGCTCTAACTCACGACACCTTATTCTTAACGAACAAGTGTATGTTGCAATCAAACGTTATCTTCACATATTTCATAAAATATTCAAAAACAAAAACTCATTAGCATCTGATGTAATAACAAAGTAATATGATATGGAAATTCAATGTAGCAATCATGCAACAGTTCAAGTGTCATTATCGTAATTTGTAAACGTCATATTGCAAACACAAGCTTTAACAGTCATTTTCGTAGATTGTAATAGCTTTCAAAAGTTCATGTGTAGAACATCATTGTACTTCCTAGATCTAAGTTCTCTGACAAGGGTGTGGCTCAAAACATTTCTTTCATTTTTTAATCTGGAATAGCTTTTAGTAATTTCATAAATATAACACCATTGTACTTCATAATGTAAGTTCTTGGGCAAAAATTTCATAATATGGATCAAAAAACTTTGCAATTTATAATAGCTTCTTAAGTTTCTGTGCGTGCAATATCCTTTCACTTACTATGGCTAACTTCTTTGAACACAACCTACATGCTTCTGTATCAACAACATCCTTACACCTCGTACGTCTAATCTCTTTGGCCATAGCCTACATGTTTTTATATAAACACAGTGCATGCCACGAATGTACATCACAATACCGAAATATCCAGCGAAATATTATAAAACTGAAACATGGACGTGAAAATGATAACAAATGTGCAACTAAATGACAAACTGTCACCATAGCGTAACTATAATAATGATGCTTCATCTTTATGTGAGTACAGATACACTTTCGACAAATGCTGCCTGCCACATAAATTATTCCACTGGTGCGTGTATAGTCACCAGCAAATAATTTCCTCTGTATTTATACAGTGATTTCCAGTAATATAAACATGTAGATGAATCTATAAACACCTGAGGATGGGCACAATCCCCGGAACCGGTCGTGTGAAGAATAAATAATCTTTTATTGCGACTGGTAGCGGAAATTTTTCTACACCTTAAGAAGGAACAGTCACGGAGTTCAGCAGCATCCACTGTGGACAAAATTTCCCGCCCAGTTAGCCGTACGGCCTAAAGCACTGCT
This sequence comes from Schistocerca nitens, assembly GCF_023898315.1. Lineage (NCBI taxonomy): Eukaryota > Metazoa > Arthropoda > Insecta > Orthoptera > Acrididae > Schistocerca > Schistocerca nitens. The sequence goes on from NC_064617.1 coordinate 847,556,132, forward strand.
TTCCGGGCGGGAAGGCGTGCCGTTCCCCGGCACGAATCCACCCGGCGGATTAGTGTCGAGGTCCGGTGTGCCGGCCAATCTGTGGATGGCTTTGAAGGCGGTTTTCCATCTGCTTCGGCAAATGCGGGCTGGTTCCCCTTATTCCGCCTTAGTTACACTATGTCGGCGATTGCTCCGCAAACACCATCTCCACGTACTCGTTCACCATAACTACTCTACCACGCAACACTGAGGTTACATTCGTCTGGTGTGAGTCGTTCCCAGGGGGGTCCACGGGGCGCCGAACCGCACAGTGACTCTGGGTTCGGTGTGGGGCGGCGATGGGGTGAGTGGACTGCTGTAGCCTGTTGTGGGGTTGTGAACCACTGAGGGCTACGGCGGGGACGAAGCCTCTCCGTCGTTTGTAGGCCCCGAGTTTCGTACAATGCAATACAGTACAAGGGATAAAATTCATTCAAATAATAATATGATGATTACATTAATAACAATCTCTGGGTATCCTTTTTGGCTGTTTTATTACTGTGAGACAAGAAAGAAATTATCAGGCAGATTTTCACAAAGCAGCTCAGTGAAGTACCTTATACGGGACCGGTAGCAGCATAGTTGCCATCTTTTGTGTATGAGAAGACCTTGAACTTATTGGATCAGGCATTAGTGGCTATGACCACCATAGCTTACCTTCAGTCTACGGAAGATGTAGCAACACGCAAGGAATACGTCCTTGAAAACTTCAGTAATGTTTGCTGTTTGAACAATTTCATTCCTTCTTAGTGTGACAATGTATTTAAAGATTCTCACTGTCTGTGTCTTGATGTGTCATTAATCTTCTTATCTACTGGTACATGCATTTGACGTTATCGTCCTGACCTACTGGCGAGATGAGCAACGGACAACACAGTCAGTTCCTCCCACAACCAGACACTGCAGCAGCGCTCTGAGAGGATCCCCTGTAGATCATACTCTGGCTATCCACTTACTTCCGTGTGTGTAGCCCGGATTCTGGAATCCTGCAGTGCATATAGTTCCGAGGCCTGAACTCCTGAAAGTTAGAACCCCATCCTGCCAGTTTGGGAACTATGTCTCCAATGATTCACAAAGACACAAAGTTTTGAAAATACTCAAATTCACCAGGTTGGGGTGATCCACTCAGCGCCGCACCATGTGGGCCGAACCTGTCTGCTGGGTAGCCCACCCGGGCAGTTCTGTTTGGGATCTGAAGCCAGCGCTCTTCAGACCCTACTGGCCAACCGTGAGAGTCTTTGTGTCGATGTACGGATTCATAGCCATATGCATACGACTTAGATCTACGATATACACCGCTCCGGAAAACGTAAGAACGACATAGATAACGTATTAACTGAAATGAACTAAATTGTGGATGTGTGTTGTCAGAGGTCTCCAAGTTGTGGAATGAAACCTGGACGTCACAGAACACAAAGTTCTTATCGTTAGTCAAAGAGACCACTATCAGCAGCAGCAGATGACTAACACAATTTGTAACAGAAAGGACCTCCAGTTAAACAACGGGTGCAATTGCAACCGTATTTAAGAGGACAGCACTATTTGCGATTGCGCCGAGAGCGCATGAGGGCAGAATCAGTTTCAGTGGTGCTTCTGGACGTACCCTTATACGGCGAAAGCTGAGAACACGTAATGCACCCAGGAACATGGTTGAACATGATCGGTTTGATGCTCCAAGTGTTATGCTGTGGCGAGACAGTATGTAGCCTGGGCATCCTGACCTCCAACTCTTTGTACACAACACACTCAACATTCAACATATTGTCTAATCCTTCCCTTTTCAGGGATGCCTTGGGCCGAGACTTAAATTTTTGTGGGTGTCAGTGCGCGACAGCATCGAGCAGCGAAGCTGGAAGAACTCTTGGAACGAGAGGATATTGGGTGAATGGACAGGCCTGCCACTCCCCATGATTCAAATCTCATCGAGCACGTATGGGAAATGATGGAGAGACGAACTGCAGTATGTTCACATGCACCAATGGCCATCCAGCAATTGCTGTGTGTGGTGGTGGAGGAACTAAATAGCCCTATTAAAAGAGCAAGTTGCAGAGTGTGCACTACCTTCCACAGTGATTACATACAAGATCAAGAGCCATGTCCCACCCTTTTTGATTTCCTGAGGACCATCATAAATTGCAATGACTTCACTACAATTACCCTCTTTTTCCACAAACGTGTTACTTATGTTCGACTCACTGCTTATTTCTTTCAGCTACCTTCTGTACTATACTGTGGGAGCTCTGTCTACGTAAAGTCGAAGTTTCATAGAGTGGCCTTACTTGCCAGTGACATATCATGTGAAAGTTGCTTTCATCCTTAAGATTTGTACACTAGTGCAGTTTCCATATTCATAAGGAAACGGCAAAAACAGGACCATGTAAACTACGGCCAACTGTTTCACATGCAGAGTCTTTGCTGCTATGTAGCGAATGTGGAACTCAAACACAATATATCCTGCACCACTTGTTAGCAGCAGACACAGTGGATGCGCCAAAGACTGAGACGGCGTGGAGTTTTACAATTATTTATTGAACTTTCTTTACAATTTCTCCCTCGTCGTTGCTGGCCAGCCCTGCGGATCTCTCCGCCTAGCTGCTGCTGTGTAGATTCTCTGACAATGCCCGCAACGCGCGATGCTGATCTCACTCGGGAGCATCGAGCCACCGGTGCTCCGCTGAAGTCAGGATGCCCTGTGGTAGAGATGAACTCGTCGCTGCTCGGCGCCCCAGTACAGGCACGCCCACGGAGCCACGGAGCCGTAAGGTCAGCTGCCAACGCCCACTGCACCGACGGCTGGGAAGCCGTCAGTCGCGAAGTCCGCGAGGTCCCATCATGAACAGACCACAAGCCATCGGGTCGGGTTGCCATGAAGTCCAGGCATCAGTCCCCGGTGGCGCCTGTGACCAAGACAGCGCTGCGGCTGGTCCTGCTGGAAGTTCTCGCTGCAGTTAGTCAGCCATGGTGCAGACCGAACTCGGGCCGACCTCCAGAGCTGAAGTCGACATCTGGTGGCGAACAGATGACTCCTGCGAGCTGGAACAGTCTTCCAGAATCGTCATCTACGAAGATTGAACATTCGGACACGGACCACGTCTGTCCTCAGATCCGAACTGCTTCCTAATGGCTTCTGTCTGTTGCTGCCTGCGCTACACTACTTATATCAGGCAGGAAGACGATTTTTACCCTCGGTGGTAGCTCTTTGTTATTACTACTGCAGTATATTTCAGTGTAAATTAGCGTGCTGGACTCCCTTCCCCTTACTCAGCACTCTGCAGGCTTCACTCGGCGCTCGGTCTGTGTGCGTCCTTGTGTCAGCCTGTTTGTAGACTGCTGCTGTCAGCAAGGCTATCTGTGCCTGCCTACTTCGCAACGCCTCAGTCGCCAGCGTGGCTCTGTTTTTCCATTCTCCATTGCGTGAAGCAATGCTTACTGCATGTGGCTGCAATACATAGGTGAGACACAAACGATGAAGATAAATGAGGCATTCGAGCGAATAACACAGTACGACACATTTAATCAAGTTTAAAGACCATGGAATACCTTGTCTGCTTCCGAGAAATGATGACTTAGCAATATTCTGGTATTTGTACATACATACGCTCGGCAAAATTTGGTGCAACTGGAAATAGTAGTGGATTCTGATGATTTTTTTGTGAGAGATCTTATTTCTCATTGGAGATGATCTCTGAACAGTCTGAAATATTTAGCATTGTTCCACGTCACTAGTTTTCTTCACTGAATACTGTAGTAGTAGTTTCTTTGTTGCAACGTTATTAAACAAACGTGAAAGAAGTGGAACATATTATTGACTGTATTACATTCTACATCCACATTTATGTTTTCACATACACTTTTGAAACAATAAGTAAAATTATAGATTCGATCCAGAAAACGGAAATTTAAAAGAAAAAATGTTTTGTAGGAGGCTTTGATCCCTTTGCAACTTATTTCATTCGTTTCAATGTGCACAGATTTTACACAGTGCTATTTTATATGGCAATGTCAAACATAAGACATTTGCTTCATTCACGTCTCTTTGATTACAGTTCTCTACTACTTTTATGCTAGACTGCTGGGCATATAAGTCAGTCTCTAGGTGTAGGCCGTATTTTTTGAAAGCCATACTTTATCAGTCTATTGCATTACGAAATGTACTCAAAAAACTGCATTACAATACTCGTAAACAACATTACGCCAGTGACATTGTCGGTTTTCACCTACGCTAAGATCAGTTTCTTTAATGAGCGTTCCAAACCAACATCCATGGGTCTTTTTCTTTTAATGTGTCAACAGTGATCAACATAAATATTCCCATTCGTATTTTATGGATGGGTTTCGTGACGTCGCTTGTGAGAATTGTTACCATAAACATTAGAGAATATTGTAAATAACATTATTGAACAATCAAATCAACATCGGACAAAATGTGCCGTATAGCTGTATTGTCACACACGTTATTAAAATCATGACAGCACCTATCATGTTGTTCTTTCTTCGGTTTCGGCCATCTATGGAGCACGTGAAGTAACTTCCTCATAACATAGTCTTCTATCATCATTTTTGGTCTTTTCAATATTTCTTCGTTCTTTCCTTCTTTGATTTATCCATATAGAGATCAGCCTTCTATTGTTTTCTTGAAAACTCCTCAGATTCCTAAACTTGTTTAGAAAACGTAGCCTGTCGACAATTTCCTCTTTCATAACCTCAACCAACTCACTTCCATTTTAGCATTTTTGTCAAAATGATGAAATATTTTTTAGGCAGTATTTCCGGATTCATTCGAACCAAGTCACCACAAAACGAAATTCTTCTTTTCCTAAGACGATCAGAAGGTTTTCCATTCAAGGCGTATATTTCTTCATTACTTCTTGTCATCTATGTAGTCCCATTTTTTCTTGGGGCGACTACATTCAGTATTATATTCCTTCCGTTTTTTCTCCAACTCTTTAATTTCCCCTTTTTAGGGCTAAATATTCTTTTGCATAAAAGCGCTACAGTTTCATGACAGTGTTGTAATATTGCATTTGCGTTTAATGAAAAGGTTTTTTATTGTAAATGTCCTCCATTAACTGATAAGAGATATCACTTACCTGGGCTCCATAGTTTTGTTTCTTTATCGAGACCGTTTGGCTGTATTATGTCCCCTAAGTACTTAAATTTATTCTCTGTTTTGATTCTACCAGATATTGTGCTTAGGAAATTTGGAGCATTTTAAATGATCGTTATGAAATCTACTACTCGAAAGAATATTGTGATCTAGCATTTCCGCCATCTTTTTAAACAGGTTAATTTGCTGTATTGCTGTGTCGATGCTTCTGGAAAATATTGCTAAATCATCTACAAAGGCTAGAAAACTGAACTGTAGCTTAGAATTTTTATATTTTTCAGAATAAAATTCAGTGCTCAGTTGCAAATACATTTCTCTTATGGTTTATTGGTTTCGACTAATTAATTTGTTATCTTCAGAAACATAAAAAATTAAGCATATTGTAAATGTTCAGATACTGATTATGCATTTATGTGAAGTATAAGAAGTATACTGCAGAATCTTACTTAGTATTGGTTTAGTAGATATCCAGTCTTTTTCATAGAGCCAACTGCCATGATCTGCCCAGAAATGTATTTATAGTATGTTATTTATTGAAAGCACACATTGACAGTTTAGAGTAACTGAATCAACTTTATGTAGATGACAAGCTGTTGTGCTAGCAGCAAGCAAAATATATAAAATCATATACAAATGTAACCAAGCTATATTATGAAGTTACAGATAACAAACTTGTAAAAAGAAATGGTACACATACTTCTAATATATTTATAATATGTAAGAGATGATATGCCATCAAAATAATGTGTTTCTAATGCAAGTTGATCAACAAAAGTTTTGAATTTAGGTGGAAATGATTACATATTTCTAATTCTTCTAAAAGGTTAATTTTGTAGCCAAATTTCCACCTTAAGCATTTGCTCAATAAAGACGGCGAGAATTCGTATAAAACTTTTGCAGTACACCTCAAAGTAGAGATACACGTTCTTTCTCCTCCGTATTTGCATTAGAAACAGATACTATTTTGATTGGATATCATCTCTCATAAAATGTAAAATTAGCACATTCCTTACACATAGTATATTAGAACTATGTTCCACATTTTTTCAAATGTATTATCTATAGCTTCTTTATATAATTTTTTTATATTTTTATGTGCTTTTATACTTTTTCATGTAGCTAGCACAACAGCTTCCCACCTATATAGATGGGATTCAGTTACTGTAAATTGTCAGTCTGTATTTACAGCAATCACATACAACATTTCTGGACATATCTTGGAATCATGCCTCTATGAAGAAAATATTCATGTCTGCTGAACCACTGCTAAGTAATTCTACATAAAGTATTTGTTATATTTAACATACATATGTAGCCAAGGTCTGAAGATTAATAATATCCCTGATTTTCTAGGCTTCTGAATGTGACAAATTAAATTTTCGAAACCGGTAAAGCATAACAAAAATATATTTGCAACTGACGTCTGAATTTTATTGTGAAAATATATACTGTAGTTTCTGAATATTATGGCCATTAATAAAATAATTAATTTCTATATTCCAGTGTGACTTGTTGTAGTTCTTTTTCTTGAAGTATAAGGTTCCATTACCTCATTACCTTTTCAGAAACGCATTTGAAGAGCATTGGCGAAAAACGATCACTTTGCATTGCATCACTTTTGATCTCAAATTGTTCCGAAATAATTCTAGTTTTGACTCTGCTTTTATTAATGTTTCCTTAATTCTTGCCTAAAATTTTACTCTATGCCAACTTCTAACGTACTGCAGATTTTTTGTCTACAAAGTTGCTGTGCCTGCCACCAGTATTCCCGAAGTTATAAATATATTTTCTTTTTAATATTTTCTTTTTTAGTGTTTCTGCTAAACCTAGTAATCTTCAGAACGACCCATTCAAGGAAGCCAGAGGTCCTGGGCGTCGGTAGTAAACCCCAGTTCGTAGTGGAAAGCCTGCCTTACCTACAATAACTACGTGGTGGTAATTTATGAAACGATAACCACGACGGGAGGAGGAGTTGCTTCCTGGCAAACGCCGTGCACCGGCCATCGCAGGCCGCGGTGGGGGCGGCGCGAAGTCGTCGTTTATAACTGCAGCGGCGCCGCCTCCGCTGAATACGGCGCGCGGGCCTCCCGGACGACGCCGACCTGTAAATAGTGGCCAATAAATTCAGGGGAAGCGGCGTCGGTGTCGGTGTGCGTCGGTGTCGCCGCCTCCGCACAACAAAGACGTTATTGACACTCACCTGTCGGCCGCCCTTTGTGGGCCGCGGGGGCATTGCGGCGCTGGCGAACAATGCTTGAGGCGGCAGCGGCGCCGCCCCCGGCCAACTAGGGCCATTAAACGGCGTAAGAAGCAGGGGTGGCGGAGGCGGCGGAGGCGGCGTGCAGCTGCGCCCCCGGGGCTGCCGCTGGCAACTTGCAGTTTATACGCCTCCCTGGCTCTACTTCTCGCCACTGCGGGAAGGGGGAGCTGTCTTTACGATCTGCTGTGACTATATCGCGCCAATTAGTCGGCACGCGGGTCTTCTAACACAAACTGTCAACCGACAGGCGGTATCTTGCAGCGTTTGCGTGGAAAGTTTTGGGTGTTGGGTCGTGAAATACTCTCCCATCCCGAAAAGATGGAAGACTGCACTAGAGGGGAATTCTCTTACATCTACGAGGTTCGTCCACAATAAATTGGTTCTAACATTCTGCGTGGTGTCTAGCTACCACTTTCGCGCAATGACGCTCTGAGCGGGTTTTTTATGGAACCTGGGACCTGTTGCTGGCAAGGAGACGCCAGACCACACATGACATGTAGAATTCAGAAGAGTTCAGTGAGACTAGCGATGATATAACCAAATACTTAATGATTTCAGCGTCATCTCTACTGCACTCCCTGTAAAAGATCTTAATACTAACTAAATTTAGTTGAAGGGATTCAAGGCTTTTCTATTTTTAGTTAGCTGGTAAAATAACGTCGAAAAAGCAGTTAAGTTTACCATTGGAAATTTTATTCTACTCACAAAACATTGTTTATAAATTGCACTATGTCAAAAGGAAATGTTTTAATACAGGATGGTAAAAACCAACTGCGTTCGACAAAAATGTGAACGAATATTCCCTGAGTGGGTTTCCAAGTTCAACAATGGATCGAAGGATGACCTATGCCATATCACATCTATAATCTAGGTTTAAATTAAGTTTTACAAAAGAGAAAACTATCAAAATGGTCTACAGTGACCCTCAATTATCTTTAATTGCTTATCTAACTTGTCGTAATTACAGTGGCTGATGTGGCTTCTCAATAATTATATAACAGAATTTTCATCGCGTTTCAGATGTTTACTTCAAGTGACAAATGTGAACACCATGAGCTTTAATTGACGATCGACACTAGTATTACGCAAAAAGGGGGTGTAACAGATGAGACTTCTGTAGTTCTGAGTGAAGCTTTATGCGCTGTTATGCGGCATCGCGTGCGTTCATTACCGTGTCGGTGTTCGTCAGGGGGTGGCAGGCAGCACAGCTCCGCTCACCTCGCCGTCTCGGAAGCTACTCTCCTCCTAACTTTTCGTTACTAAAATTTACCGAAGTTGGTTAAAAAAAAAAAAAACTATCTGGCTGTGTTCTCATCTGACCAATCAAGGTCTTAATGTTAACCTTAAGCTCCGCCTACAAAAATTCTGTCTATCCAATGAGAAACGTTATACGTTTCATGGTGGGGCAATGTTTTTAAGGTTTGCAACGTAGCAGAGACGCAAAAAAGTCTCACGCTAAAACTTGCAGCTGGTGTGGTCCTTTTAGCGTTATCGTAAGATCTATACTGTTCTTCTGGAGGGCCCTATCTTTTAACATGGGCTGGGGGGTGGTCCTCACGTAACAGAGACGCGAAAAAGTTCCTTCTCTAAATCCTCGCACAAACGAAAAAATGGCTGACATCGAAATAAGTGTCCAAGGAATAGAAAAGCAACTGGAATCACTCAACAGAGGGAAGTCCACTGGACCTGACGGGATACCAATTCGATTCTACACAGAGTACGCGAAAGAACTTGCCCCCCTTCTAACAGCCGTGTACCGCAAGTCTCTAGAGGAACGGAGGGTTCCAAATGATTGGAAAAGAGCACAGGTAGTCCCAGTCTTCAAGAAGGGTCGTCGAGCAGATGCGCGAAACTATAGACCTATATCTCTGACGTCGATCTGTTGTAGAATTTTAGAACATGTTTTTTGCTCGAGTATCATGTCGTGTTTGGAAACCCAGAATCTACTATGTAGGAATCAACATGGATTCCGGAAACAGCGATCGTGTGAGACCCAACTCGCGTTATTTGTTCATGAGACCCAGAAAATATTAGATACAGGCTCCCAGGTAGATGCTATTTCTCTTGACTTCCGGAAGGCGTTCGATACAGTTCCGCACTGTCGCCTGATAAACAAAGTAAGAGCCTACGGAATATCAGACCAGCTGTGTGGCTGGATTGAAGATTTTTTAGCAAACAGAACACAGCATGTTGTTATCAATGGAGAGACGTCTACAGACGTTAAGGTAACCTCTGGCGTGCCACAGGGAAGTGTTATGGGACCATTGCTTTTCACAATATATATAAATGACCTAGTAGATAGTGTCGGAAGTTCCATGCGGCTTTTCGCGGATGATGCTGTAGTATACAGAGAAGTTGCAGCATTAGAAAATTGTAGCGAAATGCAGGAAGATCTGCAGCGGATAGGCACTTGGTGCAGGGAGTGGCAACTGTCCCTTAACATAGACAAATGTAATGTATTGCGAATTCATAGAAATAAGGATCCTTTATTGTATGATTATATGATAGCGGAACAAACACTGGTAGCAGTTACTTCTGTAAAATATCTGGGAGTATGCGTGCGGAACGATTTGAAGTGGAATGATCATATAAAATTAATTGTTGGTAAGGCGGGTACCAGGTTGAGATTCATTGGGAGAGTGCTTAGAAAATGTAGTCCATCAACAAAGGAGGTGGCTTACAAAACACTCGTTCGACCTATACTTGAGTATTGCTCATCAGTGTGGGATCCGTACCAGATCGGGTTGACGGAGGAGATAGAGAAGATCCAAAGAAGAGCGGCGCGTTTCGTCACAGGGTTATTTGGTAACCGTGATAGCGTTACGGAGATGTTTAATAAACTCAAGTGGCAGACTCTGCAAGAGAGGCGCTCTGCATCGCGGTGTAGCTTGCTCGCCAGGTTTCGAGAGGGTGCGTTTCTGGATGAGGTATCGAGTATATTGCTTCCCCCTACTTATACCTCCCGAGGAGATCACGAATGTAAAATTAGAGAGATTAGAGCGCGCACGGAGGCTTTCCGACAGTCGTTCTTCCCGCGAACCATACGCGACTGGAACAGGAAAGGGAGGTAATGACAGTGGCACGTAAAGTGCCCTCCGCCACACACCGTTGGGTGGCTTGCGGAGTATGAGTGTAGATGTAGATGTAGAAAAGTCTCACGCTAAAACTTGCGGGTGGTGTAGCCCTTTTTGTGTTATTGTAAGATCTATACTGTTCTTCTGGAGGGCTCTAGCTTTTAACATGGGCTTGGGGGTAGTCCTGACGTAACAGAGACGCGAAAAAGTCTCACGCTAAGACTTGCGGTTGGGGTGTAGTCCTAGCGGTTAGCTGGCGACGTGGGTGTCTGTCCCTTATCGTAGGGCCTTCCAGCTTAACACGATTCTGCTCTCGGCTTCTGTTCTCTTTTCTCCCCTCGGAACTGCGTCTGTCTCACGGTGGGAAGGTATCACATGTATTCTTGTGTTAGTCTGTGGTATTCCATTTCCTCACTCGTTACTCGTATTACTTTGGTTAATTTAATGTCACGATTTATTCGGAGCTATGTGACATACTACTGGATTTGCTTATCATGTCAGGGTTTTCATGGAAGGTGTTGGATTTGCCTGACACCTTACATGGTGACTCAGAATTCTGTCTCTTCGTCTCCACAAGTTTAATGTGTTTGAATCATGATTTTTTGAAATTACCAAAATTGTTGCTCATTTTCCTTTAATTTACGTCTATGGTCACAAACTGTTTGATAACAGATTACCGGTTTCGGTCTGTAATGACCATCAACTGATCTGTTTCATAAAAACAAAGTCCTAATGTACTGCAGCCATAGTGGCATCGTCAAATGCTAAATGCGGAATCAGCACCAGCATCGTCAAATACATATAGATAACATCACATGCACGAGTCATGTTGTCAATACGAGTTTGTCACACTACCAACAGAAATCCAGTAGTGAAGCGAGGTGTTTAATTGTGATCAGTTTATCACCTCGAATGAGAGTGCCATCACGTTCCAACAGTATAGAAGACAGCCACATCGGTAGCTGCGCAGTCAGGACGGCAGATTGCTAACTGAAGGGGCACCGGTTCAATTCCTGCCGAGGTCGGAGATTTTCTGCGCTCTGGGATTCCGTTTTATGTTCCCCTTACGTTCGTATCGTTAGAAATCAAATTCCACTGTTGAGATAGTTGTAAGAGGACGTCGCGAAAACCGATAAACTAAAACAAAAGAATAAAAGAAGCATCACAGGAGTTGCAGCGGTGTACGGCGGGTCGCGCGCAGGAGATGGACAGGTTTGCGCGACGTTGTTGCGATGTTGGCAGCGCTCAATGCCTCAACATGCTTTTGTTCACTCCCAGGCGTCCGTAGACATTCTGTAAGTGCCTACAAATATCTCTGATTTCCGAGAAAAGAAACTCAATGTCTGTTCTTTTTCTGGAACACATATCCGTTATAGAGATCATTTTGAATGCTACGTGTACCACCGCCACCTGTCGGAACCTCATGAAACTATAGGGGCTGAAGGAGGATTTCGCTTCGATGTCCCCCAAGAAATTCCACAGTTTTTGACCGAAACTGGCAGAGAAAAAAAGCGTGTTGCATTACATCTCCTGGATGAGAATAACCCTGCGAACGGGGCGATAGCGTACGAAGATGAGCTGCTGATGGTGGACTCCTTTGACTCAAGAGTGCAACTCGAACACCGGTCAACACAGCTACTCACAATCTCAGCCAGTGGTGCACACACAATAAACTTCAACTGGCTCTACACAAAACGCTTTATATACTACTCAAAACACTACAAAGTAATCGAACCATAAAACTATACGATATTAGCTTACGCAGGCAAAGGAAAACACGATATCTCGGTGTACAACTCGACGAACGACTGTCTGACGAACACATCATAAAAACGACTGTCAGGGCTGCGAAGATCATCCACAAGCTGACCAGAATCAACATAACACACTTCAGGGCACCATTACACAAACTGAGAACTTGCCACTGTGCGCTGTTTGAGTATGTGGTGTGTTTTGCAGCCAGTGCATGGGCCCACCGAGTATGTCTGGTGACGAATAGGAATGCTGTGAGGCGAGGGCAGAGATGTGCCCGGGTAAAGGTGTGAGGAACTTCCAACACCACGTCAGTGGGATCATTCTGAGTGGTGCTTCGATCCTTCCGTATCGATATAACCCTTCGCTTTCGGGCTGCTGTGTAATGGCTTATGAGGGAGAGACAGGATAAGGTAAAAGATATTACCGGACAGAACATCACCGAGAAGCGCCATCAGTTAAATGGCGGGTGGATACGTGGCAAAGGGAATGGGAGGTAAGCGGTAGGGGTCCTAAAGTATTTCTTCCTAGACATTAAGGAACGTCTGTTACTGTGCCACATGTATCCCAGCAGGGGTATGGTTCACTCTGAGACACGTCACGACCCTTACCATGCGCTCTTACACCGCCCAGGTCGCAGCCAGAGTGCTAGTTGTACATGTGGAGAACATGGATCACCATGACCCCTACTTTTTTCACTGTAACCGATACAGAACAGCACACCAGCCACCAGCGCAGTACGACAGTGACATGATACGGGCAATAAGAGACAAATATGCTTGGGCGACAATAAATAAAATCGCTGATGATGTCTCAAGGGCATTACATGACGAATACATTCAGACACGGCCGTATAACAGAACACTGCAACCAGCACGAGGCGCTTAAGAGAGCACTTCCAGTTCCTACACCAACACAGACAGCAGTACCGAAAGACACACTCACTCAAACAGCGAACGCTTTGACCAACACGTACCGCAGACGGTCTTACACAACGTCTAGAATAATTGGACTGTATTAGAATAAACAATGCAACGCAATCAGTTCTGCAAACCTAATCTATCTTAAGTGTAAACCACAGGTATATCCATCTCGTGGTCATTACACAGCTGTTGGGATGTAACACTTGTGACTTAACACTTAGTACATAAGCAACATAATAGTTAAAATTCAAGAAACATAGTATAGGAACTGAGGGTTAATTAATAAACCAACAAACAACATACTTTACACTCACTCACCAATGCGCTTTGCACAGGGTACATAAGAGTTAAGGAATTTGTAAATAATGTTTAGAAATAATAATCCGTAAACGAAACTTTGGAAAACCAGGCCTGCAAGGCTCGAAGTAGTGCCCAGGTTTTCAGACCATGCTGGATCAGATAGGGTAACATTTCTCTCTTTCTCTTTCTATCTAAGTCTTTTCTATCATCTATCAATATATTTTCTTAAAAAAAAAAGGATGGTTCAAATGGCTCTGAGCACTACGGGACTCAACTTCTGACGTCATGAGTCCCCTAGAAGTTAGAACTACTTAAACCTAATTAACCTAAGGACATCACACCCATTCGTGCCCGAGGCAGGATTCGAACCTGCGACCGTAGCGGTCTCGCGGTTCCAGACTGCAGCGCCTAGAACCGCACGGCCACTCCGGCCGGCATATTTTCTTAAATTTTTATCATTTGGATTTGCAGCTCCTTGTGTTTTTCGTGTTTGCAGTTAAAATTGTTGGATATAAGGTCCGCCAGTTACAGCTACCTGTAAGAAATAATAAGCAAGTGGTCCTGCAAAACCATGCAAACCGAATGTAGAGGTATTAACTAAAAGAAAGAAATGGTCGTTTTAAGTAAATATGTCCATAATTTTTAATCATTTCGTAAAAATGTTCTCATTACAGATTACATAAAACAGAAACCCACTGAGAATGGCGCAGAGGTGCTGAAACATGTTTGGGAACTTGGAAAAAAACGGTGTTTTGCACAACTGATGTACCTTACATCCAACTATTTTCTTAAAATTTGAATATTTTTGTCGTTTTTTTCCTTTCAGTTTATAACGCACTGTTATTAGTATCTCCATTGTAATTGCTGAGAACAATATTTGCTGTTTGTAATATGGAATATGTTTTGTAATTTACACTAAAATCTGTAAACTGAACGACCAGTTATAAAATGTATAAAATGTAAGGCAACAGCTCTAAATGAGCAATGAATCAATTACTTATTGGATATCCCTCGTAAATAAAGTTAAGGAAGAGTAAAGACTGTGTCTAGTAATCTTTGTATCGTATAAAATACACAGAAAACATGAAAGAATGAAACTGAAAGTTGTGGTTCCGGCTGAAATACGTTTGTTGTTTTACTGGAGGAGCATTCAGTTACGTCTCACAAAAAGTCCCAAACGTTACAAGAAAAGAAGTAAAGATATTTTGCAGGCACGGAGTACTTGTGGGTGGAGGACGAACAGTTAGAGCAGCAAGAAGAAAGAGAGGGTTTGGGGTGCATGGTGGGGTAGGCGGAACGGAACCAGAGGCTGTGAGAGAAGCACATAGACCGTTTAATTCGTGGGCGCTGGTCGGACAAGCCCGCTAATTGCCGTTTTAAATAAAATTAAAACCGCCCGGCCGCCGGAGGGGCAGGGGCGAGCGTGCCGCGGGGCCACGTCTGCGGCCGGCGCTCGCATTAATCCCGGTTTTATCACTCGCCGCCCCCAGCCGCCCCCAGCCGCCGCCCACGTCCGTGTCGCGGCACACGCGTGCCGGCCCTGGGGCAGGGCGCGCGAAGTCTCGCCCTTCGGCCGGCAGAAAGGGCTCTCCCCTTTAACGTCTCCATTATTAAGGGCGGCAGCGGCGGCGGTGGGCAACCGGGCTTCTGCCCCGGCCAGCGCGGCGGCGGGGTGGTTCTACCGCAGGAATGCGTTTCCACTTCCCACTCTGCGGGCCGATTGCGATCCGATTCCTCTTTCCTTTTGCGCCTGTTGCCACCAGGGATTCTTTCTCTCAGTGCCTGACAGCTACTTAACGTGTGAAGCAGAGCAATATCGTGTTACCTGGAAACGTCTCGTTCCGAGGCAAGGTACTTTCGCGCCCTTTGCAAGAAATGTACTTCCCCCTGAAATCTACTCTAAGTAGGAATTTTATATATTTTAACGACTTCATGATGCCTCCACATTTCCGTTCCTTTCCTTTTCAGTCCAAATTGTCCAACTCTCCCAAAAAATCGATTTTTTAAATTTTAGACGAATGCTTGAAAAGAGCGAAAACATGACTCCTAAGGCGTTTCACAATGGCTTTCTTCCGAATGTCAATAGGCCAACGAAAAGTCTGTGATGCTAAATGGGGTATTATATAGACCAGCGTGTGTTCTAATTTGAAATAAAAGGTTTCATTGTTTGAAAATAATTTAATTAGTGATCTGATGAAAATTTTTCCGAGTTTTCGTAGAAATAGCCAAATGCGGGTATTGGACTGACCAGCGTGAGATATAGTGTTGCAAAAACATGTTTGTTGGAGTTGAGGAGATTGATTTGAGGAGACACTGAAACATTTGACGTACAGCTGCTACTGGCTACCTATTTAGAAGAAGTGTCAGAAAGTTAATCACTTCCAGACGTATCTAATTTGTGCACAAATTGTTTTGTTGGTGTAGAATTTGTGGAATTCTTCCTCTCATGCTGAAAAAATTAAAATAAATAACAAATTGCAGCATTAATGGAAACTTACCAGCTGTTTCTTGATGTATATACAGTAATAATATCAGAACGCCTGTCAAAATGTAAATAAATTATATTTCATACTTTCTGAAAAAGACTCAGAAAAAAATGAGAAGAAAACTGTCAAATCTTTTATGAAATAATTTGGGTAAAAGTGAGAAATGAAACAGATTAGACAATCATTTGACGCACAAACGTGTTGTACATCATTTTGAGCATCATGCAGTGGCGAACAAATGTTTCTCTAGTCTATGTTATTTCTTAATTTTAGACATACCAGTCCACAGAATATTAGACACTTTTTCGATTTGTTTTTATTTCCGGATTAACGCCCCAAGGAGAGCATTTGGAAACGTCCTTTTTAGCCTCCAAGAGGTGCTAATAAATAATTATTTTTTCAAACGTGGTTTCTATCTCCAGATTATCATCATGTACCTTAACATCATTTATTACAGTTCACACGGGAATATTAAAACTGTTGCGTCGAAAAACATAAAAACTATCCTAAGCCACAACTCAGTTACCCTCGGTCAAAATATTAAAGTGGAGTTCCAAGTTTTCGTGTGCAGGCACTCAGCATACTGACCATGCTGAAATTCAAAGTGATACGATTCTACTTACAAAACTGGATACAAAACATATCTTAAAGTTTGCATAGTACTGGCTTGTGTTGATTGTTTTCTACAGTTTCCGACGAGATCCAAAATATTTATTAATTTCGATGACAGATTTATAATTAACGTGACATAGACAAAGACGATTACATTGATTGTACGTATTAATGAGCTCGGCGATAGTAATAAGTATACCCTACAAAACGACACACATGGAAATGTGTCAGAGGTCATATGACCCCCGTGGTATGCTTTTCATTGTACAAGGGATAAAATGCTGATCCCTCAATAAGCTGTAATGGTTACTATACGGCAATGTCTTAGGATTGGCTATACCTACTTTGTAGTTTACTTCATTTTCTAAGCGTAATGAGATCTTATGTAATTTTTGACTTGAATGATGAATTATTATAGATTTTATTGTTTCATAAGAAACTGCTCTGACTTCTCTTCAAACGCCTTTCCATACTACTTCATCTATGGTAAGGTTATAACAGTAACTTGTTATACGTTATACGCCACTCTTCCCTAACTATCGAACATTAAGTCCTGTCACGGGAAATGCTGCGTGTAACACTAACCTCCCGTGACACAAGCTAATGGTACCCTCTGAAGGGATTTTGAGTTTTGACCGTGTATGTGTCTAATGGATGAAGGTATCGGTCTATAATTTTCAATATGGTGCACTTAACAGAAAAACTAAACAGACTTTAAACTTTGGGGGTTAATGAAAGTAGAAAAATTCATATACGAATTTAAAAATGAACGATTGCAAGCCCAATTAGACACATGAATTTGGAAATATATGTGGAAGAAAACTGAATTAGAGTTATTGAATTTAATTTCATTAATATTTCCTTTAAATAGCACACGGGATACAAGTGGACACATGGCGCTCTGACCTGTCGGTAGCAGCAGTTACCAATAATCACAGCTCTACAAAATAAAATTTTTTTTTCGTTGCCAGGGAAGTTTGAACGAAAATGGGATATTGTTATAATACTCATTCCGAGTATATTTGTACTTTTTCCACATTGGCTCTGGTTTTTGAGATATAGGTTATTTGTGGAAATGAGAGTTTCATGTGGATAATATCGACTGCAGGGTCCATATATGGTGTAATGTATTTGCTACCTGTTTTTTAATTAGTGATATTGTACTATCTTTATTAAACAATTGTGCTCAGGGAGTGCATCTGTGTGGTTGAGGATTACATCATGCAAACATCACACTGTCAACATGTGTTCAGTCCTGTTGTGCGGTGCGTGTGTTGAAGATATTGAGGGTTGTGCAGATTTGAATTCGGCGGTACTCGACATTCATTTGTTGGCCGAGGTAATCCCCGCAACAGCCGATAGGTAGCGTTCAGTGTAAACAAGAAAAACGGCGATGGTCGAAAGTCACACACATGTGCAGTGCAGCTTCAAGGAGATAGAACCTTTTCATCGTGACGTAGCAAATAAGAGGTGAGGATTCATTTCACACAAAACAATTAATGATGTTTGTTGGATGTGATTGACATGCAAATACAAGAAAGTTCTGCATAATATGTAGTATTTGTGCAATTTTGTTTTAGGAAAACATGAGTTCTTCACGCCGTCTTTGCGTGAACCATCCAGATGAGTTCTGCTACATTTGTGGTGAATACGTTCTTCAAAAGAACAGGAAGAATATCACTCCTTTTGTGAAGGAAGCGTATCTGGCATATTTCGGAATTAAACTTGGAGATCAAGACAAGGCGTGGGCACCCCATAAAGTTTGTAAATGCTGTGTGGAGTGCTTACGGCAGTGGACAAAACGGAAAAGGAAAAGCTTAAACTTCGGAGTGCCTATGGTATGGCGAGAGCAGAAGAACCATACAGATGATTGCTATTTTTGCATTGTTAATGTGAAAGGTTTTAATAGGTTCAAAAAACGAAAGTGGGAATATCCCGATTTGGAGTCAGCAAGAAGACCGGTGGTGCACAGCAACGATGTTCCTGTACCAACCTTCACAACATTACCCACGCTAACATCATCAGATGACGATGTGCACGGCGAGGAATGTACAAGTAGTGGTTCGGAATACGAAGGACGTGAGACACAACCCCAGCAGTTCGACCAGAAGGAGCTCAGTGACTTGATACGAGAACTCAATCTTTCAAAGCAAGCATCAGAACTCTTAGCATCCAGGCTTAAGGAAAAGAACTGTCTTCATCCAAGTGTTAAAATAACAGCTTACCGGACGAGAGGAGAAAACCTTCTTCCATACTTCAACCAAGAAGAGGTTATAGTGTATTGCAGCAATATACCTGGACTTTTACTTGAATTGGGGCTGCCGGAATATAGACCAGAGGACTGGCGTCTCTTCAGAGACAGTTCCACTAGAAGTTTAAAATGTGTTCTCCTACACAATGGCAATCGTTACGCATCTATTCCAATTGCCCACTCAACAAAACTTTGTGAAGCATATGCTAACATCAAGATGGTTCTGCAGAAAATTCAGTATATGCAGCACCAGTGGTTGATTTGTGTTGATTTGAAAATGGTGAACTTCTTGCTTGGACAACAAAGTGGATACACAAAGCACCCATGTTTTATCTGCATGTGGAAGCACGAACATTGGAAGCAGAAAACATGGCCTCCAAGGGAACATATGGCTGTTGGTGAAGCAAACATCATTAATGAACCTCTGGTTAGTAGGGACAAGATTGTTCTTCCACCATTACATATTAAGTTAGGTCTAATGAAGCAATTCACCAAAGCTTTCGACAGAAATGGTAATTGCTTCACATACATCTGCAATACGTTCCCTGGACTCAGTAGTGAAAAACTTAAGGCAGGAATATTTGATGGTCCTCAAATTCGCAGGCTCATCAACGATACCAATTTTACAAGTGTCATGACTGTCACTGAAGCATCGGCCTGGAACAGTTTTGTCGCTGTTGTAAAATGTTTTTTGGGCAACCATAAAGCTCCCAATTACGAGGAACTGGTCAAAAACATGCTCACTAACTTTCCAAACTTAGGAGCTAACATGAGCATAAAATTGCACTTCCTTCACAGCCACTTGGATCGATTTCCTCGTAATCTAGGTGATTTCAGTGAGGAACAAGGAGAGCGGTTCCATCAAGATATGAAAGGAATAGAGGAAAGATATAAAGGAAGATGGGACAGGCATATGATGGCAGATTATTGCTGGAATCTGCAACGTGACTGTTCTGAAGAGACCTATAAAAGGAAAGCGTGCTGGAAGCGGTTCGTCATGGACGGAAAATGATATACTTATAGAGAAACTTTTCAAATATGTTTTATACGTGGACAAATGCCTATCAGGTTTTCATAGAAGCTATTTATAAAGATTATCTTCTTTTTTCATTGTAGTTTGTAGCGCTCGAGTTCAGTATTAGCAATTTTTTCTAATTTTTTGAATAAATCATGCATTATCTCAAAAACTAGAGCCAAACTGCATAAATGGTTGCTATATTCGTCCTCAGCACCACTAACCCATCCTAAAGCCACTCAAATATCCTTGGCAAGAAAATGAGTGTTGACCAGTGTAATGCACTAACTAGTAGTTATAGAAAGCAAAAAAATGTGCCAAACACATACTAATAACATTTCCAAGATGCTACTCGAGGCGGGTATAAAATGAATGTGGCAACGGAAAATACTGAACGCGGAAATGAATATTTAGCCCTGTCTGACTACCTCCTGAATCAGATCTTAGGATCTCTTAATGGTGGTATTATCGCCTCCTTCTTGTTCTTTAACATATATATTTCAACATCAACACAAATGAATAATTAACGGAACTAGTAACTACAAATGATAAATGCTGTCTCTGTTTATACATTTACTGTGGATTGTATCCCCTTTATACATATAAAATGCTTACATATCCATGTCCAATAGACATAAAGAGATACACATAGATTTCCTAACTAATGTGATTGATCAATTGCCCAAATCTGCCACTTTTTATGGCTACGCGATGTAATATAAATACCGCGAGGTGATTGCCATCACCTACTTACCAAACACTGGAAGGCACTACTTTCAAAGATAATCTACAGTGGTATGCAACCTCAGTGGAAATAACATTTACGTGATCACAGCTGTTTAGCTTAATAGCCCTAATAAGCCGAAGCAATTAGCAATATCACCGTATTTATAACTATATATGAAAGTAGTATCTGTTCCCGAAAGAACAGTTACCGTGGAAGACCATGCAGCTTTGCTAGAAATGAAATAATAATTAAATGGACACCCTAGCTGCAAACAGGCAGATAGAGCGTCTGCCATGTAAGCAGGAGATCCCGGGTTCGAGTCCAGGTCGGGGCACACATTTTCAACATGTCCCCAATGAGGTACATCAACGCCTGTTTGCAGCTAGGGTGTCCATTTAATTATCATTTCATTTCTAGCAAAGCTGCATGGTCATCCACTGTAACTGTTCTTTCGGGAACAGATACTACCGTCATATATAGTTAAAATATGGCTTCCCGGACATAGACCTTCTTGTGCGAACGCACACGCTATGCCCGAACTCGTACGGGACTTGGTAGATAATCTGCCACGAGTAATGAGTATGATGGGCAAACATCTATTAGGCGCACTACGAGTGTAGTGGTGTGGACATGTTGGGAATGTGGATTACACGGGGAGCGTGCAAGGGATAAGTCCCTGAAGACGCACTATCCTCTGTGCCCACGGTGGCTCAGATGGATAGAGCGTCTCCCATGTAAGCAGGAGATCCCGGGTTCGAGTCCCGGTCGGGGCACACATTTTCAACATGTCCCCAATGAAGTACATCAACGCCTGATGCACCTAGGGGGTCCATTTAATTATCATTTCATTTCTAGCAAAGCTGCATGGTCATCCACGGTAACTGTTCTTACGGGAACAGATACTACCGTCATATATAGTAAAAATATGGCTTCCCGGCCATTGACCTTCTTGTGCGAACGCACACGCTATGCCCGACCTCGTACGGGACTTGGTAGATTAATCTGCCACGAGTAATGTGTATGATGGGCAAACATCTATTAGGCGCACTTCGAATGTAGTGGTGTGGACATGTTGGGAATGTGGATCTCACGGGGAGCGTGCAAGGGATAAGTCCCTGCAGACGCACTATCCTCTGTGCCCATGGTGGCTCAGATGGATAGAGCGTCTGCCATGTAAGCAGGAGATCCCGGGTTCGAGTACAGTTCGGGGCACACATTTTCAACATGTCCCCAATGAAGTACATCAACGCCTGTTTGCAGCTAGGGTGTCCATTTAATTATCATTTCATTTCTATCAAAGCTACATGGTCAAACACGGGAACTGTTCTTTCGGGAACAGATACTACCGTCATATATAGTTAAATATGGATTCCCGGCCATTGACCTTCTTGTGCGAAGGCGCACGCTATGCCCGAACTCGTATGGGACTTGGTAGATTAATCTGCCACGAGTAATGAGTATGATGGGCTTTCATCTCTTGCCGGCCGAAGTGGCCGTGCGGTTAAAGGCGGTGCAGCCTGGAACCGCGAGCCCGCTACGGTCGCAGGTTGGAATCCTGCCTCGGGCATGGATGTTTGTGATGTCATTAGGTTAGTTAGGTTTAACTAGTTCTAGGTTCTAGGGGATTAATGACCTCAGCAGTTGAGTCCCATAGTGCTCAGAACCATTTTTGCTTACATCAATTAGGCGCACTACGAATGTAGTAGTGTGGACATGTTGGGAATGTGGATCTCACGGGGAGCGTGCAAGGGATAAGTCCCTGCAGACGCACTAACCTCTGTGCCCACGGTGGCTCAGATGGATAGAGCGTCTGCCATGTAAGCAGTAGATCCCGGGTTCGAGTCCCGGTCGGGGCACACATTTTCAACATGTCCCCAGTGAAGTACATCAACGCCTGTTTGCAGCTAGGGTGTCCATTAAATTATCATTTCATTTCTAGCAAAGCTGCATTGTCATCCACGGTAACTGTTCTTGCGGGAACAAATACTACCGTCATACAAAAATATGGCTTCGTGGCCATTGACCATCTTGTGCGACCGCACACGCTATGCCCGAACTCGTACGAGACTTGGTAGATAATCTGCCACGAGTAATGAGTATGATGGGCAAACATCTATTAGGCGCACTACGAATGTAGTGGTGTGGACATGTTGGGAATGTGGATCTCACGGGAAGCGTGCAAGGGATAAGTCCCTGCAGACGCACTATCCTCTGTGCCCACCGTGGCACAGATGGATAGAGCGTCTCCCATTTATGCAGGAGATCCCGGATTTGAGTCCCGGACGGGGCACACATTTTTCAACATGTCCCCAATGAAGAACATCAACGCCTGTTTGCAGCTAGGGTTTCCATTTAATTATCATTTCATTTCTAGCAAAGCTGCATGGTCATCCACTGTAACTGTTCTTTCGGGAACAGATACTACCGTCATACAAAAATATGGCTTCGTGGCCATTGACCATCTTGTGCGACCGCACACGCTATGCCCGAACTCGTACGAGACTTGGTAGATAATCTGCCACGAGTAATGAGTATGATGGGCAAACATCTATTAGGCGCACTACGAATGTAGTGGTGTGGACATGTTGGGAATGTGGATCTCACGGGAAGCGTGCAAGGGATAAGTCCCTGCAGACGCACTATCCTCTGTGCCCACCGTGGCACAGATGGATAGAGCGTCTCCCATTTATGCAGGAGATCCCGGATTTGAGTCCCGGACGGGGCACACATTTTTCAACATGTCCCCAATGAAGAACATCAACGCCTGTTTGCAGCTAGGGTGTCCATTTAATTATCATTTCATTTCTAGCAAAGCTGCATGGTCATCCACGGTAACTGTTCTTTCGGGAACAGATACTACCGTCATATATGTTTAAATTATGGCTTCCCGGCCATTGACCTTCTTGTGCGAACGCACACGCTATGCCCGAACTCGTACGGGACTTGGTAGATTAATCTGCCACGAGTAATGAGTATGATGGGCTTACATCTCTTGCCGGCCGAAGTGGCCGTGCGGTTAAAGGCGCTGCAGCCTGGAACCGCGACACCGCTACGGTCGCAGTTTGGAATCCTGCCTCGGGCATGTATGTTTGTGATGTCATTAGGTTAGTTAGGTTTAACTAGTTCTAAGTTCTAGGGGACTAATGACCTCAGCAGTTAAGTCCCATAGTGCTCAGAACCAATTTTTGCTTACATTTATTTGGCGCACTACGAATGTAGTAGTGTGGACATGTTGGGAATGTGGATCTCACGGGGAGCGTGCAAGGGATAAGTCCCTGCAGACGCACTATCCTCTGTGCCCACGGTGGCTCAGATGGATAGAGCGTCTGCTATGTAAGCTGTAGATCCTGGGTTCGAGTCCCGGTCGGGGCACACATTTTCAACATGTCCCCAGTGAAGTACATCAACGCCTGTTTGCAGTTAGGGTGTCCATTTAATTATCATTTCATTTCTAGCAAAGCTGCATGGTCATCCACGGGAACTGTTCTTTCGGGAACGGATACTACCGTCATATATAGTTAAAATATGGCTTCCCGGCCGTTGACCTTCTTGTGCGAAAGCGCATGCTATGCCCGAACTCGTACGGGACTTGGTAGATTAATCTGCCACGAGTAATGAGTATGATGGGCAAACATCTATTAGGCGCACTACGAATGTAGTGGTGTGGACATGTTGGGAATGTGGATCTCACGGGGAGCGTGCAAGGGATAAGTCCCTGCAGACGCACTATCCTCTGTGCCCACGGTGGCTCAGATGGATAGAGCGTCTGCCATGTAAGCAGGAGATCCCGGGTTCGAGTCCCGGTCGGAGCACACATTTTCAACATGTCCCCAATGAAGTACATCAACGCCTGTTTGCAGCTAGGGTGTCCATTTAATTATCATTTCATTTCTAGTAAAGCTGCATGGTCATCCACGGTAACTGTTCTTTTGGGAACAGATACTACCGTCATATATAGTTAAAATATGGCTTCCCGGCCATTGACCTTCTTGTGCGAACGCACATGCTATGCCCGAACTCGTACGGGACTTGGTAGATTAATCTGCCACAAGTAATGAGTATGATGGGCAAGGATCTATTAGGCGCACAACGAATGTAGTGGTGTGGACATGTTGGGAATGTGGATCTCACGGGGAGCGTGCAAGGGATAAGTCCCTGAAGACGCACTATCCTCTGTGCCCACGGTGGCTCAGATGGATGGAGCGTCTGCCATGTAAGCAGGAGATCCCGGGTTCGAGTTCCGGTCGGGGCACACATTTTCAACATGTCCCCAATGAAGTACATCAACGTTTTTTGCAGCTAGGGTGTCCATTTAATTATCATTTCTTCACCGTATGTTCTGCGTCCGGTGCGTCGGTGTGATGGGTGTTGTACACGCCTGAGACGGTGGAAGAACTCCAATCACAACATAAAAACTCTTTCAAACACTAGGACGGAAGACAAACACTAGGACGGAAGACGGCGGTCCTGTGACTAATATGATGTAATACTGTCTTCTCCTCTCTGTGTTATACAGACAAGAAACTCGAACTCCCAGCCAGGACAGAATTCAGATAACGTCTTTATGTCAGTATAGACAGAGGAAGTGCTCTCAATCACTGAACGCGGTATACTCAATGACTACTCCCTACTCGTAGGCGAAGTCCAGAATCATATAAGTTCGCAACAGTACAGTGCCTAACCGTTCTGACTATAAGATCTCTTTAGTGCTAAGAGAGCAAGTCCGTGTGTACCAAAAAAAGCTGATACTAAGCGACCATCAAACATGGGCGCTCAAAACGAAAGACCACATTCTCTCCACCGCTGGTTTCCCCTCAGAGCTCCACTCCCCTTCTTCGTAACTGCAGAAGGCGAATCATATTCTCGAAACCACGGAATACTCTCCCTCTCTACAGATTCTTCGGAACAGCGACCAACCATATTTTAGTCCTTTGTCATTCAGCGCGGAAAGTTTGCGAGGAAATATCTATGCCCTTTGAATAGGAATTCATACAATGGCACGCTTTACAGAGTAAAAGTCCTCGGAAATAACCCAGCCTGCGTGATTTCCGAAGTATCGCTACCTTGTTCCTCTCTGCTGTTTCCAAATTTTCTTTTTCCTGTTACCCTTCCGGCCTAGCTACAATAGCGACCAGCCCCCTCTCTATTGTGCTTCAGCACTCAGGTGCCTCGACCGTGTCGTTTGGGCTAAATCCTCTCTTAAGCAGGACCAAAACACCTGTGCGGCCTTTCCAACCCAGCCCCTGAGTTACGAATGCCGTTGCATATCCTTTGGCGT